>NW_025814856.1:122389397-127631897 GCF_022079265.1 Lynx rufus
TGAGACCAGTAAGAGTTCTGCCACTCTCACCCCTCTGTCGTAGACCTCTTATATTTTCTGTTTGGTCACTAGGATTCTTTTTTTTTTTTTTTTTTTTAATGGTCGTTGATAATTTTGATGTGTTCTTTTGAGTCCATTCTTATTTTTGGGAAAAGCAGTTAGCCTTTGTTTTCCATGAATTTGTCTTTTTTCAGATCATTTCTGTACTGTTTTCCATAATTCCTTTTCTGTGTCAGTGATGTTGTCACTAGCTATTTGTTTCTTTCTGGTTCTTCCGTGGTTTTTATTTCTGTTACAGGTTTATTGTTATATTTAATTTATTTGCTGAACCGTGACAGCTGTTTCCTGAGTTAATTTTTTAAATTGTCTCATTCATCTGCCTTTTTCAGGTTTTTGTCTTCCTTATATGGTGAATTCCTACAATGCTTATTTAGGTCCCATATTGAATCCTTTATTATTATTCATCAGAGAATGAAGTCACTTCAGGTTGGGACTGCTGTAAAAGTGAAAAGCAATGTGGGGAAAGGGCAGAGAAAGTGATTTAGGGAAGGCAGCATCTTTGGCTGAGATACATTCTTGCAGAATACTTTTTCACTAGGCTAATGTGTCCTATGCTCTAGACACTTCTTCCTTTAAAATAGTTTTTAATTAAAAATTAAAATTAAATCAAGATAATATATGTATATATTTTGAAAAAAGAACTTTAAGTCTTCTAATAACAATCTTATGCTTCTGCCCCAACTACTAGTTTTTATTTTCCTGAGACAACTTTCAGTACTTGTAGCTGTCACTTATAACATTTAATTCCATATTTATAAGTAATATGCTTATTTAATTTTTTTAGATGCTATTAACTGCTTATTGTGGGAGATTAGGATTTATATATATTACGTGTGTTAATTTTTATCCATATACCTTTTTAAAAAACTTTATTTTTTAATTTACATCCAAGTTAGCATATAATGCTATAATTTCAGTAGATTCCATTGATTCATCCCCTATGCAAAAAAAAAGTTGTTAAATTTTTTTTGTGTTTGAGAGAGATCGCGAGCAGGGGAGGGGCAGAGAGACGGAGACAGAATGTGAAGCAGGCTCTAGACTTTGAGCTGTCAGCACAGAGCCCCATGCAAGGCTTGAACTCATGAGCTGTGCGTGAGATCATGACCTGAGCCAAAGTCGGATGATTAACCCAGGTGCCCCTCCATCTACCTTTTTTGTTTGTTTGTTTGTTTATTTTTGAGAGAGAGAGAGAGCAAGCGAGGCGGATAGAGAATCCCAGGCAGGTTCTGCACTGTCAACGCAGAGTCCAACGCAGGGCTTGAATTCACTAACCGGGAGATCATGATCTGAGCTGAAATCAAGAGTCCATCCAGGTGCCCCGATCCGTCGACCTTTGAACATCTTTCTAAATGATGATCTGCTTAATTCATACTCCTTGTTTATGACTCTGGATTGCATTTCTTGTTGTGTATTTGTCTCGTAGTTAAAAAAAATTGCCTTGTCTGTTTGCTTACCTGATTTTCTAAGTTCCTCTTCTTCCCAAACTTGCAAAAGAATTGTAAAACTGTCAGAACCTAATACTGTTTTCCACCTGATAAAACACATCAAGAAACCTTATCTGTTCATTCCCTACCACTCTCTACCCTCTACCCTTTTCCTCTCCTCCTTGGATCCTCTACTTCCTCTTTGGTCTGAACCAAATAGCTTCTAGACCACAATTATCCAAGGATTTCCTTACACCTCTCTCCTATGAGAGATCTTATTTCCTCTATCTCGGTGTCTTTCTCTCTCTCTCTCTCTCTCTCTCTCTCTCTTTTTCTTTTCTATTTGCTCCTTTGTTTTAATTAAAACAATTTTTTTAATGTTTATTTATTTTGGGGGGGGGGAGAGAGAGAGAGAGACAGTGCAAGCTGGGGAGGGGCAGAGAGAGAGGGAGACACAGAAACCAAAGCAGGCTCCAGGCTCTGAGCTGTCAGCACACAGCCCGATGTGGAACTCAACGAACCATGAGATCATGACGTGAGCTGAAGTTGAACACTTAACTGACTGAGCCACCCAGACGCCCTATTTGCTCCTTTGTTTTAGTGTGCCGGGTGTTCAAGATACTTCTCCAGGTGCATAGGGAGGAATGTTTTTGATACTTTGCCTGTGCTTTAATGAAATGTATTGATCAGTCCAGTGTGAATATGTAATAGTTTGGGTATATAGTCTAGGTGAAATAATTTTCAGAATTTTGAAGTTACTCACTTATCTTCTTCTAAGTGTTGCTATTAAGAAGACCAGTGCCATTCTGATTCTACAAAGCAGTTGAACTAGACTCTCAAAATATTAATATCATGAAAGACAAAAAAGTTAAAAGTCTGGGAAACTGTTCTAGATGTTTTTCATTGATCTTTTTTCTTTTTGAAAACTTTTAGACTTCTGTTCTTTAACCCTAAGGCTCTGTTATTTCACAGTACCGTACTTTGATATGGCTATTTATTTTCATTTGTTACATGGGTGCATTCTTTCAGTCTGCATAGTCATGAACTTCAGTTTGGGAAATTATGTCTGTGGTAGTTCCTTCCTCTTTTCTCAAGTCTGTTTCTAGCTGATTGGATGTTAAGACCACTTGGATTGATCTTCTGGTTTTATTACTTATTCCCCTATTTGACTTTTGGTTCTACTTCCTGCAAGATTAAAAAAAGATGTGTAGAGTGATGGTTAAGTTAGGCTTTTAAGCCAGAAGCTTGGTTTGATTTCTGGCATTGCCAGTTTTTAGCTGTGTGATCTTATGTAAGTCACTTACCCTTTCTGTTTTTCATGTGTAAAATAGGGTTTATATTAGTACCTAACTCAAGGATGTGGGAATAAATTAATTTAGCCAAAGTGTTTAGTAATTTCTTAGTACATAGTAAATATTCATTGTTATTATCCTTTGACATCATTATTACCTCAAGTTAATATTCCATCTGTCTATTTGCATTCTTAATTTCATCAAAAGTTTATTTCAAGAGTTTTTGTTTGCTTCTCTGTTCCTAGTTTATAGTCTCTTGTCTTGTGGATGCAACATCATCTTAAATTATTGGGAAAGTTGAGGAATTTTGGAAAAAACTTCCAACATATAAGATGGACACCAAAACTAAAGAAAACGGAATCAAATAAATATACAGAAACAGAAGTAAATAGAAATCTTAGGAGATTTTTGGGGTTTGGCAGTGCTAATGTTTTCTTCTCTTTCCTGTGTCAGTGTTACCATACTTCTGCTATTCTGTTTATTTGGTGTACATCTTCTGTGTTGGAGACTTTTTAAAAAGTTTCCTCGTAATGAAGATCTAACTATATTTGGTGGAAATATATCAAAGTTTTGTGTCTTTGGTGAGTCATATCAGGGAGCACGGTTGTCAGCTTGCCCTTTTGTTGCTGATCCTAAGTTTGAACATGGAAGCTGATGGCAGGTAGTTTCTCCATCTTAGAAGTATCTTTTTATCTTTGTTAATTACGTGATTTTAGGTTGATATTTTCAGAATGTATAATTATATATACTTCTGCATTCTTTTTAAATACAAAATATTATAAACTATTAAGTCATTATCCATTTGGCTTGTCAGATTGTCCAAATCTGACCAGGAGAAGCTCCTTCAGGGCTTGATGGGGAGTGATATTAAGAAACGTAAAATCTAAAGGCTGAATCTGCTTTTTGAGAGGTATCCTTGCTTCTACATCCTTTTAGTGGACTGAACTCTGTGTGTGTGTGTGTTTGTGTGTGTGTATATATGTGCACATGCATGTATGTATTTTCTTTGTATCTGATGTACAGTTACATTCGTTTCCATTTATATTTAATTTTAGTAGGGATTCTCCCCTAATCATTTATTTTTGAATATGTATATCACTAACATTTTTCAGAAGTCAAGAACTTTATTAAAAGGTATACTCAGGAGTACCTTTTTCCCTTTTTTCCACCACATTTCACTACCTAAAGGCAACATGTATGTAAACCTTAGTTTGAAGTTCCTTGTTTTTCTGTTTGCAGGTACATATGTGTACATGTATTCTTATTTGCCCTTTTTTGATACACAGCAGTTTGCAGAACATGCAGTCTTTTTTCACTTAATATAGCCTTGATATCTCTCTGTGTCCATTCATAGAGACTTTTCTCATTTCTTTTTTATTCTGCGTAGTATTCCATTGTGTAGATACCTAATGGTTTCTTCATTATGTCTCTTATGTTTACAGTATTGTGCTATTCCAAAGAGTGTCATAGTAAATTACTGTGTGTGTGTGTGTGTTTTAATTAAAACATACGTTTATTAACTCTTGAAGTTCTAGGAGTAGAATGGAATCAGTTGATGGGGCTCTCACTCGGAGTCTCTCAGGCAGTTGCGATGGAAGTTGGGGCTAGAGTCATCTGAAAGTTCAAAGTAACTTAACATCAAAGGTAGCTCACTCACTATACCTGGAAATTGATGCTGGTTTCAGCGCAGGCTGTCAGCTGGAATGCCTATCTATGACCTTTCTCTGTGATTGGAACTTCCTAGAGCATGTCAAGTGGGCTCTGAAAGGGAATATCCCAAAAGTGAGCATTCTAAGAGGTCCAAATGGGAGCTGTGAGGCTTTTCAAGATTTATCTGAGAAATCCCAGAACATCACTTCCGGATTCTCTTGATTGACTAACTCATTAAGGCTGGCCCAGATTTAAGGAAAGGAGAATTAGGTTTTTTATCTTAGGATGCATGAAATTGAAAGCAACTATCTTTGGAGACTAAATACCAGAGTCACCTTCTAGCCATCACAGTTCACATTTCTTCCATATGTAAAATGTATTCACTTTCTTTCCAGTACTCACACTGTCTCATCCCATTAAGGCATCAATCTGAAGTCCAGGATCTTGTTATCTGAGTCAGGTCCAGATATGGATAATACCTCTCAGGTGCAGTTCCTCCAGTACAGTTCCTCGAAAACAGTTCCCCTTGACCTAAATACCTTTACTGAGAGCTTTATTTCTCCTTATGGCTCTGAGTTACTGTCTGGTGTTCTTTCATGTCACTTTGTAGGACTCCATTTCTTCTAGGACAGGTCTAGTGGTAATGAACTTCCTCAGCTTTTGCTTATCTGGGAATTTTATAATTTCTCCCTTACTACTGAAGGAATTTTGCTGGATATAGGATTCTTAGTTGACATTTTTTTTTTCATCAGCCCACTGCCTCCGGACCCCAAAATTTCCCATGAGAAATCTGTTTATAATCTTAGAATCCCTTAATATGATGATCACCTTTATCTTGCTGTGTTCAAAATTCTCTTTGCCTTTTCAAAGTTTGATTATAGTGTATCCAGGTATGGATGTCTTTGAGTTCATCTTACAAAGAGATTGTTGAGCTTCTTAGATGTTTGTATTCACGTTTATATTCATTCACCCATCAAACTTAGGAAGTTTTCAGCCATTATTTCTTCAAATACTCTCCCCCCCCTTACTCTCTTCTCCTTCTGGGACTCCCACAATGCATATGTTGGTCTGCTTGTTGGTATCCCACAGGCCCCTTAAGCTCTGTTCACTTGTTTTCAGTCCTTTTTTTCTTTCTATTCCTCAGACATGATAATTTCCATTGTCCTATCTTCAGGTTCACTGATTATTTCTTCCTGCTCAAATCTGCCTTTCAATTCCTCTGGTGAATTTTTAATTTCAGTTATTATACTCTTCAGCTCCAGAATTTCTTTGTAGTTTCTATTTAGGTTTTCTACATATTGATATTTCCATTTTATTCATATTTTGATCATATTTTCTTGACTTTCTTTACATCTTCCTTTGGTTCTTTGAGCATCTTTAAGAGATAGGCATTTAAAAATCTTTGCCTAGTATATCTGTCATCAGATCTTTTTCAGGGACAATTTGTTTTATTTTTTTTTTCCTCTAAAGGAGCCATGCTTTTCTGTTTTCTTATTTGTTTTTGGTATGCTTTGTGGTTTTTTGTTGTTGAAACTGGATATTTGAATCTAATGTGGTAACTCTGGAAATCAGATTTTCCCCCTCTTCCCAGTGTCTGCTATTTTGTATTGTTTTTTGGGGAGTGTTATAGCCTGTTTCTGAGGATCATCAGCCTGAGATATAAACTTAATGGGGCGCCTGGGTGGCTCAGTCGGTTAAGCATCCGACTTCGGCTCAGGTCACGATCTCACGGTTCGTGAGTTCGAGCCCCGCGTCGGGCTCTGTGCTGACAGCTCAGAGCCTGGAGCCTGTTTCAGATTCTGTGTCTCCCTCTCTCTGACCCTCCCCCGTTCATGCTCTGTCTCTCTCTGTCTCAAAAATAAATAAACGTTAAAAAAAATTTTTTTTTAAACTTAAGGTCTTCTCTGAGACCTGCCCTGGGCATGTACAGTCCCTTTCTAATTTCCTTTGTGTATATAGTTGTTTTTGAATGTCCTAATCTTTAATGTCTGGCTCCGAAAAAGAGAAAAATAAAGGGGGAGAAAGGGGTGTAGGTCCTTTAAATCCCCTTGCAGTTTCTTGAGCCAGAATGGGAGGGGCTTAAAATGGGGAAGGTCCAAAACAATGATACCCTTCTCTTTGTCTGTATCTCCTGAATCAGAAGCAGCAATCAGTGCAGAGTTCCAGTTTTTGGAGGATAGAGTCCTTTATGTCCACCCTGAGTTCCTGCAGGGTGTGTGTAAGCTGCTCCAAGAACAAGTGCCCTGCTGCCTGCCATGTAGCTGGGCTGGGCTGGGCTGGGCTGGGCTGGGAAGGGTGGCTGCTACTGTGCTAAGAGCTGAAAATAACCACAATGTACTGTCCAGGTTTTTCCCCTGGAAGTTGCAAGCTTTCAGTAGTCTCCAGAGTTCCAAAATAGTTCCCTCAGACAGATGCAAGCATTTAGGTGGGGAGGCCGATTCTGCCAGTGCTTCCTACTCGACTGTCTTCCCAGAATTCTCTCTGTGTGCACTTATTTTTTTGTATTTTGGGGACATACCTTCAGGGTAAGATCCTAGAAATGGGATTGCTGGACCAGAAGATAAATACATATGTAGTTGATTTACATATAGCCAGATTGCTCTCTGCAGAGGTTGTATAAATTTGCACTCCTACTAGCAATGTATGAAAGTGCTTGTTTCCACACAACCTCACCAACAGTGTGTTGTCAAGCTTTTGAGTTTTTGCCAATTTCGGGTAAGCAGTGATATCTTAAATGTAGAGATAAAGTAAAGCCTAAGGAGAGAGAACAGTTAATACAAAGAACTGGCCTGGATTTTTAGTTAAATAAAGTGAATTGAACACAGGTGTTACTTTTCCTTCCTAAAGACCACTAAAATGAGAATAAAGAAAAAGAACTTAAGAGAAAAGTGCTTCTTGGGGCCCCTGGGTGGCTCAGTCAGTTAAGCATCCACTCTTGGTTTTGGCTCAGGTCATGGTCTCTGATGTGTGGGTTCGGGCTCTGTGCTGAGAATGCAGAGCCTGCTTGGGATTCTCTCTCTCTGCCCCTCCTTTGCCTGTGCTCACTCACTCTCTCTCAAAATAAATAAACTTAAGAAAGGAGGGGATATTTCTTTTATTCTGACACTGTGCAGTTTTTCATTTATTCAAAAAAATTTTTTAATGTTTATTTTTGAGAGAAAGAGAGAGAGAAACAGTGGGAGCAGGGGAGGGGCAGAGAGAGAGGGAGACACAGAATCCAAAGCAGGCTCCAGGATCTGAGCTGTCAGCACACAGAGCCCCATGCAGGGCTTGAACCCACGAACCTTGAGATCAATGACCTGAGCTGAAGTCGGACGCTTAATCAACTGAGCCACCCAGGTGCCCCAGTTTTTCATTTGTTTAAAGAAAGGTCAGTTGAAAATACCTTTTTGGTGAAATACTGGTTTAAAACTTTTGCCCAGTTTTCTGATAATTGGTTTTCCACACATTTTAAGAGTTCTTTATATATTAAGGGTATTTTTTTTATGATACATGCTGTAAATATTTTTGTCTTTTGAATTTGCTTCTACGTATTGTTTTTCAGTCATGCTAAATATTTTCTTTCATTGAATTATGTTTGAGAAAGGCCCTGACAAGCTGATTAGAAGCTTTATATATAAGGCTAGGGCTTATCAACAGACAAGGGTCTTGATGTTTCATCCTGCGGTACCTTTTGATTTAAGAGAAGAATCTACCAGGGCAGGCAGCCGGGTCGCTCAGTAGGTCAGGCGTCCGACTTCGGCTCAGGTCGCGATCTCACAGTTTGTGAGTTCGGGTGTGTGTCAGACTCTGTGCTGACAGCTCAGAGCCTGGAGCCTGCTTTGGATTCTGTGTCTCCCTGTCTCTGTCCCTCCCCCACTCGCTCTCTGTCTCTCTGCCTCAAAAATAAATAAAATGTTAAAAAAATTTTGTTAAAATTTTTTTTTAAAAAAGGGAAGAATCTACCAAGTTCTTGGTAAAGATGGAGTCAAGGAAATTGCAGAGGGGCCCCTTTCAGTACATAGGTCTTTATTCCTCTGTGTTCTTTCCTTCCCATTGCTCAAGTCATTCTATTTTGGGTTTTTTATTCTAGAAGTTAGTTAGCCTTCTTTGTCCTGCTGTAGTTGGGGAATTGTAGTTTCTTACAGCTGCTGTATGTCATGGTTTGGAGACCTAGGGAATTTTTTTTTTTTTCCTAGTCTTTGAACCAGTCTAGATTTTATCCTCATGCCTCCCCATTGTCTTGGGAAGTCATTTGGAGGTATCGATTTTGCAGTCTTTTGAGAACTAGATAGTCAGAATTGACTTTTGCAGACACTTAGGGTGTCTGTTTTCTCATTGTCTGTCTCCTTTCAAGGTCTTTATCTTATTTTATTCTCATTCTCTTATAGATTCTACTGAAATCTATTTCAGTAGATTTTAGAGGGGAAGAGAAAGAAACACATGAATTTATAGTATTTAATTAGAAATCCAGGTGGTTCTTTGTACATAGAGTTTTCTCTCCTTGGGCTCTACCTTGTGGGCAGTTGGATGGCTCTCAGTAGTTCACAGTATTGTACTTTGATAATTTAGAGTTTATGTGCCTATACTCAGGTGATTTCTGATCAGTAGTTAAAAAAAACTGGCCTCTTGCCTTCTTGTATGTCCTGTTGAAAACCTCAAGGGAAGAAAGTTTTTACAGTTCCAAGTGAAAGATAGTTGGTCCTGGAAATATGAATGCTACTTGAGAGTCTCTGTCTTCTCCCCATTTGATCTAAGTTTCCTTGTATTGGTATATTCTGTATTTGGGGGTTATAGCTATTTTGCAGTTTCTTATTTACTTATTAGTGGGAGCGGGGGAGGGACAGAGGGAAAGAGGATCTTAAGCGGACTCCACCCCTGATGTGGAGCTTGATCGCTTGACTGTGAAATCATGACCTGAACCGAAATCAAGAGCCAGGTGCTTAAACGACTGAGCCATCAAGGTGCTCCTGCAAGTTTCATTTTAGACGGATTTCTTTCCTCTTTCTTTTTCATTTTGGTGGTTTTCAAGAAGGGGCAGTAAACATACAAATTACATACGTTTTTTTCACATTGTATTAAGTGCATTTTACTAAAAGAAAAAAATGTATGTTCTTTGAAAATACATTGACTACAATGTGAAAAATGGTGTTCAATAGCATTTATTTCATTTAGGAAGTTGAATACCTGGATTAAGTACCCATGCCAAAACCTTGTCCTAGTTTGTACAAAATTGTGCATGAGGTATGAGTCTAGTCTGACACATTTGGTCACAGTAAGTTTTGAGTCACGATGAAGGGAGGAGAGTGCCTGTAAGAACACACATGTGCCAGAAGTACGGAGCTGTCAGACTCTGAGGCAGCCTTACCTTAGGGACTGGTTTCTGTCACTCCCCTTCTTATTAGCTTTGGTCTCTCACTGCACTTCTGCTCCTCTCTACACATCTGCTCTGGGATCTCCATGCAAACCATTGTCCTTTGCTGGCTGATAGTTGCTATTCTCTTGTAAGCTCAGCTTACACATGAGCCACTGGGCTCTCTTTTACCTACATGTGACCTTTCTGCTTCAGCTCTTTACACCTGACCAGTGTGTACTCTCTTGCCATTTCTTGTCATATTTCCAAGAAAAACAGATTGGCCCAGACTATCTTTTTGTGCCACTTCTGGTTTGTAGTTCTTAGCCCTGAAGTATTAATTGGCTGTCTACAATCAGGTGTCCAGTGCTGCTCAAGCAGTGTAGGGGTGTTGAGGAGGGAGCTGTAGGGCAGCAGGGGGACAGCAAGGAACCAGAGATGGGACAGTCCCCTGGGAAGTCAGGGAGCAGGATAGAACTGAATACATAACATACTCTCTCTCCGGTATACCAGTTTATTTTTAATAGACCACTTTAAGCAAATACTTAGTAGTATAGATTGAATATGGTAGGAAACAAGCTAATATTTAAGTGTCGAAATTGGCTGGGAAATCTGCCCTGTTTAGTGCTTTTTTTCTGTTTGCATTGTGACTTGAGTAGCATAGTGTGACAGATCACGATACTGGAAGACGGGCGTCTTAGGTTCTAGACCTGATTTTGCTGATTTTTTACTTTCTTCATCAGAATAATTTTTAAAAGATTAATGCAGTAGAATAGTTTCTAAAGTACCGTCTAGCAATAAAACCTTGGGATTCAAACTGTGCTCTACCAAGCTGGGAAAGGTAATTTCCACGAAATGATAAGTCCAGGTTAAAGGAAAAAATTAGAAACAAAAAATGATTGGACCCATACATTAGAAAAAGATTTGGGAGTTTTGTAGTGAGCCTACTTCTTTTCATTTGTCCTTGTTTTATTTGATATGGGATGGTCTTTGTAAAGTGATTTAAGTCAGATATTATAGTTACAAACCCTTTTCCCAAACGAACTTGCAGTTAAGTAGTATATTACTGTATGTGTAATACTGAAATTTGAAATGCTTTTAGTCTTCTGTGCTTTATTAAAAAACAGAATTGGACATTCAGAATAATTAAGTAAAATGGGTTTCTTTTACTTTTTAGGATTTAAGTGCCCTGTATGCTCAAAATTTGTACCTTCAGATGAAATGGATTTGCATCTTGTGATGTGTTTAACAAAGCCAAGAATAACCTATAATGGTAAGTCCAGTGCTTTGAAATGCTTTTTAGAATGACCTTAGATTTTATGATTTTTATGTTTCAGATAAAATATGAAAGGCGAAGGAATGACCGTCTATGAGCCCTGGAGCTAACTGGTGTTTCAGTTATAGGTCTGGTGCTCTGGCTTTACTGCTCTTTC
This sequence comes from Lynx rufus, assembly GCF_022079265.1. Lineage (NCBI taxonomy): Eukaryota > Metazoa > Chordata > Mammalia > Carnivora > Felidae > Lynx > Lynx rufus. The sequence continues at coordinate 122,400,589 of NW_025814856.1, forward strand.
CTGACCACAATCCCAAGACCTTCAAAATCCTGGGGAAGATTTTTCAGTGTAGCCTTGGTACATTTTGAAATAGACTTAAAAAATGATCACACGGTTCATTCCTAATTTTAAGTAAATGGAATGAAATAAAGGACGAGTGAGAGCTTTTTAAAAAATTTCATAAGTAGACAAACTTCAAATGCCTGCAAGAAATTTTCAGGAATTTTTCAAATGTAATTTTGGTTTGAAATAGAATGAGTCGGAAGAATACCAGTGAACTGTGAAAGGTTGACTTCATTCAACAAATGTCTTTTGAGCACCTTTGTGAGTATGAGGTGTGGTGTTAGGAACTTGGGATACAGCAGTGAATAAAACAGAAGTGGGTCACTACAGCCCAGTATCAGCCACAGGTTAATCAATGCAGCAGCACTTAGTTAAGAATCTGAGGTTTCTTGTCAGACTATAAAATGTTGGGGGTTGGAGGGTAGACTTTAAAATTGAAATGAACATCTTACCCTGACTAGCTTTTTTGCAGACTGATTTAGGAATCTCTCTCTAAGGTAGGGCTTCAGCCACACTATTATTGTAGTGACAATAGAACTCTTTTTCCCATTTATTTTCCAATGAATAAGTAAAAGGAGATTGTAGCAATTCCTTTGAATAGTAAATGTACCTGTTGATTATATTTAGACCTTTCTGCATTGTGAAATTGAATGGGCTACTTTGCATAATATAGTTGAAATTCAGTTACTTAAAAAATAAAAAGAATTCTCATTCAGGTTCAGAATTTGAGGTGAAATGATTGGGCTTGTTTCTCGTTTGTACTCCATTATCTTATCATTAGCCTCCAAAATTATGATGTTTATTACCAGTGTCTTAGAAATAAATACCCTTGAATGTCAAGAGTCTGTCCTTCAATTTTGAAAGCACAAATGTATTTCCTTTGTGTGTATTTGCACACAACCTCAGTATTCTGTACATTGACTTTTTGTGTAACGTATGTACAGTATGGTCTATGAATGTTATTTGGCAGTTTTTAATTTCCCGATTTAACTATGCTCAAGTCATTAAAGTTTTTTACTAGATCATGTATTTGGTGTCTTAAAGATGTCTTCAAGAACCAAGATGTAACCTTCTGCTTGGGCACACTGTTGTTAAAAAGGAACCCACAGGCCATAATGGTGTCACTTAGGTTAAAGCACCAAGTCAATAAACCAAGACTTAATACCTAATCTAACTGCAATTTCAGCCCCCCAGAAATGTAACCTTTAACCAGTCACCATGAGAATTTCCTGATCAGCACTAGGAAATTTGATACACTCCTTCAGTTCCCCTAGGCAATGGATTCTTTTCTAATAATTTTCTTTTTTCCCCTCTCTTTTTACCTCTTAGAAACCTTTCCTTTCCTGCAGCCCTTTGGAGCTCCCCTCTACTTGCTAGAGAGGATACTGCCTAATTCATGAATTGATTAATAAAGCCAATTAGATCTTTAAAATTTACTCAGTTAAATTTTTATTATTGAACACTGTAAACCAAGGATTTAGGTTTCAAATATTTGACAGTATTCCAATTCGGAAGTCAGTAACTTAGTGTGAAAAGCAAATAAAGTTGCAAATACTTTTAAGAATCACTGCCTGCTTCACAGTAGGTGGATCTGAAACGTTTTAAATTGTTAAATACATATTAACTGTCAATAAACATTCAAAACAAAAAGCAAAAACAGCTTCTTCTAAAAATTATACATAGCTCTTGAAGTTTTAAAATTGGACAGTGGCCAGCTGTGGTGAAAGAAGGTGGAGTTTTGATTTAGGTTAGAGAGTGATGGGTGATTGATAATATGCCTCCCCATCACAGTCTCTGGGAATTCTTCCGCTACAGTTTTGAGGGCAGAGCCCTGTAGGTAAGGAAAAAATAATCCTTCTACCCATCTGAGCTCTTGGCTGAGACCTCTAGTAAAAGACAAGAGAAAAACAAACAAAAATGTAACATGCTTAAGTCTTGGTATGTATGGGAGATACCCTGGGAGAAATGAGCCTGGTTTAGAATGTGGGTTTAAACACCCTCTTCAGTTATGGAAGGTTAGGGTTAGGAAGGGTTCCTTCCTAGTTATGGAAGGTTTCCAGGAAAATCCTGGTAAACTAGTAGTTTGTTATGCATATTTAAGTCCTGTGCCTTCTCCATTGATAAGATTCTCTCGTAATATTCCCTTATGATTTGGAGTCAACCTTTTCTTCCTGGTGTAAAAGGGAGACACCCTTACAAATGGAGATTTCCTTTATAAATTTATTTTTTTTTTTTTAAATTTTTTTTTCAACGTTTATTTATTTTTGGGACAGAGAGAGACAGAGCATGAACGGGGGAGGGGCAGAGAGAGAGGCAGACACAGAATCGGAAACAGGCTCCAGGCTCCGAGCCATCAGCCCAGAGCCCGACGCGGGGCTCGAACTCACGGACCGCGAGATCGTGACCTGGCTGAAGTCGGGCGCTTAACCGACTGCGCCACCCAGGCGCCCCTCCTTTATAAATTTAAATTTCCCTTACAAAAAGATAACTTTTACTATGTTTAGGGTCTCTCCTGTGTCTGTCGTTTTTAGTCATCTTAACCCTTATGCCAGAGAGGCTTATTTTATCGTAGCATGTTTTGTTACCCTTCAGTCTCCTGAAGCTCATCTATCACAGGTGATGACTGTGAAAATTGGCCTCTTTAACACCTAAACTAGGCATTTAGGATTACTATGAAGTTTAGAGCAGGATGAGTCCGAGAATCAGTGAAAGGGAATCGGTCCTCTTAGTCACCTGGGCTTCTTAACACTTCATATTTGAATTCCTAAACAACTGATTCTGGCATCAGAGAGATGGGGCCTGCAAATTGCATCGATACTCAAGTGAGAGTTTTATGCAGCATAGTGCTTATTAATGTATATCTTTTACAGCCTTTCCTAGAGTAGTGACATCTGAAATTTTGAAATTTATTTGTTAAATGTATGTTAATTTAACTGTCTATAGATACACACAGTGAGGAGATTAGTTGGGCTTGTTTTTCAGGCTGGATATATTTATAGTCAAACTCTAGGATGACTTTCAGAGATTTGAGATTTGAATATAAGCTGGTGTTTTGGAGTTCCAGATTTATACTCCCAGAGATGGTATTCTAAATGTTGGTTTGGTTTCCAGACTAGTTCACAATGATTCTCTTAATTTTTTTTTCTTTAATCTGTAATACTATATCCAAATACAAAGTCCTGGTAACTGAAGAAGAAAATTGGCTAGGTGGGAGCTCTCGGTTTAAGCAGCTGTCTCAGCAGAGGTTCGGGTAGGAGACCCAAGGCAATCTGGCAGAGAATGATTCAGAATGATGTGAGTGGTTATGTATTGCAGGTGGTGTTTTGGCAGGATGGAAAAAAAAATTCATAATGCCACAATCAGCGTTAATCTACATAGATTGCTCTTAAGTCAAGGACTGCCTGTTGCAGGATTATTGAGCGTTCTGTGCCGGTTAAGAAAGAATTCTTGAGACGTTTTACAGTGCACCTTAGTACATTTGTTTAAGTAGCACAGGGACAGGACCTGTGGGCAGAAAGAGCTGCACTTCTGTATGAAGCTGATTCTATGTGGTTCTATGCTTAGTCTTCAGGGGGGAGGGAACATGCAGGAAGTATTAGATCATAAATGTTTTCCTTAAATTTCTACCTGTAAAACCACTTTTGCAAGATTCCTCTGGTGCTTATAATTCAGCTTGATATTAACTATTGGTGAGATGTACAGGCAGTCATGAGACCCTTTAAGAATGTAGCAACCAGTAAGCATTTGATCCTTATCAGAACTATCTAGTCTATAGGTCCGTCTTCTGGGCTAAAGGTGAATGTTTTTCTGCTTCTGTCCCTCATCACTGCCTATTTCATATACTTTCCCCTTTATTTGTGTGCTTCATTGTTTAGTTTATGGAACTAGTAATTCATTATGTAGTCTGTGAACCCAATACAGATATTATGAGCATAGTAGAGTCTCTCTCTTTTTTAAAATTTTTTAATGTTTATTTTTGAGAGAGAGAAAGCGTAAGCGCGGTAGGGGCAGAAAAAGGGAGACAGAGGATCCAAAGCAGGTCTGAGCTGTGAGAGCAGAGCCTGATGTTGGGCTCGAACTCAGGAACCATGAGATCATGACCTGAGCCGAAATCAAGTCGGCCGCTTAACCGACTGAGCTACGCAGGCGCCCCAGTAGAGTCTCTTCATTTCCTTTATCCTCATCTTCTAAAGTGTTTTAGAACCAAAACCAAAAAATGAAATAAATACTGTTGGCAAATTCTTAGTCTTGATTTTATTGGTCTTTAAAGTTCACTAGATCATAGCATGTTTTGTGTCCTATAAATTTCAGTTTTTATTTTAGCCTCCTGTTACTGAGGGTAGTAGGTTTGTGCTTAAGATATCTTTGTTTTATTGGTAAGTGGTACAATGTGTGTGCATGTGTACCTGGAGGAGATGGAACTTGAAGAGTTAAGTTACTCTTTTCTTCTGAGACTTAATAATAAACTTCTGCAGTGTATCAAAGCAGAACTTTTCAGAACCATCAGGAATATAAACCTGACTCTATGGACAGAGTAAGATGTGACTATCACTCTGTTAAAGTAAACATACTTGAAAGATGGAGTCACTTGGAAGGAAACTTGTTCTGTAATGAAAGGGAGGAAAAAGGCTCCCACTTCCTTGAGGTCTGTGGGCGAGTATAACTCAGGCTCGCTCAGGTGTCGAAGATAGATTGCACCAGGCCGTCAGCACTTTGATTCCAGGGTGACAAGCCACCTCCTAAGGGCCTGGCTTCCCGTGTAAGAAGAAGTATACTTTCTTCTTTTGTAGATACTGTGGCTTTCTAGGTGGTTGTGGTGCTCATCGTAAGTTATAAACTTGCTCTTGGCCTTACATATTACATTTTCTTGGTTTTAAGATCCCCCCCACCCCATTTTAATCTTTCTGAATTCAAGATGCTTTCTGAAAATGGCATATCTCTTATTATTGAGGTAAAAAAAAAAATGCCAACCACAACGCAGAATTTTAAATAAGAGGTAGTCATCATGGTCTTTGTGTGAACTTTTCCTTTTGTGGAATTTCTGTTATGTGTGATTTGACCTCTCTCTTTGTTTGTTAGTGTTCTGTGGTTGAGTTTTAACTTAAATGTGGATTCCTAATAGTTGTAAATACTACATTAGGGGACAGCATTGAAGTAAAGTTATTTTTTTGTACCATAAATTGACTGTCCTGCAATGCAGTGAAATTAAAGGCAGTAGAAAGTGTCAAATCCATTATACTATGTTATAAAAATTTCAAAGTAGATGATATCCCAGAGGCGGTTGGCAAAACAAAAACGAAACTGTTCTAAAACCCATATAGGATTCCTATAGAAAAATGTAATCACCATCTATTAAAGGTGAACTTGTGATTAAAAAATTTTAGGGATGCCTGGGTGGCTCAGTTGGTTAAGCATCCGACTTTGGCTCAGGTCATGTTCTTGCAAGTTCACGAGTTTAAACCCCATGTTGGGCTCTGTGCTGACAGCTCAGAGCCTGGAGCCTGCTTCGGATTCTGTGTCTCCCTCTCTCTCTGCTTCTCCCCTGCTTGCGCTCTCTCTGTCTCTCAAAAAATGAACTAATGTTAAAATTTTTTTTTTATTTTAAATATGCATGGAGTAAGAGCAGATATGATCAGAATTACCACCCCAAAAAACTTTAGAACTATAAATTGATTTCAAATCATTACAATCATAAAAGGATGAATAGGAAATAAGTAAAAAATAATAATAAGATATCATGAATAAGACAGAAATTGAACTCTTTAGACTTTAGTCACTGAAATTAACATCTCAACAAATAGATTAACTAGCACATTAGAGCTGCAAGGAGAACTAGTGAGGTATAAGGTGGATCTGAGGAAGTTAAGCAGAGTGTAAAGAGTGATGGAAAATAGAGAGGTACATGGCTTGGAGCCTGGAACAAGAGCATCTGCCATACATAAAATAATCTCAGAAAAAGAAATGGAATTGACTTCTGGTTTCTAGTTCAACACGTAAGAAATTCAGAAGTGGTCACTCCATCCTGACAAGAAGTAATAAGCTGAACAGACTGAAAAATCACTGACTTCTTGGATTCATAAGAGATGGAAGGACACAAGGCAAATGGCCAGCCCCTGTGATTGCTGAGATAGGCAAATACAGGCACTCTCTGGTTTTGGTTTATTGCAGCAGAGACTCAGTAGTGGGAACCATTGCAGGAACCAGTGTCAGGGTCATCCTGAACTGTAATTGATGAATTGCTGGGGGCTCAGTGCAGACAAGTTGAGAGTTTAAAACTCCAGGGAGACCTAGTCACAGTGGAGCCCCCACAAATTTGTAAGATTTTCTTCTAGGAGCTTGACCAGGTTCCCATATTAAATATGGGAGAAAAATTCCCTCCTGCTTCTGGTAAGGGGAGGGACAAGGGACCAGTTTGAAATATGCCAGAGGACTATTTTAATGAGGTCTGCCTGGGAGAAACTAGTTAACCAGACCCTAACTGACCTGGGAGAAGGGAAATACTCCAGCCTGCTCTAGCCATTCTGTTCCATCTAACAACGGAGAGAAAAAAACCCGAGAAATATTTGTAAAGTTTATAGTCCAAAGGCATAGGATCACTAAAAGACTGTGGGATAAAAGATGTATAACATGTTACACAAAAGGTACAACTTGCGCATAATGGGAGATGGAATTGGCAAGAGGCAGTATTTGAAGGGAAATGGCAGAGAACCTTCTAGAATTGCTGAAAGATAGGAATTCTCTGATTGCAGGAGCACTGTGATGCTGAGCAGTATAAATAAAAGTAAATTCATACGTAGGGACACTGTAAACCAAGTCCAAATAAAAAGAGTAAAATGTTAAAGTAACCTGAAAAATACTTTACCCTGTTCCACTTGTGTTAGCATTTCTCAAATGCTTTTTGTTCTGTGTAGCAATTTAAAATTTAGTATGTGTTGGGGCGCCTGGGTGGCGCAGTCGGTTAAGCGTCCGACTTCAGCCAGGTCACGATCTCGCGGTCCGTGAGTTCGAGCCCCGCGTCGGGCTCTGGGCTGATGATGGCCCAGAGCCTGGAGCCTGTTTCCGATTCTGTGTCTCCCTGTCTCTCTGCCCCTCCCCCGTTCATGCTCTGTCTCTCTCTGTCCCAAAAATAAATAAACGTTGAAAAAAAAAATTTTTAATAAAATTTAGTATGTGTTTATAAAGACAAGGGATCAGAAATGGTCATACAGGGGGTGCCTGGGTGGCTCAGTTGGTTAAGCGTCCGACTTCGGCTCAGGTCATGATCTCACCGTTCGTGGGTTCGAGCCCCGCATCAGCCTCTGTGCTGACAGCTCGGAGCCTGGAGCCTGCTTCGGATTCTGTCTCCCTCGCGCGCTCCGTCTCGCTCTCGCTCTCTCTCTCACTCTCTTGCTCTCTCTGTCGCTCTTGCTCTCTCTTGCCCTCTCTCTCAAAAATAAACATTAAAAAATTTTTTTTAAAAATGGTCATACAAGAAACTTAAACATTGTTACAGTCTTACCCACTTAGGAAAATTGAATGCCTATTTTAGAAGACACCAGATTCAGTTTTACTGCCCTACTTTTAACATAGCTGCTCATGAGCAGCACCTGTTTGCATTTAAAATGTTATGCAAAACAGCAGTACTTGGAACAAAGTACCAACTTTGAATTCAGCTTGCTGAGTTCAGATCCTTATTCTACCACTTAATAGCCATGTAACCTTGGTCTTGGTTTTCTCTCCCAGAAACTGAGGACTAGAAGTAGTGCCTCTTACTAGACTTATTGTAAGAATCAAGTGAGAAATCATGCATAGTTCTTTGCAGGTATTGAGTGCCAAGTGAACAAGACCTGTTCTTACTAAGAAATACTATTTTTGGCTTTGAGAGGTAAACCTGTAGTTGGTGCTGTATTTAACATGCTAACAAATCTGCAGTTCCTTTGGTATTTTATTTTAAAAGCCCATAGTTATTTAATTCCAAATTAGATACCAGAAAAGCTTGGGCAGCAGTAATAGTTCTATAATATATGGAGAAATCGGGGATGGGTGGAAGGGTAATTAGAAAATTACCTGCTGTCATATAATGTGACAATTTAAAGCTGCAATTTAATGAAAAAAAATTTCCTACTTTTTATGAGCAACATGGTGGGCTACTCAGCTAAAATCTTAGTTCTGAATTTGATAGGCAGATTGCTTAATCTTTGTGGAAGCATAGATCCTTTCATACTCCCTATGGAAATAGAATACTGTAGAAAGGTGACTACCCATGGATAACTGTCTTGAGATAGACCCCTTCCTTGTGGCATAAAAAGAAGATACATAGAATAGAAATTGAACTCAAGTACATAGTTCAGTGAGAAGGAAGTTCTGATAGATTTCTAAAGCATGAAGAGGGTTTCAGATTTCATTTCTGATTTATTTGAGAAGGATGACGAAGTTTCTTTACTGATTCTTGATTTGTCTCATTTCATAGAGCTTTCATATCATAAGTCTTGCCTCTTTTGTGTTCTCCTTATCTTTGTATCACTGTCATAATGTTGATTAAAAAAAAATCATTCTGGGGCACCTGGGTGGCTCGGTCGGAAGGCGTCCGACTTCAGCTCAGGTCATGATCTCATGGTTCGTGGGTTCGAGGCCCGCGTCAGGCTCTGTGCTGACAGCTCAGGGCCTGGAGCCTGCTTCGGATTCTGTGTCTCCCTCTCTCTCTGCTCCTCCCCCCACTCACACTCTCTCTCTCTCTCTCTCTCTCAAAAATAAATAAACATTAAAAAAAATCATTCTAGGGGTACCCAGGTGACTCAGTTAAGCATCTCTCTTTTTTTTTTTTAATTTTTTTTAATGTTTATTTATTTTTGAGACAGAGCATGAGCAAGGGAGGGGCAGAGAGAGAGGGAGACACAGAATCCAAAGCAGGTTCCAGGCTCTGAGCTGTCAGCACAGAGCTGTCAGCACAGAGCCCTATGCAGGGCTCGAACTCGTCAACTGCGAGATCATGACCTGAGCCGAAGTTAGATGCTCAACTGACTGAGTCACCCAGACGCCCCAAGCATCCAACTCTTGATCTCCGCTCCAGGCTTGATCTCAGGGTTGTGAGTTCAAGCCCTTGTTGGGCTCTGCACTGGGTGTGGAGCCTACTTAAAAGAAAAAATTCTAACATTCCAAGTAAGCTTTCCTGATTTTAAGAATGTGAAGAAACAAAACAAAGACCTTAGAAGGACCAAGTGAACTGACATACCTGTCCTCAAAGGGAAAAAGGTCTTGTTCCCTGGTCCCAGTTTTTGTTAAGGTGTGTGACATTGACAGAGTCTCAATTCCAAGGAATTCTAATACAAATATGAATAAAGTACATTTTCAGATTTATCTCATTTTTTGTTTCCTCTATATAAGAACAAAGCTAGGACCTCAGCCCACATCTGTCAACAATTTTGACCTTTCACAAAATATTTTATATGTCTGGTGATGTGCACAGTAAAAGTTGTAGTCTATTTAGATATTTAATCTAGATCTTGGAAGTATTAATAAGATTTGGAGAGAAATGGAGCACCTGTTTAGAAATAACAAGTAGGCAGGCATAGTTTGGAGCAAGGGACACCTCAATAAAAGAGAATTGAAAGTGAAAAGATAGGACTATATAATGAAGTTTTAAAATAAATTATTTTGAACTTCAATCATACATATGCAAAAATGTTTGTAAGGAAAAGAATTTCTTTAAAGACCAGTTTAGAGAATGGTGTGGGACTTGATGTGGAAGTGGTTAGCTGGAGCCTGGGGAAGAGAAAGAGAGCCGGGAGAGAGGATGAACGGGCTGAGAGCTAGAAAAGGGGAGGGAAGAGTGTCCATTCCAGAGCTCCTCTCTTCGGGAGTTCCTGGCTGTGATCTGAAACTGCCCCCCTATGCAAAGGGCAGGGAGAGGCCAGAGACTAAAAGAAGAGATAGATCACTTCAGATTGAGAGGTGACAGTTTTTGTTTTTGTTCTTGTTTTTCATTTTTTATGGATTTTTTAAATAGTATTTTTATTTAAAAAAAATTTTTTTTAATGTTTATTTCTGAGACAGAGCATGAGTGGGGGAGGGGCAGAGAGAGAGGGAGACACAGAATCAGAAGCAGGCTCCAGGCTTTGAGCTGTCAGCCCAGAGCCCAACGCAGGGCTTGAACTCATCGACCATGAGATCATGACCTGAGCCGAAGTTGGATGCTTAACCGACTGAGCCACCCAGGCGCCCCTACAGTATTTATTTAAGTGATCTTTACACCTAACATGGGGCTCGAACTCGGGACCCTGAGATCAAGAGTTGCATGCTCCTGTGATGGAGCCAGCCAGGTGCCCCAGTAGGGAACAGGTTTCGTTTTTTTTTTTTTTTTTTTTAATGTTTATTTAATCAGGGGAGAGGGAGAAAGTCCCAAGCAGGCTCCACGCAGGCAGCGTGGAGTTGATGCTGAGCTTGATCTCATGAACTGTGAGATCTTGACCTGAGCAGAAATCAAGAGCCAGAAGCTTAAACAAATGTGAGCCACCCAGGCACTCTGGGGACAATTTTAATAAGCAAGGGAACTTACATAAGAGGCTTGTCTCGGGCAGTAACAATACGAGTAGATCTCCCTCTGCCAAATCTTAAAAGATTATATAGAGGCCCTAACTTAGGTTCAGCCTCGTATGTTGTCTAGATGTTCTCAATATCACCTAACTGTCTCAAGGCTGTATCCTTCGGGCGGCTTCAGGGATCAGGGACGGGAAGCAGAATGCACATTTTAAGGACAGAGGACAGGGTGAGGAGCCTCCAGATTGCTTGGGTCCAGTTAGTTAACCTGCAGTTAGGACTCTTCAGTAACCTTCTCCAACAGTCTCAGGTGACTTAAGGGTCAGATGTGGAGTGACTCAGTTTGGGGTAAAAAAGATAGTAAGAGTACCTAGTTGCTTTAAACACAATGCCAGTGATGTTGATCTTTGCAAAATGTGAAAATTAGGAATTGTGATTTTTTTTTTCTCCCGCCCCCCCCCCCCCAAAAAAAAGGAGGTGTAAGTATTTGGCAGAGGGAATATTTTGTTGAGTTCAAGAAAGATTTTAGGGAGGAATGTTAAAGAAATGCTTGTGATTATTTTTTTGTTATTCAAGTAATAAATGACTTTTTCTTAAATGACTTTTTTTTAAATGCTTTTTCTCCCCCTCTTTAAGTCCTCTTAGTCTGGACAATTCAAAGTACTTGCCTGGATTTGCCTCAGAGATGGCCTTGAGAAGTATCTTCTCAGCCACTCAGACTGTATTAATGTAGTGGCTCTGCATTGTTGGAGAAGTTGTATTTAACTCTTAACATTTTAACAGTGTATTAAGTTAATAGGACAATAAAAGTAATAAAGAGTATATTCTAGGTGGTCCTACTCTTTTGCCATCTAAATATTTACTAAGATTTATGATTTGCTTGGTTCTTCCATTTTCTGATAGACTGATTTTGGAATCTCCAGGCTTCTTGACCTCTCAGCACCTCCTAGATTATTGTTACTTAGGTGTCCTTTTTATCTTAATCTTTTTAAACTGTACTCCTCAGCATTTTACCTTAATCGTAGGCCCTTTCCTTGTAATGCTTTTTGGTATGAGCTACCTTTTTATAACTAAAAAAATCTTTGACATCCAGCACCCAGATCTTGGTTTCTAAATATTTAGAAGTAAATCTCTAGGAAAAAGGAACCAGGGCCCCTGGGCAAAATGGCTGATTCTAGGGCTAGAGCAGAGAAAATAAAGAAAAGCCTGGAGATTGTGTATTGTCTGAAAGAAAGGAATTGTTCAAAAACCAAAAAGATAAGGTTATATCAGAGGGACACAGGAGCTAGTCTCAAAGAGCTCCCAATGAACAATTTGAGTAACAAAATTAGTATAGCATAATACTGAATTACACCCAAAAGTATAATAAAATAAATATATCAATCAGTAAATGCATATAGAATTGTAAAAGTTTAACCTGGAGACTGAATCCTAAGAGATTTATTTAAAAAAAATTTTTTTTAATTCCATATTCCCATTACCGGTGATATAAAAGAATTTTCTTCCAAAATTTTCTCATGTGCCATATATACTCTCTGATTTTAAGTACTCCTAAGATATACTAAAACATACTGTATGTGGCACATGTATAGTTTGAAATACGTGATCTTAGTTTATTGTAAATATTCCAGTGTGTCTGAGAGGGATTTAGGGGAATGAGAGCTACTGTTATAAGCCCAGCAACAAAAGACTTTATCGTTTTTTAGATGGAAAATGTGAGTTAATTCTGATATTGTGTTAGGTTTTATACTATGGAATTCTCTCAATGAGGGGTTCTACCATGAAGTCTTATTTTCTAACTTTAAACATTTTATGTTTATTATATATAGAGAAGAGAGGAGTTGAATATTTATTAACAAAAGACACTTGGACTCATATTACCCCTTATCAAATCACTAAGAAAGATGTGTGCTGTCTTTTGAAATTGAGGTAAAATTGGTATATAACATTACGTTTAAGTTTCAGGGTGCATACTGTCTTTGCTCAATGATGTTCTTTAAAAATTTTCGGTTTGCTAATCAACATGGTTTATCTACATTTGTTTTGATTCATTGAGAATCTATATATTTAGTGTTAAACTTGTTAAGTTCATACCTAGTATTTTATAGTTTTGTTACTGTTACGAATGGCATTTGTTTTTACCATTTGAATTTCATACTGGTTTTGCTGGAATAAAGAGAAGCTATTGCTTATAGGTGAATCCCTGGATTTTCTAGATTTACAACCATCATCTTCAAATGAAGATCATGTTTTCGAGTGTCATGTACATGTTTTGTTTCTTTGTCTTATTGCATTAGTGTGAAGCTTAAAAACAATGTAGATAAAATAATCATGCCTGTTGACATGCTTGTTTCGTTCGGTGTCTAGTATTTCACTGTTTAATAGATGCTTGCTTTGAGTTATGGTAAATTATCTTTGTTGTATATGTATCATTTTTTTATTTAAAGCAAAAAACAGCTTAATTTTACGAAATGCTCTTTTCTCTTTTTTATTTGTTGATAAATTAGGTTGATTTTTCTAATGTTTTAGTTGAGTTCTGTTGGTTTCTAATGTGGCTGGATTGAACTCCTTTTGATCATGTGTTACTGCTCCATTGAAGCACTGATACCAGTTATGTCAGACAAAGATTATGCTGCAAAATGAATTGGAAAGCTTTCCATCTTTGCTCTGGGATAATTTAACCCAGGAAGTACTGTTCTTTTCATATCAGAGTTCAACTGTGAAACCGTTTACCTTTTTAAAGGTAGATCTTTGGCAGTCTTTCTGACTTCTGTGATCATTAGTATATTCAGGTTTTTCTGCTTCCTGAGTCAATTTAGAAAGTTTGTATTCTGCTAGAAAATAATCCATATCCTCTAAATTTCCTAAAAATTGCCATAGAATTGCACGTATAATATTTCTTGACAGTTGTCTTAATCTTCTAAATATCCTTTATATTGCCTTTTTTATTCAAATAAATACTTTTGGTTTAGTACTTTATGTGCCTTAGGCTAGCCAAAAAGGGCATATATTTCATTGATATTTTCAAAGAGCTACTTTAGACTTGTAGATAAAGGTACTAACATGACTAACTTTATACTAACTTTGTACTAACTTATTAATAAGTACAAATTAAAGCTGCTTCACTTTTTTCCAGTCTTTCCATTTTAATAAAGGTATTTTAGAAATAGAAATACTTTTCTTATAAGAGGGTTAGTTGTAATTGAGGTTTTAATGTAAAATGTTCTTTTTGTTATTTTCTAGATAACTTCTCATTTCAGTTTTTAATCTGCTTGACTCAGAGGTTAACTAAAAAAAAAACAAAAAACAGCCTTTTTTTTTTCCTTTAATGTTTATTTTTGAGAGAGAGAGAGAGAGAGAGAAACAGAGGTTCTGAAGCAGGCTCTGTTTATGCCAGCAGCGAGCCTGATGTGAGGCTCAATCTCACGAACTGTGAAATCATGACCTCAGCTGAAGTCAGACGCTCAACAGACTGAGCCACCCAGGTGCCCCTAAAAAAAAAAAAAAAAAAGCCTTCTTAATTTCAAAGATGCCTTTTTTGGAGGAAGGGATATGTGTAATGAGCAGTCATTTTGATCTTGATATTAGAGAATGCTGGTTATAATATCTATGTTATTAAAATTTATTCATGTTTTCTTTGTGGCCGAGCACATTGTCAAGCTCTATAAATTGCGAATGTATGAGAAGCATGTATGTCATGTAGAGTAAAAAGTTTACATGTTGTTTCTTTTAAATGTTTATCTTGAAAGAGCATGCATGCAAGCAGGGCAGGGGCAGAGACGGAGACAGACAATCTCATGCAGGCTCTGGGCTGTTAGTGCAGAGCCCCCATGCAGGGCTTGAACCCATGAACCACGAGATCATGACCTGAGCCAAAATCAAGAGTCCAATGCTTAAATGACTGAGACAGCCAGGCACCTCTACTTGTTATTTTTTTAATTGCATATGTATGTATGTACCTAGAATAAATTGAGGTTGATTGCATTATTGAACTAGTCGGTTTCCTTGCTTATGTCTGGTCTATATCGTCTGACAGATTTAGGAAGAAGTTTGTTACAATATACCCTCTATGGCTGTAATTTTATCAATTTTTTATTTTATTTACAGTGTCTAGTTCCTTTTGGTGATATTTGCCTTGGCTAGCTGTATATATTTCATAGCTATATTATTTGCCTACATATTTATGATGTATTTTCCTTTTGGATTGGATCTTTTTGTATTATATACTTCTCTCTTCTACTTTACCTAATAATCTGGTTTATCTGATAATATTTTGACTACTGCTTATCAAAAATTATGAAGGGCCTGAGATTTTCCTCTTTCTGCAAGCTGACAAGTTAGCCTGCTACAGTTTCATGGATTCTGGCAGAAACCGGAATCAAAGGACTTTCATTATTATTACTCACAGCAATAGCCAAGATATCAGCGTTTTCTTGTGCCACTTCCTCCAGCCCCAGTTCTCTGTGAGAAGAGCCAGGTGATATCTGCACGTTCATTGAGTTGCTTTGCAGAAGAGGAACCCTGAGCATGGTTAGGGAACCCAAATCTTTTATTGTGGGAAATAAGCAGATCTACTCTTGGCTCTGGAGAGGACACTGCATCTGTCTTCCAAGGCTGTTTGCTGTACAAAGATCATTGAAAAGACAGTCCAAAACATGTTGAAACGTGAAAGACCTATGGAAAATCATCTCCCAACAGTTTTTTTATTTGCATTTGCCTGCTATCTTTTTGCTCATCCCTCTCGTAATTGATTTTAATTTTGTGTTTGAATAGATAACATGTTTGCAGTGGTTCCAAAGCAAAGAGATGCAAAGGATATCCAGTGAAGTCCCTCTCTCACCTCAGTCCCTTATTCACCCTTTCCAGAGGCAGCCAATGCTGTCAGTTCTTGGGATCGGTTCTTGTGATTGCACATGCAAATATATATACACATATTCTGCCCCCAAACTTTTTACATGGTGATATGCTGTAGACGGTTCTGAACCTTAGGGGTTTTTTCATAATACAGTATATCCTGGAAATTATTCCAAACGAGCATTGTTCTTTGTAATTACCTTACATTTTATAGATGGGTGAGTCACAATTTATTAGCCCATTGTTAATGGATGTTAAATTGTTCCTGGTATTTTGTATGTGTATGAGTAGGTATATGGGATACAGTCCTGGAAGCCTTGCTTGGTCAGGGATGTATGTGAATTTGTTATTTCTGATAATATTTCTTGTAATTTAAAAAAAAATTTTAATGTTTATTTTATTTTAGAGAGAGACAGAGCACCAGTAGGGGAGGGACGGGGGGGGAGAGAGAGAGAGAGAGAGAGAGAGAGAGAGAGGGAGGGAGGGAGGGAGACGCAGAATCTGAAGCAGGCTCCAAGCTGACAGCACAGAACCCTATGCGGGGCTCAGACGCACAAACCACAAGATCATGACCTGAACTGAAGTCGGTGCTTAACTGACTGAGCCACCCATTTCTGATAATACTTCTAGTTTAGTAATACTAGTTTAGTAATACTTCTAGCTCTAATAATACTGAGTGTCCCTATTTCTGATAATACTTCTAGTTTTACCTTTAGTGTAGAGCTGGAGTGATTTTGCTAGTATTTTATTTAGGATTTTTGCAAAAATGAGGTTGGACCAGTTTAAGGGTAGTCTTTTTTGAGTCTTAGAATCAATGTAATGCTTGCTTCAGAAGAAATAATTCAGATTTCCTTTTTCTGTGTTCTGCAGCTGTATAAATAGCATTGAGACCATCTGAACTTCAAAGGTTTGGTGTAACTCCCTATGGAAGTGTCTGGGCCTCATGCTCTTTGAGGATCACTCTTAGACAGCTGTCTCTGATTTCTACAGAAATTGATCTATTTGGATTTCTGTCTTTCCCTCCTGAAAGTTACATATTTCATTGCTGCATATTGTTACTAGCAAATTTAGTCTCTTACGGATTTTTAGTTTTCTGCCCAAATGTGATTGTTTTCCCATTTTTTTCTTAACTTCTGTATCTGTGTTTACTCTTTCACCCTTTTTATTATTGCCCTTAGATTCCTTTGGGTCTTTTTTATTTCCTGTTTTAAAACTTTTTCGGGGTGCCTGGGTGGCTCAGTCGGTTGAGCCTCCGACTTCAGCTCAGGTCATGATCTCACAGTTCGTGGGTTCGAGCCCCACATCAGGCTCTGTGCTGACCGCTTGCTCAGAGCCTGGAGCCTGCTTCGGATTCTGTGTCTCCTTCTCTCTCCGCCCCTCCCCCACTCACGCTTTGTCTTGCTCTGTTTCTCAAAAATAAATAAATGTAAAAAAAAAAACCAAAAAAACAAAATCTTTTTCCTGTTCTTAGGCTTTTTAAAATCTTATTTCTTCTGGTTTCCTTAGATGTGCTTGTCCTTGTCTGTTGTATTGGGAGTATTCATTTCTTCCATCCTGTCTGCCTTCCTTCCCTTCCTTTTTCAGCATAAATATGCAAGGGTATGAGTTTTTCTCTGATATTTTAGCTCTGTTCCATAGATTCTTTTTATTCACTGTTTATTTATCACTGTTACTTTCTTTTTTTTTTTTTTTAATGTTTTTTTATTTTTGAGAGAGACAGAGATAGAATGCGAGTGGGTTAGGGGCAGAGAGAGAGGGAGACACAGAAGCAGAAGCAGGCTCTAGGCTCTGAGCTGTCAGCACAGAGCCCGATGCAGGGCTAAAAATCACAAACCGTGAGATCATGACCTGAGCCGAAGTCAGACGCTCAACTGACTGAGCCACCCAGGCGCCCCTATCACTGTTACTTTCTTGTTGTTTAGATATTTTGTCTTTTGGGGGCTCTCTTCTTTAAGTTAAAAGTTATGTGAGAGTCTTTTAAAATTCCCAGGTGTTAGGTGCCTTTTCCCTCCGGTTTTGCTGTTTTCTGGTTTTGCTGTATTGTGATCAGACGATGTTACCTGTACTATTTCTGTATTTTAATTTACTAAGTTTTTCTTTGTGGTTTACTATGTGGTCATTTTGGCAAATGTTCCATATTCGTGTTCAATTTAAAAAGTCTTTTATATCCGTCTTGTTTTTCAATTGATTTGTCATGGGCTGAGGTGAATTAAAGTTTCCTTCTGTTGATGTTTCTATTTTTCTTTATTTTGTCTATCATTTTTTGCTTCATAGATGCTGTTATTAGATGCTATCATTTGTTATAATTACTATATACCTTAGGTACAAATTGCATCTTTTATTTTTTTTTTTCAACTTTTTTTAATTTATTTTTGGGACAGAGAGAGACAGAGCATGAACGGGGGAGGGGCAGAGAGAGAGGGAGACACAGAATCGGAAACAGGCTCCAGGCTCTGAGCCATCAGCCCAGAGCCCGACACGGGGCTCGAACTCACGGACCGCGAGATCGTGACCTGGCTGAAGTCGGATGCTTAACCGACTACGCCACCCAGGCGCCCCCCCCCCTTTTTTTTTTTTTTTTTTTGCATCTTTTAGTATTTAAAGGGTCCTGTGTCTCCTTTAATGCTTTTTGGACTATATAACTTTGTCTGATATTAAAAGTATAATAATAATTTTTCTTTTGTTTCTATTTGCCTGATAAGTGTTTTTTCTTCCTTTTATTTTCATCTTTCATCTTTTTGTTTCAGATACACTTCTTGTGTACAAAACAAGGTTAAGTTTATTTGGGATCTGGTCTAATCTTTTTTTTTTTTTTTTATAACTATATTGGGTTAGTCCATTTACATTTAGTAATATAGCTAGTTTTAATTCCGTCATTATACTTCCTGTTTTTATAGCTTTTTAAAAACATTCCACCAAGTGGCCAGTTTTTCTTTGCTCCATGTTTCTTCTTTTAATTGAGAACAACTGCATTTCTTATTTTAGAGCTTTTTAGTTCATAAATGTAACTATATAATAACCTTGATGCTCCTATTTTTATACTCTGTTAATTTATTTCTTTAAAAAAATTTTTTTTAATGTTTGTTTATTTTTGAGAGAGAGACAGAGCACGAGCAGGGGAGGGGCAGAGAGAGAGGGAGACACAGAATCTGAAGCAGGCTCCAGGTTCCAAGCTGTCAGCACAGAGCCCATCGTGGCGCTTGAACCCACAAACTGTGAGATCATGACCTGAGCCAAAGTCAGATGCCTAACCGACTGAGCCACCCAGGCACCCCTCTGTTAATTTGTTTCTATGAGCAATGATGAAATATGATGAATGAAACAATAAAAGTTCTTCTATATCCTAATTTTGGTTATTAAATTATCTCGTTTACTCATATAGTATTAAACATATTTATTTATACTTATGTTATTTGCTTTGTCAGCTTTAAATGATACTTGACACCCAGTTATTAAAGGTAATAATTAGCTCTTTTAACTTTATTTAGATATTGTTTATATATTATCTTAGAATGATTCCCACATTTGTTTTTGAACTTACATTTAAGCAGATTCAATTCTCCCTGCCAGTCATTTTGCTTGGATTTTTCTAGGCATCTCTTGGTTAGGTGAAGTTCATCCTCATGTAAATCTTTTAAAAGGGCTCATGGGAAATGGTTCCCTACACTTCTTGCTTAGGTCTGAAATCTTTGGGTTACACTTTCTTTACTGGAGGATATTATAAGTGTTCCTCCAGCCGTCGTGTAAAATGCTGCTCCAAAGAAGTCTGACATCAGCCAGATTTCCCTTCCTTTTAGAATTGACAGTCTTTCTTGCCAGGGTACTCAAAGAACTTTTATTTTATTTATTTATTTATTTTTTTAACGTTTATTTATTTTTGAGAGACAGAGCATGAGCGGGGAAGAGAGAGGGAGACACAGAATCTGAAGCAGGCTCCAGGCTCCAAGCCGTCAGCACAGAGCCCGACGCAGGGCTCGAACTCACGAACCGTGAGATCATGACCCGAGCCGAAGTCGAACGCTCAACCAACTGAGCCACCCAGGCGCCCTAAGAACTTTTATTTTTTATGACCAGTATCTGCTGTAGGATATACTTTAAATAGTATTGGGTTTTCATGGCTAATTTTTCTCGAGGACTCCATGTGTCCTTCAAATATGCAGCTCTAGTTATATTTTCATTTTCGTAATGTTTTCTTGCATTTTACTTTTGGCTGTAGATAGCAGTTGGAGCTCTTGTTTTCAATAGAAAGATACCTTTTTTGTCCCCTTCAATTCTTAATAGTTTCTTCATTTCCAGCTTATTTTTCTGGTTTCTAACTCCTTCTGTCCCTGTGATTTCAGGAATTTTTCTTTGTGCTTCTTATTAGTTTCCACCTCATTTTCATTTTATAAGTTGTTTTTCCCCTTCTTTTTCATCTTCATTCCTGCGCTGTAATATCTTTGCATGTGTTCTAGGATAGTTACTTCTCTGTGTTTTTGTTTGTTTGTCTGAATTCATGGCAAATAAATTCATGTTGAGGCTGGATAGTAGCTATATGATGTTCGGTTACACTATCCAATGCACATATTTTATAAAGCTGGCGAATTTGGTGTTGTTCCGTCACTTATGTTGTATTATTTACTTTATTCCTGCCCAACCTTCCCTTAATTAATGAAGTTGCTTTCCCTTCCCTCCAAGTTAATTAACAACTTTTACTCTGCATCTTGTTTTTCCTATGATAACCTTACTCTAATATGTATCTTTGAACCCTATATGTATCTTTGAACATATATTTCTATTTCATTCTATCAAAATTCAGGGTTTTCTTTGTGCTTTCTGCCATTCTTGTTCACTTTCGTCTCCCCGACTTCTCTCCCGCGTATCTCCCAACTCCTAGATGTTGTGAAATAGAGTTTACATTCTGCATCATTAAGTTTACACTAGTGAAACACTGTTTTTATTTCAAAAACCTACAGTTACATTACAGTTTCAGTCACAGTATTCTCTATTTAAATTTTACTTATACATGTTTAATTCCCACTGCTGTTTTTTATACTCTGTTTTTTTCTATTTGAAATTTTTGTGGGGTTTTTTTTTTGGGGGGGGTTCTTGGTTTTTTAATGTTCTTTTGTTAGAAGCATTTCCATGAATAATTTCCTTAGATACCTTTCATGGATTATTCACTTAATGAGTATAATAACATTTGGATGCCCAAATGTTTTTGGTTTGCCCTCCCACAGAATAACTATCTTTGCTGAATATAGGATATTGTTATTTCAGTTGTTTTGTTTGTTTTTTAAGTATATAAAATTGTTCTGTGCTGTGACTACCAGTATTCTAGATGAGAAGTCTGGCTAACTCATTTTTTTAATTTTAAGGTTTCCTGTTCTTTATATTTGGAAGCTTACGGGTTGATTTTGTGTTTTGAAGGTTGGAAATTGTATTTTTTTTCCCCCAGGATGCATCGATTTTAGTATTTTTCAATCTTACTCCCATCTCTAATCAATCCTGCTTAAAACTTCATGAACCCTTTCAGTTTAAAACTCATTTAGTCAGCTTGGAGTTTATTTTCTTCTAGTATTTCTTTGATTAGTATTTCTTTCTGTGTTCCTTTTTCTCTTTCTGTAATTTCTCTTTTTGAAAAGTGTTTTTTGTTTGTGTGTTTGTTTTTACTTAAGTAATCTCCACATGCAATGAGGGGCTTGAACTCACAACCCTGAGATCAAGAGTCGCATGCTCCTCTGAGTGAGCCAGCCAGGGGCTCCTCTTTCTGTGATCTCTGGAATTTCAGTAGTAGAGCTGGATTTGTCCTCTGTGTCATATGTTTTCATTCATGACATGTTGGGGCTTTTTTGGAATGACGTGATATGAATTCTAGATTGCTAATAAAGTCGTTTGATGTTTCTTTTCCTCTTTCTCTGAAGTATTAACAAAACATGGGTTTTGGTTCTAGCAACTTATAAAGTGGTTGTCCCTCCATCCCTTCCTTGCTTCCTTCCATTCATTCTTTCTGACACTGCAGTAAGCGTCTGTTTCAGTTCTTGGGCTCGTTCACCTTCATTCACATTACTGTGTGTACTTAGTTAGCTATGACCCTTCTCTGTTACATCACGTTAGCTGTTGTAGAATCTCTCGACACACATGTAGATCTTAGCGTTACTTTCTTCTCTGATAGAAGAAGAGCTTAGTGATCATTAACTTGACACACTAAGCCCTTTTTGTTGGAAGGTGTGAAGAAAGAAGTTGCCCTCTTCTTGGGTGTACAAGGAGAGTGTTATCCTTAGCCCAGCTCTGTGGCTTTTTTCTGGTTTCTCAGTGTTCAGGCAGCCTTGTTCCCTTGTCCATGTGAGAGTCACGCAGATACTGCTGACTGCCTGGGCAACTTAAGGATTGGTCGGTCAGCTTTGAGCAGATCTGCTGAAAGGAAATAGACCTTCCAAAGCAGTGTGTTTTCCCCATCCTTAGAAAGATTTTTTTAAAAAACCCTTTTCATACTTGCTCTTTCTTGATTTTCATGTGACGCTGGGGCACTTTCATTACCTGAAGTTCAGATGAATCTAGGTTTAGATTCTCCATGATCTGTCAGGTAGTCACCGTTATTTTAGTAATTTAGTAGCAGGATAAGAGGGGATCAAGAAAGAAGTCTGAGTTGTCAGTGTTTCACGACTGTTACTGTCACAGCTACTGGTTCACCCCTGCTTGCTGTCTCCAGATACTTTTGAGTTTCACACTCTGTTTTCTCAGGAGTGGACATTTTAAATAGCTTTCCTGTGCATACATACTTTTAATACTTTCCTCATATATACTAATAAACCTGTAAGTATTTGTTGGCAGACTCAGCATATGTCCAGTACTTTCTTGTTGATTGGCTGATAACCTCGTGGGTAAAGAATTGAGTACACTTAACAAAAAATAGATCTGAGCTCGTCTGAGTCACCAGACTGCAAACAAAGCCACTGAAGCAACAACTTCTGGGCTTTGGGGCGTTTTCTCTGTTCATTGGCTGTTTATTTGTCACTTGGTGTTTTCTCTAGTCTCCTGAGATCTTTTGCTTCATTAGTTATTCAAAAAAATGTTTATTGAGCACTTGCTGTGTACAAAACACTATGCTACTTGGTAGAGTAAGCAGAGCATAGAGGGTTTTCTGGCCTCATGGAATTGACTGCTTCTTTATTACAGAGATTACAGAGTACTGACTACATCTGACTACATTCTCAGAATGTAGACTCATTCAACTCTGTTTGGTTTACACAGTATCAAAGTGAGGTTTTTTTCAGTGAGTATTTTGAAAATGAGAAATTTCACCTAGAAACCTAAATTTGCAGCTGCCTTAAATATGTAATATCTGGCTACACTGGGCCCTCATTCCTACATGGCATTCTGCTATCATAGCAAGTGCCCCTTTAGATAGGACTGTATACATCAGTTTTAATCCGTAAAACTGAGGCCTACTTCATTTGGTATTTATTGTCAGAACTGTGCTGTTCTTTTTCTTACAAAATGATTAAAAAGATGAGCTACTTCTTGAATGTCTTCTTGCTATCCTTCAGGCATTTGAGTTTGTGACCTTTGTATAATATTTATTAGTCAGCCTGCTAATTATCTTACAGCTTCAGGAGGAAGCAGAAGGGAAAGGCACCATGGTTTAGCTTCAGTCAACAAAAGGAGTAGACAGACAGACACATTGTAATGCTCTTTCTCAAATTCATTCTAACAAAGAGATAGAATCATGGTTTATAAATCTAAAAAAAAGGGGAGGGCACCTGGGTGGCTCAGTCGATTAAGCATCCAACTCTTAATAATGGCTCGGGTCATGATCTCATGGTAGTGGGATCGAGCTGCACATGCTGAGCAGAAGCCTGCTTTGGATTCTCTCTCTCCCTCTCTGCCCCTCCCCCATGTACAAGTGCACGCGTGCTCTCTCTCAAAATAAGTAAACTTAAAAATCTGATGATAGTTCTGACATGTGTTTTTGCATGTTATAATACCATTTGAGTTGACATGTTTCAGTTTACTTCAATAATGCTGTAGTAAAATGGTGTTTATATTCAGTTAACGCTTAGTTAAAGCCTTGTAAGTATTTTCACATTCATTAGCTCTTTTGTTTTTAATCAAAATAAAATATCATATGAGATACAGGTATTATGACCTGCAATGTAGTTGAAGACAAACGAGGCTCAAAGAGGTTTGCACATTGTCCAAAGGTCAAGCCTGTTCTCTTTCCACGAGGCCGCCTTCCATTTGCATTGTCTCATTCGATCTTCACAACAGCCTTAAGAGACAGGTGGAACGGGTTTCATCATTTCTTAGATTGGAGAAAACAAACTCAGAGGAAGAGTCCTTTCTTGGCAGTTATCACATGGCTAGTGTTCAGAACATGCCTGCTACTATGAAGCTACACTGCTGGACGTTTAACAGGTCTCCTGTAATTCTTACCACTCCCCTGTGGGATAGGTATTGTTATTCTCATATTCCCCAATAAGTTGACGAGTTGGAACTTGAACCTAGAACTGTCTATAAGCAACACTGGGTTTTTTTTGTTTTGTTTTTGGTTTTTGGTGGTTTTTTTGTTGTTGTTTTGTTTTGCTGCGTCATATTACACAGCTTGCTTGACTCCTTTTTATTGCCATTAAGAGCCTATATTTTAGAAGTACACAGTGGTAAATTAAGCTTGAAAATCAGCTTTTTGTATTTTTAGGACAGGTGTTTTCTCTGTGCAGTGTAATTCAAAATAAAAGTGGACCAAACTTAAGTTTAGTTCAAAGTATATTCTGTTTTTGTATATATTCAGCTGTTTTAAAATAATTCTCTTGCTCTTTAATGGGCATAACTTATTTAGGAAAGTACTTGTTTAGCGTTTAGCAAATCAGTGTATTGGTTGTGAATTTTGGTTTATTGTTGATTTGTGACAGAGAGGGGCATAGGAAAGTTACCTTGATTTGAAAATTGGGGAACAATTTGGTAACCTAACAATTACTTAAGTTGACTTGTGTGACTTTTGGCAGCTTGTTACATACCTAATTTTATATAATACCCAACCCTAGCTAGCCTTTTAAAGTAAGTTAAGAACAAAAGGCCCAAGAAAGCTAAATCTATTGAATATTGAGTTTATGTTCCATTTGTATATTTTACCCTTCAGAGTTTGGGTTCCATTTTATTTTACTTACGTTTTCTTGGAGAAGGCACCAAATGTCTATTTCCAAAAATATTCCCAAGAATACACATTTTCCCTTAAAAGTCATCAGAAGAGTCACAAGTTCCATCTACCCACTTCTAAAGAACTAGTCTTAATATTAAATTGTTTCTAACAGTGCAGATGAAAAGTAGCTAAATGCTTAGTCAATTCTCCGTAATATTTAAAGAAAGCATTGATGCGGTAATTGTCAGTGGCACTGTGGCAGAGGAAGCCAGTAATTTCAAGCTGAATGAGAGTGAGTGTCTAAAAAGGATAAAAGCATAGGCTGACCATGGACTTTGAGTTTTAGTCACTTTAATAAAGGTCATTCCTATGTTTTTATTTACATATTTGTCTCATAGTGAAAATGGCAATTTCCCTAAGTATCATCTCTAGTTCCTCTTATGATATTTGAGTACAGTAATAGCTCACGGATCTATAATCTAGAATATTAATGTTAACTTCTTCTCTTAAGTCCATTAGAGATAAATTTATATCTGAAAGTATTTATTAATAAACCTTGTGAGTCCCTGTTTTTCATTCTTTGAGTAATTGCTTCTTACTAATGTTGTGAATTTTTTTAATTCTTGATTTTTCTAGGGATTATTTCACATTTCAGCTGCTTTTGTTTTCTACTGCTATCATTGAGGGTTCAAGAACAAAAAATAAGTCTTCAGGTAAAATGCCTGATCCATAATAGTGCTTGGCATTGTATTTTGCTGAAAAGGTCATATAGCTGTTTGGATGCTTGATCTGAAAATACAGTTGTGATGACTATGAAATTTCCGCATGGAGTTTTCTTGGCTGCCTCTAACAGAGTTGGTCTCACTTGTTCGTTCGTTCATTCTTTTTCTTTCTTTCTCTCTTTCTTCCTCTCTTTTTCTCTCTTTCTTAATTTCCAAAAGGATTTTGGCTGTCTGCTTTTTTTCGTGTTGTCTTGATCTGCAATAACTATGGCTATGTGCTTGTATCTGCTAAATATTTTAATTTTGCATTTTTGGCTGCTTGAAATTTAAGTAATGGGCGATGCAAATTAAGAGCTTGAGGCTATAAGTGAAAGAGTAATCTACAGAAGTTTTTAATTAGCTTATAAATGTATGTTCTTTACCTATTAAATATTTTCAGGTTTGGTATTTTACTAACATTAAAATTTAAAATTTAGTTTCTCAGTCAGTTGCACTGACCACATTTCAAGTGTTACTTTCAGGCCATATGTGGCTAGTAGCTACCAGACAGCACAGATAAAGGACTGTTTCTGTCATCATAGAAAGTTCTAATTGGACAGGACTATTTTCCTGTCCAATAGAAGCAGATAAGCAGTAAATTGTAAGCTCATTTCTGATGATACCAGTTTTTAGAGCAGTTTGATAACTCCAGAAGCTCAAGCATGTGATCAGTCTTGAGCATACATCCTCTAAGTTAATGTGCCATCTCGATCTTGAGTATTTCATACTTAAAGTTGTCTGAAATAGTTCATTTGCTTCACTATTCTATTTTAAAGTGAAATTACTTCTTGTAACAAAATTCATGTAGTAAACAGCCCACCGACTTAGCCTAATTTTTGAGTCCTGACCCCAGAACTTACTTAGGTTAGTAACTTCTGGTAAGTTACTTCTTTGAGCCTCAATTTCCATATCTATAAAGTGAAGGTAACATTAGTTACCTCATAGGATTAATAAATAATATTAACTATATGTAAAGATATGTCACAGAGTGGACATTTATAATACTTTTAAATATAGAATGAAGCCAAAACATTTAAAAATTAAGTGATGTTGCTTGCATGAATTTGTGTTCCAAGCCTTGAAATTTACAATAGGTCTCTGGAAATGGTTAGGTCGAGTGTCCTATAGAAGTTTCTGGTGGCCATGGGATTATTTATGACATCATGTAAAGTTAAAACAACTAGAATACCAGAGCGAGGAGAAAAAGAGATAGAAAAGTGAGCCACTTTGTTTTTGGAGAAGTTCATAAAGTATTTTCTGATAACAATGGCAATAAAAATGAATTTTTTGTATAATGTTTTCATAACTTACAAAGTTTTTCACATAATTCTTTAAAATTTCATGTCCATACTATTTTAAGTATCTTTATTGTATTAATATTAGGGGAAAAAAAGAATAAAAAGAAAACTCAAAGATGGCCAATATTTTGGAGCTTATATAGCTAACTGTGAGGATGGATATTCATATTAGGTTTTCAACTTTTAATCTCACACTCTTTCTTCTTCAGCATGCGTGTTCCATTATTAGCAGTTGTGTTTCTGAGGCAGGGGTGTATTTCAGAATCTCTAGGGATGGAGCCCGGGTATATGTAATTTATTTTCTCCTGTGTTGAGACAGAATGCATACCCAAGTGATTCTGGTGCCCACCTCTGGTTAGAAATCATTGGTCTCTTCCTGGCTGAATTCTTCTTTCCTGTATCAGTACACCTAAATTCTTGCATCATATGAATAAGAGAGAAGAATTAGCGTGATAAGCAATACACTGGTTTAACTTTCAGTGTTCCAAATGTTTAAGTAGGACACCCGCAACGATTGAAAAAGCAACACAGATTTACTTTCCTCTTCACTATCTTTAGTGCTTGTCCATTTGTCAGTGCTTGTGGAGAGCGGGAATCCAGACTAGCTCGCTGTGAAGTGAAATCTATTAGTGTTCCCTCCTCTGATAAGAACTTTGGCTAGTTAGTAGCCTGCCCTCAGTGTATTGCAGTTGTAAACTGTTGACTCCTTATTGCTTATAGGAGGAAAACATTTAAGAATGTTTTCAATTGACTGGCTAAAGATTTTTATCAGTCTTTTCCCAGCTGTCTTGAAGATGCTTCAGTATCCTGGATTTAGTGGTTTTTCCCAGCCGTATATAACTCTGAATGTTTCACAACTTTTCCTTTGAATGAGAGGACAGTGTCATAATGGAGAGGGAAAAGGGAATATCCTAGCAAACTCCCACATAGGCAAAAATAAATCATGTTGCATAGTGAATTTTAAAAATGAAAGACATTTTCGAACATAAAAACACAGATTTTTATGGGAAGTGGCATTTTCAAATTTGAAAATTAAGCATTTGCTATTTGAGACCATAAATAAAGTTTTTCAGTGAGTGAACTGTGTTTTGACTCAGAGTTGCTTATCAAAATGCAGTTGGATGGTGGCATTGTTAACATTAGCTTTTAACGTTTTCTGAGTAGAGATCATTTCACTAGAAGCTATTTACAGTGGATATTGGCTGCTTCTGCATTGAAATTTGCTTGGGATGTTCTTGTATATAGGTGTACCTTTCTTAACGTAGAAAATGAAGTTCTGATTATTTTTCATGACTGGGGCTTAGGGAGCTTATGATTAAATGGCTGACTTTAATATGGCAGTTTAGATTAAACTGAAATGATTTTCTTAACTTATTACCTGCAAAGCATAACATTATATTCTTTAAATAAATACCATTATGTTAATTATATGCAGATTATATTTGTGTTGTACTGTAAATAAATTCACTTAAAAACAGGATGAAACCAAGGCCTTCAAGGTATTAAAATTTTTCAACTCAAAGATTGATTTTTAAAAACCTATTGTAAGAATTGA
Organism: Lynx rufus; assembly: GCF_022079265.1. Classification (NCBI taxonomy): domain Eukaryota; kingdom Metazoa; phylum Chordata; class Mammalia; order Carnivora; family Felidae; genus Lynx; species Lynx rufus. The sequence goes on from NW_025814856.1 coordinate 122,428,732, forward strand.
GACTTGGTCGTAAGTCACCATAAAAGTGTTGTTAAGACAGCTGTTTTTCTGTGAACAATGCATTCAGAAGCTTGTACTTGATGGATTTCGAGTTCTTTTCACTTGGTATTGACAATCTGTTACCTAGTAGTGTATGGCAAAAATAAGGCAATACTTTTTCTTTATTTTTTAAAAGCTGGCCTGTCTTATTTTCTTAATTTAAGATAATTGAGATTATACGGTTCATATTTACTTAAATCTAGATGCAGTGTTAATGTATTCCAAAAGGTAGAAAACATGATACCATATTTCACCAATTCTAAGACACACTTCCTTTTCTTACTTTAACTGCCCTGGAAAATGAGACGTATCTTAAAATTGGTTTGTGTCGTTTCAATGGTGGTATTTTTTTTCTTACTTGCTCGTGTGTAAATGAATGGTACATGTTATAATCATTGATGTTTTAGGCTTGGTAAAAAGTGATCACTGATGTTTTGAAGTTTGTTGTAGAACTTAGACTCATTGTTACGATGCTGTATGTCTTTGTAGTGGAAGAAATCTATGCTGTGACTATACCATAATATGTGGAGTTACAGACCTTTACTAAGATCTCTTCCTGTTTCCTTCACATGCATTCATTGCTATCACCCTAGTGTCAAATGGCACAACTAAAACAATTTAGTAGTGAGTTTGGTGTACTTTATTCAAGAGAAAACAATGCATGGATTGAGGGACTATGGCACATCACAAGCACTGCCCAAGGTATTTTCTTACAGGATGTTGGAGGAGACAGCACTGAAACAGGGCACGACTGGCTAACAGGGTCCTCTTGCCTAGGGTAATGTAAGCTAGCTAAAGCCAAGTTGGAAGACTGACTGGTGTTAAGTTGCCTTGACAGTGAGGTGTTTTCCATAAGTGCAGGATGATGTAGGTTTAGATTTGTGACGTGGGTGGGGCCAACTGGAGTGGCCTCATTTTGTGTGTCCCAGTGTACCAATTAACAGTCACTAGTTAGGTTTTTTACATCACACTGGTTTCCTATCTGTGGAAAGCCAGCCAGAACAATAACAGCAAAATGGAGATCAAGCAAAGGAGGAAAGACTTGGGGTCAGGGTTGGGGTGTGTAGAGTGGAGGTAGGGATGGGACCTCCAGGGTGAAGAAGAGAAAAATGGGGATAGCACATTAGGGTGCATGTTAATGAGCAAGCAGCATTTTCTGTTTATCCAGCTTGACTTATCCTGGTCAGATCTCTGGTTGTGATATATTAGCTTGTGAACTACCCAGCAGTTAGCTAAAATCATCTCAGTCGTATCCCCTAGATTCTTCTTGCCAAGGCCTTTTTCTGCAGAAGTTGCCCTCTTACCCCCTCCAGCTTTAGGGGTAAATTATCTGCTGGTATAGACCCAATAAAGGTTGTGTTTCCTTCTAATGTGCTGTCTCAAAATGAATGACTAAATGGGGAACTACTTCTTATGGAAATGAATTTTTCTACAAGGAATGACTACAGATATATGCACAATTACATTCGCTGTTTTTTATAAGAGGTATGAGACTACCAAACAAATACTTGATTTTAGGAACTTTCCTACCTTGCTCTGTCGTTCAGCATTTAGAGATTGGTGTAGTCTTTTCTCTTTATCCTATTTTATTTTCATTTCTAAACACAGTGATTTGTTTCTTTGTGGTGTAAATGTATATTGCGTGTTCCTGCTTTACCTTTCCATCCTCTGCACTTGCTGGGTACACATTCTCCTGCGTTGAGCAGCCTCTCCATACTCTTCAGTAATGGTGGTTTCAGTTCTTCCTCACTTAAAAAGAGTTACAAAGAATTATCTGGCTAACATACTCTATTTTATGCAAGATCCTTTGAAAAATTAAGCTTTAACATTAATAAAATACTTAAATTTCCAGTATAAAACCTAAATTGAGGGTAACTTTTTTTCCAAAAGGAATTTTTGCTTTGTAAAGGGCTTTATTTACCGGTCGGGTGTTTTAAACACTCTGCAGGGCCCTCTGGAAGCCACTCTAATTGCTGCCTGATGTGGGCCTTGCATTGTCCCAGAAAAGGATTAAGAAGAATTGTTGCATGCCTGAATCCTCAGGTTTCCAAAAGTACCTTTCGGAATCTTTGGATCTTCTTGAGTTAAGCAGGCCTTTTAAAAGAAGTACCATATGCAGGGTGATTTCTTTAACTTAATCCAATTTTGCTATTTTAGAATTTTATAAGACACTCTTTTTTTTTTTTTTTGAAAGAGACAGGGACAGCGTGAGTGGGGGAGGGGCAGAGAGAGAGAGAAAGAGAGTCAATCCCAAGCAGGCTCTGCACTATCAGCACAGAGCCCGATGCGGAGCTCAGACTCCCGAAATCGTGAGATCATAGCCTGAGCCGAAACCAATAGTTGGACGCTTAACCAACTGAGCCACCCAAGTGCCCTGTTATTTTAGAATTTTAAAAATTATAATAGTAGTTTCATGTGTCTTCAGCCACATTACGCTCTAAGGTTTTTTGAACTATCTTAGGCAATAATTAATAATGATTAGTAAGAGAAGGAAAATGGATTCCAAATTGCAAATAACTGACTTGATGATAAAGTTTTATAGCAAAATCCTTTGCAAGTTAGAGGACTCTGTACTGTTCTTGCTTACTGAAATGCCTCAATGAAATGTAAATGGAAATAAGAGATGCCGTCTATAGGTAAAGGTAAATATTATTCACTGACTTATGAATAATGTGTCAAATATGGTTGCCAAGTTTTATGTATTTCGGACAAAATATGGCAGTCACCACTCTATAAATTAACGTTCCCATAATTCTTCTTTCAGTTTTATTGTCCTGAATTCATTTTTCTCTTTCCTCAGAGGATGTACTGAGTAAAGATGCTGGGGAATGTGCAATATGCCTTGAAGAATTGCAGCAGGGAGATACTATAGCACGACTGCCTTGTCTATGCATATATCATAAAGGGTAAGTTTATTTTTATGTTGACCAAGTTGATAGTAAAAAGATGCTTCTCGAAGTTTCAAACATTGTTGTTAGTGCTGAAAAGTTTTCTTAATTGAAACCCCCACCCATTTCTTAAAAAGTAACAGCCTTTGTTTCCTGCTAGAACTAAGATTTGAGCCCAAATATGTTTGTATTCAAAAATCTACCATTTGTTAAACGTTTACTGTTACCCAGGCATTGTCCGTAATGGCTTAGCCAGGCTAGCCCATGTACACCTTGTAATAATCTCATGTTAAAATCGAGGGAATAAGCCAAGGGACCATAGGAAATCTCCCCAATGCTATGGCTAGTAAATGGAAGAGCTGAGATTTTAGCCATGCCTATTTGACTCCCAACACCCATCTGGATTCTCATAAAAGATTCTTGGTTTCAGAGCAACACAGGAAAATTGGGGGTAGAAAATTATTTAAAGCAAACACAAAAATCTAGAAAACTATAACTTTCGAACAATAAAAGGAATAAGGTAGAATTTTATTTAAAGGTAGGGGGTGGAGAAAAGCATAGAGAGCACAATAAATTATACAAAATAAAGAGACAAGAATAAATGTACTATCAGCATAATTCTAAATGAAACAAACTCACCAGTGGAAAAGAGATTGAAAGATCAGGATATGCTGTTGATGAGTAACACTTAAATATAAGGATATAGAAAAATATGAAAGTGAGGGGATACAAAACTGTATCCAGGCAAGTATTAATTACAGGAAAACTGACAAAGCTAGAATAATAGCAGACAAAATAAATTTTGGCAAAAATATTATTAGTATGATATGATAAAAGTATATATAAAATTCAGTTTTTGGTGAACCTAAGAACAGAGTCTCAAGGTAAAATATTTATAGAACTGTCAGAAAAGAATTGACAAATATGTCATGATAATGGGAGATTTCAATACAGTTCTCATTGTGTCAAGCAGACACAAAATGAGTCAAAACCTAGAAGAATGTAGCAACAGAGTTAACAGGTTTGTCTGATGGATGTGTGTGTATCTGCACCCAGCAATTAGCATCTTTACTTTTCAGGCACTCATTACATATGCAGAAATTGATGGCATACTAGGCCATAAAGCAAGTTTGGCAAACTATGAAAAATTATACCATACAGAAAGCGGTTCTTTGGCCACTCTTAGATGTCAGTAATAAAAGATGAATTATCTTCACACATACTTTTAAGTAACTTGTGGATTAAAGAAGAAATCATAATGGAACTTAGAAACACTTGCAACTGGATAATAATGAAAAGTCTTGCCATTTTTCTAGAGTGATCCATGGAGAGCTTGTGTTAGAGTGGGGAAAAAAGACTGGAAATCATTAAACCCAATTCTTCCTTAAGAATTTAGAAAAATGAATTAACACTGAATAGAACAAGAAAATAATAAAGGTTAGAGAAGGAAAAAAAGGAAAAAAAAAATACACGCTAGAGGCCAGCAAAGCCAAAAGTTTGTTTTTTGAAGACTAATGAAATAGATAAGCCTCTGGCAGGATCATCTCTAGGAGGAAAAAATGAACGGTATAGGAATGACACATCAGACATAGTAGAAATAAAAAACAAATGGAAAAATCTGTGAGAAATTTATTTACTCTTCGATTTAAAGAAAACAGGCAATTGCCTTAACATTATTTTATATATTATTCATTATATATTATGTAATATATATTTATTATGTTACTAACTATATATCTCAATATATAGCAATTACCAAGATATTTCAAAAAGAAACAGAACACGTGAATTGACTATAATAACTATTATAAGTAATTAAGAAAAACTTTTTAAAAAACAACAAATATTAAAAAATAAAACCCCAAAACCTAAAAAGAGGCCTACAAAATTGGTCTGACGGCAGGTTCTACCAGACATCCAAAGAACACCATGTTAACCATTGTTAAACTCCCCTCAAGGTAGGAAAGGATGGTAGGTTCCCCCACTTATTTTGTAAAAATAGTATAAACTTGATACCAAAATCAGACAAGGAGAGTATAAGAAAGAAAATTAGAAGGTACTCTCATTTATGAACATAAATCAAAAAAAAAAAAAAAACCAAAACATACTAGCAAACCAAATTCATCAATATCTATCTGAAGTAATGCCTCATGACTAAATTAGACTTATGCTAGGAATATAAAGACATTGTAAGATTAGAAAACTTACATATGCAACATATTATGTTAATAAAGGAGAAAGACCATATTATCTCAGTAAATGAGAAAAAATGCATTACAGTTCTATACTTGGGTATTAATGATTTCAAAACAAAAGCAAAGAATAGATGTTAGATAAACTGTTAAAATTGTTAACAGCTTACCAGGGTTTTCAGATATAAGCTCAACATGAATGTTAGTTTCATTGATAACTCAGTAAGAAAAAATAAAAGCTTTTTTTTTTTTTTAGAATAATATTAACACCCATAGAAACTACAATAGCAGTAAGCTATGTTAAGAATACATCCTACAAAAGATACAAGGATTTTAAAACTTTACTGAAAGATCTAGAAGATCCAAAATGTCGAGGTATATTGTCTTGTGGATAGGAAGACTCAGTGTCATAAAGATGTCACTTAATCCCAAATTAATATATATAATTAATATTATCCCATTCAAATCTCGACTAGTTTTTTCATGTAACTTGACAAGTTGACTCTAAAATACACATGGACCAAAGAGTCCATATGGCAAGAACAGTCATATTCACAAAGAAGAAAACTGCTGGGGGGTGGGGGCTTCCCCTATGCAGATACATTTTAAGACTATTAATTAAGACATGTGTGGAAAGGACATAGGAATAGAGCCCATAAACACTCATGCATATATGAGAGACAGCATAGCACAGGGGTTAAGAGCCTGGACTCTTGGGAGTCAAGCCTTCCTCCCAAGGTTCAAATCCCAGCCCCTCCACTAATTCACTGTGTGATCTTGATCAAGTTACTTAGTTTTTCCCTCCTTCGATCTATAAAATGAGGCGACAGTACCAACTTCATAGAGTTGTTTTGAGGTTTGAAATGAGTTAAATTTTAGAAAGTCTGGCACATGATGGATCGTATGTAAATGTTAAGTAAATGAAAAAATTAAAAAATTGATTTGGCAGTGGTGGTATTATAGCAGTAGAGGAAGAATGAACTATACAAAGAATGGTACTGAGATCACTTGGTTATTGATGTAGAAAAACAGTTGAATCTTTATATTTGAAATAGGAATCAATTCCCGATTGACTGAACATATGCCTATGGAAACCAAAAAAAACTCTTACAAGTGTTGGAAAGAATGTAGAGAAATGTTCTTGGCCTCTTTGGGGGCTACAATACAAGCCTTCCCCCAGCCCCCTATAAAAACTTGAAGGAAAAGTTGATCAATGATCTGAACTGAACCCCCAAAATTGAAGTGTGCCTGCTCTTATAAGGATACCCATCCACTGAATGTTTTTACACCCAGTTCAGTTAGGCCACGGGCTTTATTTTTGAAGTACTTGCTTGCTTCATTCATGGTTCTCAAATTTGGACCATATTAACATTTTAAAACTTTTTTTGCATCATGATACTGTGAAAAAGTAAAAGAAAACTAGACCTCAGGCTGAGGTTTTTTTTGTTTTTTTATAATACACGAACAACAGTTGTAGTATCTGAAACAGTACTCTCCTTCAGCAACTTTCTGTAATGCAGTTAGCGCGTTGCAGTTGGTAAGTGGAAGAAACGGTGACGGTATAATGAGATGATCTTACTGGTTCATCCATAGTATTTCTCAGCACATCAGTGTTTTGCTCCAGCAAATAAAAGCAGATGAAAGCATATGTGGAAGCAAGCCATGGGAGAATACGATGCAGGTATACCGTGTTTCGTTGCACTTCGTTTTATTGCGCTTCACAAATACTGTGTTGTTTTACTAATTGAAGGTTTGTGGCAGCCCTGCGGAGCAAGTCTGTGGGCACCATTTTCCAGCAGCATCTGTATACTTCGTGTCTCTGTGTCACATTTTGGTAAATCTCAGAGTATTTCATACTTTCATTATTTATTTGTTACGGTGATCTGTGATCAGTGATTATGACTCACTAAAAATTCAGATGGTAGTTAGCCTTTTTTAGCAGTAAAGTATTTTTTAATTAAGGTAAAGTGTGGACATAACTTTGATATGCACTGGGAAACCAAAAAAGCTATTTGACTCTTTTTATTGCGATATTCACTTTATTGCAGAGGTCTGGAACCGAACCCCCATATATGAGGTGTGCCTGCTGTTATAAAGATACCCATCCACTGAATGTTTTTATACCCAGTTCAGTTAGGCCATGGGCTTTATTTTGGAAATACTTGCTTCATTCATAGTTTGTGCATTGGGCTTTTGTCTCCATATTAGTCCTTCCTTAGTCCTCTTAGGTCAAAGTTTATACCTTTGGGAAAAAATCCTGTATTTATAGTGGTATTTTAATTATTTGGAGCAAACACATCTTTGTTCTAGTTACCAGGTTGTATTGTTTGAGTGGTCTGCCTTTAACGTTTTTCCCATAAGCCCTGTTACTTTTAGTGTATGATTTTGTAGACAGCAAGGACCATCAAAAATGTGTATACTATATTATAGCTGAAGTATCTGGATGATAACTTCCTGCAAACCTATAAGAAAAAGACAAAACAGAAAATTTGGCAAAAGTTACCAGTCAATTCGGGGAAAAAAAGAGCCCCAAGTGCCAGTAAACATCCAGATGTAAGTTGGTGTACTTACTTGGTGGATAGCTCTGTAAGAGCTCTGTGCTGTCTACATCCTTACAACTCCGTAATTCCACTCCTGAGACCAGGCCTCCGAGGAGTCTGTCAGTGAAAGAATGGATACATACACTGCAATATGCTTATGTTAATGGAATATTATACACAACAAAAATGTAAAAACCAGAGCCTTATTAGCAGTTGTAAATCTCAGGTTGAAAAACACAGAAAAAGCATACTTGACGGTAGCATTTGTATAAAATTTAGAACACAGAAGCAATACTATATGTTGTTTTGGAATATGTACTTATGTAGTGATAGGTTAAGAAAATGTCCAAGAATGAGAAACACCAAATTCAGAGTAATGGTTTCCTGCTGGAGTTGGGAGAAGGGATTATAATATTTCAAATAACATGGGTTGATAGCAATTTACATGAGAAGGACCCTGGGTTTTAAATGATTAATTTCTCAGTATGAGCCGAAATTACATGGCTGTAAAATAAGAAGTGCCCATTTTAAATCACATAGGTACCGTGAATTGTTAATTCATGTGGAGTATTTTGTTCAGTGCTTCATTTAAAGGGGTATTCCAGTAGACCAGGGGACTGCTGGAGCCAAGTAAGTAGGATAGAAAGCAGGCTGAAAACCATGTCAGAAGCCAATTGGGGCAAGATTATTTAGACAGCAGAAGTCTTAGTGGCAACAGAAATTAGTGGTTGAAAGAATATTATTTGGATGAAATACTTTATCTTTTTTCCGTTCAGTTTTGTCCATTATTTTTACTTACCAAATTATCCTGTCAGGATATGAGAGTGATAAATACTAATTTTGCCTGTAAGCATATTTACCAAGCCTGCTAGCTTTGTGGTGTGTGCCAATTTGACACATCAGTGGGAGTGTTGAGCAGTTTGAATTCTGCTTGGGTAACTTCCTAGCTGCTGGGCAAGTTACTTAGCCTTATCGAAGGCTTTACCCATTTATCACAGTGAAAAAGAACTTTCTGCAGTGATGAAAATGTTTTGTATCTGTGCTAATAGAGGGGCAAATAGCCACGTGGCTTTTGAGTGCTTGAAATGTGGTCGTACGACTGAGGAATTGCATTTTTCTTTTATTTAATTGTAATGAATTTAAATAGCCACATGTGGCTTGTGGCTACTGCATTGAACAATGCAGATTACAGTGAGGATAATTATATGCACCCTGGTGTTTAACTTCCAATAAAATCATGAAATACTTTATAAATGCCAAGTGGATGATGGTATATTTACTTGTGTATGTGTATGTATTGTGTAGGGTGGGATAGAATTAAAATAAGTATTCAATACTCACATATAAAGATAGTCTTTTAAAAGGTGATTCAGGAGCACCTGGGTGGCTCAGTCGGTTGAGTGTCCGACTTTGGCTCAGGTCATGATCTCACAGTTCACGAGTTGGAGCCCCGTGTCAGGCTCTGTGCTTACAGCCCAGAACCTGGAGCCTACTTCAGCCTGCTCCCTCTCTTTGCCCATTCCCCGCTTGCGCACGCTCGCTCGCTCTCTCTCTCTCTCTCTCTCTCTGAAAAATGGATAAACACTGAATAAAAGATTTGAGAGGTGATGCAGTATTGTCCAGAATTAGAATTTAAAAGCTGCTTTTGATTACATTGATCGGTGGCATGAACAGAATAATACTTGGGTGAATGAATGACTATTTTGGAGAGAGAAATATCTGTCCAGATTTGTCACTTAATTTTGAATACTGGTAAAGTAGTGGTTCTTCAGATTTGCTTTTGGTGTAATGGTTGTTATATTTAAACTTTAAAGTACTTTATAGTATAATTTTGCGAAGATTATTTCCTTAACTTCTTTGAGTAATCAGAATGTGGGGTGCCTGGCTGGGTCAATCGGAAGAGCATGCCTCTCCTGATCTCTGGATCATGAGTTTGAGCCCCACGTTGCGTGTAGGGATTACTTTTAAAAAAATCAATAAACTTAAAAGATAAGTAAATAATCAAAATGTAGTAAACAGATCCTTATCTTTTACTTAGATATGCCAAATATGATCATTTAAAATACTGATTTTTTTTCCTGAAAAGATACATTAAAGTCAAGAAGTAAGAATTTTTTATTACAGCTGTCATGATATAAATAAGCATAAGTGTTTCAGTTTTTCTGGTTTTGTTCTTTTCTAGCTGCATAGATGAATGGTTTGAAGTAAATAGATCTTGCCCGGAACACCCTTCAGACTAAGCATCAGCTTCCTGTTTTATAGGTAATTCTCCCTTTTTCTGTTCTAATTGGCTTTTTAATTGTTACCGGAGTTATACATTCTCTGCCACCATTTTTATTCATTTATTGAAGCGTGTGTGTGTGCGTGCGTGTGTGTATGTATCCCAGACATTGTGTTTGGCTGCTATATAGAAAACTCACGTGAAAAGATATGTAGAAAACAACTTTGCTGATTCCTGAAAAGAGTTATACATTGAGTAACTTCCCCATTCTTGGTACTTTAAAATACATTGGCTTGTTTAATTTTAGTTTAGTGCTTAAACCCAGGAACTCTATGGCCGATATATTACTTCATACATGTACTACATATTAGTACACATTACCCCATTTTACCCCTGAAAACCTCAAGGCCTAAGTATTTAATTTCATGACTTTAAGAAGCAATATGCGTAATAGTCAAAGGTCATGTATTTAGCAAACAAAATCAAATTCTGTACTCTTATCCCTCACTTTACAAGTATATTCTTAGGTAATGCAATATATTGTAATTCTAATCATAATAATTAATTAGCATTTATGTTGCATTATGTGCCGGGCATTGTTCCAAGCATTTTACATCTATTAATAACTCATCTAATTGTTGGAACAACCCTTTGAACTCAGGACTCTTGCTATTCCCATCATATAGATGAGGAAACAGTTAAAGAGAGATTAAGAAACCTGACCTGTCAAGCCTAATTCCTCGGTAGAACTGGGATTTGAACCAAGGCATATTATCTCCAAAGGTTGTGTTCTTAGCTATTTTGCTGCTATTAGGTAGGAGCGTTTTCTTCAAAAAGTTGCATCATGCATTCATTCATTCAGTTCAATCTTTCACCTTAGTATCCTCAGCATATAATAAAGTGCCTGTCCGTACAGTAGGAGGAAAAAAGAAAAAAAATTGAATTTTAAACCAAATACAGAATTTGTTTTGGTCTGCTGATTTAGCTTATTCATTATTCTGCATTATCTAAAAATGTTCAGTGAATTGAATGATAACCTCACTTGACTATTGCTTTTTTCCACATTCCGTGAAGTGTGTTCATTTGACTTTGAAAAAAATAGTTAACTTAAATGTTATCTTCATATATGTGAAAAGCTTTTTACGAGAAGACTTGGAGAAATGACATAAAGCATTGGGATTTTACATCAAGGCATAACATGTTAGCGGATCCTGGAATCGTTTCAGGAGTTGGAGCCTCTGTGTTCAAAGGTTTAAGGTAGCAGTCGACAACAGTCTTTCCTGAATGGTTAAGACCAAAGACAGGAAACTGGAGCAGAAAGTTGCTCTTAATGATGATGATTTAATAGCAGATTAGAATATTGACAGGAGATTTGAGGTAACTTAATAGCCACCATAGCAACCAAAGAAAGAACTGCAACATTAATTGAGGCCTCTGTCACAATTACGGTAGGGTATGCGTGTGAAATGTGAAAGCCTTGGTGAACTGTAGGGTACTAGAGGACTGTCAGCTTTTGAACCTTCTACTGTGAGCTGATTCAGACCACACTTTGACACATTTGAAATATGAATTGGGATAAGATGGCCATGTAAAGAAAGTGTGGCGATAGAGTGATATTTTGAGTATATGTGCATAAATGTTTTTATTTGGCTGTGGAAAGGTTTTTTGAAGAGGAAGATGCTTTGAAATATCCTCAGTGTAACCTTATGTCTGGGCCAATAAACTAAAACTATAGGTAAAACTGTAGCAGCATTTTAAGAGAAGTACTAAAAACCAATGCTAATAAAATGAAATTTTTATCATAGTGTTTTACGTACCAAGGTAGTATGTCTAAATTTTTCACCTGTGGGTAAAATTAGTCTTCTGTAGGCAGTAAACTTTTCTGTGTGAGGTTGAATTTTATGATTAAAAATTTTATTTTATAAAAAAGTTTTGGAGCACCTGGGTGGCTCAGTCAGTTACGTGACCAACTCTTGATTTTAGCTCAGGTCATGATCTCATAGTTCATGAGATTGAATCCGCATCAGGCTCTGCACTGACAGCACAGAGCCTGCTTGGGATTCTCTCTCTCCCTCTCTCTCTGCCCCCCCCCCACTCACATTCTCTTTCTCTCTCTCTCTCTTTCAAAATAAATAAACTCTAAAAAGTAAATAAAATTTAAAAGTTATTTCATGATCTGATCAGCTAAATTCCTTTAGCGTCACAGTGAGTTATGGGGTATAAGGAACATGCGTCTCATCTCATAGTCATTATGCATATTGGTCTTAAACAGCATTTCAGTTTCCTTACCTATGTATTGGTGTTATCTTTTCATTGTTTTTGTTTTTTTTTTTCTTTTTGTATATAGAACCTGAGTTTGGTAACAGCTGCCTTAGAAATTTTAGAAATCAATGGAATCTGTCTCTGTGGGTCTTGAGTCATTTTTAAGAATGTATAGACATGGAATGTCTTGATTCTTTTATATTTTTGCTCCTGTTCTAACTGCTCTTATTTGTCAAATGATAAATTCCTCCTATCCCATTTGCTGTCCCAGATTAAACATACGGGTTTTGTTTTTTGTTTTTTTTTTTTAAGTATTTTTTAAGTTTATTTGTTTCTAGAGAGAGAGAGAGAAGGGCAGAACAAGAATCCCAAACAGGCTCTGTGCTTAGTGCAGAGCTGGACACAGGGCTTGAACTCATGAACCATGAGAACGTGACCTGAGCTGAAACCAAGAGTTGGATGCTCATCCAACTGAACCATCCAGGAGCCCCTAAATGTATGGGTTTGAGGAGTATTTCTTGTTAAGACATTAAAAAAAAATGTAGCAACACATGCAACATTTCTGATATTTTTTAGCATAAGAATTTAATGGATGGCCCAAAAGAGATACAGGACTGTCTAAGGTTTTGATTAGTCAGGAAAAATCGCTTCTCGGCCTTTTGGCTAAGATCAAGTGTGATTAGTCAGGAAACTGTTTACCATTTTTATTTGGTGATTTTAATTATATGGGGGAAGGTTAATAGGTATGCATAGGTATTGTGGGTGTGTGTGTGTGTTCTGTACTCTGGTCTTAATTGTGGAGGGAAAATGACTGTGATGTGGTAGATATTTTTCATGACTGTTTTAAGCTTTAACTGGTCCTGCTGTGTCCTTTACCTGTTCTTTTGCAGAACATTGATTTCATGAGTTTTCAGAATAGTAAGTAAATGTATGAAAACTTATAGCAACTAAAGCAGTGTTCCTGGGGAAATGGATGTTGTATTTTGATTTGTATTAGTATTATGAACCACTGCTTGAACTTCATGTGTCTGCTTCTCCACAGGTTTTCTTGTGTTTTCAAGATGCTTGAAAAACTGAGAGGAGATGAGGATCTGTCTCTGGAAAAAGAAAAACAAAACTGCAGGCATACTCAGCCAGAGATCTGAGTTCTGTGAGACTTGGTAACGCAGAGATGGACAATCACACGGGAAAAAACCCTGCTGAAGAGAGGGCAGTTGCCACAGAACTCAGTGTACCAAACATGCATATAGAGGACACACAGGGATTTTGAAAATGCTGCACCTCCCTTACTAGTCATCTACATAGGTAATACTGATAAACATTTTGTATTCAGACGCCAAAGTTAACTGATTTAAAAGTTGATTTTATTAAGTTCTCTAGAGCTGCGCAACTAGTTGTGTTTGACTTGTTTTTTTCTTGTTTGGGGTCACTTTATTTTCCCCTACATGATGTTTCTGTATTCATCTGTTCTTAAACTGAAGACCACATAATGTACTTCTATAAATTAAAGTCTTAAATGTGAAACCAAGAAATGAAATCAAGCAGTAAAACATTTTCTGAATGTAGACCATGATCTCAAGTTCTTCTATTTTTTCTCCTATGAGTAGAAAATAGACTTCTGCATAGGAGAGCTAAAATATGTTAGTATTTTAAATTCAAGGTTTAACATTATCAGAATGCAGTCCAAAGAGTAAATCAAGTTACATAATTACATTTTAATGAACTAAGGCTAAGGTTGTCTATTGAATTGCAATTTATTACACGTGTTATTTCCTCTTAAGTAAAACTGCTCAGTAGTTAATCAGTAATGAATCATCTTGCAGCAGCTATGCAACTTTTTAAAAAATACAAATTACCAATTTTAAGTGCTGCCAGCTATAATAACTTTGTTTTAACGGGTATTTTTGTTTGTTCTTTTCATGTAATTATTTCATTGTGCTTTGCATCTCCAGACAGTTTTCCCACATTTGGGTAGAATGTTTAGCAGGTTGTAAACTTAGTAACTTATGAAAAGGGTAAAATTTTCTTGAGTGGAACTTGGAATAACTTGAGGGACATTTTATATACTTTTAAAAATCAGAATTTAATTGGGATGCCGGATTTATAGCAATTTGCATCTTTAATTTTCCAGATAATCTGGAAGTTAGTGTTTGATAAATGATTTTTTAAAGCAAATATGAAGATTTTGTTAATTTATAATTTATTAATGTGTTATTACTGTAATTGAAAATGTTATAGATAATAGACTTTTAAATTCAGTCTTGTGTAGAAAGAAATGTATTAAGCAAAATTATGTGAATAAATATTCCCACATAATACATCTGAATGGTTACAAAATACTGGAAGAGAGCTATCAGGCTACAATAGTGAATGTCTTTTTTTTTTTTTTTTTTTTTTTAATCTAAAAAGATACCAATAAGTAGATTTCATATTTTCAACATACAGGGAAAATGTTATCAGTGAACATTTAAGCAGTGCACTTTACTTGGTATAATTGAAAGTTGCACAAGTACTGTTTCCTTATTTTACGCTTTCTTTAACGTATTTAAGTATTTGCTTTTCTATTTAATGCTGCTACTCTTACTCTCAAAATTTTTCCCTATTCTGCTTCTGTTTCATATTTTTTGAAAGGGCACGTACAGGAGCAACTGCTGCTACCCAGAAAAATTGGTGTTTTAGAAACAATTGAAAGAGTTTTTCATTGCTTTCTGTGTGATTCCAGACCAGATAACATTTTCCCTAAAGTTATGCTGTGAAATGCCTTTTGTTATGCTGCAATTGACAAAAGCGTCCCAAACCTCCATTGTGACGGCTGACAGCACGGTTTCATAGGTGCTTTTTAAACCAGTTATGGGAAATACTCTTCCCTCACGGAAAATCTTTCCTTCAATTTTCTTCTGTTACCATGAAATCTTAGTATGAATCCATTTTGTTTCACATTTTTAATTTTGTAAGCTTCCACACATAACACATGTACCCGCTCACCCCAGGAAAGACCTCTTAGAGTATTTTGTGAATGATTCATTTTTTTCCTACTACTGGTATATTGTTATGGTAAGAATTGTTTTGTTGTCTTCCGTTCTTAAAGGCACAGCTTAACTCTAGCTGTGGTAGTGACGCATTAATATTCTTCTGGAAGTTGATTTTCTGATATGTGATTTACTCATTGACTTTTTAATTTTACAGACTTTAGTTCTTTTCCTTCTGTGTCCTGTTCCATATCAGCCTCTCTCGCTCAGCCTCTGACCTACGGTTCTGTGCTGCAGCAGCTACAGCAGAAGAAAGTTCAGTGTTTGTTAGTTCAAGTGCTCCTTGATTATTATATTTGTCTAGAACAGTACTTACTTAAAATCTGTTTATAGCAGCCCTTTTGTGTTAAAATTGATAGAGGTTAGCATTTTTTACTTTAGGTTCAGTCTCCATCAATGACTCCCCAGAAAGAAGAATTTAGGAATTGAAAATGTTTTTATGCCCAGATGCTCTGGTTATTATTCAAAGTCAAAATTGCTACTCTGGAAAATATTGTAATATTCTACATAATGTCACTTACAATATTTGTGTATCTGTATGTGGACACTGAATAGTGTAAGTAGGATACAAAAATCACATTAGATATTTAAATATGTTGCTTGAAACTACTGACAACTGAATATTATGGAGACAAAATAAAGATTGAAAACCTAGCTATCAAGTTGGTGATTGATAGCCTTCCAGAATCTTTGTAAATACACGTTTTAAAATGAGATCGCACTTGCGTAAATAGAAAGCAATATGTTCTGAAATTTCACTTTAGTGCCACTCTTCATAATGGGTTTATTGCCAATTTTGACTCGTTTTACTTTGATCTGGCTTTTTGAATTTTGTTATTGTTATTGCCGGAATGTATAAGAGATAGTAAAATTATCCTGTCTTTGGGCTTTTTGCCAGAGAAATTAGCTAAACCTAGTCTTAATCTGTTTTTCAGATCTGGTTATAAATCTGATATAGATCGTGTTTTAAGAGCAGTGTTTGTGATTGAAATATAAGTAATGAATTCTATAACTGATTTTTTTGTGGTAGCTGAACAACATTTAAAAGGCCATATTGTTAACTCTTGCATGCTATATGGGTTTTGGTTTCTTTGTGCAAATCTTCTGTTTCTTTTAAGTGATACACAGTTATTTCTGTTCTCACCACTAAATACTTTATTAGAATGTAGCCCAAATGAAATGCCTGAGGATCACTGTCAGCATATTTTCAATATGTATTTTGAAAAGATTTCAGGTTAACAAATGTATTAGTGAAAATGGCAGATTCCTTTTCAAAGTTTATTTTACTTTCCCAATTTGGGTATAGTGAAGTTTAAGGGCAATTATTTAAATTAACATACTATAGCAAGACTAAGAGAAATGTCTTTAAATGAAAAGACAGTAAATTAAATGTAAATATTACCTAATCTTATTTACTAAGTTGGAGAGCTGAAGAAGAGAAATTTCCTAAAAGTAAGCTACATTTGAGCAAAGCATGAAACTCTTTAAAAATTCAAGAATAATTGAATTTACCATCTGATTGACATCCCTTTTATGCATTGATAATAATATCCGAATCATCCTATTTTTTCACAGAGGAGTTTCCATATAAATCAGATGAACTTTGTAAGACTTCATAGAGGTAAATGTTGCGTATTAATTGTGAGTACAGTCTGTGAGCTGCCGGAAATCTTCTAGTTCATTTGGGCCATTTTCTTGCAGTTTGATTTATCCTGAGGTGAACTCAATGCATATTGACAATGTGTTAAATGTGAAATGTCCCTTGTTCTTGTACAGGTATTTTCTAAGTTAAAAAAAAAAAAAAAATTTTTAGCATGCTGATACTTTTATCTCTGACCCCATCACTCCCCCCTTTTTTGAAGTGCGTAACTTCTGATTTTTTTCTTTACTATATTGTGAATGACAATAGTTAAATTATGTTTTACTGTTCTATTCCTCTGTATCCAGACCTTTTCATTCTGATACTAAATTGCTACTTGTTTTGTTTTGTTTTGTTTTGTTTAGAGGAAATTGCTACTTGGTATACTCCTAGTAGTGATTCTTATTCATGAACAGCTGAATAGGTAAAACTTTTGGTAATAATTTACTCAGGCAGTACTTTGAGTGCCATATTCTGGGAATGCTGTGTTGAAGCTGGGAAACTGAATGTTCTTTTTCCATCACAGAATTCCTGAATTGAATGGGAAATACCTGGTCTTTGAAGTTCAGCTGATTCTCTGGAAAGAACTAAAGGCATTGAAGAAAACCAGATATATTCATATTAAGTTTTAGCTGAAAATGCAGTATGACTAAGGGGAGTTGGTGTATTTTCAGATGTGAAGCCATCATTAATTTTAGACCAATGGCTAACAATAAGATAAATTGTTAGTTGTTTATAGGGAATCAAAGAGCAGTATGGCATAAACTCACATCTCAGAAATGAAAAATTTCAAAGTAAGATTGCAGTATTTGATTAACCAACATTGTGCTTCCTAGCTCTGCCCTGGACTGTGAGGCCGCTGTCAGGACTGCAAGTCTTAGAATCAGAAGTGACTGATTTCTCCTATTATTAAATTCTCATGCCTTCCATTTTGATTTGATATGCTGAGATTGACTGATGGTTTATGTTTATAAACTTACAGTCCTGCCTGTACCCTGTTACCAGTGACCCTGGTGCTAGCATCTTGAAAAGGTTATGTTATTAGTCATTAGCATTTTGAGCACGTGTGTGCATAGAATACAGTTAACAGACCCTATAGGGAGATCAAGAGATATTTTGGAATTTGATGATGATATTGGTCTTTATTACAGAAGTCCATTTCATTTTATTTCTTTCCAATGATTATATGAGTGTCTTTTTTTTTTTTTTTTAAAGAACATCACAGTAATAGTATTTATTTCCATTGGTTTGTTCATGGTTTCAACAACTCTTCTGTAATACCTCTTAATTTCCTCTATTAGAAAGTATTTTCCTGTTAAATAAGGCATCAAAAGCATCCATCAGAAGAAATCTAGAAAATGTATTAGGAACAACTTGTATTAGTATGTTCTAAACTAAAATGGAACAATTCATGATTGATATTTTAATAAATAAAACTTCCGAATGATCTTGCCAAATTATCCTGTTATTTAGAAGTATAACATAAGAGAATGCTTTCAAGGAAATTTGTCATATCCACTGTAATGCCTAGAAGTTGACAGTACATTATAATAAAACTGAGAATTACCTGATTGCTGAAAGGTTACCATGAATTAACTGTTGTCACAGTTTCTTTATCTATTTTTGTATACCCGTTAAGTTAAAAATCAACAATAGCTTGAGAAATTACGTAATGGTAATGAACAAAGAAAGAGGTCTTCATTACCTTAACCAGGAGTAAAAATGTACTTTGAAATTTCTACTGTGAAACCTATTTGTAAGTTTTTTAATTGAAATATGATTGTAGTAGAGCTATTAAGTTTTGGGGTGGGGTGGTCTGTCAATGTGTAATCATAACTTTAAAAATTTAGACTGTATTTAGTAACATTCCATCATGTTTTTGAAAAAGGAGTAATTGATCTTTTGAAGTACAGGTTTCATGATGTGTAAGAGGTATTGAGCTTTGTAGCAGAGTGGTTAAGAACATGGGTTCTGGGGCCAGACTGCCCAGTTTTGCTATCTTTGTGACATTGGGCGAGATGCTTAACTCCTCTGTGCCTTGCCTTTGCCTATAAAAAGAGGTAAAAACAAACAAACAAACAAACAAAAAAACTGCCTACCTCCAGGTTGTTGTGAGGGTTAATTGGGAAGGTGCACGTATGCAACAGACACACAGCAAGCACTTCATGATGTTAGGGGTGGTTAAAGATGATAAAAATATTTGTGCTTATCTATAAATAAATAACTTGTCATTCTCTTCAGTCACGAGGTGTAGAAGTAATGTCTTAAGCCTTTAGCTGACCTATTTAAGAAACCCCATTGTAGATTCTGTTCTTGCTTAAAGATTGACTCTTTTCAGCAAGTATGTATTAAGCAGACTTGGTTTTATGGACTGTTATGGACCAAGAATACAGAAATCCAAGATAGCTAGCCTCTGAGACCTTAATTAAACTTTAGTGGGTGAAGCAAATAAGTGAGCAAACCTATAATAAGTTGTAATAATTGTTATTGTAGACACATACACAAGATGCAAATGGTCATTAGACCATAGGTCATGAGACTAGGCAAGAGAATGATTAAGTCTTTAAGAACAAATAGATCATACATAGCTCCAGGGGGTATGGATAAAAGGACTTGTGGAGTGGGAAGTGAGCCTAAGGCAGAAAGCATAGCACACACAAGCAGGACATTCTTGGAGAGTTGCTATGTCTAGAGAGGTAAGCAGGTGGCAAATCACGAAGGGATATACGTCCCAGACTACAATTCAAGGGTTTTAAACAGGAAAAAGACCAATTTACCCATACAGAAGAATGAAACTACAGGCAGAGAGACTTTGTTGGAAAATTTATAGCAGTTCAAGCAAGATAATGAGGGACAAAACCAAAGGAGTGACAATAGGAAAAAGAAAGATGGAGGCACTTACAAGTTTTGAGAGCAAAATGAACTCCACTTTAGTAGTCATTTAGATGTGAGGATGAAAGACAAGACCAGGACAACTCCCGTCTGTCCTTTTGCCACAGCTTGGAGGGTTGACTCTTAAGGACAGAATATTTCCACTTGGGGAAAGCTGATTATGCCAGAAATACTCCCTGGAGAACCAGAGAGAAAGATTACCAACTCTAACATAAATTAGATCTGAAATGGGAGGCAGAGCCTTGAGAGAGAAGCCAGACAGTTGGCAAGTTGTGAGAAAGCGAGAGAGAGAGAGAGAGAGAGAGAGAGAGAGAGAGAGAGAGAGAAGGTTTAGGAGTGCTCTCTAGACACAAATGTTGCCAACACCATTAGGGCAGTAAGTGCATGCGATAAGTAAGGTACACTTTTCTAGTGCAATGACTTCTAGGTCGGTTGAGTTGGGCCTTCTCCCAGCAACTCCCCCCACCCCCATAGTCCCCCTTAACATCCAATACCTGTTGGAATAGGGCCATGCTTTCCCAGCTTTGTCTAGTGAAGTGCTGAAATGCATTCTGAAGCATTCATGAGGTTTTCTCTCTGGTTCATCTGTCCCAAACTCTTTTCATTATGCCAGTCTTCTCAGACATTCACAACAGAAGTAAGCTATTGTTGGAAGTAGACTATTCCAGAAGAGGCTTATTGGTTCCTGGAAGGCTATGGGTTGCCCGTGGGTGCACTATGATTATCTTTGTTCAGCAGACAGAGAAAGATGACTGATAAGCTTATATTTAGTTCCTGGAGAAGCAGCAGAAACCTTGGGGCATCCTTGTATTATATTAGGTCAAGGACTCCCCCACAAATTCCCTAATCTAATACAACATATCTGTAGGATCACCAGACTTTCACAGGTTTCTCCAAATTGGTTCAAAGATACACCTGTAGATAACTTGGAACTTCCTAGACCAGGAATTCCTACAAAGCAAGATCTGTGAGAATAGTAGAAACTTAACACCTTAGAGGGAGTTGTCCTAAAATGTAAAAAATAAAAAAAATAAAAAACATAAGTATTACTGCATGATTTAAGATTTGATTTCTCACATAAAATGAAAATAATTTTTCTGCAATATCATACTGATGCTGTAATTATAAGACCATTCCGCCATATAGTGCCTTATTTGTCTGGTTCTTTTCCATGTATTCATGAATTCAATGTTCATTATTTTATCAGCATTAAAAAGTACTTGACCAAAAACTACAACAAAGTCAGTTTAAGACTTAAATCCTTTGGGCGCCTGGGTAGCTCAGTCGGTTAAGCCACCAACTTTAGCTTAGGTCATGATCTCACCGTTGATGAGATCAGGCTCTCTGCTGTCAGCACAGAGCCCACTTTGGATCCTTTGCTCCCTCCCTCTCTCTCTGCCCCTCCCCTGCTTGTGCGCTCTCTGTCTCAAAAATAAGTGAACATTTAAAATAAAAGACTTAAAGCCTTTCTGACTGGCTCGATAATTTAGTGTCTGGATAACTGAAAACAAAACTGTTTAGCGTTAACAATGTAAATTTGTATTTCAGAAAAATGTCAAATAACTGTCATAACGTTTTAAAGTAGCTCGTTTACGGGCACCTGGGTGGCTCAGTCGGTTGGGCGTCCAATTTCGGCTCAGGTCATGATCTCACGGTCTGTGAGTTCGAGCCCCGTGTCAGGCTCTGTGCTGACCGCTCAGAGCCTGGAGCCTGGAGCCTGTTTCAGATTCTGTGTCTCCCTCCCTCTCTGACCTTCCCCCATTCATGCTCTGTCTCTCTCTGTCTCAAAAATGAATAAACGTTAAAAAAAAATTTTTTTTAAATAAATAAAAAAATAAAGTAGCTCGTTTATAACTGAAATGTTGAAATGTTATCAAGTCTGTAAATGTTAAGGATATTCATTATCCAAATATTCGGAGGATAGCCATCAAGGAAGTCAAATAGTATATAGTTCATCATTTTTGGAGCTCAAACATTGTGAAGGCTAAAGGCCTTAGGGTATTTAAATATCCAAACTATTGTCATTTTAGCATGTAATCAGTATAGAAATTATCAGTGAGATTTTAGATATTTTTCAGTCTTTGAAATCTGATGTATATTTTATATCATATCTGTACTAGGAAATAGCGGCATTTAAGTGCTCACCAGCCTTATGTGACCAATGGCTGATAGGTCTTACATGAGCCTGGGAGTTTGGTTTTCCATTCCAATCTATCCTCACCTAAATGTTTTCAAAGGTCTTATAAGTCCAACTTGGTAAAGACCTGGGTCTCAGAAAGTTAATTAAGGACTGCATGAGCAGAGCTGGTCCTATGTCATTACTAAATGGAGTCCGAGTTTCCTAATTTTTTTCAGTGAAAGAGGCTGGAAATACCTTGAAAAGGTTGAAAGTCTGAGGAACCTCTGTTTGCTTTCCCAGATGCCACTAGCTTTTGTTATGACTACAGTGTTTGGGTAAGAACACACAAGCTCCGAATAACTGAGCTGGTGTGTTTGTGATGACCCACGGGAATTGTGAGCAGTGCTGATGAATAGCTCCAGTTCGACTTGTCCCCTGTGTTGAGCTCTGCAGGGACAGTTGCGTGAGTTTCAGGCCTTCTAGCGGTAGTTAACTTTGTATCACATCCATGCTTAAACTGCGAAACTTGTCCACCAGACGCTCATTCGCAGAACAGACTCTTCAAAATCTAGCTTTGAGAGTTTCCAGTAGTGAAGTCTGAGCTGTGTTCAGTAAGATGCTCCCTGGTTTGTGTGGGGAATTCTGTGCTCAAGCGCCCTGTGAAAAGGAGTCAGTGGTGGAATTGCCAGGGAGTTTACACACAAGGATGGCTATACCGTGGAAGACAGGTACTGCACTCTTCAGCTGTGGGATCCCCGCACGTCGGTAAGCCTTAACACTTGGCTGAACGTTAGATCAACTCAGGAGGTAGGAAGGGAGGACAGTTTTTCCAAAAAAAATTATTAAGGCCTTGGGGTGCCTGGGTGGCTCTGTTGACTAAGTGTCTGACTCTTGATTTCAGCTCAGGTCATGATCTCATGATTTGTGAGATTGAGCCCCACGTTGGACTTTACATTGATAGTGGGGAGCCTGCTTGGGATTCTCTCCTTCCTCCCTCTCAAAAATGAATAAAAATAATAAGGCCTGACCCCACGCCAGAGACGCTAAGTTAACAGTTGTGGTGTGATCCTGTTGCACAGCCAGGGTACAACTTTATCTAGGGTTTTCTCACACATTCCCCAGAGTGTCAGCCATTGAAGAGGAAAGTGCCAGGCCTGTCATAGACCTCTACAGCCAAGATCTAGCTACATTACCTCCGGTTCTCTTAGGAAAGAGACTTGATCAAACTTTTGGCTCTTTTTGAGTGAGAAAACTATCCTCTATCATTGCCCATTCTTCCCATCTCACTGGTTCGTAGAATAAACTGCCTGATGGAGCCAGGCTGAGGTCCTCGATGATTTCCTTTATGTTGCGCACCCAAGTTGGCAAATTGCTAAAAGCCCTTTCTGCCTCCAGAATGTGGCTCTGACAAATCAAAAGTTACCTTTTAGGTTCCTCTTTCTTCCCTTGGCATTAAAAAACCTTGGACATCAAAATTGAGCCTTGATGTCTTTGTCTTATGCTTATCGTCTCTCCCTACTGAAGCAGCAGCTCCCAGTGATTCACTAAGTTGCCATAAACAGCCAGAAATGCAAGGCATGAAAAATGTGGCAGTTAACAGTTCAGAAATCACGTTCTGCTGCGCTGCCATCGATCACTAGAGAGCGCCTGTAGGTCACTGCATGTGAGCATGTGAGTAGCTGTAGTCTGATTTTCGTTCTTAGAGTTCTGTTGATAATCTTGAAGTCTTCTCGGCCTGAAGAATACGCGGGGTGAGTGAAGTGTTGGTTCATTCATTTAGCCTTTGTTTTTTGAACACTTGATAGATGCAAGATACTGTGTGAGACACTGCATGTACATTGACGGGGAAAAGCGAGTTTCTGCCCTTAGGGAGCTTATGGTTCCGTAGTTTTAGCAAAAGCTGGTGATCAGGCGTGACATAGCAAGTATGTAAATAACACAGCTGTGTGAAACCTCGTTCTTGAATAAGCATTTATTGTCCTATCTCTCAAGGAGTACGATTATTAAAGTCACTGGAAAATACTTTATCTGTGCATCTGTTAACAGTTTTACGCTTGTGCCAGACCCTGGTCCGTGTCAGTGCTGCTAAAACAGGTGAAAACAGATGAAAGTACTAAACACACTAGGATTGCAGTGGAGACAGCCAGACAGATGAGTTTGCGCATTTCTGTTTTTTTAGAGGCCTGTTTTCTCAGTAAGAGTGGGGATCTATTTATTCCTAATCAGATTTTTTTTCTTCACGGCGTTTTAAAAGCAACTCCAGGGGCGCCTGGGTGGCGCAGTCGGTTAAGCGTCCGACTTCAGCCAGGTCACGATCTCGCGGTCCCTGAGTTCGAGCCCCGCGTCAGGCTCTGGGCTGATGGCTCAGAGCCTGGAGCCTGCTTCCGATTCTGTGTCTCCCTCTCTCTCTGCCCCTCCCCCGTTCATGCTCTGTCTCTCTCTGTCCCAAAAATAAATAAACGTTGAAAAAAAAAAATTTAAAAAAAAAAAAAAAAGCAACTCCAGTAAGTGATAATTTACGTACAACAAAACACTCTTTGTAAGTGTCCAGTCTGATGGGCTTGGACACATACATACACCTGTGCTGTCACCATAGCCAGGATAGAGAACATTTCCATCACCCCTCAGAAGGTACCATAGGCCCCTTTACACCTTGTTCCCACCCATCCACCCTCAGCCCCTAGGCAGCCATTGATCCGCTGTGTCGCCGTAGAGCAGATGAAAACATTATTTGTGTAAGGCTTGCGTTGCTCAGTGTATCTGTGAAAGGCATCAGCGTTACTGCTTGAGTTGGTTCCTTTTTATTGCTGAGTATTGTATGAATATACTACATTCATTGTATGAATATACTCCAGTTTGTCAACCACCAACCCATGGGTGGACACCTCGGCTATTTCTAGTTTGGGCTGTTATGAATGAAGGGACTGTGAACATTGATCTATAAATCTTGATGGGAACATGTGATTTCATTTATCTTGAATAAATAGGAATGGAATAGCGGAGTCACAAGGTAAATATTTGTTTCCGTTTCTAAGATAACTGCCAAACTGTTTTCCAAAGTGGCTGTACCATTTTACATTCTCACGAGTACCGTATGTGGTTTCCCCTACATTATTGCCAACATTTGATATTGTCAGTGTTTTGAATTTTGGCCATTCTAGTGGATACATAGTGGTATCTCACAATTTAATTTGAATTTACGTAACCACTAATAATATTCCCAGCTTAACACCTGTTGCTCCTGTGTATTTTCTTTGGCGAAAGGTCTAATCAGATCTTTATCCCATTACTTTTAACAGTTTGGTTGAGGTATAATTTACATACCACAGAATCCAATCATTTAATGTGTTCTCAGGTTCATCCGTGTCTAGCGTGTGTTAGTAATTTTAAGTTTTTATTTAAATTCTAGTTAGTTAACATACAGTATAACATTAGGTTCAGGTGTACAATGTAGTGATTCAACACTTGCATATATCCCTGCTGCACATCACATCAGATGCTCTCCTTAATCCTCCTCGCCTGTTTCACCCATCTGCCCACCTACCTCCCCTCTGGTAACCATCAGTTCTCAACAGTTAAGAGTCTGTTTCTTGGTTTGCCTCTCTCTTTTTCTCTTCCCGACTCCCCCCCCCCCCCCGCCTCCCCGCTTTTCCCCTTTGCTTTTTGTGTTGTTGTTTCTTGAATTCCACATATGAGTGAAATCCCATGGTATTTGTCTTTCTCTGACCAACTTACTTCACTTAGCATTATACCCTCCAGCTCTGTCCATGTCGTTGCAAATGACGTGTTAGTAATTCTTATTTTTGCTGAACAGTATTCTGTTGTATGGATATACCACTTTGGTTCATTCACCAGCTGATGGAAATTTGGATTGTTTCCACTTTTTTGGCTATTATGAATGATGCCACTATGAACATTCACCTTCAAGTCTTTGTGTGGACATGTTTTTCATTTGTCTTGGGTAAGTACCTAGAAGGAGTATTGCTAGGTTATATGCATGCATCCGTACATACCTTCCCATCCTGGGATATGGTGGAGGCTTACTCACTCTTATCCCCAGATCACTGTGTTAAATTTCCACGGTTCTGCTTATCTGTTGCTTGCTGCCATCAGTATCTTAACCTCAGGCTAGCTACCATGTTGGCCTTCCCTGACTGCCACTAGCATTGATGTTTCCAGCAATACCTCTGACCGTGAGTTTTTCCCACATTTTGCTCCAAAAGCAGTTGAGCCCCCGCTCCAGCAAGGAGGCTGCAGGTTCTCACAGCCTGCCCCTCTCCAGTGGAACTATAACGCCCCAGAACTTGGGAGGCTGTGGGGGGATTATGTGTGGGGCAGAAGGGCGGGGAAACTGCTCTGGGCTAAAATGCCAGATTCACACTGTTTTTACTAAGGATCGGTAGCTCTTTTGGAGTAAACGTTTCTGTTTGTTGCGTGCCTTTGGTCATTTTCCAAAGTTCTAAAATCATTGTTTGAACAGTTTTCTCAATGTTTTTCACTACTTTCTGGGGAGAAAATGTGCCATACTCGTTTCCCAGTTATTCCCAAAGTCTCATGGGGCTCCTTATTTTTAAATTGGGTTGTAAGAGTTCTTTATATGCTCTGCATGCAAATATTTTTATCAGACGTATGATTTGCAAATACCTTCGGTCTATGGCTTGCCTTTTCAATTTCTTAACAGTGGTTTTGAAAGAGCAAAAGTTTTAAATTTTGCTGAAGTCTAGTTTAATAGTTTTTTGTTTTCCTTTTTATGCTTTTAGTCCTGTTTGAGAAATTTTTGCTAAATACAAAGTCAGAGATTTTCTCTGTCACTCTTACATTTGGATCTGTGATACAACTCAAGTTAATTTTTGTGTATATTGTGTGAAGGTATATACTGATGTTCATGGTTATCCATATGACTCTCCAGTTTGTTCCAGATTGTTTGTTCTAATGACCATTGAATTAACTTGGTATCTTTGTTGAAAATCAAAAAGCTTTATATGTGTGGGTCCGTTTCTGGGCTCATTTTTGTTCCATCGACCTATATATATTACATTATCTTGATTACTGTGTATTTATAAAAGTTTTGAAAGCATTGTTTTCAGTTTTAAAACAAACTTTCTCTGGGCCTAGAATTCTAGATCATCATTTTTTTTTGTTGTTTTTATTGTCTTTTAGTACTTTAAAGATGCTCTCCCATTATCTTCTATCATACAGTAGCTTCAGGCAAGAAGTTTGCCATCATTCTTTGTAAAAAAATTTTTATGTTTTATGTGTTTGTTTTGTTTTCGGTTTTTTGGTTTTTTTTTTTTTTGAGAGAGAGCATGAGCAGGGGAGGAGCAGAGGAAGAGGGAGAGAGAGAATCTTAAGCAGGCTTTTCAGTGAACATGGTGCTTCATGCGGGGCTCCATCTTACAACCCTGGGATCATGACCTGAGCCGAAATTAAGAGTTGGGCACTTAACCAACTGAGCCACCCAGGTGCCCTTATAAGATTTTTTTTCTTTTCTTTTTTTTTTTTTTTTGAAAGTTTATTTTGAGAGAGTGGGGGAGGGGCAGGGTGAGAGGGAGAGAGAGAATCCCAAACAGGTTCCATGCTGTCACCATGGAGCCCATTGTGGGGCTCAGACCCACAAACCATGAGATCATGACCTGAGCTGAAATCAAGAGTCAGACGCTTAACCAACTGAGCCACCCAGGAGCCCTCCCCGCCCCATGTAAAAACTTTATAGTTGAGACTGTTTACATACTATAAAATCCACCATTTTGAAAGGTACAATTCAGTGCTTTTAGAATATTCACAAGGTCACCACTGTTTAATTTGAGAACATATACAGCAGTCCAAAAAGAAATCCCTGCCCATCAGTAGTCATGCTCCATTCTTCCCTTCCTTCCCATCGCCTTTCTCTTGGTAATCGCTATTCTACTTGTCTCTCTTTAAATCTGCGTATTCTGGATACTTCATTAAATGGAATCATACAATACGTGTCCTATTGTGTCTGGTTTCTTTCCCTTAGTGCAATATTCTCAAGGTTTACCCATGCTGTAATAGGTATCAGTGCTTAATTTTTTTAGATACCTAAATAGTATTGTATGGATACATCACATTTTCTTGATGGATATTTGGGTGGTTTCCACTTTTTGGCTATCCTGAATACTGCTGCTATGAGCCTTTATTTGAGCACACATCTTTTTGTGAACATGTCTTCAGTTACCGTGGGCATAAACCCACTAGTAGAATTGTTGGGTCATATGTATGGCAGCTTTGTGTTTAACTTTGTGAAAACTGCCAAACTTTTTCCAAAGTGGTTTCATCATTTTACATTCCCACCACAAATATGTAAATGTTTAAATTTCTCCCCATCCTCACTGACACTGGTATTTGCCCATCTTTTTTAACATAGCTAACCTAGTGGCTATGAAGTGATATCTCGTGGCTTTGATTTGCATTTCCATGACTAATTATGTTCGGTGTCTTTTCATTTGCTTATTGGCCATTTGTGGATCTTTGGAGAAACGCCTGTTCAGATTCTTTCCCCACTTTAAAATTATTTGTCTTTTTATTACTGCGTTTTAAGAATTTTTTTAATATGTTCTTGATTCTAGACCTTTGTCAGATATGATTTGCAAATATTTTCTCCCATTCTGTGCATTGTCTTTCACTTTTTTTTGGTAGTGACCTTTGCAAGCACAAAAGTTTTTAATTTTGATGAAGTCCAGTTTATCTCAATTTTTGTCTTTGGCTGCTCATGTTTTAGGTGGCATCTAAGAAACCATTGCCTAATCCAAAGTTACAAAGATTTACGCTAATATAAAAGTTTTCTTCTAAGAGTTTCATAATTTTAGCCCTTACATTAGGTCTTTGATCCATTTGGAATTAATTTTGTGTATAATATGAGGTGTAACTGTCCAACTTCATTCTTTTACATGTGGATGTCGTTGTTCCAACACCATTTGTTGAAAAGACCATTATTCTTCACCCCATTGAACTATCTTGCCTCCCTTGTGGAAATTCAATTGAAGATAAATGTATGGGTTTGTTTCACAACTCTTAATTTTATTCCATTGATCTATGTCTGTCCTTATGCCAGTACCAAACTATAATCTTGATAACTGTATTTTTGTAGTATGTTTTAGAACGGGGAAGTGTTTTTGGCTTGGAAGTGGAAGTTTTCCTTGTCACCTGAACTAAAGATTAGGTAATGCCAGTTTGTAAAATATTAGGCAGCTTTAGCATTTTTGCATACAAGGAAATGATGCCATCATACAAATGATAGGAAAGCTCTCGACTGGGCATTTTTCCCTTATTAGAGTTGACCATAATGGGCTTGGGAGATCTTTACACCCACTCCCCTTTCCTTTGTGTGGCAGGGTGAAAACTCAAAAAGCATATTGATGATTGCTGGGAAATATGTGAATTGTTAGCTAACTGTCCAGTTAGTATAGCTTTCTACAATTCCTTCTTTGGGACAGCTCCAAAAGTAAATATGTAAGTACTTACACAAAGAAAAAGTAATATTACTTCAAATCCCATTGTGCATAATCACCATTAGTCTTCGGTGACTATACCCCCACTTACCAATCTGTATAAACCTAATTTAACATATGTAATGTCACACCACACATGCTCTCTTTCGGGCACGTTCAACAGTATATCATAAATACTTTTGTCATTAAGTACAAATCTTCACAATATTGATGATATAGTACTATTAGGATATTTATGATTTCCTTTACACTTTTATTATTAAAATTTAAGCTGTTTCTATGTTACACTCTTGACATGGGAGTTCAAGTTTCTCTGTACTTTGAGCAAAACTGAATTTTATTGCTGTGTTTCCACCTCTGCTATTCTGATAAGCACAAACTCAGTTTTTGTTGCATTTCTTTCATTATGACTGTAGTTAAACATCTTTTCATTAGCGTACTGGCCATTTGTGTTTCCTTGCAAATTATTTGTTTATGACTATTGCTGGTTGTTTTGGGTTTTTTTCCTTAGTGGTTTAAGATATTTTTAAGTGTTAAGACTATTAGTTTTTTAATATACATTACAAATGTGTTTATTAGCTTTTCATTTCACTTTGAATCTAATTTATGGTAGTATTTTTTCTTAGGGTTGTTTTGCTTTCCTTCTGTTCAACATTTTTAAAATAGTCACATTTATTAATTTTGGCCTTTGTTTATTTTGTTGTTGTTTATTTACTTATTTTGAGAAAGAGAGTAGGGGAGGGGCAGAGAGAGAGGGAGAGAGAGAGAGAATCCCAAGCAGGCTCCACACTGTTGGTGCAGAGCCTGATGCGGGACTTGAGCCCACAAACCATGAGATGGTGACCTGAGCCAAAGTCTGACATTTAACCAACAGAGCCACCCGGTGCCCCCTTTTATGTTTTTGACTTTCATGGTCATGTTTAAAAGGATTTTACTCATCCACCCTCCCCAGCTCGTGCTCTGTCTCTCTCTCAAAAATAAACATTAAATTTTTTTTTTAAAAAAAGGGGGCGCCTGGGTTTCTCGGTTAAGCATCCAACTTCGGCCTAGGTTGTGATCCTTGCAGTTCATGAGTCGGAACCCCAAATTGGGCTCTGTGCTGACAGCTCAGAGCCTGGAACCTGCTTCAGATTCTCTGTCTGTCTGTCTGTCTGTCTCTCTCTCTCTCTGCCCCTCCCCCACTCATGCTGTGTGTCTCTCCTCTCAAAAATAAACATTAAAATTTTGTTTTAAATAAAGGGATTTTACCCATCTTAAGTTTATATAAGTATTTGCTTGTATTTTCTCCTGGTGCTTTTATATATAATTTCCTTTCTAAATATATTTAAATATTTAATCCATCTCTTAAAATGCATCTTTAAAAAATTATAGAGCTTTTTGTTTGGCACAGTATGTTTGAGTAATAAGTGTCTTAGTAGGTGGATTTTTGCATTATTTTTTGCAGAAGCATCTACTTAAGCTTTTAAAGTCTCATTGTGCCAGTCGATGCTGGAATACAAAATAATGGTGAGATAACAGTTTTTTATATATAATATTTACGCTCTTCTCAATGTTCTGATCTTTGCATAAACGTCACTTCCTCAGATAGGCTGTCTCTGACTACCCTGTCTTCATAAAGTATAATCCGTGATCACTCCATCTCATGAAGAACACACTCCTCTTAATTTTCTTCATAGCACTTAGTACTATGTGATCTCATCGTGTTTGTTTGCTCATTATCTCTCCCATTGGAATGCGGATTCCATAAAAGCAGGGATCTCTTCTGTTTTGTTCATTGCTATATCCCCAGAACCTAGAGCTGATTCTGGTGCATAGTAGCCACTCCATAAATATTTGACAGTGACCGTGACTTAAAGTATATCCTTGTGGTAATTTTTGGATGTGTCAACTTTTGTTGAAATATATGAAAGAGGGGTGCCTGGGTGGTTCAGTCGGTTAAGCGTCTGACTTCAGCTCAGGTCATGATCTCACAGTTTGTGGGTTCCAGCCATTGGGGCTCTGTGCTGACAGCTCAGAGCCTGGAGCCTGCTTCAGATTCTGTGTCTCCCTCTCTCTCTGCTCCTCCCCCTGCTTGTGCTCTGTAGCTCAAAAATAAATAAACGGGGTGCCTGGGTAGCTCAGTCAGTTAAGCTTCAGACTTTCTCAGGACATGATCTCATGGTTCCTGGGGTTGAGCCCCATGTCGGACTCTGTGCTGACAGTTCAGAGCCTGGAGCCTGCTTCGGATTGTGTGTCTTCTTCTCTCTCTGCCCCTCCCTCGCTCATGCTCTGTCTCAAAAGTAAACATTAAAAAAATAAAAATAAAAAACACTAAAAAACATGTGAAAGTTATCCACCAGTATCTCTGAAATTAGAAATCACGAGGCAATAGAAGAATAGAATTCAATATAAAATAAAACTGCAGTCATCTAATGCTGGGGCATAGTGACCACACCTAATAATGATAAAAATAAAACTAAGCTGTTCACATAGGCCTTTTGATTGTTCTTTTTTCAGGGTTTTGTGTTGTGTCATTGTGCTAATAAAAATGATAAGTCATATTTCGGTGCATTCACTGAGTGCCAGCCATTGTGCTCAGCACAATTATCTCAATCCTTACAACAGCCCTATCAGGAAGGTATTTTCATCCTCATTCATAGATGAGGAAACTTGAGGTTAAGTGATTTGCCCAAGAGCAAACCAGTGGTAGGTGACTGAACTTGAAATTGCAAATATGACTATCAGGATTCCTGGCTCCAGAAGTTTGTAGAGAAGTTAGAAAGGCCAAGCTCACTGATCTGCCCTTGCCCCCGTATTCCCTATTTTCCTTACCCTGCTTTTTATTCTTTTTCTAGAATACCCGTCCGACAGATTTTGTGTTTGTTTATTGTCGCTCTTTGTCCTTTTAGAATTGAAGTGCTGTGAAGTCAGATTAGTCCATGAGTTTTGTTCACTATCGCATGTATGGGTCTACAACACCACCTGGCATGTAGTGGGCTCTCAGAAGGCTAAATAATAAGACTAACATACTGGACGTGTGACAAGGAGGCAAATCTAGTGTAAGGGCTATTATCTTTTTACACCGGAGTTTATAAACCAAGAAGCAGAGAGAGAAGGATCTTCATTGGAGAGTTGGAGGTTGTGACTATCAGAAGAACTAAAACCAGACTCAAACCCAGAGTATTAGGACTTCTAAGGAGTAGGTTTGGGTGGGACTAGCGTCAGGTGCGTGGGGCCAGTGAGGAGGCTTTTTTCTTGTACGCTTCTGTAAGATTTGAATTTTTACCATATACACCCGTTACTTAATAAAAACAGTTTTGGACTTCAGTTTCTGGTGATGACTGACTAAACATAGTAATAAAATGTTGGATTTAAGAAAGAAGGAAGAAAGGAAACAATAGGAACTGCCAGGTCAGTTTTTGGATGAAAGTCTGTAACAAAGGAGGAAAATGGAACATTAGAACAACGACAAAGCTACAGCGTTGTGAGTTGTCAAGAGGACTGTCTTGCTGCTCTTGGAGCAGGTGAGGAAAAGAAATAGAAAAAGCAATTTCCCTGGGCGGTTTGGGCAGATGCGCTTTCCCGAAGTTCAGCTCTTCAAGTACGCATAGCTGGATGGACCAGGATTCTCCGAATCTGAACTTAACAGCAGCACAAGATCTCTGGAAGAAGACTCATCCCAAGCCATTGCTTTTTCAAGGTTAATATCCAGCAAGCAATAAAGATTATTGCAAGCTACGCAAACAACCTGATGGTGAACGAGAATCAACTTTGGAAAACACAGAGTGCATGGACCAGTTATTGTAATGGTCATATTGTAATGGTCATTTTTTTTTTAAGGTTAATGAGATAATTTACATAAAGTCAAGTTCACCCTTTTCAGTGTGCAGTTGTATGAATTTTGACAAATGGATGTTCTCACGTACCCATCCACACAAGGTATAAAACCGTTCCATTACCCCAAAAAGTACCCTGTGCTCCCCAAGCCCCTGGCAACTGCTGGTCTGGTTTCTTCCCTAGGGATGTGTTTTAAACAATGGCCTATAACTGAAATCACCTATGATATGTAGGTTTTGAGCCCACTTCTTTCACTTAGCATAATCATTTGAGATTTCTCCATGTTGTTGTATGTATCCGTAGTTTGATCCTTTTAATTGGTGAGTAGTAATCCATTGTATGAATGTATCACGTTTTGTTCATCCATTTACTAGGTGAAGGAGATTTGAGTTGTTTCCGATTTTTACTGATGACAAATAAAGCTGCTGTTAACTTCCACCAAAAGGTTTTTGTGTGTGAACAGATTTCATTTCTCTTGGGCGTATTTCTAGGAGTAGGATTGCTGGGTTGTATGATAATCATATGTTCACTTTATAAGAAACCGCCAAACAGTTTTTCAAAGTGGCAGTTTTCATCCCTACCGCAATGTACAGGCATTCCAGGTGGTTCACAGCCTCACCAGAACTCAGTGTTGTTAGGGGGGTTGATTGTTGATATGTTTTTGCTTTGCCTTTTTGTTTTGTTTTTGTTTTTGTTGTTACTGGGTGTATGGTGTGTATCCTTGTTTTCTTTATTTCCATTTCCCTAATGATAAATGATGTTGAGCATTTTCATATTCTTGTTTGCTGTCTATATAGCATCTTCAAAAATGAAGTGGGAAACTCCTACATTTTTAAAAGACTGGTGTTTTTTTTTTTTAATTAGTGAATCTTGAGAATTATTTTTTCAATATTTATTTTTGAGACACACACACACACACACACACACACACACACACACACACACACACTGGGAGCGGGGGAGGGGTAGAGAGAGAGGGAGACACAGAATCTGAAACAGGCTCCAGGCTCTGACCTGTCAACATAGAGCCCAACGCATGGCTCGAACCCATGAACCATGAGATCACGACCTGAGCCAAAGTCAGATGCTTACCCGACTGGGCCACCCAGGCATGAACCATGAGATCACGACCTGAGCCAAAGTCGGATGCTTAACCAACTGCCACTCAGGCACCCCTCTATAGAAATTTTAAAATCAGCCTGTCAGTTACTTACTGGGATTTTCACTGGGATTCCATTGAATCTATAAGTCAGTTGTTACAGTCTTAATAGTATTGACTCTTCTAGCGAATGAACACAGTATCTCCATTTAGTTTAGTTTTTTAAGATGTCTTCAGTAATTTATACTTTTCCACATATAAATCTTGCATATAATTTGATAGATTTTTACCTATGTATTTCATGGTTCTTAGTGTTACTAAAAATGTTACTGTTCTCCGGTTTACTGCTATTAAATAAAAATTAATTTTTGTGCATCGACTTTGCATCCTGTGATCTTAAACTCACTGGTAGCTTTTTTGTAGATTCTTTATCGTTTTCTGTATACCCAATCATACTGTCCACAAATAGAAATTACTTCTTCCTTTCTAAACTGTGTTTTATTTACTTCCTGTTTTCTTTATTGTTTGCTCCTCCCTCCCTTCCTCCTCCCTTCTTTCCTTTTCTCTTATTACATTGCCCAGAGTCTCCAGTACGATTTGAATAGAAGCCCAAAAAGCTGAGAACCTTGCTTGTTCTTGAACTTAAAGGGAAAGCATTCAGCCTTTCACTATTAGGTTTGTTGTGGATGCCCTTTGTAATATTGAGGAAGTTGCCTTCTGTTCCTCTTTCCCAAAAAGATTTATCACAAATGGATATTGAATTTTATCAAATGCTTCTTATCTACTGAAATGATCATGTAGGTTTTTTTAATCTGATATAATGAATTTCATGGATTTTTTAATGTTGGGCTACACTTTTATATCTGGGTTCAATTTGCTAATACTTCATTAAGGGTTTGTTTGCATCTATGTCCATGAGAGATATTAGTCTGTAGTTTTCTTGCAGTATCTTTGGTTTTGGTACCAGAGTAATGGAGAGCTCATTAAAAGAGTTGGGAAGTATTTCCTCCTCTTTTATTTTCTGAAAGAGTTTGTATAAAAGGCTATAAATATTCCTCTCTGCCCTGCTATAGCTGTATCCAACAAACTGATAACACTGGCTGAAAAGAATGGTGAAAATGAGATTGGTTTAAAACAAAGATGAGGATAGACTATACTGGGAGTGTAAATAAAATTGACCACATTACATAAATAAGATTTATCATGTTAGGGGCAACTGCGTGTCCCTTGAGGCAGGCAGATTCTTGCAAATCAAGCTGGAGAGTCTCTGAGGAGAACACACTGAGCATCGCCACAAGGATAGCCCCAGAATTCGTTCCCACTTCAAATGAGCTTATAAGGCCTGTACTATAATGAGTTCTGCAGAAGTATTTTTTTGAAGTCGTGTTCCCGTTTTTCAAGGACTGGAAGTTGGGGTTAATAAATACGAGGACACTTCAAATATCAGAAGGAACCTGAGGTATATAAAAAGTCAAGTGTTCAATTTTTTTGTCACTGAGTTCAGGTCAGGGATGAAAATAATCTGGAAGTCCGTTAGATTTAGAGCAGTAGCTATGGACAGAAGTACACAAGAGTGTTGCCTTTTCTTAGGTCACAAGGAAGATGGGGAGAATGAAAGTACAACAGTGAGAATGTATGAAAGCATTCTGTGAAACCATTAGGTGACTGCTAGAGGGCACCCAAGGACAGTAGTAAGTATGACTTGAAGGAAAGCAAAAAAAAAAAAAAACAAAACAAAAGTTGAGCCATGAAAATCCATTTTGTTCTGCCATGCTGGGTGGAAGTTGCCTGCTTTGTGTCGTCATGTCTTGGATCGGAAGGTCTTGAGGTAGCAGACCTCATCTGAAGATCATCTGCTCCTAGCGGATTTTTAGCATTCAAGAGCTCAAGATCTCCTGGGAGGGCTTATTTCATCAAAATTTGAAGGTACTTTTTCTCTGATGTTACATCACTTGAAAAAATTTCTCTTAGGATTTTTCAGGTTTTGTTCTTCTAGCCTATGTCTGGAAAACTAAAAAGAGCTCTCCTAATAGTTCCAAATGAGTTAAAATCTGAAGCACCAAACAAATCCAGTTCATTCTAGTATTCTTCCTTCTAAAGATGAAGAAGCAAATCACTGGTTACCTTGTAGCAATCCCAGGATATCCAAAGAACATGTAGTTTTAAAAGACACATGGGCAGTTTTATTCTCAAATTGGGGAAGGCAAAAAGTTGACCAGGAGACAAAACATAAACCTAATTTAGGAAGTACCTAAATGCAGGAATTTTTTTTTTCTTACAAGTTTTTATTTAAATTCCAGCTAGTTAACATACAGTGTAATGTTGGTTTCAGGTGTAGAATTCAGTGATTCACCACTTAGGTCCAACACCAGTGTTCATCATAAGTGCACTCCTTAGTCCCCGTCACCCATTTCACCCATCCCCTTGCCCCCCTCCCCTCCAGTGACCATCAGTTTGTTGTCTGTAGTTAAAAGTTTGTTTCTTGGTTTGCATCTTTTCCCCCACTGTGTTCATTTGTTTCTTAAATTCCACATAGGAGTGAAATATGGCATTTTTCTCTCACTGACTTATTTTGCTTAGAATAATACTCTGTAGGTCCATCCACATCATTGCAAATGGCGAGATTTCATTCTTTTTGATGGCTGAGTAATATTCCATCACACACACACACACACACACACACACACACACACACACACACACACACACATCTTTATCCACTCATCAGTTGATGGGCACTTGGTCTCTTTCCGCAGTTTAGCTGTTGTTAATGTTGCTATGAACATTGGGGTGCATGTCTCCCATTGAATTACCTTTTAGTATCTTTTGGGTACATACCTAAATAGTGCAATTGCTGGATTGTAAGGTAGTTCTATTTTTAACATTTTGGGGAACCGCCATCCTGTTTTCCACCAGTGGCTGCATCAGTTTAAATGCAGGACATTTTAATAAGTTGCTAATGTAAGAGCAGCAATAAGTGATGATAATTACAAGAAGTTTCATTTTTTCAAAAATAAGGTACTTTGTGTTAAAACAATTTATGAGTATGCCACAAGTATAGATATCTCACAGTGTGTTTAAATTTCTTTTTAATGTTTGCCTATGGGGGGAGGGGTAGAGAGAGACTAATGGGGGAGGGGTAGGCAGAGAGAGAGGGAGACACAGAATCCGAAGCAGGCTCCAGGCTCTGAGCTTCAGCACAGAGCCTGACATGGGGCTTGAACCCATAAGCTGTGAGATCATGACCTGAACCAAAGTCGGATGCTTAACTGATAGCCATCTGGGCGCCCCTGTATGCCTTTCATTAATGCACCTTTCTCAAGCCCTCCCAGATATTTGTTTAGATGCATGTAAACATGTTTTACAGTTTTAATTCAGCTCTAAAATAGTTACCTTGATGAGCATGTTAAATGAACATGTAATATATTGAATTTACCATTCTCATAAAATTGGCAGTTCCCCTAACAAGTAGATAAGCCAAAACAATTATCCCATATGTATAAGATATGTCACTTTATAACTGTGCTATAGTATAGTCTCAAACATTTTATTAGTTACTACCTTAACCAAAATAACACATTTTGTTTCCTCCAAACACAGAACTAGAAAACCTATAACCAAAGGCTTAATTTCTTTTTACTCCATAGCTATATATACATTTTGCATCTTTTATTGATTTTCTGATATACAATGAACCTCTGTATTCATAAGCCAAAAATTTACATCATGTCAAAAGTTTTAACTTTCCTGCTTTGTGGGTCTGATAACCTAATAACCAAGGTCATTATTCAAACAGCTTTTTCTTCTGTATTGGTTTTAGCAAGAAAATTTGAAGAACCAATATGTGTAAAGCTTGAGACTTAAAAAAAAAATTGGGGGGGGGGGGCGTGGGGAGTACCAGGGTGGCTCGGTTGGTTAAGCATCTGGCTCTTGGTTTTAGCTCAGGTCATGATCTCACGGTCATGAGATCAAGGCCTGTGTCTGGCTCCAGCATGGAGTCTGTTTGGGATTCTCTCCCTCTCTCTCTCTGTCTCTCTCTCTCTCTCTCTCTCTCTCTCTCAAATAAACAAAAAAAAAATACTTAAAAATTTTTATTTGAATCTTATCTGGACTGCATGAATATGTGAATAACAACAGAATATTTTTGATCCATTTTTAACTTTTTTATTCCTAAAGTCTTTCCAAGGAGACGGGAAGGTGGAGAGGAAATGAGAGAGGGCCAGCCCAGGCAGATAAGACAAGGACAAAGTTAGCCTACCACTGATAATTTTATAACTCTGAAAAATATGCTTTTATAATTATAGAAGCAGTTGTAGGATGTATAGTATAACCTGTGCCCCCTTGAAAGGTTTCTTTCTATGCTTCCATCAGAAATAATTCACCTTAGGGGCATCTGGATGGCTCAGTCAGTTAAGGGTCCGACTTCAGCTCAGGTCATGATCTCATGGTTTGTGAGTTCGAGCCCTGCATCCGGCTCCGTGCTGACAGCTCAGAGCCTGCTTCGGATCCTCTGTGTCCCTCTCTCTCTGCCCCTCCCCCACTCATATGGTCTCATTCTCTCCCTCTCCCTCCCTCCCTCTCTCTCTCTCTGAAAAATAAACATTAAAAAAAATAACAATTCACCTTAGGGCTCCTGGCTGGTTCAATCATTACAGCATGGGACTTTTTTCTTTTTTCAATATATGAAATTTATTGTCAAATTGGTTTCCATACAACACCCAGTGCTCATCCCAAAAGGTGCCCTCCTCAATACCCATCACCCACCCTCCCCTCCCTCCCACCCCCCATCAACCCTCAGTTCTCAGTTTTTAAGAGTCTCTTATGCTTTGGCTCTCTCCCACTCTAACCTTTTTTTTTTTTTCCTTCCCTTCCCCCATGGTCTTCTGTTAAGTTTCTCAGGATCCACATAAGAGAGAAACCATATGGTATCTGTCTTTCTCTGTATGACTTACTTCACTTAGCATAACATTCTCCAGTTCCATCCACGTTGCTACAAAGGGCCATATTTCATTCTCATTGCCACATAGTACTCCATTGTGTATATAAACCACAATTTCTTTATCCATTCGTCAGTTGATGGACATTAAGGTTCTTTCCATAATTTGGCTATTGTTGAGAGTGCTGCTATAAACATTGGGGTACAGGTGCCCCTATGCATCAGCACTCCTGTATCCCTTGGGTAAATTCCTAGCAGTGCTGCTGCTGGGTCATAGGGTAGGTCTATTTTTAATTTTTTGAGGAACCTCCACGCTGTTTTCCAGAGTGGCTGCACCCAGGAATTTGCATTCCCACCAACAGTGCAAGAGGGTTCCCATTTCTCCACATCCTCTCCAGCATCTATAGTCTCCTGATTTGTTCATTTTGGCCACTCTGACTGGCGTGAGGTGATATCTGAGTGTGGTTTTGATTTGTATTTCCCTGATGAGGAGAGACGTTGAGCATCTTTTCCATGTGCCTGTTGGCCATCCGGATGTCTTCTTTAGAGAAGTGTCTATTCATGTTTTCTGCCCATTTCTTCACTGGGTTATTTGTTTTTCGGGTGTGGAGTTTGGTGAGCTCTTTATAGATTTTGGATACTAGCGCTTTGTCCGATATGTCGTTTGCAAATATCTTTTCCCATTCCGTTGGTTGTCTTTTAGTTTTGTTGGTTGTTTCCTTTGCTGTGCAGAAGCTTTTTATCTTCATAAGGTCCCAGTAGTTCATTTTTGCTTTTAATTCCCTACAGCATGGGACATTTAATCTCAGGATTGTGTGTTCAAGCCTCATGTTGGGTGTGGAGTCTACTTAAAAAAATTTTTTTCCCCCTTGTTAGGCGAAGGGAACCTTTAGGATTTGGATGCTACAGTTTCTCTTGGATCTCCTTTGTAATCACTCAAAAGTTTCTGGTTCTTGGCTAGAAGGGGACAATTTTCCAGAGAACTTTTTGTTTACATTATCAAGTTTCTGCATCTCCTGGCTCCACCAAAAGAAGGACAGCTTGATAGTGGTCAAGAAGGTTTGGAGTATATGGACCAAGACAGGGTTTGGGAAGTCCTTAACAATGGCACAAGGATCAGAAGTTGACATGAGGAAATATCAGAGACCTCTTCATCTGGAGGTTGTAATTTTAAGGGACTTCGAGTATGGATAGTTCTGAAGATGGAAGAGGAGGGAAGAGAAAGGAAAGATAAATAGGAAAGTGTGGAACGGAGTTTTAGATGGACGCACAAAACTGAGGCAGATTAAAAATTTTTCACATCTCATTGGTCTAGGCAAAGAGTTTTAGGGAACCTTAAGAATCTGGATTATATCTCTCTCAGTTTCTTAGCCATATTTTAAATTTAAACTCACAAGGAATTACAAAAAATAAAACCAAGCATTCCTGTGTCCTTCATGCAACTTTCCTGAGGTGCCTCAGTGGTGATATCTTGTATAAGCATATTTCGTTATCAAAACCAAGAGATTGACATTAGTACAATACTTTTAACGACAGACCTTATTTGAATTTTTGTATAGTTTTATGAAATTTTATCACATAGGTACTTTTTTAAAGTGTTTTTTTTTTAATGTTTTTAGTTTTTTTGAGAGAGAGAGTGCAAGCAGGGGAGGGGCAGAGAGAGGGAGACACAGAAGCCGAAGCAGGCTCCAGGCTCTGAGCTGTCAGCACAGAGCCTGATGTGGGGTTCAAGCCCACGAACGCGAGATCATGACCTGAGCTGAAGCCATACGCTCAACCGACTGAGCCCATAAAGATTTTTTTTTTAACGTTTGTTTAGAAAGAGAGAGTGCAAGCATACGCAAGTTGGGAAGGGGCAGAGAAAGAGGGAGAGAGAGAATCCCAAGCAGGCTCTGTGCTGTCAGGGTGAAGCCTGACCTCAATTCAACAAACTCTGAGACCATGACCTAAGCTGAAATCAAGAGTCGGACATTTAACCGACTGAACCACCCTGGCATCCTGTAAGATTTTTATTTTTGAGTAATTTCTGTACCCAGTGTCGGGCTCCTACTCACAACCCTGAGATCAAGAGTCCCACACTTCATTGACTGAGCCAGCCAGGTGCCCCCATTCACATATGTAGATTCTGCTAACTACAATCATCAGGGTACAGAACTTTTCTATCTTCACAAAGAAACTCTTATGCTAACCTTTCTATAACATTCTCCGTATTTCTAACCACTGGCAACCACTGGGGCAACCACTGACCTATTCTTCATCTGTATAATTCTGTCATTTCAAGAATGTTATAGAAGTGGA
The DNA here is from genome assembly GCF_022079265.1 of Lynx rufus. Classification (NCBI taxonomy): domain Eukaryota; kingdom Metazoa; phylum Chordata; class Mammalia; order Carnivora; family Felidae; genus Lynx; species Lynx rufus. Next base: position 122,470,171 of record NW_025814856.1, read on the forward strand.
GTTATAAAGTATACAACCTTTCGAAATTGGCTTTTTTTACTCAGCATAATGGCCGCGAGATCCCTTCATGCATCCACAGTTTGTTGCATGTATTGTGTTGTTCCTTTTCATTGTTGAGTAGTAGTCCATAGTATGGGTGCGCCACAGTATATCCATTCACTTTTCATAGGACATTTGGATTGTTTCCACTTGTCAGCTATACAAATAGAGCTACTACTATAAACATTCATGTACGGATTTCTGATGTGGATGTGTGTTTTCATTTCTCTAGGATAAATACCCAGGAGTATCATTGCCAAGTCTTAAGGTAAGTCTGTGTTTAACTTAATAAGGAACTGCCAAACTTCTCTTCAGAATAGCTGTACCATTTTATATTCCTACCAACGATGTATGAGAGATCTAATTGCTCTATATCCTTGCCAGTGGTTGGTATTGTGGAATTTTTTTTTTTTTGCCATTTTAATAGAGGTATAGTGGTGTATCATCGTGCTTTGATTTGTATTTTTCCAGTGGGTAATGATGTTGAATATCTTTTCATATGCTTATATATGCCATTAAATACTATTTGCCATTCAAATATCTTCTGTAGGGAAATGTGTAAGTCTTTTGCACATTTTCTAATTGAATTTTGTGTTTTTACTGTTGCATTTAGAGCATTCTTTATATATTCTGAATGCAGATCTCTTACCAGAACTGTGCATTGCAAATATTTCTCCCAGTCTGTATCTTTCTCTTAACAGGGTCTTGCTCAGAGCAAAAGGATTTGGTTTTGATAAAGTCCAATTTATTGGTATTTTCTTTTATGGATCATGATTTTAGAGTCATGTCTAAGAATTCTGCATAACTCAGAAGATTCCCTCCTATGTTGTCTTCTAAAAGATTTATGGTTTCACGTTACATGTGGATTTATGATCCATTTGGGGTTAATTTTTATATCAGGTGTGAGGTCTAAGTCAAGGTTCATATTTATGCCTAGGGATGTACAGTTATTCTAACACCATTTGTTGGAAAAAAAAAAAAACATCCTTTTTCCTTTGAATTGCTTTTGCCTTTTTGTCCATATCCGTTGACTGTGTTGTGTGGGTTATTACTGGCACTTGTTTCCATCGATCTGTGGAATCCACGTGGCCACATTGTCATGATGACTGTGGCTGTATAACTGTTTGAAAATGAGGATAGTGTGAGTCTAGCAACTTTTCTTTTTTTTTCCTTTTCGTTTCATTTTCTGTTCGTGTATTTCCCTATAAATTGAGAAACTGTTTCTCTAGATCTACAAAAAATTTTTTTTCATAAATTTCATAACATTTCAATAAACATATAATTCAGTTTGGGGAAAACTGATATCTTTAGTATGTTGAATCAGTTTTTCAGTCCATAAACCTAGTAAGTTTGTCTATTTAGGTCTTTTAAAAACGTTTGTATCAAAAACAAAAGTTTTTATCAGAGTTTTGTAGTGTTTGCATACAGATCCCCTATGTTTTGTTAGGTTTAGACTGCAGTATTTTTCTTTTGAGGAGAAATTATAAGTGGTATTGTGTTTTTAATTTCAGTTTTGACATGTTCGTTGCTGATAGAAGAAACACAGTTGATTTTTGTATATGACTCTTGTACTTGTGACCCTGCAAAATTCAATTATAAGTGTTTCCTTTTCTTCTGTTTCCTGGAAGAAATGGTGTAAATTCCTGTTATTTGTTCTTTTAATATTTGGTACAATTCAGCAGTGAAATCATCTGGCCTACACACAGCTTTATCAAAAAGTTCTAAAATGTTGATTCAATTCCTTTAGTAGTTACGAGACTATTCAGTGTATCTATTTTATTTGGGTAAGTTTTGATAGTTTGTTGCTTTTGGGGAATTGGTCAGTTTCATCTAAGTTGTTGAATGTATGTGCATAGAGTTGTTTGTAGTAAGTATTATCCTTTTACTGTCTGCTGGGTCTGTAATGTCTGCTGACATCTCCTTTTTCATTCCGGATGTTGGTAATTTCTCTTATCTCTTTCTGGTAGACATGAAAATGCTTTGTTATCCATTGTGCCCATCTCTTTTAATTCATGTATATAAACTGTTTACATTTAATGTAATTATTGGTATGTTAGGATTTAAGTCTGCTATTTTATTTTTCTGTTTCTTTCTTCTGTTCTTCATTGATCTTTGCTGTCTTTCTGTGAGTCACCTGAAGACTTTTTAGTATTCCAATTAGATTGATGTATACTGTTGATAAGTCTATTTCTTTGTATAATTTTGTTAGCAGTTACTCTACATTTGCATATGTAACTTATCACAGTCCAGCAATATCAACCTTACGCCACTTCAGATGAAATGTAGAAGCATACCACTGGATAGCTGGGATTTTTGTTTCCTTTTTGTGGTAAGGTACCTGTCAAATGAGCAATTTGCCCATGTCAGATTTCCCCAAAGTGACCACTGCTATAATACCTAATTGTCCTTGATGCAATTGTGCAACTTAGGAAGTTGTATGCAGGATTTAGCAGTATAACAGTATATCATGAAGGAAAAATTATTTGGTCTGACATTGAATGCAGACTTAGACTAAAAAGACCTCATGAGCATCATTGCACTGATAATATGTTGTGCAGGTACATAACCTCCAAGAATCTGGCCAAGGACCAGCTGTAGCCAACTGAGAACTCATTTAAAAACAAAACAAGAACAGTTCTAGGAAGATGAAACTAAAAGGAGTAATTCTTTTTTTTTTTTTAATTTTTAAATTTAAGTTTTAGTCAACATACAGTGCAATGGTGGTTTGGTTTTAGGAGTACAATTCAGTGATTCATCACTTACATACAACACCCAGAGCTCATCACAACAAGTAGTGTCCTTAGTATCTATCACCCATCTAGCCCATCCCCCACCCACCTCCCTCCATCAACCCTCAGTTTGTTCTCTATGGTTAAGAGTCTCTTGTGGTTTGTTTCCCTCTCTCCTCTTCCCCCACCCCATATGTTCCTCTGTTTTTGTTCCTTAAATTCCACATATGATTGAAATCATATGGTATTTGTCTTTCTCTGATTGACTTATTTCACTTAGCCTAATACATTCTAGCTCCGTCCATGTCGCAAATGGCAAGATTTATTTATTTGTTTGTTTGTTTATTGACAAGTTAGCTAACATATAGTGTATATGGTATGCTCTCGGCTTCAGGAGTAGATTCCCATGATTCATTCTTCTTGATGGCTGAGTAATATCCCATTGTGTATATATACACCACATCTTCTGTATCCATTCATCAGTCAACGGACATTTGGGCTCTCTCCATAGTTTGGCTATTGTTGACAATGCTGTTGTCAACATTGGGATGCGTGTACCCTTCCGAATCTGTGTTTTTGTATCCTTTGGGTAAAAACCTAATAGTGCAATTGCTGGATCGTAGGGTAGTTCTATTTTTAATTTTTTGAGGAACCTCCATACTGTTCTCCAGAGTGGCTGCACCAATTTGCATTCCCACCAACAGTGCAAGAGGTTTCCCCATTTTCCACATCCTCATCAACACCTGTTGTCTTATGTTGTTAATTTTAGCTATTCTGACGGATGTGAGGTGGTATCTCATCATGGTTTTTATTTGCATTTCCCTGGTGATTAGTGATGTTGAGCATCTTTTCATGTATCTGTTAGCCATCTGGATGTCTTCTTTGGAAAAGTATCTATTCATGTCTTCTGCCCATTTCTTAACTGGGTAATTTGTATTTTGGATGTTGACTGTGATAAGCTCTGTATAGGTTTTGGATACTAACCCTTTATCAGATATGTTTGCAGGTGTCTTCTCCCATTATGTAGGCTGCCTTTTAGTTTGGTTTTTGCTTTGCTGTGGAGAAGCTTTTTATCTTGATGAGATCCCAGTAGTTCATGTTGGCTTCTGTTTCCCTTGCCTTCGGCAATGTGTTTAGTAAGAAGTTGCTGCGGCTGAGGTCAAAGAGGTTGCTGCCTATGTTCTCCTCTAGGATTTTGATGGTTTCCTGTCTCACATTTAGGTCTTTCACCCATTTGGAGTTTATTTTTGTGTATGGCGTAAGAAAGTGGTCCAGGTTTATTCTTCTGCTTGTCACCATCCAGTTTTCCCAACACCATTTGTTGAAGAGACTTTTTTCCATTGGATATTCTTTCCTGCTTTGTTGGATATTCATTTCTGGGTTTTCTGTTCTCTTTCATTGATCTGTGTCTGTTTTTGTGCCAGTACCATACTGTTTTGATGACTACAGCTTTGTAATGTAACTTGAAATCTGGAATCATGATGCCTCCAGTTTTGCTTCTCTTTTTCGGGATTGTTTTTGCTATTAAGGGTCTTTTGTAGTTGCATACAAATTTTATGATTGTTTGTTCTAGCTCTATGAAAAATGCTGGTGGTATCTTGATAGGGATTGCATTCAATGTGTAGATTGCTTTGGGTAGTATAGACATTTTAACAATGTTTGTTCTTCCACGGACATGGAATACTTTTCATTTCCTTCTGTCCTCTTCAGTTTCTTTCATGAGTGTTCTATAGTTTTCAGAGTGTTAGATCTTTTACCTAGGTTAATTCCTAGGTATCTTACTGGTGTTGGTGCAATCGCAGATGGAATCAATTCCTTCATTTCTTTTTCTGCCGCTTCATCATTGGTGTATAGAAATCCAACAGATTTCTGCATGTTGATTTTATATGCTGCAACTTTGCTGAATTCATGTATCAGTTTACACTTTTGTGGTGGAGTCTTTTGGGTTTTCTACATAGAGTACCAGGTCATCTGCAAATAGTGACAGTTTGACATCTTCCTTGCTGATTCAGATGCCTTTTATTTCATTTTGTTGTCTGATTGCTGAGGCTAAAACTTTCAGTACTATGTTAAATAGTAAGGGCGAGAGTGGACATCCTTGTCTCGATCCTAACTGTAAGGGAAAGGCTCTCAGTTTTTCCCCATTGAGGGTGATATTAGCAATGGGTCTTTCATATATGACCTTTATGATGTTGAGGTATGTTCCATCCATCCCTACTTTGTTGAGGGTTTTTATCAAGAATGGATGCGTCTATTGAGAGGATGGTATGGTTCTTATCCTTTCTTTTATTAATGTGGTGTATCATGTTGATTGATTTGCGAATATTGAACCAGCCCTCTAGCCCAGGAATAAATCCCATTTGATCATGGTGAATAATTTTTTTTTAATTTTTTTTCAACGTTTATTTATTTTTGGGACAGAGAGAGACAGAGCATGAATGGGGGAGGGGCGGAGAGAGAGGGAGACACAGAATCGGAAACAGGCTCCAGGCTCTGAGCCATCAGCCCAGAGTCCGACGCGGGGCTCGAACTCACGGACCGCGAGATCGTGACCTGGCTGAAGTCGGACGCTTAACCGACTGCGCCACCCAGGCGCCCCTGAATAATTTTTTTAATATAATAAAGAGTAATTTTTAAAATACCTTGAAAGGTGATTGTTGTGGGTTGAATTGTTTTTCCAAAATGTTATGTTGAAGTCCAAACCCCAGGTACCTGTGAACGTCACATTATTTGGAAATAGGGTCAAGTTAAGATGAGGTCATATTGGATCGTGGTGGGCCCTAAATCCAATGACTGGTGTCTTTATTAGGAGAAGGAGGTTTGGAGATGCAGAGACCACAAAGAGGGAAGTAGGCCATGTAATGACAGCAGCAGAGATTGGAGCACTTGCTGGTACAAGCCAAGGAGCACCAAGGATTAAAGCAACTACCAGAAGCTGGGAAGGATTTTCCCTTACAGCCTCCAAAGTGGGTATGGCCCTGTTGCCACCTTAATTTGAGACTTCTTGACTTCAGAATTACGAGAGAATCAGAATCTATGGTATTAAGCGACCTAGTTTGTGGTAATTTGTTGTGGCAACCCTAGCAAACTAAGAGCGACCCAAGGCAAAGTCTACTGTGAAGATGCAGGGCTGATGAGATGTCCTGAGCACCTTGGCCATCAGGACCGGCCTCACTGACAGTTTATCTGGCCTGTATCCCTCACTATAGGCGTTTCTCTTACAGACGAGTGACAGTTAGGACAACAGACAACCAGACAGATAATAGGAATGCTGAGTTAAATGCTTAGAAGCAAAATTTCACCAAAGAACAGTGCAAACTGATCAGAATTCAAAAGCCCTAGGAACGAAATAGAGACCAAACAGTGAAGGGCTCAACAGATTATTTGGAGTTCATACTCAGCTGCTGTCAAACAAGGTGAGGTTTCTTGGGCTAGCTGAGGAACCAAGGGGGCGTCCCTGTAAGAAAATTGGACAGGCCTGCAGGTTTGGACTCGTCCTAGGTGATCCAAAGAAGGGTTAACGGGAGTGGAGACCAGTCGTGATTTGGGGCTATTTGATTGTGTACCTTGGTAATTTTATCTCAGAGGCCGTACCTTTAAAGCCCAGCTAGAATCCTCACTGGCAAAAAACTGTGTTAGAAGAGTGGGGGGTATAATTACATTTGGAGCGGCAGTTCCGTTGGTTCAGATGTGCTCACAGAGTGGTTGTGCTCTATCTTGGTTCATTAGAGCCGGGTGGAAATGTTACAGTCTTCCTATTAGCTGCCAAGGCCATTTTTCACTTTCTGAGGGCCCGGCCTGGAGAGAGCCCATAGCACTTTCGCCTACAGTCCCTTAGTTAAAATGCAGTCGTGTGGCCACATTAAATGCACAAGAGGCTGGAAAGTAGACTTTGGCTGTGTGCTCAGAAAGAAATGTGAATCAAGTTTTACAATTACATAACCATACTCTTCGTTTTGGGTTTTTCATGGTGGTTGTCCCTTTTAAATTATGTTTTGCCTTTGTCCCCATTCCCACTCCCGCAGACCTACACCCTCGTGTATTTAACATATGCCCTTCTGATTGACCTTCTGTATATTAATTTGAAGTTATGAATCTCTGAAAAATATATGATTGCTTTGAATACGTTTCTAATGTATATAAATGTTTGTTGTCTGTATGTCATTCTGATTATTCATTTTTTCACTATATGTTTTTGAGATCTATCCACGCTGACACCTGTAAACCGAATTCTTCCCTCCTGATTGCTTCAAAATACTCCATTTATTCATATTATTTCAACATTTTATTCTGCCATGTACAAAAGACAAAAATGTTTTAGTAACTTAATAATGTCATATTTACTTTTTTTTATTGTTTTTAAAATTTTTAAATTTTTTTTTTTTTTTTGAGAGAGGGAGACAGAGTGCGAGCAGGGGAGGGGCAGAGCGAGAGGGAGACACAGAATCCGAAGAGGCTCCAGGCTCTGAGCTGTCAGCACAGAGCCTGACATGGGACACGGACTGATGAACTGCAAGATCATGACCTGAGCCGAAGTCGGACGCTTAACCGGCTGAGCTACCCAGGCGCCCCTAATAATGTCATATTTATTCTTTACTTTATTCTCAAATGCACAATTTGGGCTGGGATTGCAGGGGCAGCTCATCTCTGCTCCATGCATTATCAGCTGGAGCTGGCAATGACTCAATGGGTTGGGGTCAGAATTAGCTGAAGGCTCGCTCTCTCACACGTAGTGGTCAGTGTTGGCTATTGGTTGGGACCTCAGCTGGGGTTGTTTGGTGGCACACCTATACATGACATGTCCGTGTAGCTGCACGGCTTCCCCGTAGTGCAGTGGCTCAGTTCCAAGAACTGTTGTCCCAAGAGGGCAATGCAGAAGTGCGTGAGTTTCTTGCGACCTTGTCTTGAAGTCACGTGGAGTCACTTCCATTGTACCCTGTTGGTTAAGGGGGACACAGGGTCTTCCCAGGTTCACAGGGAGAAGACATAAAGCCGACCCCCCAATGGAAGGAATGTCAGTGTTACGTGGTTAAAAAAAACCCAAACAAACATGTGGGAATGTGGGATGGAGTATGTTGTGGCATCTATCTTTGGATAGGACAGTCTGCCACATTTGTGAAAATAAAAAATCTGATTTGGATATGACGACATGATTTGGATACCAAGGCTGGTTAGCAAAGCTTTTTAATTATAAAAGTTATATTCCAGTATGCTCTTTCTTTTTGGACAGAGTATTAGACTGTAGTCAATAATTGCTTGCTTCCTGTATTCTTAGACTTTTGTTCTAAGATTATCAATACCTTTCCCCTCAGTCCTTGTTTTTTATGTGATCGATATAATGAGATCAACCAGTTCATAGGACATGATGATGAAGAATGTAATACAGAGAAATTGATTTTTGTTTTCTTTAAAAAATACATCCTATAGTGAAATGATGGCAATCATCTTTCAGGACTGACCTGCGATGAAGAGAGTACCCATTGCCCACCACTTGGTTTATTTGGGGGGAAAAAACTTAGAAGAAAGAGTAATAGCTAGTTCTCAACCTCTTTTTTTTTTTTTTTTTTTTTTTCCTGGAGCTGCCCAGAGAATCTCTTAGGTACTGGATATTCTGATTAGATACCCTTAATGCACATGTGACTATTCTGAGCTGATGGTCTCCATCACTAGAAAGTAGGTCTGTAATTTTTGTAGTTCTCATGCTTGCTTTCTCCGATCTGTTCTCTCCTGAGACTCTGTTAAATATGATGATGCTTAAGGACAACACTGCCAAGATCGCTCTACCTTTCTTAAAGAGATACAATGTGAGAAGAGTGGGGAAGCGTTCTCGCAATCAGCAAGGCCAAGAAAAGGTTGTAGTTGAAATCATCCAACCCTGTGCTGATGTCTGTGTATCACTTTAGCCATTTCTCTCAATCCAGAAAAACCATGGCCAATCAGATGGCAGTGGTGATCATGGCAGCATTTCCCTTTGGGTACATAGAGTTTTCACCAAGGCAGAAAGTCACTGCTTAAAAAATGTGACGTATGGTGGGCCAGTCAAGTCTGTCCCTCCTCCTCCTTGATTCTCTAGGTCAAGATGAGATTGATTCTCCTCCTCCTGATTGTCCCTCCTCCTCCTTGATTCTCTAGGTCAAGTCTTGGGCTTTTGTTTTATTTTGTTTGTTTGTTTGGTGGAAATTTCCAAATGTATACAAAAGTAGAGAGAACAGTATAGAGAACTCCCATGTACCCATCCCCTAACTTCAGCAGTTACCAACTCAAGGCCACTAGGACACGCTTTAAAAATATAACCATAATATCCTACATTTGAAAGTTAGCGATTTTTGAGGCTGTTGAAACATGCAAAGGTGTGCCATTGGAGAGAATGAAGCAAAGATACAGATAAGTGGCATATAGCATGACAAAGGAAAAGAGCTCCAATCGCTAAAGTCTTGGAGAAGGCTCCAGTTTGGCAGGTCTCCCCTTGATGTGAAGAGCTATGCCCCGTTATTCTATCCTAATAAATCCCCTCCTCCTTTTTTTTTTTTTATAACATTGGTTTGAGTTAGACTTTCGTGACTAATGTTACTGCTATCTAGATAGCTTAGTGTTACTCCTCTCCGTGTTCTTTGATTTTTCGCACCACTCAACTTAGTTTAGCAATGGTAATGCTAACAGCTACCATTTATTGAATGCCTACCGTGTGCCAGACCCTCTTACCAAGTACTTAACCTTCATTCCTTATAAGGACCCAGCGAAAACAATTATTTCCCTGTGTTGTTGATGAAGAAAAGAAGATTTACATGGCTTAGGTAGTCTGTGCTCAGGTTACACAGTTAGTAAGCACGGAACCAAAATCCTGCTCAGATCTTTCTAACCCTCAACCTCTGTTCTCACTGTGCCATGCTGCACGTGACGGACATGATTTTTATTTTCTAAAAAGCTAACCTAAGTCTGTAGCATTAAACCATCAGGTCGGCAGACCGTTGCCTCGCCTTTCTAGGCACACAACTAGACTCCTTTGCATTTAGGGTTGGCCTTGTGGTTGGGCTCTACCTTTGAAATGTGAATAGAAGAGACGTGCCCTGTTTCATGACTGGGCCCATAAAGCTTCCCATTGGCTGCCCTCTGTGCTCTTCCTGCTTCTGCTATCTGGTTTACACTGCCGAGGGTGACCTTGGCAACCACATGTTGAAGATGGCAAAAGCTGACAGCCTGGGTCCCTGAGTGACTATGCAACAGAGCTTTCTACCACCAATCTGAAACCTTCTGGAACGGTTTATATGAATCATAAAGTCCTACTGTATTTAAGCCATTGTACATGTAGGGGTCATCTCTTAACAACAGCTAGCCTTCCTTAATTTTTATGTACTGTTTCGGTTATTCAGTATTTACCTGTGAGAGAGGGAGGGAGAAATGGATGGATGGATGGATGGATGGATGGATGGATGGATGGATGGGATTTCTCAGCTCTGCTTAAGACATTGCAGAGGTCAGGCCCTTTCAAAAGAGCCAAATATCTTCTGGAATTACTCTGGGGTCGTGAAGGAGATAAACGAGCAGGATAATGATGGGGGAGGTAGGCACCCTGGGGTGAGCAGAGGCTTGATTCTGTTTCAAAAGGGGAATTGTGGACATGGGTGGGTCCCTTGGAAGCGTTGTGAGGGTGGGGGAATTAGGAAGTGAGAAAGGGAAGTGGGACAACAGCAAGGGCGAAGTTGGCCAGCCCCAGGCTCTGCCCAAAGGCCTGGTAATGGTCACAGAAGTGACCTTCAGAGCTCTGAAGCTGCTGGCGCCAGAATGCTCCAGATAGGAATGACCCCTGTTAGGACAGACTGTTCTCCTTTTACCATTAGCGGTTTTTAAAGCAAACGCAAGCAATGTTTTTGCACAATGATTAAAATTGTTATAGGACAGATTAAAAAAGTGACGAGAAAGAATGAGCATGTTAGAGTTGTAACTACTAAAGTGTATTGTACTGGAAGATAAATAATGTGTAAAAAGGCAACTCGTAGTTAGGGTGGTGGTGGGGTTCTTGGAGATGGCAAGGATAAAAAGAATCATCTAGGGTTTGACTGGATCCAGCATTCTCACCCAGGAGGATATCGCCCCTAAGAGGGTGAAAAGTGGTTCATGGGGGAGCAAAAAGAACTTGGATATTCAGTGGTTTGTGGCCCTCCAGGGGTCCACAAAGAGAAATATATCTGTGGTGGTAGAATTTCATGGTGGGAAGGGGGAATTAGGAAAAAATGTCTAAATATCTCCTTAAAGGGGTGATGATGGAAAAAAAGGTTGAGGCACACTGGACTAGATGATTCCAATGGAGGAATTTTGTTGACCATCCATGGGTCCTCCTGGGAAAATGAATTAGAAGTAAGTGCATTATCTTGACGGAAGGAAAAAGACCTTACCCATGGCCTAGGAATGTGGGAAATATAAAATGCACTGGGAAATATAAAAGCAGCAGTGGGCAGCTGGGCCACCCCCACAGCTGCTCAGTAGTTGATCAACTGCTCCCTCCGTAAATGTCAGTGTCCAGGACGCTGGGCTGAGGGCCTGTGACACGCGGGGCCATTTCCCAGACAAGGCGATAGGAGGGGACAAGGCAGGGTGCAAGTCAGGATTCAGGAATTAACCCGCCCACCTCCCACCCTCCCGATCTGTTTTGTTTTATTCCCTTGTCTTCTGCCTCCTTCCCTGTTCTCTCAAGACGCCCATCATTCATTTCTTCTACAGGCTGGGGAATCAGTAGCAATGTTAATGAGTGAAAGAAAAGAATGCTAGAAACAGCCGCGGGCTGACATCAAAGAAATGAACTTCAGCCCTGTGATTGTCGTGTGGAAGGCCTGGAAATACACGCGAACATCTGTGAAATCAAATCAAAACGCAGACAGGCTTTTGGCCTCCCTACTCCATGTTTCCAGATATGATTTGGATGCGCAGTTCCTTAACAAAATAAAAATGAAGGACCATGTCAAGTATGGGGAATGGTTCTCATCCCACGGGTGTTCAGCCATGGAAATGGCTTCTGGCTCTAGGCTGCTTGAAAGTCTAGAGTTTGCTATCAGTCTGAAAATAGCGATGTTGTTTCAGAGGGGCTCTGAAGGATGGAAAGGAGGGCCCAGCACAGGCCACTCTTTTCTCTTGCCTTCTCCCTGGTGCTCATTAAGGAAAAGGTTCTGATCAAACAGTAAGAGTTACTACTTCTGAAGCCCTTAAGACAGGTCAGGTAGTTTTAAGTGCTTTACATATATTAATTTACTCCTTTAACCAAACAGCCCTGTGAGGGGAGTACTATTATCACAATGGGAAACTCAAGCTCCGAAAAGCTAAGTTGCTTATCCAAGGTCACACAACTACTGGTGGCACTGAGAATTGAGGCGATAGGAGCCCTGGGGCCAACTCTCTACTTGCCAATGATGTCTTTGAGCACAAGAGTGAATGGGCTTACACTGAAATTGCTTTTGACATTACATCCTTGGTATGGAGTCTTATTTAATATTTTTAAATCTACATTCAGATTAGCATATAGTGCAACAAGGATTTCAGGAGTAGATTCCTTCATGCCCCTTACCCATTTAGCGCACCCCCCCCCCACAACCCCTCCAGGAACCCTCTGTTTGTTCTCCATATTTAAATGGACTCTTAAAAACTGAGAATAAACTGAGGGTTGACGAGGGGTGGGAGGGAGAGGAAAGTGGGTGATGGGCATTGAGAAGGGCACCTGTTGGGATGAGCACTGGGTGTTGTAGGGAAACCAATTTGATGATAAATTTCATATTAAAAAAAAAAAGTCTCATATGTTTTGTCACCCTCCCTGTTTTTATATTATTTTTGCTTCCCTTCCCTTATGATCATCTGTTCTGTGTCTTGAAGTCCTCATATGAGTGAAGTCATATGATATTTGTCTTTCTCTAATTTCGCTTAGCATAATACCCTCCAGTTCCATCCGTGTAGTTGCAAATGACATAGAGTCTTCTTTAAAGAACAATGTGTCAATCAGCAGGCCTCTGGCGCAGTTGAATCCTTGGGGGGCACTGACAGGATGGACTAATTGCTTACTGGACACATCTGCCCTCTTGTGATGAAAATTATTCAAATAGGATCTTCTCCAGGTCTCTGGAATGCACCTACTTAGTCCTTGGGTCTAGTTCCATGGTTGAAGGATGGAGGATGGGTAGCCAATGAGGAAGCTGACTCTGTAGAGTCAGACTTATGCATCTCCCAACCTTCTCCAAGATGTTCCTAGCTTTGTGACTCTCAGACAGTGAGGCTTATAAATGTGACTCCAGAGTCCTGTAACTTTTAGCACCAGGGATAAGGGGGAAACAGATTAGGCTTCCTGAAGAGTCCCAGGGACACTAATGAGACCCCATCTGCATCCGTAGGGAAGGAGTTTATTTTGTTTAAGTGGCCCTAGTGGATTAGGACCAGATGTACAAGACTTGGCAGAAAGATGGTCAATTGAAGAATGAACTGAAGGTCACAAACTATCAGAACAGAGAGGAAACAGAAGCAGACAGGCCCGTGTTCTAGTCCGTGCTCTACCGGTGACATGCTGTGTGACCTTGGGCAAGTTGCTTTTGTTTGGCACCAGTTTCCTGAGCGGTAGAGTGACAGAACTGAACTACATGCGCTCAAAATCTCAGGTGTCGCCAGGTGCGTCTTTCAACGTTCACCAAAATCCCTTTTCTGATGGGCTCCCCATCACACACACATTTTTATGCACATTATGATTAGTAAGACAAGATCCACACCCATCGTCATGGGTTTTCCTCATTCATGAAGTAACTCCTACTTCTCTGGGTTGTTGGGAAGTCGTCATCTCCATTTGATGCAGTGTTAGGGGGTCCCGTCAGACTAGGTTTGTTTGGGCGAAGCAAGGACACGTATGCACAGCTATATATTTTTTTAAGTAAGGAAAACTGATTTTGAAGATACTGATGCCTATGCTGATGAATTATTATGCTGCACAGTGCCAGCTTCAAACAGAGGCTGATTTAGGGATTATTCATTCTCCCTGAAATTGTGGTGATTACTGGTGCCAGCCTGTAGCTCTAATCTGTAGGGTGGGGTCCAGGGTCAAAGGAGACCTTACTGGCTTCACTTTACCTTACAGATTATGTTCTGTAACTTCCATCTGCTTCCAGACCATTTAGTTTACCCCTAGACTTCATGGGCTGACATAGGTTAAAAAAGAAAGAAAACTTCATAGCAAAAATCTTTGATTGATAATCCTACTCCAAAGAAACAACCCTAAAGAATGTTCTACATCCACAGAAACATCATGTGAAATAATCACCACCACAACCAGTCTGGAAGACTGGATCTCTAACATTTGGAACATAATTAAGCAAATTCTCTAACCAACAGAATTCAAACGATAATGATGAAGCCTATGTAACAATGTGGGAACATGTCTGATTGAAAGAAACCACAAACGTCCACTGTGATCATAACCATGTAATTTTCCAGAAGGAAATCCTGACGCATGGCTACAGCATGGATGAACCTGAGGACATCATGCTAAGCGAAGTGAGCCAGTTACGCAAAAATGCTGTGTGATTCTACTTATGTGAGGTACTTAAAATAGTTAGAATCCTAGAGATAGAAAGGGTGGCTGCCAAGGGCTGGGAAGAGGGGAGAGTAGGGAGTTCTCTCATGGGTCTAGAGTTTCAGTGTTCTAAGAAGAGAATTCTAGAGATGGATGGTGGTGATTATTGTGCAACATGACAAATATATTTAATGCCACTGAACCGTTCACTTAAAAATAGTTAAGATGGTGGGGCGCCTGGGTGGCTCGGTTGAGCGTCCAACTTTGGCTCAGGTCATGATCTCACAGCTTGTGGGTTCGAGCCCCGTGTTGGGCTCTGTGCTGACGGCTCAGAGCCTGGAGCCTGCTTCGGATTCTGTGTCTCCCTCTCTCTCTGCCCCTCCCCCCCCTTGCTCTGTCTCAAAAATAAACATTAAAAAAATTAAAAATGAAAATAGTTAAGATGGTAAATTTTATGTATATTTTACCACAATAAAAACAATTGGGAAAAAATGTCACGAAGTAGGTAAAACGGGAAGATGGCACGCAAAAATGAACTGTTACTATTGTGTTCTGTATACGCATTGTCTTTAAAATTTCCTTTAATATAGCAACACTACTGCTTTCATAACAGAAAGCACTGACAGAAAAAAAAATCAGGGAAAAAAATTTTGAGATCTTTGGGTAGTTGTTATTTGCCCCAGGAAGTACCCAGGTAGTCATGGGAAAAACTTGTTTAACATCCTCGCACTTTATAATTTGCTATTGTTTTAAAATTTTTTTTTACTACAGATCATTGGGGGCCCATAACCTTTCCAGTTTTAGGTTTTAGTTTAGGTTTACGTTTTAGGCCGGTCTTGGGTGTAGTCCATTCAATTTTCAGGCTGAGGGACTTGTGCCGGGATGGCCCCCGGGGCCCCGCAGCTCTTCGAGAAGCGCATCTGTGTGGTCACAGGAGCCCCGGCCTCCTCACCAGCTTATTCCATTTGCACGAAAACTCCTCCCCATGGACCTGGGAGAGTGATCCTGGTTTTGCCTTTCAACTCCAGGGCTAGGGTGGTTTTTTTTTGCTTTTTTTTTTCTGTAAGTAATCAATTAATCACTAGAAATAGACATGTGGCACACCTGGAAGTGGACCAAAATATCCATGAGCCAAATGCTTCCAGTCCGGCAGCAGAAGGGGATGCCTGGCGAAGGCTTGTGGGCCCAGCTTGGTGTGGAGCAGGAGACAGGAGCTCCTGCTCCCATCTCGACTGTGTGAGGAAGACCTGGATGTGCCTCCCGCTGTTCGGTGAGTGACACTTAAATGGTAGCGCTGTTTGGGGATAACGACGAAAACTAACGGCTATGCTTTTCACTGACAGAGCTAGACTGTTCCAAGAAGCTTGAGGTGGACTATTTTTGGACTTGACTTTGAGAACTTCCAGGCCCATATTTGACCTTGTTGGGAAGTTCCCTAAGCCCAAGCGTTGAGAAGAGAACCACCTGGGCGGTCCATCGTGAGCTGAAATGAACAACGTCGATTTCATGGTAACTGGCCTATATTGAGCAGGGACCCTGCGCCGGATGTTGCTGTGCTGCTTACCATGCATCAGCACGTCTGGTCCTCACAACCACTCTGTGAGCAGTACTCTAGGATTCCCATTTTTCAAAAAGCAAATTAAGATTCCTATAGTCTTAGGTGCTGGCCCAAAGCCACCTAGTGACTTGACCTGGCTTTTTTTTAGAAGTTCCAAATCAGCACAGACATGCCATAAATGCAGGTCTGAAATATGGGAACTTTCATTTCTTTCCCTAAACCAACCAAAATGTCCTGTGGGAGGAAACAGTCCTAAGTCTGTGGCTTTTTTTTTTTTTTTCCAATTTTCAATGGATTTCTTCTTCTTGATTAGGAAAGGTCTCTTCTTGTGCAGAAACTCACCAGTGAGTAATGGAGAACCTTTCCAGCAAATTAGGAGACTTGAGAAATAGAAAATCCTTCATTTACCGTTGGAAGACCAGAGCATTTCCAAATAGACTTTAAGCCAACACTACATAAATTCGAATTTCCTTAGAGGCAGCAGTTTTAATGTTGATAATCTCTAAGAGCAGTACTATTGGGTGGTTTCTGAGTAGACTTTAGACTCTCAAAAGTTTAGTTTTAGTGGTTTAATAAAACCTGAATCTGTATAGTTCTTTTAGCCAGGAAGTCTGAGGTCGAAGCACCCCTGGCCATCAGCTCACCACGCTCATTCCACATCGGTTGCCCAGAATCTCTGGTAGAGATAATCACCCCGTGAAGCAGCCACTCTTACTTAGGTGAGTAGTCGGGTCTGGGGTGAGGGCAGAGGTGGGGGGGAGCTACCAAAGCAGTCCCTTAGGGGGACGGCCACCACGTGGCTGAATGGCTGGATAGGATTTTCAGAGTTAACTTCCTAAATTGTACTGGGGCTGCTGTACAAAGCCAGACTGGGCCTCCGAGAACTCAAAGGTACTGTCGGTAGGCACCCCCCTGCTTCCCCTCTCCTGTTGGATCTTTATCTTGCCACAGTCGATGAAAGGTCCGCCTGGATCTTCCCCGCAGCAGTGAACAGCCCCAGAAAGGAGTCCGTGTGGAACATGGCCCGCCAGGGCCCACTAGAGCGCGGGGCGAGGGCCCAGGGGCCATATCCTAACCCCAGCCACCCCTGACCAAGTCTGTTCCTCTAAGAAGCCAGCTGTGTGGATTCACAGGTCAGATGGAGGGAAAGGCCTCAGTTACTTCCTCGGCTTTTCTTGGTCCCTGGGTAGGTGGAGAGGCCTGCGAAGGACCATACCGATGACTGCTCTGGCCTCCCTCCCCAGCCTCTTCACAGCACCGCACCCCAGGGCCCCACCCAACGCAGTGGGTGTCTTTGAAGGGAGTCAGGCATGCAGTGCAGAGATCCCAGCACACCTACCAGGCTGAATCCCTTTTAAAAACCCCAGACTCGGGCAATTAGAAGGAGTGTTTTCAATATTTTATTAACAAATAAATTGGTAGAAGAACAATTTCTCTGGTAATCTCACCGCCCCCCCCCCCCACTCCCATTTAATGTCCAGCATGTGGCTGCCATGATGGTCGGTGTCTAACTTGCTCTGCTAGCTGGGTTCTCAGCAGCCCCCTCGGCCTAGTTCAGTCATCTTCCCAAGGACTTTGGGGCAAGGAGAAAACTCCCCTCCTCAAGAGGGCGAGAGAGAGACAGAAGTTTCTGCTTGGAGGCCAGGGCCACAAAGGCAAGCCAGGCCTTATTCCTTTTGGAGGAGGGGCACAGGTTCTTCTTCCTAGGGCAGAGCACTTGTGCCCGCCCCCATCCGCCTTCCGGAGGAGGTGAGCCCAGCGTGAGAAAGCCCTGAGCGGAAACTCAACGTTACGAGGACACCACTCTTTTCTCTTAGACCTGCTAAGAGGGCACCCGGCGATCTCTGTCAGCAGAGTGAGACTCTAGGACTAAAACAAAAGCCTAGGAGGAGCCCTTGTCTTGGCAAAACCTTGGGTGGATCAAATCGCAACACTGCACAGACCTAGTAACTACAGCGGTGAGGTGAGCAGACCGTCAACCTGTCGGGGAGTACGGAGGAGGAAGAGACTATTCCAGGTAAAACACTTGGTCGTCGAGCACCTTTTCTCCAAGAAGTTTGGCACTAACTCTATACCATGTCCTCAATTCTTCCACGAAGATAGCATGACCAACTCACCTCCGGGGTCCTCAGGGCAGGCGTTTGAGCTCAGTCTTCTTCCTCTAATGTCCGATAAAAATAACCCTACACGTGCATTACGTCTCTTCATAGTGTATTTACAGTAAGTAAAACGGCCCGCCAGGCACACTCACGCCCTGCAAAATTGTAACAGCTGCTCAGGGACGCTCGTGCCCGTCACCAAGGCAGCAGGGTCCCCTGAGACTCCGAGAGGGGCGAATGCACGGGGCGGCTGGCTCTGCTAGCGGGCCGCCCGGGGCCCACACTCCATGCACAGCAGCGGCCTCTCAGAAGCAGACGATCCGCTTCTCGTCTTGGAAGACTTTGGCCTCCTCTGGCTTTATCAAGTTTCCATTTAGGCTGTCAGGGAGAAACAAAGAACACAAAACATTAGCAGTTTGTAGGAGCCTTCCCGGGATGTGTTCCCGACACCCTCCTGTTCTTCACGTGGCCCAAGAAGTTCCGGAACGTGCTCCATTCAGACACTTGCTTGGTAAGATTACTCCCTTCCAGCTGTCGTCGCTCTATGAACTGGGTCTCACTAAGGTCACCAGTAGCCTCTAGGAGCCTGAACTTCATGACCTTGTCTCAGGCCTTGTCTGTCCCGTCCTTCACGGGCGTTTGGCTGTTCTCTCCCCTGCCTCCTTGAACCACCACATTTGCTCGGCTTGATTTCTTGCTCTCTGGTTTTCTCCTGTGTCTGCCACTCCACCTCCGTCTCCTCTCCCATGGTCTCCCGCACGTGGCCTCTAGATACTGGATTCCTCTAGACTGGGGGCTTGGCCCTTTTCCCCAGCTGACCTCATCCCTTCGTGAGTGGACCTGTGGCCCAGACCTCTCCCGTGTGGCTCCACTTACTTGACATCTTCACTTGGACGCCGCCCAGGGACCCTGGCTCAGTGCACGGGACCACTCTTTATCCACCTGTGCAAGGTAGCGACCTGGGGGTCGGCCTTGACCCCCTCATCTTCGTAGTCTATCTATCACAAAGTTCTATCTTATTCCCTAAACATCCCCAGAGTGCCTCCCTGGGACCTTTCCACGTCCTCACCACCACCATGGTGGTCTGAGCGCCATTGTCTCTTCTCTGGAGCACTGCAGTGCCCTCCTGCCTGGTCCCTTTACATGTACTCTTCTGGCCTCTTCAAATCCATTTTCCTGGAGGAGCCAGAATGGTCTTTGTAATGCAAATCTGATCATATCCCTCTTTGCTTCACACCCCTCCACGACTTGCCATTGCTTTTAGGATATAGACCCGAATACGTGGCACGACCCACAGATCTCTTATGGTCTAGTCTACCCCCTCTCCTCTGCCCCCTGTTGCCCCTTCTCCTGCACCATCTGAACCCCAGGGCCCACGGACATCTTGCCGTTTTTCAAGGGCACCAGGCCCCTTCCTGCCTCCGAGCCTTGACATTATGCTATTCCCTCTACCAGTCAGCCAATCAGACCTTCACATTTACTCAGCTGAATTTTGTCTAACAGACTTGGTGGCAGCGTTGGGATCTGAAGCGAACTTCCTCCGGGGCCAAGAAGACCCACAGGCAGGGTGCCCTGCCAGCGCGCTTCTGAGTTCAAGGTCAGCCTCGCCCGTTTCCCCATGTTTCCGGGGTGCCACCGGGGAGTCCCTCTCCATTCGTACTCACCTCCTTGCACCGGAGCTCCCGCCCTAACAGGCTTGCCAGTCTACGGTTAACAGGTCAGCACAGACCGATGGGGGTGGGATGGGGGGCGGTTCTCATGGAGCGCCAGCCCTTACCCTTGGGTCAGCCTGCCAGTTCACGTTGGAATTCCTCCTCAGCTCCCATCCGCAGTCCCCATTTCCAGTCTGCAGTCTCCGTAGTGGAGACCACTGGGCGGGTCCGTGCTGGGAACGGCCGGTGGTGGGCACAGCCTTCTCTCCGCCAGCCCAGTCCGCGGTTAACAGGTTTTGGTTACCGCTGGCGTGTGAAGGTTTGGGTTGTTTGGTGTAAACAAAGGCTCAGCTAAGACATGCCACCTTCCAGCCCACCTGCCCATTTTATGTCTGATCACGATGGTGCCAGGACCTGTGAATACCTACTGAAATGGCAAAACGTTACCAAAAACCACCTAGAAGTACAACGGCCACTATGGGGAACGTTCCCATTAGGCGTGAGGGCATTTAGAAGTGCATCTGAGAGCACGGGTTCCCCAAGTAAAACGCATTGGGATACCTGCATAAATTGCTGCGTAAAGCAGCAGCTCTGAAAGGTTTTACGATTCCAAAAACAGTTTCATTAAAAGGTTAAATAAAAGATTTAGCAAGAGACTAAACATGACACCACAAATATTAGTAATGTAGGGTCTTTGCACCTGCGTGTTTGTACGTTATAAACACGACATATTGTCCCGCCTCTGGATGGTACTGCTGACGTTAATTTGTAAAAGAGCTCTAGTTAGTTGGTTTTGTAGGGGCCAAGGACAGGCTGCTCCAAAATGTGCTGCGCTGGCATCCTGAAAACATTTGTTGTAATGTTTTTCTTTCTTTTTGAGAGAGAGAAAGCACAAGCAGGGAAGGAGCAGAGAGAGAGGGAGATACAGAATCCGAAGCAGGCTCTGAGCTGTCAGCACAGAGCCCCACAGGGGGCTCGAACTCGTGAACCGTGAGATCATGACCTGAGCCAAAGTCGGATGCCCAACCAACTGAGCCACCCAGACGGCCCCATGGCATACTGATTATTTTAAATAAAACTTATTTAAGAAACAGCCTGTGCAAGAAGGGCATTCGGACCCTCCTCTGTCCCCTGGAAGCAGGAAGTAAATCTCCCATCTGAAAGATTACCCTCCCTTTACCAGGGAGATAAAGAGACCTTGTTACCAGATAGGAAATTTAGAGGCAAGAAAGCTGTATAAACACCCCTTGTTAATTTTTACTAATATATATCACACCCCAAATTCTGTCGACAATTCCTTACTAATTGGAACTCCTGAAGTTAATTGAGTTTTCTTTGTCCTGCGGATTTTTTTTATGTTTATTTATTTATTTTTTACAGAGACAGGAGGAGACACAGAATCAGAAGCAGGCTCCAAGCTGTCAGCACAGAGCCCGACGCGGTGCTTGAACCCATGAACCGTGAGATCATGCCCTGAGCCCAAGTCGGTCACTTAACCTACTGAGCCACCCAGGTGCCCTGACCTGTCAATTCTTCATGGATTCATTTATTGTCTCTTTGTCTACAAAGTAGAAAAACTGCCTGCCTTGGCCATTTGGGCCCACTGTGCACTCATAATAAAACTCTGTGGTTTTCTCCCCTGGTTAATCTGTTTTATGCAAATTTAACTCTTAGCCCCGCTGGAAGACCTTGAAGGGTAGAGGACGAATTTCTCCTTCCCTTTGGTTGGCATTATCGGCAGGATACTAACTCACGGGACAGGTGCTTGCCTGGTATTGCTGCAGCTGAGATCCTGGGACATCTGACGTGCAGCCAGCAGAAGGTGAGATTTCTGACCACGTCGGCCTCCAGCCACCTCTGTCTGCGGGGTCTGGTGGAACGAGTGTGGTAAGAATCCTTCTGTCTCCAGATTTAGTTAGCAGGAGAAAATACTGTAGAACCAGTTCCTTGGGTGTAGCCACTTCTGGTAAAAACGTGGTAGAATACTCCTTGGCTACTGATCATTTCCTCCCGGAGACGGTCACTGTTTTGTCTGTATCTTCTGTGTTGAGTGTCACGGAGAGGAATTATCGTAGGACAGAACACAGGTATGGGCCCTGTAAACCCGCCGCTGGGGCCCGCCTCACAGACTAGCGAGGTCCCAGTCGCATCGGACCCGTGGCCATTTACACAAACCTTGCTGTGGTTAACGCACACATGGGGTACAGGCTGTTGCTAGGAAACATCTTGGAAGCCAAAGCCACGAGTGGTCACAAGTCAGGCACCTAAAAGCTGTTCGAGTGCTTGTCATCTAACTCAAAGAACCCCCAGTAGGAGAAATTGGTCATGGAACGGGGTAGATTAAGCAAACATCTGGGGGGCAAGGTACACTGTGAAACACCGAAGGCACATCTCTCCTACGGATTAGTTTGGCCCCAGAGACCCAAGGCGTAGGCAGGGCTGTTAATATGAATATGAGAGAATTTTGCTTTTATCTTGTTCTGTGTCCTAAGAGCTTGGCTTTGTGACCTTTCTCTGGTTTCTGTCACGTGGAGGGCGCACCTACCAGGGTGCACCATGGTGGCCAGTCCAACAGACCGGGGACCCAGAAACACAGTTATAAGCAGCATGCTCTGTCGGGGCCGTGCCGCCTCCCAGGAAAGTGTCAGGAGAGGTCCGAGCCCATAAGGGCCTCTGTTGCCTCAACCGCTTGCTTGTCAAGTGCTGGGAAATGCCACTCCACTAGCGTCTGCCTGTCCCAGATGAGCCCGGAGGTGTCTCACATTCTGGGAAGACCGGAGACACGGCACATGTGACCTCATTCTTCCGGCCGGCACAGTGAAGCTGTCTGCTTTCTCAGCCTGGTCCTGGAAGTAAACTTTTGGGTCACGGGGGCTGTCTCTGCCCCTCTGGGACACACCTCTTCGGAGTTTTCGGTTAAGCCGCTTATGGCTTTGAGTCGCTACTGAAATTAGTAACATCCTATTTGTCAATGGCCAGGTACCAGAGCGTTTAAATTGGCTATTGGAAAAAAAAAAATTCTTTATAAAAAGCTCTCAGTTATCTTAGAACGGCTAGCCTTAGGGATTCCCTTGACAACATAAAAGAACAAAAATTAGACTTAAGACAGATAAGTGTCCACCTCCGATGAAAACTCCCCTCTTAACATCCAGCCTGACCTCTAGGCTCAAAGTATAAAGGCTACTCTTTATATTTACTCTTTCAGTAAATGCTGAAAGCCAGAAAGTGACTTTAACAGAAGCACCAAGCACCTAGGACGACACAGGAGGGCTTGGTTTACCGTGATCAACCTCTGTCGGCCTTAGACTTCTTTGGACAATTGCCTTTGCAGATGTCTCCTGCCCCAATGCATGCCCCCCAAACGGCAGGAAATCTTCTCTAAAGCCCTTTTTCCTCCACTTTCAGAAGATCCTACCAAATTTAGAGAAACATTAAAAAGATTTGACTATTCGCCCACCTCCCCTTCACAGAGGAAAGAGATGACCAATAACATTTCTGCTTGGCCTTCTGACAAATGATCAGAGGAAGGTTGGTGTTCAGAGGCTAATAGAAGCCAAGGTTGACGTGTGTAACCGTGAAGAAGGCTTTTTGTTAAAATGCTTTGTACCATTCTGTTCATTCCCATTAATCCCCCTGATATATAGAAGCAAATTTAGGGGCACCGGGGTGGCTCAGTCAGTTAAGCCTCTGACTCTTGGTTTCAGCTCAGGTCATGATCTCACAGTTTGTGAGTTCAAGCCCCACATCGGACTCTGTGCTTACAGCACAGAGCCTGCTTGGGATTCTCTCTCTCCCTACCCCTTCCTGGTTCTCTGTCTCCCTCCCTCTCCCTCAAAAAATATATAAAAATAATTTTTAAAAAAAGAAGCAAATTTAGTTAAAAAGGTGGGCCTGTCTCTTGACATGAATTCAGGCTGGAATCTGGTTGTCTTACAAATCTCTACAAAACCAGACGTGCAACTCCGCAAACAAATCAAAACCCACCTATCTTTACCAATCTCCAAACCTCTCTGGTTCCTCTCAAAATTTTTGTGGACATCATCAACGGTCAGGATATTGGGACAAAATTGCCATGTACTTAAGGAAAAAAGAGTACATTTTTTTCCCAGATGAATCAAGCATTTTATTTACTTATAACCAAGTACTCATGTATTCTCTCTTTAAATGCTGCGTGTAGGCAGAAATAATATTCAGGCCCATATTGAAAATACTGCCCTACCAGTTTCCAGAACATTATTCACTATTCAGGACCCAAGCTGTTGAGACTTAAAGTCACACTGGGCAGTGTACCACAGGATGCTAAATAAACAAGACTTCACCCATATCACTTTGAATTTCTTGATATCTTGCCCTGTGTTCTATCACCCAACAGAACAATTAATTCGGCTTCCTAGAAACATTTGAATAATAGGGGCGCCTAGGTGGCTTAATAGGTTAAGCGACTGACTCTGGATTTCGGCTCAGGTCATCATCTCACTGTTCATGGGATTGAGGCCGGAGTCGGGATCCTTGCTGACAGGGTGGAGAGACTGCTTGGGACTCTCTGTCCCTCCCTCCCTCTCTCTCTGCCCCTCCCCTGCTCACTTTCTTCCTTTCTCAAAATAAAGCAGACATTTTTTAAAAATTAAAAAAGAAACATTTGAATAATAGTTAGATATATGCCCAATAACCCCTCCATGTTTTCAAAAGTGAAGAATGTTACTAGCGCAAAAAAAAAGGTAGAAAAAAAGAAGTCTTTGCATTCTTTCTCTGTCCCTTAATAGGTCTTTGAAGTGTAAACACAGAGGTCTTCTTTTTTTTAAAAAAATTTTTTTTTTTCAACGTTTATTTATTTTTGGGACAGAGAGAGACAGAGCATGAACGGGGGAGGGGCAGAGAGAGAGGGAGACACAGAATCGGAAACAGGCTCCAGGCTCTGAGCCATCAGCTCAGAGCCTGACACGGGGCTCGAACTCCCGGACCGCGAGATCGTGACCTGGCTGAAGTCGGACGCTTAACCGACTGCGCCACCCAGGCGCCCCCAGAGGTCTTCTTAAAATACAAACTGCTGGGGCACCTGGGTGGCTCAGTCTGTCAAGCGTCTGACTTCGGCTCAGGTCATGATCTCACAGTTTGTGGGTCTGAGCCCCGCATAGGGCTCTGTGCTGACAGCTCAGAGCCTGGACCCTGCTTTGGATTCTGTGTCTCCCTCTCTCTCCACTCCTCCCCAACTCATGCTCTGTCTCTCTCTCTCAAAAATAAACAAACATAAAAAATAAAGTAACATACAAACTGCTAACAGGGATCTTGTGCCCAGACTCCAGCACCTCTGGTAACAGGCAGATAATGCTCCAAATCACCTCGGACAAAACTTAGATACGTTCTCTATAAATTTTCTACCCCCACCTTCTCTAGCACCTAAGAGCCCTTCTTTGAAATGCAAACTTTAGAGGGAAGTTGTTCATCAAAAAGAGAGGGACGTACTTGGAAATTGGGCCCATCATCTGTCTAGAAACATTAGTAAATCTGAAAGCCGTAAGAATTTGTTTGCATCTGTTCTGTGTATTTGTATGTGTGTCCGTGTATGTTGTAAATGTGTGATATTTTCTCTACCTCTGGATGGTATGGTTTGAAGGGAAGCGCCAGTAAGGATGGGGCATTCTAAAACTCAGAAAGCTAGACAGTAACCCAAATGTTTTTTAAGTGAGCTGGGAAAAATATTTGGTGTTAAAGCTAATTTCAGGTTATTGGTTTAATTAAAATAGACCTGTCTTTAGAGTTACCAGCATTTAAAAAAGTTTTTTTTTCTAATGTTTATCTTTTTTTTCTAATGTTTGTTTCTTTTTGAGAGAGAGAGACAGAGCTGAAGCAGGGAAGGGGCAGAGAGAGAGGGAGACACAGAATCCGAAGCAGGCTCCAGGCTCTGAGCTGTCAGCACAGAGCCTAACATGGGGCCTGAACCCACAAACTGCGAGATCATGACCTGAGCTAAAGTTGGCCACTTAACCAACTGAGCCACCCAGGTGCCCCTGGAGCATTAAATATGAAACTTTTATTCTGCTTTTGTTTACTGAAAGATTAGTTTCATGATATCTCTGTTGCAAAATCTGTCAGAAAAAAAAAACAAACAGAATAATGGTTGAGTTTGCCTATGAAGTTTTATGGGTACTCCACATATAATTGTTAAGAACAAGTAAATTAAATAGATGTAAATAAGATTAAATAGATGTAAATAAGATGTAAATAAGATAAATAAGATGTAAAAAAAAAATAAAATTAAGATGTAAATAAGATAAATAGCTTCCAAATTCTTTTTTGGTGGTAACCCAAAATGTTAAAGTTTTGCTAAGTTACATGGTAAGGTAAATTCACTGAAAATCTAGATCACTTCCAAATAAGAAAACACTAAGTATTAACATAGGTTTATCCACTTTTCTCTTTAGTTTCTCTGTGTGCAACAGATTTGCACGTGTTAGCAAAACCTGTTTTGTGCTCTTGTACCATGAAAAAACACATTTCTAACTATGAAACGTATTCATAAATTCACCAATCTAGGGGCGCCTGGCTGGCTCAATCAATAGACCATGTGACTCTTGATCTCAGGGCTGTTAAGTTCAAGCCCCAGGTTGGGCATGGAGGTTAAAAAATTAAAATATAGGGGCACCTGGGTGGATCAGTCAGTTAAGCGTCTGACTTCGGCTCAGGTCACAATCTCGCGATTTGTGGGTTCGAGCCCTGTGTCAGGCTCTGTGCTGACAGCTCGGCACCTGCTTCGAATTCTGGGTCTCTCTCTCTCTCTCTCAAAAATAAACAAACATTAAAAAAAAAAAAAAGGCATCTGGGATCCCAATTAAAAGGGTCCTGTTGGTCACAGTCTAGAGCCTGGTGGTGATTAGGTACTTTGGAAACATCACCAGAGAAAAACAGCTCTTGAGCCCCATTGGAAAGGACCTTACAAAGCACTCCTGACCATGGACGGTGCTGCACAATCAGAAGGCACTGAGCCTGGGGTACATATGACATGGCTCAAGCGGGCTCCACCTGAGCCCTGGTCCCATACAGACGCTGGAGACCCACAAATCAAACTGACAAGGAAAAGAAACAGCCGCCCCCAAGGTAGACGGCTTCTGCTCAAGACACCTGATCAAGGCTTCATACATGAACTGAACATGACACACTTTCTCCTCTTTCCTTCACTCTGGCATCGGCTAGGAAAGGTAATGCCCTTATCTTTATTTCCCAGGCCACTGGGACACCCTCTGGACTTTGGAGCAACCTTTTATTTCAGGCCGGGAGAAAATCTAACTTTTATCGTTGGTCAACTCCTGTGAATTTACACCATGAGTTGGAAAGGACCTCCCAGGAGGCTTTCATGATTCAGGACTCTGTTTGGCAGACCCCTACTTCTCTGTTTAGGGATAAATACAAACGAAGCTATGAACAGGAACTTCTCCTTAATTCTTGAAATTCTTGCAACAACTGCCCAACAATGATCCCTAGACTCTCTGGCCAGTGTTGTTCTTGAGAATAGAATAGCCCTTGATTATCGTTTAGCTGAGCAAGGAGGTGCCACCTGGATTACACTCCTGGGAAAGTTGAAACTCGATTACATCATATCCCAAAACAAGGTGCTTGCCTTAAGAAGATGACTCCTTCCACAGGGTCTTTCTTTGATTTATCTGATTTTGATGGCATTGGGTCTTGGAGACCAGGGCTTCAAAGTACCCTGCAAACATTGGGGAGGACCCTGCTTATCATAATCATAAGAATCTCCCTGGTGCGTTATATTTTCTTAAATGCTTTAAATGCATGTTTGAGGCCACCAACCGCTAAGCAAATGGTCTCCCTCAGACTGGACCGTCCAAAAAGGTACAAAGAGGACAAAGTGACTTAACAGAATGTAAACCTGAGCTCGTAACCTGTGACTGTCACAGAGACAAAGCGAAAACATCAGGACCTGAGAATGCCACGCACAGGATCAACAAAGGCTTCGAGAACTACAGAGCAGTAGCTGAGAGGGGCACTAATGCCCTAAAGTTTGATCACAGCTCTCAGCGAAGCGGAGAGGTCGGTCCGAAAGGGGACCACTGTTTTGTTTTTTGTAAATTTTTTTTAATGTTTATTTATTTTTGAGACAGAGAGAGAGGGAGACACAGAATCTGAAGCAGGCTCCAGGCTCCCAGCTGTCAGCACAGAGCCTGACCCAGGGCTTGAACTCATGAACCGCGAGATCGTGACCTGAGCCGAAGTCAGACGCTTAACCGACTGAGCCACCCAGGCACCCCGGGGACCACTGTCACACATGCACACAGGCCCAAAATAGCATCGCTTAGGTCAAGGCCCCAGATCGGTAAACCAGTTAATACCTAACCTAAGTCCAACCTAATTTTAACACCCCAGGAATGAATGTAGCCTTTAATCAGTCAGCATAGAATTTCCTGGTCAACACTAGGAAATTTACTGTCAGACCTTCCTGCTCCCCCTAGGAGGGCAACCTTGCTTACAACGATGTACTCCCTGCTAATAAATTCTTCCTTGTTGATGTCCTCTGCCTTTAAGAACCTTTCTCCTCTTTGGCTCAGCAGAGCTCCCCTCCACTTTCTGGAAGGAATGCCGCCCAACTCAGGAACTGCTTGCTAAAGCCCATCAGACCTTCACCTTTACTCACTTGACTTTTTTTTTTTAAACACCATGACCCAGGCTCCACCCTCAAAGAGCTCACAGTCTGGAGCAGACAGCCTCCCAGGAAGCTACTCCAGCGGTATGATAGATGCCGCGCAATGTCAGGGCATTGTTCACCCTGCCTCCTGTCTCTGAAGCAGAACTCGGGGCATCAGACCGCAAGTTTTCATGGGACAGGGATGAGGTAGGAATCAATGTCAGCACGAACAACGAGTCCCTGTGCCCCTGGTGACTGCAGACAGAGCTGCTCCCTCATCCCCACAGCCCTGGACAGGGCCGACGCGACAGGACGTCACTAAGCCTGGTTCCATGACATCACTCACACACACACGCCTCTAGGCCCTGGGTAGCACACCTTCAAGCTAAAGACATCTGGCCCTGCACACGTAGTTCCTTGTATAGGAACAGTGGTCCTTCCAAGGCAACAAATGCACATTTTTCAAGCCGGACAGAGTTAAAGCAGCTACGTGTTCTTACAACTGTCCTAATCAGCCTCCGAGAAAAGTAGAGGCCAACTGTTGTCCGCAAACTTCTGCAGCCTGGCCTGCCCCCTCCTCCCCCTCTGCCTGCTGTTCTCGAACCACAGAGTCAGCAAGAATTGACGTGCTTCTAGGGAAGGGACCACGGGCAGGAGGGGGCCTGGCGGTTAATGCAAACCAGAGTTCCAACAGCTCCCACATGCCTTGCGGACTCAGGAGCAGGCACAGGGTCACACGCACCCAAGCCCCAGCGTCCTCCGTCAGCCTTGCTGGAGCTGGGCTCTCCCCTCTAGGACAGCGTCTTCCAAATGTTTTTTCAAGCACGACCCAAACGAGAATTACATTTTACGTCTTGAACCAGCATCCACGCAGGCACACATACCCACATCTGACCCAAAATTATAAAATAATACTTCGTGCTGTGCACGGTGACTTTTGGTGTTCTGCTCGACCTCATTTTCCAAATAATATGCTGGTTGCAACCCGCCCAACTGCTTTTATGATGCACTAACAAGTTCCAAAGCAAAGTTTAAAAAATGCTGTGCTGGGAGCCCAGGTCAAGGAGCTGTACCTCGATGTACTTTTTTTTGGCTGGGAAATTCTCCCCCGGCAGGACGAAATGAGGTAGTTGATGAGTAACTACCCCCTGAGCTGAGGGTTTGAGTTCACGGGGAGGCTGCTCCTTGGACCTCAGGGAAGCCACGGGGAGAGCGTGAACCCCTCCTGTGGCCCGTGTCCTCAAGGGAAATGTGGCTGTGCCCCCCACCCCGCTAGGTGCCCCACATGGTCACGCTGCAGGGCTGTGTCAGGCTGAGGCTCGCGGCACACTCCAGAGCGCCGGGGAGCCCGCTCAGGGCCCCCTGTCCGCAGCCCCGGTGAGCCAGTGCTCTCAAGCCATCAGGACCCTTTCTGTCCGCCTAACCGCCACATCCCCAGCACCCAGGCCGTTGCCGCACCTGTCACTGATGGGAACACTCCCTACCCTGCCCACACAGTCCACAGGCCGGGACCCGCTTAGGGGGGTATGATGTATGGGTCTTATGAGGCAATAACGACGTGGAGTGGGGCTCAGTGTTGTAGAAGCAAAACGATCCAGCTCTCTCCCACTAGCATAACAACGCCTCCAAGCAGAAATAGGAAGAAAGAGCACAAGTCGGAGCAAATCCAGCAGGGAAGTGTCTCCTCAAGCCCGGCAAAGCCCAGAAAAGGAGAAGAAGGGGCCCCAAACGCCAGCTACCCCATCCACATCTCAGCCTCCTGAGTCCCCGAGTGATTCACTCTCAACAGGATCCCTTTCCTGGGCCATCTGCCCCATGCATAGCGGGGAGGTAGAGGAGGGCAGGGCACCTACGAGGGGAGCCCCGGGCCACAGAGTCAGGCAGCCTGGACCAGATTCCAGCTTCTCCTCTTAGGTGGCACCTTGGGCAAGTATTCCCTCACTGCTCTGGGGCTCAGTTTCTGCCTCTGTGAAGTGGAAATACTACCAGCCTGCTTTCCTGGACTACTGGAAACATGAGGAATAAGTGGCACATGCTCTAAATTGTGCCTGGCGCCCAGTCAGGGTGCTGAGTAGACAGTCACTGTTCTCATTACTACGACTGGCGCATGTGTCTTACCAAATCTCCATTATGCCAGTGTTCCTCTGTAATGCGTCTGCCAGCTGGGCAATCCCCTTGGCCGTGATCTGGTTCTGGATAAGCCTGAAAGGAGAACATATCTTGTATCAGATACATGATACTGGATTAAATCTGCCCCCTCCATTAAGGAGTGGTAAGGGCATGGTGGGCATGAGACGGGGTCCGGGGAAGCGCTGTGTCCACGTGATGTTTAATCTGGCTGAGGCTGTCCAGATCAGATCTACAGGGCATCTTTTAAGACGTTTAATTTTTTGGTACATTTCTAGAGTGAGCCTGATAGATCTGTGCACTCACACGTAGATAATTTAATACATGAACCCAGATATGTATGTGTCGGCATTTTTCCCATTTTTTCCTGCAGGGAGGGAAGAGGACGATTCTCCTGCTTCCACTCGTGGGTCCTGGGAAAGCATCAATAATGGGGCCTCTGAGGGTGCACCCCATTATGTCTAGTTGCAGTGATCCAAATGAAACCAAGGTTTCCAATAGAGCTGGGGAGCCCGGGCGATCTCTGAAGTGCGTCCTGAGCAGCTATGCTTCCGACCCAAGAAATACACCCAAGAAATTCACCCAAGGCACTGAGGTGTCTCTGCTTCATCACAGGCCCACTCCTCACTCCTGGCTATTGGTAGAATAAAAGCCTACTGCTCAACTTGACCCTAAGAAATCCTGGCCACTGACCCAAGAACGCAGCCCCACCAGGAAGACAGGGTTGCCCCGTCATGATTGATGAGATTATAGAAATTAGGCGAGAAGGGGCCAACCCCATGAAGAGGCAGTCAGTGCAGTGGTTCAAAGCTCCCCTCCTACACACACACCCTCCACCCCCTACTTCTCAGCCACAGATCCTTGAAGAAATAAGCTTACACTATCTATGCCTCGGTTGCCTGATCTGTAAAATGGGAGTAACCAAGGTTTCAGTGGGAGGATGTATATGTAGGAAGTAGTCCTCACGGTCTCTGCCACAGCACCCGATGGCAGGGAGCACCTGTCACCATTACTGCCCGAGCACACGGGACTGTGGCTGTGCTGTGGAGGGGCCCCAATCTCCCAGCCACATGCCCCAAAGGGGGGCGCCTGGGCTCAGTGGCAGAGGTGATGACTCCCTGGTAAGAACGACCACAATGTAACTCGGACATTTTTGCAAGAGGAGCAAAGACAGAACCTAGAAGTGAGCAGAGAATCGTGCATTCAGCCAAACTCTGCTGCTTCCTAATCCCCTCCTTCACGATTGCCACCACCACCACCACCTACACTTTGCTGGGTGAGCTGCTTCCAGCCAAGACCTGGCAAGAGGCCGGGCAGGAAGGGAGCCAATGAGTATGGCAGTGCTCAGGCGCACCTGTCCCCTGGGGCCACCTTTGAAGACAAGGGCCAGTGTGATCTGTGCACCACCCAACAGCCAAGACTCGCTCTCGAGCCCTGTTCTAGCTCTGTTCTCCCTCCAGGCCGGGCCCCAAGGGAAAGAGATAAAAGAAAGTCTACAGGCCAGGAAAACAACAGCAAAACAGACATAAAAGCACAGTCTGGCTGTTTTACAGAAATTAACAAGGTTATCTAAAACTCATACAGAGGGGCGCCTGGGTGGCTCAGTCGGTTAAGCGTCCGACTTCAGTTCAGGTCACGATCTCGCGGTCCGTGAGTTCGAGCCCCGCGTCGGGCTCTGGGCTGATGGCTCAGAGCCTGGAGCCTGTTTCCGATTCTGTGTCTCCCTCTCTCTCTGCCCCTCCCCCATTCATGCTCTGTCTCTCTCTGTCTCAAAAATAAATAAAACCTAAAAAAAAATTTTAATAAAAAAATAAAATAAAAATAAAAATAAAACTCATACACAAGCACAAGGGACCCAGAATAGCCCAAACAACCTTGAGAAAGGAGGACAGAGTTGGGAGACTCACCCTTCCTGATTTCAAAACTTACTGCACAGTTAGAACAATCAGGACAGTGTGATCCTGGCATAAAGACAAACAAACGGATCAATGAACTAGAATAGAATGTCCAGAAATACACCCATACATTTATGGTCAATTGAGTTTTGGCAAAAGCGTCAGGGCCATTTAACAGGGAAAGACACTCTCTTCAACAAGCGGTGCTGGAACAGTGGGACATGCCAAAGAAGGAGTTTGGACCCTTTGCCTCATATCACACACAACAATTAACTCCAGAAATTAGCGTTTAGGATCAAAGACCTCAATGCAAGAGCAAAACTATAACACTTAAAGGAAATCTTAGGTGTCAATCTTTGTGACCTTGGATTACACAACAGTTTCTCAGTAAAGTATCTAAAGCACAAACAACCAAAGAAAAAATAAATTGGACTTCCATCAAAATGAACAGTGTTTGTGCTTTAAAGGTCACTAACAAGAAAGTGGAAAACCCCACAGAGGAAATTCATGCAAATCATGTATCTAGTAAATGTCTAGTATGCAGGATGTATAAAGAGCTCCAATAATTCAGCAATAAAAAGGCAGATAACCCAGGGTGGTCGGTTGGTTAAGCGTCTGACTCTTGATTTTGGCTCAGGTCATGATCTCAAGGTTTGTGGGTTCGAGCCCTGTTTCGGGCTCTGCGCTGACAGTGCCTGCTTAGGATTCTCTGCCCTTCCTCTGCTCGCACGCGTGCACCTGCTCTCTTCCCGCCCTCCCTCTCTAAACTTTTTTTAAAAAAAAAAAAAGGCAAACAAAATTAAAAATGGGCAAAGGATGTGGAGACATTTCTCCCAGAGAGACACACAAAAAGATGCCCAATGTTAGTGGGCATGAAAATCAAAATTAGTTAGTGGAAATGAAAATCAAAACCACAATAAGACACCACTCCACACCCACTAGGATGGCAAGATTCGAAAAGATGGACACTCACGAGTGCTGGTAAGGATGTGGAGAAATGGGAGCCTTCCTACGTGACTGGCGGGAACCTAAAGTAGAGCAGCCACTCTGGAAAACACTTCGGCAGTTCCTCAAAAAGTTCAGAACAGAGTGGCCATTTGCCCCGGCAATTCTATACCCAAGAGAAATGAAGACGTATGTCCACACGCGGACATGCACACGAATGTCAAAGGCATCATTATTCACAACAATCGAAAAGGCAACGTTATTCACAACAACCAAAAAGTAGAAACAACCCAAATGTCTGCCAGCTGATGAACAGCTGGAATATCCATAACAGAGTATCAGCCCTACAGCGCAATGAAGTTCTGACACGTTCTAGGATGTAGATGGGCCTTGAAAACCCACGTAAGTGAAAGAACACAGACAACGAGTCACACATTGTAGGATTCCATTTCTAGGAAATGCCTAGAACAGGCAAATCCACAGAGACAAAAAGTAGATTAAGGACTGGGGGAGAAGGATGGGGAGGCTTAATGCACACTGGTATATTCCAGTGGGGGCGGTGGGGAGGCAAAACTGTCCTACAACTAGATTGTGGTGATGGTTGCACAACTTTGTGAATACGCTAAAAACCACTGACCTATACATTTTATTGTCTTTTAAAGATTTTATTTTTTAAAGTAATCTCTACACCCAGCGTGGGACCGGAACTTCCAAACCTGGAGATTGAGAGTCATACACTCCACTGACCAAGCCAGCCAGGGGCCCCTGACCTGTACATTTTTAAAGGGTGAATTTTATGCACGTCCATTTTATCTTACAAAGTATCTTTTCTTGGGGCATGTGGATGGCTCAGTTGGTTAAGCATCTGACTTTGGCTCAGGTCATGATCTTATGGTTCGTGAGTTTGAGCCCCGCGTTGGGCTCTCTCTTAGCACAGAGTCCACTTCAGATCTTCTGTCCCTGTCACTTTCTGCCCCTCCCCCACTCTCACTCACACGTTCTCTCTCAAAAATAAGTAGACTTTAAAATATACTAAAGAGAGAGGGGCGCCTGGGTGGCGCAGTCGGTTAAGCGTCCGACTTCAGCCAGGTCACGATCTCACGGTCCGTGGGTTCGAGCCCCGCATCGGGCTCTGGGCTGATGGCTCAGAGCCTGGAGCCTGTTTCCGATTCTGTGTCTCCCTCTCTCTCTGCCCCTCCCCCATTCATGCTCTGTCTCGCTCTGTCCCAAAAATAAATAAAAAACGTTGAAAAAAAAATTAAAAAATAAATAAATAAAATATACTAAAGAGAGAGAAATATATTACTGAGACAGCACATGCGTGCACATATGCAAGCATGAGCTAGGGAGGGGCAGAGAGAGAGGGAGAGAACCCAAGCAGGCTCCATGTGACAGCACAGAGCCCAACATGGGGCTCGATCTCACAAAAATTGGGAGATCATGACCGGAGCTGAAATCAAGAGTCGGGTGCTCAACCGACTGAGCCACCCAGGCACCCCTCAAAAAATATTTTTGCATTTAAGATTTCATTTTTTAATTTTTAAAAAATATTTATTTTTGAGAGAGAGAGAGAGAGAGAGAGAGAGGATAAGCAGGGGAGGGGCAGAGAGAGACACACAGAATCCGAAGGCAGGCTCCAAGCTCCGAGCTGTCAGTACAGAGCCCGACGTGGGGCTCAAAGCCACGAACTGTGAGATCATGACCTGAACCAGAGTCAGTTGCTTACCTGACTGAGCCACCCAGGTGCCCCTTAAGATTTTCTTTTTAAATAATCTCTATACCTAACACAGGGCTCACACTTACAAAGCCAAGATCAAGAGTCGCATGCTCTATCCACAGTGCCAGCCAGGCACCCCATCTCAAAAAATATTTTTCAGGGGCGCCTGGGTGGCGCAGTCGGTTAAGCGGCCGACTTCAGCTCAGGTCACGATCTCGCGGTCCGTGAGTTCGAGCCCCGCGTCAGGCTCTGGGCTGATGGCTCAGAGCCTGGAGCCTGTTTCCGATTCTGTGTCTCCCTCTCTCTCTGCCCCTCCCCCCTTCATGCTCTGTCTCTCTCTGTCTCAAAAATAAATAAACATTAAAAAAAAATTTTTTTTTAAATAGAAAAAAATAAAAAAAAAATATTTTTCAAAAGTAGAACAGGAGAATTACAGGCCAAAATCCCTCATGAAACTAGATGCAAAAATTCTCAATAAGATACTAGCAAATCAAATTCAACAGTACATTAAAAGAATTATTCACCATGATCAAGTGGGATTCATTCCTGGGCTGCAGGGCTGGTTCAGTACTTGCAAGTCAATCAATGTGATACACCACGTTAATAAAAGAGAGGATAAGAACCCTATGATCCTGTCAATAGATGGAGAAAAGCATTTGACAAAATACAGCACCCTTCCTTGATAAAAACCCTCAAGCAAGTTGAGATAGAAGGAACATACATTAACATCATAAAAGCCATATATGAAAGGCCCACAGCTAATATCATTCTCAATGGGGAAAAAGAGCTTTCCCCCTGAGATCAGGAACATGACAGGGGTGTCCACTCTCACTACTGTTGTTCAACATAGTGTTGGAAGTCCTAGTCTCAGCAATCAGCCAAAATGAAATAAAAGGCATCCAAATTGGCAAAGAAGTCAAACGTTCACTCTTTGCAGACGACATGATACTTTACCTGGAAAATCCAAAAGACTCCACCAAAAAACTGCTAGAGCTGATACAGGAATTCAGCAAAGTCACAGGATATAAAATCAATGTACAGAAATCGGCTGCATTTCTATACACCAATAATGAAGCAACAGAAAGAGGAAGCAAGGAATGGATCCCATTTACAACTGCACTAAAAACCATAAGTACCTAGGAATAAACCTGACCAAAGAGGTAAAAGATCTGCATACTGAAAACTATCGAAAGCTTATGAAAGAAAGTGAAGAAGACACAAAGAAATGGAAAAACATTCCATGCTCATGGACTGGAAGAACAAATATTGTTAAAATGTCAATACCACCCAAACCGATCTACACATTCAATGCAATCTCTATCAAAATAGCACCAGCATTCTTCACAGAACTAGAACAAACAATCCTATCATTTGTGTGGAACCACACAAGACCTCGAATAGCCGAAGTAATGTTGAAAAAAGAAAACCAAAGCTGAGGCATCACAAACACAGACTTTAACTTTTACTACAAAGGTGTCATCATCAAGACAGTATGGTATTGGCATAAAAACAGACCACAGATCAATGGAATAGAATAGAGAACCCAGAAATGGACTGACAAATATATGGCCAACTAATCTTTGACAATCAGGGAAGAACATCCAATGGAAAAAAGATAGTCTCCTTAGCAAATGGTGCTGGGAGAACTGGACAGCAACATGCAGAAGAATGAAGCTAGACCACTTTCTTACACCATTCACAAAAATAAACTCAAAATGGATAAAGGACCTGAATGTGAGACAGGAAACCATCAGAATCCTACAGGAGAAAACAGGCAGCAACCTCTTTGAGCTTGGCTGCAGGAACTTCTTACTTAACATGTCTCTGGAGGCAAGGAAATTGAAAGCAAAAATGAACTATTAGGACCTCATTAAGATAAAAACCTTCTCCACAGCAAAGGAAAGAATCAGCAAAACTAAAAGGCAACCAATAGAAGATATTTGCAAATGACATATCAGATAAAGGGTTAGTATCCAAACTCTATAAAGAACTTATCAAACTCAACACATGAAAAACAAATAATCCAGTGAAGAAATGGGCAAAAGACATGAACAGACACTTTTTCAAAGACATCCGGAGGGCTCACAGACACATGAAAAGATGCTCAACATCACTCATCATCAGGGAAATACAAGTCAAAACCACAATGAGATCTTATCTCACACCGGTCAGAGTGGCTAAAATGAACAACTCAGAAAACAACAGAGGTTGGAGAAAGTGGAACACTTTTGCACTGCTGGTGGGAATGCAAACTGCTACAGCCACTCTGGAAAACAGTGTGAAGATTCCTCAAAAAATAAAAAATAGAACTACTCTACAACACAGCAATTGCATTACTAGGAATTTACCCAAAGGCTACAAAAATGCTGATTCAAAGGGGCACACGCACCCCAATGTTTATAGCAATGCTATCAACAATAGCCAAATTATGGAAAGAACCCAAATGTCCATTGACTGATGAATGCATAAAGAAGATGTACAAACATAAAATGGAATACTACTCGGCAATGAAAAAGAATGAATCTTGACATTTATAACAATGTGGATGGAACTGGAGGGTATTATGCTAAGCAAAATCAGTCAGTCAGAGAAAGACATATACGATTTCAGTCATATGTGGAATTTAAGAAACACACCAGATGAACATAGGGGAAGGGAAGGAAAAAATAAGATAAAAACAGAGAGGAAGGCAAACCATAAGAGACCCTTAAATACAGAGAACAAATTGAGGATTGCTGGAAGGGGTGGAGTTGGGAGGTGGATTAAATGGGTGACAGGCATTGAGGAGGGCACTTGCTGGGATGAGCACTGGGTGTCATATACAAGAGATGAATCACTGGGTTCTACTCCTGAAGCCAAGACTATACTGTATGTTAACTAACTTGAAGATGGATGGATGGATGGATGGATGGAAGGAAGGAAGGAAGAAGGAAGGAAGGAAGGAAGGAAGAAGGAAGGAAGGAAGAAGGAAGGAAGAAAGAAAGAAAGAAAGAAAGAGGAAGAAAGAAAGGAAGGAAGGAAGAAAGAAAAGGACTCAAAAAGAAAAAAAAAGGAAACAAAACAGATGAACATATGGGAGGGGGGAAAAGAAAGAGGTAAGTAAAACAGAAGAGACTCTTCAGCATAGAGAACAAACTGAGGGTTGATGGAGGGAGGTGGGTGGGAGATGGGCCACGTGGGTGATGGGCATTAAGGAGGGCACTTATTGCAATGAGCACTGGGTGTTGTATGTGATGAATCACTGAATTCTACTCCTGAAACCAATATTGCACTGTATGCTAACTAGAGTAAAAATTTTAAAAAAACTTGAAAAGTAAATAATAAATAAAAGTAGCACAGCCTGAAATTCTGAGGTTCTCTGAGTTACCATAAATGTTTCAACGTCTGGTTGACTTTCAGCATCTCTGCCAAGCTCTCTGCCACTTCATCATCGAGTTCATTTTTGGTGAGCCTAGAAAAGAAAGCAAGTGTTTACTCAGGAGAGCCCTACCTGGCACACATTTTTAAATGAGTTCTCAGAAGTGGGATCCCAGCCCAGATCTCTCCAGCTCATGCTGCTAATCGCTTGCTGAACTGAGCAAACAGCCAGGCCCCAATCCCAGCCTCTGAGCCCCATAGACAATAAATAAGGCTCATTTCTAGTGCAAATCCTGTCCCCAAGCTCCTACTCCTTAGTCCTGCTGCCACAGAGGAGCCCACGTTCCCTGCCCATCTTTGCTGCACCCTCCGTTCTCACAGAAGCTAGGGGCTACGGCCCACTTCCCCCAAGTCTCCCTGAACACCCCTGACAGCACGTTACCAAAAAGTCTGTCATATGAAGACCTAGAAAAGCCTGCCAACTGCACGTTAAAATGTGCTCAACACTTTGCTCTGAGGCCAGTTGCGAAGGACCCAAGTTCAGTGAGTCAAGGTTCAGGAAGCCTCTTAGTTGTTCCTAAAAGCAGCAGTGGTCTGGATAAAGCACTCAGGACTAGAAGCTCCCAGCTGTAAATAGTATTGGACCCTGTCATGCCAGTGGATGAAAGAATAAATAAGGAAAAAGAACGACACAAAACATTAAACAATCGTTCCTCAAAGGGCAATTTGGTAGCGTCTAGCTGAATTTTAAATGTGTTATACTTTGAGTCAACGATCACACTTCTGTGTGCAAAGATGTACACACAAGGATCTACACATGCAGTACCGATCGCCGCGTTACACGGTTATACTGTGAAATGTGAACACATGTAAGCATCGGCAGAGGCTTCTGGGAAACTAAACTGCAAACACCCATTCAATGGGACGCTGTGCAGCCCTTCGAGGGAACGAGGGTTAGAGAGAATGAGGCAGAAGATGACGCTATTTAAGAGTGCTCCGGAGCCAGACGTGCCGGGCGTGTGTCGCCTACTGGCACGACAACCTCAGGCGGGCGGCTTAACTTCTCTGGGCCTGGGTTTTCTCACCAGAGAAATAAGGGTGAACAGTCACGGTACAGACATTAGGGGGTGGCTGTGAGTCAACACGTATAAAAGGCAGAGAATAATGCATGCTGTACCATCAGCCCTCGAGAAATGCTGGGTATTGGCATTCTTACTATCTGTGTCGAGTAGTGGTTCTCAGCTGGGTGCTTTCCCCTTCAGGGGACATTTGTCAACATCTGGAGACATTTTTGATCATCACAATTGTCGGGGGGGAACGTACTGCTAATGGGTAGATGCCTGGGATTCTGCGAAACATCCTATACTGAACAGGACAGCCTGTTACAAGAAAGATGATTTGGACCAAAATGTCAATAGTGTCGAGACGGAGAAACCCTGACATAAGAGGACATGTAAAATGCGGACACTACACGGTTGAGATGTTTTTTAAAGTCATTTGCTAAATGCTATTCCATGTTGTAAGAAAAGCGATATACATACAAGCATGCATTCAAGTGCTAGGAGGCTAGAGGAGAAAGGTTCTATCTGGGAAACACAAGGGAGGAAGTACTTTCCCTTCCGACTATTCGAGTTTCTTACAGGTTTGTTTGTTTTTTTTTTTTTGATATTTCTTTTAAAAACATTTTTAAGGATTTTGTTTAGAGGAAAACCATTGAAAATGCATCTAATGGCCAGCAGGCCTAGTATCAGAACTCTCAAGATGATGACACTGTCGTGCTTAACCAACTTCGCTGATAGCTCATGTGCACTGAGCCCAAACACAAATCCCTCCCTTGGAAGGCAAGTAGAGAAAGTACAAAGAAATAAAATTGAAATAGAGCAAATGAGAAAAAGGAAACCAAAACAAAAAAAAAAAAAAAAAGAGCACTGTCAGAAGGCAGCATACACTAAATGAGTACGAAGAGGGGTGAGGAACATGGGCTTCTGGGGAGAGGTGACAGGTGGGCTGGGACCTGAAGGCCAAATCGTGATGTGGCTACTGGGGAAGGAGGAAGCAGCATGAAGAAGGCAGTTTAAGAGGAGGTAGGGAGAAAAGTTTGAGCCAAGTGCATGAAGGTTGGACTCTGCAAGGCGTATCTGAGGGTCTCCTAAGCATCATCCTGACAGAATGGCCAGCCTTCGGGTTTTCCTGAGGCTGAGGCTGAGGCTGGCAAAGGCGGCTAAGGTGGAACCCATGCTCCTGGGGTCCCCGTCCCCCTTCTGTACACCTGTCTGTGCTTCTAGGAATGGCTGCTTTCTATTCTAGGAAGAAATTAAAACTATCAACCCAACCCTGAGGAAAGGCCTAGAGCCTTTTCAATTAAAAGGCGGCTTTTCAGTTAGGATTCCAGGCTGTGCAGTCTCTGGAAGAGTCCCTGAGACCCAGCCTCTCAAAATGGCTTTGCTTATTACCAGAATATTCTCAGAGAGGTGTTCCACTGCAGGGCCTGGGCGAGGCTCTTTCCACCCTCCGTAGAGATGCCGTTGAATGCAAGACTAGGAAGGAAAACACTTGGGGTCAATTATCAGAGACACGTCTACACTTGGCTTTGGCTTCAGTGACCGAAACACCTGGAAGATGCTGCTGGGAGGTGGCTCCTGACTCGAGGCAGGAGGCAGAAGTGCTCAGCCTTGCCTGCTGTTGTCCCAGAGCATACTCCCCGAGCATCAGGACAGGCACAGACGTGTCAAGGAGAGTTCAGACAGGACATGGAACACCAGTGAGACCTGGTCACAGGCAGACGGGGGGGGGGGGGGGGGTTGGGAGGGCTCTGCTTCAGGTGGCTGACGTTTTCCAGGTGCCCATCGATGAGACCCGGAGAAGTTTCCTCTGTTCTCATAAAGAAGAAAGTCTGCTACTGCCCCCACTATGTTGGACTCTCTTTCAGTGTTAGGAAGGACCCGAGCAACACGGAGATGCCCAGGGCTCTGAGGTTTGGCCCTAGGCCTCCAGGAAGGCCAGGGAGGAGGATGTCTTTACCGAGATGAAGGGTCCCCCTCTGTCTCAGCACCGTCCTGTGAATGCGGAACGGATGGCATCCCTTCTGGTTTTGTCTGGACTTAAGAATTCCTCCCCACTTCCAACTCCCAAGGGACTTGGGCAGACTGCTGAGAGGTCTCTTCCCCGCCGTGGCAACGGCCTAGGTCTTAATCCGGGTGGTGGTTACGCTGGTGTGTACATTCGTCAAGTCACCAAGCTGAACGACGAACAGTAATGCCTCTTACGTGACAATAAAGATGTTCTTTAAAAAATCCCACACACGCACACGCAAATACCTCCTCTCTTAGGAAAGCCAACCACCAGCGTCCCTTCGGCTCCTCCCTGGCAACCACGAGGTACAACCGAGTGACCAGGTTGGACCCTGGGGACAGCGGGTCTTGGAAGGCAGCGCTTACCTCAGGTTGGTCAGGCTGGGGTGGTTCCTCAGAGCCTCTGCAAAGGCCTTTGCTCCTTCATCACCGATTCTGTTGCCCCACATCCTGAGGGCAGAAGCAAGACGGTGAACGTTAGCCTGCGCTCACCACTCACTTTCTGCTGGTGGCTGAGCCCACGGGACACTCACCGGCAGATGTCTGTCCTCTGTCCCTGGAGCCGTGGCCTGGAGCAGATTCCCACACCAGCCCCTTAGTGAGCTGCTCTCGGTTTCCAATTCAAAGGGAAATGTAAGGGTAAGAGCAGCAGAAGCCTCAGGAACAGAAGCCCATCAGGTAGTTGCACAATTAGAGACTAAGTTCACGCCGCTGGGCTTTCCGAGAGGCGTTGGGGGGGGGGGGAGGTGTCTGAGCACAAGGCAGTCCCAGATGCCCCTCGAGGAGGAGACAGGTTTGCAGAAGCCTAAACAGGAGGCCTGTGGAATTGCCAACTCCAGCATCCATTTGGCTCGGCGCCGGGGCGCGAGACATTGGTGAAGACACAGTCAGTCTTCCAGGAAGCAAAGATCAGGAAGCACCCTTGGAAACCTCACCAGCAACGCTGCTTTTCCGGAAGAGGACCCTACTACAGCGTGCTGGCGGGCCGATGTGGTCTAGGGGGGAGCTGCAATAATGAAGCCTCGCCCCCTCCTTCCCCACAGCGGATAACCTGCGAGGGTCTGCGCGGCAGGATGCTGGGCTCTAGAGCCACACTGCTGGCCTCCCGTTTTAACTGGATTTTTATCTGGATTTAAGGTTCACTTGGGTGAATGATATAAGCTCTTGGATCTTTGTCTCCTCATCTGTAAAATGGGGCTAATAAGAAAATTCCCCCTAGAGTTGTGAGGATTAAGTTAGTTAACATATGCAAAGCCCTTAGAACAGCACCTGGCCTATGGCAGGCGACAGCTATTGTTATTAGGCTGAGGGCACTGCCTACCCAGCCCATGCACAGCGGACCTGGGGCTGCCTGGGCACCATGCCCTGTGCCCTGCCACCATCCCTCCTGGGGACGCTAAAGCCCTGGAATGAATTCTCAGTGTTTTGTACAGAAAGTGTGTGTATAGGAGGAGGTGGAGAAAAGGGGAACCTCTTAACGCTGCTGGTGGGAATGCCAACTGGTGCAGCCACTGTGGAAAACAGTATGGAGGTTCCTCAAAAAGGTAAAAATAGAATTATCCTATAATCCAGCAATTGCACTACTAGGTATTTACCCAAAGAGTACAAAAATACAGATTTGAGAGGGCACAGGCACCCCCATGTTTATAGCAGCACTATCAACAATAGCCAAAGCACGGAAAGAGTCC
This sequence comes from Lynx rufus, assembly GCF_022079265.1. NCBI lineage: Eukaryota > Metazoa > Chordata > Mammalia > Carnivora > Felidae > Lynx > Lynx rufus. The sequence goes on from NW_025814856.1 coordinate 122,513,222, forward strand.
CAGTGTCCATCGACGGATGAATGGATAAAGAAAATGTGGTAGATACATACAACGGAATATTACTCGGCCATTCAAAAGACGAAATCTTGCCACTTCCACCAATGTGGACGGAGTTAGAGTGTATTATGCTGAGCGAACTAAGTCAGAGGGAGTCAGAGGTGGCTCAGACGGTTAAGCGTTCAACTCTTGGTTTCAGCTCAGGTCATGATCTCACAGTTTGTGGGTTCCAGCCCCACGCCGGGCTCTGCCGCTTACAGTACAGAGCCTGCTCGGGATTCTGTCTCTCCCTCTCTCTGCCCCTCCCCGCCTCGCTCCCTCAAAATTAAATTTAATAAACATAAAATAGGCACTGGCTGTAATGAGCACTGGGTGTTATATGTAAGCAATGACTCACTAAATTCTACTCCTGAAACTAATATTATACTATATGTTAACTGGAATTTAAATAAAAACTTGAAACTACAAAAAAAAAAAGTATGTGTACTATACAATTGAACGATATCAAATTTTTAATGAAGGGGAAAACTACTCATGAGATTAAGTGAAAAGGAATAAAATTCTGTACATATGGCCTGACCTCTACTAGAATTTAAAAAAAAATTTTTTTTAACGTTTATTTATTTTTGAGACAGAGAGAGACAGAGCGTGAACGGGGGAGGGTCAGAGAGAGAGGGAGACACAGAATCTGAAACAGGCTCCAGGCTCCGAGCTGTCAGCACAGAGCCTGACGCGGGGCTCGAACTCACGGACCGTGAGATTATGACCTGAGCTGAAGTCGGCCACCCAACTGACTGAGCCACCCAGGCGCCCCTCTACTAGATTTAAAAAAAAACAGTGGCGAGCACACGCTGCATGAGAGAACACGAAAGCTTAACCGACCTCAGGTGTTGACAGTATTTCCGAGATGATTTTTATTATCTTTTTCGTATTCGTCACAGTTTCCAGATAAAGTTATCGGTGTTTCTTTTGTAATCAGGTAAAAATTATAACGCTATAAAAAGCTTTTTTAAAAAGCCTCTGGAGTCCAAACCATAATGAGATACCACCTCGTCCCTGTTAGGGTGGTTACCATCAAAAAGAGCAGAAAATGACAAGTGATGGGGAGGGGAGGGCACGGAAAACCTGGATGCACTGCTGGTAAGAAACAGTGTGGTGGGCCCTCACAAAATTAAAGACAGAATCGCCAGGGGCACCTGGGTGGCTCAGTCAGTTAAGCATCCAGCTTCAGCTCAGGTCATGATCCCGTGGTCCGTGAGTTCAAGCCCCGCATCGGGCTCTGTGCTGACAGCTCAGAGCCTAGAGCCTGCTTCCGATTCTGCGTCTCCCTCTCTCTCTGCCCCTCCCCCACTCGTGCTCATGCACTCCCTATCTTAAAAATAAACATTAAAAAAAATTATTTTAAAATGAAATGACCAGGGGCACCTGGGTGGCTCAGTCGGTTAAGTGTCCGACTTCGGCTCAGGTCATGATCTCATGGTCCATGAGTTCGAGCCCCGCGTCGGGCTCTGTGCTGACAGCTCAGAGCCTAGAGCCTGCTTCCGATTCTGTGTCTCCCTCTCTCTCTGCCCCTCCCCCACTTGTGCTCACGCACTCCCTATCTTAAAAATAAACATTAAAAAAAATTATCTTAAAATAGAATGACCAGCCGATCCAACAATTCCACTTCTGGGGACACAGCCCCCAGAAATCGATGAGACATTTGAACGCCCACATTCATAGCAGCACTGTTCACGGTCGCTAAAATGTGGAAGCCACCCAAGTGCCCAGATGAATGGACAAGATATATCCAATGAACTGCTACTCAGCCTTAAAAAGGAAGGAAATTCCAACACATGCTACAACACAGATGAACCTCGAGGACCCTGGGCCGAGTGAAGGAAGCCAGTGACAAAGCGACACATGCTGTATGACTCCACTTAGGTGACATACTCACGGCAGTCAAATTCACAGGGACAGGTAGCAGAAGGGTGGTGGCCAGGGGCTGGGAGGAAGGGAGAAGGGGGAATTATCGTCTAACGGGTAGAGAGTCGCTTTTTTGCAAGATGGAAAGGGTTCTGGAGATGGATGGGGGTGATGGCCACACGACTACGCAATAAACAAAACAAAACAAAACAAGCCCCCGGGGGCACCTGGGTGTCTCAGTCGCTTAAGCGTCAGACTTCAGCTCGGGTCATGATCTCACGGTTCATGAGTTCAAGCCCCACATCGGGCTCCCTGCCATCCGCACAGAGCCTGCCTGGGATCCTCTGTCCTCCGCCCTCTCTGCCCCTCCTCCACTCCCACACATGCTCACTCGCTCTCTCTAAAATCATAAATCTTCAAGGGGCGCCTGGGTGGCGCAGTCGGTTAAGCGTCCGACTTCAGCCAGGTCACGATCTCGCGGTCCATGAGTTCGAGCCCCGCGTCAGGCTCTGGGCTGATGGCTCAGAGCCTGGAGCCTGTTTCCAATTCTGTGTCTCCCTCGCTCTCTGCCCCTCCCCCGTTCACGCTCTGTCTCTCTCTGTCCCAAAAATAAATAAACGTTGAAAAAAAAAATTAAAATCATAAATCTTCTTAAAACGCCTTCCCAAGATGAAGAACATCGGCCCGCAGAAGCTTACCACCTCGGGCTAGAACGGCACCCCCTCCGTTTGCTGGTGGCCATCACCGACTTGTGCAGCCATGAAATAAAAGTCTGCGCAGCTGAGGTTGCCGGCAATCCTGGGACTTCCCCAGACGGTTCCCGGTCCCCGTGCAGAAGCCAGAGGCGTGCCAGGGAGGATGCCCTCTGCGGCCTCCCCACAGCCGGCGCTCTCGCGCCCAGGACAGGCTCAGGTGCCTCTGCCTCTACTCACCCAACTTCAAAGATGGACTTGCTCTTCTTCACAGCCAGGGCGAGACACTTTCCTCCTTCACTCGTTATTTTGTTCTCCCCCAGTCTGCAGAGAGAGCCGTGCGCACGTCAGCTCCCAGCTGTGAGGGGACTCCACCGTCGGCACCCTCGTCCCCAGCGCGGGGCCCCTCTTGGGAGGTGTGGGCTTTGCCCTGGGACCCGCGGCACCCATGCCCTGGGCTTCCTCTCGAGGAAGGACCCAAAGCCCTAAGGAGAGCCACCGGATTCCTCTCCAGGAGGTGGTCGGGTGTCTGCCGAAACTTAGGGACCCGTAAATAACCGCCTTTAAACGTCACTCGTTTCCATCAGCAGGCCAGGGAGGCGCCCCGTTCAAGTGCAAGTGGCCAGCCTGTGTGTGTTCCCGGCCCCAGTGCCGTTCCAGGGGCTCCTCCGGGCCTGGCGCTCCGTCACCTTTGGCAGAGCATTTCTGTGACGGGACCGAGGATCAAGCCCCTGCTTGCAAGCAGATGGGTGCTATGTCTGAATGGCTGTGTTCCCCCCCAAATCCATATTCTCAAATCCTAACCCCTAAAGTGATGGGATTAGGAGGCAAGGCCCTTGGAGGTGATTCGGTCGTGAGAGTGGAGCCGTCACGAATGGGATCAGTGATTTATTAGAAGAGGCCCCACACAGCTCCCTTGCCAAGATTTCCCCCCAAGGTAGGTGGCCCTGCCTCACCCTCAGGGCACGATTCCTCCCTGCGGTCAGCTCTCCTCTCAATTTGACCCACGTGGCCTGGGGCAAGCGGAAGGCTTTAGGGCGAGTGCACCTTCTGGTGACTTATATTCTGTGTCTGAATGATGAAGGGGTGACCCACAGGGGCTCCCGAATAAGCCGCCACACCCAGCCCACTCACTTCAAGTGCGTGAGGCCCTTGCACTCGTCCAGGATTCTGGCGATGTACCGGGCTCCGACATCGGTGATCTGGTTGTTATACAGGCTTGGAGAGAGAGCACAGCGTGAGACTTTGGGACCCCCGGCGTCGGCTTTTTTGGGTTTTTTTTTCTTGGTACAGTTGACACAGTGTTGCATTACTTTCAGGTGTACAACATAGTGAATCCACAGGTCTACGAGTTATGCTATGTTCGCTACAAGCGTGGCCACCGTCGGTCACCAGACAATGCTCTCACAGTATCACCATGTTCCTTGCGCTGTCTGTCCCTTTTATTCTCGCGTCCCCACGGGACATTTTTAAGTGGGTATGTGCTGGCTGCCGATACCTGAAGTCTGGGCTGAAAGGAGAGAGGAAGGGCACACAGAGAGCAGTTTGGGGCTCGGGGGTCTCGAAGGCCGGGTGCAGAGCCAGCTCCGCCACTTTCCCAGCCTCTGCTTCTGCCTCTGCGATGACGAGGAAGAATCACCGTGCCCCCACGGGGTCATTAGGATGATTATGTGCGACCAGTCAAGCAGCAAGTGATGGGTATTTTTCGATTGAGGTCACAAGCAGCAGCTTGAGGGACAGTGAGTGTCGGAAGCTCCCGTCTCCCTGTTAGTCATTTTACCGCCTCGTACCAATTCAACAAGAAGGCAGAAAAAAGCAGAAAGTGATAAACAGACAGGTTTCAAGTGCTCAGCAGTTTGGCGACTGATGTGGAGCCTTTTGTGGGCTTTATCCCAACTGCTCTGAATATTCATACGTTTTGCTGCAGGTAGATTCAATTACTTGAAACCCGGGTAATGCCCTCGACCTCACTGGCCATATCACTTTTACACGGCACATACACTGACTCCGGATTTGTGTCTTTCGCTCAGGGCTCTGGATGAGGGATTGTGGATCCACAATCTAATACGTAGACAGCATCTGGCATTTATAAAAGGCAGCCCTAGCCACTCCCTCAGCAACCCCCAGTCACCGCTTGTAAAATACTGGCCTGGATTAGGATCTCAATGGACAAGTGAAAGACACTTCTGGGCTTGCTCAAAGAGTGGGCTGCTGGCCGAGCCAAGAGCAGAACCCAAGACTCCTGGCCCCCTGTCCAGGGCTCTTTCTCGTGGCTCGGCCATCATTCCAACCCTCCAGTGACTCGCACGAACGAGTCACTCGCACGCTCCTCTGTGTTGTCCCTACACAACTGATCTGGTGCCGTAGAGGAATACGTACCCTAAAAACGTCAGAATTTTGTATTTGGTCAGCTCTTCACATAACACCTTTACCCCGCTGTCAGTGATCTGGTTTACGCTGAGTCTGAAACAAAACAGCAAAGGAAGCTGAATCACGGCAGCTGCTCACTATGGAGGAGTATGAAGGCCACAAGATCCAGAAGCCTGCAGGTCCTGGAGTTTTCCCAGCTGTAAACGCTCCCCTGAGACAGTGGCCATGGCAGTCAGCCACAGAGCTCCTAAAGGACCTGGGCGTCGTGGGGCCAACAGACCCACGCGGAACTGGCCCGTCAGCAAGACCACAGCAGAGCCCTGACTCGACACGAGGGCTACGAGAGACACATAAAGGACACGTGAGGCCGGTCACCTCTGACAGCCTGCATTTGCGGGTGGCCTACGTGTCGGTCAGGTCTTCTCTGTGGCTCTCACAACACAGCAGGGGCTGTGGATTTGGAAACGTGTGGAGCGGCTTGTAGTGATGGCAAGGCTCGGGGAGGGAAGGCCCCGCCACCTGGCAAGGGGGGGCCAGAGCTACCAGGTGTCCTGCGAAAGGCTGGACAGTCCCCACAAGAACTGTCTCACCCGCAGCGCCAACAGCCTCCCCATCTGGAGGTCACATTTACAGATGGGGGCAGGAAAAGAGAGCCTTTGGGATGATGGATCTCTCCTGCACAAGGGCCGGCCATTCACGGGAACTGTTCTGCACAGTCCCTGTACTAACAGGATATTTTGATGTGGCTAATATGTGAATTTTTTTTTTTTTTTTTTTTTTTTACTACCATGTAATCTGTGTTACAAACTACCCTGATTTTCTCAATCCTTCACCCCGTCGTTTACACGAGGCTGAGGGACAGAGGGAGGGTCAGGGATGGAGGAGGGTGAGGGAGCAGGGGTCGGTGAGACAGTAATCCAAGGGTCAGCAAACTTTTTCTGTAAAAGGCCACAGAGCAAATATGTGAGGCTCTGAGGACCATGTGGTCTCTATTGCAATTATTTGGCTCCACAGTATGAAGCAACTGTGGGGCGCCTGGGTGGCTCAGTCGGTTAAGCGCCTGACTTCAGCTCAGGTCACGAACTCATGGTTTGTGAGTTCGAGCCCCGCATGGGGCTCTGTGCTGACAGCTCAGAGCCTGGAGCCTGCTTCCGATTCTGTGTCTCCCTCTCTCTCTCCCCCTCCCCCACTCCTGCTCGCGCGCTCTCTCTCAAAACTGAATAAATGGTAAAAAAAAAAAAATTTTTTTTATAGTGTGAAGCAGCTGATATGTAAACATATGGGTGTGGCTATGTTCCAATAAAACTTTATTTACAAACACAAACCCTGGGACAAACTGTGCCAGCAAGCTGACATCTCTAATAAGTGAAAGGCTGAACACGTTTGATTTTTAGGCCACGTCAAAATGATCAGGTCAGCTACTCAGGGCCCCTCCTCCCAAGGTGCCCACCTTGGTGCTGGGGCACACTGTGTACACACACTGCGTGGCCATCCCAGGGTGGCAGAGGCTGCTAGTCACTTCCAATATCTGTGCTTTCTTAGAAATAGGATCCCCCATTTTTTGAACTGGGCGCATGATTAAGTTTGCCCCTGTGAAATGTAAGCAGAAGTCTCATTAGCCATAGCTGACAAGTTCTCAAAAGAATGAGGTATGTCCTTCTTTGCTTGCCCCTTCTTCTTCCTGGAGGCTGGAACGTCAACAGAATGGCTGGAACTAAGCAGCCATATTGGGCCAAGAGGTGGAAATCAGGTAGTGAGGGCAGCAAGGCCACTGTAAGGCTGAAGACAGCCTGGGCTCCAAAGATAGCTACTTGGGGCAGGAGCGCCACCTTGGAGCACTCCATCTTAGGAGATGAGCACAGGGAGGCCACGGTGTGTGAGAGTGCCCCAGGCGGAGAGCACAGGCCTGGGCTCCTTGCATCTCACTGCCCCCACATAAAGTACACTCTAGCATTGGTGTAACAGGTACCCAGAACCAGTTCCAAATCCCCTCTCCCCATCAGAAATGCATGAGCCAAGTTATGGAGAACTGATACCGTCAGAGAGATTTACAAGCTGTCTTTTATACAGGAAATGCTAACAGGAGAAAGCAGACTGGCCTCCTTCCTCTAAACCATCAAACAGGAAACCACTCGAAAGTGAGCATTCTGTACTAAGATCCCTGGCAGCTCAGGGCAGCTGGCTTTGATCGTGGAAAGTAACAGAGGCCAGTGAGCACACAGTCTGCTTTTTATGCAATCCCAAAAGCACCCACGTGCCAGAAACCCCTCACTGGCTATCTTTGAGCCTCCCATGAATCTCACAAGATTCATTCTTTAGGATTCTGCCTCTACCATGGCCCTGCTGTGTGACCTTGAGAACATCTCTGTGCCTCCACACCCTCGTTTGCCAAAATGAAGGTAAGAGTCCCTACCACCTTAGAGGGTTGCTAAGAGGATTAAACCAGATAAAGTTTGTAATGCACTTCACCCTTTCTCAATAAACGCCGGTTGTTTTACTGTAATTGCTAGGATACCAGCGTCTCCTTCTTCCAGATGAGGGCTCAGAGAGGCTAAGCAACTCACTCGATGCCCAGCCGGGGCCGACCCAGCTCTGCCCGCTGCGGAGGCTTCTCTCCCAGCTGTCTGCCACCGTGAGATAGAATAGGCTCGGGTGCCCCCAACACCACCAGGAGTCACGAGTGCCAGGGTAATTCAGGAGCTCCTACCCCAGGAGGCTCCTCCTGGTGTTTCCCCGAGCTCGGCCTGCCCCGGCCTCCCCGCCCGGGCTGCTCCCTGTGCCTGGCGGCCTCACCTGATGACCGTGAGGCGGCTGAAGCAGGGCTGCAGCTCCCGCACGCCGTAGTCGTTGAGGTTGTTGTTGTCCAGGTCCAGGGCGAGCCGCTTGCGGAGGTGGTGCAGGACGAACGAGAGGGCGCTGCAGTCGGCCGAGCAGGCGTTGCAGTAGGTCAGCTTGAGGTAGTTGGCACAGATGCCCTTGGCCGCCAGCCGCCCCACCTTCTCGCTCTGCGTCTCGTAGATGCAGCGCAGCATCCAGATGAAGGTGGGCATGGCCTGCACCTGGTTGTAGCCCTGGTACTGGAGCCGGGGCAGGCTCTTCAGGTGGGCCCGCAGGCTGGCAAACAGGTGCGCCCACAGGGCCTTGCGCTTTCTCCGCAGGACCGCCGCGGGCACCAGGTGCCGCAGGAGTTTCTGCTTGGCCTTGGACAACAGCCCGCACAGGAAGAGGTTGGTGAACTGGAAGTGATCCTTGTTCTTGAAGAGGTCCTCCCCGGCCAGGCCGGGGCCCCTCAGACACCGCACAGGGAGAAAGGAGGGGTAGCAGGACTCCGCGGCCGCCTCGCCAGGAAGCCCACACTCCCGGAAGAACCTGAGCAGCTGCTGCGTGCCTACCTTGTCGTCCGCCACGAGAAAGAAGGCGGTAAAGAAGGCCTGGAGGGTGACGTGGAAAAACTCATAGGCCTGCTGGTCACCCCCGAGGCCCTGCTCTGGCACGGCCCGCAGGAAGCCCAGCTGCAGCTCTCCGTCCTGCACCTCGGCGGCCCGCACGTCCTCCTGGCCAAAGACAAAGAGGTTCTTCTCCATGCCCTGGTGGGCCACCCGCCCCAGCGAGCGCAAGGCGGCGCCGCCGGCGCGGAAGGTCTCCGTCCGGCTGCGCGTGTTCCGCTGGACCAGACTGGTGGGCTGCGTCCTGTTCAGGTGGACCTCGGTGATCAGCAGGAAGACGTCGGTCAGGGTCACCGTGCAGTCAGGCAGCTGCGTGGAGATGTCCGCAACACTGTGGAAGTGCTGGAAACAGCGGAAGACGATCCAGCAGAAGAGGGGCACGGCGCACAGGCTGCAGAGGTTGGGGTTGGCCTCCAGGTGGGCCAGCAGGCGGTCCCGCACGGCGGGCTCGGGGAACACCCTCTGGGTGTAGGCCCGCAGCTGGCTGGGCGAGAAGCCCCGCAGAAACACCTTCTTGCGGAGGAGCTGGCGCGGGATCTCGATGCCCGTGCGGGCCGTGAGCAGCTTGGCGGCGCCCTTGAGCAGCTTCCCGCTGAGCAGGTTGGCCAGCAGGGCCAGGGGGTGGGCGGGCTCCCAGGGGGAGGAGGTGTCAGGCACGCTGCTCAGGTCGAAGTCCGAGTGCAGCTCGTCCAGGCCGTCGAAGGTGAAGAGGGCCGTGTGGGGGAAGCGCAGCAGGAAGGCGAACACCTCATCCGGGTCCTGCTCCGGGTAGCAGTAATGCTTAAAGAGCAGGTCCTGCAGGCACAGCGCGTCGTCGTCCTTGAAGCAGCTGAACACGCGGCAGCGGAAGTGGAAGAAGAACTTGAACTCCGCGTCCAGCAGCCCCGCGGCCCACAGGCCCTGCAGCCGCTGAAGCAGCATGGACTTGCCCACGCCGGCGTCCCCGAAGATGAAGATGGTCTCGCCCTGCTCGCTGAGGACGCCGGTGGAGTGGTCCAGCAGTAAGGCCAGGCTGCCCAGCAGGCCCAGGCTCTCGTTCCTGAAGCCCACCAGCTCCACGATGGTGTCCGTGTACATCTCCTCCAGCAACAGCTCCTCCTTCTGGGCGTAGCACAGGATGAACTTGGAGTCGAGGCCCAGTTGCTGTCGCAGCTTCTGGGTGTACCTGCTCACTGGAGGGGGTGGGAGGGAAGACAGCCAGTTCCACTGAAACTCTTTAAGTAATCTCCACACCCAACATGAGTCTCGAACTCATAACCCCGAGATCAAGAGCCATATTTCCCCCTTGACTGGGCCAGCCAGGCATCCCCTGAAACTCCTATTGTTGAGGCAGAGATTGCCTTGACCATTCTTTTGCTTATCACTCTGCTCTGAAAACAACCGGTAGTCTTACAAAACTACATGCCAACACTTTTGGTGAGAAAATACATTTGACATTAATCCCGATTATAAATGAGCTGTGCCAAATCGCCAAAACGGAGTAAACTGAGATGAAAACTAGCCTTATTCAACCTGAGGGTCACTGACTTAGCGCCTGCCCACAGGGGAGCTGGCAGTAACATGCTCTCATGGGCGTGGACTTAAGCAAACCTGAGCTAGAGATGGGCCTTACACAGAGAGGGAGGTGGTCCTTCCCCAGACAAGAGGCTCTTCAATAAATGCCTTGCAGATACTTTGGTGGGTGGGGGGCTAGGTGGTTAGTGGGGTAAGCTTCCCAGTTGGGCTCAGGTCAAGATCTCCCGGTTCGTGAGTTCAAGCCCCGCACCGGGCCCCACGCTGGCGGCACAGAGCCTGCTTGGGATTCTTTCTCTGCCCCTCCCCCACTCATGCAGGAGAGCTCTTTCTCTCAAAATAAATAAACTTTAAAAATACTTCGGGATTTTAATTATAATTCAGGTACAAAAATGAGACATACATGCCCATTTCCAAATTCATCTATAACTTTTTCCCATCAACTTAGACCAGCTTGGCTGCCTGCTTAAAATTTGTGAGTTATATTTTTTATAGCTTTCGTAAGGCATAACTTACATACTATAAACTCACATATTTTACAATAGGCATTGTATACTACTCAACGATTTTTTACTCAATTTCCAAAGTTATGCAAACACCGCCACAATCCAGTTCTAAAATATCTCCATCATGAGCCCACTTCTAGCCAATCTCTGCCCCTGGCCCTAGGCAACTACCAGTCTTCTTTCTGTCTCTATTAGTTTGCCTTTTCTGGACATTTCATATAAACAGAATCACGCAATATATAGTCTTTCATGTCCGGCTTTGCAGAGTGACTCATACTTTAAAAGCAAGACCAAAGTAGCTGGTTAAAGGAACCAGTGGAGACATCTTTTGAAAGAATTATTCCTCACAGGCAGGAACATTTTTCTTTTCTCCTGTGGAAGGAAACAGAATGAAGCAGGAAGGAACATTAAGTGCTAACAATGGCCACAGGTATCTGCCAGAGCTTGGCCCTGACATTGCTGGTTGGCCTGGTTTCCCCTACACACACACCTGATTGTCTGGGACTTTGTCCTTTTTTGTGTGTTCAAGGTCAAACTAGGTTCTTTAAACATCAGAGTCTGGGAGCCTGGTGCGAGGATATTTTCAACAAGTGTCTCAAACTAGAGAGAGCACAGGCATGGAGAGAAGACTCCCTGGTTCCCAGACCAGATCATGGCCCCGATTATGTGGGCTCACTGCAGCTTGAACTGCTCTTGTCCTTATCACCATGCGCAAATACACATTTTTGTGATTACCATCGGGGCTCCTTCACTGGCCTCCGAGCTCCCTGAAAACAAGAACCACGTCTGATCTGCTCCACACGGAACCCGTGGCACCAACACAACACCTTTGCCCATTGTGGGTACATCATTAATACCTGTTGGACTAATGGATTAGCTAATGCAGTACCACTGTGCTTTGGAAATAAGGATTGGCAACTAGAGGTGATAGAAGAATAATTTGCCTAGAATAAATCCCCCCACGAGTAAGAATCCTGGGCCAGATGTCTTCCTACAGACCATGTGAAGATGAGTTAATACCTATTCTTCTCGAACTGTTCCAAAAAAATAGAAATAGAAGGAAAATTTCCAAACTCATTCTCCAAAGCCAGCATTGCCTTGATTCCAAAACTAGACAAAGACCCCAGTAAAAAGAAGTATAGGCCCATATCCCTGATGAACATGGATGCAAAAATTCTCGACAAGATACTAGCAAATCGAATTTGACAATACATTAAAAGAATTATTCACTGGGGCACCTGGGTGGCTCAGTCGGTTAAGGGTCTGACTCTTGATTTCAGCTCAGGTCATGATCTCACAGTTTATGAGTTTGAGCCCCGCATCAGGTTCTGCACTGACAGTGTGGAGCCTGCTTGAGATTCTCTCTCTCCTTCTTTTTTTTTTTTTTTAAATTTTTTTTTTTTTCAACGTTTATTTATTTTTGGGACAGAGAGAGACAGAGCATGAACGGGGGAGGGGCAGAGAGAGAGGGAGACACAGAATCGGAAACAGGCTCCAGGCTCTGAGCCATCAGCCCAGAGCCCGACGCGGGGCTCGAACTCCCGGACCGCGAGATCGTGACCTGGCTGAAGTCGGACGCTTAACCGACTGCGCCACCCAGGCGCCCCTCTCTCTCCTTCTTCATCTCTCTCTGCCCCTCCCCTGCTTGTGTGCTCTCTCTCTCAAATAAATAAACTTTAAGAAAAAAAAAAAAGAATTATTCACCATGATCAAGTGGGATTTATTCCTGGGCTGCAGGGCTGGTTCAATATTCACAAATCAATCAACGTGATACACCACATTAATAAAAGAAAGGTTAAGAACCATACGATCCTCTCGGTAGATGCAGAAGAAGTATCTGACAAAATACAGCATCCATTCTTGATAAAAACCCTCAACAAAGTAGGGACGGATGGAACATCCCTGAACATTAACTGTTGCCGTTAACTGTACCCCAAACGTAAAGGTCATATATGAAAGACCCATTGCTAATATCATCCTCAACGGGGAAAAACTGAGAGCCTTTCCCTTACGGTTAGGAACGAGACGAGGATGTCCACTCTCACCCTTACTATTTAACATAGTACTGAAAGTTTTAGCCTCAGCAATCAGACAACAAAAAGAAATAAAAGGCATCCAAATTGGCAAGGAAGAAGTCAGACTTTCACTATTTGCAGGCAACATGAAACTCTATGTAGCAAACGTGAAAGACTCACCAAAAAAATTGCTAGGATACATGAATTCAGCAAAGTCACAGAATATAAAAACCAACATGCAGAAATCTGTTGCGTTTCTATACACCAATAAGGAAGCAGCAGGAAAAAAAAATCAAGGAATTAATCTCACTTGCCATTAACTGTACCCCCAAACAATAAGATACCCAGGAATAAACCTAACTAACTAAAGAGGAGATCTTTGGGAAGATTTTAAAGAGGAAAAGAATTCATTCTTGAATTTGTGCAACCATTAAACTGTCTATATATGTCAGAACAGTAAGTAACCAAGAGGTCACGAGAGAGGCCGTTCCCACAATTGCACAGGCCTCTATACAGATCAGACCAGCTATGTGTGCTCGGTTCAGTCACAGTCCCCAGTCTGCCCTTGGACAACAGGGAACACAACACTGGGCCTACTGCCTGATGTAGAGGCCAGGGCTGACCGTGGTGGACCACGCTTTCATGCGCTGCTGGGCCCACACACCGCAGCATTTCCAAACCCCAGGGCCTGGCTTGCTTGGTGTCTGCAGTTCCCCATGGGGAGGACTCGTACCTGGGTCAGTGTTGACGACAACTCTGCTCCGAATGAGCTCGGAGGGGGAGAAGCCAGTCTCCAACAGCCAAGGCCTGAGATCCACGTAAGCATCTGCAAGTTGCTGGAGCACGTAGAGGAAGAACTCGGACACTTCCTCGCCCTTGCTCTGTACCAGATCCAGAATTTTGCGAACCTTGGTAAGAAATTAGACCACACGGCTCTGAGAAACCAGGCTTCCATGAACCCAAAAGTAAAAAGGTCAGACTGGCCCAAGAGGTGTGCCCACCCCCAGGATTCTTCCTGTGTCTCCTTGTCCCTCGTCACCTAACACTATTGCCGGCTAGGAGTGAGTGTTGCAGGGAGAAAGTTACCTCTTGGGCATAATGAGGTGGGTGCTGGGCCACAGAGCAAGGGGCTAACAGACCCCCATGGAAGTTACACCCTAAAAAAGGCTTTTTGTATTATTCAAAATGCACGAAAAAATCACGTAAGTCAGTTACTGGGCTTCCCCCAGAAACCCTCTGTCTCCTCAGAGCCTGGCAGGATCACGTGACAAACAAGTTCTGTCACTCCTTGACCCAAAGAGTGTTCAGTCTTGCAATTCTCTTTTTCAGGAGATGACACAAAGCTAAAATGAAACTAAGGGCTGTTAAGACCTCCTCCAGTGGCGTATGGAAAAGTCTTTACTGTGGACCCAGCCTGGGACACAGTTGTTCCCAAATCAGAGGCAAGGCCATTCTCAGAGCCTTACCCAGCAGTGAGCAGCTCTTTGGAGTCTAAAGGCACTGAATGAACATCACTGCTAAGGTGTGAGGTGGTCATTTTCTTTTTCTCTCCTCCTACTCGAAAGTGGATTGAAATCAACCAGTTTGGGAGGCAGTACACAGAGCGAGGAGAGCAGACACGTAAGAGGAGTCTGCCCTCAATGCGCACACAAAAAGCAAAATGTGCAATTGTGTAATCAGCTGATAACCCCAGCGTTTCTGTTTTATCAACGACCCCAGTGGGAAATTCCGCCAATGTACTAAACTCTCAGAGGTCCTCACTCAGATCAGCGGGAGAAGCCCCTTCTGGCTACCAGCCCCTGTCACCCGCACCTTGTCAGGCTGTGTGGGGCAGGCACACACGATCTCCGCATCTTCAGAGGAGAAGTAGTCATTCTTCAGCAAGTTGTCCACCAGACACTGGGTGTTGCGGATGTGAGTGACCAGAAGTTCCCGGTTGATTTTCAACAACTTAACGTGGGAGTGAGACTCTGATGGAATGATTCCCATCTCACCGTGGCCCTGCTTTTCCATGGCTAAAGGAGCAAGCAGCTACTCTGCCCAAATTCATCTTTGGCTACACGTATCTTCCTGGCAGAAGGGCAATCAGGATCCAGGGCTCCTGCCTCTCTCTCCGCGATGCCCCTAAAGAGACCAACGAAGTCACCAGTGAAACCAAAGCCATGGGAAAGATCCCTCCCTGCCCTTTGGTCCTGGAATTTCTCTACTTCAAGCAGGAGGAGTCCTGCTTAAGATGGTGATCCGAGATGTATTAAAGAAAAAAATCTTAATTGAATGGCTTCTGCTTGTGGGTTACATGCCTAGAGAGGGTGACCAGAAATATATAGCAAATATACAGCAAAACTTGTTTATTTCCTTTTGAATAAAACAAAAGTGTGCTTCAATCCTAGCCTGGAATAGGGATGGAAAGATGTATTATTTTCCATAAAAAGGTTAACCGGGACTGGAGGTTTCCACATACCCCAAGAGGGGAGCACCCAGAATTGGGAGCAAAGGAGCCACGGGATGGGAGGGGTTGTTGTGGGGGGCAGGGTCTGAGCGCAAAATGGCCTGAGGAGGGAGACAGGCAGCATGAAGTCTCCTGTGGTAGCGAAGCCTCCAGGAACCTGGGCACAGTGACGTCTCGGTCATTACTGCCCATTCTGGGTTGTGCCGTAGCCCTCCTGCATCCCTGCTCTAGCTATCCTCACACCTCCAGCAAAGTCTGCCATATACAAGCACCTCAGGCAATTAAGGAGGAGCAACGGCCATGTGTGGAATAAAATGGGGCAGGGGGAGGGCAAGAAGGAAGGTGACATGGACTTCAAGTGGCAGATGACCAGGAAGGGCCATCTCCCTGGAAACCCTTGAAACCCTTGTGCACCTGCTGAGCCTTCTGTCTGGGTAGAAATAGGGACCCAAGCCATTTTATGTGGGTATTAAAAACTAACTTGGGGGGCACCTGGGTGGCTCAGTCAGTTGAGCGTCCGACTTCGGCTCAGGTCATGATCTCACGGTTTGTGGGTTTGAGCCCCGTGTCGGGCTCTGTGCTGACAGTGTGGAGCCTGCTTGGGATTCTGTTTCCCTCTCTCTCTGCCCCTACCCTGCACATGCTCTCTCTCAAAAGAAAGACAAACAAACATTAAAAACTAAAAAAAAAAAACAAACACAACTAACTTGGGTTCACCTGAGCTAGATGAGATAAATAAACCTTCAAAAAAAATTTAAAAACCTAACTTTAAAACCTAATTTGAGCTACCCCAAATTGCGCTCATTATCTTTCTTGTTCCCTAAGATCCTGTGGCCATTTCTCCACTCATCCTTGTGTATATAAAATGGGTCATCATCTTAGAAGCAGAAAGGCCCCGACCTGGCCACTCAGTCCCTCATCTAGGTAGGAAAACTCATAGATTCAGACAGTGTTTAAACTTTTTGTTGTGCCCTGCCCGCCCTCCCCCCCCCCCCCCCGCCACAGCCACACATGACAGACCTGTAAACACAGCATCATTCATGTTTTACGAGCCCACGTCCGTTAACATTCAAGTCCAGCGGTTCTCAGCTTTTTCCCCCCAAGTCACACATGAGGCTCCTGGTCTTTGACACACTTCCAGTTTTCCTTATTTTACTTATCAATTTGCTCAACATTGCAAGCCTTCCAGAGATTTCCCAGGGGGACCCCACGCAATAACTTTCCTTTTATAACCTGAGTGACTGAGCAAGACAGACTACACTTGAACATTCTAAGCAGCAGGAGGCCAAGACATCTTTACCAAAAAAAACCCAAAACCTTTCAGGGATGGAAATGATTGGTTAGTTACTGTTGTGCTAGTAACACGCTCACCTCTTAGATGTTAATGCAGCCTTTCCCGCTGAGGTCAACTGTATGCCCCATTTTAGGATCCACAGCTTTGGAAAACTGGTTCCCTGAAGGGACACCAGGTGATAATATTAAATTTAAATTAGGGGTTAACGATACCTTTTCAAGTTTCTGGCCTTATTCTTTGAAGTAAGTCAGAATATTTTAGAACAACATTCTCTCCTTAAATCTTCGATTTCCAACTTCTTTCTGGAACCTGCAACATAAAAAAAAAAAAAGGTTTTCTTTGAAAATACTATTGCAATGAATGGCGAACAAACAAATGAAATTGACGACTAGATAGTTTCGAACCCAGAACTCAAGGATGCTGGGTACCACCTGGAGGGTCTTCCTCAGGGCAATGTTTTCTACATGTCATTCAGACAACACACTCACCTTTTTTTTTTTTTTTTGGCCATAATTGAGTCCTACCTGTACTTTATTTGCTTCACTTTGTGCTTTAAATTGACTGTTTTATTCTATTTTTTGTTTTACTTCTAGTATAGTTACTACACAGTGTAATAGTAGTTTCAGGGGTAGAATAGATTGATTCAGCACTTCCATACGTCACCTGTCACCCAGCGCTTATCACAGCAAGTGCACTCCTTAATCCCCATAAATAAACTATTTCGAAACCCAGATTAATTTTTTTTTTTTTTTTTAAGTAGGCTTCCCACCCAGCACAGAGCCCAACACGGGGCTTGAACTCATGACCCTGAGATCAAGACCTGAGCTGAGAACACTAAGCCACCCAGGAGCCCCAACACTCAGATTCATTTTATTTATTTTATTTTATTTTATTTTATTTATTTTATTTTATTTTATTTTATTTTATTTTATTTTATTTTATTTTATTTTATTTTATTTTTATTATATGAAATTTATTGTCAAATTAGTTTCCATAACAGATTCATTTTAAAGGAAATTTTATACTGCCATTGTAAGTGAAAACGATCACTTTCGATAAATAGAAAGTTACACAAAAATAAATCCGTCGGAAATAAAACCATGCTGTTGGATTCCAGCTCAACGGTGCTGCCTGGGGAGATCCGAGGTCTGAGGCCTGAGGCCTGTGTGCTCTTAGAAACATTTGAGGCCATTAAAGACACAGTAGGACAAACTGAGCCCTTTTTTCCCCTTTGGTGATAATCCTAAATCTGAGAGAACTGGAGAGAGAACTGCCCACTTCACGATGCTGTATTTTGCCGGCACCACTCCTGCCGAAGGCGGCTTGAGATAGGTGTTACCTCTCATCTGTTCAAACCTAATCTGCATCCATCTGCAATGAGGGTCCAGTTTTACTCATGGCTCTAGCCTCTTCTGAGCCTGCGATTCCCACAAAACCAATGATCTCTCCCCTCAGCCTGCCCCATAATAGCCCCACAGACATTTCTACTGCTTACCATCAAAGGCAGAAACTTCAGTCTCCTGATTTAGAGCCACTTAGGCAAAGCAACAAATTATGTGCCAGCCAGCTGGCAAGGGGGCTATTGTACTATAATTTCCAAAGCCCTGGTTTGAGATTTAATCAGATTTGCAGAATGAGCTCAATTCAGCAGGAACTTACAGTAAAGAAAGCTGAACCTGCCCAGGTATACAGAATCCAAGGGTAGACGGAATATATATCATAGGACACGATAGAGAAATTCAGTTCATAGGCATCTGGAATACCAAGCAGAGTCAGGGATCTCCTGGCCCTAACAGGGGATCCATTACTATCTTTGCCTGGTAAAAGGTGGGTCTGGCTAATGAGGCCAGTCTAGTTGTCACTTCCAGGCAAACAGAAGACCAAGGTTGGCCAGGGTCAGGTTTGGTGAGCTGGGCCTGCTCCGATGGGTGGGGCTCTCCCGGGCAGTGGTGCAGAGCCAAGAAGACAGAAGGTGGAGATCCTGGTGAGGCATGTCCAAGAAACAACCATAGAAAACATGAAGCCAATGGAGGTGGCCGGAAAAACTAGACAGACCCATGGCAGAATAAAAGAGGAAGATGAAGCACAGGAACGAAGCAGAAAAGGTCAGGGAAGGGCCAGTCTACCACCTGAAGCCATCTCTTGTGACAAAGGCAAGCGGGGGTAGAGCCTATTGGTGGGGAGGGAGCCTCTTGGGAGCTGAGGGGTTTAGATGGCACCCCCACCCACTCCTCTTCTTCCTGGCTTTCTGATCTGCCCTCAGAGAGGTTTAGTTCCCAGGTAACAGAATGCCAGGGTCCATCCACCACCTTAGGCTCCTTATGGAAATCTGTGCCCAGGTCCCATTTTGGAATTTGATCTTCTAAGCTAAATATAAAGTCTGCAGAGCCTCAAAATAAATGAATGAATGAATGAATGAATGAATGAATGAATGAATAAATAAATAAATAAATGGCTCAGGGAAGCTTCTCTGAAGAAAACAAAGCAAGTATTGGTGAAAGGCAGGCATTCAAAGGAAAAAAGAGGTAGAGACAGGAGAGAGACATTCTGTAAGACTATACAGCAAATGGTTGACTAGAAATGAAACGCAAGCCACATGTGCAATCTGAGATTTCCTAGTAGCCACATTAATGAATGTCAAAAGGAATCAATTTTAATGTTTTATTTAACCCAATGTATTAAATATATTATTGCAATATGTAATCAATATAGAATTAAGGAAATATCTTACATTCATTTTTTTTTTCCATACTAAGACTCTGAAACCCGGTGTGCATTTTATACTTAGACCACTTCTCGGTTTGGACCAGCCACACATCAAGTGTTCGCCAACTACATGTGGCCAGGGGCTGCTGTGTTGGCACAGCTGTAGAGGAAGCACTGGATGCTGGTGTAGGAAGACATCAGAGCTCCTCCCTGTCCCTGTTGCATTTTAAATACCAATGCCACGAATGACTGAATTGGCTTTTCAGCTTAGTTTCGCAGAAAGTCAGTGAGGCAGGTAGTTAAAAAAGTGAGGTCACTGATAGTTCTGCCAGCTCAGAAAGGAAGTAAGTACTGGTTTATAGACCTACTGGTTTATAGTCGGTGTACAATTCCTTTCAACTATCACATACAAATTTACAGCTTTTTATGCTTCCAAAGATTAAAACTAAGAACTATTTTTTATCAAAGCATTTTTGTGAGGGGCGCCTGGGTGGCTCAGTCGGTGAAGCGTCTAACTTTAGCTCAGGTTGTGATGTCCCAGTTTGTGAGTTTGAGCCCCGCGTCAGGCTCTGTGCCGACAGCTCAGAGCCTGGAGTCTGCTTCGGATTCTGTCTCCCTCTCTCGGCCCTTCCCCGCTCACACTCTCTCTCTCTCTCCCTCTCAAAAATAAATAAATATGAAAAAAATGTGTTTTCAAATGCTATAGATAGTATAATGAGACGTTCACACACCATGGGTAGGAATGTACCCTGGTGGAGACCATCTGGGAACCCATTTGACAGAACATATCAAGAGCCTGTGAAAAGTTTGTTTTAGTGATTTCCCATTCTAGAGACCTGTCTTCTGCAAATATTTCCTATTCTAGAAGTCTGCCTTCTGAAAAGATTCAGAGGCTCTGACAATTTTGTGGGTTTTTTTTTTTAAACAGTTTTCTTCTGCTTCTAGCTGTAATACAGTAGCTTATGACTCCCACAGAGGTCAACTGCAGGTGAAGTGATCAACAAATTGGGGTATAATCATACAGTACAGTGCTATTCGACAATAAATATGAATGATACAACACGAATATCACAGATATTATGCTAAGAGAAACCAGACTCAAAAGAATCTGAATGATTCCATTCATACGATTCCAAAAATCTGACCTAGAAATCAGAGCAGTGGTTCCCTGGGGTGGGGAGTGGGAAGACAGGAGAAACTGCCTGCATAGAGAAACACGAGAAATTTCTGGGGAGACAGAAATGTCCTTTATCTTTTTTTGATAAGTTTTTTTTAAATGTTTATTTATTTTTTGAGAGAGAGAGAGAGAGAGTGAGTTCTGCAGCTCTGTGGAGGGTAGGGAGCCATTTTGGCAGAGACAGGACAGAGAGAGAGGGAAAATGTGGCGCGTGAGATTGCACAAGAAGAGCACTTCCCCTGGAAAGGAGCTTGACAGAAAGAGGGCAAACACAGGGCGCTTGACAAGAAATCTGTCCCCCAAAACCATTGATGGGTAGAAAGGAGAGGGTTTCAGTTCCACCAGGATTCTATAAACAGTGGAGGGCAGAGTCTGAAGGTTCAGAGCTCATTAACTGGTGGCGCTCCAGTGATAGAGTAGGGCAAAACCCCAGGAGTGGGCAGCACAGTCTGAGGGTTCCCTGTGTCTTGTGGGGAGAAGCTGTTCCCCTGCTTGGAGTACATGTGGTAGAGGCCATATGGCCTCCTCACAGGCAAAGTTCTCAGTGGACCCCAGAGAGAAGCCATGTTTGCTGGCATTGGGACAAAGACTTTAGAGTGTGGCAAATTGGCACTGGGTAGGTGTTGTGATTTGCCATAGACTTTTTTTTTCCCTCTATTCTATCAAGCTTCTTTCAACAAGCAGACTGAAACACACCTAGGATCAAGCTTCCTTTTTTTGATTTTGTTTTGTTTTTAATTTTTACGTTTTTATTTTTTATTTAATTTTTTTCTTCCTCCAAAATGACAAGATGTAAGAATTCACCCCAAAAGAAAGAATAGGAATAAATGACAGCCAGGGATTTAATCAACACAGATATAAGTAAGATGTCTAAACTAGAACTTAAAACCATGATTTTAAGAATACTAGCTGGGGTTGAAAAAAGCATAGAAGACACCAGAGAATCCCTTTCAGCAGAGATAAAAGAACTAAAATTTAGTCAGGCCAAAATAAAAAATGTTGTAACTGAGATGCAATCTTGAATGAATGCCGCGATGGTAAGGATGGATGAAGTAGAGCAGTGAATCAGTGATATAGAGGATAAAATTATGGAAAATAATGAAGCAGAAAAAAAGAGGGAAACAAAGGCAAAAGCATGATATAAAACTTAGAGAACTCAGTGACTTATCAAAAATTAATAACATTTGAATCAGAGGAGTCCCAGAAGATGAAGAGAGAGGAAAAGGGACAAAAGGTTTATGCGAGCAAAATATAGTGGAAAACTTTCCTAATCTGGGGAAGGACACGGATATCAAAATCCAAGAAGCACAGAGAACTCCCATTAGATTCAACAAAAACCAACCATCACCCAAGGCATATCATAGTCAAATTCACAAAATATACAGAGAAGGAAAGAATTAGAAAGCAGAAAGGGGAAAAAAGTCCTTAACCTACAAGGGATGACAGATCAGGTTCGCAGCAGATCTGTCCACAGAAACCTGTCAGGACAGAAGGGAGTGGCAAGATATATTCAACGTGCTGACTCAGAAAAATATTCAGCCAAGAATTCTTTATCCGGCAAGGCTGTCATTCAAAATAGAAGGAGAGATAAAGACTTTCCCAGACAAATAAAAACTAAAGGAGTTTGTGACCATTAAACCAGCCCTACAAGAAATTTTAAGGGGACTTTTTGAGTGGAGAAGAAACTAAACAAAACAAAAAAGACCAAAAGCAACAAAGAAAGGACCAGAGAACATGACCAGAAACACCAATTCTACAAGCAACACAATGGCACTAAATTCATATCTTTCAGTACTCACTGTAAATGTAAATGGAATAAATACTCCAATCAAAAGACACAGGACATCAGAATGGATAAGAAAACAAGACCTATATATATGCTGCCTAAAGAGACTCATTTTAGACCTAAACACACCTGCAGATTGAAAGTAAGGTAATGGAGAATCATCTATCATGCTAATGGACATCAAAAGACAGCTGGAGTAGCCATACTTATATCAGACAAACTATATTTTAAAACAAAGGCTGTAACAAAAGATGAAGAAGGGCATTATATCATAATTAAGGGGTCTATCCACCAAGAAGGTCTAACAATTATAAATATGTATGCCCTCAGCTTGAAACAACCCAAATATATAAGTCAATCACAAACATAAAGAAACTCATTCATAATAATACCATAATAGTTAGGGACTTTACACCCCCATTTACATCTAAGCAGAAAAATCAACAAGGAAACAATGGCTTTGAATGACACACTGGACAAGATGGGCTTAATAGATATATTCAGAACATTTCATCCTAAAGCAGCAGAATACAGATTATTCTCAAGTGCACATGGAACATTCTCCAGAATAGATCACACACTGACCGGGTCACAAATCAGCCTTCAACAAGTACAAAAAAACTGATATCATACCATGCAGATTTTAAGACCACAGTGCTATGAAACTTGAAATCAACCACAAGAAAAAATTTGGAAAGACCATGAATACTTGGAGATTAAAGAACATCCTACTAAAGAATGAATGGGTTAACCAAGAAATTAAAGAGGAAATTAAAAGGTACATGGAAGCCAATGAAAATGAAAACACAACAGTCCAAAACCTCTGGGACGCAGCAAAGACAGTCATAAGAGGAAAGTATATAGCAATCCAGGCCTTCCTTAAGAAGGAATAAATGTCTCAAATACACAACCTAATCTCACACCTAAAGGAGCTGGAAAAAGAACGGCAAATAAAGCCCAAAACCAGCAGAAGAAGGGAAATAATAAAGATTAAAGCAAAAACCAATGATATCAAAATCAAAGAAACAGTAGAAGAGATCAAGAAAACCAGGAGCTGATTCTTTGAAAGAATTAACAAAATTAATAACCCCCTAGCCAGATTTATCAAAAAGAAAAAGGACCCAAATAAATAAAACCATGAATGAAAGAGGAGAGTTCACAACCAACAACAAAGAAATACAAACAATAATAAGAGAATATTATGAGCGATTATATGCCAACAAATTGAGCAATTTAGAAGAAATGGACAAATTCCTAGAAACACATAAACTACCAAAACTGAAACAAGAAGAAATTGAAAATGTGAACAGACCCATGCCCAGGAAAGAAATTGAATCAGTAATCAAAAATCTCCCGGGCGCCTGGGTGGCGCAGTCGGTTAAGCGTCCGACTTCAGCCAGGTCACGATCTCGCGGTCCGGGAGTTCGAGCCCCGCGTCAGGCTCTGGGCTGATGGCTCGGAGCCTGGAGCCTGTTTCCGATTCTGTGTCTCCCTCTCTCTCTGCCCCTCCCCCGTTCATGCTCTGTCTCTCTCTGTCCCAAAAATAAATAAACGTTGAAAAAAAAAAATTAAAAAAAAAAAAAATCTCCCAACAAACAAGAGTCCAGGGCCGGAAGGCTTTCCAAGGGAATTCTACCAAACATTTAAAGAAGTGTTGACACCTACTCTTTTGAAGGTGTTCCAAAAAATAGAAATAGAAGGAAAACTTTCAAACTCGTTCTACAAGGCCAGCATTACCTTGATCCCAAAACCAGACAAAGACCCCACTAAAAAGGAGAACTACAGACCAATTTCCTTGATGAACATGAAGGCAAAAATTCTCAACAGGATACTAGCAAACCAAATCCAATAATACATTAAAAGAATTATTTACCACGATCAAGTGGGATTTATTCCTAGGCTGCAGTGCTGGTTCAATATCCACAAATCAATCAACTTGATACATCACATTAATGAAAGAAAGGATAAGGACCACATAATCTTCTCAATAGATGCAGAAAAAGCATTTGACAAAATACAGCATCCTTTCTTGATAAAAACCCTCAACAAGGTAGGGATAGATATAACACACCACAACATCATGAAGGCCATATACCAAAGGCCCACAGCTAATATCATCCTCAACGGGGAAAAACCGAGTGCCTTCCCCCTAAGGTCAGGAACACAACAGGGATGTCCACTCTCGCCACTGTTGTTCAACATAGTGTGGGAAGTCCTCGCCTCAGCAATCAGACAACAAAAGAAATAAAAGGCATTCAAATTGGCAAGGAAGAAGTCAAACTTCCACTCTTTGCAAATGACATGATATTCTAGGTGGTAAACCCAAAAGACTCTGCCAAAAAATTGCTAGAACTGATATGTGGATTCAGCATAGTATCAGAATATAAAATCAACGTACAGAAATCTGTGGCATTTCTATATGCCAATAATGAAGCAGCAGAAAGAGAAATCAAGGGGCACCTGGGTGGCGCAGTCGGTTAAGCGTCCGACTTCAGCCAGGTCACGATCTCGCGGTCCGGGATTTCGAGCCCCGCGTCGGGCTCTGGGCTGATGGCTCAGAGCCTGGAGCTTGTTTCCGATTCTGTGTCTCCCTCTCTCTCTGCCCCTCCCCCGTTCATGCTCTGTCTCTCTCTGTCCCAAAAATAAATAAACGTTGAAAAAAAAAAATTAAAAAAAAAAAAAAGAAAGAGAAATCAAGGAGCCGATCCCACTTACAACTGCACCAAAAACCATATAATACCTTCAAATAAACTTAACCAAAGAGGTAAAAGTTATATATGCTGAAAACTATATAAAGCTTATGAAAGAAATTGAAGAAGACACAAAGAAATGGAAAAACATTCCACACTCATGGACTGGAAGAACAAATATTGTTAAAATGTCAATATTACCCAAACCAATGTACATATTCAATGCAATCCCTATCAACACCAGCATTCCTCACAGAGCTAGAACAAACAATCCTAAAATTTATATGGAACCAGAAAAGACCCCAGATAGCCAAAGTAATTAATTTCCCCCAAAAGGAAAAGAAAAATTAGGTATATCCTCACCAAAAAAGAGCTGGCATAGCTACATTAAAATTAAATAAGGGAAGAAATGTTACTAGAGGTAGAAAAACATTTCATAATGACAAAATGATCAATTTTAAAGGACAATACAAAGATTTTAATTTGTATGCACCTAGTAACATATTTTCAAAATAATAAAGCAAAAATTGGGGCACCTGGGTGGCTCAGTCAGCAGATAGATCCTCTGACTTCAGCTCAGGTCATGATCTCATGGTTTGTGAGTTCGAGCCCCACATCAGGCTCTCCGCTGTCAGTGCAGAGCCTGTTTCAGATCTTCTGTCCACACCCACCTCACTACCCTTCCCCCTGTTGCACTCTCTCTCAAAAATAAACACTTAAAATAATAATATAATAATAAGGCAAGAATTGGCAATCCTAAAAGGAGAAATAGACAAATCCAAAATCACAATGGAGTTTTTTTTAAGTTTATTTATTTATTATTGAGCGAGAGCGAGAGAGAGAGAGAGAGCACACAAGCTAGAGAGAGGTAGAGATTAGAGACAGAATCCAAAGCAGGCTCCAGGCTCTGAGCTGTCAGCACAGAGCCTGATGCGGGACTTGAACTCATGAATGGTGAGATCATGACCTAAGCTGAAGTCAGACACTTAACTGACTGAGCCACCTAGGTGCCCCACAATGGAGGACTTTAATACATGCTTCAGAGTAACTGAAAGAAAACACCACAAAAATTAACAGCCAGTAAGAACATGGAGAATCTGAACAGAATAACAAGTCTTCTAACTGACATCTATAAAACATGTACCCAACAGCAACAGAATGCCTCACATTAAACTGACATATCATAAAGCAAGTTCTTAACATATTTTTTTTTAAATGTTTTTATTTATTTTTGAAGGAGAGAGAGACCGAGCATGAGCAGGGGAGGAGCAGAGAGAGAGGGAGACACAGAATTTGAAGCAGGCTCCAGGCTCCGAGCTGTCAGCCCAGAGTCCGACGTGGGGCTCGAACTCATAAACTGGGAGATCACGACCTGAGCCGAAGTCGGACGCCTAGCTGACTGAGCCACCCAGGTGCCCCTTAACATATTTTTTAAAGTTTATTTATTTATTTTTTAGAGAGAGAGAGAATTCCAAACAGGCTCTACACTGCTCCAATGCAGAGCTCGAACCCAGAAACTGTGAGATCAGGATCTGAGACGAAGTTAAGAGCCAGATGCTTCACCGCCTGAGCCACCCAGGTGCCGCTTAGCACATTTTAAAGGACTGAAATCATTCAGAATATATTCTCTGACCGTAGTGGAATCAAGCTAGAAATCAAAAATAAAAAGACACCTAGAAAATCCCCAAATCAACTGGTCAGAGAATAGAAATCAGAAAATATTTTGAACTGCATGATAATGAAAATACAACATACCAAAAATACAACACGTGTGGGATACAATTAAAGAACTCATAGAAATGTATAGACTTACATGCATATATTAGAAAAGAAAAACAAAAATTCTATTTACAAAGTGGGTTTAGGGGGAACATATGTCAACCTAACAATGAAGGTCATATATGAAAAGCCCACAGTGACCATCATACTCCATGGTGCAAAACTGAGAGCTTTCCCTTTAAGGTCAGGAATTCATTTAGAACAACAAGCAGATGAGGACAAGCACATGGTCAATGCAGGTCTCTGCGTCCATTTCATTTGTTCATTTACACTCATCTTGCACAAAGGCAACTGGACCCAAGGGGGCTCACGGACAAGAGAAACAGCACAAACAGAAATCTAGCCGCTCACCAAATGCAAAGAAAACAAACTAATAGAAGAACGGAGGAAACAAAGCAAAGACTTCTGCCTTTTGTAAAGTTAGAACCCTAGAACGGAGTGAGGTCCGTGCTAGCCAAAAGTCTGCAAACGGCAAGCAAGGCCCGGGGTGCTTAGAAGAGCCCTGCGACCGACCTGCTGTCAGAAGGCATGTGATGAGGTCACAGGAACACATTGGACAAAGTATCACTTAGAAAGGAGCCCCACTTGGGGGTGCCTGTGTGGCTCAGTCCATTAAGCATCCCACTTCGGCTAAGGTCATGATCTCCCGGTCTTCTCCCCATCTGTGAGTTCGAGCCCCACGTGGGGCTCGGAGCTGACAGCTCGGAGCTTGGAGCCTGCTTTGGATTCTGTGTCTCCCTCTCTCTCTGCCCCTCCCCTGCTCACAGTGTTTCTTTCTCTCTCTCTCTAAAAATAAATGAACATTTTTTAAAAATTAAAAGAAAGAGAGAAAGAAAGAGAGAAAGAGAGAAAGGGAGAAAGAAAGAAAGAAAGAAAGAAAGAAAGAAAGAAAGAAAGAAAGAGAAAGAAAGAAAGTAAGTAAGTCCCACCTGGGGAAAGAACAACTGGGACTCACATGCAGAGACTGAGCGACTTCTGTTCCCCTTTCATCTCGGAATCACAGGGAGGCCCTTCCCCTACATTCAGTTTCACTTTCTAAAGAGGGATTTTGCCCAGTCCTGCAGCTTTCTTCCTTTTCTACTATCCCAAGGGATCCTGAAAGTAAATGCACACTCTTTGTAACTAAGATAAAAAACATTTTATAAAGATGCTCATCTCTATAGAGGTTTCTTTTTATGTTTGAATAACTTTCCCCCTAGTAGGAAACTGTGGAAACTTTGGGAAATGCAATAAATAAATAAATAAATAAGACAAAAAAAACCCAAATCACCTACACCACTGTTAACATTCTAGACTAACCTTCTACATTTTGGCATCACACTATATATATATATATATATATACATATATATATACACACACACACACATATACACATATATATATACATACATGTGTATATACACATATATATATACATACATGTGTATATACACATACATATATATGTATACATGTATACACACATACATATATACACACATACATATATACACATGCATGTGTGTATATACGCACATATATACATACATGTGTATATATACATACATGTGTATATACATGTACATATATATATGTACACAGACATAGGGACAGCATATAAATGTATATATACACATATATACACATATATATACATATATATGTGTATATATACATATGTATATATACACATATATATATGTACACAGACATAGGGACAGCATATATATGTGTATATATATACACATATATATGTATATATATGTGTGTGTGTGTGTGTATATATATATATATGCTGTCCCTTTACCATTATCTTGTGTTTCTGTGTAACCACCAAGGCCCTCTCTTGAGCTGCAGAAGCCAGTTTCTGAGAGATGCTTTACTTCCCCGGTTTTTATTTTATAAAGAAAAATAAGAGCCACCTGCCACTCTTTGATCTTTTAAAGCCCGTAACTGAGAAATTCCACATGCCAAACAAAGGATCAAACGTGATGCCGGCTGGTGACACCTCCGCTGGCCTGGCCCTGCCTGCCTGAACCCCCACAGCAAATCCAGAAGCCTCCATCCGTGGCCAATCACAAGACAACACAGTATCGTCAACAGGACCTGCAGACGGGCCGCCAGGGAACAGGCGAGGGAGGGGCACTGGAAAGACTCCAGGATGTCGGCCTCCCGTGTCCTTCTGCAGAGGTCGGGTGTCACGGGCTGCACTGCATGGTGGCTCCAGCAGGGCACAGAAGGACCATCACTAACACTGAGTAAGCACTTTACTAGGGGCCCGGCATCCAGCCAAGGCTTTCCAGTACCTGCGAGAGATACAGTAACACAGGGCTAGATGTGGTCTCTAGAGCCAGCCAGGCCGAGGGACTGAATTCAAACCCTGTTCCCTTACTCATTAGCAAGCTAGCCGCAGCTTCTCTGAGCCTCAGTTTCCTCACAGTGACAGCCCCTGCCTCAAAGTGTTGCTACAAGGACTGAGTCATTATTCAAAGTGTCTAGACTGGGCATCAAGTAAACATCCTCAGTGATTATCACCTAATTTAATCTTCTCTATTATCTCCCTCAATTCTTCGGACAACCCTAGGTGGCAGAGGCCATTGTTATGGCCGATTCACAAATGAGAAAGCTGAGGCACACAGAGGTTAACTATCTTCCCAGAGTCACCGAGTTTATAACCTGGCAGGGCAGACGGACAGAACACAAGATTTCGAGTGTGGGGAGCACACCGAGTGGGAAATGAACCAAGAGCGCCAGTGAGATGTGCAGCGGCCCGCGGGCCTTCCTTGGGCCCCACTGGAGCCCTCTGCAGCGGCAGGTGGCCGGGAGACGTGCTCAGAACCCCTGTCTCTTAGGAGCGTGAATGTGAGACACACTGAGTCCCAGGAAACCCCCAGCACATGAGGACTGGGTCAGGGCTGCCCACTGCTGAGGGACACGGTCTCCACAGCCACCCAGGGGTCATACTCCTTAAATCCCGTGTATCTTTATAATAAACCTCCATGCACAGAGAGGACCTCAGTGTTATCTCCGAGTGAGATCGTGAGTTACATGCAGCAGCTTTGCCCTGAGCAGAATCACCGAGCAGAGCCGGGGGGCAGAGGTCACCCTGCCCACGGCATAACTGTGCATGTCAGCTACCAAATTTGGCTTCTACCCCCACAGACAGGGCCTCAATCAACAACAGAAGCCTCAAGAAAATCTTTCCCCATAATCTACACTGATCCCATGATTTCACTCTTCGACACTCAGCTGCTGGGAATTCATCCTGGGCCTGGAATACTTGTATTTCAAGATAAATGACACAGCTTTCCATAAATTGGTGTTGCAATACCAGGCAAGATGAACAGATCTGAAGCCTAGTCCTTCCAACATTCTTCAACAATGTAGCAGATGCAAACTGCTACATTGTGTAGTCAAGCCATTCTACAGGCATTTCTGCTGCTGTCGCTTTCGGAGGCTGGGAACACATACTAACAGAAGCAAAACCAAAGCCAGCTTTGCTGGCATCCAGCTGCTATGGAATCTGGCCAGGGCTATGAGCGCCTGTACCTATGCTGACCCCAGCGCCACCTACATCCCTCACTGCCCTCCCCCCCACCCCCAGTTCAGTTCATTTCTCTGAGGTTTATTTTTGAGAGAAAGAGAGAGAGAGAGTGCGTGCACACGTGTGAGAGGGGCAGAAAGGAGGAGACAGAAGATCTGAAGCAGGCTCCACACTGTGAGCGCAAAGCCTGATGTGGGGCTTGAACTCACAACCATGAGATCATGACCTGAGTAGAAATCAAGGGCTGCTTTGGGGGTGGGAGGGAGGGGAGGGTGGGTGATGGGTATTGAGGAGGGCACCTTTTGGGATGAGCACTGGGTGTTGTATGGAAACCAATTTGACAATAAACTTCATATATTGAAAAAAAAAAAAGAAAGAAATCAAGGGCTGCTTAACCAACTGAGCCACCCAGGTGCCCCTGTTCATTTCTCTAAATGTGAGTTCCCAAACAGGCTGGTGCTCCTTGAAAAATAGACACAGTGATAGAAGTAGGTGGCTCATTAAATAGTTTGGATTCTTGGGGTGCTCGGCTGGCTCAGTCAGTAGAGCGTGCAACTTCTGATCTCAGGGTTGGGAGTTCGAGCCCCACATTGGGTACAGAGCATTACTTAAAAATAAAATATTTAAAACACATAAATAAGTAGTTTGGACCCTCTTCCTAGGTACCAGGGAGGGTTACAGTTCCCTACCCCCTTGAAGTCACTTGCTTTGAATCATGACCCACCAATAATGACAACAGGGACTGCCTCCTGCCACATTGGGACAGGCACGGTATGAGCAAGACACAAACCTGTTGTTTGAGCTGCTGAGATTTTGGAATTATCTGTAACCCAGCCCAGCCTGAGGGAGACCACGCTTTTGGACAAGAACAGCGTTCAGCACGGTGCGAAACTGAGGCCCAGAGTGGAGAAGTGGGTTGTCAAAGTCCAGACGGCTAGGCAGGGCTGGATGCACACCACGGCTCCCACCCTTCCTTCACAAGACGGCAGTTTCTGGAGGACAGAACCCCGGGACATTAAAGGACCACGCGTAGTAAAGAGAAGCCGCTACAATTTTTTTTTTTTTTAGATACCATAAAAACTGACTGTATTTATGGAGTTCAGGGTTAGATTAAAATAAAACACCATTCTCCGTCTCGCTCTGACTTACAGTCATCCATAAAAGAAGATACTAACGTATGAAGCAGAAAACAGGCACACGAGCAAGTCCTGCATATCCTTGATTGCTACCGCAGCGGCCGCATCTGCTTGTTGTGGTCCCACATCCTGTCGTTTCACCCAGCTACCTGCCCCGTGCCAGAACCGCTGCACCTCAGCCCAGTCCACCGTCACCACGTCAGGACTGTCACGTACGAACCATCGTCAGTGACGAAGACATACGTACTGGCACAGAAAGGTCTTCCAGACCTATCATCACTTGAGAAACACACACTGCTGGGGCACCTGGGTGATGATCTCGCGGTTCATGGGTTCGAGCCCTGCATCCCCATCAAATGAAGTGACAGGTCATGGAAACCAAGCAAACTCAGAGGAGATGCTACGACTCTTTCTGGGCACCTGTGAATAAAAGAAATGCTCTTTCTGGTTTGGTGAAATATCACAGTCAAGCTGACAGGTTTGTGGGCGGGAACAATTTTATTTTGTCTTCAATTTCGTAGGAGGCTGTCCACTCATGGTATTGCCACTTAACTCCGGTTTGAAATAAGGAATCAAAAGTGAAAATATCAATCCTCACGAAAAAAATTATAGAGCAAAAGAATCAACAAAACTGACTTGTAAGTAGATATTTTTCAATCTTCGGACCTCAAGCAATACCTTATTGAAGAAATGCTCCGTGATCACCAAATATTTCATCTCCTTTTGTATTTTCCCCTTCCTTTCATGGAACACAAGCCTCTCAACGGTTTAAAACAATATCGGCTCATTTGCCTTCTGTGGAACATCTTGCCCCTGAGTGATGTTTGCATTTTGGTGGAGGACTGCCGCAGGAAGCTCACATTTTCCCACCCGATATCCGCTCCCCACCCAAAAGGTACCGTTACCAGTGAAACCATTTGAGATTCTTTCCCCTCTCTGTTAAAAGCACATCCTATCATGAATGTCAAACCACCAAATACCATCTCAGCAAAGCCGCAAGCTGCCGCACGCACTATGGGTTTCCAAAACATTCTCACTCCCACAGCCCTGAACAACAGAAATCGATCATTGATATCAGATAATAGATAACTGGTGTTTATTTATTGAGTTCAGATTTAAGAGGAGCTCAAGAAAGCCACCATTCCCGGCCTGCTTCGGAGATATTCCCCAGATTATAAAACATCAATCAGAATGGACTCTGCCAACCTGAACATAGACCCCAGCGAAACCCATACACACCCCCATGAGGGTCGACGATTACACCTGCAGTCTCCTCAAGGAAATTTCTCCTCTCTTGAAGAAGATTCATTTTGGTGAATAGGACCCACAGCCTCCTCAGACCAGTCTTAAAATGACGATGATAATTATACTGTGTTTATTGACGTGGACTGGCTGGAGTGAGGATTTTTTTTATTTTTTATTTTATTATTATTTTTTTAACGTTTTATTTATTTTTGAGACAGAGGGAGACAGAGCATGAACGGGGGAGGGCCAGAGAGAGAGGGAGACACAGAATGTGAAGCAGGCTCCAGGCTCTGAGCCGTCAGCACAGAGCCCGACGCGGGGCTCGAACTCACGGACCGCGAGATCGTGACCTGAGCCGAAGTCGGCCGCTTAACCGACTGAGCCACCCAGGCGCCCCTGGAGTGAGGATTTGAAGAGCATGGCCCCACCGTTCTTCAAGGTGCCCATCCACGGGGTGGGTGGACTAACCCATCCCAACAGCAAGCTCACAGAAAGCGAGTGCCTAGCATATGTTTACACAGTATTGGCAGTGCTGGGCAGAGAACACGCACAATGGGGCGACTCAAACTGCCTCTACTTTCCCTGCTGCGTAATCCACAAAAACATTAGCTCAGTTATGCTCCCAGGCTTCTGACATTAGACAGATGCAAACTGCCATTCTTTAATGGGCCTACATAGAACTCTTTCCCTCGCTCTCATGGGCTGGTTGTTGTTGTTGTTCCTATTAATTTTTCTTACTTTGTTTTCAATTTCTTATCCTGGGACACAAGCCCACTCCTGTATGCCTCTGCCATGCCGGAAAACGACTGACAGTTTCCTCTGGAGAAAACGTAGCAGATGGGTGAGGCTACAGTTTATTATTTGAAGCTTTTAAACTCCATTAACACTCGTTCGCTTTAAGTATCTGAAAGCCCTTAATCCCTCAGAATTTCCAAGCAGATGCAGAAGTCGATCTCCCATCATCTCTCTTCTGTGCCACTGCCCCCCGCCCCCTCTCCTTCCATCTAGCTTCCTTTTCTTCTCTATCTTCCTTTCTTGGGCAAGTGCCACAGAACTCCAGATGCAGACGCAACCAGCCACCCTGCCTACAAAGGAAGGAATGCTGCCCCAGCTGATGTAAGCCCTTGGGAGGGGATGGAAGCTGACAGAATGCAGACCTCCTGTCGCGGGGCCTTCTGGGAAGTCCCACTTCTGACTCCACATGGCTCAGAGTCAAGCCTCCTGGTTGAGAAACACTGCATATAACGTATGCAGAACCAGCCCCTTGCTTCTCTGCTGGAACCCTGGGTTTTTGTTTTTTTTTTTTTTTATCATTTATTTTTGAGAGACAGAGAGAGACAGAGCATGAGTGGGGGAGGGGCAGAGAGAGAGGGAGACACAGAATCCGAAGCAGGCTCCAGGCTCCGAGCTGCCACCACAGAGCCCAACACGGGGCTCGAACCCACAAACCAGGAGATCATGACCTGAACTGGAGTCGGCACTTAACTGACTGAGCCACCCAGGCGCCCCTGGAACCCTGAACTTCTTGAGTGGAACAGAGTGTTGTCCAAGGCCCCCATTTTTGAGGTGAGGAAACCGAGGCCCTGGGCAGTATGGATCAACCAGAACTAGAAGCCAGGCCTCCTGGCCCTGAGGCAAAAGCTTCTTTTGCTTCCTTGTGATTAGAATAGCTGCCTGGGTGGGTGGAAGCATACACCCTCCCCCCAAGTAGCAATGGACAGACACCTTGTTCTTCCCCTCGGCCCCTCTCTCCCCGCTGGGAACTCCCGCTTCTCTCAGAGGACGAGGTACTTCACCTTCTCCCTTCTTAACTTCTCCCTTCGTGCTGATTGATGGTGGCTATCAAGGGCCCAGCAAGACTCTAACACCAGGTTACCCGATTCTAATCATAGCGGTGTGATTTGGACAAATGACACCACACCCCCCCTCTGTGCTTCAGTGTTCTTCCCTAGAAAACGCAGACAAGATTAGCGCCTACCTCCTAAGATCGCCACGAGGGTTCGATGAGTTCATACACACGCGGTGGTTAGGGCAGCGCGGGTCACGCAGCAGGCACAGACCATGATGGAGAAGGCAGACGAGCCCAGGACTTCTGCCCCGTTCATCCTTGAGGTCCAGCATTTGACTGCGAGCAAAGAGGCCTATCTGGTTAGTCACTGCACTCTAGAACACAGTGGATGCGAGATAAAAAAAAAAAAATTACTGGGGCGCCTGGGTGGCGCAGTCGGTTAAGCGTCCGACTTCAGCCAGGTCACAATCTCGTGGTCCGTGAGTTCGAGCCCCGCGTCGGGCTCTGGGCTGATGGCTCAGAGCCTGGAGCCTGTTTCCGATTCTGTGTCTCCCTCTCTCTCTGCCCCTCCCCCGTTCATGCTCTGTCTCTCTCTGTCCCAAAAATAAATAAACGTTGAAAAAAAAAATTAAAAAAAAAAATTACTGAGGGGTGCCTGGGTGGCTCAGCTGGTTGAGCGTCCGACTTCGGCTCAGGTCATGATCTCACCGTTTGTGAGTTCGAGCCCCGCGTCAGGCTCTGTGCTGACAGTGCGGAGTCTGCTTGGGATTCTCTCTCTCCCTCTCTCTCAAAAATAAACGCTTAAAAAAGTTGTGGAGTGAATGAATCTGGCACAACACACTGCTTAGGGCAGGGGCTTCCTTACTGTGCACTGAATGAATATGCGAATACTTAGGGGAAGTTGCTTGCTAAGGTGATTGGTGGATAAATTCAAATCTGAGGGCACGAGTATCTTCTATTGCTCTAAGGCATTTATATCAGCTGCTGCATTGAAAAGGCCAACCAGAGCCCAGCTCTCAACTTCTAGGACACTGTCTATCCATGCACCCAGGACAAAATCACTTGTGCTTTGTGACAGTGCCCCACCCCACCCCCTCTCCTGCCATGGTGCCTTATGGGGGCTGACATGCAATTATTGATTGACATTTTCCTGGTGTCATCCAGGCTTTGAAAAACGAAGTTTCAAAAGCACCCTGCCTGGGATCCACCTCTGAGGGGCCAGTAAATAAAAGTACCTCAATAAGGAAAGAAGACTGAAGACAAGAGACGATTGAATCAGAAACTCAGATCTGGAACTCTGTAAGCGGGTTTAAGCACTTAGGCGGAAGGAAGTGCTCCAGAAGCAACAGGTCTGGGACATCTGGGGGTGGCACTGAGAATCAACACAGAGAATGTCTGGGGCTGCTCAAAGGAAAGGCGTTCCACCAGAACAGAATAAGTTAGTCACTTCAGAGGCTTGAGTTGAAACTTGACCTTGAGTAAATAAACACTGCTGACTGCTGGCCAAAACACTTAGCTGGAGTGTTTTATTCACCCCACTTGAACATGATGCCACAGTCAGAACCACGTGGGACCCAAGTCTACCCAGGAGCTCGGCTGCAGGGTATCCGGGACGTGAGTAGGGTGACCCTGAGGGGTGCTGAGAGGTTGAGAAGATGCCAAGTTCCCCAGAGGCAGCACCACCCTGGGCCCTCCAGAGCCCTCAGCCAGTGTGGTCCTGTGGTAGGGAGCAGGCCTCCCACCAGCCAAAACACATCGCCTCCGACTCTGTCACCTCATGACAACATCACAGAAGTATGGAGAAAGAGGGCAGTGTAGACCCCCCAAAGCAAGCTGGCATGCCATGGTGAGGTCTCAGCCCCCTTACGGTTTGGAGGCTTTTCCTATGACGTGAAAGCTCCAAATAAAGAATTTGTTTTTTTTCCAAACCCTGTGCCTTTTAAAGGTATGCCATTCCCCCGGCTAACGAACAGGGCGGAGAAAGCACCTCTTTCAGGGCTTTTGGGCAATGCCAGACGAGAGCAGACTCGTATGAAAAACTATCCGATGTCCCTTCCCTTGGCCAGGGAGGCAGGGTTCCCAGGATTTGGTACCTGCAGATCCTGACAGTCTGACATCCACACTCCCACCCTGCCTCTGCTCATTAGGTCCTTTGGTTCCTGTTTCCAAGGAGCCAGAAAGGACTGATCCGCCCACCTCTATCCACCGAGGCTCCTGCTGAGGGATCCTGGCACCTAGGAGGCCCGCACACGTTTACACATCTGCCCCAGAGAACCACGGAGCCAGTGCTGTGGTTAGGTGGGTCAGGCTCCGATGTCTGATTCTGCCACCTTTTACTTTAGTATGGGCTTCAGCTGTTTCATTTAGAAACTGAAAACCGAAATTTCCGTCTCCAGAATTGTCTCACACATTAAGATGAGGTTTATAAAGCTTAATAAATAGGGGTTAACTATCTTTTTCTTGTTCATTACTAACAGAAAAAGCAGGGGTTGGGGTGGGGGGTAGGGATCTCCTGAAGCCCCACCCCACGGCCTTTTAGAATAAAATTCCAAATCCTTCCCAGCCCAGGAAGCTGGGCTTGGCCTGAGTTTGGTTCATTCTTTAGCTCTCTCGGCACATTCCCCAACACAGCCGGTGCCTTCCCGCCTCTGAGCCTTCAAACATGCTGTTCCCTGCGTTTGGCTGCTCCAACTCCTTCTCCTCCCAAGTTCTAGTTGAAAAGGCTCATTCTTGGAAAA
Source organism: Lynx rufus (assembly GCF_022079265.1). Taxonomy (NCBI): domain Eukaryota; kingdom Metazoa; phylum Chordata; class Mammalia; order Carnivora; family Felidae; genus Lynx; species Lynx rufus. The sequence goes on from NW_025814856.1 coordinate 122,549,980, forward strand.
GCATATCTCAGACTGCCTTAATCCTGGTGCGGCTCTGATGGTCTGTCTCATGGCATACCGTTGTTTTCACTTACGGCGCTTACCACAGTTTCAAACTATGTGTTTGTGTGTTACACCCCTTCCTCCTCCAGGATCCTGCAAACTCCATTTGGCCGGATGCTGGGTCCGGTTCATTCACTGCTGTATCCCAGTGATACAGATAGACTCCTGGCACTAGCAAGGCCTTCCGATAATATTTGTTGAATTAATGTGTTGAAGAATTGAATCTCCAGCGAGCCAGGAGGAACCAGGAGCTACAAACAGCTTTCTAACAGCCCTCAACACCAGACTGGGGAGCCAGCGAAGCACTCCACACTTTCTGTTTTCCCAGAAAAACAATCGCCACCTCATTATCTGAAAGGCTGAAGCATCCTCCATTCACTCAATGGAGAATGTGCATATCTGGGCCCGTGTCCCGCTGGCTCGGGTCTCCTGGAAGATTGCTAGATCTCCAAAAGAGGCAAAAGCTCCTGGGGTGTAAAGAAGAGGGACGGGGAGGAAGGAATTTGTGAAAAGGCAATCACCTTGGACCAGGCACTTCACTTTCGACGGCATGCTGTTTGAACACTGTGCCCAGCGCAGCCCCACCTGGAACTTCCAGGCCTGCTCTTTTCGCACACCTGTCTGGGTGAAGGTAGGTTTTGTTACACCCAGGCTAACTGTCTCAGTGCACTGAGATGACATTTCTCTCAAATAAACATCATAACCCACTCTAAAAACATCAGTCAATAGGAATATCGGGGCTCCCCCAGCCCCACCACACCCAGGGGATGTTAGATCAGCCAGTGGAAGCAATTGTTGAGGCTTAAAAGCTGCAAGTCTGGGGTTGAGGCAGGGGCGGGGAGGAAGCCCCCCTTTATAAGCAGGCGGTTCTTTGGCCGCTGGGGCCCCCGTGTCCAGAAATACGGGTCTTCAAAGAGCAGAGGCACGTCTGCTGGCCAATTACAGAAGGCAGGCATGGGGAAGCGGGGGAGGTGAGCAGAGGCAGGGGCACCCATAGAGTGCAGCTTCAGTGGTTGATAACAGGGTTCCGCTTCAAATCCTGGGTAAAGCCTTTACTATTTGTTCACTTTGGACGAGTTCTTTCATCTCACTGAGCTTCGGTTGTCTCATCCATAAAATGGGATAACCAGCACAGAGGGCTGTTGGGAAGATTAAATGCGCTAAAAAAAAAAAAAAAAAAAAAGGCACCACCACCACCACCAAATCCCCAAACCCTAAAGCCTTTAGACCAGGGCTACACACAGTTAAATCTATGTAAGTGTTTGCTATTATTTAGGGTCTTTCAGATCAGATGCATCATCATTTCATTCCATCAAGCCTCAAACCAATGCTTCCACATAAGGTAGAGTTATCCATCCCCATTTTGCAGATACAAAAACTGAGACTCATGACTGTTAAGTACGTTAGCCAAAGCCACATAGCTCAAGGGGTGGCAAGACCAGCACTCTGACCCCAGTAATCTGCGTAATCATTATCACAATAATTGGCATTTCCTGAAAGCCAGGTGGCTTATATCAATTACCTCATCAAATACGCAAAACCACTTGGTAAAGAAAGAATTCTTATAACTACTTGACAAAGGAGGACACAGGGTGAATTGGTTAAGTATCTTGGCAAGCTCACACAGTTAAAGAACAAAGTAGGAGCTTGAGTTCAATTCTGACCCCAAAACCAGTTTCTTTCATTTACATCCTGCCTGTCTGTATTTGTTACAGATCTCATGTGCCACTTGAAACCATGGATGTCCCTGAATTTATATTAAATGTAAAACACCTCCTTGTTAAACGGGGTCCATGAGTGGCTCCATCCCAATGAAGGAGCCCGCTGTCATGAACTGTAAGAAATAAGGATATCCCCAAAGAACAGCCTAGCTTTCCACCAAGTTCCTTCTAGAAGGTTTGGTTTGCGGGCATAGATAGCAATTGGGGAATGTGTTAAAACGGAGTATGGGAAGTTCTTAGCCATCTGGCTTTAATCTTTCGAGAATTAGAACACCACAGATATTTTCTCAAGTTAGTCATCACCTGCCATGGAAGGGTTTTCCCTAGCAACGCATGACTGTCCTACCCAGTTGCGTGTGCCTCTGAAAAACTCTATGTCCTCCCAACTCTTTTCTTCCCTTAGGTGAAGACACGTAAAGAGGCCAACCACCAACATCCTGAAACAAACAGAACAGTGGCGACTTTTCATGTTTTATTAAAATACCGACCTACTAAAACCTGGTGCTAATCTGGTGCTCACTTTGCAATTATCTGGGCCCTTATGTTGACCTATTTATTAATACTTGAAACTATAGTTTTGTGAAACAAATTCCAAAGTGGCAGTTTACTAGGCTACCTTCCGTTTTTAACAAAGTGCAGTACAAAACTGCCTTTCTGGCTTTAGAGCTGCCCCTTGTTAGGGCACTGTGCCCCAGCAGAGGGCCAGGACGCCCTCAGAGTGACTGCGCCCAGGCCTGCCTGACACAATGGCTCCAGAGGCTGGGGCGGGGGCAGGGGGATGACGAAGGTAGGGGTGGTGGTGAGCTTGGCTTGGCCAACTCTGCAAAGTGATCTCTGCCCACAGTTTGGTCTGCGGCAGTTCTAGATAAAACGCAGGGATAAAAATTCAAGCCAGGAAGTCTGGCTTCGACACACTTAACGGCACTGGGTAAAAAACCATAAATTAACTGAAATGGCAGGGACTACTCATTTCTTACTACAACAGGCAAGTGTGGAAAAAACACTTGCCCTCAATGAGCATTATCTGATGCACCAAAGACTTTTCCTCAAAACAAAGTTGAGACTTTGTGGATGGATGGAAAGAGGCCCTGCGGGTGGGACACAATTGACGTTGCCAGGCGGTAAAACAGGGCTTCTAGAAACGTGCAAAATATCTACAGCTTCTGCATGACAAAAATTCAGCACAAGTACAAATTTTAGCTTTTCTAATTTCATCTTGCCTAAAGTTGTCCCAAAAAAGAGAGCCGTAAAGTCAACTGGTAATGTAAACCTCAAATCCCAGGCTTATGTCTTAAGGGTTGGAAGAAATAGTGAACTCTCCGGCTAAAAAGAGACATGAATTCGATAGTCTCACATAAGCGAAAGTCAGCGATTGCACATATACGGCAAAAACACCTGATCCTAGTTTTCACATGACATCACTGTGCCGAATGCAATCGTCCAGTCTAAACAGTGCTATCGTCACTACAAGTGATCGTCAGGGGCACACACAGCGGGCCCCAGGGTGAGAGGTTCATCTGGGATGCAGCATCGACAGCTGTAGGATCTGGGTCCCCCTACCCCAAATTCCTGTTCTTGGTCACTGAAGAACGATGCGTTGTCCCTAAGCCAAGAGGCAGAACAGAAGCAGCCTGGGTATAGTCTGGGCATGCTGCCAGGAGGAGAGCCACGTGTGTGTGCCCACATCAATTCTGAGACCCTACAGACAGCACAGCTTTCTTAGGAGCCCATTTTTCATAGAGGTGGCAGCGGGGTGGAGAAGTCTTAGGATTAAGGGCTGGTTTTTTTTGTGTGTTTTTTTTTTTGTCAAGAAATTAATTCCTGTCACATGCAGTAAAGCTGTATTCCAGACCCATCAATAAACCCTGGGGGAAGGGGGTGGAGGGAACCAGTGGCTTGAAATTCCAGACCTCAAAGCACCCAGAGGCCCAAGAGGAAAGAAGCCTTTCCCTTAGCAGGGCCAGACAAGAGCAGGGGAATGGAGCGTGGAGGGAGACAGTTTCTACACAAACACCCCACCCCCCACTTCACGGCTGTGTCAAGTAAACAGCAGCGACAGGTGTGAGACACAAAGCACTGCCACTGTGCCTCATGACCACCACTCACAGAGCACCTGCCATACGTCACCTGCCCTGCCAGGCATTTGCTACGCACTATCTCGCTTAACTGTAAGAGTCCTCATACAGCTGTTATTTTTACTCCCAGTTTTCAGGTAACTTCCCTATGGTCACATATCATAGAAGCAACAGAAACTGAATTTGGGCCCAGGTTTGTTGGGAGTCCGAAACTCTGAACTTACTTCTCCATTCCACAAAAATTAAATGTACTCTTCTTAAAACCTTTGAAAGGCCCTTCTTCTACCTCTAGGCTGTTACTGTTTTCAACCCACCTCTTAAAGCCGCCCTGCACGTGGGGTAGAACCGTGCGTCTTGCCCAATGGCCCTGCTTCTGGGATTACAGCTACTTGCCACCAACATCGCCCCCACGGTGAGGAAGGGTCCATCCTGTGAAATCCACTCCTCTCAGAAATCCACAGGAGAGGCACCCCGCCCTGGACATGATAGCACCCAGACGGGGGCTTTTGGAAAGATGGACAAACCCAACCCTGTGGCACCACCCGGCCTCATCCTTAAATCACCCAGAAGTCGCGGAGGCCGCGGGTTTCCTGGTTTCCCCCAACTTCATTTCCAAGGCAACAATGGAGCAATTTCCCAGACGCAGAGTCAAGCGGGGATCGTAACCAGGCACGCCTTCTGTTTTTCACAATGTGCCCAAAGACTGACGAACATAAGAGGGTCTCTTCAACACGCTATTCGCCCTGCCAAGCATAGTCTCGTTCCCCTTTTGGTGGCTCACAAAGCCTGAGGGAAGCCCGCCGCCAGGCCCCCAGGACCACACAGGACACTGGGTGCTGAGGGATCCGTCTGCAGCTGGACTCCATCAAGGCCTCTGTGTGCCTTCCCACCTTCCTCAGCAGCCACGCTTTCTTCCGTCATTGGCTCCCAACCCTGGCTGCACATTGGAATCACCTGGGGAGTTGAAACGCTATCGAGGACTGGGTCCCAGCCCCAGGGATTCTGATGTAATGGGTCTGGGATGGGGCCAGGGCAGCTGCATTTTAAAAGTGCCCAGGCGATTCTAAGGTGCAGGCAGGATTGAGACACCCTAAGGAGGGAATGAGTGATTCTGCAGATGCTCAAGTTCGTCCCTCTGAACTTTCTCTGCATTCCTCAAACTGTCTGCACTTTTCCGACTCATTTCACCTGTAGCTCCTCTGTTACGGAACCAGGCTGGAACGCTGGCGGAGAAACCAAGCAGCACTCGGAGATCTTGGTGGATTGGAGATTTATTTAGCACCGGCGGGCCCCGAGGAGACCGTTTCTCCAAAGATCTGAGCCCCAAATGGAAGTGGGAAGGGCAATTTATAGCTGTCAGCTTCCGTATTCGTGGCGGGTTTTCGAGCGCGTGCGCGGCAAACAGGGCAAGAAGAACCCGGAAGAGGGGTCTCTAAGCCAGAGACCAGAGCTTGTTTTAGCCCCATCGGCCATCTTTGGCGTACTTTATTCACTTCTCCAACATTTCCCCCCGCTTTGATGCCTTTTAAAAAAACTTTTAGTAGTCATCACCTTTCAGTTTTACAGGTTGGTACTCTCGGAAGGCTAAGATACGTGTAGTAGTTTGGCAAGCAACAGTGTTTTCAATAAAATGTACCACGGCATTCAGTATACAGGGCCTGATGGACACAAGTAAAATTATGGAGAGGAGGGGCCCCTCCAGGGCAGGAAGCCAGGATGCCCAATCTGTGAGATTCCATCCTTCTTATTGATTGATACTTTCCTGTTGTCTACGTTGATTTTTTTTTTTTTTTTGAGTTCCTTAACCTTAGTTGTAACTGTTCCTGATTGGTTTACGAAATAGCAACATTCCTCCCCCAGAAAGATGCAGATCCCTCTTTTTTTCTGAAGTGACGAGGTGGAGGGACTTGCCGATTTTGGAGGGTCACTGCCGCCCGAGAGTTTATTTGGCTTTGTAAGGTTACCAGAGAATCTGCCACCCGTCCCATGTCTTCATTTATCTCTTGAGATAGTCTATGGTATAGTCCTACGGATGAACCTATGCCCCCAATTCTGGTTCCTATTCCTGTCGCAATTCCTGCTCCTATCAGAATGGGTAGCAGGATTGCCTGTTTAGCCAGGGACTTGGGGCTAAAGGCTGTTAGGAACTGATCTTCAGTGTATACAGATACCTCTGCGGTTAGGAAGACAGAATAACATATCTGAGTCCAGTTGGCCTCTAAGCATTGGTAGACCGAATTAGAACACAGATAGAACACCCCAGGGGTTGAACATAGGGTTCAAATATAACCTTCTTCTTTAAGGTTATATTTTTTGCACATAGAGAGGTACCATTCATACCTTCAGGGACTGTACAGGTTAGATTGTCGGTATTTGTGAGACGGACCCCAGTGGCCAGGGGTCCAATTAAGACAGAGGTGTTGGTTTTGAGATTTTCAGGAGCTTCCCAGGTCAAAGGGATGGGAGTGGCTAAGTGAGCCCTCCGGCTGAGGGGCAAGCACATCCAACAGGTTTGGGTGTGATTATGTATTTTATGGAGGACTTGTAGTGTTGGCCCAATGCTGGAGTGGGGAATTGGTAAGCATCTGATTGAGGGCTGAAAGGTCCAAACCCTGGTAGGCTGCCCAGGGAGCGGTTGCCTTTACGGCTTGTATTACCCCATCCTGGCTATCCTTTATAACTTTTTGAAGGGCCCTGTCTTGCACCCCTCCCCCGTCCGAGATCCCCCACTGAGGAAGGTAACTGTGGCAAGCTCGCTTCCCTCTCTGGAGGCCCTTGTTGTGACATGGGTTCCTGATATTTTGGGTTATCTCTACGGTCCGATACTTAGCCCTTGGGGCACTGGGTGACCGACAGAGAGTGGGTGTTTCTCCCTGGTAGCAATCTTTGTGGAGGGAGGTGAAGGTGCTGAATGCCCTTGACCCCCTTATTGTCATATAACAATCCTGGGGGCAAAGTGGGTAAGCGGCAGTTGTGAGGGTGAGAGACGTTATCATAATATACAGGCAATACTTAATAATCTTCCCATCCAGAGGAGGTATGTGAGACCCAGCATGCATCTTTGGTCCCATGTCTAGCTTGTTGATGCAGTCTCTATCAGCCCAACAGTAAGAAGTAAGATCACGGCTATGACACCAGTAAGGGGCAAGGGCTGGCAGAGTTGCATCTGAACCCCTGGGCTTGGTCCATGGGTTGATTTCTCAAGCTTCTGCCATGTACAGGCCAGCCAGCTTCCGGGCTGTCCCTAAGGAAGTTGGGGCCCTCTCTATGGTGTATCTCTATAACTTGTTTAGGACTGCCCCCGAGGTCGGGAGCTGTTCTCTTATTCCCTTGTCTTCAATCTGGTGTAGGTCTCCTGGGAGTTTTTTTTAAACATGGGGTGGGGGTCGCCCATATAATAACTCGAAAGGGGAGAATCCTAGTGCCCCAGGCGTGCATCGGGCACACAAGAGGGCCAGTGGTAGAAAATCTGGCCATGGGAGATTAGTCTCTGGGTGGAACTTAGCCAGGGTTTCCTTGGAGGGTGCGATTCATCTGCTCTACTTTCCCTGAGCTCTGGGGTCAGTAAGCAGGTGTGCAGTTTCCAGGTAATGTTGAGGGACTTTGTCAGGGTTTGTATAATGTCTGCCACAAATGCACGTCCCTTATCACTGTGTATGGTTAAGGGTAGGCCAAACCGAGGCACAATCTCCCGTAGAAGAGCTTTGGCCACCTCGCGACTCCGTTCCATTCTGGTCGGGAATGCTTCGACCCATCCCGAATATGTGCAGATTATTACAAGCAGGTACCTGAACCCTTTATTTGGTTGTATGTCAGTAAAGTCCACCTCTAAGTCTTTGAAAGGGGCGGCCCCCATCCTTTGTGGGCCAGGCGGGGGCCGAGGGGCAGACCGAGCATTGTTTTTGGCACACGTTACGCATTGTTCGCGGACAGCTCGGCATAATGCCGGCAGCTGGCTGATACAGTAGGTCTTTTTGAGGAGGGCCTCTAGAGCAGTTTTTCCTTGGTGCCTGAGTTGGTGATATTCTTTCACTAAGTGTCTTCCCATAGATGACGGGAAAAGATGTGCCCATTTGGCATGACCCACCATCCCTCTTTGTTTAGTGTGCCTCCTTCTGTCGAGGCCCAACTTTTCTTCTCGTTTGTATACAGGGGTGGGGAGACTTCCCTCTGGGGCGCGAGAGTCATAGTGTAGGTAGGAGCTTCGCCTGGGTCACCACAGGCGGCCACGCTCGCTGTTTTGTCAGCCAGGTGATTTCCTTGAGTTCTGGGGTTGTCTCCTTTCTGATGTCCCTTACAGTGTAGGATAGCTACCTTGTCTGGCAGCCATACAGCCTCAAGAAGCTTTAGTATTTAGTATTTTTGATAGTTTTCCCTGCATCAGTAAGGAGGCCTTTTTCTTTATAGATGGCCCCATGTACATGCACAGTAGCGAAGGCATACCGGGAATCAGTGTAGATGGTAACTCGTTTACCTTTGCTAAGGATGAGGGCTCAGGTTAAGGCTTACAGTTCAGCTAGTTGTGCCGACTATCCTTCCGGCAAGGCCTTGGCTTCCAGAACTTCGGTGGTTGTGGTTACTGCATATCCTGCTCTATGGCTGCCCTCTTATAAATAGCTGCTCCCATCACTGAACAGGGTGATCTCTGGGCTTGTTATAGCCTGGTCTTGGAGGTCCAGGCAGCTGGCGTAGACTTCATCCACTACTTGGGAACAGTCATGGTCGGGTTCTCCCTCCTCCGTGGGAAGGAAGGTGGCTGGGTTTGGTGTTCTTACTGTTTCAAGAGTGACCCTTGGGTTTTCATAGAGAAGGCCTTGATATTGTGCCAGCCGAGAACTGGAGAGAAAACTAGATCACCGGGTGCTCATGAGGGACATGACCGCGTGTGGGACGTTAACATTAAGTGTTTGTCCCAGTGTGAGTTTGTCCGCCTCCTTGATGAACAGGACTGTGGCTGCCAGCACTCTGAGGCACGGTGGCCGTCCTGCAGCCACAGGACCAAGTTTTTTTGACAGGTAGGCTACCGGCCTCTCTCCAAGTTTGGAGAGAAGATCCCAGCCCAGGAGAGGAATCAGGCAGCCAGGTAAGTAGAAGAACTCATGTCGGACCTTGTGACCCCCAAGTTCACATTGTCAAGCTTGACAGAAGGGCTATTGTATTGCCTGTGTCCTACTAGCCCCAAGCATGGTTGCTGTTTTTTGGCTGAAAGGGGCCACCAGGGAAGTGACAACCAAGTGTTCAGCCACAGTGTCAACCATGAAAGTTATTGTTCGGCCCCCTACTTTTTTTTTTTTAATTTTTTAAATTTACATCCAAATTAGTTAGCATTTGTTGCAACAGTGATTTCAGGAGTAGATTCCTTAAGCCCCTTACCCATTTAGCCCATCCCCCCTCCCACAACCCCTCCAGTAACCCCCTGTTTGTTCTCCACATTTAAGAGTCCCTTATGTTTTGTCTCCCTCCCTGTTTTTATATTATTTTTGTTTCCCTTCCCTTATGTTCATCTGTTTTCTCTCTTAAAGTCCTCATATGAATGAAGTTACATGATATTTGTCTTTCTCTAATTTCGCTTAGCATAATACCCTCCAGTTCCATCCATGTAGTTGCAAATGGCAAGATTTCATTCTTTTTGATTGCCGAGAAATACTCCATTGTATATATCTATACCACATCTTATTTATCTATTCATCCATCGATGGACAGTTGGGCTCTTTCCATACTTTGGCTATTGTTGATAGTGCTGCTATAAACATGGGGGTGCATGTGTCCCTTTGAAACAGCACACTTGTATCCCTTGGATAAATACGTAGTAGTGCAATTGCTGGGTCATAGGGTAGTTCTATTTTTAATTTTTTGAGGAACCTCCATACTGTTTTCAAGAGTCGCTGCACCAGCTTGCATTCCCACCAACAATGCAAAAGAGATCCTCTTTCTCCACATCCTCACCAACATCTGTTGTTGCCTGAGTTGTTAATGTTAGCCATTCTGACAGGTATAAGGTGGTATCTCATTGTGGTTTTGATTTGTATTTCCCTGATGATGAGTGATGTTGAGCATCTTTTCATGTGTCGGTTGGCCATCTGGATGTCTTCTTCGGAGGAATGTGTATTCATGTCTTTTGCCCATTTCTTCACTGGATTATTTATTTTTTGGGTGTTGAGTTTGATAAGTTCTTTATAGATTTTGGATACTAATCCTTTACCTGATATGTCATTTGCAAATATCTTCTCCCATTCTGTTGGTTGCCTTTTAGTTTTTCTGATTGTTTCCTTTACTGTGCAGAAACTTTTTATTTTGATGAGATCCCAATAGTTCATTTTTGCTTTTGTTTCCCTTGCCTCCAGATACGTGTTGAGTAAGAAGTTGCTGCGGCCAAGATCGAAGAGGTTTTTGCCTGCTTTCTCCTCAAGGATTTTGATGGCTTCCTGTCTTACATTTAGGTCTTTCATCCATTTTGAGTTTATTTTTGTGTATGGTGGAAGAAAGTGGTCCAGGTTCATTCTTCTGCATGTCGCTGTCCAGTTTTCCCAGCACCACTTGCTGAAGAGACCGTCTTTATTCCATTGGATATTCTTTCCTGCATTGTCAGAGATTAGTTGGCCATATGTTTGTGGGTCCATTTCTGGGTTCTCTATTCTGTTCCACTGGTCTGAGTGTCTGTTTTTGTGCCAGTACCATACTGTCTTGAGGATTACAGCTTTGTGGTACAGCTTGAAGTCTGGGATTGTGATGCCTCCTGCTTTGGTTTTCTTTTTCAAGATTGCTTTGGCTATTTGGGGTTTTTTCTGGTTCCATACAAATTTTAGGATTGTTTGTTCTAGCTCTGTGAAGAATGCTGGTGTTAGTCTGATAGAGATTGCACTGAATATGTAGATTGCTTTGGGTAGTATTGACATTTTAACAACATTTGTTCTTCCTATCAGGAGCATGGAATCTTTTTTCCATTTTTTTTGTGTCTTCTTCCATTTCTTTCATAAGCTTTCTATAGTTTTCAGTGTATACATTTTTCACCTCTTTGGTTAGATTTATTCCTAGGTGTTTTATGGTTTTTGGTGCAATTGTAAATGGGACTGATTCCTTGATTTCTCTTTCTGTTGCTTCATTGTTGGTGAATAGGAATGCAACCGATTTCTGTGCATTGATTTTATATACCGCAACTTTGCTGAATTCATAAATCGGTTCTAGCAGTTTTTGGCAGGATCTTTTGGGTTTTCCATATAGAGTCTCCTCCTGGATGGTCTGGATGACTTTTATTTCTTTGTGTTGTCTGATTGCAGAGGCTAAGACTTCCAATACTATGTTGAATAACGGTGGTGAGAGTGTACATCCCTGTCTTGTTCCTGACCTTAGGGGGAAAGATCTGATATTCCCCATTGAGGATGATATTAGCATTGGGTCGTTCATATGTATGTGGCTTTTATGATCTCGAGGTATGATCCTTCTATCCCTACTTTCTTGAGGGTTTTTATCAAGAAAGGATGCTGTATTTTGTCAAATGCTTTCTCTGCATCTATTGAGAGGATCATACAGTTCTTGTCCTTTATTTTATTGACATGATGAATCACGTTAATTGTTTTGAGGATATTGAACCAGCCCTCCATCCCAGGTATAAATTCCACTTGGTCATGGTGAATAATTGTTTTAATGTATTGTTGGATCTGGTTGGCTAATATCTTGTTGAGGATTTTTGCATCCATGTTCATCAGGGAAATTGGTCTATAGTTCTCCTTTTTAGTGGGGTCTCTGGTTTTGGAATCAAGGTAATGCTGGCCTCATAGAAAGAGTTTGGAAGTTTTCCTTCCATTTCTATTTTTTGAAACAGCTTCAAGAAAATAGGTGTTAACTAAATGTTTGGTAGAATTCCCTGGAAAGCCATCTAGCCCTGGACTGTTGTTTTTTTGGGAGATTTTTGATTAGTAATTCTATTTGTTTACTGGTTATGGGTCTGTTTCTATTTCTTCCTATTTCAGTTTTGCTAGTGTATATGTTTCTAGGAATTTGTCCATTTCTTCCAGATTGCCCATTTTATTGGCATATAATTGCTCACAATATTCTCTTATTGTTTTTATTTCTGCTGTGTTGGTTGTGATCTCTCCTCTTTCATTCTTGACTTTATTTATTTAGGTCCTTTCCTTTTTCTTTATGATCAAACTGGCTCATGGTTTATCAATTTTGTTAATTCTTTCAAAGAACCAGCTTCTGGTTTCATTGATCTGTTTTGTTTTGGTTTTGGTTTTGATAGCATTAATTTCTGCTCTAATCTTTATTATTTTCTGTCTTCTGCTGGTTTGGGTTTTTATTTGCTGTTCTTTTTCCAGCTCTTTAAGGTGTAAAGTTAGGTTGTGTATCTAAGATCTTTCTTCCTTCTTTAGAAGACCTGGATTGCTATATATTTTCCTTTTATGACCGCCTTTGCTGCATCCCAGAGGTTTGGGGTTGTGGTGTTATCATTTTCATTGGCTTCCATGTACTTTTTAATGTCCTCTTTAACTTCTTAGTTGTCAGCCCTCTACTTTCATTTTGACTGTGGGCTCATGCAGCCCAGAGAGAAAAAGCCCGGTCCCCCTCAGTCCGATTCTATCCTGGCCAGACTAATGAGGTTCTCTCCTTGAGGTTCTTCCCGATATTGGCTGGGTTTTGAGGGCCCCTTCCAATCTGGACATTCATTCTTCCACTGTCCCTTCTCTTTGCAGTATACACATTGGTCCTTTGCTAAGGGGGCTCTGGGCTTCCCCTCTTTTGATGGTTGGGGTCTTCCCATCTTTGCAGTGTCTGTTTTAGTGTTGCTGCGAAAAGAGTGGCCTTCTCTTTTAGTCTCTCTGCTTCTCTTTCGGCTGCGACTTCTCTGTTTACGAAAACTTTATTGGCGACCTCTATCAGCTGAGTGATATTCATCCCAGCAAAGCCCTCTAACTTCTGGAGTTTTCTTCTGATATCTGGGGCAGCATGTGCCACAAAGGAGGTATTTACCATTTGTTGACTTTCTGGTGCCCCATGTTCAAACGGGATGTATGCATGGTATGCCTACATAGTTTTTTACAGTAGTCTCTGGGAGACTCCTCAGGCTGCTGTGTGACTGACGATATTTTAGTCACGTTCATGGGCTTTTTCATTCCAGCTCGGATTCCCCAAAGGAGGGTTTCCTGATATCACCAGATATGGCCTTGTCCTTCTTCTGTCGTGAAATCCCATGTTGGGCGTTCTTCAGGCACAGCAGCTTGAGCCCAGACAGCAGGGTCATTGATCCCTGGAGGTGTGTGATTTTTTAGATACTGTCGTGTTTCTATTCTTCTTCTTTTTTCTGTATTAAACAGAGTATGGAGTAACTGTTGACAATCTTCCCAAGTCGGTTGGTGGGTCTGGAAGAGGGACTCCATCAAGTCGACTGTTGCTTGTGGCTTTTCAGAGTATGATGGAGTGTTGTGTTTCCCATTGAGGAGGTTGGTTGTAGAGGAAGGTTGATAATACATCATGGAACGGCTGGCTGGACTGTTCCATCCTCATTCTGTCTTTCAGCTCTCTCATCTCCCTTACAGGCATTTGGAGAGTGTCAGGTCTGGGTCTGGGGCACAGTCTGGCTGCTGGCCCTGGTTGGGGAGGGTTCTCCGGGTCTGGGAGTAGAGGAGAGATGGGCGGCACGTCCATCCGTCCGGTGGAGGAGAGACAGACAGAGGAGGAGTTTCAAGCTTAGGGTCAGCGGGGAGGGAGCCCGGTGAGTCATAAGGTGGTGGAAAGACGGGATCTTCCTCCAGGTCTCCTGAAAACACTAGGGAAGCAGTAGGTTGCTTCTTTGGTTTCCTGGGTGAGTCTCTTGATAAGGCAGCTAAAACCTTTGCCTGACTCTGCTTGCTATGGATGAATCGCACCCAAGGCGGAGGATTGGGCAATTTCAAGGCAGAAGTCAATGTATGGAAATTGATCAGGGTGACCTGGGTTCCCAGTGACCATCAGCCAAACCCACCGCGCCACTGGAGCATCTAATGTCCCTTCCGGGGGCCATCCTACATTAAACATGGGCCATTCTAATTCACAAAAGGTCCTTAACTTCCTGGGTGTCATTTTCACCCCATAATTGCCTGAAAATCCCTTTGAAAAATGTTTTCAGCATGACCTCTAAAATCACAGGCTTATTCTGTTTTGATCCCATTATTAATTCCTTTCTTGTGTTCAGTGTGGAGGAGACAGACAAAGGGAGGGTATCCGGTCAAATGAGAGGACCAATCAGATACTCCACTGGTCATATTCAGGAGGGAAACTTTAGGTGAGGCGTGGCCGAAGTGGACTCAGCTTTGTGACTTGCGATGGGAGTCTAATCCAATGCCACCCTGGACCGTATGCCTTTCACCGCCACACAGGTGAGCCCACTCAGACTCCATAGACTTTTGGGGACCTTACGGGTGCCCGTCAGTGGAGCTACAAACTCGAACTCAACTGGCAAGTCTGGCCGAGCCACACATTCACACACATACACACCAGAGGCTATTACATTCCCTCCCACAAATTTTTCTACCTGTGAGACCACTAAAGTCTCTGGGGAGTGATCAGGTCCCCCTTCCATCCTTTTGGGTGGGCCTGACTACTTTGGGGCCCTGGCCTTACCGGTTCCAACATCCTGTCCAGGTCCTCACCTACCAGGTCTCTTTGAGTCCCACGAGAATGAGGGAGCAGGCCGGCGGGAGGCGACCAAACAGGAGACTGCCGAAATCCAGGCAGGACGCCCATTCTCCTTTGCGATCCCTCGTTCCATCACCGCCTAGCCGTTTTCCCAAACCAGTGGCAACAATGGGCCAGAGCATTCTCAGTCAGGGAACCAAATATGTTACAGAACCAGGCTGGAACACTGGCAGAAAAACCAAGCGGCACTTGGAGATCTTGGTGGATCAGAGATTTATTTAACACCAGCGGGCTCAGAGGAGATCGTTTCTCCAAACAGCTGAGCCCCCAGTGCAAGTGGGAAGGGTGATTTATAGTTGTCAGCTTCTGTATTCCTGGCAGGTTTTCGCGCGTGCGGCAAGAAGAACCCAGAAGAGAGGTCTCTAAGCTAGAGACCAGAGCTCGGTTTAGTCCCGGTGGGCCATCTTTGGCGCGGTACTTTATTTCTCCAACACTTCCAGGGGAGCTTTGCATACTGCCCACAAACAGTACCCCTTCTCTCTGAGCCTCCTCGCTCAAGGCGCGCAAGATCCCCAGGCAACTTCCCTGAGCGAAGCACCCCCAGCCGCGGGAACTTACTTGGGTTCCACGTGTAGAGACTTCACAACAGCTGGGAACCGGGGCGAGAGCCAGGTGCTCAGGGGAGCGCCGAGGCCCGGGAGCCACCAGCCAGGAGAGCTCGGAAACCCGGGAGCGGCGAGCCGGAGGAGCGCGGAGACCAGGAAGCCGCGAGCCGGGGAAGCGCGGAGACCCGGGAGCGGCGAGCCCGGGGACCGGAGGGGCGGAGACCCGGGAGCGCTGGGGAGCTCACAGCACCAGCAGCTGCGGGAAGCGCTGGGCGGGTGCAGCCTTGCGCCCCGGCCCGGAACGGGAACTGGACGGGAGGGCACTTGCGGCCGCGCCCGCCTGCCTCGCCTGGCAGAGCAGAGGGGCGGAGGCGGTGCCGGCCGGACGGGGCGGGGTCGGCGCTGGGGCAGCTGGCTCGCGGGAAGTCTGGAGACGCGGCGCACAGAAAAGTGGCCGCGGGCAGCCCCAAGGCGCGCTCCGCGCTGGCCGAGAGCTGCCAGCCGCGGGCAGGGCCGAGTGGGCAGGCGGGAGAGTTGGCCCGGGGGTGACACTCTTGGGAACTCCTTGCGCCACGGTGGCCGCGAGTCCAGACCCTCCCCTTAGTAGTATCAACCCAGATCCTGCAACCAGAGGCAAATCCTGGGCAAGACGGTGAAACTCTCGTTAAAATGGGACACGTGCGCCTGGATGAAAACTAGCTTGGAGGAATCAAACTTTTTACGACAGAGCATATACGTAGATTTATACTTTAAAAATTTTTTATTTATTTATGTATTTAATGTTTTCTTTATTTTTGAGCGAGGCGGAGCATGAACTGAGTAGGGGCAGAGAGAGGGGAACAGAGGATCCGAAGCAGGCAACGTGCTGACAGCAATGAGCCCCATGCGGGCTGGACCTCGGGAGTGAGATCATGACCTCAGCGAGGCCTGGCCCTCAAATAAACGAGCCACCCAAGCGCCTCTAGATTTATACTTTTTAAAATCTAAGTCTTTCTTTCCGTTCTTAAATGTTTTCTTGACGGTGTACATTTTATACTGTATACATTAATCAGTGATGACTCATAAAGGAGTTTTTAAACACGCTAATAAGTTTCCAATAAAATATTTTTAAACGTTTTAAATGGAGAACGTCTACATAAAGCATACCTATAAAAAGTGGTCATTCACATTAAAATACATTCGGCCACGTGACCACAAATATGCATGAATATTTAAGTTCCTATCAAAAGGCTGCCTTCTGAGAGAAGTATGTTCATAACTCAAAAGTAAAACTTCGCAGGGTCGCCTGGGTGACTCAGTTGGTGGGGCCTCCTACATGAGCTGAGATCGTGATTTCCCAGTGGGTGAGCTGGGCCCCCAGACTGGCTCTGTGCTGAGAGCTCAGAGCCTGGAGCCCTGTTTCAGATTCTGTGTCTCCCTCTCTCTCTGCCCCTCCCCTGTTCACGCTCTGTCTCTCTCTGTCTCAAAAATAAATAAACGTTAAAAAAAATTTAAAAAAAAAAGTAAAACTTTGCAAAAATAAAATTGATGGGATACAAAGTACAACTTGTAAGGACCAACATGAAGACAACATACTAATCTTTTCAGTTTACCCTTGTTTTAACCTCTGGTAGAAAATTTTTAAAAATTCTCTGTTCTTCTCCGATTCTGATATGTATCTTCCATGACTTTTAAACTCTCATATTTCCCATATACTGCTTCTGTGGCTGCATTCTGAGTAACTTCATTTCTGTCTTACCATTCCCCAATTATTTTGCAGATATTTTGTAGAGGTGTGCAGACCTCGCAACAGCTGGGAACCCATCTGCTCTTTAACCCATCTGTGGTAAGCAGAATGGTGCACATCCCTCCCACCCCCCCCACCGCCCCCATAATGTTCATGTCCTACACCTGGAAACTCTGAATATGAAAAGCAGAATTAAGGTAGCAGATGGAATTTAGGGTGCTAATCAGCTAACGTTGAGCTGGGAAAATTATGGTAGATTATCCAGGTGAGCCTTACGTAGTCATAGGGGTCCATAAAAATGAAGTGGGAGACAGAAAAAGGAGAATCAGAGAGATGGTAACCAGAGAAGGATTTGGCCTGATGTTGCTGGCTTTGAAGATGGAGGAATAGGGTTCTGAGCCAAGGACCATGGTGGTTTCTAGAAGCTGTAAAGGCAACAAAATAGATTCTTCCATTGAGCCTCAAAAGGAACAGTCTTGCTGACACTTTGATTTTGGCACAATGAGACTCATTTCAGACTTCTGACCTCCAGAACTGTAAAAAAATTAATTTGTGTTGTTCTAAGCCACTAAATCTATGGTAACTTGTTACAGCAGCAATAGAAAACCAATACACCATCACTTAAGTTCTTACTGTTAACAATATCTTTACTTTCTCAACATCATGGTTCTATTTCTAGTACTCTTGGTCATTTTTAAAACTTTTTTAACGTTTATTTTTTTGAGAGACAGAGAGAGACAGAGTCTGAGCAGGGGCAGAGAGAGAAGGAGACACAGAATCTGAAGCAGGCTCCAGGCTCCAAGATGTCTGCACAGAGCCCAATTACAGGGCTTGAACCTATGAACTGTGAGATCATGACCTGAGCAGAAGTCAGACGCTCAACAGACTGGGCCGTCCAGGTGCCCCTCTAGTTTTCCAATAGTCTCCTGTTCTTTGCTAATTCCATCACTTGTTCTTTCTTTTCTTTCCTTCCTCCCTTCCTCCCTTCCTCTCTCTCTCTCTCCCTCCCTCCCTCTCTCTCTTTCTCTCTCCTTTCTCTCTCTCCTTCTCTCTCTCTCTCTCTCCCTCTCTTTCTCTCTTTCTCTCTTCCTTTGTTTTCTTTCTCTCTCTCTCCTTCCTTCCTTCCTCCCTCCCTCCCTCCCTCCCTCCCTCCCTCCCTTCCTTCCTTCCTTAGTGGTGGGTTGGGCAGAGGGAGAGAAAGAATCCCAAACAGGCTCCATGCCCAGCACAGAGCCCGATGTGGCTCTCCAGCCCACAACTGTGAGGTCATGACCTGGGTGGAAATCAGAAGTTGGGTGCTTAACTGACTGGGCCACCCAGGTGCCCCAAATGCCATCACTTTAAAAAATACATAGTTATTTTTTGTTTTGTTTTTCATTAAAATCTTTATTTTGAGATAATTACAAATTCACGTGCAGCTGGAAGAAATAATGTAGAGAGATCCATTTACCCTTAACCCAATTTCTCCCAATGGTAGTATATTCCAGAATTACAGTGCAAGATCACAACCAGGGCATTGGCACTGATATGGTCAAGATACAAAACATTTCCATCATTACAAAGATGCCTCATGTTGCATTAAATCACCATTAAATCACCTTTGCACCTTTGTGTGGGTCTGGTTCTGGGTTCTGTTCCATTGGTCTATGTGTTTATCCCTTTGCCAGTACCATATAGTCTTGAAATGATTCTTCTCATTTTATTCTTCTTTTTCAAAATTGCTTTACCTACTCTAATTCTTTGACTTTCTACATAATTTTTTTTGTTTAATTTTTAATTTTTTTATTTTAGACAGGGGGAGGGGCAGAGGGAGAGAGAATCTCAAGCAGACTCCATGCCCATCACAGAGCCCAATACAGGTCTGGATCGCATGACCATGAGATCATGACCTGAGACAAAATCCAGAGTCAGACACTTAACTGACTGAGCCACCCAGGTGCGTCATAATAAATTTTGGAAAATAATCTGGCTGGGACTTTTATGGGAATTGTTTTAAACCTGTACCAGAGAGAATTGACATCTTTACTGTGTTGAACCTTCCAATCCATGAACATGGTATGTCGCTCCATTTATTTAGATCTTTGATTTCTTTCATCAGTGTTTTTTCATCTTCAGCATATGAGGCTTACATATATATGCTTTGTAAGATTTACACTTAAGTATGTCATTTTTTATTTTTAAATTTTTTTTTTTAACATTTATTTATTTTTGGGACAGAGAGAGACAGAGCATGAACGGGGGAGGGGCAGAGAGAGAGGGAGACACAGAATCGGAAACAGGCTCCAGGCTCTGAGCCATCAGCCCAGAGCCCGACGCGGGGCTCGAACTCACGGATCGCGAGATCGTGACCTGGCTGAAGTCGGACGCTTAACCGACTGCGCCACCCAGGCGCCCCATGTCATTTTTTAAAAAAATCAATTGTATATGTCGCAGGTAAGAATGTAAAACAGTTCAGCCAATGTGGGAAATAGTTTGATGGTTCCTCAAAAGGTTAAACAGAATTACCATATGATCCAGCAATTCCACTCCCAGGAATAAACCCCCGCAAAACTGAAAAAAAGATACTCAAGTTCTTGGAAAATAGTGGACTAAGTGAGATCCTAAGCTTACCTTGTCCCATGGGCACACCTAGATAACAGCCACGTCAGTGCATCCAATCCAGAAAATGACCTGAAGACTGAGAGAACAGACATTCCACAGTTAATTGTAGAGATGATACATCAAAAAAGATAGGAGGGGCAGAGACGGGCTTGAGAACCAAAGTCCCAAGGAAACTAACCATAAATAGGAGGGATACCACAAGCATGGAGAACAGAAAGAAGCAGACCCTACCTTAGGTACTCTAGATATGGGGGACCTGCACTTAGAAGATGAGTCCCCATAACATTTGGCTTTGAAAACCAGTGGTGCTTAACTTCATGAGTCTTTATAACCAGAGGGGCTTAACTCCAAGTACTTTAAAAATCAACAGGCTGGAGGGTGATAGGAAACAGTACTCACTCTTAAAGAGACAGCATAACAAGAAGCCCCAATGAGACACAGCATAGAGACAGCAATTTGAAAAGCACCTGGGGTGTGCCCGAAGGAGGTTGATTTACTCATTCCAGAAGGTGTGCTGGAGGGGCAGGGATCTTTAGACTTCTCTAAGAATCAAAGAGCTGGCAGGAACCATTTCTCTCCACCTTCCCTTCAGTCTAGATAGCCAGACACCAGCAGGAAATAGCACCAACACTCTCCATCTACCTTGTTCATACCACATGACCCACCCCTACATTCTCCTGCAGATCTGCCCCATCCAACCTGCCCCATTAGGTAGGAGTCTCTCCAAAGAAGCTCCTGCTACATCTCATCCTGAAAGGAGCCCCTGCAAGACCATCGTCACTCCAAAGTGACTCCTGCCCAGAGAGAAGGGAAGATAACAACACACACCAGGACACTCACAATCCCAGAAGCCCAACATTATAACTGGCAGTGTAGAGAGAGTGCCCTGCTGATCAGTGCATCTGCAGCCCCTGCAGGCATCTGGCTTGATGTCTGGCCAACCCACCAACAAAAGCCTCTCATGGGATGAGGAAAGAAACGCACCTTGCAGTTTGGTGCTACTGCAGCCCCAGAAAATGGGCTGAGGACAGGCATCTGGTCTGATTGCTGCCACCACCCCACTACAAGCCCATGACAGTCTCAGACTGACCCCTTAACAGCACAGTGATCAAACCTGGCCCACAACAGACAAAGCGACAACTGGACTGTAGGCAAACAAGGATCTGCCACAATGGTAGAGCACACAAAACTCACACAGGAGACACCCTGAAGTGCTTGGTTCTGGTGAGGAGGAGACATTGTGCTATAGGGTACTACAGGAACTCTTCTTCATAAGGTCACTCCTTTCAAGTTCAGGAGATATAACTGACTTTCCTAATACATAAAAACAAACATGAGAGTTAGACAAAATGAAGAGACAGAGGAATATGTCCCAAAGGAAAGAAAAGGACAAAACCACAGCAAAAAAGCTAAATGAAATGGAGATAAGCAGTATGCCTGTTTAAAGATTCAAAGTAATGGTCATAAAGATACTAGACTTGAGGATCCTGGGTGGCTCAGTTGGTTAAGCATCCAACTTTTTTCAGGTCATGATCTCGGTTCATGGGTTCGAGCCCCACGTTGGGCTCTTTGCTGACAGCTCAGAGACTGGAGCCTGCTTCAGATTTTGTCTCTCTCTCTCTGCCCCTCCCCCCCCCCACACTCTGTCTCACTCTGTCTCTCAAAAATAAATAAATATATTTTTTAAAAAAGATACTTATTGGACTTGAGAAAAGAGTGGAGGACCTCAGTGAGACCCTTTACAAAGAGATAAAAATATAAAAAAGAACCAACTGGAGATGAAGAACTCAATAACTGAAATTAAAAATATACAAGATGGAAACAATAGTAGAGTAGAAAAAGCAGAAGAATGGATCAACAACCTGGAGGACAGAGTAATGGAAAATAATCAAGCTGTACAGCAAAAACAAAAAAGAATAATAAAAAATGACAATAGGTTAGGGGGATTCAGAGACACCATCAAGTGTAATAACATTCACATTATAGGGGTCCCAGAAGGAGAAGAGAGAGAAAATGGGGCAGAAAATTTATTTTTAAGAAATAATAGCTAAAAATTTCCCAACAAAATCAACCCAAGGAGATCCACACCAAGACAGGTAATAATGAAAATGGCAAAAAGCAGTGATTATGAGAAAAATTTTAAAGCAGGAAGAAAAAAGAAAACAGTTACATACAAGAGGAATCTCATAAGGCTATCAGCCGATTTTTCAGCAGAAATTTTGCAGGACAGAAGGGAGTGGCATGACATATTCAAAGTGCCTAGAATTGATAGCAAGCTTATCATTCAGAATAGAAGGAGAGATAAAGAGTTTCCCAGACAAATAAAAGTTAAAGGAATTCATCACCACTAAGCCAATCTTACAAGAAAAATTAAACAGAATTCTTTTATTTATTTTGAGAGAGAGAGTGAGAGCAGGGGAGGGGCAGAGAGAGAGAGAGAGAGACCACAGAGCCTAACGTGGGGCTCAAACTCACAAACCATGACATCATGATCTAAGCCAAAACCAAGAGTAGATGCTTAACTGGCTGAGCCACCCAGGCACCCCTAAATGGAATTTTTTAAAAAAAATTCCTTAAGTAATCACTATACTCAACATGGGGCTCTAACTCACTACCCTGAGATCAAGAGTTGCATGCCACCAGGCACCCGTAGATGGATTCTTTGAGTGGAAAGAAAAGGCCATAATGAGGAATAAGAAAATTATGAAATGAAAACATTTCACAGGAAACTACATACATAATAAAAGTAGTAGATCAATCACATATAAAACCACTACAGAGGTAAAAGGACAAAAACAGTAAAATCAATTATATCTATAAAAATTAGTCAAGGGATTCACAAAATAAAAGGATGTAAAGTGTGGTATCATACACATAAAATAGGTGAGGGGAGTAAAAATACAGTGCTTTTAGAATATGTTCAAATTTAAGTGACCATCAACTTAATATAGACTGCTATATACATAAGATGTTATATATGATCCTAATGATAACCACAAATCAAAGAAATAAAGAGAAAGAAATCCAAGCACATCACTAAAGAAAGTCATCAAACCACAAGTGAAGAGAGCAAGAGAAGAAAGGAACAGAGAAGAACTGCAAAAATGACCACAAGACAAGTAATAAAATGGCAACAAGTACATATCTATTAATAACTACTTTGAATATAAATGGACTAACTGCTCCAATCAAAAGACATAGGGTGATAGAATGGATAAAAAAGCAAGGCTTATCTATATCTTGCCTATAAGAGACTTGCTTCACACCTAAAAAGACATGCAGATTGAAAGTGAGGGGATGGTGGGGTGCCTGGGTGGCTCAGTCAGTTGGGCGTCCGACTTCGGCTCAGGTCATGATCTTGCGGTCCGTGAGTTTGAGCCCCGCGTCAGGCTCTGTGCTGACAGCTCAGAGCCTGAAGCCTGTTTCAGATTCTGTGTCTCCCTCTCTCTCTGACCCTCCCCCGTTCATGCTCTGTCTCTCTCTGTCTCAAAAATAAATAAACGTTAAAAAAAAATTTTTTTTTTAAAAAAAGAAAGTGAGGGGATGGAGAGGTGCCTGGGTGGCTCAGTCGGTTAAGCATCCAACTTTGGCTCAGGTCATCATCTCACAATTGGTGGGTTTGAGCCCCATGTCAAGCTCTGCACTGGCAGAGCCTGCTTGGGATTCTCTCTCCCTCTCTCTCTGCCCCTCCCTGCTCTCTCTCAATCTCTCTCTCTCTCCCTCCCCCTCTCCCTCTCTACCCAAAATAAATAAATAAACATTTAGAAAAAAAAAAAGAAAGTGAAGGAATGGCAAAATATTTACCATGCAGATGGAAGTGAAAAGAAAGCTGGGTTAATAATGCTTACATTGGACAAAACAAAAACTGTAACAAGAGACAAAGAAGGAGTGATGAAGGGAACAATCCAACAAAAGAATATAACAATTGTAAATATTTATGCACTCAATATGAAAGCACCTAAGTACATAAAGCAACTATTAGCAGACATAAAGGAAGCAGACATAAAGGAAGAAATTGACAGTAATCCAATAATAGTCAGGGACTTTAACACCCCACTTACAGCAAGAGATAGGTCATCCAGATAGAGAATTAACAAGGAAACAGTGACTTTGAATGACATTTTGGACCACATGGACCTAACAGATACATTCAGAACGTTCCATCCCAATACAGCAGAATACACATTCTTTTCAAGTGCACATGAAACATTCTTCAGAATAGATCACTTTTTAGGCCACAAAACAAATCTCAATAAATTTAAAAAGATTGAAATCATATCATGCATCTTTTCTGACCACAGTGATATTTAACTAGAAATCAATCACAAGAGGGGCACCTGAGTGGCTCATCTGGTTAAGCACCTGACTCTTGATCATAGCTCAGATCTTGATCTCAGGATCATGAGCGAACTCTGTGTTAGGCTCCACAGTGCACATGGAGCCTACTTAAAAAAAAAAAAGCAGGGGCGCCTGGGTGGCTCAGTCGGTTGAGCGTCCGACTTCGCTCAGGTCACGATCTCACGGTCCGTGAGTTCGAGCCCCGCATCAGGCTCTGTGCTGATGCTCAGAGCCTGGAGCCTGCTTCAGATTCTGTGTCTCCCTCTCTCTCTGGCCCTCCCCCCGTTCATGCTCTGTCTCTCTCTGTCTCAAAAATAAATAAATGTTAAAAAAAAATTAAAAAAAAAAAGCAATCCAAGAAAAAATCTGGAAAGAGCACAAATACATGAAGACTAAATAACATGCTACTAAACAGTGAATGGGTCAATCAAGAAATCAAAGAGGAAATCAAGTCATGGAGACAAATGAAAGTAAAACCACAATTGTCCAAAATCTTTGAGATGCAGCAAAAGCTAAGAGGGAAGATTATAGCAATACAGGTGTACCTCAAGAAGTAAGGAAAATCTCAAATAAACAACCTAACCATATACCTAAAGGAGCTAGAAGAATAAGAATAAACAAAGTCCAAGGCCATTAAAATGAAGGATATAATAAAGATGAGAGCAGAAATAAATGAAATAAAGATTAAAAAAATAGAACAGACAAATGAAACCAGGAGCTGGTTCTTTGTTTGTTCATTTTTAAGTAAGCTCTAGGCCCAATGTGGGGTTTGAACACATGACCTTGAGATCAAGAGTCACATGCTCTACTGACTGAGCCAGCTAGGCATCCCAGGAACTGGTTCTTTAAAAGATCAACAGAATTGATAAACCTTTAGCCAGACTCATCAAAAAGAAGAAAGAGGACTCAAATAAATAAAATCACAAATAAAGGAGGAGAAATAACAACCAACACCACAGAATTATATTTATTATTTATAATACTCTCATACAAAGGATTATAAGAGAATATTATAAAAATTATATGCCAATAAATTGGACAACCTAGAAGAAATGGATAAATTCCTAGAAACATATAACCTCCCAAAACTGATTCAAGAGGAAATAGAAGATTTGAACAGATCAATTACTAGTATTGAAATTGAATCAGTAATAAAAAAAAACTCCCAAAACACAAAAGTCCAGGACCAGGTGGCTTCTCAGTTGAATTCTACCAAATATTTGAAGAAGAGTTAATACCAATTATTCTCAAACTGTTCCAAAACATAGAGGAGGAAGGAAAGCTCCCATATTCATTTTATAAGGTCAGCATTACCCCCAATCACAAAACCACATAAAGATATTGCAAAAAAAGAAAACTACAGACCAATACCTCTAATGAACACAGGTGCAAAAATCCTCAACAAAATATTAGCAAATGGAATCCAAGAGTACATTTAAAAAATCATTTGCCATGATCAAGTAGGATTTCTTCCAGGGATGTAGGGCTAGCTTGATATTCACAAATTAATAGATGTGATACATCACATTAACAAGAGAAAGGATAAAAAAATATGATCATCTCAGTAGATGCAGAAAAAGCATTTGGCACAGTAAAACATCCATTCGTGATGAAAACTCTCAACAAAGTAGGGTTAGAGGGAATGTATCTCAACCTAATAAAGGCCATATATGAAAATCCCACTGCTAACATCACATTCAAAGGTGAAAAACTGAGAATTTTTCTCTAACATCAGGAACAAGACAAGGATGTCCAGTCTCACCGCTTTTATTAAGCTTAGAAATGGAAATCCAAGCCACAGCAATCAGACAAGAAAAAGAAATAAAAAGGCATCCAAATTCATGAGGAAGAAGTAAAACTTTCACTATCTACAAATGACATGATACCATATATACAGAAAACCCCAAAGACTCCACTAAAAAACTACTCAAATTAATAAATGGAGTCAGCAAAGTTGCGGGACACAAAATATATGCAGACATTGGCTGCATTTCTATACCCTGATAATGATGCAGCAGAAGTGAAATTAAGAAAGTATTCCCAATTACAAATGCACCAAAATGACGAGAAGAATAAACCTAACCAAAGAGGTGAAAGAACTATACTCTGAAAACTATAAAACATCGATGAAAGAAAGTGAAGATGACACTTCAACAAATGGTATTGGGAAAACTGGACAGCTTTCCAGTTGAAACTGGATGATTCTCTCATCATACACAAAAATAAAGTCAAATGGATTAAAGACCTGAATGTGAGACCTGAAGCCATAAAAATCCTAGAAGACAGCACAGGTAGTAATCTCTCTGACATCAGCCATAACAACATTTTTTTAGATATGTCTCCTGAGGGGCGCCTGGGTGGCGCAGTCGGTTAAGCGTCCGACTTCAGCCAGGTCACGATCTCGCGGTCCGTGAGTTCGAGCCCCGCGTCAGGCTCTGGGCTGATGGCTCAGAGCCTGGAGCCTGTTTCCAATTCTGTGTCTCCCTCTCTCTCTGCCCCTCCCCTGTTCATGCTCTGTCTCTCTCTGTCCCAAAAATAAATAAACGTTGAAAAAAAAAAATTTAAAAAAGATAGGTCTCCTGAGGCAAGGGAAATAAAAGCAAAATTAAACTATTGGGACTACATCAAAATAAAAAGTTTCTGCACAGTGAGGGAAACAATCAACAAAACTTAAAGGCAACCTATTGAATGGGAGAAGAAAGACAAATCCAATAATGTGTTAGTATCCAAAATATATAAAGAACTGATACAACTCAACACCCCCCAAACTCAAATAATCCAATTTAAAAAATGGACGGAAGGTATGAACAGACATTTCTCTGAAGAAGACATACAGACACATGAAAAGATGCTCAACATCGCTCATCATCAGGGAAATGCAAATCAAAACCACAATGAGATATTACCTCACACCTGTCAGAATGGCTAAAATCAACAACATCAGAAACAACAGGTGCTGGTGAGAATGTGGAGAAAAAGGAACCCTACTACACTGTTGGTGGGAATACAAACTGGAGCAGCCATTGTGGAAAACAGTATGAAGATTCCTCAAAAAGTTAAAAATAGACCGACCCTATGATCCAGCAATCACACTACTGGGTAGGTACCCAAAGAATACAAACACATTAATTCAAAGGGTTACATGCAAACCCTGTGTTTATTAAGCATTATTTATAATAGCCAAGATATGGAAGTAGCCCAAGTGTCCATCGATGGATGAATGGATAAAGAAGATGTGGTACATGTATACAATGAATATTATTCAGCCATAAAAAAGAATGAAACTTTGCCATTTGCAACAACGTGGATGTTGTTAAGCGAAATAAATCAGAAAGACAAATACCATATGATTTCACTCATATGTGAAATTTATGAAACAAAGCAAATGAGCAAGAGGAAAAGAGAGAGAGAGCTAAACCAAGAAACAGACCCTTAACTATAGAGAACAAACTGATGGTTATTAGAGGGGAAGTTGGAGGAGGGGAGATGGATTAAATAGGTGATGGGGATTAAGAAGTGCACATGTGATGAGCACCAGGTGATGTATGACATTTTTGAATCATTATATTGTACACCTGAAACTAATATAACACTGTATATTAACTAACTGGAATTAAAATATAAGCTTCGGGGTGGCTGGGTGGTTCAGTTGGTTAAGTGTCTGACTTTGGCTCAGGTCATGATCTCATGATTCATGAGTTCAAGTCCTGTGATGCAGCATGGAGCCTGCTTCGGATTCTCTGTCTCCTTCTCTGTCTGTCCCTCCCCTTTTCATACATTCTCTCTGAAAAATAAATAAATACACATTAAAAAATAAACAAAAGCTAAAAAAAAAAAGAAAACAATCAAGGTCACCTGGGTGGCTCAGTCAGTTAAGCATCTGACTCTTGATTTTGGCTCAGGTCATGATCTCATGGTTTGTGAGATCAATCTCCACATCAGGCTCTGTGCTGATAGTATGGAGCCTGCTTGGGATTCTCTCTGCCCCTCCCTGCTCTCTCTTTCTCTCTTAAAATAAATAAACATTAAAAAGAAAAGAAAAGAAAACAATCCCATTTCCAATTGCACCCAAAGGAATGAAATACCATAGAAAAAACATAACCCAAGGAGGTGAAATATTTTACTGCAAAAACTATAAAACACTGATGAAAGAAATTGAAGATGACCCAAACAAATGGAAATATATTCCATGCTCATGGACTGAAAGAATAAACATCATTAAAGTGTCCATCCTACCCAAAGCAATCTACAGACTTAATGCATTCCCTACCAAAGTACCAACAGCATTTTTCACAGAAGTAGAATAAATAATTCTAAAATTTGTATGGAACCACAAAAGATCATGAATAGCCAAAGCAATCTTGAAAAGGAGGAACAAAACTGAAGGTATCATGATCCCAGATTTCAAAATATACTACAAAGTTGTAGTAGTCAAAACAGTATGGTATGGCACAAAAATAGACACATGGATCCATGGAACAGAATAGAAAACCCAGAAATAAACCCACATTTCTATCATCAATTCCTCTCTAGAGTGGGAATACAATAGGAAAGATATTATCTTCAACAAATGGTGTTGGGGAAACTGGACAGCTATATGCAAAAGAATGAAACTGGACCACTCTCTTACACCATATGCAAAAATAAACTCAAAATGGATTAAAGACCTAGATATAAGACCCAACACCATAAAATTCCTAGAAGATAACATAGGCAGTCATTCCTTCGTCACTGGCTATTGAAACATTTTTCTAAATATTTCTCCTCAGGCAAATGAAACGAAAACAAAATTATACTGGGACTAAACCAAAATAAAAAGCTTTTGCACAGTAAAAAGCAAGACAAAAAGCAACCTACTGAATGGTAGAAGATATTTGCAAATGATCTACCTAATAAAGAGTTAATTTTCAAAACATATAAAGAACTGATACAACCCTGGGTGGCTCAGTCGGTTAAGCATCCAACTTTGGCTCAGGTCATGATCTCACAGTTCGTGAATTAGAGCCCTGTGTTGGGCTCTGTGCTGACCTCTCAGGGCCTGGAGCCTGCTTCAGATTCTGTGTTTCCCTCTCTCTCTCTCTGCTCCTCTCCTACTTGCACTCTCTCTCTCTCTCTCTCAAAAGTAAATAAATGTTAAAAATTTTTAAAAAAATAAATGCAATCATCTATACATTTAAAAAAGAAAGAACTGATACCACTCAACACTAAAGAAATAAATAATCTGATTAAAAAATAAGCAAAGGACATCAAGAGACATTTTTCCAAAGAAGACAATGGCCGGGGCGCCTGGGTGGCGCAGTCGGTTAAGCGTCCGACTTCAGCCAGGTCACGATCTCGCGGTCCGTGAGTTCGAGCCCCGCGTCGGGCTCTGGGCTGATGGCTCAGAGCCTGGAGCCTGTTTCCGATTCTGTGTCTCCCTCTCTCTCTGCCCCTCCCCCGTTCATGCTCTGTCTCTCTCTGTCCCAAAAAATAAATAAACGTTGGAAAAAAAAAAAGAAGACAATGGCCAAGAGACACATCAAAAGATGCTCAACATCACTAATCATTAGGGAAATAGAAATCAAAACCACAATGAGATAAAACTTCACAACTGTCAGAATGGCTAGAATCACAAAGATGAGAATAAGTGTTGGCGAGGATGTGGAGAAAAGGGAACCTTTGTGCACTGTTGGTGAGAACACAAATTGGTGCAGCCACTGTGGAAAACAGTATGGAGGTTCCTCAAAAAATTAACAACAGAATTCTCATATGACCTAGTAATTCCACTACCTGGTATTTATGCAAAGGAAACAAAAATACTAATTCAAAAAGGTATATGCACCTTTAGCATTACTTACGATAGCCAAGATAGACACCAATATAATATATATATATATATGTATATATATATATGTATATGTGTGTGTGTGTGTGTGTGTGTGTGTGTGTGTAATACAATGGAATATTATTCTTTGGTTTTAGTACCAGGGTAATACTAGTTTCAGAAAATGAATTGGTAAGGGTTACTATAATGCCCCCTGTCTCTGATAATTTTCTTTGCTTCAAAATCTACTTTATCTGATATTAATATAGCCACTCATTCTTTCTTTTTATTAACGTTTGGAGCATATATATCTTTCCATCCCTTTACTTTCAAACTGCTTATATTGTTAGTGAAGTGAGTTTCTTGTAGACAGCATAAGGCTGGGTCATATTTTTAATCCACTCTGCCAATTTATGTGTTTTAAATGGTGTATTGAGATTTATTGAATTTAATTATTGATATGTTAGGGTTTAAGTGTGCCATCTTATTTTTTTTTCTATTTGTCTGGTTTTCATTTCTGTTTTCTCTTCTATGACTTTCTGTAGGTTGCTTGAACATTTTTTTTGAATTCCATTAAAATTTTTTTTTAATGTCTATTTATTTTGAGAGAGAGAGAGAGTGCGTGTGTGTGTGTATATGCTCACAAGCAGGGAAGGGTCAGAGAGGAGAGACAGAATCCCAAGCAGGCTCCATGTCATCCACACAGAGCTTGATGTGGGGCTTGAACTCCCAAACCATGAGATCATGACCTGAGCCAAGATCAAGTCAGACACTTAACCGACTGTGCCACCCAGGAACCCCATTGTATTCCATTCTTATTTATCTATAGTGGTTTTTCTTTTTATTTTTTTTAACATTTATTTATTTTTGAGACAGAGAGAGACAGAGCATGAACGGGGGAGGGGCAGAGAGAGAGGGAGACACAGAATCCGAAACAGGCTCCAGGCTCTGAGCCATTAGCCCAGAGCCCGAAGCAGGGCTGGAACTCACGGACCGTGAGATCGTGACCTGAGCTGAAGTCGGACCCTTAACCGACTGAGCCACCCAGGCGCCCCTATAGTGTTTTTAAGTGTATCAGTTTGTATAACTTGTTTTAGCTATTTCTCTAGCTATTACTATATATATATATATATATATATATATATATATATATATATATAAATTTTTCAGTCTACTAGTGTCATTTTACCAGTTCAAATGAAGTATAGAAACCTTACTTCCCTTTACTTTCCTCCTATTTTAAATATTACTTCTACATATATTTGGAACATTATAATTTTTGCTTCAACCACTATTTCAGAAACTCAAGTCTATTGTTTTTACTCATATTTTCGCTTACCATATTACTTTTTCCCTTTCTGATGTTTCAGTTCCTTTTTAAAATGTCTTCCTTTCTGCTTAGAAAACTTTCTTCAGCTATTGTTTTAGGGTAGGTCTGCTAGCAACAAATGTTTCTAGTTTTCCTTCATCTGAGAATGTCTTAATTTTCTCTTAACATCTCCTTAATTTTCTCTTAATAACTCTCACAAGCTATTTTCACTGTATTCTGATTTGACAGTTTTCTTTCAGCACTTGCAAAATGTGCTACTTCCTTTTGGCTTTCACGGTTTCTGATGAGAAATCTGGTGTCATTTGAATGGTTTCTTCTGCCAGTGAGGTTTCCTCTCTCATTCGCTGCCCTCAAGAATTTTTGTAGTTAGTTTTTACAAGTTTGACTATAAAGTGTCTGGTGTGGATTTCTTTGGGCTTGTTGGGGTTCATTCAGTTCCTTCTTCACCTCCTTCTAATGTTAACTACTGCTTACTAAGCAACGGCTGTATATCAGACATTGTGCTGGACATTTTATGTACACTCTTGCTAATTCCACCCACAAACTTGGGAGTTAGGTGTGTTAGATTAAACCACATGAAACTGTCATGGCTTCACTCAGCTTCTCGAATCTATAGGTTTATGTCTTTCGCCAAATTTAGTACATTTAAGATGTTATTTCTGTGGGTACTTTTTCAGCCTCCCCTTTCTCCTGTCCTTTTTTTTTTTCTCCTCTCCTTCTGAGAGTCCCATGACATGAATGTTAAATCATCTATTATAGCCCCATAGGTCCTTGAGGCTGTTAATTTTTTTCTCAGTTAGATAGTACAGTTTCTATTGTTCTCTCTTCCAGTTCGCTGCTTCTTTCCTCTAACATAATTGTTTTGACATCTACCAATGATCTTTCCTCAGTTTAAGATCTTCCTGGCTCTTGGAATTGATTTTCAATTAAAACCTGGACATTCTGGAAATTATAAGGCTCTGCATCTTATTAGGATCTACTTTAGTTAGTTTAACCTGAAACCACTCCAGTAGAAGGCAAGGGTCATTGCCTTGATATTGCTAAATGGAGGCTGAAGTTCAGGTTCCCACTTAGCTACTGTTGTCACCCAAGGGTGTATCTTGTTACTGCTGAGTGCAAGTGGAAGTTCCAACTCCCCAGTAAGCCTCCACTGGTCCTTCCCCAGCTCCTAGGAGTGAGAATGTCTTATTACATGGCCTTCACTAACATAACAGGGAAGGGTGGCGTTTTTACCACTGGGTGGTGATGAAAGTCCTGACCTACCACTTGGCCTCTGACACCACCCCAGCAGAGAGGGAGGCACCTTGTTACTGCCAGATGGGCAGTTGGAAGTCCAGGATCCCTGCATGGTCTCTACTAACACTATGGTGAGTGGGGGAAGAGGGAAGGCCTGTTATGGCTGGGTAGCTTCCTACTCAGCCTTTTCTGACACCACCCTGGTAGTTGTGGTAGGGGACAATGTTAGGGTGCCCCATTACAGCCTGGTGAGGGTGTTAAGTCTAGGCTCCCCTCCTGACTTTTCCTGGCATGTGTAGAGATGGGGGGGACCCACAATTTTTCTTTGTGGTATTTGGCTAGAGAGCATTTTTATTCTCTGAAAGTTTCATTTTGCTAGATTGTCTATTTCCTATTCCTTTGACTACAGAGTAGGTTTTTCTTGTTTTGCTTGTCTGAACTCATTGGTACTTTGATTGCTGGCTTCTTCGGCTACAAGCCTGAGACAACCCAGTACCATGTTGTCTTGGGTCCTGAGGTCCCTGGCTAGTCTTCCTCTCCCTCTTTTAGAGTCTTGTTTATTAGTTGTACTTAACTAAAGGAGTAAGAAAGAGTATGTCTACTCCATCTTTTCAGAAGTCAGTCTATATACTTACACTGTTTTTGATCAGTATCTCAAAACCTTAGGGATCTAGATGATTTTTCTGTTCTCACTTATATCATTTTCCTTATCTTAAAATTGTTTAGGTGGAGATTCTGAGCACCTAAATTAGAATTGCCTTCTTCAGAGAGAATTTGCATTTGCCTCTGCTGGAAGCCACGAATCTTATTAATTTAGGGATTTTAGTTGTCTTGAAGCATCCTAGTTTCAACGTTTATTTATTTATTTATTTATTTATTTTGGGACAGAGAGAGACAGAGCATGAACGGGGGAGGGGCAGAGAGAGAGGGAGACACAGAATCGGAAACAGGCTCCAGGCTCCGAGCCGTCAGCCCAGAGCCCGACGCGGGGCTCAAACTCACGGACCGCGAGATCGTGACCTGGCTGAAGTCGGACGCTTAATCGACTGCGCCACCCAGGCGCCCCAAAGCATCCTAGTTTCATACAGAATTCTCAGGTTGCTTTCCTGTCCTGCAGCAGGATTGCTCAAGGGTTAGTAGTCAAATTCCAGGGCTATAATTGGCATTTGTATGCAAAGATGTCAGGTACAGTGCTAGAAAACAGTTTATCTTCTTTCTTTTTGTGGGAAAGGGATTGGTATGCCTTGAAGATTTTCCTTATTTTCTTGCAAGCCCAGAAATGCTTTTCAAAAACTGTTATAGTTTATCCAGGAGATGGTTGTATTGTAGATGGAGGGCCAAAATCACTGACAGAAATGCAAATCCCTTGTTTATGACATTTGGTAGTACTTCTTTGAAAATGACTGGAAAAGCAATATTCCTCATGATTATCAGATTTCTGTCAAAAGGCCAGACATGAAGGTTTTATTGAGGTTCAAATTCCTTAATGAAAATTGTCATTTTAGGTGGGTGAAATAGATTACTAGAATAATCTATTTTTATATCAAAACTGAGCCTTGCTCACTATATTACCATAACTGAGTTCCAGGTACTGACAAACTTGGTCTTCCTGGGAGGAGTTAAGAACTGGAGAAAACTAGAATATTGGAGGGTATACTTGAAAACAGTGAGGTGTAACAGCTATAAAACATGATCTAACCTGAAGTCTATGGTTCAGTTCCACTACAGCAGCTGTAGCTGAAAAGTTATTTTTCCTAAGAGAACAAACCAAATCTTGATGTTCCTGCACCTAGCTCACTTCATTCCAATAACCTGTTTCAAAAGTCCAGCTCGCTGCATTCCAGAGATCTGATTTTTTAATAACCAGTGCTGTTTTATTCATGACTCTTCTTTCCTCCATTTGTTCAGTAAATAAATTTAAGAAGCCAAGAGTCAAATTGGGAGCTTCCATAAAACGTGTTCCCTCATCATCTTGACTCTTCTACTTTAAAATACTGTTCCAAGGATGGCTCTGTATAAACTTAATTCTTTAATAAGAACATTAGTGATTTCTAACACTTATTATGCGTCAGCCTCTGTTCGAAGCTCATTACATATATTTACTTCTCAAAACAATCCTAAGACATAGGTGTTTCACCTGCCCTCACTCTATAGATGAGGAAACTGAGGCACAAAGTAAAAAAACCCAGTCTCCCAGCTAGAACGTGGTGGAACTGATAACTGATCCTAGGCTGTGTGGTTCTAGAGTCTATGCAATAATCCTCTAGTACGGACTGTGTAGAGCCAACGCCAGACCCAGTATGTGTGATGATGAGTCTCTTAAAGTGAAATCTAGTACTTTAGTAGGGAATACAGGTTCAACCACAAATACATTTATTTCTCTAAGAACAGTATGCCACTTTTAAATTAAAAAAAAAAAAAATTATCATCAGCTGTCTCAGCAGTATGCTCGCTCTTTATTAAGCTGATAAAAAAAATCCCAGAGCAGAGCAATTCACCAGCACGATCATTAAATTGCAAATCTCTCCTTTGTCACAGAGCAAGGATACACTCAAATGCAGAAAATAACTTTGTTCATAGGAGTACCTGCATCCATTTGTCATGCATTCCAGTGCCTCCCGGCCCCCTTTTCAATCATCTAATTCCTAACCTAGTTTCTTTTTATAGTCTGAAAACAAGGAATCACCTTAGTAAGATATCCTTTCAGAGCACTGTTGAACACAGAGATACCTCAGATTCCTGTTCTAAACGTTAAAAATATATTAGCACATACAGAAAATATCTGTAGATCTATTCTGTTATGTTCTAGTGAGTTTTTGTTTCTCCCTTTTTGATAATGTCTTCAATTTCTTCTGAGACTTCTCCTTTGTAGTCATTTGGTTCTATTGCATTTAACTTCTTTTGATACTCCAGTGGCAAACCATTTTCTTTTGCACCTAGGCAAATGACCTAGACATGATTAAACAAACAAACAAAAAACCTTTTAGTTAGGAACATAATTTAATATACCACAGCTTCATGTGCTGTATCAAGTGTGAAATATTAGCTTTCAGATAACTCTAGAATAAATAATTATAGGACAAAATACAGACACAGAGTCATTCCCCTCAAAGTAAGCATGAATGTGCTGGGAGTTTTCAAAGTCACATGACACATCCTCATTGAATTTCAATTTTACTCAGTAACATGATTTAAAATGTTTTTAAAAGCTGAAGTATAATTAACATACAATGTTGTATTAGTTTCAGATACTCAATAATGATTCAACAGTTCTTTACATTACTTGGTGTTCATCATGATAAGTGTGCTCTTAATTCCCTTCACCTATTTCACCCATCACCTCATCCACCTCCATTCTGGCAAGCACCAGTTTGTTCTCTGTGTTTAAGAGTCTGGGTATTTTTTGTTTGTTCATTTGTTTTATTTCACAAATTCCACATATGAATGAAATCATGTGGTATTTGTCTTTCTGTCTGACTTATTTCACTTAGCATTATACCTTCTAGGTCCATCCATGCTGTTACAAATAGCAAGATCTTTTTTGCGGCCGAGTAATATTCCATTGTATATATATTGTGTACACATACATGCACACACACACACACACACACACACATCTTATTTATCCATATTATTGACTATTGATGGACACCTGGGTAGCATCCATAATTTGGCTATTGTAAATAAATGCTGTGATAAACATACGGGTGCATATATCTTTTTAAATTAATGTTTTCGTTTTCTCTGGGTAAAAACCCAGTAGTGGAATTCCTGGATCATATGATAGTTCTATTTAATTTTTTGAGGAACCTCCACACTGGTTTCCACAGTGGCTGCACCAATTTGCATTCCTGCAAGCAGTGCATCAGGGTTTCTTTTTCTCCACACCCTCACTAACATTTGTTATTTCTTATGTTTTTGATTCTAGTCATTCCAACGAATTTAAAATATTTTTATATTAAGACAAAAAATTATTGTATGAAGTTGGCATGATCTATTAAGAAAAAACACGATTCTTCAAAAAAAGTTATAGTTTGGGGCGCCTGGGTGGCTCAGTTGGTTGAATGTCTGACTTCAGCTCAGGTCATGATCCCATGGTTTGTGAGTTCGAGCCCCGCATCGGGCTCTGTGCAGACAGCTTGGAACCTGAAACCTGCTTTGGATTCTGTGTCTCCCTCTCTCTCTGCCCCTCCCCTGCTCGTGCTCTGTTTTTCTCTCTCTCTCTCTCAAAAATAAACATTAAAAAAAATTTTTTTTTTAATTTATGGCTTATAGGGAGCAGTTTTAGTTTAATCCTGGAGCCTACTCTACCTCTAAATTACACACAAGGGAATAAATAGCAACTATGTTCAGTTGTACTTCCCAGATCCATACCAGGCTAATTCTAGACAATTCCAGATTAGGCCCAGGAACTGGGTCATCCACTCCAGGTGCTATGTCCTGATTAGGCCTTCCAATAGTGCCTAAGTTTGGGTTTCTAAAAAGGGATGGTGGGGTTTCTATCCCACATTCTTTTTCTATGCTTGTGGGAGTGGTTTCTCTGATTTTGAAAGACAGTGTGACTTTTTTCCCTCCATCCAAGGATGGAAACATTTCAGTAGTAGGAAATATATTTTTTTCTCCATAAAAATAAATCTTGGTGCTATGAAATACTGGTTTGTGGAAGAAAAAAAAATGATTACAAAAGCCTATGTATAGAATAAATGTACCAAAAATTTACATATATGTGTTATTTTCTACTTTAGGAAAGAAAATACATGTCTAGAATTATGGCTCATGTATATTTCTAAAAGTTTTTTATTTTATTTATTTATTATTTTTTTTAACGTTTTTATTTATTTTTGAGACAGAGAGAGACAGAGCATGAACGGGGGAGGGTCAGAGAGAGAGGGAGACACAGAATCTGAAACAGGCTCCAGGCTCTGAGCGCTCAGCACAGAGCCCGACGCGGGGCTCAAACTCACGGACCGCGAGATCGTGACCTGAGCCAAAGTCGGCTGCTTAACCGACTGAGCCACCCAGGCGCCCCCTAAAAGTTTTTTAAAATAAATACATGTTAGGAACATGGCTCTATCGTTACAAATAAATCTGAACACTTCCGATTTGCATTTGCATGTTAGGTAAATATCATATTTGCATTAAAAACATTTTGATTAAAATGAAGTGTTGGGGCGCCTGGGTGGCGCAGTCGGTTAAGCGTCCGACTTCAGCCAGGTCACGATCTCGCGGTCCGTGAGTTCGAGCCCTGCGTCAGGCTCTGGGCTGATGGCTCAGAGCCTGGAGCCTGTTTCCGATTCTGTGTCTCCTTCTCTCTCTGCCCCTCCCCCGTTCATGCTCTGTCTCTCTCTGTCCCAAAAATAAATAAACGTTGAAAAAAAAATTTTTTAAAATGAAGTGTTGATGTAGAATTTAACATACACAAAGTCTTATTAAAACAAGATATTTTTTAGCTTAGCTCAGTGAAAATTAAAGAGCAATCGCCAAAAGTCTTTGTAAGTAGCTTACCTTTTTATACTGGGGAGATGGGGGAGCACTCTCATAATTTTTCATCTGATAACTTCGACAAGTTATTTCTTTTCCTTCTTGAGTATAAACATTAACTTCTATTGGGACATATGTTCCACTTTTAACTCCTTCTTGCCTGAAACCAGAACAGCCAAATTTTAACATACATGACTTAGCCAAGTTAGTTTACTGAATTAAAAATTTAACTGTATATGGATATATGTCCTCCCTATGTATTTGGGGATATAGTAGAACATATTATAAAATTACCACATCAAAAGTAAACTTAGCATTCCAAGTAGAAAGCCTCAGCCTTACTATTACTTGGTATACTTCTAACAGATCTCTATATTTATTCTATTGGAAAACATGCTTGAATGTGGTTATTTCAATCTTTGTACCCCTAAACATTGTTCTCTAGGCTACTAAGCAAGAGAATATCCACCCAGAGAAAAGTAGAGAGAATGGTTCACTCTCATTCACCAGTGACAAAGTATGAAGCATGTCAGATAATCTGTTCTTATCAAGTCCTACTCTATTCTGCCAACTTTCTTTGTATACATGCTCTACCATACAACTCTTGAGTCCTAGTTATAAAAAGTATCAAAGCATTTCTGATATGTTATCAAAGTTTTTCCAAATTATTATTACTTTTTTACTGATTCAACTGCTACCTTAAAGAATTGTTTTTTAAAAACTGACTCTAATAAAAATTGAACTGCTTTGAAACCAATTAAGAAAATGCAATAATTACAAACATCTTTGTGACTTTTCACAATACGAAACTGCAAAGAGATTTTTTTATAAAAGATAAAAAGAACAAAAATAAGGGCTTCCATTTTTTGCAGAAGAGATTATAAACATCCTCCCCAAATCTTAATCAGAACGTGTGACCTCTGGGTGCCTGGATGGCTCAGTTGGTTAAGTGTTCAACTCTTGTTGATCTCAGCTCAGGTCTTGATCTCAGGGTTGTGAGTTCAAGCCCCCCATTGGGCTCTATGCTGGGCATGAACCCTACTTAAAAAGAAAAGAGTAGGGGCGCCTGGGTGGCTCAGTCGGTTAAGTGTCTGACTTTGGCTCAGGTCATGATCTCACGGTCTGTGGGTTTGAGCCCCGCATCCGACTCTGCTGACAGCTCAGAGCCTGGAGCCTGTTTCAGATTCTGTGTCTCCCTCTCTCTCTGACCCTCCCCTGTTCATGCTCTCTGTCTCAAAAATAAATACACGTTAAAAAAAAAAAAAAAAGAGTGACCCTTCTAGGCCTTTTTTTTTTTCTTTTTAATGTAAGCTCTATGCCCAACATGGGGCTTTAACTCACAATACTGAGATCAAGAATTGCATGCTCTATGGGCTGAGCCAGCCAGGCACCCCTAGCTTTTCTTTTTAGGAAATGCATAATATACCTTTATATTAACCCTAAAGTATAAAGAATATAGTATATGGTTTGAAAAACCAATACACATATACACATCTTTGCATATGATCCACTTTCTGAATTAGTTATTATTTAACTTATAATTAGAAGCCACCTACTCATCCAGAGAACTTAAATTGCTTTTGTTCATTTTCCATACTACTCCCCATACTTCATCGCCAGGACTTTGAAAAATGGTGGCTATACCTCCATGCCAAGTTTCACTTGTTTTGCCTTGGGAATTGCCAAAGTCAAGCTTAAAATCCTACAAAGGAAACCAAAAAGACAGGATCAATATCCACTGGAACCAAAATTTCCCTCCTCAAAATAAAAAAAAAAATTTACCTTGAACTCCATGCAATTAAAACATAAACTTTGAGTTCCTTCTCTGCATAAGAAACTGTAAAAAATACAAAGATAAACAAGGACCCAGATCTCGACTTTATTTTTTCATATTCTTCTTTAAAAATGAAATATACGCTAAATATATTAGATGTATACATATCTTACCATAAACAGGTTTGAAGGTTTAAAAAAAAAACATAATCCCAATGCCTTAACACAACTATTTTCATTTTTGAAAATTACTTCCCAGTCTACCTACATACTCATAGATTTTAATTTAGAGGCAACCATAGTACACATATTTATTGAAGATGAGTAGCTGTGTAGGGGTTATAACCTTTTCTCTACTTTTATGTATGTACAGAGTATCCTAACAGCATATATCACTACGTCCTCAAGGAGCTGGCATTTTGAGGGTGATTTGGATACTTATTCATCTAACATTCATGAATTATGAATTTAATCATAAGAGCAGCTAGCACTAGAACTTTACTAGGTTATATACACTGTGCTATGAGCTTTACATGGACTCTCATTTTTATCCTGCCAACAACTTTATTTTACTCATTCAACAGCAAAAAAAAACTGTAGTTTATAAAGATCAAGTAACTTGTCCAAGATCTCACAACTAATAAGTAACAGAGCCAGGTTGCTAGTTTTGTTTATTCCCTGTTAGGGATGGGTAATCAGAGGAGATAATCCTGAGGAAGATTAAAAACCCTTCTTTGGTTGTTTGGTGTAGGAAAATTTCTTTCCATCTTTCCAGAACTTAGTTTCCTTAATAATAAAATTAAAAAGGTTGGACTAGATATTAAATCTAAGGTTAATAATTAATCTTTATCACCTTATTTTCTTAAAAATGTCAGACATTCAGGAAAAAGGCTGCTTTGAGTGACCAGTACCTTTAGTTGGTATACTGGATATTCTAGAACCAAGTAGCCCTGGCAGGACATCAGGAGAGCTGTTAACAAGTTACAACCACACTAGGTACTGGCTGTCTATTACTAAATCCAAGTTCCACTTTGCTGCTGCTTTTGACATAGTTAACCATCCTGTCTTGATCAGCCTCTTCCTGACTTTCAAACTGTTTCCTGCTCTCAATTCCCTTTGCTAATTCCTCCTCCATACCAGGTCTTTAAATGTTAGAGTTTCTAGGGCTCAGTTTAGGCCCCTTTCTCTGTTCATCAGCAATTTGCTCAAGATGATCTATCCCCTCCAATGACTTCAAATACCATCCAGTATTCCAATTCTCTTTTATTTTATTTTTTTAACGTTTATTTATTTTTGAGATAGAGAGAGACAGAGCATGAACAGGGGAGGGGCAGAGAGAGAGAGACACACACACAGAATCTGAAACAGGCTCCAGGCTCTGAGCTGTCAGCACAGAGCCCGACATGGGGCTCGAACTCACGGACCGCGAGATCATGACCTGAGCCGAAGTCGGACGCTTAACCGACCAAGCCATCCAGGCGCCCCTCGCTTTCCAATTCTCTTTTAATCCAGCCCAGATCTCTCTTCTAAACTTCAAGAGTGCTTAGAACAGGGCCTCCCAGACAGTGAATACTTAATCAATGATCACTCATATTTTTCTGCTCATTTGGATGTATAACCAGCATCTCAAACTCAGTATGTTCAAACTGAGCTTAACTTTCCCGCCAAAACTGATGCTCCTCTTCTCTTTACAAGCATCACCATCATCCACGCTATTGCAGCAAAAACCTTAGTCACCCGTTGCCTCCTCCTCCCTTCACAATCAGTCACCAAGGCTTAACACTGTTATCTCCTAAATATCTCCCAAACCCATCTACCCTCGAATGCTACC
The DNA here is from genome assembly GCF_022079265.1 of Lynx rufus. Classification (NCBI taxonomy): domain Eukaryota; kingdom Metazoa; phylum Chordata; class Mammalia; order Carnivora; family Felidae; genus Lynx; species Lynx rufus. The sequence continues at coordinate 122,591,156 of NW_025814856.1, forward strand.
ACTCCAGTTCAAGGTGCCATTATCTTTAGCATGAATTGCTTCAGAGTCTTTCTAACTGGGCTTCCCACGTTCACTGTTGTCTCCCTCTTCCAATCCATTTCCCACTGCAACCAGAAAGGGCTTTCAAAGTTGTGAATCTGATCTCTCATTTGCTGAAATTCTGCAATAGGGCTTTTCATTGCTCTCAAGATAAAAACCAAAGTCTTCTGTGGTCCTATAACATGCGGCCCTTTTCCTACCTCTCTAGTCATCATTCTTTATCCTCCTCACACACTGAACTCCAGCCATAGTAGCTGGATGATCTAGCTTCTTCTTTCCTGAGGACATTTGTACATGCTGTCCCTTCTATTTTCTTTGCCTCCCCCTGCCCAATCATTCAGGTCTCAGCTTAAAAGTCGTATTTTCAGGAAGAGCTTTACTGAGCTCTTAGGTCGGGACTCAAAGTCATACATACACTTCCATGGCACCTAGTACATCCACCCTCCCCCACCCTTTTTTTAAAGCCTTCATTTTTTCTTTTTTTTTAGGGGCGCCTGGGTGGCTCAGTCGGTTAAGCGTCTGACTTCGGCTCAGGTCATGATCTCGCGGTTCGTGAGTTCAAGCCCCGCGTCGGGCTCTGTGCTGATGGCTCAGAGCCTGGAGCCTGTTTCAGATTCTGTGTCTCCCTCTCTCTGACCCTCCCCCGTTCATGCTCTGTCTCTCTCTGTCTCAAAAATAAATAAACGTTAAAAAAAAAAGATTGGTTTTAGGAAGGTAAAACTGAGAGGAAGGTACAACATGTCTCCTTTTTAAACTCACCATATCTGTAAATGAAAAATCATTTGCTTGATAGCTCCTCCATCGGTCCCAACTATAAGCATCTGAACTTCTTTTCCACATTTCGGCAATTCCCTACCTTCTGAGTCTGGGAGATGGGTAGAAAGTTCTATAGCCCACCTCCCATTTTTGAAGCTTCGGATGCCAACAGTTGGTTCTCCCAGCTTTGCTGGTAGTCAGGGCATGGGCACTAGCCAAGAGTTAGCCGGTCAGGACACACATGTGGGGCTTTGAATCAGAAGCTGGTGCTAGTGCCCAAGGACGGCAGAAACTACACCCTGGCGGTGGTGGCCACATTTAGGTTTCAGGAACTGCAGGGGTGTAGTGGCGGCAGCCCAGGCAAGGTCCAGAGCAGGTGGTGTCAGTGAAGCACATTGCAGCGTCCATGTTTACCAAGGTCAGCAGTGCTGCACCAGCGGCCTCCTGGGCTGGTTCTGTCTGTGATACTGACTGTGTTATGGTGGCTGTGGTTTCCTTTATGCCTGCCTCTGTGTGTGTGTGTGTGTGTGTGTGTTTCTAAGTAGGCTCCACAACCCAAAGTGGGGCTTGAACTCACCACCCTGGGATCAAGAGTTGCATGCTCCACCTACCAGCCAGGCACCCCTATGCCTGCTTGTTTTCTCAGCTCTGTAGTCCTACCTTCCTGGTCATTCATGAGCCCTCCAACAGCCTTTCAACACATTCTTTTTTCTGCTTAAATCAGCCACTTTCTGTTGTTTGCAAATAAGAACCCCAACAACAATAGCAGAGACCATGCCTAATTCAACAATGTCAAAAGGTTTTGCACAATTTTCCTTCTTTCGTTTCTTTTCTTTCTTTTTTGCGTGTTACCTCCTATAGACCTAGAGGTCCTCAAAGTAGCCAACTTTACTCAATCACTTTTGTATCTGCAGGGAAGAACATCTACCAAATGAAGGAATGGACTGTAGTGAAGAGCAATGATTTTTACCAAGGTGGGTTATGGTTCATCCAGACACTGGACTTAGCTGAGCTCAGCACTCACTACGGATAAGACTCCCTCCCAGCTTTCAGGGCCTCTCCAATCAGAAGCAAAAGGCGGGTGAATGGAGTTTTACAACAGGTGACAAGTCCTGCAGCGAAGGTGTGGGAGGGAACAGAAAGGAACCGATTCCCTGCCCTGGGGTCGGAGAAGGCGTCTCAGGCACCAAGCGAATGGATCCTGTGAGCGTGCCCATTCAGCGGGTGGGCACGAGAGGGGTGGCCGGACCTGGGCAGAACGAGCAGCCTAGGGAAAGTTAGGAGGGGACTCTAGGAGACCCAGACGGGCTTGCTCAGGAGGGCAGAACCCAGACGGCGAAGAGAGCCCCGACGTACTCTCATCAGCGAGAGGTGGATTCCTGGCCCTGAGGAAGCGACTTCTGGAAATCCTGCTCCCTCGTCCGAGGGGTGGGCACGACGCTGCAAGGGCCGCGGGCAGCACTGACCTGCAGGCGGGCCACGCAGCAGAACACGGCTGACGGGTTTCGGAGGTGGATCCGCTCGGTCAGCAGATTGCTACCGTAGGCGAAGTACAGAAAACTCTCCCCCTCCTGGCCCCGGAGGTCCTCACAGCCCGAATTCGCCATGCTCCACCCAGACACCTGCACCTCAGCGGTGTCGGCGGCAAGACCGTGAGGAGAGGACTGAGAGCGTCCCAACTTCAGTGGCAAACCGGCCAGCGACTCTAGGGTTAGGGGAAACGCGGGAAGCGTGGGCGCGGCGAGTCAGATGCGACCGCCCTTGCGATTGGCTGCCGGTCACAAATGTTGAGTCACCCCATCTGATTGGCCAAGCCCATCACCTCCTCTCAATTCTCCAGTAAGGATTCTGAAACACTCAGACCTGGGGCGACCGGGAGCCGACTCCTCATTGGACATGATCCTCTTGTTGTCCCGCCCCGGTGTTCAAGACTCCCTCTGATTGGTGAGTGGGCCGGCACTACGCGAAGGTGGGTCAGGTCTGGAGGGTTCGGTTTAGGGGGCCGCTCCGCGAGCGTCCCAGCCTTGTATTTTCAGCTTCAGGTGGCGCAAGCGTGCTTCCCTGGCTGTGGGTGCATTTTAGGTAGCTCTGGGCACCCCTGAAGCGAAACAGCTGCCCTGGCCGCGCCCCCGACGGTTCCCTCACCTGGCAGCTCACTCCCGTACCGCCCTCCCGGTTTGGAGCAGCCGGTCACTACGGGTCTCTTCCCCCCACAGGCTGGTTCCGGCTTCCCCAGCCCTGATCATCTGCGTGAAGCCCCTCCGAATGTCTGGGATTCCCTTCCCCGACGGAAGTAGCGAGTCGGGTTCAAATCCCGATGATGCCATTTACTGGCCACGTACGCTTGGGCAGCTCTCATCTGTTTCCTCCTTTTAAAATAGAGATTTTAATATAAATTATGATCACAGTTACATAACTTATGATCCCTTATCTCACAGGGTTGGTTTAAGTACTTACAGAATAGTTTTGTTAATGTGATTAGGAGCAAAAACTCCAGTGTAAAATAAGATATAAAAGCCTAAGAACAATGAAATAAAACCTTGTATCCTTAAACTTTGAAATGAAAGTATTAATTTAAACTCAGGGGAATGGCTGGCTATCCTTGGTACCCAGATTTTGATTTCTAAATACCACTCTCCACCAAAAGGTATGAGGGATCGTCGGAGAAATTGTTTATGCCAGGTCAAAAGCTAGGAATGAGTAGGAGCGGTGGGAACATCTTGTGACAGAAAGTCTGGAAGTATCCAAGAAAAATGAGGTCCTTTCAGAAGGACATGGGAGCCAGCTTGAAGGAATGCCCACTGGCCAAAAGTAGAACAATTTGAGTACCAAAAATAATGACTGCAATTGATTGAAAATGTCAGACAGAAAAGTCCCACCAAAAGAGTAAACCAAATATAAAAAGCAATTTTTAAAAACCTAATTTGCCATGGTGACTATTACAGCAACTCTTTACTCTGAAAAGTGGTAATTTAAGAAAATTTAAACATTTATCCTGCCCTTCTACTTGCGGCTGTATTTCAGGGGTAACCAAATAGTCTCAGTTAATGAGGAAGCAGTTCTCTTTACAAAAGTGTGCCAGCTAAATAATGCAAAATGAATGATACAATGAGAAAATCACCATTTTGTAGCCCCTAATGAAATAATTGATTTATGCCAGGATCATCAATGAAACCATTTGGTGAAAGGGTGATGGGGAACAGAATACTCGCATAGGGCCAAATTATCCCCCAAGGATTACTCGCTGTAGTCAGAAGGAAAACATAATGACAATGAAGAAATCTGTTCCCTCCCACCGTAACCTAGATCAAACTTATAATCACGAAAAATGTACCAACCTGACATTACGTCTCTCCTGATGTGATACAATGGGAGGCACCAGTATGGTCTATGAAGTATTGTTTCCCAAACTCTTTCACTTCTATACAATCAAGCATAAGCAGGAACTACAAGGATAGAAGAATAGAAATGACACCAAGAGGAAACAATCAGAAAAATCCTGAACAAATGGTGGGGCATCCTGCAGAATAAATGAACAAATGGCTGTCTCTTAAATTAAGTCAGTGTAATTAAAAAAAAAAAAAAAAAAGGCAGGACTGAGCACAGGCTGTTCTAGGTTAAAAGAAACTAAGAGACATGATAACTGCATGCAATGGCTTGTCCTTGGTTGTAGTTCAATAAACCAGATATAAAAGATATTTTGGAGACAATTAAATCTGAATACAAAGTAGGGGATGAGATGATATTAAAAACTGCTTTCTTTATTAGGTATGATAATAGCATTGTGTTATGTGGAAAGATATCTCTATTTTTAGATATACATATTAATGTATTTAGGGGTAAAATGTTTGCTATCTATATTTACTTTAAAATAATTCAGAAAAATTGAAATATGGAAAGTGTTAAATGTTCAATCAACTGATGTGGATATGGATGTTCATTTTATTATTCTAGCTATTCTTTTCTATATAGTTGAACATTTTCACGTTAAAAAGTCAAAAAGGGAAAATGGTGATATTTGTAAAGCACTGGGCAGACAGTGAGCACTCAGTAAGCAGTAACACTGTTGTTAGATAATCGGAAAATAGGAAGGTCAGTCCCCTCCCCCTCCCCCAAACATCAAGGTGGAACTTGAAATGCAGACTTGGGAACTTGCTGGCAAGATAGTGCTCTATTGCATCAGAATTCTCAAGGCCTCTGCTTCGGAGCATCCCCACTTAAAATGTCCTTCTGCATTTTAAATTGCTTTTAGACATTCTAAATGTATTTATTATTTAATGATTTTCTAAGTCTTTGACTTTTTTTCTCACCCTAGATTTCTCACTAATTGCTTAATTTTATGGTTATTGATTTTTCTTAATACCCTTTTACAAAAATTTTCTGAAGCACCGCTGTTTCCTCAAACACTGAAAAATCTTTTCTTAAGCCCATGAAGCATTTTATTTAGCTTCCCCATGTAGATTGCTGTGTGCTGACCCCTGTTGGCCAAGGCAGTAGATAGCAAGCTTTTTTTGGTTTTCCAAATTTAACCAAAGCTTGGTTAATACTCGTTAACATTCATTGAACACTTATCAAATGCCAGGCACCAACCTAAATTCATATATATTAGCTGATTTAATCCTGAAAATAGCCCTATGCAGGAAGTGCTAATACTATTCTCATGTTACAGTTGAGGAAGCTGAGGTAAGTTAACTAATTTGCCCCAGGCTGTAGCTAGCAATGACTGGCCAAGCACTCTGATTCTAGAGTCATTATGGGGTACTGCTTCCCAAATTTCTCAAGCTGAAAAGCCCTGGTGGTCTAGAAAAAACTGGTTATTAATAACCCTCTTTCAAGTACAATCTCTACCTTACCTATAAGGATATTATAAAATAATAATTCTAGCTTTCAATCACTTGATAATGAGTTAATGAGGTCAAATTTCTTTCAAGGGCCATTATTCAGTCTAGTGGTCTTTAAAGTTTTTTTATTGTATTATTAAAGTTTTTTATTGTATTATCAAGATTTTTTTTTAATTTTTTTTCAACGTTTTTTATTTATTTTTGGGACAGAGAGAGACAGAGCATGAACGGGGGAGGGGCAGAGAGAGAGGGAGACACAGAATCGGAAACAGGCTCCAGGCTCCGAGCCATCAGCCCAGAGCCTGACGCGGGGCTCGAACTCACGGACCGCGAGATCGTGACCTGGCTGAAGTTGGATGCTTTACCGACTGCGCCACCCAGGCGCCCCATGTATTATCAAGATTTTTGAACACACACACACACAATGTATATGGTATACTACTTACAAAACGACAATTTAAAAATAACTATTTAATTGTCATGTTAATGCAAAACATACATTTAGGGTCAAGTTAATTACAAATAATAGTGGATAGAAATCCATATTTCAAATAGTTCTCTTGCAAAATTTTTTGGCTGACCGTGTCAGATCTTATCAGATCATCATTGTTTTTATACCATAATGTAGGTGATAAAGAGCTTGTACCAGAAGTCAAGAACGTGAGCTTGGTACCTTTCTTTTTTTACTTGTGCTTGCAATATCAGTAAGAGCTTTAGTCCAGTTTTTTACAGAAATTGTTTTTTGTGTGAGAATTAGTTAGTTCTCTGTGAGTCCACTTAAGCAAACACCAGTGAGTTGCAGCAGGTCACAAGACACAGCAAGTGAATGAATGAGGGCCATGCCACCATTACCCCTCCTCGGGAAGACATTCCCACCTGTCCTCTAGGATCCCGCACCTCTTATTAGATATAATAACTATCTGACTGACTCTGGGGTCTAGTGTCAGAGTAAAGCTATATTCTTATATTAGGATATAAGCGTATATACTACATATAGTAAAATACAGTAAATCGAAATTATACTATTTTAGCTCACAAAATAGAATTTTGTTTTCACACCCAGTAGATCAACTTGCTCACCCACTTTGAATAATTGTTATCTTATTTATTTATTTTTGAGACAGAAAATGTGAGTGTGAGCAGGGCAGGGGCAGAGAGAGAGGGAGAGAGAGAGAATCTCAAACAGGCTCCACAAGATGTGGGGCTCGATCTCATGACCCAAGCCAAAATTAAGAGTTGGACGCTCAACTGACTGAGCCACCCAGGTGTCCCTAACATTTTATATATTTGTTTACTTACTTATTTATTTTAGAGAGAGAGCGTGAGCGGGGGAGAGGGGCAGAGGGAGAAAGAAAGAATCGTAAAGCAGGCTCCACTCTCTGTGTGGAATCTGACCCAGAGCTAATGCCTCGATCCTGGGATCATGACAGACACTCAACCGACTGAGCCACCCAGGCGCCCTTAGCATTATCATTTTAAAAAGAACACTTCAATGTCAAATATTTGCACATTATGGCAAGTTTGAAGAGTTGTATAGTAAGAAGACTATGTGTCTCCTGAGTAAGGCCAAGCTGGCTGCTTAGGCAAGGTCATTCAGGGCAGTAGTACTATAGTGGGACAGATAGGACTGGTTCTCATGAATCTGTTTCTTAGCTCTGTGGATTGGAAAATTCAGTCTTGGCTCTGGGAGCAGATGCACACTAACTAGACTTATAAGAGATAGATGTACACATCAGAATGCCAATTAGTTGAAATGTGATGAGAGCTGTAACAAATAAACCAGATTCGTGTGTTCACTGATCAATGCATTTTCTTCCATTAGGAAAATAAATAACACGAGAAGTCTCCAGACATGAGTTTAGCATGTTTTAGGAACTACAGGTCAGGTGGTTAAAGAGGAAGGAATAAGAGGAGTGACAGGAGATGAGGCTGAGAGACAGGCAAGGGCAAGCTCATGTAACGCCTCGAAGGCCACATTAAGGAATCTGGATTTTATTCTAAGAAATGAAAAGCTGTTTGGGCAGAGATACGATCTGACTTACTTTCCAATAGGATAATTCTAGATGCTGAGTGGAGAATCAATTCCAAGGGGATAAAGAGGATATTTAAGAGACACATAAAGAAGCTGTTGCAGAAGTTTTGACAAGAGTGGATGGTGGCCTTGGACTCCCTAGGGTAGTGGGAGGGAAGCGAGAGAGAAGAGGACTGATCTGGGGTGCCGTTTATGGTAGAGAAGATTAGACTTGCTGAAGACTGGAGGGGTGATTCCATGCCTACCAAACAACTTTCCAATTCTAGTCTGTGTCCTTAGTAGATTCTCCTTCTAGAAGGAAGCCTTGATCAGAGATCATAGGGATGTGATTTTCCTGCTAATTCCAATTTTCTTTCCTGAGAATTTGAACTTGAGTCTGGGAAGGGTTAGGTTACTTGCTGGGCGCTGAGACTGTAGCTTGTGATGCTCTGAGCTGGTGTCAGCCACGTTTGCACAGATGGAATGGGAAGAGGAAGAAGGTGACCTGAGTGACAGAAAAGAAAGCAGACCACACCTAAGGAGAGAATGGTGCTAGAGAAATCCAAGTCCTGAGCTCAATGAAGTGTCTGGATCCGGCTGTTACCAGACCCAGCTGAGTTTCTCACTTTGTTTTTCCCAAGATAGTCTCATAAGCCTTATTCTCCACACTGGTAATTAAATGATTCTATTAAATGCACATAGGTTATGAGGAATACAGCATATTTAATCCTGCCACAATTTTATTTTATTTTATTCTATTTTATTTTGAGAGAGAGAGAGAGATGAGAGCAGGAGAGAGGGGCAGAGGGAAAGACAGAATCCCAAGCAGGCTCCGTGCTTAGCGTAGAGCCTGACATGGGGCTCGATCCCATGACTCCAGAATCATGACCTGAGCTGAAATCAAGAGTGGGATACTTAATCAACTGAGCCACCCAGGCGCGCCCCCCCACAACAATTTTTTAGAGTGCGTTTTGACGATTTCTAGCTCCCAAAGTAAAGTATTTTGCTATGCCTGTATTATTTTAAATATATATTAGTGATCTAAAGTATAGAGAAATCATTAATCATATGTGGTCCCAGGCTACACAGGCAGTATGAAATAAACATGAACCTCCAAAACTGCAAGGATGTGGAATAAGCAGGTATGGAGAGAGAATTGCATTTGCTGCCTAAAACCTAAAATGAGTTACCTTTGACTCATCTCTTCCTTTCAAACCCTATATCCTATCAGTCAGTAAGATCTGCTGCCATCAGCTGTCCTCTGCATTCTCATACTTACCACTCTCTCCCTGGTGGCATCATCTCACACCTGGATTATGGCAACAGCTGCCTAGCTGTTCCTCCTGACTCTGCTTTTCTCTGGAGATGGGGTAAGGTTGGGGATCACATGAGGGCAGCCCGGAAGGGGTTTGGAGAATGGTAAGTTGTTCAATTTCAGTAGAGCAAATAGGTTCATATCAGGGAGTGGGAGACAAGTCTGGAAGGAGACTAGCATAATTTATGGGAGGGTCTTGAATTTTGAACTAAAAAGCTCAGACTATTTGGTGGTCAAAGGGGAGATCTTTTTGACTTTTGAGCAGACAATAACCCTCCTGCACCTTTGGAAACTCATTTTTGTGGCTGTGTGTAGGATGGCCTGGGAGGGAGTAGGATGGGGAGATGGTTGAGTACTGGACACAAGTTCATTGCAATAGGCCAGGTCATGAAAGTCAGAGCTAGGGCAGTGATTACAGAATGGAAATGAAGGGATGGGAAGGAGTGAAGACCTATTCTTTTAATTTGCTTTTATGATATCACTCCTTTGTGTGGAAACCTTGTGAGGCTGTCTGTTGTCTATTACTTTATCAAGTTCAAGCTCTTGTGCAAGCTTTTTGTTATCTGATTCCATTCTGCCTGGCCGGTCTGATTTCTCAGCTGATGGTAAAACCCTTTGGAGGCAGAGACCACACCTTATATTTCTGTACACCTACAGCGCTTATTACCACAGCATAGATGAATAATAAATATGTGCTAACTAATCAAGCCAGGGCCAAAATCTCCCCTAGCCTTTACACAGGCTCCCAAAGCCTTTTTTCTCTATGATTTTTTTTCCCCAGCTTTACTTGACTTACTGGGAGGCATTTGTCCTTTACCTCTGATTTAAGATTTAAAAATTTATACTGAGGGGCGCCTGGGTGGCGCAGTCGGTTAAGCGTCCGACTTCAGCCAGGTCACGATCTCGCGGTCCGTGAGTTCGAGCCCCGCGTCGGGCTCTGGGCTGATGGCTCGGAGCCTGGAGCCTGTTTCCGATTCTGTGCCTCCCTCTCTCTCTGCCCCTCCCCCGCTCATGCTCTGTCTCTCTCTGTCCCAAAAATAAAAAAAAAAAATAAATAAAAAATAAAAGATTAAAAAAAAAAAATTTATACTGATGCTTTAGCATACAGGATTCTGCATACATTTTATTAGCCATAGTGGTATTTATATCTCCTCCCAGCTTATGGCCACATGACTGGGAAGCATGCCAGAATAGATGAAACCAGAAATGTTCTGGAGGATAAAAAGAGTAAAACTCGGGTAGGCAGTAATTTCTCAGGATGTTTGACAGATAATCTGTATTCTTGTTTTGAGATTAGCCCTGGGAAGTAGTTCCAATACAGTTTTTTAGTGCTCAGTAAATGGTCTCCTTTGTTATCTCTCTATTTATATGTATTTATATCTATAACCATACCCTGTGGAAAGGCACACACAAAACTGCTGACAGTGTTTACCCGTGGGAAGGGAAATGGAGTTGGAAGGGTGGGGAGTAGGGGAGAGGGTTGGACAAAAAGCTTTCATTGTTTCCATTCTGTATTCTTCAGTATTTTTTGCATCTTTGAGCATGTATTCTTGTATTACTTTTATTATTTAAAAATACCTTATTGAGTTCATATCCTATGGAATTTTAAGTCCATATCTAGAGATCTAGTGTCGGGAGGGTAGAAAGAGGGTGATGACTAAATTAGTTGTTCAAAATAAAAACAGATGCAGCAAACACATTTCCAGGTAGGTCTGCCTTTCGACACATCAGTTAATTAGGCCAGAGTAGGTCAGTCTTGCTCTGTGGAAGGAGGCCTCTGGGAGGCCCGCAGCTGCAGGATCTCAGTGCGTCCACCGGGATGAGCACTCTTGGCCTTGTGAGGTGCCAGTGGGCACAAGACCCTGTATATTTCCCCAGTCTGGTTTAGGAGAAGGCCACACATATAGTCTAGGACAATGGCCTGCTATATCCTACTGCCAACCTTAAGTCACTTCCAGAAGGTTCTGGAAATATAGCAATTCAGCTATCTCCATGTCATTTACCACAGCTACATTAGATCGAGACATACCAATTCCAAGATTTACTACCATTAATGTTAAAGTCTGACAAACTGCTTCATAATTAATATGTCCACCTCCTCATTGTATATGTCCACGTTATTTGTAACATCTTAAGTTCAACTGAAATTAAAATGTAAAGCAAGAATATTGCTGCATGTTTCTACTGCCAAGAATAGAGGGAATATAAGCAATAACACTTTAGAATGTAGATTTACTTAAGTGAGAATCCCAATGTTTCCCTTGGCGATAGACCTCATTCTTTTCTCCTAGAGGTTTATACTCAGTAAATTCTAACTATCATGTATAATAATTAGATGAGAGCCGAGGTTTTCTCAATGTCCCCATAGGAAGCATGGCTTTGGAATGAGGCCTAGTTTAAGCATTTGGAAGCATTTATGGAAAGTGAGAACTGTGCTTGAATTCTCTGCTTAATTAATGTGCTTGGATTTCATGTTTTCAGTCTACTCAACAATATTTAATCAACAATTAACACTTCTCAGACACATACACTCAAATGAAGCATTTTACTTGACTATAAAACAACTCTGGATGTTTGGAAATCTTTCCAGAATAGCTGATCTAGTGCTGGTGTCAACCTTTTTTCTTCTGCATTATTTTCTGCTTTCACACGAATACAACACATCCCAATAATAGAGCTCCCAAAAGGCATCTCTACTTATTGTCTTTGTTAAATGCTTATTGGCTGAGAAGACAACAGAAACTCTAGATAGCTGAGTAACAGAAACTCAGATAGCTCGCTGAAAATGACAGTCATTCATGGGAGAAATAGGTGGGTTTTGTGTGTGGAGAAGAAACTTCCTTCCGTAAGTCATTCTCTAAGATTCCCAAGGGTAGTGCATTTTTTTAGGTGCCTTAAAAACTATGTCTCAAGCTAGCCGAATCATCTGAATTTTATTAGCATTCGTATATTTTAGAATTTTATTTCCATGATCCAACAATTCCACTCTTAGCTACATACCCAAACAAACTGAAAACAGGTACTCAAACAAATACTTGTGCATGAATATTCACAGCAGCACTATTCACAACAGCTAAGAGGTGGAAATAGCCCAAAGTTCATCAGCTGATGAATGGATAAATAGAAGGTAGGATAACCGTACAATGGAATATTATTCAGCCATAAAAAAGAATGAAGGACTGATACTTGCTACAACATGGATAAACCTAAAAAAAAGCCACACACACTATGGAAGCTGAAAGAAGCCAGACACAAAAGGTCATAGATAGTATCACTCCATCTATATGAAATATCCAGAACCGATAAACCTATAGAAACAGAAAATTGACGGGTGGTTACCAGGGGCTGGGGGAGGAGGAGTAAGTACTTCATGGGTACAGAGTTTTATTTTGGGGTGATGAAAAGATCTTGGAACTAGAAAAAGGTGGTGATTGCACAACATTGTGAATGTACTACACGATGCTTGGTTGTTCACTTTGACGTGGTTAATTTTAGGTTATGCGAATTTCACCTTAATAATTAAAAAAAAAAAAAAGCCAAAAAGCCCTTGTTTCCCAGGGATATCAAGTTCCTCTGATTTGAAGCGAGGGTGAGGAGTTTTACTGATTGGACATGTCTCCCTGAAGGTCACTCCCGTTCCCTTATATACTACACTGGAGGAATGTGATGCCCTTACTATTCTTCAAGGGATGATGGCAGAACCTTTGCCTCCGGTAGGTGTTTGGTAGATGCTGTGGGAAGGGAAAATCAATCGTTACTAATATGCTGCTCCTTCTCTGGTGTGTCCCTATAGTGTTCGGTGTTCCGTTAACAGGAGGGGGATGTTCAAGAATAGCAATTCTACTTGAACAGCAATATTTCTCAAGGTATGATTCTTGGGAGACATTGGCCCCACTAGATGGTCCTCCATCCAAAAACAGCTCTGTGGTCAAATGAACTGGAAAACAGTATATTCTGTATTTCCTCTTAGAGATTCACCATATCTATTACCACTGGAAGGAATTGAAGAATGCCTGTAGTGAAGAAAACTGGTGAGCTGTTTGTCCTGACTCTCCCAAACCTTTTTGGTTGTAGTACCCCTTTGATGTGGAAAGCATATTACTCAGAGTGTGGAAAATGCTGCTCTGTATTGATAGGCTAACCTTGATTTGTTTAGAATGACTGTTTAGTTCTTGAAGAATCATATTAAATAAAACCCCAAATTATCTAGAAAATGGCAGACAAGCAATGGTGTGTTAGCTAGAAAGGGAGGATTCTAAATCTTTGTGTTGTTCTGGTTTCCCACTGCTTGACTTGGTGGGTGATAACCTTTTATCATGGATTGACCCATTGACGTGTTCCATGGCTTTGTTGGTTAAATACCTGATAACCAGAAACTGCAGAGTTATGTGTAAAAATAGCCATCAGCCATCAACTTCTATTAAATTCAATAATGGATGCTGGGGCGCCTGGGGGGCTCAGCCGGTTAAGTGGCCAACTTCAGCTCAGGTCATAATCTCACAGTCTGTGGGTTTGAGTCCCGCAATGGGCTCTGTGCTGACAGCTCAGAGCCTGGAGCCTGCTTCGAATTCTGTGTCTCCCTCTCTCTCTCTGCCCCTCCCCTGCTCATGCTCTGTCTCTCTGTGTCTCAAAAATAAATAAAAACATTAAAAAGATTTAAAAAATAAATTCAATAATGGATGCAAGCTGGTGAAAATAAGAATGTGATTGCAAGGCTGCAAGTCAAAGTGATAGAGTCCAAAATTATCAAACTGGGAAAGGATTTGGTTCCTTGGCTCTATTTCCTACCCTTCTTATTTTGCTCTTTCTCAGTTCCTTTAAGATTGTCAAAGAAGTTTACAGGCTTAATAAAACAGGTTAGACAACTTCATGGAAATGTACCTAATTACTATTGGTAACAGTGGCAGATCTTGTTAGGCCAGTAGCTTCTTGAAACAAAATGCTTGAGCTTACTCATTAAAACATTTTAGTAAGTGTCAGTATTGATTCATGTTTCCTGCTGCAAATTAGAGTTCTTTCTAAATTCCCATTTGGAGGAATCTGTGGGCTTAGCAAGTTCTACTCCCTAGTGTAATACGATTTTCCAAGCTGTCACGCAATTAAGAATTTTCTCAATATGTATAATCACTAATGAATTGATAATGACAAATTAGATTAACTGCATTTGGCTGTTGCAAGTCCTGCCAATCTGGTTTAGTGTGTTCAATATCTGATGTTCTTCAAAGTGAGCAAATAACAGTAAACAGGGGTGTGGCATGGAACAGGGGTGTTCCGTGGGTTCTCAGCCAGGTGTCAGGAAGGTTTTTGGAAGCAACAGGGAGACCATTTTTAAGAAGAATATCTTCCCTCTGGCTTAGAAATGAAGATATTTCTCAGGAAGAAACTTAGAATACATCCTTTTTTTCCTTGAATTAATTTCATCCACTCTGTCAAAATTAATCTCTTTTGTAGAACTGTTTTGAATCTTACTTTGCCAAGCTATCCTGCCTAGGGAACAAAAGCAAAAATAAACTCGAATGACTGAAACCCAGCAAAATATTGGTTAATATTTACATTAGCAAAGTAGGACTGGACTGGAGTGAAAGAATCCTGCTAAAAATAGGCCCTGCGGCACCTGGGTGGCTCATTGGCTTAAGCATCCAACTCTTGACTTCAGTTGAGGTCACGGTCTCACGGTTCGTGGGTTCGAGGCCTGCATCAGGCTCTGTGCTGACAGTACACATTCTCTCTCTCTCTGCCTTTCCCCAAATCTTGCTTCCTCTCTCTCTCTCTCTCTCTCAAAATAAATAAATAAACTTAAAAAAAAATTCTGTGCACATAATTTCATCCTGCTTGCCAAGACTTGTCCTACCTTTCCTGGAAAACTCTTATTTGTTCTTCAAGATCAAAATAATGTTGCCTCCTGTATCACACCATCCCTAACTTCTAGCTAGATACAGTCTTCAATATTTATAATACTTGATTGATTCCTTTACTCTTGCATTAAAACCATTTTAATTATTTGTTGACATGCTTCCTTCCCCTTCTAGACTAGATGCCCACAGAGGGCCAGAATCATTACTCGTTCAGCATACATTTATAGAGTGCTTAGTATGGGCCAGCAGGCCATTTTGCTATTCTTTAAAACCACAACAGTCATCTTTATTCCCAACACTTAATACATGCCTGTCTCATTATTGAGTAGGCACTCAGCAATGAGTTGCTAAATAATTAAATAACTGAGTGAGTGAAAGGATGAATGAATGAATGAATGAATGGACTCAATTATATAAGGTAGAAAAGGCACAATTTTTGCCAGGAAGTTTTAGTTTCCCAATTTGCAAACAGAATCAGTGCAGAGAGAAGTTAAGCTTCCAAGAAGAGCAGGACCTATCATTCTGCAAGGATACCAGGGACTCAATGCCTAGTGGACCTCAGAGGTTTAAAGACACCAGGGATATCAAGAGGTATGACTTTAGGAGGAAGCAGTCCTAGCCAGGTGTCTTCTACGTGCTATATCATTTCTGAGATAAGATGGAAGTCTGGCTAAATCAGCAGAATTCCTAGGGCTCCCCTGCAAATAGCCAGAATTGAGAGAAAGAGAAAGGCAGGGGCACTGGACTAAGGAGGAAAGAACAAGCACACACGACATTTAAAAGACGGTGAGTTTCTCCCCTTACTGCAACATGCTTGCTGCAGAATATGTAACGCTTGTTGATTTTTCTCTTACAACACTTCCTCTGATATTCTCTCTCTCTTCATAAATAATGTGCTTGGCCCTATATAGCTGCTGCAAATCATTTTTGACAGCAGGGAGTACTTTTCCAAGATGAGCCTGAGCGATTCTGAGCCTTGAACTTGCTCATCAGCAGCTTGCCCACATGGCAGTCTCTGGGGCTGGCCCAGACAGGCTACAATGCCTCTGAATTTCACACTTGAGATGAAAGGTCATTACGTGGAGTCTGACCTAGTTGCAGTAGCCAGTGTGATTTCTGTGGCTGGGTTTGGCATAAAGGAAGACAAGCACAAAAGAAAACCATCAATCTTACGTGTGTTCCTAGTTAATTTCCTCTCTGGTTTTCTGCGTGGCTTTCAGCCTCCTGCCAGTCTTGTCAAGCCACTGTATGCTCAGGAAGTAGCACCCCTCATATTTTAATTTACAGAGAAAAAATAGACCATCAGCCATCTAGTTTCTTTCCTTTTCTGTGTCAGGCATGTCTTCACCTGTCATTCTCCAATTTCCTTCGGACTCAAAAAAAGAGGTGATAACAAACTTCTGTGTAACAATGACTGCGTAGAGCTTAACAAAAATTATCTCATAGTTTCCACGAGTCAGGAATTTAGAAGCAGCTTAGTGGCGAGGCTCTGGCTTAGGTCTTTCACGAGGTGGCAGTCGCAATATCAGCTGTGGCTGCATTCATCTGAAAGCTTGACTGGGGCCAGAGGACCCACTTCCCAGATGAATCATTCACATGGCTGTTAGCAGGAGACCTCAGTCCCTGGCCACATGGGCCACATGCTTGCTTGCATGTTTTCATAAAATTTCAGCTGGATTCCCCCAGATTGAATGATCCAAGATAATGAGCATGGAAAATGCAGCAATGCCTTTTAAAACTTCTCAAAAGTTGCACATTACCACTTCCACCTCATTTTATTAAGGTCATTAAGTACCACCTACATTCAAGAGGAGGAGGAATTAGCCTCCATCTTTTGAAGGAAGGGGTATCAAAGAATTTGTGGCCATCTTTTAGAAGCACCTCTTGTCGAAGAGTGATCCCTATTCCTTTTCAGGGCTAATTCATCCACCTGTGAGCTTGATTCTATCATTTCCCATCTGGACTTGGCTAATCAATTATGCTCTCTCTCAATTTCTTAATAGTAGATCCCATTTATGGAGCATGTGATATGTCCTGGCTACTGTGCCAAGCACTTTATGTGGATAATCTCAATACATACAACCACGTGAGGTTGGGAACTGATTACCCCTCTTTATATGCATAAAAAAAAGATTCATTTAATTATTTATTTATATATAGAGAAAAAGTATGTACAAGTGGGGAATGCACCGAGAGAGAGGGAGAGAGAAACAATCCCAAGCAGACTCCACACTGTCACTACAGAGCCCGATATGGGGCTCGAACTCACCAACCATGAGATCATGACCTGAGCTGTAGTTGGACACTTAACCGACTGAGCTACCCAGGTGCCCCTGATTACCCCACTTTTTACAAATGAGGAGATCCAAGCTCAGAAGGATTCAGTGAGATGTCCAATGTCAGATGGCTAGTAAGTAGAAAAGTTACCATTTAAACCCAGTCTGGACTGTCTCCATAGCTGTGCTTCCCTCCACTAATCTATTCTACACTGTCTTGCGTGGACTTCATTTTTATTATTATTTATTTGTTTGCTTGTTTGTTTGTTTGTTCTTAGAGAGAGAGAGAATGAGCAGGAGAGGGACAGAGAGAGAGACAAAATCGTAAGCAGGCCTATGCTCAGCACAGAACCTGACACAATGTTCAATCCCATGGCTCTGGGATCATGACCTGAGCCAAAATCAAGAGTTGGACACTCAACTAACTGAGCCACCCAGGCGCCCTTGCATGGACCTTTATTCTCTACCTCTCTGTCAGCTTCTCCTTAGTTTTTTTTTTTTTTTAATTTTTAAACAAATATTTTACTTATTTTTGAGAGAGAGAAAACTAGGAAGGGGCACAGAGAGAGGGAATCACAGAATCTGAAGCAGGCTCCAGGCTCTGAGCTGTCAGCACAGAGCCTGACGTGGGGCTCGAACTCATAAACCGTGAGATCATGACTGAGCGGAAGTCAGATGCTTAACTGACTGAGCCACCCAGGCGCCCCTTCTCCTTAGTTTTCCAACAGGCTCCATTCTTCTTCATACAAACATTACCTTCCTTTAAACCCTGCCACATCTCCAGCCTCATCACATCTTCCCATCACCACAAATTTCTCAAAATAGTGGTCGGCATCCTGTCCCTACTTCCACAGCTCCCATTTGCCCCAGCTCATGGCCATCAGTTCTACACTTACCAATTTCATGAAAGGGGTTTCTCTAAGTAAGGCCAATGCCTTCCTAATTTCCAAACCCAGTGCGCCCCTCTCAGCTCACATTCTGCTGTATTTCATCAATTCTACCCCACACAATTTTCCTATTTCTGAAATCAGGATGTCTTAAAATCAATGGTACTTTGTATTTGGTAAATTCAATTTCTTTATGCTTCTATACATTTTATAGCATGCCTGTTCCCTTCTCCTGGAACTCTCTGCTCCTGTGCCATAGACATCCCTGTGAACAGGCTTCCCTCCTTCCCCTCTGATAGCTCTATGCAGTTTTCCTCATTGATTCCTCTTCTTCAGACAAACCCTTAGATGATGGTATAGATAATTTGGTGGTGATTCACTCTTTTTCCTTCTGCATTGTGGGTAATCTACTTTAAAATATCTTCCATGCCACTTTTGTGTTACTAACTCCTAATTTCTGCTCCAACCTTCATCTTTCCCTTTAATTAATTACTTATTTCCTGTAGGTCTTACAAGTACTACAAACTCTGCATGTGCTAATACTTAACCCCTTTCCAGACTATCTGCCCTGCTCTTTTTTTTTTTTTTTAATTTTTCAATTTGCATCCAAGTTAGTTAGCATATAGTGCAACAATGATTTCGGGAGTAGATTCCTTAGTGCCCCTTACCCATTTAGCCCATCCCCCCTCCCCTCCCACAATCCCTCCAGCAACCCTCTGTTTGTTCTCCATATTTGAGTCTTTTCTGTTTTGTCCCCCTCCCTGTTTTTTTTTTTTAATTTTTTTTTTAATGTTTATTTATTTTGGGGACAGAGAGAGACAGAGCATGAATGGGGGAGGGGCAGAGAGAGAGGGAGACACAGAATCGGAAGCAGGCTCCAGGCTCTGAGCCATCAGCCCAGAGCCCGACGCAGGGCTCGAACTCACGGTCTGTGAGATCGTGACCTGAGCTGAAGTCAGACGCTTAACCGACTGAGCCACCCAGGCGCCCCATTGTCCCCATCCCTGTTTTTATATTATTTTTGCTTCCCTTCCCTTCCCTTATGTTCATCTGTTTTGTCTCTTAAAGTCCTCATATAAGTGAAGTCATAGGATATTTGTCTTTTTCCAAATGGCTAATTTTGCTTAGCATAATACCCTCTAGTTCTATCCACGTAGTTGCAAATGGCAAGATTTCATTCTTTTTGATTGCTGAGTAATACTCCATTGTATATATATACACCACATCTTTATCCATTCATCCATCGATGGACATTTAGTATCTGCCCTGCTCTTATTGCCTATCTTGGATGTTGACATCACCACTGTCAAAGCATATCTCACAGACATTTAGTTTGAAGCACAGCTGATGTTTACTCATATATAGGGGAGATATAGTCATATATAGATTGTCACCAAAGAGGCAAAACAGGAACCCTTAGTTGGTGGGACAAGGACAAAGCTTTTTGTTTTGTTTTGAACTTCAGCACGTTAATCGGCTGAAAACTATCAAGGGAGCAATTTGTACCCAAGCAGACTGCATTATTGCCAATATAGACAATTTCAGTTATTTGTGAATTTTCCCCCCCAATTCCTATGATTTCAGCTGTGGAACAGATAGGAAGTATATTTATTTTTGGTATTGGCTGCTGATGTCCTGCCTTTGGTATCTATGTCATAGTTAATCTAGGACTGCCCCATTTCTCTCATTATAATTACTCACTCCCTTTTTGGGGTCAAACTCAGACCTAGGACTGTGGTTGACCGTGAAGACTTTAGTATCTTCCTGATGCAGTATCATCCACTAGATGTTGCCTCGAGATAATAGGTCATAGTAATATTTAAGTAGCTGGATAATCAGACAGTGGAAGAACTCACAAAGTATGAGAACAATCATAAATATAATAAAAAAACACTTGGAACCCCATTTGTAACCAAGTTTCCTAGTTGGCCTAGACCAAACCAGGAGAATAAGTCTCACATCTTTTTTTTTTTTTTTTTTCTATCCCTCATATTCCTTGAATTCCTTTGAGGCTTAGGTAGGTTTCAGTAAGAGCAGCTAGTGATTAAGAGGCCAAGGGTACAGTTAAGACATATAGATATATTAGGGAGTCTTATTAAAGGGGTTGAAAGCCACTGGCAAATCCATCCATTGGAAAAATTGGCAGCCATTGCAATTGTCTGAGATCGGTGATTTAGGAAGTTCAAACAGTTTATGGGAAAGAAGGCAGCTGAGAGAAAGGCAAACAGGACTATGGCAGTCATTTTACAATCTCATCCTTTGACTCACACAAAGAAAAGTATATAAGTAATAAAAGGAAGAGACAAATAACAAAATATAAATCCTAACCACAGATCTTAATCTGAAAGTCTTAGGTAGAAATTGTTTACACCTGATAGCATCATTTTGATTCATACATCTTGGAGTAGCTCTCAATTTCCAGAGCTGTGTGCTTCTAAAAGCTTTTTACTAAGCCTCAAGGTTGTATATCTCTGGTGGAACTGGATGTTCAGGTTGTAGAGCCCTTAGCCCGCTTGCACTGGGAATCATGAATCCATGAGTACATCCCTAGAGTTTAACAGCAATATTGGCGGTTCAAAGTCTGTGATGTGACCTTTCCAAAGCTGATGTCTTCGTGTCCTTCTTGGTATACCCAGTTTTATATCATGTAGGAATGTGTTTGATGTCACTTTCAAAGTGCAGCTTTCACCTGTTGGGCTTGTGACTGAGTACATGATATTAGTTTTGACAATACTTGACAAGATTGGAACGTAATAAGGTAAGGTCTGTTGGAGAAGGAGTTAATCTGAGCCTCATCAGTCTTCTCCTTTGTCGTCTTTTTTTTTTTTTTTTAAGTGAACTATGCCCAACATAGGGCTCAAACTCACAACCAATCAAGAGTCACATGCTCTACTGAGCCATCCAGGTGCCCCCTCATTGGTTTTCTTATATGGATTTTCTGTGGTTAGAGTTTCAGATTTTGCGGTGTAAATCACATTATAATTGGGGCAAAGGGTAGACCTTTAGGTCAAGAAACATTAGGCTCTTCTAGAAATTTGGACAGCTTCAATTTAAAAAAATCATTAGTTTTACCCTTCTAGAACTTTAGGGGAAAAATGGACCATAAAGTTTCTATTTTATGTGAAGATTCTATATAATTCCTTAAGAATAGAAACTGAGCTCCTCCTTCCAGGTAGAGAAAACAAAACCCCAAGTTTGTTTTCTTAAATCATGTAAAGCATTATCCTTTTAGCAGAAGAAAGCTTTTGTTCCAATAAGAAAAACTGCAAAAAAAAAAAAAGTCTATTACTGAAACGCCTTTACAATTTTATCATTTAGGGGTGCCTGGGTGGCTCAGTCAGTTAAGTGACTGACTTTGGCTCAGGTCATGATCTCACAGTTCGTGGGTTCAAGCCCCTCACTGGGCTCTGTCAGAGCCTGAAGCCTGTTTCGGATTCTGTGTCTCCCTCTCCCTCTGTCCCTCCCCAACTTGCAGTCTGCCTCTCTCTCTCTCTCCCTCTCTCTCAAAAATAAACATTAAAAAAAATTAAAATTTTATCATTTGGGCAATAGAATGAATCCACTTGTAAATGTTTAAATGAATCTTGAGGTGGGATTCTGAGCTTTGCCCTTTATAGTTTTTCCTGGATTTTTATACTTATACGTAAAGGAAGTTTTAGTCACCTGTTGGGCCTCAGGTAAAACTTCCCAACCATATTTTTGTATTTTGGAAAATCTTTTCATCCTGGGCATCGCAGATGCTGCCCCGTAGCTAATGTAATAGAGGTTTGCAGGTGTACTTGGGAGCCGCCAGGTGGCCATCACGGGAAGTCCAAAACCCAATGCTCTGCATGAGAGTTTAGATACATGTATTTACTATCTTTTTCCCTCCTGTAGCGACAGATCATTATATTCAAATAAATCCTTCTGGATTGATGAAATCCTACTAAGTAACTCTCCTTATAATAACAGTTGTGGGAAGATCAGTAAGGACTGTGTGTTTTACACAGTAGATGTCCATAGCACTTCCTTTAGCTTCAAAAGTATTATTAGTATGCATTTATAGTAGTATTTAAGTAGTATTTTTGATAGCATTTAAAAAATATTTCTTTCAGGTGTTGTCTCTAGTTAGGTTTTTATTTTTTTAATTTAGTTTTTAGAGAGAGGGTGTATGGGTGGGAAGGGCAGAGAGAGAGAGAGAGAGAGAGAGAGAGAGAGAGAGAGAGAGAATCTTAATCAGTCTCCATGTTTAGTGCAGACCCCAATGCAGGGCTTGATCCCATGACCCTGGGATCATGACCTGAACTGAAAGGAAGAGTTGGATGCTTACCTGACTGAACCACCCAGGCACCCTTCTAGTTAGTTATTAATTCATTTTCCATTTTTGATTCAGGTACCCAAGGAATTAAGAAAACCCATTTGCTTTCAAAACATGCCAACAACTTGAATGATCCAAAAAGGCATATCTACTATCAGAGTGGGGATTTGAATTCTTACACCTTTAAAAAGACGGCATGTTCTTGTTAAGAGTCAGAGAGTTCTGAAGTTACAGTTTATGCAGCACAGAATGTACATTGATTATTTTTAAAATAAGAACCGTGAAAAGACAACACATCGGCGTTGGCCAAGGGAGTAACAGGACAGGAAATGCTGAGACTTTGAAGAGCTGTTCAGAAGTCATGGGGTTCACTTTTATCAAGAGGGGAAGTTGTTAGATTGGTTTCTTAGGTTGGATGACTGAGGTTAGAGTGGTGTTTGACAATTACATGGGAAATGGACAGTGAAAAAAACGTCACATGTGAAATGCAAATAACTACTGTGCATTGTTTGAAACAATTAGGTTTGAACGACAAAATTCATGAGGGCAGTGGGTAAGAAGTGGAGCCAGAAAAATTCCTGCTGTGGTTTAACTGTCTCAGCTACAGCAAGAAACATGGTACCGAAACCTATCCAAGGTAGGCCATAGGCTTGTGATGCGTTGTTAGCTTTTGCATAGCACTTTAATTTTTTTTTTTAATGTTTATTTATTTTTGAGAGACAGAGACAGAATGGGAGTAGGTTGGGGCAGAGAGAGAGGGCGGCACAGAATCTGAAGGAGGCTCCAGGCTCCGAGCTGTCAGCACAGAGCCTGATGCGGGGCTCGAACCCACGAGCTGTGAGATCATGACCTGAGCCAAAGTCGGATACTCAACCGACTGAGCCACCCAGCGCCCCAGGCGCCCCTGCATAGCACTTTATTTTTTTATTTTTAATTTTTTTTAAGTTTATTTATTTTTGAGACAGAGAGAGACAGAGCATGAATGGGGGAGGGTCAGAGAGAGAGGGAGACACAGAATTGGAAGCAGGCTCCAGGCTCTGAGCCATCAGCCCAGAGCCGACGTGGGGCTCGAACCCACGGACCGCGAGATCGTGACCTGAGCTGAAGTCGGACGCTCAACCGACTGAGCCACCCAGGCGCCCCATGCATAGCACTTTAAAAGCACAACTTACAGGGCTGCTCGGGTGGCTCAGTTGGTTAAGTGTAGATTCTTGGTTTCGCCTCAAGTCATGATCTCACGGTTCATGAGTTCAAGCCCCACATTGGGCGCTGACCTGATGGTGCAGAGCCTGCCTGGGATTCTGTCTCTGTCTCTCTCTCTCTGTCCCTCTTGCTGTCTTTCTCTCTCTCTCAAAATAAATAAATAAACTTTAAAAAAAAAAAAGCACAACTTGCCTTTTCAGTAGAAACAATGCAAAGTGTTTAGCATGATCAGGTTGCCTAAAGTCAGGAGTTGCTCTAACGTGGGCTCAGGAAAGGAAAAGGCCTATTTAACGTCTGACTCCCAGGAGAGGGGCTCTGGAACATTTAGGTAGCTCTTGTAGTGATTCAGCTAAGAGAAATATGGAAAAGCCCAACATGTCTAGTTATCTCTAGTATCTCTCCTTGAAAAGGTGAAGAGACGAAAGACGGTGCAACCCAGTAGCCACCTGAAGAGTGTCAAAGTTGCAAAAGGCATCTTAATGGTTTTGCCGTCTTGAGTTAGAGCTTGAATATGGGAAATGACATAAAGGAATTATCAGATCAGATATGAACACACATAAGGAGAAGAGCATAAATAATAGGTGCCTAAAAGTAGGAAAGTTATGACAATCTTTGTCGGATGGACAATTTAAAAGAAAAACAGTAAAAAGCAACAATAATTCCTAAGAATCCTAACTTTCTCAGAAGTGAAGAGTTTTTGTTTAAAAGTGGTTCCAAAGCATGTCAAAAGCAAAATAAAGGATATTCAAAGATCATCCTTTTCAGAACTATTTTTCATCATTCACAAACTTTTTTTATTAATTCACATGACTTGATATGTATGTGTTTAGACCTACACTTAAGTGATAAGTTTATAGCTTTAGAAGATAAAACATATGCCATATTGAATTTACCATCTTTGTTTTCTTAAAATTTTTTTAATGTTTATTTATTTTTGAGAAAGAGAGACAGAGCATGAGCAGGGGAGGGGCAGAGAGAGGGAGACACAGAATCCGAAGCAGGCTCCTGGCTCTGAGCTGTCAGCACAGAGCCCAACGCGGGGCTCAAACCCACGAAGCATGAGACCATGACCTGAGCTGGTCAGCCGCTTAACAGACTGAGCCACCCAGATGCCCCTGAATTTACCATCTTAATAAAACCTCAGCATTTTCCTTGAAAACCCAATAAAACATATCCACCACCTTACCTATTTGTATCTCTTTGCAAATACTATTTAAGCACTCATTTTATTACAGCTTTTAACCAAAGAAACTAACTTTTGTTCCCTCTCAGTTGCAGAGAAAACTGGGAGGGGAAGTAACTGAACACTTTCTGCCCCACTTAAGTACCTTAGCCTACCAGCACTCCTGAAGGACGCCTGATTGTGTACTGTAAACACACATTCCACATTCATTCATTCTGTATGTCTTTAGTGTGGAAAATGGTATCACGCATGTTAATATGACTCAAGTGCATCACTTACTAATCTACTAACTGATAGCCACTCTAAAGAATAAAAGTAGGAGGCAGATATAACTATGTTAGCTTGTTTTTATATTCTTGACCTTTTGGAATTTTAATCTAGTAAGAAATTGGTCATCCAAATGTTATTTATTAATTAACTCAATTAGCCCAAGGTCTCAAAGTCAATTTAGGATCTTGGATTATGATTTAAGCTGAGACTATACAATAATGCAATCACTGTTGACATCAAAAATATTGTCAGGGAAGTGATATTATAAATTTTATGTAGAAGTGGAGTAACTGAGTCTAAATAGGTTTTAACACTGTTTTGAAATTCTTAAAGGTAAATCTTTTAAAAAGATATAATTATGACTCAGTGTAGTTGGACATATACATTTCTTAACATTTTTATATTATTAAATAATTAGTAATGTAAGCTTATCTGAAGAGCAAGACTAGATTTAGGAACTTCAAAGATTTAGGAACTTCAGATTAGTAAGACTTTCAATGAATAAATAAATCCAAGTCTTGCAAAAGCTAGGATATTAGTTACTATTATTTTTTTTCCTTGTTAAAAACAGAGAAAACATACTACTATTTTAATTTTTTTAATGTTTATTTATTTATTTTGAGACAGGGAGAGAGAGCATGTGTGTGTGAGTGGGAGAGGGGCAGAGAGAGGGGGAGAAAGAATCCCAAGCTGACAGGGCAAAGCCAGACGTGGGGTCAATCTCACAAACTGTAAGATCATGACCTGAGCTGAAATCAAGAGTTGGATGCTTTGGGAATGCAAGCTGGTGCAGCCACTCTGGAAAACAGTATGGAGGTTCCTCAGAAAACTAAAAGTAGAACTACCCTACGACCCAGCAATTGCACTACTAGGCATTTATCCAAGGGATACAGGTGTGCTGTTTTGAAGGGACACATGCACCCCAATGTTTATAGCAGCACTATTGACAATAGCCAAAGTATGGAAAGAGCCCATGTGTCCATTCATGGATGAATGGATAAAGAAGTGGTATATATCTACAATGGAGTATTACTTGGCAATCAAAAAGAATGAAATCTTGCCATTTGCAACTACATGGATGGAACTGGAGGGTATTACACTAAGCGAAATTAGTCAGAGAAAGACAAATATCATATGACTTCACTCATATGAGGACTTTAAGAGAGAAAACAGATGAACATAAGGGAAGGGAAACAAAAATAATATAAAAACAGGGAGGGGGACAAAACAGAGGAGACTCATAAATATGGAGAACAAAGAGAGGCTTACTAGAGGGGTTGTGGGAGGGGGGATGGGCTAAATGGGTAAGGGACACTAATGGGTAATCTACTCCTGAAATCATTGTTGCACTATATGCTAACTAATTTGGATGTAAATTTAAAAAAAAAATTAAATTAAAAAAAAAGCCTAGAAAGTAAAAAAAAAAAAAAAAAAAAAAAGTGCCTGAGCCACCCAGGCACCCCCATATTACTGTTTTTAAATCAAAACAATCCAACCAGTAGATCTAAAGCATATAGAGTTAAATATTTTTATTTTCTTGAATTCTTCTAAATTTACCTGAAAAATTACCAGTTTCTGGTTCTATGCTTATAGAATGGAGAACTGATAATGTTAAAATGTCTATACTACACAAAGCAATCTATACATTTAATGCAATCACTATCAAAATACCAACAGCATTTTTCACAGAACTAAAACAAGTAATCCTAACATTGGTATGGAATCACAAAAGACCCAAATGGCTAAAATAATCTTGAGAGAGAAGAACAAAACTGAAGGTATCACAATCCCAGATTTCAAGTTATACTACAAAGCCGTAGTAATCAAAACAGTATGGTACTGGCATACAAATAGACACACAGATCAGTGGAACAGAATAGAGTCCAAAAATAAACCCACACTCATATGGTCAATTATCTATGACAAAGGAGGCAAGAACATACAATGGAGAAAAGACAGTGTCTTCAATAAATGATGCTGGGAAAACTTAACAGCTACATGCAAAATAATGAAACTGGAGCACTTCCTTATACCATAAACAAAGATAAACTCAAAATGGATTAAAGACCTAAATGCTACAAGGAATCCCATAAAACTCCTACAAGAAAATATAGGCAGTAATTTCTCTGACATTGGCTATAGAAACATTTTTCTGGTTATGTCTCCTCAGGCAAGGGAAACAAAAGCAAAATTAAATTATTGGGACTACACCACAATAAGAAGCTTTTGCACAGCGCAGGAAACCATCAACAAATAAGAAGGCAACCTACTGAATGGGAGAAGACATTTGCAAATGAGATATCCAATAAGGGGTTAATATCCAAAATACATCAAGAACTTATAAATTTACCACCAAGAAAATAATCTGATATAAAAATGGGAAGAGGATCTAAATAGACGTACAAAGAAGACATACAAATAGGCAGCAGACCCATGAAAAGATGCTCAACATCACTGATCACCAGGGAAATATAAATCAAAACTTCAATGAGGTATCACCTCACACCTGTCAGAATGGCTAGAATAAAAAGGACAAGAGATAACAAGCATTGGTGAGGATGTAGAGAAAAAGGAACCCTCTCACACTGTTGGTGGGACTGTAAGTTGGTGCGGCCACTGTGGAAAACAGTATGGAGATTCCTCAAAAAATTAAAAATGGAATTACCGTATGATGCAGTAATTCCACTACTGGATATTTATTCAGAGAAAATCGAAATACTAATTTGAAAAGATATATGCACCCCTATGTTTACTGCAGCATTTACAACAGTCAAGATATGGAAGCAACCCAAGTGTCCAATAGGTGAACAGATAAAGATGTGGTATATATATACAATGGAATATTACTCAGCCATAAAAAAGAACGACATCTTGCCATTTGCAAAAATATGGATAGATCTGAAGGGTATTTTGCTAAGTGAAATAGGTCAGACAGAGAAAGGCAAATACCATATGCTTCTCACATGTAGAACTTATGAAACAAAACAAAGAAAAAAAAAGACAAACAAAAAATCAGACTGTTAAATACAGAGAACAAACTGATGATTGCCAGAGGGGAGGTTGGTGGGGAGATGGGTGAACTAGATAAAGGGGATTAAGAGCATAATTATCAAAAGTGATGAACAATGAGTAATGTACAGAATTGCTGAATCATTATATTGCATACCTGAAACTAATATAACACGGTATATCAATTATACTTCAATAAAAAAAGATTATTAGTTTCTGTAAGTCAATCAAAATAGAGGCATCTTCAATTTTAAGGTGTTTTATAATGAAATTTATAAATTCCCTGTGGAGGCAGGCAAAAATACACCAATCCAGTTGTTTAGAAATTATTTATACCTGTATTCATTAGAGTTCTCCAGAGAAACAAACCAATGGGATGCATACATATAGAGAGAGACTTATTATAAGGAATTGGCTTACAATATTATGGAGGCTGGCAAGTCCAAACCTTCAGTGTGGACCAGAAGGCTTGAGACCCAGGAGAGTCGATGTGCAGGTGAAATCCAAAGACAGTCTGTAGGTGAATTCCTTCTTGCTCAGGGAGGTTGGTGTTTTTGTCCTATTCAGTTCTTCAACTGAATGGAAAAGGCCCACCCACATTTGGGAGAGTAATCCAGATTTAAATATTAATTTCATCCCCAAATACCCTGTAAACTGATACGTGATGAACCATCACATACCCATACATTGAAAATACCTTATCAGATTGTTAGGAAAGCTAGGTAACACTATGGAGGAGTTTAGAGATGCATTTCTATTTTATTAGATGCTATTTTCTCTATACTTGCTGAGTTAGATTGAGTTGAACTAAGGGTTCAGCTTTAAGATTAACACCTTGCTGTTGGCTCAAAAGACTTCCCTTCTATCTTGACACTGCTCATTTGGATATATTTCTACTGAACTTCCCTATTTCTTTTAGTAGAGAATGGAAAAAGAAAAAGCCTTGTACGCAGAATCTTTATGATTTCTCAGGATGTCATGAAGTCTGACAAGCCAGAAGCAATCATTCCTACTCCATCTCCATTCCCCAAACACACATTCAGATATATTTAATTTGCTATCAATTAGAGTTCTTTATTTTTCAAGTCATGAAAAACCAGTTTCCATTGTTTCTTTTTTCTTTGTATACATTTCCCTCTCCTTTGATAGAAGGTATGCCTGTTTGAATTAGATATAACCTATGGTGTTCACAACTGACAAGAGAATCTTGTGGCTAATTAGTTTCCAATAATTAACAACAAAAAGAAAGCTGTCTGATGGAACTTCTGGAATGCTGGTGTGAGTGGCCAAAACAATTTGGAAAAAAAAAAAAAAAAAGAATAAAATTGGAAGATTCACATGTCCTAACTTCAGAACTTACTACAAAGCAGTAAGACGATGTGGTTGTGGCATAAAGAAAAACATATAGTTCAATAAATTGAGAGTCTGGAAACAAACCCTTGCATTTATAGTTAATTGATTTTCAACAAGGGTACAAGATAATTCAGGGAGGAAAAGAACAGGCTTTTCAGCAAATGGTGCTGGGACAACTTGATATCCACATGCAAAAGAATGAAGTTGGGCTCTTTTCTCATATCATACACAAAAAACACTTCAAAATGGTCATATACTTAAACATAAGGCCTAAAACTATAAAATTCTTAGAAACATAGGAGTAAGTCTGTATTACCTTGGGGTAGGCAAAGTCTTGTGAAATATGACATCCAACACACAAGTGGAAAAAAAAAATAAATGGATTGCATCAAAACTAAAAACTTCTGTGTTTCAAAGGACACCATCAGTGAAAAGTGAAAAGAAAATCCAGTGTTGCATCCACACGACTCCTGAAACAGAATGCTATGGGCACCGGTGACAGTCACAACAAAGTTTATTACAATGAGAGGCAAGGCCGACCGATCAGGACCAACATTCTTGATAAGAGTGTGCCCCCCCCCCCCGAACAGCCGGGGTACAGAGTTTTTATAGCTGATCACATTGTTTTATAATCAACTGGGAACAGAACAAAGAAATAGTTCCCAGATGAGTTAGAAACAGTTCCCGGATGGGGTGATTATTTTAGACTTTCTGCCGTTAAGTTGCAACCAGTGGATCTCCTTGACCCTGCCTCTGATGCTCTTTTCTTTGAACTTTTGTTTCCTTAATTGGTGAAGCCTAATTTACAAGACTATGAAGAGTAATTTACAAGAGTAAAGCAAGGCTGTTATCTCTTAACCTTCAGTGTCAGAACAAAGCTGTTACTTTATAAGCTAAGCTTTAGCCCTACACTACAATTTAACCCTTACAACAGAATGGGAGAAACTGCTTGCTAATCATATACCTGATCAACATAGATAGTCATCAGAGAAATGTCAAATACAATGAGATATCACTTCATACCACTTGGATATTATAATCAAAAAAGACAGTAATAGGTGTTGGGGAGGATATGCAGAAATCGGAACCCTCATGTATTGCAGATGGAAATGCGAATGGTGCAGCCACTTTGGAAAACAGTCTGGCAGTTCCTCAAAAAAGTTAAACACAGAGTTAACCACATGACCCAGCAATTCCACTCCTTGGCATCTTCCCAAGAGAAATGAAAACATATGTCCACACAAAAATTTGTATACAAATGTTCATAGCTTTGTTATTCATGACAGCCCCAATGTGGAAACCACCCAAATGTGTAGCAACTGATGAATGAATAAACAAAATGTGGTATATCCATACAATGGAATACCATTTGGTTATAAAAAGAAATAAAGTACTGATAGGTGTTACAGTATGAATGAACCCTGAAAACATTGTTAAGTGAAAGAAGTCAGGCACGAAATACCACATATTATATGATTCCATTTATATGAAATGTCCAGAATAGGCAAATCTCTCTATAGAGAAAGTAACGGTTGCCTAGGACTTGGGGTGGCGGTGGGGGCACAGCTACTGGGGAAAAAGAGACTGGCTGCAAATGAGTCTGGGTTTTCTCTTTGGGGTGATCAACACATTCAAAAACTGTCATAGCTGCACAATTCCGTGGCTATACTAAAACCTACGATATTTTATGCTTTAAATGGATGAATTTCATTATATGTGGATTACCTCTCAATAAAGCTGCTTAAAAAGATTTCCACAAATATGGGGCCCCTGGGTGACTCAGGTGGTTAAGCGTCCAACTCCTGATCTCTGGATCTCAGCTTAGGTCTTGATCTCGGGGTCATGAGTTCAAGCTCTGTGTTGGGCTCTAGGCTGGGTATGAAGCCTAATTAAAAAAAAAAAGATTTCCACAAATACAAAAGAAATATAATTATTAACGAACTGCTTAAAAGGGAAAATATTTTCTTAGTACTTCCTTCCTTTGCAAGGAGAGGCAAGTCTTTTTTCACTTATAGACCCTCAGAGAACTGGCAAAGGTAAATATAGAGCATAAGACAAAGAACACAAAGGATTCTATCAATACTTGAAAAATACAATAAATCAGCACTGTTAGATATGACATAAAAATTTTTTTTAAATGTTTTATTTATTTTTGAGACAGAGAGAGACAGAGCATGAGCAGGGGAGGGTCAGAGAGAGAGGGAGACGCAGAATCGGAAGCAGGCTCCAGGCTCTGAGCTGTCAGCACAGAGCCTGACGCAGGGCTTGAACTCACGAGCCGTGAGATCATGACCTGAGCCAAAGTCAGACGCTTAACCGACTGAGCCACCCAGGTGCCCCGACATAACAATTTTCAATGTTACAGTTGAGGGTGGCAAGTTCCTGATTAAATCATTGTATTGTGATCTCAAGGCATACATACCGGCTTCCCAAATAGTAGAAGCTTCAAGAAAAGCAGGAACAAAAAAAAAGAGACACTAAGCTCCCAGTCTTTGCCACTTAACAGAGATCAGATAATCAAGGCCTGACAACCACCTTTTTGTCCACCAATGGGAAAAAAAAAAAAAAAAAAAAAGCAGCTGCTGTTGAGACAAAACTGTTCAGGACCCGGTTTCAGCATGCAAGAGTAACAAATTTTTTTTTTAAGTTTATTTATTTTTGAAAGAGAGAGGGAAAGGGAGAGAGGGAGAGAGAATCCCAAGCAGGCTGTCAGCACAGAACCCGATGTGGGGCTCAAAACTGACAAACCATTTGGCTCAGATCATGACCTGAGCCAAAATCAAAAGCCGACTGAGCCACTCAGGTGCCCCGAATCACAAATCTTAATGGCCACTGAAAGAGTCCCACCAGAGGGGCCGAGGGAAGACGATTCAGAATTCAAGGTGTCCAGAAGAGATGCCACATATAAGCTCCAATGAGGGAGCTAAGGTGCGCTGATCCCGATGGAGAGTCCAGAAATAACTATCGAAGAACAATTTTGACACATTTATCACAGCTGATATTTACTCATATATGCGGGAGACCAATCAAGCACAAACTGTGGTAGAATAAAGGCAGGGCAAGGATTATAAATGCAAACACCACACTGTGTGAAACAGTGAGACTTCCCTTTTGTCTTTTGGCAAGCTGACTTCTTGAAAACCACCAAGGAGAGTGGTTTGCCCCAGGGAAGCAGAAGGGACTTTCGGTGATTTACAGATTTTTGGAGAAACCTTGTGATTTTGTCTATGGAGTGTATATAGTGTGCTCTCCTCTGTGTAATGGCCCCTGGTGTCCTTCCTTGGGCATTTCCATCGTAACCCAGGACTAAACCTGTCAATTATAATTCCTTACTGCAAATCCAGTTGTCTAAGCTAAAAGCCTAGCACCCCCAATTCTTCTGTTTCACTCCCTCCTGACATATGAGGTTCCCAAGTCCCACTAACTCTGCTTTCTTAATACCTCTTAAGCCCATTCTCTCCCTCCCAACCCATGACCCCCACCATTTGTCTAGTTCAGGTCCTTACAATCTGTGGTCTCTTAAACCGGGCGTCCCCATCCATCTGCCACATCGATGCCAAAATTATAATACAACACAGATGTTTGACATTCCTGTGCTTAGCAGCCTGCGTAGACTCCATGTTGCGACTAGAATGAAATCCAAATGCCTTATAAAAATGGCAACAAGGCTTTTCATAATCTGGTCCCCGTGGACAGTGGCAGCTGCCTCTCCACCAGCCCTCCTCCACCCACCTGCCCTCCCCTAGATGCCATCACCTGGGCTACTGTGCATTCTGTCACATTCCCTCTGCCTGGATGTTTTACTCCTCCCTGCAAACCTCCTTTCATCCTTCAAAACTTAACCTCTTTGGTGAAGCCAGATTTGCCAGTCAAAGCAAGTTACTTCCTTATTTGTGTTCCCAAGGCACTTTGTACTTACTTCCATTCCTTTACTTTGTATGTAAATGTATGTATGTATTTACTCGGCCACTTTTCTCATACCCTGAGGCCAGCAGGCAGTCACAGCCACATCTTTGTGTCCTCCAGCACCTATCTTCTGCTTTGGCAGGAAAGCTCTTCTCAGTAAGTACTGGCGAGAACGAATGTGTCACCCTTCACAGAGATGCAGATCAGCCAGTGTTGTTTCAATGCCAGTACCTGCCCTGCAGGTGATAAAACAAAGACAGCCCACAGTCTGTTGGAGGTTAAGAGAAGTCAGTATGAATACAATAAACTATACAGCAATTTAAAAGCCATAGGAGAATCATAAACCAAAGCTATGGGCTCAGGTGGGGGAGAATGATTCTCAGAGACCATTTTAAAGATTTCTAGTTAGGGGCGCCTGGGTGGCGCAGTCGGTTAAGCGTCCGACTTCAGCCAGGTCACGATCTCGCGGTCCGGGAGTTCGAGCCCCGCGTCGGGCTCTGGGCTGATGGCTCAGAGCCTGGAGCCTGTTTCCGATTCTGTGTCTCCCTCTCTCTCTGCCCCTCCCCCGTTCATGCTCTGTCTCTCTCTGTCGCAAAAATAAATAAACGTTGAAAAAAAAAATTTAAAGATTTCTAGTTAAAACTGATGGTAGGAGAAGGGCAGCAAATAAGCTGTTTACAAATGTGATGCTAGGACATGTTGACTGACATCATTTTCAAGGCAAACTCTACTTCTGAAATAAATACTCAGGGATATTGGGTATTTCATCAAAGGGCTGTGCTCTTGGGGAATTCCTTATCTTACACAGTGTAACTGGAGTGCTTCCTTCAGCCATCAAGATAACCTTCCTCTTAAATATTTGGAAAAAGGGTTCTCACTGTGACTCCTGAGCGGGTCCATACTGCGGCAGTGGCTTCCCTGTTGTTATCTGCCTCTCCTCATTTTCAGCTTTGGTAGTGGCTGTTATGCCCAGAATTCGTGATCCCCAAATACCGCCAGGGAGCCGAGTCCGATGCAAAAGCAAAAGAGCCTTTATTCGAGTTAGCTCGAGCTCAATCCCCTACCTGCACTGACGCGGCGGTGAGATACCAGGGAGAGAGAGCGAGTTTCAAAAGGACAAAGGTTTTATTGGGGCCTAGGGGCAGTTGGTGAGGTAATGGCTATGACCTCAGCCGATTGGCTGGGGAAGGGTCCGAGTCCTGTTAGGCAGGTGAGAGGGGGGGTTACTCAAGGGGAGAAGGTGTGGTCAAGGTGAAGGTCACAGAACAAGATGGAGTCGGCCGGCGTAGGCCCGCCCTTTCAGTGGCCACATCTGGAACTTCTGGACCATTGTCCCCCTTGATCTGACATTGCTATTGCCACACAGGCCTGAGCAGAGGGGGACCAAAGAAAGCTGACCTTCCCTTGGATGCACATCTTTTTGTACTCCTGCAATCCACCCTCTCTAGACTTTCAGGCTGAAACACTTCAAGGTTTGGTAGTGAGATGCTAATTACACAAATGGACAATGACCAGACCACATATACAAACTGAACTCTAGCCTACACTCTGAAGCAACCACGGGAGCCGATCTACTCTCTGTTAGTCAGAAGTGTAGGAAGTTGGACCTCCACCTCTACCCATCAGTCCAGGAAGTCAAGCAATAACTCCTGTAACAGTCAGACCCAAATGGTCAGCCCTTTATTAATAACTGACCATCTCCCTATCTCTTGCTCCTATTTTTTCCATAGAAAGGAAATATGCACTCCTCATCAACCCCGTACAATACCCCACTTCTAGTTGGCCAGCCTACAGTTTACACACGCCAACAGCCTCCAATCAGGGCAAGGCCACAGCCTTCCCTTCTTTCCATGGTGAAGCTTTTCCACTCCTCTGCCTGCTTCTGAGACTCTGCCAAAATGTGTATTGGTGGCTGACTCCTTTGCTACAGCAAACCCTGAATAAATGATCTCATTTGGTTGATCTTTGTTGATTTTCACAGCAGAAAACGTTTCTTAAAACTGGATGCTAAATATGGTTCCTGGAGTCAAAAGGAGAAAATGTTAAATACTGTATAAGAGTCCTCTTGTGGGCATAATGAGTTCTCGCCTCACTTTGGGTTTCTTAAATTTAACCCTCCTTTTGGATTTTGTAGGTGAAAAGAACAGCTTTAAATCCAAATGACAGCCCTGCCTTAGTTTAAAGCTAAAGTTCTCTTTTCTGCTTATTATGGATCTTTGATAAGAAATACAATTGCTGAGAAGTCTGTTTTGCTTGCTGTTTGCTACGAGCATTGTGAGGCCTTTCCTGAATGTAACCCGCTGTGTAGTAGAATGGGTTGTAAACCTTCCTAAATGTAGTCTGATATGTAATGGAATGAGTGATTGTACATAAACTAACCGGCATTTCTCGCTTCTGTAAACCTGCTTGCTTAGCACATTCCTCACCTACCCTACCCCCTTCCCCCTTCCCCCTTTTTTTTCCTCCCGCCACAAGTAACGGACAAAGCCTTCCCGCCAAAGGACAGACAAAGGACGCCCAATCAGAGAACAACAAATGTCCTTACTTTAAAATCAACTAATCAGGCCCCTCATAATTTGAAACCTCCCCTGTGCTATTTGTCTCTGTCTATAAAAACGCTGTACCAACCCTGATCGTGGCCTCTTGCGTCACCGGCGACAAGTGCGCAGAGGACCAGGTTCGAACCTGCAATAAACGACCCTTGCCGCTTGGCTTTGACTTATGACTCTGGTGGACTTTTGTGGGAGGTTTCGGAACTTCGGGCATTACAGTAGGCTGTACAGGGAAGCATACAGAGCCTGGGATCTGTACCTCTACCCTGAACAGCGCAGTGGAACACAGTAAACCCCAGAAATCCCTTTCCTTGAGCGTGAGTTTTGTTTAGAATCCTGTCACCAAAGAGCTGCTACAGACGAGCCCAATGGGCATTGCTCCCCATTTCCCAGACTTCGAGCTCTCTCCCCCAGGGCAAGGTGATGTCACCTTCTGCCTTTCCCCTGTGATTCTCCAGCTCCCCGGAGGGTGACTCTTGGACAGAAGCCCACAAAGCAGCTCACATGATAGACACTCCTCAGAGACAGCACAGTGGGGATCATGTCAACAAAGAACATTCTCCTACAGCAGTATAAATGGAAATCACATCCTCTTCCTTCTACCTTACTTGGCAGAGAAGTTTTACTTCCACCATTCTCTTCTTCCTCCATGGGGCTCCGCCCCAGGTTGTCCCAACTGTAATGGAGTCCTTGCTGGCTTCCTTCTGGACAGCTGAGCCCCTCACTCTGGACACCTGCACTGACCACACGGAGAATTAGCAGGAGCCTGCCAAGTTTTTCTTTTCCAGTTAGTTCATGTTCTTAGGCCCAGTGGGGTCTTCCCACCAGGCCAGATTAAGAAGAAAGGAAGATGACAAGATTTGCTCTCCCAGTATCTACAGCAAGCCCCC
This sequence comes from Lynx rufus, assembly GCF_022079265.1. Lineage (NCBI taxonomy): Eukaryota > Metazoa > Chordata > Mammalia > Carnivora > Felidae > Lynx > Lynx rufus. Next base: position 122,627,799 of record NW_025814856.1, read on the forward strand.
AGGGCTGGGGCAGGAGGAAGGCTGAGGGGGAACTTTTTCTTGTCAAATGTGTGTACAAAGGTATACTTTGAACTATTTTATTTAAATATTCCTGCTTTAAAAATGTTTTTAAACTGTGGTTAACGTACAAATAAAATTTACCATCCTAACCATTTTTAAGTGTACAGTTCAGTGATCTATTTTTTAATTTATTATTATCTTTTAATGTTTACTTACTATTTTCGAGAGACAGAGACAGAGCGCGAGCGACGGAAGGGCAGAGAGAGAGGGAGACACAGTCCGAAGCAGGCTCCAGGCTCTGAGCTGTCAGCACAGAGCCTCATGTGGGGCTCAAACTCATGAACTGTGAGATCACGGCCTAAGCCAAAGTTGGTCACTTAACCAACTGAGCCACCCAGGCGCCCCCCAGTTCAGTGGTGTTCAACATGTTGTTGTGCGACTAACCTTCAGAACTCTTTTCGTCTTACAAAACTGAAACTCTACGTCCATTGAACAATTCCCCACTCTCTCCTCCCTCCAGCCTACTTTCTGTCCCTATGAATTTGGGTACCCTAAGTCCCTCGTGTAATTGTGGAGTCATATAGCATGTGTCCTTTTGTGGTTGGTTTTTTTCACTTAGCATGGTTTCCTCAAGGTTCATCCATGTTGTAGCATGTGTCACAATTTCCTTCCTTTTTAAGGCTGAGTAGTATTCTATCAATGTAAACATCACATTCTGCTTATCCATTCACTTGTCAGTGGACAGGTTGTTTCCACCTTTTGGTTACTGTGAATAATACTGCTCTGAAATACAGATGCTGCTTTTCTCTATTCCCTTGTTAGTGGCTCTGGTCTAGCCGGAGATGCTGACAAAACCAGAGTAGGGTTATTAGTGTGAAATTAATTGATGCTAATGGAATTAAATGGAATTATTTTACTCTGAATTATTCCAAATTAATTATTCTGACATTCACTTTGAGAGGAAGGTCTGAGGACAACAGATCCCCAAGTTTATGCTAAAACAATAGATTTTGATAGAAAACAGGACAGAACTTCTTGGCTCGGGCTGTCCTGGGGAACATTGAAAAAGTACCCAGTCCTACACCCTTCAGAGTCTGAAATAATTGATCTGGGCCTGCTGGAGTCACCTGTGAGCTTTTAGTTTAATTTAGTTTTTTGTTTTTTTTTAAAGTAGGCTTCATGCCCAGCATGGGGCTTGAAGCCATGACCCCTGAGATCAAGACCTGAGCTGAGATCAAGAGTCAGACACTGAACTGACTGAGCCACACAGGCACCTCTCACTTGAGAATTTTTAAATAGGTACAATGCCAATAGCACCAAGCTTCACCCGAGACCCATTAAATTAGAACTTCTAGGGGTGAGGCCCAGACACTGATGTATTTCAAAGGTTCCCCAGGTAAGTTTATTGCTAGCTGGGACTCTGAACCATTGGCATAGCTCACAACTCCACCCCCAGAGGGACTAAATATGGGTCACCTGAACTGGAGAGAAGTAGGGAGAGGGCTGGGGCATAAGCCTACATAAAGGGGGTCACCTTGATGGGGTCCAGGTGGAGGGAAGCCATACCCTGAACCTGTTCACACTTTAAAAAAAATTTTTTTTAACGTTTATTTATTTTTGAGACAGAGAGAGACAGAGCATGAATGGGGGAGGGTCAGAGAGAGGGAGACACAGAATCTGAAACAGGCTCTAGGCTCTGAGCTGTCAGCACAGAGCCCGACACAGGGCTCAAACTCACGGACTGTGAGATCATGACCTGAGCCGAAGTTGGATGCTTAACTGACTGAGCCACCCAGGCGCCCCTGTTCACACTTCTATAAATGGTCCTTTCATTAAATTCTCCTCAGTTACCTTGTTTGAGTGAGTCACTTTCCTGCCAGATCCTGACCTATGTAGCTATCCTCACCTAAATAAGGTTGCTAGGTTAAGCACCTGGTTGCAGAAATCAGAGATGTTTGGTTTGCCCCGAGCAGATGCCATAAGGCTACATCTGAACAAGACCTTTTTGAGACTGGCTTATTTCACTTGGCATGATGTCCTTAAGGCTCATTCTTATTATAGCAAGTGATGGGACTTTCTTTCTTTTTAAGGCTGAATAATATTCCATTGTATTCAAATTTTTTAAATGTGAAATTTAAATTCAATGAAATGAAAAAAAAAATCTTAAGTGCATATCCACTAAGTTTTGACAAATGTACAACCCCCAAATCACTCCCAAATGTTGATTCTTTCCCAGAAAATCCTCACCCTTACCCCTTTCTCCCAAGGGCAACCATTCTTCTGATTTTCCAGTGTAGATTAAATTTGCTTTTTCTAGGACTTCATTTAAACCCAATAATCCTTAAGTGTTTTTTTTTTTCATTAGATGTATGGGAGTTTGGAAAGCAAAAAAATGAAAAATGCTAAATGAGAAGTGTCTGCTAATTGCTTATCAATCAGAAATTCAGTTGGAAAGGAAAGACACAGGGGCTCCTAATTTTAGATTTAATTTAAATCAACAGGAAATCTTACTAGGTCATCCAGGTTCATTTTAAACACAACTTTCTGGCAAAATCCTCTTTAAGGGTATTAGTTACCTTTTCACATATCAATTCAATGATTCACATGATTATACAGAGACAGTAATTTTCAAACTGAGCTTCTTGGAGCCCCTAGGGCTTTCAAATTTAAATCAAATGGTTGGAGTGGCCCAAGGGAATCTTCAGAAACCTAGGAGGGGGTTTAAAGCTAAAAAAGTTTGAAAGCCATTCTCCTAAATCACTGAATTTTAATAATGCAAAAGAGCTTAAACATTATACCATCAAATGCTTTTACTACTCAGATAAGGAAAATGAGAAGCTGGGCCATTAAGTACCCAAAGCCACCAAGCTTTTATGGGCAGAGCCAAACTCAGGGGGGCCCCCTTATTGTTGCCCAGGGCCCTTTTACACAGACTCTAGTTAGCTTTAGCTTGGTCTGCAGGTCTATAGGAGAGAAGGATGAAAATCTCCCTGATCAGCATCATCACTTATTTATTTAAAGCTAATCATTTTCATAATAATTCCTAACGGTAACATTTTCAGACAAATCCCATTTTGCCGACTATTCCAGGGGGTATGTAGACTCCTAGAAGTCTGGCCCTGAACTGGAGATTAAGTGCTCGTGTTCAATGGCATATATCTAGCCCCATAAACATCCTGCACAGGACTCTTCATCTGTCTTTTTTAAAGTAGGCTTCGCCCAGTGCGGAGCCTGATACGGAGCTTGAACTCACGACCCCAAGATCATGACCTTAGCAGAGATCAAGAGTCTGATGCTCAACCTACTGAGTCACCCAGGCTCCCCTTCATCTGTCTTTGCCGGAGGATCAAGATAGCCAAAACTTTTTGGGTTTGGACATACATCTCTTTATTTCAAACTTATTTTGTCTAGTGAACAGAGATGTACAACAATGATCATAACCTTCCAAGTTATGTTAGAAAAGGGAATAAAAGGACAAGTGAGTCAGGTAGTCAATACAAATGGGTGCTTGGGCAGGAGGGTGTTTTGCTGCCTTTAGTACCGCAATGATTGAGAGCCTCTCATCCTAGGCAGAGTGAAACAGACAAACCCAACAGATGGCACTTGTTTTGTTTTTTTAAATTTTAAACGTTTTATTTTTATGTTTTTATTTTAGAGTAAGAGAGAGGGAGAGAGCGAGCAGGGGAGAGGGGCAGAGGGAGAGAGAAAGAATGCTATGCAGGCTCCATGCTCAGCACAGAGCCTGACTCAGGGCTCAATCCCATGGCGCTGGGATCGCAATCTGAGCTGAAATCAAGAGTTGCATGCTCCACTGACCCAGCCACCCAGGAGCCCCTGTTTTTTTGTTTTACCAAACGTGGGGCTCAAATTCACACCCTAGATCAAGAGTCACATGCTCTACCTACCAAATGAGCCAGCCAGGCACCCCTACATGGCATTTTTTGATCATTTACTCTGTGCCCTGTTCATTAGATACCAAACAACCCCTGAAAATGACGTAGGAGATCTACTAAGTATTTAAGGTGTGTGAACATCAGAAGTAATTTCATTATAATAAAGTAAGAAAAAACCATTTTTTTTATGATTATAGGAAAATATACATAATCTGAATTTCTTCAAGCCTTATCAGGATATGGGGAGAGTTGAGGGTGACATCGGCAGTTATAACTCTTGTCCCTACCCGCTAATGCAGAACTCCAACATGTAAATTTCTTTCCAAATATTTCTTTTGCCAGGGAGGGAGTGTTTCAGAGCCCGTCTTATGTTCTATACAACCAATCCCACCAGGTGGCAGCATTTCATTTGCAGACACAGCCATTTCGATTCATGGCGCTCTCCTCCCAGAGTGTGACAAAGAATTCTTTTCTGCTCCCTACATTATTACTAAAGAGTTCCCAAAGAGACTTTGTTTTGCTTTATTTTCATTTTTAGAGAGTACAGCTAGTTCAGCCCTTGTCTCTTCATAGGAACTGGGCATTAGTCCCCTGAAAGTTCCATCTGAGTTGCAGCCATGGGGCTGTATTCAGAATTGCCTTGCCCCTCTGATGACAAACACTTGACTGGTGCATGCATCTGGTCCCTGGGCTGCTTGAGAGCTTGAGAATAAGACAAGTGAGTCTTGGATTATTTCTACTTCTGCCAATTCCTAGCCATGAAAATTTGAGCAGATTAACTTCAAAACCTGTTTCCTCATTAGTAAAATGATGGTACCCACTTCATACGGCCAATGATGAAATGAGATTCCAACATATGGAATGCATTTAATCAATGTCAGTGCTTATTATAAGCACATATAGCTACAAAAACATTAACTGATTATTGCTGCTGGCAGCATCACAGAAAAATTTTAATTTCTTCTTTGTTTTCCCAATTCTTTTTAATAAGCATGCATTGTTTTTATAATCAGGGGGAAAAAGGCAATTTAAATAAAATAGATTGTTGATCCCAGTTCCTGATGATTCCTGCAGAAACATTCAAATACTTTTACTGCTCAATGAGCTCTGGAGGGCTGGGCGTAGGTCTTACCTATTTTAGTACCATTAGCATGAAATACATCATTTGGCACCCAGTAGGTAGTCGATACTCATTTCCCGAACCAAAAACCTCAGTGGTAATTGCTTCAGGTTTTAATTTCTCTGTGTAATGAAATAGCTTTTTCTTTTCCATGAATTCCTTTTTCTTACGTAGGTCCAATTTCTAAACCTTTTATCAATTTAATTGAATCCTCCCCAAATTGAGTCCCCTCCAAATTCTCCCCATCAGAATTCTTCTTAGATTGTGAAGTTGGCTTTAGGCAGGTTTTCAGAAAGCATTTCACCTGACCTCCACACAACTCATGCCAATAGGGGATATGGATGGGACTGAGTTGAGGTAGAATCTTTTTAGCAGCGAAATGAAGATGGACTCCGGTAACATAGATTATATAAAGATTGTAAAAGGAAACAGACGTTTCCAAAGATGTGTCATATTTTAAGTTGAAACCCATAGTGAAGAGAGTGGTTGGTTGGTTTTTACCCATGGTAAAGGGTACAGGGTTATTGATGATTAAGTCTGCCTGTTGCTATCCCTTGGTTCCTTTGATCTTAAATGAATAAATGAAATGGTCAGGCGGATCTCTAGGGAGGACAGGCTCAAGCAGGATACTGCGCTGGTGTTTCTTCTATAAAAGCAAAAGCAAAAAATATGACATTAATCCTTGGCAGCTGATCTATTTTAGTTCTTTTCTCACATCGTCGATACACATAAAACTCTCTCTCCGGGAATTTGAATCTGAAGGGAAGTCCAAAGTTGATTACAGCTGAGCCACCGGAGGCAGGGCCCCTGACAGGCATGGGAACTCCAGAGGGCCCCATCTATACAGAAGCTGATATTTAATTCCTCCTTTGATCTTTCAATCTTTAATAGATTCTTCTTTGATTAAGATGTCCAGACATTTAGACTCCTAACTGGGTCTTAAAATGTTCTAGGCCAAGCTTGGGTCCAGAGCCAGGAGGTGGTCAGGGGGGCAAGATGTGGGGAAGGTGGTCCTATTGTTGATGGTGGCACTGGGCACAGAAGGTGGAAGTAGGTGGAAGGAGAATGGAAAGCTGGCTGCTTGCACACATTGTTTGGGCTGGCTTCTGTCCTCTGTAACCTAAGGTTTCAGTTGACGTGATGCCAAAGCAGGGCTGTGTTCCTCTTGGCCCCTGATCCTGGCAGGAGTGGGGAGAAGCTCTTGCCCTTTCTGTCATGCTGTGGTCTCTGATGTGAGCATCAGGGCCTGAAGAAGAGCTCTGTCTTCTCCAAACTGCTCAAACCTGGTCCTTGTGAGGCTGACTGCAGACACTCTCTTTCTACCTTCTCTCTGCCCCCAGGCACTGGGACATAAGCTTCCTCTCTCATCATTCAGGCAACAAATGAATAAATAAATGAAAATCAAATCATGTAAGTCTCCTTGGTAGAGGCCAGCATTTCTTACGTAGGTCCAATTTCTTACGTGGGTTGTCAAAGTTGCCCAGATTTGCCTAAGCTGAGAAGTGAAGGTTGATCAGGCTCATGTGTAAACCCTGGGTCATCAGGAAAATTCCGGCCAACAGGGAACATTGTTTTGAAGCCTCCCACATGACACTCCCAAAAAGAGTTGGTCCAGGAAAAACTCCACCTGTTCAAAGATGAATCATCAGAGAGGAAAAGGCAAAGGATCTCTCCATGCATAGGAAAGGGACAGGAAAAGCCAGTGGCAGATGTGGAACCCTTACCAGGAAAATGCTGCCATAGAGCAGACAAAACTATAACCAGTTGTCAGGCATTTAGAAAACTTAATGAAGGGACTGCCTCTAAGAAGAAAGAGTGCAGGGATAAGATGGTAAGACATCAGGGGGCAAAACATGAGCTCAGGAAAAAAGTGGAAAAAGAAAATAAAGGAAAACAGAAAATAGCCCAAGGGAGAAAACAAACAAACAAACAAACAAACAAACAAACCACAAACCCAACACTGCTGAAAATATTAAGGACACAGAAGGCAGGAATGACAAAAACTCAGCAAAATAAAATAGAAGTAAAAGAGTTTAAAAGAATTAGATAGGCCAAGAAGTCCAGTGACTATAAATTTATTGAGCACCTGTGATGTGCCAGGTACTGTTGTAGGCACTAGGACTTACAGCAGCTCCATAGTCAACATGCACCCTATGGCCCTTGAAACAAAACTGCATTTTTTTTCAGCTTCCCATACCACCTACAGTGGACGATGCAAAGGCCACCGAAGAAAGGGCCCCTTGTCAAGGTCTATCATGGACTTCACATGTTCTCCACCTGCAGGCAAGTGGCATTATCCAGCAGTGGAATCGTCTCCTCCAAACTTAACTTATAAGACATCTATGTTTATCTCTGTCACCTCCTCCTTAGCTGGGTTACTGTTATGGGCTGAATTGTGTACCCCACCCCCCAACTCATAGGTTGAAACCCTAACCCCCAAGTGATTGCATTAGGGGATAGGCCTTTAGGGGTAATTAAGGTTAAATGAGGTCATTTGTGTGGGGCCCTGATCCAACAGAACTGGTATCCTTATAAGAAGAGGAAGAGACTCTAGGCCATGGATAATACCAAAGGCTGTGTGAGCACATGGTGAGAGGGTGGTCCCCTCTAAGCCAGGAAGAGGGCTCTTATCAGAGCATGAATTTGCCAGCATCTTGATCGTGGGCTTCTAGCCTCCAGAAGGGTGAGGAAGTGAATGTCTATTGGCATTTATTTGACCCAAGGTTTATACGTTTAAGGCACTCGGCCTGTGGTATTTTGTTATGTTGGCTCTAGGTGACTAACACAGTCAATGAATGTGCCATGCCTAGCATGGGGTCATCTCTCCTTGGTGCTTCCTGAGTAATGATCAGGACAAAAGGGATGATGAGCTATATAAGCCTATTTTGAAAATTCGGGATTTACCCTGACCATTCCTGGCCATGATGCTCTTTTCTTTCTCCTACAAGCAAAAAAGGGACCCAAACATGGGCCTAAAATGGTTTGTGCCGATTTTGTGCTGGTAGAGAGAGAGCAATAACTCCAGCATCTCGGGAGGACAGGGGAGAGACGAACCCTGGAGGTGCTGAACTGTGAGGGCAAGTGTACAATTATTGCATTCCTTGTCCACTGAAACTCAGTGCAGTCATGGTCTGCTGGGTTGGGTGACAGCTATTTCTACAACTTTCCCTTCTGTGGGGTTTGTCATCCTTTTCTACATACTATGGAAATAAGAAAACTCACGAGCTCAGGGCCATTTCTGAAGTATGCCTCTGTGCCTGATGCTCCAATAGTACCCCCAAACGTGCCTCCGAACATCCCCTCACACCGTTCAAACACCCGACCGGTTCAACCTTGTTTCTACCACCTGACTGATACAATTTCACCTGCTTCTCCCGGTGCCCAAGTGGTCTTGGGTGAGGCTATGTATGGCACTCGGAGATCTGTTCATGTTCCCTAAGCAAACTGACATAACGGTGATCCAAATCCAAGTCAACAACAAAGCCCAAGCTCGAGTGACCTGTGCCCCTTTAAACTGTACCTTTGTGTGTGAGGGAGAAAGGACACAGAATGTCTCTCCAGCGAGTTCTGAATCTCAGTGGTGGGAAGGCCTTTCCCAGGTTGGTTTCTTCCGTGGGTATTCTGTTTCAGTGCTAGGGTTAGTGCCAGCTACTAAATCCACTATGCCTGTATACTTTTTAAAATTGGGGTAAAATCTACATAAATAAAATTTATCTTTTACATCATTTTTAAGTGTATAATTCAGTGGCATTAAGTACACTCACAATGTTGGATAACCATCACCACTATCTACTTCTAGAACTTCTCTATCATCCCAAACTGAAACTCATACCCATTAAACAGTAAGTCCCCATTCCCTGTCCCCAGCTCCGGGTAACCTCTATTCTATTTTCTGTCTCCATGAACTTGCCCTTCTCAAGTACCTCATGTAAGTGAGGGCTACAGTATTCGTCCCTTTGTATCTGTCTTATTTCACTTAGCATACTGTTTTCAAAGTTCATCCATGTCACGGCATTTCAGAATTTCCTTCCTTTTATGGTGGAATAATATTCTACAGTATGTCTATACCACATTTTGTTCATCCATTCATTTGTTTCTGTATTTTGGGGGGCTTTCTTTATCCTTGTGTGGTTAAGCCTCTGTTATCATTAATAATCATTTATATTCAACTCTATCAACACCGTGTAGTTTCTGTCTCCTGGCTGGAGCCCTAACTGCCTTTGAAAGCTGCCTTTCTCTCATTCCATGTGACTTTGATGGGGCCAAGCACTGAACCTCATTTCCCTCATCATAAGCCATACTGCCATACTATTATACTGATAATACTATCATCATAGTGATGGGTCCTAGGGCAGGCAAGTGACGCAACCAATGCCAATCAGAGTCATTCTCCAGCATCAATAGATGGAATGGGGGAAACACCTTTCCATGGGGTTTGCCACACTGGGGTTCTTGCAGACACATTGCAGACACGTGTAAAAGGCTAATCTTGTGGTAGGAGAAACTGAGACCAACATGCAAAGAGAAAGAGAGATGGAAAGGAGACATTTCTAAAATATCCAGAGGTAGCGTAGCCTGAGAAGGTCAGAATTTAAGGAAGTGGGGGAAGAAATAAGAAGAGTGAGAAAGGGCAGCCAGAACTGCAGAAGAAACATCAGGAGAAGGTGGTGTCATGCTTTCGTGATCATTGTGATATCGAGAGGATTGCTTTTCTTTTTATTTTTTCAATGCTTTATTCATTTTCTGAGGGAGAGAGAGAGAGAGAAAGAGAGAGAGAGGCAGAGAGAGAGAGAGAGAGAGAGAGAGAGAGAGAATCCAAAGCAGGCTCCACGGCCAGGAGCCTGATGTGGGGCTCAAACTCAGGAACCATGAGATCATGACCTGAGCTATAGTCAGACATTTAACTGACTGAGCCACCCAGGTGCCCCAAGAGAGGATTGTTTTTAAGTTAATATTTATTTTTGAGAGAGACAGAGAGAGTAGGGGAGGGGCAGAGAAACAGAGAGAATCCCAGGCAGGCTCTGTGCTGTCAGCATGGAGCCTGATGCGGGCTTGGAACTCACGAACTGTGAGATCATGACCTGAACCCAAATCAAGAGTTGGATGCTTAACCGACTAAGCCACCCAGGTGCCCCAAGAGAGGCTTTTTCTTTTTAAAGTTTATTTATTTATTTGGGGGAGGGGGACAGCGGGGGAGGGATAGAGCGAGGGGGACAGAGGATCCAAGTGGGCTCTGTGCTCACAGGAGTTGTTGGGCTCAAACTCATGAACCGTGAGATCATTATCTGAGCCGAAGTCGGACACCTAACCGACTGAGCCACCCAGGTACCGCCCAAGAGAGGAGATTTTAAAAGAAGGGAGGGGGTAGGAAGATAATGGGCTGGAAAATGGCCCTGGATTGGGCACTGGATTGTGGCTGACCGGAGTGAGAGCGATGGCAGCAGAGTGCTCTGCTTTAGCACCTGTGCGCCTCTCCTGGTCCGTCTCCCGCACCCTCAAGAGCCCTGGGCTCAGGCCATGCTTGCCGTTCCTCAAAGGTGCCACAGCTGGCAAGCTGCCCCAGCTCATGCTCTTGAACAACTCTGACTTGACTCTGCAAAACTCAAGGCAAGCTCAGCTCTTTAGAGAAGCCCAGCAGGTCAGTTCCTGGATCCCAGGGAGGAGCAGCCACTCCCGTAGCACTTGCTGTGTCCTTTCCTCGCATTACTTTAGTAGCTGCTGGCTGTGCACATCTGTCTCCCTGCCAGCCTGTGGAGCCTCTTTCAAGCAGGGGCTTCGGTTTATGCATCTTTGCATTCCAACCTCTCAGCCCAGGGCCTGGCCTTGAAAGGAGCTTACTGCACGATAATAAGGGATCAGTGCCTGCAGGGATGCACTCGCCAATTCTCCCGCTACAGGGCAATGGAATCTGGTTGCCATGGTGCTGAGAGAGTGATTCCTCCACCTGCTGTTTTCAGGAGGAACAAATCACAGTGAGCTGAATGCATGTTGGCATCTGGCCAGCAGGACGGATGCTGGGCCAACCCTGACATGGCAGAGACACCTTTCCAGCAAAACAGACCTTTTCACCCTTTTCTTCCAGGCAGCTAAGACTGTTGAGTAACATCAGAGTTTCCTTGCTTCTGTCGCTGGGAGATTTAAAGGGCTCCTCTTTTGCCAGTATCCTCCTCTGCTCTCATGCTAGTTTTCTCTCCTCCTCTCCTGCCTCCCAACACTGTACTTTCTATCTCCTTGTCTGAAGCTAAGACAGGCTCCCAAACTAAAGCCTGTTGGTCAAATGCTCAGAGGACCTCAGTCTTTTTCTAAAGGCCTTTGATGGATTGGGTGAGGTGTACCCACATTATGGAGGTTTGCTTTACTGATCTACTGACTGCAATGTTAATCTCATCCAAAAACTCCCTTTACAGCAACATCCAGATGTGTTTGACCAAGTATCTGAATACTGTGGCCTAGCCAAGGTGACACATAAAATTAGCCCATCAGAATGTATGACCCAGTTCTTGTCAATGAGATGTCACAAGTTGTTGCGTGTGGCTTCTGGAAGGGCTCCTAAGGAGAGAGACAGCTGTGCTGGCCCACGTCTTGGTTCCTCTTCCTTATCGTTTCTGCCTAAGAGGTGGGCCTAATGCTGGACACTTCATCAACCGTCAGAGAAGTCAGCTGCAACATCTTTAAGCCTTGAGCCTGCCCTGGGTTTCTCATCTTTGTGCTTCTTTTTAGATGGCAGAAAAATAGAGTGCTGTTGTGCAGTTCTACATCCGCTTTTCACGTCTCTGTGAATTGCAGTTAAATGCAACTCCTAATACACCAGCCTCTGCTTCTTGGCCATTCAAAGCTGTTTCATTTTCTGAGCGAGCCCTCAAGGCCCCTGCTGACCCTGTGAGCCATCTTGCTGTCCCTTAATACATGTTCTGTCATCTGGGCTAGCCTGAATGGGATCTTATTTATAACCAAGAACCCTCCGCAGTATAAGGCATATGCTAGGTGGGAGGGACTGAGGAAATTAGGGGTGTGAGGCCAAAGGCAAATGACTACTCCTCTTGAAAGTTGGTAAGGCTGGATCATAGAGCGCGTGTGGAGTGAGGGTGGGAGGCAGGCCTTGGTGAGACTGGACTTTATCATGAAAACAGGGGGATTGGTGGGTAGGCGTTATGTAGGTCACATGATCACACTTTCAAATCAGGAATCTCACTGTAAGTGTAGCAAGGAGAAAAGATTGCTGGGAGTTAGTATGGAGACAGGGAAACTTGGTGTAGGGATCCAGATAAGAGATGATGGAGCAGTGGAGGAAGAAGAAACAGACTTTAGAAAGACTGAGAGATAAATAAAAGGCAAGAACTGTATTTGACAAGTAACGGGGAGAAAGAGGTCAAGTTCAGAAGCAAGAATTCTGGCTGGAGCGCCTGGATGGACACCATCCTTTCCTCTGGCAGGCAGTTTATCATCCCCATACCTGCGGAAGTGTTGGTGGACACAGAACCTGTCACCTCTCATCCCCTTCCTGAAATCATAATAGCTACAGTCTTTCAGGTGGTCTTAGGCTGCATCATCAAAGGTACTGAGTTCAGAACCAGGGAGGTGGTGCTCTTGTCCCCTTGACTCTGGTTAGAACATACACCAGGTAGATCATGTCTAATCTTAGTCCCTAAACTACAAGGTGGAGTTTAACAACTAGAACTGCCTAGGTAAGAGGGTCATCAGGAAACCACACCAATGAGGAAGTTCTAAGGGATCTGGGACTGGACCATTTTTAAGGGTATAATGCTCCTGTGTGCAAAAGTTTAAAGGCAGAGGGTACAGAGTGCTCCTTGTGGCCCTAGAGTACACAACAAGAACTGATGGACTGAAGCTATAGGGAGGCATATTTTTGTCCAACATAAAGAACCTTCTCTGGATCAGAGTTGTCCTGTGTCGATAGGAAGCCCAGGGAAGGAAGGAACAGCCCATCTGAGAGGTACGGGGGAGGAGGCTGAGGGGTTCTTCCTCCCAATCCACCCCAAGGAAAGATGGAGTAGGGACCACAGCTCAAGTAGCCACAGGAGTCAGGTGAGGCATTAGTGGGAGCAGTCCAGCTAACGGTGCACAAACTCGAAATTAAAACCAACAGCAGCAACAAATGGTGTGCAGTCCAACAAATCCTGCTGCAGACGTGGGATGGGGTCAGTGCACAACTTCTGCCATGGAAGGTGAGGAGCGGAGTGTGCTAGTTGGCCGGGGCTGGTCTAAGAAAGTACCCCAAACTGGGTGACTTAACAGAAATTTATTGTCTCACAAGTGTTCGCAGGGCCGTGCTCCTTCTGAAACTTCTAGGGGAGATTCTTCCGGCTTCTGGCGGCTCTCGGTGTTACCCGGCTGCTGGCAGCATGATTCCCATCTCTGCTTCCATCCTCACGTGGCCATCTCCCCTCTGTGTCTGTGTCCAGGTTTCCCTCATTTTATGAGGACACCAGTCATGTTGGATTAAGGGCCCACTCTCCTCCTATACGAACTCAACTGATTCTATCTGCATGGACCCCATTCCAAATAAGGGCACATCGTGAGGTGGCCTGATCTTTTGCAGAGGCACAATTCGAACCACACCCCCAAGTCTGAAGTCCCATGCAGCTGGAGGCTTGTCAATCCAGGAGTCACACGTAGCTTGGGTGAGCCTTTTCTCTGTTTTTGCCTGTCTTGTCTTTCTATCTTAGGGAAGGAAGCTTCTTCCTTCCCATCAAACTGGCAAAACCAGAGCCCCACGAGTGTTCAGTGACTGACCCACCCTCTCTCTGCAGGAGAGGCATAGCGGATGCCTCTCACGGCATAGCTGGATGACTTCTCATGGGGCTGAGAAGGGCTTGGAGAGCTTCTGTGTGCTCACAGTCTTGGGGCAGGGTCTCTAGTGGTCTCAGCTCTGGTGCAGAGGCTACTTTCTGCTCTGACCACCTCGGAAGGCCAGGCCTGCATGTGCCTGACACAGCCCGCTCTCTGCCTAGGTGCTGGTTTGTGGGGAACTGCTCCCCTCTGCTGGACAGAGGGAAACCTGCTCTCCTTCCGTTTCTCAGGATTTGTTCCCCTAAGTCACAAGTTCATAAATCCATAGTAAGAATGGGAAGGGGCCAGAGGTCAGCAGGTCCAGTCTCCTTCACTGTTCAGAGAGGGAGACCGAGGCCAGAAAGGGGAAAGGCCTTGTTGAAGGCCACAGAGAGAGTTAGAGGAGGGGCTGGGATTAGACATGAACCCCCTCCCCCCCACACCCCGGTCTGGGAAGCATCCCTGAGGATCCTAGCGGCATGGGCTGGAAGAAAACCAAGGGGCTCCTGGGAATCCTGCACATACATTAGATTGGAGGACAAATGGTAGAAGAAGGCAAAAGAGAAGGAGGGGGTAGTTCACCTCAAGTAGGGGCGTCAGAAAGCTGGAGAGATATTGGCCCAGGGAAGTGTACCAGGACCATCAGTCCATCAGTCCACTTACTCCAGATAATTCCCCATCATCAGCCTGTGTGAGTGATCTGAGCACAGCCTAACTCCATACTCCTAAAAAGTCATGTATCCACACAACTTCTGTCAATCAAACGCTCTTTTACTCTCTCCCTCCTTCTCCTGTGTCCCGAGATCCTTACCATCTTTCTCATACCTGGCCCACCTAGAACTTGCTATTGCAAGCTTACCGTGCTCATAAGTACACCAGAAGGTATCACCACTCAAATGCAACAGAAATTTACATTTTGCTCATGTCAACAGTTCAAAGAGCTTATCAGAAAAAGGTGGAGCAACAGGCTCTGTTCACACAGTCACTCAGGGACCGGGCTCTGCCATAACGCATGGACATCAACAGCCAGCCAGCAGAAAGGGAAGGGCACAGAGGACGGCACACAGGAGTTCGAGGCTGGGCTGGGAAGTAGTGTACAGCAAATTCAATCACGTTCCATCGGCTGGAACTCAAAGGATCCAAAAGGGACGAGACAAAACTAAACCTAAAGCTGGGTTAAATGTTGATCGGATGGGAGGTCCAGCACCATGAGAACATGCCTCAAAGAGCTCCTACACCACGCCCAGGACCCCAGCTGCTGCCCCTTGAAATTCATGACAGCGCTGGTGCTGAGGCACGCCTCCTGCAGGCTGCTCCCTGCCACCGAATGAGTGTAGTCCACACACTATGGCAGATGGTTCCTCTCAGTACTGGGGACACTTGTGTTGTCAGCTTTGGTTCCAGAACTCCCCAATGGCTTTACTGAACCTTCCTGAGACTATGTGGCAGGCTAGGAGGCTTCACCCAGCTGTTGCTTGCTTTCCTTCACTCGGTGGTCAGACTTGCATCATGGGCTGGTGGTTCTCCTGGCCTCCCTGCTTCTTCTCAACTTCCTTTCACATAGGTGTTTCTCCTAATAATAAACTTGCACACATAGTCCTGACTGGTGTCTCCATCTTGGAGGACCCAGTCTAACACAGGAGCCAACTCCCTGGTATTAACTACTCCAATTCCAGGGGCGCCTGGGTGGCTCAGTCGGTTGAGCGTCCGACTTCAGCTCAGGTCACGATCTCACGGTTCGTGGGTTCGAGCCCCGCGTCGGGCTCTGGGCTGATGGCTCAGAGCCTGGAGCCTGCTTCCGATTCTGTGTCTCCCTCTCTCTCTGCCCCTCCGCCATTCATGCTCTGTCTCTGTCTCAAAAATAAATAAACATTAAAAAAAAATTAAAAAAAAATAACTACTCCAATTCCATTGGGGTCATTTAGTGCAGGTGGTGAAGACAGACAAGACTTGCTGAACAAATGATGCTCTGGGTACACCTAGAACTTGCTAGCTGCATAAAGAGGTACCAGGGTGTTAAGATCACAACATGCTTTTTTATGGGGCCACGATTTGACCCATAAAATTCTCCAGGCTCAGCTGGGTGACCCCTTTCCACAGCGGTATTGCTCTTTCGTTCTTCACAAGGGTTTTATAACCCTCCCCAACATCACAGCCATGCAGTGTTTCCCCTCGCATTCAACAAATGGCTGTCCCCCCTTCACAGAAAACCAAACCCTGACAGAAGGGAAGTTCCTTAAGTGCATGCAGCATCTGCCTCTGCTTTATCCACCTTCTTCTCCTGCCCTCCATCATCATATTCTTCCTTGAGTCTAATCCATATCCTGTTTAAGGGTCCCTTTGCTCTGATGCAGGGATCCTGCCTCTCCCCAGTTTTCTCCATTCCAGGAAGTGACACCACGATCTACTGATTTGCTCAGGCTAACAATATCCACAAGTCCATCTTTATGCTTTTCTCTTCCTGACTCTCCTTCTTCCTTTTACAGGACTAATCCATCGGCATGTCTGATTTGCTTTACTTTCAAAGTATTTTCCTAAACCAGCCCATCTCAGCATCTCTACTGTTACTCCTCTGATCCAGGAAATCTAACTGGCAGTTACAAAAACCTCTTAACTGTTTTCCCCATATCCATTCTTGTTTCATTCCAGCCCATTCTCCAAACACAGCCAGAATGATCATCTTAAAACAGACGTCAGACCATTTACTCCCCTGCTTAAAATGCTTCAGCAACTCCCCATTGCAGATGAAAATAAACATTTTTTTTATCATGGCCTACAAGATCTATATGACCTGGACTTTGCTGACCTCTGTGATCTTATTTCATATCCCTCTCCTTTTCATTTACAACATTCTAGACACGTGGATTTTCTTACTATTCTTTACAAAGGCCAAGTAGGTTGCTACCTCAGGGCCTTTGCATATGCTATTACTCAGATCTTCTCTTGTCTGATTCCTTGTCATCTCTATATCCTAGATCAAATGTTGCCTCCTTGGAGAGGCCTGACCACCTGTCTAAAGATGACCCTCATCCCATATGCACATTCTATCAAAATTTCCTGCTTTGTTAATTTTAGAATTTTTATCATTATCTGAAGCTATTTATTAACCAGCTTATTTTTATGTTGCACACATGGTCCCAAATAATATAAGCTCCTGGGGCACATGGGTGGCTCAGTTGGTTAAGCATCTGACTTGATTTTGGCTCAGGTAATGATCTCATTGTTCATGAGTTAGAGCCCTGAGTCAGGCTCTGCACTGACAGTGCGGAGCTGCTTGGGATTTTCTCTCTCCCTTTCTCTCTGGCCCTTCCCCACCAGTCCCTAGAACAATGCTTGACACATGGTATATGCTTGGTAAATGCTTACTGGATGGCTGTGTGACAGGTGCCAGGGCCCTTAGGCAGCACAGAAGTTCCAGAGAGGACACTATCTCACCACTGTGACATTCCCAAATCCTAAAAGGGGTCTTGAAGGCCAAAGGTTTGGTCACCTGTGTGCCAAGCTGGAACACAGGAATCCTTTCAAAGGCTAGGAGTCCTAGCACTTGGATCCAGCCTCCCTAGGGTGCTGCATTAACCACCTCTCAATGAGACCCTGGCACTGTGACCAGATGGTGTTTGGGGACAGTTGCTGGTCTCCATTTCTTTCTTTCTTTCTTTTTTTTTTTTTAATTTTTTTTTTAACATTGTTCGTTTTCAAGAGACAGAGAAACAAAGCACAAGCTGGGGAAGGGCAGAGAGAGACAGAGACACAGAATCAGAAACAGGCTCCAGGCTCTGAGCTGTCAGCAGAGTCCGACGCGGGGCTCGAACTCACAAACTGTGAGATCATGACCTGAGCCGAAGTCAGATGCTCAACCGACTGAGCCACCCAGGTGCCCCCTGGTCTCCATTTCTTCTGGATCCATAGACCTCTATTCCTCATCTTAGAGAATATCTTGCTACTCTAGCCACTTGTGCTTCTCGCTTTACAAGCCCGAGTAGGGATCTCCCCCTGACTCTTAATTTAAATTTTAGACGATAAAATCTTTTGTTACTTATGCCGTGGGAATCAAGGAGGGAAGGGAAGAGAAGCAGTTCTCTTTCTTCTTGATGCTTCTACACCAGTAAAATCAAAACAGAAATTAATCTTACATTAAATTACCCTGCCTCAGCCACTGATATTATCGTTAAGGTTTCAAGGGACCTTACCTTGTTGTTTTTGGAGGACGGAGTCTGAAACAAATATTTGCTAAGGGAGGCTGGAAATTGAGGCAAAATGTTGTTAATGGTTCAGGGGCCAGAAAGGAAAGTCAGTGAGAGAAAATTAGGGAAGCCAGATCATCCGGACCACAGGCCAGGTTCACGCACCCTGTATTCACAAGCTTCTTCAGGGCACCTCTCTGCTTTAGCCTCTGCTGTAGCTGCCTGCACCCAAGGGGAAAAGAAGCTCAAAATCAAGCCTTGGAATTTTCTGCTTCTTAAGTAAAGGGCTAAAGGTTTATTGAATATGACAGGTACCCGGCGTTTCTGTAGTAAGGAGATCCAGGGAGGACATTTTTCTCACTGCAGTGACAATCACAAAGGTCTCTTGAGGGCCAATAGTTTGGTCACTCGCATCTCAAGAAAAGGGATTGTACAGGGGCGCCTGGGTGGCGCAGTCGGTTAAGCGTCCGACTTCAGCCAGGTCACGATCTCGCGGTCCGTGAGTTCGAGCCCCGCGTCGGGCTCTGGGCTGATGGCTCAGAGCCTGGAGCCTGTTTCCGATTCTGTGTCTCCCTCTCTCTCTGCCCCTCCCCCGTTCATGCTCTGTCTCTCTCTGTCCCAAAAATAAATAAACGTTGAAAAAAAAAAAATTAAAAAAAAAAGAAAAGGGATTGTACAGCCAGTTCAGGGACGAATCCGTCACTGTGTACCAAATTACCCTCAAACCTAGGAGCTTAAAAGGCCACAAAAATTTATTATCTCATTGCTTCTGTAGTTCAGAAATCCGGGAGCAGCCCAGCAGTTGGATCTGGATCGGGACCTTCCATCAAGTTAGATGCAAGAAGTTTTGACTAGGCCTGTAGTCATCTGAGGGTGGACTGTGGCTGGAAGGCATGACTCCTAGATGATGCACTCACGGGGCTTATGGCAGGAGGACTCATCTTCTCATTGGCTGTTGGCACTGATCATAAAAAAGCTTGAGTGGCTATATTAATATGAGACTAAGAAGATTTAAGATGAAGATGAATATTGCATAATAACAAAAGCGTCATTCAGCAAAAAGATGTAACAATTATAAATGTGTCTATGCCTAATAAAGTCAAAATGCATGAAGCAAACATGACAGAATGAAGGGAGAAATAGACAAATTCACAATCACAGAGATTTGTTTAAAAAAAATTTAATGTTTATTAATTCTTTGAGAGAGACAGAGAGACAGAGTGCGAGCAAGGGAGAGGCAGAGAGAGAGAGAGGGAGACGGAATCTGAAACAGGCTCCAGGCTCTGAGCTGTCAGCACAGAGCCTGGTGAGCGGCTTCAACCCACAAATCATGAGATCATGACCTGAGCCGAAGTCAGATACTCAACTGACTGAGCCACCCAGGCACCCCACACAGTTAGAGACTTTTTCAAAATTTATTTATTTTGAGAGAGAGAGAGTGTGAGTGAGTGGGGGAGAAGCAGAGAGAGAAGGAGAGAGAACATTCCAAGCAGGCTCCACGCTCAGTGCAGAGCCCAATGTGGTGCTTGATTCCATGTCCACGAGATCACAACCTGAACTGATATCAAGAGTCAGACGCTTAACCAACTGAGCCACCCAGGCACCCCAGTTAGAGATTTTAATATCCTCTCTCAGTTATTGATAGAACAACAACAACAACAAAAAGTAGTAATGACACAGAAGATCTGAACACTATCAACCACCCTGTCTAACTGACCTTTATAAAACACTACTCACAACAACTGCAAAATGCACCTTTTTTTTTTTAAGTGTACATGGAGCATTCACCATGGTATTGCCACATGCTGGGTCACAAAATGTACTGCAGTTGATAAATTTCAAGTGTTTTTCTCACACCATGTGGGAATTAAAGTAGAAAACAACAATAAAAATAATAGTATATGTTTAAAAGCCTCAAATATTTGGAAGTTAAACAACACTCTTCTTGATAACTAATGGGTCAAAGAAGACATCATAAGGGGAATTAGAAAGCATTTTAAACTAAATGAAAATGAAAATGCAATGTATCAAAAATTTTGGGATTCAACTAAAGCAGTACTTAGAGGCAAATCTGTAATTTTAAATGTTTATTTAAGAAAAGAAAAAAGGCTTACAATAAATTAAGCTGCTACCTTGAGGAGCTAGAAAAAGAAGAGCAATTTAAACACAAATTAAGTAAAAGAAAACAATTATAAAGTAGAAATCAATGGAATAGGACATGTACAAAACAATAAAGAATGTTAACAAACCCAAAGGTTAGATGTTTGAAAAATTGATTAATTGGTAAACATTTAGCAAGACTGATCGAGAAAAAAATAGAAGAAGAAGAAAAAAAACCCTAATTACTTATATCAGGAATGAAATAGGGGATGGGGTTTTACTCTAGACCTAACATGAATTTAAAGGATAATATTGGAATGTTATGAGCAACTTTATGCCAATAAACCTGACAACTTGTATGAAACAGACAGATTTCCCGAAAAACAAAATTTACCAAAAAAAGACAAAAGAGGAAATAGAAGATACGGATAACTTTCATTTCTATCAAAGGACCTATTCACAAATTCACTGGTAAACTCTACCAAACAGTTATGGGAGAAATAATATCAATCCTACAAAGATGGGTATTTCAGGAAAGAGGAGAAACTCTTCCCAACTCATTTTATAAAGCCAGCATAACCTTGATAGAAAGACTTCACAAAAATATTGCAAGAAAAGAAAATTATAGGCTAAAATTGCTCATGAACATAGAGGCAAACATCCTTATCAACATATCAAATCCAAAAAATGTAAGAAGGATAAAACCAAGTGGGGTTCCTTCCAGCAATGCAAAGTTGATAGAACATTTGAAAAATTCAACAATGTAGTTTAGTTATATTAAGAGACTCAAGGAGAAACATCCTCTCAGTAGAAGCATAAAGAGCATTATACAGAATTCAGCACCTATCCACGACAAAATCTTAAGCAAAGTAGGAATAGGCATGAACTTCATTAAAATGATAAAGGCATCTACTAAAAATTCTACATCTAACATGATACTCAAAGAAACAATGAACATTTTGCCTCTAAGATCAGAGGCACATTTTTCCCTTTAAGCACTTTGAATATATCATGCCACTCTCTTCTGGCCTGCAGAATTTCTGCTAAAAAATCTGCTGATAGCCTTATGGGGTTTTCCTTATAAATAACTGCCTTTTCTCTTGCTACTCAAAAATTTTTTTCTTTATCACTAGTTTTTGCCATTTTTAACATGTGTCTTGGTGTGGGCCTCCTTGGGTTGAATTTTGGGAGGGTCTCTCTGTCTCCTGGATCTGGATATCTGTTTCCTTCCCCAGATACAAGGAAGGATGTTCCCCTAACAAGGCAATATGTTCATCCTCACCACTTCTTTTCAATACTGTACAAGATGACCTAGATATACAACCAGGCAAGTATAAAAAAAAAAAAAAGCATAAAGATCAGAAAGAAGTAAAACTGATTCTATATACAAATGACATGATTATTAATGTAGAAAATTCCAAGAAACCTATAAAAAACCCTAAAAAACAAAAAAACCCATTACTGAAATTAGTAAATGAAAGATCACTATATAAAATCCATTACGTTTTTATACATTAGCGACAAACCATTGGAAAACAAAATCATGCTCAGCGTCACCTAGTCAAACACTTAAAAATAAATTTAACAAAAGACATCCAAAGCCTGTATTGCTAAACTGTCAATTCTCCCGAAATTGACCTATGGATTCACAATCCCAGCAAGTATTTATTTTTTTTAATTGACAAGTCAATTCTAAAATTTATATGGAAATGGAAAGGATGTGGAAGAGTCAAAAACAATTTTGAAAAGGTAGGAAAGGTGGAAAATGTACACTATTTGACTTCAAGACTTACTAGAAAGCAACAGTAATCAAGAAAGTGTGATATTGGCATAAAGGTTGATAGACAGATGGAACACTAGAACAGAATAGGAATCACAGAAATAGACTCACACTTATATAGTCAATTTATTTTTGACAAAGACACCATATCTGATCAGTGGTGTAATAAATTTTGTGAGCTTTTTTTCTTTTAACAATTGGTGCTTGGAAAGATGGTGGAGTAGGAGGACCCTAAGCTTGCCTTGTCCCAGGGATCTAACTAGGTAACACTCACAGCACCATAAATAACCCAGAAAATAATGTGAAAACTGGCAGAACAAATTCCACCACTAAAGACTGAGAAGAGGCCACATCGAAGAAGGTAGGAAGGCTGGAGATGCAGTCTGGGAACAAAATAGACCATGGCCATCTGTGGTGGGGAGGGAACCGGTGGCATGGAAAAGGGCAGAAAACAGACTGTCACACCAGAAAGCCCACAAATGGGGGGGATGAATCCCCATAATACTTCCCTTTGAAAGCCAAAGGGGCCAATTTCATGAGTTCTTATGAGGAGCAGGATTTAAAGCCTGAAATATTAAAAATCTGTGGGCTCAGTTCTGGGAGAGTCTGGGTTAGGAAGTGGAGTCCTTGTCCTTAGATAACATGACAAACAGCCTATGCAGATATGGCATAGAACCGAGAGGTTTGAAAAATGCCAGGGGCAGAAGAGAGGGAGAGTGACTTGCTTATCTCAGAGTGACAGGGAGAGACTGGGATCATGGGGAGACCCCTCTAGGAACAAAGGAGCTGGCAGGCACCATTTCCCTCCCTCAGCCCCAGCATAAATAATGGCTACCTGTAGGAAGCAGCACTTCAGTAAAACTCATTACCTACCTTGCTTGCACCAAGCCCTGCTCCCTACTTTGCAGATCCAGCCTTTCCAGTCATGCTCAACTTAGTGCTGGTGCTGGGGGACCCTCCCCCCGCCCCCGCAAGAAGACATGTGCAAATCCTGCCAGCACCACATTTCTTGGACTTGTGCATTTTACAGGACCTCAGTTCCAGCACCATTGGGGCAGGTCTCATTTCACAAGCTGACCACTGCACACCTTGTTAAAATGTACCCCACCCCTGCTGGGGATCAAACACAGCCCGCAATAGGTAAAGAGAGCCTCTACAAACAACCGGACTGAAGGAAACAGAAGACTCAACAGCAGAGCACATGCAACACTCATAGGAGACACTCTCTGAAGCACCAGGCCCTGGGGAAAAGGGAACACTGCACTTCAGGGTGCTACAGGACTTCTTCTTCATAAGGCTGTATTGTTAAGAGCAAGAGAAGTTGCTGAATTTCCTAACACACAGAAACAGACACAGAAGGTCAGACAAAATGAGGAGACAGAGAAATATCTCCCACATGAAAGAACAGGACCAAACCACAGCAAGAGACCAAAGCTAAATGGATATAAGTAATATGACTGAGAGAGACATAGAGACAGAGCATGAGACAGAGAGAGACAGAGCATGAATGGGGGAGGGTCAGAGAGAGGGAGACACAGAATCTGAAACAGGCCCCGGGCTCTGAGCTGTCAGTGCAGAGCCTGATGCGGGGCTCGAACTCACAGACTGTGAGATCATGACCCGAGCTGAAGTCGGACGCTCAACCGACTGAGCCACCCAGGCGTCCCTGACTGATAGAGATTTTAAAGCAATGATCATAATAAAGATAATCACTGGACTTGAGAAAAAAGTGGGAGACATCAGCTGGACTTGAGAAAAAAGTGAGAGACATCAGCGAGACCCTTAACACAGAGATAAAACAAGAACCAACCAGAGATCAAGAACACAATAAGTGAAATTAAAAAGACACTTGATGGAATAAATAGCAGGCTAGATGAAACAGAGGAACGAATTAATGAACTGGAAGACAGAGTAATGGAAAGTAACCAAGCTGAGCAAAGGAAAGAAAATCATGCAAATTGGGAATAGTCTTAGGGAACTTGGTGATTCCATCAAGACTAATAACATTCACATTACAGGGATCTCAGAAGAAGACAAGAGAGAAAAGGGGCAGAAAATGTATTTGAAGAAATAATATCTGAAAACGTTCCTAATCTGGGGAAGGAAATAGATATCCAGATCCAGGAGACACAGAGATCCTCCCAAAATTCAACCCAAGGAGGTCCACACCAAGACATATAGTAAAAATGGCAAAAAGTAGTAATAAAGAAAAAAAATTAAAAGCAGCAAGAGAAAAGGCAATTACTTATAAGGAAAACCCCAAGGCTATCAGTGGATTTTTTAGCAGAAACTCTGTAGGTCAGAAGGGAGTGGCATGATATATTCAAAGTGCTTAAAGGGAAAGATGTGCAGTCAAGAATACTCTATCCAGCAAGGCTATCATCCAGAATAGAAGGAGAGATAAAGAGTTTCTCAGACAAACAAAAACTAAAAGAGGTCATGACCATTAAACCAGCCCTACAAGAAATATTAAAGGGGATTCTTTGAGTGGAAAGGAAAGAGCATACGTGAGAGTATGAAAAGTAAGAAACACAAAAGCAGTAAAAATAAATATTTTTGTAAAAATCAGTCAAGGGAATCATAAAATAAAAGGATGTAAAATATGACACCTTATACCTAAAACATAGGGAGCAGAGGAGTAAAGAATGGGTTTAAACTTAAGCAACCATCCACTTAATATCGATTGCTATAAGCAGCTGTTATATACAAACCTAATGGTAACTGCAAATCAAAAACTAGTAATAGATATGTAAAGACTAAGGAGAGAGAAATCCAAATATATCACTAAAGAAAGCCAACAAACCATGAAGTAGAGCAAGAGAAGAAAGGATCAGAGAAAATCTATAGCAACAACAAATTATAATTTGGCAATAAATACATATCTGTTGACAATTACTTTGGATGTAAATGGACTACACATTCCAATCAAAAGACATAGGGTGACAGAGTAGATAAAAAATCAAGACCCATCCATGTGTTACCTATAAGAGACTCATTTCAGACAAGACACCTGCAGATTGAAAGTGAAGGGATGGACAAACATCATAAAAATGGTGTCAAAAGAAAGCCAGGGTGGGGGCGCCTGGGTGGCGCAGTCGGTTAAGCGTCCGACTTCAGCCAGGTCACGATCTCGCGGTCCGTGAGTTCGAGCCCCGCGTCAGGCTCTGGGCTGATGGCTCGGAGCCTGGAGCCTGTTTCCGATTCTGTGTCTCCCTCTCTCTCTGCCCCTCCCCCGTTCATGCTCTGTCTCTCTCTGTCCCAAAAAAAAAAAAAAAAAAAAAAAAAAAAGAACTTGGGAAAAAAAAAGAAAGCCAGGGTAGCAATACTTATATCAGACAAAGTAAACTTTACCTTTTTTTTTAAAGTTTATTTATTTATTTTGAGAGAGAGAGGGAAAGAGAGAGAGGGAGGGGTAGAGAGAGAGATGGGGAGAGAGAGAATCCCAAGCAGACTCCATGCTGTTAGCAAAGAGCCTGACATGGGCCTCAAACCCACAAATTGTGAGATCATGACCTGAGCTGAAGTCAAAAGTCGGGTGCTTAACTGACTGAGCCACCCAGGTGCCCAGACAAAATAGATTGTAAAACAAAGACTATAACAAAGACTATAACAAGAGACAAAGAAGGACACTATGTAGTAATAAAGGGGACTATACAAGAGGATATAACAACAGTAAATATTTATGCACCCAAGATGGAAGCACCTAAAAACATAAAACATTTAAAAACAAACATAAGGAAATAATCGACAGTAATACAACAATAGGGAACATTAACACCCCACTTACCTCAAGGGACAGGTCATCCAAACAGAAAATCAAGGAAACAGTGGCTTTGAATGACACACTGGACTAGATGGATTTAACAGACATGTTCAGAACATTCTATACTAAAACAGTAGAATACACATTCTTTTTAAATGCACATGGAACATTCTCCAGAATAGATCACATATGAGGCCACAAAAAAAGTTCTCAACAAATTTAAAAAAATTGAAGTCTACCACACATCTTTTCTGATCACAGTGCTATCAAACTAGAAATCAACACAAGAAAAAATCTGGAAAGAGCAGAAATACATGGAGGTTAAATAACACGCTACTAAACAATGAATGGGTCAACCGGGAAATCAAGGAAGATATCAAAATTACATGGAAACAGATGAAATGAAAACACAGTGGTCCAAAATCTTTGGGATAAAGCAAAAGTTCTAACAGGGAAGTTTATAGCAATACAGACCTGCCTCGAGAAGCAAGAAAAATCTCAAATAAACAACCTAATTTTACACCCAAAAGGAGCTAGAAAAAGAAGAACGAAACCCAAACCCAACAAAAAGAAGGAAATAATAAAGATCAGAACAAAAATAAGCGACAAAGAAACTTAAAAAATAATAGAACAGATCAATGAGACAAGGGGCTGGTTCTTTGAAAAGATCAACAAAATTGATAAATCTCTACCAAGACTCATAAGAAAAAAAAAAGAGCAGACCCAAATAAACAAAATCACCAATGAAAGAGAAATAACAACTGATACCACAAAAATACAGTTACAGACAGTTGTAACAGAGTATTATGAAAACCTACATGCCAAAAAATTGGATAACCTAGAAGAAATGGATAAATTCCTAGATACAAATAACCAACCAAAACGAAAGCAGGAATTAATAGAAAATTTGAATAGACCAATTACCAGCAATGAAATTGAATCAGTAATAAAAAAAACTCCCAAGAAACAAAAGTCCAAGACCAGATGGTTTCACAGGTGAATTCTACCAAACATTTAAAGAAGAGTTAATACCTATTCTTCTCAAACTATTCCAAGCAATACAAATTAATTCTATGAGGCCAGTATCACCCTTATGCCCAAACTAGATAAAGACACCACAAAAAAGAGAACTAGAGGCCAATATCTCTCATGAATATGGATGCAAAAATCCTCAACAAAATATTAGCAAACTAAATCTAACAATACATTAAAAAATCATACATCATAATCAAGTGGGATTTATTCCCGGGATGCAAGCATGGTTTAATATTTGCAAAACAACATGACACATTACATCAATAAAGAAAGAATAAAAACTATATAATCATTTCAATGGATGCAGAGAGAGCATTTGACAAAGTACAACATCCATTTGTGATAAAAATCCTTTGCAAATTAGGTCTGGAGGGAACATATCTCAACATAATAAATTCTTACATGAAAAACCGAACAACATATTTAATAGTGAACATCATATTTAATAGTGAACAGCGAACATCATATTTAATAGTGAGAAACTAAGAGCTTTTCCCTTAAGGTCAGGTCAGGAACAAGACAATGATGTCCACTCTTACCACTTTGATTTAACATGGTATTGGACGTCCTAGCCACAGCAATAAGACAACATAAATAAAAGGCATCCAAATTAGTAAGGAAGAAGTAAAATTCCCAGTTGCAGATGAGATGATACTGTATATAGGAAACCTAAAGACTCTACAGAAAAACTACTAAAACTGATAAATTAATTCAGTAAAGTTGCAGAATATAAAATCAATGTACAGATATCTGTTGCGTTCCTATACACTAATAATGAAACAGCAGAAAGTGAAATCAAGACAACAATCTCATTTACAATTTCACCAAAACCAACAAAATATCTAGGAGTAAACTTAACCAAAGAGGTGAAAGAACTGTACATTGAAAAATATAAAACACTGATTGATAAAAGAAATTCAAGACAATGCAAAGTGGAAAGATAGTCCATGCTAATGGGTTGGAAGAACAAATACTGTGAAAATGTCCACAATGCCCAGAGCAATATACACATTTAATGCAATCCCTTTCAAAATACCAACAGCGTTTTTCACATAACTAGAATAAACAATCCTAAAATTTGTATGGAACCAAAAAACAAACAAACAAACAAACAAAAAAACAAAAAAAACCCCAAAACCCAAAACCCAAAAAACAAAACAACAACAAAAAGAAACCAAACCCAAATAGCCAAAACAATCTTGAAAAAGAAAAGCAAAGCTGGAGGCATCATAATTTTGGACTTCAAGTTATATTACAAAGTGGTGGTAATCAAAACAGTATGGTACTGGCATAAAAATAAACATATAAATCAATGGAGTAGAATAGAAAACCCAGACATAAACCCACAATTGTATTGGTCAATTAATCTTTGACAAAGTAGAAATGAATATACAATGGGAAAAAGATAGTCTTTTCAACAAATGGTATTAGGAAAACTGGACAGCTACATGCAAAAGAATGAAACTGGACCACTTTCTTCCACAATACACAAAAATAAACTCAAAATAGATTTCTTTCCTTTTTTTTTTAAATTTTTTTTTTTCAACGTTTATTTATTTTTGGGACAGAGAGAGACAGAGCATGAACGGGGGAGGGGCAGAGAGAGAGGGAGACACAGAATCGGAAGCAGGCTCTCGAACTCACGGACCGTGAGATCGTGACCTGGCTGAAGTCGGACGCTTAACCGACTGCGCCACCCAGGCGCCCCTCAAAATAGATTTCAATGTGAGACCTGAAACCATAAAAATCCTAGAAGAGAGCACAGGCAGTAATCTCTTATTGCTCATTGGCATCGGCCGTAGCAACCTCTTTGTAGATGTATCTCCTCAGGCAAGGGAAATAAATGCAAGAAATAAACTACTGGGACTACATCAAAATAAAAAGTTTCTGCACAGTGAAGGAAACAATCAACAAAACTAAAAGGCAACCTACTGAATGGGAAAAGATATTTGCAAATGACATATCCAATAAAAGGTTAGTATCCAAAATATATAAAGAATTGATACAACTTAGTACCTAAAGCCCAAATAACCCAGTTTAAGAAATGAGCAGAAGACAGACATTTCTCCAAAGAACACATACAGATGGCCAACAGACACATGAAAAGATGCTCAACATCATCACTCATCATCAGGGAAATGCAAATCAAAACCATAATGAGATATCACCTCGTACCAGCCAGGATGGCTAAAATAAAAAACACAAGAAACTACAGGTGTTGGCAAAAAGAAAAAGAAACCGTCTTGCACTGTTGGTGGGGATGCAAATTGGTGCAACCACTGTGGAATAGGGTATAGAAATTCCTCAAAAAGTTAAAAACAGAACTACCCTATGATTCAGTAATCACGCTATTGGGTATTTACCCAAAAAACACAAAAACACTAATTCAAAGGCGTACGTGCACCCCTGTGTTTATTGCATTATTGACAAAAGCTAAATCATGGAAGCAGCCCAAGTGTCCATCAATAGATGAATGGATAAGGAAGAGGTGATATATATATACACAATGGAACGTTATTTAGCCACAAAAAAGAATGAAATCTTGCCATTTGCAGCAACATGGATGGAACTAGAGAATACAATGCTAAGTAAAATAAGTCAATCAGAGAAAGACAAATACCATTTAATCTCACCTGTATTTGGAATTTAAGAAACAATACAAATGAGCAAAGGAAAAAAAGGGACAAACCGAGCTTCATTAAGTTATGTGGTAAAACTGCCTCTCCTCCTAACTCACATTCTGGCCCTCCACTCAGTAGTTGTGTGACCAGAGACAAGTTGTTTATATCTTAGTGTCCTGAACCCTGAACCCATAAAATGGGAATTATTATGGAGTCCATCTCACTGGGCTGTGAATAAAATGCAGGAGATACTTAAAATGCTAACGGGTATGTAGTAAGCCTTCAATGAATATAATCTATTATTATTGTCTTGTAGATATAGTTTTTTAAGGGAAACCCTTAGGAAATTCTACTAAGGGCCATGTGGACCTATTGAAGATGCACAGCTTTGCCTTTTAGGGATAATTACTGAGGCAGCAGTGGGGAGGATGAACCAGAGTGGGGAAAAAGGCATTTGGAGACTAAAGCTGAGATTGTCCTCACATGAAAATCAATGAGACATTATTCTTCTAAAGAATT
This sequence comes from Lynx rufus, assembly GCF_022079265.1. Classification (NCBI taxonomy): domain Eukaryota; kingdom Metazoa; phylum Chordata; class Mammalia; order Carnivora; family Felidae; genus Lynx; species Lynx rufus. The sequence continues at coordinate 122,657,604 of NW_025814856.1, forward strand.
AAAGATATACATATATATATAATTGTTTCCAAAGTATACAGAATTTGAATTTTTCATAAAAAGTCAAATAAAAATATATGTAAAAATTAGAATTGTTTTTCATTACAAATATTAAGCTAAATCCAAAATTACCTATTAAAGGGAAGCCAACTACAACTGTAATTAATGAGTATCAAATCTTGAAATAAAAGTTTTTAAAACACAAATTGCTTAATATTGCAGAAGCTTCTTCTTCACTTGACCTGCTTATGCTAAACTGTCAGTACTTTTCCAGAACCACGTATTGGAACGGGAAGAAGAGAATATGGATTTCCATAGTAGTGGGAAAGGCAACTTCATTTTGGTGAGTCTGTCTACTCTCCTAAACTCCTGGGGTGGAACTGTGGGTCACAGGGAAGGTGTGTGTGGCTGGCTTTAGCAGGAAACCCCAGACAGTTCTTTAACGTGGCTGAACCAGTTGACACTCCTCTCAGCAGTGTGGGACAGTCCCAGAGCCTTAGTTGGCATTTTCCATAATTTTCGTTTGGACATTCTGGTGGGTGTGCACAATGCTTTTTCTATAACCAACACTTTATCTTTAACGCAATATTATTAATATCCATTCTCTCTGGAAAGGGAATCCAGCTTTGCCAGCCCACCCACCTTTGGGGCAGAGGGGAGGGAGGGAGTCATCTCTAGAAGGTCCTCAGCGGGGGCCCAAGCACAAGAGGGCAGGTGGGCTGCTGCAAGGCCATGCAGAGGGATTCTCAGCTCCACTCCCCTGCATTACCTTGTTTCCTAGTCTTTCCTCCTCTCTCTGCTTCTAGCTTTTCCACATCTCTGCTGGGTCAAACCCTGCTCGCTCTGCAAGGTTGCTCAGAACTGACCTTCTCCAAATAGCCCCTCACCTCTCCGCAGCTATTTTCTTGAGGTCGACAAGGCAAGGGCGTGGTAAGACGGGCAAATCATTAACCAAGTCTTTTGTTTCCTCATGTGAGGAACAGGAGAGCCTGAGCAACATTGAGTCTGCGTCCTAGAGTCGATGTTTTATGAACCTTTAAGGCACTGGGAGCGCAAGAACACAAACAGAATTGTGTATTCCCGTGGGTGAGCCCCAGTGCAGTGCCCAATGCCTATGCTTTGAAGGTCCTCGGGCGTCTCTGTCTGCAGGTCTCGGATGCGTCTGCGTCTTGGACTGTCCACTCTATTGGGGGGTGGCCTGACGCATCTTTGTGCAAGTCTGTTGGCGGGGTGTTACCTGAGATCCCGCAGCCCTCCCAGGCGCCGGAGGTGGAGCAAGCCCTCTCCAGGCTCCGAAGGATTGCGTGTTCTGTGTCGAATCTGCTGGCTGTCACCCACCCGGCGCGGCGTCGCGGGGTTGGGGAATGTGCGGCTGCGCGCGCGCCGCGGCGTTTACGCGGCGATTTCATCATGCTCCGGGCCGGGCCGCGCGCGCCGCTTCCGCCGCCGCCCGCCCCGGACCGCCCAGGCCCGCCGGCTCATGCCCTCTCTGCGCCCAGCGCTGCTTAGAGCCGCTCGCGCCGTGCTGCTGCTGTCGCTGCCGTCCCGGCTCCCGGCCCAGCCTCTGTTCCGGCCCTGCCGGCCCCTCAGCACGCCCGCCCGCGCCCCGACCTCATTCCCCGCCGCAGCCTCCCGGAGCAGCATGGACGGCACCGGGGCTGAGGAGGTGCTCGCCCCTCTCAGGCTCGCAGTGCGCCAGCAGGTACCGGCATTCTGCGTCTCTCCTCGACCCCGAGCTCTTCTCCCTCTGGTCTGCTCCGCGTCATCCTCTGTCCTCCTCGGGCACCTCTGTCCTCGCGGGTTGCTCCTCTCCTTCATCCGCTGGAAGCCCTTGGTTTCCTGGCATCTTCCTCGTCTCCCCCGATTCGGACTCAAGTCCCCGCGTGCGTCGGCCACCTTCCGTGTCGTGGACACGCGTCCTAGCCTCTCCTTGGGTGACTCCCTCGGATCCCCTTCGACATCCTGAGTCCCTCTCCTCGCGATCTGCTCTCCTTTCCCAATCCTTGTTAATGTCTGCGCCTTTCCTCTCTCCCTTGGGGCTGGGATCTGTGACCTTTGGTACTTCTCTTGGCCTAGCTCAATAACCTCAACTTCAGTTTTCCAATCTCTGCGGTGTTCTTTGTGCCACCCGGGTGGTGAGGTTCCCAGTTCTTTCCCGGTCAGAGGAGAAGCTGTTTTGTCTTAAGACCGGACTCTTTTTTTTTTTTTTTTGGTAAATCTTCAGGATGCTTTGAACAATGTTTCCTCCTTGACACCTTCCTTCATTTAGTGCTTGGTTTTGCCGAATGATCGGCTGCGAAAATAAAAAGTTGAAGCGTGGATGTGAGGAGGTGTTGAACTTCTTTTTCTAATCATGATGTGAGTTCATCATCCTTAGCTCATCGTCCTTCGCTCCTGTCATCTTCTCTGGGTTCTTAATAGTCTTTTAGACTATTTGGAGTGAGTGAGCTTTCAGATCGTAAACCTGGGAAACTGTAAATATTGTTGGGTTCCTGGGTGAAGTCAGCCATCCTCTGTATGGAACACTGAAATTTGATTTTGCGGAAAGGAGGGAAGTTTCATGGACTGGAGTGCTTGGTAATTTAATACAGGCCTCCTTTTCCTAGGGTACTGCATGAATATTAGAATTTAGAAAGGACAAGGAAAAGATTAGTTCAAGTGGATTCCTACATCAAGTCAGGCAGAGCCAAAAGCTTGGAATAGGACCCCAGAATTGATGACCTAGGAGTAAATACCAAATAGGTTTCTCCTGCACGGGTGCCTGATGCAATAACTTCCCTTAGCTACGGAGGGTGGAACCCTCTCTCTCTCTCGGAACTAATTCATTGGGGCACAGTTGCCAAAAATTCAGCAAATTTTGCCACTTTGTAATGTCTGCTTCTCTCTAGTTTGAGAGTGACTGATTCAATAGTATTTTGTTTTGAAATTTCACTATAGGCTTAATTTTTTCTTATCCTTGGTGTCAGAAGGCTGTGTATGCTTATTCTCTGTCTCCCTCCACCCACCCTCCCCAAATAAATTAGGTGTGGTTCTTTTGTCTTTCCTGTAACTCACAATTTTTTTTCCATATCTTTTACTTGAAGAAGGAGAATACATCTAATTTGGGAAAACACACCCCCAAACCCCTCCCTCTGCCACGTTTGCCTGAAACTGCTGTGCAGATTATCCATGTGTAGTAAGACTATGGGACTAGTGTAACAGAAGTCAACTTTGATCATGGAACAACTTTCCGATGCAATTACTATTAGTGTATTGTTTATGTTAGCTTGGGGTTTTTTTTTTTTTTGTTTTTTTGTTTTTGTTTTTGGGACTTTAAGATTTTTTTCTGAAGATGTAAGTTAGTTGATGTCAGTTAGTTCGAGTTCTTTTTCCATTTCTCTAGGACCACACATGTATCAGTTAGCTACCTGGAACTTTGAATCACACAGATTCCAGTGTCAGCTGGAAGGGAATTTAAAGATCACTTACTTAAAGCCTTTTTTTTTTTTTCTTTTTTTTTTTTTTTGCTTATGAGGAGATGAGACACTATCACATCTATCCATTTGACATACTTCCATTGGGAAGTTTGTGCAGTTGAAGACATTCTTGGAGTGGGATTTTTAAGGCACTTAACAACTGGTCTTGTTAGTGGCATGTGGTTTTTTTTTTTTCATTTTTGAAAAAATTTATTTATTTTTTGATAGAGACAGCACAAGTGGGGGAGGGGCAGAGAGAGAAGGAGACACAGAATCCAAAGCAGGCTCCAGGCTCTGAGCTATCAGCACAGAACCCGCCGCGGGGCTTGAACTCACAGACAGTGAGATCATGACCTGTCTTTGAGATCCTGACCTGAAGTGAAGTCGGACACTTAGCCGACCGAGCCACCCAGGTGCCCGTCATGTGTTTTATATAAATTTGCTAATCTGCTAGACTACGTTGATGCTGCTGCTTTTTCATTTGTTGATTGACTGAAATGTATTTTCCCATGGCATATTCTTAGTCATTTCCTGGAGAATTAGTTATGGAACTTGTTGGAGGGCTTCAGAGTATCTAGAAAATGCATTAATTGTTTGATCAAGGCAGTTGAAGTTTTTAAAATGTTTATTATTATTATTATTATTTTTAGTAATCTCTACTCCCAATTTTGGGCTCAAATTCACATGCTCCCTGAGCTGAGCCAGCCAGGCAGCCCAGGGCAATTGAGTTTTAAAAAAAGGTGAGTATAAGCACAGTATGGCCAACCTTCATTTTGCCAAATAAGAGTAATTAAAAAATTTGTATAATCCTCAGACTACCATCTGCTTTCCCCTTTCATTTTATAAAAGAAAGTATATTTTAATACAGAAAAGCACATTATAACTCAAAGAACAGTTTTTTTTTTTTTTAAGGCTTTATTTTTTAAGTAATCTATACCCAGGGTGGGGCTCGAACTCACAACCTGGAGATCAAAAGTCATATGATCTACCAACAGAGTCAGTCAGGCACCCCGTTTTAAAAATTTAATTATTTATTTGTTTTTAATATTTTAGTTAGTTAATATACAGTGCAATATTGGTTTCAGAAGTAGAATTCAGTGATTCATCCCTTACATACAACACCCCCATCACAACAGGTGCTCTTTCTTAGTTACCCCTCACCCATCACCCATCTAGCCCATCTCCCACCCATGTCCCTCCATCAACCCTCAGTGTTTTCTTTATTGTTAAGAGTCTCTTGTAGTTTGTTTCCCTTTATTCTTTACCCCCCTCCCCGTATGTTCGTCTGTTTTATATCTGAAATTCCACATATGAGTGAAATCATATATTTGTCTTTTTCTGATTGACTTATTTAGCTTAGCATAATACACTCTAGTTCCATCCTCATTGCAGATAGCAAGATTTTGTTCTTTTTGATGGCTGAGTAGTATCCCATTGTGTATATATACTACATCTGTATCCATTCATCAGTTGGTGGACATTTGGGCTCTCTCCATAGTTTGGCTATTGTTGATAATGCTGCTATAAACATGGGGGTGCATGTACCCCTTCAAATCTGTATTTTTGTATCATTTGGGTAAATACCTAATAGTGCAATTGCTGGATTGTAGGGTAGTTCTATTTTTAGTTTTTTGAGGAACCTCCATACTGTTCTCTAGAGTGGCTGCACCAGTTTGCATTCCCACCAGCAGTGCAAGAGGGCTCCCCTTTCTCTGTATCCCCGTTTTTAAGCAGCCTTTTATATTTATTATTTATTAATTAATATTTATTTTTTTATATTTAATAGGTTTAGGTTTGAAAAAAAGATCTAATACATTGCCCCTTTTAATTTTTTTTTCCTTTTTACTGTGTGTTGGAAAAACCTCTGTCTTGGAGTGTCTTGTTTGGGAACTATTGCTCTATGGCAGTGGTTCTCTGGTCTGCAAACCCTTGGTGGTCCTTAAGGTCAAAGTCAGTTTCATAATAAAACTGAGATGTTATTTTCGTTTTTTACTGTGTTGTTATTTGCACTGAAAACGCAAAAGCAGTGGTGAATATAACTGCCTGCCCTTACTGCTAATCAAATGAGGACACCAAACCAAGTCCTATTGTCTGTCATACTCTGACAGTTAAAAAAAAAAAAAAAAAAAAAAAAAGAAGTCAGTTTTGCTTTAGAGTGTCCTTGATGGAGCAGTAAAAATTATTAATTTTATTAAATTCAGGCCTTTGTTCGTACATCTTCTTAATGTTCTGTATGACAAAATGGGAAATACACATAAAGCATACTGAAATATGATGATTGTCTCAGGAAGAACACTCGTGTGATTGAGTTGCAAGCTGACCTATCTGCTTATTTTCACAGAACACTATTTGTAAAATTCAGTTTGAGCATTCATTTTCTGGAAAATGAGTGACGTGAGTCTGTCATTTCAAGGAAACAACTGATGGTATATGTAGCCAATAATAAGATCAGGTTTTCGGTTAATTTTAGAGTTTTGGAAAACTTACCTGCTGCATGAGCTTGACAGACTTTTCTGATGGGATGAGTGGTGATATTAACAAATGTCGTTTTTTGATACAGTATGATAAACAGGTCAGTATTTAGAAGATCTACATAACTGGGTTAACATTTTCCAAATGACCAAAACATGTTATGGAATCAAATATTGGTAAGAGATTTATTCAGAGTCTAAGATACATCAATGAATTTAATGTAACAGAGTATAAAAAGTTCCTTGTTATAGTTTCCAATTCCACATTGCTACTAACCTTTAAGAAACTACGACTTGTCAGAATTTTGGCATAGTCTAAAGAAGAATATTCACAATTATTTGAAAAGACTTTTAAAATTCTCCCTTAACTTATGATATTCTTTGTATACTTTACCATTAAAATGTTATTTTGCAAGATGGGCAGATACACACATCTAACTGTCTTCTATTAAGCTAGAAATTAAGGGATTTGCAAAATTACAAAACTGTCACTGTTTTTCGTTTTGTTTTGGCAAATACAGTCATTTTTACAAAAATGTTATTTTTATTCACGTTAGCACATATTGAGCTTTTATTTTTACTTTAAATTTTTTTTTTCAACGTTTATTTATTTTTGGGACAGAGAGAGACAGAGCATGAACGGGGGAGGGGCAGAGAGAGAGGGAGACACAGAATCGGAAATAGGCTCCAGGCTCTGAGCCATCAGCCCAGAGCCTGACGTGGGGCTCGAACCCACGGACCGCGAGATCGTGACCTGGCTGAAGTCGGACGCTTAACCGACTGCGCCACCCAGGCGCCCCAAACTTTAAAAGAATTAATAAATATTTTTAGATTTGCATTTAAATTTTTTTTTTTGAATCGAGCCCCACTCAGCTTTTGACTTTTTTTTAAAAATTTTATTTAAATCCAAGCTAGTTAACATGTAGCGTAATAATGGTTTTAGGAGTAGAATTTAGTGATTCACCACTTCCATGTAACACCCAGTGCTTATCCCAACAAGTGCCCTCCTTAATGCCCATCATCCATTTAGCCCATCATGCATTTTAATTTCTAATATAGCACAAATAGGTAGAAATAACCCACAATAACAAAAGCTGTTTGGGATCCTCAGTATTTTTTTTTTTTTTAAGTTTATTGATTTATTTTGCGAGGGGGGTGGGGGGAGAGAGAGAGAGAGAGAGAGAGAGAGAGAGAGAGAGAGAGAATGAGAATCACAAGCAGGCTCTGCAGTATCAGTGCAGAACCCGATGTAGGGCTCGAACTCATGAACTGTGAGATGGTGACTTGAGCTGAAACCAAGAGCTGGTTGCTTAACCGACTGTGTCACCCAGGCACCCTGGGATCCTCAGTAATTTTTAACAGTAGAAAGGGGTTCTAAGACCAAGAAGGTGTAGAACTGATGCGTTAGGGGAATGTAAAGGGCTCAGAATGCTGCCCACTGTGCATAGTATACTCTTGGTAAATGTTATGTATTGTTCTGAAAGGATTGTGGCTTGTTAGAGCACTAGTGTTACCAAACAAACCATTGCTGGCATGGAGCTCACATTTTCTTGGGGTTGCCAGTTTGGTAACATTTTGCACCTTTACAAGAGGATTGATGTCTTCTGAATTTGGTGAGATAGGATGATAGAGGAACCTTTTTAGTGCTTACTTGGGAGGTCTTTAATAATGATTTACTGTCTGAACCTCTTACATGTCTAATGGTGGGAATAGACATGTGAATAACATTACTTGTGTTTCAGTATTTCAAATTTTCTTTTGCTGTGATGGGGAAGATACAGGTGAAACTCTTCATCTTGGTAGCAGTAAGAAGTCTTAGGGTTAAGAGCCCTGGATTTTTCTCTGCTTTGATTTTTCTGGACTCTGAGTGTACATTAAAGCTCTTGCTTAATCCAAAGGGCAAGTGAAAAGTTTATGAAGTTTTGTCAAGGATTGTAATACACTTGGGAATCTGAGATGAACTCAACCCACGTATGTGTAAAGGCAGCATCTTACAAGGCCAGAAAATGTTTTCTTGTTGGGTTTTCTTGGCCAACTGAATATGCACCATGATGTATATGAAGGATCCATTAAGAAGATCCCTTGGAATGATTTCTCATCTAATAGCTACCCTGCTTTATAATCAGAGGCTTTTAGTTATTAATATATGTCTTAATGGTAGGAATTTACCCAGGAACTAAGCTTCTCAAGGATAATTTAGAGATGTTGATGATATTTCATGTCAGTTTCATTCAGTACACACATAACATGCATGGAAGCACAACCCAAAATATAATTGATTGGTGAACAAAGAAGGAAGAAAAATAGTTAGAAGTTAGGACTTCTTAAGTATCTTCATTCCACGTTTAGATCACCTCCAGTTCTTTTGTTTTCAGGATTGGATCATTATAAATCATGGTTTAATTATTCTATTATTCAGAATAAACATGATTATTTCCTTTCTTCACTGCATTTTACAGATGACTAACCCAGTGTGGGAATCCTCACTCACATACTGCTTTTTAATAGCTGCACTTTCTTTGATGTATGTATTCTATGCCTGAACCTTAAAAGACCAAAAAAAAAAGTGCTTCAAGGGAATTTATTTTAAATTCTTCCTGTCTTTACTTTTACGTGTGGCCTTGCTTGCTAGTGTTCTATGAGAAGCTCCAAAAGAAAAAGTGTATGAAATATGTGGGAGTGCTAATACTTGACATATAGGGGATAGGTATTCAGAAGAACTACTTGCTTACTTATTCAGTCATTTGCCAACCTCTTTTCAAAACATTTGCCAACCTCTTTTCAAAACAAAGGTTTTCGCAGAGTTCTTATCCTCATCAAAAAGCACTGTTAGTGAACATTTATGAGATAGGTGCTCTTGGTAGATAGAGGAAAGGAAAAGAACCACTGACTGAGTAAAGAATAAATCAGTAGATATTGACTGAATACTAAGTGCTTTGTACTGTGCTAGGTTTAGTTTGTGATATCAATCAACAAATATTTGAGTGCCAGAAGTGACATGCCAGAATTCCCATCTTAAAAGGGCCTACTTTATACTGACAGGGACAAATAAAATGTGTGTAAATAAATAAGGCACTGGATTGATAGGGTGACTTCAGTTACTGTAAGTGAAATGAAGAAGCTAAAGTTAGAAGATGACTGAGGATGTTGCTTTAGCTGGAGAGGCCAGTACAACAGTATAAAGACTGCTAGTGTATAATCACACCAGACTCATTTGCATATGATAAAATAAGAGGAATAACTAATTCAGTGGCTCTCAACTTTCAGACCCAGTATCCCTTTTTACACCAGATATTTTGGAATCCCCCATTACGATCTGATAATGAAATTCATAGAAAATATCTATAAAATCTAATTAAAGTATGTGTACACATTATGTTTTAAGTGTAATACGAAGAAATAATTTATAATAAAATAATTTGTATTTCTTTTTTTAAATGTTTGTTTACTTTGAGAGAGCATGCGGCGTCCTGGGGAGGGCCAGAGAGGTAGGGGGAGAGAGAATCCCAAGCAGGCTCTGTGCTGTCAGCGCAGAGCCCTATTTGGAGCTCAGTCCCACGAATTGTGGGGTCATGACCTGGGCCAAAATCAAGAGTCGGATGCTTAACCGATTGAGCCACCCAGGTGCCCCTAAAATAACGTGTATTTCATTGTGTAAATTCTTGGGTATGAATCCACTGGAAGTTATGCAGAAGTAAGTGAATGCTTATACCTGTACATGGATTTACAGTGAGTGTGATTGTAATGGATACACATTGATAAAGGTATATCCTGTTGGTTGCCCAGATACCACGACAACATTGCCATTGGTTACATGTTGTTGTTTGTTTCAAATAATAACTCTTTGTAAAATTGTGAACAAAACAGTGTATAGTTTAGTCTTCTTTTAAATTATATTTTCCTGGCATTCCTGGAAAACTCAGTGGATGTTAAAACTGGGAGAATACTTCTTATTATATGTAAGCAGAGTTAGGTTCTAGGTTCAGGTAATTATAAACATCTTTGTCACCTCCTGACCAGGACATTCTAAAGTAGAGTGAATTGCAGAGAGGGAAACTGTCACTGAAAGAGGGGAAGTAAGTGGGAGCTTAGAAGATGTCAGCAACAAGAGGAAAGGGTAATGATGGGCACTTCAAAGGAGCTTGTGTTTTAGAAGGAGGAAAGAGAAATCAGTTTGAAAGTGCAGAGAGGAGTGAGGAAGACATGATCCCATTTCCAGCCTCTGAGGATCAAAGGGCTGGGATAGAAAACTCACCCTGTAGTTGAAACAGCGTCAAGAGGGGGAACTATTGTAATGCTGGAGTATTTGGGAAATGAATTTCATTGAGTGAAGGAAGATGCTTTTGGATAAGAGGATGAACATTATTGAAAGCATGGGGGTAGGAACAGTCACCAAACTAAGAATGCTATGTGTTTGTGAGAAGTTTACAAAGGTGGGAGAGAAATGACATGAATTAGGGTGGTTTGGGGTGAGTGTATCTCAGTGCAGACACCTTTGGATGAGAACCAAACTGGTCATCTCTTCTAGCAATCTAGTTTGTGAGGTGTGAAAGGGGGAGTGTAGATTGAAATTTGAAACTGACCACATATTGGAGGTAAAGAAGGATAACTTGATGTTTCTTGTTTGGAAAGTGGTAGATGTTGTTAACAAATAGCAATACATAGGAGAAGGAACAAGTTTAGGACAGAGAACAATAATAATTCAGTCATAAACAAGTTGTGTTTGAAGTATTTGAAAATAACTCAGCCACAACCAAGTGCGGGTGTTTTATAGCATGATAACAGCTATCAGTTTTTGTGTGTCTGATGTTTGTTAGGTACTGTTGAAAATATTCTACTTAAATTGTTTCATTTACTCTTTATAGCAATTCAGTGAGGTATTATCATCCTGATTTTATAGTTGAGGAAACGAGCTCAAAGAGGTTTCAGCTTGTTCAAGGTTTCACAGTTACCTGATCAGGGATGAAAAATCCACGTCTTTAATCCCTCATAAATACCATATTTTACAGACTTGTCTAGATGTGGATTTTTGTTTTGCATGTCGTTTGAATTTCATTGTGCTTCCTAAATCTGAGAATTCCTGTCTTTGAGCAATTATAGAAAAATTCATAGTCATTATCTTTTCAAATGGAACCTCTTACAGATTTTCTTTACTTTCTTTGAGAATTCTGGCTGGATAAACGTTAGACTCTCTTTTTTTCTGTGTCTCATTACCCTGTTTATATTTTTAACTCTTTGTCTCGTTGCTCCATTCCATGGATTACCCATGGCTAATTTATTTAGGTCTATACTCTTAAGTCACTAATTCTCTCTTCTACTTTGATCTGCTATTTAACGTGTCCAGTGAGTTTTTAATTTCTGTGATTCATTTCTAGATGATCGATGTGGTTCTTTTTTCCCCTTTTTTATTGTTTATATTGAAGTATATCTGACACACAGTGTTAACATAGGTGTACAACATAGTGATTTGACAGGTTTATACATTATGCTGTGCTCACCACAAGAATAACTACCACCTGTCACCATACAACACTTACGGTATCATTGACTATATTCTCTGTGCTGTACCTTTTATCCTCATGACTTATTCATTCCATAACTAGAAGCCTGTGTCTCCCACTCCTCTTCACTCATTTTCCCCAGTCCTCACCCTCTCCCCCTGTCATCTCATGGGACCTGAACCTGTATGGTTCTTTTTCAGGTTTCCTGATGGTTTTTGATAGTCTCTTATTTATTGCTCATGTTTTTGACTCCTTTCATTATTTTTTTTAAAACCGTCTTAAGCGTTTACAAAGTGTATTTGATCATTCTAATACTTTGGAGGCTCTAATTCTGTTGTCATTTCTGCTGAGTCTCATCTATGGTGGCTTGTTTCCTCATGTGTTTTTAAATTTTGAGTTGAGTGCTTATTATTTTGGTGACCTTGATCTGTGAAAGTCCTAAAAAGCCTATGTGGAAGGTCTAGAGAGCAGTTACTTCTGCTGGAAACCCAAAGGCTCTATCAAGTTGACAACTTTAATTTCTCAGCTTGAAGTTTCCCAGACCATGTAAGTAATGTTTGTTTGCTTTCTCAGATTACTTACTCCACCACATTACCCTAAGTGTTGGGATCAGTGTACAGGTGGTAGGTTGTTGGAAGTGAACAAGATATTCCAGAGAAATCAGTGAGAAAAAATTCTAACAAGAGGCGGGGGATGCCTGGGTTGCTCAGTCGGTTAAACGTCCGACTTCGGCTCTGGTCACGATCTTGCAGTTTGAGTTTGAGCCCCACATCCGGCTCTGTGCTGACAGCTCTGAGCCTGGAGCCTGCTTCGAATTTTGTGTCTCCCTCTCTCTCTGCCCCTCCCCCATTCATGCTCTGTCTCTCCCTCTCTCTCTCTCTCTCTCAATAATTAAAAAAACAAAAAAGCTAAAAAAAAATAGAAAAGGGCAGAGGAATATGAGTCAGTAGTGACCCAGAAGAAATGGGGTGTCTGGGTGGCTCAGTGGGTTAGGCTTCTGACTTTGGCTCAGGTCATGATCTTATGGTTCTTGGGTTTCAGCCCTGTGTCTGGCTCTGTGCTGACGATGTGGAGCCTGCTTGGGATTCTCTCTCTTTCCCTCTCTCTCTGCCCCTCCCCAACTCACGCTCTTTCTTTCTCTCTCAAAAATAAAATAAATAAACTTAAAAAAAAAGAAATGGCCAGAGAAGTAGGTGGGAAAGCAATATAGTCTGTTTTTTGTAAATAGGGGAGAGATTCAAGGGGAGGGTGGTTGATTTATTGGCTCTTCGTGTTCTCAGTACTAACCTGTTCTTTCATACTTTTTATCAATGCTTTTCTCTCCTCCTTTTCCATTTGTCCCCTCTCCCAAAAGGAAAAAGAAAGCACACTAGTACTTACCCCTTAGAACATAGTTATTTGTATAGTAATCTGGGTTTGTGTGTTTTGCTGAGGGCACAGACCTTCAGTTATTTATGACCTCTCACGTAATAAACATTTGAATTGCCTTATTCTTACACAGATGCTTTTTAAAAGGCGTGCTTAAAAACACATTCAAAACTTTTCTTGACTTCTGAAACCAGTCCTGACTATACATTCTCTTTGTTGGACAGGGAGATCTTGTACGAAAACTGAAAGAAGATAAAGCACCCCAAGTAGATGTAGACAAAGCCGTAGCAGAGCTCAAAGCTCGGAAGAGGGTCCTGGAAGCAAAGGTGAGTCTTGGGATCCTAAAATAGGAACGTAAATTGGTCTAGGATTGTTAATCTGTCAGGGTGGGAAAGACCTAGAAGAGTGTCTGAACAAGTATCATTTGCTTTATCTCTATCCAGAATGCCTTCTCCTCCCCCGCTACCCAGCAGACTTCTCATCCTTTCAAATTGCATCTCAACATGTCATCTTTTCTATGAAGCCTCCCTGACTTCTGACCTCCCCCTCCCCCAAATGCTAGACTCAGTATGCTCCATGAATTTCCCTGGAAGGCATTGTGCTCACTCTTCTTTATGAATTCTTCCATGCCTGTAAATAGTGGTTTTGTGTTAAATTTTTTCTTTTAAGGAAAAGGTATATCCATCTAATACTTGCTCCCATCCCATCACCAAATTGAAATCGTGTGGAATTCTAATTCATGATCTTACTACTGTAATCCACTAAAAATTCAGACATTGCTTATCAGTATCTGCATCTAAGTAAGCTTAGTCTTGTAATCTTGGAAATGATCATATACTTTGCTAAATAATTAAGTAAAGGTACCTTTTCTGTAACTCAAAGGGGGAAAAAACCCTAAGGTTTCTATTTTTTTAAGGTATCAAAATCTTGTCTGATAAATTTTATATTGAATTTTGTTGAGGAATAAACTGAATTCACATATATAAATTCATATTTCCACTCACCCCTCCAGTCACATGTTTTCTATTTAAAAATCCCTTACAGGAGCTAGCATTACAGCCCAAAGATGACATTGTAGACAGAGCAAAAATGGAAGATACCCTGAAGAGGAGATTTTTCTACGATCAAGCTTTTGCTATTTATGGAGGTAGGGGATTAATGATAGAGCAGTTATGTTGTTGGTGGCTTTAATATGTGTTTAAATCAAAAACATGGCTTTTCAATTGATACCTAATTGTATCAAGTCACGTAAAACAGGATATTTTGCTTTTGTTCCTTTAAAGTTGGCCATTTGGTGTAAAATCTGTTTATGTCTTTCCACCCTACTTATTCTTAAAGACTGCATTTTTCCATTAGGATGTAGGGAATTGGTAGGGGCCCAGGTATTAAGCACTTAATATGTCCATGTACCTATCAGATAGATTCTTCTTTGGAGCACTCGAGGGCCATTGTAACATTGGCCGGCTGTACTGTGCACCTCCACACAAGGGCAGTGATAAGCCAGGGTCCCCCAGATTATTTTTTATGGCAACTGCCAAGAGAAAACATTCTTCACAGGTATGTAGATAAATCTCTATAATTTTATTTGCCTATCTGCCTATCTGTAGGCAAATATAATTACTGATTAAATGTGTAGTGGTATTTTTCAGTTAGTGGAGATCATTGCAGTAGGATTAGACTTTTAGTACTTTGCCACTGAAACTTGATTCAGGTTTGGCTAAGCAGATCTCTAAATGTTTAACTTCTTAAGGTTTAAATATAGTGGCTCATATACCCAAGATTAAGTATAGTGTCTCATATACCCAAGAATAATTTAGAGAATTGGGTGCTAAAATATTAGGTCATTGTTACCAGCTGCCGTAACAAGTTATATCTATGGCACAAAACTGTAATCTGCTTTTTCATTCTGTTTCTCACATATGGAGGAACATCATTTGCTTTTAGTTTTTTTCTAAACCTACTTGGAATTCTTAATGTGTAAATATAATAAATGGAGTATGAGCTTTTAAATGTTACATCTGTTAGCTAGCTGGAAGTAAGACTCGTATTGAGGGATTCGAATTGCTGACTTTAATACCTTTTTAGGGAGTATGTGAAGTCTTACAGTTTCTCGTGTCTTTTTGCTTTCATTTGCTTAGAGTGACAAGTTAAAGTCCACGTTTTACTCATTCATATTTTATAGGCGTTAGTGGTCTGTATGATTTTGGGCCAGTTGGATGTGCTTTGAAGAACAATATTATTCAGACCTGGAGGCAGCACTTTATCCAAGAGGAGCAGATCCTAGAGATTGATTGTACCATGCTTACTCCCGAACCAGTTTTAAAGTAAGATCTCTACTTTGGGGGCTGAAATTCTTTAATAATGCATATTTAAGTAACTTCTCCTGATTACAAAAACTACCCATATTCACTATAAAAATCTGGAAAATAAAGACAAACAAAATACATACCTAATGTCCATAGACAGCCATGTTAAAATTACTGTATTTATTCTTACTGTGTTCTTTCTCTGGAAGTCCCTGTATATACATCAACATTAGCAGCACACTGCTTTTTTCATGTAACGTAGGTGAACATTTACTTACATCGCTAAATGTTCTTCTAAAGCGTTTTTAATGACAGCATAGTATTCTCTTGTGGATGTGCCATAATTTATTTAGTTAGTGCCATATTGTAGGCATTTAAATCGTTCCTCATTTTTGAGTCTGCTGAACATCTGATAGATGGATTTTTGCAAATATATATGATTATTTCCTTTGAGTTTTTAGAAGTTCTTGGCAAAGATGTGTATGCATTTAGAATTGAATACTGCTATTTGTGTTGAAGTTTTAAGATTCAGGATCCATACTGAGTATCATGAATTCTTGCCTAGTTACATTCCCTATGGTTTCGGCCTTTGCTTAGATCGTTAATAATGGGATAGGCATGGATTAATTGATTCTGCAAAGTAGCACATGCTTTATGGCAACTTGTGGAAAAGTATAATCTAGTTGATGTCTTTTCCCTATGGGAAGAAAGAACTTAGGGAAAGGGTGAGGGTATATTTGAAGAAGAATGTTCTCGGCATACATTATTATCTACCATGGATACATCATTATATACATACGGGAGCTTCCACCTCTCAGATGCATAGATATAAGCTTAATATACTCCATATAGCAGGAAGATTGTCTTATAAGGTAAAGTCTATGTTTTAATTTGTATGAAAGTGACAGATTGGCTTGGCATTTGTTAACTTAGGACCTCTGGCCACGTAGATAAATTTGCTGACTTCATGGTGAAAGATGTAAAAAATGGAGAGTGTTTTCGCGCTGACCATCTGTTAAAAGGTATGGTTTTTCATCTCAGATACTCTTCCAGGTTGAATTCATCAAAACAAAGGGTTTAGATTAAAGTTTTCTCATATTTTTTCTCTTAAAAATTTTTTGGCGCACCCGAAACCAATTTTACCATATATGTTAACTACAGTTTAAATAAAAATTTGAAATAAAAAAAATTGGGGGGCATAACATACAAAGATTAAAGTGCGCAGATCTTACATATACAGGCATACCTCACTTTATTGCATTCCACCTTGTTGTGCTTGGCAGATACTGCATTTTTTTACAAATGGAAGGTTTGTGGCAACCCTGTATCAGGCAAGTCTATCAGCACTGTTTTTCTAACTGCTTTTGCTCACTTTGTCTCTGTCACATTTTGGTAATTCTTGCAGTATTTTAAACTTTTTCATAATTATTGTATTTGTTATGGTGATCAGTGATTAGGACTTCCTGAGAGCTCAAATGATAGCATTTTAGCAATAAAATATTTTTAAATAAGGTATGTACTTTTTTAGATATAATGCTGTTGCATATTTAACAGAGTACAGTATGATGCAGACATAACTTTTATATGTACTGGGAAACCAAAACATTCATTTGACTTGCTTTATTGCAATATTTGTTATATTGTGGTTTGGAACCGAACCCACAATGTATCTGAGGTATGCCTGTATGGATCAAGTCCCTTATTTAACAAGAAGTTTTTATACATGATAAGTAGAAACTCTAAGTCCTACAAAAGAATCAAGACAATGTTATGGTTCTCCCTGTAAAATCAACCATGGAATTTATATAAAGTAAGAACACTATCCTTGGATTCATTTTCTTACCACTTCAGCACTGAATCTCAAAGTACATTTTCCTTTTTCCCATTGATTGAAATTGACATGTACCAACACTGTTCTTGTAGCTCATTTACAGAAATTGATGTCTGATAAGAAGTGCTCTGCTGAGAAGAAATCAGAGATGGAAAGTGTCTTGGCTCAGGTGAGTACTTTAGAGATGTTATCACAGTAACTCAGGAAGGTGCTGTCTTTCTTTCAGTGTTTGGTGACTGTTGAATTTCACATTGCGCTGACCCTGGCCACAATTGTAAAGAAGTAGAGTTTACCTTCTGTCTCTCTTTGCATTTTTATTTTCTTCTTTCGCTGCCTTTTGTGGCTAATACTTTATGTTAGCCCAAACTAGCAATTCAGTGTAAATGGGCATGAAATTTGTTCTATCTCTTTCGAAACCAGTTTTCTGGATTCAATAGCAAAAACCAGACGAGTGGCTGAAGATGAATGTTGTTCAGTCTTGCTGTAGAGATTTTGGGGAAGATACCTTCATGAGCACTGTCTCATCAGCCACTTGATCTACTTGTGGTTGCACCGTCCCTGACTCCATGCTGTTATTGTTAAAACCCAATGAGCAGGC
Source organism: Lynx rufus (assembly GCF_022079265.1). Lineage (NCBI taxonomy): Eukaryota > Metazoa > Chordata > Mammalia > Carnivora > Felidae > Lynx > Lynx rufus. The sequence goes on from NW_025814856.1 coordinate 122,675,134, forward strand.
CCCTGCTTTCCCTATAGACTAAAAGTTTTATAATTTCTGTTTAAGTTGGCAAAGTTTAGGGAAGACAAAAGAGACCATAGAGATAATCAATTCTTTTACCAAGTGCAGGAATACCTTCTATATCAGAAATAGTTCTTATCCTCCTTTTGGGTCACAGATCACTTTAAGAATATTATGAAAACTGCACCTCTTTGCCCCAGGAATATGCACATGCCCATGTACATATGTTGCTGATTTCTCATGTCGTGTATTCATTTAAGCAAAGTACATTTCTCCAACACCATGTTTGATCATGAGGTCCATCAAAGCTTACCTCTTAAATTTTATGTACTTCCTTGGGTAAAAATACACACACACACACACACACCACTGCTATATTTATACATCTTTTCTTTATATTGGTATATATATATGTGAGGCTAAATGTAGGAATCCCTACCTCTTTGCTTTTTACTCATGAGAATTTATTAGATACTTTTCCACTGTTGCCTTATTTTCTACAAATATGCTGATTTTCCCCTGTGATATCTAGCTTTCTAACGGTAGAGAAATTTTTTCCTTCCTCGTTTAAATTGAAAGAAAATCTCAATTTGGCTGTTGACTAATCTGCCAATTGATTTTAGTCCTTGTGAGGTATATTTTATCCTTTGCTTAAAGCTCATTACTTTAGTATTGTTGTTCATGGTTTAGTAAATCAGTTCTTGAGTTTTGACAGTTGTAGTTACACATTCATTTCTCATTTCCTTTTCCAAAGGCATGACCTTTAATAGAAAGAAGAAATGAAAAGCACTTCTAATTACCCCTAAATTACTGTTTCCCATTTAGTATGTTAGACCTACTAAGTTTTTGTGAGTATGTATCTTTGATCTTAGCAGTTTCATTCGTTTCCGAGTCAAGTGTCAGACCAGGAAGTAATTATACGCTGATTTGTTAAGTCATAATTTATAGTTTGAAATCTGACTCTGTTTCATCTCATATGCATGGTCTTAGGAGAGCAGTCTGTTTTTTGATTTGCCATATCAGATACACATACAAGCTGTCAATGTAATGTTCAGTGAAAAGTTGGGGACTGTGGTCTAGTACTCAGAAATTGCCCTGGTGGATTCACAGCCAAAGGCCCATCTGTTTACTCGAGTGAGTAATAATATTTTCTCCACCTGTTAGTGCCTTTGATTCCTTTCAGCTGTATGAAGCATGATAGCTTCTTTAAAAGCACTGATTCACCCTCTGAGTTAGGATGAGCTTTATTCCTGTTATGTGGATCCAGTAGCTCAGAATTAATTGTTTTTCTTCTGTATCCATTTTTGCTGACCTATTTCTGAACGTACCAGTTTTTAAAGTCATTTTTTAACTTTCATTTAAAAAAATTGGTAATATATTTTTAAATGTATATTTATTTTTGAGAGAGAGCGAGCATGAGCGGGAGATGTGCAGAGAGAGGGGGGGACAGAGGATCCAAAGCGGGCTCCACAATGACAGTAGAGAGCCTGATGCGGGGCTCAGACTCAAACTGCGAGATCATTATCTGAGCTGAAGTCTGATGCTCAACCGACTGAGCCACCCAGGCGCCCCTAAAAAATTATTTTTTAAAGTTGAATCATTTGTTCCTTAGTGTTTCCTACTATCTGGATTTGGCTGACTGTATCATTTTAGTGATATTTTACATGTTCCTCCGTTTCTATCTTTCTTGTAATTTGGTAGTCAGATCTAGAGGCCCGATCAGATATCTTTGTCAAGACACTTAGTAAGTAGTATAATGTATGCTATGTGCCAGGCCCTGTGCTAAGTACTTTACATAATCTTTTTTTTTTTTTTTTTAAGTTTATTTATTTTGAGAGAGAGAGAGAGAGCACAAGGAGGGGAGGGGCAGAGAAGGAGAGAGAGGGAGAGAGAGGGAATCCCCAAGCAGGCTCCACACTGTCAGCACAGAGTCTGACAATGGGGCTCGAACTCACGAACCGCAAGATCATGACCTGAGCCGAAATCAAGAGTTAGACACTTAACTGACTGAGCCACCCAGGTGCCCCTACATAGTTAATATTCATAGTAGCCCTTCATAGTGAAGTAGGTTCTGTTTTCCCGTTTCACAGAGAAGCAAAATGAGGCTCTGAGAGGTTAGGTAAGAACTTACTTTTAAGTCACACAACGCATTAGTGGTAGAGTTGGGCAGTTTATCTAGCGTTTTCTGACTCCAGAGCCTCAGTTCTTATGGCCATGAGTTGATTTATCTAATTATTTTGTTTCTCTTGGGAGATTTTTTTTTTAAGTTTTGAATATTCTTCAGTATTAGATGGTTTGTCATAGTCATTTGAAATTTTTGAATTGGAGGGTCATACATTATTTTAGAGTTTGGCATTGATTATCAATGTATAAAATGTGCAATAAATTGGATCAAGCAGACATGAATAAGAAACAGCTTCTGCCTTCAAGATCTTAATATCTAGTGGGAAAGAAAAGGTATATGCACATCTAATGAATAGACAGGGAAGTGAACCTGACTGAAATATGCACAGAGTGGTAAAATTCAACTTGGAACACTTACTTACATGATTTCAGATGCTTGCCAGTCAGTAACTATTATAACTGAACCAGAGATACTTTTGCTTTATCTTTCATTGTGAAATGGTGAATGTGTGAGTTTTAGGTCAGTCCCAGAAAGATACTCCATTTTTCTGAATGGTAAATGGTAAATTGATAAATGGAAAGTGTGTGAACTGGTTATGATTTTAATTTGGATATCTTGGGGGTTAGGTTAATTCTGATGTTCTTGTTTTGGGTGACTTTTAATGATGGATGGGTTTTATATATAATACTCTTATCTTATGCCCTGTTTTTTTTCCTCAGTCTTTTACATTAATTATTTTCTTGACCTATCCTTTAGCTTGATAACTATGGACAGCAAGAACTTGGGGATCTTTTTGTGAACTATAATGTAAAATCCCCCATTACTGGAAATGATCTGTCCCCTCCAGTATCTTTTAACTTAATGTTCAAGACCTTCATTGGGCCTGGAGGAAACATGCCTGGGTATGTATCACTTATTCTTTATGTAATGAAGGTATTAAAATTTCTCATAATAAAAAGTAGACATCATTATCAACCATGAAGGAAAACTTTTGATAAGTGATATGTAGAAAGTGCAGATAAATATATTAAGGAGAAATAATGACAGACATATTACTAAGTATATTCCTTCTAATTCTTTCTGAATGTAATTTTTTTAGTGTATGTGATAATTTTTTTTTTGTCACAAAATAAAAGTCTGTGATCATCATGTCTTCTAATTATAGCTGTATAGGGCAAAAGAGGTAGTTGAAGAATGATTTTGGAAGTCATTGAATTTATTGCTGAAGGACACTTAGGGAAGAATTTTGTCTAGATCAGCACTTTGCAATAGAACTTTCTGCAGTGGGGGAAATGTTCTATAATCTGTGCTGTCCAGTATGGTGGGCATCAGCCACATGTGGCTTTTGAGCACTTGAAATGGCATTAGTGCTTCTGAGAGGAACTGAATTTTAAAATATATTTAATTTTAATTAATTTAAATAGGCATTCGACTAGTGGCCTACCATACTGAATAACATAGGTTTAGCTTGTTATTTTACAAGATGTGGTTTTCACAGTAAGGAAAGCTGAACAGCTTACAATATGATCCAGAGCTGGAATCTGTATTTACAGATTTCTTCTCCATGTTAACACACTTAGCCAAAGTATTACACTTCATAGCTTCAGATATTTTTCTTACAGTCTCATTGTAGAATAATGGAGTGTAGGCATTGGCTGAAGCTAGACAGATCATGTTTCCTGGAGTAGAAACTAAAGAACAATGAAAAGTAATTGTGACAGAATGTATTACTGGAATTGTTTTAGTCACACACTGTGTTGATTTGGGATATTTTATGGAGAGAGGCCAAAGGCAAGCCTTTCATTTTGACAGTACATACAGAGAGTCATTAAATGGGCCAAACCCTCTGACCTATCATCCCACTCCTGGGAATTTATCTGAGGAAATAATTCAAAAGGAAAGGGAGCTATATTTATCAAGAGTACATAAATTAAAAGTAGAAATAATCTATTTAATAATTTCAGATCGTTAAGTAAATTATAGTAAAGTAGTTCATTTTAGTAAAATACTCTGCAATTGCTAAATATGTTACATTTTTATGATTATTTAGAAAATGGAAAAACAATGAATACATCATTTTACACACTCTACTTATAAATAATGCATATAGGGGTGTCTGGCTGGCTCAGTTAATAGAGAATGTGACTCTTGATCCCGGGGTTGTGAGTTTGAGCTCCATGTTGGGTGTGGAGCTTACCTAAAAATAAATAAACAAACAAACTTACAGCTTTAAAAAAATGCATATAAACTGTAGTTCTGCTTCTATGTGTATCAAAACTGGAAAGCACCACCAAGAGGAGGAGTTGGTGTGTTAGAGTGAGAGGAGGGTGAAATTATAATTTATTTTTTCTTTGTTGTTTTGTTTTCAAGTTTGTTTATTTTTGAGAGAGAGAGGATGAGTGCCAGGAGGGGCAGAGAGAGAGGGAGACAGAGTGTCTGAAACAGGCTCTGTACTGATATTAGAGAGCCCGATGCGGGGCTTGATCCCATGAACTATGAGATCATGACCTGAGCCGAAGTTGGGTGCTTACCTACTGAGCCACTCAGGTGTCCCCTTTTTTTGTTTTAAAGTTCTTTTCACAAAATATTTATTTTGAAGCAGCCTGTTGGGAAAGCTTTCTTAGTTGATGCTTTTGCACAGAATACTTTCTGTAAAATAGAGGACAGTGGATATCTTGGAGTAGTTGCTTGGCTGTATCCTTAAAACATGGAGGAAAAGAGAAGAAGCCTCTGGCTGGAAATGTAGAACACCACAGAAAAGAAAATGACAGGGAGGATCCGGAAAATTACCTGGCTTGTTGTAATGATTGTGATGAGTGAGCTCTAATGTCAAGTGTTAGCCCATAATGGATTCTTTTGAGCCATCAGCAGCACTCTCCTGGGTGGGTTCGTAGAGGTACACTTAGGCAGGGTCTTATTTTCGGAAGGATCCAAAACTGTTGTCTGCCTCCGTGTAAATGATTAACCAGGTTTTAGGGACATTGAGAGGTGCTATTTGACTCACTAGAGAGATAAAATAAAATCACATTTCTAGTAGTAGTATTACCATACCAACTGCTTGATACATTCTCTAACACGTGCTTGAGAATGCTTGCCACCAAGAAAAATGTGTATTCCTAAAACTTTTCTTTAGGGCACGTATGTACAGTTTTGTGCAAAAATAGTATAGTATTTAGGACTTTGAGGATTGGTATCTAGAGTTTCACATTTTTGGAAAACAATTTCTTTCCTTCTAACCAACTGATTTATTTAAACTCTAGGTACCTGAGACCAGAAACTGCACAGGGGATTTTCCTGAATTTTAAGAGACTTTTGGAATTCAACCAAGGAAAGTTGCCTTTTGCTGCTGCCCAGATTGGAAATTCTTTTAGAAATGAGATCTCCCCTCGATCTGGACTGATCAGAGTCAGGTACTGCCCATATTATTCTGCTGGTAAAAATCGTGAATGACCTTGGCATTGAATGGGAAAGGAAATCTTGCTATGTTGAAACAATTCTGCTTCATTTTTACGTGGGTCAGAATTTATTTTTGTCCCCCAAAAGATTATGTTTTACATTTGTAGTCTCTGGGACATCAGGTAGTTTTGAGTGACTAATGTGAACTGAAGGGAAAGGAAGAGAGGTGGAGGATAGGTCACATTTCTCACCTCCAAAATAATCTTTCCCCCTTGTTCATCATATGTTTAGAGAATGGCAAGATCTTGACTGTCTAAACAAGGGCATTTTCTGGCAGTGGTGATATATATAAGTATAGGGTGAGGTGGGGATGAGGTGATGCTTATGAGAGGGAGTCCTCAATGTCCAGGGCAAACAGTGCTCGACTTGGGCTGAGAGTGCTTCCATAACCAGTTGACATTCCTCCAGATACTTGAGGTGTCTATATGACAGAAAGGCCAGCTAACAGGCTTATTTTTATCTAGCCTACTCACTCGCTTCTGTTCTAATAACCTCCCTTTGCCAGATGTATCCAGGAATATGTAGGGCGGCATATTAGCACTTAGTTAACATTTTTCTTTAGAAACATACTGTGACTTAGCTGTTTGTGACTTAAGCTTTTTGTGGTTTCTATACATTTTTCTTACTAATATCATCTCTTGGGGTAATAAAGTCCATATAAAAATAAGATGTAGGTAAACCTAACTATCTTAGACTCCAAATGATTTTCCACAGCCCCACCACCCCATCCTTCTCTCTCCTTACTCACTGTAATTACAGAGTTTAGTAATAGCATGTCCCAGCCACTGACTCTACATCAAAGCACCCAAACCACCTGCCTAATCTTGTTAGTCCCCATGACCCCCACTGAGGAAACACTCCTGTGATTGACCAAACTGTATCTTCAGGCCTATGATTCCTTCAGCCTTCTGGTCTAGAAAGGGGAGACTGCACAGAGGAAGGGCTTCAAGACTTAGAAAAACAGGTGGGAGAAAAAAGAGGTGCAGAAAAAAAGAGGTGGTCAGAAACTTTAGCCAGCTATGATAACAGTGCAAAACTTGTCAGGTTTGAGTCTTTTGTTTTTCTGTTTTTTTCTGTCTTTTTTTTTTTTTTTCCTTTTGTTTTTTGGCTTTCTGTCTGCTCCAGTAGTGTCTGCAGGCATGCTTTCAAAATACCGAGGAAGCTGGGTAAGACTAACTTTGTCTAAAGCCGGTGTTTTAGAGAGGGTTTACATCATGTAGAGTAGCTCTTGGAAGTTACAAAGGATCACAAAGTAAGGCCTTTGGAATAAAAAGTGGTAAATCGGAAAACCAACTGAGAACTGAGGAGTGATTCTAGGAGTTAACTAGTGAAAGGCTGTGGGACTTCATGACATTTTATTCCTTGGTCATTTTCACCTTATTATTATTTTTTAAATTTTTTTCAATGTTTATTTTTGAGAGAGAGAGCACGAGCAAGGGAGGGGCAGAGAGAAAGGGAGACCCAGAATCCAAAGCAGGCTCCAGGCTCTGAGCTTTCAGCACAGAACCTGATGTGGGGCTCAAACCATGAACTCATGACCTGAGCCGAAGTCGGAGCTTAACTGACTGAGCCACTGAGGCACCCCGGTCATTTTCACTTTAAAGCATCCTGTCTGGATTCTGGCTGGTTTTTGGTATATGCCCCTGTAAGATCCTGACTTAGAAGGCTGTTCATTCTTCCATGAGCCAGTAACCCCATGTTTTTTGTTACATGGGTTGGGTAGGGCTAGGATTTGTTTAGTGTTATGATTTCCTCTTGATGACATAGAGTTATTAGGTCTTTGCCTGGCTGTGATTTCTTTAGGTTGGGAGTATTGGAGTGTTCATATGAAATTTTTTAAATTAATTAATTATTAATTTATGTTTATTTATTTATTTTTGAAAGAGAGAAAGAGAGAGGGAATCCCAAGCAGGTTCCACGGTCTGTGCCGAGCCTGATGTGGGGATCAGTCCCACCACCGTGGGATCATGACCTGAGCTGAAATCGAGTTGGATTTTTTTTTTTAAGTTTATTTACTTATTTTGAGAGAGAGAGAGCAAGAGCGAGCATGGGTGAGAGAGGGGAGAGAGAGAGGGAGACAGAGAATCCCAAGCAACCTCCACTCTGACAGCTCGGAACTGTGAGATCATGACCTGAGCCGAAATCAAGAGTCAGAAGACGCTTAACCAACTGAGCCACCCAGGAGCCCCTAAAATTTATTTTTACTTTGATTGGCTGGTTCTGTCTTCTAGACCTGTATGTGTTTTTGTTCTCCGCAGTTCCAGGTACAGTCTCTGAACTCAAAGACAGGAGACTGCTGGTAAAATCCGTGTTTAGTTTTGATTTCCACCTCCTGTCTGTGAGCTGACAGATGGAAAGGCTTTGGCAGCAGATTATTTTGGGATTCTGGGCCGGGCCCTTATTTTGATATGCCCTGCCTTTTAGATGTTCTGTTCCTAACAGCCCAGCTCTAAGCTATGTAAGGACAGACATTGTGCTTCTCTGTCATGTTTCAATGCACACAGATGTTTGATAGTGGTCAGAAGACAAGATATAGGTGCTTTGGGGCCAAGTAAATACCATTAAAAAATAAAATTTAAAAATCAGAGCTCTTTTGCAATGCATTTCATGTATTTTTAAAACCCATTTAAGCAATTTTTCTTTACTTTGAAACATCTGAAATAATCATGAAAGTGCAGTAGTAAATGTGTGTGGGGGGGGAGAGTTTGTTTAAAGAAGAGAGATTTGATTTTCACTCATAGCTTAAACCACTTTTCCCTCAATAGCTACTTAATTGCCATTCAGAGAAATCTCTTTGGGAAACCATTACTATATGCATATTTATTTCAGCATTATGCAGTTAGCTTAGTGTTAGCCTGTTCAATTTATACCTTATGTCCTCGACCATGAATAACACTTTATTCAAGAAGCCGTTACTCTAAAGAAGCCAGCCGTATGGTGCCATTATCTGTCATTTACTTGTTCAGAGCAAGAAAAAGGAAGAAACCAAATGCTATAAAAGCTAAAGAACAGTTTCACTTCACTTTTAATTTCACATTGGAACTCATTTAGTGTATATTTATAAAGACTTGCTAGTGCTTTAAGGAAAACCATTTTATTTGGAAGTCACTATTAAATATCTCATTTCTTTTTTGCATCTGACTTTGGCTTAAGTTTTCCTAATATTAAAAACTGTATCAATCTGTTCTTTAAAAATTATTTTCCATTGAAAGTAAGAATCTTTTGTTGTTGTGGTTAGTATCAAAGGAAAAACAGAGATGGACAGTAATGAAAGTGGTAGAAACAGATTTTATTCAAGATTATTATGGTAGGGGAAAAGGATCTCAGTATAGAACAGGGCCCAGTTTTGAATATATCATGGGTAAGAGGGGATTTATAGCCAAGGAGCATGGTGGGGGTCAGTAGTTAGAAAATTACTAAAAGGGAATATCAGGGGAAAGGGGGATTCTGACTAAACCAGCCTAACAGGATCTTGCCGAAGGCAGGCCACGGTGATCAGATACCATGTGGGGGATGGTGGAGGATGACAAACCCTAAAAGATACCAGAAGTGATCACACGTAGCAAGCGGGGGAGGGGTTATGGTTAAATTGACTTAGCAGGATGCCTGCTAAAATTGGATTTTATAAGGAAGTGTACAGATGGGCCTAGGAGGAGGTTCAGGAGACTGATTAAAGTTTGGCCAAGCAAAGAATCTTTGTCATTAGATAGAAGGAGTTAATATTTGAGAGAAATTTGACTGTATTTCTTTAAAATACTATTTAAGCAAGTAGTGAAGTTTTCATTAATGTGTTTAAAAATAACAACTACCTACACAAACTTAATCAGACTTTTTTTTTTCATGCCATTCCCTTAGGAAACAATTTTCTTGTGTAGTGATAAAAGATTCCTGTTGTGTGAGGGGTTATATTATTGTAGAATAAAGTTGAAAATAAGGGCCTCATTTATTTTTTATAGTTAAGCATGCCACTTTTATGTTTTTGCTTCCAGAGAATTCACAATGGCAGAAATTGAGCACTTTGTAGATCCCAGTGAGAAGGACCATCCCAAGTTCCAGAATGTCGCAGACCTCCACCTTTATTTGTATTCAGCAAAAGCCCAGGTCAGCGGACAGTCTGCTAGGAAAATGCGCCTAGGAGATGCTGTTGAACAGGTAAGATTCTGTCGGTAACTTCCTTTAGGTTATTCCTCTTCAGGGACTCCAGCACTTAACAAATTCTGTGTACTGAATGATAAAATATTTATTTTAGCAGTCATTGTATTATTTTATTATTTTTTAATGTTTATTTATTTTTGAGAGAGACAGAGAGCATGAGTAGGGGAAGGGCAGAGAGAGGCGGGGAGAGAGGATCCGAAGAGGGCTTCTGCTGACAGAAGAGAGCCCGATGCAGGGCTTAAACTCAAGAACTGCAAGATCATGACCTGAGCTGAAGTCAGGTGCTTAACTGACCGAGCCACCTGGGCAACCCGGTCATTTTATTTTTTATATAGAGTTTGTTTTTATATAGTATTTATTCTATACTATTGTTATAATGGGAGGAAATTACGTGAACATGCCGATTTGTGGGCCATGGGGTCTAACGTGAAAAACATATTTAGCAGAGCACTTGGAAAAAAGATCTTGGATTGAACTCTGCATTATCAATCCAACTTTTTTCAATATGTGCTACTTTTGGGGAGACATTGTGACTCACAGAAAGCAAGCCCTCGGGATTTTAATCTCTTCTGTATTGGGATAAAGTCTTGTGTAGAATAAAATTTCTCCAATCATTTGTCTGGAGAAATGAGTGAGTGAAAACTTTCTTATAGTAGCTGTGGCCTGATAGTGGAGTGAATTGCTTCAGGAAACAATGAACTTCCTGCCCCTGAAAATACTCCACTGGAGGCTGGGTGGTAACTTGGCAGCTATTTTGTAGAGAAGAGCCCAGCAGCAGGTTGGAGATGGGGGCTAGATGATTTCTAAGATCCTTCTGGTACTGTAATAGTAAGATGACACATACAATGTGGGGTGTACAAACTTCAGTGCATAAGGATACGTTAAAATCCCCTCAACGTGTCTTATTACTTCTGTCAATTCAGAAGAAATAGATCTTCCAATCCATAGGGTCATTATTATGAATGTCATTTTTAATACTGTAGTTATTAAAAATGATACAGAGGGTGTGAGGTATTGGGCTGAATTTTTTGCTGACCCAGTGAGTATGGCAGAAAGATTTTGAATCACTCCATTATTATCAGCTTGTTAACTTGACGTTAACCCCATTAAAAATAGCCACAGTCACATTCTGGGTATTTGAGATTGTTCTGAAAGCTGGATAAATTAGCTTACTTTGTGTTCGAATGTTTTTCAGTAGATTATGAATAGATTGAAAACGGTATGTTGGCCTTTGAAAGAATGTGCATGTTTTTTTCCTTCCTCTGTGCTTGCTTGCATGTTTGCTTGCTTATTTATTTACTTGTTTATTCATTAATTTTTTTAGGGTGTGATTAACAACTCAGTATTAGGCTACTTCATTGGCCGCATCTACCTCTACCTCACGAAGGTTGGAGTATCTCCGGATAAACTCCGCTTCCGACAGCACATGGAGAATGAGATGGCCCACTATGCCTGTGACTGTTGGGATGCCGAATCTAAAACGTCCTATGTAAGGAGAATGGAAGGGTTGTTAGCATTGTGACCGTCACGCTGTTAACTTAGGAGCATGAATATCAAAATTGCCTTTTATGTGCTTTATGTCAGAGTGGAACAAGGAGAAAAGGTTTTGTTTTTTTTTTCTGAAGCAAAATGGAAAAGGCAATTGCCTCGTGCCCCCTTATAAGGAAGGGGTTACTCTCATGTCCCAAGAGGCCTTTGTAGACTTAGACGGCTTTAATGGAGACAGAGAGTAAGAGAGAGACACAGGGAGAGATGGAGAGAGAGTGAAAGTCTAATGGGGCAGTGCTGGTGTGTACATTCTTGGGGTGGCCAGTATTTTTGGTAATATCCCTGGGTGCGCCTAAGATGGGGTGGCCTCCTTCCTGACAAGGACCCCAGAAAGTGTTGGGAATGGTGGTAGGGCCGAGTAAAGAAAAACATGGTGCTCTTTGTTTAGAGAGCTATTTGGTAGGTTTTGGCAATAGACAAGTAGATTATGATCTCTTGTTTAGGAACTACCTTTCTTCAAATTCTGTGTATTTAACGGTTATTCAGAGAAGACCTCCAGGTTACTGCTTCACTGTACCACCCCATCCCCACCTCCCAAACATGAACATTCGTACTGGAGCTTAGAAGTGACAAACATTTGGGCATAGGAGGGGCGCCTGGCTGTCTCTGTCAAAAGAGCATGTGACTCTTGACCTCTGGGTCATAAGTTGGAGTCCCACATTGGACATAGACATTACTAAAAATAAATGTTTAAAAAAAAAAGTCATTTGGATATAGGTGATGCTTTCTGCTCTGGTGGCAGTGAGAACAAGGTGGCATCCAGAACAAGGAGGTGGAGAGCCTTCCGGCATTTCCCTTATTTGGTGCTAGAGAGGCGTCTCAGTGACTTTTGACAGTCATTGGTTCCCATATGCCCTTCACTCTTTACTTTTCAAAATGACTTTCTTTTAATAGGTTCATTTTTAAGAATTAAAAATAAAAATGAGTCATTTAAAGATGACTCATTTTTGTAAAACGAAAAACAAAAAGTAATTCTAAAGAATATTATGTAGAAAGCGAAACTTCCAGTTGTATATATCTCCCCAAAAGTGGTTCACGTCTCTTCTAGATCAGGGATCAGCAAGCATTTTCTATGGTAAATGTAAAAATATTTTAGGCTTTGTGGATTTCTGTTGCATATCTTCTTTGCTGTTGTTTCTTTTATTCTTTTTTTTTTTTTTAATGTTTATTTATTTTTGAGAGAGAGAAACAGAGCACGAGCAGGGGAGGGGCAGATGAGGGGGAGAGACACAGAATCAGAAGCAGGCTCCAGGATCCGAGCTGTCAGCACAAAGCCCAATGCGGGGCTCGAACTTTTGAGCCGTGAGATCATCATTTGAGCCAAAGTTGGACACTTTGGCTGAGCCACCCGACTGAGCCACCCAGGCGCCCCTTATTCTTTTTTTAATAACCTTAAAAAATGTAAAAACCATTCTTAGCCCCATAGGTTTTTCCAGCCACTGTTTTAGATGACTTTACATGCATTGCAAACATACACGCATGTATATATGTATAATGGTATACAAATACCTGTAGTGGCTGTCACCGATGTTTTAAAATATTCTTTTTCTTCTGTGAATTTAGGAAAGAATTTCTGTAATCTGTTAAGATTTTCTTATTACATTCTTTTCCTCGTAGGTTTGCATGACAGACGTATGCCAAAATGATAGTAGTCATTATTTTTGGATTATAGGTGAATGCTCACTTCTTTACATGTTTTAGATTTTCTGGAATTTCTTATTTATAGATCAAACCAACAAAATATTTCCTGTTTTGTGTGAGAGAAGATTATTTCTTTTCTCTTTAAGTTCCCTTTCTTAATTTGCCCTGACTCTAATTTCACTAAAGCAGATACAGATTCTTGTCTTGCAGTCTCAATTTAAATTCTGGATGTGGCCTGGATTACATTTTATTTATTCCATTTGTTTATTCATTTGACATGTATATTTGGCAAGGGCCGTGTACCATTCTAAGTGCTTCATATGTATTATTTTATGTAATCCTCCTCATAGGTTCTATTTCTGAGGAGGCTGAAGCACTGAGAAGTAATATGCTTGAGCCACACAGGTAGTGAGTGGTAGAGCTGGGACACGAACCAGGGCGGTCTCACTCAGGCCCGTGCTCTTAACCATTGTGCCGCATTGCTTTAATAAAGCCTGCTACTTCATGCTCCTCCTTTTCCGAGGGCCCCTGCGAGCCGTGGCCAAGCCGTCAAGTATTGGGAATGAGAAAATGTGGGCTTCAGTCCGGGAGAGGTGACGAACAGCATGGTGACTGTGGTTAATAACGCTGTTTAATATATTTGAAAGTTGCTGAGAGAATAAATCCTACAAGTTCTGTAAGCATGTCTGGTGCCAGATGTTAACTGGACTTCCTGGGCACTCAGTTTGCAGTATGTATGAGTACTGAATCAATACATTGCACACCTGAAACTAACACAATGCTGCATGTCCATTGTACCTCAATTTTTTTTTACAAATAAAATATTTTAAAAAAGGGTATGTGGGCTCAGCATTGAGATTAGGCTGCAACATTTTATGGAAGGTCATTGGAAAGCTAAACAAAACCAGAAGCCTAAAAGTACCAGGCACTTCTCAGGGGAGGGGAGAACTCCTTTAAAGATTTTTTTTATTGTTTTAAGTCCTCACAGTAGTGATTTTATTAAATTAGCTGCTTTATAAAATGTCATAGTTGTTAACAGTTTACCAAACTGTAGTGACCTGGTGCAATTTGCTGAGCATGTTGTAGAAAGGAAAGGAAATACCAAAACCCTATTCAAGTTGATCCATTGCAGCCTAGAACAAAGGAGAGTTGTTTCTCCCTCACTTAAATCAGGGAAATGAAACAGGTAAAGAGCTTCCCTGCCCATCTGAAGCCTCTGTCAGTACAACAGTCCGCTCAGTAGAAACTAGATGGTCTATGCATTCAAGAAAAGACTTTAACAGTTTATTTTTATGTACTTCATATTTTATTTTTTTCAATTAAAAAAAAAAAAAGTTGCTGAGACCTCTAATGCTTCACCCTTTTCTTCTCCTTCCTCAGAGGTAAGCACTAGCCCAGAATTGTTGCTTGCCACCCTCAGACATGTTTTTGTAATTTTACCTTTTAGTGTGTAAATATGTTGACATCTTCCGTGAATGTCAGATGATCAAGTTAGGTGCTTTTAGGCTTCGTTTTTTCTCTTTAATTCCTGTTTTGTTGTTGTGGTTATGTATTGGGGCTTCTGAGCTTACGAGGTTTATATTTGCCCTCTTTAGTCCACACACCCCGTGTGGTAACATGTGCTTGGAAAGCTTATGGTTGCGATGGTTGCATTTTTCCATTCTCTTTGGATCAAAGGCCAAAAACTACATACGAGAAGGACTAACTAGGTATCTACTAACATAAGCCTTTTACTTCTTTAGATCTTACTCAAATAACAGGTTATTAAGGGTCTTTGAAAACAATGTAGATTGTGCTTTTGAAAAGTATCATAGAGGGGCGCCTGGGTGGCGCAGTCAGTTAAGCGTCCGACTTCAGCCAGGTCACGATCTCGCGGTCCGTGAGTTCGAGCCCCGCGTCGGGCTCTGGGCTGATGGCTCAGAGCCTGGAGCCTGTTTCCGATTCTGTGTCTCCCTCTCTCTCTGCCCCTTCCCCGTTCATGCTCTGTCTCTCTCTGTCCCCAAAAAAATAAATAAACGTTGAAAAAAAAAAAAGAAAAGTATCATAGATATTAACAAGAAATGACCCTGACATCTCTGTGGTGGTAATGCTGGGAAGTTTTAGTCTATGACTTAAATGTTACCTGCTCTTTACCGAGATTTCTTTTGTTGGGTAGGAAACTGAATTGAACATTAATGCCCACGCTCATGGCCAGCCGAGGTGTGTGTTTAGCACAGCCACATGATGCCAAGCTGTGACAGCAAGTGGACACTTCATCCTCAGAGAGTAGTGGTTTTTGCCAGATTCGTTTGGAATCACGGTCACAAATTTGAAACACATCTACTGGGTTGTCTAAGTTCACATTTTATTTCCATAAATAAATCCTAGAATATATTAGTTTACCCCACATTCACAATATGGCAAAATAAATCTGTCCAAAAAACAAGACAGTTTTGCGTATATGTGTGAATTATATTTTATAGGGTCGTTAGCTGCCTGATATATAAAACTATTCCCATTCCAAATATTTATAAAAGTTGAATGAAGATGCTATAATTGAATTATCTTTGGGTATGTGAAAGAGTTATAATATGCATGCATCTGTGAATGAGCTCAGCGTAAGTAATAAGTGTTTTTATCTGTTATGTCTTCTTAGGGCTGGATTGAGATTGTCGGATGTGCTGATCGTTCCTGTTATGACCTTTCTTGTCATGCTCGAGCCACCAAAGTCCCACTTGTAGCTGAGAAACCTCTGAAAGAGCCTATATCCTTTCTGGTCACTTTAACAACTCTGGACTTAAGTGTAAACATCCTGAAAATGGCTAAGTCCATTTCTGTACACTCTATGGATAAACTGACATGTTTTGGATGTTGTGGCAACACTTATTTAAACCTATTCTACCCTTGTCATTGCTTCTTTCCTGTTCTCATTTTTCTAATCCGACACACCCATCCGATGTTTGGTCTTTAAAAGAAGCATATTCAGAAAAATGCTCTGAACATCTTTCACAGTATTGGCCAGTTTTTGTCAGCTGTTTCCAAAATGCATTTCCCCACACCTGCACCCACCTACATGCTCTTTAAATAAAGGGCACCTGGTGAGTACTACTTCTATTAAAAGATGAGTGCCATTTAATGGTAGGTGAAATAATAATTTAGTTCACTTGATCTGTAAATCTGTAAAGTAGAACTTTCCATTCTTTACCAGGCAGTGAGTTTATGAGCTTACCTCAGGGCTAGGCCAGTGACAGGAAATAGATCCTGTTGTGTTTGAAACATTTCAGAAGTCCGTTAAATGGTTAGCAGAGGTTATTATGTTGTGTATCAGGGTGTGTTGCTGATTAGATAATATCCCTTTCATGTCACTATAACTTTGTAAAAATCTCTGTTGACAGCGTTTACCTGTTTTGAGTGAGGATTTGTCTGAATGATTTTGAGGGTAGTTATTTCATTTTGCATTTGACGTCAGTATAAACAGTGTCTAGGATGCCAATAGAGAACTGGTCGTTGTTTTATGTCAACGATGGATTGTTCTCAAGATCATTCCCATAGTATGGCAGTTCTGTGTTTTTGGATTCCTTGACTACTTCATACAAAACAGTCAATGTTGTTCAGTTTGAACCCAATAAGGGAGCCATTGGGAAGGCATATAAGAAGGATGCAAAGCTGGTGCTGGAATACCTTACCATTTGTGAGGAGTGCTACATTACAGAGATGGAAAAACTACTGAATGAGAAAGGGTAAGATTTAAGATGTGTACTTTTTTTTTTTTTTTAATTGGGGAGAGAGAGAGAGTGTATGCGTGGGCAGAGGAAGAGAGAGAGAATCTTAATCAGGCTCCATGCTGAGTGTGGAACCCGGTGTGGGGCCCAGTCCCATGACTGGTATCGTGACCTGAGCCAAAATCAAGAACTGACTGAGCTACCCCAGGCGTCCCTAAGATGTGTACTTTTATCTGCTTCAGTTAGAGATGTTCTCTCTGCAGGTTCTGAAAGGGTGAGATCAGTTTCTTTAGAAATTTTTTGCAGGTAAGTATTATCTCTTGGCTATATTTATAGAACTGTCATTCCTGAGATTTTGGCATTATAGCCTGGAAATAGATTTGAAATGAACTATAAAGATCTTTTTTCCCCCAATAACTTTCTTAGAGGAGGAGACTTGTCCAAGGAAGTGACTGAGGAATAATTAGAAATGACATATGCCTCTCAGTCATTGCTCTTTTTTTGAGCTTTGGAGTGGTCTCTGTAATTGTTTTAAGCATGAATATAAAAACAGTAGAGACAGATCTATAAAGGAATATGACAAAATCCAGCACTAAACGATATAAAATGTACCATGTTTGACAAACAATAAAAAAATTTGTAAGCACATGAAAAAGCATGAAAACATAGCCCATATTGAGGAGGTCAGTCAAAAGAAACACTTAGAAGTGACAAACATGATGAATAAATACATAAGGATGTTAAAACAGTAATAAATATGCTTCATATGCTCACAGATGTAAGGGAAAACATGAACATCTGAGGTGAGAAATGGAAATATATATATAAAAAGAGACAGTGGACATCTAGAGGCAGTTTTGCAAATGAAAATTCACTAAATGGGATGAACAGTAGATTAAACATTGCAGAAGGAAGATCATTGAACTCAAAGACATAGCAATAGAAACTATCCGAAAAGAAGCTATAGAAAAAAAGACTGGGGACAAAATGTCCTTTGGATTAATATGAGGCTAACATATCTGTAATTGGGAGTCCCAGAGACGGTATACAGAGAAAATAGCTGAAGATACATACAGTTGCTCAGAAATTTCCAAATTTGTTACAAACAGAAAACCCAGATTTAAAAAGTTCAAACTCAAGCAAAATAAACACAAAACCACATGAAGGTACATTAGAATCAAATTGCTGAAAACCAGTCATGAAGAGAAATGTCCTTAAAGTAGCCAGGGGAACAAAGGCTCATTACATTAAAAGGAGCAAAGATAAGAATGCAAACCACAGCACAATAGGATAAAATCTTTTAAGGTGCTTAACAACCAAAAGTCCTCTGCCAAGCAAAATACTTTCTTACAAACAAAAGCTGAGAGAATACATTGCCAGCAGACCTATACTAGGTGAAGTGTTAGAGGAAGCTCTTCAGGCAGAAGTGTGGAAATTAGCTACCAAAGAAATAAAGAGCTCTAGAAACAACAATTCACAATATGGGTAAGATAAAGGACATTTTATTTAATTTCTTTAAAAGATAATGTGCTGTTTAAAGCAAAAACAATAACAATGTATTGTGAAATTTACAACATATAGAAGTAAAATGTGTGCCGTCAGTAACTCAAAGGATGAGAGCAAAGAATTGAGAATATACTGTTGTAAGGTGCATATGTTACATGTGAAGTGGCATAATACTATTTGAGAGTAGACTATGATAAGTTTGAAAAAATACATATGGTGAACTCTAGAGCAATTACCTGGAAAAATACAAAAACCAAACGAATGTAACTAATAAACCAATAAGGGAGATAAAATAGAATAATAAAAAAATACTCCAGAAGAAGACAAGAGGAGAAAAACAAAGAAAAGATGGGACAAATAGAAAGTAACTCATGAGATGGTAGCTTCAAATTCAGCAGTATCAGTAATTATATTAAATGTAAGTGTTATCTAAATTAAATTAAATTGTTAAATTAATTAAATTAAGTGTTATCTAAACACTTGAATTAATAGCCATCAATTGTCAGACTAGCTAAAGAAATCAAGACCCAATTAAGTGCTATTTACAGGAAATTTGCTGTGATTATAATACACAAATAGGCTTAAAAGTAAAAGAATAAAAAATATTTCCCATACAAACATTAATCATTAAGTTAGAAATGGCTGAGTTAACATCAAAGTCAATTCAGAACAAGGGAAGTTAGTACGGAAAGAGTTACATTTCATAATGTTAAAGGGATCAGTTCATCAAGAAGGCATATTCTAACTGTATACAACTAAAAACAACCTCAAAATATATAAAACAAACCTGACAGAACTAGAAGGAAAAATAGACAAATCCACAATTATAGTCAAAGTTTTCTATTCCCTTCTCTCAATATTTGGTAGAGTAAGCAGACAAAACAAAAATCGGAGTTTAAAACAAAACCAAAACAATAGGAGTTTAAAGGTATAAACACTTAATCAACTTAATTGCAATTTATAGAATACTTAATAACCAAAGAATACAGGTTTAAAAAAATTTTTTTTTATTGAGGGGTGCAGAGAATGAAAGGGACCGAGGATCTGAAGCAGGCTCTGTGCTGACAGCAGACAGCCCGATGCAGGGCTTGAACTCATGAACCATGAGATCATGACCTTAAGTCAGACGCTTAACCGACCAAGCCACCCAGACACCCAAGAGTACAGTTTTTTAAGTGCACTTGAAAAATCTTTTACATTTTTTTTGTACAGCCCTCCAACTAAGAATGAGTTTTGCATTTTCAAGGAGTTACTTAAAAAAACAAAGAGTTCGAGAGATTGCATATGGCCTGCAAACCCTGATATATTTCATACTTGACCCTAGACAATAGGCTAAGTGAAAGAAATCTGACACAAATATGCAAAACCCTGGGAAAGGTGAAACTAGTATATAGTGATAGAAAGCATGTCACTTGCTGATTGTTGTGGAGGGGATTGAAATGGAGCCATGGAGCCTTAGGGTGATTGATGGTGGTTGCACGTGTACATACATTTAGTCAAAAGAACTATCATACAGGGCACCTGGGTGGCCTGGTTGGTTAAGCGTCTGACTGGATTTTGGCTCAGGTCATGATCGTACGATTCATGAGTTCGGCCCCACATCCGGCTCCACGCTGACAGCACAGAGCCTGCCTGGGATTCTGTCTCTTCCTCTCTCTCTTTGCACCTTCCTTGCTTGTGCTCTCTCTCTCTTTCAAAATAAATAAACTTAAAAAAAAAAAAACAACTGTCGTAAGATGAATGCTTATAACAAGTTGAAGATATGATTGTCCATTTCAGTAGGAAAATTTTAAAACATTCTGGTCTCCCAGAATTAACATTGCTTGTGCTAAAACAACATCAAATCCCATTAAAGTGGACAAGTTAGAGCACTAGTTAGATACCATTATTTGTCACAAACATGACCACTTCCTTTATTAATTATTCTTACGTAATGGGTATCTTTTTGCTAATTTCAGCTTTTTTATAACTGTTACCTACTCTACACTTAGACTGTACTCACAGAGAGAATATATGATAATGTTTATGTAATGGAATTTTAATGCACTTAACAAACTTCAGACAAAATGGTAAAAATGAAGGAAATCAGTGAAAACCACTCAAAAAATGCATGAGATTATCAGTGCTACAGACTAGCAAAAACACAGTGCAACATGTGCCAAGTATACAGCTCCAAAGACAACCACACGAGGGCTCTCTTTTCCTGGCACCGAGCTGCTTGTGAGCCAAGATGAATCCAGACCAGTTATAATGTGAGAAATACCTCCTAAGCGGAAATATAGGTACTGCAATGAAGTGCTTTGTAAAGGTAAATTGTTATAACCTGAAATGGAACGGGCAGATCTCAGGACCTGAACACAATGCCAGTCAGTGATTTTTGGAGGGATATCAGACAGAATCATTAAACTTCTTGAAGCTGATCTTCACCAACAGAAGTGTCAAAGTTTATTTTGGAATAGTGTGGAGGTTTTAAAATTACTTCCTATTAGATGACAACCTTGTCACTTTTACATTAGTTGGAACAATAATGAGAACAGTGGTCTTTTTGCTAGCAGGCCTGTTTCTGACAAATTCATTGTAATTATTCTAAAACTGAATTTAAAAAAAAATTGGTTTGGGCTTTATTTTCATCTCAGAACAAAAGGAATTAGTCATTGGGTCACTTGTGGAATTTTATAAGACAAGTCATATTTTTGGGTGCTTCCTACAATATTATTTGGTGCCATTGTTAATATAATACTTAGTTTGGTATTCCTTATGAAATATTTAAATTTGGCTTTACCTATTTTACCTGGAGAGTTGACCAAGCTGTATTACACTTAAAATGAAAACAGTAAAGCAGTTGGTAAAACTCCTTTAAATTAAGGCATAAGGATGCATGATTTCACTAATGCAAGATGTGTTTTGTTTGTAGGGAATTCACTATTGAAACTGAGGGGAAAACATTTCAGTTAACAAAAGACATGGTCAACGTGAAGAGATTCCAGAAAACACTACATGGTAAATTTCTTAAAATAATTAAACACGCAGTGCCTGGGTGGCGTAGTTAGTTAAGCATCCGACTCTTGTTGGCTCAGGTCATGATCTCAGGGTTCGTCAGTTCCAGTCCCATGTTGGGCTCTTCTGTCAGATTCTCTCTCTGCCCCTTCCCCCCGTTTCACGAGCATTCTCTCTCTCTCTCTCTCAAAATAAATAAATAAATAAATAAACTTAAAATCATCACAATCCTTGAAGTTTTTTTTTCTTTAAGTTTTATGACATAACCATTTTACAGAAAATTTGAAGAGGAAAAATAGATCTTTAATGCCACAACCCTGAATCTGATGAATATGTTTAAGGCATTATCTTTTGCCTTTTTAAATTTGTGTCAATATTGAAAAATAGTTTATAATGCCACCTTTATATTTCCTATGGCCTGAGATGCATATGAAGAATATCTCTTTTTTTTTTTTTTTTTTTTTTAAATTTTTTTTTTTTCTTCAACGTTTTTATTTATTTTTGGGACAGACAGAGACAGAGCATGAACGGGGCAGGGGCAGAGAGAGAGGGAGACACAGAATCGGAAACAGGCTCCAGGCTCCGAGCCATCCGCCCAGAGCCTGACGCAGGGCTCGAACTCACGGACCGTGAGATCGTGACCTGGCTGAAGTCGGACGCTTAACTGACTGCGCCACCCAGGCGCCCCGAAGAATATCTCTTTGATGAAAACCATCTTTTTTTTTTCCTTCATTTTAAGGAAAAGTCCTTTTGTTTCTTAAGCAAAGGAGAGAACTCACCCCTCCTGTCTTTTGTGGCAATCTGTTAAAAGTCATTTAGATTAATGATCTTTCCTGCTTCTTTAAAAGACAAGGAGATGATTATTTTTATAGAACAAATTATATGAATTGGGATAGGAGTGTTTTGGAGAATATACAAAGGATGCTTTTGGTTAATTGTGGCTGAGTAGAAGTTTCTGGAAACTGAGAGTATTAGGTGGGTGTTTGAGAAGGGACCGCTAATGGAGAGAGTAGGCCTACTTTTCCATTTGTGTTTGGCCTGCCCTATAGCCAGGCTTCCGTGAGCTGTAAAAGCAGTCTGAGCAGTGATGGGAGTAAGCAGGAGATACTTCTTGCTTTGGGGCTTTTTAGCCACCACTCTGGCGGCCAGTTCAGAACTGCACTTTACTGTTGCTTGGATGACCCAGAAGGATGGGCAGAAAATACCTTGGTCATATTTCTACCATGTTACTCTTACTGTTTATCACAGACAAAAGAAACAGCCTCCCTTTTCCTCCACATATGTGAATTTTTGGTTCTACTTATCTCCTTTCCCTTGAAACAAATTCTCTAAGGTTAAGCTCAGTTACCTTAGACCCAGTGCTTAGCAGTGTTTTCTTTGTGAGTAGTAAGTAATGAATACATTTCCTATGTGTACCACGGGTATAGCCTCACCCATGTGGGGCCTCTGGTAAATGTCTTTGATTGAGAACAGATTCCTGCGCAAACTTCTCTGAAGGCCTCTTGACCCCAGAACCTTGGAAGTACAATGGCAGTAACTTGGCTTTCTTAAAGAGTTCTCATCAAGATAGCAAGATAAAAACACAAAAGCATGTGATACTTGTTGTGTGTAGGAATTGTTTTTGTTAGTTTTGTCAGCTGCGGTGGTAGATCTTTGGTTCTAGCAAAGTCTTATAAAAGCTCGAGAGTTTTAATGTTTTCTGCAAGGCAAGGCAAGGCAGATGATGGAGTAGCTGCTGTTGATCGTAGCTTACCAACTGTGGTATACTGTGGAAGGAATACTCTGGTACCTTGTGTCATTTTTATTGCCATATAAACAACTAAATTTGGTGAAAAACTTTTTCACTCCACTTTCACTCTTTAAAGGCATCATGTTTCCTATCAGCAGATAGTTTTAAGGAATGTTCTGCTTTTGTTCTGATGTACGGGAGCAGTCAAATCCATCCAGAATAGATATTTTTAGTGCTAATAAGACTTGTTTAGAGAGGAGCTGCAATGCATTACGCAGGGTTTGAGAGAATGTTACTGGATTTCTATCTCGTTTGCAGTGGAAGAAGTTGTTCCGAATGTAATCGAACCCTCCTTTGGCCTGGGCAGGATCATGTATACGGTATTTGAACATACATTCCATGTACGTGAGGGAGATGAACAGAGAACGGTAAGTTGTCTTGTACAGTACACTATTCTCTTACAGTGTCAGAGAATGTAATTCCCTGTAGTACATTATTAAGAAGACTCTGGATGATTGATTGATTAATTAATAAATGTTTTAGTGATGTTAACATTCCTCTTTGCTTAACTCTTTTTTTTTTTTTAAATGTTTTATTTATTTTTGAGACAGAGAGAGATAGAGCATGAACGGGGGAGGGTTAGAGAGAGAGGGAGACACAGAATCTGAAATAGGCTCCGGGCTCCGAGCTGTCAGCATAGAGCCCGCCACGGGGCTTGAACTCACAAACCACGAGATCATGACCTGAGCCGAAGTCGGTCGCTCAACCGACTGAGCCACCCAGGCGCCCCTGCTTAACTCTTTACAAAGCAAAAAACTTTCTTATGTAGCTCACTTGAGCTTTAGGATGTGCAGGTTATTCTAGATGCCATTGTGTTAGTTGCCTGGTGCTCTTTATTCTGAGACAGAACATATTACTTTGGGGGAACTATCTGTGTTGCATCAATGGAAGATACTGGTACATGTTTTCAGAAAATTGGGAAGAAGGGGACGGCTCAGAGAATTTAGCCAAGCCACTTAACTGTATCTGTGCACTAAGTGTTAAAGGGAACTTTCTCAAACAGCATAAAATTGGGGGATTTGGGGGGTAAAGGTTCTCCTCCAGAGATACTGATTCACAGATCTGAGACCTAGGGATCTGTATTTTTTTTTTTTATAAGAACCCCAAGCGATTCTAGTGTGGGAGATTGACAGGTAGTAAATTGGGCAGTAACGTCCGCGGTACAGCCCTCCTAGCATTCAAGCTCTGCTAAGGATAAATGTTTCTAAGAAGTCTTCATTAACTCCCACAAGCTTTCTTTTGACCCTGATGCTTCTGAATCACTGCTCCATGCCTTTCACTTTATCTCTTCATTCTGCCTCCCTTCACCTTTCTTACCTCGCTACTGCCTGTAGAAATTACACTCCTTTAATTTATAGGCACAGATTTCCAGGAAATCAATCAGAAGACTGGCTAGAGTGGAGAGACCGTGTGTATCAAATTAACTGAATGAAACAGTCTTACCTGCATGGCCATTCTGCAGCTGAGTGTACGTGACGTTAGACGTCAACTCTCTAGTTCTTTTTAGGACATTTAACCTTGAAGAATAGACTGATAAGTTCTTGGTGCCAGTATTTTTAAAAGTCTGATATACTCTTGGTAATAAGGCAGCTAATAAACTTACTATTTTGTTCTCTGCCCTCATTGCGTCTTCATTTCCTGACATTTGAGGAACAGCTTTTCATTCATTCAACAGAACCTAGTCTAGACACCAGACATGTAAATATAAGGCACCGTTATTCTTGAGGCATGGCAGCATACGGAAAGTGTTCTTTTTAGATATCAAGTTTGCTGCAAGCCTTTTCTGTTTATTTTTCTAATAAAAGGATTAAAAAGATCTTTTAGCTGTTCCTTTGAATATAACAATACGGATATAAGTAGGATTTTAGTAGAAATTTCATAAGGGCTAAGCAAGAATAAACTAGTGACATGTTTTATGAATGGCATAGAGAGTACCCTCATGAAGAGAAATTTCAGTGGGTTCTGGGAAGCCAAAAATGTTTCTAAACTATTACATAGTCCCTTAATCAGTTTTCCTACAAGTTTGGTATAAAAACATTGCCAGTGAGATTTAAAAAATTATTTTTCTATAAAGGCAGGTCCTTGCTTCTCTCTCACATTAAATAGAATTATCACAAGATAGAGGAGAGGAGGGGTGCCTGGGTGGCTCAGTGGTTAAGCATCCGACTCTTGATTTTGGCCCAAGTCATGATCTCACGGTTGTGAGAGCGAGCCCCACATCAGGCTTCACACTGAGCTCGGAGCCTGCTTGGGATTCTCTCTCTCCCTCTCTTTCTCTGCCCCTCCTTTGCTCTATCTCTCTCTCTCTCAAAATAAATCAATAAACATTAAAAAGAGAGAGAGAGATTGAGAAGAGGGGCACCTGGGTGGCTCAGTTGGTTAAACATCTGACTTCAGCTTAGGTCATGATCTCACAGTTTGTGAGTTCTAGCCCTGTTTCTCTCTCTCTTCCTCTCTCTCTCTGCCTTTCGTGTGAGTCTCTCTCTACTCCTCTCTCTGCTCCTCAATCACTTCTGCCCTCTCTCTCTTTCAGAAAAAAAAAAAGAAGAGGAATGCGAATGTTCTAGGATTTGGGCAGCCATGGAGTCTAGGGTTTACTTACAGCGGGATAGTCACGGTTGCTTAGCATTTAAATAGGCTTTTGAGGGACTTAGCTGGAACCCATGTCATTTATTTTTGTGGAACCGATTCATTCTGTGTTCCATATTCTTGCTTTGCCATGGACCTTTTATACAAATATTATTGAAAAACTGGTCAGCTCTTATTTCCAACTCAAAATGGTAGACTAGTTTGCCTTCCACAAAATATCTTTGCTTTATTTCTGAGTAACTCTGAAGCCTATTTCAGGAGCAGTTTAGGAGGGTTGTACTTTTTGTTATAGGTATACAAAACATCTCTTTTTGTTTTATACTGTTTCTTTTGGATATACAGTTGTGAGGTAATTAAGCTTGTCTGTTTTACCTGGTCACTAAGACTCATAGATCCTTTGGCTATGCTGAATTTTTTAAAGGACAGAATTGGATCTTGTGTTTTGGCACTATTTACTATTTGATGATTTAGAGGGAAGTTCCACAGAAAGAAGTAAGGCTTTTATGTGGTACCAAAAAATAACCATCTTATATAGTAGCTTTCTGTTTTTTATTTTATTTTTTAATTTTGAGAGAGAGAGAGAGCATGCATGCACATGAGGGGAGGAGGGGCAGAGAGAGAGGGAGAGAGAATCTTCCAGCAGGCTCTGCACTGATGTGGGGCTTGAACTTAGGAACCGTGAGATCATGACCTGAGCCAAAATCCAGAGTCAGATGCTTAACCGACTGAGCCCCCCAGGCGCCCCTATGGTAGTTTTCTGAATGCTTCACGTCATTCAGCTTTTTATAACAGACCTATGAAGTAAGCAGAGCAGATGGTCGATATGTGCTTTTTAGATGAAGAAACCAAGATCCAGAGCTCGCTAAGGCGGTTCGAATTCAGAGCTGCAAACCAGATCCTTCTGGTTCTGTCTTGTGTTCTGTCTTTTGTCACACTGCTTTTCGTGTCATGTTTTCTGGTATTTTGATAATGAAGTTTGGACAGTAATGTTTATAAACTAATGTATTTGGATGTTCTTCTTTTTAAACCATGTAGTTCTTCAGTTTCCCTGCTGTCGTAGCTCCATTCAAATGTTCGGTCCTGCCACTGAGCCAAAACCAGGAGTTCATGCCATTTGTCAAGGAATTATGTAAGCAAATCTAATCGGGTAATCTCCAGGAGAACACTGTCAAGTAGACTCAGTTTTAGGAAGTGTATCTTTTTTTCAGTAAAAATACATGTCGAATAAAGAACACATCTAAGTGATTTTAGCCTCTGCTCTTACTTCTAAGAGATGTATGCTTGTTCAGGACGTTTTCTCCTAGCATTTGAGTTAGGGTGGGACCCAAGTGTCAGATTTGAAATATCCTTGCCTCTCTTCTTGACCTCAGTGCTGCTCCCTCCATCAGGGGCTCCTAGTGAGTGTTAACAACCCGAGGGGGTCTGCATCCACTGGACCCACAGCACTGAAAGGGCTCCTCCTGGTGCTCTGGCGGTCCACTTATTTCAGAGTTGGGAAATGGGAAGAGTTCACTGAGTTGCTTGGGGTCGTACAAGTAGAGGTGGTGGAGTCTGGACGGGGCCCCCTGGCCTTGGCTTTTGATTGGATACTTGTTGCCCTGCAGCTGTATGAGATGCAGGTAGGACTGAGGGGTTGGGCTCCAGCAAGCCACGTAGGAAACTTTGGGGATTTTTCTTTCTTTTGCAACTGTTACTTATTGCTCTCTTGTCTCGGTTCCTTTTATAAGTTTCCTGAGCTTGTATGACGATATTTAGTTGATATTGGGACTTTCTCCATTTTTTACTTTTAATTTACTGTATTTTGGACAGCGGAAGCCCTGACCAGGAACGGCGTCTCTCACAAAGTAGACGACTCCTCTGGGTCTATTGGAAGACGTTATGCCAGGACTGATGAGATTGGTGTGGCTTTTGGCATCACCATCGACTTCGATACGGTGAACAAGACCCCTCACACGGCAACTCTGCGGGACCGAGACTCCATGCGGCAGATTAGAGCTGAGGTGGCTGGCGTTCTCTTTGGCTTTTTTTTTTTTTTTAATTTTTTTAATGTTTACTTATTTTTGAGAGAGAAAGACACACAGTGTGAGTGGAGGAGGGGCAGAGAGGGAAGGAGGCACAGAATCTGAAGCAGTCTCCAGGCTCTGAGCTGTCAGCCCAGAGCCCAATGCGGGTCTCAAACCCATGAACCGTGAGATCACGACTTGAGTTGAAGTCGGACACTTAACTGACTCAGCCACCCAAGCGCCCAGGCATTTTAATCTTAGAAATGTGTACTGGTGCCTTCTGATTTGAGCTGGATTTTGTTGTATTTATGCTCCCCCCCTGTTTTTTTTTCATTTGAATTTTAATCATAGGCTTATATCAGAGCACAGATTCACAAATCCCCTTGGTTTAATTATGAAAATACCCGTTAACAGTTATCTAATATTTTATAACCATTTGGCTCACTCTGGGCTCATTCTCCAGCAGTTTGCTTTTATGTAGTTGTTTGTTTATTTGAGCAAGAGAAGTATGATCCCAAGTGGTTGCTTCCATAGTTTTATTGGCAGGCTTGGGCGGGGGGGGGGGGGGGGGGGGGGGGACTTAGACATTTTATCTTTATATCTCTTTTTAAATGTATACATGTGCATGTCTAAACTTTTCCTGTTAATCTATTCAAAACAGCCAATAATGGTTCAGTAATTTTACTTAATGAGAAGGGATGATGGGGATAATAGGAAAAGTGTGAAAGGGGAAGCAAAGAACAGCCACTTTGACAACTGCCTGACTCCTTTATTAATTTTTAGCAGAGGTTTTATTTAGAGTACGTATTGTGTGCTCAGCTTGCTACAGAGAGTTAATTAGGGAAAACAAAAGTAAAAGACTGCTTTTTTCCACAGGAGTTTATAGTCTAAGTTGTAAGTCCTGCATTTCTGGTTTGTCTTTTGACAAAACCAGTTCTGGCTACTCTGGACCTACATTCCCATCTGATAGTGATTCTCAGAATGGGGTCCCTGGACCAGCAGCCTTCACATCACCTGGGATTTTGTTAAATAAGCAAAATCTTCACCCCAGACCCACTGAAACAGAAGGGTGGGCTGGGCTGGGAGGTTGGAGATGGATAGAGGGTGGGCACGACTGTTCCAACGGTCTGGATGATTCTGATGCATGTTCAGTTTAGGAACTTCTGCCGTGTGGTAGCCAGTGTTTGGTTATGGCTGAAGAACAGCTGGCCCCCTTGGTTGGGGCTCTCCAGTTTGCCAGTCTCCGCTCATTCGTGTTCCTTGACGAGCTCCTCTTCTTAGGGTTAAATTTAACACCTGGAGTAGCTTCAGGTGACACAAATTTAGAATAATTAGGAAGGGCTCTGGGGGAGGATTGAGTTATCCAGGGGGAGCCGGTAGACATTCCGGGCTGGGAGGAAAAGCATGAACGCAGGCCCGGCAGAGAAGTCAGTATAGTTAAGGAGGCTTCCGTGAGAGTGACGAAAAACATTCTGTGGGGACCAGTTTGTAGAGGGACCTTGTCATTAGTTAGACACTGATTTGGCTCTCCTGAGTTCAGGGTGAATTTTCTGACAGTCTAATCAAGTCGGTTGATTCTTGGAATTCTCCTTCCTGTTACTGCAGGTCTCTGAACTGCCCAGTGTGGTCTGCGATCTGGCCAATGGCAGCATCACGTGGGCCGATGTGGAGGCCAGGTATCCTGTCTTTGAAGGGCAAGAGACTGGTAAAAAAGAAACAATCGAGGAATGACGACAGTTTTGGCGACTTCTGACCACTTGCCCTAATTGAAAAAAAAAAAAAAAGCTCTTCTCATGTCCACTTGACAAACAGCATCGCATTTGCTCCCGGGGACTGCATTTTATCCTCAGTGGCTGCCTGACCTTACCCCACAATTAAAGTCGAAGGAATTCTGAACAAACTTGTAATCCATTTGCTCATGTGTCTGCACTTTCAGTAGAGCTGTTTTTCCCACCGTTGGGTAGACATGCTCATGCTTAATGTTAAACACAGTTGATACATGTTTTTCAATTAACGGCCATATTGGGGTAAAAGTTACATACCATAAAACGCACCAGTTTTAAGTGTCCAATTCAGTGACGTTTATTTAGTGTATTTTAGAACATCTCCATCACTTCAGAAAGAAGTTACATGTGCACTTAGCATCACAGTTCATTCCCAGCCCCAAGCAACCACTTGTCTACTTTCTGTCTCTCTAGATTTGCTGTTCCTACTCTTTATCTTTTTCTGAGAAAGCGATGCATTGCGCTAGAGAGGCAGCATTCCCTAAGCAGCTGGAACAACGACGAGAAGCCGAGGTGGGGAGGGGCGGCAGGGGCGGTGGGGGGAGGCACCTGCTGCTGTGGGCGTGCAGGGTGCCAACCATGATGCTCTGCGGACAGAAGATGACGCTCTGCTAGGTCTCCGGGAGGGAACACGTTGGCAGAAACCTGCTATTTTAAGGCGTGCTTGTGCTTGGCTTCTCGTCGAACCCCTGATGCTGAAGGAGCCCCACCCCTCATGCCTGACTTGGCATTCTTCACCATCCCGGTGATGATTCCAGCTGGGTGGTTTGGGCTCAGCTTTTGAGGGACTTTACTCATGTTATGTCTTTGCATAGAACATTCAGAACACGTATATTTATTTGTCAGGAAGATATTCAAGGATGTGTGAATTTGAACAACTCTTCCCAGGGTTAGGACTTTGTCTAGTGTCTCAGCCTCCTCTCAGACAGTATAGGGCGGGGGCGGGGTGATCTCCAGAATGTTGCCTTGGCCTTGGGTGTGAAGAACAATTGAAGTAGTGGATCTCCACCACCCTTCTCCCCCCCCCCCCCCCCCGGAGATTCATTTTTCTCTCCTCTCCGATGATGCCTACCACAGCACTGTGCGTAGTAGGTATTCAGTGAATAGACTTTGGATGAGTCTTGAATTTTTAAGCAAACCTCTTGGGAAGAAAGCCTTTTACTGAAACTTATTTCTCTCCTGCCTGCTGCTTTCATTAAGCATCAAGGAACTAGATTTTGAATAAACTGAGTATCATTTTCTAGGGATTTCTTTCACCTCATACTCTTTTAATACAGTTCTTGACTTGGTGCATATTCTTACGTTGGGACTGGGGGTTGTCTTTCCTTTTTCTCACGGACTTCTTTTACAGCGAGTACCTCCATAGTCAAGTCGGTCATCACCACCTCAGACATTGTTACGAGCTCATTAATAGTAAAGATACATGTAATCCATAGTGGGATCTGCCTACTTTGGATCATAAAGGGATTAGAAGTAAAGCTCTTTTCACTTTTCATTGGCAGATAACATCTGTCATGAGTTCAGCTGCTGGATACTAATTCTGGGAGCCCTCCCTTTCTCTGTACCCGCTCCCCCCCCACCCAGGGCAGTGCATGATTTCTCCTGAGAGAACACACGCGGTCCCTGAAGTGACTGATGACCTGAGTGGGGCCGGTGGGCCAGTGGCAGAGCTCGCTGGTTCTGTTTGTGCCATATATACTTGATTCTGAGCACAAGCAGAAGGGGCTCTTCACACATGAGAGTTTTGTGTGTGCACATGCATGTGACATACCCCTCTTCGGTTCCGGCTCAATGTGTATTTAAAGCCCGTTCTTTCCGGGTGGCTGTGCTGTGAGGCCTTTTCATTATATATTTATATGTATTAGACTGTGGGCTAGTTCGACAAATCTAGATCAATAGTACCGTCTCCCAGAGAAGTTACTCTTGCTCATCACTTTCTCCAAAAACAGTGATGGAGAAGAAGGGTCAGATTTGGACTGTTTTTCACGGAATGTACATAAGAATGCAGTAGTTTCTTTGAAACAGGTTGGATTTGAGGGCATTCAGATACAATGAGTTAAGTCCGGAGAAGTGGCCTGTGCTCGACTTCTGCAGGAGCCCAGAGCCTTAATACGGCTTAACAGCTCATAATAGTAAAATACGGAATACAGATGGATGTTCCGGAAAAGGAATTCATTGCCACGTCATAAAAATACAGAAATGATCTTACTAATTGGGTGAGATGGTGCTAGAGATGTCAAATGGCTTTCTGTGACAACAGCTTGGAAAATTATCTTGTTCAATAAATCACTTGAAATAGATTCATTTGGGCCCTTTAATATGTTTCCCTGAACCAGTATAAACTTAGGGGAATGGTACCAACTGTCTTAGCCGATGGAATCTATTCATGAGAGAACTGGATGCCCTGGAAGTAAATCCAGATTCTCTCTGGATACAGTTGCACTTAACCTTCTGTCACCAGGAAAAACGATTACTCTGTATCTCTTGGTTGGGGCTACGATGGAGAGGTTTTGATAGCATTGCTCACATTAAAGAAACTTGCACACGCATCTTTGCTGATAGTCTGTTTAACGGCAGCTTCTAATTTGGCATTGGGCCAACACCACGAAGAAATTTAGTTGATTCAGTAAGTGAACGGATGAATAATTTTGCTGTGCCTCAAAATTCACCTTATTGCCTCTTCAATAATTCTTGCTTATTGGGCTGCTTCTGAGCAGTAATTGTGTTAAAATCATGTGGATGGAATTAAGTTCTCTTCCGGAAATTGGGATACAATCTGGGAGCTTCGACAAGAATTGCTGGAGAGAAGCAGCCTGTGGCCCTGCCCTCTTGTGTTTGTGACATGCTGTTCTCCCAGCTGGATGGTGTATCTTCCTAGCCATGGTAAAAGGACATCTTTTTAAATCTGTTGCACCAATGAAAGGTGTTAACCCCAGCTGCACATTAGAATCACAGGAGCTTTAAAAAAAAAAAATACCCATGGGGCGCCTGGGTGGCGTAGTCGGTTAAGCGTCCGACTTCAGCCAGGTCACGATCTCGCGGTCCGTGAGTTCGAGCCCCGCGTGGGGCTCTGGGCTGATGGCTCGGAGCCTGGAGCCTGTTTCCGATTCTGTGTCTCCCTCTCTCTCTGCCCCTCCTCTGCTCGTGCTCTGTCTCTCTCTGTCCCAAAAATAAATAAACGTTGAAAAAAAAATTAAAAAAAAAAATACCCATGTCTCTGTCCCCTTCAAACCAACTTAATAAGTTTCTCCAGGGTGGGGCCTACATACCAATATTATTTTGAAATCATCTTAGGGGAGCCACTGCTGTAACGTATGCTTCAGCTCAAGCCATAAAGAGCCTGAGAACTCCCGCCTCCAAACCTGGGAAGGTCTTCTGAATGAAGGGTTTCTTCTGACAATAGGGGTCAAGTCAACACCAAAGTTTCCAGAAAAGATGAATTCCATGGGTGTTGTTTTTTTCCACTCCACTGAGGTGTCTCTAAATGTGCTGTCACAAACCCCGAGCATCTTGTGTTGGGGGCTGAACTCCCCCCTTCTGTCCCATTTGCCCGCCTGCTCTGATTCTGTCCAGAGACTTCTGTGAACTTGTAACAGGATTTCCAGAGGGAAAGGCACTTTTGTAGGGTACCTACCATGTGCCAGGCGGTGTTCAAAGAGGGTCCCTGTGTGTTCGGTCTTCTTATCCATATAATAATTTAAGTATTATTAATGTCCTTTCACATAAAAGGAAAAGAAAGCTAAACCTTTTCAGGCTCATTCAGCTAATTGAGGGCAGAACCAATTTTGAACCTAGTTCAACGTACGTGATCGTGTCACACCATGCTGCCACCTGGGTTTTGCTACTTTCTATCGTGACTACAGATGAAGATCACTTGAGAAAGAGTGTCTTGAAGTGTCTAAGAAAATCTCGCCTTTAAAGAAATGTTTCAGGATATTCACCCTCAGTGAGGAAATCCACATGTTCTCCGACAGCAGCAGGAACACGGGGAGGCTCAAGAGGTAAATGCGGTCAAAATGGCTGATCTTGAGCTGAGAGCTCGATCAGGGTCTTAGAATCCTGGAGTTGGTTTTGTGGCTCACTGGATGGGCTTGCACGTCTGTGAGGGACAGGGCTTCTGGAGACGCCTACAAACTTTCCTTCCTGTCCCAGCCACTCTCCTAACTGCACCGGAGCCGTAGTCAGTCACTTCTTACAACGTTTAAATAGTTTATTGCTCTCAGAACATGCTTACTTGCATATACCCTTGCCCTAGAACTCAAGACCTTTCCTTCCAGTGCCACACTTTGGAGTTGGTGAAAGATGCTTCCAGCCAGGTTAAGTCTATTCTATCATCGTGACTTACCTTAAGAGAACTGTCTGTAGGTCTTGCCTGGAGGAAGGTGTTGCTTACACTAGAGAAGAAGATGAGAGAAGGTGCGAGAAGACTATTCGTAGGCTCGCTGTGTGCTACAGAACCGCCATTTCCTGTGTCCGTGCACCTCACTTTCCGTCCTCAACCACTGACCGCTTAATGCCCTAGCTAGAGAATTTCTTCCCCATCTGTCCTTCCCTCCCTTCCTCTCCCTTCCCCCGACCCCCGCCCCCTCCTCTCCCCACTCCTCTCCTTCCCCTTTCTTCTCTCTCTGATCTGGCACTTGCTCGTCTTCCTGCTTTTACCTCTTGTTTGCTGTTCAACATTAGCCCGTTTGGGGATATTTGCCCAAAAGAACATACGGTTTTTACTTGGCATCAGGAACTTCTTTCAGAACACTCCTGTTTGCCTCGATACCTGGATTTACCCAAACCATTTAGGTACCATTTGGGAAACTGTTTAAGATTGTTTTGCTGGGGTCAGGGCTCATGTCAGAACTGAGTCAGTGGCCCAGGCAGTTAGCAAGGGCACAAACCTGTGCACAGCTGTGTGACGCACAGTGCTGTGATGGGTGCTGAGGGAAGTATTATAAAAGGAACCATGAAGCAGGGCCCTTGTTTGGAGAGCAGAGAGGTCAGTTGTCGCTTGAGTCACTTGGTCCTTTTGCTGCTGTCCTCGGGGGTTATTTCCTTTTCTGAAAGCCGGTTGAGCAGAATGAGTCAGTTTTTACTTAGCCTGCTCGTGAGACAGCCGAATGTGTGTCTCTCCCTCCCCCTCACTCCTTGAAGTTTGCCATCAGAGCTGGTTGAGGGGAAAGTTCCTGTCCTGGGCCTGAATTCTCACCCCCACGTGGGAATTGGGCTCTCACCCTGCACACAGGTAGTGTTACCTTGGGCGGTTTGTATAATCTAAAGCTGACAAGCCTTCACCATTACAGATGCTTCATGTCCTCATTTAAAAAAAAGGAAGCAGCCCTCCGCCAGCAGAGCTTTAGGTAGAGATGAACCTGTGTGGGGCCCAGTGGGGTGGTGGCTCTTGTGTTTGGTGAAGAAGGCCAATGAGAGCCGTTTCTGGCTTGAGTTTTAAATCTAAGGCCCCTCCAAGCTGGCTAGAGAGGAGATCACAGAATGACAGCCAGAACTGGCTTGAGACGCATCCGTCCTTGTCATGTGCATTTGGATTTCACAGAGAAAGGGGTCTGTTTAAATTGGCAAACGTCCATCTACCCTGAGGGAGCCCAGACTCTGTAATGGGTGTGTTCGGAGCAGGGACAATGTAGTCAAGATGAGCGTTTTGGAACCCCTCAGAGGGGATTGTGCTTCCTTTTGGTATTTACCCGGCCATCTATCATTGTGAACTCTCTTACCATGTGAACGCTGGACCCATTGCTCCTCCGAAAGGGCTTTCTTTTGAGAAGGTGAATTTATAAGGACCTTGCACCCAATGAGACAATTAGACAAGCGGGACCGGGTAGGGGGCAAGCGTGCTGTGGGTTTTCAGTTTCCCTGAGTGATCCCATGGAGCCACAGGCTTGCAGGATGTGGGTGGGTGGGGCTGTACTGGACACAGTGCATTCTAGTCCCGACCCTTCCAGAATCTAGCTGTGGTGACCCTCTATGCCTCTGTTCCAAGCCACAGCCTGAGTCTGAACCTAACCGAAGCTTCATGAGCATGAGGCTGGGAAGAGAGAGCCCTTCCGGCTTTGGGAGCCAAAGCTGTCTGCTTCCTCTTGGTGCAGAACTGAGCCCATGTAGTGAAAGAGCAGACCTAGGCCGGCTGACTAGTGACTATGTCCCCGACATGGGCGCAGAAAGAAGTTCCCGCTCAAACCTCAGACCACGCATCCTCTCCTTGAGTAACTTATGTTTTTTAAGAAAGCAGGCTACCGATTGATGCGTACTTCTGAAGTCTGAGGTGGGAGGAAGGGGAGTGTGAGAGGCGTGGAAAGTGTGAGTAGAAGAGGGAGGGCTTCTCTCAG
Organism: Lynx rufus; assembly: GCF_022079265.1. Lineage (NCBI taxonomy): Eukaryota > Metazoa > Chordata > Mammalia > Carnivora > Felidae > Lynx > Lynx rufus. The sequence goes on from NW_025814856.1 coordinate 122,710,760, forward strand.
GTAGGGGCCAGAGGCAGGAGCCCTGAACCCTGTCCAGGCTTAGAATGACCTGGGAGCATTTTAATAACTGACCCCTCCCCAAACCAATTAAATCAGAGTCTCTGGGGATGGTGTTTGGTGCTAGGTATTTATATAGCACAGCAAGGCTGACAGCCAATGGTTAATAGGTGACCAGTGAGAAACGTTCTGTATACACTGAGGCCAAATATGTTAACCTCAGACACAGTGGTTCTTAAACTTCAGGTGCATCAGAATCTCCTGGAAGACTTGTTCAAACACGGATTGCTGAGCCCCACCCCCAGAGTTTCTGATTCAATGGGTCTGTGACCACCAAGCCCAACGTTTGCATTTTTAACAAGTTCCAGGTGACGCTGATAATTGCTGATCTGGGAACACACTTTGGCAGCCAATCGGCTGAGGCCACGACCCTTCCCCAGCCAATCGGCTAAGGCCATGATCCCTATGAAACCTTTGTGCCTTTGAAACTCGCTCTCTCTCTTCGGTATCTCACCGCTGCTTTGGTGCAGGTAGGCGATTGAGCTCGAGGTAGGTCGAATAAAGGCTCTTTGCTTTTTGCATCGGACTCGGCTCCCTGGTGGTCTTTGGGGATCACGAATTCTGGGCATAACAGTAGAATTTTTCCAGATGGTATCTGCATTTGTTATGTCTTAAAACTCAATCACCAACAATGAACGCAAAAGCAGTTATGCTACCTAAAATAACTCAGGCTAATTAAAGCCTTTTTCTGGTCATCAAAACCCACTGTTCTACATCCGAGTGCAAGTTAATTGATAGATGAAACACAGCGAGATTGTGGGAAAGGAAAAAAACACTGACAAGCTTTAAAAAAAAAATCCTTATTAGCATTCTTTTAAAGATCGAGACCTGGGGCTTCTGGGTGGCTCAGTCAGTTAAGCATCCGACTCTTGAGTTCAGCTCAGGTCACGATCTCACAGTTCGTGAGTTTGAGTCCTGCATCGGGCTCTGGGCTGATAGCACAGAGATTGCTTGGGATTCTCTGTCTCCCTCTCTCTCTCTCTGCACCTCTCCCTCTCATGCTCTCTCTCTCTCTTTAAAAAATAAATAAAAATATATAAAATCGAGACCAGACTTTCCATTTTCTGAAAAGAATTCCTAAGTAGGCTTGTGAACCTGACCTCTCGGTTACTAACTGCTCCTCAATGCCAGTCCTGACTGCTTTCTCTTACATGCCTCTTCCAGGCCATCAACTCCATCCTTACTGGTATTCTGAATCTGACCACCACCATCTCCCCACTGGTTTAATGCAAGACTCTCATCTGCACTCTACCTCACAATCTATTTTCTTTTTTTTAAATTTTAATTATTTATTTTGAGAGAAACAGAGTGTGACTTGGGGGAGGGGCAGAGAGAGAGGGAGAATTCCAAGCAGGCTCTGTGAGGTCAGTGCACAGGGCTCGCACACACGAAGCCATGAGATCATGACCTGAGCCAAAATCAAGAGTTGGACACTTAACCGACTGAGCCACCCAGGCGCCCCTTGCAGTGTATTTTCTACACAGAGGCTGAAGTGACCCCATTCATCCTAAAAGTTCAAATTCAGTGGCTTTTCTTCTCAAGAATAATACCTGCATGATCTCCCCCATCTTCCTTCCCATCACACACACACACACACACACACACACACCTCTTTCCAGTTGCCCCAACACACCCAGAAGCAGGACCTTGGCATTCACTTTTCCGCCTGTCTACAATGCTTCCCTCCAGGACCCAGATGCTCATGAGTACCTCCCAACCCTCAAGACTATTCAGCAGTCACCCCAGCAAGGCCTCCCTAGCCATTTCACTGACAGTTTCAACCTCCAGCCAAACCCTCCTCCCTTCACGTTCAGACCCAAGCACCCTTTATATCCCCTTCCCTGTCTTCTTTTTCCTCCCTAGTGATTAACACTTTATAGCACATTTTACTTCTTTATCTTGTTTAATTTTCCCTCTCCTGGTCAGAAAGGAAGTTCTGTGAGGTCTGGGATCTGGGTCTGTTTTCTTCATGGCTATATGCCCGTTATGCCCAGAGGAGAGCCTAGCATTGGGTGGCTGCTCAAAAAATATTTGAATGGTTGATGAATGAATATTCTTCAGGGCAGCTCCCACATTCAGTATTTTTTTTCTTTTTTTTTTTTTAAGTTTTTTTTAACGTTTTATTTATTTTTGAGACAGAGAGCATGAACAGGGGAGGGTCAGCGAGAGGGAGACACAGAATCTGAAACAGGCTCCAGGCTCTGAGCTGTCAGCACAGAGCCCAATGCGGGGCTCGAACTCATGGACTGCGAGATCATGACCTGAGCCAAAGTCGGCCGCTTAACCGACTGAGCCACCCAGGCGCCCCCACATTCAGTATTTTGATGTCAAAACTGGCTAACTTCAGAATGTCTACCCCCTAACGTACATACATAACTCTTGTCTCAGAACATACGTCCACACTTTGTAAGAGCCCTGCAGTCACGGAGTAGTTAGTACCAAGGCAGGGTCACAAAGTTAGTGTGTTATAGTGATTTTTGTAGTGGAAACAAAATCTCAACCCCCCCATGGAATACATTAGGGAATCCCTGGTTCGAGGAACTTTAGCTAATGTTTTGTACTTTTTTTTTAAGTAGGGTTCATGCTCAACACGGAACCCTATGTGGGGCTTGAACTCACGACCCGGAGATCAAGACCTGGGCTGAGATCCCGGAGTTGGATGCTTAACAGACTGAGCCACCCAGGGGCCCCCAGTGTTTTGTGTTATTAAGCTGTCTTTCAACTGACACTGTGAAAAGGGCGTTTTAAGGTAAAATATTCTTTTAAGATGATTACTAAATTTGTAAGTGTATCACTAGCTTTTTAAGGTTATAACTAAAATGAAAGCAGTAGATTAAAAAATTCTTGTAAAACTTGTAGACTCTGAGAAGAGGTTCCAGGTAGAAAAACTGTAAGACTTCAAGATCTTTTAGGGACAAGAGTTCCAGGCCCGGGTTAGACTCTCTGAAAGGAACTGGTAGCTCATAGTAGCTAGCATTTTTTTTTTTTTCTTTGTAAGATGAGTTTTTCAATATTGCAGGATTTTAAAAGATTAAGTGAGAAAGTACCTGGAAAAACATTTAGTCCAGTCTGCCACGCAGAGAGGCAGGTGGTGTTCACTTCTTTCCTTTCTCCCTCCAAATTCAGCGCACTGATACATCCGGACCTGCTACTTGTACTAATTTGTGTACCGTCTAGTTTGATCAATTCCAATGAGCTTTGGTAGAAGTTGCCTCCAGCAATCTCACTTTAGAAAACTACTTCCTATCCTGGGCACCACGAGTTGAGAGTCCAAGGGACTAGGATTGTGTAAATTCAGTGGTTTTCAGATGTGTGCTTTTGGAACCCTTTGCTCAAATGAAGTCTCTCTTGGAACGCTGACATTTCCTGGATCCTGGCAATTCAGGGCTGGGGCAGACAAGGCCCTGCCCTCGTGCCTGTCATGACCTACTGGAGACCCAACCTTCGTACAGGGGGTGGGGCAGGGAAGGCAGAGCCGTGCTTCACAGGGGTGAGGTGGTCACGGTGGGAGACACAGGGAGCCAAGGGTCTTGTGTGCCAGGGAAGGAACACGGGAGGGAGAAGGGCCTTGTGGGCTGGTGGCTCCCAGGGCCTTTCTGTGTGAGAAGCACTCCTGGAGCCTGTTAAAAGTGTGAATTCACACCTCCTGGGGTCATGTTCCAGGAGGTCTGGAGTGGGCTCAGAAACCTGTGTGACGCAGAACGCCCCGTGCTTCTAACACACAGGCAGGTTTGAGCACCGCCGATGTAGCAAACTCTTGAATTAGCTACATGAGAGCGTTTTTATTTTATCTTGAGGTCGCGGGCATTTAAACATGGGTCTGTGGTTCTTTTGAGGATTTCTGTAGAAATTTTGTGCACTATTTAATGCACAGTATTTGTACATTTTATACGTTTATATTTTTCTTTTTAATTTTTTCAAGTTTATGTATTTTGAGAGAGACAGAGCGAGTGGGGAAAGGGCAGAGAGAGGGAGAGAGAGAATCCCAAGTGGGCCCCACACTGTCAGCACAGATCCCGACGCGGGCCTCGAACTCACAAACCACGAGTTCATGACCTGAGGTGAAACCAAAAGTCCGACGCTTAACCGACTGAGCCACCCAGGTGCCCCTATTTTTTCTAGGTAGGGAAAAGAATCCATTACAATTCCAAGGAAGGGCCTTTTCCCCCTCATTCCTTCAGTTGTAAATGTTGAGAAAAACAAAGGCGGGAAAAATATGACTAAGAATAAATCATCTTACAACTTGTGGCCCACTGTTGTACATCTGAGACACGCAGAACATGACATTCTTAAAGGGTCTCATGACTAATGTCTAGATTTACCAGTTAATGAAGGGTAACCTTATCTTGACAATAGCCAGACCTTCAAGGTCCTGTAGACCTCACCTTCAACATACACGAATTCCTTAGAGACTCACTTATCCATCACCCCTACTAACTAAAAAGAGTAGAATCAGTCACTCCTTGTAATCACAAGTGCAGTGTGGCCCCGTAGGTCCTGTCCTGGTGCTATAACGAAAGCACCTTTTTTCACTGGGAAATGTTTCAAGAATTCTTTCTGGACCTTCACACTCCACACTCCTGCATTATTATTTTTTTTTAATTTTTATTTTTTTTAACATTTATTTATTTTTGAGACAGAGAGAGACAGAGCATGAGCAGGGGAGGGTCAGAGAGAGAGGGAGACCCAGAATCCGAAACAGGCTCCAGGCTCCGAGCTGTCAGCACAGAGCCTGACGAGGGGCTCGAACTCACTGACCGCGAGATCATGACCTGAGCCAAAGTTGGATGCCCAACCGACTGAGCCACCCAGGCGCTCCACACTCCCGCATTATAAAGACCTTAGCATTTAGGTGTGCAATGTTAAGGGGGTGGGGGCAGCCAAGAATCTGTTTCAAACTGAGGACTGAGATAGATTTGGAGCCACAGGGCCGGGGGAGGAACAGAGAGGAAGGAGAGGCACAGACTCCATAGTGCATTCTTTGGAAAGCCCCGAAAGGGTAAGATATTCAGGCCAAGCAGGAAGAATAAGGAAAGGAGGCATCTGCAGGGCTCCTCAATAGGTCCACCACCAGTCTTCTCCAGGGGACGTGGAGACCAGAACTGGGGAGAAGCAGGAAGAAAAGACAAGTCTTAGGATTTCCCTGTCTTCTTGGACAGAGGGGCCTCCGTGGGGATGCGTGATGCTGGCCTGTTTATTGCACGCGGTTGGGCCTCAGCGAGCCAGAGGAGGCCTTGCTCGGTGCCCCGCAGATCTGATTACGAAGCACAATTAACTACTGTCTTGTTTTCACAGCAGAAGCAGAGTCTGTTTTCTTCTGGAGCTAGGATCAGCTCCCCCTGCCCCTTCCTGCTCACTCACGTGCCCAGCAAGACCAGATACGGGGCTTTGCCTTGGAAGGGACCTTTGCGCTGGTTGTTTTTCCAAAGTGCAGTAGCTAACATTCCGGACTTTCTGTGGCCCTGGCTTTCTTCCTTCATTTCTCCAGGCAGCATGTGTGGCCTGTGCTGCGTACTCAGACCAATGTGGGGTTTCAGCAAAGCGATCGTACAGTTAATCCTCTAAGCCAGGACGTGTGCTTGGGAGAGCTGCTTCGACTCCTCCAGCACAGGACAGCAGGCACAGCCCTAGATGGGTGGGGCACAGGTCTGGTCGGCCCAACTCTACCCTGTAGGAAGTCAGGGCCCATCAAGGCCTGGGGGCCCCTCAGCCTGAGACTGATGGATGGTCTTGGAAGGATGTGGGGGTGCTCTTCCAATTTCCTGCCTGCATGCGGAGAGGGGGATGCCCGCAGGCTGGGCCTGGCCCCCCCCCCCCCCAGGTTCTGGTGGTGAGGGGAGATATGGAGCCGGAGAATGGATTTTCTCCCCCTTTCAAAGCTCATAGGTCTCTGGGATTCTTTGTGTCTTTGATCTGTCCTGCTGGCACTCAACGCTGGCCTGTGAGTTACTAGCAAATACGAAAGGCCAGTTTATTCAATGAATATTTCTAGAGCTCCTCCTGTGTGCAGAGTTCTTGCTGTGGGCATAAGTAATGGCACATGCCTTGAGCAGTTCCCAGCCTGGTGGCGGAGCCTGGCAAGGATTGCCCTGGGAGCTCCTAGAGGGGCCTTGTCTGACTGACACTGGTAGGACGGCTTCCTGGAAGGGAGGCTCTTCGGGCTGAGTCCTGTAGGATGGACGGGATTTGCCAGATGGAGTCCACCGTGGTGGTTCTGTGGTGGGGGAAGCATGCTTCAGCTCTGTGGGAGGGCCTCAAGCTCTGAGCAAAGAAATCCCTGCCGACAAAATCTGGGGAAACTCAGTCAACACGGGGCAGTGATCTCAGGGCGCTCTCCGCCCATTCCCCCTGCTAACTGACTTCTCTAGGTGGGGTGGCTCCCTCAGGAGATTTAGTGGCATCTCAGGGGGCAAAGCCTGGAAATCATACTAAGCATATTGATGGGAAAATTTACGTGTTCTGTACCTGCTTCTTTCCCTCCTGCTACAACTGCCTTCCCCTAGAGGCTTCCAGAAAGGCAGGCGAGGTCACTCACCTTTCCAAAGTGGTACATGTGTGCGTGTTGGAAAAAGGAGACGAGACGTTTCCTTGTTCCACGGCTCCCACGCCAGACAGCAACAGAAACGCCTGGGGGGCTTGTTAATGTGCAGATTCCCAGATTCCACCCCGTCTGGAAATAGAGGTTCCCAAAGTCTCTTCTCAAAGAGCAGCCCAGTCGGTTCCCTTGAGCCACCCAGGCGTGTTCTCAGAGCTGTGGGCCCCGGCCAGCCTCTTTTCCACAGACTTCTCCCTGACCCCGGCTGAAGCGTCACGCTAGGAAAGGACTCCCTTGGGCCTTGCAGCCCCAGACATACCCCGCGTCAGCCTCAGACACGTGAAGGGGAACCTATTGTGCGACAGCCCCCTTCCCACCCAGCTGCCTCACTGCCCACCGTGGCAGTCCCGGGTTCCCCGGGCAGTGGGAGAAGGGAAAGGAGTAGGGGAGGGCATCCGAGGTTCTTGTGTCCCCCAAACCTTGTCTGGCTTGGGGCCACCATGGGTGTGGGCTCAGAGAGATGGAAAAAACAGGAAGCGGAGGAAAGGGCCGGCTGCAGAACCTGACTTGTTTTCAGTCCTCGGACCCGACCCTCTTCTCCCCTCACCACAACACATGGACGGGGACACAGAGCACATCCTTTCTTCTGCTTTTTGCCTTGTACCGTTTGGGAGCTGTTTCTTCCCAACTAGATTCTGAGCTTCTTGAAGCAGGAACCTTGCGTTATTAGTGGTGTTATTTCCATACGTGGCACAGGGTGGTGTCCAGGAAATGGGGAGTGACCGACGGATGGGCGCGTGTGTATCTAGTGTCTGGGTGCACCCGTGCGTGTCTCCAGGGGTCTCTCCGGATCCCTCTGGGCCTCCCCGTGTGGCCCCAGGAGTGTTTGCCTCCACGTCTGTGCACCTCTGTGTGTCTCTGGCTACGGACCTCCACATATTGGTGGTCAGTTTCTGTGAGCCTTCATTCCGCTCTGTCCATTTTCCTTCCTACTGCTAGTTAGCCTCCTCCACGGGAAACCGGGGGTCTGGAGGCTTCAGGCCGTGGGTAGCACCTCCCCCACAGACCCTCCCAGCAGGGAAATGTCAGCTCACCTTCCACCTCCCACCCCACAGATGCTCCACACCTGCCATGCCTGCCGGCATCATTGCCGTCTACAGGCTCATACCCCAACCAGGCACTTCGTGGCCCCACTTTGCTGCATAGCACTCAGGTGCGTTGGCCGGCGGTTAACCTCTCCTGGCTCAGCCCAAGGGCCAAGCAGCTCCCAGGTGCCCCTGCATAGCCAAGCCCTTGGGGAAGGCTGATGGTTTTCATTTTTTTTTTTTTTTTAGCCAGATTTAAAGAGGACTTAATCAAGTGGCTGACACATAATTTTTGAATGATAGATCACGATGCAGTTTTTGGCATCCATCTGGGGAGTTCAGAGAAGTGCGTGACCTCTACTTATTTATGTGCAAAGGCTTCTCAGCGTGTGGGGATATAAAAATGAAGAAAAGAAAAAAGAAAAGAAACGATGCTGAGTCCTGATTTCGTTCTGGCAATAAATATTCACCCATGGATTCATGAACGATGAAATGCCTATCCATTCCATTAAGATGTGTTTCCAATACATTTCCCTTTTGAGGTTTAACATCGACTTACAAAAACGTTTAGTGTCTGTGTTGTGTGATTCAATTGTATACTATATCTTATATGAAAAATAGTGGTAACAACTCAATCTGGAAGACGTTTTCAAAAAACTTACAGATTTCGATCGCAGAAAATTAAATATTTCTATTTCAATTTATAAATATATTTTGTGGCAGAGAAGTATGATAAGGTGAGCAAAGAAAGACTTTCAACCATAAAAATCCTGCATTACTAGAAAATTCCATAGGGGAAATGGAATGAAGATACAAGTTCAAAGTGAAAAGGAACAATGTAAAATTTTTTGCTGTTGAGGGAGAGTTAGCTCGTTAGCATGTTTTTTTAAACAGGTGAGGGTGGTTATTAAATCACTGTTGTGTTGGGATTCTGAACGATGTATTTTAAAGTGTTGTGGCAGGTTTGTGTTAAAATGTGAATATTTGCCAAATGCCAGATATCACTCTCTCTTGCACATTTAAAAATGTATGTAGAACATACTAGATGTCAACTTAAAAACATGCAAGATGGGATACCGGATTACAAAAAAAAAATGTTTTGGGGGTATTCCTAGAGCAAAAGCCCTTTTGAATCCTGGCCTGATGGCTCCTCAGTCCCTTCCACTCCCACCGTCTCCTGGAAACTCCCTCATGGTTGTTCACGGAGACTGTTGGGGCCTTGTCTACACTTGCCTCTGGATTTCAGGACACTGGCCTTTGGGACGGGCTGCGGCCTGCTGTGTGAATTGTACCCGTCCCGTGCTGAATTAAACTGCCCTTGGTTGGGGAGGAGGGGCAGACACTGTCCCGGGGAATGATAATGGGCAGACCTGCAGACACACAGGTCAGAGATGGAGAACCAGCCCTAGGCCAGAGCCATGGGCTCTGCAAATGAGAATGGATCCAGCCCCCCATCCTTGGCCACAGCACCCTTCGCATGCCTGGTTGACTTGACCTGAGGGGAGGCTGTTTCCACAGAGGCATGGTTTATTTCGCAGAGAGCAGAGATGTGGTTTCTGAAGGGGAGGCTGAAATGAAGCCCAGTCTGAGGTGGGGGTTGGGAGATTGGTTCTAATCATCAAAGACCCACTTTGGTTTCTGATATTCCAGTCCTGCTCCTTGCCCCTCGGGGGAGTGGGGGGCAGCCTCCTCCTCCCTTGTCCTGCACTACACCTTCTGGTTGGCCTAACAGTGTATGGCTGCCCTAACTGTGTCTTCCTCCCCACAAGTTCCTCCCCAAGGTCCTGAGCCTGTGGAGAAGAGGTCTCCCAAGACAGGAAGCAGCATCCTTCCTAGGACCCCAGGGACAGGAGCATGGCTGGGGAGGGGCAGAGAGATGACCTGGTCTGGGATGGGGGGGTAGGTGAGAGCCCTTGGGATGAAGCCAAATTAATCCTTTACTTCCTATTGCTGTGACCACCACCCTCAACCGCAGAGGGCAGCACTGAGCAACGGAGGCAGAAGGCAAGGAGGGCCAACCGCATTGAAGGGGGCAGTGGGGACCCCCGGCTCTGCTGAGAACTAGCTGTAGGACTTGGGCAGGCCCCTCCTGGCTCGGGGCCTCAGTTTCCTCACCTGTGAGTGGGGCTACGGTGAGGATGCAGTGAGAGGCTGGTGTGGGCAAATGCCTGAAGACTTGTAAACTGCTCCTCTGGGGGCGGGGGGGGGGGGGTGGCTGGTCCCTGTGACTCCCCTCTGCTCCCTCTGCACTGACACTTCCGGCCCAGCCGGCCCTGGCTCCTGAGAGCCTCTCACGCCGCCTGCCGCACAGCCTCTCTCCGGCTGGCCGGGCTGGCCGGGCTGGTCTCTTCCCTCCCTTCCGCCCCCACCAGGGCCCGCGCAGCAAGGTGAACCCAGAGACAGGCGCCAGACAAGGATGGGGAAGCTGTCCCTAAGGTGGAGTGATGGGCGAGCGGGGTGGCGGAGGGGTCACACGGTGGCCGTCTGCTTGATGCTGTGGAAGCTGATCCGTGTGGGCGACGTGGGGATGGACGTGGCCCGGGCCACGGGCACTCGGAGGGAGTGGTGGTCCTGCCAGCGGTGCCACCTCTTTCTCACGGCCGAGCGCACCTGCGGGAGAGGCAGAGGCTCAGCCGGGCCTGGGGGGCCAGTCCTGGGACCCAGAGTCTTCTCCCCTGCCCCCTGCCCCTTGCAGGGCCCTTCAAGGGAGGTGGGGCGCCCTTCACCCTCACACCCAGGCACTGGCTGGTTCCAAAGGCAGGTCCTCCCCCTGAAGCCCCTGTTGGCCTTGGCGTGTTGTTTCTGGCAGGCACGGCTGGCCGTCTAAACTGGTTTGAGACCCTCAGGCAGGATTCCCGTTTCCCGAAGTCGGGTGGTAGAGCTCGGCAGAGCCAGGGGCCCAGGCACTTCCAAAAGGCTGGGCCACTCCACCGGAGTGGGAACTGAGGACTAACCCGGAGCCTGGTCTCCTACCTCTCCATTGAAGAAGCAGTAGAAGACAGACACAAAGAAACCCTGGAAAGGAAGGAGGGAGGCGTCAGTGACTTGCTTGGCGAGCCGTGCGGCAGGGCCGGCCCGGAACACTCTGCCCCCGAGGACCCCAGAGGCTAAGAGCTGCGGGGAGCCCACCCCTCACGGCGCGGGTGTACCGGGGTCCCCTGCAAGCGACAGGCTGCCACGAATCCTCAGAACAGGTGCCGGACCTTCGGTAGGTGCAGGCTAGGGTGACTGAGACCCAGTCAAGAGGGGAGCCCACCCTGGGGTGGGGGTGCCAGGGGCCGGGGCTCAGGATTAGTGTGTGCATGCATTCGTATTGCAGTGTGCACATATATACACCAGTCCCAGGGGAAGTCTCTGTGAGGACACTGGTGCCCGAGCGTTCTAGGGCAGGAAGGAGTCCCCATCAGGTCACACGCCCCACCTGGAATGACTGCAGGAAGGAGTTGAAGTAGACGAACACGATCTGCGACAGGTCGTCCTCCCCAGGGTTGACGAAGAAGAGCATGTAGGTGATGCCCAGGAGGGGCAGGAGAACCAGGGTGGCCTTCACTGCCTTCCTGGGGGGCGGGGGTGAGAGGGTGACAGGACTGGTCTGAGACCACACTGCAGGCAGGGCCCCACTCAGGTGCCGTTTCTTCTGGGACCCCTCAGCAAGCTCCCCGGCTGAGGACCAGGAGGACTAAGAGGGCCCGGCCGGAGGCAGGCTCCCCTCGGGGGGGCTAAGGCGCCCACGCTCACCGGTACTGGATTGTTTCCGATGTGGTGGATGCTCGCAATTTCGTCATTAGGATCCTGACGATGTTGAAGAGAAATACAAAGTTGATCTGGAGGGGGAGGCAGGGAAAAAGGCAGGCCCATGAGGTGGGGAAAGAACCGACAGGCAGCCACTGACGCCTGGGGCCCACCGAGACGCATGCCCCATGCACACATCCATCCTACCGGTCACCCCAGCCCCTGCCTGGGGGCCCGAGGCCTCTGTTTCTCCCACACCAGGACAGGCAGGCACTTTGCTCAATTCCTTGTCACCCGAGGGCTCCAGAGCCTGCTTCTCCACCTCCAGAGCCAAGAGGAAAAGCAGCCTTAGAAAGCAGTGAACAAGGGCACAAAGGCCACTTCTCCTGAGCCGCAGCTCCTCAGAGAGTCCCCAAGCCCCTGCCCCTGCCTTGTTGATTGAGGGTTCCCCTGAGGCCCTTCGACCCTTGGAGCAGACCTGGCCAGGAGTGACTGATCTCTCCCCATCCGTCCCCTGCATCCAGGAAAACTCTAGAACCGTCACAGACACATCTGAGGCCACGGAGATGAACGATCTGCTGGGCTGACTCCTAGGCTCCTGGAAGGACCTCATTTATCTTCATCCTGAGCCTCTTCCTCAGCATCAGAGCCCGCGCACGCAGCCTCTTCCTGGGACCTGCCCGTGGGGCCTCCTGAGTCATCCTCACGCTGTGTACGGTCACTGTGGGCCGCAAGCGTCCCGTCCATCTGCGTCAGCTCGTCTGTGCGACTGGTCTGGGGCGGGTCGAACCTTCCGGTGGGCCTGTTCTCCGTGCCTGTGTGTGTTTGCCTCAGAGAGTGTGTGTTCGTGTGTGAGCGTGTATCTGGGGGCGTGGGCAATGCCAGTGTTTCTCTCTATCCATCTCCGAGTGTGAGCAGACAGGAAAGTGAGACTCCCTTTCTCGGGAATCTCTCCCGAGAAAGTGCACATGAGTCAGAGGGTGTCTGCTGGCTCATGCAGATGCACACACACGAGTACATATGTGTGCACACGCGTACACACAAATTCCTCCCGTGTCTCTGTCCTGAGAATCCATCACTTCTGAAGCCCTCCTAAGTGCTGGGTATATACCAGGCTGGGAGTTGGGCTATACGGCAGACATGATCAACCACAGCCGGCTGCTCTCATGCCCATGGCCGCATGGCCAGGGTATGGGGCGGGAGGGATGCCTTCAGCCAGCGGCCCGCTGCGCTCTGCTTCTTCTTCAGGCCCCTGCGTTTCTGGTATATTTCCTTGGATCACAAGAGCACCCTAACACATAGGTCAATCCTAATTTTCTCGTACAAGTGATACAAAATACTTGACCTTTTCTGATTCTTTCTCACTTCTCTGAGAGTAGAGGCAATATATTCTCATTTCTGCCACAGTCCCTGCATTATATCCATTTACCCATCATCTATCAACCCTCTACCAATTCATTCAATTACCCATCCATCATCCATCCAAGTATCTACTCAACAATCCAGTCATCAGTTTATCTACTCACCCGTCCATCCACCCACACACCCGTCCTTTCTGTCAGTGAGTTGCAGAGCACCTGCAGGCTGCAGGGTCCTGTCCCATGTGCTGAGGCAAAAGCAGGGACAGGGTCTAGTGTGGAGGATCTGGGAGATAAGGCCTTATCCTCTCTACTTGGTGAGGCAGGCAGTTAGTGATGCTGCCCCTGCCGCATCACAGCCTGGGTCTGTGCAGCCCGGAAGTCACTCTTCCCTTGTGAGCGTGGTTCCCAGCCTCCCCCTCCACCACACCTTCTCCACCTCACCCTCTCACAGGCACCTTCCCCCTCCTCCAGGGAGCCTCTCACCATCCAGCCCACACGGAGCTTTCCCTTCCTGGCCTCCCAACCCTGCCCCAAATCCCAGCTCTTCAGTGAGCACTGCTTACTGTCCCATAGCCTTGACCAGCCTAGTCTCTTCATTCATTCATTCATTCATTCATTCATCTAACTGACTTGCTATGCGTCAGGCCCCTGCTCCCAGAAGTCTTGTGGTCTGGAGGGAGGGGGGACATGCATCTTTCCTAAGGGGTCAGAAAGGCCTAGAGAAATGGCACTGAAGGAAGGTGGGGGATTGTGTCCCAAGCAGAGAAAGGGCCAGAGGAGAAAGCCTTGGGGTGGGGGAGATAGGCCGGCTGGGGCCACTGCAGTGAGTCCAGACAGTGGAATCTATCTACCTCCTTCTACAACAGCAGCTGCAGGGCCCTCCCGGCCTGGGATGTTCCCAGGGCAGCCTGCGTGGCATAGGCTCTGGGAATGTTGAGGGGAGAGGGTGCAGGATGAGAGGGCAAGGCCAAACCCTGTGGAAAAACTCCCCCAGAGAAGTCCAGCCTCGCATCCTCCTGCCCCGTGTGTCCGGAAGCTCTGATGCCGGCAGCTTGGGTTCCCACTGGCACGTTAGGTCCTCGTGAGGCGCTACAGGAAGAATGCCCCAGGCTGGTCAGAGCTCTGGCAGGTGGTGGGTGTCAGGCCCAAACTGGGGGTCTGGACATTACGGTTGCTACCAGGACCGACACGGGAGGTTCGGCATTCCCTAACGTGGCCCAGGACTCACACCATTCCAGGTTTTGTTTTAAGCACTACACAGCTACTCCTCAAGCAGCAGCTGTGATCATTATTCCTATTTTACAGATGGACAAACTGAGGCTCAGATAGGCTACATCACTTGCCCCTGCCACAGACGTAGAAGGCATTGGTGTCAGGATTCGAACTGAGGAAGCTGGCCTCGGCATCCTTCTCCTCACTCCCACATCATGCTGCTGCTCCTGCAGGGGTTAATGAAATCTGGGCCAGACGGAAGGAACTAGAGTGAAGGCCCTCAGCACATGGCCAGGGAGGGGTGATCAGAGCTCAGGATAGCACCACATGGCCCGTCAGCACAGGATCCAAACCTGTGGCTCCAGGGGCTGGGCAGTGCCTCTGTGTCCCGGGCCGCTGGTCCTCACGGTGACCCCATGAAGCAGGGACTGGCATCCTCGTGTTACAGGTAAGAAACTGAGGCTCCGAGCAAAGAGCTCCCTCGGGGTCACCCCGCAAATCCCAGGCGGCTGCCGCCAGTGCTCGTTCAGGATGCCACAGAGCATATCGCCTGCCACCAAGGCAGAGACGATGAACAGACGCAGCTCACTGGCTCTTAACCTCCAGCGCATGAGTCCCATGGACCCTCTCCACCCCTGCGAGGGGGAGGGTGCTTGCTGACTCCTGGTGCTCATGGGAGACCCTCCTCCAACTTCACTGTCACACATGCAGTGGCAGGCAGGGAGGGAGGGAGAAGGAAAGGGGATGACATTTCTGCCTCCTGCCTTCAGACACGGTTCCCAGCCTTGGGGATGTCCTCTGCTCCCTCCAGTTCGGGTATCCAGTGGGTTTAATGGGGTGCTGCGAGGTTCCTCCTCTCACCGCTCCACAGTTCTCAGCCTCCTGTACTGCACATGCACCCGGGCAGTTAAACACGGCCAGCCTGCCTGAGCCCCGTGCATCCGTGGAGACTGGTAACTTGTCAAGATGGAATTGGGGGTGCCCTCAAAACCTGGAGACCAGTCTGTTTCACGGCCCCTGGGGGCCTGGTCCTCACTGGATGCCTCTGTTTTCTCCTCCTGTTGGCATTTTCTAGGCAGGTGAAGCCTTAAAGGCCTACGTCCTGAATCCTATGATGCGCGGGGCCCTGGCTGCGCCATAGAGAACCAGACAACACACATCCCTGCTTGGCAGGGCCCCGGACACTGTGGTTCTCCAACTAGAGTGTGCACATCAAAGGTACTTGGGGCCATTGGTCCAAATGCAGATCTGGCCCCCTGCCCCAGACATTCCCAGTGGTGGGTGAGGGGCCTGGAATTTCTATTTGGAACAGGGGCTGCTAGGACATTGCTGGGGGGAGCACCGAGCAAGGAGACTTTAGTCAGACCCGATGTGGCACACCCTGTAGGTATGCGGGGTTCCGGGGTTCCGGGGACCTGCGTTCACCAGCAGCTGCAGGGGACGTTTCTCGGCCTCAGGCTTCCTCTGGGGCGGGGGAGCTAGTTCAGCCTCAAAGCAGGGGACCCGGAAATATGGGGGTCTCCTGTCCACAGAGCAACCTCCACTGATGGGGCGTGAAATGTGTAGATACGTAACCTAGCTTCCAAATCTTCCACGGGGAGCAGTTCTGAGACTCTTCTGCGTGGTTGCCTCCATGGAAGCCAGCTCGTCACCTCACCCTTTGTTGGTTTTCTTCCTTCCTTGTCTTCCACTCCCCCTCCCTCGCTGTACTTCCTTGGACCACCTTTCACTTGAACGCCTGGCACACGATCTTGTCACATGGCGCTAATTCTGGCTGTTCAACTGGCATTCGTGTGGCCCTGGGCAAGTTGCTTAATTAACCTCCCTAGCTTCTGCTTCCTCACCGGTCCAAAAGGGATACCACAGAGCCTGTCTGAGAAGGTCGGCACAGGTTAAAATACTCATGGAGAGCCTGGTCCAGAGCGGAACCCAAGAAGTGCCACATGCCTTTCCCATGACAACAGCCTCCTACAAACTGAACCAGCCAATTCACTTCCCGGAACCCAGAAATAAGCTCGTTCATGTCTTTCAGCAGCAGAAATGCAGCTGTGAACCATTGGGGGAGGGCAGAGCACTGAGCACGTATCCAATGCAGAGGACAGGCAGGTGGTGGGTGACCGGCCCCGAGTCTCAGCTCAGCAGGCAGTTTCATCTCAGTTCCTTCATCTGTAAAATGGGCATCATAATTCCCGTTTCCAGGCAGTGACGATATGAGATTTGGAAGTAATGAAGACGGGGCTTCTGGACAGGCTCAGTCTGGAACCTGGAAGCCTTTTACGTGTGATGGCTGGCCGTGTGCTAGGCCCAAAGGGAGAAGCAAAGGGCTCTTGGACCGAGAGGTGAGGGCAGAAGCAGAGAAAGAGGTGTGGAACAACAGGTGAGGAGTGGGGGCTGGCACGGAGCCCTCCGTGCCTTTCTCCCCTTCTCCATTTCCTTACTGCTGCCCAACATCCTTGCAGCCGGGAGTCCCTCCCCACTCTTGCTGACCATCCCCCCCCCCCCGCCCCCCAGGCCAGCCTTCCTTGGCAGGATCCCAGATTCACAAAAAGCCCTGTCCCTCCACGATGGGCTCTCAGCAGCTGGCTGGGAGGGGACGGGTCTCAAGGGGTTTCCATTCACACTGGGGGTAGGGATGAGTGACTCATTGCAGCTGGGACTCCAAGGACACTCACTACTTCTGCCTTTGAAATGAGGTGGAATTTCTGATGGTGGAATTTCAGGCAGTGGGTAGAAACCTCCCTAGTCATCTCTAGTGCATATACATCAAGGACACTCCAAAGATGGGGGTCATATGAATCCCAGAAGAAGTCACAAAAAGGAGGAGAGTCAGGAAATGAAAGAGATAAACACTCATTGTCTCCAAGGTAGACCAAAGAACCCCCGTTAGGCACCTGCTGTGTACAAGAGGAGGATGGCGATTGTATCCCACAAGGAGCGGGTGGCCCTTTAAGGAAGCTCGTGCATACAGGAGCCCGAAATTACCAAGCCTGAAATAAGTCTTACGTAAATGCCAATTTCTTATGGGGCTTTTTTGCATGTCTCTTTTTTAAAATGTGTGATATATAGTGGGTTCGCTTTTGCAGAACACAGCCTCTACTTAAACTCTACCTTAATTAAAGCTCGTTATGGATTAAAGACGTGGCGCAATTATACCTTAGATGTGAATACATTTGGCAAGGGGCGGGGAGCTGGACAAGGAACAATTGCTCATTACGCTTCATTCTGGTACCACTGCTCCAGGCTGGGGGCGGTGGGCTGGGCCCCGGAGGGGAGCGCTGGGGGCTGAGGAGGATGTTGGTCTGAGCTGAACAGAAGTCCACACCCCCTTCTCTTGCCACCAGCTGCCCCCTCACCTGGCTGTCTCAGGACCTGGCAAGGGGACGTCAGATATGGGAAGCGCTAGAATTCTGCCGGTCAGAACCATTCTCTGCCCAGAGAGAGACCCCAAGGGCCAGAGGTGACGGGGCTGTGCCAGGGCATGAAGCTGGAGAAGGGATAGCGGGAGGGGGTTGCCGGGAAGTGGGCTGGTGAGTACGGAGTGTGTGCAGGGGCCATTCCAGGCCATGCCTTCCCCAGCATCCCTGCTGGGTAGGTCCTCTGCTGTCCTCCTGGTGCCCTCCCCATCCCAGTCCCCACTGAGGACCTACCAGGAGCACGAGGATGATGGGGCCTTGGTAGATATAGTCCACCAGGTCACCAGGCTCCTTGCCAAACCAGCACCTGCAAAGACGGGGTGGCTGTGAGTGGCCTGCTGAGCGGTAGTCTGGGCATCACAGTAGACCTGGGCCCAGGGTTCTCCGGCTTGACCCTTCCTGAGACCCAGTCTCTAGGGCTGTGCCTTCCCCAAAACCGTGGGACCTTCTTGGCTCACCCCCGGGCTGCCTTTTACCTTCCATGGAGGGCCTGGTCTCCCCAGCTGGAGACCTGGGTCTCCTCCTCCTCCTCCCTCCCCTCCTCATTCCAGACTGCTGGGCCCAGGGCGGGCCATGCAGGAGGCTCGGGAGTGATGGGACAGCCAGTCCCCGCCTCGCTGGCCCAGGGCCCAACCACCCTGTACCACCTGTTTCTGCATCGCCTGGAACCTGCCGCCCCACGTGCCAGGTACTCGGCTGCACAATGCAACAGATGTAGAGGCGGGAGCGGTCTCTGGGCCTGAACTCTGGCCTTTCTCTGAGCTGAGCCTCATTCACCCAGTGAGAGGAGCCCACTGCTCCCAGGGGCTTGGTTATTCTCTGGGGATGCCGGCGGGTGGAGAAGCTCGAGTCCAGGGGAAGGGTGGGCCCAGGACACAGTCTGGCTCTGTCAACAACTCCTGCTGCACCTCAGGAAGGTCCACGTGGACTTTGGGCAATTCTGGCTGTGTCCTCGGAAACCTTAGAGGTCACCCAGTGCACACGGCCTTAGACAGGGATCTGCCCCTGGTACCTGCCAGCACTGAGGTTTCTGATCTTTGCTTCAACACCCCCTTGGACGGGAACCTCACTACTTTACAAGGCGGCCTTCTTACTCTTGGGTAGTTTTTATCATCAGGAGCTCTTTCCGATGTTGAGCTCTTGGAGCCCACCCAACTCTGCCCCTTGCTCCCAAATCCCATGCTTTCTCTCGCCTCGGAGACCCCTTGGAGATTTTTATCCAGAGACTGACATTCCCCTGTCCCCTCTATTTTCAGCTGGAGGTACCCAACTTCCCAGCCACTTCTTGGCTGACATGTGGCCAGAACTGCCATCATCTGGGTGTGGCTTCTATATCAGCAACTCTGGTGCAGGGAGGGTCCCAAGATAGGACAATGTACCCTCGGCAGAGACTGGGAGGCCTGAATAAAACAAGCATCCACTGCCCTGGTCCAGGGGTTTGTGAAAAAGGCTCAGTGACACAGCCTTGGATGTGCTCTAGGCTGAAAGCCTCCTGTATATACCCTTGGCCAGACCTGCCACTCCGAGGGGGAGGCCTTACCAAAGGCCAAAGGCCTTACCAAAGGGGGTCAAGCGTTAGGGCACTTAAAGGAGCCATGGCTCCTAACTCAGATCAACAAAGTTGACTTGACCTCTACCACATGAGTACCCCTGGGTGCCAGGGATTTTTTTTTTTCTTCAATTTTTAAGACAATGGGAAAATAAATCTGTCCTGGAAGGACTTCATTTCCTGCCCCATGGCTTGGCTGAAGCCCTTGGCTGACCTTTTCTGACACCCTGCGGACCCCTGTGACAGGTCAGTCCTACTTACTGTTCATTTTCATAGTAGAGTTTGCCAACGGCCCAGGCGATGATGATGGGGCAGGGGATGCCTGAAAGAAGGACACACACAGGCTACAGCGAACAGACAGACGGACAAGGACCCTCCTGTAGAACACAGGGTGAGGGGACCACAAGGGGCCTGGAACCAATCGCCAAGCGCATGGCCATCCATGGTCCCAGGAGGGGCCTGCCCTAGACCCTGACCCCACCCTTCCCCCTCTCAGCATCCCCCTGCTAAACAGGTCAGACAGATGAGGGGATGGCACGGTTTTCTGAGATTGTTGGATAGAGAAGTGATGCTGGCTGGCTTCTCTTTCCCGGCGAGAAACAAAGGTCCTTGGATTGGCCTTTCCAGGCAGAGAGAGGAGGGCTACTTGTAAAATGTTCTTTTGGAGGGACAATTTGCTCCTTCCTCACCAGCAATGGAAGGGAGTGTGCATCCTCAGACTGTCCTGGGGACAGCAGGCAGGGCTGTGGACCTGTCCTTGGACCCAAGATGAAGGGAGGTGACCTTGTCAGCAGTGCCCCCTCCCCACCAGGCCCTGCGGCCTCCCCGGGAACCTCACACCATCCGATGAAGAGGAAGAGCCACTTGCGCAGGCGCTCGGTGGAGTAGGTCATGACAATGGCCGTGTGCAGGTAGCAGCCCTCCACGAACATCCAGAAGAAGTTGGTCACCACGAAGTAGTTGAAGATGGTGGTGATGCAGCGGCACCAGACCTGCACGGGGCAGGCGGCGGTCAGGGGCCGCCTGGGGCCGGGGCCCAAGTGCGCCACGGGCGCCCATCTGAGTTGTCTAGTGGACATGGTGTTAAATACCCTTGAATCTCGCTCTGGGAAGTTTCAGCCGCCGCCATTTCTCTTTCATGGTTTTAGAACCAGTTAAGGCGCCGGTCTGCCCTGGTTCCTTCTTTGGCGTCTCCCCAGCACTTTCTAATCTCCCTTTTTAACAGAGAAAGAGGGACCCTGGCTCTGAGCTTTCTGCAGGCAGGGGCTGGAACTGAACAACACTGTGGTGTTTTCGTGGTCATTTTTCTGAGAGTCACCTTCAATCCCCAGCAAGTCAGACTGGTGTCCACTCAATATGAAATTGCATGTAGGAAAAAAGGAGGGGGATCAATGAAAAGAAAGTTGTTATGTAAATAACAGAACGGGGTTCATGAAGGGGAGCTGTAGCTATGGAGAGGTTCTGTAGAATCTCCCGTTTGGGAAGATTCTGGGCTTAGTATGATCGCTGCTGGCTACGGAGGAAGACTCACCAACACCGGGTGAGTCGACACATCCCTCTGAGCCTCAGTGGGACATGGAGAAAGTAAGAATGCCATCTTACAGGGCAGTTGAAGAAGATGAGAGTGGCTAAGGCAGGCACCAAGAAATGAAGGTTACGTTGCCATCTGCCTTCCCGGCAGAGGGAAGGGGATTGGTCCTTGTCCCTTTGAGCAGGGCTACTTTCCTGATACCCTGCAGACTGAAGGTGGGCATGCAGACAGACAGAAAGCCTGTCCGGGGCCACAGTAAGCCACGGCCAGGCCTCAGGCCTCCAGGCCAGACCTCTACTCAGCAGACCCTCCCTGGCCATCTTTCCCCAGGCTTCGTCCCCAGGCATACTCAGAGCCGAGGCTGAGATAAGGGAATGGTGGTCAGAAGAGCCCAAGTTCTCTGCCCCCACCTCCCCGTGGACGGCGCATCCCCTCTCTGGCTGGCTCAGACGGCTGTCAGATGGTCCTGTGCTGCTCTGGTCTCTGCCTCTGCAGCTTTCCCCCATGGTCCCAGCCCTGATCTTGGGCCCCATGTGGTTGTCTGTCTCCTTTCTCAAAAAGTCCTGCTGAGGGGGGAAGCTAAAGATCCCCTCCTCCCAGCCTTGCTTTTTCTCCAAGTTAAGCGACAGTTTATAAGCTCAAACTAACATCGGGCTGCAGCATACCCAAAATGGGGTTTAACTCAGTTAGCACTGAGGCAGGGCTTAATGCGGGGCCAAGTTAAGGGTCAAGCCAGGCCGCATGTCGGCGCAGGCCCGCTGTCCAAAGAAAATGTATTGAGAAGTCTCTGATGGTGTGCCACAGAACTCTGTGCTTGGCCTCATTAGTCTGAGTGGCCTGGACATACATAGTACAGTGGCAGTTGACGCAAATCCAGGGGCACGTAGCAAACACATGGGGTGGCCTGGTCAAGATCCTGCTGGCTCAGATGTAGAGGCATCAGTAAAGACTCACATAACCTGGGGTGCCTGGGTGGCTCAGTCGGTTAAGCGTCCGACTTCGGCTCAGGTCATGATCTCACAGTCCGTGAGTTCGAGCCCCGCGTCGGGCTCTGGGCTGACGGCTCAGAGCCTTGGAGCCTGCTTTGGATTCTGTGTCTCCCTCTCTCTCTGACCCTCCCCCGTTCATGCTCTGTCTCTGTCTCAAAAATAAACATTAAAAAAAAAAAAAAAAGACTCATATAACCTCCCTGAGCCTCAGTTTCCATGTCTGTGTCATGGGGAAAATAATCCCTACAGGCGTCTCATTGGAATTAAGCGACATAAAGCTCAACAGATCCAACTTCCAGCCTCTTCTTCTCTAAAGGGTCTTTGGGAGGCCCTGAATTCAGAAGATGGGGCGTGGGACAGGATCAACCAGTCTCGCGTGAGTTTAGTGCTGCTTCCAAGACCTGGGCCTGGCAGTGCCTCCCTGCCCCCACCCCTACCCAGCCCTGACTCTGGCCCCAGCTCTGGAGGGATTATGACTGGGGCAGAGGTGAGCTCAGGCCAGGCCTACACCTGAGGACTGGGCCCGAGAGGGTGCCGCCAGAGCCCGGACCCCGCCCCCCCCCCCCCCCCAGCCCCAAGCCTCAGCCCAGTGACCTCGTTGCTCTCATGCACTTCGTGGTCGATGAGCTGCAGCAGGAACCACATGATATTTCGCAGGATAAAGGTGGTGATGAGATTCCAGTGAATCACGTTCCGCAGACAGCGGATACTCCTGTGGGAGGCCCAGGTCAGGGGTCAGCCGGGGACGGGGAGTCGGTGGAGATGGGCTCTGCCCGGGGTCAGGGACCAGCGGGAATGGCACCTCCCAAGGCCAGGTAGAGACTCCACCGGGGGTGAAGGCAGGTCTGCACCAGGAGCCACATTCCCGCCTGTGGCGGCCATGGCTGGGTCGCTCAGTTCCCCTTTTGCATCCTGCAGGCCTGCCACAGGTTGGTGGCCTGGCACCTCCCCCGCACTCCTGTCCACTGGCTTCAGGGCCCTCAGAGTGGAGGCGAGAATGTCTGGGAGGGGTGAAGGGGGTGCTGTGGGGGGAGGGGCAGGGAGAAGCGGCCGTGGGTAGGGATGGACTCACCGCAGAGCCAGGAAAAGCAGGAAAGCGGCCACCAGGGCTGCCACAGAGACGCAGTGGCCCAGGTAGTTGACAACGAGGGCGACGTGGTAGTGTATGTCGTACTTCCTTTGCTGGACAGACAGACACGTACACAGGCAGACGGAGGCACGGGGCGCATGAAGGTTTGGCTGGGCACTCTAGCTATGGCCACCCTGCGTGTCCTGACCTTGGAGGCAGAAGTGGCTTCAAGTGTCATCATCACACCTGGCTCCCAGGGCTCACGCCTGTTGGCCATGAGGCTTTTGGTATAAACGGCTGTAATCGGGCCTCCCGACATGCAGTCTGGGGGCAGGCTTGGACACAAGGCATTCTGAGATATGCCCGAGGTGTGGCTCCCTAGATTTTACGGTCTCTTTAACTCTGGACTCGGAGTTGCCACACCTGTGTTTCACCTCAGCTCAGACCCTTGCTGGCTGAGTGACTGTGAGTTGATTTCTATCTCTGGGCCTCAGTTTTGACATCTGTACAGTGGGCCAAAATGCCCTCCTGCCCCAGAAGCAGCAAGCCCTGGGAAGTCTGGGGGAAGCCTTGGGATCAGTCTGTCCCGGATGTAGCAGGGAGGGGGTGCGACGTCTGTAGAGAAGAACAATATCAAAACCAAATAGAAGCCAGTCTCCTTGTACTGATCCCCATGTGCTGGCAATTGTAAACAGAAGCAGTGATAAAATACTCCTTCCTGCCAGGGCAGGCTGTCCCCCACCCCGTGCCCACTGTGGTCTGCTGCTGCTCAGAGGGGCCGTGAGGTGGGGAGGGGAGGACAGAGGTCTGGCAGGAACCTCCTTCTTTCCTCTATGACCTGTCCCACTAGCCATTCCTGTGGCCCCACTGCAGACCCCCTTTGGCTTGCATTTTGTAGAATCACTTTCTCAGGGTAGATAAATGTTTTTCCTCGGAACTTGGAACTTCTTTGGGGGGGCAAGTTCCAGCCTCACTGGGGGCTGTAATGGGTGAAGGAAGAGGGAGATGAAGGGGGCACATATCATTTTGGGTCAGGAGGGCGGCGTAGCTTCAAAGGAGAGGAGGCTGGCACCGGAAGCGGCAGGGGGTCTGGTTCCTGAGCAAGGGGGCTGGTGAGGTCTGAGCAGGACCAGCTTCTCATGGGGCTCACCCTTCTGGGGGCTGTGCTTATCTCCCTGCGGAGTCACAGAATCAGAATGCCAGATGGGTTGGGGCGCCTGGGAGGCTCAGTTGGGTAAGCATTCGACTTCGGCTCAGGTCACGATCTCGCGGTTCGTGAGTTCGAGCCCCGCATGGGCTGTGCGCTGACAGCTCAGTCTGGAGCCTGCTTAGGATTCTGTGTCTCCCTCTCTCTCTGCCCCTCCCCTGTTCTCTCTCTCTCAAAAATAAATAAACATTAAAAAAAAATTTTTTTTTAAAGAATGACAGATGGGGAGACTGAAGCCCAGGGGAGGAAGGAAGTCACACAGCCTATTAGATGTTGGGACACTGATCACACTGTCATTCCTTTCTTATGTCACGTGCCATCTTGGTTGTGTCTTCTGCTAGCCGGAGCTCTCCCAAAGGTGGGGGTCCCTGTCCCCCTTCTCTACTATAGTGTCACTGAGCAGGGGACAGGACATGGGGGCAGGAGAAGCAAGTGCAAAAAGGTGTGGTTGGATTGCACAAGGACCGATTCTGTCACCCTTGGGATCCTCTATGCTCAACCTGAGTCCTGATGCTTATACGAGGACCGGGGTTGGGGCTGGTGGGAGCCACTCACCTTGTCATCCAAAATGGGCTCGCACTGTGAGTAGTTGATCCGTGAAGCCCACGTCCCATTCTCCAAGCACTCTCTGTAGGCGTTCCCTACAAAAGATGCCAACCACCAAGGGGCAGGTCCCTCCTCTCCTCAAGAACACTCCCTGGCTCCCTGGGGCCCACAGGATGAGGGCCATACTTCTCAGCCTCTCTAAGCCAGGAAACACAACGCCCGTCTAAAAGTTCACGTGAAAGTCATTTATGTGAAGGTTGTGCAAAAGGCTGCCCACACGTGGCAGCTAAAAGGCATGATAAAACCCGTTTCTGACACAATCTGTGACTAGCATTGTGTATACTTTCTTCAATTGTATTCGAAACGGAACCTGACTGTGAGCCCTGGGTTGTGGCTGAAGATTCGCTGCTTTCAGCACACCACATAATTTCCATTCTTCTCTCGTTTTATACTTATGAGATCTGTCCACCAGTACCAGCACTTCTGTTTTAGTAACTCTGGGGCACCTGGGTGGCTCAGTCTGGCACGTGTCTGACTCTTGATTTTGGCTCAGGATTATGGTCTCATGGTTCGTGAGATCGAGCCCCACATTGGGTTCTGCGCTGACACTGTGGAGCCTGCTTGGAAGTCTCTCTCTCTCTCTCTCTCTCTCTCTCTCTCTCTCTCTCCCCCCCTTCCCCCGCTGTGCTCTCTTCTCTCTCTAAAATGAATGAGTGAATGAATGAATGAATAACAGCTACCATTCACATAGGCGTTTACCACAGACCAGAACCTCTTTTAACCGCTTTCGGTATGCTTGTCCATTCAGTCCTCCCAGCAGCCCCATGAGTAATATAAACCCATTTTACAGAGGAGGAAACTGAGGCACAAAGAGATTAACCTGCTTGTCAAGGATATAAAAATGAGAAGAGGTAGAGCCAGGCTTCAAATGCAGAAGGTCTAGCTTCGGGTTGCCTGTTCTTAACCCCTAGGCTGCTGAGCAGGGGTACACGGGAATGAGGCACGTTTGGGGAAACAGGACTGTGTTGCCAGACTTGAGCTGCCACTGCCTGGGAGAGCACCCCCCATGTGAGATCTCCCAGTGTCTGACAACCGGCCTCCCTGTTAAAACTGGAACGTGATACGTGAAAAGACATTTCAGAGCACCGATGTCTGAGATATGCGAGTGCAGGTTTCGTCAGCGGGGAATGTAGGAAGGCCAGAGAATGCTTAGACTTACTTTCCTTGAAATCCTAGCTTGACCGTCAGTCCTAGCTCTTAAGCCACCTCCTCCAGGGAGCCCACCCTCAACTACCAGCCAGAAGGAACCCTCCCACCTGAGAACTCCAAAGCCCTTTGCCAGCCTCTGCTTTGCATCATTAGAGTGTATCTGACCTCCCCCACTTCGTTAGGAATCCTGAACGATCCATTGTTTGGAAGTGACATGTACTAGGGTTTTCTGCTCTCTGGCTAATGGGTAGTTGTTTGTAGATTTTTCTTTTGGGTTGATGTTAGATATATGACATAAAGCTAATTAAAATAAATAGGTCACAGAGCACAGAGTCACAGAGTTGGAGGGGGAAACTTGGGTTGTTTTTGGAAGCAGTGAGTTCTAAAATAATTAAGGTACTTAAAAAAAACCCACTTCTGTTGAGCTGACAGTTAAAAGCAATGGAATTATTGAGGGAGCACTTGCTAAGGAGCAGAAACAATGGGGGAGATTCTACTAGCTTAATTGTTTTTTAATTTGGTGCTCAGAGCTCCCGGAGTTTTCAAATTCAGGGTCGTTACTGGCCTGTTCCTGCCTCCCGGGCCTGTCAGCTAGAGGCTGCCTTGGGCAGGGCTCTGGCCCTGGTGGGAGTCAAGGCGGTTCTGACCCCAACGTGAGGACACCAGCTCCTCGCCCCTCACCTGGGCACCCACATCCACTCTTGACACCCTTGGGTTTTCTCATTCCTCAGGGTTGTTTTACTACAGAATGGTTGTGTGTTAAGAGAACTTGATGCACAGGGTTAGTGATGTTACTGAACTAAAGGACAGAGTGTGGAGTGAGTCAAAAGGACCCACGTAGAGGTATCCCGGGAGGACAGATCCTTTTGTAAGATGAACAAGCCCTTTAGAGTCCCTCTCAACAGGCCTGGTTTAAAGCGCAGAACATTTATCTTCCGGGGATGTGTTCATAGATGTTATCCAGCTTTCCTGAAGTTCAGTGCTAAGCCCCTTCTTCCAGGAAGGCCTCTTTGATTGCTCCCATCTCACAGATTTCTCTCCCCTAAGCCCCCCCCCCCCCCGCACCCGCCCCCCACCTCACCCCAGAGTCCTCATAGCCTGAGCCTCACACTTCATCCCCGGCTCATTACCTGGCCTGAGTTGTTCAGGTTCTGAGTCTGGTCTTGCTGATCAGTGTGGGGCTAACCAAAGACGGGAACTCAAGAATACTTTCCTGAGTATGATAGCTCTTGATGGCACTGACTACAGGGTGGGCTTGAGGGTGGGAGGGAGTCAGGATAGAGATGCTGCAAATCTGAGACCATTCTGGTCCCTCACGTCAATGCTCCCCCGGGGTACCAGGTTTTATGAATTCTGTCTCCTGGTTTTCTTTCTCTGGAACCCACCCCCCTTCCCGCCACCTCTCCACAGGGCACTTAACACTTGCCCTTGCAGGTCTGACACACAGCCGGATCTAGGCTGAGCCACCCCTTGAAACACACTCTTCACTGCTCTCACCCATGGCTCACCGACAAACACCTACCTACCTTTGAAACCGCAGCTCAAATGCCATCTCCTCCTGAAGGCTTCCCCAACACCCTAGGCATTTAAGGAGTCACTTCTTCTTTTCCCTCTAAAAGCCTTCTCTAGGTCTTGCCATCTCTCGAAACATAGGCCTTCACATTCTACTGTGCTTGAACCACAGCAGTGTATCTATTTTATGTCAAAATCCCGTACTCACCCCTCCACCCCGCCTCACACACACCCCCTGCATTGGTGGGTCCCGTTTCACAAAGCAAAATTTATCTTGACCACAGCTATAATACTTCTCTTCCTATTCTGTTCTACTGAGTTCTATTTATTTTATGTACAAATGCTGGTCATGACTCACTAAATTGACTTCATAATCCACTATTGTGCTATAACCCATAGTTTGAAAACCAAAAAGCTATTTTAGACGATTTGCCATAATTCACTACGGATTTCATCTTTTTGGACCTGATTCTTTTTTTTTTTTTTTTTCCCTTTGCTGCTGAAGTCAAGCTCCCTGGGGTAGGTAGGCAGAGACCATATGGGAGTCTCTGGACCCCCCCCCCTTAGGAATCAGCCATCAAATACACCTTTTCAGCATCAAACAAACTCAGATGTGCCAAAACCTTGGAAAGCAGGGTCTGAGATGTGGGATGTGCTGGTGGAAAGGGGCTGCCCTCTCGGGGCCCAGTTGTGCCTGGAGATGAGGTTCTGGCTACAGACACCAGGTACCAGAGGACTGGAAGACGAATGTGCCCAGTTCTCCAGGGGAGCCGGCTAATGAGGACGCTGTGCCCTCAAGCACAGCTTTGGACAGGAGAGACTAAAACAGGAGTCCCCTGCCCCCTACACCTGGGAATTATGGGAGGATGAGCACGGAAACTCTGAGGGCAGGTGGCCAGACAAGAATCGCAGGGATGGATGCAGTGAGGTGGGTGCCTGTTACCACAGCAACACAAGCGCCCCTGCCGAAGATCAATGCTGATGGTGTGCGGCATGGCCTGCCAGGGGCATTAGGGTCTGGGTGATGCAAGCAAGATGCTCTCTTCCAGGGCTCTGTGGCCTGGGAATCCTGGTCCCTATTGCCAGCAGCGTGCCAGATCTCTTCCCGCAAAGTGGCCCTGGTCTGCCGAAAGCTCCCATTATAACAGACTTTCCCTCTTTCAGATGCCGACCCCTTTTGGATAAGAGTTCCTCGTTCAGACGGTCACCTGCGTGGTTCAGAAGCCAGGCTGGGAGAAGATGAGGGCTTATATGCTAGCTGTGGTTTTGTCTCTGGCTGGTTGGCTAAGTGACCTTAGCTAAGTCCCTTCCCTCTTGGCCTCGGTTTCTCCTCTCAGTAGAAGTAATGTACATCATCTAGAGGATGTTATTTATTGGCATGTCAGGTAGGTCAGGTATCTGTTGTGTGGGACTTTTCAATCCACTAAATGCCAGTGGAGCCATTATGGCAACCCCAAACACCCCTATGTCACTTTCAAGTGCTCTGTAGACTGGCATTTCTATCTCTGATAGTCTAGCTGACAAGGCATGGGGGACAGGGACTACAGGGACCGTTTTGGGTGGGAGTTATGGGGGAGTGGGTGCCAGAGACAGGCTGGGCATGGGGTGTGAATGGGACTGGTGGAAGGGCCGCAACATGGTCATTGGATATCCGGAAAGAAAATGACAGGAAGTTAGGGCAAGAAGGTGCTGGCAGGGAGGTGGGAAGGGCCAGAAGCAGTATTTACTGAAGGAATGGGGTCACTGTGCACGGCAGGACCTTTCAGCACTGCGGACAGCAGAATGACACCACTCTCCGCTCCCCACCAAGGCCTGTGTGAGGCACTGGAAAGCTCCTGGGACACAGCCCTCCCACCCTGCATTCACCCTGCGTCCCTGGGCCCAGCCCAAGAAGATCACACTAATTCAGGCCCTGTCTCAAGGCCCGGCTTCAGCCCCAGCTCCTCTAGGTGCTTCCAAGGCTGCTCCGGCCCCTCGAGGGTTCCACTACTCACTTCTCCCAGCCCACTCTGGGTCAGGATTGCTCTTTCCCAGCTAGTGGGGCAAGGCCAAGGTTGCCCTCCCCTCCGGCCCTCTCTTAAGAGCTACACAGAATCGAGTGCAAGGGATGGACCAAGATGGTGCTGTTGTCTATGTGACTCTGGATGAAGACAAGAGACTCACTCGGAGTGGGCCGAGAAGACCGCTGGCCACCTCGGGGGCCCAGGCTCTGGAAGCTGCACTTTGTAAATGCAAGACAGTCACACATGCAGCAGGCACCTCGGGTCTCATACACATGCCACAGGTGGGCCGAGCACGACTGCCAGCGCTGCGGACACCGTCAGGACAACCCCACGAGGGGTAGGAATGGCAGTCCAAAATCGCAAAGCTGCTGTCAGGCATCCTCCAGATTCTAGGCAAGAAAGCCTCGACCATTCCCAGGAAAGCACGCTGGAAACGGAGTCAGCAGGCACCCCGTCTTGGGAATTTAAGAGGGGGAGCCAGTTTCTCCCTCATTTGGTCTGGAGGGGCCCGAAGAGGGACAATGACACGTTGGGGGTCGCCGAGCAACTGTGTTCCAGAAGATGCGGCAACTTGTGCCTCTACGGCGGTGTCTTAGCTACTTCATGTCCAGATCCCCAGTGCGGGAGATGCCTGCAGGACATGCCCGACGTCCCATCCTCAGTCCCCTTACTGACCTTCCCTGGGAGTTGGGCTACTCCAGACGTGGCCATATCCTTCCCGTCTGGTTTGGGGCCTTGCTGGGAAACCGTGGCCCTTCACCTTGCTCACCTTTCTTATCTCTTAATCTCTACTGCCTGAACGAGGCAGTGATGCTGTGGGGCACGACGAACAGTTTTCTTGCCTCCAGTTAAGACACCCTTTTGGGAAGCGAGGCAAGGTCATGGCACCAGCGGTGAGTTCCCCTGAGCTTCCCAAACCCAGGGCTTCTCCCTGAGTTAACACTCTTGCATCGCTGAAATGCTGCTGCGGCTGACCAGGGCCGGCCTGCTCTGGGGCCTGGCTTCAGCGTGTCCTGTGTTGGTCTGATCACAGCCCGCTGGTGGCGGGGGCTGCAGTGGTGACGCTCCTCTAAGCTCAACCACCATGACCTGAGTTGCGACACTGGAAATCTGCCATCGTCCACACGGTCATCAGGTTGGGAAGGGCCTCCCCAGGGCCATCTGCTCAGGATATGTGGGACGAGAGACAGGGAACTGCTATTCCATTTCTTCAGTGTCGTGTGGACACTGCACCTGGGGCCCCAGCTGTCCGTCTGGACCTCCAAAAAACCCTCAGCTCCTTATTTCCAAAGGCCTTTTCACTAATGATGTCTTTCCCTCCTTGAGTACGCATGGCACGGTTAAGTGTCTAAACTTAGAGCAGACGGGGGGGGGGTGGAAACTGAGTCAGGGAGGCACAGAGCAGTTTAATGGAGACCACACTGGGCCCATGAAACAGGGAAGAGGTATGACTGGAAGGCAGCTCACAGTGTGAGGTCACTGCCCTCCCCAGGGTGGGTGCAAGTGGGAGGAGGTGCCTACCCCCTGCTCTCGCCTCTACTGTGCAAGGCTTCCTTCTTGTAGACTTCCCTAGCAACACTCAATGGGCTTGTCGCCATGACGCCAGTCTGTGGCCTGCAGGGGGAAATAGGGAAGAGAAGGCGAGCAGGGGACCCTTGAGGCAGAGGCTGCTGTGTGGCACAGAGGAACATCAGGGTTTGGGGACCATGAGAGCTTGTCAAGCTCACCCCCCCCCCCCCCCCCCCGCCTAATACAGAGACACGAAGCCTCAAAGAGGATAAAGTATAGCCCAAAGGGGAGACAAGCAGGCCATGGCCTGGCCGGAATCAGAACAGGCCTTCAGGGGCGCCTGGGGGGACTCAGTCGGTTAAGCGTCCGACTTCAGCTCAGGTCACGATCACGCGGTTTGTGAGTTCGGGCCCTGCGCCGGGCTCTGTGCTGACAGTTCAGAGCCTGGAGCCTGCTTCAGATTCTGTGTCTCCCTCTCTCTCTGCCCCTCCCCTGCTCACCCTCTGTCTCTCTCAAAAATAAATAAACATTAAAAAAAATTTTTTTAATAAAAAAATAAAAAAGAACAGGATTTCAACTTGAGTTTCTGTGAGGTAATGTGGAGTCAAGACATCTTTGTCTGGCAGAATCCTATGTCCTCCCTTTACCAACAATGGCATTTCTCTGGAGGGCCAAGGACCTGCCTCTCTCCAGAGGCCTTTGGGGATCAGGCCTCTGAGTGTAGGTGGACTGCTCCCTCCCACAACACCATCCAGGGGCCACAGACTTGTGGTGGCTCTCGGAGATGACCGAGGCCACATCCCCCAGAACGAGGACAACCATCCTTGGCATGAACAGGACCCTCAAGGACATGATCCCAAGGATACAACTGCCCCTTGGTCTGGGCCCCATACGCCCCCTCTACTCCTCCTGCTGACAACACTCCAGCTGTCCTCAGGAACCCCAAACAGCATGATCTCCCCAGTTTTGACAGGGCCTCACAAGGTCAGCACGTTTTCTGTCCCTGTCACACAGATGACGACACTGAGACTTGGATGAGGGGGACCTCCCTGTCACTCAGTGAATCAGGGCATAGCCAGGATTTAGATCTGCCCTCCTGAATCTGGGCCTGGGTTCCTCCTGGTCTCCTTCACCCCCGCCTCCACCCCTGCAGGTGCTAGGAAAGGAACTTCCCACCAGACTCTGGAGCCTGATTTCGGGTGGGTGGACTGCACTTGGGGCCTTTGGGAGGATGGTCCCTGGGAGTCAGTGGGGGTGGGGCTTTGCTGTGGGGTTCCAGACTCAGCAGGTGGTTGCTTAGCGCGTAGAGGGGGGTTCTCAAAGTTCTCAACCAGCCTGGATTTAGATTTCAAAGGTACATCCTGAAAATCAAGCAGTGTCCCACCAGAATATTCTGTTCCTGCACCATGGGGCTATGAACAAGCATCTGGGAGCACTACCACTAGCAGAATCGAGGCCCACACCCTGGTTTGGCATTCAAAGCCTCCATGACCCTGTTCCCTTCACCCACGTCTCCTCTCCATCTATTCCCACTCTCCCTTCCAGCTGGCACAACACTGGCCCAATTTTTCAAGGCCCCATCCAACAACATTTCTTCTGTGAAGTCTTCCCAGCTTGCTTTCCCTTCCTTTTGGAATCGACCTCCTCCCATGTGCTCCTACAATCTTGACTTCACTTAAGAGTAAATATCAAAAAGTTCTCTTCAAGAGTCTCTCTGGGGAATCCCTGGAAGGCAGGCTCAGGTCTTATGCACGTTTGAAAACCTTGTTTACAGTGAGAAGAGGCCAATACTCCCACGAAGCCAATGAGAGGTGAGCCTGGGCAGGAAAAGGGCCCGTAAGCAGCTGGAGAGGTCCTGGGGAGGGAGGGAGAGGAGATCGGGAGTGGCTGTGCCTTTGGTCCTCTCTGAGATGAAGGGTCCTCAGGCAGGGAACACCTGAGATTCCCCCAGCACACTTCTTGGCCACCCGGGCCCCATGCATGCAGAGGTGGAAAAATGCCCGAGCAGATGCCAAGAGCTCTCACAGCCAGCGGATGCCGTTCAGGGCCCTGGCTTTCTGTGAGACCCTGGGCAAGTGTCTTTTGCTCTCTGGGCCAGTCGTAGCAGGGGAGGAGAGGCCTGGATGGGAACAGGCTCCTGGCCTCAGGGGTCAGGGTGTGAACAGATCTCCCTGGGGACTAAGAATGCAGACCTGAGTTTCTGGATTCTACTTCCTCAACCCAGAGGGGAGACTGTTTAGAGCCCTCCCTGAGGCTCATACCCTTGCCTCATGGGCCAATAGGTGCGACATCTCCACCATCAAGAAGCACTCCCAACCTCCTCAAGGAAGCTTTCCAGGAATGCTCCAGTACCCACCGCTCGAGCCCCCCTTTCCAATCCCTGACTGTTGGCTTGTGGGAGTCTGGCCTTGAGGCAGCCTGGGGTTCTCTGAGGGCCGGGCTCAGCACTGATCACCGCATGCCCTCAGGGCTGAAGAGGCGATTTCTACAGAAGCAGGCGGTCCCAACAGTTTATGTGTTTCCAGCGCAAGCAGTGTTTCAGCATGTCTCTAGAGTGGGGTTCTGCCCACAGTCCTCTCCGTGGGGTTAGGTTAGGTGGCGTGTCTGTTTTCCCCTTGTCCTGGCAGATGCCTCAGTACACACGGGCCCAAAAGTTCCTAATAGGTTATGGAGGGAGTCTGAGGTCAAGGAGACTGAGGCTGAGCTGTGCTGGGTTTAGCAAGTCTGCAGGAGGAAAATGAAAATGCACCCCATCCAGGGGGCAGCAGGACCCTCCTTTGCAGCTACAAGGGCCACAGAAACAGGCAGGAGGAGGTATGGGACCACGGCAGATAAAATGAGGGATGGGAGGAGGGAGAGGCAGAGGATTGAGCAGGGGGTGGAGAGGGGGAGGGAGGGAAAGAGGGAGTAAGGGAGCTGGAAAGGGAGAGTGGAGGGTGGGAAGGAGGGAAAGAGAAGGAAGCAGGGATAGAAAATGAGAGAAACCGGGAAAGACAGGGACATACACATAGAAAGAAATAGAAAATATACCCACAGACAAAGACAGAGCCACACACAGGCAGGAACAGAAACAGAGACAGGGAGACATACAGACATGCACACACAGACATGGGCTCAGAGTCTGCACAGGATGGTGGGAGGTGGGAGGGAAGGGAGTATATTGCCTGCTTCTGGCCAACCCACTGGGGCTAATCAATTTCCTTTCTCCTTGCAGACAGGGAGACTGAGGCCCCGGAAGGGTTTTAGAATTGCACCGGCTTATACTACGTACAGACATTATGGAATTTGGGTGGCCCAGGACTTGAACCTGCATGCTGTATGGGCTCCGGGAAACCCGTGGGGGGCCAGAGGCCACTTCCTGCCACAGAGCTGAAATGCCAGGTTCTCACCTTCCAGGCTTCCCCGTAGTCAGAGCTGGAGTGTGGGACCTAGAGCCTCCCATATTCCCCCACCCCACCAGATGCACCTGCTCCAAGGGAATTATGGAGCTGGGGGTCCACAAAACAGAAACGGAGAAGGCCTCCCTGCGGCCACTGCAGAAAGCTTAAGCATCACAGGCGGGGTTGGTAGCAGGAGTGTGGCCTATCTGGTGGCCGGTCTTACTCAGAGAGAGTAAGGTTCCCTCACTGGGCCAGCTCTGCCCTGAGCTCTTGGCTGGGGGCCCCAGCCCACCCAGTGATTCCACAAGCTCCTTGATATTCTTTTACGCAATCCCTTCTCTGTTTAAACCGGCACAGTTGCTTTCCGAGAGGCAGCAGAGCCCGAGTTGGAATCCTTACTCTTTTACAAGCTGTGTGACTATCACCAAGTCAATTAACTTCTCTGTGTCTCCGTTTCCCCATGTGTAATATGAGGATAATATTACACCTCATCAAAGGGTCAATGTAAAGATTAACGAGTTAACAAAGGTCAAACGACAACACAGACACGTGGACCCTGGGCCACGGAAGTGTGGGTGGTGGGCAGAACCCTGGAGGGAACTCAGACACACAGACCCTTAACTTGGCTCTGCAGGGACAGCATGTGTGACCATGGACAAGTCCCATCCCTTCCTTTGGTCCTGCTGCAGCTGGAGATAGTCTCTGGGTGAAAATCATTAAGGCTCTGCATGGGCCTCCTGCACTGCCCCCTGCAGCAGTTAGCTAACCACACATCCAAGAACTCTCAATGCCTTGCTTCTAGCAGGAAGTGCTCTCCTGGGCTTTCCTCTTCCCGCCGACTGCATTCTGGATGGACACCTGCACTCAGATGTCTCTCCAGCACCTGAGGGACTACGTGTCTCCAACTATGCTCAGCATTTTCCTGGTGTCATCCCTGACTCCTCCCGCGTCCCCGTCCCACCCCAGTCCTGTACGTGACAAGTGCCCAAAGTCTCCTGCACCCATCCCCTCCTCTGCTCCCGCAGCCTCCATTAGACTTGGGCCAGCTGCAGCAGCCTCGTAACCCCTCCTCTTGTCTCTAGAGGCTCCGTGACCCAAAGCTGAGCTCTTCTGCCCCAGGTTCCCTCCTGCACCTGACAGTGAAGTCCTCTGCAATGCCCTGCATCATCTGACCAACATCCACCCATCTGCTCTTGTCTGTTTCTGTCTCCTCCTACCTGTGCTCCACACAACACTCGCCAGTCCCGAGGCACAAAGCATGGTCCCATCTCCTCCTGTATACCTGTTACACTTTCACCTGCTCAAATCCCACTGGTCCTTAGAAGTCCAGCCCAGGGGGCTAAGCCCGCCCAGATCTTCCAGGGTAGAAGCAGCAGTCCTTTTTCTGTCTCCTCAATAACTTTTTTGGAGGCAGTACTGCCCCAAAGAGGGCGAGGGCTGCGGATTCCTCTGCCTGCACTGGTGCATAGGAGGGGATTATATAACTTTGAAAAGTCACTTCGTGTCTCTAAGCCTCAGTTTTCCTGTCTGCAACATGGGCGTAAAAGCAGTACATATCTCAGGGGGCCTTCGGGAGGTGGGCATCGGTGGGATCACGTGTGCAAAGCTCTCTCAGTAGTAGGTGGTGCCTGGAAAATGATCCACTCTTGGTACTTTGTGGCAGACTCTCTGTGCTCAGCTGAGTGGAAGAAAGTTCATGGGGACTAAAGGCTAAGCTGCTGTCTTACCCTGGGAATGCTGGCCCTCTAAAGAATGAGGCTTCAATGGGGGGTTGACTATAGCATAGCAGAACTGAGCAGGAAGAGGAACCAGGTCCTTGCTCCTTTTCCTCAAGGCTTCTCATAGGAGTTCATTTCCTCCCTGCATCCTTTGTAAAGGAAAGATCCCATTGAGAAGGGAAAACAGCGTCCAGGAGGCAGGGCAGGGGAGAAATCAATCACATTTCCATTGCCATTAGCTTCCTCGCTCTTCCCACCTTAGCCGGCCGCTCTGGTTAATGGCAATGCTCCCAGCACCCCATGCTCCTGTTCCCCAGCAGCTGTAGTGTGGGCAGCACTTTGGTCCAAATGAGGAAAATTGCTCATTAGGTACCAGGAGCTAATTGGCACTCCATTTGCCAACCTCGGTGGCGCCCTGACCGTTTTTCAGCCTCTCACTTGATGTGACATGAGTGGTCTGGTATGTGCTCCAGCATCTCCTTTGGGAAGTCTTCCCTGCCTTGTCTGTCCCCTTCCCCCCATCCTACAGTCCCCTTGCTCTGCTCCATCAGGGCATTTATCACTGTATTCCTTTGTCTGTTGCAATTGTGAGAGAGGGTGTCAATGATAGTGCAGTGGCTCGCATATAGTAGCTGATTAGTAAAAGGACTGACTCAGGACCGTGCTCAGCTCTGAAGAAGAGACCCAGGCCCTGCCCTCAAGGAGTTCCAGGCTGGCTGGGGAGAGCAGGGGACAGCCCAGGCTGAGGTAGGAACCAGAGTGGAGCTCCCTTAAGGCCATGAGGTTGAGATACCTCATCACCTCACTTGGCCCTTTGCCTCAGGCCCAGTCTGAACTAGAGACCCTATGATCCTGTGATCTGGAAGTACAGTTTTATAATCTCAGGACTGGAAAGGAGCATAAAAGTCACTCCTTCCGCTTGCATACTTCCTGGGTCGGGGAACTCCCTTCCTCCCAGAGAGGTCGTTTTTTTATCACGGCCGGGAAGCACGTCCTTAGATAATGCAGAAATCTTCCTCAGCGGCTCGACTACCTCTACCACGGGCTTCCTTGGGAGCACCTCTCCCGATGGGTTCCTCAGAGCGCAGCCCCTCCCTGGGCCCACCAGAGCCCTCTGTTGGGGCAGACAGGGAGTGCTGCTTAGCATCAGAGGCAGGCGAGGCTGTCTTGCTCTCTAGCCATCTCCTCAGCCCCTAAGAGTCTGGACAGGTGTGTGTGAGCCGGGGCGGTGGGGGCGGGGGGGGGGGCATACACATGTGCCAAGTGTGAGGTAACAGTGGGGGCTACGCTACTGTTCAGGCACAGACATACAGAGAGAGGTTGCTACAACGTTTCCAGGTTCAGAGCTTCAGATAAACAACCCAGCTTCCCTGAAGGTCTGAGAAGGACCTCTCTCTGCTGGTGGGCTGGGGCTGGAGATGTGAGTGGCCGGTCTGGGTGGCCAGTGATGCTGTGTCCCACAGCCTCACAAGACACTCCCACTTGGCACCCGTGAGGCCTTCCCCAGGGCACAGATTCTGGTCCCCTCACTCCCAGTGCCCATGCTGCATCACCCCACCTGGGTGCTCTGTGACTCCAGCAGCTTCCGCTGCCATCTTCCCCAGAGTGTCAAGCCAGCCAGTGACTTGCCAGGAGGAAGGAGGGCACAGGCTGTTCTCCCTGGGAGATGGGGGGTGGTCCTGATTCAGACACCACACATTACCTGGGCAGTAGGAGTAACGCTGCCCAGGAGCCCTGACTCACTGCCCAGAGGGCCACTCTCCGACATCCAGGTAGGGATGAGGTCACACCCACACACTCCGGCCCAGAAGTGCCTGTGCTCTGTCCCCACCCAACACAAGCGCACACTCCGTCTTTCCTGCCTCATGGCCCTCCTTCCTCTCTGGCAGGAAAGAGTCTGACCACCCCACTCACCCTGGGGTCTGGAAACCTAGCATATGCGACCCCTCCTCCCCGGAGTGGATAGCATTGACTAAACAAAGAGGGGGAACTTCAGGCACTCAGAGTATATATTGTGAGAGGCAGGCCTGCCCTCAAAAGGGAGGAAGAATTTCCTCCTTCCCTTCCTGGGCTCTGGGCAAATCACTGTCTTACTGAGGTCTGAAGCTACCGTGGGGAAGGGCCAGGGGGAGAGCCCCCGACATTACAAGGGGCTCAGCGTTACGACGCTGCCACCGCCTCAGCAGGTCTCCTACGCTAGGTCCGGAGCCGTCCCTACTCACTAAACCGCTCTTCTGGGCGGCGGGCTCAGAGCCCGCGGCGGAGGATCGGGCGTGGGGGGGGGGGGGCAACTCACGGGTCGTGTTGTACTTGACGCCGTTGAAGTACTCAGGGCACGGCCTCTCCACCAGGGCTCCGGCGGCGCTCCGGGGCCAGCACGTCCCGATCTGGTCCAAGGTGGTGTTGCAGTAGGAGTCGGGACCTGGAGACGGGAGAGAGAGGAGAGGGGCTCGGGTAGGTGGCCGGCGGCGCGGGGCGCTCAGAGCGCGGGGCCTGGGGCGCACTCAGCACGCCGGGTAAGGAGCCCCGCGCCGCCCGCTCCGCTCGCCTCCGCCTACCCTCGGGGTCCAGGGGCAGCCCCCAGCCGTCCAAGAGCAGCTCTTCGGCCAGCGCCAGGCTGCAGTTGGCCTCCAGCAGGCTGTAGAGCAGCACCGCGTCCATCGCGCCCGGGAGCCGCGCGCCGACAGGGAGTGTGAGTGCGCGCCCGGAGTGGCTGCGAGGGACTGGGTGCCAGAGTGAGCGGTCCCGAGAGCGCCGGGTCCCGGCCCCTGCCCGCCCAGCCCCGACCTGCCGGGCAGCCTCGGAGCGCTGCGCCCCGCCGCCCGTCGCTGCCAAGTCGGGACCCTCGCAGAGAGGAGCTGCGGAGCGCGCGGAGCCGCGGGTCCACCCGCTCGGTCGCGGCCAATGGCGGCGCCAGGGGGCGGGGCCGGATGGCTCCAGTCGGCCAGGCCCAGCCTCCAGCCCCCCGGCCACCAGTCCCCCCCGGTCCCCGGCCCTGCCCCGAGTCCGCCTTCTCAGGCGCGGGCGCCGTCCAGACGAGGGCGGCGGGGATGGACCAGGTGGGCCTGGGGTGGTGGAATGGCCCGTCCGAGGACCGCAGGCCCCGGGGCTGCACGGGGCAGCAAAGCGCGCTCGCCCCCGCGCCGGGGAGCCCCCCGCGGCATCCCACACCGAGAGACAGGACTGGGCGGCTTGACGCTTGAGTTTCCTCTCCTAGAGCCAGGGCACTGGAGACGGGAGGCGGGGGGAGGGGGGGGGAGCGGAGAGTCCACGTGCAAGTCTGTGCTCTAGAAGAGCCCCGGTGGCCGATGGGAAGGAAGTGGACTGGAGGGGCTTTGAGGGCAGCAGGGAGGCCACGGAACGGTCTAGCGAGATCTAGTGGGCTGAACGGGTGAACACTTGCCCCAGGCGGTGACGCTGGGATGGAGCGGTATTTCAGAGTACGGCTTGCTCTGGTGAAGACGGATTGGAGAGAAGGGTGGGTGAGCGGGTTCCAGCAGGAGCCAGGAAGGCAGGGATAGCACCACGTCTTCCCCTTGGGTGACTGGGGAGGGGACAGTGTTGCCATCTAATGAGATGGGCAAGTCCAGGGGAGAAATTGGCTGAAATTATCTGGAGGACTTCAAACACCCTGGTCTTACTCTCCCGGGCTCCAGAGAGAATAAAGTGAGAAGTGAGAACCTCTCTCTGTTCTTGGCTTTGGGCAGGGCCACCTGAAACTACTTTCCGTATGTGTGTGCGTGTGTGTGTGTGTGTGTGCGCGCGCGCGCCCACGCATGTGCGTGTAGTACCTAAACACCTTTATATGGAATTTGCCCGTAATGTGTTCTGATTTCACTGTCAGAGTGCGCAAGGTGGGCCCGCTGCTCACGCCTGCTGACCGGGGGGGGGGATCCTGGCTCAGGAGGCAGGGCCTGGGTGTGGTACTCGTCAGCTCAGGCTGGATTCTGGTTTTGCCTCTCTCTGTTCTCCCTGCATGTTACCCCAGTTCCTGCCCTCCCTTTTGGGGCTGTTTCTCCATAAGGGAAAGATTCTCTGAGGCCCCTCCCATCCCTGAGAGTCTCTGGTTCTGAGTTTTGAGATGCAAAGGCAGAGGGAGATGTGCATGTGAGCGTGTGTTGAGTGTTTCTATCTTTAGACGGCAGGGAGAGCTGGGACCCAGTCCCAGCTGGGCTGGAGGTCTCAGAGGAACTAGTCTTGTCCTCCCCCTTGCCGGTCTCCTCTGCGGACAAAGCTGCCAGAGAAGGTCAATAGCACCCTGAACCAGCACTATGCCCAAGAGAGGGGGAAGAGACAGGCTGTGCTGCCTTTATGTGCTCCGGTTTCAGCAGCCTCCGTATTAATGCTTCCGTCACTGCCCCGGCAGAGCCAGAGCGCACTGAGACCAGGGATGAGCACTGGACTCTCTCCAGGGCTTGCTGATTGGCAAGTATAAGGTGCAGATCAGCCAGCCAGCCTGTCCTCTGCCTCTTGCATGGACAGTTAGAGCCCTTGGCTCAGCTCTGGGCATCTGCAGAGGCAAAGATCCCTTGGTGTTCATAACAACCATTGCCAGGAGCAGGGGAGGATAGGTTGAGTCCCAACCCCAGCCTAAGATCTGAGTCTCAAACCCAACCCTAGGCAGAGTACTGTCCCCAGTCCCGGGCTAAGCCCTACCCCACAGGGTCCCACATAGGCCAGAATGTGGCAGGCAGGGTCAGCCCACGTCTTCACTGGGAAATAGTCTCATTCATGCACAAAGGAGGGCGCTCCACACGTGGATCGCAGTACAGGGGGAAAGGGAGACATCAAGCTTATGAATGTGCTTGTCGCCAGAGCCACCACGCAGGGGAATTAGCTGTCTTGGGGTGTGGGGAGTGCCCAGCGACAAGAGGCCAAGACTTCTTGCCCCACGTGCAACTTTCTGCGGAGCAGAATGGCCTGGGGCACTTCGGTCGCTCTTCACTGGGAGAGCACATGTAATAGAGATTCCTCTGGGAAGTGACTATTTTAACAGTAGAGCCAAAAGATGTTCTGCATCCTGAAGGACAGTCAGGGCCCGAGCACAGATCCATGGACCCAAGGTGCCCTGGCTTCCAGGATGAGGGGCATTTCTTCATGGACCTTTTTACAAGCACAATTGTTTGTTACCCTAGATGTGACAGAGAGGAAACAGCTTTGGAACGAGTTGGCTTTTATAGCTCACTTGAGTGTTTGAAAATAGGTGAATGAGGAAGAAATTGTAGAGAGCTAAAAATTTCCTCAATTAGGTTACATCCAACTGCAAATAAAGTCTGGGTCTTTTTGCTAACCAAGGAAGCAGAGGCAGAGGGGAGGCCCTTGGGACGGAGAGGGGCTCTCAGGCTGGGCACTGGGGGAGAGGTACTGGGATGGTTGTGTGCCCCCAGGCTGGTGAGACAGGTTGCAGGTAAGTTCAGGGAAGTGTGACACCTGCGTGTCAGGAGCAGTATGGGGTGAGGTAGGAGCTCCTGGCCCACCTCTTATGTCAGCTGCAGTGGCAGGGGACAGTTTCAGACATCCTGGTCCTCCAGAGGGCACAGCCTAATAGGCAGGCAGAGCGCACTGGAAACACGCACAGCATCTCACGGTCATTGCCTCCACAGAATCACCCACTTCCTCCCATTCATCCCACCATCCATCACATGTCAGCTGGAAAACAGGGTTTGAGGAGACAGTCTGTCTCTGCCTCTCTGAGGGGCGATGCCTGGTCAGACGGAATACACAAGGAGTGGGCAGATCCGGGTCAACGCTGTGGGGTTTTCTGGGCGTTTTCATGGGTCTGCTCAGGGCATGGAGTCTTGGGAGAGGCCAGAAGGTGCCTTACGCTTGTCTGGTGGCACTGAAGATCGTGGCCCCAGGGCAGACGCTTCTCCCCTACACATCCTACGCCATCCTGGCACAGGAGGGTGGCCAAGGGGAGATGATATCTTCAAGTCCAACCATGGGCCAGGCTGTGGGATCAGGAAGGGCCCTCAGACACTTTCCAGTCCCACATTCTCATTTATAGGTGGACAAAGGGAATTTCTCCCTCCGACCTCTCCTGGGCCATCTTCAACTCTGCAGCAGCCAGACTGAGCTCCCTGTTTCTTCCACTGGGCAGATGAAGTGATTTTTCTACAATTAAGGTCATGGCATTCCTCCTAAGAGTGGCTCCCCATTGCCCTCAGGATGGAGCCCAGCTTCTTTGGCAGTGCAAAGAACACTCTTCAAGATTGTCTATCCTTCCTGCTCTCCCTCCTGCCAACCTTGAGATGCTTTTTGGAACAACTTGTCATTCCCTGGAACCATTGTATACCCCCACACCTTTGCATGTGCTGTTCCCTCTGCCGGGATGCCCTTACCGCTCTACACTCCAGTTAGCTTAGCTGACTCCCGCTTGCCCTTCAAACGTTCAGCTTGGCTCTCCCCTTCTTGGTCTTGTCTGGGTTGGGTGGCCCTCCTCATTGCCTCTATCTCTTGGGGCTGATCTATATCATGCCAAGGTTGTTAGTTTTTTACTGTCTCCTCTATCAACCCATGGCTCCCTGAGGGCAGGGCTGGTCATGTTCACTGACTGGTCCCCAGCACCCATCAGAATGCTCTCTAGGCCTGTCTCCCTGACCAAGACTCTTTTCCCATTTGACCAGCCTTGATGTGTGTGCGTGTGTGTGTGTGTGTGTGTGTGTGTGTGTGCACGCATGTTGGATTGGGGAGTTGCTTTATTTCAGGGATCCATGAATCCATTGGGATCCTTATGTTGCCTAAAGACTGAATAAATAATATGCCATACAGTCTATGCCCTAATAGGTGCCTCTGCGATGAACAAAACAAATAATCCATTTAAAGCCTGTCTGAAGTCTCTTGTGGTTATGTGTGGTTTTCCTTTATTTGCACCTCAGAGGCATACAATTTAACTTGTCATAGCCTTTGATTTATGACCACCTGTCATCGTTAGCCCACACATGGCCCAAATTTATTTTATTTTAATTTGTTCTTTTATGGTAGTTTGGGTACAGTGGTAAATACACGGAATCTATCACCGAATCCAAAACTAGATCGTTGCCAGTCACTTCCATATTTATCTAAATACTCCTTCCCCGGAGGGAACATTCTCTTGGACATTTCATTGATCATTCCCTTGCTCTTAGTTTTTCGGTTTTATCATATGTACGTATGTCTAAAGAACAGATTGGTTTTACTTGTGTCCGCACTTTATGTTAGTCATGGTCCATTTTCTCAATCGGTGGAGATCACTGAAATCATGAAAGGAGATCATTTTCCTGTGGGAACCTCAGGTTGAAGGGCATCTTATCTGTCTGAGTCCCAACCTAAGGGCATGGTGAGTGAAGGAAGGTGAGTCCCACCACCGCTGCTAGGAAGCATCATCAGTGATATGGTGGAGGCATATTTCATGACATGGGAAAGCGCTCACCCTGAGTTATAAGACCAAAAAAGCAGGTTACAGAAGTGTGGACACAGGATCATCCCAGTTTGGTCAAAAAACATGAGGCTCTCTAGACCGATAGACTCCTGGGGGACATAATAATAAAAATTCCCAGATGGTGGGATAATGAGTCCTCATGGTGTTCTTTGATTTGGAAAAACATCCCCCCCCCCAAATTTATATTAATGTAATGTACCCCATTTACAAATGGATGAATGATATTATCAGTTACGTAGGGGAGGCCTATTTGGAAAAGTTGAACCCCTCCCCACTAGACTCAGACCCGCATCCACCAGGGGTCAGGGGAAGGTGAGGATCTGTGCCATGTACTGGAGAAGGCAGGGGGTTTGTTGATAAACCAGTGTTTCCTTCCTGACAGCAGAGAGCTCTGGTCGGGGACCCCCTGAAATAGGGGTCTTTCATTACCTGGCTAATGGAGCATGCTGGGTGTCTCCGTGACCTCTCGTTCAAACTCCAGAGTAAGCCTCTGAGCTTGACTTAGATCTGTTCCTAACAGATGAGGCTCAGACGGTCTTATGGGCTGAATGGCTGAATTATGTCCCCCCCAAATCTATATGTTAAAGTCCTAACCCCCAATAACTCAGAATGTGACCTTATTTGGAGACAGGTAATGAAATTAAGACGAGGTCGTCAGCGTCGGACCTCATCCAAATGTGACTGGGGTCCTTGCAAGAAAAGGAATCGAGAGGTGCCTGGGTGGCTCAAGTGGCTTAAACGCCGACTTGGTTTCAGCTCAGGTCATGATCTCATAGTTCGTGAGTTTGAGCCTCATGTGGCAGAGTGCAGAGCCTGCTTGGGATTTGTTCTCTCCTCTCTCTCTCTCTCTCTCTCTCTCTGCCCCTACCCTGCTTGTGCTCTCTCTCTCTCCAAATAAATAAATAAACTTAACAAAATTAAAAATGAGTAAAACAAACAAAATTTTAAAAACAAACAAGAAGAAGAACCAAGGACCCAGACGTGCACAAAAGAAAGAGCACGTGAGGACAAAAGGGAGGAGACGGCCACTGTAAGCCAAGGACAGAGGCCTCAGAAGAAACCACCTCTGCTGACACCTTGATCTTGGACTTCTAGCCTCCAGAATCGTGAGAAAATACATTTCCCCTGTTTAAGCCACCCGGTCTGTGGTATGTTACATCAGCCCTCGCAAACTAATACAGATGGCTTAGGTGACTCAGCCATTGCTTCTAGGTGGAGAAGGTGGGACCCAGACTTGGGTCTGTCTGACCCCTGCACTGAAAGGCAGGCTGGTAACAGGGCCGTTCTCCTGGACACCTGACCCAGGCTGCATGCGGGGCTGGGCCCCATTGCTGGGCAGCACCCTTACCTCCTTGTTGCCTTGCCAGCAACTTCAGATCCTGGGGCCCTCCCCAGGCTTCCTCCTTCCCTGCAGCTACCGTGGGTGCAGACCTGAGACCGCCACGACACCAGGCAGGGCTTAGGGACTGCTCTCCAGAGCCCGTGAGAGCCCAAGGCTTTTCTGAGCTCCGCAGGTGGCTGACCCTGACTCCAAGTCGGCGGTGGGGGGGGGGGGACTCTGAGGAGTCAGAATTCAGAGGCCCAGCTGCTGTCTTGCAAGTCCTTACCAGGAGGTGACACCTGTAGCCACGGCAACCAGAGAATGTGGTTGACATCTTCTGCCGGTCTTGCTCAAGTTTATAAACAGACGGTTACCTCCTCCTTGGGCTCTCGAATGCCAGCCCGGCTAGCTTCCGTTACGTGCGGGGAGCTGGGAGCTGAGGGCTGGAGGAGG
The DNA here is from genome assembly GCF_022079265.1 of Lynx rufus. NCBI lineage: Eukaryota > Metazoa > Chordata > Mammalia > Carnivora > Felidae > Lynx > Lynx rufus. The sequence goes on from NW_025814856.1 coordinate 122,755,571, forward strand.
ATGTCCAGCCAAGTCCTTCATCATCAGTGAAGGGCCAGAGCCCCAAACGGGGAAGGGGCCTGCTCAAGGACAGAAGCCGGCATCCGCCACCCCACATGGCTTGGGCTGGTCCAGGAGAGCGGCCTCCTCCCTCCTGGCCCTGAGGCTCACCGTTCTCTCTTGGGGTCTGCCCCAGGGTGGCGGCGGTGGGCTTACCTGAGAGGTTGGCGAGAGTCATCACTGCCCGGCAGTATTGCTCCAGCATTGCCCACAGGGGATGGTCTATGGGCACCTGGCTTGGCCCGGCAGCCTAGGGGATAGGACGGATGAGGGTCAGAGGTCAGGCCCTGGCTAGCCCCTGTAGCACCCGTCTGCTCCCCTTACCCGGTTTTGTCACTCATGCATGCAGCGGAATGGCAGCCTGGCCAGGCCAGGAACCCCAAAAAGGTCTCAGAAGTGTTCCAGTGCAGCTTGACCTCGGAGGCAGGGATCTGTGCTTTCTAGCCCCTGGCATCCAAAGCTCTCCTCCTCAGGACGGGATGTGCCCCGTGTCCTTCGGTCAGCAAAGCCAGGTGGGGAGTCCATCAGCTGTTTGTTTACCTAACAAATATTTGTAGAATGCCTGCTATGTGTCTGGCCCTAGTTGGAAGACCCAATGGCTGTCCTTGGGGTAGTCCCAGGCCAGGCAGGGATCCCCTAAACTTAGAAGGTACAGAAGGGAGGGGAGGCGAGGAGACAGTATAACTTTGTTTCCCTCTCACACAGGGAAACAGGCAGTTACAACAAAAGGTGTCTCCCCCCGTGGAAGAGATTTCCCTGGATTTGGGAAAGCAGGGAAGGCTTCCTGGAAGAGGTAGCACTTTGGGGGCAAGCAGAAGAATGAGTAGGGGAAAAGGAAGGGACCACTGTGCCAATGTGGACACTCACCAGGGAATAGACATGGTTGTTGCTACCATGGCAATTCCATCCAAAAGATAAAAACCATCCAGGATCCCATCTTCTGAAAACACCATGAGAATCGGTGCTGGGCATGGAGGAATAAAGTAAAGGTGGTTATCTCTGCCCCTGAGGAGCCCATCTTCTGGTGGGAAAGAGGGATGGGTGACCAGGTTGCTACAGCATCGATAACTTGCTGAGGTGGAATGGGGTAGCATCTCGGAGAAGGTCATGCTGATGTGAGCTTTGAAGGCTGAGTAGGAGTTTGCCCAGCTGATAAGGATGGTGCTGGGAAGAGCATCCTAGGTAGAGAGCACAGCATGTGCAAAGGCAGAGAGGCTGGGAAATGGTGTGAGACTGAACGAGAGTAATGGACTCTAGAATTCTAACTCTTGTGTGCTATTTCTCCCAAGGGCACCACTTTTCCAACTCTGTGGCCTGTGTGTGTGTTTGTGTGTGTGTGTACGTGCACTTGTGTCCCTGTACGTATGTGCGTGTATATGCAAAATGACTTCTGTGCCTCTCCCAACCCTGACATTCCTGATTCCAAGATTGTAGAAGGCACTGCCCACCAGTGGGCAGCCCCTCCCCTTTCCCTGGCCAGTCACATGTTCTCTCCTTGACAGCTGGGTCAATGTTTGCCCCGGGATGTCCCCAGAGCTAGAGCCCAACAGCCCTCAAACATCACATTCCCCACATCTGGCTCGATCCATTTCCTGTGCCGGGGCTGGAGGCTGCACGTTTAGCCTCAGCAGGCTGGCCTGGAGCTCCTAATAAACGACCCCACCTGGCCAGATGGGTTTACACTGCCTGCTGCTTCTCGGAGAGCCGAGGGCAGCAGGGACGCCATTCATAGGGAGTCACTGCACCTGGGACCAGCCAACTCTCTCCGAGGAGGCTGGGTACAGAAGGAGGTGCTGGGGAGCAGAGACATGTGTGCGTAAGGTGTATGTGTGTGGGGTGTGTATTATGTCTGTGTAGCACCTGTGGTTGTGTGAGTAGTATATGTGTAGGGTGCATTGTGTGTGTGTGTGTGTGTGTGTGTGTGTGTGTGTGTGTGTGTCTGTAAGGGGCTCTCTGGGCCATGAGCTGGGAGCTCTGGTCTCTCGGCTTGCAGGACAGACACTGGGGGCCACGGCCTTGCTGTTCACATATCCCAGAGGCTACTGGGAGCTTTCAGCATCAGCTTCTTGGGCATCAGGAAGGCCTCGCTGCCCAGTGAGTCCCTGTCAGCGGTGAGGTGGGCTAGGAAGGAGAGGGGACACTCTTTGTCTTGGGATCTCCAGAAGAATTCTGAGGCCCCACACTCAGCTGGATCTGGGGAGATTGTGGGCTCTAGGCCTGACCCATCATACACTTCCCAGCCCCCTTCTTGTCTGAGAAGCAGCTAGTAATGCCCTCCCCGGGGGGGGACAGAAGTTCCAGGGAGTCAGCCTCATCTGGAGGTCATGGCAGAGGCAGTGCTCCACCCAGAGGTGCGTGGTGTTGCTGGTGGACCTCCAGGCTGATCAGATTTGTGTCTTAGATGCAAGCTCCTTCTCTCAGAGCCCCCCAACTGCCACGTTTTGACCGCATCCCTCAGCTGTCTCATGTTCACCTTTGGGCGGGCAGTCTGAATCCCTGGCTCTGAGCCCACAGACGGAGGGGCGGGGTCGGGGCATCCTCACTCGGGCAATGCGGGGCTGTCCCTGCATCAGACGCTATGGTCTCAGGCTGCGGCTGGGTCCCCTTGCTGCGCAGAGCACTGGGGCGCAGGTGACCGTGCTCAGTATTGACGTGTGCCCTTCAGGCGTGGGCAGCATGGGCGAGCAGATCAAAAGAGGTTTTGGAATGACTCCCAGATCTGGGTTCCATCTTCTGTAACTTCTCCACTGGTCCAATAAGCTGGCACAGCTAAAGATGTTCTTTCTCTTCAAGGGGGCTGGCTGGGTGGATCTGACTCAGTTCAAACCCATGACATCCCCTGCTGCTGGCAGCAGTGGTGGGTGGGCAGCGAGGAGGGAGAAGAGGCCGCCGCTCTCTGGAAGCACACAGTGGCCCCGGGAAAGCAGAGACACGGCCATGAACAGTTACACCTCAAGGCCTGGGCCGTGGGCTCTCGGAGCAGCTAGGCTGTAAACACCCCCATGTTCAGGGCTCCGGGCATGGTGCTTGTTAGCCCTGTGGCCTTGGCCAAGTGACTTAACTTCTCTGAGCCTTGCTCTCCTCATCTGTAAAATGGAGACAATACAGAGCCCATAGGGCTTTGGAGTACATTAAACAAATGACTGTACGTCACGAGCCTGGCATATAGAAGGCATGTGTCAAATGGTGGCCCCTGTCAAGGGCTTGAGGAGGGGTCCCATTAGAGAGCTCAGAGATAGGGGGTGGGGGTTCAAGCCCCACTGTGGGGACTTCCGAGGCCCAACTCAAATCCTTCTCCAGAAAAGCTTCCTAGAACCGTGTGTCCCTCCTTCCCCACCTCTCTCACCAGCACAGATACCCCTCAGCTTTCAGCACCCCTCCCAGCACTGGGCCCTGGCAATGCAGCCTGAAGCCCCCTCATTGGGCACACCACCGTTCAGCAGTGCCCAGTCAACGCTGGCTGGGGAAACTCAGGGCTCCGTGGAGGGCTGGGCACTGGAGCTCAGTCCAAAAGCATGGAACCAGGGTCCAAGGTAGGGGGAAGGACAAGAAGAGCAGAAAGAGATCCCCGAGGCAGGAGCCGAGCAAAGGCTTGGAGGCAGGAAGGCACAGGGCCTGCTCAGGAAGCAGCCGGCCTCTGGTTTGAGGATGCCATTCACAGGACAGAGGGAGACGGGAGAGGAGAGGCTTCTTTAACATGAAATCGGCACTCACAGTGTGCCGCACATAGCTCTCAGGGCTTCACGACAGCTCATTTGAGCCTCACAACAGCCTCTGAGGTCGCGGCAGATAACCCCATTGTACAGATGAGGCAACTGAGGCCCAGAGAGGTAAAGTCATCTCCCAAGGCCGTGCAGCAAGCAGGTAAGGGGCGGAGGCAGGACTGGACAGCCAGTCTGGTAGGCTGTGGCCTGGTCAGATACACAGAGAGGCGTTGGTCCTGGGTGGGGAATTAAAGGAAGGCCTGTGGTCCACAGATGCCGAGAGTATCACACAGTCCCAAACAGGGTGGCTGTGGGGCTTAGGAGGCCACTCAAGTAAGAAGCTGTTGTCACCTGTGCAGTGGGGCCTATAGGCAGAAAGCTGGGTCACAGGAGGAGTGTGGGCGGACCCAGCCAGCCGGGCAGGACCTTGCACATGAAGAGGTTTGGGCTCTATAACTTATTCTGAGCTCCCTGAAGACCCATTATTTTCTCTTCTGCAGAGAACACTTGAGGCTTCTGTACCCAGCTCTTGGGTGTCCTAGGGGCAGAGAGCCACCCTCCACCCCTCACCTCTACCCAGCGAGACCATAGGTGGCCCACATCTGTCTGGTTCGCATCTGTGTCCCCAGTTCTCAGTCCAGAGCCTGGCACATGGCAGGTGCTCAACAACTGTTTGCTTGGACGGACGGACGAATGCGACCACAGTCCCATCAGCCAGGTGGAGCTGCACCCCTACCCCCAGTTCTGGGAAGCTCAGGTTCTGGGCTCTCTTCCTGCTTGTCGGATTCCTTCTCTCTCACTTTTCACTTTGAGGCCAGCCAGTTCCTGGTTCCCGCCTCTGCGTGTCTGGAATTGGAAGCCTTCATGTTACAAAGGGCAGGGGAGAGGCCCCGGCAGGAGGAGGCAGCAGGTCAGAGCCAAGATGCCAGCTGCTCTTCTTCCACCTTGGGCCCTGTCCAGGCAGAACCTGTGCTCCAGGGACCAGGCAGGCCTCAAAGGTGTCACCTCCCTGGAGCCACGGTGTCGGCCCAGCCTGGTGCTGCCTCCTGTTCTGGCTACAAAGCTTCGTCTAAATTTAGCCCCTAGTCTAAGCCTGGGAGATTTACGGACCACAGGTCCTGTGGCCAGGCTGCCAGTCGCCAGAGAGGAATGGGGTGAGCTCCCTTCCTGCCTCCTCCCTCTCTGCCCAAGGTCAGGGAGGACTCCTCTGGGAGGGAGAGGATCCCTCCCCACAGTTTTCTCTCATTCACTGGTTTCACTGAGCCTGAGTTAGGGCTAGAGGAGGAAGAAACTCAGCCCTGAGAGAAAGAGGAGAGGAGGATGCTGGAGATGGGGAGAAGGTGGAATAGGGGAAGGGGGGAGGAGGGGGAAAAGGAGGTGCTGGGGGGATGGCAGGAAGGTGAGAAGGAGGGAGACCCTGGGCGCTGAGCAGGCCCACAGGAGGCAGTACTGGAGCTGAGGCTGGTTGAGGCAGAGGGGAAGGGACCGGAGGTCATAAGAAGGAAGTAGGCCATTATTTTCTGGAGTATCTGGGCAGGCTTCCTGGGAGGGGAGACTAGATACTCAGTTCTAACTTACCAGGTGCTACACTTCAAGTGAGGACCTCAAAAGCCCCAGCAGCTTCCTGTGGGTCCTCCCATCCCTGAGGGGTCCAGCAGGTGACTCTTCTTAAGATGCCCACTCTCCCATCCAGTTCTAACAGCCAACAACTCCCCTGGAGAAACTTCCAGGCCTCTTTTTACCATGTGCTCTCTGACAGCCTGTGACTCTCTCTTCTCCATGCCTCTCCCCTTCCTATGCCAAGCTCTGGGCCCTCACGCAGATGTCTGAGGAGGGGGGGACGTGTAGGATGGGGAGGCCCACTAAAGGGGGAGGCAGCTGGCCAGCAGGAGGCCCTAGAACAGGTCACTAGGCCTCAAATGATCTCCTTACTTATCAACTCATCTAATGTCCAGTTGACCTAAAAGTCACTCCATTCTGATTTGTTTTAGTCTCTGAGTGTCCTAATTAAATTCTTGGAGAGGGAAGATAATCTGGAGTCAGGCTGCTCGGTTTGAATCCTGACCCTGCCACTACCAGAAGAGTGACCTTGGGCACGTGACGTCACCTCAGCTCCCTCATCCGTAAAATGGGAGTATTGATGGTCTTCTCCTCTAGGGATTTTACAAAGCTTAAAACAGGCAATGGGTACCAGGACTTAGGACAGTGCTGAGCATGTGCTGAGCCCAGTGTAGATGCTAAATAGAATAAACAAAATAAGCTTATTGGATAATCTATCCTTCCCTCTGGTGGATTTGAAATGACATTTAAAAAAAAATTAGAATTTTGAAGAAAGCGACTTTAGACAAACTGGCCGAGGATTCCTAATAATGGCTAAAATCAGATAAAAGTAGAAAATGGCAGCTAAGAGGATACAGAGTAGTCCTGTAATTCGTAAAGTGCTGCAAATTTAAGACTTACCAGGAATACAAAATTCAGTAAGCAGTGCTCTCAGACAAATTGGTTTTTTAAAAAGTACATAAACATCAACAAAGTGGCAAGAAAAAAAAAACCACCCAGAAAGATTAAATTAGATGATTGGCTTAGTCAACTACTCCGAGAGTAGTTGAATTTTAGGGAAAGGTTATTACGATTTAGCTCCTGGCAAATGGCCCTTGAGCCCCCTGCCCACACCCCGCAGACCCTGGGTGTGTAGGAGAGGTGTGCAGGGCCCCGGCCTTAGTCTTGGGGAGGGCTGTGCAGCTCAGGGAGGGTCCAGGCTTCTGGAGCCAGGGACTTTTCTTGTTGCTGATCCTCCTTGGGCCAGAGCCCCCCACCAGAAAGCAGGACCTGGAGTAAGAGGCCACAGAAGCGCTGTTCTGAGACCTTGGGGGTGCTACCCAAAGGTCCAAGAGGCTGAACCCAGCCAAGAGGAACTGATAGACTCCTGGGATCTTCACAGAGCGTAAGTCGACTACCTCAAGAGGTTAGAATCAAGAGTTTCAGAATCCAGCGGCCATAGTACTTAGCCTCACTCAACCTCGGTTTCCACCTTCCACCCTTAGCCCAGCCTGGTGCACGAGAGAGGCTTCATGATTCCATGCTGCCACCTGAAGCAGCTTCCCAAAGGCCTCGCAGGGCAACCAGGAACACCAAGGTCAAGGCTCGGCTCCTCTGGGCTCTTGCAGTGTGGGCTGGGTCGAGGGGTCTGCCCCACTAAACTGCCAGTTGGAACTTCCACAAGGGCAAATCAGGGCAGCCCCCTCCCCTACTCAGGAAGCTTCCAGAGCTCCCCAAGCTTTTAGGACAGAAATCTGATCCCACCAGGGCCCAGCAGACCCCAAAAGCCTGGTGCCATCTCTTCTCAGGGTTGAGGCTTGTCCGGGGCCCTCACCCATTACTTGCTTTCCCCTTGGCCATCTTCCAGGGCTGCCCCATCCCTACCCCTGCTGTCCCATCCACCTCCACCAGACTTTATCATAACCCCCACACACTTTTCTTAGTTCCAAAGACCAGAGTTTATAAAGGCACACTTATTCCTAGCCATTATTTTCTTCCTGCCGGTGCCTTTGGTTGGGCCATCAACTCCAGAGGGCAGGAGCCCTGGGCGGGTGTTTTCACCTCCTTGTCCCTACCACGCATCATCCTTTTTAAATGCCAATTCAGTAAATGAAAGGGCTGGAGACCTGGCTCCTCCTGCATCACCTTCCTTCCCTACCGCCTGCTCTGGGTCCCATGTTCTCTTTTCACAGTGAGCAGAAATCTCAGAATAGTTGGATGAGGACCCAGAAATAAATTCTGTTACCACAAGAAAGCCTGCACTTTAGGGCCAGAGAGATCACAGTTCAGTTCCTCTCCAGGAGGTTATGTGCTGAGCAACTTTGGGCAAATGACTAATCTTCAGCCTCAGGCTGAGGTCTCCCTGGGAGGGTCTGGTTGACTCTAAGGGGCTACAGACTGTTGCCTCTGAGCTTCTCAGTTCTGACACCCCCAGAACCCAGGGGACCCTCCCACAGACTCCCTCCGCATTGGCCTGGCTCTGGGGCAGGGACCAGAAAGCTCTCCTTGGCTCACCAGCTTATGCAATTGGCATCATGGCCCCCAGAGGGGAGGGTCAAGGGGCAGCCCTGGGCCTAACATCCGGCTCTCTTGGAAGGCATGTATCTTGAGAACACGTGGCAGGAGGCAAAAAAGAGCTTAAAACTCAGGGGATGTGGGGTGGGGGAAGCAGGTGATAGTGAACCCATCCCACAGCCTCTACTCATCCCAAGTATAGACTTCAATGTTGTTAAAAGAACCTGGCAGATTTCAGGACCATCTGCCCATGGGGGGCACTGACCGCCCCTCTCCTGCACCTGACTGGACCCACCGGGAGGGCAGGGCCCTTAGTGGCATCATGCCTTATCTATAGTGCCTGGCACAAAACCATAGCTGAATTTACTGAGGGCTTACTCTGTGCCAGGCACGGTGCTAAGAGCTTTACTCTATTATCTAATATAATCTAATATTATCTCAACTATTCCTCATGACAACTCTATCCAGTAGGCACTGATATCACCTTCATTTTACCCATGAGGAAACTGAGGCTTGGAAAATTAGAGTAACCTGTCCGAGGTTACACACTAAGCGGCAAAGCAGGGATTTGAATCAGGTGTGTTGGCAAAGCCACTTTGCCACAATGGATGCCCACTATCTCTCTGTTGAATGAGCGTTGAACAAATGAGTCCTCTGGGTATATACGGGACATGGCGACCCAGGCAGTCCCAGAGGCTGGCGTGTGGTACAGTAGGGACAAGACCAGGTTTTCTGACTCCTAGCTTGGTTCTTCTCCCCTGCACTGTGTGGCCCCGGGGCCCCTCTTGCCTCTCTGAACCCCTTTAATGTCTTGGCTCTTCATGAGAAGTGTGACTTAGGACAGATGTCCCTCCTTCTCTGAGCTTTGGTTTCCCCATCTGTAAAATGGGGAGAGGGTTAGAGGTGGACTCCTCCTGCATCTGTTTCTGGGAACCATTCCGTCCCAGCCTCACCTCCACTTCTTCAGCTCTTTCTGTATAGTCCCATCCCCCCTCCACCCCTGTACCCACCTGTACACCTTGACTCTGGCCACAGGCAGGGGTGGGGGGTGTGCCCACAGTTTTCAGAAACCTTTGGCTAGATTGGTCTTCGGTGCCTCCTCCTCCTCATTGCTCAACGAACGGGGACTGGGGGTTGCTGCTTTAAGGCACTGAGAGGAGGGTAGGCAAAGGGTGGCAGGAGATGGGGGGCACAGCTCTGGTGGGAAGGGCCAGAACTGAGGCGGGGTGAGGAAGGGTGTGATGGGAAGATGGAGAGGGGCCCGCGGGGGAGGGTACAAAATGGACAGGGGATAGGGAATGCCTGGACCTGAGGACGAATTTTGTCCTAGAAATGAGTGTCACCCGGAACACTCTGCCCATCCATAAGGGTTTCCATGTCCCATCCTAGTTGATGTTAGTTTCATCTCCCCTCCACCTGCCCCCCCATCCCCGCAGGAGATCTGTCTGCACCCCCTCATCCCATACAGGGATCCCCAGCCTCAACCCGGCCACCAAGTCCTGAGATCTCCCCAACCCAGCTCCTAACTGGGCTGAGTGAAACCCGGACCAGTAACTAACTGAACAATGAGACCCGCCTCCCACCCCGGAGCTCCGCGCTCCCGGGCGCCCCCACCCCGAGCCGGATCCCCATCTCCCTGCACTTACTTTGAGCAGCGGCGGGAGGAGGCAGAGCAGGCAGAGGAGGGGGTGTCCGGCGTGGACGAGGCGTGGGGGCCCCTTGGGACCCCCCATGCTCTCGGTGGCTCGGGAAAGGAGCGCACCTCCCCTGCGCGACGGTCCCGCCCAGCTTGCCCCTCCCCTCTCCCCCCTCTCCCCGAGCCGGAGCCCAGTTGGCCACCTCCCTCCCTACCCGCATGCGTTGGCCCAGGTAAGGCCCTGGGCCCAGGGACCATTCTCCCCACCCCCACCCCCAACCCCACCCCAGGGCGGCGTGACACCTCCCCACAGCCTGCCCCTCCGGGTTATTTATAGCGGGTGCCGGGCAGCGGCCAGAGGCCAAGCTCTGCGTCCAGCCTGCACACAAAGGGTTAATGCCTTTTCTCAGCACGCCCCTTTTGCTTGGGCTGTAGCTTCCCAACTTGGGGAGAGAGGAACTGAGAAAGGAAGGAGGGGGCCTTGGGCTGTGGTGGCGGCCACAGCACAGAGTGGCTTAGGCGGGTCGCATCCCCACCAGGCTTCCTGAGGGCATCTTCTGATTATCTGGGGAGCTTTACCAGGCTCCGGTGCCTATTGGGATAATTGAATTTGAATGTGGCAGCGAAATTAAATAATAGTACTGTATCAATGTTCAACTTCCTGGTTTTGATAACGACACTGTGGGTAAGAGAATGTTCTTGCCTTTAAAAAGTACACATTTAGGGATAAAGGGGCACCACGTTTCTAAGTTACTTTCAGATGGTTGGGAAATATACACACACGTGCACACAGAACAACAAAGCAAAATGTTGATAATTGGTAAATGTGGGCAATGGGTATATGGTATAGATTTGATCATTCTTCCAACTTTTCTGTAAATATGAAATAAAATCCTAAATTAAAAAAACAAACACACAAACCCAGGGGCTTTTGGGTGGTTCAGTCTGGTAAGCATTGGACTCTTGATTTTGGCTCAGGTCATGATCTTGAGGTTTGTGAGTTCAAGGCCCACGTGGGGCTGTGTGCTGATAGCTTGGAGCCTGCTTGTGATTCTGTCTCCCTCTCTCTCTGCCCCTCCCCTGCTCAAGCTCTCTCTCTCTCTCTCTCTCTCTCTCTCTCTCAAAGAGAAATAAACATTAAAAAAACAAGAACGACAACAAAAAAACCAAACAACAATGACAACAAATGCATCAATGCCAGACCCCCCACCCTTGGGGATTTTGATTATAGGTGGTGATGGTCAGGGACTCAGGCATTGGTATGTTTCAGAATTGCTCAAGGATCCTAACGTCAAGGCAAGGCTGAGCAGTATTGGCCTTGGATGGTGACGGGCCTGGGTCAGGGTTCAGGAGGTGAGGCCTGCTCTCTGGGAGCCACTGAAGCCGCCCTTGCAATTGTTCTAAAGGCGGGCCTGGTGTAGGGACTTTAACAGCTTAAACAGAAGTTCCAGCGTCTTAAAATGTGAGGCGAAAGCATTTGAGGAATGTGATTAGTGGGGCATTTAGCTTTTCCTGGAGGTTGCAGACAAGGTGGGGACAGGCCCTGGAGAACTCAGCCTGAATTCAAGAAACTTAGACACTCTGTGTTTACTCTGGTCTCTCTGCCTGGGACACTCTTCTGTCCCTCTGCTCCTCCTCCCCTCCACCTGCTTCCTCCAGGCAGCCTTACTGGACTGCACCAGCTGTGGAGTGTGACCCTCCCCTGAAATCTCACAGGCCAGAGTCAGCCCCTGGCTCTTCCTCAATGTGGGCTGTTCTCTGTCCCTGGGGCGGTTGAGGCCGGCCTCCAGCCAGCTTGGGGGAGGAGGCAGGAATCACTTCCTGAGGGCAGACCCCCGGTCTCCCCTCCTCTGTTTATTTCTTCTCCCCTCCCTCCTCTGTTGCACAGAGCCTAGCCCCAGTGGTGGTGGGTGGGGCGGGGGGACTCTTTATGGAAACACTGAGGAAAAGTTGACCAGATCTCTCCATTCATTTGAAGGTGACAGGGTAGAAACCCCCTTCCAAGTCTTGGGACAGGATATGGCTTGCTGGACTTGGTCAGATGGGCTTCCGGGCTCCTGGCAGGACATGATCGCTTGGCAGGACTCAGAAGGGTGGGCAGACTCAGAAAGAGAGTTGATGGGTCGGCGTGAGGTGCACCAGTGCTCTTCAGCACCTGTCACTGAGCGTCTCCATGGCTGGTCTCACCATGACCCTGTTCAACAGACAGCAGAAGCTCTGACCTCAAGGCTGATCTCCTAGCCTGGGGAGTGTGAGGAGTATGCCAGAAGAGGGAAGGGATGTGGAGCCCATGAGGTGTGGGCATAAATAATGGAGATGGGAGCTGAGAGATGGTACAAGGTGTGGGGCAGCTCAGGGAGTGATGGACAGGACGTCAGGGGGAGGTGCTGCAGAAGCACCTTGACTGGTTTAAACAGATGGAGAAGGGCACATCTTTACTCCAGATGTAGGAGTCAGGGTGGGCAGAAGCAGGGAGCTGGGCAAGTGCAGGCTGGCTGGGCCGGGGGGCTGGCTGGGTGGGGACAGGGTAGGGCCAGGGAATGGGGGGCAGGCTGGAAGGAAGCTAGATCCACTCTGGTTCTCGGGGGATCTGTAGAGCAGGCACATAGGTGCTCGGCCGCAGTCCTCCCTAGCAGGGCATTCCTTGTTGGAAAACTAGAACTGTATTTTGTATGAGGTGGGGATCCCCAGGCATCCAGAGTTTACATCCCCCCATGCTCGAAGGCATGCTTAACCATTGACTGCCTGGTGCTCCTTTGGCCAGAGGCGGGTGAATGCCAGGTGTAACTAACACGTGGGGCTCCTGTGGGGTCAGGGGAGGCTGGCACTCGGCATGGCATCTCACTGCGGTGGGACTTCTTTGCTTTCTCTGTCCTGCTTTGCCCCTTCTCTTCCAATCTCACCTGGGAGCACTTCCCTCATCACTGCTTGTGAATTCTTATCTCACCCCTAGGGACCTAGGGGAGCCTAGAAGGTCATGGAAGTCTGAACTGGACCTCTCTAAATGTAATGGGTTAAAAACAAACTACAACAACAATAAGACACCGAACAAAAACGGCTGAGCCTCTGGGGTGTCCTCTGAATAGCGCTTCTTGACTTTCAGAGGCTGTGCTGGTGGAAGAAACCCAGCTTACAACTGTGATCTGAGCAAGCGAATACAAAATTGTCATGAATACAACATTGTCATTCTCGAGCTTTGTGTTCCTGAGGGCAGACTCCAGGGCGGAGAAGCCTTTTTATTTTTGAAATGCCTTCAAGGCTCTTTTTGACTATGAAAGACGAACTCAGGGTGGTCTGGAAGGAAGGTGGGTGGTTTGCTTTGTAAAAATCAAACGGTGGAAATTCTTACAGTGAGCTTGGCATCCAAGATGGTGAAGGGGAGCAGACCTAGGATCAGGGCGGGGTATTCTTCCACGGACTCAGAGGGAAAAGCGGGCACCAGGACTGGTGGGGCTGACCAGGTGCAAGGGGGATGGGCGGGCAGGCCTTCCCCGTGGTGTGAGCGGTCACTGAACGTTAGTAATAGGGCTGTGATGAGCCTCCCTGGTCTCTGTCTTCAGGAGAAGTGCACACCAGCGTGTGTCACGGTGCTTGGGGGGAGGGGGAGGTGCTGCAGGAAGCGGGAGGGGGACTGGACATTTGTTTGTTTTGTCCGGAATGCTCCTGTCCTTCTGAGATGTGCCCCATCCTCAACTCCGGTGTTGCTCAATGTTGCTTCTTTTCATGATCACCACCTTCCTGCCCCCGAAAGAAGCCTTTTTAGATTTTTTCCTTAATTGCCCTCCCCACTATGAAATTTTAGTACTATGGACATACTGTGTGTCTGGTTATGTACTGTGGTTCTCTGGAGGGCCACCAACCGTGTCACACCCAAGATCGTTCTGCCCTCTGAGAACTGCCTTCGCCTTTTGGGGGGGGGGCACTGTTGCCCACTTTGAGAGTACATGCTCTACTCCCACACATGATTTAATTTTTTTTTTAATTTTATATTGGAGAGAGACAGAGCGCAAGCAGGGGAGGGACAGAGAGACGGAGACAGAATCTGAAACAGGTTCCAGGCTCTCGGCTGTCAGCACAGAGCCCGACATGGGACTCGAACTGACGAACTGCTAGATCGTGACCCGAGCCGAAGTTGGACGCTTAACCGACTGAGCCACCCAGGGGCCCCTCACACCATGTGATATGATTGGCAGCGGCCACTGTGGACTGGCCCAGTGCACTCGAGCAGGCAGGGTACATGGGAGGCCTTCTTGCACTGACCACAGCTGGTTGGTACAGGAATGGACAGCTGATCTGAACTGACTCGATCACAGTCTTTCCCCGGGATTTAAAAAACTTTGCATCAAAGAGGGACTATTCCTCTTGGAAACAGTGAGAGCGGCCACGTGCAGCAGCTACGTGGCTGTGGGCTGCTGTTAGGAGAAGGCCAAACTAAGAGGATGAGCATCCACACACAGGGAGCAGGGAAGAGAGGGGGCGAGGAGGTCCTGGTGGCCTTCCAGCCTCTGGTTCCAGTTCAGTCGGAAGCCCGCTTTGCCGCTGCCCCCAGTAAGGGAGCTCTCCAACAATTCTTCCCTGATGCTTGAGCTACTTTGAGGGGTCTCTGCCGCTTACTACTCTAGGCATTCTTTTTTTTTTTTTTTTTCTTTTTTTTTTTTTTTAATTTTTTTTTTCAACGTTTATTTATTTTTGGGACAGAGAGAGACAGAGCATGAACGGGGGAGGGGCAGAGAGAGAGGGAGACACAGAATCGGAAACAGGCTCCAGGCTCCGAGCCATCAGCCCAGAGCCTGACGCGGGGCTCGAACTCACGGACCGCGAGATCGTGACCTGGCTGAAGTCGGACGCTTAACCGACTGCGCCACCCAGGCGCCCCACTACTCTAGGCATTCTGACCAACACAGAAGGGAACAGAAAATGAACAGGAGTAGCATTCAGAGTGAAAGGTGACCAGGAAAATGTGTGGGAACGACAAGAGGTGAAGGGGGTCCAGAGTTTTCTGTAAATCTGATGGGCTGGGGGCAGGCGAGTCATCGTGTGTGGCGATGCAAGGAAAGGGTGACTTTGGAGGACTGGAGTTTTAGAGGGACTTGAGTTGAGCAGGGGAGGGATGGGATTGGGTCTGCATTCTAGGAGGCTTGCTTGAGCAGCAGGGTGGTCTTGGGTTGGAGACAGCAAGCCTGGAGCTAAGGAGAGAGCAGGGCAATGGGTACAGCCGTCCAGGCAAGACATACGATGGTATCTCAGTCCAGAGCGGGGTCTGTGGGGGAAAAGGCAGGGCCTGCACCACGCAGAGGCCATCAGCCAGACTCCCTGTCCTACCTTTTGGGGCCCCACACTGACCCTCTCTCTTGTCTGGGGCTGAGCCTTGCCAGACCAGGCACCATAGCAGATGAGGGGGTGCTCTCCCCCATCTTGTCCCCCAGGCTCATGATGCCTTTTATTTTAGCTGTGGTCACACCGATTTAGCCTCAGACTGAAGAGTCTGCTTTTGCAATGCAATTTCAGGATACAATTTTATAACCTTGGTAGAAGAACAGGCATTGATTTTGCTCATGTTTTTATTTTTATTTTTTTCTGTGGGTTCTGTGGGATTTTACTTCGATTTCTCTCTCTCTCTCTCTCTCTCTCTCTTTTTTTCCTCCTGAATCCTGCTTCAGGAAGGCCAGGTCCAAGCATGAGTTCTGATCCGCTATTGTTGTCACTCGACTCTAAAGAAAAACAAGTTATGTTGATTAGTAGGGATTAAATCTGCTCTGGCAGAGTTTCTACCTGCCCATGAAGGAGCCTTGAACTTTGTGCCTGGAGAACAGCTGTGGGGCTAGTGTTTTCTGGAATAGTTTGGGTTCCAGTGTCGAGTGGCACTCGGGGCGTGGCTCCTGCTTGTCATGTCTGTGGTTTCAGGGTCCTCTGTCTCCTGTGCAGGCTCCTCCCAGGAGCAGGCGCCATGGGCTGGGCTGGGCTGGGCAGCAACCCATGGAGGGGATCCCAAGGGCAGTGAGGAACAGGCTGATGCTGTCCCCTGGGAATAGTCTATGGGTCCCACCTCCGCCCCTGCTCCAGCATTTGCTGTGACCCCTGTGACGCACATCTTGCTCCCTTCACCTTTTCTCCTGAATTCCTCCACTGCAAAATGAAATAATAACACCTGCCACGGAGGGCCATACCATTTTGAGGACTGGGTGGGAAAACCACTCCCTAGGAATGTGAGGACATACCATTACTGTCACTGTTTCTTCCAGACACTGAGGGGCGCCCGGGTGGCCCAGTCGGTTAAGCATTTGACTTCGGCTCAGGTCATGATCTCGTGGTTTGCAGGTTTGAGCCCTGTGTCGGGCTCTGTGCTGACGGCTCGGAGCCCGGAGCCTGCTTCGGGATCCTGTTTCTCCTGCTCTCTGCCCCTCCCTTGCTCACACTCTGTCTCTCTCTAAAAAATAAATAAAACATTTTTTAAAAATTAAAAAAAAAGTCAGCAGACATTGAGGACCCACTAGGCACAAGATCCTGTGCAAGGCATTACTATAGATGCCTAAAACGGAATAGATTCTGAACGAATGTTTGTCAAGTGAACAAACGAATGAGGATGACCATGGGGGTCGCAGGGCAAGAGGTTTGGAATGTCAGGGACAGAGGGATTTGAGAAGCCCCGACACAGTGGGCAGAATCTGGCTGTTTCCACCCAGGTCTGTTTCCTGGACTCCTACAAGAGCACCGGGCTAGAAGACAGAAGACTGTCCTCAGTATGAGGTCCACATACATTTATTGAGCACCTGTTAAGTGCAGAGTGCAGGGAGAGAAGACATAGTGGCTGTCACAGCATGGGGGGGGGGGGACACAGACCAGTAAATAGGCAACGGCTATGAGGGCCAGTGAGTATGGGGTCACCAATCCAGCCACCAGGATCGTGGAGGATGAGCAGAGCTCAACTGGGTGAGGGTGAAGGTGTGGAGGCCAGTGGAAGTCGTGGTCAAGGTGGAAGGAGGGACTCCCAGAGGATGAGACAGGCTCAGGGACATGTGGAGGTTTGTGGGGGTGGAGTCCATCGCAGATGGTAGTGGGGACTACCTTGGTGACCCTGAGCAGTGGACAGAGCCCCGGCCAGGGGGTGTCGGGGCTGGGCAGGGCTGCCACTGGAGGAATCAATCATGGAGGCGACATGGTCACATGGGCATTGTAGAAAAAACTGGGTGGAGAATGGCTTGGCTGAGATAGGAGAGAGGCAGGAGGCCGGTCAGGAGGCTCTGCAGGTAAGAAGTAGTGGGGGCCTGAGTTCTGGTTCTGATTCAGGTTCCCAGAGAACCTTGGAGCCAGAAGGGACCTTAACAGTCACACAGTTCACATTCCTATTTCATAGATAAGAAACTGAGGCCCAGTGAAGCCTGATGGCCTTGCACCTGCAGGAAGGCCATATCCCAGAAGGCTTCTCCTCGGCTGCTGTGCTGGCTCACCCCCCTGCCCCACTCTGTCTGCAGAGTGAGATGAGACAAGGACACATGTCCCTTGCTCTTCTTCTGGATCAGGTTGCCTCTGTTTTGGGGTGACTTGTGGGCAGAAGCCTAAGACATAAGTTAAAAACAGGTGAGTGGTCTGTGAGGCTCGTAGGGCCTGGATTCAGCCTTTTGCTGGTCAGAGGTCAGGGCTAGTACCTGGGTGGCTTGGGGGGCATCTGATTGAACCTCGGAATATGACCAAATGTGTGGCGAAGGCCAAGGCTGGTGGTACCAGACTGGCAAAGCGAGGAGGTGGCCTTTGCTAATGGAGCTCCCTGGGGCCACGGGAGGACAAAGGAGCAAGCCAGAGGAAACCAGAGTTCGACACCCCATCTACTCCAGACTGTTCTCCCGGTGGCCAGTGGGACAGGCTGGGAGAGTGTGGTAGCAAGGCCAGTGGCCTGGAAGTCTTGTCCTCTGCCTTGCTCACTTGGCCCCACGCCCGGACTGGGAGTGAGGGTTCTGGTCCTGCTGTATCACTTACCAGCTGTCCACCCTTGGAAGAAAACGTCCCCCTCGGGGTCTCAGGCTTCTCATCTGTTGAGTGGGGATAAGGATCATCTGTGTGGCTGGGCTGCCTTACATTACCCTCGGGTCATGGAAGAAGCCAGAGAAGTTCAGATTCCTGGGGCTGTGGGCTCCCTGTTGGGGCCCCTGTTCTCTGCTTGGCCACTCTCCATGCTGGCCTCTCGGGCAGATGCTGTGATAGCCTTCCTGGTCTAGTGGTGGGTGGAAAGTCCGCTTTGCTCCCTCAGCCTCAGCCAGCCCATCAGTAACGTGGGATGAAATCCACTTCCTTCCACCCCAATCTCTTCTCCGTGGTCCTCAGCTGTTCCTGCAACAAGACGAGGCCCTGAAAAGGACAGATTAGGCCCTGAGAAGGACAGCTGAAAGTAGGCCCTCCTGATTCACCCCCCTCCCACCTTCCCAAGATACACAAAAGTCACCAACAGGGCTGAAGGCTAGAAATAAACCAGAAACAAGGAGGCATTTAACTAATCAAAATCCAAGAAAGGCCTGAAGCAGGACACCGGACCCCTTCTATGCCCTGCCTTCCTGCCAGCATGCTTTGGCCCGTGGAGAAGAGGGAAGCCAGGTCCCAAACTGTGTGAGGGCTGCTGTCTCCTCAGCTGTGCCCATCCATATCTCTTTCCATGTGATGACAGCTGTCCTTTGAGATTTAACTCAAGTCGGTGCAAGCACGCTATCCTGCATCCCAGGGGAGGCTCCGTGACCTCCCTGGGCGGTTATGTATTCCAGGGAGCTCAAGTTCTCATGGTTGCCTCTGGGCAGAGTCCCGCTTTCCGCTGGTTTCTTGATCTAGCTCTTGTCTCTTCTCTCTGGCTTGCACAGACTCATGCGTGGATGTCCCCTGAGCCCCTGACCGTGGAGCAGGGTGCAGCCACTCCTGCCACACGGAAACGCTGCTGCAAGACTGGCTTCCACCTCGAGGGGCCGGAGACCCTGCCGCTCCAGACCAGCTGCGCTGGGATCTGCTGCCTCTAACTTGGCGTCTGCCACGCGTTGGCCCCGCTCGCTCTTGCCTGGGGACAGCACATAGTCTCCTCCTCTGGTGTTTCTCTGTTTGGGATCCCACAGCAGGCTGCTGTGGTGGGGATGGTTCAAATGACAGTCACTGGGACACACTGAGGCCATTCTTTTTCTCTGGCCTCTGGCCTGCCGTGTCTCCCCCTTGAGGGTCTCAGAGCAGCTCTGCCATTTCACCTTTGCTTATGTTAGGGTTCTCCAGAAGAACAAAACCAGTAGGATATGTATACAGAGAGATTAAAAAAAATTTTTTGTTAACGTTTATTCATTTTTGAGAGACAGAGAGAGACAAAGCGCAAGCAGGGGAGGGGCAGAGAGAGAGGGAGACACAGAATCCGAAGCAGGCTCCAGGCTCTGAGCCGTCAGCACAGAGCCCGACGCGGGGCTCAAATTCACGGACTGTGAAATCATGACCTGAGCCGAAATCAGAAGCTCAGCCGACTGAGCCACCCAGGCGACCCCAGAGAGATTTTTTTGGTAAGTTTATTTTATTTATTTTGAGAGAGAGAGAGAGAAAGAGGGAGAAAGAGAGAGCGTGCGTGCATGCGAGTGGGGGAGGAGCAGAGAGTGAGGGAGAGAGAGAATCCCAAGCAGGCTCCATGCTGTCCCTGCAAAGCCTGACGGGGGAGGTGGGGGCTCGAGCTCACACACCGTAAGATCATGACCTGAGCCGAAATCAAGAGTCAGACGCTTAACCAACTGAGCCACCCAGGAGCCCCTGTAGTGAGATTTATTTTAAGGAACTGCCTCATACGGTTGTAGGGGCTGGCAAGTCTGAAATCCAGAGGTAAGCCGGCAGGTTGGCAATTGAGGTGAGAGTTGATGTCGCAGTCTGGGGTCTGGAATCTGTAGGTCAGGCCAGGCAGTCTGGAAACTCAGGCAGGGCTTTCATGTGGCCGTTGTTTGTGTGTTTTTTAACTGAAGTGCAGTTGACCGATGATGTACATTGGTTTCAGGTGTACAACATGGTGATTTGGCAAGTCTGAACATCATGCTGTGCTCCTCACAAGTGCACCAACCCTCTGTCCCCGGACAGCGCTATTCCCGTTGACGACACCCACGGGGCAGACCTGAGGCTCAGTTCCTTCATCTTTGGGAAAACCTTACTCCTTGTTCTTAAGAACTTCCGCTGATTGGCTGAAGCCCATCCACATTACAGAGGGTAATCTGCTTTACTTAAGATCTGCTGGCTTAGGGGCGCCTGGGTGGCTCAGTCGGTTGAGCGTCCGACTTCGGCTCGGGTCATGATCTCACAGTTTGTGGGTGCCAGCCCCGCATCGGGCTCTATGCGGACAGCTCAGGGCCTGGAGCCTGCTTCGGATTCTGTGTCTCCCTCTCTCTACCCCTCTTCTGCTCGCATTCTGTCTCTCTCTCTCAAAAATAAATAAGCATTAAAAAAAAAAAAAAAAGATCTGCTGGCTTAAATGTTAGTCACATCTGAAAAATACCTCCGTAGCAACACCTGGACAGGAGTTTGAGCAAGTAACTGGGTGCCGTAGCTAGCCAAGTTGGCACATAACATTAACCATGGCACAGCCCTACACCTGTTTATGTTATAGTCCTGTGTGGGTGAACCCTGAATGTGGTGAACTCGGCTTTGATTTTTCCTGGGAGCCCCGTAGACCACCTGTCAACATCCAATGCTGCCAGTTGAGTGTAGAGGCCTAACTCCTTTCCTTGGATATTGCTGAAGCTTGTGCATCTAATATCATCTATTATGAGAGGATAGAACCATGTTGTCAGACAGATAATTCCAGATCATGGGAATATCAATGATTTATTTTGTGTGTGTGTGTGTGTGCTTTTTAGTATTTTCCAAACATTTGCAAGGATATATATTACTTTTAATAGTAAGAAAAAAGTATTTAAATGGAAGGGATTGGCCTTCAGCAGGGGAGATAGGTTATGGCTTACTCTGTGGGATGGAAAGGGTTTCCTTCAGCCCTCTACTTGGGTGGGTTAGTCGGGGCATTTGAGCAAGGGTACCATGGAGTAGACCACAGACCTCCTGACCCCTGGGCCTGAGCTGCCCCTACCTCACTGCACAGCCTCATGGTTCCCAGTTCCAGTTGGAGACTTGGAGGCTAGAGGGTGCAGCGAGAGTGAGGCCATTTGGGTTAATCCAGGGCCTGGAGCCTGGGGATCTGGGGATCCCTCACGTACAAGCCTGCAGGGTGTGGTGGGGGATCTGTTTCTGGGTCAGACTGGGGCAAAGTGCAAAAATTAAATCCCAGCCAGGCTTTTGAAAATCCTAGAAGGCATCAGAGAGTAGGCCAGCCCTTTTAGGCTGGTAGAAGCCATACTCTGTAGATGGCTTTGCGGATTAGTTGTGTCCAGAGTCACCCTAGAATGTCTTCAGAACAACCTTGTTGCCTGTGGTCAGTTGGTATGATTAGCCCTTCTCCTGATCCTTTCTGTGGGCCTAGCCCTGTCTCAGCTCTCCTCAGGGAGGATGAGAAGAGGTGACCCAGGCTGATCCAGAGGACAAGAAGCAGGGGAGGAGAAGCAGAGGGAAAACCCAGGCCCCCTTCTCAGCCTGACTCCCCCACCACTGGAGAAGAACCCAGGCTGGGGTGTACAAGGCAGCCAAGGAGAGGCCGTGGGAACCCAAGGATGGGTACAGTTGGACAGTGGAAGGAAGAAGGGAAAGATGGACACTCTTGTTGCTTTGCATTCAGGGAAGGCCGTCACACTGTTCTTAGAAGGAAGCATATTTAACGAGAAAGTGGAATCCCACACTTAAACTCTCGCACTTCCAAATAGTGGACTTTGTGAGTTACCCGGAACTGAAATGATAACACTGATGCATATACTGAATGGAATTCTATATTCAGAAACCTTACAGGAGTCCATTTTGGGGATGAAGAAACTGAAACAGAAGAGAGATTAGATAATGGGCCCAAGGTCACAGATCCAATAAGTGGTAGGCCCAGGAGTTGAACCCAGGCAGTTTGGGTTAGGAGGCCATGCTCTTAACCACTATGCTAGGGTATCTTTCTGCAGGAAGAGTTCCCTCGGGTCTGCAGATCCTTAGAAAAGCCACTCTTGTTTTCTCAGAGTTTGCTATGAAATCTCCCACCCAGTTCTTGTGACAAAGTTCAGAGCCAAGGGGGTCATCACCCATCTGCTCCCCTAGCTGCCCCCTAGCCAGTCTTACCAGGAGGCTGTTTGTGAAGGAAGAATTGGAATCTCACTCAAAAACTTTTTCTTCCCCTAAGAAAGATAGTGCTCTCCAACTTAGCACTGAAGCCACTGATTCAGTGACAGTAAGATGTATTTGTGTGGAGAACTGCATCTCCCTGCACAATCTGCTAATGTTCTCTTTGGCATGTAGATAGAATATTGACAGGAGAAATCCCAATTGTCCTGCATTTCCCCTGGCTGCTCGGGAAGAAGGGGCAATTGGTTTTTAACAAAGCAAAAATAGCATCAGAGATGTCCCCGAATATTGATTCTGTGCAGGGGCTTATATCATATGCACATAGTAGGGGCTCAACAGCAATTGATTGAAGCCAGTTAGAATTCTGCCTGGTTAGAATTGTGTCTGTTGCATTCTAGTGGCATGACGTTGGGGGAGTTCCTTCAGTTTTTTGGGTCATAATTCCCCATGTAAAGTGGAGCTCAGCAGGGTACCTTTTATAATCCCTACCTCCTCTGAGGATAATGGGGTAATCATAGCAGAGTGGTTAGTTCAATGATAGGCCCATCACACACTCTCAACCCGTCTAGCTGCTGCTGTGACAGGTTTTATATGGGAAAGTGAGTGGAGAATGTGGCCAAGATGGAGGAGATCACCCTGGCTACCCTGTTCCCGATGGTCTAGGCCAGAAGTGATATTGATCTTTTACGGATGTTTCTGTTGTGATGGAAGTCTAGCAATGATTGGCAAATTAATATAGAGTTTTCAAGTGACTTTAGAGAGCATCTAACTTAATGACCCTCATTGTAGATGTGGAAATAGAGGCCCAGAGAAGGGAAGTTCTAGAGTTGGGACTTAAGTCCCTCTAGGGTGCATTGCTTTCCAGATTTGTTTCCCTATCCATGACTTTGATCTGATCATAGGTCTGAATGTCAAAGAATCAAGAACTCACCTTTAGGAAAAGGCAAACACAACTCATGGTAGCAAGTTGGCACTGAGGTGGTGCCAGGATCTACCTACGGAGGGACAGCAGCCATCAGTTTAATCATCAGACCTCTTGGGCTCAGTCGGTTAAGTGACTGAGTTTTGATTTCAGCTCAGGTCATGATCTTGTGGTTCATGAGATCGAGCCCTGTGTCAGGCTCATGCTGAAAGTGCAGAGCCTGCTTGGGATTCTCTCTTCTCTCTCTGCCTGTCTTTCTGCCACTCCCCAACTTGTGTGCATGCTCTGTCTCTCAAAATAAATAAATAGATAGATAGATAGATAGATAGATAGATAGATTAAAAAATAATCAGACCTCTTAGTTCTGTGACTAGTTAGCCAGGGAATTCTTTCTGAGAGGATCTCACCGTGATTTCCGTCCCAGCCATTGATGACCGAATCTATGGGGTGATAGGCATTTTCCAGATCACCGGAACCACAGTAATGACATTGCAGGATCCAGAGACACCTTTCTGCCCAGTTCATAGGGACGGAAAAATGACACCCAGGGAAATATTATTTGCCTCTTAGCTAGTGAGTGATAGACTTAAAACCAGAACCCAGAATTGCTGACTTCACAACCAGGAATCTAACTGCAAGAAAACAGTTCTTGCCGCAAATCTCCTCTTACTGATTTTCCTAGTAGTGATGTTTTTGAGAGGTATTTCAGAAAATACCCCAATTCTGGCCCTTATAAGGATGGACCCTACGGATATGGGAAAGAGGATCTGATGCTCATCCAGATTTGAGAATGGTAGACATGACTCCAGGAGCAAGTTAGGCTTTGGTCATCTTTGTCTGGCTTTGACCGACCCTGAGAGTAAGAGGTCTAGCCTAGCGCTGCTCAAAGCAGGTGTCCACAGATGCTGTCAGTTTGTAAACTTTTGGCTATGAGTCTGCAGTAAGTACAGAAATTGAGGAGAAGCATATGGAAACTTTTATGGCAATTGACAGAGCAGTTTTATGCTTGCCGAATCTAAGAATTAAAATGTGACCGTACGTTTGTGCAACTTTATGGTTTATTTCATTTTTTCTAGGTGTCTCTCGTGTGTGTGTGTGTATTTCTCGAAAGTGCTGCTCTACAACTGATTGACAATAATGGACAAGTAGCGGTCCTTCACCTTAGATGAAGTCTGAGAAGCTCTGCTGCCTGAGTCTCTTCTCCAGAGATTCTGATGTAATTGGTCAAGGAAGCAATCCAGGCACTGGGTGGTTTCAAAGCCTCCCCCCTGGGAATTCTGACCGGGAGCAGGACTGCGAACCACTGCTGTTCCGGATCAGCAGCATCAGCATTACCTGGGCACTTGTTAGAAATGCAGGGTCTCTGCTTCACCCCACACCTACGGGATCAGCAATTCTCTGGATGGGGCGCAACAATCCTCCAGGCTGTTCTGATGCAGTCGACTACTGCCTTTGACTGAGTTCCTTAAGGTCAAGGTCTGGTCATCTCCCAACATTGCTCAGGGCCTAGCCCCGTAGGCACAGGCACACATGTACTCATCTGGTGAACAGCTAGACCTGAAGCCCAAACATACCCTCCAAGGCCTGGAGCCTTTCCCCTCCCCAGCCCCACTCCTGCAGGCACACGAGGAGAGCAGAAATCTTCTCTTTACACCTGTAGAGAAGAAAGCCTCTCTCTCTCTCTTCTCCTTTTTCTCTGATGAGAAAGCCAGCATTGCCTATTTTTTACTTAATCATTACTTATTTATTCATTTATTCCATAATTTGTTGAACCAAGCGTTTTGATCTCTCTCTATACGTAAGTGCAGCGTGGGGGCTGGGAGAGTTGCAGGGAAGATGCAGATGAATGAGAGATTGGCAGGTGGGGTGGGGTGGGTGGGGTGGGGTGGATGGGGCAGGGCACCTTCCTCGTCCTGGTTCTGGCCCGCCTCTCTGTGCACCCCGGGCAAGTCATGCTCCTGCTGGTATCTATAAAATGGGTGAAGTTCGGACTAGATGAACTCTGAGGGCCCTTCCAGCTCTAGTGACTTCGGCCGCTAAAGGACGGCAGATGGCTGACGGAGAGTACTGGGTCCATAGGCACACAGGCGGGAAATGAATGTAAGATTTAAT
The DNA here is from genome assembly GCF_022079265.1 of Lynx rufus. Taxonomy (NCBI): domain Eukaryota; kingdom Metazoa; phylum Chordata; class Mammalia; order Carnivora; family Felidae; genus Lynx; species Lynx rufus. Next base: position 122,780,235 of record NW_025814856.1, read on the forward strand.
AAAGAATATGCAAATGAACAGATGAGCCAACAAAGAGACACGTGGATGAATGTGAAGGGGCAGGAGAGGTGGTGTGTGTGTGCGTGCGTGTGAGTGGTCCTGTGGCTTAAGCAATGGGGACATGTCAAGCCCTGCATCTCTGCTGTCCTGCACCCTGGTCCCCAGCATCATGGGCAGAGTGACCAGGACTTCCCAGCAGCCCGAGAAATCAGAGCACAGGAGAGGCTGGGCCAGGATCAACTCTATGAGGTTTCCTAGCCCTATTTCCTGTCTGGGCTGGAAGCTCCCTATGCAGCTTCCCAGGGGCTGGGCACCCCGCTTCTGCTGGGGCAACTCGTCCTCCTCAGCCACTCAGATCTCACCAGCCTTTGGGGGATCCCTCCTCCAGGCTGCTTTCCTTGACCGTTCCAGCCCACAGTGACCTCCCACTCCTGTGCTCCCCCAGTCCCAAGTCTGAGCCTCATACTCCATTTTATTTATTTGTTTGTTTATTTATTTATATTTTCTATTTATTTTTATTTATTTTTTTTAATTTTTTTTGTTGTTTTTTAGCGTTTATTTATTTTTGAGACAGAGAGACAAAGCATGAACGGGGGAGGGCCAGAGAGAGGGAGACACAGAATCTGAAACAGGCTCCAGGCTCTGAGCTGTCAGCACAGAGCCCGACGCGGGGCTCGAACTCACAGACCGCGAGATCGTGACCTGGGCCGAAGCCGGCCGCTTAACCGACTGAGCCACCCAGGTGCCCCTCTATTTATTTTTTATCTTTTAAAATTTTTATATTTTATTTTTAAATTTTATTTATTTATTTGTTTGTTTGTTTGTTTTATTTTTTAAATTTACATCCAAAGTAGTTAGCATATAGTGCAACAATGATTTCAGTAGATTCCTTAGTGTCCCTTACCCATTTAGCCCATCCCCCATCCCACAACCCCTCCAGGAACCCTCTGTTTGTTCTCCATATTTAAGAGTCTCTTCTGTTTTGTTGCCCTCCCTGTTTTTATATTATTTTTGCTTCCCTTCCTTTGCGTTCATCTGTTCTGTGTCTTAAAGTCCTCATATGAGTGAAGTCATATTATATTTGTCTTTCTCTGAATGACTAATTTCGCTTAGCATAATACCCTCCAGTTCCATCCACGTAGTTGCAAATGGCAAGATTTCATTCTTTTTGATTGATTTCATTCTTTTTGATGGTGTATATATATATATATATATATATATATATATATATATACCACTTCTTCTTTATCCATTCATCCATCGGTGCACATTTGGGCTCTTTCCATACTTTGGCTATTGTTGATAGTGCTGCTATAAACATTGGGGTGCATGTGTTCTTTTGAAACAGCACACCTGTATCCCTTGGATAAATACCTAGTAGTGCAATTGCTGGGTCGTAGGGTAGTTCTATTTTTAATTTTTTGAGGCAACTCCATACTGTTTTCCAGAGTGGCTGCACCAGCTTGCAGTCCCACCAGCAGTGCAAAAGAGATCCTCTTCTCCACATCCTTGCCAACATCTGTAGTTGCCTGAGTTGTTCATGTTAGCCATTCTGACAGGTATAAGGTGGTATCTCATTGTGGTTTTGATTTGTATTTCCCTGATGATGAGTGGCGTGGAGCATTTTCTCATGTGTCAGTTGGCCATCTGGATGTCTTCTTTGGAGAAGTGTCTATTCATGTCTTTTGCCCATTTCTTCACTGGATTATTTGTTTTTTGGGTGTTGCGTTTGATAAGTTCTTTATAGATTTTAGATACGAACCCTTTATCTGACATGTTGTTTGCAAATATCTTCTCCCATTCTGTTTGTTGTCCTTTAGTTTTGCTGGTTGTTTCCTTTGCTGTGCAGAAGTTTTTTATTCTGATGACATCCCAATAGTTCATTTTTGCTTTTGTTTCCCTTGCCTCCAGAGACATGTTGAGTAAGTTGTTGCGGCCAAGATCAACGAGGTTTTTGCCTGCTTTCTCCTCAAGGATTTTGATGGCTTCCTGTCTCACATTAGGTCTTTCATCCATTTTGAGTTTATTTTTGTGTATGGTGTAAGAAAGTGGTCCAGGTTCATTCTTCTGCATGTCGCTGTCCAGTTTTCTCAGCACCACTTGCTGAACAGACTGTCTTTATTCCATTGGATATTCTTTCCCGCTTTGTCAAAGATTAGTTGGTCATATGTTTGTGGGTCCATTTCTGGATTCTCTATTCTGTTCCATTGATCTGAGTGTCTGTTTTTGTGCCAGTACCATATTGTCTTGAGGATTACAGCTTTGTGGTACAGCTTGAAGTCCGGGATTGTGATGCCTCCTGCTTTGGTTTTCTTTTTCAAGATTGCTTGGCTATTCGGGGTCTTTTCTGGTTCCATACAAATTGTAGGATTATTTGTTCTAGCTCTGTGAAGAATGCTGGTGTTAGTTTGATAAGGATTGTATTGAATATGTAGATTGCTTTGGGTAGTATCAACATTTTAACAATATTGTTCTTCCTATCAGGAGCATGGAATCTTTTTCCATTTTTTTTTTTTTTTGTGTGTCTTCTTCGATTTCTTTCATAAGCTTTCTATAGTTTTCATTGTATAGATTTTTCACCTCTTTGGTTAGATTTATTCCTAGGTATTTTATGGTTTTTGGTGCAATTGTAAGTAGGATCAATTCCTTGATTTCTCTTTCTGTTGCTTCATTATTGGTGTATAGGAATGCAACCGATTTCTGTGCATTGATTTTATGTCCTGCAAGTTTGCTGAATTCATGGATCAGTTCTAGCAGTTTTTTGGTGGAATCTTTTGGGTTTTCTGTATAGAGTATCATGTCATCTGCAACGAGTCAAAGTCTGACCTCCTGGCCAATCTGGATGCCTTTTATTTCTTTGTGTTGTCTGATTGCAGAGGCTAAGACTTCCAATACTATGTTGAATAACGGTGGTGAGAGTGGACATCCCTGTCTTGTTCCTGACCTTAGAGGGAAAGCTCTCAGTTTTCCCCCTTGAGGATGATATTAGCGTTGAGTCTTTCATGGCTTCTATGATCTTGAGGCATGATCCTTCTATCCCTACTTTCTTGAGGGTTTTTATCAAGAAAGGATGCTGTATTTTGTCAAATGCTTTCTCTGAATCTATTGAGAGGATCATATGGTTCTTGTCCTTTCTTTTATTGATGTGATGAATCACACTGATTGTTTTGTGGATATTGAACCAGCCCTGCGTCCCAAGTATAAATCCCACTTGGTCATGGTGAATAATTTTTTTAATGTATTGTTGGATCTGGTTGGCTAATATCTTGTTGAGGATTTTTGCATCCATGTTCATCAGGGAAATTGGTCTATAGTTCTTTTTAGTGGGGTCTCTGTCTGGTTTTGGAATCAAGGTAATGCTGGCTTCAGAGAAAAAGTTTGGAAGTTTTCCTTCCATTTCTATTTTTTTGGAACAGCTGCAAGAGAATAGGTGTTAACTCTTTTTTAAATGTTTGGTAGAATTCCCCTGGAAAGCCATCTGGCCCTGGACTCTTGTTTTTCGGGAGACTTTTGATTACTAATTCGATTTCTTTACTGGTTATGGGTCTGTTTCTATTTCTTCCTGTTCCAGTTTTGGTAGTGTATATGTTTCTAGGAATTTGTCCATTTCTTTCAGATTGCCCATTTTATTGGCATATAATTGATCATAATATTCTCTTATTATTGTTTGTATTTCTGCTGTGTTGGTTGTGATCTCTCCCTTTCATTCTTGATTTTATTTACTTAGGTCCTTTCCTTTTTTTTTTTTTTTATCAACCTGGTTAGTGGTTTATCAATTTTGTTAATTCTTTCAAACGAGCTTCTGGTTTCATTGATCTGTTCTACTGTTTTTTTGGTTTCAATAGCACTAATTTCTGCTCTAATCTTTATTATTACCTGTCTTCCGCTGCTTTGGGGTTTTATTTGCTGTTCTTTTCCCAGCTCTTTAAGGAGTAAGGTTAAGTTGTGTATCTGAGATCTTTCTTCCTTCTTTAGGAAGGCTTGGATTGCTATATACTTTCCTCGTATGACTGCCTTTCCTGTGTCCCAGAGGTTTTGGGTTGTGGTGTTATCATTTTCATTGGCTTCCATGAGCTTTTTAATTTCCTCTTTAACTTCTTGGTTCTCCCATGTATTCTTTAGTAGGATGTGCTTTAGTCTCTGAGTATTTGTTACCTTTCCAAATTTTTTCTTGTGGTTGATTTCGAGTTTCATAGTGTTGTGGTCTGAAAATATGCACGATATGATCTCGATCTTTTTGTACTTGCTGAGGGCTGATTTGTGTCCCAGCATGTGGTCTATTCTCGAGAACGTTCCATGTGCACTGGAGAAGAATGTATATTCCACTGCTTTAGGATGAAATATATGTTAAGTCCATATATGTTATATTATATGTTAAGTCCATATAATATATGTTAAATCTGAATATATCTGGTAAGTCCATCTGGTCCAGTGTGTCATTCAAAGCCATTGTTTGCTTGTTGATTTTTCGTTTTACCTTGTTGATTTTTTGATTAGATGATCTGTCCATTGCTGTGAGTGGGGTGTTGAAGTCCCCTACTATTATGGTATTACTATCAATGAGTTTCTTTATGTTTGTGATTAATTGATTTATATATTTGGGCACTCCCACATTTAGCGCATAAATGTTTACAATTGTTAGGTCTTCTTGGTGGATAGACCCCTTAATTATGATATAATGTCCTTCTTCATCTTTTGATACAGTCTTTATTTTAAGTGTAGATTGTCTGATATAACTATGACTACTCTGTCTTTCTTTTGTTGACCATTAGCATGATGGTTCTCCATCCCTTTACTTTCAATCTGAAGGTGTCCTTAGGTCTAAAGTGGGTCTCTTGTAAACAGCATATAGATGGATCTTGTTTTCTTATCGATTCTGTTACCCTATGTCTTTTGATTGGAGCACTTAGTCCATTGACGTTTAGAGTGAGTACTGAAAGATACTCACTCTATTTTTTGTCGTTATGTTGCTTGTAGAATTGGAGTTTCTTTAGGTGTTCTCAGTCCTTTCTAGTCTTTGTTGCTTTTGGTGTTTATTTATTTATTTATTTTTCATCTTTTCTCCCATCAGAGAGTCCCCCTTAAAATTTCTTGCAGGGCTGGTTTAGTGGTCACAAACTCCTTTAATTTTTTTCTGGAAAACTTTTTATCTCTCCTATTTTGAATGACAGTCTTGCTGGATAAAGACTTCTTGGCTGCATAATTTTCTCATTCAGTACATTGAATATATCCTGCCACTCCTTTCTGGCCTGACAAATTTCTGTGGATAGGTCTGCTGCAAACCTGATCTGTCTTCCCTTGTAGGTTAAGGACTTTTTTTTCTCTTGCTGCTTTCGTGATTCTCTCTTTGTCTGAGTATTTTGTGAATTTGACTATGATATGCCTGTTGATGGTTGGTTTTTTTGAATCTAATGGGAGTCCTCTGTGCTTCCTGGATTTTGTTTTTTTTTTTTTTTTTATGAAGTTTATTGACAAATTGGTTTCCATACAACACCCAGTGCTCATCCCAAAAGGTGCCCTCCTCAATACCCATCACCCACCCGCCCCTCCCTCCCACCCCCCATCAACCCTCAGTTTGTTCTCAGTTTTTAACAGTCTCTTATGCTTTGGCTCTCTCCCACTCTAACGTCCTTTTTTTTTTTTTTTTTTTCCTTCCCCTCCCCCATGGGTTCCTGTTAAGTTTCTCAGGATCCACATAAGAGTGAAACCATATGGTATCTGTCTTTCTCTGTATGGCTTATTTCACTTAGCATCACACTCTCCAGTTCCATCCACGTTGCTACAAAAGGCCATATTTCATTTTTTCTCATTGCCACGTAGTATTCCATTGTGTATATAAACCACAATTTCTTTATCCATTCATCAGTTGATGGACATTTAGGCTCTTTCCATAATTTGGCTATTGTTGAGAGTGCTGCTATGAACATTGGGGTACAAGTGCCCCTATGCATCAGTACTCCTGTATCCCTTGGGTAGATTCCTAGCAGTGCTATTGCTGGGTCATAGGGTAGGTCTATTTTTAATTTTCTGAGGAACCTCCACACTGCTTTCCAGAGCAGCTGCACCAATTTGCATTCCCACCAACAGTGCAAGAGGGTTCCCGTTTCTCCACATCCTCTCCAGCATCTATAGTCTCCTGATTTGTTCATTTTGGCCACTCTGACTGGCGTGAGGTGATACCTGAGTGTGGTTTTGATTTGTATTTCCCTGATAAGGAGCGACGCTGAACATCTTTTCATGTGCCTGTTGGCCATCTGGATGTCTTCTTTAGAGAAGTGTCTATTCATGTTTTCTGCCCATTTCTTCACTGGGTTATTTGTTTTTCGGGTGTGGAGTTTGGTGAGCTCTTCTTCCTGGATTTTGATATCTGTGTCTTTCCCCAGATTAGGAATATTTTCCGCTAAGATTTGCTCACATAACCCTTCTACCCCTATTTCTCTCTCTTTCTCTTCTGGGACTCCTATGATTCTGATGTTGTTCCTTTTTAATGAGTCACTGATTTCTCTAATTCTTAAATCATGCTCTTTTGCCTTAATCTCCCTCTTTTTTCCTGCTTCATTATTCTCCATAAGTTTGTCCTCTATATCACCGAGTTGCTGCTCTGCCTCATCCATCCTTACTCCCGTGGCATCTATTTGAGATTGCAGCTCAGTTATAACATTTTTTATTTCACGTTGACTAGCTTTTACTTCTTTTATCTCTGCAGAAAGGGATTCTAATCTATTTTCGACTCCAGCTAGTATTCTTATTATTGTGATTCTAAATTCTGGTTCAGACATCTTGCTTGTATCTGTGTTGGTTAAATCCCTGACTGCCATTTCTTCACACTCTTTGTTTTGGGGTGAATTCCTTTGTTTTGTCATTTTGAAGGGAGAAAAGGAATTAATGAGGTAGAAAAATTAAAATTAAAAAATATTAAAATTTAAAACATTAAAATTTAAAAATATTAAAATTAAAAAATTAAAAACACATACACACAAATCGAATAAATGATGTTAGATTCTAGGTGTGCTTTGGTCTGGGTGTTGAAAGGGGCTTGATGGATTAGAGAAAAAAGGGGAAAGAAAAAAGATAAAGGAAATCGTTTGAAAATTTGAAAAAAATGAATACACTGAAGTAGACTAAAATGAAATGATGGAAGTAAAATAGAATTTGAAAAAATTTACACAAAAGTAAAAAATATAGTAGAAAAAAATTAAAGAAAAATATTTTTAATAAAATTTGAAAATAACAATGAATTTTTTCTTTCTATATTCAAGAAAAAGAAAAGACATGAAAAAGAAAAAAGAAAAGAAAAGAAATAAAATTGAATAGATGGACTGGCAAATAGACTGATAAATGACTGAAATTACTTCGTTTTCCCCTAGAAGTCAAACTATGAAGCACTTTATAGTCCATAAACTAAGCAAGCGGAGAGACTTGTGTTTCTGAAGAGCGAGGTTGGCCCAGCTGGGTGAGGCTCTGTTTGTGTAATGGCTCAGCGTAATGGCTCTGTTCTCCACTAGATGGTGCTGCTAGCCTACTGGGGTAGATCGTTGTGGGGCTTGTTGGTGCATATGCGCATGCGTGGGAGCGGTGAAAATGGCATCACCCAGCTACCCAGTCTCTTGTGTCCGAACTGTGTTCTCGCAGATCAGCAATTGTGCACCCGTCCTTTGTCTCTGGCTTCATCCACTCCCCGCTTTTACACAGTCCGTGACCAAGCCCCAGGCAGCACCTCCCTCCTGAGTTTTGTCTCCGATGTGGCTTTTTTCCCGATCCCTTACTTCTGAGGGACTATGGCTTTGACCTGTTATGCCCCTCTACAGAGGGTCTCACTGAGCAATGGCCATGTGCCGGCCACACCCAGGAATGTTTGCGGGTCTGTGCTGCTGCCGATGTCCCGAGACTGCGGCCGGGTGCCAGCCCGCCCCAGAAAAAGTTCGTGAAACAGTGTAGCAGCAGCGTTTCGGGGATTATGGAAAATCACAACACACGTCTGGCACCAGGCTTCACCCACAACGACCCTGTTCCAACACCAGCAAATGTGGTTGTTCTCTGGCGTCTGCTGGGACCCAGCGGCCACAGTCTCCACCAGATGTCCTCCCAGCAAGGGAACTGCCTGTCCCGTGTGGCCCGAGGACCGCCTGGACCCCACTGTGCTCCTGGGGATTCACCCTTCCCACCAGAGCACCGCCAGGTATGGAGCTGCTGCGTTTCAGACTCTGCCCTTCCCTGTTTACAGTCTTAATGGAAGTTAAAACCTCTCCTTTCTCCTTTCTCCCTTTTTAGTTCGGTCCCTGTGGCTGTTTACACTTTTCCACTTTCTCTCCAGATGCTTTTGGGTGGGGAGAGTGCTTTTCCCAAACATCCCCCCCCCCATCTCTGTCCTCTCTCTGCAAGCAAAATCAGCTCCCTGTCCTCCGCCGTTTCTCTCTCCCCCAGTTCACCTCTATGCACCGCGTACCTACCGAATTCTGTGTTTCAGGTTGTGCAGATTGTTGTGTAAATCCTGAGATCAGTTTTGTAGGTGTGCAGGATGGTTTAATGTTGGTCTGGCTGTATTTCATGGGCGCGAGACACACACAAAACTTCCATGCTGTTCTGCCATCTTGGCTCCTCCTCCCTCATACTCCAGTTCTTTCTTCAGCCTGGATCCCAGCAACTGCCCCCAATAACCTAGAAGCACCCATAAGTATTCATAAATGCTTACTTTGAGAATTGTGTTCAGAGGCATCTGGGTGGCTCAGCCGATTAAGCATCTGACTCTTGATTTTAGTTCAGATCCTGATCTCACAGTTTGTGAGATTGAACCCCACATCTGGCTCTGTGCTGACAGCCAGGAGTCTGCTTGGGATTCTCTCTCACTCTCCCTCTCTCTCAAAATAAATAAACTTAAAAAAAGTTATGTTTAAAAACATAATATGCACAAATACGTTATCATTGTTAAAAAAATAAAAATAAGACAAACATTTCCTCTGATGCTCCCAATACCATCAGTCTCCCCAAATACTTTTTATGCTTGCAGAGTTCCTTTCCATGCCTTAAACTTTTGCTTTTCCAGTTAAGTTTTTGTATTTCTATTTTTCATGAGCTTGTTTACACAGATGCCCTACTGGAAAGACGCCCTTTCACTTGACAATATGTCTTAGAGACCTTTCAGCGCCAGCCCTTCTGTATCTTAGAGACCTTTCAGCGCCAGCCCTGCTATGTGTCACATATGTGTGTCATCTATGTGTATCATCTATGTTATGGCATGAATGTGGCCTGGAATACCACTTACGGCAATGGCTGCCTCGTGTACCAGAGCAAGGATACACTACTCTTGTCAATGGAGGTGCGGTACGTTTCCAGAATTCCACAGTTACTGACCATGCTGCAGAGAACACTTTTGCACATGCTTGTTTGTCCAACATGTGCAAGTATTTCCCTGGGGTACAAACTCAGAAGTGGGATTACTAAATCGGAAGATTCGGACATTTTGTATTTTAAAATATGCCGCTAAACTGCCTTGCAGATTGCTTGCTTGTCAGCACCCGAGACCCCTGATATGCCCCACTCCTGTCTGTAGCAGCTATGATCAATCTTGATTTTGCCAAACTGATAAACAGGAGGGTGAATCTCATTCTTGCTTTAATTTGCATTTCCCTGATTATTCATGAGGCTGAGTATATTTTCATATGGTTATGGACCATTTGTAGAGGAAATGCTCATTGAATGAATTAGGTGCTTCGTAAAGGTACTGCTAAAGGAGGAGAAGAGTAAGGGGCATGGTTCAAGGAAGATTTTTCTGTAAGGTTCCAGATCGCTGGGCTGGTCCAGGAGCAGTACTCATGGGACCTGGGTGGGCTGTAGGGTGAGGAAGGCGGTTCTGACACTTAGGACAATAGAGTCATACAGCCAATCAGAGACAAGGCTGGGACGTGAACTCAGGGCCTCCTGAGCTCATGGGGTCTCACCCTAACTGTGTGTCTCTCACTATCAGAATCGTTACTATCCAAACTCAGGAACCCAATAGTTGGGAGTAGTGAGGATTATAGTTTTTAGCTGCAATTTGTTTCCGTGATCTATTATTGAAGTGTAATGGTTAGAACAACAACAACATTTGTTTTCCCAGGCTTCTGCAATTTGGGGAGGGCTCAATGGGGGACAGCTCGGTTGTCAATGGCCAGCTCTATGAGTTGTCTGCTGAGGCTGGAACGTTCAAGAAGGCTTCTTCATTCACATGTCTGGAGGCTGGCCTGGGCTGGGCTGGGCATCTTTCTGGGGGCCTCTCCAAGTGGCTTAGCTCAGGCTTCCTCACAGCACCGTGGCTTCTGGGAAGTGACAGTTTTTACCTGGCAGCTGGCTGCCCCCAGAATGCAAAAGTAGAAGCTGTCAGATCTTCTTAATGCTGGTGCCTGGAAGCCCCAGAGTTTTATTGACCCCTCATGCCATTGACTAAACCAGTCAGGGGGCCAGGAGGAGAAACAGACATAACTCCTTGGATGGGGGCGTGGCCAGGCCCCACCGCAAGAGTAAATGGGCTGGGAGAGATGGTTGTGGTCTCTCGAAACACAATCTGCCACACAATTGAAATCGTCTCAAACCAGATTGAGGAAAGGAGAATGGATTATAAGCAGAGATCTTAGAGAGGTGTCTCAGAGAGCCCAAGGCCAGGACGTGCATCAGAGGGAAGATCTGGATTGGGAGAACCATCTAAAACTTAGGCTGCATCCCTCTGACCTCCCCAGGGCACCATAGTTTCCCCAGCACACCTACTTTCTCTGTTTGCCCGTGTTCATAGACTCCGTGAGGCTGTTCCAGGAAAGCACCCTCAGCCTCCCACTTCAACTACCCCCAGTTTTTGTGGATCCCAGTTGCAAACTCCAGAGTGTCAGGGCAGGCCAGCCTCGGGCAGGTTTTCCCCAGATGTGGAAAATGGGACTCAGAGACTTAGAAGGTATGGCCCAACACTGGTAAGTGGCAGAGCCAGGTCCTGAACCTGGAACGTCCATCTGACTTGAGAGCCAAAGCTCATTCCAGCTGCCCTTGAACGTTCATTTGTCCACCCCCAGTGCCGGTGCCCCTTGCCAAGCTCCGACCTGTGGGAGCTGAGTGAGGCTGGATCCAATAGCCAAGCCTCTTCCTGATCAGTGGCCTCCTCTGGTTCCTGTTTGGAGGGGGTAGCATTGTGCCATGCAGGGTGGATGGGGGGGGGCTGCTTAGAGGTGTAATTCACCTAGAGTGAAGGGCTGCAATCACCCCAGTGGGTTTTCTGCCTTCCCACCTGAGCTCCAGCGTGGGCTGAGAATGTATAGTTTTTGAGGCAAGGTGCAGAACGGGCCGGGCAGTAATGTTCACTTCTGAGCCTTCTTTGTGAGGGCAATCCATCCTTCCGGCAGCTCTGATGAGAAGGCTCATTATATCTCCCTGGGGTCTGGCTGCCTGACTGGGATGGGACTCCCCAGGGCTGTCTCTGACCTACACCCTCTCTTATAGTCTAGGCAAAAACCTGATTTGTGGCCCCAGGGTCAACTGCACCACTTTCCCGGCCCTGCCCAGAGGCTGGCCTGTTAGGGGACCTCTGTGCCTTCTTCCTCTTCTCTGCAGGGCCTTGGCTGATATCAGCCCACAGCTTGGAATGCCCCCCTCCCCTGCTTGACCTGAGTGTATCCTCCCCACCCTCCAAGGTGTGGTGCAAAGGCCATCTCCTTCACGATGTCTCCTCTAGGTCCCTGAGAAGCATTTCTACCTCCATTTGGATATCTGTCTCCCTTCAACTTGGATCACTGGACTTTGGGGCACAGGATGTAAGGCTTGGCATATGCTCATAACACATTACTTTCTTATTCAACAACTGTTCATTGAGTGCCTACTATGTGCCAGGGCACCAGGGTAGCGCTGGGGAACAGAAGGGGTGAAAATCACTGCCCTCATGGGTCTGAGATTCTGTTGTGGGGGGGCAGGTGATAAACAAGTTGATCCATTCAAGCACATAGTAAGTCACGAGGAGGTAGGTGCTATGGGGTGAAATGAAGCAGGGGAGGGAGATTGGAGTGCCCCTGGATGGGGTAGGATGGTACAGTTTTAAAAGGGGTGAGGGAAGGACTCACTGAGAAGGAGACATTTGAGCAGACGTGAAGCAGGTGAGGGAGTGAGCTATGGAGCTTTTGGGGAAAGAGCCTGGCAGAGAACAGGTGCCAAGGACCTGGGGCAGGAGCGTATCTGGCGTGTCTGAGACACAATGTAACAAGTGCATTTTGATCAGGGGGGAGACAGGTAGAAGATGGGGCCAGTGAAGAAACCAGGCAAGGTCAGGTGAAGTCCTACGGGCTATCAAAAGGCCATTGGCTTTCACACTGAGATGGGGCTACTGAAGGGTGTCATTATTATCTTACTATTATTAATAAAAGTGCATGACAAGTGACCATGAAATTAACAGCATATAATAACTAGTGCTATTATTTAGTTCTTCCTATGTGCCAAGCACTGTGCTAGTACTTCACATAAATGACCCCATTTAATCCTTGTGATCACCCCGTGAGTTGGTACTCTCATTATCTGCATTTTACGAATGAGAAAACTGAGTCTCAGGAAGCTGTAATACATTTCCCAACATCACACAGCTAGCAAGTCATAGAACAGATATGTCAATCCAGGCTGACTCCTGAGGCCATACTTGGGACTACTTCTTACACTACCTTAAATTCCGTATTCACAGAATCCCTCCTAGCTCTCATGCGGTTCTGGTCAGTTTCAAGATGAGAGGATATAGTCATGCCCTGATCTTACTCTGTTAGATGAATGCCCATCACCCACCCATCTACTCATCCATCTGTCCATCCATCCATTCATCCGTCCATTCATCCATCTGGCCATCCATCTGTCTATCCACCCTTCTCTGCTTCCCTCCCTTCTGTCTATTTACCCATCCACTCATTCACCCATTCAGCATTCATTGAGGCTTCCTATGAGTCTAGCCATGCTAGGCCAGGGTCCTCAGCTGTTTCCTGTTGACATTTTCTTTTTTTTTTATGTTTATTTTATGTTATTATGTATTTATTTTATGTTTATGTTTATTTTGAGAGAGAGTAAGTAAGCAGGGTAGGGGCAGAGAGAGACACACACACAGAATCTGAAGCAGGCTCCAGACTCTGAGCTGTCTGCACAGAGCCTGATGCAGGGCTCAAACTCACGAGCCGCGAGATCATGACTTGAGCCCAAGTTGGGCGCTTAACCGACTGAGCCCCCCAGGCGCCCCTGCACTTTCTTATTCAGTGGAGAAAGGCAGCAGGAATTGGAAGGGAGCCTCAGATTTCACCCAGCTCTATCCTAACCAGCCCTGTGACCTCTCTGAGCTGGATTTCTCTGCCTGGTTCCAGAGGGGCTTAGCCTGTGCTTGGCAGCCCACTCCGAGCTTTCCTGGCTGTTGTATGCGCTCTTCTGTGGCAGGTGAGCTGTCCCCATGCTGCTTCTGCTGCCTGCAAGTGGGTGTGGGGAGGACACGTGTTGCGTATTTGGTTCAGGAGGCCCAGGTTGGGGGTGGCCTTTTTGTTGTGCTCAACAAAGAGCTTTGTGTTCTGCCCTTTGCGTGGGGTGCCATGAGCCTGTTCCCTGCCACCTTCACTTTGAGTGAGCCCTGGGTGGGACCACCATCCCAGGGCCATAGAAACCAGGCTCATTTCCACCCCCTCCCCCGTCCCCATTCCTGCTGCAGGAGGCTGCCCACCTAGGCAGAGATGGGACCCTGGAGCAGCAAGGGGCTTCCTTTAGCCAAAGTGGGGGTCCCACCTACTGGGGACAGAATGATGGATTTGTGGAGAATGGCCTGATCCCACAGCCTGGCTCACTGCCCTGTCCTGCCCTTCAAAACTCTGCTCACATTTAACCTTCATGGAAACTCCTATATGAGACAGCCAGAGGGTGACGAAGGATTATGCCCACACTGTTAGGAGCTGAGTGTGTTCCCCCCAAATTCATATGTGAATGCTCTAACTCATGTGATGGTATTAGGTGGGGGGGGGGGGTTGGGAAGGGATCCCCGTCATGGGGTTAGTGTCCTATGGCTGTGGAGGACAATACATTTGGGACTTGAGAAGGTTTCTCAGCTATACAAAAGCAGGGCTCAGCCTGGTTTCTGCTGATATTTTTAGGTTGCATAATGTAATTCTACCTTGAATTTGCATTGCCAATTTTTTTTTCTTTTCGAAGCGCTGTCACATCAACCCCTTCAATGCCAGTACCTCCTGCCACAGTGTAGATCAGTCATAAGGCTTCTTCCCATTCCCCTAAAGCAAACTGAGGCTTCCTGAGGCCACCCAGCAGGTCCCAGGAGCTCGAGACCCGCTGAGAGCCCATGCTGACAGCTCCCACCTCTGACAGAAACATGACTCAGTGATGAACAGAGGCTTCATTATCCCTGATCCTCAACTGTGTGGACAGTGCTCTGGGTCCCAGTGTGAGAGCAGAGGGTGGAGAGAGCCTAGACTCTGGAAAGGAAGACACCCGCCCCCCTACTCCCAGGACTACACCTGGAGCATAACCACCCTCTGATCCACAGCATCTTCAAGGACCTGGCAGCTTCCAGGCAGCCTGGGGGGCTGGAGTCATGCAAATTGCTGGATTTGGTTTTAATTTATTTGCAGATGAATATCCCTCCCCGGAGGCAGGGGGAGGGGGAGTGAACAGTCTCTTTTTAATTATTCTGGGCATTATTTATAAAGCCCTCTGAGCTGAGGGCATGCTTGAGTGTGATTCTGGTCTCCAGTGAGGCTCCTCCCGACTGTTCTTCCAATAACACACCCAAGAAATTGTCCAGGGTGCAGGAGGGGCCCGACGGCTTCTTTCTCTGCTGCTTCCCCAGCCCCGTCTCTTTGCATCCCCTGGCTTGGCGCCTCTGCTCACGGGGCTTTGGAAAGCACTGCCGAGCCCAGTCCTAAGCACCGGCACGGGTGGTGCTAGGGCTCGAACCAGATGCCCAGGCAGAGGCGTGAGGTCCCCAGGGAGCTGCTTTCACACTCACCTCCTTACGTGGGCCTTGAAGGTTAAGTCTGATCATGTTCCTCCTCTGCTCAAGTGCCTCCAATGACTTCTACCTTGCTCAGAGTGAGAGCCTGGGCCTTACAGTGGCCCGCAAGGTTCTCCACACACATAGGCATGCGTGTGCATGCACATGCACGCACATGGGCCCACACGGACAACACAGGTGCCACTGACAGACACACCTGCCGGGACACGTGTCCCCTGTGCACATGACCCGGATCCTTGCGCGAACCACACACACACGTGCCTGAAGACTTGTACGTCCCGTGCCCCCCCACCACATGCCTGTATGAACAACAAACACACACATGCCCACACACCGTTCCTGGAACTTGCCAGGCAAGTTTCTTTAGCCTGGTACACGTGGCCCAGGTGTTTGCCCGTGCAGGTGGGAGAGCTGCCTGGCCTGGAACATTCCTCTACCTCTCCCCTTCCACCTGCCCTGGGGGACCAGGCTGAAGCCCCAGGCTTGCCCCCCTTCCCTTCTGCCTGCACGGCTCCTCTTTCCTCTGCACACCGTGTGCCAAATCCTCACGACAGGCTCTGCTCCAGGGGACTGGGCAGAGGACACGCTATTTAGAATCGCAATCCCCATCGCTCACCTACATCCTCTCCATTCTTTGCTGGACTCTCTGCTTTATTGTTCCTAACTGGCAGCCTTCTAATATAGAATTTTAGTTGTTTCTCTTGTTCTCTGCTTTTTTTTTTTTTCTCCTACAAACTTAGAAGGTAAAGTCCTACTTAGAAGGCAGGGATTTTATCGGTTTTGTTCTCTCTGTTCACTGCCTACAAATAATAGGTGCTCAGTAAACAGCTATTGAGCGAATGAACACGTGGAATAGGTACCACTGTATCTGTGAGGGCCGTGGGCAGTCAGAGGAAGGTGTTCCTGCCTAGGGCTGGGCCCAGGGATGGCTTCTGGAGTGGACGAGCTCTTTTGCCAATGGCATTACTGCCAATGGCATCCCCCACCCCTTCCCAGTCCTTCCTCAGACCTAGGGCAATCCCAGGCAGGAGAGCCACCCCTCAGCCAGGTCTCCCTGGCTCCACACCTCCAAGCATTTCATCCTCACACAACCCAAGGGGAAGATTTTATGATCACCCACATTTTATAGATGCAGAACCCAAAAGCTCACTCATGGCGCCTGTAGAGCAGAGCTGGGATTCAAATGCAGATCTGTCTGTCTGTCTGTGGAGTTATGCAGACTCTGGAAACTGCCTTCCTGGCCCCTCTGCCCTGGTGTACAGAGCATCCTCTGGGCACCGAGCACCTGAGTCACCTGCCTCACCATCCCCCCCCATCCCACTTTGTAGGTGTGATGGCACAGTGAGGGTAGAGTGCCAGCCTGCCACTCACTTACTGTGTGGCCCTAGGCAGGTTACTTAACTTCTCTGAGCCTCAGCTCCCACATCTATAAAATGGGGCTACTTTGAATCACTGGGTGGTTGTTTACTGAGCACTTAGTACGTGCCAGGTGTTGGGGATAGACACAGTTTGTGGTGCGTGTGGACGAATGGGGAAGGCTGATGTGGAGCAAATAATTCTAGATACCTAAAGAATCACTGGGGCTTAACAGAGCTCCTCACACAGCCTTGTTTGTGAATGGCACGGCTGAGGGGGGAGGTGAGCCCACCTCTGCATGCAGACCTCAGTGTGAGCTAGGCGCCTTCTCCCTCGTAAATCTGCCCCTTGAAACAGTGGAGCTAAAAGGTGCATGAAGGAAGGAGCGGAGGGCCAGCTGTAGAACGAGGAACCCCCACACAGCAAATAGGGGGCTGGGGAGAGCTCCAGGGGGACAGCTGCTCCAGCCCAACTGGACACTGGATAGCCTGCCTCTGACGCCCCATTTCGGACCAAGTCCAGATGCCTTTGTTTTCTGGCTTCGGGCCTATAGCCTTAATGCTTTGGTGTGAATGGGGAAACTGAGTCAAGGAAAGAACCTACGACCTAATGAGGGTACCCGGCCCTCCTGCCCACCTCTGCACTTGCCCCCTCTCCTGCCCCGAGCCTTGGAAGAGAGTGAAGACTTCCTCCGTGTGGGAGAAGCGCTGAGATGGGCAGAAGGCCTGGGGTCCTCAGAGCTGTGCTGTGCAACACCGGTCTCGTATTCCCTGCATATCAGGGAAGGCATGACCTGCCCAAGCTGATGCGTCGTGCAGCCAGCCTGGGATCCAGGGCACATAGTTAGCGCCGAGCATCGAGCCCTTTCTGGGAGCCCCAGTTTTCCCATTCATCAATGGGGTGGTTGACTCCACGGTCTTCAGGAGTTCTCCCGGCGCTGGGGCTCCCCTTTCCTGCCAGCTCTGGGGACGGGCGGACAGTGGGTGGGCTCCATCCATGGTACCCCTCTCTCAGCCACTCTGGGGTTGCTGGCACACCTTTCCGCTCCCCACCACCATGGCCATGCAAGAGCGAGGGGGTTTATTCGGCTGTCTGAAAGCCAGACGGCTGGCTCTCTTAATGGACTTCCAGAAGTTTTCCACAGTACAAAAGATTTCCTTTCCTTCTGTATTGAAGGAAAAACAAGCAGTTATGCCTTTTGGGGTCTAAAATGGGCACCATAACTCGAGGGGAGTGGCAGACTGGTATTTTGCCGGCCAGCAGAAATGACAGCTGACACCTGTCTCAGATCCAGAAGTTATCATTACAAAGAAAAACACCCTGCTTTCTTTCCAGTGCGTTGGGTAGTCTAACAGCAGTGGGAAATGGATTTCTCACTTAATTACAGATGTGCACTCGCTCTGCCTGCAGCCCCACGGGCCTTGTAGGGGCTCAGCTGGGCTGGCCTCTCCAGCAGCAGGAGCAGCCGCGGTCAGTATTTCCAGGCCACGTGTCCTCCCGGAAGGCCCCACGCCCCGCTTCCCTCTGCACACGTGTCTTGCCTCCCCACCCAGGCTCAGGCTAACGGCTGCCACCTCCACCGGTAAGTCCTCCACGTTCCCAAGAACATGTCCCTCGCTTCTCCACAGCCACAGAGAAGCATCTCACCCTCCTTTGCTCCTGGCCCTCCCCTGCCCAAGGAAGAGGCGCCAAGAGTCCTGACACGAGGGCCCCTGTGGTTCAGACCCATCGTGCTTCTCCAGTCTCTATCTGCCGAGCCTGTGTGCACCAGCTGCCCAGCCTTCCTGGTGCAGGCTCGTGGCAACAGCCCGCTTCCCACTGCCTTCGACCACACCGGTCCCTCTGCAGGGACTATCAGCCCCTCCCCCTGCCCCTCTAAGCCCACAGTGGCTGCAGGAGCCTTCGCTGAGGGTCCCAGCGTGTCACACCCTGACCCTTGGCCTGAGTGGCTGCTCTCCGTCAGAATAAAGGGAAGCCCGGAAGTTACTTCTCTAGACCAGCTTCCCTCCGTGTGCTGGGCTGCAGGACCCCCTCTTCGGCATCCTGTGGGAGCTCTCAGACCCTTGCTTGCACACCCCACAGTGATGGAGAACTCACTCTCTCCCTTCCACATGTATGCACCCACTCACCCACCAGTCTGCCCCGTGGATGACTGCTATCCTTCCATCACCTGCCCCCAGGGGAGACTCCTGCCATCTAAGTCCCTCCTGCCCTCTCAGGTGTTCCGACCCCTGCAGGAGAGCAAGCTGGGCATGACATGACAGCCATGTCAGGGGGTTCTGAGTGGATCTTCGCTCCAGTCGTGCAATGTGGTCTGGGCTGCCCCAACTTGCCCTGAGCTGGCCCTCTGAGGTGGAGCTCAGGACCCACCAGCAGATGGAGAGATTCACTCAGCATGTCTTTTTAAAATTTTATTTATTTATTTATTTATTTATTTATTTATTTATTTATTTATTTTTATTTTAGAGAGAGAAAGAGTATGAGCAGGGGAGAGGGGCATGCTTAGCATGCAGCCCTAAACGGGGCCCGATCCCATGACCCTGGGATCATGACCTGAGCTGAGATCAAGAGTCAGAGGCTTAACTGACTGAGCCACCCAGGGGCCCCTCACTCAGCATGTCTTGAAGAGCCCACCCACCATCATCCAGGTGTATGGGGAGGGCAGGGCTTTAGAGCCCATCCGCACCCAGGCTCCCGCTCTCCTCAGAAGAATCTGAAAGCTCGACCAGGTTCTCTTACCACAAAGGTCAAATTGGGGTCAGCCTTAAGTACCCCTGTCTTCTAGAAGTTCCTAGAATCCTCAGCTTCTGTAGACCTGCAGGTTGGATTCTAAGACTCTCGTCAAGTATTCCATGAACACATATTCCATGAATACACTCCCAGGTTCAATAATTCCCAGAGCAAAGAACCATTGTTCTTTGGTGTTTGGCAAGTGAGGTGGAGGCAGGGTGCTGGGCCCCACCTCCCATATGCTGTGTGTTTCCCTGACAGATGGTGATGGCCACAGCGAGGCTGTGACCAGGGACGCTGCTGAAGCAGGAGCCGGGAGCTGCCTGCATGGTGCTGGCCACCACATCCGTACCCCGACGGGCCCATCTTGTCTGTCCAACCAGATGTCCTGCCTCTGTGTTCTCTCCCATTGTCTCACCAGGACCTCCACCCCCATACTTTTCTCCTTCTTTGTCACTCTGTCATTCTGGAAACCTCCACCAGGGTCAAGCATCTGTGCTCTCCCCTGGCCTTCAGAGGGGCACCCTCCATCCCCACTGACCTCCTCGGGGCTCACCAAGTCCCCACTGACCTCCTCGGGGCTCACCAAGTCCCCACTGACCTCCTCGGGGCTCACCAAGTCCCCACTGACCTCCTCAGGGGCCTCACAGCTCTGAGGGTGGGAGCCCATGCTCCGGCCCTACCTCTGACGGAGCCACTGCACGACCCCTGGATGCCCAGCAGGGTGGGGCGCCTCCTCTGTGTTCACTGGACGTGTTCTGGATTAAAGAGCAAAGAGTCCTAACAATAGCCAATGCTTCCTAGCACTCACCGTGGGCCAGGCGCAGTGCTGAGTATTTACCATATATGAACTCATTTCGTCTCCACCACTATCCTCATTGTAGATAACAAAACAGAGGCAGAGAAAGCTGAAGTAACTCACCTAGGTTCGTATACCTGAGAGTCAGGGTCAAGCTGGAAACCCAGCCAGTGATGCCTTTGATCTCTACTCTCTACTGCCCCCTGTGCTGTAACGATGGAAAGGACTGTTGAGGTCTGGGGTCTCCAGGGATGCTTCCTGGAGCAGGGGCCCTGTGACCGGGAACAATTTGCTGGTGACACAATGGCTAGTTAAGGATCACGCTCATTGTGCGGATTCCTATGTTGTTACTGCCATGTACAGAAGTACTTAAGACCTGTCCCCGACTCGGTGAAGCTCACGGGCTTGTGGGCGAACAAGTCAACATGTCAGCAGGGCCTTTCCAAGCCATGTAGCGCCATGTGGGTGGTAAAGGGGGAAGGGAAGACGGCTCCAGGTGGAGCTGATAGACTACCTGGGTTTAGAAGGAAGGGGAGGATCTATCAAGTGTGGCCACAGCCAAGGCCAAGGGCATGAACCGTAGTGCAAGCAGTAATGCAAAGATCCTGTGGCAGGAAGGGCTGAGGTTTGGGGAACGGTAACGTCAGCGTGGCTGGAGTGTTTGGGGCACACATGTGGGGTGACCCCTGAGGAAGTTTGGAGGAATCCCTGTTATCTGCCTGTCTGTGGTGCAGGGCAGAAGTGGAGGTCCCTTTCTTTCCTGAATTCCAGCCTCCTTACCTAAAGCTTGCATTTTCCTTTCCTGAATCTCCTGATTTCCTGCCATTTTAAACTCCGATTGCCTCCAGCAAGACAGAATCTGTTCCTTGTGGATGCCAAGGCCGAGAGGGGGGTAGCCACCTCCACGGGAGGTTTTGGGAGGGATGGGCTAGCTCTCTGTTGGAGAACCAGCTCAGGGCCCAGCACATGGGGCATGCCTCCAGAGCCAGGAGCATGAGGAACCGAGCAGCACTCAGGCAGCTGAGCCTGGTCTGGGAGAAGCGTACACGGGAAGGGCTGTCCTTGAAGTTCTGGCTCCAGCTCAGGGTGAGATGAGTCTCTAGTTTGGAGGGGTCGGGGCCTGGGGTGGGTAGCAGAGACTGACGGTGGAGCAGGTGAGTCACTGGGTGAGAGAGAGAAGGGGTGGGGGAGAGAGAGACCTACAGAGGTGAAGAGACAGAGAGCAAGAGGCAACGGGGAAAAGGTAGAGATGGAGAGACAGAGACAGTCACGGGAGGGAGGGAGAGAGAGAGAGAGACAGAGAGAGACATGGAGGGCAAGAGAGACACACAGGAACCCAAGAGAGATACACAGCAACAGAGTGAGGGAGAAACACGACCCCAGTTAACCTAGCTAATGGGTAGTGAGCTCTCGGCGTGTGCTAGGCATTCAATGCTTTGCACGTGTGAACTCACTTTATGGGGAGCTGGAGAAGATTGAGGCAGACAGAGGAAACACTGAAAGTACGTAAGGACCCAGAGAGACCCATAGGGGACAGATAAGAGCAGAGATGTGTGTGTGTGTGTGTGTGTGTGTGTGTGTGTGTGTGTGTGATGTTTGTGATGTATGTTTACGTGGAGGCATGTATGATATGTGTAGACGTGTATGTGGTGTCGCATGTGTGTGTGTGTGGAGTATGTATATATAGTATGCATATACATGGTGTGTGTGCGGGTATGATGTTTATGATATACATTTACACAGGGACGTGTGTAGAATGCATAGGCGTGGGTGTGTGTAGGTAGTGTGTGATTATGTGTGTGTGGGTGTATACGTGTTCCACAGGCAGCGTGTGTATGATCCGTGTTTGTGTGTGTGTGTTTGTGATGTGTGTCTATATAATGCACATGTAAAATGGTGTATGTGTGTGATGTAGTACGTAATGTGTGTGTGTGCCTGCACGTGTGCGTGTCAGGGTGGGAGCTGGTGTCCCCGGAAGTCAGGGAGAGAGAAGGCTGCCTGGGGCTGAGAGCTGTTACTTCTGACAGGCTCTGGGACACGAGGGTGTCGGTCTCGAGAAGAGAGAAGCAGGCAGCCTTGACCTGGGGCTGGAGGCAGCAAAGAGTCAGCAGGCGCTCGGGTCTGCGAAGGGAAGGGTGCCATCCACGCAGCCACACTAAGTGAGGGCACAAGTCTCACACACACGTGGGATGAGGCTCCGAGGGGAAATGACTTGCCTGAGGTCATGCTGGGGTCACGGGTGGACTCAGGATGAGCACGGTGCCTCTTGATGGCCTGTCTGTGTGCCTCTGTCTCAGGGGCACCTCTTCCAGGAGCAGGGGCCAACTGTTTCCCCGGAGCGAACCTGCCCTGGGTATGCAGTGGGAGCCCCTCTCCTCAGATCTCACTGCCTGCCTGGAGGCGCTTTCCTGCCATGTGGAGGTGCTTTCCTGCCCTGTGGAGGACCCTGTTTGCAATGCTGTTGCAAACTGTTTCCTTTTGCAATGCTGTTTGCAATGCTGTTTCCTCCTCGTTCACTCGGAGGACCGGCATTTATCCACAGGTCTCTTCTCCCGCCATTGGAGAATCACCCTGGCGTGTTGATGCCCCCCTCCCACTCCTGGGCTGAGCCTGCAGCGGGTGGCTTGGTGGCTGTGGCAGTTTTGGAAAATGCCTCGAGGCAGAAAAGTGGAGCGACAGGGGCAGTCTCTGACTTGAGGTGGGACACAGCTGGACTATCCGTGGGCACGGGACTGCTTCCCCCGCTGTAGCCGAGGTGGTGAGGGATGTGATGTGGGGGCTAGCTCCAGCCTGGGCATGCTGTTACATGCACGCAACATCTCTCTCTGCAGGGGATATTGATGCTTTAAAAAAACAACAACAGGGGCGCCTGGGTGGCTCAGTCGGTTAAGCGTCCAACTTCAGCCAGGTCACGATCTCACGGTCTGTGAGTTCGAGCCCCGCGTCGGGCTCTGGGCTGATGGCTCAGAGCCTGGAGCCTGCTTCCAATTCTGTGTCTCCCTCTCTCTCTGCCCCTCCCCTGTTCATGCTCTGTCTCTCTCTGTCTCAAAAATGAATAAACGTTTAAAAAAAAATTAAAACAAAAAACAAAAAACAACAACATGTATTCTTCTCTCAGGATGCCTGGGTGGCTCAGTCAGTTAAGCGTCCAACTTTGGCTCAGGTCATGATCTCACAGTCTGTGAGTTCGAGCCCCGTGTTGGTCTCCGTGCTGACAGCTCGGAGCCTGGAGCCTGTTTCAGATTCTGTGCCCCTAACCCCCACAAAATAAAAACATTAAAAAAAAAACCCAGTATTCTCTACACAATCTGATTCTTTCATGTTGCTTTTTTCCCTGTTTCTTTGGTTTTCCACCTGGGCTTTCCTCATATATATGGCGATCCTTAGCTGTCTGCTCATGGAGTGGGGAGCTACAGAGATTGGAAGCTCTGTACTTACAGGGGGGGCATTCTGGCTGAGCTATTTGTTAGGGGACACTTGATGTCAATTTCTTGGGCTGGTCAGATTCTCTAGAGAAAACTTGCCTAAGCCTCCTGCCGGAGGATGAAACCCCTAGTGGCCAGCGATCTGGGAGCCCAGTGAGAGGCAGGAAGGCTGGGGAAGGGGATGGCCTTGATATTCAGTCTATAAATGTTTATGATCCTTTTATTTTTCAGTACAGAGCTTCCAGCACCCACTGTGCCTCTCAGTCCTTGGTCCAGACACCCTCTGTTTTGCCGTCTCTGAGGAACGCATCCTTGGGCCCGGCTGGGTGGGGTAAGGAGCTTCAGCCGCGCTGTGGTGGTGGGCAGGGCGTGGGAACCTGGCCTCCTGCCACACAGCGTTCAGCAGGCCTCCTGTTGTGAACCCATAACCAGCCACGCTCACCCTTTCCGGAAGCAGCCAATCCAGTCTTTCCAGAAAAGAGCCAGTCCAGTCTCGGAACTTTCCTAAGGCAAATCAAGTTCCACCACCGTGG
Organism: Lynx rufus; assembly: GCF_022079265.1. NCBI lineage: Eukaryota > Metazoa > Chordata > Mammalia > Carnivora > Felidae > Lynx > Lynx rufus. The sequence goes on from NW_025814856.1 coordinate 122,804,067, forward strand.
GCTTATGCCGCTGCTCTCCTGGATCTGCTGAGTTAGTGAACGCTCATCAGTCTGCTCCCAGCTCTCAAAATCTAGTTGCTGCTGTCTCTTCTCCCGTTGAGGCTTATGGCTTTAGTGCCATTGGAGTGGGGCTACAGCAGAGACAGATCTCCCACATGTGTCCAATCTGCCAATTTTAACTGAAGAGCCTATGTTTCAAAGGATCCCCAAATTAGAGGCTCAAAACAATTCCTTCAATTGTTCCTTCAATTCCTTCAATTGTTCCTTCAATTCCTTCAAGCGTCAATTCCTTCTCATGATCCTGTGAATTGGCTGGGCAGTCCTGCTGCTCAGGGCTGGTTTGGCTCCTCTCTGCAGTCAGCTGGCATCTTGGCTGGACTGATGGTCTGGGATGCCCTCACTCCCATGTCCGGCAGTTGGCTTGATGTCACCTGGGGCACTACGCATGACGTGGATGTCAGCATCCAACAGACCCCCTGGGCTTTTCCATATGCTAGGGGTCACAGTGTTTCCAAGAGCATCAAGAAAAGGAACAATCTCCAGTGTTCAAGCACTTAAAAAAAAAAAATAAACTGTTTAAAGAGCAGTGTTAGGTTCACAGAGAAACTGTCATGTACAGAGAGTTCCCGTTTATCCCGAGCACCCATACAGGCTCCCTGACTATCAGCATCCCCCACCAGAGGGCTACATTTGTTGCCATCAATGAAGTTACACTGACACATCATTACCGCTCCAAGTCCACGGTTTACATTATGGTTCACTCGTGGTACGTTCTAGGTTGGACAAATGTATATTTTGACATGAATCCAATATGATTGTATCACAGACTAGTTTCACGACCCTAAAAATCCTCTGTGCTCACCGTATTCATCCCTCCCGTCCCCCAGCCCTTGCAAACATTGATCGTTTTACTGATGCCACAGTTTTGCCTTTTCTAGAGTGTCATATAGTCGGAGTCTTACGTTACGTAGCCTTTTCATATCGTCTTCTTTCACTTAGTGACGCGCATTTAAAGTGCCTCCATGTCTGTCCCGGCTTGAGCAATCATTGTTTTTCAGTGTTGAACAATATTCCATTGTTGAGATGTATCACAGTTTATCGACTCACCTGCTGAAGGACATTGGATTGCTTCTAAGTTTTGGCAATCATGAATAAAGCTGGTATAGATGTCTGTGTGCAGGATTCTGTGTGCAAATAAGTTCTCAAGTCATTTGAGTGAATACCAAGGGGCGAGGGATGGAACAAGGCCCAGTGTGCAAGCACTCTTCGAGCCCCTGCCGGCATGGCTTTTGCCAATGTCGTACCGGGACAAATAAGTCACAAGGCCAAGCCCAAACTCTACGTATCTATGGGAGGAGCAGCAAAGACACGTGTCTCCCGGAGCGGAAAGGATTTATGGTCATTTCTTCAATCTATTGCACTCGGTACACGCTTTTTTGCAATTCTTGACGCTCTGCCTGAAGCACAAGTTGATTGATCAAGGCACATTTGAAATGTAAAGATGAAACAAAGCCATTGGATTAAATGGCTCCAGAGGCTTTGAAGCTGAAAGGGTGAAGCTTGCAGCGGCAAGAAGTCCACTATGATAAGTTGCACGTATTGGACTTGCATACTCAACAAATACTTGCTGAGTGCCTACCGTGTGCCCTATAGGCACTGGGGGTGCAGCTCAAAGTAGAGAGAATGTCACTTCCAGTGAGGGGAGTGGGGATGGAGGCAGAAAATGGAGTATGTCCGGAGATGAAGGAAAGGAAGGGGTGCTCTGGTAGCAACAGGGGAGTAAGGAGGGAGAATCGACTCTGTCTGAACATAGTAGGGACAGGCAACAACCGAGGTGGGGTAAGTGCTGATCCTTCTCAGGCCCAGGAATTCTGGGTTCAGGGAAAGGCATGAACTGGAGGTGAGAAAAGAGGGAATAATAGGGCCTGATCTCTGGGCGCCTGGGTGGCTTAGTTGGTTGAGCGTCCGACTTCAGCTCAGGTCATGATCTCATGGTTTGTGGGTTCAAGCCCCGCATCAGACTCTGTGCTGACAGCTCAGAGCCTGGAACCTGCTTCGGATTCTTTGTCTGCCTCTCTCTCTGCCCCTCCCCTGCTTGTGCTCGGTCTCTGTCTCTCAAAAATGAATAAACGTTAACAAATTTTTTAAAAAGGGTCTAATCTCAATTGACCTGTCACCCCTGTGCTCAGGAGAGTGGCATGGTCGTTCTTTCCTGGGACCCTCAGGCGTCCCACCTGGTCCCTGGGGGAAGGGTAAAGGGGGAGAGTGCCACACTTGCCTCACAGGGATCTCAAAGCTGGTATTTAGGGGCGCCTGGGTGGCGCAGTCGGTTAAGCGTCCGACTTCAGCCAGGTCACGATCTCACGGTCCGTGGGTTCGAGCCCCGCGTCGGGCTCTGGGCTGATGGCCCAGAGCCTGGAGCCTGTTTCCGATTCTGTGTCTCCCTCTCTCTCTGCCCCTCCCCCGTTCATGCTCTGTCTCGCTCTGTCCCAAAAATAAATAAAAAACGTTAAAAAAAAAAAAAGCTGGTATTTAAGGATCACTGTATGGATACAGTGTCAGATGAGGACAGAGAGGCCAGGGAGGAGGAAGGGCTCACCCAAGATCAGTGAGCGAGTGAACAGAACCTACACTGGACACTGGTAACTCCCGGTTCGCTCCTCCCTGCAAACGGCATTTATCAAACACCTACTGTGTGGTAGCCTCACACATGGTGAAGACCCACTATGCTCCAAGGAGTTCATCGGCAGGTGGAGAAGATGGAGACAGACACAAAATGGCGGACATGGATGCTGGGGACCGGGTCAGGAAACCACCGCGGCATTGATGCGAAGGTAACAGAGCCAAATCAGGGCAGTGACAGGGCAGTGTGAGCAGTCGGTGGACTTGAGACTGTTCAGGAGGTAACATGAAGAGGCCTGGGTGAGCCAGGGAGGGGACCGAGGAGGGGAGAGGAAGGAGGCTGGGATGGGTGCAGTCAAGGGTGAAGGTGTCCTCACTGGGATGGAAGCATGGGAGGAGGAGCAGGTGTGGGGAGTTTGCTTTTGGAGCCGCTAAGTTGGAGGGGCCACGGGCCAGGAAAGGGAGGCGTTCGGACACTGTGGTCGGGAGGGCAGGAGAGCAAGCAGGGCTGAAATACAGACAGATGCTCTATAGGTGAACTTCTAGAAGACATGAGTGATTCTTGGATGATCCCAATGACATATTAATAGAGGCAGTGCTGATGATTCAGAAGGTCCCAGGTCCTGAAGGATGTGGTCATCAAGGGCCATTAGTCTACACATGGGCCCCTGTATTGTGTTCCCCAGGCCCCCTTCTCCCAACTAGTGTGGCACCCAGGCCAGGGGAGGGGAAGGGGGAGGTGGAGAGGAGGCAGCCCTCTCTCACTCCTCTTGTTACCCAGACTTGTTCTTGGAACAGTAGCGGCAGCAGCATCTGGAAAGATGTTAGAAATGCAAATTCTCAGCCCACCTCAGCCCTACCGACGCAGAATCTGAATTTAAATAGACTCCAAGTGGTTATTCTGCAAAATAACATTTCAGAGGCAATGGTGCAGGCCAATAGTTCTCAGTCTCTGCTACCTGGAGATGGGGTTCCCCCCCATCCCCACCCCAGAGCTTTCGATCCGGTTGGTCTAGGGTGAGGCCCAACGGACTAGGTGATTCTACTGCATACCTAGGTGAAAACCCCAGCCCCAGCCCCTCTCTGATGGACTAGAGCCAGGATGTTGAAGGTCACTTTACATCTTTGGGTCTCAAGATGGAAGTCTGCAACAAAAGCCACCCTGTCCCCTCTGCCAGGTAGCAGCTGGGCAGGTGCTGTGGGAGGGCTCCAAGGCCACGAAGAGCTGGCGGGCAGGTGTCTAGTTGTTTGAAATATACACCAGGCTCAGCTGCCCCTCACCTCCCCAGGTACCTACTTTATGCCAGGCCAGACGGGGAACTGCTGAGCTGAGGAGTCCTCACCTGCTCCTCACCTTGGAGGAGGTCCATCAGGTAGAGAACTGTCAGAGACAGAGAGAGGAGAGCCCACCACGTCCAGGCTAAGAGAAAGGGAGTGGGGGGCGTTTTTTTGGCGGAATGCTGGGCCCTCCTCCTCCTCTCACCTGGATATAGGAGCCAGAGAAGTTATACGTATCAACTCCAAGGTCTGCCCAGGAATCCCATCATCTTAGGGAAAAGTCAGAATTCGAACATTCCTCACTGCCTTGCTACTCCAAGTATGGCCCTTGGACAGCATCAACATCACTTGGAAGCTTACTGGGAATGCAGAATCTTGGGCACTACTGGATCAGACCTACTGGGTCAGAATTCATAGTTTAACCAGCTCCCAGGGTGACTCACATGCATGCTAGTTTGGAAAGCCTTAGTCTCCTGGGCCCTAGCTGAAATGTGGGTTCCAGTAGCCACAGAGACAGGATGTTGGAGGTTTTCAGGCTCCTCTGGATGGGCTGGCTCATGGCTTCTCTGCTGGGTGAGGACCGGTAGAACCTCAATGGGCCGAAAGGTGGCCCCAAGTATGGTCTTCTTTCCTAAGGAATAGCGTGACATCCTTCCTCCCTGCACCTTAGCCGGCAGCTTTCTGTCCTGCACTGCCCTCTGGTGGCCCTGGAGTGCCATTGCCATGTCACATTGCCTCCTCTCTGGTCAGGATCCCAAGACCGAGACGAGGTGAAAGGAAGACTTGCCTGTTGCCGATCTCTGACATAAGGCTCAGAGACCCCCAAGAACACCATGGAGGCAGTTTGGAAAACACTGGGCTTTAGCAGCAGGACAGCAAATGGAGGCTTCTCTTTTCCCTGGCGAGGGGTCCTGGCTCAACCCTTCTCCCCATCACTCCTCACACCCTGTTGGAGGCTGTTCAGAGCTAGGACACAAGCTGGAGGAAAGAGTCCTGTGTAAAGAGGACACGCACACAGGTAGGAAGTCACTGGACTGGTTCAGGAAGACTCAGTCAAGCTGAGTTTTCTTTGGAAGGCTCCTCGGTGGAGGATGGACTGGGTGGGGACATTGGGAGCTGACAGTCCGGGAAGGGGCCCATGCCACAGTTCAGAGGATGTTAATGGCTTCGTGTGAGCCAGGCTTGGGTGGAGAAAGACCGACACCCCTCCCACATCCCAGACAGAACATGTCAGCCAGCGTTGGGAGCTCACTGGAATGTGAGCTGACTGATGGCGTGGGCAAGGGGCGTTTGGGGAGACACAGAGCCTTGTGAAATTTTTCTAGGGACATGACCCTAGGCCTTCCCAAAAGCTTGAGAGCCCCTGTTCTTGGCCATATGGATGGAGCGGCCTGACTCCCTGTGCTGGCCGGCCTGGTTCAGCTGACCCCTTCCTGAGGCTCCGTTGCTACCAGGTCCATGGTCACCTAGACTCACAGGTGCTCTGGGGGAGCTCTGTAGCAGCCTCTGGTTCTCCTCCTAAGCCTGGGGAGGCTGGGCCCTTGGGGTGACCTTAGCAGGGAAGAATGAGGGGCACGGAGTCCATAGGCTGTGTGCAGGCCCCTGCCTCCCCCAGCACCTTCCAGGCCCCACTCTGCACCCTGCTTCCTGGCAGCTCCTAATCCCCCAGGTCCATCATAACCTGGACCCAGGCTCTAATTCCGGCCCTGCAGCTGACTCACTGAGCCATCAGGAGCCATTCACCTCCCCTCCCAGACCTCAGGTTCCTTACCAGAGGAGGAGCAGGCATCTGGCCTAGAAATCATCTAGTTCCTTGCAGATGCCTTTGGGCTTTGAGAACCTGAGGTCATGTTCCTCCAGCAGAAGGGCCAGTCTTCCCAGAATGGTCCCCAGACAATGGGGCAGCTGTGTCTGCTGCAGTGCTCTTGGAGCCTCTTCCCGGTCCCCTTGGCCCACTGGCCCACCTTCCAGCGGCTGGCACCCGCGAGCCTTTGAACTTCGTCCCCTGCTGCCCACTCACAGGCAGGCCAAAAATGCTGGCCAGTTAATGTCCTTGGGGCACCCTCAGCCAGGACTGTGAAGCTCGACAAATGCACCAGCTCCCTCGGGTGGGGTAACTCCGAGGCACATGCCTGTCTCCCAAGGCCCCCCGCACAGCTGAGAGCTCCAGTCACCCACAGCGGTAGTGGATTTGATGACACAACCTCTTGTCGCCTGCCCGCCTCATTTTCTTTTCCATGCTCCTGCTGGTGTTTTCTGAAATTTGCACTCAAAATTTGTCTCAAGGTCTGCTTCTGGGGGAATCCAAATCAAGACAGTATCCAGTTGAGCCATTTTATTTGCTTGATCTTTGGTTCAGGATGAACAAGAAAGGGGAGTAGGAGACAGATCCCTAGGCTGGGTGTGGGAGTGAGTGGAGAAGGACACCCTTGCTGTTCACCTGTGGCCTTGGGACAAAGTATAGGAGTGAAGGGATAGATCTCAGGCTGGATCTGCCTTAGGGGGCTGTGGAGTGAGTCTCTAGAGATGCTGGGCCTGACTTTACCTCTGGGGCAGGCCCCCCGTCTGCCAGGCAGACCTCAGGCCCTGGGGACCTCGTGGGTGACCACAAAGCAGATACCCTCATTTAGGCCTCTGAGTAGCTGATGAGGCCATAGTCCCACCGCAGCACCTGGTGGTCGGTCTCCTGCACTGCCTTCTCTGTTGTCTCCTCCTCCAGGTACAGCCCAAAGAACTTCTTGGAGACTGTCATGTAGTGCCAGGCGTCTAGGGCCAGGACAGTGGCCACCTGGCCGGCCTGGCTTCAGCAGCTCAGCCGGGCCCTGCGTGGCCACCCAGTAGGTGTTCACGTCCACAGCGCAGGTGGTCTCCAGGGCCAGTGAGGCCAGTGTGCAGTCAGCCGGAGGCACTTGGGCCCGCCCCTGTGGCTGTAACTTGGTCACGTCACACTTCAGGCATATGACTGTCCTTCGGAGCCTGCTTCCTTCTTCTGCCGCCCGCTCCTTTGGGGGGGGCGGGGGGGTCACAGAGGGATGATGCACTTTATGCAAACAGCCCCCCACCCTCACTGCCATCTAGGTTGCTTCTTATCAGCAAGGCCTGTGTTTTAACCCATTCAGTGACCCTTTGAGGGAGATATTATTTCCCTCATGGTATAGATGAAGAAATTGAGGCCCAGAGAGGTTGCGTGATTTCTCAAGGCTACACAGCTGGTAGGGGACAGCAGATTTGATTTTTTTTGGGGGGGGATTTGGTGTTTGATTCCTCCTTCCTCCTCTTCTTCCTCTGCCTCCTCCTTCTTTTTAATAATTCAAAATAATCCAATTTTTGGTATATGATTAACTTTTAAGTTGTTAAATATATATAACAAAAAATTTGCCATTTAGATCATTTTTAAGTGTACAATTCAGTGGCTTTAACTGCATTTACAACGTCGTGCAACCCTCACCACTGTCTACTTCCAACATTTTTTTTATCAGCCCACATAGCAATAACTATACCCGTTAAGCAATAACTCCCTGCTCCCCTTCCAGCAGCCCCGTCTCTTTCAACATGCAGGCGTTAACATGTCACTTCCTCCTCTGGTGGCCGCGAGACTCACGATACAGTCCTTACTGCTTATCATGGCTTCCCCTGGAGGGTAGCCATGGCCACCCTCCCCGACGCTGCACTGTCCTGTTCGCTCTGCTTCATGCGTACCCACCTTCTTCCTGGTCCTCGGACACCAGCCAGCTCTCTCCCCTCGTAGGCCTCAGTCCTCAGTCCTCGCTCTCCCCTCTGCCCGACACTCTCCTTCCCTACATCTTCCTGCTGCTCTGAGGGCATCTCTTTGGAGATGCCTTCTCTTACTCTGCTATGGACCACATATGTTTCCCCAGATTCCTATGTTGAAGCCCTAACCCCAGTGTGATGGTATTTGGAGAGGGCTCGGGGGGAGGTGATCGGGGTTAGATGAGGTCTCAGGGGGTGGGGCCCTCGTGATGGGATTTGTGCCTTTTTAAAATTAATTTATAAATTTATTGATTCATTTCTGTCTCTTCTTAAAATTTTATATTTTTTATTTTGAGAGAGAGAGAGCACACAGCAGGGGTGGGGCAAAGGAAGAGGGAGAAAGAGAATCTTTTCTTTTTTCTTTTTTAATTTTTTAATGTTTATTTTTGAGAAAGAGAGAGAGTATGCGTGGGAGTGGGGGCAGAGAGAGAGAGGGAGACACACAATCTGAAGCAGGCTCCAGCCTGTGAGCTGTCAGCACAGAGCCTGAGGTGGGGCTTGATCCCATGACCCTGGGATCATGACCTGAACTGAAATCAAGAGTCAGACGCTCAATGGACTGAGCCACCCAGGTGCCCCCGAGATTCATGCCTTTTGAAAGAAGAGACACTAGAGAGCTCGCTCTCTTTCCTTGTCCTCCATGTGAGGACGCAGACAAAAGGTGGCCTTCTGCGAGCCAGGAAGAGGGTCCTTCCCAGACCCTGACCATGCTGGCGCCCTGATTTTGGACTTCCAGCTTCCAGAACTGTGAGAAGTGAATGTGTGTCGCTTAAGTCCCCCGGCCGGTGGTACTTTGTTTTGTCAGCCCAAGCTGACACAGGCACAGCACCCCTGTCTCTCTCTAGGCCCCTACCCAGCTGAAGCTTTATCTCTGGACCACTTATTGTTTAAAAAAATTTTTTTTAGGGGCGCCTGGGTGGTGCAGTCAGTTGGGCGTCCGACTTCAGCCAGGTCACGATCTCGCGGTCCGTGAGTTCGAGCCCCGCGTCGGGCTCTGGGCTGATGGCTCAGAGCCTGGAGCCTGTTTCCGATTCTGTGTCTCCCTCTCTCTCTGCCCCTCCCCCGTTCATGCTCTGTCTCTCTCTGTTCCAAAAAAAATAAATAAACGTTGAAAAAAAATTTAAAAAAAAAATTTTTTTTTTAATGTTTATTTTTGAGAGAGAGAGAGAGAGAGACAGACAGAGGGTGAGCCGGGGAGGGGCAGAGATAAGGGGAGACACAGAATCTGAAGCAGGCTCCAGGCTCTGAGCTGTCAGCACAGAGCCCGATGAGGGGCTTGAACTTGTGAACCGCGAGGTTATGACCTGAACTGAAGTCTGAAGCTCAAACGACTGAGGCACCCACGCGCCCCTCTGGGCCATTTACCATTATCTGAATCTCCATCTAGTTTGGTTGTAGATGTGTTCCCTACTAGAATATGAACTCCATGGGGATGAGACTTTGTCTTGTTCCCTGCATATCCCCAGTACCTAGACGATTGCCTGACCCTCAGAAGGTGCTGCAGAAAGGGTAACGGGAATGAATGAAGCCCAGGCTGCGTTGCTGTGGAGGCCCCTGTGCTCAGAGACCCTCCAACCCTGTCCCATTGCAGGCTGCCCCACCTGTGACTGGGTCAGGTGCCCGTGGCCCAAGGTTAGGGCAGGAATCTGAAAGTCTGGTCTTTGTCCTGGCTCTAATGTGGCTTTGAGGTCACTCTCCAGGTCTGGGCTTCAGTTTGCTCAGCTGTGGAATCTGGGCCAGAATCCTGCCTATTCCCCCGAGGCTCCCGTAGATGTGTTCACTCTCTGTGAACCAGGTGGGGAGGGTGCCTGGAGGGGCCGGTGCTGTTGGCCTGGGGGGCGTGGCAACAGTGCTGTGTCCAGCCCGTCTCTGGTCGTAGTAACTCTTGCGGCAGCAAGGGGCACTTGATGTGTCCCAGGCTGTGACCCACCCTCCAGCCGTCGACCACGTGAGCCCCAGGTGTGTGAGTTCAGGACCCTCACACGGACTGAGGGCCACCCAAAGGCTGGGTGTAGGGGTGGCACTCACTCAAAGGGAGGGGGCTCGGCACCCCAAGTGGGTCAAGGCAAAAGGGCAGGGAGATGGGTGTGAAGTAGGTTGGGGTGCTCACACGCTATCTGGTGGGGGATGGGGAGGACCTCATCTGAGAAGCATGGTGGCCCGCGGGGACCCGTCTCCCTATGTACTGCATGGCACCCACCAGGTCTGTGGTGGGAGGACATCCCAACTCCATGCCCAGCTAAGTAGTTGGAAAAGAACCAACCACAGGCTGTTTGTCATTGGGGAAGGGTGCCATACAGGAGATCGGACTCTGCCTTTGGTGGGGGGAGCGAGGCTGTGTGGGGATATACCAGACTCACACACCTGGGGCTCCAGTCGGGTGTGGGGGGGTGCAGCTTGCACATATCACACCCCCCTTGCTGCCCCAACAGTTGCTACCAGGGACCGGGCAGGAAAAGTTCTGCGCTTCTGGGCAGGCTTCAGAAAGGCTCCCCAGTAAACTGGTTTATTTTCAGCAGGGTCTGACTCTAGATTTAAAACACGGGGGACAGTGAAATACTCTGCTGCAGAGGACAGAGGCTCTGATAAGGGCTGAGACCTGAGCCAGTGGGTTTGTATCTGGCTTAGCCAATCAGGGGAGGCGAGAAGCTTTGGTGACGAGTTAGCAGGGAAGAGATATTTGCCTCAGAGTGGTCCTCAGTGCACTGCCCTCTTCTCGCTGCTTTCTCCCTCTTCCGTTAAAACTCACCTGCCCATTTTTCAAGGCCTAGTGCCAATGTCCTTGCTCCAGGAAGTCTCCTCAGATTTCTCTGTGGGCATTAAGATTTATTTCCTCTGTATTCCTGTGGACATTGCTTGATATGCCTTTCTTGGAAGTGATTACATGATTAGGGAAAGTTTGTTGAGTGATTGACTAACGCCTAGAGTTGAGCAGTATACTCCCTGCCCAGCCGTGCATGGCAAACCTAAATTAACTGATCTTTACCCTTGCTGTTGCCATTGACTGCCTGTCTGACCTGGGCTGCCCACCCCTCTCTCTCCCGCCTCAGTTTCCCCTCGTGTGCACCGAGGAACCTGGACGACAATTTCTGTCAGCTTACCCAGTTCTGATGCCCCAGAGTAGGGTTTATAAACTGAGCCTGTAGTTTGGCTTTGGATATCAATGAACTCTCTCAGCTTTGTGTAAAAACTTATGGGTGTGTGTATATATGTGTATGTTGCAAGAGCTTTCATTATATTTTCAGAGGGATTTGTGAGCCTAGAGAGGTTACATAACCCAGCTTTAAGGCCACTGCAGGGGATGCGGGAGGAGATGCTCAGAGGCAGGTAGTGTGCTCGTGTGTATTCTGTCAATCCCTCACCCAGTGTGAGCCTGTGAGCCTCCCCCCTTCAGGACAATCGTCCCTCCTTACAGTAAAGAAACGGAGGCTTCCTGTCATAGACCTGAGCCCAGCTCTTTGGCCTCCACGGCCACTGCTTTGGCCCCACCAGGCTGCCACCTAAGTGGAGGCCCTCGTGGACTCACAGGCCGGGATGCCTTTGCAGCATCCTTGGAGAGCAGTGGCCCCGAGGACCGGTGCCCTCCTGCCACCCAGCAGCTCTCTGCCGGGTGCAGTCCTGTACTCCCCAACCTCCCAAGGTGGATACCAGCCACTCACCCGAAGAGAAGGTCTGGAAGAGGTTTTCCACATTACATTTTAGGATTTGTTTTCGGCATAGGTGTTGCGGCGCCTAGGTGGCTCAGTGGATTGAGTGTCTGACTCTTGGTTTCAGCTCAGGTCATGATCTTGCGGCTTGTGAGTTCAAGCCCTGCATCGGGCTCTGTGCTGGCAGCACGGAGCCTGCTTGGGATTCTCTCTCTCTCCCTCTGTCTCTGCCCTCCCCTGCTCGCTCTCTCTCTCAAAGTAAATAAACTTAGGGGGAAAAAAGGCATAGCAGGACTACATAGGTAGTCTGAGGGTCGCCCTCTTTCTCATAGTCCTCTGTCCCTGTGCACAGCTTGCCGGCCCTTCTGGCTGTGGCTCCCTCCGCGTCTCCTTGCTTCTGCAGTTCTGTTGCATCTGTGTTTGGTCTCCCAGCCTCTTCCCAGGAAGAGCTTCCGGATCTCAGACTGGGCCCTCCTCTCAGGGAGCAGCAGAGTCCACACACAGGGAGCCAGGCCACAGTGTTAGCTTCTCCGGTTGGAATTTATCTGGAATTTATCAAGAGCATGGAAATGTTTTCTGGCTCTTGGCTTCCGAGAGGCGATATTTTGAGTATAGGTGCTGCTTGTGGGAGGAGGGGAGAGGGGGACAATGTAACAGAGGGACAGAGACAGAGAGACAGAGAGAGACAGGCAGCAAAGGGAGAGATAGAGACAAAGACGCAGAAAGAGGGGGTGTCTGGCTGGCTCAGTCCATGGAGCATGTGATCTCAGGGTTGCGAGTTTGAGTTGCCTGTTGGGTGTAGAGATTGCTTAAAAATAAAATCTTAAACACACAAAAAACAAAGGCACGGAGAGAGACTAGGTGTCTGCAATAGGCCAAGGATGCTTTCCTGTTTGGGTTTGGAGGGAAAACAAGAACCGGAGTGGAAAGACCCCTAAGGGGGAGGGAACAGGAATCAGAGATGGCTAAGATTTCACTGGCCCATGACAGTGAGCTTACTGTTGAATGCAGCTTGTCCTGAATGTGGTTACATGTTTCTCCCTGACTTCAGTTCTGTTTATTCTACTTGCTTAGTCAATCCTTTCTTTTTTGTGTAGGCTAGAAGTAAACAGCCAGGACCTCTGAAAACCCTAGGAATCCTATGTTTGGATAAACCATTAAAAAGCGTTGCCAGGGGCGCCTGGGTGGCTCAGTTGGTTAAGCGTCTGACTTCAGCTCAGGTCATGATCTCGCGGTCTGTGAGTTCGAGCCCCGCGTCGGGTTCTGTGGTTGCAGCTCAGAGCCTGGAGTCTGCTTCAGATTCTGTGTCTCCCTCTCTCTCTGCCCCTCCCCTGCTCGCACTCTCTTTCTCTCTCAAAAATAAATAAACATTAAAAAGCATTGCCATGTATAAACAGAACATGTGATAAAATTGCACAGAACTTAACACACACACACACACACACACACACACACACACACCAGCAAACTGGAGAAATCTGAATAAAATCAGGGGATTGTATCAATAACAATATCTTGATTGTGATATTTTACTACTATTTTGAAACATATTACCATTGAGGGAAATTGATCTTATTTATTTATCATTTATCTCAGGTCTTATTTCTTTCGCCTGCCCTTATCACTCTTGGTCACCTCTCTCCCTCCCTCAGGGGACATGCTCATTGACCTCAGCCCAGGTCCTACCATCTATCAAGTGCTCACCGCCTGTGTGTCCTTCAGAGACATCACTCCCTCTGACTTCTCTGCCAGTGTGATTTACCTGTGAGCTGGAAGGGAACGCATAGGACACAGGGGTTGGGGAGAGGGTTCCCCGGGGACTAGATGTCAATCCTCCTTCTCAGAGGACTCTCTGCTCTCTCTGTTGTCCCTGACATTCTCAGGACAGTAGGTCCCTCCAGGATGGGACCAGTGCTTTGGGTGGGACAGCGGATGGGACCCCCAGTTACAGGATTATAGCACTTTGGGGAGCAAGTTTCTGATCACAGGACTGCACTGAGATGTGATATAGCCAGGTATGCTCACTGAAGACCAGATGGAAGGATCTTTCCTTCCTCCTCCCTCCCTCCCTCCTTCCTTCCATCCTCTATCCTTCCTCTATCCATCCATTCTATCTTTCCTTCCTTCCTTCCTCTCTCTCTCTCTCTCATCTATTGTTCCTTTCTTCCCTCTATTGTCTTTATCTGTTGTAACTATTACCTATCTATCCATCCTTCCATCCATCTATTTGCCCATCCTTCTGTCTATCAATCTTTCCTTCTTTCCTCTACTGTCTACATTTGTTGTGACTATATTGCCTGTAGGAGTGTGAACCCACACCCATGCTGAGCACACAGATATGACATTTACATGTGCTTCTCCCCTACTCCTTGCCCCCTGCCTTCCCCTGCCTGATGTAATCACTAATGTGAAGTTTATATTTATCCTTCTTTTTCTTTTTTTTTTTAAATTTTTTAATGTTTATTTATTTTTGAGACAGAGAGAGACACAGCATGAGCAGGGAAGGGGCAGAGAGAGAGGGAGACAAAGAATGTGAAGAAGGCTCCAGGCTCCGAGCTGTCAGCACAGAGCCCGACGCGGGGCTTGAACTCACGAACTGTGAGATCATGACCTGAGCTGAAGTCGGATGCTTAACCGACTGAGCCACCCAGGCGCCCCCCTTCTTTTGCTTTTTATAAATAAATTTCATCACATATTTACGCACATCTAAACAAAGTATGTCCCCCAGTTGCATGGGACATACTTACCCTAAACAACTATTTATTGCTTTTCTGAAATTTAAATTTAACTTTTTTTTTTTAATTTTTTTTCAACGTTTTATTTATTTTTGGGACAGAGAGAGACAGAGCATGAACGGGGGAGGGGCAGAGAGAGAGGGAGACACAGAATCGGAAACAGGCTGCAGGCTCTGAGCCATCAGCCCAGAGCCCGACGCGGGGCTCGAACTCACGGACCGCGAGATCGTGACCTGGCTGAAGTCGGACGCTTAACCGACTGCGCCACCCAGGCGCCCCTGAAATTCAAATTTAACTGAGTGGTCTGCATTTCATCTGGCAACCCTGTTTCAGATCTGGTCATTCAGCCCGGAGGGGAAGAGGGCCAGGCTGGAGTCGGGGCTGTTGCGAGCATGTAAGATGCCTTTGCGTGAATTAGGAAAAGATGCACGGACAAATTATAGAAAGATGCCCTCTGGGCTATTCCCTTTCCCTCTGGAAGGACGATAAGAACAAGGTGCTCCTTTGGGGCAGACCGATTAGGGAAAGGTGCCCTTTCCTTAAGGCTCACTTTGCCCCCTCCCTTTGTGCAGGGTATAATCACCAGACCTGGACACAGCATCCCTGGTAAGAGTCAGAAGACCTGAATTCTAGTCTCGGCTCTGCCGCTCATTGGCTGGGTGACCTTGGGTGAGTCTTTTTCTTTCTTATATTTCCTTTTTGTGAAGTAGGGGAAACGAGATCCAATGTAATAATCTACAAGAAAATTCTAGGAGCAGGAAATCACGGATGTGAAAGAACTTTGACAAGTAAAATATTTTGCACAAATGAGTGTTGACACTATTTCCCCATAGGAGATCTGAAATTACCTGGTGCAATGCTTTTGTTCTATAGTCCAGGAAGCTGAGGTCCTGAGAGGGTATGTGACTTACCCAGAGACACACAGCAAGCTGATGACAGTTGGAGTGAGAACTCCTGGTCCAGTGTACCCTCTCTTCCACTAGGTGTCCCCACAGGCTTGGAAGGGTGCAGAAACCCTTCCCTCCCCTTGGGCCTCTCCTAGCACTGGCTTCGTCAGCAACAGCAGCTTCAGCCCTTCCCTTGGTGTGTATCTATCCGAGTAGACCCCTCTCTGGACTTGTCTGGAGAGTCATCATATATGGGAAGGTTTGAGGAATGCTTGTGGCAGGTGATCATCAGGCAGAAGGAGGGGGGGGGGTGCCCAGCAGACCTAGAGATCCTGCAAACCCGTGTCCAGGAACAGGGATGGGGTAGGGGCTAAGATGAGGTCTAGCAGAGAAAACGGAGCTTGGCAAATAGGATGTTTTGAGCTGCTGGGGCAGCTAAAAGGGGGATGGTTTCTGCCAAGGTGAGGACGGACAATGCCCAGGAGTGGAGATAGCTAAGGAAAGGAAGCTAATCAAATGCGTCCCTTCTTACAGTGCCAGGACCTCCAGGAGAGTGTAATCTGGCCTAGACAGAGCCTAAAGAAGAGAGCATCCAAACTGGGGCCCTCGCTCCTTGGGCGTTTCGGGATGTAGAGCTGCTGGCTGCCTTGGGGATGAGGCAGGGCAGGGTTTGAGGGGACCCACAAGGGCTTGTGAAAGCTGCCTAACACCTTAGATGAGGCCATGCGGGTTGAGTGACTATGCTATGTACCCACCATTTGTCTTCCTGAAGATAGTCTGTACTCTCCACATACTTCAATAAAACATTTTGTTCTCCTCTATCCAGCGGGCAGAACTTGTGATATATCGTCAACAGTTTGGGGGGTAAGGGTCTTTGAAGAAGAAAGGGGCCCCTGGGTGGCTCAGTCAGTTAAGTGCCTGACTTCAGCTCAGGTCATGATCTCGCAGTTCATGAGTTCGAATCCTGCGTCAGTCTCTGTGCTGACAGCTCAGAGCCTGGAGCCTGCTTCAGATTCTGTGTCTCCCTCTCTCTCTGTCTCTACCCCACTCTCTCTCTCTCTCTCTCTCTCTCTCAAAAATAAAATAAACATTAAAAAGAATTTAAAGAAGAAAGCCCTGTTGTGGCTGGAGAAAGGAGTCTTCTATTTGGGGACAGGGAAGGTGGACTTATGGACCAAGGCTCCTTTTGTGTAGTAACTCACTGAACTGTGATCTCGGGTGATGGGCTAAGTCTCCTGTTGTATCACAAGTACAAATAATAAAAAACCCAATCGCGGTGGCTTCATAAATTTTTTTTTAACTTCTTGTGTAACAGCTTGAGATATTGGTTCAGTGACTCAGTAGTAATGCAGCTGGTATATCTGTGACTAACTTATTTCCTCATGGTCACAAGGTGGCTGCTATAGCTCCAGGCATCCTAGGTTCAAGGCAAGAAAATGGAGGAAAAGGAGACTTCATCAGTCTCTGGCCCTCTTACTAGGGAAGCACAAACCACTGCAGAAGCCTTCCAGTAGACTTCAGTTGTCTCATGTAGCTCTCTCCTAGCTGCAAAGTAGGCAAGGAGAGAAAGTATGTCACTTTCTAGTCTCTGTGGTGGAGGCAGGCTGGGGAGAAGTAGGTTGGCAGGGGATAGGTTAGCCAGCAACCAGCCTCTGACACATCCTTTTTGGGTTAAGCATAGCCAGCCCCAGCCATTGTTTCTTGGTTGTCCGGAGCTCTTTGCCTCCTCCATTCCATTCTCCATGGCAGCTACAGGACAGCTGTGGGCTTGGCAGGGAGAGGAAAGCAAGAGACTACTGGGTCAATACATGCACCTTGTAGTGGGTGAGTCACCCCTCCAATATGAGATCCCTGGGTGGGAGGCAGTACCCTCATCTCTAGACAAAGCCTATGCATGGCCAACTGTGCATGTGCTAGTGGGTCCTGCTGGGATTCAATTGGACACGAGAGCGGTCACCCTGCACCCATCCTCATACCTCAGACCTCTTTCACCTGTTCCTCCGTGGGCTCTGCTGGGAGCAGAGTGAGACCCTGTTCTTAGAGGTCAGTGCCTCAGTCTCCCGTTTCCAATATGCACTGTCCTCCACATGACAGCTGCTTCTGACACCAGTGCGGGAAGACTGGAAAAGGATGTGCCCAGCATGATGATTGCAGGCACCGATACCGAGGCCGGAGGAGGAAGGGCTCCCAGCTCTCCTGTGCCCTCCTGGTGCTGTGAACAGTCTATCTCACGTCCTGCTCACCAGGCTTATCCTGGGCGAGTTTTATTCCCCGCCACTCCTCCTTCAGGGGAAGTCTCTGTTTGGGGTTTTCCCTGCCTTGTCCTATACCCTTCTTCCCCCAACAACTCGACCTATCCCTATGAGATATTCTGCATGAGATTCAGCCCTCCTCCTGCCCTTTCTGGAGTGCTCATTATATTGGGGCTGAACTGCTTCAGTGCTCACCCAGGAGGAGAGGGATAGGCAACAAACACCTAGATCATGCGCTAATATTAATAGCTGGCCCCTTCACAGCATTTATTAAGTGCTAGCCCCCTTTAAAAATACTCATTTTTCAGGACGCCTGGGTGGCTCAGTCGGTGGAGCGTCGGACTTCGGCTCAGGTCATGATCTCACGGTTTGTGAGTTCGAGCCCCGCAGAGGGCTCTGTGCTGATGGCTTAGAGCCTGGAGCCTGCTTCAGATTCTGTGTCCCCCTCTCTCTCTGCCCCACACCTGCTTGTGCTCTCTCTCTCTCTGTCTTTCAAAAATAAATGAATAAACATTAAAAAAATTTTTTTTTAATTTTTTTTCAACGTTTTTTAATTTATTTTTGGGACAGAGAGAGACAGAGCATGAACGGGGGAGGGGCAGAGAGAGAGGGAGACACAGAATCGGAAACAGGCTCCAGGCTCCGAGCCATCAGCCCAGAGCCTGACGCGGGGCTCGAACTCACGGACCGCGAGATCGTGACCTGGCTGAAGTCGGACGCTTAACCGACTGCGCCACCCAGGTGCCCCAACATTAAAAAAAATTTTTTTAAAAATATTCATTTAACAAATTATGGTAAAACACACATAACATAGAATTTGCCATCTGAACCATTTTAAGTGCATAGCTGAGTGGCCTTAAGTACATTCACATAGTTGCGCAACCATCACCACCATCCGTCTCCAGAACACTTTCAACTCCCCAAACTGAAACTCCATACCCATTAAAAAACAACTCCCCATTTCTCCCTCCCTCTTGCCCCTGGCAACCACCATTCTCCTTTCAATGTGTATGAATTTGACTACTCTAGGTACCATATGTAAGTGGAGTATGCAGTATTTGTCTTCTTGTGACATGTTTATTTCACCAAGCCTGTCTTTCAAGGTTCATCTATGTTGTAGCATGTCTCCGAATTGCCTTCCTTTTTCAGGCTGAATAATACTCTATTGTATGTGTGTACCACGTTTTGCTTATTCACGCCTCCATCAATGGGCACATAGATCATTTTCGCCTTTGAGCTATTGTGAATAACACTGCTGTGAGGCCGGCCACTTTAAAAAAACATGTAAAACACTCATCTATTTCTCACAACAGCCCCGCGTGGAAGGTATTGCTTTTAATTCTCATTTTATGGGTGGGGAAACTGAGGCATAGAGGTGAAAAGACTTGCTCAAATTACACAGCTGCAAAGAAACTGGACCAGGCTTGTGAATCCAGGCAGTGCAGCTCAGGAGCTTAAGAGCTTCACCTGTAGCCCACACTGATATCTCACAGAGTGTCAGGGGAGCGTGGAGCTGGGCCTGGGGGAATTCCGGGAAGGCTTCTCCGTGGAGGTGACCTTTGAGCTGGGTTTTAAGAGTGAGTCGTTCACTAATGTCTAACAGAGAGGAGAAAGGCTAGCCACTTCTGGCAGAGGATAAACCTTGTGTGATGTGACTATTAATACAAGGACCCAGGCCCACTTCACAGGCATGGCCCCTGGGGTCCTGCGGTGGCGCAGATAAGAAAACAGAAGACTCTGGCTGGCGGCTACAGAATCTCAGGAGATTCCCCTCTCCCCACGCCTCCACCCTACCATATTATGGGAATAAAGCACCGTCCTAGGGCAAGCCAGACTTGGACAGAAGCTTCCACAAAGACTCTATAGGCTCTAAAAAGCATGTCAACTTTCCAATCTCTCCCACCCCAAGACTGTAACACCCCACATCCTCGTAGGGGTGGAGCTGGAGGTGATGGGTGGAATGGGGACAAGGAAGAAAAAAAGCACAGTGATGAGAGAGCTGTGGCTGTTGCCCTTTTTGCCCTTAAATGTAGACCTATCTTGCCCTAGTGCTTTCCGGGCAAGTGGTGATCGTTAGGCTCCATCAGAAACACTGACCAGTACAGCCATCTTGCCATTCCATACTAATTTCAAACACCCCAAGTCTCCTTTTTTCTCCCCAGAGGTCTGAAGAAGCCCAAGTCAACAGAAACAGTTGTTTACCACACGTATTTTAATTTGCTGATTGATGCAGGAAGGAGCAAAGGTTGGACATTCTGATCATCTTGGCTTAAATCAGCTTCAATGTAGCACTGTGGCCATGGGGGAGTTTCCACAGGCTACAGACTTTCCTTATAGGAAATGATATTGAGACTTAAAGTTGTCCACAGGCACAGAGGCGGAATTGGCCGGGGGGTGCTTGGGGGTCAAGGTCTGCAGAGTATGGGCTCTGAGCAGTGTGCACCTCTGGGCACATGGATGGATGTGTTGTGTGTAGGGTAAGTGAGGTAGAGAGAGTGTCATGATTTGAGATCCTAAGAAAAAGAACCAGGGGGCAGAAATATGCTATTTTGAAACAGAACAACACTAGTGTGCTAAAGATTGTTAGTGGTCCTCCCGGGTCCACTCTACCCACCATTCCTTTCGTATAATAGTGGTTTTTGGCCAGGCACATGGCTGCCACATCAAAGACTACATTTCCCAACTTCCGTTGCAGCTAGACGTGATCAAGCAAGTGAATTATCGCCCTAGGGATGTAAGTTGAGTATTCTGTGCCAGCTTCTGGAAACCTTCTCTAAGATGTGGTACACGTGGACTCTTTGCTTTTTATTCTTACATCCTTTACCTGGAACATGGAAGCTGCCATCTTGGGCTATGAGGTCAAGGCCATACATAGAAAGAAACTGGGAACCTAATAATATGCGGCACCACATGAGCCCTGGACTTCTGTGAGAGACAAATAGCATTTGATTTTGTTTAAGTCTCTGATGTTGTTGTTGTTCTTCTTATTGTTATTATTTGGGCAGGAATACCACAGAAGTGGTGTTGTATCTCTTTCAGTGCATAAAGGGGTACATGATGTCCCATTTTGTCCCATTGCTGGTGATGGCGACTCTGATCACTTGGACAGTGTTGTGTCAGCCAACTTTCTTTACTGTAACGTGACAATTTTCCCCTTTGTGATTCACTAATATATTATGGAGAGTCACTTTGAGATTATCAAACTTTTACCCAGTAGTTTTAGCATTCATGATGATTCTTGCCTGAATTATGCTAGTTGTCAAATATTGCTTTGCTAATTCCATCATTCTTTCTACACTTATTAGTTGACATTCAAATGTGAGGAAGATATTTCTTTCTTTCTTCCTTCTTCCTTCCTTCCTTCCTTCCTTCCTTCCTTCCTTCCTTCCTTCCTTCCTTCCTTCCTCCTTCCCTCCCTGCCTTTTGTCTTCTACCTGGATGGCCCTGCTGCATGGACCTGGACAGAAGACAAGACCCCTCATCCTTGGCAGTGAGGAGGCCTGGCACATTTGGGGCTGAGTGAAAGGCCAAATCTCACCAGGGTTGTGGCTGTCCCACTTCATCTTGCTGGGGCCTGGTTGGGACTGGGTCTTCCCTCCATCTCCAGTCTCATGTTGGTGGCCATGTGAAGTAGAAATTGGGAGGTTAGCCAATGAGGTGGGGGTGTGTGGAGAGTGTATGGATGTACTCCTCCTTCATGTTGTCAAGGACAATCACCTGTGCTGGACTCCTTGTCCTGATCTCTGGGAATGGTGGCCAGACAGCTGAGAAGGACTGAGGATCACGTCATTAGAAGGACTTTGGGGTGCCTGGGTGGCTCAGTCAGTTAAGCATATGACTCTTGGTATTGGCTCAGGTCACGATCTTGTGGTTTGTGGGATCAAGCCCTGCATTGGACTCCTTACTCACAGAATGGAGCCTGCTTGGGATTCTCTTTCCTTCTCTCTCCCTCTCTCTGCCCTGCCTCCCCCCTGCTCCCCCGCTCTCACGTGTGTGTGCTCTCTCTCAAAATAAATAAACATTTAAAAATATGGGGCGCCTGGGTGGCGCAGTCGGTTGAGCGTCCGACTTCAGCCAGGTCACGATCTCACGGTCCGTGAGTTCGAGCCCCGCGTCAGGCTCTGGGCTGATGGCTCGGAGCCTGGAGCCTGTTTCCGATTCTGTGTCTCCCTCTCTCTCTGCCCCTCCCCCGTTCATGCTCTGTCTCTCTCTGTCCCAAAAATAAATAAACGTTGAAAAAAAAAATTTAAAAAAAAATAAAAAGGACTTTCACAATGTCCTTCCAAACCAGCTGGTCCAGACATGTTGCGCCTGGTCGGATTCATGCTCCACCTCTGTTCTCTGGAGCCCCCGACCCACGTAAATGCCCAGTCCTGCCCTGCTCTCAAGGAGCCCAAGGTGGGAGGGGGATCCATACAGTCAGTCCCCTCCCTGGAGCATCTTGGAGGAGACAGCAACGAACCTCAACTCTCACAGCACAATGCAGCAGGCCTGTTCTAAGGCCCATACCACACCTGCCGGACTCTGTTGTCAGAACCCAACAGGGCACTGGGCAGATTCCGGGGACCCCAGAAACTCCTGTGGTCAGACTGACACAAATGCAGGAGCTCACAGACTCCGATGCTTACAGCCACTGCTGTGCAGTGATGTGTGTGTGATTTTGCACATGCATATATGTACGTATGCACACGCATGTCACAGAATCCTGTATTATGAGGTAAGGCCATCTAAATTGTCCCTCTAATGTAATGTCTGCTAAATTCTCCTCCACTCCCCTTTCCTCCCTCCCTTCCTTCTGGACCTCAGGGGCACAGAATTAATAATACATCTTGGTGCACAACATCCTCTCATCATTGGTCCCTGCAAGGCCATCTGTTATTAAACTAATAAATCAGTAGAAATACTGGAACAAACGCTTATGAAACAAACGCCCTAAAAACACCCAGAACTTTGACAATTACTTATATTTACCCATGTGGTTCTCCCCTACCCTGTGCCCCTTCCTCCCCTCCAGAAGCAATGGCTGTTTTGAAGGGAGTGGTCTTCACTCCCTTCCTCTTTTTACAAAAAAGCTTTACGGAAGCATTGTATCCCTACAAATTATGATTTTCTGGTTTAAGTTGTTATATGTTTACACAAAGATATGCTGTGTTTAGGCTTTTAGGGGTTAACTTTTCCACTCACAATTCCATTGCTAAGCTCCACTGAATATCTGAGTAGGCGAAGAGATGACAGCTGATCACTAGTGAGGCCAATGTTCACTGCTTGTCTGGGCTAATGTTGGTTTTAGGCCAGCCTGCGGCCTGGAGAAATTGTATTTGCTGGTACCCGGGTCATGCTCCGTAGCTCTGGTGTACTTACCGGCTCCGTTTTATGGAACTTGGAAAAGCATATTTTTATTTGTAAATGATTATAGATATTTGTAAAGATCGAGCCCTTATTTTGATGACAGCTGTGTTAAAATGCTTGGTGCTCAATTACTGGCAGCCTTATTAAAGGGAAGAAGGCACTAAGCGGGTGAGGCAGGGACTTGTCCTTTGATTTCAGCACCGAGTACGCAGAGTCCTGGGCCTCCTTGCCCCACGCAGTCCAGGCCAGCCGAGGTCTTTGGCTCGGTGAGCCCAGGAGCCAGCTGTGGTGCTGTGGGTGGCCCTCTCTGGGCCGCCTCACTGTGGGTTTACTCCTCCGGGAACAAGGAGGCAGGCATTCTCCCCATTTCCCATCTTGGGCAATACAGACTCAGCGTGGAGCAGTGGCTTGTTTTAGGCCCCCTAGATGGGCAGGCCAGAGCCAGGACCCGAGCCCGGAGCCCAAGCAGGGAACCTCGCCCCTCTCCCGCTTCCAGAAGCCAGAACGAAGACGCTCCTCCCCTTCCTCCCGCCCTCCCAGCCCGCGTGCTCCGGGAAAGGGGAGGAGCTCTCCCGGCTCCTGTGACACCGTCGCCACGGCAACGCGGCCATACTGGCCCCAACGGACCGGGGGTTCTGGGCTGCGGCGGCCGCGGCCTCGTGGGCAGAGACGGCGGCATGGACAGCCTCTTCGTGGAGGAGGTGGCCGCCTCCCTGGTGCGGGAGTTCCTCAGCAGAAAGGTGGGTCGCGCCGCCTCCGCCGCTCGGGGCCGCCGCTCCAGGGTTGGGGCGCAGTCTGGGGGTGCTCTGCAAGCCCCGCACTTCGCGGAGGGAGAGCCGCCCCTGCCGCCGCCTGCCCCGGGGATGCCCGACGGGAGCGCCGCTTTCCCGGCCTGCCGAGACTACATTTCCCAGGAGCCATCTGGCCCCGCGCAGTGCCCGCCCGCCACGCCGGCCCGCGGCCTCCGCCCTGCGCAGGCATCTCGCCCCTCCGGCGGGGGACGTGGCGCGGGACCCCGGGGACGGGGCCGGTGGGCGGCGGCCTGCTAAAGCACAGCCGCCTGGTCTGGGCCCCGTGGCCCGTCCCGGCACTCCCATCGCACCGGGAAAGAACGTCCTCCCCGCCGGGGGAACCCAAGGGGCTGAAAAGCGTTCCCGATGGGTGAACCCTTCAGTCGCGCTCCGAGGTTGCAACCTAGTTGTTTTGAACTTCCATTGTGTTGCACCGGAAGACTTTGCGGAGTACTCAAAAGTTGGGGAGGTCCTTAGCAGTCATCTGCAATGCAGGTGGGGACACCGTGGGAAAGAGGTTACTGCGGATGCCAGTGTAGGAACAGCCAGTATTCCTCATTATAACTGTACAGAGTGACTCACGGCTTGTCACTCACGGTGTCCTGTGGAGCAGGGGCCGTGGGCAGTTGTTTGGATTAAACATACATAGAAACAAAATCATTTTTTTTTTTTAGAGATTTTATTTTAGTTCTTAAGTAATCTCTACACCCAAAATGGGGCCGGAACTCACAACCTGGAGATCAAGGGTCACACGCTTCTCCCAACTGAGCCAACCAGGTGCCCCAACAAAATACTTTTTTGAATGGAAAAGGGGAAGGGCTTTGGAATCAGGTGGAGGGTTCAAAAATAGCAACTGGTTAGCAGTGTGAGCTTCGGTACGTTACTCACTGCCTCAATGTCCTTATCTGTAAAACAGGCCTAATAAGACTCACTCTGCAGATTTATGATGAGGACTAATAATAACATATGGGCCGGTGCCTAGGTGACTTCGTTGGTTAAGCTACCCAGTTTGGCTCAGGTCATGGTCTTGCGGTCTGTGAGTTGGAGCCCCCCATTGGGCTGTGTGCTGACAGCTCAGAGCCTGGAGCCTGCTTTAGATTCTGTGTCTCCTTCTCTCTTTGCTCCTCCCCCACTTGCATTCTGCCTCTCTCTCTCTAAATAAAGACATTAAAAAATAAATAACATATGGGCAGTCCCCAGGCATTGCATCTGGTACATAGTAGGTACCTGTGTTCAGCAGTGTCTACACCCCCATCTCTTTTATGCATCTGTTTTGAAAGTATCTTTCTTCGCTTAAAAAAAAATTTTTTTTTAATCAAAAAAATTAAAATTTTTAAAAAATGCAGTGTGTGTTCATTGTATTTGCTCTGTTTTTATGGTTACTTGACCTTCCGTCACCAAGTCCTGGGTGCACATTGGATATCAGTGACACAGCCTTGTGAGGCTGCCCACCATCATCATTTCTTTTTTAATTTTTTTAAAAAAAGTTTTATTTATTTATTTTGAGAGAGAGAGAGCACCAGCCAGGGAGAGGGGCAGAGAGAGACGGAGAGAGAGCATCCCAAGCAGGCTACCAGCGCAGAGTCCGATGCGGGCCTCGATCTCATAAACCAAATTGCGAGATCATGACCTGAGCCCAAGCCTAGAGTCGGATGCTTAACTGGCTGAGCCACGCAGGCGTCCCCCATCGTTTCTTTTAAGTCTGGGCCACCAAGCAAAGCTCTCAGAGAGTTTTCCCCCTGGCCTTCCTTTCTTGAGTACAAATGAAATCTAAAGTCCTCCGTGGATACCTGAGGCTCTCCCCTGTAGTCTGACCCCAGCTGAGCACCCCAGCGTTGGTTCCAGCCTCTCCCACTTGCTTTCCCCTGTTCCACTTGTGGCCCCCCCAAGTCTGTTTCCTGCAGGAGGTCTTCTTGGATAAGTCCCGTTGGAATAACTGACTTAACCTTGTCTGTGGCTTGCTCATTGACGGTCACGTTATAGTTTATACATCTGTGGTTTATACGTCTGTTTCTACATCTCACCCACTAGACCAGTCCACAGAACTGATGCCTGATCTGGGTTGAACCTTGGCAGTCGTCTGGTTCACTGGGCCTCCTCTCCCTGCCATTTTTTTTTTTTTAAGTAGGCTTCACACACAGCTTGGAGTCCAGCATGGGGCCTGAACTCACGATCCTGATATCAAGAACTGAGCTGAGAGCCAAGAGTTGGATGCTTAAGCAACTGAGCCCCCCAGGTGCTCCTTTCTCTCTCTCTCTCTCTCACTCTTTTTTTTTTTTTTTTTAAATCTGGGCACACTAAACCTCTGACATGAGAAAGGGGTTGCTCACAGTCACTCAGAAAGTTGTGGGGACGCCTGGGTGGCTCAGTCAGTTAAGTGTCTGATTTCAGCTCAGGTCGTGATCTCACGGCTCCTGAGTTCGAGCCCCACATCAGGCTGTGTGCTGGCAGTGTGGGGCCTGCTTGGGATTCTCGCTCTGTCCTCTCTCTCTGCTCCTGCCCCACTCGTGCTTTCTCTCTGTCTCAAAATTAATAAATAAACTTTAAAAAAAGATAAGGTTGTGTAGAGCTGGGATTGCAGTCCAGAGCGACTGCTTTCCTCCTCACCTTCTGCTCCAGAGCAGAGACCATGTACTCCCCTCCGGGCTTGGCCCCAGGCAGGTAGAACCTAGAGAGGTCCCATCGTGGTGTGAGGTACCTTCTAGTCGTCTGTTCGTTTTCTCAGATCCTCATAACCGTCCTGAAAGACAGGAATACCTGTTCCCTTTCACGTAAGGACGATCATGAGGAAACGTGCCCCTGGTGCACAGGTTAGATCTTGTCACATTCCTCTACTCAAAACACCCTCCACGGGCTTCTTACTTCAAGCAGAAGAGAATCTGAGGAAAAGCCTCACCAGGGCCTGCAAGGCTCTCTACGACCCTGCTGCAGGCCGTGCCTCCGACCTCACCTTCCACTGCTGCCTCACGTGCCCCCTACCCTACATCGAATCCAGCTACACTGGCCCCTCCAAGCATGGCCGGTCCTCAGGGAGAGCCATGATAGTCTCCCGCAATGTCAGGGCCTTCCAAGGTGACTCTTCTGGTGCCCCAGCCTCCCTCTCCTGCGGTGACTTGTCCCCATCCCACCTCCGTCACCCTTTTCCAAGTGGTCATGTCCTAGGCCTGTTGTTCCCAGCAGGGCACCCTTTCTGTCATCTGTCTGGGCGTTCTGTCATTCCTCACTTGCGGCTCACCTCCCTCAACAGCCCGGCATAAACTGTTCTTCAGTCTCACTCACGTCTGCATTCCACAGTTCCTGCCAGCTTTCCCCAGCCCGACCCCCTGGCCCCCGGCCCTGTCGTGACCTCTCCCCACTTCTTACCCACCCTTCATTATAGTCACACCCTCAACAACGTGCTCACCTCCTTTGCCCTCCTCTTCTTGCATCATAGCCCCCCACCCCCACCCCGCCCCAAGTTTTCAAATTCAGCCGGGCCTCCTCCATGCCTGCCCTGCAAGCTGAGCGAGGCTGGAGGAAAACACAGCACCGTGTCCACGTTTTCACGGCCCTTCACCATCCCCCCGCCCCAGGCATGCCTGCGTACCTGGTTAGCCCTCTCCAGCCCGTTCCCTCCCTCCGCTCTTGGATGACCGTTTCACACCTTCTCTCTCCTCCAATCCCAAAGCTTCTTCCCCATTCTCAGGTCACCGGGGAAGCAGAAGAGGTCTTGAGAAAACTCCGAGCAGCCTGTACCACCACAGTTGCTAGCCTTCCTGGGCCTGAGCCATCACTCCAGCCTCTGTCCGGCGCCTACGAGGGAATTCTCCATACCCCTGGGGAAGGCCACCCTCTCCCCGCATGCCTGTCCCTGCTAGCCTGCTCAAGAACACTGCTGTCGTCACCTCTTTATCGCATATATATTTTGCCTTTTCTACTGTCGCTCCTACAGAATCTCATCCTTACCCTCAAGTCCCTCCAGCTATTGGCCCATTTTTCTTCTCTCTTCTATAACCAAACCCCATGGAAGAGCTGTGTGTGCTCCGATTCTAATCCTGCTTCGGGCTTGCTCTAACCCACTCTAATCCGGCTTCTGTCCCCACCAATCCTTGGAAACAACTCTTGTCAAATTTGCCAATGATCTTTAATTTTCAGTCCTCACACTTCTTGATCTAACATTGTGTTTGGACAGTTGATTGTTGACTTTTGTGAAATGGTGCGGTGGGGGCGGGTGAAAAGAACAGCATGGACTGATTGTATTCTTTTTTTAATTTTTTCTAATGTTTATATTTATTTTTGAGACAGAGAGAGACAGAACATGAGAGGGAGAGGGGCAGAGAGAGGGAGACACAGAATCCGAAGCAGGCTCCCTCCTGGAAGCTCATTCTGCTTGGCTTCTGGAGACCACCTTCTCCCACTTGGCTTCTGCTATGATTCTTTGCTGGTCCCTCTTGTTTTCTGGAGCTGTATGAGCTGGGGACTCAAAGACTCAATCTTCTTGGCTTCTCTCATTTTCTAGATGCCTCTGCCGGTCTACTGGATCCCAGTGCTGTCAATATGCTGATCATTCCCAAATGCCTGTCTCTGGCCAAGGTCTCTCTCAGAACTCTTACATTCTTTCCCACTGCCGATTTTGTATTTCCACGTGGATATGCAATAAATATCTCAGCACATCCCAAACCTAATTCCTGATTCCCTCTGTGTCTTGCAATTTTCCCCATTTCAGTAGGCAGTGTCGCTGTCTTTCTGGTTGCTTGGGCCCAAACCTTTGCAATCATTCCTGGCTTTTTTCCCTTTCGTATACCCCACATCCAGTCCATCAGCCCATCTGTTGGCTTTAGCATCAGAGCACATAGAGCGCATAGCCACTTCTTTCCACTTCTCTTGCAACCACCCTGGTCCAAGCCACCTAGAGAGCATCCTAACTAGTTTCTGCTTAATACCTTGTCTCCAAAAAATCTGTTCTCAACCTAGCAGCCAGTGATCCTTTAAAAATACAAGTCAGGGGCATCTGAGTGGCTCAGTTCGTTGAGCGTCTGACTTCGGCTCAGGTCGTGATCTTGCAGTTGACAAAGTTTGAGCACCGCGTCGGGCTCTGTGCTAACAGCTCAGAGCCTGGAGCCTGCTTCGGATTCTGTGTCTCTCTCTCTCTGCTCCTCCCCCTCTCATGCTCTGTCTTTCTCTGTCTCAAAAATAAATATAAACATTAGAAAAAATTAAAAAAAAATACCATCAGTCCATGCTGTTCTTTTCACCCACCCCCACCACACCATTTCACAAAAGTCAACAAGGCCTTTCCTTATCAGGCTCTGGGCAGCCTCTCTGACCTCATTTCCTGCGACTTTCCCCTGGTCATGCGACTCTAGCTGTACTGGCCTCCTGTGACTGCCACGGGGCCTTTGCACATGCTGTTCCTTGCCGAGAACACACTTCTCCCAAGTGTCTGCATGGCCTGCTCCCTTACTTCCCTCAAGTCTCTGTTCTAATGGCACTTAATCATGAAACCTTTCCTGACTACCCTTTTATTAAAGTATCACACCTTTCCTTCACCCCCTCCTGGTCCTTTCTGTCTCTTGCTCTGCTAAACTTTCTCCCGCGCGCCCCCCCCCCCCCCCCCGCCAGCGTTTTATGTTTGTTCCCTTTTCCCCACCGAATATAAGCTCCACAAGGGCTAGGACTTTGATCCGTTTCCTCCTCTGCCTCCAGCAGCCGAACTAGTGGACCAGTGATTCGTTCCCTTCATTTCACAGATGGGAAAACTGGAAGATAGGAGTGAGCATAAGTAGCTGACTATGGAAAACAGTGTCCCTCTTCTGTGTCTCTGCTCTCCCCATTTTATCTGTCTCCATAGTAGTGCACGTCAGCAGCTGCTGCACTGTACGTGTACCCCTTTGTTTGTGGTCCGCTTCGCCAACAGAATTTCTGCACCCTGTGAAGGGGTGGGGTTTGTCTTATTCCTTATGTATCTCCTGCATCTCGAAGAGCCCGCCACCTAGTAGGTGCGTGGGAAATGTTTGTTGAGTCATGACGATTAAACGAACCAATGAGACCAAGGACTGGCTGATTCCCGAGGACATCCTTGCCCACTGCCCTGGTGGTTTTCAGACGTCAGTGTGTACCACGGTCCCAGCGAGTTTGTTAAGTGTGCCAAGACTTGCCGATCTGAACCTTTGACAAACGTGAAGAGTTATCTAGCAGAGAGGGACTCTCGTTATGGTTTCTGCCTCACTCCGACTGGAAGGAAAGCCGTGGGGAAGGTGCTTGCTGTGAGCCCCACCTCTCCTTCCAGATCCCTCTCCCTGGAGTGCCCACACATGCCCCTACCTTTTCCCCAACATGTACACCCATTTCTTTCTGTTCTCCCTCCTCAACTTCCTTTTTATTCTCTGTGGTTCAGGGTTGTGTTGGTACCTCTTTTTTTTTTCACAAATTCTTCTTCCCTCGTTTCATGACAGGCAACAGGTCTTGTCTTGTTTGCCCATCAGCGGGAGCCTCTGTGAGATTCTGAACACAGAGGCTGGGAGAGAAATTGAGGCCTGGCTAGCACTAGGGTCTGGATCGTGAAGAGCAGAGGGGCCCCTTGGTGCCAGGCTGAACTGTTTGTGAGGCATCTCTTCCTTCTCTACTGCTCTGTGATCACCGGAGCCTGGGGAGGTGGGCAGGTAGTCGGTTCTTTTCCAAATGAAGAAGCCAGGTTCCTGGGAAGCATAGCGCCTGTCATTGCCAGACTATGTTTTAGCTGGGCCTTCTGGGAGGTCAGGGCTGGATGACGGCAAGTAGCTTTCCTGGGAACTCAGCAAACGTTTACCATGTGCTTCCAGCGGGCCCCAGGCCTGACCTTGCTGACTCACAGGCTGGGATGGCGGAACCCCGTGTCATGTGATCCTACTGTGTTACCCGGGCAAATCAACCCTTGCTCCCACCTGAGAAAGGAATCATTATTGGCCTTTTGCTTATTTCTTTTTTCCTTTTGCTTATTTTTATTTGTTATTTATTTGTTTATTTATTTATTTATCTATCTATTTATTTATTTATACTTTAGAGAGAGAGAATCTTTTCTTTTAATGTTTATTTTTGAGAGAGAGAGAGTGAGTGAGCACGAGCAGGGGAGGGGCAGAGAGAGAGGGCAACAGAGGATCTGAAGCAGGCTCCACACTGACAGCATCGAGCCCGATGTGGGGCTCCAACTCGTGAACCATGAGGTCATGACCAGAGCCGAAGCTGGACGCTCTACCGACTGAGCCACCCAGGCGCTCCTCCTTTTGTTTATTTTTAAAGCTTCGTATTCTGTGGCTCCAAATCTGTCAAACCCAGAGCTCCTGAGCCAGCCTTGGGCGCGTCAGTAACCTGAATCTCACTTTCCTTTTCTTTAAAATGGGCCCATGGGGTCACTGTAAGATTCAGAATAATAATTATGAAGATGTCGAGTGTAAAGGTTATATAAAAATAAATTCTCAAGTCAGCTTCTGGTGCTTGCAGTATCCTTGCAAGGAAGGCAGGACAGGAATGATCATAATGAACATCAACAGGCTTTTGTTTATAACCTGCATCAGGGAATGAAAGGTTTTGGTTTAAAATGAAAAGAATGATTCCGATTTCTTCCCACAGGGCTTAAAGAAGACATGTGTGACCATGGACCAGGAACGCCCACGCTCCGACCTCAGCATAAACAGCAGAAACGATCTCCGCAAGGTTTTGCATCTTGAATTTCTCTACAAGGAGAACAAGGTACATGCTTTTAAGGTGTGGTGTAATGTTCTGGAACTGAGATTGGCAATGTCAGAGCACTCGTGGGCCCGGCCAAGCTGTTGGAGATGGGTGGCGGGAGGCTTGCCGTGCCTGTGGCCGGGGAGAAACAGACCCAGCCAAGTGCCGACAAATCCCAAGTGTGAGTTGGGCTTCCAGCCTCAGGGAGGCCCCAGGCCGCCCCTGTGGGCTTATTGCGCATGTGTGGCTATGAAGCTCACTTTGAACCTGGGCCTATGACAGTTATTCCCTGTGCTCCCTCCTCCCTCATGAGGCTGTGTTTAGTCAGACTAAAGAATATAGTGTTGGGTTATACTAAAATTTTCCATTCCCTGCCTGTGTAAGATTTTCCTTCTTCAGTTCTGAGTAATAGCTTATTTTTGAGTCCACTGTGACATTTAATTAGGCAGACCTGGGGCTTGGGCTCAGCTAACCCTGGTGCACCGGAGTTGAGGTAGCAAATGGAACAGCACTTCTTTGGTTGGGGGGCTGGGGGGCTCCCCTGACCCCTCGGCCTTGTCCCTCCCTCCCCCTACCGGCTGTTACAAGCTTCCACGGCATGGCGCCGTGTGCTTTTTCCTTTGTTGTGCTCAGCACACTTATAATAGACTGTGTGGTAGTTTAATTAGTATCTGCTTCCCGACCACCTTGGATGTGGCAGGAGGCCAGAGAGGGCATCTCTGTTGTTCACTATTGTATCCCCTACTTAACATGTTGCCTGAGGCCACGGCAAATGGTCCATGTGTATTTGTGGATTCTATGACTGACTGAATGAATGAAGCTACCATTCTGGCTTAATTGCTTTTTCTGCTATGAACACGGTATCTTCTTCTTCTTTTTTTAATGTTTATTTATTTTTGAGACAGAGAGAGACAGAGCATGAATGGGGGAGGGTCAGAGAGACAGGGAGACACAGAATCTGAAGCAGGCTCCAGGCTCTGAGCTGTCAGCACAGAGCCCGATGCAGGGCTCGAACTCACAGACTGCGAGATCATGACTTGAGCTGAAGTTGGACGCTTAATTGACTGAGCCACCCGGGCGCCCTGAACACGGTATCTTCTAATTTGCTTGAAGAATGGGCTCTCCAGTAGGTATTGCCTTGTGGTAGGGAATAGTGTCAGAGTTGGAAAGAATCTAATGATCATGCAGTTAAGCATTTATCATAATTTTTTGAAAAGGCAATAAAATGATATTTCCTGCAGAAGTCCAGATATGCAAAACAAAGAAGGGAAACCCCCTAGTTAGATTGTGGATAAAGAGGACTTGCCTTCTTGGCCTTTTAGGGCAGCCCCTCAGGGCTGGACTAAGCAGCTCTATTTTTTATTTTATTTTATTTTTTAAGTTTATTTATTTTGAGAGAAAGAGAGAGAGAGAGAGTGTGTGAGTGGGGGAGGGGATGAGAGAGAGGGAGAGAATCTGAAGCAGGTTCCATGCTGTCAGCACAGAGCCCAATGCAGGGCTCAAACTCATGAGACCTTGACCTGAACGGAAATCAAGAGTTGGACGCTGAACTGAGTCACCCATGTGCCTCAAAGCTTTGAAATTGCTGATAGAATGGGCGACCCATCTGGAGGAGCTGTGAGCCAGAGAAACGTGGCTTGTCAAGATCTCACAGTGACTTACAGGGTAGGGGTGAATCTAGAACCAGGTCTAATTCTCAGCCCTACTATAGTAATGGCAGTCAAGCTTCCTGTAATTGTAACCCTTTACTCAAACAATATCTTAGCAGATGAGGTTAGAATGGGAGTGGGACGCCCCCCCCCCCCCCAGCCCTCCAAGGCTATTTCTGAGACATCTGGAAAAACCTTAGAGCAGCTCAAAACCTGCCCTCGCACGTGTCACATAGCCCAGGGAGGAACCCAGGCCAAGTTTCCCTCAAACGAACAATGGTATCAACCTACAGGAACACTTAGGTTGCCACAAGTTCCTGTGCCTGACTTTGATGAGAAAAGGGCAGTGGCAGCCAGGTGAAGTCCTGGCATAGGTTCAGTAAAGACATCAGATCGATGCCCTTCATCCTTGGTCCCGGTGTGATACCGCTGCCCCTCCACCGCTTCTGTGTGGTCAGCTGGGGTCCTGTAGACCCCAGCACCAGACACTCAGCAGATCTCCATTGGCTGCATTTCAAGGCAGCAGAGTAGACTGTATATTTTAGAAAGGCTTTTCCATAGAAAGTGAGACGGGTAACCAGAAAATCAAATAACCCTGCTGATGCACTGGGATTTTTTATGTAAATGCAACTTTACTTAATTTCCTGGAATCATCTTTGCCATTCAAGTTATTTTTATTTCTGCACTATAATATAGTCTCCCTAAGGTAATAATTATCTGAAGATACTTAAGATATTTTCATTAGATCTTGGTAAGTGCCCTGATTATTTGATTTTTACAGTAGTTATTATACAATGAAATGAGCTTATATTTTACAGAAAGACATATTTATTAACCTATCTATCGCATAATGATTTTGACATTTGCACAAAGCTAGCCTGCTTCTAGGAAAGCCCTGCAATTTAATGTTAATTCCAGGAACTTGTTTTTCCCTATTAAAGATACAATATATAAAAATGCCAATGTAAAATTAAGTTTTTGAAAAATGGTGTCTAGATTCATATAAAGGCTGTGAAGAGCCACAAAGTATAATTCGTGTAACGCAGGACTATAAATCTCTCGTACTGAAAGAAAAATAGGACGGTCTAAATTAATTATGCAACGCCTTTCCCCTGACTCTCTTCCTTGTGAGTTTCATTTAGACTTAGACAAAATAGTTCTTTTGGGCCCCATTCTAAAAAAATAAAGCTGTCCCCTTATTTTGACTGCCTGATAAATCTGTTGCTGTTGGTCATAACCCATTTGGCTGCGGGTGTGGGTCCCAGGATTTTGCTGTGCAGAGCAGGGGAATAGGAAGAGGGAAGGACTGGATGTGCCTGAGGGTCCTCTCTGTGCCAGGTTCTTTGTCAGGCGCTATATTGCTCCGATTGCAGACTCACCAAATGTCCCATGTCTGACCACACTTCCCAACAGCTTGGTGTTCCTGGGCAAGTGGGGTGGGGACTGACACAGTTCCATGGCCCGAGGTCAGCCTGTGGATTGCTGCTTGGATAACTATGTCCAGCTTACTTAGGGGAATTTTAAGAGAAGTCAGGACTCCAATCTTTGCAATTCTGGCTTAGTAAGACACAGCAGGACCTGGGAATATATATATATATATATATTTTTTTTATTTTTTTTTATTTAAAAAAAATTTTTTTTTAACGTTTATTTATTTTTGAGACAGAGAGAGACAGAGCATGAATGGAGGAGGGTCAGAGAGAGAGGGAGACACAGAATCTGAAACAGGCTCCAGGCTCTGAGCTGTCAGCACAGAGCCTGACGCGGGGCTCGAACTCACGGACCGCGAGATCGTGACCTGAGCTGAAGTCAGACGCTTAACCGACTGAGCCACCCAGGCGCCCCTGGGAATATATATTTTTAAAAGCTCCAAAGATGATATTTGGTATTGTCAGGATTGGGAAATACTGATATCATTTCTTTCTAAAACCAACACTAAAGAGTTTCATTTCTTTCTTTCTTTCTTTCTTTCTTTCTTTCTTTTCTTTCTTTCTTTCTTTCTTTCTTTCTTTCTTTCTTTCTTTCTTTTTCTTTCTTTCTAGATTCTGGTGTAGATTGAGTCAATCCTGATGGCCTCTCATGTTTTTTTGCAATAGACTGCTGCAGAACAGTCCCTGTGGTCCCCAGTGTCAAGTGTTAAATGCAGAGCACACAACCTTAGAGCACATTCGGGTCCCAAGTATTTATAAACTTGTAGAGTTAATGATCCCGAAAACAGGTTTAGTTTTTTTTAAATGAAAAGATATCTATTTTCTAAAATTACTCCTAGGAGAAAAACCAAGAGGAAATTTTCTTGGGTATTCTTCTATTCATATCATATTTTATTACAGTTGTTCATCGGATCGCCTGACTCATGCATCGGATGATAGTTCTTTTAGGATAGAGATTTTTGTCTTCATCTCTGTTATACCATGGCACCTCACACATGGTAGGCAGTCACTGAATACTTGCTGAAAGAAAGAGTGTATGAATGAATAAGAAGCTGATAAACTATGTCAAAGAACTGGACTAGTCCTCTTTTCCACCTTTTTCCCCTGAAGTTGTACCTGTGGTTAATGATACTTTTTCTTCCAATGATAGGCAAAGGAAAATCCTCTAAAAACAAACCTCGAACTCATTACCAGATACTTTCTGGATCACTTTGGGAATACTGCTAACAATGTCACTCAAGAAACACCAATTCCTGCACTCTCAATTCCAAAGAAAAATATCAAATCACCACCGAGATGCTCAGAGACCACGCTGGTGAATATATATGACCTTGCAGAGGAAGATGCAGGATGGAGAACATCGTTGTCAGAAACAAGCAAAGCCAGGTATCTCTTCTTATTTACACTGTGAGTTAGTTTCCTATCACTGCTGTAACAAATGGCTATAAATGCCGTGGCTATAACAGTCAGGGTTTTCCAGAAAAACAGAACCAATAGGAACCAGCAGGATGTGTGTGTGTGTGTGTGTGTGTGTGTGTGTGTGTGTATGTACGTACATGCAAATATATACGCACATATATATGTGTATACGTATTATATATACATATATATATATATATTATTTTAAGGAGTTGGCTCACATGATTGTGGGAGCTGGCAAGTCTGATATCTGTAGGGCAGACTGGCACACTAGAAACTTAGGCAGTATTCTGTGTTATAGTCCTGAGGCAGAATTCTCTGGGGAACCTCAAGTTTTGCTCTTAAGGCCTTCAACTGATTGAATGAGGCCCACCCATATTATCTAGGTAATCTTCTTTACTTAAAGTCAACTAATTATAGATGTTAGTCCTATCTTAAAAACACCTTCATGGAAGCATCAAGGCTAGTATTTGTCCAAACAACTAGGCAACATGGCCTAGCAAAGCTGACATGAAATTTAACCATCACCGTGTCTTAAAGCAACACAAATATATTATCTTACAATTCTGAGGTCAGAAGTTCAAAACTGGTCTGGGTTAATGACAAAGTGTCAGTAGGGCTTGTTCCTTCTGGGAGTTTTTGGGGGCAAATCTGTTTCCTTTCCTTTTTTGGCTTCTAGAGGCTGCCTGCATTCCCTGGCTTGTGGCTGCTCCCTCTGTCTTGAGGGCACATCACTCCAGCCTCTGCTTCTGTCATTGTATCCTACTCCAGACACTGACCTCCTGCCTCTGTCTAGCAAGGGCCCTTGTGACTCCAGTGGGCCCTCCCAGATAATAGAGGATAATCTCAAACTTTAACACATGTGCAAAGTCCCTTTTCCACGTAAGATAGCATTCATGGGTTCTGGGGTCAGGGCATCTTTGGGGGGCCATTATTCAGCTTCCACATTGTGTGCTTTCCAATTCCTTGTTGTGGGGCACTGTTACCTTTCTCTGGAGGCCTTGGGAGTAGAGGAGGATGCGAGGGGGGATGCTCATGGTTCAGATGTTTAACATTTGTCAGGTTCAGGGGCTTGCTTCATTTGCATTTTCTTAAAAACAAAACAAAACAGGTACAGAATTCCCAAAGCAAGTTATAACACTGTAGAATTAGACACATCTGAAAAATAAGGCCTTTTGGACCTCTTGGGGAGAAAATGAATTGGGATTCTGGATTGAACCTCCATTATTTGGAAAGCAGTTATGTTACATTACAAACTTAATAGCCGCCTGTAGTCACCACCAGTGAGTCTAACTCCCCGGGACTGGGTGTTTCCTTCCGGCTTTGTTGAGAAGCATTTTCTTTCCTGAGGGTAGCCAAAGTATAGGGTCTGGGCATCGAGCTGCCAAAGGATGAGCACCGTTAAAAAACATTAACACAAGTCTTCGGATGTAAAAGTGAATCAGGGTGGTGCGGAAGAAGATGGTTCTTCTTCGGAGATGCTCACCGCCTGGCTGGGAAAATAAATATTTCTGAGACAATGAAGAGCGAGCAAAAGAAAGTAGTCGAGGCTCCCGAGTTCCACCCGGTTGCCCAAGCTACATATTTGGGTGTTATCCTTGACTTCTCTGAGTCTATCATTTTTGCCTCCATGAGTCCTTAATGACACTAGACTCTTGCCTACTTTCTCTGCCCCGACAGCAGTGCTTCAGTTCATACCCTCCCCTCTTGCCTGCACTGACTCCCACCGGCTCTTCCCTGGTCTCTAGGCCTCTAGTGATCTGCTCGAGTGCACCCTCCATCTAAGAGAGCATGAGCTTCCTACAAACGAGTCTGGCTCTGCTGGCTTCCCCACGGAAAGGCCTTCAGATGTTTCCCATGGCTTCCAGGAAAAATCCAAACTCCTAAGGGTAACTTGCAAAACTCTTTCCACAGTCAGCCTGCGTGGCTCACTTGGACCTGTCCTGCTTTTACAGGCCTCTGTGTTAGTGCCCGGGGCCTCTGATTATCTCCTGCCTACTCATTCCTACAGACTCCATGCTGTCCTCTCTGCAAGTCGTTCTCAGCTTCTCCAGGCTGGTTCTGAGCCCTTCCTCTGCCGGACATGCCCCAGTCATGGCACATATGACCGCTTCTCTCACATGTGACCCAGTGCTTGGTGATAAGCAGCTTGGCACAGAGCAGCAGTCAGCGCTCCTTTAGGCCAGAGTCTAGTGGTAGAAAGCATCCCAGCCTGTGTCAGAAAGGCTCTGGGTGATCCGTCACAGATCATAGGCGAATATCCTTTTTATCTGGGTCTCTGGCTCTGTTCTTTCTCATTTTTGTTATTCCTCCTTGCTTACCTCCCTGTGTTTCACCTTCTTTTGTTCTCTTGCTCTCTCTCTTTAACATACACCACACACACACACACACACACACACACACACAGACACACACAATCTATCTTTCTTACTCTCTTTCAATGCCGAGCAACCCAGGAAAGAAGGCATTAGCATGCCCAACTTAACTGGACATTAACTGAATAGTTGTGGGAAAATTTACCACAGGTCTCTATCCACCAATCTCAATGAGGTGCAGTAAGACTGGGTTCCATGTAACTCATGATTGTATTGAAGGGCTATGGTTTTCTATAACTTGGATCTGGAATAAGGATGCTCTTTATATTTGAGGATACACAATATCTAAGGATATT
The DNA here is from genome assembly GCF_022079265.1 of Lynx rufus. Taxonomy (NCBI): domain Eukaryota; kingdom Metazoa; phylum Chordata; class Mammalia; order Carnivora; family Felidae; genus Lynx; species Lynx rufus. The sequence continues at coordinate 122,842,254 of NW_025814856.1, forward strand.
TGAGGAATCCTGTCATGGGTCATCAATTCTGATTTTGTTTCTTGTTTCGTGGTCTTATTTTATAAGTCAGATTTGCCCTGATATGAAAGTATTTTCTGTTCTTTACCTTAACGATAGGCACTGGCTGGTTAGAACCCTGGCTGGTTAGAACCCTCGCATAGTTATGAATGGGCTTGCTCTGTGTGCCTGTTGAATGTGGAATTTGTTATCAATGTTAGCTGTTCCTTTTGGGGAATCTGTCTTAATGGAGATATATCTTTTTTTGCAGACATGACAGTCTTGATGGGGATTTACTTGGTAATTTTGTATCATCCAAAAGGCCCCCACACAAACGTAAGCCCACGCAGGCTGTCCCAGGTGAAAGTCCCCCCGTGGCCCCTGCATGGGAGAAGATGGACAGGCTTCAGTTGTCAGAACCTTCCCTGGACACGAAAAGGATGGGAGAGAAGATCAGGCCAAAGTCTGGCCTGATTGTCCGAGGCATGATGACCGGGCCCATCGCCAGTTCCCCGCAGGTAGGGTTGCTGATCTCACTGCTCGTGTGAGAGTGGAAAGTGAGAGGCAGGCAGGGCTTAAGGAGCTGCCTGGGATCATTGGAGGGTTCCCCATGACGTAGTCCAAGAAGCGGGGAGCTGTGAGCTGGGATGGGAGGAACACCTGCCTGTGTCTTCTCTGGTTGTACTGTCAAAAAGACAGTACATGACTGTCAGCCAGACAGTGTATGATCCTTATGGGATCATGGCCAGGCCTCGTTTCCTTCCCTGCCCTCAGTTTACCCACCATGTCAATGAGGTGGATGCCATGGCTTTGTCTTCCTTTGCTGAGTGAGAACACATGTATCTTCTAGTTTTACCTTTGCCATTCAGGAGTGGTGGGTGACCCATCTGAGTCTAGAGAAAATCTTTTTTATTTTTTTAAGACATCATAGTTAAAAGGGTAAAAGAAATCCCAACCCTAATAGTCTCATTTGCTTTGCTTTAAAAAGAAATTCTAATAATTTCACATCATTCTTTTATAGTCTTCCTTAAGGAGGGGCTCTGGTAGGGTCGCATTAGGTGGGGGGACTAAACCAAATGAGAGAATGAATATAAAAGGAGTTTGTGAAACAGCAAAGAAACAGAAAACCAAAGGAAAACCAAACACCAAGTCACAGTGTAGTATTAGTCAAATGAGGGAGCCTGAGCAAACCCACATAGGTCATCGGTGCCCATGGCTGGTCACGTCCTGTCCTGTGCTGCATGGCTAGATGTGGGCTGTGGCTCTAGAGGCTGGTGTTATTCTCCCATTTCACTTGGAATCAGGACATAAAGAAGCCGACCCTCTCCCTGCCTCTGCCTGCGTCTTGTGGGGTTTTGGTCAAGGTCTTTATTCCTCTTGGCCGTGGTCACGTTTGTTAGATCAGATGGCTAAGGCTCTGCTGAGCACTGGGATTTCACAGCCTGGAGATGGTCCTACAGTCTTGGTGTCCAGATCAAGGAGGCGAACCAGTGTGTGGCTCACAGTGCACGTTCACATCATGTCCCATCCTCGTGTCTTGTATTTGGAGAGGGACTGGACCATGCCTAGAGGAAAGCCGCCAGGAAGGTGAAGAGTTTGGCGGAAGTGGCAAGATTTGGGAATGTTTAGTCTTGGGAAGAGAAGACAGAAGGTGGGAGGAGGGGCAGAACAGAAGAGATTTCTTCCAGCACGGATGTAGGAATAACCCGGTCCCAGGATGGCAAATGCCTGCAAGTGCCCAATGCTGTGCCTGCAGCAGACATTGCTAGTGAGCTCAGTGTTCTTTTCCTGTCAAGCCTGGATGTGACGTCACAATCTCCTGGGCATCTTCTGCCGGTGCTCCAAATGGGTGGACTGGAGTGGCGAGGGAGATGATCCCTATCAGGCCTCTTGAGCTTAGGCTGTGGGCCTCCTGAGAGCAGGGACTCTGCCATACTTGTGTGCAGAGCGTAGTGTGGGCTTGCTGGCCCTTTGTTGGGGTGATTGGTGTAGCCTGGCCTGGTGTCTCTTGAGAGCACACCTGGGACCAGCAGGTGGAGGCCCGTATGAGGAACTTCAGTCAGAGATGCTTCAGGAGGAGAGCAGGCCATGTCGGAAGTAACTAGACTAGTTGGGTCAAGGGGAAACCAGGGACGCTCTCTGCTGGAGACATTGTTTTACACCCTATCAGTGGTTCTCAAACCACTGTAGTCTCAGGGTCTCTCCATATTCATAAAATTACTGAGGGACCTGAAGAGCTTTTGTTATATGGGTTATAGCTGTTGACATTTGCCACGTTAGAGATTAAAACTGAGCAATTAAAAAAAATATTTACTTACTAAACCATCAACAATAGTAAACCCATTACACTTAATACAAATAACATGTTGTGAAACCAAACCCCGCCCCCCCCCCATATTTTCCAAAACAATAGTGAGATGAGGAGCACTGTTTCACATTTTTGCAAATCTCTTTATGTCTGGCTTAGTAGAGGATAGTTCAGGTCTCATATTTGCTTCTCCATCCAGTCTGTCCCATTATGATAGTTTAGTTGAAGTCCATGAAGAAAATATGGCCTCGCGCAGATATGTAGTTGGAACAGGGAAAAGCGTGTTATTAGTCTCTTCCGGAAACCAGGGGTATTCTTTGATGCTGCACCAAACTAGACAAGTTGTGGTTTCTTATTGTGGAGTCTGAAAGCATAGCCAGGAACTTTTTGTACCTTACCAATATCTATCGGTCTGCCTTGCACTTTGAATGAATCTTTTGCCACCGCCTAGTTTAGTAACATGATGCATTTGCTCATTTGGAAAATATTGGCTTACTGAGTTATCTGGGTTCCTGAGATCTTCTGAATGTGAACACATTTCATTAAAAAAAAAAAAAAAAGAAACAACAACAAAAACAACCCAACAACCCACATCAAAAAAATCACATTGCTTGATGTTGCCACCCAATTCATCAGAAAAAATTTTTAAGTGCTGAGAAGCCCTCAAGCTCACCGTGGCTGATTCAGGTTCCCCCAAATTTTCATTTTTACCTGATAATTTGTATTTTATCACTGACCGTTCATCAGTTGTTTCGCTTGAAGTGACAGGCTCAGTTTATTTTCAAGAAAACGCCTGCCGGATACCCAAGTCTGAGTAACCATAGTTTGTCTGTCAGTTGTTCCGCGAAAAACATTAGCAAGTTCGTTTCACAGCTCAGATGGTTGCACAAGTGCTTTTCCTTGAGACAGCCGGGTCCTCTGCACCCAGCGGAGTGCGTATATATACCTCTCATTTTATCCCATGGAATATTAAAGAGATGTGGACCATAGGGTTGAGATTGAATACAGTTGGTAAGTGTTATGCTTCAGCATGGACGTTCTTTCTCTTTTCTTTTTTTCCAATTTTTTAAAAAAAATATTTATTCTTGAGAGAGAGAGAGACAGAACATAAGCGGGGGAGTGGCAGAGCGAGAGAGGGACACAGACTCCAAAGCAGGCTCCAGGCTCCAAGCTGTCAGGACAGAGCCTGATGCGGGCTCGAACTCACAAGCCGTGAGATCATGACCCGAGCCAAGGTTGGATGCTTAACCATTGACTGAGCCACCCCGGCGCCCCTCATCATGGACGTTCTTAAGCAAAATTAGCATTTTACTTATGTACTGTTATTGCAAGTGGTGGCAAATGCCTCCAGTGCTAGTAAAGTTCGGTGCCACCCCCTGGATTCGTGCTACTGGCCAGCAGTTTTTCCCCACCAGGGCATTTGCATTATTACGGCGAATGTCAACACAGTGAAAAAGGCAACTCATGTCATATTATTATGAAAAGTGGTTTGAGCTCCCTAGAAGGATTTGGGGACCTTTAAGGCTGGCAGATCACACTTTGAGAACTGGTGGACCAGATGAATGCTGGGGTCCTGTTCTACAGCGACATCCCATCACATCCTTGCAGTTGAGACCCCCTTCACAACTGAGATGCGAGGCAGATTGCATAGATCTGCTTTACCACTAGGAGATTGACCCAAACTTCTGAAGGGGGGATGATTGCCTCGGGAGGTGTGTTTTTCCCTTGGGGTACCTGAATCCTATGAAGGGCATTGAAAGATAGGACAGGTTGTTGTAGAATTTCCCCAGGCTTTCTAGAAAGTGTTCTGTGGACCTGTGAGTACCTTGGCCATACTTAATTGGTTGCTCGAGAGAGAAGAGCAAGATTTGCTAGGTATTTCATCATTTTTTTTTTTTTTTTTTTTTTTACTTACTAGGTCAGCTCTGTACTTACGAAGGATGAGTAAGAGGCTGGGTTCCCTGCCTTTGGCCAGAGCTTGGGTCTCCTTGGGAATGGTGACTAATATTTTCTGCACTGTGTGGCAGGGATGCCCTGGTGGCTTTCGGAGGGTTGTAGTGCCTAGTAATTTCCACTAGGCAACAATACTACAGAATTAGCTATTTTTATTCCAGCTCGGGCTTTACCACTGGGTTCAGGATTATTTCTGGAAATTCTGAGAGATCCCCAATTTTAAACCCAGGAAAAGCCTCGCAGGTCTGTTTTTGTCCCCTCTACCTCCGCTCCCCTATCCTAGATTGGTAAATTGTGTTCCCATTTCATCAGTTGATCATTGACAGTAAAATAGGACATTTCTGTTGACTCCTTTCGAATTCCTTCATTTCAAAAACTAAGCAAGCCTTGAGCGCTTACTAGATATAGGTCACTGAGCTGGGAACTCTGGACACCAGAGATGAATGAAGATTGGCCTCTGCTGTTCCTGGTCTATCAGCAGGAGAGGCTAAGGCCCTGTGTGACTGGGGACTGGGGAAAAGCTAGAGAGCAGTGGCTGACATTTGTTGATTGCCCTCATGGGTCTGGCTCTGTGCCAGTGCCTTCCATGGGTGTCTCCCTTCATACTATGATCTTGTGGAAAATAGATGCTATAGGTTCCCAATCCCTCATTTGACCTTTGGGCCAGATGTGTTTTGGAATTCAGAATTTCATTATTTTCAGGAAAGAAACACCATGCACAAACCATATATCACCTAATGCTTTGCAGTAGGGTTTGGGGGAGCACCCCCTAAGCAAAAATATTGACATTTCTACAACTAAAGATATGAATATTCACACTAGAAAAAGACTATAAACAACCTTGTAACAGTTCAGAAGAATTTGCCACAGGATTCCAGAAGAAACTTGTTTTGAGAGGTTTTAGAAATTACAGATAGTGTGGGGTGCCCGGAGGGCTCAGTTGGGTAAGCCTCTGACTCTTGATTTTGGCTTGGGACCGAGACCCTGCATCGGGCTCTGCACTGACAGCTTGAAGCCTGCTTGGGACTCTCTCCTTCTCTCTCTGCGCCTCAAAATAAACATTAAAAAAAAGAGAAATTAGGGGCGCCTGGTTGGCTCAGTCAGTTAAGTGTCTGCCTTGGGCTCAGGTCATGATCTCGCATGATCTTCATGTGTTCGAGTCCCGTGTCAGGCTCTGTGCTGATAGCTCAGAGGCTGGAGCTTGTTTTGGATTATGTGTCTCCTCTCTCTCTCTGCCCATCCTCCACTCATGCTCTGTTTGTCTGTCTCTTTCTTAAAAGTAAACAAACATTAAGAAAAAAGAGAGAAATTCCAGATTGTGGATTGTGGACAGGTTATATTACAGGTGAGGGCAGTGGGGGACAGAGAAATTAATAACTTGCCGCAGGGAGCATGGCTGGTAGGTAGGTGGTGATGCAGGAATTGGGAAACAGATCCGACCCTGGAGCTACAGCTGCACCTGCTCCTGGACGCTGTTCTCTGTAAGACTGTGGGAGAAGGGCCGAGGCACGCTCTTGGGGCTTATGCACGTGGAGCACGGTGACAGCATTACGGATGTGGCAGCCTGTGAGTACCTCCTCAAAGGATAGGTGGGATTTTAAGAGGAGTTGGGAATGGGGAAAGATGTTCCAGGGGGAGGAAACGCCATGGGCAAATGCTTGTCGTGCGGGATGGAGTGTTTTCCCACCTCCCTTGAAGGGGATGGGATCCTCACTGCCCTTGTCCTTGCCCCTTTCAGGATTCCCTTCGCAAGCGCTCCCTGAGGCGGTCCCTGTCCTTGAGCAGCGGCGCCCCCCAGGCCTCCGAGGAAGAGGGCCAGAAAGTGCCTGAGCTTTCCGCTGGTGCCCCGGCCCATCCTGCAGCCCAGGAGGGCCTGGCGTCCAGCACTGGCTCCGCTTCCAGAAGTCCCCTGGGCCCACTCAGTGAGCTGACCTCAGAAAAACAGAAAACCACACCCAGCAGCCCCCCTCACTTGCCCAGCAAAGGGCTCCTGCAGAGGGGGAGCGGCAGGTGGCGAGATCTTGCAGAGGACAGCCCAGCTGTGGACAGTGGCTCGGAGGGCAACAGGATGCCCTCGAAGTTCTCCTTGCCAGGTGGGAGTGCCAGGACGACCCAGGAGAGGCTGGAGAGAGCGTTCACACGGCAGGGGACCCAGCCCCTGCCCCTCAGGTGAGTGCGCTGTGCTGAGGTGATGGCTTTCCCAGAGATCTGCCCAGTCCCCCGTGGCTCTTTGGGCTCTCAGAGCAAGCCTGTGAAGTCCAGAAAGTGGGTATGGTCCCCCCACGAGGGAGAGAACAGCCCAGAGTGCGTACATACGGGAAGCTTCAGAGGAGGAAGGGTTCCTTGGTCCTTTTTTCTTCTCACAGTCTCGAGACTTTGGCACATGATTCCCAGACTTACCTGCAGCAACATGGCCAGGTTGATGTGGCGTAAGAGATGTTTCTTGTGGGAGGCCCCAGACATGGTGATGTATCGGCTCCCACAAGGCTCTTGGGGGCAAACTTTTTTTTTTGTATTACTCTTCTTTTATTCTTTCACAATAGACCTTGATGATTCCTATATTGATTCATCTTTGAATGTCAACCAACCTTACATTCCTGGAATAAATCTTACTTGGATGTATTATCTTTTTATATATTATTTGATTAAATTTATTAATATTTGTATGTAGGGTTTTATGTATAAATTCGTGAAGGAGATTGGCTAGCAAATTTCCTTCCTTGCAACAACACCATGAGATTCCATTATCTAGGATATGCTTGAAGGGGTGCCCCTTTTTTCTGTTCTCTTGAAGAGTTAGGCACTTGGGTGCTGGTGGTACAGGCAAACTAAATAGATTATAGTCCATAAACTCCCTTTATGACCCTAGTAAGCTGGGCCTACTCTGCTTAACACATTTTGTGGCTATGTTATTCGATGCGTGTACATCTAGAAGTTTTGTATCTTCCTGTCGGATAGACTTTTCTATCATTATGAAATCTCTATCTCTGGTAATGCTTATTGCCTTAATGTCTATTTAGGGAGAGCTACCCCAGCCTTCCTTTGATTATAGTATAGCGATGGAGTATCTTTTTCTATCTTTTTACTTTCATCCATTCTATAGCCTTTTACTTAAGGGTTCTGACCAAAACCCTATGGGGTTTGCCAGGATCCTTCCCTCTTTTTTAAAAGATTATAATTTATTTAAGCTAAAAAAAAACACACACACACACAAAAACCCAGTTCACCCATTCCTCCACCCTCTGCTCCCCTCAGCCTTCTTTTGTGATACCTTTTACGGCGACAGATTTTCCTCTAAGCAATGCTTTGTTGTATTCCGTGAGTTCATATGTTGTCTATTCATATGACTTAGTTTAAATATTTTCTAATTCCCGTTGTGATTTATTCTTTTGACCCATAGGTTATTTAGACACATATTGACCGAAGCAAACATCTGGGGTATTTTTCTGGTTTCTGTTTTTGATTTCTGGCTTGTTTTCACTTCAGTCACATACACTCTGTATGAGTTCAGTCTTTTGATATTTGTTGGGATTTCTTTATGGCCTGGTATAGATTCAAAGCTTATCTCTTCTCAGCAATGAATATTGGGAATTTTTAACCCTCTCAGATAATTTTTATTTTAGTTGGGATAATTATTGCATTTACATTTGCCTGTTGCATTTGGTAGGATGAAAAGATCCGCTTCTATTTTTCCCCACAGAGTAAGACAGTTTTCCAGCACCATCTACAATCTGTTCCTCACCCCACTGATTCATGAAGCCACCTTTATTCTTTACAAAGTTCCCATTTCGTTGTGGGTCTGTCTTTGAGCTCTCTATTGGGGTTATTGGTCTTCCGTCCTTTTTTAAAAATCTAAAACCACATGACCACAGCTTTTATTACTATGACTTCGTAGTTATAGCTTAGTATCTTGGTGGGGCCAGTCCCCCCTTCTCTTCCTTTGTTTCAGCATTGATGTAGCTACTTCTATTTTTTTACTTGAAAGTTTTTTTAAAGGTTTATTTATTTATTTTGAGAAACAGAGAGAGAGGGAGAGAGCACAAGTGGGGTAGGGGCAGATAGAGAGAGAGAGAGAGAGAGAGAGGACTCCAAGCAGGCTCTGTGCTGACACACTGCAGAGCCTGACGTGGGGCTCAGACCCACAAACCCCGAGACCATGACCTGAGCTGAAATCCAGAGTGGCCACCCAATCCACCGAGCCACCCAGGTGCCCTCTTGTAGCTACTTCTAGATCTTTATTCTTTCTACAGGTCTTTTTCCCATTACCCAACATGGGTAGAACTGACTTGTCCTCTTGCTATAAAGGCCTGACTTCCGAGTCATTTTGTGACTGGCTCTTTCTTGTCAGTCAGATGTTCTGGACTCAGACTGGTTTTCTCTGACCAACTGCACCTCTACCCCCGCATTTCCAGCCTGTTTTTTTGGCCTCTCAGCACCTATCATTACCTGAAGTTATTTTATTTACTTACCCATTATGTGTCTCCCTCACAATAGAAAATAAATTTCATGAGAACAGAGACTTTATATTCCCTGCTCCTAGAATAGTGCTTGGTACACAGAGGGCATTCGATGAGCATTTGCTTAATACTATTTCTACCACCACCAGCAGCAGTAACAAGATCAATCAACTTTTGATATTGACCTGTTTTGTGTAAGACACTGTTCTAAGTGTTTTGAGTAAATTCACTCTTTTAATCCTCATACGGTTCTAGGAGGGATATACTATTATAATTCCCATTTTACAGGCGAGGAAGCTCACCCAGAGAAGTGGCTGTACTTGTGCATGCTTATACACCTGGTAAGAGGCAGAACGGGTTAGAACCCGGGCGGCGAGCTCCAGAGTCTGGGGAATACGTGAACAAATGGCGTCACCTCTCTCCCTGAATAGAAATCCTTTCCACAGCCTTTAGGGTGGTGACTGGCTTCCACTTGAACCCCTCCTGCCATGGGGAGCTCCCCAGTTCCCACAGCACTTTTGTGTGATTCTGACTGCGAGACAATTCTTCTTCACACTGAGTTAAAATCTGCTTGCTGTGGTTTGACTCAGCGGGCCTTGTTTTGCCCTCCCATGCCACAACCCGAGCGCACCTGAAAGGGAACAGTGCCTCCAACCTAATGGATGGGAGCATTCTCAGGCTGCGGTGATCGGTGGGGGGAGATGGTGGGTTGAGGGGAAAGAGGAGTGGCTGGATAGCAGGTGGCCTGGGTTCTAGTCCTCGCTCTGCCCTGGCTGACCTGCGCCAGTCATTTGTTTCTGGACTTAACTGTCTCTGACAGTAAAATGTGGCCACTGGGTAGATGAGGTCCAGGTTTCTTTCCAGCCTGTGCATTTTGCTGGCCTGTGGCTCTTACTTTCAGAGTTATTCTGGGCCCTCTGCTTCAGTCATCAGGTTTTTATTGAACACCTACTGTTTACAGTGCTCTTAGGAGGTATGGCACATGGGCTCTGGAATCCAATGGGCTGGACTCAGATTCCATGGACTGGCAGTTCTGCCCCTTATAACCACTGTGGCCTTACCCCAGTTAGTAAACCCTTGAAAGATGCTGTGAACTTTGTCTTACAGTAAGCAGGTAAAAGTGCATTCACATCCCCCATCCCCAATACCAGGAGAAGTATAATCAGGGGTGTTTCACACATGTTTAATAGTGTTGACCCTTATATTGATCAGTCAACAAACATTTTGGGGGGCTTTGTTTTTTACCTACCACTTACTCTCTATTTGTTGGACACTGTGCTAAGTGCTTATATGTATTATCCCATTTGCTCTTTATACTAATCGGTTGAGGTGAATATTATGTATTGTTGGTTTTTTTTCTTTTGTGTGCTTATTAAATAGTATTCTTCTCCTGAGCTCTGAACAAATTGACAAACAAAACAAAGGGTATCAGTTAGATTGGAGTAACATACATATCATTTCTGTGATTGATAAGGGGAAGATAGAAGACACAACAGACCCCGAGGCCTCGTGGGCCCAGAGCTAGATGGACTTCCCCACCTCATCTCAGGCCATGGGCAGGTCAGCTCTTGTGGCCACGTGGTGGGAGCGGCTGCCCCCGGGAGAGCAACTCACTCTCAAGAGGAGAAAGGCTACAGCTGAGCTTAATGTGCTCAGCTACAGCTGAGCTTTTCTTTCTTTCCCAAATTAACGGGTCAGCTATGTCACACTTCCTTCCTTAGGCTGGAGTGCATCGAGGGAGGAGAGTAAAGGTCTGCAGGAGGGTAGACTAGTAGAGCTCCCTGCAAACTCCCAGAAGACACTGCAGGTTCAGAGTGGGCATCCCCCCACCCAGCAGTTATTATCCCTATGTTACAGATGAGGAAACGGAGGCCAGAGAATTTAAGGAACCTCTCAAGGTTCTGGGTGGAAGCAGGTCCCAGGGCTCAGTTTGGTGGATGGAATATGGGTTGGATTTCAGCTGCCTCTTGTCCCCTCAACTAGGCATGTTTGTACAGTGCACATACTACATAACCGTATGCAGCACCTTTGACTTAAAAGCCATAGTAAGCTCCCTGTCCTTCCCAACCCCCTCTATCAGTCCTGCCCACCTATACCCCCTTCCCCATTCATTTCATTCGATTCAGTAAATGTGGATTGGAGTCATAGTGTGTATCAGACCTGTGAGCTCTTCAAGATGAGAGAGATGTGTGGGTATGTAATTATTTCATTTTATTTTTTTTAAGGTTTATTTATTTATTTTGATAGAGAGAGAGAGTGCATGAGCTGGGGAGGGGCAGAGAGAGAGGGAAAGAGAGAATCCCAAGCAGGTTCCACACTGCTCAACACGGGGCTCCATCCCACGAACTGTGAGATCATGACCTGAGCCGAAATCAAGAGTTGGACACTTAACCGACTGAGCCACCCGGGCACCCTGCGTATGCAGTTATTTTAAAGCATGGCAAAGACAGTGAGATGACAGCAGAGCCGGCTTGTGTGTGCAGCGCTGCCCCATCACCCTGCCCTAATGAAGCTGAGGAAAGGTGGCTACTTGGAGCCTTCTGTGGGCCTTGCAACGTCGGGCCCAGGGATGGCCATGGAAGTCACACCTAGGGGCAGAGGCAGGGGCAGGAGCAGGGAGCATGTGTCCTGGGAGAGAGTGGGGGGGGGGTGGCGGATGATATGACCTGCTGAGATGTTAGGGGACATGAATATCTATGCAGTCAGGCCCTTCTAACCCCTTGGATCTAACTTAGTGGCTGAAGGGACCACTTTCTGCTTTGATTTTTGTTCCTTTCCCGTGTCCTTCGATCTAAGAAGATACTCAGAAAATATGTCTTCTGGGCTCCCACTGTGGGGGTTGTGGTTGAGACAATCTGTCATTTGTCACTGGTTTGTCAGGGCTGCCCTTGTTAGGTTTCTGTGCTCATCAGTTGGATCTGCTGGGACTCTGGCCGCGACCTGGGTAGTCCTGTAACCCTTGCCTCATTCTGCTTCCTGCCATTGCACTATGTGGCGGGCAGGACATTCCTCTGTATCTTTACATATGTTGCTATCACCCACATGCCTTGGCCAAAGTAGGTCCTCAGGAAACCTTAGGTGAAGGACCAAGAGCACGGGAGAGGAATTCGTTATTTAGAAGTCCCCAGAGCTGGGTGTTCTAAGCCTGGTGGCTCCCCAAGTGGTACTTTGTGAAAGTTGATGGTCTGGTTGGGGGTGACCAGCCCTTGCGGTGCTTACAGACCTCTCTGAGGATGTGCTGGCCTGTCATTTGTGTAAGAATCCGTCAGAGTGAATTTCTGGGCCTTCTGATGGCCACATGGACTGTGCTGGGGTTGTTTTTCTGCACATCTGCTCAAAACCTGTCACTCTGGGCATCTGGCAATAGGAACTGGCTTCAGCTTTTATTTTCCGGGTGTGCATGGGCCACACAAGCTCCAGCCACTCACTGTTTGCCCAATCTCCTTTGGAAACATGGTATGTAGACATGGGCATGAAATTGAAAGTTGTTGGCCTCCCTTGGGAGTTCAACCCATGGCAGGGGCCACAGCAGCAGTCTTTAGGCACCAGAGCCCCTGAGCGAATGCGCGTCCCCTTGTGCAGTTTGAGCAATGGGGCCCTGGAACTTTGGGGGTGAAGCCCAGCAGTGTGTTTTTTTTTTGTATTATTGTTAAAAATTTTTTTTTAACATTTATTTATTATTGAGAGACAGAGAGAGGCAGAGCATGAGCATGGAAGGGGCAGAGAGAGGGAGACACAGAATCCCAAGCAGGCTCCAGGCTCTGAGCTGTCAGCACAGAGCCCCGCGTGGGACTTGAACTCACAAACCACTGCAAGATCATGACCTGAGCCGAAGTTGGACGCTTGACCGACTGAGCCACCCAGGCGCCCCCCAGCAGTGTGTTTTAACAAGCCCTCCAGGTGATGTGCTTCAGGTGAAGCTGAAGAACCAGTGCCCTAGAAGCCTGAGATGGAGGGGTGACTGCATGTAATTACTGGGGTGCTCTCAGGAGAAAGTCAGTGGGGGGGGGCGGACAGGGTGGGGGAAGGTCTCAGCCAGGATGTGGGGCCTTAGTCTGATCTCCCAGGGAGATGAGAGTGTGAATTGACCCAGAGCTAGCCCCACCTTTAAGCTAGGAGAGGGCTTTTTTCCCAAGTCAGTCACTGGCTAAGGGTCGCCCGTCCTGGGGAGGGGGGGCGGGGGGAGGGTTACGATGGGCAGTGTGCCACCTCCTGGGTGAGTCTGGCAAAGGGTGATTCTGTGGAGAAGGACGCAGCTGTGAGCTCTTAGCTAACATGGACAGCAGCCGGGATGGGCACGCTGAGGCAAGGGCACCTGGGCGGGACACCAGTGTTGTCTGTGTCATTCTTGTGGGTCCTTGTACACTCGCCCAGAACTTGGTGTTATTTTAAAAAATATTTATTTATTTGTTTGTTTGTTTGTTTTTAATGTTTTTATTTATATGTGTGTGTGTGAGAGAGAGAGTGCACAAGCAGGGGAAGGACAGAGACAGAGAGAGACACCCAGAATCCAAAGCAGGCTCCAGGCTCTGAGCTGGCAGCACAGAGCCCGACATGGGGCTCGAAGCCATAAACTGTGAGATCATGACCTAAGCAGAAGTCGGATGCTTAACCGACTGAGCCGCCCAGGTGCCCCAAACCCGGGTTATGGCAGACAAGCTGCAAAGCCTGTTCATGGCCATCACCTCTGGTGCATAGGGTGCCCTGGTGAGGCAGGCCAGGCAGGCTCGTTTATAGGCTGGGAGACAGACTCTAGAGGGGACACTGGAATGAAGCTTAATTCAGGCCCACAGACAGCCCCCCCCCATCATGAAACCGCAGCCCCTGCTGCAAGAATGCCAGATGAACTGTCACTGGCTTCGTGGCTGCTAACGTCCTGCTGTGTCGATCAGACGGGAGGTGCCTCTTGAGCCCTTTTGGTGCCCAGGCCACCACTAGGGCTACAGAAGGGTGAGATGGCTCCTTGCCTCCGAAGCCCAGGGCCTTTCGTGAAGCTGTCCTTACTTGGGTGCTCGATTGTGGCCCTCAGAGGAGTGGAAGATTGGAGCGGTTAGGGAGTGCTGCGGACAGGGAAAAGGGCCTTGGGCTTGGAGAGGCCATGGTTAACGCAAAGACTTCACGGTGAAGCAGTGACATCGGGTGAGGAATGTAATTAAACTGCCTTGTTGTGCAGCCTGGACTCCGCTTTAGCCCCGAGTATCAGTGTCCCTGCCTCTGTGTGGAAGCCAGTAGTCGATTCCAGGGGTTCAGTGAGTGCCATTAGGGGGCGCCAGCAGATTTTTCGGGTTTTGTAGAATGGACAGTAGGTGGCGGCAGATCGTCATCAGTCATCAGGACTCCAGAGACCCTTGCTGGCGATTTCATTCAGCAGGCCCTCAGCAGGCCCCTCTTAAGGACAGTGCACCCTGAGGAGCTAGGAGCGAATCCCGGTCCCTCCCGGATCCCCATCCCCTCCCAGGCTCCTGATCGTGAGCAGAGGCCGGCAGGCACACAGATGCCTGGCTGCGCCCTGAGAGGGAGTGGACAATGCCATCTGGGGCTTGGCAGAGGCTTAGCTGAGGATGTGGTATTTGCGGTTTACGGGCTCTTCCCCATACCCGAGCATCCCGGGTCTGACGCCATCTGCACTGCATGGGATGAGTAATGGGTGGGACTTCCAGTTTAATTTATCTCTGCACATTATTTGGAGTCAGTCTGTAAAGATTCGAAATTAGCTGACTCTTGACACATACACTTTTGCTTTCCTGTGTCCCAGAGGCCCCGTGTGAACAGGTACCGGCCTGCGGCTCCTGTGCTGGTCCGGCTTCACCTTCCTAACTGACTCCAGGGACCTCTCTTCTATGGTGGGTACGGCTGCTCTGTGCTCAGCTGGCCTCCCTCCCACCTCTCACCCACATTTACCCTACATGTGTGCTCCCCCAAACCCCCCACCCGCGGGGAATACGAGTTCTCGTTTCCTCGCACGTGCAGGAGATTAAATAGGAGAAACTGCCCCAGTGCGCATTTCAGGCCATTTGGAGTCCTGTAGGACAGGGGCAGATATCCCTACCCTGTGGGGTAATTCTCGCTGCTGGCCACCTTCAGCTCCAGGGCACCTGGGTCTTCTGTCCAGGGCATCGCCTAGGGAAGCCACTACTGCTGGATAGAAGGAGGCTCTTAAGGCTCAGGGATAATTTTTGGGAGATGGCTGCCAGCAGGGGTAGTATATGGAGATTCTTCTCTCCTGGGTGCTTTTTAATTTTCTTCCCCCCTCCCTCCATAATGCTTTTTTGCTGGTCTGCCAGTTAGCTCACTAGACCCTGGCTACCAGAACTGCAAAGAGTTCCATCTAGAGGTCAGCAACAGGACCAGGATGAGAGTGACGCAAATGGGGCATCTAGGGTGCAGGGTTTAAGGAGCACTCGTTCTCAGGGTGGTTCATCTGCATGAACCTGGGAGTGAGTGCCTCCTTAAAATTTTCACCTTAGGTGCCTTGCATATGTCACTCTAATGGTGGCCTGATCGACATAGTCTGTGCGCTTCTCTTCTGCTCCTGGGTATCATGGATAACCCTCACTATAGCGTGGTGACTTCATAACTCACCTTTACTTCCATGAAGTCCTTAAGGACTGGAGTGGGCCTGCCTGCCTCCCTCCCTTCCTCCCTTCCTTTTTTTCTAGCCATATCCCTGGACCTGGCAATAAGTATTGGGCAAAAGGAGAAAGGAGAAAGGAAGGAAAAATTATGCTGATCTGCTTGGGACAGTGTCATAAAACTTTAAACTGATAATTTTCAGTAGAATTGAAACAATCACAGATTTATCCTCAGGGTCACTTGGTATTCATTCATTCACTCATTCATTTTTTTATTCATACATTCATTTAATCAACCAACCATCCATCCATCCAACCAACCAACCAACCCGCCAGCCCACCAACCCAAACCATCACAACTGTGATGTCCTATATTTAAGTCATCTTGAATGTTGCCTTCTCTAGGAAGCTTTCCCTGATCTCTTTTCTGCTCCAACACCTGGACATGACCCCCTTCTCATAGTTCTCACAGCACATGTCACACTGAAGAGAGCTCACAGGCTACTTTGTTCGTCCTGCTGGACTGTCAGCTGCCTGAGTGTGGGGGTGAGTTGTCTATGACCCATCCTCCCTCAACTTTGCTCAGAACTGTTCCACACTTATTGGATGCAACTGGATTATATCGGCTTTGCCTTGGGGAGGGGGAAGTGAAGTGTGAGGTCTTCCCTTCACTTAAGGAACACGCGGAAGAGTGGGATTCATGATTTTTTGGACAGAAAAAGTCGCCTAAAAGTAGCAGGCAGCATCTGTCCCAGGCCAGGTGGATGGTGCCCATTCAGATGCCACAGGGTCTTAGAGGAGGGGGTGTTCCTGGGCTGGGCCTTGAAGGGTGAGCAAGGTTGGAATAGCCAAGTTGGGAAATTGCCAAGGGCCTCACCGTGGTGCCTGGACATACTCATTGTTCTCCTTTTCTCCCAGTCTGAGATTTCTTGAGAAAAAGTGTGCTGGTATTCCTGGGAGTCTCATTCCTAAAAGCTAAAGCAACTCTCTCAATTTTCCTCAGCACCCCCCTCCTTCTTAGAGTTTATTTATTTATTTGAGAGAGAGGATGAGTAGGGGAGGGGCAGAGAGAGAGGGAGAGAGAGGATCCCAAGCAGCCTTTGTGCTGGTGCTGCCAGCACAGAGCCTGATGCGGGGCTCAAACTCACAAACCATGAGATCACGATCTGAGCCGAAACCAAAAGTTGGATGCTTAACCAACTGAACCACCCAGTTGGTGGTTCAGCTGAACCTTTTTTTTTCTGGAGCCTCCTGAACCCTTTTTTTCTGGAGCCTGTATTGGGTTCTGCTGCATTTGTAGACATTTATGGATGATGTGCATCTATGGGGGCTCATATAGAAAGAGCCTAAGCTCATAGCTTTCCCTGAAGATTGGGAAGGGGCTTTGGTTTAGGGAAAAGATGGGCATTCTTGTTAGCACCCTGAGTGTAACTTTGTTAGGCTAACTGCCTCGGGGACTGGGGCAGAGAGAGCTGATGATGTCTTTCCCCTGCTAAATCCCTTTCTATTCTGATGGAGCGGACCTTCCCTTGTGACTCCCCAGCTCATTTTCCCAAACAGCGGCCGTGGGATGGAATACTGCTGTGACTCACTCAGGCTGGTGCCTCTACTGTAGAAAGATGGGCTTTGATCCTGAGTTCTGTCAAGGGCATTTTGGGTAGAGTTCTTCAGATCGCAAAGATGGCCTGCCAGGGCAGTTTCCTGTATAGCTGGATTCCATGTGTGTGCCTCATTCCAGAAAATTCTACTTTGTTTTCTCTGCTCATTCCACAAGAAGTTACTAAAGCCATGGGATTCCTTCCATTTCCTGTTGAGGCCACTTTTGCAGCCATGGGTCCCTCAGAAGTGGAGCCTTTTCCCAATAGAGTAAACAGTTTTTGATCTCAATCTAAATACATGTTATTTAATTTTATTCAATTCAACAAAGCACTTATGGAGTACGTCTTGCTTGTTCGACTAGTGTTGGAAGGAGAGATGATGGATAGGTTCCTGTCCCAAAGAGGCTGAGACATCCATGCAAATGACTGTCATACAGGATTAAAAAAAGGCAAGTGACAAGGGGACAAGGGCAGAGAGCCATGGAACTAAGGTCTGGATTATTTCAGGGATAATTAAGCTCTTGAGCACTCACATTTGACAAGTCCTGTGGCAAGAGCTTTAGATACATTACTTTATTTAATCCTGATAGCCACATGGGGAGAGTTACCGTCTTCATTTTATAGGTGGGGAAATTGCGGCACAGAATGACCAACCGGTCTGAGTTCATGCAGACGGTCTGGCTCTTGGGGCCTCAGTCTCAACCACTGTCCATAGTCCCCTGTCTTGGGAAGAAGGGCTGTGGGGGAGCTGCCACTTGTGAGGACTTAGAGAGTTGATCTGGCAGTTTAGGAGGCAGAGGCGTCCCCTGCTGAGGGGACAGTGTAAGCAGGGGCAAAGAGGTGGGCACACTGGTGTAGTGGCTGTGGGCCAAGGAGGGCCGGGAGGCTGGGTGCGCAGGTAGCAGAGGTGGGGCCCTGAAGGGGAGGTGAGTCAGATCCTGGGCATGTCCAGCTGAGCCTTCATGTCCACAGTCAGGTGTGGGGCAGAAGTGTAGATCCCGGGAAACGCTTAATGGAAGCATGAGAGGTACTGGCATGGGGCCAAAAGCTGAAGTCCTTGCAGCGATGGGCACTGCCAAGGGTACGTGGTAAAGGCACCTGGGTCCAAATCCTGAGTGGGAGAGCCATGTGTTTGGTGTGATAAGGAAAAACAGTGGTCAGAGCAGGAGGACTGCGGAGGTGAGGGAAGAGAGGGTCTCTAGGAAGCAGGAAGGTGACAGTTTTGGACCCTCAGGAGAGGCTGGGAGCCTTGCGGCACCTGGCCTGGAACAGATGCTGCCTGCTACTTTCAGGTGACTTTTTCTGTCCGCAGAATCACTAATCCCACGCTTCTGTGCTCCCTTGGGGGAGGACACACCAGGTGTGCTGACAGAAGAAGTGTTGGAGAGAGCTCTTTCAGGAGGGTACTGGGGGCAGGAGGCCAACTGCTGCAGATCGAGGAATGGTGTGGGTGAGGTCATCTACACAGAGCGTGGAGCTTTTTAAAAGCTTAGAGGTGAAGGGAAGCACGGGGACAGGATGGCAGCTCCAGACCGGGGAGGGTCAGGGAACAGGGTCTTTTTTTCCAGGACCGGAGAGATGTGAGCATGTTTGTAAGCCCAAGGCTGGGTGCCAGCCACACAGGAGAAACCAGCCATTCACAGAGACTCCCAAGGGGCAGGAAGTGTGTCCTTGGGTTGGGTCTGGGAGGGGCTGCACTGACAGTATCCAGATTCATTTTCTGCCACTCTCCACAACGGTAGTTGAGGTCGTGATGCCGGGCCTGGGGCATTACAAGTTCTCAGAGTAGCTTTGAAAGCCCCAGTGAAAGAGCCAGTTCTGCTCAGAAGGGTTTTTTTGAGTTATTTGAAACTTAGTCCAATGAAGCAAAGCTTTGTTAAGTTATTGAGGACTGCTGTTTGGAAAACGTTGCGTTTTATCGAGTTCTGAGACTTTGAAACGGGGCTCTCCATCTTTAACAGATTTAGTGACTCTCAGCCTGGTGAGGTTGAAAGAACCTGGGATTTAGAATTGGACAGATTTGCCACTTACTAACAGGGTGACCTCGGGCATGATGTTTTTGTTTATCGCTTTGTGACTTAGTTTCTTCATCTAAGAAATGGGATATTATACCTGTCTTTACGGGATCGTCATGAAGAATAAGGGAAATAATGCATATAGAATATTTGGCCTACAATAGTTAATAAATACTGGCTATCTTTCCTACTCTTTGGTTGTCCAAAACACACTGTTTCTTAAGTGGATGGATATATTCCTGAATAAATGGAAATTTTGTAAGGAAGAGGTGGGAAGTAAGATTAGAGATTATGGGAGATTATGATGGTCAAAGAGAAATGTTTCGATCTGTTGTGTGGGCCATGTGGGCCATGGCCAAAGGCGGTGAAGAGGAGAATGACCTGGGTTCCTGTGCCTCAGGACGGGTCTCCCCCCTGGGGCCAGGCACTTAGTAGGTCTTCAGGGAGCATGTGTGGATTAAATTTGCCTTCCATGAGGCATTTCCTCCCTTTCACACTCAAGGCCAAGGTGAGGCTGGGCCCTCATTTGAAAGCTCTTGAGGTTGACACAGAGGTGTGCTCCTGCCTGTCTCTTTTCTAGAAGTTCCCCCTAGGCTGGCACAGTTGGCTGCCCTTGCTTGGGCCCCCGTGGCTGTGGTCTTCCATCTCAGGGCTACTGCACTGGGCCTCAGGGCTTCGTAAGATTCTGTGAAGGTGTAAAGAGAAATGGGAAGTCCATGAGAGGAGGGTGGCATTCCTATAATTGACTTGGTTCAGCTTTTCTGCCTTCAAATAAAATTTCTTTTGTATGAGAAAAAAAAAATTAACCAGCCAAAAAACTTCCTGAATGGACACCATGACCAAGTTCTCTGCCATCATCTGAGACTGGAGGCTCTTTTGCAGGCCTTACAATCACCTTCATAATTTCATATTCCCCTCCTCACGGAGCAATGGCGCACTGAACATCCACGTTCCACAAGCCACTCTATAGAGGGCAGATGAACTTATATGGGCATTTTGACAAGTGTCTAGGAACCAAGGCCAGCGGAAGTCAAGGAAATCCATCTGGGTGCTACAACCCAGAGCCTCTCCACACCCCCCCGGCCCCCCCTCAGCTTCTTGACAAATCTCAGGCCGCTTTCTAGCCTAGATGTGGACAGTCAGGCATCCTTAAAACCCAATACACTCCTAGGAGTGTTTTAAAAGAAGAAAAGAGAAGTTGAAAGTACCCATTTTAGATAAAAACCAAAAGGGGAGCTGGCCCATTAAATAAAGACATTATGATTGTTCTCTCCATCTTTTCAAAGAAAATAACTCTGAAAGGTGTATTTACCAGATGTCGGGATGTGGGAGAGCCTAAATAAGGATCGTGGCTTTAAAAAGCGGTGTTATGCAAATAAACCCCACATGCGTTTTGTAGGAGACTGTCCTTGTTCTTAGGAGATACAGGCTGGATGGAGTATTTAGGGATGACGTTATAACTCACTTTCAGATGGTTCAGCAAAAAACAAAAAAGAAGTGTGTGTGTTTCTGTGTGTCTGCGTGTGTTTGGAGGGAGGGAGGGAGAGAGGAAAGGAGAGGGAGAAAAGCAAATGTGGTAAAATGTTAATAATTTGTCCCTGTAAGTGAAGGGTGTACTGGTGTTCATTGTATTATTCTTTCATTTTTCCTGTAGGTTCAATAGTTTTCCAATTAAAAAGGGAAAACGCGCATGGAGCACATAGGAAAAATGACTAGTTGATAGAATCTATCTTTTATCTCTCAGAAAAGATCCTAAAGAAGTGTAACAGGGTCGTGGTGTGCTGCTAAAGGTTGGAATCTGGGCGAGGTGATGATACAAAGCCCAGGGCCAGCCCAAGAAGCACCGAGCGAATGCCCCAACATGCCCGGCAAGTGGTATGACAGCCCCTTCTCTGTCCTATGTGGGCATCCTCAAGCCCTTTGGTCTCCAAGGAACCAATGGCTGTTGCAGAAACAATAGTCCATACACCTGGTCCAGACACACAGAAAGCAGCTTCCTTCAGTGTCATCCTGGTGGGCACTCGAAGCTGACGCCTGCCTGTCCCCCAGCTCCAGCCTCCCCTACCCACACTGCCAGGACCGGAGCCCATACACCCACAAGCTGGCAGTACAAGCTGGCTGGGTCTTCCCTCTGCAGACCCTCCGGATGTTTTCTTGCAACCTCCGATTTTTTTTTTTTTTTTTTTTTTATTACACCCACATCGTGAGGCTCAACGTGACATTTCCAACAGGAGACTGCCTGACGTGAGTCCAGCTGCTTCACATGGTTTTTATATTTGTTCTGGAAAAAGCTCCAGATACCTTTGGTCAAAGCTCTTCCTGTCGGCTGCGCTGCCGGGGCCGTTTCTCGCCCACACGGTCCAGAAGGGGCTGCCATCTCTGGCCCCTCACGTTTGCCCCCCTGGGGACAGGTGATGGGTGGCAGAAGGGTGCAGCCTGGAGAAGCAAGGAGTCTAGGTGTGGTTTTGGAGGGCGTGTGCCTTCAGTCTCATTCTTGTGTTATTTGGATTCAGATCCTTAGAAACCAGGGAAGCCAGAGCCTTGCCAAAGGGCTTCATTCTGCTTCAGCAGAAGTTTCTCTGTTAAGTGGAAAAGACTGTGCTCCTTGCATTTCTCCCCCCCTTTTACAAACTCACACTAATGTGTTACCTCTTAAGGAGTTGGGAAGGAATACTTGTCCTGTGCTAAAATTCTAAGTCCCCGTTTCCTGACTTCTGTGTGAGGTGTTCTCTGGGCTCCTCAGCTTTAGTGCTCGCTCGTCAAGTTGCAGCGTGGATTCCCTACCTTTGGGCAGTGTCCCAGCTCCCCACTGAATACCCCCATCCGCTGGGCTTCCTGCACAGAACCACCCGTGCTCCATAGCTGGGAACTCTTCATTAGAGGCAGAGGCTGTAACTCCGGCAGGTGGGGAGGGCGGGGACCCACCCTCTGGTTGGTACCCAGGGACCCTCACACCCCATTTCAAGTGAAAATGGCTGCCAGAAGAGGCACAGGGAAGCAGCCGAACTGGCTCAGGGACACATCTAATTTTAGCTCAGGGTGTGCTCGTCCTGAGTTGGGGCTGGTCCACCCATGGAAATTCCACAGCTCTCTGGTTTTATGTGTGTGAGTGGCGTAATGCTCAAAGTTAGCAAAGCTAACTTGGTTTTAAAGCAGCATGTTTCTTTCTCGTTTTTTTTTCTAAGAAATTTCCAGAAAACAACCTGTTCTCTGTGCTTTTGGAGTAGGTCAGAATTTCCTGAAGATTCCTCTTTTGTGAGGGGGCACTGTGAGCTGGGAGAAAGAGATGTTCTGAGAGCCAGTCTTGGCTGGGCCTTCCTCAGTATGAACGCGGCCAAGACAATGACAGGGTCTCTGGGTCGGAGGAGTCCTTGTGGTGTCAGACATCTGGTACAGTGGGTCACCGGGAGTTCATAGGTCAGCAACATAAAAACAAAGTTGGAAACAGAAAACAGAACCCTGGGGGACCAACTTGGTTCAGGTCCAAGTGTGGAGAGCCTGAAACGTAAACTGTTTTGGCAGCCTCTTTAAGACGAAGAATATAAAAGTATCTCATTTTTGCAAATTTGATAAAAATAGAAGGCCACGCCAGCACATTGCTTGGGCCTCTGGGAAGGGGTCTGTGTAGGTGAGGGCCCGTGGAGCTTAAGCCCCGTTAACGTCACCGTCAGTCACATGCTGTTCAGTGTGGTGTTATTTTGTTTTCTGGCCAAGTGGGAATGTTAAAACCAATTTCGTAAAATTTAAATGTAGATATAATCTTGAAATAAAATTCTGGCGTTTAACACGAACGCTGTGTGAAAGATGCACTGTATAGGCGCTTGTTTTCCTCACTTGACCATGGACCTGTGTGTCAGGAACTGGTTTGTGTCAGACAACTTCCAACTTTCTCGGCCTCAGGGTCCTCGTTTGTGAAAATGCCGCTTCCCACATAGGCCTCTGGGGGGAATTAAATGAGAAACTATGCTTTGAAAGGGCTTGGTGAAGTCGATCTGAACGCCCAGATAAATCATGTTTATCGTAAGGACAAAACTGTGGAACATTTAGAAGCTTTAGAATGTAGCAGGAAGGAAAATAGAAGCCTAGGGAAGGTGATATCCATCTAAGACCACCTGGGGGGAAGACATGAGCTCCAACAAGAAGAATTATTTAAGTGTAAACCTACTCTAAAGGTTTTCTAAAAGGAAATGAACCCAAATTTCTCTCTTTTATTTTTATGTGTTTTAAAATTTATTTTATTTCTTCAAATTTCTCCATTTTAAAATTGAGAAGAAGTTAACGCACCCAGACAGCATTGTTTCAGATTTGTGACTCATGGCTTTTTTATTACTGCTTATGCAGGGGAGAGTTTTGTGTGTTCAAAATGGAAATACTTCATCGCAGAAGTTGTTTTAGGCCACTCTTTGACATATTTAGCCACACGGAACTCAAGTGGAATCACTATTTAATGAGACTTGGAGAAAGTCGACCTCTGTCATTGGGACAGCTCCTTCCCTGGATGTGTTGGCTTTTACTAGGACAGTAACAGGGCAGGGACAGTGCCCCAAAGCAGCTGCCCCTAGCAGCTAAGTAAACATCTCCACGCAGCTTTCCAATCCATGGTGGAAACCAGCGGCAACTCTTATGTAATGTCTTTTAGGCGGCATGTCAGAACCTTCCCCTTTATAATGCCAAGTGTGACTTTATAGACTCCCTGGGACAGGGCCAAGGTTGTAGAGGCAATCCTTTCCATCCTGGGCTCTTATACCAGCCTTGGGGAGGGCAGGGCCAGGGCTAGTCTCTGTCTCTGGTAGAGCCTTGCCATTGGGTCCTCACTCTGAGGCTGGGAGCCCTAATCAGAGGCAGGCTTGTGATCCCAGTTGCTGGGTGTGCAGTCTGGGGCTCACACCTCGGGGCCCTTGTGGCGTGAGCCAGGCACCATGTCACATCTCTAGCTCTGGCCCTGGTCATTGGCCTCACCCAACATCTCATGGTGGCTAGGTTTGGCTGAGCTGTGCAGCCGTGTGCTGGTGGGCAGAGGGGAGGAGACAAGACCAAGGGAGATCGTGGGCTAGCAGCATTCTGCTTGGTGAATTGCATAGCTCAGGTGAATGAATAGTTCAATGAATTTGGCCATGCTCCAGAGATCCACTCCATAGAGACCATTTTCCTTCAAGAGGATATTTTTCTTTCCCTGGTGTAACACCAGCTCTACCCACTTTTTCGCTTCCTGTTGGGCAACGTCTGCCTCTGGGCACCAGTCTCCTTGTGGAACTGAGCTCAGCCACACCCAGGAGAGTGTAGCCTGTGAGAACGGCAAGAGATAGCAATTGGGAGAGCTGCAAAGCCCCTGTGAGCGGCTTTAAGGGAAGAGCAGTCAACCTGTCCTAATGCGTTCGGGTCTTAAGGAAGTGCAATCAGTGCTTCCGATATCCAGCATGGGATGGATGAAAACGAACTGACATGAGAGTCCTGTTTCTGGCTTTGCCCACTAGCCAGGGTCCTTAGCAAAAGCTCTGCACCACCTTACTCCTATCCCTGACAGGGCTGCGGGATTACATTAGATGGTCTGGATTGGCCCTTCCAGCCCTTCCAGATGGAAGAGCCGTATCTAGGTGAACTCTGAGAACTTGTCAGCTTTCCGAGGGGGCATTCATTAAACACCAGTTGTATGCTAAGGCCTTGTGCCAATTGGGAGAAGGGGAGAATAATACGAGGGAAGGTCACACCTAGTACAGTTTTGTTTTGTGAATTGTGTGCCCTTGAAGGAACCCTCCCAGTCTGATGTCTTGGTAACTGGGTAAATTTCTTCTCTGTTTCTGGAATGTGCCAGAATCCGGCCTGACTCAAGGAAAGAGAAATAAATGTTGGACTTGGTTTCAGATCTTGCTCTGGCTCTGAACACTTCTCATCAAGGGTGTGTGCCAAAGCCTGTGGGGAAGGGCACATACGGAAAGATAGTTAAGCTGAGAAATCGTCACCCTGAAAGAACAATGGTCCAGGAGGCTGGAGTACGTGTGTTCTCTCCAGCTAGACGGGCTGAGCAGATGGCTTTTCCAGGAGGATGCAGGGCCATCCGTGCCCCCTCCCCTTCCCCAGATCTGTCCTCACCGGGCGATCCCTATCTTTGTCCAACCTTCGTCATCATGGACCCGGATGAGAGAGACTTGGGTATGCAGCCCAATTCCCAATTAACTTTTTTCACTAGTTTCAGGAAGATAATTTATTTGGATTGAATTGTTAAGGCAGATTGCTTTCACAGTATTCCAAGCAGAGTGCTTTCTCACAGGAAATGTCAGACCAGGCAATTCTAGTCAAGTTTTCCACATCCTTAAGAAAAAAGAAAAGAGAGAGGGGGAAAGAAAAAAAAAAAAAGATTCCTTTTATATAGTGAAGGTCAACAGTTTGGGAACTGGCAACTGCAGGGTATGAAACTGAGATCGGTTAAACATTGTGATCCTGCACAGGATGACTTCTCAACAGCCCCACCTTTCATGAGGCCTCCTGTTCTTTAGGGCTTAATTTAAAAAGTGTCTGCGGATTGGGTTGCCCAGGGAGATAGAGGGCTTCTCAAGATAGGGACATGGATCCCCCGGGGGGCATCTGGGCGGTGGGGACGTTGGATGAGCTCCCTTCCTCTCCCCAGAGTTCAGATTCCTCATCCATCAAACCAAGGTTATGCCGGGTGACCCCCAAGCTTCTTCCCAATCTAGGTCACCATGATTCTGTACCTTTACCTGGGGGAGCTTGGCTGAGCCTCTATAGGAAGCCAAAGAGAACTGGAGAGCAGGCAAGTGAAGAGTCTTTTTTTCTATAGAGAGCTTTGATTTTTTTTTTTTTTAATTCTTTTTAAATCAGCTGGCCCTCAGGGATCTGCCTCATTAAAGCTTACTCCTCCGAAGTTCAGTCCTTAAGGAGAGGCTTTATTTCAGCACAGGCTGTGGAAGGTCACTGTGAGGAAAAGAACCTAACACAGCTGTTCCTCTGAGGGCGCCCCCTAAGGACTTGCTCTCCCCCCACCCCCACCCCCTCCTGTGTCCAAGGAGTGTCTGCAGGCGGGGAAGGGGTGGGTCCCGAGAGCCGAAGTCTGGAATCACTAGGTGTTAGGGCCCTCGTAGCTTCCCAAAGACGATTCTGGCAAAAGGGAAGCTGAGACTCGGAGGCGATCACAACTTGAAGCGATGCATCTTCTCTGGCACGAGCTGGTCCTGTGGCTTGTCCGTCCAGTGCCTCTGTGTCCACTGACCTCGGAATAGCTCTCTGCTTCATTACCGTCTAGTCCTGAAAGGAGGTGCTGCTGGGAGTCGGGCAGTAGCAAGGGTGCTAAACCTGTGTCAGGAAACCTGGGCTCTGCAGCACCCGCCAGCTCGTCGGTCTCGCTTGTCTTGCTGCACTGCCTCTGGTGCACCTCTGGGAGACTTCGAGTCCCGTGGGGTGTGACATCCTCAGCTGGCTACTGCTTCCAGGGCTTCAGTGTTAGGATGTCTGGTCGGGTTGAAGTACATATATGTCAAGTAGAGCGAAACCCTTCTTGTCCTTTGGGCTCGCTAGGTTTATCTTTATTTTTTGAGTGGGGGCGGGGAAGAGGGAGAGGGAGAGAGAATCTTTAGCAGGCTCTATACTCAGCACGGAGCCCGACGTGGGGCTCGATCCCACGAACCGTGAGATCATGACTTGAGCCGAAATCAAGAGTCGGACACTCAACTGACTGAGCCACCCAGGCGCCTCTTTGCTAGGTTTTATTTTAAAAATATGTATGAGTTTTTTTTAATCAAATGTTTTTGCTGCATCTATTGAGATTGTTTTCCATTTTTTCCCTCTGTTGGTGTGAATTACATTATTGGGTTTTCTGTCTTTCTTTTTTTTTTTAATGTTTACTTATTTTTGAGAGAGAGAGAGGGGTGGGAGGGGTAGAGAGAGAGAGATGGAGACAGAATCCGAAGCAGACTCCAGGCTTTGAGCTGTCAGCACAGAGCTGATGTGGGGCTCGAACACACAGACCCATGAGATCATGACCTGAGCCGAAGTCGGATGCTTAACCGACTGAGCCACTCAGGTGCTCCTGGACTGTCTAATGTTAAAATATACTTCAATCCTTTCTCGGCCAAGATCTGCCTCAGACTCATGGCTGATGCAGTTGTTTGTTTTTTATTTCATAGTTTTGTACTTGTATTTATACGTGTAGGTGTTTGGAATCGAGGTTTCATTGTGTTTGCGAGCATGTGGCAGTTCTGTGTTGGGCACTTTTCTCAGTACTTGATGGATTAGCCTGTTTCATTGCCACCACAGTTGCTTGAGGTAGGACTGTAATTAACCCATTTTATAGAGGTTGAAAATGGTTAAATTTTCCTGTTGAATTCCTTTTGTTGTTGAATTTCCTGTTGAATTTCCTTTTGTTATTCTGTAGGTTTATCACTAATAATGCTTTTTATTCCAAAGTCTATTTTTAATCTGATGGTACAGCATCAGTTACGTTAGCTTTTAAATGGTTGGCCCACAAGTGATCTATTTTTTTCCCTAGGCTTTATGGTTCACCTTTTGTGTCACGTAGCTAATGAAACAGCATATTGCTATTTAAAAAAAAAAGCCCGAGTGTCTCTTTGAACTGGCCCGTCGCATTTGTTTGCTTTTATTATAATTACTGATACACTTGAATTCATTTGTATTCTGTGCTTTCATGCTGCCATGCTTTTTTTTTTAATCTTTTTTCTTCCTCTTCTTTCCCTTTTTTTTTTAAAGTAACCATGTTTGAGCGAACAATTCAGTGGCATTTAGTACATTCAGAATGTTTGGTAATCATCACCTCTGTCTAGTTCCAAAACATTTTCTTCTCTTCAGAGTAAATCTCTTCCTATTCAGCAGTTTCTTCCCATTTCTGCCCCCATTCCCTCACCCCTGGCAACTCCTAATCTACGATATCTCACATAAATGGAATCATACAGTATGTGATCTTTTGTCTCTGGTTTCTTTTGCTTAGCATCGTGTTTTCGAGGTTCCTCCACATTGTAGCCTGTGTCAGTACTTCATGCCTTTTTAGGGTGAAATAATATTCCATTGCGTGGGTACACAACAATTTGTTTATCCACTCATCCATTGGTGGACATTTTTTTTTCCACTGGTGGACATTTGAGTTGTTTTAACCTTTTGGCCATAGAGAATAGTGCTGCTATGAACATGTGTCCCTGTGTTCACTTCTTTGGGGTATATACCTGGGAGTAGAAGTCTATCATGTGGTAATTCTATATTCAGTTTTTTGGAGGAACTGCCAACCTGTTTTCCACAGTGGCACTTTCTTATGAATCAAGTGGTATTTATTTTTTCTTCTTGGGCTTTCTGATTTGGAAGTTATAGAAATATGTTTTTACTATTTTAGCAGTAACTCTTAAAATATTTTTTATCATAATGACTTAAAGTTTCAGTTTAATCAATCTCTTTACCCCCTCAAAAAATACAAGGATTTTAGAAAGCTTCAGTTGCTCATTTCCCGTTCCCATGTTTCCTGTGTATTGTTGTCTAACGTTATCCCTTTGTTTTTAACCACCCCCTAACTAGTGCTATTGTTATTAATTTTTTATCATCGGCTCTCATTTAGGTTTATCTACATGTTTATGGATTTCTTTTCTCGCCACTGCTTTCTTCCTGCTCTTTTCTTCTGGGTTCACTTTCCTTCTTGCTAAAGTAAATCCACGAGTGGTTTGTTCAGTGAAGGTCTGTGATGGTAAACTTTTTCAGTGATTTTCTGAAAATGTCTTCATTTTGTCCTTACCTTTAATATTTTGAATATTAAAGATGTCTTTTATTAAAGTAGTTTTTGTTTATAGATAGCCCGCCTTTCCGCTAAGATTTTTCTCATTGTCGTCAATATTCTGGTCATTTCACTATGACATTTCTAGGAGTATATTTATTTCCACATGTGCCATTTGAGGCTTCTTAGGTTTCTGTGAGGATTATGTCTGCTAAGTTCTTAGCAGTTATCCTTTCTCACACTCCCTCTATTTTTCCTTCTGGAACTCCTTTTACATGGGCATTGGAATTAAAGTTTTTTCCCTCCATGTCTCTTCTTTGCTCTTTCATATATTTGATATCTTTGGATTGAGTTGCATTCCAGATCATGTCATCTGATGGCCCCTAGTAATTTCTTATCTCTTCATTGTATCTGATCTCCTGTTTAAGCTTACCCCAAGTTTCCCCCCAATGTTAAAGAAGATCTAACCTATAGAAAAGTTGAAAGAATGGAAAAATGAACATTTATACGACCTTCACCTACATTAAGTGATTCTAGGACTTTGTCGCATTTGTTTTTTCTCCCTCTCCCTTCTCCCCTCTCCGCATATTTGTAACCCATACATTTTTGATGATTTCCTTGAAAGTAAAACTCAGACATTGTGGCATTTCATCCCTAAATATCACAGCTTGCATTTCCTAAGGACAAGAATGTTCTACTGCCTAACCACAGTACCATTAAGGCACCCAAGAAATTTCCGTAACATCAGCTAACATAAAGCCCACAATCAGATTTCTCCCACATGGCTCCAAAATGTTCTCTTAGGCTTTAGTTGTTTCAATCCAGGATCCATTCAAGGTTTACCTGCATTTGGCTGTCATGTCTCTCTAGTCTCTTTTAATCTCAAACAATTTCCTTTCTATTCTTAGTTTTTCACGAGTATAGTCTTGTTGTCTTATGGAATGACCACATTCTAGATAATGTCTGTTTCATTATTAGGTTTATGTTAAACACGTTTTGGGCAAGGACAATACATATGTGATGTTGTGTATTTCCCATTACATCACATCAGGAGCACATAATGTCAGCTTGTTTGATTTCTGCTGATGCTAAATTGGATCACTCCATTAAGGTGGTTCCTGCCAATCTCTCCATCATTATAAAGGAAATTTTCCCTTTTGCAATTAATGAGGAATTGGTTACTTTCAGACTAGATGATTATCCTGTCCCTCAAAAACTTTTTAACCAGTGGTTTTACCATCCATTGATAATCTTTTCCCATATTAAGAGTTTATAAAATGGTGATTGTCTAATTTTTATCATATTCTCATTCCTTTTACATTTATTAGGTGATGGTGTCGTACAGAGAAGAGCTGTCCATGACCTGTCCCTGTCTTCCTCCCTCACTCCCTCCTCTAGCACAGATTCACGGCATTTTCTATGTAAATTTCATATGTTGTTATCTGTTACCATCCTTATATGTCCATAAGTTTTTTATTTCTATGATTGTATTTACTTTTCAAAATGGATCATTCTTTTTGTATAGTGTCTATGTCTTTCCTTATAATTTCCATTCCTTTTTCTTTCTTTTCTTTTTTTTTTTAAATTTTTTTTTTAAGTTTATTTATTTTTGACAGAGAAGGAGTGTGAGCATGAGAGGGGGAGGGGCAGAGAGAGAGGGAGACACAGAATCTGAAGCAGGCTCCAGGCTCCAAGCGGTCAGCACAGAGCCCGACGCGGGGCTTGAACTCACAAACTGCGAGATCATGACCTGGGCCGAAGTCGGATGCCTAACCGACTGAGCCACCCAGGCGCCCCTCTTTTTTTTTTTAAAGATTTTATTTTTAAGTAATCTCCATACCCAGTGTGGGGCTCAAATTCACAACCCCGACATCAAGAGTCACATGCTCTACCGACTGAGCCAGCTAGGTGCCTCTGATTTCCATTCCTTTTTATTTTTTTTTTTTAAATTTTTTTTTCAACGTTTTTTATTTATTTTTGGGACAGAGAGAGACAGAGCATGAACGGGGGAGGGGCAGAGAGAGAGGGAGACACAGAATCGGAAACAGGCTCCAGGCTCCAAGCCATCAGCCCAGAGCCCGACGCGGGGCTCGAACTCACGGACCGCGAGATCGTGACCTGGCTGATGTCGGACGCTTAACCGACTGCGCCACCCAGGCGCCCCTCCATTCCTTTTTAAAAAGTCTTCCTATTCTAATTACAGTCTCTTTTAGATTGTTGTTCTATCATCTCAAGTTCTTGGGAGTCCTATTGGCTGTGTCATCTGGCTTTCACTTATGATGCATGATTTTCTCATATATTTACCAGTTTTTAGTGTTGAGCGTATTTTCAGTGGGGCTTAAAAAAAAATCTGTCTCCCCTGGGGAATCTTGTATGACCTGCTTTGTAGAAGTGCCCCTCCAGATACTTTTACATTGCATTAGTTAGGTGTGCTAGGATATCACTGGCTCAGGAAAATTTTATGTTATTTATTCTGGATTCCTGTGCCGCGTGAGTGGGGTCAATTTGGACTCCGTTCACACTGGGTTCTGAGTTTTCATCAAATAGAATATATAGTAAGTGGTCAATATCTTTATTCTCATGGGACACCTTTCTTTTGTACTCCGTAACTTATTTAGCCACGTGTCCAGTACCAAACATTCAGGAAGGAGCATCTCCTCGTCTCTTTTTACGTTAAGAGCTAGTGAAATATTGAGAATGTGGGACTGTAGAGGCAGTAGAGCATCTTCAAAACTAGTGTGACCCGGCACCTCAGGCTTCTTGGAGCCCCTGCACCTGGTCATGTCCTGCAGTGACCAGCATGCTCAGGCTTCCCCTGAGGGACAGATGAGGCACTTGATGCCCACAGAGGGTAAATGACTTGCCTGCGGGCATGCAGAGTTTGGGAGAGAAGGGATGAGAACTCAGGTCTCCAAGTAGCTCTTCCTACCCAGCCAAGATTCAGTTACATGGGATTGAGTCCTGGCCCCGCGTAGCCCTGAACACCTGCAGCGCCCTGGTCCTTGCTTCTCCCTCGGGGCCACAAAGGGGAGCTTGGGTAGGAAGTGGTGACCTCAGACACAGCGGACAAGCTGGGTGTCTACAGCCCGGCTCCTGCGGATTTATTAGATGCACACTCTGACACATGTCTCTGGGTTATCTGCACAATCACATTTTGAAAAAGTGTTTTGACTCCTTGATTTATCTTTTTGTCATTGTTTTGCATAATAGCTTTTCACTCAAAGGCAAGAACATGCTTTTAAACTGACCTTTTAAACTTTGCAATGCTTATGCCACAAAGGGACACATGAAAGGAACAATAAACACATTCCCTGAGTGTGAGCATAATTGAAGTCTCCTCTGGTGATGAGATCTATGGGAAATGGGCACAAAGCATCTGAGCTGGGCTTTTGCGGCTGATGGATGGCGCTCCGGGTGGAAGTCCCATGACCCAGGAGAGGCCTGGCTGTACCCTATGCGGCAGGAAAATCATCACCACCCTCTCACCGTGGCTCTTGGCCACCCACATCCTCCAAGGGTTTGCCCCCAGGAGCCAAGGGGGACACTTGGGAGGTTTGAATTTTGTCCTGTGGGCCATGGGAAACCATGGAGGGTTCCGGACAGGGGAAGGAAGCATGAGATAGAAGAAAGAACAAAATAAAGCATTTGGAGCCAGCGGCCTGGGTTTGAGTTCTGGCTTGGGCACTCCTAAGTTGCGTGACCTTGTGTGAGTCACCTCACTTCTGTGAGGGTCACTCTGGTACTTAGCACCCATTTATGGAGCCCTGACCAGGTGCTGGGCATGCGGGGTACAGAGCTGACCCAGAAAATCCATGGTCCTTCGTCCCTCCTTGTTTATTTCTCTTACCGTATGTATTCATTTCCTGTGGCTGCTGTCACAAATTCCCACAAACTTAGTGGCTTAAAACAACATGAGTTTATTATTATGGCACTAGGTTCTGGAGGATCAAGGTCTGACATCAGTTCCACTGGGGCTAAAGTCAAGGTGTTGGCAGGGCTGGTTCTTTCTGGAGACACCAGAGGAGAATCTGTTTCTTTGCTTTTGTAGTTTCTCATGGCCACCCACGTCCTTGACTTGTGGCCCTTCCTTCGTCTTCAGAGTGCGTCCCTCCAACCTCTGCCTCTGGTGTGATACCACCCCTCCTCTTCCGGGTCGTATGTCCTTCTGCTTCCTTCCCTCTTATGAGGACACTTGTAATTACATTGTTCCCACTTGGGTAATCCAATATACCCTCTCCCATCCCAAGATCCCCAATGTAAATGCTATCTGCAAAGTCTTTTCTGCCATATAAGGCACTATTCACAGGATATCTTTGGGGGCTGTTGTCCAGCGCACTACACCATGTCAAATTGCAATTTATGTCTCGTCCTTTTGCATGCCCGGGTCTCCTTTGGGCAGGGAGATTGGCCTGCCGGATAACTGCCACATGTTTGCTGAATGAGAGGGTGAAGAAATGAAGGAACGCACGTTTGGAGTTGAGAAAGATGTGGCATCCCACTTGGGCTGTAGGGGATTAGCATGAGTTTGCCAAAGTATATTCTAGCAGAAGGGAAGGGCTTACGAAAAGGTATAGAGGCAGAGGCTGAGAAGCTCAGCATTCAGGAGATGCGCGTGGAGTGTGAGGGTGCAGAGGGTGGAGTGGTAGGTGGCCAGGTCATGATAGCCCATAGGGCACCCTAATGGGCCTGGGTTTTGTTTTATGTTGTTTGTTTGTTTGTTTATTTATTTATTTATAAATTTTTTTTTTTAACGTTTATTTATTTTTGGGACAGAGAGAGACAGAGCATGAATGGGGGAGGGGCAGAGAGAGAGGGAGACACAGAATCGGCAGCAGGCTCCAGGCTCGAGCCATCAGCCCAGAGCCTGAGGCGGGGCTCGAACTCACGGACCGCGAGATCGTGACCTGAGCTGAAGTCGGACGCTTAACCGACTGAGCCACCCAGGCGCCCCTATTTATTTTTATTTTTAAGTAACCTCTACCCGCAGCATGGAGCTCGAGCTCACGACCCCGAGATCAAGGGTCGCAGGCTCCACTGACTAAGCCAGCCAGACACTCCATCCTGGATTTTATTTTTTAAGGAAGCAATATGTGTGGTGGTTGCTGCCTTTGTCTTTGGGGTCATTGCCTGGGTTCAAATTCCTGTGCTGCCACTTGCTTGCTGTGTAACTGGGAAAATTACCGGACTTCTCTGAGGCTCAGCACAACGGCTACTTCATAAGGCCGTCCTGAGGAGCAGATGGCTTTTGTTGCTTGCACAGCACTCAGCACAGTGCCTAGAACAGTCAAAGGAGTCGGAGAGTGTTTGCTGCTATGATTGCTGTCACTTTTATAAATATTATTGTTGTTGGTGGTGACGATGGGGAACCCTGGAAGAACTTCAGCCAGGCTGTGGCACGGTCAGGTTTGCTTTCTAGAAAGATGCCTTTGACACCCATGTGAAGATGGTCTGGGGTGGGGCATCACACTGGGGGTCCGGAAACCCGTGAGGAGGCCATTCCAATGATCCGGGTGACAGATGAAGAGGCAGAGAACAGAGATGGGTACAAGGGAGATGTTACTTTCTCCGGGGTAGTCCAGAGATGGCTTTGTGCCTGCTGTTCCCCGCTTGAAATGATTCAAGGCAGGTGTTAGAGGCCATTTAGTACCATGCTCAGTCCTCACTTTGCAGAAACAGATAGTGAGGTGCAGGGGGGAGGCATTCTGCCTTAGTCCCCGGAGGGAATAGTGATAGAAGGGACAGATAAAAGTGGGACTCCGGTCCTCAGCCTTCAGTGGCATAGCCAGTTGCCGTGTGAGAGGATACGTGCTTCTGATGAGCATGCTGTTTCTCATTGCTGCAGGCTGGGGAAGAGGGGCTCTGACACAGCATCTGCACTGCTTCTTCCGTCACCTCCTTCTACTGCCCCTTCAGGCCTTAAATGCTCTTTCCAGCTTGTTCTTTTACCAGTCCCCAGGAGAATGCTCGCAGAATCCTGGTCGTGTAGGGACATAGGAATTTTGCCATTTTGAATTGAGGAAAATAGGCTTGAGCCAGTGGGGGAGGATTAGGGCTGCCTGGGAGGGTGGGGGAAGGAGCTCTGTGTTCTGGAGCCGGAAAAAGAAACCCAGAGTCCAAAGCAGTACGTGCTCACAGATTTGGTACCGTGAGTCCTCCGTGGTCTTCCACTCACACCCCTTCAATACATCTTCAGGAGGAAGCCAATTCAATAGAACGAACCATGGCGAGATTACGATTGTTACTTCAATCATATCTTACCCTGCAAGGATGTTGGAGGAAAATATATTTCAATTCCACGTTCAAAAGAGCTGTCATTTTAACGTAGTGAATGGGTTTTCAGAGAGTGATGTAATATTGTTATTTTTAATACATTCTTTAAAAGAAAAGATTTTACTTTAGTACAAATCGATGCATGCTGGAGGGGAAAAAATATCTAAAGAGAGCTAAAATACAGGTGGGCCATTTTTAGAAAGCTCCACATGTACATACCTGAACTTACAAATCAGAATCACAGAATAGGTTTTTGGTGCACTTTAGAGGTTTCTTATAAATGGTAGCTGATAGCTTTACAAAAAAGTTGGGAGAAAGGAAATAAACAAAAAAGAAAATAGAATGAGATGAAAAAAATCTGGGCAGTGATTACAAGAACTTATGTGTGTATGTGCGTGTGTGTGTGTGTGTGTGTGTGTGGGTGTGTGTGTTTTCTAGCAGTATCATAACGACATCAGCAAGGTACGCTTGCATTTTGGTTCTTGGCAAGTGTCAAACTACAGGGTTTATCATCCTGTATTGGCTGGTGTGTGTGTGTGAGAACACAGAATTGAAAGGCACTTTTGGAGACAATTTGGTCCCATCCAATATGGAACCTGTGGCTCAGAGAAGGGAGAGTGACTGGGGCAAGGCACATATGAGGGGCAGGGCCAGGGCTAGAGAGAACCCATCTCCTGAACCCCCAGCCAGTCCTCCCTGCATTCTTCTCTGCTGTTTATATTTTCCTCTGGTACATTGACATTTTCTTTTTTTTCTAGGAAAAATCAATTGCCAGTGTCCAGCAAGGCTGATGGGGAGCTGAGCGTTTTGCAGCTTGGTAAGTGCAGCTGATACCTGTATGCTGTGCCCATCAGGGTCCAGTGGTCTTCATTTGCTCCGTCTGGGAGGCAGTGGGTGGGGACTCCTTTCCTCCCACCTGATCTCAGGAAAGAGAGGCTGGCCCAGTGAGTAGAGCGGGCTTCTCTCTTTTGGGTTGCTGTCTTCTTCTGCTTTCTTTCTGTCCTGGAGAAATCCTTATAAGAAGTCTGGGCATTTCTGGACCCACACGGGGCTGGGGGGTGGGTGGGATGCAGAGGAGCCTTTTTTGCATTTGGAGGTTCTTTTAGGACTATTCAGAACCTATAAAGGTCTCTAGACGACAGCTTTGCCTGGGGGAGACCATCCTTTAAAAATTTTTATCGATGTGTTATTGAGGCATAAAATACAGTGAAGTGCATAGCACATACATCTTAAGTGCATTTGCACATATGTGTACACCCACGTAACTGCTGTCTCAGATCAAGGTAGAGAACGTGTCCACCCACTCTTTAGTTTGGAAGCAATCTTTTGTATGCCTTTGTGTAATTCTCCACTCCCCAAAGACTGATGTGTTTGCAGGGCTTGGCAAAGCAGCAGTAGAATGGACAATGGCGAACCAGTGACCAGGCACGAAAGGATGAGGCTTGAGTGCTGTTGACATTTGCTCTTCTTCCGAAAGCCAGCGATTTACCTGTTTGGCCATCTTGGCAGACGACAGCCGTTCAGTGACTTTTCCTCTTTCCTCTCCTTTTAAGCACTCCTTTTAAAGCGAAGGAAGAAAGCAGCGCTCTCTTTAGAAGTTACTTGTGTGCGACGTGCAGTCTGACAGTTTGCTTTGATGAAGTTGAAAGGCAGGGGCCTCTAGGAATGATGAGGCAGGGGTTTATTTATTCTGCTCAGCTCGCGTCAGAGGTAACAATTCCTTCGAGTTTTAATCATCAGAAATGGCTGGTGGGGATCATTTGGCCAGCCGGGGAAGGGGCCGTTCTGCCCACGGCGATGCAGAATGAGGTCCAGAGCCAGCAAATGCTGGCATCTGAAGCGTTTCTGTAAAGCACTGCACTTGAAGATTTTCCAGTGAAAGCCACTCCTGTTTGGACATAAAACGAAGCACTTCCTGGCCTTCAGAACCCAAAGGGCTTCTACTGGAAGGAAGGCTTTTAGCAATTCTCTCAGAACTCAGTTGTTTGAAGTGTGTGTGTGTGTGTGTGTGTGTGTGTGTGTGTGTGTGTGTTTTCCAGAGGGAGGCAGACCCCTCTTTGCTAGTGGCTCAGCTAATGACTTAGAAAAGGAGAAAGAAATAGAAGGTAAGAGATCATGGAACGCAGTCACCAAGGGAAAGGGACAGAAGTTTTGGGGTGAAGAGGAGAAAGGAACAAAATTTAGTTAGAGGAATGGCATTTTCTTCTCCACCCTGATTCATTTTCCTTTGCTGCAGTTCCACAGACTTGTTAGCAGTTATATGTCAGGGCATAGATGAGGCTGAGCAGATTGAGGTGAATAAAAAGTGGGCTTGCTTTCTTGGAGGGCCAGGTTGGGTGGGACAAAGGAAGAGAGGTGTCCTCTGACAGCAACATATAAAGCAGATGATCAGCAGTTCATCACTGCTTCTAGACACGTATAAGCTGAGTTCTGTGGTGGGTTCCAGAGGTTTGCATAATGAGGTGGTATTTAGACAGGGCTTTGAAGGTTGAGCAAGGTCTCGCCAAGTAGAGATGTGCAACAGACCTTACATGCAAGGCCTGCAGGGTGAGGGAGTGATTGGCTTGAAGTGAGTGGCCTGGAGGGGAAGTTGCAGGGTCAGGGGGAGATGAGGCTGGGAACAAAGTTGTGGAAGAGTGGGGATGATTTGAGTGCTGTGCTAATGAGCTTGACCATAAATCATTAGCCGGTAAAGAGCACTTGAAAATTCTGCGTGGGGGCAGTAATGTGTGCAGGGCTGTGGCTTTGGGGCTATCTCTGGATACGTGCAGAGGATAGATTGTAGGAGTAAGAGCCTGGATATTGGAAGACCAGGGAGGGGGTTCTTGGAATAGTCGAGAAAAGATGTGATTGGGCCCCTGTTCTGTCTGGTGAAATCCTCTGGGTATTTCAAGACCCTGCTCAAATATTTAGCTCTTATGGAAAGCTTCTCTGACCCTTTAAGGAAGAGCTATTTACCTCTTCTCTTCTGCTCTTAAAACCCTCGCACTGTCCCTATTTTAAGTGGAACTCATGTTCCATTATTTGTTTGGGCTTCTCGGCCCCCCCCCCCCGCCCCCAGGCAGTGTGCTCCTTGAAGGCAGGGGTTATGCTTTACTCATCCTGGACCTCCACTCTCCCACATAATTCCTGGCACCTCATGGATGCTCAATGAAGTGCTTAATGAACAGATAGAAAAAGAATGACATATTCCTGTAACAGCGGAGGGGAAAAAGGCGGGGGTGAGGTATGAGACATCCTGGAGGCAGAATGATCGGGAGGCTAGATCATCATGATGTGGGAGAGAGGGCTAAGGTCTCAGACTGAGTCCCTGGAGGAGGACTGGGGAGATGGAGTGTGTTATCAAAACCGAAGCCTGGAGGGGTGCTGTGCTGAGATTCTGGAGTCTGGGGTGGTGGGGCACTTCCAGGAGAAGATATCTGTAGTCAGCGGGAAATAGTGATTAGGGTACCTGGAAAAAGAGGTATATGGACCTTTATTATATATTACCACATATATACGTTTTCCTCCAAAGGGTAGATAAAGTGGTATGGGAAGCAAGCTCCCTTGCTTCTTTCAACCAGACACTTATACCAGGGCCTTAAAAATAGCATTCTTAAACCACTGGCATTTGCAGATGGTTTTGTCTGCTTGGCCAACATGTCATTCTGGACTGCTTTGTTTTTCCTTTGCATGGCGGTCCCACCACATCTGGGCCTGAGGCCTGCTATGTGGTCCTGAACCAAATCCCTGCACAGGGGCCAACTTCCTCCTGGCAGAAGCCAAGGGAGGCTGCCTCCTTTTAGGGGCTCCACCCAATCTGGGCCCCCAACTTTCATCCTCAGATTTACTTAATGGAGCCCCGAGCAGGCACGTTTCAGCCCGGGCTCCCTTCCGGACAACCTCAGACTAAACAGAAGCCTCCAAATAGGCTTAAACACTGCCCCTTCTATGCCTCCAGGAAACAATCTGGCCTGAGTGATTGCAAGGAGCCCTTCAGGGCCTGGTGGAATCACTCAGGTTACTCTCCCCTACTCTGTTTTGGGCCTCAGCTGCCCAGGGTTGAATTAATCACACATCTCTATTCCTTCAGGGAACATTCTCAGTATTGATCTTTGCAAAGCCTTCCCCTTGGCCTCTCTCCCTTTCCTCCCTTCATCCTTCTTTCCTTCCCTCCCTCGCTTTCTCTCCTTCTCTCTCTCCTGCCTTTCCTTCATTTTTTAGCCCCACCCCCACCCTCCCATGATCCTCCTCTCCTCAAGCAGTCATTCTCGTGTATTTAGTTGGTATCTGTTTTCTTGCATATTCTTGCAAAATGCATAGTGTTTGTGTGCATATATTTGTAATGGATGTAAATCATATTGTGTTATATATATGTGTGTGTATATATATATATGTGTATATGTGTGTGTGTGTGTGTGTGTGTGTGTATATATATATATATATATATATATATCTTATTTGTGTTCTTGCCTTCTCTACCCAGCACCCTGTTTTTAAGACCCATGCATGTTGCTAAGTGAACATCTGGTCATTATTTCAGGGTGCTTTTATAAGACCATGGTCACAGGGTGGCTTTTTCAGAGACCCTAACTAAGAAGAGTTTGCATTTAAATTCAGATTCTCATTTATATTCCAGGCTTATTTTTAATTTTCGTTTTCAGCCTAAAGGTGGGAGGGTCTCCTTTTCAGTGGACTGGGACTCTGGGAGCTGGTCTTGTGCTGCTGTGCCTGTTCCTCCCCAAGGGAAGAAAAGGAGCCTGAAGAATGGGATATAAAACATGTGTCCTGGGGGTGTTGGCCTTTGGATAGCCTCTCCAGAAGAAGTGGGGCAGGGACAATGACATTTCTATAGTCCTAGATATACAGAATTGTAGGAGATAATGTTGATTTCTATGTCGTGTGGTGTACTTTTTAAATAATCATTTAGTCTCAGGAAAATGGGAGGCGGGGATGGTTCAACAGGCTCTCTGGAGACTGGTCTGCTCTGTTTTGCCAGCATAATTACCTTGGATTGTTTACACTTGGGTCCTTCCTCTGAGTGTTCTGGTAAATGCTACGGCTGTGGGTACAATCTTGAGAGGGAGGCCCGGCTGGGAGACCCATGCTGGGACCCTCTCTGGGCCTCCGTCACCTCAGCTGTAAGATGACTGTGAGTGGCAGGTGACTTAGTGGCCCTTCCAGCTGGAGGTCCAGGGAGGTCTGGTTGGCAGGAAGACAGAACGATCAGGAGCTGGCCTCTGTCACTTTTCCATCTGTGTGATGTCAGGCCAGTCATTTCACTTCTTTAAGCCTCAGTTTTGCATCTGCAAGTAGGGGTGACAATAATTACCTTGTCCTGGGCTGTTATGGGACCTAGGCGTTAAAACACAAGTGGCTGGTAAGTGAAAGCTGCGACAGTGATAATCTGTTGTTATTTTATCAGGAACAGTGGTGTTTTTTCCCCCTAATTCTGCCCTCTTCATGTTTGCCCTCAGGCACAGGTTTGTGTGCCATGCCTACCTTTTGTAAGAAATGTGTCTGAGTGAGGCTCTTCTGGGCCTGACTCCGTGGCTTCGGCCCCAGGCTCCTGTCTCACTGCATGTCCACAGGCAGAGCTTTCTAGTGGACCGGTAACCACCTTGTGCCCGCTGGCATCCTTGTGCCATGGACCAGGATGGGACTGCGACAAGGAACCAGGACCCTTACTCTGTCTTTTTTCCTTCTTGTGAAGGCCTGGGAGCCCCAAGGGGGAGAGGCAGGTGGAGGGTGGGGAAGCCCTCCCTTCCTTCAAACTCATCCATGCCCTTGGTGTTATTTCTTATTCTGTTCCCCGTGGGTCATAACAAGGAGCTCACGTGCCCCGGTTTTCTTTCAGAGGATGTGGAGGATGAATTGGTAAGGGAAGAAGTCATCCTGTCTCCAGTCCCATCCATGCTCAAGCTGCAGATAGTGTCAAAGCCAATCGACCTCTCAGTGGCCAAGGTGCGTTGTCAACTTGAAAGTGCGCGTTCATACGTCTTGATTTGAATTGGTGTGAATTGGTGTGGTGTGAATTGAAGCTGTTTTGATGTGAACTGGTGTGGGTGAGGTGGTTATGATCCCCCTGACCCCAACCATCTTATGTCTCACTCGTTCAAGTGGAAATTCGGGCGTGGTATAGAAGAACCTGAACTGAGAGTCAGGAAAATGGGGATGTGGTCTTCTCCAGGAAGAAGTGTGGGTACAGCCTCCTCCCACTCAAACATTCCAGGGTCTCGTGCTTCTTTTGGCCCGGAGCCGCTTCTGCACATCTGCAGTGGGCCACTCCAGAGTTGTGACGGCACTGGGAGCATTGTCCTCATTAGAGCGGCTCTGTTTTAGTGCTCGTCCCCCATGCTGGGCTTAGGCTGGGCTTGCAGTGAGGGAAGGACAGGAGGGTTTTAACAATTCCTCAGCACCACTGGGTTCACACCAGTGGCCTCCTGGAGGGACTTGAGAGGACTTAAGGGGCAGGTTCCTGGCCTTATCGGCCTCCTCTGCAGGGATGCCCTGGATTCCTCACCATCTCAGCTGCCAGATGGCCTTACCCCTCCCCTTGGCCAGTGGTTCCTGTGGGATGGAATGCTGCTCTTACACTATCCCACTGGCTTTTCAGCCAGGATCCAGGAGGAAAAGCTAAAATGTCTGGGGACACAGCTCACCCCCTATTTACTCAGCACACAGATAAAAAAGTCAAAGATTTTTCTAGAGATTTTTTTTCCCTTTCCCCTTCCTCTCTTCCCTTTTCTTTCCTTCTTTCGAACCGTGGAGGGCATGGGTGTGTGTGTTGGGGGGTCGGACACTTTTACATGGCCCCAAGCCTGGGAAAAGTGCTCTGGCTATCTGTAGCCACGAGGCTGTGATTATTTGCTGTGAACACAACACTCCTATTTTGGGAAGGGCCCTAGAGGCCCCTAACTTCAGACCACCCAGCAGTAGCATCTCCAAAAGCAGCTGGAAAAACTAAGGCCCACCCAGAGAAAAGGAGGGCTCAGGGCACATGGCATCCATAGCACCCAGGTTTCCAGGCTGTTAACTCTGTGACCTGGTGACCATGCTGTGCCTAGCTGGGGGCTGTCATTCTGTGATTAAGAGAACAGACATGGGCTTCAGTCAGAAAACTCAAGTCCCTATAGTT
Organism: Lynx rufus; assembly: GCF_022079265.1. Taxonomy (NCBI): domain Eukaryota; kingdom Metazoa; phylum Chordata; class Mammalia; order Carnivora; family Felidae; genus Lynx; species Lynx rufus. The sequence goes on from NW_025814856.1 coordinate 122,884,265, forward strand.
TCTAGGCTCTCAAAAAACTCAGTTCAAATACACGGATGATTGTTGTTGGCACAAGAAGGAAAAGCAAACCCTGATAGATGAATTCACCCAGGCTTCTCTCCTGTGTGCCGCCAGCCCATGTTGATGGGCTGACGTGTTGACAAATGCTTCTGTCGCTGAGATTTTCTTAATGAAAAGCAAAAGAGAACCGATTCTAGAAGGAAATAATCTGAATCTATAAGAAAGATCTGACCTGGAGAGGTGGCAACAGAACCCATGAGTTGGCCCTTCAGAGACCTTGGGTGTAAAACCATGGTGGAGAGAGAGGAGGGAGCTGGCATAAGGAGGGGGTATCCAGGGAGAGGCTCTGCCTTCCAGGGCTGGCCAGGTGGAGGGGTTGGCACTTTCTGGGGCTCTGGAGGGTGGGGCTTTGGTTTATGGGAGATGAACTGTGAGATCAGTGTCATCTAGAAGTTTGGGGAAGACAGAGCTGTGGAAAAATGGAGGGGCTGCCTTGGGAGGGGGTGGGAACCCCAACCTGGGTTGTTGGGGTTCAAGCTGAGTTCATGGGGGACCACTTGTGGGTAATATTGTAAAGGAGATTCTTCCCTGTAGTAAGAGTATTAGAGCAGGGGCTGGCAAACTGTTTCCAAAAAGGGCCAGATTGTTTATTTTTGGCTCTCTGTTACAACCACTCAACTCTGCCATCGTAACGTAAAAGCCAGCATAGAAGCAAATGCCAACGTATGTAAGCAAATGGGTGTTACTGTATTTCAATAAAACTTTATCCACAGAACATGTGTGGGGCCAAGTTTGGCCCGTGGGACGTAGTTTGCTAAGCCTGTCTGTCAGCACCAGTTCTCAAATGTAGCTGCACATTGGAATTGTCTGGAGAGCATTTAAAATCATAGATACTGGAGTCTGACACCCAAGCGTTCTGATTTAGTTGGCCTGGCATGTGGCCTGAGCATCAGGATGGTTAAACACTCCACAGGTGGTTACCGTGTACAGCCAAGAACCTCCAAGATCCCTTCTAGAACTAAAAGTTTCTGTTTCAGTTTCCCCTAAAGAACCTACCAAGACTTGGGCCCAGGTCAGCACAGGCTGGTTTGGCTTATGGACGTTCCAGAGATGAGGCCCTCAGGATCGACTTTTCTCTTTTCTCAGATAATAATGAGTTTGCAAAAGAAAAAGAAAATAAATAACCCTGCTGGAAAACGGGATGCCCTGCTAGAACGCAAGACCAGCTCCTGTGGGAATCCGTAGACCGCGCAGTGTGTTATTGTTTGCTTTTAAGACAACTGACGAAACTCTCTCTTCTTTTGACAGGACATAAAGGCCCTTCTGTTTGGTTCCAGCTTTTGCTGTTTCAATGAGGAATGGAAACTTCAGAGTTTTTCCTTTAACGACAAAGCCTCGTTAAAATACGGCATCGTGCAGAACAAGGCAGGTTGCTTTTAAGTTTCCCAGGGACATTTCTGTGGGCCCATCACAGACAGGGGCAGGATGTCCCCCAGTTTGGTAAGTCCTGCGAGCATTTCCTGAGCTCTTCAGTGCCAACTAGCCCTGTGTTTGCCAGGTTGTCACCCAGTGCTGGAATTTCATGTGTGGCTGGCAGAGCAAGAGCTGGGGAGTGTGACCCTTACTCTATGAAGACTTCTCCTCAGTGTCCAGAATCTTCTCTGAGAGGAGCAGAAGGAGGCTCTGTGTTTGTTGGGGGCATCAGAGTGGGTCCACAGGCAGAGTATTGGGAAATGGTTTTGCAAGCAGGGCTGGAGAGAGGACACTTGAGGCAGGAGGCAGCCTGAATAAAGGAGAGGCTTCGAGAAGAAGTGTGTGAGGAGGAGGTGTTTTCAAGACAGGGAAGTGTAGGCAGACGGGAGCAGGATTTGGACATGGTGTGTACACATTTACCAAGTTACACACTTTAAGGGCTAGAAGATACTCTAAATCCAGCAGCCCAACGAGGTTCCATTTCTCAAATCCCAGGAAGCTCCCCTGCCCCACACTGCCCGATTAAGAACCCCAAGACCATTAGCCTTTGTCCCTAGTGTGGCCAAGCTCAGCTCATTTTGCACCCCCAGCTCAAGGGCACCCACACCTGCTACTCTGATATTCCTTGTACATGTTGATGCCTATAGGAATGAACCCCTCAGGGAGCCTTCTTCCTCTAATGTGGGGTGGGGGGGCAATAGAGACACACATAATGGGTGCTGAGGCAGGCCACACCTGGGCAAAAGATTGCTCACATAAGCAGAGGCTGCTGCAGGGGGTACTGAGGTGATCAGGGGAGACTTCCTGGAAGGGGAGGCCTTTAGGATGGGCCTCGAAGCTGAGTAAACTGTTGACACCCTCAGCCTGTGGACATGGAAGCATTTCTCTGGATGACTGGGAACCTATGGTGATGAACCTGGTTTTACACCTGACTGGTAGTGAAGGCCTGTTTTCTTCCCATGAGACATTGCAGACTTGCTCTTCTTCCAGTGCTGGGCACCGTGGCCTTTGTCACCCCCTTTCTGTGACTAGGCTCAGTGCTTTGCAGAAGTACTCAGCACATCAAAGGCCCGTGTTGGAGGGGCAGGAACTGGTGGGAGCAGGCTGGTTCTGGAGGAACAGCCAGGTTTGCCCTGGTCAGTCCTCACTGGTACTAATGTGTGTCCTTCTTTGCAGGGGGGTCCCTGTGGGGTTCTGGCAGCTGTCCAAGGCTGTGTCCTACAAAAACTCCTGTTTGAAGGAGATAGCAAAGTTGACTGCGTTCGGTAAGTCAGTGCTCGTAATAGCAATATCTTCTTTTCCCAAGGCCTCTCCTCAGTGTCCAGAAAAAACAAGCAAGGAAGCATGTGTGTTCCCTGATATTTCCCGTCTTCTGAAAAGGGAAATGGTGACCGGCTAGCAGGTCCAGTGCTGATCAGTTGAAATGACCTGTATGCACTTGCCTCTAAAAGAAGGGAGGGTCGTTAAGTCCCATTCCACGTGGGAAGCAGCTGCTGGAATGGCATCGAAACTAAGGCCACCCCCTCCTCAGCAGTTGACTGTGGTAGCTGCCCAGCTCCCATCCACACCCACATCGACCCCCTGACCCCTTGACTGAGCCCAGGTCTCAGTTACCTCATGTTACCCCATGTTACCTCACCTCTGCCAACAGCCATTACCACACATTCCAGCCAGCCCCGCGGCACATTGCTTCCACTCCCTCTGGCCGTTTGTTTTCCACCTCACGCTTTAAGTGTTTGCACATGGACCCCCCCCCATTCTCATTTTCTCTCTCACTCAACAGACTTTTCTGGAACATCTCTGTGCAGGCACAAGTGATACAGACAGGAATAGATGCACACTCTATGCTCCAGAATGCTCTGTGAGGGATGGATGGATAGAAAACCCTCATTCTATAGCGTGGTCGTGCTAAGATGGAGGGATTGGCAAGGTGCTGGCCAGGGCTGGGGCTAGATGGCCGATTCGAGGAGACCGCGGTCTTACTTTTGTCTCTCTGTGTGCCCAGTTACTAGCTTGTTCTGAGTTCCCCTCAGACCTACAGAACTGGTGCGTCTCTTTCTTCTTTTAGTTGAAATATAACATGCATGCAGGAAAGTGCACATGTCAAAAACGTGCACGGCTCAGACGTGTTCTGCTCAATGAATTATTGCAAAATCCCACACTCATGAACCTCTCATGCAGATCACAAAAGAAAATTACTTCCAGCACCCCAGAAGAGTCCTGCCTAGTAGATACCCCCATTCTCTTCCCAAAAGTTGAGATTAAACAAATTCTAAAATCACAGCTTAGTTTTGCCAGTTCCTGAATTTTAATTAAAGGGGCTTGTTCTTTGATGTACGTATTTCGGTGTCTTTTTTTTTTTTTTTTTTTTTAAAGCTTAGGTGTTATAAAGACAGCAACTCATTCCCCATTCACTCATGTTCAGCTTCCTGGGAGATACGCTGGCTCCCCAGACATCCTGCCAAACTCGGGACAAATGAAACATCTTTTACCAGCTTAGAGGATTTTGCCTTAGACAGGGTCCAAGGGAAGGCAGCTTTGCATGCTTGGCATTTTAGAATGTGTCCAGTAATATAATTTGTCTGATTACCAAGTAATCATCAAGGTGTTTTATCTTAAGCTAAAAGATGCTAATTCTCAGCATAGCAGAACTGTAACCAGAAGCAGAGTGATACAACATTTCCGCAGCAGGATCTCACCTTATTCTCCATACCCCGACCAGTCCACACATAGCTGCTCCTGTCTGTGCACGGCCATTCCCCATTGCGTGCTCTGGAAGGCCAGCCAGCAAAGTGCTGCCCACAGTGTGGACAGAGACCCTGCTGCCGACTCTCCCAGAGAGGCAGCACAGTGCTTGATGTTCTGGAATGTTCCCGACTAAGTGGAATTTGCTAAATGAGGGAGCTGCCCTCAAAGGGTGTGGGGACTGTCCCTGAGTATACATGTCCCCACCTGCCTACCTTCCTTCCTTGCATTCAGAAGAAGCATGCAGGGAGGACTTGGCAGGTGCTTGGAGGGAATACACGGCTCAACAGGACAGCTGTGGCCTTGCCTTCATGGCACCTATGACTGACCATGAGAGCCAGGCAGATAGGAGGCCTACAGGGGATGTGCAGGAAGCTTGGGGTTCACCCACACATGAAGAGGGTGGGGCAGGCTTGTTGGAGGAGTGACATTTGAGTCTCACCAAGGTCTGGAGGTAATCAGGACTCCCAGTTGGCTTGACACACATCCTTGCACATGCTTATTCTCCCTCAGTTTCCCCCTTCCCAACAAACCCCTCGTACTTGGTTCTGGGCTCCTCACCACACAGAGGCCATGACTTCAGGGAGGCTTTCCCAGACCTCCCTGGTTGAGATAAACCCAGGCCTGCTCCAAGGCCTCCCCACCAAATGGCACCCTTGTTCATGGACATCATTACCTGTCCATTGTCTGCTCCCCCCAATCCCCCAGCCCCTGGGAACACAAACCCCATGAGAACAGGGGCCTTCCTGGGCTGCCTGGTTCACAGCCTGTCTCTGGCATCCAGCCCAGGGCCTAGTCCACAGAAGAGGCCCTCAGAATTTTTGTTGAATGAACACATGGACAAATGCATGAGTTATCCAGACTAACAGGGAGGGGAGGGGAATGGTGTTCCGGTAAGGAGAACAACATGTGCAGAGGCCTGAGGGCAGGGAGAGCAGGGCCAGGAGCCAAGAGTTGCCTGGGGTGGTCGGGGCAGAGTTCGGAGGGGCAGGGTGAGACCGGGGATGGTGGTCAGGGACATGCTGCCAGAGGGGCCTTGGAGGCTTACCATCCGCTTGGGCCAAGTGTTGGCCTTGGCCCTCATGGGAGATGTCTCATAACTCATTTTGGCCCCCTTCTCATTCAGAGCTGCTTTTGAACTTGGACTTTGTATTTGGGGGACGTTGGGGATTGCTTGCCAGTGGTCAGGATGGGGTGTTTAAGTTGGTTCCAGGCAGGGCTGTTCCTGCCCAGGGCACAAGGCAGGCTTCGTTCCTTGTCACCCACCCCACCCACCACTAAGGGAGTATGCGAGCCTCTGGATCCACAGGTGCATTCTCCAGGGAACGCTTTGCTCTCCACACCAGGGAGTGCATCCAGGGCTTGGAAAGCAAAAAGCCAACCTGGTTGTGGGTGCAAGTTGGGCTCTGGGTGGAAAGAAAACCGGGCCAGCTGTGTAAGCGAGGTTCTCTTCCATGTCCCGCCATCTGCCAGTCAGACACCAGCCAAACGTGGACTCAGGCCCAAGTTTATACCGACAGACCTCTGTTTAAGCACCGACTAGATGGAGAGTTCCACCAAGGCCTTGCTGGGAGGCAGGGGAGGGAGTGCGGCCTTGGCTTCCATGGGCTCCCTGTTGGCTGGGACCCTGCAAGAGGAGTTGTGGCCAGCCTAGATTGAAGGCCCTTGGCAGCCAGGCTGGTGGGGCTGAGCTGGGTTCTGGGGGCAGCGGTGGGTAGGCAGAGGGAGAAGGGGAAAGGAGGAGTGGCTGGGGTGTGTGTGGGGGGGGGTTCCAGGTGGGAAGGAGCCCCACTCTGTCTGCCTGGTTGGACCAGAAGAGGCCTGTGTTGAGTATCCATAGAGCTCGGCCTGCTGGCCAGGGCCCCCTCCTCTAAGAAGCATGGAAGGATTCATGCTGCAGAAGAGTGACCTCAGTTTTCTTTGGAGCCTCCCAGCTATGGGTGCTCCTGGTAAGTCCCTCCCCTTCCCACTCCCAATCCCTGCTTCCCCGGGCACTTTAACTAGGGCTGATCTCCACACAGGTGGAGTGCAGTGGGCTGGCTTTCTGTGTCCATCCATCAGAGCTCTTTCAGGGGCTCAGGCAGAAGTAGTTCAGAGGGGGACAAGATGGGGGAGGTCCAGTGGTGTCGGGCTATTGGCGAGGGGCACCAGATGTCTACACACACAAACACACACACACACACACACACACACACACACACACACACAGTCCTGTGCTTTCTTCTCCCCCTTCCCCTGCTATGGGGTTTTGAGGTGAGAGACTGCCTTAGGGCCTGGAAGGTGATTGGGGGTGGAAGGCGAGAGTTCTTGTGGTTCAAGCTAGGACTTGGGTCAAGCAAAGGCCGGAGGAGCAAGGGGCTGGTGCCCAGGGCCGGCAGCAGAGGAGAGAAGTGAGAGCAGAGTTGGGGTTGCTGCTTTGTGATGGTGAGGCCCTGCAGGTCAGAGGCCACCCAGAGTTGTCCTTGCTGCCTGGGTCTTGGTGCATCCTGTAGGTGCCCATGCTGAGGCGGGAAGGGGTGCCTGGCTCTGTGCTCCTTAGCCCCTTCCAGGGTGGGGCATGCTAGGCTGGGTCCAGAGACCTGGACTGCAGGGCCTCACCTTCTCATTGGTGAATCTCTATCTTGCCTAACTTTGACTCAACAAGGAAACACAAATGAAGTCCTTTGTAAATCATCAAAGGCTGTGCAAGGAGGTGGGACCATATGGGGAAACTGAGGCTCAGAGAGGGAAGATGCTGGCCCAGGGTCACCCCTGGCACCTATGGCCGAGCCCTGTCTGCCATCCCATGCTGCTGTGCTCCAGAAGAGACGCTGAGAAGTGGGAGAGCCAGAGAGGTCAGGAGTGGCTGGCACCAGGAGGCTGATGTCATGAGTTTGAAACACTTGAATGCTGGACTCCCAGACAGATTCTCAGTGACCAAGGTGCGGCTCTGTGTTTTACAAAGGGCTTCTGGGAAGACCCTCCCCTTTTCCCCTAATTTGGAAAAACTCAGTACAGAAGAGTACAAAGAGTAATACGGAAACACCTAGGGGACCCACTGCCTCACGTGAGCAACGGGTGAAGTCCCTGCAGCAACCTTAGTCCCCGGCTCCTCCAGTCTCATTGATGTATTCATACAATTTTAATATGGATGGGTTGGGTCACTGGTGTTGCTGCATGGGCCGTGTGTGCTGAGTTGGGTTTGAGGCTTCAATACTTCCTTTTGACTCTGAAATTCCAGGATTTCAGAAATGACCCAACTGAAAAAAAAACAAAAACAACGCAGGCGACCTGCTCTGTTCTCTTCAGGAGCAGCACGGTGGCCTGGCTCGCCACAGCGAGGCGAGGCGGTGTCTGCAGCTGCCCCACTCTGGGCCCTCCTCGCACCCTCCGCCCACACTCACAGCTGATGGGGGTAATGGTTCTGTGAAAGCAGCGTGGAGGATGTGACTGCGCCCTCCAGGGAAGTCATGCTGAAATAAAGGCCTCTTGGCAGGGATGGTGTTTTTTTCTGCAGGACTGTCTGGCTTCATTAGGACCTATTCCATCAGGCCGGCAGCTGGCCTCTCCTCAATCGGGAAGGACAGCGCCCGGTGACAGGACTCCGTGTTTTTCCACTTGAGGAGGGCTGTGCCTGTGGCTGGCCGCGGGAAGACCATGAGCCCCACTCCCCTGCAGGCCTAGAGAGAGCCACAGACAAGATTGACGGCCCCACGCCTCCTCCCCTTTAGAATTGTGAAATTCAAGGCCCAGAGGAGGGGCACTTGCCCAGGGCCTGTCTGGCTGGACACTAGGAGAGAGCCAGGCCTGGACTCCAGGTCAGATGGTCCCCAGACCAGCCTTCTTCCCCTCCCCTGCAGCAGTGTTTGACCCTCAGAGGGAGCAGAAAGCCTGCAGTCGTTCCCAGGCCTTCCTCTGGATTGTCTGTAGATGCTGTAGGCTATCTCGAGATAATCAGGATCAAAACATCTCTTTAATCTGAAGGACTTAAGTAGTTAGTGTAAGCAACTATGTAGGATGTATTACTCCCCTATGCCCTCCACCATCCATAGACACGTATCTTCAGTCTGTACTTCTGTGAGGAAGTAGGTGCTTAAAGAAACTGTTCTTGCTTGAGGAGCCTGGCTGGATGCTAGATTCATGGTAGGAGTTTGATGAACGTGTGTCTGACTGATGAAGACAACACAGGACCACCCCTGTCATTGAGGTTTTGCAGGTGAAAGCCGGGAGTTAACCGGGTGAAGCTGGAGTCGGGGCAACTCACCACAGCGCCTCCTTCCTCTCGTCCTCGGCATGGACAGCCCGGTCTACCCTGTGGCTGGTTAAATGGCAGAGATGGCAATGCTGGAATGATGCTTGGGGGCATCTGGCTCAGGGTCTGCCTCTATGCGGGAAGGCGAAGGTCAGCGAGGGCGAGGGGCTTCCCCGAGGCCTGTGAACCAAACCTGGAACCAAACCTGGGCCCGACCACTGCACTCTTCCACTTTGTTCTCTAGAAAGACGTGTCTCAAGAGAGCAAGCTAGAGAAGACTCAGGGAAGGATGCAGAGACTAGAAGCGTTTCCAGAAGGAAGCCAGTGAAAATAATGAGGATTTTTGTGTAGAAATGCAGAGGTTCCGAGGGGCTGTAATCAGTCTGTGAGAGAGATCAGGAAGACACGGGCTGGACCGAAGAGCCAGTGTTGTCCGGTGCTGAAGAGCTGAGCTCGAAGGCAGAGGGATGCTGATTCCTAAGGCAAGAGCTCCAGACAGTTGGTTCCACTTCCCCAAGTTCTCCTTCCTCCCTCAATGCTGTTTTGATTTTTCCAACTTTACGGACTGTGTGGTTCACTTGGATGAATCATTTAGTCGCTGTGCCTCAGTTTTCGCATTTGAAAGGGGCAAGGATGCTACTGCCGTTACAGGGTGGCTTTAATGACTAATGGAATAATACACGTGAAGTGTTTCTAACCGCGCTTGGCATGTGATAAGCACTCAATATGTGTCGACTGTTGAATCTCATTTGTGGCTACACTGAGAAGCTTTCAGTCAAGCACATGACTTGCTTCAGCAAGTTCGTGTAGAACACAGTGAATGTTGAAAGGTGACCTCTTAGTTCCCTGTCTGCAGGTTTTCCAGCATAGATGTTCTAGGCAGAGTCTACAGTGCAGAGACGATTTTGCACAACTCGCACCCACGGCAAGGGTTCTAACTGGGGAGTACCCTCGTCGCACCTGTGATGTGGGAAGAGCCCACAGGGGTGAGATGGGGCGGAATGCTGGTCGGGCACTAGCTGTAACAACCCCGCTGGGGAGCAGGGCATCCCGGTCCTGGACGGGGGCAGGAAGGGGATTGGCAAGGGTACTCAGGAGGTGTGATTGACAGGACATGACGGTCACCTGGGTGGGGGCAGGGCAGGAAACAGGATCCATGGGGATGACGAAGCCCACTTTCATAGATTCTGAATCCAAAGAGATAAATGTCCAATCCTTTCTCCTTTGTCTGACAAGCCCTGCCTTCCTGGCCCCCCCTTAGTCCTTGGCATCACCTCTCCGGAAACCCAGAACAACATTTCCTCACCTTTGTTTTCATAGCTGATGGTGACCCGGGCCAGTGCTCCCCGCACAGCTCGGGCTGCCTGGCTTGGTGATGGCGTGGTAACCATTTCCTCGAGGAGCTTGGCGGGTCTCCAGAGGCTGCAGAAGTACCAGGCAGTCTGCCATTTCATTTTTCAAGTGGGTTGAGGGTGGCTTGTTACTTTCACACCAGATGTCAGGAGTTCACCTTCCTGTCACCATGGCCAAAGTGGGGACTTGATGTTTCCATAAAGACAACAGTAATAGGTATTGGTTATTGAATATTGACCACGTGCCAGGTGCTGGGCTATGGACCTTACACACATCGTCTTGCTTAAAGCTCCCAATGCTATGAACGAGGTCCCCTTGTCATCTCCAGTTTATGGAAGGGGAAACTGAGGGAGGGCTATGTCACGTCACCTCCCATTTTAGTCGTTTGACAGCCTGGATGCAGACAACTGGTTCTGTGTCTCAGGCACTGGGGAGTGACCACGTGCTGCCCACCATGGTGACCTGTGTCCAGGTCTCCTCATTCCCATTTCTCCAGTTTCTTCCTCCTCCCCCCCACCTCTGCAGCTCAGCACGGAGCTCAGATGTTAGTTGGCTACTGAAAACATAGAAAACCACCCCCGCTCTGCCCTTTGTCTTCCTTTGAGCCCCAGCAAGGTCTTCATCAAGGCACCTTTGTTAGGAAGAGCCTAACAGGCTGCTTTTGTAAGAATGTAATTTTTCTAAGAGTTTAGAAGAAATCCATGGACTCCAGGGGTGGGCAAGAAGTACAGCTCTCAGGAGCCCTGGGAAGGTGAAACTGAAGGACGTGCCTGTATCAGGCTGTTGCCTGTTCTTCCCTCTTGCTCGTGTCACACAACAGGGTTTCTCTGTTACCCCTTTTATCGTAAGATGTCTCTCTGCCATTTTTGACATTGCTGGCTGCCTGTTCTGCTCAAAGCCCATTTGCTTCTAAAACTATGTAACAACACCGTCTCCCAGCCCAGCCCCTACTGCCTTGCCACTTCCTGCCTTCCTCTGCCTCCCTGGTACGCCAGAGTTCTGGCGGCGTTTCATCCTTGGCCACCACCTCTGCCCTTCCCCATCATCTCTTTGGGGAATCTTGGCCACTCAAAGTGCTGAGGACTCCTCACATGCTGGTGGTTCATAAACTTATACTCAGTGCCAGCTGCTGTCCTGGGCTTTAGATGGGTCAGATAGCTTCACCTGGGGGTCCCATGGGCACCTCCAGCTGCTCCCCCAGTTCTCCTCTCTGCCTGTATTCCTCATTTCAGTGAACAGCACCACTGTGCACCCGCGAAAGCTCCCGAATCCTTCCTCTCCCACATCCCACGCCCTATAGCTAACCAGCAAGGCAGGCTGCTCTCCCCTCTGTACCCATGACCTCCTTTCCTGTGGCTCGTGGGAGTGAAGGGCACCTGCTTGCACAAACCATTGTCTCCAGGGGCCTGGATATTGGGACTGGTCAAGGCTGGGTCAGGGCAGTACCAGACCTTTGCCAGGGATGGCTACCTTTCCTCGGGGTGGCGGTAGTTCCAGAATGCCTTCAGCTCAGCCTCCTGGGCTCTGTCAGAACGCACCGCACTGGCTTGCACATACCTCGGGCCCTGCCAAGCCTCCAGGGTCCCCTTTGCTCCCTGGGCTGTTTCCTCAGCCTGCTCCTCCTCCAGCCCCACCCGGGGCCCCTCCCCCAGGGCTCTTCCCTTGGCCCTCCTCTGAGGAGGCCCTGCCGGGAGTCCCTGAGCTCTGGGGCCCTCTGTGTGGCAGAGGAAGGAATCGGCTATCTGCTACAGGGCTACGCGGTCCCTGGCTTGTGTCCCTACTGGCATAAACACGTTCTCTTTTTCCTCCTCAGGCCGCTGCAGCCTTCCAATGCCCACAGGACCCACTGCCTCGCCCTGGCCATCGCGGACATTGTGTGGCGGGCCGGGGGCCATCAGAGAGCCGTGGTCACACTGTAAGCGCTTCTCAGGGCCTTGTCACTGCCACTCACGTGGGGCACGGCTGCAGACAAGCTGGCTGTGTGCTTTCCTGTCCTTGGGGAAATTGTCTTTCCAACAGGCTGTCTGTGCGTCCTCCTGGGTGCCTATCATGTGCCCCATGCCAGTGTGAGCCCAGAGAGGCAGCCCCACGCTTGGGAGAGGTCTGGAGGGGTCTCCATGCAGCTCCATTCTCCTCTCTGCCGGGGGTCGCATCTGTCTCGCCTTCCTCCCTGGGGAGCTTTGGGGGACACAACCCTCTGGCCTAGGCAGCCTGCTCCCCTCTGTATTTCTGGCCCCGTGTCCTTGGCAAACAGCCTCTCGGTAACCAGTCACCCTCTGATTCATACCGCTCTCCTAGTCCCAAAGCATGCTCCTGTCCACTTTGTCACCTGGACCCCTGTTCCACTGAGGAAGAGACTTACCCCACTGCCTCCGTCCTCCCGCAGGTGGAGGACGCCATCCGTGTAGTCCACATGGGCTGCTCTTCAGTCTGGCCCTTCACAGTGGGAGCATCAGTCCATCCCAGGCCTGTGGCTAAGCTTTAGTAAAAAGGATGCCTTTGGGGGCCAAAGATTACACTCTGGTGGGGTAGAAGGGTCCGTAGAGCACACTGCTAAAGAGAGAGGGCTCCCGGGCGCCTGGGTGGCTCAGTTGGTTAAGCGGTGGGCTTTGGCTCAAGTCTAGATCTTGTGGTTCGTGAGTTCAAGCCCTGCTGACAGCTCGGAGCTTGGAGCCTGCTTCAGATTCTGTGTCTCCCTCTCTCTTTCTACCCCTCTCCCTCTCATGCTCGCTCTCTCTCCCTCTCTCTCAAAAAAAAAAAAAAAAAAAAAAAAAAATTGAAAAAAAATTGAAGAGAAGGGGCTCCAGAAGCTAACTCCTGTTGCTTATTGGCTGTGTGGCTTTGGACAATTGACTCAACCTCTCTGCACTTCATCTGTTTACTCATCTGGCAAATGGGGGTGATAGTAATGATTATTTGGTAGAGTGACTGTGAGAATTAAATAAGTTCTATGTAATCAGTGACTATATTACCAGTTTAATCATTTACCCACATGAATACATAGTGCATAATAAATGTGAAGTACTTAGGACAATGTCTGGCACATACTAAGTACCATCTCAGTGTTGGGTATTATTGTTGTTCCTGTCGAGTGCTTGTCCTTGGTACTCGTGTCCCAGTTAACGGATTAGCCCTGGCCCTTAGGATCTGCATGGCAGTGCTGAAAGCAGATGGGACAAAAATTCAATTTCTCCCTGTTTTATGGATTAGAAAACAGGAGCCCAGAGAGGGGCAGTGGCTGGTCCCAGCCCAGGCAGCAGGCTAATGACCCAGTGGGCCCCAAACCCCACTTTTAGTGCACGCCTTCCTGGGCTGCACACGCAGGGTGTTGTGTAAACGGACATGGGGTTAGGGTGGGAAGCCTCAGGCCAGAGGCTGAAATTCCTCCCAGCCCTGAAAATGAAGGACAAGTCAGCATTCCTCAGTCTGGAAATCTATTTGTCAGTTGTGGGTGAGAGGCAGGCTTCCTCCTGCCAGGACTTGGGTTTGGTTACCCTAAGCTCTCCTCCTGCCGTCTTTTTTCCATTCCTTTTCCCACCCCCACTAGTGGAGTTCTTTGGACCCAGCCTAGTGGGTGAGTACAAAGTGGGGGAGAAACGAGAAACCCTTGGTCCCGTTCTTTCCTCTGGAGCCACCTTTTTATTTGTCCTCATTTAATGGCACATGTGGTTTCACCCTGGCTCAAGGGCATGTCTTCTCCCCATGCAGAGGACTCATGCATCTCCCTTTCCTTTTTAGGGCTTCAGGAACACAGCATTTCAGTCCAACAGGGAAATACAAAGCAGATGGAGTCTTAGAAACAGTACGGCTTTCTGGAAAATTATCACGCAACCTTTGGCTTTGTGTGGGGACGGTCTCCTTTCATATAAGTAAATCTTCCCTCAGCTGGGGATGGGCCAGCCCTCCCTGCAGCCCAGGCTAGCAGATCCTCCACTTGGGATTGGGGTGGGGGCAGAGGTAGGAGTCCGGGGGTGGGCTTTTGCCAGGACTGGCTTTATGGCCAAGAGGCCAACAGGCGCCCTGTCACAGAGAAGAGCAGGCCATACGTAACGCCTTCTGGTCGGACTGCAGCCCTCTCTGTCCCTCTGTGTCTCTTCAGCATCCTCTCTGGGGTTGTTGCGAGAGGGCAGTGGGGTGGTATGGAGAGGGAGGGGCGTTCGAGGGTGGGGAAGAGCTTGTGCGGGACAGAGCACCGGCCATAAAGCCAGACCTGGTGTGACCTAGTAAGGGAAAGAAATGAGAGACGTGAGAATACAAAGTGACGTTTTCCACGAGTGGACCTCCTCTGCACTGAGGACTTTTTGTTTTACCTAGTTTGCTTCATTTGACCTGAGTCTGGGCGCATGTGGCCCCGGGATCCTAACTGGGGGGTCTCACCTGGTGGGTGTTTTCTCTACAAATGGCTTTTTCCTATCCTGCCTGAGAAAGCAAAGGAGACTCATACCCGCAGCTTCCCGCCAAACTCAGGACACTGCCTGCTGGGCTTAGAGCTGGGTGGGTCTCTCGCCCTGGCTCCCCTGCACCCCCAGGTGCTTCTCAGATCCCGCTTGTCAGTGGGGGGCAGGCACAATGTGGGCTCCTTGGCTTTGGCTCCGCAACACCTCCATCCCAGGGCTCTGTAGGCCTGGTGTGGCTGGCAGGGCGGAATTCACCGCCGAGACCCCAGCTGGGCCCTGTCAGCCTTTTAAGTTGCACACGGGTCTGGGCCTGTGTGCCTCCCCGCCCCAGCTCTCAAGGTCACCCGTCTGACTACAGGGACATTTCCAAGTGGGTTTTGTAGCTGCTGAAGCCGGGGTGGTGGAAGATAATCCAGGACGTGGAACCATCGGTGGGGGCTTGGGCAGCTCACCCTGTGGGTCTGTGTCTCCTCAGCTCACACTGCACAGTTTGACCTGCTATGAGGAGCTGGTGACTTTTCTTCAACAAAGCATCCATCAGGTATGAACAGTGGTTTATTTGGGGGGATGTGCATGGTAGAGCTGTCTGCTTTCTTTATGGAGACCCTGCTCAGTATATCCCGGCTGGGTGGGGCCTCCAGCACCCTGTCTGCTGGCGGAGATCTGTGCCCCCACCCCTTGCTGTGAGATGGGGCGGAACACATCCAGGGCCTGAACAGCACAAAGTACTGTGGGAATTCAGGGCTGTAGCCTCACTGGTTTTGTGGAGGAAGGAGCCCAAGCCTCCCTGGTAAAGGGCATGATTACTGGAGCCTTCTGCCTGGGTTCCAATCCAGGTAACACCCCTTGCTTAGTAGCTCTGTAGCCTTGGGCAACTTATTTAGCCTCCCTGTGCCTCAGTTTCCTCATCTGTAAAATGGGGCTGATAAAAACGGTGCTTAGAACTAGCGTGCCTGGTTCAGTGTGGTCAGTGATTTTAGCTTTCGTTGTTGATATAATGGTCACCACTATCACGATTATTTAAGGTAACCTTGAGACTGGTAAGTTGTAGACACGTAGAAATGAGGGGCAGGGTGCAGCATGAGCCAAGGCCAAAAGATGACCTCTGAGATTCCCAACTGCAAGGTCTCATCTTCTGACGTCTGTGTGACAGGTTGGAAGGAAAGAAACGGCGCTGAGGCCTTCTCTCCTGGTGTGCAAGCAAATGGCACATGCCTCTTTGCCTTTCTTTCAGCCTTCTGGGCTGTGGGATGAGCTCTTTTAGGCTCCCAAGAAGGCGACTTTGCCTAGAGATTTGCTGACGAGCCTGGGTGGTGGGACTGGACATTCTGCTGTCTTACCATCTCCTGTTCCCTGAAGGCGCTGTGCGTCTGGGCGGAGCCAGGGAAGAGTGGTCACAGACGCTGCTTGGGTAGGAAAATGGGGCCTGTCCTGAGACCACTGCGAGGCAGGTGTGCGGTCACCGAGGTGCTGACTCTTCAGAAACTTTCTGCCCGAGAGCTGTTGCCCAGGGATGATTCAGTCCGAGGAGCCTGGCCCGTGTCCCCAGCTTAGGACGCTGTCTTTCTGCACTGACCGTTCCGCCTGGCCTTTCTGGGAGGTGGAAGAGAGGGGCTCTGGCATGGGAGGGGTCCCGGCCTAGACTGGCTGCCACCTGCTCCCTGTTTCTGGCTCTCTCTGGTTCTTCACGGACATAACCCAGGGGGCTGTCTGCCGATGCAGTGCACTTCCCAGCTGGTGCACACAGCTGTAGGGGTCCTGGAGCAGGGACCTGAGGGCCCCTGCTAGCTTATTCCTCAGCCACATGGGGCCCTTGGGAAAGTCACTGGGCCTTAGTTGCCTCATCTAGAAAATGGAAGATGGAGCAGTTAGCAGGTAACTTCCAGCTCGTTACTGTCCAGCGGTGGTTTTTAAAGAAGAAACTTAAATGCATGGACAAGAATGCCTTCTAAATTAAGCATCAGGTGATCTAAATAAGCAGAAAGGATTCTACTCTTTTTTTTTTTTTTTTATTAAAAAAAATTTTTTTTAACGTTTATTTATTTTTGAGACAGAGACAGAGCATGAACGGGGGAGGGTCAGAGAGAGGGAGACACAGAATCTGAAACAGGCTCCAGGCTCTGAGCTGTCAGCACAGAGCCCGACTCGGGGCTCGAACTCACAGACCGCGAGATCATGACCTGAGCCGAAGTTGGCCGCTCAACCGACTAAGCCACCCAGGCGCCCCAAGGATTCTACTCTTAAATGCACTCAGAGTGCTGTGAGGATACAGCAGTGCGTCCAAAAGACGAGCAAAGCCTGATCGCCTCCGTGCATGTGATTTGACCAGGGAGGCAGGCCCCCGGGCTCCTGTGTTCACACCATCAGGTGAAGCGGAGCGTGGAGCCACTGGTGCCAGGAGAGGGAGGTGCCCTGGAGGCTTCAAGGGGGCAAAGGAGAGCCCTTGGGAAATAGCTCAGATGCTCCTGGGGCCTGTCACCGCCCACTGATGGCCCTGGGGTGATGCCTCAGCACCAAGGTTTTCTGCATCTTCGTCTATGAAATGAGGCCTTTCTCCTCCCTCTGTCTGTACCCCGGGGTTTCGGTGAAGCCCAAGCAAGACAGTGACTTTGGAAGAGGTTCAGAGGGTGGGCCTGTGCTGAGGAGGGGCTGCCTTCTTTCTGTCATTCTTCTGGCTCCGGAGTGGCTCCCCCTCCTCACTTGGCTTTGGTCCCTGTGTACCAGTGGTCAGTATTTGGCCCTCCTCACCCTTGAAGGTGGTGCCTTCCCCCACAGTGTAATTATGTTTTTTCTGGAAGCCGTTGAGCTGCCTCAGCACTACCCTCACCAAATTCATTTTTCATGGCCTGGGCCTAAGAGGGGTTCCTCGTGCCAGGCCTGGAAACGAACACTGAACCATCGCTGCCCAAAATAAACAGCCTCCTTGCTGTGTTTTCATTACCGCTCACCCTCGGGTGAGATGTCTGGCCGCCCCCTGCGAGCTGGGCGAGCCTCCGCCCCTGCCTCCTTTTGGGGTTCTTTGGTGGGCTTCGCTCTCCCCAGGGCCAGAGCAGCGCTGGAGGATGGCCCCTTCTTCCCAAATGGCACCAGACATTTTTCCGGACCCTAACGGCAGTTTCGGGCCCAATTGCCCGCCCGGAGAGCTCTCCTTTCAATGCAGGCACCTTGCCCTGTGGCCTCCCATGTCTTGGCAGCTTGGGTTTGATGAGATAATTTTAGTAAATTTTTTTTAATGTTTTTTTATTTTTTAACAAAATGGAATATTGGTGCCATTCAGTCATGTTCTGGTGGGGGCCAGAAGCCCCAGGCAGGCGTCTTTTCTCCCTGCTAGCCGGTCTGCACAGAGGGACACATCCAGAGCTCATGGGAAGCTCCCCTTGAGGCTGTTCCAAGGACTATGGAAAATGCTGGCCCACATAGTACTGACCGTTCTCCATGTTTATGCAGACTTGGGGTGCACAGCGGGCTTCTGTGTCCCCTGGTTCATTGCAGCCCTGCAGCTGCAGGTGTGGCTGAGGGGGAAGCAGACAGAGAGGGTGCCATGGCTCCCCCAACACCATGGGTGGGTCCATGGCAGCAGTTGGTTGGGGAAGCGGAGACAGAGAGCTTTGTCACTCCCCGAGGCAACATGCAGGTCAGTAGCAGAGCTGTGACCAGGGCACCGGCCCTCCTGGGCCCACGTCCTGCTGTACAAGGGCATCAGCATTACCGTTTGCAGTCATCAGAGCATGTCCACAGCCGTGGTCTCCTACAACGTGCACCGGAACCCAAGGAAATACGCAAAGTAGGGATTCATCATCCTCGTTTTGCAAATGGAGAAACCGAGGAGAGCAGAAGTTAAGTGACTGGTTTGAGATCAGAGAATTACAATGAGGTTGATATAAGATTGTTGTTGATTTATTTGTTCCATTTCTATATCCCCCCCCACCAGAATATTTTGTTACTTATGAATTTCTAGAAAAAAAGTTTATTATAAAAAGATGATGTTCTTGGGGCTTTTCTATGCTCCAACCACAGTAAATCTGCCCTCTCTTGCCTTTGGGCCTTTGCACTCGCTGTTCGTCTTGCCTGGAACAGCATTCCCTCTCTTCTGATTGTTTCTTGTCCTTTGGGTTTGGATATCACTTCCTCCTGAAAGCTTTCCTTTGCATTCCTTCCTTCCCTAAATCCTTAGTCTGCTTGAAGGCCCTTTCTGTGTGTTTGCAGAGCACCTGTATTTCCCCCTCCTTTTCAAGTTGCTTCTTGTTCTTTCTTCCCTGAGTTACTTCCCACAAAGGCAGATCCGCATCCACCTTGTTCACAAGCATAACCTTGTCAGGGAGCCTCCTCGTGGCACGAAAGTTCACACAGCAATTTTTTATTTATTTTTATTTTTTATTAAAATTTTTTTTAACATTTATTTATTTTTGAGAGACAGAGAGAGACAGAGCATGAGTAGGGGAGGGGCAGAGAGAGAGGGAGACACAGAATCTGAAGCAGGCTCCAGGCTCCTAGCTGTCAGCACAGAGCCTGACAGGGGGCTCGAACCCATGAACTGTGAGATCGTGACCTGAGCCAAGGTCGGCTGCTTAACTGACTGAGCCACCCAGGCGCCCCACACAATAATTTTTTAGATGACGAATTGAGTTGCAGTATGGAAATGAAGACTGTATTTTGAAGGAAAGAAAAGATAATTTTATCAGAAGCTTGAGCTGAAATAATTACCACAGCTGAATACCCTACTTGGCTCTGAGCTTCCTGGCAACCAGGGCAAAATGGAAAGGGGATCGATGATATCATTCTTATTGTTTCAGCAAAACAAACGTGTTTGAGGGTCTGGTTTCAAGTCCAAAAAGAAACTGACCACACATAAGGAACACTGACCATCATAAGGCAGCGTCTTCATCCACAACGCACTAGAAGTGGTGTCATCCCGAGAGGGGGGATACGTAAGGTCTTCACACAGTTGCAGCTGGGGGATGGCGTTTCTCTCGGGAGTCAGCATGATGTAACCCTTCGCAGGAGGCTACTGGACAGGTGGGCAGTGCAGAGCTAGCACCATACTAACAGCCCACACGGGTGGCAGGTCCCGTCCTACGGGCTTTATAAAGATGATCTCACTTAATCGTCACAACACCCTGATGAGAGTGGGTCCTGGTATAATTATCCTTGTTTCACAGGTGAGAAGACTGGGGACAAGGAAGTTAAAAACTGTCCCCATGATCACAGAGCTAGGAGTGGCACAGCCAGGATTTAAACCCAGGCAGCCAGGCTCTAGGCTGTGGGCTCTAACCCAGGATTGGGACCGGGGGGAGATAAATGAGGTGCTCCCTTTGGGTAAAAAATTCAAGGAGGTACCAAAATCCTCAATAATCAGTATCAATAATATTTTTTAAATATCCAAATTAATCCACACAAAAAAACCCATGATGAACAAAATACCAAAAATTTTTGCAAGACAGGACCTGTCCTTGTACTTGAACGGCTTGGGTCACTCAGCCTTCCTGACCCTGACTCTGCCCCACACCTGCTCCCTGCCGCTCTTAACACAGTGCAGGTCTTTGGAGTAAGGGATTCAGAATCAAATAGAGCCTGCTGGAATCCCCCTGGGCTGTGTAGCAGCTGTGTGAGCTCGGGCCAATTGCTCGGTATCTGACCCATTTCCTTGTGTGGCAGAGGGCAGTATTAACACTACTGTAAAGCACAGGCCTGTGACAACACTTGCATGGTAAGGGAGGCTGCCCTGGCTGCTGTATTGTGAACTTCCGGGACTCGGTCGTCATTGGTATGCACCTTGGCGGCCACTGCGTCTGCCCCCATTGTCACTCAGGCTGGTGTGCTCCCCATCGTTTAGGGGGCCTGCCATGGAGCCACCTGGTGACCTCTGGGACCCGGCTGGGGCAGCTGGCTCAGGGTCAGGCTGCTCCCTAGGTGTGGCCCCCGAGGAGGTGAGAAGAAGAGGGTGCAGACTTGGTGGGTGTTCATTCCTTTCTCCTCTTCCCAGTTTGAAGCGGGTCCCTACGGATGCATCCTGCTCGCCCTGTCTGCCATCCTGTCCAGGTCCACGGAGCTGTGAGTGTCTTCCTCCCTCAAACCCCCAGGCAGGGCTTGTCTGTCTTGTTCGCTGCTGCCTCACCCCCACCCCCGAGAAGCCCAGGACCAAGCTTGGTGCATAGCAGGCATGTTGTGAGCATAGTCAAGAGGATGAAGGAAATAGTAGAACGGGATGGTTGGCTGGTGGAGGAGAGAGAGCAGTTATATGCTACGTACATGTGTGTTCAGAGCTACCTTCTAAGTCTCCCCACGTGTGCTGGGGCTGCCTGGAGGGACTCCCACCCAAACAGCTAACAGTGCCGCTGGGTCCCCCGTAGGACTGCGGTGGGCGCATACTTCAGCACATGTGTACTCCCCTGGGACGTGGATGGGGATGGGCAGTTGAGACGGAGGTCTGGGAAAGGACTGAGGGCCTCCATGAACTCAGGACGGGGGGCTCACCATAGGCCGTGGCAGTCTGAAAGCTGCAAGGTCTGGGTCCAGGGCCAGCCCTGAGGACACGGGTAGGTGGATACCCGGGGGCCCTGGAAGTGGAGGACTTCAGTTCCGTGTACCCTTATCAAATGTGGCCGCCCGGCTGCCCGAGAGCTGGAGTTTCTCCATCATGTCCATTCTCCATGAGCTTTCTAGACCTCTAATCCGTATTTGTCATCTGTGCATTATGTCACCAGGGAGGGGAGCAGATTAACAGCACATTAACAGTTTTGTAAAGTGCAATTGATTACTCCTTCCTTTTCCAAGTAGAGAGCAGACTCCAGAGGCCATGGAGACCCAGGGAATGAATTTTCATTTTGTGGGGTGCTTGCTGTGGGGGATGATTTGGGAACAACCCCATGCAGGTGGGCCTTGGGAAGTGAAGAGGTAGAAAGAGTAGCCATGTGGTGCCCAGGCTGGGGAGGCCCTGGCAGAAGGAGACACTTGCTCCTGGTGGCCGGGCCGGGCCAGGGCCTGTCCCGTGCCCCGCAGGCTCTGGCTTGGGTAGGAGGAGGACGCGGGGGCTCTGTGGCCTCATGCTGCTGGCCTGCCTGCTGCTTGCTGCTACTGACCTTATTAAATGTGGTGCACACACAGATTTTCTAATGGCATTTTTCTTCTAATCCTGCCATAATGATACAATTCATTCCTGGCCCGGGCTCACGTGCACCAGAGACCATAACCCACACTGTCTTCTCCCCAGGCGCAAGTTTGCTAATCCCTTCCTGACCACGTTGGGTGGGGGTCTCTGGGTATGTGGGTGAGACCCCTGAGCTACCTGAGGGGAAGCTGGGCTCTCAGGAGTCCCATGCCTGGTGACATCTCGCTGTGTGATCTCCTGGGCCTCAGTCTCTCCACCTGTACAGGGAACCATCCGGCTCTGAAGGTCTAGGACTCTGTGATCAGAGTGCCTCTGCTCTGCTCACTGGGGCAGCTGCTAACGGTCTTGCTCACCAGCCTGGGTGTGCTCCTGCAGGGAGTGGCTCTGGAGGCCTTCTCCATGCGCACGGGCCTTCACCCCCCATAGCCAGGCTACTCTTCATTGTTGTCCAGAGCGGGAGGACTTGGGCTGTGTCTGTCCCCTCCCTGCCCCATCCAACCAAGCCAGGCAGGGCTGAGTCCCCGCCCAGGCTCTGGCTCCTTGGGGGCATCTGTGTGAGGCGTGGCTGCCCTGCTGGACCTGCATGGCCTCATGCTACCAGGCCTGACGTCTCAGCTCTGCCACGTCCCTCCTCTCCACTGCACACACGTACACATGCAGATGCACACACACATAGATACACAGAGATACAGACACAGAGACACACGGATGCACACAGACACATGCACACATATAGATATACACAGACATATACACACACAGATATACATACATATACACACACAGAGATGCACAGAGATACACAGACACATACACACAGATATACATACATATGCACACAGACACACACAGGCACAGAGACCCATAAGATCCGTCTGGAGTTACCTCCTTCCCCTTGCTCTCAGGGCAGAGGAAGGCGTAAAAGTATGCTGAGACCATCTCCCTCCCACTCAGGGCTCCTGAGGACCTTCCCTGGTAGAGATCTGCTTTAGCGTTGGACCCGGCAGGCACTGGGGGGGCTCGTCTTATCCTGGGCCTCCCCTTCCCTTCCAAGAAGACAGCATGGAAGATATTCTCAGCAGCAGCAGGAACGATGGTGACCGACACCTAGTAAGCTTCCTGTCTGCCCAATCCTTTGCTGCAACGTGTTACACAGCACACTTGTTTCCCGCCCCTGGCAGCCCTGTTAGGTGGCACTAATGATTCCCGTCAGCATCGCTGTCTTTCAGGTGAAGAAACAGAGACCTGCCCCAAGCTCACACAGCTTAGCCCAGACAGCCTGGGCCCGGACAGGACTCTTTGGGTTTTCTGTTTAAGGAACTTGGGAGTCAAACAGATTTGATTTCAGGCCTGACTCTATACTCCTTTGCACCTGAGTTTCTCACTCTCTGAAAGGGGGATGCTAATTCCTGCTTCACGAGATTAAATAAAGATTTATATGTTGAGCGCTTGGCTCGGCTCCCGGTGGGGAGCCCACTCGGATAACAGCCGCTGCCGGCGTGGTCCTGTCACAGCTGTGCTCACAGGCATCTCGTGCCCCCTCCTGTCCGTCTTGCCCTCAGTCTTGGCCCCGTTCCTGGTGGTGCAGACGTAGCCTCGGGGAGGCCCTGCGAGTGGTGATGGGTCCACCTGCGGTGGTGCCCACCCTGGCAGGCACTTCCTGAGCTGCCCGGGGCCTCCCTGGGTGCTGTGTGCTGTTGCTCAGAGCGGGCAAGAGAAGTGGAGGCGGGAGAACCAGTCCCTGCCTGGGAGGGTGCCAACCAAAGATGTGCTCGAGAGGACACTCGGCTCTTATCTGTTCAAGCTCAAAACCGCTTTTAGAGAGACTGTCTGAGGGCTTCGGGTGGGGAGTAGGGCAGGCTTTGGGTACAGGGCTGCTGGTGACATCATGGAGTGCAGCCGGCCATTCCTTCCTGCGGTCTGGGGGACTTCCTAAAAGGGGTGGCAAGTGTATGGAGGAAAGACAGGACTGATGGTGAGGAGGAGAAGAGCCCCTCGAAATGGTGCCCAGATCCTGTGAGAGAGTCATGCTGACATTATTTGAAATAGCACGTTAGCATTGCTGGCATTTTCTGGGCTCCTCTGAAGAAGCTGTTAGAAGGGGGAGCTCCTGCATTGGTCTAGGCCCCTTACGTCTCAGTCACACGCTCCAGCGGTGCTTCCGCGGCTCCCCAGAGCCTCTGATCCCCGTTCTCAGGAGGAATGCCACACCTGGCTGGAGGTTTGCTGGGATTCACTTAGCAGTGATAACGGTCCTGGGATTGTGAAAGGCCACCCCATCCTGGCCTGCCGCAGGTGCTAGCAACTTGCAAAGGCCTTTCTCTGTGGACCCTTGGGCACACGGGGGTGGATGTCATCCAGCACAGGCTCCATTTGTCAGGCTGAGCTGACAGGCTTGTCCCGGGTGGCCCAGTGGGTGACGGCTCCTATGACAGCATCCCATTCATTGGCTGCCGATGTAGCTTCGGAACACCTGAGTCCCCACCTCTGCTCTGTTGCCAGCACGTTTATGGCTGACCCAGCCTGTGCCTTAGGCCTCAGGGCGGGGGGGGGGGGTGCAACTAGAGCCACTTAAATTCTTTCTATTGTGAACCTGACATCTGACTGTTTTCCAAATACACTGTATCCCCAGGCTCACTATGAAAAGCAGATGTAGCCAGGACTGTTTTGAGTAGAGCCCAGGGGAGGTAGGGTGAAGGGGGTGGGGAGGCGGAAACCCCTGCCTGCCCCTCCCAGTCTCCAGCCTGGCCCCAGGAGACCCCTGTTTGGAGAAACCCCAGCTCTGCATACAAAGCTTAACAGCCATAGGACCAGACCATCCCCGAGGGCCTTCCTGCTCTGGGGTTCAGATTCAGCATTGCCAAACCCTTTGATGCCATTTCAGGGTGATCTGTTATCACTTTGGGTAGTTGAAAACCTGTCCTGGTAGCCCAGACAGGGCAGTCTCTCAGATCACGTGCTGTGCAGCTGAGGAGGAGTGGAGTGTGGGGCTGGGAATCACCCACTCTTTACAAACACAGTGTGCATTTGTGGTCCTGTGTGTGTGCATGAGGGCTCTGTGAGGTTGCGGGGCTGGGTGTGAGGTGATGTGGGTGCTGGTGGCTATGAAGGTCACACGGCCTCCCCTCCCTCCTAGCAAGGGTCTCAGACTCATGCCTGATGTCCAGGGACAGGCCTTGCACCCAAGTCAGTGCCTTCTGTCCATGGGCTGTTGCCAGCTCTGGGTGGGACCAGGGTGAGGGCACCAAGGGCAGATGTACACGCAGCCCGGCACAGCCTGGTCACTTCTCCGTCAGAGGCTGAAAGAATAGTAGCGAAGCTGGCCTTTGAGTTTTGTTTACCAGGGCTCACTGCAAAACCCTGTGAAGGTTTTATTTTTTTCCACTTGATTTCAAGCCATCTGTTTTCCTTCCTAAGATCTTGAGTTGCTTACAGTAAATCTGTACAGGCTTTCGTGCTTACCTAGCTCCACCGCTTTCCAAACCACACAGCCTAGAACTTTCCCCAGCATGCTCTCACGAGTCCCAAAGATGCTCAGGGCCCTGGGGTCCTGGCTGGCTCAGAGCCAGACCTGCACAGTGCGGTGCGAGGGTGCTCCGGCCCCTAGGGAGCCAGCAGTGAGCCAGGGCCTGGCATAGGGGAGGGCCCCGGAGATACCCACTGGGTGGCTTAGGCTTGGGTGGTGGTGGGGGGAAACAACTGTGAAGAGACCCTTTTCATGCCTCAGACCCTTGGCATTCGCTACAGGGGCAACTTGGGCCGTCCAAAGGCAGTCTTGGAAGTCCAAAATAGGCAGTAGTTTGTCATGTGCTGAAGTAATTTTTAACAGCGCCAGCCAGGCATCACGGTGAGGGGTAGCAACCACACCATGGTGGCTTTGTTGCTCTTTGTAACTTTCTCCAGGAGAGGAAAAATAACAGCACCTCTTCTTTCTTTGTGGAAATAGCCCTGAAATGAAAGCCAACCGTGAGTGTTGGTAATGCAAAGGCGAGTGATGGAAACTTGATTCTTAGCCAGTGTAAGCAGAAAACAGCGCTGCTAATTGATTCATATCAAAAGCCCAGGGCTTTAAGAGTAGCTGGATCCAGGAACCAGACGGTGTCTTTGGGACATCGCGTCCCTCCTTCTGTCCTGTCACACTTCTTCCCTCTGTCTTGTCTGTGTCCTCAGGAGGTCCCTGCTGTGTGGTGGGCTCTGGTGGGCCCAGCGGAGAGGAGGCCCTCTCCCCAGCACTCCTCAGCCCTGCCGGCAGCCATGACCCCATTCCTGACACCTTTGGTGGCCGGGCCTGGGCTCTATCCGTCATGGGGGCCCAGAAGGCAGGCAGAACCCACAGAGGTGTACCACGCTGGCTGGGAAAGGGATGCACTGGATTTTGGGACGTGTCAAGGAACAGGAGGGAAGATGTGAGTTTGGGGGCGGGTCAGACCTGGGCTTTAATGGAGGCCCCCACTGGTTCCTCTCAGAAATGAAGAAAAGAAAGGACAACGTTTCCAGATCCAGCAGAACTCACTGAGTCAGAGACCACCTTCGCAGTGGGTGGGCTTGTGGCATAAGGATTTGAGCAGTGGGCTATTCTTGTTGAGAATCCCAGGCTTGGTGGTCCCAGATGTGCTATTGTGATGGGAGGGGGTAGATGGGATACCCCTCAGGTTCTTCCTCCACCCTCCCGCTGCACCCGCCTGGACTCCTCCAGCCCAGAATAATGTACTGCACACAGAACCACCCAGACCAGGCGCCCCGACCTCACACAGATAGCAACTGCTCTGTGCACCTTGAACAAAGCCCTTGGCCTCCCTCACCTGGGTCTCCCACATGCAGCATGAGAGACCCAACATGGTGGCTAAGGGCCCTGCCTACCTGACATGCCAACATCTTTTGCATATAGCTAGGGAACAGGAAGAGAGGGACTTCCTCATCGAACTCCAAGTCAGCTTAACCTTGATTCAGATTAGGGCAGAGGCCATGCTAGTGAGCTCTTTTAGCACATGTGTCTGAAGAGGCCAAGGTGATGCGCGGCAGATAGACCCAAAGGGCTGTGGGTACCTTTGTCATTGGAAATAGGAGACCCTCCACTCAGACCCCACTTCCTTACACTGACCCTCCTTCCTCTCTCTGGCCACCTGCTCCTGTGTCCCCTCCATAGTGGACCAGAGCCGTGTCCTGTAGATCTCACTGGCTCCCTCTGGGGGCCCTGTGAAGCCCTCTCGCCACATGGAAGGCAGGGGCTAGAGACCCAGCCTCGCTGGAGGTGGAGGAGAAAGAGGTCCTCATTGTCACCTTGGGCTTTTGGGGCTTGCAGTAACCCAAGGGGGCAGGCCCGGAGGCCTGAGGCCATTATCCCATTTTACAGATGTGGGAACCAAGGATCTAAGATTTTAGGGCAGGTTGGTGGCAAGCTGACACCATCCTTGAGTGTCCTGGCTTCCAGGCTAAGACCCTGTGCCCGCATCCCCATCTGGACTGGGGGAGGAGTGACAGGCACTGCCCCAGTGTGTCTGCCGACTTAGAAGGAGAAGAGGGAACCAAGACCCCCAAGTAGGCCCATACCAAACCAGAAGCGGTCCAACAGCTTCATTCTCCATTTAATTTCAGCCGGCATAGTCTGGGCAAAGCAAGCCTGGTTCCAGGCTGCTAGGGCGGCAAGTCACGGCTGGTGAGTGCCAGTGGGGTGTGGCTGAGGGCAGGAGGTCTGCCCATGGGCACTGAGTCTCCCATGGCAGAGGAGGGCGACTAAGCCCAGACCCCACTGGACTTAGTGGCAGAGCTGAGAGAATGTCCTGACATTCTGTGCATCTAGCACTCCTACCCATTCACCTAAGAGCTATACCTCCATGTTCCTCAAAGGGCTTGGGTGTCCAGATAAAGAGCATGGGCCTCAGGAGGAGGGAGAAGCAATTAACTTTTTGGAAGAATCTTCTGTTCCAGGCCAACCTTGGCTGCTTGGGTGGGAAGCTTCCTTCCGCCTGCCTCTGCACATCTCCTGGGATTCAGCTTCTGGAGCCTATTCCGTCAGGGCCTTCCTTAGAGCTTCTCCTGGGACGGGTGTGGGCCAGGCTCACATAATGTAGGGCCCATTTGCTGTACATCTGCAGAGTTAGAGCCTGGGTGCCAGGTGGGGGGGGGGCAGATGGACACAACATAACCCTGGCCCTCAAAGTCCTTCTGCCAGGAGGGACAAACCAGTCGCAGGAAAAGCATTGGCGAGTGCTCTTAGGAAAGGGCCAGCTGAGGAGAGATGGGGCACATCTGTCCTGGGACGAAGGAGCTATCTTTATGGAGGAGGTGACATTTAGCAGGGCTCTGAGGGATATGTGGGAAGGGTTTTGGCAGGCAATGAGAACAAAGCAGGCAAAGGCCAGTGGTGGGGTTTGCAGAGAACAATTGCATAAGGTCTGGTTGGAAAGGACGGTGCCAGCACGTGGGGAGAGGTCTAGTGGGTGGTGAGGCGGAAGGCAGCTTGGGAAGGGCCTGGACACCTCTGCTTTCCCTTCCTTCCGGCTCCTTTCTCTCCACCCGTGCACCTTGGCCCTTCCTCTGCAGGGCCCTGCCTGGAGAGGGGAAATAACAGCCACCCCCTCCAACTTGTGGGGCTCTCTGCAGTGTGCAAGGCCCTTTTATGGCCTTGACCCTTATGGAAACAACTCTTTGATGTGCGTATTGTTGTCCCCGGCAGGGGATGACACAGAAAGCCATTTGCTGAAGGTCACACAGTGCACCTGACAGCCAGGTGTCCTGCCTCATCGCCCACTCCCTGCAGGCCTTCCTGGGAAAATAGTCAACATCCACTCTACCCAAATCCTTGTTAGATATTCGTAGCTAAATTTCGACCGCTCGCAAGCCTCCGTGTATTCTGGGTTCTTGGCCGCGATACGAGTAGTTGAGGTTACTGGAATCATGACCTCTCGGTCATTGTGTTTTTAGTTGTTGTTATTATTGTTGTTATCGTAGGAAAAAGGAAGTGACATTTACCAAATGCCAGATGCTTTATATAGTTCATGTCCTTCAGTTCTCACAGCAGTCTGTGGTAGAGGGAGGCACTGTCCCACCCCTCCTGCTGGGGGAACCAGCCTCAGAGAGGGGACAGCCAAGAAGTGGCAGTGACTGGATTTGAATCCAGGGCCCCCTGACCTCAGAGCCCAGGTTCTCTTAGTTGCTCCACAGCTGCCCTTCTCCCTACTGATTTGTCCTCAAAAGTCAACAGAATTCTCAGGGGAGGGGGCGGAGTGGGGGTGTGGTGGTGGCCCTGGGGCCTGGCGCCACCTTGGGGTCAGGTGGAGGGGAGGTGTCTGGCCTGACCCTCCTGAGTTAATTACCACCCATTTTAGGCTTGATGTTTTAAACATCAGAGTCATGAACCAGACAATTTCACATCCCAGAAGGTCCCTAGAGACCCCTTGTTCCAGTCCTCTGGTTTTATAAGTGAAGACACAGGCTGAGAGAGAGGCAGGGACTTGCCTGAGGTCACTCAGCCAGTCTGAGGCCGAGCTGGCCACGACTCCACCTCGCAGACATTGATTTTAGGTGAGTGGCTTTGACTATAGACTGGAACCGTGTCTCTAGGCCACTTAGACATATTTCTGCTTATTCGGAAACTTCTGTACAAGATCCTCAGGTTCACATGTTCAGATGTGTGTTGGGAGGTTGTAGGGTGAAGGGACAAGCCATGCCCCAGTCAGGGAGGGTGGGACCAGGAGTGGGGCTTGAAGGCTCCCGGATCTGCCTGGAGCTGGCCCGCCAGGCTGACCATCCCGTGTTCCAGGCCACAGGGGACACTGTGTGACATTGGCACTGGGGACACAGTCCTGGCCTGCTGACTGCCTGTGTGACCACAAGACTGCAAGTCCCTTCTCCTTTCTGGTTCTCTAGTTTCCCCCTTAGAAAGATGGAGATGGGGGCCTTTGCTCTTCTGGCCTCATGAGGCTTCAGAGAGGATGGTGTCTTTGAGGGAGATGACAGATTCTGCAGGTTCAAGGCTCAAGCATTGTAAGCTGCTCAGTGGCAGAACCTCTGTCCCTTTGAGATGTGTGACAAGGAATGACTGGGAGGAGGCAGCAGAGCCCCAGCCCAGCTTTGGGGGCTGATTCTGGGCTGGCCTCTGTCACTAGCTCTGGTCCACTTGTGTTCTTTTGCTAGGCATCTATTTTTCCATCTGCACAGTGCTGAGCCCGGAGGGCCCTGCCAGCCCTGGTGTCCTCTTCGTTCTGTTTCTGGGTACAGTGCATTGTCTCTGGGACCTCTCAATGGGGGAACAGCTGGGCGAAGTGGTCCTTGCTGGCATCCCAGGAAGAGATCTCTCTTCCCCTTCCTCTGGATACCTCTGAGGGGGGCCGTCACTCCGACCGCGGGTCCAGGGTCTTGCCCTCTGCTCCCAGAACACTGAAGAGGTCAGTGGTAGGGCAGTTAGGGCTGAGCCCCTCCTCCTGAGGTTCCCTGCCTTGGGCAAGTCCATTCAGGCTTCTCCTACACGGTGCTTCTTGGAATCCAGAACCCAGGTAGGCTCCTCCCTGAAGGGGTCCCCAGTGCGCAACAGCCTCAGGGGGCAGACTTCATCAAGCCCTGGCTTCTCCCTGCTCTTGGCACCTGTGTCCCCAGGCTGTGCAGGATTACTTTAGGGCCCAGCGTTTGTCCAGTCCTCAGGTAGCCTGTGGAAGGGACAGCCTGCCTATTAGACTGGAATGGTTATCAATCCCACGGAAGGGCTCATCGTTGCTTGTGGCTCAGAAGCCCAGAAAGTATGGGAGACTCAGAGCTCAGGCAGCCCCTCCTTTGATTCAGCCCCTGCTCCCAGGACACTGCATGCCTTGGACACCTGGGGGTACCCCAGAGGGGCCCCAGAGGCTAGGAGAAGGAGAAGGATGGGATGCTTTCGGAGTAGCTCATGTATTTGGCTTCTGCCTAGAAGATGTCACTGGAAGAGAGAGCTCTGAGTCGAAACAGATGTTGGGGGCCACTTGTGTTAGTTTGCTAGAGCTGCTGTAACAAAATGCCACAGCCTGGGTGGCTTAAAGAGTAGGAACTCACAGCTCTGGAATCTGGAAGTTCAAGATCAAAGTGTGAGCAGGGATGGTTTCCTCTGAGGCCTCTCGCCTGGGCCTGTAGGTGGCTGCCACCTTCTGTGTCCTCACATGGTGTTTTCCCTGCCAGGATGCATCCCTGGTGTCCGTCTGTGTGTCCCAAGTTTCCTCTTCTTGAAAGGACACCAGTCAGTTTGGGTCAGGGCCTACGCTAATGGGCTCAGTGAACTTAAATCACTCCTTTAAAGGCCCTGTCTACAAATACAGCCACATTCTCAGGTACTGGGGTCAGGGCTTCAACATATGAATTGGGGGGGGGGTGCAGGGCACAGTTTTGGGGGGGGTGCGGGGCACAGTTCAGCCCACGACACCATTCATCTGGTGCATGCAAGTCCCTTATGTCACAGAAGGGGATACTGAGGCTGGAGAGGAGAGGTTTGCCACCACACCGCAGGCCGGGGCTGGAACTCGGGCCTGGTGATGGCCCTGCCCTCTGAATTGCCCTGTCTCTGGGCAGAGCAGAAGCCGTTTTTCCTTTGCTCAAGGACTCCTGACACTCAGCTCTCCAGGGATTTCCCCTAGAGGGAGGTCTGGGCATCTAGATTTGCCAAAGTTGTAAATCTCTTAAGCCCTAAGCTGCTCCCTGGCGTCTCCTGAACGCCCTAATGTGAAATGCAGACGTTCCTCCCTTTCAAGCTCCGTGCTCACTCCTGAATTTCCCATCGTGTTTGCACCTAAGGATGCAATTACCGTTTCCTCCCATTGTCCTTTCCGCCTGTACCCCTGTGCTCAGTTGACGCAGGCTCTCAGACCCGCTGGGTGAGCACGAGGCTGTGAGATTATGAAGATCAGACCGCTTCTGAAAGCTTCAGGCTGGCTTGGGGCCAGCGATGCTTATCGGTCCACCCAGGGCTCCTTTGAGGTTATTTTCTTCTCTTCAGAAGATGCCCGTATATGCTGCAGAGAGCGTTTCCATCAATTCTTCTGCCTGAGCTAGCGCCAGTCGAGCGCTGCCCGCGGCCATTTGGCGCCCCAGCCTGCTCCTTCCCGGGCCTGCTGGGCTGTCTCTGGTGGGTGAGCCTCCCTGGCCGTTCCCAGGACCCCCAGGCCTCCGTGCTTCTCCGCTGGGCCCCTGCAGGGCCAACCCCAGCCCATCTGCCCATGTGGACCGCAAAGCATCCCCATTTGGCCACGGTTATTAAAAACCACAAGAAAGCGTTTTCTCCTACAAAGGTCATGGAGCTTGAGTTTCTAGACTCGTTTGGGAAAGATACAGGGGCCAGAGTGGTTTAGGTTTGTGGACTTTCGGCAGATCTTAGATTTAAAGCATAAAATTGAGACCAGGTTTCTCTTCTCTTGCACTAAGAGGGAAAACAAACATCGCGATTGCTGAGCCCTTTCCTCTGGGCGGTCTGTCTGTGGTCTCTTTGGGGTGGGGCCGGAGGAGGCAGGCCGGGCCGCGGGCACGGTGCTGGGCTGGCAGCAAGCCCCGGGGCCTGTGCAGCAGCCTCGTGTCACCCCCAGCGATGCCGTGCTGGGACTTTCCATGCCTGTAAAATATAGTCATCCTTGCTTCACCGGGGACGAGGCTGAAATTAGCATCCCCGGACACGTTCCATAGATGACGGCTCCTTTCCTCTTTGCTCATCCGCGGTTCTGGTGGACAATGACAGTCTCCTGGAGGATTTAGGTGGGGGTAGGTGAAAGGAATTGTGTCCTAGTGGTGGGCTTTCTAGATGGTAGGAGAGCTTTGAGATTCATGGAGGGGTGGGGTTGCCTCCTGGTGCTGGCCCCGCGTATGACAGAGCCACTGCTGACAATGACACCTGGTTTCCAGCTCCATACAGCCCTAGAAGTCGGTTTCTTCCAGTTCGAGGGATGTGTTTCGGCAAAGGGGCTTTTCACCTCCTGCCTTTTAGGGGCCCCCTTCTGAGGGTAGAGCCACTGTGGTAACCTGGAGTCAGGGGAGCACAGGCCTCCAAGACTGGCTTCTGGGTCCTCCACCAGCTCCATAAGCCCATGGCCAAGTGCCCCAAGCAAGTCAGTATTCTCAAAGCCTTGGTTTGTTCTAGGGGTTGGAGGAATAATGGTAGTATGGGGTACAGGGTCTGTGCCCAGGCGGTGGCAGTTACTGTCTCAGGACTCAAGCAGGCATTAGAGACTGTTGCTGCCACTGAACAGACTCGCAGACAGATGTCCAGAGATGGACCGGGATGTCCCTGCCCCCACTGTTAGTAAGCAACAGTTGGGATGTGAAAGCAGGACGCTGGATTCCAATTGCAGGGGCCTTTCTGCCATGTCACTCCTCTGTCGCCATTCTCCGTGTCGGCAGGGGCCCTGGCGAAGCCAGCGTGGAGGCCGCTGCCCAGAGCAGAGTGAGTGTGAACTGAGGAGTCCTGGCTTCCCCCCAGACCCGGAGCTCACCCGGTGAGGCTTGCCCAGGAGCGTCAGGCAGAGGCATCCTAATACCATCCCTTCTGTGTTTTCCAGGGTTCGCCAGGACTTCGACGTCCCCACCAGCCACCTGATTGGAGCACATGGATACTGCACCCAGGTAGGGGGTGCAGTGGGGCGCCGGGCAGCTGGGTGCTTCTTTTCCTTCCTCCTCCCTTCTTTCTTTGCCCGTGCCAGTTCCCCTCCTCCCCCCACCTCCCCCCTCCCCCAAGCGGCTCTCATGTGCCAACCTCTTTTGGGCTTCACTGTCATGGAGACCTAGAAAGGCCACTCAGTTCAGCTTCCACTTCTGGAGAGCTTGCTGCACCAGACCTGTGTGCTTGGCACTGCAGTGGCTGCAAGAGGGGCTGAGGACACAGCCAGGCGCTGCATAGCCCAGAGCCCCAGCCAGAGCCCTGGGGGCACATCGGGGGCTCTGGGCCAGCTGGGGAGATGAGGGCCGTGGCACCCTTTATGTTTGCACAGGACATCGTCCTGGCAATAACCCTCCCCTCTGCAGCCTCACAAAGGGGCCCTCGGGGGGCCTGATGGAGCAGGGGGTCCCTTAGCACAGTTGCTTATCATCGATCCTCCCAGATGTGCGGTGATACCAGAGAAGAGATCTGTTCGTGATCCTTTCAGTGAGCATCAGGACTGGGAGCTAGATGTTATTCCTGGCTTCCGTCTGTGCCTTTCTCGGCATGGCCAGGCCTCCCAGAGTGGCCCCCGGGCCATCGTTATATCTGCTCCTCGACGCACACGGGAACAGCATGTGTAGCACAGACAGGCTGGGCAGAATTGCTCAGGCCCAAACGAGGACCTTGTCCTGATGGTCCTGGCTCACTTGTGCCATCTCTGCAAACACCTGGGTACTGTGCAGGGGCCAGCTCCAGAGCTGCAGTTTGTGCCGGCAACCCGAGGGACTATGGGGTTGACTGATGCCCACCTTCCTAGAGAAAGGCCTCAGGGTAAATGGCCGTCCGGGATGGCCCAGTGCCCTCTCTGGGTGCCTGCCTTCTCTGTGGGAGCTTCCCCCTCAGCAGGGAAAGAGAGATGTGACCAAGGGTGGGCACTCAAGCAGAGCGCAGAGGATGCCAGACCAGAATCTCTGGCTAGTTCTGAGCTGTGTTCACGGTTTCACACACAAATGAGCTGGGCTGATTTTCTTCCCCTCCCCGAGCCTCAGTTTCCTCATTTGTAACATGAGGAGTTTGGATTAGACCAGTGCTTCTTAAACTCTGATGTGTATATGAGCCCCGCCCCGGGAGGCTTGTTGAAGAGCGGGCTCAGATTCAGTGGGTCCAGCCCGGGGTCTGAGGTTCTGAATTTCTAACAGGCTTCCCAGAGCAGGTGATGCTGCTGGTCCACGGACCACACTTTGAGTAGCAAGGGGCTACATGACCACTGAGCTTTGCCACTGCATGATTTTGAGACTTGGGGCAGGGAGCTGTGTGTCGCCCCTTTTCCCTCATTTCAAGAGGGCCTTCTGCTCTGAGGAAGGTTGGGCAAAGATGGGGTGCAGGGGCCTTTTACTTCTCCTTGAAAACCAGATGGGAATACTCGAACCCATCTGAAAAAGGCCGTGCCTTTCCTAGCGGCCACTGCCCCTGAGGTACAGTATCTCAGAGCAGACATTTCCTCCAAATTTTTTTTTGTTTCCTCTGCAAGGACACAATGGGGCCCCTTTGCTATCTGCCTCCAATGGGGTTCGCTCTCTGGCCATCAGAGGGGACATCTTTTACTGCCACCAGGGCAGGGGTCTTGGTGTTGACGGAGGGATTTACTAACGGGAGTATGGCTTTTACAATTCAGGGGAAAACACTCCTGTGAACTCTCACCTCCAAAGTTTATGCTGGGAAAGGGCTATTCTGGCCGTTCCCAAGTAGCATGGGGGCAATGGCCACCTGCTGGCCTTATAGGCACTCCAGAGCAGATAGGGTGGGTGACGCAGAGGGTCCAGCCTGCCCAGGTGCTGAGGCTGGGCTCACTCAGCTCTTTCTCCAGGGGTGCAGCAGACACTCAGCGGCCGCCCTTCTGGGATCTTTAGCAGCCAGCTGGTACCCTGAGGGTAACAAGTGAGGGGCGAGGGAAGGACACCAGGCAGGGAGCCGGAAAATGTGGACACAAGTCCAGCGCTGTCACTAACTAGCCGTGGGGCCTGGGTAAATCCTTTCCCGTCTATGAGCCCCAGTGTCCCCATTCCTCACAGGGGGTTGGACCCCTCGCTGCCTTGCTTAAGGAAGAGCGCTTCCTGCCACCTTGATGCAGGGGACATCAAGGTGAAGGAGACTGCCGGAGGAACAGGGCTCCACATGTCCCCGTTTCCCGGTTCTGGGGTCAGCGGGAATGTTGACCTGTTGGCCGTGCGTCACAAGTCGCATGGCTGCTGAACATGTGATGCCACCCTGGCGATGATGGCGGAGACAGAGCCAGAACCCAGACTGGGGCTCCTCGCCTCCACCTCTCTGCTTCTGCCGCCCTCCACTCTCCCTCCCTGCTCGAAGACCCCACCGTCACTGGTGAGATCCAGATCAGGCCTGGAGCCGAGTTCCTGGTGCCGCACACCATTGTCCACTTCCTGCTGCTGATAACGGGCTCTGGTCGTGTAAGATGTTATCATTGGGGGAAGCTGGGTGAAGGGTGCACAGGAACTCTCTGTGCTATTTTTACAAATCCTTCTGAATCTAAAGTTACTTCAAAATAAAAGAAGTTTAGGAAAAAAAATGCCATCCTTCACGACCCCACCCAAATGTGGCTTCTCCACAAAGTGGCTGTGACTCAGCCATGTGGTCCCATGTGTGCCTGGCCCTGGAGTGTGCCATGCACACGTTTTTATAGCCCCGGTCACATCCTCCATTGTGCTTCAGCCGTGCAGGGACACACCTGATCCCCGCTTAGACCGGACACCTGAGGTCATGAGCCATTCTTTCCCTCCTGACAGGACACCCCCACTCCCCTGCTGCCAGCCAGAGCTGAGGACAGGGTCCTGTGCACAGCTGGCACTCAATGAAAGCCTATGGAGTAAAGATCAATGCGCTCCTAGAATCCCTCGGCTGGGGCCGCTGGCAGCTTTCCCGAGGGCTCGTAGGAACTCAGTCCCAGCCCCCTGTAATTTTGGTCTCTCTCCCTCCTTGCTTGCCTTCCTCTTCCACCCCTTTTCTCTTGTTCTCGACCTCCCCTGGACAAACCCTCCCTCTTTCTTTAATCTGCAGGAACTTGTCAATCTGCTCCTGACCGGGAAAGCAGTGTCCAATGTTTTCAACGATGTGGTTGAGCTAGATTCTGGGAACGGGAACATCACACTGCTGAAAGGCATTGCTGCGCGCAGCGACATCGGATTCCTATCTCTGTTTGAGCACTACAACGTGTGCCAGGTACCGGCGGCTCAGGTCTCTGGAGACGGAAGGGCCCGGCTCCCTGGGACGGATGAGAAGGAAAATGGGGGGGGGGGGGGGAAGAAGTTCCATTCCAGGTCCCAGAGCTGGTCAGAGTTTGGTCCAGGCTCAATCACAGCGGGTTTGGAAAGCAGTATAGCTTCACCGCTATCGAGTATAGGCACGTAGTTCACCCCCAAAGCCAGCCGATACCATCTTCTGGGAAAGGTTGTTTCAAAGGGACTCCTGGGGATTTATAATGTGATCGTGGGCCAGAGTGGGTGCAGTTGTCACGCACACGCACACGTGTGTGTATATGTGGGGGGGCAAGTGTTGGGATGGGGTCTTCTCTGGGGACAGGGGATTTGAGCTCTTCGGCCATGTCGTAGTTTCCCAGGGCTGCCACAACAAAGCACCACAAAATGGGTGCTTAAAACAGTAGAGATTGTCCGGGAGCAGAAGTTCTCCCCGAAGAAGTCCAAAATCAAGGCGTTGGCAGGACCATGTCCCTGCTGAAAGCTACTGAGAGAATCCATCCTCCTCTCTTCTGGCTTTTGCCGTTTTCTGACAACTCTTGGCATTCTTTGGCTTGTGGATTCATCATGCCAATCTCTGCCTGTCGTCATGTGGCCATCTTCTCCCCGTGGGCCTCCTCCTTTTCTTAGAAGGAAGGATGTCGGTCATGTTGGGCTAAGGGCCCACTCTACTCCACTAACCTCCGCTTAATTGGTTACATCTACAACAACCCTATTTCCAAATAAGGTCACACTCTGAAGTACTGGGGGCTAGGATCTCAACATATTTTTGTGGAGGGCACAATTCAACCCCCAACAGGCCACCCATGTATTTGAGTGTACTAGTCCCTTTCCCTCCCCTCTCCCTGCAGCCAGGGTCCTGGAAAGGGCTGGGCCCGAGGCAAAGCTGGGCAGGGTAGGGTGACCGTATGTCTATAGGGTGGGCAGGGCCACCGGGCCCTGGGTTCCTGTCTAGCCTACCCCTGGACCTTGTCTGAATATCAGTTTTCGTGTCTTCAGAGAAGACATTGTTCTCTGGTTGATTTCGTGGTGCTCTTCCTGCATGACCACAGGGTCAGGTATCCTGTCCCATTGCTAATGGGCCATGTGGCATGGTTGCACATCCAGATTCCCTCTCTGGGTGACACCCCTTCTCCCACGGACAGGAAGCCAACCTGTGGCTTCCAAAGACTTAGGGAGAAAAGAATGATAGGGCTCCCTCCCTGATTTGCTGGTGTCAGGAGGGAGCCCAGGAATGTGGCCACGTGGCCCATGAGAAGCACCAGGGCCCCTGAGCATCCCTGGGTGGGCTCTGAAAGCATTTAGCCCGAAATTCCATGGGCTGAGAAAGGTAACCTTGGCCAGGCTCGTGGAATCCCCAGGCTTACCATGAGCCCTGGTTTCATTCTTGTGTTGAGGGCGTTGGTCAAAAAGTAAACTATTTTCCTTCGGTCTGTGGAGGATAATTGATGGGAACATCAATTGGGGGTCGTCTTTCCCTTGGAATAAATTGCTGATTGAAGAAATTCAGGCCCTACAAGGATCCAGATTTTTGAATCCACACGGATGCCCCTCTGCTGTTATATGCTTGGTTGAAGCCTGGGGCTCGTATCTCCCTGCAGCAAGGGGGATTTGCTCCTCTGCCTTGAGGCTGCAAGCTCTTTAAGGAAGGCTTTCTCTCCCAGATGGCAGAACTGGGCCTGACTGTCATTCAGCCTGTCCTGAGCTTCTCAGTGCAGCCTCTGGCTGGAAGGTTCTAAGACCCTTACTGAATATGTGGGGGCTGGAGGGTAGGGAGGTCCTGCCTATTGGTGAGCTTATTAGATGCCCACACCCCGGTATGTCTGGGGGGAAGCAGAGGAAGCTCTGGGCCGAGCACCCCCTGCTGAACTAGCCAGCCTCTTGCCACAGCCCGGCTGTGTTCTGGACCCCCATCGGCTCTCCGTGACCCCAGTGGGCTGGTCGTGCCTATCTGACTTGCACCTCATTCTCCCTGCCCTCGAGCTCACAAATGTGGGCTGCACCGCATTGTCGAGCTGTAGTTGGAAGGCCAGCCCCTCCTGGCTCATGGTGATTGTGGCAGTGGGGGACTGGCAGTCCAGGAAAGGACAGCATGGGACCAGAAGTTTAACTTTAGTGCTTCTCCCATGCCCTGTAGGGCACGTGCCTTGCTGCCTTCATGAAGGGATCTGAGCAAAGACTGAGCTTGGCGGGGAAGGCTCTGCCGGCTGCAGCCTCCTCCCATTTTCCCCAGCTCCGCAAATAGTACCATCCACTCACTTATTCAAACCCTGGAGCATGGCTGACCCATCACAAGGTCATGTGGCTCCTGCCCTAAGTTGTTTTTCCAGTCTGTCCATTTCTACCATGGTCCAAGCCACCAGTATCACTGATCTAGACACCAGTGACACCTCTGGCCCCTGTCCCCACCGCCACCAGCCCCCCCCCCCGAGTTCTGTCCCTTCACTGAAGCCAGTGTGATCTTTAGAAGAGCAGATTGAATGACATCATTCTTTTGCTTTCCACCTGTCAGTGGTTTTCCAATCCTCTGAAACTGTTCAGGGCTGACTTGTGTCCCCTCACAAGTTGGCACGTTGAAGTCCTAACCTTCAGAGCCTCAGAATGTGACTGGATTTGGAAAGAGGGCTTTTGAGAAGTGATTACGTTAAGATGAGGTCATTAGGGTGGCCCCTAATCCAGTTGACTAGTATCCTCGTAAGAAGAGGGGTTTAGGACATAGACACACACGAGGGCAGAGCACGTGAAGACGTAGGGAGGAGGCGGCCCGCTGCAGGCCCAGGCGAGAGGCCTCCGAGGAAACCAGCCCTGTGACACCCCGATCTGGTACCTCCGGCCTGCAGGACCATGAGGAAATAACTTTCTGCTGTTGAAGCCACCCAGTCTGTGGCACTTTGTTATGGCAGCCCGAGCAAACTAATGCAGACTGAAATCCCAAACTTCCCACAACTTACAAGACCCTATGAGACTTGCCCCTGCTTTTTCTTCCCTTCACATTTTGACTTAACTGTCACTTCCTAAGGGAAAGCTTTCCTGACCTAACCACTCCATCTAAATAGGGGTCTGCTCTCACAGTCCCCTGCTACCTTGTCATTCTCCACTGTAGAATCTCAAGTCTTTCCCGGAGAGACCTCTTCTTGGTTCAAAGTGTCACATTTCATTGCTTTTGCGATGAAACTTTAAAAAAATTTTTTTAAAAATTATTTTTAGGGGCGCCTGGGTGGCGCAGTCGGTTAAGCGTCCGACTTCAGCCAGGTCACGATCTTGTGGTCCGTGAGTTCGAGCCCTGCGTCGGGCTCTGGGCTGATGGCTCAGAGCCTGGAGCCTGTTTCCGATTCTGTGTCTCCCTCTCTCTCTGCCCCTCGCCCGTTCATGCTCTGTCTCTCTCTGTCCCAAAAATAAATAAACGTTGAAAAAAAAATTAAAAAAAATTATTTTTAATGTTTGTTTATCTTAGAGAGAGAGAGACAGAGAGAGAGAGAGAGAGAGAGAGAGAGCAAGCATGAGCAGGGGAGGGGCAGAGAGGGAGACACGGAATCTGAAACAGGCTCCAGGCTCTGAGCTGTCAGCACAGAGCCAGATGCGGGGCTCGAATCCACCAACTGTGAGATCATCACCTGAGCCCAAGTCGGACGCTTAACCAACTGAGCCACCCAGGTGCCCCTTGAGATGCAAACTTTGTGCACATTTGAACATTTCCGAGATTTTGATGCATTAATGCAGTCGATGGTGTGTCAGACTTCAAGTGCCAGCTTGCTTTCTTTCTTAGTGGAACAAAATATAATGGCAACTTCGATGGCATCTTAGATTTAGTGAAATGCAGTACAGATGTGTCTGGATGATTGTTTGGTTACTGTCTGTCTTCCCCGTTAACCTGGTGAGCCCCGTAAGGACAAGAGGGTTGCTGCTTCCTCCGTTACTGTACCCCCACTGTCGAATGTGGTGCCTAGGACCAGAGTGTGTCAGGTTGAATGACAGTTACCCTTAGAGATGACAGACAGCAACCCTGCCATTAATCAGATGTTGGTTCTTTTGAATCAGGGCTTTTAAGCTGGCAGTCCACGGATGGGGGTGGGGCATTCGCTCACCTCACCCTTGCAAAAGATTGAAGAATCCCCCTTTAAAAGTGATTCCTAACTGTGCTGAATGTTCGCTGTACTACGTCTACCCACCAGGAGAAAGCCTCAGACTGTACTGAGGGAAATGTGCCCCCCCAGCCTCACTCCTCACCCCAAGCCTTGGGTCAGCTACCTCCAAACCCACAGGAAGTGAATTTCATCTTTGGAAAATGTCACCCACTTGGAAGGGGCTCCTGAATGAGAAAACTCATTTATAAAGTCTCTGGGCAGCTTTTTTGCCTGTAATCTTTTGACCGTTGAATAAATAAATGGCAAGCTGCCCTTTTGTCCCTCTGCTGGAAAATTCAGGGTGGCTGATTATGTAGACGCCTGCCCCCTGGCAGGTTGCATGGTTCTTTTTCCTGCAGTGAATGAGCCGTGAGTCCCCAAGAAGGCTCCCTGTTCGAGGTGATGCCCTTGCCAGAAAAGCCTCTTTTGAGCCTGGAACAGGAGCCAAGTTTGCAGTGGGGTTTAGGCACGTCCGGCCACGTCCTCTAAGGCATCTAATTCCCCCCGCATCCACCAACGAGCGAGCTCTGTAGTCACATTTTAATGTCACAAGGGGCCAGGGTGAGAGCCCTACTGGCCAGGTGGGGGTGGGGCGGGACGCTTGGAAAATGGGAAAACGAGTGCATTGTAAAGATCGCCTTCCTACCCTTTGGAGGAGGCGGCTGTTTATGGGCAAGCCTTTCACCAGGGACCTGGTTCAGGGCCTTGTGAGCACAGCCCCCCTGTCCGAGACACCCCAGCCCAAAGCCAGCTCCCAGGAGGGCTCCAAGAGGCCCCAGGAAGACCGCTCGGCCACTCTTCTGTGACAGGCCAGAGAAAGTATGCCCTTCTCCCCACTGGAAAAATAATTCCCATTCTTTCCTTAATCCGCAGGCTGTGGCTGTAAATACCTGAGCATGCAAACATCTCCCTGGGGCTGGTGGGGATTAGGCCAGAATCAGCCTGGCCCGTGGTGTGTGCAGAGCTGAATAAACCAGGGCCCGGGGTGGGGGAGAGGTGCCGCTCAAGGGAGTCACAGGTGACCGGGAGAGAGCACAAATAGGGATGGCTGGTCCGAGGGGCAGAGCCAGCCGGGCACCTGAGCAGGACTTTGCGGAGAGCTCTTGCCACTTCTCTGCCCTTTGCTGGCAGAACAGCAGCAGCACTGAGGGTGTAAGGCACGTTCCATCGTATCTGCCTTTCCCGAACACCCCTCTGCCATGGAAGTCTCTGTGGGGAGCTTTCCAAAGGAGTCTCTCATCAGAAAGTGCCAGCCCTCATCCTCCCTTTCCCCTGTGTTCTTTCCCAAATGCCCTGCTAGCCCCCGGGTGTCTCCGGACATCTTTCCTGGCATCCCCTCCCTACTCCTCGCCCAGAGGCCCTCTTTCCCTTCCCCCTGGGGCTCTAAGCCCACCTGCCTTCAAGGTAAAGTCCTACCTGGTTGAAGATCCACTTCATGCATGAGGACCTTCATTTGTCAAACATTTGCTGATGTTGACCTCGAACCTCTGCCCTTGCTGCTAGGGGTATATAGTCCAGTGTGCAGGGCAGGCCGGCGCATCGCTGTGAGGCAGTGACGCACTGTAGGAGAGAAGGCGGGTACCTGGGACCTAGTACCTGGTAACCCCCCCGCCCGGGAGCTACAAGGAGGTGATTCGTGCTCCCTGCTTAGGTAACGTGGGCGATGCAGGACCCGGCAGGGGAGGACCCGTGTAGCAGTGCTCTAGGTGGTGGACGGTGGGTGCAGAGGCACAGAGGCTCGCCATGCTGGTGCGTGGGGGTGCTGGTGAGAGGCTGGTGCGGCTGTGGTCTGGGGGTGTGGAAGAACCGCTTCAGAGGCCATCGTCTGGGGAGGAGAGGCTGGCTGTGAGGGAGTTTTGGAGGCAGGATGGGCGCACTGTGAACCAGCGAGGTGTGGGAGAGGAAGTGGCAGGGGTGCCTGGGTTTCCGGCCGGGGTATCTCGCAGGACTGTGTGTGAGGCAAAGGCCCAGAGAGTGCTGGGGTTGGCTCCGGGAGACCAGCTGGTGTCTGGGAGTGGTGCCTGGGGCCCCAGCGTGGCACGCAGGCCGTGATCCCCAGCAGGGTCTCTCTGAGGCCAGCCCAACCCCGGGGTTGGATGGATGATGCTCAGGCCCTTTCCCTGGTGCTGGCGCAGACATCTCTGTCCGCTCCCTCCGCCTTTTCCAGGTGGGCTGCTTCCTGAAGACTCCGAGGTTCCCCATCTGGGTGGTGTGCAGTGAGAGCCACTTCAGCGTCCTCTTCAGCCTGCATCCGGAGCTCCTGAGGAACTGGAGGGCTGAGAGGCTCTTCGACCTGTACTACTACGACGGCCTGGCCAACCAGCAGGAGCAGATCCGGCTGACCGTGGGTGCGCTGCCCCCCGCTGGCCTGTACCCTCGGGCTTTGCGCGTCCCTGGGGCAGAGAACCGTGCAGACCCGGGTCTGGACTGGGGGATCAGAGATGGTGTGTTGGCGGGTCCTCCTACAGGAGGGGCCAGAGCTGGGCCTTGAGACACTGATGGCACTGGGGGGTCTAAGGTGGAGTTGAGACCACGTAGTAGAGGACCTGGAATACCATGCCGACAAG
The DNA here is from genome assembly GCF_022079265.1 of Lynx rufus. Classification (NCBI taxonomy): domain Eukaryota; kingdom Metazoa; phylum Chordata; class Mammalia; order Carnivora; family Felidae; genus Lynx; species Lynx rufus. The sequence continues at coordinate 122,927,122 of NW_025814856.1, forward strand.
TTTGGGTTCTATTCTCCAGGCAACGAGGAGCCATGGAAGGTTTTGGAACAGGAGAGTGATGAGATCAGATGTGTTTTGAGAAAGACTTTTTCTGGTAGCTGAAGGGGGCAGGAGGGTGGGGGTGAAGACTGGAGGTAGGAGGCCATGAGAAGAGTGCTGTGGTTCAGAAGAGAACTGATAGGTGAGAACAAGGGTGGGTCCCATAGAGATGAGAAGTGGGGCAGGTGCCGGAGAGTTGGGTTGTCGATGCCAACTGTAGGCCGAGCTCGGGTCCTGGGCTGATGAGCGGGCGCCTCTCTCTCCTGCCCCCCCAGACACCACCCAGACCATCCCTGAGGACAGAGACAATGACCTCGTCCCGCCCCTCGAGCTCTGCATCAGAACCAGGTGAGTCCGGTCTGTCTCTGGCTGTGGAACCTCACCTGAGTGGCTGGGAGGTGTGGTGGTTGGGGGTGGTTGGACCTGTGGGAAGGAGGGTGGGTTTCTGGGTCTCCCCAGCCAGGAGTGTACGGTGAGGCGGGGCCCCTGCAGAATGGAAGGACGCAGTGCCTGGGGCTTGTTTGTATGGAGCGTCTTGTGGGCTCTGTGGCCCACGTGGAGACGTGTGTGACCTGTGAGGTGACCGGTCTCCAGACAGCTTCTGAGGATGCCCCTGTGGCAGGGGTGATGGTATGAGTAGGTGCTTCTTGAGGTAGCCACCACATGTGGCAAGTGCTGTTAGGTCCAACCAAGAGGAAGGACGGGTACGGGGAGGGGCGGGGATAGGAAGGCGCCGGGTAGGATGGCGAGAGGGCCCAACTCCTCAGTGGCCCCTAGGGTGTAGCTCACAGATGGCTTCCTGTAGCAGCAGCACCCTCGGCATTAGAGAGGAGCAGCCCCAGTCATTCTATTGGTGCGGGTTGGGCGCTCTGAACCCCGGGCCAGGGGCCCTATAGTCTCAGACACAGGGTGGGGGTCCTTGACTCCTCCAGTCCAGCTCAGACTCGGGGTGAGTCGGGGCTCACTTCACTCATGAGCCCACTGGCCAGGCCCCAGGACTGGGAACGGCACTCTGGAGGGCCACCCCCAGCCTCAGGCAGGCCCTCCACAAAGCCTTCGGGCAATGACTTGGAGGCCTTCGGGGAGCAGTGGGCGGGGGTGGGGGGGACAGGGAGGGGAAGAGGAGGCCTGGATTCCAGTGCTTTCCGGGGAAGAGGTAGAACTTGCAAGTGGTGAGCGTTGGGTTCTGGAGTTCGAACCCTGGTCTTTCTGCTTTCCAGCCATGAGCTGTTGGTCTTCCTGTCTGTGCCTCACGCTGTCAGCTGTAAGACAGGGAAAACGGGCGAGCCAAGCGCAGGCTTGTTGTGAAGAACACCTAGCACTTTACCAGGTTTTCCGTAAACAGCTCTTACTATTATTATTATTGCCTTAGCGGCCCGGTGTGACCGGTGTGACCTCAGGCAGAACCTCATGTCCCTGACTATGAAATGATTGGGTTGGGATGGAGGACGATGTGGACGATACTGAGGCCCCGTGGCTCTGACCGCCTGAGATCCAGGGGGCTCGCCTGCAGCCTAGGGGTGCTGCCCACCTGCCCGCAAGTGAGCCTTGACTGGAGCCCCATTCCCAGTGGAGACCCCAGAGAGGGGATGCGGGAGATGTTGGGAACCCTCATGACGCCCCATCCATTCGTCTGTCTGTTCATCCGTCCACCTGCCTGCCCACCAAGCCAGGCACAAAGCATTCTTGTGGGGTCATGTGCTGGCTTTTCTTTCGTCGGGAGGATTAAAGGCCCATGCAGGTCGCTTTCCTTTCATGTACAAAGGGCCACTCATTCCAGGTGATGAGAGAAGAGCGGCAGTGGAAAAAGGAGGTGACACTGGCCTTGGCACCCTCTGCAGGACCGGGTGGGAGGCCACGGGGCATCCTTCCTGCAGGTGAGCCTGCCAAGCAGGGCTGTGGACCGCACCCTAGGCACAGGCTCTGCCCACCTCCCCCGCCCTGAGGACCTCCATCTGTCTCTCTATCCTTCCTGGGGTCCGGGCTTGGGGAGCATCACCGGGACCTCTCCAGCTACCCCATCTGGAAAAACTCCTCTTCCCCCAAGAATGGTTCCACTGCAGGACTCACCCAGTACCTCCCATGGGCCCAGCGGTTGGACTTTTCTGGGCTCAGCCCTAGTTGTCCAGTGCTCAACAATAACTCGGAGCTCTGGTCCATCAGGGAGCTGAGGCCAGAGCCATCTGAGTGTGAGCGCGGGCCCAGAGTGCCTCTTCCTCTTCCATCAGCTGTCCCCTTCTCCCAGGACCCCACCCACCCCAGCTCTAGTGGTGTGCCATGGAACGAAACGGTGAAATGATGAGGAAACTGGGAACACTGCCTGCAGCCAGGAGTGAGCCCTTGGCCTGGGGTGTAAGGTCCAGGCTGAGTCCCTGCCCTTCCCTTTTCTGTCCCTGTTCACTGTCAGGGCATGGGGGTTGGGCAAGGCATCTAGCTGTGTTTCCTAGTCCTTGTCTCAGGTCAAAAAATCACACTTGTGTAGCACACATTGTGTAGCACACAGCACTGGCCTGGGGACTCTGGTTGGCCCAGACCCTACCCAGCCCCTTGATGGATGTGTGGATCAATGCTCTGACACACCCGTACCCATCTCTGGTTCACCCATTGGGAAGATTTGCTCTAGGGTGTGATCCTCAGGCTTTAGCAGGCATCCCTGGAGGGTGTGATCAGCGGGTCCTACCCCCAGGGGTTCTGGTTCAGGAGATCTAGGTAGGGCCTGGGAATGTGCATTTCTGGGGAGTTCCCAGGAATTGTTGGCACTGCTTGCCCCGGACTACACTTTGAGAACTTCTGGTGCCCGGTGAGGGTAGCGCCTATCCCTCCGTCGCCCTTCCTGGCTGCCTTGTGAGTCAGATGTCAAGTCAAGTGCTGACCCTCTAGCATCTGGCCTGCTGTAACACGCTGGCCCAGGGGTCCTTTCTTCCTGACTGTGGGCTGCCCCCTCCCCCTTCCTCTCCCCCTCCCCCAGGTGTGAGCATCCATCCTGTGCCTACTGCTTCCCCTGTCACTTGTCCCACCGTGGCGGGTCCACCTGGGCAGTTAATGCTGTGAGGTTTTTCCCAGTACTATTCTCAGAGAAGCTGAGTGGGTGAGTGAATGGTGGGAATGCTGGCTTCCTCCCACCCCCCCCCCCACCAAAGTACCCATCAGATAACATACCACTATAATGGGAAACAGCAGGCCTAGCCTCCTGGAATCCTGTTCCAAGGGGTTGGATTACAAAGGCTTTGCGTCTTGTTTTCATCCCAGATTCTCAAACAGCTCAAAGGGAGAAACTTGGGAAAGTGGCCTTCAAGGTCAGTGAAGACCCTGGGGAGAAAGGGCCCTGTCTCTTGGGGGATGAGCCCTGCTTCCCACAGGAGGTCCCCACCCTGACAGGAAGGGGGTATCTGTGGCGCCATGGCCTGAAGTCAGGCCACGTCTCAGGTCATTACCACAGGAGGGACCAGACCTGTGGGCCCATCACTTCAACTTCATGGAACTTCTGGGCTGGACTCCATGGAAGAAACAGCCGGATAAGACTGGATTCTTGCTCTCAGAGAGTTCACCATTGAATAGAAGTTCATGATCGACCTTGTCCTAATCCAGGGAGAGATGTGCTGGCTACCCTTAAACCCAGCTCTGTTGCCCCATAAGGACCTCTGATGCTCACCCGGGCCAGCACTGAGGACACCACACATCTGGCCCATCTGGCAACTTGCCGAGATCCACAGAAAGGCCCTTGAACACCACCTGATGTGGGCCTTCCTTTCACAGATGGGGGTTTCCAGAGTGGAGGTCTGTGCCCCAGGTCACACCTCGAGTCACAGACAACCCAGGTCCTGGAGCTTAGGCCCGTGCTGTCCCAGCCCTGGGGAAGGTCACAGAGCGGGCAGTGTGATTTCCCGCCACCTGGCTTTGTTGCCACAGCGACATTGCACAAGACCAGACTGTCAGCTTTGCCTTCGGGGAAGAGGATCCTAAGTCGAACTACCCCAGGTCCTGCGCCACCTCTGCTCTCAAGTGTGACTTGCATCCCGGCCTCAGGAGGTCTCCCATTGCCGCCACTCGTGTCAGGAATGTAGGGTCTGTCCTCCACGCTCCCATTCCCGCTGTTCTGTAACCATCTCAGCAAAACCAGACTCATTTATGGTCATTTCCAAACAAGTTGCACAGAGTGACCTCTCGAGCTTCCAGCCTAGCTAGAGCAGGAGAAAATGAAACAGTTGTCAATAGTCCAGAGGAAAGAGGAAAGAACTCATAACCAGGGCCTGGGGCTGGGCCACAGATGTTTCTATTTGGAGGCTCAGACAAGAAATTGAAAATATAATTTCAGTTGGGAACAGTGCCTTCCAGGGGCTGGAGCTGAGTGCCCAACTCCCTCAGCTGTGTCCCCACCTGCCTGGGGGCCTGTGCCAGTCTTCACGCCTCCGCGGACACCCTTCTTGCTCAGGTGCCCTCTTCATAGTGGCTCTCACCCATCAAAGGAGGGTTCCCTGGGTGCTCCCACGGCCCCAGCTGCCCCTTTTGATTCCCCGTCATGCAACCTGCACACACCCCTGCCCATTGTGTCCTTGTGGTTGGGTTCACAGAATACTCAACATCATGATGCAAGGGAGGAGTACATAATGGGACTCTGGAGACCTCAGTTGAGTCCTGGCTCTGCTGCTGTCACCTTGTATGACCTCCAGGAGGGTTGGTTCTGCTCCAGACCTCAGTTTCCCCATCTCTTGATTGGGTATAAGGATCCCTTTCCTTTGGAGACCATAGGGGCTCATGTGTGTGGGGGGGTGTGGGGAGGAGGAACAATCGGGAAGAAACAGAGGGGGAGGGACAAGAGAGGACGAGGTCCGTGGGCAGTGCTTTGTGACTGCCTGGGTCAAAGGCAAGGGAGAGTGCAGTGTGCACGAAGACTAAGGTTTCCCCACCAGGCGCCCAGGGCTTCAGAAAAAGCAGCTGCCATGGAGGAGTGTGTTCATTTAACGGCACCCCAGCAGCCTGTGCTTTGGCACTGAGAGGCCTTGGAGGGCACAGAGGCGAGTGATACCAGCTCTGCCCTTGAGGGGCTTCCAGTCTAGTGGTGGAGGGAGACCCCATGATAACATGGTGCTGAGAAAGGACCCTCAGGCTGCTTGGGGTCAGAGAACACTTCTGGAAGGAGGAGTCCTGGATCTGATCCTGAAGAATGGGGGGCGGGGATGAGGGATGGTTATTCCAGGTGGAGGGCACAGCACAGGCCAAGGCGCACAGGTGAGAGCCAGCCTATGGGGCTCATTCCACAGTGCTCTGGCTCCCAGTGGCTGGGGCACAGGAAGGGGAACTTGCCCACAGGATGCTAGTCTGGAAATCCACAGTGAGTAAGAGGAATTCCGTAGTATATTTCTACTGGTCAGCTCTGGGGGCTTTAAAGCCAGGTCTGTCCTCTTCTTCTTGCTGCTATAGGCTTTATTAGGTGTTCTCCCTAGAACCCCTGCTGAAATACACTAGTGTCATCAATGCTGAAAATCGGGGTGGGGAGGCAGGTACCTGCTGCTCTTCTATAGGGATGGCCCATGGGAGGCAAGGGCCTCATTTGTGGCCAGGAGGTGGGCCCTCTCTGTGATGCTGAGCCTCCCTGAGCTCCAGGGACCACAGCATCTTCACTGAGCTCAACCCCTAAGCCAGTGGTCCTCGCCAGGTGATCGCATGCCCCAGGGAATATTTGGCAATGTCTGGAGACATTTTTGGGTATCACGGCTGGGGAAGAGGGTGCTAAACATCCCAGAGTGCACATGACAAGCCCCCACAACAAAATCACCTAGCCCACAATGTCAGTGCTCCAAGGCTGAGCAAGCCTGCTGTAAACTCTCACTCTTACGTCCTGAATTAACACTGGATGAGTGAGCTGGGATTCTGCCTGCTGCGCTGTCTGCGGTTCCGTTTCATCCCTCCCCTTTCTCTGCTAGTCCCTAATTGCATATGCAGAGCTCTGTTTACGGTCCTTGTAATTGACCGTGGACTTTCCTGCTGGAGAACCATTCATCCCCACGCAAACACAGTATCCTGTGTCTTCAGCCCTTGCCGTTGAAAAACATTTCTGATTTTCTAGCAATTCTGAACTGCTTTTCTCTGGCGCTTCTAATGCTCTCCCCACTATTGGCCCCTGTTGGCTGGGCTGCAGTGAGTTATCTAACCTCTGTAAAAAGCCTCAAAACTAAACATAAACCCCCCCCCCCGCCCCCCGAACTGTAAGACTCGGTGACCATTGTTGTGGCGTGCCGAGTAGCAGACAAATGTGACCCTGCATTGAGGCCAAACGCCATGCTGCCAGGATCGGAGATATTTGCAGATTGGGAGCTCCTAGGAGGGACCTCTCTCTGCTCATCAGAGTCAGGGGTGAAGACTGGGAGGGATGGCGAGGGTTGTGGAGAAGGGCTGCAGGGGCCAGGCTGAGGGTAGGTCTTCTAGGGATACAAGGAGTCTGGTGTACTTTTGACTCCCCCACCTCCATGCCCATTCTTGCCACGACTAGGGCAAGGAACCATTGTGGTCTGGGCAATAGTTTCACCTTCACAATCTGGGTCTGTGATGCCTGCCTGGAGTGAGGCTGTGGGTGGAGCATTGCTCTCCTCCACACCTCGTTTCTGCCGCCTCCTGGGGGGGGTCTGGATTCAGGGTGTGTCCCTAGTGTCCAAGACTTTGATAAGAAACTTACAGAGGCTGATGCCTAAGATTACCTATAAATCTTAATGGAACAATAAAAGCTTTTTCCTGACATGCTTCAAAACTGCACATATGATGAACAGAGAAAGAAAACTGAAAATCTCAAGTTGCATGGTAGAATCAATTAAGCCCCGAGTCGCGTTGCTGCGGATGGTTGAAGTACTCGTAACCCACTTGGCGCAATAGGTCAGCCTAGTCCCTTGGAGCCTGTGATCAGCACAGAGCTTTCCCAGCCTGTCTTACCCCCGCAGCCTGCTCAGTTGTGCAGGTGAGAGCTGCATCCATCATTGCTACTGACTGGACCTGTAGGGGCTACCCTGGGGCATCATCGACTCCAGTCCCAAACAGCACAGGCATTGGGTGCTGACTGCCTAGGAGTGGCCTGACCTCTCCCAGTCATGTTGAAGAGTCTCCAGATGCAGTCCCAGTGCTTCTTCAAGCAGTGATTGGATGCTGTGATGCTGATGGAGTCCATCAGAGTGGCTCAACCCCAGACCACCTAATAGATTCCTCTGGATCTGCCCCAGTGCTGACACATAGCAGCTCAAAAAATCGAAAGCACCCAGACACCACAGAATCACTGAATGCCCCCACAGCCAAAGGAACGAGTGGTACCGACCGTTTCGATTCACGTGACGTGATCGACGATGAGCAAGAGGTAGGGTCGGTGGACGAGCACAAGAGGGTTGTGTGTGTCATCACAGGTAATGTTTGGAATGTGTCTTGCTGAAGTAGGTCTTCCAATAATTAGTCTTGAGAAAAGACCTCTTCTAGAAATGTGTGCAAACTTTTTTGCACATCCAGACCCACTTCTGAGCATTTGTGACCAGATGGATCCCAGGGATCGAACGGTTCGGCTGGTGAGAGGCACCTCCCAGCCTTTCATACAGGAGGGACAGGGTTGGCTGTGAAAAAGCCAGCCAACCCCATTTTGGGTGGGCTCTCTCAGCATCACAGGGCATTATCAACAATAATGAAGAGCACGCAGAGCTAGCTTTGAAGGACGAGTTTGCTAAAGCAGTGTAACAGTCATGGCTTGGCACGTTTTCTGCCATTATCCACCATTTCAGCCTTCTATGCCAAGCATTGTAACGAAAAGATGCAATTCGGCATTCCTGTATAGACTGGATAAGAAGTTCTGGGGACATCGACCGGCATGTGCCACACAAGGCAGGGCTGTGTCTCGTGTCTAGACTATGACGAGCACTATATTCTCAGATTCCGTCTGTCCTCACAGTGTGCTGGGTGAAGCTAGGAGAACAACGGGATAGTAATCATTCCAAAACAGACAACGTACAAATATCTCCCACACTAAACCTTTCCACGGGAACAAGACACACAGAATTACCACTAAGATTTTTTTTTCTTCACATGACAAGAAATCTTTAGCCCATTTGAAGAGGAATGGGCTGGTGTAAAGTGTGCAAAATATTCAACAGAGGAAAATCCAGTCTTACAGATACCAAGAGGCTGCCCATAGTCAAGAGGAAAGTAATCCCACTGCCTGGGGAGGGCCGTCCCTCCCCACCTAAAAACCAGAGCCATTGATGTGGCAATTGAAGCAAGGCACACACATGAAGAAAGACAAAGAGAGGAAGCCTGAGGAAGGGAGGAGAAAGAAATTCAGAGGGCGTCTGGGTTATTCATGCAGGCGGAGAAGGTTGGGTTTACAGCCAACGGCTACCGAAACCTCTTGGTGCGTCTAAGCATTCGATCGGGAAGTCTAACAGGCTTCCTTCTGGAGAACCCGTTCGCTCCCTGGTTGTAGTTCCCATCTCAGTGATACTGGACTTTGCAATGCAGATGTGCAAATAAAGTGAGAAAAGCTTCCTTTTTTTTTTTTTTTAACCCTCCTCTGTTGGCAGTTAAGATTTTGACTTCAGTTGGAAGACAAACTTCAGGTTTTGAAAATGTCTGCTCTCTCCTCAAGCTCCACACTGTGAAAAGCATTTCTAGACCCCAGTTCCCAAAGTCTGCACCCTAGGACTGCTGTTGAGGTGTGCAACACCTGCTTCTTAGTTCATATAACCTTAGGATGTATGTATATGTGTAATACAGCCAGTGCCAGAACTTGCAGAAATATCCCATCCACTGTTTTAGAACACTAGGGTGCCATGTATTAAAATCAAGTGTTGGGATGTTTTGTGGTCTCACCTCCAATAATTCTGATTTTGGAATTGAACTAGTATTAAATTGTATCCAGCCCTGGGCTACAGTAAAATTATACTCACTGCTTTTTTTTTTTTTAATGTTATCTATTTTGAGAGAGAGAAAGCATGCATGATCGGAGGAGGGGTTAAAGAGAAGGGAGAGAGAGAATCCCTAGCAGGCTCCGCATCATCAGCACAGAGCCTGATGTGGGGCTCGAACCCCCGAACCGGGAGATCATGACCTGAGTCAAAATCAAGAGTTGGATGCTTAACTGACTGAGCCACCCATGCACCCCAGTACTCACTGCTTCTTAAGGCTTCATGAAGTAATTTTTAAAAATGCAAGTCTGTGTTTTACCGAGCTGCTCACAGCCTTCTACTGGCTTCCGGTGGCTCTTAGAGCAAAGCCCAGATTCCTTCGAGGCTTTCAGGTCCTGTGCTGTGTGCCACCTTGCCTGCTTCCTACCCTCTGCCCCCACCTCTCTCCCTCCTTCTCTGGGACAACACTCCAGCCTTCTCCCATATCTCGGTCTTCCCATGTGCTTTAAAGTGTCACCATCAGTACCCCTGGAAGGTGGCCGGATCCGCATATGTGAATCACCTACTTGCATCGGCTGAGGGCCCTCCAGTGCCAGGCACGGATGAAGTTCTCAGTAGACCCTTGTGGGATGAATGAATGAATGAATGAACAAATGATCTGTCGCTTCTGTCTTCTCCATGGCTCTCTGGGGTCCGAGGTGTATTTGTGTTTCACAAGGGCCTAGCGTGTAGGTTCGTGTATGAATGTGGAGAGGTGAGGTAGGGAGGGTGGAACCAGAGATCCTCAAAGCCCCTGAGACAGGAACTTCAGGTGAGTGAGGACAAGAGGCAGCTCCTCTGTGGGCCCCTGCAGCTCTAACTCTGTATCTGTCACTCTGTGCATAGGTGGAAGGGGGCATCGGTGAACTGGAACGGCTCCGACCCCATCCTGTGACCTTTCCTGTGGGTAAGCCTATGGCTCCACCACTCATCACTGGGGGTGACAGCTGAGCCCCAGGCCTCAGGGACAAGTCCTTAAGAAGAGCGTCCCTCCTGTCTGGACCAGCAATGCTCCAGAAGTGTCCAGAACCTCCCTGCCCCTTCCATGAAGGGCCCCCAGGACGGTGATGAGGGCCCAGCGTGCTGCTACGTGGCTTCCTCTCAGCTGAGCCGTGACTGCCAAGGATTGGACCACCTCTGCCACTTCTTGTCTGCATCCCTCCCTTGCACCCTGCTGGGCTGCCTGTCCCCTCATCAAGCCTGTGATATGGTCAGCCCGGGGACCCCGGGTTCATTATTTCTGGTAGTTGGCTTTTTATAAAGCAGAAGTCAAACCCTTGCTAAGGACAGAGAGAGACTCATTCATTCTGTGATGGCGAAGGAAGCATGAAGTCTGCATGGTTCATGGCTAGGGTGGGAACAGTGATGGCGGAGGGGCCCCAGAGCCCTGGAGATATCACCTAACAGGGGTCTGTGCAGGCAGGTGGTCCAGTAGGGTCACCGGCTGAGCTTCTGGTCTAGCCTGTCTTCTACTGATCAGCCTCAGGTCTAAGGCACCAGTGTAAGCCCTGCTGACCAGAAACAACTCAGGTCCCCTAGAACCTGTCTCAGGGCAGACCCAGATCCCTGGGAGATCCCGGGAGGATGGTCATGTGGACCTGGCGGGTAGGCTGGACCTGGCCAAGTGGATATGGGGGGAAGAACCTTCTAGGGAGGGACCTCTTGGCCACAGAGGGCAATAAGATGGGGATGAGCAGAGGGAGCGGGGGGAGTCTCCCCCATGTGGCTACCACAGAGCTCCTTGTGAAGAGAACTGCCGGAAATGTGGGTGGGCAGAGCCTGTGGAGACCCCCCCAGAGCAAGGGTAGGACAGGTGGGAATGGGAAAAACACAATCATTCATAAAGGGAAAATTGTACAGTTGCAGCCTCCTCGATTCCATTGATTTACACCCTCCTGGCTTTAGAAGGGAATATGAAGAAGTATAGAGAGGCAGTGGCAGGTGGGAGAGAAGACCAGAGAGAGAGAGAGAGAGAGAGAGAGAGATGTGTCCAAAACCAAAGTCAAGAAACCCCTCGCGACGGCTCCTAACAGTGGGACTGAGCAAGGGCACACAGAGACAGAGCACTGGGCTCCAGGAGCCTCTGTCACGAGGTCCGTCCACGTGAGAAGCCGTGAGCAGCATAAGGGCAGAGCCTGCAACAGTGCCCGCCCCTGCTGCGCACAGCAGGGGCGTGGGCCATTGCTGTCAATGGGCCCTGCAGAGGTGGGTGTTTGCACAGAAGGATCAGGGTGTGAGCTCCTCCTGTGTCGCCCTGGCCCAGGGAGAGGCCTGGGAGAGTCCTGGACACTGGACGGCAGCTGGTCCCCAGCCTCTTGTGTGCCCCCTCTTGGGCTCGGGACACAACAGCTCAGGGACTGTGTTCTCTCTGCAGTGCCGGCTGAAAGGAGACCCCTTTCTCTTTAAGTGCCAGGCGTATGGAGGTGACAGCTCAAGGGCCTGTTTTGCACTCTTGTGGGCTGGGCACGAGCCGTGGCCGGATTGTCGTATTGTATTATCGTATTGTGGGTCTTTGGGGAGAAGCTGGGAGGAGCCGGGAGGGAAGTGCGAGGCAGGGAGTGCCTTGTGCAGGCTGTGCGGAGGCCCCACTGGGGTTTGCTGTGTAAACTCCAGCGGCCATTCGCAGCAGGCGTCCAGCAGAAATGCTTCCTATATGTCCCCGAAATGTTTATGCATTTGTTTTCCTTGGCCAGGGACAGGCTGCTCCAGCTGAGCGCCAGTGGAGGAAGTCGGTTTCCCTGCAGCAGGCTTGTTTATCAACCCGGGAAGGAAAAGTGTGTCTTTGCAATGAAACTCACTTAACCTCCTGACCGGGGTCCCATTGGCAGGGCTGGACAAATCAAAATATTCCCAGCGTTGCTTGAAAAACCCAGTCCCAACAAATTATAAAAACACTCTTCTAGAAGCCAAGATGCAGGTACATGCGCAGGGTGACACCCTGGGCCTGGGGTTTCCTGGAATGGAAGAGGGGCAAAGCCCAGCGCCACCCTCTCCTGGAGTAGAGCCACAGCACTGCCACCAAGCCTGCAAGAATGAAATAGAGGCCCGTGCCTCCTTGCAGGTGGGTGTTCTCCACCCAAGGTGCATGGTTTTCTACGGAGACTGTGGGCAGGCTTCAGCGGGTCCACAGTCTCCTTCCCAAATTATATTAAAATCTTTGTGTTCACGTATGTATGTGTAACTTTCTGGGAAGAGCATCTTTAGCCTTTCTTATACCCTTGAACTTGGACTAACACCCTCCTGAATTCCGCAGAAAATGTTGAGAGTTCTAGAGTTGGGTGGCTTCCCACCCCACTCAAGGGCGGTGCTGGGTGTGGCTGCCCCATCTGTGCCCCAGGTGCATGGGGCAGGGGGGGCCGGGCCCCGCCAGGTCAGTGAGCAAGCTGACCTCAGTGAGGTGTGAATTCTTGGTCTCTGGAGGAAAGAGCCGGCCAGTTGCACTGCCCTCCCAGTTGTGTGAGCAGTAAGGGCCATCTCACGACCACTCAAGTCCATACTCCCCCATCAGTGGAAACTCCTCTGCCCCCTGCTTCTTTGGGGCTCCAGTCACTAGCGACCTCTCCTGAGTCAGGTGATTCATGCTCCAGCTGCTGCTTACGACAGCTCTTGGTACCTGGTCACACCCAGCTTCTGGTGAAGTCAACCTCCTCCTTCACCTCTTAAGAAGACCCGAGTCTTCCTTCTGCAAGATCCACGTTTGAACCATGCAAGGCCTCCCCAGCTCTGGAGGTCAGACCTTTCCCACCTCAGCCTGTCTCTCTGCTCAGCCTCCCATAGGGAACAGCAATGTCTCCCATCCTTAGGTGGGAGTCAGGGACCTTCCCACACTGTGGGCACACAGAGTAAGCTTTCAATCAGCTTTCTGGAAGCCTCCCCCACTTGGCTTTAGGAGAGGACATGCACGCCTCCGTGCCCCATGGCTGGGGGAAGGGATCCCGGCACACTGACGCCTCTCTCCAAAGAAGTCATCAGTAGTTACTGGCCTCTTCCACTGCCAAGTGCTTTCTTCACCTTCTTCCGTGGCCAGAGGACAGGATGTGTTGGCCGAGCAGAGACCTGCTGTCTCTGTAGGTGCTTTGTGGCAGCAGCACAGGTAAGAAGAGCAGTTTCCAGAAGAACTGCAAGCATTCCTTGGGGGCTCAGAGCTGGGCCAAGGCTTGGAGGGGTGCTGGGGGATATCCTAAGGCAGGGGTGCATCCAGACCCCATCCCACGGCTTTTTTCTGAGCAGAAGGAAGTTAGCGGTGGGGGCCTAGCCCGTCGCGAGCACCGACAGGGGGCCCACCCTCCTGGGAGGGCCACGGATGGTGAAGGACCAGTCTTAGGCTCCCACAGTCCCGTGGCTCTGCTAAGCCAACAATGGCAAGGGGAAGACTTGTCTGCCCTAGTGTAGGCTCTAGTCTTGCTACTCAACGTGTAGTCCTTAGACTAGGACACTTCCTAGACATGCAGACTCTCAGGCTCCACCCACCACCTCCTGAGTCGGAATCTGCGTTCTAATAAAACCATCAGATGACTCAGGTTACGGTTAGAGAGAGCTGTACTCTAGAACTTGTGGTTTTGTGGGGCTGAGGGTGTGATGACGCAGAAGTTGGCCCCATAACGAGGCTGTACTGAAGGGACGTGCGGGAGAAGTGTTGTCCAAGGACAAGCAGCATCAGGACCAGGGGTCCCCTCTGCTTCCTGCCTGTGTAGCTGTGAGCACGTGACCTAAGCTCTTTGGGCCTCAGTTTCCTCGTCTGTAAAATTAGCACCCGCCCAGGGCTGTACTGAGGATTCAGTGTGTCAATGCACAGTGAGTAGGGCCTGGCACGTCACAAGGACCTGCAAAGTGTTTGCTCTTAATATTTCCAGAGGGGACTGGAGGGCTCCTCGGCGGTGGCAGCATCTTACCTAAGTCTTGATGGATGGGCACGGTTTTGACAAGTGGAGACTTGGATGGCAGATCACTCAAGGTGAAAGGTTGGTGAGAGACCCTGAAAGGGTTTTAAGAGACCCTGAAAGTCCATGAGGTCTGTGGGCCTCATTGAGGTGACCCCAGAGTGGGAGTCCCAGAGAATCAGAGGAGGGACAGAGTGGGGGAAGGCCTCAGACGGCAGGTCCAGGGCTGGGACCTGTTCCCAGGAGACAAGGTTTGCTCAGAGCTCTACTTGAGATCTCTCTCCCTGATGGGGGAGTGAGTGTGGGGCAGAGGCAGGGGGCACACTGAGGGGCACATACTGCCCAGGAAAGGCAGTATGAGTGGGGAGGCCAGGAGATGATGGGGGTGACAGATGCTGATGGCCTTTGCTTTCCAAGGCCCCAGGATGATCCTCACTGGCCACTGAGCCCTTCCGGGAGCCTAAACTTGCAGGAGGCAATCAGGCTGCCAAGTCTATTTACAGGTATTTCTCCCCATCTGCCAGAGTCCTCCCTACTCCCTAATCGTGCCCTAATCCTCCTGGGGCTGTGGGAGCTGTAATTACCAGGCAAAAATGTCAGGCATTTGCGATAATAGAGATTGCTTAACGCAGGACGAGGGGTGGTTGGCAGGTGGGTGGGAGAGTGGGCGGGCAGGCTGCCCATGGGTCAGTGTGGCGCACTGCCAGTTTCGGCATGTTGCTCGGGGATGTGCTTCACAGCAGACCTCTGCGCAAGAGAGGAATCAGAGCCCCACGCTGGTCAGGGGCTCGGTGCTCACAGCCGCCCGCCCTTGGCCTTTCCTGCTGTCTTGGCATCAAAGTGCTTCATCTACTGTTCTGTCCACATTCCCGGGAGATACCTATGCTATATCCTGTTGTCTGGGAAATCATCGAAGGCCTTCTGTTCACAGATGGGGAAACTGAGGCCAGATAGGGATTGTTCGTGAAGACCCCTGCTGGGACATTTCTCCTTCATGGAAGGGTCTCTTGGAGACCAGAACACCAGACGGCCTTTGGGCTCAAGGGAATACATGTGATGGGAAGTCTAAGGGGATGATTCCAACCTGCCTGTCTGCCTCCTCACCTTGCTCCCAGCTCCACACTCCGTGCACCCCCAACCATAGCAGCTGCTTGAAGCCCCTTGCCACCTGCAGCGTTTGCCAGTGCTCTTTACTGCACCTGGGTCCCTGCCCTCTGGCTCCCCATGACCATCTGCCAAATCTGACCTGACCCTCAAAGCCTGTCTCCAAGGCCCCTCTTCTAGGAAGCCCTCTGGGATTACCTAACTGAAAGTGCAGGACCCACCCTCTGAGGGCCCTCAATCGGCACCTCTCTCACAGCCCAGATCCCAGCTACAGGTTTCTCTCATTACCCAACAAGTGCATATGCATGCGCACGCGCGCGCACACACACACACACACACACACACACACACACCCTCTACACCACCCTGTTTCCTTGCCCTTGGGCCTGAGGCTCCTGGTCTTCCTTCTTTCCTGCTCCTCGTGTACCTGTCTCATCCTGGGGGATGAAGCCCAAAGATCATTCCCCATCTTTGGAGAAGCCCCTCCATCACCCACCCCTGCACCCCTCCCCCATCCCGCCTCCAGGCATAAAGCCCCAGTCACTGGGTGTTGGGGTGGAGAGGTACTTACTGCCTGAGGTCTTTAAACCGTTGATTCCGGGTGTGGTTTTGATATTAAACCCTGCGCCTTTCCTGTGGCCCTTGATAAGGGCAATCCTGGGTGCTTATCTGGCATTTTCTGTTTTAAGGCCTCTCGGCATCTGGGAGGTTCAGGAAAAGCCCTGCCTCCCTGTGGAATGGGGCTCACCTCCATGATAGCACCCACCTCCTTGTGTCCTGCCTGGGTGCCCAGCGTGAATACTCTCAGGGCACTATAGACACCGGTTGTCAGCACCATCTCTGGGCTCTGCCCCGGCACGGGGACCAGGCCTGAGGGAGTGTTATTAATAATCACGCCAGGACAGTTGTGTAAACAGACTATGCTGTGTATGGGAACTTTACTCTCAGGAAGGATTGTTTTGTTACCGATTGATTTCCTGACTTGATTCCCAAGTCCCGGGCTCAGATCCTTCTTGGATTTTATTGGGGGCATAGGGCTTAGAAGAGGGAAACTTGTACAGGCCGGAGCAGTCAGTGAGGCTTCTTGGAGGGGGGAATTGAAGGCGGGCCCTGAAGGAAAGTAGGGGAGGAGGAGGGCCAGAGGTACCCCAGCCCAGATGGGCAGGGTCAGGGCTGCCAGGAGGAAGGGAGGGGCTGGGGCATCTGGGGCGGCGGGAAGATAAGGAATGTTAGAGCTGAAGGGCTTTTGTGTCCGGCAAAGGGGGTGGCGCTGCCTCCTGAGCGCTGGGAAGTCGTGGGGGGTCTCGGAGCAGGGCAGCGGTGGCTCCACGCTGCTTTAGAAGACCGTGCTGCAGCAGCGTGCGGGGCGGGCCAGAGGGCAGACGCCAGCCTCTGAGCTAGGGCCCCAGAGAGGAACAGCAGTGGGAGACACCTTGCATTTTAGTGATTCAGCCTAGGGGGTGAGGTGGGGGGAGGGGGCCCATGGGCTTGGAGTCAAGGCCCCTCTCTCCCCTGCTTCCTGGCAGGCAGACTTTGGCCTTGAGCAGCCGTTGCTTCTGTGTGCTCCCCTGTTGGCACTGGTGGCCGTAGCTCTCCTGGGAATGGTCTTTGCAAAACATCCCTACCTCCCGATGAAGGCTTCCTCCGTCTCCTGTCTTGGCAAACCATGAAGGAGGGGGCCTCAATGTGAGGAAGTGCCCAGGCCTTTGTTCTGGACCCGGCTACGGCTGGACCCACTGCCCATTGTTTTCGAAGCTGTTGGTGACCTTGGGCCAGCTGGACGGGACCGGCTGGCTCCCTTGGGCCTGGCCACCTCCAAGTACACATGGAAGACAGCCAGGCTGGCAGGATGGCTCCCAGTCCCTCCGTGGGGAGGGCATCTGCCACATGGGCTGCCCCAACTGTGTTCTCAGAGCCTGGGACCCCCAGCTTGGCCATTTCGGGTGTTAGTGGGCATTATGGAAACTGCTCCTCTCCTGAGGACCAGGAAGCTCTCAGGCAGGAAAGCACAGTCCCAGTCTCTGGTCTGAGGCTCCTGCTTCCTTCGCATGCACTGTCGTTTGGGCCCTGGCTCTCTGGAACCTATGGGTCAGAAGGCCAAGCTCTTGTCTGCCGTGTTCCCTCTGGGTTGGGGGAGGGGGTCCTTGCTGCACCCATGGGGGGCTGTGTACCAAGACAGGGGACTGCGCAGCCTGCCAGGGGGTGGGGAGCGTTATAAACTGGGACCTGGACTTTGATGACCCGGGTTTAGATCTTAGCTCTAACTTCTCGGTTGTGTCGCCTGAGTTGCAAAACAGAATAAAAAGACGAAACAAACCAACAAACCAAAAACCTCTCTGAGCCTCAGTTTCCCTCCCTGTGAAATGAGAATAATAACATCCTGTACCTCTTAAGGTTGGGATGGGAGTAAGGGCACAGTGCTTGCAACTGGGCTTGGTTCCCAGTCTGCACCCAGCAGATGTTGGCTCTTTGACTGGGAGCCGGATGGGAGGATGCAGGAATCCGGGTGGATCTAGCTCACAGAGAGACAAGAAGTGTGACCATGTGGGATGGGGTGACACGGTGAGGCCACTCCATCCCTGGAGGTCAGCCCCTCTTCCCTGACCCCCTCCCCCAAATATCAGTCCTTCCTCTCCTTTCTCCAGCTCTCATGGCCCCATAGCAGCTTCTGGGCTAACTGAATATGTGCTCCCCTCTCTGGTCACCCCATATGGCCCTCCCCCTCCACTTTTGTAAAATGAGGTCATCAGATGAGGTGGCTCTGCAAAGCAGTGACCACTCCTGAGACTGAGACGAGGGCACCAGTGGCAGGCACTGTGTGCAGCACCTGCAGGGCCCCTCTCTCAAACCTCTCACTTTCAGGTGGGGAAACTGAGTCTCAGAGAGCCAAGGTACTCGCCCAGGGCCTCCAGGCTAATAGATGGCAGATGTCAAGTTCTTACTTGCTCCCCTGCCTCCTAGAAGGCCACCAAGCAGAGGGGTGGGGGAGGAGCGAGACACTTCCCGGAATCCCTCATCCCCTGTCTTCCTTGATTATTTTCCCCAGTCAGCAGCCCAGGCCTGAGACTTCAGGGCCTCTGGAAATGTCTGTGAGCACCCTAGTTTCTATACCTGCAAGCCATTATGGGAGCCCAGTCTTCCCTTTGATTCAGATGGCTCCCTGTCAGTGGCCCAGAGAAAAGGATGGGCCAGGCCCCCTGCCTGGCCCTGCTCAGAGGAAGCCCGGCCAGCCAAGGTGGGAGCAGGCATCCAGCTTCAGAGTCTCCTTCAAACCCCACTTCCTGTCGTCCCCCAGCCCCGATGGCTTTGGCAACCATAGAAAATGCCAAGCACTTTTTTTCCTTCTTCCCCACTAACACAGACACACCTTGGGTTTATTTGTCTAAAGATTTTCCATTTCCTTTTCTGGAAAGTCATCAGGATTATGCACGTCCCCTTCATCACAAAGGAGTCTGGGAAGAGAGAGGTATATCCTTGGTCACCCCGGGAAGGGATAAGCAAAGAAAGCTGAGAACCTAGCACCTTGTGACTCAGCTGTGCTCTCCTTGACACCCCCTTAGGCTGAGATGACTGTTCAGGTTGGCCTTTCATAGGAACACAGCTGCTTAAGAACCTCTGGCTGGGGTGGTCACCTCCCAAGGCCATGTGGCACAAGGCTGACAAAGTCTGTCATCTCCTGTGTCCCATCCATGGCTGTGCCCACAGTCACGTTCAGAGGCCTAATTGTTCAAGCTCCTCGTTCAGCCCCAGCTCCCCCCCCCCCCACACACACACACCGGTCTGGGCCAGGAGCTCTCCGAAGGCAGAGCCCCTGCGCCCCCAGCCAGGTGCACCTGAGGCAGGCGGGGCCCAGGCCTCCTTCCCTGCGCTGACCTGGAGGGAAAGCAGAGATTCAGGCTCTGAAGCCCAGACAGACTCACAGAGCACACCATCCCTCTTCCAGCAGCCCCTCTCTGAGGGTCTCAGTCAGCCCTGGGGAGAGGGGCAGCGAGGGAACCGCCCCACCCCTGCCATGGCTAGAAGCCCACTCATCCATCCATCCTTCTGCTTGGGCCTTTCCTCTTCCCAAACCACCTCCCTTCCTTTGCATAAACAAATCTATCTGCCATGTCCCCCCCTTCTAGGAAGCCTTTCCTGATTATTGGGAAGAGGTGGGGATCTTCCGCTGCCCACAAATCCACCTCACCCCTTCCTGAGCCTCAGGCCTGGGCCTCGGCTACCCTGCCTCACACACCCAGGGCTGCATGGTGGAGCATCAGAGTTGTGAGTTTCTCTCCACTTGAGCCAGCTCGGGGCTGAGCCGCTGAGTGGTGGAAGGATGGTCACCTATGGGCATTGACCGTGGCGCTGGCCCAGGCCGGGCACCAAGGGGCATCGTGTTATCCGCACTGTGACTCTCCATCAGGATGCAGCCCACTGAGGTGCCCAGGCTCAGCCCTTCTCACAGAAAGGCCCACAATGCCCCTAAAGCACAGCCTCTGCCTGCTCCTCAAATCTCCTGGTGATAAGGTCTCCTTGATCAGTTCCTTGAGCAGCCAGAATCTGGGGAGAAACTTCCTCCCTAGCACAGGCGGCTGTCTCTGTTACCATAGAGGAACCATTGGTAAACATGTCTTCCTTTCTCGCGATGGCTTCCGGGAAGCTCAGAGGGAAAGTGATGCTCCATTGTAATCTCTCTCTGGTGTCACAAGAAGCTTCCTGCCTCTCTGTGTTTTTAACTAGACTATGATCCGGAGTTTTGTCTTGTTTTGTAATTCAGACACTTGCTGCTCAAAGTCCTGAGACCAGAGAGCATTAGTATCGACTGGGAGATTGTTAGAGCTGCAAAATCTTGGGGCCCCACCCGGGCCTACTGAATCAGGAGCAGTGTTTTAATAAGCCCTCCAGGGGACTCACGTTTGCAGTATAGTCTGAGAAGCACTGATGGAATCCCCAAGTGCTTTTAGAACAGATATAAAAGGTAGATGAGATAAGACCTGCAGTGATTCTTCCCCTTCCTACCCTGACTTCTCTACCAAAGAAATTTACCTCTGCAGCGGCCCTGCTCAAGCCTGACCCCACTTCACACCAGCCCTCTTTGATTCTGACCTTTGGTTCTGCCCTCTGGCGAGCAATTCTGTAACCATTCCCATGAGCTGTCGAGTGGAAGAAGTACCCACACAGGACATCATGACCCTCTGGATATCAAATGATATCGAAGTGCATCCTGGGTCTGGTGATGTGCAGTTTTAGGCAGCTTTTCAGATCCCTTCGGATCCTGAAATTCCATGCCTCCTCCAGGAAGGCTTCTATGATTTCTTCCACCCTTACTGATCACTCCCCACCCCCAGCTCATAAGCTCACCTGGGTTCTTCTTTGCCTTGTATTTGTGAGTCTGGGCCCCCAACCGCCAGAGAACTTATGGCCTGGGTCTCCTCCTCTGTCCACCTGCCCTTAGACTGGTGAGTGGGAGATACAGGCAGGCAGCTGACCCAGGCCTCTTTCCTGGCCTCTGGCTCTAAAAATGGCCTCTTCCGAGGGCTTCTCGCTCTTGAACACGGAGTGCTTGGGAGAAGGCCTCTCACCCACCCCTTGGATGCTGCCAACACTGTATATTTAGCCTTTGTTAGGACTGGGCCTGGCCTGGGCAGAGGCAGGATCACTATAAGGGGACTGGACTTCCTGAATTCCAGACACTGTATCCCCAACCCCTGAGGCCCTGGTTCTTTAAAGTTGCCAGTGAGATTGGCCTGGAGGAGGTGTGCAGCGATGAAACGGTGTGTGTGGTAGGGAGTCCTGCCTCCCTCATGCTGCAAGTCCTTCCTGGTCCACTGTGTGCCCTGGTGGCTGTTGCTCTGCTGGTGGGATGGGGCGGGAGGGGGTGGTCACTGCGTGTGACACTGGGGAAGCCACTTTAGCTCATGGCCTCAGTTCACTTTTGTGCAATAGGGTCTTAATGACCTGAAGGCCCTCCTATCCTAATGGTCTAATACCCTGGGCGTTCAGAGGTGCCCAACCCTTGGTGACAGGGGGGCTCTGGATGGGGAGGCACAGGGACCCTGTGAGTTGCCCGATGGACACACCTGTAGAACAACAGCACAAGCGGGAGGTGTGCATGTGTTGGGGTGAGGCTGCTGACACTGAGGGCTGGGGAGCCAGAGCCTGGCTGGGCGCAGGGGCCCGGGGCAGGGGGCCATGTGATCATTTTCTCATTAGGCAAGACAGCGATCTGCCTGTGTGAGATGATCTTGCTGGCCCTGTGGGCTCCAGGAATGTTGGCTTCACATGAATAGAATCCCCAGAGCGGACCACAGAGGGAGGGGTCTGCAATGGAGAGGGACAAGGGTGGGCACCTCCCACCTTCCTAGACTCACCCCTACTGGCCCCAGCCCACAGCATCATGACATCCTAGGAAGCTAAAGAGTGAAAAGGGTGGTCCCGGAATTGCACCTGCCCATCCCCACTCCACGGGGGCCCAGCACACCCCTCCTGACACTGGCTGGTGGGCTGGCAGATGGCTGGCTCTCTTCACCGTTGAAAACTTTCCCGAGCTTCTCTGTACACCGAGCCTGCTCCCCATCTGGCTGTGAGCAGAGAGCTGGGTCAGATCCAGTCCCCATCCCCCTCCCAGGGTAGGGGGTCCTGGCTGGAAATGAAGAGACTAGGACACACATAGTGTATTCCCAAGAGAGGAACCTTGGAGCCATGCAGTTACAGAAATGCCTACCACTGCATTCCTCTTGCTCACGCCTCCTCCTCTCCACCATCTAAAGTCAGCTCCCCGATAAGGAGATGAGTTGAGAGAGGCCCCTGGATTATGAACAGCACAGGTAGTAACAGCTATGAGCGCTCGAAGGTGCCAGAGAGACCGTGCAGTCTCCAGGGTTCAGGGTACAGGCAGCAGAGTCCGTAGGATACACAGCAGAGGGTTTAGGAGGTGCAAGGTTCATGGCCACCATGTGTATCTCTGCTCTGTGTATTTACAAGCCTGTGCTCACATGAGGTTGTGCATGCACTTGGGTGGGTTTGAGTATGCACGCGTGTTTGCATATGTGTATACACATGTGCGTGCAACGTGTTGTGCAGGCAACCGATGTATATGCTGGTGTGTACGTGTGCATTGCCCGTGCGTATGTACACGTGTGTGCAAGCACATGCTGTGTGTGTGTGTGTGTGCGCACGCACATGCACCCACATTTGAGCATGCAAGCCCATGCACTGTCAGGGGAGGGGGAAGGGACAGCTAAGCCTGTGTAGTGGCACCCCAGCCAGGTGTGGCTTGGCAAGGGCAAGTGAGAGGGATTGAGGACTCATCGTGAAGGAGAGGGCTGGGGACACAGCTCAGCCTGGGAATATGCTTTACTTGTTAGAAGGGTCAGTCTGAGCCTGGCGGGAGTGTGCTCATCTCTGTCCCTGCCCTGCGCACTGCTGTCTAGCCATAGTGGTGGGGGGCGGCCGTGGTGGGGGGCAAGGCCATGTTTTCACTTTCACGGACCCTGGGCTCTTTTGCGTTCGTGGGCCTCTGCCTCCATAAACAAATATGAAAAGCTAAATTTTACAACTGTGCTGGTGTAAAGATGAACAGGTGAATCCTGGTGGTGAGTCGTGAGAACAGCCACTAGCACGGAGAAACAGGAATTTCCCGAAAGCCCCGCTACCCGCTGGCACCTAAGTGGCCCTGCTGTCGGGCCCAGGAAGGAGCAGGAGGCTGCGCCTGGGCCCGCGTCTGCTCCTATGGCGGGAACCCAGCCGGGACTTGCTTGGGGGAGAAGCCAAAGAATCCAGTGAGGCTTTTGGCCCTGTGAAGCACCAAGCCGGTCCCAGCAGCGGGACCCAGAGGAGGCAAAGGGAACCCGGCACGGGTGATGGGACCAAGGGGCAGCTGGGGCAGGAGCCAGCAGCCGTGGCGGTTCTCGGGAAGATACACGGCCAAGGAAGATATAGTAGAGAGCAGCAGTGGCCGTGGGATCCACAGCAGAGCAGTGAGGCCAGGTGGCCACGTGGCATGGGGCATCCAGGAGAGGGGCTGGAGGAGGAGAGGGAGCATCGTTCCTGCCTGCAGGACTTGCTGAGAGCATGTGGACACCCCTTCTGGGGACACTGGCTATAGGCGAGGGGGGGGGGATGAGAGGGGGGCAGGGTGGCTGGGAAACCTTGAAAACTGAGCAGAACTCGAAAGAGCCACGGGGGTTAGACATTTGGGGGACAACGGCATTGGTGGGGGGTTGACCTACCTCTACACTGGCTCAGGCCCTGCTGGGAGATGGAAACATTAGGTCCTGCGGGCTGGGGGAGTAGATGGCAGGCTCCCTCATGGATATGTTCTTGCTGCCCAGGTCTCTTTCCTCTTACTCAGGGAAGGCGCTTTTCTGAGTCCTTGCTGGAGTCCAAGGAGGAGATAGCCTCTCACCAAGTAGAGAAGAGGGGAGGAAGAGGCTGGGTGTGGCTAGCAGGCCAGGCCTCGGCAGGTACCAGGAGACCCGGACTCTAGTCCTAACTCCCCCCTGACTCACAAAAGGATGCTGGGCATGCCACCTTGCCTCTCCGAGCCTCAGTTTCTCCATGTGTAAAACGAGGGCATCAGGTCCACGGCCAGCGGAGCCTCTTTTCCCAATCTTGATGCGTTAGGATGTAATAAGGCACAGAGAGGAGATTTTGAGGGCCCAGGCAGGAGGGGTTAAGGGCCTGGAAAGTAGAGCGGAAGCTTCAGTAGCAGTGAGGTCAGCAGAGAGGGGAAGTGTGTGTGTGCCCAGGGCAAGGAAACTCTCCGAAGTCGCTTATACACAGGACGAGGACTCCCCTTCCAGGGACCCACACTGCAGAGGCTGGCTCCAGGCAGAGCCCTCTGCCCTACCTGGCCCCCAAGGGTGTTGCCGGCCGCCTGGCAAGAATGCCACCACCAGCATTTTCTGGAAGTGAGGGATGCCGCCCTCCTGGCCCGGCCTGGCCTCCTCGCCTGCAGGGCAGGGCTGGGGAAACCGTGACTTCATTCCCTCTTTTCTCCTCCAGTCTAAGCAGAGTTGGGGGTGGGACAGGGGGCGGCCCTGTGTCCTCAAGGCACCCTCATTCAGTCCTGGGAGCCCAGCCCATCCTCGAAGCCCTGCTCCCATCTTTGAATGTGGCGTGTCGAACTCTCATGGATGCTAGCAGGGCTGGGGGCGACTGTCCCCATCTTGTCTCTCTGTCTCCTCCTCTGCAGCATCAAGCGGGGATATTGCTGAAGAGTTGAGTGAACATCCAAACAGAAGATTCCACTTTCCAGAAATAGGCTTGACATCACCCTCCCCCCCAGCCCCCAGCCCCAACACACACAGTATTGCTCAGGGAAGGCAGGGGTGGGGGAAGACAGTAGCTTGGAAAATTAAAATTACTAAATTGTTCTGCCCCTGGTGAATCACTGGTGGCCCGCTAAATCCGGTTTTGATTTAAGGGGGATCGTGTGACGCCTAAATGGCCAGGAGTTATCTGTCAGGGAGGAATTCTAGGCTTTGAGAGGTGGGTGCTTGTCTCTCAGGGAAATCGGATGGTCAGGGTGCAGATATCTCCTGGATCATCCCCTGAGCTCAGCTCTGCTGGGGGCATGGTGGGCCGGGGGTGAGAAGACCCCAGCCCTGTCCTGCAGCCCAGCTTCACCAGCAGGGCCATCAGCGGATGGGGTGGGGGCAGGGGTGTGTGGGGGGGTGAGAACCAGGTCTGGAGGCCAAGGTGCATCGCCTTAACTGAGGGTGCTGCCATGGAAGAGGGGGTCAGGAGAGGAGGTGCCGCTGGGAAGGGGAAGGAAGGAGGGTGCCTAGCAGGAGGAAGAGCGGACATGCAAATATCCGGGGACAGGGAGCCTGGTGGCACAGGAGCCGGGGACCTTGTCTGGAGTTGGGAAGGGGTGGAGAGTGGAGAGCCTTAAGGACTGGGCTGAGCAGTGTGGGGGACATTCTGTCTTCTTTTTGGTCTCTGGGCCTTGGTCCCTTTTCTGCTCCCCCAGGCTCAGGGGTGGGGGTCTGGCTGAGCCTCACTGGAAGGATGACTCCACACTAATGTAGAGTCCCCACTTTGGCCCATGCCTCCCTGGCCCATGTCTTCCAGGCAGTGGTGCGGGGGGGGGGGGCAGGGGTGGGGGACGGGCCCCGTCTGTGCAGCCAAGAGCCAGGGCTGGCAGGTCTTAGATCAAGTTCAGGGGAGGGATGCACCGAGCACCCTGTTGAGGGAGGGGCAGAGCCACGAGGAGGCGGAGGGATTCTGTGGGAGAAGGCATTCTTTTATGTTTCACCCCCTCCCCAGGACTTTGTCCTGTCTTCCCACCCTCTGTTAGCGCACCCTGCCTCAATTCAGGAAAGCCTGACCGATTCTGGAAGATTCATCCAACATGCTGGTGAGCTGATGGTGACCGCATGGTCAAAGCCAGTCTGCTGTCAGAATTCCCTTCCGCCTCCAGCTCCATCTTCCTGGTGGGCCTCCCGGAGGGAATGAAGTCATTGTTTCCCACACGGAGGCCTGTGGGTGGGAAACCCCTGCCCCGCCCAGTAGGGAGGGTCCACTCCCCTCAGCCCCTCTGCACGGGGCTCCACAGAAGCTTCTGGCTGAAAGAGTGACGGCTGTGACCACACCCATGGGTGTCTTCCCCCCATGCAGCCTGGGACCCCCCCCCCCCCATCTTCCATGCATCTGAGAAGCTGTGCACCCATCTCTGGACAAAGCCTGAGGTTCTCCCGCTGGATCTTGGTGGAGCTACGGCCCAGATTGTCCTGGAAACAGCCAGCTCTGACTGGAAAGTGGGTCTCGCCGGGCACGTCAGAAATAAGGCACATCTGGTAAAACGATTTCAGACTGTTGCTCCTGAAGGGCCAGACAGTGCCCGGCCTTGAGTGGCTTCAAGCCCCGCCCGGGACTCAGGAGTTGGGGAGGGGAGCAGTCTCCCCTTATGTAGCCTGGCTCGGGCCTGTGGGATCTGGAGGCTGGGCCTGTGCCACTGTCCGTGGGAGGGACACGGAGCTCACGGAGGCAGGCCACGCGGTGGGGAGGAGCTGAGGTGTGGGTAACACCCTGCCTCAGAGCCCAAGCTCCCCGGGGTTGTAGGGCTCAGAGGTGGCTCTGGTCTCTCCCAGCACTCTGAGTGTCCACTCTTAGCTCAGTGCTTCCTTCTCCATCCACCCCTCACCCTGTCCCAATTGTGCGGAGAGGTTGGAGATGGCCCTTTCCTTTCCGCCCCCATGTTCCCTGCCCATCCTGGGGCCTGGATTTCTCGGTCCTGTCCTTGTTACTGGGCCATCAGAACTTGGCTTTCCGTCTGGTAATCAGGGCCATCAGGGGCCGTTCCTGACAGGCGAACAGAGAACCAGACTGGGGTTCTGGGAATTGGGCCGGGGTGGGGGGGGGGTCCTGAGTTCTAATCCTAGCTCTGCCATTCTTTGCCCAATCACTTAACATCTGAGCATCCCAGGCTGTGGTGAAGATGAGCCCTCAGCCCGAGACTGTTCCCTCCTTCCCTTCCTCCCTTCCTCCGTTCCCCGGTTAGCCAGGATTTGTGGCAGACCAGGGAGAAGAAGGCCATGGGGTTTTCAGCCTTCCTGGGTCTTGGGCTGGAGCGGCATTTCTCCCTCTTGCACTGAAATGGTCAGGTCATGGCTACACAGGCCCTCCTCCATTATGGGAGATGGTGGGTGAAAGAGGTGGGCATTGTTCTAGAGATGTCTGCACTCTGACAGCCTCTCTTGGTGATGGCAATGCCTTTGCCCAAAGGAATGGAGTATAATGGTGGGTGGCCTTTAAGGCAGAGGCCAGGTGGGCATGGGGGAGGGGGCAGGAGATGCAGTGGATGTCCAGGGTGTTGTCTCGAGGACCCTCATATCATCCTGAGATGGGTGGGTGCCTAATTTGCCTAGGCAAAAGTGCTTTGCTACTCTGCCTCCCCCCCCTCCCCCACCCATGTCGTGCCCTGCTCCAGAAGGATGCAGGTCCCCGGCAAGTACACACTCATGCACGTGTGCCCTGCACAGCTGCAAACTCCACCATCTGGAGTGCCCACATGGAGCCTGCCCATGCTAGAACGCAGGCTTCAGGAGGACAGGGAGCTGGGCGGTCTGCTTTGCAGCCGTCACCCCAGTGCTCAGAGAAGTTTGGCACATGAGGCACGCTAAGTAAATATTTGGTGGATAAATGAGAATGTCCCAGGTGACTCTCAGGTGCATAGCAGCACACGGTGCTTCCTCACGGATCCTGACCCGGCCCGTGGAGCCTGTCATGGAAACCGGAGCAGGAAGTCCCGCACCCCCGCACGAGCCTGAGTCCGGTGGCCCTTGTGGGCCTGGTGCCAGCTCTCCCCCTGCTGCCTGCCTCAAGCCTCCAGGCTGAGTCCTGGTACCTGCCAGCATCTGAACTCCTCCCCGCACCAAGTGGAGGGCAGGGACAGATGTGGGCCAGGACGCTCAGCGGGCCGGAGGGGTCGTGGGAAATGGCCAGGGCCAGGCATAAGGCAGCAGCCTCCTGGGGTGTGGAGAGCTGAGCAAGTGCTGCCCAGAGGAAAGGATGTGGAGGAGGTTCCGGGAAGTGGCCCAGTCCGGCTGGCTCCCTCTCTTGGGTGGTTAATAAGGCACCGATGACCTCCGGCCGCCGGGCCTTGCTGAGCGTGCAGGGCCCTCTGGCCACCGTGCCAACTCCATGCCTTGCATCCACTCCATCCTGTACTTACAGGCACTTAGGTGGCCACGGCTCCCCTCCACCTCCACCCCCAGGGGGCCTCCTGCTCCCGGCAAATCCCGGGCTGATCCCTGGGTGGTTCGTCGCCGCTCCAGGGTGGCTGCAGCCAGGCAAAAGGGTGGCCAACAGGGAATGGTGTCATCTTCGGCAGATGGCCCCTGGACACGAGGCCAAAGACCCGCATGCCCATTCATGCCCTGCCCTTGGCACATGCAGAACTTAGAGATGTCCTTCCCCTTGCTGGGCCTCAGTTTGCCACCTGTAAACTGGGGAGAAGTCAATACTCAGGAGCAGGACCGAGGACGGGTAGGCAGGAGGTGGGAGGAGAGGGCCAGAGTGGGCCCCTCCCTCCTGGGCCGGGCCTTGCCTGCCTCCCGGGGCCCCACCTGGCTGCTCTGTCCCTAACTGCACACCCTGACTGCCCCAGGCTGGCGGACGGGCAGCAGCTGCCTGCCCGTGGGAGTCTAGTTGCTTGCACAGTTTATCAGCTGCCTTTGGGCCTCTGGCTTAAGGCTGTGCAGGGAGGGCACAGGGTGGACCACAGGGGTCTGCAGAGCAGCCTCGTCCCCTCCCCCATCTTTCCCCCTTTGTATCTTGCCTCTGGGTCCAGTCCTGTATCCTCTCTTTCTAGTTTATCTCTTCACCCTCTGTGTTCCCTGTCTGTCTCTCCTTTTCGGTCTGGCCTGGAGATGTCTCTCTTTCACTTCCACTTTTGTTGGGATTCTACTTCCCCTTTTACTTTTTCATTCCCTCTGTTTTCCCCTGTCTGTCTGTCTGTCTTCCCTTCTCAGTCTGTGTCTCTGCCTCTCCCCTTATCTTGTGTCTTTTCTCCTCTTTCCTTCCTGTCTCCAGGCTAGGTTGCCGTCCCTTCTCTCTCCCCAGTGGTCTGCCGGCTTGCAGCCTTTGAGAGGAAAGTCCTAGACTGCTCCCATTTTCCCCACCTGCCCTGAAATCATTGGTTCAAATTTCTCCAGAAGCGTGAAGGCCCCCAAAGCCTGCCCTTGACCCCAGAGTGGAGGGTGGGCCACAGACAAGCTCTCTGTGAGTCTTAATGCCTCTGAGCCCCCATCAACTGGACCTGGCCAGTGGCTCTGGGGCCCGGGACATCCCTAAAGTGACTTCCAGTGGCCAGGCCTAGTCTGGGATGCAGGAGGCCCAGAATGCCCCCAGGGACCCCTGGACCCGGGGACTCCAGACTAACGCCACCCTGGGATGGGATGGGGATGCCAGGCAAGCAGTATCATGGTGCCCCGCCTCCAGGGAAGGCACCGTCCACCTGCTGAGTCCAGCCTGCCCCATCCAGTGCTCCTGGCTCTGCCTGCGGGCACCCTCTGAGCTTTGCATGTAGGGCAGGGACACCTGGACTTCTGTGGCCCCCTGAGTGGGGCCAACTTGGAGGAATTTCCCAAAGCCTATTAGAGCAGTGGCTGCCTCCTGCCTGCCTCCTTGGGCTGGGCAGGGCTGAGGGCGGAGGGAGAGAGGGAGGGAGGAGGGAGAGGAGGGAGGGAAAAAAGTTGGCAGGCCGACAGCAGCACTGTGTCTGCATCCATCGCTGAGAGGAGGCCCGTGCAGTGTGGGGCGGGCCAGGAGCGAGGAGAGGCCTTCCTCCCTTTGTGCTCCCCCCTCCTCTCCTGCCCCCGGGGCCCTATAAATAGGCCCAGCCCGGGCTGTGGCTCAGCTCTCAGAGGGAGTCGAGCACCAGGCAGCGGTCTCAAGCCAAGCCCCCTGCCAGCATGGCCAGCGAGTTCAAGAAGAAGCTCTTCTGGAGGGCCGTGGTGGCCGAGTTCCTGGCCATGACCCTCTTCGTCTTCATCAGCATCGGTTCCGCCCTGGGCTTCAATTACCCGGTGAAGAACAACCAGACAGCAGGTGCCTCCCAGGACAACGTGAAGGTGTCACTGGCCTTCGGGCTGAGCATCGCCACCCTGGCCCAGAGCGTGGGCCACATCAGTGGCGCCCACCTCAACCCGGCCGTCACGCTGGGGCTGTTGCTCAGCTGCCAGATCAGCATCCTCAGGGCTATCATGTACATCATCGCCCAGTGCGTGGGGGCCATCGTGGCCACTGCCATCCTCTCGGGCGTCACCTCCTCCCTGCCGGACAACTCGCTCGGCCGAAACGAGGTATGTGAGGTCGTCCCAGGCACCAGGGCTCTGGAACGGGGCAGAGATGGCACAGGTCTCCCCCCTCCACCCATTGTGCAGATGGGGACACTGAGGAGCCGAGGGGACAAGAGGCTTCTGGGGGTCATGCGGAGCTGGGGCTGGTGCTCAGCTACACCTGCAGCCCAGAGCCTGCTTTCTGCCAGGCACTGTGGGAAGCCGAGACCCAGAGAACAATAGTCTTGCCAGTGTCCCCTGTGGGCACCTACTGTGGGGAATAAGCTCTGGAGGCAGCTAACCTTCGGGCCAACGGTGCTGCACCTTTCGGCTGTAGTTTCTCGGCCCCCCCCTCCGCTCCGCCTGTGCAGCCAGCTCCCTCTTCCCACAGCCCGGCCCCCAGGAGCCGCTGTCCGCTGTCCCTTTGCTGCCCTGACCTAGATGCCGGGCATGTCCGTGTCAGGTCTGCCAGTGTGTGAGCAGGACCCAGGTGGGCGGCCCCACGGTCACACAGGGCCCCGAACGAACTGCCTTCAAGGAAAAAGCCCCTCCTGCTCCTTGGTCCCCAGGGAGTGGACAAAGACCGGGGGTGAAAACACTCTCTCGGCTGTTTGCAGGTGGTTTTCCTGGATTGCAGTGTGGGGTGGCGGCCAGCGTGGGGACATCTTGCCTCCTGTCTGGGCTCCATTCTCTGTCGCCGGGCACTGTGAGGCATGGCGTGTGCGTGTGTGTGTGTGTGTGTGTGTGTGAGCGGTGTGTGCACGTGGATGCTGGCATGGGTCTCTGAGCTTGTGTAAGCTTGTGTGCCCCCGCGTGCGTCTGTGTCTAGAAGTGTGCCTGGGAGAGTTAGGGCCACTGCATGAGTGGGTGGGGGTGTGTGCGTGTACCTGTGTGTGCCCACTGCTCCTGGCTTGAGTGGGGTCTGGGCTGGGGGCGCTGGTGGTAAGCAGAGGTTGGCGACTGGGTGGCAGCTGCTGAGAAGCATTCCTCCCGGGCCGCTTAGCACAGCTAATTGGCCGTTGGCGGCAGTTGCCTGCTGTTGCGGACCTGGGCTTTTCCAGACCCTCAGCCAAGTGCAAACTCAGACCTGGCTTGGGCCACAGCAGGGGTGAATCTGGCCTGAGAGAGGCTGAGGAAGGCTTGGAGGGTGCCGTCCCAGGGAAGGGGAGAGTGAAGGAGCACAGAGGAGGAATCAGATCTACAGAAAGGAGGCTGGCCAGGCCCGGGCAGGGCAGGCGGGTGTAGGGACGGTGAGGGAGCCGGCCAAGGGCTCCTCGGCGGGTGATTATATAGCAATCGTTCTCTCGCTTCCCAGCCGAAGTTCAGACCCGGGCGCTTCAGCTGGGGGAGGCTTGGTGAGGGCATGGCCTTGCCACGGGGGAATTAGCACTTCTTGTGTCACAGTGACACCTTACCCAGCCCCCTCTGAGGAGCTAACTGTGGCTCAGCCCAAGATTGAAGATTAGCCTACAGGCTGGAGTTTAGACTTTAGTCAGGGAAGACGTGGCCGAGGTGGGTAGAAGGGGCAGAACTCTGGCAGGCCACGTTCCTCCAAGCCTCAGCCTCTCCAGAGGGGCAGAACCAGGTGACTTCGGAAAGTGCCCCTGGGTAGGGTCAGGTTCACGCTAGGGCTGGGCTGGGCGCGATGGGGGTGGTGAAAAGGGCCTCGCAGGGGAGGGGTTGAATCTCTTCAGGCCTTCTGCCCCCTCTTGACCCTCCTTCTCAAGGGACAGGCAGGACAGGCATCTGTTGTCAGACCTTGCGCTCTAACTCAGGCATCACGGGCAGATGTGGGGGAGGGTGGGCACCCACGGTGTCATTTTGATCTGGCCACACCCTGATCCAGCGTCCCTTCCCTTCTCTGACCTCCATTTTGCAGAGTTACCCAGATGCCTGGGCTGGGCAGGTTGCAGATAGGAGGGGAAAAGGGATAAGCTCATGCAGGGGCCAGCCCTGGTCTCAGAGGCAAGCACACCGTGTTCAAGGCCTGCTCCTGCTCACCTGTTGAGTTTCACTGGAGCTGAGGACCCTGAGACTCCAAGAAGGAACCCAGGTCTCTAGATCTCTCTCGGCCCTGCCCATACCACCAGCAAGCTCACTTTGCAGACTTGAATTTATCAGCCTTCCCAGGAGGGTCTGGCTACGAGGAGCCTAAGAGGGGCCGTGCTGAACACAAGGGTACTGAGTATTGAGGCGGGGTGCAGGCACTCTCCTGTCCACACAATGGAAGTTTGGGGTCCAGAAGCACAAGTTCTAGGCCTAGAAACAGAGAAAGCATCTCTCTCAAGGCCTCCTCTGGGACACCGGACTTGGGATCTGAAGGGATCTGAAGGGACCCGGCAGGCGGCCTCAATGCCTCGAGAGGGGCAGAGACCAGTCTACCCAGCAAGTGACACATTCTTTCCCCCAGGCTTTGCTGGAGGCTCCCATAGCCCCTTGGGCCCCGGACCCCACCCTGGCCCAAACCTAGGTGGGGCCCTTTGTTGGCATGGAGATTTCAAAGGAAAATAGGGAAAGGAGGCAGGAAGTGGTTGGAGTGAGTCAGGGGGTGCCCCTGGGGGCATGGTGGGACAACTCTCTTCTCACTGAGTCAGGACTTGGGATGCACCCTGGAGAGACCACGGGCCTCTGTCCAGCCTATAGGATCCTGGCTGGTTCTAAGAGCCAAACCCCAATTTAGGCCCAAAGTGACAGTCTCAGAGGCAGGGGTTGGTGTCCCCGTCTCCCTCTCTCCTTGTCAGACACTGAAACACTTCAGGCCAACAAGCTCGCCTGTGTGGCCCCAGTGTCCGTCTGTGAAATAGGGACACAGCGGGGCGTGGCTGGGCTCTGGAAAATGCAATATGCTCCTGGACCTGGGAGTCCTGACTGTTAGCTGGCTCTTTTTATTCCTCCCCTCTCTGGCTCACTCACCCATGCTCCCTGCAAACCAAAATGGGACTGCTGGGGGCTGAGCTGGGGGCTGAGTCACCAGCTCCCTACCCTTGGCAGACCCTGGCGAGCAAGATAAGCCCCGCGCACAGCTGCCCACGATATGGGGCAGGAGGCAGGTGTGATAAGAAGTGTTGGGACTGTCAGAGCGGCAAAGGAACCTCTCTGCCTTTGAGCGGTGGGAAGGGCCTGGAAGGCTTTCGGGGAGGAAGCTCCATGGGGAACCTGAATGTGGAGGCAGGAAAAGGGGGTTGCAGGCAGAGAAAGGGCGTCACAGGCTGTGAGCACAGGCAAGGCGGCAGTGGGAGGTCACGGCCTGGGCCTGGCCTCAGCCCTAAACTCTCCCCTTCCCCAGTTTCCCCAACCACAGAGCCAGAGGGTTGTCCCTTCCCTGTTGGCCCCCTTCCCCCCCACCCCTGCGCTGGGCCACCGGTTCTTCCAGGGTTGAGGGCCCCTCTGCCTCCTCCAGAGCTGGGGGTGGGCTGGGGAAAGGGAAGCCAGTTTTCAGACGGATGTGCCCAGAGAGGGGGGCTGGGGGCTGGGTGGTGGTGCCACAGCTGGGACATATAATTACTGTTTCCAGCCAGAACCAGATGAGGGGGAGGGCATCGAGAGGCAGGAGTTTTGTGGTGGAGACTTCCCTCGCCACAGAAAATTCTGAGGCTGTTTCCCCAGTGGGGGCCCTCGGAGCAGCCCTGCCAGCCCCAGGCTGCCCACCCCAATACCTGGCCTTAACCAGGGCTCGCTCTGTGAATCCTCTTCTGAAGGGGCAGTGCCACGAGAGGGGACGTGGCCTGCTGGAGTGCCTCAGTCTGAGGGGACGCGCCTCACCCTCACGCCCCTGGGTCACAGCCTTCCTCTCACACCTTGAGCCATTAGTTCATTGCGGGCCAATTGCATGTAGGGCCCTCTAACCTGAGCTCAGTCCCAGAGAGTGCTCCCCACTTTCTCTAGGGCCCCACTCAGCAAGGGTTCCTTCAGCATTAGCCGCCAGGGCTTTCCCCAGGTGGCTTAAACGTGCCGTATGTCCACCCCTCAGGGACTGGCTCAGGGCTTCCTCTGTTCTTATTGGTAGAGCCTCCCTGGGGGCCATGGTCCCTGCCCTCTGGAAGCGCCAGTGGGTCTGGGGTCTCCTGAATAGCTGGGGTTGAGCCAACACACTCGCAGGTGTCGGCAGGAAAATGTTGTCATGGCCATTGTCCCCTCAGCCAGGGCCTCTCCCCAGGGATGTGTGTGTGTGTGGGGGGGGGGCTCCTTGCCCACAGTGATGCTTAGGGGGATAAGTGAGGGGCTCTCTTTATGTAACCAAGGAGCTGCAGTTCTGTGGGGTTAAGAACCCCAACTCAAAAATGGTAGAAAAGCCTGGAAAATGCCCTGTTCCCATTAGCAGCTCCTTTCAGTGCCTGAAATTCCACCGCCAGGACAACTAGAGAGGCAGATGTCTGCTCAGTGCAAAGAAGCAGTTTTTATTTTTTTAAAAAAATTTTTTTTTTCAACGTTTATTTATTTTTGGGACAGAGAGAGACAGAGCATGAACAGGGGAGGGGCAGAGAGAGAGGGAGACACAGAATCGGAAACAGGCTCCAGGCTCTGAGCCATCAGCCCAGAGCCTGACGCGGGGCTCGAACTCACAGACCGCGAGATCGTGACCTGGCTGAAGTCGGACGCTTAACCGACTGCGCCACCCAGGCGCCCCAAAGCAGTTTTTATTTTTAATCAGGAAGGGGCTGCCACCAAGCCAGTAAGCTCCCTATCGTTAGGTGTGCAAGTAGAATCTGCCCGCAGCCAGCTCTGGGGGCATCTGGCTGTGTGGGGGTACAGCAGTGTGCCGTATTGAGACCCCAGGTCAGATGGCTCTGTGGGAATCCTGCACTCAGGATCCTGGCCGGGAGGGTGACTGTGGGTCCTGGGGCTAGGGGTCCCATGTCAGGCAGGGAGGAATCCTGGAGACTGTCCGGGGCTAAAATCTGGGCCAAGGCTTCCATTTTACTGATAAGGAAACTGAGGCCACAGAGGCATTGAGATTGTGAGGTTGTATAGCAGATCACGGCAGGGCAGGACCATGCCCCCAGCCTGCCTCCCAGCCCTTGATTATTTCTGCTTCTGTAAAGTGCACGTGTTCACACTTCACTAACGTCCCCTCTCCCTCAACACACACACATACATGGCACATAGGGGCATACACACGTGGGTGTAGAGAGCATATTCTCAAGCCTGGGTGGTTCCACTCGGGCCCTGGGATCCTAGGAAGGTGGGGTAAGTGCTCCTCAATGGAGCCTCTTCCTTTCCCTGGCAGGAGGATGGGGACTGCCCTGGAGTAAGGAAAAGAAGGAGGGAGGGAAGGAGGAAGCCATTACTTTGTGTATTGTTTCTTGTCAGGAAGATGAAATGGCTTCTGGGGGCAAATAAGGGCCCTTTGAGATCTGTGACTCTTTGTCCCTCAAGGGGGCTTCCTTTCCTCCTCCTCCCCTTTCCCCAGCCAAGTAGTGGACCCTGTGTGTAGCTATGTGATACAAAGAGACAGGGCTGCACACTCAGAAATGCCATCAGACACACAGCACGGCCATACAGGGCCACATGTCACAGAGACCCCCAGATGCACAGGGCCCACCTTGGTAAGAGGCGGCACCCTGTGTGATAGGGATTCTCAGAGAAATTTGAGATACACTGGCCAATACCTGACTAGTTCGTCTGAATGTCCACACGGGCTGAAAAAGAGTGGATATTCTCAAATTTGGGGTGGATGGCTTTACAGAGTTTCCTTAAATCAAACTTGTTAATTATGTGGCTCAAATCCTTCCTGTTTGTGCTATTTATATTGTCTGACTGCTTCAGTCCATCAGTTTCTACGAGAGGGTTGTTAAACTCTTTCACTCTGGTGGTGGACTGATCAAATTCTCCTTATATTCTGTCAACTGTCGCTTATTTTTAGGCTATGTTGTTTGGCGCATACAGGTTTCGAATTTATGTAGCTCTCTGATAGACTTTTTCATTCAATTATTTTGTAATAAGCCTTTTAACGTCTCACGAAAAGGAAAAGGAGAGAGTTACACCCGGACACATCTGGTCACCTACAGATCCTGCAGGTACCAATATACGAACATACACAGAGGCACACATAGCCGTGGATACCCACAGGAACATGCACACAGGAATATCCATGAAGGAGTGACACAAGGGACCCACTGAGGTCCCCCTCACGTGAGTGCTGAGTCCTGGAGGCAGTGGGTGAGCAGGGCAGGCCTCGATGTCTCCCCTCCCCTGTTCTTTGAGAGTGTATGCTCAGAGTGCAGCGAGGCCTGGTGCCTGCTGTTCCCCAAGGGTGGGACACCAGGGTGCCCAGGTCAAGTTGGGGCCCTGGGCCTAGGAAGCTGCCTTGGTCAGTCTGTCCATGGGCAGCAGGGATGGTTCTAGGGACCCATTGTCTAGACAGGTCAACCTGTCCCCCACCCTCTCCTGGGTGCTGGGGCACACTGGCAGCTAGACAGCCATCTTCTGCCTGCTCCTCAGACCAAGCTGGGAATAGCCAGGTCCCTTGGCTGGGCGTGTAGACATCAGGACCCTTGGCTGGGACAAGGATCCTGGCTTTGCCATCTTGTCCCTGGGACTCAGCCTCCTCATCCATTCTCTTACAGAGGCTTGCATGGCTGCCCTGTAAGACCCACAAAAACTAATGACTGGCCTCTGGTCTCCAAGCTACAAAGCAAATAAACTAGCACTGGACCAGAGAGCTTCCCTTCCAGGCTGCTTCTAGAGAGGATAGAAGTTCTGGAAAATTAGCATCATCTGCTACTTCTGTCGCTATGCACCAAGTGTCCCCTATGAGGCCTGGGCAGCAAGATGGGAAAGTCTCCCTACTCTGTCCTCACCAAGCTCCCAGGCCAGGGGTTGGACGACCTACAGAGGAGGAAGGAGGGTTAACAGCGTGAGTGGGTAGCAGCAGAAATTAATTTCAGCCAGGGATAGGAGGAAGCTTCTTGGAGCTGGTGGGATCTGAACTGGGCCTTGACAGTGGGCGTAAATGGATTTGATGTGAAAATGCAGAGCTTGGCGTCTTTCTGATACTTCACATTAAATGTGTGGATTATTCTGTCGTTTAATAAAACTGTGTTGTTGTTGTTGTTGTTTGGAAGGGGGCTTAATCAGTGAAATATAAAGCCTCGGCTGGGCAAAACTACCTGGGGATGTGCAGACATATTTTTTTTTTCCCAACACCAAGTGACCACAACTGGGATTAGCCTTATTTAAGCAATTGTTTCCAATTTAATGGGTTGTAAATAGTAACATGTTTTGAATATTTACCTACTTTTCCTGGACATCAAGTTTCAACAGACCTTTAACTATCCTTTTCAGTTCTGAATTATCAAGTTTTTCCAGATGTAAGTCACACAAGTGCATTGGTGGTTAAAGCAGAAGTAGCCAGTAGATACTGAAGCAATCAGGGGAGGCTTCCTAGTGGTGGTGGTGATGGGTATCGGGAGAGGAAGATAGTCAACCTGCGTGGTTCTGAGCTAAACGCCCTGGGTGGTCAGGAAGGGGGTATAACCCAGAGTTCCCAGGGTGGGTGGCCACCTCTCCTGCTTCCTGTGGACTCAAGAGTGCTGGGCATGGCCCCCGGCTCCTGTGCTCTGCTCACTTTGCATGAGAAGGCATGCCTTTGGGCAGAGCAGGGCCTGGGGTACTCAGACCTGGTTAAGAACTGGGGGAGATGAGCTCGCCCAGGCCCAGTCTGTGAGAGGGTGGGGAATGGGGAGTATAGGAGGCAGGAACCACTTAGAACGATGGCTCCATTAATCAGCATGCCAGGCCTGGTTTCAGGACTCCGGCCAGCTAGCAATTAGGCTGGCGCTGGGGAGCAGAGGAGAGAGCGGGAAGAGCAGGAGGGCAGCAGCAGGTGTGAGTGTGATGGGCATCTGTACAAGTTGGCCCGGTCACACCAACCTCACCTCCACGGAGCCTGTCCTGGCTCCAGGCAGTCCTCGCTCCGGCCTCCACAACCCTGTGCAGGGCCCCGCCCCTTCTGGCTGTCCCCCAGTCCTGGGGATAAGGTGAGAAAGAACCAGAACAAAGCCACAACTGTCCTGATCCCTCCTGCCTCAGCAGCCCTTTCCAGATGCCCCGAGACACCCCCCACCATTGCCTTTGAAACTCCAGCCACTCTGGAAGGTGGGCAGGAAAAGCTATTTTACAGATGGGGAAACTGAGGGTCAGACTGGGGAAAGGCCATGGCCATGGCAGCACAAGTAGGAGAGTCAGGACCTGAACACAGGGATGGGAACAAAACTGGGCATTGCCCCCCGGGCTGGCTGAGCTGAGGGGTCAAAGCTCTGGGGTCGGCCAGGAAAGGCCTAGATCTGGGGCTGCAACACAGGGGAGGGGATGTGAGTCACTTTCCCTGTGACCCAGGGCTGCAGACAAAGGCGGGAAGAGAATTGTTCTTGTAAGATGGCCTCAGGGTGGGGCTGAGAAAACTGGGCGTGGGGGTGGAGGAGGGCCCCCCACCTAGAGTTTTGTAAAAATGCCCTCTGGCTTTGGAGGATGCCCCCCTCATGCCCCCAGGATGAGGCTTCAAGTTCAGGCGTATTTGGGCACACCAGCCCTGCCCTGGGGGAACACAGCCCACATGGCCACATCCGGGCATCTTTGCCAGTGAGCCTTTGCTCACGTGGCTCAGCTCTCCTGTACGGGTGCCCCTGGCCCCTGGGACCCCCACAAAGGGGCGGGTGCAGGGGTCCCTGGGGAGGGGTCTCCCTGGTGCAGCTGCAGAGGGAGGGCTCCGGTGACCTCATGACGGCTCCCATTCCCTTCTTTTTCCATGACTCATGTTTCTAAAAGTGGCCCAAAAGCAAGTAGTAGCCAGACGGTGGTGGCGGGGCCTATGTGGCCAGGGAGTTGGTGGTGGGGCGGGAGGGGGTGGGTTCCAGGAGGGAGAGGGAGGGGAATGTAGGGAGGGCTGAGAAGAAATGGGAGAGACACAGAACCGGGAGAGACAGACAGAGGGTGGGTAGGAGACAGGGCAGGGCAGCGCGGGAGACCAGAACAGGGAGAGAGACTAAGGGAGCTGGGGCCAGCTAACTGAGGAAGACCCTTCTCAACTCTGGGAGTTGTAGATGCAGCAGGAGATGGGGTGGAATGTTCTGGACTTTTGGGGTGTGAAGCAATGTCTCCGGCCATTTGCTTCTCTGCTCCCTGCAGGGTTGAGAATCCCTGACCGTCTCCTCCCATGTGTGGGGCTTGCCCCTTGTCTATGGCTTCGGTACCCGCAGGGCACTCTGGCTGGCTGGAGGTGGGCAGATGCCCTGCCTCACCCCAGGCTTCTCTGGCCTCTAGGCGGAGTGCTGCAGGGAGGAGGCAGGTACCAGGGGCTGAGCTGGCACCTCCTCAAAGTCGTGGAAGGGACAGAGCCTGGTGTCCACTACCAGAGGTGTGTTCTCGGGAGGGGCCTGGCCCCTTCTGGGCCTAGCTCAGGGGCTGATGTCATGGGCTTTGAGGACACCAAGTTGCCTGGGCCCGGGGGGGCGGGTCTCAGACAGAGTCCCTTCTCTGCCCACTCACCCAACCTCCCTGTCCCTCTCTCCTACAGCTGGCCCCCGGTGTGAACTCTGGCCAGGGCCTGGGCATCGAAATCATCGGCACCCTGCAGCTGGTGCTTTGTGTGCTGGCCACCACTGACAGGAGGCGCCGTGATCTCGGGGGCTCAGGCCCCCTCGCCATCGGCCTCTCTGTGGCCCTGGGACATCTGCTCGCGGTGAGTGTGGGGTCTTCCTGGCTGGGGGTAGGGTGGGGAGAACAGGGCCAGGCAGAGGTGGTCGGGGTACCCTCTCACGGGTAGGGGGGTGGGATGATCAGCTCTTTGGGGCTGGGGATAGGGTCCTGCTCAGGAGAGGGCAGCACAGGGACCCCCTGACCATCTTTCTGGGTCAGCGTGCCCCTCTTTCTGAGCCTGATTGTTACCCCCCTGTCTTCTCTCTGTGTGTCATTGCCTCGCCTCCTCTCCCTCTGTCTGTGTTTCTCTGGCTCTCCCCCTTCTGCCTCCCTGCCCTTCCCCTTGCAGATCGACTACACAGGCTGCGGCATTAACCCCGCCCGGTCCTTTGGCTCGTCAGTGATCACTCATAACTTCAAGGACCACTGGGTAAGGGGTCTCACCATCCCCTGGGAGGTGGAGGTGCCGAATGGCAGTTCCAACTCCACCCTGCAGCGTCCTCCCTCATCACAGAGGCTGTGGGAGACAGACAGGGCCAAGGAAATTGGAAAACCACGGCCTGACATGGGGGTGGTGGGATCAGACTTCAGGCTGGGCTGCTGCCTGCCAGCATCCCAGCGGCACCCCATTCAGGGTGACCTGGGGCGGGCTCCGGGCCCTCGTGGTGCCTGCATTTCCTGAGCGGTGAAGTAGGGCATCGTAGCACCCCCCACTGGGGGTAGCACTGGGACAAGTGGCCTCACCGCCTATAGGTTGAGTTTAGCACAGAGTCAGCACTCCATGGACATAGCTGTTCTTACTGTGGATGTTTCTGTCTCAGACCAACCTTTGATCAAACTAGATGTTCCTGTGGCCCTTCCAAAGCTGGGGAGGGTGGGGCCGTGGCCACCCTGAAGCAGGGGCTGGTCTGGTCACACCAGACACCCTGAGTTGGGGCACATAAAGGCAAGGAGATGCCCGCTACCACAGTCCTGGCTTGGACCAGCTCTGGGGGCACTGGAATCGGGATGTTGGGGTTCAACACCGCCTGCCTCTAAACCCAGGCACCGGTGGGAGAGAACCCATGCCATGGGGTCGGCGGGGGCGGGGGGGGCGGACTCAGGAAAGGCGTCCCAGGAGAGGAGGCTTTCAGTGGACGCCCTCTGAGCATGCCCTCTCTGTTCCTAGATTTTCTGGGTGGGGCCATTCATCGGGGGAGCCCTGGCTGTGCTCATCTACGACTTCATCCTGGCCCCGCGCAGCAGTGACCTCACAGACCGCGTGAAGGTGTGGACCAGCGGCCAGGTGGAGGAGTATGACCTGGATGGCGACGACATCAACTCCAGGGTGGAGATGAAGCCGAAATAGAGAGGCCCTGGCCCCGGGCACCCACGCGGGGGCAGGGCAGGGGCGGGCAGAGGGAGGGGAGGGGTGAAATCCATGTCTTAGACACTCTGACAGGCTGGCCACCGTCACTTCCCAAAGATCCTCCAGAACTGTGTGGTCAAGCCTGATTTGGGGCTGTTTCTGTCACTTTCTTTCTCTTTCTCTGTTTCCTGGCCTCTGGGCTTCCCGAGGACCAAGATTTACCAACCACTCACTCCCTTGAAGTCACGGAGGAAGTGAAAGAGAGGGACCCACTCTGCTAAGGTGTCCCCTCAGAGTGTGATGGAAGGTATGCCAGAAAATCCCTCTCATCCCAGAGTTGCTCAACAGCTCACCTGCTGCAGGTGTCTGGGGCGCCACCGTTATTGCTTTGTGCCTTTGGGCGTGGCCCTCCTTCTTCCCAAACATGCACTTTGTCCCCAAGGGTGCTTTGAGGGGAAGAGATCCCAGGAGGTGCAGGGGTGGGGGGCAAGTGGCACACAGGCTTCATTCTTGCAGTTTGGCTTGCTTCTGGCTGCACCTGCACCCCCCACCCCCCAAACTCGCTGTACGACCTTGGGATCGTCCATGTCTCGGGGCCTCAGTGACCCCATCTGTAAAGTGGCAGGGTCAGGGAGAGCCATACGGGCCTGAGGCCTCTCTGTTCTGTAAGTGTAGATACTCCGTGGGTTCTAGAAGATGTAGTATGGGGCAGCCCTTCTTCCACTTGCCCTGGTTCTTTCCCAAATATGTAGCTATCGTAGACACCTGTGTGAACACAGGGACACATGCATACATGTTTCAAAGCAGAGGCAGTCCAGGCCGTGAGAAGGGCTCCCAGGGGAGCAGGGCTGACCCCCCCCCCCCCACGCAGTGGGGACAGGGTCTGCTATCGCGGAATGAGGCCGGCGGGCGCGCAAAGGAGGAATACCCATGTTCTTCACTGAGCTTTAGTTGACCTTTCTGACCTGTCGTTGCATCATCTCGATCACCGTTCGGTTCTCCACTTCCTCCTGCCGGTGTAGACACAGCTCATGCTTATGCAGGTGTGTGTTTCTTAAAGGGCAGTTGGTCGTCTGAAGCCCTAAGCCTGAGGACAGGTGACCGTGGTGCGGATCAGCACACAGAGGCGAATGGGCTTTGCTGGACTCTTAGCGGGGTTTCCAAGCCCTCAGCTAATGACGAGGGGAGGGGAGGAGCAGATCCCTGCCCCCCTTATTGCTAAACTCCTGGTTGGAGGCATTTGGGCAGCCGGGAGACCTGCACAGGCTCCCTGTGTCACCCCAGGCACAGCCTTCCCTTGTCATTTACCTGGAGGGGACAGTCAGCCCTGCCCGGATGAGGTAGCTTACCAGTGCAGCCCAGGGACAGTTCAGAGTGCAGGGTCTGCTTCAGGGGCAGCCATCTACCTGGTCTCTTCAATCCCACAGGGCCAGAGCAGGTCCCCCGGCACGCCTGGAGCCACGATGGTGACAAAACCCAAGTGATTCAATCTGCAGTTTATCCCAAAGCAGCAGGACAACCGGGTGACCCTTAATGGTCACCAACCCGTCACAACATCTACACACTCCATTCCCTAGCAGGGACTTCTAGCCCTTTTAACAGATAAGGAAACTGAGGCCCGAGGTCCCACAGCTAGTTAATGATTTGGCCAGGCCTGGCAACCAAGGCCATGTCTCGGGCTACTCCTTGGACCGTGAGACTGACCCCTCTTATTCCCAGCTGCTCGGTTTCTGCCTGGGCGGTGGTTAGAAGCCAGGAGGGGTGAGGGCTGTGCTGGAGGGGAGAGGGGGCAGACCCACTTCCTGCCTGGTTCTCACTGCTGCATACCAGACTCTGCATCTGTCTGCTCTGCATATATGTCTCTTTGGAATTGGAATTTCATTATATGTTAACACAATAAAGGAAAATGACTTGCAAGGTCATCGAGGCTTCCTGTAGTTTTTCTTCTTTTGGTACCGTGTTCCCAACAAAGGATCTCTGGCTCCCAGAGGAGATCGATGCCCACTCTAGGGACTCAGTCTGGGTGGGGGGAGCCACTGCTTGCCCTCTTGCCCTCAGGATCTGTACTCTCAGTGGGTGGACACAGCCTCACAGGACTCCATCTGAGCAACACAGGGTCCTGCACCTAATAGGGACCACTTTTGCTTCTGGAGCCTGAAAGGACTGAAGCGTGACAGCCCCATCAGTCCCTCTGCCCTCCTGGGAGCACGGCCCAGGGAGCACCAGGGGCTGATCAGCTGTCCCTCCCTCTGTCCCTCCACTCACATTTCTGACCCCACCCACACCTGTGTTGGGTAATGGGACCCAAGGTTTTGCCGGGAGCTTGGCCATCAGAACCGAGTGAAGCTGTGCCCGGCACAGGTGATGCTCAGGTGGCCGGTGAAGGGTGGTGACCTGTGGTAGCTAAGAGCGGGGAGCAGCCCAGTCCCTTGAGGCCTTGTGGGCTTTTCAGCCCCCATAAAGCATGTACCACACGTAGTGAGGATGTGCACTTTTCCTGTGGAAGAAGTCTGTAGCTTTAGTCAGATCCTAAGGTGTC
Source organism: Lynx rufus (assembly GCF_022079265.1). Lineage (NCBI taxonomy): Eukaryota > Metazoa > Chordata > Mammalia > Carnivora > Felidae > Lynx > Lynx rufus. The sequence goes on from NW_025814856.1 coordinate 122,970,345, forward strand.
TGCCCAAGGCGGAAGAGAAGCGAGGTCAGAGCAGGCTGGCCTCTGCCTTGAGGGTGACAGGGAACCGTGAAAAGCCCCCTCTGTTTGTGCTTCTTTCACCTGTCCTCAAGTAGCTCCAAGGCCGCTCTGGGCCCTCTGGAACTCACAAAGCCCTTTCCCCCATTCGGGGCCTCTCTCAGTCGTTGGAGGCACAGCAGGTGTGGTTGTCCTTATTTGGCAGAAAGGGAGGTGGATGCTCAGTGAGACATGCCCCAAACTCAGTGAGACAAGTCTGTGTCAGGCTGAGACTTGGACACGGGCCCCTGATATCCACCTCTCTGCCCCCTGCATACACACTTAGGGCTGGTATCTCAAAGCAGGGACTATATTGGGAAACTGAGGGCCCCATAATAGGGAACAGGCCCTATTCCAATTAGCAGGCTTGTAGATCCCACAGAGGCCTAGAATCTGGAAGTCTCTGAGGACCATCAACCTTCTAGAAATCTCATCAGGCCAGAGGTGTGGGCTGATCGGGGGAGGGGTGTCTGCAAAGATCCTGGCATCCCAACACTGCTCCCGGGAGACACGTGGTTGCTGCCTCCCTCTGGTGGAGGCCTGGCTGATGGTAATGCAAGGGTGTCTAGACAGGGCCAGGGGCTAGGTCACCCCAGTGATGGCTGAGTCAGTACTATTGGAACAGGCTTTCTTCTTCCAGTGTTTTCTGGGCCCCTGTAAAGGGCATCTGTGCTGTGTCAGCACATGTAAAGTGCCCCTGTACCTCCCAGGCTGAGGACAGGCTGGTGTGAGTGGAGGGTGATGGTTATACTATGAAAACAGGGTATGGGCTAGCCCACTGCAACCCAGGCCCGCCTGTGAGGGTGTGCCAAGGCTATCTCTCACAGCCCTTCTTGGTTTGTCTCCTTATCTTGACCCATCTCCTTAGGTGAGAAGCCCTCTCAGTCCCCACCAGGGGCCCTGGGAACCCTACCTCGATCCCTGGTCTTCCTTCACCACCCCCAGCCATCTAGGACAGGGCTTTGCTTAGGGATTATTTAGTTATAATGTTTACAACCCTAGTGCCAAGAGACAGGACCTAAAGAAGAGATCAGGGAACTGGTAGTTCTTGAGCACTTACTTTGTGTGAGAAACTTCCCTGGGTCTTCACATACAGTCTTTCTAATCTTTATAACACCCTTGGAAGGTAGAGATGACTGCCTGCCCCCGTTTACAGAGGCCCCTGAGGCCCCTGAAGACAAAATGATTTACCCAAGGCCATAAAGCAAGTTGGTGGCAGAATTGGGACTTGAATATGCTCTGCCTGGTTCCAAAGATTGGCTTCTGGTTTCAAAGATTCCTCCACTATGTGGTGCTGGCCTGTTTTGTCATGATCTCCATGAAGTTTGGCTCTGGTCCAACTAGGCAGCCGGTCTTCCTCTACCTGCAGGATGTTGAGAGTGAGAAGCAGGAAGGAGAATGGCCAGCTGAAGGGACTCCAGCACCAGGAAGAGTGCATTTCATTTTGGAGCCAGCTGGACATGGTGTCTGCTTGAGACACACAGGCACCACCTGATCCCAGGCAGCTCCACTGACAATGGCCCTATCCCAGCCTCCCCAGAAGCCCCTAGGCCTGACTGCCCCTCTATCTGGAGGAAAATATCTGATAAACTTGCTTGTTCAGAGGTTACCCTCTGTCACCATAGTATATGAGAAGGGGAAGGGCAATGCTGTACCCTGAGGGAAAATGATGCACTCTGAAGGAGCCTCAGATGCTCTTTCAGGCCTGGGGCAAAACCTTTGGGGCTTGCCTGTCCCGGACTTCCTCTCATCTTCCAGTCCATGGGTTCAGTGCTCCAGGTACCTCAACCCCCAAGGGTCATCCCCACTCTGCTCTGCTCATGTTCTGCCCAACCCAGCACAGAAAAAAGGTGAAAAACTGGAACTGGAGTGAGGCAACCAGAGCCCTTGTCTGTTTTCTTCATCAAACTTTAATGGAGAGAGTAACTTTCCTGGAAGATTCCATGACTCAGCCTTTGTCCCCAGCTGCCGAGCATTCAGGTGACTACACACGTGAAGTGCTTTGGTGGAGAGCATCTATCACACCCCTTCAGCTGCATCCCTGCTGCGATTAGACAACAGATGGCTTCTTCCACTGGACTCCCCCATGATCCAATGGAGACTTGCATGTGGAGGTGGCTCAGTGGGCCCGGAAGGTTGTGCCCTCTGCACTTGGCCCAGAGGGAAGCAGGATGTAATTTGGCAGCCATTGAGTCCTAGATTATTTGTCCCTTCATTAAACGCACAAGAGCAAAACGTTGTGGTTCCACAATTGCCCCACCAGTTCTGAGGCCAAGGAACCCGGGTCTGGATTGCATAATTTTCCAAAGCCCTTCTGAGGGAACATCAGCCAGAGGCCTGTGATGGATGTTCAGATCAACCTGAAGGTGCCTTTGTGCTACACATATGTATGACCTCAAGCACTGGGTCTATCCATTCTGGGTTTCTAAATATCCAGGAATTTGGGATCTTTGTAGACCCATAGTTCCCTTTTGATATTTCCCTTTCTTCTCCAGGAATCAGACGGATTCCTCTTTCCAGACCCTGGAGGGGTGCTGAATGGTCTATGGGAGAAGAATCGCTCTGGACTGAGGTCAGTAGCAACTGGTCAGACATAGATGCCATGAAGCCTCGATGGGGTTGGTGGCCTGTGACTCAGGCCCTGATCCCAGTGTCATTATCCACCTCAAAAGCCCACATGGGCTCGAAGAGGGCCCAAATGAAAGGGTGTGGGTGGCTCAAGGCAGCCGTTTGCCACTTGGCCCCAAGGACCATGGTCCCTTTTGGGGATGGTTCTCTCCCTTTGGGGGTTCTCAGAATGGTCCTCAGCATCCTTGGAACCAAAGCCAGGGGCTGGTCTGGAAAAGCACTGGAGGAACTGATGCCAGGGGCCCCTTCCCTTGGCGTGGCCCAGCCTCGTGCTGACCCATTAGGATTTTTCCATCACTCCTGGAGGTCACACCTTCACTGGTCAGGAGCCTCTCAAGGAGGGGGATAGTGATTAATGTTTTATGGACGAGCTGCTGGGCATGATGCCTTGTTTTCTTTAGGTTTAGAATACAATGAAGACGATGAATGGAATTTGCTGTGAGCTGGGGGCCAGGGTGGGGCAATTCTTAGGGGCTGAGGACCCACAGGTGGTGATGTTTACTGTCCTTCCCTTAGTGCTGAAAAGGGGGTAATTCTCGAGGTGGGAAAGGCCGGTGAGGTTTTTGCCTACGGGGCCATCATCCCCAGACCTTAAGTGACCGTTGGTTCCCACCAACACTTTGGGCTCTGGGTGTGCAGAGAGGCCACTGCTGAAGTGTACCCCCAAATTTTAACGAGCTCGTTCTGCTCAGGTGATTCTACTTCATTCCGATAAAATCACATTCTCCGCATATAGGATTTTGCTTATTTTTCTGTTCTTTCCAGTGTATTGATGGGGAACGAGATGAGGACAAACTGATCTCCAGCCATATGGGTCAGTAGGGTCTCACCACTTCTTAAATATCAAAATGCTTTCATCTATTCGGAGCTCTTCATGTACCCCTCCTCACATCTGGCCTCTCTGACTACCCTGTGCCTTCTCTCATCCCTCGTCTCCTGTGGACCTCTCCATAACCCAGCGCTTAAAAGGTTAACCCATCAGTCGGGGGCCTCAAGGACCTTATTTAGCACTGAAGTTGTGGGGTAGTTCTGCTGGATTACCACGTGTGGCTGTTATATACTTTGCATATCGTCTCTAGTAAAGAGAGAAATATGCAATTCATATATACAGAGGTCCAAGGTCTAAGTTAGAAAGTGTGGGTGTGTGCGTGTGCGTGTGTGTGTATGTGTGTGTGTGTGTGTGTATGTGTGTATGTGTGTGAGAGAGAGAGAGAGAGAGAGAGAGAAGTAGAGACAGAGAGAGAGAGAGAGAGAATGCACTCCTGTAATACTACTATATTTGGAGTCGTCCTCTGATCTGTCCTGAGAACCTTCGCAGCAATTCTCACTCATGGGAGAACCATGGCGCAGCTTTGGGTAAGTGCACAGACCCGGCACTCTGCCAGTTTTGCAGCCTAGCCCACGACCAGTCCCTACAACATAGTCAAAGGCTGGAGGAATGTCCTCAGCCCACAGTCATGTCCACTAGGTGCTATACTTGGTTTGCCTAAAGCCAGCCTGACCCCATGTAGAATATTAGCTGGAAAAGGCTGGCCTGGCTTGTGTTTGTTAAGGGGAAACTGGCATATATTTTTTCTACAAGCTAGTAAGCAAATAGATCTATAAGTTGGAGGGAGAAAGGTATTGTCTTTGAGGAGAAAAATGAAAGGGAAGGAGGGAGGAAGGGAGGAGAGAGAAAGAGAAAGAGACTCTCAAAGAATTCAATAAATGAGTCCAGACCGCTCCCAAAAGCAAACCCCCAAAATTCATAAAAATGCAAAAGTTCTCAAGGATGGCAGCCTACCATTTATAGCAGCCTGGAAAATTCTAGATGTGGCCAATATGCCCCTGGCATCTTATTTAACACAAGGTTTTGGGTTTTTTTTTTTAACATATTTTTCATATAATGCAACATAAATAGATAGAAATAACTTATGCCTTTAAGGAACTCAAATGGAAAAGCCAAACAAATGAAACTTACAATACCAAGAAACTTACTTGTAATCACCTGTTTAAAGTTGCCTGTTGAGGGTGTTCACGTATTCTGAATATCACTTCGGTGTGTGTGTGTGAGGGACAATGATGTCAAGCCCCTAAAGCAGGAACCAGGAAGGCCTCAGCTGCCGGAGGAACCTGCTGCAGGGTCTTCTGGATTGTGCAGGCTACAATGCCAGGTGATGACGTGACCGACTCAACAACTTTTGTTATTTGTTTGAACTCCTAGGAAACCTCCCTTAAATGGAGCTTGAGATTTTGAACAATATGAGGGCACTGTACGCAGGCCTGCAGAGTAGACGGGTATCTGTTGGATTCCCAGCAGTGGATGTCGAACTGCCTTCTGGGAAAAAAGCAAGTTCCTGGGAGGGTGGTAGTGACCAGCCCCCACCCCCTTTTCCCTCCCCAAATCAGGGCTGCTTGCTTGGATAGTTAGACAGCAGGTACTGTGGTGGGGGTTTTCTTTTTCTTCTTTTTTTTTCTTTCATGTGTCGGTGAGAATTTTTTTTCCAGTGAGAAATGTATACTAAATTATATATTTGATAAGAATACTGGCAACCTCTATTTTCACATAACATGTTTCCTCAGCAGACATTCCTTGGGAAGCCAGACACTGGGAGGTGAGTTCCATGCTGAAGAAGATGTGGTGAGGGTCGAGCCGGGTTCGTGTCTCGCTGGCTCAGGACGTTGACCAAGGCTGGCTTTGGAGAGGCAGCCCCTCCTGTGGTCATAGGGCACACGGCCCCTTAACCTCAGCTGGCCACCTGGCATTGCTGGCTGTCAAGCGGGCGCCTGCGCCTCTGGAATAAACACTCATGATTTCGTACATTCACCCTCGTTTCTGGGTCTCACAAAGACAGGGCAGTGCAGGCATTTCCCAGGCCTCTGGACACCCGGATCTTTTTGTCTCCTGCCTCACTTCACTCCTCTCTTCTGCAGACCTGAGGAGGTGTCTCTGTTCCATACCCTGTGAGAAGATTCCTGGGCTCTAGGGAGAGGATGGCTCTGTTAAACTATTCGTGAAGTTCCAGGAGTCACTGATGCGCCTGGATCGTGACTGATGGGCCAGTGACACCTTCCATCCGAGACGAACTCCAAGAATTTCCGCTGCTGGTAGTGACCTCCCGGACTGGGAGGATCAGCTGCATCTGCCTCCAGGAATGTGGGACCTAGAGACACCAAACCTAGGAAGGCCTCCATGGGGCCCGAAGCGTTAGTTCTAGAAAATTCCGAGGGCTCCTAGCTCCCCCGCCCATTTCCCTCCTTCTCCCTAAATGTGAAGTCACCGCAGGCTGCCCTTGAGATTTTCTGGAAATGGAAAATGAGAAATCCTAGAGAGTTAGATTTGAAACCGCATTTAGTGGCCGTGGGGATTTTTACCAGCCGGTGCTATCCACATGCTTGACCAAAGCCTGGGTGAATGGCTTAGGTAGGTCACCTGAGCTTAGATGGATCACCTGCTCCCTCTGGTCCTTGCAGAATGGGAACCCCAGCTCCTGGAGCTGTTGACTGGTTTTCACAGTGATTAGGCTAAGTTTGGAGACCGTATCACTCATCACAGAAATTATAGTAGAGGCTCTGACAAGGCCTGCAATTAAAAATACACTTATTTAGGCCAGTGTTCACCAAACTTATTTGTCCACAGACCTTTCTTTTGGAAGTAACTTGTATTACCGTTTTGAAGAACGGGTTTTCTATAGAACATATAGTAAATGTGAGCCTGGGCATTATTTCTGAGGGCCCTGCAGGTTTCGGATTCTGCTATTTAAATCCTCAGGATGGCTGAGTTTATCAAGACATCTCATGAGGGCAGGTGTGAGGGACGAAGGAGGAGAGAGATGTTCTGAGTTCAGAGTCAGGGTGCTGGGGACATGGGGGGAAAGAAGAGGCAGATAAGAGTGTGCTTGAACCTGTGTGCGTGAGAGACAGGCAGAGAGGGAGGGGGGTAGGTGAGAGATAGAGGTGGTCGGTTATCAAGAGAGGCAGAAAGATTACAAAGGTTGAGAGTCACAAAAAAAGAGAGAGGGAGAGGACTGGGGACTGGGGATGGGCTGTGACTTCCCATCCCCAGAGCGACTTCCTCTGGCCCATCACTGATTAATCCCCACCTGCCTTGTCCTGCCACCCTGGGGCACTTGTACAGGAGCCAGCGGCAGTGCCTGGGTATAGCCAGAGAAGGTCTCCAGGAAAGGAGCCTCCATGAATCATTGACTGGCCTTCCTTTGTGCTGGAACCAGCTTGTGCTGGTTTCCATGCCAAGCTCCTGGAGCCATGGGCAAAGGTGGCAGAGGCCGGGGGTGAGCCCAAGCTCACCCAGAGCCTCCAGAAACAGGCCAATCTAGGGATGTCAGGATGGGCTCGGGACACCAGGGCTCCTTCCCGGCTACAGCAAAGCAGCAGCACCTCGGATGACTCCCTTCCCCTCTTTGCACCTCAGTTTTCCCATCCACACCGTGACGATTGTGTTGAGAGTCCTGAAAAGCCCTCCCAGGTCTAGGATTTGGCTCAGAAGCCTTTAAAACCTTGCAGCTGGAATCTCTCCCTGCACGTTGGCTTTGGGGTCTTATTCATACCCCAGCTCGTATCTCTGAGCCTTGTCCTAACGACGCCTGGGCTCTGTGCTTGCTTAGCTCTATTGTGGAGACACACACACAGGGACCGAGGCCGTCGGCCTGTCGTCAGAAGCTCCAGCGTGCTTGGGGAGTCTCCACGTCCCCCCCGTGGCCAGCCAGGAGCCCGCCTCTGGAAGGTGCTGAATGTGGGGGACCTCCTGCACCTGCTGCCTGTCCTCCCCATTTTCCTGTGTCTCTGCCGTGCTGTGGGATCCCAGGCACCCCCCCTCCCCACTGCATTTCCACAGCACAGCCCTGGGAGGAAAGCCTGTGGTGGGTCAGTGAGGCACCCCCATTCCTGCGCCACTCAGCCCTGGTAGCGCCACCTGAGGTGCAGTCCCAGTCCCCGCCCGAGGGAGGAGGAGGTCTGCAGGAGCCCTCACGGGCCTGGCCCTCCTTCCACACGCCCTGGGGCTTATCCAGGAGGAAACACCATCTGGGCGCCTCAACCCAACTCTGGGGGAAGCCAGAGAGGCCCCTTCCCAAGGCTTAGCACTCCCGGGGGGACTATTTTCAAAGCCCAGCTACATCACCCCCCTTTCCTCCTGCAGTCTGCTAATCTCTCGTGGGCCCTACGGGGCAGATTCTGGGGCCCGATGGAGTGACGAGGGGTTGGGAAGGGACTCCTTAGCTGGCCAGGCTGGGAGTCCCGGGACAGCCACTTCTACGTGTGGGGGTGGGGCACCCAGGTGTGATGATGCTAGGAAGCCAGAGAGCCGTCAGGGGCGGTAGGGAATTGGCTCAAACCCCCACACCCATACTGCCATCCTCATGAAAGAGCTGGGATAACTGAGACCAGAGAGAAGGTGCCTTCCCAAAGTCACCTGGTGGGGAGTGGGGGGCGCCTTCTTGGCTGGGCTGGAACTCTTCTATGGCTCCCTGACCCTCGCCTCTCTCTGGTTGCCTTTTACTGAGGCCATTTGTTATTTCAGCCTTTCCGTGGCCCTGTGACATGGTCCTAACCCATCTCTGCAAAGGCCTTTACAGCCCCTAGAGATGTCCTGAGTGTAGCGGGTGCCGAAGGCACGGCGGCCACACTCCCCTGGCTCCTGGCTCGGATACTAGCCCCTTCAGCTTGCCCACCCGTGTCCCTCCACAGTTACAGGGGGGAGGAAAACATTCCCTGAACAAAGGGGAAGGGAGGGAAGGGGTGTCCAGGGGATGGGGGCTTGCAGGCTGGACCCCCAAGGGGCAGCCAGGGATGCTGTTTCCCCAGGCAGCGAGTGGAGGGACCTTGGGGTGGGCAGGGGATTGGGGGGAATGTGCTGGAGGGGCTGTTGGAGAGGAGGCCAGCCTGGTGTGCCGAGAAAACTCCTTAGGCTGAGGCTCTTGGTGCCTGAGTAATTCAAGATGGATCTAGGCTTTGGAGATTGGGATCCTGGGCTAGGGTCAGAAGGGCAGCAGGAGCCCTCAGAGTGATCAGTCAAGAGGCAAAGGGAAACCCATTTGGAATGTCCTGCTGTGTGTTTGACACTGAACAGGAACCTCACACGTATTGCTTCGCTTGGTACTCATAAATGAGCTGAGAAGTTAGGGATTCACTTGTTGATTCACCTGAGAAGTATTTACTGAGCTCCTACTGTTTGTCAAGCACTATTCTGGGTACTGACTATTGAACAAAACAGACAATGCTTACATTTTATAGATGAAGAAACTATAAATCAGAGAGGTTAGGCAGCCGATTCAAAATTGCACAGCTAGAGAGGACAGAGTCAGGACTCAGACCCATGGTCTGGGCCCAAGTTCTTTCCCTTTCTCCATACTGTCCGGGTGGAAAGGCAGTGTGGTGAGGTAGAGAGAACTTCAAACTGCCTTGCTGTGTGAGTGAGGGCCAGTGACCCCTCCCCCCCCCCCCCATTCTGGGTCTAAATTTCCTCAGTTGACTTTGAAGTGTTTGGCCAAGCAGCCTGGAATTGCTCCTGGGGGCAACAGTGGAAATTAGATTAAAAAAAATTTTTTTTAATGTTCATTTATTTTTGAAGGAGAGAGAGAGTGTGAGCGGGGGTGGGGCAAAGAGAGAGGGAGACACAGAATTGGAAGCAGGCTCCAGACTCTGAGCTGTCAGCACAGAGCCCAACGTGGGGCTCGATCAGGTGACCTGAGCCGAAGGTAGACACTTAACTGACTGAGCCACCCAGGAGCCCCGGAAGTTAGATTTTTAAATGGGGACAGCTACCGATGTTTGAGCAAGTTCTATGCATCAAGCCCTGAAACGTCCATGGGGGCCCCTGAAGTTTCCTGAGCAGAGGGAGGGCCCCAGCTGAGCATCCCTGAACTCTGCTTGCCCTGGGCCCCTCCCAGTTCCCCAGGACCTCGGGTTATCAGGGGAAGCAGCTGAAGCCTTGGACAAACAGTAGAGGCAGGCAGGGACACAGGGACATATGGTTTATAAATAAGGGGTCTGGGTGGGGCCAAGCTGATTTGGGTGGGGAGGGTGCGGATCAAGCTGCAGGGAGAGGCCAGAAGAAGGCCCTGGGGGGGGGGGCGGCCGTCTGGGTCCTCCTTGAACTCACCACCCCCTCCTACCGCAGGGCAGTCCCCCCTCAGATCATAACCGAGCACCAGCACCTCCTGTATCCACCCACGGCTCAGCATCTCTGAAGGAGGCCTGAGGAGCAGGGGACAAGAGCTGCTTTCTCTGTGTGCCTCCCAGGCCCGGCCCTGCTGTATTGACTGCACTAGGCCACCCTGGTGTGCAAATGAAATCACAGGATCATCAGTGCTAGGTGCCCAGAGAAAAGAGCTGGGTGGCTGAGTAGGTAGAGTGGGGGGTGGGGGGGTGGGGGGGGGGAGAGGGGAGGGGAGAAGGCAGGGAAGGGAGGGATTTTATCTGGGGAGGGGGAGAGCAGGTGGGAAGTTGCTTCCAGCAACTTCATGGGTGTCATGACCTCTTCAACACCTAAATAAGCAACCGAAAGGGCACTTGTGTGGCCCAGTCGGTTAAGGGTCCGATTTCGGCTCAGATCATGATCTCACAGTCCATGAGTTCGAGCCCCGCATTGGGCTCTGTGCTGATAGCTCGGAGCCTGGAGCCTGCCTCGGATTCTGTGTCTCCCTCTCTCTCTGCCTCTTCCCCGCTTGTGCTCTCTCCCTCAGAAATAGTAAATGAATAAACTTAAAAAAAAAAAAAAAGCCACCAGACATTTGAATCAGAATCATACAGTGAATTACAGCGGGCACCTTGGGGCACAGGCAGCACCTGGGGCTGGGAACCCGGAGACTTGAATCCCAGTCCCAACTCAGAGGACAATTTCCCATGCAACTTCGAGCCCCTCAGTTTCCCCTTCTACAAAATAAGGACAATTATCCATGCTGGGTGTGTGCCAGGGACAGCTGGGTCTGTCTCCCTCACAGCCCCTCTCATCAGGCGTGGCTAGAGAAAGCCTGCCTGAGGAGAAGAAGGGCAAAGTCTGTGGTGAAGTTTAAAGTTTATAAAGAAATAAGTTATCCATGCACAAATCAAAGCACCTTCTTTGGTGGGAGGAAAACAAAGTGTCACATTGTTCTCATGTTTCCTGGCTGAAGGCCAGAGCTCACCTGCATCCCTGCCTGTCCACACCTCACCCTGCCCCACCCCACACTGCCCCCCATTTAGTAGGTGCTCCTGCAGGGCCATAATCTCTGTTGGGCAGAAAAATCACTTTGGGATTGTGAGATTGACCTAAAAGCCTCATAACAGAAAGTGATTTACCATTCAGACCCCAAAGAATCTAAGCAGCGTTATTAGGGGTGCCCCCAGAATTCTCAGCCTTGGTTTTCTTCTTGATCCCAACCAGAGATTGAGCTCTGGCCCAGCCCCCCAACTCAGCTCTGACCTTGACTCCCTCCCCCGCCCCCCCATCTGAGTCTCAACCCTGGTCTAACCCAGACCCCAAATAGATCGCAGGCTGAACTCTGACTCTGGGCAGAGACTGAGCTCTGACCTTGGCCCCATGCAGAGCTGAATCACGAGCCCGCGTGAGAGCGGCCAATGGTTCCAGCAGCCACAGCCCCTGCAGAGCCCCAGTTAGGTGAGGTGCCCTCTCAGAGGGCCGAAGACGGGGATTTCTGTCTATAGGGATCCATTCTGAGGCCCCGACCCTACTCCTGTGCTCAACTGCTCCTGTCTCTGGGGGAAGGAAGGGCTGAGTCAGGGAATAAGAAAAGGGGCTAACACTCGGGCAGGAATAGGGCCTGCTCAAGTACCCTGTGCCTATAGGCCACCCCAGAAGGGGTATCAGGGTCAAATATCCAACAGGAGCTGGTCCCTGAGGCCCATCCACCAGCTACAAGACCCCAGCCCCAGCTTTGGGCATGCCGGGAGACACCACTTTGCAGCCTGCTCAGGCCTGCTGGCATCAGAAGAGGCAGCAGTTGCTCACCATCACCACCAGGGGGCACCAGACAGGAGCGACGGCAAATCCTCAGTGGCTCTGGATCTGGGCCCTGTGCTGGGAGCCCCAGGGTCTCTGGGAAGAACCCACCTGTCCCTGCCCTCAAGGAGCCCACCTGCTTGTGGGACAGACAGACCCATCAGGTGAGAGAAAGAACTAAACACGAGCTATCTTTTAAATTTAGTTTTAATTGTATACGTGGGGTGCACAAAATTTTTTTCTTAAACACTGCAATATCGGAGTTAATGCAAATGTTCCATTCGACCATTCCTCACATTCCATCCCTATGAACCTGTGAAAATTTGGGTTCAAGTCCTTGTGTGAACATATGTTTTTGTTTCTCTTGTATAGATACTTGGAAGTAAGATTATTGGGTCATATAAGTGTATGTTTAACTTTATATGCAACTACCAAATTCTTCCCTAGAGAGGCTGTACCATTTGACACCCCCACAGCAATGGGGGGAAGAAAGAAACCGTCCCTCTCTTTCCCTGTAGTTATTCTAGTGTGTGCATAGTGGACCCCGTGGTGAAATTTATATTTCTATGACGGCTAATGTTGTTAAGAATCTTTAAACGTGCTTACTTGTCATTCATCTCGTCTTTGGTGAGGCAACAATTCACATCTTAACCATTCTTTTAAAATCCAGTTGTGTTCTATTAAGCGGTGGGAATTCTTTGTGCATAGTAGGTATGATTTCTTTATAAGATATGTATTTTAGAAATATTTCCTCTCGTTTAATGGCTTGCCTTTTCATCTTCTTAATTTAACTATGTCTCTTGTTAACGCTATATTTTAGAATACTTTTTAAGAGCACCTCGGTGTCTCAGTCGGTTGAATGTCCGACTTTGGCTCGTGGGTTCAAGCCCTGCGTCAGGCTCTGTGCTGACAGCTCAGAGCCTGGAGCCTGTCTCGGATTCTGTGTCTCCCTCTCTCTCTGCCCCTCCCCTGCTTGTACTCTCTCTCTCAATAATAAATAAACATTAAAAGAATAAAAAAATTTTTTTAAATAATTTTAGACATACAGGACAATTGCAAAGGTAGTGCAGACAGTTTGTCTAATTTTAACATAACCATGGTACAATTATCAAAAATAAGAAGTTAACATTAATACAATACAATAACTAAACTACACATTTTATTCAGATTCCACTAACGTCCTTTTTCTGTTCCAGGATCCAATATAGGATGACACTGGGCCCTCTCATTGGACAGAGCTAGAAAATACATAAACATATACTCATCCATATATGTTCACACCCATGTATGTATGTACCTACCTATTAACATACCTACCTTTCTTCCTGTCTCTCTATATCTATCCTTAAAGGGAAACATGATTTTATACTAATACCTTTGACCCCAATCCAGCACTGTGTATTCATTCTGGCTTTTTTTTTTTTTTTCTTTACTTAGTTGTAACTTCTTTGGCTCTCATTAACCACAGTATCTTCATTTGGATCTTATCATCTACAATATATTTACCTATTTTCTCCACCCTACTATACATATGCAGTGTATTTTCAGGATTGCTAACCCATACCTTTGTGAAAAACAAATTTACCAAATAGAGTGCAGAATTCATGTGTGGTACTTTTCACCTTTACCCCCACAGTGTCCAGGCAAACACTTAGGCCAACCCCTTTCTCTCCTACTCCCTAGAGTGTGGTTATGTCGTATATTTGTAATACAGGCAGATTCATTTGCCATAGACTGGATGACATCCTGAACGCCTCTGCCATTCTGGTTGATTTTCCTTCCTTGAGATGTACAGTTCAATGCATTTTGACATGCATGGAATCATATATCCCAACACCACATTATAATACCAGGCACTTCTTTGACTTACCAGATTCCCTCATACTGCTTCAATATAATCAGACTCCTCTCTTACCCCCCATACTTAGTAATTACTGATCTTTTTGGCCCAGTCATTTCTCTCCCCTAGTATGTCATGCAAAGAATAACAGAGTGTGTAGCCTTTTGGGTTTGGCTTTCTTCTTTTACCTATTAAAGTAGATTTAAGATCCATCCATATTGTTGCATGAATCAATAGCCTGTCTCATTTTATTGTTGAGTTATTACCTATTGCGTGAATGCTCCATAGTTTGTTTACCATCATCTGTTGAAGGACATCTTGGTCACTTCCAGTTCTGGGTGATTATGAATAAAGCTGCTATACACAATTGTATACAAGTGTTCACTTGGATAGGTACCTAAAAGTAGGATTGATGGCAAGTGTATACTTAACTTTAAAACAAACTGCTAAGCTGTTTTTCAAAGTGGTACTATTTTACATTCTCTCCAGCAACATGCAGAAGTTCTAGTTGTTCTGTATCTTTGTCTGCACTTGGTTTTGTCGGTTTTTAAATTTTAGCCAACCTAATACATGTGCAGTTTGTGGTTTCCATTATTTACATTTTAACCTACCTGGGCCTTTATTTAAAAAGAATTTCTTGCAGGTAGCAGATAGCTGTTTCTTGATTTGTCTCTAGCTGTTTCTTGATTTTTCTCTCAATCTACCAATCTTATTAATTGGGGTGATTAGTCCATTTACATTTAATGTATTTATTGATATTGTTGGATTTACCTCTACAGTTTTGCTATTTTCTCTTTATTTGTACTGTACGCTTTGTTTCATTTTTCTTCCTTTCCTTTTCCCTCCCCCCACCTTCTCCTCCTCCTCCTCCTTCTTCTTTTTGATTAACCAGTTTTTATACGATTGTATATCTCTGGTATTGGCTGCTTAACTGTTTCTCTTTGTTTTGTGTGTGTGTGTGTGTGTGTGTGTGTGTGTTTGCGTGTGTCTGTGCATCAGCTCAAGGATTTCCAGTGTATAATCTTTAATTTATTAGAGTATACCCTTGACTATATTACACTGCTTCACAGAGTATATACAAACTGCAAACATACACTTCCATTTTCTTCCATTTTCATTTTTGACTATTGTTTTCATACTTCTTACTTCTATATGTGCCATAAATCCCACAATACATTTTTATTACTTTTGCTATAAATAATCAATTATTGGGGCACCTGGGTGGCTCAGTTGGTTGAGCGTCCGACTTTGGCTCAGGTCATGATCTCACTGTCTGTGAGTTCGAGCCCCGCGTCGGGCTCTGTGCTGACAGCTCACAGCCTGGAGCTTGTTTTGGATTCTGTGTCTCCCCCTCTCTCTGTGACCCTCCCCCATTCATGCTTTGTCTCTCTCTGTCTCAAAAATAAATAAATGTTGAAATGAAAAAAAAATAATCAATTATTTTTGTCATTTTAAAAATTGTGGTAGAATGTACGTAACATAAAACTTACCCTTTTAATCATTTTAAGCGTACAGTTTAATGGCATAAGTACTGAAGTATTAGGTATTCACAATGTTGTACAACCAGCATCACTGTCTATTTCCAGAAGTTTTCATCATCCTCAACAGAAACTCTGCATCCATTAGGTAACAACTCCCCATTTCCCCAGACCCTGGTAACCTGTATTCCACTTTCTGTGTCTATGAATTTGACTACTCTATCTATCTCATATAAGTGGAATCATACGGTATTTGTCTTTTCGTGACTGGCTTCTTTCACTTAGCATAATGTGTTCAAGGGTCGTCCATGTTGAAGTGTATATCACTACTTCATTCCTTTGTATGGCTGAGTAATATTCCATTGTGTGTATGTACTACGTTGTGTTTATCCATTCATCTATTTTTAAAAAAAATTTTTTAACGTTTTATTTATTTTTGAGACAGAGAGAGACAGAGCATGGACAGGGGAGGGGCAGAGAGAGAGGGAGACACGGAATCCGAAACAGGCTGCAGGCTCCAAGCTGTCAGCATAGAGCCCGATGCGGGGCTCGAACTCACCAACTGCGAGATCATGACCTGAGCTGAAGTCGGACGCCCAACCGACTGAGCCACCCAGGCGCCCCTCCATTCATCTATTGATGGACGCTTGGGTTGTTTCCACCTTTTGCCTATTGTGAATAATTCCACTATGAACTTCGATCTACAAATCCTATTGGGAGTTCCTGCTTTCGATTCTTTTGTATATATGGCTAGGGATAGAAGTGTTTAACTTTTTGAGAAACTGCCGAACTGTCTTCCACAGCAGCTGTACCATTTTACATCCCCACCAGTGGGGCATGAAGACTCCAATTTCTCCACATCCTCATCAACATTCGTTATTTCTCATTTTTGAAAATAAAAAATGTGTGTGAAGTTATATCTCATTGTGGTCTAGATTCGGATTTCCCAAATGATTAATGATGCTGAGCTTCTTTTTATGTGTATATCATCTTTGAAGAATGTCTATTCAAGTCTCTTGTCCATTTTTGAATTGGGTTGTTTATTTTCTTGTTGTTGAGTTATAAGGGTTTTTTATATTTTTTGAATATTTTTGAATATATTTTGAATATTTACCAGATACATGACTTGTAGATATTTTCACCCATTCTGTGGGATTTTTTCATTCCCTTGATTGTGCCCTTTGCCGGACAAAATTTTTTAATTTTAGTGATATCCAATGTATTTATTTTTGTTCCCTGTGCATTTAGTGTTGTATTTAAGACATCATTGTGAAATCCAAGGTAATGAAGATTTTCCCTTATGTTTTCCACTAAGAGTTTTATAGTCTTAGCTCTTAAATTTAGGTCTTCATCTATTTGAGTTAATTTTTGTGTATGGTGTGAGTAAGGGTCCAACTTTGTATTTTGCTTGTGGAAGTCTAGTTTTTCCAGCAGTGTTCATAGAAAAGACTGTCTTTTACCCATTGAGTGGTCTTGCCAGAGTTGTCAAAAATCAATAGACCATACATGCATGGGTTTATTTCTGGGCTCTCTATTCTATTTCATTGGTCCAGATGTGTATATTTATGCCAGTCCCACATTGTTTTGATTATTGTGGCTTTGTAGTAAGTTTTAAACTTAGGAAGTGTGAGGTCTCTAACTCTTTTCCCCCGATATTCTTTCGATTCTTCAAGGTTCCCCTGAAATTCCATATGAATTTTAATATGGATTTTTGTATTTTTGAAAAAAAAATGCCATTGGGATTTTTATAAGGATTTCATTGAATTTATGTATTACTTTGGGCAGTATTGTCATTTTAACAAATTAAGTCTTCTAATCCATGAACACAAGACATATTTTCCTTTCTTTAGATCGTTAATTTCTTTCAGTAATGTTTTGCAGTTTTGTTTTGTGTTTTTTTTTTTGTAAAAGTCTTTCACCTCCTTGTTTACATTTTTTCAAAACGTCTTATTTACTATTGTAAGTGGATGAAATGGTTTTCTTAATTTTATTTTTTTCAATGTTCATTTATTTATTTAGAGAGATGGAGAACATGAGTAGGGGAGGGGCAGAGAGAGAGGAAGAGAGAGAATCCCAAGCAGGCACCATGCTCAGCACAGCGCCCAACTCAGGGCTTGATCTCATGACCGTGAGAACACAAACTGAGCTGAAATCAAGAGTGGGTCGCTCAACTGACTGAGCCACCCAGGCACCCCTTAATTTCTTTGCAGATTGTTTAATTTTTAATGTACAAAAAAACCAACATATTTTTGCATGTCAATTTTTATCCTGCAATTTTGTTTAAGTGTTTATTAACCTTAGTAGTGTGTGTGTGTGTGTGTGTGTGTGTGTATTCTTTAGGGTTTTCTGCAAATAAGATCATGTCATCTACCAACAGATAATTTTACTTTTTCCTTTCCAAACTGGGTGCTTTTTATTTCTTTTCCTGCCTCATTATTCTGGCTAGAACTTCTAGTACTACACTGAATAGAAGTGGCGAAAGCGGACATCTGTCTTGTTCCTCATCTTAGGGGAAAAACTTCCAGTCTTCACCACTGAGCATGATGTTCACTGTGGGTTTTTCATTTGTGGCCTTTATCATGTTAAGAAAGTGCCCTTCTAGTCTTAGCATATCGAGCGTTTTTGTCTTGAAAGGGTGTTCAAATTCGTCACATGCGTTTTCAGCATCAATTGAGATTATCATGTGTGCTTTTTTCTTCACCTATTGAAACCCAAAATTTTGTATATTTTGTTTGGATTTCCTATTTTTTTTAAAGATTCTTTTTTCTTTAAATGTTCATTTATCTTTGAGAGAGTGAGAGGGCACAAGTGGGGGAAGGGCAGAGAGAGAGAGAGACAGAGGATCTGAAGTGGGCTCTGCCCAGACAGTGGCAAGCCTGAATGTGGGGTTCCAACTCAAGAACTGCGAGATCATGACCTGAGCCAAAGTCAGACGCTCAACCGACTGAGCCACCCAGGAGCTCCTGGATGTCCTGTTGTTAGGGCAGAAGGAGGGTAAACTGGTCTCTGCTACTCTGATTTGGCTGCAAGCAGAAGTTTTCAAATACATTAAAAAAAAAAATCTCTCCATGTGAATACAAATAGATTATTTCATCCTTTTAATAGTATTTTAGTAGTATTTAATAATATGTTCTATAGTCTTCTGCTATATGAACAGATCACATTTTCTCTTGCTATTCCATTATCATTGGACATTTGTGTTGTTATCTGGTTTTTACTATGTAATACTTTTCTCTGGGGCAAATATTCAGAAATGGAGCTTCTGGTTTTTGAGTATGTTTATGCACAGATTTAAAAGATCAGGACATCTGGGTGGCTCAGTTGGTTATGTGTCCAACTCTTGATTTCAGCTCAGGTCATGATTTCACTGTGGTGAGACGGAATCCCAGGTGAACTCTTTGCTGGGGTGGAACCTACTTAAGAATCTCTCTCTCTCTCTCTCTCTCTCTCTGCCCCTCCCCAACTCGAACACATGCTCTTTCTTTCTCTCAAAAATAAATAAATAAACTTTAAAAACCAGAGGATCATATCAAATTCTTTTCAAAATGGGTGCACCAATGTTCACTCGATCTGCAAAGTATGAGTACCAGCTGCCCACATTATTTTGCAAATATCACATTAGCCATTAACATTTTAGGCAATGTGATTGGTGGAAAAGGGCAGCTCATTATTGTTTTAATTTTCATTTTCTTGAGTATTAGTGATGTTGAGCATCCCCACATCTGTTTATTGGTCCTGTAATTTACTTATTTTTCTGAATTGCCTGCTTATATCTTTGGCTCACTTTTCGATTGGGTTGTTTTGTAGATTTACTGTTGATTTGTAGATTTTTTAAATGTTTTTGACATTTGTCATTATTGGTCACAAATATTTCTTTAGGTATGTAGCTTGCTTGCAGTTTTATCTGTGGTGTCCTTTCTGGAACATACATTTTTTTAAAATGTAGATGTTGTCAAACTTATTAATCCTTTCTTTGTGGTTTTTGTTTTTTATATAAGAAAGTTGTCTTTCTTCTGAGGTCATAAAAATAGATTTCCATTCTTGGGGAAAAAATCTTACTATTTTTTTTATAGTTAGGGCTTTAAACATTGTAGAATCTATATTTCGTAAATGTGAGCTAGAGAGTTAATCTTATTTTTTCCATACAAAGAAAGAAAGAATCGATTGTTCTAACCTTATTTGCTACTACATGCTGCTATTAGTGACTGTCCCCCTGTGAGCTAGGCTCTGTGTAAGGTAATTTATATGCCTTTTCTTGTTTCTTTTCTTGTCAAGCCTAGCTTGACCCTAAAGAGGGTATCATGCCCCTTTCCCAGGTGGGGAAACTGAGGCTCAACAAGGTTACATAACTTGCCCACGGTCACACAGCTGGCAAGTGGCGGAGGCAGAATTTGAGCCTGAGTAAATACAGAGATAGTTAAAGATGGGAGTTCAGTGACCCTGGTCTATTCAGAAGGACAATGGGCTCGGGAGATCCTTGGATCAGGGTTTCTCAACCTCAGTTCTATTGACTTTTTTTTTTCTAATTTTTTAAAATGTTTACTTATTTATGAGAGAGAGAGGGAGAAAACGAGGGTGAGCATGAGCTGGGGAGGGGCAGAGATAGAGGGGGACACAGGATCTGAAGCGGGCTGTGCGCTGACAGAGAGCTCTATATGGGGCTCGAATTCACAAACCGCAAGGTCATGACCTGAGCTGAAGTCAGACACTTAACCGACTGAGCTGCCCTGCTGGCCCCATTGACCTTTAAAACCAGATAATTTGTTGTATGGTCGTGGGGGTCACCTCGTGCGATGTAGGACGTTCTCCGGCCTCTCGGGTTTCAATCCATTATACACCAGTTGCACCTTGCCACTCTTCCTCCCCACCCTTCACCCCTGGCTGTGATCACTTAGACTGCCTTTAGGCACTGTCAAATATTCCCTAGGGGATGAAATTGCTCCCATTTAGAACATAATAATTATTAAGTGTCATATCAATTATGAACCGTGGTTAATGCTGATGACATCGACACTAATTACCCACCGTGATTGGTGGCAACATGCGTGCTCCCGCTGTTGCTTATTTGTAGCTGATGGACGGTAGGTTTCAGCTTTCCCTTTAAAATCAATCACACCTCCTCAGAGCGCTGCTCTCGCACCTGTGAGTCCTCACTTGGCCTTCCCCGGCCCCCCCCCCCCCCCCGCCCCAGCTCTGCTTCATCCTGAAGACCAGCCCAGAGCCAAGCCGTGTGTGTGCCTCCTGCCCGCACCGTTTTCACAGGGAAGCACAGAAACTCCTTTGGGAAAGGGCAGGTGGGTTTGGGGCATGGGGTGGGTCATGTTTTCTTTTCAAAATATTTTTCTTCGACGCTGTGTCGGCGATGAATGCAAATGGAAAAATAAAGCCCCGCTGATGTAAAATGATACCTCACCCTAGACGTGGCGGGGGTGGGGGAGGCTTCATCATTCATGATTCGTGTCCGGGCTGTAAACAGGCCTGCCGTCACCAGCAAGCTCTGGGAATGCAGACCTGCACACAGATGTCGGGAGCCACCAGGGACAGTGGCATTCAGGGCCCTGGGAGATACAGCGTGCTTCCAAATCGCCAGCTGCTGTACGAGATCCGGTGTCACCTAGAACACTGTCTTTAGCTCGGCCAATTGGGATTCCATGTTTTAAAGTCTAAAACAATAATAAAAACGACCAGGTAACAAACGTTCAAAATCACTTGAGCAGCTATGGTAAGTCCTCTAGTTTTTGCTATTGATAACAGTTGTCTTGTTCTACTCAGGGTGGTCTAGCTCCTTGAATCCCTTTGCAAACCTCCCATTCGGGCTCATTTCCCCCTGTTGCCATAAAGATTTCTGGAGACTCTGACGAGCCCCCGGGTGAAGTCTAGAGCCTCGATGTCTATAGATTCCACCCCGCCTTCCAGGCTGGCATCCTTTCTGGGGAAACAAGCCGGGTCCTGCTGATGGGACACCTTCTTGGCCAGCCCGTGCAGGGGCTTCATGACCACGTTTCCTTTTCTAAGCTCATTCCTACCCTCAACCCCTGCTGCATCGCCACAGCCCCGAGCCCACCCTTCAGCCCTGTGGATGAAGCTGGGCTCACCGACTAAACCGAGGGCTCCCTGACGTCGGGCCCCAGGTCTTCTTCTCCTCTGAGCCTCTTTCATTTGAGGGTGCTCTCTCCACTGTGGGCTCAGAGGAGGAAACGGTAAAGAATATTGACCTGCCGGGGCAAGAAGTGCCTGTGGCCGTCACCTCTCTGGACCTTTGCTATTAGGACAGGCACACAGGCAGACTTAAAGACAGAACGGAAGGGAGTGGGGTGCTCAGCCCCTCCCTGTTGGGGACATGGGGGCCCGCTCCAGGGCCGGGGCTGAGTTATGCACGGTGTCCTACAATCCTGTGAATATTTAGCTGGTTCTGTCCCCTTTGCTGGCTTCTGCCTGTGTAAACAGCCACGAGGGTAGGGGAGGCAGAAGCTGTGGCAGCAGCAGCAGCAGCAGGGGACAGTGGGGAGGGAAGAGGCCCGAGGCTTACAGCGAGGACGACCTGACTGAGGGAGCCACCTGTGAGCCCCGACATGGACAGCAGGGCGTGGGCTGCCTACATCCTCTGCTTGCTGAGTCCATTACCAATTGTGAGTAGGCCCCCCCCCCCCCGCCTCTCCTGCTGGGCTCCAGACCTGAGAGCCACAGGGCCATACGGGGGGGGGGGGGTGGCGGGGGGGGGTCCAGCTGGAGCCTGGTGGGGATCCCCACTGGCTTCCCCACCACACAAGTTTCTTCCTACTAAGCAGGCTGCGGAGGCCGTGGCTGGGAGAACTCCTGAGATGGGTGCTCCTCCCTCCCGTCCCCTGCTTTTCCCTCCCCCGGCAGCTGCTTGTCTCTGGGTAGCTCTATGAAAACCTGGCTGAGGTGAATTAGCTTCCCCCCAGGCCCGTCTGAGCTGTTGTTTCCCCCCAGGCCCCTCTGTGCTCTCTGGGGGCCACAGAGACTCTGCCCAAGACATGACTCCCAATCAGGGAAGCAGTTAGGGCCTCTCCTCCCCCACGTTCTCTCTTCTCTGAGCTACCCATCCCGAAGTCCTCCACAGAATCTCCAGACCTCTCCCTCTCCCCAGCATCCCAGGGGCCACGCTCCCGTTTGGCTGCTGCCTCTTAAGAGGGTGTGGGCCTGAACAGTATGTGGAGAACAGCTGCTCCCCTCCCACATTCTGGGGGACTATTCTTCTCTTGATACGCCCTGGGGCTGGAGAAGCGTTTGGCAGACTGATATGCTACAGAATTGGGTGGGGGACAGGGGCCCTCCCTGAATGTGTTGGGATTTCCCAGCATGTTTTCTAGGAGTTACTGCAAGCGACACAGGGACCAGGACGGGACATACAAGGTACTGGGTGGGAAGCTCAGCCCACATGGGCTGAGGTCTCCTTTTTCCTCCACTGGCTTGTGTGTGTGTGTGTGTGTGTGTGTGTGCACATGTGACAGCATGTGTGTGCAGGGGCTCCCACACCTTCCAAGAACAGTGTGGCACCTGCCCCCAAGTGCACAGCCTTTGGGCTTGAATCCTGGCATGGTGAAAGGAACTGTGTGGTCCAGGCAAGTTCTTCACCCTTCCTGAGCCTCACTTGTCTCTTCTGAGACAAAGAAGACGACATCTTCCCTCTAGGGCTGTTGCACATTGACTGGGATCTGATCTGTCAAGGGCTGAGTATTGGGTGCAATATGGTAACTTTTTTTTTTTAATTGAAGTATAGTTGACACATGATACCTTAGTTTTTAGCTTAGTTTCAGGTGCACCACATAGTGATTTCATAAGTGTATGTTATGCTGTGCTCACCATCTGTCACCACATAACACTATTATAACCCATTGACTTTATTCCCTGTGCTATACCTTTCCTTCCTGTGTGGTATTCATTCCATAACTGGAAGCCTGAATTTCCTACTACCCTTTACCTATTTTGCCCATCCCCCTCCTTTTTTTTTCTTTTTTTGTCATGCGGGTAACTTCTACTGCCCTCCCTTCTACAGTGAGGGAGCCTCCTTCCTCTCATCTGTGTGCACCCCATGGTAAAAGTGCACACTCTCTCTCATCTCCCTACCCCTGCCCCTCTGCTTCCATTATCACATCTCTTTATCTGGCTCTGACATTCCTGCCTCCTCTTATGAGGACCTCACGTCCACCCAGATAATCCAGCATAATCTCCCCATCTTGAGATCTTTAACTTAATCACAGCTGCAAAATCTCTTTGGCCGTGCAAGGTGGCATATTCACAGGCTTCAGGGATTAGATATAGACATTTTTGTGTGTATGGAAGGCATTGTTCAGCCTACCAAGGTACTTTATGCAGGACTGTGTCAGGGAGAAGGAGTGCAGGGAAAGAGGAAAGGCCCTAATACATGGCTCACTGACTCAGCCAGCTCCGTGAGATCCTCGGAAGACTTGTGTTTAGTGTGTCTCAGAACTTACTTCCATGACATGACATTGGGAAGCATCTGTCCAAACCTCCATCTTTCTTTCTTCCTCTCTCCCTCCCCTCATCCCTGTCCCCCCTACTACCTTCCCCACTTCCCTCCTTTCTTCTTCCTGTCCCTCCTCCACCAAGTACGCTTATAAGTGCCATGAGCCAGGCCCTGGCTTAGGAGCAGGGGCACAGAAATGAATCAGGCTTTGTCTCTGTCCTAAGGTCATTTGCACCAGAGAACCAAAAGGAGCACCTAATTGGCTTGGCCTACCCCATTAACTCCTTCCTACAGGTATTGGGCCACGTGCACCCAGAGTGCGACTTCATCACCCAGTTGAGAAAGGATGAGAGGTTGTGTCTACAAGCAGCAGAAGCGGTGCCCAACACCACTCTGGGTAGGGTGCTTGGGAGGGAGGGGGTGGCTTCTTAGACTCTTTTATCTCCTCCAGCCTCATCATTCTGAATGCTGGATGGGTCTGTCCCCTGAGTCTGCTCTGCTCCCATCTATCTAGGCTGCCCTAGGACCTGGGATGGACTGCTGTGCTGGCCAATGGTAGGCTCTGGCGAGTGGGTGACTCTCCCCTGCCCAGATTTCTTCTCTCACTTCAGCTCAGAGCCAGGTGAGGGTTCTGGGCATGGTGGTGAGGCGGGGGGATTCGAGGTGGTTTCATCTGGTGGTGCCAGAATATGGCAGGCTCATCCCTGGCTTTGGGGGTAGTAAATCTGGATTTGAACATCATTTCCCTTCTTCCCGTGTGACCTTGGGCAAGTCAGTCAACCTCCTGACCCTCAGCTTCTGACCTGTGACCTGGGGAAAACAAGAACATTAACCTCATGAGGGGTAAGGATTGGTGAGCACGGCATGGAAGTGCTGGACCCAGAGCCGGACCCCGAGTAAACGTTCTCTGGATGTTAGCAGGAGGGCTGGCCGTGGGGGTGGAGGGGAGCAGCGGAGCCTGTCTGACTGCTAAGATGCTACCAGCTGCCCAGTGGGGGGAGTCTGGAAGGGCTGGACCTGGAATCCAGGCCCCTGGAGGGAAGGCTACCCTCTCTCTGCCATTCGGAGGAGCTGTTTGCAGACCGTGCCGGGGTCACCGGATGATCCATGACTCCTCCCCCTGTCCTGGAGAGAGAGTAGGAGTTTTAACCCAATTTCTGTTTTCACCTCGGCATGCCTTGCAGGGGCTGTGAAGCGGGATTGCACTATCACTGGCTGGTCTGAGCCCTTCCCACCTTACCCTGTGGCCTGCCCTGTGCCCCTAGAGCTGCTGACTGAGGAGGTAAGAGGCTCCCGGCATCTTAGAGGAAGGGTCACCATGGAGGTCTGTATGGATGGTGGACTGCACAACTGTAGAAGCCGCCATTTCCGTTGTAGCCAGCAGGTTGGCATATTAATTACAGCAGTTTCCAGAAGATGGCAGTGTCTGGAAGAGAGCCCTGGTCTGTTGCTAATCTGCTCAAGGGTGACACCTGTGCTAGGGGAGAGGGAGGCAGAGGGCAGAGTGGGAGATAGGCTGGCTGCCTTCTCTTTGGCATGCCCTCTCCATGCCCAGTCCCCCGGGGCAGGAACTCTGAGTGGTTCCAGGGAAACAAAGGCTCCTAGTAGTTCCGCGAAAGCTCCTTCCCTTCTCTAGTCCCCAGTCTGTGGAGTACTGTGCACGTCCCACGTGCCTGAATTGAGCGGGGCCTTTGCAAGGTGCTTCCATGCCCACAATCCGCTATATCTTTCCCCTCAGCCAAGGGAAGGCATGAGTCTGACCATTTTTCAGATGAAAAGATAGATGTGGGTGTTGATTGCTTGCATCCCTCAGGGGTCACTAATCCCCTCCCTTGGCCCGCACCCTCCATCTCCATGTTGGGGTGGGGGTGGTGGTGTCCAGGCTGGACTTTGGTCAGTCTAAATACTTGGTCATAGAAATAACTGTTCCCTGTGGCTGTCCCTGTGGTTTTCTTTGGGGAATGTTGTATGCCCAAGATGGTGAGGCAGCAGGATAAACAAGCCCCATTTCCCCTTGGGCTTTTGTCATTCCTTGGGAAAATGTAGTTTCTCTGTTGCCTGTCCCCCTCCCACCACCCCCCACCCCCAGAAATACTGAGAGTCGGTCATCTCACCCCTGTCCCCACCCCGGCTCACCAGAAGGTCAGGTGCAAGACAGGCTTAACCAACACTTCCCTTCAGGAAGGAGCTTGCCAGGGTTCTCATGGGTGCCCCTGCCCCCCGGTGGGGAGTTCCGGGGTAGAATGGACAGCCTTCACCTGCTTGGTTGCCAAGCCTCCCTTTCCCAGAAAGTGCAGCTGCTGAGACTTTCTCTGTCTTGACCCTCCCAGAAATCCTACTTCTCCGCAGTGAAGATCATCTATACCCTGGGCCATAGCATCTCGGCCGTGACCCTCTTCGTGGCCATCGCCATCCTGCTGGCTCTCAGGTTCGCGGTCGTCTTCACCTGCTCAAGAGCCTTTGCTGCCTCTCTATTGTCCACATTGCCAAACCTCATTCCTTGCCTTCATGTTCAAGAGGTTCCCAGATCTAGGCACCATGGCCATCCCTCGCTTTTCTTTTTCTTTTGCCAGAGTGTTTCTCATCCACTCCTCACACTTGAGGGCTCACTGCAGTGGCTACACCTTTGCTCTTGTGGAACTTGTTCTGTTTGCTTGGCATGCCCACCTGCTTTCTTCTTGATGTATTTATATCTGCCAAAATTCAAAGCCCAGGTCCCATCTGCTTTAAGAATCCTCGTGGCCTCCCCTGTGGAGCCCTTCTTGACTATTCCAACCCTTTGACCATTGCCCCTCTTAAGCGCCCCCCCCCAAGCCCCGACTTCAGAGTCTGAGCCCCATAGCATGGCTTGTGCTGTTCTCCGTCTCGTGGGGATGTACCTCATCTCTCTGAGCACCCAGGGGACTCCCCTGGCAGTCTCCTGCCATTTCTGCCTCTGTCCCCCAGACTATGAGCTCCCTGAAGGCAGAGACCGGTACTCTGTCCTCTCACCTAATCTGAGCCTAGGGCCGTGGTTGGCCAGCTGTCCTGCATGGCTAACCCTGAAGTCTCAAGTCCAGCCTGATCTGACCCAAGTCAGTTCAATTCGCCTGCCACCATGCTCACCCTCATCCCTCCTTGCCCCTCCAGGAGGCTCCACTGTCCCCGGAACTACATTCACACCCAGCTGTTTGCCACTTTTATCCTCAAGGCGGGAGCCGTGTTCCTGAAGGACGCCACCCTGTTCCACAGCGAGAACACGGATCACTGCAGCTTCTCCACTGTAGTTGCTGGGGCTGGAGGGTGCTGGGGTGGGTGGGGGGAGGGAAGGCTGTGTTAGAGACCTAGATGCAGGGGTGGAGGGCCCCTCCAGCCCACCTGGTCCTGTGGGCTGACTCTGGGGCTCTGCCGTGGCCAATCACAGAACGGGAAACACCATCTCCCTTCCTGCCCCTCCCCAGAGTCAGGTTCTAAATCCCCATCCCATTTCTTGGACCCTGGGGCCAATCCGTGTCATTTCCCATATTTCGGGTTCCCCTTTCATGCCTTATTCTGTACTCCAACCTAGCCCATCTGTCACCCCACCAGTCCTTTCATTTTGTAACTCCCCCTAGGGTGCCTGTCTGTGGCTGGGTGTGGGTCTGCCCCGGGGCTGGGTGGAACTGGGTCCCTCCCTCAAGAAGCACCCATGGTGCCTGGGGGGGCAGAATGCACCAGATTATGGGACTACCCAGTGGGGGAGGGGAGGTTGAAAGCTGGGCTTCAGGGAGAAGGCTCTGGAGCTGCTGGGGGGAAGGGGAAGACATGTTAAATGGAGGGACCAGGGTGAACAGACTCTCACAGACAGGAGCATGTCCGAGAACCAGGGAAGTCAGATGGGGGTGGGGAGGTGGAGGAAGCAGCGGAAAATGAAAATAAAAGGAAGCTGGGGGCCAGTGTGGAGGCCCAGCACACACCAGGCGCACTAAAACTGCCAGAAATGAACAGATGCACAAACGGACAAACCAACAATGACCTTAATGAACTTAGAACAGACGTAATAGATGCGTATGGAGCACTTAGGTAGAGGCATCGCACTAAACGCTTTACATATATTACCACCTTTTATTTCCTACTTACATTTTCATTTTAGTCCCATTTGTACACAATTGGGACTGGGGCCAAACTCGGTTCATCTGAGCTCAGAGGCGGTGTTCCTCAGCGCTGAGAGAGCGAATCATGCACTGAATGAATGAATGCATGCATGGGTGAGTGCCTGTATGTTTGCAGGAATGAATGGTGCTCCATAGCCGCAGCTCTAGAAGTCTGACCTCGCTTGCAGATGAAGAGCTGAGCTATGGGGAGGTTTCCCAGCTAATACGTGGTAAATTTGAACCCAGATCCCAAATCTGTGCTCTTAATCACCACATTATACTACCACGTCTCCTCTGGGGCAGCCTACGGTTGAGGGACCTGAGTGGGGTAGGGGCTCCAATGGGCACCCAGCTCTGAAGAACCCAGGCCCCCGGCCCACAGGTTCTGTGCAAGGTCTCCGTGGCCACCGCCCATTTTGCCACCATGACCAACTTCAGCTGGCTGTTGGTGGAAGCTGTGTACCTGACCTGCCTCCTAGCCTCCAAGTCGCCCAGCACAAGGAGGGCCTTCTGGTGGCTGGTTCTTGCTGGCTGGGGTGAGCACCAGGGTTGGCTAGTGGAGGGCTGGGAATGTCCAGAAAGTTCATCCAAAGGTCCCTTCAGCTTACTGATGATGACCCAAGGCCCAGAGAGGGGATGGGACAGCCTGTAATCCTCCAGCAAGTAGGGGCCAGCTCCCCAGCCCCTGGCTCTCCTCTGGTCCCACTTTCCCGGTGCCCTGGGTCGCTGGTGGTGGCGGTGGCAGGTGGGGGCAGGTCTCTAAGCCGAGGATGCAGACTCCTTACTTGTGTCTCCCCTGTGCCCCCCAACAGGGCTCCCCCTGCTCTTCACTGGCATGTGGGTGTGTTGCAAAGTGGCCTTTGAGGATGTTGCGTGAGTGTGGGTGGCGACCTCAGCACACGGCACCAGGTCCCCTGGGGCATGGGCTGGACAGTCAGGCAGTGTGGCTGTTCTCCAAGCTGGGGAGAGGAGGAGGAGACCCCAGCCCTGCCTTCAGGGAACTCCCAGGCTTGGGTGTGAGATGGGTAGGCTGTTGTGGATAGCGTGGAAGGGACATGTCCTGGGGTGGAAGGGGGCCTCAGATTCTCAGGGTGTTGGGCTCAGGCAGTAGTGGGGGTTGGGAAGCACAGTAAATAGGGGCCTCCTAGAACAGGAGAAGTTTTGGGGCCAGCAAGAAGCAGCTAGGTGGAGAGAGATAGGGTAAGCCCAGCACGGATTGGTGCACCCCTTTGGAAGGAGGCCTAACTGGCTGAGGGAGGAGATAAGGCTGGAAGGGCATGGAGAGGAGGAAGGTGCCGGATTACTACAGAAAAGGGCTTTTCAGCGACTGCATTTTTGGCAGCCCCCCCCCCCCAATCAGTCTTAGCCTGTCCTTTTCCTAGGTGCTGGGACCTGGATGACAGCTCTCCTTACTGGTGGATCATCAAGGGGCCCATCGTCCTCTCTGTTGGGGTCAGTTCAGCCAGCGTCCTCTGCTCCATTCTCCCTGGGTCCGCCGAGGGGTTGCTGCACAGAAGGAAACATGACTCCAGGCTGGGAATCTGGATACCTGGGTTCTTCAGCCTGGCTCTGCCAGATTCTCTGTGAGGCCCTCTCGGGCCCTCATATCCCATTGGTAAAAGTAGGGGGGTGGTCCCCACCAGTGCTTGGGCTCCTTCCAGCTCAGAGTTGTGGTGAATTTGGAGCCCTGATTGTAGATCATCTACTACTGCAGCGAGGCTGGTGTGGGGCGTGGAAAGAGGGCTGTAGCTGAACCCACCGCCTGCTCCCGTGCTGAAAACAGGGCATGGGGGGCTGGTTTGCGTGGCCTTGGTGAATGTGCGCATTTCCCCCAATTTTATCAAAAGTGAGGGACACCTGCTTTGTGCCAAAGTAGACCCTGGGAGATGCTGGAGGCAGAATGACCGGGCCCAACCTCCCACCCTTTATCCCTGGGCTGGAGAGCGAGGGGGACCCAGAGCTCCTCAGCCCCTGAGCTCCACGTGGGACCTCCCAGGCTCCAGGATACAAGCTCTAGAGCAGTGACCGGTACACCCACCCACCTGCACATCCCTGTGTCTCAAGGATGGGGTTTCCGATTCCCAAAGAGGCCCCATCCCAGCAGGGGCACCCCTGACTCTTGCCTTTTGCCTTCTTGCCCCTCTATTTCTAGGTGAACTTTGGGCTTTTCCTCAATATTATCCGCATCCTGCTGAGGAAACTGGAGCCAGCTCAGGGCAGCCTCCACCCCCAGTCTCAGTACCGGTAACGTGTGTGTGCATGACGGGATGCCGGAGACATAACCGGAGTGAGAGCTGGTGTGGTTCTGTTTCATTCACTGGCCTGGTCCGTGCTCCTCGCCATGCTTCCAGAAAAAGATCAGATCTGGCCCCCGTCTTCTAGGAGATCACAATGTAGGGAGGAGAGAGGCAAACGTCCAGTTATCAGGCCAAAGGGGCTGATGAGTCCTGGGATCCATTTCTATGGGAGTCTGCAGAAGGAGAACCTTTCTAGATGAGGGGATGGGGGTAAGGTATGGTTAGGGAAGACTTCCTGGAGGAAGTGGTCATTGAACTAGACTTTGAAAGATGCATAGATGTTGACTGGAGTCAATCGAAACAAGAGCATTCGGCAGCAAGGACAGCAAGATCCATGGTCCTGAAGTAAGGAAGCCCTGCATTGTACCGCACTGTGTATTTGGGGACGAGGCATCCGGAGTGCCTGGTGCATAGAGTCCATGTGGGGAACTGATGGGAGGTGGGAGTGAGCAGGGGGCACATGGGAGTTTCTTATTCCAGCCTTGGGTGCCTAGGGCTCGTCTTCTCCTGCAGGCGTCTCTCTAAGTCAACACTTCTCCTCATCCCGCTGTTTGGAATTCACTATGTCATCTTCAACTTTCTGCCCGACAGTGCCGGCCTGGGCATCCGCCTCCCCCTGGAATTAGGACTGGGCTCTTTCCAGGTGAGGGCCCTCACAGGCACTCTCCCCCTAAGTCCTTGGGCAGGAGGAAGGTGGTGCTGCCCACAGGTTTGATTGACTTCATGGTAGGTTGAAGGCTACTAGGCTGGTTATTCTTTCTTCCAGCCACTCCTCTATCTATTTAACTATCTGTCTGTCCATCTTTCATCCATCCATCTCTATTCATTCAACTACCCCTGAACCCATCTATACTCACCCACTTATCCATCTAACTACCTATTGTCCATCCATCTATCCATTCACCTACCCATCTACTCATCCATCCATCCACTTATCCATCCATCCACCCATCCATCCATCCACCCATCCATCCACCCATCCACCCATCCATCCATCCATCCTCCACCTATGCATCTGTTATCCTCTTATCTGTCCATCTATCCATGCATCTAACACTTATTGAGCACCTATTATATGCCAGGATCTGTGCTGAATACTGGGTGATAGAGAAATGAAGGAAATCAGAGAAACAGGATCAACAGTATAGTCTTGGCAGGCTTGCTTGATGATTACATGAGATAATGTGCCTGGCACATAGAGATGAATGCATATGCCTTCCCTTTTCCTACAGCCCTGGCCCAGGCCACAGCCTGGGGGTGGACACAGGAAAAGGTAGTAGAAAGACTCTGGGCACCTTGTGGTCAGACCAAGTTCTGATGTGGCCCTTTCTCTTTGGCTCCACAGGGCTTCATCGTTGCCATCCTGTATTGCTTCCTCAACCAAGAGGTATATAACTCTCCAGCTATCATTAGTCACTGAGTTTTCCCTTCCACCAGACCTGAGGCTACTTCTCTTCTTCCCAGGCCCTATAAGTCCCAGCTCAAGCCAAACTCTGACTCCTGTGATCCTCTGTGAAGCTTAGTCTGTCCTGAGCTTCTAGATCAAGCTGAACCTGATTTCTTCCTATAAACATCCTTTATCCATCCCTTCTCTGGGCTGGACCAAGTATACTGTCCATTTAGGACCAGGATAGTCTAAAAGGATCCCCCAAGTCTGTGTTTCTAAAACAACAAAAAGGAGAGTGGAGGAGGGAATAAGTCAGCTCTGGGAGGGACAGAGAAAGCAGAGACCGAGGAACAGAGAAAGTCAGAGGCAGACATAAAGGGAACAAGGAAAATAGAGTCAGGTGTAGCAACAGGGAGGATGATGGAGAGCAGAGCTGAGGATACTGAGAGAAACACCTGGAAGAGACAGACGGATGGAAAGAACAGACCAAGCAGAGATAGACATACCCATGAATAGATAGATGGTGCTGATACACATGTAGAAATATGGAAAGATGGCAGAGAGAGGAGAATTAAAACATCCCACCCAGAAGGCACCTTGCATCTGTCCCTTAGGACAGACTTGCTTTGTGGGAGAGGTGGGAGAATTTAGCTGAGTGCCCTGGATAGCCAGGCGCCGCTATGTGCTCAGGCAGAGTCATGGGCTCCCTCTGGTGGCATGGATTTGCTGTGGGCTCTGTTCTGCCAGAGACCTGGGTGCAGCTGTGGAACAGCGCTCGCCCCCCACCTGCCACCTCTGTCCCAGACTGGCTCCCTCCCCTGTGACTCTTTACTTCTACCCCAGCCTCTCTGAGTCTCACACAGTCTTATCTGGTGTCTGGGTGTGGACACAGGACTGCAGTATCTTTGTGTGGTGGCTCATGGATCCTGCAGACATTGAAAGGGTGAGGCAGAGCCCTAGCTGAGGCTGGTGGGACCTGGGAAAGCGGCTTCCATGGAGAGCTGTGAAGGGATCCGTCCCAAGAAGTCATGTTGGAGACCAGATAGTTACATGCCTCTAGTGATGGGGAGCTTACTACTTAACAATAGCTCTTCTGTTGTTAGGCACCTGTGGGGAAACCCACATTTATGTTGAACAGAAACCTGTCTCCCTTTTGTCTTTCACTACAGCCCAAGTTTAGCTCTGTCAGGAGGGTCACAGCCTCTCAGCCCCCTCTGCCTTCCAACAGCCCCTTGGAGATGTGACAATACAGATTCCCATGCCCCCCACCCCCACCCAGTTGCTTTTCTTTCAGGAATCTCAGTCCCCTCACCTGTAGCTCCTTAGACGGGGCTCTGAGTCTTTTCTCCTTTAAGGTTATATCCCCTGGACAGGTTCCCAGGGGCCATAGTTCAGTTCAGTGGGCAAGGGCAGGAGTGAATCCCAGAGCAGGGGATGGTCTAAGCCAATCATGGAGGACAGTGTGGTTATTTGCCCAGAAACTGAAGAAAGCATCCATAGAAAATGTCTTTAACTGGACCCACCCAAAGGCAGTGCTAAAAGTTAGAGAAAAGAGCTAAAGGGAATGGCCAGAAATATCCACAGGAAGGAGGAAGTAGTATCTTTCAGAGACAATACTTACCAGTGGCTACTGAGTCAACCATGGCTTCTCCTCTCCCAGGAATACAAGTCTGTTTCTCCTGCATGGTCTCTCCCTGTACCCTCAGTCCCATTGGGGTGGAGCACAGAAGTAGCAGTGGGGCCTTCCTAACATCCTCTCCCTTGTCCCTGGAGGTGAGGACTGAGATCTCACGGAGGTGGCATGGCCATGATCCTGAGCTGCTGCCAGCCCGGAGGGCCTTCACCAAGTGGACGATGCCTTCCCGCTCTGGGGTGAAGGTGTTGACATCTGTATGCTAGGCTGGCCACATTACATGACTGGGGTCCACACCTGAACTCGGGCAGCTACAATAGCCCCCCCCCTGTAGAAGCAAGAGAGACCAGTGCCCCCGAGAGCCCTTGGGCCATGTCCCCACACCAGCTGCTGCCCAGCCCTGGGCAGGGGTAACCCTCTTACCTTGTCCTACACCTGACCCTAGGTCCCTGTGTTTCTACCTCTGACCTCCTTGGTTCCTCCGTCTCCATTTTCCTCCAATTCCTTCCGCTAGAGTCTGGGCCATAACCCAAGGCCAGAGGAGCCAATAAACTTGTAAATGGACAGATACAAGAGTTCGTTGGAGTGAATATATGCGCCTCCACAGGGCAGGGGTCTACAGCCTTTGTTTGGCCTCTGGTGCAGAAGGACCTTCATCATTCCTCTTTCCTGTTACGTCTCCATTATTCGCCTGTGCAAGCATCTTCTTGTGTAATTTATTCTTCCTTGTCTCTATCTCCACTCCCACCCCTCTCCTCCCACAGGCAAACATTCCAATGTGTTTAATGTGAATATTTGTGTTTCTGTGTGTTCTTGCAAAATATGTAGTATTTTGTGTGTGTGTCTATACTTTTAATTTACATAAATTTTGTCAGTTATATGCTTCATCCTGCTTCTAACATTTTCCCCTCAGCACTATGCTTTAAGACATCCACTCATGTTGTTGTGTGCTCATCTGGTCTCTTGTTCTGACTGCCATATGGTGCCACACGGTGTCATCGCCCACATGTGACCTGTCCTGTTTCCCCTGCTCCCACCCTGCAGGTGACTATTCACATGCATGTCCGCTCATACACTTGCACAAGTGAGCCTGTCTTCGGGACACACACCCAGGAGCAAAAGTGGGGGTCATCACTTATGCCTTTGCTTATGTGACGAAGCAGAGCCAGATTGTGCTCCAGAATGCTTGCAAAATCTGCACCCCCACCAGCAGCTCCACCAACACTTGGCGTTACCCAGCTTTTTAATGTTTGCAAGTCAAATGGGCGTAAAGTGACATCGCATTGTTGTTTTAATTTGCATTCCTCTGATAACTAATGAGGGTGAGCATCTCTTCTAGTGCCTGTTAGCCTTTTGGGATTGTTCTTCTGGAAACTGTTTGGGTCCCATTCTTTATTTTCCCCTGGGGTGGAGTGTTCTCTATTCTAGGCGTTTCCCATATGTTCTCTGTTGAGTGCCTTCCTGAGCCCTTAGCCTGCTGCACCCCACTCAAGTGAGGGCCCCTGATGTAACACATCCTCATGGTCAGTCCTTCCCCCACCCTCTTCCTTGGCGGGAGGGAGGAGAATGAGAACCCGGTGCTGTCTTGGGAAATGTTTGTTGACTGATGGGAGATTTGAGTACAGAGAATAGGCAGAAATGGATCTGCAGGTCAGGATGAAATCTCTCCCATTCCTGGTTGGCCCACAGCAGATCTATCATGCGAAATGCAGCAGCCCTATTCCCTGGCCTCCAGCAAGAAGCATTCCCTAGCTTCATCAATATCCCCTGCCATTCTTCCTCTGATGCATGCCTTCTTCCCTCAAGTCACGAGGGTTCCAGTGAAAGGAGACTCAGCCAGGTGATATCCAAGGTCACATTGTTGGCCATGATACACAACTACCCAGTGCCTTTGCGGTCAGACGAATGTCAAGATGGAATCCCAATCCAAGAGCCCTGTCATGCCTTCCTTCCTTTAGTCTCAGATCGTAAAAGTGGTTCATACTCATTGCAGGACATTGAGAGATGTAGACGGGATTAAAAAAGAAAATAAAAATCAGCCATAATCTCATTTCTCAAAGATAGTCACTATTGATGTTTTGGTATGTTTCCCGAAAGATTTTTTCCCCCTCTGCACTTCTGAACCATCTTGAGATCATACCATATTTATCAATTTGTATTTTGTATGCTTAAAATGAACATATACTATATAAAAATGGCCAGTGAGCACATAAAAAGATGCCGAATGTCACTACTCATTGGGAAACTGTAAATCAAAACCACACTGAGATACTATTTCCCACCCAATAGGACGGCTAAACTGAAAACAATAGCCAACAACAAGTGTTAGCCAGGACATGGAGGCATTGGAATTCTTATACATTGCTGGTGGGAGTGAAAAATGGTACAGTTGCTTTGGTGGGAAGTCTGATAGTTCCTCAAAGAGTCCAATGTTGAGGAGCGCCTGGGTGGTTCAGTCAGTTAAGTGTCAGACTTGACCTCGGCTGAGGTTGTGATCTCTTGGTTTGTGAGACTGAGCCCTGTGTCAGGCTCTGCATTGACAGTGGGTGCCGGCTTGGGATTCTCTCTCTCTCTGCCCCTCACGCTCTCCCTTTCTCTCTCAAAATAAATAAGCTTAAAAAAAAGTCCAATGTCCCGTTGCCATACGACCCAGCGAATTCACTCCAAGGTACGTAGGCAAGAAAATTGAAAGCCTACATTTATACAAAAACTTGTATGCAAATACTCAGAACCCCGTTATGCCTAATCGCCAAAAGATGGAATCCCAAATGGCCATCGCTTGGTTGAACGCGTAAACGAAATGGCGTATTCTATGATAAAAAGGAATGAAGAACCGACACACGCTACATGGATGAACCCTAAAACATTGTGCTAAGTGAAAGAAGCCAGTCGCAAAAGGCCCCATGTTGTAGGATTCATTTATGCGAGATGCCCAGAATAGACTGATCTGTAGAGACAGAGAGGAGGTTAGAGGTTTCCGGGGGCTGGGGGAGGGGAATGTGGATACTGACTGCTTGCTGGTGGCCAAGGGGTTTTTTCACGGGTGATGACATGTGTAGAATTTGCTAGTGGTGACAGTCTCACCCTCTGTGACTGAAGCCACTGAACTGGACACTTGAAAAGGGTGAAATTTATGACATGTGAATGAATACCTCTTAATAAAGTTACTTACAAACGAGCCGATGGATAGTTGCTACAGAGTAGTTGTCACACGTTTCGGCCACACAATTTGTAAAGCCTATCTGATTATTCTTTGTTTAACCAATAATTATTTGGCAACCTTCTGTTGGTGCATGTGGCTCCCAAGCCAGTTCTCTGAATTTCCATCCCTTTTGTAGAGGCTTCATGCATGGCTGGAAATCTAGTCCTTGTTGCCTCCAGTTGAAACCGGAACCTCAAATCCCTGCCACTTTTCTCGTCTCTGCCACCAGGGGGATCCCTGGACTGGGGCTACGGTGATGGCTCCTGGGTCTGGTTCCTTGACTGGCACACCCTTCCCTTCTCAGGGCTCAGGATCCGCATCTGCAGCGGGAAGGAGAGGGTCATTAGGTGATTTTTGAGGGCTCAGAAGGGACATTGAATGAGGGGAGCTGAGAAGAACAATGCTTAACTTGGCCACCAGGTGGCAGAAAAACTGCAGCCGAGAACCCTGGCTGGGCTGACGGGGCTGCCTGTCTGAGGACCTCACTCTGGAACAGGGCGCAGGACAGCCAGGGCCTGGTCTGGGGCACAGTGAGCCTATGGGGCTGGGGGAAGAAGGTGCTTCTGGTCTGGCCAGCATAGGGAGGGCTCCAGTTTTGAGGAGGACGAAGCTGATCAGAAGAGGGAGTGCTAGACAGACAGGAGAGCCGGTGCTCATTGGAGTCTCTCTGCAGGGTTCAGACCAGAAGGAGGTTGCCCCGGGGCCCTGGTTTTGTGCAGGGTGGGAAGGCAG
This sequence comes from Lynx rufus, assembly GCF_022079265.1. Taxonomy (NCBI): domain Eukaryota; kingdom Metazoa; phylum Chordata; class Mammalia; order Carnivora; family Felidae; genus Lynx; species Lynx rufus. The sequence continues at coordinate 123,007,098 of NW_025814856.1, forward strand.
GGATTGCCATCAAACACTGCCCTCACCCACACTGGTCTTCATTCCAGCGAGCTACTCCTGAGGCCCTGAAAGGAATTTCCTAAAGGGAAGGGGGAACTTTGACTTTTCTCCTGTTGTGGTCAGCCTGTGTTTGCTTACACTGTGAGGCAGAGGCAAGGACAAAAATGAGGGACCCGTTCCTTGTCACCAGAAAGCCTTCATGCATGTTGGGGGTGATCTCCAGGGGTGAACTCTAACCTGGATGTAAGAACAGGCATGTGAGACTCAGACTCTCAGGGATGTATGAGCTCAGAGGACAGAGTGTGGATGAGGGCAGGGGCAGTCAGGGAAGGCTTCCTGGGGGAGGGGACTCGGGTTGGTTGTATAGACCTTAGACTAAGTACCACTATCTGCTGAGCAGGAAGCAAGAATGTGGCTGATTTCAGCTTGGGGAGCAATGCTTGAAGGAAGGGTCTGACAGGACAGGAGGGTGGGCATCAGATTCAGGGTATGTTTTCCCCAGGAATGTTCCTGCGCGTTTCTGTTGGGGCTCTTGGCTTTGTGGGGCTGCCCATTCATTCACTTGGTAGGTGTTTCTGAAGTACTCGCTTAGGCAGCAGGCACCTTGCTAGAGCCTAGAAAACAGGGGCAAATAACTCCAGAATGTTCCTCCTCAGGAGGTTTCGGGGCTGGTTAGAGAGGATACGACTCAGGACTCCCTACCGCAAACAGCAGGACCCCTCAGGCTGAGTGAAACAGAAACACAATGTAGTCAGGGACATTGGGGAGCCACCTGTGCCCCGGACGGCAGCCAGTGGCGGTGCCCAGCCCACACCGGGGGATCACTGTGACGAGTTCCCCACTGCACCTCTTTTGGTAGCAGACACAGATGCTCACACCAGTGCTACTGGGGACGGAATGCCAGACACACTATGCGGCTGTCCTGAAAAGCCAAACGCCTCCAGTACCACGCTTGCTAAAAACTCCATTCAACCCGGCACTGGTTTCCTCTGGTTGCTCTCCTCTAAACCTGAGGCCGCAGCCTTGGTCCCGACCCTGCCCACTACCTGCATGGTGGGGAGGCTGGGAGAGCCAGTTCTGACTTCTACCTTTGGGGAGGGCCCGCCGATCGTGGCCGGCTCCTCAGACATAGGAAGGGCATTCAGAATATGCTGGCTGGCCACGAACACGACAGATGTCCAGTGCTGGGAGGCAATCATGCCACTCAAACAATTGCATGATAATGGTGGCAGGCATACCGGGAGAAAGAGAGGACCAGAAGAACAAATACCTGGAGGACCAAATCTAGTCTGGGGGTGTTAAAAAAAAGGGGGGGCCTTCCTGGGGAAGTGACACCTAAGCTGAGATTAAAACCATGGGTAGGAGTTGGCCAGATGAAGAAGTGGATAACAATCCAAGGTAAATGAAACAGCCTGTGCAAAGGCCCTGAGGTAGGAAGGAGTGTCGAATTTAGGGGGTGAAGCAGATAGTATACTGCGGCAGGATTATAGTGATGAAAGGGCTTGAGATAAGGAGGAGGTGGGCAGCACCCAGATCACTCAGAGTCAGGAAAGCCATGTTAAGGAGGCTTTATCCCAAGAGCTGTTGGAAGTATGTGATATAGGGCAAGACTTTTTAAAAATGATCCCTCTGGCTTGTCTGTGAAGACTGAATTTCAGGCAGATACTTCAGCTGGAAGCAGGGAGAGTGAAAATGGAGGCTGGGATGGGGCGACAGTAGGAAAGATTAGGGCAGATTCAAAAGCTGTTTCACTGAGTGATGGATGAACGTGTGCCATGAGGAGAAGGGAGGTTTCTGGGAAGACTCTGGAATGGGCAGCGGCGGAGAGGAGCACATTTCAGCGGGAAGAGTAGGGGCTCAGTGTGGGCTAGGTTTGGGGTGCCTATGAGACATGCGCTTGGGTGCCAAGGAGCAGGCTGGGGCTGAGAAGGGAGCCGGGCTGGACGTGGGGTTCGAGACCTGTTGGAGGAGCAGTGACGCCATGGAGGGGTGGGGGCCGGGGGTGGGACAGGCAGGGGCTCGGAACAGATGGAGCCCCAAGGGGTGGAGGAGAGGTGGAGAGGTGGGAGGAAAGCAAAGTGACTGAGCGGGGGGTCCTGGGGCCAGACAGAGAGGGGTGTGAGGAAGAGAGGGTGGCAGGCGGATGAGGAGAAGCAGGTCTGGATCTGCAGTGCGGCTCCCAGAGCAGATGTGTCAGGAGAGGGACTCTCCACTGCCAGAAAGCAAGTGAGGCCTGAGAAAGTAGGGGCAGGCCGTGTAGACGTATCCTTTCCTGAGGCTGGTCTGGGAGTGGGAGCATAGTGTGGGGTTCAAGTCATGTGTTTTGTTTTGTTGAAAGGAGGTCCTGGATGGCTCAGGAGTCAGGGAGGAGGGGGGTGGGGAATGTCAGCAGGTCACGGAGCCTCGTCACTGAGAAGGAATGAGAAGGTTCTGGGTCCAGAACCCGGGCAGGGGCGGCTTGGCCAGGGAAAGGGGTGTCTACTGGCTGTGACATTCACCGGGTCTGCTGGGGGATGGGAGAGGAAGGGGGTGGGGGTCTTGAGGAGAACAAAGAAGGTTGGAAATAGCAGTGGCAGGAGTGGGGACAGCCGGTTGGTAAGAAATACGTGAACTTGTCAGGCGGTGTTGATGGCCCAGCTCCAGCCCGAGATTGGGAGTTTGGAGTGACACCACTTTCCCTGGGGGGCACTACCAGGCAGAGAGAAGGCAAAGTTGAGCTTATTCAGGTGGGGCTTTGCTCAGACATCACTGTATTGCAGACAAGGGCCTGTGCTGGTGACCAGGGGGCCAGCGGGAGAGGTGGCAGTGTGCAGGGGGTGTTGAGGAAGAGATCCGGCAGTCCAGGTGGGTGCACTGGAGGGGATGAGTGTGGCTGCTGGTGTGGTTTCTCACTGTGGAATGGGTCCCATGGGAATGGAAGGGCCACGCTACTGGGAGTCTGGAGAAGGACCCTGGAGGGAACGACAGGAAGGGCTCTGTAGCTCGGGCATTGGGGTCCCCCAGCATAAAGCCTGTGATTACAGAGGGGGCCCAGGTAGGGGTAGGGTGACGCTGAGTGGGGAGCAGGGGACCAGTTGGACAGAGATCCAAGACGAGGTTGCAGGTGCAGAGGCCCCCAGGCAGGTGGCAGGGGGACACCGAAAGATCCAGGCACTTGCTCCCACCCTCTGGAAGCCTGGTGTGTCCAGCCGGGTGGTCCTGTGGTAGACCTCACCCTCCCAACTCTGGGACAGCAGGGTGCCCAGGTCCTGGAACCATTAGGAACAAAACTGCCTGCAGAGGTAGAGCCAGACTCTGGAAACCAAGAAATCACAAACTGCAGGTCACGTTTGGACTTTTTTTTTTTTTTTTTTTTTTTTGAGAGTCTGCTCTGTCTCTGCCTTCTGTGTGAATCTCTTGTGTGGCTACTTCTCTTCCTGAGCTCTCCCGCTCTGTGTCTCTGTGCCTTCTCCCCTCTTCCCACCTCCTCTCTCTATCTCTCTGGCTCTCCCTCTCCCTATCTCTCTCTCTCTCTGTCCTTATCGGTCTGTTTCTCTCTGTTTCCTTCTCTCTCTGCCTTTCCTTCTCTCTTCGGGGCTCCAGCTGTGGGAAGTGATGGGATGGTGCATCGGGTAGCTGGCCTGTCTCTATGACACTGGACATCTGGGTCCCGGGGCCGAAGTGGTGGAACTTTCACTTGTGTCCGGATGGCCAGCTGCCTGCATCTGTCAGAATTCTTCTCTAGTCCCCTCTGCCCAGCCCCCACGGCTGCTTTTCTCTTTCCTCCCTGTCCTCCCTCCCTTCTAGAGTCAGCATGCTGTGTGTGTGTGTGCGTGTGGCAGACTGGGGGGGTGACAGGTGTGGTGATACACCCCAAGATCACAAACCTTCCCTGCGGGCATCCCCTGGAGCAGGTCAGGCTGGTGGGACTGACGGGCAGCCGTTTCCCTGCCTTATAAGGATTGCATAAGCAGTGCAGGCCTGTGCACATTCCCATGGTGACGGGGCTGGGAAAGGCTGGCAGCGGTGGCATCGCTGTGGCTGGGCGTGGTGCTGATACGGAGCAGCTCTGGGCTCCCACCCGGCAGATCTCCTCCAGGCAGGGCCCCTCGGGCCTCCCGTGGCCTGTGGAGTCATGTGGAAGCAAACAGCCCCTGGGCAGCCTCTGGGAAGGCCGAAGGCCTGCTCAGCCTCTCAACTCAGAGGCCAAGACTCTGGGGGGTGGGGGGTGGGGTGGATGGCCACGGGAGCACAGGTCTGGCTCACCATCTGGCTTAGAACAGGCAGACCTGACTCGGAGTCCTGGCCTCGTCCCCCAGGCCAAGCCCTGACTGTCCACAGCCCAGATCCTTTCTGCAGCCCCTTCCTCAGTCCAAACTGGGCCCACCTGGAGTCCTAACCAAACACAGCCTCAGCCTTCCACCTGGGCCCTGCAGAAGTCTTGATCTTGATCCTGACCCCAGCCTTAGTATTCTGATCTTCTGCACACTCTCCCACCAGGGCTGTGCCCTGGGGATCGAGCTGAACGGAGGGGAGGGTCTGGAGACCTAAGCTCTGCTTTCAGGGGCGTGAGTGTGTGCTGAGAACAGGCCTGTGGGACTCAGGCCAGCAGGGCTGTGGGGGTTCAAATGTCAGAGGTCGGTTGGGGGTCAGAGCGATCAGAGAAGTCCTCCTGGGAGAAGCGGTGGGATGCTGGACCCCCACAGGACGAGAAGGAGTTGAGGAGGGGGAAGATCCTGGGAGGAGGAGCCACTGACATGAAGGTGGGGAGACCCAGGGCACGCGACTTGCTTGATCAAAATAAGATCTTTCAAAAGGACAATAGTGCTGCGTATGTAGAGGTCTCTCTGGGTTTAGTTCCGCGTTGCTGGAGCACGGGAAGTGTCCCGGAGGAAGGGGTGAGGGATGGTTAGCAGGGTCCAGTGCAATCCCTTTAAAGGGAGCCTCGCCGAGGCCCTGGCACAGCCTCGGTGGGAAGAACTTCCTGTAGGGCACACACGGGCTGCACATGCCTGGGCTCCCCACCCAAGCGCAGACCCCTGGCCCGGCTGCCTCCCCGACAGCCCCACGTGGGTGTGCAGGCATCTCCCACCCGGCAGGGTGGCAGACGGCTCCGGCTGCTGCTCTCCCAGTTCTGCGAATGTCAACCGCGTCTGCCTCTGCCCATTCTCACCTGGATCCCAAGAGTAATGCCTGAATCTCCACCGGAAGCTTCTGAAGCCTCAGAACCACTTTCCTTGCCACGGCCCCTCGCTGTTACTCTGTTGGTCCCTATAGGACAGGGCTCCCACGGTAGGGATGAAGCGCATCCTGGCACCCCCCTGCTTCCCAAAGTGATAAGGAAGTTCCTTTCCACAGCCTGGCCTGGACCAGCACTGCTCCCCAGCTGTGCTCCCCCCTCGCTCTGGCCACGCCCGCCTTCTCACGGTCCCCAGAACCCCTGGGACTGTGCTTCTCTCCGCACAACTGTCACTTGGGACACTTGCCCCTGCGTCTCCCATGGCTGCTGCCCTCCACTTGGTCCCTATTCAGCGTCAATGTCACTTCCTCAGAGAGGCCTGTCCTGACCATCTAGTGACATCATTCACTGTCATATTGCATGTCCTTGTTTTATTTTCTTCATGGCACTTAGCAGTAATTGCAATTGGTTCTCATTATTTGCAGTAGTTATGTTCTGTAAAGTCACCGGGAACACCGAATTAGCAAATACAGAACACTGCTCCCAGGAGATATGCAGGGTGGGGCTCCTGCAAGCCTCTGTTCATAACATTTTTGTCAACTGATCACTATGTAGCCTTGCTTTCTGTGTGTTTCTGTTTGTAGGCACCTTATTTAACATACATCATTGACTCATTAACATTGAACTCATGGCCAGCAGCACTAGAACCCGGGACTGGAAGGAGCTTGTTTAGCACACATATTTTCTCCGTAAGGCATGCCACTGCCCTCTTGCACCGAGGGACACTAGACAGCACTTTTGCACGACGCTTGAGGGTCATTTCAAATAGCAAGGTCACCAACCAAAAGTGCAAACATGTGAAAAACATGCCACTAGACAGAACATGAAAAAGACACTTGTTTATCTTGTGTGAGCTGAAAAGAGAAGGCAGAGTGTCACCCTGTTGGACCTCACCTGGGAACAGGTGCACCGGGCCACTCAAGTTCTTCACTGTTCTGTGTACATCCGAGAATGACTGACAACAGGTGGGTATTGACTTTGGGCTACAAATAAGGTTACCTGGCAGGCAAACTCACACATACGGAATCTGCAAGTAATCGAGATCGATTGTATGTTATTTGCATTTTGTCTCATTCACTGCTGCATTCCCAGCACCAGAGTCAAGGTCGAGATTCATAGCAGACATCCAATAAAGATGACTGGCCCGCCTCACACACACCCACCCACACACTTACACTCACACACTCATTTACACTCACACACACAAGAACATACACACAGAGTCCTTAGGAGGTCACAAAGTAGAAAAGATGGGACATCTGCTTTTCAGGTGCTCCTCCCTCGGGCACCACAGGCAAGGAACACAAGGAAGATTCTGGAAGAATGGGGTAGGTGAGAGTCCGTGCCCTACAACTTTCCCTATCGCTGTCTTCCTGTCCTTAATGCCACGCCTGTCATCCATTGCAGGAGAGGTGGCGTGTGTGCAAGTGTGCTGCGTAAACCCCCTCCTGTAGGAATCCACGGAGGTGGGGGGGGGCGCACACAATTCGCGTGCGGCCTGGCTGAGGTCCCCCGGGTCCCGGTCCTGGAAGAACAGTGGGCGTGCGTGTGCGTGCGTGCGCGCGCACGCGAGCACCCCCTGGTGCGTAGGCGTGCGTGCGGGCATGTGCTCCAGCCCTGCCCCGGCGAGGCCTGCTGGCTTTTCAGCAGCTGCAGAGTTTGCCTCGCTGACAGGGCCCGTAATCACGGGAAATTACCCAGCCCAGAGCTAAAATTAAGGCTGCTGCCGCTGCCGCAAGACCTGTTCACAAAGCCAAGCGCCCGGAAGCGCCTCTGGAGGAGGCTCTCTCTGCAAGGAGCTGGGACTTCGGGGGAGGGTGGCGGGGCGGAGGCTGGGCAGAGAGGCCGCAGAGAGAGGAAGGCAGCCTCGCGTATTTGGTATTCGTCATGCACCTACGAAGTGTCGGGCACGGTGCCGTTCATTCTGTGCTTCAGTTTGCTGCATCCCCACAGCAGCCCGCCAGGTAGGTACCGTCCCGGTTGAACTGGCGCTAGACCCGCCTGGCCTCCCAAAGGTGGGGTAAGGAGCTTCGGGCCTTGAAGGTCCTAACTAGCAGAACTGTTGGACTCCAGGGCCGGGACTCCGAGGCAGGGAGAGGGGCGCGCTGTGGGCCAAGTAGGAACAGGGCCCGTAGGAGGTTTGATCGTCTGGTTTTGAGCATTTGTATTTGGTGCAAGGAACACCCGGAAGAAGCCCTCCGACCCGCCTCACCCCCCGCCCCGGTCCCTTGCAGGCGGCTCTGCTGGGCGCACGAGCCCTCCTTGACAGGAGGGGCTGCCTCTTGGGTCTGTTGGCCAGGCCCCTTGGTGGCCCTGTGGGGACCTAATGAGGACAGTCTCATGGCTGTGGACACGCTCACCACTAGCACCCACAGCCCTGAACCAGGCTGGTCTGGTCGCGAGCCCAACTGCTTCACACCAGCCCCTTAATCTTTTTTTGTGTTTGTGACCAGCATTTAATATACATATATATATATATTTTAAAGTTTATTTATTTATGTTGAGAGAGAGCGAGCGTTTGAGTGGGGGAGGGGCAGAGAGAGGGAGGGAGAGAGAGAATCCCAAGCAGGATCCGCACTGTCAGCTCAGAGCCGGATGTGGGGCTCAAACTCATGAACCATGAGATCGTTACCCGAGCTGAAATCAAGAGTCAGACGCTTAACTGAGCCACTCGGGCAGCCCCCACTGTTTAATATTTTTAATGAAATGCAAGAGAATAAAAAATACAGTACATCACACCTAGTGGGGGTAAGTACGTTTCGTGAAACTTATTTTCCATATATAGGCATGTTTATGCTGAATCACAATGAAAAATGCATTTCTCACTGGGGGTGAGGTAAAAACAAGTTTGAGAAACAGTCCTGTAGGTTTTGTGTCCTATTCAGGTTTCTGCATCGGCTGCAGCCAGCCCCGGATCTCCCCTCTGGCTGAGCCCAGAGTCCCCCTGTTCCCCCTACCGCTGAGCCAGCCTGGCTGGGGGTGGGGCTTGCAGGGCGAGAAGCCACCTTATTTTCTGATTGGTCAGAGAGAAAACAGACCGCTGGGTAATACAGGCTTACAATGTTCCAGGCTCTCTGCAAAGCACTTTTCGTGCAGTATTTTTTAAAAAGCCTTGTGAAGTAAGTAGCATATCTTCTCCATTCCACAGATGAGAAAATTGAGGCTCAGATAGCTTCATCTGCTGCTCAAAGTCATGCAGTTCATGCTAAGCGGGTTCAAATCCACGTCTGAATGACCTTCTCCACTCAGGATTGCAGCACTTCCTCTGGGACGCGGGTAGGCAGTGATCAGAATGCACCCTGAGCCTTGCACCCCACCTCCGTGGTGGTCACCTCCTCCTCCCTCCTGTATCCCAAGTGGTGGCTCCAGCCGAGTTCCTCTGAGGCTGCTTCCCCTAGGGCCTAAGGGATTCTGTGGGTTTAACTGGAAGCAGGTTATTACTCCTGTGACAGGGTGGCTCCTGGGAGGCTTGCTGGGGGCTTGGGGAGGAGACAGACTGAGGAGAGGCTGGACGTGACTTCTACTGAGCCTGTGGAGCAATCCTGGGTCTTGTACCACAGCCCAGCCCAAGCTTTCTTTTCTCCTTTCTCCTTTGCTCACACAGTCCAAGCAGGCAGATGCCACATTCCTCATGCCCTGGAGGGTGAATTCTCCTGTGGGAGCCACACTCCTTCGCAGAGCTGCTTGGAGCCCCACTGAGGCCGTCCCTTGGGCCTCTGGCTTCCCTTCTTCTGCCCTGACCCAAGCTCTGGCCCCAGGCCTCTGCTGCCAGAGCTAACAGGTCCCTCTGGGGTTCCAGAATGAGCATGAGTCTGGAGTTAGTCAGACCTAGCTAGGGCTGGATTCAGAGAATAGGGTGGCTATTCATACCTCCACACCCCCAAAACCCTGTGGTTCAAAATAAGCCCTATTATTTGCCAACCCCTCCAGTAGCTCTCCATTTCTTCAAAGTCAAATGCCAACACCCTTATGACGGCCCACACAGGGCTACGAAGCCTTCCTTCCATGTTCTGCCTCTTTGGACTCCTCTCCTTTTTTTCTTTCCTTCATTCACTTGGCTCTTACTATGCTGGCCTCCTTGCTGTTCCTGCCCCAGGGCCTTTGCACTTCTCATTCCCTCTGCCTGGAGCAGTTTCTCCTCAGATACCCACAGGGCCACTCCTTTCCCTCAGCCCAAATGGCACTCTGCAATTCCAGCCAACGTGCCCAGCATGTCTTCTGCCACTTCCTCACTTTACTGTCTTCTCTATGGCACCTACTACCAAAATACAGTCTGATTTATCTCTCTTGTGTATCACTATTCTCTCTCCATTAGAATGTAAGCTCCACGAGGGTGGGGTGTTTTGTTTAGTTTGTTCAACAGTGCCTAACACAGAGTAGGCCTTAGAAAAATGTTTGTAGAAGTGAACTGAAATAGAATTGAAATAGGCGTAAAGAGGTCCAGAATTCTGATTTCTCCCATGACTTCCCTCAAGCTTCCATCTCTGGTTCTTTGAAGCCAAAGTCATTAAAGAACTCATTCTGTGATGTTCCCACTTTGCTCTAGGCCTCTCCTGAGGCAGGATCCAGATCTGATTTGGGGCCTGGCTCCAGCACGGCCTCCTGGGTGCCAGGCCTTGTGCTAGGCACGGTACATACAGATGTGAACAGAGATGCCCCCCCTGCCCTGCTGGAGCTTGCAGCCTGTTGAGGGGAGGGGCGGGAGAGGGTGACAAGGGAATAGGCACCGATGACAGGAGTGTGAGAGGGAAGCACCAGAGGCTGCGGGCACCCACAGGAAAGGAGAGTGGTGCGGAGGGAGAGAAGAGCCTGCAGAGAACTGCTCCCAGAGTGAGGGCTGGTGAGGAGGGGGGGGGTGTGGGGGGGATCACTTAACTCCTTCCAGCCTGCTTTCTCAAGGTGGGGGGGTCAACTTGGAGATCAAATGACATGATGAACTAGGGGGCACTCCAGGACTGAAAAGTGACCTGCAGATACAGGTTTTTATTTTTTGCTCTTCACATAGAGGCAGAAAGGCAGGGCAGAGATTAGTAGGCCCATTTGACAGATTTTGCCATGTTTATCTTTTCCTGTGCGTCACGTCCTGCTTTTCAGTCACACGGGGAGCTCCTGCAGGCTGGGACCCTGTCTGCTTCATCTTCCCTCCTTCCTGCCCCCATCTTGGCAAAGCCCAGACTTGTCCTTTGCATGTTAGGACATTGGGACTCAGGGAGAGTGACTTGCTCATGGTTACACAGAGAATCAGAGTCTGGGCAGGGACTGGGGCCCAGTCCAAGGCCCTCCCACTGGCAGACATGTGTTCTTTGGACGTGCTGCCTCTAGTCTGGGTTTCCCTGGAGGATGCCATGACCCCTGACCCTGATGGGCCTTTATTGATTCCTCCAGCGCTCCTGGGGCCACCACACTCAGGGTTGAGGGCCTGTTAGGGCTGGCTAGAGGTGCGGGAGTCAGGGCAAAGCCAATTCTCACTGAGGCCTTTGCATGCCTCCACCGGGGCTCTGCACTGCCCTCTCTCCTCCCCTCCTCACTCTTTTGGGGCAGACTCTCCCAAGGCTCAAGAATACTGATCTTCAAGGGTGGAAGAGCTGTCATGACGTTCAAGATTGCACCTCTTCTTGCCATACTGTAGAGAAGGACGCTGAGGTCCAGAGAAGGTGAGAGGCCTGCCCGGGTCCCAGTCTGAGAATACCTGCTCTCTCAGGGCCTTAGGTGTGTTACATCCGGGCAGCATCCTGGACTTCTGGTTACTTCTGGGCAGCATGCTTCAAATGATGGGGGACTCACTAACATTGTGTGCTTTCCCTTGGTCTTTCTCCATCTCTGTTTTTCTGACCTCTGGACCCAGGCTTTAGAAGTCAAGTTTCCTGCTTCTGACCCTCCCTGTCTTCGTGGCCAGTGCTCCTAAGGCCCCACACATGCTTCTTGTGTAACCGTGTTTATAGAAGGGACTTCCTCTGGCCACCACTTGTCTGCTCCACACAGCAAACCAGGTGTCTGAGACCAGGTTTGCTCATCCTTGTCACTCCTTTATTCAAAAATCTCTGTTGAACGTATGTTCTAATACGTACCAAGTACTGTTCCAGGCACCGAGGATATACTAATGAAAACAAACAAAAATATCAGTCAAAAAAGCACAAATACCTGAACAGTCCCTGATTTAGATACTTCCTCCCCATTACAGAGCCTTGTGCAGCTGTGAGACCAGTGGACAGAGCGGCAGACTAGTAGGGCAATAAAGAGACAGATGGACAGAAAATGGAAGTGTGATGAGGCACACGGAAACGGGACAGAACCGCCGGCCCCCATGGTTAGCTCTGGTTCCTCTGCCAGGAAATTGCAAGGCTGCCCTTTGACCTTCTTCTGGACTTGGAGGCTGGAGAGCCCTTGGGAACATCTGGAACATCTGGAACATCTGTTAGCTGTCCTCTCCCACTGAGGGAGCCCGGGCCAGGGGAGGGGTTGGGGAGCACAAGTAGGTCCAGCGAGAGGCCCCGAAGGCCTCTTTCTGCTTCCAGATCCCAAACAGCACTTCAGAGCCGGGGCGGCCTGGCGCTTCCCCAGCCTCATCACGAGACCCTTCTCATCCCGCTTGCCGCCTCCGGCCTCTCAGAGTGGGCCAAGTTCTTCCCAGCACACGGCCTGTGCAGGGTCTGGGGGGATGCCCGCTCTCCTGCGGGAGCCCCCGGCTGAGGGGAAGGGCTGCCAGCTGGGCCCAGGGGAGCTCAGTCTCTCTGGGCAGTCGGGGAAAGGGTTGTGGGAGATTAGAGTCCAGAAGGTGAGGGCGGATGCAGCTGGGAGGAGGCCTCCTAGGAGAGCACTCAGGGAGTCCTGACGGCTGAGGGCTGAGGTGGTGAAAACACAACGGGCAACTCCAACCACAGACTGAGATGGATCGAGACATCCCCCAGCCCTGCTCTTGGGGCTGAAACTGGAGGATGTGTTATGGGCTGACTTGTGTCCCCTCCCAAATCCACACGTTGAAGTCCTAGGCCCAGTGTCTCAGAATGTGACTGTATTTGGAGACAGGGCCTTTAGAGAGGTGGTTATGTTAGAATGAGGTCATTAGGGTGACCCTAATCCAGTTGACTGGATCCAGTTGAGGGCAGAGCACGTGAAGACACAGAAGGGAGGCGGCCCACTGCAGGCCGAGGTGAGAGGCCTGAGAGGAAACCAGCCCTGGTCACACCTGGATCTTTGACTTCCAGCTTCCAGAGCTGTGGGGAAATCATTTCTGCCACTTAAGCTACCTGGTCTGTGGTACTTGTCATGACAGCCCCAGCAACCCCATGCGGGTGGGAAGCTATTTGAATATGGCGCTACCTTTGTCTTAAGCAAGGGTACTTTCCATTCCCATGCAGGTCCTGTTGTCCAGAGGCTCTGCCACGCAAGAGGCACATACACCTTCGGGTCACACTCCTGGATTATTTTCCCATGGATCGGGGTCAAAGCTGGGGCAGCTGGAGAAGCTGGTGTTGTTCATAGGGACTAGACAGTTCACAGCGGTGAGTTGTAATTGCCTTAAGAATGTAGGAGAAAACCAGGTGCTGTTCTTGACCCCCTAGCCCCCAGTTCTGCACAGACCTGGCCATGGAGCCGCCCGGTGGGCAGCAAGCTTGCGTACTTTTCACGCACTTGGAGTTCAGGGACTCTCGGGACAGTCTTATGCCATATCTAATTCTCCCCTAGCCACTTTACTTCCTGAGGACTCAGTTTTATATCCTGTGGTGGGGATAACAAGCTGAGACAACCCCCCCCCCCCACCCCGATTCATGCTCAGGGCTGTTGAGACTGAGGAGCTTGGGGGAGAATGACTGGTATTCTCTGGTAATCACCGGCCGATTTCTGTCTTCCCTTGAAATAATGCCAGCACACTTGGACTCTTCCCAGAGAGACTTTAGGAAAGAGGAAGGAAGAACTTGCTGTTAGTGAGAAAGGGGCAAGGCGGCCGGAAGAGACCCAGCTGGCCTCGGAGTCTTTCCTTCTGGAGACCTGCACAAACGGGACTGGGCTGGACGGCATGTCTCTGGGGTCCTGTTTGGAGCCGGAGCCATGATGCCCACCTCCAGGGAGCCAATGGGAAGGGCTGGCCTTAATTTCCAGCCAAGACTTGGGCTGCTTTGTCAGGGTTGCAGTGGTGGACACGCCAAGATAGGCAGTGACCAGAAACAACGTGATATCCCTAGGCTGTGCTGGAATTTGCCACCAAATAAACACCTGGCAAAACTAGGGTGCAGTCATGCATTTCACATTTGATAAGTATAAGGAAAGTGACTCAGTGTGAAGCTGGGAAAGTAAAAAGGGGAGGGGACAATGATTTGACTGGCGTCTTTGCTGTGCCCTTAACAACCACCACCTGGGGACACGAGGGAAGGAAGCTGGCTCAGGGCAGAGTGATTTGTGTGTGTTTACTGGCTGGACTGGAAAGGAGAGAGAAGAGATAGTGCGGTGGCTGCAGCAGCTCCAGGGAAGGGAAATGTGGACTTGAACTAGGCAAGGAGTGCCTGATGGCAGGAGAGGGAGTGGATGAAGTGGGGCTAATCCTCAGGAGGGGGCATGGTGGCTGACTGGCTGTGGGGACCCTAGCTGCCCCTCATCTACCACACCTGGCTGGGGGCTTCCTCTTCACAGAGCATTCTGGGAAAGGCTGCCCCTCCTGATCTTTGGTCCTGTGGGTTGGGGGTCGGGACCAGTCCCAGGAACCCAGCCTTCTTGCCCCGCCCCCCCAAGGAAGGGCTTGTCACCAGGAGAAGGATAACCCTCCCGTGTCCGAGACCTCATTTCACTTGCAGCTGGGCGCTAATCCAATTGCTGGCTCTAACCTAATTCTCCATTGATGCTTGAGTCCTTTGCCTGCCGATATTAAAACTCTTTTCATTTAATTGTGCAGAAGATAGATCCTCCTCAGCCGTCAGGTGGTAAATATAGAATAGCTGATGTGTAGCTCTTCATTTCTTCCCTGGCAGGCCTCCCGCAGCTCTGAGTAATTGGGGACCAAGACGTTCTGGAAGGAGGGGGCCAGGAAGGAGGGAAAAGGGAGACAGGCGGAGGAGCTGGGACCTTGCCGTGCTCAGGAGGTTATAGATCTAAGGGAGCTAGTCTAAGGTGTGTTCCTGACCTGGTCCATTTCTACAGGGCCAGTCACTTCTCTGAATCTGTCACATTGCCTGGTGACTGGTGTCCTGAGATGTTGTGTGAGGTGCAAGTGTTTCTGAACCAAGGGCAACCGAGGGGGAAGGGTGCTGTCCCACTGTAACGAGTATGGGAAGTCACGGGATCCCCCAGAGCTGGGGGCATGGAGGAGTGATCCTGATAAGCCCCCTTGACCTTGCTCATGGCAGAGGGCTACTCCAGTCTCTATACAGACTCACCAAGGAGCCCCACAGAGTCATGGCTTTTGATGCACCAAGACCCACTGAGATGATTGTCTGCAGCCCCCTATTTGCTGTCCATACCTGGTCTCCCAGCCAGGCAATGAAGAGCTGGCGATAGAGTGCAGGCCTCTTGATTTCCAGTGTAGTGTGGGACCTGGTGGCCACTGTGTGTTCCCATGGTGGGAAAGGGTAGTGGCATCACAGTGAGATGTGGAGAGTGAGATGTTCTAATGGCTCATTAGAACAGTTAGGCTCAACGTCCTCTTCCATCCACCCAGCAGAGGCCACTTAGAGTCAGCGCTGCCCATCTGTGTCGTGCCCTCACCCCCAACGCACACAGGAAAAGCAGGATGGATGTAGAAACCACATGGCCCAGACAGTGGGTCAAGGGCAGGGCTCCAGCCTGTTACTGACCTTGCACCTGGCCACAGGGAGGCAGGAAGCGTCCTAGGAAGAAGCACTAGTCACCAGACCCTGATGTCTCTGGCAGCTCAGCCCCACCTGTGGCTTCCCACAGCTTCCGAGGTTTCCTTGGGTTCCGGAAGACATGGTCCCCACTCCATTTCCTGGGCGGGGGGGTGGCGGGCAGGGAGGGCTAATTCTTCCTCTTGGTTACCTGCTTGGCTCCTAGCACCTCAGAGCTGCTGTGCCTGACCATTGGTGGGTCTGAGCTCTGCAGATGGGCCCTGCTTCCCTGTAAGAGGCTTTGCTGGGCCTTATAGCTCCCTGAACCACTCCTCTCCATCACCCCTTGCCACTGGCTGGTGGGGACCTCGGTGGTCTTTCTTCTCCTCTCCTTTCCTTCCTGCCTTAGATCAAGGCACACCTCCAGCATTTCCCAAGGGCTCCTTTCTCCTGAACACCTGGGAGACTCTTGGAGCACCATCCTCTCCTGGTCCGGCCACCCCAGGGGCCTCTGGTTGAGCCTGCTCTGTCTGAGCCCACCTCAGCCACCACCCGCCCCAAGATCTGCTCGCCCTCACACCCACTGCCTCTACCCCTGCTGAGCTAGGCGATCCATGGACAAGGGGAAAGCAATGCCTGGGACTTAGGATAGCTCCCTGACCAGGAGGTCCTGAAGAAGATGACAGGGTGGCTAACAAGACCCCAGCCCCAAACCCTGTCATTGTCTTTCCCTTCAGAATTTGGAGCTGAACCCCTGACCTGCTGACCTGCAGGCCACTCTCCTCCATGGCATTCTCAGAGCAAATACCGATAGGACATGTGTCTGCTGGGAACATGGTAGTCCAGTCACGAGATCCCTGCGTATCAGGGCCAGAAGAGCCAGCACAGCTGCTGAAACCTTCTGCTCAGAGGAGGAAATGGAGGCCCAGAGACAGCAGGTGGGTGGGTGTGTTTGCCCAGACTCATGTAGTGACTCCATCCAGAGACCCTGGCTTCCTGGCTCCGGACTGGCCTCTGGACATTTCTGCTGGTAGAGTCAGAATTACAGGGTGTTTCCAAGCATGGGGGGCAGGGTGACGGGGCGCCAGTTCCAGCTCCCTCCTCTTCCAGCTGTGGGAACTCCAGCCAGTCACCTGACCTCTTTGGGTATCAGTTTCCTTATCTGCACAATGCGGGTGACAAGGACATCTATCTCATGAGGTGGCATGAAAGTGCGTGGAGATCAGGCATCCAAAGCCCCAGCATCACATCTGGCACACGATAAGTGATTATCAGCTATTATGCAACATTTAGCCCTACTGCATCGCAAACATCCCTAAAACTAGTGTGAACCATAATGAGCATTAGCTATTCAAGCAATGAACAGGCATTCGATTTACTCCCTCAGAAAATTGAAGGGTTCTGTGTCAAGGGACTGTTTGGATCGGTTTTCCGAAAGAGAAGGTTTCACAGATGACATTTTGCCCTTCGTAGAAGTTTCCCGGCGCACGGCAAGGGCAACAGAGCCATTCCACTCTTCCTGAGGCTGCTCCCGAGAAGCAGAGGGAGCCAGCAAAGTCAGGATCCTGCCCGGTCTTTTCTGGAAGCACTCTGGGTGTGCAGGACTGCCCTGGGATATAGCCCACCTTCATCTGAGCAGTGTTTCTCATGCTGTGCCTTTGTGCAGTGATTATGCCCCACAGTTCAGGCCCTGGCAGGGTGGAAGAAACAATGCTGATGCTCACCAGGGCCAGAACTAGGGCAAGGAGAGTGAAGTGCTCGCCTGGGGTGCACGATCTAAGAGGTGCCCCAAACTCAGTAAATCAAGATTAGTGTTTTAATTTCTTACCTCCTATGCCCCCACTGTCAGGAAATTATTGGAGGATGCACACCACCGAAACAAGGGAGCAAGCCCAGGAAGAGAAAGAAAGAAGATTCCAGAAATGAGGCCTTGAACATAGGAAGTCCAGTGAAGGCACGTGTCAGCAAGAAAATGAGGAGTGCCCTCACAGGACAGTTGAGTATCAGGCCCTGCAAACAACACATCCAGGTTCTAAAAAGAAAATGGAGAGAAAATGGATCTGAGGTGTTTGACCGGAAACTACCATTGACAGGTGAGTGGCAGAGATATTGAACACTTAGAATTAACAATTAACAATAGATACTAGACATCAGGCAAATAAAAAAAGGCAGTTGTGAACTCCAGAAAAAAAAAAGGGTCAGACAAAAAGAATGCAGTTATAATGCACACCTGGGCTCAGTGGTACTTTAATTCAATGAAAAATTGGAAAATGACATTATTGGGAGGATGGAAGGAAAGGAAGCAGGGGAGACATAGGAGATTTACATCTTTATTTACCATGACAGGAAGTCAGGAGCTAATGCCCCAAACTGAAATATCAAAAAATACCATGTACGCCTGTATTTTTTTTTTAATGGAGCTAAATACTGGATGAACTACCCAAAAGGATTAAGGGTGATTGAAACCCAGAGGTGATGCTGAGCTTGGAGAAGGTGGAGCAGAGCTTGCTGACTTCTTTCTAACCTTCAAGTACAGTTTTACTTTAATTATGTGCTGGTATTATTTCTGAGTTCCTCAAGTAGAATAAAAAAAAAATCAATCCTTGTGTCTCTGCAACCCAGCCTGTCATATAGTAGGTGGTTCTCAAGTGTGTGCTTATGGAATACATAGAAGGAGAGATCCCAGTTGCTACAGCCAATGTCAGAGAGGTTACTGCCTGTGTTCTCCTCGAGGATTTTGATGGTTTGCTGTCTTACATTTAGGTCTTTCATCCATTTTGAATGTATTTTTGTGTATGGTGTAAGAAACTGGTCCAGTTTCGTTCTTTTGCATGTTGCTGTCCAGGAAGGGGTTTCAGGGGCTTCCTGGAAGGGGAAGAAGGGGTGAACTGGGACTGGAGTCCACAGAGGATTTGGATAAGCAGAGAGAAGGACCCTTATCACCTGGAGTGGACAGGTGGGGCACAGGGTCCTCAAAGACTCAGCTAATTAATTTATTGTATTGTTTAATAATTCTAAGAGTTTCTGAATTTTATTTTATTTTTTAAAGCTTATTTTTATTTATTTTGAGAGAGAGAGAGCAAGCAGGGGAGAGGCAGAGAGAGAGAGAGAGAGAGAGAGAGAATCCCAAGCAAGCTCTGCAGTGTCAGCACAGAGCCCAATGCAGGGCTCGACCTCACAAACCATGAGATCATGACCTGAACAGAAAAGTCAGACTCTTAACAGATTGAGCCACCCAGGTGCCCCTGAGAGTTTCTGCATTTTAAAGACAAGCCCACGGAGAAAGCCCCAAAGGAATGGAGGAGGAAAGGAAGAGTGTCAGCGCCCCTGGCAGATAGGGCATATATCTCTTAAACAGCTGCAGTCCCGTTTCAAGGAGCACATGGCAGTCCCTCCTTTCCCCTCTGCAACTCTCAGACCTACATTTGTCACTTCTTCCAGAGCAGGAATACTCAACCTCTGCACAGCAGAAATGCATGCAGAATTTCCCCAGATAGGACCTCTGCCTCCCGGAGAGTCTGACCCTCCCCTCCTGTGTTGGGCAGGGAGCCTGGCTTCAGCGCTGGCTGAGCGGGGACTAGGGTGAGGTAAGTAAGGCACTCACTCTCAGTGTCCTGCAGGGCCAGGGGCAGATCCCGTGGAATTGAAAAGTGTCATGTTTTGTTCATCATCAAGCCTTTTTTTTTTAAAGTTAAAAATTTATTGAGCCATGACACATGACATTGTATTCGTTTCAGATGTGCAACATAATGGTTTGATATAAGGAGACATTGTGAAACGATTACAACAAGCTTAGTTGAAATTACTTTTAATATTTTAAAATATTTTGGAATCCAGGAGAAGTGGAGGGGAAACAGCTGAGAGACGTTTCAGAAGTGGAATCCATAGGACTAATTTTTTCCCTGAAGTTATTTCTTGTTTGTTGCTTACTTAGTTTTCCTATACCTACCATGGTTCTTCCCAAACTCTCCAGCAAAACCTAAAACTGCTCTCAATTCTACCCGCCTCTTCAGATAATCTACACATACAAACCATGTCTCTTCTCTGGCTGTCATTCTAGAACTGTCCCTCCCCATCTGCCTGAAGAGTTCCCTCTCTTCCTCGTTAGTTGACCCCACGGTGTCCTGGACCCAGCGCCTTCCTATTTCTTGGCTAACTGCCTTTGGTGTAGCATATTCTCCAGCAATTTCTTAAGAAATGCACAAAAGACATACATTTTGTGAATCCTTGCATGTCCATACAGAATAAATATGTGTTTATTCTATCTTAAAACACACACACACACACACACACACACACACACACACACACACAAAACCCCTATTTTACTTACGTGATAGTTTAGCAAAGCATGTAATTGTAGCTTGCAAGTAAATTTCAAAGATTTTGAAATCTCAAAAGATTTTTTTTTAAATTTTTTTTTTCTAACGTTTATTTATTTTTGGGACAGAGAGAGACAGAGTATGAACGGGGGAGGGGCAGAGAGAGAGGGAGACACAGAATCGGAAACAGGCTCCAGGCTCCGAGCCATCAGCCCAGAGCCTGACGCGGGGCTCGAACTCACGGACCGCGAGATCGTGACCTGGCTGAAGTCGGACGCTTAACCGACTGCGCCACCCAGGCGCCCCAATCTCAAAAGATTTTTGATTGTTCAGTTGTTTTCTATTTTCCAGTTTTGTTGTTGAGGAGTCTGATGCTAGTCTAAGTTTTTACCCCTTATATGATCTGTCCTCCCATTTTCTCCTTTTCAGGTTTTTTTTCTTTGTCTCTGACCCTCTGGATTTCATGATACTATGCCTTGGTATGGATCATCAATGATTCATTGCTGCTGAATGGGTGCTTTCCAAGTAGAGACATCCTTCAGTTCTAGAAAATCTTGTTTCATTCTCCCCTCTGTTCTCTCTGTTCGAGCTTATCCAGAAGTCCTATTAGCAAGACATGAGACCTTATGATTCTAACCTCCAATTTCTTATCTTTTCTCTCTTATTTCCTAACTTGCCATTTTGTTCTATTTTCCAAAAGATGTTTTCAGCTTAATCTTTCGGCCTTCAATTGATTTTTTAAATTTCAGCTGTATAGTTTTCTTTTTATTTTCCATGTTCTTTTGCCCATTCTTTGAATATTTGTTTTCACTTACATACAATACCCAGTGCTCATCACAATAAGTGCCCTCCTTAATAGCCATCACTCATTCAACCTGCACTTCCGTCCATCTCCCTCCAGGAATCCTCAGTTTGTTCTCTATAGTTAACAGTCTGTTTTCTGGTTTGCTTCTCTCTTTTTCCCCCCATCTTCACCCCTTTTGTTTCTTAAATTCCACATATGAGTGAAATCATATGGTATTTGTCTTTCTCTGACTGACTTATTCCACTGAGCATAGTATTAGCATAATATTCTCTGGCTCCATCCACTTCATTGCAAATGCCCAAAAGATTTCATTCTTTTTTATGACTGAGTAATATTCCATCATCTATCTATCTAGCTGTCTATATTTATGTATCTCACATCTTCTTTATAATATTCCATTATATATATATTATTTATATATTTGATTATATTAATATGATTATATTAATTAATTATAATTTAATTATATTAATTTAATTATAATATAATATATATAATTTGGTTATTATAATCTGGCTATTATAGATAATGTTGCTATAAACATCGGGGTGCATATATCCCATTGAATCAGTATTTGTGTATCTTTTGGGTAAATACCTTATAGTTCAATTGTTAGATCATAGGGTAATTCTATTTTTAGCTTTTTAAGGAACCTCTATACTGCTTTCCATGGTAGCCACAGCAGTTTGCATTCCCTTCAACAGTGTAAGAAGATTCCCCTTTCTCTGCATCCTTGCCAACACCTGTTGTTTCCTGTGTTGTTAATTTTAGCCATTTTGACAGGTGTGAGATGATATCTCATTGTAGTTTTGATTTGTGTTTTCCTGATGATGAGTGATGTTGAGCATCTCTTCATGTGTCAGTTAGCCATCTGTATGTTCTCTTTGGAAAAATGTCTGTTCATGTCTTCTGTCCATTTTTTAACTGGATTCTTTGATTTGGGGTGTTGGATTTTAGAAGTTCTTTATAGATTTTGGATACTAACCCTTTATCAGATATGTCATTTGCAAATATCTTCTTCCATTCTGAAGGTTGTCTTTTAGCTTTGTTTATTGTTTCCTTTGCTGTGCAGAAGTTTTTATTTTGATGAAGTCCCAGTGGTTGATTTTTGTTTTTGTTTCCTGTGCCTCAGAAGATCTATCTAGTAAGAAGTTGCTATGGCCAATGTCAAAGAGGTTACTGCCTGTGTTCTCTTCTAGGATTTTGATGGTTTCCTGTTTTACATTTTGGTTTTCATCCATTTTGAATGCATTTTCATATATGGTATAAAAAAATGATCCAGTTTCATTCTTTTGCATGTTGATGTCCAGTTTTCCCAACACCATTTGTTGAAGAGACTTTTTTCCGTTGGATAATTTTTCCTGCTTTGTCAAAAATTAGTCGACCATATAGTTGTGGGTCCATTCCTGGATTTTCTATCCTGTTCCACTGATCTATGTGTCTATTTTTGTGCCACTACCATACTATCTTGATCACTATGGCTTTGTAATATAACTTGAAATCTGGAATTGTGACGCCTCCAACTTTGCTTTTCTCTTTCAAGATTGCTTTGGCTATTTGGTTCCATACAAACTTGATGATTGTTTGTTCTAGCTCTGTGAAAAATGCTGGTGGTATTTTGATAGGGATTGAATTAAATGTGTAGATTGCTTTGGGTAGTATAGATATTTTGATGATATTTATACTTCCCATCCATGAGCATGGACTGCTTGTCCATTTCTTTGTGTCTTCTTCAATTTCTTTCATAAGTGTTCTGTAGTTTTCAGAGTACCGATATTTTACCTCTTTGGTTACATTTATTCGTAGGTATCTTATGGGTTTTGGTGCACTTTTAAATGGGATCAATTCCTTGATTTCTATTTTTGCTGCTACATTATTGGTGTATAGAAATACAACAGATTTCTGTACATTGATTTGGTATACACTTTACTGAATTTGTGTATCAGTTCTAGCAATTTTTTGGTGGAGTCTTTTAGGTTTTCTGTATAGAGTATCATGTCATATGAAAATAGTGAAAATTTGACTTCTTCCTTGCCAATTTGGAAGCCTTTTATTTCTTTTTTGTTATCTGATTGCTGAGGCTAGGACTTTCAGTACTGTGTTAAATAACAGTGGTAAGAGTAGACATTCCTGTCTTGTTCCTGACCGTAGAGGGAAAGGTCTCAGTGTTTCCCCATTGAGGGTGATATTAGCTGTGCATTTTTCATATGTGGCCTTTATATGTTGAGGTGTGTTCCCTCTAAAACCTACTTTGTTGAGGGTTTTCATCATGAATGGATATTCAAAGCAAAAAGAGTCCCAGCAAACAGAAGTCTAGCGCCAGATGGCTTCACCAGGGAATTCTAACAAACATTTAAAGAAGAGTTAATACCTATTCTTCTCAAACTATTCCAAAAAAGAAAAAGAAAAAGAAATGGAAGGAAAACTTCCAAACTCATTCCATGAGACCAGCGTTACCCGGATTCCAAAACCAGACAGACTCCATTGAAAAAGACAGTTACAGGCCAATATCCCTAATGAACATGGATGTAAAAATTTTCAACAAAAAACTAGTAAATCCAATCCAGTAGTATCTTAAAACAATCATTCACCCTGATCAAGTGGGATTTATTCCTGGGTTGCAAGGGTGGTTCAATATTCATAAATCAATCAATGTGATAGACCACATTAATAAAAGAAAGGATAAGAACCATATGATCCTCTCAAGAGATGCAGAAAAAGCATTTGACAAAGTACAACATCCATTCATGACATTCTTTGAATATTTCTTTAAAAAATAGCATTCTGTTCATCTCTCCCCCCTGCCAGGTATGTAATACATTTTTTTGATTTTTCTGAGAATATTAGCTATTTTTAGTTTTTCCCTCTCTACTTGTCTCTGTTTCCTCTAAGTTTCTTTTCCTACCTGCCACATCCCTTTCTTGCTTCCCCTTCCCTCTCTCATGTCTTTCATGTTGGAGGCCTTTCTGAAATGTCTGGAGACCCTGGGCAGACAGATAAGACCCTTCTTACTTAAGACAGAGGCACCAACAATCTGACAGGAAGCTCTGTGTGCATAGACAGGGCTTGTCCTTGGATAGGCTTCCCAAGAGGTGACTGGGTGTCGAGCCTAAATGCTACTATCTCTAGGTCTTTGCTCTTGAGCTGAGTAGTACCCCCCTCTTGCCCACTCCAAGAGGAGATCTCTAATTTCTGTTGGGGGTTTTTAGCCTTCTGCAGGTGGAGTAGCAGATGGGGGCTGTAGGTCCACAATTTTGTATTCAGTCCCCACTTCAGTATGGTGCCTTGTTCCCACCCTCCACTTCACAGTCCCTGTGTCACCAAGGTTTGTTTAGTCTCTCTGGAGAGGAGGCTTTCTCTCCTCAGCTATGTGGGAGGGAACTTGCAGGGGGGATGGGGAGGGCGGCTCTGACTGCTTTCATGCTGCTCCTTCTGTTTCCAGCCTCACTTCTGCTCTCAGAGGAATCTGGCAGTTCTCCTTCTAGAGGCTTTCCAGGCATCAAGGCAGATCTGGCTTGCTCCTTGCTGCCTCCCCTCCACGGGCACTTAGGTGTCTGCTTTCTCAATTCTGCCAAGGCACTTCCGCTTTTCCAAAATTTCCTTGTCTCTTATTGTCTCTTCTCTGGTTGTCTGTCCTCTTCTGTCACTTTAGTCGGACTTTGTGGGAGTGGGGGCAACCCGCAGGGCTTACTTGTACAGGTGTCGTGACACAGCTGCATGGACCTCTTGGCATATCTCCATGCCGGTGGTCCCTGCTTCTACTCTCCTGCCCAGCTCTCCCCCCTGAGCCCAGACCCGTGCACCCAGCAGTGCCCTGGAGCTGTCCTCATGTGGGTCCCCAGCCCCCTCAAACTCAGCATACCTCCAGCTGAATTTATCATGGCGCCCTCTACACCTGCCCTCCCTGCTGAGTCCTGCAGTAATGTATGCCCCTACCATTCACCTGTGGTCCGGGGTCCGGGTCCTTCCACTTGCCAACGAGATAGTCAACCATCACGCACTGCCAGTTCTACTTCCTCAGCACCTTGTGAGCCCACCCACATGTCTCTACCACCACCCTGACCAGTGTAGGCCACGCATCATGTGTCACCTGGATGGCAACAGCCCGACTGCTCTCCTTTTCACTGGTGGGGCTCAGAGAGACCTCCCTCAATCTGATCATGCCCAGTGGTTGCCCATTGCCCTTGAGATAACCTGACCCTGTCACGTGGCCTGTGAGTCTTGCTGTCTGGCCCCAGCCAACCTCTGCAGCCCCATCCCCTGCTTCTAACCCTGAATACTCTAGACTCCAAACACTGCATGACGTGTTTTCTTCCTCCTAGCCTTGGAGGTAGGCCTATCTGTTCACCTTGTTCCTTCCCTGTCTCTTCTGTCTTCTCTCTTCTCCCTGCCTCTTCCCCATTCATTGTTGTAAGATTAAACCAGGAGATATGTGTAAAGTTCTTGGAACAGGGCCTGGTGCACATAAGCCTTACAAAAGAGTGGCTCATTATAGCCAAGTAGGTGCTCAGGGAAGTTTGTGGTGTAGAACTGTGTCAGGGGTGCTGGAGAGAGGGCTGTCTTCTCCTCTCTGGACAACCATAGTCTCCTTGCTGATCTCCCTGCCTCCCGGCTGACCCCTTCCCCTCTGTCCTTGCACTGTGGGATGGCCAAGGCTGGGCTCTGCCCTCTTCTCTGCCAGCTACACACATGTGCACGCTCACACACACACCCGTCCTTGGGGTTCCCTATGTACCTGGCTGGTCCTACTCTTTAGGCTTTGGCTCATGAGGCTCTCTCTGCCTGCAGGCCGCTGCTCCTGCTGCCCCCCCCACATGACATCCTCACGTGGCCATGGGCTGTTAATCCCCTTCTCTGGGAAGCCTTTTCCGCTCAGCTACCTCAAGTTCAGGTATAAATGTGCCCACCTCACACTCACCTGCCTTGTTCCTCCTGCCAGAAGCTTCCTAAGGCGGACTCCGTCCTCGCAGATGCTGCAGGGAATTGCAATTACTTGCCTGCGGGTCTCCTCTGGCATTAGGGGTGGGTGTGAACCCCCAGGGTACGGTGACTTCTTCCCTGTTCCGGCACAGGCAGCGGGGGCTGCAGGATTCTACAGGCAGAAGCAGCTCTTTAGCCTGCCCCAGGTGGCTGGGGTCCTGGCCATCTTTGGGGACAGGGGTCAGGACCATGCCTGCCTCTGCTCACCACCTCCATACCCACCGTTGTCCTAGCCCTTTCTTCCTTCCACACCCCCAGACTGAGCACCTGGAGGTCAGAGGTGAAGGGGGATGTCCCTGCCCCCTCAAGCCCCCAGGCTTGCAGAACATCACAACACTGTTGTCTCCACAACAGTCCCGTCCAACCCCCCTCAGAACCAGGAGGCCAAGGCCGAGGGAGGGGAACAGTTTGCTAAAGGACACATTGCTTGCTGAGGGTGGGGCTCGAAGCAGACTGTGCCTCTCTTGTGCTCTTATATACAAATACCAAGTCTGTAAGGCTGGCTTCTGCCCTCCTCCTGTTCCTCATCGTTCCTGCCCTTCCTCCCTCCACAGGTCTTCAGGGCCCCTTCTGTAGCCAAACACTTCTTCCTAATCTGGTCCATCTTAGAGGGATGGCACCAAGGGGCAAGATGTCCTTAAGCTCCAATGGTGACCATTCCTGTGGCCCTATATGCTGTGGGAGAGCGCTGTTGGGTTAACATGGCTTCTAGAAAATGTTCCCCAATGCCCAGCCTGGGATTATAGCCTTATCAGCCTTATATCTCAGGGTGAACAAGATCCTGACTCCTTCTCAAGCTGGCTTTTAATAATGGGATTTAAGGATGGATTCAGGGCACCAGACAGGGAAATGCCTTTGGCTGAGGTCACATAGTGTGGGCCAGGTAGAGATAGGGAGCCTGGGCTTGTTCTAAACATACATTTCAGGACAGGGGTGCCTGGGTGGCTCAGTCGGTTAAGTGTCTGACTTTGGCTCAGGTCTGATCTCACGTTCGGATTCAAGCCCGCATCGGGCCCTGTGCTGACAGCTCAGAGCCTGGAGCCTACTTCGCATTCTGCGTCTCCCTCTCTCTCTCTGACCCTCTCCTGCTCACCTCCTGTGTCTCTCCCTCTCAAAAATAAATAAACCTTAAAAAAATATTTATAAACATACATCCCAGGGCCATAGCTGGTCCTCTGGGCACCTGCACCGTCCCCTCTGTCCTCTGCCTGCCACCTCAGAATGGAGGCAGACCAGGTAGCTACTGTGGAGGAGCTGCTAGGACAGATGTAAGCAGTGAGTGAGTATGTGGAAAATGGAGGAAAATGAAACCTCCCTTCAGACCCTTACCCCACCCCACTCTGACTCTGCCAGCTGAAGATTCCCCAATTCCCAGCCACGCACTTCCTCTGGGGAGCTGTGGGAAAAGGGCAGGACATCGCACCATGTGCCTTCCTTCCCATTTTGCCTACACCTGGCCATTGCCTCCTCTCCTTCTAGTGGAAGGTGGAGCTTTTTGTTGTTGTTTGTGCTTTTGCGGTGTTTTGGCATAGAGGGTGAACTCTGGTTGTCATGGCAACTCCAGCAGAGGGAAGGAGGGAGAGGGCCTGAGTGGGGTGAATTTATCCCACTGTCAGCTGGTTCTCTAAGTGGGGATCTGCAGAGCACGAAGGCTGACGACCCAGACGAAGGCGCTGGCCTAAGACGGTCCTGTGGGCCCTCATGTCTCCCTGCTCGACCCGTGTCTCAGCTGGCTTCTGCACCATGTAAGCTTTCCTTCTTTTGAGGGAAACATGGGCCTTGCCGCTGCTACCACATGACGTTCTGGGTCTGGAGAAGGATGTGTTAGTGGGGGTGAAGACAGGTGAGGGAGAACCCCCCCCCCCGGAGAAATCTCTGGTGGCTGGGGCCAGTGCTGACCCCCTGGTCCTATGGGGGCAGAAGCCAGGGGTGATGCAGGGCCAGGGGGTCCTCTGGGTGGCCTGAGACACAGACTTAACCACCGTAAGCCTTGGGCTGGGTCATCACATAAGGGCACAGTATCCAGCATCTGATGGTTAAACACTCTTCCAAGGCAACAGTCTCCCCTTGCTATTTGTTTCTTATAACATATGTCCCTCCAATTCAATTTTCCACTTTTGACAGTGACAAAGAAATAGTTTTCCACTAAAACAACAGCACACGGCCAGTGCTAACTGGCAGCTGGTGTTAAGAATGGGGGCGATGGGGAGTGGTAGGGACCATAGCCAGATGGAGAGCTTTTTTTTTTTTTTTTCTGGGTGACGGGCACTGTGCCTACTCACTCCAGTTGACTGTTGCCATGTGGACGTGCTGGCTCAGTTGTTCAGGAGACGCCAGGAGTCCTGATTCTGCGAAATTTCCTGAATTTTACCTTTTTCCTCACCAGAGTCCTGTGCCCACCTAGACGTAGGACTTCTCAAGATCAAGACAAAGGGGCCCCTTGCTAGCACCTAAACAGTTAAAAGGGACTAAGCCTTTAGAAACAACCTCATTTGCCTCATCCTGTGCCAGATAAGGGTACTGGGACCCAGATAGGGCTGGGACCTGCCTGGCCAAGGGCACGGAATACCTTGGTCGTAGGGCTGCAGCTGTAGGTACCTGGTGCAGATCAACAGAAAGACAACCCAGACTGCATGTGCTGCTGGGACCCATGGCGAACACCTTGCCCCATCAAGGTCCGACTGGAGGGCGCCTGGGTAGCTCAGTCGGTTAAGCGTCTGACTTTGGCTCAGGTCTTGATCTCATGGTTAGTAGGTTCGAGCCCTGTGTTGGGCCGTGCACTGACAGTGCGGAGCCTGCTTGGGATTCTCTCTCTCCCTCTCTCTCTGCCCCTCTCCACCCCCACCCCAAGATAAATAAATACACTTAAAAATAAAAAAGGTTATATGGGACCAAGAGGACCTAGGAATTATAATCATTTTAGCTAACATTTACTCGGATGGTTACCAGTCTTGGTGCTTTACCTGTATGTGTCCAACAAGCAGAGCTTGTGTCTTTTGGAAACAATTTTATTTTTGTGTCCTAGAGCCCCTTGAAAATGCATTATTGGGGAACTTGTCTCCGGTTTTATAAGATGAGAACTTGGGCACATCCCCTGTCTTTTCTGCTCACTCTTAGGCTGCAGAGAAGACGTTAATTATAAGTCTGAAATTGATTTAACAGCCCTTTTCCCTTGCCTGGCTCAGGTCTGCAGTGGGAAGGGGGCACGTAGCTGGCTTCTTTGTGCTTCTTCCCTCTCCCAGCCCTTGTCCAGCTTGCCAGTCAGTTTCTGACCCCTCCCGGGTACGGGAGAGGCAGGAGGGAGGTGGGAAGGGCGAGCTGGCAGCATCATGAGCTGGCTTCGTATCCTGAGCCTGGCAGGTGGGTAAGTGGCTCTTCCTCTGCAGTACCTGAGTGGGGGCCATCTTTCTTCTGGTAGTCCAGGGAAGGAGATGGCCCTGGTCACGGGTAGCAGTGCCTATCCCACAGCCCACCACCCAGCCACAGGGGCCTTTCATCAACTGGACCATCCCAAAGGAACTTGATCTATGTAGGATGCCTTATACTTGGGTCACTTGCCTGCTGTGTGACCTTGTTAAAGACCTTGTTAAAGGCTCTCTTGGTCTTAGTTGTCCTCCTTTATAGAATAAAGAGGTTACATACTTTGCATAAGGCCACCTTTCTGCTGACCGGGAGCAGGCAGGTTCTCTGTTCTCCTGGCTCCCACCTGGGCCCCAAGCAGTAAAGCAAAGCCACTCCCCAGCTGCTCGAGGATTCTGAGTTCATGTCTCCATCAGAGCCTTCTGAGCTCCTGCTGCTTGCTGGGGAGTCTCCCCTGCCCCTCTGTGCAGCGGGAGAGAGGTCAGGATGTCCCTGCCCCTGCCCTTATCCTCCTTCTTCCTGAGCACCGTGTGAGGGTGAGGAAGGGGGAGCATTTGACACCTGGTGTGTTTCCAGGCTTTCTCCTCCTCCTTGTCCTAACCTCACTCTCACCCAGCACAAGGCCCTGCTGGTGGAGAATTGGCCGTGGAGGAGGGTCAGGACCCCAGAGGGCCAAGTCAGTGCTTGGATGTGGGGTGCAGAGGAGGAGGGTGGGGGCCCAGCTGGAGCATGATGCTGGTCTTGGGTAGAGGGAGAATTTGCTCTGAGGCAAGGGGAGTGGGTGTAGGTTTCCCACCTGGTAAGGGGCTCAAGTTCTGGGGATCCGGTGCTTCCTTCCCTCTCTAATCAAAATGCTGGGGAGGCATGCCCCTGACCTCTCCTGGGCTGGGACAGGGCTGTGGGGGCAGGGCAGAGACTGGTTAGGGGGATGGGTTCATTACCAGGAGTCCCTGCACCTCCTTCAGGCCTCAGCACTTATGTCCTGCAGGTTGGGAGTTAACTTTTATTTTCAGATGAGATGGGGCAGGTCAGGTTAACCAAGAAATATCTAGGAATTGGCGCCTAACATCTTTGTCCTAACTCCCAGGGAATAGCTAATAACTCCTAATTACCCGGGCTCCCACAGGCCTCCCTGCTAATGCCCCTGGTATAGCCCTTCACACGCTGTAGGGAAGTGACCACTGTGCCCATCCCCTTCTTTGAGGCCCAGGGCCTGGCTTGTGTCCTGTTCACCTCTGAACCTCAGCACTGAGCCCCATACCTGGCATGGAACAGGCATGTGACCAGTGTTTGCTTAGTGAATGACCGAATGCATCCAGGAAGAAGCAGGGATGGGAAGAGGGGAGATGAGATTGAAGGGGTGGGAGTGTTAGAGGAGAGTCTAGGTGTGGGTGCCAGTTCTGGCCTGCTGGTTCATTTCTGCCTCTCAGCAGGAAGCATGGGGGCACGCTGGAGGGCCCTCCAGACCTTCTGTCTGCTTACTTACGTGGGGTGGGAGGTCGCACGCCCCTAGCCCACCAGCTCTGCAGCCGGGGCAAGCAGTGAGCAGCCTAACCCTACACCCCTCCTATCTTGGGGAAGGGGAGCTGCTTTGGGGATGGTAGGGACAGGTAGGTGCAGAGATTTGGAGTCAGAGGTAGGAGCAGGTGGAAGAGGACAGCGGTGGGGGGGGGGGAAGTGGGGGTGGAGACAGGCAGAAGGGGAGAGATCAAAGGATAGAAGCAAGGATGGAGAATCCCAGAGGGTGCTTGGCCTGACAAAGAGGAATCTACCAGTTTGTGTCCAGGTTTCCGAATCTGGCCCACCTCCTGTGAAAGTGGGTGTGGCTCCCAGGGGGCCCAATCCAAGCACTTGGGGCATGGCTGACCAGAGCCAACCAGGCTCTTCCCTTCAGCCCTTAGAGTCAGGGAGACTTGGTAGTGAAGGAATGTGGCACTGTGTCAGCTGCTCGCTAAATGTCTCTATGGACCTGTTGCTTAAATGCTGTCTGCCTCAGTTTGCCCATCTGTAAACTGGGGATCATAATAGGACCATTTCATGGAGGTGTTATGAGCTTTGAATGAGATAATCCAAGAGGAGGCCCTAGCCTGGGACATCATCAGGTCTCCATAAATATGTGCTATTATTCCTGGGGTTCTGAGAATGGGTGGGGTAACAGGCGAACATCGAACTTCTGCACACTTGTGTTTTTCTCCACTGAAAGGGGGAGAATGATCCTGGTTTAGACAACCTGCCAAGGATGGAGAGGATCCAAGCTGATATTAGACAAGAACATCAACAGTTTATAATCACTGGTCTCCTCCTTGACTTTTAAAAACATTTCTAATCTCTGTTTAATTCTTTGAAGAGAACATTAAAGCCCATTGTACAGGTGAAAGGATGGAAATGGGGGAGGATAGGTGTTTTGCCCAGGGTCACGTGCCCAGCAAAGGAAGCTGGGACCCCCTGTGTCAGGGAGGGCTCCCCCTGATTTGGGTTCAGGGGAGGGGGTTGGGGTGTTGAAGTGGGGGACAGGAGGAGGAAGTGCTCCTGCCTTGTCTCTGTCACTGTTTGTCCCACGTACTGCTCCTTGCTGATTCTGAACAGCATACTCCAAATCTTAATGCCTCAATCACCTAGCTATTTGAGGAGAAAATTGGACTAAAATGGCCTGGAGCTTTCAGCCTCCAGTTCAGGAGAAGGGAGGGCACTGGGCTGCACAATGGGCAGGGAGGAAGAGAGTGGCCCCTGAATGTGAGAGTGTTCTCACTGACAGCGCCTCCGGAAGCGGCCACCCCAGGCCTGGTGGGTGCCCAGGGAGGGGGTAGATGTCAGGTGTCAGGGTCCTAGACCCTGGCCTCCCTGCTGTGAGATGTAGGCTCTTAAACCCCTCCTCCCTCAAAAAGACATGGTGCAGAACTCACGCAGGACCACTGGGTCCCAAAGTGTTTCTCTGAGCAAGATAAAAATAAGAGAGTGGAGGGCATGGGCCACCTGGGTGGCTCATTCGGTTAAGCATTGGACTTTGGCTCAGGTCATGATCTCACGGTTCATGAGTTTAACCCCTGCATCCTATGCTGTGCTGACAGCTCAGAGCCTGGAGCCTGCTTCAGATTCTGTGTCTCCCTCTCTCCCCAACCCTTCCCATCTTGTACTCTGTCTACCTTTTTCAAAAATAAATAAAACATTAAAAAAAAAAAGTCTGGAGGGCATGAGTGGTCCTTCCAGATACTGAAGAGGCCCTGCTTTACACTCCCTCCCCTGCATCCTGGCCTTCATTTGCTTGACCTGCTGGAAAGACTGGGGTAGGAGACCTGGGTCCTACCCCCAGGAAGCCCCTGGCTGGTGGAGGGACCAGCCTCAGCCCAGGTCAGCCAGAGAAGAGCCCAGGCTCAGGTGAGACCTCTGGCGGGAGGGTAGTCTCAGTTGACTGGGGGGCAGGGAAGTGCTGAAAAGGGAGGTCAGTGGGGGTTGAGGCAGTTGGGGAGGCTCCTGTAAGGGAGTGGATAGAGCCGGTTCTTCAGGACTTGGACATGGGGATTGAGGAAGAGCCCTCAGGTGGAGGCATTGTCTTGCCCTAGCTGGGGCAGAGTTAGCAATGAAAGATAATACAATGGGGGAGATGAAGGAAAACTCCACCTAGTTAGATCAGGGAAGGGTGGAGTGGCCAGTAAGTCAGGAAAGAAAAAAAAAACATAGACTTGGAAACCAGTTGCAGAGATAGTTGGGCTGGGGGTATTAGACATGATACAATGGGAAATAGCCGTTGAGGATTCTAGTGCAAGGGAATGGCTTGGTCAAATTAGCAGGTGGCAAAACTTACTCTACCCCTGGCTGGATAGTGGGTGAGAGTAGAGGCTTGGTGACCAGTTGGGAGAACAACGTAACCGGTGAAGGGCAATGGTGCCCTGGTTTGGGCAATTCCCTGTGGTTGGAAAGGAGAGACCAGATACCTTTGTAATGTAGACGAGGGATAGGCTGGGGTGGATTAGATGGGGATGGGAGTCATCAATGCAAAAAAGGTGAATTTCTACCTATGGTTCTGGTTTGACAGTTAGGGGGATGGATGCCATTTGCAAAGACTGAGAACACGATAGCGATGAGCTTGGCTTTGGACTGGCTGACTACCAAGCATCTGTGAAGCATCAGTGTGGAGACAGTCCACTGGACGGTGGGACAGATGGGGCAGGGCACAAATGAGGGATGTGGGCCCACTGGCAAATAGATGTGGAGTAGCACGTGGTGCTCAGTTGGGTGGCCGTGCATAGCAGAGCCTATGGGGAACATCTCTACCCCCTCCCACAGACACTGTGCTGTGACCCCAGTCTAAGTGCTGCCTGAGAATTTCTGCTACGAGTGAGAAGAAAGTCAGAGCCCAAGTCTGGAGACCACCGTCATTCAAGAGGAGGCAGAGGAGGAATGGCAATGGGTGGAGTCGAGGAAGCCAAGGGGCAAGGTCATGGGTGTCTGGTGTTGAAGAAGGGAGTGTGGCAAGGCCAGGGGCTAGCAGAGGTCACGAGGCCTCCAGAGTCACAGCATGGGGTTAGCTGGTGGAAGAGCCCAGAGCCCGCATGCCACCTGCTGTTGCTGGTGCCCCTTGGGTAGGCTGGGGTCTGCAAACTGTCTTGGAAGCAATGTGGGGGTGGACTGCTCTGGGCCCCCAAGGCCCCAGGGAGGCCCCCCATCTTGTGCTCATGGGTTGGAGTTGCTAACCATTTGGCCTCTCTACCCTTTCCCAGCCCATGTGTCCTATGTCTTGGCCATCTGTCCTCTTGGCCCTCCTACCCCCTTTCTGTCTTCCCCTCACTTCAGAGCCAGAGGCCTAGACCATTACAGGCCTGACTGTGTTACCAATTTCTGCACCCCGGTCTTGGGACCCAGGACTCCCTTTCCAGGGGTGCGGGAGTACCATGCAGACTAAACCTGAATCGTATGTTACCACTCAGATCTCCTATTACATGAATACCCCATGGCAGGACTTGGGGGAGGCTCAGGCTAGGACCAGACTTTGAGGTGACAAAGTATACCAGCAAATTGGCCGTAGGGACACTGCAGGGAACGTGGATGTCTCTGTGCCACTCACCCTGCTGCAGTGATTAAAGATCAGTGCCCACAGCCACGCCCATGACTGAGGAGGCAGTCAGCGCCCGGGTATTAGGGAGCCGATAGCACAGGCTCTGAGGTCCACACAGGGGGCACCAACCAGTCTAGGAGCGGCTGAGTCATTCTCAAAGCTGCTGTGGCTGGAACATCCAGTCCCTGCTGGTGGACAGGAGCTTATCTGGGCCACTCGCCCGCCCGTCTGATGTGATCTCTGCTAGGAGAGAGTGTTCTCAGCACTTGCCCACAGCACAGAGCCCTGCAGAGCTGGGCTGATGGGGGGTCAAGGAGGGCCCTGAAGTCCATGGTCCCTGCACCAACACCTAAGTCTTGGACTCAGAGGCACAAGATAAGCTCCTGTCTAGAGAGAGAAGGGACCCTAGCCCCTGCCAGGTGTGAGCCCCTGAACGGTAGTCCCTGATAAGGGGCACCTGGATCTCACCTACTGGGCTCAAATGTCCCCTGAGATCAGGAATGCCCAGCTATGCCCAAAATGGAAGCTTGGTTTTGGTAGGTGGGCCAGTAACATGGGGCGGGGGCAGGGAGGGAGGACTTTAAACATGGAAGGATTTTTACAGAATGTCTTGTCTGGTGTGGGGTTTCAGACATTTTTAGCAGAAGCCCAATGACTAAAATACATGATGGTAGTCACTCTGATTGCAGTGGGGACGGTGGGCTGGGGCCTACCTATTGACTCCTATCCTTGAAGCCCACCCCAGCAGCCTCTGGCATGTCCTTGATTAACCCCTGGGGCTCTGGGTAGCACAGTTTGAAAAACTAGTGACCAACTTCAATCTCTGAGTGATATACTTGGTCTACCTAGGCATCAGAAGGAGGAGCAACTTCTATAGGTTGTTCGTGGTAGAGACAGAGATGGGGACAGGAACCTAGTTTCCTGCATCCCAGCCTGGGGCCTCCCAGCTGCCTGATAGAACTCCATCTTGCCTACTGATTGGATTCCAACAGCTCTGTTTTGAAGAATAATTGTATTGTCCTAATTATGCGTCCCAATATTCTAAGCCACCTTACATCTGCTTTGGAAGCAGGCAGAGTAAGCATCATAGATGCATATGTAAAACCATTATGCTTCCTTTTGTTCAACTCCGGTCTCTGCTCCCCTGTGGGGGGGAATCAAAGAGGGTGAATCTGGCCCCCCTGCCCTTGATGAGCTCACAGTCAGGATGGGGGATGGGGGAGAGGGTGGCCCGCTCTCAGGAACAGCAGGCAGGTGGGGGATCAGAGCTGGAACCGTATAGTGTGCCACATGGGGGGTGGGCTAAGCAGCATGGTAGACCCCTCCTCCCTCCCAGGGCATCATTCTGGTAGCTGCATGGCAGAGGCACATGACCCATATTTCCTGTCTCTAGCCTGAATGTCATTAAGAATATGGACTCTATCACTTAATAGCTGTGACTGTAGGCAACTTTGCTCACTTCTCTGTGCCTCAAGTTTCCTCATCTGCAAGGTGGAAATTATGAATTACACACCTCAAAGAGTTGTTGGGAAATTTTAGCGTGTTATCAATTTGCAAAACACTTAGCACTGCACCCGGCCTATGGTAAATGCCCCTGTGCAGTTAGCTGATGATAATGATGATGTATGATTGGGTTGAAATGGTCTCAGGTGGAGTGTCCACCCTGGGAGGGGAGCTGTGGTCTGCGCTCTCCCAGGGGCAGGACTTCTCGCCTGAGGCTTGGTCATCAGACCCCACTGAATGGAGCAGCCTGTTGCAGAGGACACAGCCCCTGGCCTGGGAGCAAGAGGCTTGGAACCCAGATCCTTACTCTGCTGCCAAGGACCTGGGGCAAGGCTGTGTCTTCTCTGAGCCTCAGTTTTTGTATCTGTAAAGTGGGGAACATTCGACCAAACACACCGTGGTGCTCAGTGTTAGATCAGATGAATGTGTGAAATAGTTACCACTTGCCCTGCCAGATTGGAGGCATTCAGAGAAAGTTCCCTCCCCGATCGCAGGAGGCCCTGGGTAACGTATCACATAAGGGATACGTTCCCCAGGGTCTAGGGAATTTGGGAAGAAGATGGGAACGTATCCCACCAAATTCCCTAGAATTTGGGAAGAAGGTGGGAGCAGCAGCCGGCGGCTAAGGTAGATGGAAGCAGGGAGAGAAACTAGGCTGGGACAGAGGAAATGTGCATTTTCATCCACTGAGCACATTTCTCAGACGTTAACTGTGTCTGGGCCCTGGGCTGGGTCTTGGGCAGACAGACGTGGCTGACATAACCCCTGCTCACAGGAGCTCCCAAGCGAG
The DNA here is from genome assembly GCF_022079265.1 of Lynx rufus. Taxonomy (NCBI): domain Eukaryota; kingdom Metazoa; phylum Chordata; class Mammalia; order Carnivora; family Felidae; genus Lynx; species Lynx rufus. The sequence continues at coordinate 123,042,905 of NW_025814856.1, forward strand.
GGGCAGTGGGGTGAAGATGTACGCTCAGATGAAGTACAAAGGTTGGCCTGCAGGCTGAGGATCCTTTAAGCTGGGGAGGACTGGATGTGGTTTGGTTTTGTTTGGCTGGGGTTTGAAGGACAGCTATGACAGAAGAAACTCAGGCGTGCCAGTGAGGTTGAAGAGCATCCCAGGAGGAGGGGACCCATAGGCAAGTGCTGGGACAGGAAATCATAGGCAAGCTGATCTGAAACCCTGCTGCATCCCTACCTCCTACCTAGGTCACCCCATTCAAGGAGGAACAGAACTCCTCCTGGAGGAGTCAGCAAGTCCTCTAGCCCAGAATTGTCTCCAGAATTCCTACAAAGTGACCAGCAGTACAACTGATGGCCCACTTTTGAAATATAGACCAAAGCTCTAGGATTATGCAGGGGAATATTGACTGAAAACTCACCACAGGCCCTGGGAGGGTCCAGTGAAGCCCGAAGGCAGCCTGGGCAGGGTCAGCCTAGGCCTGGAAGGCTTCTCTGAGGACGTGATGTTGGCGGAAGTCTGTTCGGGCGTCAGGAGAAAGCCAGGCTGAGAAAGCTGCATGCGTTCATTCACTTCCTATTGCAATCAGAGCTGGGAGTTTTCCTAAGATTACTTCTCACTAATAAGACAGGCCTCTTCTCAGGCACGACTGCTGACATGTTTTGTTTTCCCCAGATGGGGATAATCAGCCTGTTTGGTAGTCGGGCTGACAGCTCAGGCAGCAGGCGGGGGCTGGGGGCGGGAGGCCCGGGGGGGGGGGGCGGGTGTGGGGGGGAGCAGAGGCTGCCTGGCTGCCTGGGCGACAGCCCCGAGCAGGTGGGGATTTCCGTTTGTGCCTCGGAGGAGGGGGCTGTGGGGCAAATAGCTCGGTTACGTGAACCCCGAGAGCCCACCTGGCTGTCTCCCTACTTAATTCATGCCTGATGTCAGTGCTGAAAAGCAGCCAGCCATCCCCTTGCTCCATGAGAGGAGACCAGTCAGGATCTGTGCTGGGAGCTCCCTCCCCTTCCCTGGGAAGACGGCCACGGCTTCCCTATCCCAAAGCCCTGAACAGGCCCAGCCTCGGACTCCAGCCCGAGCCAGGCATGTGTACTTCACCCACTCATGAGCTGGGGGGTCGGGGAGAGGTACCCGCCAGTCTTGGGGTCTCCGTGGGCAGGCCATGGATGAGCTCTTCTTCTCCAGGGTCAGTACCCAGGGCCTTGCCCAGCCCAGCATCTCCAAGCGCTTGGCTGGGTGGCTTGTGACCTGAGCACAGCAGGGCTGACGAATGGCTGTTTTAGAATCGCCTTCAGCGAAACAGCCACATCCACCTTGAGGATGACGAGCCCCCACACCATGGGTCCCTGGAGGTCTGAGGGAGGCCCCAGACCTGCTTCACCCAGTTTCAAGGAGGGGAACCAGCTGGACAGCCTTTCTGGATGACTTGAACTCTTTCCCCACCCAACACACTCTGATTTCCTCCTGTGTGGAAGGAAGGGGTGGACTGCCTCAGCAGGGTGGACACCTCCGCAGCTCCAAAGTCCCGCTGCCCCCACCTCGGCACCCCTTTTCTGGCTCCCCATCGATGGCCCAGCAGAGAGCCCAGCTCTGGTCCTTCCATGTTTCACTTCCGGTGCGTCCAGGGCAGGGAGGCTTCCCCCAACTCCGCGGCTGCTCATTCCAGTTGCTCCGGAGAGCAAGGTATACCAGTGCCCTTTAACAGTGACTCTTTGCAGAAGGGCATGGTGGGAGACTTGGCCATGCAGACAATGTGCCCCTGGCTCTGTGTTCCTGGGCTGCAGCTCCTGGGCCCTGGCCCTGTCCTTGGTTCCTTGCAACTGACCCTCAGTGTGTCAATGAGTCAGGCTCTCCCCCCTCCTCGGGACCTCAGTGTTCCCATCTGCCTTGTGGGTGTCTAGAAGACCCCAGCTAGATGCAAAAGAGGCGGTGGCCCCCGGGAGAGGCACCTCGGGGACCACCAGCCATCTGGCCCTCAGTAGCCATGTGGAGCAGCTTTCCTCCTTCGTGGTCTCCCAGGCAACGCCGAGTGCCTGCCAAGCTCGCTGCCGAGGCCTGGCTCCTGCGCACATCTTTAGTGCCACACGGAGATGGCTGATGGCAGGGGCCAGGGCAAGGCCCAGCCTCCCCAGCTGTCACAGGGAGCAAATCAGACGAGAGCTGAGTAGGATTGGGAGGAGGGAGTGCTGGAGCCAGGGGGGCGTGGGAAAGAAGCTCAGAGGCCCTGGCTGCCCTCCCCCTGCCTCATCCTCTTAACACTGCCTTCTCGGTGACCCCTGCTTTCCAGAACATTCCATTGGAATCTCACAGCCCTGGACCTCAGTTTCCCTATATATCAAAGGAACGGGGGGTGATCTCCAGCCCTCCAGACTCTAATGGCCTGAGACAAGAGCCCAGCCAAGATGTCAGAGGCCAGTGGAATGGGCCCTAAACAGTCTTTAGGAGGGTGTGTCTCTCAAGGGCATTTATTAGGCAAAGTCTCCGGGACCATTTGCTCCAAGATCCTGAAACCACCCTCTACTCTTAATTCCATGCCCCTGCTGAGAACCCTTCTCCAGGGGGAGCTTTGCTCTGTTAGCCTCTCCATCTGCCACTCCCAGGATTTGCAGGCTCTGGTGGCTGGGCAGTTCTTTCCTAAATTATAGTCACTCGTGCATGAAGGCACCATTCCACCCTTGTCCTGAGAGATGTGGAAGGCAGAGCTGGCTCTGGGAGGGGGGGCTGAGGGGGTGTGCAGAGAGGAGAGGGTCCTGGGCACTGTGGCTTCTGCATGTAAACAGCTGAGGTGTAGGGAGGGCTCCCAAGACAAGGACTGGGGAAAGGGCTAGTGTCCCACCTCCACGGTTTTCCCAGGTCTGGAGGAAAGATCCAGGCATTCCGCATCCAGGCTGGGTCCTTGGATGCTCACCTGGCCTGGGGCACCAGAAGGGACCCCTGCTATGATGGGGTGTTCCACCGAGACTGGGCTGCAGGAAGCATCGGGTAGCCACGTAAGCAAGGATGCTGTCAGCTCCCATGGCCCCTTCCTGTGAACTGGAAAAAGGCACGCTCTCTGGGCAGACATGGCTGTGCAGTGCATGGCTTTCAGTCCCTCAACACCTCCGCAGACTGCTGCTGCAGGAGGCAGACCTGAATTGCCATCCATAGGGGCCTGCCAAGGAGAAATTGGAGAGGCAGCAGCTCTGATCAACCCACTGGAGAATCAAGGAACATTGCTGGCATGGTGGGTGGGGGAGGTTTTGGCGTCTCTAAGCTGAGGGCAGATGCCAGAGCAGAGAGGGAGTTGGTTCCTTCAACAAGTACTAATTGAGAGCACCTACTCTTTGCCTGGCTCTGTTCTGGATGTTGGGAGCCTGGTGATGCTCAAGATAGACAAGGTTCCTGTGGTCCTGGAGCTTGTAGAGGAGAAACAGTCAATAATAACCTAAAAATATCAATCAGGTGGCATGCAGAGGCTTACACCATGCAGATGGATGGTGAGCAAAGTGCCATGATGGATTGGGGATGGGTGGGTAAGTCTGGCAGGCCCCACTGAGCCTAAGCTGAGAATTGAGTGATAAGGGATCAACAGAGTGAAGGTCAAGGGGACAAGCATGGCCAAATCAAGGGAACAGCTTGGCAAAGGCCCCACAGAGAGAAGAAATTTGGCCTATTCAGATGCTGCAAGGAGGCTGGGAAGACTGGAGTGTGGTGGGCGCCGAGGAGAGATGAGGAGAAGCACTTAGCAGACAGAGGCCAGATCTGGGGACTCTGCCAACCGTGGTGAGGAGTTTGGACTTTATCCTCAGTGTGGTGAGAAGCCAGTAGAGGAGTCTAAACAGAGGAGACCCAAGAGCAGTGATTCTCACCCGGGAGTGACCCTCCACCCCAGGATATTTGGCGGTTCTGACTCGGGGTAGGAGTGGGTGCTCTTGGCACTCAGTGGGTAGAGGCCAGGGATACTGTTAAACATCTGACATGCAGGACAGCCCCACAGCGAAGAATCATCTGGTCCAAAATGTCAGCAGTGGTGGGGTTGTGAAATCGTCTAAATGCTGGTGTTCCCAGGATTGCTTTTCTTTTTAAACAACCCAGGGTCACACTGTACTCACGTCTAGCTCTTTCTATATATACTCTGGGTTCAAATTCTGTTTCCACCACTTGTGCAAAATGTCAGTGGTGCACAGGTTAAGAAACTCCACTGCAGAAGAAGAATGGAAACATGGACACTGCTTAGACCTGCATTGCCCAATGCGGTGGCCACTGGCCACAGGAGGCTTTTGCACATTCACATGTGATTAGCCTCAGCTGAGATGGGCTGTGGGTGTAAACCATGCACTGCATTTCAGACTTGATACAATACAAATGGTGTAAAATATTCACATTTTATGTTGATTGCATGTGAAAATCATACTATTTAAAAAAAATTTTAATGTTTATTTATTTTTGAGACAGAGAGAGACAGAGCATGAGCAGGGGAGGGGCAGAGAGAGAGGGAAATACAGAATCTGGAACAGGCTCCAGGCTCTGAGCTGTCAGCACAGAGCCCGACACAGGGCTCGAACTCACAGACCGTGAGATCATGACCTGAGCCGAAGTTGGAAGCTGAACCGACCGAGCCACCCAGGCGCCCGAAAATCATACTATTTTAGATATATTGGGTTAGATAAAGTGTTTTATTAAAATTAACTCTGCTTACTTCTTTTTATTTCTTCAAATGTGGCTACTAGAAAAATTTAAACTACACATATGGCTTCCGTTTGTAGCTCATATTATGTTTCTGTTGGATGGTGCTGAGTTAGACAGTGATAATGTTGATGAAATGGCTTCGTATGTGCTGAGCACTGTTCTTTTTTTACATACATCACTTGACTTAATTTTAAACTTAATTTGACAACTTTGTAAGGGAGGTATTGTTATTATCCCCACTTTGATGTGAGGAAGCTGTGGTCCAGAGAGGTTAAGTAAGTTGCCCAAGGCCACACAGGGAGTAAGGGTAGAGCTGGCTCCAGACTCTGTGTGCTTAACCAGGTCCCGTGAAGATGATGGCTAGCTTATCATGGAAAAGATGGAGTCAGACAGAAGTGGGATAATTCAAGATCTACTTGGGCTCCACAGGACTCACTGATGGGTGGATGTAGGGAAGGGGGCAGGGAAGGGAAGGAATCAGGAATGCCCACTAGGTTTGCTTTGAACAGAAGACAGGGGGTGATGCCATTCATGGAAATGGGGCATCTGGAGAAGGAAGCCCGAGTGTTCCGTGCTGGTCCTACTAAGTTCAAGATGATTGTAGACATCCAACTAGAGACGTCAAGAAGGCAGTGGGGTTTGCAGGGAGGGAGGCATTTGGGGCGGACACGGACATTTGGGAGTCATCAGCAGGTCAAATTTAAGGACACGGGGGGTGATTTTATCACCCAGAGAGAGTATAGATGTTGAAGAGAAGGTTGCTCTGGATGGAGCCCGGGAGCACACCAACATTTGGAGGGTGAGCCACAGAGAAAGAAGCTGAATGGGAGACTGAGAGAGAAGCCAGTGGCTTAAGAGGAAAACTAGGTGGGAAAGGAAGATGTCTGGGGAAGGAGGGTGGGGTCAGTTTTCAGGCTCAATGGACAGCCTGTGAGCCTCTGGCTGGTTGGAGCAAGTGGGGAGGAGAACTCACTGGCCCAAGGTAGGATGTCTGGGCTGGAGCCTTGCAGGCTGGCCAGATTCATGCCGAGTCCCTAGAACGAGGCATCCCTGGTTTCTGAAACATCAGGGAAGGGCCATGTCAAGTGGCCCCAGCTAAGGTAAAAGGAAGGCCCAGAGATGTGGGAAGAGCGACCCAGGCAGCTTGTTTCATTTGTCAGGAAGTCCTTCCTTATGTCTGACTGTAATCCTAACTGCTTCCAAGTGAGCCTACAGTTCTTTGTAGCTAAGCCGAGCAGACCACCCATACGCATCCTTCCAGGGTTGAAGACAGAAAATGCTTCTCCCTCCCTCCCCACCACAAACCTGCCAGCCCTGTCTTCCCCAGGATTCTCCTTTCTTCACCTAGGGAAGTTTCTCCTCCTTGCAACAGCTCACAAATTCAGCTCTGGGCTCGGACAGTTTGCAGCTCAGGACCCATGAGGAGCAATAGGTAGAAACTCTGATCTGAGCTTCTTGTGTCCTGCCTCTCAGACGCTTCCAGCTGGCCCGCATCCCTAACTTCACCATCTCTCTCAGCCGATTAAAAAGGTCTCTGTCTCCAGGAATCTGTTCTCAAGAGCACTTGTTTCTGGTTTGGCAACTTGCTCTCTGCCACCTGGCTCCTGACTGCAGCGCAACCTGGCTTCTGTCCTTGGTCTGTTCACTCTTGGCCATTTGGGGCACCGCCGTCCCTAGTCCAGGCCTGATCTTGGCTCTCTTCCCACTACCTCAGGGCCGGCATCTCAGCGCACCAGCCCCTGTATGTCCCCCATCGCTAATCTCTCCATCAGCAACTTCTCTTCAACCGCACTGCCCACAGGACCAAGTGCTTTGTCGATGAAAAAGCCCTTTGGGGGCAAACACAGGAAATTAAAGCCTCGGAGCGCAGTAAGAAAACCCATTCTTTTTCATGGATTTCTGCAGCCCGATTGTGTTAGCTTCTGCCGAGTGCCTGGGATATTCTGGTGTTGCTCACACCCACAGGGGCTGGCTGGGGGCGCGTGACGTTAATAGGGAGGGCCTCTGTCTGAACTCCTGCCAATTCTGTTCATACCTTTGGGGCCGCGGGGCTGACCACTCAGTTGCTGGGGTGCCCTTGGCAGGAGGGAGCTTTCAGGGCATTGTCGGAGGCTAACACCTGGAGTGGATTTGTTGATGGCCAGCTGAGAAGAGCGTATCCTGCCAGAGGAGAAGCTGGCAAGGCCAGCTGAGCTCTCTGACTCTGGGTGTAAAGTAGGAAGAGAGTGGCCCTCTGCAGGGACAGGGGGGAACCGCCATCTACTCTCCATGACTATATCGCTCCGTCTCAAAATGAGGGGAGTTGGAGGGACGGTGTTTAAACTCCCTTATGGGAATAATGTATGCAACAAACGTTAGTAGAACTCCATCCATGTGCCAGAACTTTCAGGAGCCTCCACTAAGAGCTCCCAGAACCCCAACTCCAGGCAGCAGCTACTCCCCTTACGTCCCTTGACTGGCCACCGCCGAGACCAGGCTTAGCCTGCAGCCCAGCATGTGAGCTCACTGGCCTGGATCTTTGGAAGCCATTCTGCCACCGAGGGCCTCAGGAATGCTGGACTCCAGCAGGCACGTTCTCCCTCTCTGAGAACCTCAAGACTCCACCAAGGGCACTCTAATACCGTGGCTGGGCTCTGCAGACAGAGGTAGTGACTGGTGGCATGCCTGAAAAGGTAGGCCAGGTGCTGGGGGAAGGAAGGCAGGGAGTGCCTCGGAGGGAAGCAGCAGAGTGCAAGGAGACGTGGCCTCAGTTTGGACCCTAACTTCTCATTTGGGGGAGCAGAAAGAGAAGGAATAAAAGGGGAAGGTGGGAAGAGCAGGACTTTGGGGCCGGATACATGAAAAACGCCTTCAAGTTATTCAGGCCCTGCTGACATGTCCCAGTGGGGGGACTGTGGGCTGAGGTCGCAGCCAGCCCTGGGAAAACCCTCCAACTCAGGGCTCTGAGGGGTGACTCCGGGCCGGGCATTGGGAGAGCAACTCCCACCACGGCCCACTGCACCATCCTGGCCCCGGGGAGCAACAGCAGCCAGAGATAGGGGCAGGAGGATCTGTTAGCCTCAGGGCAGGTGCTCAGAATCTGATTATTCAAGTCTGCCAGGTCCTCTGGTCCCAGCGGGGGCTCTAGGATTCCATCCATTCATGTACCCACCCATCCAAGAGACATTGTCTGGTAGGCCTTCCTTTGCCCCCTCCCCGACCCCATGCCACCACTGACCTCTTGCCCCAGAGCTCCTCCCCACCCCGCAGGCTGCGCATTTTATTCCCTGGCCCTGTGTCTGATCTTTCACATCTGCTCCTGGAGGAGTAACCCCAAGCAGAATGATTGACTTCCCACTTTGTAGATGGTCATGACAGGGGCTGGTTCTCAAAGCCCTTTCCCCCACCAGCCCATGACACTGGCAGAAACCTCACCCTTACAGAGAACTGGCAGTCTGCAGACTTTACACTTGCACCGCGCTGAAGGTTTACTTGATTAAACCTGAAGGAAGAAAGGGAACCAGTATGCACTGAATACATACTCCAGGTCAGGCATTTTCCTGACATATTAGCTCACAACCCTCTCTGAATTTGGTAAAATCCTGTTAAGAGCAAAAGTAGCTAATATATATTATTGACTACTGCTATGTTCTAGGTTTTATGCTAAGTAATTTGTAGATGAAGACACAGGCTCAGAGGGGATAAATGCTGCATAACTCACCCAATGTCACACAATGGGCACGGCAGCACGGATGTTCACACCAGATCTGGCTGACCCTTGCCACCTTCCACTTTCATCTCCCAGAACATACATTGGCCATGTGCTGTGGGGACCCAGTGGAGGGATATTTACAGATGAGCAATTTGAGGTCCAGGAAAACAAGATGGCTAGAAAGAGCGGAGGCGGTAGATGTCCCGATGACTCACTCGTGTGTGTGTGTGTGTGTGTGTGTGTGTGTATGCGTGCTCACTGCGCAGGCCGGCCTGGCATTGCAGACAGAGCACGTGGCTGCAGTGACAGCCTCATGGAATTGCCCTGGGCAGGGGGTCCTTCCCTGGAGGGAAGGCGGAGCCCCTTGCTAGCAGGCTCTGGCCAGGTCAGCTTCCAGGTCCAGTGAAGGCTAGAGCAGCTTCCTGAGTGAGTAATGAGTGACAGGTGACATGCAGGGAGCCCCAGGAAGGAGGAAAGGAAGGAGAGAGGAGGGGAAAGAACCAGTTTTGTTGCTTTAAAGCCTTGTCACTCCTGAGAGGACCATTGTGCTTCCTATTTGGCTCTCCTTACTGCAGTCCATGCGAGGACTAGGATGGGGATAGCTGGGTGGCTGCTCTGGATCATTCATTCTCTCCCCTCCGCTGTCCTGGGAGGCACGGGAGGGAGGGCAGGTGGATTCCCTTCTCACTCCACCATCCTTCCTGAGGCATCTCATCCGTTCCTGTGGTTTTGGTTATGGCCACACCCCTGCTTCCTCTGCCCACCCCCTGCACCGTGAGGATCACCGGGGGAGCTTTTTTTTTAAGTTTATTTATTTTGAGAGAGAGAGAGAGAGGAGAATCCCAAGCAGGCTCCACATATATGTGCAGAGCCTGATGCGGGGCTTGAACTCACAAACCACAAGATCATTATCTGAGCTGAAACCAAGAGTCTGACACTTAACCACCTGAGCCACCTAGGCACCCCACCCATTTTAATAAACATGGATGCCAGGCCCTGTCCCAGACCTACTAAATCAAAATCTCGGGGATGGGCCCAAGAATGAGAATTTGTTGTCTACTCTTGCACAGTCAGGGTTGGGAACTGCTGAGTCCTCCAGGAACTGCCTGGTTGCACTTTCTTCCAACTGCCTCCTGTCCATGAAGCTCCCTACCTGCTCCCTTCACGTCTGTTCCTGTCTCCTGTTAGGATGCCTCCAGCTCAGCTTGCCCATCAAGTTCATAATCTGTACACCCCATCTCACCCCACTGTGCAGCCTGTTTCTCCCTCAGGGCTCTCTGTGTTAGGAACCTCAATCACCTGCATCCAGTGGCATAAGTCCAAGACCTGAGGGAAGCCCTGCCTTTCTTGTCCATGTTCTTAGTGTCTAATTGCCACTTGATGGAGGTCCGATTCAGCACCTAGGACAGAGAGACCTAAATAAGCGGTGCCCAGACAGAAAGGAAGTTTCCCTCTTTTTCACATAAAAGTTTGGGTGGACAATTTGGGCTGCTGTGGCTGCTCCATAACCACTGGGCACCCAGGCTCCTCCTCAAACGGGTGCTTTTGCTCCTCTTCATAAGCAGCCTTCTTCTCCTTGTCCAAGATGGTGCTCTCGTTCCAACCATCACATCCCCATGGCAGCCAGTGGGAAAGGACGAAGAGGAAGAGGAGGTCATGCCCCTCTTTGGGGGCACAAATTGGACGTTGTTCACATTACTTCTGCTCACGTCCCATTGAGAAGGATTTTGTCACAGGCTCACACTCAGCTGCAAGAGAAGCTGGGAAATGTAGTCCTGCTGATTTCATCTCCTCAGATGGTCTCCAGCACCCCCCTTCTCTCTACCCCCCTCTCCCACCATTCCCTGAGCCCAGACCATAATCTCCTTCCTCATCCACTGCAACAGCTTCCTCATTGGTCTCCCCACATCCTCCAGCCTGGTTTTTCCTTTGCATCCTGGGTGATATCATTTAAATGCAAAGGAGACCTGATCATCTCCTCAGCAGCTTCTCTCCACTGCTCTTAGGGTAAAGTCTCAGGGTTTTTGTTGCCCTTTGATCAGCCCCCAAGACCCTCACAATCTGATCGGGCCTCTGGCCTCAAGTCAAGCCTCTCTTCCTTGCTGTCTGTCCTCCAGCCACACTGGTCTGAGTCCCATGTGTTGAGTGAGGCCACCTCTATTCGTGGCCTTTGCTCTTGATGCCTTTGCTGCTGCAGCATTCTCCCCTTCCCACCTTCTTCTACCCCCTCCCACCTCCCTGTACTTGTCCTTCAGATCTGAGATAAACTGACAGTTACTCTAGAAAACTCCCTTAACCCCTAGGCTTATGGCCCCCTATTCTTTAATTTCAGCATAACAAGTTGTATTATATTATTTGTATGATCATTGCTTAAGTTCTGGGTACTCATTTGAGTGTAGGCTCCAGGAGGGCAGGGCCACTGCAACCTCAGTGCCTGGCATGGGGCCTCGCCCACAGAGCATCCTTTACTAAATGGTGGTTCCCTAGGTGAATCGTGAAGGATGGAGAAGTACCAAGAGTGATTCTCTGGTTTTGGGCTCATCAAGGAGATGAATGTGGTGCCATCTGTGGAGATGGGGCAGTGGGAAGGGGTGCAGACTGGAGCAGGATCTTGCATTTAGTGTTGGAAGCACTGGGCTGGGATGTCAGCTGGGCTGTTGGACATACGGATACGGACCTCTGGGGAGATGTCCTACTTGAGTCAGTTGACCTGGGACTCTCTACCCAACCAAGGTTATCATAAGTCAAGCGACCAGAAAGGCAGCCATTTGGGGTGGAGGTGGGAGGGAATCCTGTTCAACCTTAGAGGGGAAGAAATGGGAAGAAAGCACGAGAAGAACTCCCTGCTCCAGTTCTCCTTACTTCCGAGTTCTACTTTCTTCTGAGTTCTAGTCTCAGAAGGGCTTGCTCGGCTCCCTTGAGCCTGTCAGGGAGGTTGAGGCACTGAGTGGCATGCACAGTGAGCATGGGAAGGGCTGGGGTGTGCACTCGCCCACCTGGTGACAGTGCACACCCCCCCCCCCCCCCCCGCCACACGCCACGGCTGCAGGCACTCTAGCTCAGCAAACACAGATGGAGTGTCTATGGAATGCCAGGCCCTGGGTCAGGGGGAGGTGGGGGGGGGGGATCAGTGATGACAGCAGTGGGAGGGGCAGGAAAGTAGAGGTAGTAATAGCTACTATTTACAGAGGACTCAGTGATGCCAGACACCATCCTAGGCGCCGTCTGTTTAAACACATTTAATCTTCACGACAACCCCGTAGCATAACGACATGCCATTATCCTTCGCATTTTCCCTCTGGGAAAACTGAGGTAACACAAAATTAGAAATACGACCACGGCCACTGAGTGGCAAGAAGGAGAAAGACCCCCTTGCTTAAACAAGCTTGGGGGTGCGGGATTATCTCCTCGTGGTAGTGAGGGTGGCTATTGTCGCTCCCACTGGACGGATAGGTCCATAAAGGGGTTTCTCGTGAATATAACACGTGTGATCAGCACTAATTCACTCCACCCTCCGCGTATCCCCAGGGGTTTTCGTTTAAACCTCTCGCCTTCTCTCATAAAGCCTGGAGGTGGGTGGTGGGCTGATGTTGGCGAAACAGTTTCGAGGCTGTTCCCCTTACAAGCCCTGCAGAGACAACCTCCCCAAATGGTTCTCAAGGGAGCAGAGAGTGGGCAGCGCTGAAAATGCAGAGGCGCGTTTTGAATGCCACAGTGGCCGGGCAACGCCACTAGCACTTGGAACGGGATTCAGGACGACGAAGGGTGTGCATTGCAAAAAACAGCCTGGCAATAAAGACGTGTCCTAACCCAGACGCCCCCCCCTACTGAATGCAGTACTTGCGAGCTGAACGCAGGGGTGGGGGGCAGAAGCATCGGTCAGAAGCAGCGCTGTGACCCGGATTAGCAGGCAGGCCTCTTACCACCAGACAACGGCGCTCTGCACTGCACATTCCCACTCGTCACTGAAGAAGAATGAGTCCCGGTGGGGAGATTCGGGCAAGGCACTAAAGGAGGAAAGTTGTCGAGGGGGTAGAGGGCCTTGCCCTGCAGCCTTCGCATCCTGGCCACGCTGCGCCTGTGTGGTGTGGCTGGCACAGCCCCGGCTCTGGGGTCTACGGTTTCTCACTCCTCTGTCCCGATGACTGCAGCTGCGGTTCCATCCATCTCTTCCCGCCAGGACTCCTTTGATCTTCCTGGGAGCGAGTGGCGTGTGGGTTGGCCGTGTTAAGGGCCCAAGGGGGGAAGCAGCCATATTGATGGAAGAGACCAGTTTGTCCCCCCACCTTGGAGATGCAGAAAGCAGAGCAGGAAGCATACAGAGACTCAAGTTTATTTGTTACTTGAATTGGTACAGAGTTCCTCCTCGAAAAGCGCCAGGCTCACTGAGGAAAACAGTGACCTACTGCAAGATGCTGAAACCAGCCACACTGAAGCCGAGGTGGCAGAAAGGAGGAGAGTGTGACTGAGGAAGGGAAGTTAGGAGACCCGTATGGGCAGGTGGCTACTGCCAAGCTTACAGATACTTACGTGTATTGTCATCTGTACTGTCAGAAATCATCAAGATCAGTGTCCCCAGGGCCACTCCACCTCCACCACCCCCAGGGCCACCTCTTTGGTCACTTCACCCAACCTTCTCACCACGGTCAGCGTCTCTGCCTCCAACCTCTGGGTCAGGTTAACCCCTGGTCCATCGACCTCCTTCCAGACTCTCTCGCTCACGTTGGAAGATGCCCGGGGTGGAGCAGAGCTACCTCTGGGCAGAAGACCCCTCCACACAGTGAGGGTGAGTCAGCTCGCTCTGGGCTCTGAGTGGGAGTTCAGCTCGAGTGGTCTTTGTAGTTGTGAGTTTCCAAAAGCCAGGGGGCTTTATTTCACTGTTTTAAAGAACGCTGCTGGTCTTTGGGGTTCTTTGAAGTGAAGTCTATTTTCAGAGATCTGTGTGCTCACTAAGGAGGAATCCATAGCTGGGATCAGGGATTGGTCCTGGGTGAGGGCAAAGGGTTATAAGTCAGTCTGTGGCTGGGGCAGGGACTTCCTCTGAGACTGGGATTAGAGGCCAATTTGAGACAAGGTCAGCGTTCAGTGTCTAGATGGGTCAAAGCGTTGCCTGGGGCTGAGATAGTTCTCAGGGTAGAAGTAACGTCAGGTGTCCATTTATTGGACACGTCAGGTCCATTATGAACCTCTGTCTTATATCCAAAATTTCTTACAAAGTACTACCATTTTACTCCGGGTCAGTCCATTTCCTTGAGGGATTCCTCCACTCTCTAGTCCCCTTGCCACCACCTCCCTTTTAGCTCTTAGTCCCCTGGCGCTCAGGATGCAGCCATACTCCTGTTCTGGGGTATGGACTTCAAAGTAAGATAGAGAACATTCTGAATCCAAAGTCCTCAGCAGCCTGAGACTGCAATTGGAGAAAAGGGCACAGCCGGGCCTGGTGCCTAGCCAGCCCTGGCAGCTGGATGACCAGTTGTAATGGGATTAGGGTTGGCCATGCCCGCCCCACTGTGTGCCGCCCCAAACCTTTCCCTCCCATCCTCCCCCTGCATCCTGATTAGGATGCAGCCCTGGGCTCTACCTTCCCCGCCAGCCGCATTGTCTCGGCCAGTGCCAGCGCCTAGCAACCCTCACAGGGGAGCCCTTTCCCACCGCCGTCCTGGCCCCTGTCCCTGCCCCTCTGCTCTGAGCACCGGCATCACTTGTGTTTTCATCACTGCAAAGAAGCCAGCAAAGCGGAGCCAGCTGGTCGCACCAGATTCTCCCAATGACCCCATTCCAACAATCTCTTCTGAAATTCTGGGCCTCCTTTCCAAGATTCCTAGGTCCTATCAGTAATTCTCAGATGACAAGCTGGGATTCCAGAGTTCTGTTCTGGAATTCTCCAAATCCTGGATTCCATTCTAAGAATCCATGAATTCTACGATCCCCAAATTATATGACCCGGGTCTCAGCGCATTTGAGCATATTCTAGAATTTGGCTTTTGTATTACAGAGGGGTCTGCGGTTCCAGAGTGAAGTCATGAACCAGGGTGACAGAGGTCAGAAGGTGATGAGGGCAAGAGAGCTGCATTTTTATTCTCTTTAAGGAGCAACTTTCAGAGAATAATAAAACTGTTGCCTGGGAAGATGGAAGGCGGGACTCACTCACTGATTCAACAAACACTGTCCAAGCCCTCTAGGTGCTGAAATAGAGCAGTGAGCAAAGAGAGACCCTGCCCTTGAGGGGCTTCCACTCTCTTAGGGGAGACAAATGTTGAACAAATAGATAAATAATATGCAACTAAGTGCAGGTAGCACTAAGTGCTGTAAATAAAAAGAGCAAACAAAGGAATAATTAATATTTTATTGCACTTGCGCTGTGCTAGGCACTGTTCTAATGCCTTACATAACTTATTTAAGTTTTATAATAATGTGACAAAATAGATGCTATTGTTTAGTCCCACTTTAGAGATGAGAGAATCAAGGTAGAAAGTTACATAATTTGTCCAACTAGCAGAACCATGATTTGAACCCAGGAGTCTGGCTCCAAAAGCTATGCTTACCCACTGTGTTATAATGCAGGGTAAGAGGGTAGAGTGTGATGGAGAGAGGGTGCTGTCACACAGGGAGGGCAGGGACATCTGACCAGAGACTTCCCAGAAGGTGAGGCGGTGATGTAGGTGCATGTATGGGGAGTAAGCCAGGTCCAGTCCTCCAGTGTGCAGGACCTTTGTTCTCTACATTCTGGGGCTGAAAAAAAAACTTCCCATGGGGATCTGGTGGGAGGGGCAGGCTCCAAGAGGTGCTTGTTTCTGTGGCCATAAAAAGTCCCTTTGCTAACCCAGTCAGATTCCCTTGTGTTCTCCCTACTCATGCAGATGAGTCCCCTCCTTTCCAGAGAAGTGCCTTCAGAACACAAAAGAAAGAACTGAAAGAGACAATCCTGTCATGACAGGACTAATCAGGCTGGCTAATTATGAATAATTAGAACCCCCCACACACTATGGCCCAGTGTGAAATGGAGTGAAAACGTGAGGACTAAATCCCCCTGGGAAGAAGGAGGGTGGTGATGGTGGTGAGAAGCAGGGAGTGGGGGGGAGGTGGCTGAGCATCCTTGACCATCCCGTACACATGGCCTTTTGATGATGCTGTCTGTCTGTCCCGCCCATAGACACAGGCAGTGCAGGATAGAAAAGGGGGGACATCAGGGACACTTGGATCAAGCCAAGTGAGCTTGAGTTCTGGCTTTCTGATTGTGCTAATAGCATCTTTGGACGAGTTATCTTACTTCCCTGAGGCTTGTTCTCTTTGTCTGTAATCCTGGGGTAATCATAATCCCTAATCCTACAGCTTCATCATGACTCAAGGAGCTAATAAAAAAGCTGAACATGGTGCTTGGCATATAGTAAATACTCAACACATGGTCGTGCTCATCATTGGTTCACCTTTGTCATCTGTTGCCTTGGGTGACTTGAAACAGTTCTTTGTTTTCTCTGCGCCTTGGCTGTCCCACCTGTACAATGGAGTTAGGAGTTGGTGACTCACTTATTCAACCAAGAAAATATTTCCTGAGCATTGACTTCATGCCAAGCACTGGAGATGGAACAGAACTGACACAGACTCTGGCCTCAGGGATCTTTGGTCAATGGGTTGCCCCCACCCCACTCCTCACATTCCAGGCTCCAGGTGATGGGGACTGTGGTAGACAAGAGTTGTGAGGTTCTCAAGATTGCTGCTGCCAGTATACAAGCCCATACAAGCCCTTCCTCTTGAATATGAATAGGAACTATAAATATAATGGGATTTTACTTTCTTGCTTAGGCTAGTAATGTGGCAAAGGGGAAGGGATTTTGTTGATGTTGTTAAAGTCCCTAATAAGTTGACTTTAAATTTGCCAAAAGGGAGATTACTCTGAGAGGGTCTGAACTAACCTTTTAAAAGAGGGTCTAGAAATCAAGGGCAGAGAGGCAGTAGGCTCTTTCCTGTTGGCCTTGAAGAAGCAAACTGCCATGTTGTAGAGAGGACCACATGGCAGGGATGGCAGGGGCCCTCTAGAAGGCGAGGGCTGTAGCCCCACAACCATGAGCAACAGACAGCCAACAACCTTGAGAGAAGAGCCCCAGCCTCCTTTGAGACCCCAGGCCTGGCCGACACTCTGATTGATTGCAGTCTTGTGATGCCCTAAGCAGGGGTCCCGGCTGCAGTCCTGCCCCAAGGAAACCGAGATGATCAGTGTGATTTGTTTTAAGCCCCTAAGTTTGTGGTAACTTGTTACACAGCAACGGAAACCTGATATACAAACCCTGCCCTTGAATGTATGCAAGGCCTTGGGTCAACCCCATCCTGCCGGCTGCAACTAGTTTCCCGGTCCCTGCTCAGGGCTAGAGCCCCCAGTGCCCCAGTGAATTCCTTGCAGACAATGCTCCCATCTGCCATGGCAAAGAGTTGTTTCATCAGCTGCCAACCTGCTCCCAAAGTTGGTCGTCAAAGAACGTTCTATTTGCCCTACTTTTAATATAATTATCAGCATCGTTTGCACGACACCGAGTCAGGGCTCAGCCTGTTTCAGGCCCCTATTATCCTGAGCTGCTTTTCTGGGAACGGCTGTATCCGTGCCTCATGCTTGCTGCTGCCTCCCACACAAATTATCTGTAATTTCCACACCTCCGTGCTTGCCGAGGCCCTGTGTTAAAGCCAGGACTGGTGGTGGGCTGGGTGCACTGTTATTTTCAAGGCGGCCAAGTCAGGCTCTGAAGAAACTGGAGCGAGAGCAAGTGGGACTTGGCTTTGAGTGTGGGATCTGCAAGGGGGCGGGGAGGGCAGACAGAGGGGAGCGGGTATGCATCCCAGTAGGAGTTGGAGCCAGACCGAGGGCAGCGACCAAGCCCCTAGCAATCAGAGGGCAGGGCGTGCGCAATATGGCTCTCAAGCACACACAATATGGCCCATTTGTAGGATGCCCAGGAGGGGTTCTTTCTGCAGAAGACGAATACTCTATACCAACTCCAGTGTGCCAAAGATGGAGGAGGGGACGGGGGTAGGGATGAGCAAAGGAAGTCCTGTGGATAGAGAGGAGTTGGAGAGGAGAATAGACAGCGCCTGCTCCTTCAACCAGGGTCCCCTGCAGGGTAGTCAGCTCCCACGGGTAGACAGCTGAGTTCCCCGGGAGGGCACTATGGAAGATGAGCGAGAAATGTCACTGGCTGACAGTGAAGAAGCTAGGCCTCCGCAGACAGGCCCACAGCCTGCATGCAATTCTGCAGGAGAGAGAACATCTCTCCATCTTGGTAGACAAGATGTACTTTCATACCGCAGATCTGCGGATGGTGCCCTTGTGGGTGCGTGTGCGTGTGCGCATGCTTGGACCCTCTGTGAATGTCCCTCTGGGCATAGATATTGGATGGAAATACACACGTGTATGTGTGTGGAGTACATTCATGTGTCACAAGTATGTCTATTCAGGAGTATGCATATTTGAGCCTGAGGCTGCATTTGAGTACTTGTGAACATGGGGGAGGAAGACCGCATCTCTCGCTTTTACTCTGGGCTTTAAGGGATTACTTCTTTGGCCACCAGACTCCCAATACACCCACGTTTCCCAACTCTCTGAGTTATCATGGAACAGGGAAAAGTCCAGAGATGTGGTATGTGGCTTAGCTCTGTCACCAGTTAGCCTTGTAACTTTGAGCCAGTCGTTTCTGTTCTCTGAGCCTCATTTGCTTCGTCTGTGAAATGGGGTGCTAACCAGTCACATCTGCACTTAGAATTTAGGGTTCCAAGTCCCTGGTCCGCTGGTCCTACCTCTCTCGACACCGGACAGGTTCATCTTTATCCCCTGCCATGCCCTGCAGGGGGCAGGACAGTGAGACTCAGGACTCCTCAGCTGTGAAGATGAGTCTCCTTTCCTCCTGTACTCGAGGCCTTCCGGTGAGGCAGCTTCAAGGATTTCCAGGGCTCCTGGAGCGCTGTTTAAAAACCATGGATATAGGCAGCCTAATGTTCTCTGCCTTGGTTTCTCAGAGAATCCCGAGGGTCCTGAGGACCAATGTCCACAGGGGAACTGAAAAGGTGCTTGACGATGGCATTGGTTCATTGGATAAGGATGCTGACCTCAGATGAGAGGGCAGGGGATAAGACAGTACCTGACCTGGTGGGCTTGTTTCTGGAATGGAAACCATCCCAGGGGAGCCCAGGCCCTGACACCTGCAATGTCCCTGTGGCCTGTGTCTCTGTGGGGGAGGGGACCTTGATGGTGGCAATGGGCATCATTTACCCACGTGCAGGGGGGCTGAGCATTCCAAAGCCTCCCTGCTACTTGTCCTATTGTGCTTCCAGGCCTTCCAGTAGGCATTCCTTGGTGTACCTGGGGCTTCTCAGAGCCTCGCTGTGCTGTCTGAGTCCAGCACGGATGCAGGAGGTGATCAGAAGGCCTTCGGAATCAAACTTTCCCTGCCTAGCAGGCTGAGGGACAGTATCCCAGTACACATATAACCAGTTCTGGACATGCAAGGATACCACCTTGGGATGCCCACATGTGAAGCATTTAGCAGAGGGCCTATGACAGTGGTTCTGAACCTCAGCTGCACATTGGAATGAGCTTTAAATACTTTTGCCCAGGCCTCACCACAGACCAACTGCCTAATGATTTCGGATGAGGCCCGGGCATAGGTATAGTTTCAAAACTCCCCAGGGACTCTGTAGCACCACGATTGTTGAGAAGCACTGGCCCCAAGGCAAGGTGACTGTTCAGCAAATGTCAGCTATCTACAGTGAAAATGCCTCCGTGTCCTCCCAATGTGTGGTCTCCTTGACTGAGCAGCGTAAGGGCTGTGCTGGGCTGGGATAGGGGGCCAGGAGTCATGGAGGGCACTGCTGTGCAGGAGAGATGAATGCTGGGTAGGGCAGCCCGACATCCATCTCCCTCAGCCATGTCTCAGTAAATTGAATTAAAACCCATATTTTTCAGCTGCTGCCCGCCTGGCTGGCTGGCTGGCTTGTGGAAGGGAGCTGAGGCAGGGAGCACCTCAGGGTAGGGAATAGCTGTTGAAAAGACCCCCAGCCTCCCTCCCTAGGAGAGAGAAGGCGACTCAAGGGGCCCTCTGGGAGCGCACCATTCCCAAGGGTGGGGCCCTCAGCCTCCAGTCTTCCCAAAGCCAGGCAGGTAGGGTGAGAATGGGCTGGCTGGCTCAGAAGAAGCGGGAGACTCTGGCCCTGTCCTTGGGGAAGCCCAGCCTGGGAAACAGAATTGGTATAGCTGCTGCTCAAGGAGAACCAAGCTTATTTGGAGAGACCAGAGCCTCTGTCTGGATGAGCAGAGAAGAGTGCAGGGTGTAAAAAGCCCAGCCTGGGCCTCCGGCATAATGGGGGCAGCCCGCCAGGTAGAATGCCACCAAGTTGAGCACGAGGACACAGGCTTTAGTCCCCAGTCTGATGACTAAGTTGCCTGTGTGTCCTCAGGTCTAGTCGTGTGGTCCCTCTGGGCTCAGGCATTTCATTCATAGGAAAGGCGGGTAGACAAGCCTCCTGGACCCCAGCTCTGATGTTCACCTCCATGCCTCCCCCAGGCTGATGTTACCAGGCAGTCCATCTACAAGGTCGGCTGGCGCAGACAGCACTTTGGAGAGAATTAGAGAGGTGCCCCCTCCAGGACCAATTAAAGAAAGCGTTCACTGCCCACACCAAGACATACATGTGGGGACACAGAACAGACAGCAGGGGATTCAGAACCCTGAGTGGGAACTGGAGCACTCAGTATAAAAAGAGGAAATAAACCTGGAACAGAATGCAGAACTTCAGAGCCAAGGGGACCTCTTCTGGGGCCCTGGGGACCTCTTCTGGGGCCCTGGTTATTGGCATTTCCAGCTTGAGCTGGCCTGCCATAGGTGACTCTTGATTTCCACCCTTTCTCACACTCCCAGGCCCCCTGTATCCCTAATTCCCTGTTTTCCTCCAGACTCTGAGACTCCTGGCAGGCTTTCTTCTCTCTCAAGACACTTCATAGTTTACAGAGCACCTTCACACACAGCATCTCATTTGATCTTCACAGCAGAGGAAGGAAGCAGGCTCCCAGGGGTTAGGACAACAAGCTAGGAAGGGGTGTAGGCAGGTCCAGAGGGAGGTCCTCTCTGTGTGCCTGACTACAGGGCAGCACCTGGCTCTCTTCTCTCCAGAGAGATGTCACTCTTTATTGACACAGAGAAGGACTGACCTTCTCTTCCTCCAGGAAGTTTTCCTGGACTGAGAGGAATGTGTTTCATGCAGACCCACAGTGTGGAGTACCAGCAGGGGCTAGTGTTCAGTGTGCAGTGAAGAGAAACCACCAAGTCGCTGTGTGAACCTAGGAACTCCTTGCATCTTTCTGGGGCCTCACATACCTCCTTTAAGTCTCCGTCATGGATTCCTCTTCTCATTTGGAACCAAATCCCCAAGGAAAGCCTCATGTCCTTCTCCTCCCTCCTCCTTCTTGAGGCTTCCTTAATGAGGTGGCCACACCCAAAGTTTGGCCCAAGGGAGGCTGGACAATAACTTACTTGATTGGGGAAGGACAGGCTGGTTGCGGACAGGCTGGTTGTGGATGGGGGTATGGAGGGAGGTCTTGGGATGCTCAAGCCTGGGGTGTGACCAGAAACCAAGAGCAGGGGCAGGCAGGAGCAAGGGGGTGGGAGTGGGGTGGGCAACTCTTTTCAGTTAGGCTGCAGCTCCACTCCTGACTGGCTATATGACCTTGACCAGTTTAGTTCCCTTCATTAAACCTTAGTTTAAACACCTGTACTAGCAGGAGGTTGTGCAGGACTACAATAACAGTAGCAATAGTAATTTATTCACTAGTGAGTAAATAGAACCAGTGAGAACCTACTATGGGGTACATGTACCATTCTTACTTAATGCTGTTGTCAAGATGGGCCTGGGGCAGGGGCAGGAATAGGTATTATGATTCCCATGTACAGGTGAAGAAGCTGAGGCTCAGAGACATCAAGTCAGGAGTCCAAGCTCACAGAGCTAGCCCTGGCACAGTGAGGACTGGAGCAAGCAGCCTGACCCCAGACCAGTGTCATTTTAAGTTGCTGTAATCCCCCCCCCCGTCCCCCCTCCCCCAACCTGTCTCTAGCCTTAGAGCTGCTCTCCAGGGGGTCACATTTGAGGACATCCAGGCTGGTCAAAGCTAGCTGAACTTACTAGGCCCAGGCTGTGGGGGGCAAAGAGTAACCAGAACAGAGTCTGGACTTGCCTGGTAAGGAAGGCTTCCCAGAGGAGGAGGAAGTACAGGCTCAGCCAGATGGACAGGGACTCCTGAGGACCTGGAAGGGAGAAGTTTGAAAAGGGCTTTCTCCCTCTAGGTATCTTGGGGAAGGTAGAAAGGAGGGCAGTGAGCCCCAGCGAAGCCCAACCCTGAGCTGTGGAAGGCCGGTGACAGAGGGGGAGGGGAGGTCATCGCCTCCGCACATTCGCTCGCTCCGGGGTCTCCAGCCGCAGCTCTTGCTGGTGTCTGTCGCGAGGCCCGGCAAACCCGGCGGGCGGGGTCCCGCTCTCCAGCGCAGCCCCGGCCTAACCCCTCCCCCGGTCGCCCATTGGTCTGCACGCCCCTCCCCAAGGCTGCGAAGCGCGCGGCGGAGGCGGTGGTCGGTCGCCTCCCTCCGGCCCCGGGCCTGGCTTCGCGGCGGAGGCGGCGCCTCTCCCGCAGGCACAGCCGGCTGGGCGGCGCGCGGCGCTAGCCGAGCGGGTGCAGACGGGGGGCGCCGCGCTCCGGTCCCGGGCGGTGACTGACGGCGGCGGCGGCGGCGGCGGCTCCTCTAGGCGAGCGCGGTCCCCGCGTGCGCGTACGCACACGCCGCCGCGCAGGGACCACGGACACCCGCCGCCGGCCGACACACGGACGCGGAGACCTGGGCTCGGCGCGCGCTTCTCGGCGCACACGCTCCCCATCCCCAGGCGGCGCGGGGCGCGGACTCGCCGCTGTGCGTCTTCCCCGTGGAGTCTGCCCCGGGCCGGCCCGCCGCCCGCAGCCCCGCAGCGAGGCCAGGCTGTGAGCAGGTAAGGGCCGCCCAGGCGCCCCTGCCCCTCCACAGCGCGCCCGCCCTCCCCTGATCGGGAACCTTTGCCCCCCGGGGACCGCGGACTCCTTCTTCCAGCTCCGTGATTCCCCCCCAAGCCGCGTCCTCCACCGACGGAGAACGGGCCAGGGCCAACGCCGGCCAGACTCCCGATTCCAAAACGAAGCCCCCTCCTACTGCTGCTCCTTTCGTGCGCGACAATCTGACAGCCTCTCCCCGCTCCCCCTCCCCCCAATATCTGGGATAGTACTTGGGGCGAGCGATCCCTGCATCCCCAGGGGGCCACCTCCCTCCCCTCCCCGTGCCAGAGGGAGGACCAGGGGCTGGGAAAGCACTGCGGCCGGAGGGACCCAGAGGGGACCTGTCTCCCTACTTCCAAGGCAGACGGACGCGCCTACGCGGATCGGGAAGGTGACGCTGGAGGGTCTCTGGGAGCTGGCTACCGCAGTCCTCACGGGGTTTTAGGGGTGGGCTGGCGATGTGCTGGATGCGTGGGGGACAGGGCCCGCCTAGAATGTCCCCCTATAGTGACACATTTGGGATTGCTCATAAGAGCATCCTCTCTCGGTTTCCCGCGGCGCAGAGGGGCTGGGGTCTTGATGCCTGGGCTTCATTGGTCTCGAAGAAAACGTCCTAAAGGGGCTGTTGGGAGAAAAGCACCGGCCTTCCTGGGCTGCCTTGGGCCAGTCCAAGACCCCTGCCGACTGCCTTAAAGGCACAGGCTCCCGCTGCAGCTGCAGGAGGCGGGGGGGGGGGGGGGGGGGGGGGCGCACATCCTGGGCGGGACATTGGCGGTTTGAGGGGGCCAGAACGGGCGGGCGGTGGATGAAGCTAGCCACTCTGGAGGGAACCCGGGCCAGAAGCTGATTGCATTTCACACGGAGCTGGGGAGTGGAGCCTCACCACTGGAAGGAGTTCAGGCCCCCTTCCGGAAACTGCAGGGGGAGGAGAGGGGTGGTGGACCCCTTGGAATTCTCCAGACCATTTCTATACTTTTAGCGCAGTTAGTCTCCCTGACTTTACCCAGGCCATACGGTGTCCCACAAAACACCCCCCTCCAAAAAAAAAAAAAAAAAAAAAAAAAAAAGACAGACACAGCATTTAGCTTTTCTAGTGAACAGCCCTGGGTGGGGGGGGGGGGATGGTGGCTGGGGAATGGGATGGGGCTACACTAGTCTATGGAGGGCCACTTGCCTTGGGACTGCTGTTGGGTGGAAGCAGACAAGCATCAGGTCAGGCTAGAGGCTTTGGAATGGATGTGAGCTAATGGAGGGGATGAAAAATTGTGAGTTTGGGGGCTGGGCAACAGCAGCACCCAGATTTTTCTCAGGAGGTCCCAGTCTCAGTTTGGTGCTGGCTGCAGGTGGGGTTGGTGGAGCCCCCAGTTCCCAGCTGAATCTGGGGCTCCTGCTCCCCACTGGCTGACCTTGGGGAGGGCAATGAGAGGTGCCAATCTGGACACAAGCTGGAATTGGAACAAATGATTAGAGACAGAACACATGGGGGTGGGCCCTTGGTCAAACCTTCTAACCAAATCCATCAACAGGTGTGCGGGCTGACAGAGGATGCAGACCTGGCCCCTTCTTCTCCAGATGGTTCATTGGTGGGTCTGTATCTGGGCCAAGCTACCTCTAGTCTGTTTGTCCCTGTGTGCAATGAGGACAGGAATCTGTGGGGAGCCTCTCAAGGGACCCTTCTCTACATTCTGAGGACTAATCAGGCTAGAGCGTCCATTAAAGTTCTCTTTTGTGTAAAGTTCAGGCCGTCAGGGGATTGATTGGAGAAATACTTTGGGACACTTTTTTTTTTTTTTTTTTCATGTGACCACCCCTCCCTGCCAGGCTCCTACTTTGGGACGCTCCCTCAATTTTTGTAAAATAAACAAACACATAAAATAGGTATTTACAGATCAGTATATGCAACTAAGAGGCTAAGAAAGATAAGAGCTAAGGCCACAAGGTGGCTTTCTTCCTGGGGATGTGGCCTCAGATTTAATGTCCCAGGTCTCTAGCCTCGCAGGGACGAAGACTTCATTGACCAAGGGCTGGCTGGCCCCGATTAAGTGGAGGACACTTTGTGCTGGCTGCCAGAGGGCAGAACCAAGGTGTGCCAGGCACAGAGCGGGGGCTCAGCTCAGTGCCAGGAAGGCCTCGCTTCCCTGAGAGCCACCCAGCATGGAGCCAACACCTGGGGTGACAGTGGGTTTCCCGTCTGGGGAGGTATGTGAGCAGAGGTCTGATGCCCCAAACAGGGCCGCCTGGGGGACTCTCCACACTGGTAGGGCTAGAGGCCCTGGAAACCTTGGCCACTCCTGAACAGAGCAATCTGAGTGCAGAGACCGAACGTGCCTGCCTAGTGGTCCAGCTGCCTGGCAACATACAGGCTTGGAAACTCCTCAGCTGCGACATTTGTACTGAGCCCTGGATGCCGTCAAGAGGCACATGGTGACAGCCACCCCCACAGTGACACACATAGAGGGAGTGACACACTGCCTGGGAGGCATGTAGGTTTCCAAAGACACCTGCCAGAGAGGTGGGGCAGAACATGCAACAGCAGAAAGACATATGGACATTGGGACACACCGTCTCACACAGATCTGGGCACACAGATACCTGGGGACTCAGACATTTGCTCGAGGGAGATCACAAAAACCTTCCTTAATGAAAGTCCAGATGCACGTGGAATGGAGTGGAGAAAAGTGCATGTGTTGAATGAGACTACATTGAGGGTTGGCAAGCTTTTTATGTGAAGGGCTAGATAGTAAATATTTTAGGCTTCGCTGGCCATACACCCTGTTGTAGCTGCTTAATTCGTCTGTTGTAGCATAAAGGCAACTACAGATGATGCGTAAACAAAACAA
The DNA here is from genome assembly GCF_022079265.1 of Lynx rufus. Lineage (NCBI taxonomy): Eukaryota > Metazoa > Chordata > Mammalia > Carnivora > Felidae > Lynx > Lynx rufus. The sequence goes on from NW_025814856.1 coordinate 123,068,169, forward strand.
ACGGGCATGGCTGTGTTCTGATAAACTCCGTTTACGAATGCTGAGATTTTTGAATTTCATACAATTTTTATGTGTCATGAAATATGAGTCTTGTAATTTTTTTCTGACCATTTAAAAAAATGGAAAAACCATTCTTGGCTCACTGGCTGTACAAAAATAGGTGACAGGCTGGCTCTGACCTCCTGGAAGTGTTTGCCAACCTCTTGGCTCTAAGGTTAGAGGAGAAAAGTGGTTTAAAAGATTGAAGAAGGAAAGGCTTAGTCCTGGGAGCCCGAGCTGCCCTAGGTGGCCTTGGATGCTTCCCTCCACTCTGGCTGGAGCTCCGAGTGCCCATCTGCTTAATGGGTGAGTGCCAGGAGAGGCTCCCTGCCTAACCTCAGCACCCCTGCTCCAGACAGGCCTCTGCTGTGTCCATGTGATAAATCTCCTATGCTGAGGACACCTGGAGACAACATTCATGAAAATGAAATGACATCATGTCACTTCAGCTCACCAGACAGGTCCTGGACCCCCTTACCCATTCACCCTGTGTGTCTAGGTCCATGCCACCTCCACCAGGAGGGAGATGTGAGAGCGCCTGGACATGCCTCATGTTTCCAACGGAACTTGAAACTCACAGGGAGCAGAATGAGACTTGAAACGGCCCAGGCGGGAGGGAGGGTCTCCTTATCGTGGGCCGGTGGTTCTCAGACAAGAGTGAGATCAGCCCAGGCAGATACAGCCAGGGTGGTGGTGGGAGGTGGGTTTGACCTTGAGGAGTAGCTGGGTACTCTCATTTCAGTGCTGTGGTGCCTTACCTGTCCTCAACATTCCCCCCCTGACAAATGGGCACTGCCGAGGCTTGACCGAGAAAAAAAATAAATAAATCGCTCCTTTGTAGGCTCCTTCAGATTTCCCAGCTTCTGATTTAAGGCTGTGTAGTGACCCAGGTCTTGCCTTTGGTTTCTTCTCCTCCCTCTTGTTCCCTTCTGACATTTCCTGCCTGCCATTTTCCCCTGAAGTGGGCCAGGGAGGCTTTCGTCTCCTGTTTTTCCCGTGTCTCTGGATCCTGCCCAGGCCCCCATCACCTCTACCCTGAATCCAGAAAATGGCCTCAGTGTGGGTTTTTCCCCTTCTGCTCAGCTTGCCAGCTTTCTGAGGAGTATTGCTTCACCAGGAAGCTTCTCACTGCACTCCCCTGCTTACGGTTCTTCTGTGCTCCCACCCTATCCCAGGGACCAAGGCGGCAGGGTCTCCAGCACCTGCAGACTGGCACCAACCTCCCACCCTCTTGTCCACCCCCACCTCCTGACACCTTGCTGAGCCCCTCGGCACCCCCAGGTCGCCTTCCCAAGCCCACTCGCCAGGCACTCGTCAGAGTTCTCTGGGTCCCCACCCTGTATGGGGGCACATGCCGATCAGAGCCGGCCCTCCCTTCCAGGGGCTCATACCCACTCAGGAGGGACTGCTGGTTGACAAGCGTCAGACAGATGGTGAGACGCTCTCAGTCCCTCCGTGCCTGGGAGGGGCTCACTAGACTGTCAACAAACAGGGCTCTACTCCTGGCTTCCCTTCCCCTCCCTTTCCAGCCTCTCCCTCCATACCTCCCACCGCCTTCCAGGATGCCCTTCCTGATGTACACACTCTTTCCCCTTCTGTCTTCTGCTTCCTCCTCCCCCTCTCCTCCTCTCGCTGTTGTTTGGTGGAGGGGGGCGGGGCTCTCCCTGGCAGAGAACTCCCAGGACCCCCCTCCAGGTCAGGAGATGTGCCTGGACTAGTCAGTGTGGAAAGGCTTTGCAACATGACCTTGGGAGAGTCTCCTGGTTTCTTAGGGCCTCAAACCCTCACAAGTGAAATGCGATAACATTACCAAGGTGCACATGTGTTCCAGCCTAGCCCTTCCCTGCCCTGAGCCCAGGTTTCTCACGTTTAAAATGAAGGGTGTGGGTGGCACCATGGGGGCCCTTCTAGGGACCTGCGTTCCGTCACCTACTGTGCACAGGACCCCAGTGGCCAGGTTCTGAAAGGGGAAGGTTTGAATACCCAGAGGAGCATCAGCATTAACGATTTATCCTGCGATTGCCAGGCTGCCCCTTACCCAGGCATTGGGTTCTGTTCTTCATCGGCTCTGCCCCTACCGAGGAGGAAGAGGTTCTAGAGTTTCCCTGTTCCTTCCCAGAAGCAAGTGTAGTTCCCTCCCTTTGAGGGGTGAGCTTGGCAGGGGTTGGGGGGGTAATGTTTATCTTTCAGTCTTCCCTCCCTGGTTTCCTGCACTGGGAGGGAGAGAAGGAACTAGGGGGGGCAGGTTCATTAATAAAGGGAGTATGTGGCGAGCAAGGCTCTCGTGGATCATCTGTCTTAGGTCAGGCTTGGCACTGCAGGGTGACAGGGAGGGATGCTGAGTGGCCAGAGGAGTTCAATCAGGGATAGCCCAGATGGCCCCAGTCCCATGAGGGCAGGAGGACCTAGATCTGTGTGGCCTAATGGAAGGTGAGGTGCTGCCCTCCCACTGTGGGAGCATCCGTAAGGCAAAGCTGGCCCAGAAGAACAGGGTGGAAAGACATCAGAGCTTTCCCCTGAAGGCCCTGGACCAGTCGCTGGAGAGAGGTGAGCACCCCATCCCGGGGGCTGGGCCGTCCTCAGCCGGAGGGCAGCAGAAAGCATCCTGTAGGTGTGGGGCAGGGAGGGATGGCTAGAGGGTCTCTGAGTCCCCTCCCACTCCATGCAGAAAGTTGGGAGCCTGGTGAGTCACCGCTGGCTCCGGTGTGCTGACTGATGACGCTGTCTTCCTGTGTGCTTGGCGCAGTGGCTCACCGGAGGACACGGCTGCTCTTGTCTGTTCCCGCTGCCATCAGTCACTGGGCTGATGGGGCCTGAGGAGGGCCTCCCCAGTATGGAAGGGGGAGCGGACTCCCCGCTAGACCAGGTATCTGTCACACACCCATTCTTGTCAGACAGGACTCCAGTACTCTCTGCTGTGCGAACTTGGGAAGTATCTCCCCCTCTCTGGCCTCAGTCTCCCCACAGGTAACTCAGTAGTAATAATGGAAGGTGGCCTTTAAAGCCCATATCAGGTGTGAAATGCTGTGTCTATAATTCACTCTTCCTAAGGAAGGTGTTTCAGATACAGAAATATGGGCAAGGGGTAGCAGAAGTTCTGATAAGTCCCCAAAGGTGTCAGAGGGATCACTAGTAACATACAGATGAGTTCTGAGCTGATCTTTCTCTTGCCAAAGGCAAAAAATAGCAGGAGTGTAGGGAAGGCGTGCCCAAGCTATGGGGCCAGGTTGCTTGGGTTCCCTTCCCAGCTCTACCACCTATTTGCTGTGTGACCTTGGAGAAGTTACTTAGCCTCTCTGTGACTTAGTCATCTCAGCTATAGAATGAGGATAATGCTAGTGACTACCTCAGAGGTTTGAGCAGGTGAAAGGAGTTAATGCAAATGTATCACTTGGAAGAGTGCCTGGCACATACTGAGTGTTTAATAAATGTTAATCATTAGCAAATAAAGGTGCAGCAGTCTGGCCATTCCCGTTTGGAATGTCACACAGGGCTATGGGGATAGAGGTGATACCAAGAGGTGCAAAAACTTGGACACAGGTAGTAAGAAATTTAATAATGGTTAACGCAGGTATAGCCCTCACTGGAACCAGGCTATGCTATATACTCTGTGGTTTACTTACATGAATCTGGTGGTATCGCAGAGTAATAGCTCTGAGGTAGGTATTATGATTATTTCTATTTTACAGTCAAACTGAGGCACAGCAAAACTGGCTCGCTTGAAGTCCTAAGGCTAAAACCTCTAGCAAAATGGTCCCCAAGTCCACCACAATAAATGCCAGGGAGTAGAGTTGAATTGTTCTCAGATCAGTTGTAAAAGCCAGTGGCCCCAGCAGAGCCCGGACCCAGGAAAGCGAACCTGGGAATATCAGTGACCAGGTCATCCTGAGTCCACCGTGTGGCTGGGCCAAAAGAGCCCAGTGTCCGTGCTCAGGGAGGGGAGAGTCCAATCCCAGACCACAGTGGCCAGGCCTGACCTTGTCCTGTGTGAAGGTCACTGGCAGGTTGGAGGAGTGCAGAGGAGGGAGGCAGCCGGGACGAGGGGGAAGAGGAGCAGCTGACAGGGCTGCAGGTGGCAGACCCAAGGGACGCGTGTCAGAGGGCAGGGGAACCGTGCATGTGGCCCACAAGAGGGGCGGGTTTGGGGCAGGTGGCCAACAGCTGGAGACTCTGAGCGCCGTCCAGCGAGGGTGGTGCAGGTGGGTGTCAGGGTATGGATGGGGGGAGGGCAGGAGTGCCAGGAGGGGCTGAGGAGACCTTCGTCTTGCAAAGGCTGGAGGAGGTGATCCCTGAGGTCTCCAGCTGAGGTGAGGGAATGGGAAGATCAAGGCCTGGGAGCTCCCACCCTCTCTCTCACTGGTGAGTCCAGTTGGGCAGGGGGCGGACTGTAGTGGGTCGGAGGGGGAGGGAGAGTGAATAAGAGAGTGGATCTTAGGAATTCTTGTCACAAGAAAAATAAATGTTGTAACTGTGTGGTGACGATGATAACTAGACTTATTGTGGTGATCATTTCATAATACATGCAAATCTCGAATTGTTATGTTGTGCACCTGGAATCACTATAACGTTATATGCCAGTTATGTATCTCAATAAAAAAAAGAGGGCAACAGTGGGAATCGGGAAGACTGGTCGAGTCCCAGATGAGGCCTTGTGTTTGAGAAGACCCCAGCCCCTCCACCCTGTGTCACTGGGCTGCTTCACATCATCGCCTAAGCAGCCTGGTGACAAAGCAGAGCTGGGGGATGGTTGGGCTAGGGCCTCTGCTCCAGCTTGTTTTTAATTCAGCGCAGCTGTGGCCGAGGAAGGAGCTGGCCTACGGAGAGCAGGCGTGAGCATCCTGCAAGTCTGGCGTCCCCGGGCGAGCGCGTGAGCGTGTGCATGTTTGTGCGTGTGTGCCCGTGCCTGAATCCAGACATTTCTGACTGCCTCTGTACATCTGGATGCCTTTGCAGAATCAGTGTGTGTATTGGGGCACAGATCAAGAATCTGATAAACACGCGTGAATCTCTGCGATGCTGTGTGGTCGCATCTGTGCGTACCTTTGTTCTGCATTCTGAATGTGCCTCTGCATTTCTGTGAAGGAGTGTGTGAATGCGTGTGGAGTTGTCTGGCAGTCCCTGAAGGAGCTTCCACCTTTGTGTATTCCACATGTGGCGGTGTACTGATGCCTCCAGTGGGTACCCTGGGGATAAACATCTCTCTTTGTCTCTGTGGGGTTGACAGGTGTTTATGCTCTTCTCCGTGAACCTGTGTGTGTGTGTGTGTGTGTGTGTGTGTGTGTATGAGAGAGAGAGGGAGAGAGAGAGAGAGAGGAGATAATCAGAAATCAGCCTGCTCTCAAACATGAACTCATTCTCTGCTTGCCTGCTACCACCCACTTGCCCCTAGAGCAAGCAGAGCCGTGGAAGCTGTCTGCTCTTCCGGACCAGCTCTCTTCGTTCTAATAAAGGTCAAAACAGGGCCTTTAAAATCCTACTCTACGTGAGAGTTACCTGGACAGCTGTAAACAACATTGATGTCAGAGCCCCGGCCCCGGAGAGACTGACTCAGTTGGGTCGGGAGTATTTTTTTTTTTTAAGTTTATTTATTTATTTTGAAGGAGACAGAGACAGCACGGGCAGGGGAGGGGCAGAGAGAGAGGGAGAGGGAGAGAATCCCAAGCAGGCTCCGCACTGCCAGCACAGAGCCTGACGCAGGGCTCGATCCCATGAACTGTGAGATCATGACCTGAGCCAAAACCAAAACTCAGATGCTCAACCGACTGAGCCACCTAGGCGCCCCAGGCCAGGGCTAGTTTTAAATGCTCCTCAGTGGTCCTGATGGGCATCCCGGTTGAGTGTGAGCATACCTGCGGACCAGGGTCGGGGATCGGGGAGCAGGAAGCAAGTGTCCGCCTGTGGGAGCCCCATCCTGAAGGAAGGAAGCTGGTGGTGCCTTTGCCGTCTCAGGGTGTCGCTGACAGCAGGGAGCTCTCTGCTTTCACTTCTGAGTGCTCTTGCCCGCTGTCTTCCTCCAGGAACGTCGCTCTGTGCCCCAGGGCAGAGGCCTCCCCCAAGAGGGCTGAAGCAGCAGCTAGCTCATGTTTGTGGTGGCGCCTTGCTGGGAGTATAGGAGAGGTGGCCCCTGAGGAAGGAGCACTACGTCCACTTGGTGACACGGGCTGTATATTCACTTCCCTTCTCTGGCTCTTGTCTGGGCCCTGCTGGCCATGAGGGAGCTGAGGTGAGGAGTCACCTTCCTCTTGGCTAAGAAAGCTGAGACCCACAGAAGCACGTGGTCTAGATGATGGCTGGCTGCTGGAGGCTGAGGCTGCTGGCCCCCCGCCAGAAGGGCTGATGCAGGTGCCGGGGCTACCTGGGGTGGAGGCCCACCTGCCTTCACATCTCACCAGCCTTCCAGCCTGTCTGACACTGTCGTAGGTGCGGAAGAGGCAGCTCAGATCTCAGAGGCTTTCTGCCTTACGGTGGCTTCTCTGAGCCCTCCGCTGGCCTGAAGCATGTGCTGAGGGGCTTGGGGCCAGGCATCCCTCTGTTCCAGCCAGGCGGGCAGGAGTGTCGGCTCCTGTTTCAGCAGACAGGGCTGTAGGCTCCCACGGATGGTGCAGGTGCCCGAGCCCTCTGGGGACTACCAGTGCCAGGTCATTGCCAGAAGCAGCCCGTGATCACCAGAGGTGTGGAGGGCCCTGGGAGTGGGTGCAGAAATTAAAGCCTGCGAGTCCAGCACAGCTGGTGCCCCGGGACGCCTGGGGATGATGGGATCAGCGCTTCCCCAGCCTTCCCAGTCCTTCCTGGCCCGCGAGGGAGAGCCTGCACCAGCACCTTCAGGGCCCCCAGGGCCTCTCAGAGAATATCTTGGGGATACCCAAGGCCTCCCTCAACATCTCTGAGTGGGCCCTGAGTAGGTCGAGCAAGAGGCGGGCAAGACAGGGCTGCCTTTTGTTGCACGTTCCTGTGGCTTATTTTCTTTCTCTTTTGTGGGTACTTGCTTGTCACCAGATTGCGCTTGGAGAGGCCAGCAGAGGAGGATGCGTGGGTGCGCAGAGGGCCAGGGGCACAAAGGAAGTGGGGGTAACGGCAGCTCTGCCCACTGTGGGGGGGTGTATGCAGTGACTAAGGACGCAGCCCCCATGGGTCTCTGAACCAGGCACCTATGGGTTAGTGGTGGCCCTGACACAGGCCTATGGAATTGTTTTATTAATAATTTAATAGTAATAAAAATAACAATGTTTAAATTACTGTGTAGTATTCCATTGCATGGCTACTGGGACCTATTAACAGTGCCTGCTTGATGAATGCTTTGTTGCTTCGTTTTTTGCTGTTGATGCTATTTTAAGCCATGCTGCAGTGAATACTGTTGCATGTGCTTTTTTTTTTTTTTTTTTTTTTTGGGCAAGTGTAAATATTTCTCAACAGATACCCAGATGCGGAATTGCAAGGGTGAAAGGAATATGTGTTTACGATTGATTTGAGAAGCAGACCAGGCTCTTCCCCTGGGAATGTGCCAGGGCTCCCATGCCCTCTGTACTCGACTCCCTGTACCCTGTCTGGTGCCCACCAGCAGCCTCAGTCCTCTAGAGCCCCCCCCCCCCCCCGCCGTTGGAGCATGCTTTTCAGCACTCACTTGGTTTTGTATGTCGCGGTGGCAGAGGCTTTATCCTGGAGGTCAGGTGGGCTGAGGCAGGGTGAAAGGAGGTTCTGTTTGCTAGCGGGCCAGGCTTGGCAGCTGGAACACAGTGACCCTCTGTGGCGAGAAGTTCTTTCTCACGTAGCAGTCCGGCGCTAGGTAGGCCTTCCAGGCTTGTAGGGTCCAGCACCGGGAAAGGGTGAAGGCACAGAAGCGGAGAGCTCGTGCTGCATTATGGACAGGTGGTACAGAGGTGACACGTGGCCCTGCCAGCTGTATTCCATAGGTGGGAGCTTCACCGCATGCCTGCACCTGAGAGCAAGAGGGACCAAGAAATGACCCTGCTGGGTGGGCACACATGTGCCAACTAAAACTCTCAGTGGAGGGAGATAGGGGGAGACAGTCGTCCCCTGCAGAGGGGAAAGCCATCCAGACCATTCTGGTAGTCTGATGGGGGCCCGAGCCGGTATGTTCCCACTGCATCCCCAGAGCCTAGCACTGAGTAGGAGCCCAGCAGGTGTTTGTTTGATAGAAGAATAAAGAATGCATGGACAAAGGCGGGGGGTGGGTTACCCTTGGAGACTGAGAGCCTTGCTACAGGTAAGGGGGGGGGTGTCAAGAAGAAGGGCTGTCCCTGCCCCTCCTCTGCCACTGGACCCACGGGACTCATGCCTTCCTTTCTCTCTAGCCTGTAGACACCTTGGGGCTGCCCAGCGCTGCTCTGAGTGGGAGGCGAGCAGTGCTGGCCTGAGCCTCCTTCCAGATTGAGAAGCGTCATGGCCAGCATCTTGCAGGCCTCTCTGGCTGCCTTCCTCCTGCTGCCTGTGGTAAGAGCCCAGGACCCTCCCCTCTGTGATCATTTGGAGCCCCAGGCTCATCTGAACCCTCATCCCAGAGAAGAAGCTGCGTCTTTTGTATACCCTTAGCCAAGCTCAGTTCACCTGGCTGGTATCTCTGCCTGAACCCCCACTGGGCCATTCAGTGCCTTTGTGTGAATTACAAAGGGTGCCCCTTCCTCAAGACCCTGTACTCATTTGGCCAGAAATTGTGACATAATTTATAAATCTATTATGTTGGTGACATGTGTGGCAACCTTTAGAGTTGTGCAGTATACAACCTGCTTGACTGTATGCAGGAGCCCTAGTCACAGCGGCAGAAAGTATTTTGATCCCAGTCCCCAGCCCATGAGTCTCTGCTAGGTTAGAGCTCAGAAGCCTGCTCTTTGCTCATGCCTCTTCCTGAACACGGGAAGGGTCAGGGAGGAGGGTTCCTAGGCATTGGCTTCTGCCTCTCAACCTGGGAATTTAGACCAGCAGTGGATGCGCTGTTTTCGGAGCCCTGGATGCCAATCCTGCCTCTTTCCTGCCTTACTGCGTGACCACGGAGAAGCTTGCCCCTCTCCCCGGAAGCCAAAACATCTGTGAATAGTCAAGACTAGACTGGATCCTTCAACATGCCTTGTGCCTGCCTCCGTATTTGCAGACATCCCTTTGAAGAACCATCCCTGCCCCAGAGTTTTAAGTTAAAGTGATAGCATTAGAACACAGCTGTCATGATAGTAATGCATGGGCTTTGAAGTTACTTGGTCCTATGCTTAAATGTAGTACCTGCCGCTAGCTGGCTGTATGACCTTGGGCAGGAACTTTTTAATATTCTGAGTCTTGGTTTCTGCTTTTGTAAAATGTGGGCAGGACTAAATGAGAGCAGCTAGTAGGTCCCGCTGAATGCAACCACTGCTCCCTTGCCTGCCGCCCCTGGGAGTGCACCTCCTTTCTGAGTCCCCAGAGGAGAGAGAGGATGCGCTTTCTTAGCCCCTTCTCTCTCCCACCCCCTACTTGCTTCCCTAAGGCACACCAATAGCCTCAGTGGTCTCGGGAGCCAGACTGCTCTAGGTTCAGATCCTTGCTGTATGGTCTACTAAGTTGTGTGACTTCGAGAAAGTTACTTAATGTCTCTGTGCTTAGATTCACATCTGTCAAATGGAGAATGATGAAAATAGTACCTACTCTGTAGTGTTCTTGAGGTGTACATGCATATGACAGAATAACGCATGTGCATAATATAATGTTATGTGTTTGTTAATATTATTATAACACATGGAAACTGAGACCCAGGGTGGGGTGGAGTCCACTGAAGGCCACACATTGAATTGGTGAAGAAGAGCCTCAGGGAATCTGTGGTAAAGTGGAGTCCAGGGCCCCTGCTGGCCTGGAAATCTCTTTGGCACTATTCCTGCTTCTGCTCCCCATCCCTCACACACTGCCCCTGGGGCTTAGGTAAAAGGGCTTGTACATGAACCTCCCGGCTCGCTCCTACCATCCATCCCATGTGTCCCTTGCAGGTCACTGCCATGCACTCTGACTGCATCTTCAAGAAGGAGCAAGCCATGTGCCTGGAGAAGATCCAGAGGGTGAACGACCTGATGGGCTTGAATGACTCCTTCCCAGGTGAGTAGGGTGGTGAGGAAGGCTTGGCGTCCCCAGCGTATCCAGCCCAACCTTTGGAAACTGGCGTCCCAGCCTCTGGCCATTTTGTAGAGAACTGTGGAAGGTTCAGGCACCTGGGTCCTTCTGAAAACCCTTCGGGGCGAGGAGTCCTGGATCTGCTCTGGGCAGGACCCTCAGGTTTCCCTCCTCGGGGACAGCCTGCCCTGGATGTCTCATTCTGGAGGAGGCTGTTCTGGGTGGCTGGCTGTGGCCACTTCTTTCCCATGGGGGCTGGTGTCTGAGCTGGGAAGCTGCCGTTAGAGAGCTCATTAGCAAGCAGCCCGGGCCTGGTGGCAGCAGGGACACAGCTGTTGCCAGTGGCTGAGCCAGAGAGCACCTGGGCAGCCCAGGGCAGGCAATGTGGGGTCATTTCCCTCTTCCTCTGCTCACTCCATCAGAAGCCAGAGAACAAGGCTGCAGGAGGAGCCCCACTGCTGGCTGCAGTCCTTCTCCTGGGGCTGCCGTTAGCATTGTGGTGGGGTGGGGGTGGGGGGGGTGGGTACTGCTTTCTGGTGCTGGATGGGGCTGTGCGCTGCGGGACGCTTAGCAGCCAGAACTCTCTCCGTTAGATGCCAGTGACAACCCAAAATCCCTTGCACCTTTTCCAAGTGTCCTGAGGGCGTGGCATGACCCCTGGCTGAGAACCAGGGGTCTGTGTAACCCTCCCTTCCCAGCTCCCCATTGCAGATGGGACACTGAGGCCCATGGGGCCGAGGCACCCTCAGCTTCCTGAGTCCCAGTGGGGCCAGGAAGAGGGTCTTTGTGGGAGCTTGGGGATTTGGGGGTGGGGGCATCCCTGGAGGTCTTGCCGGCCTCACTTGCACCTCAGTTGCTGGAGGCTGGGCTCTCTGCCCAGACTAGAGGGCTCCACTTTTCCCTCTGGATCCTCCCCATTTATGAGGAGCTCTTCTGAGCACCATCTGTTTAAATACTTGATTAATCGGCAGCCCAGTTAAATGTAACGGTCCCTCTGGGCTGAGCTCCCTGTACAGTCAGTGAACATTAACTGGTAATGAAGCTGCTCCTGGCCATGCTGGCCTTTCCCTCTGGGCCGGGCTCTGGCTTAGCCCTAACCAAGGCCGAAAGTGTATTCTAGGCCCCGCCATCCAGGGAGGCTGAAGCAGGGGGCCCAGATGGGCACAACAGTTGCAGGAAACCAAATGAATATCTGGTCCAAGCCTTTAGTCCAGGAGATGGGAGGCGGGGAGCCCTGGGGGCAGGGACTCTTTAGACCACACAGGGGTGGGAGTGGGTATCAGGCTGAGGTGCCCTGCTTCCCAGCCCAGGGCAGGTCTCAGATACACTTGGGGTTGAACAATGAGAAGCATCCAGGAGGGAAGAGTAGAGGTGGAGGTGGGGTGGGGTGCAGGTTAATTGTACAGCAATTTGGGGAGCCCTGGGTTAGGAAAGGACATGAAGGCCTACCCACAGGGGTGTTCTTGAAGAAGAAGCATGAGTGAGACAGATGTAGCGATGGACTCCCTCCCCAGGGGCAGTGGGGGGAGGGGGTCTCACTGTCCCCCACACAGTGATGCTCAGAAGAGGGGGAAAGGAGTTCTCTGTGGGGAAGGTAGGGAAGGATTTATGGAAAAGGGGGTATTTAAACCAGATTCTTGGTTCTCAAACCTTGCTGCACATCAGAATCACCAGGAGCTTTTAGAAAAATGTACCCAAGCCACAATCCAAACCAATTAAATCAGAACCACAGCTCATTATAGTCATGATTTTTAAAGGCTCCTCAGGTGATTCCTGAGGTTGAAACCTGTAAGCTAGGCTTAGGGAGGAGCAGACACGTGATGGCAGGTGAAAGCCCAGGGATGGATGAGTGGCAAGAACATTATAGGCTGAGGGGACCCCAGCAGCAAGAGGAGGGGGAGGGGAATTGGTAACTTCCTGTATCTGGAACCCTGAATTGGAGGGGTGGGCTACAGAGAGGGGGTGGCTGGGGGTGGGCTACAGAGAGGGTCTGGCTGAGAGTCCTAGGGGCCCTGTGAGTCAGGACCCACCACAGGTCACCCTCAAAACTGGACTTGGGTGAGGGACCCCAGGTCTGTGGAAGAAATTCACTCATCCACCCACACACTCATTCATTGACTCATTCATTCATTCCTTCACTTGCTCATTTGTTTATTCATTCATTCATTCATTCATTCACTCACTCATTCATTCACTCACCCATTCTCTTATTCAGGCAGTTACTCATTTGCTCACTTACTTGCTTACTCACTCATTCATTCACTCACTCATTCATTCACTCACTCATTCATTCACTCACTAATTCACTCACTCATTCACTCTCAGTCACTCTCGTTTATTTCGTTCACCCACTCATTCACTCACTCATTCTTTCAACTCACATGATAAGCTGAAACCTTATTAAGCAAAGTCAAAAGGCAGCCAACAGGTGGAAAAGAAAAGGAGGCTGAGGGCCCAGCTGGACCACCATCTCTGTGGCCCTTTCTTTCTCTGTGGCTTAGAACATTCTCTATTAAAACGTGGGGGTGGGATGGATCATGTTAATAGTCAATACTTATATAGACTTACCCTGTGTTGTTCACTGTGCTAGTGCTTTTCTTCTCCCTCTGCAGCAGCCGAGGAGGTAGGGCCTATTATTACCCCTATTTTATAGATGAGAAAACTGAGGCACAAGGAGGTTTTATACCTTGCTTAGAGACAGTTCAATAAGATGCAGAAGTGAAACTTATATCCAGGCATTCTGTGCCCTCAACCACTGGGATACACTGCCTCGGAAGAAGGATAGGATACCCTGAGGCCTTAGCCCCCATCACCAGCCAAGTAACCTTGTGAAGGGCACTTAACACCTTCATTTTTCGGTCTGCAAAATGGAGGAGAAAATAATACCTATCAAATAAGATTATTGCACTTAGTGCCAATCGTGGAAAGTGCTAAGGGTGACATGTGACATTTGCTGAGTACTCGGCAGAGATGTATGTTATAGTTACTTAGAGTTGTCATCTTACAGTGTGGACTGCCTCTAGGGTGTCCCTCCCATCTTCTGCTAGATCTGAGTTCTGGGGAAGTGTGGAAGTCTCTGCAGCAAACAGGGCAGTGCATTTTGGAACAATCTGGAAAGGTTTTCTGGAAGACCAGAGGAGGGGCTGGGAACCAGATCCAGGCTGCAGAAGGCCGATGGAGAAGCATGGGAAGGGGAGAGAGACCTCCAGGTGGGGGATGACCCGATAAAGGTAGGAAGGGAACAGTGAGTAGGGTGGGTGGGGACCGTAACAGCTGGCACTTAAATACCAGGGGCAGCTTCTGAATCTTCCCTCGCACATCGTTGCATGGTGTAGCTCACGTAACCTCAGCCACCCATGGGCTGGGCAGAGTTTTCCCTCCCATTTTACAGCTGAGGCTCCACAGACTCACAGAAGTGAGCTTGTTAGCCCATTACCTGGTAAGTCCCGCAGCCAGGGAAGGAGGGGCCGGCGTGTGCCTTTGGTAGTTCTGGAGTCCTTGCTCTTAACCTCTACATTGTTCTGTGGCTCAGAAGAGGTGCGGAACCACACCCTGCCTTGTGCAGTGAAATATCACTTGGCAAGAGGAAGTTGTAATGAGGCTGGAGAGAGAGGTAGGTGAGGAGGGCCTTCAACGTGCCCCCAGAGGCCTGTACTTCACTTGGCTACAAAAAGGCTAAAGGGCATTTGTGTTTCTAGGGGCCAGGATAGCATGAGGCCTCAGCTTCCAGTGACCCGCTTGGCCGGGTTGTCCAGGCCCCAGCGCCAGTGCCGTGGAAGGAGAGACCCAGGAGTGTCCAGCCCGGTTCACTGCAGGCCCGTGGTCAGCAGGGGTTTTCCCCTACAAGCTGAGGTTGGGAGAACCCCTCCTCAGGGGGCTTCAGAGCATGTGGCCTCTGGGCATCTTTCTAGTGTCGAAGTTTTGGGAGAGCACCGGTCTTGCTGTCAGCAGACAGGGGAGAGTTTGCTAGCCCCTTCATTTCCCCAGTGTGTTCCATTTGAGCCTTGGGTCCTTGCGGCATCCTTGTTGTTGTGCAGCCGAGCCAGGCTGCTGGACCTTCCGATTCAGCCTGCTTGTGAAATACAGGCAGCAGTTCGTCTCTGTGCTGTGTGCAGTGCGTTAGAAACCCCGGGGGGCACTTAAAGATGCTGATATCCAGGCCCTTCCCGGGCCCATGTGATCAGCATTTGGGGACAGGGCAGGGGAGGGAAGTTATCAAAAGTATGTGTTAAAAGCCTTCAGATGATTCTACAGGATATCCAAGTTTGAGAACCATTGGTGTGGGCAGAGGATAGCATCCACGGGGTGCCCATGTCTTCTTGGATGAGGGAACAGGTCCCAGAGCACAAGCAAGCCAGGCTGGGAGCTCATTCTTAGCCAAGAGTCAGATGTAACGGAGAATTGGCAGTTGGCATGGGGTTGCCAGTCCGTGCTTGGGTGAACTGAGAGAGGCCAGCCCTCTCGCTGCACTCCTTCTTTGCCCCTCCCCTGCCCCTTCTGTCCCTAAGCGCACGATGCACTTGCAAATGGAAAAAGAAGATCTGTCGGCTTGTTCCAGTAACTGTGAGTTGTGAACTCACAGTAATGCACTGACCTGTTTTAGAAATATATTTATATGTATTTCGTATGTTTCCCCATCATCTTGTAAATCCAGTGAAGTGAGTGCATTGGAAGGAAGACACTGGTCTGCTGGAGGTGAGGTTGTTCCATGCTACCGTGCGTGTGTGGTTGGGGCTGTGGGCAGCTCCCACGAAGGCAGCTGTTTCTGGTCAAATCCTTGTCTGTCCCTGGGACACCCCAAAGAGGACATGGTAATGCACAGAGTGGCCTTCGGAGTAGAAGCCAAGGGACAGAGAGATGTAGGGGTGGGATTGGGGTAGCGGGGAAAGGTACCGGAGCTCAGCAGACAGCTGAAGAGGGTAGAAAATACAGGTCAGGCCACGGACCACTACGTGGTTTTGTTCACAGCGTCCTTGGTGTGTTTTAAAGATGTTTATTGAGACTGTTATTGAGGAGCTATATTTAATGGTTTTGTACCTCATCCTAAGCCCTGAAAGCTCAATGGGGCTTGAGACAGCACTGAGTCCAGCTCTGTCACGTGACCCAGGGAGAGGTCGAGGCTGGAGGTGGCAGTCACTGGCTGAGTCACACAGAAGGCTGGAGCCAGCTCTGGGACAGGACCCAGGTCTGCCCTTCTAGCCGGGGGGTGCCCTTTGTGCCGCAGTGCTCTTGTGCCCAGAGAGAAGGAGAAAGGACTCCTGTGCGTGGGAACGGTGTCTCCACTCTTGACAGTCCCCGGGACCCACACAGGTCACAGGCGCAGCCTGCTGGGTTGGTGGCTTTGTTCTCCTTGCTCAGCCCAAGTGGCCTGCCTGTGCAGGGTGAGTCCAGCCAGCACCTCCCCTTTGCAGGGCTGTGGGCTTCCACAGCCTGGAGGCCCTCTCTACATTTCCGTGGGCTTTTTGGGTGTGGTCCTCCTCGGGGGTCCCCCCTACTCTGGAAAAGATGGAAGAGGCCTACGGTGGCCATGGCTGGGGCAGGAGGGAGGAGGCTTGGAGGGAAGATGAGAAAGCCTGCTTGTTGCTATTCTGATCCAGTCCCTGAGGCCTGTCCTGGGTGCAAAGTGTTGCGTCCCAGCCCCCACCTCCACTCTCACCAGAAGAGGAGAGGCCCGGAGGAAGGGGGGCCACTTCAGGGCTGGGCCCAGGCTCCTCACCCCAGGAGCAATATCAGCTTCTTGACTGCACCTCCCTGCCGCTCTGAGACTGAACGGGCCCCCAGCATGAGAAGTGGAGTCTACAGGGACCCTCACCCGGAGGAAATTACTGCCCCTGTCTGACAAAGTGTTCCGTTTCTGTCCAAACTGGTTTTTCTTTAGTCTTGTAGTTCTCACACTTGAGCCTGCATCAGAACTTCCTGGAAGGCTGTTAAAACACAGAATTACTGGACCCAGCCCCAGAATTTCTGACTCAGTGGGGCTGGGTGGGGCCTGAACATCTGTATTTCTGGCAAGTTCTCTATGGTGTTCCTGGTCTGGGGTCCCTACTTCGAGAACCACTGACTTCCAGAGGGGAGGGCTGCATCTTCAGTCTCCAACCCCCGATGCCCCTTGCACTGAGATCACAGCTGGTCCCCATTTTACGGATCAGAAATATTGGCTGTAAAGTAAATTGCAGTAAATTGAATCATTTTTTACCCTTGAATTGTGTGCTAAAATGAGGGGCTTGTTCTAACAATACCCAAGCATCCTCAAAGGGAGGACGGCGTCTTTGTCTGAGTCCCTTTGGTGCCCCTGGTCTCATGGGTTTTGAGCACTGTGGGGAACTGGACGAAATCATCACCATGACAACCTGCGATTAGCTCCTTATTTTGTTCCAGTTGAGGCTAATGGCCCTGTGTTCTCTCTCTGTTCAGTGTGCCCAAGTGGTCTTTTCCCCTCCTGCTGTTGCAAGGCACTTCCTCTCGTTGGCTGCTTTGTGCAGTGTCTTAGTGGGAGCAGCTCCCCAAGAGTGCACAGGGCTATCCCCTGGAGCAGGAAACTTGAGGTGTCTGAATTCCTCTGACGTGGTGCCATAGAGACTTTGAGTTGGGGCGGGGGGTGGGGGCGGGCAGACTGAGCCAGGAGGGCACAGGTGGACTTCGTAGAATTGGGGAACCAGAGGAAAGGTGAAGCGGGAGGCTTGGGGGCGTCAAAGCAAAGAACTCTCGCAGGGGATAGGAGCCATTCTGATTTTTGACTTCTTCTGCACGGGGGAGGAGGGGAGGGAAGCAGTGTATGATGTACTTGACCGTGTCCTCCTTGGAGCCTGCTTTCCTGGCTGCTATGTCACTAACGTCTGGTTTTCCCTATGTTTCTGGCCACCCCTCCTCCATCTTCTTTGCCAGCCCCTCCTCTGAATGCTGGCATGCCTTCTTCTGTTGAGGCCAGGCCCTATTGTCTTCCCTTTTCTTCTCTAATGCACACCGCCTCACGGGACCTGTCATCCAGGTCCGTGGCCCTACCACGCACCCCTGTGCCAACCGCTCCCTGTTCCCTGCTTCCAGTTCCGACTTCCCCTCTGCACTCTGGACTTTTATCTAACCGCCTATTTGAAATCTACCTCCACTTGGCTCTTGGCACCACCTCAAACTGAACGCGCTCCAAACGGGACTCCTGAGCCGCAGCCCAATACCCTCCACCGTTTGCTTCTCACTCGGTTCTCTCCCCTGTGGGGAATGGCGAACCTCTCTAGCCACGCAGACCCTCAAGCCAGAAATCCACGTAGCATCCTTGGTACCTCCTTCTCTTTCACTGCATTAGTCAAGGTAGCCTAGACTTCTTGCTGCAGTAACAAAAACCAAAAACCAACCAACTGAAAAAAAAAAAACCTGAAAGTTGCAGAGACTCAGCACACCAGTCTCGATTGCTTGCACACGTCATAGGCCGGTGTGATTGGCAGAGGTGGGAGGTGGGGCTTGACTCTGCACAGTCGTTCAGAGATCTGGGTTCCTTCCATCTCAGGACACTGCCACCCTCAACGTGTGGCCTCCAAGGATGCTACAGAGAAGGGAGAGGGAGAGAAAGGGCGCGGACTATGTGAGGGGAGCCTTTGAGAGCAGTTCGTCACCTCCACATACTGTTGGTGAGAACTCAGCCGCATAATGTGGATGAGTGCACTTGCCAGCCGTGTCTGGCCTGTCTGTCACCAAGCCCATCCGTTCTGCCTCCCAGCTCACCTACACAGAATGCCTTTCCATCTCCGCTGTCCTGGCTCCACATCAAGTCCCTCCGCCATCCCCTGGACTTCTGCCATATCCTAACAGACATGTCTCCATGTTTGATTTGCTGCTCTTGAAATGTATTACCTTCCCACGCAGCTGAATCAGACCATGTGACTCCTTGTGCCTCTGTGGGAGGCAAAACAATGCCCCCACCAACGATGTCCACGTCGTGATCCCCAAAGCCTGTGAATGTATTACCTTACATGGCAAAAGGAACTTGGCAGGTGTAATTAAGTTAGGGATCTTAAGATGGGGAGAGTTACCTGGATTATTCAGGTGGATCCAATATAATCACAAGGTCCTTATAAGGGAAGGAAGGAGGCGGGAGGGTCAGAGAAGGAGAGATTTGAGGATGCTTTGCTACTGGCTTTGAAGATGGTGAAAGGGGCCACAGGGCAAAGAATGTCTTGAATGTGGAATGACAAGTAGATGGACTCACCCTAGAGCCTCCAGAAGAAACGCAGCCCTGCAGACATCTCCATTGCAGTCCAGTGACGCCTATATTGGACTTTCTGACCTCCGGAACTGTAAGAAATTGGGGCAGTTAGGTCACCGAGTCTGCTTTGTTGCAGTAGCATAGGAAGGTAATTCATCATCTGAGCCTTCTTCTTAGCATTTAGCATAAAATGCAAAATGTTTGTCATGACCCCCAGACTATAAGCTCTGTGCAGGCAGAGACTAGGGCTGTTTTATTCACTCCTGTATTGCTCTGCAGCGTCTGACTCTTAACAGACACAGAGTTTCTTGAATAAACGAGAGAATAAAAGGGAAGGTAAGGGGAGAATGCGAAGAAAAAAAAAGGGTAAAAGGAGGAGGGAGAAGAGAAGGAGAAAAGGTGTTTCGGTATCCCGAACAGATGGGGATAGAGAAGCTGGATATATTCTGTGGGGGTGGGAGGAAAACGAGTTGCTGTCCTTACTTAGAGAAACTCAAGGCTCTTTCCAGAGCCCAGATCCTATCGTCCTCATCTCCCCAGAAAGGGTTTCTGGGGGGGATTCAGAGCAGGCCCCATCAGAGCCCACACCACCTCCCTCAGGGACGGGCTGAGAGGGGGAGCTGTAGAAGTGTGCATGGGCATTCTGGGAAGCCTTGATGTGGCCACTGGAGTTTCCTCCTGCCCCCAGTGGGCAGAGGTCTGTGAGCTCCCGATGGGGTCAGAGACATTCTCCCCTAAAGGAGAACTGTGTCTCTATTCAGAGCATTTCTGACATTGAATATGTGAGTTTTCCTTCTCCAGTTTTCTGTGGGCCCCAGGTGGTCTCCCTACAATTTAATTCACTTCTGATATTAACTACCTGGAGTTAGCACGGACCCTACTGTTTAAGGGTCTTAGTCTCAAGACTGCCCCCCCACCCCACCCCTGCCACTTCACACACCAATTTTGCAAATCATGAGTCCCCATGTTACACACTCTTCTGTATGACTTGACTACAAATTGGGGGTTCCCATGACCCCCTTGTCAGGTTCAATAATTTGTGGTAATGGCTCACAGAACTCAGGGAAACATGTTTACCAGTTTACTGTAAGGGATATAAATGAACAGCCAGACTAAGGGGTTCACAGAGCAAAGTCCAGAAGGATCCCAGGCGCAGGAGCTTCTGTCCCTGTGCAGTTTGGGGTGCACCACCTTCCTAGTATGTGGATGTGTTCACCAACCCAGAAACTCTTGGAACCCCATTGTTTAGGGTTTTTATGGAAGTTCTGTAATGTAGGTATGATTGACTACACCCTTGGCCATTGGTGATTAGCCCCTCCTCCTCTGAGGTTGGTGGGCGCGGCTGAAATCACGTGGTTGGTTCCCCTGGCAACCAGCCACAGCAGCCAAGAGTCACCTCATTAGCATAAACTCAGGAGTTGTTGAAAGGGGCTTATGAATAACAAAAGACAGTCTCATCCTCTTGAGGAAATTCCAAGGACTTAGGAGCTCTGCCTGGGACCTGGGACGAAGACCAAACATATAGTTCTTATTATATCATGATATTACAGTCTTCTAAGTCCAGGTACTGGGATTGGGCCCAGTTTGTGGAGCGTGTCTGGCTCTGTCACTAAAATCGAGTTACGGATTTTAGTTCTAGTCTTTCCATCTGCCCTGACGCTGTAGGAATTGCTCCTAGGACCCTTAGTCCCTGGAGGGGAACCATGCTGGGAGCCTAAGGAGGCATGAGGAGGGCTTTGATAGTGTGGCAGGCCACAGGGAAGGGTTGCACACCTTGGCAGATACCCCTTGGTAGATGTTTGTCGGGGCAATGGGGCCAGGGAGGGCAGTCCCGGACTGAGAATGCATTTCCCACCATGCCTGTGCACCTCTGGCCTCCAACCTGGGGGTCCCCTTCTCCCCTCCTGGCACCTCTGCCTGAGCCCTGTATCCTTCCCTGCCCTTCAGCCCTCAGGACTATGCTCCCTCTATTGAAAGTGGCTTGAGGGGCGCATGGGTGGCTCCGTCAGTTAGGCATTCAACTCTCGATTTTGGCTGAGGTCATGATCTCTCGGGTTCGTGAGTTTGAGCCCTTCATTGGGCTCCTCGCCCTGACAGTGCAGAGCCTGCTTGGAATTCTCTCTCTCTCTCTCTCTGCCCCTCCTGCACATGCTTGCTCTCTATCAAAATAAATAAATAAACACACACACACAAAACAAAAAGAGAAATTAGAGTGGTCTGAGACCTTGGGAATGTCAGCTGGCAGTAGCAGCTGGCACTGCCAGGGCCTAATGTTCCACATTAAGGGAACATCTGTTGGCTGGGGCTTCTAGGGCATGGGCCAGACACAGCCACACTCCACAGCCATTCCACCATCAGCATGGACCGTGGCAGCCAAAGATGTGCTGTTGGGTCTCTTTCAAGGACATGATGTCATAAGCAGCCACATGCCGGCTGGATGTCCTGCTGTGAAGGGTGGACAGGAATCGGCGATCACTGGATATTATCGGTGGTCCCAGTGAGGCCTGGGACCCTGCTCCCCTCTGGCCCCAGTGTCCTTGTCTTCTTGGTTTGTTACCTTTCAGAGTTTTCTATGGTGCTTCCAGCTCCCAAGCTTGGTCATTCCAGGAGCAGGAGACTATATGCCAACGTGACTGGGTGTGAATTCCAAAACAGTCAGATCTGAATTCTGAGAGACTGGGTTTTCTGCACTTGGAAGCTTTGGGTGCCTTCTTGTCCAAACGCCTCCCATAAGTCTGTCATGGGCCCCAACAGAGAGGCTGGGAGCACATGAGGCCAGTCCTAGAACCCTTGTCCTGGATAGTGCCTGCCCAGGCATCCTCTGTGACCTGTTGGTGGCACCCCACTGGCATTTCTCCTCACCTTGCAGGGCTCTGCTGCTTCTCCCTGCCTGGGCCTGTCTCAGGGGACTGATTCTCAGGGACACCTAATTGAAATAATGATATTAATGACAGTAACAACGGTGAACGTGCATTGAGTGAGCCTGGAGTTCTAAGAGCTTTACATGTATGAACTCATGAGTCGTCACAACAGCTCTGTGGGGTGGGACACTGTGGGTCATCCACTGGCTGTCTCTTATCTGGTAGAGAAGCCCTCTCCAAAGCCCTTATTTATAGACCCCTCAGCAGGATGTGGGTCTCTTCCTGAAACTGTATTCTGTCAGACCCCCCCCCCATGCAGCCACCTCTCTCCTCCACCTTTGTCCCCTCGTAGTAATTACATCACCACATGTACCTCTACTGACCACCTGGTAAATGTGGGATTCCCTGGGGCTCCCTCCTCCATGCCCTTCTCACTTCATGCCTCTTCCCTGGGTGAACTGCCAGGGGAAAAGTGAGGGGAAAGGGAGGGCCGGGCCTTGGGGGCCATATTAAGGACTTGAGGTGGGGTGGGCTGTATGACCAGGCTGGATCTTCCTTTTGGAAAGATCACTGTCACAGCTGTGTGGGGTGGAGGAGACTATGGCCCCAATGAAAGGTAGGTTGCCCCTTAACTAGGAGGGGGTAGGGGGATGGAGAATAGGGCATGGATTCCACAAATATTTGGAAGTCAAACCGACAGGATACGGTGTTCAGTTAGACCTGGAACAAGAAGGAGAGGGAGACACAGCAAGGGTGGTCTGTTACCGAAACCCAACTTCAGCTACCCTCTGCTCAAAAAGCCAATGGTCGAGAGATGAATTTTGATTGGAAAGGAATATAGGCTTTGTTCAGGAAGCTGGCCACTGGGGAGAAGGCAGCCTTGTCCAAAGGCCACTGGGGTGAAGGCAGCCTTGTCCAAAGGCCAACTCTGAGGTTTCTGCCTGGCCCAGAGATTTTTTTTATTTTTTAAATTAATTAATTTTAATGGTTATTCATTTTTGAGAGAGAGAAAATGAGTGGGGAGGGGCTGAGAGAGGGACAGAGGATCTGAGGCGGGCTCTGCACTGACAGCAGAGAGCCCGATGTGGGGCTCGAACTCGCAGAACTGTGAGATCATGACCGGAGCCGAGGTCACACACTCAACCAGCTGAGCCTCCGAGGCAACCCCCCCCCACCCCCACCACCAACAGGGATTTGTTTAAATGGGTATAGGGCAGTTAATCAGTTAAGGGAGTGCACTGGTCTGTTACATTTCTTGATTACATGCCCACTGGATGGTGCCAGCTATAAAGACAACATTATGGTGCTCGGAGGTTGGCCAGGTTGGTGACATGCAGAAGGGCTCTGTTCTTTTCTAAGAAAGAATGCGTGATCTACAGATTTACAAAGAGAGATTTAGCTAATTATGCGGGCTAAGGGTGCTTGCTAAAGTCTGAAGACGACTAGGTTAGCCAGAGGGTCAACCGAGGCGACGTCAAGTCTAGGTGTCTAGCTGGGGCTGAGACAGGAGATCAGGCTTTAGTAGGAGATGCTGAGTTGAGTCTTGGACATGCTGGGTTTGGATTGCCCCGGACCCTTTATGCTGGGGATATCCAGCCACGGGAGGCTGCTTTCAGGGAGTGCAGGACTCGGGACGGGGAGGTTGTCTGTGTGTAGCTCTGTCCTTAAGTCCATGAACCAGTGGTCTTGTCCAGGGTGAGAGGGGAGAGGCCAGGGCCAGGGTGGCCGCCAGCACCTGCATTCACACAGGGTCAGCAGGGCAAGCCCTGCCAGGGTGACGAGGTGGGCTGTGGGCGGCTGGTGGCCCAGGCCGGAGACATTTCAGTGGAGAGGGAGGTAGAGTCAGGAAAGGGTGGGGCATGAAGGGAGGTGAGAAAGCGGCCACAGGGAGTGCGGGAGCTGGAAGGAGAGAGAGGATGCGTGGTGGGCAGAGGGGCAGGAGGGTCTGCTGAGCCCCCAAATAATATCTGGTCGTCAAGTTCGTCATCTTTCTCTTGCTCCCAGCAGTGCATGTCTAGTGAGACCCAAATCTGGATGATTCCCAGACACCCCTCAGCCTGTCCTTGCTCCCTCCTCCCTTTCCAGCTCTCAGTATTTGCCTGAACTGGGCCTGTGTCCCCCCTGCCCCCACACTGCGTCCCTTCACAGTCCCGGGCCGTGGCCACGCAGGCCTCTGCCTGGATGCCTCTGCCCTCCTCCTTCAGGTGTCAGAGCCTTGCCATCTGGAAGGCAGGTGCGGCCCTGGAGCAGCACCCTCAGGCCAGCCAGTTCCCAGCCCTCCCCTTAGGGGCAGGGAAGGCCCACCAAGGAGGCTGAGCTGAAGCTGGCCCCCAGAGTGATAGTGGAGGCCTGGAGGACTGGGGGGAGCTGGTGCGGGATGATGGGAGGTTGCTGTAAAGACCCCCGGCCTCTCATGCTTACTGATCCCGCCCTGTCCTGTTGCTGCTCTGTTTCTCTCTTCCCTGCAGTCCTGCCAGCACCGTGGGGCTGTGGGAGATGCAAAGTCAGATGAGAGCTCCCTCCCCACCCCAGGAACTCCTAAATGTCCCAGCTCCTCTTTGAGGGGTGTTCAGGGATGAGGCTGAGCCCTGCCTCACACAGTAAGCCTCACCTTCCCTCCAGGAAACTCTTCCCTCCCACTGCAAGGGCCTGGCTCACGAGGGTGTATGTGTGCACATGTGAACTCCTGCACGTGTGCGTGTGTGTGGTGCATGTGCATGTGTGGGGCTGGGCCCCCCTCACCACGGCTCTCTTCCGCACAGGCTGCCCCGGGATGTGGGACAACCTCACGTGTTGGAAGCCTGCCCGTGTAGGGGAGATGGTCCTCGTCAGCTGCCCTGAACTCTTCCGAATCTTCAACCCAGACCAAGGTGAGTTTTCCCCTGGGACCTCTTTAGGCCTCGATTGGTCTAGTCTGCTCCCCACACTTGGGCCCCCGACCTACCTGGGACACCCTGAAGGCCGATATTCCCCACTCCAGAGCTCCCATACTGGTGGGAGGGTGAAACCACAGACCCTGGTCCACACGGGGCCACGGAGGCACCTGCAGACCGGGCCCCCAGGTCGACGTGGAGATGTGCCGTATGCGTGAGGCAATGTGCTCTCAGATGTGGGCTCCATCACTTACCCAAGTGGGGCCTGGAGCAAAGCAATTCACCCCTCTGTCCCTAGGCTGTCAAATGGGAATGTGGCATAGTGACTGGTGAATCAGTGGAGGAACGCATGTGGTAGTCACTCAGTCCAGGCCTTGACACATTTTAATGGTCAATAATGTTAGTTGGTGTTACTATCAATATACTTCATGCACGGATGCTCAGAGGCTCAGAGAGACACCCAGATATGGACACACAACAAGACACCCTTAGGCAGCTGGATGTAAGACTCTCGCCCATGTCCACACTCACATACCCACTTAGATACTGGGTATGTTGTCACAAAGAGCTCAGTTTGGGACATGTCTGTGTTTCAGGTCTTGGGGGGCCATTGATATGCTATGGAGATACTCAGGGGCCCCAGACCAATTTGAGAGTCCTAGGGGTGGGCAGTGGCTGAGTTGTATGACTCAAGACACAGGGACAGGAGGGGTGCCTGGGTGGCTCAGTCGGTTAAGCATCCAACTCTTGATTTTGGCTCAGGTCATGATCTCACAGTTTGTGAATTTGAGCCCCACGTCGGGCTCTGCGCTGATAATGTGGAGCCTGCTTGGGGTTCTCTCTCTCTCTCTCTCTCTCTCTCTCTCTCTCCCTCTCTCTCCCTCCCTCCCTCCCTCCCTGCTCCTCCTCTGCTCACGCTGTCTCTGTCTCTCTCAAAGTAAATAAACTTAAAAAAAAAAAGATGTAAGGACAGGAGGCAGAGGGGAGGGGGCAGTGCTCTGCCTAAAGGCACAAGGCCTTAATGACTACATCTCCAAGGGCGGGGGTCTGAGGAAAAGGGGATCATGCAGATCTCTTCTTTGGGGGTGAGTCTGCTGGGCTTTCCAGGCCAGTTCCCACCTTTCAGCTGGGACCTTGTAGCTCCTAAGAAAGGCTGCTGTCCAGCCAGTCCACACTGACTCTGGGAGGGGCCTATAGCCGGACCTTGGTCCTCACCCTACTCCTTGTGGCCATCAAGGGAAGCAGGGCACCAAGGTAGTAGGGGCAGGGAGAAGAAGCAGGGCTGGACTCTAGGCAGGTGATATCCTGAGAACTGGCCCACTGACTGCTGAGCCCTGGGTTGGAACCTTGTTTAGAGGAGGATGGAGGGATTAGAGGGATCTGAGTCACTTGTGTGGTCATGCACAGGACCTTGCCACCTGGCCCTCAGCTTCCTGTTTCACCTGCCTAAGGCTTAGGCCAATGTCCTTCTAGAACTGGAGAGTTCCAAGTTCCAGTCCACTAGGGAGTCTTGCCTACCTCCGTCCCCCACCCTGTCTGTGAGAGGCAGAGGCATATTTTCTTTTACTCTTGGGACTTTTACTCTACAACACCCCTGACCCTGCCCAGAGGGGAAGGGGCTTGCAGAAGGTGGCAGTATGTTGGGGTGCAAGGCCCCATGCAAAGACCACGGAAGCAGGGTTTAGCTACAATGCCCCACCTCCCCCCTGCCCCACTTCCCCTTGTGGAGCTTTCAGCCACACCTCCCACCTCCAGACCTGCCAGCCCAGGGGGAGGGTGGCAGTTGGGCTGTCTCATCCTGAAAACTGGGGGACTGGGCGTGACCCAGAGCAGGACAGGAAATGAATTTGAAAGAGGAGACAAACTCAGGAAGCGCTGGGGTGAGGGGTACCATGTGCATGGCGGGGCATCAGGTGTGGTGACCGCAGGTGACTCAGCCGCATCTCTGATGCATGCCTATGGAAACCACCTTCATCACTTCCTCCGTGCACGTATTCCTCTCATTCATCATTTACTTGAAGTTTCTAACACATCCACTTTGAGTCAGGTACCATGGCAAGACTGCTGCTTTTCAACAACAAAAAAGGCAACATGAATCAGCAGTAAATTAAAATTTTAAGATTTAAGACCTACGCACTATATCCCTCCCTCTGGCAATTGCACGATGAATGTGTTATTTACACCTGATTCTTAATGGCTCATTAAGGCAGGGCCTTTTAGCATCTCTGTTCACAAAGCTGGATCAGTGAGATTTGCCTTAAATACTTAGAAAGTTGAGAATGGCATTTCTCCTTTTGTTTTGCGGTTTCCAAGGCTGAATCTGTTCGCTGTAGTAGTTGTTGCTTTGCAGGTTATTGAAGATACAAGAGCACTGATCTCTCTCCTCCTCTCATTTTTCCTTAACTGGGTCCCGTGTCTGGCCCACCCCCAGCCTGTAGTCCTCATGGCCTTGGATCCCCAGCAGAGTCTGGGAGTAGGGAGCGGGAGAGGGAGGAAATCGACAGGACCCAGTGAGAGCAGACTCACCATTAGCCCCCTTGTTCACCTCTGTGTTGTCTCTCTTTCTCTGTTTCAGTGTGGGAGATGGAAACCATTGGTAAGAGGAACCTTGGAGAAGACAGGCTGCTGATCATCTGTCTGTCCATCTGTCCATCCAGCGAGAGCCCAGTTCTGACTTCTGGGAATGGGTGGGGGCGGAAGCAGAGGCTTATCAGAGACCAGGTTCTCCCCACACCAGCCACCTTTGGCCATCCGGGAGGTGGGGGACACAGGCAGATGGAAGGCACAGGTGCCTTGGTGTTGGGTGCTCATGGGCTGATTTGGGAGTATGAGACACACTCATGGAGGGGTTGGAAAATGAGCCTACCCGTGTGCCCAAGCATACATACAGGCCTGAATGTGTGTGAGCCCACGTAGATACTGACATCCTCGGTGGCTGTGAAGTTGAAATGTAGGGCAGGCTTGAGAGCATGGGAGACCTCGCTATGCAGCATGCAGGTGGGATAATGAGTAGGTCCGGAGAGGCTTCCTGGAGAGGGTGGCATGTCAGCTACGTGTTAAAAGCAGGACTTTGAGAAGTGGAAAGGAAACGAGGGTTCATTGCCAGCAGGGGATTCTTGATAAGAAAGGATGGAGGTGAGAATAAAGAGTCAGGAGAAAGAAAAAAAATGTCTGAGGATGAAGTCCTGGGCTCATCCAGGATGAGATAGGTTTGGGGCTGAGATGGAGGCTTGCAGACCAAAGAAGAGACCCAAGGCCAGGACCCATGTTGCTGCTCCTTGCCTTTTTCTGGAAAAGGGCCGGTCATCCTTTTCCATTCCCCTCCCAGTCCAGAGGCCCTCCCACCTTCCTGACAATATCCCGTTTCCACTTCCTGTTGCCCAGTGGGGAGAACTGAGTCATGGGCCATCATTAGCATCACGGAAATACAAAGCAAATGAGATTGATGCTAGAAGGCATGGTGTGTCAGAGCGGTGTGTGGCTGCCATGTGCGCTGAGGCCTTTTGGCCAAGACCCCACCTCTGTCATCTGGACCAGGGATGGCCTTGGGCTACCAGGGTGGAGAGTGTACCATGCATGGCTCCACACGTGGATGGCTGTGTGTGCTGACTCATGCCCACTTTTGTGCTTTGCAGGAGAGTTCGATTTCCCTGACAGTAACTCCTTGGATCTCTCAGGTGAGGTTATGGGTAAGCTGGGGCCAACCAGGGGCTGGCTGGAGGGAGGGCACCTGCTGACACGTGAGCTTGGGGGCCCCTATTCCAGGGCAGTCAGTGCCTTTCTGTGGCTGTGTGATCTTTGACAGGTCGCTCTCCTTCTCTGAAAAAGCTGTGGATTTTCTCCAGGGAAACTTGCACTCGTGTGCTCAGATAGAACATTGTGCATATAATTTCCGAGAGTGCTGATCTCTCGAAGCCTCATTGTGGACTCCCAAGTACAGATCCCCTAGATCAGATGGCCCCTGATAGTTTGGAACTTCCGAAGGTGCGGTGGTGGTTCTTGAACTTTCACTGTGATCTGTCACCTAGTGAGCTTATTAAAACTCAGATTCCTGGACGCCACCCCCAGAGTCTCTGATTTAGTAGGCCTGGGGTGAGGCCTGAGAATGTTCATTTCTAGCCAGTCTCCCAGTTGCTGCTTGATGGGCTGGTCTGGGAAGGGTGCCCACTTTGAGAACTACTGCCCTAAAATTCTGTGCTCCTATGAAATTGCTGGGGCAAAATAGCCTAGTGAAGTAGGCACAGCCACTACAAGTTTTTGACATTCTGGAGAGTACTCCATCTTCTGGAGATTTCCATCAGAACAATAGAGTGGCAAATTCGTGGAATAGTTCTTAACAAAATGGTTTATACGCTTCTGTGCCCACACTGTCTTATAAAAAGAAACAGAGAAAGAAGGAAAATAAAAGAAAGGAAATGGCTTCTACCTCTAGGACACTTTTACAAAATTGCTTTTCAAAGCAGCTTCCCTTTCCTCTTCCCACCACCCTGATGTGGGCAAAGCAGAGAGGAGATGAGGTCCAGAAATGAGAAGGGACTTGGCCAAGGCCCTGATTCCCCCAGGACATGCAGACTTTCAGTGGGACTTGGAAGGAGGTCGCCAGCCAGTAACAGCCTGACATGGATTTGCTGGAAGAAAGAATTTGGCATCAAAATGTGGGACAGAAGTGACTCCTTCTTTCCCTGGGCCTGGCAGACGTCCTCCTCATCCTGTGTCACAGGACTCCAAACTCGAGAAGCAATGGAAACCAGTAATCCCCCACTCGGGGCAGAGCTGTCTTCTATGGAAGGGGTCACCCACCCTCTGCTGCTTCCCAGAGTCCCAGGAAGTATGTTTCTGACTCTCTTGGTAAAAAAGAATTGGCCCCAGCTCTTCCAACTCAACTGGCAAGGACATGAGGTTGGAAAAGTGCGGAGGGGTTTCTGGTCTTGGTCTCTGCCCTTTCCTGCTTCCTGAGCTCCCCAGAGGTGGCCTTGGCCACAGCAGGGGGATCCTTCCAGAAACATGGGTTCTGGAGGCCCCTTTTCCATGGATGTTACCTGTTGTACACAATTTTCTGGCCCCTGAATCCTGTAAAAGAAAAAAAACATTCCCATGTGTCCTAATACACCAGGTAAGCTCCCAGAAAGCCAGTCTGGGGACAGGGGACAGCCTGGGGCCACACTCAAGTGCAGGGATGGAGGTGGAGGGGGCTGCTTGCCTTCTCCCCCTCCATGGGGTGTCTGTGGTTCACCCTTACAGACAGTCAGGAGAGGGGAGGATGAAATGAGCAATCATTAAAGGCTAAAAGGCCCCAGGCAGGGCAAAAACCAATCTAGATTCCACTCTGTAGACAGGAAATGACTCCCTCTGCTTTGGTGTCCTACAAAATGGCCTTTAAAGTCTATCAAAAGAAAATTAAAGCGCATTAGTGACAGAAAACAGACCTCTAAACCTGGGAAGACAAAAGTTTGTTTTTTTTTTTTTTTAAACTTAAATACATATCTTAATAAGATCTGGCGCTAGGTTAATGGAGGTCTGGTCCTTGTTAATTAAGCAAGCCGTGTGTCCCCTTTGTGCGGATATTGCTGCTGGAAGGCTCGCAGCTCCCCATGTATGACAGGAGCTCCTACATCACAGACACCTGAGGTGGTTACTGGACCAGAATCTGGGGGTTGGAACGCAGCGGGGTTTGCAATGATGACCTCACATCATTCTTTTCTGCCCATTGCAATTTGACAAGTGCTGATGCAGGGCCTAGGCAAGGGGCTCAGGCCTTTCCCGGGTGAGCATTTGCCAGTTCCAGAAGAGGAGGAGGCTGGACTCATCCTGGCTCAGTCCCCTCACCGCTTGTTAAGAGATCTGCAGTGCCTGGTCCTCCCCAGTGTCCTTTGTGTAAAGGCTTAAGGGCACCAGCAATCCCTATTTTCCCTCAGACAGTGGAAGATTTTGTGAACCTTCAGTCACCATGCTTCCCGGATGGGCATATGGGTTTCCAGAAATTCCCACTGAAGAAGTAATTTTCAAGTGAGAATTTCAGGGTCCTTTTAAATCATTTCCATGCCTCACTGAGTTTTTGTTCTACTGCAGACATGAGGGTGGTGAGCCGGAACTGCACTGAGGATGGATGGTCGGAGCCGTTCCCTCATTATGTGGATGCTTGTGGGTTCGATGAATATGAATCAGAGACCGGGGACCAGGTGAGTATCTGTCCCCACCTGGAGGTGGTAGGGGTGGAGCCGAGGAGGCCCGTGGCAGGGTGTTCCCAGCAAAGGCCTTGGCTCCTATTGGGACTCCAGGAAGCTCAGGTCCCCAGGCAGCCCACGAGCACCTGCTGTGTACCCAAGGCAGATACACAGAGGGCAAGACTTTTATTCATTTATTCTGGGCCAAGAAGCATCTGGTTTGCTGTCTGAGTTCCTCCAGCCCCCACCACATGTCCCCTACCTCTCTGGCTACTCTTCTAGGGTGCTCATCCTTCCTGTGGCCCGACAACTGAAAGGTTGATGCTGGGCTCAGCAGGGGACCTCCTGGACACTTCTCCAGGCTAAGGCTATTCTGATTGGTTGGTGTCCCTCTATTTAGCCAGTGTTTACTGAATGTCAGCACAATACAGACACTGCAGAGGGGAGTAAAAAACTCATGGGGGATGGGGTGAGGGGCAGAGTAGTAGAGGGAGAGGAGGAGGCAAGAAAGAAAGGAGGAGCTGGGTAGTGGTCCCCGAGGTGGGAAAGCCCTGACCTGAGGGGGCTGGGGGATTGGGGCAAGCCCCGTGTGGAACGCTGAGTGTTTTATGCTTTGCTCCAGGACTATTACTACCTGTCGGTCAAGGCCCTGTACACAGTTGGCTACAGCACATCCCTTGTCACCCTCACCACTGCCATGGTCATCCTGTGTCGTTTCCGGTAAGACCCTCCCCCAGCAGTGTTTGAGCTAGTGCAGCCCACCCTAGCTCAGAGCCCTTTCTCTGTCCCACCCACCCCCCACCCCTGCCCCTGGATATCAGCCCTGGAGGTCCCTTAGAGGGCAAGGACATTTCCTCCACCCCTAGGCTAACAGATGGGAAACTTGACCCCAGAGACAGCCACTGACGTGTTCAGGGCCACCAGCAAGGTAGACCTATGTTCCTCACTTTTATCCTAGATAGACAGAGCTCACAGGAGGGGAAAGTCTGGCCTCTCGGAATAGTGGAGCCAGGCAACAAAGTCTGGCAGCGAATGAGGATTTAGAGAGGTGGGAAGGAGGTGGCAAGGTGGGGACCCCCCTGAGACAAAACCGTGGAGTTGGCCCAAAGCAGACCACAGAGTGGAGGGGTGGAACGGGTTCCTTGCTTCAAGGCCTCTTCCTCCCCTGGCTTGCTGGCGTAGGAAGCTGCACTGCACCCGCAATTTCATCCACATGAACCTGTTCGTGTCATTCATGCTGAGGGCCATCTCCGTTTTCATCAAAGACTGGATCCTCTATGCGGAGCAGGACAGCAACCACTGCTTCATCTCCACCGTGAGTGAGCTGGGCCCTGGCAGGAAGGCTTCCTGCCCTCCCAGGACTCCCTTCCCTGCGGCACCCGGTCATCCAGGTGTTTTTCTGCAGGTTAAGGCATTGTCCCCAGTGAATGCGGAAATCCGGGAATGACCGTGAGGTTGCTAGTAGCCAGTGAGATCCCCGTATGATGTCGTTTCCTGTCCCTCTCTCTGTACATGTACTTGGCAGAACAGATGTGGAAGGGAGAGTGGAAATGCCAAGTCCCACTTGCCCAAGAAGGAAACTAGGTTCAGAGAGAGGGCTGGCCTGGCCCCTGGGCATTTAACTAACCCATGACAGAGCCAAGGGGCTGCTTGGCTTGGATTTTCTCCAGACTACCTCCCCAATTGTCATACCTTTTGGAGGTAAGCAGAAAATACAGGCTTTGATGGAATAAGATGGAAAGAACATCCCAGAGCACAGGGTCTTGAGCACAGGAGGGCATACTTGGAGCCGGGGGTGGGGGGGGCAGTGTCTCTCTGAGATTTCTGGGGGCCAAGAACATTCCCCCTTGATGTCCAAAACCTTTATTTTACCAAGGAGCCTCCTGCAGGGTCCTCTATATCCACCTTACCTGGAGGGGCTGGAGAAGGAGCAGGAAAGACCTGGGCGAATGAGCCTGGGGAGGGGAGAGGGTCCTGTGCTCGCCCCCAGCCCAACTCTTTTCTGGCATGTGTAGAGTTGCCTCCATGGGCAGCTTCGACTCAGAATCATAGGATGCTACATTTTTAACTCTTCGAATCCAGGAATGTTGAGTCTTTCAGCCCCATGGGGTGTTTGAATCCCAGCATGTCAGAGCTGTAGGGCCTTCAGGATTCTACCCGGTCCTGTTGGGCTGGATTTCCAGGGCTGGGTGGGGGCCAGCAGTGGGAGCTTCATGCCTCCCTCACCCTCCCTGCCCTCTTTGCAGGTGGAATGCAAGGCCATAATGGTTTTCTTCCACTACTGTGTCGTGTCCAACTACTTCTGGCTATTCATCGAGGGCCTATACCTCTTCACCCTGCTGGTGGAGACCTTCTTCCCTGAGAGGAGATACTTCTACTGGTACACCATTATAGGCTGGGGTAGGTCACTGGCTGTGGCCTGGACAGGCTCAGGCCTCATGGCCAGGTACGTCCTTGGTCCCGCGGTCAGGGTGTGT
The DNA here is from genome assembly GCF_022079265.1 of Lynx rufus. Classification (NCBI taxonomy): domain Eukaryota; kingdom Metazoa; phylum Chordata; class Mammalia; order Carnivora; family Felidae; genus Lynx; species Lynx rufus. The sequence goes on from NW_025814856.1 coordinate 123,100,866, forward strand.
TAGGTCAGAGGAGGGAGGCCCTGTCCTGCCCTGCAGCTGATGGTGTGCTTCTGGTTCTTGGACCCTTTCTTGCTCTTCCTGCCCATAGAAACCCACCATCAGAAAGAGGTGATAGGCTCAGGAGTCCTTCTGAGAAGTGAGATAGCCCAGGGTCTTACGGGTACATGAACCCCCAGGAGGCACTTAGGGTCCCCAAGACTCCAGATCTAAAAGGGAGACCTGCCCCATGGGTCAGAACCCCCTGTCTGAGTGGGGACAGCGGCTTCTGGGAGCCCCAAATCTGAGGGGAACCCAGGGCCCGTGGGTTTTCCTGTTATCACCGAGCTTCTTTTCTTGCTCTCCCAGGGACCCCAACCGTGTGTGTGTCTGTGTGGGCTGTGCTGAGGCTCTACCTCGACAACACAGGGTGAGTACATACCCGAGGGCCAGGGCGAGAGCCCCGACGGGCCTCAGTGGCTGCTCCGACCTAACATTGACTGCCCACCCCCACACCCTGACCCTACCACAGATGGACCACATGGTCACATCTCAGCCAGAACCTAGTGAGAATGTGCAGGGCTTCGGAGTCCCTTTCTACTTTTGGGCCCAGCTCTGAGTGTCTTTTTTCCTTTCAGGGAGAGGAGGAAGAGTGTTGGGGGTGAGATCACCCCTCCACAAGCCCTGGGCCTGAAGGGGGAACAGGGCCCTTGCCCAGGAGCCCATTGGTGACTCCAACTCTTGTGCTCCACTTCCTGCCTTGACAGGGAGCAGAGGGAAGTCCCGGGGCACTAGAAGAACCAGAACTGGGCTTGGGTCTGCAAGCATGCCTGAGCACTTTCTTTCCAGCCAGCCCCTCCTCAGAGAGCTGTAGGGGAAAAGTGCCACAGTGGGGCCAGGGGCATTGTCCTGTGGGCATCCCAGCCCTGAGCTTAATCTCTCTTCTTTCTCTCTGTCTTTCAGCTGCTGGGATATGAATGACAACACAGCTCTGTGGTGGGTGATCAAAGGCCCTGTGGTTGGTTCCATAATGGTGAGTATCCTTGAGACAAGGAGGGGGGAAGAGACAGGGCCTGGGCAGAAAACAGGAGAAGAGGAGAAATACAGAGGTTGCTTTACAAACCATCCTCTTTCCTTTTCATGGCTACATTATATTCTGGAACATGGATACACAAGTTATTTAGCTATCCCACTAGTGTTGGACATTTGGATTATCTCATTTTTCCTCATAACAAAATATGCTACTTGGAGCAGTTGTGTGCATAATTTTGAGCATGAGTATTTCTTTAGAATAAATCTCTAGAAATGGAATTGCTGGGTCGGAACGAGTACCTCTTATCACTGTCTGCACTTAAAATATCAAACATTTACATTTTTGCATACTCTTCTGGGGAATAATGGTAGCTCATCGTTTTAACGTGAATCTCTCCACATTGCTGGTGCAGTGAAGTATTTTTTTTCCAAGCACTTATTGAAAATTTGTTTTTATTCTGGTCATTACCTGTTTATTTCTTTTGCTCGTTTTTCTTTTGCTTGCTTTGATCACTTGTCTAACTGTTTGAAAGATAGTAATGCTTTGTCGGTTAAACACGTTGTAAGTGTGTTTACAAGACTGCATAATTTTATTACAGTCAAACTATCAGGTTTTGTCTTCATGAATTCTGAAACTTATTTCTTGTTTGTGGAAGTCTTTTCCCATCCTAGGATATAAAAGTATTTTTAACTGTTTTATAACAATTTTATGGGTTGGATTATTATATATATGTCCTTAATTTAGCTAATTTTTTAAAGCTTATTTATTTTGAGAGAGAGAGAGAGAGAGAGCACAAGTGGGGGAGGGGGAGAGAGAGAGAGAGAGAGAGAGAGAGAGAGAGAGAGAGAGAATCCAAGCAGGCTTCATGCTGTCAGCACAGAGCTCGACATTAGCCCATGAAACTGTGAGGTCATGATCTCAGCCATGATCAGGAGTCGGACACTCAACGGACTGAGCCACTGAGGCACCCCAGTCAAGCTAAATTTTTATTTCTTTGTCTAATCTAAAATGATATCTAATCTTCCTTAGTTTTTTTCCCCCAGTTGGATAGACATTCCACCCTTTTAATTTTTTATTAAATAGACCATTATTTCTCTATTATGTTAAAATGTTACTTTATCATGAACATTCAATACATTCTTCTTGTATTTAGTTCCAGACTTTCTATGTTATATTACTAATCTATTAGGCTATTTCCATGGTGAATGCCCTCTTGTGTTTGTTATTATTAACCTGGTAGCAGGTTTTGAGATCTGGTATGTTAATATCCCTTTCTTTATTGTTTTTTCCTTCAAAATTTTCTTGCACACTTACTTGTTCAAGTGAACTTTCAAATATCCTTGTCAAATTGCAAAAAAAAAAAAAGAGTCTGGTCAAGAGTTTTAGAGAAATTGCATTGAATTTATAAATTAATTTGGAGAAGTGATTTTCTTAAAAATTTGTAATCTTCCTCTCCAAGAACATGGCATGATTCTCCATTTATTCAGCCTTTCTCATAGAGTCATTTGTATAGCTTTTTAGTTGTCTTGTCCAATTTACCTGCAAGGTATTTTCCATTCTGTGCTTGTATTGAATCTGGGACTCATTCTGTCATTGTATGTTCTAGTGGGCTACTAATAGGGAAACTATTAGTTATTGTGTATTTTTGGTTACCTTTTCTCGGTTACCTTTTTAAACTCTCTTATTAGTTCCTGTCCCTTTTCAGTTGGTTTTCATGGGTTTTCTAGGTAGAATATTACATAATCTGTAAATGAAAATAATTTTACTCTTTCTAGTATTTATATCATTTATTCCTAGGTTTTGATGAGGATGGTGTTTGCTATATAGTTTTGGGAAGTTATTCTTCATTGAGCTAGGAAAGTTCCTATTCCTGGCTTGTTTTAGTGTGTATTTTTTAAAAATCAGGAAATCCAATATGTTTTGGAAACATTTTCTGGAGTGATCCCTTCTCTTCGTGATGGACGTTTATAATATTCCAATTTGTCTTCCTAATGAACAATGCTACAATGGATATATTTGTGTGTGTCTTTGAATATGTGTGAATATATCTTTTAGAATTAATCTCTAGGAGTGGAATTTCTGGGACAAAGGGTACGTACATTTAACATTTTCATAGATATCAAATGAACAGAATACAAGAGTGCTCATTTCTCATGTCTTTGTTGATGTTTTGATTACTGAACTATTCACCAATCTTATGGGGGAGAAGGGTAGTTTATTGTTTTAATCTGTTAATGTGACAAATATTAGTAGATTTGTTTTTTTCCCCCTGAACTTCCGGTGTAGAACCTTTATGGACACGATCTGTTTGTTCTTTTAATACACTGCTAAATTCTATTTGTTAACATTTTGTTTGTAGTTTTTGCATTGTTCTTTGTATGTTCTCTAGTGTTAGGTGTGTGGTGTGTGTGTGTGTGTGTGTGTGTGTGTGTGTGTGTGTGTGTGTATGTGTGTGTATTTATATGCTTTCTTCATTGTCCGGGATTTGGAGTAGAGTTTTGTTAGCCTAATAAGTAATTTGTGAGGTTTTCTTTTTATTTGCTTTTAAACAAAAGCAAATGAGGTAGTTTGTAAGTTACATCTTCCCTGAAGGTATTAAGAGACTGGTCTGTAAAGTTATCTGCATTTTAATGCCTTTTAGTGCATGCATCTTTGATTAGTTTATTTCAATTTCTCCTAAGGACATTGCTCTACTCAGATTTTCCACATCTTCTTTTAACTTTTTTTAAGTTTATTTATTGAGAGAGAGAGAGCAGGGGAGGGGCAGAGAGAGAGGGAGAAAGAGAATCCCATGCAGGCTCCATGCCACCAGCACAGGGCCCCACACAAGGCTCAAATTCATGAACCACGAGATCATGACCTGAGCAGAAACTTGAATCAGACCCTCAATTGACTGAGCCACTCGGGCACCCTCTATATCTTTTTTTTTTTTTATTTTTATTTTTTAAATTTATTTATTTTTTGAGACAGAGAGAGACAGCATGAATGGGGGAGGAACAGAGAGAGAGGGAGACACAGAATCCGAAACAGGCTCCAGGCTCTGAGCTGTCAGCACAGAGCCTGACGCGGGGCTCGAACTCATGGACCGTGAGATCATGACCTGAGCCGAAGTCGGCCGCTTAACCAACTGAGCCACCCAGGCGCCCCCCTCTATATCTTCTTGATTCGATTTTGTTAATTTCTATTTTCCCATTTTGTTTGATTTTCCCTTGTGATTTAAAATATTCTATACATCTGTTGTCTTGTCCTCCTTCTGATCCCTAAATTTGTTTAGTTGTATTTTCTCCTTTTGGATCGACTAACATTTGCAGTGAGCAGTGTTCTGTGCTGAATTCCAGGTACTGTGTAGACGCTGGGCTTGTAGTGGAGATCATTGAGAGAACCCTGACTTCATAGAGCATGCTTTATCTTTCTAATTGATCTGTGGAAACAAACAAACAAAAAAACAAAGCCCCCAAATAAAGTTTTTATTGATCGTCTACCTTTTTCCTATTTCTTTATAATGCATTTTTATCTTTATTAATTTCCCTCTTGTGTAAGTTAAAACTGTGGCACTTCCCCCTAGCTTTTGATTTGAATGCTTCATTATATTATAGTCGATATTTACTATGTTTTTAGTAAGTTAGTGTCAAGTTCTGCATTTTTCTTTTCTCCAGGCACTGCTTTGGCTCCATCCAGATGATGTCACTGTATGGTCCTTTCATTGCACCTTGTTTCTATTAGTTTGCTCCCTGTCCTCCCCTTTCTGTTTAGAGAGATTTTGTCCCTGATCTTCATCTGAAGGTAAATGCTGTCATTGTCATTCCCAGGCAGCTTTTTAATTAATAATACTTATGGTTGTCCTTTCTGGTTCCCCATGTTCAGTTACTCTGAGCTTGGAGTTTCTCCAGAGGACAGCTCTCACCTCGGCAGGAGCCTCTTCTCTGTTTGTTTAGCATTGTTTTCCATCACCCCGATCCGATTTGCTTTCTCTTCTAGAAATTGCCTACTTTTCTGGCTCAGTCATGAGCCAGAAATACTCAGTTTTTCTCAGTGCTCTTATGAAACTCTTTTTCTTCTATCTCTTCTGTCATTTCAGCAATAGTAAATGGGAGGCAAACAAGTGTTCTCACGTTGCCATCTTGGATTCTAAGTCTAGATGGGATTTTGACTGATCAGAGAGGGTCCTCCTGGGGCAGCAACAGTCCATGCAGAAGCGAGAGCTGTGGCAAGTCTTTGCCCAGAATCATTTCTGTCTTTTCTTTGCTCTTCAGGTTAACTTTGTGCTCTTCATTGGCATCATCGTCATCCTCGTGCAGAAACTTCAGTCTCCAGACATGGGAGGCAACGAGTCCAGCATCTACTTGTAAGTACCATTGTGTGAATGCCATAGTCACTTCCAACAGCTATGTGGGCCCTGCACTGAGGTCACAGGAGAAGGCCTAGGTTTTGCTGACAGGGTAAACCAGCAGCGGCATTTGCAAGACTTCTTTCTGATTAAAGTGCCTTTAAAATGTAGTTGCCTTGCCTGTCCTTTAGCCAGCCCAGGAGCTAATCCACATGGTGATTACATGGAAGGGAAAAGAGAGAGAGAGGAAGAGATGGTCAGACCCTGTGTCACATGAGGAAAAGCAATATGGAAGACACCAGATTCCTTAGGGTAGTTAGGGTCTTAGTTGTTTCACAGTTGGATTTCCTTTGGGGATCTTGGTTCTGTGGGAAGTTCATGAATGCCACTGGATGCACTGTTGCCTGATGTCCCCACCCCAGCCCAGTGGGGCTGAGCAAGTTGCTCAGCCCCGACTAGCGAACCAGGTGGACATTCTTGCTGGCTATTGGAAGAGGGGATTTTTTCTCTTCTCCACCTTCTTTCAGGGAAGCTCTATCTTCGGGCCTGGTCTTCCTCCTATAACTCCCTCCTCCCTGACCAGAGGGACAGCTGATATGTTTGACATAGCTGGGGTTCCTCAGGCAACACTTACCATTGAGTGTAGGGTTTTCTCCACCTCCATGGCTGTTTGGCTTTGCTTCCTACAAATCTTTTCGCAGTAACGTCCCTAACAGCTTGCCCCACTTGCTCTGCCACCCCTCTCCCAGCCTTCCACTTATTCTGAATCAGACCGGGAAGCTTCCATTTCACCCTTCTTGCCTCATGATCAGGAGAATGACCAGCTGGGTGTGTGGGGTGTGGGGACACTGCTGCTGCCGGGGGGGAAGGTCGAACCCCTGTGGTTGGCTGGTGGGGTCAGATGGGCACAGAAAGTCTGAGGGCATTCTCTGGGGTCTGTCCATGGGCAAGATGGAAGCCATATGTGTTGCCTCTTTAGTTTTTAAAGAAAAGAGCAGATTAGAAGGAGCTGAGGTATTCGCATGGCGTCAGTGGGGGCTTGGTCCTGTTTTCATTGGAGACTCCAACCCAGTGGGGCTCAGAACCTTGATGGCTGCCAGTGGACAAGTAGAGCAGCAGAGAGACCCCACCAGAGGGTTCTCCTCACCGGCCATTCTCCTGGATAGACGGTGTGGCAGGAACTACCCAGAGACCCATCCCAGATCCTTAGGGCTTCCCCAGAGATGCAGAACTTGCCCTGGGTCTGTGTGGTCAGCTTGGGCGCCTGCCTTGTAGAAGTCCTTCCCGTGGGGCTGGGGGATCTGCATAGGGCCTGGCTTGGTCAGCCTTGTTTTCCCTGCATTTAAGGATGATTACATTTCATTGGAAAAGACCCCCTACCTTTTTTTTTTTTTTTTTTTTTGCTGTTCATTTACTGTCTTTTTTTTTTTTTCATGTTTTTGCAAGTGTTTTTTGTTTTTGTTTTTTTACCAACCCCTGCTTATCTGTATGTGTTTATGTAGTCAAAAATTTGTCATGCATATAAGTCATAAAGTCTCTAAGGCCTTGCACTGGGGGACCAGTGGGACTGGCTCCCTGTGACTGACTAACTTTCCTAGAGGGATCATTCCTACCTTAGTCTCTAGCACCCACAAAACAGAGCCCTGCCGCTCCCTTCACCTCCCTGTCTGGCGTCAGCTCTCACGTCCTATGTCTAGCCACACGGTGGACTGCTCTAGGGCCGAATGCCTCCCATGCAGTTGTTTCTGACATCTGAAGCTACTGGCAGCTAAATTGCCCTTTTCTTTCCTTTGAGCTCCAGCCTTGGTCCCCCTACTCTCTGCTTGCTGCTGGGAAGGGTTTCTTCTTCTGGGGTTTCTGGGATCTCTTCTCTGGGAGGCTTCCCCTTCCTTCCCTCCCACAGGGACACACACAGGGGTCCAACTGCAACCTAATAAGGACACTCTACTGACCCCAACGCACACTTCACCAGCTTAGACATCTTGTGGTAGGCAGCCGGAAGCTCCCCAGGTCTGGTGGGAGGGAAGTGTGGGGTCAGGGTTTCCGAAATATTCCCAGACTGGGAGCTGTAGGATCCTGTCCGGCCTTCCTAATGCATAGACAACCATTTGTAAGAGTGATTTATACATTTAAGTACATTTAAGAACCAGCTGGTTGGTTTGCTTCTGCTGTGGACAAAAAAATCCCCTTGCAATCTCAGAAAATCCTCTTTGGTGCTAGTCTCAAGCCCCAAAGACAAAAAACTCAGGTGCGGTTGGCAAGCCAGGTGGGAGGGCTAACACAGGATGAGGGGCCCTTGATCCCCTGACATTTAGCAACCTACATGAGTGTTTCCAGGGTCAAGGAGACCCTGTTGGTGGAAAGTGAGGGATAATCAAGGAGACGGTGCTGCTGAGGACTGCAGGCTTTTTGCCAACACTTGCAACTCCGTCCACGCACATTTAGTGCCCACGAACACCCAGTGATCTGGTGGGCTGAGTAAGCGTCCCTTTTTACAGCTGAGGGAGCTAGTTGTCAGTGTAGTGCAATGAATCCAGTAGGAGCAAGTGAAGCCATAGCTGTGGTGCCGCCAGCCCTTGGCTCTAAGCTTGACTACACCATCTTTCCTGTCCTCGAGGAAATGACAGATGAGAGATGGTGTTCAATAAGTGTATAAGCAAGGCTTCCTGGAAGAAACAGCCCCAATGGGATCCAGCCTTGTAGAGAACTGCCCCCCTCCCAGAGTGCTTTGGGCTGGGAGGTGTCTGCTGTGGGGGGAGGGGAGACTATCGGGGGGATGGGAAGGGGCAGGACCTGGTGGGAGAGGAGATTTCAGGGCTGTGCCTGAGTCCCCTTGGGCCACCAGAGTTATGTGTGGGGCAGAGAGGCCCCTTCAGATCTGCCCACAACAGCTTTCCGATTTTTTCCTCTGTTTCCAGAACAAATTTAAGCCTGGGAGTCCCCAAGAAAGCCCGAGAGGACCCCCTGCCTGTGCCCTCAGACCAGCATTCACTCCCTTTCCTGTAGGTTGGTTCCAGCTGCTTAGATGATAAGGGTTTGAGATGGCGCTTCTGTTGGAGGCTTGGATCCCCGCAGGGGGTGGTAGCACTGAGCCACCCACACTCTTTCACCTGGTGCTCCTGATGAAATGAGTCGCTGGCACCAGGACTTGGGCAGGGGCCAGGTGTGGAGTGTGGGCCTGGGTCAGGGCTTGGCATGTGCTCTGGCTCACTGTCGTCTGGGGTGGGGGTTAGGGCTCAGCCTGAGGCTGGGATCAGGGTTAGTCTGCTCTTTCCTGCCCTTAGCTTTGCGAGAAGCCGGCTGGCTCAGAAAAGGGAGGGTGAGTTCCCACACAGACATGGACTGTGCTGAGACCGTCTCCAGGAGCTGGCTTTACTCCCAGCTGTCTCTCCATTACAGGATGGACATTGGAAGCTGGGTCTGGGCTCGGGGAGAGAACCCCCATCTGTATTTCCCTCAGGGACCTTGCAGAGCAGGTCTGCACAGCCCCTTGGGTGAAGGAAGGAGATGAGAGCAGATACCATGATGTAGATAGCAGGGCTGTGACATACCCAGCGTCTGAAGGGTGACCTCGACTCCACAGACAGGCTCTGTGGTGGCAGAAATGCAGCCAGGAAGCCATCAGTCCAGGAGCTCAGCCCACAGCCTAAGGCTTCCAGTTCACATGGGGCTTCATTTCCCACTTCCAAAGCACCCCTCCTCTGTCTAGGAGGGCCCCGTCCTCACAACTCCTGTTAGGGATCAGCAGCGGGGGAATGGTTACTCCTGTTTTGCAGATGAAGAAACTGAGGCCCAGAGAAGGAAAGTGACACCACCTGAGACCACCCAGCAAGTCAGTGTCTAGACAAAGCCTTGAGCTCAGGTGCCCTGACCCCCCAGGCTGGGGAGGGGGCACAGAGGGTGAGCTTGTCCTCAGTGGTGGGCGAGGAGGGAGAGGTGGGCAGAGAAGCTCCAAGATCTGCTGAGCTGAGCTGAGCTTCCGGCCAGAGTACCAGCACGGTGTGCAGTGCTTGCCTGGGGGCTGGGCCAGGGTTCTGGGGCTTTACAGCATCTTGCCATCATGAGGGACCCTATGGAGAATGTTCGGTTCAGACTGAGACCTTCTGTAGGCCTGCCAACTATCCCAGTGCTTCAGTGATCACTAGGAACAAGGTGAAATAGACAGGGGTGCTGCCTCAAAGCCGCCCCCACCACCACAGGATGGGGGTCTAACATTCGGTCCGGCATTTCCTGGGGCTACAGCAGCTTTGCACACAAAAGTCACCAAAGCTCCAAAGCTTCCATGGAGTTTAGCCTGTGACCAAAACAGGGGTCGAAGAAACCGTGTGCTGCCTCCCTGGGTTACACACTGAAGTGCTGAGACCTGGAAGTGGCTTTGACCTTCCTGCAGATACACAGCAAAGCCTTGGCAGAACCAGACCCGGGAGCCAGGGCTTCCTGGTTTCCAAATGCAGCCGTGGGCCCTGCACCTGCCATGGGGATCTCTACCTTCTGAGTCAGTTCCCGCCCAGCACCCTTGTCTGAATGTCTTATCCTCCCTTGGGTCCAAATCAGAACTGAGTTCACCAGCCAGTCTGGGTTTATGTCTTCCTTTTGATTAAATTCCTTTCACTAATTGTAGTGACTTTTTAGAGGTCATGACATCTCTTCCTTTCTCACATCTATATCTGGCTTTTCTGCCCCTCTCTTGTGTCATTTCAGTGGGTCCCTTTGCACAGAGCCATTGAAGGTTTGGGAGAAATGGAGTATTTGGGAAGAAGGCCACTTACCTCTTTGCCCAGATCCTTCTCCCGAGAGGCCTCCCAGGCATCAGGTCCCCCCACTTTGTTTACCCTTCCCTGTCCGAGACCCACATCTTTATGAGGGGCCTGATCTCCCAGCTAACTAAGTGGCCTCTAAGGAAATCAGAGGAGTTTGTATTTACTGTGTCCAGGGCCCAGGAACATCAGGGACAACTTGGGAGCTCAGAGACGGAACAGTCTCAGAAGAGAGCAGCTGAAGCTTTAGAATTCAGGGTGAGGGCTTAAGCCTGGTGGGGATGGGGCGGCATCTGAAGTTTGGGTTCCTGGGCCCTCAGCTAGGCCATGGTTGAGGGATCAGGCCACTGGCTGTAGGAGAAAGTAGCCAGCCATTCAATCTGGACCAGGTAGAGAATAAATTTAGAGGCTACAATGGTTCCCATTCCCGAATACCCAATTAAGTTGTTTTAATTTGTGAGAAAAAGCATACTTATGTGTCCATCTGTCTCTTCGTATGTGTATGAAACAGACCTTTGACATTCACTGAGGACACATGAAAAAACTTCTCAAATATGGGACTTCCTCATGACAGTGTGTTTCGAGCTTCGAGTTGTATGTGGATCACCTAGGGACCTTGTTAAAATGCAGATCTGGAGCCAGCAGGGCTGGGGCGGCACCTAAGATTCTGCATCTCTAAGAAGCTCTCAGGTGGTACTGATGCCGCTGATCTGGATAGCAGAGCCTCACGCAGGACCTCACATCCCATGTCTGTAAAGTGGGCCAGTAGTGCCCTCACAGAGGGGTGTGAGCTGAGAGGTGCCATTTTTTAAGTGGGAACACCACGCTTGACTGTGGCAAGGGTCCTGGGTGGACCTCGGCTTGCCTCCTCTTTGAAGTGTGTGATTCACATTCGTGCCTCAGCAAAATGACATGTCTCCACATGTCAAGGACCTTCAGACTTCCTCTCAAAGATCAGGAATCACAGATTACAAATCAGTGAATGTCCAAGGTCTGGTCTCTTCATGTGTATTTGTTCTCATGTGTATCAGATCCCTGCAGATAGATCCGTTCACCAGCAGGTGCCAGGAGCTCGGTACCTCATGGTGCCTGAGGAGGGTTCGTGAGGGAGGCTGCTCTTTTGAGGTCTGATGAGAGAACACAGCTTTTCATCCATGTCTTACACGCTTATCAGAGAAGGAGAAGAAGTGTCTGTGGCTTGTCCCCACCCATGCAGAAGCAGGACCGTGATGAGCTAGAACAGATGGAAATTCCGCCTGACCTCTCTGAGGGGGTGGAATTTCTCAGTGCCTCACCCAGGCTAGTAGGGCTAACCCGGGGCTCACCTGTGGATGCCTCGGTGTTTCTGCAGGCAGTGGGGCGGTACCCAAAAGGGGACTTTCTCAGCCTTCAGCCCCTGCCCTTTGAACTTCAGAAAGTCTAGCCCAGTGCTGTGCTGTAGACCTCTCAGCAGGGACAACAATGTCCTAGCCTGTGCTCTCCAGTATGAGAGCCACTAGCTGCACGTGGCCGTTGAGTCCTGGCAAGGTGGCTAGGGGAACGGAGGAAAGCGGAGTTCTAATTTGATTTAATTTTCATTCCAATAGCTGCCGATGGGTAGTGGCTGTCCTATTGGACAGTGCAGATCGAGACCAATTAACAATCTCTTCCAGCCATCCTGCCTTTCCCCCTCCCGCCCCCGCCCCGTATGCCCACACTGAACTGCCTGGGGGCTCAGAGAGGACGAGGTGCAGGCAGAAGAGTGAGAGGTGTAGAGGAGAAAGACCAGTGGACACCCAAGCCCAGGACTGGCCTGATTCAGGCTGGGTGGGCCCGGGCTAGGCAGCACGAGGTCCACGGGCTGTGTTTCCAGCTGCCCACCTGGCTGAGTGACCTCCGACAAGGCCGTGCTCTGAGCCTGGACCTGACTCAGCCAATTTCTGGGGCCCCTGCTTGAGACCCAGCCCCGCCCCCACCTTCGGAACACACGTTCCCGCCAGCTCCCCTTACCTGTCTGTGGACCCAGCGTGAGCGCTCGTTGCGTGCACGTGTGTCCGTGCACACACCTGTACACGTATGGGCATGCATTTCTATGTCCAGAGCTGACCATGTCTTGGCCCCTGGCTTCCTCATCCTCTTCCATGTCACTGCCCCAGCCCTGTCTCCATCCCTGGGCTCCTCTGCCCTCCCCTGAGCCTTGGCGCTCCAGGTCCACCTCAGTTTCTTCATTGCCCGATGCCCCCAGCTGACAGAAGTGCTGATCTTGTCACACCCAGCAGCTGCGTGCAGAAATGCTACTGCAAGCCACAGCGGGCTCAGCAGCACCCTTGCAAGATGTCAGAACTGTCCACCATAACTCTGTAAGTGTGCGTGGCGTGGCTGTGGCCGGGAGGCCCGGAGGGGAGGGGGCCGCATGCTGCTGCCGCTGCCCGGAGCTTGCATCCCGCCGGCTGGACGAGAGCGGAGAGCGAGCCTGTGCCTCCAGCCTGGCCCTTTCTGCACTGTTGCATGTTGTTGTCTGTGTGTCTTGTGAGTTCTCTGCAGCCTCGAGGCCCTCGGGGCGGGGTGGGGTGGGGTGGGGGGAGGTTGTGGGGATGGAGTGGCAGGGCTGAGGCCTGGAAGCCTCTCCTGCAGCCGCCCCGACGTGTGGTCTTCCCAGAATCCCCCACTTCCCTGGGCTCGTCTTTGCAGCTGCCAAATCAAGTTCTAAGACCCTTAGAGCTTGAATTCTCAGAGACTGTCCCCCTGCACGGGACAGGACCCTCACCCTGAGGAACCTCACTCACGCTTCATGTGCCAAGTGGCTTAATCCCCACACTGACCCTGTGAGATGGGTTCTTGTAGAAACGCCATTTTACAGATAAGAAAACGGAACACAGAGAGGTGAAGTACTCACTCAAGGTCACATAGTTGGTGTCTCTAAGTGAAGCTCAGTCTTAACTTGGAAATTGCTTGAAGTGGAGGAACCCACTCTAATTTGGGCAGCTCTGACCAAATTGGAAGGTCTTCTTGGTATTTTTTAGGCTCTCTGCCCATTCATGCCTCTTTCGGGCAGGACAGAGGCCAAGGCCTGTGTCACTGTCTCTGTGGCTTAACCAGATCATAGGGTGATTCTGTGACTGACCTCCAAGGGGTCCCAAGGCTCACACCATATGTCCCTATTCCATGGCCTCTGGTCAGCTCTGAAGTAGAGAGGTCCCAGAAATATGGGCCCTAGTGGCCTCCTCATCTGCCCTCTCTGCCCTGTCTACCAAAGGGGTCACCGAGATGCCCTGGGTCCCTGACAGAAGTCCCCGTCCATTCCAGGGGACGGCTACAGGACCACCAGGGAGGAAAAGTGTTGCCCTTGCTGCCATTTGCCACATGGCCAGGAAGTTGGAAGGACTTGAGCTCGTGTCTGAAAGGGCCCTGCTTCTCACACGATGGGCCCATCCATCCACTGCCACCATGAAAGCTGGAGAGGCTTGGCCTTTTGGTTTCCAAGACACTTTGGAACTGTAGGGTCAAGTCCCTGCAAACAGGCCCACACGTGTAGAGGAGGCAGGGAAGGAGGAGGGCAGGGACAACAGGCACGCCCCAGGGCTGCCTTCCCTCCTGAGTCCCTTCAATTAAGCTTCACTTGTAAAGTAACCACTTTAGGCAGGGTTGCAGAGTGGTTCCCCAGGCGCCCACATACCTCAGTTCCAGGCCACTTGCCTCTCCTTTTTGGACCTTCATTTTTCAGCCATCACTCCCTGTTGCCTCTGGTGCTAGCCACTGGATGCGCAGAGATGAGTAGGACCCGAACCCCGGGTCGTGGTCAGGTTTCAGAGCTCTGAGGCTTTCGTATGGTCTGGACATTCGTTTACCCTTTCACGGGCAGGCAGGTGCCTTCTGAGCGGGAAGCCCCCAGCCTGGCGTGTGCTGGGTGCTGGCCAGGGAAGGTAACTGATAAGCACCATGCTTACCTCCAAGGAGCCACAGTCTGAGAGGATAGACCACTCAAGAACCACACCTGGGCTCAGAGTGGGACCTCCTCACATCCTGTTGGCTCCAGCCCTGGTTCTGGGGCACCTGGGTCCTACAGAACGGGCTGCCTGTGAGCAGGGACGGAAGGCATGGGCACTGGCTCTCTGGGGGGCTTCTTCCTTCCAGGGCTGAGTGGTGGTCCACCTGAAGGTCTTCTTAGGCTACCCCTCCTCTTTCCTTTGTGTCGCCTTCTCTGCTTTTCTTTTTTCCCTTCCCCCTCCCTCCTTCCTTCCCTCTCATTTGAAACTGGGAAGCCAAGGGCCTCACTCAGACTCCATGGATTCACCTTCTCCTAAAATCTGGAGCCCCCACATGCAACAGAACATTCTCTCCCACAAAGGCTGGGATGGGGAAGAGGACAGGGTACATATGTAACTGTCCCAACTCAAAGGGCCATCCCACACCCGGTTGTCCATCCCTGTGGACAATAACTGAGAGGGAGGGGAGCCGAACCTCCCACTTATCCCCAACTCCGATGGCCCAGGGGGCAGACTGCACCTGCAGGGCAGGGCTGGCTCTTCCAGAAGATCCAGAGGGAGCCAGTACACTGGGGTGGGTGAAGATGGGGTGCTACTCTTGGAGACTCCCTGGGAGTACCCCTTCTGATAGAAGAGGACCCACAAGGATATGCAATATTTACCCTCCAGATGTCATACCATGGCTCTGTGCCCCCGCCCATCAGAGCAGAGCCCCACCCACTGGGCTTAGCAGCCAATGGCCAGCAGCCTCAGGGGGCATGGAAGTCCCTTTGGTCCTGTCTCTCTTTAACCCACAAGCTCCAAGCAGATAGCCTCCTCTCTCTTGACTGTTTCCCTGGTGGCAGGTTCCTCTGGCTTAGTTGGTGCTTGTTTATTCCCAGTGTCAGTAAATCCTTCCTAAGATCCCTCCTAGGTCTCACCCACTGTGCACCGCACCTGTCCCCCCAACCCCCCCCCCCGCCCCACCCTGGGCTGCACTTCCCCATCACTCTCCATGAGTGTCCTGGCAACCCCAGACTCAGAAAAGCCCACTGCCTCTGTGGCCCCTTAGGGGGTTGTCTTTTTAGGCACGTGGAACTTTCTTCCAGAGCAGGAGAGGGTTTGCTTTGCTTGAGGGTCCATGATATCATTCAAGCCTTCTGAATCCAATCCCTCTATTTGCACCGACTTCACTTTTCCCAGGGGGTTTGCACCTCCCACAAGGGGTGTCTGTAAATCACACACTCCCATGTGCATTTTTAGTGGCTCTACAGGATACGGACATGGCCTAGAGGGATGGGATGTTCCCCGAGAACCTCCCAGGGAGTTCTGGAAGGCCTGCTCTGTTGGCCACCATTCGTCCCAGGCCCCATTCTTTCTAGGAAAGAATCCCAAGAGGGTCTGTGGACAGCAGCCCCAGCCCTGGGAGAGAGCAGGGAGCTCGGACCGGCGTCTCTGCCCTCCCTGGTTCCAGCATCAAGACTTGGCAGTTCCCCAGAACAATATCTTGTTCTCTCCCGACAGACGGCTAGCCCGGTCCACCCTGCTGCTCATCCCGCTATTTGGAATCCACTACACGGTATTCGCCTTCTCCCCGGAGAACGTCAGCAAGAGGGAGAGGCTTGTGTTTGAGCTGGGGCTGGGCTCCTTCCAGGTAGGTGTGGCAGAAATGGCAGGTGGAACTCGTGGAGAGCCAGGGAGGGTCCTGGCCCCTGACCTGCCAGCGGTTCTGACTTCTTTAACCCAGTCTCAGCCTCGTGTTTCTGTCTCTGAAATGAGTCCTAGAAGAGAGGGGAGCTGGGCGAGCCCCTTCTGCCGTGTACCCTGTGGGCTCCCAAGAGAACACACACTGATGTCTTGTTGCCGCATCTGGGCGTTCTGAGCAAGGCCTCCCTTGGGTGCCCATCCCTCACCTTCAGCCTGGGACGTGAGCACAGTGCTCTCCAGAGACCTCTGTGTCCACAGCCTGACTGCAGTCTACAGACCATGTCTCTTCTGAGCGCTGGAGCTCGGTCTTACCCCGGTTGGGGTCCCCAGCACAGGACCTGGCCACAGAGAGCAGAATGAGCTGAACAGGTAGATGAGCAAAGAGATGCATAAATGATCCAGGGACTAGCAAGTGGGGAGCCATGAATCCATGCATGGAGGCATAGGTAGGTGGGGTTTTCAGTATGTGAGGGAAGGAGTGAGCGAGTTGGTATGAGGATGCACAGTGACTGCATTAACAGATGGCAGCCCAGGTGGCCAGTGAAAGTAGCAGTGGCAACCTTGGGTCCCCAGGACTGAGCACCTCTCCCTAAGCCAGCTGTTTAACCCAGCTTCTTGATGGTCTAACACAGAAGGTTACTCTGTGTATCTGACTTAATCTCTTCCCCCACCCCGCCCCCATTTTAACCCAAGGCCACTTCACCTGTTAGAGTTCTTAGCCTGGTGAGGCTGGGAGTTGTACAGACACAGCCCCAGCTTGGGAGTCAGAACCCAGGGCTTCTGTCTAAGCACAGAAAATTCTAAATGCAAAGAATATGCGTAAAGGTAGGAAGAATAGACAGCTGCCTGCTCTGTGCCGGGCATTTACTCGTGTGTGTTGTGTGTGCTGTGTACAAGAGGATCTGGCCAAGGTGGGGTGGGATGGGGAGGTATCAGGGATAGAGACATAGGTCTGTTCTATCCTGGAGTAGTGCCGTCCTCAGGGTCCTACAAACTGGTTAGGGGGCCCAGAGAACATCCAACGGACATCTAGGACAAGCTTCTTGTAGAAAGTAGGATAGAGCTGGCCCTTGGGAATGGGAAGGATCTGACCTAGGAAATGTGAGATCCAAAGTCGGGGTGTAGCCATTTGGCCTCATGGGGACGGCCATCTTGGTTCAGCAGAACTTACCCATCTTACTGCAGGTTCCTGGGCAGATGGCCTCCTATCCAGTTCATTATATTTTTCTGCCTTCTAGGGTCATTCCCCTTTTCTTCCACCTCCTATACTCCCAGTGCACAAGGTCCCTTGCTAGCATTCTCAGGTTATTTTTGCTCTTTCTCCCTAGGGTTTTGTGGTGGCTGTTCTCTACTGTTTTCTGAATGGGGAGGTAAGACTCTGGCCCTCTGACTTCCTAACAATGGAGGTGGGGATTGCCAGGGAGCAGGCAGGTAGGGACATCGCCTGCTGCCTACCAGAGCTGATTCCCTAGACCAGGGCAATGCCAGGCTCCCAGAACCTGGACGAGGGGGAAGGCAGTGGTGCTAGGGTCTCCTGACAGCCTCCACCCCGTGCCAGAATCTCTCCCACTTTGCCTACTGTGCAAGGCATCAGCTGTGCCTGGAAAGGCATTGCCTGCTGAGCACAGCCCTTCCTGGCAGGGCTTGCATAGTAAGACTACCTTAGTAAAGAAAAATGGAAAGTGAGGAAGGGTGAGGTACAGACAATGGGACCTATAGTTTATGAGGCTGTGATGAGCAGGGCTGCTGAGGAGGGACTCTGGGGACTTGGAAGAGACCCCGGGAGAGGCCTAGAACCTTCTTGTATTGTTCCATTCCCAGGATGATGCTTTTGAATAGAGCCCATAACAGAGGTGCTGGGATAGGGATGGGGACTGAATGGGTGGGATGGGTTTAGAGAGTGGGCAGGAATCATTGCATCTGTGCTGGCATCTTGCCTGCATGACCTCAGCAGGCTCCCCCTCTTTTTGCATGTGAGAAACCAGAAGTTAGGGTTCAATGATTGCCAAGACAATCTATGGGAAGGTCAGATGAGGATAGATAAGGAGACAGAGCCCTGCAGGGGGTGGCTGGGGAGACAGGAAGTGGGAGTGTGTGGAGCTTAGTGGGGGAGGTGGGGGCTGGAATTGGAGGGCTGGATGCTGGTACCACTCACTTCTAGTCATGCAGTTCATGCACTAAGCAAATGTGCTGGACTGAGGGGGCATATGGAGGCTGAAACTGGCCATGCCCTGTACTTAACTATGCTAACAGCAACATGGGGGGTGTGTTCAGCCAGAGAGTGCATTATTTAGTGGTCCTCAACCCTGACTGCATATTGGAATCCACTGGGAAGCTTTACAACCTATGGATGCCTTACCGCAGAGATTCTGATGTAATTGTTCTGGGATATGATATGGGCATCTGGACTTTTAAAGCTCTCCAGGTAATTCTAATCTGCGGCCCACTGTTAATGGTGTGAGAGAGTGGGGCTCCTTGCCCTGATCTCCCTGACCCAAGGGCCTGTGAGCTGGTCTCTGACTATGGAGCACCAAGGCCCAGGAACAGAGGCCCACAGAGAACAAGAAGCCACTGGAGGGTCTTGCTCAGTGACTTGGGAAAGGGGCTGAGGTCAGCTCCTCAGAGGCCTTCTTTCCCATTGGTGGCCTTGAGGGCTACAAGTGCCATTTGGGAGTTGCTGGGTACTGCAGGAGGTGGCAGGGCCAGCCTGGGAGGGGTCCCGGGCAGAGCATTCAGGTGGATGAGGCTAGAGAAGGTGTCTGTCTGGAAGTGACTGTCCAAGTTGCTCCCTGCAGGTACAGGCGGAGATCAAGCGTAAGTGGCGGAGCTGGAAGGTGAACCGCTACTTTGCCGTGGACTTCAAACACCGGCACCCATCCCTGGCCAGCAGCGGGGTGAACGGGGGCACCCAGCTCTCCATCCTGAGCAAGAGCAGCTCCCAGATCCGCATGTCCGGCCTCCCAGCTGACAACCTGGCCACCTGAGCCCGCACTCCCCTCCTCCTCTCCTCCACACGCAGGCTGGGGTTTGTGGGCAGGCGCCGGCCCACGCATGTTGTGCTTCTTCTCTCACTTCGGGCAGGCCTGAGGCTGGAGGCTGGGCTCCCTGAGGTGGGAGAAGGATGCAGGGCGCAGATGGGTTATTTCCTCTCCCTGTTTGGCGCTGGCCCCACCCACCGTGGGCCGCTGGGCCCTGATCCAGACATGTAAATACGCCCCAAATTTTGAAAAGTTGTCTCATTCCCTACCCCTTTGCCCACTGTCCCTGCTCACCTCAAGCAAGTCCCCAGCTTTACCCTGCCCTGTTTCCACCAGCCTCAGTGATCTCCTTGACCTGGTCAGTGAGGCCCTGTCAACTGAGGCTGACGACCGTGCTTTGGGGGCTTGGGGTGGGCATGTCCAACAGCCACCCCCCCACCAAGTGTCTGACTTTCAGCGTGGACTCCTTGAATCTCCTTGCCACCTGAGGTCCTTCTCAGACCTGGCCCAGTGTCTGAGGCCTGCCAGAGGTCCAACTTGGGCTCCCAGAGCATCCTTTAGTGCAGGCGAGACCTGAGTCGAGACTCCTTCATACCCTCCCCCAGCATCTTGGTGTCTAGGTGCCCAGCTCCTGGGTACAAGGGCAGTGGGATAGCTCCAGAGTTTTTCCATTCAGAGACTTGATTTTGGGTGTGGGGCTAAGGGTCCCAGAATGTTCTGGTGCTCTTCGTTTGGTAGAAGAAAAATTGCCAAGAGCCAGAAATGTGGATGTGATTGGAAAGGAGATGGAAAGAGTTTGGGGCTCCCATGGAAGAAGACCTTCACTGGCTCCATTATTTTACCCCCAACTCAAGGTGAGAGGGGGTTCATCTGGTAGCCTCCCTTCTGCCCCTCCCATCCCCAGGCATCAGCTGCGGACTGTGAGAGATGGATGCCTCAGAGACACTGCTCCCTACCCATGCCTAAGCCTTCCCCCTCCTCATTTCTTCTTAAGTTAAAGCCATGATTAGGATGAACCAGCCGCCTTCCTGTGATGTCAGTGAATCCTGAAACACCTTATGCCTCCATGTGCCCGAGTCCAGGGCCTAGATTTCCCCCTCACCCCACCCCCATGGACAATGAGGATCCCAGCCACCAGCTCTTTGGGCTTGGGCTCAGCTACTGAAATATCTCTGAGACCTTTGCAAAGACTTCCCTCTGTGTATTCTTGACATTGAATCACCACGGACGCTAGAGTGTCCTAGAGTGTTGGGAGGGGAAGCCACACGTGCCATGCCTGTTAGCAGAAGCTGCAAATGGGAGCGATGGCAGATCCCCAATGCCTGTTATGGTTCTCCAGATGCAAATTGCTTGGCCACAGTCTAGGAATTCAAGATGGGGCGCAACTGGGTTGGGGGAAGATGGAGAGAAGTGCTAGAGTGCCACGGCCCATGTGGGGGGTCCATTTCATTCTATGTCAACTTTTGGTGGTGGTCCTGTCCAAGTGTGTTTGTGGACTTGTTTCATGATCATGTTCTGGAATGCTTGGGGAATTTGCGTGGAGAGGAAATACTGCTTAGCTTGGTTTTATAAAGAGGAAGGGGCTTGGGGGTCTGTTTTTGGAGAGGTCTTCAAAGTGACTGGAGAAGGACTTAGTTGCTTTGTTTGGAGACAAGCCCTGTGTCCGTGGCCAGTGAAGCACTGTGGGTCCCTGGGTCTTTGGCAAACCTAGAATCTGCCCTAGTTGGGCTCAGACTACTGATATTGTGGACATGCAGCTCCCTGTTCTGGGCCTTGGTTTCTCCATTTGTGGGATGCAGGGACTTCTAAAGCTTCTCTAGGCTCTGTACTTCAGGAATTCTCCAGTTCAAAAGTAAGCAGATAAAAGGGCATGCATCATTGTTATGTGTATCATCTAAGGTTTTGAAGTGTACATGTTTGTGTATATGTGGAGGGAAGGGAGGATGCTGTTTATTTTCTCTTAGAAAGGAAACATCTGTTTCTTCCACTGGGACACCACAGTGGAAGCTGGTGGGCCAGAGGGAAAGGTCATGACAGGGACAATTGGACAGGTGCCTTGGGCGTGATGTGCTGACCCAGCCGTGTGCCTAGCCAGGGCAGGGTGCCACGGCTGCTTGGATAGTAGCCACCTCCAGATCCTAGGAGCAGTCCCTTAACTGGACCCCATTTCTTCACCCCTGTCCCCACCAGCAGATCTGCTTCACTGTGGAAAAAGAGACTTTGATTTTATATACACATACACACACACACACACACGTCATCAGCAAAAACATCATCAGGCCTGAATTCCATGTGCTGTGCTGTCACCTGAGCCCTGGGTTGCATCCTTGTAGAGGTTCCAGGTTCCCGTTGGTTTGTGGTTTGTTTTTCTGTCTGAATGAGTTATTGCCAGTCTTGTGAACTAGATGTACCCAATGTATTTCGAATGTTCCAGGAGGTTAGGCAGCTGGCTTAAAGGCCACTGGCAGTGGGTGAGAAGCATAAGGTTTGGGTAAAAACCTTCCCTCTCTAGTCTTGGTTTTCAAATCTGTAAAATGGGAAGTAAGACGAGATGATTTGTGTAGCCCAGTGCATGTTTGGAATTCTCTGTCTAAATACCAGCCATCTAGTTGCTGGGAATGGGCCCCAGGCAGGGATTGTGGTATTTGCCTGACTGGAAAGGATAAGAAATCCTGTGCAGCCAGGAGGGGTTTGAAGGTCTTGGGAATGGTTAGGTTGGAGAAGAGCAGAGGTATCCAACTCCTTGACTCTAGAAGATCATTACCAGGAAGGTTTTTTTTTTTTTTTTTTCTTGTTTTATGCAATCCTAAAGGGCAACCGTCACCCAGGGGAGGCTGAATTCTCCTTGGAATGAAGCGATTTTTCAACCTCTTCCATGAATGTCCTGCCATGGGAAAGGCCGTGTTAGGAGAGAGTCTCCAGCCCTAGGGGAAATGGGATTTCAAGTCAGGGATGCTGAGGCTGTCAGGGAATCTGAGAGGGAAGTGTGTGTGATTTGGGCAGGTGGGAGGGGTTCAGTGGCTTTTTGGTGGTACCCAGCACTGTAGGCTTCTTAACCCCCTACTAGAGGCTGGGCTACTTTTCCTGTCTCAGTGGGTAGCTCTGTGGCCCTCCTTGACATATCCAGTGGCCTGCAGTGATTCCTTCTCTGACCCTTACCCCTCCCCAAACCAGCTTCTCCACGGATCAGGGCCAGGCAGCTGGAGCTGGGCCCAAGGCTCGAAGTACACATCATCACTCACCAAGTGTGCTCACTCACCTCCTTCATCTGACCCTTTCCCTTCCTGGAAGGAAAGCTAGAAGAGGCTTTCTTTGTGATTCTGTGAGTACCCTTGACCCCTTCAAGGTCACTCCAAAGTGAAAGCAGTGAGTGCTTTGTCATCGTAAATTCCTGCCTGAGCCCAGTGACCATGGAAGCCAGCCAGAAGAGCTCTGAGCAGGGAGCGGGGAACCCAGGCTTCTCCCAGCTTTGCCACTGACCTGGCCTTGACCCCATCCCCATATATCTTCAGGGAGACTCACGAAGCACTAGATCTGGGAAAGAAAATGGAGATCTGCAGGTCAAACCTCCCCGTTGGGCTGATGAGAAATCACTTACCAGCAGGCCTAGCACAGTGCCTGTATTGTGTTGGGATCCAATATGCTTTACAAACCTGAGTGAGAAAGTGGGCCCACCATCATGTGCCCAGCCTTGCACGTGAGCCAGAATAAAGTGTCCGTACAGAAAACATTCAGCCTTGCGCAGAGGGGCTCTGGCTACAGAAGTTGTTAGGACTCCATATTGCAGGAGGAACAATGGCGTCAGTGTGGCATGGGGAGACCTGTGTTGTAGTTCAAGCCTTACCACCTGCTCTGTCCTCCGAGGCTTGGCCTCTTTGAGCCTCTGCTTCCTAATATGAGACATGGGAGGACATGATTTGCAGTCTGCTCCTCAGGCCAGGGATAAGGTTGAAATGAGACATTCTTGTGTGTAAAAGGGCTTTGGAAACTACGCAGGTAGGGGCTGGTTTCTGGGGTGAAGATCCCTGAAAGGGATCCCATGCTGTTTGTCAACTACTTTGAGCCCTCCTGGGTTAACCTTTGCCCCACTTGTAAAACCACCAGCACCGGGGGTAAGGGGAAGGCCAGTGGGCTCTGACAGACACAGAATTCCAGGCTTATCTCTGCCAACAACTGAATAGTTTGTTCCTGGGGTTAGGATGGGAGAATTTCATGTGGGTGGTGATTTCCATGTCACCTGCATGGGAATCCTTCAAGGATCTGGGATATCCCTGAAGTGGGCTATG
Source organism: Lynx rufus (assembly GCF_022079265.1). NCBI lineage: Eukaryota > Metazoa > Chordata > Mammalia > Carnivora > Felidae > Lynx > Lynx rufus. The sequence goes on from NW_025814856.1 coordinate 123,123,874, forward strand.
TGCCCCTTTCTTCTTTCCCTAAATGTGAAGTCCTGGGATGCGTCTGTGCTTGGCCATTTGTGTCTTGTCTTATGTCCGTGTTTTATAGTTTGCCCTGTGAGGGCTGAAGTGGGGCAGTCCCCAGCATCCCAGATGTGGCTCCAGGCTTGCTTGTGGAACCAGGCTCACCTGTGTTTCATCTCCCACAATAAAGATAAACCCCGCAGACCTCACTGCTACTGCTGCCGCCATTAATGCTGTGCTCACAACCTTGTCCTGGATTTTAAGGATGTCAACCTGCTGTAGATAACTCAATAAATGTCTTATCATTTTTCCTGGTGGCTGTAACTTGGCAGAAGTGGAGGGCAGGGAGGAGAGGAGGTAAGGAGGGGAGGAAATCTGATCATCCAGAGTAATCTGGTTTACACAGTCCTGTGGCCTTCTGGATTCCAAGGGAGAGGTGTGAGAACAAGCATAAATGAGCTTAGGTTGGGCTTGGAAGAGTCAGGTCCTAGGATCATGCAAACTGAATGGAATGAAGATGTCTTGGATGTTTTGGGTTCCTAGAAATGGAAGTAACTCACCCTACGGTCTCTGATGCCTCGTGGCCTTCATATTGTTTTATCAGCACGGCTACCAGATCCCTCAAAGCTTGCCTACAGTGAGCATTTCATTCCAGGTAAGCACAGGTGCATCATTGGCTGCCAGAGTCCCTCCCCCTAATCTGGATATTCAGAACCATCATTCCAGGCCAGACCAGTTAATGAATTCCATTATTCATTATGAATGAATAACCTCCATTATGAATGGTAACCTCCATTTCCTTGAATTTCTACCAATTGTCACAACTTCCAGTGCCCATTTTTATATGAGTCAGAATTTACAGTTGCCGGCAACAGAAGATAATTTTGACTGATAATTCAGAAAAGGGGTTTAGGAGAAAGATGTTGGGCACCTCCTAGAACTCTCTTGAGGCTGGAGAAAAACAGCAAAGGTGTTTCAAGCTGGAGCATGCCATGGAACTGGTGACAAAGCTGTTGACTGCTGCTGCTGCTGCCAGCCCAGAAGCCTCTTCTGTACCAGCGACCCCCCTCATCATAGTTACCAGTTCTGAGCAGGGAGCTTTGCTGCCATCCTCACCAGCAAATCAGATTCCACGTGCAGCCTCTTAAGTCTCTCACTTCTGAATTGAAGCCTCACATGAGTCCGTTAGATTGGCTGTGTTCCAGCTGCAAAGGAGGCTGGAAATTTGACTTTTCTGGATTCTACCTTGGGTAAGTCAGGCTCCCCAGTCTAGGAATTTTCTAAAAGCCCTGAAATAGCGAATGTCCATTACAGCAGGCCTGAGGTCTACAGCTATGGCAGAAAGCCCTAGCACCCTGTAGTGATTGGGTGGGCCACTCTGAAGAAGTCAGTCAATGACAAGATAAATCCCAACCAGATAACATGTGAGCCCTACAAGCAGAGAGGCCTCTTGCCAAATGCACCAGGTATCTTAGTGGGGGTGTTCCCCAGCTATTTCTGCTTCCTAGGATTGCCCCTCCTTTTTCCTCTCCAGGTCTTCCTCTTCTTGAACCCTAAAAAATATTACCAGGCTTATGTCTTATAACCTACTTAGCAGATATCTTGAGCTGCTTTCAAAATGGAACCTACCCTCAATGGGTGAAAATCAATCTCTGCATGTCAGACTCTGTTGACCACTCAGAAAGAAGACTTCTCTAGTGCCTAGAAGTCTAGTGTCTAGTGTCACTGGTGTGACCCTGATAAAATGAGGTTCCGTATGTTTCGTTCCTGGAGGTCACATTCCAGAAGCAAAGATAAGGAGCCAGAAGTAACTGGAACCTTGAATTCTGTGTTAGACTTGAATTTCTTGGCAACCGTGAAGATCATCAAACTACTAAATCCTGTCCTATCCATTTCACCAAATCTATCAACTATTCCAGACCTCTTTTCTGCCAAGCCCCTTAAAAGAATGCCTTCAACTCCAGTTATTCCTGATGATGTTCTTTGCTACTGGTAGTGTGAGAAATTCCTCTTGGGTACCCAGTGGTTCTCAAGCATTAGCATGCATCAGAATCACCTGAAGTATTGTGAAAATGCATATTGCTGGACCTAAATTTCTCATCCAGCAGGTATGAAGTAGGACCTACCTCATATTCTGCATTTCTAAAAAGTTTCCAGGTGCAGGTGCTGCTTTGGTCTGGAGACTATAGGAAGCACTGTTCTAGACACTCTACCAAGGACACCAGCTGGACATCACAGTCCCTTTTTGTGAACCTTGGGCCTGGACAATGATTAATTTCCCAAGGTGGGGAGGACAAATGCAGATGTCAGCAGCATAAGCTTTAGTCAACTTTTCTTCCCAGGCCACTGTCTTAGGGAAAGGAGGCAGAAAGTTCCAAGAGGAAATCAGCCCATAGATGTACTTTTAGTCTCAAAGTGTAAGATCATCTCTGAACCAACTAGGATGGATTTCAGTGGGCTATAAAATAAAAACATAAAAATAAAATATGTGGTTTAACAAAGAAGTTAATTTTTACCACGTTAAAGAAGTCCAGTGGTAAACACTCCAAAGTTGGTGTGGTGGTGTTATGGTCTCTCTGAGGACTCAAACTTCTCTCTTTCTGCTCCTGCATTCTTAGCGTGTGACTTCCAGTCTCAAGGTCACATGATTCAAGATGGCTCCTGGAGGTCTGGACATCACCAGATTCAGGGGCAGTCAGAGTAGGCAAGATGCCCCTCCTCCTAATTTGTTCATTTTGTTTTAAGAAGCCTCACATCTGCTTATATCTTTTTGGCCAACAATTAATCACATGGCCATAGTTTACTGCAAGGCAGGCAGTATTATGCACCCCTAAGAAAATTGGAAGCAGAGAGTAGATACCGTCTGGCAAACAGTAATTTGTGTGCTAGTCTCAAACTCGCATAGGTGGTGGTCACTGAATTCATCCACACCTGTGAAAAACCAGAGGCTGAATGATCCCACTGATGTCCCACTCTCCAACAGTGGGAACAAAGTGAGGGATGCAGTCTCCAACCTTGTCCATAGAAGGACTCTGGAGGGCCCCACTCATAATTGAGGGAGCTTTTTATGCCCACACATAGGAAGTTCTGGTGTGAGGCATAAGGGCATGTCTGCATTGTTTCTGGTTTTCTCCACCCTGCTTGCTCTCTCATGACTACATTTCCTGAGTGGATCTGCTCTGCCATGGATTCTACATTATATATCTTTTTAATTGGGGGGATCATCAGAGTAGTGATGTAGTTATATACTTCACTTTTTTTTTTTGTCTTTGAATTTTTGTCGGTTGCTCGGAAGTGAACTCAGGTGAGGTACTTCTGAGCTTCCCAACTTTGTTGGACTGCACCCTGGTGACGCCCATTGCTGCTGTTCTGGTCTGGGTGTGCAGATGGCTTATTCCTCCTGTTTTAGGTGCAAGATTATAATTTTGATGTGTGAAACTCAGTCACAAAGAGCTCTTCTAATTTTTAGAATACTATCTTGTAAATGCTCATGTAAAGATAGTTTTCCTTGGCCTCTGAAATAATTGTTTCCTAAATTTCTATATGGGAGAGGCTTATGGGTATCAATGTTTTTAGAAGATGGATGATGGCAGTAGGATATGTGCCTTTCATTTGTTTAGTTAACAAATACTTGTTGAGTATCTAACTCCTCATTTAGCAAATATCACCTCAATGCTTACTGTGTGCCGGGAACTATTCTGTCACTGGTAATCATCACAGATGAGGGCCCTGCTCTCCAAGATCTTACATTCTAAATAAGGAAAGAGAGAGATGAGGTGATTTCAGATAGAGAGAAAGTGTTATAAAGAAAACAGCTATTGATAAGTAGAGACTACTGGGATTGGCCAGCCAGGGGAGACCTATTTAGGATGCAGACATTAAGTACCTGAACATTCGTCCCCTCTCAGACTCGTTAACCCATCCCCTGTGGATCTCTGCAACACCAAAGGGAAAAGCATTCAATGTAGAGGAACCAGCAAGAGAAAATGCACCAAAGTGTGAAATGCATATTCAAAGAAGGGCATCTACTTACCTAGGGCTGTTGTAACAAATTACCATAAACCAAGTCACTTAAAACAACAGAAATTAATTCTTTCACAGTTCTGGAGGCCAGCAGGCTGAAATTAAGGTGTCAGCAGGGTATCCAAATGCTCTAAAGGCCCTGAAGGCTCTACAGGAGGATCTGTTCTGTACCTTTCTCTTAGCTTCCTGTCTTGCTGGCAATTCTTGTATTCCTTGGCCTGGAGAGGCATCACTCCAGCTTTTTCTTAGTTATCACATGGCTTTCTCCCTGTATGTCTGTCTGTGTATCTGTGTCTTCCACTCTTACAGGGATACCAGTCATATTGGGTTTAGAACCCACCCTAATCTAATATAACCCCATATTAACTAATTACATCTGCAAAGACCCTATTTTCACATAAGGGCACATTGACAGGTATCTGGAATTAGGATTTCAATGTGTCTTTTGAGGGGACATGTTTCAATGCACAGCAAAGGTCAAGAAAGTTTGAACCTTCACTGGTTAAGCTAATTCACTGCTTTGATAATTTGGCAGAGGTAGGGATTGATGATGGAAATGTGGGGCAAAGGTGGGTGTCACAGCCTCCTCTCATCCACAGTCATCCCTCAGCACCACTAATGCATTCGAGTAAAAAAACAAAACAAAAACATGCATCAGCCCTGGCCCACCCAGTCCTGGTCTGGTCTTTTGCTGAGAATTTCTCATGTTTCCCATGAAAATTGACTAACTCCTCAGATTCCATTGCCAGATCACAACCCCCACAGCAGCATCAAAACGCTTAGGGGGCCCAGTCTCAACAGGTGAAGCTGGATGAAATTCATTCAGGAAGGCTAGACACTGACCTTGTGTCACTGTCCAAATAACCCCAGCTTTCAAAGAAGTTGAGTGCCCATTCCAAAGCAGAAGCAAAAGCAAACTAAAAAAATGACAGTCAGCTACACATACTCATGGATGCCAGACTTGTTTAAAACCATCATTTACATATATTCCAACTCATACAGACTTTCACATGGAGATTTAGGAGTGAAGTCCCACCACATCAATGGGAATGATCTTTGTTTTGGCCCTCAGGGCTTACTCTCAGGCTACCCCTCTCAGTCATTCTCTCTCGTTTCCTTTCAAGACAGTCCGTGCCTCCAGTCTATTGCAATCTCTTTACTTACTTTCTCGCACCCTGGGTCCCTCCTCTCTGCCTTTAATCTAGATTCAGGTATGGGCTGGTGGTCAACATTTTCCTTGAGATAATACCCTTTTTGTGTCCCTGTGTTTTGGGTTTCCTGATATTTGAGAGTCATCTGTGATTTTTTCCACAACCCTCTTCGTCTTAGACACTCTCTCCATGGGCGAAAACTTTCACTTTTATTAATTAACCATGACCTCAGTTGGTCATGAAGAGTTGAACCCCAACTCTTCATCTCCAGGCACAATCTATTGGCAAAGGCAGGGGTTTGTGCCATAAGTACTATGGAGAGAGTTGAGTGAACTTCAGGTCCAGCACCACAGACAGTTCCAACATACTATAAGTACTTGAGAGTCAAATCTTTTTGTGGCTAATTTATCCAACTTGATCAAGGGCAAATCTGGGATTTATAGAGCCTGAAACACATATAATTGGGGGGAGGCTCTTTAGTAAAAAACGCAAAATTTAAATTCAAATTTAGTTATAACAATGAGCTGTTCTTTTTTAGAATGAGAAAATTTGACAACTGTCACAAATATTTTAAAATCCCCCCAAAATGTATAATATTTATATTAATTACTCTATGACACTTTTGTCTACTTTTTGGGCTATACACTCTTTGGTTATATCTTATTTTGGATAATTTTTAAATCATTCTCTATACAGATAATTGAGATCTAATTTAGTCACACGATTAATAAAATATGTAGTTTACTATTGATAATTTGGTCTCAGTACCAGTAAGAACAGAATCCTCCACTTAAAATGTTACATATCTGGTGATTGGACGATTATTTTCACAGACCAGTGCCTGGCCCCATATATGCCAAACTTTGTTTCCCCGCAAACAATGGAGTCACAATGCCAGACACTGTAGGACACTTTCACATTTTGATATGATCTCTAGCCCTCTGTTTTTATATGTAATGCTGAATGAAATATAATAGTATTCCTAGAAGGCTTAGTAATAATCTAACTATATAATGAAGCAACAGTACATTTCTTAATTGTAACCCAAACTGGATGTATCTCTAACACTACTCAACATGTGACATGGTGCTGCATTTTTAGTCTCTTGAAACATATAGTATTTTGACTGTTAGAGACACCTGCTAATAGCTGGGGAAGGAGTTTGGTAAGTCAACTTTTCCAGGAGAATTTTTTTTAAGTCTGAGTATTAATGAACAAATGGATAAGAAGAGAGGAAAGAAATACCATTAAAAGCAGCAAAAGTAGTATGAGCAAAGACTTACTGACTTTCTTCTGAAAATCTTTCCATGATCCCAAATCTGGCTAAATCCTCTCTGATATTTTCTCCTAGAATTCTGTACTGAAGTCCTACTGAATGCGAGCATTCATGCAAAAAATATTAATGGCATGTCTATTAAGTTCTATATGTTTTAGATGCCTGGGATAAAACCATGAGTTAAGGATAAGATTTTTTTTTTTCTTGTAGGGAATACATTCTAATCAGAAAAGCAGAAAAAATATAGGTAAATAATAACATAGTTTCAGGTTGTGCTATATGTAGTGCTACGAAATAGGGTAATGGGATAGAGCAGATTTTAATAGGGTGCTCTGTACAAGCCTCTCAAGAAGGTGACATTTGAGTTGAGTGCTAAAAGACAAGGGTATGGCCATTCAAAGATCAAAAGGGCAATGATCTGAAGAGTGCAAAGATCCTGAGGTAGGTACAGACTTTGTGGTGTTCCTAGAAACAGAAAAATGACCAGTGTGGCTAGAATGTCTGATTAACAAGGCTGGTAAGCAAACTTTAGTTTCAAATGCATAGAAATTATGGGCGAAGAGTGATATGTATACATATGTACATGTTTAGAAATATAGCAGAACTAATGCAAGAAAGGGAAATCTCCAGGGGATGGAAATAAGAAGAGTGGAAATAAGCAATGAGTGCAGCAAGTCCTGGGGAAGGTCGTAATGTTTGAGAAGCAGGCAGTGACCAGGTCATGTAGTGCCTTGTAGGCCATGATAAGAAATCTGGAATATTTCTCAAGAGCGGTAGAAAGTCTTGGGAGCGTTTTAAGCTAGAAAGTGAGGTCATGCACTTTATATGTTCAAATCACTCTGGCAGCCTTGTAGAGAATGGACTGTAGGCTCATCCAGAGGCAGCTACCATTGTCCAGATGAGAAAGATGATTTCTCAGCTTGGAGTCGAGCTGTAGCAGTGGACATGGTGAGAAACTACTGGATCAGGGGCATTTGGAGCTCAAGTCAGTGGGAGTTGCTCTTGGGTTGGGCATGGTAAGGGAAAGATGATCAAGTTCTTGAACAATGGCTGGGGTGAGGGTGCCATTAGTGTAGATGAAGAGGAGGAGGGTAGACTGTGGGGGAGACTCGAAGAGTTCTGTTACAGAAGGGTCAACTTCTAATGTCACTGACTTTATCAGTCAGGAGTCAGGAAAAAAGAAGCCATTATGGGTATTCCAAGTATGAGGAGTTTTAATAGGGGGAATTAGAGGCTCAGAGAACAGTTGGAGAGGCTGAAGGAGTGAGACTCAGCCTGCACTGAACCCCGCCCCCCCCCCCCCCCAGCAGCACCAGGACCTGAGGCTGGGCCTTGGCCCATAAAGCAGGCACCATGAAAACACAGAGAGTGCAGAAGACAGGTGTCCTGGTCTCTGCAAGTGGCCTAGTGAGTGGACCTGCCTCCTCATTCATCTGCATCACGAGCAGGGAAATAGTTAAAACAGGTCACGACCCAACCTGTCATTTAAGCTGAACGAGCAAGTGAGGCAAGAGCAAATATAAAAAGCCCAGGAACCAAGAGCCCATTTGTCCCCCAGTCAATACATCTGGAGGCACGTTTCCTGATCTTGAGTTCTTTGGGAGGAAAATTAGTGCGTGGGTCTGCACTGCCCCCTTCTGGTCACTCAGTTATCAACAAGGCAGCGCCACGCTCCTTTCTGGAAATCGCAGGAGCCCTTCCCAGCAGGGATTTCTCTGCCAACCCGACTTGTTTCCACACAATGACTCATAAATGAGATAATGAAGGGCAAGAGCAAGTTAAAATATTTACTATAATTAACATCGGGATGAAAAACTTACATCTTAAATTGCCTGCGGAGAGACTGTGGCCTAGAGAGGATTTTGCATTGGGTTTAACCCTCTGCATTTTTGGTTGGCAAGAATACACTTATGTTTTTTTTTCTCATCATACAGAAAGCTGATTTCTGAAGACCACAAAAATATAACAAACATATGTTCAGTGTCATTTAGGAGGTAAATACGTGCCTAAGAGTTTTCACACTCAGTTGTAAACATGAATATACGCGTTTATTCATTCATTCGTTCCTCAGATTTCCACTGAGGTGTTTGCTGTGTCCTGCCTCCCATGCTGTGGGAGACACGGAGGTGAAAGAGGTAAGGACTCTGATCTTGAGGAGCTTGCTGTTTGTAAGGAAGTAAATAACTAAGAAGGCAAACCGGGAGATGTGCCTTAACAGACACTATTGGTACCCACCCAGGCCCAGATGCTGCAGGTGTGGGCTGCTGATGGTGTCCCTGCCCCCTTTTCCAGATGGTCGCTGAGGGATGCCCAAGGGGTGATACCACCCTCCCTCCATACTTCCCATCGGGTGAAGCCTGTGTCCAGGGACTGACGGATGGAGGGATAGGACAGTCCAGTCCCTTGCCTCTGTGTGGCACTGTGCAGGGGCAGGAGGGGGCTGATTCTGCTGAAATGACATCTCTGCCCATCCCTTTCCTCCGTCCCTCCCTGTTTTCCTCATTCCACGACAGTTTCTCCCAAGGGCACCCCCCTCCGTAAGTTACTTGCTCCAGATTCTCCATTTCAGGCTCTGCTTCTACAGAATCCAGATAAAAACATGTGCCATTGAAAAGGCTCAGGACAGACCATATCTAGTTTTAGGATAAGGAAAATGTGCCTGGAAGGTTAGGTTAGATTTGAGCACTTTAGACATGATCATTCATTCCACAAACATATATTGACGGAGTGCCTTCTATGAACTGGGCAGGCTTCCAGGCCTTGGGGACCCAGCAGCAAATATGGTAAAGTCTTGTTATCACTGGCATTTACAGTCTAGTGGGAAGGGAAAGAAACAAGAAAACAAGTGATGGACAATTAGATAAATTGAAGTAAGTTCTGTAGTGAAAATAAAATATGTCAACTAGTTAATGTCACCAAGTTTCTTTCCTACAATTTTCCAAAAACTTGCCCATGGGGACAAATGTGCTAATTCTTTTCATCCAGTGGTTGAGGTCTCAGTCAGTGTCAACTCCCAGAATTCCTGCTATGGATGGTTAGTTTAAACCATGGCATTGACCACTGAGCGTTTTCCACACTGTTTCAAACAAGCACTGTATTTGGTTTCTCGGAACATTCTCTAGGCTTTCCACATTTAAGGCATTGAAGTCTTTCATTTAGTCTCTGGATTCAGAGCCAAGAGTCCCTCTAAAGGACCAGGGATGGTGTAAACCAGTAGGAGACAAGTCTCTGCCATTTCTGGTAGTGAATGCCTCTGGTCACCTGATGAATGGCCCTGGTGACAAAGGCAGGTGGCCTTTGTGACCTAGTGGACCTTGGGTCCTTCTGAGAGCCCAGGCTGTCCTCGTTCTGCATGGCTATCAGTTCCATTCTCCATGCCAGTGTCCTGAGAATATGCTGTCCTTTGATCTAATAAGCCTTCTGAAGACCTGTGGCCTTAAGACCTAAAACTTCTCACTGGTCTGTAAGCTCTCGCAGTAGGGGTGTGTTTTATTCATCTTTCTATGCCCCATGGGGCACAAAACAATTTTACTGCACAGGAGTTAACGAGTGATGTTTGTGGAAGTGAGTGACTTCCAGGACGCTTTTTAATCCCCATTTGCTTGCCTTACTCATGCTCCCCAAAGGCCAGGCCACAGTCCTCTCTCCATTGGACAAGCCTCATGCCCTTTCCAGCCTTTGCTGCCTTTTCTCAGCCTGTTCTCCTGCTCAGTGGCTGTGTGGGGAATTTAAAGAAACCCCTGGGCTTTTGAGATAGCTAGCCTGCAGTGGAATCCCAAAGTCTGTGACTTAGAGCAAATGGCTTCTAAGCATACAGTCTCCCACTCCTGCCTGTACAGAGTAACTGCTCAACGTATTTCGTTCCCCAGCTCCCATCTTCCACCCCCTTCACTTCTGAAATATTCTTTGTTCCCAATAACAAAAGGACTCACCTTTCCAATCTCACCTCTTCCACAAAGGCTGTCATGATCACTGGGATGGAAGAGTGACCTTAGAGCCAACGTTTTTTTTCTTTTTTCTTTTCTATAATTTGTGTAGGATAGGACCTTCCTAATGCAGCAGTTATCAATCCTATGAAACATTTCTTTCTCATAACACTTTGAGTGGCTGTTAGGGCTTTTCTAAATATTTTGAACCTTCTCTTCATGGACACACAATTGGATGGCATACACCCTAGTCGGATATGGCCACGTGACATGGACTAGCCAATGAATCGTGAACAGAAGTGAGCTGGGCCACTTTGCTATCGAAGCATTCAAGAGCCATGTGAGATCTGTCATGTTTTTGTTCCCTCTGCTGGAGCAAAGATCAAGGCGGAAATGCCATTTGTGCCAGAAATAAGCTTTGGCTGTTTTAAATCGCAGAGATTAACACAGAGTTGTTAATTTCTGCAGCATAATTAGCTCATTATGATTGATGCATCCATTATACTTTCCTAAAATGAAATTCACATAGTATATATGTGTGTGTATGTGTCTATATGTGTAGGCATATGTACTTATTAAAATTTTTAAAAAGCAATATAATGGTCTAACTGCAATATAAAAAAGAATGGGGGCATTAAACTGTAATGATATTTATTCAATAAGTACATGTCAGCCCTCAGCTGACAACACTATAGCAGACATAAAGAAGTAGATGCTTTTGTCCATCTACGATACATATCTACGATATTTATCGTATCACCATAAATACAGCCGCTGCAAAGACAGGCTCTTAGAGATGTGCCAGTGACCCAAACGCCACCAGCAGAACTATTGTCATTGACACAATTATCTAAAATTAGGAACACATCCCAGTAGAGTTTTGGACAAGAGTTTAATCCTCCCCTGATTAACAAAGCAGTTGCTCTGCTGGGAAATGTAAAATATTCTAAAACCACGCCCCTAATACTTTGCCTTCAAATATAAACAGGAATTGAGTTCTTGGTCCAGGTTTGAATGTAAACCTATACTGGCCCAGGTTTTAAGTTAAAAACCTGTATGTTTTTGCCTACACAAAGGTCCTTTAGGATATTGAAGGCTGTCCAGGATGTGGGACAATTCTTCAGAGTGCGGACCTGCCCTGGGTATTGCGGGATGTCCACTGTTCTTGCCCCTGCCCAGTAGATGCCAGTTGTGCTCCAGCTCTCATTGTTGTCATTATCCAAAAATGCCCCCCACCCAAATTTCCAAAGTAAACTTAGAGACGGGGCTTTTCCTTCCTTGAAAGCTCTTGAGTCTTCCTGAAGAAGGATGCTGCCCTATACTTCTTCAGGTTACCTAATACCACCCAGCACTGACATGTGTAAGAGTAGCTTCCTGACTCTGTTGGACTGATTTTCTAAAGCTGATTCTATTCAGCTGAGTTTTTCTTATTAGCACACGCTGAAGGATTGCTCCTATGGCCAGGTCCTCTAGGACTCTGTCTCTGGTGGCAGCACGAGGACTGGCATATAGGGCAGCACAGTGGTGCGCAGAGGGCTGGGTACGCCATGCCCTGCTGGCCAGCGCCGTAAATGCCGGGTATGTTTCTGGAACATCCTGAACTTTTCCTCACTGGGTTGTTAGAGCTCATGATGCAAGTCATTTCCCCACCTCCAAGGAGGATCTCTGGGGTTTCCACCGCATCCCAGTGCCTTCCCGCTATTCCCAGTGTTAGATGGCCCAGACCTGGTTCAGGACATAGTGGTACTTGCGCTGGGCTGGCTCAGATGAAAATAGTCCATGGGGAATGGGAGCACACTGCGGGCAGCACATGTTTCTTAGCTGCTTCTGAAAAGGATGGTGTTCCCAGATTCTTGTGGTTCTCTGTGCCCTCCTCTCCCAACCCACCATTTGCCATACGCAGCTGACCTCAGCTTCACCCTGGAGGGACTTCCCTCGTGCCTTGATTTCCATGGCGATGCTGGAGAGCAAGATCCAGGAGGATTCTGCTCCGCCAAGTGCCGTTATGCTTCAGCAGCTAAGTGTGGGCATTGTTTTGGGAACCAGGAGATGGTCTTGGGGATTAGTAATCTCTGACCCCCCATTTACCAGTTTGGGGGATTTTCTAAAATGCTGATTGACAATCTGATTCTTGGAAACGCTGTACTCTGCTGTCCAATGTCATAAACCATGTTGTATGGTGGCCTTGGAGTCGGCATCCTGCCTTTACAGTTTGTGCCTCCTAGCACAGGCTCTCACTCTAACTTCCATCCCAGTCTGGTGGCTACTTTCTTGACCTCTGCCTCCGAAGGTTAAGCAATACATTTGTGTTTTGTGGGGGAGGGTAGAACCCATCCGTTCCTGCCTTCAGACCCCATTTCCAGCTGGCATTCCTTGATGGCAACAGGCATTATCTCAGGCAGATAGCAGGGGGCAGGAGGGGGCTGAGGATCTTATGTCTCCCATTTCTTTGGTTCTCTAGCCTGAATCTTACGTCCAGCCGCATTCCCACTTTCTGCCTCTGTTCAGACAGGCTTTAGTATACGTGTGGCAGACTTTTAGCTTTTGCAGTTCTGCAAGACGTTTGATTCTCTTTTTACTTCCTAGACCTTTTTTTTAGTTCACTTGAGAGCGAGAGCGAGAGCGAGAGAGAGAGAGAGAGAGAGAGAGAGAGGGGAGAGTGCGTGTGTGATTGGGGGAGGGCGAGAGGAGAGACAGAATCCCAAGCAGGCTCTGAGCTCTCAGTGAGGAGCCCAACGTGGGGCATGACCTGAGCTGAAATCAAGAGTCCCACACTTAACTGATTGAGCCACCCAGGTGCCTCATTGACTTCCTAGACCTTCTTAACAAGGCTGAATCCTGTTTCCATTCTCATTTTGCATAGGCCAGCTTGAACCAAACCATATAGCCTACAAGAAGAAACTTACTAGATAGAAAGAAACAGGAGGGGCTAAACTATAGTGTTTATGGATATACACTGGTATAATAAAACTTTAAAGAAGTCAAGGAAATGATTACTATAAAAGTCAAGATAGTCATTAATTTGGGGAGCAGGGACAAGACTGTGATTGGAATGCCACACGGAGTAGCTTCTGAAGGAGCTAATTAAAGTTCTGGGTGCTGGCTATGAGGGTTTTACCTAATAACTTATTAAAACTATACATTTTTGTATAACTTCTTTATCTGTATTTATCTTACAATGAAAAGTTAGATTAAACAATTCCATCAAAAGGTAGAGATTATCAGATTGCATTAAAAAACACGATTCAGCTGCATTCTGCCTACAGGAGATGCACTTTAGATTCTAAGGTGGGAAATAAAAGGATGAGCAAAGGTATATCAGGTGAACAGCAACCACAGGAAAGCTGGAGGGGCTGTGTTGATATCAGACACATAGACATAAATATTGTATAATGATAAAGGGGTCCATCAGTCAGGAAGATGTAATGATTACATATGTATATGCATCGAATAATAGAGCACTAAAGTACATGAAGTAAAACTGACAGAAATGCAGGGGGAAATAGTTCAATAGCCATAGTCTTGAAAATATTCATAGCCTTGAATAACACTGTAAACCAAAGACCTAACATGTGTGGAACCCTCTTCCCCACAAGAAAATACACATTCTTCCCAGGTACACATGGAACATTCTCCAGGACAGACCATGTGCTAAGCCATAAAGTAAACCTCAATAAATTTAAAAGGATAGAAATAATACGGAGCATGCTCTCCAGTCACAATGGAATGAAATAAGAAATCAACAGCAGGAAAATAATTGGGAAATTCACAAACTTGTGGAAATTCAACAACATACTCCTGAATAACCTACAGGTTGAAGAAGAAATCAAAAGAAGTGAGAAACTACTTTGAAATGAGTGAAAACAAAGATATAACAGACCAAAAACTTATATTATGCAGGTAAAGCAGAGCTTAGAGGAGAATTTATAGCTATACATTTCTATAGTGAGAACGAATAAAGAGCAAAGAAACCCTTATACAAGAATGTTTCTGCAGCATTATTCATAATACCCAGAAGGTAGAAACCACCCAAATGTCTATCAACTGATCAATAGATAAACAAATGTGGTACAGCCATACAACAGAATATTATTTGGCTTTACAACGGCATGAAGTACTGACACAGGCTACAACAGGGATGGGCCTTGAAAATACTATGCCAAGTGAAAGAAGCCAGTCACAAAAGGCCATAGATTACATGGCTTTTCATATGAAATGTCCAGAACAGAGAAATCTATGGAGACAGGAGGTAGGTTTGTGCTTAGGGCTAGGGCAGGACTGTGAATACAGAGGGATGATAGTGAAAAGGTTTTGTGTGTGTGTGTGTGTGTGTGTGTGTGTGTGTGTGTGTTTTGAAATGATGAAAATGTTTTAAAATTGTGGAGATGGTTGCAAATATTGGAATTATTGAATTGTACACTTTAAATAGGCGAATTGTACAATAAAAATTATTGAATTGTACACTTTAAATAGGTGAATTGCTTGGTATGTGCATTGTGTCTCAATAAAACTGTTAAAAAGTTAAAAAATGAAACACTACTAGAGAAGAGAAATGCTGCTGTAAGTAGCTTTGAATAATTTGATCAGACACGCGTGGGAGGATCTGTAAATTGATCCTTACCTAATAATAATAATAATAATAATAATAATAAATGTAAATAGTACAAGTTGAGTTTTTCTTCTCTTTAGCCAACTTAAATTGTGCTTGTTTTATGTAAATGAATACTATCATGGATTCTCTCTTTTATACTTCATCTGCCTTCAGTATTTTTTTTATGTTTCACTTAAGCTTTTGTGATTAGCTATTTTAAAAGGCTGTGCACAATTTTAAGGTGTAAATGGGCTGCAGGTTAGGCCATAATTTCTCCCTACTGTCTGCAAGAAATTGTCTGTTTTTCAAAGGGGCTGTGCCATTTTGCATCTCCACCAGCAACATATGAGAGTTCCAGTTTCTCCGAAACCTCACCAGCACCTGATATTGGTAGTTTTTTAAAAAGCCTTTCTACTAGGTGTGTAATGACATCCCTTGCAGTTTTAATCTGCATTTTCCTAGTGAATTATACTACTGAATATTTTTTCATCTGTTTATTTGCTACTCACATCATCCCCTTGGTTAAATATCTGCTCATATAACCCACTTTTCAAAACAACTGGGATATCTGTTTCCTTGTTATTGAGTTGTGAGCGTTTCTCGAAAAAAAATCTTCATACGAGTTTTTCATCAGAGATGTGTTTTACAAATATTTTCTCCTAGTCTGTGGCTTGTCCTCATTTTCGTAACAGCATCTTTGGAAGAACAGACTTCTGAAATTTTTATGAAGTCTCATGTATCAATTTAAAAAAAAATTAAAAGAGACCTGTTTATGCAACAGGAAATAGATTTTAAAACATTTTGAGGAGGGGAGCAACATATAGAAAAAGACATTAAAAAACACTTGGTCCGATAGTAGACAACAATATAAATTGGAATAGAAATAAATTTAGTATAAGAAAAATCAGCTGCTACAATAAATTCCATGTGAAATGAGGATTTCGGCAAACGTGGTAACGACAGGAACAGCAGCTTATTAAAATTTCATGTCTGCTTAACTAGAATGTACCAATGAGGAACAGAGTTAGTTTCAGCTGGGGTTAGATAGCCCAGAAGGAAATCATGAGTCCTCTGACTGGCAACATGAGAAGGGCCAACATCCTTATTTCCATCTGGCTTATCCCTCAAATGTGCTCCTCTCCCCTTTTTTTGTATCCTGATTTCCTATGCAGTCAGGAAATACACATTTTCTATATGCAATTTAGCCATAATGCTTGTATCACAAACCACCTCCAAGCCTCCATTTTGTTTAGCTCGTGATGATTCTGAAGACCAGCAATCTGGGCTGGGAGCAGCTGGGTAGTGCTTGCAGTTTCTGCTGGGTCCTTTCATGCATCTGTGGATGGCTTTGCTGGCCTTGGTTGGGCTCTCCCCCATGTCTTAGCGCCTTGCTACAATGGCGTGTCTCTGCCCCGTATGTTCTTGCATGTTCCACGAGGCCGGTTTGGGGTTGTTCACTTGGCATCTGTCAGGGTTCCAAGAGATTGGGCTGAAGTGTGTAAGGGATCAGAATTGGTAAGTGTTTTCCACTGCATTTTATTAGACAAAACAAATCAAATTCATCCCAGGTTCAAGGACTAAATACAGAGAAGGGAGTAATTGTGGCCATTTTATTACAAACAATCTATTTCAGGGTCTATCTTATGACCTGATCTAAGGTCATTTTTGTGAAATTTTTTGGAAAGAGAGGCATTTTTAGAAGCCCTTCTTCTGAGAGTTGATGGTGGAGGGATTATTTCTAAGACAAACTTTCATGAGGCTCATTATTGCAAAATCTGGGGCCCTTACAAGTGAGCCAGAATTACCATCTAAAGTGGAAATCCCAATTCTGATTATTTGCCTCCCATAAGGATAAGAAACAGCCTCATTATTAAGTGCTGTGCTTTGCTACAAATATTAACTAACAACAATTGACCCTCTCTGGGATTTTCCATTTAGTTATTTACTGGAAGCTGTTCCTGTAATTTTCAACAGTGCTGGTATCTGTGAGATTGTCTTTCTTTTAACTGTGCTGGGTTTTCAGATGCATTAATACAGCTTAATATCTCTTCCTGTTGCTTCTCTAATTAAAAGCGTGTTGGATTTCCAAATAAGAAATACTATATCCAGGCACTAGTACTAAAGACTGCTAATAATTAGGAGAAAAACGTCAGCAAGGGACGGCATCAACCAGACGTGAGGGATCTTCTGGTCAAGCAAAGAAAAGGGACCAGGGATCTGGAGACAATCGTAGGGCGATGATGTGGCTCTGAGAAGCCAGCCTCCCAAGAGAGGGGCTGCTGACGATGGAGGACAGTCAACGGGCAGCCTGAATGCAGTTCAGGTGCCCTGTTCCAAGCTGGATGTGTGAATCCTGGGTCCCAGAAGAACAGCTTATATGTGACTTTTCAATCATTACCTCTCGCCTTCCCTACTTTCCTAACTCTTCCCCCACCCCACCGGCTGCCTTTTCGGGCTTTGGTCCTCACCGCCGAACACAGTTCCACTCCTTATAAGAATCAGCCACTAGATGGCGCCCGCTGTTCAGATTACAACGCTTTCCTTCGGGAGCTCCACGGGTCCTTGCTGAGAAGGCAGGGTCTGAAGTTGGCTTCTCCGCTCTGCCACCCTCTATCTCAGTCTCTCACTTCTCTCCCCGTCTTCTCGCCCTATCCTTACCCCATTTAAAATTTTGCCTTCTTCCAGCAGCACGTTTGCATGCGTGATTTTGAAGCAGAGGAATCAAGTGCGTATGCGCGTGCGTGCGTGCGTGCGTGTTTGGTATGGAAAGGCGGTGAGCCGGGAGGGAGAGGGAGTTTGCAGGTACCACCAGAACTTTGGCTGGTCTCTCTAAAGGCACAGATTTAACTCCAGGCAAGAAAGAAGGTACAACAGGGGCGCCTGGGTGGCTGGATGGGTTGGGCCTCCGACTTCGGCTCGGCTCAGGTCGATTTCATGGTTGGTGGGTTCTAGCCCGGAGTCCAGCTCTGTGCTGACCGACAGCTCGGAGCCTGGAACCTACTTCGGATTCTGTCTCCCTCTCTGCCCCTCCCCTGCTAATGCTCTGTTTCTCTCTCTCAAAAATAAACAAACATTAATTTTTTTAAAAAAATTATATATATATATGAAGAAAGTACAACTGTTTCCTGTTCTCTCACCAGCGTCCCCACAGGGCTGTCCCACAGGCACCTCAGCCTACCGTTTCAGAGTCTGAACCCATTGCTTCCTTCTTTCCATCCTGCCGCACTCCAATCCATTCTTTTTTGTAGCTCCCTCCTCGTTCCTTACAACCTTATAACCCAATCATTTCACCGACAAGCCGTCCAATTTCCTATATAACTCTCACCCTCCCACCCACCCTGCTACCACTTAATGTGGCCTCCCTTCACCTCTGCCTGTTCAGTCCTGTTCTTGTCCCGGTGCACTGAATGCTGCTGCTGTTTGATTCATTATCTATGTGTTTCAATATAGCAGCGGTGCTAACGCTGGGGATACAACAGAAGCATTTAACCTGAAATCTTAAGGATGAGTTGGAGGTGGCCAGGTAAACGGGGGTAAAGGCCTTCTCCATAAAGCAGTGGTTCCTAACCAGGCACCCCTAGATTTTGCAATGTCTGTAGACATTTTTTTGGTTGTTACAAGCAGGAGTAGGTGCTACTGGCATCCGGTGGGCAGAGGCCAGGGATACCCATAAACATCCAGCAACACACAGGACAGCCCCCACCACAAAGAATTATTCAGCTCCAAAATGTCAACAGTGCAGGAGTTGAGGGGCGCCTGGGTGGCTCAGTCATGATCTCACAGGTTCGTGAGTTCCAGCCCCGTGTCAGGCTCTGTGCTGATGGCTTGGAGCCCGGAGCCTGCTTTGGATTCTGTGTGTGTGTATTTCTCTCTCTCTGCCCCTCTCCCACTCATGCTCTGTCCCTGTCTGTCTCTCAAAATAATAAATAAATATTTAAAAAAAACAGTGCTGGGGTTGAGAAACCTTGTGACAGAGGAAGCAGCATGGGGTGAGGGAACATGGCTTTTTGAGGAACTAGGTGAGTTTTGTTATGGTGGGAAGGCGTGGGGGGGGTGTGGCTGGAGACTGGAGCGTGCGGAGTTGCACTCAGGAGTTTAGACTCTGTCCTCAGGCCAACAGAGAGTATTTGCAGCCCCTGGAGCCATTGGACACTTTGTTCTAAGGGTCATCGAGAGCCACTGGGGCCTTGGAAATAGTGAATGAAAAGGCACAATTTCAGTCCCGGGTGTCAACCAGGCATCCTTGTCCAGACCTCTGTAGAATAAATATTGCTGTGCCATGATCCTTCTGAAATACATTGGAAGTAATCATATTCATTTCTTTTTCACTAAACAAATGAACAGATTAATTGAAATTCTGTATTAAAGCACTTTTCTAAGCTGTTCATAAAGATTTTTACTTTTATCCCCCCAACACCCTCATACAATAGGATCTTTGAAATTTTGTTTTTGTTTTTATTTTTCCCTTTTAAAGTTTATTTTAGAGAGCGAGTGTGAGCTGGAGAGAGGGGCGAAGGGAGAGGGAGAGAGGATTTTAAGCAGGCTCCATGCTCAGTGCTGAGCTGAGCCGGGGCTCCTGGGATCATGACCCGAGCCAAAATCAAGAGTTGGACGCTTAACAGACTGAGCCACCCAGGTACCCCTAATTTTGTTTTTAAATCTTGCATTTTTTTTCAGATAAGGACACAAGTTGTGAGAGGATAAGTCATCTCCCAAATATCATATTGCAGGTAAGTAGTAAGGTCAAGATTTTAACCCTGAGCTAAGACACAGCTCAAGTTCTTAACCATAAGCTAGACTGTCACCATACTATTTTGCCATATTTCCAAAGAGTAGTGGGAAATCAGTAATCATCCACCTTTTGTATATTTCCATTAGCCTTGAAAACAGAACATGGATTTCATGTCCTTTCTTGGAAAACTTTGCCATATGTGTATTTATTCTTCAATAGTACAATGCAATAATATTTTGAAAGAGTTTGAAAAAAAATCCACACACCCCAAACACTTATGGTCATAAAAAATAAATGATGAAAACAAATGAATTAAGCATTGTTTCAAAAACTAGGAAGCAATAAAATACACCCAAGAAAAGCAGAAAAAAAGAATTAAAAGCAGAAATCAATAAATTGGACGACAAATTTTTTGGAAATTCTAAATAAACCCATGCGTTCCTTATTTGAAAAATTAGAGAAGTAGATAAACTATTGCACAATCTAATTTTTAAAAAGGGAAAACACAAACTCACATATTCAAAAAGGTAAAGTAGAACTAATTACAAAACCAGAGGAAATTCAAAGAATCAGAAAAATACCATCTTTGCTCAATATTATGGAGATGCATTTGAGCAGTTACATGAAATTGGTTGGTATTCTAGGAAAATGTGAGGTAACACAATCAATCCTAGAAGTTAGAAAATATATAGGCAAGTATAATAGAAGAAATAGAGAAATTTGCCAAAAAGCTACTGTCAGTTCCCACAAAAGGCTCCAGACCCAGATGGTTTCATGGAAATATCTTATGGTACCTTTGATGGTCTTGCAAGTCCAATGTTGTTTAAATGTCTTGAGCAGAGAATAAGACAAAAAATCTCCTACATTTATTTTATGGTATGAAAAGCTTTAATATCAACCCTGTCAAAGATGAAAGTGAAGTAGAATATTACATACCAATCTTTATTTTGAATATTGATGTGCAAAATAGTAAACGGAATTCAGTAGCAGATTAATGCAAATAATATTCCACAACTATTGCATGTTTATTCTGCAAATGTTAGAGTGTTTCACAATTAGGAAGTGTGATGATTAATTTTATGTGTCACTTTGGCTGGAGTACAGTGTGCAGCTGGTCATAAGGTATATATATGTTAAGTTTTAGGACATACTGCCAAATGCTTTTCCAAAGATGCTGTGTGTACAACTTACGTTTCCCCCAACGGTGTAAGAAACTGAATAGTGCGTTATTTCCTCACCAATGCTTGCTACTATCAATATTTTAAAGTTGAAGTTATTCTTGTAGGTATATAACTATATTTCATTATGGTTTCAATATTTATTCCTCTGTTAAATAATGACATTGAGCATCTTATATGCTTACTTGGACATTTGGATGTTCTCTTTTGTCAAGTGCCTGCTCAAAGCTCGTCTGTTTTTCTATTGAGTTGACGGTCTTTTCTGTATTGATTTGGAAGTGTCTTAAAAATATTTTCTGGATACAAATCTCTTGAGAGTTATTATATTTTGTAATATCTTCTTCCATTACATGACTGCCAATTTCATTCTTGTGATATAGTCTTTTCATGAATAGGAGTCCTTAATGTTAATGTAGCCCAACTTACCAGACTTTTCTCTTATGGTTAGTGCTGTTGACGTTCTAGTTAAAAAATCTTAGTCCACCTCAAGTTCATGAATATGTTTCCCTATGTTATCTTTTTGATGTTCCTTTAAAAATCATTTATGTGTAAGTTTCATGACTTTTGATTTATCTCAAGATTATACTTGTGTATAATGTGAAGTCAAGGCCTATATTCGTTTTTCTCCATATGGCTATTCAATTGACCTGGCACCATTTATTGACAAGACCACCCTTATCCCCGCATTCCATGGCACCCCTGTATTAGTTTCCTATGGCTACTGTAACAAATTCCCACAAAGTTGGTGAGTTAAGGCACCAAGAGAGAAATTTATTCTCTCACAGCTCTGGAGGCCAGAAGTTCAAAATCAGTGTCACTGGGCTGAAATCAAGGTGCTGGCAGGGACACACTCGCTCCACAGGCTCTAGGGGAGAATCCGTTCCTTGCCTTTTCTAGCTTCTGGCGGCTGCCAGCATTCCTGTTTGTGGGGACATCACTGCAGTCATTGCCTCCATCTTCATGTGACCTTCTATGTGTGTGTAATTTCCCTTTGCCTGTCTCTTCTAAGGACACTTGTGATGGCTTTTGGGGCTCATCTGTATGATTCAGGATAATCTCCTCATTTCATTGTTAATAATCACATCTGTAAGAACTTTACCATGTAAAGTAATGTTCACAGGTTCTGGGGACTAAGACTTGGTATCTTTGGGGGAGCATTTTTTAGCCTACTACAGTCACTAACCGTCATATATCAAGAGTCCATATATATGTGTCCAGACTTTCTCTTTCATTCCATTGATCTGTTTGTCTCTCTTTGTGCTGTTATCATATTTCTGTGATTTTATTTTATAGTGATTTTATTATATATCTTGATATCTAGTGATGTAAGTCTTTCGGTAATTCTTTTTATTTTTTCAGGATTGTCTTGACTTCTTTCCCCCTTTTGCTTTTCTTTATAAATTATAGAATCAGTTGTCAAAGCTGATTGAATGAAATTCCTTTGTATCTATAAATCCATGTGTGGGGTAACTGGCATTTTCAACAATATCATCTTCTAGTCAATGAACATGGTGATATTAATCCATTTTTTAAGTTTATTTATTTAGAGAGAGACAGAAAGAGAGAGAGAGTGCACACATGCAGGCATGAGTAGGGGAGGGGCAGAGAGAGAGGGAGAGAAAATCCCAAACAGACTCTGCACCATCAGTGTAGAGCCCCATGTGGGCCTTGAACTCACGAACTGTGAGATCTTGACCTGAGCCGAAAGCAAGAGTCGGACACTTAACAGACCTAGCCGTCCAGGCACCCCTCACCCATTTGTTTTTTAAGAAATATTTTTCAGTAATGTTTTATAGTTTTCTGTGAAGAGATAACATTTTTTAAAATGTTATTTCTGGTATTTAACTTTTGGATAGTTTTTGAGAATATTTAAAAATTTTATTTTCCAGTTTTTGTTGCTTGTTTAAAGAAATAGAGTTAATTTTTGCATAAAACAACCTTGTTAAATGTATTTATTAAGCATTATAAATTATCCGTAGTTTAAAAAAATTTTCTGCACATAATTATGTTGTCTGCAAATTCTGACTTACTAAAATGCAACATACATTCGTACTTTTATCACTCTTCTGTTAATGCAAAAACCATAGAATTATATATTTTGATTTTACATACCTATTAATCTCGATCAGGTTATTATTTTTATGTAATCAGTACTTATTTAGATTCACTCTCATATGGCCCTTTCTTTTGCTCTTTATCTTTTTCCTACATTACCGTGATAAATCTGGGATGGTTTTCCATAGGTCTTTGGCATTCCATTTATTGTAGGTTTACTGAATTTTCTGTTTTTCATTTTTGTTTTTAAGTATTTTTTCTGGGAAAGAATTCAAGTTTAACGGTTATTTTCTTTCAGTGCTTGAAGACGTTCCATTGTCTTCTGTATTCCATTATTTAAATGGAGAAGTAAGCTGTAATTCTTATTTTGCTTCTTTGAAGGAAATGTCTTCTTTTTCCTCTGTTACTTTCAACACATTTTATTGTCTATTCATATCTTTTCAGCAGTTTTACTGTGATAAATTGACTGTGTTTTATCTCTATATTTTCCTGCTTGGGGTTTCATATTTCTCAAAACTGTGGCTTGATGTCTTTCATCAGTTTTAGAGACTTTCTGTCTGGCATTACTTCAAATATTGCTTCAGTCCCATTTGTTTTCTACGTTTTCTCCTAGACTACAATCCTACATATTAGACTTTTTTTCCCCATGTCTTTCATGTCTCTTAATCCATTTCTTCCTTCTTTTTCAAGCTTCACTTTTGATATTTCCTTCTTGTTTATTGCCAGTTAACTAATTTTCTCTCCTTTCCCCATCTGTATCTCCATCTATCTATTATTAGATACAGATTTATATATACACACATATATATATATATTATATATATATGTGTGTGTGTGTGTGTGTATATTGCTGTTAGACACATCAGTTAAGTTTTTAATTTTAGTTTTGCATTTTAAATTCTATTTTTCTTTTCTTTTTCGGGGGGGGGCAGAGGGAAGGGGAAAGAGAAAATCTTAAGAAAGCTCCACACCCAGGGCAGGGCTTGATGCGGGGCTCCATCTCACAACTGTGAGATCATGACCTGAGCCAAAATCAAGAATCAGAAGCTTAACCACCTGGGCCACCCAGGTACCCCTTAAATTTGATTTTTCTATTGTACAGCTTATATTCTCTAATGAAATCCACCATCTTGTCATCTAATCTCTTGAACAACAGTAATCACTTATTTTAAAGACCATATCTTAGGGTGATGAGGGGCTCCATGATGAGTGTGGAGCCTGCTTAAGATTCTGTCTCTCTGGGGCACCTGGGTGGCTCAGTCGGTTAAGCGGCCGACTTCCGCTCGGGTCATGATCTCGCAGTCCATGAGTTCGAGCCCCTTGTCGGGCTCTGTGCTGACAGCTCAGAGCCTGGAGCCTGTTTCGGATTCTGTGTCTCCCTCTCTCTGACCCTCCCCTGTTCATGCTCTCTCTCTGTCTCAAAAATAAATAAACGTTAAAAAAAATTAAAAAAAAAAGATTCTCTCTCTCTCCCTCTGCCCCTCTCCCCTATGCACAGACTTTCTCTCTCAAATTAAAAAAAAAAAAAGGCCATATCTGATAGAGTCAATATTGAATCACCTGTGGCTCTGGGTGTGTTATCGTCCCCCTCCCCACCCAAGATTTAAACCATCTATTGTTTTTTTTTAATGTTTATTTATTTTTGAGAGAGAGAGACATACACACACAGAATGTGAGGGTAGGAGGATTAGAGAGAGAGAGGGAGGCACAGAATCCGAAGCAGGCTCCAGGCTCTGAGCTGTCATCACAGACCCCAGTGCGGGGCTTGAACCCACAAACCATGAGATCGTGACCAGAGCTGAAGTTGGCTACTTAACCGACTGCACACCCAGGCACCCCTAAACCATCTGGTTTTATTTCCTGCTGTAACAGTCATTTTTTATTTGAATCCCTTCATTGAGCATGAAAACACTTTGGAGATGCTCTGGTTGGTGGTATCTATGCCTAGGGTTTGTTTTGCCTCTGGTAGAAAGTTAGGGTGGAATACAATCATTTTAATCCAATCAGATGTTGAGTTAATTTGAAGTTGGGCTTCAGTCTTTGTAAGGAATGTTTTATTTCTTTAAAAAAAATTTTTTTTTCTTAACGTTTATTTATTATTGAGAGACAGAGACAGAACACAAGCAGGGGAGAGGCAGAGAGAGGAGGAGACACAGAATCCAAAGCAAGTTCTAGGCTCCAAGCTGTCAGCACAGAGCCTGATGCAGAGCTTGAACTCACAAACCGTGAGATCATGACCTGAGCCGAAGTCAGACGCTCAACCGACTGAGCCACCCAGGCTCCCCAGGGATGTTTTATTTCTGATTCATCCCTATTTCTGTAGTATAGGTTGTTGAGGGCTCTTAAAAGAAATCCTGGAGTGTTTACTAGGGTTCCTCCTCCAATTATTTCCCCTAAGACTTGTAAGAATGCAGGAAATCTTTGCTCAGCCTGTCTCTTAACCACCATTTGTGAAATCATCAAATTCCTTGATCAGAAAAGCAGTTTGAAATAAATGCCTATATCACCTCTTTGTAATTCTTTCTCGCCAGAATCTTGTTTTTTCAAGCCTTCCCTGCCTTTGTAGTTCCTCAACATCTTCAAATACATATTTAGGAAACATATTCCCAAGCATCTCTAGTGGATTTTCGTGGGACAGTTGGTCTGAAACCAGCTATTCTGTCATTACCAGAAGCATAAGTCTCTGATTACTTATCTTAACTGAATGTTCAGTTGTCCCAGAGGAACTTTTTATAAGAGAGAGAGGAATAGTAAGGGCTCTGTGTGAAGCTAGGTGAAAATTTTCTTATGATGCAGGGCTTGGTATATAAGTTCACTTTTATTTCCTTTCTATGAATTGGATAAATATATATGGGATTTTTATTTTTCCTCACTGCTACAGAGAAATTATTTATGGTTTTTGTGTTTATGTTTCTCATTCTTCTCTTTACATTACAAAGACTTCCAGGGAAATGAAAGAAAAAATTCTAACTTTATAATGCTATCTTCAAATTGGAAGTCTAATCTCATTTTCATTTTAAATGTATCACTATGGTTATTGTCTGGAACATTATTTCAAAGAGCAAAAGATTGGCATGAACCTAAATGTAAATGAATACAAGATGGTTAAGTAAATTATGATAAATTCCATATATTAAGATATAACCATTAAAAATAATTAGGTAGCTTTCTATGTAATGACATGGAACTATTCCAAGAGGAATTGAGTGAGAAAATCAAGGTGTGGGAAAATGTGTGTGCTGTTACTGTTACTATTTGTGTCAAAAAAAATGTGTATGTATTTTCTATAATGAATAAGTTGTCTTGGGAATACTGTATAAGAACTATTAAAAATTACTACTTTCTAGAAAAATTACTTCTAGCAAATGGAACAAGGTCACTGGGAGACAGGTCTCAGATGGACATTAACTTTTTAATGCATAACCTTCTGTATCTTTTGAATGTTGTACTGTGGGCATGTGTGACCTATTGAATAATAGAAATAAAATATTTTTTAGAAGAAAACATTCACTTTGATGTATTCTAATGAAATAGTCTTCACTTGTGGGCATTACTATACTACCTATGACCTTCTATTATTTTTCTATTAATATACATATTCCATGTAGCTATAATAAGATAACTTTATGTTACTTTTATATAACTTTTTCATACTTTTATAGTGTTCAAAAGTATTATTTTAAAATTTGGCATAATATTTTGTTTAGTGCATGTACCATAATTTACTTATCCTTTCCCTAGTGTTGGTCGTTTGTATATTTACATGTTTCCTTATTATGTGTAACATGGTGATGAGTATCTTTGTGAATGTGTATTCATTTGGTTTCCATAATTAGCTCTAAAACTTTATGGTTATTTGGTAAGGCTGAATGAAAAGAAAATAAGCCCTCTCTGGAATAGAAAAAGGTTAGAAATGATTATGGATGGTACTTTGAGTTACCCATGATAAGCATGGCAATTTTCGTTTATTCTAGCATTGTCTATATGGACAAAACAAACAGAATTGTTGCTCTTTAAATATACATACAGTGCGAATTGAACTCTTAGGAAATAATGCACTTAAAGAATCATTAATTATTACCTAATTACTTGCACCACTGTGGCATGGACAGAAAAGTGCTCTGCAATGATGAAGTTGTCAATTATAGTTGATAATTAAGGGGCCAGGTGCATGTTTAACTTAACAAGATAAATATATGCCCAGATGTTGTTTGTCTGCTGCTTCATTACCAGGTAGGTTAGAAGATTTTCATAAACTAGAAAGACTATTAAATGCATAACCTTGCTACATCAAGAAATCTTTAACAAATCTGTTACTCTAACCAATATTCATTTAAGAAGACTGTTCATCAGACTTCCTGGAGAGCTGAAGAAGTATGTGTATATAATACCATATTTGCAGATTCTCAGTGAAATGGCTATTTGAATATAAACAGGGCAAAAATACAACAGAATCGGAAATTGGAGAAGATGCCTCTTCATGCCAGAAACACGTAGGAATTGTATACAAGATTTAAATACCAGATTGAAAGAAGACAACAAAGACTCAGTTCCTGTGGGGAACATCCAAGGAACCCAAGAGCCTTGGATATCAGAGGTGAAGATTCTGGCAGATGTATAGTAAAATATCCTAAGTTGAAGGAGAGAGACTGGGAAGAAAGGACTAGCTGCAGAAAATATGGAAGTCAGACCAGATCACTCCTTGTATTCGTCTGCTAGGACTGCCATAACAAAATACCGGACGGGATGACTCAAACAGGAAGACCTATTTTTCTTAGAGATCTGGAGGCTGGAAGTTCAAGATTAGGGTACTGGCAGGATTGGTTTCTCCTGAGACCTCGCTCATAGGCTTGCAGATGGCTGCCTCTTGCTGTGCCCTTACATGGCCTTTTTCTCTGTCTGGGTGCCTCTCTGGTGTCTCTTCTTCTAAGGATGCAGTCACATTAGATTAGAGTAACCTGGGTGAAGGATATACGGTAACTATTTGTACTATCATTTTTTGCAACTGTTCTGTAACTGTAAAAATTATTGCAAAATAAAAACTTAAAATTTCTGTGTCCTGTATTCTTTTTTTTTTTTTTTTTAAGTAAGCTCTACATGGGTCTTGAACGCACAACCCTTAGATCAAGAGTTGCATGCTCTACTGACTGAACCTGCCAGGGGCCCTGTGTTCTATTCTTGAAGTCAGTTTGACCAGATATAAAAAATCTTTGACTCTTATTTTCTTAAGTGTGTAAACCTGTTACTCTTTCGTTTTCTGGCATATCACATTACTGTCAAAAATAAAATGATTTGATTTCCTTTCTCCTATCAGGGACTTAGTTTCTTTGTTTGAATATCCAAAAGATGCTTTATTTTATTTTTGTTAAAAGTTTGATAAAACCGCTAGTGTATGTCTTGCCTTGGCCACTCTGGGAAAATTTTTAGTATGTCCTTTTAATATGAATTTTAGATTTTTAAATTTAATTAAATTAATTTTAATTTAATGTTTCAGTAAAGTTTTCCCCAAATTCTTATTTTAAAAAATTAAAAAAAATTTTATGTTTATCTACTTTTAAGAGAGAGAGAGAGACAGAGACAGAGAGAGAGAGACTGACCCAAGCAGGGGAGGGTCACAGAGAGGAAGACAGAGAATCTGAAGCAGGCTCCAGGCTCTGAGCTGTCAACACAGAGCCTGACACAGGCCTTGAACTCATGGAGCACAAGATGATGACCTGAGCTGAAGTCAGACACTCAACCAACTGAGCCACCCAGGAGCCCCTAAAAATTTTTTTAACTGTCCAGAACAATTGAAAGCATATCAATGTGGACATCTATATATACTTTATCTATATTTACCAATTGTCAACATTTAATTACATTTGCCCTATATCTGTCTATAAGTGTGTTTTATTTATTTATTTATTTATTTATTTATTTATTTATTTATGCTCAAACTTTTGAGAGTATAAAATGCATTGAAACTGTTTGGGAGCTACTACTTACTTAATTATTTGCACTTGTGAAAAAAAGAAAAATGGGGGCACCTGGGTGGCTCAGTTGGTAAAGCGTCCAACTTTGGCTCAGGTCATGATCTTGCTGTTCGTGGGTTTGAGCCCCACATCGGGCTCTGTGCTGACAGGTCAGAGCCTGGAGCCTGCTTTGGATTCTGTGTCTCCCTCTCTCTCTGCCCCTCCCCTGCTCACCATACTCTGTCTCTCTCAAAAATACTAAACATTAAAAAAATTTTAGAAAGGATAAAAAAAATAAGAGGTCTGTCTAAAGAGGTCTAACCGGGGCGCCTGGGTGGCTCAGTCGGTTGAGTGTCCGACTTCAGCTCAGGTCACGATCTCACGGTCCGGGAGTTCGAGCCCCGCGTCGGGCTCTGGGCTGATGGCCCAGAGCCTGGAGCCTGCTTCCGATTCTGTGTCTCCCTCTCTCTCTGTTCCTCCCCCGTTCATGCTCTGTCTCTCTCTGTCTCAAAAATAAATAAACGTTAAAAAAAATTAAAAAAAAAATAAAGAGGTCTAACCAAGTTAGACTGGCAGTTCTTAATAGTCAGTGGTTATTATTCTGGGGCCATGAAATATATTTAATATATCGTTCATAATACCATCATCCTCTTAATCCACATAAACTTAAGTAAATATTGGACAAATTTTCAATTTCTTTGGCTTATCAAGTAATAATCCAGAAAGCCAGTCATTTATAGCTACCATTTATTAAACATTAAATATTGAAGTGACATTAGATTACGAGATTTCACAGACTGAGAGATCATTTATTTATTACAAGATGTTTGCAAGGCAAGTAGTATTCTCCTTGTTTTTACAGTGGAACACACAGAAGCAGATAGTTAAGTAAACTACAGGTGACCACATATTAATAAGTGATAGAAAGAGGCTAGTGAGTCAAGTCTGTCTGAACCCAAGCCCTGCTCTTTCCACTACAGAACACAGAATATTGGGAACTCTCAAATGCACAGCCTGGACAAAACGTCTAAAGGTCTGAATGACTCACATGGGCTATCTGTACTGGTTGAGATCAAGGGCTGCTTTCAGAAGCTCATTACTCTTTACGTGGCACCGGCATCCCCTAATGCCCACCCAGTTCTATGGGTATCGGAAAAGAGAACGCTCCTTACCCAAGGAGGGTCCTGTGTGAAAAGTCTCCATGCAGCTTGACTTTCCAGCGGACTCCTGTTTTGCCCCTTCTGATGGAGGCCTGGAGTTTTCCTTCTCAGTATCTGACGTTGGCACGCTCTGTGTGGCAGGCACCCCTGCCGGCTGCCAGGTTCCAGCATACATAGGGCTCTACTTGAAGTAGTGGTCCTGATTGGACCTGATTTGGGTGGGAACTTGATTCAGTAGTGTGACCTCCAGGAGAAAGAATATGGCATTGGGTAATTCTGTCCTCGTTTTGGGGATCAGCATATCACCTACATACTTCCTTATTTATTTTTTCAGAAAAAGCAATTTTATTGAGGATTAATTTGCCTAGTTGTATTCTGGCATCTCCCTTTTTTTGTTCTTTTCTGATTATTATCATAATATATATTTAGTATAAAAGTGCCAATAACACAGAAATATATGACAGAATGTGAAAGTTTCTTTCATTAAAAAAAAATCACTATTTGTTGGGTACTTATCATGTCCCATACACTTTATATATACATACCCTCACTCATGTCTTGCAACAACTCTATGAACAGGCATTAATATTCCTATTTTGCAGAGAATGAAAATGGGACACACAGATGAAATCAGCTTTCCAGAAAGTCTACCAGGTAACAAAAACCATTCTCTTAATCATTGCACTGAACTGCATTTAATTCTTGCTTGGCTGGCTTGTAAACTTTCACATTTTGGCTCCATTGTGGTCTTTTCTTCACACGATCTTTATTAGAATCTTTTCTCCTCTGTCTTTGACTTCAATTGTATCTTTTTTTCTGATGACACGTACTATGGGGAACTCACTAGCTAATAAGCTAATAAGCTTTTCAAGAGCATTTACTTACATAGCTGTGGTGCCTATAGCATGGGCATGCCTAACAGCACATAGAGTTGCTAGGCCGTAAGTCTCCATAGAATCAATACATGAATGGACAGAGTTTTAACCAACAGGCTCTTTTTTTTAAAATTTTTTTTTAACATTTATTTATTTTTTTGAGACAGAGAGAGAGCATGAATGGGGGAGGGGCAGAGAGAGAGGGAGACACAGAATCGGAAGCAGGCTCCAGGCTCTGAGCCATCAGCCCAGAGCCCGATGCGGGGCTCGAACTCACGGACCGCGAGATCGTGACCTAAGCTGAAGTCGGACGCTCAACCGACTGAGCCACCCAGGCGCCCCACCAACAGACTCTTTTATGCATTATCTCACTTGGTCCTATTAGACTAAAATAAACTCTGTTTTAACGGGGCAATGTATACCATTCCACTGCTGAATTTGAGTCCTGAATTTCATACTGTTAATTGCTTACATAAAAATTTAATAAGAATAATAACATTAAGAGGTTAGGATGTTTTATGTGCTGCCTAAAGAAGCCTAATGTTACACACACACACAGTGATGTTGATTTGTCTTCCGTTGTCCTCTGTTTTTATCATTGCATTGTGGGCACTTTTCTCTCTTGCCCAATTTAAAGCTCTCTGGCTCCATTCAGAAGTATCTTGGGGCACCTGGGTGGCTAGTAGGTTAAACGTCTCACTCTTGATTTCAGCGCAAGTCACGATTTCACGGTTTGTGGGTTCGAGCCCCAAGTTGAGCTCTGTGCTGATGGAGCTTGTTTGGGATTCTCTCTCTCTCTCTCTCTCTCTCTCTCTCTCTCTCTCTCCTCTCTCTGCTCTGCCACTCCCCCATTCACACATGCACGCTCTCTCGCTCTCAATAAGTAAACTTTAAAAAAAGGAAGTATCTTTCCCAAAACTTCTCCTTGGTTTGCATTGGATGCCCTCTGCCTCATTCCAGTAGTCATCTTGACATTGTAAAATGTACCTTAAGAATCTAGTCCAGTTGGCCACTTCCCCCAGCCTCTTCTGTCTTCCAGAGCCAAAACTCTCTAGGGAAGAAGAGATGAAACACCGCCTGAACTCTCCTTTCTTTTCTACTCGGGTACCCTTGCTTTGTACCCCGTGTGTCTCCTGGCTTTGTATTTATTTTCTGTGAAATTGTGTAAGTGGGCACAAGCCAGGGGTTCAAAGAACTTTGGTAGCTTTTCCTTCAGAGGTGGCTCTGTACATGCTGTCAGAGGACATTTTCATCTCTTTAGGGTCTTCCCACAGGCCCCTTCTTCTGCCTTCTGCCCCCCTTAGACCTTCACCCACCCTGTGGAGGGTTGCACTCACCACACCCTGTGCTCCTTTCGGACTCAACTATGATCACTGGGGTGTCCTGACTTCAGATCTGTCACTAGTTTGCAGTTTGACCTTTCAGAAGTCGGTAGACCTTCCTCGACCTCCTGGGAATTGGAACTCACTTCAGAAAGAGAATAGTGAATTGAGAGTTGTAGAATACAGTTCTCAAAAAAAAAAAAAAAAAAAAAAACAGCAGCTAAAAGAGCTAATTATGCCAGTGTTTCTCCACCCATTCTGTTGATGAAAGAGCCTCCAAAACCATTACCTGTCAATCCGATCCTGCAGATAAAAGACTTCCTTTGAAAACAGTCATCCCATGAAAATCTGAGAGCCAGTATCAATATTTATTAGGGGACACACACCCCTCCTGTCCTGTCGTATCATGGATTTACAGTACAACCAGTTATCCTGGGCTCCCTAAGCTCTTTCAAAAATTGTGCTAAAATTAAACCTGTCGGCTGTTCCTTGGGAGAATCACAAAGTTGCAGACAGTTGTATAGCTGACTTGCCTGCAAAAGTATGGAAGCAGTTTTTCTTTTGTGTATTTTTGAATTTCCCCTTGGCAAAATATTTCTTCTTGTATTCCCCCTGCCCCTGTGGTTGCTGGTTGTTAGTATCTGGAAGCCAAGTTCCTCTGGGAATGGCTGACACGTTGTTCTGCAACTACACAGGTCAAAAGGGAGGGAGAGGTGCGTGTTGGCCACTGAGTGGAAAAACAAAACAAAACAAACAAACAAACAAACAAAGATTAACAGTCACTGGAAGCCATGCCTGAAGGAATAAGAAACTTACAACTGCAAGAGGAAGAAAGCTTTTTAAAAATTAATTTTGGAGAAAGAGGAGGTCAATTGGGAACGTTAAAAAAGCTTGATGTCCAAAGTAAGGAGCAGCAGATGGTCCGTGTGGGCTGAAATTAATGCCACAACAGGTTTAGGAAGCTGGGCCCAAAGAGGGAAATATAACAATCACTCCGTCAACAGTCAAGCGTTTTGAGCTGTGTATTAGAAACCATACCTATTTTTAAATCCCCAAGAATTTTCTAGGAAGAAGAATCAAAGGCATTGTTTGTTGAATGAGTGAATGAGTGAATAAGTAAATGAATGAATGAATGAGGGAATGAGGGAATGGAACAAGGATGACGATGTTCCCTCTCTGACCTGGTCAGACTGCACCTGGAATATTGTGCTCAAACTGAAGGACCATTGAGATGGTGACCACATGGGAGCCATGTTATATGAGGAATTTGAAAGAAACAGGAAAGTTAGCTTTCAAGAGGGGACCTCTTGAGAGTCTTAATGAATTAAATTAAGAACTGAGCAGAAACTTGGGGCCAGGGACTGTGCATGGAATCCGGGATGGGTAGAAGATAAATACAAATATGTCCTGCTTTCTGGACACTTCTCTTGAGGGAAGGAAAAGGAGACTGACTCTGCATGCTTCTAAAGAGCAAGGTAGGAATAATAGTGGCGGCTTTAAGACAAAATTTCAGTTTCATAAAAGGAAACGGATCTTTATAAACTGAACTGTCCCAAGTTAGAAGGGGTTATGTTTGAGAGACAGCAAGCCTTCCTGCTGTGGTGATTCAAAGTAGTTTAGATGACAAGGAATTGCAGATGTCTTCTAGACTCCTGTAGGGACAGGATGACCACCTGTTGGGCTATTCTTGGACTGGATTCTCTATTCCCTTCCACCTCTCATAAGTTCTCTCTTTTTTTTGAGTTTATTGATTTATTTGAGAAAGAGAGAGGGGGGGAGGGAGGGAGAGAGAGAGAGAGAGAGAGAGAGAGAGAGAATGAATGCCAAGCAGGCTCTGAGCGGACAGTGCAGAAACTGTGAGACCATGACCCGAGCCCAAACCAAGAGTCAGATGCTCAATCGACTGAGCCACTCAGACGCCCCATGTGTGTCTTTGAATCATAAGATTTGGGAGAGGGGAGATGATAGGGTAGCCAAGTGAAAAAGGGAGCATAGTTTGAGTTCATTGAAACCTAAGTAATAATAGCGAACTTCTACTGAGAGTTGGCCAAGTCCTTGGCAGTGTGGGGCAGCACCTAGCCTATGAGGCAGTACTATTTTACCCTCTTTTCCCAGCTGAGAAAACAGCTCAAGTACTGGGCCCAAAGAGCCACAGCAGTTCAACCAGCATGGAACGGAGTTGTACGCTCCGGCCTCCGAGCCGTACTGCCTTACTTACTCACACGTTGCCTTATTTCTCGACTCAAACCTATGCTTGTATGCCTCCCTGGAATGATACCTGCAAGGATTCTGAAGAATGCATTTAATTTTGCTACAACTCGCTTAAGCTCCTGTGAATGCATGCCAAATGTATGAAACTGTGGGAATGTGAGGAACTAGGAAAGTTATTTAGAGCAAGGATTCTCACCTGACGTGTGTGTGTGTGTGTGTATTTTCACATGTCACTCTATGAAGGAATCCGTGGCTTTAATTACATTCTTTTAAAAAAATATATTTTATTTATTTTGAGAGAGAGAGAGAGAGAGAGCGCAAGCATGCATGCAAACAGGAAAGGGGCAGAGAAAGAGGGAGAGAGACAGAATCCCAAGCAGACTCCTTGCTGTCAGCACAGAGCCTGATGTGGGGCTCAAACTCACAAATTGTGAGATCATGACCTGAGCCGAAATCAAGAATTGGTTGCTTAACCGACTGAGCCACCCAGGCGCCCTGAGCTTTAATTACATTCTTAAAGGGATGACCTATAATCTCACAGAAGTTTAAGAAATACTGATTTAAGGCCTTCTAAGGCTTCTGTGGAGAGAAGAGAGAGCCTGTCCAGATATGAACTTTTATTCACAAACAGGAATCAGCTAACTTAAGAAAAAACAAAACAAAACAAAATCGCAGCGATTGAAGTTATTAAACCAATTCGTTCTGTTGTAGGAACCATCTAGATTTATCCTTTTGGGATTCACTTTGCTAGGTATTTCAGACTCTGTGAGGAGGCATTTAATGGATGCATCTTTTTCCCTAAAGGAAGTTGGGAGCGCAGGAAGAACACAGGAACTTAACTCAGCTGGGGAAATGAGGATTGCTCCTTGGCTTTTCTTCAGCTCCTCCCCTAGGGTTTTGCAATATTCAGCAGGAGAGTCTCTGAATGATCATTTTGTTTCCACGAAACTTCATTTCTCCCACCTTCGATCCTCGCCTGATACCATCCAGCATCGCACAACAATGAAAACAAAGGCAACAAAATGGAAACCAGAGAGATCCCAGGCAGTCAGAT
Organism: Lynx rufus; assembly: GCF_022079265.1. Taxonomy (NCBI): domain Eukaryota; kingdom Metazoa; phylum Chordata; class Mammalia; order Carnivora; family Felidae; genus Lynx; species Lynx rufus. The sequence goes on from NW_025814856.1 coordinate 123,159,382, forward strand.
TTCCAAGTCGAAAATTCATCTCTGTTTCTGAGCATCCAAAGAGGCTCTCAGCACTCTTGCTGAATGCTTCTGACAGCAAGGTAAAACTCTCCTTGCATAATAACTACGCGCTCCTTCGTGCTATCTGTGAAGATTGTTCTTTGGCACAAAACTTTCGCAAAAGCTATTGGGAGAAGAGGGAGTTTGATTTTATTCACTAGTCTTATGTTAAGCATTTAATGATGATATTCCCCTATTTCTATTAACACTACATAAGGTATCAAAATACCATTTGTCTTCTTATTAACAGTCCATTCTCCTGCAGGAAATGACTCCCCCAAAAAGAAATAAAATCAAATACTTTCAGCTAATGAAGAAGATCACTTCTGTTGTGACTTAGCTTTTTTTTTTTTTCCTTGCCTAATTCTCACATCTGCTATGGAAGGATGGTCCCTTTGCCTAAGTGTCCATCACCACTCTATATGAACTTGCTGAGGTCTCCCTTTATATGTACCCTGTTTTGGGGTTTCCAGTATAGTTTTTGCAGATTAAGGTTATCAGCAATACTTTTGGATATGTCAGCCTTAAGGCTGTAGATCAGTATGTATTGGTTTTATTGATCACATCAAGGTGCCAATAAGGTAGAATGTTATAATTGATATGTGAACAGTTATCACAGTTTATAAACCACTTTCATATGCAGATCTCTTCTAATTTTAATGAAATGTGATGTCTTGGGGGAAAAATCTGATTTCGCCAGCAAAATATTGCATCAGATGATGGTCTGTGGAGAACCCTGATACCTTATGTCTGTGTCTGTCTCTATCATCTGTCTGTCTCTCTCTTTGAGAATGTGTCTCCCTTGCCACTAGTGGGACCTCTTTTCCACTGAGAAGAGAGTTGCCCCACATACTCACTCGAGATGGAGAGGATTCCAAGTCTTGATCCTGCTCTACTTGCTATGAGCCAGAGGGTCAACTTGTCTCCTCCTGACTCTTTTTTTCAGGTTGTGTCAGTTTTACAGAGGAGTGGCCATATTCATTAAATGTGGGCTTAACCAGTTTGACAGGGGGTAGGGAGGGAGTAGCCTGTGGTTTGCTCCGTAGGCCAACAATGCTAATAACAACGGAAAGCACGTAAGCTCTTATGGTATGGGCACTTGCTCTTACGATATGGGCAATTACTTTTCTTTACAAATCTGATTTCTTTTTAATAGCCTTTATTTTTTAGAACAGTTTTAGATTTATGAAAAAGTGGCCAGTGTAGTACAGAGTTCCCATCCACCCCATACCTTTCCCCTATTACTAACGTCTTGCAGCAGTATATTATATTTGTTATCATTAATGAACCAGGAATGGTACATAATTAAGTAAAACCCCTAGTTTATTCAGATTTCCTTCATTTTTACCTAATGCCCTTTTTCTATCCTGGGATCCCACTCAGGCTACCATATTCCAGTTAGTTATTGTGCCTCCTTAGACTCCTCTTTTCTGTGACAATTTCTCAGACTTTCCTCGTTTTCAGTGACTTGACAGTTTTGAAGAGTAGTTGTCAGGTGTTTCGTAGATGCCCACTATTGGAATTTATCTGATGTTTTTCTTATGATTAGACCGGTGTTATGGGGATTTGGGGAGGAAGGTCCCAGAGGTAAAGTTCTGCCTTCATCACATCATTTCAAAGACACGTACTATCAACATGATTTCTGACCACTGATGTTGACCTTGATCACCTGGATGATGTAGTGTCTGTCAGATTTCACTGCTCTAAAGTTACTTTTCCTCAAATGCACTATGTGCAGCCCACACCTAAGAAATAGGGAGTTGGGTTCCCCCTCCTTCTATATAAACTATTTGAATTCTTCTGTATAGGAAATTTGTCTCTTTCCCCTCAGAAATCCCTTTTCAAAAGTTATTAAACACAACAGTAGCAAAGTTTTAAAAGGAAGATGTACCGTCATTTCTCTACAGTGTTACTAAACTGTCCATCTGAGGTACGTATTTTGCATCCCTCACTCCGCACACCGAAAATTCAGGTATGGCTACAGATGTGCCAGGCATTGGGCAGAAAGCTGAAGGGAGCAGTCTGTGCAGCTCCCAGTACACAGAGAAAGGTTAGAAGAATCACTGCCGAATTCCTAAGTGGGATCTGAACCCCCCAGGCAGCCCCAGCCCAGGCCGGTGGAGGACTCCATGCACAGTCCTCACGCTGTGACAAAGACCGATAATGCACAAGCCCCACCGAGTGTGCTCTGCGGGGCCCAGGGTGAGCATGAATGCCTCCCCCTGGGGACGTCTCAGGAGGTCCTAAGTGCTCAACGGTGGAAGGACACCTCAGGAAAGGGTGGTTGGCCAGAAATGCTTTTAGAAAGATGAAGTTGGTCCTGAAGAGGTGGTGAACGGGAGGGAGGTGGTAGGTGGGGCTGGTGAGGCCCAGAGAGAAAGAGTGTGCGACAACTGCCCACCCTCTCTGCCCTTTGTCTCAGCTTTGTTACTTCTCACTGCAGGGATGCGAGGTGGGGACCTCGGGTGAACAGAATGGACATACTCATGCTCCTCAGCTCAGGACCATGAATGTCACTGGTCCATGTGAGATGTCTCTTTCGCTTAGTTTGATTTTGTTTTTTCCACCCATTCATCCTTCCCCCCAGTCTCCTCCTCCTTGTCCTGTCCACACCCACGCTGTATGTTCAAGCTGTGCCCTTTCGATCTACTTTCCCAACACTTCTAATTTTTTAGCGGTTAGTGTTGTTTCGGATTTCTTATCTTGTTTCAATTTTTTTCATTGATTTTTTTATTTGAGTATAGTTGAATCACAATGTTACGTCAGTTTCAGGTGTACCACATAGTGACTCAACCTCTCTACAGGTTATGCTGTGCTGGCCACAGGTACAGCTACCATCTGTCACCATACAACACTGTTACAATATCAGTGACTCAGCTGTACCTTTTATTCCTGTAGTTCATTCATTCCATAATTTGAAGCCTGTACCTCATACTCCCCTTCAACTATCTTGCCCATCCATTTAAAAATTTCTATAATAGTCGTAGCATGCTATAAATATAACCATTTTTACTTTTGCAATAACTTTTCTTTTTCCTTTATTTTCACTCAATATTAATTTTTAAATCTATCCGTGAATTTTTCTTTACCCTGCTTTTTGTTCTGTTCAGGCCTCCAATGGTTTGGATGGGACCTATCCACACTGGGATGGGCAATCTACTTCATTTAGATTCAAATATTAAGCTTATCCGGAAATACCCTCACAGACATACCCAGAATATATTTTTTAAATGTTTATTTATTTTTGAGAGAGAGAGTGTGCAAGCTAGGGAAGGGGCAGAGAGAGGGAGACACAGAATCCGAAGCAGGCTCTAGGCTCTGAGCTGTCAGCACAGAGCCCAATGTGCGGCTTGAGCCCACAAACTGCGAGATCATGACCCGAGCCGAAGTCGGACACCCAACCGATTGAGACACCCAGGCGCCCCCAGAACATTTTTTTAACCAGATATCTGGGCCCCCCATGGCCCAAATTGACACATAATATTAACTATTAGAGGGGCACTTGGGTGGCTCAGTCGGTTGAGTGCCTGACTTCAGCTCAGGTCATGATCTCATGGTTCGTGAGTTCGAGCCCCACATCGGGCTTGCTGCTGTTAGCGCAGAGCTCTCTTCAGATCTTCTGCCTGTCCCCTCCACTCCCCTGCTCATGATCTCTCTCTCTCAAAAATAAATAAACATTAAAAAACAACAAGAAATAAGCATAAAAAACCATAAACAATCGCTCTATCAGAAAGAGAGAATGGTGGTGGTGGGGGGCAATCCATTTAATTATTTTCTAGAAATGTGCTCTGTTGAATGTCCAGAAGTTAGGACATTGGGCCTGTAGGAAATGTAACTCAACATTGTATGCAGGGCAGCTGTAGATAATATTTAAATGTAAATAAAAGTTATTGATTTTCAACTTTCAGAGTGGGTTTATGGACAAAGAATGATGTTTGCAGTTGCAGAAATTAATGGAAATGGTAATGAAAGTAGCAGCAAGTCAAGTGCAAGTTATAGGTTAGAAGGTGGAAGGGGAAGAGTGTTAGAAAGAATGGGAAGTGTGCCGATACCCTCTTTGTGTTTAGAAGGGAATGAAGATACCGAGTCATGTCGATGGAATAAAAAATAGAGTCATGATGTTGCACAGCATCCTAGTTATTCTCTCTCCCTTTCTCGAGGCCTCAGTGAAATGGTCATATAGGAATAATCCCGTGTTACCAAAGAGAGAAAAAAAAGAGATTAGCAGCAAACAGTGCTTTCAGTAAATGTGTGGATAATGAAGATGTGGAAGCCCTTTGATGGTTAAATAGAGCAGGGAAGCGATAGCTGCAAATATCCAGAAGGGGGCCCTTAACACCAGAGGGCATCAGTCTGCAGGCCAGAGACCTAGAGGGCCTGCGGGAGCAGATGTTAAGGAACAAGAATAAGAGTTGATGTGAGTGAGGAGGAAAGTTGGGGATGGTGACGTGGAGAGGGAGCATTTAACCTGAAATCTGTCCAATACTTTCTCAATGGAGGCATTATTGGCATTTTGTGCTGCTCAAATTTTATTTTATTTCTTTTTAAATGTTTATTTAATTTTGAGAGAGTGTGAGAGAGTGTGAGAGAGGGCAGAGAGAGAGAGAGAGAAGAGAGAGAGAGAGAGAGAGAGAGAGAGAGAGAGAATCCCAAGTAGGCTCCACAACTGTCAGCACAAAGCCTGATGAGGGGCTTGAACTCACAAACCATGAGATCATGACCGGAGCTGAATCCAAGAGTCAGATGCTTAACAGACGGAGCCACCCAGGTGCCCTGCTGATCAAATTTTATTAAATGGGACACTCCTATGAATTTTGGCATCCCCGGGCCCTCCCATTTAATGCTAGTACCAATGATTCCCCAGTTATTATGGCAACGGAAAATGCCCCTACTTGTTTCTAAATGAAAAGGGGGTACTGCTTCCATTTAAGAATCACTGGAAAGAATGCTGTACTGATCCCACAGCCTTTTTTTTTTTTTTTTTGTCTGCTCAGAGGACAAGTGGTCTGAATTTTTGCCTTCCTCTGTCCCTGGGCTACATGTCAGATGTCTCTCTAAAGAAACTGGGTAAAAATCTCTGAGGAGAATTCGGGTTGCAATGTGGATGCTGGTGCCAGCTTGTTACCAGCTCGTGGTAATAGAATTCTGTCAGCAACAAGCCCCAGCCCTATGCATAGAAATAGCCAGATTTTTCTATTCTTGGAAGAGACCTAGTGATGGTGGGATGGATAGGGAGATGTATACATACAGCAGCAAAAAAATGCATCGCCCAGCTGTACTAGCAGCTCTCGCTGGGTATAAAGATAACCAGCAACATGAAAACAAATACCATGATAGATCCAATAGGACAATTCTCCTAGAAGAAAATGGTTAAACCAGGGAACATAAGAAAGTAAAAAAAAAAAAATCCTCTACTTAATATCCTCAGAAAGGTTCAAGAAGGTTCTGTATCCATAAAATAAATACAGTAGGCCATGGAAAAAGGAACAATCATAGAATAAGAAAGAACTCTTGGAAACGAAGCATTTATTTCCCAAAACTAAAATTTCAACAGAAGAATTAAAAGGTAAAGTTGGAGAAATTTCCCCTAACGTGAAAACAAAAAACAAAAAAAGAGAAAAGATAAACAAAGGTATTCATCCTGGGAAGTACAGTATCTGACGAATACAACTTCCATAAGATGCTTCTGTGAATAGATGTTCTATAATATTGATAGAAATAGATGAATAGAAATCAGTCTGTGTGTAAAGAAATTCTTCACGTGGTTATTTTGAGTTAGAAAGGATTCTCCTCTCACTGCCTAGAATATCGGTATTAGGATCTCAGATTTGGTCTTCTCCCTTTGGCGATTTGAGTGCTCCTGAAACCCATTTATCTTAAATACGATCACAGCCAAAGCAGTTCTGGGGGGTGTAGACAGGGAGTTCTCTCCGTTAGGAGGCCAACCCGGCACAGCACACCTGCTCGCGGTACCTGGATGGGTCGCTAATGGGAACTGGAGCCACCTTCGCCCTCCTGCTCTGGGGTGACGCCCTCAGACACCTCTTTTCCAGAAAATGATCCAGCAACTTCCCTTGGGTATTCATCTGGATTCTCTCTCCTTTCAGACAGATCTCTGCTCAAGTTTAGTCTCCTAAAAGAAGCCTGCTCTGACCATCTGAACAAGGACAGTCCTCTCCTACCCCATCATCTCTGCCCACATAGCCAGCTTTACATCTCCACATATAACTAACTGCCTGTCATGCTGGTGTACGTTTTCGGTCTTCCCCCCAGGAATGCATCTTTCAGGAGGCCCAGACTTTGTCTTTTTGTCCTGGTATTCCTAGCACTTGGCACACTGGATATGGTTACTAGATGCTATTATTTGGCATTCTTTACGCGGGGACACCGCAAGGGAGCTTCCACTGTAGTTTTATATTACAGGGAGCCTCTCCTTCTATTTTCCACTTCTGTGGTTAGCTCCTTGCTTACTGGAGTCATCGTGGGAGCCAGAATGGCTGGTGAGGGCAGCAAAAGTGCTGACAGAAGGGCAGGGATGCCCCAGTTGTGACTGTGGGATTATTTTAGCCCCAAATGCTATCCTGATGGCAAGTTCTACCCTCAGCCCTCCAATACGTTCAAACCACGTGGCTGTATAAAGTGCCGGGGTTCAAGCTCTTGGGAGTGGAAGTCTTTGAAGCTAAGAGATAAATTTATAGAATTCAGATCGTACACCATTGTTCAGCTTCAGTTAAAAATGAGTTAGGAAAACAAAGTTTAAGGTTCCCAACTGAGCATTTAAAATAAAAATAGAATTTTTCAGGGAGCATAACACCTTTCATTCAAGAAGGGATAAGCAAACAATGAGCCTTTTCTGAGAAATGACATGACAGAGCAATCCAAGGTGGTTGTCCAAGGTGACTGGAAATTTCTATGAGAAACTAGAAAATCCTAGCTATTGATAACCTCCCTGCTCTTGCAATACTGAGAGACAGTCAGCAAGGCATGTGCTTGGCCACAAATACTTTCTAAGTCCTCATGTGTCTAATGGCTGAGTGGAAGGGGCTTTAGAAAAATGTCTTATTGTTTGTTTACTTATTTTTGAGAGAGAGAGAGAGAAAGCGAGCAAGCGAGTGCAAGCCGAGAAGGGGCAGCTCCATATCTTGAAAGTTTATTTCCATGTACTTTTGTAAGTTCAAGGGAGGTCTTATTTTTCTACCATGTTGCTCATTCCATCATTGACCCATAAATGAGCAGTTATAAGAGTTACCACTAGCGATAAATCTTGTGAGTAACCCAAGTCATACATTTGGGAGGGACAACAATCAGAGCTCTAAGTCACATGATATGGAAAGTTGTGAAGCCAGAGCAAGAGGCTGAAGACTCTCCCTTCTGTTTTCAAACTTGGTGTGCCTTTGCACATGCTGTTCCTCCTCCCGGGAATGACATTCTCCCAGCCTGACGACCTGGTCTCATGTGGGGTCTGCCCAGATGTCACTTGCGCTGTGTAGCCTTCCTGACCACTGTTTCCCCCCAGATGGAGTTTGTTGTTTTCTCCCCAAGTTCCCAGAGCACTTTTTTTTCCCTGATTCTATTGTAGACATGCCACATATTGTAAAGAAGTGTTTATCTGTTTGTCCCCTTCATTGGATCATCAAGTCATCAAGGGTAGGGAGCCAAGTCCTCTTTATTCCTGTGTCTCCAGTGTTTTTAGCACAGTGGCTGGCCCAGAAAGTGAACAAACATGTGCGGTCAGTCATCTATAACGTATATTGATCAGCCATCGGTCCAATTCTGGGACCAAATTCTCCCATGGCACAGTGTGCTAACCTTGGTCCGATGATGCCCCTCTGCACCTGGAGGAGGTCATTGCCGCAGGAGTCTTCTGCACCTGGAGGAGGTCACTGCCACAGGAAGCCTCTGCACCTGGAGGAGGTCACTGCCAAGGGAGTCCTCTGCACCTGGAGGAGGCCATTGCCGCAGGAGTCCTCCTCTGCAGATCTCTGGGATAGGATTGCACAGAGCAGCCAAGGTGGCAGAGGTCACCCTGGCTCCTACTGGTATGATTGATCATCACTACTGGGTCCACCGCTGTATGCTTCCTTCCCATTCTGGCGACTTCCCAGCAGACCCCAAAGGCTTCCTCTTCAGTCTGCTCCAGATGCAGAATCATGGTTTGACAGGAAGCTTGGATCCACTTCTTGGTGCTTTCTGCCCGTCTTTGATGACACACGCATTCTGCTGAGATCAACCATCAGCAGCATGGAGATGCTCTTCCTGCTCCTTTAAATTAATTTGCCCTGCTGTTCTGAGTCTCTGCCTTCTCAAAAGAGTGACCAGATGTCTTTGAGTGCCTCTGGCAGGCTTGGCACCCGAAGACACTGCCATCCCTCCCAGCGTACCTCCATCGGGATGCCAGGCCAAGATGCCGGAACAGCTCTCCTGCCTGCCTGAGTACAGGGACTTTTCCAACCCTGTCTGAGTTCTTAGATGTCTGCCTAGGGCCTAGGAAATCTGCACTTGTTAATTTATCAACAAGCCTTTAAAGCAAATGAACAAAATTTGGCTGAGATCATCTTGTCATGGAGTGGAGATATAATTAGGTCAAGCTCCTTCTTTCAGAACCCCGTATCATGTGCTCACCAAAGCCATGTAGAATGCATCCAATGTTAAGTGGCATCGTGCCTGGGACCAAAGGGTAAGGCACCCTCCCTAGAGTAATGCCAAAGAATCACGTTCATTCCTGGTACAACCATAAAGTCCAGTCATTTACCAACCAAGTCAGCAGACCTTGACTGCTAAGCTGGCTTTTGATTTTTGGTTTCCAAATCTGAAAAATATGAGAAATTAGTAGCTCACTGGAGAAATGGATTGAGAACATTTTTTCTTGCTCTAGGGGAGCTGTGTTCTAGAAACCTGAAGGCCTGGTGGAATATAAATTGCAAGGCAGCAGGAGCCCTGACTTCCAGATCTGCCTCTGCCAACATCTAGCTGTGTGACTTCCAACCGGTCGCCTCTGTCTTCTGGGCTTGACACTCATTTTATAGGAGATGAGAATTCCTCCCATCTCTAGTAAAGCAAGCATGGGGAGATTACTGGAGCATCAGAGATTCAATTTTCTGCTGGCACAGGAAGGTTCTCCCTCTCCCTCGGGGCCTTTTTAATCTCTCCCTCAACAAACAAGCTCCAGGTGGTCTGGCTGTTTGGTCCAGATCTGTCCAGAAGGCCCTGTGCTCCAGAGATCTCCATTTTCACAGGCTAGAATCCAAGGGTGCCCCTGCAATTGCGAAGCACAGAAGTCCAGCAAAGGCTGCTTTCCTTTTTCCTTGAAAAGAGGTGTCTATTTTCAATTTCCTAGCTGAAATTAAGTAGATCATGGTATATAAATCATGAGGCAAAGCATCATTTTGTGAAGTGTCATCTGAAAATACCCCACAGCAAAAAATGTGCACCTGAACCTAGCTACATCGAATATAATAGCATATGTGCTCTTCTCCCCACCTGTACCAATGGTTTAAAAGAATTCTCTCTAGATATCCTCCCAAGTCCAGTCAAAGAAATGACAGTTTCCTTTTTCTGGTCACTTAAATCCAGTCTGCTGTTTGACCCTTACGTGTTCTTTCTGTCTTCATTTCTGCTATCAGGCTCTCTATTTTCTCTCTCATTCCTTTGTTCAAGCCTCTCCAGCTCTCGTTTCGACAACTGCAGTATCTTTTGACTTCCCCACCTGCAGTCTTCCTTCTAGGTCTTCTCCTGAGCTCCTGCCAGAGCGCAGATCGGACGGAGCTCAGCCCAGCCCCAGTGCTGCCCACACACTACCTGTCAGCCGCGGTGAAGCCTGAGGTCTGTGTAGTCAGACTCTGGTTTGGAACACGGCTCCTCAGCTCGCGGGGTGCATGCTTGCATAATGGTGGCATAAGCGTCACTTACTTCTTCTGGAAAACGGAATTAATTATTGATCTAACACTAAAGACTGTGAGGAGAAACTATAGGTTTGGCACACTGTAATTGTCAAAAAAACGTTAGCTGCTCTTTTTGCCGTTGGGATGCATGGCTCTTTATAATCAAAGCTCACCATTTCTGTCCAACTGTGTATGTCTCTACCTTGCTTTATATAACCTGCGTGAGTCTGCACTGCTCCCGTTTCTTGCAGAATTCCTGCGTACTCCCACCTCTGCACCTGAACATGCGTCTGTTCTTTCACCTGATGGTTAGATCAGTCATTCATAACAAATATTCTGGAAAATTTCATCTGCATGCACTAAAATAGAGAGAATCATGAAACGCACCCTCCTGTGCCCATCAGCCAGCTTCAACAATGAGCAACACATGGCCAATCTTGTTTCAACTTTACCCCTGAATGTTTTACTCTATTTTATTTATTTAAATTTTTTTAATGTTTATCTTTTGAGAGAGAGCGGGAAGCAGAACGTGAGTAGGGGAGAGGCAGAGAAAGGGGCAGGGGGTGGGGAGACCAGAATCCGAAGCAGGCTCCAGGCTCTGAGCTGTCAGCACAGAGCCCAATGCGGGGCTCGAACCCATGAACCGTGAAATCATGACCTGAGCCGAAGTTGAACGCTTAACCGACTGAGCCATCCAGGTGCCCCCTGAATGGGTTATTTTAAAGCAGATGCCACACATCATACCGTTTCACCCATAGGTACTTCCTTCCGTGAGTATCTCTAAAAGATAAGGGCTCTTTTTAAGCACATAACCACAATACCATGATTACATCTAAAAAATGAACAGTCTTTCTTTATTTATTTTTTTTTCCAACGTTTATTTATTTTTAAGACAGAGAGAGACAGAGCATGAACGGGGGAGGGGCAGAGAGAGGGAGACACAGAATCGGAAACAGGCTTCAGGCTCTGAGCCATCAGCCCAGAGCCTGACACGGGGCTCGAACTCCCGGACCGTGAGATCGTGACCTGGCTGAAGTCGGACGCTTAATCGACTGCGCCACCCAGGCGCCCCAACAGTCTTTCTTTAATATCAAGTATTTAGTTAATGTTTACGTTTCCCCAATTGTCTCAGAAATGTTTGTTAATTTTTTAAATAGTTGGTTATTCAAATCAGGATTCAAAGCCTGCCCATTGAATTTGGTCGATATCATGTAATTTATTTGTTAAAGAAACTGGAGTATTTGTCCTGTAGAATTTACCACATTCTGCTTTTTGCCAGTTGCATTCCTATGGCATGATTTAACTCATTCTTCTGTCTCCTGTATTGCCATTGGTAGCTGGATCTACAGGCTTGATCAGACTCAGGTTTGAAATTTGGGGCAAGAATACTTCGTGGAGAGTGTCAGGAACCATTTCTTAGCCACTGAGCCCCGGGCACGGTTCTGGGTGTCCAGAGAGATGAGGCACATTCTCCACATCAGGTTTCATGTTCTTCTCCATGGTCCACCTCACTGATGCTTTCTTGTAAATAATTTTTTGCCTGGTATTAGGGCTTTTTAGGTATGAAATTCCTTTTCCTTCCTCCGTAGTGGGCTTTCAAGGGAACCTCCTCGTGGAAATCAACTTCACGAACATCTATTTCTCCACCTAAACCCTGCATAGCCACACTAAACCATCAACTACTTTTCTTGAGTGTTTACCCTGTACCAGGCACTGTGCTACGCCCTTCACATGACTCATCTCACATGACTTCACAAGAACCTACGACAAAGGTATTTTAGTATTCCCATTCTTCTGGAGATGAGGAAAACTGAGGGAGAGAGTTTCGCATCTTCTCCTAAGGAACTTTTAAGTGATGCTCCAAATAACTGGGATGGTCTCCAATGTTGAGTCCTTGCCTCCGGCAGTGACTCAGCCCTGTAGATAACCTGCTTCTTTTCCTCCTTCGTGAGAAACCTTAGTCTTTTCCTTGTGAAGTCAGGGTGCTGGGTTACCTAAGTGTTAGCAGCATTTTGCTAATAATAGATGAAGTAGTTAGAAGTGTAAATTCAGGTTTGAAATGCCTTGAGAGCTGCAGCGTAGAAAGGGCTGCAGGATAGTAATTAGAGGAGGCTGTGGAGTGGAATCCTAAGACTGCAACCTGCCAGCTGTGTGACTTTGGCCAAGTCTCTAAACCTCTCTGTGCCTTAGTTGCCTCATAATAAAATGTGTATGCTAAATGGGAGTACTCAGAGCAGTGCCTAGCATATAGTCAGCACTCAGTGAATGTTACCTGCTACTGTTGCTATTGTTGTTGCTATGATTCGGTGTTTGAACAACTACCAGAAAAACAAATAAAAAGCTTACAAACGACTAATTTTGTATCCCGTGTTGTGAAAAGGCCCTCTCCCTTTTCCTTTAATCATTTCTTTTCTTTCCCGTAGAAGAATGAGAGGTACGGAGGTCTCCCCTCCCTCCTTCCGCCCCTCCCCCGCCCCCCAACACACATTTTAATTAAGGTATCTTTTGAGAAGGAATACTTTAATCCAAAGTGATCGCTTTGATACTCAAAGAGACACATTTGGAGGCTACTTGGCGAGGGGGAATTAAAGACGGAGAAGCTGAATAAATAGCAAGCAAAATGTTAATGTTTTGGCTTTGTGGTGTCTGCATCTGAGAGCACTCATCGCAGATTTTTTGGCCGGCTCCAGCTGGAAGCTCCGGCGGCTCCTTTTGTGTGCGCGGAATCCCTGGCTGCGGAGCGCCGCGCTGCCCCTAGGGGTCAGTGTGGTGCAGGGATTGTCCGGATCCGCGGCTCTGCGAAGGCTTCCAGGAACGCGCGGCGGGCAGGACGCCTGGGGGCGCAGAGCGCTGGACCGGGCCACCCCCGCTGCCCTCTCGCTGCCCTGCTTGCACCTGCCGCCTCCTCCCGCCCTCTAGTTCTCTCTCTCTGAACGCGATTGTTTGGCCAGGGTCAGAGAGGTCGAATTGTTCTTTAACTTCATAAACGACTGGGTTTAGCCTCACTTCCTGGTGAAAAGAAAATCAAAGAAAGAAAAAAAGAGATGGATATAGATGGCTTAGTAATTTTCTGCTAACCTCTCATTTTTGCTGGCGCTGCATTCAATCTATTGCATCCGGAGCCATAAAATGGTAGAGGTGTGAGAGGGCCGATACCTTTCCTAACAACTGTCATCTTACAAAGAAGCCCAGAGAAGAAAAACAAGCGAAGAGCCCGGATATCACACTTGAAGTCTCAAGTGAGGGTTATTTCTACTATCCGTAACCGTATTCGTTATTTAAAAAAAAAAAAAAACAAACCATGAATGATTATTAGTTTTAAAGGTCATGTACCGATATAAAAATTAGTTGTAAGTTGGTTAGCTGGCAACTTAGCGCAGTGGTTAAGCGGGTGGGCTTCAGAGGCAGATTATCCGCATACAAATGGCGGGTGGGATGGGGAAGCAATGGCTACCACTACGAGTTCCTCGGTCCTTAACCTTTCTTTGCCTCAGTTTTGCTCTGTGAAATAAACATAAATTAAGAAGTTTCATTTAAAAAAAATTCCTGCAGACTAATTTGGTAAACACTCAGTGAATGTTGGCTGCCATAAATTATTACAATTAGAAGCATAACACAGGAAGTTTTTGAAGTTGGGCTGGGGGAAACACTGTATTTCATTTTGGGGACCCCTATTTTACTCCTTCCAGTTCGTCCCTCGCATTGACTCTCAGAGTGATTTTTAAACATGTTTTGTGAATCCCTTCCCTTATCCCAATACAAAAAGCAGATGGAGTGAATGTCCCTTGGGAATCTGGTGAAAGAGACAGGGGTGGGGTGTTGACTATTAGTGTGGCAGGTCTTAGGAAGAATCTGCTCCAGGAGACATTTTCAAGGATGAATTTCCAGGATTTAGTACTTTTCCCCACGTTCAAATTGCAAAAGAATGGGGCCTTCGTGGGGACTTTGGACGTTTTATTTCTTGCTCTGTGGTTCAGTTGGTTGTGTGATGTTCAAGCTCATGTCTTCCAGTTGCATCCTCCTAGAGGCTTGGCTTCATGTCGTGGGATGCTTACTTCTCCCTATGGACTATCTTGGATACTATTCTTTCTCTGCAGACACGAATACAAGGTAAATGTCAGGAAAGGCAATTCAGCATTAGACTACTGCCTTTAGGCTTTTCTGGTTTCTTTCCATTGACTTTTCTGTATTTGTGGTGTTTGAAGATCTTGCCATGATCGCTTTCCTCCCGTTAGTACTTAGTCTGCTCTCTGAGAAGAGCTGGCATCTAATTCCCCTTTCACCTGGCAAGTCTGGAGATACTTGAGGACAGCTATCAAGGCTCCTTGAATTCTTCTCATTTTAGTTCTCCAGCCATTTCTCATGATTCATGGTGAGCATGACTTATCATTATCCTGGTTCATTGTTATCCTGGCCACCGTTGCTTTTAGGTCCTTGCCAGTTTGTAAATCTCTCTCATCACCTCTTAGATATCGGATACCAAGAAGTGAATCCAGAGCTATATATAGGATCGGATCTTTCCAGAGTGCTAGTTTATCATCTTCTTTATTCTGAACACTATCATGTCAGTAGCACATCCCCAAAATACATTAGTATCTCTGAGAGCAACATTTTGTTCTTGAATCTCAGAGCATGTGGCAAAATACACTCCAAAGTCTTTTGCACATCAGTAGCCATGGAACCACATCACTGCCCATCCTGTACTTATTAGGCTGATTGTGTGAGTCCCAAAACTGGATTCTGTATTTGTCTCATCAATACCAGCTTACTAATTTTGCAGACTGTTAGTCTCTTTGGCCAGACCATGAATTCCTTGAGGTCAGAGACTATGTCTCTCAACAACCAACATGTTTCTAGTCCCCAGCTCCGTGCCTGGCATTTCATAGGTGTTTAACAAATGTTTGTGGAGAAAAAGAATGAGCCTCTTGAGAGTCTTTGAATCTTGTTTCTCATGATTTGAGAGTCTTTGAATCTTGTTTCTCTAATTATTTACCATGTGATTTATAACATGCAAATATCATACATGTGACATATTAGTAGAAACATATTAAATGTTCTTCTGTGTTTTCATCCCAAGTCAGTAATATTTTGATTAAGATAGAGTTATAGAGGACCTAACTAGACAACATCCTTTATAAAATTTAGTAAGAATAATAATGATAATCATCAACTCTGCTTGACCAGGGTTGATCAAGGTATCATACATTTATTTCATTTTGGTAATACCTAGTTTAAATGTTTAGATCTTGAGCACAAGGAGTTCAGGAGGCTTTGTTGAAGGCCATGTTAAAATCAAGATGAGGGACACCTGGGTGGCTGAGTCGGTTAGGCGTCTGGCTTCCGCTCAGGTCATGATCTCGCTGTCCGTGAGTTGGAGCCCTACATCACGCTGTGTGCTGACAGCTCAGAGCCTGGAGCCTGCTTTGGATTCTGTGTCTCCCTCTCTCTGCCCCTCCTCCCTCCCTCTCTCTCTCTCTCTCTCTCTCTCTCTCTCTCTCTCTCATAAATAAACCAACATTTAAAAAAAATTTTTTTTAAATCAAGATGAATTATACCCACGGCATTCCTGATAATCAAATGTAACAACCAAGCATAGGAAATAAGGTCAGGTTATCACAGCTTGAGTTTTAGGGATTTGCTGTTTTCTTAGGCAAACTCTTTACACTTTCAGTGGTACTACTGCCTTAAGAAATATGGATAAAATAGTACTACATCATTAGGTTGTTGTATGGATAGCACAATACTCCACACAAAGCTTTTAGCAGAATTTCCGGCACATACTATATGCTTTAAAATGCTAACTACTCTTTCATGTTATTACTTTTACTTGGCCAGCTATGAACCTACTCAATTGGATTAGTATCCAATAAATTGTGCATTCATTCAATCAAGTCTGTTTTGATTTTTGAAATTAGTTTAGCCAGTTTGGTGTTCTATAGCCAAAAACCATGGTTGGCTCAATTTTTATCATATCAACCTTTTTTGTTTACTTGTTTGTTTTGCTTCTTTGCCTGGAAGAGACAAAGACCTGAGTGTGTTCCTTATGAGCAGATGCATGTGTTTATTTAAGCTGGTGGCACAGGGTTGGGAAGAGAACGAGGTGGTATGGCCAACAGAGAACCTTGTAAATACAGGTCAGGCCAATGCAAAGAAAGTTTGTTGGCTAAATCATTTTTGTCTCAGTGATTTGTGAAAATGAAATGCAGGGAGTTTTCTCCATCTATCAGCAGGGTAGTTTAGCATATGGGAAAAGGTTAGCATGCTTAATGCAATTGTATAAATTAATAAAATCTAAAATCCAATACTGACTGAGTTGTGGTCATTTGCCACTGTGTGGTTTGATCTGTTAAGTTTTAGAAAGTAGGTTTTTTTTTTTTTTTAAATTTTTTTTTTTCAACGTTTATTTATTTTTGGGACAGAGAGAGACAGAGCATGAACGGGGGAGGGGCAGAGAGAGAAGGAGACACAGAATTGGAAACAGGCTCCAGGCTCTGAGCCATCAGCCCAGAGCCCGACGCGGGGCTCGAACTCATGGACCGCGAGATCGTGACCTGGCTGAAGTCGGACACTTAACCGACTGCGCCACCCAGGCGCCCCAGAAAGTAGGTTTTTTTGATGCTTCAGTTGAATGCGTGTCTTGAGATCCTCATCTGTCACAGGTGACAGTTCCATGTAATTATTAAGCTCTATTGGTCCTGACCATGCCATTGTCTTAGGTTTCTCTAAATTGTTTCTATAGTCTTGACATTATTTAATCCTCAAAACAGTCTTATGAGTTAGATACAATTATCCCAACTTTCTAAACACGGTAAATAATTTGTCCGAGATCAGGCAGCTAGTAAGGGACACAGCAAGATCTGTTCGACTCCAACAGTTATGCCTTTAACCATTGTGTTCTATCAGCCTCTCCATGACATGCTTCTGCCTTTTAGGAGATCTCAGTGACCTCTTCAGCTTATTTAGTGAGCTCTGAGGATGCTTTACAGAAGCAGGAGTAGTATACACATTATTTAAAAAAAAATGAAAGGGCCACATAACTTCTTGTTTTAATCTTTGGGAGAAGTAGAACCAAAGGAGAAGTTGGTTATAAATTATTCATAAACAGCCATTAATTACCTTCTTTGACTTTTGAAGTTTGATTCTTGGTTACCCAATTCAGTTTTATTAATTAATAATTTGATTAATTCAACAAATATTGATGAAGTACTTATTATTTGCCTGGCACTGTCCAAAGTGCTGAGGAGCTATGCCGATCCAAAGGCTTTCTGCAGAGTTGGACGGTGGTCTAAACTAAATATTCACTTTTCAGAAAACTTAGATTCTAAGCATCATTGCTTAAGTCTCCAGTGGTTGTATTGTTCTTTATCCTTCTAGTAGAATTGATATATAGCTATGCCTACCCTTGAGCCCTGACCTCTCCTTACCTCTTATAACCACGTAGTCAAACCCTACACATCCTTTAATGGACCAGGACCCACCTTCCTCTTGAAAACTTCCCTGACCACAAGGTTGCAGGCCACAGGTTCTTTCTCCTCTAAACCTCACATGTATTTAGTGTCTGTAACACTCTTTTTTTCCCTTAAGAGCAGGACTGTTGGATTCTTACATTTCAAGGGTTCTTAACTGATGGGTAAGCCCACAATCACCCAGGGAATTTTATCAAAGTTCATGTTGTTGGCCTTCATCTCACTGAATATTTTTTGATTCAGTATTTCTGGTGCTGGAGCTTGATTATGTATCATTTAAAATAGATTCTGACATCGGAAGCAGGTTAAACCAATCTTATATTGTTGTCAGGCACTGACTCCCTACATTTAAAAAAATGTTTATTTGTTGTTTATTTTGAGAGAGAGAGAGTATACACAAATGGGCGAGGGACAGAGAGAGAGGGAGAGAGAGAGAGCGAGAGAGAGGGAGAGAGAGAGAGAGAGGGAGAGAGAGAGAGAGAGAGAGAGAGAGAGAGAGAGAGAGAATATCCCAAACAGGTTCCACACTGTCAGCACAGGGGCTCAATCTCATCAACCATGAGACCATGACCTGAGCCAAAATCAAGAGTCAGAGGCTTAACCAACTGAGCCAGGCACCCTATGACTCCCTACATTTTATATTCAATTTATATGCCAAGGTGTAATTTATATTACACCTTCAGGTAGATTTAAGCACCTGGAAACATTGTGATTATAATTCTTTGTATTTCCATAATTCCTAGCATAATGCTGAACAAATTCTCAATAGCTAATCACTGAATGAATCATCAATTAATGAGATTGGTTCCATTTCCTCTTTCCTCACAATGACATTTTCCTCAGAAAATTTCAAGAATGAATTATGCGGGCTGATACCCAAGTCATACGGTCGAGGCGAACTCCCCAGCCTTAATATGAGGATGGTTCACTTACATTCTGGTATCCTTCCTTCTAGACGTGGTGGAATCCGGCTTCCCCACACCCCCGAAGTTATTTGTGTGGCCACGTGACTCTGTTTCAAGGCTTGTGAGTGGAAAGGAGGGTGTCTCTCCCAGGCTGGAGAACTTAACTAGTGGTACTGTTCCTCCTGGGTGCTGTTCCTCTACCTGGGCAGCCAGCAGTGCTGGAGAGATGGAGGTCCCAGCAGACTGGATCCCTGGGTGAAAAGACATGGAGCTGACCTTCCCGCTGACCCATATGAGATAAGAAGCATGAGCAAGAAATAACACTTTGTGGTGCTTAAACCACACGAATTTGGGGGATTTTTCTTACTGTATTTTCATCTTCCCTGGCTGACTCATCATGGGTCAAATCTATATTAAATTATTTGTCATATGCATTATATAAGAATTTCCAATTAAAATTAAAAGTGTGAAGAGTTGAACTATATCTGGCACAGACAGTGGAAACAAAGCCAACAACGAAAGCCTAGCATAGAAAGGTAACGAATTTGGGACTTTCGTGTATATGGCCACTAAGATCATGTTTTTGTTATACATGTGCTTATGAAAAATTGACAGTTTTCTCACTCGGCTGGTAACAGAATGGATTGTTTGGTAAGGGAAGTAGTTGCCGTCTCCAGACGTCCAATGTGGATGACTGAGAATTGGACAAAAGGCAATCATCCAATAAGAGTTAGTAGCTTGGTTACATCCTTAATTAGTGATCTGGGATAAATTCTGCTCGATGAGATGGCTGGGTGACAGGTGTATCACTTTTTAAGGTTTGGATACTTACTAAAAAGTACCAGGAAAGCAGTTCTGCTTTATATAGCAACCAGTGATTTATAAAAGACTGTATTTCTTAAAATTCTCCCTGGTAATGGGTATACTCTTTTTCTCAGTGTTTGGTGGTTTGATAAGTGAAAAACTGTATCCTGCCTGAATTTGCATTCTTTTGGTGGATAGGGAGGTCGTCCAACATTATAGGTGCTATTGAATATTTCTTCTTTTGTAGATTGCCTTTTTTTTGTCTTTAATGGGAGAAATCTTTATGGAGGTGGTGTCTCTCCCTAAGTCAAAACACAGAGGACCCTCAGTACTTTGGGGCTTCAGTACTATCCCCAGGTGCCCTGCACAGCATCTCAGCACACAGGCTGGCAGGAGGGCAGGGGATACCAGCAGTGCAGCACCACCTGGAATCCCTGCCTCCCAGCCTTGATCCCTGAATATCCCGGTCATTTTACTCCCAGAGCCCTAGGGCGAGATCAGTTTTCTGGAATAGCAAGGAAGGTTAGAGAGGGTGTAAACAGGGCTAAGCTCAGAACACTGGGAGAACCCAGAAGCTTTTACTTTCAGAAATATGCCTCTCTTTCCCCTTCCTTCCCTCCCCCGCCCAACCTCTCCTTTCCCCTCCCTTTTCTACCCTGGTACAGAGGTTGGGTGGGCAGTAGCAGGGCTGCGGTAGCAGCAGAGACCCTGACCCCTTGCCTCCCCTGGAGCTTGCAACAGCTTGTTCCATACCACATTCACCTCTGCAAGGGGGTGGGATCATTCACAAGCCCTCTTGACCTTATAGAAGGTCACATCCCAAGGAAGCTGTGGAACTTCCTCCTCCCCACCTCCCCACCTCACCTCAGGCTACCTCTGTTCTATCTTCTGCCACACTGATGTCTGTGTGATCTTTCATTGTACGCATCTTCCCTCCCTCACCACCAGGTCCCACCACCTACAAAGCAGACCAAGACCCCCTGTCTTGGCCTATCAGGTCTGTGATCACCTAACCCAACAGTTGATCAAGACTATTGGCCATTATTGGAAGGACAGACTGAGGCCAGATTCTGATAGACTTTGAATTCTAGGACAAAGAGGTCAGATGGAATCTTTCAGACAACAGGAAAACAGTGTGATCAGAGGTGTGGCTTATGGGGAGGCCAGGTGACCCACTTCCCCCTCTTTTGTTTATGACATCTAATGAGAAGCAGGTGGTCACCTTCTTGCATTGTGGTCTAATGTGCAGTTTAGTAGGTGGGGCACCCCATTCCTGGGAGATCTGCTGTGGAGAGGAAGCAGGGAGGACTTTGGCTAAGAAGGATATTAGAATTGAAAGAAAAGAGAAGATAGAGCCTTCCTCTCTAAGAAGAGTGTCTTGTTAGGTGGGGACATTGTCTTGCCGTGGGGGAGAGAAGGAAGAAGGTATAGCTTTGTCCTGCCACTCCAAGGTCAAGTCACCATGGAGGGCACTTTTGAGCACACAGTGGATGTTAGGTCTTAACTATCCTCTTACCCAGTCCTGAGGAGACTTAATAAAATCTCTGCTGAAAGAGGGACATAGGTCAGAATGGTCTTTCTCACAAGTGCTGAAATGGTGGTGGTGGTGCCCTGCCATTGCCTTCGTCTTGGTAATAAGCACAAGGACAGTGGCCTAAGTGGTAGGAGGAGTGATTGGGCTTTCACAGTTCCAGAGGAGCAAGAAAAAGTCAGCTGGACTTTCCTGCCACTTCTGGAAAGAGGGCTTGGGGTGGCAGGTGTTCAGTGACTCCCCAAATCCCCAAATGGGATTGCCTTGAAATCCAGGATTGTTTTCTGTCTTCCCTGAGGGTTCTGGTGAGAAAACACATCCAAATCAGGTACTTTGAAGGAATTTATATGCCACTGACCATATGCAAAGAGGCAGCAGGGTAAAGGAAAATTCAAGAGGTGCTTGCAGTGCTCAGGGGCTAGTTAGGACTCTATCATCCCTAGGCCACAAGGGGTAAGAGGAGGGAGCAATTACCAGAACCAGGAGCTGGAGAAGTGGTGTGGAGCAGGCTCATTTACAGGAGCTCGGACTCTGAGTTGAGGGACATAGCCCCTGGTGACCCCACAGTGGTGACCCCACAGGGGGATATGGAAGAATAGAAGGACCGTGACTTCATTCTTCTTTCTCTGTACTCTTTCTGATGGTCTCCATTGGCCAAACCCAAGTGGAGACCAGAAGACCAGGGAGGCTATTGAATAGTCCATACAGCGAATCTCCTGGGGCAGAGCAAAAGGCAGAATGGTAGAGACCTGAAGGGCCTAATGGAAGATAGCCAGCACCTGCTGACCCCATTCTAGAGGAGGAAAGTCTTTTCTTCCACCCTGTTGTTAGCTTCAGAAGGTGGGCGCCTGTAGAATTAAACTGACAAAAGGCAGATTTGCAAGAGAAAAAACAGATTTAATCACATACTTAAGGCAGTTCACAGAAGACCATGGCAGTTAGAATCTGGGGTTTATATACCATTTTAATAGGGGAAGGAAAAGGGGAGAAGGGCATTTATGGGAAAACAAATGATTTTTGGAAAGATAAATGGGCCCTTGGGGAGAAAGATAGAAGACCTGACAGTTTTATGACAATGTCTTCCTCTCCAGTGATAAGAGTCAATCCTCCCTGGTTGCAAGAAATTCCTGAGTAGAGTATTTATGACAACTGAGTTCTTTTGAGCTCTTTCAAGGGGCTCTGTTTTAGGCAGATAAGGGATTTTAGGAACTCAACGCCTTCTACTCAAAATAATTTTTATGATGCAGTGACATGTTTTGGACCTCTCCACCACAAAAGGTAGTGTGGTCTGTGAAGGACCATAGGGAGACCAAAATTTCCTATTTTCCTTTTGCACAGAGAAATGACCAAGTGGCTTTGCCTCAAGGGTGTGCTGTCCTGACCAGTCTTAGGCTATTCTTCATTGTAACCAAAGGGCACTGCACACCATTTCTACATCGCCCATGGAATATGGCACATGACCTTTCACTTGCTAGGAAGTCAGTGCCCTATTCATCTAGGAACTTCAGGAGATTTTATAGCTTCTAGGCCAGGTTCTGGCTGAAGTAAAGTAATACAAATCTCATTTTCTCCACAGTTTGGGAAACATGCAAAGCCCTTCTGAGTACTCAAGGGAAAATTCTATGTATACTCATAAAAGTGTTTGGAATCCAAGAAGAAAGTGAACTTCCCAGGTGTGTGTGCATGTGCGTGTGTGCATGTGAGTGTTTTCCAGATGGGAGGAAGAGTAAAACAGATAAGGTGATAGAATTTCCATTGTTAGATGCCTCTTGTTCGTCCATGAAATACGCATGAAGGAGTTATACTGAGCCATGAATAGTGAAAACACTTGAGTGTTTTTCCACATGTGAGAACATTACCCTTTGAAAAATCCAAGGCCCTCCCTGGGACACACATGTCGAATCCAGAGCTCAGCTGTTAGGAGATCTTCACCTGCGCCAACAGCAAAAACAAAAGTGGTCCGGCACAGACATTGTTTAAAATGGGTGCGTTAAAAATACCATCTTGACTTCACAGATTTCTGGAACTGTGAGAAGGCATCCTCATTTATGTACTCTGATGAAGGTAAGTCTGGGAGAAATGTACAAGCCAGTTAAAAGTGGTTCTCTAATTGGATTATGCAAGAGCAGCTTTAGAATCTCAATGCTTTAAATTTCAAAGAATCAGAAACTTCTCTGAGCCCAAAACTGTGGCCAGGATCAGGGCTTCAGGGCATCAAAAAGCAGAGGGGCTGGAAGCACAGTCAAGGTGTGACTTTGGTGGTGACTTTGTCTGTAAGATAGAATCACAGGGCTGCCGTGGGGAAGCACAGAAATCCATTTATGGGGAGGCTTTCCTAGGTGCTGAGAAGAAAAGAAGCTACTAGCACGTTGAAGGGAGAGATGCAAAGACCCCAGAAGAAGATGTGAATCTGGGGGTCTGTTCCCAGTTAAAGAAGTTGATGACAGTCATAGTTCAGGCTTATTTTAGAAACCATGTGAGCTCTGCTCTAAAGCTGAGCACGGCTCTTGCATAGTGTACTCCCAAAGAACCTAAGTCAGCTTCAGGAACTTGGTTTTCCTTTTCAGAACGCATTCATTTTGTCCCTCCAGGAAAAACATTTTTACCAAAGACCCTCTTAACTGCAACCTTCGCTGCCCACCAGCCCACCAGCCCACCAGCCATCCTCCTACTTGTTTGGCGAAAGATAGGCTTGGCCAGATTCCATTCCAATGGCACAGGGCTAATAAGCTTGTCTAGGACTTACGGACCTTCTGAAATAGAAGACCGTGGCTGTAAACACAGTGGTATATCTGGCTTCAAACCAAACTCTCTGTTATTGCCATTCTTTATTTTTCTTACTACTTGCTACTTTAGTTTCCCAAATGGCCTTCAAGGACTAGTCAGACCTGTCAATGTTTTTGAAGTTCCCTTCTCCAAGAGTGGTGGGGGTTGGGACTGGGGCAAGAGGGAAGAGGAAACGTATAAGAAGGATGGCCAATGTGGTGGCCCCATAGGAAGATAACCTCTAGTATTTACTTCTGAAAAGTGGAACAGTTGGCAAACCACTCAGAAGTCAGGGAAAGGATTGTAAAAACAGAAGAAAGAGGAAAAATACTCAACATGTGTTGATTATGAATTTTAATTACTGAGTTATCTGTTCAGCCAAACAGACTGGGAAAGAAATGTGGGCAGGAAGAGCTCTATGAATGTTACAGATGATACAATTCTGTTTTTAGGAAATGCACAATTAGACTGTGTCTATACAACCCAAAGTAAAAGCAGATGTATCCGTCATCAGACTATTTTGATTAATGGGGAAATTTGGAGCTTAAATTATCTGGTTCCGCCAGCTATGTTGATCAAATGAACTGGATCATTGCCAGATCTCCATTTCCCTCCGTGGGGTGTAGACACAACGTTTTGGGTGAGGCAGTTTTAGAGACAGGATTCATCATGTGAAGCAGCAGAATCTAAATGGGAAGGAAAAAGCACCACGGAACAAGTGATAGGGATATTCTTACATTTGGATAACCCATATGAGAGGTCATGGACCTAGTGTACTTCCGAATCACACAGTCAGCTCAGTCGGCCTCATGGTCTCTGGTGTGGAACCATGTTCTTCATAATCCTCCTGAGAGATGGTTCTCCAATTAGGAAAAAGGTCCTCATGCTATTGGTCTGTGATGAGAGGACTAAGTGGACAGAAATAAAGGAGGAGATAGAAGGCCCTTTGACACCCAGGGTAGAACTCTTTCAGGATAGCTCACTCCAGGTAGGGGCCTAGGGCCATAAAGATGGACCACTTCTGCCGTCTTACTGACTGGACAGATGTTCTCTCTTGATGTGACAGACCACATCATCTGCCTTCCAGAGTACCCCTGGAGCTACCTGGGGTTTCTTTTCCCCCTTCTCTGGAACATATTTGCTTGTTTGTTTATATATATTGGTCACCGCAAATTATGAAGTCAGTATATTCTCTTGCACATCTGCACTGTTTTTAGAGCACACATCTTAAATGGCACCACTCTTGGAGAAAAGAAGATGATTGGAGGTAGGGAGGATGCTGTTGAACCCAAAACTATCTTTTGAAATATGGCCGTACTGGAATATGGGTCCTTTCACATCAACTGATGCATAGTCTGAGATATATATTATTGCAAAAATAAGAGAGGCAAGTTAAAAACAAAAAAGGATAATCACAGTGGAAATCATTAATAATAATGAGTGATAAGAAGTGGCTATGACAACCCAGATGTCCATAATGGATGAAAGGAATGACAAATTGCAGTATATGCATACAATGGAATATTACCTAGCCATGACAAAGAATTAGGTACTGATATCAGCTACAACATAGGTGCACCTCCAACACATACCAAGTGAAAGAAATGAGACACAAAGGGTTACGTAGTGTATGATTCCATTTATGTGAAATATCCACCATAGGTAAGTCCATAGAGACAGGTGCCAGGAATAGTGGGGGGAGCAAGGGGGATTGACTAGTTAATGAGCATGAGGTTTTCTTTTGGGATGATGAAAATGTTTTGGAAGTAGATAGAGGTGGTGGTTGCTTAACATTATGAATGTATTAAATCCTACTGAACGATACCCTTTAAAATGGCTAATTTTATGTTATGTAAATTTCACCCCCCAAAAAAGTGGCTAGGAAGCAAACATGTTTGAATCATGCTATTCCCACCCATTCTCCTTTCCTGAAGAGATACAGAGAGCTTAGGACTGTTTTGGAGATGGTTCTTATAGCTAGAGTAGGTTTCTTCCCACCCTTCATTTTTGCAGATTAGAAGTGATACAGTAGTTTCACTGGAAGTTAGGAAGAGGGCCAGGTTGGTATCTAAGCTGCTTGATTCTTTTTTTTTTTTAATTTTTAAATGTTTATTTATTTATTTACTTTTTGAGAAAGAGAGAGAGAGAGAGAGAGAGAGAGAGAGAGAGAGTGTGAGCGGGGGAGGGGCAGAGAGAAGAGGGAGACCTAGAATCCAAAGCAGGTTCCAGGCTCTGAGCTGTCAGCACACAGCCTGACAGGGGCCTCAAACCCACGAACTATGAGATCATTACCTAAGTTGAAGTCAGATGCTTAACCGACTGAGCCACCAGGCTCCCCTAAGCTGCTTGATTCTCATATCAGTGTCTAATCCAGGAACTCACACTGTGTCCTCAGAGTAGGTGATGTCATATTCTGTGATACCCACTCAAAGTGGTGAGGAAAGTTTTAATAGTTTCTTTTCTGCCATGATTTGGACCAATGTATTAAGAGTAATAATAGCAATAATAATACAAAGCCAATAATAACAAAAGTTTATTGAGCTGGAATTAGATTCCAGATCCTGGGTGAAAGAAACACTTTCTATGCAATACCTCATTTAATTATCTGCCAAGCCCTATGAAATCAATGAGGAAACTGAGGTCCAGAAAGGGTAAATAAATTTTCTCCAGATACTGGTGGTGGAGTTGGGTTTGGAGCTATCTCTAGGGCCTACAGTGCTCATAACCAACACACCAGTGGTTTCTAACCTTTGTCTTTCACAAACTAATAAAATTCCCAGAAACTAACAGAAGGTATTTTATTTTGCCAAGTATAAACACTGAGCAACAAACAAATAATACAGGAAACAAACCCTAGTATTTCTTATCATCATTATGTAATCAAATAAAAATATTTTCATACTGAAAAGTAGAAAGGACCTAATCACAGAATAAAGAATGTCTTGTAAAGTGGATGTGTTTAGATTGATGATAAATTCTTCAGCACAGTATGAGGAGCGAGTTCTGTGGGAGTCTTAGCCACCTGTCACTGTTCCTCACTGTTCTTTTCAGACTTGCTTGGGCCTACTCCTATGCAAACCATTTCCATTTGACAATGGGATGCTGCTGTGTGCATCCAACTTTTCTGATTTGGTCAATCAAATAACACCTGGTTCATGACAAGTAAACACTTGATGTTTCATGGTCAGGTGTTTGGTCTCGACTAGGCTCAGTAGCAAGTCTATATCTGCCTTTCTAATGGAGACTTGTTGTTGTCAGAAGTTGGCATGGCTGTACTCCAACCCCCAGGGGAAGTGTTCTCATACTTCTCAGAAGTGTTCTGTGCTTCTCATAGTGGGGCTTTCCAGAGATTCCATTGAGCATCCCTATCTGTCACAGACACTTCCAGTCCAGTTGGATATGATTGGTCATAAAGTCCAAGTGGCTAAGTAGTTTGAATGGCAGCCTAGTTTTAATCAAAACTGACAGCCTCAGAGGGGATTCAAAACTAGGGTC
The DNA here is from genome assembly GCF_022079265.1 of Lynx rufus. Lineage (NCBI taxonomy): Eukaryota > Metazoa > Chordata > Mammalia > Carnivora > Felidae > Lynx > Lynx rufus. The sequence continues at coordinate 123,186,269 of NW_025814856.1, forward strand.
CTAGTAACATATTTATGTTCTTTCTAGAACCCAAAGGGGCTCAGAAAACCTTATGCTTCTTTATGGACAGTGGGTCAGTTAAAATATGTCTCATATTTTAAAAGAGATACTCTGCCATGCTCCCAGACTATCGTACCCTTGGAATCTTCACCAGTGCAGTAGACTCCTGAAATATTGTGGAGATTTGCTCCCGTATTCTGGCATGCGTACGCCTTTCTAGGGCATCTGGGGTTTCAGCTACTTCCTGTTCTCCAAATCCAATTAGCATAATGTCAATGATGATTTGTACCAGTGTGATAGTCTGTGGAATATCAAGGCAATCAAGATCCCTCTGAACTATTTTATGACAGAGGGCAAAAGAGTAGAAAGAATCCTTATAAAGTATACAGTTGTCCCTTCCATTTGAAGGCAACCTGTTTCTCCTTATCTCTTCTGATCTCTTTCCTGGCTTATTGGGGGCAATTACATATGATGATTAAACACTGCCATCTGGTTTCTACCACCCTGAGATTCCATTATTTTCATTGAAATCAGGAAGTTCAATGCCAGCTTCTACCTTGGACTCCTGTATAACACTACCTCAGGGACTTGCAAAGATGCTGGTGCTTCTCTTGCCAATGCATTTCTAAATGCCTTGATAAAGCATCGCCCAGGTCTTCTGATGGAGTGGTTAGGGGATGATGATAATTTGAGTGTTCATGATGGCAGCACATGCCATAAATTACCAGTATCTCATTTTTCCTTGGCAAGGAGTTTACGCTTTCCTAAAATGCGTGGGCAACTCATTCCCAGAATCCCATTTTGAGAATTTTTTTTTTTTCTAGAACTACTCTGTATTAGTCAAGATCCTGGCAAGAAACAGATGGCACACTTAAATGGGATAACATTGAAGAGTTTAATAAGGGAAGCAATCCTCACCTTTAGGCCTGAAGAGGCAAGAGGAGGAACTGTGAGAAGCTGGAAGGAGGTACATCTGTGCAAAAAGGGGGCCCAGCAGGAACTGTGGCCTTAAGCTGAGAAATGCCACCACTGCAAAAACTATATTCCAGTTGGCTGTCTCTTCCTCCACATTTCAGTCAAGGTCCTCACCAGTCCTTTTGGGATTTCCCTTTAGTTAAACCCAACTGGAAGCCAGAGAGCGATAACTCCTGGTATTCCTCTGTGGAGGTGAGCCTGATGTACAGAGCGTGGTGAAGAGTGGATCTAGACGGGCAAATGTAGAAGACCCAGAACTTAGGCTAAGGATTCTGCATTCTGGAGTCACTGAGAATTCATGGCAACTTTTTTCCCCCTTCCTGATTTTTATTTAAATTTCAGTTACTTAACATACAGTGTAATAGTCATTTCCAGTGTAGAATTTAGTGATTCAACCTTACATGAAACAATACAACAACTAGTGCTCATCACATGTGCCCTCCTTAATCCCCGTCACCTATTTCACCCATCCCCCTGCCCACCTCCCCTCTGATAACCATCAGTTTGTTCTATATAGTTAAGAGTCCATTTCTTGGTTTTCCTCACTCCCTCCACCCCGCCCCCCCAGCCATCCTGTTCATTTGTTTTGTTTCTTAAATTCTACATCTAAGTGGAATCATATGGTGTTTGTCGTTCTCTGACTGACTGATTTTGCTTAGCATGATACACTCTAGCTCCATCCATGTCATTGCAAATGGCAAGATTTCATTCTTTTTTATGGCTGAGTAATATTCCATTGTAAATATATATGACTTCTTCATTCATTCATCAATCAATGGACATTTGGGCTCTTTCCATAGTTTGGCTATTCTTGATAATGCTGCTATAAAAATTGGGATGCACGCATCCCTTTGGATCAGTATTTTTGTATCCTTTGGGTAAATACCTAGTAGTGCAATTGCTGGATCAGAGGGTAGTTCTATTTTTAACTTTTATTTTTGAGAGATTGAGAGAGAGAGAGAGAGCAAGGGAGGGGCGGAGAGAGAGGGAGAGACAATCTTAAGCAGGCTCCATGTTCAGCACAAAGCCCTATGCAAGGCCTGATCTCACAACCCTGAGATCATGACCTGAGCCAAAATCAAGAGTCAAGACACTTAACCAACTGAGCCACCCAGGCACCCCTATTTTTAACTTTTGAGGAACCTCCATACAGTGTTCCACAGTGGTTGTACCAGTTTGCATTCCCAACAGCATAAAAGGGTTCTCCTTTCTCCACATTGTCACCAATACCTGTTGTTTCCTGTGTTGTTAAGTTTAGCCATTCTGACAGGTGTGAGGTGATATCTTATTGTGGTTTTGATTTGTATTTCCCTGATGATGAGTCGTGTTGAGGATGTCAGCAGAAGAGGATGTCTTCTTTGGAAAAATGTCTATTCATGTCGTCTGCCCATTTTTTAACTGGATTATTTCTTTTGGGGTGTTGAGTTTTAGAAGTTTTTTATATATTTTGGATCCTAACCCTTTATCAGATATGTCATTTGCAAATATCTTCTCCCATTCATTTTGAAGTTTGCCTTTAAAAAATTTTTTTTTACATTCATTTTTGAGAGACAGAGAGAGACAGAGCACAAGTGGGGGAGGAGCAGAGAATGGGACACAGAATCTGAAGCAGGCTCCAGTCTCTGAGCTGTCAGGACAGAGCCCGACAAGGAGCTTGAACCAACAAACCGCGAGATCATGATCTGAGTTGACGTCAGATGCTTAACTGACTGAGCGACCCAGGGGCCCCTCGAAGGTTGCCGTTTAGTTCTGTTGATTGTTTCCTTTGCTATGCAGAAGTTTTTATTTTGAAGAAGTCTGAATAGTTGGTTTTTGCTTTTGTTTCCCTTACCTCAGGAGGCATATCTAGTAAGAAGTCACTATGGCCAATGTCAAAGAGTTTAATGCATGGCAACTTTTTTAAGTTGAGACAATATTATTAGACTATGTTTTAGGATAATGGTAGCATGCAATTGAATTTTGAGTAGTTTAGAGAAGGGAGATCTACTAGGACTCCAACAGTTGGAATGTTCATGACATTCAGGTGTTGCAATGGGAATGGAGAAGATGGGGAAGATGCTTGGAAAGAAAATATTGAGTGTATACATGTCTTATATTACAATCAGGTGATACAGAGTTGCTGTGTGCAGACTAGAGATTCCATCTGATGCTGTATTAGTGAACCCAGTCAGGAGGCTGTGAGGACAACACACTGTAGCAGATTGCCTCGGAGTTCGGCTTTTGAAGTTAGAAAACCAAATAGATGTGAAGAGCACTTGGTCTGTCCTCATTTCTATGCACATGGAGAGCTCATATTAATATCAAAGGAAGGCAGTTGTGTATGTGAAGGAGAAATAATTTACTTTGGGCTCCTTATTTGTCAAACTCCATCAGGATTTTCTTCTTCTTGCTCATGAAAATGACAGAATTCAATTTAAAAGCTTTGACAGTATGGGATGAAATTCGATGCCAGAGGTGGTAGCAGTAATAATAAAAGCTAATATTTATTTGGTATTACAATGACCTAGGCAATACACTTTGCCTTATTGCCTTATTGATCACTGACAAGAAACCTATAAGATGGTATTCTTTATCATCACCATGTCCCAGATGAGGAGACAGAGCCTTAGCTGAGGCAAATGTAAGGTCACACAGAGAGGAAGAGACAAAGTTGGTTCTCTAAAGCAGGACCGGCCAGCTCTAAAGGCTGTACTCTTAGTAACTTTTATTCTCTATCATATCTTGATAACATTTACCCTGATGACTATCTATTGCCTTTTAATTATGTATGCTTGTGCGCTGTGTGTACTCAGTGCATTTCAAACTTTTGCCTGAGTGGTTCAGTCGGTTAAGCATCCAGCTTTGGCTCAGGTCATGGTCTCATGGTTTGTGGGTTCAAGTCCCGCGTCGGGCTCTGTGCCGACAGCTCAGAGCCTGGAGTCTGCTTTGGATTCTGTGTCTCCCTCTCTCTCTGCCCCTCCCCTACTCATGCTCTGTCTCTGTCTCTCTGTCTCTGTCTCTCTCTCAAAAAACAAACAAACAAGCAAACAACTTTGGCTATTCAATGCTGCCATCAAACTCAGGTTTTAAAAAATTAGTAATTAGTATAATAATTTTCCATTGGATGAGAAATTGACCAGGGCTCAGTCTGAGATATTTGAGTCATAGATAAGAGTGAACAAAATTATTATTGTTGCTGTTAACCAAGACTAACTTTGGGCCAGACACTGTTGTAAGTGCTCTCCATATATTGTCTCATCTTATCCTCACAACACATTCTAGGAGAGACACTAATAGGGTCTTCTGTGACTTAGCAATTTAGCAACAAGGTAGGAAAATTGCCCTCAGATTGAAAGAGTGCATTAACACTTATTTTAATATTTTCACATAAAATGACACTTTAAAAGCAGTATTTTGTCTGGACCAGTCAATTACCCATCCATACTTTCAGGTTCATTCATTCATTCATTCAAAAAAATACTGCCAGCTAATATTTATGAAGTTCTGTTCTCTGTAATGGGTCTATTCTCAGTAATGGGACACACCCATGGATAATACAGCCTTGGATTTTCAGATGCCTCCTTCTTAGCAGGGGGAGAGCTGAGGCCCCTCTACATGTGACCCACATTCACAGTCCTAGTGAAAAGTGAATGAAAGAATCTGAATGAATCCAATTTTGACTGACAAAGAGATATAATAACTACATTTTATTAACACTTAGGATTGAATTGTTCATTGAGTTTTGGTTAATATCATGGCACTCTGAGTATGCTGCATTGTCCTAATTAAGAATAGGATTTTGCCTCTCCCAAACTCTAGCTGTAATCAAATTCCTGCTTTCTTGACCCACTCAGAGGTTCAGAAAATGAATTGCATTCAAATGTTATCTTTAAATGGGACTTTTTTTTTTACTAGAAAGATGTTACCTTTCTTTGAGATGATAATAATATTATTTACAATGAATAGTGTACCATTTAATATGAGAACTAAACATTATTCTTTAAACAATCATTGAGGAGCAGTAAACGCCACTTAGTCACCCCCATGAGCAAGGACCATTAGGTAACACTGTGAAAATACTTCTGTAGCTTCCCTCCTTTATTTAGAAAGAGAAAGAAATGATTTCTTAATGTATCAGTCACAATCTCTTCTATACGTTGGAGTAATACGTTTTAGTACTCAATCTGCAATCAGAGCCATGCGACCCATCGTACTGATCATAGAATATCAATCCCCAGGAAGAGTTGATAGATCTGTATCTATGTGTATCCTACAAACTGTTTGTGCAAACCATCACTTCGATACAGCATCAAACTTACCCAGAGAGAAGAAATCACATTTCGTCAGAGAACAGGTTTTCCATCTGATTTGTGCCCAGAACATGTAAAAAACACAGCAGATTGCATGCTGCATTGACTAGGGAACATACATATGCATTTAAATCACTTATGTTTTACTTTTTTTATGATGCATTGGTGAATTGTATCCCTTTTGCATTTGTAATTAGAAGGTGGAACAGATGTGATGGCTTTGTTTAAAGGGATATGTCCATTAAAATAACCTGTACTACCAAGTAATTGTTTCCTCTCACAAGGGAGTGTGTCCATTGTGATACCATTTTTGAGCCCTTTAAATAGATGATGAAGAAAAAACGTGTGTCTTAGAGGAAATGTTGATGGATTATGCAAGTCAGAAGTTTTTGTGATGAGGTTCAACTGTTTTTATAAATTTGTTTTTGTTTTTATTTTCTTCTTTTTATCTGGAAATGCAGCATCAACAAAGAAACATTTATTCCTTCCAACCTCACTTTTTGTTCTCAAACTGAGATGAATTATCAAACTTATCTGTATTTCAAAAGACACCAAGACTTTTTATTTTTAACAAGCTGTGATACGGTAAAAGTGAATATTCAACCAGCACATACTTGGTGATCAAATATAGTTGATATTAGCCTTGGCTTTTTGTTTGAACCTAAATAAAATGTGGATTTTTATTTTGATCAATAACAGCTTTCTGGAGATCTGCAGTTATGCTTGATTTAGACAGACTGTGACAGCCAACGCAGTAGCCGGCAGACAATTCTTTAATATATGAACTCGACTGACCCAATTACCCACCTCCCACCCCCAGTGCAAACAGCATCTCCAGCAAACCCTTTCACCATTTTATTTTTGCAACGTCAATGCACTTATGATAAAGATTTAACTAAAATTAGTCTTTGTAGAACAGATGCATATTAATTTCTTGTACCGCTCTAATTAAACACCTCTGTCTTTGAGTCACCAATGCTGGTAGACACATCCTCAAGTTCAAAGCTGCCATTTTTTAAAAAGGGAATTTTAAAATCAGAAACACGGCATGGTCTGTACATAGCTGAAAAAGGTAGTATGGTTTCACACAAATTCCATTTAGGATATATCATTGCCAAAAATAACAATTCTTTGGGGGTGCCTGGGTGGCTCAGTCAGTTAAGCGTCCGACTTCGGCTCAGGTCATGATCTCACGGTCCGTGAGTTTGAGCCCCGCATCGGGCTCTGTGCTGACCGCTCAGAGCCTGGAGCCTGTTTCAGATTCTGTGTCTCCCTCTCTCTCTGCCCCTCCCCCGTTCATGCTCTGTCTCTCTCTGTCTCAAAAATAAATAAACATTAAAAAAAAAGTAAAAAAAAAAAACAATTCTTTGTTGATATGAAGCATTCAGAAAGGCTTCATCCAGGAAGAAGTGTTGGTGCAGATCATGTTTTGATGATTATGATGTTCAGTCTAGTAATTTGCACTTTCATCCAGAAGAAGGCTGCTGTGAGCCCCAGGAGCACCAGTCTTGTGCCCTATGAGGCAGGTGGAAAGAAAATCCTTTCTAACTCCTGTAACCAGATCCTGGAGATGGTCAGTATGACTATATAATTGAATGCTAAGCAAACATATTTTGAGGCTTGCTTCTCTTGGCTTGACGGTTTTGCAGAGGAGAAAATGTTTTCCTCAACCCTCTTAGAGTCCCTGGTGGGGTCTGAAAAGGAAATCGACAAAGACGGATTAACAGGACAAAAGCACACAAATTTATTAAATAAAAGTTTTATGTGATACTGGAGGCTTCATAAGGAAACGAAGAGCCAGAAGAAACAGTTTGACCAGAGGATTCTTATGCTAGGTTTGATGAAGAGTGGGCAGCCACATAGACATATAAGTTAGTAGTATGAAATGAGTGTGGTAAAGCTGGGGGAACCTTAGCAAGGCCTGTTTGTTAAGATGGTGTTCCTTTGTTTTCAACAATAGGAGGCTTCTTTCCTCCGGGTGTAGGGAGGGCTCCCTTTACATGAGGATTTTATGACCTGTTTCAGTGGAGAAGGGTGAGGAAAAGGGCAAAGTGACCTTTCTGGTTCTGCTGTTTTCTCAAATTCCTTCAGCTTAAAATACTCAGTATGCAGGGTGCCCGATTTTGGAGTACTGCATCCTGCACCCCCTCGGTTTGGTTTTATTAAAATATAGAACGGCTAGCTTTTTGTTTTAGCTGTCAAGATTTGTCTCCATTCCATGTTTTCCTTGTTTTACTAGTCATGGCTCTGATTTTCTATTTCTGTAATAAACTTATTGAATTTACACTGTTGATTGTAGCTTTCGTATCTTATTTGGAAGAAGATATGTAGACGTACACAGGTCATTGATCGCGAATTGAACTGACCAAATGAAGCCTTTAATTTTTTACTAGCCATTGATTTTCCATTTGCAGAAGAGAAATAATGATACGTTTTCTTCAACTGCATTATAGAATCTGTGTTTCCTGTAAATCCATATTTTAGAACTGCTTTAAAGGTTTATTCAAAATGCCAATTAAGTAGTTGTTGGCAAATGATAGATACTAGTAGCAAAGATATTACAAGAAGAATAGTAAACTCAATTTATTAAATTGATATCCTATTTGTTAGCTAATTATTTCTGGATATCATATAAACAGACATTCAGGGAATATGTTATGGAGCATCTTTGGGGAGTAGCTTTTAGTCTGATAGAAATCTGAGTTTATTTAGATATAATCCTATCTGAAACTTTGACTTTTAAGGATTGTTTCTAAGGCTATTATTTGATTGTTTACTTAGACCAGTTTCATGTTAAAATTTAACATTCATTAGACAATAAAATAGGTGTAATTACTATGATATTCAAAATAAAAAGTTGAACTCTCCCAGATTAGTTAATTTTAAACTAATTGATATTAAGTGTAAATGGCTTTATTCTATAATAGCCAAAAAAATGCACAGAAGGCTCAGTACGCTATAAAGCTTACAAGTGCTCATAAATCCACTCATATAAAATATCATTATCTCTTTCAAGCCCAGGGGTTTGGGGAATGGCGAGGAAGAGTTTCAAGATAGTACTCTGATCAATGAGAAAGCTGTCTTTTGGGGGCCCTTCTCAGAGCACCTTTTCAGTGAGCATTGCCTTCTGTGGGGTCACCCTGTGAGCCCCTGGCAGCCATGTTGGTAGGGTGGGGTAGATTCTTCCCCTCTGCCCACAGAAGGTCAGATGGACACTGGGCCATCCTTGCATGTGGTTATAACTGGGGATATCTACACATAAGTGCCCTGGGGCAACCTTATTCAGAAAGAATCAGAGAGAAGAGACCAGACAATGTACCAGAGAGAGGAGTTTTACAACCTTTGATATTTATAGCAATGTTCTATCATTGATAGAATGAACATAAGAAAAACCAGTGTTTGGCAATGTAACCTCCACTGAGTTCTTTGATTTAAATCCTGCTGCTTGGGGAGAAAGAGGTTAGATTGGATTGCTCCTAAGACAGTCTTCTATGAGGCTATATTTGAATGGTTTTTTCTTCAAATTTTATGAAAACACATTTATTTCCATTAAAGGAAATTGTGAGACAAGCAATAGTTGGTAGTCACTAAATTGTTTGATTTTTGATACTTCTATTTAGATTTACCATAGCTAAGAAGAAACTGAGATTTTTATTTTCTCTTCTGATAACACAAGTAAAAATGGATGTACTTTATTATCTACGACAGGAGAAATCCTTTTATCTGTCCCATTGAAAATTTTAATCATTTGAAAATGAGGATACTGGAAGAGGATTTTTTCAAGATTCTAGAACAACTACAGTAGCTAAGTAGAGGTTTTCTGACATGTAGAAGCCCTCCTTCTCTCTCTCCAGAGAATGCACCACTTTCTTCTCATTTGACTCTTCTTTCCTAAATGACCCATGTTCTTGGGCTCAAACTTCTCTTCTGTTTTTCTATTATTTCTTTTGGCAATTTAATCTCCTCTCATTGTTTCAATGATGACCCAAATCTGTAATTTCACCTTTTCTTCTAAGACATAAATATCTCAAGCATATATATGAGCAAACTTTTCCAAAAGGGAACGTATAATATATTTCCAAACACTGTGTGTATATGGTGCGCGTGTGTATATATGTCAATTGATTGTGTATTTCCAAAACCATTTGAAATTGCTGGCCTTCCATAGCTCTAGAACTGCATTGGTCAGCATCCTTTCCTAGACCTGTTTTTCCCCTCTCTTCCTTTTGCCAGAATTAATTCCATCATCCCATCCTTCCAGACCGCATAATCAGAACCTTTTAGTCATCTGTCTCTCAGCTCTTCAGTTCTTCTTCCTTCCCCTGTCTCCCATGGCAAAGCCATCTGCTGGGTCTCAATGAGTTCACCACTTCTGTGTATGTCTTTTCTTGGCCTTCTTTACCCACTCACTCTGCTCTATTGCATTGGGTTGCCAGCCCTTCCCTCTTCCAACTGATCATCATATCACTTCCAGATTACCCTTTTGCAAACACAACTGTGATTTTGTTACAGTGCCACCAAGATATTTCAATGGCTTTCCTTTGCATTCAGCCTAAAATGCAATCTTGTTATGTTGGCCCTGACCTACACTCAGTCTTTCTTCCCTCTGCCCAGCTGGTACCTCTGCTTTTCTGCAGTCGTGTGCTTAACATGTGAAAAACATCCACTCTTCCAGCTACATGTGCTCATCTTCTACTCCAAAGGCCATTATTCAAACCACCTAGACAGAGCTTTCTCCAAGACTCCCAGCTGGAAGGACACTTCCAGCGCTTTGATCGAGGTAACATGCTTTTTCTCTTTTACCTATTGTATTAATTTACCAGAGCTGCCATAACAAAGTGCCAAAGACAAGGCAGCTCAAACAACAGAAAGTTATTTCCTCATGGTTCTGGAGGCTAGAAAGACCAGAATGAAGTGTCCACAGGATTCGTTTCCTCTGAGGCCTCTCACCTGGGCCTGCAGGTGGCCGTCTCCTCCCTATCTTCACATGGTCTTCCCTCTGTGTGTCTATGTCCCTTCTTAATGTCCTATTCTTTTTCTCTTTAAAATTGTTTTTTAATGTTTATTTATTTTTGAGAGAAAGAGAGACAAAGCATGAGCAGGGGAGGAACAGAGAGAGAAACACACACAGAATCCAAAGCAGGCTCCAGGATCTGAGCCGTCAGCACAGAGCCGGACGCAGGACTTGAACTCATGAATTGTGAGATCATTACCTAAGCCGAAGTTGGATGCTTAACTGACTGAGCCACCCAGGTGCCCAATAATGTCTTCTTTTTAAAAGGACACCAGTCACATTGGATTAGGGCCCACCCTGATAACCTCATTTTAGCTTAATTACCTCTGCAAAAAGCCTGCATTTAAATCCAGTCACGTTTTCAGGTACTGGGTGTTGGGGCTTCAAGATATGAATTTTAGGGGGACATAGGTCAGCCCCTAACACCTCTCTTTGCAGAATGTCTGACTTTAGACATTGCATTCTAGCCTTTTTGTGTGTGCATATCATAAAATTCCTAATTTATTCTTTTTTCTTTTTTATTTATTTATTTTAACGTTTATTTATTTTTAAGACAGAGAGAGACAGAGCATGAACGGGGGAGGGTCAGAGAAAGGGAGACACAGAATCTGAAACAGGCTCCAGGCTCTGAGCTGTCAGCACAGAGCCCGACGCGGGGCTCGAACTCACGGACCGTGAGATCATGACCTGAGCCGAAGTCGGACGCTTAACCGACTGAGCCACCCAGGCACCCCCCTAATTTATTCTTAATATGAGGTGGCAGGGTCCGCATTTTCTCTATGACCTTTTGTTTTTTGAATGCAGAAGACAATTGGCAGAATTTTATTAAAGTTAATCCATTTCATTCAATAATTTGCCATATTGTTGCTATCACCATTAATATTATTGTCATTACTATTTCTTTTTAGGGAAGACCACACTTTTAAAAAAATCTGGCTTGGATTTCAATGATGTTTAACTCTATAATTAAAACTCTTTTTTCCTTACCAAAAGGCAACCGCTTAATCACAAGAGAAACAGAAACAACTGAGATTTAGTTGCAGAAATTGATCTCCACCGGAAACAATTCATAGTCTATAATTCTTTCAAGGTTGTACTCTTACTTGGGGCCTCTTTTGGGAGAGGGGACTGTGTCTCATTAATGTTTGCTTAAAACAGATAATATGCCCTACTGCATCATAGAAGGAAGATAAGGTCTAGCCCCTAGAGAACAAGTTGATGATCCTCCAGGAAAGGAATCGTTATGGCTTCGTGGTGACAGAGTCATTCTGTTAAGGTCAGGATTCAGAGTCACTGGCCCTCCTGCCCTGGCCAGTCAGCAGTAAAAAGGTCTAATCAGGTGAATGGGAGAGGTGGTCACTAGCTTCTAGTTAGAATCTCTAGCTCAGGAATGTCTGTGTTGGGATAAGCTGGAGCTGGAGGGTGATGGTACAGAATCTGGAGAAAGTGGCTAAGAAAAAGCAGGTGTGGAAAAAGACACAGTTTTCCTACCAGGGGACCCATAGAAAGGTGGTTCTACCAGTCAAGGGCAGTCCTGGGCTTTGCTTTGAGAAGAGAATACACTGAGTGGGTTCTGTAGTTTTCATATAACAATTGGAACGATACTGAACAAGTGGAAAGTTAAATCAGAGTTTCCATCTTTTGTTCAGAAAACACTGCCAGAACACATGTGTGCAAGGCAATGGGACAGGTGCTGCAACAACGACAAAAATAAAGCTGTCTAAGATGTGATGCTGACCAGAAGGAGAAATCTAGCAGTGACCTTCAGACCCCTGTACCCCACAGAGTGCTGTGTCCAAGGGGCCCTGTGGCGGGAAGGATGGATTCTGGCTGCCAGAAGTGGGGAAGGCATTTCTCAGTCCTTTCCTCAGTTCTCAGCGTGTCCTTTGCACCTCCATGTTACCACTCAGCCTGGCCCATTCCAGACACTTGCTTATCTTCCTTATCTTTCTTGGTGGTGTGAGAAATGGAAGTTTGAGAGGCTACAGTCCTGCCTCGCAGTTGCCTAGTGTATGTGGAATTGATGTCTTATGGAAGCGTCACTCTGTCTTGGTTCAGAAAGGTGGAAAAAATTTGGGGAAAAGTGAGCTAAGACGGGTGGTAAGGGTAAGGTGTTTTAGTCAGAAGGTGGGAGCAAAGTTATAACAACAAGCAATTTTAGTGCACAGCTTAAAGCAGATGATAGAAAGAGCATCAACATTGCCAAGGACCTCAAGAACGTAGCTGGAAGCCCTCTACCAAAAAGGTTAGTCTGCAGAATTGGGAAGCTTAAATCCTTTCCTATTATCTAGTCAAGCTCAACCGGAGCATATGAAAGAATAATGAATAACTAGAGGGTCTTAAATTTCTGGAAAGTAGAAAGATCAAGTAAACTCAGCACTCTCCCCTGCCCCCAACCCATGGAGTTGAATGTCAAACGTGTAGAAAAACCTTTTCTTTAAACTTTGCTTTTGGTGTTTTGGTCTATAAGTGATGAAGATGGAGAGAGATGCTATCCCAAAGAGGAAAGTTTGTAGGAACAAGAGTAGTTGAGCCCAAGAATTTGTGATGCTTTTAGACTTGCACAAAACCATCACATTCAAGGACTGTCCCACGTGAATCAGCCAGGTGAGCCAATACCCATTGTACAAAAGGGTGTGATAATGGTGGTCCAGCAAGTACTGAGTGAAGGGGCCCAGGGGCCTTAGGCTGTGATAAGGGATACTCTGATGCCACTTGTAATACCCAAAGGAGTTTGTCCCACTGGAAATACGTCTTACCTCCTGCCACCACCCCCATTGTCATAGCACATTGCCGAAAAAGCTTTATGACATATTTCCGTGACAGTGTTTCATAAACACTCAATACACTACCTTGCACATAGGAGATATGTAATACCTTTTATAAGATGATAAAAAAAATTAGAATTTTTTTCAAAGTACATCTGGCATGTGAATAATAAGGACTCCATTCAGACAAATAGATTTGAATAGGTGTCAATTGTTTGGATAATTCTTGGAAATAAGGCTACTAAGAAATATGAAGGATTTTAGTCAGGATTTTGCACATTGTTATCATTAGTTACACTAACTAGCTGCTGGGTATTCTGCTAATGGGACAGGAAGGAGTTTCCTAAAAGAAGCTATTCCATTAGTAAATTAAAAACTCAATAAGAAGATTCCATATTTCCTGAGCTCTGCTTACGTGTCAGACACTGTTGCAGGCACTTTTCAATGATTAACTCCTTTAATAATCCCAAGAACCCTGTGAGGTAGAAACTACTATTATCCCAATTTTGAACATGACAAAACTGAGGAATAAAGAGCTGAAGTAATGTGCCCAAGAGCACATCAGTGTCATTAAGTGGCAGAGCCAGGCTTTGAACCTGTGGAAATCTATACTCTGACTCCAGGTTTTGAGCTCCTGTACTATTTCTACTGCTTGTCAACTTAGTCTTCTAATGATAAATTGTTAAGTTTCCCTAAATCATTACAAAATACGGTTCAAATATCTCTGACGGAGAAACGTTAACTCCCAAGGGCACGGTGGAATTCTAGGTCCTTCTTAGGACTTTGGAAATATGGATACAACATTTTTTTGTTAAGTTAAATTCATTAGCATAGACAAGCACATCAAGCAATTCAGGCCTCGAGTAGATTCTTTGGTCTCAATTCTCTGGCTAGCATTTCACAATGATCATTGCCAAATGTCAGACTCAAAGTGTTACCGAACAGGCATAGACTATAAAAAGACTCAGTTTTGTCTCATGGCCAATCTTTCTAGTATGGAAACTCAACTCTGGCATATAATTACAAATTGATATACTGCTATGGTGGATGGAAGATTCCTCATGACTATTGAAATATTTGATAAACACAGATCAGTGACTAAAATGACACAGATAATTAAAGATGGGCTAGTGGAATACCCTTTTAAGATGAACATATATAGATCTTATGAGATACTGATCCACTTTGCCCTCGTAAAATTTGAGTAAAATCTCTACAGAATTAAGAGATATAAATTGGTGCATAATACTTCATCCAACTTTTGCAGATGTCTATATTAGGACAATTATCCAAGTCAAAGTAGCAAAACACACACACACACACACACACACACACACAGAGAGAGAGAGAGAGAGAGAGAGAGAAATTTTAGTCTCCTGTCACTGAGAGGTCCTAGACAAGCTGACTTGTCATCAACTTCCTGATTGTCTCTTCCTCTTTCTCTCTTTATCTGTCTCGCTCTTTCTCCTCTGCTTCCCTCTATGCTGGTTTTTATCAGGAAATATCTCGCACCTCATAGCAGCAAAGATCACCCCCTATCTCCATCAACTGTCACTATTCATCATTTTAGAAGGAGAAAGAACCTCTTTCCCCTGACATACTTATCCCCTCTCTCCAGGACTCTGCGCAGCCCCACCCAGGGAAGAGGGCAGGAGGGGGAGACGGAGCCTCTCCGGATGACAGCCATGTAGCAGGTGGGGAGGAAGTGCAGATCCAAAGAAAGAGAAGCGCAGGTGAAGTACAAGAGTAACAGATGCCTCCTGCAACTGCTCAACTATTTACAAACAAAATCTATTTAACCTCCTTCTTGGGAACAGTCACCATTTTTTAAAATTCAAAATACATCAAAGTGGAAAAGATGGTCCCTTTAAAAGATAGGAAGTCCATGATTAACACAATACAATGAAATAAACATGGGGAGTCTAGGTGGTATTTTGTGACTAAAGTAGATGTTGCAATATAATAAGGATATTAAGTGTTGGATCTCTTCTGGCCTTCCAAAGATGAGTTTTTGAAGAGTAGTACTGGTAGCCAGGTACATCAGAACACTTGAAAGCTTTGGGGTAAAACATAACAATCTGGATATGTTTTCTGGCTCCAAATCTTGCTCCTGCTGCTTGCTTATTGGAAATGTTCATTTCCTTCCTTTTTATTGAGCAAGGGACTTAAATTCTTTGGGTTTCGCTTTGCTCACCTGTCAAATGAGGATAATTATACCTTTCTTGGGTGATTGATGCAACGATTAAGGAGATGATGCCCCTGAAACACAATCGTATAGTAGATCCTCAATAAATGTCAGTTTTCCAGCGCAATGTATATACTTAGCACAGTCAGGTTTGATTCCCTGTTGCCTTTATTAGCCATTTCCCCACCCCACCCCCCACTTGACAGTGTACAAGTACGAATGGAAACAAAGCTAGTTTGTTCAGGAATAGTATGGAATAGGAGCAGAATTCATGATAAATTATGCTCACTGTATTTCTGGTAATGAAAAAGACAAGTGTGTAAAAAAAAATTAATTACATCTTGTTATATGTCAGAAATCCAGTAGAAAGGAAAGACAGAGCTGGACACCCACTGAGTCACAATCATGGTATGGCAAGCATTTTGATAAGAGAGAATATTGTACGTCACATTGTCACCACTCTTCTGTCAGTCATTGGTGACTGTGGCCATATGAGGCCCCGAATCATGCACAGCTGCTCAGCACAGCATCCAAACCAAAGAATGTAGCAAGATCTTGTGTTTGACCCATTATTTAAAAAATTCAAAATAATATTTTCCTTTTACAGTGGAGAAATGGGGTGAATTCTTTATTGTGCAGTTTTGGATTTTGTGTTCAAATTTTAAAGATGACACAACGTGTCATATCTTACTTATACTCTTATTTCTCAAAAATAGGTTGCTGGTAGGCTGAAAAATGTTTTTGGATATATCTGAAAAATCTTCCCTTCCACTTGCAAAATGGCCAGCCTCTCCTGTAAACCTATGGAAATAATATTTAAGGGAAAGTTCAATAGTGTTAGTTTTATGTAGCTGTCACTCCTTTAGGCCCACAATTGAGTTCAAATGACAGGTATGGGAGTTTCATCAGAAGAAATCTCTGGAAGTTTGATGAAAAACAAAAAAAAAAAAACCCTGAATTAATTTACCCAGCCTAACATATGATCATAATTTGGGGGAGATGTGACTTATTGTTGGTAAAATTTTAAAAAATCCACACATTTTAACTAAGGTATACTCTCATGAAATGTACACGGTCGTGTGGTTAAATGCTTATGGGAACTTCTCAGCTTTTGCTGTTCGGTCTGCTTTCAAAATATTCAAATATATTTGGCTTTTGTAACTTCGCTAATTAAACCTTCTAAAACAGATGGAATTATAGAAATCACAGGGTTTAAAATATCATTTTAATTGGTTTACGATCTATGTGACACATAGTGCCATTCATACTGTATAAAATATATACGGATGGCTCAAAAGAGGTAGTATACCAATTAATTTTTCTTTAACTCTCAATTAAATCATGTTGTCTTCCTTATTTAATCCCCTTTCCATTAGCCTAGCTCCAAGCTGGTCTGATCAACCCGAAGTGAAGATACCGGTTCTAACCCAAAACTATTGGTGAGTTCTTTTAGGATGACTGATGGGGGGAGAATCTGAATTTACCTTCTTTCAGAAGAAAATAAATGACCTTAAGAGAGACCTTTAAACGTGCATATCAAAGTCCCCTGAGTGACGCACAGATTAACCTCTCTTATTTTAATGTGATCGCCTCATGTATGCGGGCAACCATATTCCTCTGATTTTCTGGAAGTCTTGATTTCAAATATCCTATTTTACTGTCTCACTAAGAATGCTTGCATTTATCAGACCACATGTTCAGATTTTCGACTTGAGATGAGAAGTAATAATCGTTGTAACATAGATTTTTGGAAGATTTCTATAGGCTGCTTTATGCGTGTCTATGTGCCTTAAGATCAAGAATCTGGTGGAATAAAGCTCATTCTGACCCACAAAGATTCTAATTTTGAGGCCCACAAGGAAGGTCTCAATTAAATAAAGCTGCTGTACCCAGCAAAATAACATGCAGTTTTGAAAAATACCATACTACAATTTTTTGGCTACTGTTGGCTAACAAAATTAAACTCAACTGTGTCTTTCAAATATCTCAATTTGCCATTTAGATGTGATTTTAAACACACTATTCCCCCTGGTTGCCATGGTTACAGGTTTGGGCCCTCATGGGTGACAGAAAAGTATCACAGTACTGGTTCCTGTTTGAACACACATGTTCATGGGGTCTCGCCTTGCAGCAGGAGGACAGAGGAGGCTGGAATCACGGCACTCCCACAGCAAGGTAAACCCATGTATCAAATAACACTCAGAGCTGGGGAAATCGCCCACAGCAGGGACAGATTACCTCTTATGGTCACTATGGAGAACGATTCAAATTCTGGCTTTAATGATCCCAGATAGAGCCCTTCTCCTCCCCACCAATGTGACACTTTGCAGACATTTTATATATCAAGGAAATATTTAACTAAAACGTACTTCCGAGAATGCCTACAGAGCTGGCTCTAGATGTCTTCCAACATTGCAGGGGTCAATGAAAAGATCCAATCAACTGTTTTTAAAACTTGAAAATATTAAAAAAAAAAAGGTGGGGGGAAAAGAAAGTGGACAAAAAGTAATGTTAAATAGCATGGAGCATGACTAATGGCGCTAGCATGTTAAAATCATTGGGAAAATGTCCTTGGAAGACAAATGAATTTTCAGCAGAATAATTAACTTAATTAACAAATTTGCATGCATATTCATCAGGCTATTGAAGTCTTTCCAGCCCAGCTTGATGAGCGTTGGTGTAATAATTGTCTCATTTACATTCTGCAATCTACTACAATTTAGGGCATGCAAAAAAAGCCGACCTCTTCCCTTTGACTTTCTTTAGGACCCACACACTCCTAATAACACGGCCATCACCCACTCAGTGGCCTTAAGTTCCGGCCTTTGGAGAGAACCCCCAGAGAGAGTTGATGGTGGTTTCCCCATCCCCCTCAGCCTTCCTCTTCTTTCTTCTTTTATTTTTTTTTTTCCTTTTGGCCCAGGTTCTCTGTTTTTGCCTCTGCTTGCTCTCCTGGGTAAATCTTGGCACCAGTTCTGACTTCAAATCTCCTGGGTCGCCAGACTGCATCATGTAAAAATTGCCATTTCCCTCTATCTCTGCAGGGCAATCTTTAAAGGCAGTAAGGTGTGACGCTCCAGACTGGCAGCTTGGCAAGACGGAGCCCATGGATACCAGCACACGGGAATCTGGACCGTTCACTCTGACAGCAGTCAGCACTGGGAACAAAAGGAATGGAGGAAAAAAAGCGCAAATGTATTTTTACATATTGTAGGCATATGGCCACAAGACCAGCAGAAATACATTTAATTACCAATTGCGCGCATTGAGGAGAAAAACACTGGGAAGGAAAAAAAAAAACTGTGTACACAGCAATATTATTCTACTTTAACTTTTCACCTCCTTTTTTTTTTTTTAATTGAAGATAAAAGGGATGTGGATTAGAATCGCAGAGGGTTATCTACTGGCATCCCATAAAAGGTGATGTGGGTTTTTCGTGTGCATTCCTCAATACCGTAACATTATATAAGGACGTACACGTTTTCTTTTAATGATTTTAATTATAAAATAATTTCACTAAGGTATTTTTTGGGGGGATGCCTAGGGGGACCTAATTTGAAATATAACAATTAGACGGTTTTACTGTTGTATTAAAAGTACACTTCCAATATGACACATTAGTCTAGGCCTTAACAAGAACAAACAATCCTTGAAAATTTATAACCCTGTTCTTTCCTATGAAATCAGAACAGTGCAACCCACACTTATTGCCTGCTTCCTGTCTGTCAGGCACTGTGCTAGCCAATGGAGGGAAGGGGATAAATAGTCCCTGTACTCAAGAAGCTCATAGTCTAAGATAGGAGACAAGTACACATATGTATAATTATAATATTAAATTATAAATATATGAAAATCATAAAATTAGAACTATAATTATAATACACATAATTAAATGTATGTAATATAATGAGATAGGTATATTGATCCAGGGGCCACAGAAGACTGACTCTTAGGTCAGCCAGGGAGGTGACTGCCTCTTGGAGGAGTTAATGACAAGAAGCTCTTGGTCCGAGCAAAGGTGTGGGTCCCACGGTATTCCCCTATCCTGTTGATTCTGTCCCATCAGTCGTAAACTTAAAAAACTGTACCTGAGTCATTGTGTTAGAGCATCCTGCTCCCCTAATCTCCAGCCTCTGCGGAGAGCAGGGTTGGGCAGACACCTGCCACACCGACCTTTGGTTCATCTGGTCACTGGCAGGCTGGTGGCTATGGCTGGAGCTCAGAGCCAGGTACAGTGAGAGTCTGTGTGCAGCAGGCCACAGGGCTGCTCTGAGAAGCGCTGGAGAGTGACAACTATAGCAGTAGCAGTGACAGCAGCCCCAGTATTGGGGTGGAGTTGGGGGGACTTGGCCGCATGACCCAGTCGGTGGCCATGGACTCTAGTTAGGAAGAGAAATCCCAAGGATAAGGGCGGACAAATATGCCCCAACAAACTTGTGGCCAGGCATTGGGTTTCCCAGCCCTGATAGATGATACCTTGCAGCTGTGCCCAGCAGGTTGCCACTTCTGAGAATTGTGTGGATCTCTTTTTTCTCTGGTCTCTGAAGGGCTTATTGGAAAGATGGATACAGAGATGGCTCCACCCCTGGGGATGGTGTGCTTGCAATAATCATCAGAAGCTAGTCCCACCTTCACTGGAGTAGTTTGTCAGCCTTGGAGAGGCGAACACTTAAGAAACAGGCCAAGGTCACCACAGGGCTCAAATGGATCCAATTTCTTGCACACGAGTTATTAGTAAGCTCAAGTGACATTAAGTGGCAGAGTCTAGATTTTTCAAAAGCCAAACCCTATGTTTATTTGTTTTTAGAGAGAGAGAATGCATGTGCATGCACAAGTGGGGGAGGGGCAAAGAGTGGGACAAAGGATCCCAAGAGAGCTTGAACTCACCAACAGTGAGATCATGACCTGAGCCAAAGTCAGACACTTAACTGACTGAGCCACCCAGGTGCTCCCAAACTCTATGCTCTTAATCGCTTTGCTCCACTGTCTATATTGAAATTATTATTTAAGAGGCCAAATGTTGGTCGCAAACACGTAGGGTCCCAGACTGCAGATTTGGTGGCTTTATTGGCCATGTGGGGGTTGGGGCTTCAGCTCTTCATCCAGTAGAAAAAAAACTAATTCAAACAATTAGGTAGTAGAAGGGGCTAGGTATTCTACGTGCACAATACAGATTTTGTCTGTCGTGTAATAACATATTTCAAATAATGTTCCCATTGCCTAAATAAGTCCACACTAGTGTTTTGTTTTGTTTTTAATTTGGTTGAAACATGCAAGTTTGGCTCATTTCATGAGCCTTAAAGTTATCAGGTTCTATAGACACTACATAGGTGACTTTTAAAAATTTTCAGAGTAAAAGTAAGAATGATACTATAACAAATCTAGAACAATGCCTTGGTAAATTACACATCTACTTTTAAATTCATGAAATTCGTGCCACCAAATATATGTATATTTATATTCTGTCTCCCAGAAACATATGGAATGTCTTAAAGGAAAAGTAATTCTTTAAAATTGATATTCAAGGAGATTTTTTTTAAAAAAATGAAGTTAAATTTGTATGAAATTGGCTTCTGGGCTTCCTAGAAGCCAAAGCAAAAAGAGAAATACGGAAAATTGCATAAATTTTCATTATCAGAAAGAAGGAAACGTATTAGTTCCTCAGGAAGAAAAAGCATTCACTAAGACACAAGTTCTAAAAGTAATTTAACATAGACTTCACCTTTGAAGGAAAGAAGCAACAGTTTGAGGTCTTTGTAATGAGATGGATTGTAGTACAATTCAAGAACTATAATGAAATACTCTCTTTAAAACTAGAATGAAGGAACAGTTCCTACCAAGGCACTGATGCACAGATCTTGGTCCACAAGCAGCACTATTTGGTTATGTATTCACAAGGCAAACATTTGTTTATTACCTGATCCATGCCATTCGTGTTTCTAGGGCTGGAATTGAGTGATAAAAAAGTAAAAAAATTCCATGTTCACGGTCCAAATTAAAATGATTCCAGCACATTAATATAAAATTTTATAGTTTAAATTGTTACAATGATGTGTGATGAATGAATTATGGGTTAATCAACTTACATGATGCTTTATGATTTACAAAATGTTTTCATACATCATTACAACCCAAGTATCCTTATGGAAGCATCGGGACATGCCAGGTATAAGCTAACATTCGGATTTGGCCTGATGTTCCTGATCATAGAGTCTTGATATATCATGAAAGTAATGTTTGTGGTTATATTTTTCCATTAGAAAGGATATGCTTGAGAGCCCATTGCAGAACTTAGCAAGAAAATCAGCTAGTTAATGCCACAAGAGACCTTAACATACCTTGATGTGTTTAAGGGTTGAACATTACACTTAGTGACACTTGGTTTAATGAAAATCTTAATTTTTTCACATCCCATGAAATGTTGCAGGACTTTTGGCAAAATGTGAGACCCTTGTGGTAGGCACAGCAAGGAGCTATGAATAACTGTTAGATGATAACCACTCGTCCCTATCTCAAGGCAATGATGGCTAGTCATATGGTCCACTCAGGCTCTCGAGCCCTTTATTTTCCTTCCTCAGCATGCCTATTGTGCACAATGGGTGAAGAATTCTGCTTCTTTTCCAGTTAATTAACCCACATGCTAATGATACTGTTCTGTCCTTGGTTAATTCAGAGCAACCTCCAGCTGTCTGCCTCCTGTCTGTTCAGAAGCTTTTGGTGATGAAGGTAGAGGCCATGAGAAGGAAACTGCTGCATATGTTCACCAGCACTGGCCGACGATATGCAGGTAGGGTGATCATCTCATCCCGGTTTGCCCAGAACTTTTTTGGCTTTAGCACTGGACGTCCCAAGTCCTTGTAACCCCATAAGTCCCATGCAAATAGGACGAGGATTGGTCACTCCCAGTTCCGGAAACCAACTGTGTAATTAGCAAGTAACAAATGATCACCTCCATCACTGAGTAGAATACAAGGGGGTAGGTAACATTTGGTGTCTTGGTTTGGACTCCCCTGGAAGAAGGCCCTGGAGTCAAAGATTCCAAGTTCAAGTAGTTTATTGGGAGGTGCTCCTAGGAAATAGTGGTAGGAGAGTGGAGAAATGAGCAGGAAAGCAAGTTGCCACTGCCACTAATCTTACTAGATTAAACTGGGAGATGTAGAATACGTACGGCAAGAAGGGTTGGGATAAACACAGTCATTAGTTGAAGTCTGTTCCTGGTAGCGCAGGACGAGGTTGCTAATTTGGTCCGCTGAGCCTGTGGGCAGAGTGAACCTCAGCAGTCAGAGAAAGCCCTCTGGCAAAGAGATGCAGGTAAGAGGGAGCTGCGTCATTATACACTAAAATGGCAAGGACCAAAGGTCTATGGGGAAGCCACTGACAGTGGGTATACGTTGCTCTCCAGGTCAATGGATCCACAGCATTGACCAGCTGACTCTTCCCTGTGTGGACCCAGGCTCAGAGATGGAGCCTTGTTTGGTAATGGGAGAAAAGGGATGTGCTGGACATGGGCGAAATTAAGAGTGTGGGTGCACATGCAAAAGGCAGATGCCTCTGAATAATGAAACACGTTCTATTTGTTAGTAATTATCACATGGCCAAACTATGGATATATTGGATTAGTTGGAATCTTACACGTAGGTTTCGATAATGCCATTTCAGACCTTCATTGATTTTTAGGGATGAGACTTCTGAACACCCCTTAGAGTTTTATTGCATGGCTTACCAGGTCTCATTATTATAAAGATTTTAATTGTTTCTTTTTACTTACATCTTTCCCTTAGCCATTAAAAACTATTTTAGTATTTCTATCTTTGAGCTGGACAAAGTTTATCCCTCAGGTCTTCCTTAGAAACACCTAGAACAGGACCTTTTTCTGAAGTTTGTAATGTGTTCAGAGAGGAATGCAACGGCAAGCTCTTTATCCAGGAATCTTGGACAGGTGCCTGGGTTCGTGACCTAGCCACATTAGCCATCTAGGCTGATCATTAGTCACCCAGGTGACCTGACAAATAACCTCTGCCAAATGGAGATGCTTGAATCTGGTTGGAAGCTGAAGATTCAATCAGCCATTGTTCAAGATTAATAAAGACAATAGGTCAGCAGAATCCATGAGTAATCAAAAACCTTCAGGCAGAGACTACAGGGAGAATCTGCTAGTAGTGGAAGCATCTTAGCAAATACAGAGTGGCCATGTGGAGCTCTGTGGCCACAATGGTGGAATGAGAAGCAATATTCATCTGCCATGGAGACAAAAAGGACACTGGCTCAACCCAGCTCGTGTGGTAAAAGTTGATCCAGTGTCCGTGAGTATATGAGGCTGTTTTCAGTCTTCTTCAGTTCCCACATGCAGCCTTTTAAGAAACTCTGTTAAGGTAAACTGGGTACTTTCATCTACCTGAAAAAGCCCAACTAACACATCTTTTATATGCTTGAAACCGCTTCTCACCTTTCTGACTTAGGCTAAATAATTTTAATTCTATTAATATTTTTTATCCTTACAAAGTTTTTTGATAAGTTTTCCTTGGCCATGCTGTTTCTTATTCTGTAGTTTTACCTTTTAGAATTGTTCTGTTTAATTTTATTTTAAAAAATGTCTTCACTTTTATTGAGTATAATTGTCAAACAAAATTGTAAGACATTTAAAGTACATGATGTGATGATTTTATTCTGTATGCTTACAATTTTCTTTCAAGTAAACTCTAGGCCCAACATGGGGCTCGAACTCACAACCTTGAGGTCAAGAGTCACATGCACTACTGACTGAGCCAGCCAGTCTCCCCTTTATCATTTTGATAATAGTTTCATTTTACATTTAATTTAAAGCCTTATAGATTCAATTCACCCTTTTCAAGTTCTCCTACCTAGTAGGCATAGAAAAGTAGAATTGGGTCAGAAGTCATAGATTTATATGCCAGTCCTGAAATTCACTATAGCTGTGCTCAGGTTACTTAATTTGTCTGACTCTAAAATGAGGATAATATTTATTATTAACAATAACTTATCATTATTGTTATCATTATCATTACTCCACAAAAAATGATAGGTGAAACTTTTTCTCTCCAGTCATCCTTGCACCCCAAATATATATCTATAAAAGGTTAAAGTTTGTCATGTTAAAAAATACAATTTGATGAGAAAAAGAAAATAAAAGACTAAGAACCAAAAACTTGGGGCGCCTGGGTGGCTCAGTCGGTTAAGCATCTGACTTCAGCTCGTCGTTCACGAGAATTTTGTAGTAGACAAAGGGCTCCTGTCTCCTATTTCTTACACTGACTGAAAATTAAAAGCTATGAATGTAGGGTTGTGTTGAAGGTTTCTGGAAAGCTTTCTATAGAAAGCTGAGAGAAGATAGCCAAGGCGTCTATTTTTTAATAAAATGAATAAATGCAGTAATAGCACGTAAAGGAACTAGAGAAATTGCTTGCTTTATCCTCAACTCTTTTCAAAGATGAGCTGACCTCCTCTGCCTGGTTTCTGCACCAGCTCACTAACTGGCTTCCTTGGCACCAAGGTTGCCCACCTTGGGTCCTTTCTCTATCCTGCAGCCGGTGATTTCGAAAACACAACTTTCATTGCGTCACTCCTTGGCTCCAAGCTCTTTTTACAGTTCTCTCCTGAATCCTTTCAGTTTCTTAAACATGCCATGTATTTTCCCCTTTGCACATTCTTCTTTGTCTGGAATAGCCACATCTGTTGTGAACCACCATTTCCCCCGGCCCCTCCCCAGATTGCCAAGTTAGCACTCGCCGTTTAGAAGTCCATTGCTATGCCAGAAAAACTACCGTAACAACTCCAACCTCCTCGCCTGAATTCGTTTCCCTTCCTCGGTGTTCTTTAGGCCCTCTACTCCACAGTATTGTTGTTTTGTGTTTACTGTCTGTATCTCCCACCCTCAGAGCTTCAGGGAGCCGTTAGCAATAGCAGAGTTTTGGCACATAGTAGGGACTTCACACATATCTGATAAATAAATGAATGAAAGATTTGGTAGGAGCTGGCTTTCTAACCAATAGTCAATGTCATGTTAATAACCAATAGACATTATTGGTTATTAACTATACATATACACACACACATATATATATATATATATATATATATAACTATATATAACTATATATAACTATAACTATATAGACTAATGAGGTCATTCAATATTGTAAAACATATCAAGATATCAATTAAACACAATGCTATTTAAAACCCCAGTTTGGGGGCGCCTGGGTGGCGCAGTCGGTTAAGCGTCCGACTTCAGCCAGGTCACGATCTCGCGGTCCGTGAGTTCGAGCCCCGCGTCGGGCTCTGGGCTGATGGCTCAGAGCCTGGAGCCTGTTTCCGATTCTGTGTCTCCCTCTCTCTCTGCCCCTCCCCCATTCATGCTCTGTCTCTCTCTGTCCCAAAAATAAATAAAAAAAAAAGTTGAAAAAAAAAAATTTAAAACTCCAGTTTGGAACTTGATGCAGTTTGGAACTTGAAGTTCAGCTGGAAGATAAATGGGTAAAAGTAGCAAAGAAAAAAAGTAATAGAGAAAAGAGAAAAGCAATTACGGAAACCAGTTATATATATATATATATATATATATATATATATGTTTATATATATATGTGTATAATATATATATAATGTTTATATATATATATATAATGTTTATTTTTGAGAGAGAGAGAGAGAGGGGGAAACAAAGCATGAGCTGGAGAGGGACAGAGAGAGAGGGAGACACAGAATCCAAAGCAGGCTCTGCGCTGTCTGCACATGCTGTCAGAGCCCCATGCGGTGCTTGAACTCACAAACCTTGAGATCATGACCTGAGCCAAAGTCTGATGCTCAACCAACTGAGCCACCCAGGAGCCCCCAGTTTTTAAATATATTAAAAGCTGTATATCTTAAAACCATACTATACCTTGTAAGAATAATCCAAGAGAGACTAGAATATTACAAGCCTTTTTATACCTAAAGACTTAATGTGAAATAAAGGTAGAATCACACATAAATGTAAGAATGAGTGTTGCCGCTCTAGAAATTGGTTGATGATTTCTCAGTTAAATGTAGGTTCTCATTTCATGCTGTAAACAATTTCCAGACGGAGCGAAGATTTATGTGTAAAAGAAGCAAAACCTGGGAGAACTAGGAGAAAATGTAGATATCTTGTTTGCTTTAAAATTAATAGTTGTTCTTTTTTAGAGTTTTTAGGGTTTTGGGTTACAGAGGCACTGCACAGAAAGTTCAGGGCTCTCATACACCCCCGTCGTCTTGCCCCTCACACATCCTCCTGTTTATTAACGCCTCTTGCATTGGTGTGGCACATTTGTCATCTTGAGGAACCCGCACCGATACATTATTATTAACTAAATAAAGCCCATAGTTTATATTAGGGTTCCCTCTTTGTGTTGTGTAGTTATTAGGGTTTTGACAAACAGGTGACATCATGTGTCCACCAGTACAGGTAGTTCCACAAAATACCTCCTGTGCTCCACCTATTCATCCTCCTTCCCCTCCCCTGAGCCCTTAGAAATCATTAATCTTTTGGTTACTTGTATGTTTTGCCTTTTCTGGAGTGCCTTACAGTGGGAATGATCCAGTATGTCACCTTTACACCCTGGCTTCTATCGCCTAGCAACGTGCATTTAAAGTTCTCCCGTGTCTTTTCATGGTTCACTTCTTTTTATCACAGAATAGTATTCCATCATATGGATGTACCATAGTTTATTTACCTGCTCACTTGTGGGAGGACTAAATACATTTTAGAAAGCTTGGTAATATTCGTTAAACAAAACAAAGCATTTACTGAGAGCCTACCGTGGGCCAAGCCCTCTTCTAGAATCTTGGGGTGCATCAATGAGCAAAACATACAATAATCTTTGCTTTTGAGGAGATTACATAAAAGTGGGGGGGGCAGACACACAGAAAATGAAGAATAAAAACAATAAATAAATTTTAAAGTATACAAGAAGGTGGGAATTGCTGTGGCAAAGTAACAGGCAGGGCCAGGCACAGGGAGTGGGGGGTGTGGGGGCTGCTGAGGTTAGGTTAGGCTGCAGATGGCCATCCTGGATAGGCTGGTCCCTGCTGCATGAGAAGGTGATGTTTTCACCCAGATTTGGCGCAGAACAAACAGATGGTGTATAAGTGTAAAATTTTTAAATTTACTACCAATAAAAAAGGCAAATTCAAACAATGTTATAATATCCCGCTTACTAAATTAGCATAAACTGGGGCACCTGGGTGGCTCAATCCGTTAAGCATCCGGCTTCAGCTCAGGTCATGATCTCACAGTTTGTGAGTTCAAGCCCTGCGTTGGGCTCTGTGCTAACAGCTCCAAGCCTGGAGCCTGCTTCAGATTCTGTGTCTCCCTCTCTCTATTCCCCTCCCCCGCTCGCTCTCTCTCTCTCTCTCTCTCTCTCTCAGTAAACATTAAAAAAATTTTAAAAAATTTTAATTAGCATAAGCTTAATTTTAAAATTAAGCTTGGGGATGATACATGGAGATTTCACATGGTAGGAAAAAGTATTAACTTCTATAATTGTTCTTGAAGGCAATGGGGTGATATGGAATAAGGAGCCTTAACAATGTTTAAACAGTCAGTCATCCCACAGCTATAAAGGCATGGCTACAAAAGTGATCAGGAATGGTAACAAAGTTTGTGTAAAACTAATTGTAATTTTAAAATTTGAAAATAGCGTATATTTTCTGTAATGGGAACACATGAGAAATTATTATGGCACATTCAGTTAATGTAAGGCTATGCAATCTTTAAAAATGCTGAAATCATTTTTGAAGAATATTTAATGATTTGGGAAAGTGCTTATGCACAGAAAATGATCCAAAAGAAATCTACCAAATGTTAACAGTAGTTATGAACCTCAGGTGGTGGGATTATGGATGCTTAAAAAAAAACTTTTAAAAAAGAATTTTACTATTTATTTTTTAAAAATTTACATCCAAATTAGCATAAAAATAGCTTCTTTTTGATGTGAATGTATAATACATTATAAAATTCATGTATAATACATATGTATTATAAAATACATTATTAAAAATGAAAATTACAGGGGCGCCTGGGTGGCTCAGATGGTTGGGCGTCCGACTTCGGCTCAGGTCATGATCTCGCGGTCCGTGAGTTCGAGCCCCGCGTCGGGCTCTGTGCTGACAGCTCAGAGCCTGGAGCCTGTTTCAGATTCTGTGTCTGCCTCTCTCTCTGACCTTCCCCCATTCATGCTCTGTCTCTCTCTGTCTCAAAAATGAATAAACGTTAAAAAAAATTTAAAAAAAATGAAAATTACAGAAAAGTAAAAAGAAAACACAAGTGGTTTTGTCTCATTTCTCCTAATTTTGTCCCTTCTTTGACTTTCTTCTTCCTGATCAATTATCACTTTTCTTTTTTCTTTGCTCCTCCCTTTGTTCCACCCTCCCAGCTTCTTTCTCCTTCTCCACCATCTCTTGCTTTCTACTGATATTCATGAGCCAAAGGGGATCCACGTATGTTATTCACGGCCAGATGGCACTCCAGGAAGTCATCTACAATCCCACCCTTTCTCCTCATCCTTGCCAGCAGTTTTTTTTTTTTTTTTTTTTTTTTTAATATAATCGAACTTTCCTATTTTTGCTGTTTGGATACATGAAGAATAATGTTTTGTTATTTTATTTTATTTTATTTTACTTTATTTTATTTTACTTTACTTTATTTTATTTTATTTTATTTTATTTTATTTTATTTTATTTTATGTTATTTTATTTTAGAGAGAGAGCATGAGCAGGAAAGAGGGGCAGAGGGCAAGAGAGGATCTCAGGCAGGCTCCATACTCAGCAAGTTGTGGGGCTTGATCCCACGACCGACCCTGGGATCATGACCTGACCGGAAGTCAAGAGTCAGATGCTCAGCTGACTAAGCCACCCACGTGCCCCAGTAATGTCTTATTTTGAATTCCATTTTTGTGATTTCCAGTGAAGTTGAACTTCTTTTCATGTTCTTATTAGTCATTTAGGTTTCATCTTCTAGTGAATTTGGTTTCTACATCCTTTGCCCACTTTCTAGTTGGGTTGTTTTTTATTAGCTCGCTCATTCATTCATTCATCCATTCCTTTATCCTTGCTGATTTCGTACATTCCTTGCTGTTCTAGATGATAATCTCTTGTCAGTTTAGGCACCTCAACAATCTTCTCTCAACCTCTGCCCTTCCTGTTAACTTTGCTGTGCTGTCCTGGGTAGATGGAATTCTTGAACTTTGATCCTTCAGTTTTTTAATTGATTCACCAACATTTTTATGTAGAACATCACTTACATCTTTAGTTAGATCTCTGTTTTGAGTTCTGTATCCATCACTTTTCTCTCTTCCCATTTCCATTTTTGTCTTTCCCTCTTTATTCTGTAACGAATTCTCAAGTTTGTCCTCCACATTACTTATTCAGTATGTCAATGCCAATTCTGCTATTTCTGCCTTAAGTAAGGGCTCAATTCTACTTTCTGAAATTTTTGGTTTCCTCACGGCATTTTCTACTTTCAGTAAACCCTACTTTCTTCTCATCTTACTGCTTACAGGTCTATTTTCTCACTGACTTTCTTTTTCCATTGCATCTCATCATTTATTGACGTACAAACAACTTACAACTTCTTCTTTTTCTTCCTCAAGCTAAAACATCGAGAGGCATCCTTTTTCTGAGTATTCCAGTAGGTGTAACCCTTCCCTTCATCCCTCTGCTTTTCATGTTGCTCTATCCTCACTTGGGAAGCCCGTGGGAGAGGACCCCAGCCCCTGTGCTCTGACCACTTCTGTAGAGGCTGAGTCTCTCTCTTGGAGTCACAGATGGTAGGTAGGTTGGTGAGCCCAGCGCCTCACACATTTCCTGTCTAGTTTTTCTCCCTCAGACAGAAATGGGATCCACTCCTACGTCCATCGCTGGCTCTCCAGCACATGGAACAGATGGACTGCATGGAAAACTATAGCCCTGGTTTTCACTGCTTCTATTTCTATCTTCTCCCAGGCCCATAGTGTTTATTTATGGAGACTACTATGCTGGTAGCCCACAACCCAAGTCTTGCCCAGGTGTTTTCTGAAGAGTTGAAGTCTTTGGATGTAGATCGGGGTGAGGTAGGAGTGACTGAAATGAGAAATTACCATCTGGCTGTCCTAAAAAATAAATAAATAAATAACATGAGCTCAGTGAGGGACTAGCCGGCTAGTTTTCTGGTAGGTACGGTTGGTGTGTTTCTCCACAAAACATCATGCAGTGGAGAAGAAACAAAGGATTTTTCTCCTTTCTTTCAGCTGTACAGGATTTTCTCCCCTTTAGAAATAAAGTTAACGGTGTTCCCCATTTGTGAGTCTGGTTTAGTTATAGTTATCTGGCATTAAAGCCAGATTCTCCTAGATTTAGGAAACAAGTTCATTGTTCTAGTTTCCCCTGGTGCTATGAATTTTCATCTTTGTGTGTCTTCACAGAGTTTTTAATGAGACATTGAGAAAGGCCAGGTGTCACTTAGAGCTGATCCATTTATTTAAGAAGCCACAGTTTCATTTCTTTCCCTGGAGGGCTAGGGACCTCTGCTCAGGAAGTTCTTCAAAAGATACATGCAGGCCAGACCAGGCCAGGCCAGTTCTCGAGTAATAAGAGGCTTGAATGCTCTAAATATTCGGGCAAGCAAATTTCCTCAAAGAGAAAAATTTGCCTGAGTGATTCTGAAGTCTGGTGTTATTAATGCCCATCTCCACCATGTGACAAGTTATAATATGGCTTGTCCTGAAAGGTATGGACTTTAAGTAAAGATGCATCAAACTGCATCTGATGAATCCATTCTAGTAGACAAAAATACAAAAAATGAATAGAACAGTCTGACTATATGAATACAGAGAGAGAAGGAAGCAAAGGATGACATAAATGAGGAAAATTATACATGGTGAGTGTATATGGTTTAGCGTGTTGTTCTGTGGATGGACTTATTGGGTATTATCACTCTTCCTTTGTTTGAGGCCCGAAGGCCAAGGAAAATCAGTTGGTGTTAAGTGGTCTTTATTTCAACCCAAGGACTATACCAGTTGTGTATAATTTTGCCAAGTAAAATGGAGCATGCCCAGTTGAATTTGAATTTCAGACCAACAATACCTAATCTTTTAGTAGGAGACTGTCCCAAATATATAGGACTTACAAAAGGTGGTATCTGAACATTTTAAGTGGCACCTTAAATATTTAAGATAGAAGCTGAGGAGGCTAGGCAATAGGATTTTGGAGACATTTGCTAGAGTTGAGTATCATTCTCACTGTCCCCTACCCCCACAGGGGAGAGGAGGGTGTGCTTCCTTCTGCAAACACCTCCTGAGAAAGGCCCGAGGAGCTTGAAGCCTGGAGACAGAGGGAGCTGGTGATGTCACGAGCCTGAAAGACTCAAGTGAAAGATAACAGGAGCCATCTGCCTGACTGTGAGCAAGGGAAGTGGGTGCCCTTGAAAGCAAGCTGTGTCTCTTCGGAGGCATATTACCCACAGATTAGTCACAGGTCCAGTGGCGGCAGGTACTGGGCCTGCAGGTCATTTAAAAATGAACTCCAGGGGTGCCTGGGTGGCTCGGTAGGTTAAGCATCCGACTTTGGCTCAGGTCATGAACTTGCGGTTCGTGAGTTCTAGCCCTGTTGGGCTCTGTGCTGACAACTCAGAGCCTGGAGCCTGCTTCGGATTTTGTGTCTCCCTCTCTCTGTTCCTCCTCCTCTTGCACTCTCTCTCTCTCTCTCTCTCAAAAATAAATTAAGATTAAAAAAATTAAAAAAAAATTGAACTCCATTAAGGAGGGCTTCCTTCCAGATGGAGAGACTGACAGAAAGAGCCCCCCCCCCCCTCAGCTGCAGGTGCTGAGGGGGTTGCCATGAGTTACCACTGGGAGGACAATTGAGAGAGGTAGAGGCGGAGAATAACTTTCTGCAGGATTTGTGAGAGTGCCCCAGAGAAAGAACCATATAATGGCCAGGGAGCACCAGTGGATATCATTGGATAGCATTCATTCATTCATTCTCAAAGATCTCTACTGCATGCTAGGTGTGCACTGTTCTTGATGCTTAGGATACATCAGAGAATATGGTGGACAGAGATACTTGCTCATAAGGAGCAAAGTGGTGGCAGACAGTAAACCAAACTTAATAAATACATACATTATTGAGTATGTTAGAAAGCAAGAATGGTTATGCTGTTGATTTAGAGCAGAGTCAGGGCTTTGAGAATTCCACAGGGGTGTAGGTATTAATGGGGGAAGTAGGTACTGATTTGTGTCAAGGCTCTTCGTGGAAGGTGGCGTTATCTGTTATGTCAGGCGGGCAAGCATCCAGTTCATTTAAAATCACCAAGACTATTCATTTTATGACTATTATTTAAAAACTGAGAACAAACTGAGGGTTGATGGGGGGTGGGAGGGAGGGGCGGGTGGGTGATGGGTATTGAGGAGGGCACCTTTTGGGATGAGCACTGGGTGTTGTATGGAAACCAATTTGTCAATAAACTTCATATAAAAAAAAAATCACCAAGACTAAATTCATGCATGTCATCAATGGTCATATGTCATTCTAAAATATCTTTTCAAATGGCCAAAAGAGGGCACGGTAATAGTAAATAGCAAAGCTCTCCTGTCAGTACTGTCATTTATTACAGAGAAAGCTAACAAAGAGTCTTAAAAAAAAAAAAGCTGGGGAAAATATCAGCCTTTCCCCTTTTGCTCCTTTCCCTACCTGGCTCCTGGTGAAGGTGGTGTTAGTAGGGATGAGAGTAGATGGGGAAGGAGGCTGAAACGAAGACTGTATTCTTTTGGAGACAGAAGAGAAACTAATTGAGGGAGGAAAGAGTGACCCAGAAAAGGAAGAAGGTAGCAGTGAAAAAGACTCAAATTTCAAAAGGCGGGTTTGGTTGAGTGTTTACAAGAGATTTAAACAGGGAAAATAATATTTTTAGAGTATTTAAGTAGCCTTTCAATTATTTCAGTCTGTTAAAACAAGGCTTCCCTGAATATGATTCTGTGCCGAGGCTGACTTCAAAGTTAGGAAGCCAACTCAGCTCATGTTCTTAGCAGCACGGTTTGAAGGAGTTGAAGATCACTGGGGAATGTGTACGTAAAAAGTGGTATAAACCATGAACGATCATGGACTGGGTTCACCTGTAGCAGCATGGATAGGTTTCAAAACATGGGGTGACATAAAAATGGAAACTGATTCATAGCATAACGTGACAAACATAATTTAAAACACACACACAAAACAACTCCTCTATGTTTTCTACATTCAGTGGTGTCTACATGGACATATTGAATGTAGATACAAAGGTTAATTGATAAATATACTAGAGCAGTTGGCAAGGGAGGCCCGGGGAATTAAGAGTGGAGATGGGGAGGAAACAGCACTGAACAGCCACTGATGTCATCCCACATGAGAGCTTGTGGGGAGTGTCCCGGATCATCACTCAGCACGTATGGCCATTGGCCATTGCCGTGCTGTTCTGAGGCTCAAGTGCTTTGCAAGTTTAGGTTGCCTGTTCTTTATATGAATGAATCTGGAGCCTAGTGTGCCCTTGTATAATCCCATGTATCAGTGAAAGAGCAGCAAGATAGCTGGCTTGCCAGTGCAATTCTCTGGAAGTAGCAGGGTGAGCCTAGAAATACAGTAATAACAACAGAAGAGGGGCACGGTAAATCCTGATATTTAATCATGGCTCTTGGATGGGCATCCCTTTTCCTGGTGATCAAGGAGAGGCTGCAGGGTAGATCAGAGGGGCTGTGGAAAGTGCTGCCAGACCCTAGAGACCTGCAACTGATGAAAGCCTCAGGTGTCTCCTGGCCATCTTCCTAAAGTGAAGTTTGCAGTTTCACAATAATGGGACACAGCTGGGGTCTACAGTAGGTTGCGGGTACGATGGAAATCCCAGAAGACCATCTGGTTCCAGTCCATGGGGGACTAGGACTGGGAGGCAGCCTTTCCTCCGGGCAGACCATCAGAGCTCTGTTGCAGGTGAGCTTTGGGTCTAGGTCCCTTTCCCACATTTCAGATCTTCTTTACAACTCGTTGATGGTGGTAGTGAGCTGGAGAAGCCGTCCTCCTACCCTTTTAGATTCTAACTGGGGAAATGCTTTGCTGATTTTTCAGTAAGCCATCACGCTGCTAGCTTCCTCACCAGCTCAGGCTTGCACTCAGTCCTACAAGCTTCTCCTAACAGTGCATGTGAAACCTCGAAAGAAAGGGAAAATGTGTGTCTTCTGCTCACTACCAGAAGATCAAGTTGCTGGATTCAAATATTGTGTGGCTTATATAATAGAGATTATTTTACCATATATTACATCTTAAATTGGTATGCCATCTTGGGAAAGAAAGAACACTTGGATTATTTCAGTATGGAATCATTCTGTTTTCCAAAGGTAATACATTTTCTCATTTCAACCTAGAACCTGGACGTATTCACTCATTAAACAAACACCTTGTGTCAGGACCTGATGTTTAAATGCTCCTAGACTTAAACAGATAAGTCATGGTTTCTGCCCCCATGAACTTATCTACAGTCTACCAGGGAAACCATTATAATACATTAAGACAATAGCTGTAATGGGGATGTGGACAACAGCACAGGTAAAAATGTTTCTTGGAGAATCAAAGTAAATTTTATAGAGGAGAAATCTTCAGCTCAGTCTTGAGGGACAGTTGGACAAGAGATGGGGGCAGAGAAGAACAGCCGTGAGTGGGTTCTTGAGAGACTGAATGGCCATCTCTATTTCTGGACACCAGACAAAACAGGGATGAGAATGTCGGAATGGTGTTCCTATCCTGGTTCTCGGCACAGCCCTTGCAAATCCCACTTAGGTCTTTGAGGAACTTTGGTTGTGGAATCTTTACAGATCAGCGATTCCAGCAGACCTTAATAAAGCTTTCTGTTTGTTTCAGAAAGAAGCATGGATTTGAGAATCAGTGTGCATTGCAAAATCTCCAATGTATCACCATTATAAAAACACCTGTTCTAGGCACGGCAGTATTTTTGTTGTTGTTGGTCTACTAGGCTGAGTACAATAAAACTAACTTCTTCACTAAAAAAAAAAAAAAAAAAAAAATTAACGAGTAGTGGTAATCCCAGCATCAATTATTTTCTCCTCTAAAATTTAAAAACCAGTTTAATTTCCCCCTGAAATGAAAACCCATGAATTTTTGAGTTCCAAAAAAAAAATCTCACAGTGAGCACTGACATAAACTACTTATTGTAGAAGGACCATTTTCTTTAAAAATTGAAGTAGGTTATGCTCAATAAGTGAGTTTAGATTTAACATCATGGATTCTAGTTTTTTTATTAAAATTTTTTAAATTTATTATTATTATTATTATTATTATTATTATTATTATTATTATTTTGGAGAGAAAGAGAGACAGATCATGAGCAGGGAAGGGGCAGAGAGAGAGGGAGACACGGAATCTGAAGCAGGCTCCAGGCTTTGAGCTGTCAGCACAGAGCCCGATGTGGGGCTTGAACTCATGAACTGCGAGATCATCATCTGAGCCAAGGTTGGACACTTAGCCAACTGAGCCTCCCAGGCACCCCATGGATTCTAGTTTTTTAACAGTATATCTAGGAGATTGTCTCATCTCAGTACATAAAGATGTTATTTTACTTTTGCTTTTTAAATTAAATATTTTAATATGTTCTTAATAGCATTAAGAATCTATATATATGTCATAACATACATTATATACTATTAATATTAATATTAACATTTATAATTATATAATTGCTCTAATAATAATTAATAATTTTATATTCCAGATATCATAAATATACAGCTCAATGAATCTTAACAGTGTGTACGCATGTGTGTTATCAACACCTGGATCAGTAAACAGAATATTATAAACACCCTGGAAACCCCTCTTACCAGACCTCCCATCACTACTGCTACTTCCTCAACCACTCTCTGTATCAGCTAGATTTGCTGTGTAACCAACCACTCCAAAATTTAATGGCTTAAAACAATAGTCAGTTACAATTCTGTGAGCCAGCTCAGTTTCGGCTCAGCCTAGCTGGGAATTTCTGTTGATCTGGATGAGGCTCAGCTAATCTTGGGGTGACAGCTTGCCCCTGCAACAGCAGGCATCTGCTAGATTGCCTGGGGGCTGGCTGACTTCTGACTGGGATGCCAAAGTTCTACTCCATGTAATCAATCCCTCCCAGGAGCCAACTCACCAGGCTTGTTCTTCCAGTGGCAGAATTGCAACAGCAGCAAATATAGAAGTTGCAAGCCTTCTTAAGGCCTAGGCTCAACTAATACAACCATTGATCACATGGTATTTGTCAAAGCAAGTCACAAGGCCAGCCTGGTTTCAAGGGGTGAGACTCCACCTCTTGAAAGAGAGAGAGCACATGCACAGGCACATGCAAGAAGGGGAGGGGCCGAAGGAGATGGAGAGAGAAAATCTTAAGCAAACTCCATGCCCAGCACGGAGCCAGGCGCAAGGCTGGATCTCATGAATCTAACGGTGAGACCATGACCTGAGCTGAAATCAAGAGTCAGACGCTTAAACGACTGAGCCACCCAGGTGCCCCTGTGGCCATTTTGATAATCAACCGCAATCACCATTATTTGGTTACTGCATTTTATATAAATGAGACCATACATTATGCACTACTTTTTTGAGGGTCTGCTATTTTCACTCAACCTTATGCCTACCGTGTGTGTATAGAATTAATTTGTCCTTTTTTTATAATTGCTATGTACTACTTTTGAAGAACATACTATAGTTTATCCCTTCTATTGGTGGGCATTTGGTTTACTTACCTATTTTGGTTATTGTGAGTAGTATCCATATAACATTTTTGTCTATGTCGTTTGGTGAACATATATAGATGTATCCGTTTGGCCATCCTTGCCTAAATTTGGTTATCACTCATTATCAGTGTTTTTAATTTGAGGCATCCTAAAAGGTGTGTACTTGTGGTTCATCGTTTAATTTACATTTCCTTGATAAATAATGATGTAGGGTTTCTTTTCACTTGTTTACTAGCCATTTGGGTATCCTTTTTAGTGAAGCCCCTATTCAAGACTTTGGCCTATTTTTCCATCCATTTATTTGTAACACCCAGTCTATTTCTGCTTTCATCTAATTCCTAGTATGTGGTCGCCAATGAAAAGTTGGGGTCTTGATCATTGTTCTTTCTTGAAAGACTCTGGAATGGCTGCCACTTCGTGCAAGGCTTCTCTCTCTCTCTCTCTCTTTTTTAATATGAAATTTATTGTCAAATTGGTTTCCATACAACACCCAGTGCTCATCCCAAAGGGTGCCCTCCTCAATACCCATCATCCACCCTCCCCACCCTCCCACCCCCCATCAACCCTCAGTTTGTTCTCAGTTTTTAAGAGTCTCTTATGCTTTGGCTCTCTCCCTCTCTAACCTCTTTTTTTTTCCTTCCCCTCCCCCATGGGTTTCTGTTAAGTTTCTCAGGATCCACATAAGAATGAAAACATATGGTATCTGTCTTTCTCTGTATGACTTACTTCACTTAGCATAACACTCTCCAGTTCCATCCACATTGCTACAAAAGGCCAGATTTCATTCTTTCTCATTGCCATTCTTTCTCATTTCTCAATAGTATTCCATTGTGTATATAAACCACAATTTCTTTACCCATTCATCAGTTGATGGACATTTAGGCTCTTTCCATAATTTGGCTATTGTTGAAAGTGCTGCTATAAACATTGGGGTACAGGTACCCCTATGCATCAGCACTCCTGTATCCCTTGGGTAAATTCCTAGCAGTGCTATTGCTGGGTCATAGGGTAGATCTATTTTTAATTTTTTGAAGAACCTCCATACTGTTTTCCAGAGGGGCTGCACCAGTTTGCATTCCCACCAACAGTGCAAGAGTGTTCCCATTTCTCCACATCCTCTCCAGCATCTATAGTCTCCTGATTTGTTCATTTTAGCCACTCTGACTGGCGTGAGGTGATATCTGAGTGTGGTTTTGATTTGTATTTCCCTGATGAGGAGCGACATTGAGCATCTTTTCATGTGCCTGTTGGCCATCTGGATGTCTTCTTTAGAGAAGTGTCTATTCATGTCTTCTGCCCATTTCTTCACTGGATTATTTGTTTTTTGGGGTGTGGAGTTTGGTGAGCTCTTTATAGATTTTGGATGCTAGCCCTTTGTCCAATATGTCATTTGCAAATATCTTTTCCCATTCTGTTGGTTGCCTTTTAGTTTTGTTGATTGTTTCTTTTGCTGTGCAGAAGCTTTTTATCTTGATGAGGTCCCAATAGTTCATTTTTGCTTTTAATTCCCTGTGCAAGGCTTCTCTTGGCCCAAGCAAACCAGGATCGGTGAATGCCTCAGGAGGAAAGCTGCACACTGTCAGGCTCATTTGTCTCTGCTTCCTTTCTCCTAGTCCCTCAGCCTCTGGGCATTGGAGTGGTCTTAACTGCACTTCTATTCTCACTAGATCTCGAGGTTGCCGAAAGCTCTCCTCTGTCTCCCTGTGTCTCAGTGGCCTCTTTTTGCTCATTTTTCCGAGCTTCTTTTCCTGCACCTTGTGCAGAATGGCAGATCACTTGCAACATTTCAGTCTCCTTTCTCTCCAAGGTGTTGGCTTTTCACCTGCTGGCCACCTTAGCACCTCTCTGTTGCCTTCAATTTTGATTTTTAATCCAGTTGCTACGGCCGAGGTCAAAGAGGTTGCCGCCTATGTTCTCCTCTAGGATTTTGATGGTTTCTTGTCACATTTAGGTCTTTCAGATATTCTAATTGTTCTTAGTGGGAGATTTGGCCTGCTATAAATTCATCTCCAATTACCAAAAGTGGAATGAAAGCTACACAGTATGGCATTGTATGGATAGTTTAAAATTTCTTTATATAGTCCCTTGGGGTGCCTGAGTGGCTCAGTCAGTTAAGCACCTAACCCTTGATTTTGGCTCAGGTCATGATCTCACAGTTCATGAGTTCAAGCCCTGTGTCTGCCACTGTGCTGACAGTGTGGAGCCTGGCTGAGATTCTCTGTCTCCTTCTCTCTCTGCTCTTCCTCTGCTCGTGTGTGTGCTCTCTCTCTGTCTCTCTCAAAAAGAAATTAATTAAAAAAAGAAAATTTCTTTATGTGGCCCTACTTATGGATACTTAGTTTGTTTCCTATATTTGTTATTGCAAACCATAAAGCAGTGAGTAACTTTCTGTGTATATTCACACATGTGCAGATATATCTGTTATAAAAATTGCTTGAATGGAATTGCTTGGTCAAAGGGAATGTGCATTTGTATTTTGATACACATTGCCGTATTATCCTCCATAGATCTCTACTAATTTATATTCCAAACATGTTATGAGCATGCCTATTTTCTCACAGCTTAACAACATGGTGTGTTATCTTAATTTTGGTCTTCACCAATCCAGTAGCTAAAAATAATGATATCTCATGAAAATAATAGTATCTCATTATAGTTTTAATTTGCATTACTCTTATTGTGGGAGACATTGAACATCTTTTCACATGATTAAAGTCCCAAGTTAACAAACTGCTCTATAGATTTGTGATGATCAACATTTCCCAGAGTATATTCCACTAAATTCAAAAGCAAAACAAAAACAAAAAATAAAAACAAAAAAAATGCTCGTATACTTCCCCCTTTTGGCAATTCAGAATTCATTGTAACAGCCTCTGATAAAATCAACCCATTTAACTTTTTTTATTGTGGTAACATAAATATAACATATTACTTATTTTAACCAACAGTAAGTGTGCTATTCAGTGGCATTAAATTCATTCACAATGTTGTGTAACCATTTCCACTATCTATACCTAAAATCTTTTCATCATTTCCAACGAAAGCTCTGTACCCATTAAACAATACTTCCTTCTTTCCCACCTCTTCTTAGCCCCTGGTAACCTCTATTCTACTTCCTGTCTCTATGAATGCTTCTATTCGAAGTACCTCATGTAAGTGAAATCATATAATATTTGTCCTTCGCTGTCTGGCTTATTTTACCAAGCATAATGTTTTCAAGGTCCAACCGTGTTGTTGCATATTTCATTCTTTTCTATGGTTGAATAATAGTCTATATTTTATTTTATTGTTTACCCATTCATTTGTTGATGGACACTTGAGTTGTCCCCACCTTTTGGCTATCGTGCATAATGCTACGATCATCAGTGTACAAATTTATTCATATCTTTGCTTTCAATTCTTTTGCCTGTATACCTAGGAATGGAATTGGTGGGTCATA
The DNA here is from genome assembly GCF_022079265.1 of Lynx rufus. Classification (NCBI taxonomy): domain Eukaryota; kingdom Metazoa; phylum Chordata; class Mammalia; order Carnivora; family Felidae; genus Lynx; species Lynx rufus. Next base: position 123,226,700 of record NW_025814856.1, read on the forward strand.
TGGTAGCTCTATGTTTAACCTGTCAAGAAACTGCCAAGCTGTTTTTCACAGTGGCTGCACCATTTTACATCCCCACCAGGAGTGTTTGAGGGTTAGAATCTCTCCAAGTCACCAACATTTGTCATTTTTCTTTGTTGATTGTAGCCATCCTACAACCAGATGTGAAGTGCTATCTTGTTGTGGTTTTGACTTACATTCCCCTAATGATTAGCGGCTTAGTCCATTCAGGCTGCTACAACAAAATGCCATAGACTAGGTGGCTTATAAACAATGGAAATTTGTTTCTCACAGCTCTGGAGGCTGGAAGTCTAAGATCAGGTCAGCATGGTTGGGTGAGGGGCGTCTTCCAGGTTGCAGAATCCCATGGCAGAAGGCACTAGGGAGCTCTGTGGAATCTTTTCAATGAAAGCATTAATTTCATTCATGAAATCTCCAGCTTCATGACCTAAGAAACTTTGTACCGCCCCACCACCTTATATCATCATATTGGGCGTTAGGATTTCAAAATACGAGTTTTAGGGGGACAGACACATTTAGGCCACAGCAATTAGTGATGTTAAATGTTTTTTCATGTGCTTATTGGACCTTTGTATACCTTCTTTACAGAAATGTTTATTCAATTCCTTCACCCATTTTCTTAATTGGGTTATTTTGTTGTTGTTGAGTTGTAGGAGTTTTTAAAAACATATTCTGGATATTAATCCCTTATTAGATATGTGATTTGTAATATTTTCTCCATTTAATAAGCTGTCTTTTCTCTCTCTTGATAGTACCTTTGGATGCATGAAAGTTTCTAATTTTGATGAAGTCCAATTTATCTATATTTTCTTTATTACCAGTGTTTTTGTTCTCAAATCAATGAAGTTGTTACCAAATTCAATGTTATAAAGATTTTTCCCAGTGTTTTCTTCTAATAGTGTTATAGTTTTGGCTATTTGGTTAAGGTCTTTAATACATCTTGAGTTAATTTTTATATATGGTAGACGTACATGTGAATCCACATTTTTGCATATGGATGTGCAATCTTCATTTTGCATATGGTGTCCAATCTTCCCAGCACCACTTGTTGAAAATACTCTCCTTTAATCATTGAGTGGTTGTGGCACCCTTGTTGAAAATCAATTGACCATTTATGTGAGAGTTTATTTCTGGGTTCTCTAGTTTATTCCATTGGTCTATATGTCTGTTATGCTAGTACCCCATACTATTTTAAGTGCTAGAGTTTTGCAGTAAGTTTTGAAGCCAAGAGTGTGAATCCTCCACTCCTACTCTTCTCTCAGATTGTTCTGGCTATTTGTGGCCTCTTGCCATTCCACATGAGTTTGAGATCAGCTTTTCCATTTCTGTAAAAAGAAAAAAAAAGACTGTTGGAATTTTAATAATGATTGCACTGAATCTGTAAATCATTTCAGGTATTATTGAACTTTTAACAATGTTAAGTCTTCCTGTCCATGAACATGAGATGTCTTTCACCATTTACGTAAGTTTTCTTTATTTTCTTTCAGCCATGTTTTGTAGTTTTCAGCATAGAAGTTTTTCACTTTCACGGTTAGATTCATTCCTAAGTATTTAATTATTTTAGATGCTATTACAAATGGAATTGCTTTGCTAATTTCCTTTCTGGTATTTTGCTCATTGTTGATATACAGAACACAACTGATTTTTGTGTTCTTTTACCTTGAAACTTTCTCTAAATTTGCATATTAACTATAGTCGCTAGCTTTCATGTGACTTCTTTGAGACTTCTTATATATATGATTATCTCACTCATGAATATAGTATTACTTCTTCCTTTTCAATTTAAATGCCTTTGTTTCTTTTATTCTTCTAATAGCTCTGGTTAGTACTTCCAGTACAATGTTGAATAGCAGCAGTGAAAACAGGCATTCTTGTCTTGTTCCTGATCTGAGGGAGAGAGATTTCAGTCTTTAACCATTGAGTAGAGTCCATTTAACTTTGTTTTAACCCAAGATCTTCCAAATTTATTTGACTGAAGAATAAGCTATTCATATTGGAAAACACTTTTATTGATAGGTTAAGACCTGGAATGTCTACAATGTCTGACAATCAGAATAAAAATCATGGTGCTCAGAAAAACATATGGCATTTAGATTTCAATTTTTTTTCCAAAATTTTGAGTCCGCCATTTTGAGGAAGCCATTCTATCTGCTTAGTCAACTTCTTTATATACTTCAGCTCATTTCACAAAACACAGCAAAAAAATATACTTTTCTCAAGCAACTAAGCAGGATGTGGCTGCTAATTAAAATGCAAAGAGTGAGTTGTATGTGGCACTGTTAATATCGGGAGGACCGTCACACACATGACTTGGTGCTCTGTGGTGTTGTATTGTTGGTGGTTATAGGAACTCAGCAGGAACAGTTAACAGCTGAAAGTTTTATAATTTGCCTTTTAGGGAGAAAGGTGTGAGGTTGATATGAAAACATTGGGTGTTTATTCCTCTTGCCAAAAAATTCTTGATTTTATCTTCTTCACTCCAATCACTCCTCATTAATTTTCACCAAGCACCCCATCTCCACATGCGTGCTTCCTCTCAAAAAATCCCAAGTGAGGCTGCCAAGACTCTGTTCCTCATCTGAACACATTACCTCCCTTTACACATTACAGGTACCTCTGACAAAAGCCAGGAAATGAAATGATGAATAAACAAATTGGCTGAAAAAATCAGAGTTGTTGTAAAATTGGCAACAGTAAGATAAGCAAGCAGCAGAAACTGGCAGTGGTTAGATAATCAAACAGTAGTGTTAAAATGGCTGGGCTCAAGCTGGCCTCATCAGAACTTTCTGGTCTTGCGGGCAAAATGAGATGAAGGGCACTTCTTGCAGGACACAGTCATAAAACTAAAGTCAAAGGAAGTTTTATGTGTTTCATGGATGTCTTAGTTTTGTCATGTGTCTGCATAAGTTGTATCTATATTTTTAATAGCACCACTTGGTTTTGCATATAGTGAAAGGTGAATAAATGGCAATCAGACAGTCACTGAGAGAAAGATCATCATCCCTTGCATCAGGCGCTCCACATTGGCCTCCTTGTTCTTCCTCAGATACACAAAGCGCTTTTCATTCTTAGTCTGGACCTTCTCTCTGCCTAAAGTAACCTTCTCGAAACACTTAGAAGTTTTTACCCCTCATTTATTTAGGCCTCTGTTCACAGAGGCCTTCCTTAATGCCCCTCTCTAAACTATCCCCAAATACTTACTATCCCTGCCTCGTTTTTCTTTCTGAGTATTGAGTCTTGGCACTATGTTAAATGTTTGTTGGTATGTTTGTTATCTGTTGACCAATATCAGTTTCATGAGGGCAAGACTTTGTCTTGCTCACTGCTATATCACCAACATTTAAAATAGTGCCTTGTACATAGGTTTGGTACTTAGCAGATATTTTCTGAATGAACAAGCTAATAAATAAACCAAAGATAATATCATTTCAGAAATAAAGAGAATTTATCAGCTCACTGAAACGAAGTCTTGTCACATACAGGTAGATCACGCCCTCATACCTCAGGACTCTCTTGCCCCTTGGCTCTGCTCTCTTCCCTACGGTTTCTTCTCCAGCAGACTCTTCCTTCATTGTAGCCCCAGAACCCTAGGCTTCCATTGTGCTAAGTTAAAAAATCCAGAGAAAAAGACATGCCTTTTCCCCAGTAGCACAGGTAAGATTTCAGGGATCCCTGGGTTCTCCTAAGCAATTCCCCTGAACCAAATACTCTTACCAAAGAGCTAAAATACAGTAATTGGCCAGGCCTTGGTCACTTGTTCCCTTTTGGAGTGTGGAGTGGGGTATGTCCAATCAAGCCACAGGGACCAAGTTAGGGGACGGGCAGTTCCTCAAAGAAAATTCAAGGTATACTAGAGTATGGGTAAAGGGCACCAAGGAGGCAAAAGCAAGAGTGCACTGCACTCCCTATGGTTGAAAAAAAGAGAAAGAAAGGAACAAACAAAAACAAGTTCTTTGCTGCTCAGTCACTTCTTAACTTCTGTTACATCCTTTCTTCCTGCAAACTCTAGAAATAAATCAAAACCTTATTCCAAGTTAGGATTCTTGTCCACTTTATGCTTTGTTTGTACCCCAAAGGTGCTAACCCAAACAACCAGGAAACGATAAGCATTTAAAGATTCAGATGCTAACCACAAGCTTGTGACTAAGAGCCACATAACTCTCAAATACTGCCTTTTCAGACACCCTTGTATGTTTTAGGGACTAGTCAGGATGGTAGGGACAAATCGTGCTTTGCACTCCCTATCCCCTTTGCTGGCTCTTGTTTCCTTCACAGCACTTCTGGCTTTCTAATATATTTTATGATTTATTTATTGTCTATGTCCCTTCCACTTCCCAGAATGTAAATTCTATGAGGACAGGGATTTCTGTCCCTTTTGTCCGCTGTCCCATTCCCAGAGCCTAAAACTGTGCCTGGCATGGAAAAAGCTTTCCACAAATATTTGTTGAATAAATGAATGGCAAAGGGTTAATGTCTGTGCTTTTTATGTAATATTTCTCTGTATTCGGTAGGTTAATATTACTCCATTTGATATATTTAGCTCATTTCTTTAAAAAAGTTTTCAATTTTGGGGGCACCTGGGTGGCTCAGTCAGTTGAGCATCTGACTTCATTTCAGGTCATGATCTCCCCATTCCTGAATTGGAGCCCCATATCAGTCTCCTGCTGTCAGCCTGTCAGCACAGAGCCCACTTTGGATCCTTGATCTGCCTCTCTCTGCCCCTCCCCTGCTTGTGCTCTTCCAAAAATAAATAAATATTTTTTTAAATATTTCAATTTTTTCTCCTTCATTTCTTACAGTGTTTCTAAGCTTCGATGTTGTTCAAAAGAATAGAACTGTTACCTAAAGATGTGTTTAAAAGATCTTCTGATATTGTTTGTAATTGAACCAGCTTCATTTAAACATACACACACACACACACACACACACACACACGCCCATGCAGACAAGCACGCACATACACACTCACACTAACAAAATGCTGTGCACTGCCGTTTTTACTGCAATTCTCATTGTAGTTTGTGCCAGGGAAATAACAATCCCCTGTGATCAGAGCTTTGTTCTTTTAATGCTCAGCTGTCACTAACATAAAGGTTTCCTGATCTGCTTTGTCAGTTTCGTATTAGATAAGGAAAAAGAAGAATGGGATTCATTTTTAACTTCTATAAAAATTAGACATTTAAATCAAAGTTTGAAAAAATAGGGTCAGTGGCTAGTTGTTACCTTTCTCAGAATGACCCCAGCGTTTGAGCTTGATGACCTAGTGGAATCTGCCCATCTTGTGTATCTTTCATCCTATAGGCCAAAATGAGAAGTGGAGCTCCCTTTACCTTAACCTCGTTTTCTAACTTATAAGATGCTTTTCTAACTTCCACAATCCCTTGTGCCTCCCTCTAAGAGCCTGGAATGCTGTATACATTTCAAAAAGAAGAGTTACATAGTGCGTCTCATTTCTCTTTTGGTCACGGATGCCAAACTAGAATCCACGAGTTGAGTTTAGGGTTTGTAAATTTATATGTCAACATACTTGCAGTCTCTTCTTTCTAAAATCTTAATTTTTTGTTTCTCGTTGATTTACCTTTTGTTAGTGATTTCGGTTACCTTATACTCAGAGGCTTGTATAGGAAGAAAGAAGTTATAAGTAAGCCAATTAGAAGTTTAGGGTATGTTTATATGCTGGTCACTGTGATATTAACTAAGCATGGTATGGAGGATATAATCAAAATAGGAGCAAGAAATCCTGTGCTCTTGAAGAGATATGGTAATATTTGTTGAATGGGACTAGGGTGGACCCAAGCCGGCTGGATATGCTCTGCATCATCCCCTGTCGTAGGACTGCAGGGCTCACGATGGCTGTCAGCTACTCAGAAAGTGTTTCACAATCTTTTCAAATATGAGAAGCTCTTTTAAATGTCAAAAGATGCTATAGACTGTACCACCGAGCTAGGCTAGGCTATGTGGTAACAACAGACAACTTTGAAATGTCATTGACGTCAAACCACCTACTTTCTTTCTGGATCACACTAGTGTCCACCCTGAACCAATGGGGGCCTCTGATCATCATAGTTACTCTGACAGCCAGGCTGATGGAGTGGCCATCACCTCTGATCACAGAAGCAGAGGGAAGAGCAGAACTCTGGAGAGTCTCCCACTGACAATTAAAGCCTGGCTCAGAAGCGACAGTCATCACTTACATTCACAACTCATTCACCAGAACTAGTCATATGATGCTTCCCAACTGGGAGGGGGCCAAGATGTACAACTCTTGCATGGACTCTTGCATGGACTCCTTCAGAAGGAGGAGAGAACCAGAAATATTGGGTAAATGGCACTACTGACTACCACAGATGTACCTGCACAATAGCAGTGGTCAATTTTTAGTATTTGTTGCTTGAGCAAATGCATAGTGATAAAAAGTGGTATGAATTTGAGTAATACTTTAAAATTAATTTGTATTACATGAATCATATTAATATCTAAGTAAATGCAATAATATTGAGACATTTTTGTCTCAAGAGTTAGGCTTGGAAAAGATGGGAGTTAGCACCAGCATTATTTCTAGGGAGTTCTGTTGGGGAAGAGATGCTTTGGGAAGCCTGATGGTTACGTAGGGACAGTGGTGGGAATGTGGAGGACAGGAGTGTTGGCTGGTGAGGAGGACACTGATCTTCATAACACATAGAGAGAAGTTTGAAGTTTGGGAGGCAGTGCAAGAGGATGAAAAGGAGGAGGAGGAATGTGGGAAAGCAGAGAGAGGAGAGAAAGAGACTAGCAAACAGGAAGAATTATTTGGTCTCTGGAATGAGCCTTGCATTGACCCTCCCCCACCCATCCACAAAGTTCAATAGCTTACTGAGCTCAGAAATGCATAATATGAGTAAAGTTTGGATGTGAACACTAAAGAAGGAGGTAAGTTTCATGCTGGGTTGAAGGAGTAAACATCTTAGACAGTAAGGTTGCAGAAAAGTGTTTTATAATCTTTTCAAATGCTTCCCAACTGCTCAGAATGTAAGCCGCTCAGAAATTTGCAGAAGTCTTAAAAGAGGGCTTTAGGTGGCCTGGCCATAAACTGCCAATTTTATGTAACTCTTGAATGTTCTCAACTGATGTTTTTGTTAATTAATGCTGTTGTTATAAAGTAATATTATTTTAAAATGTACTTAAATAAGAAACCTGGCTTACTCATTTAGTGATATTTATTGGGTGCAAACACGACAGTGAATCATACAATAAACAAGATTTGGGTCACTTCTTACTGTCACTTAGGAGGGGCAGAAATTAAACAGATACATACGGAAGTAAACTTATTTATTCAGCTTACATCAGTGCTCAATGGTTACAGAGTCATAGACTCCCTATGGATTATAGGGCCCGTGGGTTGAGAACTATAGTTCCAGGAAGTTAGGCTATTCTTTAACAGGCCTGACATGGAAAGAATGAAGGACCCCTACACCAATTCAATACTTCTGTTTTTGAAGGCATTCATAAGGATTTCTTAATTTCAATGCCATAAACAATCCTTGCTACATGGTTAGCTGGTGTGTAAAAGAGAAGAAATTACATTGGAGGAGCTAAAGAAAGTATAGCATGTCAATTAGAAAGAGATTTTAAATAAATGTTAACAAAAATAGGGGCGCCTGGGTGGCGCAGTCGGTTAAGCGTCCGACTTCAGCCAGGTCACGATCTCGCGGTCCGTGAGTTCGAGCCCCGCGTCGGGCTCTGGGCTGATGGCTCGGAGCCTGGAGCCTGCTTCCGATTCTGTGTCTCCCTCTCTCTCTGCGCCTCCCCCGTTCATGCTCTGTCTCTCTCTGTCCCAAAAATAAATAAACGTTGAAAAAAAAATTAAAAAAAAAATGTTAACAAAAATAGTTAAGGAGATCATGGGATACACAAGGCAAAATTTAGATCATATGAAAAGAAGAACAGGCAAGTTTGAATAAGAAACAGACGGAAATTCTAGAAACAAAAATATAGTCACTGGAAAAAAAATAAAATAATAGCTAGATTCAAAAGGAGCTTACATACAGTTGAATGTGGAATTAGTGAAATGAAATATGGATCTGAGAAAATAAATCAAATACAGCTCAGAAAGGAAACAAGAGAATTAAATACGAAGGAGAGGGCAAGAGCCATGGAGAACTGAAAGAGTTCAATTTATATAATAGTAGTTCCACATGGCAGGCCTCCGGGATATAGGTTAGAGCTGCATTTGAAATAAGTTATGGCTGATAATTTTTCATAATTGAAGAAACACATGAGCTCTCAGAGGAAAGAAACATAGAGGCCTAAAAAAGGAGAAGTAAAAACAAATTCTCTCTGATTTGCAGCACAGTGAAGCTCCAGAATGCCTAGGGAAATAAGAAAATTTTACAAGCTACCAGAGAGAAAAGGCAGTCTACAAAGGAGTGGTCATCAGAGTTACTGCAGACTTCTCGTCAGCAACAGTAGATGGTATAGGACAATAGAATAACATCTTCATTGTGCTATGAGGAAATAACTGTTGACCTAGAATTCTCTGCTTATCTAAACTGTGGTCCCCCAAAGTGAAAGTGAAAATATGATGCTTTCAGTCACTTAGATCAAGTGCATGCATTATCCGTAGACCCTCCTTTAAAGAATTACTAAAGTTTTATACTTCAGCAAGAAGCTATTGGGATGCAGTCAGGTATTGGGTATTGGGATGCAATAAGCAATGATCTGAAGGAAAGGAAAGACTGAAAACAAACTAAGTATAGAACTTAAGCAGTTTTTAAAACAAAAAACAAGTTGAAAGAAAGGCATTAATAAATATAAAAGCTGAATCTAATAAAATACCAAATAAGGACTGGTGGAAAAGAGAAATAAAACAAAAAATTTTAAACTACCAATAAAAGTAAAGTAAATAGATGGCAAATTTTGTATCAGAAGAAGAGGAGAAGTAGGAGGATGAAGAGGAGGAGACTCCAGCAGATAATCATAAAACCAATCAGAAAGTTAATTAGATGAACATCCACCATTAAAAATGCCACGACCCAGATAGCGATCTAGCTTTTCAAGAACATACTGTTCCTTAATCACTTAAATATTCCAGGTCAGATGAAGGGCTGGAAAACTTCATAAAACATTTCCAGAAATTCATGTAACAGAAATATCAAAACCTGATAAAGATAGGCCTAACATGAAAACTAGAGAATGAGTACACTTGTTAATATCAATCGATGTAAGCAATTATAAATTATAATTAAATTATAATATAATTATAATTATATTTAAATTATAATTTATAATTATAAATTATTTCCAAACCTAATAGAACAGTCTATTAAAATAATAATACGTAATAGATAGGTTTCATTCTAACCTTAGTGTTAGGATCTCTATTGATTCATTAAATCAATAGATCAAAGGAAACAAGATAAAAACATCACAATAGATGCTCTATATAAGCATTTAAAAATATTTAACATCTATCAACTGACTAAAAAAATTCAAGAAAACTAGAAATAGTGGGAGACTTCTTTTACATTTTAAAGAATGTTTATTCAAAACAGTAGCTCACAATACATGGAAGCATTTCCATTAAAATTGAGATTAAGCAAAAACTCCCATTATTTCTAGTATTATTGAACATTTTTTTGAAGTCTAGCCAATGCAATAGATATGAAACAGAAGTAAATAAAATTGTTATAAGGGAGGATATAGAATAATCATTACTTAGAGATGATGTGAACTTCTACCAAGAGCATTAATGAGGCCATTCTGAACTAACATATTTAGAAATGTAATAAGCTAAAAAATTAAATATGATAACTTTTCTCTATGCCATCGATCATCCATAGAAAATACATTGGAAACACGGTTGTGTTTAAAATAATGGAAATAAAAAGTACCTAGGGAAAGCACTAACAAGAAATGTTTAGTACCTATATGGAGGGGAAAACCACCTGAATTAGGTCTACTTCTCTGAGGTACCTGAAGGACTTCTTGAAGCAAGTAGGGAAGGCTGAATATTATAAGATGGAAAGTATCACTCAAATTAAGGTATATGTTCACCACAAGTTCAAATGAAAATCTGTGAGATTTCCTAAAGTGAAAGGTGGGTTGATCAATAAAATGATTTTTAAAATAACATAGATGAATAAGTGCTGTGAATAGTATTTTGGTGGTAAACAGTACTATGGAATATCTCACCAATCCTCATGAAATTTTAAGTCTAAACTTCGACTCAGAAAGGTTAATTTTCCAAGGGTCACACAGCTGGGTGGAATTGGTGCTCCAACACAGGTCTGAAGGTCTTACCCCAGAAACTGAGTTATTTTTTTGTTTGCTTGTTTTTGTTTTTAAAGAGAGAGAGAGAGAGAGGGAGCACACAAGCAGGGGAGAGGGGAAAGAGAGAATCCTAAGCAGGATCCATGCTGAGAACAGAGCCCAACATGGGGGCTCAATCCCATGACTCTGGGATCAAGACCTAAGCCCAAATCAAGAGTCAAACTCTCAACCCACCGAGCCACCCAGATGCCCCCAGAAACTTCATATTTTTAATATCCATGTTGTATATTGCAAGTGAAATAGCCTTTTAAATTTCTTGTATTACAAATCATGTCTGGAGCCTATTTGAGGAAGAAGCAGTTTTCACTAAATGGTGAAAACTAAATGGTGTTACTCATATTCCATTTAAAGCCTATTCAAAAAAGGGATACTCAAATTCTTTCTTTACCTACACTTAAAATAGTAGTCTATGGAAAGCTGTTCAGCATATATGGTTAAGTGAAAAAAAACAAAACAAAACAAAACACACATTGCAAGGCAGAATGATCCACTTTTGTACAAAAATATCCTTTTATGTCCTTTTATATATTTTTATGGCAGGATATTAAGACCCATAAATGTATATGGTAGGATGTTTATATATGTGTGTGTATATATATATATATATATATACACACACACACACACATATACACACACACACACACACATATATATACACACTGTATATATATGTGTGTATATATATATACACGGAAGGTTATTAATATCCTAAAATGTTAATAGTGACTAATTCAGAATAATTTTTATTCTTTTTGTCTTTATTTTCTCCAGTTAGTTTTTTAACAGTTGTAATATCCCCCCACCAAAAAAACCAAACCAAAACAAAACAAAAAAACCCTCAACTCTTGTTAAGCTGAAAAACACAGGAAGCTGGATTTGTTCCCCAATTTAGGTTCATTGTGAAAAATTAAGCCAGTATTTTTTTTTATCTTGCAGCCTCAAAAGCTAGTAGTATTAACAAAGTTATTTTAAGGAAAGCTGTCAAGTTCAACGGGCTTGATCCTTTAGCCGTTATCCAAGTGTAAGGTGAAAATAAACAATGGTTTTATTATGGTAATCAGGGGAAATTACTCCTGCGTTTATTTTAGAAACGGGTCTTGTGGACTTGTGAGACTATTAGAACAAATCCCGGTGTTCACTAACGTCAGAATGTGGTCCTGCTTCCGCGGGGTTTCCCGGCCCCTCCCACGCTCCTTTTGCAATGCCCGCTGGCTAGCGCACCGGGGACGTGGAACCGCTCCACTAACAAGCAGCCATCCTTCCAGAGTCATGTTCTGCTGGGTTGGTCGAGAATGCCCAGTGATTCTTGTTGTCACCATGCAGCTCTACATGTTAACACGCAGCTTAGCAAGACCTTAAATACTGACTTCCGAACAGCTACATTTCAGCTACACTCTCAGTATTTTCTTTTTGTTTGTTAGCTATAAAAGCGAACAAATGGGACTGAGGGACTCTGGCACGGCTCCAAATCTGAGTGAAATGCATCCCGAGTTGGCCCTTTGCCCAAAGGTATAATTTTCAGCTGTGAGTTGCCCTTAATTCTGAAAATCATCTTCGTAGCTTCAGATTTTTCAGTGGGGTAGAAGCGTTGTGTCTGCTGATCAGGCAACCAGCATTCGAAACCAAAAACAAAACCAATATTTTGTTTTCGCTTTGCATCAGATCAGACTTCTTTAGCTAGAGGATTCAACACATGAAGAACATTCAAGTGTAAAGGCTGTAAATATTCTGTGCTTGCAGACCATAAATAACAGTGTGAACGTTTCTTCAGGTTATTTGATTTTGGAACAGATAATTTGTTCAAGTTTGATACCTGAGATATTTTAAAACTAGATTTTTCTGCTTGGTGAATAGTAAAAGTAGTCAGCATCAGTTTCAATTATGTGGGTGCAAATAACAAATTATTCTGTGATTAAGGATAACAATCGACAATACATGTATTTAGTAAACATGAGTGCCAGTATGTACCACACATCAACAATGTGCTAATGCTTGGTAGTTTATAACACTACTGAGCATAGGGACTTTCCAAACAGCAGGTTGGTATTTGTTTTTATTGTTCTATGAATAAAGCCTTTTTATATGTCTTAAACTCCATCAGGCAAAAGACTGTGTCTTATATATCTTTTATCCCCCAAACTGAAAGCAAATGTACACAAAGAGAGTTACATGTCATTTATTATTATTAGTTCTGCAACAAATACATACCAAATTTTTTGATACCCAAGTAAAACAATGAAACATATTCAGAAGACATGGTAAATGCCAACAATCTGACACTTATTTGCTGCATGAGCCAAAGCAAACTCTCTGAGACTCAATTTCATTTCCTTATCCCAAAACATAAGAAAACAGTCCCTCCCCCCCCCAGCCCCTCTCTCTCTCTCTCTCTCTCTCTCTCTCTCTCTCTCTTTTGCAAAGCTGTTGTGGGAGCTATGGGATAATCATGTGAATAGGTCGAACACAGGACCTGACAAAATTTAAGAGTTTAATTACTGAGCTTTTTTTTTTCTTTTCAGATTATGAAAGGACTATAAGCTTATTATAGAAAATTGAAAAAAAATAAAACTGGGGAAAAAAATCACCACTGTCACACTATCCGTTTTTTTTTCTGGCCCTTTTTCTATCATAGTTTTTGTAGTTGAGGTAATGCTCGCTATAAAATTTTATATTCTGCCTTAATTCAATTTACTTTATAACATCAGCATTTTCTCATGTTATTACAAGCTCTTCGTAAACAACGGTTTTAGTGTCTGCGTGGTATTCCATCCTGTCATTTACTAACCATTTCCCCATTATTGTGTAGGTTGTTTTCCGTGTCTTGTATGGTAGACAGTGCCATGATAAACACTTTTGTTTCTAACTTTTGTGTTTCAGATTATTCCCTCAGAATAGGATGCATTTCTCCCATCTGTTCTTTGCTCCGTGTTTCCACCTTTTCTGCCTTCTTTTGATTAATGATTTTTTATGATTCCATTTTATCTCTTTTATTGGCTCATTGACTATAATTCTGTTTGGTTTAGTGGTTGCTTTAGTATTTATAGTATACATCTTTAACTTACTACAGTCTACCTTCAAGTAATCTTATATTACTTTACATATAGAATAAGAACATCACAGTTGCATCTATTCGTCCCTCCCTCCTCTTTTGTGTGCTGTATTTGTTGGCTACTTTTCTTGTGCCTATGTTATAAATGTGACAATACATTGTCTTTATTTTTTGTTTTAAACAATCAGGTCTTTTTAAAAGACATTTTATAAGTGACAATAAATATGTGATATTTAGGCACTTTTCTACTATTTCTGATGCTCTTTATTCCTTTGTGTAGCTCCAGATTGTATCATTTGGTCATTTTCCTTCTGCCTGAAGGACTTCCTTTCACATTTCTGGTAGTGCAAATATGCAGATGATGATTTCTTTCAGCTTTTGTATGTCTGCAAATGTCTATAATTTTCCCTTCAATATGGACAGGAGTTTTGCTGGGTATAGAATTCCAGATTGACAGTTTTTCCTTACAGTGTGTTCAAAATGTTGTTCTACTGACTTCTGGTTTGCATTGTTTCTGACAAGAAGTTTGCTGTCATTCTTATCTATTTTACTCTATATTCTGTGAGTTTTTCTCTGGCTGCTCTATATTTCTCTGTTTCCTTGGTTTTAAGCAATTTGAATATGATGGTACTTGCTGTAGTTTTCTTCACGTTCCTGGTGCCTGAGATTTGCTGATCTTGGGTCCGTTTGGAGAGAAGAGGGTAAATTACACACCAACCTTTTGCCTAGAAAAATACAAAGCACCCAGTAGGCATGCAGTAATAGTGAGAGGAATTATGGATGAATAATATCCTAAATATACTGATAATACTCCTAATTATAAGATAAAGGCAGTATTGCCAGGTAGAACCACACACGTGCACACACATGAGCATGCACGCACACACACACATATATTGAGAAAGAGAGAGAGAGAACACAGAATTTAAGTAAAAGCGAATACTGGGAAATCTACATATTTTCATGAATATGAATTTTTTTGAGTAGTTTTGATTCAATGAAATATCCATTTTATTGGGAGGGGGAAATATATTAGGGTTTTTGGCAGAAATAGGATATGGTGAGTCATGAATTCCTTGAAGACATTGAGAAGAGTGGATTAGCTAAGGAGCCTGCATTCTTCAAACTGTAAGCTTTGTGAGAGGCCAGAAGACAGATGAAGTTCGGGGCAGTGGAGCAGAGGCAGCTAACACGGAATTCTGTAGGCACAACTTCCTATGTCTCAATTCTAGCACACCGACTCATGACAATGATATTAAAATGGAGAGAAGCCATGTACAAATGAATTAAATAGTCATTAGTGATAGAGTCAGCTGGGTGGTGATATGCAAAGGAGAAAAAGACAAAATCATGAAGATAGTCTTGGGTCACAAATAAAAGAGATTTTACTGGACAGGCAAGCATGTGAACTCATTGGTTCTACAGTGATTTGTTTCTCCAAATGTACTGTTCTCCAAATGTTTGTTTCTCTTGATGGTGTTACAGTTAGTATTTTCATGAATTCAGATCTCCTGGAAAATCTGGAGATTGGCAAATACCAGGATTGGGAGATGATAGGCCTCATTCTTCTGGTGTGGTAGATTTTAAGGATTAGGTTGGGGTTCTAAAAAATTTTGACAGCTTGCTGTCTTCATGGTTGGCTTCATCTTTTACTGCTAAGGGGCTGAGACAGCAAGAAAGGAGCCAACAAATCTTTTATACAAAGAATGCAATTATAAATACTCGAATAATATTTATGTTGCTCATTGTTATCATTATTTTATAAACATTCTGAAGGTTCAAGCAATGTCACAATACAAGAAAACAAAATGAGCAGTAGAAATATTGGAATACCGGAGGAATTATTATTAATTATTGATATGATTGTATGATTGTATACCTACAAAAGTTAAGAACATTAGTTATAAAACTATTAATAAAGCTAAAAGAATTTCTTAAATTGCAGGAGCACAGAAACATGCACAGAATCAATGGCTTTCCCATTTGCTAGCTCTATCTGGCAAAAATTGAAATGAAAAAATAGGATCTCATTCATAATGACTACAGAAACTATAAAGTATGTGGGAATATATTTAATAAAAATCTACATAAAGAGAAATATAGTGGAGTCATATCATATGCCTGTTTATAATATACAAATTGAATCAAACTTACTCCATGCCACACATGCTTCTTTTTTAGATATGTATATTTTATGCAATAAAACTCCCAAATACAGGCCAAGTCCTTCCCTGGGTGTTCAACTTGAGAAACAGCAATCTGTTTCAATCCTGGAGGAAAACCTGACTGTGTTGAATTTATTGTATGATATTACAACTGTATACTGTTCTTCAGGGGCAATTAAGAGGATTTTCAAGAATAATTTTGACCGTAAACAATTATCACCTTGATGCTGGTTTTGGAAATCAATCCTTGTATAAGATGAATCTCCACTGTGGTATGTGAATTTTCTGAAGGACATAAAGCAAGACCTATCCATAAAGTTCCAGGATAAATGGAACTTGGGGTTATAATATTATTAAAAATTTGGTTTTCTAATATCAAAATAAAATGTGAAGAGTCAAAAGAAGCATAAAATTTTCAAACTATGCTCTCTCACCTACTAATTCCTAGAGACATCCTAAGTCAGGATGCTTACAATGGCCAGACCTCTGCCTTTCCTTTATTGCCTTCATCCTGGCTAATTTAGTTACAGCATCTCCATTATCTAGAAAACATGTCTGCCTCCAGACTTATAAACCATTAAGTTCCAGTGTAAATAAGACTGCAGGTGGTAAAGGTGAAACATGCTTGACTTCCTCTAACTAGGATGTGCATTTAGAATAGCAGAGGCTAAGTCTGAGTTCCAAGATGCTGGTAATGCTGGAGTGCTTTGGTATACATGCGATGGGAAATGTCATGCAGGTGTAAGAGCTCCCAAGGACTGGATAAAATTAGGGAACTCCTAGGAAGAAGTGTGAAGCAAGTTAAAGCTCTCCTGAGTAGGGGCGCATGGGTGGCTCAGTTGGTTAAGTGTCTGACTTCTGCTCAGTTTATGACCTCCCATTTTGTGTGTTTGTGCCCGTCATTTGGCTCTGTACTGACAGCTCAGAGCTTGGAGCCTGCTTTGGATTTTGTGTCTCCCTCTCTCTCTGCCCCTCCCCTGCTCATGCTCTCTCTCACTCTCTCTCAAAAATAAATAAACATAAAAAATTATTTAATAAAAGCTCTCCTGAAACAATACTCCACCACTCTACCCGCTTTCGTGGGGGAGAGGACTGTTAACTGACTTCCTCTGTCCTCTTCCATCGAGAAAACCAAAGCCCCTAGAATTTGTCAACCGAGTGTTACACATATACCCTGGAAGGTACCCTAGTCAGGGAAAGTGCATCCTGGCTAGATAAGAAACAATGTAATGCCAGTGATGGTATTTCTCAGCTGAATATAGATATGTAATGCAATTACAACCAGAATTTCAACTATCTTTTCTGTTTGCTTGTCTCTGGACCTGGACAAGCTGGTTCTAAATATTTGCCAGTTGTCAAGAGAATTTTAAAAAAGAAGTAGTGGGAGGCATTTACTCCATCAGCTATAAATAGATGCTAAAAATATTGCAATAAGGATTCTATGGTACTGGGATATGGATTGTAAATAAATTGTGAAACATAATAGTAAATATCTAATTGCAACCATTCAGCAACAAATCATTTATTAGGCACATGTTATGTACCAGTTGCTATGCTAAGTCACTGGTTCAAAAGCTGTGGGAAATATACAGTCACTGCCCTCATTTTAGACTGAATATTTACAAAGTATGAGCAACGTCATGGACAAAGAATCAAAAGTGCTATGAGACAGAGAACAGAGAGATGAATCCTAGTGTGGGATCCAAGAGAAGCCTCCCAAGACTATGATATTTTGACTGTCTTGAAGGATCCCTGAAGTGAAGCCAGGTTAAGGAGCAGAGGGGCAGAATACATGGCTCTGTGGGGACACCACCCCATATGGGCAGTCTGGTACATTTAATGTAGAGAAAGCTTGTGGTTGGCATGGGAGATGGGCTCCCAAAATGAATTTATTTAGGAGTCTAGGAGAGGTGTAGAGAACTAATTTCACCTTAAGGAAAGTGGAAAACCCTTGAAAGTTTTATATAAGTTTCCTTGTCTTTCAGCTGACATGATGTATAAATTTCAAGTGCAGTGCTGATTGGTAAGTGATATCTTTGTGTATTTGATACAGAATAATGTTTTAATGGAAGTATCAATAATTTTGTTTATCAAGTAAAAAAGTATATTATTAAATATTCCTTTTTTGATCTATTTTTTTCTTTTTCTGAGCTTACTATCTCCTCTGTTTTGTCATCAACTTTCAAATGGTAGATGTTTCTTATCAGTTTCCTCCCAGTGTCTATGTGTGTGTGTTGTTATTCCTTATTTTCTTCAGTGATTTTAAAGGACTAACCACATTGCTCTGTTCCATTTATTCCCTCAAATCGTTTTTTTTAAATGTTTATTTATTTTTGAGAGACAGAGACAGGGTGTGGATGGGAGAGGGTCAGAGAGAGAGGGAGACACAGAATCTGAAGCAGGTTCCAGGCTCTGAGCTGTCAGCCCAGAGCCCGACGCGGGGCTCAAACCCATGAACCATGAGATCATGACCTCAGCTGATACTCAACCGACTGCACCACCCAGGTGCCTTCTCTCAAATAGTTTTGATGCATGGCCAGCACCAGAATGAGGTGAGTGAGAAACACTGAATGCAAAATTTAAGAGTATGCCAAAGACTCAATAATCAAGATTAAAAAATATGTTCATACAATAAATAAAAAATCAAAATTAATGCAAAAATTCTGCTATGAACCATATATCAGAATTTGAAATAAACGAGAGTCCAACCCCACACTGTACACCTTGCCTCTCACTGGCCACCCCCCAGCCCTGGCCCTGCTTCCAATAAAACTTTATTTATAAAACCAGTCAGCTAGCCCTTAGGCTATAGTTTGCTGGTGTGATTTTAGTTTTCTAGCAAATGGATTAGAATTTAACTCTGTCTTTGAACAACCAGAATTTAATAGCATGTATGACACTGTCCTTCCCTTCATGAATAAAAGAACATTAATATACTTCTATTTACCTTCTACCTGCCCTCCTAATTGGTTTGATAACCAGAATTTTAGTTTCAGTAAACTTTTGACTTAGCACCTTTTACTTTAAAGTTTTCGTCTAAATAGTAGCATTAAACTTCACAACTCCACTAACTACCATTGTTTAGACTTCGTTACACATTTTAATGGTTATATTGCTCATCATTGTATCTTTACTTTCCCTCTCTTGAGCTCTGTATTCAGAGTCTTTTTTTGTCTTTATTGTTATTGGAGTGATCGACAAAACGATTTTCCCTGGGACTTAAAAGTGTTTTTCCGGGGCGCCTGGGTGGCGCAGTTGGTTAAGCGTCCGACTTCAGCCAGGTCACGATCTCGCGGTCCGTGAGTTCGAGCCCCGCGTCGGGCTCTGGGCTGATGGCTCAGAGCCTGGAGCCTGTTTCCGATTCTGTGTCTCCCTCTCTCTCTGCCCCTCCCCCGTTCATGCTCTGTCTCTCTCTGTCCCAAAAATAAATAAACGTTGAAAAAAAAATTAAAAAAAAAAGTGTTTTTCCCCCCAGAAAATGGACATAGGTGGTACATTTTCAGTCTTTGTCCACAAATGTCATACTTTCCCCTCTTGTCTGAATAAACAGTCTATTCAAGTCAGAATTCTAAGTAAAAATTCCTGTATGCTTATAACTCATGAACATTTCTCCATCTTCTAGTATTTAGTCCAAAGCTCTTCTGGTTCACTTGTCATTTATCCTTGGCATTTGGAAATGCCATTATGATATGACTGAAGTGTGGTTTCAATATTCCTGCCCAGGACCTTTTAGATCTGATGACTCAAGTATTCTGACATGCTACTTTTTATTTTTGGGCTTTGTTTCCCCTCTACACATTTAGACTGAGCCCTCTGGAACTCCAACTACATGGACTGTATGGGTTCCAATGTGTGCTTGGAGATGCCACCCCTAATGTGAGATTCCCATGGCACGCCTCCGCTTTCTGGCCCAGAGCTGCCCTGGCTATTCACGATTAGTCAGTTGACCTGGGTTGAACCAATTAATATCCTTCCACAGGATTTTTCTTCTTAACTGGAACTAAGGGGAATAAGTTAGTTCTCCTGAGAAGAGAACTGTAAAGTTCTTGGCTTATAACTAACAGCTTTCTGCCATCCTTATTTGCAGAGAGAAAGAATGAATTTGCAGGAAGAAAGGAAAAGAGATGGGGATATTTGAAAACTTGGTTCTTGATGCTTCACTTTTAAGTCAAAGAGAGTGACAAGGAGAGTATTGTTCATTTTAAATGACCAAATTGGCACAAAAGTGGAGGGACCAAGAGAAAGGAAACAGGGAAACCAGTTAACTGAATATCTTAATAGTTCCCAGGAGAGGTGATGAGAGCCCCTTTTGAGACTTTATAAGGATGAGTTGAAAACACAATTATGAGGTAGATTGTTAGCCTGGTCATAAATGGGTGTGAGAGTAGGGAGAGAGAGGAGACTAGAATATGCCTAACTTTTCTTGTTGTGTGCCTGATAGACACAAACATGGATAAAATCAACACCATGTGTAATAATAAAATTGAGAGAAGGAAGTCAGACACAAAGCAGCACTCACTTGGGCACCTGGGTGGCTCAGAGATTTCAGCTCAGGTCATGATCTCATAGTTGTAAGATAGAGCCCCACATTGGGCTCTGAGCTAGACATAGAGCCTGCTTGAGATTCTCTCTCTCCCTCTCCTACTGCCCCTCCCCAACTTGCATGCTTGTACATGCCCTCCCTCAAAACAAAAATAATAAACAAACAGACAAAACCAAAGAAGCACTCACTGTTTATATTAGTACTGTGCTATGCAAAACCAATCTATGGTGTCTGAAATCAGTTTGGTAGATGGGGGTATAGCAATTGTAATGGGCCACAAAGTGGCTTCCGAGGGTGTTGATGATGCTCTGTTTCTTGATCTAAGGGCTGGTTACACACGAGTATTCACTTTATGAAACAACACATTGAACAGTACACATACGATATGGACATGTTTCTATATGAATTGGATACTACCACAAAAATGTTAAAGGCAAAGATGAGAATCATTAGGGGTGAAGAGAATGATTCCTGTTTAGCGTATTCTGAATTTGAGGTGTCTGTAGGACAGTGGTTCTTCCAAAGTGTGGTCCCCAAAGGAATGGCAACATTACTTAGGAATTTCTAGGAAAGCATACCTTTGGACTCCATAAGACATGTACTGAGCCAAACATCCTTGGGGCAGAGCCCAGCAATCTGTTTGCACAAGCTTCCAGGTAATTCCAACATACGCTAACATTTGAGAAAGAGTGCTATAGGGTATCTGGATGGATCTATTAGGCAGATATCTAAGTATGAATCTGAAGTTAAGTAGAAAATGGTTTGGGCTAAAGGTATAGTTTTGTGATCACATCATTTAATTGAAATGATCCTTAAAGCCATGAGAATAGATGAGCTTCCTCAGGGACATGACATACAGCAAAAAGAAGGAGGGGCTGAAAAAACACCCACGGGAAACCACAGCATTTCAGGGGTAGGTAGGAAAATGAGATACTGCTTGAAATGACAGCATACACACACAAATATTATTCAGCTTTAAAATATGTTGGAGATGAACGTTCATGTGGCAAGATTTTTGTGATGTATTTTGAGTTAAAGAAAACAGACAATAAAAGGGTACAAAACCTATGATACCATAGGCATGCATTGATTATCTCTTAAGTGCGCAATTAAAACTATATTTTTATTTTCTTCATTTTGCTGATCTGTTCTTTCTAGTTTTTCCTAATGTGAAGATAGCTTGCATTTTATAACTAATGAAACAAAACCCAATAAAATTGTTTTTAAAAGATGAAGGATGGAACATGGAACTGTATAAACACAGACATGAAGAAAATGCAGTTTTGAGATTTGAAGAGTCTATGTTAAGATGAAAAGCACAATTGCAAAATTTTAAACTGTAATGCAGACACAGAATTGGGTACTTCAGAAAATTGAATTAGCACATTTGAAGATGAGTTCAGTAAAGTCTCTCAGAATGTGGAGGAAAAGAATAAGGAGTGGGACATAATGGGAGTAAGACAGGATAGATAAGGTACAGACCCAAGAGATTGTTGTGCCTGTAATCCAGAGGCCAGCCCTGCCTCCACTGTGGCTTCTCCTGAACTCCCCCTGCCCCCGCCCCCACATCACTAGCGTGACCTACTAACCATCTAAACCAGAGCAGGTCACCCCCTCTTAAATCCCTTCAGAGGCTTTCTATTGCATTTCAGGTAAAATACAATATCCTCTCCTGGCAGCGGGACTCTCCATCCTCCTCTCCAGCCACCTTCTGTCTTCATACTCCCTCAGCTCCACCCACACTGGCCTTTCTGCACCTTCCGGGCCAAGCTGTTTCATATGCCAAGGCCTTTGGGGATGCTGTGGCCTCCACTAGATATATTCTCATTTCTCTTCATCCTTCGGGTCACAGCTTGGATTAAACTTCCTCAGTGTAGTGTCCTCCCCATGGTATACTTTCCCCTCCTCCTATGCAGTGTAACACATAGTTAGAATTTATTCATGCATCTTCCATGACGGGATAAGCTTAGTGAGACCAGCGTCCACATCTAGCGTATTCACCTCTGTCATGCTGCATATAACACAGTCCTTAGCACACAGTAGGTGCTCAATAAATATTTAATTAATGATTGCCGCAGATGTTCTCCTATTGGTGTGTTTTCGTGGTCATTTTAAAGAGCAGTTTGAAAATAAATGGCCCTGCATCTACACTTATTTCACCAGTTTTTCACAGACGCTGTCAGAAGTGGGTGCTTAATTGCAGCTCCCCCTCTTACATAAACTAATTTCTAGAAGTAAGCTAACCAAATCTTAGAAGATGTGTTGTCCATTTCGAGTTTCCACGTGAGGTATCCAGATGGCCCTGGAAGCATGAAAACGGCTTCAAAACCTGCCTTGCGTAATCTCAGTGAGTAGTTTATGCATTGATAGACTCCGATTCAATAAACAGTAGGGGCCATCTTTTAATTTTGCTGGGTTCATTCTGTCATCTAAAACACTGCTGCACAAATTGTAGGTGTCTTATAAACGCTTATTGATTTAATTATCAGTTAATAGATGTGTTTTCTTGCAGAATGGTAGCTTAGTATTTCTTAATTTTTCACAATCATTTCCTCTTGCTGCGTGGACCTTTCTTTCCCACCAAACTGATGAACTCTTGAAATAGGAGGAGCTCTCTGCTAAAAACAGTCATTCAAATCATGATGTTTCCAAACGCCTCTAGCCGTGTTGTGGGTATAGTCTCTTTTTTTTCTCATAATATTTGTATCAGTTATCTACTGCTGCATACCAAATTACCCCCACACTGAGCAGCTTAAAACAACAAACTTCTACTATATCATAGCTTCTGTAGTTAAGGAAGTGCTCAACTAGTCCTCTGGCTCAGAGTTTCTCATGAGGCTGTAGGCACCTTGAAATTTGACTCAGAAGATCTTCTTCCAAGGTCATTCACTGGCTACCAGCAGGCCTTGGTTCCTCCCAGGATGTTGGCTAGAAGCCTCAGGCCCCTACCATTGGGCTGTTCCATAGGGCAGCTCATGACATGACAGTTGGCTTCTCCCAGAGGGACGGCAGGAGAGAGAAGAAAGAGAAACGATGGGAGGGTGCCAGAGAGAGAAATGAGAGATAATGAGTGAAAAGCCCAATTCTTTGTGCTATCTAATCTCAGAAGTGATATTCCGTCACTTTTGCCCAATTCTAGTTATTAGATGTGAATCAGAAGGTCCAGCCCACATTCAAGGAGAGGGAATTATACAAGGATGTGAATATTAGGAAGTGGGATATCTGGGGCTACCTCAGGTATTGCCCAGCACAGTATTTTCCTTTATTATTTAATACTTTAAGATCTTGTTTTATTTTCTTTTTTTTTTTTTTTTAATTTTTTTTTTTCAACGTTTATTTATTTTTGGGACAGAGAGAGACAGAGCATGAACGGGGGAGGGGCAGAGAGAGAGGGAGACACAGAATCGGAAACAGGCTCCAGGCTCTGAGCCATCAGCCCAGAGCCCGACGCGGGGCTCGAACTCATAGACCGCGAGATCGTGACCTGGCTGAAGTCGGACGCTTAACCGACTGTGCCACCCAGGCGCCCCAAGATCTTGTTTTATTTTCTTACAGAGAATTGCAAGCATATAGAAAAGTATAATAAAGAACCATGTATGCAGCACCTAACTTTAACAATTGTTAACATTTTGCTAGACTTGCTTCATGGATTTTCTTATCTCTACATAATTATTTTTAGTTATAGATATGACATTTCACCATAACTTAATACACATCTATAAAAAAGGATTCCATGTTTCTACACAATCACAAAACCATTGGTACATCTGAAAAAGTTAGCAATAATTCCCTGATATGATGTAATACCCAGTCTATTTTCAAAATTTCGAAATTATCCCCCAAATGTCTTTTACAACTGGTTTGTTGAAGCCAGACTTTTGGGACTCTCAAGTCTCTTTTAACTGAGAAGATCCTTGGTTCATAGCTCTGTATTAACTTGTTTTTCCATGTAAAATTATTGTTATTTGTCTGCAACTCAACAAGAAATACAGTTTGAAAGAATTCAAATAGAAAATAATTCAGTGATTCCTAGGTATGTTACTTAAATGATAGATTTTCGAGGTGCTTGGATGGCTCAGTCAGTTAAGTGACCCACTCTTGGTTTCAGCTCATATCTTGATCAGGGTTTGTGAGTTCAAGCCCTCAGTCAGGTTCCACAGCTGGCGGCACAGTGCCTGCTTGGGATTCTGTCTCCCTCTCACTCTGCCCCTCCCCTGCTCACATTGACTGTCTCTCAAAAATAAATAAATAAACGTAAAAAAATAAATGATAGATTTTAATACAATTCTTAACTTTTATATGAGATTTAGATATTCCTGATCTCAAACACTTTCAGAGTAGCAGGGGACAGGTTTCACCCCAGCTGATGCAGACCTTTAAGAATGTAACAGGAGAGAAGGCTGCAAAGCAAACCATCTCCATATACAAAAGTGGCATCACTGGAGGGAGGAGGGAAGGTGTAAGGCAAAAGCCATGCTTATGCTTATCAAAAATGAACATAATAATTTCTTCTAACTGAGATGAGTGGGAAGAAGTGCAATTTTAAGGGGCAGGTGTGCTGGGAATCCAATCTCTAAGGATTCTTTGTTTAACAAATATCTAACTTTTAAGTCTAATAGAGTAACTCCTCTTCTGAAAGATAAAAAGGACCTTAGATAATAGTACCAATTATCCCTTAAATTTTATGCTGTTGTTTTAGCTTGTCCTGTATTTTAGTCACATAAAGTAGAATAATTATTATTTTATAAATTTTTAAATATTACACATTCTAAAATTATTATTAGACTTTACAATAATCTATTAAAATAGAAGACGTGTGATCATCTCAATAAAAGGGAAAAAACAATAACATCATTAACATTCAATACCTTTTTATTATTAGAAATCCGCAGCAGGAGCACAAGGGCAGCTCATTTGGTTAAGCGTTCAACTCTTGATTTTGGCTCTGGTCGTGTTCTCGCAGTAAGTGAGATGGAGCCATGTTCGGCTCTGCACTGACAGCATGGAGCCTGCTTGGGATTTTCTCTCTCCCTCTCTCTCTGCCCCTCTCCCACTTGTGTACACTCTTTCTTTTTCTCTCTCAAATAATTTTATGACCACCTTTCCTATGTCCCAGAGGTTTTGGGTTGTGGTGTTATTTTCATTGGCATCCATGAGCTTTTTATTTTCCTCTTTAACTTCTTCCTTTAACTTCCCCTTTAACTTCACCCATTCATTCTTTAGTAGGATGTTCTTTAGTCTCCAAGTACTTGTTACCTTTCCAAGTTTTTTTCTTGTGGTTGATTTCGACTTTCATAGCATTGTGATCTGAAAATATGCACGGTATGATCTCGATCTTTTTGTGCTTGTTGAGGGCTGATTTGTGTCCCAGCATGTGGTCTATTCTGGAGAATGTTCCATGTGCACTGGAGAAGAATGTATATGCCGCTGCTTTAGGATGAAATGTTTTGAACATATCTGTTAAGTCCATCTGGTCCAGTGTGTCATTCAAAGCCATTGTTTCCTTGTTGATTTTTTGATTAGATGATCTGTCCATTGTTGTCAGTGGGGTGTTGAAGTCCTCTACTATTATGGTATTACTATCAATGAGTTTCTTTATGTTTGCGATTAATTGATTTATATATTTGGGCACTCCCACATTTGGCGCGTAAATGTTTACAATTGTTAGGTCTTCTTGGTGGATAGACCCCTTGATTATGATATAATTCTCTTCTTCATCTCTTGATACAGTCTTTATTTTAAAATGTAGATTGTCTGATATAAGTATGGCTATTCTGGCTTTCTTTTGTTGACCATTAGCATGATAGATGGTTCTCCATCCCCTTACTTTCAATCTGAAGGTATTTTTAGGTCTAAAGTGGGTCTCTTGTAAACAGCATATAGATGGATCTTGTTTTCTTATCCATTCTGTTACCCCATGTCTTTTCATTGGAGCATTTAGTCCATTGACGTTTAGAGTGAGTACTGAAAGATATGAATTTATTGCCATTATGTTGCTTGTTGAGTTGGAGTTTCTGGTGATGTTCTCTGGTCCTATCTAGTCTTTGTTGTTTTGGTATTTATCTATTTGTTTTTGGTTTTTTTTTTTTTTTTTTTCATCTTTTCTCCCCTCAGAGAGTCCCCTGTAAAATTTCTTGCAGGGCTGTCTTAGTGGTCACAAACTCTTTTAGTTTTTGTTTGTCTGGGATACTTTTTATCTTTCTATTTTGAATGACAGCCTTGCTGGATAAAGAATTCTTGGCTGCATATTTTTCTGATTCAGCACATTGAATATATCCTGCCACTCCTTTCTGGCCTGCCAAGTTTCTGTGGATAGGTCTGCTGCAAACCTGATCTGTCTTCCCTTGGAGGTGAAGGACTTTTTTTCCCTTGCTGCTTTCATGATTCTCTCCTTGCCTTAGTATTTTGTGAATTTGACTATGATATGCCTTGTTGATGGTCAGTTTTTGTTGAATCTAATGGGAGTCCTCTGTACTTCCTGAATTTTGATGTCTGTGTCTTTACCCAGGTTAGGAAAGTTATCTGCTATGATTTGCTCATATAACACTTCTACCCCTATTTCTCTCCCTCTTCTGGGACCCCTATGATTCTGATGTTGTTCCTTTTTAATGAGTCACTGATTTCTCTAATTCTTAAATTGTGCTCTTTTGCCTTAATTTCCCTCTTTTATTCTGCTTCATTATTCTCCATAAGTTTGTCCTCTATATCACTGATTTCTCTGTTCTGCCTCATCCATCCTTGCTGCCATGGCATCCGTTCGAAATTGCAGCTCAGTTATAGCATTTTTTATTTCATCCTGACTAGCTTGTACTTCTTTTATCTCCACAGAAAGGGATTCTAATCTATTTTCGACTCCAGGTAGTATTCTCATTATTGTGATTCTAAATTCTGGTTCAGACATCTTGCTTGTATATGTGTTGGTTAAGTCCCTGGCTGTCGTTTCTTCCTGCTCTTTCTTTTGGGGTGAATTCCTTCGTTTCATCATTTTTAAGGGAGAAAAGGAATTAATGAGGGGAAAAATTGAAATTAAAAGATATTAAAATTAAAAAATATATTAAAATTAAAAAATTAAAAACAAACACACGCGCACACAAAAATCGAATAAATGATGCTAGATCCTAGGTGTGTTTTGGTCTGCCTGTTGAAAGGGGCTTGATAGATTAGAGAATAAAGGGGAAAGGAAAAAAAAAAGGAAATTGTTTGAAAATTTGAAAAAATGAATACACTGAAGTACACTAAAATGAAATGATGGAAGTAAAATAGAATTTGAAAAAAATTACACAAAAGTAAAAAATATAGTAGAAAAAAATTAAAGAAAAATATTTTTAATAAACATTGAAAATAAAAATGACTTTTCTCCGTATTCAAGAAAAAGAAGCAAAAAAGAGAAAAACAAAAAAAGAAAAAAAGAAAGAAAGAAAATTGAAAAGATGGACCAGCGAACAGACTGAAATATGACTGAAATTACTTCGTTTTCCCCTAGAAGTCAGACTATGAAGCACTTTATAGTCCGTAAACTAAGGAGGCAGAAGAGACTTGGGTTCCTGAAGAGCAAAGTTGGCCCCAGTTGGGCGGGGCTTAGTGTAACGGCTCCGTTCTCCACTAGATGGAGCTGCTTGGCTTACTGAGGTAGATTGTTGTGGTGCTTGTGGGTGCGTATGCGCATGCACCAGAGGAGTGAAAATGGCGGCAGCCAACTACTCAGTCACTGGGTCAGAACTGTGTTCTCCTGGATCAGCAATCGTGCACCCGTCCTTTGTCTTCGGCTTCCGTCCACTCCCCACTTTCACACAGTCTGAGACCAACCCCCAGGCAGAACCTCCCTCATGAGTTTTGTCTCCGACGCGGCTGTTTTTCCTGACCCCTTACTTCTGAGGGACTGCGGCTTTGACCCTTTCCGCCCCTCTGTGGAGTGTCTCACCGAGCAATGGCCGTGTGCCGGCTGCACCCAGGAACGTTTGCGGTCCGTGCTGCTGCCGATGTCCCGAGACTGCGGCCGGGTGCCAGCCCGCCCCAGGAAAAGTTCGCGAGACAGTGTAGCAGCAGCGTTTCGGGGATTATGGAAAATCACAACACACGTCTGGCATCAGGCTTCACCCACAACGACCCTGTTCCAGCACCAGCGAATGTGGTTGTTCTCTGGCGTCTGCTGGGACCGGGAGGCCACAGTCTCCGCCAGATGTCCTCCCAGCAAGGGAACCGTCTGTCCCGTGTGGCCCGAGGACCTCCCGGACCCCACTGTGCTCCTGGGGATTCGCCCTTCCCACCAGAGCACCGCCAGGTATGGAGCTGCGGCGTTTCAGACTCTGCCCTCCCCTGTTTACAGTCTTAATGGAAGTTAAACCCTCTCCTTTCTCCTTTCTCCCTTTTTAGTTCGGTCCCTGCGGCTATTTACATTTTTCCACTTTCTCTCCAGCTGCTTTTTGGGGGCGTGCGTTTCCTGTATTTCCCCCCCCCACCCCCACCCTTGTCTCCGTCCTCTCTCCGCACACAAAATCGGCTCCCTGCCCTCCGCGGCTTCTCTCTCCCTCAGTTTACGTCATTGCGCCGCGTACCCGCTGTGGTTCAGGTTGTGCAGATTGTTGTGTGAATCCTCAGATCAGTTTTCTCGGTGTGCAGGATGGTTTAGTGTTGGTCTGGCTGTAGTTCATGGACAGGAGACACATAAAAAACTTCCATGCTGTTCCGCCATCTTGGCTCCTCCCCCTCAAAATAAATAATTTTTAAAAATCCATAGTAAGCTAGGATAATTTTCAGAAACCTATGAAGAATATTTGTCCCAAACCTCAGCCAACATCATTCTTTTTATTTATTTTGTTTATTTTTTTTAGTGTTTTATTTATTTTTAAGAGAGAGAGAGAACGTAAACACGAGTGGGGGAGGGGAAGAGAGAGAGAGAGAGAGAGAGGGAGACACAGAATCTGAAGGAAGCTCCAGGCTCTGAGCTTTCAGTACAGAGTCCGACATGAGCTTGAACTCACCGACCATGCAATTATCACCTGAGCCGAAGTCAGATGCTTAATTGACTGAGACTCCCAGGCGCCCAGCCAACATCATTCTTTATGGGAAAACTTTAAAAGAGGTCCCTTTATATCAGGAAAGGATTAAGAATGCCCATTCTCATGTTCTGTTTTACCTTGTTTTAGAAATCCTAGATGGTGGAATATGATAAGGGGAAAAAATTAAAGTCATAAAGATTAGAAAGGAAGAAATAAAAGCGTCACCATTTGTAGACAATAGAATATTTCTAGAAAACCTGAAAATCTTCAAATTATTAGAAATCATAACAAAATCTAAGTTGTTATATTTAAGATCAATATATAAAAACCACAAATGCCAACCATGCTTAGAAAATGCAAATAAAAACCTTGTATTTATTTATTTATTTTTTCAATATATGAAATTTATTGTCAAATTGGTTTCCATACAACACCCAGTGCTCATCCCAAAAGGTGCCCTCCTCAATACCCATCACCCACCCTCCCCTCCCTCAAAAACCTTGTATTTATAACAACAAACTATAAAGAACTTAAGAGTAAACCTAACAAAATATATCCAGACCTGTATATAGAAAATTATAAAGCTTTATTAAAAAGCACTAAATAAGGCCAATAAACAGTAAGATAGTTCATGTTTAAAGATAGCATAAGCCCAAAAAAAAAAAAAAAAGATAGCATAAGCCCAATATTGTAAAGATGTTAATTCTTTCCAGATAAATTCAATTAATTTCCAAACAAACTCTTAAGAGTATTTTTCATTGATTTTAAAATGTATATGTAAGACCATACAGTCAAGAAGAATCAAAGTATTGCAGAAAGGATGGGAAGAACTTGCTGTACTTAGTAACAAGGGTTATAAAACTAATTAAGAGAATATAGTATTGATTCAGGAATAAGCTGATGAATGGAACAAAAGAGGGAGTCCAGAAATAGATATACCTATTTATGGAATTTTTATATGAGACAGAAATGTTTTAGATAGTTGGGAGGAAAGGACAGAGAAATCAGTAAATGCTAGGGAAGAACTGGTTTTCCATATGGCAACAGTGAAGCTTAATCCTACCTCACACCATGTACAAAATTTGATTACTGAGTTTAAATATGAAAGACACAATAAAAGCTTGAGAAAAAGGTATCTAATATTATCTTCTTGACTTCAGAACAGGGAAGAAGTCTTTTTGACTTTTTCAGATGCAGAAAATAGTGTCAGCATTAAAATTTTAAATGTATTCATAAACACTAAAAAAAATGAAAGACAAGCCATAAACTCAGAGGCATGTAACACATTTAATTACAAAGTAATGTTATATGTGTGTATACGTATTTCTATAAACCAATGAGAAAAATGGAAAAAAGACATTAAAATCATTTCTTATTTCTAATTTTATCTTTGACAAAGATTTTAGAAACTTATGGATAAAAATCTGTTGACTTGAACCTTATACTTTGACCTACCTTCTTTCTTAATTTATTAGAATTCACATTAAAATGTCTAACACAACTTTAAACTCTGTAGGTATTTGGCAGTAACTTTTCTTATTGTGGTAAAATATACCTAACATAACACTGACCACTTTAACCATTTTTGGGTGTGTCATATGAGTGCTATCAAGTGCTGTAGCCATTACCACTATCTATTTCTAGAACTTTTTTGTTATCCCAAAGAGAAACTCTGCCCAGTTAGCAATAATTCCTCATTGCCCCTCTCTCCAGATCCTGCTAACCTCTCTTCTGCTGTCTGTATGAATTTTCCAATTCTAGGTACCTCATATAAGTGGAATCATGCATTCATCCTTTTGTTCCTGGCTTATTTTACTCAGCATAATGTTTTCAAGGTTCATCCATGTTGTAGCATGTATCATAATTTCATTGATTTTTATGGCTCAGTAATATTCCATTACACGTATATACCACATTGTGCTTATTCATTTATCTGTTGATGGACATTTGGGTTGTTTCCACCTTTTGGCTATTTTGAATAATGGTGTTTTGAGCATTGAGGTACAAGTATCTGTTTGAGTCCCTGTTTACAATTCTTTGCGGGTGTACACCTAGGAGTGGAACTAGTGAATCATACAGTAATGTTATGCTTAACTTTCTGAGGAACTGCCAAACAGTTTTCCATAAAGCCTGCACCATTTTAGTTCCCACCAGCAATGCAGGAGGCTTCCAGTTGGGACTATCTTTACGTGTCACCCTTTCTGATTTTGAAATAAAAACAAAGCACGTAGCTTAGTTTTTGCCTGTAGGTGAAAAGCAATAGTTAAATAGAAAGCAAAACCATGAGATCATAAAACCGAAGATTTGTTGATTTCCTCTTGTTTGGCGGACTTTTCAGGAATCCGCAAGTGTTGTTGGCACAAGCTTCTTTGTCAGTAGGTAATGTGAAAATTGAATTTGTTGTTGGTGATAAAGTTCATGTCTGCTTTCTTTGGGGGGACATTGATTTGGGAATATGGTTTACTGTAACCTGGTAATTTCAGTAATGCAAATGCAACAAAATGTTACTTAAAAACAAAACATAAATTCAATCGGGGGTGGCAAGGCAATTAAGGGGAGCTCTCTCCGTTTGGTTGTCCTTCTGGGGCATTATGGCAGCTGCAGCCAATACTGAACAGGGAGCTGCAGCTGTTTACAGATGCATTAGGAAGGAGAGGCTTTGGAACTCAGTTGCAGGATTTCTCCTGTGCAAAAGAGAGGCCAAAATTGTCAGAGAGGGAGCATATCTAAGGGATATAAGTAAATTTAATTTTCAGCCAGAGTGCAACGTGCTAATACTGAGCATTACAGTTGCAATAAATCACAATCTAGGTTTTGATTGGCCAAAAGAAAGGTGAGTTAGGTTCAGAATAGTCAAGCCACTTCTTTATTTCCCATATATCAGTTACTTTTATACAGCCCCACGAAAGCAGTGTGTACCAGTCAATTTTTCATTTAGAATATTTCTATAGTTCATTCATGCCACCGAATGGTTAGTGTTTGAATCATCTGTGGGTTGTAAGGCTGTCCATTTCCACAAGCATGCACCACGATAAGACACCAAATCTTCTGATATTTGATTATCCTTAACATAGAGCTTTGGTAATAAAAAGATTTTTGTTGAAAACAGTATAACTTCAAACTAGAATCCTAGGACTTAAAATGGAACATTTTTGACTCAGGGCTCTTGGTTTTGATTTGTGCCTGGATGCTTAACAGGTGGTCTGCCACTTGCCTTACAACTCTGGTGACATCATCTCTTTGCCAAGATGTTGAAGCTGAACACACGCCCAGCAGAACAGGAGCTACCTCTGTAATTCAACAAATTATATTTATCGTCTCATCTGGCTATACCCAGTTGCCCAGGAATATGACTTTTGGTCATTACTCTTCACCATATATGTGGTTGTCATGTAAAAAAGCCAAACAAAACAGTCGCAAAATCAATTTGTTAGCCGGGCAGAAAGGGGGCTTCAAGGCATGGAGGAGGACCCCAATCCCCTTGGGAAAAAAGCAGAAAGGTCAATTTGGTTTATTAAAGAGCTGATCCTTTTAGGTTCAGGATATAATATACTTCCTTTAATGCCATCTAATAGGAAATAAGAAACAGTCCAAAAGCATACTATTCCCTTAGGAGGAGTCAACACAAAATTAGTATCACCAGGCCAAATTCTAGTGCTTTCTGCTGCCTTAAGCACAGAATCCTGCAATGCAAATGTCATTTTTTTACTTCTTGGAGTCAAATTTGAGGCCTGGTGCATGGAGGTGTTCTGGTGGGCATATATATGTATATATAAAGTAAAGGCAAATAAAGTACACTTCAGAATGATCTGGTAGCTTTATGCCATAGCCTAAAAAGCACAGAGAAATAAATGTATTTTTCTCTGAAACAACACATCAATGAACACACACTAATTAGGCTCTTGTTATTGCTCAGGGTGGGTTTCTCTGAGCAGATTCCTCAAAGGAGAAAGAGGAGGGGATCCAAAGCAGGGGTCCCAGGACCAAGGCGAGCCAGAAAGGGGATTATCTAAGGTAGAGCACCCCATAAGGGGTGGGGGTGAAGAGAAGACTGTGGTGAGAATCAGAGCTCAGAGGCACAGGGAGAAGGGGCAACGATCTGAATGGGGTGGTAAACTGCTCCTGAGGAGTGGCAGAGCTATAGGCCTCTTGGCCTGGCACCGGCTGTGCACTAAAAAAGGCACAGTGGCTTCCAGGTCCCATGCAGCGTGTGCCAGCGGGGGTTGATACGGACATGTGCCACAGGTAGTCCTCGATCTCAAATGACTCCCAGTGTAGCTGGGCAGACTCCATCATCACATGAGAAGCAACCAGGGAACAATTCAAATGAGCAAATAATGATGGACTAAATAGTGGGTTCCTGACAGTGTGAGGCTCAGAGAGGGTAGTCGGGGAAGTCTTCACAGAGAAGGGAGCTGGAGCAGGCCTTGATGAGGTTAGGGTAAGGGAGAGGGATCCGGGGCATCCCAGGCAAAGTACAGCATATGTGAAGAGCCTGAGGGTATAGGAACATGGCGGCTGTATGGATCTGGGGGGCTGCAGAGATGGCAGGAGACTGGCCCTAATGGAGCAAATGGTGCCCTGTGAGGACCAGTGGGAACTGGGCTGTCTGGAGAAGCTTGATGGCCAGCGAAGGACTGGATGAAGTAGGAAAGAGGGAGTCCTAAAAACAGTGTGAAGGGGAGGCTAGCCAGGAGGGGAACATGGAAAATGGGAGATGAAAGAGATAAGAGTCTGAGGAAATTTCACAGAAAGCGGATGAAGTTGTCTAGCCGTGACGCCCAGTTTAGAACCCAGAAGTGGGACAGGGGAGGAAGGGCTAAATGTTAGGACATTTTAGAAGAAAAATTAGTCAGTTTTGTGTTTTGACTGTACATGAGGTATAAAGAAGTAAGGAGTTGAGGAAAAATTCCAGAATTTCAAGTCTGTGTAAAAGGGAGGTCAGAGAAAGGAGACTTCCCATATGAACATAGTTTTGAAAACAATGATTATACGTGTAATAGTGGGCATACTGATGTTAAAGTGACATGTAAACAACCAAGTGGAAATGCCTAGTGAGCAGGCAGAAAGAAGGGAATAAAGCCAAGATGAGACTGGAATATGGATGTGAGCCCATACAAGGTAATTCTCAGCAATTTGTATGTTCATATATTATGATCCTGAGAGAAACTACTTTCTATATTCCACATGGGTTGTGAATTTTGTGTCCTTCAATTACTTGACTACACTTTCCCTTTTCAGAGGGAGCAATAAAATAAGGCAATCTCTCTGCTACCAGAATGCGGAGACAAATCAGTTCACATATAATCTATGAATCCAATGGTTGACTTGGATGAGCAGTTTCTTTGAGTGTTGAGACTCCTCAACCATTATTTGAAGGTAAAAAGGGAACCCATCAGAATTCTTCTCAGTTTTCAAAGATACTACTGGAAAACTCAACGTAATGAGCCAGAAGTAATTCTTTCCCACTGACGCCCAGCCTCTTGGTCTCAGTATCACTTCTGCTACTGAATGGAACTTCCTTCATGGAAACAGGTTGCTTTGTTTCCTTAGTGTGGTGTTCTCATCAGACAAATCTGTTGTTTAGTGTATACAGGTTGATTTGGTGGAATGATATTTGTGTGTGGTGTTATGTAAATAGAGTTATAGCCCATGTTCCTGATACTAGCATAGGCTATAATTAGAATGTATGTGTGTGTAAGGAAAGGGTGTGTGTGTGTGTGTGTGTGTGCACGTGTGTGCCTGTGCATGCTCATGCACATGTGCATGCTGGGTGCAGGGGTAGAGAGATGTGTAAGCAAGCCCATGTTAAAGTTCTTGATGTAAAGAAAGTCACCAATTCACAAAGGAATTTGATTACCTCTATCCATTATACACACGCAGTGAGTGAGTGTGCTAGTCACCATCTGTCATCCATTTCATTTGCATCACCAGCACCTGGCCTGTTTATCTGCTACATTCGTTTCTTCACCGAATTCTTACGCTGCTTTAATAAAATACAGAAATGTTATTGTTAAAAACCAATTAATTTACAATCCTCTACAGAGATAGTATTACTTATAATTCAATTTGGCTTCTAATGATCTGCTTTCTTGCAAAATGACTTAATTCTTGTGTCAAAGATTAGTTATTAGATATTACCCCACTGTACCAGTCATGTACTGCTGAGGTAGGCAAAGCAGCTTGGAATGTCCCTGGCCATTAATCAGAAGTCTGAAACATTTTCTTGTTTAACTCCTTCAAGAACCTGATTGCAGGCATAATGTCCTTAACTCTTCCCTGACCAAATGCTCAGATACTGCCCTCCCTTGATTAGGTTTGATACGAGGAGATCTGGAATTTTCAGAGAAAGCTTTTGGTCACTAATCTGAAAACACGGATAAACATATACAACCCGAGACTCTTTCCACCTCCACACGGCCACATACATTTTTGTTGGACCATTTCATGCAGTTTACGTTCCTAGGCAGCCATCTTGTGAATGAGGTACGGAAAGATGGCTCCTCTTTCCTTTAAAAGCCAAGGTGTTGGATTTCCCACACAATGACAGTGCTGGGTGTCATTTTGCTTATTATTACAGGATTATCCACACCCATCATGCAGGCCAACCTGCTCACGCAGTGGCAGTCTGGCAGCCTTCAGCCACCTTGTCCACACATTTCACCAATAGAATCACCAAACATATGGCTATGACCAGCACATTCTAGAAACATCAGCTTGGGCCAGAGGTATCTGAGAGAAAATTTATTCTTACAGATGAAAAACCCTTAAAAGCCTTCAAAAAATTGTTTTTCAGTATAACATTCTCAAGCTGCTCATGTCTTTACTTTTTTAACCTTCTGATGTAACCCAGAATTTAGTGTGAGAACTATTATGCCCTTTCTCAATTCAATTTCTTTTTTTAATTTTTTTTTCAACGTTTATTTATTTTTGGGACAGAGAGAGACAGAGCATGAACAGGGGAGGGGCAGAAAGAGAGGGAGACACATAATCGGAAACAGGCTCCAGGCTCTGAGCCATCAGCCCAGAGCCTGACGCAGGGCTCGAACTCACAGACCGCGAGATCGTGACCTGGCTGAAGTCGGACGCTTAACCAACTGCGCCACCCAGGTGCCCCACCTCAATTCAATTTTAACACATAGCAAGTGACACATATCCTAACAGGGGGAATATTTTTATTATTTTTTTAATTAAAAATTTTTTAGCGTTTATTTATTATCAAGAGACAGAGAGAGACAGAATATGAGAATGGGAGGGGCAGAGAGAGGGGGACACACAGAATTCGAAGCAGGCTCCAGGCTCTGAGCTGCCAGCACAGAGCCCGCTGCAGGGCTCGAACTCACAAACTGCAAGGTCATGGTCTGAGTCGAAGTAGGACGCTTTACCGACTGAGCCACCCGGGTATCCCCAGGGGAATATTTTTAATATAATTTTTAATATCTTCTTTCCCACAGGGATATAATGTAAAATAAAAATATATTTACATATAAAATTATGAGTATAGAGACTCGGACCTGCCCTGAGAAACCTAATTAATTGCTATGAAAAATAGCCATGAAAATAATCACTGAAGATTAGTAATAGCTATGTGAAGATACTCCTCAAACCTTGAAATGACTCAATTAGCTTAACCTGAAGGGGCCAGAGAATTAAATAATACAAACAGAAAGCAGAGCAGTATTTTGATGTAAGAGTGTGTGTGTGTGTGTGTGTGTGTGTGTGTGTGTGTGTGTGTGTGTGTGTTGGGGGGGTCTTTTTTTATGGTTTTAATGAACTAAAAATCCAGCTACATTCTAGATTTACAAAATGTATTTTTTAAATGATACATTCATTCTGCTTATACTTTTCTAGTTTTATAAGATGTGGTTGCAGCCTGCTCTGGAACGTGTACCAATTTGAAAACCAGTTGTGGGGGGTGGGGGGTGGGGGGGGGCTACCAAGATAGTGGCAGTTTGGTTTGACTTCTTCTCTGGATCGTGCCACAGTTGAAGCATGAGGTGCTCATTATTTTACAAAGGCAGAGAAACCAGCTTTGCGATTGAGACAGACGAAACTTGAACAGCTGTCTTATAAGAAGCATTTTCTTTTTTGTACGTTATAGTATCAAGGGAACTGTGCCTAGCTCCACACACTCTGTCTTACATAACAGGCTTTCTACAAATGATCAAACATTGGTAAACTCCGAAAGATCATCTTATTTCAGCTGTGTGGCTCATCCTGAATTCTACTCTCTGGTTACTCAATAAGTTATAGATATTATTTATTCTAAATAGTTTGTTCGGTCTGTTCATACACATTCTTTACACTCTTTTGCTAGTAAAACTAAACACAAAAGATCATACTGAAGATGAGGTTGTCCCAAATCTTGGAAGATTTAAAAACCAAATCTGAAATGGCCAAAGAGAGAAGACAATCGGGATAAAGGTGGACAAATGGTCCCCAAATTTGTTCCCTTGTGACTTTGGCTTGGATTGATATGATTTAAAAACTTCATTAGGAATAACGAATAATTCACATCCCCGAATCACTTCTCTATATGCAAAGTAGGGATGGGAACCAAATGCCAAAATATGTCCCCAAAAAGAATAATCCCCAAATAACCCTATTTTCCAAAGTTTATTCTTCAGATTCAGACAATGCATCATCAACCTCAGAAATAGGAGCTGAGCCAAGCAAGCTGCAATCTAATATGGAAATTTGTCCTGGCCATGGTACTGTGTCATTCTTCTGAATGGGATCACCTGCACCCACCTCTCCTAGGAGAAAATTTCAAACAGAGTTAGCTCCTTAAACCTTCTAATTAAAATGAGAAATCCCCAGGCTTCCATGACTCAGCCTCAGAAAAAGATTATTAGGAATTTAATAGGGAAAATATAGCAGCTCAGACCATCTGTGACCCAGTGCTCTGTGAGAATTTAAAGAAAACTGGAGGGAGGCAGTGCACACTCCAATGCACGCTGGAGGAGTACTTTGTAGAAGCTGCAATAAATCAACATAGTTAGAGTACAGCCTTTTTCAGATTTAATTACTGTTACATAATTATTAGCAAAGCATTCTCCTCTGAAACTGTAAAACTCATTACATCAAAAATCCCCAAGCTCCTGATGGAATTTATGAACTAGTTACTTTCTTTCTAGCTCTGGGAAAATAGTGGAATAGAGTCCAGATTTGTCTCCGGCTTTTTAGAAGCAGAGGGGGATATTTCCCCCCTGTTTTGTGTCATTTTAATAGGTTTTGGAATTGGTTTTCTATGGATCTTTCTCTTAGACATCCATATTTTCACCTAAATACCTGCTTAAGTGATTGAGTTCCAATTCAGCGGTAAAGGGTGTTAAGCAAGTACATTTCAAACGATACTGACAAGGAGCTGGCTGATTGTCAAAAGAGTGAAAGATAAATAATTTTTGAATGTCTGTGATTCCTTTTGAAGATTCATTTAGGGTCAGAAAGATCACGGCCAGTCGTGGGGCTTTTGTTGGAAGGGCCAACGTCAACACGGGCGTCATCTGTATGCCATAGCGTACAGGACCCGGCTGGGCATCCCCTCCCAACACAGCACACGGTGGCATTATATTGATAGCTTGATATTGGCCATGGTGGGAGGATTTACAATACAAAATTTGGTCAGTGCGACAATCAAGGGCTTCTCCCTGCAGAGCGAGTTGTTAAACATGTACCAGCATAGCACTGTTTCTGTGTTCACCAATGACACAAGTGTAAATGCCACTTCTATTGCCTACACAGCTCTTACACGCATCCTAGGGTAAATTCCCCTCACTGAAACTCTATGTCTATCAAAGAGTAACTAAAATGGTTTATTTAAAGTCTGGCATGGGGTAGGGTTTTTTTTTTTTTTTCCCCCAGGGAAGGAGCGATACTGTGCAGTAGGATTCCTTTGGAAGATGGGTGAATGCCCTTGCCTGTGGCTAGTTAGCGTTTACTCCAAAGTGTTGCTGAGCCCGGGACTGGGGCATTCCTTCCAGTGTGGGTCAGGCAGCGTCCCTGGATCCTTAGCGGTTTACCTGCAGAGAAGCGCAGCTGCTAGAAAGCAGTTTGCTCTTGCTCCTATACTCAGAATATACAACCAGATGTTTTCTGTTGTATTTGCAGGCTCTCCTGGGATTAGCTCTCCGTGAGAGGAAGATAAAGGCAGCTGAGTCTTAACCAGTCAGCTACCTTGGATCTGCTCCCTCTGTTGCCACATTTCCTAGCTACTGACTCTCCAACAGCCCTGGGACACGTTTGTTTCTCCCTGGAGATCCCCTAATTTGTACTACCTGGAGGATCTCTCACTATACTCACTGCTCATAACTGCCATGTAGCCAAACTAAACGACTCCTTTCCCTGAACAAGTCCCATGTTCTTCCATGCCATCTTTTTTCTCCAGTAGAAGAGACGTTGACTAACCCTGCATGAACATTGTTCTCGAAGTCTGCTTTGATGTTCAATGCCATACATTCTGTATTTCAGATTAAGTATTGATTTTTTTTAGCAATCTATTTTTAATTGATAGTTCTCACTTATTTTTTATAGCAGCCTGCTCTTTCTTTTAAAATTTATACATGTGGTGGCTATGTAAATCTCTTGGAGAATAGTGTACTTAAAGTTTTCTTTTGTTTTCAGTGTTAATTCTCTGTTCTCTGGATGTAGTTCTTCTGTGTGCTAGGTATTATGTCTCTTTCATGCTGGAGTTTTTCTTGGATGTTTGGTGACTCTTTGCAGTCTGTTCATATTATAGATGAGGATCTAATTTAAACAATATTGCTAGGAAGAGTTATCTCCCAGCTCAAATGAAACTTTCTGTCTGACCCATGAATTTGGGTCCTGTTTGGAAAGCCCTGCTGGCTGGCTGAAGGAAGAAGCCATGCCACGGGGCAGGACTGGCTCTCCTTTCAAGTGTAGAGGTGGGTTTTCTTCTGGGTGTGGAGACTAGTGTCTTAGGACCATACGTTTGTTAGAGTGCTGTTTACTTCTATTGCCCCATACCAATTATTGTTAAGTCTCCCCTGTCAGAATTCTGAAATCAGAGGGTACTCCAGAATTAAATCCACTGCCAGATGCCAAATCCAGAAGCACGAGATTATGGAGCTGCCCTAACGTGTTTTAAGGCCACCTGATTTGTTACCTAGCCCGTCTCTCTCATCGTCCTCCTAGACTCTGCTGTTTCTGAGTTTGGAGGTCTTAGAGTTTCTGTCGGTGAAACTCACCTGGACCAGGAAGTTTCTTTCTTTCTTTCTTTCTTTCTTTCTTTCTTTCTTTCTTTCTTTCTTTCTTTCTTTCCTTCCTTCCTTCCTTCCTTCCTTCCTTCCTTCCTTCCTTCCTTCCTTCACTTAGAGTGGTTGTAGGTTTTTCAGTTGTATATTCTCTCCCTCTGTTTTTATTTGAGGAAATATTCTCTGTTCTGGTGCTATGTTTTCCAGCTTTTGAGTGTTGCTGTGTTTTTAACTTTTTTAAAAATATTTTTAATGTTTATTTATTTTTGAGGAGGGGGGAGGGACAGAGCACAGAGCCTGACGTGGGGCTTGAACTCACCAACCATGAGATCATGACCTGACTCAAAGTCAGATGCTTAACCGTCCCTGTGTTTTTAACTTTTTAATCTCTTCCTGCATTTTAAATGTTTATTTTTATTTTATTTTTGAGAGAGAGAAAGACATAGCGTGAGATGGGGAGGGACAGAGAAAGAGACACAGAATCTGAAGCAGGCTCCAGGTTCTGAGCTGTCAGCACAGAGCCCGATGTGGGGCTCGAATTCACAGATGGCAAAATCATGTCCTGAGGTGAAGTTGGACACTTAACCGACTGAGCCACCCAGGCACCCCATTTCCTGCATTTTATAAATTTTTTTTAACGTTTTATTTATTTTTGAGACAGAGAGAGACAGAGCATGAATGGGGGAGGGGCAGAGAGAGAGGGAGACACAGAATCAGAAGCAGGCTCCAGGCTCTGAGCCATCAGCCCAGAGCCTGATGTGGGGCTCGAACTCACGGACCATGAGATCGTGACCTGAGCCGAAGTCGGACGCCCAACCGACTGAGCCACCCAGGCACCCCTGCATTTCCTGCATTTTAAATGAAATTTGAGAAGAGAGTGGTGGCAAGACATGGCCCCAGCCATCTTGAACTAGAAGTCCTCCTCTTTTCCTTTTTATAGGACTTAGTTCTGGCTCCATTATAACCATACCTGGAACTTAACAGAACTTAACTGTGGCACTGTTCACACTGTGCCAGTGACCTGCAAACACATCTTTAATGACATAGTATGAATCATTTAAAGGTACTATGGGTCCTACTTTAATTAGGATACATAACAGTGGGCCTCCCCATCCATTCCACATTTCCTGACTCTACATTGAGGAAAATGCTACTTTTTATCTAAGATTCCTATGGGAGATAAGTCACCTTAAGAAGAACTATCCAATTTTTATTTCTTCTTTATTTTTGAATATGGTTTAAATGACTTCTATTAATTTCTTTTGTATTTTAGTAGAAAATTGTTATTAAAAAAATCCACCAAAGCTTATGGTGCTAATAGTCTTCTTCAGAAATCTTTGTGCAATGAACATCACGCGTTATTCTCTAGACAGCCATTGAGTCTGTGGCTGAAAAAATACTGAGCCTTTTGCTTAATGCCAGCATTTATTGTTTCTTTTTCTAAGACGTCATTATCATAGACCCAAAGCTAATTCTTCAAGGGAAGGAATGTATTGTAAAGATAAAGAGGGAAATGCTAATATTTTCTTACTACAACTTGCTAATTGGCAATAGAATTGCATTACAGCAGAAAATTCTTAAATATACATTTTTGGATATCAGTTATAATACTTGGAATCTTGTACTATGATCACATGACAAATCTATTTCAGTTTTTATTGCCATGACAATTAATCACTTAGAGATTTATTCTGTTTCTTTAATTCATTTCCATATATTGTCAGGTGGATGGAAGTTGCTCCGTGTAAATCTAGAATTCAAACACCTGACCTAGAGAGTAAATGCTATGCTTTAAATTGGTCAGCATGGCAATGCAGAAAAATCCTAGAGGGTTACAGATGATATCAATCACTTGTTAAGCTCATGACTAATTTAATCTCCTTCTTGCCATGTTCTCCCATCAGCGTAACACTGCATGACCTATCAGAAGCTCTGCCACAATGTGACTGGGCTAAAGATGAAACAATTTGTTCAGTCAAGCCTATTTGGCTACATTCTGATTCAGGTTTTGTAATAACTCACCCTGGCTTAGTTGAAATTCATTTTATCATGGCCCATAAAGAAGGTGTTTGATTAGCAAGTTAGAGGTAACATGAATTCAGCATTGATTCTGGGTTGGGCACTTTTTTCAACATTGCCCATGTATTATCTCATTTAATCCTCACATCAATGCTGTGAGGCAGGTGCTGCTAGTCAGTGAAATCTACAAGGGAGAAAAACTAAGGGCCAGAGAGAGTAAGTTGCCGGCCCAAGGTCATACAGATGGTAAGCAAGGAAGCCAGAATTGTCATCCATGAGATGATGTACAGTCCATGCGTGTTACCCCTTGCTTTAAAAAAAAAAAAATAGTATATTTACAGGGCTATATGTTAACTATTTATATATAAATTTACCAAATGGCCCCAAATAACAAATGAATTGTATCTCATTCATTAACTGAAGGATATATATGTATACCCAAATATTTTATTGAATTAATTCAGCTCACTTATAGACTTAAAAGAAGATGAAGTATATTTCTATTAAAAATATCTGTAACTCAAACATTGTCTTAGTTTATATTGACTTTTTCTTTCCGTTGACCTGAATACATTAGCTTTTACTCAGTGCTCATGGCTTCTAATCTGATTTTAAAAAACCTTCTGTATCCCTTTGAATTCTCTAGATGTCACTCTGCCTTTCTGGATCTTAATCCCTCCTGCAAGGTTTGGGACTGCCTATCCTTGCTCATCAATTCTAACCCTGGACCCAGAGGCACATCTGGGTTTGTGGATCCTGGAGCTTACATGACTGGGATGGAGGGGGAGGAGATCTTTAACAAAAAGAATGCAACATGAAAAATACAAACGAATATTTACTTAAGAAAGGAATCACAATACATTATAGATTTTTAAAAAGCTGGAGAATACTAAAAACATGAAGAAATCCAAATACACACACACAATATTTTTAATAGTTAACTGGTTGACAAATTAAAAATAACTTTCCCCGGGGCACCTGGGTCACTCAGTTGGTTAGGCGTCTGACTCTGGATTTTGGCTCAGGTCGTGATCTCACAGTTCATGGGTTCAAACCCCACATGGAGCTCCACACTAACAGGGTGGGGCCTGCTTGGGATTCTCTCTCTCTCCCTCTCTCTCTGCCCCTCCCCTGCTTGTTCTCTCTCTCAAAAAAAAAATAAATAAATAAATGAAGTTAAAAAAAACCTTTAGTAATTAAAAAAATACCTTCCCCTACAATTTTTGGCTATATAATCATTGCTCATCTCTTCATAAACCAACAGTTTGGTAATACAATTTTTAATAGAATAGAAAGCTAACCCAGTCTTTACCATTTTTATCCAACTTT
Organism: Lynx rufus; assembly: GCF_022079265.1. NCBI lineage: Eukaryota > Metazoa > Chordata > Mammalia > Carnivora > Felidae > Lynx > Lynx rufus. The sequence continues at coordinate 123,270,346 of NW_025814856.1, forward strand.
CCTGCATGTGTGTGTGTGTGTTTACAAGTGAATTCATGGATTATCAGAGTAGATATACTTCACGTGTGTTAAAATCAAGATTTTTGTAATTTATCACTTGCTTTATGGAACATTCTAAAATGCCTTTACAAATGGCAGCTAAAATGGTTATTTTATAAGCTTTATCAAATGAATATGAATATATCCCAGTAACCCCAACATAAATATATCCCTAACAGCTTCCTTAAGCCAGTTACTCAAATATTCATCTGTAAGAAGAGGTCATATGAGAGAGAGGCAGAGGGACAGAGGGCCAAAGACAGATGCCCACCTTGAGTCTTTGCTCCTCCTCTGGACAAGTTTCGGTGCCAGGGCCCAGAATTCCCTTCCCAAATGGCTTTGAGCTCACTTCTTGGGCTACTGACCTGCTGGTATGACCCCTCACAGTATGGACCATGCTTACTCAAACTCAAATGATGGTCAAGTGGAGTCGGGTGGGAAGAAAAGGGGACAGGCTAGCACCCAGGGCTGGCTTCCTGCACACTGCCAGGGTCTGAGGAGAAACTCCAAGGAGTCCAATTATTCTCACTTCGAACCAGGCCTTGCCATTCATTAGGCAAACATATTTGTCAAGAGAGTTAGCTAGATTTATAACTTAGATGCTCTACAATAAATACGCAATACTGTATTATCTGAAATAATATTGGAAAATTTGTCAAATATTGAAATATTTGTCAAACAAGCAAAACTTTAATTTTTTTTTTCAATGTTTATTTATTTTTGGGACAGAGAGAGACAGAGCATGAACGGGGGAGGGGTAGAGAGAGAGAGGGAGACACAGAATCGGAAACAGGCTCCAGGCTCTGAGCCATCAGCCCAGAGCCCGACTCGGGGCTCGAACTCACGGACCGCGAGATCGTGACCTGGCTGAAGTCGGACGCTTAACCGACTGCGCCACCCAGGCGCCCCAAACAAGCAAAACTTTAAAGGCCTAATCTAGCCATAAAATTTAGAAACTCTGGGTGCACTCGGGTGGTAGTTAAGAGGCTGACTCTTGCTTTTGGCTCAGGTCATGAACTCACAGTTGTGAGATCGACTTCTATGTCAGACTCCATGCTGAGCATAGAGCCTGCTTAAGATTCTCTCTCTCTGTCTCCCTCTGCCCCTTCCCTGCTTGCACTCACTCTCTGTCTCTCTCAAAAAAATTTAGGGGCACCTCAGTGGCTCAGTCGGTTGCTTTTGGCTCAGGTCATGATCTCATAGTTCATGAGATTGAGCCCTGTGTCAGGCTCTACACTGACAGCATAGAGCCTGCTTGGGATTCTCTGTCTCCCTCTCTCTCTGCCCCTGCCCTCTCTCAAAATAAATAAATAAACTTAAAAAAAAATAGAAACTCTGTTCAGTATGTCAAGAAAGTACACTAGGACATCTGACTGCTAAAAATCGTTGGACTCTTGGAAGAATTGTTGACAGACCTTGGTATTAATACTCAGTATTCCTAGGATCGCCAAGCCTGGGGGACAGAGAAGTCACAACAAATACTGCTCCAGCTTCTGGAGAATGCATATTATAAAGCAAGACACTTAATACAGAGCTTGAGCAAGTAGAAACACACCTCACTGCTCACAGTGACAGGTGCTTAGTCACCATAGCTAAGACTAATAAATAATATGTCCCTAATGCCACTCCTGTGGAATGGAGCAAACGATAGAGATCTCAAAGACTAAGGCCCCCTTCGGTTAGCAGAGTCAGGCCCTCAATATGCTTATGACCACACAGCCAGAAACTGTATGTTCCTAAAAAGAAATCATTCTTGGACGAGAGGAAATTACTCTCTTTGGGAAGAGAGGAAGAGTAACACTCAACAGAATGGTGAGTTTTTATTACCCAGCTATTTAAAATTCTAAGCACTATTGTTTGTGTTACATAACACTTAGAGAATGAGATAATGAGGACACACAATCGGATACCTTCTCACCATTCTTTGACTGTTGTCAAATAACTGTTGGCGGTCCCCTCCTAATCTCATCTGATTGTGTGCCCAACAGGCGTCCAAACCTCTTTCCAACAGAGGAGATGGGAATCCACAGTTTTAAGTTCTAAGAGGTTGCCTGCTTCTGCTGTCTGGGTTTAGGACAGGCAGGCCTGCGATCCCTGCCGATGATGGCAACGTCCGCCTTTCTTCTTCCCTCTCTCTTGTTTGCTATCCAGTCCTCCCTATCTAACCACACAGCTCCTATCTCTCTGCTGAAACAGGAAGCCGGGGCTTGGTGTCTGCTCAGCTGTTAGACCCATGTGGTTTTCTGCCCCACATCGCTTAGGAAAAGCTGGAAGGGAGAGATCAGAGCCCCACTAGGGCTCCTCAGTGTGATTCCCTCCTAATGATCCTTTTCCAATCAGAAGGGAGTAATTCTCCTCCACCTCATTATTTTCCTGCCTAGCTTTCTGCCCTTTGAAGCTGAGTTTTTCCTTCCATTAACAAACAACTAGGACCGTGTACTCACTAGTACTTTGCACTAATCTTGCAGTTTTATAGCCTGACCTCTGACCAACCTTTTGACATAAATGGTTTCTTAAAGGGGCAGTGCTGGCTTTTTCTAAACTTATTAGAAGACATTAAAAGGGATTCTACTTCCTTCTGGGATCCCCTGGAGAAAACAATATACACAAAATACAGTTATTTTTTATTCAGGCGGTGGGGTGCCTTTTTGCACTGTCTATATGTCAGATTCCTCATGGTGGCCTGGATACTTGGTATTTGGAAACCAGGCAAGAAATTAGCATTTTAAACTGTTCCTAAACACAAATTAGACTCATTCTCATCTTCTGCAACAAGAATAGCACTTGGTAAACACATAGGGTACTATTGGGGTACAAAATAAATGGATTCAGTTAAGCAAACATTTATTGAGCACCTGCTGTGTGCAAGACATTGTGTTGAGTGCTATACTGAATTCCGTGAATCAGCTGTGTGACCAGGATTTGCAATTGGATAGAGCATATGGCTTTACATGGGCATAATGTACAATTTTTAATGTTCATAAAAGGAATAAACACAATATGAGCAAATGATGGAGTAAGTATCCCAGGAAGTCAAGAGAGGGACGGGCAATGCATTTTCAGATTGGGAAAGACAAAAGGAGGCCATGATTCAAATTTCCTTTTCTTATATTTTCTTCTTCTAAGACACTTGTTAACAGTGTCTCTTCCCAGCTGTAATAATCAGTCACCCAAATGGGTCAGCAGTGCTTCAGATCTTCTATTAGGGTGCACCCTTTTCCATGGGCTGGGTCTATATCCAGACTGTTAGATTTACAATGTTTGCAAACATCTTACGTGTTTAGGGTAGTGGTAAAATATTCCAGTCGATCCTTAAAACTCGCAATATGCAAATAGTGTTATGGAACACAGTTTCTACAAAATACATAAGTCATGCTTATCTCACCCTTAAAGCAAGACTTTGCCCCAACTTTACTAAAACAACTGAACTTAGACATTGCCAGGGTATTTTCTTTTCTTCCTTCCTTCCTTCCTTTCTCCTTTCTCCTTTTTTTTTTTTTTTTTTTTTTTTTTTTTTTTTTTTTTTTAAGCTGTGCTATGGACGGACTGTGGAGTTGAATTTTGAAAGACTTGGACCTAATTTAAATTCTGCCACTTGCTAACATTGTGAGTTTGGGCAAGTCACCCAACTTCACTGCTTTTCCAGATTTGAGACTAGTAGTTACATTTATTTGTCACAATTTGTCAAAAAGGTTGATGTGATAATCCATGCAAAATAACATAGGTATTCAGATGGAAGCAATCATTATCGCAACAAGCATTTTTCACTAGTTGTTACCAGTTACCAGTGTTATATTTCTAATTTTCTTCACTGATCTTTATAGAATGTTTCCTAATTGCGTCATATTTTCTAGCTTAGGATCAAAACACAGAAGTCTTCTACAAAGATGTTAGTTTGAGAACAGTAGCCCTTGGGCCTGTTTCCCTCACGTAGCCTTGCCCCTGTTTTGAGTGAGAGCATCCTTGTCTGGTACATATCCGAGCAAAGCTTATTTCCCTTCTGTCTTCTTGGCTCCCCAAACTTCCTCTCCCCTCAGTCAACCCCTCCTCCTGTATGTAACAGAAGCGAAAAGGTGCAATTGCCAAATATAAAGTTGAGAAGCTAACTCTGTCACTAGGGGTTTTTTTTTTCCCCTCCAAAGCATAGGTGTATCTCGTCAGTTTAACTTTTGACAAATGGCAGTAAAAAGTCTCTGGCAAGACTTATAGAGTGAAATGTAGTGACTTAACCACAGACTTCATCATGATTGATAAAGAGATTCTTTCCGGGACAAAGTCTGGAAGAAAAGTGGTTTGAGTTGTCTGGTCTCTTCAACCAGACTTCATAATGGGGGTGGCTAAGGAAGAAAAGCTGGTGCCCAGAACAAAATACATTGAGAGACTCTATGATGGTGGTCCATGAGACACAAGATCCCAAGAAAATAAAACATTAGAGGGAGTCACAGGTGAGAGACCTGTTTTCTTTAGGCTAATTGCTCTCTTTTAGGCCCGAGAAGGAAAGTAATTATTACTGGAATGACGCAAATCATGTATCTCATTCATTAGGGAACTTGAACTCCTTCTCATGGAAGCATGAAATCTAGCGACAAAACATAAAGCACCTATCATTTCTGGCAGGATCATGAAAAAGAGAGTTTAAACTGAACAATTCTTTTATCTCAACCTTCTTAAATAAGTCAAATAGGCTGTGTGCGTGTGTGTGTGTGTGTGTGTGTGTGTGTGTGTGTTTCTCCTTCATCTTCTAAGGAAAAACAGTGAAAAGAAAAAGTTGGGAACTAGAAAAAATACAAAAGTCTTGGCTAGTTTTCGAGATTGGGTGCTTTGGTTTTTCTCCATCACTAAATCTCCACATAGCAGTTGGCCTATAGATTTTAAAAAATATATTTATCTAATATAATAAAAATAAGAAATAAGCCAAACATTTAATTCCATAATTTGAAAGCCAGTGTTTCATACTTCGATTGGGTCAAGTGCCCTCTGACTTGACATGCCGGGCTATTCGTAAATGATTCAATGGAGTGACCAGAAACCTAAAATTGAAGCCATATGGAAACTTACTGTGCATATTAAATTGTGTGTAGCAGTGTTAACAGCATCTTGATTTGTGGCTGCAAGTAATAAATGAATTATATTAATTTTGTAGCTGCAAGCTAATTTCTCCAGAATTACTTTTTAATAACCAAGCATCATGTTTGCTGGTAAGATTTAAATACATTTAGGAACAAATTTGTAGACTTTTAAGTAATGCTAGATTATCATTTTGAAAGCTTAAGAGTTCATTTACTATTTCCCCTAACACCAAATTTTTAGGGAGAAACGATTTTGTTCAAACTGGATAAGTTTGTTGGTAAACAATGTGTGTGGTATTACCCAGCAGGGGTCATCACCCTACTATAGCCAGATGGGAACTGCATTGTTGTAAATATCCCCCCCGCCGACACACACACATTTTATAGGTGATTTGTCTTTATCATATTTTCTTCCTAATTATGTTTGATAATAGATAATATTATAATTAGTTCGCCTTCCCTGAAGGAAGAGGTAGAAAAGGAAAAACTAGTTTGTACTGAAAAAAATATTGCTGTGGGTAACCTGTACACGAATAATTGGAATGGTGTCACCAAAATATTCAACTCCTTCACAAATACTAACAATGATCGTTGCTTATTGAGTGCTTACTGTGTGCCAGAAATAGTGAGTGATTTACATGCAATATGTAATTTAATTGTCCCCTAAATGTTGTTAAGTAATTGCTGTGGGATCTCACAATTGCAAATAAGGGTACTGATGGCAAAGAGGTTAAGAAAAGTTACTCCAGTCACTTCCTAAACTGATGGTTCAGCTCAGGCGCCAGAATGGGATAGAGTGGTCAATTTTAGCCTTTTCTTTTCTTGTTAAAGTATCTGATTTCATGACAGAAAACTACACCAAAGGACTTTTAAAAACCTGTACAACAATATTGTTCCAAAATCTTGTGATTAGGAACCATTTTTTCATTTGTCTGCACGGTCCTCAGTGATCCTACCCAGAGGTCAAAGGTCAGTTATGGTACAGCTCCTGCAGAGGATTTGGGGATAACAACTCCAATACAAACAGAGATGGTATCCATTGCCATGGAGCTATACCCAGAGGAGCTGTACCCAGAGAAACACTATTGGTGCCCCAGTCTTACTCCTCTTTTCAGGCTCCACACCCTGAGTTTGAGCCCACCTGTGTCCTGAAGTTCAACTGCAGCACAGACCTTTCTCTTGAACTCCAAACTTAAAGAGCTGCCATTGAACTGCCTACCCCATCACAGGACTGTGACTATCCACAAAGCGCTTAATCTCAACAAGTTACAAACAAACCACAGATGTGTAACTGTTCTTCATCCGCTCCTCTCTTCCTCATTTCAGGGTTCAGGCAGTAATTACAATGGTTTCTCTGTGCTCATCACCCCTCAGGGCCTCTGCCTTCCGTTCTATTCTACAGTCATCTTTCATTGGAGCTACTTCCTGGTAGGTTCCCTGGGTCCTGGCTTCACCTCTCACTTTGCCACCACAGCAATGCTCCTGAAGTGTGCATGTGTTGATGTACTTGTCTGGAAAGACCCTTCAGCAGACTCCCCTGCGGAACTACAAGGCTTTCCATGGTGTCACCTTGGCCAGTGAATCCAGGCTCACCTCAGGACAATCCCGGCTGACTCCAAACACCCCTCTCAAACTGAACTTGCAGTTCTGAAAGTGATTTGTACCTTCCTCTCTCCAGGTGAGCATTTCTGCCTGAAACTCCCTTCTGTTAGACTTTCAGAGGGGTTCCCAATAACTAACAGCTCCTTAAAAAGATAAGAAATAAGGTTGACGAAAGCCAGAGATCAACCTTATAATTGATGAAGTTAAGGTCAGAGAATTTTGAGTGTGAGCTAAATGAGCTTGCTAGCTCAACTCTAGAAATGGAAAGAGTGTTCCAAATAATCATAGAAGACACTGGAAGACCTCAGAAGACTGCAGTGCACCCGCAGTTCCTTAACTTGGAACTCTAGGGAACACACAAGAGCAAGCTTACCTGGAAAGGAGGAGTGGTTGAAGCAAGTGTGCCCAATGTTCTTTTCCAACATCCTCCAATTGGATTAAGGCATTCCTCCTCCAGAAAAAGGGTTTAGGAGGTACTGAGAGGCTGAGGATGTCTGACCTTTCCATCTGGATGGAAACAACAGGAGGAAGAAAGAAGCATTCCCACTGTACACCTTCTCACACTGGTCCACCTGTGAAATGTCTCTAACTTGAGCATCTTCTACAGGAAACTCCTGGTCCCGTCTCTCCCATGGCCCTGCCCAGGATGAAAAGCTTTTGTCTCCATCCGTGTCCCCTCCACCAAGGCCTTTGATTGACCAATTTCTATTTAGCTATATGTCTGTCTTCTGTCTTAGACTCCTTGCTCTTAGAGAGCCATGTCTTTTTCATTTTTTATATCCTTCATATCTAGTGTAGTACCTAAAAAACAGTAGTTTAGTAACAGATATTTGTTGAATCAATGGATGTTCTTTTGGCCTTGATTATTCAGGCCCCAAGGAGCAATGTAGCCTGTTCACCACTGTGTCTACCCCTCTCCCAGCACCTTCTACAGCAACTGGTGCAGGATGGAACTCCTGAATGGCATGTTACCTGGGTGAGAGACACACAGCCGTCCTCGCTACACTGAAACTCCCCGAGCATGGGGAGCTTGCTTCCTCTTACCTCACTGTGTCCTCACTACCTAGAGCAGTGCGGGACTTACCAGAGCAGGGACTCAATAAATGATTGTTAAATGAACAACTCCTCTCATTATGTCCTACATTTTTCTCCTCCCTTTAAGACAGAAACATGTGAAGGCCATGACCCATTATTCAGGGGTTTTATTAAAGGCGTGGAGCAATTGCCAGAGCATTGCCCTGGTGTTCTTTCAGGAAGGTTGGTAATATTCTGTCCCTCTCTTTATTGGATATTGAGTCCAAGCTAATTGGAATATATGGTTATAGAGCCCTGAAAATCTGACTAGGAATGCGAGAAGCTAGCATGTATGTATGTATGTATGTATGTGTGTGTGTGTATATATATATACACACACACACATACATGTATATATGTATATTTTTTCCCCCACAATTCCAGTTCTCCACAGGGTGCTGGCCAGTCTACATTCCTGTCTAGATTCTCTTTGATGTGACATGGAATCTCAGTGGGGACTGAACTGTCTCAGTTTGCAATTCTCCAAATGCAGTAGGAAATGAAAAATGTTTATGTTGTTTTGGGGATATCTCTTTTCTTTGTCAAGCTTGGGAGAGGATCTCGTAGAACATACACAAAGACCAATTTTTCCATAATGACAAGCACAAGCACACAACCCTGCTTGCTATTCCATGGTGCTGCCCTTAAGACACTGCCATGGGGCAGACTGCATTCAGTGCTCCCAGGTTTATAGTAAGTCTGGATCCCTCTACCACAAAAGAGGAGCGAAGGTCACAGCTTATGATCCACCAGGATTTCCTTTGTTATCTCCAGTCATGTGTTACATACAAACACACAAACATACACATGACTAATTTTACTTCGATTATATTTTGAGAAGAAAAGGATATGGAATGTTCAGCAAAGGGAATTTGAGAGTAGGCATATTTCAAAACTGAACAAGGAAGAATGCCCAAATGTTGGGGATCATTGCTTTCCAATGACAAATTTCAGAGTCTTCTACATGTGCATCCAACTTTTTGACTAGTGTACTGACTACTCAAAGCTTGGAAAAACAAACAGCCATTGTGTTTTGGCAGATCACACACCTTTGATATATTTTTTTAATTTAAATGTTTTTATTCTTGAGAGAAAGAAAAGGAGAGACAGAGGGTGACTGGGGAAGGGGCAGAGAAAGAGAGGGAGACACAGAATCCGAAGCAGGCTCCAGGCTCTTAGCTGTCAGCACAGAGCCCAATGTGGGGCTCAAACTCACAAACTGTGAGATGACCTGAGCCACCCAGGCGCAGCCCCCCTCCCCCACCTATGATATCAGCCGACCAATGCTGTTTCACAAAGGCTAGCACAACTCATGTTATGACTTAACTTTCTTTCTTACCACAAACACCGATGGGCACCTGGATTTCCTCCTCTTCCTTACTCTATCCCATCATCTGTGTCAAACTGTCTGGCTGAGAGTGAGATGCTAAAGATTTCGCACAGGATAGTGTGCAGATTTTCTTTCATTAGCCTTATCTGTCACTCCGAAGACTGAGTTCCTTGTTTAGTGATGTGAAATGTACCTGGTGCTGGCATTCCAGGAGTTCATGTCCTCCAGGTAAAGCCAAAGACTCAGCAGGCGGAGGTGAAATCTGAGTTCTGGTATTCCAAAAATTATTTCCTGGGTGATTCTGATGCCAGAAAAACTTAGGAATCCTGACCTACAAATCCAGGACTTGATGGGACTCTTGCAGAATTCTGATGGGGTCTTTCACACTTTTTTGGTTCTTTCTTTATACTGCAATGTAAGTCTCTGAACTGTTTGGGTGCCTCTCCTCTTTCTAACGTTGAAAGGATCCTGGTTCTTTGCCATCTTCCTCTGAGAGTTCTCATTGCAAGACTGACTTTGTCAAATTCTGGAAAGAAATAAGGTCCCTGACTTGGCATTTTAGTGGTTCTTGCTACTTTGTAAGAGTCATTTCTGGCAACTGTCAGGTAAGCATGCAGGGGACCCTCTCAAGCATTCTCACCTTTCTGGTAGGAGAGGGCCTGACATAAGGTATAATGCAGTTTGTAAGGTTAGGTCTAGGTGTCTGCAGGGCCTTGGTGTCTGGCTTTCTCATTTATTTACCCTACCATTGGTATCTTGTTGATCAGTGGCTTTCCAACTTTTTTCGTGTGTGTGTGTGTGTGTGTGTGTATCTGAAGCAAAATTTCAGTTGAACTAATACATACTTTTACTTTGTGTGAGGGACTCTTTTTCTACAAATAGAATTTGCTATATTTTAGATTTAACAGAATTGTATTTTATAATATACTAAAATTATATTGATTAAATGCACTAGGCTAAATTGGTATTGCAATGTGCTACTTGGATCTAACCTGCACTGTAAAAAATTGTTGTTCGTGTTGTTCAGATTTTGCAGGAGTCAATATGTTGATACCATGTTAATAATAGAAACAATAGCTGGTTTCATCAGCTGCCTGCTTGCTTTGAACCAGGAAGTGAGCTAGTACTTTTCCTAAATGATTGCATTTTATCTTCGCAACCCTATGACGTATATGTCATTATTCTCACTTTATAGGTGAAAACTGAACCTTAATGTCAGGTGTCATTGAGTGTGAAAGATTCATGCTGTTTTGCTTGTGATTCATGAAGTTCTTCTGTAATAAAAGCCAGAGCTTGTATCTCCAATCACATTCATGAGTCAAGAACATAATGAGTATGTGTACATAGAGACACAAAGAAGATTAAATATTGCCCCTGCTCTCAAGGAGTATACAATCTAGGCATATCTATAAGTTACAAAGCAATATGTGACTTAAATAAGATTTTGAGTATAGAAATATGTAGGCAGTGAAGATTTAGATGACAACTATGTGACCGAAACAAGAGAGATGTGACTTTGGAGCAGCATGATGCAACTACAGACTAGAGGGATCTGGAAGTCTTCATGTAGGAGGTGGCCTTAAAGGACATGTGAACTTGAGAAAGTGGAGACTATAAATGAGTCCATCTCAAACAGGTGGAGCAGTGCAAGACCCCAAAGCAGATGGACATACAAAAAACAGGTTCAACCTCAGGACCATTTTCCTCTAGTACAGAAGTTGTCTAACCTTGCTCCTCAGACATATCTGAGGAATTGGAACACCAATGAGAATGTCTTGGTTCCTGGTCCTCCATTCTTGTCTTTACCAGGACCAGAAACATTTTTACATGTACACTAACTCCTAAGACATCATTTGAACAAAGCATATGGATGCTTTTTAAAAAGTGGGTGAAAACCATTGATAAAGAAATGGGATATCCGGTTGGAAAAATGGACTGTGTATTCCACACACAAGGCCTTGGGTGCCAATTTAGGGACTATGGAATACTGCCTGGGGGTGGGAGCCTCAGGACTGGTTTTGTCCACCTTTGTCCATTAGCACTGTGCCCATGGGCAAGTGATGTGTCTCTGTTGATTTGGTTTCCAAATAAAATAAGGGCCGTATGAATTATTACCTAATGCTGAAGTTCCTGGGACTAAAAAAGGTGAACATGTAAAAAGTATTTTGTAAATTCTAATGTTCTATATGACATCATCAGTTCTCAGTTTTAATATGGAAGATTTAGATGAATAAAAAAATGCATTTAACTGTTTATCAGATAGAAAATAAGAACCACGAAAGGCGTCACTCTGAGGGACTGGTGTGTTGGAGTAGTTGGGGAAGATTAATCTGGCACTGGGAAATGGGCTGGAAGGAGGAAGGTGGAACCAGGGTAATGAGCTTGGAGGCCAGTATGTTGGTCTAGGTGTGAAGTGAGAAGAGAAAAGCAATAGAACTGGGAGATCAACCTGAAAGGCCAGTGGCAAGAAAGCGAAGGAACTATGAAAAATATTAAATATCATTTTTTTCCTACACATTGCAGCAGAGTTCTGGAAATGACTGGCAGGAGGGGTAGTGTTTTGGAGAGGGCTTCACTGTCCACATGTTGAGCTTTTGAGGACCATGGGATAACACTGAGGTATTTGGGGGCCTGAAGTACAGGTCTGGTGGTCCTCACATAGGGGGCACAGGAGGAGAAGTGGGATCCGCAAGACAAGACAGGTGCAGAGGGCTGGGTGCCCGGGAAATATGACAGAAGGAAGAAGAGCTTGTAAAGGAGTAGAAGAAGAGTTACCAAAGTGTGAGGAGGCCCACAATAGCTGGAGAGGGCAGGGGTGGCCAGGGAGTGAGCAAGAGAAGGACTGAACAGTCACTGGATGTCAGCAACTTGTGTTACTTCTTATGATCCTCCTTTTACCAGAAACCAAGAATCTGCAAAGTTGTGTCCCTCGCCTAAGCATGCAAAGCTAATGGACACAGCTGGACAAAGCTGGGCCCTCAGGCTTACACCCTCAGCAGATCTTGCACACCCCCTTCTATAATGCGATCTCTCGTCAAGAATTCCAACCTGCTATCCCAATTCTTTTCGTCGGTGGTTTTTACACACTTTCATTTTTAAACATCAGTATGCTTTGTTCAAAGGATGCCACAGTAGTTGGAGTAAATATTACAACACATGCAGTGTCAGTTGGATGGTAGAAGTGGAGGCAGGACTACAGCAGATCAAAGAGACAGGGTGCTAAAAAAGGTGTGACATTTTGTGTCCAGTGCGTATTGAAGAGCTTTGACTAGGAAAGAAAGAGAACGAGAGGCTAGGCGGGGCTTTAGGATGAAGAAGGGTATTTTGTTGTTGTTGTTCTATTAGGGTTCTCCAATTTGAGAAGGAAATCTTATATACCTAGCTGAGTCTCTTCCTAAGTTAGAACATGGCATTATACACTTTGTATGAAAGGGCAGGGTAGAGACCCTCCCCTTCCATCCCCTAGTATATAACTACTCAAAAGAAGAATTTGAACCTTGTCCTAATTTGGGAGCCTGCATTAAGAAACAGGGTTCCTGTTGGAGAGGGGGATACCTACAAAATAGAGAAAGTATCAGATGCAGTGAGGCCAACTGAGAAACAGAGCCCGAGGGGAAACAGGCTGCAGTGGCTTTGAGGACAGCACAAGGTTATGCTTGATCTCCTGTCTGGGGCGGCAGGGCATCCTGGGACCAGATGCCACAGGGCTGAGGGGTTAAAGCAGGAGACCCTCATCAGGAGCCTGAGCACCCTGCCTTCCCTTCAAAATGAGAACAGGTTTTCTCTTATACGTCAGAGACACACAGGCAGGTGATGAGAGACAGAAAGTGGTTCCAAGGGAGAGTGCAAATCCCCAAACGACATTAGATGGGAGTCATAGGTGGGCTGCTGGGGTAGAACACCAACCACGTGACACTGCATTGGAGGCGGAAGCAGCACAGCAACCTGGGGGAACAGGAAACCCTCTCCTTCCATGTCTTCAAGACAGCGAGAGGCCCGAGGCCATCCATTTTGCAGGGGGTAAGGAGGACTGGACTTAAGAATGAACCTACTTCGGGGCACCTGGGTGGCCCAGTTGGTTAAGTGTTCGACTTCAGCTCAGGTCATGATCTCGTGATCCATGGGTTCGAACCCTGCATCGGGCTCTGTGCTGACAGCTTGGAGCCTAGGGCCTGCTTCAGATTCTGTGTCTCCCTCTCTCCCTGCCCCTCCCCTGCTCGCTCGCTTGCACTCTCTCTCTCTCAAAAATAAATAAACATTAAAAAAATAAATAAAAAAAAGAATGAACCTACTTAGATTCCACAAGCTTGGGGAGCCTAGAAGGCCATGTGGTAACACAGATGTGTGCAATCTAATGGAAAGAGACAGTAGAAACCGAAACCAGAATACTTGGGCAAAGTGTATGATCTCAGAGAGGAGAAGAAGGAATTGGTAGACAGCAGAGTTATAGGCACAAGTCCTGGAAAGAGGGAAATGAACCTGGCCACTCACGGCTGGGGAGGGAAAATGTATGTAAAGATGGGGCTCATGATATTAAAAAAAATAAGCTAAGACAATCTCTTGTCTGATAGACTGAACCTGGGTAAGTCTAGTGATGCCATGGAAAATGTGTCATGTTAGAGGCCAGGGCAGTGTGGTGTGGGGAGGAAGAGGGCAGTGTGGTTCAGGACAACCCCGTGAGGGCATTGATGAGGAATGGATTGGCTGTAGCAATGGTCCAGCTGAAGTTTGAAGTGCAGTGTGTCCCATGAGCACCCAGAAGGAAGGCATGTTTTGCAACGACATAGGCCTCCTGAACTGTCAGGAGGATTTTGAAAACAATTAAAAATCTTATTGAGCACCATGACGTGCAAGGCAGAGTGCTGAGGCGGTCCACACAGTGTATGTGATGAGGTCCAATCTCTTGAGGATTGAGAATCCAGAAAGGGAGGCATGGCAGAGATTGCTAAGTGCCTAATCAGCATCCATCTTCTTCTTTCTTACTTGCAGGTGGCAATACGCTCTGATAAAAAGGATAGATTTTCCAGCTTCTCTTAAATCTAGAGGTGAGATTTAAATATCAGTGAGATATTAAGTAGAAGCCATTGGGTGGGACTTCCACAAATATTTCTAGAAGGGTCTGGTGAGGTGGGTGGGACATCCTTTTGCCATCTCCTTTCCTTCTTAGTTGGAAAGAGGACACAATGGTTAGAACCCCAATAGCCATGTGGGGCCATGAGGCGAATCTGAGAATGGAAGCACCACACTAAGGTTCATGGAGTGGAAAGGTAGGAGCCAAGGCCTCTGGTGCCCCTGGACAGCCATTTAAGTTCTGTACTACCTACTACTTCTTTCATATAAAGGTAAATACATCTTTGTTTTGTTAAGAAAGGACAGGAGATACAGGAGAAAGGACAAACATTGTAGAAATACAAGATTTATAATATAAAAGATAAATATAATATTCACATAATTCAACTAGAAAGAAGCCTTTCAATATGAAAGGCAATAATTATTTAAAACATTCAGAAAACAGAAAAGGCTTTTCATCCTTTCTTGTTGGGAGATGAGGAAAGCAGGTCAGAAAGAAAGCAAGGAACTAAGGTATCCTGATGTCCATATTGGGTGTTGTATCCTGTCTCACTGAGGCTGCAATAAGAGGTTAGTGGTGAGGCAAAATTTTGATCCAAATCTGACTCCAAGACTTCCTGACCCTAAAGTACACTGTCTATACTATACCATTCCCCCTTCCATGGGAGTAATGCCTTAAAAGGTAAGATTTTGCAATGCATGGCATCTGTGATGTTGGTGTATGAATGAACAAGTCATAATTTCTCAGGATTGAGGTGCATAGGGAATTGCTGACAAAGACAGTGACCTTCTGATCTTGGTTAGTGTAAAGGGGACCAGCTGGGTGGCTCCCATACTGGGGGTCATTGGTGGGATGGGAAGGATGAATAAGCCACAGAGATCAGTCTCCCACACACAACTCACATACACCATGGCATCCCAGATTCCTACTGGCAACAGAGCACGCATCAGATTTGTGCACCCAAACCATAGAAGAAATTTCACAATCTCTGGGGTCTGTGCCGGAAAACCCCGTGCTTTTGCTGGAGTTTATTTCCAACTGAGCCCTGACATAAGACACTTCTTCTGAACATTTGCTTCTTCCCCAGACATTCAGCCAGCTGCGTTTTCCTCAGCATTCCATATTGCCAGAAGGAGAGGGGAGAATGCATCTCCTGTTGTAGTCTCTAGCTCCAACATGGATTTGTGACCCTGGAAAGACTGTGGTCAAAGCCTGTCTGGACCAACAAGACACTGAGCCCGTGCGATGTTGTTTGAAGCGGGTCACCTTGGAACAAGGTGGGGGAGACCTCACTTATTCTGTTAGTGACTAAACAGAAATGCCTTACTTTTTTTTTTTTTTTTTTTTTAAGTCAGATCCTTCTAGTTTCTGATGCTTCCTCACTTTCTTGGTCTTTGCTCAGACGGGGTGAGCAGTGATCAGACTCTTGGGGTCTGAGGGGCCTTGAAGAGGCCTGGCAATCCTGGACACGGTCCCAGAGAGGGCAGGTTTTGTGCGTGTCTGCCAGAAAGCCAGGGCGAGTCGCTCCAGTGTCCAGACAGGGAACTGACGGCTCACTACCCCGGGCAAACGTCTCTCCACCCCTAGAGGGCACACTTCCTCCTCTTTCCCTGACTTCTTTGCCCTCGTGGGAAAGGAATGAACAGGTGCTGTCACAACCACTTAGAAGGGCGCGTGCATCACCCGCCGAATCCCACGCCAGCAGCTGCTTGGACCCCTTTGCCCTTCGGAGCGCGGCTGCAGTGCGCTCTAACGCGGGGGGAGCTGGAGAGCCGCTGCCCCTGGAGAATGGGTCGCAGGCCTCTCGGCCTCGACTCTAGAAGTCCTGCAGGCATGGGAAGGCAGGACAGGGACAGATATCAGCGGAGTTTGAGCAAACTGGAGCCGCCACCTCGGCTACCTCCACTGCAGCAGCCCGAGCGGGAGAATGGGCGTCGCCCTTTCCAGCCTCTCGGGTCCTGGCCCCAAAAGGTCCCCTCCTCCCCGCTTCGGGACAGGGTATCTGGGCAGGTCGGCTCCCCATGCCCCGCAGCCCCTTTCCGGGAGGGCGGGGTCAGCTCGGTAGCCGCTAGCCGGCGCGGCCCCCGGTCCCAAGGGCGCCCACTGTGGGCGGGCCACGGGCGGTGCAGCCTGTGACCCTGTGCACCGGTGACAACCGCGGGGGCACGAAGCCGACTCCAGCCCCCCCACGCGCCGCCCTCCGGGAGCCGTCGGGCCTGCGCCGGCTCAGGCAGTATCTGCGGGGCGCACGAGTGGGCAGCGCCGGCCGGCGGTGAGCGCGGACCTCTTGCCAAGGCCCACCCAGACCCGCTCAGTCCCGCCATCGCGGGACACATTTCTGCCACCCTCGCAGACCTTCGCAGCTGTCCCCCTCCTCCCCCTGGGGGGGTGGGCAAACCGGCGCAAGAGGGCATCTGGAGGGAGGTCACTGCCACCTTGGCTTTTATCCTAGGAGGGACTCAGTTCTGCCTAAGAGGCTGAGCTCCCCAGGCGCTATTCAAGTGGGTTTTTGGTGGCCTTTTGTCAGGAAACTTTTAATCACACAGAATTTAGCCTCTAATCGGCCAGACTTATTTAAACCGCGCAGAGTAAAACCTTCCATTTTTAACATCCACTCTTGGTGTTTGCTGGAAATTTGCCACCGAATTTCGGCTGGAGCTGAAGGTTACCAGGATTTATCATTGTTTCCCCAGGATGTTTAACCCTCGTGCGCTCCTCTTCTTTCATTTAAGATACTCAAAAAAAAAAAAAAAATTCTTGTAAGCGCTTTGGCCATTTTGTTTAAGAAATTTGTTTTATCTCGTACGGTTTTGAAATAAAGAAATGTTTCTGCAATGGGGAGGAGGGAGTGTCAGAGACAGAAAGCAGCTGTGTACCAGGAAATAATAAGTATCATGCAAAAATATCACAGCTAATGGATGTCCTTTAGGAGTGTAAATATCTATGTTTAATTGCTTTAAAAACGTGGGGTGGAAAAACACAATTATACATTGTGATAACAAACCTGTACAGATAATTTTTGAACAATACAAAACAAGAGCTGAAAAATTTTTCTTTACGATTGAAATAATTGTTCCCAAATCATGACACCGTCCACCCAAATACCATGTTGCCCCCTCTGCAGAACTTGAAGAGGAATAGTTACCAATTGAATGCATTTAGATTCATCCTTAATAAAAAGAAAATTGCATAGCTTTTTATATTGTTGCACATCCTCAAATGCATCTTCCAATATCAATGTCACCTTAGTGTTATTCTCAATATTTTAAATTTTCAATTTTCAGAGATACATAATATATAATTGCTAGTAATTATAAACACATCATTTTATTCATCTGATTTTAATAACATGCATTTTTATAATTACTGTACAACTGAAATAGACATTGAGTTATGCTGTGTGCGTGTCTTTATTCAACAGTATATTTTTAGACACCTTGTTCAAACAAATTAAGTGAATTTAAAAGAAAATAAAACATGAAAAAAAAATCCTTCCAGTAGAAACAGAATCACAGTGCTTCACAGACAAAAGGAAAGGAAAAGAAGTTCTCATACGAAAAGAGATTTATTATTACATAGAAAATTCTCACAATAGTTGAAACACACTTCAGAAACTAGTAAACACCTTAGATAGAGTTGTGCCAATTATTCAGCCCACAAGCATCTGCTTTGTCTTAATTAGACGGGGGAGGTGAATGACCACTGTTTATTTTCATTTTCCTCATTAATTATGAAAAACTGCATTTAATTCATCTTGCATGGTGAGAGATTGGCTGCGCAGATGTAAGTCGTAAGGGAAGTGGCTGTCGGTGGGCAACCTGAACATGGCACCCTGCCCAAGGGGACCCCTGGGTGGCACTGCACAGTAATGCATGCCGTAATTGTAATTTTTGCCATAGTCCAAGGTTTCTTCTTGCTTCAGGGAAAATATCCCATTATAGTTAATTGGGGGAGGACTTAAGGGACCTTCAAACTGAGGGCTGGCACACTCAGGGGAAGTGCTTTCATAGAAGGATTCATACGCACTGCAATAATTGTAGGGTTTCATGGACTTGGAATTATCAAGAGTTCCATGCCCTGGGGGAGTGGTGAGCTCAGGGCTGTGGTAGGGCGGGTAGAAGGTAGAGTAGGGTGACCTTGTGTGGTGCGCAGCCTCCCCACCCTGACCCATCAGGAAACTCCTGGCGTTGAGCTGCAAGCAGCCTGCCACCAAGTTTGTAGTCGGCTGGGAAAGACCTTTGCATAAGTTTTGGACGAACGTGAGCAGATCAGGTCTCTTGCCGATTCTCAGGATTTCAGAAAGTGCCCAGATGTAGTTTTTGGCCAGTCGTAAAGTTTCTATTTTGGACAGTTTTTGGGTTTTGGAGTAACAGGGGACCACTTTTCTTAAATTGTCCAGAGCGTCGTTGAGGCCATGCATCCTGTTTCTCTCCCGCGCATTAGCTTCCTGTCTCCTGAACTTGACCCTCTCCAGTCGGAGCTTGGTCGTCTTTTTTTTCCTAAGACCCCTCCTTCTGGGCAAGCCATTTTCATCTTCCTCTTCCCTGTCTTCCTCCTCTTCTTCCTTCTCGGTTTCTTCTCCAGGGGCCCTTTTGATGC
Source organism: Lynx rufus (assembly GCF_022079265.1). Lineage (NCBI taxonomy): Eukaryota > Metazoa > Chordata > Mammalia > Carnivora > Felidae > Lynx > Lynx rufus. The sequence goes on from NW_025814856.1 coordinate 123,289,130, forward strand.
TCTTTCCTCGAAGGACAATCTGTTTGGAAAAGCTTTCTGGTTTCTTAATTTGCTTCTGGTCCTCACATTCTCTAGAAAACTTTCTGCACATCTGGGATTCTGGCATTACAACAGACTCATCAAACGGTAGTGTTAACATGGTTCTCTAATCTTAAATTACCTGAAAAAATGCCAGCACAATATTTAAAGTGTTTTCATTTTTAAAGTTTATACACTTAAAGCATATTTAATGACTTAATCATAAGAATACAAAAAATGAAAAACATGAAAAAGTCTGATTCGGGGACCAATTTTTTACATTAACTATAATTTTTGAGTTTGTGCAGACTCGTAATTATAAAAACTACATGGACACATGCGAGAGGATCAATTTATACAGGCAAATTATCAAAAGAAAACAAAACAAGAAGCATTTATTACATTGCCACCACCATCTCCATTTTCCTTTGATTTTGAACTATTTTTAATGCACAAAAAGGACCTTTGAATTCCAGCAAATGCAAAACATGATATAGCAATGCAGAATTTCATTAATTCCAATTCCCCTGAGTACAAAATGCAGAGACACCAGTTTTTAAAATGAAAAAGTATTACCTCTCCGTCAGCTGACAAATTTGTGAGGTGTTTCTTTCTTTTTTTCGAAAAAGAAATAAGCCTTAACTTTATTTGCTGTATTATGTAACTGCAAATTTAGATAAGTGGCTGTTGACATTTACGAATTTAAAGAAAAGATTAATCAGAGCCAATTTTTAAACTGATTTCTTTCTGATCAGTGAAGAAATATATGTAAAAGGGCACTGTTTTCCCAGCCTTCACACAAAAAAAGGGGGGGGTGGGGGGTCAGGCTAATTTGGAATAAACTCCATAAATACATTTTAAAAGACAAGAATCACTGGCATTTTTTTTAAATCAAAGAAAATATTAAAACTGCTTTTACATTTAAATTTTTTCCAAATGTAATCGTCTGTTTACTGCTGTTCAAATCACCCTGGACAAAAAAACCACTCTCGTAGTGTTTTTGTTCTGCGAGCCACAGAAGTCTCCCTCTAGCTAATATCTGACAGGAACGGTCCAAGGATTCTGACTGCAATTGTGCACGTGTGTACAGAATCCCGAATGAAAGGGGAAAATAATTTGTGTTTCAAATACAATTTTGGCTTTCGTTTGGTGAAGTAGCAAGTATTTTCATCTAAAGTCTTCAAACAAATAGGCACGTTAAAACAGACTTTCGAATGTAACAATCTCCAGCCCCCTCAACACACACACACACACACACACACACACACACACACACACACACACAAACTCTTAGCAATGTCCACATACTTGCAGTGTTACATAATAGCAGTGAAAGTATGTGACAGTTACATCATAAGAATGAAATATGATAAGAAGTTATAGATGGCAAAGAGCATGTAAATACTATAAGACAGTGACACTGTATCTTTAAATACTTGCATGCAAAGCCAGCATCAATTGAAGTATATCTTTATTTATATTACCTTAGGTTTTAACTTCATTCAATAATCGGTTTTCATTTTGTATCTTCCAAATCTTTTCAGGCTGAGTGTCGCATCGTCTCCTGGAGTCTCTAGATCTGTGTATATCTGCACTATCTCATTGATCTCTAAAAAGTGACATTGATGCCAACTGCCAGAGCTGGTACCCATGCCATCTGCTAGTGACGTCACAGGGCAGAGAGAACCATGTGATCCTCTCTCTTGGGACCTTCATTCTGCACTGATCATCTGGCATCCCTGTAAGTGGGTACCAGCATTCATGCATCAACACAGAAGGTTAGACTGATAGGGAAAAAATCTGCACCAGCATTTCACATACAGTAGGTGCGTTTCTCTCCTAGAGCTGCTTCAGCTTCACTGGCAGTCTGTAGAAATAGCTGTGTTAGTGTTCAGTTTCGCCCTGCCAACGGTGCAACTATTAGGTAGTCGTTAATATTCCATTCATTTACAAGGTGGGCTTTTGTGTGAGCGAGAGGTTTTTGTTGTTGTTGATGTTGACGTTTAGTGAAGATCACCATCCCATTCGTGCACCTGGCTACCCAGGGAAAGAACGCCGGGGAAAAGGAGCCGAAATCAGGAAAATGGTCTTGAGGTGCTTAACCAAACTAAGATTTGTGTAAACGAACAGGGATCAACAAAGGTCTCCTTATTTCCTTGTTTTGTTTCATGGCGTGTAACTTATGGGCGTGTGTCTGTGTGTTCTCTTATTAACATGTACGACTTCTGTGCTTCTTAGGAATTTGGAATAAAAGAACAGTTTCTCCATCTGGGGTCTGTGAAAGACATCCTCAGACGCTCCCCTTTCTACACTTGCTGGTGTCTTTCAACAACTTTTCGGAGAGCTTCTTTATCTGTATCAAGGCAGAGACGTCTTCAAGTGCACCGTGAAAGATTTCAAACTACATTCTTGTGTCCGGTACCAAAAGTCACACTTCCCTCTTGCACTGTCCCAGACTCCTTCCAGTGGTAACTGGCTTGTTCTTTCTTTCTCATTTCATTTCCTACACAGTAAACATCAAAAAAAAAAAAAATAGCACTTAGGTTTTTGTCTTTCTCTTCCTGGCATTCTGCTGAGTATATTAATCAAAGAGAGGCTTTACTGTTTTTTCAGATTTTTTTTTCCTTTCTCATAAAAACCTTCTCTTCACATTTTTCCCCCTCAAGACTGACAGCCAATTTAAAAATCTCCTCATTCTTACATCAGTGTCCAGTTTTTTTTTCTTTTTTCAGATTTATTCCTATTTCTCTTTCTCCCCACTCCCCACTTTTGATTTCTTAACAAAAGCAGGGCAGAAACAGGCGAAACTGGCAAGGCCTTGTAGATAAAATGAACTGTGAAGCCAGAGGCAAACTCCACCTTCCTCTCCTTTTCCCTGCTCCCCTGTCACCCCCTTCCCTTGCAAAAAAAAAAAAAAAAAAAGGAAAAGAAAAGGAAAAAAGAGGATGTTTTATTTCAGAGTCGCCTGTCAGGAAAGTAAAAAATGTACTTAAAAAAAAGTTCAGAAATGGACAAACACAAGCTTTGTTGTTTGATAACTGAATAATCTCTTTCTATAAAGTGAGACAATATGCTTTTGGTATTAAAGTAATCCCTGGCAGAGTTGTAACTGTTGAATCTGTGTTAGCATTCCCCTTATAAATCCCAGTTTTGAAAGGTTTAGAATTCTGCTGCTTTAATGCTCTTTGGTTCCAGATTGGCACCGGGGGTCTCAAATTAAATTCAATTTTGCTCCTGTCGTAGCCCACCCGTTTCCGTCCCCCTCAAAGTTACTCAACTTTGCCTGGACGGGTCTAGAAAAGATAGGGATGATAGCAGAAGGGAGAGGTATGCTAGGTAAAGGAGAATAATTTTTCTCTGTCAATGGTTTGGTAAAAATGCAAATTTAAAATAAAAATAAGCCTATAAATTCACAAGTGAAGTGGGTTGGCCTGGCTTATGTTTAAAAAAAAAATCAGACCTACCCAAGGCTTTTCAAAATGTGTTGCTTAAGGGGATATTACTGGTAATGGGTGTGTTGAGTATATTTCATGTAGCCTTTGGTTCAAAAATGCACACACCTTTTCTTTCAACACAGAGAGTTTCTATAGGAAGACCAGAGGCACACTTTTGTTTGATCTCACATATAGTTTAGTTTTTAAATGTAAAGGAGCATAAGTACGAAGAGTCAGGAGCCACAAAGTATGTCACGCATTTTGCATATTGTACCATATTCTAAACTTGCAAAGTCTTCAGAAGCTGCATTATATTATAGGCATCGCAAACACGAGAATCAAAATCTGAGGAATAGGTAACGTGACATGTTAGTAGAAAATTATCACCAATGTAGCTCACCGCAAGGATAGATTTTATATTTTATCTTTGCAATGTGCAGACAAATGAGAAACAGTTTTTGATGAAAACATTTGGGACTGTTCTATTTCTGCCTTTGAACGTGAAATAAAAACCTTTGGTGGTGGTGATGAGGTGGGGTGAGGGGGGATAAAATCTGTGTTGAGGTTTTTCTGAGTATTAGTCTATTGTTTGAATGTCTTAGATTTCTTTTTCAAAAAAAAAAAGGGGAGAAAACAAAAAAGTTGTTATGTCAAGATTTAGCAAGGATTCAGTGTGTTTGTACAATAATCTTTCAAAAGAAATTTTGTTATGCATTTTCTACTATAGTTCCAGATATGCAAATGCATGTGCTGTTAATATGCATTCATAACATACACCACAACGGCTGTTCTACTCTCTGCTAAGAAAGCACGTTAACACCAATACTCCAAACAGAAATACATTCTGAATTGTAGACGAATACTCCGAGTATGGGGAGTATATTATCACCATCTCTATAATAGATTTTCTCATTTTGCAGCAATGACTGCACACCAAAGTTTATATCCATAACTGAATTCAACACTGATTTAGCTGATATGATCTTTGCTTCTGGGGCCAAGACATTTTATAGATTTTTTTTTAAGTCCCCAATGTCTGTATGCCCCTGTCTTGCTTTCACTGGGTAATTTTTCATATTTCACTTATAAAAGTGACCCACAGAAAATGTAGCTATAATTTGACTCAGTTGCAAGGCAACAGAAGCCAAAAGTGCAAAGTAAGGCATAAAAGTGTTGTTATTTTAGGTCATCCAGTTGGTACCTGTGTCACAGCAAAGGAGAATTCTATTGACTCCCTTTTTACACTCCTCTCATAACTTAAGAGATCAGTTTGGAACATGGCAGGCATTTTTTCTCAGCTCTCCTAGGGTGTAAGGCAACAGAATGTAGACCTGGGAGGATCAGGCAGCAAAGCCTTAGGACCATTTTTCCCCCTAGAAGTAGGGTGCTTTCTGAGATAGATTTTTGGACAATTTTCTCTATTGCTTTTTTTTTCCTTTTCTTTTTTTTCTTTTTTTTTTTTTTTAAGCTCTTAGACAAATGCTTCAGGGCAGCCGGTAAGCCTGTGAGCGAGCCCAGCGTTAATCCTTAGAGTTTTAACTCTGTGATCCCCCGTGGCTTGAAAGAGTTTTATGGCTGTGGCAGAATATTCCACTTTGGAAAACAGACCTTGGGATTTAAATAAAAGTATTGAAAATATAAGGCAAAACACAAAGCAACCTTATTCTCCTTGAAGATTTAGAGGGCTTAAAAGTATAATTTAAACATAGATGTCTAAATATTTTATAACGTATATGTCTATATATATAATATACACATATATATTTGTATATATTCCTGTGTGTATATATATACATATGTATGTGTATATTATACATCTATATACACCAAAGATTACTTAGATTAAACGATAATCTGGAAATTTGAGGACAACGTTTGAATTGCCTTTATAGATTTACTTCAGGGTGAGGTAAGCCGAATTGTACTATTATTTTGCAATAAACGATATTGTCATTTTTTGCAATTCATAAAATATAGCAACATCCAATCTTTTATTTTAGTCTTTGCACAAACGGCACTGTTGTTCTCTCCAGAAATAGATTTTATAAATTTTTCCTCCATGAAGTATACTTTTTATTTGACTCCCCAAGCTGCAAGTGTTAAATTCATTTCCTAATTTGTTATTAAATCAAGTCATGTAAATCTGCCAGTTAAAACTTCTACAGGTCTGAGACAACCAGAGTTATTGGACTGAGTTATTATAATCCCAACCATTCATAAAGAAATGGTGCTTTATTAACTTTTGTGATGTTACTGTAAGAAAATGTATAGTTTCCTTTAGTCTTTTACAAATATGAAGTATGAGTTGTTGTCCCTGAGTAAGACTTTTTATGATACAGACTCAGAAATTAGTGTTATATTCCAATAACATGTATTGTGATGGTTATTTTTAAACTTAGAAAACAGATGTACCATTTCTTTTTTTCTGTTACATTAATCCACTGTAAAATTGGAGTGGGAACTTTAGGCAAGAGATATTCTGCAAAGGTTTCATGCAAACTGCATTTTGAAAATCAAGCTTTATGTCACACGCTTGTATGGTGACACGCAGGCTCTCTTAACGTGATTTCTGGGTGGATTTCAAATGGTTCTGGAGCTTCCTCAGATTACGTGCAAATTTGGCATGTACGTACACATGTGCATCTTCTGAAGAAAGACCCTCTGCCAGATTCCGAAAGGTTAAGCGTCACAGTGAGTGTTCTGATGTCTTACTAAACGAGCTTTAAATCCTGATCCTGATGTTTAATGGCTGTGTGTCATTCATTCATTCACTTATTTGCCCATTCATCCACTCAACAAAGGTTTATTGAATGTCTGTTTTGGAGTCTTTCTTGATTCCTTTCTTTCTCTCACCCCCTAGAACCGGTATGTCAGCAAATCCTCTCAGTACCATCCTAGAATTACATCCAGAATCTGACCACTTCTTGGCAATTCTGCCACTTCTTCCCTCATCCAAACCACGAGCATCTCTCAGCTGGCCCAATGGCTTCTGTGTTCTTCATTCTTGGCCTCTTATATTCTGTACCGAGTCCTCAACTCAGCAGCCAGAGGCATCTGGTTAAAACATAAATCAGACTGCGTTCTTCTATATTCAAAATCCTGCAGTGGCTTCCCCTCCCTCAGAGTCAAAGCCAAGTCTTCACAGAGGCCCAGAAGCTTCTTCTGGTCTTTCTGTTCCCATCTTCTATTGCTCTCTCCTCCACTCACTCAGCTCCAGCCACACTGGCCCTGGCTGTTCCTTCCACCTCAGGATCCTTGCACTTACTTCTGCCTGGACTCCTTCTCCTGAGTATCCCCATGGCTCGTCCTGACTTCCTTCAAGTCTCTGCTCAAATGTTCCCTCTGACCATCCTACTTTATATTGTACCCCTACACCCATCTGTCCTTCCTTATCCACCTTCCAGTTTTGTTGTTCTCTGTAGCACTCATCGCTTGCTAACACAATACTTAATACGTGTATTAATCTTGTGCCTCCAGGTGAGAGGCAGAAGTACATACTTATTGAATGATGGGTTTGTTCCAGGCACTGGGTTAGTGATGGCTGTTCAATGGCATGTAGAACGGCTATGACAAACTGTTGGGGAGTTTAGAGGCCAGAAGGGGGGACGTAGGCAATAAACAAGTAAACGCAGAAATGTGCAATTTACCTATTGGTGGCTACAGAGAATCATGAGAAGCCCTACTTGGTTCAAGTATCTGGGAAGCCCTTTCTGAGTCATCCTCCAAGTTGAGTCTGAAGACTGAGCAGCAAGCAGAGGCACGAGCATGTGTGACATGTTGAATGTTCTGGGGGAAACTGCAGTGAGAACAAGGATCAGAGCCTATGAGATTGTGTAGGTCATGTGAAGTATTTGGAATCTATTTCTTTTTTTAATTTGTTTCAAAGGAAGTCATTGGAGGGCTTAAGGAAATTTAAGATTTGAAAAGATTACTCTAGGGGCACCTGGGTGGCTCAGTGAGTTAAGCGTCCGACTTCGGCTCAGGTCATGATCTCGAGGTTCATGAGCTCAAGCCCTGCGTCAGGCTCTGGGCTAGTAGCTCAGAGCCTGAAGCCTGCTTCAGATTCTGTCTCCCTCTCTCTCTACCCCTTCCCTGCTCATGATCTATCTCTCTCTCTTTCTCAAAAATAAACATTAAACAGAAATTAAAAAAAAAAAAACTTTGAAAAGATCACTCTAGCTGAGAAGAGTTGCAGAGAGAAAAAGAAGAAGCAGGGAGGACTTACAAAGCCTGTAAGGGGGGACGGACAGATCACGTTGCAGGGAGGGCTGACTGCACCCAGCTTAGAGTGGGGTAATGGAAATGAAGGGAGGAAACCTAGACATGTATTTTGGAGAGACAATCACCAGAACTTACTGATGGATGGGTGTGGAGGGGATGTGGGGAGCTTACTTAACCTCTGGTCATGGTGACGATGAACTGTGCTTCCATACGCAGTCTGCCAAGCACCAGGTGAGGTACTTCACATACGAGGTCTCATGGGATCCTTGCAATACTGGGACTGTCTCCCCGGTAGGAGTAATGAAGCTGCAGCTCAGAGAAGTTAGCCAATGAACCCGTGACTGTTCCATTTTTAAGTGAGAGGATCATGATTTAGACCTAGGTCTGTCTGAATCTAAATTCTAGTTTCTTTCTTTTTTCTTAAATTTTTTTTCAGTGTTTATTTATTTTTGAGAGACAGAGACAGAGCATGAGTGGGGGAGGGGCAGAGAGAGAGGGAGACACAGAATCCTAAGCAGGCTCCAGGCTCTGAGCTGTCAGCACAGAGCTGGATGCGGGGGCTCCAACCCACAAATCACGAGATCATGACCTGAGCCAAAGTAGGACACTTAACCGACTGAGCCACCCAGGCGCCCCCTTCAGTTCTAGTTTCTTAACAACTATACTTGGTAACCTTAGGCATTAAGTAATCAAACGTCAACAAGCTGCCTAGAACTGTCTCTGATACATAACAAATCCTGGATTAATAATAAATACTAGATGAAATAGAAAAACTTAACCACGAATCTATTCACAAAGTTAAGAATTATCCCATTAATATATCTGGTGACTTAAACTTTTTTACTATACATTTGTCTTTCAGATCAATGTTTATAGGTAGGTCAGTAGACTGCCAAGTGATGTATTCATATAACAATGATTGCAATCGTCATGACAGTGAGCTTCTATGACGGTTGAGTTGTTCATTTAAATCCTGATCCAGGGGCGCCTGGGTGGCGCAGTCGGTTAAGCGTCCGACTTCAGCCAGGTCACGATCTCGCGGTCCGGGAGTTCGAGCCCCGCGTCAGGCTCTGGGCTGATGGCTCAGAGCCTGGAGCCTGTTTCCGATTCTGTGTCTCCCTCTCTCTCTGCTCCTCCCCCGTTCATGCTCTGTCTCTCTCTGTCCCAAAAATAAATAAACGTTGAAAAAAAAAATTAAAAAAAAAATCCTGATCCTGCTGTTTAATAGCTATGTAACATTCGTTCATTCATTTATTCATCCCTCCATCTCTGTTTTTTAATGACAAGGAGTTGTTCTTTCCTTCTTTTTCATTCACTGAACACAACACTTTTTGCATGTTACCACTGTAGACGTTGTAAGGAGAAGTAAAGGTAAATAACCAAGATCCCCACCTGTCAAGGAAGTTCGAGTTGAATTAGCATATAAAATATGTCCACAATAGTCTAATTAAAAACAGTATGAGCTCACTGTGATAAGAGAGGTTGTTGGCAGGGAATGAAGAAAACATTGGAGTACAGATTGCAAGTATGCAGAAGATTTTTTTTTTTACTTTTATTTGAAGTATAATAGAGACTAAAACGCATGTGGACAATAAGTGCACAGCTCAATTAATTCTGATAAACTGAATGCATCTGTGTAATAAGATCTTGATAAAGAAATGGAACATTACCAGACACTTTGTTCCTGCCCCTTCAAGGTACCAACCACATCTCCCCAAGAGACACCACTCTCCTGACTTCTAATAGCATTGATTGGTCTTGTTCATTTTGTGTATTAAATACATGGAATCATTCAGTAAACACTTCTTGGTGTCTGACTTCTTTATCTCAGCATTTTGTTTTAAACTTTATCCATGTTGTTGCATGTAATCATAGATTGTTCACTGTCATTGCTGTATAGTATTCAGTTATGTGACTATACCACAATTTGGCTTTTTTCTCCATTCTGTTGTTGACGGGTGTTTGGATAGTTTCTAGTTTGGGGTATTGTAAGTAGTAAGTGCTATTATAGCACATACTTTTTAGTGAACATATATATGTTAGGTGCATTCCATTCCTAGGTACATAGCCAACAGAAATGCATGTATATGTGTATTCTGCATGTATGGTTTTAAGACAAGTTAAAAAAAGTACATTCACAAAAAGTTAGTTTTTAATAATTACCTCCATGACAACCACATGCTTTCTAAAATCATTAACCAAGATCAATAACATTATCCCCAAAGTTATGGACTCAGGAATTCTAATTGAGGAGGGCATTGATTACCAATGTACCAACAATTATTGAAGGATTCCTCTGCATGAAGCCACTATGATTTTGGGGAAAAAAGAGAAGAAGAGACAATCCTTTTCTTCAAGGAATCTAGAGTTCTGTTGATGAGAGAAAAGTAACCAACTTAAAGCATTGAGATGCACCAAGGACAGACTATGGTGCAGAGTATCAAACAAATAGACTACCTTCTTTGTTTATCTAACACCCTTTAGGAAGATAACACAAATTTTAGACTCTGCAGTAGTATTGCCAAGAACATATTTCAGAATATTTGCACTTAAAGAGTACTGCATTTTAAGTTTTAAAACACAATAGCTGAATTACAAAGGTTAATATTTGATCGATGTTAATATTGCTTAATATATACATTTTTTAAATGTTTATTTATTTTTGAGACAGAGAGAGAGAGACAGAGTGTGAGCAGGGGAGGGTCAGAGAGAGGGAGACACAGAATCCGAAGCAGGCTCCAGGCTCTGAGCTGTCAGCACAGAGCCTGATGTGGGACTTGAATCCACACACCGTGAGATCATGACCTGAGCTGAAACCAAGAGTTGGATGCTTAACCGACTGAGCCATGCAGGTGCCCCTGTGCTAGCTTTTCTGCGCATGTTATAGAATTCTCACAACATCTATAGGAGGATGATATATATGAGCAGACTGGTGCAGCAATTCAAGAACAGTGACTAGAGGCCAGCCACCCTAGTTCTGCCACCTTCTAGCTGGTTGACTCTGAGCAAGGTCCTCTTCTTCAGCTTTTCCATCTGTCACATAGGGATGATTGTATTCTTACCTTACAGGTTGTTAGATGTAAATGGCTAGAATAGTACCTGGCACATGGTATGCACTGCATTATTATTTGACAGATTATTTTAAAATAAAAATGGGTTTGGAGAGAATTGAGTATAAAGCGTTTCTCAACCCCTTGTGAAGGAAAGGTTCATTTCTATGGCAATGACCTCTGATCACCCAAGCATTCAGGGTATAGATGGGAGCACATGTTATGATGTCAAAGAAACCAGTTGTGCTGAAAATATTATAGATTTCTGCTTGCAATGTCAGTACCTTGGGCCAGGGAAGATAGCAATACCTTAAGGACAAATGATTTCGGAATGAAGGCTGAACCAAGCAACAGATCTTTTAGAGATCTGAATTTCTTTCCTACAGAAACACTGAAGTGTTTCTCTTTGTCTCTACCTGCTTTTGAAACTCTTGGTGGCTCTGAAGGAAGGAATATACTGCACACCCAAAAGATAAACAGAAAACATTTTTTTTTTAGTCCTAATGTTCACATGCTTGCTGATATAAGCCCACAAGATAACTTTGGAAACTAAAGCATTAGGTTGAAAGGCTGACCTTGCTAATGCCACAGATTCAAAAGCACACAGACATGATCCAATCACTCCCCAGGGAATGTACATATTTGTCCTGGGATCTGCCATATGCAGGTAGATCTTATAACTGCTAGATCGCATTAAAAAAAAAAAAAATCATGGTCCACACCTATAGCAATAAAATCAGCAGCTAACTAATCCTACCCAAAACGAAAAAGCCCAAATCATTATGTGTCTTTTTGTATTTTAGACTTCTGGTTGGTTTTCTCTGTTTGGCTGGCAAATCTCATCTAATTACAATATATTTTTCATTTGTGTTTTAAAATAGCAATCCCAGCCCACTGTTATTATAACATATGCGGTAAGTTGTTGTTCCTGGGGTGGTGATAAATTCGTGGCGATCCATTCACATCCTCATGGGTTGGAATTAATCTTTCTCCTCTGATTTCCCACTACACTTTGTGCTTCTATTATTGTGCTTGCATAATTTGCTTTGTAGTGTAGCTATTTGTGAATGCATCTGTCTCCCCCACTAGATTGTGAGGACAAAAACTATCTCAGATTTCTGTTTCATTTTCCTTTCAGTCCCTATGTCACCCAATACACTTATTTATACATAGTAGGGACTCAATAGATATTGATAGTAGAATTGAATTGATTGATTGCAGTACAGCACATTTGGCTGCAGAACACCTCAGAGCAATGAGGCCCATCTGTCAATCAAAGCTGTGATCTTTGCTTCATTAACACCGTGGCTAAGCAATGAAGTAACAAGTCAGTGACAAAGAGCTTCATGCCCCCACATCCTGCAACTTAGATGCTAGATTATATACTTCTTTAAGCAGCAAGAATCCTTCTGAAAGCAAGATTCTATGTAGTGGCAATAATGATCCATAATTTTATACAGTCTGCATGTGAAGATTGAACCCCGCTATCTCTTTCCTTGCTCTTTATCCAAAAAGGCTGCTCCAGGGCTAATTACTTCTCTCAAAAGCTAGAGGAACTTTTTCCACTAAGCAGTTTGCAGTTCATTTTGGCCATCAATATTGGTACAAGATCCAGTCTAAGAATGTGGCACGTGGCTTTGAATTCTTTTATTGCCCGTGTCATTTTCTGGAGAAAATATCTCATTAGCTCTTTGATCTGAAGATCAAGCATTCCCCAGCTGGATTTTCTACCATTTGCCGAACGTAAGTTTGGCTTGTCCGTGGTGATAATAATTTGCACTACACTAGCTCTACTTTTTCCACTGCTACCTTTTTTTGGAGACGGTTGACATAAAAAAGAATGGAAGGAGCCGTCCTCCATCACACTCCATCTGGCCCTGCTGGTTACTTGGCGACTGAGGCAGCACATACATTTGGTGGACTGATAAGGAATGGGAAATCCACGATATTAATAATGGTTCTCTGTTCTCCAAAGCAAAAACCTTTCCAGATTAGCATCTCTCTTACAAACAGTCCATGTTGGGAGGAGGCTAGGCAAGATTCAGTGCTGAAAGAGAAAGAGAAATAAATGAATTAAAGACCAGCCAGGACACTTAAAGATGGCGTGTACTTCAACCGCTACAATTATTGAACGCCTAGCATGGTAAATAAATAAAACAATGTGCTTTCCCTTGAAGAGCTCCTGGTCTTTAGGGGCATTTAGATTCATGTAGATATATCGATAAGGTAGTAGGGCAAGAGGGGCACCTGGGTGGCTCAGTCAGTTAAGTGTCCACCTCAGCTCAAGTCATGATTTCGTGGTTTGTTGAGTTTGAGCCCCTCGTCGGGCTCTATGCTGACAGCGCGGAGCCTGCTTGGGATTCTCTCTCTCTTTCTCTCTCTGCCCCTCCCCTGTTCTCTTTTTCTCCCTAAAATGAATAAATAAACTCTAAAAAATTACTTTATAAAAAAAAGTAGTAGAGCAAGTGTCATTTCATATGGCTCTGTAGAAGTCTGTTTCTTTCAGGTCTGAAATGACCCTCGATAGTTTTAGCAGTGATGGCAGTAAAAATATGATAGCCCATTGGCAATCTGAATGAAATCAACCTTTTTACCTGGAGAATTATAATGTTTCTACAACAAGAAAAGACAGATTGAAAGGAAATTGTAAAATGTAACGCTTAAGGTCTTTTGAGTACTTGGTTTTTAACTATTCCTTACTTTCATTTTCACTTACTTTCATTTTTACTTTTGTTTTCCATGGAACTTCGAGTCATAACTTAATGAAAAGTATAAATTGTATAGGTGAGAGTATGGCCTTATTTTTTTTAAGGTTTATTTATTTTTGAGAGAGAGAGAGAGAGAGAGAGAGAGAGAGAGAGAACACAAACAAGGGAAGGGCAGAGAAAGGGGGAGATACAGAATCCGAAGTAGGCTCCAGACTCTGAGCTGTCAGCACAGAGCCCGATACAGGGCTTAAACTCATGTACCATGAGAAAATGACCTGAGCTCAAGTCAGGCTCCCAACTGACTGAGCCACCCAGGCGTCCCCAGAAGTGTGGCCTTTAACTTGGAATCTTTGGGCCGTGTGAAATGATAACTTTTGTGGGCCCTGGACGCTTGGCTTTCATAGGCATTGTCCTCCATAAAAATAATAAAAGTACTTGATGATTTGTTGGTATAAACAATATATAATACAAGATTGATTATATTAGTTTTTATTTTTGTGCACTGTGCCGATGGAGAAGTTTACCTGTCATTGGAGATAGGGCTTGACCAAGAGCATTTTTCTAAACCTCCACATGAATGAGAATCACTATGCTTTGGAAGTCACCTGCTATCCCACAAGGACCTCGGAATAATCTGTGGGAGTGGCTGCCTTCTCCACTTCCTTCAACTTCCAGTTTTCATAAGCCACTCACTCTGCATATGAAATACACCTGGTGTGGGAATATGGCAGAATAGATATGCTACTAAAATAGCCAGATTTAGCAAATCAAAATGCAGGACATCCAGCTGAATTTGTATTTTAGATATATTTAGGTGTGGGACAAAGTATGCATTGTCTATCTGAAATTCAAATTCAACTGGGCATCCTGTATTTTACCTGGCAACTCTGTATGCTTCCTCTATTCTTGGAACTCAAGTTGTTTTTCCCTCATAACATACACTTTCTGATTAATATGTCATGCACTAATAAAGTGTTTCCCAAAGAATGCTCTGTAGACTATTAATAGGAATCACTCAAACAAACAAACAAACAAAAAAACAAACAAAAAAACCCACCAAGACTCACATGGTCAAAGATGTTTGCTTTCTCTAAAGCACATTCTCTTGGGTTCTTCTGTATACTAACGTACATTATGACTCTCCAAGAGCAGAATATGGTAGGCATATGTCCCAAACTTACCATTCCACTGAGTGGTTTCCTTTCCTTCTGGAGTTTCTCACAGGACTGAAATTTCTGATGGGACACACTAATACCCCACCAAGGGCCAATGTGTCTTTATTTATGATGAAGGTGATGGATATTTTGAATCTGCCTCACTGATTTGCTTTACTTTCCTCTTCTCTTTTGCTCTTGGCTTCTGTGGTGGGGAATACACAGCAGGGTGAAATGTGTTTTGCTGGCTCCCTCTTTTGACTGGGTTAGGTTTAGTTAGAGATGGAGTTTACAATGTGGGGTCTCTGGAATGTGGATTTTACCTTAGTATTGAATGAAGGACACCTGAGGCAGATGTACAGGGCCAGCATAGTTTGTGGAGTCCAGAGCAAAATGAAGATTTGGGCTCCTTGATTAGAAATTACTAAAAATTTCAAGATGGCGACAGCAGATCATTAATCCAAGCATAGGGCACACAGATGGCATGACCATGAATTCAGCCCTGCTGGAGCACCTTCCTCAGTGCCAACATACTGGGAGTCCTTACCCAGAAAACTCCAGAAGGAGTTTCCAAAGGCTAATCATCAGGACTATCTTCAGATACCAAAGGGTCAAAAGTGGAAGCAAGTTCACTAGACTGGGCCCCAGGGGACATAAAATTTTGGCATTTTGTTCATTGTGGATTTTACATTAATTTTGATTTTTAAAAACATTGTATTATGGATATTTTATCTTGATTTTGGTGCTGTCTTAGTTTTCTCAGGTTGCTGTAGCAAAATTCCCTAGACTAGGTGACTTAACAGAAATTTACTTCTCACAGTTCTGGAGCCTGGATGTCCAAGATCTACCTGCCAGTAAATTCAGTTTCTGTGAGGGAGGGTTCTCGTCCTGGCTTGCAGAAGGCCACCTTCTTGCTATGTCTTCATATGGCATTTCCTTTGTACACATATGGGAGGCAAGAGGAGTAGGGAGGAGACAGAGAGTGAGAAGGAGAGAGAGAGTGAGGAAGAGAGGAGGACATCTTTTTCTCTTCTTATAAGGCCATTAATCCCATGATGAAGGCCACATCTTCATGACCTAATCTAATCCTAATTACTTCTCAAAGAGTACCATCTGCAAACACCATCACATTGGGAGTTAGGCCTTCAACATATGAATTTTGGGTGCACATACTCAGTTCATAACAGGTGCCCCCCAAATTTTATGCAAGGCCCTCGGCCAAATTTTTGGTCTAGCAAAAGATGATGAAGAAAGTATGCTTTATCATTGTTTACTTTAAAAAATATGTTTTTAAAAGAAGAACATTTTCTTAATTTATTTTTGTGTTTTAATAAATTTTTTTAACATTTTTTAATTTATTTTTGAGAGACCGAGAGAGGCAGAGCATGATAAGAGGAAGGGCAGAGAAAGAGGGAGACAACAGAATCTGAAACAGGCTCCAGGCTCTGGGCTGTCAGCACAGAGCCTGATGTGGGGCTCGAACTCACAAACCGTGAGATCATGACCTGAGCCAAAATTGGACACTTAACTGACTGAGCCACCCAGGCGCCCCTTAATTTATTTTTGTTTTACAACTCACACACAGAAATACATATATGTATACATCCATCCATATACCCCAATGAATAAATATGACTTCTTGGAAATAACTGGCACAAAATCTAGAATCATTCTTTAAGATGACTTTAAACAGAAATGAAAAATGCAAGATTAATCTATTATTCTTTCATTAGAATTATATGTATTTCATATAAACAATTATCCCAAAGAAGGCAAATTTCTTTTTAAAAAAGTTGTAGCCTGGAGCACCTGGGTGGCCCAGTTGGTTAAGCGGTTAAGCATCTGACTTCAGCTCAGGTCATGATCTCATGGTTCGTGAATTCAATCCCTGTGTCAGGCTCTGTGTTGACAGCTCAGAACCTGGAGACTGCTTCCTATTCTATGTCTCCCTTTCTCTCTGTGTCCCTCCCCACCCCTCACTCTCTCTCTCTCTCTCTCAAAAATAAATAAACACTAAAAAAATTCCTTTTAAGTTGTAGCCAAATATATTTCATCTGCTAATTTATCAGGTATATGTTTTTTTCTTTCTCTATATTAAAACAGTTACCTGATTAAGCATAACTTCTAAATGATGAGAAAGAAATCTTTTAAAAGTTATTTTCTTAAGTTTCTAGAATACTTAATCGTTGGTTTATTGTTTTAAGTGTCATCTGTTTCTGAGTGCCAAGAGTCATTTCTTCACATTTTGACAGAAATGCTCTTCTTTGGTGGCTGAAGCCTCCTCCACTGTCAGTCCCCATGCCTTCCGCGGGGCTGATGCCACCCCCAAAGATAGGCTAGACCCAGGGCTCAGCCATGGATGATCAGCAAATTCTATCTCCTGCCATGGAGTGATTGCTTGTGGACCAGCAAATGATCTATGTGATACCAATGAGAACCAGCCCCAGGCTTTTGATGGAATTAT
Source organism: Lynx rufus (assembly GCF_022079265.1). NCBI lineage: Eukaryota > Metazoa > Chordata > Mammalia > Carnivora > Felidae > Lynx > Lynx rufus. Next base: position 123,306,179 of record NW_025814856.1, read on the forward strand.
TAGAAAAAGGCACTTCCTGAGCTGGAAGAATGTCAGCCTGGAACTGCAGGAGCCATCTTGGCCACTCCTGAGGGGAGGCAGACAGAAGAATGCGCACACAGAGGGAGAGGAGTCAGACCTGGCCGCGACAGATTCCTGATGATGGTTTTTGAGCACCTGGATCAAGCCATGTCTGAAGCAAGTCCCACCCCAGACTTATTGTTATGGAAACAACAAATTCAGTACTACAAACATTAGGCACAGGACTGTCAGAACTGGAGGGGAGTGATGACTGTAGGGCAGATGCAGCTTCTCAGTAATACCACAGTTGGTCTTGAAGATTCATTACTGACACCTCCCCTCAGACTATGTTAGAGGCCTCCTTATAACCTGGATGGCCATACTTGTCATGAGAAATTTTAATTGCCTGCTTACCTATCTGTCTCCTCATCTGGACAGAGATAGGCTCCTCAGGAGGCTGCTTTCATGGGACAAAGCATTCACTTGGTGCTTACTAAGTGTTAGGCTCTACTGGATCACTACTGCCTTGTAGTCTGTCTGTGTGTGTCAGGGTAGTGAGGAAGTCTCTGAATTTACTTTCCTTTAGAACACATATTAAAACTCAATAACAACTGAATCAACTCTTTAAAACAAGTGTAGATAAACGTTTTCTCCAAAAAGACAGAGAAATATTTAAAATAAAAATTTAAAGGCTTTTCAGGTTCTAAGGTCTCTTTTGCTGTTACAATGTGAAAACAGCCATAGCCAACATCTAAGCAAATGACAGAGCTGTTTTCTGATAAAACTTTATTTATGGACACAGAAATGGGAATTTCATACAGTTTTTACATGTCATAAAATATTGTTTCTTCTTTTGGTATTTTTCAACTATTTAAAAAGGCAAAAATGTTCATAGCTCTTGGCCTGTACAAAACCAGATGGTGGACTGAATCTTGCCTATAGGCAGTAATTTGCATACCCTGTTCAGAACTTAGATCAGTACTTTCCAAATATGTGAGCCACATATGTAATATAAAAATTTCTGGTATCTATAGTTAAAAAAACACACAAAAAGAAACAGGTGAAATTAATTTTAGTAATATATTTCATCCCCTCCAATATAACCATTTTTGATCGTTTCAACATATGTTCAATATAAAAATTAATTAATGTTATGTTTTACATTCTTTACATTTGTACTAAATTTTTGAATACTGGTATTGTTTTACATTAAAGCACATCTCTATTTGTATGCTAAGTTTCCATCAGAAATACTTGATTTGGATTTAGATTTCATAACATTTGCAACAGAAAACAGATTCACATACACAAGTTATTAAAAAAAAATTCTTCAAAGTTTTCCAGTAGTTGAATCAAGAATCGGTTTTTAAATTTTTGTAATATTTATTTAATTTTGAGAGCGGGGAGGGGCAGAGAGTGAGGGAGACACAGAATCCGAAGCAGGCTCCAGGCTCTGAGCCGTCAGCACAAAGCCCAATGCAGGGCTCCAACTCACAAACTGTGAGATCATGACCTGAGCTGAAGTCAGACACTTAATAGACTGAGCCACCCAGGCGCCCCAAGTATCAGTTTTTAAATGTGTTAAATAAAATTAAAAATTTAGTTTGTTAATTACTCTGGCCATATCTGAAGTGCTCATAGCTACGATGTGATGTTGGACAGCACAGACTCAGAACAACAAAAGATTGTATTTTTTTTGCCGAGAGGAGTAATTTCCCTGGCATGATTTAGAATGGTTAGTAAATGGTGATTATAAAAAGAAGATCGACTATGACAGTGTTTTAAATGTGTTTAAATTCTTGGCAGACCATATACACCCTCTAGAGCCTGCAGCTAGGGCAGACCTCCCCTCCTTGGTTCACCCCCCGGAGCCCTCATGCCCAGACTGTAGTGACTAAGGAAGAGAAAAAATATGAAATATTGCCGAAGAGGTAGTTAGCAGCAGATCATGTAGAGCCTGGTGAACAAGGATGAGGATTTCAGACTTTCTCCTCAGCCTGATGGGTCGTCATTGGACACCTTTGAGTTGCTTTTGGAGAACAGGCTTTAAGGGGGTGAAGGTAAAGTGGAGGTCAGTCATGAGACTATTGCAGGTTTGAGGTGAAAGAAAATGGTGGTGCAGGGCCGTGGTGAGGTAAAACAAGGAAGGTACCTGGGGCTCTAAACTGGAGGAGGCCTTCACCCTAAGGTCATGCTCCTGAGGTTGCACAATCCTGGGAGTGAGCAGCTCCTTCAGTGTTGGCCCTGCTGGCTGGGATGTGAGGGCTTCTGTGGACAAGTGAGAGAAGTCACCAGGATTGGCATCTGTTTTGAAGGAAGAACCCACAGAATCTACCGATGGACTAGACATAGAACATGGGAGAAAGAGGGGAGTCAAGTCTAATATCACATTCTTGATTTTCACCGTGGATCCAGCCTGCCCTAGTGAAGCCCGCACAGCTCATCCTGCTCTGTTGGTGAAAGAGCAGACCTAGACTGGCCGACTCCATTTTGTTCTGTGTCCTCCATCTTGAGTGACTATGTCCCCGGCATGGCCCCCTTTCCGGAAAAATCGCAGAAAGAAATTCCCTCTCAAACCTCAGACCACGCTTCCTCCCTTTGAGTAACTTCCTGCTCACCTGTTCAAACTTCCCATTCAAACCACGCCCGGCAACCTGCGCAACGGGACTCTGACCCTTCCCCAGCCAATCGGCTAAGGCCACGACCATCACACCCCCAACTGCCCCTAGATCCCTATAAAACCTTTGTGCTTTTGAAACATGCTCTCTCTCTCCGGCATCTCACTGCTGCGTCGGTGCAGGTAGGGGATTGAGCTCGAGCTAGCTCGGATGAAAGCTTTTTGCTTTTGCATTGGACTCGGCTCCCTGGTGGTCTTTGGGGATCACGAATTCTGGGCATAACATTGGCAAGTCTACCAGAGCACAGAGGTGTCCTGAAAATAGGAGATTTCAATTAAACACGTTTCGAAATGGCAAGTTCAGTGGTGCAGCCCCAATCTCTTTCATTGTAACAAAGGTCACACTGTCCATAAAACTGGATGGTTTATGGTCCCACTTCATTGTGAGCCAGCCCAGGGCTGCCTTGTCCTTAATACACCTGTAAGAAGTCCCAGCAGGCACGTGGGCCCTGGGGTAGGGCTGCATGAACCTGTTTTCACCCAATCTCCGATGCAAAGGCTGCCTTGACCCTTCACTCCATCAAGCAGGGCATCAGCCCATCCCCATCCCCCTTCTCCCCACTTGGGCTGCTCCTCAGCCTGTAATGGAAATCCAGCCTCGTTCTTCCCCCCTCCCCCACCATCTCCACCCCTCTCAAATTCCATTTTACAACACACAAAGCAAGATAGCCTTTGTTAAAAAGTTTAATGTTCTTAATTAGTTGAATCGGTTGGGCTAATTAGAATACCAATTAGAACTGGCAGGGCTATTGTTAATTTGAAAGTGCTGTGGTCTAGTGTTAATCGCTATTAAACCTTATAGTTTGTGAAAGATAGAGAGAGGATGAATTCACAAAATACATTTTAAATGTGAAAGGTCTGTGGTCAGAGGGATCCCGCCCCATCAGGGAGAGTTCCAGGGAAACAAGACCACAGAGAAACGCAGTTGCTAAAGACGGGGCCCTGTGAGGCGCACAAGACCCTCTCTTTTCAAAAAATGTTAAAAGCCTGCAATGTGTTTTAAAAATAGCCAAAGTGTTTAATTCATCTAATGGACTAATGATCTGGAATGATTCTTTTTGGAAAAAGAAACAAACAGTGTTTAAGTTACCAGGGCACAAAAAAGTTTCTGTCATTACCAGAGCGGTGCGTCCCTTTGGATTGTAACTTCCTAACTCTAAGGAGCAACCCTCAGGATTAAACCTCTTTTGTTTCTGGTCACTGTGTGACTGGGGAGATTAAACACACAAAACCAGAGAAAGTCTTTGCGCAAAAGAAGTTCCATGTTTGGACGGTGGTGATGCATGAGTCCATATTTTCATGTCTCATTTGGAAATGACTAAATGGATAAGCAAGTCCTAATTTATGTTTTCAGACAAGTATAAAAATCACTCCTCGTTTTCTCAACAAGCAAATATGGAATGGACAATTATAGCTATTCTTACCGTACATTTTCGGAGAGATGACTTTATTTTCCCTCTATTCCAGTGATAAAGACAGAAGGTATTGCCATCCATCATCGCTGGTGTCCTCTCAATATATCTGTGATACATTTCCAGAAAATAAACCATGCAGTTTATAGAAAACAAATATAAAGATGTATTTTATCATATGTATTATGGCACTGTTAGGAAACAAGGAATCTTTTTAAATGGTGAATTGCTTTACAAAGGATATAAAAATGTTCAGTGCAATTGCCACCTCAAATCTTCTTGGAGCTAAGTGGAGCATAAATTTAAAGCAGACAGACCAACAAATAAATAACTGACTGAGTGACTACCCGTGGAGTGTTTGTGTACAAAAACTTGTAGGAAAACGAAGGTTTATAGCCCAAAATGTGCTCCAAGTGTTTCTTAAGATACACGGTGACATTGATATCAAGGATACTAGATGGAAATCATGTCTAAGTTAATCCAGGTCATTGTGTTAAATCCTAGTTGTCCCTGATCCAGCACCACCAGCATGATAGGCCTTATGCAAGGTGTCTGCCCTGCAGATGTGAGGCATACATTGTTAAAAAAAAAACCTGATTGGAGTCTTAGGAAAGACTGAGGTCAGGCAAAACAAACAAAATAATACTCGATAACATCAACACAGATGTGTTTTCTTTCAATGTGGATTCACGCACCCCATCAGGCCTTTTGCCTCGCCATTGATGGTTTTACGTTGACTTGTAATCCTACTCACCAGTTCCAATTCTTTCAGGTCGACTAGTTAAATGTTAGCTTTAGGGTATGGTTAAAAAGAATATTTTTGTTTAACTTTTATTTTTATTTTTAGCCTATGGGTAAATAAGGAGCCGTTTTTTATGAGATGCCAAAGAATCCAATTTTCGATATCTGTCAAATATCTATTAAGTGTCAGAGATTTCCCTCTGAGCACAGAGAGAGAGGAAAAACCAAGAGGAGTGAAGTGCAGACCTCAGGTAAAAGTTTGACCTGGGAACTATACTGATCCACTGGTTACTTTTATTTCCTTTCATTTAATTTGACTGCATTTTGTCTTACTCATTTCCTTGCCTATGTTTTGTAGCTGCTTTTTCTCCTTATAGCCAAACCCCTAGATAAATTTGTTCTAAAGTCAAACCATAAATGCCTTCGTTAATTCATCCATGCAGTAATTTAACACTTATTGTCTACCATGTACGAGGTAGTGTTCTAGGCTCTCAGGTACAGAAGTGCAAATATAAGACACCCATGTCAAAAAAGTTCTCGGTCTAAGAAGAAAGGGAAAGGTATAAAGAAACGTTGTAATGCAGTCTAACAAGTAGTGGTTCAGGGTCAAGAGTAAGGTGATTTGAAGGATAAAAGATGGAGTGAGAAACTTGCTCTGTTGGCAGAAATGGGGAGATAAATTCTGAAGAACAGTAGGACCACGATGGGATTGTTATCCTCCAGAATGTTCAGTGGAGGGGCTCTGGCTTATGGCTTGGTGGTGTTGGGAGGCATTTGATGTTATTTGAACCTGAAAAATATAATGCAAAAGCAAAGTAAAAGTACAACTCTGATATAAGACGCGGGTATATTTTCTTTCTAGAATCTCTTGAGGACAGGAGTTGAGCCACAACATAACGGATTGTGTGGTTCAGAAAGTTACTTCATGAATTAACAAAGCTCAGTGATAATTTTTCATCCACAAAGCCATCGATAGGATTGGGCCAATATGACATATTTTCAGAAAATGCTTCTGGCAGCCGTAAAAGGTATGTGAACATCAAAGAAAGCATATACAGTTCAATTTCCTTTTTAGAATGTTCATACAACAAATGAAATAATTTTATTTCCTTTTCGGTTCGACTCGAGACTAAAAATATCCCTTATTACTAAAGAAAGCATTCATACCAGGTCAAGCTCCTTCCCTTGAAAATAGATTCAGTGAGGTCCTATCAAGATACCATTTCTCATTTGTCCTGTCTCCCCAACCTCCCTGGAAATGTGTGAGCAAATCTCTCATTTTACTGTGGGTGCTTAAGGCCTGTTATTTGATGTCTGTGTGTCTGCGCATCTGTGGGTATGTTTATAGTTTATTTGCCCCATGTCATTCTGCAGAAATGGATTCACTCAGTCAACTAGATGGGAGAGCTTTGAGCTTAGCTATCAGCTGGAGGAACAAAGGGACTACAATCAGGAGAAGCCCCTGCGGGGAAGGGAGTCTACCCAGGCAGTCCCCTGAGGGTCCTCATCAACATTGGAGAACTGTTTTGACAGAACCACTGAATTGGGTGCAGGAGTCAAATTCCTGGGACATCAAACCAGGACAGATTTCCTGCTCACCCACAAACAACAGAGACCCCTCTGCCTTTGGGGAATAGGAGGAGCCCAGGCTGAGGGGCACGCTGGCTTCCAGGGTTGGTTGGAAGAACTTGCTGTAGGCAAAAGGGCAAGGAACATTGAGTAGCAGAAATGGAAGCAAATAATTTATTTTTTTTCAAATTGCGAGCCCTGATGTCTGGCCCCAGATATGTGAGCATATTCTCCATTCTTCGAACAAAAGAAACACACATGCTTATTCCACCCTTTTCCGCCTCATCTGGCAGCCGCTTTCTGGTCCAGCAGACACTAACATCTAATGAGTCAAACTTCTCATTTTCAGACTAATCAGTCGGCTGCACTAATTGCAAATGCAAATATGCAAATTTATATTAATTAATTACTCTGCTAATTAGTTCTGCGGTCTTTTTTGGGTAATAAATCATTGTGCAGTGGAAGGGAAACAAGTCCTGTCCCATTTCACTCCACATAAAAATTTAATGTACTCATGGAAGAAAATATATATATATAAAAAAAAAGACACCCTGAGTTGATCACTGTGCTTCTACTGACGAGCCCCCTCCAGAAAGGTGCAATTGTGAGAGGGCTTTCACATCTTCAGCAAATGCCATCACTAAGGTGCCTGTTAGCAATTTAATTATCACATTATGAGCTTCAGAAAAAGCCAGTTTGCTGTGCTGCAGGCTGTGACATGGAGCTCGGCAGTTCACCCACTTTGCAGCAAAACACTTATAAATAAAATGAGAATATAGAGAGGGAATCACATTTCTTTGCAGAAACGCTGTAGCTTGGGATCCGACGTTTTCAGGGGTTTTGTTGTTACTGTTGTTGTTTTAAGCCAAAAGGATCATCTTGAGTTCCGTGCCTTTGAATGAAAAGTTTTATCGTTCAGGTTTAGGGATGCATTGAAGGACTGTGTTGGGGGAGGGAGGTTGGGAAGAGGGAGGTGACTAGGAGCTAGCAGGAGAGGAAACTGTCTTCCACATGTCTAGGAGTGATGAGCACTCATTTATTTCATAAATTCTTATTGGAGACCTACTCTGTTACCAGCTACCCACTGTAGGGGAGATAGTGACATGTAAGTGATGCGTGGAAATGATCTCTCTCAATTAGACTATGAATTCTTTGAGGATAAGAGGCTCTGTCTGATCATCTCTGTGTTCCCAGTTTTATACCCAGATAGAACATTCAGTAAGTATTTGCTGAATGAATGAGTGAATGAGTGAATGAGTGAATGAATGAATGGCGGCAGCCTTCAAGGACCTCAAGTCTAGTTAAGGTAACAATAACTGTAACTCATGTATAGATTTGCCTTTTTGTTGGGCAGTGCTGAATGATACTCAGTGATTAGGAGATGAGAGGAAGGACCCATGGTGGTTAAGACTGAAATCCTCACATGTGAAATGTCCCCTCATTTCCTTCTCCTTCTCAACAAGAAATTTCTACTTTAATCCCCCGTGCTCATTCCTTTCTATTGTGCCTTCTCCATGTGGGATTTGATGTGGAAGCATTAAAGAGGAAACTGCCATCATTACAGCTGGGCAACTGGCATGCAAGCCCTAGCTCAGCCTCTGGAGGTTTTGTAATCTTGGGCAAGCCATTTAACCTCATGGAGTCAGTTTCTTCATGGGTAAAAACAGAGTGATGGGTTTATCATCAGCACTGTGGAGGCCAGAGCTTTGTAGTCAGGCAACTCAGCACCCATTCCTTACCTCCCACCTGCTCTCTGTGTGATGTTAGGTCTTTATTTTTTATTGTTTATAAAAATTCTTTACTTTGGGGACACCTGGGTGGCTCCGTTGATTAAGTATCCGACTTTCAATTTCGGCTCAGGTCACGATCTTAAGGTTTGTGAGTTCAAGCCCGCCCGTTGGGCAGCACGCAGAGCCTGCTTGGGATTCTGTCTCTCCCTCTCTCTGCTCCTCCCCAGCTTGTGCACACACACACTCTCTCTCTCTCTCTCTCAAGATAAATAAATAAACTTAAAAAATTCTTTACTTTTGGATTTTTTTAAAAATTAGACTGTAGGACACATGCACATGGTATGAAAATTTAAAACTACACAAGAAAATTAATAAGAAATGAGTGTTCCTCCTTGATCCCTAGCCTCTCTGTCCCCTCCCCAGTGCCAACAAATAATCCTATGCATCCTCCCAGTGATACAGAGATAGTGTGTGTGTGTCTGTTTTCCCACGCACAAATGAATGATAGTATACCATAATACTCTCATGCATCTGACTCTTAACATATTGGTATCTGTAAGCTACCTCACACAAATTTTTTTTTTAATGTTTATTTTATTTTTGAGAGAGACAAAGAGACAGAGCATGAGCAGGGGTGGGGCAGAGAGAGGGAGACACAGAATCTGAAGCAGGCTCCAGGCTCTGAGCTGGCAGAGAGTTCAGGGCCTGAACTTGTGAATCGGGAGGTCATGACCTGAGAGCCGAAGTCAGATGCTCAACGGACTGAGCAGCCCAGGCGCCCCAACCTCATACTCTTTAAACCTGCGTGTTTTCCATTGTATAAGAACACAGTAATTTTTTTTTTGTATTAGCCACTAATTGAGGGACGCTTCATTCCCATTTTTCTGCTACTACAAATAATGTTGCAATTAATATCCTTATACATATGAGATTTCACCCATGTGAAGGTAGATCTCCAGGATGATACCTATAAAAAGATTGCTGGACCAAAGGACACATACTTTCGAATTTTGAAACGTTACTAAACTTATCCTCTCTCTGAAACCCTTTTTCCTTCTTATTATATTTCAATGTACGTTAATAAGCTATAAATAACTTATTTCTTTGCTACACTCTGTTAGCAAGGACAATGTTGCCCAATCATATGTGTACCATAGATACTTGTAGGTCGACTGGTGGATCCAGAAATGTTTCCCATGCTTGTGACAGCCTCCATCGTCCCCCGTGCAGCTCACTTCTCTTATTTTCTGTCTTGATGTGAACACAATTTGGAGACTATTTTCTCAAAGATAAAACAAAATAAACATCTTTTGAATGTTCCATGGCTTGTGCTGGATGATTAACAATTCTTCAGCAGAATCCTCCAACCTGCTGGTCTTGGAACAGCCTTGGGAGAGGCCTGTGAGGCACTTCCGTGGGTTTCTGTGTGTGGGAGAATTCCTACCCTTCCACTCTGCAGGGCATATGGCTGTGCTCTATAGGGCCCAAAGGGGAAGAGTTGGGCTGATTATTTATTTCATATCAGAGCCTGAGACCACTAACAATCTTAGATCATAATTAGATTGATAAAAGTGGATAGTGATGCAGATTTTAAGAATACAAAAGGGTGTGGTTCAAAATCTGGAGCACTGAAACTTCAAAATTCCATCTGAAAGGAAAAAAATGTTATTAATAAATGCTTTATGAAAGTGAATGGGAAAAAATGTAAGCATGTTTTCTTGAGAAAATTAAATTAAAAATGCTATGCCATATATTAGATGTGTGATGTATTTGAGTCATATCTTTCTAGAAGAAGAGATTTTTTCAATAGATTATTTTTCCTAGCTCATGTTTGGAATAAGAAATGATTGAGTTTTCGTTTTGGTCTTGGCCTCACCATTTCTTAGCAATCAGCTATAGTTACAGGATGATGCTAGTGAGCTGAGGTTGAGTATTTCATGTCCTAAAATGACCGATTGGCTCATCGGAAGGGAACTGTGCTCTGTACCAGCATGCTGTAGCCACCTCTTGTGAAAACATGTGCTGCTGCTTATAAAAAGAAATGCGTTAGGTTTCCAGGAAAAGCAATTTAAAATCTATGCCCTTTTCAAACCTTTTCTTTTATATTCATGCTTTTGCATTAAAAAAATGACAATCACCTCTAATCTTACAATCCAAAGATGACTACTATAAACATTTAGGGTTATACCCTTCCAGACTTTTATCTCTAGCTACATCTAGAGCTGTGAGTATGCGTGTCCATTCATACTTCTTTACAGACATGTCCCTGACATTCCTGGGATCTGCATTGAGGCTGCAGCTAGATCAGTAGGTTAAGGCTCTTTCTGATTGGTTAGAGTCAGTGCTCCCACATTTGCAAATACTTTGGGAATCACCTGGATTCTGTTTAACAAAAGTGGAGTCAACCTCTCCCTACTGTTTTGGGGTGTGTGTGTGTGTGTGTGTGTATGTGTGCACGTGTGCGTGCATACACCATGGTTGTGACTCATTGGTGTCATTTTTTCCAAATGCACAACCTCACTTTTATTTCTGCAGAGTATTCAGTTGTGGGAATGGACACTTCACAATGTATTCAGCCAGTCTTATGTTATGGGACATTTTGAATTGTTTTCAGTTCAGTTGTTTTTAAATTCATATGTCATCCTATTTTATGTTTGTGAGCCTCCCCTTTCCTTTGTTACCTTTGTTGCTTACATTTCTTTCCACTAGTGGTTTGTTCTACACTTATCACTCTCTAGTACTCATTATGTTTTTATTGAAAATATTTGAATCAATCTTTATCAGCATTAGGATTTAATCAGTTTCTGCTAATTTCCCCACCCCCAGTTTCCTGTGACAGTAGATACCTTTGCTTTTATTATCTCTTCCCACCTCCAATTCTCAGCTGATGTTTAAATAATTGGGGACTTTTAGACCCATTTCTTGAGGTACAATTTGTGTCTCTTCTTTTCAGAATTATGTTTGGCATTTGCATCACTTATATTCATATTAACAATTGCTTACCTATTAAGTCTGACCTTTACTGCTTTCATTGCTATCATTTCTTTTAAGCAACATTTTACATACATTTAAATTCTTTATTTTCATGCCTTTCTCAATGAACTGAAATACTTTTTTGAGGACATTTTTCAGAAAAGATATGTGTTTGATCAACGTTTTTAGCTCTTGCCTATCAGAAAAAAAAATCTTTCTCTTTTCTCTTGTTTTCGAACATAAATGGCACAGGATTTATTTTTAAAGTTTTCTTCAAATTTCTTTGTGTATTCCTCCCAATTAATTTCTGGCTTTGATTTTAATCTGCTTTTTTTTTTCTTTCTTTCTTCCTGGAATACCTTTTAAAAAAATTACTCATGCCTGAATATATATAGATTTTTTTCTTCATCTTTCAAGTAGAAAATCATAACTAGAATTTGTGTATGTGTATGTGTGCACATGCCTTTCTTCCTTATCTTGTGTAATGAACCCATGGAATCCAGACTCATCTAGCATTTTTTTCATCACAGGAATCTTTCTGCTGTTATTTCTTAGACAATTAATGCTCCTGTATGTTTCTGTTTTCTTGTGTTCTTCCCATTGTACTCTTACCATGTCTTTTGGGTTTATCATCCATGTCACTGATCTTTCTGCTTACCGTTTGTTTTATGTGTGTATTTTCACACTGAGTTCTGGGAGAAGCTCGGAAGCTGCTCCCCCAATTAAGGCATTCAGTTTTCTGCAGTACCTATCCTGCTCTTCACCTCTGTACTTGCAATCTTGCATTTGAAAATCCTGGTTTTTGGGGGGCACCCAGGTGGCTCAGTCGGTTAAACGTCCAACTCTTGATTTCAGCTCAGGTCATGATCTCAGGGTTTGTGAGTTTGAGCCCCACAGGGGGCTCTGCACTGACAGCATGGAGCCCGCTTGGAACTCTCTCTCTTTCCCTCTCTCTCTCTGCCCCTCTTCCACCTCTTTCTCAAAATAAATAAATAAACATTAAAAAAAAGAAAATCCTGTTTTTAATCTGAAATAATCTTTTCCTGGTAGCAGATTTTTCCTTTACAGAGACGCAACGCTGAAATATCCTGACTTTACAACAGTATGGATTGTCATATAAATGGAATATGCAACTTCAAATGTACAATTTTTACAAGTTTCTGGTCATAAATCTACATCGTTTTGGGAATTTGTCCCTGCTGCTTCTTTTGGTCAAGTGAATCTTTTCATATGTCTGGTGAATTTTCACCTTGGAGGGAAGGAGCAGAGATGGACGCTTGTTTATTTTAAAGTACTATGATGGCTTCATTGGCAATTTTATAGATCTCTGTTCGTAGGTATTTTAGTTCCAGACAAAAAGAAGTGAAAATAGCTTATATTTTCTGGGGTCTTATTTTTGCAGATAGAGGTTCCAGATGCTTGAGAAGAGACTGAAGGAAATATAGCTGGAAGCGATTTGAGTTCTGGACCCCATGGTTTTCTTCCTGGTGTCCCTTAGTGCCTGGCCTGCCTTGTGCAGCCCAGGCAACAGGATGACATTGTTGTCAGTCCCATTCACACTTTCTGGAAGCCCCCGGCAGGGTCTTTCTTTTCACCATGTCGACTCTGTGTCACTTACTCTTGCCTAGAGATGCTGACTACTCCAGATTAGAGGCAGAGACAGCCCCCTAAGGCTTCATGGTCTCTACTGGTATCATTTATAGCTGCTCCAGATTGGCTTTGCACTCCAACTGGCCAAGTACAAGTTAAGAGAGAGATGTGTGACCCATAAGCTGCCCTATTACATGGCATCATTCATAAAATTGAGATTTGCTCCCATAGCCCACCCTTTACCCTAGCCCCTACTCTTGTTAGTCTGGGGGTGTTTATGAGGCTGATGACTAACTTTCTTCTTAGGAAAGTACATCCTTTCAGAACCAGAAATTTCAGCCTGGGTATTCCAGTCCTCAATCTTGATCCAGTCAGCATTATGTCTGGCATATATCCTATGACATTCTTGGCTTCACCTATTTTTATGTTCAGTGAATTTGCATAGTTGAAGCCATTAATCAAATTTTTTTTTAATTTTTTTTTTTTTTACGTTTATTTATTTTTGAGACAGAGAGAGACAGAGCATGAACGGGGGAGGGGGCAGAGAGAGACGGAGACACAGAATCGGAAACAGGCTCCAGGCTCTGAGCCATCAGCCCAGAGCCTGACACGGAGCTCGAACTCACGGACCGCGAGATCGTGACCTGAGCTGAAGTCGGACGCTCAACCGACTGAGCCACCCAGGCGCCCCAAGCCATTAATCAAAATTATTGAATGACTATAAAGGATGTTGAAAGCTATGACGATTTCCACCCAACAGACTTGTCAGTGGGTCTAGAGGACATGGAAATATCTGAATGAACAATTCAGGAATCATCATGATCCATCGTCTCTGTGATGTGACCCATTCACCTATATATAGATATTCAGGCTTTGAATTTTCTTTTTGATATTTGGTGTCATAAAAACATAGATGCCACCCATGGATCCTGAAGATCAAAAATCATTTTTCTCCCAAGCCTGAAGATCTTTTAGGCAGAGGTACATTCCAGTGAGGTAGACTGATCTGGTCCCCTTGGGACTTTTTCCAGAGTGTTTGTAAAAGGACGGAAGCAATAAAGAGCTTGTTTACAGCTTTCATTCAAGTTGCTTTGCTCTTACTCCCACCTCCTGTCTTAAGGCACAAGCTGAGCTTTACAGTTCAGAAATCAAGCACATCAGAACATTTATTTAAAGGCAACTGCACTTCCTGCTTTTTCTGGGGAGATGGGTTGACCATGTCACTAGACCTCCCAAGTGGTTATTCACATTAGGGTGGTGTCCCAGCCTTTGGGGCATGGCTCCCCTGTTGTCAGCAAGTGGTTTCCTCCACAAACCTTTTAACACCACAAATTTGCAACCATTAATTCTTAAGGGTTTTGACAAATCTCCCCAGTTAAATATTAAATAATAAATATGGACCTGATGGTAGCAGGGCTTTGTGAAGTCTGTTTGAAATGTTCTTTAAAATATTAAATTCAAATAAATGATTGAATCAGAACAAAGGATATATCTTAAGACAAATTCAGCCAAGTCTCTTTAACCTTTGAGTTTTCAACATAGATTAGAACGCTAGGGCAGCACATGCTCTCATAGCAAATTGAAATGGGATTTTTGAAGCAGGTCTTGCAAATACAGGTAACCCATACCTAGGTTTGATCTGCCTTTGCCATTTTGGGGGAGAGATTTTGCTGCCTATTGTTTAATAAGAATGTGTGTGACTGTTTTTCTAAAAAAAAAAAAAAAAAACAACTTACATTCAAAGAAGCAAATCCTTGAAAACACTAGCTTTGGGCGCTATGTTTATTCCTTGTCAATGTCTTCCATATGAAATCTGTTCTGCTTATAATATCTACCACAGTTGGAGCTCTGAAAGAAATCTGTTTCATATCTGCCCTTTGCACTTAGCTTATTTATTTTACACTTTCCCCAAGTTATCTGTCTGTAAGCAATCTTGCTTAGAAGCAGACAGTCCCAGGGGAGGAGGACTTGGCGAGACCACCCTGCATTTAGGGAGAACCAGGACTCCTGACACTCGGGCCATATCTACCTTGGGGAGCAGGTAAAGGAGAAAATGGTGGCTTCAGCAGCTGGGATAAAAAGACTAATAAAGACTACCAAACCAAATTCTGCCTCCTTCTTACTCCCTCACCCTGTGCCAGGCTGGTTTATCTCTACTCTTGAGTTTATGCTCTGCCACCATGTTTCCATCTGCTCCATCTGTTTCCCCACTACTGAGCAACCTCCCATGGTTCTCAGTGGAGTCTGCCCTGGGACAATGACTCCATGTACCCAAGCTTTTCAGAAGTAGAGTGTGGCATGCTTGGACACAGAGCACGCACAATAAAGAAACCTTGTTATAATTGGATGCGGGTAGCTCCTCAGGAGAAGTGTGGTTGACTTCATGGGGGCATCATGGAGATACCCACCAAACATCTCTAGAGTGAATGCTGTGGGCTGCAAGGGCTTCTGAGAGGAGTGGGGATGAGAGCAATTTCTCACATGGGCTGCAGTATGGGATGAAAGGAGGTCTGTGCCCACCTGGGGATAGGATGTTCCAATACAAGAGAGCATGGGTCTCAGCTAAAGCCCTGTAATCTGACCCCCATTTTTTTGTCGACTTTGTCCCCTTCCCCCACCAACCCCCCAATGATGTTCAATCTAGGAACAGGGGTCTCCCTTGCTTCAGAGATAGACAAATAAAGCAATTAGCAGATACAGGAAAGCTTAGAACTTACCCAAACCAGTAAGGGGAGGTTTAAGATCTAGAGAAAGAAATCTCCCTTGGAAACCCAGGAATAAGATGCCCATCTTTCTTCTACAAGAAAGAGAAACATTATCTTTGGGGCAGCGCCCATCGTTGTGGAACTACCTTTGACGAGCCTTGTCTGGAGCCTGAGTTGCTAGGCTGAATTTCTCCCAGGGATCACGGTGCAGACTTGGACCTCACCCCTGTTTAAAGGAGTGTTTAAAGGCACTGCCTTTGGTTCATATATGTCCATCTTGTTCACGCCACTAGAGGTCCTCGTTGGTTTATTCAGGACAGAGCAAAAGCCAGTTTTTGAAATAGAAACCACCAGAAAGAAGCTTCGATTTCAATTCTCTGTCATGTCAGGCTGTGTGGTTTTGGGCAAGTTACTCAGTGCCCCTGAGTCTCAGAGTTCTCTTTTTCACAATGGAAAGAAAAAGGGGTCAAGAGTTTTACATTTGTTGAGGACCTACTCTGTGCCTGATAGAGCTTTCGTTTTCGTTGGAATTCCTCCAAACAAAGCCAGAGACAAGAACTTGGGTACAGTGGCTTATTTGGGAAATGTGGATCACAGTAAACGGCAATGAAGGTCAAGGGTGATTGTGATCGGAGCTAGGAAAAACCAATGTAAGGGTCTGTTATGGAAGGGTTGATGAGGACAATCTCAATTCCAGTGAGACCTCCTCAAGAAGTGTCTTTAAGGACAGGAAGCTGGGCCATTTATCCACTGGCTCCTATCTCATGTGGGTTGAGGGTGCCTCTGAAGGTGATGAGTCTTCCACAGAGTGGAGAAGGCCCTAGGACAGAAGGTGGAGACTCATGGTGCCAGTTAGGGTAGGTGCGTCTGAAATCAGATGAGCAGCCACTGAAATCAGACATGAGCCCAAGGATGTGATGCAGGTACCTGAGCTCTGGTGCTCAATACTGTGTGTATACGTGTACATACATTATATAGCCTGCCAGTCCATTTGACACATATGCTGGGATCTAGTATCTTCCTCTCAGAGTTGAGACAAGCATTTAAGGTAATAGTGGCAAGTATGCTTGATGCAGGGCAGAGTTTTACAAATACAGCTTAGCTGCTTGTTGGGACAGGAAAAGTGTATGTTCACCATCAAAGAATGTTCCTTCCACCGGGACCATTGTGTTTTGAGGGAGATGGGAGTATAAGGAAGAAAGGGCCATCCACCAATGAATCCTTTGCCAGTGCTCCAGCAACTCCTCTTGCTGCTGAGACAATCCCCAGTGGACGCTTATTAAAGGAATGAATGTAGTCTTAAGATTTTTCTTTGCTTACCTATGGGGGTGCAAGACCCTGGATGGTTTTGAGACGATTGATTGAAATACCAATCAGCTGAAAACCTTCGCCATCATGTAAAGCACCCACAGAATGGGACTGGCATCACATCTGTGTATAAAAGCTTTTAAAAAATTTTTAAAATGTTTTTATTTTTGAGAGAGAGAGGGAGAGAGAGCATGAACAGGGGAGGGGCAGAGAGAGAGAGACAGGGAGACACAGAATCTGAAGTAGGCTCCAGGCTCTGAGCTGTCAGCACAGAGCCCAACACAGGTCTTGAACTTGTGAACCGCAAGATCATGACCTGAGCCAAAGTTGGACACTTAACCAACTGAGCCACCCAGGTGCCCCTGTGTAGAAAAGCTTTTTAATGTAATTATTATTACATTCCACAAAGTAATGCTTTTCCAAACCTAAATAAATAAATCTGTTTTAAATAGATTGGACTTGTGAACATATCTATCAGGAAAAAAAATTAATTTTTTAATCCAGTGGAAAATGTTGTGGGCCTGACAACAGGACAAAGTTTTGAGCTGGTAGCCAGAGCACAGACAAAGCCTCACTGTAGGGAATGATTACCACTGTGCTTACTCACTGGGCCTGGCTCTATCTAGACAGCACACATCTATGTTACTACTAAGAATTATCCAAACCTCCACTTGTCTGAAATGGATTGCTTGAAATTCGTAGTGAGATTTTCCAAAGAGTTTAACAAAATCCAGTGGTCTGCTGTCTTTTGTTTAGCTTAGTCCATCTTGAGTTTGCAATCAGCAAAAGGTAGTTTTAGTAAAAATATGTACGTACTCTAAACCAAAATGTGCTTCGTGCCCTCATTTCTGTCCCCACAGACTCTGTCTTAGTTCAAGTCACTCTCAGCTGTTATCCAAATTATTGTAACCTTCATTGTACCAGAGTCTACCTCTTGGTTTCACCTCCCCCCCAACCCCCAGTCTGAACTTCTGCCCCAAGGGAGCCTTCCAAATTGCAAATCTGAAGGTATATTTAAAATCTTTCAATGGCCCCATGTCTTTCAGAAGAAAATGAAAATGAAAAGAAAAAATCCTACCTGTGTTTTCAGCCCACTCCAGTCCCCACACATTCCTGCGATTCCAGCCAGACTCCAAACTTTCAAACACCACATTCCATGTCTATGTCTTAGCTGGAAATGCTTTCCCCATCTTTACCTGCCCCAGCCCCTCTGCCTGGTCCTCTCTCCATATTCCTCTCTGCCCTGCTAGAACCAATGACATTGCTCAATAAGTCCAAATGTGCTTGACTCAACCACAGATAAAATAAAAGAAGCCTGCCTCTTTCTAAGAGGTTGTTCAAACTCCAGTATGGCAATAGAGAGGCAGATGAGAATTCTAGGCACAGGTAAGAAAAAGAAGTGTTAAAAATTCCCAGCTTCTCCTGAACCAAGGCTTTGTCATGTGATTTAGCTATTTTATTTAAACTGAATTCCAAAAGCACCCAGCCTCTGTACATTTAAATACATGAATCTTGGAAATTTAAGTAAATGCTATGTTAGTGATTCTTGGGTTTTCCACCATTTTAAGTTGTCTGATACTCTATATTATCTCTACAATATCTCTATGGGACTTAGCTGACTATAATATAAATATTTCCGTGCTCTACCTAGTGGACTAATTAAGTAACACAGACATTGCTTCCTTAATATTCAATATAATAAGATTTGACATATTTTTCAAAGCAGATAGAAAGTGGGTCTGATTTTGGTTGAATAAAGTCTCCTGAAGATAAGCTCTTGTAATTCCATAGTTATAAAAATCAGTAGGTTTGGAATTTAGTTTGCTATCAACAAAGTACCTATTTTTAATCTGAGAAGTGAAATTATCCTAGTTTTAATCCCCAAATTAAAAAGCAATGTGGTTACTCAACTCCTTTATGACTTTTGCCTTATATTAAGAAACTGAAGACCATTTTTTATTGTATTTATGCTACTAGCTTACATGTCTAACTTATATCACAGTGGCATAAAGCAGAAGATTTTTGTATTAAGGTTTATTGTTGCTTAAGTTACTTTGCAAAGATGTAGCAAACCCACTTGGAAGCAGCTGTGATTTAGAAAGCAGAGTAAAGCTGTCTCCTTTTCATCAGGACACTAATAATCCCAAACATACATTGATTCATTAATTTATGAATTCACCCATTCAGTCCTATTTCAAAATACTTATTGAGCCTGGCATGCTACGACAATGCTGTGACAATGAACAGTTCTCTCAGAGCCCATATGATGAGCTGTTTATCCACCCTCCATGGGGAGAGCCTAGACCAGACTGTCCCTGTATCAGAGACACTAGGCAGATACTAGGTAGAAGTAGTTTTCAAAATAATGTTTGGGGGATCGCCTGGGTGGCTCAGTCCATTAAGGGTCCGACTTCGGCTCAGGTCATGATCTTGCAGTTTGTAAGTTCCAGCCCCGTGTCAGGCTCTGAGCTGACAGCTTCCGGAGCCTGCTTGGGATTCTGTGTCTCCCTCTCTCTCTGCTCCTCCCCCGCTTGCACTCTGCCTCTCCCGAACATAAATAAAAAGCATTTAAAAATTTAAAAATAAATAAATAAAAATAAAATAATGTTTGGAAAAGGACTACCAAGCAGGGCCAGGACAAGGGTGAAGTATTCACCTCAGGATCAAGGTTAGAGTGTGCAAGTTAGGTGGGACGAACAAACTACCAAAATTTATTTTTTTAAGTTTTGCCGTAAAATACTTATCTCAGTTACTGAGTTTGTGTGTAAGTGTGTGTGCCCCCTGAACTTCACACCCAAGGCAAGTGCCTCACTCTCCTCTCCCTAGTCTTGACCCTGCCAGTGGACACACCTCGTTGTTGTCTAAATGTTGTGCAAACTGTGAAGTGGCCTCTCTCTCCGTGCTCTCCTGGGCACTTGCTTAAATATGTATTTCTAGGGATAAAGCAATTTATTCCATAATATTAGCTTCTAGACATAATATGTCAAGGAAAAGATAGAGGAATGACTTTAATTTACACTAGTAAGTAAATGACTAATATCAATTCTTTCCAAGGATCAAATTTAGGATAAAGAGGAAGAGCAAAGAAACCAAGTAGACACGTGAGCCATGCAAGGGAGAAAATGCACAGACAGGGAAGCCGGGGGACAAATAAGACAGACACAACTGTGTCCCAGTCACGTTGGTCCCAGGTGGTGGATGTGGTAGAACCAAAGATTTTAAGGCGGTTAACACTGTCCTATGTTATTGGTATATAGGGTTTTTTTTTTCCTTGGAGGAGGAGACATGGACACAGCTTTGTGTTTCCTTCAAAATATAGTTAATTTTAATGGACAAGAACAAAGAAATTTGGAGTTAATGGTGAACATCTGTCTATGATTAACCCCGATTGCACTTAGAAATTAGAGACAATCACACCATTTCAAAATCATATTACCTTCAAGTGAAACTGGCAAGCCTCAGTTCTTTGTCGCCAAAAAAAAAAAAAATAATAACAATAATAATAAATGCTAGTACTCAATCTTAAATTGTGAGAGTTTTGAAAGGTATTTCCTTATAAATATAATGTTTATATTTTTAAAAATTTGAGTGTGTGGTATTTGCCCCCTAAACCAAAGAAAAAAAAAATTCATTGTCTCCATTTTCTAATCAAGAGATTATTTAAGACAATCAAGTGAACACTATTTAACCAATCTAAGTATAGACTCTTTTATAAATGATAACAAAGTCTTATTCTGGTCATAGAGACTCTATATCCCACAGCCCCTCACACACACATCAGCATACCACATTGGCAAAGTCAGAAAACTTTCACACAGAAATCCAAGTTCAGCCCTTACCTCAAGACCGAAACCCATTTAAATTCCAAGAATAAGTAGCTGACAAAGATAATTTTCATAGATTAACATTTTTCACCTGGGTTTTATATTTCTGGAAGAAATATACACCGCATTGGTTATGCATTGATCAAACTTTTATTGTGCCAGCTGTACTTCATAGACCTGAAAAAGTGATTCAAGCAAAACAAAAGAGAACATAAAAGCACAACTATAATGGTTTTAAATCCCAAAGAGGCAATTACAAGTTTGATTCCAGTGATACAGCTGGACTCCATTGGAAAACTAAACACCTTATCCATATTAAGTAGTTATGAAGGCTAGGGCTCGGGATGTAAATAATAAATTTGCACTGCAGTCATATTTGTAAAGTACATCCCTTTTAATAAGTGGAAAGAATATGGTAATAAATTTCACACTAACTCATGTGCAAAGGAGAATTTTACAGAGTTCAAATGTGTTAAGGCAGGTAAAAAAAATGTGTGGTATGAAATAACTAATCATTGAGATAAAACAAATGAAAAAAGATTAGAATCATGTGCACAGGATTGGATTGTAACTCTTTAACCACTTGGAGCTGGATTCAGCCTAATGTAGCTTTTTGTATGCATGATGTTTCTCTGCCTCTCTTTAAAAGAAAAATGAAAGTAAATGGGGCATTGTGCTGCTTCCCAAATTAATTCACAAAAGCCGAGGACAAGACACTTCTAGAACTAATTATTGCATACTTTAGAATATCTTTCTCTTCCCCAATTTTTAGAGGCAGGAATGAGACGAGTAAAGAATTTATACAGGATTCCATCCAGCATTAAGCAAGCCGGCTGGGGCTCTTCCAAGCTCCCCTCTGAGTGCTCCAAATATGCTCATTAATTCATTAATCTGCCAAACGTTTAGTGTCTATTACATGTCAGGCACTGGGGATGCAAAGATCAGAAGGCACCATCCTCAATCTGAGGGTGCCACAGTTTAGTGGAGAAAATACAAAGACACATAGATATCCCAGTGAAAAGAAATACTTGCTAAAGTAGAAAAATTCAGTGTTAGGTTGCAGAGAGAAGGGCCACTTAACTGTTTGTTTTACGGAAAGGATTTCAGACAAAAAGCTCAATAGGAGAGCTAACCTTGAGTAGTTCAAAAATAATCTTTCACAAGACTTTGCCCCAAATCTTGCTGTTTGTGACAAATTACTGGAGGTTGCTCAGTGCTAGCTTGTTTTTCCTCAATGGACCATTCACAAAAATCGATCCCAGTTCCTACCAAGACAGAGCTTGATGATTACCCATACAGTAAAACATAAAATTGAATTCCTTCCTCATGGCAAACATAAAGATGGATTTAAAAATGAAATGTAAGAAAAAAAGAAATGCAAAAAGCTAAACATTTGGAAGAAAATATAGGATGATGCTTTATGAAGCTGGAGTAGGAAAAATATTCTTAATCCATTCTCAAAAAATGGAAGACCTGAAGGAAAAGATAGACAACTTTAACATCATTAAAATTAAAATTTTATTTTCATCAAAAGGCATGTGCAAACAACCCACAGACTGGAGAAGATATTTCTAATTTGCAAAACCATGTAGATTAATTAGCCTCTTGAATATATGGTACTTATAAATCAATAAGAAGAAAAATTTTTAAAAAGAAAAATAAGTAAAGAAATGAATGAGTAAAGAAACACATGAAAAGATGCTCAGCCTCTCCAGAAATTGGGATAAATGCAAATAAGTCACAGATTTCACACCTGTCAGATTGGCAGAAAGACAAAAAGACTAAGGATACAAACTGTTGGCAAGAATGTGGGGCCACAGACACTCGCCCGTACTGTGGGTGGGATTGTCAATTATTACAACCACTTTGAAAAACAAAATGGCAAAATCTAGCCGGGGTGAAGATGTACATAACTTATGACTCAGGAATTTAACTGCTCAGAATATATTCTAAGGACATGCTCATATATATACACAAAGAACATATCCAAGGAGGACATACTGTGGCTGTAAAAGAGCCAAAATGTCCATGCATAGGAACATAGAGAAAAATTGGCATATTCATACAATGAAATACTAGACAGCGGTGAATATGATGAACATGTAAGACCTTGAGTGGAAAAAGGAGGTAATAAAAATAAAAAGAGGGGCTCCAGGGTGTCTTAGTCGGTTAAGTGTCTGACTTCAGCCAAGGTCATGATCTTGCCATTCATGAGTTCCAGCCCCATGTCGGGCTCTGTGTTGACAGCTCAGAGCCTGGAGCCTCCTTCAGATTCTGTGTCTCCCTATCTGCCCCTCCCCCTTTCATGCTCTCTCTCTCTCTCTCTCAAAAAGAAACATTAAAAAATTTTTTTTAATAAAAAGAAAACTGAAGCATGAGTAGTAAAACAGAAGATAATCTTGGAGGAGCCCATTGAGTTTTCAGAAAGAATAGAAGATCTTGGGGTAGACGGGTGGAGTTTGAATATCTATGAGGGACAGGAGATGGGCTACAGCCCAACCAGGACAAGGAAACAAGAACAGTGCTCTACACATAAAGCTTCCCATGTCAAAGTCATACCTGACCTCACCATCTAGAAATCTCCATTCACACTGGTCTGGTAAAGTTGCAAAAGAATTTGCTCTGTAAGAGAAGAAAGTCACCCACGAGAACTTGTGAAATCTTATGCCTGCTCCACAGTAGTAAGGAATCCCACATATGTCATATAATGAGGAAACTCCATGCTGAGCAATTAACATAAAAGTTATCATCAAATGACAACCAAATAATAATTTAATAAATGACTGTTTACCACTCACAGACCCTCACTGAAAGGAATACTAAATAAAGGCTGAACTTTAAAAAGAAGGAAATTGGATGCAGAAAGACCCAGGAGAATGAAATCATGAGGACTAAAAGAAGTAAATCTAAATAAAATGACCGTGAAAGCAAAGCTGTAACAATGACATCTAAAAGAGTGGTGAGGTAGCTAAAAACATGTTGGAACTGAGATATGAGATCAGAATAACATGGCAGCATGAGAAGGGGGAAGTGGGTTTAAAGCTTCCCAAGGGCACACAATTATGGGATAGACAGATTTAATCTTTAGACTTTGTTATATGACATAGACTTGTTAACTTTCTCCACAACTTGCAAATAATTCCTTTATTAAGCTTTGGTCAATTGACTCATTCGCATGTATCATTTTCTGTCATGGCTTCATGACTCATTTTAATGCAGACTTAAATACTTACATTAGAAATTAAGAAAGGTTATAAACAAATGAGCTGAGATGTCAGTTCAGAATATAAGTCCAAGGAAATGGAATAAATGAATTAGTAAAAAACAAATTAATGATACAGGAATTAACTATGCAATAGAGAGGATCGACAAAATCGAATCCAGTTCTTTAGAGACACTGAAAAAAGTGCTGGTTATATTGCTCAAGAAAAAGAGAAGAGAAACAAATAAATAATATTAGAAATGCGGAAGGGTCATGACTATATTATAAATTAAATGAATCAGAAGAGGATATTTTGAAAACCTTTATGCAAATAGATCTTAGCATTTAGATGAAGTAGAAAAATTGCCAGAGTTGGCTTGAAAATTATTAGAAAACCCTAATATCTTTAAGGAATTTAAAGCATTAATGGAAGTCTACTTCTCAAACCACCACACTCAGTTTTATCAGAGAGCCAAAGAAGTGAAAGCATCTGTCTTATCCAACTGTTCCAGAAAATAAAACAAGAGAAAAAGATCCCTGCCTGCCTGTATGGGTCTGGTAAATAACTTTGATGTAGAAAACAGTCGAGGATAGCACAAGAAAGGGAAATTATAGGCCATTCTCACGTGTGAACATAGAAACAAAAAATCCAGGATAAGTTATGGTCAAACCAAAGTAACATATGTAAAAAAAGATACACAAAACAAAAAAGGGTTTATCCCAGGAAAGCAAAGCTACTAATAGGTGTGTATGGATTAACAGTGGTCTGGTGTTTCCCTTACTATCTAGGATCTAAAGGGAAAAATCTTGAAGGAACTTCTTTTTTTTTTTTTTTTCAACGTTTATTTATTTTTGGGACAGAGAGAGACAGAGCATGAACGGGGGAGGGGCAGAGAGAGAGGGAGACACAGAATCGGAAACAGGCTCCAGGCTCTGAGCCATCAGCCCAGAGCCTGACGCGGGGCTCGAACTCACAGACCGCGAGATCGTGACCTGGCTGAAGTCGGACGCTTAACCGACTGCGCCACCCAGGCGCCCCTTGAAGGAACTTCTTAAAGCCTTTTTTTTTTTTCAATGTTTGTTTGTGTGTTTGTTTATTTATTTTGAAAGAGAGAGAATGCATACAAGGACAAGTGCAAGCAGGGGAAGAGCAGAGAGACAGAGAGAAGGAGAGAATTCCAAACAGGCTCTGTGCTGCCAGCACAAAGCCCAATGCCGGGCTCAATCTCATGAACCAGGAGATCATGACCTGAGCCAAAATCAAGAGTCTTGGAGGTTTAACCGACTGAGCCACCCTGGGGCCCCAGAAGTTCTTAAAGCCCCTTAAAGAAAGTCCTAAGAAACACTGGTAAAGTTTTAAAATGCAAAGTTAGTAAACTACTTTTTAGTTTTACTAGCCAGTGACTTATGAATACCAACTGTATTTCATTTTTTAAATGTAGTTAGTTCTGTGAATAAGCAGAACAGAATTATAGCATGGCATAACTGGAGAAGATCTAAGAGATTGTATAGTTGAACCTCTCATTTTAGACCTAAGATACACAGGGGTGAAATAATGTGCCCACGGTTACACAGTTCATTAGAGGCAGGTTCAGTTTTATGACCTAGGTAAACTTCTGGCTCTGGTACACCAATGCCAAGGGTCCCCCAAAATGCTGACTCATGGATACGGATAATTCCATCTTTGTGTGATGGATTAACTTGTTAGAAAAACCTTCTCACCTAGAACAACTAAAAAGGCTGGAGATTATGTATACATATGTGTATATGATATATACACATGTAAGTGTATCAGAGGTAAGCACAATTTCCCTTCAGGAATTTACCAGTTGAGGCCGAGAGGTTGAGAAGATGGGCAGAACTTTGGAGAGAAAAAAGTTGGAATTCAAGGCCCTCTGTGACTGGGGGGGTCTTGGTAAATACCCCAAACTATCACTTGGAGTCATTTTGGACACCTGAAGGACTATACCTAAGAACTATGGGTTCACAGAATTTAACCAGCCCTTATAATGATGAAACCCAGGTTCAAATCAGCTAAGTTCCATATTGGACTAAAACACTCAGTTGCTACCTAACTGCCACCCAGAAGCAAAGCAAATTATCTCCGGAAGAAAATAACATTACTCTGAGCCTTGAATTTTTTTCATACACACTGTCTGGCAGTTAATGAAAAATTCGCAAACATAATTAGGGACAAAAAGAAATAAGGAAAAACTAAGGGGAGAAAATGGCAACAAGCTTACAGGTGATGCAGATATTGAAGTTATCACAGACTTTTAAATAACTAATTAGTAAGTTCAAGAAAATAGATGATGATCAAGAAAATAGATCATGATCTCGTGGTTCATGGGTTCAAGCCCTGTGTTGGGCTCTGTGCTGACAGCTTAGAGCCTGGAGCCTGCTTTGGATTCTGTGTCTCCCTCTCTCTATGTTCCTCCCCTGCTCACACTCTGTCTCTCTCTCAAAAATAAATCAACTTAAAAAAACTTTAAAAAAAAAAAAACTAGATGACACATTGAGAAACTTCACTAGGCAACTGTAACATATATTTTAAAACATCATGTGGGAATTCCAGAACTTAACAATATATAACTTAAATTAAGAAATAGATAGGTTCAACAACAAATTAAATACAACCAAGAAAAAGATTAGTGAACTGGAAGCCAGGCCAATAGAAAATATCCACATTTAAACATAGAAAAATAGATGAAAAGCACACACACAAAGAAACATAATGAACATAGTATGATGCTTGAGGTGGGACATTGTCAGAATATTTTGGAATTTCTCACCAAAGCTGCATCTCAAGTCAGAGGGGGGCCTTGGGCATGTGGCCCAAGAACCAAAGCATGTGCTACAAAATACGGTGGTACTATTATCCTCCAATTAAAGCATAAGGATTATCCAAGTAGATTAAAAAAACAACAGCCATATGCTACTTACAAAAGAAACATCTTAAAAATAGGATGCTGAAAATGGAAGTCAAAAGATAGAAAAAGATATATTCTAGTCCTGTAAAGTACACCCTTTTATAAAAAAATAAAGAAAGACTCTATTTAGGAAGATGCAATCATTCTAAATTTGTATAGATTTAAAATATGCAAAGCAAAAATGATAGAAATAAAGTTAATCAGGGCAAATTAAGTTAACCTATTCACTGAATAATTTCAGCATCTTCATATAGAAAGCGCCTCTCCTGTGATAAAATTAGAGAAGGAAGCTGCCCTGAGGCGTGAAAATAAGGGTACAAGATATCTCTAACGGTGCTTGGAATTTCACATGTTGGGATATGTTTCTTAAGAATTTTTAGACTTGGGTTTCACACCTGAGGGTAGAACTTTGTTGTAAGTGAGAACATCAAAGTGTTGGGGAATCGAATGTGAAGCAAACTCAGTGAAGGGGGCACAATAGATCCATTATAATTTTCCCATTTTTTTTCCTTTAGAGACAGTGATAATGTGCTCATGCAAGTGGGGGGAAAGGGTAGAGGGAGAGAGAGAAAATCCCAAGCAGGCTCCACACTCAGCACAGAGCCTAACACAGGGCTCGATCTCACAACCCTGAGATCAGGACCTGAGCTGAAATCAAGAGTTGGACGCTTAACCAACGGAGCCACCTAGGTGCCCCATAGAATTTCCCCATGTTTTAGCCACACCAGTTTCTGCCTAGAATCTGCATGGCCAGTTGCTTCCCCCTATACCTCTATGAAAAACGTTTGCACATGCTTGTCATTTTCAGCTTCTTACAAACTCAGATACACTCGTACCCTTGTCCAGTGCCTTCCAAACATCAGGTACAATGATTATTCTTTGCTGTCTTACTTAGAACCATTTGGGTCATGGAATTAAAATTTACACTGCTTCTACCCCATAAGGCAGCATCAAACAGTGACACCTAATTTCCTGTGGCCATGTTCTTTGTAGCTAATTGTCTTGTAGAACTGAAATATTAAAAAAAAAAAAACCACATTTCTGACGTGTGTGCACTATTACTGTATAAAAATCCACATTGCAGGTGTGCATGTCCTGTGCTAATTCATATCTTTGGGATTTTTCCATTGAAAAAAAGTCACTTCTCTCTAATTCATACAAAGTTGCTGTTAGTCTGAAGCCTTTCACCTCTCCCATCCTGTGTGATTGGGACTGATCTGTAGGAATCAAAAGTTGTCAAGGAAGGGGCGCCTGGGTGGCGCAGTCGGTTAAGCGTCCGACTTCAGCCAGGTCACGATCTCGCGGTCCGTGAGTTCGAGCCCCGCGTCGGGCTCTGGGCTGATGGCTCAGAGCCTGGAGCCTGTTTCCGATTCTGTGTCTCCCTCTCTCTCTGCCCCTCCCCCGTTCATGCTCTGTCTCTCTCTGTCCCAAAAATAAATAAAACGTTGAAAAAAAAAAAAAATTTAAAAGTTGTCAAGGAAGACCATAAGCTCTGAGGCAGAATAAATTATTTCATCATGTCCATTTCCTTGGATTTTCAGTTTAAAGGAATGTAGTGGCTTTAAACCCAGGCAAGGGACAGGCCTGCATCCTGCCTCAGGTACACAGAAGCTCCTGTCTGCGGGGCATTACCTTTGGAACACCTCTGTCTAGCTGTTAAGAGTTTTGTTCTTGGAGCACAGAAGATGTGAATATAAATCCTGGCTCTGTAATATATTGGCTGACAGATGTTGGGCGAGGCTCTCACCTCTCTGGGCCTCAGTTTTTCTCATGTGGAAAGGAGGGATAATCTCCATCCCAAAGGTTATTGGTTAATTAAGAAAACTCATATGAAATTCAGTGCTGGCAAAAAGAGGTCAACCTCCAGGAGTCATTA
This sequence comes from Lynx rufus, assembly GCF_022079265.1. Lineage (NCBI taxonomy): Eukaryota > Metazoa > Chordata > Mammalia > Carnivora > Felidae > Lynx > Lynx rufus. Next base: position 123,334,716 of record NW_025814856.1, read on the forward strand.
CTATTCAGAGGCTTGCTCAGAAAGGTCTGTACAGAGGCCCTCCCAGGAAGGAATTTATACCAAAGGAGAAGAGATATTTGGGGTCCGTTTGAGGTCCTTGTGTAGCAATATGGGGGATTCTGGTGGTATCCATCATGCAGACTGTCCTGTAGCCCCAGTCTCATGACTTCTGCCTAATCTCAGGAAGAGCAGTGTAATAAAGATCAAGCACAGAGAGGAATGAGGGCTTTAAAAAGCTGTGAGCAGAAGTCAGCACCACCATATGGTAGCACAGGTATCAGGCGTGGCACGTGGAGAGGTAGGCACTGTCCACATACAAGCTCAGTGTTGGCTGGAGTTGTGGGCGTGATGACAGGCTGCGGGAGACGAGGGACCGCATCCTTCAGGAGCTCCGGGTCCCATCCTCAGAAGATGTACCACAGCAACCGGAGCAGGAGGAAACACGTAGGACAGATGCATTTGCTGGAAGGACCCATCCCAGAAACCACTGTCCAGGTGCTTGAGGCCATGCTCAAATTTCCACCAAGCACTAGGTGAAGGTTGAGCCAGAGAAAAATGTGCTCTCAGCAGGCTGGTCTGGCTACGTGAACCTGGGCTACCTTCACGTCCTGAGTGATACCTCGTGGATCTCTCCATTCCACATTTCAGAGGAATGTTCTAGTTCCTCTCCAGAGGGCTTGCCATCTGTTTTTCCCTCTTTACGTGTGCCTGGCTATCATTTCTGTCTTCCTTAGAATATGATTAACCGCATGTCATGTATTTGGATTTGTTATTAGCTGGGTTTCGCTCAACCTTGGTAGGGTGTAGAATATGGAAGAGAGCTTTCACATTTTCTCACTTTTTGGTCAGTATCTTTTCCTCACCCCCCTCTTCTTACCTGTGCCCTAAATCTATCCAAATATTCTTGGTTTTCTCTACAATGCTTGCTTTTTCCTTTAACTGTACTTAACCACCTGCTATTTGCTATCGTAGTTATGGCTCTGCCAATAGAACAGCGTCAGTGCGAGCAGACTTGGGTATCCACCATTCACTTCTGTACCCTGTGGATGGAGGCTTAAAAGTCATCCCAGCTCATATTTTCTTTTTCATCCTGTTTCCCAAAGTGCTTTTTAAAATTTTTACTTTAAATTAAATTTTTCTAAGTTAAAATGTTGAATATATTTATTTTTTAGAAAGACATCCTTGGTGTTTTCTAATGCCAAATGATGACTTTAGCAATGTCTTTACCAGGACGGTGAAATTTGGTGTAACTATAATGACAGTCAAAAGGAACATTAAAAAAAACAAAACAAAACAAAACTGGGAGTTCTTGTATTCAAATCCATAGTGAGATTAGGTACATATTATATTTCTAAATTAGCATCTTTTTATTCATTGAAAATTAATATAAGGGGCCCCTGGGTGGTTCAGTCCGTTAAGCATCCAACTTCGGCTCAGGTTATGATCTCATGGTCTGTGAGTTCGAGCCCCAAGTCAGGCTGTGAGCTGACAGTTCAGAGCCTGGAGCCTGCTTCGAATTCTGTGTTTCCCTCTCCCTCTCTCTCTCTCTCTCTCTCTCAAAAATAAATAAACATTGAAAAATTAAATAAAAATTAATATAATAACACATGAATGAAGAATGAGAGAAAGAAAGTAACAAGAGGAAGGAAGGAAGAAAGGGAGAGAGGGAGGGACTCTCACATGTAAATAAATGCCTTCATTACAACATTTGAAGTCACATCAATTTCACAGTCTTCCTCAGAAGACATGATGGATACAAGTCATGGTGTAATGATGGGATGGAAACATTCTAAAGGTCATGCGGCATCTTTTGGAATATCCATTATTTAGACATTGGGCAACCATTCTTTGAGCAGTTATAATGAGCCAGGGTACTGTGTTTCACTCCAGAAGGTGAAACATTTGACCTTTTAAGTGTTTTCAAATGTAACTCTTAAACAATGGTTATGTTCCGTTCTGTTAAAACAGGATTGCTTTTCAAACAAAGTAACAACTGACACTGACTCAAGAGTTTGTTTCTGGTTATTTTTCTACACCATGGGAGGTTCTGTCACGCTTTCCTCTATTGTGGTATCTCATACTGCCCTCAAAGGAGATGGTTTGGACAAGAGAGTTTGTTATAGGGGTGAGGGGTGGCTGTTGGCTGTGAAGCAGAATGGAAACAATAAAGCAGAACACAGCAATACTAAATCAGTCTGGCCTGTATACATAGTTTGAGCTCATAACCTCATTTATTTTCCTATGTTCCGAAAATTCATGAAAAGCTTCATGAATGATTTCAGACTGTGTCAATCCTGTTGGATCAGTGCCCTCTCTGCTCTGTAGCACAGTAACATGAGGAACGAAATTGTGGGGCAGAGGGATACACAAATATATGTTCAAAGTGCAGAAGATGGGATCATTTTTAGTGATCTGGGACCCCTCCTCCTTGGAGTAGAACTGAAGTAAGAGAGAGGCTAAGCAGGATATTGAGACTGTGGGCGATCCAGAGAGGTGAATAGAGGCCCCCAGCAACGGTGATGCTAAAATAGAGGCCAAGAGAAGAATGTCTCCATCATGACAGATCTGGGCACTTTTCTTTGTCTCTGGCAGGTGGTAGTGCTGCAGAGGCGGCCATCTTGGTGGGCAGTCCATGAGCTGCCAAAGCTCTGCCCTCACCTGCCCCTTCAACGGACCTAAAAAGGGATGCAAGACAAGCAGTCCTTTGAAGAAGAGGAATGGTAGATATAAGGGGTGGGCAGAAGAACAGAACCATTTCTTCCTCCTACTCTTCCAGACCGTGCATCTCTTTTCTTCCAAATCATTTATACCTTCCGAACTTTTCAGTTCAGGAGCACATTTAGCTCTTAACCACATTTTTTCCATTAATACTGACCTTCATTTTGAGGGTCATACTGATTTCATATTTGGAATGTATAGATGCTCACCATCTGTCTAATGTAGGATCTTTATTTTCTTTTCACAAACACTTGGAATTCTCATGGAACACCAACATGCCAGCTCAGTGCCTTGACTTTTTTTTTTTTTTTATTGCTTCAGGGGATCCAAGTGATAAATAATGAGTAAGATACTTATTACCTTCTCTTTTGCCTAAATGCCTTACTAAATGCATTCCAAAGCTGCATCCTCCTGCCTACTTCAAGTCATGGAATCCAGCAGTAAAATATATATGTATGTGTAATTCACCTTATAAATATATATATATATTTGTCTAAAAGCTATTTGCTGCCTATAAGCTGTATAAGATGATTGTCTTTATTATCTTACCCTAAAGGATTCTCTCTGTTTTTGAGTTTCCAACTTTGGAAGAATTGAAAACCTTGTTATTGTTTTAGAGGAGAATTATAAAATTTAACAACTTTCAGGGGAGCCCAGGTGGTTCAGCCGGTTAAGCATCCGACTTCAGCTCAGGTCATGATCTTGTGGTCAGTGAATTCGAGCCCCACATCGGTCTCAGAGCCTGGAGCCTGCTTCAGATTCTGTCTCTCTCCCTGTTTCTCTCTCTCTGTCTCAAAAATAAATAAACATTAAAAATTTTTAAAAAACCTTCCAAATAAGACTTTTGAGGAAAAGTTAAAGAAATTTAGAGAGTTAAAGGAATTTAAGATTGGGGTGAAATCGGGTAACAGCGTTCTCATATTTGAGGTTCCACAGGACATTAATGCTTCTGTTCTGACCCTCGCTCCCTCACACAATGGCTGTAAATAGAGGTGAGGCCTGAAAGAAGAATAGAATGGGGGTTCACCTCTTTATCCTGAGTCCTGTGTAGCCTCTGGTGCCCCCTTAGCCTTTAACTTTTCCTCATCTGTGAAAGGAAGAAGCTCATGGCTACGTTCTAGAGCTGTTTTGAGAATGAAATGAGATCACCCACTTAAAACGAGCTGCTTACATTTGTGGGTGAGGCACTATTCTAAACTCTGTGTGTATTACCTTATTCATAATGACTATGTGTGAGACCTGCTACATCCGTCACTTGGCAGATGAGAACCAGAAGACACAGGGCTGAATTTTGGTTCCCAAGTCTGCATTCTTAACCACTCTTTACATTTAGAGCATCGACTCCAACACAATAAAGTATCACTTGAAGTCAGCTAGAAATATTATTATTCCTTAGCTTTACTTTATTCCAAGTCTTCTCAAGGGTGTCTTTGGAAATTCTTACAGAAACAGAATGAGTGGTGTTAAAAATCACCTTGTGCATGCAGTGAGTGTAGGAATGCATTTGAAAGTAAGTTATAGAATAATTACTAAATGTGACACATCCAAAATGATTGTGAAAATCCTGCCTCGTGATTATGATGTAGTAATTTAGAGGTACTGATGAGGGAAAGACATTTATTTCATTCCTTTCTTCCTGAAACACTAAGGATATTTATTTATCTATTTATTTACTCCTTTATAGGCAGGCGGGGCATTATTGTTCAAATTCATAATACTTAATTTAGGAGTTGAAAGGCTGATGCCACTCATACAATGATCACAGCCTTTAAAAGTAAATTTCCCGTTGTCAGACACCCAAATTAACTGGCATAAATGTATGACACATTGTGAAACAGTTGATTAAACCAGTTGCCAAACAGAACTCCATTCAGATAATAACCCAGTGTTCAACACATTTTAGCACAGACTACATGAAAAGTCTTTAGCAAAATCAGAGAGGAAGATTGTTCTCCCACTTTGATTTTCAGAAAGATGATGTGATTATAAAAATAATAATGTGATGACCTTTGGCATGAGCAGCTTCTGGATTCAGTTCACTAGAAAGTGCATTTATTTTTGCCAGTGAAGGATGTGATTACATAGTGGAAAACATGGTGGGTTATCGAGTTTTTTTGTAAAGATTCCTTACTTTGTAGGTCATGACCAGGAAACTCAGCTGATATTCTCAGTTCTATATAGAAAAGGCAGTGCCAGAATCCAGGACTCCTGCCTTGCTGGGCTCTTGTTCTTCTTATAACAATAAACTGCCTCTTTATTTTTTGGGTTCCTCATGCTTCTTAAGTCAGCATTTCTTTGGAAATATACTCCAGTAGAGATACTTTGGGGCCAGACTGGTGCTGAAGTAGAGAAAGGATAGGGTAGGCTCCCTCTTTTGTATGTTATCTGTGGCCTGCTCCCTGCTGCTATGTGGCTGATTCACCACTCAGGTTCATTTTCATGACCTCCCCCTGCCATATGAACTGTGGTAATGCCAGTCTTCACTTAACATGATCCTGATGTAACTTAAGTGAAGGGGCGTCATTAGAAATAATGGTTAACATTTTCCCCTTCTTTCCAACAACTGTTATATTGTATTTGCTAGAACTTTCAGAAAAGGTTAAACAATTACATGAAAATGAACATTCTACCCTTATTCTTGATTTCATGGAATTCGTGAAATATGTGCTGCCTCTCTCCTCAGCCCTGACTGATATGGGAGAAACTGGTACTCAGTCTCAGAACTCTTTCTGCAGAACATGGAGGCCGTTAACACATCACACCTCTACCCAGACAGCCACCCCACAGCTACTGCCAACTGGTAGGAGTGAGCAAAGGCGGAGAAAAACATTTGCCATTCATACTCTAGAGATTTGCCATGCACAGCAAGTGCTCTCCTTTATCCCATTTATGTATGGATTTCTTTTATTGTTATATGTTTTTCATTTTTGAAACAGAATTGTACGTATACATATATATAGCATTTTCCAAAATGATTATAGCCCCCACCCCTTTTGGGGGGGGGTTGGCTAGTATTACCATGGATTACATTAATTTCAAAATATTAAATCATTCTTCAGTTTCTGGATGAACTATTTCTTGGCCATGGTGTATATACTCTTATATTTGTTGTTTTAATTAGGTTTTTTGGTTTCCATATTAGCAAGTGACATTTACCATCAGTGCTGTGTAACTTATTTTAAAACTATGTTTTAGTATCAAGGCTTTGCTATTTTACTAATATCATTTGTGGAATATTCATCTCTTGGTATCTATACAATTTATCTGTTTTTTAATAGGATCTACAGTGCCCCATAAAATCATTAGGACTAAGTGATTCTTGGAATATATGTTCAATTTTGTTTGTGATTATCAATATATTCAGATTTTTTTCTTTGGTTACATTTCAGTAATTTACATTTTCCTGGAAATTATTAATTTTATCTACATTTTCAGATTTAGTTTCAGTGAGTTATAGCTGATATTCACTTACAGTTGTTACATTCTCTTGTCTATACTCTCTATTCTAATTGTGAATATTGAATATCTGTGTTTTTTTAAATACTTTTTACCCATGTTAGAATTACCTATTTCATTGGTCTTAGCATAGAAACACTATTTGCATTAATTTATTAATTATATGAACCTTATTATTTGTTTTATTTAGATGGAGGTTTTAAAAAAAATGCTACTCCTATTAAGTTTCTATAAGATATGTTTCCATTGATTTCAATTGTTTTCCATATTTCAATAATCATTTAGATTTTACTTTTACTCATTGTTTTATTACTACTATTTGTAACATTGGTTCTTTATCAGTACTAGGGGCCTGTGTTCAAACTTTTTCTTTCGTTGTATCGTATTAACATAAGAAGATGTTCTCTTTTTTTTTTATGTTTATTTATTGCTGAGACAGAGAGAGACAGAGCATGAACAGGGGAGGGGCAGAGAGAGAGGGAGACACAGAATCCGAAGCAGGCTCCAGGCTCTGAGCTGTCTGCACAGAGCCCGACACGGGGCTCGAACTCACAAACCGTGAGATCGTGACCTGAGCCGAATCGGTGGCTCAACTGACTGAGCCACCCAGGTGCCCCGGAACATGTTCTCTTTGTGTTAATGCTATTGCTTGTTCTCACACAATCCATTAATTTAAATCTTTTACTGTCATTTTACTTTATGTATATTGTAAATATCAGAAAAGAAAGCTTTTACCATAAGTCAGAAATCAAAACTAATCATAGCTTAAACAAATAAGTATAGCGTTTTTTTCTCTTCTATTTTGTTTTGTTTTGCATTTTAAGACCTGTAAGGTCATAGGTTCTTTTCAAAATGCCATCCATTTTCAGCACATAATTTTGTTGCCTCATGGTTGCAAGATGGCTACTGAAGCTCTAGACATCACAACAATTTCCAAGCCAAGACAAAAGGATAAGAATGGTACCAGCTATGTTGGTTCCTTTCACCTGAAAAGCTAAAACTTTCCCAGACACCCCATACTTCCATATCATTGACTAGAATTGTATCACGTGACCACCCCCAGCTGCAAGGGAGGCTGGAAAGTACTTATCTATTCTAAAATCTATAGCAGAAGATGAAGAGGAAGAATGAGTTGGAAATATCTGGTTAATTAACCAACTAACTCTTGTCTGCTGTAATATGTCTATTGGAAATAAAAATTACGATTTTTTTTACCTAATCTGAAATGTAACTTTTAGATTTATTATTATAATTGATTTTAATCCTCTCATTACACGTCTACCCTTTTTTATCTTTTAGTATTATACAGAAGATAATTTCTTTACTTTTTCCTCTTCTAAAATTTCTGCTAGCAGTTAATGTTTGTTGAAAAAGGTTTTTAACCTATGTTTTTCTTATAAGATTAAAAAATTGAATTATATCTTCAATATCCTATTATTTGAAAGAAGTAATTATTAATTCCTAACTTTCCCTTTTGTTAGACTTTATCACACTCGTACTACCTGACCTATATGAATATTTGAGATTTAGATCCAGAACATAGTATTCTGTACTATTCAGTTTACTGGTTTTTAGCATATTCACAGAGCTGTGCACGTATCACCACAATCTATTTTAGAAAATGTTCATGGCTTTAAAAGGAAATACACAAAAATGAATTACATTGTTAGTTCTTCCTTTATATTTTTTCTCTTTGGAGGATAATATTTGATATTATCATTTCTTAGCTAGATTTTTAAATGTTCTTTAGGCTTAATTTCTAACTTAACTCGTTGCAAATATTTAAACTCACTCTTTCATAACCTTTGTTGGGTAGAGATTGAACTCAACAGTATGTAACAGAAAACTTAAATAATGGTTGCTTAACCAAGATGGCTATTGGTGTTCCTTTGTGTAACAAAAAGTCTAACGGTAGAGAAACCAGAATTGGTATAGCAGCATCACCCTGCCACTGGCTACTCAGGTTTTTTTATGCCATCCTTGGGATGTGGTCTTTTTTTCTCTTGCTAACAAGACGACTGCATTAGGTGCAGCAGATATGAGGGAATTGCCATAGGAAGAAAGGAAGACTGTCCACATGTCAGGAGAGCAATACCTTCAAAGAAGAATAATACCTTCAAAGAAACACCCAGAACACTCTATACATCTCATTGACCAGACCTATGCCTGCCCAGCCACCTCCCATATACACCTCACTCCCAGGGAGACTTGTGGCTTTTAGATGGGCACATTGCCAACTTGAACACAGTTGGGGTTCTGCTAGTAAATTAGAAAGGGGAATTCAATATTGCATAGGCAACAGTCTTGCACATTCCCCTTTTTCGACCTCTTCCTGGTTTAGTTGAAATGTGTCATCAATTAATATTTTTTAAACAGTACATTTAAAAATCTCGTATGTATCTGAAGCTATAGTTCTATGTTTTCACATGTAAAAACCCAGCTTTGCCTTGAATCATTAACTTTCCCACTTTAAACCTTATATTTATTTTTAAAGTTTTATCGAGACATAGCTTACATAGCATAAAATTCATGCATTTAAAGTGTATAGTGTAGTGATTTTTAGCATATTCATGCAACTGTGCATCCGTTGCTACCAGCTATTTTAGAACATGTCCATGACCTCAGAAGAAATGCCATTCACGTTAGCATCAGTCTTCGTTCCTCCCCTCTTCCCAAAACCTGGAAACCACTAATCTACCTTCTGTCTCTATGGATTTTCTGATTCTAGAAATTTCACGAGAAGGGAATTATACAATACATGGCTTTTTGTGACTGACTTCTTTCACTTAGCACAATATTTCAAGTTTCATCCATGTTGTACCATGTATAAGTATTTCATTTTGTTGCTGAATAGTATCCCATTGTCTGGGTGTATGACATTTTATTTATCTGTTCTCTACAATTACCATACCATCGGTGGATTATTTGACTTGTGTTCCACTTTGAGGCTATTATGAACCTTCATGCGCAAGCTTTGTGTGAATATGTTTTCACTTCTATTAGGAATATACATAGCTAGGAGTGGAGTTACTGGGTATTAGAATAACTCTATGTTTAACTTTTTGAGAAAGAATCACACTGTTTTGCAGAGTGGCTGCACCAATTTCACATTCTCACTAGCTGAAGAAGAGAGTTCCAATTCCTCCACACTGTTGTCAAAACTCTTGCTATTGTCGGTCTTTTTTATTATAACCATCTTGGCAAGTATGAAGTGGTATCTCATTGTGGTTTTACATTGCATTTCCCTGATGACTAGCAATGTTGAGTATCTCTTTGTGTGTTTATTGGACATTTATATCTCTTCTTTGGAGAAATGTCTATTCAGAGACTATCCATTTTTGATTTGGTTATTTGTCTTTTCATTGTTGAGTTGTAAGAGTTCTATATGGTACATATATTCTGGATACAAGTATCTTGTCAGATATATAATCAAAGATATTTTATCCCATTCTATGGGGTGTTTTTTCAGTTTGTTGCTGGTGGCATTTGATGCACAAAAATTCCTAGTTTTGATGAAGCCCACTTTGTCTTTTTTGCTTTGTCACTTAAGCATTTGGTGTTGAAACTAAGAAACCATCGACTAACCTAACGTGCCAATGATGTACTTTTATGTTTTCTTCTAAGAGTTTTATAGTTTTAGCCCTTACATTGTGGTTTATGACCCATTTGTTTTTTTAATATGAAATTTATTATCAAATTGGTTCCCATACAACACCCAGGTGCCCTCCTCAATGCCCATCACCCACCCTCCCCCTCCCTCCCAATCCCCATCAACCCTCAGTTTATTCTCAGTTTGTAAGAGTCTCTTATGGTTTGACTCCCTCCCTCTCTAACTTTTTTTTCCCCTTCCCCGCCCCCATGGTCTTCTGTTAAGTTTCTCAGCATCCACATAAGAGTGAAAACATATGGTATCTAGTAGGACTTATTTCACTTAGCATAACACTCTCCAGTTCCATCCACATTGCTACAAAAGGCCAGATTTCATTCTTTCTCATTGCCAAGTAGTCTTCCATTGTGTATAAAAGCCACAATTTCTTTATCCCTTCATCAGTTGATGGACATTTAGGCTCTTTCCATAATTTGGCTATTGTTGAAATTGCTGCTGTAAACATGGGGGTGCAAGTGCCCCTAGGCATCAGCACTCCTGTATCCCTTGGGTAAATTCCTAGCAGTGCTATTGCTGGGTCATTAGGGTAGATCTATTTTTAATTTTTTGAGGAACCTCCACCTGTTTTCCAGAGGGGTTGCACTAGTTTGCATTCCCACCAACAGTGCAAGAGTGTTCCCATTTCTCCACATCCTCTCCAGTATCTATAGTCTCCTGATTTGTTCATTTTAGCCACTCTGACTGGCATGAGGTGGTATGGTTTATGACCCATTTGAGTTCATTTTTGTGTATGGTATGGGGAAGGGGTCCAAATTCATTCCCTTGCATGTGGATATCCAATTGTTCCTGCACCACTTGCTGAAAGGACTAATCTTTCCTCATTAAATTGTCTTGTACCTTTGTTGAAAATAATTGACCATAAATGTGAGGGTTCCTTTCTGGATTCTCAATTTTATTCCATTATTATGGAACATGTCTATATGTCTATTGTTATTACATTACCATTCTGTCTTGATTTCTAGAGTTCTGTAATAGATTTTAAAACCAGTGAGTTTCTCAACTTGTATCTCTTTTTTCAAAAGTGCTATTTCTGGATTTCTTCTTGCTTGTGTCTCTGGCTAAAGTGTTTTGTTCTGAGAGACATCTCTCAGAATGCACTGTGCCACCATCAGCCTTCCTCCAGATCCTTTTTCTGTCTTGGTGTTTTCTGGAATTTTCATCCCCTGTCTGGATGTGGGAAGGCTGAGATAGGGAAGAGATCATAGGGTCATCTTCCAGCCTCTTTTCAGAGTATTTCAACAGCTCAGAAGAGGAGTGGATGCCTCAGTCTTTCACAGATGCAGTATTCATATCACCAGGACAGGGGATAGATTTGGAGAGACATGTGAGCATCTTTCTCCTTCCTCTTTGCTCATGGTCTCATATGGTTTCATAAAGTCTCCTTCACGAAGCCTGGGTAGATTCCTTTCAACCCCATTCCACCTTCTGTATAACTGAGGCTGATGTTTAGTCAGTACCTTCCACGATGCCTATTAGAGTTTGTTCATGACCAGCCTCTGTCATGGTTGGTTTATGCTCATGCCTGGATGATAAATATTTTGAATAATACCCTGCTCCTTGCACATGTCGATTTCCCCTAGATACCAAGATGTGATTACCTTTCAGGCTAAGCTTTGCTGCTATTATGAGCTTTCATCTAAGCTGTGCTTAGAACTGTAAACCAGGTGCCACTTTGCTCTTTGCTTTGGAGGTCTCTGTTGTATGGGATATGAAAATTGTGGTGTAGCTGCATTGAGTTTCTGACTACATTGAGTAATTTCATTTAATAATCATTTTGATTTTCCCTCTGTGTAAATTTTCCCTGAGAGGAGGTTAGGCTCATTGGGAGCTGAATTCATTCTCCCAAGTCATTAAGGTTCCGGTTAGTGCTCTGCAGCTATAATTAATTAAACTACACTCAACTTCCCTAAAAATGAAATTCTCTATATCCCCAGTGAATTCAAGATTCCCACTACATAGACTGAGACATGTACACACCAAACCCTGGGTTTTTCTTGAGGCTCATCTTACCTATTTTTTTTTTTTTTTTTTGCCTCCCAGTCTGCCTTGATGAAGGTATCTAAATTTAAGTAGGAGCATGATGAAGGTGATGTTTCATTTCTACTTTTGTACTTTGCAGATTTTTTTTTGCTAACCTAAGTGTCTTATAGGGTAATAATATCTAAGAAGAGGGTGGTAGACAGTAAAAAGGAGGAAGTATTCTTTATTTTAATTAAAATGCTAACATAAGGCATGATCATTGAGTGATTGCATTACAAAGCAGCTACTTGTTCTGCCATAGTTAAGTGTGATTTGATGCGTCCATTATGAGCCTCTATTCTCAGGGGTTTATATCTTGGCCAAAATAGTCCCTCCAGGCTGAAACTTGGCAGACAACTCAGCCTAATTACAGTCATTTTCCTTTTTGGATTAAGAAAATGGAATTATTACAGTGTTTTAAGCCCACCCACCCCCATATTTTCAAAGGTCTATATTTATACCCACACAAATTGTGAGCTCTTGATACTTTCAAGTAAGATGGCAACTTAGGAAGAACCAAAAGGCTTCTTTAGTACCTGTGAGCAACCTGACCCAGGGATTCCAGAGGGAAGGACTCATCCTTCCTCAAGCAATTGCAGCAAGGAGTCTAGGAAATCACTACATTAGTAACAAGGTGTGTGGGGATGTCAAGAAACCCAGTACTGTGGGTTTGGTTAACTTCAGGAAACAGGTAAAGTGTATCTTCTCCAGTCATGGGGCCACAGCCCCATCACATTCCTCCTTTGACTTTCAGCTGGCCTAGAATTGTCCTACCACACATCAGACCTCCATTTTCATCATTCATATTTACCCATCAATAAGGATGGACAAAAATTGAGAGGATTAGTGGTGATTAGTGGGCTCTTAGGCATAATCATAGAAATCCTGGGTCAGCAAATCTTCTCTGCAGGTGTCACTTATCTTGTGATCTTGGAGACTTCAGAGTCCAGTGACTTTGCCAGTCTCCAAAGAGCAGGTATGTGATATGTTTTGCTTCCCTGAGTTATCATTGTATTACTTTTGCCACAGTTATTTGACAGATCACTATGGATAGTATTAAAATTTTCATCATTTCTTAGGTGCAATAAGTGAAATTTGACTTAAAATTCTACATCTTATCTTTTATATCCCACTCGACTTTGTTTTTCTTTTATAACTTGAGGCACGTCATATCCTCTCTCAAGTGAAAGTATTGTAGATAGTAGATGGAATGCTTTTGCAGCTTTAAGACAGCTTCCCTGACAAGAACCACAACCTACAATTTGTAAACTTTTGTGAAGAAATCAGTGTGGTTGCTGCAATTTACAGCTTGGATTTCCCTGGGTTCCTGCTTGTAAATCCATCTAGATATATGCCATGAATATGTAACATGCAGACTGATGCTGAATGTAGCACTGCAATATAAATAGGATACTTGGGCTTTTCAGAAAAGCAACAGGAGTTAAAAAAATTCAATTCAGATTTCTACACTATGCAGCCCACTAAAGAGACCATGGAATCAAAATGCTGAAGATGTTAGACAGAAAATGTTGCTGAATCAGTTCCTTCTACGAGGCTGGCAGGAACGAGTCACGTGGTACAGAGGGAGAAGGAGCTGAGGAACACCTGTAGCTGTCAAAAAATTCATTTGCTTGGAAGGTTTGGTATTTGTGTGAGTGCAGTGAGCAAATAAGCTATGTCAATGATACATAAAAACGAAGTTACAGCAATTAAATTAAAAACTAAAAAGGTTTTGAATGTTAAAACTGAAAACATTTTAATTGAACATAATTCTATGGAAGACTATTAAATTACCACCTTGGAACAGAAGCACAAACAATGTGATAATGAGCTATGGAACCAAAATTTAGAACAGATAAACTGAAAAAATTACAGGTACCCTGGTGTAGGGAATGCACAGTGCTGATGATATGAAAATATGAATTATTTATACCTTCTTTAAATGTAGAATGTAAATTTGCTTGGAATTAATTTCTGTTGGGAAATCACTACACAGTAAACATGGCTGTCTCTTAAGGTAATATTTTTCCTCCTAAATGTTATTATTATTATTTTATTATTGTTGTTGTTGTACTGGGAAGAAGAGAAGACGAAAAAATGCTCAAGATTGAAACTGCCAAGTTATGTTTACACTGGAAAATTAAATCCTTTATTTCTGGGCAACATGGAATATAGAGAGCTACAAAGTAAATTATCCTACATTTTTCAACAAAGGACAGCCAAACTGAGTGTTACAGACTGAATTGTTTCCCCCTCAAATTCAGACTGACGCCCTAACCCACAATGTGATCATAATTAGAGATGGGTCTTTGGAAGGTAATTAAAGGTAAATGAGGACGTAAAGGCAGGGTCCTAACCCACTGGGAATGCTGCCTCTACAAAAGAGGAAGATCTCTGTGTGTTTATGGGTGTGTGTATGTGTGTGTATTTGCACACGTGTGTGTGTGTGTGTGTGTGTGTGTGTGTGTGTGTGTACAGAAGAAAGGTCATGTGAAGATGTAGCAAGAACCTGGCCAACTGCAAACTAGAAAGCAAGCCCTTTCAGGAAGGGAATTGGTCAGCACCTTGATCTTGGACCTCCAGCTTCCAGAACTGTGAGAAACAAATTTCCATTGTTTAAGCCACCCAGTCTATGGAGCTTTGTTATGAGACCATGGGCAGACTAAGTAAGACACTAGGTCAGTAGAATGCACATTTATATTTAATTTGACGTCATTTTTATATGCTCACCCACTGAAGACCATAAAGGCTTTTATGTTTTCAACCCTCTAAACTGTGTGCGCATGAATACCTGTGTATACCGCCCTTCAGTGACTTCTGTTTATTGATTCACTGAGTGTGTATTGTTGTTTCTTCAGAACTGGAAAGTCTGAAATTGTTGAGATACTTTACCGTCTTTTTTCTTATTAAATCTTTAAACTCTGGTGTGTATTGACATTTTCAGGCCATATTTATTTACTTATTTATTTATTTAATATGAAATTTATTGTCAAATTGGTTTCCACACCCAGTGCTCCTTCCAACAGGTGCCCTCTTCAATGCCCATCACCCCCACTTTTCCCTCCCTCCCATCCCCCATCAACCCTCAGTTTATTCTCAGTTTTTAAGAGTCTCTTATGGTTTGGCTCCCTCCCTCTCTAACTTTTGTTTTTCCTTCCCCTCCCCCATGGTCTTCTGTTAAGTTTCTCAGGATCCACGTAAGAGGCCATCTTAATTTAAACTAAGCACATTTCAAGTGCTCATAGATGCATGTGGCTAGTGGCTATCATATTGGACAGTACAAGTTTAGATTGGTTCATATTAGTTAGTCTCATGCAAAAGTAACATGGAATAAGTCTATCATATCCATAAGAGCATTTTCAAATAATCAGCCAATAAATTTTTGAGTCTTCTTAAGTATGTACATTGAATCATCTCAACTATGGTCTATGACTAAAGGGAGAAAGAAAATATATGATTTGTGATTATCTAAAGGGCATAGACATGGGGCCACTGGTTAGTGGCCTTGGGCTTCTGTCTTGACTAACATCTTTCTCCTTGACTAAACTTCCACAAAACCTCAGTAGCCGCTCACTCCGATGTACTTCACAGGTGGGGAATCTGAATCCAGAAAAGGAAAGCAATTGGTTTGACCAAATTATACAGTTAATTAGTAGCAGAACTAAGACTAAGATTCAGGTCTTCCAGCTCTCTACCCATTAATCTTTAATAAATGATGGCATTTATGAATTGATGCCAAAATGCCTCTGTAACTCTTATGAAAATAACTATACTACATCCCATATATAAATCATATAAATCACATGTGGAGGTGGTGAGAGGGAGAGGAGGGAAGGGATCTACACGAATGAATTGTATTTATTAGCCTAAATATGTACTAATTTATCTCAGCTGCTCAGAGTATTTTTATGCTTCTTTACCATTCATTTCTCTCTTCTATTCTGGCTAAGTGAAGGCCATGTTCTGGAGTCCTTTAGGCCAGATGGACTAGCTATGAGGTCTGGGCTTATAACTTCTCTGTGACTTAGTTTCCTCAACCTATACAACAAGAAAAAAAGAGTACTTCTTCCATAGTTTGGCTGGAGGGATTTAATAAAAAAAAAGACATTAAAAAACACTTACAGTAGAATCTGGTACATGTTAAGCATTTAATATATGTCAGTTGTTCTGGATGGATAAAATTGCCACATAACTGAGTTTCAAATAATGATGTTCATTACTTCTTATGCTCTTCTAGTAAGGGATTTCTTCTGGCTGGAATGTGTCTCCACCTTTCCTTTGAGAGTTTTGGTGGGAGGCAAATATAATAGGGGTCAAGTTCGAGAGGCCAAAAGGCAATAGATGCTTTCTCTCATATTCTCACTCAAGACACTGAAAGCCCAACACTCCCTAAGATCAAGAGGAGAGTATGTGGGGGCCCTTGTCATTCATGAGGGGTTTATTGGTTACCAGGAGCCAGTCAGACTTATATGGTGTCTGACCCAGTCTCTCAGAGTCTCTCTGCTGCCCATCTCCCCCTACCCCCTCTTAACCTTACCTGGACCTTCTTCCCATGAACACCTCTTGTTTCTTCCACACTGAGTATCTCAAAGTTCTCCCAACTCATCAACCCCTTATCCATGCTGTGTCTTTGCACCTAACTTTCCCTCTGCCTAGAACATTCTTACCACTCCCCACTCCTCCTGCCCAACACCTCTCTTCACCTATTCTTGGCAACATACAATCTCCAGTGCCAGCTCTGCCTTGAATTCTGAATGCTCCTGGGCTCCTCCGACATTGTTCTACTTGTCATGTTACCATAACATGTGCGTTGTGTCTCTCCCCTGCCAACAGAGGGTTCCTCCTGGGCGGAGACCTGCCTTACTTACTTCCACATCCCTAGCTCCTAGCACATGGTCTGACACATGGTAAGTGCCCATGCAGCCCGGTTAGATAAGTGAGTTAAGGACCCTGCCCACAGCTGACCACCATTCGTACCACTGTAGCCCCAGAACTCTTTCCCTTCTGTGTTCAGAGTCTGGAGCTCAATTAGGCTTCCAAATGTAAATTCTGTCTTTTAATTACAAACCGTAGAAAAATACGTGTGAATGTGGGTATATTTTTAACCTTGGATGCCTGCATTCTTTTTACCTTTGCCTGGTTTGGAAATCCTTGCCTTCCCTGTGATCACGCCTCTCTCTCAGTAAATGGACATGAAAGTGAAGATGTGAATATTTTTATCTGACATTATTTTGGAGCACCGCTTTCCTGTTTGCTGCTGTTTCCTTTTCATGGACCATTAGCAGCTTCCAAAGGCAATATCCTTTCCCTGTCACACTATGCCATGGGGGGCCATTTCAACAACTTCAGACTAGGGCATTAAGTGCAATTCTGGATGAGAGTCAGCACATAACCAAATAAAAATAATAAAGGGAAAGCTTGTAGGAGCCATTTGGAACGCTGTCCCGCGCTGAATTCATTTGCAGCCTCACAGAAACCTACCCATCACCGGTGATCAGCCCCGAGCCCGACCGTACCTTATTTAATTGTAAAGTATTTCATATCCTCAGAAACAGCCCTGCTCATTTGCTTTTCCTTTTTTGGAGATTGTCTTAGTGGAATGCTGAGATTCTAATCAGTGGGAGAAGAAGAAAATGCAGGTTTTGATTTTAGCAAGCAAAATAAAAAAGAAAAGAAAAGGAAGGGGGGGGGAGGTACATTTCTTATTGCTTCTCTCCCTTCCTTAAAATGAGCATTTAGGAGGCCTGTTTGGAAATTCTTCTAAACTAGGTGCTTAGCACAGGGGAGGAAGAGACAGAAGCAAGGTGAGCAAGCTCACGTGCCTAATTCAGCATGAGCCACTGCTACCCCTGGTCTCCACACAGATGGTGGTTTCAGAAATGAACTGGGGAAAACTAAGCATGGGAACTGATTTCCAGACCAGTGTCCCTCATGGTCCACCCATTTGAGAGTGTTCTGAGCCTGCATCGAAGAAAGCCTCAGGTCTAGCCAAGCCAGGGAAGGTTAGCCTACAATAGTGTATCCCTAACTTTCCCGACATCAGGGCCCCTTGGGGAGGCAGGCTGTTAAAGGTACTGATTCCCAGAGACTTTTCACCTTGAAATTCTTACTTAGTAGGCCTGGGGTAGGTAATGAGAATCAGTACTTTAAGTGCCTCTGAATGAACCTTATGATCAGGCAAGTTAGACAGCATTCCCATAATTTATTTACCCATTCTCTAAACAAACTTCTCTGATAACCAGTTTTGTACAAAGTGCTGTCCTAGAAACTATGGGGACAGAGCAGAAATAGAGGTGGAGCCTCCCCTCTCGGAGTCTACCATCTAGAAGAAGATTGTGGCACTTCCAGAAAGCTGCCAGTTCATGCTTTTATCTTCAGCTTTTCTACAACTCAGCGGTTCAGGTGAATAAACATTGGTGGTATATTCACTAATCAGCCAGTTAAGAAATGCTGGTAGAGTGTCTTTGCAAGATACCATTCCTAAGACCTGAAAGGGTTACACCTCAGAGCTGATCCTTCAGTTCAGAATATCAGGACAGGCTACATTAGAAGACCAGGGATGACTCATAAGTCTGTCCAAGAAAATAATTCTATTCTAAAAATCATAGCTTTTATCTATCACATGCTTAGTATATGCTGAGCTCTATGCCAGGCATTTTCCTCTAGGCTCTTTAACAAGAGCGAAGGACTGTTTGTTTTGTTCATTGCTATATCCCCAGCTCCCAGGACAGAGCCTGGCACATAGTAACTGCTCAAGAAATATTTGTTAAATAAATAAGTAAATATATTATTGGCTGATCTAATCTTCAAGACAGTTCTCTGAGCTAAATACTAAATACCCCCAGATATTCTAAAACTCTGGGATGAAGCCTAGAGAATCTATCTGTATTTTTATCAAGGTCTTTGAAAGATTCTTCAGATTGGCCAGATTTGGGAAATAGGCAATCTGGACCAACACCCTAACAGACACGTAAATTCCCTGGGCTACGTTCTCCTTCAAGTGCTTTTTGGCTTCTACCTGAACATTTCAAAGGTGAGAAATTCACCACTGATTATGTTAGCCCATACTGTAGCCCTTACCAAAGTCTAATCACTTTAATTGTAGAAATGGTCTTCTTATGATTACCTGAATCTTACCTTTTCTTCACTTCTACCGTCCTTATTCCCTCTCCAGGGAAAGGATCATGCTCACAACATTTAGCTCTTGATCACTGTGTATAATGAAGAATTAAGATCATTCCATCATACCAGGATCTAAGAGGCAAGGGAGAAGCTGAATCCATGGCCGATCCCAGCTGAGAAGCTTAGACCCTAGACTGTTTAAAAATCACATGGTACCCTGAGTTTAAGAAGAACATAGACCATAAACTTAGGTTTGAAACTTGACTCTCTAACATATTAATTATGTGACCTTGTACAAATTAATTGTGCTCTGTGAACTTCGGTTTTCCCATGTGTGATGTGGGGAAAATAAAATATCTTACCATTGTGCATATAAAATATAATAGCTAACAAGAACAAAAACAAAAGCCAGATGTAAAAATAAAATAATACCCACAGCTCACATTTTTCATGTGCTTATTAGGTGCTAAGCACTGTGTTAGTGAATATTCCCCTCAGCTCATTTGGCCTGTTTTTTTGTTTTGTCTTGTTTTGTTTTGCTCATGGTCGTATCCCCAGCATCTAGAACAGTATCTGACGCACAGTAGCTACTCAATAAGTATTTGTCGAATAAGTGAGTTAACCCATTAGCTTATCTGCAAAACAGGTCTGTGAACTAAATGCCACTGGTAACCCCATTTTACATGTGAGAAAACAGAGGCTGATTACTTGTTCAACCAGCAGGTGATGGAACAGGAGTTTAAACCCGACACATTCCCGTGTTATCTACGGACTAGTTATCACAGGCCTTTGCCATTCATTGCTAATGTCAATAAATGTAACTTTAGATTTGTACCCTTATGCACTGTGACATCTGTTGCTGGAGAGAGTGAATGAATTTTGTTGTGCTACCGGACCTCAACCTGTCATTAATCTATCCGGTGGATGAATGTGCATGTTCAGAAGCCGGCAGCACCAGAATAGGGTCAGTGTTCTTTTTTGTCCTGGTGGTCTCGCTGCCTGCTTTGTGAGACATCATGCTTTACCCAGAGCCTTCGGTTGTCTTTTCCTCCCACTGAATAGTCACTGGGAAAAGCAAGGACTCTAAAACTGCGGGACTGAAAATGAAATATGTGATGGCTTCGGGCTATGTGTTCCCTTTGCTGGGAAGCACTGCCATGATAATTGTTTCTACAAAAAGAAACTACAACTCTGGCAAAAAAAAAAAAAAATCAAACCCTCTGTTTGCTTGAACCTATCATAAAGCATTGCTGGTAATTATAGAAGCTGATTGTGCGACAGTTTAGTTTAACTTAATTGGCAATTTTTTTTTTTTTTTTTAAGCCGCAACACAATAAAAATAGTAAAGAACGAGTCAGGTTCTAGAGATGGAACATTTAGCTTTGGTGAAATGTCAAAGATCTGTGCACACTGCCAAAGGTGTGGGAATGTAACTCTCTGCTGTCAGCTCTGTTATTTAAACTCTTGCTACTTGTGTTTTAAATTCTGTTTCTTGAGTGCACAGAGTCTGATGTGGGCTTTTATCGTATCCTAGCTAAGCAGGTCTTTAAACGGTTGTGGGAAGAAATGTGCCCCATAAACTAATTTAGAAACATGAGAGTCCTGTGTCCGGGAGAGGTGGTTTGTACAAGATGAACTAGCTGTGTCCCATTACAAATTAAGTATAATTGCCTCTTTGGGGGGTTCATTTTATTTGATTTAAAAAATGGATTAAATTTGCCTCTTTTTCCATCACCAGGGGCAATCTCATCCTGTTCCCCTCCCTCGGTCTCTTCCCTTAATATCTTCATCATCGTGTTCATCGTCTTCATCCCCAGCCTCATGACCGGAATATCCTAGTAATAATAGTGATATTAGCTCGCCCACTCATTATGATCACTGCTATCTGATCATGGCCAAATGCAAGGCCAAGGACTTTGGAGAGTCTTCAGGACAAATTAGAAGCCATTCATTAGAAAGTGGCAAAGCTTAGACTCACTCCTGTCTAGCACCAGGGCATATGATTTTATCCACAATGTTATTCTATGATGTTTAGAGTTTTGTCTACAACTTTGCACCCATCTCTGGAACAAAGCTTAGTGCTATTTCATAGCCAAGGCAGAAAATAGAGCAAAAACCTCAGGGCCACCATTCGGTGAGGCTTGAAATTGGTCTTGCTACCTGTAGAGCTGGTATCTGCTATGGTAGGGATGACCCTTGGGGGTTGTGCCCCTTCCAGGTGGCAGTCTTCCAAGTGCAATAACCTTTCCCCATGGCTCCTCCTCCAGGTGGGAGTTGTGCCTCTTTTCTGGGCCCACGTTGCCAGGTCCCCAGTAGGCTTGGAGCTCTTCCCTGAATGCCAGCCCACTACCTGGGGCCAGGAGAGACTCTTCTCTGTTCTTATCAGTTCCTTCCCCCCAGGGCTTGGAGTCCCAATCCTGTACCTACAAGTGTGCAGTGAAGACTAGATATTCCTTTTAAATGAAAATTTCCGTGATGGTGATGATTGTAGTGATCCATTCAGTGCTATTTGCCAGCACTATTCTTAGTGATTTTACTTGTACTAAAATGCCCTCACAATAAGCCTAGGAGGTTGGTCTGTTGTCCCCCCGCCACCCCATTTCCAAAGGAGGAAATGAGATAGAAAAGGGTTAAGTGACTTACCTGAGGTCACACAGCTAAAAAGTGGCAAAGCCAGATGCATACCCAAAGTTGGTAAGCTTAATCATAATACTATGCTGTAATGTCAAAATAGCATGGCAAATGATTTAGGGAAGCACACTTTAAAAATGCTTCAGATGAACGCAACAGCCTCCAGGTCAATTGATTTAAAAGAAAACACTTCTCCTTCAAATCTACCATGTAACCTTGAAATGGTTGGGGTTCATGTAAAATTCAGATTCCAGTCTCCTGATTCTTCAGTGGTATTTTTTCCATTCAAATTATATTTTAGGATACCTGTCCATTGCTGGATGTACAATACTATGTAATGATTGGATTATAATCATAATCATATACCATATTCTTACATGTACAGATTTTTTAAATCAAATTACAAACAACCACATTACTACCTGTATCTGTATGTGACTCATTAACATTCAACCACATCACTGAAATTTATATATCTTGTTGATACTGATTAACCAGTTAACAAGGATGGCAGGCTTTTATGTGCTTGGCACTTGATATATATTCAGCAATATCAAGATGAGTAAGAAAATTGTTTTGATAAGAAACACATACATGATTATATGTACAAAGTCTTATTCTTTTGTATAATGGTGGAGAGGGGGTTCTTACTAATTACACCCTAGAGGTTAGCTGTGGGAAGTCATCCAAGGGAATCTGAGACAGGGAGGGAGGTAAGTCACGACTAGGGCTGGCTCCCTTTGCAAATGAACTGTGAATAAGAGGCAATCATCAAATAAGAAAAGGGAATTCAGTAGGTGGCTCAGCCAAGGTCATAAGCTCTGAGACAGAAGAAATGAGAAGTCTTCTAGTCACACACAGGCCCGGACTGAGTCTCCATGAGGATCCGTGGTGTCCACTTAGAGACCATTTGGCAGCTAGCTAATGCAATCGTGAAACTATGGTGGGTATGTCTTGGGAAAAATAAACAGGAAAGAAAGGAACAGATTAGAGAAAAATGACAAACACATCACTGGACAGAAGCCCCAGAAACCTCCGTTTCATCACAACTGCATTGATCTTGGGATAGCACCAGGGGCTAAGAAGGGGCATGCTTGCTTCCCTGATTCAAGGGACTGAATCTGAGGGGAGAACCATCTGCATCAGTGTTGAGTGATGGGGGCAGAGACCAGAGAATGTACTTTCTGAGCATGTCACCGGGCTGTCTGGGGGTCAGTCCAGTTCCTTCCCTTAAGGTTCCAAAGACACTATAGCTTCTAGGTGAGAAAGGCCAAAGGGAGTAGAATAACTAGAACGAGGGGCCCCTGGAAAGGCCCTGTGGAGCTCACCAATGGCTGGTGAAACGGACTCTGTGTCTCTGTCTCTGTGCTTCCATGCATTCTCATATTTAAAAGTTTCTGTCTTCATAGGTAATGACCGCTTTCAGCATTATTAAGCAAATATACCTCCTTCTAGTGTGGGAGAACATTTAGATTTCTCATTTAGCACACCGTAACCTCCTGGGATTTTTCCTGGAGGAGATGTCACCTCTTATGGGACACAGAAAGGAAGCAAGGTCTTGAGATAGGGCTTGGGACACTTAGGAGCAGAGGCTTCCATTGTGTTGGAGTTATCTGGATAGACATGAAAGGATGGAAAGAAGAAAGGACAGAGATATGGGCCCATACTAAGACAGACAGATGAGAATACCTCACCCCCTCCCAGGACACATCTAGGGATATGTGGGCCTATGCTGGGGACAGGCTGTGCCTGTCCATGTGGACTGGCTGAGCTGTGCCCAGGAGCAGGGGAAACTTGAGCTATGGGGTCTGGCACTTGTTCTTTCTCTGCACCTTGGGGCCCATCACCCTCTGCACACACACCACTGGTGATGGGGTGGTGGACATGGCTATGGCGGGGCAGGTGGACTCCTGTGCTGAAGTCCCGCCTCGGGCTCTGAAGAGAACCACACAGAGTTGGCGCAATGGCTTTTCAGTGATACCATGTGGGTACAACTTTGTCAGCTTCTACATGGAGCTTCTCTAGCAAGGGACACGTTTGCCTGCTTCCTCTCCATGGGGGTATGTTATTCACATGGTCTTGGAAAGGAGTAAATCTCCAAAGTTTTGTGACTTATCAGGAATATGAGGCCCATTGAAGAGAACTTAAAAAAAAAACAAAAACAAAAACTAAGAACCATTTCAAATACACCAAAGTATAGAGAACAAAATAATAAATAATTATATATAACACCCAATTTTAACAACCATTGAGAGTGTGTCATATTTGCTTCAGATTAAAAACAAAAAAATTACTCATACAGCTAATGTCCATTTTGATTCCATTTTTGTTCCCCTTCCGTTCTCTTTTTTTCTCTTCTACAAGTTGTATGAAACTTCTCATTAGTGCTTTCCTGTTACTATACATGTGTGTGCCCATAAATGATATAAAGTAGTGCTGTGTTTAAAATTTATGTAAATGTTATCATATTCTATATATATATATCCTCCTTCAATTTCAGCCAACATTAATTTTTTAAAGTTATCCATTTGATGCAGAACTAGATCTAGTTTATTTGTATTAACTTCTTTCTTCCTCTCTCTACATCTGTTATCTACCTATTTGTCTATTATCTATCAGTCTATCAATCAATCTATCATCTCTCTAAAAAGACAGTTTGATTTATTTCTAATTTCTCCCTTTCTCACACTTAATTTTTCGATTCAATTAGAATGTATTTTTGCATGTATGATATAGAATTTCCACATGTCACAATGTCACTTATGGAATAGAACATCATTTCCTCTACTGCTTTATAATTCTCCCTGTTTTCTTTTTTTTTAATTTTAAAAATATTTTTATTTTGAAAAAGAGAGAGAGTACACATGAGTCAGGGACAGGGGTGGAGGGAGAGAGAGACAGCGAGAGAGAGAGAATCTTAAGCAGCTCCACACTCAATGCGGAACCTGACACGGGGCTTGATCCCAAGACCCTGGGATCATGATATGAGCTGAAATCAAGAGTCAGACACTCAACAGACTGAGCTACCCAGGCACCCCATGCTCTCTGTTTTCTATTTCAAGTGCTGATATAGCTATGGGTCTGCTTTTGGCCACTCTAATAATCCATTAATCTATGTCTCTGTCTCTGAACCAATATAATATTCTTCTAATGATTATAGATTTCAACAAGATCTGATACCTGATAGGCTAAGACCCACACCCTTATTCTTCAAAATGAGGAAGCTCTGATTTGGAGAGTAATATTGGGCTTTGATTGACTCTATTGGAATAAAACAAAGTGTGAAACTCTGAGCCCAAGGAAGTGAGACATATTATAACTGTCTGCAATTAGTTATCAAAACAATCTTGTAGAATTGAAAGTATTATTCTCATCTTGGAGATGATGAGACTAAGAGCTGGTGATGTTAGGTAACTTGTCTTGTGAAGACATTTGGAAAGTGGCCTGTGCCCAATGTCGTTGACTTCACAACGGTGCTTATTAAAGATACTTTCCACCGGATCACTTAGTACCCCTTGTGAAGCCCCATGAAAAATACTTTCTTCTCCCTCAGGTAATATGAACTATATATTTTCCTCTTTGGAGTGTAGGAAATTTGGATTCAAATCGTGCTTAACAATTTCACTCACAAGCTCCTCATGATTTAATTTCCTGTGTTCTATTTTTTGCTCCTTTTCTTAGTATTCTCTTCTAGTACATATTTTTTCCTCTCTTGATTTTTAAATATTTATTTCTAATATACTGTGTTGATGCATGTCAGTTTTATAGCTAACTGTAAATAATTTACAAAAAATTGATGAATACATGTTATTTTTTTAATGTTTATTTATTTTTGAGAGAGAGAGACAGGGCAAGTCAGGGAGGGGCAGAGAGAGAGGGAGACACAGAATCTGAAGCAGGCTCCAGGCTCTGAGCTGTCAGCATAGAGCCCAACTCAGGGCTCAAACCCACGCACCGTGAGTGAGATCATGACCTGAACTGAAGTCAGATGCTAAACTGACTGAGCCACCTGGGTGCCCCAAATACATATTATTTCTACTACAGCACTGTTTTCAAACTTTAACATACATCTGAATCACCTGGGGTCTTGTTGAAATGCAGGTTCTCGGGCAATAGGTCTGGGTGTGGCCTAAGACTCAGCATCTCAAAACCAGCTCCCAGGTGATACCAGTGCTGCTGTTGACCCAAGGACCACTCTTTGAGACACAAGGCTCTGCACCCCAGATGAGAAGATTACACAGTCACATCTCCAGGGTTCCCTAGAGGAGACATAGATGGCCACACGGGGCTGAGAGTTACTGATGACGATTCACAGATTTTCCATATTTTCAGGTACCCCTGGGAACTAAAGGTGTGTTTGGGTGTGATTTCCTGTCAGCTACCTTCCACAGCCAGGGCACAGGCCTTTCTGGCTGAGGAGAGCCACACAGGTAGTGAGGGTGTTCTTGCCTTCTGAGAGCAGGTCTCATTCTGGCTGTACATTAGAGTCACCCGGGACGCTTCTTAAGAAACCCTATAGCCAAGCCACCTTCCAGCCCAATTCAATCAGGATTTCTTGGCGACAGGGCCTCAAGAGTTTTTTCAAGTCTCCCAGGTGGTTCCAAAGTGCAGGCAAGGTTGCAAACCACTGCTTTGCAAGGAGGGAGAGAAATGGTCCCATTTGCTGGTTTTGTGGAGAATCCTGCCTTCTGCTGCTCTGCCCGGACTGCCCTTCTGGGGTGGGGGAGGCCCTGCCGTCAGGCCAGTATCAAGCCAGAACTGTCAGGATTAATTTCTCAAAACTCTTTCCACTCCTAGCCCCGTGAAAGTCTCCCTGTTGGGATCCCTTAGCAGACTGGGTTCTTTCAGAATTGTCCTATTTTAAGATCCAAATACAAATTAGAGAGTGAACATTTTAAATAACATAGAATTTCTTTTTCGTACCCATAAAAGATTAATTACAGACTGAATCCATTGCTCCTCCTTCCCTACATGCCCCAATTTGCATCTTCCTTTCTCTCTGTCCTTGGTTTTCAGATCCAAGTTCCCTGTGTCGGAAGGCAAGTTTCAATTTTCTCTTTATGTGTTTTATTTCTATGAAATGGAAAACAGGGAATTTGAAATCCACATGACCCTGGAGTTGCATCATATCTCCCCTAAATGTTCATTGTGTGTTGAAGAGCAAGGTTTTTCTTCGTGTAAAAAAGCCAGGATAATACTGACTTCACATGTTTGTTCAATGAGTCGAGTTAAATTAATTAAATGATAATATGTGACAGAATTTCTTCCATTTCACAAAAACTCAAATCTTCGTTTCCTTCCTTCCATCCTTCCATTTCCATTTAGAAACAAGTTGCAGTATATCCTTTTGTATAATTGATACCCCTCCTTCTCCTAAAAGAGATTTGGGGAGACTAAAAGGCACAACAGAAAGCCAGTATACAAACAAATATTTAATGGAAAGCGTGTGCCTGAGTGAGATCATTCTTTTGGAGACATAACTATCACATGCCACCATTAAGCAGTAATGTGCTCTTCATAATCTTAATTCAAATGAAGAAGTTTTGGACAGAAGAATTGCTGCTAAAATTCCTAATGAAACACAGCAATTACTTTCTCATTTTTTCTTTCCTAAATTTTTTCTTTTAAACTTTAGGCTTGGATTGCAAAGAAATTAAATACAAGTATCTTTATCACCTATTTTTTTTAAATTTCGGTGCTTTTTCCGATTTTGAAAATACCACTTTATTTTTATTTTTTTAAATACCACTTTAAATATAGGCGAATATGTAGATTTATTGTTGTAAAAAGAAACTCACTCCTATTCCATTAGATTATTTAAAGTAGTAGAATTTCTTTTCTGCATAAGAGTAAATAGATTCACATTTCTTATATTCTTGGAATTCAGATTATGAGTATTTTTGGGTCTATAGTTGTGAAATGATGACAGAAGATCGCCTATTCTCAAAAGGCCTTGGTTCTGAGCTATCACAGGAATGATCTTGAGTATTATTATTTGATTTCATGATACCCTTTGAAAATGTGTTGAACAACATATTTAATATTTAAGCTAATGAAATGTTTTGTTTTGAGGAATATATGGCTCCCTTTGTACTAACTGGAGACAGGGCTGAAAGTCAGCGTCTCATACACAGACAGTATCCAAATGGACACTGAGGTGATTTAAAAAAAATAAAAGGGGCGCCTGGGTGGCGCAGTCGGTTAAGCGTCTGACTTCAGCCAGGTCACGATCTCGCGGTCCATGAGTTCGAGCCCCGCGTCAGGCTCTGGGCTGATGGCTCAGAGCCTGGAGCCTGTTTCCGATTCTGTGTCTCCCTCTCTCTCTGCCCCTCCCCCGTTCATGCTCTGTCTCTCTCTGTCCCAAAAAAAATAAATAAACGTTGGAAAAAAAAAAAAAAAACAAGTGAAATAGCACTGCATTTGCTTCAGAACACAGAGAAAGAGTTTTTGCTTCCACAAAAAAAGTGATCCAAGCTTAGGTTTCTTTAAACATGTGGTCTTTTGTTTACCACTTTTGATAGAGAAGTAGATACAGGGAAATATCTCTGTATTCAAAAGAAAAAACATGGTACAGGCATTGTGATAAATGGCATATGTCATGTGACCTTTAGGTCATGGAGACAGTAGGGAATGGTGAGGAGTGTGGCAAACCACAGACTATGGCCAATTGTTGCCACGTGGGAATGGAGCCCAGAGTTGCCGGATCTTTTGAGTTTGCAAGGGAGACAAACAGCCTGGATTTTTATGTTGAAAGTGTCCTAAGTTTTAAAATACATCTTTTAAAAAACAATTTATAGACTAAATAAAACATGACTGCCAACTAAATTCAGCCAGAGAGCCACAAGTTCATGATTACTGCTTTAAAAATACCACAAAAGATTCAAGGGGAAGAAATTTCAGTGAGGTGTTTGGTAAGAAGACTAGCTCCTTTCTAGAATGAATTGTTAGTTGTTTAGGAGAAATGTGAGGTTCCGTGTGTGTGGTGTAGACAGAAGGCTATTGGAAAAGTATTTGGTTGAATGGGACATGATACGAAGTACATCACCTTTTTGTGATGGAATGTTGAGGATCGAAGGCATGCACTTCAAGCACAGGGAGAAAGAATTGGCATACAGCCACCACACCAGATGGGGAAGGCCACTATGGTCCTGTCACTGAGGACCAAGTGAGGCTCCCAGAGGAATTGCCAGGACATAAGAGAGAATGACAGTCCAGGTGAAGAAGACAAGTCGCGGTGAGACAGCGACCTGTCAAAGATGAGCTATTCTTGGAGGCAATTTTTAAAAATATCAACAAATGATAGGCAGGGCATTTCCATTCAGGGTACAGTTGTGGGTGAAAGGACTCAACGTTTCCTCAGGGTTTTTTGTCTTGCATCCTCTTCTTAGCAGTTAGAGATTGCTGTTCTCACCCTCCCTGTCTGTCACGCTCCCCACTTTCCTCTACTTCTTCTCTTTTTCCCTAGAGAAGTATAGAGAAGCCTCCTTAGGCTCACCATGGCCCCGCATTCTGGATCCAATCACCTTCTCATACTTGTAAACTGAAAAGGAGCAAGCATCCTGTGCACATATTTAGTGAATTCTGGATATGTACTACATGCATTTGTTGTGTGTTTGGCTTTTTTTTTTTTTCAACAGGGACTTTCCCCATGTGAGGGAAAGAAAGAGGAATTTGTATTCACACTGCTTTGTAGAGTTCTAAAATGTGTTTTGGGGGGATACAATTCAAACACTAAAATAATCCATTTCATGCATATTAATTGATTTTTACATGAAAACAATTCCCATTTGCATGAGAGCTTTGGCAAGTTTTGAGTCTGGGGAAGATGTTATAAACAGTAGTGGGGGAAAAAATGAAACCAAAGATTGCACTATGTTGGCGAGAGCTTAGAGAGCCAAGTGCCCTCAGACTAGTTTTTGCTGCCAATGGCAGAAGTCCGCTGGTCATCCTGGCCCATTGCTGGCCACTCTTCCCCTGTTGTCCTCCATCCAGAGTCTCAAGTTTCTAAATCCTTGGGTTTGAATCCTGAGCTTCTTCTCTTTTCTAGCAATTGTCTCTCCTTAGGTGAGCTAATTCTGTCCTATGGATTCAAAACCTGTCTTTGTGTTACTGTCTCCCAAATGAAAGTCTCTAAGCCCAGAAAACTGCCCTGGTTTCCATCTCATGGATGCTCCACTTTGAGGTCTTATCAACCCACAAAAAACTCATCTCCTAATGATTTAAACAAAAGGACATTTATTGGTTCACACATCACATATAAAGAAAAGTAGGTAGGCTTCAGGGTTGGCTTAATCCAGAGGCTTTGGCTCCATTTGTCTGTGCTTTTCTGCTCTCTCTCCTTTCCACACCATGTGCTGGCTTTGTCTTCCAGCTGGTAGTGAGATAGGTCCGACAGTGCCAGACCTTGGGCCTTCTGTCCATCGTGTCCAGAGGAAGACAGAAGGATGCTTCCTAAATCCCCTCTCATAAGAATGAGGAAGATTCTTTCCCAAAAATCCCCAGAAAAGCTTTCTTTGAGTTTACTTGGTTTGAATTGAGACATGCCCATTCTGACCCTCCCTTCCAGGGCAAGTCCCATGCGGAGATTGGTTTAGCCTTCCATCTCTAAATTACGCACGTGGCAAACATAGTGGGTGACCGTGAAAAATCTGGACTGATATTCTCAGCTTTAGAAGATTTTGCACCCCTGTTTTTAATACTGAATTTTTGTATTGTTCCTTCATTATGGTGAAATAAAATCCATACAGAATTAAATATACCTGCAAACTTATTGATATAATGTCCCAATTACAATAACAAAGAGAAATGAAAGGTGCTAATAGTAAAAAAAAAATATGTACCTCAAAATGCAAGTGATGGGGCACAGTTACCTTGGAACCTCACCACTCAGATGTGGTCCATGGACCAACAGCATCAGTACCAGCTGAGAGTTTGTTTGAAAAGCAAAATCTCAGGTCCTAGCCCAGACTTACTGAGTGTGAATCCATTTGTAACACCATCCCCAGGAAACTCATGAGTTTGAGACACACTGTGCTAGAAGACATAATGCAGTCAGATGTTGTTTCTATTTGCAGAATCACAATGAATATGATAGCCATCAATGTGACTGATATAGATGTGTTGTGTTGGCAAGTCAGACATCCATTGGTGGTATGATTTTTGGAAATGATGAACAACACTTGATACAAGAGCAAAACAAAGTACAATGTGGCCTCAGTTTGCCTAATAGTTGGATTCCTGGAAAATACGGAACATAATAAGTGATGCAAAAGTATCTTGTGTTTCCATGTAAAATGGAGTTGGGTTTCTAGGGTTCTATAATACTAAACACATCTTATACCTGATTCAGATGTTTACTTTTGATTTTGAATATCAAATAAGATATTTGAAAGCAGCGCAGGATCATGGGACAGCTCTGCAGACTTTTCCTTATTTGCTGTCAAATCTTTTGTCCCCCATGTGGGCTAAAACTAAGTTTAGTTTGAGGTAGAAAACTCAGCTTCTCTAAACTGTCAGGACTCAGTTTATGTTCAGGTCAGATTCAGAAAGGATCTTTTGGAAATTTCCAGGTATTTCATACAGAGGACAAGCTGGGCTATGAATCACAGAGGACAACTATTCACAGGTGTAAATAGGTAGAATGTATTTAGATGCCATCTGTTAAAATTAGTTATGTCACTTGTTAAGATGAATGTGTGCAAGTGTGTCTGCTATATCGATAATTACAATGAGTCTGGGAACCTTATCATTTTGTGCAGTACAATATTCCTATTTCTTAGCCCCATGATTCTCAAAGTGAGCAGACATCAGAATGACCTGGAGGGTTTGTTGAAACAAAAGTTGCTGGGCCCACCTCCAGAATCTCTGATTCAATAGGCCCAGCATGATTCTGAGAATCTGTATTTCTACCAGACTCCCGTAAGATGCTTCTTAAATTCGCCAAAGTCCAAGGATCATTCCATGAGAATCACTGACCCAATAAATATATGTGAATGAAGGAATTAGATTCAATGAGTCAACAAATACTTCAAGTGTGTACTAGTGTTGAGTGCAGTTCACACGTCTGACACCATCCTGGCCCACAGGAAGAAACATTCAGGTTGAGGAGAATAATCACATAACTGTGTGGATAGGTGTGCCAGTAGAAAACTGTGTACTCAATGTGGGAGACTGAGGAAAGATTAAGAAAGAGTATTTACAGGGGCACCTGGGTGCTTCAGTCAGGTGGGCCTCTGACTCTTGATTTTGGCTCAGGACATGATCCCTGGAACGTGGAATCGATCCCCGTGTTTGCTTCGTGGTAAGTGTGGAGCATACTTAAGATTCCCGCCCCCCCCCCCCACCGACCCTCTCCCTTGCTCGCACTCTCTCTAAAATATAATAAAAATAAAAATAAAAATAAAATGTAAAATAAAAAGACGATTTACAGAGGTGTGGGCAGGGTTCGTGGAAGCACAGGAATGTGAGGTGCCCAGTGATTAGCAGGAACAGGAAGTGACCCTCCCTGCCCTGACAAAGCAGGACTAGGAGCTGTTATAGGAACAGGGAGCACTGTAGCCCTGGAAGGTGGGCTGCCTGACAGGTCCTGAGGCTTCAGTTAGAGGACCCTAGAAACAACTCCACTGATGGAGGGGTGGGAGATGGAATCCCACCTTTCTCTGTCCTGCCCTCCAATCTCCTCACTGACTCCCTTGTAGGGCTGCCAGATAAAATATAGGGTGCCCAGTTAAATTTGAATTTCAAAACTTTTTTAAGGCTTTTTTATTTTTGAGAGAGAGAGAGACAGAGCATGAGCGGGGGAGGGGCAGAGAGAGAGGGAGACACAGAATCCGAAGCAGGCTCCAGGCTCCGAGCTGTCAGCACAGAGCCCAACATGGGACTCGAACTCATGAACCCTGAGATCATGACCTGAGCCAAAGCCAAATGCTCAATCGACTGAGCCACCCAGGCGCCCTTAAATTTGAATTTCAGATAAGCAGTGAATTTTTTTTTTTTAGTGTAAGTGCAATACTTGGATATACTTCTACTAAAAAAATATTTCTTGTTTATCTAAAATTCTGAGTGTCCTGTATTTTATTGTTGATGCTAAATCTGGCAACACTATCCCCATGGGCAAACTTAACCAGAAGCCAGAAAGCATGGGGTAGTAAATGTTTCAGTACATTAAACTTTTCAGGGCATGGAGCTGGTAGAGACAGGGGATCTGCAGTTAAAGGAAGGATTTTGGAAATCGGAAAATAATTTCACGTTTGCCTGATCTGGTAGAGAGAGAGAAAGAGCATTGACGATTCAGGAGTGATTAAAGACACATGTGAGAAGCTTTGGAGAGGAGCATTGACATGTTGCCCTCAGTGACCAGTGTAAAGGCAGCACATAAAGACCAGAATCTTCGCAATTGCTTGCAAGCTCACCAGGATCCCCTCCACCCCTCCCACTGCCATTTTCTCCTCATCTCTCCCTCACTTCCCTCTACCTCTCTCCCCCGCTTCTTGCTCCAAAGCCACTGGCCTCCCTGCTGTTCTTTGATACGATTTGATAACTAGGAGTTCACAAATGGCCCTAGATGCTCATTTGGGGTTACCTGGACAATGAGTTAATTGGGACCACCTTGGTTCCGGCAGGAGGGACTGTCCCAAAACTTAGCTCCATGTGGGGATAATGGCTTCCTTCTTCTGGCAAGAAGGGCTACAAATCGTCATGGACCCTAAGGTCCCCAAATAACTTCCATAAACACCTGACACCTTAAACTCCACCTGCCTGACTCCAAGCAGTGTTTATTATCCACTGAGAAGGTCATTCTCACAGGGAGTTAGGTCCTTCCATAGGGGCATAAACCCACTATGTGTCCAAACCCAGCATGCTTTGCCATGGGATGAAGAGAGGATGAGGGGGGTGGCATGCCTCATCTAATCCTGTGAATCCCTCACTTGTAAGATTCCCCAATAAAGCCTATTTGTTACACATTCTGTGGGATGTTGTCGAATTTATCCTCGGCCAGGATGAACAATCCCATATCAACACAAAGATATTTAACATGCATGGCTCTTGAACATTCCAAATGTGTTCCTGCCTTTGCCCTTGGTATATACTCTGCCTGTAATATCATTGCCCGAGATGTGTTTATGGCACTTTCTCTCATTGCCCTCTGGTCTCTGCTAAAATGTCTCATTAGAAAGACTTTCCTTGACTACCCAAGATGAAAGGGTAATTTAGTCCACTCCCCAACTTTCCTTTCAAATTCTACGTTTTATTTTCTTGTCTGTACTACCCAATTTGGATGTAAATTGCCTGAAGTTGACACTTTATTTTGTGTCATGTTATACCCCCAGTGCCTAGAAGAGTACCCAGGATGTAGCAGATGCCCAAGGATATTTGTTGAAAGAATGCATAAATACAAAAAGATGGCTATTAAGTGGATAATGGACTGCAAGCATAGCGAGATTGAAAATGGAGGCTTCATTTAGAAAGTTAGACCTGCAAGGAGGCAAAAGACCATAGCAATTGAGATTAGGCTAGAGAAACAGGATCAGAGGGAATCAGATTAGGAATGGTTTGGGGGAGAATGTTGGTAGGACCTGCTGGCAGATTTGATTTGGTGGGTGCAGGAGATGAAAGAGTCAATGAAAAGCCCCACCATGAGCAATGGAATAGTTAGGATTTCCAGTCACTGAGGTGGGAAAGGCTTGTGACGAGCAGGGTGGAGTGGCTTGCGAGGAAAATCAAACATTTTGGTGTGTCAGGGCGCCTGGGTGGCTCACTCAGTTGGGTCTCTGACTTTGGTTCAGGTCATGATCTCACCGTTCATGAGTTTGAGCCTGGCATCCGGCTCTGTGCTGACAGCTCAGAGCCTGGAGCCTGCTTCGGATTTTGTGTCTCCCTCTCTCTCTGCCCCTCCCCCCTCACACTCTGTCTAGTTCTCTCAAAAATAAGTAAACATTTTTTAAAAAAAGAATTTGGGTGTGTCAACTTCAAGTTATCTATTAGACATCCAAAGTGCAAGCCTTATGTAAGCAATTCAAGTTTCAGGAAAAGGTGATTGGTAGACACATAAATTTGGGAGTTATATATGGTTTTCAAAACCAAGGGGATTGTTTTAGTTAATGCAGGGAAAATGTATTATTAGTAAAGAAAACGGAGAGTCAGAGGGAGTCCTGTTACCCTCGAACAGTTAGAGGCCAAAAAGGTAAGAAAAGGCAAGTAAAATGGATTGAGAAGTAATAATTCGAGAAGGAAGAAAATAAAAACAGAAGCATGTAGAGTCTTGAATAGCAAGAGAAGAAAAGTGAGGATGCAGAGGTTAATTAGTATAAATTTTATGGAGAGAAAATGGCAATATGTATCAATGTCTTAAAGATAATCACACTTTTTATTAAGTAATTCAACTCCTAAAAATCTAGCTATAAAATTCTAAAAACTATGCAACAAGATTTACGCATAAGAGATTTTCACTGAAGCATTATTTTATAATAGCCAAAAATTATGTACAACATAAATGTCCAAAAATAGGGCATTAGTTAAATAAATTGTGATGCAGCCATACAATTGAATATTATGCAGCCATTAAATTATGTTTATGAAGAGCTTTTAATGAGCTGAAAAATGCTGATAAGATGACATAATGTTAAGTGAAAAAAGAGCATGCAAAATTTTATGTACAGTATGATCCCAATTATTTAATCATATGTACTCATTGAAAAATACCAGGAAGAAATATCCTAAAATATTAATATAATTTCTAGCTTGTGGGATTATGAAGTTATTATTTTTCTTTGTTTTTTTTTAAATTTTCTTCAACTCATCATGTATTTCCTCTACAATCAGAAAACATTGAAAAAAAATTCTTCCTTAAGTTGAGTGGAAATCTGTCTCACTGGGCTTTGTTGTCCTTTTATAGAAATAGAAAAGTGAGTAAATCTTACCTCTTTTTTCTAGGCAGCCTTCAAATATTTGAGGAGAGCTGCCAGCCAAGAGCTTTAGTTTTACCTATGAATCCATGTCCCTCTGTCTTTCAAGCTGCTGAGGGAAGAAATCATCTGATCCCTTTCATATCTCCTAACAGAGAATCTTCTACATCATTTACCACTTGCTCTGTGATTAATCTAAACTTCCGTTTCCTCACATGCAGATTGGGAATAAATTGTTGAAGGAGACTACCTTTGGTGGGATATTGTGTATAAATGACTTCACAATCCAGGCACTGTACACATTTGAAGGAATGGATGCTCACAGGAGGATTGCCAGAGAGTGGGAAGAAGGAAGAAGGGATGGAACCTGAGCATGTCCAGCTCTGTCACTTACCACAGCAGTGGTGCAGACCAGTCACAAAGACTCTCCTCCATCAAAGGGATTATTACCAGCTTCTTGTGCTGTCTCCCAGGGTTGAGTTCAGAAAGAAATGAGGTGAGAAACACAAACACTGTGGAAAAGTCAAAAAGTACTGTGTGTGTGTGTGTGTGTGTGTGTGTGTGTGTAAACATTATTTCCACATTGGGACCTTCTCCCTCACCCTACATCCCCTATCCCCTCGTGTGACAGGGACTTGTGATGCTTCCACCAGTGGATGTCTTGGCAAGGCAGATATGACCCTTCTCCAGTAAGGTCCAGTCTTTCTTATTTCTCTAAAATTTCAAAGCTTACCCACTCTAAATGATACTCAGCCCATGAATATTCACTTGAACCTCCTTGAAGTATTTCTTCCTCCATTGCACACTTACAGAAATTACTATTCCTACCCTTTGGAACTCACTAAGTTCCTGCTTTGCACTTTATATTTGCATCAGTATTTATTTATTTATTTATTCATTCATTCATTCATTCATTCATTCATTTTATGTTTTTAAAAATTTTTTTAAGTTTGTTTATATTTGAGAGACAGAGACACAGCATGAGCAGGGGAGGAGCAGAGAAAGAAGGAGACACAGAATCCAAAGCAGGCTCCAGGCTCTGAGCTGTCAGCACAGAGCCCAACATGGGACTTGAACTCATGAACCACGAGATCATGACCTGAGTGGAAGTTGGAAGCTCAACTGACTGAGACACTCATTCATTTTAGAGAGATATTCATTTATTTGAGAGAGAGAGAGAGAGAGAGAGAGAGAGTTCAAGCAGGAGAGAGGGGCAGAGGAAGAGAGAGAGAGAGAGAGAGAGAGAGAAAGAAAGAAAGGGAGAATCTTAAGGAGGTTCCACACTCAACATGGAACCCAATGCAGGGCTCCACCCCATGATCCTGGGATCTTGACCAGAGCAGAAATCAAGAGTTAGACGCTCAACTGACTGAGCCACCCAGGCACCCCTGGAATTTCTTTTTACTGACTAAAATTGAAATCCTTAAGAGCAGGAGTGACCTATAGCATAATGGATCTGTAAGGTCTTGTAATCTGTTCATATATTTTCATTTTAAATATGAAGAAATGGAAGACTGAGAGATGGGACCTGGTTTTCCAGCATTTTGTGTTTAATTGGAGGCAGAACCAGGACAGGGACTGAATTTCTGACTACTTTTTCCATTGGTTCATACCAATAGAAGTAGATGAATCACTGCAATCTCTTTCTCCGCAAACTCCCTGCCCAGGGCTCGCCTTCATCAGAAGTCAGTGGTATAGCAGTTAGGGACTTGAAATATGTGAATGTTGAGTAGATATTGCTGCTGAGTTGTGGAATCTTTCTTAAGCCATTTCATTATTATGAACTAGTAAACTATTGTTCCTCTCCCACCCTATCCCTTCCCTATCAGTCTTTTACCCCTACTTTAGGAATGATTCAGCCATTTGAGAAAGGAGGTATAATACAGGGGCAAGGATTATACTACACTCCCACCCCAGGACTCGAGGACAGGAAAATTCTCAAATTTGGTTAAGTGAACCTCCAACTACTTTTGGTGGGAATCTAGGCATTAACCAAAAGTCTTTTCTTGACTTGGGTTATTCTGTTTTTCTCTTGGTGGTCAACTGATGCGTTTCCATGATTCTCTTTTTCCATAAAAGGTATTTCCCCCAAGTCTGAAGCTGAAATGTCTTCTATACAATACTGGTCTATCAAACATCTTATGATTATTTTCAGGATAGGGTTCAAGTACTACTGCAATTTTGTTTTCAATCCAAGGTTTCTGCCCTCCTTAGAAGGGTTCTCTAATTAATTGGCATGTAAATGAGGCTTAGGAGCTGGGTTTATCAAGGGCTTCACATAGTTCTCAAAGACTTTCTCATCTCATTTTCAAGGCAATTTGCATACTTTCACTCAGTTCTCCTTACACATTTCTTTGAAGAAACCCCTTATGCCCTTGGGTGTTCTCTGTATA
The DNA here is from genome assembly GCF_022079265.1 of Lynx rufus. Taxonomy (NCBI): domain Eukaryota; kingdom Metazoa; phylum Chordata; class Mammalia; order Carnivora; family Felidae; genus Lynx; species Lynx rufus. The sequence continues at coordinate 123,372,626 of NW_025814856.1, forward strand.
CAACTCCCTTGACCTAACACTTGTGCTTTACTTTCCCCTGAGCAATGACATTGCCTTAGGCAAAAGTGACACATTTCCATCACTGATGAGCCTCCTGAAAGATTCAGAGAGTGTCTTGGGTACTGGCTTGAATGTATCTAGAGCTGAGGTTGTATATCCTGTCGTCTTTAGAAATTCCACGCACAAATTAAAGAGAAAATGCACTCCTCCATGTAGAAAGGAATAATAATCCTTCACAAATAAATTCCTTTCTTTTTGCTATGCTAATTAAATTTAGATGAGTTTGGTGAAGGGGGGGTTATTTTATTTTTTTTTCTGGATTCATCCTTTTCAAATGGCATTAAACAATGATGTCTTCATGAAGGATGAGTTATTCTGCCTCCTGACCTACATTTTGGCCACATTCCATCGCTATGGAAGAAGGGAGACATTCGTCTTTTTCTGAAATTGAATTTGGAAAGGTCACTTCTAGGAAAGCATAAGACATGTCACTTTGAATGCTTACATGTTCACAGTGTCATTCATCCATTCCTTTATTCAGAAAACAAATGCTAATTGAATGGTAGCACATATCAGACACTCTCTTCTGGGTAGCAGATAGAGTTTGCCTCTAAATGCTTGGTGGCTTAGCACTCTGATATATGGTAGGGGATGGAAGAGGCCAAGAACTAGGAAAGGTGGATCATGATCCGAGATTAGTCATATTTTGTGATCCTGGACATGTCATAAGTGAGGAAACATGGTTCAAAACTATGATAAACTACTCTTATCCAATTGGAATTTTTCTTTGATATACTGAAATAGCTCTTTTAGACCTATTTAAGCACAGATTTCTAAAATTGCATACTGTGTGTGTGTGTGTGTGTGTGTGCGTGCGCGCGCGCACACATCAAAGGAAAATTCAAGCAAAATAAAATAAAGCTTCTTGCGAGTTGAAGTCTTCTTAGTGACTTTTCAGCTCAGTGTTGCTGATGCTCAGGCTTTTGCCCATAATATGAGGAGTGCTGGTAATGTGCATCTCTCTGAAGGAGCATGCCATTCTGGGTGCTGGTCTTTTCTAACCTATTGATATCCATCTTGCAAGTTTTGATACCGCAAGTTTCTTGGTCTTAACAGAATGTGTCAAATGGTGTTTTTCAGGCAACTACTGGAACTCATAGTCCTCAACAAATACTTAGTTGACTGAAAGGCCCAAGAATTGAAGCTGTTTGATTATTCCACCAGTAATAACATGTTTTCTCACACACAGGCGATCACAATTTCAAGTCTACCACCTGGCTTACAGTAATTGGATGACATGGTTTGCAGAGATGTTCAAATGTATGTGTGTGCATGTATGTGTGAGTTCATATCATCAACAGTGGCATAAGAAACAACCTAATGAGAGACTCTAACCTACTAGTGCTAATTGGAACAGCAGTCATAAATGTGTCCTGGCAAACCCAGACTTCTCCCAAGCTTCCATCCCCAGGGAACATGAAGAAGCGGATTGGGCACAAGGCTCTGTAATGTTATTTTAAAAAGTTTTTTTTTAACATTTATTCATTTTTGAAAGACAAGGAGAGACAGAGCATGAGCAGGGGAAGGGCAGAGAGAGAGGGGGACACAGGCTCCAGACTCTGAGCTGTCAGCACAGAACCCGACACGGGGCTCGAACTCACAGACAGAGATATCATGACCTGAGCTGAAGTTGGACGCTTAACCGACTGAGCCACCCAGGCTCCCCACAGTGCTCTGTATTATTAAATTACTGGAGACATATTAGTCCTGTGAGAGAGAACTCAGAATAGGAAGGATGTCTGAATCTTCTTAGCATAATAAGACCAAGATATTAGTTCTTAAGAAAGAATCAAAGCTATGTTAATAGGGAGGGATTTGGATTTCTTGTGTATACAAGAAAAGAAGGCAGTGCTAGTAGGGGGTTAATGCTAGTGGTGGCCAAAAACGTTTGATATTGAGTATGCTCAGCCTTGTTTCTCAAAGCATGGTGCAAAGACCAGTGGCAGAGACATCACCGGGGAGACTGATAGAAATGCAGAATCTCAGGTCCACTCTAGATGCACAAAATCGAACTCTGCAATATTACAACATCTCCATTAAAGTCTGAGTAGCAATGCCTAGGGGAGAGTTTTCTCCCTCCAGGCAAACACATGCACATACCATCAGGGACACCAGAGCTCATCAACCCTTGAGAAGCAGATATTCGACACCTAAGGCTATTAAATATGTAATCTACTTGAAGATTTTAATGATTGCTGAGTTTTAAATCAGTTTTGTGGGTAGGAATGGTGAGTTCTGGTTGAACAAAATTGGAGACAGAACTGGACTGTATATAGAGTGGAATTTAAAGGAGAAGGCTTTGGGATGCGGGACAGAAAGTTTGGCAGTGAGAAAAATCCCAGGGTGACACCCTCTGAAAGCCTGTGAGAGGACATTTGAGAACTGTCTGCCCCAAAGACCTAAGGGGAAGATCTACTTTTGTGCAGGGAACATAAGAACCAGAGCAGGATAATGCCTAATTCCCCAACCCCAGTCTACTCTGTAAGGTTGGTAACAATCCTTGAACTCTCAAAAGCATTACCTAAAGTAGTGGCTTTCAAACTTTTCAAACATTTTTGACTTGCAACTCACCATAAATACATTTTACATTAGATATACCTGAAATAAGTATTTTGTAAAATTTCACTTATCCTGCCTAATGCATTCTGATATTTTAATCTATCATATTCCATTAAAAAAAATACCAGTATGACCTGATAAATGATTTCATGACCTACCAATATGGTGGCATGGTCTGCTTTCACTCGGAGGAAAGGGGATGAATGATATAAGGACAGGTTGAGAAGGAGAATCCATTCCTCCCTGGTCTTCTATGAGATCAGGACTATCTGTCCTCAGTGTAGACACCTGAATGGCCTGTAGGCAAAACCCACAGATAATACAGTGGTGCTGCTCTCCTCTCTCTAAGGAACATGGGGACTTATTCCATGGGAAAAAAAGGAAGAGAAGGAGCAACAGCAAAATTCACAAATTCCGCAGGTTACGTCACTGATTTGGTTTAAAAGAAAACTATTTGTTTGTACAACAATCATGACAAAGTATTTTTATAGGCAGGACAAAAAATTAAAAATATTTACCACATTTTCTTTCACATGAAGAGATTTTGAGGAGATTTAAGGAAGGACCAGATTGCTTTCTTTAACAAAAAAGATGGTCACTGTCTTAGTCCATTTGGGCTGCTATAACAAAATACCACAGACAGGGTGGCTTATAAACAACAGAAATTTGTTTCTCACAGCTCTGGAGGCTGGAAGTCCGGATCACGGTGCCAGCATGACTGGGTGAGGGCTCTCTTCTGGGTTGCAGACTTCCCACGGTGTCCTCCTATGGCAGAAGGAGCTAGGGAGCTCTATAGATCTTTTTTCTTTTATTTTTTTTTTTATAAGAGCACTAATCTCATTCATGAGGGCTTCACCCTCATGACTCAAGCACGCCCAAAGGTCCAAGCCCCCAACACCATCCCATTGGATATTAAGATTCCAATATGTGACTTGTGTGGAGACATAAATATTCAGGCCATAACAGGCAGAGAGGGAAATGAACAGAAAGGAGGCCAGAAGACCAACATGGGAAAGAACAGAGGAGGAAGAGTGAATAGAGGGTGTCTGTGAAAGGAGACTGGGAAACTTGCTGTGTAGTGCAGGTTTTTAGAAAATTTGGATATATCAAATCTAGTAGAATTCCTTCCTTGACATACTGCCCAATTCTAAGAAAACCTTTAGAAAAAAGTTATATTATTCTTTAAAGCTTTTGTAGAAGTGTATGTGTATTTCGTGTATGATAAAATGAGCCTTAAGGCCACCGCCAAAGAGTCAGTTTCATTTGGATTACAGAAGTAAAGTAACAGTTTTAACTAATAAATTGACTTTTTCCTGATTGAATTGAGGAGGGGCCCAATAGGAAGAATGAGTGAGTTACCAGTGGGTTACAAAGATCTGCTTTGCACTTGTAAGTATTTGCATGCAAGACTGCAAACGTTTCCTTATTAACATTTTCTTGGCAAGATCCAAGTGGGCCTGGTGAATCATATGGTTTTCATCCATATGATTAAATGCCTTGTAAGTTTCTGGAGGCAAATCAATATTGGCTTGTGAGATCTATCAGTAGACTGCAGGATCTGATCTCACCTAGGTGTAAGTCTCGAGAAACAGGATTTTCTTCCCCTCCACAAAATTGAAAGAGATCAATAAGAGTATGTATAAATAGGAGGAGACTCCCCTCTCTATGAAATTAACTTCTCACAGGACCTCAGTTAATTTAAAAAAACCTTAGTATAAGAAGGAGGGCTGTAGCAACATTTCAATGAGACTTTTTGGGGAAAATCCAACACCATGAAGTTGCATGAGCCTTCGTTTCTCTAAGATCAGAGCAAGACAGACTCAATGTGTTGAGATTACTGACAACTGTCACATCATTGAAGCTCAAATCATCAAAAGAAAAAATATTTATTGAGCTTTCCTCGAACCTGAGGACTTGATGAAGTTGATGAGACCTATAACCCCTGCAGGTCTAAGGAGCAGATAAAATGATACTGGATGGAGTGGTGTGTGTGATATCAGTGTTTCTAGGGCAGCCTCCTTACAAGTGAGGTTTTATGAGTCATGGTGAGGAAGTAAGCAGATGATCCCCCACTGCCTTAAAGACAATAGATGAGCTGTCACCTGCTCCTGGATATTCTGAAGCTCTCAATGGCATCTGAGAGGTAGTAGTTTCACAGCCTTCTCTTACAATGTGCAGGTAAAAACCCACAAGGATCATTTCCTTCTTTTTATCTATTGTAGGAATATGTCAACTTGAGTGTGCATGCACACTTAGAGCCTTGCCATCTGAAATAATTTGTACTGGTAGCTAAGGAAAACAGTCAACAGGCAAATCAGGACTTCGAATTTAAAAAATGCTGCCAAAATTATTCTTTTCTGGTTACTGACAATCATCGGGAATTATATTTCTTTTTTTTAATTTTATTTTTTATTTTTTAAAATTTACATCCAAATTAGTTAGCATATAGTGCAACAGTGATTTCAGGAGTAGATTCCTTAGTGCCCCTTACCCATTTAGCCCATCCCCCATCCCACAACCCCTCCAATAACTCTCTGTTTGTTCTCCATATTTATGAGTCTCTTACGTTTTGTCCCCTCCCTGTTTTTATATTTTTGTTTCCCTTCCCTTATGTTCATCTGTTGTGTCTCTTAAAGTCCTCATGTGAGTGAAATCATATGATTTTTGCCTTTCTCTGACTGATTAATTTCACTTAGCATAATACCCTCCAGTTCCATCCACGTCATTGCAAATGGCAAGATTTCATTCTTTTTGACTGCCGAGTAATACTCCATTGTATATATATTTCCACATCTTCTTTATCCATTCATCCATCGAGGGACATTTGGGCTCTTTCCATAACTTTGGCTATTATTGATAGTGCTGCTATAAATATGGGGGTGCATGTGTCCCTTTGAAACAGCACACCTGTATCCCGTGGGTAAATGCCTAGTAGTGCAATTGCTGGGTCATAGGGTAGTTCTATTTTTAGTTTTTTGAGGAACCTCCATACTGTTTTCCAGAGTGGCTGCACCAGCTTGCATTCCCACCAACAACGCAAAAGAGATCCTCTTTCTCCACATCCTCGCCAACATCTGTTGTTGCCTGAGTTGTTCGTGTTAGCCATTCTGACAGGTGTAAGGTGATATCTCATGGTGGTTTTGATTTGTATTTCCCTGGTGATGAGTGATGTTGAGCATGTTTTCACGTGTCAGTTGGCCATCTGGATGTCTTCTTTGGAGAAGTGTCTATTCATGTCCTTTGCCCATTTCTTCACTGGATTATTTGTTTTTTGGTTGAGTTTGATAAGTTCATTGTAGATTTTGGATACAAACCCTTTATCTGATATGTCATTTGCAAATATCTTCTCCCATTCTGTCAGTTGCCTTTTAGTTTTGTTGATTGTTTCCTTCGCTGTGCAGAAGCTTTTTATTTTGATGAGGTCCCAGTAGTTCATTTTTGCTTTTGTTTCCCTTGCCTCCAGAGACGTGTTGAGTAGGAAGTTGCTGTGGCCAAGATCAGAAAGGTTTTTGCCTGCTTTCTCCTAGAGAATTATATTTCTCTCCTTGTAGATGTCATAATTTCCTTCCTCTTCAAATGGAGTGTTTTTACAGTACCACACTCTGTCCCTGTATGTAATGGCTAAGCCCATGACATTCTGTTCTTCCACCTCCAAACAAACCATCCTGCTACTTTCAAGAGCTCACCTTGCTGTGTCTTATTGCCACTCTTGGCTTCGTCTTTGTAAAATGAAGGACTGAGCTCCAGAGTTTTAAGGGTTTTCCCAACTTTACTTCTCCTTTGATTTTCAATTGTCCATCCCTGCCATCTTCCAGTGGTGTCTCCCAGCTGACCCCAGCTCCCAGCAGTCCCCATTGGCCGCTCTTCCCAACTTTGCTCAGAGACATCAGATCCATAGCTTACTTACAATCAGCCGTGGCGGGCGCAGTCCTAACACAGAGACTGGCAAGCACAATAGATCAGACTGCTTTTGTTGCTGGAGAGCCAGCGGTTAAACACTTACCAGCACACCACCATGCCTCTCTCATGTCTGATGCTAACGAGCCTGACAGACACTGCTCTTTGAATTTGGCATGGTCATCTCAGACTCCAGGGCAGAAACTAATACTTGGGTCTCATATTTGTTCCCTTCCCCTTCCCCACTCCTTGTCTCTTTTGAGAAAGGAATTACATATTTTTCAGTCAGCTTTGCACAAAATCTTGGTATCATCTTTGTTTTATCTCTCTGCACCCACGGAGAATATGCAGAGTTTTAATGGTTATTCCTTTGAAGTTTCTCTTAAAACCATCCTTTTTCCTCATTCTCCTTGCCAACCTTCATCATTTCACACCTGAGTGTATTCAAGAGACTCCCAACTTTCTTTTTTGTTTTTACTTCTGTCTCTCCAATCCTATACATGGCAACAAAATTTTCTTAGTTCCCATCTTTACCCAGTAAAAACTTTCATGGCTCCAGCAGCTCTCTGATCATATTTCATGTCTAACATCCCCTGCCTAGTTTATAAGGCTCCTGTCAATCTGGCTCTATGTTAGCCATCTCACAGGTTTTTCCTACTCTGTCCCATCCCTGTTACGATGACTCTTCCTGTCGTCTCACATAAGCCTCAACTCCCAAGCTGTTCTCTCAAGGACTCAGAACACCATTGCTGCAGCTGCAGAAGAGAACGAAGCGGCTGTAGCAGCTGCTGATGCAGCGGCAGATTAACCTCCCAGGCTTAACCTTCTGTTGGACCGCTCTGCATTCGCCCATGTCTAGCTCCCATGGGCCCCTCTTTCTCCATCCAGCTCATCTCCACAACTAGGCATCGCCTTCTCATTTTGAGTCTTATGGAAATCCTGACCAGACTCTGAACTGTCTTCAGTGATTCTACTGCTCTTGCTGAGAACACAGCCCTAGAGGATGCTGGTCCTAGGCTGCATCCTGCTATGCTGATAACCCCAAACGCTGTAAGTTCTGGGTGCTAAACCATGTGCTTGAGAGAACAGACATGCTTATTTATTCCTGTTGCCTGTGCCCTTTCCTCTCTTTTTTCATTTATATGAATAAAGTTTATTGAGCATATACTGTGTCAGGCACCAGGATGGGCAGTAGAGAAGCAAAGCTGAAAAGACATGATCTCAGCCTTCTGGGACGGGGGTTGGCAACTACAACCCACGGGCCAGATTCAGCTCACTAGCTGTTTTTGTACAGCTCATGAGCTAAGAATTTTTTTCACATATTTAAGTAGTTGGAAAAAGTCAAGAGAATATACGGAACTCAAATTTCAGTGTTGATAAATAACGTTGTCTTGCAGCTCAGGCGGGCCCATTTGCTAAGGTGGCATCTATGGTTGCTTTTCTACTCTAACACCAGAGACCTTATGGCCCACGAAGCCGAAAATATTTACTATCTTGGCCTTTACAGAAAAAGTTTGTTGACCCTATTCCAAGATTTCAACATTTAGTGAGTGAGATAGACATGCGAAACAATTACAATATCCTGGGATGACTAATTTGATGGCAGTAAAAACAAGAGACAGGAGTAGGAGAGAATAAAGCTCCTACTAGAAAAAGTGTCTGGAGGCTAACGTTTGAATTGTACGGAAGGTGAAAAGATGTTCAACATTTGGATCAGAGAGTGGGGGGAGGGGAAGGCACACAAACATTATGCCAAAGGCACGAGGGCAGGGGAGAGACAGGCATGATTTGGGGAAGAGAACATTTCCACGTACCTGTAGAGTTGACTCCATAGCTTTCAAAAACATAACATATTGAAGTTGGAGAATAATACTGTCTTTGTAAAGTTTAAATAATGCAGAATAATAAGATATATCTCACGTGTGAATGATAAATACTCAAATCAAGTTATGGTGACTACGTTTGAGAAGGATGGGGAGTCAGATTGAGGAGAGCATCCGAGAGATTTCATCTGTACTGCAATGCTTTATACCTTTTAAAACATTTATCAGGCAAACATGGCAAAACTATTTAATGTGACAATTGCTAAAGCTAATTACTGAGTTCACAGATGCACATTACTTATTTCTTATTTTTTCTATATGTTTGAAATATTTTATAAGGAAAAACAGTGATTTCACCCTGTGCTTTAAAGATGCTCACAGTCCACAGTTTAGAGGTGGAGGTGACTTGGCCTGTGACAAATTTGCGTTTGGAACTTTTACAGTGACTAGAACAGAGAGTCCTCCAATCTAGCTTCGAAATGGGTACATTTATCATAAAGTCACACAAAGGACACCTCCTGAAATCGAAGGACAGAAACAAAAGTACAGCCAGGACTCCTGGGGACTGGAGCTGGGAACTGGAAAGTGGCCAGGAACCTGGGTAACCTTTCACAGAAACTGCAAGGTTGTACTTGTCCTCTCTCTCTCTCTCTCTCTCTCTCTCTCTCTCTCTCTGTGTCTCTGTCTCTGTCTCTGTCTCTGTCTCTGATTTTCCCTGGGCATCTGCTTCACTCTGCTCTCTGCTTCCTTGTAACGCCTCTGATTCATCTGTAAGATGGGAAATGGAGTTGCCCTTCTACCACTGACGACTTCCGTTTGGCTGTGTTCCAATTTATAATGAAAATATATAACTCATGTATATCATCATTTTGAAGAAGGCCACACAGGTTTATGCCCGTGCCAAGTCCACGTATAGACCAGTGCCACTGCCTGATCTCTTGTTTACTCCTAGTGGCCATCCCAATACCAATAGCACCCAGGGCTGTTTCCCTGAGCAGAGGCTGTAGGAGGTACCACTTACTATTACTCCTTTTTCTTCTCTTCTTCTCCTCCTCCCATCTGCCTCCCCCTCCTTCTCCTCCTTCTACTACAGCTACTACTACTAATAATAAACGCTTTCTTTAGATGCCTACTGTGTTCCAAAGACTACACCACACACTTTACAGACATCATCATATTTGCTTCATACCACATCCCTAGGAGATAATACTATCATCCCCATTTTACAGATGGGGGGAAATGAGGCAGGGAGAAAGCTAGGTGACTTACCCAAGGTCATAGTGTGAACGGTAAAGCCAGGATTCTCAGGCAATCTAAGCATCGCTAGTAAATCGACTGGCATTTCTTGCTCTTTAATTCAGGCTGAGATTGTTGTTATTACAGAGATGCAGAATGCAGGGGGGAGGAGAGAAAGTCATTTAAACAGGGTGCTAAGGGGTAAATAGGACTTCTTACAACAAAGAAGAAGAGTGGATTTAAGAAACGAAACAAATGAACATAGTGGGGGAGAAAAGAGAGAGAAAAACCATAAAACAGACTCTTACCTTTAGAGAACAAACTGAGGGTTGCTGGAGGGGATGTGGGTGGGGGATGGGTTAAATGGGTGATGGGTATTAAGGAGGGCACTTGTTGTGTTGAACACTGGGGGTTATATGTAAGTGGTGATTCACTGAATTCTACTCCTGAAACTAATATTATACTGTATGTTAACTAATTAGAACTGAAATAAAAAACTGAAACAAACGAAAGAACAGTGGACACAAAGGCAGGAGAAGAGCCAGGAATGCTCAGTAACCCAGATGGAACCCTGGGTTTGAGATAAGTGGGAGAAAACAGGGAAAACACAACAGCAATACCCTTCACTTAATGACCTGTAGGTGGAATTGGCCTCTGCCCAGCAACTATACGATAAGCCATCTAAAGTATAAGCTGTCTGGCTCTTGTAAGTTTACCGGATGGGAAAATACAAGGGGATAGGAATTTTTATTTTCAAGGGCCTTAAAGAAATAGGGTATATACAGACATAAAAAGATGAATGCCATGGTATTTTCTGTAATAGCAAACGTGGTGGATATTATTAATATGGCTAATATTCACCGGATGTTTACTATGTACCAGGACCAGCTAAACTCTTTATACACGTGAGCATATTCATATACATTAGATCATTTAATTTCACAGGAACCTTACAGATACCATTATCATCCTCATTTGACAAAATCAAAAACTAAGGCTTAGAGTGACTTGTTTAAAGTCCAAAGACTTGACTTGGCAGAACCCATGTCTCTCTGACTCAAAAGCCAATTATGTTAGTCACTGCGTTATAATGCACAAAGGTACAGCAGCAAATGTGTGTCTAGATTGGTTATGAAACGCACACATTGTGGACTATCATGCAGGCATTACACGATTCTGTAGTTCTTTATTTTCATGATGCATTGTTAGGTGAGAATAAAGTTGCAGCATAGCATGTATGGCATAAATATATATATATACACACATTTTATTTATTAGAAATATGTACATATATTAGAAATACACAAGTTATGAAATACATTTTTATTACACACAGAAAAATCTAGAAGCATATACACCAAAATATTAACATGGATCTCCTTGTATTGAGATATGGGATCTTTTATGTTTTGCATGGGTTATTTGCATAATTTCTAGTGACCCTGCTGTATTGGTATACTGCTGGAACAAAGAGGCTCCAAAGTGCAGTAACTCTCTCCTGTGACTTGGCCACTCTCGACTCGCAACCTCCAAAGCTGCCTCCGGCATCCGCTTGTTCCCAGTCAGCTGGGGAGGAAAAGAGGGATCCAGGACAAGCAGTTTGTCTTCAAAGCAATGACCCAGAAGTGACATGATCTCTTGCACGCACACCTCATTGGCCTAATACAAGCAGGAGTGGCAGGGAAATGCAGCTGCTAGCTGGACGGCCGTATACCCCATTCCTATCACTAAAAGCAGGAAGGGGCTAGCGAGCACTAAGGGACCCTTGTATACAGTTGGCTACTTAGGAAGCAAGATTTTCAGGCATTCCAGAAGAGAAGACTGTTCTATCTCCTCCCCTATATCTCCACCCTCCAAATGATGCTAGAAACCTCCTTCTCCCATAATCCTTTTCAGGGCCATTGCACAGATTTGCCCCACACAACTAGAGAGGACAACATTTGCCAATTCTGGGAGCTGAATGGCGTGCCAGACCAGGCCCAGGGGTGGCCGAGCTTCCTTTCTCTTTCAGCCTGCGCTCCTACTCAAGTGAGCAATCCTTAGCAACTTGCATAGCAGTGTGTGTGTTTCTGACCTGTCCTTGGGAGACTAGGTTTGTATTGGCTGGCCTTTAAGCAAGGATGTCTCCCATCATTACAGTGGAAACCAAACTGCTCTCCCATTGCATGTCTCACTGCTTCCTGCACCACACCCTCTCAGCCACATCTTCCAGCCCTGCACTTCTCAATATATATCCCACCTTGCTGGGGTACCAGTCCAGAGCTGTTGGGAAGGACTTGTTGTTGCTGTGATTAAAGCACTGAATATGTATACATACTGTATAATTCCCTTCACTATATTTTTTTTGACTTGATGTCATGACGCCATTTCTCTGGCTAGCTTCTCTAGTGATAAAACTTCTGAAACAGAATAATACTTAGAATTCATGAATTCAAAATATCTAATTTGTCTTAAAATAAGAATGCCTACGCAGAGCAGGAAAAACCCAAGCAGGTCAAAAGGATATCGGTTTCTCCTGACTTCTGTCCTCAGTCCTCTGTTTTTCTATTAGGCAACCACGTAGCCAGTTTCTTGCATATTCTTCCAATGGACAGAGAAACCATGGTAGTTAATTGGACACACCATAGCCATTGCATGTTTTATTTATGCCACAATCAGAGTTGGGGTCAGAACCTGCAGGGAGTGGACTGAAGGCATTTTCTGAACTCACATACTGCTCTTCCTACTGCTGTTCCATCCTTTCTCTGTTTCTCCCCAACCATGAGCTCCTTCGTATGCATGCAGGTCAGATGTACCCAGCTCCGTGATGACCTCCATTCCCACCCGGTCCCGCGTGCTGCTTTGATTCTCCAAGAAGAACACGTTTTCCCCTTTTGGTGCTCCCCGAGCACTTTTCTCCAGTTCTCTAGAGTTTCTCCAGTAGTCATCATTGTTAGAATGTTCACCTTTCTCTTTCCTTGCTCCCTGTAAGTTCCTTGATTGCATAAACCCTTCATTACAGATCTCTGTGGCTTTACAAAGAAGAGTGCTTATCACATAGTAGGGGCTCCGTAAATTTTTGGCAAATAAAAGAAGACACAGACAAGCCCTTCCCATTGGTGAGTGGAATCTAATTGAGATGTGATTGAATCCCAGGAGCAAACCCTGGCCGGGCTCCTTCTCAAGAAACTGTGAATTTCTCACTGCAGCTCTCCAGAGGGGCCTGCTTATCGGGGCTCAGTGTGTGGTCTAGAATCATGTGCACCGACATATTGCAACGCGGTATTTTAACGATGCCTTAGGTAGGAGGCAGCGCTGTCACATATAAAATGGCTAGAGAACGAGACGGCTCTTCCTCTCCCCATTTTGAAACTTATCAGATATTTTGGAGGAAGATGCAAATATCAGATCCCTTCAGACACACAGATATGGGCAGAGACACATACACGCACGGAAATGCTGTGTCTTCGCTAAATATAACCCTTTGTAGCGACAGTATCTCAATAATTTTCAAGTGAAAAGATAAGGAAGGGGAGCCAAGTCTTTCATAATGAATGCAAGCCTATAGCTTTTAAGCAGGGCTAACATATGGGCCACTGATGTGAATGTGAATGCAAATTAGATATTTTTGATTGCTTGAAATAAAGTCAGCAGAATCAAAGCCTCACACAGCAAATGGTGCAGATTTAACTACGTCAGTGCCAGGTTGGGAACAAGAGCTCTTAACACATCCTCAGGAAAAAAAGGCTTTCAGGCTGGCATTTTGGATTGAGGCCTTGCTAGGTAGGGCAAAGATGTGGCTTTATTGCCATCCTGGCTCTTCTTTTAGAGGAGAGTCTTGCACCCACATAGATTAAAGATCTGCTTTGACCTCTGACCTTTCTGACTTATTACGTTGTCAAAAACCTTAAGGTGGTAAGGAGCTTATGGAGATCATTTTATCCAGTCTCCTGCTTTCAAGAAGGTAAAATCATACTCACTGGGGTAGGCACCATCCTGGGTGCTGGAGGCCCAGAAGGGAATAAAACAGTCACTTTGTTCAAGGAGGTTGTTCGTGTTTGGAGTTGTGAGACACAAACTCTCACTGCGGTGTTGCATGATTCTTCCTCTGGCGGAAGTGAGCCTAAAATACCAGAGGAGCACAGGTGTAGGTGTAGTTGAGAGAGAGGCTCATACAGTGAGGCACACGGTCCCTTGTGAGGGAGAGCATGGGAGGGTAGCGGGCAGGCAGACTGTGTAAGCGGAGGGGCTCTTGCTCCCAGTGTGCCCAGCCATCTCATGTGATGCCCAAGAGCTGGAGGTACACAGAGATAAGATCAAGCCTTTCATAATGTGAGGCTTTTGCCCCCTCAAAAGAATGAAGTTCCTGCCAACTAGGCTCCACCATGCAGAAGGGGCCTGCCTGGACTCAGGCAGGGAAAACATGAGAAGCAGAGGTGGTCTAGTGGCCCCTTACCCTATATTCCCATGCTTGAATCCCAGCCACCATAGCCTATCACTTGCAGGGACTTCTACTGTCACATCAGCCCAACACGTCTGTCCCCTTCTAGTAAATGGCAATCTTCTCTCCACTGCTTCCCTACTCTCTAGCTTAGGGTTTCTAAACCTCACTACCACTGACATTTTGGACTGGATGCTTCTTTGCTGGAGATGGGGGCTCTTCTCTACATTGTAGGATGTCTATCAGCGATGAGTTGTAACAATCAAAACTGTCTCCAGACATTTCCAAATGTCCTCTGGGGGAGGAGGTGGGGACCGAATTGTCCCCACTTGAGAGCCCTGGTTGTAACCTAAACACGCTGATACTCTCTCCCGGGAAATTCTCATTTCCCTGCTCCAGTGTTACAATGTGACCTTGGTGGGGGCTTCTGGCTCTCTTGTAACAGCCCCTACCCTTGGCCAAAGTCTTACTGAGCCTGGTATGCCTGGTTTGAGCTGCTGCAACCATCATTTCCTCGGTGCTCCCATTGGACCCGGGAGGCTCTTACTTACTTCTAGTAGCACATGTGGACATGATGAGCATGGAGACTGTTGGTGGTCATATAACCAGTCATAGCCTTAGCTTCCCTAAAAGAGGTGGAGATGACATGAGCAAAATTCTGGTGGTCTATGAGTACCTGGGACTATACGCCCTAAGACCTGTGGTTTGCCTCCATGAGCATTGTACTCTCCTTTATACTGAGTTCATGTAGGTTGAGTTTCAGTCACTTACAAGCAAAGCAGACCTAAGGAACACACTGTCCCATGGTGAGGAAAGTCCAGTCTGAGGAGAGGCAAACAAGTCAACAAGATGAGGTGAGAGTGAGGTTGTGATTATGCCAATGTCTGGAGCACAGTCAGTCTGGGCTGCCGATCCCAGGCTGGCTTAGGGCAGAGCTGCTTGCTGGGGGTCATCCTACCTCCAGAGAGCAAAGCAATGACAGGGAGACAAATGACCAGGATTGGGTTCTTGTGTGGGATCAGACCTCTATCTCTTTTGCTTATCCCAGTGAAAGTTTCTATCCCCAGAAATGTGCCCTAATAAAATGCCCTGGCTCCTAGTTCTACCTCAGTCTTCTAGTGATGGGTTGGCAGGGGCCAGAATGGAGCTGAGAGGAGCTTGACCCTATATAGAAGACTACATTTCTCCTCTTCTTGTTCTTTTCTCCTTTTATTATTTTTTTTTTTAATTTTTTTTTTTCAACGTTTATTTATTTTTGGGACAGAGAGAGACAGAGCATGAACGGGGGAGGGGCAGAGAGAGAGGGAGACACAGAATCGGAAACAGGCTCCAGGCTCTGAGCCATCAGCCCAGAGCCTGACGCGGGGCTCGAACTCACAGACCGCGGGATCGTGACCTGGCTGAAGTCGGACGCTTAACCGACTGCGCCACCCAGGCGCCCCTCTTTTCTCCTTTTAAAGGCCAATGACCAAGTAGAGATGCAGCTGTCCTCCCAAGGAGAGGAAATCTACTGAGGATCCTTAAAAAAAATCCACTTCCCTTCGTCTGAATCCCCACCTTCATTCCTGTATCACCTGGGGCTTATGGGGTAGATGGCTCAACTCCCAAAGCCTTTATAAATGCTTCTTAAATGCTGTTTCCAGCATTAAATTGGATTGGTACTGGATATTAATAAAATTTATAGAACTTTTTTTAATGTCTATTTATTTTTGAGAGAGAAAGACAGAGCACAAGAGGGGCAGAGAGAGGGAGGCACAGAATCCAAAGTAGGCTTCAGGCTGTCAGCACAGAGCCTGATGTGGAGTTCAAACTCATGAGCCATAAGATCATGACCTGAGCTGAAGTCAGACACTCAACCAGCTGAGTCCCCCAGGTGCCCCAAATATGCAGAACTTTTAAGGAGAATTTAAAATTAACCAAATCTGAGACGTCAACCACATTTTTTTCTGATTATGAGTTATAATCAGTTATATTTTTCAACCAAATTCAACAGAAAATATATTTTGCATCAAAGAACAATATGGCCACTGTGGCGCCTGGGTGGCTCAGTTGGTTAAGCATCCAACTCCAGCTCAGGTCATGATCTCAGAGTTCATGGGTTCAAGCCCCACGTTGGACTCTGTGCTGACAGCTCAGAGCCTGGAGCCTACTTTGGATTCTGTGTCTCTGAGAGCTCTCTGCCCCTCCCTGGCTTGTGCTCTATTACTCTTTCTCTCAAAAATAAATAAACATTTAAAAAATTTCTTTAATAAAAAAAAAGTAATATGGCCCCAAAATGCAATTCTGATACTATTGAACCTCACCATCTCTGTCCATGGCACAGCCTCTAATTCTAATGAAAAAAAGAACACAGAAGAGGAACAATAGTAAAAACAATAGTACAAAAAATAGTACAAAATAGTACAATAATGGTACAAAAATAGTACAAGTCTTTTGTTATCTGCCCTGGCCCCAAACATCTTCTATGATGTATTTAAGTTTCCTTGCCTTGGACAACCCTACTAATGTAATCACGACAGAAACATCCATGTTGTCATAGTACAGCATCCTTTAGTCATAGGCCTTGACTGTATGTCTTTAAAGGAGCATATCAGCCTCTTGACCATGGCTGAGAGATAGGAGAAAGAAAAAATAGATTACCTTAGCAAGCACCAGGTCACCCACCATAGCTGAGTCCTTCAATCTGAATGGCCCAAAGCTGCATGTCAGAGCTCTACTGGTTAGGAGAAGCTTCCCTGATCCTATAAACAACCCCTACACTAGCTGTGTTTCTTGCTGTGGGAAATTATACACTGAGAACACAACCGTGTAGCTGCTCAAGGTTCCTGGTCAAGCTGTTCTCATCCAAAAAAATTCCTTTCCCTGATAATACCAGATCCTACTAACTAAACCTGGGTCATTGCTCATCAGGCCTGGAGCAGTATTTTGTGTTTTAAGGATCCCTGGGATTTGTTTGAATCAAGTAGAATAAGACATGCGAACACAGAAATGACTGTCAAGAAGCTAAAAATTTTATACAGTTCCCTGGAAATAGGAAGCTTAATATGCCATGCAGGACCATACAGAGAAGCACTGGGGTCAGGCAGGAGGCAGAGGAAGCGGGGTCAGGTGGCTGGGGTGGAGGGGTAGGTGTACGGAAATGTAGGCAAGAGCTTTTCTTGTGGTTTCTGCGGGAAGGAAGAAGCAAGGCACCGTGAGCAGCTTTAGGATTGGTTAGTTTGAATAATTTCAGCTTGCTCTGGGGCATAGGGGCTGTACCTGATGGTCTGGAACCTGGCCCCGGAGTGATTAGGGCAGGGGAATTAGTAGCTTGACATGTGAGACCCAAATAAATACTTTACTTGGGAGTATTGGTTTGCATATGAAAGGCATGCTGGCTGAGTTGTTTACTATCTCTAGGAATTGACTAACCCTGGATGACACAGTCCATCCAGGGCCAGTGAGGACCCAGATGTCAAAGCAACAGAATATAGGAAATAAAAAGATATGATTAATACAGTTTGTCATTAGGGATATAAATTAAGGTGATTCTCAGACCTTGTATGTGTCATGCTACAGAATTTTTTTTTTTTTTTTTTGAGAGAGAGAGAGAGAAATTGAGAGCGTGAGCAGAGGAGAGGAGCAGAGGGAAAGAGAGAAAGAATCCTAAGCAGGCTGCACACTCAGTGCAGAGCCTAACGTGGGGCTCAATCCCATGACCCTGGGGTCATGACCTGAGCCAAAATCAAGAGTCAGATGCTTAACCAATGAGCCACTCAGGAGCCCCACTACAGAATTCTTTATGCAAATAAAATGTCACTCAGATGACTAATACATAAAATAGTTAAAGGGTAGCTGCTCTGGTTGACATAAGAATCACTGGCCCAGAGACTTGAATACACAGCCTTCTGTCCTTTTCGTGGGTGGTTCTTGAGGCAATACTAGAGATATATGGATGATGGCTCGGAAACAGGGCATTGGAGGCCTCTCCTAACACCGGTTGTACCTGCCACAATGTGGGAGTCAGTTGCTCACATTCTAGCCCTCTGTGTATACTGCTTGAGTTGGTTGGAGGTTCAAAGAAGGTTCTGGGGACCCACCATCCACATTTGTTCTGCCAGAACACTGCTCCCATGTACACTTGCCTGAAGACAAGGCCAGGAACGGGGACACCTCAAAACAAGCTGGCACTTGTATGGGGGGCTACATCATAGAGCAACTTGTCTGGGGCCCAGAAGATACCTCTCCGAGGACTTGGACGGGACCATGCACAAGGTGCTGGCCTAGGGTAAAAGGACTTGAGCAACATCTTCTGCCCCCTTCCTCCTGAGCCTTTGAATCTCAAGTCCTCAGTATCTTCCTACTTCAATGGCTTGAAAATGAAGATGGTTCATCTGAAGATGAACCAGACAGCCAACGAAGAATAAGGGCAAGACTTTGTCTCAAGGTCTAGTCCAGAATAATCATGATGACCTGCCCCAGACCCTCTTTCTTAGGCCCGTTACAGTTCACTACATGCAAGGAGGCAATGCAAAGAAGAGAGTAAATCAACATTTCACTATCATTGGCATCATCATCACCGATACTGTTAATTTTATTGCAATTATCATTTTTTTCATGATATCCCTTTCTTGCTTCGAGGCAATTGTTATTAATGTAAGTTTAAGGTGCTTCATTGCCCTGAAATGGCTGGGAGAAGCTATAGCTCTCTGTCTTGTTAACCTGAATTTTCTGTCTGTGTTCTCTCAAGTGACTACAGCAGTGCTGTTGCTGTTATTTCTTGGTTGGCTTATTACATCAAGTGCCTATAAGTATGCTGACAGCATGGGCTGGAGAGTCAGTCTCCTATTCCTGGGCTCACTCCAAGACCTCAGGAGAACCTCGTCTCCTCCTGTTCCCTGCTGCTCAGAGAGGATGACCATTTCTTGCCCTTGACTGTACCTCTGTACCCTGTTCCTCCCCATGGTCTTTTCTTATGGGAAAGCATCCCCTGGAAAGAAAGAGTGACCTTCCTGTTTGGAATCTGCATTTGAAAATGAACCCCAGTTGTTTTGCACTGTGGAAACTTGTAAGTAATGTCTCCTTGGAAACAGTGGCACCTGATGACCCACTTAATCACTTATTGCTCAGGATCAAGTAATGGAATTTTCAGTTTATTTCTTCTTGATTTTGAACTCAGGGCTGTGTTCTGGAGAGTTAAATGAACTGGCAGGAAATCTGTCCTCTGAAAAATTGAACAACATCCTATTTTTACTTAAGGCTGCACTTTGAATCTCAACACCTGAGCACAAAGGAGAAGTGCCTAAGTTGAGAGATGAGTATATACTATGTGGAATTAGGTTCCCATTCACCCCAGCAGAAACCTGATATGGGAGATTCAAGGTGATATATGAGAACACTTGGCTAATGCTTAGAAAACTCTTTGTAGTACAGTCATGCCTCTATGTATTGGATGCATGATTTTAAACTCCTCTTTTCCTTTTGTTCAAACTGACCTGAAAGTTGCATGTTCAAGTGAGATTATTTATGATACAACGTTTGAACTTTATATAGAGTACGATCCATATATAGGTTGTTTTTGTATGTAGTTATCTAAAATGAAAGTACGTGTAATTCTCCACTTACTTTCTTGGCTTCTTAGGTAATATAGAAAATTAAAAGTTAACTGTAACTCATATGGACAGGTCGGTGAAGTAGAAAACAAGCTCATGTGGAGATGGTAAAGAACTGTCCTTGAGCAAATGAATAATGATAGAGGGAAGCAGTTGGTGATGGCTTGTGCTGTTCCCAGGCCTTCCTGATTCTGGCACAGTCACCTTGTACATTTCCAAAAATGTAGGGGCAAACACTTTAATATATATCAACAAAAAAAGCAGAGAGGCATTTGAGGAATATGATAGTATATCTCCAGTGTTAATTTAACAAATTTATCTTTTTAATTTTTGTAGGATCTGTTTACTTATGATCAGCATACTAAGCTTTTGAAATATACTCAGAAATGTCTAAAACTCATTGATGTGGAAACCAGGCCAGACATTGTTCAAATATGTAAAGTGGTGATTCTGAGATGTTCTGTAATTCTACAGTCGTTGCTGTTGTTATTTTCGTTTTTGTCATTTTGAATTACTAAACGATAGATCCACCAGTGACATAGGAGATGAACTAGTCCAATTATCTCATGATTCACATGATCATCCCGATTTCCAGGATGATCGCTGACCTTCTCAAGGTCACATTCAAAATCCATACTGCCTTATGTGGTAGACATTGGTCACACACAGCTGTTGAACACTTGAAATGTGGCTGGAGAAACTAAAAAACTGAATTTTAAATGTTATTTTAATTAATTTAAATTTAAGGGGTGCCTCAATCGGTTAAGCGCCAGACTTCGGCTAATGTCATGATCTCACGGTTCATGGGTTCAAGCCCCAGGTCAGGCTCTGCACTGACTGCTCAGAGCCTGGAGCCTGCTTCAGATTCTGTGTCTCCTTCGCTCTCTGCCCCTTCCCCGCTCACTCTCTGTCTCTGAAAAATGAATAAACGTTAGAAAAATTACATTTAAAAACTGATATTTGGTTCAGTTACTGGAAAATTTTAAGTACATCTAGAGTAACTTGGCTATGTTAATCTACTTTTTCAACTATAAAGTTTATGAAATCTAAATACAGATCAATTACTTCTGAGGAGTCTTTGGCATCCAAAGTTAGATGTGCTGTAAGAGTAAAATACACATTAAATTTCAAAGACTTAATATGAAGAAGATACAAATATTTCATTAATAAGTTTTCTGTTGATTGTATGTTGAAATAATATTTAGGATATATTGAATTAAATAAAATTCATTAAAATAATTTTACCTCTTTCTTTGTACTTTGCTTTAATGTGGCTGCTAAAAATTTAATTACACATGTGGCTCACATTATATTTCTATTGCTAGTGCTGCTGTAGAGGATAAAACAATTAAGACTGCAAATACAGGTTTTTGATTCTTGGTCTCTTGATCTCTCCACTGAACCATGCTGCTTCTTTAGAACATCTTCTTATCTCCTCCATTATCTTTGCAAAAGCTGGTATGTGACCTTTCATCAAAAGTTAAAATGAAATTAAAAGGAAAAAAAAAACTGTTAGAG
Source organism: Lynx rufus (assembly GCF_022079265.1). Taxonomy (NCBI): domain Eukaryota; kingdom Metazoa; phylum Chordata; class Mammalia; order Carnivora; family Felidae; genus Lynx; species Lynx rufus. Next base: position 123,393,730 of record NW_025814856.1, read on the forward strand.
AAAACATTCTGGGAATACGGTGGAGAAGGAAGCACTAGGAATCTGTGTCTCACCTAGACAACTATTGTACTAGCAGAGTCTGTCAGATACAGCTCTTCTGGGACTCCTGAGTCTACTGAAGGTCTGTAACTTCCAGGGGGAGCTTTGAAAGGTAATTTGCAGGGTGCTTGGGTGGCTCAGTTAAGCATCTGACTCTTGGTTTCACCTCAGGTTCTCCGGGTTTGTGGGTTTGGGTCCCACATCGGGCTCTGAGCTGACAGTGTAGAGCCTGCTTGGGGTCCTCTTTCTCCCTCTCTCTCTGCCTCTCCTCCCCTCAAAATGAGTAAACATTAAAAAAAAAAAGAAAGAAAGAAAGGTAATTTGCAGTAAATTTCAGTCAACATCAGCTCTTAGAACAGTAGCAGCTACTCATCTCCCACCCTCACCTCCATGGTAGGCAGCTGGGCATGTGCTCCTGGAACAGTCTATGCACAGCTTTCAGGAGCCAACATGAGCAAAAAGGACCCTGTGCTCTGATTGCTGATTGCTGCTTCTGGTCATACAGGTACAGGAAAAGAGATAGGTGGCCTGTGTTGTTGCAGGAACATGGCTCTTTCCATTGAGGTGAACCTCTCTCCCTCTGGTTGAAATGACTTGCAGAAGATTTAAAGAGCCAGCACCCATTCCCTCTTCTTTCATTTTTCTCCTTGCCTCCTTTATAAGCCAGACATTAAAGACTAGGACATTCAGAAACAAAGAATACAGTGCTACAGTAATAGTTGAAGACTGCAATACCCATTTTCAATAATGGATAGTACAACCAGACAGAAGATAAGTAAGGAAATAGAGGACTTACACAACACAATTAACCAATGAGATCTAGCATACATATACAGAACAGCAACGTCATATACATTCTTCTTAAGCGATGAAGCATTTTTTAGCATAGAATATACGTTAGACTACAGACTAAATATCAGTAATTTAAAATGATATGTATTATACAAAATATCTTCTCCAAGAACAACCAGATGAAATGAGAAATTGGTAACAGAAATAAAACTGGAAAAGTCACAGATTTGTGGAAACTAAATAACACAGTCTTCAACAATCAATGGATCGAAGAAGAAATCACAAGGGAAATTAGAAACAACTTTGAGATGAATAAAAATGTAAAGACAACAAACCATAACTAATGGAATACAGCAAAAGCAATGTGAATGGGGAAATTTATAGCTATACATGCCTAGATTAGTAAACAAGAAAGAGGAGCACCTGGGTGGCTCAGTTGGTTAAGTGTCTGACTTTTCATATTGGCTCGGCTTATGATCTTATGGTCGTGAGATCAAGCCCTACGTTGGGCTCTGTGCTGATAGTGCAGAGCCTGCTTGGGATTTTCTCTCTCCCTCTCTCACCGCCCCTCCCACTCTTGCATGTGTGCACTCTCTCTCTCAAAACAAATAAATAAACATTAAAAAAGAAAACAGGAAAGATCTCAAATCAACAACCTAACTTTACAATTTAAAGAACTAAAAAAACCCAACTAAACCCAAAGCTAACAAAAAGAAGGTAATAAAAAAGATTACAGTAGAGATAAATGAAATAGAATATAGAAAAATAATAGAGAAAATCAATGAAACCAAAAGTTTTTTTCTTTGAAGAGAAATCAAGAAAACTGACAAAGCTTTAGCTAGGTGAATTATGTAAAAAGAAAAAACAAATAAAAACAGGACTTAAATTACTAAAATCAAAGGTTAAAGTAGGTATTACTCCAAATTCTACATAAACAAAATTTATTATAAGACAGTATTATGAACAATTTTATGCCAACAAATTGGATAACCTGTATGAAATGAACAGATTTCTTGAAACACAAAACCTATCAACATTTAATTATGAAGAAGTAGAAAATCTGAATAGACATAACTAGTAAGGAAGATGATTGCTGTGAGGCATGGGTCTCCCAGTTTGGGGACCTCACAGTGTTAAGGGGGAAGTGTGTCCATTCATGCTACTTTTGGAAAATAACTTAAACACAAACCCCATTCCTTGTGCACTGCTGGTAGGAATGTAAAATGGTGCAGATGCTGTGGAAAACAGCAAGGGATTTCCTCAGAAAATGAAAAGTAGAATTACCACGTGATCCAGCCATTCCACTTCTGGATATATATCCCAAATAACTGAAAGTGAGAACTCGAGGGATATTTGTGCACCCATGGTCATAGCAAGATTGTTCACAGTAGCTAAAGCATGGAAGTAACCCAAGTACCCATTGATTGAATTGATAAGCAAAATGTGGTACAGACCTTCCTCGACTGATGATGGGGTAACATCCTGATAAACGCATTACAAGTTGAAAATATCGTAAATCTGTAATGCATTTACTACACCTAACCTAGTGAACATCACAGCTTACCGTAGCCTACCTTAAATGTGCTCAGAACACTTACGTTAACCTATAGTTGGGCAAAATCATCTAACACAAAGCCTACCTTATAATAAAGAGTCGAATATCTCATATAATTTATCGACTACTCTACTGAAAGTGGAAAACAGAATGGTTGTAAGGGTACAGAACGGTTTTAAGTCTATCATTTGTTTACTCTTGGGGTCACATGGCTGACTGGGAATGACTGTCATTGCCCAGCAAGAGAGGGAATCATAGTGCACCTTGCTAGCCCAGGGAAAGATACAAAAGATTAAAAATCTGAAGTTATAGAGGTTCAGTTTTACAAGGTGAAGAGTTATGGAGACGGATGGTGGTGCTGGGGGTACGGTATCATGGATGTGGAATACCACTGAATGGTACACCTCAAATGACTAAGATGATAACATTTATGTTATGTGTACTTTACCACCATTTGAAAATAGAAAAAAGGAAAAAAAAGAAAAACCTTTCTGGCTGGCCTGGACTCTCTGCTTGGTTATATTACCTATTCCCCATTGCTGGCCTTTTATTTTAAATCTTGGTATTGCTCTCAGTGTGGGCCTGATAATTGTCTCTATTTCTTTATATTATTATTAACCACATTCACCACCCCTCCCTGAAGGAGAACTGTATCGTCATCTCTTAAACTCAGGTGTGGCTGCGAGAGTTGTTTTGACCAGTGAAGCCTGAGGAAGGATGGGGTCTGTCACGTGGGGTTGCAAGCTCTAGAGCCGTGTGGACTTGACATTCTTTCTTTCCTTTCTGCCATGATAATAGGCCGAGGCTATGATGTCCCAGGTGGAGACTGTCCCTCATCTGGGACCTGGAGTGAAGGTGACTGGAGCAAGCTGTAGCTGTGGTGACAGCTCAGTAGTGTGAGTGAGAACAGATCTCTTGGGGCTGGAAGCCACCAAGATTCAGGGGTCATTTTTTCTTGCAGCTTAATCTAGTCTCTGGTGTTAATGAATTCTGGGGAAGGTAGGTGGGAGGAAAGGGGAAGAAGAGGAAGCTGGGTTGGCCAGCCTAGAGGCGATTTCCATTCTTTTCCTTATAGAGGTTTATGTGCGCTTGGCAAAAAATAGCCCGTCTAAATGATTTTCACAGAGGTAGAGGGAGAGTAAAGACTTATCAGTGCTAAAGAGGCCTATTTAAGACAACAGTGGTTGGGGGGCACCTGGGTGACTTAGTGGGTTAAGTGTCTGACTCTTGATCTCAGCTCAGGTCTTGATCTCTGTCCTGAGTTCAAGCCCTGCATTGGGCACGAAGCTTACTTAAAATGAAATGGAATTTTGGGGCGCCTGGGTGGTTCAGTTGGTTAAGCATCCGATTCTTGATCTCAGCTCAGGTCTTTATCTCAGGGTCGTGAGTTTGGGCCCTGCACTGGGCTCCATGCTGAGCGTGGAGACTACCTTAAAAAAAAGGGCTACGATGGTTGAGTTTATTTTCATTTCAGAAATAAAAAGACTAGTTATAAGGTTTTCAAAGGCAGACAGTGTAGTAAGTACAGGTCGTGTGGCTATAATGCAAATTTGACCCTGGCTGTTAGAACACAGGCTATGCCAGGCCCTCCTGATTGGAGATGTCACTACTTTTTGGATTTCTGAATGATTAACTACTTCTTTCTGCCTTTTCCAAAATGATATTAGAGGTAAAAGTGGAAAGGGAAAACAGAGTTAGTGACTCAGAGTTGCTTTTAATTGAGTATTTTTAATTATAAAAGAAGTAAACATTCATTTTCAGTTTAAATCATTCAAGAAAAAACAGAGCAAATAGTAGAAGTCTGCTCCTTCTCTGCCTAAAGTGCCGAATTCTATTCCTCAGAAGCTGTTATAATTTCTTCTGTCTTCCAGATGTTTTTTTTTAAGTTTATTTATTTATTTTGAGAGTGAGCACGTGAGCAGGGGAGGGGAAGAGAGAGAGGAGAAGGAGGGGAGAGAAAATCCCAAGCAGACTCACACTATCAGCACAGAGCCTGATGTGAGGCTTAAACCCACAAAGTTGTGAGATCACGACCTGAGCTGAAATCAAGAATCGGACGCAAAACTTACTGAGCCACCCGGGCACCCTTGTCTTCCAGATACCGTCAATGTCCGTATCAGCACAGAGATAGCTCTGGATATGTTTGCTGGAATGGTTGAATATTCTTTTTTTCAAAGCACCAATATGGTACCGTGCTCCACAAGCTATTCTGTATTTGCTTTGATCACTTCGCAATGATACCTTGGGTATCATGTCAACAAAAAAATGTGTACCATTCTTCCTGTTAGCTATGTAATATTCCTCTGCTTGTATGAACTATAATTTATTTAACTAATGTCCTTTTGACCAGTATCGTTGTTTCTAGGGTTTTTTTTTCCTATTGTAAAATACTGTAATGGACATCTTTCTCTCTCTTCAATCCATGTAACATTCTATATAGGTCTTTATGCATGCGTGTTAATATATCTGTGTGAGAAATCAAAAGAAGAAAGCATAATTAAATAGTCCTTTAAAAATGAATAAATACTGTCAAATTGCATCCCAAAATGTGAATGTGAGCAAATCACCCTTGACTATCTTGGGAATGATAGTTTCTTTTAAATTTTTGCTAATATGGTTCAACAGTAGTGATATCTCATTTGATATAATTTGCTTTTTACTAGGAATGCACTTGAACTTTGTATCCTACATTTATTGACCATCAAAAAGCAGAATGTGGCAACACTTCTGTGATCTCATGAAGGGACTTTAGCTCAAAGGCTGGTACCTGAAATCCTTTGGAGAATGAGTCTGGGCCCCTGGGGGTAAGATCCATGACCTATTTATTTCTGTATCACCAGTGCTCCAACATATCTCCTGAGATATGAAAGACATTCCTTCAGTGTTTTTTGGATGAATGAATAAAAGTGGGTACAATAATGTAGGAAAAGGCTGAAGAAGGTATAGAATTTTCAGAAGAACTGGAGACATGATGTTTGGAGTACAAGGAATTGAAAGAAAACTCCATAAAAGTTACAGGCACACTCTGCTCATGGATGTGTAACCTGTGCCCCGTGCTCAGAAGGGTCCTGAACTTAATTTAATGCATAGCTGGCACCATTTTGAAATTCTTAATAGTTTTTAATAAGGGGTCCTGCATTCCCATTTTGCAATAGACCTCGCAAATTATGTAGCTGGTCCTGAGTACAGAAGGTGAAAGTAAATGGGAAGATAAATATTTAAAAAGTGTTTGGAAAGATGAAGTTGCACTTGAGGGTTACATCTGGATGAAAGTGCAAAGTGGGGCCTCTGGAACCCTTTTATCACATGCTCCTACTTAAACTAAAATAGATCAGCCTATGTAGTCCTTTCGAATCCTCATTTTTAGATTAGGAAATTGATGGATAGCTGACCTGTGGCAACAGTAAAATTATAGGTATGATCCCATCAAAAAACATCAGAGTAAGCAGCTGTCCACTGAGTGGGGAAACAAGAAATAGAAAAAGAAAACTCAACCAATTGTCTGCAATGGCAGATTACAATTTAGGATGTAATTACAATAATTACTATGGAAAGAATTACAGTGGGTACTGAGTTAAATATTTTACTTGTGCAGAATTTCACACCAAGTCCATTGTTTTGTAATAAGTGATTTGTATTTACCTCAGTACACAAATGAAAATGGTCATTAAGACTCTGAAATGCAGCGGGGTTCCTGGGTGGCTCAGTCGGTTAGGCGTCTGACTTCGGCTCAGGCCATGATCTCGCGGTCCGTGAGTTCGAGCCCCGCGTCGGGCTCTGTGGTGACAGCTCGGAGCCTGGAGCCTGTTTCAAATTCTGTGTCTGCCTCTCTCTCTGACCCTCCCCCATTCATGCTCTGTCTCTCTCTGTCTCAAAAATAAATAAACGTTAAAAAAATTTTAAAAAAAAGACTCTGAAATGCAGCAAGTGATAAAATGGGATTCATTTCTATATATTTGACAATTGGTATATTAGGCATGTATATGTCATATAATACATATTAACACAGAAGAGGGAGAGTCATATGCCAAGCATCTTGCAAGGGAGAAGGAACATGGTGAATTTCGGGCACTCACTGACAAAGGAAACACCAGAAAAAGACCAAGTTCACGGTGGGAAGATCATAAGTTTGATTTCAGAAGCATATGAAATGTTGACTCCAAAGTGCCTCTGAGATATCTCAAAGGAGATGTAATAAGTAATCTTTTGTATTTAGAGAGCAAAAGAAATGCCTAGTTTGGAGTTGCCTGTGTATTGCTGATGACTGAAGGCTTGACCATGGACTAAGCCAAGAAAAATAGGAGAGGGAAGAAACCAGGGGCCAATCCCTGTAGAATGGATAGGTCTGTGTATGGGACTGAGAAGGGGGCCCCAGAAGTGGGAGGAAAACCTACCCTGTGTTGAGAACAGACACCAAGGGAAGAGATTATTTTAGGAAGAAGCAGTGGTCAGTGGTGCCAAAAACTACTAGCAGGTGCAATAAAATGGTTCTTTTATTCATTACATTAAGTAACATAGAGGCCGCCACTATCACTAGAAGAGCAGTTCAGGGGCCAGAAGCCAGACCAGGATGGGTCAAGAAGTGGATGGGATAAGAATAGTGAAAATACACATTTGCTGTCACCCTTTCGCTCACTCTCTCCCTCCTTCTCTTGTCCAAAGATATAAAGAATCAAGCCATCTGATTCTCCTTTCTACTCACTCGCTTTTCTGAGAAAGCCTGAATTGTAGTGGAGGTGTCCAGGAAGAGCCCATTCTCTCCAGGAGTCGAGGACAAAGGCAGGGCAGTAAAGGTGACTTTCCTGGACCTCTAGCCCTGCTCCAAGTCTTAGTCTTGGGGTGATGTTTGAAGTTGGGGAAATCAGTGAGCAAGAGGCTCCATTCCTCCTTTCAGAGGACAAAGAGATTTGGGGAGTGTTCATCGCCTTCCAGAGGAGGACTAACCCTATATGTAAGCTGACACTCCGCCAACAGGAAGCGTGTAGCCAGAGTGCACCGTCCATGAGGCCATGTGCCTGGTGAGCACTGTGCCAACTCCTGGCCTTAGTGCAAAGTGTCATCTCGATTACTGCAAATGCCCAGGGTCTCACATTCGCAAACATCTGAAATTTAGAAGTATGTCTCTGGCTAGAACTGAGACCACACACAGTCTCAGAAGTACCGTAACAGGATTGGAAAGAAGACAGCAAAACCTGTGAATCTGCCTCTACGCCCTTTCACCCCAGGCAACTATTGAACGTCCTGGTGCCCCAATTTCTTGAAATTTCTTGAAATATGGATTACAGAGTCTACTTCATAAGGTTGTTGGGGAGAAAAAATTAAATGATGTAAGATTATGAAGGACACATTGAGCAATGCATAGCATATAGTAAGCATTCAATAAATGTAAGCCATTATTATTTTTATCACTACCAGATGTTCATGAACAACATGATCACATAACATTGTATTTCTGGTATGAAACATAGTTTGTTAAATGTAAATATTTTTGAAATAGCATCATTTTTGTGACCTTGTTTTGACATTTCTTTATATTTTTAATATCCCAGAGCCTTAAAATAATCTAAGGGTTTCAAGCTCTTCTCCACTCTGGATGGACTGACAGTGGTCACTCGGGAGGACTTGCATATGGAAATGGAATGTGGGAGAAAGTGTCAGTGACAGGGGTTGGAGGTGGGGCTCTACCTCTGTCTTCACAATTGCAAGACATCTCCTGAATGCTCAACCTCCAATGTTTTTTTAAAATTTTTTAAAAATGTTTATCTATTTTTGAGATAGAAAAAGAGACAGTGTGAGTGGGGGAAGGGCAGAGAGATTGAGAGACAGACAGACAGACAGACAGACAGAATCTGAAACAAGCTCCAGGCTCTGAGCTGTCAGCACAGAGACCAACACGGGGCTCGAACTCTGGAAGGGCGAGATCATGACCTAGGTCAAAGTCAGACACTTAAGTGACTGAGCCACCCAGGTACCCCTTAACCTCCAATGTTCTTTACTGATATGGTGATAAGATGACTGTTGCTGCCAATTCTGTGGTCAATGTTGTTATTCAAATGGCCAGTTCTCCTTGGAAAACCGTCTTCTGGCACTTGGCCACATAGGCAAGGCCAGCTCTTAGCACGTCTGCAGGCAAATGGCATTACTAAAGGTTGCTTTGTGAATTGTTATATCAAAAATTAGCTTACGGACTGTAGCTCACAAGGGATATTAATGTTTGAGGTGCTTATCAAATAGATTTAGAGCTTTCTAGAGACTGGAGTCTCTGGGGGAAAGAGGAAGGAAAAAATAGCTTGTCTGATCTAGCTTGATGGTCAGGCAGAAGATTCTTACTTTTCATAGAAAAAGACGAGTTGCTAACAGAAAAGATTGATTACTGGACACAGTTACTCAAACTAGACAAATTAATCTTTGGAAATTCAGAGTTCATGGAATATATACTTTATGAGCAACAACAGGTATGTTACTTTCTACTATTGTCAAGGAAAGAAAATATTCACATTAAGCGATGGTGTTTCTGAAAACCAATTAATTTCTTCAGAAAGGCATTCTGAGTAACTGAGCTATGGCTGTCTTGGCCCCCACCTTGGACTAGCAAGGGAACATATACAGTACTTAGCAAAGCTAAATCTTCAGGCTGGGAGGAGGAGAGACTAGTTCACAGTGAGTTCTATGGAAAGACATCTAGACCCAGGTGCATTTAGAGGCCATGAAGGAAGGCAAGAATGGCTCCCATTCCCAGGTTCTGTGCTAGGCAGCTCCATTTTGGCAGAGAGCATCTTCGTAGGAGTAGTAATTACATTAACCTGGTCGTCAAGTTGAGGAGATATGGGTAGAAGAGAGCAAACAGTAGCTCTCTTCTTGGTGCTCAGTCTGCTAGCATTCATTTTATATCATTTTTATTTACCTAGAGGATGGGTGTTCCACCCACATTTAACAAATGAGGAAACCGAGGCTCAGAGAGTGTATGTGACTCATCCCAGGTCACACGGCTGGCAATTTGGCAGGAGTGGGTGGGTGCTGGGGTCAAGCCCACGTCATCGCTCATGACGCATGATCTTTTCTGCTCCATCCAAACTGCCTCATGGCACAGTTGGGTTCCCCCAGTTTGGATATCTCTTCTTGATGACACTTGGAGGTGTTTTCTAACCAGTGAATTACACAGATTACACGAAAATGGCTCAATATGCGTCATGAGATGAGAACTATCTGCGGTTTACTCTTCCATTAGCCTAAATGCAATCGTTATATTCCTGCTGACATTGCTTGCCATGCCTCCTTCATTGTGATGAGTTAGTTAATCGACTAATATCTACCTTGATTATGAAAGGGCTCAAACAGTGTAACAAATAAAAATATCATACAGGGAAGTAGAAGGAGCTAAAGAAAGAACTAAGAAAATGTTACAGAAAGGACAGTAGTTCTCATTAGTACTTGGCTAAGGATGTGACTTTGCACTGCTCACTGCTGTTCCCTCTTTTTTCATTTCCTGGATCCTACTAGCCTCTAATCCGGGTCTTGTGAGGTTAGTGGGTGGTACAGGGCTGGTTGCCTCCTGCCTCCTTACACTGGAGACCCATAATCAATGACAGAGAATGGCCAGTATCAGCTGATAAAATACATCAAAGTTCAAAATTGCCCCCAAATGTCAAAATATTGGTCTATTTCCTTCTAGCACCTTTTTGTTTTTTGCATGTATATGTAAAAACATTTTTGCAGCGTTGAAATTCTACCACACACATCATTTTGTATTCTTTCTTTTCACCCAGCATTGTATTGTTACAGCATATAAAATTCTATGAAAACAATTTGGGAAACAAATTTAATTAGCTTTTTTTTTTTTTTTTTTTTTTGAGCTGCGAAACACATATATTCATATGGTAGACACCTGGCAGGGCATACAGGATTGTGGTCTCTCCCTACCCACACCCAGCCCTGGCACATGGGGCGGAAATGCCCGCCAGACCTCTTGCTAGGGCTCTGACTCTGGGGCCATCCCTGCGGCTGGTGTAGCAGAGCTGAGTTGCAGAAATTAGAAGGGGTGTTTGCATACGGATTCTCTGGATCCCTAGCCAGGCACCTTTCTTCCTTGATAGTTTTTGTCTAACGCTATGGAATATTCCCTTCTGCCCTGGCTGCCAAAGGTCATTTCTACTGCTTGACCGTTTATAATGACCATAATACTGTGCTCTTGGAAGATCTGGTTGTATCTGCCAGTTTGTTCTGCCCTCAGGCCTCTGGGCAGGAAGCTTGTGGGTTTGTTGGGAAGAGGGGAGCTGCATGTGACCCACGTCCATGGAGGCAGATAAAAGCAAATTCAAAGCAACAAGCTACCCTAGACTGTGCCTAAACCCTCTGACCAGCTGTCCTTGCTCCTGGACTCATGGCTTCAGTTTCTGAACTCTGTATCCAACTTGGATTGCTGCCTCTGGTATCCTTGGCAACTTTCCTGCCTCTTTTTACTACCTGGTCTTTGGCTGGTTCATGTCCGTGGCTTTTGGTGCTCTCTGTTACCACGTGGGTTTGCTCTACCATAACCTCTTGGCTGTATAGAGTTTCAGCTTTGGCCATGGTAAGCCTATTCTCCATTTCCTTCTGTTGAAATGGGGCAGGTTCCAACATTTTGCCTATGAATGTTGTCGAACTGCTCACTACCTTAGGCAAAACATGAAGCCCCCCCCCCACCCCCTCAACCTCCAGTCACCCTCTCACTGCCCCTACCTGGAGAATTCAGTGTGACAGGAAGAAAAGACAGTCATTATCATTGTCCCAGAGAAAGATGAGGATATAATGGGGTTGACACTCAATTTACATGAGCCACTGCTTGTACTCACCACCACCACCTTGCCCGTATTTCTCTTCTTGAGTAATACAGGGGTAGTTCCAGTACCTTTCTAGGTTCCCAAGCCCAAGAGGGAAAGGCAGAGAGGAGGAACAGGCTGATATCCAGACTGCTCTTCTAACAAGGCAGAATCGATGGCCCCTCTCTGAAGGCATTCTGCAGCCACAATTCTCTGCCTCCGGAGAACGTAGGGTTGGTTGGATAATATACCACCCAATCTGGCCAGACTTGCAGAGGGCAAATTGTCAGAAGACTTTTCTTTAGGGAGGTCCCTCTTGCCCTTTCATTCACCGGTGATGTGAGTGAAATGGGCAATGTTTCCAGAAAGCAAAAAGAGCTATAAACTGTATTTACATATCCTTTGTCCCAGACATACTATTTCTAGGAATTTACACTTTAGGAAATTACTGGACAAACGTAAGAAGGTGCAACCTGGTTACTGCAACAAGGTGATGACAAAGTTGGCCATAAAAGCCAAAGATACTTAAAGAGGGAGGGAAGAAGGGTAGGAAGAAGGAAAGAGAGAAAGACAGAGACAAAGATACAGAGAGAGAAGCAGAGAGAGGGAGAGAGAGAGAGGGAGAGAGGGAGAGAGAGAGAGAACTTTAATGCTCCACAATATGGAATTGGTTAAATAAACTGAGGTCCGTCTATAAATGAAATACTATAATACAATATAACATTAAAATGATTTATATGGGGTTACTAGCCTAGAAAATGTTATATTGTTAAGTTACAAAAAGCAAGTTACCAAACAGTCTCTTTTTAAGGATATGTACTACATGTTAACAGTGGTTATCCGTGGCTGGTGTGATTTCAGGTGACTTTTAAAACTTATTTTTGTTTATGTGTTATTTTAAATAATCTACAAACTCGTGCATTACTTTGGTGATTAAAAATAGTCAAGGGGGAAAGTATTTAGCAAAGTAATTAAAACCCCCCACCCCAGCCATTCTGAACCCCTTGCTTTGTGTGAGAAGTGACCAGCACCTTGGGGACCCAGACACAACTTCCAGTCTTTGAAGCAACGCTGTCTCCTCAACTCAGGATGAGCAGAGAAATCTGGATGAGAACCTCATACTTGCCATACATTGCCTCATATAAATCCCGGGTGCTGGCAATCCTTAGCCCACAGCAGAATCCCCACCTGCCTGGGGGCCAGCCTGAGGAATATTTTCAAGAGCCCAGAGGACCACCTTCTGTTTCCCAGAAGCTTCTGCACAGCACCACCTGTAGGACAGTCAAGGAAATCTAATGGTTCCTTAGCTCTTTGGACCCTTTTCTGATCTCAGGAAAAGGCTGCAGTTGTCTTTCAGCGCACTAATGCCTGTCCCCACCCACCCTGACCAAACCCAAACCCGGCAGGCCCAGCTGCAAATGCATTAAACGTGCCCTTTCAGGGGCCCCATCCCTGATGGGATCAGGATCTCTACAGGCAGTACTCAGAATTCTGTGTTTTTAACAAACCATTCTGTACAACTAAACGCTGGAAGACAGGTTGCCCACACAGCCCTACGCTCTCTGTGCCATTAGAAACTCATGTCCTGCTGGACTAATTTGTTCTTTCTCTCTATAGCAAGGTGGCGGGTGTGTGGGAATTCAGACGAGCTGAACCCTACCAACGACTTAAAGAATTCCTTCCTTCCTTCATTCCCACTGCTGGATGCTGGTGGTGAAAGAGTAAGCCACGGCCACCGCTCTCCAGAATCTTGCAAGCAGAGGGAGTGCCGGCTTGTAAACACATGGCTATTATGCAGTGTAGTAGGCCAAGTAGCAGAGGTCAGGAGTAGAGAACCAAGTGTGGCATCATCCCAGGCCATGAGGGGGTGGAATATACAGAACTGGTAAGAAAGCCCATGTGCCTGGAGCACAGGCTGCATGGGAAACAAAGGGCTGAGGAATCAGTGTGAGACAGGTTGAGCCCATTCTACAGCCAAGAAAGAGAGGAATTTGGGGCTCTAGTAATTTGCCTGCAGTAATAAAGGGCACTAGGATCAGAAATAACTCTTTTTGTCTCTCCACCCATAGGACATTGGCTGGGATTCCTACCTCCCACCCAGATTGCTATGTTTGGCCGCACAACCCCAGGGAAAGGGATATATTACTGCATTAGCTCTTAATCATTTCCATGTCCTCGATCCCTTTGAGAAACTGGTGGAATGTGCCTATGCACACACACTTTTGAAAAAATCGCGAGAGGTTTATTGACCCCCCCTGAAGCACTTCTACCGTTCACGAGATAAAAACTCTTAACCCACAACAAAGGACAGAGAGAGGTGGGGAAGGGTAAGAACACAAGGAACTGAAATCTAAGAAAAAGATGTTCATCGTTAACTGGGAGAAAATGCCTTCTGAAGGGCAGGAGGAAAACAACAAAATGAGTAGGCTGTGTGATGCGTTGCCAGCAAAACATCCAAAGTGATGACAGCTGACGTGCTAGCAGTATTTTAGGATCTCTTCGCCACTTGCACATTTGTTCCTTAGATACACTGACAAAAGCCCACGTTGGAGATTATTGATTCTCTTTCCATTGAGCCCTTTCTATCGAGGACTACAATAAGAAAGCTCCAGGCCTGGAAAAAACATCGAGCCGTTGGTGTGATGAAAACTATGCAATGTGTATTAATGAAATCACTTGGTGCCTTTCCCACAGGATTCCAAAACATTCTCGCTTGGGGACACAGCTTCCCCTGTAGTGCCTCTCTCCCAGAAATTACCTGGGGTGGCAACGACCATCAGTGTTGGCCCAGCCCGACCTCTGCTGTTTAGAGCCTTGTTTTGTTAAAATAAATATGCTAAACTCACTCTCAGTAAGTTTGACGATGGCTGTTCATGAGGTCGTGAGTGGCTCTGTTCAGGTGGGAGCTTACCGGTTTCAGTGTCTCAGTTAGCAGAAATGAGGAATGTAAGAACACAAAGGGTGAAGAGAATTGGGGTCCATGGCCCTAAGATTGCATAGTTTATCTCCGAACATTGCCAACCTTGACGTCTAGTCTGAGGTCACGTTAAAAAAGACATAGACCAGCACTAGGAATGTTTGCTCAGTGAAATTTGTCCTTTTCAAACCTCTCACAGACAGGACCTTAACTGACAAGTCCCCCCCCCCACCCCTGTTTTTAGGAGCCCCAGAGGAGACCTTTGGGGAATCTCTTCATCCACTTCCATTTCAAACCTTGCAAGGTATAGATTATTATTGTTCCTGCTTAATAGATGATGAAAGTGGGTCATCTGTAGTGAAAAGAACATGGGTTCTGACCCCATGGAGCTCTGGATTTGGTGGATCTGAACCTCAACATTCTTATCTATAAAATGGATGTAAACCCTATGCAATCGCACATTATTGTAGCAATGAATCAGATGCCTTAACTAAAGTCAAGCAGACAGTAGGTGTTCAAAATACAGTTTCTTCCCTTCAATAACTGCCCGAAGTTACTCTTCTGGAAAATGGCAGAACCAGGTGTTGTAACGGCAAGTCCAGGAATCATTCCATGTATTCTGCCCTGCCCTGCCTACATCTTCTGTCTTCTCAAAGCCACCGTGGAAAGAGCTTCAAATTCCCATATGGAGCCTTGGAGATTCACCTTTCATGACAAAGATTCTTGCAGAATTAATTCACAGCATCGCTAAGGTGGGGTGCTGGTGGATGTGAGTAATTTTTTTTATAGCGTTACAATAATTTATCATCCTCTCTCCAGCAGCCGTACTCTCGCTGGCAGCTCTAAAACCCTACAGTCCACGAGAGAGCAGTGAACAGAAATATTTTCAAGAGCAGATGTGACGTACCTTCAAAACGCAGGATTGTCCCACTGAAACTGGGACATCTGGCAACCCTAAAAAAGCCCAAACTAGATGAAATAAAAATTATGAGATGGAGAAGCAGAAAAATATGTCTTTGCATTGATTAGCAGGGAATGTAATTAATCTCCTTCAACTCCCTTTTCAGTCCTGTGGTGTAAAACAAGGAGAAATTGCAGTCCTGCTGCATTCCCCTGTGACAGCTCTTACGTGATCATTTCAAAGTAGTACGAGTTTTAAAACTTCGTAGTAATGCCTCCCCTTCTCTTGCTCAGAACTGTTCGGGGAGTGATAAAATTCATGCCCGAACGTCCTCAACACAATGCCTTCCTTAGTAGCCTGGCCAACACCGGGGCGAGAACGTTCAGCTGACTAGAATCAGGCCAACTTTTACCGTTTTATTAGGAAATTCTACAAACAACTCTTTCTTTGCCTGTGAGATGGTTTTATTCCAATTTCCCTTTTTGTGGATGGGCAGAAACGAGAGAGGAGGGCAGATCAGCCCCAAGAAAAGGAGGGAAGATCTCCAGATTCTTCTCATCTGCTCCTCCATCCTTCTCTTTCTGTTTTGGCTCCTAGCATCCTATGTTAGGTTGGTCATTTTCTTCTTATCAAACCTGTGTTGTATTTAGCCTTAATACCATTAGACAAGACACCAGTGTCACTGTGTAGCTGTGTACCTTGGTCTTTGTTCCCTGCTCCGCTCGGTCCAGCACAGTGCCTGAAACATGTAGGTACTTAGCAGTAAAATGTTTGTGGACTTGAACAAGCCAGGCCCCTCACACAGACCGACGAGCCTGCATTTGGTCTGGAAGAGTCAGTATCTGAGCTCAGTTTGTAATCTGCTAGTGGACAGGCCACAGAAATAAAGAACAAAGATAAAATGTAAGAAACTAGTCTTTTTAAGCCAAATATCCACTCTCTATAAAGGTATATTAAAAATATATAGAATATTAACATATAAATATATTAAATGATTATATATTATATGTGGTATGATATATAAATATATGTGCTATCATAATTATATATTATATATAACAATATATAATACAAATATATATGCTATATTAATTTTATACACACACACACACACACACACCTATTGAATTACATTTTATTCTCCCAAATAGTCTATTATTCCTGCTTCCTGGATCAGAGAAGCATTATGGACTGATTTGTATCCTCCCCCAAAATCCATACATTGAAGCCCTACCCCCCAGTGTGATGATGGTATTTGGAGAAGGAACCTTCTGGAGGAGGTCAAGGGTTAGATGAGCTCCCAAGAGATGAGATTTATGCCCTTATTAGAAGAAAAAGAAAAAAAAACCCTCTCTCTCCTTGTGCATAGTCACAGGAAGTGCCATGAGAAGACACAGCAAGATGGCAGCCATCTGCATGCCAGCCAGAAAGAGTTCTCGTCCAGTTGATCCCTTGATCTAGGGCTTCTAGCCTCCAGAACGATGAGAAATGAGTTTCTGTTGCTTAATCTGTCCAGTCTACGGTATTCTATTAAGGCACTCAGAGCTGACTAACACAAGAAGTGATGCCTGAAGTGGTTAAACACCATACCCATGAGCACTTGGCCATGGAATTTTCGTAAAGGTGAGAAAAAAAACCTGTGTCTCTGATTCCAAGCTCAGGACAGTCTCCACTACATCATACAGACAGCTCCAAGTCCATGACCCATCGTGCATGACTATGTAAACTTGCATGGATACAAGCAGCTTTTTCATCCCAGGGGTTGTTCCCTGGAACAAACCCATTGAGGCTATGCAGGGAAGCTGGAAGACTTGGGTCTGCATCACCCTGTGCCAACCACAAGCTGTGAAAGCACACCACCTGCTGCTCCCAGCCTCAGTTTCCTTATGTGAATAAGGGGGACTTGTTAAGAGCACTAACTTGAGAGACCCTTGGGAGCTAAGTGCCTTAAAACAACAGACAGCACATCAATTTCAGTCAGAAAGCTCCTCAGAGATGAGGCAATTTCTCACTTTGCAAATAAGGAGATTGATCATAAACAATGATCTTTGAGGACTAGCCCTGCCAGAGTCACCTTAAATTCATCCCTCAGAGAGAACATCCAAGGGCCTTGTTGATTCACACAATTAAGAGAGAGGTCAGGGCCACCTTATTCGTTAGGCACAGACAGTATGGAGTCTAGGGCCCAAAAGACTTTTGGGGCCCATTTTTAGCTTCTTTTAACATCAGAAGAAAAAACATGAACTTTTAGGTCAGAAAATTATGTTATTTTCACACCAAGGCAGTTATAGAATATAATTTTTAATACTGTTTATGAAGGAGGGGCCCACAAAGACAAAAGTGCCTTAGGCCCATAAAAGTCAGACTGCAGGCCTGAGGAAAGCAGCAAGTAATGAAAATACTTTTACTTCCAAGGGAAACATTTCATTCACTTGGATTAAATACTGCTCTGTAGTTCTGCGGCAGCCACGTTCGACTCCCTCGTGTTCTCCTAAAAGTGCAGCAATCTGGCCAAAGTCTTGTCTGCTCGCGCTGTTCCCACTGTCTACATCATCTCTTTGCTCTATACCATCTTCTCCACTAGGCAAATATTCTAATGTACACTCACCTTTGTGCCTTTGCTAAAACGCATCGCAGCCCTTGGTCTCTGGGTTTTGACTACTCGCATCACCCTCATCACCCTGTGCTTTGTGTTTTAATCATTCAGTCAGCGAGCCAGCCATATCCAAAGTTTACAGAGTGCCCTGTGCGATGTGGTAAAGCTTAGCGGTAAAGACCGGATTCTGGTCCTAAGTTCGAAACGCAGTTTTGCCTAGTCAGTAAACATACTTTCTTTCTTCCTCTGTAAAATGGGAAAATGATAGCATTTACCTCACCAGATTCTTATGAAGATTATTTGAGAATACACACATGTGTGCACACACATTTGCATACCCAGACTCACTGCTGGGAACATAGTAAGTACTATGTAATGATAGATATTATCATTATTTATTGTTAATTAATAGTAATGGTATTATTATTATCAATTTCTAGGCCCTAAGCATACGAGGAGCCCCTTACGAGGGTCACAGTCTGGTGGGAAAAGAGGCATATAAAGAAAAAAACATTAAGATATATCTTTCTAAGTATTTTGAGAACCCAGACTCTCTCTAGCTGGGGGAAGTTGGGAAGGCCTTTTAAATGGAGACTGCATGCAGGTGGATCTTGGTAGAGGGTGGGTTCCTCAGGCTAATGAGGGGGCAGGGCGTCTAGGAAGGTTTGCAGACTTGACTAGCTCAAATGGCAAGCTATGTTTGGAGATTGGTGAGAAGTTTGGTTGGGCCAGAGCATAGGCCACTCCAGGGAGAGGAGCCGGAAGGGCAATAGGAGGGGCACAGCTGAGACACTCTTAGGAGTTTGGCCTTTTGCCTATAAGCTTTTGGAAACTGGAGAGTAATATGCTTAAATGTGTACTCTGGGGAGACCACCGGGTACGGATGAAGGGAGGCCTGGAGGGAAGGGTCATCGCAGGGGTAGCAGTCACCAAATTATTGTCAGCATGATCTCAGATCTTGGGACTGGATCTAAGGCAGATGGGGTGCGGAGAGAGAGAAGAAGAGGCCGGAAGTGCAAGACTTGGCAGGGCATGGTGACAGATTGGTTGTAGGAAGACGGGGTGAGGGAAAGATGGAGGCTGACTGATTCTTGGTTCTTAGCCCAGGTGGCAAGATCGATGGTGCCTGGGTAAGTGAAGACTGAAAATGGTGAAGAAGGAGGCATTTGCAGTGCTTCTGGAACACACGTGGAGACATCTGGGAAGCAACTGAAGGCATGAGTCTGTGCTCAGAAGGGAGACCTAGGCTGTGATAAAGGTTTAGAGGATTCAGCAAGCCCATAGGTGATAGTCAAAGCCACAAGAGTAGCTGAGAATACCCCGGTGAGGGTGTCAGCCATGGTTGGATGAGAGACACAGATAGCCTGCAGGGATTCAAACCTGAACAGTTTTGGTGAAGTTGGAAGGAGTCAACGACAGTATATTTTGTTAATTGTTCATTGTCCTCCTTATCCACAGGAATGTCAGTTTCATGACAATAGCATCTTTGTGTTCTGCAACAAAGGCATTCAGAGCCACTGGTATCATGTGATATAAACTGGAGCATATTGGGGAAATATTACAAGCAGAGGGGAGTTGAGCATACATGATCCTCCAACGTTCATTATCTCAGAGAAGGGTGTCAAGGTCAGGTGCACCATACAGAGAAAGCTTCCACTATTTTGAAGTTCTACTTATTTATAACAGTGGGGAGGGTGTGACCACATAACAGTAGAGGCTTCCTGGTAGAGGAGTGTCCTCATTAGAAAATCTGCGTTGGTCCCTGTCCCAGTGAGCTAACCTTCCTCACTGAGCCATTAAAGGGAGGAAGTGAGTCTCCAGGCCCATTGGATCTGTATCTCCCCACTCAGGTATCCCAAACACCTACAACATTGCTCAGCATATAGAAGTGGCCAAAAATAGTCATGGAATCAATAATCAAGGACTGTCTGGTACAGTCCTTGGTATATAGTGAGTGCTCAAGGAGTGAACTTTCCTTATGTCTTCCAGATGCTTACAGGACTCATTTCTAAAAATTCTAATTTATTTCTCTTAGTCCTCTTCCCTGTCACACATCCTAGTGGGGACTGATACACTTTAGGGCTTCTAAATACCCTGGGGTTCTTCTTCTGTTTTTCTTCCAATCACATTTGTTGTGCCCTCTGTCCCATCCCTCTATCCCTCCCCTTCCTATTAGATAATAACACTTTAGAACAAGTAGGGACAGCTGCCATCAGTTGTCAGCTAAGGAAACTGAGACTCCCAGGGTTTAATGTCTTGCCCAAGACCATAGGGGTGGTAATTTGCAGCGTGGGATGGCCTAAGCCTTCGGACTCCAAGTCTATGGCTCTGCTGCTGCCTGCTATGGGAAGTACTTGGAGTATGGTTCACAGTGGTCCTTGAGCAGATCTTTGGGAGATGATGCTGCATTTCCAGAAAAGCTACATAACCCAGGCTGCTTAGGGTGGAATGGTGGAAAGAATACCGTTAGTCAGGAGAGCTGGGTTCCTGGGTCAGCTCAGACACATAGCGTATGTGTGACCTTGGGCAAATCTCAGCAGTGCCCTGGGCCTCAGTTTTCACTTCTGCAAAATGAGAATAATAATTCCTGCCCATTTTACACTATAGAATTTTTGAATCAACAATTGAAAAGTCCATATGCCTAAGAAATGCAAATGTACAAATAAATACATAACTGAGTGAAAAAGTTTAGAGGATTATAAAGTTGTCCATAGTATCAGGGGCCTCTTCTTTTTTTTTTTTTTTTCATTATAAAAATGGTCAATAATGAAAAGAGGACCATTTAGGGTCTCTAAAGATTGAGTCACAGTAGCCATTTATGTATTATGTATTAATTTAGATTCTAAATTAATTTTTCCTAAAAGGCATCAGGCATGTTTGAAGTGTGCTTTATAAACTTTTTTTTTTTTTATCAGACAGATGAAATTTCTGATAGTTCACTCTGGCAGAAATAACTCATTGTCATTGTCATCACTTTGATAAACAAAGCTTTCAGGTCTTAAAACACCCTGGAAGATAGAACTGATATTTGCCAAGGGATCCTTTGGTCCATGAATCTCACCAACTTGTTCCTTGTGCAGTTAGTTACATGAATGAGAAAAAGAGCCTGGCTCTTGGATCTGGGACATCTGAACTGACTCCTGCCAAGTGGCAGGGACAATTTTAGTGCTGCTGAGAATCTGACTGCTGTTTCCGCCTACTCCCGCCTTCCTCCTTCCTCCTGTCCTTGAGCACGCAGATGCTGCCTGCCTTCTGCTCTCTCCTTTACCAGTTTCTTGTATTTCCATGTCTCCTTGCACCCGTTTTCCTCACTCCATATTCTCACTGTTTGCCTCCTCACCCCTCCCCACTCCCTATGCACAACTATGTATTGCTTGGCTTCTCCAGTAGACCTATGCTATCTTTCCTTAACCCTGTGAGTACAGTGGGGCACAGCCTGGGGGTAGCAGGGTGACTTCATTTTCTCTTGACCCTCAAAACGCCACTGATAAGAACCCTCTCCAAATGTGAACACATCTCCACTCTCGTCTTTGTTCTGGGTTGCCGCATCCTTCCGCTAACCAGGCGTCTGTCTCCAGCTCTGCCCTCTCCAGTCTGCAGAATCACCCCCTTACACTCAGAGTGAACTTTCTAAATATTAAATCTGACCAGGTCAACTTCTAGAATGCTTCAGTAAACTCCAGATAAGATCCATTCTCCTCAACTTCATATTCAACTTCTCACCCGGCCCCTGCTCACTGCTTCTAACTTACTCATCTCTAGCTACACATGTAGCACAGACTTAATGTTGACCTCTGATGGCATTGCTAGTGAATGGATGAGTGAGGGAGTGAGTGAGTGAATGAATGAATGAATGAATGGCAACAGTAGGGTACAATGGGAAGAGCATGGACTTTAGGGTAGACCTGTGTGCAGGTGGCTACCACTTATTCACCTACTGAACAATTAGCCTCCTTCAACCCAACTTTTCTGTTTAAGTAATAGTAAGTCTTCTGCCCTCCCTCAGGGCTGGGACTAGGGGGAGGTGAATAAAGGCTTCATCTTGGACAAAAAATTCAGGGGGTCACCAAAACCTCAGTATTCAAGAAAACATTATTTGCACATAATATTTTTTAAAAATCAAAATTAATGTAAAAGAGCCCCATGATGAGCACATTTCAAAACTTAATAAAGACCATTTCTGACCTTGCTCTTACGGCTTGCTCTTCGTTCTGCCCTTCTCACAGGGTTACGGTGAGAACTCAGTGCAGGATGTGAACCACCACCTGGCCTGTACCTGGCCTTTCACTTGTTCTTGAGTTCTCTAATGCAGTGATGCCTGAGTGTGGCTCACAGACCCATATCTATCCATAAACCATTGTGGATCTGCAAGGAGTTCAAAGTGTTTTTATATTTTTATAGTAATTGGACAGAGTGATGTTATGTCTGCTCACTCTATTTACAAGTTTGGGCTTCTATTTTGTATGTCTTCTGTTTCTTTCTTTTCCTTTTTTAGCGATTCATTTTGATTATAGCTTATAAACGTTTAGGGGCATAATCATTTGGAAATCATTTTACAAAACTAGTCCTTCCTCACAGATGATTTAAACACTGAGCTCAAGTTTGAAACAATTCAAAAGGTCTGTGGCTTTCTAGAGTGGATTCACTTGTTACTAACATGGAGTGGACCAAACTGTGGGAGGAGGTGGTCTAGGCAATACTAACTGTAGGAGAGCCCCCAATATCTGTGTAGTCTATGCAAATGGCGCCCCCTGGTGTTGTGAGCAAGGCAGCCCAGTGTGCATCCTGCACAGTCCACCAGGAGCCAGTCTGAACCCCCTGCTTATGGTTCCGGCTGCATTTCGTTTCCCCCTTTTATTCCTCTGCTTGCTGCTGCATTCTGCTAGACAATGTATCCATTCTCATCACTCACCTATTCAAGCAACGAATACTCATGAGCCCTTACTATGGGTGGGGACATTCGCAGATGCTGGGAACATAGTGATGAGAACACCAGACACGGTACGTACCCTTACTGAGCTTACAGTCTATCGGACAGGCCAGATGAACAATTACACAAGCGAATAATTATATCGACTACAACCTGGTGAAGTAGCATAAAAACTAAACACAGTTTATAATGTGATACATTATAGAGCAAGCCTTACTTAACCAGGGTGTTCAGTGAACCTTTCTCTGAGGACGGGAGCCCCGAAGTGTGACAAGGTCTTAACCGTACAGGCAGCAAGCAAGAAGCTTTTATAGGCAGAAGGAATAAAATGCATCAAATCACAGGAGGGAAAGGGCCTGCTGTGCTCCAGGACCTGGAAGGAGAGCAGTGTGATTCTATAGAGACAACACCAGGTGAGGTTGAGAGGTAACGTACCACCTCCCGCGGCATCCGGAGGCTGTAGTGAGCTATTTGCACGCCACCCTAAATGCAACGAGAAGCCTGCCCCCAACTTTCAACTGTGTGTCCTGTCTTTGAAACGTGTATTATTTGGTATAATCAGTGTAGCTAACACAAGCCAGCCTAATCTGTCAAGCCTGCGTTAGCTGCTGTGGTGGACGTTGTGTTCAGCCGTGCAGGGCCCTGCCTTCACTCGCTTCCTTGACTGCTCCTCCCCTCACCGCTACTTATTTCTGCACAGACTCTGACCCTGGGGAACCAGGCTGGGCAGGGACGATCTGCTTGGATTCAGCGACCGGTCAAGGGAGGAAAGCGTGACCCAAGCTGAACTCCTCAGGTTACTTCTCTGAGGGTTAGTCTGACTGGAACCAATAGGAAAGCCTTTTGTGATTGGACGCCAACCATGAGCACATTCTCTGCCTTAAGGAGAAAACTTGTACACACGTGGAATCAAAAACAGGTGGAGGTAAAGGAGGGATCGATAGGAAGTCGGGACTGTATACAGTTACAGGCCCCGGGCCCTGACCCTTCTGCACTGCTCTGGTTCCTTTATCAAAGAAACCTAACAAGTCCTTTGTACCTATCATTTTGTCCAGCCTTATGGGAGTGGTTTCTGTGACCTGTAACTACAGACGTCCCACCTGCAGCCTCCCCGGCTGCCCACCACCTGTAGGGCCTGTCCTTTCCCACATTCCCACATTGCCCGAGACTTCATCTGCCTCAACATATTTTATTTATTTTTTATTTAAAAAAATTTTTTTTAAATGTTAATTCCAGTAGAGGTAACGTACGGTGTTAAATTAGTTTCAGGTGTACCATATAGTGATTCAACAATTCTCTATTTTAAATACAGTGAAGGAAAGTCCATGTTTCCTGAAGGGTTTCTGTCAGGAACTTTCTACCACTGGGAGACTGAGTTTGACTGTTTCTCAATGTTTTGAGGTGTGCTTTATCATAGGGGAAGTTCGCAAATTTAAAGACCATAAGTCAGTATTCTTCACAGATTCTATGGGGCTCCTAAGAGAGGACATATACATATCATCTCTTCACAGATGCACAAGTGCTCACACACGTAGGTACATACACGTGCAAACTCACACATGCCAGAGTGCGTTCTTAATGGATGTTCAGGTTAGTTTCAGTTGTTGCTTTTATGACCAAGTAAAAGGAATACCGTTTTCTTCAATGTTCCATAAATAAAAGGCCTTTTCTTGGGCTCTGGGTCAATTTCAAGTTCTTCAAAACCATCTGGAGCATGATTTCCTTTCTTCTTAACAATTTCTTTGTGCTATTTTTCTTTAAGCTCAACTGTAGTAGAGGGGAAAAAAAAAAAACCCTCTAGAAACCAAGCCAAAAATCGGTGTGAATCTTGACAGCAGGCTCCAAAATGCCAAATGGGAAAGAAAGAAATGGAAACACTGACTTTTTCCAAAGCCATATAACAATTCATCCATATAACAATGCACCCATCTCAATGCGTGTAAACTTTCAGAGGCTGGCCTGGGCCAGGAGGAGCAGTTTGTCTTGGTGGTTACGCATTGTCATATGCCCATCTATCCATCCACTTCTACTACTCTGAATCTGGTGACCTTTAGGATTCGCTGCAAAATCCAGATGTTCAATCTGGCTTGGAAACCCCCAGAGGACTAACTATGGGTGTATTGCAGAGGTACGTGTAGATATTTTAAGCTGCGAATGATAAGTTAATGAGGTAGGTGGCTTGTTGAAGTCTTGGAAGCAATGATCTACTGCCGGAAACTGGATTTTTCTGTGGTTTTAGTCACTTTTAAGAATAACTTCTGTTAGTCCTAGATTTATACTAAATTGCTCATAAAGGCTGCATTAAAGCTATGATGATGTGCCATTTAGGAGAACCATTTATACAAAATTTTCAACTTCAAAACATATTAAGTATTCACTAGTTATTTTCACATCAAAATAATTCTGTTAGTACATTTTCCTACTAAACAATTCTAGTAAATATCCAGCTTCTCTGGTTTCTTTAAAAAAGATTCTTTGTGGGCACTTTTATGTCATTGGGAGAAAAAAAATATTTTGAGTAAGGTGGGGAATCCATATATTCTGGAACAGAGGTATCAACTTGTAAGTTTTAATTATGTGGCTATTGCTATGAGAAGGTATGGTGACTGCCTTTGTTACTTTTGATCTTAGGAAAAAATTTTGGAGTTCTGAAGTTTAAAGTGACTCTACGACTGAAATAAAGATTGTGGCTGGCAATCAGTTAAGTGTGACAGATTCTATGATCTGCTCTCGAAGCTGGTAAGCTGGTCCTTGAGAAATACCCCTGGATTCTCTTGATTGTCTGCCTGGTAAGGGACAGGTGAAGGGGCAAGAAGCCTGAACTGGGAACCAGAAATCTGCATTGGAGATTAGGATCTAGTATTGACCATGCAAGTCATCCTTTGGCAAGTCATTTATTTCTCAAAGTTCCAGGTTCCCTGTTTGTAAAATGGGAATAATACCTGCCCAAATTTTCTATGTTGTCATGGGATTTAAATGAGATTACACATGTGAAAATGCTTCTAATCTATTTTAAAAATCACATGAAGATTACTATCATCCTCTTCATTTTGTCCATAAAATAATGGTGTTCTCTGTGCCTGGAATGTTCTGTCCCTGCATCCTCTCAAGGTATATAGGTTTAGATTCCAGCAAAAGGCAGATTTCACCCCCAATTTGTTAATACAAAGACTGTACTGAAGGAATAAATGTGTGGATAGGTTTAAGGGATCAGCCAGGAAAGGTGAGAAACCTAGGGAGTGGCAAAAGTGAGAAGCCATTGCTACCTCTAAGGCCAGGGTGACTGTGGCTCGGGTGGGAGGCTCCCGGTTACAGAGCTGGAGCCATGGATGGGCCACCTCATGGGAGCCGCGGTTGTGGAGGGCTACAGTCTCCCCAGGGTGCAAAGGCTCAGGTGCTAAGCAAGGAAAAATCAGAAGAAATGCCTCAACTCTCCCTCCTCCTGCCCCCTGGTGTCTCCCTTCGCCAAATTCCATTGTGAGCCAGTTGAGAAGGGAGTTGGATAGGGAAGAGCCGGTGTGGATGGGGGCAGGTGGAGAATCACCAGCTCACTGGCTAATTCCTTCCTGTGACTCAGTTCTCATCTCTTAAGAATGCCTTTTCTTACCACCTGATCTAAAGGACTTTTTGCCAATCCTTTTCAACTCCGTCACCTTGTTGTACTTTTTTGTAACACCTATTATGACTTGAAATCACTTCACCATTCATTTGCTTGGTTATTTATTGTTTGCCTCCCCCTACAAGAAGGTCCATTCCATGAGGGAGGGTCCTGGTGGGTTTTGTTCACTGCTCTAACTCTAGAGCCTGGAACATTATAGATGTTTCCTATATCAATATTACTGAAAAATCATCAATGAATAATGATGGGAGAGTAATGGAGGAAGATGATCCATTGGTCAGAGATGCCATCAAATGAATACATGAGCTGTGACTATATCAACAAGAATCATCTTTGCTCCTAACCCTGAAAGGAACTGCCAAATTTTCTAGAGAATTCAGACTGCCCACTCTTGCCAGAGGCTAAGGGATGTTTTTGAATGACTTGCTACAAAGACTAGTTGTTCCCTGATTGTTCTTTGCATGCCGCAACAAAAATAGTGTTTTCGTGACAAAGTGTCAGGAAGAACCAAGACCACTCATTTTCTATTTGCATCTGGAGGTGGAGACTCTACCATTTCCTCTACATATCCCTTATCATTCTTGAAAAAGGGGAGCACATGTTGTACAGAAGCCCTTGCCCCCAAAGACCTGGATGCATCTTGGCAATGACAACAATACTAGTAATCCCTTATACTTGTATAAAGTGCTTTAGGAATCAAAAAGTACTGTTATAGAGGCTCCTGGGTGACTCAGTTGGTTAAGCGTCCAACTCTTGATATCAGCTCAGGTCATGATCTCACGGTTTGTGTGCTGACAGCACAGAGTCTGCTTGGGGTTCTCTCTCTCTCTCTCTCTCTCTCTCTCTCTCTCTCTCTTAAAGTAAATCAATATTTAAAAAATAAAGTCTTTTTAAAACAGTACCATTATAGCCATCATCCATTCATCCTGACACTACCTATGGGAGAAGTATTACTTTCTTGTTTCTTAGATAAGAAAGTGGAGGCTCAAAGATGTTAGGTAAGTTGCCCTGTAGGAAAAATGGAGTTTGGTCTTGACCTCAGTCCCCTTGGGAGCTGTTTCCTATATCATTATCACTGAAAAGAACATAGATCTCTACTGGCAAAAACCTGCCACTGACCAGGAAAATCCATGAATGGAAGACCTGGAAGGGTCTTATCTAGCAACTGGCATGAATTCATTCGCATCTGTTAGTTGATCAGAGAGCTTGGTCAAGTAACAAAGAATGGATTTTGGACTCGACTTAAGATCTCACTTTGGAACACATTTGCTTTTTGATTTTTAGGTAAGTCATTTCTCTCTGAGTCATAGTTTTCTCTTCTCTAAGTGGGTTATCAACACATGTCTTCCAGAGTCGTTTGGGAATTAACTTGCCCCAAGTTACACCATTAGCAAAGGGCAAAACCAGAATTTGAATACAGTCATGAAAACTAATAATAACATTGAAATAATAGCATTGAAAATGAGACTGGACATTCCCCAGTCCTCCATTGTCTTATTTGCCCTCTCAGCCAACCCAGTGATTTGCCCACCCCATTGTTAGAAAAATGAGGGGGAGGGAAAGAGGGAAAAGAGATTTGATGTAATGAGTCCTTGCCCTCCAAGTGGGAGCTGAGTCTGAGCATAAGGAAAGCAAAAGATAGGAGCAGAGGCAGAGCGTTCACCCACATTCATCCTGGTAGAAAATTTAGTTTGAATAATCCAAGACTTGAGACTGTCCCTCCCAAATATAAAAGAATATTCCAAGATCCTTTACATGCCTATCCCATCCCTTTGACCTTTGTTTTTCAGTGGCCTCTCTGGGGGGGGGGGGGGTGGGGAGGGGGAAGGATAGAAATCCTGTGGCTCCTTTTGATGCAGGCCGTGGGGACCCAGATGAAGGTAAGAACAGGCAGCTCTCTTCCTGCTGTTCCTACTGGACAGCAGTAAACAGCCAACTGTCCCCAAGGGATGCAGACCTCACCGCTGACGTGAGCATAAACTGCTAAGGCTGCACCCCGTGATGACAATGGAAGGGAGTCCTTGCAGCTCAGGAGGGCAAGTGGACTTTGCAGTTAATCAAGCAGCCGAATAGACATCGTAGTTAATCATGTCAGATATTGTGGCATCAGCTCTATTTGAAACAAAAGGAGGGTGGAGGTCACCACTGGTACCAGGTAAGAGGAATGGCAGTTAAAGAGGAATGTTTTATCTATGAATTACTCTTTTAAAAAGACGGGAAAGTATGAGGGCTGTGATGTTAATAGGGTCAAGGTTATTTGAAATGTGCATAGGAGTTATTTTTGTGAAGCACAGCTGGCAGTGTCAGTACCTATATTCACCCTAAGAGAGGTGATTCCACCATTATAGCCTCTGAAATTGGGATCAGCTGTCTTGGAAAGTGGAGCGCTCTTTATCTTCATTCACGTGTCCAGCAGAGCTGGGGGATGGTTAGGGGAACAGGTGGAGTGGATTCAATCACTGGATGGAAGAACATAGATTAGAGTGGCCTCCACGGCTTGGGTAACCTAAACTGCCTGGGCTTCTCAGTGAGCATATCCATATAAGGAGAACAAGAACTCTAACCCCAGTGCCAGGCACAGAGTAATTGCTCACTTAATGAATGTCTCATAATAACAATACATACAGACTTTTTAAATTAAGTACTTATAAAGCAGTAGGTGTTTTGCTGAGATATTCATACATCATTCAGTCCTCTCCCCAAGCAGTGAGCTGTAGAGCAGGGATTCAAAACCTGTTCCCCTAATGTTGGCCTTCACACACAGTATCTCTTGGTCACTGCTCTCCTTTGAGGCCTCGCTGGCTAGGTGGTGTTAATCTGGGAAGCTGACTCACACAGTACTACTAAGTGCTCTCATGGCTTCACAAGGGTCTGTGCATTTTCTGGTGTTCTCAATGCTTTGATACAAATGTCCAATATGTGAAATGTTTGGGCACTTTGGCAACTTCATGGAGGTTTAGGGAAGCATGGAGGATTTTCTTCAGTAACTAGCCGCTCGTTGGAGATCTGTGCCTTTTGGGTAGGGCCAACCAAGTTCATTATCATTTTTGAAAATGTTTTCATGAATCTTCAGGAGAAAGGAGACAGCGTCTTGTTAGGCACTGGAGTGGACCTCTCATTTAATCCTTACAATGACATAGAGAAACACATTGTTATTTAAATTCTTGTAGCAAAGGAAACTAAAGCTCAGAATGGTTTATGAACTTAACAGAGGCCACATAGGGACTAGCAGAATCTGGTTTTAAATACAAGCGTTCATGAGTCCAAAGCCCCCAAATCTAGAAGGTTTGGGGAAAAGTGGGGAAGGTGTTTAGTCCACTGCTTTTAAACTTGCTCTGGGTTCAGTTAGATGGGGAACACATCTTACTTTACCTTGGTTTTAGAGATTCTCAGTGCACATCAGCTCAGGAATGATGCTCAGAATTCCTACTACAAGGACCATTTGTGTATGGCCAGCACTTCTCAAGGGTATCTGACCACCCAGCCTTTCCCACCACCATTCACTGTTGTTGTTGCTGTGCAGGGACTGGTCTTTATTTCCATGTAATATAGATGAACATTCCATGAACCTTGGACTATAAGTTGCAAAATTCTGCTTTATTCTGCTCTTGCCATAGTAGGGACAGCCAATAATTAATACTCTCTTTGTATATGTGATGTGTGTGTGTGTGTGTGTGTGTGTGTGTGTGATGTGTCTGTGTGCATAAGAGCCTGAGAGTCTGAGTGCTACCACTGTGTCTAATTGGGAATAGGAAGAAGATGAATACAGATAAACAAATGTTTTTCCTACAAGTGGGCTCAACGACTGCCCCAACTTTTCTTCTTACCCTTTATTACATCAATATTGCAAATGGGAATGTAATGGGAAATAATGTTATCAGGGATTGACATGTGTTGCTGGGACTGCTGGGAATTGGGATGACGGTTGTGGAGGAAGGTAGAAACAGGAATCCACTTCCTGGTATGAACAAATGATGCTAAAGTCTGGGATGTGACAGCTTCTTTTAGGAAAGCTGGCAAAGTGATTAGTACCCAGCTTCTCTGAGGCATTGAATATACACCTCTGACCTACAACTAGGGGTAGAGACAAAGGCTGATAAGAAAATTTTAGGATCTCCTCCAATGGAATTGCAGATTTTGGAGAGTCTGCTGGGGCATAAGTTCTTCTACCTCAGTTCCATATCTCAGATAGATGAGACTGGACTGGATGGTATTTAAGGTTTCTCACAGATTAATGCCTGATGACTTCATGATTTTAACCATCTTTACCAAAGGGTTACTAAAAATTGATCATTACGGAATTATTCAGACTATTTCTTGGTAAGTAGCCCCCAGTATGGTCTCTCCCAGCTTCTTACTAAAATAATCATGAAGAAGCAGATTTAGAGAAAACCCAAAGCATTAGAAACTGAGATTTATATACAACTTGTTATCCGGATTTTGAATGCCTTGTTACTAAGTAAAATACAAATGGAATAATTTCAGAAAAACAATATCAATTTGTGTCGTGACCTGGTTTAATGTAATGAAACAGTATGATTAAAGAAATAATAGATGTTTTCTTTCTTCCATATCATCCCTTGCAGATTTAAGAACTAGAACCTGTACTCACAAGACTATCAGTGTGCATACTCCCCCATCCTTCACTTTTTAAACTCTTATGCAAAGACTATGTGTCTTAGAACTCAAGCAGGAGATGCAGAGGGCAGGGCTTCGGCAGAGTGCATTCTGGAAAGTTTCATTATACAAAGAAAATAGTGAAGCCCAAGTCTGAGGAAGGAAACTTACAGAGCACAGCAAGCTTGGAATGATCGATTTTCACATATTGTTTGGGCTCATAGCCATGAGAGAACAAAGGCAGGAGAATAGCAGGAAGATTACACACTAGTTAAAAGTTTGGTAGAGGCTGGTCAAGGATCTGGAAGATGTGCTCATTGACTTGCCCTTGCACTTTAGGTTGGAGAAGGGAAATCAATAGTGGAAACACCCTGTCTGAAAATACAGGGAATGATTAGATCTCACCTTTCTAACAGCTATCTTATAAACATTCATTTCTTGAAAGATGGACACTAACAGTAAGAGAGCAGTATGGTGAGCAGTATGGGAAAGAAAATAGCATCCAAATGACACATTTGGCATATCATTGGAGAAAATAAGGAAAGGAAGATACTTCTACGAATCATCCATTCATGATCTCAAGGAAAATTTTGGGTAACAGGTTATATTGAGCACAGAATGAAAAAGACATGGTCTATGCAAAATATGAGCAGAGGGCCACCAAGAGAGAACAGGTTGAGGTTAAAAGATTGGAGTGGAGAATTAAAATAGACTTAAATAAGATAATATAGATTTTTAAAGACTTTTAAAGGACAGTAACAGATTAAATTTTACATTGGAGAAAAGTAGAACTGATGTGTAAAAAAATGTTTCAGTAATATGAATGACAAATTTGTAAATTTTTTCCAGAATGCAGAGGCAACATACAAAAAAGGCAGTGGGGGGCAGTGGGAAGACTATAAACACTAAAGACAAATATAGATGGCCAATTTCAAATTATTATTTTTTTCTGAATGAAACTCTGGAAAAAGTAGAGAGGACATACAGTTATAATAAAAAAGCATTTTCTGCATATTCCATGTGAAGTCAAAGAAATAACATACATCTAGACATTTGGAAAAAGACAAACAACTAGGATAAAGATAAAAATCAATTATGATCCAAATAAGAAAAACAGGTTTTCTGCAAAGAAACAAACATTAATTTAGCTCAGTTTCTCATTTGTAACCTTAAATGCCAGTAGAACATAAAGCAGTGTTTTTTCTCTGTCAACGAACAGTTTTTAGACCCAAGAATTTTAGACTCAATTTTGAGAGGGCAATAGAAATATATCTTCTGATAAAAAAGAAGCTCATAAAATATGCTAATGACATATCTACCCTGCTTGATAAAATTATTTGCAGACCTATTCCAATTAAACAAGAAGGCAAGAAAAATTAGGAGCTCAAGAGCTCAAGAATGAAGAAGTCACAGCATAAAAAGAGTGAGTCTGCATATAGTCTGGCCTATTTAACAATTCTTTGTCAGCATAAATGCACAATATCGGGTATATGTGTAAAGTTATAAGCAAGATTATAGGGGATATGAACAATATGACTAATAAAGATAATGTTAAAAATATATACCACATTTACATCCTTACAAACTGAGAATCTAAGATCCTATGCCCATAAAACACAAGCACAAATCAATGACACGTAAAGTCATATAGACAGTATCAAAACTTTCAAAGAATCAATAGTATAAGCCTCAGTGTCCTGACCTCTGGCCATGCCATGCTTCTAGAATTTAATAACAAAAAGTTAATTTATGAAAGCACCAGTAAATGAAAAGCAAATTTCCAAACAAACCAGGCTGAGTTTTTCAATCTTGTTTTTCAGCTTAAAGTCTTTGGAAGACGACGCCTCTTGTCTCAGAGATGGATTGGTGTTGGAAAGCATGTCGCACCGCCAGCTGAAGGAAAGGTCAGTTGTGAAACTTAGAGAAGACTGTGCGTTTTCACCTAACAGCTCTGATTACCAAGCAGCGCCTCACCCTTCAGCTAAAATTGCTTTCTTTTAAGTTTATTCATTTATTTATTTTGAGAGAGAGAGAGAGAGAGAGAGAGAGAGAGAGAGTAGCTGAGTCAGGGAGGGGCAGAGAGAGAAGGGAAGAGAGAATCCCAGCCAGGCTCTGCACTGTCAGCACACAGAGCCTGACCCAGGGCTCGACCCCATGAACCCTGAGATCATGACCTGGGCTGGAAATCAAGAGTCAGTCTTAACCGACTGAGCCACCCAGGTGCCTGAGCTCAAATTGCTTTTGTAAGAGATGTATAATATTGTATAAACCTGAGACCAATTCGACTTCAGATAAGCCAGAAGTGTCCTATGGAGAATGAAAGTAACAGGAAACACTTACCAAATTGCCAGCTATCTTATAAACATTCATTTCCTGCCCCCAAAGGGTAAGCCTTGAGTAATAAGGGAAATATGTGTCACCTCCCCTTGGCCTGCCTTCAGCAAACTTATCTGAAGTAGGTATTGTTCTTTGTTTAAGTTGAAAACCCAGTCCCCTGAAGACTGTAAGATCTTCCCAGAGGTTCATGCCATAACTGTGGCTCTTTTCCAAGTCTTACATGGTGGAGATACCCGCAGTGTGGGTCCCAGGCCTGTGGGACCTGACATACCACTGGGGCCCCTTGGCTGTGCCAGGTGGTTTGGGGTAACTTTGCCTCTTGTCAGTTCAGGTGTCCATCAGCTTTCCTTGGTGGTCTTGATGTGCTGCTCCATAGCTTACAAGCTTAAAGGGCGTAATTCACAGTTTTCAAAGCAGAAAAGTGGTTTGATTGTTAGGCAGCTCTTGAGTACAGTGTTGAAACATCCCGGCCACTGAAACTTCTAGAGATATTGCTCTGTTGAATCATAATGTGTAGTGATTCGTAGAGTGAAAAAGAATATTTTAAGTTGGGCTTGAATTGCAGTGCAGTTCCTGTTTGCTGGTCCCCTTTGCTAGGATTTGGGTGTTGGAACTCCTGAAGCAGGAAGTGAAAACCACAATTTTTGCCTATGACTGGCTCTAATTGCTCATGTTTTAAAATCATCTCCTAACAGAGACTAAG
This sequence comes from Lynx rufus, assembly GCF_022079265.1. NCBI lineage: Eukaryota > Metazoa > Chordata > Mammalia > Carnivora > Felidae > Lynx > Lynx rufus. The sequence goes on from NW_025814856.1 coordinate 123,427,534, forward strand.
GAATACAGTAGACATTTAATAGATATTTACTGAAAACAATGGAGCCTAAGAGGAAGGTGTGTGGTGACCATACTTATTAAATTTTTCCAGAACCTTCTTCATTTTAAACATTCTGCCTCATTATACAGAGAGGCATAATTTTGTCTTGATTATCAAGTGAAGAAGTATGGTTTCTTTGGTGTGGGTTTCAGATAGCTAAAGGAAGAGATGCTTTGGACATGCTATCAACCTGTGTGAGCAGCACACATAAAACACTAGCACAGTGACATCATGGAAAGCCTCTCATCTTTGGAATCAGAAATTCCTCGGTTTACACCCCAACTGTACTAGGTATTACTTGCATGACTGTGGGCAAAATCTTTATAATTGTAGTGGGCAGAACTGATGTTCCGATGGCCATGATCATGGAAGACATCTGGGGAGGGGGAAGGGAGAAATATTACAGAGTCATATTTCCTGGGACTGAAAGTCCAAAAGCCCTTGTTCCCCTAATACTGCACACATTGTCTTCATGGTCAGCTCTGTGCCTCCAGCTGTACCTCCATGAGAAAAGCCAGGATGCCTACAGTGGGCTTCCTAAAACAACCGGAAGAGAGAATGGACATCGGTAATGTCTCAGTGCCTTTTCCTGGAAAATGTTTACTGCTACTCCTGCTCTTTCAACAAACCCAGGAGGATATTTGCAGAGCAGTGTATGATTCTGAAGTTGTAAGGAAATGTTTCGCTCAGCATCACGACTCTGTGTCAAGGCTGTAGGTTCATTCCAGTTTGAACGGAGCAGGAAAGGAGAGAAGGAACAGTTGTTGCATATGGGAAAAGCTTTCATAGGTAAATTCTATGATAATGAAAGCCCAGGGATAGCCCCTGTATTTAAATAAACCAACATTTTTTTTTTCTTTTTCTGGTGGAAATATAATGCATTCTGTCATCAGGGCTGCTCCCTGCCTCACCAAGATGGAATAACAGCATCATAGCTGAATTCCACCTGTACCATTCTCTCACCACAATGTTTGGCCAGTGGCCTAAAATACTTGGCTGCAGATGAGGGAAATTAGAGTGTGAGTAACTGGTGTGATTAACTCACCTCTAAACTTAGGGTAAATGAAACTGCCTTTGGCAGGGGGGAAGGAGAAGGGGTTGTAATAGTTATAGCATGTGTTTTCAGCCCTGAAGAAGAAATTAGCAAATGAACTTGAGCCCAGTGATCAGGGATTCATCAGGAATTAAAAAGTACCAGATTCAATGATGCAGTCTGACCATGTTCAGTATTTAGAGATACCCTCCACTGGTCCATAGTGCACCATGGGTCTCTGTTCCACAGTAAAATCCCCTAATGCCAGTGCCAAGCTATCAGTACAATGCATTTGGACTGTTTTCAAAGCAAGTGAATTATCTACTGATTCTTTTGTACCTCAAAACCACCCTCCGAGTCAGGCAGGCATGACATTATTATCCCGATTTGGCAGATAAAGAAACTGAGGATCAAAAAAGATAGACCACCTTGCCAATGTCACAGAGCTAGTAAGTGATTGGTTCAGTTCTTAAATCCAGAACAATTTGATACAATCCAAATTTATGGAATCCCTACTATGTTCCAACTTTTTGTCTCTTCTTGTCTCTGTCTTCTTGCTCTTCCTAGCAAACCACAAAGTCATATCCTCAGGTCCAACATCAGTGTCACTCTGGGTGCCCATTGGGCTCTCTGGTCACAGTCTTGGCCCTGCATTTCCTCAAGACAGATGCTCATGACTGTCAGTTGCATCTCTGCCAAATCTAGTAAGAGATGTTGGCAAATTCACAAAGATCTTGGAAACCCTTTCCTTTCTGAGGCTTCATGGACCCTCTCTGTTCCAAGTGGGTAAGTGTTCCTCAGCTGTGCACATTGGAATATTCAGTAGTTTGTGTCATGGACCACAGAGCAAGGCCTATGTGGAACACATCTTGTATTTTCTCATCCAGAATGGAGTCTCAAGTGTAGAAGAGGCTTAATAGGTGTTGATGAGACTATTTATTATTAGGTAAAATTAAAAGGTTATTATTAATGATGATAATCATCATCATCATCATCTAATAATGCTAGTAGTGGATACCGTTTACTGGTGTCACACTGTTTTCCAGATGCTTTTATACAATGAGTTCACTCAATCCTCATAAAATCACTACACAAGATGGAAAACTAACATGGCCTGGGGCCTCCTTTCTGAGACTGAGCCCTGGACCTACCCCCAATGATAAAGAAAGACAAGGACAGCCCCATCCAACCTACATGAAACACGAGACATTCATGGACAACAGAAGGACCAGCACCACGGATGAGTGACTCAGTAGGAAGGGGGTTTCACACGTGCTCTTTTTTTTTCTCCAGACTACTTACTTCCCACTCCACCAATTCTGAAAGGCGAAATCAGCAGGCAGCCCAGAGAAGTTAGGGGACACCTGGTCAGGGTAGGGCTAGAGGCAGGCCACAGGGCCAATAGCAACAGATACATGACAACTGGACCAATCAGCAACTGAGCTTTTCCTCTTTAATCACCATCCTCTCTGAGCCCAAGGTGTTGGTTAAATGGTGACAAGTAAATGAGAGAGCCACTGTCCATTTAAACTCCTATGGACATAACGAACAATCCAGGCTTTTACTCTTTCCCATAAGTTTCATATCGCCAGCTGAGATGTCCACTATATCCAGAGGAATATGAGCTCAGAGGGAAAAATAGCAAGATAGCCAAAGAGCAAACAACATTAAAAGGAAGACGGCAACTTGAACAGCTTATACTGAATAAAGGAATATTAATAGACCAGAGGAAAAAAAAATAAATGACTCCCTATGTGGAAAGACATTACCTTAAAATCATGAAAGTTGGCATCACCAGTAATGGAACAAATTGACTTCATATGACTCTTGATATGGTGCGCTGAGAGGAACACAGAACACAGAATCACTTTATTGGTATTTCTGCAAAAATGCATAACCTGAATCTAATCATGGGGAAACATTGGATAACCCAAACTGAGGGACATTCTGCAAGTTTATGCTTCAAAATGTTGCTCCCATTATATTTAAAAGACTTAGGGATGTTCCAGATTAAAGGAGGATAAAGAGACATAACAACTGAATGCAACTCATTATCTAAAATGTTCTTTTGTTACAAAGGACATTTTGGGAACAACTGGTGAATTCTGAATAATGTCTGTAGATTATATAACAGTATTTTACAGTACTTTATCAAGATTAATTACCTGATTTTGATCACTATATGGTGTAAGTGATTGTTCTTGTTTTTAGACATTTAACACTGAAGTCTAGGAATAAAGAGGTACCATGTCCATAATTTACTCTCCAATGATTTAGACCTATATATTTATAAATCTATCTGTAGATTGATAAGTAAATAGATAACTATATATAAAATCAAAGAGAGAGAGAGAGGACAGAAAATGTGGTAAAATATTAATATGAAATTGGGGTGAATGGCATATATACATTCTTCATGTTATTTGTATAAGTTTTCTCCAAGAATTAAATTATGTTAAAATATAAAGTTTAAAAATATGACTCCCACACACATTTCCTATCCCTTTCCTTGCTTTATATATCTTTTCTGTGCTTTTAACACCTGACATATATTCATTTGACTATTTGTTTATCTGTCTCCCTCCAGTATAATATAATTTCAATGAGACATGTTTTGTCCTAGCCATATTTCCAGCATGGAAAATAGTACCTGGCATGTAATAAGTGTCAATATAACAAATAAATGTGTAATAGCTATTCAATGAATATTCTCAAAGGAGGATATAGAAGGATATTGGAAAAATGAGGCTAGAACAAGAATTCATAAAGAAGAATTTTAGGAGGTAATGGGTATAAAATATGTTAGTTATAATGTAGTGAATTTAAAAACATGAAAGAAAAGTGCAAGTTCTGAAAGCTTCTGAACAAAAAAAGATCACCTACAAAAAAATAATAATCTAAGAGAGAGAGCAGATTTCTCAAGAGCAACAATAGATGCAAGTACACAATGGAATGAAATTTCAAAAGATTTAAGGAAAAGCACATTGAATCTAAAATTTTATATCCAGCTAAATTCTCACTTAAACTTGAACATTAAAAAAAGCTATTCTCAGGAATGTAATGTATTCTCAGGAATGTCAGGACTAGCAGATATACAAAGACCTTGCAAAATAGAAATTCATGTTATTTATGATAATACGTGGAAAATTGACAAAAATTCAAGTACTATCCATCAGTTAATTTCAGATCATCAGCATCATAGAAACTAAAAAATTTATAACTACTTAAAAGAAAGTTTATCATTCTAAATGTATGATCAATAAACAAGATAGGCTCAAAACAAGTGATCTAATATATAATTCAAGAATATAGATATAAAGCAAGAAAGTAAACCCTTAGAATGAAGAAAGAAGAAATAATAAGAATTAGAGCAGAAACTAAAGCAGTATAGAATAAAAAAGAAATACAGAAGATGAACAAAACTGAAATTTTGGTCTTTTCAAAAATTTACAAACTTTAGGCATTTGGCAAGACTAATGAAGACAATTAAAAATGTTTATCAGCATATTAATTATATCTGAATTTTAAATATACAACGTAATTTAAAAAATTATCTGCAAAATATTTCAGAAAGTTGAGAAATAACTATGGGCAAAATGGAAAGTGTTTACAGCTTAAAAGAATATCATGGACAACTACAGGCAACAATTTGGAAAGCTTGAGCCAAATGCATAAATTTCAAGAAACATTAAATACCAAAATTGGCACAAGAATAAATAGAAAATATGAATAAATCCTATTATCAAAGAAACAGTTAAACACTTCCATTTCCACCTGCTTTTACCAGCAGAAAACCCCAGGCCCAGATGACTTTTAAAAAGAATTATATCCATTTTTAAATGAAAAAGAAAATTAAAAGAAAGAAAGGTAATTAACTTATTTCATAAGGCTAGTATATTTGCAATTTCAAAGCCAGATAACAAGAAATGGAAATTACATGGACATTTTGCCTAAAAACGTAGACAAAAAGTTCAAATTAGATATTAGCTAATGGAATACTTAATGTATTTTAAGGTAATACATGATAATCAATGAGAGTTTATCTTAGGAAAGTAGTGCCTAAAAGGAAAATTTAACTCAGAAAAAATATTAGAAAAGTAGAATTAGAAGATAGTCTCTTTAGCTTGATAAAGTCTACATATTAAAGATACCTAGGAAACATATGCATATAGACTTGATCCTTTTATTGTAGGAAATTACACAAGGATATACCCACTGTCACTCTACTGTGTTGTTTAAAATGGTGTTAGAAGTGTTGGCCAATGCAATGAGACAAAAATAAATAATTAAGGAGGAAGAAGAAAGAAAGTTATGAAGATAGAAAGGAAAAGGACAATATATATATTACTGTGAATTACATGATCATCTACACAGAAAGAGTAATAGAATTTTCAAAATATGGTAACAATAGAGTTCCATAAGGTTGTCAGATACAGACTTTGCTGTATCAATATCAATATCAATATCAGATACAGACTATGTAACAATATCATTGTTCTATATTAGTGTATTGGTCAGGGTTCTTTAGAGAAACAGAACCAATAGGGTGTGTGTGTGTGTGTGTGTGTGTGTGTGTGTGTGTTTATGAAAATATACATCTTTCTCTCTGTCTCTCTCTCTCACTGGATAGAAATTTATAGAGTGGGGCCTGGGTGGCTCAGTTGGTTGAGCATCTGACTTCTGCTCAGGTTGAGCATCCGACTTCCGCTCAGGTCATGATCTTGCAGTTTGTGAGTTGGAGCCCCGTGTCTGTGCTGACAGCTCAGAGCCTGCTTCCGATTCTGTGTCTCCCTCTCTCTACCCCTTCCCCACTCATGCTCTGTCTCTCTCCGTCTCTCAAAGATAAATAAACGTTAAAAAAAATTAAAAAAAAATTTATTGAGACAGAGATATGAGATATGTACATATATCTCGATATATGTATTGAGATAAATGGTATCTATCTATATAGACAGAGAGACAGAGACAGAGAGGCAGAAAGATAAAGACACAGAGAGAGATTTGATAAAGAAACATCTCCACAAACAGGAGTAAGAGGAAGTGGATTGACTAAAGATTGTTCAGTAGATGATATTCAGAAAATTGGCTCGCCATATGCAAAAAAAAAAGTTTGGATCCACACTTTATACTGTATATTTGAGTGGACTCCAGAGGTATAAAAGACCTATATATTAGAGGTAAAGCTATAAAATGAATGGGGGGAGGGATATGATAATTTATTTAATCATTAGGTGGCAAAGTACTTCTTAAATAAGAACCCCAAAGCACAAACCAGAAGGCAAAAATTGGATTTGACAACATCAAAATTAAAGACCTCTGTTCAATGAACCGCTGTATAGATTATGTTAACATATGGGTGGCAGATTAGGAGAACATATTTGCAACTTCAAAAACCAACAAGGGATTAATCTAGAAAATACAAAGGACTCTTATGAATCAACCAGAAACAAAAATGAACACAGTAGAAAAATAGGCAAAGGTTATGACTCTACAATTCAAAGAAATGAAAGCATGGAAGGATAAAAGCATATGATGAAATTCTCAACCTTGTTAGTGAAAGTGTAATGAGAGAAATGAAAATTAAAGTAATGCAGACATACCACTTTATGCCCATCTTAATGAAAATCAGACACCACCCAGAGTTAGCAAATGCTTGTGAAATGGGATCTCTCCTGAACCACTGGTGAGAGCATGGACAATACAACACCCTTCTGGAGATCAGTGTGGCACAACTGGGTGAGGTAAGGGATACATGAACCCTCTAGAACAGGCGACGGCCTGACCTATAGAGATGAATAGGAGTAATGAGTCCATAAGGAAAAACCAGACAGAAGAGCAACCAGATCATTCCATTATTCTATAGCATAAAGTTCCCTTTGTGGTAATAAGGTGGACCATGGATGTTGATGTTACCCACACCCACCATACATTCCTACTCAAAACAACAAAGAGGATAGCCCAAGATGCTAGGCCTCTCAGCTATGGTATGTCCTTTACTCTTCAAGGGTAGCTGAGACCTCTAAACTTTGGAGGTGACATCCTGAGTTAAAAAGAGACCCCAGGTAGCTGTAGTTATTCAAAACACCATGGATCCTTGATATTAAGTACATCATTTACACAAAAACAAAGTAAAAATGTAAGCTTAGATATATCTGAGTCATCATTCTTCCTGATCCTTGATTCTAGACCAGCCTTTGTGACTTTGCCTAACTGACTCTGATCCTGAAATCTGACTACAAGTTATATATCCCAGACAAACTCATACACAAGGTCATGAAAGTCTGGTCATGAGAGACATGAACAAGAATGCTTATAATGTCATTGTTGGTGATTGAGTAGCACTGGAGCCCAGTTGAGGCTCTATCAATGGTGGAATGGATAAGTAAAATAAATGGACTGAGTTTGAATCTTATTTGACAATTAGGAACTCTACAAGCAAAGAAGTAAGAGGAGGTTTTTCCTGAAAGAGGAAAGAAGCAACATCTGTATGGGTGTGATGTGTGACAAAAACAAAAACAAAAAATGAAAAACAAAATTATCTTTTAGGTTCTTCAAACAAGTACAATGGTGAGTAAGTAAGTGACATGATCAGATCACCACTAGCTATGAGGATAGATTGGAATGACAGGAAGTCAGGAGGCTGGAAGACCAGCAAGGTAGCCAATATAACCCAGAATTGTCTAGTCTTAAACAGGTGGTAGTGGTGGAGACATAATGGAAAGGATAAATTTGAGAGGAGTTAAGGAAGAAGAATTGACAGGGCTTGGTTGTGAAGGGAATGAGGAAGAAGGGATCAATCTAAAATAATCCCCACATTTCTGACTTGAAATTTGAGTGAATGTTTATGTCATTAACTGAGGTCAGAAACACGGGGGAATATTTTCTGGGCTTAACAAGTATAAGTCTATGAACAAAAACAATTAAGTGGTTGGCTCTGCTGTCTGGAATCTTTGAGTTCAGTGGGTAAGAAAACCACATAGACAAGTGATATTGTAGCAAAATTGCAAGGAACAGTAATGGCATTGGGGAAGGGAGATTAGCTGCCTTGGGGGGCATATCAGCAGTAGATAAGAGTACAGACTCTGAAGCCAACCATTGGTGTTTGAATCCTAATTCTTCCTCTGAGAGGTTGTGTTCCTAACCTTTCCATATCTTAGGATCCTCATCTGCAAAACGGGAATGACAGTAGCACCTATCCTGCAGGTCTGGTGTGAGGTTTTCATTAGGACAGTGTTGGGAACATAGTGCTTTAACTGGTGAGTTAGGCATGTCCTCGAAGCAGTATGATAATGTGAAAAAGGGATTCAGACGTGGAGGTAGAAGCATACATTGTTGTTCAGGTCATGTGACCTTGGACAAAGCAAGCCATCTTTCGGACTCTTAGCTTCTCACATGTTACATATAGAAGGGGAAAAAATAAAACAAACAAACAAACAAACAAAAAAGAAACAAAAAATATCTTTCCTGGCCTGGGCATCCAACAGGTCTTTAGAAACAAAGTAAAATAATGGATGCATTTAATGAAGCTGTAAAGCCAATACTAAATGGAGCAAATTATAATCACTAATGTGATTTCACCGGGGGAAGAAATGCTAACAACAGAACGTACTTGCTGTTTCAAGGGTTTGCCAGTCTGTGGGAACAAGGAAATATCAAGGACAGAGATCTGACCTAGGGATAGAATTACCAATGCATTCCACCTTCCTTTCAGGGTTCTTATGACAATTAACTTGCCAAGTTTCAACCACAAGACCATATGTTTACTAGATCACGTGGGGAAATGTGGTTTGTTCTGATTATTTGTTTGCATTAACATTAGTGCAGTGCTTCATTTATTATGTTGGCCCAAATTCAATCTGTCAGGAGGCTTCACAGCACATAAAGTGTAAAAATATTCAAAATGCAAGTGATTTTTAAAATAGGAGAACCCTAAGCTCACCTCCTCCCTAGCAGACCTTGTTGGCAATCACCTTGGACCTCACAGAGAGTGGTACTCATGCTGATTACAGTCCCGACCCTTTCTAAAGATTTGAAGATCCTTCTGAAGTGCCAAAGTAATATTCACATGTACTAAAGACAGCTTTAATATTTAATAAAATTTAATTATTCTAATTATTTGGAAGTTGGTATTCAGTGACCTAATTCAAGGTAGGTCATTTGACCAACCAGACCACCCACTTTCTGAGCACTCAGAGTAACTAAATATACATCAACTCCTCCCTTCAATGTTTTCTTACAATTACAAATGGTATGCTAAATTCATACAGTAACTTGTAGGATCATTATTCACAATTGTTATTTTCTAAGTCATAAATCATACCCCAAGGTGAGGCTCCACATAGACATACAGATGACTTTATAGCCATACATATGACTTTGCAGTTCCCCAAATGTATCATCCTGTTCAATAATTTTCTACCTTTGTTTGATGTTCTACTTTCAACATCTTTCCCACTACCCCAAGTCTAGCTCAAACCTCATCCATCAGGAAAACTCCTATTCATGCTTCAAAACTCCTTTCAGACACTACTCCTTGGTGAAGCCTTCCCAAATTCCTGGTTGATAATATGTCCTCTATCACTCTGGGTCCTCAACATTTCTCCATGGAAGTTACTAGTTGTGGCCCCCAAAAGGCTGTGAGATCCTTGGGGAGAGGAAAGTGGCTTGTTCTTCACATCTCCTTTCCCCAGCCCTGGGTCTGGCACAAGGTAGACCTCCAAAAATCTTGTGGTGCCCATGCATACAGGAAGTCTCCTCTAATTTGGCTCATTTGTCTGAAGGAGCCCCACTATCTCAGATCCCTGTTTTGAATGTTTCCTGATACAAAAAGATCAGGAAAACAGGTTTTTCCCTGGGACAAATGGGCGTGGATTATGAAAATGTTATGCAAGATTAGTCAAATGCTACACTGTTTCCTTCAGGAACTGTCCAGGTACACAACTGCCAGAGAGTTCAGGAGTGGAGTTTGTGTTGCAGGTGGATGAGGGCCGGTGGAGGCTCTTGTGATGACCAGCTTCTTGAGGGGGTGGGCTTTGCTTGTCCCCTGACTTCTACTCCAACGGGCCAAGGTAAGACTGTTCATCAGTTTTGCCTTAGCAACCTGAATGTTCTTCTTGATCACTAAAAGAAGGGGTATAGAAAGTCTGTACCCTCTTTCCCTCTTCCTATTTATAAGTACTTTTTATTTATAAGTATTTCCAAGTATCTTTTGACTGTGACCAAGCTAACACGCTTGGGTTGAATGCAGGGGATGTTGATGAGACTGCAGCTGTTAGAAACCAGTAGAATAATGTGAAATGTTGTCGATCATGCAGAGGCTGAGGAGTGAGGAGGAGACAGAGGAAGGGGATTAAGTCTGAGTCTCTGTGGGTGGGGGCAGATCACAGATGATAATAATCTAGAGCTGTAGCTAAGAAAGGACAAATACATGGTGTGGTCATGAGACCTAGCTGAATGCAGAGGAGGGGAGAAAGGCGGGGGGGGGGGGGCGGGGGGGGGGGGAGAGAAAGAGAGAGGAGAGGAGAGTCCAGGAGGTAAGAACTACTTATAAGCATCATGCTCCATTTCTGGTTTCCAGATGGTGATATTTTTGTGTGAGGATGTCATTCAGAACAATGTTCAGAATGCCCTAATCAGAATGATATTTTGGTACTTTGTAGCCATACAAAGTATGGCTTTAACAGATATAAGTTGCTGATTAATGAAACATGCTAAAACTGATGAAATTGACTGTTCCAATGGGATAATAGAGCAGATTTATACATATATATTTCCATATCAACATATAGAAATATAATTGCTTTTATTTGATATATGTGTGTCTGTCTCATTATATAATAAAAGTAACTGTACTATCAGTAGATACTTTTCTAAAGTCACTGCAGGGGTCCCTCTCACTTCTCCTGGTTCCAAAATCACCATCAGGGGGGTACCGTCTGGAGAGCAGGACGGTCTCTAGTAATTGTTTATTCATATTTGACTATATGTTGCTAAATAATAACTTTCCTTGGCCACTCCCCCAACCCTTCCAAAACAGGAGATCAAGAAGTGAGGGAGTTTGAGGGAAAGGATTTTTCTTTTTTAGAAAATAGCTGTAGGGCTGCTTTTTAATTCCTTTTTGTACTTCTCTGTTGAAAAATACATAGAGGGATAAATGCAATGAGACAAACAATCTGCTTTCTGCAACAACAGTAAAGGGAAGTCTAGAGAGAAACCAATCATGATATGTTCATACAATGGACAACAATATGGCCACTAATTTTGCATACATTGTCTTCTTTAAAATGTTTGTGATGAGCCAAAGTGATAACGTTTCTTATGTAAAGAACAAGTAATTGAAGGAGGGGAGTGTGAATGAGAGAATGAGAAAAGACAACGAAGAAATCAGGGCACAAATCCCAAGAATGTGATCAAGGTGTACTCTTTTGCAGAAGGGACTAATGATTTTCTATTTCATGTTATAAGGGGCCAAAGACATTGTGTTAGGAAAAGACATAGTCTAAATATGTATTAAATAATCCTTAATAAGTTACGTTGCTAATAATATACTGGGCTCCTAGTTAAACATTGAACTTTTAACCAATTTAATATAATATTAATAAATGGGGGCACTCAGGAAGGAAGGGGAGTACTTTGGAAGCTTAGTTTAATTGTCTTTTAAACCATGGGGTGCACAAAACAACTTGAACAAGTTGTAGAGAATCCCAGAGACACAGGGTTGGGCAAAGGAGAGGGGCCAGAGATTAATAGTAAACCCCATCTTATAAACATCATATTTTATAATATGCACAGTATTTCATCACCTTAGTGTCTTATTGGAACTTTAGGTCATTTTGCAAAGGTTTTTTGGTACATATTTATAGGTTCTAGAAAATAAGTATTGAAAATATTTTCAGGGGCACCTGGGTGGCTCAGTTGGTTAAGCGACCAACTTCAATTCAGCTCAGGTCATGATCTCTCAGTTTGTGAGTTTGAGCCCCACGTTGGGCTCTGTGCTGACAGCTCAGAGCCTGGAGCCTACTTGAGATTCTGTGTCTCCCTCTCTCTCTGCCCCTCCCCTGCTCATGCTCTATTCTCTCTGTCTCTCAATCATAAATAAATGTTAAAGAAAAAAAATTTTTTTAATATTTTCAAAGAAGAGATTCAATAAATCAAACTTTAGACTTCATGTAAAAAGCCCACCCAAATTATACGATCTTGTTTGTTTTCTTATTTATTTCTATTAAGTCTATGAAGTCCAATTATGCCTTTTACCCTATAATTTTAGACACCCTGGCTATCCTTCAAATCTCAATAGAGAAAACTCGGGGATAGTGGGGATATAGTATATAAAGATGGCAGGAATTGTGGTTGAGTCAGAGATAGCAAAGCTCAGGAAAAAGTAAGTCACCCATTCTGAGTGACAGAGATAGTGGAGGGTGGAGCCCAGATTTACATCTAAGTCCAAAGCTATACTCTTAAGAAAAAGATAAATTTTGCCTGATACAAAAGTGTTATATGCTCACATAGCTATAATTAGAGCCTCACATACCCTTTTACACTTTCTAAAAGGGCAATCTTTATAGAATTGTTAAAGCAGTGACTTCTCTGGGAGAAGATGTGACTGGCACCAAATGTTCCTGACTCAGAGGTTGCTGTGAAAATAGTGTTCCACACAAGAGGTATCCACCGCATTGGATAGTAAAAGAAAAATGGATATATGCTAGACGGAATAATGGCTCCCATAGCAAAGATGCAATATATTTCCTTGAATATCAAAAAGGACTTCAGGGCACCTGGGTGGCTCAGTCGGTTAAGCTTCCAACTTCTGCTCAGGTCATGATGTCACAGTTCTTGAGTTCGAGTCTTGCATTGGCCTATCTGCTATGAGCACACAGCCTGCTTCGGACCCTCTGTCTCCTTCTCTCTCTGCCCCTCCCCTGCTCGCACTCTCTCTGTCTTTCAAAAATAAATAGACGTTTTTAAGGACTTCATAGAGATGATTAAGTTAAGAGTCTTGTGATAGGAAGATTATCCTGAATTATCTGGGTGCACCCACGGTGAGCACAGGGGTCCTTGTTGGAGAAAGGCAGGGGAGTGACTGAGAGAGGAGATGTGTTAACACAGGTAGAGGGTCCATCAGAGAGATCTGAAGATGCCACCCTGCTGGCTTTGAAGCTGGAGGAAGCAGCCATGAGCCAAGCAATGCGGGCGGCCTCTAGAAACTGGGAAAGTCAAGGAAATGGATTCTCCCCCAGAATTCCCAGAATGGAATGCAGTCTTCCTAACACCTTGATCTGAGCCCGGTGACACCCATTTTTGACCTCTGACCTCCAGAACTATAGGATAATAAACGTGTGTTGTCTTGAAGCTAAGTTTGTAGTAATTGGTTACAGCTCATTCGGAAACTAACACCACTGTGATAGGTTTTTCTAGGTGAACTTGTTGTTTCAAGCAATCAGTGTCACTGAGGGGCAGGAGTGAGATTGTGGAGAATATTGCTGATTAACACAGAGCAGAATCTTTGATGTTGGAAGAGCCTCAGAGTGTGACTTGTAGATGTGTAGACAGTGAAGGGTGCTTCTCCATTATTCTTCTTTAATCTCAGGCCCAAGGAGAAAGCAGCATAATTAGAGTGACATACATATAGCAATATGTTCACTTTATCACACAGGATATTTTCTGCAGATTGTAGAAAATAAAAAAAAAATTAACTAAGATCTTACAAAATAATTATCCTTGTATTCAACCCTTTCATATTTTAACCATTTGTTAAATAATTAATAAATTATTTAAAACTTCCAGAAAAAGACTTTCTGAACCAATTCCCACAGAGCATACATTTCCTGAATCTCAACCTTCCATCACCTTCCAGAAGATCCAAAAGAAGAATTTGGGCAAGCCATATAATCTCCCTAGAGTTCTTATTTTGTGAAATTATACCCAATTCATTTAGATGGGAAAAGAATCTTGAATCTTAGATCTGGAAGTAGCCCCAGAGGTGGCAATGGCCCAAATTTTTCATTTTGCATGTGAGGAAACTAGAGCGGTTACTTGTCCAAGATTTCACACTGCATTGCCCTCTGCCTGTGTCCCCAAAGGCACAATATTCCAGGATCTGTACGAGGTAGTAGGAATGCAGAATATTTTTTTTTCCTTCAGAATTTTGTAATTTGAGAAGAAGACAGACAAAACAAACAGCATAAATGTATAAAATGGTTTCTTGTATGGGGTGCCTGGATGGCTCAGTCAATTAAACATCTGACTCTTGATGTTGGCTCAGGTCATGACCTCATGTTTTTGTGAGTTCAAGCCCCACATTGGGCTCCATGCTAACAGTGTGGAGCCTGTCTGGGATTCTCTCTCTCCTCTCTCTTTTACCCTCCCCCACTCACACTATCTCTCCCTCTCTCCACATAAATAAACATTAAAATTAATTTTTAAATGGTTTCTTGTAAATACAATGACAGAGGTAAGCACAGGGCACTGGTTGAGCTTAGAGGAGGGGCACACAGCCCAAAAAAGCATCAACCATGGATATCTATTGATTTTAAAAATAAAACTTCTATTCACTTCTTTTTAGTTTATAAAAATAATTATGCCCTTGGTAAATTGTTTTTAAAATACTGTCTCTCTGAATATATATATAATTTAATACATATATTCCTATCTGTCACTTAGCACACTATCACAAAAAAATCTTAATTTTAAAGTCACTGAATCTCAGAGTTGGAGAGGATGTACTAAATGCCATCTAGACCAATTTCTACATGAATAAAACTTTTTATTTTTTAATAGTGTTAGATTTATAGAAAAATTGCAAAGATAGTACAGAGAGTTTCTCATGTCCATTTGTCCCTATTATTAACATCTTACATTAGTGTGGTACATTTATTGTAATTAATGAACCAATACTGATACATCATTATTAACCAAAGTCCACACTTCATTTAAATTTCCTTAGTTTTTACCAAATGTTCTTTTTTTCTGTTCTACAATCCCATGCAGGACACCACATTACATTTTGTTGTCACTTCTTCTTAAGCCCCTCTTGACTGACACAGTTTCTTAGATTTTCCTTGTTTTTGATGGCTTTGACATTTAAAAAAACAAAAACAAAAAACACTGATCAGGTATTTTGTAGACTGCCCCTCAGTCGGAATTTGTCTGGTGTTTGTCTTCATGATTAGAGCGAAGTTCTGAGTGTGTAGGAGGAAGATCACAGAAGTAAAGCACCATTCTCATCATACTGGATGAAGGGTACATGACTATCAACATGACATCGCCATTGATGCTCACCTTGATCACTTGGTTCAGGGACTGTCAGGTTTCTCTACTGTAAAGTTACTCCCCACCCCCCACCTTATACTGCACTCTCTGGAAGGAAAGTAACTACGCATCGTCCACATCCACGGAGTGGGAAGTTAGAAGGTGGTGTATCTACCTACATTATTTGGAATTTTTCTGCATGGGAGATTTGTCTGTTTCCCACGATCATTGAGGACTCATGGATATTTATTTTAAACTTTTAGTTATGATCTCATACTGTTTTATTTATTATATGCTCATATTGTACCAGCTTTGGCCATTAGGAACTTTTTCAGCAGGATTTTGTATCTTTGACATACCACATCAGTGTACGTGTATGTGTGTGTGTGTGTATGTGTGTGTACATGTATGTGTGTGTCCTTACTTTCTGGTGTTGTCAGGACCTATGAGTTCCTGTTTTATATTTCCTGCCCTAGACCTATAATCAGCCATCTCTCAAGGAGCATTGGTTCCTTATATTGGAGAAAGGTATTAGAAACCAAGGCACGCTTATTAATGGTGGGGTGTTTTGCTTCTAGGCCCTCTCAGCTGACAGAAAAAAATATATATATATATATGTGTGTATGTATATATATGTGTATAAATATGTGTATGTATATATATGTGTATGTATATGTATATATATGTGTATGTATATATATGTATGTGTATAAATATGTGTATGTATATATATGTGTATGTGTATGTATATATATGTGTATGTATATATATGTATATATGTATATATATACATACACATATTTTATTCATGCATATGTACATATATACATATATATGTATTTCTTCTGTCAGCTGAGAGAGCCTAGAAGCATATACATACATACATATATATATATATATATATAATGCTGACCCATGTATACAGACATACCTATAAATATGTCCATATATAACCCTCTGTACCTACACTAAGTTAATCATGAGTTAGTACTGATGTCCCCAAGTCTAATCCATTACCACCTAGATCGCTGTAGCCTCTTCCCTTTGCTTATTTATAAATTTCCACTCCAACTGTGAGAAATCTGGCTCCCACATTACGTTTGTGTCTTTGCCCTTTTATTCTCAGTTAGCCTGGCCAGAGATTTATCCCTTCTATTAATCTTTTAGAAAAACTGGCTTTAGTTGCATTCATTTTTCTCTAGTGCTTTCCTGTTTCAACGTCATTGATTTTCGCTCTCATTTTTAGTATTTTTCTTTTCTTCTACTTGCTTTAGGCTTATGTTGCTCTTCTTTCTCTAGTTTCCTAAGGTGGAAGCTTAGTTGATCAATTTTAGACTTTATTTTTCTTTCTAAAATATGTGCTATAAATTCCTTTCTGAACACTGCTTTTGTAATTTTGTGTTTTCATTTTCATTGAGTTCAAAATATTTAAAAATTATCTTGAGATTTCTTAGCTCACATTGTGTTGTATAGAATTGTGTTGTTTAATGCCATTTGGAAATTTCCCATGTTTCTTTCCATTACTTATTTCTATTTTGATTCCACTGTACATGAGAACATATTAAATCTTCACATTTGTCCAGTCTTGTAAATGTATTTTTTAGCCCAGAATGTGGTCAGTCTTGTTGAATGTCCCATGTTAGCTTGAGAAGAATGCATATTCTTCAGCAGGTTGATGCAGTTTTCTATAAATGTAATTTGGATCAAGCCAGTTAATAGTGTTGTTCAGGCTTACTGATTTTCTGCCTACTTTGTGTATCAGTTA
This sequence comes from Lynx rufus, assembly GCF_022079265.1. Taxonomy (NCBI): domain Eukaryota; kingdom Metazoa; phylum Chordata; class Mammalia; order Carnivora; family Felidae; genus Lynx; species Lynx rufus. Next base: position 123,444,618 of record NW_025814856.1, read on the forward strand.
CTAAAAGAGGAGTGTTGAAGTCTCCAACTATAATAGTAAATTTGTCTATTTCTCTTTTAAGGTCTACCCGTTTTTACGTCATTTTTTGGATTTTTTTTGTTGGGTGCATATACAAGACTGTTATGTCTTCTTATGTAATAATATTATGCCCATCTCTATCCCTGATAATCTACCTTGCTCTGAGATCAGCTTTGTTGAAAGTGTATATAGCTAATTCAGCTTTCTTTTGATCAGTGTGGTATATCTTTGTCCATCCCTTTTATTTATCTGAGTTCTTATATTTAAGTGCATTTCTTATAGACAGCATAAAATTAGGGCTGTTTTTTTTTTTTATACCCTCCTACAGTATTTGGTTTTTGACTGCTGTGTTTAGACCATTCACATTTTAAGTGATTATTGATGTAACTGGATTAGTATCTACTATGTTCGTAACTGTTTTCTCTTGGTTGCACTTGTTCTTTGTTGACTTTTTCCCCTCCCTTTCTGCTTTTAATGAGCATTTTATATGATTCTGTACTTCCTGGCTTAGTTTGTCAATTATATTAATTTAAAAACATTTTTAGTGATCTCCCTAGAGTTTACAATGCACATTTTAAACTATTCTAAATTCACTTTTAAATAACGCTATACCACTTCAGGTGTAGTACAGATACCTTAAAATGGATACCCAATTTCTCCTTCCCATCCCTTGTGATATTACTGTTACCCATTTCACTGATCCATATGCTATAATCACTCAATACATTGTTATTATTGTTGCTTCAAACAGTTATATTTGAGATCAATTAGGAATAAGAAAAACAAAATGTTTTACTTCACCTGTATTTATTTATTCTTCCATGATACTCTTTTCTTTTATCGATCCAAATTTTTTACCTGCATCATTTTCCTTCCGCATAAAGAAATTCTCTTAACATTTGTTGGCAGACAATTCCACTGATGATGAATTTTCTCAATTTTTGTGTTTCTGAAATGGCTTTAGTTTTCTTCACATTTGAAAAATAATTTCACTGGATCAAAAATTCTAATTTGGTGGAATTTTTTCATTCAATGCTCGAAATATTTCACTTCACTCTCATTTTGCTTGCTTGGCTTCTGGTGAGAAGTCTGCTGTAATTCTTATATTTGTTCCTTTGGAGGTACATTTCCCCTCCTCTGGTTCCTTTCAGAATTTTCTCTTTGTTTTTAGTTTTCTATGGTTTGAAAATAATATAACTAGGTATGATTTTCTCATATGTATACTATCTGGTGCTTTCAAATTTCCTAAATCTGTGGTTTGGAGTCTGTCGTTAATTTTGGAAAGTTTCTGGCTATTATTTAAATATGCTTTTCTGCTCTGCTCTCTTTCTTGTGTTTCTGATATTAAAATTATACATGCCGCATCTTAAAATTGTCCCACAGTTCTTGGGTGTTCTGTTTTAGACTTCATTCTTTTTCCTCATTGACTTTTAGTTTGGGAAGTTTCTACTGGCCTATCTTTAAGTTCATCGATTCTTCCCATGGCTGTGTGAGTCTCCTAATGATTTCATCAAAAGTGTTCTTCGTTTTGTTGCAGTATTTTTTCATTTCTAGACTTTCCTTTCAATTTTTTCTTAAAGTTTCCCTCTCTCTGCTTACATTACCCTTCTTTTTCTCTTACATGCTGTCTACTTTTTCCATTATACCCTTAACACATTAATCACAGTTATTTTACATCCCTTATCTGATCATTCCAACATCTGTGTCATATCTGAGTTTGGTTCTAACAATTGTTTTGTCTCTTCAGACTATGTTTTTCTTGCCTTTGATATGTATTGTAAATTTTTGTTGAAAGTCACACGTGTTGTATCAGGTAATAGGAACTGAGGTAAATAGCCTTTAGTGTGAGAATTTATGTTAATCTGACTAGGTATGGGGCTATGTTTAATGTTTGCTATAGCTCTAGGTACCAGAGTTTCAAATTCCTCTAGTGTCCCTGTTTATAGCTCCTATCTTGACTTTGGTTTTCTTTAAGTAACTCCTCTGAGAAAAAGTGACACAGACAGAGACTTATAGCTCTTTCAGCTATAATCCCCTTTTATTATATTGAAACCCCATTGGCATGTTAGTTAAATGTTGGGGAGAGGAAGCATTCTACAATCTTCTGATTAGATCTCACTCTTTAATGGCCTATATGTTAGGGTTGTGACTTTCACAGTTCTGTTGTGAAAAGACTGTTTGGTTAGTGGGATAGCCTTCTTCTTCCTGCCCACATTGCCCCACCTGGTAGCACCATTCCCCTCTATATCCTTAAAGCCCGACCCTCGTTGACTACATTTTGTTTTGTTTTCTCCGTAGGTGACATAGGCTAAAATGGTCTAGTATAGGAGAAAAGCTCTTCTACAATTGGAGTAAGGGTCTGTCAAAGTCTTTTTCCTTTGGAAAGCTCCAAAGACTATGGAGAAGGATCTGAGCATATTTCATAATACTTTCAATGCTTTTCCTCTCCCTTTCCCAGAGCCATGAAGGGATCTTTCCTTCATCTTCTCTGTGAGGACCTGGTAGGTTTCCTGGAGGTAAACCCCACAAAAATGTAAGAGATTGTCCTGGATTGTATCCATGAGGGGTCGTAGATGCTCTCAAACTGTGTCAAATTCAATGTGTTTGTGTTGTGAAATAGTAACTCACATACCACCCCTCATTAGAATTGAATCAGGTTTCAATCTAGATTTAGAAAATGCTATTCTACATTACAAATAATACTACATTTTTTATTATAGTCTGTTCTCAAACTGATAATTTTAAATTTTGTTAACATTTACTTATTTTTAAGAGACAGAGAGACAGTTATTTATTTTTAAGAGACAGAGTGTGAGCAGGAAAGGGACAGAGAGAGGAGACACAGAATTTGAAGCAGGCTCCAGGCTCTGAGCTGTCAACACGGAGCCCGACACAGGGCTCAAACCCACAAACCGTGAGATCATGACCTGAGCCAAGGTCGGGCACTTAACTGACTGAGCCACCCAGGCACCCCTCAAACTGACACTTTATTTTTCAGTTGTAGTTGACGTTATTGCCCTACCTGTCTCCTTTAAGTCTTGAAGGATTTTTTCTAGTTTCTAAATTATTGGAGAGCAATGAGTCAAATTTTCATATGGAAAAGAACCTAAACTTTAAGGAAGCTGATTTCCATGTTATTTCTAACAAAAACCAATCTGTGAATCCCTCAGTGCCATGAAAATTTTTTTGTACATCTTACTTGTGAATGTGTATTTGAATTCATATTTTCAATATCACAAAGAAAATGACATGTAAATTTTTAATCTGTTTCCTTTGAAACTTAATGAGTTTTCATTGTGTTATAAAATAAAATGCTTAAAAAAAAAAAAGAGGGGCGCTTGGGTGGCTCAGTCGGTTGAGTGTCTGACTTCAGCTCAGGTCATGATCTAGCGGTTGGTGAGTTCAAGCCCTGTGTTGGGCTCTGTGCTGACAGCTCGGAGCCTGGAGCCAGCTTCGGATTCTGTGTCTCCCTCTCTCTCTGCCCCTCCCTTGCTCATGCTCTGTCTCTCTCTCTGTCTCAAACATAAATTTAAAAAAAACATTAAGAAAAAGAAAAGAAAAGAAACCTGGGCTTTTTTCTCACTATGTGAAGTTTGTTGACAAAAATGATAGTTGTAAGGGTGATGGTTCTTCTTGAACCACTGAAGAACCAGCTAGACTAAAATGGCTTAGAACCACTATATTGAACAATACTGAAAACACTCATGGAAAGGAATGTGACAAGGCACATTGTAGGAAGCATAATATATCACTAATATAACAACTTTCCGATGATCCTGATACTTTTCCGTACTCAAGACAATGTGTAGGGCAGATGAGTCCATGTACCATTTTTTATGAAATGTCTCTGAATAATTGACACACTCCCTTCTGACTAAACATGCAGTGGCTTTAATAGAGAAAGGAACAAAATCAGTGCCATTGGTTCAGTTTATCAGACATTTACCGAACAGTTATTTATTTCCTATGAGCACAGTAAATGGGAATATGATCCAGCTGCCTGGAGTGTCCTAGAAAACTTTCCCCAAATACCATCCATTTGCATCCTGAAAGCATTTTATACCTCAATTACAGTGATAAGCAATTTGCAGCATATGCAGCTGTTTTGAGTCCTGGCTAGTGGTCCCATTTCAGGAGTAAAGATTAGAGAGCTGCCTCCATTGTGTTACTTTTCTATATGGTCAGATTTAACACATTCATTGTTAAAAAGCAATTTCGGTCTTCTTACCGACTTTCATTATTCTGCAGAGTGGGTAATCTAAGTCATAAGAATGTACATTTTCCCCCATGGGGATCAGTTAAGTGAGACATTAAAGAAAGGGTTTTGTTGTTGTTGTTGCCAGTAATAATGCAGCCCATAAACTTTGAAAATATATCTTGAATTGCTCTGCTTCTAAAAAAAAAAACCTCATTCACCTATCCTCTGTTATCTCAGATTATTTCACATAGTGTTACAACTTTTTGTTTATTACTCTATTTCCATCCTAAAAAGAGGGCTCCTTAGTTCAGCGAGACTATCTTATTTTTACATCTGTAGTACCTAGAAGAGAGTTAGCCCAGAGCTATTGTTCAATAAATACTTGTTGAGATGAAATTAATAAGATTCTATTGAGATTTGAACCTAGCCTCTTTCATTACTGAGCTCTAAACCTAACCTATGTATCCAAGCTGCCTGCACAATTATTATTATTGTCATCATACATACAAATCACAATGCATCTAAGATGACTGTAGTAAGTTTAAAGACCATTCTTCATACATTAGTGCAGTGATCCCTACAATAATTCTGTGAAGGGAGCATCTGTAAAATAAATGTTTGCATTTTATTGGTGAGAATACTGAGATTCAAAAATTGAGACCTGCCCAATGTCTCACATGTAGTACACACTGCAGCCAGCTCTGGGTCCTAAGTTCTAAGCAATTTATGCTTTTCTTTTGTGCAATATGGGGTTTTTCTATCTCAACACTCTTTTGGTATTTGGAACGGAAAAGTTCTTTGCTGCTGGGAGACGGTGCCTGCTCTGTGCATTATAGCTTGTTTAACATTATCCTTGGCCCCTGTCCATTAGATTCTAGGAGCGTCCCCCACCCCACTGTGACAACAAAAATGTCTCCAGGCATGGCCAAAGGTCCCATTGGCAAAATCAGTTCCAGTTGAGAGCCAATGGTCTAACAGTAGGAACAATGTGACACAAAGTACTCTGGGACCAGCATAAATAAAATGAGGGTAAAATGGTATTTGCAGGGGGGGGGGGGTCTCCTTCACAGTGGAAACAGCATTTAATTTGAATTTTTACTGTAGAAAGATTGAATTGACCTAGCAGGATTTATGGTGATGAGAATGAATAACAAATATTTGTTGAGCATTCATGATGTGCCAAATTTAACTCTAAGGGCTAAAATATAATAAGCATTGTTAAATGTCTTCTTAAAATGAAACACCATCTTAACATCCATCTAGTGGAACATAGAGCTATTTGGGGTCACTTAATCTCATGATATGCATTTAACATCTAGATTTATCATATTATCTGCTAAAGATTACTTAGGAGAGAATTGCCTCCAATTTATTTTTGTAGCTTACTAACATAAATCAGTCCCAATCATCATTTAATTGTACTGTACATGGAGATTGTATTTTCTAGTAAGTTTCTGGCTCATTGGGAATGTTCAAAACTATTGAATTAAAGTGTCTTTGCAAAATGTGGAAGGAAGGAAAGCCTACCTTTAGCTCTTGTCCCTGTTAAGCCAGGGTTCTTGGAACTGCATAGAAACTCTCTCAACAAACATGACAGATTGATGAGCCCGGGCCTAAATCTACTTCCCATCTATTCAGAACCACTGGAAAACTGAAAAAGACTCTGACATCTCTGAAAATATATGCTTTCTTTCCCTGAATTAATCATTTGGAATATGTATAGGAGCTGTTTGCATACTCTTTGTGTTGATCTCTAGAAATATATATAATTATTAAGATTATGGATTTGGGGGACAGATAGACCTAGACTTGCCTACCTCCTACCTCTATCCATATGAACTATATGACTGAGGGCAAGTTGTTTTAATATCTGTGAATCTCCGTTTCCTCATCCACAAGATGAGGATAAGAATGATTTCCACCTAGGGCACCTGAGTGGCTCAGTCGGTTGAGCATCCAACTTTGGCTCAGGTCATGATCTCATGGTTTGTGGGTTCAAGCCCCGCATGAGGCTATGTGCTGACAGCTCAGAGCCTGAAGCCTGCTTTGGGTTCTGTGTCTTCTCTCTATCCGCCCCTCCCTCCCCCAGTCATGCTCTGTCTCTCAAAAATAAATAAATGTTAAAAAAAATTTTTTTTAAAGAATGACTTCCACCTAAGTTTCTTGGGGGGATCAATTAATAAAGTGTTGTCACACTTTTCATGTGGGACTTGGCACAAGCCAATAATAAGTGGTGGCCATCATTACCATCATCTTATCATCTAATTTTTGTCACAATTACTAAATACAGAATTTCTATATGGGAGGACTCCCTTGAAATGAGAGTGGGTTTACCTTTAAAGGTATGTTGACATAATCTTTTCCCAAAAATAGGAAACACTTCATTGGGTCTTAGTAAACAATGAGGGTCTGAAGAAGATTCTAGGGAGGCTGAAGCTTCCTCTCCCTACTGCAGGCTCAGTCTCTGATCATTAATCCATCACTACCATCATCATTCACATCTTCTTTGTAAGATAGGTTTTCTGAGGGTCTCAGTGGGAATTGTAGCACTCTTCCATCCTAATCAATATGTCTTTTTAAATATTTGATAATAGGAGGTGAGTGTGTGTATAGAAGAACAATGACAAGAAGCAAAATTGACCAGAGTTCAATCAGGAGAGAGGATGCACTAACCAGAAACAATGATTCTGAAATACTGAGATTTAAACTTGAGGGAAAAAATGTAGATTTTCTCATCCCACCCCAGACCTATTGACTGACTAAAAACATGCTCATTCAGGTTTGAGAACCCTTTAACCAAAAGTCTCAACTGTCTGTTGTCTCTCCCTATGATAACTTACTCCCAGTAGATATTTCAACAATGCATCGAACTCTGTTCCAGAATCCAAGCAACCTGATGATTAAAATTTGTCTTCTCATGAAGGTCAAAGGTTTCAGTTCCTTAGAGCTCACAAGTCTGCTTTAGCTTTTGGCATTCTTAACCCTTTTCCTCATCTTGCCCTCCTTCTGGGTCTAGATTCTCCTCTCACTCCAGACTCTCTCCTGGAGTGAATTCATCTGTCACCCTGGCTTCAATTAGGAGTTATTTTGTGGCTTCACATGTATGTTAGTCCAGACTTCACTACTGAACTCTAGACTCACTATCCAAATTGCATTGTGATACTTCCCCTCAGTGTTTCCAGAGGAACCTCAAACTACATTTGCAAAGCAAAATACACTGGATCCCTCCATAAACTTATTCCTCCTTCTATAATCCCTGCCCAATAAAGGAAATGGTATTGTCCACTTGCCCAAGTTGGTAACCTGAGAAAAATCTTTGACCACTGTCTCCCTCCACATTGAGGACAGTCAGTAAAAGCTACTGATTTTTTTCTCCCATGTAGTCCTAAATTATCACATTTTCTCTCTAATCTTGGGGCCCCGGTTGTAGCCACCATTATATCTCAACTGGTTTTCAGCATCCTGCCTTCAGTTTTTGTTCTTTCCACTCATTCCACTCTCCATATTGAAGCAAGAGGAACTTTTTAGAATATAAATTTCATCATGTCACTTCCTGCTACCCTCAGAATAAAATGTAAACCTCTTAATAGCATATGACATCTTTCATGATCTGGTTACTCCTTCTCTCTCTGGCTATATCATTTGACACTGACTCTTTATAAGTCATGCAGTAGCCGTACCTAGATTCTTGCAATTCTTCAAGTGGACCATTCTTTCTCTTGCCTGAAGACCTTTACACATGCTTTTCCCTCTGCCTAGATCACCCTCCTTTCTCCCACCCACGTAGAGCATAGGGGGGTTACCTTTACTTACTGACACCTTAAGAAGGCTATCCCAGACAAAGGAGATTACAAGTGAAATCACTTGATCAGGAAGACATTAAAACTGTGCTTCTTTTAGCCTGTTTCCCAGGATAACCCATTAATGGTTGAAGCATTACATAGGGGATTCCTGAGACTTTAGTTCTAGTGCTGAATATACCAAAATTTCATTTTGTGACACTGTGAAATCACTTAGCTTTTCTGGGTCTCACTTTTCTTATCCTTAACATTCTATTACAAGATTTCTGTGTTAACCCAAAGAGATCAAGACTATGAGAATGGCATACTTATTGCAAATATTCATGGCATCACTTTTCTAGTCTCACTTTTGCTCTACCCTCAACTTCCTTCTAGTTGGACAACCCCTACCTTTTAGTTTATTTCTCTTCTCCTTCACCTCCTCAACTAACTAAAATATCAAGTTTAAATTTGAGATTTTCCAGGATGTTTTTTCCAAACCCTCAAAGCTGGGCCGATAACTCGACTTATGAGATCCCATAAAACTTTCTCTTTTCCCCCAGAAAAAACTTAGCAACTCTACTTGTCATTTTGATCTAGTTTATTACCTCCTCCCTTGGACGGTGAACTAGGTCACTTTACTTTAAGTACCGATTTGTGGCTAAGGTGTGTTCTTCTGTAGGCTGAGGGGCAGACCTACAAGGAAGTGTTCTATTTGGGAGACTGTTCTTGGAATATCAGTGCACTGGCTATCAACTGCACGTTGTTTACCAGGCTTTGATATATATTGTATCTTCTTTAATTTTCATGCAGAAAGCTTTTTTTTTTTTTGTATTCAGTGATGTACACATTACTTTTTCTGAATTAACTATGCCTCTGAAGAGGAATTGATTTTCCCAAGACCATTCTAGTAGGAGCTATGTTTAGATACGTTCGTGTTCTCCCAATTCCTAATGCATATTTCAATGCATGTGCACTGCAATCTCTCACTAAATGAGCTACATTAATAAATAGATATGTAATTAATAGTCAAAATGTGAGTATTTGAGGGTTTCTTTGTAGATGTGATTGTATGGTCATTTTTATTTTAAAAAAATCACTTTAAAAAATCATCTGAGATAAAAACTGTTAAAATAAAGGACTTCATTTTCTAAGTCTAGTTCTGGACATGATATTTCGAGTAAAGTTTATTTTATCAATTAACCTTTGTCCAAGACCATCATATCCTAATGGGTGGTGCAGAGATCCTGGTCTTCTCAAGGGTAAGTGGGCAACGGATGCCACAGGAGGAGAAGGATGTGGTGTTACCCCTAGCCTTGAGACACACTTGGACTCCTGAGAGTAGAGATTTCAGACATTGGTGGTGAAGAAGTGAGAGAAATCCTAAGAAACAAGAGACATCTCCAGGGATAGGTTCAGGGCCAGTTTATATAGGGCTATTGAAATCTTGCTCACAGACACTAGGGGGTTTGCAGAGGAACTCCTTAGGGGTGTGTGTGTGTGTGTGTGTGTGTGTGAGAGAGAGAGAGAGAGAGAGAGAGAGAGAGAGAGAGACTAAGGCTAAAACAACCTTAGTCCTTCCCTTTTGTATACTGGGGTTCCTGTTTTTTTGAAGTTAAATGTCATTTGAAATGCACATGGTCTTTTCTATAATTCTAAACTCTGATAATGCAGTTTATCAAAATGAAGACAATTGTTGGCATGCATGACTCAAGAATAGAATAATTGTTAGGTTGTGTTTTAGCATTGTATCCTTTGTAAGGATCCGTAGTAAATGTGACCATGAAATTTAATTTTTTTAAATGAGGATGATAATGTGCTTATTTACCTTTCTGAAATGGAACTGTCTGATCTTTCAATGAAAATACTTCATAGATACTGAAATCCCTTGGAAAGTAGAACTATTAGCCCTGACAATTTGGGCCCCTTCTTTATGGGTTTGGGAATATGTGTGTATATGTTTTGTTTCCTCTGAACTTTCTAATAGACCTTCCTGGGAATTGAATCTCTCCACCTGGAATATCAAGTTCTACTGTCCTCATTTCCAGTGATGGTTTGCAATGCAAATTGTTGGGTTGGTAACACATAGCACCATAACCATGGTAACCAAATGAAGACAAGTTTGCTTTACTTCCTCAGCAAAGTACTTTCCAGCCCTGCATTCAGACCTGATGCTACTGCCAACAGTCAAGGGCATTAAAGGAACAGCCAGAGGGTTCATAGAAATAAAAACACAACTGGACCCATTGTATTCATTTCCCACACTCCTCCCCTTAGTCCAGAATTTGTTACTAAAAACTTCTGCCATTTCTAACTACTTTCTAACTGCTTTCTTGGAGGCAAGGGTAGAGAGAATCACCATGTATCTTTATCCCCAATTTGACTATAGATTTTGGCAAGCAGACTATCCTGGCTTTCTGTGTCTAACTTCGAAATAGGAGCAGATAGAAACCTGGTCACAGTTCTGTGGTCACAAGGACTTTTTTAGTGTTAGCAGCTGTGATGCTCAAGGAGACAGGAAGGTGTCCAAATAAAACCACTTTCTGAGAACAACTACAGCAAGCTACAAGGGCCACTTCTCTGCCGAAATTCCTTTCCTCTGGTATAGTAATTCTTATAATTTGTTAGTTTGTTTCTCGCCTTTGGGTAAGGGTATTAGTCCTCTGTTCTCATTTTCTCTCCGTTGGAATGGAAGGGCAGCTGTGGCATGTTCTGAATCTTCTTTACCTGCAGCTATGTGACCGGGTGCTTCCCAGGAAGAAAGACTATTAGCAGTAAGGTAAGCAATCTAATTGTCATGGATCCTGGCCTAGATGATTTCAGCACTCCCATGACTGCCTGGGTGGCCTCCATTAACATGGAAAGGTCAAAAACACAAGGGATGGGAATGGTCTAGACTCAAGATTCTTGGTTTATTTCCCCTAAGTTTGAATACCATTTCAAGTAATGTTCCTGAGATGAGGTGCAGAGATTATATTTTCCTTCCTTTTGTAGCTATTGGGACTTGTGTGTCATTTTCACTGATTGTTTATTGCTGCAGTGTGGCTCAGTAGATGATTTTCTAACTCTGCCATTCCTTCTATCATTATTTGTTGGCATTCTATTCTAAAGAATACTTCTTCATCTCCCACATGGTCTGCAGATTTTAGACATTGGTACATATTACCTAACTTCTCTCCAGGAGGTTTGACTATTTAATATTTCCACAGTGATGAGTGTCAATTTCCCACCTTCTGGATGTTCTCACACTAATGAATTTCTGAGAATCTAACATGGTAACCTATTGTCTTTTTAGCCTTCACTTCCTTGTACGTTACATTTACATTTTTTAGCCATTTCTAGATTTCCTATTTTTTAATTGCCCTATTACATTGCTGCTACTTCTATGTATCTTTTTTTATTGATTTATAATTGCATGTCATATAGTAAGTACATAAAAACCTTTAATTTCACATATTCCACCAAAATTTTTAGTTTTTTTTAACATTTTGACATTTTTATTATCTTTGCAATAGGAAATTTTAAATTCTTAACTGGTTAAATCCATCATGATTTCCCTTCTTCGCCTTTGGTGTCATTTCTCCACAGGTGTTTACCACCTCAAGATTAGAAAAATGTTTACCAATATTTTATTCTAGGACTATTTTTTTTAAGTTTATTTATTTATTTTGAGAGAGAGAAAGAGAGAGAGAGGGAGAGAGGGAGAAAGAATCCCAAGCAGGCTCTGTGCCATCAGCACAGAGCCCAGTGCAGAGCTTGATCTCATGAACCATGAGATCATGACCTGAGCTGAAATCAAGAACCTGATGCTTAACCAACTAAGCCACCCAGGCACCTCTAGGACTATTTTCGTTTCATTTTTCTCATATTAAATCCTTAACACTATTGAAATTTATTTTGATGAATTATTTAGGGCTCTCTTTTGTTTTGCTTTGTGGTTTTTTCCATTAAATTTTAAATTTAGAAAATTTAAATTTAGAAACACACATACAGTTCTAAGAAATAATACAAAGTCTACCTGCCTTAATGCAAAAATCTTTTCAACAGTACATGGATAACCTATTTCTGCCTATATAGATTTTTATCTGGGACAGCCATCGACAGGTATAAAGTTGTGACATCAGGATAGTTTCTTACAATCACTTATAAGGAATACTATCTGTTTCTTTCTCCACATTCCCTGAGATTTTATGGTTATGATCATAGTGAGAAAGGAAGGATGATGATATCTTTGATGTCAGAGGAGTAAAGTACATGCTAGAATTTGCCTTTGTGAATAATCCAGGTAGGAAAGGAGATTTAGACCCAGGAGCTGGCTTAAAATTTGATCTCTTCTCCTCACTACCAGCTATTTCTGTGTGTTTTTAGATGCAACACTTTCTTAACTTAACCATTATGATGGTTTCCTATTGGACTGAAATATGATGCAATTTGTATTGTATAACAGTATGTTTTTAAACCTGAGGTGTGTGCATCTGAAAATCTTAAAGAAAATGGCTTGACCAGTCACTTTTTAAAGGTATTAGGAAAGGTATATAGAAGGAAGGTGTGATAGAGCCCAATGAAAAGTATTGTTAAGAAAAATAGTCATCTGCATTGGTCAAGGTTCTCCAGAGACATGAGATTATGTGTGTGTGTGTGTGTGTGTGTGTGTGTGTGTGTGTGTATACATATATATACATACACATACATACATACATATGTGTATATGTATACATATATGTGTATATGTATACATATGTGTATATGTATATATGTGTATATGCATATATGTGTGTATATATACATATGTGTGTATATGTATATGTGTGTGTGTATATATACATATATGTATATATATATAATTATATAATACATAATATAATTACATACATTTAATTATAGATAGAGAAATCTATATCTATCTACCTATCTCTCTCTCACACAATTATGGAATCTTAGAGGTTCCATGATCTGCCATCTGCAAGCTGGAGACCCAGGAAAGCTGATGGTGTAGATACAGGCTGAGTCTGAAGCTTGAGAGCTGGGAGCATTCACTTGTGTAAATCCGAGTTCTAGAGCACGAGGAGACTGATGTTCCAGCTCAACAATCAGCCAGAGAAAAGGGGAATTTTATTTACACACTTTTGTTCTATTTAGGCCCTCAGCAGATTAAATAATTCCCGTCCACACTGGGGAAAACAGTCTGCTTTGCTTCAGGCTACCAGTTCAAGTGTTAATCTATTCTGGAAACACCCTCATAGACATCCCCAGAAATTAGGATTAGCCAGATATCTGGGCACCCCATGGCTGAGTCATGTAGACACATAAAATTAATCATCACACCATCAGGTAAGATGAGTTGTGATTTCAGTAAGCTAACATTGAAAAGCATGTGTTTAATTGTCACAAATCCACTGCTGAATAGCCCTTTGGTGAAATTTATGCCATTATTGCTCACATGCATTTTAATCCCCCTGTCTGGAATGTTTGCCTATCCATTAACCTTCTTCAAGAGCCAGAGCCAATACCTCCCTTTCCAAGAAACCTTTGTTATGCCCCTAAATGATCATTTTCCTCCTTCAATATTTGAGAACAGTTGTTTTATACTTCTCTTAAAATGTGTTTTATGTTCTACTTCACAGTATATAGTTAATAAGTACTATATTTTGTAATCAACTGTAAGCTCCTCAAAGGTTCTTTGTACACAATAGACAGTAAAATATTTCATTGAATTGAATTAGTAGATGATATTATTGCATTTATTTACTTAATAGTCCATGCGTACGACATGCTTTTATGAGGAATGACTAGTGCACAGTACTATCCCTGATGTGACAGAAACTATAAAGATGAGTAAGTCACACTTCCCACCTCCTGAGAGCAAAGACAGAGTCCAGCATGAGAGTAATCATTCATTCAGTTAACAGTCATGGCTGATCACCTATTATCACCCATGGCCATGGATATAAAAATAAATAAGTCATAGTCCTTGCCAAGGGATTGCCAAGGAGTCCACTTAGTTGAGTGGGAAAGGCAGAAGTGCAAATAAACTACTTGAGCATGAGAAGTGCCACTATAAGGAGTTGCAAAGGTTTCTGTGAATGCCAGGAGCAGGCTAGGACGGGAGTGGAGGGCGATAAGGGGAGAAAGTGCTATAAAGTGAGTTCTCTTTGAGCTCAGTAAAATGGTATCCAGGAAAGAGAAAGGCAGCACTAGCAGAGGGATCTGTAGCCAGTAGCATCAGAGAGGAGGGCATGTTGAACACAAGTAGTTCTGTGTATACGGAATACAATGTACATGCAGGCACCTGGATTGGGATGCGTGGGAATGGGAGACACCCACACATCCTCTCATTCTCCCTTCCCAGGACGAGGCAAGGCAAATGTTGAGAAGACAAGAGTAGAAATAATGAGGAAAGAGAGAATCATTGAGAAAGAAAAATCTCTTTAAAGTTGGAGAAGGATTGGAACAGGGCTAGGAGTAGATGAGTCAGTTGATTCAATTTACCAGCACTTCAAGTTTCTAAGAAGCTGTATATGTGGTTATTGACCATAATCTTAGTACTCTTTTGCTTATTTCACCAGCAAAAGATGAAAACCCCAAGTCTAAGAGAACTGACTTTGGGTTCCAACTTGGGCACTACTGCCTTGTCTTTAAATCCAGCTTGCTCCTAAATATCAGGAGAGAGCACCCTTCACATATTTCATGGTGGGAGGAAGCCACCCACAGAATAAGTCATCACAGACTGCTTGTTCCTCCTAGCAGAGTATTGACAGAACACTCTATTCTCTAAGATCTGCCTTTACTTCACTGAATCACTTGGAAATCTTTACATGTATTTGTGGGACTTTGATACTTGGACAGTGAGGAAGAGCAGAAGGGCATTCCTGGCTTGGCTTTGTTGTTTGAGTTTTTGAGTGGTCTTCCAAGTAATAGCAATGGTGTTTTATTCTCAGCCCTTTTATAGTCTTGATGGACATAACTTTAAAATATGTTTTAAATGTGAGCTCCACTCATCAACCAATAGGCTACGCGGAGGCCAGAAATAGAATAACCATCTTATGGAATCATCTCATCACATCCAATTCTCTCATATTATGCAAGAGGAAATTACATTCCAAGACAACTTGAAACCACATGCCCAATGTCATACAACCAATGAACTATTTGTTGATTAATTAAAATAAATTACTTTTTGTTTCCCTGGTGATGAGTTAAGATCTTTCCTCTGCTAACGCTGTTGGAAGGCACGTAACAGAAGGTAACAGAAGGCATTTACTCAGATAGCTTTGGTTGAAATAGTGGAAGTGGACAGACATCAAGTGACTAGCCAGAAAATTTCACTTCAAAATGAAGGTAGAATATATATTTATATAGTTGAATATATATTAACATATATAACCTGATCACTTTTCTAATTCAAATTGCATTGTTCCCTGATATCGTATACCTGTTCCTGGCAAGTTGCACCTTCTCATAAATTGTTTAATTGTTGAATACCACACTTTTCTTCATGGTTTAATAACCAAATTTGCACCAATATTTCTCAATTCCTTTTTGGCATTCATTTAAACAGTAATTTATTCAGCAAACATATATCAAGTACCTTTTTCATACAATTATGATATGAGAACTAAGAGCTCTGTCCTGAAGAAAATCGCACAGTGGGATAAGCAGAAGGAGTGTTGAAAGTTGGCAGATTATTGAACTGAATGGTCAGGTGTTGATGGGTCATCTAGATTGACAATGAACTCTTCGGGGAGGATGACAAAAAAAAATCCCACTTTCAATCAACACACACTTATAAAATGTGAAAATACTTTAGTAGTGATTTACATTAAACTATTGGATTACAGGGAACAATTAAAGCCACACTCACATAGGGAAAGCATGTAGATAAAAAAAAAAAGATAAGAGGGAGTTGAGTACTGAGGTATAGAACACTAAAAACTTAGAAAAACCAGCAAAAGATCTTGAGAAAAAAGCCTTGAGTGAGATAGGAAGAAATCTGAGAGAGCATATTATTAAAAAGCATTGTTTCCAACAGATTGTTTCCATTAAGAGGAAGTGCCCAACTACTGAAAATTCTAAAATGATAAGAACTGACAGTTAGTTGAGCATTAGCATGCTGATTTGGGTGGGTTATAAAGAGAGTGAGAGGTGTGGTTGGTGCTGTACATGGGAGCTTTTTGCTATGATCCAAATGAGACTACAAGTTCTGATTCACATAATAAGGTTGACAAAAGCAGAGGAGGTCAGTGTGAGGTATCTTTTAAGGGCCCCTCTCTCACTCTCTTTTAAGTAACCTGTTGTGAGGTGTAAAAGGAATAAAGGAATTAAGGAAGACTCATTAAGTTCTTGGCCAGAGCAACTGCCTAAATAGTGGCACCATTTATTAATATTGGGGACACTGGAATAAAGCCAGGGATATAGGGGGTCAAGTAGAAGTCAAGGAAAGAATAAAGAATTCAGTGTGGCACATAGTAACTTAGAAATGTCAGTATCCAAGTGAAGATATCAAGTAATTGGGAATAGCCCATTTGGAAACTCAGGGGCCCTATTCTAAGGATCTGGACTAGATTTGGAAATGTGAATTTGGGAATCATCATCTAGAAAACTAGAGTAGGAGTTGGAGAGAGATTGAAGGGTCATTCAATGACCAATGAGTGGAGGATCATTTTAAGATAAGAGACATTATAGCATGTTGTAAACTAAAGGGAACAATTCAGTATGGAGGGAAAACAGTGTCCAAGCAACGTCTATGAGTAGAATAGAGGTGACAAGGGATGTTTGAAATTGGGAGTTTAGAGGATGTTCACTTACAGTGATGAAGTATGACCCTGGGAATTGAATAGAGAAAGGAGTGTTGAAAGTCAGCAGAAAACTGAACTGAATAGTCAGATGTTGATGGGTCATCTAGATCGACAATGAAATCTTTCAGGAGGATGACACAAATACCATCCCATTTTCAGTAAGTGAGGCCATATGTCCTGGGTGTTAATGACAACTTAGTTTGGTAGCCTTGAAAGGACAGAGGAAATAAGATCTGAAAGTAACAATGAGGAACATGGAGGAAATTGGTATCACCTCTAAGGTTAGGGTCCTGATTCAATGGGTGAAAAAGAAAAAACTCAGCTCAGAGAGTGACAAAGTAAGCTGTGTTCAGGTTTCAATTAGAAAAAGGAGATGAAGGGACATTCGATGAAGAGCTTAGGATAAAGGGGATCTGGTGGTTGACAGTCTGTGAATACCAGAGGGCACAGGTGTTGGGAGCACCTGAGAAGGGTGAGAGATTGGGCCAGATGAGGCAATGTCCGCTGTCACATGAGCAAGGCTCTAAGGCATGATAAAATTAGTCCTTTGATCTCTTAGAGTATGATGTTTGAATCAGTTCTCTTAAAGTGGCAGCCTCCCAGGACTGGTTTCTTAGTCTGTAGAGGGAAGGGAGTTGTATCAAGGCTCATGATAATTATTTTCTTGAGAGCATGAGGGGCTGCGAAGGCTTCTTTTTTAAACTTCTGTGTATGAAGTCATAGTTGAGAGAGGGGCAGGTCTTCCTGGAGCATACGGTTCTATGTAGACTTCTCCTAAATTTTTCTACTGGGGAAGTCGTTGTATATGGAAGGTGGAGGGGAGCCAGGCAAGCCTGGATATCATTGAGATCTCACGAAAGGCTTGAACAGAGGCTGTGGTGATGAGGATCCATAGTAGAGACATAGAGATGGTAAGATTCCTGTAGACTCCGAATTCCTGTGAATTTTTTTCCTGTGTGACGTTTTCTTCTTGACCACAGGGCTCCTTCAGAAGTGGAGCCAAGGCTAGAACTATAGTCTGCAATTATAACCTTGAAATTAAGATCATAGTTGAAGGAATTTCCAAGCTCTGATATGTGTCTCTGTTCTCAAATAAACATGCATTCTCATGGTCACAGAAATATTTTATTCTCGTACTCTCCAAATGTATCTTCTTAATTATTCAAACTAAGTAATCTCAAAATGACACAGGTTATAGGCAAACTATGAGTGTCAAATTTATCTCCTATGGAAAAACAACTGAACTGTTACACTGATTGGTGATTCTTTTTTACTGGACAGTTCTCGACATGAAAATGACCTAGAGAGGCAACATAGAGAAGGAAAATGAAACAAACCAAAAAAACAAAAAACAAAACAAAACAAAAAACCTGACCAATGTGGGTATTGATTGTTTTATACACATTTTTCATTAATTTTTTCCAACAGCCGTATGAAGTGGTTATTTCATACTCATTACAGAGATGAAGAAATAGATTATCAGAGATGTTTGAAAATTTCCCTAAGGAGATGTCAGAAAAGCAACAGAGCTGAGATTAAAATCTGGAGTTATCTGACCTGAAAGGACTTATTCTTTTAACCACATAAGAACCAAGAATACTGGCTAAACCAGCTGGTGTTCCTTTCCCAAATAACCAAGCAATCAACTTGCAGTCACAGATTCTTTACCCTGGGCAGAGTTCTGTGCTGGGATCTGTAGGGAACACAGAGATAAATAAAGCACAGTCCCTATTCTCCAGTATGAATAACCTGTTTGGCAAGATAACCTGTTTGCACAGAGGTGCAAAAAGTTAAATAACCCCAGAGGGCAAGAACGTAACCATTGTCACTGCTTTAAGTATGAGTATCAAATTCTATGATTTCACTGTGGGCTGAAGGCCTCACAGTGAAAAGGAGCAGGTATGGTTGCATTTGCTCAAGGAAGAAAATGTCATGGAAAATTAATGTAACAACACCATTTTTTTTTCCATTTTGGCCTTTTTAAAAATTTTGAAAGCTTGATAATATTTTAGTACATTACTCTTTGTCTTTTCAATATACTTTGTTGTTGTTTGTTTTGTTTTTACAAAATTGAGTTTCCGGTGTATATATTATTTTGCACCATTTTTTTAAAATCAAACATAATATGAGAAATTTCCCACATTAATGGAAGTTCTTTATACACATAAGGATTAATAGCATAGTAATTGGAATAGAAAGGATCTGAAGACAGGAAAGGGACCCTCCGGCACAGGAAACAACATAATCTAGGATGAAGATTCATTTTGGGCCAAGCCAGCATCAGCAAGAATTTGGATCCAAATGGTCCTTGGGATAAAGAGTTAACCAGAGGAATCAGCAGAGACCACATCCTACAACTTCTGCTCTGTCAGTCCCCTGGGCAATTCAGGGCTACCACCCGATCTGTGTCCCTTTGCAAAGGACTGCTCTCAGGGTCAAGTCCGTGGATGCCAAAGGAGGGTCATTCAAACATCAGAGAATGCAAAGCAGATTTGTTTACTGATCAGAAAGGCATCCACGAAAAACGGCTAAACAAAAGAGTTGTTCTTTACAGCCAGTCCCTGACCCCAGCCTTTAGCAAGGGTTCCCACTTTCCTTGGCAAGCTTTTTACTGCTCTCAAGCCAACGACAGCTGAGCTGGAAGGCAGCATACCCTCACTGGTTGTGCAAGCCTGGCGGCTGAGGTCAAACATGCCGTTTTAGAGAGGAAGTCTGAGACATACCAATAAAGCAGCACTTCTGAAAATTTTGATGATTTTTACAGGGTTGTATTTGGGAAAGTGGTAGCTAGGTTAAAATTTGACACTGGAGCACAGGAGCTGCAATTTGAGGACTGTGAGCTGCTTGACAGGCCCTGCTCCTACTACAGACCAGAGTCCTTTGTGCTAAATAGGACCTCACTGTCAGCTGAGGTGGGTGGACGAGCAAGACTATTTTGGGGTATCTTATTTTCCCATAATACACTATTCTTTTCTTCAAACCCTGAGCACGTACTGAGTCTGATATTTCATGAATCTTGTTGAGCGTGATTTGGGAGATTTTCCCTCCTTGTGAAATTCTGCACTGTCAGAGTTGATGCTCTGATAATAATTCGCATGCCCAAGATGTACAGCATTGCCAAAGAGAACTTTTTTAATTCAAAAGTACCAAAGCTTGTGTAAAATTAATAACTAGAAATTAAATTCAATTCCTACAGTTTGTCTTGTGTTATAAATTCTAGTATACCAGATAACCCTATAAAGTTTAGAAATATATATCAGGGCGCCTGGGTGGCTCAATCAGTTGAGTGTCCAACTTCAGCTCAGGTCATGATCTCGCTGTCCGTGAATTGGAGCCCTACATCACGCTGTGTGCTGACAGCTCAGAGCCTGAAGCCTGCTTTGGATTCTGTGTCTCCCTCTCTCTCTCTGCCCCTCCCTGCTCACGCTCTGTCTCTCTCCGTCTCTCAAAAAATAAAATAAAACATTTAAAAACATTTTTAAAAAGAAATATAATGTTATCTGTATTATTTTTGACTTGTGTTAGCATCAAAAGTTTTATTAACATTTATTTGCTCCCAGAGGATATCCTAAAGGTTAACTTTCTGAGGTTGGCTGACTAAAAGGCTCCCCATAAATATAAATTTTAACTGTCCACTCCTTGCTATAATTTTTAAATAATTGAAATTTCTTAGTAATTGTTTTTTATGCATAAAATTAATAGTCATCACAATTGTCATTAATTTTTACAGTAATTTACTATTGCAACAATAAATGTATATTTATACTTCAACTGGATTCTAGAATTTTAAAGTACAAAGCATGCAAGGAAACTCTTACTGCCAGTTGCACCAACAATGTTCACCTATGTACTTAAATGAAAATATTCAAATGTTTTCAGGAAATTTGAATGACTTTGCCTTGATAAAACACTGATTAGAAACAATGGTTTATAGCATATGGTTGGTGATTATGCATGAGTTTAAGGATGCAAGGGGTGCTGCTGAAAGAGAAATTTGACTATTTGGTCATTTCTCTAAACTTGGCTAATACACTGTGCAAATTCAAGTAGATGTCATGGAAAGAAGTTAGTCAGAAAGTGCTTTGGAATTCTAGCTTTGCCACTTTAGTTTTATATGTATTTATTTAGCACCTACTATGTGCTGGGAATATAGTCAAATACTGTAGACATATCAACAAGTAAGAGGCAGGCCCTTGTTCTTAATGTGCTGATAATCTGGGGGTTTTAACAACTCACTCAGCTGCTATAAGCCTCTGTGTCCACCTCTTACTCTGCAACTCTCATAATGATGTTAATAAAGGTTAAGTGAGATAACAAAGATGATCAGTATTTCTTGTGCCATATACATAATATACTTACTAATATTCTAATTGTCCCAATCATCCTAGAGGGTAGATGGTATGGTTTAATAATTATGGGAATATGCTTGGAGTCTGGTGCCCGGGTTTGAGTGTTGGTTGTTGTGTGGCTTTAGGTGTGCAACTTTAGATATACAACACCTTTCTCTGCTCTTCAATCTGCTATAAAATTGTGACAATTAGATTGCCTCCTTGGTTGGCAATTTAATTAAATAATAGATGTATGGAAGGCAGCATAGAATCTAGCACATGATAAGTACTCCACTGAAGTCAACAGTTATAACTCAGTAGAATTTACACCCAATTAAAAAATAAGAGAATGTAGAAAGATTACATAATTTGCCCAAGTCCACCCAATAAGTTGCAGACATGAGACTCATCCAGGTTGATCTGTTGCCAAAGCCCTTGTTTTTTACATTTTGAGTCTCTAAAAATATTTTTATAGATGTAACTGTTGGATAACTTGGAAGGTATTTATTACATAATCAATACTTTTAAACTTCCTTCCTGGCTGATGTGCCCTCCAGTCCACAGTTTCTTTGCATCCACATCGCAGTCTATCTGATTGGATCCACCAGAGGGTGGATGTGGCCTGGTGACAGGTGAAGTCACATTAGTCCCAGCCTCCTGTGGCCTCTCCACTTAAGAGGCAACCACTTCTCTGCATTGGGACAGGGAACTCAGCTCTGGTGGGTGAACCAGGCTCTGGAAGATTGTAAGTGTTGGTGGTATGAGCACTCTGGCTTCTCCTTCTCACTGAACCAAGCCTGAAAGCTGACTCATTGCATCTGATTTGTTTGTCTGCATGTTTTAGTTTGCCGAATTACTCCCTTACAATGGCAGAGAGGTCACATGGATCCAGCAACTCCCCCGGAGGCCAAGAAAAGAGCAGGAGAGAGATCCTGAGGTCCACCAAGAGGGCATGGGCTCGCCTAGATCAGCAGCTGCCACCTGGCTCTGAGGAGGAAAGCCAGGGTCTCACCATCCCCCTGCTGGGTGAGAACAGGCCCTCAGGGCTATATGAAAACATCCTGCTGTGGGTGGTAAGGGATGTGGGGACTTGGCTGGGGGCAAATGATTTGGAACAAATGCTTGGCTTTGAAGATACCAGTGTTCCTGGTGGGACGCCAGAAGCATCTATGACACGGGCACTTCTGACTTTCCCCACAGACATTCAAAACACACACCTTCTTGATGGAAATAGGCCAACTGTTCCCTTTCTACTCCGAGGTCTTCTCATCCCAAGTCCCCCATGGACTTGGAGTCCATGCCAGAGACATGAGGCTTCCTTCAGAACACCAAACATTTTATTGAAAGGCTCTTATATGCCGGGTCTTGCACGAAGCATCCCTAATAATTTTAATAGTTTAAAGAGTAATAAGTAGGAAAACACTTCTCCCTCCACAGTGATGTTGCTGTTTGATGGCTTTTCTTCCTTGCCCACCACTTCATTCATTCTACGTCTCTGGAATCCCTAAATTTACAAATAAGCATCTTCCATGCCCACCTGACACCTTGTGAGTGGGTAAGTCAGGTACTTCACAGTTTGGTGGGACAAAGTCAAAGAAAATCAGCCCAGAGTAGCCTGTAGCCAACCAGAAAGGAAAGAAATATTTACCGAGAAATGCTGTTTCTCTACCCTCTCCTTTTTGCCTGTTAACTATTTGTTAAGCCAGTGACAAAGATCCACCTTAAAAGGCCCGTGGCTTTTTAACACAGGGTGCCTTTGGCAATCCTGAGACTGTAGTGCACTATATCCCTGGAATGAATGCAAATTTGGTTTAGAACCTGGCAGAGAACTCCTTGCAAATCAACATCACTAGCTAGCCTCGTCAGGTAAATGTGATTCAATAAGGAGAGGGTCCATGGTGCTCTATATCTGACAGGAGAAAGACAAAAGTCTGGTATGGTTAATCACCCTTCATGTTCACACCAGGTAATTTAAAAATTATTCTAACATCTCTTGCACTTTGGTGATTTGTTTTTCTTCCTTTTCACTTTTCCTTTTCCTTTGCCTGCCTGCCTTCCTTCCTTCCTTCCTTCCTTCCTTCCTTCCTTTCCTTTCCTTTCCTTTCCTTTCCTTTCCTTTCCTTTCCTTCTTTCTTATTTCTTCAAATCAGTCATTTGGCAAGTTTATATACTTTGTTCTCAGGAAAGGCTGATTATGGAAAGCAGGAAGTTTTGCCTTGGGAAAATGAATGAATATGCTTATAGAAACTTGTGATTGAATATGTAGGAAATAGAGCTATGGGTGGTGGCTGGGTAACAGGTAGCATTATTTTACCTGGTGTGCTTTGATTGCTCTGTTCCTTTCTCTTCTGTAGAAGATACCAAACAAGCAAGTATTCAGCAGTGGCTGGACTCTGGATTCTTGTAAGTGTTTCTTCATGCCCTTACACATTTCTCTTCCAAAGATCCTTGCAAACAATGTGGATAGCTCTGCTGGGGCAAGGTGTGACAGGTAGGGATTTTCATTTTAACTGGGTGCATGAAGGATGGCTCCATTGTTACAAAAGTTATATATCAATTTTATTTTTTTTTTATTTTTATTTTTTTTTAAATTTTTTTTTTCAACGTTTATTTATTTTTGGGACAGAGAGAGACAGAGCATGAACGGGCGAGGGGCAGAGAGAGAGGGAGACACAGAATCGGAAACAGGCTCCAGGCTCTGAGCCATCAGCCCAGAGCCCGACGCGGGGCTCGAACTCACGGACCGCGAGATCGTGACCTGGCTGAAGTCGGACGCTTAACCGACTGCGCCACCCAGGCGCCCCTATATCAATTTTAAAGTACACAATAGAATACTGTTCCAGTTCCTGGCTGTTGATTGGTTTTAAAAAGCCCTCCCATAATAAAGCCTAGCTCTGCATTTACTCTCATCTGTTTAATTAAATTGCAATTTAGTATAATTGAGTTGTACACATAGTTTGACTCGCAATATTTTTGTTTCTTTATAGGGTCTCTGTAAATGAAAACTTTCAGCAAGACATCGACCACACTGGTAAGACAAGAGAACCAGAAGCAGTTAAGCTTTGTGGACCTGAGTAGATTTATTAAAATGTCTGTGTGAATAAATCTTCTTAAAATGAGATTATTGGAGCTTACTAGAAATGGAACAGATCTCAAAAACCACCCAGCTCAATTGCTTTGTTTGATATATAAATCTGAGGCTCAGAAAGGATAGGGGGTTACCCAGCAGCAGCAGGTTGGGGGCTGCAAACCAGGACTCTTGCCACATCATTAGCTCAGACTCTACCAGAATGCTCACTGGGTCCTATGAAGACATTTTGTAAGGATATAATTATGGAAATGCAATTGCTTTAACTTTTCCTCATGCTGTATTGTACTTCTATGTTTAAATCTAGTTTCTTTCTCTTCTTCAGTCTCAAAGTTATATCCTCTCTTCCTAATGATGCACTTGTTCTCAAAAAGAACAATATTGAATTCTATGGCAAACAGTGCAAGTATGTATTTCTGATGCAGAACATATATCACACCTGTTACACTGACATGTGATAAGAACATTATAAAAAGAAAACAAAATTAATTGCAGATCTCACAGTTTCCATATTCTCTAAATGAAATAATGTATTTCATAGAAATACAATCATAAAATGCACTCACCGACTGACTGTTAGTCTGTGGAGCATGCGATGCTTGATCTCAGGGTTGGGAGTTTGAACTCCATGTTGGGTGTGGAGATTACTTAAAAATAAAATCTTAAAAAAATAAATAAAAGGCACTCACATTTTAAGTGCTGCTCAGATAGGAATATAAAACAAGTCCTGGCAATTATAAATGAAAGGCAACACTGACTACAAGATACTTTCTGATTTCATAGATGTTAAAATGTGAAAAAAAAAGTGTGTTTTAAAATTGGCAAAATGCCATAAATAATGTATGTAAAAAATGACATAAATTAGGAGTTTAATGATTAGAGGGGAAAACTATTAGTTTAATGGTTACTTGACTGGTTTTCATTATTTCACTTCCTCCACTGACATCTTCAATTAAGATTGACCATTGGTTACAAACCAGTTTAAATTTGGGACTTTTTTACTTAATAAAAACAAAATAATACAGTAACAACAGCTAGGTATATCATTGAAATTTCCTCCTTTTCCAAGCTGCTTTGGACTTGGAAGTTCCACGATCCCCAAATCTCTGAAGATGTTTGCCAATAAACCGAATTTAAGTATCTGTTTACAATAGTGCAGAATCAAGAAAAGGCAAGAACTTAAGAACTATAGCCAGCGTGAGATGTCAGATATCACTGATGTTTCATCTTGCCCGGGTCATGGTGGGAGGCCTGGAACCCACTCTGGAGCTGCCAGTAACTGTTTTATTAAAAGCGTCACTGGGGAGCCTGGGTGGCTCAGTCGGTTGAGTGTCCGACTTCGGCTCAGGTCATGATCTCACAGTCTGTGAGTTCGAGCCCCGCATCGGGCTCTGTGCTGATGGCTCAGAGCCTGGAGCCTGCTTCCGGTTCTGTGTCTCCCTCTCTCTCTGCCCCTTCCCTGCTCATGCTCTGTCTCTCTCTGTCTCAAAAATAAATAAAAACATTAAGGAAAAAAAAATTAAAAAAAAAAAGCTTCACTTCCTAGAAATTAAAGACAACCATGGTCTTTCCACCTCTGAATCAAGTCAATGAACTGTAAAGGCACATACAGGAGGTGCAGAGCTGGAGGAAAGAAGGGATAGCGATCAGAAACACACAGTTCCCATTTGCCAAGTCCTTTATCTTCAGTGAGGTTTTTAATAATAGTGGAAGGGCTTATTACAAGTTTAATTGAGCCTTCATTTTTACAAAGCCCTTTATGATCTATCATATTTTAAACTCAGTCACCTGTGTGGAAACAAGGCTGGTGTTCATCTGAGCTTTGCAGGTGAAGAGTTTGGGCCACAAGGTGATCACAGCTGGTTACAAGAGGGCAAAGGAGCATTAAGTCCAGCATTCTATCAGCCCTCCATGGGCTGGTTTAGCCATGATGAGACCAATAAACATGGAGTTTAGGGAAGCCAAGAGTCATACTGAAAAATGTGGAAACTTGAACGGTATCAGAATCTGGTCATGTGAAGGTCGTGGTGAGGGTGGCAGGGAGAAAATCTGTGGCAAGGTGAAAAGAAACTGAAAGGGGAGAAGAGTAATCCCTACTAGAGGCAAAATCCCATAAAAACTCATGCAATCCTATGGCACCTGGGCGACTCGGTGGGTTAAGTGTCTGACTTCTGTTCAGGTCATGGTCTCCTGGTTCGTGAATACAAGTCTCGCATTGAACTCTCTGCTGTCAGCGCAGAGCCTGCCTTGGATCTTCTGTCTCCCTCTCTCTCTGCCTCTCCCCTGCGCGCGCTCTCTCTCTCTCAAAAATAGATAAACCATTAAAAATAAATAAATAAAAAATAAATAGGTAGATAGATAGATGATAGATAGGTAGATGATAGATAGATAGATAGATAGATAGATAGATAGATAGATAGATAAGAAGCCCTCATGCAATCCTAGTATGATGCAGAGTGGTGCATTAGTTCCTGGGGCAGCTCTAACAAATTACCACACACCTGGCAGCCTCAAACAGAAATTTATTGTCTCAAAGTTCTAAAGGCTGAAGTCTGAAATCAAGGTGTGTCAGCCAAGGTCATTCTCTTTCTAAAGGTTCAAGAGAGGAATCCTCCCTTGCCCCTTCCTAACTTTAGGTAACTCTCAGAAATCCTTGACATTTCTTGGCTTGTGATGACATCCTTTCCATTCTCTGCCTCCATATCCACATGGCCACTTTTCCCTGTGGGTCTTCTTTTCTCTTTTTTTAAGGACATTAGTCATTGCACTTAGGACCCACCCTAATCCAGTATGGCCTCATCTTTACTAATTGTATCTACAAAAACCCTATTTCCAAATAAAGAACACATTCTAAAATGAGATATCAGATACGGAAATTAAATTCAACTCACTACAAGTAGAATTTATTTTAAGGCTGTTTCCTTCATTGGTCACCCCTGAGGCTTTTATACTTTGAAGTAGGAATAAGATTCAAGTGTCTGCTCATCTTATAGGTGACCCAGTGACTCCCAGAGAAGTCAGGTGGGCCTCTAGGTCTCAAACTGAGCCCCAAATAAAATGGGACAGGGGATGGCATAAGGCTTCAGTGGACCTATTGCTGAATTCCTTCTGAATTTTGAGATGACCAAGGTGGGGTGCTATCCTCTTATGGTGACTCTTGGGCTTTCCTGCTGCTCTGTGTCTACCCAAAATCTCATTTTTATTAAACTGGAATCTGACTGGCCCATTTCACATCGTGTTGAACACCATTACGCCAGGTAAAGCCATGAGCCCTTGGCACTTCCGTCTCTTTATCAGTAGAACCGGGAGGGGAAAGAAATGAAAACACGTGAAGGCCACACAGCTAGGTACTTTACATAAGTTATCTCATTTTCCCCAACCATCTTCCGAGGTAAATATTACCATTACTAACTTTTGCAAGAAAGAAAATGAGACTCAGAAAGGTTAAGTAACTTGCCCAAGGTAGCCCAGTCAGTAGACAGGAGGGTCAAGATTTGAACTTGGATCTGTCTAACTCTGTAGCCATGTTGCCTCTCCAGAGGACTGGTTCGATTTACTGTTACTATATGTGCTATGCATGGAAACCCCTGGGAGGAAAGCCCTGCATCAATGTCCTTGCCAGAAAAATCAAAGTGTGAGCATCATGGCTAATGTCACCGACATTTACTTCTCTCTCCAGGTCTTCTGGCTCTTGTGCATCAGCCTTCAGAGCCACAACACAGTCCTCCAGAATTTAAAAGTCTTAGAGTAAAACTAATTTTTGAAGTCAAGCGAGTATCTACGGAAATGTAAAATAACCATATCTGTATCCTAAAGTAAAAAAGACACATCAAATAATTCCTCTGGAAAGCCACATGAAGATAGGCTGGCTGCTTGCATCCCAAGTCTCATTAAAGTACTTCACGAAGAATGCTCTCTCACTGTCTGCCCTGTCTTCTGACAAATATTTGGGCATTTTAGCTAAGGGGTCTGGCAGTCTTCTTTTTAAGTATCTCCAGAGCATTGTCTGCTCCAGGCACATGGATAACTTACAGGGAACACCCTTATGGAAATCCCTCAAATTTTTTTGTCTTTTTTCTGTCTGAGAACCTCCACCGATGGTGAAGATCAACCCCTCTTCGTGGTCACCAACTGCGCACACAAACACAAGTTTGATTCTCAGTTTGCCCTCAGTGAGGATCCATGGGCCTGCCTTCTTATAGCCACAAACCCAATAGGACATTCAGAACCTCTTTGGGGTCAGTTGGGGTGCTAAAGAAACATGGTTATGAGTGTCAAGGTCTCTCTTCTCAGGTTTCTGACTCATTCTTAATCCCAGATTCCATATTAAAACTGTGTATAAGGGCGCCTGGGTGGCGCAGTCGGTTAAGCGTCCGACTTCAGCCAGGTCACGATCTCGCGGTCCGTGAGTTCGAGCCCCGCGTCAGGCTCTGGGCTGCTGGCTCGGAGCCTGGAGCCTGTTTCCGATTCTGTGTCTCCCTCTCTCTCTGCCCCTCCCCGTTCATGCTCTGTCTCTCTCTGTCCCAAAAATAAATTAAAAAAAAAAAAGTTTAAAAAAAAAATAAAACTGTGTATAAGAAAGCCTGGGGAGAGGAACTAGTTTCTGGTAAACCCATTCCCACCACTGAAGAACAAATTAGACATCAGCACCGTCGCCCAGTTAGAGTGCATTGGCGTTATCCTGGGGGACAGACACCTACACCGATGCGTGTGCCACATTATATAATGTACACTTACTTGTTTACCAACACAGCCAAGAATAACTTCGAGGGAAAAAAAAAAAAAAAGAAAAGAAAAAAACCAGAACCAACTCCTACAGCAAAGAAACAGTTTTTGTCAAAGATCTGCTTGGAACCATCGATTACTTGATGGGTGGTTAATTCATTTGTCCTTTTAATATTTAGATACTTCTCCAATCCCCAGAGAAATCTTTGAAGCATAAACTTACACCTTTCCGGAAGGAACTCATTAAATAAGAACTTACAGAATCAAATTCTAAAGCCTGTGGTCTATAAGATGAGGTCAATGTAAATCCAGTTAAACATGATAGATGCTCCCTAATGCTTATCAAACAAAAGCACTTAGAGCAAAGAACTGAGCTAGGGGAGAATGCAAAGATGTAGAATGCATGGCTCCTGCTCTTACTTATATCACTCTGACTTCCCAGGACCATTGCAATCTGAATACAACCTGGGCCAGCTTTTCACAAGACCCTCTCGTCTCAGCCCCTCTCATTGCCATCCTAATTCTTGATCTTTCTTCATCTAATTCCTCCTGTCCTAAAATCTTTCCTGTTCTGTTCTCCTCTTGCCCTTCTTTTGAGGCCTGATTCAGGTCCCATATTCTCTATAAGGCCCTTCCTGACATCTGCACTAAAAGACTCAATTTTTGTCTGAACACCGGTCACGTCCACGAAGGGTTCTGCCCATATGGCACTTGGTGCTGCCTCAAATTATTAGGGAGAGGACTCACTGACAAAATTGTAAATCCCACTGAGGTAGGAATTATCTCTAACACATCTGATTTCCCCAAAGCTAGCCAACAAAAGATCTTAGTAAAACTGGTCCATAATGAAGCTGATGTGAGTCATATTGGGAAATTTTCAAGGAAGAGAGACTTGGGCTAGTCAAAGAGCAATACGTTTTAGAAGAAAACAAAGAGGCAAAGGAAAACAATGCCACTTGGTTCAAGGAGCTTGAACAAAGGCACGGAATGAAAAGAAAACCAAATGTGTGCAGGAAAACATAGAAAAGGTGGTCAGATTAGAGAAATGGTTTCATGCTGGGGAGCAAAGGTGGAAATTTTTTCTGGTAAAAAAGGTGTTGTCAGGTTATAAATGCCTTAAAATCCAGAAAGAAGGAATCACACTTGATGTGTTAAGATCATCTCAGGTTCCAAAGGAGAGGTAGTTGTAATTGGGGTCTGTATTGAGTAGGATTTGGGGACCGTATCTTTGGTCATGAATAGTTAGTGATGGCTGCCACAGGTGCAGTGCTGGGGAATTGAAGTCCATATGTGACAAACGTGCTATCTCTACACTAGTGAGTTATGCATGATTTCTGAGAAGAGAAATGACAAATTCCAGTGTTTATCCTGCCCACTTTGGGAAGACGCCGTTGTGAACTCATGAACTCGGGGTGTCATGAGGGTGTGGGCTGTGTGTCAGCAGTGGAATGGAGAGGGGGAGTCAACTGCATCCAGAGAAGAAGCAGATACGTGGGTGAGGAAGAGCAAAGCATTACAGTTGGCTTTAAGGTTTTTGAGCATGAATGTCAGGGAGAAAGAAGAACCTTTTATTTTGTAAGCATATAGACTGCGATTATTTGCAAACTGAGACAACTCAACCCCGCTGACTGCCTCTACCAAGTGTCTTGGGCATGCAGGAGTTAAATACACAGAAAGCTGCAGAACGCTATTATTTTAGAGCCCTGTGAAAATGTAATTTGATTAGTCTATTGGACGATATTCCAAAGAACCAAATGTCTTCCATGAATCAGTCAGAAATGCTTAGGAAAACCAAAATAAAAAATGCTTTCTAAGCCAATAAAGGTGCTAATTAGTGCCTTCTGCATATCTCACTACATCTTCTCCAGTAATACATTTTGCAGGGTTAAGTGCATGTCTGCTGCTTCAGATGGCAGAAGTCCACCTAACAGTAGGGAGGGTGGCTGGAGACTCAAGTATCTAAAAGGGAATCAGAACCGGCGTTTAACCCATGCAATGGGATGTATTGAGTAGAGCAGAGAACTCTTTTTCTTGCTTTAATTCTCTTCCAAATCAACCCTTATAAAACCTAGGGAGAGTAGGACCTTACTTTTTCTTTCTTTCTTCATCCACCGTTGAGTCTGGTTTTTAAAAAAACCTAATAAGGGTATCCTAGAAGGAAAAATAAATTGGAGAAAATATCAAGACCAAGCAACTGGAGAAGAAAGAAGGACTTAAGGAGATCGTAGCCAGTAGGGATTTACGTGGTAGATACAGACACATCTATAAGTGTTTCGTTTTCTGCTGGGGCAGCCTCAAGCGTGGTGCCTACAGAAACTTGAAGATATGCAGGGTAACAGGAATTTGTCCCATTATGGCATTCCCTAGGTGTCAAATTCTTGATGTGGTCCGAGGTAGCTGACTCCAGTGCTTCCGGGAGCTGGGCAGGTAACTGCTAATGAACCAAGCAAGCAGGGCAGAGAGAGACTGCGGAGAATCGCAGAACACGTGGGCTCCAACAGATCGCTCCCTGAAGAGATCTGGGATTGATACTGCTGTATCTTCTGAGTTTTAAGGAAATTCTAGGAATCTCGGTGCAGGGGAGAACTGGGCTACCAGCTTGTGCCTCTCGGTTCAGGTTCCTTATTGAATATAGGCAAAGGGAACAAGAACCCTGACAAGCCCAGGAAGTTTATCTTGCAAATTAGCAAACTGGAAAACAACAGCAACAACTATACTTGAACTAAAACCAAAAAGACCCTCCAATAGGCAAGGAATAATAGTTTCTTACTGTCCCATTAGTCTCTCAACTGCCTGGTTCCAAATGCTTGAGAGGTATGGAGTAGATTTATATTGTTCACCCCATATGACTTGTGTGGCTGAGTTACATTTGTTTTGTAGGGCAGACATTCATTGCAGCCATACTCTCACTACCTTTCAAAATTGTAGTTGTGTATTCTGAGCTTAGTTAAGAACTCACTGTTTACTCACACCTCAGTGATATGCCTTGAGTCCTTATCCTTCCAAGACTATATGTTCCTTTTCCATCCAGCAGGGTCACTGAGCCCTTGTAACAACAGATGAAAACTATAAGTGTTATTTCCATATATCAAATTTGGCATTCAGAGGCAAGTTCGTGGATACCTTGAGAACTGTTTCTAGTCTCCTCCCCAGACAAGAACTCTGGCTCCACACTGAAGAGCCGTTTATTATTTTCAGGCTCTTTTTTCATATGTTTCAATCATATAGGTTTGTTGTTGTTGTTTTTAATTTCTCCCACATGCATTATATTTCTTATGGTGAAAAACTTCACTTTCTTATGGAAGTGCTGAGTGGCAACATTTCCAGTGTGATACGTGTCACATGTTCGTACTCGGGAAAGCACCCGGGAGAGCCACCGTGAGAGGAAATGAGAAGGTTGGTAAACTTCTGGAAGCACCAGCCCGAGTTCTGAATGTTGCCCGGGCAGCCAGCAGCCACAGCATTACATCATCACTCCTGCTTACCATAACCACAACGCATCCTAAACGGGCCTCCGCCTCCCAATATCAGCTCTTCTATTCTGCCCTCAGCACCACTAACAAGGCAAATGGACCTTCCTCATCCTCTCTCTCCCATTAATTTGTTTGCTCAAAAATCTTCTCTGGTTTTCCAGGTAAACTCCTCTTTCTGCTTTTCAAATAAGTTACAGGACATTCTGCTGGCAGTGTGGTGTTTTGAAAAGCAACAATAGCAACAAATAAAAATAAGCTGTGACATCCTGCTGGCCACGGAAAATTTATTTAATCTCTCTGAGCCTCAATTTGGCTCTCTATTAAGGAGAGATTCATAATACCTATTTCCTTGGTATGTTGTAAGAATTAAGAGAGGTGCTGCATGCAACATGCTTAGCACACTGCCTCATTAATTTATTATTTAATGTTAAATAGTAACTGTTATTGCTATAATCAATAATAAAGGTAATGATAAATTCCTGGATCTGCTACTTTTGAACGTGTGATCACGGGCTCATTACTCAACTTCTGTGATCTGTTTCCTTATCTGAAAAATAAGGATAGGTCCTAAATTTTAAGAGTGTTGTGAGGATTAAGAGATACAAATGCATGGAAGATGGTCAACAAATGCTGGGTCCTTCATGTATTTTTTTTGCCTGTCCCCACCCTTGCTCCTTGACCTTGTGGGCCATGAGAGAGTATTCCAAAATGGCCTATGATCCCTTCTGAATAGCCCTATCACTGTGCTTTGCATTTGCTACAGACCCTCTTGGTGCATGGCAACACCTCTTTCCATCCATCAAATTTTACCCATTCTTAAAAATCCAAGATAGTATCTCCATGAAACCTTGGCCAACTACTCCATTTGCCACTGACTTCCCTCTCGACCAAGCAAGTACATTTCTTCAAGTGGTCATCACACAATTTAGCCATTCATTACATTCTGTCTTGTTCACTACAGAGATGCTTTGTACCTCATGCACATACAATCTCGGATATGGAAATCGATCCCATGTTAATTCGTCTGAGGACTAGAAAATCTCCTATGGGACAAAAGGAGATTAAGCTCATGTCCCCTTTTGTTTGTTGCAGTTTCTGTGCGTGAACAAGGGATGGTGTGCATGACCGTGACGGACTACATGAGGTAGGTGTCAGTGTCACTCTGCTCCAGTATCTGACAGCCACAGTTTTCATAAATGAAAGGGAAGTGAGGAGCTTTCTTAACAATGCCATGGATCTTGGGATTTTGTCACTGGTTTACCCACAGCACCTGGAACACTTTCACTAGCCTTGAGAGAAATAGAGGTTCTTTAAATGTCATGAAGCAGTGAGCACAATAAACGAACAAATGCTGGCTTGGAGGGAGGATTTAATTAAAATATATGCATAAAACACATTTGACTGTAATACGAGTGTTCAAAAGGACCTGTTCATGAAATAGTTGCATCTGTATTCTCACACTGTCAATGTTAGTCATCATCGTGCTATTTGCTGGGCAATAATACAGTTGACCTTTGAACAACGCGGCTTTGAACTGTGTGGGTCCACCTATATGCAGACTTTTTTTTTTTAATTCAAGAATAATTAGCATACAGTGCTGGTTTCAGGTGTACAACATAAGGATTCAACAATTCCATACATTTCTCAGTGCTTGTCATGATAAGTGTACTGTTAATTCTATTTCCCCCATCCCAGAACCCACCTCCACTTTGGCAACCACCAATTTGTTCCCTGTATTAAAGAGTGTGTTGGGTTTTTTTTTTTAATTTGTCTTCATTAAATTAAATTAAATTTCTTTTAATTTTTAAAATTTTTCTTTGTTTATTTGTTTTGTTTCTTAAATTACACACATGAATGAAATCATGTGGTATTTGTCTTTCTTTGGCTGATTTCACCATGCAGATTTTTTTTAAAGTACAATACAGTACTGTAAATGTGTTTTGCTTTTGATTTTTTTTCTGTAGGCTACTTTATTGTAAGAACACAATATATTATATATAACATATAAAATATGTAATTGACTGTTATCAGTAAGGCTTTCGGTGAACAGTAGGCTATAAGTAATTCTGTTTTAAGGGAGTTAAAAGTTATATGTGGAGAGGCACCTGGGTGGCTGGGTCAGTTAAGTGTCCGACTCCTGATATCAGCTCAGGTCGTGATCTTATTGACATGAGATCAAACCTGAGTGTGCTGAGCATGGAGCCTGTTCTGGATTCTTTTTCTCCCCCTCTCTCTGCCCCTCCCCTATTCTCTCTCTCTCTCTCAAAAAACAAAGCAAAACAAACAAAAACCAAACAAACACAAAAACACAACAGAGAAATAAACGTTAGAAAAACACCAAAAGTTATTTGTGGATTTTTGACTGTGTGGGGGGTCAGCACCCTTAACCCTCACGTTGTTCAGGGGTTAACTGTACATAAAATTTCCAATGTTAAGTAGAAAGCAGTCAGATTCTCTTAATATGAGAATAGAGACTAGGTCTCAAAGCAGTGCTCAACAGTGGCAGCAGCATGACCTCAGAACTTAATAGAATTGCAAATTTTCAAGCCCAATCCCAGACACTCTGAATCAGAAAATCTCAAGGTGGGGTTCAGAAATCTGTGTTTTTGCAAGCCCTTCAGGGGATTCTGAGAAATACCCTCGTGTAGGTATCCTGTGCCAGTGGTATAGAAGGTGAGCTTTTTGACTCTGAGAACTCTGCTTCCATGCCTCAGCCACCCTTGCGTGTTTCAAGATAATTCCAACTAGTTGAAAACCAAATACTCAATACTGTGTCCCTCTGACTCCTACCAATTCACAACTTTTCTATTTGGTCATAGTTTTTCCTTCTTAGCAGATTATTTTTGCTGCTTATAGAGTCATAGAGCCACAAAGGACCCCAGAAATCTCTCAGACAACTTTCTCATTTTGTTGAAGAGGAAAATGAAAGCCAAGGTCAGTGACTCACTCCTGCTCTCGTGGCTTGATCAGAACTGTGACTATACATGGATTCTCCTGGATCCAAGGCCAGGGCAGTTTCTGGGTGGCTTTGCTGAGCATTATAAAGGAAAGTAATGCTTACAGACCCCGAATGAAACAGAAATATGGCAGGCTTAATACAAACTGAGGTGAGGCAATAAATGAAAGGATATCTTTTGCCTCTCTCCAGGGCTCCCAGCAAGTTCAACCATCTGTTAAAATCAGGGTCTTTATTATTCAGAAACATACACGTTCTCAGCCCTAATTGCTTCTCTTGCTCTCTTCTCAGAGAAGCAATTGAACAAAGAGGCAAAGGACAAAATCTGGGCAAGGACTAAGGAAAATTCAGGATAACTTGGTCTTCTAGGGAAAGTGAGATCTACATTGTATTCTTTGATAAATTCCCATTTTGTGCCAATTGGCTGTTACAACTGAGGCTCAATGAATCAGTGGTACATCAGAACAATATAAAACTGAACTATATGATAACAGGGGCTCATTCTGTTTGGAAGTGCTTTCAAATGACTTGCAACGCAGGCCCATTTAGCTAGAGTGTCATTGGTTTTTGTGGTGGGGGAGGAGCCAGTTACTGTTGCATATGGGTGGCCACAGGAGACAGCATTTAGAGATTGTTAACCATGCACTATGGAATCCGTCACCGTTATGGGAATTAATAGGGAGTCACTTCAGTAACCGTTCGCCGTACCTCTTTCATCACATAATTTTAACTTCTTTGGAAAGTTGGTGCCTAGCCGAGCTGTGTTCCTGATAGGTTCCCCAATGATTTGCCATCTGTCAAAAGTGAGACATTCTGTCACCTTTATAATGAGCACTAGCGGGCACCTAACACTTAAATTCTCACACCTTCTGTAACACAACGCTCTTGGAAACAGGAGCACCTTCTCCACTGCATGCTCTCTCTTCTCCAAAGGTGCAGCCATTAGAGATTATTAGAAATGAGGAGGAAATGCAAATGTTTGCTCTGGAAGGGAAAGAGTCACAATGATCTCCCAGGGGACTATCTAAATCAACACATCTCATCATTGGTATTTTCCCCCACTGTAGATCTCTGCATCCATTTTCAGAAACTCCCACCCTTTCTAGAGGGACCAGTTTCAACTCTTGCCATTCTACTGCAAGTATACCACAAAGGTATGTGATTTCCAGGCACTTTTCATCCAGAGAAATCATTCTGTACAACTGTGGATTTCATGAAATTATAAATAGGCATTTGAGAAATAACCTGTTGAATGAATGGATGAGAGAATGAATAAAGGATTTCAAAACTCTGATTCACAAGCACGGTGTAAAAGAGTCAGGGAGATCAAGCTAAGTATCTGCCAATGGGGAAATGGTCCAACAAACTAACGGCCCACCCATTTTATAGAATTCTATACAGTGATAAAAGGAATAGGCAGAAAGAACTATATATACTAACTTAGAACGATCTTCAAGTCATATTTTTGAGGGGAAAAAGTAAGATGCAGAAAGATATGCAGTAGGGTATGCTACTATTTATAGATCAAACAAGTGAAAACTATAAAGCATATATGTAATATAGAAAAATATATGGAAGTGTACAGATAAATTTAGTAGGAGGGGAGTCAGGATTGGTGGGGATAATGGCCAAGGGGAAAGAAACCTTTATGTGTAATATAATGTTTTGACAATGTGAATATATTTTATGTATTTCTTACATAATTAAATGTAAACAAGAAGAGTTAATGATATTAAAAATGTTTAGTGACAAATCAATCAATCAATACATTCTGAGACATGAGATTGTGAGCCTTTAGAAGGCAGAACTATGTCTTTGTTCCTTTTTGCACCTTGGGTGCCTAGCAGAGGGCCTAGAACATGACAAATGTTCAATAAATATTTGTGTAAATGGGCAGGATAAATATTTGTACTATGAGGACAATATGATAACAGACTAAATCTTTCATACACGAGTTAGATTTCTCCCAAGAATTTTTTTTCTCCCTCAAAACATTTTTATTTGGGGGTGTCAAGTGTTTGGTATCCCCAGTTCTTCAGTTCTTTCCAATGATTAAGATATCTGAGCTGAACCATTTAAGCCCCACAGTAAGAGTTTTTGGCTTATCTTTTCTTCCTTGATCGAATCAGGAGGCAAAGCCCCAGATCTCTATGTCACATAAGAAAGTGTAAACGTGATGTTGAGTAATGTGCGGTAAGTGGGCCTGCCCAGCGAGACTACAGGTGGCTGTTGTTAAATGTGTGAATGGCTAAATACATGAATTGTAATTAACCCAATTTAAATGATGAAGTCATGAAAGTAAATCATCCAGACTGTCTCAAATAAGCTCCTTGGTGTTGCATGTAAAGCAGAGGCAAACAGAAACCTGAAACAAAAGAACCAGGCAAACCTAGGAAAACCTCCTCAAAAGTTCTGCTTCCGATGTAATCCATGACTTTTTAAAAAAAGGTCAATAGCACAGTTACCAAGGAGAAGGTCAGTGATTGGGAAGTGGTTAGTATACATAAATATAATTTCCAGAGAACTGAAGTTTATAATTTTAAGTGCCAAAGCTGAGTAAAATGATTTGAAGAAAGCACTTCTTATTTCTCACCCAAGTCACACACACACACACACACACACACACACACACACACACAAATACAGAATATATTTTAATCCGCCTTAGGGACTACAAATTATTATTTGTAAAGATCAGTCCTTGGAGTCTGCATTTAATGACACCCTCAGCAGATTTGTGTAGCTGAGGATGCCCTCAGACTGATTCTCGTTAAAAACATTCTTTTTTGAGTTCTGCTGTTCACAGTTTTGTTTTGTTTTTGTTTTTTTCTGTTTCACATCGCCATGAACTACCATTTCTTTGTGGTTATCAGTGCATCGCTTCTGGTTTCTGTCCCACAGTCTTCCTGCTGTCTCTAACTTAACATTTGCTTACTATGAAGTAGACAGATAAATAAACTCATTGGTCTTGCATAGAAAGTACAGCCAAGCAGTCCCTGAATGGGGTTGTTGGACTATCCTTTAAGTAAGTATATGTGAGTTCTCGTAAATGCACCATCTATTTGCCTATTTAGATTCCTCTTCCATTCAATTTCTAGAAGATTGGGTGTGTGAGGTGACTAGAAAAAAAATGGGTCTTGTTAAATGAACTGTTACTGGATAAAGATATTCATATTTTTACCACAGCATTCCTGAATGGCTGGAATTTTGGGAAAAAGATCCAGTGGAGATTCTCTTGGATCTGGGGTTTGGTGCAGATGAGCCAGACATCTGCACTCAAATCCCAGCCAGATTTCTGGATTGTGGCTCAGCAGCCAGAGGAATCAACAACCAGGTTTTTCTTGAAGCTCAGAAGCAGCGAACGGACATTGAGAACCCGGACTTGTACGGTAAGTGGGGACTGCGTGGTTTCTGAATCTCAGCGATGGGGGTGGTGGCCAGGTGAGCCACAGTATTAGGAGAGACCATATGGGATATGTGTGTAGTGACAGTCACCCCTGTGTTGCAGTGGCTTAGAGCAGAAACGTTTACATGTTGATCACTCTACGCTACGCGTCTGCTGTTGCTCCATGCGCATGTTTGGGGGGAAGATCTGTTGCATATTGTCTTCATATGTAGTCTTGGCCCCATCACCTGGAAGTCACTGGTTGCAATGACAGAGAAAAGGTGGAAATGGAGAATCATACTTGACTCTTACCTCTTTCTGCTCGGAATTTACTCATTGATTTCATTGTCCAAAATCAGTTACATGGCCACACTTAACTCCAAAGGGGTGAGAATGTGCAGTCCTACCATATGTCCAGAAGAAAAAATGCAATACCAGTGGAAAGCACTAATATATGCCATAGCCACTTACCGGGGAGGCAGAGAAACCACGAAGCTTATCACAAGTCGCAAGGTGAAACCTTAATTTCCTCATCTATAAGGCTTAGAATGTTACTTATTCTACCATGAGCCATGAGTGGTAGGTATTAAGCTGTCAGATCTCCAGATTTGAGGATTAACTATACCTAAACCTCTTAGTTATCATACATGCTGCTAT
Organism: Lynx rufus; assembly: GCF_022079265.1. Lineage (NCBI taxonomy): Eukaryota > Metazoa > Chordata > Mammalia > Carnivora > Felidae > Lynx > Lynx rufus. Next base: position 123,484,020 of record NW_025814856.1, read on the forward strand.
TTTTCCCCAGCTGGTGGTCAATGGAATTTTCTCTAGGATGTTACTAGGACGCTCTTGGAATGTGTGCTCAAATAATTTGGGGGAAAGATGCCTTGCAGTTAAACAGGTTTATTTACTTCAGGATTTGTTTAGTATGGTGAAGTGCACTCTCAGTCTCCCAGAGAGGATGCAGTGCAGATTTTTCAAAATCATTTAAATATCAAACCCCTCTTGGAGGAGCGTTGAAGAACATCTCCTCCATGGGATAGAGTTTGCAGAATTCTAGACTGGAGAAAATGCCAAAATGCTGTTTCTGAAATAAGTTCTTTAAATAAATTCATGAAAGTCAAGTGAGATAAAGTGGTTTTCTCAAACAAATATCTTAGATTTTTCATTTTAGTCTCTGTTTCCCCCATTTTCATGTGGGTAAAATGGGTCTCAAAATTTCAGCAATGCAGTTTTTTAAAAAGAGGATGTATCCCCGAAGATGTTGTTAGGAGATGCTTCTTTACATTTTGGAAGAAATTAGTATCATTCTTTGCTGTCTCCTTCTCCAAGCCGCAGGGAGATGCAAGTTCTTTGATCAATTCTTTATTTGGAGACAATAACTCTTATCGGTATTTGAGGAGTGTTTGACTTGAGCTGTAAAGTAAACATTTTATAGATGAAATTGACACACAGATTATAGAAGACCCGGAAGCTGGCCCCTGCTCCTGTGACTGTGCCCACTCTTATTTCCACCACTCAAAACTGTGCTAATAACACACTGTAGCCATTCTCACTCAACACTTACCACTTTTGATTCAAGAAAGCCGAGAAGGTTGAATGTAAAATAAGCAATAATAAAATTAGTTGGTTGGTCCAAAAACAGAAGGGAAAAGTATGTCTTATTCAACATCAATTAAAAAAAGGCTCAAACGTGAAGGGATGAGAATCAATTGGTTCATTGTTCAATCTACCAAAGGCAAAACAAACAAACAAACAAACCACAAAACACCCACTCATCCAACACCGTAAGACTCTGTTCTTTGAATTGACTTACCCAGTTAAATGGATAGATTCCTAGTCTAAGTATAAAAATCTGCTGTAGGATGGATGGATGGCAATCATAAAAATAGAATTATGATTCAGTCATACCCTTGGGCTCACAAAGAAAGATTTTGTTTCAGTTAAAGCTGAATTTAGAGGAAAAATGTAATCAGAATGCTTCTGAAAATATCCAGAACCCAAGATTCCTTTAGATCTTGAAAGAATATCATAATCCTCTATGAAAAGCCCATCACATTTTTTAAAGTAGAAGGATCAGTAGTCAATGTCTTTGCCTTTCAAGTAGAGGGAGCAAGTAGATGCAAGGATGTGCTCACGGAAGAGTCGGTAGTCCTGAGGGTGCAAGCAACAGAACAGAGGAGAGTATCCTTACTCACCAACATGGCCTTTGACATTTGCTGAGCTATGCAACCCTGCATGTTATCACTGGGGTTGAGAAAAGGTTGTGTAATAAAAACAAAATGTTCTGTTTCCATCTTTTTGGTTTTATGATCTGGAGATACCAAAACTATTCTTCACCATTTTCTTTCAAAGTGACAATGTGTCCCCAAATTGCCCTATCCGCACTAGGTCTCTTCCATATGCTAATTAAGTCAATAATTGCACATTGCCTACATGCACCACCCAGAAGGACTTACAAGTTGAGGAGCTGTTTCATTTGAAAAGACAAATGGATTTTCACATTAATGACTATCTTCCCTCGGACAACTGAGGACGATATATTGCCTTCCAGAGTCTTACATATTTATAACTCTAACTACTGTATAGCATTGTGCTTTCACAACAGATGTGGGAAATACATAAGATGGGTATTATTACGCTCATTCTCCTGATGAAGAAACTGTTTACTATGTGCTTGGCATGGACTAAGCACCATATTTCTATTAATTCATCTACTCTGACATCGCACACCCAATGATTGGTTGAACTGGGATTTGGATCCAGGCCTTCTGAGTCCATATTCCATGATCTTTGCACACTGTAGGTGACAGGACAGGTGGAGATGATGGAGGTGATGATTATGGTATCTGCCACCTAAAGCTATGGAAGAATACTCAAGTTCACCTCACGTGAAAGAGCTAGCTTCACTCTTTAACCTTTAGTTTAATATACAATATTAAGATTGATCCTTGCCTATAGTTTTTATGGATTTACACATAAAAACTACAGGCATATATGAGTGTATATAGCTATGCATATTTAACTAAATATAAAAGCTATTAGCTTTCCCCAAGACACAGTGGCATCTTCTTATGTTGAGGTATCACCACCATAATAACCAGTGGCACATAGTGAGAAAAACTTAAGTTTCAAGAGTTTAAGTCCTTCCCATCTTGAAAATCACATGTGTTACCAACCTGTTTAGTTTTTACTACATTCATGCAGCTTCATTGAAAACACCCAGTCTAAAAATTGTGTGTTTCTTGTATCGTTCAGGTCGTTTCCGACAACTAGAGATCCTGGACCATGTAGCCAATGCCTTCTCATCTTTGCTGAATGATGTTAACATCCTGCAGAATAAAGCTGAAGAGAAATATGGAGGGGGAAATGTGCAAGGAACCTCAGTGAGTGAGGCCCAAGAACATCGAAGAAGAATGGGTGGACTTTTTAGGAGAGCTTCAAAGCAGAGTATTGCGAAAGACTGCAGCTCAGAAGTGTCAGAGTCATTGAAGATAAGGGGCAAATTTTCCATTGCCTCTGAAAAATCAGGAGAATATGGAGCAGAATTAGCAGCTGTGACAAACAACCATGACCAAAGTCATTTGTGTCCTTCAGCAGAACACTCGTCTCTCCAAGCCTGTGATGACTTGGTACCTTGTCATTCTCCCCAAGCTCTTCTGGGCAAGCAATGGCCTCACCCATCCACACTGGCCAAGAGGGCTCCTCCTTCCTATATGTCTGAGCGGTCAGTCAAGGACAGAACTCAGAAGGTGAACTCGATCCAAGCTAACAAGCTCAAGAACTTCTCTCGTCTTGCAGGCAAAGTACCAGACTCCTTTGAAATGGAAGAGGTCAGTGTTGTACCTACACACTCAACTTCTAAGGGAAGTAACCATTCCCAAGGCATCTTCTGCTTTCTACCCTCAGTTAACCCCTTCACCTTTCAACCCCTCAGCTTTATATCTTATTGTTCCAAATTCCTGTTTTTAGTCTAAAACATTTAAGGTCATTCTAGCATGCTTCCATCCACTCTAACTTTCCTTGTTTCACCAATGGTCTTTGAGAGCCAGTTCAGCTACTTCCCACTCAGTGAAACTTGCCCACACGTCCACTCTGTATTCTCACAGCCTTGGCAGGGAGAGCTTGTATGGCAGAGACTGTACATGTGTTTCAATGACATCTCCCCTGCTAGTCTGTCAGCTCCTTGACCACCAGGTTTTGTCCACAAGGAGATGTATCTTGGAAATATGTCCCCCGTGACGCCTAATGCAAGGCCTTGCACAAAGAAGTAGGGACCCGGGTTTGGTTTTGATTTTGCAGGACTAGTATTTTATTTGTTTGTTTGCTTTGGAGTTTATCGATATTCACATAACTTGACCTCCATTTCATACATATTTATTCACAACTCTGTCTACCAAGAACTTTTAGCACCAACCTCATTCCTATGCCACTACACCTTTCTGGGGCTGGCCCCCCTTCTTCTGGTGACCACGCAGCTGTCAGCATCAGTCTCAGTCTATGCCACCATGAGTCAACTCAGGAAAAGTATGAATGCATTTGATAGTTATCTCACTGTTGGATTCTCCCGGGACTGCACCGCAGCACAGAGCCTCTTGGCATGGGTCCTGTGGCTTGGCTGAAGTTCACACATCAGTGCCTGCTTGCTTTCATCCTTTTCACCACATCTTATGCAGGCTGATCACCCTATATTTTGTTCTTAAAACACAGGAGTGAAACATGTGATGGGGAAAAGATTATACTTTTACAGACTCTTTCCTCACTTGTTGCTTCTTCACACTGCCTATTTGGTTTCCTCCCCACATCATTTATTTCCCATCTATCCAGGGTCAGAGCTTGGTAACTCCTCAAACTTCTCTTTCTTGACTGGGAGAAGGGCTAAGGAATGTCAGTAAACAAAAGATTTTTTGTCCTATATGTGCATGTATGTATATCTTCACATATTTCACAGTCTGCTCCTTTATCTTCCCCTTCACTCACTCATGCTAATTTTCACCCTCATTTAGATGATACCCTTACATGCACTTCTCAGTCTTTTAAAAATATATATACAGGTTTTCACACATTTCTCTATTCTTTAATATTATGACAAAGGAAGAGCAATTTTTTTTCCCTTTCATCATGTAAATCATTCAGAAGTGGGGCAGAATATTTATATGCAAATCCCAAGGTGGGACCACCTTTCTTAGAAGCCCTCTACAAGCCAGGCGCTCTGATAGTCTCTGGGGTGCAGAACCTGCCAGCAAGGGAACCTCAGTGCAATGGCAGGGGTGGGCACAGTAACACGCAGGGAGAGTGACAGCTCTACCGGTAAACTTTCCTATCACTCTAGACATGTTTGGGACATCTAGGGAGCAGAAAGATAGGTTCTTTTTTTTTTTTTTTTCTTTTTTTTAGTGTTCATTTATTTTTGAGAGAGAGACAGAGACAGAGTGCGAGCGGGGGAGGGGCAGAGAGAGAGAGAGAGACACAGAATCCAAAGCAGGCTCCAGGCTCCGAGCTCTCAGCACAGAGCCTGACGCGGGGCTCAAACTCACAAACCGTGAGGTCATGACCTGAGCTGAAGTCGGATGCTTAACTGACTAAGCCATCCAGGCGCCCCAAGAAGATAGGTTCTTAAACAGCGAACGGGCTGAGAGGATCAAGAAACTTGCAGGAGGTAAGACTTACCCATAACCTTAAAAGAAGAAGAGGAATTAGGTGAATATGCCTATTGGTAGCCCTCCCTATCCCACAAAGATATGAAAATTGCCTCAAAATACGTAGCTGTTGATGATCCTAATATCTATGTATATATGTTTATGTGTATACATGTCTTATGTCAAAAATTATTTCAAGAACCTTAAAATATTAAAAAATAAGAACCTTAAAATATTAGTCTGAATGTAAACCAATAGCCTGCAGATAAATAAAAATTATAAATGGAGAGGGGCGCCTGGGTGGCTCAGTCGCTTAAACGTCCATCTTCGGCTCAGGTCATGATCTCACGGTTTGTGAGTTCAAGCCCGCATCAGGCTCTGTTACTGACAGCTCAGAGCCTGGAGCCTGCTTCTGATTCTGTGTCTCCCTCTCTCTCTGCCCCTCCCCTGCTCATGCTCTGTCTCTCTGTTTCTCAATAATAAATAAATGTTAAAAAAATTTTTTTTAATTATAAATGGAGGAAAAAAGGAGACCTTTGATCTAGTGCCCTGATTTGAAGATAAACTGAGGTAGCACTAAGAAAAATTTTCTTTTATTTCAATCTTGCAAAGATTACTTAATCACCAGACTACTACTTACAGTAATATAAAGAATATCAAGAAAATCTGCAGTCCATTTGTCAGTCTGCAATATTACTTAGGATCCAAACAAGAAATTTCACCATCCCCAGCCTGTTGGGATGCCTCACAGACTCTACTGTCCCTTTACGAAATTTTTTTATGCTTCAAGCTTGATTGACTTAGAGGAAAATAAGGTCCATTGGACACCATCTATATGTGAGAGGACAGGGAGAGATAATATTACATTCAGGATAAAAAAGATTCAGAACAGAGTGTCAGTTCTTACATGGTACACTTTCAAATATTCTTCAATAGCAGTTATTCAAGGCAAAGCTCTCTGGTGGTATGTATGGAGGTGGGAAGACACTTAGGCCCCAAAATAAAATAATACAAGTTCATATGTTTTGTGTGTTTGTTTGTTTTTATTTTTTTAATGTTTATCTTTGAGAGAGAGAGAGAAAGAGAAAGAGACAGAGCATGAGTGGGGAGGGGCAGAGAGAGACAGACACAGGATCCGAAGCAGGCTCCAAGCTGTGAGCTGTCAGCAAAGAGCCTGAGGTGGGGCTTGAACTCATGAACCACGAGATCATGACTTGAGCTGACGTCGTTCCCTTAACCAACTGGGCCACCCAGGCGCCCCTGTTTCTTTGTTTTTTAAATAAATTCATTTTTGTTTTATTTTTTTAAGGATGTTTATTTATTTTGAGAGAGACAGAGAACAAGTGTAAGTGGGAGAGGGGCAGAGAGAGAAGTAAGACAGAATCCCAATCAGGCTCCTCACTGTGAGTGTGAAAGGCCAATCCCATGAACCATGAGATCATAATCTGAGCTGAAAGCAAGAGTCAGACACGCAACCAACTGAGCCACCCAGGTACCCCAAGCTCATATGTTTTTAGGCACATACTAGGGACTCAATAAATATTTGTGAATGATTAAATTAACATCAAAAATATTTGATAATATTAATTTAGTCTGGGTGGCATCCATAGAAAAACAGAATACTCTCTTGAACTTTATAACCAACTTTGTCCCTGGTCTTTCTTTAATATTTGCCCAGGTTTGTGTGTGTGACAGGCTATATGTGTATCCAAGGCATAGAGCCCCCAAAATGATATAAAGGAAATTCACTACTTGAATTTTGTTTTTCTAAAACGTATACCTAAAATATTATGTCCTCATCACAGTCTGGGAGAAAAATATTTGTTTCACTCAATACCAATGGATGAGTAAATGAAGCTTGGGTACGTTGCATCTTAAACAGGAACTAATGCCAGATTTAATAGTCATTTTTTAATGGCAAATTTAAGAATCCAATTATAAGAAATGAAAAATATGTGTAAAATTGGCAGATTTTCATGGCATTTAAAACATGAGCCAATATACTTAAATATCTAGCTATCATAATTTCAACTGTGATTGGCCAAAATTACCTCCTGATCAATCTATGATGCTCCCCTAAAGTCCTACTTACAGGCTGAATTTGACAATATTTGGCTCACTTTTCAAAACTATGATTCCAAGAAAATTGTGCATCGATTTTTTTAGTGCAGAAATCAACATATTTTTTGTTTAATTTTACCTAGTAAAACTGAGTCTGTTCCTTTCTTTTTAAATTCCCAAACGTATTAAGAGAATTTAATCCTAATGAAGCATCTGCAATTGTAAAGTCAAGGTAGGATGCTTCTTTATAGCCACTATAAAACATGTTTAATCTTCCTCTCGCTTCCATACAGGGATCCTGCTCCTAGAACCAAATGTAACAAACATTGACCCTACTATTTAACAATGCCAATTGGCATCCTGAGTAGGTGGAAAATGTTTCCAAAGTTTATAACTGTTCCTTTATTTTTAATTAAAAAAAAATTATTAGTAAGTTTGGCTCAGGGGAAACAACCCAGGAATACACCTGGTTTCCGTTCTAAATTGTTGAGATTTTGTTGTCTGGGGTTGTTTTTCCCTAGATGACCATGTACTTTACATCACACAAAGTGGACTTTCCTCCATGATAATAATCTCAGCAAAAGAGTTTTCTTATTATACTTGAAAATGTCCACAGTACATGTATACAGTACACAGACAAGGTGCACGCTGGTTTGAGTTACAAAACCAATAAAAGTAATGTTAAGAGATATGTCTAATGAACCATAAGTATAAAACAACTTTAAAGAAAACAGATGAAGGATTAAAAAGAGGGAATAAATAGTTCTTCTTACATTGCTAAGCTGTAACCTCATGGTCTTCTCTTTATTCCTGAGTTTATGGCCCTTTCTGGCCACTTGTGCTGCAATGTTTAAATGCCCTTTGATTCAGTTTTCACTATTCAGATATGAACCTAAATGGATAATATGACATGTAAAAGAAGATTTATATATAAGGATATTCATCTCACCATTACTTTTATTTGCAAAATTTAGAAAACATTCCAACATTAGGAGAACCATTAAGTAAATTAATGTACCTTCAAAATATGGCCTATTGTAGTCATGAAAAATGGTGTTTTCAAAGGAATTTCACAACGTGGGGAAAGAAGCTCTCCTTCTAAGTTTTGAGTGAAAATTTTTGATTACATAACGATGTCCAAAAACATCATATTAAAAGGGAAACCTGCAAAAATGAACTCTAAAATATCAACAGGAACTGTTTTCTTACTTTCTTTAACTTTTTTTATTCATCAAGTTTCTGTAGTACTCTATCTTATTACTTTTCAAGAAATTTTTTTTTTTTTTTTTTGAGAGAGAGAAAGCGCACAGGAGCAGGGAGGAGCAGAGGCAGAGGGAGAGAGAGAATTTCAAGCAGTTCAGGTGTCATCTCATAAAACCCTGAGATCATGACCTGAGCTGAAATCAAGAGCCAGATGTTTAATGGACTCAGTCACCCAGGCACCCTTAAAAGAAATATTTATTATTTTGTTTTACCCATAATTTTATTCTCAGTAGAGTAGTATTTATTAATTTCTGAAAATAACTTTAACGATAAATTCTGCTCTATCAATTTGGAAAACAAATTTTCTTTGAGCTATCTAAGCTCTGTATAGCAACTGAGTTGTGAATTTTCTGAATTGCTTTCCATAAATTTACCAAGTCATAAATAAATCCCTCAGAGAAATAAAATTAAATGTAGGAAATAACTCTCATTCTCCAAGTATATTTAAACCTCTTTAGGAGCAAAAAAAAAAAAAAATCTAGAATAATATTATTATTATTTCAGTCTCGCTCAAATGCCGCATCTTCCAGACAGGGTCTCTATTCCTCCCACCTAGAAGTGATTCCCCCATTTCCCTCTCCTGATCTTTAGTTCTTTGAGTCTTTATCCCGAGTGCTTGTACCATGCCACCTGCCTGCCCCCCAGTGTAAGCTCTTTGAGTTTAGAAATCATGGTTAATCCTCTTAGCGGTAGCCAGTAGGCACTCATTATATGTTGATTAAATAAATAAAGTGAATTCGTTATGAAAACATTTCTAATGAGACTGATGCATTTTGCTGTCTCAGGTCCAGAGCTTTGAGGAAGAGACGGGTAATCCTCTTGACATGACTTCAGGAATTGCAGGTAAGAATTTCTCCAGATGTCCAATTTCATCGATGGTCTTTCAGAGAGAAACTGTAAATAACTAGCACTCAACTTTCTCAATATGTAGCCACCTGCACTGCCATTTACTCCCATCACTATTTCCACCTACTACTATTAAAGGCATACTAGCGATGCCAATGTGCATGCAAATTTCAAAAGACTTACTGCAGAAACGTTCAACGTCCCTGGGGCTAATGCAACATGTGGTTTGTCCAATATTAACTCAGTGTGATTTAATCAGGAGAGTGGAATGGATTCCACAAAGGACTGGGACTCACTGAATGAGTCATTTCTTACTCCTACTGACAACTGCTTGATGTTAAAAGTCACATCATTTTACTGGGCCTCGGACAAGTGGAGGTAATTTTTAAGTTCTCTGCGAGCACTTACAATCTAAATTAAGTGATTGTAGGACCTTCATATTAAACTCTCCATGGAAACAAGTTGCCTAGATGTAACGTTCCAAATAATCTCTCAGAATCATGTTACATAATCCTAGACAGCAGAGAAGGAGGGCTTTCTCTACACCTCATCCTTCTGCTCCCATTCAGCCATCATTGTGATTCAGCATTTCCATGATCCTATAACAGAGCTAAAAGTAGACAGGGATTAGTGAAGCAAAATAAAGCAGATGAAGCTAGTGCATTTCCTGGAAGAAAATATGCAAATTTTTAATTTAATTTAGTTTGGTGTCAAACACATCTTTTTCATTACAAAGTGTATGTATGGGCCTCATTTTGCTAAATGCTGTTTAGAAATTATGCATTAGTAATTATAGGGTCCTGCTGATTACATAAATTGTTATCCTGCTCTTCGAAGTAATTACCACATAACCTGCATTGAGGTTTATAAGACAAAAATAAGCATCTGTTTTTCATCTAATTGAATGCTTCTCAGTGAAGCTGGAGGTCCCCGTGCCAATAGGAACTGCCTTCCTTGACATTCAATTAAGAGGTCTACTGATATCATGTAAGTCACCCCAATCATTCCAAAAAATGATTTAGGACGTTAGGCAGAAGTACCAATCTCCATTTCATTTCAAATTCAGAAAGCAAAGTAAGATGGGTGAAGGTTAGCCTAATGAAGAAAATCTGAATTAAAGTAAAGCAAATGTAATTTATTACTTTCAAAAACATTGTCGTAAACCCAGGAAAAAATAGAACTGAGAAAAAAATAAGTAAAACTAGTTCTATTTCTATTAATAGGCAAAGGGGAACATTATTACTTTTATTTATATATGAATGACTGAATGAATTCATTTATGTATGAATTATATATATGGATGAATTTATATTTCTATATATATGAATATAAATGAATGAATTTTGACTCAAAGTTAAAAAGATGACTTCATTCAAAAATGAAGGTGTGTGGACTATTTTGACCAATAGGATATGGCAGAAATGATGCTTTACTACTTGAAGAGTGTTGCCTTTAACCCACCTGGCTGCTTCCTGGCTCTTGAGATACTTGTTCTTGGAACATTCCCTATGAGAACCCATCCCTCATGTTGTGAAAATCCCAAGCCACATGGGAGTGTCCACTCTGGTGGACAGACTTGAATGAGCCTCCATGTGAATAAGGCATCCAAGATGTCCAATCCAGTCAAACTTTCAGATGACTTCAGCTCAGATGTCATCTGACTGCCACCACATGAGAGAATCCAAGCAACAACCACATAGCCGAGCTGAGTCACCCCTCAGAACCATGACGGATAATAATCAACTGTGGTTCTAAGTCACAAATATTTAAAGGTTTAGTAATACCAAGTGACAGTAAAAATGTGAAACAAACACTTACCCACTGTTGGTTGTAAGTTAAAATCATAATAATTACCTGAAGTATAATCTGTCAATGTCACACAATTTTAAATGTATGCAAATATTCCAGTTCTGGGATTTGACCCATCAGTAGACTCCAGTGTACACACAAGGTTTTTGATTGCAAAAATACATTTATAATAATAAACAGCTAGAGGCACCTAAGTGCCCCAAAGTATAAATTAGCTTTAAATAATTATGGTACATTTTTACATTAAAATCTATTCAGACAGTATTTTGGAAAATGAAGCAGATATTTTTGTGTTGATATGAAAAGGTCTCTGAGATATACAGTTGTTAAATTAGAAAAAAAATATGTACAAAGGTATAATATAGACACCTCTTTTTATTAAAAGAGTTATCTATTTCTATGAAGGGGAGAAAGTATGCACAGTATGCTTCTGGAAGAATATCTCAGGAACTGCTAATGGAAGTACCTTAACAGAAGGGAAACTAACATGTTTTAAATTAATTGGCATCTTTTAATTTTCTTTTGTTACCATGTGCATATGTTATTTTCATAACACTACTTAGCAAAAAATTCTGGCAATACTATAGGCAATTGACACAATAAAATGCGGAATTTTGTTGTTAATTCTCTGCTCCCCATGACAACCAGTCCAAAACTTTTGTACACTTTGTATTTTGTATCTTTTAATTTTTAAATCAAAATTATATGTTTGAAGTATGAAACATGATGTATATGCACATACACACTGAAATGATTACAGTAGTCAAACGACTTAGCATATCATCTCTTCACAGTTTCCATTTTATAAGTGTGATAAGTGCACCTGAAATCTACTCTCTTAGCAAATTTTCAATATTCAATATAATATGATTGACTATAGTCACCATGGTTCTTAGATCTCTAGACTTATCCTTACTTAACTGTAGCTTTGTACCCTTTGAACAACATCTCTTCCAAAATTGGGAAACATTTTAATATTCCTCTCAGTCTTTTACTGATCAAGCATGACATAATAGAAGATGGTAGAAAATACATTAATATTATAATTGATAATAGCATAATAGAAAAATATTGAAATAAGTAGTCTTTATCAGTGTTCTTGATATACTTTGTTAGAAGGGCTAATAATTTGTAAATGCAAAGATTATTTCATTGATTTGCTACACGTGCACACATTATGTAAGAGCTAACTTGCCATGGATAAATGCAGTAATATGTGAATTCAATAATAAAAATATAAGCGATACTTCCTCCTCCCAACAAACAAAACAAAATACTAAATCCAGGACTTGTGGACTGAGTTCTCCATCTTTAAAAAAGTGCAGAAAATGCTCATGTAAAACTATAATTTCAGATCATTTAAGTAATAATGAAGAATATTTCATATAAAATTGAAGAATTGGAACAGAAGCAGTAATCTGAGGCAAATTCATAGCTTTAATTGCTTTCATTATCAAATAAGTAACAACTAAAATGAATTATTTGCCTCAAGAAGCCATCATAAAAAAAAGATATTTGGAAGTTAGAGATTATTGAACTAGAAATTAATAGTGGAGAAAGCAGAAACAAGTTATTTGATAAGTAAAATCAAAGCATTAGCTTTTTTGTGGACAAAGGTGTCAAGCAATAAAAAGAGAGAAATGCATACAAACAAAACCAGATAATCAAAATAAAATTAGAGAAAAGGCAGAACCACTGATATAGAAGTTATACCATCTGAAAAACTGATGCTAAAATTATAAAGGAACACAAATACAAGTGGTATAATTAAAAACAGGGATAATTAACATGGATATTTCAGAAAATATATGTATAGTAAAACCTTGGTTTGCCAGCATAATTCATTCCAGAAACATGCTTGCTATTCAAAACACTTGTATATCAAAGCAAACTTCAAGAACCATTGGCTCAGCTGTGATCACGTGACATTCGATGTCATGTACTACTCCTATTGCAAGATGTTGCTCATTTATCAAGGTAAAATTTATTTGAAATGTTTGCTTGTCTTGCAGAACACTTGCAGAACAAGTTACTTGTAATCCAAGGTTTTACTGTATTTATATTTCCACATTTTATATAATTTTATATTTATGTTGCCATATTTATATATACATATCTATTGTAAACCTAAAATATTAACAAAATAACATACCAGAACTCCTAAGTAAACTAATACCAGAGAGGGATAAACAAACAAAAATTAAGTTTATCAAAAGCAACCTGTAAGAACAGCAATGCACAACAGCAAAACCAAACCAAAAGTGTTACATGAGTAGACTCTTCCAGTTTTTCAAGAGACAATTGCTCTTCTGTATAAATTTTCTGGGTAATGTAAACATTTGTAAATCTTTCCAATTCCTCTTAGATTAAAAAAATACAACACTTGGTTTCAAAATTGACTAAATTGGCTCATAAAATTGATGAATTTTACTTAGGAATACAGATGTAACAATTTTCTTTTTTTTTTTTTAATGTTTCATTTATTTTTGAGAGAGACAGAGTGAGAGTGGGGGAAGGGCAGAGGAAGAGGGAGACAAAGAATCCGAGGCAGGCTTCAGGCTCTGAGCTGTCTGAACAGACCCTGACACAGGGCTTAAACTCACCAACTGTGAGATCATGACCTGAGCCAAAGTCAGATGCTTAACCAACTGAGCCCCCCAGGCACTCCTAAACATTTTCAATAAAGTAATGATGATTTAAATGTAGAAAAGCACCAGAAATATTCTAATCCTTCAAAACTAACTTTTATTCCAAGATTTCAATGTTTCAACAATTGAAAAACTAAAATAATTTATCAACTACTATGATAAATTATGAAAGGAAATAAAGGATATGATCAACTTGATGGACTATGAAAAAGATGTGTATGCTTATAAAATATTTCACTCTTCACCAACAGAACTTTCAGATGAATGAAATTTCAGATGGATAATTAAATATAAAAAAATGGCACCTAAATTATAAAAGGGCTAATAGTATAAATGTAGATGAATTTTATATAAATTTGGAACAGAAACCTATTTTTAAAGCTTGATTAAAGTGCAATAGCTAATTGAATTAATCAATTTTTCATGACTTTTTTCAAGTTGATTTATTTTGAGAGAAACAAAGACAGCACAAATGGGGGAGAGGCAGAGAGAGAGGGAGAGAGAGAATCCCAAGCAGTCTCTGTGCTGTCAGCACAGAGCCCAATGGACAGTTTGAACTCACAAAACCGTGAGATCATGACCTGAGCCAAAACCAAGAGACGGACACTTAACTGAGCCATGCAGGTGCCCCCAGTTTTTCACTAAACATTGAATATACCTATGTATGTATGAAAAACAATCATAAAAAATTGAAATGTAAATGACAAGCTGAGAGTATATATTGTCATCATAAACAATAAATGATTATGATTTTTGCTATACAAAGGTTTCTTCCGTTACAAACATTTAACAACTTAACAGTAGTGCTTTTCCATAAATTTGAGGGTGGATCAACGTTGGTAGAGTCACTTCAAGCATATTCTATCAACAGTTCAAAAAATTTAGGAATCTCAAAAGATGCAGAAAAAAGAAGACAGCAAAATGTAAACATGATTCATGATTAAAAATCAAAACAGAGAAAAATTATTTGCAAGTAGAAACAGAAGGATATTTTCTTAATCTGAGAGGCATCTATCAAATCTTCATGCCAAATATCAATCCTAACAAGGAAACCTTCAAGGAAATCCCATTCAACAAGGAACAGAACTTGCTACACTCCTTTTATTCAGCATTGAACTCAAGGTCAAAGCAGAATGACAACACCATAAAGTAAGATGTATATAAACTTAAAAACTATTCACATTTGCAGGCAAAATAACTGTCTGCATAGAAATCCCAAGAGAACTAATAGGCATATTAATAGAATAATAAGGTTTAGCAACTTTGGTGAATGTAACACAAAATGCAAAAATCAGTATTATCTCCAGGCATCAGCAGTAACCAATTAGGAAGACATTAAAGAAAAAAAAAAGATTTCTCTCACAATTCCAACAACAATAAACCTATAAGAGTACCTTTGAATATACCTAAATGAAGACTCAGGATATTTATTGGGAAAACTATAAAATATTACCATGTCTCTTAGTGAGACCTAAATAAGAGCAAGACTATGTCATGCTCAAGAATGGGAAAGCTCAATATTATAAAGAAACCAAATATCCACCAATAATAAAATGTACAATACAATTTCAATAAAATCCTGATAGGGCTGTTATTTGCTTTGTTTTGTTTTGTTTTTGTGTGGAACCTGCAAGATGGTCCTGAAATTCCTATGTCCTCGTAAAGGACCAAGGAGAGCTAAGATAATAATGAAGATCATGGAGGAGAAGTTTATGTTCCTAGAAATCAACACTTATATCATAATTGTAATTAAGGTGTTATACCACTGTTAAATTTTTTTTTCTTTAAAAAGATGATGGATCAGTGAAATAGGGGTCAGAAACAGACCCTTACATGTATAGAAATGCTAAGTCAGAGAAAGCATTTCAAAACCAGTGGAGAAAGGATTAACACAATTGATACAATGAATTGGTTATCCATATGAAAAAGATAGAAAATTACACCCTTAGCTTGTCCCATTAACAAAGATAAATCCAAGTACAGCTAAGGTCTAACTGTGAAAAGCAAACCATTGCTACTTACAGAAGAAAATAAAGAAGGGTATACTTATGACCTCAGAGTAAGACACAATTTCTTTTTTTTTTTTTTTTTTTTTTTTTTTCAACGTTTATTTATTTTTGGGACAGAGAGAGAGACAGAGCATGAACGGGGGAGGGCCAGAGAGAGAGGGAGACACAGAATGGGAAACAGGCTCCAGGCTCTGAGCCATCAGCCCAGAGCCCGACGCGGGGCTCGAACTCACGGACCGCGAGATCGTGACCTGGCTGAAGTCGGACGCTTAACCGACTGCGCCACCCAGGCGCCCCAAGACACAATTTCTTAAACAGGACACCCAAAAGCACACTATAAAAAGAAATATGGATAATATGACTTCATTATAATTGTTAATATTGGTTCAACAAAGACAGCATAAACAATGTTCAAAGACCAGTCACAGGTCAACTATATTACAATTGAAAAATAAACGAAGTCACAAAGTAATAGATATCTACAACCTATGCACAGCAAAATGTTTGTTTCCAGAATTAATATATAATTTCTAAAAGTGAGCAAAAAAAAAAAAAAAGAGGCAAATGACTAAACCAAAAATGCACAGTAAATTAGTATACAATTCACAGAAAAATTAACCAATGAAGAAGAGGGGCTCCTGGGTGGCTCAGTCAGTTAACAGAGCTTGAAGCCTGCTTCTAAGTCTGTGTCTCCCTCTCTCTCTGCCCCTCCCCTGCTGTCTCTCTCTCTTTCTCTCTCTCTCTCTCTCTCTCTCTCTCTCTCACTCAAAAATAAATGAACATTAAATTTTTTTTAAAAGAAGAAAATATGCTTTACCCTATTATAATCAGGAACAGATAAATTTAAATTATTAGATACCATTTTAGACTGACAAAAATGTTTAAATTTAATTCTACCAAGTATTGGTGACAAAGAAGAAATCTTACACAGCTGATGAGATTATAAATTGGTACAACCATTTTGCAAAGCAGTTGGGCAAAATCCAGTAAAGTTTAAGAAGCACAGACGCTTTGACTCAGCCATTCCATTCATAGGATATGGCCCAGAGAAATCATTACATATATGCAGATGTGAATGAACGTATAAAAACATTTTTTGCAACACTGAAATAGTGAAAAGCTTAAAACAACCTAAGGGCAATCAAATCAATAAGAATAAGGTTAATGCTATCATAACATAGTCATAGAGTAGAATAATATACCACAACGGTAATAAACAAACAAGTTAACTTATCCACATGGAAAAATACCATGAGTACAAGGTGGAAGTAAGTAAATCAGTTAGATGCATACAATATATAAAATAAATTTACTTTAGCAATAGTTGGTATGTATTAATAATGCATATACAAAGTAAAAGCACAAAAATATACAAGGGAAATATAAACACCAAATTCGGGATCCTGGTTAACTCTGGGAGGTTAGGAGGGAGGAAATGAGTTCAGGAAGGGATAAACCCAGGTAAATGAGGCTACTGTGTCTGTAATGGTTCGTTTTTAAAACAAATCTGAAGTAACTATGAAAAAATGTTAAATTTTAATACCACTGTAGGTGGTTACAAGGAATAGATATACATTATGCTACTTTCTATACTTTGTACATGTTTGAAATTTCCCAATGCAAGAAAATTGAACAAAAAATAAAGGTGTCAGTAGGAATTTTATTAACCAAGCTAATGCAAATGAAGTGATTTTCAACCTCAGTAGTAATCTGAGAAATATGAATTAAACTACACTAAAACAGGCAAATGAGTTATTAAATCAATGGAGGTTTAAGAAATCATATAATCTAATGTTGGCCAGAATACATATTGCTTTCTGGAAGGCAATATATAACAATATGTATCAGAAACTTTGCAACTGTGTTTATCTTCCTACCTGGATATACCCTCTAGGAAGTTATCCTAAGGCAATTATAAAAGAGGTGTGAAAAACTAGCTTAAATGTCCAATATAGAGGATTATTTGGAATGGAATAAAATTCAATGGAATATCATTTGGTCATCAAAAATGACAACTGGTATTTCTTGCCACAGTGGTTAAAGACTTACAATTAAAAGATAAAAGCAAGTCATAAAATAAAATGTGTTTCTCAATTCACTTATATAAAATTACATATATAATCTATATAATACACTTAAAAATTAGTTAAGCTACACTTAATAGTTTGGTGGCCATCTCAGGGTGATTGGTTTCAGGTAATATTTTTCCTTTCTTTGTATTTTATACAGTTCAAGTTAAAAATTTTAATACAAGTTTCTAACCCTCAACCCTCTCACAAAAAACCAAAATAGAGAAAGCGTGAGTGTATATGGTGTAGACAATGGCAAGGTAGATAATAAATGACGTCTGGTTTTTCCTTCTTGTGCTTCTCTGTGTTTGCTCATTTGTCCACAACAGAATAAATAATCATTCATCCAAGATAATGCTAAATGTACCTTTTTACAAATTGAGTATATTTGGGGATTTAGTGAGAGCTAAATTATTAAGGTTTTACTGATAGGATTTTTGCTCCACAGCAGATTGGAAAAGGTAACTTTGAAGAGATATCTTTTATATCCTGTCTCCTGGTTGGTCTTTTGGTCTTCTTCCTGATCAGTTACCACTAAACTAAACTAGATTCTGTTTAGTCTCTTTCGATTTCACAATGTCTCTCTCTTCTCATCTCTCTGTTATTTCAAAGGGGCTGGTGTACTGATTAAGAACACCAAAGACAGCCCATTCTCTCTCTTTTTAAAATTTTATCTATTTAAATTCAAGTTAGTTAACATACAGTATAGTATTGGTTTCAGGAGTAGAACCCAGGGATTCATCACTTACATAGAACCCCCCAGTGCTTGTCCCAACAAGTGCCCATCCCCCATTTAGCCCATCCCCCCACCCCATTCTCTTCTTAGGCAGACAAATTCCACAGTCCATGTATTCTTCCTCCTTTCTTTTCTCTACCTGTAAACTCTCCCTTTATGCTATTGGTAGCCTTGATCAATGACACCTCTACAAGACTCATGTGGAAAAACACTAACCATTTGCTTATGTCTCTCTCCCTTATGCTAAATTATGTTCTGCTTGAGATTAGGGATCTTGTCTAATCTATCCACCATCCCCAGACCTAGCACAGTGCCTGACCCATTAGGGAACCCCGTATATGGCAACAGCTAAGCTTCTCTTACCTTCGCTAGAAGAGTTTACATTCTCATTCAACAGTGGTGATTTAATGTTGCAACAGTTCTGTGGGCAGAGTATAATGACTGTCTTAAAATATAACGCATGGTATTTTTAATGATTTTATTGGCATGGACTTCAGTATTTGTAAATTAGGACTGCATCCAATAGGTGTATTCCTTTCAGATCAGCGGATTGGTGCTTTCTTTTTGCATGTTGCATTTAGTCCTAAGTAATGTAGACTTACTTTATTTTAGGTTTGCACACATTCCAGCAACATCTCTCAGAAAGTTGTTTTACCTGAATATACATGGAATCTGTTGCTTAACTCTATATTCCAGTCAATTATTATTAGGAAGCAATTCATTGGGTTTGGGGGAGGGGGGGTTATTGGTTGCTTTTAAAGTTTATTTATTTATTTTGAGAGAGAGAGAGAAAGAGAGAGCAGGGGAGGGGCAGAGAGAGAGAGAGAGAGAGAGAGAGAGAGAGAGAATCCCAAGCAGGCTCTGCACTGTCAGCGCAAAGCCTGATGTGGGGCTCAAACTTAGGAACTGTGAGATCATGACCTGAGCCAAAATCAAGAATCAGATGCTTAACCACCTGAGCCACCCAAGTGCCCCAGGAAGCAATTCATTGTTAAATTAACAGTCAACATTTGACACCCAGACTCGCAGTGTCCTGAGCAGTTTCAATTACATTATTTAATGTAATCACCATACTATTCTTTCCTCTTTAGAGATAAGACATCAACAAATTAAGCAACTTGCCTGAGTTTACGTAGCTGGCAAAAGAAGGACCAAATTCAAGTCAGGATCTTTTGAATTTAAATCTAGTCCTCCTCCCATACTGAATTCATTCATTCAGTGAATATTTAATGAGTGCTTATACAAATAAGAACCTGGTCTAGGTGCTGGAGACACAAACGAAAGCAAAACAGAACTTAGTCTCGTAGAGCTCGTGAATAACCAGGCAAACCAACTAATTACTGAATTACTACTATGGTAAATGTTATGAAGGAAAAGCAAAAGATAAATGGAAAGCTACTAACATCCAGGAAAGAGCCAAGTACACACTTGAGTGCCTTGCTAAAGCATCCCTTTAAATTCTTGGCAACATTTATTAAGTGCCAACTCCATGACAGGTGCCATTCCAAGCACTTTACATGTATTAATTCATTGAATCCTTCCTTGGGGGGGGGGGGATTCTACCGTTACTATTCCCATTGCACAGATGAGGAAACTGAGGTAGAGAAATTGTGCAACTGCCCCCAGCCACACACCTTGGAGCCCCTGACTGCCTTTTGTTTCTGGTTGGCTTCTGAACTGATTTTGAGAGAATGCACCTGGTCACAAGCTCTTAGCACTTGCCTTAACTTCTAGTGCAGAACAGCTATTAATTAAAACAACAAAATTGCTCAAAGATAAACTTAGATCACGAGAGCCAGAAGATACTGATTTCTGTGGTTATTTACACATGAATCTACTTTGCCATCTACAGTTTCATACTTGAATTATCACCGCTGGCCTCCCTGATGATGGGGATTGCTAACTTGGAGGTAAGAAATGAACCCCACTGGCACTGAGCAGAGGGGCTGGAGTGCCCATCTCTTTTGTTGTTGGTTTGGTTTGGGTAGTGTTATTTGTTTTCAGGGAATTAGCACACAGGGAAGAGAGATAGGCGAAGTAAAGGGAACTGATCACCGGCGACTGCCTGTTCACAAAACAGACTAGGAGCAGGACACTGGCGAAGCCCAAGCCTCAGTGGCCCTGTCCCTTGGCTCCGTCCCCTGGCCTCAATTTGAGTCCAATTGTTTAATTTTCTACACACCCCACGAAAGGCAATTCCCAGGCTGCTCTGTATCTTCTTTATATTTCCCCGTAATGCCGTCTCTGGCTGTTTAACTGCAGCAGGCTTTATGATAAGAGTTGTTGTTTGTTTTTTCTTCCTTGGCAGTAGGCAAAGACTTAATTTTAAAAGACACACTCAGACTCAAACAGCCCTGAACGACTTACACAGAAAGCAGGGTGTTTTCTAGGCTTGTTTTTGAAATATTGCAATTTTTTTATTAGGCAATTTTATCATTGTTATAAATAAGTAATTGTACTGGGGAGAAGGGATAATCCTTATTTAATTAAATTCATCTATACTCCCAGGTTGGCAGCGAGAAGACATATGTGAGACTAATACCCACAGCCTGCCTCTTTGCATGTGCAATTAAAAATTCACTCTACAGTAGCTCTGGCAGTTTAGTGTTGCTTTTGGCATTTACAAATTCTTTTATTTTGTGACTTTTTTTTTTTACCATACACATATGCTGGAGCAGATGTTGCTTATTTGTTGTTTATTCAAATCTGTAGGCTCTGGCAGCTAACTCCATTGTTCTGTAATGAAGCTTTATTCGCTGTCCTGTATTAGGACCCAGCGCCTGCACGAGAGACTGCGTTAGTTCCCAGTAGGACGCCACGGTTATTGCCCTTGTAGTTGGCTGTTTAGAGTTGGAAGCTTGCGCTGGGGGAGAAAACCACCACAACAAAGAGCTGGGTGGTTACAGTTGGGGGGAGTGGGAGGGAACAGGCAGGAAGGTCACCCTGCAGTGCTCTGCTCTGTGTTTCTGCCCGGTGGCCTTGGCCTGGCATCCGGACTCTGCTGCTGTGGGGTTCTGGTGTCCAAAGCTGGGAAGCCTTTCCTTCTTGCTCATTCTCTTCCTTGACTTTCTTTTTCTCTTTCTAGTTATTTGATTTGTTCACAAGCAGGGTGCCTACTGCACCTCCCCACCCAGCCCCAGCCCCTTCTTTCCAGGGCACCCGTGGATTCCTTAACAGCCACATTTAGCCAGAGGAACTCTGTCCGGGGCAAAGCTGTTTCTTCCACATATCACCCCCTCGTCACATCTTTCCTCGTCCACATACTGTTCTGGCTGCCCGTGTCTTGGGGGTAGCCACACTTCATAAAGTCGAGAATGTCAGGTCCACGTTGACCGAAATAAAGACCCGCTGATCCCTAGAGCTCCAATGCCAAATTTTGCCTTCTGGAAAACCCCTGTCTTGGCCAGGAGGCAATCAATCAGAGATGTAACCACCTCCATCTGGCACATTATGACATGGAACCTCACTATTAACACATTTGTGATTCATCTTGTCCCAAGGAGCGGTGCCAGGGATCAAACCACATCCTCCCTCCCCGTGGCAGCTGGGAGCACTCTAGCTTCCCAGCATGCAGAGTTCGCACATTGGCTCCCGTGACATCGCAAGTAACAATTCTTTTAATTATCACACCTTCCCTCCCCCTCCCCACCCACTCCACAGACATTTTGGCACCATGGGGATATTTTGCAGCCGGCAATCAGTACTTTTCTTAATTGACTGAGTGTGTTCCAATAACGTGAAGCCTGGTATTATCCACTATGGAATGAAAGGGGCAGTTGCTTGATGCTGAGTTCTGTAGTTACAACGCCCGGCACGTGTTTGGTAGCTTTTACCTCCATAAGCATGCTGTAGTGTTTATTCATAATTTTTAAAAATTATTTCTCTTCATTGTCTATACATGTGAATGTGAATCTCCCTAGGATTGAACTCGAGGACGGTCTGATTATGGCCCCAGTCCATCCTGGCAGTCTCGCTTCATCTCCCATAGCCTACCCTGCATATATTGGGGTGCTCAGTGTCCTCCATCATTCCCCACTTTTCCGTCTCTGTAGTACCTTGCTTCTTTTTCATGGAATCCACTTCTGATCTCCTTTTCCACATGCCAAATCTCACCCATCCTTCAGTGTCTCAGTTCAGTTACTACTCTTCTATCACTTTTTCCAAGAACCCTGTTCCCTGGGGATACACCTTCAGTGCTCCCATAAATTTTGACATATGCCTTTACTATAGGCCTTAACACAGTTTGCCTTGAATTATCATTAGCTGGTGTAAGACATATGTCCCTAACTAGATTGTTACTTCTTTTAAGGATTTGTTCCATGCATCTTCTTAGCTAAAGGTTGGCGTCACATCTACAGAGGGGTTAGCGTGGGGAATGGGTTTAAGGAACCAGAATCAATCTTCATTGAGCATTCTGTGTGCCAGGGACTATACAAAGCATTTTACATTCTTCATTTATCCTCAAAACAATGATCCAAACAATCCAAAAGTGGATTTTACTCCCATTTCCTAGATGAGAAAACTGAGGCTCAGAGAGGATAGTAATTTGTATCAAACTAACTCAGCTAGTGAGTGGCTGAGCTAGAATTCACAGAATTTTAGAATTCTAGAATTCTGACCCCAAGCTTTTATTCTTGCTGAAACACTCCCCTATTTTCCTAGTAAAATTTGAATATTGTTATGTTAGAATAGCCAAGTTACTACCATAATATAAAAATGTAGGTAAAACTACAGTCATCGTTCAACAGAGAAAACACTGCTATATTTCTAAGGAAATCAAAGTATATTAATTAAATCAAAGTATATTAATATAGCTGAAGTCATCCACACCAAAAAAAAACAGGGAACAGGGCACCTGGGTGGCGCAGTAGGTTAAGCGTCCGACTTCAGCCAGGTCACGATCTCACGGTCCATGAGTTCGAGCCCCGCGTCAGGCTCTGGGCTGATGGCTCAGAGCCTGGAGCCTGTTTCCGATTCTGTGTCTCCCTCTCTCTCTGCCCCTCCCCCGTTCATGCTCTGTCTCTCTCTGTCCCCAAAAAATAAATAAACGTTGAAAAAAAACAAAACAAAACAAAACAAAAAAAAAACCAGGGACCAAACAGAAGTTTATGACTTAACCAGGAGTTGAATTTATTTAAATTCAGACTTGATACATAATAATTATTTTATTATGATATTAATATTATATTATTATTCAAATCCCCACAGAACTATGCTAGACATGAAAATAAATAGGACTTACCCTGCCATGTCCTTATAAAATCTTTTTGTTTAATAAGAAAGAGATATGTTTCAGAGTTTTTTCAGAAGATAGTTCGTGTCAGATATGAAACCAAGATCCTTCATTTCATTTTAGCCTGAGAGATTGTGGGTAGGGGAGTAGAAAGTCAATCTCTCACTGATCTTTTTGATCCTGGATTGGAGAGTATGAAAGGAAGGGAGGATGTGGCCAAGGTCGTTGAGGAAGGGCACCAAAGAGGAAGGAAGGGCAGTAAAGTCAACACATTTCAGATGCTCTTTATCTTGTGTTTTATCCCCTGTTCTTGCCCCAGCTCAGCCCTCCCACTCCCCCCACCCCACTGGTTTCTATGACCCTTTAATAACTAGCCAAATGCTAGTATAAAACCTTTCAAGGTGAAACAAGACTATTAATTAACAAGGCCATTAATCAAGAAACTAGGCCATTAATTTAAAAGGGTTTTTTTGCCAAAAATCCCACATAATGTGAAGTAGTATGAAGATCAGTGGCTTGAGAAAGCACAAGGGGGAAATCTTCGCTTCCCAGCTCCTTTTTCAGTATCTGTCAGAAGGAAGTTCCCGGTTCTTGTCTGGTGTAGCCAACATCACCCTGTTATGAGAAGCACGAGGCTCTAGAAAAGGTTGGGCAAACAAGGTATCCCAATGGGAGGAAAACGGGTGCTAGTAAGAGGCTTTGAATATTAGGGTTTTTCCTTTCCTAACTGGATCTCATTCTGGTTGCCCTCCTCACCTTGGGAAGAAAGTTAGTATTTCCCCCTCCCAGCCTCAGCCTTCCCTGGGCAGGTTGAAGCCAGAGGTAAGGCTCATTCTTCTTCTTGGGAAGAGAGGTTAGAGAGAGGCACAGAGCCAGAGCAGCTGAGATTTTGATTGGTTTCTCCTGCTGCCAGCTCTCGTCGGCTTCTGGTGCCCACACAGACGTCAACGATCATATCTGACATGGTCTATTTCCTGCAGCATGTGCAATTTGCCCACCTGCATGGCAATCACACAGGTTTAACCTTGATCAGGGTCTGACGCATTAACCAATAGGCTTTAAAATGTATTTTATAAAATAACAACATGGTACGAACTTACAGATACTCTATTTTCATTAAGTGACTTTCTTTGAAAAATGGGTCGAGTTGGTCTATGGAGACTTTCAAAGTTTGTTTTTTATCATTATTGTTCCTATTATATTGATAGATAATATTGATAGTATAAATTCTTAGAAATAAGACTATTTCAGACACCAGTATTTGCTCTTTGTTAAAACTGGAAAGTTTGTGAGGACAAATTATTACGTCCTCACAGTCCAAAGCCCCTGACACGCACACCCTGGTTACCCAGTGTCTAGTGTAGGACCTGACATCTATTAGAAGCTCAAAACTGTTCAATGGGTGAATGAGATCAACAAAGATTTCTCAGGAGCTGTAGTTCCGCCTATGATTCACAGACAATCAAGCTCCTCCCTAAAAGTCTGCAACACAGACAGAAAGTCAAGATGGCCAATCCCCTGAGGCTTAAGTGAAATCAAGGTCACATAGATAAAACCTTGCAAAGATAATATAATCCAGTATCCTAGATTTCTGTTGAACTGACTTGATATGGAAAAAGAGCTTTGAATTTAAAGAGGAAAAAAAGATTTTTTTGTGTCCATCAGACTATCATTTTCAAATATTTATATCAAATACTGTATTCACTGACGTGTTCATCAGGGAAATTGAAGAAACTGAAGGTTTATATGGAGATGCTGAATAAAAGATATGGACCAAGGTATTTTGGAAAAGCATTTTTTCTTTCTGTTTATTTTCCTTTGTGCATATTGCCAACTCTTTCTACATTTTCTAATACCTTCTCAGTATATATATACATATAATAATTGGATTATAATTGGATTGAATCTTTGTTGGAGTCCCTATTTTTGGAGTACTTCTCTCCTCTGTCTCATGGATGCCTTCACTTTGATGGAGGAATATCTCTAGTAGCTTCCCAAGAAGTATGCTGTTCTTAAAACCAGGTGATTTCATCTCCTTCTAGTTCTGCCCTCATGCATTTTTATTTATTCTTCCATTTCTTTTTTATAATAACTTTATTGAGATACAATTTATATACCATAAAATTCACTTTTATAATGTGTACCAATTCAGGGATTTTTAGTGTATTCACAGTTGTGTAACTATTATCACTAATTTTAGAAGATTTCCATCACCCTAAAAATAAGCCCCATGCCATTATCACTCACTTCTTCATGTCTGTTGCCCTCTCTCTCCCTATGAAAATTGATAATCTACTTTTTGTTTCAATGTCTATTCTGGCCATTTCATGTCAATGGAATTTTACAATTTGTGGTCTCTTGTGACTGGCTTCTTTCACTTAGCATGACATTTTTTTTTTAATTTTTTTTTTTAACGTTTATTTATTTTTGAGACAGAGAGAGACAGAGCATGAACAGGGGAGGGGCAGAGAGAGAGGGAGACACAGAATTGGAAGCAGGCTCCAGGCTCTGAGCCATCAGCCCAGAGCCTGACGCGGGGCTCGAACTCACGGACCGTGAGATAGTGACCTGAGCCGAAGTCGGACGCTTAACCGACTGAGCCACCCAGGCGCCCCAGCATGACATTTTTGAGATTCATCTATATTGTGGCCTGTATCCATACTTTATTCCTTTTTCTATTGATGAATAATATTCTATTTTATGGATATGACATAAATTCATTTATCCATTCATGAGTTGATAGACGTTTGGGTAGTTTCCACATTTTGGCTGTTATGAATAATGCTTCTTTGAACATTTATGTGTAAGTTTTTGTGTAGACATACGGTTTTATTCCACTTGGGTATATACTTAGGAGTGTGATTGCTGGGTCATATGGTAGCTCTGTGTTTAACATTTTGAACAATTGTCGAATTGTTTTCCAAAGCAGCTATGCCATTTTACACTCCGACCAGAGAGCTGTCACACAGGTCACAGAGTGACAATTCTCCAGGAATGGGGCTTTTCTGGGACTTCCACATCCTTTCTGCTTCCTCCAATAACTGCCAGAGCTGTTGGCTTTCACAGCTACCATTGTTCCAAGGTGCTGGGGCGACGATACGGGATTCAGGAAAGGTTCACTGTTCTTGTTTATACCCAGCTACTTTTTTCCTTTTAATTTTTTTAACATTTATTTATTTTTGAGAGACAAAG
The DNA here is from genome assembly GCF_022079265.1 of Lynx rufus. NCBI lineage: Eukaryota > Metazoa > Chordata > Mammalia > Carnivora > Felidae > Lynx > Lynx rufus. The sequence goes on from NW_025814856.1 coordinate 123,510,730, forward strand.
TATGAGTGGGGGAGGGAAGAGAGAGAGGGAGACACAGAATCCAAAGCAGGCTCCAGGCTCTGAGCTGTCACCACAGAGTCCAATTCAGGGCTTGAACTCAAGAACCACGAGATCATGACCTGAGCCGAAGTCGGACGCTCAACTGACTGAGCCGCCCAGGTGCCCCCAGCTACTTTTTTCTTGAATATATGTTCCTTAGATTGTTACAGGACTTTGGTTAGTTCTAGAGTTATGAAAGAGTTAATTTTGACAGTTCTTGCCAGTGTTCCTGTTGTTTTTATGGAGTAGGAGGGTTTGGAGGTTATTTTTCCACTATTCTAGAAGTACCTCTCTCCCTTTATGTCTTTGTAATAAAAGACATTTCTTTCCTGGAGCTGTAGTAGGATATTTGCAAGAAAAAAAATGTGTGTTCCTTCTAGCATTTTGGTCCAGACCCTACATTTATGTTATTATTCAGGAACAATGGATTTTAAATTTTCCGCTAGCAGAATATCAGGTAGTAAGACACACCAGAAGGAAAGATATTCTTGGTTAAGGCCACCTTTCTTTTAAATTCCCATATGATCAGCAGTCTGTTTTATTTCAGTCTGAAGCCAGATCCAGTGGTTATGTTTATATTTATGTTGTATACCCAATAACACTCTGGACATTCCTGAATTTGAGAAATGGCTCCTCAGAAATGCAGATATCATTTTGAACTCTTTATTGTTCTCTGTACAGCATAAGGACATTAGGTTACATTTGTGGCGTTCTTGTCATTAATAAGAGCTTCAATATTTTCTAGCTCATGTGTTTTTTTCCTCACAGTCACCTGTGCAACAGCTCAAGCCGTCAGCTTATTACCTTTTTTAGATGCTGGACGTTGGCTCGGAGGAGTTAAGTAACTTGCCAGAGAACAACCAGTTAATATGCACCAAGGTTAGGAGTTGAATCCAGGTCACCTACATTAAAGGTTAGAGACCTCTTCACTATACCATCCAGTGGCCTGGATCCCAGGTTTTTGATTGTTGTTTAATACAAACCATCTGATGCTTAAAATACCTATACAACATCCAGGATTTTCTCAAGCATCTAAAATAAGGGGGCTGGGGAGGTGAGTCCATGAATGTTTCCAATAAATTATGCTTTACAAGGGAAGGCTGGAGCTAAATACCTTTGCTTTTGGAGGGGCGGAGGATGTAGACGGGACTATGAGGCTTAACTTGAGCTCATCAGCTTATCTGAAAAATAATTCTGCATGCAGGTCTGCAGATTTGTACTTTTTCTAGTAACTTAACAAATATTTACTAAGCATCCATTATGTGTCCAGAGCTATAAATAATACTGACAAATCCTCTACAAAAAGAAGAGGTGACATACAAAGTAAAAGGTATATATGCCTCTTGACTATCGTGATTTTCTGTTTCATTCAATACTGTATGCCCATATCCTTAGGACATATGCATATCCTGTTACATAATTGGTGTTCAATAAATATTTATGGCATTAATTAACTCACAAGAAATTTCAGATATTTTTAAAGGTTATAAAAAGAGAAAATGGGGTAATGTAGTATACAGTGTCTGGGCACAGGGAGCTATATTATACCACATAATTAAGGAAGGATTTCTGAGGAGAGTATCAGACACTCTTGTCATCTGACCTGAGAGTAAGTTATGGCTTATATTTTGAAACCTACTTCAGAAGCAACCACAGAGAAAACTCCTGACTTAGCAGCTATGTTTATGCTTTCAGATCACAAGGACTCCTGAAATGTCCTTTCTTGTTCCCTAGAGTAGAATGGCAGGGGTGGATGCCAGACCACACTGGGGTCCATTGCTAATATTTTCCATCGGCCAAGGGACTCAATGGATATTTCCTTTTAGCTATAAGCTGTAGGCTTGAGAGTGTAACTTACTTCAGGTTAACTTTATACTAATTTTTTAAAGGAGGATAAGATGGCTTCAGGACATATATATTGATTAGCAAAGTGGTACAAGTTACCATAATCCAGAATTCACCCTTAGAAAACAAAGTGACAAAGGTTCATTAAACACATACTGCCAATATATTCTCAGTTGTTCTTCAGGCATGGATACAGGACTAACTGGAGAAAAGCCAAAGATTTGATACATGTAGGTTAATGGAAAAAGGTCCGATCACATGTAGTATTCGTGTGAACTGCAGTAAGTTATTTGAGGCCCACAAACCTCAATGTTTCCATTTCACAATGAGCATGATAACATTTACCCAACTTGGGTGATGGGCATTGAGGAGGGCACCTGTTGGGATGAGCACTGGGTGTTGTATGGAAATCAATTTGACAATAAATTATATTTAATATAAAAAAAATTCACCCAACTTGGAGCTGTAAGCATGAGGGACATGTACGGAACATCACAAGCAATAATGGCAAGCAGTAAGTGGTAGCTGTTAGCCCTATTGTTACCAAGAAGGATTCATCTCACAGATCCTTTGCAAATCCTCTTCTGTTATTTCTATGGACAAAGATATAAAGACATGAGTGATTATCAGTGTATTGTCCTTAGTACTCTTTTAAGGAAAATGAAACATTAACTTTTAAAAAATGGAAATCCTTTCTCTGATTCTTAGGAGTAAAGTATGTGTAACTACATACACTTTAATTTTCAGGTATGATCAAGACTGTTACTAGTAACATACTAGGAATCAAAGTAAGGACCAATGCAAGTAGTATGGTAGAGGTTACTGGGATTTCTAATTCAGTCTTCTGTTAAGGGGCCTGGCTGCTAGACAATGCTTTGAAAGCATGACAAGATGCCTACTATCCACATGAACACGTAAATTATTGGAATTCTTGCCATTTTCAAGAATTGTGGTTTGTTATCAATATATTAGTAACATCATCTTTAATTGACCATGGCTTTCTATTGTGGCTTTTCTTGATTTTTTAAAAGGTGCATCAATGTTCATTTATATTTCTTTATTTATCATATTTATGGTTAGCCCTTCAGGGCCTAGAGATGACTGTTTATATACCTGGGCTTTTTGCTTTCAATAGTTAGATTTTTTAACATGTAGGTTCCAGAGTTCAGTTATGAATCATCGCTACCATTTGTCTTTGGCACTGACTTTGGGGAAAGGTTTGTGTTAGAGTGATTTATTAGGAAGTATTCCTAGAAAAACAAACAAACTAACTAACATAGGGGGACTGAGGAGTGGGACCGTGAAGAGAAGGAGGTAATAGACTTTTTAATGCACCCTTCCACAGAGCAACAAAGGTCTAATTTTTTCATCATCTCATTGGTTCCACAGGCACTATCTGTTATTTTAGCCTTGAAAAGAGCTAGTAACTTAAATCACACAGTACATTCCCCAGGTAGCTGGAAGAATAGTTTTCAATGGCTTTTTTCTGATTTCCTCTGTGCCCAAAGCAAGAAACAGCATGAGGATTATGCACAAGTGAATGAGACAAAACACGCAAGACCAAAAAGGTTTCTAAAATGCATATGCTGGCAGCATGAAAGCATTAGCTTGTCTTTCAAACAATCATCAGACTCCCAAACCTCTCCTGCCTTCCTTTTGCCTCTCCAAACCTGAGCACTCCATTGATCAATGGAGTGATTTTAATCTTGATGGCTGGCATATATGGTGTGATTGCCCTGGTCGTATTCCAATCTAGATAATTATATCTCCTCTTCCTCAAGCCTCCTGTTGCTGATATTCTGAGTGGCATTCTTTCCTTTTTAACCAACTGCTCCGGGGCATCACTGTGAGGTGGTAAACAGTTGGAGGGAGCTGCCCCAGAAATGGTTGCACATCAGTGGTAGGTGTGCTGTCCTGGTACAATTTGTCTATCAGCTTTGTTCAATATTCAAACCTTGTGGCATCTTTCAGGAAGAAAAGCCTAGAGAAAAAGCCTAGATCTTACGATCATTCCTAAACCCTTAGAAGATTTGAAGCATTGCTCTCCTGAGGATGGAGATAACACCAACAAATAAAAAGTGATAGACCTTTCCAGAGAGGGTGATTAATGTAAAGGGGTTTCTCAATATGAAGTATTCATTGATAACCTATCATAAAATTAGCCTTCTGTTCAGGTTACCCACAGGTATCATACCTCCGTGCAGTATTAGGCATTTCTAAGTTAAGCAAGAGGGGCATTAAAATAGCCCCCAAGGGGTACCTGGGTGGCTCAGTTGGGTGAGCGTCTGACTTCAGCTCAGGTCGTGATCTCGTGGTTCATGGATTCGAGCCCCGCATTGGGCTCCATGCTGACAGCTCAGAGCCTGGAGCCTACTTCTGATTCTGTGTCTCCCTCTCTCTGCCCTTCCCCCTCTTGCATTCTGTCTATCTGTCTCTCTCTCTCAAAAATAAAAGAAACATTAAAAAAAATTTTAAATAGCAACCAACTATACCCAACAATTTACTTAAAAGAAGATGCGTTATCAGCATAACATCAAAACCATCACGCTTTATGTGAAGAAAACTTCATTGTGACTAGAGATAACAGAGTTCAGACAACATTATTTCAGAGAAAACACATTCCAATTGGTCACCTCCATTAACAGATATTCTCCAGACAAGTTCCTTATCTTCTAAATAAGCCAATGTCTCATTTTCTTAAGAAAAAAAAAGTCACCATACTCTCTTGTCATTTTTCTGGTTCATGGTTGTGTCCCTCCCTCCAGCTCTTAGGGGAGGGACACTACTTTACCTAAAATAATCAGTTAATTTGGTTTAGGGAACAGAGATAAAATATTTGAATTTCAGAAAACAAAAATTTGAGTTCTTCAGAAGAAATGTGCTTGCATTTACTTCTAACCCTACAAATCACTTCAGGAAAAGAAAATATAGTCCCTTTTCTATTTTAGCAAGGGAAATGGTGGGGAAAGAATTTCAGAAGCACACTTATATCTATTGCTGTTAAAGAAATTCTACACGCTCTTCAGACATTTCCTGATAGTTGTGGCCTCCCCACAATCCTAAGGAAGCTTGGAGAAGGCAGAAGGCCATCTTCCTGATAGACTTTTAGGAATTGCCTTCCTTCTTGATTCTATTAGTGTTACAGAAGCAAGGGCTATGATGTCCATATCCAGATCAAAAGTATAAATATTTCTCCAAACTTAAGAACTTTTCTGCTTTATGTATATCTTTCTAGTCACTACCCAATTTGTCCCTCCTTCCCCACAACATGACCAATAGCCCATAACCAATAATTAAGGCTGCTCATGGGAAAATGCAAAGAGGGCAAGTTTACAAATTCTTTGGGAGTTCATCTCATGTCCTTTTCTTCTGATATACAACACTGCTGGAGGCATCTGGGTACCCAAGCTTCACAAAACTTTTGGTCAAGAATGGGAAGGCACAAAATGTTTCTTTGCTGATCCATAGCTCACTCCTAAGACAAAATGCCTCCAGTAGGCTCTTCTCCTTAGAGAAGGTAGAGAAGACATTAAAGAAGGTTTTGAGTCAAGGGGCACCTGGGTGGCTCAGCCGGTTAAGCCACCACCTCTTGATTTCAGCTCAGGTCATGATCTCATGGTTGGTGAGTTCGAGGGTTCCTTCTTTGCCCCCATCCCCCCACATGTGCTCTCTCTTTCTCTCTCTCTCAATCTCTCTATCTCTCAAAAAATAAATAAACTTTAAAAGAAAAATAAAAAGGCTTTGAGTCAAGATAGCCAAAGGGAGGGGTGCCTGGGTGGCTCAGTCGGCTGAGCATCCAACTTCAGCTCAGGTCGTGATCTCTAGGTTAATGAGTTCGAGCCCCGCGTCAGGCTCTGTGCTGACAGCTCAGAGCCTGGAGCCTGCTCTGGATTCTGCGTGTCCTTCTCTCTTTGCCCCTCCCCAACTCACACTCTGTCTCTCTCTTTGTCAAAATAAATAAACATTAAAAACGAGAGAAGAGAAAGAGAGAGAGAGCCAAAGGGAGCCAAAGAAGGCCAGAAGCAGACTTTCAGAAACTTGCTTCCTTAATTGGGTTACGATGTAGAACATCATAATTATAGTTGAGGATTAAGACTCACCTACAATTATTCCTATTTTGTGAATGAGGAAATCAATACTCGTAAAGGTTAAGTAATTTGCTCAAGTTCACCCAGCTGGCAAATGTTGGCATCAGGACAAAGCCCAGAACTCTCTGACTCCAAATGGCATACTCTGCCCAGATCCCGTGCTCTAAATAACTTTATTATAAAATGCGCTTTGCTGATGCAGACTGCTTTCTATCAGAAGCCAGATGGATAAGATGGTTTGTCCCACATATCACAGGGGGTGGGCGACACACAGCATTTCAGGATTCACTCTGTACAACCTGACGGCCCATCGCCTTATATATAGCATGTCTGAGAGAGGAAATCCCTCCACTCCCTGTCTCCGTCTTTACCTTTGTCTTCTTCCAATTTCTAAAGTACACTCATGCTGTCTCTAATTTGTATGTAGTAACCATAATATTCTATTCGTTGTTAAAAATAGATTTAGCCCCCTCTCCTTTTCTTCACCTGTAAATACACGTGAGGTATTCTTTCTCCATCTCCAGAGGCTTTAGTTCACTAAAGCTCTAACATGAGCCAATATGTATACTCATGTTAGATATTTAGGGGTGGGATTGGGGTTATGGTTATTTTCAGGCAATCACATTTTTGTCATTATAAAATAAAGGCTTATGACCACATCTCTAGGCCAACCCTCATACTTTACATATGAGGAAAGAAAGTCCCCTGAGGTAATTTGCTCCAAGTGCCAGTGATAATTAGTGCCAAATCCAGACCCAAGATTCCATTTTTAATCTTCAATTCTGATGATTTTTTGATTAACCAATTCTCTGTGTAACATGTTCCTAATTTACTCTTTGTTTACACCATATGTGTAAAGCTGAGTTCAAGCAGGTAAATCCACTATACCACAGCATTCTGATGTCAGGAATAATGTCCGATTTCTCTTCAATCCCTAGAATTTCCCTTAGTGACTGGCACATGGGAAACACTCAAAAATATGTATGTTGAAGAAACAGATGACCAAATAGGTTTTTAAATAAAGCATGTTCTTAAAAACAGCTAAAAAATTAGAGTAAGCTTTTCTTGTGATGTCTTTGTTTCTTGATGAAACCCAGCGTATTTTATTGATTTTTAATTTATCTATTTATTTTTAATTGAAATTCAAGCTAGTTAACATACAGTGTTGTCTTGGCTTCAGGAGTAGAACCCAGTGATTCATCTATTACATGTGACCCCCAGTGTCATCCCAAAAGTGCCCTCCTTAATGCCCATCACCCATTTAACCCATCAGCCCACTCATCCCCCACCCCCCGCCACCACCAGCAACCCTCAGTTTGTTCTTTGTATTTAAGAGTCTCTTATGGTTTGCCTCCCTCTCTGTTTTAATCTTATTTTTCCTTCCCTTCCCCTCTGTTCATGGGTTGAGTTTCTCAAATTCCAAATAAGAGTGAAATCATATGATATCTTTTAAAAAATCTTTTCCTTTATAAAGTTATGTTATAAATGCTTCATCAAAATAAAATGATCTCACCCAAAATTGCAACACTATATTTCAGATTCAGCTACGTTAAATGTTAATAAGAAGGTTCTTTATTTACAGGTATTTAATGATGATTAAAAAAAAACCTTCAGCAAACTTTGCTAAGACTTCTTTATCTACGTATGGCTCAATCTGTGATTTTTCCAGTGTTAAAAGGAACCCAAGTTGATTCTAAAATCAAAGAACAGACAGAAGTTCAAGTGGGTTGTAATCTTGGCAAAAACATGTTCTGCCAAGAAAAAAAAAAAAAAAAAAGAATTCAGCCTCCAAATCTGTTACTGTGCATGCATCTTCTGGTTTTCCTTTTGTATGAGCAAAGTCCAGGAAAGAGAATCATAGCAACACATAAAGCAATGGAGTATATTTTGTGTGACTAAAAACATAAAAATTGCTCGTTTGAAATTAGACCAACTGTATAACTCCTTTTGAAAAGTCAATTTGTAGTTGGCCACCCTATCACCACAATTATACTTCAAGTTTGGGTATATAACCTTATGTTCCCAGAACTGCCATGAATAACATTGTATTGTATTGTATTGTATTGTATTGTATTGTATTGTATTGTAAGTTTATGTATTTTGAGAGAGAGAAGGACAGCACAAGCCAGGGAGGGGCTGAGAGAGGGGGAGAGAGAGAATCCCAAGTAGGCTCCACACTGTCAGCACAGAGCCCAATGTGTGGCTCAAATCCACCAACTGTGAGATCATGACCTGAGCCAAAACCAAGAGTTGGATGCTTAACCGACTGAACCACCCAGGTGCCCCTGTCATGAAAGCATTTTAAATCATTGTAATTAGCCTAATTGCCTAAATAGCACCTAATCTGATGCTACTAGGTAGAAATAAGTTTTTCTAATATGTTTTTGCTTGTATTTCACTATTTACAGATCTGCAGTTGTCCTTTTCCTTTGTTATCATGTTTCCCTTTGCTATCATGAACATCCCAAAGGTGGATACAACAGCTTAATTTGAGTTCCCCCCTGTAGTAGTTATTCAAAATTTCTGTTCTGAATAGCTTTTAGCATTTAAATCCAACAGTTTTCACATGTCCATGAAACCATGCTCTATCAGAGAAAACAGTGCTGTTGGGGCCTCAGGTTAAAGGGACTTAGTTTTAAATTTTTTTTTTTTCAACGTTTATTTATTTTTGGGATAGAGAGAGACAGAGCATGAACGGGGGAGGGGCAGAGAGAGGGAGACACAGAATCGGAAACAGGCTCCAGGCTCTGAGCCATCAGCCCAGAGCCTGACGCGGGGCTCGAACTCACGGACCGCGAGATCGTGACCTGGCTGAAGTCGGACGCTTAACCGACTGCGCCACCCAGGCGCCCCAAAGGGACTTAGTTTTAAATGTGCCCCCAAACTCTTGTTATAAGACCATTTATTCTTTGTAAGGGCCACTGGCATCCTCAAAGTTCATTCTCAGAACATTAGACTGTGAACTTCTGGAAAGGAGAGGGATGATCCTATTCACCATGTATCCCCTGAATCTAACACATTGTCTAGCACACAGTAAGCACTCAATAGATAAATGTTTGTGGAATGAATGAATAAATATAGCAAACTTCTTCTAGAAGGTAGCTAATCATCAGTATTAAGATTATTTTATTGTTTAGGAGGCATACCTTGTGAATTGTGTGTTTCAAAGAAAACATATGTTGGGAAAGATGTCCCGGGATATTTTTCATTGCTATCAAAATAAATAGAAAAGCATTCTTAGTATTTTTCTGTAGCATCTATGCTATCCTTAATGTATGGCTTGTCCAGTAGACAAGCTCTTCAAAGCCTGGGCTGCATCTTTCAATTCTCCTCATTGTCCATCCAGTGCCTGGCACAGAGTAGCCAATCAGTAAGTGGTTGTTGTTATATGAATGGGAATATATATAAAATAATTTTACCAAAATTTAAAAAGGCTTGGTAGCAGAACATTAGTAATGCAAAGAAGAAAAGAAAAGAAAAAGCTGACATGGAAGATATTCTCTAGAGAATCATCAGCATAAACAGGACAAAGAGAAGTAAGTGAGTAAATATTACAGATATGGAGGACAATGCCCAATCCTCTGTTCATCTTTTCTCCAAGCTTGAGTGAGTTGAGGTCCCTAAAAACCCAAACCTCTTTTTTATTAAAAAGCAGATTAATCAGAATTAACATGAAAGAATATAATGCTATGAGAAAATTAATCATGGCAAGGCATTTTTAGTTGTCAGGTTGATTGTATAGGGTATATCACTCAAACAGGAAAGAGAAAGTATATCAAAGTGTTTGACTAAAAAGAGTTTGAAAAGAAATTATTTACTATGGTGGGCTGGATTGAAGGAACCAGTAAGAGATTGGGAAGTACCCCCAAGACTAGCAAGAGTACAAGGCCATGTCTGAAAAGACAGACAGAATCATGCAACTGGAGCCAGATCCAAGTGGAAGCCTTAGAAGAGAACACCTCACCAAGACTCTTACTAAAAAAGGAACGCAGCCATTTTCAAAAAGCACCTTGAAGGAAGTGGGTGAATAAATACTCCATATTATTTCCCCTGCCCTTCAACCTCCTACTTCTATTTAGCACCTTCCATCAGTGGAACACAAATGCAAGCTTGGAGCACAGATGGGACAGAGAATGACCTGAGCGAGGCAGTGAAGGTAAGGAAGGGTGAATGGAAAGCACCAGCACACAGCTGGCTTCCCTGAGAGCCCCCTTTGTCTCGGATGCAGCCATGAGTCTCACATCTGTCCCCTAGAATGCAGCTAGATGAAAATCATAAGCCTGATTCTTGAAGAATCTCTTAGTTCTCTAGCTTGGTGAATCTAAATGTTTGGTTTTTTCTTTTTTCCTTTTTGAACCCTGGATTATTACTTTTGATGAAGTAGACTGCCACATAAAAGGGATACTTCCTCCTATCTGAGGATTTGACATAATCATCTGCCAATCAACTGGTTAACTCAAGCAGGAATAACGTTTGCTCCCAGACTGGAGCAAACAAAAAACGAAAAACATTTGGACTGGTTGTCTCTACAACTGTGGCAGTCGAATCAGTACAGAAATTAAAAGCTACAAAAAAATCAGCATTACAAAATCTGCAATCCACCCATTGCCTAAGATGGTGATGGGGACATTGTTCATTTTACCCTGGGAACTTCTAATTTTCTATTTTCAAATATAGGATAAGCACTGGATCTAAATTTAAATGTGTCATTACATTCTTCCAGGATAATGAATGCAGGTTTGCTATTAAAAATTGGATCTGTGCCCCTTCTTTTTTGTCTCAGGAATATCTAATAAATAAGAATCTATGTAGACAAAGAGGATATGTAATTGAAACAATACAATCTTTATAGATTCTTAAAAATGTTCTGTTTTAGAAATATGTAATTGAATTAGAATTCTAACCTGTTTCATTCCAAAATTCTGCATGACCAAACCCCTAATTACTTTATTCCACTTAGCTCCAGGCACACTGGCTTCTTTTCTCCTGTGGGTGGAAACATAGCTTGTGAGGGGGGAGGGAGCAGAGAGAAACATCACAAGTCACTCCCTGTGAATATATTACTCCGTAGTGTCCTTTTCAACAACTGTCAAGGTAATTTGTTGATATGATGATTTTTAAGAAAATGGTATTGAAGAGATGCCAGAGGAAGCAGTGCGAATAATGCATTTAAAAATACAATGGTCAGGGGTGCCTGGGTGGCTCAGTCAGTTAAGCGCCCGACTTCAGCTCAGGTCACGATCTCACGGTCCGTGAGTTCGAGCCCTGCGTCGGGCTCTGGGCTGATGGCTCAGAGCCTGAAGCCTGCTTCCGATTCTGTGTCTCCCTCTCTCTCTGCCCCTCCCCCGCTCATGCTCTGTCTCTCTCTGTCTCAGAAATAAATAAACATTAAAAAAAATTTTTTTAAATACAATGGTCAGACCATGGGACCAATAGAGAGGGGTTTTCGTGCTCACTTAACCTCTCAACAAACATCCTCTTAATAGATGCCGGAAGATAGTGGAGGCACATTTTAAATTGGAATTTGTTGCTGAAGAATTCTATACCCTTTCAAATTGTCGTATATTTAGTAAAGCATCATTTCAGATAAACAAAGTCTCAGGAATTATAAATTACATAGGCATAATGCAAATGCCATGAAAATTCTTAGAAGAAACATGACAAAATAATTCAACAACAATATCCTGGATCTAAAACCCAAATCATATCATAGAAAGCTGAATGTAGAAGAAAATAAAATTTTCAGCAAATACAGATTAATTAGGGAGTCAATACGTACTGCTAATTCTTAATGTTGCTAATTGTAGTTTGAAATGTTTGCATATTTTAAGTTAGCACCAATTTAATTTAAAAACACTCTACATGCTTTGTGAATTACCAGAGGGGAAACAGCAATCATGAAAATATAGTATACTTGGCAAAAGAATAAACATTAAAATTTAATTATATTAATAATACTACCAAATATTAAGGCCAGGAACCAGGATAAGTGTTTTATATTATTGCCTTTAATCCTCACTGAAGTCTCTGAGATAGCTATTTATGGTGCATTTCAAAATCAGGTCTACTTAAATGTGATGTTTGGGGGTTATTAATATAACAGTAGGATAGCAAATCCACATTATAACTTGTATCCCAGTTTTCACTGATTTGTATCAGCCATTGGTAATGTCGAACTGTTAAATATTCTAAGGCTGAATTCCAGCTCAGCAGAAGAGATTGTCGTGGACTATAAGTGATGCCTATTTTCAGATTTTCATCAAGTATATCACATATTTGCTGAATGAATTCCAGTTATAAAAATAGAAAACATAAAATTGCAAACATTGAGACCAAATGCATATCTTATGAAAGTAGTTATAGATGGAATAGTGCATCTAACAAAGGAAAAGACTCAAAAGTCATTTAAAAATCTATCCACATTTAAAATAAGGAATCACAGAAAACCTAAAAGAAAAATGAATGGGCAAAAATATACCACAACGTATGCCAATGCAAAAAAGAAAAAGAAAACAGGAATCACAGCATTACTATTAGATACTATGGAATTTTTTAAAAAAAGAGGGACCATATAAAAACTTATGAAATAAGTCCAAAGCTATCTTAAGAGGCATAGACATAGTCTTTTCTCTTTTTAGAGACATTAGAATGAAAATAAATTATCTGACTAATGACATTAGAAAATAAATTTTAAAAAATAAGAATTGGGGCTCCTGAGTGGCTCAGTCGGTTAGATGTCTGACTTCAGCTCAGGTCATGATCTCACGGTTCATGAGTTCAAGGCCCGCATTGGGCTCTGTGCTGACAGCTCAGAGCCTGGAGCCTGCTTCGGATTCTGTGTCTCCCTCTCTCTCTCTCTCTCTCTCTGCCCAACCCCTACTTGTGCTCTGTCTCTCTCTGTCTCTCAAAAATGAATAAATGTTAAAAAAAATTTTTTAATAAAAAATAAAAATAGAAAAGTAAGAATTACTATCAATCCAAGAGGTAGAAATCCTGAAATATTAGTAACTATTGCCAAAATTAAAAATTATCCAAAAATTGTATCTTTTAAAATGTGCCATAGTCAGTGGTTTTATGGCTGAGCTCTTTTAAAAGTTTAAGGAAATAATACAATATCAGCTCTCCAAGCTGCTTGAGGGCATAGAAACAGACAGAAACCTACCCAGTTATTTGCCACACAAGTGGCACAATTCTTATACCACAGTCTGAAAAAGAAATGCATGTGTTCACAACCACACACATGTGCACACACACATTATAAGGAATTTTTGGAAAGAAAAAAGCTCACATCTATTATGTGAAAAGAAGCAGATTATAAATTGTGTCTGTTATGATTTTAATTTCACAAAATACACACAAAGACAGGTGCACAAAGAAGCTGTGATGGATTTAAAGACCTATAGACATATTATAGTAATTTTCCTGCATGGTTAGAGTATAGGTGATTTTTATTTTCTTATTGACGTTTTTTCATTTTCATAATTTTCTTCACCAGCATGTACTACTTCTGCAATGCAAAAAACAACTAATGGTATTAAGCCAAAAGAAGCAGCTTAGAGAAGCAGCTTCTCTCTCTGCGTCTCTGTCTCTGTCTTTCTCTCTCTTTTTTTTTTTTTTTTTTTGGTAATGATAAAGTTCATGCTCACTAAAGAACAGAGGAAAGACTGCTAAGCCTAGAGCCATAAACGAACAGAGACAGAGAGAAGGAAGAAAGGGAAAGAGAGAAAGAGAGAAAAGAAAAAAAAAGAAAAAGAAAGGAAGGAAGAATTCCCAGGTAACAAGAGGTTGAAACAAAAATGTCGAGAAGGCACTCATGGAAGTTTTAAAAACCTTATGTAGAAATCTTGATAGGATAGAAACTCCTCCGTCTAAGCCTGCTGGCATAGAAGGAAGAATCAAATTGCTTCAGGAATATTTGCCACAATCACGAATGTTCTCAGCCATTCTTCAGTTCTAGGATCACAGTCAAGATAAATATAAGCTCTGTGAAGGCAGGTACCTTTGTTGATGTTGTGCAGGAGTTTCTAGAACAGTGTAGGATCCCGCAGGGGCCCAGTGAACGTTTGTGAAATGAAAGAACGAGGGTTTGCAGTAGAGCACCCCCCGGCTCTGTGTCGTGGCCTCTTCTCTTCAGAGTATTCTCAGTGGCTTGGCCCACAGCAAGAATGGGTTTCAAAGCGAAAGGTAACACCAACAGATTTTAGAATGAAGACCAAAATCATCTTGACAGGATTAGCCAGACCAAATTTCACAAGAAAACAAAATAGAGACTGATCTCAGTATAACTCAACTGGGAACCCAACATCTGACTAGACTAACCCTTGGGCTGTGTGGATAGGAGTGAAATATTCAGAAGTAGGCAAAGGGGAATCCTCCTGTACTCCATGTTGGTCAGACCACATCGCACCTACTGAATCTAGTTCTGAGTCCTGGATCGTATAGCAAACATTACTGGGTAATGCTTATTCAAAAGTACAAGACAATGGCTTGAAAACTCTGCCCTGTGAGGGCTGATTTAAAGGATCTGGGGATATTTAAGCTGAGGAGGAAAGGCCTGGAGAGTACAAGAGAGCTGTCTTGAGGAAAAGGGGTTAAACATGTTCGGTATTACTCCCTGGAGCAAACTATGACCAAGAAATGGAAAATGCTAAAGCAGATTCAGCTCAATATAAGAAGCATTTTATAAAAGGTATGATATGCTCTGACTCGATAGAAGTAGGTCCCTGTCACCACAAACGTGTAAGCACTAGCTAGATGGCCGTCTGTAAGGAATGTTCTGGAAGGGATTCCTGCATTGGATGATAGGTGACACCATTCTATCTTCCAACCTGGAGAACTGACTTTTGTTTGCTCTATAAAACATGTAAAATTCATTTTTCAAATGCCTTTGGGGGAACACAGCCTCTGGAGTCCAGACACTTCACACTGTCCCTATTGTCTTGCATTCTAGCTGCTTCACAAGCTTATGCCATGCCCAGCTCCTGAGGCATTTAAGTTTGCATAGTCTGTAATGTCCAGTCCAGTTCCAAGATAATTGGCGTCTGTGACTCAACCTCACCACAGAGCTGTCACAGAATTTTCTCCCACTAGGAGGCAGAAGGGAGGGGAACATGGCAAAGAAATCGGTGAAGTATAATAGATCCATGTAGACAGTGAGCCCCAATTTAAGGCTGAACTATTCTGCTCTATACAACTCCAGCACATGGTACACCCCCTAAAGACTCCTTTTCTTTTCCTCCCTCCCTCATTTATGTTTCAATTCCATAGACTTCCTTTCTCCTGAGCCTCTAGGAACTCAGACTACATTGAGAGTAAAACTCTCTACTTAGGATTCAGAAGTTATTATCAGCTCAGCTCAGAAAAGCAACCCTTTGAGTTGACTTTTCTGACTACTTTTAGCCATTCCAGAGACTCGGGGCGGGGCCCTGGCTCCTCTGTTCTGTGGTTGGTGTAATGCTGCCACCTGCTGATTATTCAGGCAAAGTGCCTGAGGCATCTGTCTCCTGGCGGGCAGAAATGTTTCAAACTTATTAGGCAGTGAAGCAGTCTTACCCAGGCAGGGTCCACCCACCTGGGACGGTAAAATCTAACTCTGTGAAGACAGTCCTGTGCTGAAAAAAGTAATTTCTAACAAATATTAATATTAATAATGGTACATATTAATGATATTTATTAATATTAAGTTATTAATATAATTTATTAATGATATTAATAGTGAC
The DNA here is from genome assembly GCF_022079265.1 of Lynx rufus. NCBI lineage: Eukaryota > Metazoa > Chordata > Mammalia > Carnivora > Felidae > Lynx > Lynx rufus. The sequence goes on from NW_025814856.1 coordinate 123,526,421, forward strand.
AGAATTCTAATTGGTAATGTTACTCTGTCACAAAAATTTATACATATATATATGTATATATAATCTTTTACATGTACAGAAAGTCTTCAAGTATTCGTGTATCCAACATGTATTATTAAATATTACCCTCATCACAACCCACAAGTAATCTATCATTACCACATTTATTCTTTTTCCCATGATGAAACATTCGGAGAGCATAAATGGCGTGCCCTAGATCACACAGCTAATAAATGAGAGAGTCAGAATCTGAATCTAGTAGATCTGGTTCCAGATTTTCTAAATGACTCAGTTATGGGACCTGTATGCATCTCAGTAACATATGATGTAGAGAAGTTAGCCCCCTTGAGCTGTGGGATTGGCAGAGTGGGGGACCCAGCAGTCTAAAAGGGGCATGACAAACCCATTAGATGGCTGATGGTGGTTTGGAACAGGATCCCTCCCGTAGTGGAGGGTTTGAATAATAAGATCTAGCTAGGAGAAAAAGACTGGTAGGTAGAGGTAAGGTGGGAAGTCAAGGCCCCAACCTAGTGAATTAAGGAGGAGCTGTAGTTCTTGGGCATATTAAGAGTCTGTGGAAAATTCCATTGTAGGTGATGAGGCTTCTAAAGTTCTCCCAAACCTGGCCTAGATGGCTTCAGCAACTGAGCTGGGTTGGCCTGGGGGTGCTGGTAGTACTTCCATCACTCCCACCAGAGGCCATACTGTCTTCCCATAAGTCTTGCTCTCCATATCACTTATTAGGTGTGAGGACATAGGAGTAACAAACAAACACGTTTGAATTTGTCTGTTTGTTTCATCATCTATTGATCTATTGTAGCCACCCTGGGTGGGGAAGTTTCTCACCTTTTGTATCATTTAATTGCTACAACCGTAAGGGAATGTTTAGAATTTTGCAAACCCAATTTCAAGATGTTTATTGTCTAGTTGCTGAAAAGGTGGTTTATAGGCAAGAAAGATTTTTAGTTTTCTGAAGAAACTAAACCATCTGTAAACTGGCCCACATTTTTCTTGGTGACTCTTTCTAAATGATTCAGATGCATGTATTTGACTCCTAAAATACAAGATAAACAAGCCTCTATTCCTGGGAGAACTATGCCCAATTCCACCATTTGATCTCACCATCAAAGAAAAACTCTCAAAATCTGGTTGTTTCACAAATACACTTAAATGAGTTTCGGAGGTTATTTTTGTTGTTTTTGTTGTGCTTTAGACTAGTGTAATTAACTGAAGGTAACGGTTATAATTTTTAAACATCCATCTTAGAGGAAATTACTCTTTTTACCTTTTAGAGGCCCTTTATGTTAGTGGTTGTTTATTTCCATTTGGACCAGATTGATATGGACCAACCAGCATATGGAGGAATGAACTGCAACATAGAATTTTGTTCTAGTACTTGAATGCACAATTTCATCTTAGACTTGTAAGAAGAGGAATAGCAACCATTTTATATGAAGCTTATACTCAATAATAGTAATTGGTTAGGGATTATCTAGTAAGTTCAAAGACTAATGAGGTACCTGGAGTCCTTCACAGCTTGCAGTGCAAATCTTGCACCAAAACATATAGAAAGAGGAAGAGGTTCCAAAGCTGTTTTGTCCGTCCTTCAGCAAGGTTCAACCCAGCTATCGAATATCTCTGGGCCCTTTAACATTTACATGGTATGAGGACGGAGAGTGAGCGGTAAAAATCAGTCCCTTCTTGCTTTCTCCTGTCCCATGCTCTGTCTACTGCAAAGTGGTTCTGGGGGCTAAGTAGAATGTGGGTCCCAAAGCACGTAAACTGGAACAAGAGTCTTGTGTAGAAAACTTTTGACGATCAGCCATCCACTCTGGAGGGCTAGTCAGTGGAGAGGCCCCAGCCAAAGTGATGAGGGCCCTTGGGTGGTACCAAAAAAGTATTTGACATTCTTCATTGAGAGTTTGAAAGGTTTCTGCCCTAATCATCAATTATTTCATACCCATAGTTGATATAAGGAGAAAAATAGGTGATTTGAAAGACAAAACTAAGAGCCTAGAAGACTAAAAAACTAAAACTCTAGAAGAGTTTTAATATTGGTTAATTATAACAAGAGCAGTGAAGTCTTAAATATTATACCATATTCTGTAAATATTACACAAGTAAATTTCCTATAATAAATATACAGCAGGTATACACTACTTCCTTTGTCAACAAGTAAACAAGTATTCTGTTACCCAGGCTAAGGTCTCTGTAAAGATTGTACCTCATAGTTAAAGGGAAACTTCACAGGGAGTTCCATATAAACTACTCAGTTTTGTAACAGGTGATTGTTGGTTCGTTTGTTTTACTCTCCTAGGTCTTTGTTATAAACCTCACACTACACTGTTAGTGTTTTTTGTTTAAATTTTTTTTTTTTAACGTTTATTTATTTTTGAGACAGAGAGAGACAGAGCATGAACGGGGGAGGGGCAGAGAGAGAGAGGGAGACACAGAATCGGAAACAGGCTCCAGGCTCTGAGCCATCAGCCCAGAGCCTGACGCAGGGCTCGAACTCACGGACCGCGAGATCGTGACCTGGCTGAAGTCGGACGCTTAACCGACTGCGCCACCCAGGCGCCCCCAGGCGCCCCTTGTTTAAAGAGTTAGTTGTTATTTTAAAAGATTTAGAGAATTGAAAAAAAAAAATCTTTAAAACTTACCTGCACCTTTTTTTCTTACAACACTGCAATGATGTCACTCCACTGTCTTCTCACTTAGATCATTTCCAGGGAGAAACTCTCTGCCTTCCTTAACTTTGTTTCCTTTGTGTATAATGTGTCTTTTTGTTTCTGGCTGATTTTAAGACTTTTCTCTTCATCATTTGTGTTGGAAAATTTCACTTTGATGTACCTTGGTACAGTTTTCTTCTTGGTATATATTTCTTGTGCTTGGGGTTTGTTGAACATCTTGAAAGAAACTTTTTTTTGAAACATTTCTTCCAGTGCACCCCCTCCTCTTTGGGATATTCCAATGACCTACGTGTTCCATTACTTGGCTTGTTCCATGGCTCACAGATGCTCTTTTGATTTAAAGAAATTTTTCTTTAATCTCTGTTTTTTACACTTGACCTTAGCCAAAAGGCTGAAAGCTATAATGTCTGTTTTGTATTAGGGATACTTTCTACTGCTATGTCTTCAATTTCATGAATTTTTTCTCCTGCAATTTCTAAAATGCTGTTAATTCCACCCAATATGTATTTTACCTGAGACATTGTAGTTTTCATTTTTGGAATTTCTATTTGGGTATTTTTTATATCCAGCAGTCTCCTCCTTATCATATTTAATCTTTCTTCTAGCTTCTTAAACATATGGACCATAGTCAGACCATTATCCTGGTAGGTAATTCTAACATCTGTGTCAGTTTCAGTTTATTGGGTTGTTTTCCTCACTATGGGTCATACTTTTCTGCTTCTTTACATGCCTGATATTTTTTGTTAGATGCCAGATATTGTAGATTTTACTTTGTGGGTGCTAGATATTACTCTATTTCCATAAATATGCTTGAGCTTAGGTCTGGGACACAGCTGAGTTACTGGGAAACAGTTTGATCCTTTCAACTCTCACTTTTAGGATTTGTGATGTGGGGGGAAATGCTCATTCTAGGCTTAATTAGTCCTCACTCCTGAAGTGAGACCTTCTGAGTACTCTGCCTCATCAGTGCTCTGAGAATTGTGAGGCTTGGGAATCTGGCTGATGGAAGCATTGCACTATTCCAGGCCTGCATGAGTGGTAGGCACTGTGTCTTCTAATCCTTTCCAGTGATTCTTTCCCTAGTCTTTGGTGTTTCCTCAGGAGCTGATCAGCCCTCTGGTAAATACTAAGGGGGGTTTCTGTGAGTTATCTCTTTGTGAAGATCTCTCCTCTCTTCCACTCTTCCCTGCAAACTCCAACTGGCTCAGTCATTCCAGACTCTTAGTTTTATCTTTTCAACTTAGGGAGTCTGCCAGGTTCTGCCTGGGTCTGCCCTCCCTCCCTACACCACAGCCTGTAAACCGTCTCAAGGCAGGAAGCTGAGTGATCATAGGGCCCACATTATTTGTTCCTGCCTTTCAGGGACAGCTACAGCCATTTTTAATTATCTGATGCCAGTACTCTTGAAACCATTTTTTCACATACCTTGTCCAGTTTTTTAGTTGTTTCAGGGGAGGGAAATATAGTTCTTATTACTCCAGCTTGCCAGAAGCAGAAGTCTTCTTTAAGTCTATAACCAGAAACCATTTTCCATGTTTTACCATTAACCATAGAATAAGAGGTAACAGCAAGGTCAAAGACATTGTTTTCTCAAATTTTCTCCCATCGCTCTAGGTTTCAGCTATTAAAAACTTACAGTCTCATATTAAACGGCTAGTATCCAAAATCTATAAAGAACTCCCCAAACTCCACACCAAAAAAACAAATAATCCAGTGAAGAAATGGGCAGAAAACATGAATAGACACTTCTCTAAAGAAGACATCCACATGGCCAATAAGCACATGAAAAGATGCTCAACATCACTCCTCAGCAGGGAAATACAAATCAAAACCACACTGAGATACCACCTCATGCTGGTCAGAGTGGCTAAAATGAACAAATCAGGAGACTATAGATGCTGGAGAGGATGTGGAGAAATGGGAACCCTCTTGCACTATTGGTGGGAATGCAAACTGGTGCAGCCCCTCTGGAAAACAGTGTGGAGGTTCCTCAAAAAATTAAAAATAGATCTACCCTATGACCCAGCAATAGCACTGCTAGGAATTTACCCAAGGGATACAGGAGTGCTGATGCTCCTGTACCCCAATGTTTATAGCAGCACTTTCAACAATAGCCAAATTATGGAAAGAGCCTAAATGTCCATCAACTGATGAATGGATAAAGAAATTGTGGTATATATACACAATGGAATACTACGTGGCAATGAGAAAAAATGAAATATGGCCTTTTGTAGCAACGTGGATGGAACTGGAGAGTGTAATGCTAAGTGAAATAAGCCATACAGAGAAAGATAGATACCATATGTTTTCACTCTTATGTGGGTCCTGAGAAACTTAACAGAAGACCTTGGGGGAGGGGAAGAAAAAAAAAAGTTAGAGAGGGAGGGAGGCAAGCCATAAGAGACTCTTAAAAACTGAGAATAAACTAAGGGTTGATGGGGGGTGGGAGGGAGGGGAGGGTGGGTAATGGGCATTGAGGAGGGCACCTGTTAGGCTGAGCACTGGGTGTTGTATGGAAACCAACTTGACAATAAATTTCATATTAAAAAAAAAAAACTTACAGTCTCTGATTTTTAGATTTTCACTTTAATGGAGGCTGAATTAAAGAATATGGAGTTTATAAACTTAGATTCTACAAAGCTAAGCTTCTTTCTCTTTACTCTGACCCCAGGATGGGATAGTTGGAATTTGGGTTGGGGCGACCACCTCTGGAACCACATCTCCACCAATTATCTCTGTTCAGACAGATGGGCAGTTAAGACTGGTGGGAGAGAGTCCTACAAGGAGATGAGGTGCTGCTACCCTTATAAGCAGGGCTTCCCTTGAGGGCTGGATCCAGAACACTTAAGCAGAGGTTGGACTGCTTGTTTGTGTGCTTTTTGCTTTTAACTCCTCTGCAGCAGCTAGTTCTTCAAGCAAAGGTAAATTCCCTGTTTCTCACTTAGATACCAAATAGCCAAGCATGACATCCATCAACAACCCCACTCCCCAGACCCACACCCAACCTTTCTCCTAGGACAAATGAGGCTCCTCGTTCTGCTACTTGTAGAAGAAGGGCTATTCTCCAAATGCCCTCTGCCCAGGTGACTTCCTCTTCTAACCCCATAAAGCATTTCTTATTAAAGAGCAGCAAAAAAATCTTACAATTTAATCTTTAGCAAGTTGATCCTCTAGTAGCCACCCATATCCCCCACCCCCGCTAAAGTAACATATCTATGCAAAAAGTTCAAATAGATTTAGAATTTCCAGACGCTTATGTTTACAAAGTTGTTATCTGCCCTCACTTAACACTGTTCTTTCTCTGCCCCTTCCAGCCTATTGCAATGACAAGAGAAGCAGTCTAAAACATGAGCACAGACTTGTAGTCATATAGAGTCCAGATGAAGCTAGCTAGGTTCTTATCTAACATTTCGTTAAAAAAAATAAATAAAGAAAGAAGATATACATGTCTTAGTCAGTTAGGGCTGCTATAACAGAATACCACACATTGAGTGGCTTACAAACAACAGAAATGTATTTCTCCCAGTTCTGGAGGCTTGAAGTTCAAGATCAAGGTGCTGGGCCATTTCAGTGCCTGGTGAAGAGCCACTTCCTGGTCCACAGATGGTCACCTTCTCACTGTGTTCCTGCATGGTGGAAGGGACAAGGGGGCTCTCCTCTTTGGGGTCTTTTTTATAAGGTACTAACTCTATTAATGAGACCTCGGCTCTCATTTCCTGATCACTTCCTGATCTTAATACCTCTTAATACCATCACCGTGGGGGTTAGGATTTCAACATATGACTTTTGGGGGCCATAATATTCAGTTCATTGCAAAATATATACACACAGATATATACATTTTGTTTGTTATTGTTTTATCAGCGTGGTATTTAAGATATTCGCATTTCCTGCTGGATTTTCTTCCCCTTAGTCAAGACGCATCACAATCATTTGTTATTTAGTTTTAAGAGATGGTAGTTCTTTTTACTTTATTTCATGTTTTTACTCCTTGTATCAGGAAACCAGTGGCACAATTTTCCATGGGCCCTCTGATAATCGATAAAGTAAATCCTTGTAATTCCCTCCTTCATCTACATTTCTGCATTGGGCATTTATGAGGATCTACGGCATGTCAGGCACAGAGGGGGTTTGATCTCAGTCCTGTTGACAGCCTATTTCCCTTCACTTACTCCAGGCCTCTTTATTTCTTTCCACAGGTGCCACAGTGAACAGAGAAAACAGCTGCCAGTCTGACAGCAGCGGGTTCCTGGATGAACCACCAGAACCACTGCCCCTGCAGGTAGAAAGTCCCTGGAGGGCTGGAATAGGAGTAAAAAGAAAGATAAGTAGATAACACGCTGCCACATTTGGAAAAGAGCAACCAGCCCTTAGAAGATATGCACCCTAGGCACCCAAGGGACAGGGGACGATGAAATCACAATAAACAAGGTGCCATAGGGACACCTGGGGGGCTCAGCCAGTTGAGCTCAGGTCATGATCTAGCAGTCCTTGAGTTTGAGCCCTGCCTTGGGCTCCTTGCTGACAGCTCCAAGCCTGCTTCAGATTCTGTGTCTCCCTCTCTCTCTACCCCTCCCCCACTCAACACTCTGTCTCTCTCAAAAATAAACATTAAAAAAAAAAAAAAAGCAAGGTGCCATAAAGCTTAGCATTCCTTTCCTTTTTTTTTCTTTTGACTTTGCTAAATAAGGAAGGTGAGCCTCCTAGAGAGAAGGTCCCAGTTAAAGTAGTAAACTAACATAAACCTGAATTTGTAACCCTGATCTCCTGACTCCTAAGTCAATGGTAATGATAAAGAAACGACACACATTTTTTTTTTCCAAGAGACAGAGAGCGTACGTGTGTGAGCTGAGGAGGGGCAGAGAGAGAGAGAGAGAGAAAATCTAAAGCAGGGTCTGCAGCGCAGAGTCAGAGGTGGGGCTCAAACCCATGAACCGTGAGATCATGACCTGAGCCAAGATGAAGAGTCAGACGCTTAACAGACTGAGCCACCCAGGTGCCCCAGACGCACCCACTTCTTAAACCGAGTGCCTCCACCACCCTCCCGACCCATTTGCCTTTATCCTGGTTTCTCACACAGATGCCTTCCTTGCCAAGCAGCCAGAGTCCTGCTGAGGATGGATGTAGACAGCCGAGGGATCAGAGCCAGCATGCAGTCTCACCCCAGGGCTGCCAACCAGAGTCAGATGAGTCTGATTACAAGGGTATGGTGAGCACATCCTTTCCATATCAAGGCTGGAGTCTCTTGGAAGAAAAGGCCTCGATACAAATGGCGGAGAAAGAGTCTCAGTTTGAGGATATGGAGGAGCCACCACGGCCACTGACTCCGGACAGTGCCCTTCACAGGACCACCAGAGGGGGAGAGCCCTTGGGGAAAGAGAGCCATGTGAGGCAGCCCCCACCCATGCCCCCAACTGAATGTGAGACTGTGGTGGGCACAGTCACCTCCACACGTGATTGTCCTCTGGGGTTTATGGCGACAAAAATGAAGGACGGGTTTTTCATCACAAAAATGAAGGACGGGTTGCTGAAGCCTGAGGGGCCTGGGGAAACACATGTGCAAAGCCACTGCTGTGAGTTCCAAAGATCACCTGGAATGGAACCTGCTCAAAACAAGTTCCTCCATGTTGACTCTGAGGCCCCAACCGAAGAAGAAGGCAGTAAAACTTATTCTGACACCAACAGTATCTTACCGATGGGAGAAAGTCCACCACAGCACGTCCCCAAGCCCAGTAACATCGTGCCCTATACAGTTGACCTCATTCAAATATCCGAAAAGTCCATTCCCCACCTAGGCAAACTGGCTGGAGATACTCCCCAAGCAAAGCCAACATTTAGTGCTTTGGGTCAAATACCACCTAGGGCAGAATCTGAGATGGAAAACCTTCCTCCAAATGCTGACTCAAACACCGTTAGCTCCAAGGCTGTGATGGTCCAGATGTCCTCCAATCTGGCATCGGCTGCTCAGAATGCTGTGGCTCTGGGGACTGATTCTAAAGGAACAACTTTAGAGTGCACTCTGTGTGACCCTGTCCCCACAACAGAACCAGGACTGGAGACAGAATCAAGACAGTGCAGTGATGTTTCCATTCAGACCTATATACGTGAGCCTAGGCCCTGGCATTGCTGTTCGGCCCCAAGTCTCACCAAATCTGCCTCTCTAGACACAGGCTTCCCTCGTATCTACCCAGCGGGCATCAGCCATGCCGTACCTGCTCACTGCTGTGTCTGCTGTCATCACTGTTCCCACTGCCACTCAGAGAGGCAGAGCCCCAACCCTGCGCCCTCAGCCTGTAGGCACTGCCCATGCTTCCATAATCATCTGGAGGCCCAGTTCATGAAGACTTTGAACGTCCTTCAGGACACTACAGTGAGGGAGTTGTGTTCTGTAAGTATTCATCTCTGCAAAGACGGGAAGACAGATGGAGCGATACCACGTTGGGGATAATGTTCAGGCCTCCTGAATGCAGGCACTGAGGGCATGCCTTTCTATCTCAGATCATGAGTAGTATCTGTAAAGTGTTTTATAGCTTACCATATATGCCCTCAAATTTCTTCTTATCTGATGCGTCCAATCAATCACCTTCTGAAGTAAGGAGGCAAATTTCATTATTAATCCCCATTTACAGAGGGATCTAGAACAATAAAGTCATGTGTAAGGTTATAAACAGTAACACATCTGTACCTCATCTCCAATTCAGTCTGACTGAACAGTTCTCTGTCCTAAATTCACTTAGCTGAATAATCTAGCACAAGGTACGAACGCTCTCTGAGCCTGTTTTGTAAAATAGGGAGACTATTCATGCCACCAACACAGGCTTGTTTTAGGTTAAGTGAGAGATTGCTTGTGAAGCACTCAGCACACTCAGGCACTCAAAACAGTGCCCAGCACACAGAAAGCCCTAGAAAATGCTAATTGTATGGCTGCTTCTGAGACATAGCATGGGGGGAAGCTCAGAGCCAGGTACAGGATAAGGACTGGCTCTGGAAGCCAGGCAGGAAGACACTGATTAGAACGAGGACCACCGATTAAGCCTGGGCCACCTCCAGGGGTGAGTGACCCTCCATGCAGACAGAGCCCTCCTCATTTCTCTAGCTGGTGTTAACAGGTGACCTTGGGCCCACGTAGCCCCAGCTGTGCGGAGAGATCTGGCAAGTGGAAATAGACCTTTCTCTTCACTTGACACTATGAGACATCAGCACTTCTGCAGAAAATACAGGGGTTTTGCATCTCATTATGCACAATGACCATCTTTAGACTTGTGTGTGGCTTTCAAATGAGTAGGTGTTTAAATGAGAGTGTCCATACAACCAGCTCATGTCTTCTAAAACCTTGTCTCACATTACCTTAGCCTGCTCTCCTCCTAGAATTCACAATTATCCAAAAAAAAATGAGGGGGCGCCTGGGTGCCGCAGTCAGTTAAGAGTCCAACTTCAGCTCAGGTGATGATCTCACGGGTTCAAGCCCCATGTCGGGCTCTGTACTGACAGCGGGGAGCCTGGAGCCTGCTTCAGATTCTGTGTCTCCTGCTCTCTCTGTCCCTCTCCCGCTCACACTCTGTCTCTTTCTCCTTCAAAAATAAACATTAAAAAAAATTTTTTGATGCTATTTTTACCACAACTTGATCTGACATTATACATCCTGAAATGCATAGCATGTCAGGTTTTATTAGATGACAGTGCATTTCTCCATATTTAGATTCAAGGAACCACAAACATACATTCAAAGAAAATAATCAACACACACACTTGCATTATTATACTTACGTGCAGGTATACACACATGCACACACACACACACTTGCAGAAAAGCAAGTAAAAATGGGGGAATGCATTCACCCATGAGAGGAGGCTACTTAAACTGAAGAACAAACTCAAGAATGAAGAGAAAAGCCATCTATGGTGAGTGAGTCTGGGTTTGTAAGGCCTGAAAAATATTCTGGAGAAAAATGTCTCTAAATCAGATGCTAAGTGCTAACTAGGACTACAAAAATTATTTATAAAAAAAAAAAATTATCTGGAAAATGGATCTTGAACCACATGAAGATTATAGGCAGGGATAGGTACTATCTCATACCTGTCAATGGAAGTTCCAACTGCGCATTGAAAGTAAGTGCAATTTTAGATAAAAGACTCAGAAAAAAATTCCCATCTCATCCCCTTACAGAGAAATATGTAACTGTGCAGAGACTCATTTGACTAATGGGCAGATTCCATTTTTGTTGTCCTGTGGGTCATCTAAAATAATGGTTTGTAGGTATGATTAATTCTTATATATGTGTGTGAATTTTTCATAATAATTTATTAATTTAAAAAAACTCTCCAGGAAAGAAAATGATATTATCTGAAAAAGATTTTTAGATATTAGAAAATGCTTCTATAATGTTTATTATTTAGATTTAAATAAAAAGGAAGCATACACAGAACGTAGAAAGTAATCGGAGCCAACTCAAAAGTGAAGTTTCAATGTTTTCTGGTGCTGTTGCTCTTACTATTGAAGTTAAAGTCTGTTTTAATGGGCTTGGGTCAGCAAAGTAGACCTTCAATTAACCTTAGGTTACAACCCAACACTTATATTAGAAAAAAGAGTTCAAAACAACTTCTTTTTTGTTTTCCTTGCCGAAATTTTTCCTTTTTTCTGAAACTACTTCTATACCTGTTCTAGAGCTGAAATGTAGCTTTAGTATTTCCAAATGACCAGAAGATGGCAGTGTTTCAGAATCTTCCACATCACTCCCTTCTCAGGGACCAAATGGCCATCAGTTATTCCTAAATCCCAGCCCTGCATGCCTTCCAATCACAAAGGGTTACCCTAAAATAACTAGATGAAGCGTAATATTTAATGTCTCTAATGCTCAGCCTACTTGAGCGCCATATTTCCATGCCCCTGGCCTCACCATCCCTAGAACTAGTCAATTAGGACCATTCAAACAACTCACTGTTAAGAAACGAATAACTTCTCCCTGTGTCCAGCTACACTGTAGTTAATAATCCCTGCTATAACTCAGTTAGATCTTGAGAAGAGAATAAATGAATCAGGATACCTGGGCTTGCCTTTTTTGACCTTGGACAAGTCAGTTTGCCCTTCCATCTCAGAACACTTCTCATAATAAGAGCCCTCCGTGGCCTCTAAGATTTTTCTGGTTTCAAGAGCCCTACTGAGGTCACCTTTCAAGCATGCTTGTCAACATCAATAACAGTTCAAACACTCCTCTACCTGGTTCGAAAATACTCACACTGAAGCCAAAGTAATTTGAGAGTTTTGCCATGTAAAGTATGTTTTTCATATAAAAATATTAGAGGATGGAATCAAAACTGAACTCTCAAAGCAAAATGATGAGGAGTTTTCAGTAGAAAAACATCACTTGAAGGAAAGTATATCCATTGTGACAATTTTAGTAAAAATAACCATGAGGCTGCCAGGATTTGACCATGGCGTTTTGGGGACAAGAGTAAGAAATCTGGGACTTCCTAAAAACAGGGCTAAGAGGAATTAACACAGTTGTAAGACCAGTCTCTGTGGAAGGAATAAGAGGAAGTTGAAAGAGGGCTGCCATGAAAATCAGTTTCTTTTAAAGAGCTTTCCAGGGGTGCCTGGGTGGCTGAGTCAGTTCAGCATCCGACTTCGGCTCAGGTCATGATCTCACCATTCGTGAGTTCAAGCCCCATATGGGCTCTATACTGACAGCTCAGAGCCTGAAGCTTGCTTCAGATTCTGTATCTCCTCTCTCTGCCTGCCCCCCATCCTCATGCTCTGTCTCTCTTGGTATCTCAAAAATAAATAAACATTAAAAAAAAAATTAAAGAGGGGCGCCTGGGTGGCGCAGTCGGTTAAGCGTCCGACTTCAGCCAGGTCACGATCTCGCGGTCCGTGAGTTCGAGCCCCGCGTCAGGCTCTGGGCTGATGGCTCGGAGCCTGGAGCCTGTTTCCGATTCTGTGTCTCCCTCTCTCTCTGCCCCTCCCCCGTTCATGCTCTGTCTCTCTCTGTCCCAAAAATAAATAAAAAACGTTGAAAAAAAAATTAAAAAAAAAAAAAATTAAAGAGCTTTCCAGAAGCTCTACCAGGCCTGGGAGAGAGAGCATTACAGTCTAAAAAGCATTAATGTCACGTAAAGTCAGATGGATGGAGATGCTGGGGTTCTGGATCATGCATCTATTCAAAGCATGATCCAACCTGGGCTGGAAAACTAGGCGGGTAACTAGTAAAAATTCAGCAAATCGTGAGGTTCCTGACAAGTGGACTGGGTTTAGGGGCTGCAGGAAGATACAGATAAATTAGGAAACCAAGGCAGAAGCACAGTCATGCAGAGAAAGTACGATTTAAAGAACGGTTCACATCAGGAGCAATAAGGAGCAGGATAGGGAGAATAGACAGAGTTCAATTCTAGATTCACTTCATGAAGAGAGTAGGATGCCTCATCTATGTCTGCCTTACTCCAGATGAGCTTGTTAGCTACATGGAGCTGATCCTGCAGATTTCACCACCAGGGATTGTGGTTAAGCAGGGCTAAGACTAATAACAAAATATTCTAAGCAGACTTTCTCTAATCAAACACATACCATCCAGACAGATGTGTTCAATGTTATTGAGATTCAGAGTGAGGCAGTATTCAGCACCCAAATTAAACAAGATTTAACAAGACTCAACTTTTCTAATCACAAGCCCTTGCTCTGGGCGTTTGTCTACTGCTCTCCCTTATCTACATCCTCGCACCCCCACATCACCTAGTCCTCCAGACAGCCTTTCTGTCTCTGGGACATGATGCCACCAAGGGCCGTCCTATAACAGCTGCTCTTCTGTCCCAGACCAGTATTGCCTCCACTAGCCTGGAGAAGCCAAAGGCTGGCCTTTCCCTCTTTTCTCCCCCACACATTAGCAATAGGGCTCCACTGCAGACCAGGGAGCCCAAGTGGGAAGGCAGGCTCTGCCATGGTGAGCTCTTGCAGTGAATCAGGAAGGACTCCCTTCTCAGCTCTTTTCTAATTGTTCTCAGTGCACAGTCAAGGAGATGGAAGCCATGAAGACGGTGTGCCAGTGTTTCCGGGAGCATTTAGAGGAAATTGAACAGCACCTTACAAGACAGCAGGCACTCTTTTACAGGGACATGTCAGAGGAGGAAAGGTAATTATTGAAGAGAGTCATAAAAGTAAGTAGCAGCCCACACACCTAGAGCAAGGAAAGGTAATCAGGGCAGGACAGATGAGCACCAGGGAGCAGGATTAATGAGAAATGAGTCCTTTTCCTTTGCTTTCCTGTTCTTGTCTTTGCTTTCTCAGTGGGAGTCAGTGAGAGCTATTTGCTAGATAGCAACACTTACTCTTTAAGGCCAAGGCTATTTGAGGTCAGAGGATGGGCAGTCAGCTGGGAAGAGGGGGGTGGCCAGCAGGATATCTTCAATTGATGTCAATGGGACTTATGCAAATGTAAATGTTGAAAATCTGCATTATTTTCACATAGATTAAAAGCATATATCCCAAAAGTAGATTAGCCATTGCCTGGTCCTGAAGGGTGGGAATAGGGTTCAACTGTTAAGGGGCACAGCTTTTATGGGGCAGATGGAAGCATTCCTAAACTGCCTGGTGGTGAGAGATACCACTTGGCAACTTTACTAAAAATCATTGTAGTATACTGTTAAAATAGGTAAACTTTGTGGGAGGCAAATTATTCTGCAATAGAGTTGTTTAAAAAAGAAAGGAAACCTGGGGCACCTGGGTGGCTCAGTCGGTTGAGCATCCGACTTCAGCTCAGGTCATGATCCCATGGTTTGCGGGTTCGAGCCCCGCATTGGGCTCTGTGCTGACAGCTCAGAGCCTGGAGCCTGCTTCTGATTCTGTGTCTCTCTCTTTCTCTGCCCCTCCCCTGCTCAAGCTCTGTCTCTCAAAAATAAATAAGTTTAAAAAAAAAAAACATATTAAAAGAAAGAAAACCTGCCCTGGTAATATACCTATGTCTGCAACTGATACAAATAAAGAAGGTGACATTCCCTTTTAAGAAATGCCAGAGGAGTGAGGCACCTGGGTGACTAGTCGGTTAAGCTTCGGACTCTCGGTTTCAACTCAGATCATGATCTCATGGTTTGTGGGTTTGAGACCTGCATTGGGCTCCACGCTGACCTTGCAGAGCCTGCTTGGGATTCTTCTCTCTCTCTCTCTCTCTCTCTCAAAACAAATAAACTGAAAAGAAAAGAAAAGAAAAGAAAAGAGAAAAGAAGAGATGAAAAAAGAAGAGATGAGAAAAGAAATGTCAGAGGAGTGACCTCCATCTTGAGAGGGACGATGGAGGACTGCGCTTGGAGGTGATGTGAAATTTGGTGATTTTCTATTCTTTCCGTGCAGGGAAGAGGCAGAGCAACTGCAGACTCTACGCCAGGCCCTGCGGCAGCAGGTGGAGGAGCTGGAGTTTCAGTTAGGAGACCGGGCTCGGCAAATCAAAGACGAGATTCTATTGGTACGAGGCAGTGGGGTGTGAAGATTGATCACATCCTGCCCACCGTAGGAGGGATGCGTTAAATCAAAACCTGATTGCACATTCATTTCAGATGCTAGGGTTATGTGCCAATGCCTCTGTTTTCAATATAAAGAAACTGAAGCCCAGAAAAGTGCATCACTTGGCTCAAGGCCACGTGGCTGCCTAGCTGATGGCAGTGCAGGATTAGAACTCAGGTCATCTAATTCCTACGCCAATCTTTCCTCCTGCCTTGTAAATAAGAGATAAATATTATTAGCCATTTCCCCAAAGAGAATAAGAAACACAACTTTTGAGCTAGTATGGCTTAGTCACTTCCAGAAGCTCCTGCTAGCTCACAGAGCCCACTCTAGAGAATTCTCTGCCCATGAGTACCTTTCCCACAAGTCTGGCTTAGTTATTTGGCACAAATATGGTAAGTTGTCCTCTCTTTCTTTCCTTATTTTCCTTGTAGCAGTTTGAGCTTCTCACAGAGGAACAATGGAAACACTATACAAATCTGCATCACTGTAACTGGACAGAAGAAAACGATGGCCAGACTTCGTGTGCTAAAATCCACTCAGCCATGGCCTCCCGGGTTGCCTTTCTTCTGGACGAATACCAGCAGGTTCCCGGCTCAAGCGTGACCCATACGGCTGCCTGTTCTCCACCCACCTGGAAGAGCAACACCAGGATGTCTCCTCCAGCTCAGGCTGAGTCAGGTCCAGTCCCTTTGTCAAATTGTCCTATTGGAGGAAAGGATACAAATGACTTCCTCTAGATCAGAGCCGTTTTGATGACCTTCCTGCAAAACATAAGAGCACATTCTCACCAGACAAGGAAATCTAAATTTCCCCCCAAAAGGTGTCTATCAATTCTTCTTCAGCTATTTTTGAAAACATTCTACTCTGGGGGGCAGCTGGGGGGCTCAGTCGGTTAAGTGTCTGACTTTGGCTCAGGTCATGATCTTGGGGTTCATGAGTTTTAGCCCAGCATCGGTCTCTGTGCCGACAGCTCAGAGCCTGGAGCCTCCTTTGGATTCTGTCTGTCTGTCTGTCTCTCTCTCTCTCTCTGCCCCTCCCCTGCTCATTCTGTCTTTCTCTCAAAAATGAATGAACATTAAAAAAATTTTTTTTTAAATATTCTACTCTGGGGATGACTGGGTAGCTCAGTCAGTTAGTCCTCTGACTCTTGATCTCAGCTCAGGTCTTGATCTCAGGGTCATGAGTTCAAGCCTCGTATTGGGGCATGAAGCCTACTTAAATATACATATATTCTACTGTTGTTGAACCCAGGAGAAACTCAATATTTCGATATTCATTCAATACAGAATAAATGAGCACCTACTGTGTTCCTGGCACAGGGAATACATGGTAGCCAAGATATATGTATCTTGGTAGCCAAGATGTTAGACAAAGAGAGAAAATAACAACAAACGAGTAAGATAATTTCAATATTGACAAATGCCATCAGAGAGGATAGTGTGGGAACAATGTAGGGGGTGGTGTGGAAGAAAAGCATATGGCATTCCTGAGGGTGACAAGGAAGACCTTGCTGACAGGAGGCTATTTGACTAAGACCCAAAGAGTGAGGAAGAGGAAGCCATGTGAAACTCTGGGGAAAGAACCTTTAAAGCAGAAGGAATGGGAACCTTAACGGCCCTGAGACAAAAACAGCCGGAGCCGCTGAGCACATGAGTGATGGGAGCACGGAGGGAGACGAAGTCCACGGGACCCGTTGTGCACCAGAGTCTGAGAGCAGATCCTTCTTCCATGTGGAAGCCATTACAGGCTTTAAACAGGATTGTCATATAGTCAGGGTTACATCTAAAAATCACGCGGACTGCCTGTGGAGAACACACCGCCGGGGACTTGCAGCTAGGCAGCACTTCCAGTCATGACACCATTGGTATAATCCCTGAGGTGAGAAAGTGTCAACCTGCTTCCGTGCAGCTGGAGAGGTGTGTGAGGCCGCCATCCCAGGGAAATGCAGGATGCATTGGCAGGCTTGAAGTACTGAAGGAATGCTAAGGAACAGGAATAATCGAGGAATGGAATGGTCAGAAAAACCTCATGGAAAAAGTAACCCCTTGAGAGAAGTTATAATTTGTACAAGACGGGCAAGTGGAGGCCACTTCCTAGCACAGAAACTAGGAGGCTAATTCTTTTGAGACCCCCCACTCCCAGAATGGGTCGCCTAGCCCTTCTCATGCTTCATCCTCCTTGCTTTTCAGAAACCTTTGGCTTCAGTAGACCTCTCCTACCCTCTGGACCATCCCACAGTCTCTTCTTTCTCTCTCTCTCCACACCCACTTCCCCAATGTACACACTCAGTCTGCAAACAT
The DNA here is from genome assembly GCF_022079265.1 of Lynx rufus. Lineage (NCBI taxonomy): Eukaryota > Metazoa > Chordata > Mammalia > Carnivora > Felidae > Lynx > Lynx rufus. The sequence goes on from NW_025814856.1 coordinate 123,543,901, forward strand.
CTTTAGCTCCAGTTCCTGCCCTCTCTGGAATTCCTATCCAGCACTTTCTACTCTCTGTCAGATAGTTTCACCCGGAAGACCTGCCTGTATGTCTCACTCAGCATCTAACACTTACCCTGTTATTTCCCGAATCAGTTCATCTTCCTGATACTCTCTGTTGATGGCATCACTGTTCTCCTTGACATGCAGACTCAGAACCACAAATTCACGTTGTCGCCTCATCCTCCTTCACTCTCTTTCCCCAGAATCAATGAACACATCACTGCTGAGTTTACTGCCATAATGCCATTCCCACAAGCCCCTTCAGAACCTGTTACCCGGTGAAGACCCAACAGAGGGGCCTCCTAACTGCCTCTAGCTTCCTTCCCTCTGAGCTATACTGGCCTCTGCCAAATTGGTCTCCCTCATGCATCACTTGGGTCAAATTACACTGGCCCAGCAAGAACTTTTAGGATATCCTAGAGACTTAGAGAGAAGTCACAAGATCATACTTCCCAGAGCAGTCTTGCACCAAAAAAACTCTGTGTCTTGCCATTATTATGCCCCTCTCCGTATCTCCCGTTGCCTCATTTCCCTTTAGTACATCCCTGTTTTGGCTCCTACATGATGGTTCAGCTTCCAGCCCCAACTTGGCTCCTGTTATATTGCATATATATCCCCTGAATTGTCTTTTTCTAAAATTGTTAAGCTTTTTCCTCTTTGTCTGGGTCAGACTCCAGGCTCCCTGGTTTATCTTTATTTCTCCAATGTAGACTTTGGAAAGTTTGCCGGGGTTTCTGCCTGGATAATCAGCCACATGACTTCAGATATGATGGAGGAGGAAAAGGAGACCTGTTGCCTTCAGATGAAGGGTAGCATATGGAAACCCCAAGGATCGCTAAACATCTCATGGCATTTCCTTACTTAGTCTCCTAACTTTCCAACAAAGAGCACAAACAGGGAACCAGGATGCGGAGAGGCTGCCCATCTCTCCAGAACCATGACTGTCTTCAGCCCCCGATGACCTGATTGCCAATGCTATATCTTCCATAGCTCATGCCCTTCCTCTCATAGACATGAGACCTCTGGAAACCCAGGCCACCTGGGGATCTGTGGATTACTGCTGGTGTCCACGGTGGTTCTCCATCTTGAATACCCTTTAAACTCACTGGGGAGCTTTAAAAAATACTGACATTGAAGCCCCACCCCAGATCAATTAAATAAGAATTCCCAGGGATGGGATCCAGGTATCTACAAATTTTTAAGGTTCTTCAGATGATTCTGATTTGCAGTTAAAACTGAGAATTGTTGTTCTAGACAGAGAGGCTACCTTACAATTCAGTCTTTTCCTGCTGTTTTCTAAGGACTCTTTGATTTCCCCTTTTCCTTTCTATGCCACCCCTCTCAGCTAAAGAAGTCTTCCACAATCCATTTGGTTGCGACAGTCACTAAATAACAAAATTGGGAGAGAAAAGAAAGAAAAAATGACATGTGGACTTTATTTCTGTTTTTACAGCATTGACTTCTACCTTGCTCATCAGTTTCATCTTTATTTATAGAGAAGCAGTAAACAGATGACTTTGTTCTGTTTTCCTTCCTTTCCCAAAAGTCCTATTCCAAATGTGATGAAACAGATTAAATATACATATTTGATTAGGTAGGTCAGGGTAAGGATTGTTTATTTCCTCCATCGAACACCTTCATTCTCTTGCAGGAAACGTCTGTATAAAGTAGCCAATGACAAAAATTATGGAAATTTCTTTTCAATGTATACAGTTGTTCCACTCAGAGGATACAACGCAAACATTCTAGGAAGGTGAGCAATTAGGCAATTTTCCTTTACAATGTAAACATTAAAAGTAAATGCAAGGCTGGGTGTTTGAATATTATTTATAGCACCCGAAGATACGAAGCAAGTCTCTCAGGGATAGAATCCACAACAAGCGCTCAGGTAACTCAAAAACTCTGACCTTATGATGTCACCTGCCTTTCGTTCTTCCACCTTCTCCATAAATAAACTTCGAAAATTCATGTGTATAAGTACTGTGCGCTAACTGAATGCACCACTGGAGCGCTGGCTGTTGTATGGAAACCAATTTGACAATAAATTTCGTATTTAAAAAAATAAATAAACGTTAAAAACAACAAACAAATTCATGTGCATATCATGGTATTTATAGCTGCTACAGTGCTTCACTCTGGTATCAATTTGCTCGACTTAATATATCATAAAACATTGTGGGTATGGACAGGATGTCAAAGTGTTTTCTGGAGTTACCCGGCAAAGAAAATGCCTTCCACCTCGAATCTTCGGGCATACCTTGCTGGCCTATGTCTTTATTTCAGTGTGATACACAATGTCCCGTGCCAAGCACTTACATTACAATCTCTTGTTCTCAAAAGTGGGTTCACAGCAAAACTGCTCATTAGGCTTGGAAAACATTTTTTTTTTTCCTGAGAACCTAGCTTAAAGCTAAATAAGATTCCACTTTGGAGTCCAGATGTATTTTGACAAATTTCAGACATGCTTTTGTCTTGAGTTGATTCCACAGAAAACAGATGGAAATTAAGATTTGGTGGTTATTAGCTGATACGATCAAAGCGGATAAAATGGACTGACCATGCAGGACGCCATTTGTTTATACAAAACTAGGAGTCTTTTGCGCGTGACAAACTTGATCTCGTTTGAGTCTCACAGTGCTGAGGGGAGTATTCCCCATTTGAACAGTGAGGGAGTGAAGCTATGGAGAGACGGACCTACACACTGAGTCTTCTGCTTTATCATTAGTAGACAATGGCATGCTGGAGTTAGGGACTCAAGCTCTGGAGTTACATCCAGGGTTTGAAGCTTAAATCCGACTCGACTACTTAGCTCTGTGTTGGGTAAACTACTGTAACCCCCTAAGCCGCAGTGTCACCATCTATAAATTACCAGAATTAATGCATACATTAATGCCCTTTAGAACAAGCCTGGAACATGGTTCAGTATGATTCCATACTGAGTCTGGCTCGGTATGATTAGGATCCTGTTGATAATAATGAGAACAGAAGCAACTTTTTACTATCTACTCCATGCAAGGTACTGGGCTAGATGTTGTGTGTGTATTTTCACTCATCTTTACAACAATCCTGAAAGAGGAGAATGAACACAAGCTCACACACACACACACACACACACACACACACATATACTCAAGAAGGTTGTAAATTGTCTAAGTTCCTGCAACTGGTAAGAGATTGAGTTGACTCTCTGATTCCCTGCTTTGCCAGTGACTCCCCTTTGTGGCTTTGCCAAGGCTTGGGCTTATGTGGAGCTCACTGATGAATCCAAATCAGCCAGAGAGTAGCCCTGCTTTTGACTACATTTCATATTGGGCTTTAATAGAGATTTTCCTTTAAAAAAAAAAAATCTCGTTACTACAGAAAAGTTTGAAAAGTACTGTACTATGCTAATCACACATGACTCATACGGTCAGATACAGGTTCTGAGTTGCTTTCATACAAGGGAATGACTGCCCCACACAGGAACCCTCAAGAACCTACCATCCAAAAACTCTTAGCGTACTGCCACTTGCCCCACTGCCAGGAATAAGGGCAAGAGGTCCTTTGCAGTCTCTGAATGATTTTCTGGGGAGTCTTTTTGTTCTGTCATCAAGTCCCGAGATCCTGAATTCTCTTTCTTTGAATGTCGACTGTATTCAAGTTGACTATATTCAGGAAAACCCAGATCACATATTTAAAAAACAGAGGAGATCATTGCAAAAATATTTATAGGAAGTTAAAAACATAGCAAACTCTTGCAGCACCTGGGTGACTCAGTTGGCTAAGTGTCCGACTTCGGCTCAGGTCATGATCTCAAGGTTCGTGGGTTCAAGCCCCACGTCAGGCTCTGTGCTGACAGCTCAGAGCCTGGACTCTGCTTCGGATTCTGTGTCTCCCTCTCTCTCTGCCCCTCCCCTGCTCGCTCTCTCTCTCTTTCTCAGAAATAAATAAACATTAAGAAAAAAATTTTAAGAAACATAGCACGCTTTTTAATTTTGAAACCCAAGTCAGGGTTGGAGTCATTTCATTTCATTTCATTGGCAAAAAAGGAAAAGGTAAAACCATACTACCAGATTATTTTCAAATTTAGAAATTGGCAAGAAAACAATTTAACCTCTTCTATATCAAAGGACAGGAGTTGCTTCCCTGTATTAACTTCATTCTATCCAGATTCTATTTCTGTATTCAAGGCCAAAGCTTTGAATAGAGAAGACTGGCTTGAGAAACAATATTGGTAACTCAAGTCACATATTTTCCTTGGTTTTGTTATGCATGAGTGAAGACCCAGGTTGCAAGGTGGAGACAAAAAAGATAAAACCTTGAAGATTGCTTCAAACCACAGCATATGCATAGGCTATGTAGTTTTGTCTAGGAAAGTACCTTTTTTTTGGTCCACAGATAAACATTTCCCACAAAAGTATCCCATTAGATTTCATTTAACAGATTTTCCCTTATATGTGGATTTTTGTCCACAGGACCAGAGTTATTTTGTCTTCAAAAGGAATAATTCTGTTGAGAAAAAAGAAGATAGAAGACTTTCTCATTATGTGAAAACCTGGTCTATTTTCTTTGGGTTTTTTCTTTGTTGAGAAAGTAATCAGTTTCTGTGGCATAACACTAGTCAAATAAAATGGGACATTTGTGCAGAGGTTAAAGATTAAAAGTAGCTTCCCTTTGAGAAGAAAAGCTTCAGAGTGTTTTCTTGTGGGTTGGTGGGTTGCATATCTAATTTCAAATTATAATTAAAATAACAACAGCCATACTTTGCAGGGATTGTGGGTTATTAACAATGACGTCAAATTACCTTTTTTGAAAATTGAGAGAATATGAACAGAAGCCAAAATGCAGATGGCATCTTTCTCTAACCAAACTCAGTCTCTAATAGTCTAATTTTAAAACATTAGTTGGGGGGCGCCTGGGTGGCGCAGTCGGTTAAGCGTCCGACTTCAGCCAGGTCACGATCTCGCGGTCCGTGAGTTCGAGCCCCGCGTCGGGCTCTGGGCTGATGGCTCAGAGCCTGGAGCCTGTTTCCGATTCTGTGTCTCCCTCTCTCTCTGCCCCTCCCCCGTTCATGCTCTGTCTCTCTCTGTCCCAAAAATAAATAAACGTTGAAAAAAAAAAAAAAAAAACATTAGTTGGCCAGAGGCTTAGTATGGGATGTGCCCTCTCTGAATCTGCCCTCAGTTAAGTAAAGGAAGAGCACTCTGCATCGAAGGTGGTTTCTTATTTGAATCCTTTTGAGGACTTTTCCCTTTGGGGGTACTTTAAGAGCTCAGGAAAATGGAAAGGAAAATGGAAGGGAAAGACAACAATTCCCAAATTACACCTACATTTTCTTTATTCCCATTATCCTTCAATAATTGCTTATTTGTTGATGACAATGTACATGAGTCACAGGACATCTGCATTTTTCTTTTTTAAAATGGAAAGTATTGGGGGCTATTTTACAAGTGTGTAGTTCAGAAGAATTAAGAAACATAATAGGTATCCACATAATCGGTACCCCACATGGACTCCATCCTTATCCAAAGTCTACATGGCACTTAATTGTTCACATTCCCACCTTTCCCTGGACTTCAGAGTAAGTTTCTTAAAAAAAAAATTTTTTTTTAATGTTTATTTATTTTTAAGAGAGACAGAGTGCAAGCAGGGGAGGGACAGAGAGAGGGAGAAACACAGAATCTGAAGTAGGCTCCAGGCTCCAAGCTGTCATCACAGAGTCCAATGACAGACTCACAAACCACAATGATCATGACCTGAGCCGAAGTCAGACGCTTAACTGACTGAGCCACCCGGGCCACCACCGCCCCCCCCCCCCTGCCCAGAGTAAGTTTCTTGAAGAGGGGGATTGAGTCCTTATTTTGTGAAATTGTTTGTACAGAGCACTATACCTGGAACATGATAGGGGCATTTGGTGAAAAAAATCCTGAGTGATATTTTCAGAGGGCTTGGAAATCAGCACTGACGGTATTTTTCTTATGACACTTTAAAATGTTATTCCACTGTTTTTTTGTTTTTGCTTTGCCTCCATGGTTTCTGATAAGAGAGTTTCCCGCGTTTGAATCACTGATTCCTTGTGTGTAATGTGTTGTTTTTATCTGGCCTTTTTAAGATTTTTGGCTTTGTTTTCTCTGTTCGTTCATTATGATGAGTCAGAGAACGGCTTTCTTCAAATTTTTCCTATGTGAGGTTTGCTGAACTTCTTTCATCTGCAAATACATGTCCTTTTTCAAATCTGGAAGTTTTTCAGCCATTATGTCATCAAATATATTTCTGCACCATTTCTTTCTCCTCACCTTCCAGGATTGCAACAACATCAAAATAAGAAGCTTTGAAACTGTGGTTTATATGCACAATAGAATACTACGTGGCAATGAGAAAGAATGAAATCTGGCCTTTTGTAGCAACATGGATGGAACTGGAGAGTGTTATGCTAAGTGAAATAAGTCATACAGAGAAAGACAGATACCATATGTTTTCACTCTTATGTGTATCCTGAGAAACTTAACAGAAGACCATGGGGGAGGGGAAGGGGGAAAAAAAAAGTTAGAGAGGGAGGGAGCCAAACCATAAGAGACTCTTAAAAACTGAGAATAAACTGAGGTTTGATGGGGATTGGGAGGGAGGGGGAGGGTGGGTGATGGGCATTGAGGAGGGCACCTGTTGGGATGAGCACTGGGTGCTATATGGAAACCAATTTGACAATAAATTTCATATTTAAGAAAAAGAAGCTTTGATACTGTCCCACAGCTCTTTGAGGCTCTGTGCATATTTTATCAAACTTTTTTTTTCTTCTGTGTTTTTCAGATTGGATAATTTTTATTGATCTACCATAAAGTTTATGGATTCTTTTTTTTAAGTATTTTTTAAGCTTATTTATTTATTTTGAGAGAGAGACAGAGCAGGAAAGGGACAGAGAGAAAGAGAGAGACAGAATCTCAAGCAGGCTCTGCACTGTCAGAGCAGAGCCCAATGCAGGGCTCAAACTTATGACCCACGAGATCATGACCTGAGCCGAAATTAAGAGTCAGATGGTTAACCAACTGAGCCACTCGGGTGTTCCATTATTGATTCTTTTTCTTACTCATCTCCATCCTGCTTTTGTGGTGCTACAGTGGACTTTCTACTTCTGTTATAGTATCTTTCAGTTCAAAATTCCCATTTGGTTCCTGATACACCTTCTATGTTTTGGCTGAGAATTTCTGTCTTTCCAGGAGTGTTCACCCTTACTTCATGCACATCATTGTAAGAGGTTCTTAAAGTCTGTGTCCGATTATTACTACATCTGGGTCATCTTGGACTTTGTGTTTGTTGAATATGTTTTCTCTTGAAGGTTGCTAACATTTCCCTGATTCTTTGTATGTCAAGTAATTCCGGAATGTATCCCAGGCATTTTCATATTATGTCTATGAAACTCTGGGTTCTGGGCTTAACTCTGGGTTAAAATTTTTCTGGGGAGTGTTGTTTTTTGTTTGTTTGTTTGTTTGTTTGCAACCTAGTTAAGTTCAGACCACAGTCCTGACCCACCCGCATGCTGTGGCTCCAATATCAATTTAGTCTTGACAAACTTTCTGTATTATCTGGCCTCCCCTGTGCATGCACCATCCAGGGCTCAGTCTGAAACCTGGATGGCGGTCTACACTGTAGGTCAGTTCTCGGAGTGTTTGCTGTGTTGCTTATGGTCAAGTTCTATGCGTGCATGGCTCGTGATGAGCCCAAGACTTTGCAGACTTAAAGGATCCCTTTCTCCAGCTACTTCTTTTCTGTGAATCCCCCACATTCTCGGACTCCTAGGAGCCCTTTTTCATGGAGAGCCATGGTTTTAGCATCCATGCACTACAATGAACTTCCTGAAACTAGGTCTACCTCAGAGCAAAGTAGCGAGAGGAAAGAGCCTTCGAACCACCTGTTACTGTGGCTGCTACCCCTATGCCGTCTCCACTGTTGCTGCTATTGCCACTGCCACAGATATGCCACTACATTACTCAGGCACACCCGAAGTAGGGATTGAGGAGGTAAACCTCTCTCTTTCCCAGGGACTCCTTTCCCAGCCTTCTGGCCCAAGAGAGAATCTTTCTTGCAGCATCTTCTGCTAGCACTGACTGCACAGCTTCAAGATTCAGACTGCCGTGGCATCTATGCCAGCAAATATGGGAGGAAAGAGGAAGCAGAGACTCTTCTCAAAAGGTGTGTCCTTTGAGTTTTTTATTCTCCTCCCCTGTTGGCTTGCTATTCTGTATTTTTCAGAGTCTTCAGATAGTTGTTTCATGTATTCTGTTCAGGACTTTGGGTTGTAATCAGGGGAAACGATAGGGTGGCATGCAGTTCCTTCATCTTAACCAGAACCGAAATTTGCCAGTCTAATTGTTTCTAATATCCTTTTGTCATGGTAAACAATGCTAACACTTGCTTACTATGTGGTGAATACTGTCTTGAACCTTTTACATGTAGGAAAACAACAAACGTTTGTCGCAAGCATCATTATCCCAAGTTTATAGAGGAGGAAACGGAGACTTACGGGGTTAGGTGAATCGCTCAATGTCACACAACTGGAAAACCAAGTGCAATTCCTGGCCGGTCTGACCCCAGAGCCAAACTCTGAGTCAGTCTGCAGTGTAGCCATGGCCAGCCCTGTCACGCAGCCTGAATGGGGCCAGAGCTGCCGACACTCTGATTACATGTGAGGATCAGGCAGCAGTCTTCTCTGGGACCCGTGTTTTCATAGCTTTCAGCATTGATTAGGTCAAGCTGAAAGATGTACTTATGCACAAGGCAGGTTGAGATTCACTATTGCTTTGTGTTGGTTACTGGGCAGGTGTTTGTTTAAAAGAAGTGGAAACAGGTGTGTGGGCTCTGATTCAATTACATGATGGAGAGGAACACACTGATCCGTGGCCATTTTCAAGGAGAGATGCTGATTGTGCTAATTAATCATTTGTCTGTCAGAACAAAATAGAACATAATAGAAAATGATGTTCCAGTTACCACAGGTATGGAACACGGACTCTAGTGTCTGTCACTCCAGCAACCAGATGCAACTGTTCATGATGACAGCAATTAAGATGCAGTAGCTGAGTCCTCCTGGACTACCATGTCTGGGATGGTTTGAAGGAAAGGTGTTTTACAGACTCTTGCCAACAGCATGGGACGTCATCCAACAGGAATTGCGTCTCAAAGGAACTTTTCCCTTCAAAGAGATTAACTGAGTCCTTTCAGATCATGATGGTATCCCAGAGATATGGCTGAATGGAATGTTTTTCCATTCTGTGCTCTTGGAACACTCAGTCTACCTCACGTAACCATGACGTTTATGCCCATAACAGTGTCATAATAATATTCAATTCTTTCTTGAAGCTATCCACTTGCCACCCAACAGCCAGAGTGGTCTCTTAAAAACAAATCGGGTACGTTGCTCCTCTGCACAGGAGTCCCCAGTGGCTTTTCACTACATGTATAATTAAATCCCAACTCCTCACCCAGATCTACAAGGCTCTGCACGACCCAGCCCTGCATACTCCTATGCCTTCATTTCATGCCACTCTCTCCCTTTCTCTCTATGATCCAACTTCATGGACCTTCTTGCCAATTGCTGAACAAATTGAGGCCATTCTCACTTCGGAGGGATTTCCTTTGCTGTTTCCTTTTTGTATTTGCTATTCCACTTTCCCCAGACATTCACACAGGTGGTACTTTCTCATTCGGTTCTCCGTTCAAATACCACTTTTTCACAAAGGCTTCCCTTCGCAGCCCTACCCAAAATAGGACTTATTCCTGCACATACCTCCATATATTCTCTATACATTTAGCCTACTTTGTTTTCTTCGTGCATTTATTATCTGGATTTTTATTGCTTCATTTATTTGCTCAGTGGCTGTCTCCCTTACTAGAATATAAGCTTCCTGGGGAAGAGACTTGTCTGTCGCCTTTCCGTATTTTATCTGCAGGCCTAAAACACTGCCTGACACATAATACGTTCGTAAAAGAATTTAATGAGTACATGGACAAGAAGATTAATTAACTAATAAATATTGGATATACACAAATAAGGCACAGTCTAATCCATCAAGGAATTTTTCGTTTGGGGAAGAAAACACATACAGCTAATAATCTGTCCGTGTCACTTCCTTGTTTATACCTTTCAAAAATTCCCCATCAACAGTGAGGTTTCTGAGCCTGGGATCATCATTTTCACCAGATAGTGGAGAAGTTTAGAAAAAAATATTAGGACACATGTTAAGTCTTTAATAAAGTGAATGCAACCCAAATTACAGTGTTCTAACTTTTGCTTCAGGGTTACATCTTCTTGTAGTTGGAGGACTTTCCTCTTGGTTGCAGTGTAACAAACCTAACTGCATATTATAGGCTCTACCTCAGAGATTTCTCCTCTGCTCCCTTACTTCTCCAGCACATGGAACTTGCTATCTGAGTTCCCATCATTGTAGGGGCACCTGGGTGGCTGAGTCAGTTAAGCATCAGACTTCAGCTCAGGTCATGATCTCGTGGTCTGTGGGTTCAAGCCCTCCCTGCGTGGAGCTCTGTGCTGACAGCTCAGAGCTTGGAGTCTGCTTTGGATTCTGTGTCTCCCTATCTCTCTCTGCCCTTCCCCTGCTCACGTGCACTCTCTCTCTCAAAAATGAGTAAACATTTTAAAAAATGTTTTTGTATCTCCATTACTGTAAAAGCACTTTCTTCCAAGGGCCTGCTTTGAAGCAGACTATAGTAGGGACAGGTTTCCTTTATCTTTAGGACCTCATGTCTATCTCGGTTTTTCAGATTATGGTAAAACATCTAGCTGGTGATTCTTGAATATGACTGCCCATTACAAAAGCTACTGTTGCCTAGAAAAAAACACCCAGAAATTTTCATATAATAAAAATCTAGTACGGGACCCAGGCAATTCCTTCCAAGAACACATAACCCCAGCCCAGTCATGAGGAAAACATCAGAAAAATGCATTTAGAGAAATTCTACAAAATATCTGACCAGTGTTTCTCAAAACTGTCAAGGACATCAAAACAAAGAAAGTCTGAGAAACTGTCACAGCCAAGAGGAGCTTATGGAAAGATGGAGACTACGGTAAGACGGAGCTTACGTAAAGACGGAGCTTATGGAAAGACTATAATGTGGTATACTGAAGGGGATGCTGGAAAGGACAAGGGAACAACAGGTGAACACTAAGCAAAAAAATATAGAGACTTCTTTTTTTGTTAATGTTTATTTAATCCTGAAAGAGAGAGAGAGGGCAGTCAGCACAGAGTCCGACGCGGGACTCGAACTTACAGACGACAAGATCATGACCTGAGTCAAAGTCAGGAGCTTAACTGACTGAGCCACCCAGGTGCCCCTAAAATACAGACTTCTGAATAAAGTCTGGAATAAAGTATAGATTTCAGTTGGTAATAATGTATCAACATTGGTTTTTTCATTGTAAGAAATGCACCGTGCTAATAATGTAAGCTGTTAATAATAGAGGAAACTGGGTTCAAACACATAGGAAGGAACCTTCTGTACCATCTTCACAATTTTTCTGTAAATCGAAATGTTCCTAGAAATGAAAGTTGATTTTTATTTTTTTTTATTTTTTTTAACGTTTTTATTTATTTTTGAGACAGAGACAGAGCATGAACGGGGGAGGGGCAGAGAGAGAGGGAGACACAGAATCCGAAACAGGCTCCAGGCTCTGAGCTGTCAGCACAGAGCCCGACGCGGGGCTCAAACTCACGGACCGCGAGATCGTGACCTGAGCCGAAGTCGGACGCTTAACCGACTGCGCCACCCAGGCGCCCCTGAAAGTTGATTTTTAAAAAGAGAGAGAGAATAATACCAATGTACAACTAAACCAAATTGAAAAAATATAAATAAATAAATTTTAAAAAGAAGAAAGAAAATGAAAAAGATAAGCTGTAGATGGGGAGAAAATACTTAGAAAATACATATCAAATAAAGAACTGGCATTCAGAATATATAAAGCACTGCCACGACTCAATGATAAGAAAAGAGCCCAAATGGGAAAAAAAAAAAAACCCACATAAGATTCAGACAAATACTTCAAGTAAATAACATATAGATGGCAAATAAGCACATGACAAGAGACACAAATTATTAGCCACTTAAAAAGGCAAATTAAAACCACAATTAAAAAAATAACAAAAAACACAACAACATACCAGAACATATCTGTTAGAATGATATTAGGGGCACCTGGGTGGCTCAGTTAGTTAAGCATCTGACTCTTTTTTTTTTTTTTAAGTTTATTTTATTTACTTTGTGAGAGGGAGAGAGCAAGCAAGCAAGCAGGGGAGGGGCAGAGAGGGAGGCAGAGAGAGAATCCCAAGAAATGCAAGGCTTCATCCCAAGAATCGTGAGATCATGACCTGAGCCAAAATCAAGAGTCAGAAGCTTAACCCGACTGAGCCACCCAGGCTCCCTAGTGTCCAACTCCTGATTCTGGCCCAGGTCATGATCTCATGGTTCATGGGATCCAACACCATGTCAGACTCTGCGGGAACAGCACAGAGCCTGCTTGGGAGTCTCTCTCTCCTTCTCTCTCTCTGCCCCTCCCCTGCTCACATGCACACAGTCTCTCTCTCAAAATAAGTAAATAAGCTTTAAAAAAAAAAAAAGAATCATGCTAATAACCATAAAAATGATACTGATTATAAATTGCCAAGACCCAATGCTAGCAAGGATGTGGAGCAACTGGAAGTCTCCTACATTCCTGGTGGGAATGCAAACTGCTACAGCTGCTTTGAAAACAGTGTAGCAGTTTTTTATAACATTAAACATACATTTATGAAACAACCCTTGTGAAATTCCACAGATTATGTCAAAGGCGGACTCTGTCCTGTCTCAATGTATATTGAAGGAATATAAAAGGAAATTCTTCCAAACTTGCTTTGATAATTATATGTTGCTTTACTAATTTAGATAGTTGGTTTATTCAATAAATAGCTATTTGGTGCATATTATATACCAGGCACCATAGTAGAATCTCAAACATACAAAACAAGGCAGACAAGATCTTTTCTTTTCTGTGGCTTACATTCTAATGGGTAAAGGCAGAGATAAATAAACAAGAGTCAAGTCAACAAAAACAATAAAATTTCCAATAATGGTAAGTGCTTTTATGTAATCCATAAATACAACAACATGATGGTGACTGTAGAGGTTACATTGTACTGGTCACCAAGATGGACCAGCTCTGTCATTGGGGTACAGACCAGAATAATGGAATAAAACAAATCAGATAACAAATGTTGGCAAGGTTGCACAGAAACTGGAGCTCTCTTACATTGCTTGTGGAAATGTAAAATGGCACAGCCACAATGGAGAACGATTGCTCAAAATGCTAAACAAAGAATCACCACTTGACCCAGCAATTCTACTTCTGTGTACCCAAGGAAATGAAACTGTATGTCCACACAAAAGCTTGGGCATGAATGTTCATAGAAGCGCTGTTCATAAGAGCCAAAAAGTAAAAACAGCACAAACTTCTATCGACTGATGAACGGATAGACAAAATGTGGTACGTCCATACAAGGGGATAACTCTTCAGCAACAAAAAAGAATGAAGTACTAATAATGCATGCTGCAACATAGGTGAACCTCGAAAACATACTAAGTGAGAGAAGCCAGCCACAAGAGACCATATACTTTATGAATCCATTTATGTAAAATGTCCAGAATAATCAAATCTGCAGAGGCAGAACTTAGATTATTAGTTCTCTAGGGCTGGAGAATGAGGCAGGTAATGGAAGTGACTGTCAATGGGTACAAGGTTTCTTTTGGAGGCCATGAAAGTATTCTGAAATTAGATCATGGGTGATGGTTGCACAATTCTGTAAATATAATAAGAGCCATTATATTGTTCACTTGAGTGTAAACTATGTCTCAATGAAGTGTTAAAAAATAATAAGGCAATTATGCAAACACCTGAGGCAGAGTGTTTCCAGGGAGGGAACAGCGAGCATGGCCATGAGAGCTGGGAATAAATTTGGTCTATTTAAGGAACAGAGAGAAAGTAAGGCTGGAGCTAGTTGGGGAACGAGAAGCAAATAGAGACCAGGTCAGAAAGAGTCTATTAAGCCATAATGGGAAGCTCGGATTTTATTCTGAGTATGATAAGAAGCCATCGGAGGGTTTGAAGTAGGATAGTGACAGGAGGGGATGCATATTAAGATTAGTCGGGCTACTTTGTGGGTAAGTGACTCAAGGAATATAAAAGAAAGCAGGGAGGCCAGCCAAGACCTATTATGGCAGTTTGCGCAACACCCAGAAATGTAATAGATTTCTTTTTTTCTTTCCTTTCCCTTCATTTTCCTTATCTTTTCTTTCCTGTGCTTCTCTTCTTTTCATCATAAACAAAAAAACAAGGTCACTTTATATTTAGCAGGACAGTTCTCATGAGTGATCCCAGAAAAAGACACTAGCCAAAATATTTGACCCTCTGTTAACCTTTAGTACCTCAAACAGGTTGTACGTCACCGGTCACAAGAGAACAATCTATTAATAATGAAAAAATTTAGACTCCTTTTATATAATTAGTCCTTATAAAAAAAAAAGGTAACATTCCAATTTAGTATCAAAACCTGCTTTTCACTCCAAACAGCACTGTCACGGTAAAACATAGGCCACTTCATGTGGCTATGACAACTTTTCCCACACTGATTTCCTACCTCACCGCAGCCAAATGATTTCCCTACATCACAAACAAACTACAGTCTTCGGGGTTATGTTTGGAAAAGGAACAATAAGGCATCTGTAGAAAACAACATTTGCATGAGATTCCTCTTCTTGCCTAAGGGGTTATTTGCAGTGTACAAGCTCAAGTGGGTGGCAAAGACTAGGCGGGCTTTGTGAGACCATTACTCATGTAATGAGATTTGAGGTCCGCTATTCAACACAATTTTCAGTGGGCACTCTCCCCATGGTTAAATTGCTGCCTACAGACATTTTGATTATCAAATGTAATTTAAAAATGAAAGAACACAAAATATCCCTTCTTTTCTCCAGCCCCACCTCCGCCTTTCAAGTTTTTCCATTTATCTCCTAAAGGAGGTTTGCTTAGCAGGATACTATGCTCAACCTTGGAATGTCTGACTCTCACCTGGGACTCCTCCAGCCCTCCTCCCATCCCGTGACAGGTCCCAAGGCATCTCTCCAGTTGACCCAGATATTTCTATGTCAAGAGCCAATCAACCTTGAAATTATGAGTGATTTGACACCTTGTGTTTCAGCCAGCTCCAAACATCCATATACCACATGCCCATTTCTCCATAAAATTAAGCTACACCCATACACTGGTGATTATAACCATTTTAGAGCCTGTTTATGAGTTCTAAACCTGCCCCTGATTTCAGTGCAATTTTCCTCCAGTTTCTCTCCTTTATGATCCTGCACATCTCCCTGTGAACTTTGTTTTGCCCTAATCTCTCTGATAACTTTTGTCTTATTATTACTTGGATTCTAGAGAGATGAAGCAATGTTTTAAAGTAGACTCGTGAGAAACTTTAGAAGTTTGAGCTCAGGCCCTGTGTATCAACTGCTGTGAGACTAGCTTAGCACCTCGGCCACAAGACCAATTGTGTTTCACTGGTCACTCGATGCTTTGTGCCATGATGATAGCCTCACAGGTCCACTGGCTCTGAACCTGCTCTACACCACTTCCCTACTCTACACCATCACTACCTCATCACCAAACTGGGGCACACAGGAATGTCTGACTGTCTTCAGCATCATGCCTAGATGGAGGGAAATCATGGGACCCTGTCTTAGACCCTCTGTCCATCTCAGACTACCATGCTGACATTTCTGTGGTGCCCACTCAATATAGTCATAGGATATATAAAACTATGGTCGTGAGTCAACCAGAAGCTCAAATGGGAAGCAAGCTGTAAGTCCCCTGAGCTCTGAGATTCCAAAACCTCTATCAGGGAATCCCAGAGATCTAACAGGGATCTAACCAGAAGTGGGGCACAAAACCACACTAAAACTAAATTATTTTTCCCCTCTTATTTCTTTCCTAGCTTCTTCCACCCCTAACCCCACGAGGAATTTTGTACATGTGTGATAGGAGTGTTCTTTGTATCATATCTCCCACTATTTCATGCTCCAAGGATTGATTCAATTTGTGAAAATCTAGTCTGGGAATTTTCTAGAAAATTAATATTTTTCTCTTCTTTCCTAAAGCCCTGTTTTTATAATTTTTATCTTGATGGGGACTTTAAAATGTTCAAAGCTGAGCTATTACTTTTTGTTCTAGGCATTATCAGTTCCCTCTACTGGGGCAAAAATTCTGATTCATGGCCAAAGATTAATGTAAAAAAGTGCTGGGTGGAAAGGAGGAGGGAGATATATTTTAACAAGATGAGAAAGTACATTGTGTGATCTTTCAAAACACAATTGCAAACATGAACATTGCAATTACAAATCATTTTCCAATACCGCTTATAGAGAACAAGATGGAGTCACTCATGTCAAGAAGGGGCCCGTGTCAAGCAATGATGCGAGCAGTTAAGGGTACTATGGCTACCAGATATCACTGAGCCTAGCACTAGTTGACGACACCCCAGAACTGATAACAAGCAGAAGCAGGGGAGGTCTGCAGGAGCCCAAAGGGCCAAATCCCTTTTTAAAAAAGGAAGGATTTTTGCAGCAAACTGTCAGACTCTTCAGACATAGTCCCCTCTATGTCTGACCACTTCAAAAAGGCAGCTGTCTGATGGATCTCTGAACAGAACTGAGGTCCTTGCCTGCTTGAACTTAATAAACAGCAAGTGCTGAGAGCTGACCCCGACCAGACTGAGGCTTTATCTCAACTGTGTGCCCACAGACTGACTTCAAGTTTGGTTCGTTAACTTCCTACCTTCTGTGTTAATCTTGTTTGTTATGTGACTTGTCTTGTGTTCTGTTTTGTGCGCTGTGTAAGAAGCCAAGTTAATCACATGGTGAAATGTCATTGAGTTTGGGATCCTGAACCTGCTTTATAATTATGTTAACCTTGCTTTATGGCTGAGTAAAGCTGACATTGTAGAAAGACAGAACTCATGTGTTTGCCTTCGTAGTGTGCTCATGACACTGCTAATGCCTTCCATTGATATACAGCTAGCTTCTCATATTTCCTTCTTATTAACAATGAAATAGATATCTTTTTACACAGAACAGTTTTGGTAGGTTAAATTAATAAGAGTGGAATTTCAGGGCCAAAATATTAACATTTTTAAAGCTTTAGATACATGTGGCCAAAGTATCCCTTTCTCTACATAGACCCCCCAACAATTACTCTTCCTCCATACTCTTTTCATAATAAGTCACTATCATTTATTCAACTCTGTCAACCGGGTATGTGAGTTTGGTTTGCATTTATCTGAATATTATGGAAATCAAACAGATTTGCATATACTTTTGACTCTTTTTTTCCTTTTCTTCTTTTCTCTGTTTTTTTCTTTTTTGGTTTTTAATAGCCTATTCATATTCTTTGTACATGTTTGAGAGTGTGGAAATAAATGAAGAGCTTTCAAATGAGAGCAAGCAAAGACTATTCATTTCAGAGCCTCCTATAACAAGGCAGTCGGCCACCATCACTTGTGTTTGGTAGTGATTCAAGGGCAGACGGGGAAGGGGGAAAGCTTTATTGTGAAATAAAGGGAAGTCTTCAACTATGCTCTGGGTGGGAGTTGTTGGCATGGTGAAGCTGGAAATGAATTAAGTGCAAGTGAGCCATCCATATGATTGGTTTGGGGAACATATTTGACCCTGAGTTGGAGCTGGGCAAAAATTAGGGAAAGTGACAGTAATTACCAAGTCACGGCCATTTGGGGCTGATTACTGCAAAGGTTATGGGTCAGAGTTCTTTTTTCTTATGTGACCTAGCCATTGTCCATTTGTATACCCAGATTTTCAAGAGGGGAAAGATGTCTTTTTCTCTTTGATATGTAAGAACTCTTTATAGATAAGGAGACTCATTCCTGGACACATGTGTTGCAAATTGATTTTGAAGTCTGAACTTGTTGAAGAGTGTTTATGTTATACCAGTTTTTAAATATTATATAAACTATTAAGTTTCATAGCCTCTGCTTTAGTTCGCTTGGAAAGATTTTTCACATTCAAGTATTATAAAGTATTTACCTGTATTGTCTTTAATACTTATACTCATTTTAATATATTTAGAATTTATGTTAGTGTAAGATGTGTGGTAAAGGCTAGTTTTCCTTTTATCCAGACTGGTAGGCTTTTGCCTCAACAACATTTGTTAACAAATCCATCCATTGCCCATCAATGGATTCCCACAATAGTTTTGGTTTGACGAGATTATAATATCTGCATGTGAATTTGTAATTGAAGTCTAAGCTTATGAAGTATCTCACAGAGCTTTTAAGAGTCCAATGTGGGGCAAGGCGTAAACTTCAAAGAAAACCCGAAACTAATTGCTGAGGTAGGAGTGTGTATGCCATTGGTAAGAGTTTACTATGTGTTTACAGTTTGTGTCCTTTAAACGTATCTGAAATGCACAAATCTTAAATATATCATTCAATGACTTTTGACAAAAAGTGCAACTCAAACTATTATCAAGAAAATGTGGGGCGCCTGGGTGGCTCAGTCAGTTAAGCGTCCAACTTCGGCTCAGGTCACGATCTCGCGGTCCGTGAGTTTGAGCCCCGCGTCGGGCTCTGTGCTGACAGCTCAGAGCCTGGAGCCTGTTTCGGATTCTGTGTCTCCCTCTCTCTCTGACCCTCCCCTGTTCATGCTTTGTCTCTCTCTGTCTCAAAAATAAATAAACGTTAAAAAAAAATTAAAAAAAAAAAAAGAAAATGAACACCATAATAATCTCAGAAGTTTCCTCCTGTTCTTTCCCAGTGAGCCCTTCCCCCTCCTACAGAGACAATCATTACTCTTAATTTTTTTCCCATCATACATTAGTTTTGCCTGTTATTGTCTATAACATACTTTGAAATGCAACAAAAATAGTATGTATTGGGGCACCTGGGTGGCTCAGTCAATTGAGCATATGACTTCAGCTCAGGTCATGATCTCATTGTTCATGAGTTCAAGCCCCACAATCAGGCTCACTCCTGTCATTGTGGAACTCATTTCAGATCCTCTGTCCTGCTCTCTCTCTGTCTCTCAAAAATAAATAAAACATTTTAAAAAATACTATGTGTTGATCGAAGGAGAGAGGAATAAACAGATGGATATTTATATGATAAAGCAAGTATAATAAAATGTTAATGATAAAATCTGGAAAATAGGTATATGTATATTCCCTATAAAATGCTTTCAACTTTGTTTTTGTTTGGAAATGCGCATAATAAAATGCTAAAAAAGAGAAAAGAAAAAATCAAAGAAGAGCTAAAACAGTTCTGAAAAAGACCAAGATTAGGGAAATATTGCTACATATCAAAAAATATATAAAGATATATTAATCAATATAGTGTGGTGCTGGTACAGAGATAGAAAAACTGACCAATAGAATAGAATAGAGAAACCAAAAATAAGCCACATGTATGCAGAAACGTCATTTACGATGGAAATAGCATTGCAGATCTATAGACGAAGAATAACTTTTTCAAGAAACAGTACTTGGACAATTGCTTATCCACATGGAAAAATAAAATAAGATTCCTTTCTGACGGTGTAATATCAGATGAATTAAATGGACTTAAATGGGAAGGCAAGATCGTGCAAGTTTTTGAAAATGTAGTTTATTGATGTTCAGAATCTATTTCCACTTTCCTCTGATGTGTATCCTTGTACTACAGAAATCTTACCAAAAAAAAAAAAAAATTCTCCACTTCCCACTAAGGAACAGGATACAATTAGGTCTAATCAATTAGGCACACTCACATGAGATTTAGAAAGTGGCAACGAGGCCAAGGCCACCTACCTGCTGCTTTAGGTTGCTTTTGGCTTTAAGCAAGCCCAAGGAGAATCCAGCAGGCAGCCTCACTGGCGAAGGACAGTTGTGATGGCCTCAGTGGCTGGATTCTGTTCCAGTCTTCAGTTACCGGCTTCAGAGCTGTCAAGACATGGCTGACACGGTGGTTGTGACAGCTTTTTGAGTATGGATTTTTTCTTCTGGATCGTAGATTTTATTTAGATGCGAGATCCAGATTTCATCAGCATTAACTCCCTCTTTTAAACCGCTCAGGTTGAAATACCTTGGTTATATTTCCTGCATTCAATCCTGACTGACAGAGCATGCAAGATTAGAAAATACCCTTAGGGCCTTTAGGAAAGTATTTCTTAAACAGGACACATCAAAAAAGTCATAAATCAAAGTAATTCACATTTGACTTCTGTTCAAAAAAAGGCAATATAAATAGATAAAACCTCACAAAATAGTTGGCGATACTTGCTACATATATCCTTGGTATAGATTAGAATCCTAACTAGATTTTTAAAAAAAAACTAATACGAATCAATAATAAAAAAGGGAGAGAAAGTTTAAAACTTGGCAAAATACACGAACAAGAGAAAGTGCAAATATCCTATCAGCATGTGAAATTATACTTAGCTTCACTGGGAAGCAACAAAATGCAAAATAAATCCACAATACAAAATTCGAATTCATCCGATTGGTAAACATTTAAACAGTGGATCATCCAGTGATACTTGGATATGGAAAAACCATAATTCTAAAACATCACTAATAAGAATGTGTTCTGCTACAGCCACTTTGAAAAAGAGTCTATAATTACTTGGAAGAGTCCAACAAGAGTCCTACCACACAGATATTTCATTGCCGGGAGTATATGTTTGAGAAACTCTTACACATATGAATCAGGAGGTATGAGTAAGAATTATTCTGGGAGCTTTGCTTCTATGGAAAAAAATCTGAAATAATCCAAATGTTCATCAGTAGTAGCATAGATGAATGAACCATAGAATATTCGTTCAGTTACTATGCAACAGTGAATTATAGCTACTTGTTGCCTGTTTACTCTCAGATCTATTCCTCGCCCTACTGCAAACTACACTTTCTGGGGTCCTTTGCCAACTGACTTCTGGTTAGGTGGGTATCCTGGCCAATCAGATATACAAGATGGGGAGTTGGAGGGAGCAGAAATCTAGGATATTTCTCCCTCTTTTTTCCTCTGTTGTAGTGGGTTTCCTCCAGCATAGGCCACATCTCTGCCATTTCCCACCAGACAACTCTTTTCTCTATGGATCTAGCTCTTGCTATGGTTCTAGGTCTCACCAGATGGCCTGGTTCTAAGGTCAGGACCTCTTAAGTTCTTCCAGCCCCAGTGGTGGCAGGGTCTTTGTGCTGATGCCAATAGCTGGCTTCCCTCACCATTCTCTACTTCTCAGGTCTTTGAACCTCCATGGAAACAATGCCTGTATTGCATTTCTTTTGTTTCATACCTAGAGTGGTATTTTTTTTTTTCTGATCCTTAACTGATACACACAACTGCATATATCACAAGTGGATCTGAAAAAGCTTTAAAAAAAAAAAAGAAAAAAAAACAAATTGCAGAAGAATACCGACAGTATAATTATAATTACATAGGTTTCATAAGTATGCAAAAGTAATATATTGGTTATGGATATAAACATATGGAAATCTATAAAGACAAACTATGGGGAAATTTCAGCAGGGGAGGTGTAGTTTCTGAATCTTGTAAATTACCCATTAAAAAAAGATAAAACCAGGGGCACCTGGGTGGCTCAGTTGGTTAAGCGTCTGACTTTGGATCAGGTCAAGATTTCATGGTTCGTGAGTTTGAGCCCCACGTTGGACTCTGCACTGACAGCTCAGAGCCTGGAGCCTGCTTCAGATTCTGTGTCTCCCTCTCTCTGCCCTCGCCTGCTTGTTCTCTCTCTCTCTCTCTCTCAAAAATAAATAAATATTAAAAAAAAAAAAAGACAAGACAAGGCAACAGAATAGCAAAGCCAAAATCCACTGACATCTACAAGAAAGCAAGTGACCAGGTATCCATCTGAGGAACTACATAGAATGAATGTATCTCAGAATCTACTGCCTGAGACATGGAAGAGAATATTTCACCACTGTCTCCCATCTTCCAGAGTTGCCCCAGGAAATATTAGTGCCTTGTTAATACCACAATGCTTTCAGGTTTGCACATGTGCCAGAATGGCTGAGCAGGCTTCTGCAGATGCTCAGATGGTAGAAAAGCCCAGGGCAAAAAGCAAGAGATACGCCAGTGCAGCTGAGCCAAGAGCTGTTAACAACGGTCAGAGCAAAATGGTGGGCGAGCCGGAGTCAAAGCCACATCCAAAGCAAACTCTGAAACCTGACAGTAAAAGAATACATTTGCTTTTCAAATGCATATATAACATTCAGGAAAATTGGTCATAGTTTAGGTCACAAAGAAAACCTCAATAAACTCCCAAGTATGGATATGGTACAAAGAGCATTCTTTGACTCCAATGAAATAAAACTAGAAATTAATTGCAAATGATAGTAATTTTAAGAAATATAAACACACACACACATGTACATACACACTATTAACTTCTAAGTCATGGGGGAGATACAAAACAAAATTGCAGAAGTTCTTTAAAATAACAAAAATGAGGGGCGCCTGGGTGGCGCAGTCGGTTAAGCGTCCGACTTCAGCCAGGTCACGATCTCGCGGTCCGTGAGTTCGAGCCCCGCGTCAGGCTCTGGGCTGATGGCTCGGAGCCTGGAGCCTGTTTCCGATTCTGTGTCTCCCTCTCTCTCTGCCCCTCCCCCGTTCATGCTCTGTCTCTCTCTGTCCCAAAAATAAATAAAAACGTTGAAAAAAAAATTAAAAAAAAAAATAACAAAAATGAAAACATTACACATCAGAAGCTATGACGTACAGTCAAAGCACTAATGAGAGAGAAAATTACATACATATATTGTATATAAGTAAGTATATATATGCAAATGCGCATACATATATAAGTACAATATATATGAATTAACTACCAATTCCAAAATCTAGAAGAAAAAAAAAATAGTAAACCAAAATAAAGCCACAGGAAGGAACAAATAAGACAAAAACAAAACTTCATGAGTTAAAAAACAGGAAAATACTAGAATTATTAGGTAAATACAAAGTTTTTCTTTGAATAAAATAAATGAAATAGAAAAACCACTAGCCAACTAATTAAAGAAAAAAAGGCAAGATGGGGAAATGATGAAGACATTAACGTCAATCAGGAATTTTCTTAACGAATCATAAGAAATGACTGCAGAGGGTGACCGTTGGTCCCACCTTCCCTAGGGCAGATTATGTCTGTTGTCCTAGCATTGCTTCCAGTGATCACACACTTTAGATCTCAATTGGAAAATGATTTTTATGGTCACCTCAATTCTGCACAACTCTCTCTATAAATTTGGAAACCCAAATTGAAATGAATAATTTTGTAAAAGATGCAGCAGCAAAACTAACAGCAGAGACAGAAAGTATAAATATGATAATTACCAAGGAAGACAAAGAGAAAATAATTATATGGATTCCCCCCAAATAAGCACCAGGACCAGAAAGTTTTACAAGGAAATTTTACCAAAATTTTAAAGGTCAAATAATAGTAATGTGACTTAAACTATTCCAGAACACAGTAAAAGAAGAAAAACTTCCAAACACAGTTGTGAAGAAAGCAGATTGACACCAAAAATTGAAAAAGATAATACCAAAACAAAAACTAAATCACTCTCAGTTATGAATGTCAATGAAAACATCTTAAACTATTAGCCACATTAGCCAGTAAAATAAAAATATATATCCTAAGTGATCTCCCCTCCCACAAATGGAAAGCTTGTTAAATATTAGAATGCCTTTTAAAATAATTCAGCATACCAATAAAGCTAAGGAGAAAAATTATATTTTTATCTCCATAGGTGCAGAAAAAATATTTTATGAAATAAGTCAGTCAGAGAAAGACAAATACCATACGATTTCTCTCATAATGTAGAATTTAAGAAACAAAACAAATGAACATAATAGGGGAAAAGAGGCAAACCAAGAAACAGACTGTTAACTATAGAGAACAAACTGGTGGTTACTGGAGAAGAGGTGGGCAGAGGGGTGAGTGAATTAGGTGATGGGGATTAAGGAGTGCACATTTTGTGATGAGTACTGGGTGTTGTATCTAAGTGATGAATCCTTAAATTCTGCACCTAGAATTAATATTACACTTATGTTAACTAACTGGAGTTTAAATTAAAACACGGGGGCAGAAAGTGTAATATAGAACACAATGTCATATGTATTTTCCCTTTGATCCAATCATGTCACTTCTATGAATCTTTTCCAAAATGAGAGATAGAATATTTACATCACTCCCAGAATGTGTCCTATGTTCAGTTACCAGCCTTCTACCATAAGGAATTTCCTGATTTTTTTTTCAGCATAAATTAGGTTTGCCTGTTTTTGAATTTCATGTAAAATATAATCATACACTATGTATCTGAATTCTCTGCTCAACAAAATGTTTTGAGATAATTTATAATTTTGGGTGTAGTTGTTTACTCCTTTTCACTGTAACATAGCATTCCACTGTGTAAGGACGCCATAATTTATCTATCCATTTTCCTATTGATAGAATTTGGGTTTTGTTTGTATATTTGTTTGTTTAAGTAGGCTTCGTGCCCAGTGCAGAGCCCATTGTGGGGCTTAAACTCATGACCTTGAGATCAAGACCTGAGCTGATATCAAGAGTCCGGATGTTTAACCAATGGAGCCACCCAGGTGCTCCTTGTTTGGGTTGTTTCTACTTTGGGTTTTTTATGAATGATGTCATTGAAAATTTGTTGAAAATACTTGTCTTATTGAACTACTTTGGCAGCCTTGTCAAAAATCAACTGGTGATATAAATGTGGGTCTTTCTGGTCGGTTTCATTGATCAATTTATCTCTTTCCACTATCTCTATGTCAGTGGTTCTCAACCCGAGTGATTTTGCCCCACCCCTGGAAGGACAGAGGGAGGGAGTCATTTGACAATGTGTGGATAAGTTTATTTGTAACAATTCAGAGAGGGGGCTGCTACTGGCATCTAGTGAATAGTGGCCAAAGATGCACTTACATCTACAGTAGCATCCTACAGTACATGGGACAATACCCACAACAAAGAATTATCTAGCCCAAAACATAAAATAGTGCCAAGGTTGAGAAACACCAGTCTACATGAATATAACACTGTCTTGATCATGATAGCTTTATAGTAAATCTTAAAATCTAGTAGTGTAAGTCTTCCAACTTTGTTCTTCTATTTCAAAATTGTTTTGGTTATTCAAACTCTAGAATTTTGAATGAGAATTGCATTGAATCTTTAGATAAACAAGGGAAAACGAGCTTCTTAATGATACTAAGCCATCCAATCCATGAACATGCTCTTAGCTGCAATATTGGTTGATAGGTTTTTTTTTTTTTTTTTCTTATCATGTGCTTGCCCAGTTTTTGTATGAAAATTATGCTGGCCCTATAGAATGTTTGGGGAAGTGTTCCCTTCTTTCTATGTTGTGAAAGATTTTATGTAAACTCAGTATTATTTCCATCTTAAATGTTGGTAAATTTAGTAGTGAAGCCATCTGGACTGGAAGTTTTCTTTGTGCAAGAGTTTAATTATGAATTAAATTTCCTTATAATGAAGGGCTATTCAGATTTTCTTTTTTTTTCTTGCATCCATTTTGGTAATTTGTGTTCCCTAAACATTGCTTTAATGACACTCTACAAATTTTTGATATGTTATATTTTTATCAGTCAGTTGAAAGTAGTTGTCTTTGATTTTTATTTCTTGACTAATGGATAATTTTGAAGATTGTGTCTTAATCATCAAATATTTGAGCATTTTCCAAACACTTTGGGTTCTTTATTTCTAATTTCATTCCACTGTGGCCAGAAAATGTACTGTTTTATTTCAATCCTTAGAAATCAAGGGTGGGTGTGTGTGTGTGTGTGTTTATGGCCCAGCATATATTCTATACTGGTAATGTTCTATATGCCCTCGAAAAGAATGTGTTGTTGAGTGGAATGTTTTAAAATGTCAAATAACTTAATTTGGCTGATACTGTCCTTTAAATCTTTTGTATTGCTATTGATTGTTTTTCCACATGCACTATCAATTACTGAGAGAGATTTAAATCTCTAATTATGTTGTTAAAATCGCTATTATTGTGGATTTCTCTATCTGTATAGAGAAAATCTGTATATTTGCTAAGTAGCCCCTCTGTTCTTTGTTTCACTTTCCCTCAATTCCTGCTTTCTTTTGAATTAATTATTTCTTGAGATTCCATTTTATCAGTGCTCTTGATTTATCAGACACACCAGTTTGGTTTTTTTTAAGCTGTTGCTCCATGGTTTATAACATACAACTTTAATGTATTACACTCTACTTTCAAGTGATATTATGTCATTTTACACATAATGTAAAAACCTTACAAGAGTATTCTTCCCTTTACCTCCCTTCCAACCTTTGTTGTCATACGATCATACATTTTACTTCTACGTGATATAATCTCAATAAGAAATTGCTATTCTTTGTGCTTTCAGTATCCAACTATCACTTTAAAGATTAAGAGATGAAAAAAATAAAGGTATTTTATCTTTATTCACATGTTTACTATTTCCACGGGTTGTATTTTCTTGCTTCTTTACATGTCTCAAATTTTTTATTGTATGACAGACATCATGGGCAAAAAACAACAACAACAAAAAAAGCCCAGTAGAGACTGAGGCAAATAATATTTGCCCTGAGCAAAAGGCACACTTATTCTTCTATCATACACTAGCATGGGGGCCTGAATAAATCGAATCTGAGATTAAGCTGGGTTGGGGCTTTGTTACAGCTTTCATTAGCTTCAATTCACCACTGACTCCAGGTATTTTCAGGGTGGTATAAGGACCTTCTCTTCACTAGGACTTGGGCTCAATGCATTAATGATTTCAAGATTTCTTTAAGATTCACTGTCCAGGGGCGCCTGGGTGGCTCAGTCGGTTAAGCGTCCGACTTCAGCTCAGGTCATGATCTCACACTCCGTGTGTTCGAGCCCCGTGCACAAGCTCTGTGCTGACAGCTCAGAGCCTGGAGCCTGCTTCGCGTTCTGTGTCTCCTTCTCTCTCTGCCCTTCCCCTGCTCATGCTCTGTCTTTCTCTGTCTCAAAAATAAATAAAAATATTAAAAAATATATTTTAAAAAAAAGATTCACTGTCCAGGTGCTCCCCTTCAGCACCCTAGGATAGCTCTCTCTACTCGTCAGCTTTCAGCTTTTTGAGTCATTGGGGGCTTCTCTTTGCCCTTCAGTCCTTCTTGTTTTGTGCATTTCTGTAAGATTTCTCTCCATCCTGCTGCCCCGATTCTACCGGTTCACAGTCTCTAAAGTGTACTTGGTGATGGCCTGAAGTGCACTGGCATGATTTCCCCTGATTTTCCTGCTCTGCTCCTTGCATTCTATGGGTTCCTGCCTTGCACTAAGTGATGGCCTGGGTGCCTCAAGGAAAATTTCTTTGCTCTCTTGCCCTGCACACAGCTTTCAGTGGAGTGGACCACTACATTTAACTTGGAGAAGGTGCTGTGAGTCTCAAGGAGAATATCTTTGTTTTCCTCCAGCCCTCCTGCCTTGCCCCAGCCCTCAGCACACTACCTACTCCCTTGCACTTAAGGCAAACCCTTGGGAAAGTGAGAGCAAGTAAATATAGTTCTCTCTGGCCAGGGCTTTTCAGGGTTCTAATGAGCCCTGCAGCTCATACCCAGCCATTAAGATTTCTCTTCATCTACAATGAATTCTTCTTTTGCCTCTCCCTTCCCCAGTGATAAAGGCAATCATTCCTCTATTTTCTCCTAGGAAAAATTCATCACTTTCTCTAATTTTTAGCTCATTTAGCTTTCTTTGCATCTTCGACAATCTGATAGGTTTAAAAAAACTATAATATTTGTGGTTTATCTTGTTTGCTCTCATTGTTAAGACTTTGCAATTTCATATATGCTAACTGACAGCAAAAGTCTCTCCCTACCTTTGATTTTAATGAATGGACTTTGAATAGTCATGGAAATATAACCTCTTATAACATGTTCTCACATATGATTTTCAAAGTTCTACTGAGCCTCCAAATATAGCTTTTGTCTAAGTTGATCCAGGAGATTCCTATTTGACAAATTAAACTGGATTTTATTATTAATGGCAATGTGAGAATAAAAAATGAAGCAAAGGGTAGAGGATGAGTATTTATTAGGTGTCTGCTATAAGCCGCACACTGTATCAGATACGTTTGTGGTACTCTCTCTCTTACTACTGATCACAACCCTGTTAGGCAGATATTACTGCCTCCATTTTCCAGGTGGGAGACTGAGGTCTCAGAAACTAAACTACCCGTGTTCACCCAAGTGTGACTAGACAGGATAGAATCTAAGCCCAGTTTTCTAGATTTCATATCCTGTGCTTTCTTTCCCAGTATATTAAATGCTCAACACAAGAATGTAGGGGGTAGGGAATGAAGAGGAAATCACGTTGGCAGTAGGGGCTAACCAGGTTGGAGAAGTAAGATCGATCAATGAACCTCGATTCTAGTTGAAGATGTTTGAAGTTGACCTCAAAGGCCATTGGTATCATTTCAATTTCCTGGATTGTGGTGGTAAGGTAAGAAAAGGTTTTCTGGAAACACTGGCAGAGACAAGAGCTGGTTGACTTAGTTTCCATACTGTGTACAGTACCAATCCAAACCCAAATGAACACACAGTCTAGTGATAACCACATGCTTGTTTGCAAAAGTGGCTTAGAAGCCAAGCCTCCAACCTTCCCTCCCACCAGGGTACACCCTGGGGCCTCTGCTCTGCAAGCATTCTTGAGCTGCCACTACAGAACCAGGCAGACTGGACAGACAAGAGGAGGGGCCAGAGTCCTTGCCAGAAAGCAGGTCACTGACCTTCTCACTGGTAAAAGGCTGGAGAGTTTCCCACTGGGCTTTATGTGGACAGTAATATGAGGCATATAATTTCCTTGAAATTAAGTGCAGAAGTTATAGCTGTTATTTGAAATACATGCTGGGCTTAAAATTTGCTTTCACATTTTCCTAAATGGTGTGTCATTTTTCATGCAGTTGAAACTAAAGAAGCAAAGTCCTGAAACTTAAAAAAAAAAAAATTGTACATCGTAAAAACCTTAGTCAACACTTTTCTTCATGCTCACAGAGTTAATGAACTTACTTATTAATATTTTTGTAGCACAATTCAAACATGATAACCCTTCATTTAACTACTTCTCCCTGAGCAACAGAAGCTTTAAACTACATTGCACATACCTTAAAACTCTACGTGCCCTTTGGGAAAATACATGTGCTTGCTCCCTCTGTGTTTAGAAGCCCCCATAAGCAGTGTGTCGTATCTGCCACTATTACCATCTGGTAGCTGACATCAATTCCCTCGCTGGTTTCCTCCAACAGGGCAGCCTTATATGAACACTTGCAGTAACATTTGACAGGCTTTGGTGATGCAGTGGGGATTAGGCTCAGTTCCTTTATTGTGCTGCCTCTCTTGGTGGAGGTTTCTCAGAATTCGGGCAAGTCTCAGATTTGGGGAACTCATAACAGCTTAGCTTGAAAGAAGCGAGCATGGAAATGGCGATGAATTCATTCTCTGCAGGCCTATCCATTCTCACGTGCTATGAGAGGTAACCAGTGACCAGAGAGCACTCGGGTTCCCTTAATGACTTAGAGCTGCATTAGTCAGCATATTTGCAGCATGTTTTTCATCTTTAGTACACTTATTTAATCGAGCATCAGAGAAGCCATGATAGAATTAATATTCAAGCAAAGCTTTGGATTAGTCACCGAATAAAAGCCACATGGCTCCCTTGCTGTTCTGCTGAGTGGTGATCACCATTTTATACAGTAGCCAGATGTCCAGTTTTGAGAACACGTTACTCAAAAGGAATAAAATCAGCTTGATTTTCAGGAGGGAACAAATGATGGGTCTGATTTGTCTGTTTCATTGATGCAGGAGAATAGAAGAGTTCGAAACATGGAAAGACCACCAATGCAGCTAGGGGAAGTGTCACACTCATTTAATGAGTGTCACGCTCATTAAAGATAGAGGGAAGAACACTGACCCTGTAGAGGAAAAGACTGGGTTCAAATCACTGCTTTGCCCTTGAGTAGCTATTCAGCATTGACAAGTGATCTAGGTCCTGAAAATCAGCTTTTAAATCTGTAACATAAAATAACATATACCTGATACAGATGTGATGACAGTTAACCAGAATATAGTTAGGAGATTGAAGTAAGAACTTAATAAAAAGCTAGCTAGGTCAGAGTGACTATGTTGTTTAGATCAGAATAATGCTCAAGATCAGTCAGTGTGATTATGTCCCATTGGGTCAAAATGCTGCTCAAGGTCAATGAGACTATGGCCCTTTGGGTCAGAATAAGGCTCAAGGACCTCATAACTCTAAATCTCTATTGGATATGACAAATCAATATAAGCCAGGACCTGGAGACTAGATAGAAATGCAACTAAGTGGGGCAAGTCTTGGAACTGAATCAGCTTCAGGAAATGAGAGAAAATTAAAGCAAAGATAAAAAAAGAGATCAAAGATGGTGTATGTGTGGAAAATGGGGATGCAGCTTAGATCAAATACCCAGCCAAGCATCAGAAGACTTCAGTGTCATGTCCTGATAGATGAGCGGCACATCATCAGAGACATTCAGGCAGCCAAATGACATCAGAAAGTAGCGACCAACCCACCCCATTTAAAGACAATTCACCCGTATTCATGGGAAGGTATTATCATCATAGCCAAAATATCAGAAAATCCAAAGTTTTAGTTAAAATTTGATGGTTCTTGAAACCATATAACACTGTCCCTATAGAAAGATTGGAACTTTTTATTCTTTCTCAGAAGGATAGGTAAATAACTGCTATATTCCGTCAACTTTCAAAATTTGGCTATCCTTGACCATCATCCTCTGCCATATTTCATGCAAAGAACTTTGAGATTGTGATGAGACTGTATTTTATTTGCCACTGTATCTGCAGTACCTAACACACTGCCTGCACATAATTCCTCAAAGTTCAGTTGGATGGGTGGATAGATGGATGGGTAGTTGGATGCATGGATGGATGGATGGATTGTTTCTCTGTCTGGATTGACTTTATCTGCCTTTCATTCAAAATCAATCCTCCATTTCTTCAAAGACCTCAAATCCTCTTCCAAGAAACAGATCCTTGCTTCTTTTCTGATGATCCCACAGCTCTTGGCTCATATCTGCTAGATCACACAGTGTATCCATCATTCTTTCTGTGTCTACCTCCTTTCATTTCTACCACATTATGAGCTCCTAAATGGTAGGGTCCATATCTTATACGCGTTGAATTCCCTCGCCAGGGGTTAACTTCATACCAGTCATGACACCAAGTTATAATTTGAAAACTAAAGGCATAGGAAAAATATTGACAGCAGCTAGACACAAATGACAAATCACACATGGGGGAACACCAATTTAAATGACAGTGAATTCCTCATCTGAAACCAAAGATGCCAGAAGAAGTAGCATAATATTCTTCAAGTGCTGAAAGTAAAAACAGAAAACAAAAAACAAAAAACTATCAACATCAAAATCTATATCTAGTGATATTATCCTTCAGGAATTAAAGGGAAATAAACACATTCTCAGTAAATGGAAAACTAAAAGAATATGTTGCTAGAAAATATACTCTTTAAAATTTAACCAAAGGAATTTCTTCTAACAGAAAAGAAATGATATAAGAAAGAATCTCAGAGCATCAGGAAAGAAGAAAGAACAGTTGGAAGACTAGAAATATGTGCACTTATAAGAGCCTAGCTTTTTGCTTATGAGTTTTTAAAATAATATTTCATGATGAAAACAAAAATTAGAATACCACTTGATATTCAAGACAATGTTTAAAAGTAGGAAAGGTAAGGGACCTAAATGGAATTCAGGTTTCCACACTGCATGTGAAACACTAAAGTGTTGATACCAATAGACTGTTATATTCTGAATGTTTTTGGATGTTTTTATGAGTGTTTATGGATGAGATTAACATTTTAGGCGGTGGACTTTGACTAACCCAGACTACCTTCTGTAATGTGGATGGGCCATATCCAATCAGTTGATGGCCCAAATAGAACAAAAATTAACCTTCCCCAAGTGAAAGGAGATTATGCTGGCACATCACCTTCAGACTTGAACTGCCTGAGTTTCTAGCCTGACAGCCCACCCTGAAGATTTTGGACATGCCAATCTTCATAACCACATGAACCAACTCCTTCAAATAAACCTCTTTCTATATGTATGCACTTCCTATTGGTTCTGTTTCTCTGGAGAACCCTGACTACTACAGAGATACACTCAAACAGTCTCTAAATGAATGAAGGTAGAATCTTAAAAAATGCTCAATTTACTTGAAGGAAGGCAAGAAAAAAGAGAGAAAAAAGAATCAGAAGAAACAAAAAGGAAACAAATAATAAAATATCAGATTTAAATGCTAATATATCAATAATTGTCTTAAATGTAAATGGTCTAAATATATCAAATAACAGAGATCTGAAGAATGGACAAAAACCACTACTCAACTATATGCTGCTTACAAGAAACTCACTTCCAATTCAACAATACAGATAAGTTGAAAGAAAAAGGATGAAAGAAGATATGCATTGCAAACAATTTTTAAGAAGCAGGCGTGTCCATATTAATATAAGGCAACATAGAATTCACAACAACAAACTTACTAGTAACAAAGAAGAACATTACAAATAATAACAGGATTAATATACCAGGAAGACATAATGGTCAAAACTGCCTAAGCACCAAGTGACAATCTCAGACACAAAAAGCAAAAACTAATAGAATTGAGGATGCAAGGTTGGTTCAATATCTGCAAAACAACGTGATTCATCACATCAATAAAAGAAAGGACAAGAACCATATGATCCTCTCAACAGATGCAGAGAAAGCATTTGACAAAATACAGCATCGTTTCTTGATAAAAACCCTCAAGAAAGTAGGGATAGAAGAAACATACCTCAAGATCATAAAAGCCATAAATGAAAGACCAAACACTAATATCATCCTCATTGGGGGAAAACTGAGAGCTCTCCCCCTAAGGTCAGGAACAAGACAGGGATGTCCACTCTCGCCACTGTTATTTAACACAGTATTGGAAGTCTTAGCCTCAGCAATCAGACAACACAAATAAATAAAAGGCATCCAAATCGGCCAGGAGGAGATCAAACTTTCACTCTTCGCAGATGACATGATACTCTATATGGAAAACCCAAAAGATTCCAAAAAAAAAAACTGCTAGGATTGATTCACGAATTCAACAAAGTTGCAGGATATAAAATCAATGCACAGAAATCGGTTGCATTCCTATACACCAACAATGAAGCGACAGAAAGAGAAATCAAGGAATCGATCCATTTACAGTTGCACAAAAAAGCCATAAAACACCTAGGAATAAATCTCACCAAAGAGGTGAAAAATCTACACACTGAAAACTATAGAAAGCTTATGAAAGAAATTGAAGAAGACACAAAAAAATGGAAAAAAGATTCCATGCTCTTGGATAGGAAGAACAAATATTGCTAAAATGTCGATACTACAGAAAGCAAACTACATATTCAATGCAATCCCTATCAAAATAACACCAGCATTCTTCACAGAGCTAGAACAAATAATCCTAAAATTTGTATGGAATCAGAAAAGACCCCAAATAGCCAAAGCAATCTTGAAAAAGAAAACCAAAGCTGGAGGCATCACAATCCCAGACTTCAAGCTGTATTACAAAGCTGTAATCATCAAGACAGTATGGTACTGGCACAAGAACAGACACTCAGATCAATGGAACAGAATAGAGAACCCAGAAATGGACCCACAAACGTATGGCCAACTAATCTTTGACAAAGCAGGAAAGAATATCCAATGGAATAAAGACAGTCTTTTCAGCAAGTGGTGCTGGGAAAACTGGACAGCGACATGTAGAAGAATGAACCTGGACTACTGTCTTACACCATACACAAAAATAAACTCAAAATGGATGAAAGACCTAAATATAAGACAGGAATCCATCAAAATCCTCGAGGAGAAAGCAGGCAAAAAAAAACCCTCTTTGATCTAGGCCACAGCAACTTCTTACTCAACACGTCTCCGGAGGGAAGGGAAACAAAAACAAAAATGAACTACTGGGACCTCATCAAAATAAAAACCTTCTGCACAGCAAAGGAAACAATCAGCAAAACTAAAAGGCAACCAACAGAAGGGGAGAAGATATTTGCAAATGACCTATCAGATAAAGAGTTAGTATCCAAAATCTATAAAGAACTTATCAAAGTCAGCATCCAAAAAACAAATAACCCAGTGAAGAAATGGGCAAAAGACACGCATAGACACTTCTCCAAAGAAGACATCCAGATGGCCAACCAACACATGAAAAAGTGCTCCACATCACTCATCATCAGGGAAATACAAATAAAAACTACAATGAGATACCACCTGACACATGTCAGAATGGCTAACATGAACAACTCAGGCAACAACAGATGTTGGAGAGGATGCAGAGAAAGAGGATCCCTCTTTTTGGTGGGAATGCAAGCTGGTGCAGCCACTCTGGAAAACAGTATGGAGGTTCCTCAAAAAACTAAAAATAGAATACCCTGTGACCCAGCAATTGCACTACTAGGCATTTATCCATGGGATAAAGGTGTGCTGTTTCAAAGGGACACATGCACCCCCATGTTTATAGCAGCACTATCAACAATAGCCAAAGTATGGAAAGAGCCCAAATGTCCATCAATGGATGAATGAATAAAGAAAATATATATACATATATATATATATACACAATGGAGTATTACTCGACAATCAAAAAGAATGAAATCTTGCCATTTACAACTACGTCGATGGAATTGGAAGGTATAATGCTAAGTGAAATTAGTCAGAGAAAGACAAAAATCACATGATTTCACTCATATGAGGACTTTAAGAGACAAAACAGATGAACATAAGGCAAGGGAAACAAAACTAATAAAAAAAACAGGGAGGGGGACAAAACATGAGGCTCATAAATATGGAGAACAAACTGAGGGTTACTCGGGGGGGTGTGGGAGGGGGGATGGGCTAAATGGGTAAGGGGCACTAAGGAATCTACTCCTGAAATCATTGTTGCACTATATGCTAACTAATTTGGAAGTAAATTTTAAAAAATAAAAAAATAAAATTAAAAATAAATAAAAAATAAAAAAACTAATAGAATTGAAAGGAGAAATAGACAAATCTATAATTAAAGTTGGGGACTTCAACACCCCAATCTCTGCAAATAGACAAGAACTTATCAAAGAAATTGACTATCTGAACAATTCGATCAATATCTAATTGAAAAATATAGAACACTCCATACACATTTTTTTCAAGAAATCATAGAACAGACACCAAGATAAACTATATTGTGGGCCATAAAACAACCCTCAACAAATTTAAAAGAATTGAAATTATGCAAAGTATACTGTCAAACCATAATAGGATCAAACTAGAAATCAATAAAAGACAATAGAAAAATCTGTAAACATGTGGAAATTAGATAACACACTTTTAAACAACCTATGAGTCAAAAAGGAAGCTTCAAAAAATTTTAAGTACCTACAATTAAATAAAAATAAAACCTGGCTGCCTCAGTCAGTTAAGTGTCTGACTCTTGACTTTATAGCACAGGTGATGATCTTACAGTCATGAGATTGGAGCCCCACATCCAGCTCCACGCTGAGTTTCTCCCTCTCTCTCTCTCTCTCTCTCCCTCTGCCTCTCCACTGCTCACACTTGTGTGTGTGCATCTCTGTGTGCACTCTTTCTCATATATGTGTGTGTGTGTGTGTATAATAAAACTACAACACATCAAAACATGTGGAATGCAGTTAAAACAGCACTAAAGGGAAATTTATATCATTAGTGCTTACATTCAAATAGAAGAAAGGTCTCAAATCAGTAACCTAAGTTCCTACCTCATGAAACTAGTAAAAGAAGGACAAGATAAATCCAAAGCAAGCAGAAAAGGGGAAGTAATACACATAAGAGCAGAAATCAATGAAATTGAAAAAAGGAATACTATAGAGAAAATCAATGAATCAATAAAATTGATAAGCCTTTAACAAGACTGACAAATGCAGAAGACACAAATCACCAATATCAAGAAAGAAATGGGGGGTATGTCTACATATCCTGCAGCCATTGAAAAGATAACAAGGGAACAATTTTATGCTCATACATTACAAACTTAGAAGAAATGGACCAGTCCTAGAAAACCACTAACTACCAAAATTTAACGAAGATGAGATAGCCCTAGAATCAGTAAAGAAGTTGAATTTTTGAAGGCTTGAAAGGCTTGAAGGCTTGAAGGCTCCCAAAAGAAATGTCTCGACCCAATGGTTTCAACATCTGAATAGAACACTAGTTTATCATAGCTTCTTCCAGCAAATGAAAGAAAAAGGAATAATTCCCAAATAATTATACAAGGTCAGTACTAATTAGATAGTAAAACCAACAAATGACAGCACAAAAGACAATATAGAAGGGATCTACCTCTTTGTATTATTTCGTGTGTATCTACAATTATCTCAAATGACACCACCTTTTATTTCAATAAGCACTTATTGAGTATTTGACAGTTCATTTCTGAAATGTTAAATTGTTTTATATCTTAATTTTAATTAAATGAGAATAAATGACATCAGAATTTATTAGTGGTTAATTCAAATAGTCCTCTGTTATGAAGAACTAAAAGGTGTTCAGAGCTTCCCAAAGCAAAACATAGACACTTATTTACCAGAAAATATTGATCTGAAACAGTTATTTCTCCTCTTTAAGGGCTGAAAGAGACAACCAAAGAAACCCAGCAAGATGTCTGGGATAAAAGCAGCCTACAGATATTCAGTGCATTTGCTTATGCTCTTTCTCTCTCTTTCTCTCTCCCTTGATTGTGAAAGCCCCATCACCCCTCAATACAGAAACTGCCTTAGATTGATTCTGGAAAGCAAATATTTCAAGTACACACTCGATAGGCTATTGACTAAAATAAATTGTCTAGAAATGCTCATCACTGTGATCATTCTCATTCATAAAGATTGAATATTTGTGATTAAAATGAAAATATATTCATTTAAAGCTAGTTACCATTAGGCATCCATCAGGAATGAAGCCAGAAGCCAATTGAGCCACACATCAGAAGGCTCTTGGACCAACAAATCATGTCATGGGCACAATGGCTCCTTGCACTTACGCTGGGAGCGCTGTAGGCCAAGGGTGTATGACTTCAACACTGCACATATGTGACTGTTATTTAGAGCTCTCTGAGGTATAGATTTACATTACCATCTGCCATCTCAGTTGCTGTTTACATCTGCCTTAAAAGGGGGGGTTGGGCATAATCAATTAAAGTGTGCATAGAAAGCCCTGCGGAAAAAAAACAAAACAACACCACCACAACAACAACCTGAACTTGGCATAAGTACACATGTCCATCCAAAGGGGAAATAAGGAATTCATACTCTCTTCTTTCTTTGAAATATTCCCTTTGAATTGGGGAAATTCAGTGACAGAAGAGTGTTTTAAAATTCCTAACACCGTTTAGCTTCCCTGAAGAGCTTCAGAAATATTCTCAACTATATATGTTTTAAAGTTAATTTATTGATAAATGAGACCTGATATAAATTTAAAACTTTTGCTCCATGAAAGACTCTGGTAGGAGTTAGAAAAGACAAAGACAAGCCATAAACTGGGAGAAAACATTTGCAAAACCGTATTTCTTATAGAGGACTAGTATCTAAAATAAAAAGGAGTTTTCAACAACACTCAACAGTTAAAAAAAAATCCAATTAAGAAATGGGCAAAAGATATGAAGAGACATTTCACCGAAGAAACATACAAATGGCAAGTAAGCGCATGAAAAGATGTTTAACATCATTAGTCCACAGGGAAACATATTAAAATCACAATGAGATACCGCTGCACACCTTTAAGAATGACTTTTAAAAAATTGCAACAAAGGGGTGCCTGGGTGTCTCAGTCGGTTAAGCATCTGACTTTGGCTCAGGTCATTATCTTGAAGTTTGTGAGTTCGAGCCCCACATTGGGCTCTGTGCTGACAGCTCAGAGCCTGGAGCCTGCTTCGGATTCTGTGTCTCCCTCTCTCTCTCTGCTATTCCCCTGCTCGCGCTCTCTCTTTTTCTCAAAAATAAATAAACATTAAAAAAACTTTTTTTGACTGCAACAACACTGAATGCTGGCAACTATGAAGAGAAACTGGATCACTCATAATGGCTGGTGGAAATGTAAAATGGTAGAGCCATTTTGGAAAACAGTTTGGCCGTTACTTATAAAATTAAATATGCAACTGCCATACAAGCCAGTAGTTGCACTCCTGGGCATTTATCCCAGAGAAATGAATACTTATGTTCACACAAAATCCTGTACATGAATTTTTAGAACAGCTTTATTTGTAATAGCCAAACACTAGGAACAATTCAAATGCCCTACAACACATGTAAGGTTAAATGTTGGCATATACCATGGAATACTAGGCAGTGATTAAAAAGGAACAGATTATTGATGCATGGAACAACTTGGATGAATCATTGGGAATAATGCTGAGTTAAAAAAGAAAAAAGCCAAATCCATAAAGTTTCATACTGTATGATTCCATTTATATAGCATTTTTAAAAAAATTTTTAATGTTTATTTTTGAGAGAGAGGAGAAGTGAGAGAGAGAGGAGAAGTGAGAGAGAGAGGAGAAGGAGACACAGAATTTGAAGCAGGTTCCAGGCTCTGAGATGTCAGCACAGAGCCTGATGTGGGGCTTGAACCCATGGACAGCGAGATCATGACCTGAGTCAAAGTCAGACGCTTAACCGAATGAGCCACCCAGGCACCCCTATATAGCATTTTTTAAAGATTTTATTATTTTTTTAAGTAATCCCTACACCCACTGTGGAGCTCGAATTTACAACCCCAAGATCAAGAGTCGTATGCTCCACTGACTAGGCCAGCCTGGCTCCCCTATATAGCATTTTAAAAATAGCAACATTATAGAAATGGAGAACAGATTAGTGGTTGGAGGGACTGTTAAGCAGTGAGTAGGAGCAGGGAGAATGAGGAAAGAAAAGGGAGGGGGATGGGTGTGACTAAGGACAACATGAGAGATTCTTGTGATGGAGCTGTTCTGTATCTTGACTGTATCAACACCAAATACCAGCTGAGATACTGTCCTATGTAGTTTTGCAAGGTGGCACCACTGGAAGAAATTGCTTAAATGGTACAGGAGACTTGTCTGCATTCTTTCTTTCTTTTTTTTTTTTAATTTTTTTAACGTTTATTTATTTTTGATACAGACAGAGACAGAGCATGAACGGGGGAGGGTCAGAAAGAGAGGCAGACACAGAATCTGAAACAGGCTCCAGGCTCTGAGCTGTCAGCACAGAGTCCGATGCGGGGCTCAAACTCATGGAGTGCGAGATCATGACCTGAGCTGAAGTCGGATGCTCAACCAACTGAGCCACCCAGGCACCCCACATTATTTCTTACAACTATATGTGAATCCAAATTATCTCAGAAAATGTTTAATTTTTTAAAAGAATTGAAGAATTTAGGAAGAAAGCATATTTTTTCCCCTCAAGTTTGGAAATGAAGATGCTGCTAACCCATTGGCCAAAAAGGCTGTTGATAAGAAGATAAAGCAGGCAGTTTGGAACAGAGAGATGCTTCTAGGGACTTTCTCTTAATATCCAGAGCCTCCCTTCCTAGCCAGGAGCATTACCTTGTGGCAGCCTCCATTTCTTTCCAGTAGATTCCAATAAGGACTAAGACAAACCGGATCTAACAAGGAAGGCTGCTCCCTGCTGATTTGTTACCATGGCCTCTGAATAAACTAACCCTAGGAGTCAGGATGAATTTATTATGGTTCCAGCCCTATTATTTGGGATACTGGCAAATGGAAAGGGGGAATCAGTCAACTCAATACTGAAGACTAACAGGTAGTTGAGGCCAATGAGGGGCTTCGAGGGATGCACACTGCTTGCAGCCTCTGGAAGGAGAGGAAACAACATGTGTGGATTGTATTCATACCTCTTGGGTGTCATTGGTGGGTGGCCTCTTGGCTGCCCTCCAGAGGTCTCAAGCTGGTCTCTGCCCGAACCCCCAGACTAACCTCCCTGCTCTTCATGCCCAGACCAGCGACTAGATACTGCTCCTCTGGTCAACACAGGACTTCCTCCAGTGAGCTTACCCCCAACACAGACCCTTCCTCTCCATATGACAGCACATCACACCCAGCCTCGCTTCAACACCATTTGCTCCCCCTGCCCTTTCCTGTAGTGCATGTGAATTCCTAATATTAGAACATTTGGTTTAGTTCCTTTGGAGGAGCAAATATTTCCTGGCCCCCACACCCCAACCTAGCTAAGGAGGGCTGCTTTCTTCGCTACGTGCTGTCCTCTCGGAATGATGAGCAGTATTGCAAACCGGTTAAGAGAATGGATTCCACATTTGATTGCCCAGTTCAAGCTCTAGCCTTACCACTTACGAGCAGTGAGATCTTGGGCAGATGATTTATCAGCTCAGTGCCCCAGCAGCGAGAGGGGGATGATGACAGCAGTTTATCTGGCAAGACTGTACTGAAGATAAAATGAGTCAATATGGGTAAAGAAGAGTGCCTATCACCTGGGAAGCCTTATGGAAATGTCAGCCATTGCTACTATTCTTCTCACCCGGGGCCCCGGTGGTGAGTGAAAGTGCCTCGTGGTATTTAAACTCAAGTAGATTTGAGAATTAAAATTAGCTGTAGCACCTTTCGGGCAAGTCACCTAACCTGACTGTGCCTCAGCTACCGTATTTGCAAAGTCAGGCCAAAAAACCCTACCGCATCGGGTTGTTTCAGGGATTGGAGGGTCTAGCTGGCTTGTCTGGATTTCTCCAGCCTTGCACACTGGGAACTCAAAGTACCACTCTGTATTGTGTTTTGTAATGGACAATTATTGCAGTCGGAGCAGTGGCAGCGAGATTATCGTCTTCCCCTCTCCATCCCCCTTGCCCTGGCGCCTGTGAAACGGAGCATCCCCATGGCAACAGCGGCAGCTGGTCCCTTGATAAGAGGAGCTGGAGCCCAGCAGCAGCCACTGCTGCAGAGAAGCCGGCCCAGCTTGGGGAGGAGGCTTGCCCTCCCCTTCTCTCGCCTTCTCATCCCAGAGCCTGCACTGATTGGTAAGTGCTTCAGATTTTTACTCCAAGAACTTTTGCAGCAAGGAAAGCAAATTTTCAATAAGTTACTGCTTCTTTATGGTCGCTGGGACAAAGGAGGCGGCAGCTGGTGGTGAAGGGGCAGGGAAGGGGGCGGGGTGGGGGGGTATGCGCTCTGGAGCAAGACTAAGCTGGGGCTAGATGGGGAGCTGGAAAAGTCATCATTTTCAAGACATTTTTTCTAAAGGAGGTGGAGTTCTGAATTCTGTAGAGTCAGAATTCTCGCAAACTAAATTGCTAAGTTTCGAGATGAACACTGATATGTCCACATATTCGCACATTGTGGGAAGGCTCATCTTCTAAGTCTGGGGAGGCTGTGCTTGCCAAAAACACCTTTCCATGCCCTACTTCAAGTAAGACTCACTCCTTGAGGAATACTGCAAATTTAGTCTTTTAATGAACAAACCTGATTTTAAAACGTAGTACTTTTTGACCTGAATTAAATCCTCAGGCTAAAAAGAGATTTGACAAAGGATATGGATTTTATATAATCAGATACCACATTGGGCTGTGGACATAACCTTCTAACTTTTTATTCCATCAAATCAATCCAGGGATGATTACTTTGGGGGAAATTCTTCAGAATTCTTTAGAATTTCCTCAGTTAAGCTGCATCCGCTCACTTCTGAGAATCAGTAGTACCATATTCCCAAGACTTGGAAAGGGGTGTCTGTGTTGGTTTGTACCTTGGATTGTTCTAATCTCATGATTAGCTTCAAAGAAGGCCAAAGATGGGACAAGGAGACGTTTCCAACGGTTCAATTTAATAAGGATGAAGAGAACAAACAAGGCAACGCACACTTTTTAAAGTGTCAGCGTCCACTGAGATCTGGGCTAGAAGCTTTAGACACGCTGTGTGAATACCCTCAACCCTGGAGAAAGAGCCACCATCAACCCATTTTACAGATGCGGAAACTAAGTTTCCAGGAGGACATACAATTTCCCCAAGTGGACCCAGCTAGAGACCAGT
Source organism: Lynx rufus (assembly GCF_022079265.1). Classification (NCBI taxonomy): domain Eukaryota; kingdom Metazoa; phylum Chordata; class Mammalia; order Carnivora; family Felidae; genus Lynx; species Lynx rufus. The sequence continues at coordinate 123,586,111 of NW_025814856.1, forward strand.
ACAAGTAACCAAACATTTGCTTCTACCCCGTATTGCCTCACAGGGCCAAATGCTTGATGTCAGTGACCTTGAGTTAAACTACATATTCTAACATCCAACCAAGAAACTTACTCAGTGTTGAGAGAAAAGACAAAATGCCCAGACCTGCTTCTGACCTCAAACTGAACTGACCAATCTTTTTAACATGAGGAAATAGCACTACTGTCCCCAAAGTAGGAACCGGCTCTGGGCTGGTGGAGCCCCCCCCCCCACCCCACACACACACACAGCGTCCTCAGCTTCAGCAGCCCACTCTGGCTTGGCTGTCCTCCTGCAATTTGGTGGGCTTCCTTCTTCCCAGGTCCCTGATCTTCCGGTTCCTGTTCTCAAAAGAGAAGGTGACTTTTATCATTAAATGCACTGGTGCCCTTGTGCATTATGTGATGTCAGTTAATATATCTCTTCTCTAGGTGGTGTTTGCATTTACAAGTGTCTCTCTGTGGGGGAAAAAAAAGGCTTTTCAGGTGAGGGTGGGCAGCTTGATATTATCCAAATCAACACTGTGTGTGAGTGTTAAAATTCAGAGACACTGAACGTGCAATCAACAGCAAGAAGAATGTGAGACGGTGACAAATCTTTGTACTAGAGAACAGTTTATGTAATACCCCCAAGGCATCTCATGAGGCCCTAGTCCCTTGGTTAGAATCTGAACACCCAAGGGGCCAAGTATTTAGGTATGAAAGAAAGAGCCAGCACTTAGAACATTCCCAAATTACAGTGAGCTGCTGAGGGAGATGATACAACCTTCCAGGGCAGCATGACATGCGCAGGGTCCCTTCGCTGGTGCTTGGGATGGGGAGGCTGAATTAAAAAACAGAAAGCATGAGTAGGGGCAGAAATCATTTCTTAGTTCATTCATTAGACTGGCTCGTGTCTTACAGTGGCTCAATCACACAGAGCACTCCTTATTCACCGGGAGGGAAATGACGAGTGAGTAGGGAGAGGGGTCATCTTATACTAACATTCAACAGACAGGTAAAATGACAGTTACCAAGAAGGTGATGCTAAACCAAACTTTTCTCTCCTCGAGTACTTGTTCCTTTCTTTGTGTGAAGGTTTTCTGCCAAAAAGATCTTAATGACATCATCCGTGATAGCAGTATCCTCTAATCCCCTGGGCAAAACTCAACCCTGCCCAGCACAGGCTATTGTTGTGACATAAAACCCCAAATCTGAAAACCATCTTTCAGCCCCATAGCAAACAGAAGCTTGCCGGCCCGGCCCAGCACTGCATGCTTGCAGTGTTTAAAGCAGTGTTTCTGGGGTGCCTGGGTGACTCAGTAGCTCATGCTGGGCATGGAGCCTGCTTGGGATTATCTCTCTCTTTCTCTCTCCCTCTCTTTCTCTTTCTGCCCCTCCCTGCTATCACTCTCTCTCTCTCTCTCTAAAAAAAAAAAAAGTTTAAAGTTTAAAGTAAGTAAAAAATAAATAAATGAATAATAGTGTTGCAAATAAATAAATGAATAGTGTTGCTTCCCCTACAGACACGAGGTACTATCTTGGGGAAGAAGCAGGTGCCCTCACCTTGTCCAGGGACTTCCAACACTTGGACAATTCACCTGCTAAGGGAAGGCTTCTCTCTCACACATCCAGTACCGTGAAAGCCGTTTTGTTCAGATAGATGAAGGCTAGCCCGCCCATGGTTCAGCATCTAGATGAAAATGAAAGGTTTGATAATTTTTTAGCTAAACAAGCTGGTCTTCATTAGCTAGTCATCCGGTATGGTAGAGATGTTACATAATAATGACTACCATTCACTCAGTACCTGCGATGTGCAAAGCAGGGAGCTATTCCATTTAACCTCTATAGTAACTCTATGAGGTAGATACTATTTCCTCTATTTTACAGGTAAGAAAAGTGCACCATCCCTCAGTGCACCATCCCTCAGCGCACCACAAAGAGGCTAGCCTTTGCTAATTCTATCATAGCAGCTGTAGCTTGTAGAAAAAAGCGGAAAAAATGATGACATGGTTACTTGGGCTCCATTTACCCTCACTACCTCATTAAGATTTAGCCACTGAATCAAAGTCATACCTCTTTTTGAAGAGCTGAGATTCAACCTAGATCCATTTGAACTTGAAAGCTCAGATTCGAGTTAAATAACCAGCTATTGAGCACACAGGAGCAGTCATATGATTCAAGTACAAAGAAAAGAAAGCTTACTCTGGCTGGAGAGAAGGAGAGGGGGACCATTGCCAGATAACCTAGAACAGAGAGTAGGAGCCTATGGTCAAATGACGGCTCTGACTCTAAGTGTGTAACTAATGATAGGTCCCTTCAACCTCTTCAAGCCTCAGTTCTCCTTCTAAATGAACACTGGACTAGATCCTCAATGGGGTGATTTTCAGCATCAAGTCAATGACAGGGCCTGTGACTTTCTGCCCAGAGTGAAGTAAGATTGGATTGGTTAAGGCGCACAGGCCCTTTTTGAGGCTGTAACTTTCCCTCGAGACCTCAGCACTGAGCCCACTCATCCCGACTGATGGTCCAATAGCTTTCCTCTCCACTTGAGCAGGTGGGCGGTAACCACCCAAGTTAACAGCATACTTCCTTATGGTCCCAGGGAGTTGGCAGTCTTTATACAAACATTAAAACAATGGTCTGAATTGATTTCTGCTAAAGTCACTCAGTACAGTCAGTCTGCTCAGAATGACACTAAAAGCCGGGTTCAAGTAATCCGTTAATAGCTCCATCTGCTATGCAATGATCTCAGCTTGTAGGGGGAGAGGCCCTCCAGCCTTCCCGGAGAAAACTGGCTTATTCCTCAGAAGACAACTGAGTTGAACTAATTCTATGAGCTTGAAATGTTAACACAACTGGTCTCTGTGTTCGTCTGCATGCCAGTGATCCAGGAATCTCAAGAACAGAGGATCAGTTTGGGCCATTTTAATCTTTTTTGTCTGTAAGTATTCTTGTTATGATAGAACGTGAGAACTAAATTTTCAGAAAGAAATAGAATCAAGGCAGATTCTATAAATCTCAAGTAATGCATTTCCCATTCAGACTTGACATATGTCCATTCTGGATTTCCACTCCTGGAGAATGACTACAACTAATAGCTCTGAAAGTTCAATGGATTTGTGGTCTAAGAAATGGGGTAGGGGGAGGGGGAAACAGACTTGCTTTAATGTCAGAAATCTCTAGGGAGAAAATAATAAAGATCCGTTTCAAGACCTAGATTTTTTTCTTACCACCTTATAATATGGGCAGGGAAAAAATCTTATTACCTTATAATTACTTTATACTATACATTTATACATTACATGCTATACTTTGTAGTATGTCATGATAGAAAACCAGAAGGCTGATTCAATTTGGGTTCAAAGGAATCACTGTTTTAAGAGTCTTGGGTATCTAATGGAAATCTTCAGGACTGGGTTTGGACCCAGGCTATTTAATAATTGGATCTTGGCTATTTAATAATTACATAACTAAAGAAATTATGTTTTCTGATTCTTGCTTTCTTCATCTATGAAGTAGACATAATCCTACTTTGCAGAACTCAACAGAATATATAGACAAGAATTAATCAAGATTTCTGTAACTCTCAGCTAACTCATTTCTAATTCAGAATTGACAAGTATTCATTCAGAAACTCCCACAGTGCTTCTGAAAGAGGAATAAATATTGAACGTTTGATGAATGGCAGTTATATCCATGTATGTGTGTGTTTCATTTATTTTGACTTAAATCTTTTTTCATGTTTATTTATTTTGAGAGAAAGAGAGAAAGAGCGTACATTCACGCACATGCATACAAGCAGGGAAGGGGCAGAGAGAGAGAGAGTCCCAAGCAGGCTCTGCACTGTCAGCATGGAGCCTGATACAGGGCTCGATATCCGATTGAGAGATCATGACCTGAGCCAGAATCAAGAGTTGGATGCTTAACTGACTGAGGCACCCAGGAGCCCCTATTTTGCCTTAAATCTTAAGTTAGAGCTTCTAGTAGTTAAGCATAAGAAACAGACTTGAAAAAATGGGATTGAATTGAGAACATAGTAAGTGCTCAATAAATACACTTATTTAATAAGTGAGCAAATAAACAGAAGACACACTTATGGTCTTGTTTCTTATACTTCTGCAGTGCTGGAGAAGATATACCTCCTTCGATGATGTCCACTGAGCAAATGCAGCCACTGGAGCTCTCAGAAGACAGGCTGGACAAGCTAGACCCTCATCGTGAGCACTTAGGTAAATGCTGCAGCGTGCATGTCAGTAGTGAGAGTCAGAAAGGAGGTGTCTCTGCCATCCTCTCGCCATTTGGTTTGCAGGCAAGTCAGCGGGAGGCCCCCTGAAACCTGATCCTTCGTACCTTCTGGTGACAGCCAACACCAGCTGGAAAGGCAAATAGCCATGGCTCTGTGGGGTCTGCCATGTAGATATTAGCTGAAGCACTGGAAAGAAGTTCATTAGAGTTACAGAAAGAGAGAAAAGGCATTGTCCTCTTTTCTGGGTCTGACAGAGTCCCAGACAGAGCATTTCTGAGGCAATAAATGGAATGTGGCAGGAGACCCGCTTTCCAGTATTTGCCGGCACACTTACACCCTATGTGCAGTGCAATAAAATATTTCAAATATCTCTCTTTGCCTATCAAGACAGAATTTTAAATAGCCTTTTTCGGCTTTATTGTCAATCTGTTTCCTTTCCAGAACTGACTTTTTGCATAACCTTTGTAATGAAAATACCAGAAACATTTCTGCCTCTACCCATTTCTAAAAATGAGACACTCAGACTTTTGATGGATGGGCCTTTTGCATATTCATAGCCTTTGTTTATGTCTCGCCTGGTTATGAGTCCCCCCTCCTCTCCCCTCTCCCCATTTGCCATCAAGATAGTTTATGTTCAGGATTTCTCCAAAAGTAGGAAAAAGTGCAATGGAAGTAAAAGTCCAAATTGAAGCAAATGTCTTGCTCTCTGTACTGTGCACTGAGTCGTATCCTGGGGTTGAATGGTGACCCATGACTGGTCGACATCCAGCCTGTACTTCCAGAGGCCCTACCACTGGGCAGCACCCATTCCGACCAACATTCATTCATTCAACAAATGCCTATGGTATGTATGATATGGGGGGGGGGAGTTAACTGTACTATGTGGCAGCAAATTTTTAAAACGGTAATTTCAGTCCTTATGAAACATAGTCCCAAGAACCTCGGCTTACTCTTGGTGCCATAACATGCCAGGAATGTAACCTTTAGTTTTTCATCTGGCCTTCCCAACTTCAGTAACCTTTAGTTTTTCGTCTGGCCTTCCCAACTTCAGTTTCCTCGTCTGCAAATTGGAGATAATAGCACGCCTTCCTTGTGGGCTTGGTGTAAGGACTACATGAAAGAATGTGTTTGGGATACGATATGAATATTTAACAACCGGCAAGACACAGGCATTGATTAGTCAGAGAAGGTGTTGGTCATTCCCACACACTAGAAGGATGTGGAATTATCTCGTACATAAGCAGTACTCAGGAAAGTTCCCCACTCACCTCCTTTTTTTTTGTATATGTAAACCTAAAAGCAAATAGTGCAATGCCTTACATATAATACGATCTCAATAAATATTTATTAAATTGAAATGATTGGATGGAATTATTCAAATCCTTTAGGTGAAAGGAAACATGTATTACTATTAAATATGGCTGAAGGGAATGACGCTATTTGATTTTTTGGTTATATACTGTGATCTTTGGATGATGCAGGCATAATAATGTATGGTTACTAAGTATTTCTCCCGGTAGGTTTCTCGTGCATATTGAATTTTCTAAAACAAAGGACCCCATCCAGACATAAAGCCCAATAGATCACAGCAACTTGAAAACAAGGACCATTTCTTACTTGTCTTTTTAGCCCTAGAATCTTGCTCAAGACCTGACATAGAGTAGGAACTTGATCAACGTTTGTTGAATAAATGCATGAATGAATGACACAGGTTATATCTAGACCCACAAAACTGAAGTGAACAGGTTTGACACATTTAACCCCCAGTGTTTTGAAGACATTGACCTGAATATTTTCATAAAAGAGAAACAGAGAGAAAAAGAAGGGAGGAAGGAAAGAAGGAAGGAAGGAAGGAGAATGAAAGGAGGAGGGAAAAGAGGAAGGGGCTGAAAATATCCAATTAATACCTGAATTTCCCCAAATTCATTCACAGCCGTAGATGTAACCAGACTGTATCCAGGTCAGAGTGAATTTCTTCACTGTCTATGGCTTCTTTGAACCCTAACAGACTATCTCCTTATATATAACATGTTTGAGTTCATTCATTCAAACATACATCCGACAAATATTTATTAATTGCTGTAAGGAGATAAAAACACAAGACACCTGTCATCAAAGACGGCAGAGAAGATATATGCAGAAAAGGTGTTATGTGAGCAAAACTCCTGCAGCTACCCAGAAGCTGAGAAAGGATATCCAAGACTGGGAAAGACTTACAGAGATGGGGTGGGGAGGTGGGCTTTCTTTGGATCTTATAGAAGGTGTCAGGGGGTGAGCAATGGCCAGAGTCAATTTTTTTTGAGGATTTGAGATATATCAAATGTAACAACTGCTTTACCAACATTAACAAATGTAGTCTTCTCTCTCTGTCACACACACACACACACACACACACACACACACTGATTTAATATTATCCCCATTTAAAAATTTGAGACGATATCAAAGTTCCTAGAAAGTGAGGGCCAAATTCTCAGAAGTAACAGGGGACAGAGTCAGCAATTGAACTGCAATCAGTCCAACATCACTTATCCATTCAACATGCATTTATTGGAGGGAGAGGCAACTAAGAATAAAATTATTAAAAGAACATAATCCTTAATTTCCAAGAAGCCTCTTTCTAGAGCAGGAGAGAAACCATTATGGAATAAACAAGTGCTAGAACAATGACAGAGAAGCTCAGAGGAGTGCACCATCAACAAAAACATGGAGGAGTCAGATGGAGCAAAGAAAATAATGGGCGAGGAGTGATCAGACTGGATTAATTGTGTACCCTGGCATCTGATGGGTGTGATGCAGAGCCTCACAAGCTCCGGGCACTGAGAAAGGTAAAAAGCTGAGTAAGAGGGCAGGAGGACCTGGGGTTGAGATGGGCAGCTGGGAGAATTGCAATGCCAGTGTGCGGTGAACCAAGACACCAATGCTGAAGGCAAGTGTGAATCATCCGGGTGACCACCTGGCCACAGAAATGGAGGTGGGTGAGGAATTTGCAGAGCACTTTACTACAAGACTGAAGAGCATGCCTGGCTCCATCCTGGCCCGTGGAGTCTTCGAGAGAGCAAGCCTTGAGGAGAAGAAGTTAAGAAAGAGCATTTCGCACAGAGAACCTGTCCTCCCATCAGAAACTTAACTCACACCCACTCTGTGGCTTGCCTAATTATATTTTAAAGTTCTCTTTTGCTTTGATTATCCATCCCCTTTGGCGTTTTGTAGAATATTCCAGTTTTCTGTTTTACTGTGTATTTGTGCAAGGCTCCTAAAGTTTGATGTAGACTGGGCCAAAATATATAAATAATTTTCCTTTTCAGACCAAATGGCTCCTGCAAGGGATTGGAAACCAACCAGTTTGTGAGCAACCCTTATTCACATCACATTCTTTTTTATTTTGCATCCCCTCAATACCAGATGACCTTTCAGACCAGTTCATTAAGGACTGTGATCTCAAAAAGAAGCCAAGAAAGGGAAAAAATGTGCAGGTTGCCCTGAATGTTGAGTCAGACCAAAAGAAACCAAGAAGAAAAGATACACCGGCATTGCACATCCCACCTTTCATACCAGGTAACGGACAACGAGTTCAGTTCGCACATCTGTAAAAGGGAACCGCTGCCGTAGATCACATTGGTCTTACGACGTTTCCTTAAATACTTGGGTGTTTTTAAATCACTGGTACTATCCCTACATCTGTCTTCATGACAATATGGCCAGCTGCTATAACAAATGAATTACAAAATGTTAATGGCACAAGTTTTGGGTTTTGTTTTTTTTTTCTCACTCATCAAGAGTGCAAGTTGCAAAAGCAGGTTCTGCTCCAAACAGTAATTCGAGGATTCTGGCCGGTGGCAGTTTGCACGTCACCAGCACATGGCTTTCAAAGTCACCGTGAGCCTCAGCATCCAGCAGGCACAGGGATGAAGTGGGGAGGGGCGCAGAACAGAGGGCGAGATTGGCAGGCCCAAAAGGGGCACAGCTCGCGTCCTTCAGTCCCAAACTTCACCGGACTGCAAGGGAGGCTGAGAAGTGTAGACTCCCTGTGTGCCCAGGAAAAAGCAAAATGGTTTGACGAACACGTTGTCTAACGTGTCTCTCTAGCAACCTTGTGTGTGAGGTGTGATACTGTTTCCCAACAGTTTTGTTTGGTCTTCTTTCCTTTTCTCCTTCCCTCTGGGTCATGTATTTAGTGTTCTTTCCACTCATGACCCACTTGGAGGGCTACAAAACAAATAGAAGCCAGAGCTTCCTGGGAAGGAACTTTCAGTTTTACAAGACAAAACAGAAGCACCTAAATAGCTGAAATATGCAGGAAGAAATAACAACTTTATGTAAAAGTTGTTTACTTATGTAAAAGTAAAATAATTGCTTTATGTAAGTAATGAGGTCCTTACATAAAGACTCCAGGAGCTCAGCCTGGGCAAGGGGTTGTGGAAAGTTCCCTAGAAGAGGCCGCTTTCAGAGAGCCTTTAAATGATGGAGAGAAATTTCACATGTGGGAGAGGTGAGAAGGCAGGCAAGACACTGAAGAGTGAAGCATGTGGCCTGCAGAACAAATGATGCATTGCTCTAGCCAGGATGGCCCTGGGAGGCAGGCAAACCTGGGCTCAATTCCTGGCCCTGACCCCTGGGAGCTGGGCTGCGGTGGGTCTATTTCGGTGCCTCGTTTTCCCCAGATGTGTGACGGTGATCGTAATATTAAATTCCTCAGTGTTTTCTGAGGCTAACATAAAATCAGGCGCGTAAAACCCTTTACTTAGAGGATGTTCGCTAGTGTTGCCTCAATAGAGACTAATTCTTAATATTGAAACGATTGTTTAAAATAAGTTTGAAAAGATATATTGACTACCATCACTAGGTATGTGTGCAAATATGAAGGCATAGTCCTTACGTAGTAGGATATATGTGTTTGACCCTGTTTCCCCATTTGTTCCCCAAACCATGCAGGTGTGCTTTCAGAACATTTCATTCAAAGATACGATGTTCAAGAGAGACATCCAAAGGGCAAAATGAGTCCAGCTGTTCATAACACTGACCTGGAACAGAAAAAACCAAGGAGAAAAGACACACCTGCCCTGCACGTGTCCCCCTTTGCAGCAGGTAAAAGAGCTGGTGCAAGGCATTTGCAGGGGGTGATGGGAACAGGTCAAGAGCCTTACCATCTGGAACTGCCACGGGCATGGCCTTTGTCCTGGCCCAGCAGTCTGTGTCACACAGAAGTGCTCTGGGGAAGAGGAGCGTGTATGGCTGCCTTTCACGTTTACCTTCCCCGGCAGCTCCCCCAGGGCTGAGTTGGAGCCGGGGGAGGTTCAGAGCATTACTCGTGCTTCAGCAGGGCTGGTCAAGTTCACTGAGCCAATGAAATAGAAATGTCAGTGGGTCCTTGAAAAGAGTTGAAATATCCCCCCTCCCTAGTCTTCCACGAATCATGCATCCTATGACTGATAGCTGATTCTCCCAAGACGCCTGGATATACTGACCAAATCTTTAAAACAAGAGAAAGAGAGAGGGAGAGGGAGAGAAAGGGAGATTCAGAAATAACGATAGCCACCTTCATATGTGTCAAATCAAACCAAAAATTCTTGCTGCACTATGTACACCACCCCAGGGTATATAAGGCAGCTAATGTATGAAGTGTAGTCTTGTCCCTAAGAATGTTAAGTTGCAGGTTGGGGAAAAAGACATATACATTCACGATTAGGTTATAAGACTGAGCGAGTCTTATACATGCGACTGAGTGAGTCACATGTGTGAGTGTGTGTTTTACATAGATATTTGGAGGGGGTGGCAGAGAAGAAAATGTACTAATGTTTATTGAGACTCTACTAAATGTTAGGTACTGAGTTCGGTATGTTTGTGGATTTTGTTTAAATCAGCTGAGTAACACAAGAAAGGACCTATTAGGTCCCTTCACATAAAAAAGCTGAAAGACAATGTATGTAACTTAAAGTCTTCTGTGGATGACATTGATGGAGAGGTAGCTGCTTGGTTGATTGGTTGGATTGAGATGGGATGATTAGGAGGACAGATAAATGGATCAAATTATGCTCAAGATCCAACGCAGTGACACAGCAGAGCTGGGGCTCTAATCCAGGTCTGCCTTACGTCGTACTGGGGTGGATAGTTGGGACTTTCAGCTCTATGGCAATCCAGAAGGGACACTTAGGGAGGAGATGAGATTTTGTTGCTATAGGACTATGTTTCCCCATTATTTTATTTAATAAAAAATTGAAAGACACCTCAGAAGAAGACATCATAAATAGGCAGTCAGGGATACAGACAAGGCCACTGATCTCTGTGGAGCAGAGCCAGGCAAGGACGCATGGAGCATCGAAGAGGCATCTCTCTGAAGAAATGGACCAAGGACCAAGTGACAGGTTCTGAACTGCCTCAAACGTGTTCTCATATGCCTGCAATGAACCTCCAACCCAGCACACATTTCCCCCCAGCTCTGCCTCTGTCCCAGTTCTAGTCACCTTTCAAGACTCAACCAAAGTCTCTGCTAACAGACCCCTCCAAGTCCAAAATGAATCTTTTCTATCTGTAACTAACTCTGTAGTAGATGGGCATGCAAACTGAGACTGTCATCTTTCAGTATAGTTTTCATCGTTCTTGCTGCTATTTTTGTAGCTCTTCTTTAAATTGACTTAAATTTGATGAATTCATGAGAACTGGCCTGTGATTGCTCTATGTTGCTGGTATTGACCTTGCTGTCTAGCCAAGTCCCTTCTATACAGCAGTGCTCAATAAGGATCTGTTGATTTGATATTCTATTTGCCAGTCACAATTCTGCAGTTCCAAGTTCTCTATTAGGAGATTTTATTTCTTTACCCATTCCTGTATTTGTTTTTATTGAAGTTCTTCTGGGGGAAGACTTGATCAAGGAACAAAATATTTATGGGCATAGAGTCACCTTAGCAGAGGCATTGAACATGGGCTTTGCGATCAGAAAGGACTAAGTTTGATCTCTGGTTCTGCTCATCCTAGCTTTGTGAGCCTGGGCAACCAGCACAAACAAAAGAGCCTCCTTCATTTCATGCATTTCTGAATGAAGGACCATAAAAATCTGTTTCCCAGGATTGTTAACAAAATTAAATAAAGTATATAAAGCACTTAGCACAGATCCTGGATTGTTGAAAGTCCTCAATAAATGTGAGTTCCCCTCCATTCTCTTCAATCTTATATTCCTTAAGATTATTCAAACCATTTCTAAAAGTGAGAATTTTCCTAGCTGCAAGTGTTTTTACCTCTCCATATAAATCTACTGATTCAAAGGACTTCCTAAAATGTTAAGCCCTGTTTATTTAAGCAATGGATGCTGCCTACATCCCAATATCTACATCTTAGGAGAGCAGCTTCCAAGCTGAATTTTTAAAAAGTGTTTATCAAACAGGGCAAAGTACACAGAGCTGGAAAGAGAGGCTGTATATCCACGGACTCTACACACATTATGGAATTCCTAGGATCAGCAAATCTCTGTGTTGTATTTGCAATTATAGATAGTGTTCTATGATTCTAGCTTTTATTAGCATATTAGCTGAAGCACTTTATTTTTGAAGAGCCTTTTAGTATCTAAAGATTTGGCAGTAATCGAAATGCTAGTTAAGCTGATAAGGATAGAGCCTTCGGCAGATGTTCAGAGAGACTCATATTGGTTCTAATAAGGGTGTTGAGAGGAACTCACAGACAAATGCACTCTGGAGACATCTCCTCTCATTAGCCCTTGGCAAGTGAAGACCGGACAAGGATTATCTCTCTCTTCTAAATCTCTTGCTAACTGCCTTCATTCCCCTAGGTTAATGAGCTTATTTGATGGGTTCCAACTGCCAGACAACTCCTTAGTGAGGAGTCATCTCTGACTTCCTTGCCAACCCAGGTCTGTTCCCAACTTGGCCCACATTTGCCAGAGCCCCCCATCTTGGTGACTGCATGGCAGGGTGCATAGGACTGTGATTAGTAAGATCTTAATAGCCGAGACCTGCTTAAAAGAAAAAGAAGTCTTTAGCTAAGGTTTGTGGCAAAAGGAACCAGGAAAGTAAAGAATAACGAGGCTGGAAGCATTGAAGAGAAGTCGCTTGGAAAATTGGCCCACGAGCTGTAAATATTTGGAGATCAAAGCTCACTAATGTGCTTGTAGAAAGGAGACTGATATGTCCTTTGAAAGTGACACCTCTTCTGTTTTTCTGGGAATAGTGTTCTCTCTGGTGTGGTTTGCCAGGACAGGTGGCATCTCAGCCCTGGCTTCCTTGAATTAGAGGCATACATCTATAATGCAGGTGACCAGCTCTGAGTGGAATCATGGCCTAAAACAGCTTGTTGCAAGGCTAATTGGTTGGCCCTTAGAGACCTTGGACTGACAGCTTTGGCCTTAAAAACATACGAGTTTCTAACAAACAGGCAAGTTCCTTAAACTCTCCTACACAGAGAATGGAAAGGTAGGAACTGATATTTTCTAAGTCTCTACTGTATCCCAAGTCCCCTGATAGATGCTAGGATATCCTTTAAGAACCTCACAGTTCTTGGCCAGGCAGGCTCAGTTGGTTAAGCGTCTGACTCGATTTCAGCTCAGGTCACGATCTCATGCTTTGTGAGTCTGAGCCCTTCATCAGGCTCTGTGCTGACAGTGCAGAGTCTGCTCAGGATTCTCTCTCTTTCCCTCTATCTCCACCCCCTCCACCCTCTCAAAATAAATAAATTAAACTTAAAGAAAAGAAAAAAGAACCCGAGAGTTCAGTAGGGGGTAGGGGTGATGGATGTATTGTCCAATGATTCCTACAATGTGAAAAGTGCTTTAATGGAGGTTCACGTAAAAGTGTGCTTGAAGCATAAAAGAATGTTGGTCTAAATCTACCTGGCAGTGTCACCCCCTGAGGGAGATATGATTTATTTTTTTCTCCAGTTTTGCAAATGAATAAACTGAGGCTCAGACAGGTTAAATGACTTGCTCAAAGTTCAATGACCACCAGGACAAAGCTTTCTGGCTCTAGAGTACATTTCTTCAATAACATACCTCTGTTTCCCATGGGAGAACATAGGCTCAGGACTGGGTTAAATCACAGACCAGTGTTTATCAAACCTCATTCATCATCAAATGAACAAAGCTGACAATATGAAACATCAAGCAGAATGCAGTGATGACATAAATGTTACTGATTTAAGGCTCATCCTAAACAATGATAGCCATGAAATCAAGATTTGGATGAGCTTCAATATGTATTTTTCATTGTAAGACATTATTTTAAGGCTTAACTATATTAATATAAATGCTAGTTCACTTTCCACTTGAAATTATCTCCTGTGTCCCTGTGGAAAGCCTAGCCTAGTTTGGGAAGGCCTGACCTTGATGGTTAAACAGGCTCCTCCTTTCCCTGGAATCCCAAGACTTTTTTTTCCTGCCCAGATGCTTGTACAACTAGGTTTCAAGGATACCCCAAATAATCAGAAAGTTGACTGGGATCTGGGAATTTAGACGCTCTTGTCCACTTTGAATCAACTCAAATTTGGCTTGATGTGAAAAGATATCAAGGAAATTAAGATGGAAAGTTTGGGGGATTAGCATAGTTAACTGTATGTTCTCCTACCATGATAGCCTTAATTCCAAGTAAAAATCCAAACCTCTTTGCAGCGGGTATAAGAGAAAATATCTCCCACTGTGTTTCCTAAGTGATTTATGCAAAATCCTCATTTTCAACCAGACTTCTGAAATTGTTTTTCTCCTCCAATAAATATCAGCTAATTGGTAAAGAACCCATATGAACAAACTAGGAACTGAATCAAATGAATAGTCATTAAGATCAACACATAGTTTTCATTAATTTGCCGCTGTTGAATGGAGTCCAGTGTTGTAGAAAGGCCTCTTGTGGTGCACAGCTTTCTACCCTCATGTTTAGATCTTTATGAAATGCTTAATGAACCGAAAGGATTCTAATTATGAGAAGGTGGGAGTGGGGCAAGGCACTGTGGTTGGCTGGGATGAGATGACAGAAATCACTTGGAGGACTGGCCTTGAATCATACCCTCCTTTGTGTTTTTATTAAAATGACCCTACCTCACAATTCACAGGATGAGCAGACCCACCCAGATCTCCTTGGATGGTCCTAACTGGTCTGATCAGTCCAGAAAATTGTGCTTAGGCTTCTGAATTTCAACGATCAGTAAACTCTTGAAAAAGAAAATATATTGGAGCCCAACATAGGGATACCAACTTTGGATTATGCCTAGTAAGATGCTAAAAAACTAACCACCTGACATGCCTAAAATTTCATAAAAGAAAGGATATTTTAATACCCAAAAGGAGAAAAAGAGTCACCTCAAAATAAAGAACAATTTTTTTAAATGGTAGTCACAGAACTTTACAAAAACTCACTGCCCGTTCTTGAGTTTCTCATTTTGCTCTGAACCACATAAAGTTTAGCGCCCACCAGCACTGACACACAGAAATGGCATGTTCAGAGCCTCTGCTCAATATTTCCCCTAGAGGTTAAAATGTAGTTGATTTTGACTTTATGCTGCTGACCAGTTCTTTGCAAAGAAGTGAACTAGCAAGTGTAAAAGGAAGGGATGGGGCGCCTGGGTGGCTCAGCCGGTTACGTATCTGACTGTTGGTTCCGGCCCAAGTCATGATCTCACGGTTTGTGAGTTCAAGCCCCGCATCGGGCTGTGTGCCGACAGTGCGGAGCCTGCTTGGGATTCTCTCTCTCCTATTCTCTCTGCCCCTCCCCTGCTCATGCTCTTTCTCCCTCTCAAAATAAATAAACTTTACAAATGAAACAAAAAGGTATAAAATAAAAGGAAGGGAGAAGCGGACTCAGCTGCTCACAGGCATGGCGCTGTGCTCAGCACTGGACGAGCTTCTTGTTCAATGGGCACAATAGCCCTTCACATCAGTAACAGTGTGCTCATTTTACACCCAAGAAAATTCAGGTGTGAAAGTGTTCACGGGCCCAACACAGATCGAGTGAGTGACAGAATGAGAGGTCCGAAGCAGTTGGACTCCAAAACCTGTTTGCTTTTCATCCAACTGTGCTGTGAGCTTAAATGCAGAACACAGACACGGGGGTAAAAGTTGCCTCTGACTCCCAGGTTAGTGTCTCCTGGTAACCAGAGTGGTGTCCTGCCTGAGTCACAGCTCCTCTGGGAAGGCCAAATAAGGTCACCCGGCTCCCTCTTTCTGTTGGCACCTTTAACACTTAGCTCTGCAGATGCTAAAGGGCTTTTGGGTTGTCATGCTCCTGTGTGCTGTGTCTACACTGTAAGGTTGTCTAATATTTTAATTAGAGGCACTTAATTGCAGATTGGTGCTTTGTTTTGCAGGTATGACACTGCTCAGGGACGAGAGACCCAAAGTGATCATGGAAGATGACGAAAAGGATGGTGACAAAATAGCTATTTAAACAGAGCTCCCCTGAGACCCTTGTAAATAGGTTAGATTGGTTCCCTGTGGCGACCTAGAAAAAAAATAGACTTGCTTCTGCTCTCATTTTGTCATAATCTGCCTTTAAGATCCAGACACCTTTCCCCCAGGAGGCATACTATATCAGATTGCCAGTCACCTCTTTGACTCTCTCTTCTTTCTTGAATCTGGTTTCTATTCCCGCCTCTTGAATTTTCATTTTCTAATGCAACGGAAAGGAAACAGATCATTCCAAAGTGGGAGGTAACAGGGAAAACTCTAGTGTTAGCTTCTGCATCTTCTGGATCAATTCATGGAGCAAAGAATATGAATAGCATGGAAGTGCTTTATTTCTTGGTCTACACTGGTGACCAGGACTTGACTTGACATTATCCAAATAGCAGCTCAAGGGGGGACTGACTCCCTGTTGCCAGTTAAGGAGGCGGGAAGGCTTGGTTCAGACTCACTGATTACTTTGGAGAACATGGTCTTTTGTGTCCTTTATCTTTCCTCAAGAGTCCAAGTGTCTCTGGTGACCTTTCTATGATCCTTGTAACGGATACCCTAAAGGCGAATGAGTTGGGCAAGTCAACCCAATTGACCATGCTGGTCTACTGAGAAGCTTAGCAATATTTCTTATTTATTTTTATTTTTTAAAACATCTCTTAACCATGTTATCCTGAAATTTGTGAGCTGTGTCCCAAGTGAACCATGATAGGTAGAATATTGTTCATGATGAATTTTCTCTTTAAAAAATTAATTAAGGTCGGTGGAAGGCGTTTGTATATTTTTAGCATTCTGACTTATTTAGACCCCAATATGCTTTCTTGAATGGGAAGGAAAAATGTGGTGTTAGCTACTGAGCAGGGATCTACACATAACCCCAGCCCCAGCCTGCTGGCTATGGGTGCCGTGGGAAACCTTTGCGTGAAGGCCTCATCCACCAGGTGATGGATGTGAGGAGATGCAAAAACTGTTGTGCAAAAAGTAGAAAGGTGGATATTCAAACAGATCCCGCCTGAAAGGGCTAATGTGGAGGCTCTGTATACACCCTGGCTCCAAAAGGCTGTCTTTCTCACAACGTGGACAAGATATAGGACACTGCTGGTAATAAAAACGCTTCTAACCACATGTTTATGGCCCGGTGCATTTCTTCTAAAAATTATTTACTTACAAATACCAAGAGAAGAGGTTGCAGGAGAGAATTACAGGACTGATTCTGTTTGTTTTTTGACCCACGTAAGTTTTAAAATATTTGAATTGGCCATTAATATTTCACAATCCAATCAGGAGAATTAGCCTAAAATTCTAGATGTGCAGATTCTCTTAGAAAAACACCTCAAGATCTGATAATCTCGGGCCTGATTAGAAGCATGGCAACTGTCAGCTGATGCTGGGCACCGGATGCCCTTTTACAAACACACATTGTCCAGCTCGCCCTCTGCCCCGCATGGAGTATGTCGTCTGCTGACTTTACCCTCCAGCCTTCACATTTGGGTTTGGAGTCGCTGGTGAAGACCCACACTTCGTGTTCCTAATGATCTCTTGCCAACTTGATCCCAGGACTCCCTTTTCACTTCTGATGGCCTCAATCCCAGGGGTCAGGGAGGAGGGGAATAGATGTGGCCAGGCTGCTGGTTTAGGCATAAGTGGTGCAACAGGGCCACCATAAATTCTTTAAGAAACTGAAGGCAACTACTGTACATAATAGGATTATATCACTTCCAGCAGCAATTTTTACCAAGGGGTTCTCCCTACAAAAACACAGATGCCGTCTTCTGCTATCAGATTTGCTGATAAGCATGGTGTGTTCCTGCAGCCATGCTTTCAGGGTCTACTCAATAAACTCACAGGCTGCTCAGGGAAAGCCCAACCCATTTCTGACTTCTAGATGGTGTGGAGAGTAGACGGGCTATTGTAGAGACAAAGGCCTTGGGTTCCAATCGCAACTGTGCGACCCTGAGCAAGTCCCTGAAACTCTCTGTTTCTTTCTCTTAAAAATGAAAATAAGAATCCCTATTTGGCCTTCTTAATAGTTTGAGAATGAAATGAGATCATGTATGACAAAGAGCTTCGTGAATGAAAAAAACCACATCGATATGTGTAACACAGGATAATTTTAAAGACATTTTCGGAGCAAGGACTCTACCTCTTCTATTGCCAAGTCTCCATTGCCTGGATATTAAATGGGTAGCGATCATTCGGAATTCAATGACAGCACCTGACAAAGGACTTCCAATAAGGAGATCCCATCACTTGCGCAGCCTTAACTGAAAGAGTAGCCCTCCTCCTTCTGGGAATGGCCTTCGTCACAGTCTCCGCTGAAAAGGAGCGTTCACAGAACGCAGAGGGGCAAAGCCAGTCAAACATCCAACCAATGCTGGACACCGCTGGGGTGATTTGGACTGAAATCTAATCTCCCTTACTTCCCTTGGACGCACGTGGCCCTTTTCTGGGCAGCTTAAGTAGAGGCTTCATAATGAGGATACATTCTGATTAACATAAACAGCTCTTAGTACGTTGTGAACAACTTCCCTCCAGCCGCATAATAGAATTAAGAAAATAAAAGCATTATATGGTAGCCTATTCAGAAAGAAGGCCCAAAGTAAAGGCATCCCAACAGAACTGGCAAACCAGTTGGCCATTTTTCCCTTCTGAAGGCATCTACCAACCCCAAGCTAGCTGGATGAGGAGGCACCAGATGTGAGACACCCCCACACAGGACTGCTGCCTTTCTTTAGATCCAGACCCTCTTTAAAAGCTGTTGCCTGAGATCACACAGCCAACTTCTCATGTTTAATTATCACTTGGGGAGGCAGAACCGAGCAGGTGCTGAAGGATAGGGATAGAATCATAAAGGACTCAAGCCGTGTTTCCTTTTCAATTCAGTTGAGTGCACTTTCCTTCCCAAGCCTGTGTTGTCCAGGTTGTTTCTTAAAACAAGGATAGATTGAGATAGCATGCGGTTGTGAAAACAAGCTAGTCAGGCAATTATTTTTCCTAGCTGAGAATAAGAGGCTAGTTCCATAATGGATTTTGTAGAGCCTCTGTCATCTTGTGGAACTAAAGCTCCCTTTCCACGTGTAATTTGTAAGTGTGAAAAGGTTACTCAAAAACTCCCCAAGGCAGGGAATGACTGTACAGGAAACCCATGAGCTGAGAATACCCCCCTCCCGTTCTCCTGGACACAAGATTGCTTTGAACTGGCTTTGAAGTATCATCTGTACAGAGGGTTCAGAACCCTAGGATGGCCATAATTCCTGACCCACAAAAGCAGGGCAGGACACTGCTCATAGATAAATGTGCAGGGAAAATAATGCACTATTCGAAAGGAGCTCTTGCCTCAAGAGCCCCTGATGTCAGCTTACCTTTTGCAAGAAGAAAAGGGTAGGAATTTCCTAACCTACGGTAGCAGGTCCTTCCAGAAAAATAAGAGTCCTCGCTTTTCAGGGGACTCCCAGAGAAGAAATAGAAAATGGAATACCACTGTGCTCATCCTAACCAATGTCACTCTGCCTCCTGATGACAAATGTGAACGTCAAGGTTGACTAAGATAGCAAACTACAGATCCTCTTGTCCTTATAATTATGTGAGAGCTTCAGAAGAACAATATATAGGGGTGCCTGGGTGGCTCAGTTGGTGAAGCATCCAACTTTGGCTCAGGTCATGATCTCACGGTCTGTGGGTTCAAGCCCCCGCATCGGGCTCTGGGCTGACAGCTCAAAGCCTGGAGCCTGCTTCAGATTCTGTGTCTCCCTCTCTCTCTCTGCCCCTCCCTGACTCATGCTCTGTCTCTCTCTGCCTCTCAAAAGTAAATAAAAACATTAAAAAAATTTTCACAAAAAAGAGCAGTATATACTTCAATATTTATCAACCAAATCATTTATAAACTATATTTAAAATTTATTAAATGCTACTTGAATAATGCCCTTCATGAAAGGAACAGCGTGCTCTGAGCCCTTGTGTTTGTTCAATCTTTTTCCTATATCATCTCACTGGATCCTCAGAAGCCATTGTAGGAATGCGTACTAGCCAGGGGGATATTGACTTGAAGGAGTGGCCAAGACCGGAATTCAGGTCTCTGAACTCCTAGCCCAGCACTCTTTGTATTTGACAAAACTGTCCTGAAAATCCCCCTAAAAGCCAGTTCTGGAGGACAGAGAAGCTTAAAGAGGGAGGTTTTTCAGTGATCCAGAAAGGAGTGCAATATGTAAACGGTTCCCTTTCGTGACTTTTCCCCGCCCTCTCTAAGGAGACTCATGTTTGCCTAAGTACATAAACATTTTCACCTTTCTGACACCCAGAATCTGATGGTGAGTAGCAGACCCTATGCTTGAAGGAGGTGAGCGGATTATCTTCATCTTCTCATTCCACCCCAGCCCCCATATTATCCATTCTGTTGTACTTCACGGCCAGACTGATCTTTTCCAAAACCCAAATCTGACCATGTCTGACCTCGCCTTAGTGTCTTCTCCTGGCTTAGAATAAAGGCAAACATCTAGAGCCCGGGACTACTCCCTTCACCTTCCTCTGTGCTCCAAGGGTGTTGGCCTCCTGATAACTCCTATCGTGTGCAACATTCCCTCTACCACAGCATCGTGCCGCTTCCAGGGATGCTCCTCTCCCCTCCCTCCCACCCACTCCCCCGCCCGGGGCCACAGGAGACTCCGCAAAGTCCACTCAGCCTTTAGAGCTCAGCAAAATGACACCTCCCCAAGGAACCTCTTCCTAGTCACTTTTTGTTTTAAACTTATTTATTTATTTGGGGGGGGGAGCAGAAGAGGGGCAGAGAGAGATGAGAGAGAAAGAATCCTAAGAAGGCTCCTCACTGCAGAGTGTGTGGAGCCCAATAGAGGGCTTGAACTCACGAACCGTGAGAACATGATCCGAGCCGAAATCAAGAGTCACGTGCTTAAACAACTGAGCCACCCAGGTGCCCCTTCCTCACCTCTTTGACCAGGTCGGGCTTCTCCATTACTCACATGTTCTCCAACCACCAAGTTCTCTTCCTTCATGGTCCTTGTCTTTCATGATCGTCCATTTGCAAAACTGGTTAACCTTTGTCTCCTCGCCATGAATACAGAGGTTGCATCTGGTTCTGCACCACTAACACCCTTTGCCTGGCATAGAATTTAGCATGACATAAACGCTCTAGAAATGCCAGCGAGTGGGCGAAGGAATGAACTTTGTGAGACACCGAACCTGATAGTGCAAGGCTGCCATGCCATCTGCCAAACTGGAGGAACACAAGGTTACTAACTCTTGCAGTAGACCGGAGAGTCACTATAGCCACAGCAAGCTGGTCTGTGTTCTGGACCCCAGGTCCTCCCATTGGTACCAGAGAGTTCTCTCAATTAGCAGCCCACCTTCCGGTGAGCAGGGTTTTCTGTTAGCAAGTCCTCTCCCCTCAGAATCAATGGTGGAGTCAGAGGGAGGGGCAGTTGCCCAGTAACCTGAGGGTGTGAGTGTCATGGCTTAAGGGTGCCATGGCCGGCCAAGGTGAAGACCTCACAGACGCTGGAGTTGGGGGGTTTCCAGCACAGCAGAGTTGCTGTGCTCTGGCACCTAACGCTTCTGCTTTTTAAGCTGCTGTATTATCACCATATGTGTTCACCCTAGTGGTTACGTAGTACGTGGAGAAAATACCAATCTATTGACATTTGAGACAAATGACAAGGGAAAATCTAAGATGTTGGTTTGACCATATAATTTGTGGAAACAGTTTTTTTTTTCAGATGTATTATTATTATTATTGCAAGAGCAATTGAGCTTCTCATTAATTGCGTGTGGAAGGCATCTTTGTTCTTTTTTCTAATCACAGAAGGCATTCTCTGTACCTCCAGTCCATTTTCCAGTCTGTTGGCTTCCCAGCACAGTTTAGGCTAGGAGCTCTGAAGTGTTAGACATACCTTCCATCAGCCTTGACCTCCGGCCTACAGAGTTGTGGTCCATCCCGTTGTCTATAGCCCAAGGTCCTGTGCGTCATACTCCTGAGAACGTGAGAATTCTAGTGCGCCCAATGCCTCCACAGGCTGAGGTAAACAGGAGGAGTTCTGAGACCCATCGAGGCCCAAATCATCCCTGCTGTTCCAGGTGACTTCTAGGTGAGTCAGCTTGTCGTGTGGATTCAAAGACCCTGAGACCCCATGCCCGCCTGTGCCTGAGCCTTGGAAGAAATCACATTTGCCATGAACTTTTCCAGGACCTACTGTTACAAAAAAAGTCCTAATCTTTTGACTTTTTTTTAATGTTTGTTTATTTTTTTATTTTTTTAATGTTCATTTATTTTTGAGACAGAGAGAGAGAGAGAGAGACTGAGCATGAGCGGGGGGGGGGAGGGGGGGAAGAGAGAGGGAGACACAGAATCCAAAGCAGCCTCCAGCCTCAAGCTGCCAGCACAGAGCCCAACGCGGGGCCCAAACCCACAAACCGTGAGATCGTGACCTGAGCTGAAGTTGGATGCGTAGCCGACTGAGCCACCCAGGCACCCCTCTTTTGACAGTTTTGTACAGCTAAGGACCAACTGCCACCTGTGCTACGATCCTGGCAGCTGGGTGTAGAGGAATGACTGCTGCATACAACCTTCTGCAGCTAAAAGCTGCTGCCAGGCACCCAGGCTGGCTAAGGACAGGGGAGCTGCTATGAGCCTAGGCAAGTGCGGGCACCTGTTTCTTTCACCCTTTTTTGCAGTGGTACTCAAATATCATATGTTCTCCACACTTTTGCTGACCAGATCTTGTAGCAGCACGATTGATGAAATTAAAAGGCGAAGATTAAGACAAGACTACCTGCTTCAGGAAAGTTTGATAAGGCATCTTCCCCAGTTCTTACAGTGCCGACCAGGTTGTCCTTTAATGCTAAGTGACTGATACAGCTCCTTTTCTAAATGTTTATGTATTTATTTTTGATATAGAGAGAAAGAGAGCATGCATGCACAAGCCAGGGAAGAGCAGAGAGAGGGGGACACAGAGAATCCCAAGTAGACTCCACGCTGTCAGCACAGAGCACGATGCAGGGCTCCGAGTCACGGACCGTGAAATCACGACCTGAGCTGAGTTCAAGAGCTGGACGCTCAATTAACTGAGCCACCCAGGTGCCCCATGACTGATTCAACTCTTTATTGCTCTGGTCAATGCTAGCACAATTTCCTGATGTCAAGTTCTCATGTGTTCTTGGAAACAGCTCTTTCCTTGACGTGATCCCTTCGTTCTTTCGCAGTCACACGTTGCCCCCCACCATCCCATTGCATAACCACGTGGCTCTATGTTCCTTCTGACAGTGGTTGCGACAAAAATAAATTCCACACATTTGCTGAAATGAGCCAACATCTATGTGAAGGGCTTGAGGCATCCTGGTCCACACCCATTGCTCTAAGGCTTCTGTTCAGAAAGAAAACAAGCACTATGGCCAATCCTGCTCTTCCTTAAACCCCTTAATCCCACAGGAAAGCTTCTTGCTTCCACTGTCAAGTGTTTGAGGGATCCTTTTGAAAGGAAATGATACTGGGAAGGCTGATATGTAGAACACATAGAAGCAGAGGTGTTAAGAGAGAGCGTGGTGGGAAGCGCCCTGTTTCCCCTGCCGTCCCTCCTCCCCTCATCTTCCTCTGGCCTTTATGGAAACCCTGAGGACTTTGCTGAGCAGAGTTAGGAAGCACAGGAACTAGGTAATTAGGGAGGCCAAGCATTCCTTCAGCCGCTTCCATTGTGAGAGTCCTCGATTCACACTCAGCCCCAAGCCTCCCATGTTGAGTGGGATGCAGGTTTTCATCGTGTGGGTAATGTATGGGTTTTAATATACATGTTTGCAAGCTCCGTCTTTGATATACCCCGCGCATTTCTGAATAGGAACAATGTCCCTGGTGATTCCTCAGTCTGAGCAGCCGCCAAATCTGCAGCCGGTCTCCTATAGAGCAAAGCAAAAGCCAGCAATAAAAAAACTAAATAGCAAATCAACAGGGTGTAGTTCTTGAACAAATGCACATTCATAATTTGTAACTGTGTAGTTATAAATCCCCTCCTAGAGCTTTGCTCTAACGACCCAAAACAGAGAGGAAGCTTTTATTTTTTTTCTCCATTTGGGTATTTGGTGAAGGAGCGATGTACATTTGCCAACAGTACAAATATTTATACTTTTTAGTACTTTAAAGCGTTACTTCCGATGTAGTGGAGTTACAGAAAATCAAGGCCTGGTTTTACCAAGCCCTGCCTCTGCAACAAAATTCCTATCAGCCGCAGATATTAATTTTAGAGAAGAAGAGAGTATTCTGGATTTGTCACGAGAGGTTTAAAGACAGGCTCCATGACAAAACCCTCAACTGCATGCTTGTATGTGTGTGTGTGTGTGTGTGTGTGTGTGTGAACATACGCATATAAATCTCACCCCAAATCTTCTCTCAAACCAATGTCAAGCACACAATGCTTGGCAAAAGACAGAACATCCTGTGGCCCATTTCATTGCAAGCTCAACCTTAATCTGCAGTAGTAAGACAAGAGGTCAACAGAAGGAGAATTCTAGAGCAGAGTTTATGTTTGCCATTCAGAGATGATTGGCTCTCAACAATCAGGGCTCCTTTATCACCGGAGCTTAAATGAGGAGATGAACATCCATTTATTCGGAACAACGCTGACCGGCAGAACTCCCTGCAATGATGGAAATGCTGTAGGTGTGTGATGTCCAATATGGTGGGCAGTTGCCACCTTATGCCTCCTGAGCACTTGAAATGTGACCGGGGAGACTTGGGACCTCAATATTTAATTTTATCTAATTTTCATTCCTTTAAATATTAATAGTCACATGTGGGCAGTGCCTATTGTATTGGGCAGCAAACATTTGGAATGTGAACAGATCTGATTTGGGATGCTGTGGTTGGAAATAGAATCAACCATCCAAGCAGTTGGGTTGGGTGTAGAGAAGCAAGTGACTTTAAGTTGAAAGAGATGTTAACATCCTCGTGTGGCAGAGACAGTAGGGTTTGGAAACTCCAAGTTAAATGTTCGATGTTAAATAACCCCAATAATGGAATTTGTTAGATTTCTGGGAATGCTTGGGAAAACTCTAGACAGGAAGCTCCAATCCACAGACACACACTCAGATGCTTTTGCTCTTGAGAGAGCCAGGCTAGATGTCCAACCACAGCCGTGGTTGCACAAAGAAGGCTCGGTTGAAAGGGGAGAGTGTGGAGAGAGATGAGACGGTCAGATAACTGCCCTGAGCAGGATGCTATCCCCAGTGGATTCTCATTTCAACCTCACAACAATCCCATTCACGGGCACTAGGAAGGGGAAAGAGTCCCAGAAAAGTAAGAGCCCAAGGCTCACATAATAAGTATAACCCCTGGGATTGGAACCCTGTCATATTTGCGCCAGAACCCCTCAGAAGGTGCTGTGTCTCTTTGCTGATAAAGACTTCCTCTAGCGGACTCCTTTTGCACCTGCCCCCCACTGTTGGATTTCCCATCCCCTCCCAGCGTGCTTTGGCCTCGCCCTCCAGGAGCCGAGCTACCCTCGGTTCCCCACCAGCCCTCCTGCAAACGCCAGATCCCACACCCTCAACTGCTCTGCAGGCACGCCGCTCTTGCTTCACTCCAACCTGTCTGTCCTGAGCCCAAGGTCTGTCAACCTGACTGCTCTTCTGGGCTTTGACGCAACGTTCTGTGTTCTTCTTTTGGTGTGAAATTTAATAGCTACATTCACTCAATAAACGCTTATTGAACACAGGACTGGACATACACCAGACACGGTGATGGGAAGGTAAACAAGGACCTTGCTCACTGGAAGCCTACAGTCCACCAGCAGGATAGTTTCAAACAGAAATAATTCAATTAAGTATTTATATTGACTAAATCAGGGTTATGGGAACTTATAACAAAGGAGCCTGGCCTCGTCTTGGAGGCAGAGGGGCAGTCAGAAAAGTCTTCCCTGGAGGAACAGCGTTTGTATGCACTGAGATCTGGAGGATATATGTGTGTTAACCAGGTTCAGGTCTCCCCAGAAATCTGGGAGAACCTGGCTCTGGGTCTGATGGTGTCATTTTGGAAGTTATGTTAGAGTTCTTGTGGTCAGTTTTCTATCTGGAAGTTCTGGAAGTTATATTAATTTATCCTCCCATTCCTTGGGTATTTATGGATCATCCACTGTTTTCTGAGTACTGATAGTTCAGAGATAGCGGGGCACCTGGGTGACTGAGTCGGTTAAGCATCCAACTCTTGGTTTCAGTGCAGGTCATGATCTCATGGTTCGTGAGTTCGAGCCCCACATCAGGCCCCATGCTGACAATGTGGAGCCTGCTTGGGATTCTCTGTCTCTGTCTCTCTCTCTCTCTCTGCTTTTCCCCTGCTCTCTTTCTCTCTCTCTCTCTCAAAAATATAAATAAATAAACTT
This sequence comes from Lynx rufus, assembly GCF_022079265.1. Taxonomy (NCBI): domain Eukaryota; kingdom Metazoa; phylum Chordata; class Mammalia; order Carnivora; family Felidae; genus Lynx; species Lynx rufus. The sequence goes on from NW_025814856.1 coordinate 123,612,118, forward strand.
AAAAAAAAAAGACATCATCCCAGCCTTTTCTGAGTTCACACCACCGTAGAAGAAGCCATCAGCAAATGCTGATGACTTACTATGTGCAGTGCTAGATAAATGTCAGTTCTGGAACCTGGAAGAGTTGGGGTCAGAGGTGAGGCTAAGTACCGCCAGGGAGGTCGTAAAAGAATTAACAGAGGGGGTGAAGTCTGAGCTTGCTTAGAGAAAGAGAGAATGAAACGTGAGAATTTCAGTTCTAAGGACTGAAGTGAAAGCAAAGAGGGGTGGACGCCGAAGAACATAGTCCACATTCTCTGGTGATAAATCTTTCCCGTCTGGAGCCTGGGTTTTGTACGTTGTAATCAGGTAGACCGGGCTCAGTTTCAGACTCCAAACCACTGGCCTGGGATTTGACTCTAGGCCTATGTCTTGACCTCTTTGGAGTCATGCTTCCTCATCATAAATAAACAAACAAACAAACAAACAAATAAATCGGACTTTGCTATGCTTTTGTAAAGATTAGATGAAAAAAAATGTGAAAATTTCTAGCACCTGGTGTGTCATAAAGGAGGCATAAAACAAACGATAGAAGCTTTTTGGTAAACGTCGATTTTCTTCACTCATTCCACTGAATAAGGGTAATCTTCCACTTGGGCCTTCCTCAGATATGGCTGCCCCTGCCCAGAGACCATGGTTGTTGGGCTTGGTCTGGGATTAACCCGGGATGAATGAATTTCATTTGCTCTTTACCAGAGGCTTTGCTCTGGCATGAATGACAAATTTCATAAAACCTCAACTCCTAATACACCACAGAGCAGCCATTTGGTGAGGAGGCAGTAAGACAAAAAAGAGGTTTTGCATTCTTTAACATTTTTACCTCTTGCATGACCCTTTTAATTTTTTTTTTTGATGCCTATTTATTTTTGAGAGAGAGACAGAGCCTGAGCAGGGGAGGGGCAGAAAAGGAGACACAGAATCCGAAGCAGGCTCCAGGCTCTGAGCTGTCAGTACAAGCCCAACATGGGGCTCGAACCCACAAACCGCGGGATCGTGATCCTGAGCATGATCCTGAGCGTGACCTGAGCGAAGACAGACGCTTAACCAACTGAGCCACCCAGGCGCCCCTTGCATGGCCCTTTTAAAGTTTAATAGTAGCAGTAAATTTAACCTCAGTAAAACCCTCCGAATCTGAATCCATTGTACCCTGTAGTTGACTCTCCGTTTTACATCAAGGAAAAGCTTCTCACACAAGGGATCTTGGAGAAGGGCAGGGCTATACCCCAAAGGATTCCTGTCAAGGAGATGGACTGAAGGCCAGCTCCAGATCGCAAGCTCAGTCCAGTAAAAAGAACAGTATCAGGTGAGAGATGCTTGGGCATGGGGAAAAAATACCAGGAGATTTCTCCCTTTAATCCAGGATCACAATTGCTACAAAACAAGTTTTTCTGATTGATGCCAGGAGAGGAAATGAAACAATTTAAACTTCTGTCAGGACCATGCTGTATAAAAAACATGCAAACCTAATTTGAGAGCACAAATATTCATCCAGGGAGGACATGTACCACATGGGGAGCTTTGGAACTACACCTGTGGGGTTTGACCCAGTATGACTGGCGGCTCGGTCATTTACCAGCTATGCCTTCGGTGGTGGGTTCCTTAGCCTCCCTTCGCTTCAGTGTCCTCATGTGTAAAAACAGTTTGCTTATTATACCTTCCTTACCATGTTGATGGGACAAGTAATTGAGATCCTGCACTTAAAGCCTCTGGTTTCTCTGGTTAACTCAGTCTTAGTTCAGCTCTCTTCCCCGCTTTCTCCTGTTTGTGACCTCACCGACAGATACTGTGCTGCACAAACTCACACGTGCCTGTGCATGCACAAGAGTACATACTCAAAACACACACACACACACACACACACACACACACACAGATGCTTTCATCTCTGCAGAAAATATTTCAGGATCACTTTCCTCCAGTCTCACTTCTTGCATTCAATTTCTGCTCCCTCCACTAGACTTCCTCCTCACCCCCTTCACCAGGCTTCCAGCTCCCCCCACCCCAGCATCCCCCAGTCCTCCCCAGGGCCACGTCAGCCCCTTTCCCCTCTTACCACCACCCAACCACCCCTCCGCCTCTCTGACCTCTGAGCTGTCAACTGTCTACACACGGTTCATCTCAGTCTGTGAGCCCTTCCAAACTGGAATTACCCCCCTGCAGTGTGGGAAAGAAAACCTGGGCTTCCAGGTCAACCCAGTTAAATAAGCATTTGCTAAGGACCTCATTTTCAGTTTTTCGACTGAAGCGTGTGTGCATCCTCTGTGGCAAGCACTTTATTAGTTGCCGCAGGCAGAGGTTGAATCATTTCTGTCCTCAGTGAGGAAGGGAAAACACACATATGAATAAATAGATACAATTTACTGCAATACATGCAGATACCCATTCGCGGGGCAGAGGTCACACCTAATAGTGGGTTTACTTTGCTTGGAAGGAAATGAGTGGCCCAGAAAAAGCTTAAGGGTGAGAAGACCGATGAAAACGGATAGGAAGGGTGGACAAAAGAGGAAATGACACAGCGGGGGAAGGAAGCGACAAATAAGACAGACCTAACGTAGCCTGGTGGGTCTGAACACCTAACGACTAGATCAGAAAATGCAAGGAGTTTCGGGGTAATGAACTGGAAAGGTACAGGCAGGCAGATCAGGGAGGGCCTTGCAGGGCAGCAGAGAAAATCAGACCTTCATCGTCCCATCCCGTTGCTGGGAAGCCTCTAGGTGACCTTACAGGGAGGAGTGACACTGAACGGTCTGTGTCGCTGCATGGTGGGGAGTGCCTGAGGGAGGCGGCAGGAGCATCAGACACCACAGCTCCCGCAAGCTCACAGGAACCTACAAGACCCTAAGGATGAAAAGGGAGCCTGAAGATCAATGGGTGGGACTAGCTTAGCTCTTCCCAGAAGCTCCCACCAATCAGTGGCTACAAATCACCTCTTCATACAACTAAGGACCACATGTTTGGGGGGAAATGGCATTTTCCCAGTAAACGCTAAGGCAAAATAGTTCCGGGCACACCTTTTTTCGCAATGCTCCAGGCACGATGCCGAACTTCTACAAAGTTTACCTCTTACCAGGGTTGATCTGGCCCCTATTCCGGCCCAGAGAGGAGAGAGGTGGGCATGGAGGGCATTCCTTCGCTTTGTTTATTTTCCCAGAGCTCCATTCAATTCTGAATCTGAAAAAGCAGGGCGTTATTCCGAGGGGACTTGCCCTGGCGGAGGAGGAAATGTCGATGTAAAGGGTACATCAACCCAGAGATTGATTGCCTTGTGGTGATCACGCACATGCAGATGTTCCCACACCCACTCAGATGTTCCCATTCACTGTGTGGGGCCAGGAAGCCCAGACATGGGGCGTTGGAGGAGGAACTTCAGTATTTCATTTTCTTAAGACATTTACCTGGAAAAGTTCCTCCACCCTGAATGTTTTCTCCCTCTAGGTTTTGTTCATCTCAAAGTGGTAGCAACTGAATTATGATAAATAGCTGATTTTAGGCTGTTTTTGAGGGACTCAGTCATTTTTGGACACCAACAGTGATGCTGAATTTTGTCCACCTGGGTAGCCTCTGGTGGCCAACTGTGTGGTCAAATACCAGGATAGATGTTGCTGAGAAAGTATGATTACCATGTGATTCCCATTTAAGTCGGTAGAGCACAATGTAGGCGGGCCTCATGCAATCATTTGAAGGCCTTAAGAACAAAAACTGAAGTTTCCCAAAGAAGAAATTTGACCTCAAGGCTGCAGGTTGGGGCACCTGGGTGGCTCAGTCGGTTAAGCGACTGACTTTGGCTGATCTCACCGTCCGTGGGTTCGAGCCCCACGTCAGGCTCTGTGCTGATAGCTCAGAGCCTGGAACCTGCTTCAGATTCTGTGTCTCCCTCTCTCTCTCCTCTCTGCCCTTCCCTGACTCATTCCCTCTCTTTCTCGGTCTGCCTCAAAAAATTAAATAAACATAAAAAAAAAAAAAAGACTGCAACGTAGAAACCCTGCCTGTGTTTCCAGCTTGCTGGACTGCCCTGCAGATTTCAAACTTGCAAACCCCCAATCACATGAGCCAATGCCTCAGATTTTTCTCTCTCTGTGTTATTGGTTCTGTTTCTCTAAAGAACTCCGACTTACACACCCACATACTTAGAGCTCTTCATTCCCGCAACTTGTGTTAACAATATGACTAAAATTAATAACGGTAAACTGCAAACCAAGGAAGACCTGGAGGATTCATTGGTGGATGTTCTTTAATCTGATCCTCAAAAGACAGGTTTGGTAGAGCCGTGATGCCTCCTTATGATTAGGCGAGAGGATTGCTGAGTTAGGTGAGGGGCAACAGTGATTCATCCTGATATTGACGTGAGGTCGTTTTAGGGATGTGTGTCAGGCTCTGAGCTTGGAACTTCCATTTGAAATGGAAAGTCATTTTATAGGGTTTCCACACGAAAAAAGAATAAGAATGGCTGGCATTCTGCTGATCTGTGTTTGTTATTCATTAAATAAATTGGCTTACAATGCCTAATTTTTTACCTCTCAAACAGATAGAGATTGAGTGTCTCCTTGTCCACTCCCAATGGTTTCTTTCAATTACCTGGATTATACCTGAGCCCTAGCATTAAAATAGGGCAGGGAGCTCCCTCCCAGTTATGGCTTTTGGGAGCTATGTCGTTTGCTGAATGTAGCACACAGTCATGCCACCCCTCTGCACAGGGGTTGGTGAGGGGACCATGGATGCCTAAGATTCTCAACCCACAAAGTGGTCCGCACAGAGCTGGACATGGGGCTAGAATTCATGAGCCGCGAGATCATCACCTGAGCTGAAGTCGGATGCTTAATCGACTGAGCCACCCAGCCACTCCCAGACTTTAGTTTTGAGTCCTTGTTCATTGTTTATTAATATCCCTGCCCTTCCGGGATTCCATGACACAAATGGCTTCACTATGCATCCTTTTAAAATTACTTGTAAAACACTGGCCCCTGAAAAGTTTCTTTCACACCTAAAAATGCTCTGGATATTTCAAAAGTAATAAAATCTCCACCCACCCCATTCCACCAGAAATTAAGATTTTTTTTTAAAAAGGTGCTCATTGCACAGCTCTTTATTGAGCAACTCCTATGAAGACGGTGCTGTGAGATTTGATGATAAGCCACGGCCCCAGAGACGTGTGCACCGACCATTAAAATCATAGATACTTTATCTGAAGGCTCTTAAAAGTTAGTTCATGTGGTCCCCGCTCTGGTCAGAAAATGACCCCAAGACCTTGGCAACCTGCTGAGGTCACAAAGTAACTTAAAGAGTCCCTTGGCTCCTGGTCCAAAGCCCTGGCCAGGCTCCTCACTGCTGTTCTCTAACACAAATCGGTGTCTTAAAGCCATGCTTCCCAAACCGTGCACCGAGGAACCCTGGAGCGTTATGGATACTTTAAATTTTGAGGGAAATACATCAATACTTGATATCTGTCAGATTCTGTGTTCACTACTGATTCCAGGTAGTTCATATTTCAACATGTCCTGTCTTTTCAAAGCTGAGTTTTCGACTGCTGCTGTGCTAAAGAGCAAGTGTTTCACACACACACACACACACACACACACACCAATAAAGAACAGTGAATGAGGGGGGCACCTGGGTGGCTCAGTCGGTTGAGCATCCGACTTCAGCTCAGGTCATGATCTCGCGGCTCATGAATTCTAGCCCCGCGTCTGGCTCTGTGCTGACAGCTCAGAGCCTGGAGCCTGCTTCAGATTCTGGGTCTCCCTGTCTCTGTGCCCCGTCCCCGCTCATGCTCTGTCTCTCCCTCAAGAATAAATAAAACATTTAAAAAAAAATTAAAAAAAAAAAAAGAACAGTGAATGAGGGTGTTGCTGTCCACAGTGATTCCAAGGTTTGAGAAACTGTGCAGGCCTCGGGTGTGCATATATCTCATTGGTAAGTAATTGTGGTTGTTTAAGAATAAAATTAAAGTATCATAGTTTTCTTTCAATTTATGCATATAATTCTTTTCAAATGGCTGCTAAGTTGTTAGAACATAATGCCTAATAAGTTGTGTGAAGCTAACAACGTAAAAATTGGAAAAGGAAGTTCTTTTGGCTTAGAGTCCTGAGACAAAGCTGCTGAGATGCAGAAAGTTCTGGAATGTCTGCAGATTAAAGCCTTGCTACTCCAAGTGTGGCCCAGCACCTTCCCTGACACCTGGGAGCTCATGAGAATTGCAGAATCCTCTACCAAATCCAGATGGGAAGTTGATTTCTCACCAGGTGAAAGGGCCTCGGGTGATCCTCATACCCTCCCCTCACCCTTAAGCTCTGCCTTAATAGGAGCAAAGCCTAGGCCTGTGGGCTCCTCATCAGAGTATCCCCTGGAGTCAGAATTCAGACCCCACCCCTGACGCTTACTAGCTCTGGATCTTGGGGAATATTGTGAACTTTGAGCCTCTGTTTCTTCACCTGTGAAGTGAGAATAATGGCCTGTCCTGGCTCTTTGAGGTGGTAATAAAAATTAAACGAGAGAATATAAAGTAGACCGCCTGGCCCAGAGTAGTCAATAAACAATTGTTTCTTTTTGCTTCCTGGGTCTGTGGCTAGAGCCACAGGCAGGGGATTTATCTTTTTTTTGTATCTTTGAAAGGTCACAACTGCTACAATTGGCAAGCAATTAAAAACACACTCTCTTCCCAGGTCTTGTTTGCAGGCTCCCTGCCTGGACATGTGTGTAGGTTTGCTTAGGAATTTTATTGTGTCTCTATAATGAGGGCAAACACTACAAGGGGGCCCAGGGGCAGAGGACTTGTTATGGAGGGGTATGTGTGTGTGTGTGTGTGGTAAAATACACATAAGTACCATCTTAACCATTTTTAAACGTGCAGTTCAGTGCATTACCTTGTGCAATCATCAGTGGGGTCCAGAACTCTTTTCGTCTTCTAAAACTAGAACTCTGTACCCATGAAGCGAGAACTCCCCACTTCCCCTTCCCCCAGCCTCTGGCAACAACCCTTCTACTCTCTGTCTCTATGAATTTGACCACTCTGAAGTACTTCATATAAATGCAATCTTACAGTATTCGCCTGTTTATGACTGGCTTATGTCACTCAGCATAATGTCTTCAAGGTTTATTCCTTGTAGCACGTGGCAGAACTTCCTTTCTTTTCAAGGCTGAATAATCATCCTTTTTGCGGATACACGACATTTTGCTTATTTGCTCATCTATGGACGCTTGGTTGCTTCCTGCTTTTGGTTGTTCTAAGGATATACCCAGAAGTGGAACTGGATCAGATAGTTATCTTTAATTGTTTGAAGAGTTGCTGTACTGTGTTCCACATCCGCTGTACCATTTTACATTCCTACCAGCAGTCCACAAGGTGTGGGATTTGTTTTTAAGGTTTTTCTCTAAAAGCAGAAGGAATGACCCTGCCTGATAGACAAGGACACATTGTCCCCTATGACTGTGAGGTCCCCAAGCTGGGTGACACTGCCTCACTCCTACTGGATCCGCTGCACATTTAGGGCGGTGCCCGGAGACTAGAGCGGCTCAATACAGGATTGCAGACTCAAATGCAATGTTCCCAGTCAGCGTCTATTCTGGTCTATCCTGGAGACCCTGGTCTCAGAGCGCAGCTTTTCTTCCTACACACCACCGCCACCTGCTGGAAAAAATTCACATTGCAGCGCTAAGGTAGTGCCTTTAATACCCTGCAAACATTCATTTAGAACCTGCATATTCAGGTTTTTGTGATCCTTTTAGACAGGTTGAGGCTTAGTTTTGCTTTGTAATTTCTTTTATCAGAAATAAAAATGTCATAGAGTTAAAATAATGGGTGCACAAAAAATGAGTGTGTGTGTGAGAGAGAGAGAACCAGGATGACTGAGAATAACTTGTATGGAGGGAAGCTCTGTAAAGAAATGGAACATGGCAAAGTGTGTTAATGGTATGAAAAGACACAAGAGGAACAGGAGAGGGCCAGCCTTGAGGCACTTTAAAAGTGGCCATTTAGGGGCACCTGGCTGGCTGGCTCAGTCGGTAGGGTATGAGATGCTTGATTACAGGGTTGTGAGTTCAAGCCCCATGTTGGGTGTAGCGTTTACTTAAAAAAAAAAAAAAGAAGTGGCCACTTAATGACGTTGATGTTCCAATTACAACTCATTGTAACAGCTCATTGTAACAACTCCTCTGATTCTGTCCTTAGCTGCAGGAAAAACAATTAATGAACACACCCACCATTAACCAAGCTTGGTCTCTTTGTATTCATATACAATAGAACTATAACTTTTGAAACCTAGAATCAAGAATTACAGCTTTTCAATAGTTCAAACTGACCTTCCCCAAATAATATTCAGAATTCATTCTCTCACATATGAAATATCGCCACTCCAAAGATGTCATAGTACAGAGAAGCTAAAGCCTGAATTTGTATCTGTTTCTTCTACAATAACCATCCCCAAACACTCTGACTTTGGTCATCATTAATAAGAAGAGAAATGAGCAGGAGCTTTTAAGCCTCGCTTGCCTGAGTGGACTATTACATAGGTTGAATAAGAGAATATAAAGCCTGAAAACATAGTAGGTGCTCAACTAACATTTGTTTGTTTTCTCATTGGGCTCAAGTTTCCCTCCCAAGTTCCCATCTGTGCCCCCCCCCATCTGTATCACTGAGGTCCTACAGATGCCCTGAGTGATGGGATGGGCCCTAGGGGGTTATCAGTTCACACCTCTTAGCGTTTAGCCAGGCGAGCCAGGAAGAGGGATTATGTGAGTTGAGAAGAGGTAAGGAGAAGCAGGGATGAACGCAATCTCATTTCAAAACAGGTGTTGCCTAAAAAGAAACAGCTAGGGGAGGAGGGGTTTCGGAGAGGCCACCCTAAGGGGCCTAGTTTCTATAGTACTGAGCACTTTAAAAGGGGCCTTCAGAGGTGTCAGGAGGGCAGCGGACCCATCGGTCCCTTGGGGAGGTAGTTAGCTGCTAAAGAAGGCAGGGCTTTGGACTCAGGCAGACTGGGGTTCAAACCCAAGCTTTCCCAGTCACCTGCTGTGTGGCCCCATGCAGGACACTGAATGCTCTTAGCCTCCATTTTCTCTTGTTAGAATGGGAACGATAATTCTTGTGATGTGGTAAGGATATAAAGATCTAACATATGAAAGCCTGTCCCAGAGAGACCTTCTCATAGGACATGCTCAAAATGTGCTTGCCCCCTTTGGAGAACACTAGCCGCCCTTCCTCATCTCACCCCCCTAACTCCTCATCCACACCCCTATACATGCCCCCCTGCCAGCCCCCATCCTCAAACCTTTGGCCTCCAAACTCAGTGACAACCTTGTGTGCATGATGTACAATCATCCACTGAGATCTCTTGGGATTCTCAAAGATTTCCTGTTCACTAAGACACTATTGACTGATGTGAGCAATAATTTAGACACACACCACACACATACACAAACCAGGCTTTCTAGAAGGAATTTTAATAGTGATAGCACCTTTAAATGAATAGCATGAAGCCTCACTCAGGCATCAGCCAGCTCAGGGGAAAATTATGAAGAGGATAGGGAGCAAAAAGGCCTTCCCAGAGCCCCTAGAAATCTATGTAATGGGTGAGCGGTAATGGTCTTATTTTAAGAAGGCTCCTGGAAGCACTCATAGTCTTGATGGGAATATAAATAACTATTTATTGAGTACTGACCATGTTCCAGGCACTATGCCATGAGCTTTACATGCATTTTATAATGTCATTCCAGCCACTATTATGTTCACTTAATCAATAAGGAAAGGGTTGTTTGAAAGGTCATATAGCTAATAAACCATGGGGCTGTGAAGTAAGTCTGATGATGGGGGTGTGCTAGGGTGCGCAGGCACTCACGGGAGTCCTCCAGAAGTAAACCTAAAAGCCCACTCACGGTGCAGCGCGGCTTCTGAGCCCTCTGACCACCCTGCCTCATCTCCCTCGTCTCAGTGTGCGGCGTTGCTCTTGGGTTGTGATCTTGACTTACAGTGACCACAAGCCTCTGCTGATGTTGTGAGATCCCAACTAGCTCCGCCCACCCAGGACCATGACCCAGAAGCTGCCCCTACCTGCTGGGTTCCTGCCCCACCTTATCCCCGGTCTTGGCTACTAGCTGACCCAAACCAAGCAGAGGGAACAAGGCATGCAAATGCCGTGAACCCCAGGACTGTTGTTATTTCCAGCTGCTCATGGAGCATGTGTGGGAGGGGCAAAGAATGAAGGCAAGGCAAGAGGCAGGCAGGCACAGATCTCAGAAGGCACCTAAGGTCTTCTTAGGCACTCAGTGTTCTGAAAGCAATGAGAAGCTGGAGTCCTTAGGCAGGAGAAGTGACTTGATCACCTTGGTAACGAAAAGTATCTCTCTGGTCGTTTTAATGGCTATGACTTTGAATTTTATCCATCAATCCATATATTTATTCCTTAACCCGGTAGACTGTTTCTAGGTGTCTAACACAATCTGTAATAAAATACAAATAACATTCATCTTGGGAACTGGAACTCAATTTGTGAGTTGATTTAAAAATAAAACATTCTCCTCTTTGTTAAGAGTTGTGGGTTCTCCATCTGGGTTGTCATAGAATGGAAAGTAATAAGTTTAACTATAAATAAAAGAACAAAGTTATCTGAAATTAGGGAATTTTATAAATGGGAACAAACAGTAGAGATATTTTAAGTCCATGGTTCTCTGCATTATTATTTAAAAAGTTCCACTTTCATATAAGAAAACTTAGACTTTTGGAAAGCATTGTTTGAAAAAAGTGCATAACAAAAAGTCACCATGAATTCTATGATATTAAAGGCATATTTTACTATTTGCAATACCACCCACAAAGATTAAGAAGAAATGTGTATCTTCATGTGAATATAGATATGTGTGTATATGTGAGTGATATGCCTTCCTCTTGTAAAGTCTTTGTATATAAATCAAGTTTTATCCAGTTAATGATAGGGAGTAAAATAAAATATTAAAAACCATAAAATAACTCTAGACGTATTTTAGAAAGAAGCAGAGTCAGTCATCTAAAGACCAGCAGACTTGCCCCTTCCCTCACCCCAAAATACAAACCCTAAGGCGCAAAGACTCTGATAATACATTTGGGTCAATTTATTACCAACCAGAATCCACAAGATATAAAAGGAAGTAAAACTTTGCACATTTTTGATCCCACCGTTGGCAGAAATTTGAAAGTAAACATTGTTTGTTGAGGGGGGTGCTAGCTTCTGAAATAGACAGCCCCAAGTCTCAGTGGGTTATTACAGGAAAGGATTGTTTCCTGTGAAGCCACAGTGCTGTGGGGGTTGCTGGGGGAGGAGATTCCTACCTCCACTCAGTCATTCAGGCCCCTTCCATCTCATGGTTCCACCAATCCCTAGGGCTTCAGGCCCCTCCACTGCACCCACCGCATGCAGCAGCTGGTGAGGCCACAGAGAAATTGTTGAGAATTGTACAGAAGGTCTGGGGAAAGAGTTGGAGAAACATACATCACTTTCCCTGCATTCTATTGGCCAGAAATTGGTCATGTGACCGACTTGATTGCAAAGGATTCTGAGAAAGGAAGTCTAAGCATCTGGCCAGCAGAAAAGGAAACCGGTTTGGCAAACTGTCTGCTCTGGCCCTCCTCAGCTCCCCCCACTAAATATGTAAAATCCTAGAATTGATATTCTCATCCAAACAGGACCAAGCAGGCTCCAGCCAAGAATTTCAAATAGCAGTCCTCAAGATGAGACATGCCAACCATGTGTATCGCAAAGACTTTCCAAGAGGCACATGGACGCAGGACACTTTAAATGACTCATCTTCCCAGCTTAACTCTACTCTGTCCCCTAAAACTGAGCTGTCTGAGAACTGGTCTGCGTGTTTACATGAATTTCCATTTTCCACCTTACTCTGCAAAGGGAAGGCCCGCCATAAAACATGAGTCAACCGTGGAAGCCTCATTTAAGTGTGCATCAAGGCCTTCTGTCTTGAACATTTTGCTGTGACAGGTCAGAACGAGGCATGTGAACTCCCTTTGTGTTGCTTTCTTGGAACTCCCTTTCTTTAGGAGATGCAGGCAACGAAGTCACCCACCACCCCTCTCTCTAATGTGTCCCAAGAAAAGGATGATATCGACAAAGGCATGCTGTAATTGTTGTTTCTATTTTTCCAAGTGGTGAATGGCCAACATGTAGACTCATCATTGATGAGTCTAGGTGAAACTTCTTGGTGTACCTGAAAAAATTGAGCCAGTGAGTGACTCTAATGCCTGGCTTAGAGATCCTTTTCAACCCACATCATTTCCACTTTTTCACTGACAACAAAGTTGAAATAGGTCCTATTTAAACTGTCAGAATAACTATTTTGGGGCTAGATTACCAGTGTATATTTTTGGCACATTACCCACACGAGGTTCAAAGATTTAAGGAACATAACTATAATAAAACTTCGTCTATTTCCATATCCTTATTTCTGTGAACCAGTTTTCCTCAAACACTTGTTTCAATGCCCAAAATGAGAGTATATCATTCCAGCAATAAATAACATCCATCAATGGATCCATAATCTAATGAGGAAAAAGACCTCACTGTCTCATTAGGAAACACATTTCCATCAAAATTATACATTTGATGGCTAATAAAGTGTTTACCAAAATTTATAATATAATTATGTTGTTTTGATCTATTTTGTTGTAATCATAAGTTCACATAATCCTCATCATTAAGCATAGTCCCTATGAGAATTTGTGATTAAATATCTTTTAATCTCAGATTTTGTGCTGCTGTGACTTTTTACCTTTTGGGTTTTTCTTTCTTTGTATTTTGTCTTTCCTAGATATCACTTATGAGAAATTTGGAGAGTTTACATGAAATGGTGGTGACTATATTAAATGGTTTTGTCTTAATTTTACATCTCTTATGAGTTCCATAATATCTCTTACCTGATCATTTTTCAGTCCCTTACCATATTTTCACCCTCTATTTTTTTTTTAAGTTTTAGTCTTTCCTGCTCTAAACCTAAATTCATCCAATTTTCTCACTATTACCATTTTTCTCATTTTTTAAATTAATAAGATCTGTTAAGCTCTTGTTTTGTTTTCCCTTCAATTTTATTCTCTACTCTATTTTTAACTACTTCGTATCTTATTTTTAATCTTCAGCTTCAGGTTTATCTTCAGTTATTTTCATCAGTTATTCGTTTTCATCTTTAAGATTCTTCTAGCCGGTGACTGGCTTTACAGGAGGCCACAACCAGCAACAGTTTCTCTTCCTTCTTGGCAGTCGTGCCTATATCCCCCCAGATGTGGCTCGTCAGAGGGACCAAGAAGCAATGAGCTGAGCCAGGGATGATGAGGGATTTGTTAAGAATTTGGTAGGACTAGAGAAAGGGATCTGGGGTGGGAAATGGCTGCAAGGGATACTGGAAAGGAAGGTGGGGGCGGGGGCGCAGGTTATATATATATATATATATATATATATCCCAATTCTGTGCCTAAAGCATTCCCCAGAGCTAACAACTCTTTCTATTCTGGAAACACTTTATTCACAGCTGGGGCACAGCCCTCACTTATCACATTGTTTGGTAGTTACTTGGTCATAAAGCTACATTCCCCACCGGATGAGAGCTCCTTGGGGACCAAGGACTATGACTCTGCCAGAGTTGCAAATTCCCAGAACACAGCACAGTGAAGGTATTCAATCAATATTGTCCAATAAAACAATGAAAGAATGGTACTCAAAGCCAGGAACAAGAGGCATGAATAAAGAAAATGGAAGTGGCATGGCGTGTGTATGTACATTCCAGGACAATGAGAGCATGTCCCATACATTCCACTAAGAAATCAATAAAGAACAAACATGGCACAGGACTTCTGTTTACACAGGAAAACCCTAAGTCCCTCTGCTCTGCGGCTATCAATCGGTTGTTAACATCAACTAAGAAGCCAACATCTTCCTAAGGTCTTACCTGATGATGGCTCTCTAGACACTACAGTTTCTGTTCTTTTAATAACTACAAATGTCTTATGAATCGGGACTTTAGAGATTATATTTCAACTGAATTCAAGACATGCTTCCCAGTCTTCCTTCACTGAAACACTGCATTTTTTCCCACATTCTTTACTTTCCACATTCTCGAAGCTTAATTTCACAGAACTCACCTATACCACCAAAAGTAATGCTAAGCACCATTGGGGGTAAGGGCAAGTAGATCATGAACATTTCAAAATTATGTAATGTGATCCTCCGGGAATGTCTAGCTCTAAGGCAAACTTTCTTCTGAGCTCCTGACCAGCAAATCAAACTGTTAATTGTGTGTCTTATAAACCACATGTGCAAAATGGAACAACCAGTTTCCATTCTGTCCCCAGATGCTTCCTCTTCACCTCTCCCATCCATCCTGCCCTTGAACTCTCCACCTCAGCAACCATTGCCTTCATTGCCCTCACTCATGCAGATAGCCCTCCCTCAACACCCCATCCCTGTTCTGTTGATTCTACTTTTCAAGTCAGAATTAACCCTACCTACCTTGCTGTTTCCAATGTCACTCCTAGTCTGGCCTCAGTTTCCATCTCTACGGTCTCCTTATTAGCTTTCTGGTTTTTTCTCTTTACCCCAACTCATTCTCCATCCTCCAGCCACAGCAATCTTTATCAGATGGGAACTTTATCCTGCTGGAAACTTGGTAAAAAAATGTTAAACCTTCCCTCCTTCCTCCACATCCTCAATCTGCCTCTGTGACCACTACATGAGTCAGGCCTTTCCTATTCAGAGAGGTTCATCTCATGCCAGCCTCTCGACTGGTCACAGTGCTCCTATAGTATGGGCTTTTTTGCATTTCACCAAGTGTATGCTTTCTGTTTATGCACTTTCCATTCTACCCACTCTTAAGTCTCCTATTTTCTTCAAAATTTTTGATGTTTTTATTTATTTTTGAGACACAGAGAAAGGATGAGCAGGGGAGAGGGAGCGAGAGAGAGGGAGACAGGAGCCGAAGCAGGCTCCATGCTGGCAGCGGAGAGCCAGATGTGGGACATGATCTCACGGAGCCGTGAGATCATGACCTGAGCCAAAGTCAGACGCTCAGCTGACTGAGCCACCCAGGTGCCCCCCAACCCTGCTTCAGTTTCTTAATTCCTAACTGTCAGGTGCCTGCAACTGCCCTCCTACAGCAAGTAAGACGAAGGGGGCAACAAGAGTGTAAGCAGAAATGTTTTCTTGTGTTTTTAATGGCGACAACAACTGAAGTGAAAAGATCATATTGGCTCTGGACAACTGCCTAGAGAATGCAGTGTGCGCACACACACACACACACACACACCATTCTGTCCTGCAAAAAAGTAAAATGAATATAAGCACCTTGGTGAAACTTTCGGGGAAGCAGCGTCTTTAATTTAGCTAGGAATAGGCTTCAGAAATAGCAAGAGAAATAGTAACTTCACAGTAATTCAGGGAAATAGTTTATTTTTCTCACAAAACAGTTAAGTTTCAAGAAATCAGGCCAAGGATGGTGTAGTGGTTCAATGATATCATCAGGAACAAGAGCCCTTTCTATCTTTCTGATTCCTTAGGGTCAGCAGGTCGGATTTTATTTTCATGCTCACCGTTGCCTCGCGGACCCAAAATGGCTGCTGTACCTCCCAGCTAAAGTCAGTATTCCAGGAAAGAAGAACTGGAAGAAGCAGCTTTATATTTCATCAGCAAAAACCGTGTCACCTGACTGCACTTAAATTAAAGAAAACTGGGCAACTGAATGTTAACTTTCACAGCTTCTGTAGCAAAGATAGAGGGGAAAGGGCTTGGAAACGAAGGTTGTGCCAGCATGCTAGCATACTAGGGATAATAAACAGAAATTAATAGTGCTGTCATTAAATGGCAATGCAATGAAATGGCGCTATAAATAATAAATTGTTATTTATTTTCATATATAAATGTCATGGATATTGTCAACTTAGAGTTCTGTCTTTATTATTTTAATATTTATTTATTTTGGGAAGACAGCAAGCAGGGGAGGGGCAGAGGATCCATAACAGGCTCTGCGCTGACAGGCTGACCGCAGTGAGCCCAACGCAGGGCTCGAACTCACAAACCGTGAGCTCATGACGTGAGCTCAAGTCAGACGCTCAACCGACCAAGTTCCCCAAGCTCTGTCTCTATTATATTTATCAGGATTTCTACAATTTGTCTCCCAATATTTCCTCTAACTACATTTTCTTCATATTTAAGGCTTTATATATATATATATATATATATATATATAAATTATATATAATATATATAGTTCTAACAATAAAGCTATTCAAGAACCTAAGCCTTGTGTTTGATAATATAAACATATACAGAAATGTAGCAGCACGATCAGAACAAGAATGGTATTTGCTGCAGTTTGACCTTTTGAATCTAAGAATTCATCCCGCTAAAAACCATCCCCATTAAAGATGCCCTGGAACTCAGCAAACAGCTCATGCCTCTAAAAGACACCAGGTGGCAGTGCAGCATAAGAAGTGAGTAGAATCTAGTCTGGTAACCTGATTCCACAAAATTAATCGGTATCATTTTTGAATGTGTGCCTTACCTGGCTGCTTGGACTACCAGTTCGTCATGGCTTCAACTTCCTTTCCAGAAATGAGCGAGGCAGGATGCGCTTTTAGTGATACGGGTTTCTTCTGGTTATTAACATGCAAATTCTTTTTCAGCTGGAAGACTGTTGACTGAAAATACAACTGTGTTGTCTGATACCACATCACCCCTGGCATTCTTAGCCTGTTTTAGGAAATGATGAGATCACACTCTGATATTTGTTTCCAAAATTCTGGATCACGTGGGACCTCCACGGGCAGAGATGTTTGTGGAACAGATGGCCTACGTGAACTACCTACTTTTGAGGGTGAGACTCTAAGGCCTAGAGCTATATTCCATTATTCTCTAGGAATTTTGAGTCTGCAGATGAAACAGAGACACATATGAACAGCCAAGTAGGGTTTTTTTCTTTTTTAGAAAAGTACAATGATACTTCAAGCTTTAAACGTACATTTCTTTTTCTGCATCAACTGAGATTTTGACATCTGAGAAGATATTGAATCAGCAGAGAATTAGAGTAAAGGCAAAACTAGGTTATTTCTTCATCCAGGAATGATACACTGATTTTAAAAGAATAGAAATGCCAGCGGATTTCAACCAATTGCATGGAGCTCTGTGTTGGGAAGGCTTTTCAGGCTGGGTCTGGCCTTGGTGAGAAGAGGTGCACTGACTGACTAGTAATGTCTGTCGTAAGTGAAAAGAGGAGATGTGGTAACATATTTGTCACATACTGACACATTTTCTATCTCTGTATTACTCTGGTTTGGTGGCATCTTTAGCCATTACATTTTTGAGGATCTATTTTATATGAACCACTGTGTTGGTTGCCATAGCAAACACAAATATGAAAAAGTGTGTGTGGGGGGGTGGTCTTTACTCTCCCCAAAATGATCATATGGTAAGAAATAATTAAGATCTATGTAATTTGAGGCAGAATCACTGAAGTGTCACGAGGAAGCAAAAATAGATCATTCTGAGGGTTAACCAGGGCAAAAGACCAATTCTAGTCAAAGAGATCACAGCACATGACCCAGAGAAGATGACATTTTCTGTTGGGTCTTGAATAACGAAGATTTTCATAAGGACAATAGGTGTAGAAGGAGTTACATAAAAAGAATGATGTGAACATACAGGAGAATAGGCCTGGTTCAGTCAGGAAACAGTTCTATGTGAAGGTGAGTGTAGGTGACAGATGTCACTTCATGAGGAGCTTGTCTTCTGGAAAAGGCACAATTAATATATTCTCCACATATTCATTCATTGAACAGAATCACCACCCAGTGATATCTTTATGCCTTTATGGCTTAGAATGCTTGAATTCAAATGCTTTGGCATTCATCTGACCTCTGATTATGGCCAGGGAGAAGGAGGGAAAGGGAGAGCTTGTACAGGATACTAGAACAGCCAAACGTCTCTGAAAACTTGCCAGCCGTCACGGACAGGTGCTGAATCTCAGCCTGTAAGGAGCCCACTGGATGAGACAACAGTCAATTAAACTCCAACAGGGGAGTATGCTCATGGCAGACTTGCTCTTCATGCTTGTCTTGATAAAGCCTCTACCACTGGCCATTAGAAGTCAGTTTTTCTGGAGCTAGGAGGTGTCTGACATGCGAGGGAATATCATTTCCTGCTACCAAAAGCCATAATTATTAAGGAAGAAATCTGGAACTGGCTAGCAGAATTCCAGAGAAGTGTCAGTGAGAAGAGTGTGAAAACTGATTTGGAGAAATAAAAAAGACAAATGACTTTGAGAACGGGTGACTAAAAAAAAATGGGGGTCGTAGCAATAACAGAAATATAGACATCAGGAAGATCACAGTTGCAAAAGAATCCGGGAGTGAGGCTTAGGGTACCTTCAAGACATTCGGATGGAGAAGCCCATCTCAGAGTTGGGAATGCTTGTGTAGGCTTGAGAAAGTGATAGGGACAGATTTGTGGAGTTAGAAATCAAGCTGATGGAGTTGGTGCTTAAAATCCTAAGAAAAGATACAGTTTATTGGAAGAAATCTGAGGAGAAGAAGGCTGATGGCTTGATTTGGGGAAAAGTCCCGTGAGGAGGAGGAGTAGCCAACTAGTCAGGCAGTTAAGTAAAGAGATAAAAGACAAATCAGGAGAATGCAGGGCTCATAGGCAAATGGAGGAGAGTTTCTAGATGAAATGGTGTGGGCAACAATGTGAAAGCCTTCAAAAAATTCAAAGGGAACAAGCCTGTGGAAATGTCGTTGTGCTTAGGCAGTTTGGATATCTATCTATTTATTTGATTGTTGAATTTCATCGCTGATTTTCTATGAAAATCAAATGTAAGCACGTTTTGGCAGGAGAAAAAGGATACAGTTCCGTTGGTTTTAAAGAGGAAGAGAAATTATATCTTCCTTTGAGATATCAGGGACGGATAAGAGGATGGCATAGAGTCAGATACCCACAAAGATCAGAAGCAAAATAATTAAGGAATGTTTTTCCTCCATGGACTGTATTTTCTTAATGCTGCAGTAGAGAGGACGGGAAAAGGAAGCAGGAAGTTGAGGAAAGAGCCACCCATTTGGATTAACTGATGAGAGGTCAGGAAGATGCATTCAATGAGCAACTGTCCTTGAAAGACTGATCTGCAGGTGTGTGAGTGGTCACGTTAGCTCAGTTGTAGGGCTTCTCTTACCAATGCTTCATGACATAGTTTCAATAAAGGACATAACACTGGCCCAAGATGGAGAGGGACACAACCAGTCGGTGTTGGGAACAATCATGCTATCGTTGTTGGTCCTGGATTCTGTATTGGAACCACATGAGAGCATCGTTGAAGGACAGAGGATGCATAATGCTGGCGAGCAGGCTCAACAAAGAGGTACAGCAAGTCTGCAAGCAGCATGGCATGTGGAAACAATATATAGTCCTGTAATCAAAGGACCACAACTAAATCTCCTCTCTACACTTTTCCACTAGCTCTGCAAATGTTCTGTAACAATTTAACCCTTTGAATCTCAATTTATTGATTAGCAATAAGGACAGTAAGTCTTTCCACATAGGTTTATTAAGAGTTAAATATATTACTAGTACATGTTAAAGTGCTTTAGACCTAGTGGGTACTTAAAAAATACTAACCAAACTTTACAATCTACTGTACTAGAGCAGTATAATGTAATTTCAGGTTTTAGCAGCCATAACTGGATATATTTGTCTCTGTTGTTACATTTACTTAATATCCTTTTACCATTGGGTCTTAAAGTTTGGAATCTTCTTATACCCAGTGAGTCATAAAAGATGAATTGTTTCTATAATGGCTGGTTTCTAGGCAAGGTGCTTCTATAAGCACTGGTCAGCTGAACCTCTTACTCAGGTGCACAAAATAAAGTATGCCATAGAAAGTTCACAGAGAATCCAGAGAACATTAAAATACACACTTGAATACAGTATTCTGTAGCTATTATCACTTGTCATTCCCCAAAAGCAGTTTTTCATTTTCTTTAAATATAACAAAAGTATAATGAATGCTCATAAATCTCCTAAATTAGTCTTTAAACAATTCCACCAGGAAAGGCCTACTATCTACATCTATGATACAGCAGAATCTTCCCTGGCCCCAACTGGCCTCGCTGTGGCACCCGAGGCTATGCCAGGGTCAAGCCTGGGGCCAAGTAACTAATCTTTCACCCACCCCCAACTCCCAGTCCTAACACATCGTCACATTTAACTTAATTTGACAGACTCCCAATGAATCAAGATGTCGACCCAACAGTTTTTTTTAAATTAAAAATGGATCAAAGAGAGTGTAATTGATGAAGTGAAGTTGGCAGTCAATGGGAAAATGAATTTAAACTTTGCAGATAAATAGGTGGCCTTCCATCTGTCTTAGGACATGGATCTTTATGGAAATCCCATACTTGAAAAATAGTTGTTATCAACCATCTCCACTTTTCCTCTCTACCTCACAGGGATTAGAAATCATAACAGTAAGAGTGCTGGAGTGTCTTCCCTATTTCAAAAGCTCAATGGATAAGATCATGGTAAGGCTTAAGTGGCTTGTGGTAAAAAGAGGTAGGAAGAGAAGGAAATTAGCATTCTCTCAACCCCTATTAGTGACAGTCACTGCCCCCTACCCGTGTGAGGTTAGTATTATAACTAGATGGAAAAACAAAAACAGAGCAGAATACCTAGGGACTTATTCTGGCCAGAAGTGGGGTGGGAAGAGGGACAGGCAGATTTATACTGCTCTTTTCTTACAGGGACTGGTCCTGCCTAAGAATTAGATTATATTACAAAGAAAAAAAATACCATTCTGAAGCTTCTGTCAGTTCTTTGTGCTTATAGAAGCAGGACCCAGAATAAATGCGCTTTGTTTGGCAGAGTGAGTTCATAAGCTTTAAAAGTGCCTTGAACTTGTGTGGTGTAGGGAGTGAGAGATGGATTGCTCTGTACATTCATAGGAATTTAAAGTTCAAGAGCGGGGGGGGGGGGAGGTCTTGGTAGAAGGAGAAATCCAAGAAGATGCAGGCAAATCTGTGTCTAAGGAAGAAACAGCCATGAAGAATCATCCACAAAGGGAGACTAGCTGATACTGCTATTGGATTTTTAATTTACATATTTCCTTCTGCTGTGCCATCATCCTAAACTTTCTGGTAAAGTCCGTTCTACACAGTAGGCTTGTATTGGTGGAACTTGGAAAAAACAAAGGGATGGGGTGTGGGAAAAGAGATGGGATGAACAGGAAGAGACGAAAGACAGAACTGTAGGAGTAAGAGGCCAGGGGTGAACAAGGGTTCAGCGAAGTGCAAGATGAGAGCAAGAGGCAGCCACGACAGATAAAAGACGGAAGCCCAAGAACTCCAAGGGTGCAGGAGACACAGGTGAAGGGAGCATGGGATGAGGGTGGGCTGTCGGGTTTCCAACTGAATGTTGAAATGCATATTAAAGATTGAGATGCAAAAAAAAAAAAAATTAAAGATTGAGATGCAGGGTGAGGCAGAAACTGGTACCTGGGAGAACAGCCAGGTGAGTAAACATCACTAATTAAATCATTAACATCTTTTTACTGAAGGTGGAGAATATGAACAACCTATCTGGTGTCATAAAACTAGTAAGGGACATTGCTCTCAAACTCAAAAGCCTAACTTCTTTTTACTATACTCCACTCTTTCTCCAAGAAATAATAGAGAATATTTATTGATATCGTTACCATATGCTTAGCCCTGGTACTGTGATAGGTGTTTCTACCCCCAAAGTGCCTGTTCTGAACTGCTAACTGGAATAATAAAAACCAAGTTGATAACACAGGTGTTTACCTACAGACTAGCTGGTATTACGGGTTACTCATATTAACAAATTAATCGATTGGGTTTGTGGTATGGGAAGAAGGGGGTTTAAAAAAAACCCTACCACCTATACAATCAGGAAGCCAATTGAAAAGTTTAAATTATGCTATTCATCTTGACAAGATATTCAGGACCAAATAGTGTCAAGGATAGGGAAAATCTAATGCTTTTCAAATGAATCCCAGAATTCTGAAAATGAAAAAGGTGACTCGTACAAGAAAGTCCTTGAAAAGCATCTTTTTATTTGCTGTAAGAATATAATCTGGCATTTGTATACAATCCATCACGCCAAAACAAAAACAAAAACAAAACACATGGTAGGTATCTAACAAGCAATGAGGAATCTCAGTATCTGAATTCAATCAAAATATTAGCCAAAGCTGAAAAATAGCATCTTGGGATAAAACAATACAGAAAATTCTGCCCTAGGATCATGGCTTCTAACGTCAACAAGCACAGTGAAGAAAGCACAGCCACGTTGCTATCTCAATGCCTAGGACTGAAAGTATTGAAGGACAGATGAGAAACATCACTGACGATCCACTGGGAGCAAGGAGGCCAGTACCCCATGGGCAGTTTCACTGTTTGCTTAATGGCTCTGTGAAGCAGGCACTAAGGCACCTGTATACGAACAGGGAGGAAGTATCTGTTGAGCTAACCTTCTTCAGGCAGAATAGACGCTGTGAGCCTGCAGAAGGATCCCTTCACTCAGGGACCAAGCAGGGAGTTAAGAATTACAATTGCTTTCCTAACAAAAAAGTCACAGTGATTTTTCTTTTTGTATAGTAATTAAATTTCCCTGAAACACCATCGTAAACCATGTTATAAAATAAATTACTAGCGTGATGGGCACTAAACTCTGGAGCTGGCTCAACTTGCATAACTGTGGTTTACTAGAAGTGAACTGTGGTGAAAGAGAGAAGAGAACACTAAACCGTTTGCAGTCAGACTCCAGAGGCTATGGCCATCAGTACACAGCTTCTTCTTTGCAGGGGTGCCTGGGAGTTTGTTTGGTTTTTTTTCTTTTTCTTTTCTTTCTTTTTTTTTTTTTTTTTTTTGGATGTGAAATGCTCGTAATTACATCTGTTCTGTTCCTATTACTCACTGAGTTCAGCAATAACAATCCACACCTACATTACTCTCAATGTTCACCACAAAAGGCAAAGTGGGTATTATGAGTCCCACTTTCTAGTTAAGTAAACTGAGGCTTTTTTTTTTTTTTTTTTTTTTTTTTTTTTTTTTTAAATTTTTTTTTTCAACGTTTATTTATTTTTGGGACAGAGAGAGACAGAGCATGAACGGGGGAGGGGCAGAGAGAGAGGGAGACACAGAATCGGAAACAGGCTCCAGGCTCCGAGCCATCAGCCCAGAGCCTGACGCGGGGCTCGAACTCCCGGACCGCGAGATCGTGACCTGGCTGAAGTCTGACGCTTAACCGACTGCGCCACCCAGGCGCCCCAGTAAACTGAGGCTTTTAAAGATTATGCCGTTAGACCAAGGGCATGCAACTAGTTATAGATGGGACAGGACTGGAGATCAGAACCGCCTGACAACAAACCTAAAGTTTTCCACTGCACCAGACCATTTCTAAAGGGACCAAAAGCTATTTCTGGCCTTGAAAGATTCCTTCCCACTTTGTGTGATTTGAGTCCCAAAGTAAAAACTCTAGGAGAGATTCAGAAGAGCTAAAAATGCCGCAATGAAGAGAGGTGAGTTACTGACTTCCATTCCTCCAAGAGCTGTAAGAGCAACTGAGATCCCAAAGGGCTCAGCTATATGGTCTGCTGGGAAGATTATCCGAAATTGAACTTAAAGGTATCTCCAACTTTATGGAGAAAAATCTGCAAATTAGGGATTTAAATTAGGTTCAGCAATTTACATCCTCCTGCCCCAGGACCACAAGACTTCTCCTGGGGTAGATCTCAAACCTGGAGTCTCTGAGGCATGGGCATCTCATTGATTTCTAGAATTGTCAACTGTAAGTGAAAGTAACAAATTAGAAGTACAGCCAAAATGTATCTCCTGCAAACTCTCAAATTTCAAAAGGTACGAAATGAGGCGATTGTGTGAGCATGCAATGAAAACCAAAGCATGCGTCTTTATTTTTAACTTGTATCTTCTCTGTGAAGCCTCTGTTCAGAATTACCTATGAACTCTATTCATCGGTCTTCTTTTCCGCCTGTGATTGTTACGTTCAGAAACACAACTTTTATCTTTAATGCATTTCCTTTGGAAGTTACATATTCACCTACATTTTAAATATTATAATAATCACCATATTTAAGAAATGCATATGCAAAAACACCTTTTTCTACTGTATTTAAAATTGGAAAAGATGTTTTAAGACTTACATTTCTTAAATACAATGATTATTAAACCAATATTCTTATTGGGGCAAGTCAACTTCTAGGGATGAAAGAAGTGTCAGTGGGAGGGATTCCATGTTTTCTAAAGAGGTGGCATTATTTTAATTTGGGTTCTATTTAGACTTCAAAAGATCTATACAAATATAAGCCACATGAGACTAACCTCTTACTCCTGGTGTCTCCACTGACTCCCAAATCCAGTAACGGTTGGGTCCATAACAGAACAAAGGGGAAAATCACATACAGGCTTCACTTTGCCTTGGTGGAGTCAACCACGAAAGCACCAGCCCCCAAGTCTTCCAACGGTCTCGGAAGCACATCCCACTGTGGCCGGTGAGTGCTGAGAGGCAGGGGAGTGGGTCTCTCCTTCACTCCCTCTCTTCCCCTTGACCTATTTCCTGTTCCAGTTATGTGAGATATTCTGAATCTTTTTCATTTTGATCCTCTGATCCAGCATCTTGTACCTCGCAGGATGCTCGTCAGTTTTCTTTGGGACCGACGGTGCGTAGGAGCTAGACGCATAAGCAGGGCGTTTAAAATGACGTAGAGGAGGCTTGATGACTGGAGGCCATGCAAAGGAAGACAGACAACCATTAGCCTCGCCAATGACACGGCACAACCTAACTACTGTGGGCAACTTGCTCTCCCCTAGACCTGTCTGTTCTCTTTAAAACCAGGAAACAAACAAGTTGGATCCTCACTGGGAATCTTACTGCAGGTAGATGAATAAATAACATTATCACCCTTGTCATTTACTTAAAATAAATAAAGAGATAGACAATGGGAGCAAGGAGGCCAGAGATAGACAATGTACACAACCTAGAGACAGACAATGAGGATCCCAGAATACAAAGCTTCTCTGACAGCGAACGAATGGAGTTCAGGAAGTGAGTGGGAGCAGTGGTATCACTTTGGGGAACAGCAAACTAAACACAGGTGAGCAGAGTCGTACCATGATTCAGCGTTTAGCACTGTGTGTAAGCTTCCAGGCTTGCAAAGTGGCAAACAATCTCGAAGCGCTAATAAAAAGTACATCACGGGGAAAATATTTGCCAAACACACAGAAAGGTCTAGTGTCCAAAATGTTTTTTGACAACTCTTAAAATCCAGCAAAAGGAGGGGCGCCTGGGTGGCGCAGTCGGTTAAGCGTCCGACTTCAGCCAGGTCACGATCTCGTGGTCCGTGAGTTCGAGCCCCGCGTCAGGCTCTGGGCTGATGGCTCAGAGCCTGGAGCCTGTTTCCGATTCTGTGTCTCCCTCTCTCTCTGCCCCTCCCCCGTTCATGCTCTGTCTCTCTCTGTCCCAAAAATAATAAATAAAACGTTGAAGAAAAAAAAAATGTTAAAAAAAAAAATCCAGCAAAAGGAAATAAACAACCCACTTCACCTCAGAGCAAAAGATCTGAACTGACTCCTCACCGAGGAAAATATGCATATAGCAAAGAAGGCACAGGAAAAGAGGCTCAACAATTTATGCCATTAGGGAATTGCACATTACAAGAGCAATGATATACACCACACACCTATTAGGATGGGCAAAATCCAAAACAAAACTGATGACACTGCTGGCGAGGATGCAAAGTGTCAGAGCCACTTCGGAAGACAGTTTGACAGCTTCTTACGAAGCTAGACATAGTTTTACCGCACGATCCAAACATTCTGCTCCTGGGTATTTACCCCACTGATTTGAAAACCGGTGTCCACATAAAAACCTGCATATGAATTTTATAGAAGTTTATTCATCATTGCCACAGACTGTAAGCCAAGAACTCCTTCAACTGGCTGTCCATGTTGTAGACCATCTACACGACGGGATATTATTCAGTGATGAAAAGAAATGAGCAGTCAAGACACATAAAGACATAAAGTACTAAAGTGATTCCTCCTCCTCTGCTCCCCTGTGCTCTGCCCCCCACCACCCACCCCACCTCTTCCCTGTCTCGGTCCCACTGGAGAGCACTCTGTGATACCATGTAAAAGTGAATAAAGGTAAAACCAGGTTAAATGATAATCACAAACAGATGAGATAGAACACTCAGGTAAAAGGTATGAAGGACAGAGCAGGTGCTGAGCCATTTCCTCAAACACTAGTTCTCAGTGAGGCGATTGTACTAACATGTAAAAGGCCAGCAAAGAAAGGTAATACACAGTTGTGTCAGCGTGGAGGGCTAAGATTAGGAGACAGATCTATCAAACAAGAGGTTACCTTTGTGAAAACCAGTTTCACATATCTCTTCCAATATGATCAAGCAAAAGATCAGAACTTAAACATACAACTTAAATATACAATCATAGGGGTTAGTGAAGTTCTGGTACATTCTTAAAATATACTACTGTGATACTATGGAAAAGGGATATAGATGTCTATTAATAAAAATAGAGGTTCATGTAATACTGTTAAATCAAAAAAGCAGTAAACAGAATCTAATCTCATCACTATAAAAACATATCAATATGCGCATAGGAAAATCCCAAAGAACATACATGTAAATCATAGCAGTGATTACCCCCGAGTAGTATAAACATGGCTGTTGTTTTTTGGATGTGTACATTTTCTAATTTTTCTATGATGACCAGGTTTTAGTGACGTAACTTTTGAAAAATAAACATGCTATTAAAAATTCCTTCCATAGAATCATACATCAGAGTTATTCTACAAAATCATATG
Organism: Lynx rufus; assembly: GCF_022079265.1. Classification (NCBI taxonomy): domain Eukaryota; kingdom Metazoa; phylum Chordata; class Mammalia; order Carnivora; family Felidae; genus Lynx; species Lynx rufus. The sequence goes on from NW_025814856.1 coordinate 123,639,021, forward strand.
TAATAAAAAGCAGAAAAACGGGGGTGACTCTGGGCTTTAATATTATAGACATCTCATGAGAGCTCATAGCTGAGTATACTTTTCACAGTCTATAGACTAATATTCATTCACTGATGTCTTAGAGCACTTATGTGTTGCTGATAAAACGGTGAACAAAACAGAAATCCCTGCCCTCATGGGACTTCCATTCTAGTGATTTCTGCTGAAATTTGTGACTTCACTTACAGAAGAAAAACATATTCAGGCATAATAAGGGATGCTATTACTACCATAACACCCACACCAACTTTTCTTAAGATGTTTAGCAAATGGTCCTGTAGTGACAGAATAATACATGTGCAGAAGAATCGAGAATTTTTTCAGACTTCACAGTGCTTAATTCTGTTTCTTAGGGTAAACAAGAGATTGCAGCACAAAACACTCTAGGAACAAGTGTAAAAACGACCCTGTTACCCTGGAGAATGGTGTAGAAACAAGAGAGGTTTCAGATTAAAAGCTGATTGTTGCAAGCGTCTGGGCTAGCTGATTTACTGCTCTTCAAGTCACAATCCCTCTCCATATTCATTCTATTTTCGCTACTCAGCATGAACCCAGCCAAAGTATTATTGAATTTCCCACTTCTCAGCAGGAAGAAACATTTACCGTTTGCTGGAATTCTTTTTGTCTGAACAAAAACTCCCCTTGCCACTGGAGTCGCTGCAAATAGAGTTGAACCCGCTGATAGAAATCGGCTCCCCACCAAGACTGTGGAAATACTTATATGCCTGCTGTCACCTTTACTCAAAATGTTGGAAAAAAGAAAAATTCATATAGTGCTGTTTTGTATGCATTGATTGCCTCTCCACTCTGCAGGGAAACATGATTTGATGACAGAGCAAAACAGCAGAGCTAGGGATAAGGGCACCATCTTGAATGTAATGGAGACTTTTGTTCTGGGATGCTCGCCTGGCCTCCAGGGCTCTTTCATTCGTCTCCTGGCTATTCTGGAGATACTGGAAGAGGATCTGATCCTTCCACTTTCAATGACTGCACACATCCCACAGCTGAACCCAATCAGTAGTGTTAAAATCCACCTCTCCTTCCACCAGGGTAGAGAAGAACAAAACTGGGAACAGAATCCCCTCCCCTCCATATGCTTGATTATCAGCAAGTTGGACCTTTTTTCTCTTGGGGACATATTTACAAAGTCGGCTCTCATCTCTTAGAGCAATTTACTTGGAGGAAATGATCTAATTAGCTAATGAAGATTTGACAAAGTCACATTTCTGCACTGAGCCTGAACTTGGGAAAGTCATTATCTATATTACTTTCAAAGGTGCTTAGGAAAAGAAAAGTGCATGACAAAAGTTGATCCATCACCATCCTTTATTTCACAATTATGCACAATATTTGTTTTTCATGAAAGCAATGCTCTTTGAGGGGTTTTAATCCTCATCTGTTTACATCTTATCTTTCTCATCAACACCAGGGTTCTCCTGTTGTCTATGATCTTCTCCCCTTCCTCAGCCACCACCAACCTCTCCGTTATACCCTCTCTGTCTCTGTCCCTGTCTCTATCAAGACCATTTTGCTTGGTGGCTACTTTTCTTGTGGTGTGGGAGAAGAGTCTATAGAACTAGTTTTCAGAAAATAGATTCAGACTTAGTCCTATGTCAAAATCATGCGGTTGTTAGTTGGATTCAGGCATTGCAATGTGAAAGAGGGCTTTTAAAGCTCTTTAAGATCACAGAGCCTGGAGCCTGCTTCAGAGTCTGTCTCCCTCTCTCTCCGCCCCTCCCCTGCTCATGGTCTGTCTCTCTCTGTCTCTCAAAAATAAATAAATGTTAAAAAAAAATTTAAAGCTCTTTAAGGTCATATTAGACTACTGTTTCTCAAAGTATCCTTCAAGAAAGTTGCAAATGTAATAGGTATTGTTAGGGGATGGGGAAGTTCCTTGTCAAATTTAACTGGGTTAAAGGTAAACCACCATCTTCATGGTACCCCATCTTCTCAGACACCTAAATAATAGGGCTATGTATTAATGAATCCTTAAAAGCAGCCAATAGCATGTAGTTTTCCTCTGTTTCTCTTTAGGCTAAGGAACTCCCTTTATAGGGTCCTCTCACAGAGTGTTCAGCAGAAAACACTTTCAGAAAAACTGGGCTAATTCATTACCTTAGGGCATCATATCATATACTATGATGAATCCCTACCTCAGGACACGTTGTTGTTCTGCACTGAGAGCAGGTCAGAGAGAACTGTCACTAGTCCTCACCTGGTGTTGGTCCTGCCTAATCTCAAGCTAAACAACAATTTGTGTGAGAATCCGTCTCTGTTCTTCTGATCCACTATGACTTGATTGTGATCTTCTGGAACAACTAACACTGAATCTCTGCTGCAGAGCACTACCTGTGATGGCAGCAACTTGGTCTATTCTTAGCTTCTGAATGAATTCTAATTATTAGCACCTTTTTATTTTATTTTTTGATGTTTATTTGAAAGAGAGAGAGAGAGAGAGCATGAGTCAGGGAGCGGCAGAGAGAGAGGGAGAGAGAGAGAATCCCAAGCAGGCTCCATGCCGCCAGCACAGAGCCTGACTCGGAGCTCAATCCCAGGAACCACGAGATCATGATCTGAGCCAAGACTAAGAGTTGGACGCCCAACCAACTGAGCCACCCAGGCACCCTAACATTAGCACCTTTTAAAAATAAGAAGTGTTATACATGTATTTTCCGCTCTTTCAAAGAGAATGCCACGATAAGACCTTTGGAAAAAAATATTTCCATTATACACCTTTTCTATCTGCATTCACACACACACACACACACACACACACACACATCCCACATACACTAAACTAACAAGATAAAAAAATCACTTGCTGCCTCTGGAATATTGGTTTACGTGAAGAATAAAAATCCCACTTCCATACATTCCATTTCTAAAATCAGTGTCTACTTGTGGTATCTGCCTGAAAGCTGATGGAAAGTCCTTATGAAAATTACAAAAATCCTTCACAAGTTTTGAATTGCAAGGGATTAGAATGCTAACATCAGCTCCACTGAAGACGGAATGATAAAAGAACCTGAGCTTGTGATTTTCATTTCAGGCTTCACCACGGTAAAATAGTTATAATATCTGACATATATTGTGTACTAGGCACGATGCTAAGAATTTAACGAGAATTAGCCTTTCATCTACTCTACAACCCTATGAAGCAAGCACTGTTACCACCCTCTTTTTAGGTGAGAAAACTGGAGCTTAGAGAACTTAAACAACTTGCCAAAGCCTACACAACACGGCATGCAGGGAGCCTGGATTCTGGATTCACCTTCAAGCAGCTCAGCTTCAGAGCCTTAGTCCAGTATTTAAGATAACCTTGGGGCAAAGTTCAGAGTAAGTTTTAGTAACTACCATAATAAGTTGAAAGAGTCAAAATTGTATCTCATTTACACTATCAATATTTGAGCATATAATCTGTATAATATATGGGATTCTTGAATACCTTGTTAGCAGCTATAGTTACACTTCCCCAAAAGCAAAAGCCAATCATCCCCCCCTTAATATAATTTGTGGTGATAACTTGGGAAGGAATTATATAAAGGTCTTAGCTAACAGATCTCTTAAATAACTGCTTTTGTCTCTTCCTTCACTTATGCCAGGTTGGAACGTTAACAGGAATTCCAAAAGTCTCAGCCCCTATCGATGAGCAATCAAGCTAGGTTGAGCTCCAGGTGGTTCTCACCCTGGCTGCATATGAGAACCACCATGGGAGATTTAAAACATCCAAATGCTCAGCTCATACCCCAGATCAATTAAAGTAGAATCTATGGGGGGTTAGTCTGAGACTTCAAGAGTTTTTAAAGCTCTTCAGATAATTCCACTGTGCCAGAGTTTGAGAACTACTGTTTTGGTCTCTCCAAATGTCTCCTTCCTTATCTTCACAAAAGAAACAATAGTAATAATATTTTGCACATTGGAAGTGTTCTGTAAACTGTAGAGAGCTAGCCAATGTTGCTGCTATATTTTGACCATAACATCCTGCCTTGCTAGGGAGGAGTCTTTTGTGCATCTATTAAGGTTGCTTGTGGCTTTCAGAATTATGCTTTGTCTCTCTCTCTCTCTCTCTCTCTCTCTCTCTGTCTCTCTCTCCTGTCCACTACGTTTTGTTCTTCTGTTGGGTCTACCATGAAGACAGAAGCTCTGAGAAATGAAAAGGTATTTTTGTTGTTGTCGGAGAAAGCAACTTTGTGATGCTATCATTTGAGAACTCTAAGAAGACCCACACCAAGAAGAACTAACCCTGAGATTAGCCATTATTTTCTAAATAAATCTAACACTTGGAAAAGCAAAGAATAACAGCAGACAAAGAGGACATTCCTGATGTCTGACTGAAGGATAAGATAAGAGTGAGAGCTTGCCAGGCAGAGATTAATTTTAAAGCCTGCCTCTACCACTCCTGTTTTTTTCTTGGGCAAGTCACTTTTCCTGTAAACTTCAAGTAAGTTCCACATTTCTCCTCTCCAGCCCAAGCATAACAGTTGCCTACTTCACAGGGCTTCTGGGAGGACTCAGCCAGACTGGGCATATAAAGGACTTACTATGGCGTCTGCAATAAAAAATGCCTTCGGTTCTTTATTGTTATCATTGTAGTGATAGTGATCACGTCCAAGGGTAACTCCTGGTGGATAAAGTGGGACTAAAACCCTGAACAGACAGAATGCCAAGAAGACTTCCAGGGTGGGCACTGCCATTCCCTGTAGGACTGATCTTGGGCTGATAGTTATAGTGTTGCTTAGTTTGAGATAATCTGCCTGGCGTTAGTTTATGCCTCTGCATTTGTATTCTCTCTGGACACTTTCTATCTTCTTTTCGGGGCATCTTTTCAGGTTATCTGGAATTCCAAACCTGGTTTATGTCTGATTCTGATCAAGTCAGCCATATCAGCTACTTTGGCATGACTCGGTTGCATTTTGAAGGTGAGCTCAGGAGAGCTCAGGAGAAAACATAAAATCAGCCAAAAGACTCTTCTCTATGTTAGCATCGGCTCCACGAAGGGCTGAATCAAGCAGGATTCTTCCTATTCCCAAGGCAGAAACACACCCTTTAAAACTCTAGCAGTTCGGCTGGACTGGCTTTCAAAGGTGGTCTTAAAGGGCAAGTGGATGATATTAACTGGCTTCAGCAGTAAAACAGGCTTGGTTCTTGTTCATTATCTAGGCTTCCCATGAGACGTTTTAAAAAGTGAAAGCGAAATAAAACAACCTTTTACAAACTCAAGGCTTGCCTGCTTAAGGAGACCCAGTAGCATGGTCTCTGTCTTCTGTACTATTTGGTGTTTGCACACCCATTATCGCAGCTGCCCTCATCCTTGGAAGGGGCCAGATTCAGTTCTGTCTCTACCGCGTATGACTCGGGCACATGGCTTCAGGGCCCCACATTAGATGTAGTGTTGTCTAAGGTGATGATCTACTCTAAAACTCCTCAAGGTGTGTTTTATACTAAAACTAAGATAATGAAACCCATTACCTACATTTTAAGACTCTGGCTCTCCAAGGACTTTACCTCAAGAAACTGAGAATGCTAAATAATCCACTGGTTCCCTGTTTTCACCTCACAGAGTAAAGATCCCAGAAACAGGAAGCCTGCCTCTGAGAAGCTATCCAGAAGGAGCTGAGGTGACACTGCATGAGCCAAACCACTACCTAGCATCGAATGATGACCCAACCAGCATTTTCAGGTCCCCAGAGGAACGTATGTCCATAGAGAAAAGATAACCCGCCTGGTTTTGTTGCCCTTCATCCAACTTGAAGTTGTTTGCTTCCACCTGCGGTTCTCCACCTTGGCTGCACATCAGATTACCTGGAGAGCTTTAAAATTTACTGATGCCCAAGCTCTACTCTCCAAAGTCTCTGAAACGATCTATTATTTTAAATTGGAGCCCAAACATCAGGATGTTTGTCACGTCCAGTGATTCTAACGTGTAGCCAGGTGGAGAAACACTGGCTTAGGTGCCAAGTTTGTTTCGAGAATAAGTCAGTTTATACTTAGGTATTAAGGAATATCTGGGGCAGCTGGTAGGATCTGGTCATTGCATGCAGGAGTTTCCAACCCTTGGCCATCTGCTAAAATCTGTGACAAGAATTGAACCCTTGAAAACCTACTTTGGAGGGAGGTGGTGTGGTATTACAAGAGAAGCATGGGTTTGGGACAGCACTTAACTGGGTTAAGCTATTACTAGCTGTAAGATTCTAAGGAGATGAACTATTTTGGGACTCAGGTATTTTTTTTGTTTTGTTTTCTGCTTTTCTGTAAAATGGGAAGAATAGTAACTACCTTGCATGGTGCCATAAGGATTTTAACGGGGATGTAAATGAGAACGTATATACAGTACTTTGTAAGCTTGAAGACTCCCAGTATGTTGTATATATTTGATATGTGGCTACCATTATTATTACAGAGCATAGGGGATGAATGGTCATCACTGAGGGCCTTTTCACGGCGCCCTCCCTGATGGATTTCTTATGATAGTGTAGAAAAGTCATATAATTCCCCACACAACTAGATGCTACTACATCAAAGACCTTACCAAACAATGAAGAGATTAATTTAATTTATTTACGAACATTTGGCAGAGAACACACCATTCTGATTCAAAAAAGACTAATTATCTAAAAAGTGCATATATATATATATATATACACATATATATGGAAATCTATATCAGCTACCTGAGGGAACCACTTTGCTGAAACTAAGTGCCATTCTAACCAAGGCAAAAGCATCTAGCCCACATTCTAAACTACTTATACAATGTACAGATATGGATGTTTGTGCAATCACTTTGGGCAACACCTAACCATGAGTGTGAAGGGGTGCTGGAAATCCTGGCTGGGATGGGAAGTGTGGTTTAGACAAACAACCATGATGGAAGAAGTTTCAGTCACTGATTTCTAATCTTGATGTAATTAGGAAAATCACAAGGGCACTTTTGATTCTTAAGACTCTGCATTTATTATGCTGAGGCATAATAATTCTTCAAGTCACCTTCATTGGAAGCCATTCTTAAACCACTGATGCCCTGGTCTTTTAGATGCTTCTTTATGCTTTATCCTGCAGATCATTAATCCTGGCTACAAACCTCATGGGGACAGGGACAAGGTGTTATGCACACTTGCGTCCCCAGAACCTAATCACAGAACTGGTAACAGTTGGTGCTAAGAAATATTTAACAAATGAGTAAGCTACTCTGCATCACACTCAGTAACTTTCATAAATCTCCCATTTACTAAAGAATAAATGAATCATTTAGAAAACACATCAGCTGGCAAAGATGATTGGAATCTACAGACCCTGATAGGTCCTCCTTGCTTCAGCAACGTCTTGATGTCTAGATTTGCTGCCCATATTTGTTCCAAGAAGGGTGTCAGCAAGTTCCCTCGTCCTGAAGTCTCAAGTCTGAAGCCCGAACACATTTGCTTTACACAAATGCTACAACCTCAGCTCATTTCTACACTAGAGTATGGAGAGGCACTGAGGCATGATTTTCAAACCCCTCTCCCTCTAACAAAGAGCTAAAAGAGGAGGAGCAGTTAAGTAAGGCCTGAAGACAAGCTCTCTTCTTATTCAAACAATGGCTGGTTATTAAATGCACTGCAACCTGAGGATTAAATGATTAATGATTTCATTTAATAAAATTATTATTTCAATTAATAAAAAAAAATAAGGAAGTCCTCCCTCAAGGAGGGATCACCTTCAATTTAGTTATTTGTTTTCATTTTGTTGGCCCCAGCAGGCCTGATGTATGTGAGCCATGCTGTTTTATTTTTTTTTTTTTGAGCCATGCTGTTTTAAAGGAGAAAAATATTTTGGAGAAAAGCCAAGTATTTTTCCTGAGTTTTTTTTTTTTTCCCATCAATGTGTATGGTTTTCCACATGCACATATGAAATGGGAAGTGTAAGGCTCAGTCAGTAACTCTGCCCTTTGTTCATACCAACAAGGACCTATGCCTGGAGAAGACTGCAAAGCTAAATTTCACCAGGGGTCTGGAGCTCTGAAGTACTAAATCAAAATATAACACGTGAGCTTTGATCTACACCATTGTAAGAATGACAACTTCCATCCCTCAAACTCAACATAAAAGAATTACAAAAGAGCACTCACTGGAATCTTCACTCAAAACACAGGGCAGGGTCCCTCCACACTCATAGCTGGGTAATTGACCTAATCCCCAGACAGAGCACAAGTGTGCAAGAAAGGCGGTTACAGTGTGGACTATTTGACGTCTGTCTTTACCCACTAGCAATGAAACTCAAGCAAAAAGCATAGGCTTGTCTTGCCTCGCTAACTTTGAGCAAGCTACTTATCCAATTATGCCTCAGTTTCCTGATTTGTGAAATGGAGATAACATTACCAGGATCAAGTGAGGTAATACATGTTAAGAATCTAACATTGTCCCTGATATTTAATAGATGTGCAATACATACCAAAGTATTTATTGTTAAAAACCTGTGTTAGGGAGATCAGAAGTTATTTTTTGAAGTTCATCACTCAAGAACTTATAATACACATAATGTTTCGTCCTGGTTAAAAAAAAAAAAAAAAAGCATAAACTTCCTAAAATGTCTTCAGACCTCAGAGCTGGTCAGGTCTCTTCTGAGGAATCCTCCGGATGGACGTTTTATCCGTAGTCCCCTAGAATAGGACACAGACAATGTCACTGCAAGCCAGCTGGCATCTCAACACACACACTCTTTCTACGTCAGACACAGAGATTAGAAGCTGAGCTGCGTCTATTGCCAACACTACTGTGCATGCCAGCAGCTGCACACACAAAGAAGCAATCAGCTGTCTGCATCAGCAAATGGTGACAGGACTGTACCTTTCCATCTAGGGACCACTTCAGGAAAGTGATGGGACTGAGGCGCCCTGGGGAATCTGCTCAGAAGTAAGTCACTGACTAATCTCCATCATCAGCAGTCATGACTGTAAGTAGTGGTGAAGCTCCGGGCCACTCCTCCAGTGAGAGCCAATATCTCCTCAGCTCTCCATCATTTACAGCCCACCATGGAGCTTGACTGGGTTCACAAACCCCATGGGGCACAGTGGAAGTTGGCTCTAGAAAAAAATCAGCTGCAGGTGCTATTACTTTATGACACGGGAGTCACTTTGCGATAGATGTGCCAAGAATCAAGGTGATGTCCCCAGAAGAGTTTCTCGGTGCTGGAGTTTTAGGAGGACTCCTTTGATAACTTTGGAAACCACACAAGCAGTTCCTTAATGAGTTGTTCTCTGGTGGCTTCTGGATTGAAGCATGGTACCAGCAGAACTTTCTTCATACCTGAATCCTCGTATCTCCCCCAGTATGTCAGAAAGAGAAAACATCAAATTTCTCTGCAATATATCTAAAATCAAGTTTTACTTGGATGAAACCAAACAAAACAGTCTTGGAAGACAACCACAGATTTTTCACTTAAATTCTTTAATATGTAATACTTTGAGCAGACAGAAAAGTATAGATAAAGGTATCAAATTCCCATGTATTCTCAATACAATTTAATCAAATGTTAACATTTTGCATATCAGTTCAAAAATGTATTTACTTTTTAAAGTTTATTTATTTTGAGAGAGAGAGAGAGAGAGAGAGAGAGAGAGAGAGCACGATGGGCAGAAAGAGGGGGAGAGATAGAATCCCAAGCAGGCTCTGTTCTGCCAACACAGAGCCCAATGTGGGGCTTGATCTACCGAATGATGAGATCATGACCTGTGCCGAAATCAAGAGTCAGACACTTAACAGACTGAGCCACCCAGGCGCCTCGGTTCAAAAATTTATTTAAAGAGATTAAATATCACAAATAGGGTTGAAGTACCTAGTACATTGTTCCATGATACTTCTCTCCCCCAACCCCCCGCCACATGCAAAAAGCATCATATAGAATTGGGTATTCATTAGCCCTCTGCATATGTTCACTCAATTATTGAATTTGTGTGCATCTATTAAATATCTAATATTTTAGCTTGTTTTAAAAGATAATATAAATTGTATTAGATGGTATATATCTTGTTGCAACTTGCTTTTCTTGTTCAATATTATGTTAAGCATTGTTTGTAACAGCAAAAAATGGAAAAAAACCCATCAATAGGAGAATAATTAAATATCTTGTGGCTCATTTATATAATGGACTACTATATGAATATTAAAATGGATAACTTTCTTTTGTCATATGTTATCAAACTTTCTGTGGGTCTTTTTAAAGGTGTGCACTTAAAAGCAGGATAGAGCTGGATTTTGTTTTCCTTATCTAATCAGATAATCTCTTAAACCATTTGCAATTATTGTTATTACTGATATTTTTGGACTTGATTCTACTACCTAATTTTGGTTTTGTTTTGAATTTGATTCTACTATCTAATTTTGTAATCATTCTTTATTCCTTGCTTCCTTTTCTTCTGCCTCCTATTAAGTTGATACATTTTTATGTTCCCCTTTTTTGTTATTGTTCAGTTCCCAATTTAGATGTTACAGGCTATATCTCCACTATTTTACTAATGATACTTTGTGTTGAAAAGTTACAAAATTACAAAGTTCTGCCCAAAGACAAAATAGGTATTAGCAGTCCTTAGCTTTCTACTGAACAAACCTCCTTTCATCCATAGATTCTGTTTCTCATTTTAATACAAAAATTGGACATTATTTTTAGGGTCACTAGTTACTCAAATTTACCAATATGTTTTATTTACCTGTGCATACACCATTCTTGTATGCATACATATTCTTGTATCTCACACCTACTTTGGGTTTGTTTTTCTTCTTATTGAAGTATACCCCTTAATCATTCTTTTAATAAAGACTGTGACTGATAAATCATGTCACTGTATATCTGAAAATTTTTTTACTTTGCCTTCACTCATAACTAATAGTTGAGCTTTTTCAGCTATAGTATATTGGTTTATTTTCCCACAACACACGGTAGATACATTTTCATTGTCCTCTGACATCTACTATTATGAATGCAAATTTTGCTGCTAGTTGGTTGTCATTTTATTACAGGCAAAATGCTTGCAGCCTCCTTGAATATAACCAGCTTTTCATGGCATTTAAGATTTTCTATTCTTGAGGCAATTTTGGGCAATCTCACACAATATTTTTAGATATGCATTTGGTTTTATTTAGGTATGGCAACTGAGGTGCATTTTCCACCTGCGTTGAATCTCTCAAACCATTTAACTATCTTTCATGCTCTTTCGTTTTTTATTGAGATATAATTCATATACCATAAAATTCATCATTCAAAGTGTATAGTTCAGTTAGCATATTCACAAGGCTGTGCAGTCATCATCAGTAGCTAATTCCAAAACATTTCCATCACTACTAAAAGAAATCCCATATTCATGAGAATTCACTCCCCATTTTTCTCTCTCCCCAAGTTTCTAGCAATCCCTAATCTCCTTTCTCTTTCTACAGATAAGCCTATTCTGGATATTTCACGCAAACAGAATCATATAATGTGTAGCCTTTTGTCTTCTGGCATCTACTAGCAATTTCACTTCTTTCTTTCACTTAGCAAAATGTTTCTAAGGTTCATCCATGTTGTAGAATGTATCAATACTTCAATACTTTAGTATGGCCCAATAATAATCTATTATATGGATATAGCACATTTGTTTTTTTTAATTTTTTTAATGTTTATTTATTCTTGAGGGCAAGCAGGGGAGGGGCAGAGAGAGAGGGAGACACAGGATCCGAAGCAGGCTCCAGGCTCTGAGATGTCAGCACAGAGCCTGACACGGGGCTCAAACCCACGAACTGTGAGATCATGACCTGAGCCAAAGTTGGACACTTAATCAACTGAGCCACCCAGGCGGCCCAATATTTGTTTTATGTACTCATCACTTGATGAACAGTTAGTTTCTCTCCACTTGTAGCTATTATAAATAATAATGCTATGAATATTTGTGAACAAGTTTTTGTGTACACATAGCTTTTCAGTTCTCTTGGGAATACACCTAGGCGTGGAATTGCTGTGTCATACGGTCACTGTATATTGAACTTTTTGAGAAACTACCAAGCCATTTTCCAAAGTGGCTGCACCATTTTACATTCCCACCAGCGATGTAGAAGGCTGGTAATTTCTCCACATCGTCATCAACACTTGGTATTATTGTCGCAATTTTTGTCCATGTAGAGTCGGATCTCACTGTGGTTTTGATCTGCATTTCTCTAATGACTCATGCTGGTGAGCGTCTTTTCATGTTCATCTGTATATCTTTTTTGAAAAAATGCTTCTTTAAATCCTCTGTCCTCTGATTAATTGGGTTATTTATCTTCTTATTGTTGAGTTGTAAAAATTCTTCATATATTCTGGATACTGGACCCTTATCAGATATATGATTTTCAAATATGTTCTTCCATTCTATGGATTTTCCTTTCCACTTTCTTAATAGTGTCCCTTGAAGCACAAAAGTCTTTGGTTGGAATGAAGCTATATTATCTATTTTTTTCTTTGGGTTTTAGGTGTCATATGTAAGAAACCACTGCCTAATCCAAGGTCATAAGGGTTTATCTCTATATCTCCTTCTAAAAGTCTTACAGTTCATGTTCTTTCACTTTTGATATGGTTCCCTCTCTAAACTGTGTTTGGTATCTGGTCCTAAGGACTGACTTCCAACATTAATTCTCTTTTCATCTGTGTTGCACATTGAGTTTTTCTTTCTCTTTTTAAATTCCAGTGGCTATAAATTTGTTGGCTTTTTAAAATTTCAGATTCTGAATTGCTTCTTTTGCATATCTCTGTTCTTATTTTTTTTTCTGCACAATTTTATTTTATTGTTTTCAAGGATTATTATCCCTCTGGCTTTTTGAGTATCCTTAAACATGGCATTTTATTTTATTTTACTTTACTTTATTAGAGAAAAATGGGGGAGGGGCAGAGGGTGAGAGAGAGAGAGAGAGAGAGAGAGAGAGAGAGAGAGAGAGAGAGAATCTTAAGCAGGCTCCACGCTCAGTGCACAGCCTAACACACGGGGCTCAATCCCAGGACCCTGGGATCATGACCTGAGCCAAAATCAAGAGTCAGATGCTCAACCAACTCAGCCACCCAAGCACCCTTAAACATAATACCTTAAATTGCTTGACGCCAAGAGTTTATGGTAGAGGCATTTGAGTCAAGGGAGGCAACGTGGTATTCCTGAGGTAGGACAGTCGTGGGCTGGCCATCGTAATGAGTGAGGTGAAGGGTGTCTGCTGCACGTTGCATGGTTAATTATGTCAAATGTTTTGAGAACTCCAGTTCTGACCACTTGGAATTGCCAGAACTCAGAGCCCCCAACGCACAATTTAGGACAGTTCAAACTGCCAAACTGAGGCCAAAGACAAGGTGTCTGCAAAGACAAGGTGAGTCATAAGACTTGGAAAACTAGCAGGCCAGCAATAGGCCCCCAGCACAGCAGGTGGGAACCAGGTCAGGTCTGCATATTATTGTGGATGTCCAGGATGAGGTCAGAGGTGCCATGTGACCCAGGAATGATATAACCTTACAGAGAAAAGCAAACACTATCACAGCACACTGGAGTTGCTTGATTTGGAATCGTTTCCCCCCTAATGCCTATAGTCCTAACACCACCAAAACTACAAGCAGGAACGAGATGAAAGAGGCTTCCAGAGACAACAGAGAAAGAAAGTTAGTAGAGTTAGTGTAAATCCAAATTTGAAAATGAGTCTTTTTCTGAAGGCAGTTTCTTTCTCTGCAGTCATAAATGAAACTGGACAGTTCTCACTCACACACCCAGTCTTACAGACATTAATGAGCACCCAGTGTGTGCTTGTCACCTTGAAAGGCACCGGGATAGAAAAAAAGACAGTCCCCACTCTTGGAAAGGCCGCTATCAATGAGTGAAGGCGTTTACAAGCAAATCATTGTAAGTCAGTATTAATTCTACCTAGATGATTTGGAAGGACCACCAAGAGAAATCATCCAGGAGGAGAAAAGGGTAAAGAGTGTTCTAGGCAGACTGATGCTGGCAGGAAGGTTTCAGGGCTATTCAGTGGACGCTGAGTCCCGTTTTTGGACTGGGGTAGGGAAGCTACAGAAGTTGAGGTTGAAAAAGCACATATGTATAGATTATATTTCATCTACTCTAAGGTGCCACTAGTTGTAAAGTGAACTATTATTTCATGTACAATCAAGAAAAAATGCTGCTCACTAAATTATAACACAGCATTGATTGCAAAACATTCCTATTGTAGAGGGGCTAAAATGGAAGGCAATGTCCTGCTCAGAGTGGATGAAATTTGGCAATTCCCAAAAGAAGAAATATAAAAGATAGATTAACATTGGAAAACAGATTAAAAAAATAAATAAAACAAATACAAAGTAAATGTGAAAATAATTTTGTCTAATCAAATTGGTAAAGCATTAATGTTAGCATTAGCAAGGGCATGGTAAAAGGCAAACTCACCACTAAAACTATAAAATAATATTACTTTTATGGAAATCATTTTGACAATAATATATCAAGAACCTAAATATGTACATATTCTTTGAGCTAGTAATCCTACTAAAGAATCTATTCTAAATCCACACTTAGAGACTCAGAAGATTTGGATACAAGACTGTGAGATTATTTATAATAACAAAAATAACATAAAAGCGAAAGTTATCCATGAATAGATACATAAATTGTGGTATAATATGAAATATAAGTCAGTCACTGAAATATTATTTAATATTTAATAATGGGGGAATATAACAGTAAATTTTAAAAGGGAAGAAACAAAATTCTCTGTAGAATATAATTCAAATCTAGGGGGAAAAAAGCATCTAATATAGACTGGAAGGAATGGCAATCTTGGTCAACTCTAAGTGCTAGCATTATTAACATTTTCCTTCTTAAACGTTTTATTATTTTCCAAATTTTCCAATGTCCATATTTACCTTTTATGACCTCTCCTTCCTCCCAAACAAGTTTTGCCAGATTTTACTTATAAAACTTAAATTGTGGTAGAGAATGTAAGCCTATGCATGGAGACAGAATGACCAATAGGTGTTCCTCATATTACATAGCAATTACACAGGATCATCGTGAATGCTTAAAATTTTCTGGCAAACATTAGATGGTATCCAATACAGACCGTACAGGACTTTCATATCTCTCAATAGTGGAGATTAGCTATGAGTCAGTTCTATGCTAAATTCTCAAGCATTATTTCCAATCCTTACCATCATGCAGACAGATGAGAAACAGAGTTCCAAGAAGCTGAATAAGTGTAGTGAGCTTGCACAATTTGAACAAAGCAAGGCTAGGATTTGAACCCAAGCCTCTCACAAAGACTCACACTCCCTTCCCTGTACCATTTGGCTCTCAAAGAAGTTCTTCCATAGCCTGCCCCAATGGACATCAAGGAAGAACACAATTCTACTCTTTCCATCAGTGAGCAGGAAAGATTGTGAACCAAATATGTGTACATAATGTGCATTCCAAACGTTACAAATGTTGACGACAGAGGCAAAGCTCTCTGATAATGTGGGGTGGACTAGATAGATAAGGGACCAGATTCCCATTTTATCAACTGTCAAAATCAACTCCTGAAACCAGCCCTTTTTGTCCCCTGTGATTGCTAAGGTCATGGTGCTGTGCCATCTACCCACCTGGCAAGGTAAGGCGACTCACAGAGCTAGTGCTTGGGGCTGGCGAGCCGTGGGAGCGCTTCTTGGTGCCTAGGAAGAGGAAAAAAGGGGTAAGGAAAAGCAGGATTGTGGACAGACTTGTAGGACAGGTAAATGCTCATCTGAAACATTATCAAATAATCCAGACATTTGGGTCTTAAAACAACGTTTGGGAGAAGGTTGGGTGAGGTTGTGGGAGCAGCACGTATTCCATGGTCCAAAAGAACCAGGAGCATAGCCTTTACCTCTGTGCGTGTGATGGTTCTCAGTTTCCTGTCCCCAACACATCACAGAGCAGAACCACACTTTAGAACCACCAAGGAAGTTTTCTAAATACACAGTTGCCTGAGCGCCACCCCCAGAGATTCTGTTCTCACTGTACTAGGGTGGAACTGTGGCATCCGTATGTTTAAGTCCCCCAGATGATTTTATGTGCATCCAGGGTGGAAGACTGCTGCTGTGGAAGGGAAAGTTCTGGATTTAGAACCAAGGAAACAGGGGTTTGTCCCCAGAGACTTTACAGGCTATTGAACCTCAAACAATTAACTTGATTTTTCTGAAGCTCAGGTCTTCTGAAAAATAAGGGAAATAACAATGACATCAAAGTGTTCTGGCGAGTATGAAAGGGACCATGGTGTGTGTGCATGTGCAGGAGACCATACTAATGCTCGGTTAGTGGGGTCCATGGGCTCCCTGCAGCTGGCATCAAAACTCCCACCAGGATGGGGCACCTGGGTGGCTCAGTTAAGCATGAGACTCTTGATTTCAACTCAGGTCATGATCTCATGGATTGTGGGTTTGGGCCCTGCATCGGCCCTGAGTTGATAGTGCAGAGCTTGCTTGGGAATCTCTCTCCCTCTCTCTCTGTCCCTCCCCTGCTCCTATGCTCTCTCTCTCAAAATAAATAAATAACAACAACAACAACAAAAACATCCCACTAGGAAAGGGATTATCTATCTTCGTTCATATGAACAGTTTCGTGGGCCACGAGGGAATGACAAGGCAGACCCCAGAGTGAGGATCAGGAAGGAGAGAGAAAACAAAGGGAGGGCTGAGTGGTTGTGCAAAAGAACATTCGCATAAACATATAAATAAGTATGTGTGTGTGTGAGTGTATACACACACAAGTATATGTATTTTTTATTATATTTATGCATATGCACACAGACATGCATGGGTATACACATTCACATATATTGTGTATACAAATGTTATTTACCCACTCATTCATCTCTTTCTTTATTTTGTCATCCAGAGTGGGGCAAAAGAGGCCTGGACATCAGAATCCAGCAACACGGCAGACGCCTGGAGTCTGAGCTGGCAGATGTGCGGAGAGAATTCTTAAACAGAAGATATACACGATCCACTGTCATTTCTGTTACAAGTCCCCTGAACCTACTCCAACTTTCTGTAACATCTACGTTACACGCAGAGGCCTGATGTGTACGGAGGTTGTGTTCATTGAGAAATCGCTGTCTGACAGTCAACACAGTTGACTTCTCATCAGAGGAAGCGGGAACTTGGGGCTGGAAGTGAGCGGGGAAACTCCCCCCCCCCCCACCGCCCGAATCGGGGATGGTGTCTGAGAAGTTTCATTTTAGTCTTACAGGCTAGGGTACCACCCTGATATTCTGTGTTATTGTTATTATTATTACTGGCAGTGGTCAGGGCAGTAGTGTTAACAGGAGAAGAAGCAACAGGAAAAATAGAAAACACAAACGAATCCAAATACCTCAGGGCCACAGAAACGGTTAATTTGCAGGAGGTGAGAGAAGCTACATCGGGCAGAACTTTACGTCCCTGTGGTTCAGGTCTCATATGTGCCCTGAATATCAGAGTTGGCAGGGAATGCGAGGGCCCAATCCTGGCTCTGAGGGTGATTCAGAATTCCCTGAGGTGATTTCTATAAATGTGGCATCCAGGGCCCTTTCCTGAGCCTACTAAAGTGAAATACCCAAGGAATGGAGCTAGATGTCTGCAAGTCAACAAGTTGCCCAGGTGGGTCTAATGACCACTGGTAGCATGAGGGTCGCAGACACCCCGAGGTGAAAAGCCCAAAGTGAAACTCTGGGTCAGGACCAGGGCTGCCTCATTGCACAACTCCAGGGGGTGCCCTTCACAATGCATCCTACGCAAAGAATGGTGGGCCTGTGCGTAGCAAGTCACCTCTGATCAGGGGTACTACCAGGATGCAAATCCATGCCTCTAACCTTCTTGTCCAGAGCCACTTCTGGTCCACCAGAAATGCCTCTGTGTCCCACTGATCTGCATCTACACCAGGGCGCCAATGACTCAAAGCATGTATCCCTCCACTCACAAAACACCTTACTTATCTCACTGTCCCCTCTACCATAGGGCTTACAACAGCGGCGCAACACCCAGGCTGCAGGAGCTGGCTGTCCTGTGCCTAGTAGGAGGTTTAGCAGCATCCCTGGCCTCTACCACTAGGTGTCAGTAGCACCTCCCTATCGAGATCTTCAAAAATGGCCTCCTGACAATGACAAATGTTCCCTAGGAGCAAAATTGCCCTCAGGTGAGAACCATTGCTTTAGGATGGAGACTGGGTTCAGGTTTTTTATTCAGAGTGGTAATTCACAATTTGACCGCTTGGTCATTAATAATAGTCACTGTTGCACATCAAGTGGTTACCATGTTCTAGGTACCATATTAGCTATAAATAATTAAATGTACATTAGTTATCTTTCCTGATAGTAACTCTCTGATGATAAAATAATTCCCGTTTTATGGAATTATGGAATTTGGAGACGAAAGCTTTTGCACAAAGCTACTGAGTGGGGCAATACTTAAGCCAAGATCCTTCAGAGTTCAAACCTAGAGACACTTTTCCCTGTGACTCTTGCTGTTTTTTGACTAACTCAATATCCAGGCTCCCTTCAAGTGCAGTCATACTAAATTTGCCTCAGGATAAGAAAAACCTAAACAATTATTTTAACAAAAAGGAAAAACAAAATGAGATTTTCAGGCCCAACCAAGCACTGGTGAGCCAGCATTTCCAGAAGGGCTTGGAAGTTTCACAACTGCCCCAGGTGATTCTGATCATCACGCAGGCTTGGAAAACTTTCTGCAATAGAAATTTCCTTGTTGTTGTCTCACTACTGGAAAATACGGCACTCTGCTTTCCATGGCTACTCTTGTGAACTTGAGAGATCAAACATAACGTTGCCTATGCGAGCCCTTGAAAACCTGCAAGGCACTGAATGACAAGCCTTCAGTGTTATTACCTGTAGAAACATTCGCTAGTACTAGGTGATTTCATACAAATGCTTGGTGCAATTAAAAGAAAAATGACTCACTGTGATTTTTTTGAAACCCTGCAGTTTGGTGGCTTTTCCTTGGGACAGGTTTTCATCCCCTTGGTATGGTCTTTGCAGACACTGAGTGACAAGGGGACCTCTGGGAGCCTTGGGTCAGTGGAAAAGTGGAACCGCAAGCCCTCTAGACATGGAGTTATTTTTTCTGTGTGCTGGATGAAATGCCCAATGTACCAGGAAAAGGGAGCAATCATCCACATCTCTCCTAATCATAAGTCACAAACAGGTAGCATGTGGAGACACATAAAATAAACCTGTTTGTGATTTCTCCCACCCTTTAGATGGCATCATGGACTATTGTGGGTGGTTAAGTTCTGAGTCAACCTCCTACTGGCTCCCTGTAAACTGGGGTTATATTCCTGAAATCATTTTCCATCCCACAGCCACCAAACTTACCTATCACTTTACTCACAGTGCCATTTGTGGGAATAATACTCAACTCATGTAAGTTTCATTTTCTAAAACCCCACCCCTCCTTTGCTCCAGTTGCCAGAGAAAACACCAGAAACTGAGCTGGAAGATCTAGGTCCGGATCAGCTTCCAAATTGTGCCCTACTGTTCCATGCCAGCAGAACACCTTGGGACACATATAACTCTAGGATTTATCGTAGAAATCTACTTGGGAATGACGCTCTGTGAGTGATTCAGAATTCACTCTGTCAGAGCTTTTCCATCCTGGCTACACATTAGGATCACCTGGGGAGTTGTAAAGAAAATATGCTAAAACCCAGGCACTTCCCCCTGAAATACTGTTCAATCGGCCTGGGGTGGAGCCCAGGCCTGGGCAATTTTCAAGTTCCCAGCTGAGCCCGCTCTACAGCCGGGAATGAGAAGCACACACTCAGTGAATACCTATAGAAGATATTTCTTTCAGCCCTCAGGTGAAGCGTTCTTTCTTCTGAACAACTGGTGTGCTTTTCCTCAAGGATGATGGGAATCTTGTAAATGGCTTCTTTTCATTTTTATTTAGGTTTCCAGGAAACTCAGATCCAATTTATGAAATAATGCTGGGAACTGGGGAGGCCTCTTCAGCCTGCATGACTGCTTACTAACATTTGTCCTGGTTTGCTCCATCTACACTAGCTACTTTTTGCCTCTGGTTTTAGTTTGCTTTCTTAATGTCTTAAAAACAAATTGATTAATGATTTTAGAATTCCAAAATATTTTATAAATGAAGTAGGTAAAATGAAAACATGAATAATCAACCACATCAGGGCTGACATCGCCAAGCTTTATGTTCCTCATCTCTAAAAAACTTAAAACCATCGATTTCAAGATATAATTGTGGGGATCGAGTAACGGTGCACATGAGGAAGTACTTAGCAAACTGTGCAGTGTGATATAGTGTTTATTATTAGTTTATGCTCGAAAGAAAGGGGTGTGTGCTTGAGTGTGTGTAAAGTAGCTAATATGTCATCTTTGGAAGATAAGCATTTTAAGGTCACAGATTACACTGTCCTTGACCCACGGCATGTGAATGTTCAAAGAGTAAACAACCCAATCAGTCAGCTCGGGGCAGAAATGTCATCACTGCAGCTTGTGTGACTGGAAGGATCTTTTGACAAACGAATAGCTTTCAGATATTTCAAATTAATGTCCTTCGTTGGTTCAGTTAAAGGGCAACGAATCCAATTCATCAAGAGTCTGGAGAAGAAGACACTGATGGAAGTGACACCCAACCTTGGGGCAGATACACACACCTAAGACTCAGGACAAGAGGTTAGCAGTAAACCCCAGTGATAGGCAGCTTGATGTTGAACAAACAATTCCCCTTCTGCAAAATAGGGTGAGCACCGCCAAGCCCGCCGGGAAGGGGTGTTTTAAGAGCCCTTGAGATCAAGTGTCATCATTAGTAATGGTGCAACAACAGCAATGTTGTTACAACACAAGCAGATGGATCCCACAGGCGGAGGTGGGTGCTGAAAACGCAAGTAGGAAAAGTGTCTATCAACCTACAGGGCATTTTCAATCCCTTTCTTTTAGCATTTTACAATATCTGCCTTTGTGATACACACAACCTCTGATCTCTATTGCTAAGCACATCCACCAACACCTTCTCTGTGTTTCACCCGGGGTGTGGCAGAGGGCAGCAAGCCGTTGCCTGATGCCTCAGAATAGATCACCATTTTTGCCTCTTCCCATCCTTGACAAAAGCATCAAGAGAAGCCCACGTTCTGCTCAGAGCTGTGGCATCACTGAAGGAGGCTGCATTGCTTCCAACCCACCCATACCTCCCAAAGAGTTGTCTTCCAACAGCGTATAAATTAGGGCTGCACAGTCACAGTTAAATAACCCTCTTCCTCCCCCCTACAACCACCATCAGTACAATGCCTTCTTTGTAACTTGATCTCTGTTTATCACAAAGAACAATGCCCCAAAACACAAGAGCTACTCAGATACGCAACACTGTATGCTATTTAAATACGGCTGTTTTAATATCTGAATGTGCCTTGGAATTGGGCCTGCAAATGACGAGTCAAACAAATGTTCATAACCCTTGACCCAGTAACTATACATCTAGGAGTTCATCCAATGGAGATATTCAAAAATGCTATAAAGCCTAGGAACAAAGAACTCCATTGCCACATTGTTTACAATTGCCAAAAAAATAAAATAAAATAAAATAAAAACAGGTAACTTAATTGTCCCACAGCAGAGAGTTGGTTAAGTAAACTGGACTAAGCCATGAAATGAAATATTCTGTTGCCATTGAAATCACATTAACAAAGAGCGTTTTTTAAATGGGACAATGCTGATAATCCAATGTTATGTGAACAAGCCATAATACAAAAGTAAACATACTGCACTCCATGGCCTCGATTGGGTAAAACACAATAGCAAAAACCAGAAGGCATTGAGGAAGGAAGTGACAGTGAATAATTTTTGGATAGGGCATTACAAGTGAATTTCATTTCATTATACTTTTCTATGTTTTTTAAAATGAGTAAAGTCTGCGTTTGCTTTCAGAAAAAAAAAATTTAAAAATACGTTTCAATGCACAGCAAACACAGCCACTTTGGATGAACATCACAGCCTCCTTTGTTAAAGTAATAATCCAGTGGAGTTACTATGCAGGAACAATACACAGAGGTGGCCCAGATAAGAGGGCGGGGTCTGTGTAATATCCTCGCCACCAGGAAAGTCCCTCTTAGTGGCTGGTTTGAAGGAGGTAGGCTCAGTGCCATCCTGTATGTAAACCACTAGTGGTTTACATTACATTACAAACAGGGGTAATGACTATTCCCTAGTCAGGCTCCTGATGTTCATTGCTGCAGAAAAAGAAAATATTGCCAGGTAGGCCTTTCAAGAGAAAAGAAAAGGAAAAAAAAAAAAGTCTGGAATTTGAAAACTGGCGTCACAGGATTGGAAAACCATGCCATCATATCCAGAAGAAAACTGAACATATGGAAGCCAGCTTAATTCCATGAATGCTGACATTTCTTATGCCCTGAGGAGCTTCTGATAACCATCCACCTCACCTCTCAAAAAAGATTATGAGATGTGATGCACTGTGTATATCTTCCAATGGGCAGGCAAAGGCACTTGGTACCTAGGTGTTATGTGGTGTTCGGAAGGATACAAAAGAGACAGATGGTTGAGTGAGTTTGGACAACCCCATATCTGGGACAGAACACAGACAACAGCAAGAAAATATTAAAAGAAAGAAAAAACAGCATTTCAGTTTTCAAATTCCAACTGAGAGATGAACTCATTGTTTTTATTTGGTAATCGGAAGAACATACAAGTACTTATTCATTACTAGATGATGGGGGAAATTATACATTGACAGACTGTTGGCCTCATCCATGAAATAAAGATTTACAATAAACACATCTTTAATTTATTGAGAGCAGTTTAGCATTTCTGTTTTACATGAATCTTTACGAATTATTTTTGCATTTGGAGATGTGATGCTATGGCATTTGAATAGTTTGTTTTAGTACAAACCAGCATCATAGGGAACAAAACACTCTTCTTTAGAATGGATGACCATTCTCTTGCCCTACGATATACAAATGCAAATCACAACCAGCATTTTATCTGCTAGAAACATATTTTACATTATGGAAGTACATTCTATCACTGCCATAAAATAAAGACAAGTCCATGTTACCATCTTCCCTTTTGAAAGAGCATTCTCAGGACATATCCAGAAATCTCTTCCTCAACCCTCCAAAGAACTACTTATTTGGCATGATTTGGATGGAGGTTTGGGGTTTTGGTTCTGCGTGCCTCCCTCTTTTGAGTCTTTTTAGACATTCTTGATATTAATCTAGACATCTCCCACAAATCCAGCTGAACAGCAGCAAAATCTAAGGCTAAGGAGATGAGCTGAGTTATGCATTCACATATGGCCAGTGCCCATATCAAGAGAGGATCTACCCACAGTGAGGGCATGGCATCCTAAGGAGAAAAACCCTGTGAGGGCAAAGTGTGCTCTACACTGAGGGAAGATAACAGCATTACATCAGTCTCAAAGTGGTTCACCTTGCTTTGGGTAACTGGTTTCCCATGAGAATTTCCTTTTTCCTGCTTCCTTTCCCCAGTCTATTCCCTACTCCCCACCTACCTACCCCACCCTTGGCTCCCAACATTTCCTCATGTTAATTACATTGGAACAAGATGGGTTTATTCCCTCCCCCCCCCCAACACACACACCATTATTTTGTGTTTCCTTGTGCTTAAAGATACTACAAGCAGAATGGCTTGCCTGGACAGAGGCAAAATAAGGAATTTATGAAAGGTAGAAAAATGAGGGAAGAAAAGAAGGGAAAGGTAACAGAAAGGTATGAAAAAGGGAGAAGACACTTAAATTAGGTAGGGGGAGGAATCTGGCTGTACAGTGGGCACCGGAGCTGATAAAAACCTAACTGAGCTCTACAAATGAAAATAGCAAATATTTTTAAAAATTTTGTACAGCATATAAAATTGTATAAAAATATCATCAAAGCAAGAAAAAAGAAAAATGTATATTCTACAGTTCTATCTCTAGAATCAGTTACTAGACAATACTTATGGCTGTATATTTTTACTATATATCTAAGTATATCAGTGTGTGACTATATCTCTGTACTATCGCACATATAGCCATTCAAAGACAAGGACATTAGTATACAGATACCTACCCCAAGATAGATCATGACAGAGAAGCGAAGACTATACAACAATGTGCCTCCAGGGCAATCTTTTTAAAAGCCAATCCATAGCTACTGTGTTTTAATGGGTTTTATTTTAAATGAATTATCCTGCACCATAACCTGACAGAGAAATGTTTCTGCAGGTTCAGAAGCCAGCTCCTATGAAGATACATGGGTGAAGTTCAGGGATCATGGCTGAAGCTGACCAACGCTGAGGGCCTCCATGATGGTACTGAATGGCCTGCTCCAGACAGCATTTACCTCCCAAGGGAGGGTGAGTAAGTGTGCCTTGAGTGAGCTGAAAGGGCCCACACACCACCCCCTGCTTCTTCTGGCTCAGTGGAAAGCAATGTGGGCTGGCACCAAGTTCATTTAGTGAAGCCAGCCTTTGCCAGCGTTGAGTCACTTCCACTTGGGAACAGAAACCAGAATAAAGGTAAATTCATCTCAAATACATCTGAAATATTTCAATGGAAAATGGGTGAGATGGTGGTGGGGATTAGTTAAGATAACCAGGAACTAAGAATGTTTAAACTGACGTTCATGAATTTTCCAGTCCAGACCTTCCACCGTGTACCCACTCTTGTTTAGTGTAAAAACAAGGTGTTCTTTCAATGAAACAATTCTTGATTATGCAGACTTTCCTGGGAAAGGACCTAGTCTTTTTACAAATGTCTAATGAGAATACCCAGAGGACTACTTCCCATTTTTCTAACCTCTCTGAAGCCAAATTAACTTAACTCTGTCAAATGTCCTAGGTGGCTCTGTTACCATTCTAATTCTAGTGTCACCTCAATGCTCAGTGTCTTGACAAGAGGAAATCTTAAACAACTGAAATCTGGTCTTGGCAGGTAATGTGTCCCTGGTTCTCAGAGGGATGTTTCGTAGAAATATTGTGTTGTTCATTACATTTTTTTTCATTAAGTTCATTTTCTAAGTGATAATGAGGCCTTTAACGATGGAGCACTGCTGATGAATCACAAGTATTACTTTCCATTTATTCATACATAAGATCCAATATAACATCGTTATCGCACCATCATGTTCCTTAATGTCCAACTTTATGTGGTTCAATGCTGTACCAACCGTAATATTGGCAGAGCAAAACTGGGCAAAGATTCCCCACCCTGCACATATAGAATCTCCTGTTTGCTCCCAGAGAGTCTATTTTGGATTTTAAATATTTCAACTTGGATTATAAATATAAATCCACTGGTATTTCATATAGATTGGTGTCATCATCCCTTTTAAAAGAACAATTTCAGAGAAATCCTGTTTTGTTTTATTTTTCTTAAATCCTAGAGCCATAGAGAAGTTTTTATTTTTTATTTTTTCACAAATTTGGCTCTGACAATTTCCCCCAAACTACTTGCAATTTCCTATCCCTTATGATAGGCTATTTGTGTCTCTAGGTTATGTTTGCATATACTTAGAAATTAAGCCTTTAGTGATATGCTTGGTATATAGGAGCTGCTGAATAAATGTTCAGGTAAATCTGAGCTTTGTTTGCACTCACAGGTGGAGGGTGGAATGCAGCGGGACAGTTGTGTATGCACTTCTTGAAAGCTGACTGTGTGCCGGGGCCCTGTGGGGAACCCCCTGCTGCTGCAACTCCTGATGGGATATGTGGGAATCTCAGAATCAGAACAAAGTTTCCAACTGGAAAAAAACAACGTTGCCTGGATTCTTTAAATCCCCTTTATTTGGGACATAATACTGCACACATAGGCTTTAATCTCAGAATCTTCTCTATCTCATTATGAGAAAAAGATTTAGTGCTTTTTTTTTTTCTTGTTTTCCCCCATACTCCACGGGGGACCTTATGAAATCATTTCTAACATATAAGTCTCTGCCCAATGGTTAAGAATAGAAGAAAATATATATTCTATCTATCTATCTATCTATCTATCTATCTATCATCTAAACAAAAGTGATCCATAACAGAAGTGATACTAAAAGACCAGTATTCTTACTCCCAAACTATGGATTATAAAATTGGTCTCCATCTTTTTGTCTACATTCTGTCTCACGTCCTGTAATAATGTTGCTCTTTACTTTTCGCTTTTCAAATTTACTAAAGGCGTGGTTCCAAGTGGAAAATATAATACAATGGCTTTAATTCAGCAAATGAAATAAACAGGTACACGCCATTGTTCTTTGGCTCTTAGGTGTTTAGATACTATTTTACTGTTTATGTATATCAGGTCCTCAATGGGATCCTGTCAGATGTTTTCAATAGTTTTTAAAAGCTCCAAGAATGAAATGGATAATGGAAGAAAATCCATTTGAATTTAATGGGTTAGAAATGAGTCTCTTGCCTGCTGCCATAAGTTATTAGGGCTCATAACCTAAGAAAGGTTGGAGTGAATGAAAGATGGAACAAAGATCTCCCTATGGATGGATCATTATGCCATCAAAACATACCACATCATCAAAACCTGGATGTAGACAATTTGGTGACACAGGGACCCAAACGTTAGGGCCACCTGCACTGGAAAGCGTTCCGCCCAGGGATATGTAGAAATTGTGTTTTGTCCATGGTGGAAATGTCCCTACTGCTTTCTCCACACACTGGTCAATTCAGGTGTGTAAGCCCTTGCTTTCTATGTGACAGCCTAACACTAAGATGCCGTACTCCATGCAATGGAAGAATGCACACCACAAACACCACAGAGAATGAGCTAGAGCTTTGGAAATACTGACTTGTTTTATCAATGTTTTATCTACTCCAGTATCAATTTATACCACAATAATACATATATTTTTATTTTTAAAAAGTAGAATAATTTTGCATTTTTACTCAATGTCCCTTCAAAATACTTTTTCTGGATTTAAAAATGAGTTACATGGAGCTTTGTTTTTCCACACAGCAAATTCCAAGCAGAGTTCTCTACTGAAAGCAATTCTCTTCCCATTCTTTTTTAGCTAATTAATGACTCAAGGCAAATGAAAAACATTTCCATCTTTATAGGTGCTAGAAAAAATGGCTATATTCCTGTTTCTTTCTCAGATATTGTTTATTCTTACTTGTTAAGAGTATAAAAAGGAAATTGTAAGCTTTCTATTTTGACTGGCTGCAAAGCTCTACATACAAAAATACAGAATAGAAATGAGGTAAAAGGCTCCAAGATGAAAGATTGGACATGCACTGGTTGGTTGTATTTCAGTCCTATACAAAACCATATCACCTCAAAGAGCATAGTTTGCAAACTGATGTCCCATGGACTGAATGCAGGTCACAGGCATGCTTTTTGGACCCACATAGTCTTTGGAAATTTCTGAACTCATTGCCAATATTTGAAAATTTGGAGAAAGTTTACATAAAATCCAAAGTATCTAGGATCCCCATTCCTACGCAACACTAATCCTGTAGCTGACTAATAATTGCCCCCTTTCGACAGCACACACCTCAACATACAAATGACTCCAATTCCTCACAGTCCCTCCTGTCCTTTCTGCCTCGCTACTGCCAACTGCCATTGATCGCAAGAACATATGATATGGCTTGATTTACTCAATTACTTGACCTGTCAGGCCTCTGCTTTGGATTTGTGACCACATTATTTACTGTGGTCACTGTTAGGAAAGCAGAGGGAACTACAGAAAAATATGTGTTATCACAATGCAAAATGTAAAGCTGACCAAAGAACTCTGTTTAAATGTCAGTACACAACTGTCATTCTATTCAGATCGTTCTGTTGGGTAATATTTCAGAGAGGCAAGAGGCCCTGTAGACTACATACAGGGTCTCCTTTCTGTCTGAAGAAATAGCAACATTTTCCCTTAGGAATAGATTTTTACCATGTTTTGGTGTTTTTAATGTAGAAATTAAATCTGCAATGGGGAATATGCCTAAGCCTACCATCTAGCTCTTTCTCTTCCTATTACTAATCCCACTCTATCACCAGTATGTTCATGGAGTTTCCCCTTGGGAAGGACTCAAAGATTCCTTTGTGAACCATAACCATTTTTAAGCATCAGTTTTATCCAAATCAAAGCATTTAGACCCACAACATTACACTTCACTTATACTCCACTGGATTCCATTTCGACCTGGATTCAGGAAGTGTATCTTTATCCTTTTTCCATGCTATCTATGTCCATGATTCTTACTTTTGATTTGTGCTAAATTGTCTCTTGTGTGATATTTTTAAAGACTCACTAAAATGAGAAGAATTATCTGACATATTTCCCTGATACTAATTCCCTTAGCACTTCCCTGAATAGAAAGAAGAGTGATCAAGTGAAACCATAAATATGCAAAAGAAGAGGGCCAGCCAGTGGTAAAAATTTCAGTAAGCACTTAGTTATGGAGGGTAACCAATGAAAGCAATGTGTTTCCAACCTAAACAGTATGGTCATTAGCTGAAACATTCAGGTTTATATTAATGAATGCAAAGATAAATAAAGTACTTACAAATAAAGAGTCCTATAGTATAATCTCTTTTAAAAAAAGAATCTCATATATAAATGGAAAGACGAGCATAAGAACAATTTTTAAGTATGAAAGAAAGTTGGAGAAAAAGAATGTTCCTGACTCAGGAAAGGAACAACCAGAGACTGGAATCATCATCTTAGCTGTGATGGAGGGCCAGCACGGCTGTCTCCACCATCAGCAGCCAGTACAAAAATAACAATTTAAAGTAACAGCATCGACAGTAATAAAATGGCGATTACTGTGCATGTGACTTTTTCAGACCTCCCTCAGCATATCCAGGATGTCCATCCAGGCCAGACAGGTGCCTTGAAAGCCAGGGCATTGGCAAAGAATTCTGAGGAAGTCCCTTCATGTTTTGTTTCTGTTTGTGCAAAAATCTCGAGTTGTTTTATTTGCCTGGGGGAGGATTTCCCCAGAGTTCTTAGACCTCACACCAGCTCCCAGAGAGCCATCTCTTGGAAGATGGCATGAGGCAAGGCCAAGTGTGGGGGACTTGTTTCTGAAAGTTGTACACCTTCCCCAGATATGGGTCTTTGTGAAGGAGAAGGAGAATGAAGAAGCTCAGCTAAAATGATGCAAGACATGGCAGCCTCTTTAATTGTATGTGAGGTGTGTTTTACTCTTCTGAATCTGAAAAAAAGAAAAAGAAAAAGAAAAGTGTCAATGCTGCCTTTCCCCCCTCCCCCACCTTCTCCACCCTCCAGGTCTGAGGAGAAGAAAAATCTAAGGAACAACAACAACAACAACAAAAAAAAAAAAGAGAGAGAGAGAGAGAGAAGTATCAATTAAACATTTCCATACTAGTCATTGCTGTCTCCTTTGTAGTACAGTTTGTTCTGTTCATAAAGGGAAACTCTCAGTGGAGAATTTTAAACACTGGTTACATTCAAAATCTTACCAGTTACTTTAAACTTGACTATCAAACATTTGGTTCCCTCAATATGGATCTAAGATACTTTATTTTTGACCAAGATGACAGGGACTGCCTTGTTTGGCTAATATGCTTCAGGGGTCAGTGGGACTGAAAGGAATCAGATTCACTGAATCCCAGCCATTTCCATACCAAAAGCAATGTTCCCCTCTCAGAATTTTTGCCCTACCCTTAGAACCTTCCCAGAAAAGATTCAAAACAAGACGGGTCCCAGCTGAAATCATTGTGCAGATGGGCAAATCAACTGACTTCTCTACTGGGCCCAGAGTGAGGTGGTGGAGGAAGAAGACAAAGATGGAAACAGGACTAAATTAATGGAAACAGACAATGCTGGACTTTTTTTTTTTTTTTCATTTGGCATACCCTACCCCTATGCAACCTCACTGGGCTTGAAAGGAAACTCTAAAAAGCAAGCAGACAAACCAAAACCATTATGTTATTGCTTCCCCTAAGTGGTGCATGGTCTGCCAGCCACCATGCCTTGTAGTTAGACAGGGTTCTCTCCTGTGCAGGACTCCAGGTGGGAGAGGAGTACAGTGGCTTAGGCTTTATGGATAACACCACCACCTACAGAAATGTCAGGAGTCAACAGTGGGTAAGGAACATTTCCTATTCAACTTTAAAGACTGAGATACTCTCCTAAATAAGACTTAGTTGAAATTAGACAGCAAACTAGTCGAGAAATAGGAGAGCCCTATCTGATCTATTGTAATTACTATCAACTCTCCATTTTCCAGGGGCCGTTGATCTAGCACTGCTGTTATTCCTCTTTCTTCATTCTGGTCCATTGTATGTTTACCTTCCATTAGCACCTTCACTTATTTGGGAGAAATACTTCTGGCCAATCAGTTTACTCTGATACTAGCTAGCACTGTCAGTGAGGGAAGTTGCCAGTTGCCTCTCTGCAACCTGCCAGAGGAAAGGGGTGAAAAAAAAAGCTGAAATAAGGACTGAAAATTTCCCCCTTGATTCTAATTATCTATGCACAATTTGTTCTGTGTGGAAGTTGCAAGACAGGACCCCTCCTTAGGGCTCTGGCCCTGCCATTAACAGTTTGGGGGTCATATGTAATGAGCCTCCTTTTAGACAGTCATCATAGCACTAACCATCTTAGGAGATGTCCCCAGGTCCTTAAATACAAAACCAAATTTTATAATGATGATATAAGTTTGAGTTTTTAATGAATGATCAATTGGTTGGAAGAATGCTAGGGACAGACAGCTGGGGACTAGGACACCTGTTATACCCAGTGAGCCTCAATTAACCAACAGGGAAGTGATGCACATCTTATTTCATGCAGCCTGGGTTAGCAGTGGCCAGATGTCCAGTCTGCTGGGTTCCAGAGATGGAAAGAAGTCCATCTAGGGTCTAAGTGGAACCCACAGGCCTTTGACAGAAGACCTTTCTCCTTTTCTATTCATTGCTTATGAATGAGATGAGAAGTGGCTGGCTGTAAATCTCCATCCTCCCCTCCACAGTGGGTTTTAATGTGGTTTTAAGCTGCACCTGTGTTCATTAAGTACAGCCAACAGTAAAAGAAAAAGAGACATATGCTCTTTTTGGGTCTGTGACCTGAATGACTGTCATAGCCTTCCTGAACACATGCTCTCTCTAAAGTAGTTTCTGTTTATGAATCTTTTAGGGCACTTACTGTAAGGTCCTTCATATCATAGCTATCTGCAAGAAGATGTTCTACCCAGACGATAGACTCCTTGATGGCAGAGAATACATCATTTATCTTTGTAACTCTTTTTGCATATAGTACAATGCCTGACATATAGCACATGCTCAACCAATTATTGTGGTTTTTTTCTTTTTTAAGTTTATTTATTTTGAGAGAGAGCATGATCAGGGGAGGGGGGAGGAGAGAGAGAAAAAGAATCCCAAGCAGGCCTGCACTATCAGTGCAGAGCCCAATGTGAAGCTCGAACTCACGAACTGTGAGATCACGACCTGAGCTGAAATCAAGAGTTGGACACTTAACCGACTGAGCCACCCAGGAACCCCAACAAATTATCATTTTTTAATTGAAAGTGAATTAAATAAGCATCAGGTGGATGGAATAGATGCAGAAGCATAGTGATGAGTAAGATTTTCCACCTTTTTGGAAATCTGGACTTTCATAGCATGAAGTAAAAACTAAAAAGAAAATAATAAATCCAGTTATTTTATATTTTATTCAATAGCAAGGTGTGATATGTCAAAAATGTATATTTCCTGGGGTGCCTGAGTGGCTCTGTCAGTTAAGCATCTGACTCTTGATTTTGGCTCAAGTCACGATCTCACGGTTCATGAGATTGAGCTCCACTTTGGGCTCTGTGCTGACAGTGTGCGGCCTGCTTGGGATTCTCTGTTTCCCTTTCTCTCTACTCCTCCCCTGCTCTCTCTCTCTCTCTCAAAATAATAAACATTTTTTAAATATTTTAAAAAATATTTTAAAAAATATTTCCTTTGAAGAAATTGCCTCATTATGTAGACTCATCTCCCAGAGAAGGGACACCTGCTGTGTGGGCAGCTTTGACATGGTCTGGAAATCAGCCTTGTGCCTCACTCACTCCACACTTCCTTCCCTGAAATTTGAGTGCCTTATATTTGCTTTGTTGTGGTTTGGTTTTGTGTCTTTGTTTTCAATTTAAACTAAAATTGGATAAGCATTTTAAGCTAAAATTGGGTAAGACTACAGAGTGTTATGAAAATAAGGTCCTGGAGACAAGATGTAAGTGACCACTCTGTATTTAACTGAGATAAAGGATTATTTTTTGTTACAGGGTCTTTGAATTCCATTGATTACAAATCTATGTTGGCTTTTGGAGGCCATGAAGAGCAGTTAAACCCACCCACCTTTTAATGATTGATAAACTGAAATGGAAAATATCTTCACCTAACTTGGGATGATTCAAGAAAATATCTAAGTAAGTGCCATCCGTCCACCCACCCCTTAACCAAAGACTTTTCTTATGTCTCACAAGAGTAGCCATGGAGGCTCTGAATCCTGAAGACATGCTGTATGAACTCATAGAAACATACTTTACAGAAATTAATAACAAAGAATGTTTCAGCAACTTCATTTGGAGAAAAAGGAGCTGGAAATGTAAAACAGTGTGGTCCTGTTTATTCCACCCTTCCCACGCTACTCCTCCTACAGGTAAGTGGAGATGCTGTATGAAGCCACTTGTTTTAAAGATAATTGTTTTAAGAAGAGGCTTAAATTTCGATGTAACATGGTTCGACTCTAAAAATATGTTTATCTGTCATAATGTTTATTCCTAGATCATCTATGAGGCAGCCCTCACAGGAATCTGGCACCAGGCTTGAAAAACAACTGTAAACACTTTTCTTTTTCATTTTTCTTGGGTTTGATTTTTTACAGCCTGATTCAACTATCATCCAAGCTTAATGAAATAAGCTGAGTTGGCTGAGAAGAGAGTTGGGATTCAAACCACATTTTCAGGTTCCAGAAACTCTACCATAGCTGCCTCCCTATGGAGTCGACTTTCTACAAAAATGACAAAATGATACAGTAAGCAACAGAAAGAACAAGTGTGGTAAAACGTAACCCAATTTTAAATGTCTAGTAGAATTTCTGTGGGGCTTATAAGTGGGTCCTGGTTTTGTTTTGTTTTTTAATAATGAAGAAATGCTAAAAACCAACCAACCAACCAACCAAACAAACAAACAAACAAACAAACATTATTTTAAATACAGCTGTTAGAATTTATCCAGGCACAGATTTCACTGTTTTAGGTCATAAGTGTTATTTTAAATGGTTATCACTAAATATCCAAAAGTATATATTACCTGCTTTCTCCTTGCCCCAAATGATAAGTGATAGGATTATAGTATGATTGTTCTAAGTTACTTTCACTGCATATAATACTAATGCTATAGCCCTGCTAAGACAGATGGGTAGATGGATGGACGACGGATGGATGGATGGATGGATGGATGGAGAGATAAACAGACAAGAGTAAGTGTGTAAGTAAATTTATAGGACTATAACTTCCTGATACCCTGCCTATACCTACATGATGATCTGTCAAAATTTACTCATTTGATCTAAATACACAGAATACGTACAAAAGATGGTGGTTCTTAGCTCTAACACTTGCCCATTTTTTTTCTTTCTTTTTGATCCATGGCATCTGTGCTATAAACTGAGAACAATGATGGTATTAAACTTTTATTCTGTAACTTTTCTGCCTTCTTTCCCACTTCATACAGCATGGTCTTTCTTTCCAAACTTAAAATTTGTGAATAACTCGCTCTCTTCTGTACCACACTGCCCAAGGTATTTTACTGCAGTTACTCTCTGTATTAAGAACTTAGTAGTTTAACATCTAAGGAAACAATGAAAACATTCAATTCTCCAACCGCTACAGAGCCTGGCCCACTCTGAAGAGGTAAGTAAACGTCGGGCACCAGCAGCCCCGACCACTCTTTGGTGCAGGTGAGGGTAGAGTTGCCTGTACACAAGAGTTTTGTTTCTGATCAGTCTTTGAATCTGCTATTTTTGAAGCCAAAAGAGACCAGAGACTGACCACAGAGACCAAGAAAGTCCTTCACAGAAAGTTAAATGAAGCTGGAATTTTATACCTGAAACATTATGACTGTTTTATGTTTTTCTCAATTTTATTAGTTTAGGAAAAAGAATATAAGTTTCAAAATAAGTGAAAGAAAAGTATTTTTTCTCAAGCTTTCACTATGGTTCCAGAATATAAGATAAAAATAGCACGTATTATAAAGGGCTAATTCTTACGAAGATACAGATGTCATCACTTGAAGATTGGTGCCCTTCTGTGGAGAATGTTAAGAATAAATACAAAGAGGAAGCTTCAATACTTGGTTGATATTGCTTTTTTAATGGTTCTCCTAGAATGTGTGCGTCTAGAAAAGAAGTGGCATTAACAATGTAGACACTTGCTAGCTCCTGGCATTATTTCAAAGGAAGCTGTTATTTAAAGAATTTTTATAATGTTAATAGAGTTTCTGTAGACAAATGCATTGTTACTTGTGTTTGTCTAATCTGTGTAGAATCTGACAGAATCTAATTTTTCTAGGGGGAAAACAGATAAATATTTATTTCATGAGTACTATGAAGTTATTTTTAAATCCTAAACATCAGTATTAAGGGAAAAGATTACATTTTCCACAGTTCCAAAATTATAATCCTTTCTGTCAAAATGGATTCCTTTAAAAATACAATGGTACATTAAGAGTGTAACGAAATGTCTAGAAGATAGAGTGAAACGATGAAAGCTTATATACCAGTAGTTCCAAGGGGAAAGTTGTTTAAAAAGATTAATTTTGTCATTACCAAAGAGTATATAATATACTTTCATTTGACATTTCTAGTATGTGGCTATTTGGTAAGAAACTGGAATCTAAATGGCTATGTAAAAAAAAAAAAAAAAAGCATGAATTGACTTCAGAAGTTTTCTTTAGTATAACACAACTTAATTATTTTAAACCCACCAATTTTACATCACAATATTTAGATAATATCGATATATACACAACATACATATACCATATATACATATATTTACAAAAGTTTATGTATCTTATATGTATATACATATATGTATTTCACTTGCTGTTTTGATACTACAAATGTGAATTTTAAAAACACAAAAATGTATAGGAGTAGTAGCATGTCACCTGTTCTTTTATAATCTACCATGAGGATATCTATTATACACTGCTCCTTAAAAAGCATAAACATATTCACTAAACCCAAAAGTATATAAAAATACATTGGTTTGAAATAGATGTGTGTAACCAAAAGAGCTAACTGTTCTGATTCACTATGATTCATTGATCCTAGGACCATGTGTAAGTAAAAGGCTTTGTATTTCCATGTTCTCAAGAGTGTAAGTCTATAGCGAAAAGGAGCAGATACATTTTTGAAGCCCACCCCATTTGGCCACTTCCTACCCACATATCCTGGATTGGTTAATAATTTTCACCAAAATCCATCCAAAAAACAATTATTTTGGGTTTCAGCATTGCTTAACTCACGGTAACTCTTGTTGGGTCAACCTACAGCACAGCTTCTGAAATTAACATGAAAATAACACTTAAGCATATCAACCAAAATGTTTAAACAACAAGGGGTGCCTGGGTGGCTTAGTGGGTTAAGCACTGGACTTCAGCTCAGGTCATCATCTCACGGTTCGTGAGTTCAAGCCCTATATTGGGTGAGCCCCACCTCTCTCTCTCCTCTCTCTTTTCTTCTCTGCCCCTCATGTGATTCTCTCACTCTTCCTCTTTGCCCATCACTCACTTGTGCCCTCTCTCTCAAAAAAAAAATGTCTAATCAACAAAACCCTTTAAATCTAACTAGTGAGATTTTATCCAGATGTGTGAGAATAACAGGCATCTAAAAAATAATATTGCAATTCTCTCCTCCATTTACCAACTTTCTGTAGTTTTCCTTTGACAGGGACATTGGAGTGCAGCGTCTAGACACTTGGGTTATCACACTACTTGAGAAAATAAGAATGTAAAATGTTTTGAAAAACAAATATTTCACGGCCCTTCTTGCTAAACCATACCACTTACTTATTATTCATGCTCCACATGTTAATACATACACGTAAATTTGTTACGTAAATGGGTCACAGGAGTTTTCATGGACAAATGGCTAAGGGAAATGGGATATTAATCAGAACATGTGTTGTTATGATGACTTATCTTGACTGGGACCCAGGGCACTCCAGATGTTTGGTCCCTGTACACTTATGGAAAATAACTCACAAGGATGCTGTATTTTCACATTGAAGGAAATTTCTTTATTAAAGAAACAGGCCTACTTTTTGTCAATACATAAAAGGCTACAGTGCAGTCTCTTCCCAGAACTAAGAAAAAAAAAATGTTATCCTCTGAGAAGGAAAAAAGTAAAAAAAAAAAAAAACCCAAAGGATGGGATTAACTATTTGTAGAAACTACCTTAAGGCAGCAGCAGTTGACCTCAGTGGCATGATCAATAGCAAGGTGTACTGCAAATCATTCATTCCTAAAAGCAGTTAAATACTGCAGTTCTACAGGTTTTGTTTTTAAAGCAAATTAGAAAGGATTCAAGTTTATGGTTTTGGTAGCACTATCTTGAACGTGAGAGAAAAGGACAGGGTAAGGTAGTAGCTAATGTTACCGGAACTGTTCACCATCTTGGCCTTTTTTTATCCACCACAGTTCATGGTCTGAGCATAACTCTGAATATGTGTAAAGTTTATGAAAATGTGGTAGGCTATTGTGGGGAATAATAAACCATGAGAAAGAAAAAGAGACATCTGCCTTAAAAACAAAGAAGTTTCCTCAATATTAGACGAATGGAGAAAGAAAATGTGGCATATATATATATATATATATATATATATATATATATATATATATTTTACACATATCAAGAGGTATGCTCAGATCATGAAGTACTCCTGTGCTTCTTGTGTTAAGCATCTGACTCTAAATTTCAACTCAGGTCATGATCTTGCAGTTCGTAAGTTCAAGCCCTACAATGGGCTCCACACTAGCAGTGTGGAGCCTGCTTTGGATTCTTACTCTCTCTCTGCCCCACTGCAGCTGACTCTTCTTTTTCTCTGTCAGAGTTAAATAAGAACTTCAAAAAAAAAAAAAAAAGATAGCTCTTACATAGAGAACAAAATTAATGAAAATCCAGAAAGCAGATTTCACTTCAAGAATTCTATGTCAAGAATTTTCAAGATTCCATAGTCTCTTCTATTACTCAATTGTCTTATTTGTAGCTTCTGCAATACAAATTGGGATAGAGAAGTTGAATTAAGATGGCCATTAAGACCACTGCCCTCCAAGAGTTGTGAACCCATTAGAATTCTGAATAAAATTATATTAACAAGCTGCTTAGAAACAAACCAATCTGTCAAAAATTGAGGGAAATATTAAATGAATACAAATGCTTGTAAAGTCCCCCATGGCTAGCATATATGGGATTGATTCAAATGTGAGTGTACTGAAGATAAGTAAATGTGTTCAATTGTTTCTAAAGCTCTGCATGGGCCAAGGCACAGCCAGCATCAGCTACAAGTGATAATAAGATGCCCTGTGAGAAGAAAAGCATAGATGGGAACAATGAGGCAATAAAATGAGGCACTGACCACAAGCTACAGTTTCTTTATTCTGGGTTATAAAGACAACCTAACAACCACTGTCCAGAGTAGTGTGGGAAAAAATATTTGAACAAAGAATGAAGTGAGCATGATTCCCTGAGATGAGAATACTGAGGTCCAGGTATCTGTGCAGATTCTAAAACTGGCCTCAACAAATGCATGCCTCCTGAATAATGATATATGTGCCAGTGCGTTTTTGCTTCTCAAATTTCTTAATATGAACTTAAGTCAAAAACTATCCCTGTTGTAAAGACAGACATGTGTCTCAGTTCTCCATGCACCCTGCTGTTTGTCTGTTTCCTCCCTAGATTTACAGAGAAGGGCACACCTCCAGGCCTGTACAGGCCCCATCTATCTCTCACTACCAACTCCACTGCAAAGCACATCCCATCCTTAAGGCAACTAATAAAAAAATTCCAATTTTAGCTAAAAGATAAGAACATCAAGTACAACTCAAGTGTATAGGTTCAGACTCTAGCCTTCCTCTGCTTTATTAATAATTTGGTGCCTCTATTATAATAGAACAAAACACAACTAACAAAGTCAAAGTCATGCGTTCCATTTATTTACCCACTTCCGAACTACTTTGATAGGATCAGCTAGATAGAAAACAGGAAAAACACATGCATTTCTTCAGTTGACTCTTGTGAGCCCAGCAGCAAGTCAAGGTCATGAGACACCAGACTTGTGAAGAATCAAATCACAGGCAAATTGCTTTAATGTACACAACAAACTTTTTAATCACAAGTAGTAGTTCTACAAAAACAAACAGGAATATTGGCTCTATTGCCTTCTATATTTTCTGCACTGAGATCATAAAGAGAATATGAACAACCTAAGAAATATGCAAAGAATATGGCTATAAGGCAATGAGCTGACAAAGTTGTGTCCTGACCGGCAAAGTGAAGTAGAGAGCTAAGAAATTATTAGGTGAATATAATATACAAGTGTAAAACCATCTCCCAACATACAAGTTTTGTTTGTTTCCTATCAATACGGTTTTTAATTTGGTTTTTAATTTACATTTCCTACTGGTGTCTATGATCTCCTAATGTACTTATTTGTTAGATGTACATCTCTTCTTGTGAAATGTTTAGATCTCTTGCATGTTTTTCATTAAGTTATTTATTTTCTTATTATTGAACTTTGAAGTTTCTTTATATATTTTGGTACAACTCCCTTTAACACATATAGGCTTTGCAAATATTCTCCCTCCGTCTGTGGGCCATCTTTTCATTCTCTTAACAGAGGCTTCTGAAGAGCAGAAGTTTTTAATTTTGATAAAGTATAATTTATCAATTTGTTCTTTTATGGTTTGTACTTTTGTTGTCAAACCAGGAAATCTTCACCTAACCTGAGATCACAAAGAGTTTCTCCTGTTTTTTTAACCATAAGTTTTACAGTTTTATATTTTAAATTTGGGTTTATGATCTATTTTAAATTAATGTTTGCATATGATGTGAAATATAGGAGATAATTACTTTGCATATGAATATATAATTGTTCCATCACCATTTGTTAATGACTACCTTTCTCCATGGAGAAATAATAAGTTGTCCATATACATGTGGATCTATTTCCGGACTCTCTAGTCTATTCTATTTACGCATTTGTCTATCTTGATGCTAATACTATGCTACCTTAATTACTATAGCTTTATTGTAAGTCTTGAAACAAGGTCTACCTTTTTAGTCCTTCAACGTTTCCCTTCTTTTTCCAAGTTGCTTTGCCTACTTTGGCTGTTTTGCATTTTCCATGTAAATTTTAGAATTGGCTTGTCAATTTCTACCAAACAAACAAACAAACAAACAAACAAAAACCTGCTAGGACTTTAATTGGGATTGCATTAATCTGTAAACAATTTGGAGAGGACTTACATTTCCACTATCTCTAGAAAACCCCCCAGTATTTGGAACTAAAGAGTACACATCTAAATAGCTCTTAAATAAATGTAGAAATCAGAATGGAAATTATAAAGTATTTAGAACTAAATGTGAATACAAATGCAACATGTAAAACTTTTTGGCATAATACTAAAGTGGTACTTGAAGAGAAATTTATAGCACTTAATGCCTACGTTACAGAAAAAAAAAAGATCTCAAATCAGTGACATTAATTTCCAACTTAAGAAACTAGAAAATAAGGCAAACAACCCAAAAGTAAGCAGAAGAAAAAAATAATAAAGATAAGAAATCAATGAAATAAAAACAGAATAACAATGGGGAATTTTAATGACAATAATTAGTAAAACTTATCCTCTAGCCAGACTGGTCTGGGAAAAAAGAGAAAAATAAACAAATTACCAATATAAAAAAAATAGATTATGTCATTACATATTCCACAAATATTAAAAAAGATAATAAAATAACATAAATACACCTATTTAATTTCACTATGACCTGTAAACATACTTTGCATGACTTGGATCCTTTTCAATTCATTCGGACTTGTTTTATAACTCACAATCTGGTCTATATTGATAAATATTCTGTGTTCACTTGAAAAGAATGTGTATTCTCTATTGTTTGGTGTTCTATGGATGTCAATTAGGTAAAGTTTGTCGGTAGTGTTGCTCAAATCTCCCTTTCCTTGCTGATTCTATATCTATTTATTCTATCAATAATTGAGAGAGGAATAGTAATGTCTCTAAATAAAATTATAGATTAAAATTTTTTTGCAGTTCATTTTATGTATTTTAGTGCATAAGTATAAAGGATTATAATATCCTCTTGATAAATGGACAACCCACATCGGGCTTGCTTCTGTCAACATATCAGTGCAGAGCCTGCTTCAGATCTTCTGCTCCCCTCTCTCTGCCCCTCTCCTGCTTGCACTCTCTTAAAAATAAATTTTTTAGGGGGTGCCTGGGTAGCTCAGTCAGTTAAGCATCCGACTTCAGCTCAGGTCATGATCTTATGGTTCAGGAGTTCAAGCCCCGTATTGGGGTCTGTGCTGACAGCTCAGAGCCCGGAGCCTGCTTCAGATTCTGTGCCTCCCTGTCTCTCTGCTCCTTCCGCACTCATGCCCTGTCTCTCTCAAAAATAAATAAACATTAAAATTTTTTTAAATTATTTTTTTTTAAAAATCTGTTTTGTAAGATATTAATGCAGCCATTCATTTTTTTTTTTTTTTTTTTTTTTTTTTTTTTTTTTTTTTTTTTAGTGTTAGCTTGGTATACCAATTTCCATCCTTTTACCTTTGGGATATTTTGTCTTTTTTATATAAAGACAGAATATAATTGGGTCTTAGAATCTGAAAATCTCTGCCTTTTTACTGGGGTGAATGTCCATTCACATTTAATGTCATACCTGATATCAGCTTAGTTTTAAGTCTATGATCTTGCTATTTGTTTTCTATTCATTTCATATGTTCTTTGTTCCCTTCTTACAGTTTTTTTTTTTACCTTCTCCTGGATTAAATATTTTTATGATTCCATTTTATCTCTTTTGTTGGCTTACTATCTATATGTCTTTGTTTTGTTATTTTAACTGCTTTACAGTTTATAGTATATCTTTTAATTATCTCAATCTACCTTCAAATGATATTACATCACTTTATGTATATTAGAACTTCACAATAGTATACTTCCATTTCTCCCTTCCCAGCTTTTTATGCTATTGTTGTCATACATTTCATTTGTATATGTTATATATCAAAGGTGTTATTATTATTTTGATTATTTTGTTCAAATAGTCAACGATCTTTAAGAGCTTGAAATGATATGAAAAAATCTTGTATATTTATCCGTCTAGTTACCATTTTTTGTGTGCCTCATTCTTTTGTTCAGGCTCATATTTGTAACTGACATAGTTATCCTACTGCCTCTCATTAACATTTCTTATAGTGTGGGTCTACTGGTGAATTCTTTCAGCTTTTATACATGAAAGGTATTTTTGCTGGTTTTAGAATTCTTAGTTGAATTCTTTGTTTCTGTCAGCATGTTAAAGACATTGCTCCACTGTCTTCTCACTTGCATTGTTTCTGATAAGAAATCTATAGTTATTCTTACCGTTGTTCAATTGTACATGAGTTTTTTATTCCACTACCTGTTTTGTTTTTTTTTAATTTTCTCTTCATTACTGCTTTTGAATAATTTGATTATGACATGTTTTGGTGTAATTTTCTTCATATTTTTTTTTGTGCTTGGGCTTTACCAAGCTTCTTGAGTCTGTGGATTTACAGTTTTCATCATTTGGCAAAATTTTGGCCATTACTTCACCAAATATTTTTCTTCTCTCCTTTCTCTATTCTTTATGTTAGGGACTCCAGTTACACATATATTAGGCTATTGAAGATGTCCTACAATTCACTGATGCTCTTTACAATTTTTTTACTGTCTCATTTTGTATAGTTTTTCACTAGTCTTTTCTTCTGCAATGTCTAATCTCATGCATTGTATTTATTACTAATCTCATCCAATGTTATTTGGCCAATACCATCCAGTGTGTTTTCCACATCATGCATTGTAGTGTTCATCTCTAGAAGTTTGATTTTGCCTTCTTTATATCTCCCATGTCTCTAGTCAACTTCCATATATATGGGCTATAGTTATAAGAACAGCTTTAATGTTCTTGTCTTCTATTGTAACTTGTTTCAGTTCTGGGTTGGTTCCAATTGTTTCTGTCTCTCTCATATTTTCTTGCTTCTTTGCATGTCTAATAATTTTTTATTGGATATTGGACATTGTGGATTTTACCTTTTGGGTACTATATATTTTTATATTCCTATATATATCCATAAACTTTACTCTGGGATGCAGTAATTTGAAAACACTTTGATTCTTTTATGTCTTATTTTCAAGGCTTGTTAGGTGAGACCAAATCATCATTTAGCCTACAGCTAATTACTCCCCTACTAATAAAACAAGACAATTAGGAGTATTCTACTCAAATCCCTTTAAATTATGAGATATTCAAGGCTGGCTAGTGGGAATGGGCACTTTTCCTGCATTATATGAAGTATGAACATCAGGACCATTCCCTCTAATCCTTAAGTTGAATGGTTCTTTCTTGATCTCAGGTACCTTCCTATCTTTATTGGTTAATCAGTACCTTGATGTATACTGTTTAGATCTCTGGAGCTCTGTATCTCTACAGCTCTCTCCTCTCTGGTACTTTATCTTGTTAACTTTAGCCACCATGGCTCTCCCTGGATCCTTTATTCAACTCTTCAACTCAAGGAATCCATCACATCTGCCAGGGTTCCCCCTCCTTATTCTGCCTGGAAACCCTCTCAGGAGAAAGTTGGAACAATCATAGGGTTTATTTCATTTGTTTCCTATTTCTTGGAGATCACTGTTCTTCATTTCTTGATGTCCAGTGTCTTGAAAACATATTCTTCCACAGAAGTTGTCTTTTATTATTATTATTATTATTATTATTATTATTATTTCAGGTGAAAGGGTAAATCTAATTCTTATTAGTCCTCTTTGGGAGAAGCAGAGGTCCATAGATAGTCTTTGTCCACACTTCTCACTCTACACAACTGATTTTTAAATTTCATGAACACCTTTAAACATTCCAATTTCTAGAACTTTTTTTTTTAAATTTTTTTTTCAACGTTTTTTATTTATTTTTGGGACAGAGAGAGACAGAGCATGAACGGGGGAGGGGCAGAGAGAGAGGGAGACACAGAATCGGAAACAGGCCCCAGGCTCTGAGCCATCAGCCCAGAGCCCGACGCGGGGCTCGAACTCACGGACCGCGAGATCGTGACCTGGCTGAAGTCGGACGCTTAACCGACTGCGCCACCCAGGCGCCCCTAATTTCTAGAACATTTAATGAAGGAGAAATTCCTGCTGAACTCCTTTTCTGGAATTTGGCAAATAACCCTGTAGGGCCCAATTATAATCAATCTTTTGAGAGACACAAATGGTGTCTATCTCTTATATCTCTGTTAATGTAATCAGACAAAGTTAAGGGCAAGTTCATATTTCTGGGCAACTATA
Organism: Lynx rufus; assembly: GCF_022079265.1. Taxonomy (NCBI): domain Eukaryota; kingdom Metazoa; phylum Chordata; class Mammalia; order Carnivora; family Felidae; genus Lynx; species Lynx rufus. The sequence goes on from NW_025814856.1 coordinate 123,682,593, forward strand.
AAAAATTATGGCAGGCCCAAGAGGCTATGCCGTTTCAAACATGACTAAAAACACACTGAAAATCATTCATTCATTTGCATCCTACTCTTCTAGTGACCCTGTAAAGTTTAGGCCCTGAGAGAATCTTGGCTCAGAGGCCCAGATCTTTTTATGTTAGCACATTTCTCCCTTAGGGTAAACAAGGTATTTTCAAAGAACATTCATTCTTTGAAGTCAGTTTGAAAATTAGTGCTGCAGGATTCTAAATAGTACCTCAGCAGCCTGACAGAGATAATGTACAACTGCAATGTGTTCACTGTGCCAGGATGTAATTTACTCTTTCAGCACACACCCCTTCCTTCTGTGTGTGCCTCAGCTCAAAGCGTTTGGGATTAACCAACTGTGGTCCAGTTTTCATCAGGTTTCTTTCTGAATGCGTACAATGTTGAAACTTCAAACCACAGTGGGTTTGATCATACTGGGCACTGAATTGTGCTTGGATACTTCTTCTCAACAATTAGAGCTGTCACCACCGGTTCCCAGGGGTTATATGAGGGGTAGGGGCATTAAAAATAGTTAAATTGACTCCCTCTGGTCATCAAATGTAATAGGATCTATTAAAAAGAAATGTTCAAAATGTACGCTAGTTTTTAAAAGCCAATGTACCCACTGATCTACCTATCATTTAAAAAAAATCTAAAGTAGAGAGTTTTGATGAGCAAAGAGGAAGAGATAAATGAGACCAATCAATTTCTTTTCCACTCATGCCACCAAGAAGAGCTTTAGTCCTGGTAAAGATTTTTGGCTAAGATAGCACAAGTAACTGAAACCCAATGATCTATGTTCTTATGATACCAAAGCAGTGATAATGACTGATGTCATGCTAGCACATCAATGAAATTAAAATACAAAGTTGTTCACGTCCAAGTTTGTATACAAACTTGCTAGTGTAGGGACACACCTGACTCCATGTGAAGCAGTGGAAAGTTAAGAGTTATAGAGGGAAAAAGGGGTAGATATCAGAAAATGTCTCTTCTCTACTTACTTCACCCTATTCACTGAATTAGGGCTATGGGCTCAAGAATTCCATCCATTAAAAAATCAAGTTTTACATTTATTTGTTCAATAGAACATAGTGTCTATTCACTCCTTCCCATACCCTCCTTTTTCAAAAAAATTTTTTTAATGTTTATTTATTTTTGACAGAGGGAGAGACAGAGCATGAGTGGGGGAGAGACAGAGAGGGAGACCCAGAATCCGAAGCAGGCTCCAGGCTCTGAGCTGTCAGCACAGAGCCCGACGCAGGGCTCGAACTCACAGACCACGAGATCATGACCTGAGCTGAGGTCGGATGCTCAACTGACTGAGCCACCCAGGTGCCTCCCCCCATACCCTCCTTTTAAAAAAGCTGTTTAATTATTTTAAATACTTGGGGACAATTCAGTTATAAAGGACACAGGTAAAACAGAAGGGCTTATTGCAGGTAATAAAATTTAATTCACAATGCCCGCATGACAACGTCATAGCAGATATTTTAGCACAATATAAAAATGCAACAAGACCTGATGTGAAAGATTTGGGACTTAGTTTATTCTTCAGTTTTACGCTATAGGAGTTCATATGGGCTAGTCACTGGATGCAGGATGGGCCTGGTGTCCAGGTGCTGGCTTAATATCTAACACCATTCTCCACTGCACACTTTCTGGCTTGTGTTACCTTGACTTGGGTTTAACGATATGTGGCAACAAACTTTACCCATAACAGAGTCTGACTAAGAGACAGTCATTTTGAATTCTGTTTTGTCTCCGTGTAATTCATGTCTTAGTCACAATCTTCAAGGAGGGTATTTTTATAGGTACATGGTTTCCATTTGCATAAACAATCTGGTGAAAAACTGCACATGGGTGCTCCCTAGGTATTATGTGATAAGACACCTGGAGTGAATTATTTGAATGAACTTAAAAGACTTGAGAACTGATTTCACACATACGAGTAAAGAAAGCCTGTCACAGTGATTTAGAGACAAAAGCTAGAGGTTGCTTCCTTTTTAATAGATATGTGAGGAGTTGTGTTCAAATTTCTTCTTATTTCTCAGTCTGAATACCCGTATTTGTTCTTCAATGACATTAGAACCAAGGTAGCATTTGGTGCAGGCAAGTGTGAATCAAAGAGAGTCTGGGACTCTAACAAAACCATGTACATGTACGAAGGAGCCACGAGGAATAAGCCCATGTCACAACTGAAATAGTAGATTTCTATATAAGGCAAGAACAGTTTTCTCAGTAGGACAATACAAAGTCTGAAGGATAATATAATGTGAACTTCCAGGTTTTGGAAAGAGTAGAATGCTCTTTGTGAAAAGTAAGAGCAGCATCCATGGAGCATATCACAAGGTAGCTTCATTCTAATCTGTTTGGTTGAGATTGCCAACCTAAGCTTGCCTTTAAGACTTATTCTCGCTGACCAAACTGCTTTCTACACTCTGTATGTTCTCCAATAGGTGGGTTTCCCAACATAGTGATAACGCTGAACAGGTATCTGTTTTTACTGAAACTAGTAATTCCTCATTAAAAGAAAAAATATGAACACTGAAAACATGGAACATTTCCCATTTAGGCTGCACAATTCGCAAAGACTTGTATTCCATTCTAATCATCAAGTCCACAGTCAACTTTAAAGTTAAAATGAAAAAAATGGCAAGTGATAAAGCGAGAGTAGAGAATGTATTTATGATGAAGAAAGAATGGTGGGGAGGAAGAGATAAAACAATCATCTGTAAATTATCGAAAAAGGGATAGACTACTCGTTAAATGTAGTGAAGTGGTTTTTTTAGGGTATAATATAAGAATATATTAACAACCATGATTTCAATTTTAGGTGTAATTCTAACAAATTGCATTAAATTGCACACTTTATGGAAAAGTATAATGGAAATTATGTTCTTACCATCTGTTTTCTTTGAATCATTTCCGACATTGGATTGATCCTTCCTGTCGGTCTTATTTTTACCATCTTTCAAGTCACCTGAAAGTAATAAACACGACAAACAGTATATAGCTAAAAGGGAAGTTATAAATATCCTTAAACTTGTCAAGGTAAGTAGAGGAAAAAGAAGTGCATAAGTTTAGTCACGAGGGGGTACATGTCTGAATGTAAATATCTTTTATAGCCACATATCAGGCCTCAAAAATTAGATTACAAAACAGAAACTAAGACAAAGCTCCTGTTAAACAATGTTTGCTTAATCCAAGAATGTTTATTTTCCAAGAAAGGCAGTTCAGCTTTATTATTAGGCTGTGCAGTGAAGAAAAACTTAAGTCAAATGTAAGTTATACCAGGTAATAGCTATTTAACTTCTATATGCTTCAGTTTCCTCATCTGCAAAATGGGGATAATGATAACTACTTTATAGACATAATATAAGGACAAATGTATTTAAGGTATTGAATAAATCATCTAGCCCTTCACTCAATGACAATTGTTACTGTAAAACAGAGCTATAAATAGTATTCTAAGTAATGAGCTTGTTGAAACATGATTCGTAAATGTTAAAAAACACTACGCAAACAAATGTACAATAAACACGTGTCAAAAACTTACTTAATTCATTTATGAAGGAACCAGAGAGACAGCGAGGACGGTATTCAAGGGCATTTAAGGAAATGGGTATTTATAGGCATTTTATAAAACTGTTAAAATAAGACGGTTGTGTTGGAAATAAAACTGGTTATGTCGTACAATAAAATCAAAACCTTCGGGGGGTTATCTCCTCTAACAGTCAAAAATCTGTAAGTTAGCATATAACTTCATAGCACCTAGGCTTGAGTCAAATAGTAAATGGCGAAGTTAGACATAGTCATGTTCTCCCACAGCCAGGGTCATCAAACGATAGCTCATGGGCCAATCTGGAAAGAAAGGTTTTTTTGGAAACAGTCATTTATATATTGTCTGTGGCTGCTTTCATGCTATAGTGGTAGGAGCTGTATGGTTGCAAGAGAGACACGCAAAACCAGGAATAGTTACTGGCTGGGTCTGCGCAAAAAAAGTCTGCTGACCCCTGTCTAAGATAATTAATCCCTGGGCATGTGTGTTCAACAGTATGCCAGTGTGACATTGAAAGGACATGGCACCCTTTCCCCCAGCCTTATTCTCAAGTTTCGGAATTTTTTCTTACAGTCTTACTGATGGCATCTTTCTGTTGTAGCCTGCATAAAACCCAGAACAGATGACAACTAAAATACTGGTACTATTGAAGGGAAAAGACCCTAAGAATAATTACAACCAGGAAGAAGTGAGCAGGGTCCTGTCTCTTTTTGCTTTCTTTGTGCCAGGCAGTGTGCTAAATGCTTTGCATGCATCATTTCATTAAATTCTTGTAACAACCCCATTATGAAGGTACTACTATTGAAAGTAGATAAATTCATCAAAGATTAATTCACTAAAGGATCAATCTGCAGAATAACAAACTCATCAAATGATTGAAGAGGTTTTCCAAGTCTGAGTTTTCTTCTAACTTCCCTGCAGCCACTCTGTCATATACTGGTTGGTCCAGCTTTGTTGAACACAGTGCACTGTGTATGCCCATAACCTTGCATATGTGTCTCCTTCTGGCAGCACGACTGCTCCTGTTGGCTACCGTGGCTCTGGTTTAAGCCATTCGACTAATAGTTTTTGCATAAATGGCCAATTGATCTTTCTACAAAGTGATTTTGTTTAAACCGACTTGTGAAGAATTGACATGAAACTCATATTGTCATCTCCATTTTATGGCTCTGGAACCTAAGGCACGGATAAAGTAATTTACTACAGTATACATAGATGGGTCTGATTCTAGAGGCTCAGCTCTCAACTACTGTATCTTGCAACTTCCCTATGAAGCTTAACTTTCTGATTTCGGGCTTCTGTTCACTGTTGCCATTTCTAAATGCCTTTGGTCTACAGATTTATAAAGAAATGATTATATAAGGAAAACTCAAGACCATTTTGGGTTGTGATACATTAACAATGTATTTTCAATGAAATCCGACAAATCCTAAGTTGGGAGTCAGTAAATTCTCCAAGTTTCCTCTTAATTCTGAATGGGATGAATTGGCTGAAGGGATTGAGGAAAAAGGTCAACTCTAGCCACAGTGTAAGCAGGAGGAGTTCAAGTGAAGGAAATGGTCACCACCCTTTACCACCATTAATGGCCAAAGAGAGGATTCCTTTGGAGGTCCCATGAAACAGTTCAAATACTGGCTTCTTCCTGTTTTAAGGATGCCACAGATAGATTCAAGGATCTTAAGCCCTGTGGTCAAATGAATTCCCTGCAGAAAAATGATCTTCCTTTCCCAAATGAGCCTTCACACCCCTAATGCACAATGCTTTATGCCTTCAGGGTTTCCCTGGACTGGAGATTTAGGTACAGCTGCAGCAAAAGACCAGGATGTCTTCCAGAAGTCAGCAGGAGGGGTTCAATTTGCTGGATTCTAGCCAGCAGCTTGTGGCAGCCTGCCTTCTCCTCAGTCAGGGTTGGGGAGGCTGATAGAGAAAGTACCTTGATGGAGACCAGAGCTTAGGGGATCTCATAGTTGCTGAAGAGGACCACACCTCCAGAACCCCACTTAACCAAAATCCTTCAGTTCTATCCTGGAAGTATCTTGGGCGACCACAAAGAAGGGTGCTGGGAAAGTGACACATGTTTGTTTGATGATGTTCCTTGAACATAACCCATTAGGTAATTTCCCATGGGTTGTATATGGAGTAATGGCTGATGTGAGCTGTTATTCAATAAACAGGGGAAACAAAAGAGCCTTTCTGCACAGTTATAAATCATTTTAATTAGGCTCCTGTAACACAGTCTCAAACCACCATTAGCCTTTCTTATTACTGCTCAAAATTGACTTATTTTCCCATCTCTTATTTAATACTTAATTTTTAAGGGAAATGGTAGACTGTTGATTACTTTGGGAAATAAACACAATTGTGAAACCAACCCAGCCTAGCTGAAAACTTGGGTTCCTGTTTGTTCCTTTAAAGCTCTCCCTCTTACAGTCTTCAAAATAAATTACTGCCACCTTTGCCCTCTCTGGGTATTTGTTTGTACCCATTTCATAAAATTCATAACCATTTCTATGACTGGCATGTTTATGTTCATTGGTTTCTCTCCCTGACCAGACTGGGATTGGTAAACTATGGCCCATGGGCCAAACATGGCCCCAGTACCTGGTCTTACATGGCTCACAAACTAAGAATAGTTTTTACATTATTAAATGGTTGAAAAAAGGGAAGAATATTTAATGATGTTTGAAAATTGTATAGGATTGAAACTTGAATTTTCATAAATAAAGTTTTATTGGAATATGGCCATGCCGATTTGTTTATATGTTAGCTGTAGCTGCTTGCACTAAAACAGGAGTGTTAAGCAGTTGTAACAGGGACTGCATAGCTCCCAAAGCCTACACTATTCACTATCTGGTCTTTTACAGAAAAAGTGTGCGCCAATCCTGGGAATAAACAGATCACAAGCTTCTTGTGGACCTCCACTGAGCCTCAACATTTTTCTGATTTCCTGTTCTCCCCAGTAGTGCCAAAACTTGCAAATAGTAGGGACATGCTGATTATGAAATATAAAATTTGGACTCAGACCTGAATTTGACTTGAAATCTCTACTTAGTGGTTTCTTGACCTTAAGAAAGTGATTTAACCTCTCTGAGTTTCAGTTTCCTCATCTGTAGCTGATTATGAAATATAAAATTTGGACTCAGACCTGAATTTGACTTGAAATCTCTACTTAGTGGTTTCTTGACCTTAAGAAAGTGATTTAACCTCTCTGAGTTTCAGTTTCCTCATCTGTAAAATGGGAATGAGGTATGTACCTCCAGAGTTGTTAGCATTTTTAAACGTAGATAAAATCTCATGCACAATGTCTGGCAGATGTTAAGCATTCATTAAATGTTAGAGATATTACAATGACTATGTTTATTAAGGCAAAGCCATTTTTTTACCCACTTTCCTAAAAGACAAACAAATAGGGAAGAAATAGATCTTGTCTCTCTCAGGAGCCCTTACATATTCCTCCTTTGGGAAGGAGAGACTCATCTAGAAGGAGGAGTTTGAGAATGCAAAGCTCAGCCCAGCCACCCATTTCTCTGGTTCCCAACTCCCTTTGAGATGTGTTTTCCACAAAACATACACCTTTTCAGCCACTCCAGAAGCAGCCTGCTGGGGTGCTAGGATGCTGGGGTGGTCGCGGGAGGCAGGGGTGGTGGTCCTAGTCCCACCTGCACTGCCAGTGTCTGGTTGGCTAAGCTCAGCTCAGGGCAGATGCGTGAAGTAGCCCATGTGCTCAGCAGACCAAGGTCACATTTTCCAATTCAATTCTAGTTGCAGTAGAGCTAATATTTTGATCATGGACTTTTTGATTCTGGTATCTCTCTCTTAGTTGGTTCTGACCTCGGGAGTGGATGAGATGGGGTCTTTCGCACTGCCCTCTAAAACTCCAACAGGTATATCATAAATCCTTATAAAGCTGAACATATTTTCTGGACCATGATGCACCTGAATACAAAACAAACGAGCTATGAGCAGTCTCTAGAACCAGGCTGCTGAGGGTCTGGACAAGTGGATAAAGGCCTTCTCTACCTCCTATGGTGGTCATGAGGTTACCTGAGGGAATTTATGTAAAATTCTTGAAACATGATATGAGCTATCATCATTATCATATGTATTAAAATACTGTTTTCTGATTCTACATGTTATATATGTTCATTATAAAAATAACTGGAGAGTGTCGTGCTGAGCACCTTCTATATATTTCTCATTTACTCAGGCTATGTAGCATACATAATAGCTATAGTATGGCCCTACGAAGCAGGTAAGAGAATACATACATAAAGAGAGGACTTAACACAGCATCTGACGTAGGTGCACCTGGGTGGCTTAGTCGGTTAAGTGTCTGACTTTGGCTCAGGTCATAATTCTGTGGTTTGTGGGTTCGAGCCCCGTGTTGGGTTCTGTGCTGACAGCTCAGAGCCTGGAGCCTGCTTCAGATTCTATGTCTCTCTTTCTCTGCACCTCCCCTGCTCATGCACATGCACACTCTCTGTCTCTCTCTTTCTCTCTCTCAAAAATAAATAAACATTAAAAAAAAAACCAGCATCTGGTGTATAGTCAATAAATCCTAGTTTGTTCTATTGCTATCATTATCATTACTGGAAGCTCACTATCTATTTTGCTATCATTATCATTACTGGAAGCTCACAAGTGGTACTTGCTGTGAGCAGATATTATTACACACATTTTACAGAGACAGGAGAAGGTTAAGTAACCTGGCCATGGCCACTTAGAAGTGAGAGGCACAGCTGTAACTTGAATCCGGGTCTGTCTGACTGCAAAACTACCTTGCCACAACCTGGCATTTGACAGCTCCAGAGACTCTGAACTTCCTGCTCTTCCCTGAAGAAGGTAACCAACTCCATGCCCTTGTGCCTTAGCTCATCTTGCTCCCTCTGTCTAAGAAGTCCCAGTCTCCCATCTGACCAGCAAACTTCAGCATTTAAAGCAAAGCTCAGGCATCACCACCTCCTGAAGTTTTCTGTGACATTTCTCCATTCCACAATCCCCAGATGCAACAAAGCTAATGTCTCTTTTTTGACATGATCCTTGGGCATTTTATCAGCCATGCTACTACTGTTACTAGCTTGGAATCACTTCGGAGGATGTTCATACCCCTATGAGATTGGGGACTTCCTATGTCTTTTCCATTTCTAAATTCTCAGTGCCAAGCACAGTGCTTCACACATAGTTATTAACCAATAAATATCTGTTGCCTTAAATATTAAGAAATCATCAACAGTAAGTACAATCATCCAGATCATCCTGGTACTTTTCTGGTCTTAAAACCTAAAGTTCTGGGGCACCTGGGTGGCCCAGTCTGTTGAGCATCTGACTTCAGCTCAGGTCATGATCTTGTGGTTCTCGAGTTCGAGCCCCACGTCAGGCTCTGTGCTGACAGCTCAGAGCCTGGAGCCTGCTTTGGATTCTGTGTCTCCCTCTCTCTGCCCCTCCCTGATTCATGCTCGCTGTCTCTCTCTCTCTCTCTCTCAAAAATAAGCATTAAAAAAAAATTTTAAACCTAAAGCTCTGCATGCAGGAAGCCCCTCAGTCCCGGGCAAGGTGGTCACCCTAATGTATATACTTATTCACCTACAGATGGCCAGACACATACTATAGGAACAGACCCTAGATAGACCAGGGCTCCAGCCCTGCCTACTAAAGGGATAGTACATATGGAAGACTGATTTTCCAGTCCACCCATCTGGGCAATAAGCCCTCAGGAACGTGCTGGGATTGTTAACAGGTATTTCCCCAGTGGATAGGCAGGCACTGGCCAGAGTCTCCAGAACAGCTGGGAAAGGCCTGGAAGGTATAAATCTCCCCAGAGAGAATGGCTCAAGCAAGGCTCTGGCTGCTTTTGATGGGATCCTAATGGGGTCCACAGCCCAGTGAGGTGTGATCAGCAGCAGCTGGAAGACCACAGAAGCCCTGTCCTGAGAGCCGTCCTCACGGGTGTGGTTGTTGGCCAGTTTCCATTCATCACGTCGTCAGCAGCCCGAAAAGAGCCTTTCACCGGTGAAACTGTACTCACCATTCTGTTGTTTTTCTCCTGAGGACTTCTCAGCTTTGGAATTTTTCCCACGAGGGTTGTCGCTTTTGTTTGTGCGAGTTCCATTGACTTGATTCTTAGCTTCCCCAGATGTCTTTTTCTCAGCTTTGCCAGCCGCGCCTTCTTCAGCCTGGCTTTTGGCTTCCATTTCCTTTTGCTTCTCCTCCGCGGCCAGGCGAGCTTTTTCCTCGGCTTCCTTCTTGGCCTTCTCCTCTGTACCCAGGGCAAGTTAGGAAAGGCACAGAAAAGATAAAAAGAGGTCACACTGTTAGGGAAATTGCCTCTTTGAACAAAGCCAAGCCTTTGCACTGAGTGTTTGGGGTATATTTTTGGTTAATTCACATCAGATTAGTGTGTATATTCAGGAAACCAATAAAATTGGTTCATGGTGATGTCATTTGTGAAATCAGTGGATTATAAGGGAGGGCAGGGAGAAAATAATAATAATAAGGATAATGATAATTAATAAATCAAGATTATAATTGGCATTTTCAATATTATCATCAGTGACTTCTCTTGAGTGTGTCCTCTATGCCAGGTATTATGCTAAGTGCTTCTCAAGGAATGCTTCCTTACATTCTCAAAATACCTTTAAGCAGTAGCTATTATTACTAAAACCATATTTTATGGAAGTGAAGTCAAGGCTCAGGTACATTACAAAACTCTCCTGTGCCACTGTAAAAATTGGAGTTTCATGTAGATCTGTTTAGGATCTGGAGTTTAAACATAAACAACTGATTACAAAACAGAAAGACAGGAAAAATAATTGCCACTAGAACAGTACAGTTTCAGGTCACCGTGAATTTAAAAGTAGGATGAGGATGGGGCGCCTCGGTGGCTCAGTCGGTTGAGCGTCCGACTTAGGCTCAGGTTATGATCTCACAGCTCCTGAGTTCAAGCCCCACACCAGGCTCTGTGCTGACAGCTCAGAGCCTGGAGCCTGCTTCGGATTCTGTGTCTCCCTCTCTCTCTGCCCCTAACCTACCCGCATTCTGTCTCTGTCTCTCTCAAAAATAAATAAACATTTAAAAAAATTTTTAAAGTATGAAGAGGATAATTAGGCCTTACAAAACACAGGTCTTCAAACTGTCCACAAGATTAGAGGTGGCCTTTAGTTTGGCCAGGTATCCTGGTCTGTATCTTCCCCTTTAGTGACAGGATGTCAGCTGTATTTCCAATTCTGCTTACTATGAAAGGATCTGGCTCTGTGTTTCATCAAAAACATGGCATAATTACATATGGTCAAGTATTCATGAAAAGATAGATTGGCTCATTCAACTGATAATTTATTGAATAGCTACAGTGTCAAGCACCATTTTAGGTGCTGGGAATGTAGCAGCACGTAAGAATTATGAAATAGAAAAGATCATAATTAAGTAAACAAGTCACTAAGATAATTTCAGGTGGTGAAAGGGTTTTACAAAAATGGTTAAGCAAAATAATATGATGGAACACAATAAACATAAAGGAGGGAGGTGGCATTGCATCAGGAGGTAAAGAAAGTGCTATTTGACCAGATTCTTTGTCATGAATTGCTGGCTGTGCAATAATTAGGGGAAATGGCATATAAGATAGAGGAATTTAAAAATGTCAAGGCCATGAGGTAGGAATGAGTATAGAATGTTCAAGGGATATTGAGTTAGTCAGTATGGCTAACACAAGTTTAGAAGAGGTTAGTGACAGATGATGTGGTCAAATGGCCAAGGACATGCAGAATTGAGATCATGCGGGGGCCTTGGAGGCAATAAAGTGGCACTAGGTTGCAGAAAGTGACACACACCTAACAGAGACCAATCATCCCTGAGGGTAGAGGCTCACCCCGTTTAGCATTCAACTGACTCAAAAGGCTTTCCAGATTATGCCATCCATTATAGAAAACATTATTTCATTTTTTAAATCTAGATGTGTTAAAAATATCCTACACCTCATTATTATCAGGGGTCCTCTTGATTTCCCTTGGTTAGTGTTGGTCCTGAAAAAGCTAGCTTTCACAGATGACAAGTTTGTTTTTAATCTAATGGTCACCAGAGTGGTTGTTTCCCCTGTTTTACCTGGTTAAGAGCACAAAGCCCAAATCTGATCCAGGTTCACATGTCATTGAACTGTATTGTATTTTGTGGATGTCGATGATCTCTGGCTTCATTAGGCTTCTCCCGCCCCTAGATTTGCCTGGCTTCAATGTCCTCCTTAATATATTATGAAGTTTTTATTACTCTTTTCATTGATTCATCTATCCATCTAACCAACTCAATGCCTTGGTGTCACCCCAGACAAATTAAATCGTATTCTGGAGGGAGAGGGGCAAGAATAGGATATTTTAAATGCTCTCCAGATGATTCTAACATGCAATCAGGATTGATGAGCACTCATTTAAATTTTAAATGTTTGCCATTCACTATTTCCTGACATTCTACTTCCCAAGAGGATGCATTTATACTTTACAATGAAAAGGCGAGGAAAGATTTCTTTACAAAATAACTTAATTATGCACATATAGAGTATGATATCTCTTCTGACTTCTACAGAAAAGTACAACTAAAGAGTAAGAAGATGCCCCTGCAGAAAATAGTGAAATGGCATTCTCAGTGGACTACAGGGTCACAGGAGGCCCCCTGGAATGTTCGCCCAGACTTCCTCTCACCCTCGCATAGTGCCCGAGAGACAGAAGTCAAATGTCACCTCCATCACTGAATTCCCAGCGCCTGACACATAGAAGACGCTCATGGAGTATTCGTTAACTAAGTGAAAATGCACACAATGGGTATGATTTGCCCAATCTGCCAATAAACCTGACTTGTACATATTCCATCTGTAATCTAGACCTGTGTAAAATACAGAAAGCATACAAACTCTAAAGTCCTATCTTGAAAGAGTTAGCCATTTGACAAATGTTGGTTTCCTTAACCACTAAATACAGGTGAGTAAAAAAGATGACTGTACTTACTATATAGAGAGGAAAAGTGAGGGGGAGGGGAATTCACTCACATTCAGGTAGCAGGTTAAATAATTTATGGTCCCCTCACAGAACCCCCACTGAATCTGTGGCAAACTTTCAACATTCAAAATATCCACAAGTCAAAAGCAACTGATAAAAACTGAAGGTGTTAAATTCTGGTTTGCTACAGAAGAGCATAAAATATGTGAGCAAGAAAAATTTATTTGACAACTGAGTCAGAACAATTTTCTATGGAAATCTAGCAAGGAAAAATAAAAACTGGGAGAAGGTACATTTCAGAAACAAATCCATTTTTGCTCAGCTACAGCTGACAGCGGTCAATTAATGTTTGAATTAATGAATGGCAGCTCTTATGACATTACAATCAGATCCCAGGCAGCCTGCCCTACTATATGACTCCTGTCCCTGTGGAAACTGTGTTCCAGCACGTGGCTTTGCCATGTTCTTCCACTTCACTACTCTACTCCCATCTCTCCATGATTCTGTGAAATAACTGAAATGAGTGTGATCAGCTATCAGCACCCAGTGATACTACTCAAAATAAGTAGACAAAAACAAGCAAACATATAACTAAGAAAAAAAATCAGCAGAAGGTATGTTTGTGCCACTGTAAACAGATTCTCATATATTTTCAGACATACAAGATACATAAACCTTTCCTACAAAGAGAAAAAGTAGACTAGCGCACAATTAATTTGTGCTATAAGGTTCCAACGATAATATATATAGATTTAACTTGTCAGGTCTTAGATTTAGCATCCATGGCACTCGTAAGCTTCTAGACTAGTAGGAAGCAAATGCCATAGTTCAATTGCATTTCCTTTTGCTTCCCATTTCAGGATATCTGTGGTGATTTGACTCATTATGAAAATGGCCCAAACCAGCAGCTAATGAGTAAAGGTAGAGCAAAGCAGAGCAGGACCCTCATGAGCCACAAATCTTGCTTCTCCTTAGAGCTGGTCCTATCCCACGCTGCATGCTATGCATTCTGGGAGAACTACATTGATTTCATTTCATCTCCCTTTCTGAATAATGGTTTGTAGTCTCTTGGTTAAAAATGGTATTGCACTAGTTATCCCTTGGTAAAATTTTCTGAATTGCCTTCTTAAACTACCTACAGAGAGAGAGAGAGAGAAAAGGAAACTGAAAAACAACCAAAATACTATATGAATTTTGAATAGTTAACTCTTAGTTGTACACAAAAACAACAGAAAAATATCTCCAGCTATCTAAGGACCCAGAAGGTGTTCACACAGGATCTTTCTAAAAACTGAAGCCAAACGCTCTGGTTTCTCTTCAGATTGCATAAATCTTTCACCTTTTAAAAACTGAAGCCAAAAAGTGCTTCAACTGATAGAAAAATTCAACTAATATTAGAAACTTAAGAATAAGGAAATATATTAATGATGTGCAATAAAACTAGTAAATCTTAGTGTTCAATGGAAATAATTGTTTAATACATATAAAACTTGATGCAAATATTACAAATAATATTAAAGGTTAAGTTAATTATAAAATAATAATCTACTTATAATCACCTAGATTAAAAATCTCATAGTATTTCAACAAAAACAGTGATTATGTAGGAAATAAATAAAAATTCCGTAAATCAGCATTTGCAAAGGAGTGTCATTATATACAATTTCTTAATTTAATTTTTTAAAATGTTTTATTAATTTCTGAGAGAGAGAGAGAGAGACAGAGTGCAAGCAGGGGAGGGGCAGAGAAAGAGGGAGACCCAGAATCTGAAGCAGGCTCCAGGCTCTGAGCTGTCAGCACAGATTCCGATGAGGAGCTTGAACCCACGAACCATGAGATCATGACCTGAGCCGAAGTTGGACGCTTTAACAGAGTGAGCCACCCAAGCTCAGCCATACCATTTCATATTTACATTGATACACATAGGTCAATAAAAATGTAAAGGAAATCTCTGGTAAAATAAAAATAGGATATATTTTAAAAGACCATTTATAAAGTTAGCTGCGGGGTAGGGAGATGGATTAAATAGATAAAGGGGATTAAAAGATACAAACTTCCAGTTACAAATAAATAAGTCATGGAGATAAATGCTAGAGCACAGGAAATATAGTCCTACTGAAAATATTGTAGTAATGTTATATGTTGAGAGATCGTGACTATACTTCCCAGGGAAAAAAAGAACATAAAATTAAAAGGCATAGGACAAACTAGTGCAGGGCAGAAGTTGCAAGATATTTTGCCAACTGATGAATTACCATCCTTAACATATAAAGAGTTAATATGAATCAACAGTAAAAATATAAACATTTTAATGGAAAAATGAAGGGGGGATATAGGGAAATATTTCCCACTTCTATTGGGAGATAATATTAGTTGAAAAAAATTGCCAGAGAGAAATTTGATAATATATATCAAGAGCCTTACAGTTTTTCATCTACTTTGACAGAGGGAATTTCACACCTAGAAATTTATCTTAGATAAATAATCATACGTAGGCTCAAAGACTTTTGAACTTGCATGTTTTTAACACTCTGATATGCAATAATGAAGAATTGGAAACCAAAATGTGCAGAAATGGAGGAATGATTAAACTATGGTATCACATACAATGCAGACATTTAAGTCATACTTTCCAAGAATACTAGTATGAAGATAAAGTGCTCAAATAGAAATAGTAAAATGAGGGGCACCTGGGTAGCTCAGTGAGGTAAGCATCCGGCTCTTGGTTTTGGCTTAGGTCATGATCTCACAGTTCCATGAATTTGAGCCCCACGTCAGGCTCTGCACTGGTAGCGTGGAGCCTGCTTGGGATTTTTCTCTCTCCCTCTCTTTCTCCTGCTCCCCCACTCACACTATCTCTGTCTCTCCCAAAATAAATAAATAAACTTAAAAAAATGTTTAAAAATGAAATAGTTAAATGAAATACAGGACAATATTATACTATGATCGCAATGCATGGGGAAAATTTTTACTTATATATATGCATGATAAATAAAATTAAAAAGAATTACATCGGGGACACCTGGATGGTTCAGTTGGTTGAGGGTCCGACTTCAGCCCAGGTCATGATCTCACGGTTCATGAGATCGAGCCCCACGTAGAGGGCTCTGTGCTGACAGCTCAGAACCTGGAGCCTGCTTCTGATTCTGTGTCTTGCTCTCTCTGCCCCTGCCCTGCTTGCACTCACTCGCTCTCTCTCTCTCTCTCTCTCTCAAAAATAAGAATAAGCATTAAAAAATAAAAATAAACCAGCAATAGCATGGCTAGGAATTTACCCAAGGGATACAGGAGTGCTGATGCATAGGGGCACTTGTACCCCAATGTTTATAGTAGCACTTTCAACAATAGCCAAATTATGGAAAGAGCCTAAATGTCCATCAACTGATGAATGGATAAAGAAGTTGTGGTTTATACATACAATGGAATACTACTTGGCAATGAGAAAGAATGAAATCTGGCCTTTTGTAGCAACGTGGATGGAACTGGAGAGTGTTATTCTAAGTGAAATAAGTCCTACAGAGAAAGACAGATACCATATGTTTTCACTCTTATGCGGATCCTGAGAAACTTAAAAGAAGACCATGGAGGAGGGGAAGGAAAAAAAAAGTTACAGAGGGAGAGAGCCAAGCAATAAGAGACCCTTAAAACTGAGAATAAACTGAGGGTTGATGGGGGGGGGGGGGTGGAAGGGAGGGGGGGTGGGTGATGGGCACTGAGGAGGGCACCTGTTGGGATGAACACTGGGTGTTGTATGGAAACCAATTTGACAATAAATTTCATATTAAAAAAAAGAGAAGAGAAGAAAAAGAAAAGAAAAAAGAATACATCAGAATTTCACTAATAGCTATGTCTGGTTGGAGAGGTTTGGAGTGATTTTTATTTTCTTCTTTATATATCTTACTTATATGTCAGCACTGTAACCTAAACAGAAATTATTCTTACACCAGAAAAAAATGTTTAAAAAGTATTAAATACTAAACAAAAATTGATCAATATTGAGCCTGGGTGGCTCAGTCGGTTAAGCATCGACTTCGGCTGAGGTCAGGATCTCATGGTTTGTGAGTTCAAGCCCTGCGTCAGGCTCTGTGCTGACAGCTCAGAGCCTGGAGTCTACTTCAGATTCTGTGTCTCCCTCTCTCTCTGCCCTCCCCCATTTGCCCTCTGTCTCTCTCTCAAAAACAAACATTAAAAATTTTTTTTTAATTGATCAATATCGATCAGACTTGCAAATTGTTATAGCTACACATCTTTGTTTGGGAACAATAATTTTCAGCCCTGAGAGCTGTTAAGAAATATTGGTTTAATCTTTTCTAACAACTATGGGTTCTGGTCTAGCTCGCTTTGTAAATCAGGTTGGTCAGTAAAACCAAGACTTTAGATCCCGTTCTAATCCATTTAATAACCACATAGGTTCAAGTGCTCCATACAGGTCAGGCTTTCTTGAAATCACGGTTTTCTGATAGAAAAGAATAGGCAAAACAGCCTGGGATAATCTGGTACAAACTAATCACTGAGGGAAAAGAGATGCAAACTGAATTTCTTAACACCAGGGAACTAGTCAACAGCATTACCGGGAGGCTGAAAATGTAATAAAGTATTAGATATAGGTTAGTATTTTTACCACTGTCTTCATAACTCTGCATTCAAACCTCTAACTTTCTTTTCCAATTTTTTAAAGTAACAGCTATGAGTTATCAGGCACTAACCACACACAGGCTCTGTTCTCAGTGCTTTTCATATATTATTTCTGTTCTTTGCATCAGCTCTGTGATGTGTATTATCATCCCCAGAAGGTAATTTTCTCAAGAAATCTACATGAATCTGCCAAAGAGCACAGTGCAAATAGGGATTCAATTCTCCATTTCCCCACTAACTGAAATTTGCTTTGATATTCAAACTATTCTCCCACAAAACATACATAATCCAGGCTTTGTGCCTGTGTCCACTCCCTCCTTGTTCCCCATTTTTAAATATAGCACCTCCTTCAGGACTCAACCTCAAGCATCCTTGAAGTCCTGGCTACAGGATGCCTTCCCAAATACCCAAATAAGCAGGTTTAGGGAAACGTCCCTTTATGCTTCCAAAATAGCTTAACCATATCTCCATCAGCGTACCTAATATTTTGTAATTATCCGCTTTTATTTATCTGTCATTCTTAAAGGGCCAGTTTTCTCCTGGAAAAGAAACTAACGCTCCCCCAGGTCATTAGTTTCAGAAGGTAACTTAAGGAAGCCAGATAACTGCAAACAAATTATTCTGAAGTACCTCTTTAGACTGTGTGCTGTCAGGAATTGGATTTTCAAACGTAATGAGTGTAATTGATTACAAGAGAGTGCTTCTTTTGAGATGAGGTAGTAGCTGCCACTGCTGTTTGCAATGCCTGCCAACAGGGAGAATTTAAATGTTTAAAGCATCTGAATACACTGTGAGAGGCTACACTTAAAGTACGGAAGAGGAGTTGGCTCCGTAGCTCAGGGTGCAACATCTGTCCTGAAATGATAAGGGCCCAATTATGCCTTAACGGCACCATAAACATAAATATAAATATAAGCCCTCTGCCCCACTTGAAATGAGCAGCCACTTGGACAGGATTCTGTGGACAAGCCACAGTGGCTGGCATCTGATTAACTCCAGCAGTGAGGTCTCTTCTCTCCCACACCGGAAGCACCCCCTGAAGTATGAGGGGCCAACAGGGCCGGAACATGTTGCGCCCAGCCACTCCCGCACTTCTTCCAATGTGTTGTGCGGGCACTGGTGGATGAAAGTGTCAGTGTTGTGTTTGAGGATAGAACTCTCTTTCCTTGTTATGAGGATCTGGGGACAGGGGCCAGTGAGTGCTGGTGACAAGTGCAAATCCTTGAGTGAACTTCCATTCTTTCTTTGAAAGAAACTCTGTGGTAATGCCTCCTGCCCTCAAGAGACTGTGAGCTTTGAGGATGGGGATGTCTGTTATTCACCTCTGCACTCTTGGCACAGAACACAGAGCCTGGCACATAGTAGGGATTCATTCAGTAGATGTTAACAAGCACTGACTATTATTGAAGGCTCATCTCCACAAATCCTACTGGGATCAGCCCCCTCACCGAGCTCCTCGCTGAGCTCCCAAGAGCCAGCTATGTTTTCGTGCCTCCCTGGAATCAGGCACCACAGCATCATGCCCTTATCTCAGGTATGTGTTCCTCCCTAGACTACAAGATGAGCATGTATTATGTATGGACCATGTAGTATGTGTTCAATAAACACAAATACATGTATGAGCAAATGGGTTTCAGCTTTCAAGAAGCGCACAGATTTCAGTCTTTTTTATTTACAGTACCAAGAGTCATGATGTTTCTGATATGAATTTTGACGTTGGCCTCAATGAATTTTACCTACAAGTTACCTTCATCTCAGAAGATCAGTCTGAGTTATGACTGAAAGGAAGTTGAGAACATGAAAGGAAGATAAAAATGTATGCAAGGATATTAAAGCTCTCTCTGTCCTAACGTAATGGCAGGGGTGGCTATTGGCCAGGCTTTACTTAGAGGAAGGAAGAAATTAAGGCCTCACAAGTGTGTCACATGACACGAAATGAGAATGAAAGTAGTCTAGCAAAAACCAAGAAATAACAACACCCATCCTCTGTAGAATCTTTATACCAAAAAGAGGAATTTAGTCATACAGCACAAAGGTCATGCTGAAATGGGGACTCGGTGGGCTGCCTCATTCTGTCATGTACTGAGCATTACGTACAATGAACAGCAAAAGACGGAAGAGCCTAACATTCCGCCATTTGGATAAACAGCCTGAGATTGTGCTTCATTTGCAATACCTAGAAATCAGGGTTGGCAATGCCTTGTTTTTTTAAGTGGATTTGGACAGATCTCCAGGAAGGTTCCCCAGTAGCATGTTACCTTTGGGCACCTTGGCCCTCCATCTCTCCCGATTGATGTGCACCACCTCAGTCCACGTGGCTTTAAAACTCTTATAGTCAACAGGGATGACAGAACTGTTGACGGGCGCACTTCCTTCTGAGCCAGTGCTCTTGACACCCGATCGCTTCGCATCTGCCGAACTGATGCTGTTCAAACTGGAGATCAAAAAGTCATACCCAAGAGGACGGTTAGTGTTTGAAAAACATATCCCAGTGAGCAAGCCCAAGAAAGGAGTGAGCAGCGCTCCTCAAGTTATTGGGGTGCAATTCCTCTTTCCATATGTGAGAGATGGGAAATTCTCAGCAGGAGAAAAAGATCAAGATTTCAGCCTCATGAGTATCCATATCCCCTGTATTTCTTCTCTGTTGATTGGTATCTTCTTATTCAATATGACTAGAATTCCCTCATATGAATCTTCTGGCTTCAACTCTCCGAAGTTAACTAATTTGAAACCAGGCTCCTACTTAGTTCCACAGTGCACCCACCTGCTTCTACACTGACCACTTTTCCAAGTTACCCAGTCACTTGTTCCTCTTTCTCTCCAGGTCCACCTCCCCCTGTACTTGAGTGCCTCTGACCCCAGGATCCCCAAGGCCAGAGTAAGATGATTTCCTTGTATCCTCTGGGGAAGCTGAAAAGGCACAGACACCTTAGAGATTGTGGGAAATGAGACATGCAAAAGACATTTTTTAATGTCTTTTTGACATTTTGAATATTACTTCAAGCTTGAAACATGGGCATTTTTGCAAACATAGAAAGTGTAGCCTCCTGGGAAACTTTAAGGTATTATACACTTCCAGGTGGCTTGCGCAGTGACTGACACAAATGCGCACCCGCTGACAACCTTGGCTGACTAGACCAGTAGGATACGTTTCAGCCCAGTCCCGTGGGGCAGGGGACCAGGGAGAAGGCTTCCATCCTCCTTGTTAGCAGCCGTCACTGGGTTCATTCACCTTGAGTGTTTGGGATCCCACTGTCCTAATATTCCTCTTACCTTCTCTCCTTCTTGCTCTTTTCTTATTTTTCCCATTAATTCCATTTCCCCCCTTTCTCATTTATGACAAAGCCCCAGGTTTACATGGACAAGCGGGGGAGGGGCAGGAATACTAGCCATGGTGCAAGCATTTCCTCTGTGCTTGATCCTGTTATAAGGGCTTTATGTAGACTGAATAACTCACTTCGTCTTTCCTCCAACCTAGGAGTATTACAACCTACATGGGAAATCAAGAAAACTCGCCTGAGATGACACAGCTACAACGTAATGGGATTGTGATGTTTAACCTGGAATCTGACTCCAGAACCTGCCACTAATCTATGCTCAATATAATGAAACCGTGTCAGAGGGTGACTTAAAACTTGCAGGTTTTTTTCCTTCCTCCACTTCATTCCCTTCCTGAACCTAGAAATGAAAGTGAGTTTCATTTCTTGGGATGACTCTGATCAGTGGGACTGTCTTCTTGGAGTATGGGAAGCAAGGACTGTCTGGGCTCAGGCAATCAAAGTGCCAGGGTGGATGTTGTCACGAGCAAAAGCACCGAAAGAGAGAATGTGGTAGGAAACCTGTACTGGGAATGCTCCGGTCACGGTGTGGACCTTGGTCATTCCCTTCCCGGCCAGCCTGGAGAGTACAGACAGTACAGCTTCAACTCCTCTGAGAAAAAGAAAGAGGCAGACATCTCTCTTACAAGAGAGGGAGGGCAAACATCATTATGAAAAACCCCCATCTCTCCCAAAGGAGTGACTCTGTCCTTGTAGAGAGGCCGACCTGACCCTCACCCTTCAAGCTTCTGCACTGACCTTGAACGCCTCTGTCCTGTCCCGCCAGTTTGGGAGGTTTCATCAATTAAAGGACTCACGATCTTTTCAGTCATGTCCGTGAGCACAGTAAAGGTGGGTTCCACGATGAAATCAATAAAACCTGAAGAGAGACAGCAACGCTTCAGAGGAACTACACATAAACTGGTCCCTTCCATATTTCCCTATGGAAACTGATGAACCTTCTCTTTTTTTTAAACTTCATCTGCAGAGGAGCTCCAGATCAGATCAGGAGAGAGAAGGTTGGTCTTATTCATTTAACATATTCCTGGAGTTGAATATCATGAGTGAGTTCCATCTCTCCTATGTAACTTCCTATGACTTTTTAGTAGATGGTGCAATAAAGTGCTTAAGAAACTCATATCCAACCTCCTCCACTGTGTCATAGATCTGTGGTTGGTGCTGCATAAAAGATGAAGATGTAGAACACAACCTGCCTACCCTCAAGGAGTTTACAGGAGAGATGACCTCAGCACAAAAATGACCCTGAGGGGATATGGAAAGGGCCCAAGGGGAAGCCCAAATAAGGCCTCTGGGAAGGTAAGGAAGGAAGGATATTTTCCCTCTCACGAGAGGTCTGTGAATAGCTTTAGGGGAGTTGTGTGTTTGAGCTGAGACCTAAGGCTCTTCACTTTAGGTGGAAGGAGTGGAATAAGCAAAGTGACAAGGATAGGAAAAAGGTAGGATGTGTCTGAGGAATGACTGAGGCTTAAAGACTTTTTTGGAGTTGGAAAGGGGAATTTGGGGAAGGCAGGTAGTCACCTGCTTAGGGCAGGAGGCTCCTGAGGGTGGAGCTAAGGAGCTGAGACTTAGATGGGTACTCAACGCTCCTTGACGTGTTTGGGTACCATCACAGTTAAGATTTTTTTAAATGTTCTTTGGGAAAGTTAATTTGGCAAGAGGGATGGGAAGGGAGAGAGCAAGAGGGGCTGAGGCTGAGAAAATCATTTTAGAAGCTGTTGAGATAGCCCAAAGGAAGGTAAGGGAGGGGAGACCCAGTGTCATTCATCATAAGGCAGATGTGTGATGGAGGCACAGGTCCACGTGCTGCAGTAGTGGTGCTGTCTCCAAGGAGATCTCCCACAGCAGAGCAGAGAACACAGGGATGATGGCGGGGGGACAAAACGTGGCTGGGGAAAAAAATGATGGGCTCAGACTTAGATGTGCTGACTAATAGGTGCAGGGGACACATCCAGATGGCAGAGGGCAAACAGAATTGGGAGAAACAGGGCTGGAAACTGGGAGAGGGGTCAGATCTGGAACTGTACCTTAGAGATATGGCCATGTTGGAGAGACAGTTGATGTTAGGCTGGAGTCACTGTGTCAATGGCTCAAAAATACCCGAGTGTTCTGTGACACGTTAGGAGAAACTATATGACCTAAAACTATTGGTCGTCGTTCCTTAACGCAGCCATGTGAAAGTTAGAAGGAAATGAAATACCAATCCAAGGAAATACAGTGTTTGGTACAAATGCTTATTTGGTTTTCATAATGACTGAAGTGCAGGTGATCTTGGCATTTAATGTCCAGCAATGAAGGATGCTGAAAACCATATAATGTAATTGACCAAACAAGGATTGCCCCAAATGCCCATAGTATCCTGATAAGGAAACACTGATGGCCAAATTTGTGTTATAGTTAATTGAGGTATACTTTTACAATTTTAGCTTAAGCTGAAACTTAAGTGTTTCATGATACTATTTCACCTTTTTGCTTTCTTACAAGTTAAACTCAGTATGTCCAAACCAGAACTAACTCATCAGCTTTCCCTCCAACCCTCATAAATGGGACCATGGTCCAACCACTTAATCTGGATCGCTGCCTTTACCTTAGGTTTGCATCCAGCTGAATCCTTAATATGTTATATGCCACCTTTCTCCTGGAGAGTCTATGTGCTTCCTCAATTCTCACACTCATCATCTCTTCCCTGTAAGCCTGCAGAAGGCACCCAGCTGATTTCCTCACTTCTAGTCTTACTCAAAACCTTCCAAGCTACTGATAGAGAAATCTTGCTATAACAGTGGTTGACAAGCTTTTTCTGTAAAGGACCAAATAGTAAATATTTTAGGTTCTACGGGCCAAATCTAGGACAGCTACGTAACTCTCACACTGTAGTGCAAAGGTAGCCATAGACAACACTCAAATATCGCACTTAGCTGTCTTATAATGGAATTATTTACAGGACCAAGTGGTAGGCCATGTATGGCCCACAGGCTACAGTTTGCTGACTCTCATTCTAAAGCATCCATTTATACATTTTTAAATCTTACTTAAAACTCTTTGGATACGCCCTGATTTTGTCTCCATACACGGCCCTTACTTCATCATACACTCTGCCCACTACTCCAACCATATGGAATTATTTGTAATTCCCTGACCGTACTAGGCTGTTTTAAATTTCCCTGCTTTGTATATGCTAATCCCTTGTTTGGAATGCCCTTCCATGTATGTGCCCGTTACACACCTCTCACCTACACCATTTGCCTACACTGCCTACTTCTTTCTTAATCCCCAACTCAAACATTACCCTTCAACAAATCTTTCTGAGTCTAACGGTCCACAGACACTATTCTGTGCCTGAATGTACCACATAGAAAACTCAATCTGAGCACTGTAACACTCAAACAGACACTGTTTTCCTAAAGTCTTGCATACCACCCAATACTGGCTCAACATCTTTGGGAGCAGATAGCATTTATAATTTGTATTTGTTTTTTATACCATCTAGTACAGTGCCCAGCAGTGCCCCATGCCTAATAGAAACTCAATACAATAGTATGAAAACAATTATGAAAAATAGTATTCAAAACACAAGTAGAAAAAAATCAGTAAATCCTTGTTGAATTTATTTTTTGAATAATTTCAGACTCTTCCAAGGTGGAGATCACTGATAATATTTGATTAATGTGTGATACTGGGACCCTCATATCTAAGGATTTTTGTAATTCATACATATTATGGTTATTAGCAGTACAAAATTATCTTTATTTTAAAAAAAAGGTGCTAAAAAGTTTTTAAAAAGAAGGAAACATTTAAAATGAGCCATTCCTGGAATTAAGGTCATCCAGGAAATAGGACTGTCCTGGAAACAGGGCCAAAGGAAGAAGCATCACTGGGGAGAAATGACAGGGAGACTTCCAGTGTTGCATGCAGAATGGAGAGGATGAAATACAATGGGCTTCCTGTCACTGATTTTTACCATGTTGGAAAGTTGAGGCCCTCTCTGTTCTTAGCGGGGAATGATAGACACAGCAGAGCACCACTGTCTAATCTTCCTACGAACCAGCGACATTCCAGGGACAAGGATGGGGAGAGGGGCTCTAACAACCCAATCAGCCAAAGCCATAAGCATGGCACAGCAGAATGGAGCCAGGTTCCCAGCCAAAGTATCACTGGGAGCATCTGCGCTTACTTCTAGGCAACCCCAGTCCGTTTTTTCTTTCCATCCAAAAGGCTGTCAACACGTACCCACTTGCGACTGAGCAACCATCGTTGACTTTCTGTCGCACAGAGGAGAAAAAGGCAGCCCCAGCTCTGCTTCTCTGTCACCCTGGAAAGATAGGAGGTCACAGTAAATTAAGATCAGTAGGTGGAGTTGCCCAGATTTTATTTAGCAACTTCAACTGCCACAAAGGCCACTGCTCTTTATTATAATTATTACAATTACATTATGTAATAAGTCCTTCTGGGGCCTGATCCTGTGCATAAAAGACACCAAGAGGCTGAAACCCTCTGGGGTCCAATCATTCCATCCAACTGCAAAGGCACATGCTGTTGTACAGAAAGCCTCATCGGGCAGCAATTGGTGCCCGAGGAAAGAAAAGCCAACGAGTTCTGTGGCCTAGAGCTAAAACTGCAGCCAGAATTCCTGTGTGTTCTCAAGTTTTCGTCGATCTGTGTGGCCTTTCTTGAGCCAGTGAACCTCTTCCTCCCACCCCTGCCAAGACACAAATTCAAACCAGACTGATCGGATTTATTCTGCTAGTGTTGCTACCTAAAGCCACACACCTGAGGTAAGTGCTCTGGGGTCTTAAGCACAGGGGTCCATAATGAACAGTGGACCAAAAAATGAAACAGAGTAAATACTTGCTTGTGTTTACCAAGTTAGAAAATAATAATTGTCTGACCAATATATTCTCAATCTCACTAAAAAACCATCACTATAATAAGCGAGTACTATGGAAAGTCTAAATAATGAGGGAGATGATTTTTTAAAACCTGAACCAGGGGCGCCTGGGTGGCTCAGTTGGTTAAGCGTCCAATTTTGGCTCAGGTCATGATCTCACAGCTCGTGGGTTCTGGCCCTGCATCGGGCTCTGTGCTGATAGTTCAGAGCCTGGAGCCTGCTTCGAATTCCCTGTCTCTATCTCTCTCTGCCCCTCCCCTGCTCACTCTCTCTCTCTCTCTCTCTCTCTCTCTCTCTCTCTCAAAAGCAAATAAACAATAATAAAAAAAATTAAAACCCGTGTGACTTTAGTCACACACCTAGAGGAAAGGAAAAATATGACAGCTTTCTTATAGTAGTGAAGGTGTGCTGATTCATTTTACAAGGCTAGAATTTGCTCAGGTTAATGGCTACTGATTTGGGCTTGAATCTGGCCTTTCTCCCTCTAGCTGTGTGATCACAGGAAGTTGACTTTCCTTCTCTACATTTCAGTCTTATGTTCTATAAAGTATGGATAATAATACTTATCTCATCAGGTTATGATGAGGATTAAATAATGAGAAAATATATGTAAATAAATAAAAAAACTAGTATCATTTTGTAATAGATATCTCTAATATTTAAGTCAAGATTTGAGGAACATTTAGTGAATTTATTATCTCAAATACACTCTGATTATAATAAATACTACCAATAAATTAATAGTAAGTGAAAAGTAACAACGTCATTCAAAAACTAGGCCAAGTTCAAAAACTAAATATGTTTTCTTTCTAAGGCATGTTATCGAAGAGAAAGGATGCTGGTTCGCACACACAAAAGGAAAGGAAGGAAAAGGAATGGGCGTCTGAGGAAGCTGAATGGTGGGGTCACAATAGGTGCTGGGGACATCCAAGGGTCTCAGGAACAGTCCTGAAGTGGCTCAGTTCCTTCTGCACCCTTTCCTGGATAGACACCCCATGGGACACGATGGCTCTTCTGT
Source organism: Lynx rufus (assembly GCF_022079265.1). Classification (NCBI taxonomy): domain Eukaryota; kingdom Metazoa; phylum Chordata; class Mammalia; order Carnivora; family Felidae; genus Lynx; species Lynx rufus. Next base: position 123,709,026 of record NW_025814856.1, read on the forward strand.
TTCTGAGTATTCCTTGGCATGATAAAAATAATTTACCCCTGAGCTATTTCTTCTTGGGCAGTATAAAAAGAAGGAAGAGGATTTATGACATAAACTGTTGTGGTGTAGATGGTTCTGTGGGATATCTCAGCTTAAACAAGTAAAACCCACTCTTATTCCCTATGAAGCAGGGACACAAGTTGGTTTTTTGGTACATTTTAATGGGGGTGGTTTAGAAGAAGAGGTGGGAAACACTAACCACTTGACTATTAAGACGTAAGCATTAGTTTGGATTTTATTACTGAAAAAGTACAAGCTATAAAACAACTTCTTATCCCATGGACTTGTCTGTACCCATATCTATACATCACATACATCTTTTGGATTTAATTGAGCTGAGCAGGCTCACCTATTAAAACACTATTTTAAAATAGTGGTCATTGAATTCCCTTTGGATGACAGGTACATTTATGAATTGGAAAAAAAGTAATTTGCAGAAAGTAATGTGGAAAGGTGTACTTCTGGTGAATTCAATTTGATTGAAACAATATTATATGGTTCTATAACTACTGGCCCATGTGGAATTATTCAAACACTTTCCTTTTTACTGAAGACATCAATATTTTTTAAGAAGGGCAAAAGCCTCAGTACAAAGGATAGTTTTGTAACTAACGGAAAAGAAAAACAGACCATTGCATAAAGGAAGGTTGCATACGAAGCTGCACAAACAAGAGTTTTTCTCGATGGAAACACAGTAAGGGGCATAGTGGTCAGGAGTGTAAAAAGCAGGCCACACAAATACCCCTGATCAAAGAGTTAATGAAGGTTTAAAAGAAAAGTGATAGACATGGAAGAGAAACAAAAGAGAGACAACATATGAATAACTGCTTTCCCTAAAAAAGAGAAATAAATAAATGGAAAAGGAAAGCATTCAAAGATTTAATCAATGTAACCTGAATCTATAGAGGAAAAGAACAGACCAGGTCCCAAGAAAAGCTATTACAGAACAATCATTATTGAAATAAATCCCAGTTCTGTCAGTGGGCTTCAAAGGTAAAGAAATGATCCTTTAGGGCACATAAGCAAAAAGATACATCACCTAGACATGAAAATAATTACAGCAGGGCCTCCAACCCCTCCATAGCAATATGCACAGGTTGAACATATTTGAGTGAAATCTAAAAAAGTCTTCAGGGAAAGAAAGCTTGATTCCACCCCTGGCCCACCACCCACCAAAAAAAAAAAAAAAAAAAAAAAGAAAAAAAGCAAGCAAACTATGGCCCAAATATAATAGCAGTAGAAAAACTGGCAAGTATACAAAAATGTGTTGCATTCATTCTTCTAAAAGAAACCACTTGAAGAACAACTTTGGCCAACCGATGGAACATCAACCAGAGCTAAAGTACCAGCAGTGAGTAGAACCAAGACAAAAACAAACTAGAAAATTATGCTTTTGCCAGATATGTTTTCCACCTTTCCAAGTCGTATTGTTTAAGGTTTATCTTTTGTAAACAGCATGTCGTACATGCCAGAGAATGCTCATTTAAAAACTCAGGACAATTTAGAAATATGATAGCCAACAAATAGCAATAAGGAGTTAATTATGTTATGAAAAAAAATGGGGAATGGTATTGGAAGGTAATGAATAAACACTGGCTTTCTTATCTGTTGTAGATGGGGGTAAGAATATATCATTTAAACTTGATACATAAAAAAACATAACTAAATTTAAATAATAAAAGACAGACTACAATAATTAAACCAGTTAATAAAGCCAGCTAAAAACAGGTGCTGGGGAAGAGGTGAGAGGAAAAGAAGTTTACTAATTTTTATAACAAGGAAGCAATAGATACTATCGAAATAGAGAATGTAAAATTTTTTATTATCAAGTTAGCCACTGGAAAAACTGAAAATATAAAACTTCCAAGTCATCAGAAGAAGTAAATACATAACAAAGCAGACAGCATAGCCAATACAGTGAACTATTTAAGAAGAAACCATAGGGGCGCCTGGGTGGCGCAGTCGGTTGAGCGTCCAACTTCAGCCAGGTCACGATCTCGCGGTCCGTGAGTTCGAGCCCCGCGTCAGGCTCTGGGCTGATGGCTCAGAGCCTGGAGCCTGTTTCCGATTCTGTGTCTCCCTCTCTCTCTGCCCCTCCCCCGTTCATGCTCTGTCTCTCTCTGTCCCAAAAATAAATAAACGTTGAAAAAAAAAATTAAAAAAAAATAAAAAAATTAAAAAAAAATTAAAAAAAAGAAGAAACCATAAAAACAGAAAGCATAATGTAAAATGTCATGGCACCTAAGATCAAGTATTTCTGTCATTTCAATGGATGTTAATATAGCTGATTTCAAATAATAAAAGAAAAGAATCTTAGATCGCCTCATAAAAAAACCTCAACTATGTACAGTGTTTATTTATTTTTAATGTTTATTTTTCAGAGAGACAGAGAGAGAGATGGAGTGTGAGTAGGAGAGAAGCAGAGGGAGAGAGACACAAAATTCGAAGCAGGCTCCAGGCTCTAAGCGGTCGAACCCACAAACTGCGAGATCATGACCTGAACTGAAGTCAGACACTTAACCAACTGAGCCAACCCAGAAGCCCCTATATACAGTGTTTAAAAGGCACACCCAAACCAAAGTGTTTCTGAAAGGTGGAACATAAAAATCTATGCATAGACAGGGGTCATATTCTTAAAATGAGTCAAATTTGAATTCTAGGTAAAAGCATTAGATGAGATACAGAGGCAGGCTTTATAATGACAAGGGGTACAGTAAATTATGATGGTCTAATAGTTATTAATATCCAAGAACCAAGTAACATAGAATCAACCTTCATACTACATAGAAAAAAAAATAGAAACACTTGTCATCCTACAAAAGATCAAAAAAATTTTAATGATATATAAAATACCTAAATGACATAATTGATAAGGTAGGTGTGTACAGTATTCTTTGAATTTTATATCCTGCAAGAAGAAAATAAATATATTTTTCGAGAGCAGTGAATACTCACAACACTGATTATACAGTAGGTGACAAATGATTCACAATAAAATCCAAACAATGAAAAATTTCTGTGATTTAATTTCAATAACCCACAAATAATTACAAAACTAGAAAGCAAAAGACCCTACCACTGGAAATTATATAAACAAACACTTCTATCAGAAGCAACTCTTGGGTAAAAGAAAAATCTACACCGAAATTCCAGAATATTTAGAAAGGAGTGATTGTAAACGTACTGCATATATGAATCCGTAAGATTCATAAGAAAAAGACAAACTCCTAGTCTTAGTAATGTTAAACAGGCAGAATGTAAATAAGTGAATTAAGCATCCATCTCAGGAAGTTAACAAAAGAACAAAGTAAACTCAAGCAGAAGAAACGAATTAGTACAAATGAAAACCTCAATTAAGGTATTATAAAATAAAAAAGAAACAATAAAATAATCAAATGATTAGCTAATTTCATAGAGAAGGGCACAAACACTAATATATGAAATGAAAATTAAAAATGAGGAAATAGGGGCACTTAGTGGCTCAGTCAGTTATGGATCCCATTCTTGATTTTGGCTCAGGTCACTATCTCACAGTTTGCAAGTTCGAGTTCGAGCCCTACATAGGGCTCTGCACTGACAATGCAGAGGATGCTTGGGATTCTCTGTCTCCCTCTCTCTCTGCTCCTCCCCCACTCACACATGTGCACTCTCTCTCTCTCTCTCCCCCTCTCTCTCCCTCTCTCTCTCTCTCTCAGTAAAATAAACTTTAAAAATTAAAAAAAATTAAAATGGGGAAATATGGTGGCTCAGTCAGCTAAGCATCCAACTCTTGACTTTGGCTCAGGTCATGATCTCATACTTCATAGGATTGAGCCCCACATTGATGGAGCCTCGCTATCAGTGCAGAGCCTGCTTGAGATTCTCTCTCTCCATCTCTGCCCCTCTCCCACTCACACTTTTTCCCTCTCTCTCTCAAAATAAATAAATAAGCATTTAAAATAATAATAATAATAACAGGGAAATAACCACAGACACAGAAGATATTAAAAGAATTGTAGAGAACATTTGCAAAATATAAAAATAAACAACAATATAAATGAAATGAACCTCAAGACTTTTATAGCATGTATTTACCAAAAAGGCAAACTTATACTTCTTTAAAGTCAATATTTCATTGAGAAGCACCCTGAAGCAGTAGCTTAGATTTTGTAAAATATGGTTATAATACTTAAGATATAACTTACTCTTTTAGCAAAGCATGGAAGGTCTGGTCTTTCAGTACTGAGGCTATGCCCTTATTTTGAATTATAACCCAACTTCCAAATGTAATACTTTCAAAGACTCTACAGTCCCATTGAGATTTCCCATTTGAACTGTCTGATTTAAAATCTATAGTTAAGAACTGAGGCAACATTTCTCCTACATGGGTTACTTACAATGGCTTATGGCATCTGGGTTAAAATATTAAGTCAATAAAAATAATTTACTGAATCATAATTACTAAAAAGTAGTTCCAGTCCAGTGAGCTAACATTCCATTCCCAATGGGCAAGAAATTCAATAAGGTTATTTTCACATTGCCTCTAGCACGTTTTCATTCAATTCAAACATATGTGTATGCAAACAAGGTTTCTTTTATGGGGAAAATGTGCACATGTTTAAGTAATTTCTCATATCCACTCACAATTAAAAGAAGGAATCATTTCATTACCTCAAACTTACATGAGTTACTATCACCGACCTTTGGCTACAAATTAAATACTCCTAGCCATTAGGGGTGTTATTACACAAGCAATATTAAAGAAAGCATATGATAATGGAGAGGGGGTATTTACAGAAAATCCTCTCACTAATATTAGGAAAAGAGCTTCTGGGAAAATGGTTCAAAATTAGCCCTTGATTAAGGATGAATTTGCAGAGTCATTCTTATATACATAAGGCCACACCTATACAGCTCTAGTTCCTCACATACCACTAGGTTCTCCGTAAGAACTAGTCTGAGAGACCAACCAATGCCTTTGCAAAGGGAAACAGCCAAATGCAGAACAGGGTACCTGCTGGTGTATTCACATAACAGCTGAGGGGTGCATGTGTATATGCATATCCTGATGTGAACTCCTAGACAGTATGAAGGAAGTGTAGAACATGTAATGCCAGAAGGACCCTAAGAAAACATCTGGTACAACCTTCCCCTAAATCCACTCCCCACTACCACGTCCTAAAACACAAATCTCAGATAAGTCCATTAGGAACTAGAAGAGTGATTTGATTAGTACCACGAACCAGGTGGAATAGAAAAAACAACGAAGAGTCCTCTGGACTTCGTTGAATATGCTGTTAACTCTAGTCCCACCTCATCACTGGATACTGTGTACAGTTTCAGAAGAAAACACACACACATATAGATGCCTTCTACAATTCTCCAGTTCAAACCAGAATCCCAGAAGAAGAGTAATCATAGGAGTAATTTGCTTCCAAAAATTAAGTAACCAGTGAAAGTCCCTATCTCTTGTCGGTTCATGGGACAAAGTTGAGACTGGCCTTCATAAATGTTCTGTGCAGTGTCAGAAGTCTCTGAGTCCATGACATGAACCACCCTTCATGAAGTAACAAGAACTGAATTAACTGTACTGATGTGAGTTGACTGTAATTCAGGCCCCACAGTCTGCATATGTCATCTTGCCTTCAACCTCAGGACCTCGTATCTCAAAGCAGATGTTTTAATGGCAGCTCTTCTAGAGAAGACATCAGTTTTTGGTACTATGCACTTATTCCCCTATTTCTGTACTTCTGTGTACCTTTTTTAAATTTAATATTATTTAAAAAAATTTTTTTTAACATTTATTCATTTATGAGAGAGAGAGAGAATGAGCACAAGCAGGGTAGGGGCAGAGAAAGAAGGATACACAGAATTGAAGCAGGCTCCAGGCTCTGAGCTGTCAGCACAGAGCCCGATGCAGGGCTCGAACTCACAAGCTGTGAGATCATGACCTGAGCTGAAGTCGGACGCTTAACTGACTGAGCCACCCAGGCACCCCTTTTTAAATTTAATTTTAAAGTACTGCCTACTCACTAAAGACTCTGGCTACCCTTGTAGAAAACACAACCCTGTGTCTTAGGATGTAGTAAGTTTAAATATAATTGAAGCAGCAGCATCTAGTGATTTCCTGACCACAAATTGCCACACCTCACTTTGGAATTTGACAACATGGCTTATCTGCTCAAAAGAAACAACCCAACCAATTATAACAGCTAAATTATTATGAGTTAAAGATTAACATGTTAATCCTACAGGACAATGCAAAAGTAACTACCATTTGGTCAACCCATTAAAATAAAGAGTAAAAAGGAAAGTAACCAGTTGACATTTTGACAAAAGACTGCCAAAAACAAGTGCTTGTTTTTTTTTTTTCCAAACAGAAATGTATAGGACAGAAACACCATAATGTTCTGAGAATCAAAATTTAGGTAAGAGTCAGACATCACATGACCAAGAAACAAAAAAACAAAACAAAAAAACAAACAAACAAAAAGCTATGAAACCTTACTCCCCAAAGAAAATTACTGCAGTTCCCATAGTCTTATTATAGCATTGCTGAAATAGAAAATTCAGAAATATCTACTGATGACAGCCCTGAGGAGTAGCACAAGGTACCTGTCTGAAGAACTCCTCCAGGAGTGACATTGTCCAGCGATGATGGAGCTCCCATGCTTTTGCTGGATGGCTAATGTCTGCTGTGTGCAACATCAGGGATAATGCTTTCGGCTTTTCAATTCTGTCAACCCAAAGGACCCAAACACGTGAGGATCAAACTTTCAGAGTTTTTAAAAATCATTGCTTTGTTTTATCTCTTCTATTCTCCCATCTCAAACCCCACTTCAGCTGAACTGGGGGAAAGCATCATTTCATCCTGCAACTGAGCTGGTCATCAGCTGAGTCTCCATGTTTATTGAGCTGCACACCTCACATATAGACTCAAAAGTATCTCTGGAATGACCGCATCATTCAAAAAGACAAGAACCCAAGAGTCACTCACTGCCTTTTGTGGCCTCTCCGCTGAGTGAATCTTTGATGATTTAGTTTCCCACGAAGAATTATTTTAAATTCTTTAAAATCTATCTGTGATATGTACAATTCTCATGCTCTTTCCTCCAAACATCCCCACTTTATGAGACTATTCAGTAACGTTCTCTGAAGAAGGTGCTCTTCAAAGATGCTACAACGTGGACAAGCACCTCTTTGGACACCCATAAAAACACATGAGGTCACAGGGGCACTCACGCTTCTGGCTGCTGCAGAGCAGTCTTCATTGCTTTGATTTGTTGGAAGTGACAGGACATATCCGTGGCCATCACCATCTCAATTACCAAGGTCCGAAACTCCCTTTCAGGGACACCCCGTGGAGAGAGAAGCATAGAAGTAAAAAAATGGAAACCAAAAATTTGTTTATACTTTCTGCCACTTCTAGGCAAAACCAGTTAATTAGTTGTGACATTTCTAATCCACTTGAGCCTTTTAGGTGGGCTTTTTTTCTTTTTTTAATGGGGAATAAGTGAAGGGTAAGGATTAAGGAAATCATTTATTAGGGATATGACACATGGAATATACATATCATTCAGCATGGCTTATTTCACTGAACCTTTGCATAATGGCTAGCACAAAAATATTCGATAAACAGCTGACTGTTTAATTAAAATATAAGTACTATTTGCATCACCGTAGATTCAGAACTCTGTAAGGATTCAAATAGTTTTGCCTCTGGTGGCACCTGGGTGGCTCAGTTGGTTAAACATAGGACTTTTGATTTCGGCTCAGGTCATGATCTCACAGTTCATGGGTTTGAGCTCTGTGTCCAGCTCTGTGCTGACAGTGCAGAGCCTCCTTGGGATTCTCTCTCTCTCTCTGCTCCTCCCCATTTGCTCTCTCTCTCAAAATAAATAAACTTTAAATAAAATAAATGGTTTTGCCTCTAATCTTTGAAACACCTGACCTACATTTACATGACTTGCAGGGTTGCCATATACATCACAAAGTGTGCTAAGCATTTTAAATGGGTTATATCCTTTGTCATAACATTAACCAAAGCAAGAGATAAATTTTATTATCTATTTTCTAGAAAATAAATTTTACAACAGTGTGAAGGGGTTAAGTAACTTCCTAAATGTCATATAGCTAGTAGCCATGTCCATATTCAAACTCAGGTGTGCCTAAATTCATTCAAAGACACATAATGTCATTTAGGCACTAGAATTAGTTATCCACGATTTTTTTTTGAGCGTCAAAATAATTTTCTTAGGAAGTTTTGAAAGTTTTAAAAAAAGTTCAAATCAAATAGAAGGTGAAAAACATATTTTAAATACAAAACTCAGATTTTAAGAAGCTAAGATTTATTCCTAGATATCTTAATTAGTTTTGGTGCAATTGTAAATGGGATCAATTCCTTGATTTTTTGTTCTGCTGCTTCATTATTGATATACAGAAATGCAACTGATTTCTATATATTGATTTTATATCCTGTGACTTTACTGAATTTGCTGAATTGCACTGCTAGGTATTTACCCAAAGGGTACAAAAATATAGATTTGTAGGGGTACAGGTACCCCAATGTTTATAGCCTCATTATCAATAATAGCCAAACTATGGAAAGAGTCCAAATGTCCACTGATTGATGAATGGATAAAGATGTGGTGTGTGTGTCTGTGTGTGTGTGTGTGTGTGTGTGTGTGCTGATATCAATGTAGATAGATAGATATAGATATATTACTCAGCCATCAAAAGGAATGAAGTCTTGCCATTTGCAGTGACGTGGATAGAGCTAGAGTGTATTATGCTAAGTGAAATAAATCAGAAAAAGACAAATACCACATGATTTCACTCATATGTGGAATTTAAGAAACATATAGGAAGGGGGAAAAAGAGAGAGAAACAAACCATAAGAGACTCTTTACAACAGAGAACAAACTGAGGGTTGATGGAGGGAGGTGGGTGGGGGATGGGCTAAATGGGTGATGGGTATTAAGGAGGGTACTTGTGTTGAGCACTGGGTGTTATATGCAAGTGATGAATCACTGAATTCTACTCCCGGGGTGGGGAGGGGGGGCAGGGGCAGAAGATAAAGGCAACACAAGTTTCCTAAGGTAACAAACAGCAAGTATTTCCAAAGTGCCTATAATATATTTGAATATTTGTGTTAAGCAAAAGACAGATGGGGGGGGGGGGACAGAGAGAAAGAGAAGAGAGAGAGCAAAGGGAGGGAGGTGAGCAGTGGGGGGAAGCAGAAGAAAGGGTGCCATAAACATTTCAAATAGTATTATTTCTCCAAAAGCAGCATATTTCATCTCTCCTCACGGTTCCTTTCTTGGCCTCCAAATCTCTCTCCTGCCTCATCCTTACCTCCAGTCATCCTTTGAGAGATTGATCAAAATATTCATTTCCTCATCCTCTTGCAGAAGGCGGTAAGCTGCACTTAAATGGTGATTTTCTAATACGGACCTATCGTTGTACAGAATAGCAGGGTCAGACCTGAGCAGAAAGCCAAGAAAATAATTTAGGATGTTAAACGGTTGAGATTTTTCAGGTAACTCTCTCAAGCTAGAATGCATCGTCTTTTTTCCAAATGTAATAATTATCTTTGCCCCATGCCATTTATATCAACCAAAAAGCTAAAACCAAACACTACAAATTATCAATAGATATATGTAGGGTATTTTAATGTCAATATGTGAATGTGAAATATGTGATATCCAACCTGAGAATTCTCTGAAAACTATTCTATAACCAGATCTCAATTATCTCTACTAGTAGCAAAGGTGATTTCATAAAACATGGGTCAACTCAAACTTCCTTGTATCTTCTGGAATAACGTTAATTTTTAAAAATTTTATTCAATGAAAGAATTTGTTTATTATCATTATAATTCTCTTAACACATACCACTTGATAGGTACAGTGTGCCAAGTTCCTCTGGTAGTGCCTTGATCTTAAAATTTGCCGTGTTAAAGTCATACGTGTAAAATTGAGAGTAAAGATGATAAGAATTATATGACAGTTTTTAGTCACTTTCTTACAGACCATTGCACCAAACACAGAGCTGTGTGTTTACTATTTCAATATCTTCAGTTTAATGAAATCTTAGATTATTACAGGTTATTTGATGCTCATCAAGGAAGCCAAGTCTCAGTGATCTAAAGTGACTTCACAGAACCCCATAGTACCTAAGTGTCAGGGTTGGGATAAAGGCAAGTTCTTCTGAAAAGTCAGCCACTGCTCCCCACAATAACTGCTGACTGTCATTGGCCACACTTTGGGATATATCTAGCATACCTTTAAAGTGTTAGGCTTAATATACCATCAAAGGACAAAGAACCAGGTCACAGATTTAGTTTTCTGTGCAGGGATCACACAGGCTGAGATGCTTTGAACAAAGTTCTATTAAAGAAGCCAATGTTTAAATTCTATTCTAAACGAAGCATACCTGAACCCACTGGAATATCCCCACTCCTATGGAGATAACACAAAACATACAAATGTCGTGGTGAAAGGTCTGGTCTTATATCTTTTAAGTCAGGCTCTAACTGACGTATACTTTGTGACATTAAGCTCATGTCCAGCTGCTGTAATTAAGCCATTTCCTCTGAGTTGGGATTGGTTTTGACATTGGTCTCCAGCAAAGACCCATGTACAGTCCACCCACCTCTCTTCCTTCAGCAAGTGCTATTCACCACAGCCTCTGTCCTCAGAGCAAAGGCTCCACTCATAGACATCCACTAAGCAGAGCTGCTCTGAGGAATTCCCTATATTTAAAGACCTTGCAAGTAAACCACAAAAGGCTGCTTCCCAGTAGCTGAGGCTCCTCTATGTGAAGAAGCAGGAGGTAGACAATGAAGCTAATGGCTTAAGTCCCTTTGTCTGCTGCTATCTATTGTAATTCCCCTTCTGAACAGAGATCAGACAGTACTGTCTTCTGTTGTGTACCCCATAATTAAGTGTTGGGTTCATTAAATACATGTCAATTGATTTAATGAACACAATCCTATCTAGAGTGTGCACCTGCTTTTTCAAGTGAAACAGCAAGTATTTAGTTGGTTTAAATTCTCATCTCTCCCTGCTACGTTCTTCCTCTTAGCCATGCCATCTTTCCCCAAATTCTAGCTTCTTTTGATTACTATGCCAAGGCCCTATTAACCCTACTGTCAGAGTTCCATATAATTGTCTTAAGAGAAGGTAAGCTCTTGGGCCAGGACAGGACTGATAAGGTTTCATCCTAAATGGAAAAGACAATTGCCTGAGACTGCTTGCCTGGAATTCTGTGCTGAGAGCAATATTAAGGAAAAATGTGAAGCTTCGTTTTAAAAAAACAAGTTAGCAATATCTGTTATAGTAAAGAGGTTCAGAGTGGAGCACTTGGACCCATATTTAATACTCCCCACAGAGGTTCATTACAGTGGGTACATAGGTTGTCTATAGTAAGGAGGTCTACATGAGACAACCTAGCTCCCCAGGCCTTATGTGAGGGAGCAATGCAAGCACTCAACAGAGCAGGGATAAAATCAAGAAGGATAAGAAGAGCCTCCCCAGAATCCCGTAGATCATAGGGCAAGAAGGCTCAGGTATTGTTCATGTCAACAGAAACACCCCAAGCCTGGCCCATGCTCGCTGATTTAGTCTACTTGGCATCTTCACCTTTATGTGAACTGTTCTACCGCCTAGTAGAAATAGTATGCATAGTCCCTGTATAAGTAAACAAATAGCTAGCATCAGAATAGAGAAGAAAAGGATATCCATATTTGATGTGAATAAAATATGAGAATTGGGAGCAGATGGCTTCTCAAATTCTAAATCTTGGTCAAAGTTCACCACGCTGATATCTTGTTGAAAAGTTGATTTTTTTCAGAAACGCCAAGGTAGAGCAACCATGCAAAAGAAAGGTGACTAACACCTTTCTGACTTCTCAATCTCGGTCCCTGCCCCCTCCTGCCTCTTCTCCAAATATTCAACATCCTCACCGGGTCTGAATGTGGAAATTGTTGGTGGTTCCGGTGTGCTCATAGTCATGGATGGCAGCTGAGAAGATTATAGCAAAGATCTCCAGCTCCGTCAGCCAGTTCTGAAAGGGAGATTACAGGGCAATCAGATAATCTGTCTCTTTCTCAGACAGAGTCTTCAGCTTGCTGACAACACACCCACATCGCTGTCTTTCCGCCCTGCAGCTGGCAAGCTGTTGTCAAACACACGTTTTCTGACAGACAGAATTTTTTTTTTCCTGCGAGGAGACTGGGGGACATGTGATTTGAGAGCAGCATGCCCTGCAAGGTTAAAAAAAAGCCAACGAGTAGTTTTATTATTTTTTTTCCAGGAAGCAAAAAACAACAAACATGAAGACTTTAAAAGCCCTCATTGTATTCTTCCCCAAATTCCACATAAAGTTTCTGGGTAGACACAGAAAAAAATGTATTAAAAATTTCAATGCAATACCAAGAACACACAGAGAACACACAGAAAACCTGATGTCTCTCCACTAGAAAGTGGGTAGTAGACAGATGGAAAGGTAACACCTGGCCTTCTACCTTATGTGTGCTGATCTTTGAGAAGACCTCTCCCCATCCATGCCACCAAAACTGGCTGTAATCCAAGGTTCTCAGAGCGTGTTCCCTGGACCATCAGAGGTAGCATCACCTGTCAGCTTGTTACAAATACAAATCCTACCCCCCATCACCCCAAACCAGAAACTCTGGATTTTACCACCAATCTGTGTTTTACCATGCAATCCGGACAATTCTGATGTATACTAGAATTTGATAGCCACTGCATATTTGAAGCTCTCTTAACTGACTTCCATTTCAATAACTTGAGATTCACTGATGCTTCCCATCCCTTCTGTAAACCATACTGCCCAATGCCCATATGACAGAACATCCATGACTGCTAGCCCAACCTTTGGGACCCTCAGCTCACTTTTGTTACTAGTTGAATCAATACAAGTTTCAGTGTGGTTTATTCCAAGCCCTGTTTTGACAAGTTGCACTTGTTATTATGATTACATAATTAAATATGATATAAAACCAATAAAATAGGAACACGAAAATGTAACTGTTTACCTATCGTACCTAAATTCAATGATTTAGACAGTGTGGCAAGTGTGAGACAGAAGGAAACAACTATAAAAATTTAGAGGGATTCTGCCCTGAGTTTGTTTCATGAGTATCTTTAAGTTCCCATTTCCCTTTGAAGAAATGAAAGTAGAAATTTTAGATAGGAGCAGGGTTAAAGCAAGACAAATATGAGTACCCACATCAGCAGAATTCAGAAAAGAGCCAGGAGTCAGAATTAAAGATTAGTGAACACAATATATTTACTTGATTTAAGTTAGTACAAAGTGATTAAAAATTAACACATACATTTTCATAATTCCCACCTCAACTTTTTCTTCCCAATTAACTACTAATTTTGATATTCATCTTGAAAACTTCTTGAGAATTATTACCTTCTTTGTGGATAACTGAGGGTAAAATAAATAAACTACAGACAACCTATGGGGGAAAAAAGACCTTACAGTTTGCAAAAGAATAAGTATAGAGATACTCAGGGGGAAAAAAAAAACGCTACACTTTTGCAAATGATTTCTAGCAGAATTCAGCATGAAATGTCAGGAAACTTTCTGGCATCTTTGATAGATTACACTTCAAAAATACAAGCTAGAGTGCCTGGGTGGCTCAGTCCATTGAGCCCATCTGACTCTTGATTTAGGCTCAGGTCATGATCTCATGGTTCATGAGTTTGAGCCCCACACTACCAGAGTTGAGCCTTCTTGGGGGTCTCTCTGCCTCCCTGTCTCTCTGCCCTGACCCTCCCCCATTTATGCTCTTGTACTTTCTCTCTCAAAATAAATAAAGTTTAAAAAAAATACAAACTGATCTATAGGGAATAGAAAGACATAAACACAGACTAAGATGAAAAACCAAGAAAATGAAATTAACATTTAAGATAAGTAAGAATTTCAAGTGAACTGAACTTGCAGTGCCCTCCCTGAAAGCAGTGAGGGGCGTTTTCATCGGGCCTAGTGCCTACAGGGGCTCACTTTACATCAGGCAGCATTCTAGGTGCTTCACACACAGAAACTCATGCCATACACACTACTCCGTAAGGTAGGTACTGTTGTTGCCTCCATTTTCTAGATGAGAAAACTGAAGCTGGGAGATGTCCGATGACTTACCCAAGGTCACACAGCTAGCCATGTGAAGACCCACATACTAGGTCTCCAGAATTCCCACTGAATCTCTGTCACATTTCCTTTGGGTCATTGTTCCTGTGTTTACTCAGTTTTACATAAAATTATATAGGTATACTTTTATATTACACATGCTCTTGCTACTTTCCATACATATATATTTTTTTATTTTGGCAATGTCTTTCTTTTCTTCACCAACACCCTGTCCCCACTCGATGGCCTTCACTGTCTCTACCCATCTCATCCCCCAGTGTATCTCTTTCTCTAAACTCATGCAAAGTTAACATTTTATTTTAATTAATTTTGTTTATTTATTTTGAGAGAGAAAGAGAGCATGTGAGCAGCACAGGAGCAGAGAGAGAGGGAGAGAGAGAATTCCAAGCAGGCTCCATGCTGTCAGTGCAAAGCCCAACATGGGGTTTGATCCTAATCATGACCTGAGCCAATACCAAGAGTTGCATACTTAACCAACTGAGCCAGCCAGGTGCCCCCCAAAAGTTAACATTTTAAAATAAGATTATGAGGCTATCTTGGAGCCTGTCAAGCCCTGCTTGGAACAGAGCTTCTAAAATGACAAGTATATCTGGAACACTGTAGTCCAAGGCTATTCCTATTGGCTATAAGCAGGGTCCCTGGAAGCACACAGCTCTTCTTAAAACAGAAAATATTACACTAGAGGTGAAACTGAATTCTCTCTAGGCAGGAGAGTGTTCGTGTGTACAAAGAAAAGGTGACCCCTGGTGGCACACCCAACAAAACCAGAGTATCTGAGGAAAGGTAATTCATGCTCATGGAAACAGTGGCATGATTCATGCCAAATTCCAAAGCAACCTTCCTGGTAGGGCCATTGGACACAAACCCATGTGATGTTTTACCCCTCAAGGATTTAAACTCATGGGAAAACAAATATGAGTGTAGGGGTTTTTTCCTATTGTTAAATAAATAAATCAATAAGTCAATCAATAAAAAGATTATGACTGGGAGACAGTATACCATCTAAACAAATCTGAATCACAGAGCATCAGCCCAGACAGTAGGCATCTAAATAACTACATAATTATGGTTCTATTACAAATATCAGTGTAACTTCTCCCCTTTGCCCAAATACACTAACAAGATCCTATCTTACTTCTAATAAACCAAAACCAGCAAATGATTTAAATAAGCAAACAACAACAAAAAAAATAAGACCATACCCTTTAAAAGTCATTTTAACACCCGTGCTTTTCAAAACACCCTGTGGATGCTTAGAAATCAGTTCTGTTTCTTGAGGCTAAGAAGGACAGATGGTATCTGGCACAAAAGGAAGGAAGGAAGGATACAGGAAGAAAGGAACAGAGGAAGGGAGGGAAAAGAGAAAAAAAGGAAAAGAGAAAGGGAAGGGGAGGGAAGGAAACAGAGAAGAGAGAAGAGAAGAGAAAAAAAAGAAAAGAAAGGAAAAGAAAAGAAAAAAGAAAAGAAAAGAAAAAAGAGTGAGAAACAGCTTCACAGATGGACCTTGAAGATTGGACAGAACAAGAAATGGAAGAGGGCATTTTCAGAAGAATGAAGAAATGAGCCAGTCCCAGTATCAAAAGCTGATTCATCATGAGTAAGGAAATGATTCCCTTTAGAGGAGTAGGAGTTCGGGCTACTTAGAGCCCTGGCACTAGAAGCCAGAGTGAGGAACACAAACCAGATTCAACAGGCAATGAAGTTTACATGCAAGAGGGTAACGCAGTCAGCATGCCAGTGAGGGGGAGAAATAAGAACAGTACTTCTGCATGGCAAAGTCCTTACAGGATGCAGAGATAGTATGAAGGTAGAATTCATTGCTAACTCATAGCAGTCAACTGACTGCAAGTGGGCAGAAGAGGTTGTATTCAAGGATAAGAGTGAATTAAAGATGGTCCTAATATTACTAGCCTAAGTGACAACAATACAAAACAAAACAAAACAAAACAAAACAAAACAAAACAAAATAATGGGTAGTATTAGATAGCATCATTAATAGAGACAAAGAAGGTGGAAGAAGTTATTTTGAGGGAAATTAGGCTTCATATTTTTTTATGTTCACTTATTTATTTTGAGAGACAGAAGAGAGTACGAACACACAAGTGGGGAAGGGATAGAGAGAGAGGGAGAGAGAATTCCAAGCAGGCTCCATGGTGTCAGTGCAGAGCCCAATGCAGGGCTCGATCCAATGAACCGTGAGATCATAACCTGAGCCAAAATCAAGAGTCAGATGCTTGGCTGACTGAGCCACCCAGGAGCCCCTGGCCTCCGTATTTTAATATGGTCCAGATCTTCTTGCCTTTTCCAAATTAATTAGTGTGAACCCAGAAGTTTTTATGACAACCCAAAAGTAAGAAATTTAAGTCCCACATGAATTGTATTCCAGAGTTATCAAACTGTGACAAGGGACAAGCCACAGATCCTATCAGCATCTCCCTATCTATAAAATATGAGTGTCACAACTAATTCAATAACAGGGATGCCGTGACAACTGGTAGCAGTGGACTTCGAATTCTGTAGTGCATGACTCAGGAAGCAAGCGCCATATGTGTGGGCATGCGGGCAGGTGGAGGGCAGTGGACACCTCAAGGAAAACGACATGGGCAAAACTGCTAGAGGGGACATTATTAGCAAGTTATGGCTTTGATATGGGAATGACAGTTTCTCTGTAATGTTTCCACCCCTATATTAGTTTTCTATTGCTACCTTAAATTACCACAAACTTAAGGCTCAAAGAACACCTCCCAGTTATTGGTCAACAGTTCTTCTGTAGGTCAGAAGCAGCATAGTGTGGCTGGATTTTCCAGTGAGAATCTCAAATGGCTGAAATCAAGGT
Source organism: Lynx rufus (assembly GCF_022079265.1). NCBI lineage: Eukaryota > Metazoa > Chordata > Mammalia > Carnivora > Felidae > Lynx > Lynx rufus. The sequence continues at coordinate 123,726,061 of NW_025814856.1, forward strand.
GTTTGCAGGGCTGTGTACTTTTCTGGAAGCTCTGTGGAAAACTCTGTTTCCAGGTACATTCAGGGCATTGGCAGAATTCGTTTCCTTCTTGTGCTTTCCACTCGGCCCCCTCCATCTTCAAGCTAGCAACGGCTTGTGGAGTCCTCACACTTCCTCTGCCACCTCTTGACTTTCAAGGACCCACATGTACATTGGGCCCTCCTGGAGAATCCGGGCTCATCTCCCTACTTCATGGAACCCTGATGGAACCTTCACTGTATTCGTGTTCTGGCATCCAAGGTGCCATTAGTGTTGCAGCAGAGGGCAAATCATGGGGGCAAAAATTCTGTTGACCACAAAGACTAATAAAATCATTTAGCACTCTTTAACCATTTATATGTGCTTAGTGTTTCCTTTATATGATGACAAAATATATGATCAAAAGTACAAGATATACAGCTTCTCCCTTCTAAAAAAAAAAAATAAGCAAAAGGAAAATTAATGGCACTTGTCTGACAAAAGCAATGAAAGGGGCCAAGGGATGGCTTTGCAGTTTGGAATCTTTTCTTAAATCAAACCTAAATCAAACTTTGGAGCTCGGAGTCTAATTCATATTTATTCAATCAACAACTCTTCAGTCTACTTCTGTTCAAGGATTTTTCTCTTAAAAGTAGGCAAAATAATTCTGAAAGGATTCAAGCATCTCCTCAGAATCTAAGTTAAGCAATAATGAGTAATATAAACAGATTACAGTGAGTAATACTGTTGATGTTGAAGCCCAGACATCACTTTATCAATAGGATGTTTTGATTCCCTACGTGTCTTACAGTTTATAAAACTGAAATGATTTAAAGCGTTTTCCCCCTCTTGGTTTGTAATGAAAGGTTAGAGTAACAATATGCTCTCCATTCATCAGAATGCTCCCCACTGTTTTTGTAAGCTTGCAATGAAAGAAATTTGTTTTGAGCTGCATTTCCAAGAGAGTGTGGGCGGGAAGTAGTTTCTATATTTAAGAATGATTCTGAATATGGCCTGAATTGATAATGAAAATTCAATGGCAAACGAGCTCATTTAAGAACAGTATGCAGCACATCATGATCATTGGCTGCTAGGATATAACATTCATGTTAATGATAACTTGCATTAGCATAAATACTTGGAGTTTTTCTCGAGGGCTAAAAAAGCTATGTATGATTCACCTTTATATCTCCATTGTACACAGTACACAGAAAGTACTGACTAAATATATGTTGAATAGATGTGTCCAAAGTACGTTTTTACATCCATTTTGATCCTCACCACAATATTTTCAGGGATCACATGAGGACACTGAGGTGTAAGAATATCAGGGGCTTATTTTTTTATGTTTCTATTTTGGCCACAGATATTATAAAAGTATAGCTAAATACATAAATGCATGGTGTTAGAAGTCAATCCTGGGACCAAATCATGGCTCTACTACTCTATTTGTTTGCTTGGGCTGCCATAACAAAATGGCCACCGACTAGGCAGCTTAAACAAGAGAAATGTATTTTTTCAGTTCTAGAGGCTAGAAGTCCAAGATCAAGGCATTGGCAGGGTTGGTTTGTGGTGAGAGCCCTCTTCTCAGGTTGCAGATGGCCACTTTTGTGTTGTGATCTCACATGGCCTTTCCTATGCACACATGCATGTCTACAATCTTAATCTCCTCTTTGTACAAGGACAACAGTCATACTGGTCCACCTATGTGACCTAAATTATGTCTTTAAAGATCTTGTCTCCAAATATAGTCACATTCTGAAGCACTGGAGATTAGGACTTTCAACAATATAAACTGGGGAGTGGAGGGTGGGGGGAGACCAAAGTCTGCCTATGACAGAGACTTTATAACAGGGCAATCGTAACTCTGTGAATAGGTTTCCTCCTACTTTCTACTGAATTTGTGTCTTTTCTTGTTGATTCCTTTCTATAACCTGGATCTTAATCCTTGCTCTCTGTATATTTTCCTTACATCATTATGATGATTCTTTTTACCCTACAGGTTTTAATTTTAATACACTCAGCTTAATCAGTATTTTTATATAACTTTTGTGTTTAAGAAAGAATTTCCTTTTTCAAGTACATAAACATATTCTCATAGTTTCTTCTAATATGATCGGATTTTTATTTTTGTATTCACATCTTTAATTCATTTGTCTGATATTTGGCAAATGATTTAAAGTAGAACAATAACATTCTTTTTCCCCCCAAATGAACAACAGTCCTCAAAACACTTGTTGAACTGAATCATTTTCCCTGTAATGTTGTCATCTATATACACATCCTTACCTTCTCACTTGCAATCTTTCTTCATTATCCTCTACTCAGTGTTCCATCCTCACCAAAGCACTGAGACCACTCAAGCCAAGGACACAAATGACTTCCATGTGCCAAAGGCAGTGATTACTTGTCTATCCTCATACTACTGGACATTTTGGGATGTGTCACACAGTTCACTATTCTCTTTTGAAGCACTTTCCTTCCTTGGCTTCCATGACACTGCAATCTTTTGGTTTTTATTCCATGTCACTGACCACTCCTTTTTAGTTACCATTAGTGGCTCTAATTCTTTACCTTCATTTTAAACTCTAGACTCCTCCAGGACTCACTGTAGAGCCCCTTCTACTTCTCTATTCACACCCCCTCCTTAGATAATCTCATCTAATTCCATGTCTTTTGCATAACATTGATATGCTGTAGATTTCCTAACCTACATGAGAATCCCTGACCTCTTTCCAGAGGTCTAGACTCCATTCATTCTCTTTCCGCTGGACATTTCCACACTGATGTCTAATAAGGATCTGAAACTCAACATATCTAAATCAAAACTGTTGACTCCCCCTCTCCCAAAGCCTGTTTTGCCACCAGGCTCTCTCATCAACCCCATTTATCAAACCAAAGGTGTAAGATGTACTCTTTTAAATTTCTAAATTCTACTTACTACCCAGTCCTTTTAACTCTACCTCAAAGACAGATGTTTTTGTCTCTGTATCCCAGGATTGTCCTTCCGTGTTCAAACTACTCTTATCTCTCTGGTAGACTTCTACAGTACCTCTTCCACCAGGCTGCCTCAAAATCTATCCTCCACAGTAACACTTTTCTAATATTTATCAGAGCACATCACTCCCCTGTCTGAAATCCTTTAGAGGCCTCACTCTGCACCTAGAAACTATACTTAAACTCGTTACTCAGGCCTATAAAGCCAAACTTGGTTTGATTCCTACCTTCTCCAAACTTGTCTTGTACCACTGTTCCCCTCATGTACTTTTATATTCTGCTCCTTGAATGCTGCAAAGCTGTTCTCTCGTGACGGGATATGTGCTAGTTCCACCTTAACTCTACCGGCATACTCTTCTTCAGTCCTTGGCATGGCTCAAGCTAAAACTCATGACCATCTCAGATTAAATATTACCTCCAGAGAGAGACCTTTCCTAACTGTCTAATGAAATTCCCAGTTTTGTCTGCGTGGGTGCCCTATTTTAATTCTTTACAGAACACTACAATATATTCTTTGTTTATTTTTTCATTGGTCTTCTATTTATAACCTCCCACTAGAACAGAAGTTCTGTAAGAGCAGCAATGTATCCTCATCCTGTAAAAATGTACCTAGTACATAATAAGTGCTCAATAAATAAATTTGGGTTTTGTTTTTGAAACTTTACTCAATTTCATTCATCTATTTGTCTATTTTTACACAAATACCATCCTGTCTTTATTTTATTTTATTGTATTTTATTGTATTTTATTTTACTTTATTTTATTTTTGAGAGAGAGAGAGGAGAAGAGGGGCAGAGAGAGAGAGAGAGAGAGAGAGAGAGAGAGAGAGAGAATCTCAAACAGGCTCCATGCTGTCAGCATGGAGCTCCATCTCACAAACAGTGAGATCATGACCTGAGCCAAAATCAAGAGTTGGACACTTAACTCAGTCACCCAGGTGCCCTGACCACCCTGTCTTTATTACTATAGTTTCAGCATCTATTTTAATACCTAGTAGAATAAGGACTACCGCATCACATACATTTTTTTCAAAACTGTTTTTTCCACAGTTGTGAAATATCTATTTTACATATATTTCATACTCAGTTTATCGTGTTTCATTACTTTTCATTGGTATTGCTTTGAATTTATAGATTAGTTTGAGGAAAACTGACATCTATATAACACTGAAGATTTACATTAAAAAATATAATGTATTTCTTTTTTTATTTAAACGTTGTTTCTCTGCCCTTTAGTTTTACAGTTTCCTTTTTATCACTTTTAAAGTTATTCATTAGCAATTTATTGATTTTTTTAAAAAAATTCTCAGGAATGTGTGTTTTTCTATTACACTTGTTAATTTCCAGTCAAGAGGATAGCTACTTTATCTAGATCTTATTGAGGACTTTAATTTGATGTAATAATTTTTGGTTGATTTTCTTGATTTTTTAAATGAGATGGTAAAATTATTTTCACACGATACTTCTTCAACTTTTTTAGATATGATACTGCATTGGCTGAGACCTCCAGAAAAATGCTCAATATCAACATTAATGCGGGCATCCCTGTTTTGTTCCATGCCTTCATGGAACCACCATTAACTAAGCCTGATTTTTGTTTCTGGCAAAAATCTTTTATCACATTAAACAGGTCCCCTTTATGCATGGGTGGCTCAGTCAGTTAAGTATCCAACTTCAGCTCAGGCCATGATCTCGCAGTCAGGTCCATGGGTTCAAGCCCCACACTGGGCTCTGTGCTGACAGCTCAGAGCCTGCTTCGGACTCTGTGTCTCCCTCTCTCTCTGCTCCTCCCCAACTCATGCTCTGTCTCTCTCAAAAAATAAATAAACGTGGGGCAACTGGGTGGCTCAGTTGGTTGAGTGCCCAACTATGGCTCAGGTCATGATCTCATGGTTTGTGGGTTTGAGCCCTGCATCAGGCTCTGTACTGATGGCTCAGAGCCTGGAGCCTGCTTCAGATTCTATGTCTCACTCTCTCTCTGCCCCTCTCCCATTCATGCTCTGTGTCTCAAAAATAAATAAACATTTTTTATCTCAATAAATATATATATATATATATATATATTAAAGTTTTTTAAAAAATCAGTTTTACAACAAAAAACTGAACATTGATACGAGGTTTTTGGGGGCAGTCCAGCAAAGTTTTACTAACAATTCCTAACTGTTGAGCTTCCTTTATGACATAGATAGAGCACTTCATCTTTTTCATAGTTTACTCCTAACCATCACAGTATTTCTACAAGATGGAATATTTTTTCACCATTTTAAGAATGAGGAAATCTTGACTCAGAGATTTATGCAATTTATCATAGGTCACAAAAATCTAATAAGTAATTACTCAAGGATTTATGTGCCACTATATCTTGCTTCAAAGCCCACACTCTTCCCACTGTGTTCCATTTTTAATTCAGTGAGACATTAGACCAAGTCTTTCAACATGCCCTAGAGGAAAAAATAACAAATGTGTTGAGCTTATGGGCTAATTAATAACCATAGCTGAAGAATGTCTACCTTGATGTCAACTCTGAAGAAGATTTCAAAGGAAAAAGTCACAAGAGAACCAACATAGAGAACTAGCTGTTTGTCACTAATAGCTATATCTTGTCAAATTAATGGCTCCCATCAAAGCAAAATGGGAAAAGGCATAGATAAGCAAGTTAAACAGGTCAGTTCATACAATGGATTATAGAACAGAGATTCAAAAACATCTAAGGAGTTGAAATGTTGGGCCAAAACGAGCAAGAAAAGTTTCACATGGTTAGAAGTAACATTGACCCTTAGGTCAAACAAATCAAATACACATACATAGGATGAGAATAACCACAGTCCTTGTGAAAAAGGTCTAGTGGTTTAAACCAAAAGCTAACCGTGTGTTATGTGGGTGCCAGGCACATTGGTACAATTCCAGTATACATGGATAGCACTGTCATTGGCCATAGCAAGAGGTTAATAGTACTACTCTCCATATCTGGAAATACAGATTTCGTTCTAGAAATTATATTTAATTTGGCCATAGCCTAATAAAGATGCAAGTCACTATCTCATATTCATTTCATCAAGTCCAGGATGGAGAAAATATCAGAGGCAATGAAGAACCCCAAGACCTTCAGTGACTGGTTAGGTAATTTGGGGGGAGCAGGAAGTCCACGCACCAGTGCACTTCTTGTGCCTCCAATAAAAAAAAATCATCATCCCATTTTTTCGTGTCATCTAAGAATTCCTGTCCGTACTTACCGCTACTCCTGTCTTATAAAGGAGGTAATGCACAGTCTGTGTAACGTCAGCAGCATGCATTAAATTGTGGTAAGGATTTTTATGCTTGCTGTATCCTACTTCCAGGGCCTCCACAAATGAGACAAGAGCAGAAATGGGGATCTGAAAGAGAGCAGGAAGGTGGTTTAGCTAGTGATTTGGTAGCCTGAAGTGAGGGAGCAGAAATCTAAGGCACTCTAGCTGCCTCTTTCTGGAGGCATAACATACCACGTGAAGAAACGTGAACTTTTCAAAATTAGTAAAAATCACTGAACAAATTATCAGCTGATTTGAAAAATCTCCCAGGAAGTCCCTGGTTTAAGAACAGTCTTGCCTGCAAATTGCTTTTTGTGCTCAGTTTTGAGCTCCAGGGGGAACGAAACAGGATCATCTCAAAGACATTTAGGGCAGAAAGGTAGGTGTTCATTTATATCTCAAGAAAAGGGTCAAGTCTTTTATTTCTTGAGAAATAAATGAATACAAGCTGTGTAGCATATATCATTTATTTGGGGGGGAAACACAAAGTACATAGAGATCTCAAGTTGTAAAATCATTGCAAAATAAACTTAGGCTGCCACCTCCTGAAAACTGTGCCCTTTAGAAGGAGTGATTGTATGCCCTGGACACATGGAAAAAACACAACAAAATATGTTCTATTACTTGGCAATTTATTATTGTTGCATTGCAATTTGGATTAATATTTCCAAATAACCTAATTCTTTTTTTGTCTCAAATATGTATAATATACATACCTGCTTTTTTTGTGTGTGGCAGAAAATAAAGACTAGTGCAAAATACTTCTACCAAAAAAAAGGGGCCCCTGAAAACATTCACTGTATTTCTGTTCTGGATAAATTCCTTGGTTAAGAGTAAATTATCAAATATAACACTGGGGAAAAAAGAGAGAGTGTGTATTCCAGTATTCCAGGAGACTAACCATCACGTTAGAAAGGAAAAAAAAAAAAAGGAAAATGTTTTACTATTACGCTTTGTGAGCATCCATTACATGTTCTTCCTTGGGCACATCCTTCAATATTTACCATTTGTGGGTTTTTAAAAATGTAAATGTTGCCTCTCATCTGTCAGAGACTAAGTCATTATCATTTTTAAGATGAAGATTCAATAAACCTAGGTTCTTTGGACCGTTCATGAGAGATCCATGAGTCACTGAAGTGTTAGGTTACAAGATGTGCATATGTGCACAAGAACTGAGTATCCACCAGGTTTTCAAGCAGATTTTTGATACAAAAGTAATTGAGGACCACTGCATTTCTGGCTATGTAAGAAATACACCTCCACCTGTGTTAGGAAAGTGATAAAGAACTGTGCTGTCTAGAGAAATCAAGGCATTATATTAAAAAAACAAAAAACAAAAACCCTGCGATTTCCAGAGGTTCATCCATATGATGAGAGAAGTGCAAGGAACATGGTACGATAAAGGTCACTGGACAAATGCACAGATTCCCTGAGGAACCTGGCCCCACCTCTAGAGTCCGTGGTATTAGAAAGCACAGGGGTTTGAACACTGAAAACAATTCATGCTCTTTACTTAAAGTTAAAGAATTAATTTGAAGCATGAATGGCTGGGAAATACCGATGATCTGTCACAGATGATAAGTGAGAGCGTTTGTCTGAATCTGAGCCAAGTGGTGGGGAAAGAAGTTTGCAGAGACAGCAGATGCACACTCTGTCTCCATTACTGTCTCCATGCCAGGAGTGCTTGACAATACATGAAATCAGGCTGAAATGAGATCCGCAGGCCGAGTTGTAGGGGAGTTCTGCTAGTCCACACTTCCGGTTGTACTTCTAGGAAGACTGGGATCAAACTGTGTGGCTCCGGCCTCTTGCCTGCCGTGAGCCCCACTGGACAAGGACTTAGGGAAAAGTTCCCACTGCAGAATTCAGGGAAGCGTCTGTCTGGATGATGCGTCCCAAGTCACCCACAGCAGTTTTCAGTCCATATTAAAAGGATTCTCTTGGTCTTAGCCCAAAAGTCATGCAAGGGTGGACAAAGCATGCATATTTTAAAAGTAGGCAGTGGGGCTCCTGAGTGGCCCCTCAGGTGGTTGGGCGTCCGACTTCGGCTCAGGTCATGACCTCACAGCCTGTGAGTTCGAGCCCCACGCTGGGCTCTGTGCTGACACCTCAGAGCCTGGAGCCTGCTTCAGAGTCTGTGTCTCCCTCTCTCTCTGCCCTTCCTCTGCTCAAGCTCTGTCTCTCTCTCTCTCAAGAATAAATAAACGCTAAAAAAATTTAAAATAAATTAAATAAATAAATAAAAGTAGGCACTGACCTTGAAACGGCTGATCAGATCATAGCGTGTGAGTAATTCATAGAAAATGAATTTCAGTGCATGATCCCCGCTGGCCTCATTGAGGGAAAAGACATCAAAGGACCACTTGTCCACATCCTGTATGGCAGGGCAGGAGAAAGAATGCCTTAGTCCATAGCCACTTGCACAGCTACCAGTCTCCCCACTTGGGAGTTACCCCATAACCCTCACCCAGGATTTTCACAGCCCAAAACTCTAACACCCTTTCCGTCCTCAAACTTTTTCCAATTTGGCACACATAAGTAGCATGTACTGATAAAATAATTTTAAGTAGTCTTACTATTTGTAACAACAGCTCTAATTTATGGAGTGCCTACCACATGCTAGGCATTGTGATGTGTGATAAATACATGATTTGTCCTGAAAACAACCCTAAGTGGTAGGCAGTATTGGTCACATCTTACAGATGAGAAAACTGAGAAGTGCATTTCCCTCAGACGCACCACAAATGAAGTGTTATAGACACAAGTGGGGGCGAGGACACAAAAACAGTCAACAGATGCCTCAGCTCAGGCTCTTTCCATTAAGCCTGTCCACTACACCGCTGAACTTCTTTATTCACTTCACAACATCTTTATTCACTTCACAACAACCTAGGGTGCTTCCCTCCTCCAAACTTCTCCCCAGTCCCTTACTATTACCTATGGACTTCCTCTTAGTCCACAGTTGGGAACATTAACCCACTTAAAATCTTCAGAAAAATGCCTGATACAGAATACAAGTAATATGTCACTTCAGTTCAAACTGCTGAGCTAAAACCGTGGAGAAAGATTTCATTTCACAAAACAGAAAAATGCTACCACTTTTGGAGTCACTGATCTGAGAACCTAGCCCTCAAATCTGTAAGTCACTTTACTAAAAAAAGTAAAACTAAGACCTAAGCTGAAGGCGCTCCTCACACACCATTCTTGAAGTTCAAAGGCTTATATGTCTATAAAGATATAGACTCCAAGATATATGTAAACTTGTCTGATGTGTCTTTGACTTATAGTCAGCCACTTGTGGATGTAGTAAACAAAAGTGCGTTTAAGCAATAGTTAAAGCAACAGTTATTTGGTTTCTTGTGTCAAGAGTTTCACTTTCAGGGGTGCCTGGGTGGCTCAGTTAGTTAAAGCTTCCAACCTTGGCTCAGGTCATGATCTCGTGGTTTGTGAGTTTGAACTCCACATCAGGCTCGGCACTGGTGGTACAGAGCCTACTTGGGATTCTCTCTCCTTCCCTTTTTCTCTCTGCCCCTTCCCCACTTGTGCATTCTCTCTCTCTCTCTCTCTCTCTCTCTCTCTCTTTCTCTCTCTGTGTCTCTCTCTCTCTCATAAATAAATAAACTTAAAAAGGGGGAGGTTAACTTTTGGTAAAGACAGTGTCCTGCCATAAGCATGACAATAAGGACCCATGTGAGACCATGTTGAGTCAAGGTAAAGTGTCAGATGCTTCCCTGGAAGAGACTCTGATGGTCTGGAACTGTTAACCTAAGTGGCTCTCACCTCAGCCCTCAGTGCATTCCAACATCAGCCAGCTATTCCAATCCTGTCCCGTCTCAAACATCCCAACCACCAAAGATCATCCTAAGGCCACTAGAGTCTCTCTCTTGGATGCCAGGGCACAGGAAAACTGAATCATATATAGGGAAAACAAAACTTTTCCAAAAGGGTTTCAGTGGATTGCTTCAACTGACACTTACTGGTAACCTCACCTCAGCCTTCTATAATTTCTCCTCCATTATAACAACTAAAGAAATAGCTCTAAGTACTGAGCATATTTTCTGTGCCAGGCTCAGTGAGAGAAGTGTTAATGTACATTTGCTAGCCCTCACAAATCTAGAAATAGGTGTTACTTTCTCCACTTTTACAGATGGCAACCTCTGAAAGACGAGAGGAATTGGCTAATGCCATTTGGTAGCAGATCCAGGTAACAGTCCCACTGATATCACTGCCAACAGATGGCATTGTAAACTCAGTGAATATATGCTGTGACTGAGGTCTCATGCCCTAAATGCCCAACAGGGCCCAGGCCATAGACAGCGGGGCCATTTAAGATAACCCACGACCTAAAGCTTCACCTTAGCTACCATAATTGCCATTGTCATGCCATCCATCATCTGACCATTAGTCCTAAGGAAAAGTCCACAGACAACTCAGTAGGTGGGAAAACATTTTGTGATTTTTTTAATCCTATTCTCTCAAATGAATAGAAAAGAGAAAGGCTGTCACTGAAAATTGAGAAATCATCACAGTAAGAAGTCATTATTTATTCTGAATATTAGGAGTTAGGGAAACAGGAGGAAGAGTGTGAATAGTGAGATGGATGTTCTCTCCTGCCACTCATTTTTATTTTTTTAAATAAAGAATATGTTTATTATTTTTTTAATATGAAATTTATTGTCAAATTGGTTTCCATACAACATCCAGTGTGCCTCCCAACAGGTGACCTCCTCAATGCCCATCACCCACTTTCCCCTCCCTCACACTCCTCATCAACCCTCATTTTTTTCTCAGTTTTTAAGAGTCTCTTATGGTTTGCCTCCCTCCCTCTCCTTTTTTCCCCCTTCCCCTCCCCCATGGTCTTCTGTTAAGTTTCTCAGGATCCACTTAAGAGTGAAAACATATGGTATTTGTCTTTCTCTGTAGGACTTATTTCACTTAGCATAACACTCTCCAGTTCCATCCACATTGCTACAAAAGGCCATATTTCATTCTTTCTCATTGCCAAGTAGTATTCCATTGTATATATAAACCACAACTTCTTTATCCATTTGTCAGTTGATGGAGATTTAGGCTCTTTCCATAATTTGGCTATTGTTGAAAGTGCTGCTATAAACATTGGGGTACAAGTGCCCCTATGCATCAGCACTCCTGTTCCCTTGGGTAAATTCCTAGCAGTGCTATTGCTGGGTCATAGGGTAGATCTATTTTTAATTTTTTGAGGAACCTCCACACTGTTTTCCAGACTCTGCCACTCATTTTTAAAAGGGCCGTAGTTGTGATTCTCCAATTTTAATGTTCTTCAGAACCACCCAAGGTGCTCAGGAAAAAATGCTGATTCTTGGGTGAGGGACTTGCAGAATCCTACTGCAGGACGTGGAGTCTCCATTTTTAACAAGCACCTACTTTAACTGTCTTAAGCCATTCTTCCTGTCTTACCAAACTTGGCCCAAGGCCCATTCCCGAAGAAAAATTTCATGAACTTCCTATCAGTCTAACATAGCCTGAAACTCCTCATTTCCTCCCACTTTAAACCTGGAGTCTGCCCAGGGTGTCTCTTTCTAAGTTACACAACAGCTGCCTTCTAAACAATAACAACACTTCTATAATTTCAATAACCCCACCTCAAAAGATTAGAGAGAAAACTCCCCAAATGAGAAGCTAGCATATATTGGATGGAAAAAATTAAAAGAACAAAAATTTCAAATTTAGAGATTGGTGGTGGTTAATTATTCTCTTATTTAAGTGTGATTTTATGCCATGTTCTTACATTAATCACAAAGGTTAACACGTCAGTGGCATGATGGTTATTTTACTGAATTGTATTTTCTAAGTCTTTCAGGAAATTTTCTATAATAGAAGGAAACAATAGTGGTTCCATATAAACTGCTGGCAATGAAGTAGAAATAACCTTTCCTAACAAGCACCACCTAAAACAAAAAAAAAAAAAAAAAAGAAAAAGGAAAGAAAAAAAAAAAGAATATCTGTGTGATCTTGCCAACTCCCCTTCAATCCACTGCAGATAAAACCAAAGTCTTGTGGGGTGGGGGGTGGGGTAGAAATATTACATTGTAAAAAGATCTTGAACTTCCCCAGTAAACAGCGGACAGGATCAAGACAAAGGGAAGCTTTAGCCTTATGCACATTATCAGCAATACTTGTAGAGAAGGGTAGTAATTTGGAGAGTTAGTACTTATTCTTGGGCTGTATCATCTAGGTTCCTTTCCCCTCAGAAAGACAACATGTGCTCATCTGAGAATTACTTTTCCCTAAGCTAAAAAATAACAATTCATGGATATCCCAGGTTGCTCCACATTTTCTTCAGTTATTTTGCATAGAAAAGACGCTCCAATTTAGAAGAAATATTTTCATAAATTTCTTAGCACAGGTATAACTACCTGTATTGATGTTCACAATAAAAGAAGAAATTATAAGATAAAGTCTTCTTTTAATGTCCCTAAGCTTTCATTGAATGTTTCAGGTTCCGTTAAGAAAATCAATGCAGCTTCATAATGGGTGTTATGAAACATCAGATCTCGTGAAGCGATTTCACTGATTAAATGAGAAATGTCGCTACGAATTTCACCAATGTATTGGGCACTGGTGGGGGGATTGAAAAGGAGTGACAGGAAACGTGTCTTCTTGCTGTAACCTTCTCGAGTATCTTTCCTGTTCTTAGGATGAGCTAAGAGGCAGAAAATGGAGAACTGAGAATCTGAATACAGGGTCTCACAAATTCAATTAGTGAATGTTCTTGCAGCAACAGAAAGAGACTATGAAATATATAATCAAAATGGCCCCAAAAGGCTCACTCTTGACATTGAATTAAGCATTCCCATCCCTGATTCCATAAATAGGTAACTTAAGTTATCTTCCAAAAATATCATCAGGTAATACATGTTTCAGGTTTCAGAGAAAGACAACAATACATTCAACAATAGTAATGATGCTAGGATGTCCCTGAGCAAATGGATGATTCCATGTACAGACATCATGCAATGTCAAGGAGCCAAGTGATCTGGCCCTTAGCACATATCCACCCTCAAATCCAGAAGCCAGATCCGCCTTAGTACAGCCAGGATAACCTCAAACCAGTGGACCTGAACGGATGCACATCTAGAGGAATACATCCACTTTGAGGCTTTTAGAGATATTTTATACAATTCCAAGAGCTTGCCTGACAAAATAATTCTCCAGGACTTAGCACACTTAGACTCAAATGTCTATGTAACTTCTCATGGAACTTTTGGGCTCAGTGGGAGTCTTGGGTAAACAGTAGGATACATGGGTTCTGGGGACACACATTCATGCAGTAAAACGTTACTGAGAGCTTACAATGTGATTGGAACTCTGGTATCAAACTTTAGCTCTGGCTCTCATTAACTGTATCTTTTTAAAAATCTCACTAAGTCTCAGTTTCTTCATCTACAAAATGGGCTTAGAGTAGATAATCAGATAATACCACTTTGATCAGCAAAGATCCTTCTGATGGTGATGTAGAAAAATATGAAACCCACACTGTGTGATTTAAAAAATTATCAGGGTGCCTGGGTGGCTCAGTTGGTTAAATATCTGACTCTTGATTTCAGTTCAGGTCATGATTTCACGGTCATGATCTCGCCACCATGAGATTGAGCCCCGTGTCAGGCTCTTGCTGAGCATGGAGCCTACTTGGGATTCTCTCTCTCTTTTCTCCCCTTCTCTCTCTGGCCCTTCCCTACTCATTCTCTCTCTCCCCCTGTCTCTCTCTCTCAAAATAAATAAATAAGCATTTATAAATAAATAAACAACAGAAAGAAGGAAAAAAATTAGCAAGACAAAGGCAAAAAGATTGTGATACTGTAAGAACAGATAAGTGAAAAATAAGAAGTCAAGAATGACTGGGAAACCTGTACATGAAAGCCTCTCATTTTCTAACAACAAATGTAACTGTACTTTTTATAGGATACCATGTACACTGTAAGATCTTTTCATTGGTATTACCTTTAGTGCTTCAATAACAGCTGGTGGGTAGCTCAGTCCAACCATGTTTGATGTCCGTCTATACATTCTGGCAAAGTCAGAGGGGAAAAATGCAATGTCATATCTTACAAACAGGAATTAGCAGGACACACACTTATACTAAGTGCTGACAAATAATGAGAAGTCATGTCGTTGGGTGAGCCAAGAAACGTAATGGTGTTTTACAACCTTTTTCACAGACATTCAAGTCGCCTAAGAAAGAGTTAAATTCAAGAGAAATTAAAGCAATCCCAAATACGTGAACCATTGGAAAGAAACAAAAAAAATTAATCTCTGTGCCCCAAATTGGAAAGTCAATTATTAAAATGGGTCACTTCTTCTGCCAGAAGTGAATTATAGTACAGCATAGACAGTATGCAAAGTAGCACTTTAACCTGAATGAGGAACTCCTATGGGCAACCCATTTGGAAGAGCTTGTTCTTTAGAACTGTCAGAAACAAAAAGAAAAATGTCCCAGGTGAACTGTGAACTGAATGTGGCATTTCTAAAACCTGTAACTGTGTAATGAGGGTCATAGGAAGAATAAATTGATTTGTGCAGTAAGGATTATAGCAAGAAGAAATCAATTACTGCAATCTATTTCTGGGGAAGGGGGCAATTTAACTTAAAGAGCAAAATGGCCAACAAAATTGGAAAGTGTCATGGGGAACTCAAAGCCTTTCAACAAACTGGTCCCTCTGGGTCAACAACCTCAAGGCATCTTTGCCCTGTTCCAAATGCAGGCACTATCCACATATGTCAAAGGATGATGGATTAGATGACGGCCTTTTTTAAAACTCAAACCAGATCTTTTCTAGTTAACAGAAGCATTCTAAGCAAAGGCAAACGCTTGTCCTAATGATGCTACAGAGATTAAATAGATATGTTTTGGCAATCTCTCATTCAAGACTATCTGTTTCCACCAGAATTTTCTGGTTTATAAAGACACCAAAATTAAATCAAAGAAAAGCTTTCAGTTGTTGGAAACTGGTGTTCCTTTTGCTGCTTTGGTCACTGAATGACAGCTATCTTTACCTCTCCACAAATATCCCGGCCTGCACTGCATGGACAATGCTCTTGAACCGTGGCTTCTCCTCGCTCCTTCTGAGCATCATCCCCATCTGCCTCGTGAAGGTGGAGGCCAGCCAGTCTCGGACCTCAGAAGGCACTGCATCTGACTGAATGTCACTGAGTTCATCCTCTGTATCCAGGAGTCGCCTGAACGGAGGAAATACAACCAGGACACTGAGATTAAATCTGAAGTTAGAGCTCTCTGTTCAAAACAGCTGCTCCTTCTTTCTACCCCACCTGCATACATAGGTACAACGAAACCAGATAAAAATGGCCACAAAAAATACAGCATGTTTTTAGTAAGGCTTGTAAAACCTCACCATTTATGTTTCAGGATGGTTCTGTCTACCAGACTGGACAAAGAAACACAGAACTCAGAGGAAGTCAAATATACTCCATCTCAGGCTGTAGGTCTCAGACCCAATGCACTAAGGAGCACCCAGTATCTGTATTCCTAGGTTTGTGGAATTTGAATGGGATATAAATCCTCCACTTAAACATGCATTCACAGGGAGGTTTATTTTAGAGATGGACCATGTGGCATTATTTTGGGTTTAAAAAAAGAATATTTAAAGACTTTGCTATAGACAATAATACTGTATCACAAACTCCGAAGTTGCTAAGAGACTAGATCTTAATTGTTCCCACCACAAAAAAATAATGATGATTATGTGACCTGATAGAGGTGTTAGCTAACGCTATGGTGGTAACATTATAGTATATAACATATAATAAATCAACCACTGTACAACTGAAAGTTACCCAATGTTATACATCAATTATAAATAAATTTTTAATAAAAATAAGTTTAAAATAAAATAAAATAAATATTTTTTTAAAAATTTAATTTAAAAGAGAAAAAGAACTACTTTGTAAAATATTATCTAAATCACATCAACCCAGTCCTCTGAAATAATAAACATCTGAAATGATGTCAACTGATATTCTTTCTAGTTTGATAGCACATTATAGAAATTCAAATTCTAAATTCAAGAAAAATTTCCAAAATAATTCAGTTCTTTATTTGAGCTCAGTTACGTAAGTCAGATGTGCTTACCTGACTTTTCAAACTTGTTCATAGGTCAGACCACCAGAAGAGAACATAAATAGTAATGAGTTATAATAAAATTATATTTTATATTTATATTAAGCCCTGCTAAAAATAAGCAGTATAAACAGGTGTTCATAAAAAGGGTTTTTTTAAAAAGGTTCTTTGTTCCCCCCCCTTTAGACACATCAATTGGGGGGCAGGGGAGAAAATGAAACATTTGGGAAAAACTAAGATATAAAATTTCCTTAAATTAGGAACCAAGCATGTCACCAAACACTAAGCCACATACATAATTCTTAGATCAGGGGGAAATCCTTTCAGATTGGAATCTGGTACAGGAAAGTAAGACTGACAGAGGAGCCTGTCTGAATTAGGAAAAAGAAGATAAGATTTTCATATTTACCATGTCAACATTTTTCAAAAGAAAAGCTGTTTTGCTATTTTCAAATGCATTTGGTGACTGGAAGTGCTTTCATACTTTTGGGTAATTCAAGTGGGATGAGTCTATTAAGAAAATCAGTAACATGTAAGATTGAAGGAGGAATTCTCGGTGCTTAAGGGGATAAATGCTTCACTACCACTTCAGGAGTTTCCGCTTAGAGACAGATGTGAATTAAAACACGAACATAATTTTTAGGCTGAGGCTGACAATGTGCAATAATTACAGTGGAACTCTACACTTGATAAGAAATCTTACCATATTTTTAAAAATCATTTCTTCTCCTCTTACATTATCTCACTTCATTGTCATAAAGGCCATGTGAGAGAAGTTCAAGTAGCTTCTTTTCTAGATGAGGGGGTACAGAGGATGTGTGAGGGTAAAAATCTACCTGATTCCTTTGTGGAAACTAAAGTGCCATGACCAGTCATTTGACTGCTACCCCATACAGGCCATGGGGGACATTTCAGAAAACCACATGACAGAAAACTTCCCATCAGTGCACTAACTTCTGTCATTTCTAGCTTACCTGGTTTCATCAATGTACACGGATTCAAGTACCGTGGCTGCATATTCCAAATTCTTCTTAAGATCTACCACTGAAGCCTCTCCTCTCTCTAATTGTTTGACCAAAGACCGTAGCCTAGGGGAAAAAAAAGACATGACTAAACTAGAATAGAGGAAACAAAGAACAATCTTACAATTATAGTGACACATTTTACAGCCATTGAATATTTTTATTTATCCCAATATACCTGAAAGGAAAACACAAATCTAGTGATGGAGTAGACCAGTATTTCTCAAAAGAGCAAGTTATAAAACAAACACATACGTTTTTGCCAATGTGAAGCAAAAACAAAAAATGTTCTCATCCACCAGGCACTGACCACCCCCGAGACTTCTAGCTATCTTTTATCTAAGAGTTCCCTAAATTACCAATGATTTTGCTGCTTCTCTGATTTCAATTTTTTTGGTTCTAATTGGACGTATTAAAGCATGAGCAGCACCATTATTCACCAAATGCCACTGGAGATTCCACTGTGTTGAAGACTATGTTATGTTGGTTCAGCAGTGACCAGCTTCATGAGCCTGCATGGGTAACCTCATGGCCAACGGGTATTCCAGGATAGGTAAGGAGAGTCAGACCACCAAAATACCCATAGAGGGCTACATAAGGAATACATGAAGAGAAACTATTTTCCTGGACAGGAGGAATTCCTTGCAGATTAATACCCCAGCTCTAAGCGGGGGGTGGTGGGGGGGTGGGGGGGGGGGAAAGAGGCTGGATAATAAACCAAGGTAACGAAGACAAGACCTTCCCCACTGCTGGTCAAGTATTCCAGACAATGTAAAAGAAATGATAAAATATGCTCTCTTATTTATATCAACATTATCCCCACAGAGAAGGAGTTAGCATATATGAGAGCAATAAAATGACAGCAGAAGATCAAAGTCCAGTAACTGAGAACACTGTAAATACCAGAGATATGGAGGTTGAACAAACTCCTTGGGCTGTTTGACACTAGGTAAAGAAAAGAGCAGAAACTTTGAGGACAACCTTGGGTCTGAGCCCCATATCCCAACATATTAGCTATGCTATACCAGGCCAGTTATTTAACTTCTCTGAGTGTCAGCTAAAAAAAAAAAAAAAAAAAAAAAAAAAAAAAAGGGAGATTCAACCACCAAATGTTCTAAGTTGATATAAAGATTAAATCAAATTGATATTAATATGTTCACATCAATCATGTGGATTTTTTCTAGCTTCAATATAATTAACACATCACATTGTATAAATTTAAGGTGTGCAACACAGTGATTTGACACATGTATATACTGCAAAAATGATTACCAGAATAGGATTAGTTAACACATTCATCATCTCAAATATTTACAACCTGTTTGTGTGTGTGTGTGTGTGTGTGTGTGTGTGGCAAAGACATTTAAGATTTACTCTGTTGGCAACTTTCAAGTATACAATACTTGAAACTAATACTTGCTAACTATAATCACGGTGCTATAATCACCAAAACACATTAGATCCCCAAAACTTATTCATCTTATAACTAAAAGTCTCTATTCTTTGACCAACATCTCCTCATTTCCTCTTTGTTTTTCTGAAGGTAATTGTTACTATTATTGTTGCTGTTATTCAGTGACCTTGATCATCAGAGGCAGCCAGACAGGAAACATTCTAGCAATATACCTAAGAGTATTATGAAGTCTCCATTTCCCAAGGCTATGCCCATGTTCCTGACTTCAAAATATCCTCAGATTTGCCATCATAAGAGATAATAGGTCACTTCTTGGCCAGGTGTAGACTACTCCCCTCCAGATCTACATGAAAATGATCACCTGTAAATACTGAGGAAAAGTTCTGGATTAACCTTAAACAGTAGGTCAGCCACACAAAAGAAATTCCCAGGAATTTCAGTGATATAAAATACAGAAGAAATTAGATTGAGGATGGTCACTACTGGACTTGTGAATCTCCAGCATGTAATGGGAAAACAGGCAAAGGAAACCAGCAGAGGCCTCTGTGGGCTTAGAGGTAAGGATCAGCCCTGTGGCTCCCATTAGCAGCACTAGGAAGTGTTCTGGATTTCAGGGGCAGCAGGACAGGGAGTTGGCATGGAAGGGCTTACCAGTCACTCACACACAGTGGACAGCCAGCCTGCCAAAGAATGGGGAGATTGTTGTAGCTGTGAGCCCTGAGAGCTATTCCAAATAAGGAATGGAAGTTCTTTAGCAAAACACATTCCTGGCTAAGTCTGCCTCTAATTTTGACTCTCACCTCCAGGGGCCCAACTACCCCCAAGATGTCTGGAATCTCAACCAGCAAAGTCAAATGAGGGTAAATTTTTAAAAAAATTTTTTTAATTTTCTCCCTTCATTTGGGGTTTAAAGATTCCACCAGGAATTGACATGAATTTCTAATAGGACCCATGTCAAATCTCAAAACCTAAGAGGAATGAACCAAAAGTAAAAAAAAAAAAAAAAATGGCTAGGCAAAACGTAAGACTAATAGAAGTAAGGACCAGATGATTCTGTCTACCTGCAATAGGGCTTCCATAAGAAATAAACAAACAGAAGCAGCTTTAGTCAAATAAGTTTTCCTAGACTGAAGAAAGCCTTTTGTAAGAGGATGAAAAGGGATCAGATAAAACCAGGAAAAAATAAATAAAAACATCCAACATTTGCTGTTGTAATTTTTCATTTCAAGGAATAGAGAAAAGAACTTGAAAACGTTTGAGAAAATAAAATATATGACTTACAAAGTAAATAGAAATGTAGCTGGCCATAGAATTCTACCATGCCAAATACCAGAGAGCAATTTAAAAGTAATACCATTTTTTAAAGAATAATGTGGTATAATTCAAGAGATCTATGTCTATATCTATACAGTAGAATTGCCTACAAATATATTCTCAGGTGTGGATAAGTTCAAAAATCCATCATTAATATGATTTTCCAAAAAAACAAAACAAAACAAAAAAACAATAAACTTGAAGGCATACTCTAGGACAGTGATCTTTCAAGGGTGGGAGTACATTCATGGTTCTCCCATTAAATGGATTGTGAATTCATGACCTAGATTTAACTAAGCCAGTCTTTACAAAATAGACAAGTAGTTTCAAAGATTTTAACAAATGGCAGATGAAACACAATCCTAATTATATAAGGCCAAGGAAATATAAAAATGACTGACAGGTCTTCTCCCAAGACAAGCTCCTGTTCCTAGTAGAAGGGCTTCCTATGTCACTTTTATGAACCAAAAAGCAATTATAATCGTCAAAAACAACTGAAATTATTAAGAACATTATATGGAATACTGCTTTGAATCCACTATTCTTAAAGATCCCTACTCCCAGGAAAGCACAATATCGGGGCAATACAAGTCTAGAAGAGTTGGGTATCATCTTGTGATCTCGCACCAGGGCCACAGGCCAGAACAGGAGTGGGGTTCCCAGGGAAAGCATCACCTGGAATCCCACTCCACAGTTCAGATTAGAGCGCTGAAAATCATCTCCCCTGGAAAGTCCCAGGCTTGGTACCACAAGTAGCAGAAAATCAACAGTGTGGGGCTCCATCCTCATGTAGTCACCAGTCGTGCCAGTCAGACATTGGGCATAGACACATTTATGTATCCGCTGTGAAGGTCTGACACGACAGAAAGTTGGAAACAGAAGCAAACCCACAACTGAGTGACTTCAACAAACCCAGAGAAGAAATAATACAGAATAAAGTACCTTTAGGATGCGTAAGAAGTACTAAAAATTCTTGTCTGTTCCCATTTCCCTGGCTTATGAGATGAGCAAAAGATTCTACCTACACCCTGGTGGACACAAAGGAAACCTAGGACATACTCAGTGTGTTTATGGAGAGCACCTAGTTGACAGTCACCTCTCTTTGTTCAAGAACAACTAAACAGAAATATATTAAAAAAAAAAAAAAAGAAATATATATATATACACATTATTATATATTATATATTATATATTACATATCATATATATACTTATGTATATACTTATAATATATACTTATATAATATATTATTATACATATAATATATATATAACATATCAATGAAAAGATTCAGCATTAAAGAAAGAGAATACAGCACTCAAAATGAAGAGCAAGGACTCACTTTCAAAAATAAAATTCACTAATGGCAACAGAAGTAAGTTTCAGGGAACATCTGCTTTGTGTTCAATAAAATTCAAGAAAACATGGATCTGTGAAACAAAGGTGAGAGCGGAAATCATAATGTAATAAAAAGCAAACATATTGAGACAGGAAAAGAAATTTAAAAGAAACAAAACACGACAATAGAAAGACTATATAAACTTTTTTTTTTAGAAAAAAAGAAGTAAATGGTGACCAACTTTTTAGACGCCCAGCTCCTATTTGGACTGGCACCCATCAAACACAAGCCATAGCTGTCCCTGTCCACATAGCTGCCAGCTTTATGCTTTATGCAGCCACCACACAAACCCTAGAAAATTCCAAATGTCCTTATTTTCAAATATTGTTGAGCTCTAAGACAGCATTCAGGTGGGTGTTTCTCCACTGGCCCCCTCTACACCCTCTCCTCCTTATCCTTCTTGGAATATGACGCCCTGTCCTTCCCTACCTACCACATGAAACTGTAGCTTCGTGAATGGAAGAGTTTCAAATTAGCTCTTTCACCACTGCCACCAAATCCCTAGATTTGAATCCATCTTAAGAAGAGTTGTCTAAAAATAGCCAAGATCTCTCATACCCACTTACAAAGTATTTTTGTTAACTTTGGAGAAGACTAGCTAAAGGAGGAAGGCTCGGATGCCCTCCTTTGTTTTCCTAGTGAAATTTGTCTGGGTATTTTTCCATGTGGATTCTTTTCACCTAAAAGCCAAGGTCCCAAAGGACCAATCCCAGGTGAGCTCTACTCTATATAACTAGCTATTTAATACTATTCATAAGAAATTTTGGTCCCGGCACCTAAAGGAAGGGAGAGAGGGAGAAAGCTGAGGGAGGGAAAAGGGAAATATACAACAATACCAATAATAAAGTTTCTCTTCTGCGTGAATGTTCATAGTTTCCAGCACTACATTTATTTCTGTCACCATGGCTGCCAGATAATGGTTCCAATATAGAAGTGCAACACCATTTTAGGACTAGCTTATGCTTTCAAACTTTGGCAATATGCCTTTCTGTTATGAAGGGTATAATTTTATTGTGGATGAACCACGGCATCTTTACCCGAGTCCTCCACTTCTCTACAGAAGCTGCTTTCCACAGGCTTCCCAGCTACAAGGCATATGATGAAATGGCTGTGTTACTTAGTTTCCCGTGCCCTCAAGCCCAGAGCAAGTGCTGGATGCTGAGTTACCTTGAGACCATGCCATTATTTGAAACGCATATAAGCATCAGAAGAGAGGAACTAAGTGAGGAAAGGCCGAACACCATATTTTTGAATTTGAAAGGCTGTTGGAATGGATAATTTTCTAGAACCAATGGGGTTGATTTTATTAGGAAACAACTTTTTGACTCAACTTCATAACCCAGAAAATTGCCCTACAATGGACTAAGTGCTACTCCCCACCCAAGTGACGTCCTAAAAACCCTCCTATACTATGCTTTGAAAGCACATATATTCGTTGAGCTTTAGACACTACTACAATGAAATCATCAGAAAAGCCTACCAAGCAAAAATAAACTGGAATAAAAAGCCAGGAAATACGTTTTCTTATTATCGGTCCTTTCTGCCCCAGGTTATTCCCTTTGAGAATGGATAAGCAGCAACAAAAATGCCACCGGGGCCAAGGATGGCTGTTATCTCAGACAGGCTTTGTTTAATTTGAAAGAATGTAAAAGGGAACTGGATCTTTTAAAACACTTCCCGTGCAGGTTCCAGGGAATCATGAGTCCTAAAAACTCTTTTGAATAAAACACTCAGTGTTTCAGTTCATCACATCCGTGTATTTGTAAGGCAAAAACATCTCTGTGTACTTTTCACACACCTGTTTCCTCCATGTCACTCCCATCCCCTGCCACTTACCTAAATGCCACAGAAAGTAAATTAGAACAATTCCTCCTAAAACAGCCCTAAAGTGGGATACTCTAAGTGACCCTCAGATTTATGTTTTAATGTCATCTGCCAATGCCATCTGAGTATTTTTCTGGTTTGTTTTTATAATTAATTAGGGTGCCTGCACTTGTAACACTCATTCAGCATGTGCTGGGTGCTTTCTGTATGCAGACACTGTGACAGGCTCTAACGATCCAAAGGAGAAAATGCACAACTTTTCCTTAATTAGGGAAGATGGATAGCTAATAGGCACCTGCCATGAAGCATGGCAAGCATGATCCCTGAGGTGACAAAGGTGCTAAGAAAGCAAAAAGGAGGGGAATGTACAAATAACAAGGCACTCACTTGAGGAGATGACATCAGAGCCACTGGAGGCCAGATAGGCATCAGCCAGGCAAGCGAGATAAACAAAACAAAACGAAAAACTGGCAAACTTTAGACTAAGGGAGCAGCCAGAAGACTGTGATCCATTCAGGAAATTCCCACAGGTAGCTGGAACTTAGGGGTGTGTGAAGAGATAAAACTTTAGAAGAAGGCAGAAAGAAGCCAGACCCTGGCGGGACTATTGTGCCAAGCTAAAGAAATTTAATTTTCTCCTGGAGATAATGTGGATTCCCCTGGACAACTTTTAAATGGGGTAGGGAGCGGCATGATAAGATTTTCATTTTTTTTAAATTTAAGTTTATTTATTATTGAGAGAGAGAGAGAGAGAGAGCGTGAGCAGGGGAGGTGCGGAAAGAGAGGGAGAGAGAGAGATCCCAAGCGGGCTCCACACTGTGAGTGTGAAGTCGGATGCAGGGCTCAAACTCATGAACCCGTGAGACCGTGACCCTAACCGACACTTAAACAACTGAGACACCCAGGCGTCCTAAAGAGTAGCGTTTTAAAAGATCTAGCAGCAGAGCAAAGGAGTGCAGTTACTTAGTAAGTGGGAAAATTCTATACATTTTTGTTGTAATTAGGCTTGTCTAATAGCCTGAACAGTGCAGTAGGAATATAATCTCTCATGTGAGAGCGCAGTGATAAATAAGGTGTTGCATGAGTTTGGTGGTAGTATGGAGTGCTGTTTTTAATAATTTCTGGGAAAGGACTTGTTTGGAGCATGTGATATCCTGATATAGTGACCCCCAAAAGCAGGAACACCAACAAAAATGATGACTGGCAAGAATAGCCTAGTTATGTAACTTTTACCTTTTGTTAATGCCCTAAATAAAAGAGAATTTTGCTTCTATGGCTCCCAACATGCTTAGGCACAGGTTCAAATAGATTTAAATAGATTATTGGGCTCGAATTATTCTTTCACTTAAAAAAAACACAACTGGGTGCCTAGGTGCATTTCTGTATTTTTACAAACGCTATTGACTAGTAAAAACATAATGTTATACAAGACTTTAAATATCATTAACAAAATTGACCTAATTGAACATGTACAGTGTTTCAGTTAGTTGCAGAGTACGTTCTCTTCAAATGCACATGTAACAGTTATCAAAATTGACTATATGCTAGGTCATAGCAAAAATATCAACAAATTTCAAATAATTGAAATCAGATAATGTTCTCTAATAACAGTGGAACTCAGGTTGAAGTCAATTAACAAAAAAAATGAATAGAAATATTCTAAATGTTTCAAAATTTAGGAATATACTTCTAAATAACCGTGGGTCAAAGATTAAATGAGAAAATCATTCTAATGTCAATAAAAATATGATACATCAAACGTGTGGCATTCAGGTAAAGCAGTGCTGAGAGGGAAATATATAGTCTTTTATTTTTTAATTTTTTAACATTTATTCATTTTTGAGAGACAGACAGAGAACATGAGTGGGGGAAGGGCAGAGAGAGAGGGACACATAGAATTTGAGGCAGGCTCCAGGCTCTGAGCTGTCAGCACAGAGCCTGATGTGGGGCTTGAACTAATGGACCGAGAGACCATGACCTAAGCCGAAGTCAGATGCCTAACCCACTGGGTCACCCAGGTGCCCCTGGAAATATATAGTCTTAACTAACTAGATCAGAAAGGAAGAACATCTGAAAATAAGTGATCTCATTATCTATCTCAAGAAATTAGAAAAAGTAAGTTAACCCATCTCAAGAAAACAGAAGAAGAACAAGTTAATCCAGAAGAAGTTAAAGATAGCAAAAAAATAAATAAACACAATAAACAAAACTTAATTAAGTAGAAAACAAACGTTTACTTAGGAAAAATAAAGCCAAAATAATTACAAAAAATAATCACCAAAACCAAAAGCTAGGTAAATCAATAAAGCTTAATAATTGAATTTAATAATTCAAATAATTGAAAAGCTTAATGAAATGGTTAAGCCAAACAAGACTGATCAAGACCAAAAAAAAGGCACAAGTAACCAAATATCAAGAATAAAAGAGTGAATATTACTACAGATCCCAGAGACATTTTAAAAAATACTAAAAAATAACATAAATACTTTTCTGCAGATACATTTAAAAATTGAGATAAAATTTTTAAATTTCAGACAACTTAATTTATCAAAAAATTTTATAAGAAAAAAGATAAAATATAAATACTTCTGTATCCACTGAAGAAACTGAATCCATAGTTTAATATTTTACCACAAAGAAAATGACAGTGCTAAATCATTTTATCAATGAATTCATCCAAAGAGGACATAACACAATCTTCCAGAGAAAAGCAAAAGAAGAAACATTTTCCAATTCATTTTGTGAAGCCAGCATACTCTTGCATCCAAAACTAAACAAGACAATTATAATAACAGAATTACAGATCAGCCTCTCATAAACATAGATGCAAAAATCCTAAACAGAATTTTAGCAAACTAAATCCAGAGATAAATAAAATGGAAAGCAAACACCAAGCAAACTTGCAAAATGCAAGGTTGCTTTAATATTTTAAAGCAATGAATAAATGGTATTATTTTAACAGAAATGAAAGAAAAAATCATACACTCTTCATAATAGGTTTAGAAAAAGCATTTGAGAAAACATCTATTCATGATAAAGAAGGAGTCGAAGTGAATTTCCTAAATCTGACACTGGGTCTTTAAAACAAAATACTACAGCAAACATCATCATACATAATACTGAAATATGGTGAGTTTTCCTGTTGAACTAGCTAATATGGGAACATGTATTACCACTAATTCCCTTCAAGCCTATATGGGAAGTTCTCACCAGCTCAAGAAAGAAAGGAGAAGAAATAAAAGGCATAAATACTGGAAAGGAAAAATAAAACTGTACTACAGATGAAATCCTACATAGACAGGATATCTAAAAGAATTTGCAAGTATTATAATTAAAAGGTGAATTTAGCAAGGTCACTGGGTAAACAGCAATAAATAATTACAAAAGCATCAAAAAGGAAAGTATCCAGAAATAAACTTTATAAAAGACAAAACAGAACTCTATAAAAAACTGTAAGATATTA
Organism: Lynx rufus; assembly: GCF_022079265.1. Taxonomy (NCBI): domain Eukaryota; kingdom Metazoa; phylum Chordata; class Mammalia; order Carnivora; family Felidae; genus Lynx; species Lynx rufus. The sequence continues at coordinate 123,752,892 of NW_025814856.1, forward strand.
TTAAGAGAAGTCTAAATGGCCTAAAGAATAATCCATGTACATAAATTTAAAACTCAGTATTTAAGAAATATGAATTCTGCCTAAATTCATCTATAGATTCCATGTAATCCCAAACAAATTGTCCACAGGTCGTTTGGTGGAAATTGACAGGCTGGTGCTAAAATTTATTTGGAAATGCGACCAAATATACCAAATATGGTTTTTGAACAAAAAAGAACAAAGCTGAAGAAATTATACTCCTAAATACCAAGACTTATTACAAAGCATTTAATTCTGGCCCTGTGTCCCTTAACCACGTCGCTATTTTAGCCTTCTCCTCTCAATATCCAGCTGGCATGTGTAAGGATGTGCACCTGTACTTTTATATTAATTTAAACACAACATAAGTAGGCAAGGGAATCTGCTACAAGCATAACTAAAACAGCTAAATATAAATTGCTTTTAAATGATCCTGGTCTACATGCGATTGTTCTATTCTGTCAGCATGGGCCCATTCTTTGGATGCCCACTTGAGGGTATCACTACATACTCTCTAGGTTGCTGTGGATTCTCTGATGCCTCTTGTTTTCATGAAGCTACACCATGAACATACCTGAATATTCAGTCTTCTCTTACTTTCTGTTCTACAGAGTAAATCTCCTTTCAGGATGCATGTTTGTGGGTAGAGAGTGAGAGGATGTGAGTGCACATGCATGCAAACTCACTATCAACACCAGGCAGAAAGCACTGTTTAGACCAGGAGAAGCCTTGTATTTTTATGGTATTCCAGGAGGTATTATGACCTAGGGTTAAAGTATCAATTCATTTTGAGTTGATAATATTGACTTTGTTCCTATGGAGTTCTTATGATCATATAATGTATTGATTTAGAAAGGGGGTTCCCTCTAGTCATTCTTGGTCTTCTAGAGAAATAATTCTTTAATACTAGTTTATCCCTAACTTGTTTTCAGTGTCACTCAACTCACACATTCTAGGTTTTGTTTTGTTTTTTAAGTTTATTCATTTACTTTGAGTGGGGGAAGGGGCAGAGAGAAAGGGAGAGAGAGAATCCCAGGACGGAGCCCGACCTGGGGCTCAGGGTCACGAACCACGAGAACATGAGCCAAGATCCAAGAGTCGGATGCCTAACCCACTGAGCTACCCAGACACCCCTCACATATTCTGTTAAAAAGAGATAATGCAAAAAAAAAATTAAAAAATAAGTGCAAGACACACAATTATGCTAGGAAAATCTTTACTCCTGAAGGAAGACATTGTCTCTCTAAAGTATGACTCTAGGTGGGCAGAGCTTATTAGAATAGAGTGCTAATGTGAGAACCCACTTTATTGGCCAGCTTTCTTCAGGAAAAAGAAATAAAAAGAATGAAAAGGAAAACTCAGAGCATCATTCAGAATCTACCACAGGCCATGCTGGGGGCTGTGGAGGGAGATGGAGACGAAATCCTGCCAGCCTACGAAGAGGTAAGTTCCAGAAGCCATTTTTCATTTGCAGCTATTCATGTGCAAAGAATCACCATCACTTTTCTCTGCTAATAAACATGCCACTTCAAAAACATCTGTTGGGACAGACCAAAGAAATGAGAAGGACTAAAAATGTCTTTGAATGGTGGTAATGAGAAAAGGAAGATGAGCGGAAATAGGAGGGAAATCTGCAGGAAGATTTAGGCAGGTTGAAACCACACATGGACAAATTTCTCTACATCTTAAAAATCAGCCCAGCCCCATGGCTCCCTCACTTTCCTTCCTGAATTCAGTTCCTTATTCAACTGAATTGCACTGTGTTGGAATGATTATCCAGAGAAGCTAAGTAAAGTTCACTCGCCCAGCAAAATCACAGAAATTCTACCATACTAGAAACATAGTATATTTTAATAAGATAAATCCACTTTTGGGTTTTTTTTCTTTTATAACAGATACAAATAAAATTAACTCGTGGATAAAAACCTGCAAAGAATGGCTAACAAGATGCAGAATTAGCATAGTTCCCTTCCTTAAGATTAATTCCAGAAGAATTGTAGAAATAAAAACCAAAAAAAAACTCAAAGAAAACTGTAAGAGACTCCCAACATGACTCAAGGGTGCTTTGCATGTGTGAGGACAGAGCAGTGCGTGGACCAGAACAGGCAGCAGACCCACCAGGTCCCGGGAGGAAATGGTAGGAGAGGAAGTGTTACAGTCAGTAACTGTTCCCTCCCTTCTTCCACTGCCTCCAAATCCACAGTGGCCGCCCCCACACCTCTGGTGACTCAGAACTCTAAAGGTCAAGAGATTCGGGAAAGTTCGATCAGGGTTGTTCGTCTCACCTTGTGGCTCCACTAAGTTTGACATAGGTTCCAAGACAGCCACAGAAGGAAAGAGAATGTGGAAGGACACATGTGGGAGGGTTTTATGAACCAGGCTGCAATTGGAACTCATCACTTCTGGTCACTCCCCCTTGTTCAGAACCCAGTTCATGGCCACACCTTTCCAAGAGAGAAGCTGGAGGATGTAGTCTGGCTGTATGGCCTGGAGGACGAGGGAGCTGGTTTGCTGGAGAGCCAGCCAACCTCTGCCACAGCTAGGAAATGGAATCCTGTCATCTATACTTGTTTTTCCTTTTAACCCTTTTGTTTCTACCCTGTTGAGAAGATCAAATGGGATACTAACTGTATATTAAGGGGGCTTGTTAACTTGATAATCTTTTTAAACTGAGAATCATAATCATGCTGATTATGGGATAACTTCCCAAACTTTCTGACAAATATGACATCATTCTCGAGGAGACTATCCTGAGTGAAAAAAGGCAATCCCAAAGTTATGTATTATATGATTCCATTTATATCACATTCTTACAACGACAGGATTGTGATACGAAGGACAGATTATTGGCTGCCAGGAGAGGAAGGGGGAGGAGAGTGGGACAAAGATGGGAGCATAAAAGGGAGCTTGGGATGGTGGCACTATCCTGGATCCTGACCATGGGAACAATGCACAAACCAACATGCCTAATAAAGTTGCACAGGACTAAACATATGTGCACACACATGCACACATGAGTACAATAAAACTGGGGGAATCTGAGAAAGATAAGTGGATTGTGCTCATGTCAATATCCTGGTTGCACTATAGTTTTACAAGATGCTTCCATTGTGGGAACTGGGTAAAGAGTACGTGGGACTCTCTCCATATTACTTCTAACAATAATCTGAATCCATCTCGAAAGAAAAATTTTAATTTAGAAAAAAGGACATAGCCCTACAGCTCAATGGAATATTGATAACAGGTGGACTTACGTTGTCCTCACCCTGACTGGTTTTACAGGGGCCTCTCTGTTCATGTGGCCTGTTTAGTATCTACCTCCCAGATCCTTCTGCTTGGTTTCAGCAGGGGAAGGGAGAAATGTTTATGGGTGAGCTGTTAACTGTATGATGGCCTTGGAGAGGATCCAACAAGGGCTTACAATCAGTGATGTTTGGAGCATGGTAAGAACCAAAGACTCAAGGCTATTTCAGGCTGGAGAGTCTCAGATCAGCTGAAGAAACTGAGATGCTAGCAAATGGTTGACTTGCTAAGTGACTTTCCTTTGGCTTGCCGGGTGACTTTCCTAAGGGGTCCCTGATCCCACCTTTCCTGGCCACGACACCTGCAGAGCTCTAAGGTATGAGGCACCTTCCCTCCTTGCATTTGTGCTCTCCCTTTCCAGTTCATCCTCAGAAGTCCGTTTCATTTCACGGGTAATTTCCCTGAGGCAGGCTGGCCACGAAGGGTCTGTGAAGAAGGAAATCCAGAGCTAGGCATGAGGCTGATGGGGTGACGACAGGGAGGCAAGGGTGTGAAAGAACCTGTCACGGTGATTGTGTTGTATTGTACAGTCCTTACCAATGAAACAGGAAACCAATTTGCATATTATTAACATTTGAAGTTTGTTTTCAACCTAATTACCTTTCAATTTCCTGCCAACTGTAAATCATTCTGTTAGAGCTTTGGGGTGGGGGGCAGGTAGAGATCTGGACCCATGGTGCATTACCATTCATTGTCTGACTGCTCTAGCACAATCTAATAGCGGAATGTGTCAAAAGCCAAAAGATCCTCCATTCTTCTGCTATATTAATAGGAAAAAAAAAGAGTCAAGGGGACTTTTTATTCAGGCATTATCACCTCACTCACCACTTCTCTTTGTACTTGAGGGTTGGGATTTATTCCACTTTCTCTTCTATTAAAATAGTGCCCCCCCCCCACGGTTAGAAACACAAGCTTGCTGTAGCTCAGGTCACTAAACAAGGTAAATGCTAATACAGGACCCAACTCTCATAACTATTTAGGAACACAAGCCATCCCCTGTTAGCTATTTTCTACCAGAATTTATAAGGAGAGTTGATTTACAAAGGAATTAGCAGTAATCGTAGCACATATTGATGAATCAATATGGATAAAGCCCTCTGCTTATGCCAAGTAAATTATTCCTCAGTGTTCAGGATGGTAATTTTTACGATTTAAAAAATACTGTCTGGTGCTTTGGAGTTCTCCCCTCACGAGCAGTGTGAGCCTCCGTGGCACCAGGACTTCCTCATTCAGCATTTTGAAAACCTCCTAAAACTCAGCGCACAATCTGTAAGTTTTTTTTAACGACATTTGAACCTCTGTGGTGTTGTAATATGTTCTGTTATTGAATGTGAAAAGAAGAATTTTTTTCTGAAGAGCCTTATTGAGCTTCAGACTCTGGCTCAGGACTAGAAAGAGGAGGGAACAATTCCATTCAATGATTCTCTGTCAAAGAAAACAGAGACCCCAACGGAATCACAAAACGTCCCACACTTGGATACTGACTTCGGAAGAGTACATGAGATCTGTCAAATCTTGAGAAACAGTGGTGCCTTCACACCTACGCTATTGAGGGTTTCTGGAGAGGAATTTTCCTTTCTCCCAAAGGGACTGCAAACCCGCAAAACTGGGGCTCAGTGATTGATGCCATGACCTGGTCAAGCAGGAGAGGGGACACCTGCTCTGTCCACAGGGCCAAAGGCCAACCAGACCTGATTATAGGTCTCCCTGCAGAACCTGAGAAGTGGCTGAGCTCGGTCCAGTGCCAGCATGAACTAAGAACATCATGAGCATCTCTACTAGAGTTGGAGACTGACTGGTCTTTAAAATTGATAATCACACATATGGCTCAGTGAACAGCCACTTCTGAGTGTGCTTTGGCTCTGGGCCATTTACTATCGCTTGCTGAGGACCAGGTGTGGATTCCTGCTTCACTTTTTCTCACAGCCCTTGCACTCGCACATTTGTCTCCACAAAGATGCCATCAAATCAAAAGTGAAAAGCTAAAAACCTGTGGCCCAGGTTACCTACTGCTTTAGACTTCCCTCACCTAAAACCTTAGTTTGTCCTCATGCAGTGAATTCCACTACCCGAATTCGCTGGTATGGAACAAAAGAGACTATGCTGTGTTTTCATCCCCCCCCCCCCCCCAAGCCCCCCGGCCAATAAACTCCACTGCTGCCAACAGCCTTTCTGACCATGACAAATCTCCAGGAAGTGGCAGAAAGAAGAGTCTGGACATGGGTAGTGTCCTAGTCCAAAGTCCTGAGGTGGGAGGTTGTTGAATGGGTCAGGGTAACACAGAGAATTGAGTAACTCAGCCTTTCGTGAACTCAGCAAGGAGGACTCCCAGGCCATTTTCACACCAACCCAGCACAGCGACATCACAATACAAGCTGCTACTGTATGATAGTTAGACAGAGGGAGGGACAGTTCCCATCACTCAAGTCTCCCTTGGCTCCCGGGTGGGAAGGAGGAAGGTGTCACAGGTGCCCTGTGCCCTGCAGAAGGACATGGGATAGCTGATAGAGCTGACTGGCAGGATTACCATGAATGCTGCCATGACTGAGGGCCACAGGGACATATTCCCAACCCAGGAGCCAAGTGGGAGTTACAGACAGACCTCAATGAGGGGACAGTGCGACGGGAGCTGAGCAGGGCCAAAACAGTGGGGAGAAATACAGACCTTAGCTAAAGCTGTCACTAAGACTTTCAGTGACCAAGGGGACAAGAGGGATAAGAGGTGTCAGAGAACAATAATGCAAGGCCCCATGCTGTCTTGGAGAGTAACAGGGAGAGAAATACAGAAATCTGAAAGTCTACGTACTTAAATATTTTTGTTTATTTATTTTTAATTATTTTTAATTTATTTATTCACTTAGAGAACAAGTGGGGGAGGAACAGAAGAAAAGAGAGAGAGAGAGAGAGAGAGAGAGAAGCAGGTTCTGCACTGTCAGCACTCCAATTCACGAACTGTGAGATCATGACCTGAGCTGAAATCAAGAGTTGGATGCTTAACTGACTGAGCCACCCAGGTGCCCCACTTAAATATATTTAAACATGAATTACCTAAGAAGACCATTTAAATTATTAGATCGGGTGGGGGGGGTGCCTGGGTGGCTCATTCGGTTGAGTATCTGACTTCGGCCCAGGTCATGATCTCATAATTTGTGGGTTCAAGCCCGTGTCGGGCTTTGCACTGACAGTGTGGAGCCTGCTTTGGATTCTCCATCTCCCTCTCTCTCTCTGCCCCTCCTCCACTCGTGCATGCTCTCACTCTCTTTCTCTCTCAAAAATAAATAAACATTAAAAAAATAAATATTTAAATTATTAGATTAGGCGGAGTTTCAAAAATTGGATTATAATTAGTTTCTTTCCACTTTCACGAATCTCTCTCTCTCTCTCTCTCTCTCTCTCACACACACACACACACACACACACAAAACACCCCATTACAGACACAAAACACCCCATTACAGACACAGACCCAGCAGAGTAAGGCTTAAGAAGATCAGATCATGCACAGGAAGTAAAGGAGCCACAGTTCCTTTGCACATCTTCAGTATGCTGTGAAGAAACGACTGCCTTTCTACATTCAAAGCACTGAGCAACTCCTCAGAGGCAGGCAGCACACAAGAGAAATAGATGGATTTGGTGCCAAGCCTGTTCCCATGGCACTCACACCTGGCAGAGGAGGTAAATGCAAAACAACCATTATTTTCTATGGCAAATCCTGTGACAGCTATAACCAAATATTGTTCGAGTACACAGAAAAGGGAAATTACTCCTGATAGAGGTAGGACAAGGCTCACAGGTGTAGATATGCAAGTGAGGTTCAACAGTTCCATTTAACAAACATTTCATGCATCCTTATAATATGCTTGCTACTGTGCTGGGCCCATGCATCTTGAGGGTACAGTCTGGTAGGGGAGGCAGACGCAAAGAGATAAACTCCACAAAAGACATTAAGTCTTAAAATAGACTGCCTTGGGCATTATGGAAAAAGGATAAAGTTTGAATGTGTCAACTTCAATTTCCAAAGAACACCAAGAAACCCAAAGTTGAAAGCAATCAGTGGCAAAGTTCACTGAACCCTCTATCTCCTGTTTAGGGTAAAAGAGTATAGGGGCGCCTGGGTGGCGCAGTCGGTTAAGCGTCCGACTTCAGCCAGGTCACGATCTCGCGGTCCGTGAGTTCGAGCCCCACGTCAGGCTCTGGGCTGATGGTTCGGAGCCTGGAGCCTGTTTCCGATTCTGTGTCTCCCTCTCTCTCTGCCCCTCCCCCATTCATGCTCTGTCTCTCTCTGTCCCAAAAATAAATAAAAAACGTTGAAAAAAAATTTAGGATAAAAGAGTACTTTATTTATTTATTTTTAATTTTTTTTAATGTTTTACTTTTTTTTTTTTTTTTTTTTTGAGAGAGAGACAGAGAGTGAGTGGGGAGGAACAGAGTGAGAGGGAGACACAGAATCAGAAGCAGGCTCCAGGCTCTGAGTCACCAGCACAGAGCCTGATGCGGGACCCAAACTCATGGACTGTGAGATTGTGACTTGAGCCAAAGTTGTCCGCTCAATTGGCTGAGCCACCCAGATGTCCCAAAATAGTACTTTAAAATAGATATTGGGGTGCCTGGGTGGCTCAGTCAGTTGGGTCCAATTCTTGATTTCGACTCAGGTCATGATCCCAGGGTCATGGAATAGAGCCCCACTTCGGGCTCCGTGCTCTGCATGGAGTCTCCTTGGGACTGACTCTCTCTCTCTCCCTCTGCCCCTCTTCCTGGCTTGTGCTCTCTCTCTAAAAATAAATAAAATAAAATAAAATAAAATAAAATAAAATAAAATAAAATAAGGCATTATGAGAAGAGGTGGGGGAGGAAAAGGGGAGGGGAGACATATGAGATGATTTTCAAGTCATTTCCTGAATTTCTTCCCTTCATATTTGGGAATATAATACCTTTGGTCCCACTTGAAAAGGCAGGAACTATGAGTCCAGTATACTGCTTGTGTCTCCCTAGGGCGTAAACAGTGTATCTGCCAGCCAATAGCCCTGTTCCCCTTCCAGAGAAGGCTGAAGAACAATACACATAGACTGAGAGGAAGGGAGGAGGCCTGCAAGGAGTGTGCTGCCCACTTAGGATGACGTCCTATGGGCGGCAGTGGACACTGTCTCAAACAGATAAAAACACAGGGGAAGAAAAAGTTAGGAAGTTTTTTTTCCCCTTAAGTTTCTTCTCCAAAATGTGGACTGTAAGAGGGGAAGGGATTCCAAAAGGACCGAACACAAGTAAATATGCCAGCTCTTGTGATTTTCATTTTTCTGTCCCACCTGAATCTCAAGAGTAGAGGCAGAGGTGGGACAGAAGGACTATCCCTGGTTTGGAAAGCGACTCTCTGTTGGTCATTTCAAACAGGGTATGAATCTACATATCCCTGGGGCAAAGCTGGGGGTCATTTCACAGGGATGAGTGCAAAGGCAGAAAGACATTAAATGTCTCTTAGGGATTCCTTCCAAAGGGCTGTTTGGGTCCAGCCGAGATGTCCAGACGCTAGATGAGCAGGAGTCTGGGCATCACTGCTATACTGAGGTTTCTGCGGGGAGGCAGGAGATGTCTGCTCCTGGACCACAGGGAGGATGGTGGGTGGGGTGCAAGCAGGACCTGCCAAGAGCAGAGAACGGACACAAATGGGGAAGGCAGGATAAGATGGATTGATCGCCCACCTACTCAATTTAATTGACTACCAGAAAGTTTCCTTATTCTTAGAGGCTTCTTACTAGCTCTTGTGATCCACTTGGTAAGAATTTGTTGCTATCACTGTTGTCTAGAAATGAAAGCAGCTAACTGGACCTTGAACTGGACAGTTGAACATACTGTCCAGAATGCTTTCCTTCATGTTTTTGTGGTATATTTGCTTCCATGGCAGCTAGTCAACAGGCAGTGACAAAGAGATAAGCAGGGGAAAAAGAGTTTTGAAGAGGTAATAGCAATAGCATTATCACAGTAATAGTAATATTGGTAATTGTATTGGCATTATTCTAAATTGATTCTAGTGCAATGATTTTCAAAGCCAACACTGAATTCTAATTTCCTGTGGGCTTTTAAAAATATAGGAATCCAGCCCAGATTTTAGGCCAAAGTATGAAATGACAAAATCATGCTGATGATTCTGACCTTGCAGAGTGGTGGTAACACTTTCAGACAAATAATCTGAATAATTAAATCTTGTGAAGTCTGAATAATCTTGACCAGTGCTTTCTGAGCTGTATTCCACAGAACACTTGGCCCACAGGATGTTAAGAGGCATTACCAATGAAAAGCCTTTCTGGACGGAAATGTTGTGGAAATCCAGGTTAAACAAAGTTAAGCAAACTTAGATATTTGTCTTCTCAGATCTCTTCCTGTTGATGTGACACTCACTCAGACTCTCTGAGGTAAGGCTGTTGTATACAGCATTTCCCCACTAGACTTGACAAAAAAGATTAGTGTGTTTCTTTTAAATCCCTCAATGTTCAAAGGTGATAGTGTATGGGATTTGGGGAACATTTCTCTGAAGCCCCCCAGCTCTGCCTCCTTAGATGGGCAGGTACAGTCATTCCAGGCAAGGGATCTGGCACACTTGAGATGAAATAATTATAAAATAAGACAGTTTCCCTCCTTTTCATGCACTTAACAATTTTCGATTATATATTGAGCTAAAAAGATACGGAACAAAACACATGCAAGACTATACATTCACAGAAGCAAAGTAGTAAACCACAACATGTGACTGTCCCTGCAACCAATTTTCTATTTTAAGGATATTTCTTCCATTGTTTTTCAGTATTATGATATTTTTACATGATTCATCAATGATTTCTTAAGTTAAACGAGGGGTGGTCTCAGATATTTTGATGAAGTTCGTGTTTACCTCTGCGATGGAAGAATATTTTTAAAAATTCTTTCCCTTTGTCTCTTACGACTTTTCTCTAGTATTTTTTCTTTCTCTCTCTGGACACTCTCTGACAATCGGTGAACATAATTTACAAGGACAAATGGACATATCGTTATGATTACCAATTCTCAAGTGGACTGTACTGTTTCACATTTGGAATACTGTCCCTAAATAAACAGAACCACCACAACTTACCTATTCTCCCATATTCAGAAGCTTCTGGTTAGAAGAACTTCTGATCAAAACTACAAATAATCTGATATGTATTAATTTTTTGCTTCTTTCTTTTCCAGTAGTCAGAAAACCAATAATTAGTTGCCTACCCACCACAGACTATTTTCAACACAATGAAATTTTTTTGCAAGTAATTTTTTTTCAGGTCGTATTTAAATTTTTCTTAACATTCTTCTAACTAACTCAGGGTTTGTTTTGTTTTGTTTTGTTTTGGACATACTATAACACACATACACATATGGGATAAAAATAAAGTTTTCTTTAGTTTGTATTCTTTAAAAGATATCATAGGAGATTCCAAATGAAGTATTTCACAAATGATAAACACACTTGTCATTGGCATTTCTGTGTAGAGTACCCCACTAGATTTTCTTAAATTTTACAAATCTTTGTTTATTTGTATTTCAGAAAGAATACATGGTCATTGCAGAAAATTTATAAAATATCTATTAGAAAATAAGAGAAAATAAAGATCACACCAAATTGTTTTAGAGAACAATATTTCATCATGTATCCATACATAGATTTTTCAAGTGATGATTTATTGGCCTTCCCTACACAAATTATTTGGTAGAATGCTTTTTATAGCCTACTACACTATAAATTTCTTCCCATGTTATAAAATGTTTTTCTCCAACCTAATTTTAACAACATAGTTTGCCACTAAATATACACCATATCTTATACAATCAGTCCATTAATGTTGGATATTCAGGTTGTTTCTAGTTTTTGCTATTATGATATATATTTAAACAAAATTTTTATAGCTATATTTTTGTGCACTTATTTTTATTAGGATAAAATTTAGAAGTCCAATATCAGGATTAAAGGAAATGAGTATTTCTAAGCTTTTTGATGCCTGTTGCTAAATTCCCTACTAAAAACTGTTTTGCTTTTTCACCCGCAGAACATGAGAATGCCCACTTCTCCAGATCTTCATAAATACTGGTAAGACTGTTTGAAAGGCAATGGAAATACATTTGCATAGCTACACGTTTTGTCTCTTTTTTTTTATTCCTTGGATTTCAATGGAAATTTTAGAAAAGGGGAAAATAAAGGGCTTGATATAAGATGATCACCTTTAACTGGAATGGCTCCCCTCCATCCCAACCAGATTTTAACTGAAGGAAGTTATTTATGTTTCCAATATAAAACAGTAAAGAAGGCCGGCTTCTCTGCCTAGCAACTCTGAAGCTTTCCATCATTCATGCAGTCTAGCCTCCTGCTAGAGTGCCCTTAGCATAGCTCTTGGCTTTACCAAGAGCACAGGTGTCCCATTTATATCAATCAGTCCTGACTGTAGATAATAAAGCATCAAGAAGTGGCAACCAACATTGCAAGTCCCAGAAGATCTCTAAATGCCCAATTACCAGAAGTATTAAAAAAAAAAAAAAGCATTACAGATGTTATGTCTTATGTGAGAAAGGTGTTGGGACAAAGAGAAGAAAAAGAGGCTGAAAGGGGAAAGTGAGGAAAGAAAGAGGGGGGTGGGTGGGCAAAGAAAGACAGATGCAGGGGAGAAAGGAGTGATGACAAAAATGTGTCAACCCTTAGAAATGAGCATTCTTGTATTTCCCTCAACAAGTGAAAGGAAGCAGGTTAATATATTTCATTTTGCCTGAAGGCTTCCATTAGATTAAACTGAGTCTTGAATGTGTTCATCATAACTGTCTCATCCTCAGGCAGTGATTCGCAAGCAGGGGCGATTTTGTCCCCCACAGGAAATTTAGCAATGTCTGGTGACGTGTTGCTTATAACAAGAGAGTGTTACTGGCATCTCATGTATTAGAGGTCAGGGATGCTGCTAACCATATAATGCACAGGACAGCCCCCACAACAAACTGTAATCTGACTGGAAATGTCAATAATGTTGAGAAACCTTGCTCCAAAGAAAACAAAAGTTTAGTTATCTGTTCTTATGGAGAAAAGGAATTCCACTGTCTGTTTCTTCAGTTAAAAAAAAAATGCTACAAAAAATAACAAAAAATCTCTAGCAGATCCTAGAAAATGTCTACTTAATTAATTGGTTTTCTTGTTTATTTTATTTGTAACAGCTTTATTAATGTATAACTGATTTGCAAAGAACTACACATATTTAATGTGTATAATCTGATGAGTTCGGACAAATGCAAACACCCATGATACTCTCACCACACCAAGGTAACAGATAGATTCAATATCTCGCAGTTTCATTGTGTCCCTTTGCTTTGTTTCTTTTTGATTTGTTGTAAGTGGTAGAGAATTTAACATGAAATCTATCCTCTTAACAGATTCTAAAATACACAATACCATATTAACAATAGGCACTGTATTGTAGAGCAGATCTCTAGAATTTATTCTTTTAGCATAGCTGAAAATTTCCACCCACTGAATAATTGTTTTATTACATAAACTATATATAACAATAAAAATACATATACTTCTAATTTAATTTCATTTTCTTTCTCATAACACTATTTTATTAAACATCTGTTGAATTAATCACATATATTCAGCAAATTCTCTAATCAAATGTTTTTTCTTTCTTATCTGAAGTATATTGTTCTTAAAGTTACACCTTCTGGAAATCAAGAAAAAGGATTAGGTACTATTCATTAGCTTTCTCTTCCTGTTTTCTTTTTTACTATAATATACAATATTTTAATGGAAGTTGTGAAAGTGCCAACAAAGTTTAAGTTATAGAGACAGTTCATCTTTTTTTTATTCATACTAGGGTAAAATTTACTATATAAACATGACAACTATAAATTAATAAATATGCAAATAAAACATCTGTAAGGAAAGTGCTATTGTCTGTCCAACATTCTATGTTTTATGTGAAAAAGACAAAAGCACAGTAACATAATATATACCTAAATGTATGTCAATATATATAGTATCATATATATATCATATATGTATTAATATATTGCAGATATATCACAACAAAATACAAGTGTTGTCTACAGCACCCTATTGACACCCTGAGGGTTTTAGAATTTCCTATTTCAGAGTCTGACTTGCAGTTTTAAAAATCTAAAAGTGAAACTTTTTCACGGACTCCATTGTTTAGTAAGTTCTTAAAATTTCCATTACCAAAGATGGCTCAATATTTTAAAACCTGTTAATATAATGTACCAAATTAATAAGTCAGGAGAGAAAATCTATGATCTTTTGATAAATGCTAAAAGGAAATTCAATACAGCAACTAAACATCTGTAATATCTAGAAATAAATATAAGAAGAAATATCCTGGCTCCATGTGAAGAAAACCACAAAAATTCAACTGAGGCATATCAAATAAATATTAAATTGAAATCTGTATCATGTTAACCCATGTTGATGGGAAAGCATATATTTTAAAGATATAAATTTCTTCTCAAATTACAATATAAACTATTAATTTGTTATATGGTTTCAGAGTTTATTCCACAATTAATCTAGAGGGTTAATTTTTTTTAAATAGCCAGAAATCTTCAAACAAAATGGAATTCAAAAGAAAACCAATTTTATATTTTGCCCTACCAGATATCAAAATGTAAAGTTTGAAAATAAAAACAATATGGCACTCTTGTTAATGTAGAAAAAACAATTTGATTTTTATCTTAGTTTAGAATAAAATTTCCAGGAAAAAATAGTAAGTCCTATAATAACAATATATAACAAATTTATTTTATAACAGTAGAAGTTAGGATTATTGAACAAATAGTATATAACAAATTTGTTAAGCGACTGTAAAAATTTAGATGGTACCTTATACCAAAATGTTTCCTAAATTGACTGAAGATTTAAATGTAGAAAATGAACCCATGCGTACACTCAAAAACTATGTAAGATATATATTAGTATAATTTGGGAGTGGGAATAGGCTTTTCTAAACATATCAATGTTTGCAAGCATAAAAGTAACAAACCAATAGACCAAACAACTACAAAAACGTTAAAGTATTATGAAACGAGAAAGTCTATTTATAACATATTATAACAAAGAATTGTTTCTAAAAGATTTTTTGAAATCAATAAAAAAACACAAACATGCATTTTAGGGAGAATATGCAAAGGAAATGAGCAAAAATAATTTACAAAAGATGAAATATACATGTCCAATAAGCTTAGAAAAATTGATGAGCCTCAGAAATGCAATTAAAATTTTACTTAGATTCCATTTATTTATTAAATTGGGCAGAATCAAAAACAATAATAAAAGTGCAGAGAAGCATAGGGGAAATGGTTGCTCTCATAGGTCACTGATAGGTCTATATATTATATGATCTTCTCAGTGGGCAATTGGGCAATGTTTGTCAGAAATTTGAAAAATGTGGGTATCCTTTGATTTAACAATTTATCTTCCATTTATTCATCATAGTAAAATAAATAAGGATATTCTGAAATATTCATTTACAAAGATGCTCATCAGTGTGCTCCTTTATAATGGCAAAGAAATACAAAGTTTCAACTAATAGGGAATTGATTAATTACATTAATATAGTGCCATTAATTGGGATATCTTCAATTTTTATTATGTATTATAGTTATAAAACAAAATTTTAAATTATATACAGCATAATTACTTATGCTATTTATAATTACTTATAATGTTTGTAATTATTTATAAATTTTTAATAAATTTATTCATATATTTATAATGTTCATCATATATTAAGTGAAATGGGTAAGTATACATAGTTATCAGTTTCCTTATAGAATCCATATAAGAAGAGACTTTTCTTAGTCTTCCCAGACTAAATACCAAAAAATACCAAACAAGTATGTCTTAATTGTAAAATCAAAGTGCTACATTTTGATTTGTTACATATCGTAATATTCCATATTTCATTTGAACACATAAACTTCATGAACTAAAGTGTAATAAGGCCAAAGCTATACAACTAACCTTAAGGAAGTAACCATTAGCAAGGAATTAAAGGACTAATAAGGAACAGTGCTTTTTATGAAACCATTCCATATCTAACAAAAACATTTGAATTTTTTCAAGAAAAAAATAACTTTTTGACAGGAAAATAAAATTTGTGCAAATACTGGCATCATGGGATGCCACAAAGAAATTGTTTTAAAATACTAAAATAAATCTTTCCATAGAGCACAGAAAAATATCTGAAGATATATGTGATGAACTGAAACTTAATAAATTGTATTTTATTTTCTATAGGCATCAGAGGTGTCCTCTTTTTATAAATATGCCATAAAATACAAAGAAAAAATTTAAATCTTACGTACAACACTGATAAATTAATTTAGTCGGTAAGGAATTTGAGCAAACCAATTTTTCATACATCGGTACTCCAGTGAATTGTAAATGGCACTCAAATACCACAAGGCCAGATTCTTATCAATTCCTGCATTAATATTCATTGTAAAACCTGTCAATCTTTGAGCTCTAAATACTCTAGTGAGTCTATACATTATGTAATAATAGTAAGAATTCAAGTATCAAGAGAGTCCATTCTTTTGCCAAAGTTTTCAAAATGAGAGCATGGAATGGGAAGACTGTTTCCTTAGGGGAGATTTCTCCAAAAATAGCAGCGTGAGTCAAACAGGAAAACAATTGGTCAAACTCATTTATTATTACAATCTAATCATGTTTTACAGCTGCCCATGGGACATCTAGGAAATTACATTTACAACTTTAATCAAAGGGCCAGCATTAATGCTTATGTAATAATCAGTTCTTCTTTGCTTATCTCTATAATTTAGAAAAACAAGATTAAGACAAGATAGTAAGTGGTCATTTCCCTCTTAAACTTATTCTGACCCTCAGCCTTGGTTTCCCTATTAATACTTAAACATGTAAGTAGAGCAGTGAACTTACACTCAAAAGAAAATTCAGACAGTGAGAAGGTTCTGAATTTCACGGCAACCTTCTCAGTGTACAGGAACACAGAGGGCTCTATGTGTAGTCTTTTGAGGAAAACTTGTCCTTTCAGCTCCACAACAACCCAGGAGGGAAGCAGAATTCAGCCTTTAGTGATGCAGGACTGGGCAAAGTAAATAAACCATCTCATTTCTTGGTTTTATAAGCACCAAAGAGAAGCACAGGACAAAATGAAAAAGCAAAGAGAAACAACTTTAAATTTTAATGAACTTATAACTCCAAGGAAACCTTGATGAAATCATGCATAGATGGTTTCTAGTTCAAATTATTTAAAAGACATTTAAGAGCAAAAATGGATTCAAATACATCTCAATGGGAGATTATTTAGCATTTTTCTCATTAGGGGTAACAATGAATCTGGATTCAGAGACATTGTTTTTACAATATGAAATTTGCAAGCAAAATCACTGAAAGTAAAAACATCTGTATACAATTAAAGAAATTTCTCTTGAATTTAAGGGTCTTAAATTTAGGCTCCTACCACAGTTGTTAATTTTTCAGATTCTTCAGATTCTCCTAAATGAAGATATCACATCTCCACTCACTTTTTAAAAATATCTAAATTCAGTTTGTCCAAACACATAAATATGAAAAAAGCAGGTTTTATGTATAATTATTCTCCTACTGAAAACTGCTAAGTACTGCTTCAACTTATTATAGGAATGGATAAGAATGAAAATTTTTTCCAACATTCACTGAATTTCCATCATTCTTTTAAGAAAGAACCAACTCAATAAAGACCTCTCATCTCAACTGCAGTGAGTAAAATTAATCTTTTTACAGTAAATTATGCATCCCATTCTATATGGTTCATGTCTATAATTCACTTTAAAGAACTTATGGAAATGGTTTGGATGCTCTGTTAACTGAACATATTTGTTGATGAGATGATTTTTACCATCATAAACTAGGAGCATCTTAACCAGAATTGGAATGTGTTACCTTAATTATTATTCAGCTGAAAAACCTGCTGGGGTGTCTGGGTGGCTCAGTGGGTTAAGCGTCCAACTTCAGCTCAGGTCATGATCTCACGGTTTGTGAGTTCGAGCCCCGCATCAGACTCTGTGCTGGCAGCTCAGAGCCTGGAGCCTGCTTCGGATTCTGTGTCTCCCTCTCTCTCTGCCTCTGCCCCATTCATGCTCTGTCTCTTCCTCTCAAAAATAACATTTTAAAGAAAAAGAAAAAAAGAAAAACCTGGTAAAAACTATGCTAAGACTTTTTTTTTAATTTCATTCTTTTTTTTTTTTTTTTAAGTTTAACTTATTTTGAGAGAGAGTGAGCAGAGGAGGGGCAGAGAGAGAGGGAGAGGGAGAATCCAAAGCAGGCTCCATGCTGTCAGCGCAGAGCCTGACTCGGGGCTCAGTGTCACAAACTGTGAGATCATAACCTGAGCTGAAACCAAGAGTTGGACGCTTAACCGACTAAGCACTGAGGCGCCCCTCCTTCTCTTATATACTGGATGAACATACTTCCTCTAGACTAGATACTATGTTAGACGCTGTGGAGAACAACAGAGGAATCTGACATGGACCTTGGTCCCATATTGCTCATAGCCTAACAGTGCAAGTTCACTACAAGATACCAAATGATTGCTTGCACTTAATTTAGTAAACATCTGAAGACTGCCAATGTGCTACACGTTATTCTGGACCCAAGGAAATGAAAGCAAATAGGTCACAAATTGACAGCATTTTATTTGGTTTCAGACATACAAATAAAGAACATCTCTAATAGATTAACTAAATGTTATCACTATATTATATAATCAGATATCAGTAGACCTGGACTTTTGTTATCTTCACTTCCTGAAAAAAACAACTGAATTAAGATAAAATGTTATGCCATCTGGTTTTAGAAAATTTTTAGAGATGAAAATGTCTATTTGAAAAAAAAAATACGTCTTTTATTGCAAAATCATCTTGAAATAAATTCCTTCTACATTTTAGAACCAGGAAATAATCTGTCACTTCACTTGGACTGTGGGGACCATATATAATTCAATGTGTGCAAACTTTGGTCTTCTTTTAAAGTCCTTATGGTTGAAGTTTCATTCGTAGTGCTAGGATCATAATGGACATTAAGTAAAGGTGTTGGATGGAAAATGAATGGCAAGCCAAATATTTTTACTTAAGTACATTTTCTCTTATGTGTAAATTGAATGGATCATGATTATGTGTCTCCCCAAATCTTCATAGGTTTGAAGTCATTATCTTATCATAACTTCTCCTCTTTATGTTAAATATTCCCAAGTCATTGCCTCACAAACACCACATTTAACGCCTTTAATCATCTCACTCATCCTTACACAACTCTTTCTCAGTTTTTCAGGTTCTCTTTAAAGTGTCAGTATCATGAGATTCTAATTAGTTAGTATCTCGTAAATGTCAACTTTTCTTAATAATTCCCAAGCATGTGTTAACTTTTTATAGTACAGCGTAAGCTAATACAAGGATGATAGATCATTCTTTGAATCCATCTTTGCCTTGTTGTAAATAAATTAGCGGTACAGTGAAATACACTTTCCTTGGTTTGGTCTTGATATAGGAAGAGGTGTAGATCAGAAATCCCCACGCCTTTGGCCAAATCCACTGTGGAGTCAATAGCATTTGTTGTTGTGGAGTACAGATGCTGTTTGGGCTATTGAGAGAAAAGTTGCAAGAAACTTCCAGTTCAGGTGGGGCACAGGCATTCATTTGTGCAAAAATAAGTGAACAGACAAGGGATCTCCCAGCAGTCTAGCATGTGGCCATTGGAGTATAAAGCCTTCTGTTCCAAAGCCTAGCTTTTTCATTTACTAGTTGTATGACCTTGTACAAGTTTTTCCATTTCTCCTTTGGTAAGATGGGGATGATAAGAGTATTTACTTCACAGGTTTGGTGACAATTATGTAAAATAATATATGTAGAATGATTTTTAAAAAATGCCAGAAATTAACCAAAAAAGTTTTAAAAATAAAAAATTAAATAAAATAATGGATGTAGAGAAATTAACACAGTGCTTTTAAACCCTCAGCAGCTGCCGTGTGTATGTATGCACATATGTGTGTACTTTGTGCCAGGTATTCGGCTAGGTATATAAATAACAATGATGCAAAACAATATTTAAAAGAGAGTTAGGGGCACTGGGGTAGCTCAGTTGATTAAGTGTCTGACTCTTGATTTTGGCTCAGGTCACGATCTGAGTTTGAGCCCCATGTGGGGCTCTGCACTGACAGTGTGGAGCCTGCTTGGGATTCTCCCTCTTCTTCTCTCTCTGCCCCTCCCCTGCTCTCTCTCTCTCTCAAAAATAAATAAATAAACTTAAACAATAAAAAATAAAAATAAAAAAGAGTTAAACTGACAAGCAAGAATAGATCTTGAGAATGAGCCAGCAACCTCCTAATATGTCTTGAGAATGTGCATGCCTGTGTGTGCATGTGTGTGTACATCGAGAGTCAGAACTAACCTCAGGGTAGGAAGTTCTGAGCCTACAGGTAGCAGCAAGATAAATATCCTTGTCCAAGGGAAGCAAAGAGTAAGAAGAATGGCATCCAAGTCCTATTAGATGTGTATTCAGCCTCACCTGCATTCCTGTGCACCATTCCTTCCCTCCCAAAGCATACAGGCCTCCATAGATGAGATCGACTGTGACTCGTAACTCATTCTATACAGAGACTATCACCAAGAAAAATCAGCAAGCATAAAAGGTATTTAATAAATTAGAACCTGTAAAACTTTATGGGAAGCAGGTGTTTGAGTCTTATTTTCTGGAACAGGAGCCTAACAAAAGGATTATATGAAGTATTGTGAGGTTGTTCTGCCTGTGAACAATGATGGGAAATGTAATCACATGCCCCACAAACTAGACTATGATAAGTCTCCCGTTGTTAGGATAATGCCATTTATACATCTATTTATAACTTTATATTCCTCCCTTTCATTTCATTCTTCATTGAAAGTTAATGTATTGCAACTCATTGGCAGGCAATTTATTTTAGGGTGAAAAGTAATCTAATAAAGAACAATAAAATCTGTGAATATGAAAAAATATCCCAAAGATATAAGCAGATTTATTATACAAAGATGGAAAATATAT
This sequence comes from Lynx rufus, assembly GCF_022079265.1. Taxonomy (NCBI): domain Eukaryota; kingdom Metazoa; phylum Chordata; class Mammalia; order Carnivora; family Felidae; genus Lynx; species Lynx rufus. The sequence goes on from NW_025814856.1 coordinate 123,773,299, forward strand.
CTCTTATATGAAGGCATTCATAAAGTGAGTTAAGTTCTCTGTGCAGAAGTTCTTCGGAAATATATTTGGCAGAGTCATTTACTTTCAATGTCAGCAATCACCTGGGAACAGGTAAAAATTACTCCTACAAGTCAGGAAGTAGTTATACACAGCCAAATAACTAGAGCAAAATAAAACCTTATGGGAGAAATAGATGAGTGTACTGAAAAAAAGGAGGGCGGGTAAAAGAGAAAGACCTAAAATTTAATTTACATCTAATTTAAAGACAAAGTTAAAATGGGCCCACTAACCACACAATGATTTAATTATAGGATGCTGGTAATCTTGATTTCATTTGACAACTCTCAGTAAGTAAATCTCTAAGAAATTCATATTAAAGCATTTGTAGTATTGCTCTAGAACCTAGAAATTATCTTTAGGATCTTTAAATTTACTTCTTGGGGTCATGGACCTGACTTTCCATGAAAAATTTCAATATAATTTTCTCTCTTTAATTTCTGCTTCTTGATGGAACAGTTCCTCTTTCATGGTGTCATTAATCTCAATGCCCAGTTTTGATGGTGGTGCTTAGGTTCACTGTGTGTGGAGTGGATGGCCAAAACACCCCTCTACGGTGAGAATATGCAGGTATTCTCACTCCAGTGTGCTTCCGTCATGCTCTGGACATCTACCATTAACGGGCACATCATTACAACACTGTGTGTTGTTAATGGTCAGTGCGTAGGCCTCTGTCAGTCAGTCCCTGTGCTGTGTGCCCAGACACACAGAGACTCAAAATCAGGTCTACAACTTCAAGAAGTAAACACTCTGACTTTGCAGGACAATCTCATTTAGTCCTCAAAACAAATCTATGAGGTAGTCAATATTATTATTCCTATTTCACAATGGAAAAAAAATGGCTCAGTGTATATAACTTTTCTAGGGTCACACACCTAGAAAGTGATGGCATTTGACCCCAGAGCCTCTCTCTCTCTCTCTCTCTCTCTCTCTATTTTTTTAAACATTATTTATTTTTGAGAGACAGAGAGAGACAGAGCATGAGCAGGGGAGGGGCAGAGAGAGAGGGAGACACAGAATCTGAGGCAGACTCCAGGCTCCGAGCTGTCAGCACAGGGCCTGATGCAGGGCTCGAACTCATGAATCGCGATATCATGACCTAGGCCGAAGTTGGATGCTCAACTGACTGAGCCACCCAGGTGCCCCCAGAGCCTCTCTTTTTTTTTTTTTTTTGCCTCTCTTTTTAACTACTATGTAATTCAACAAGTAACATCGATTGGATGTTTATTGGATGACTAAACAAATGAGTAAGACATATTAAAACAGTGGCACCTGGGTGGCTCAGTCAGTTAAGCATCCAACTCTTGATTTTGGCTCAGGTCATGATAGCCATGAGTTGAAGCTCCACATTAGGCTCCACGCTGACAGTGCTGAGCCTGCTTTGGATTCTCTCTCCACTCTCACTCTGTCCCTCCTCCTTCTCTTTCTCTCTTTCAAAATAAATAAATAAGCATTTTTTAAAAAAGACATATTAAAACAATTTAAATATGTGATCATACTCCTATTCAGTCTGTCAACTTTCTTAGAACATTCTTTTTTTAATTAATTTATTTTTTGAGATAGAGAACACATGTGCAATCAAGGGAGGGGCAGAAGAAGAGACAGACAGACAAACAGACAGACAGAAAGGGAATCCTAAGCAGGTTCCATGGCCCAGTGTGGAGTCCAACATGGGGCTTAATCCCAGGACTCTGGGATCATGACCTGAGCTGAAATCAAGAGTCCAACACTCAACTAACTGAGGCACCCAGGCACCCTGAGATAGAATATTCTTAAATTTGGGATTGTGTATTTCCCAAATTAAAATTAGATCACAAAGACCATGTCCAGTACTATGGACACTGGCATTTGATGAATAAGCTAAAGCAATGAAAAGAAATATTAGTAGTCAGAGATTGTGTCCTCAAAGGACTAACACAACTAATTACACATTCTAAATCTTAGTTTATAAATTAACCAAATTGATGCAAAATGCCTCGATTTTTTTTCATTTCATTGATTCCATCAACTAATTGTGATGTTTTATAAATACATCCCACATACTGTAATAATGTCAAAGTACTATTAGAAAATTAATAGTGGACTGAATTAATCTGGCTGTTACTTATCCATTAAAATATACAGTTTAGTACCTGGGTGGCTCAGTCAGTTAAGCATCTGACTTCGGATCAAATCATGATCTCACAGTTCATGAGTTCCAGCCTTGCATCTGGCTCTGTGCTGACAGCTCAGAGCCTGGAGTCTGCTTAGGATTCTGTGTCTCCCTCTCTCTCTGCCCCTACCTCACTAGAGTTCTCTCTCTCTCTCTCTCTCTCTCTCTCTCTCTTTCTTTCTCTGTCAAAAATAGATAAGCATTTCAAAATATTTTAATAAAAATAAAATATGAAGTTTAAAACAAATTTCTTTCAAACATTCCTGGGATGGTCTTTTTGATGTGTCAATTTAGCTAAGCTAGTCCCCAGTTATTCAACGAACACTGATCTAGGTGTTACTATGAAGGTAGATGTGATTCAAGTTCATAATTAGTAGACTTCAAATCAAGGAGATTATACTAGACATTTTGAGTGACCCGTCAAAAGCCCTTAGAAGCAGAACTGAGGCTTCTCGGAAGAAGAAATCCTGCCTATGGACAGCAGCTGTACTCATGCCCAAGAGTTCCAGGCTGCCCTGCCTGATGGCCATCCCTGCAGGTGTGGGCTTTACCTGGCAGTGCTGAGAACTAAGTAAGCCCATTCCTAGCAATCACTCTCTTCATGTATCTCTTCCATGGGGTCCACTTTTCCAGTTGAAGCCTGACTGACAGAATTACTCTTGCATTCTTACATGGCAAATAGTTGGAGTGATTCTAGTCAGTTTATCAGCCTCTACTCAACAAACACACAGGGTTTGGAAGCAATATAAAACTCAGCAATAGCTGGAAGTTCTTATCACCATTTTAATAAAAAATAAATTTTAAAGAAGAGCAAAACAGAAGCATATGAATTTTTAATAAACACCCTGAATTTTTATTCGTAACTCCAGTGGCTATTACATAGTGGGTGCTCCACACGTCTTGTAAGTGAATAAATGAGTGAGTGAGTGAATGAATGAATTGATTTAGCTGACAGTTTTCCTGTGCTCTCTCAGTCTTTACTTGCAATGGGTGGGCTATAAAGGACATAAGACCCTAGCACAAAAACTATAGATCCAGATAAATAATTGCTTTCATTGTTCAGAAGTCCCACATGAATTTCCCATTTTTAAGACAGTACTTTGCACCCACAAACTGTAAAGTCTCTCACCAATAATTCCGCTGACTTAACCACTGAAATATGGAAACATGCTTATCATCACCGAGAAATAGGAAAATGAGCCAAAGATAAAAACTTCTAAAAACTGGGCCCTGAGTCCTCTTAGTTGGTTACCCAGATGTCAGTTTCTAATCATAACTAAGTAAGTATATGGTTTTGGCCATCATAGCTATTTCTACACACTGATGATCAGCGATTTAATTAAATCATCATCATAGAATACACAGATCTTTGAATATCTAGTATCAAAACATGCCACTGGAACTCTCTAAATAAGGCCTCATATGCTCTATCATGTGAGGAATGAGTCTGGCCACCTTTCCTATCACTCCCCTGACCATAAACTGCCTGGACTCTTTGGGCTTCTCATTTGGCTCCCTCATTTTGCTCCACTTGGAGCTGATAACCAAAATCCAGAATGTGTTCTGTTACAGATAAGGCCTCAGGGGTACTGGCCCTTTCAGGTTCATTAACACCAATGAGGGAAAGAGAGGGAAGGAAAAGGAAACCTCCCTTATTCGTTCTCCATTGTTCCTAAAGCTCATAGAGTATCTACCGTCTATGAGCTAAGAAATAACACCATCCATTTAATCTTTCTAAAACTCTATATTTTTATTTTTAGCAGAAGAAAATCAAACAGAAGTTTAATAACATGTGCCCGTGCAAGAGACCTGAGGAAACAAAACGGTTCTGGGAGGCAATGGGGGGAAAGGCAGTCCTAAAACCCTATTAAACAGAACATCCCATATATTATCAATTCTAAGACACATTTATTTCCACATTTTAATATATCTTAAACAGACATACATTGTATAATCTATAGAATGACTTATTTGGCATTGATTTATCTTCCATAAAATGAAGGTGTACCTTACATTGACAGCATCTTATTTTTTTTTAAGTTTATTTATTTTAGAGAGAGAGCAAGAGCAAGCGTGAGTTGGGGAGGGGCAGAGAGAGAAGGAGAGAAAGAGAATTCCAAGCAGGCTCCACACTGTCACGCAGGGCTTGAACTCACGAGCTATGAGATCATGACCTGAGCCGAAACCAAGAGCCAGATGCTTAACTGACTGAACCACCCAGGCACCTCTGACAGCATCTTATTTTAAATGAAATAGGGTCTTCAGTTAATTTTGCTGATGAAGAAACTGATGCACAGAGGCTAAGTACCTTTCCCAAGGTCACAGAAATAGGAAGGGGCGGAGCCAGAACTTGAACCCTGGCAGTCTGGCTGTAGAATCGAGTTTCTCAAAATCGGCACTATTAACATTTTGGGCTAGTTCTTTGTTGTTAAGGGCTGCCTTGCGCACTGTAGGATACTTAATAGTATCCCTGGCCTCTACCCACTCGATGACAGTAGCACCCAGCGCCAAGTTGTGACAACCAAAAATGTCTCCTGACATTGTCAATGTTGCCCGGTGGGCAAAATCACTCCTGACTGAAAATCATTGCTCTAGAGTATGCTTAATCACTGTGCAATATATATTCTTTCCTAAAAATGAAGACATATCTAGGGTGACTTTCACTACAACCAGAAAAAGGTTGAGTCCTCTCCAAAAATCAAAAACACTACTTAGCTTAACTTCTCTCCCATACAATGGTCCTTTCTCCTGATTTCTTTTATTTTTGCTCTGCTCTTACTGCCCTCCCCCATTTTAATTCTGCACAATCCTTCAAGCAGTATTCTTTCCATCCTCTTGCCACGTCTTATTTCTGTTCGCTTAAGTTCTGACTTTCAGTTTAGATGGTGAACTGCAGTTTGGAAGCACCTGTGGAGGTGCTGAAGGCACTTGCTCCCCACCCCCATCCCTTCACCAGCCTTTTGCAGGGGGAGAGTTCCCTGCTGCCTTTTACTGGCTCCACCTCATACCCTAGGGATAGGTAATGGGAACCACTTGCTTGCTCCAGCCTTGGCCAAATGAGGAAATCTAGCAGAGGCTTTCCAAAGGTTGGGAGCATCGTGCAATCCAGGCAATTAAAGAACACAATTTGATTATAATACGTTCTGATGAGAAGACCATTCTATTCTCAAAATCCTGTAAGTTGAGAGACCATATACGTGGTGGGTGAGTGCATGGCTTCTATATAGCTTAATGGCCTAGGTTTCAATCCCAGCTCTGCTGCTCAAAAACTGTGTGAGTTTGGGCTACTCCATCTTCCCCTACTTCAGTGTCTTCCTCTGTTCAGAGGGAAAATAGAGCCCCTACCTCATACAATTGTTGTAAAACACTTGGAAGAGTACAACACCTGGTCTATGCAAACAACAGATAAGTGTTTGCGATCATTAGTAACCCAATACTAAAAACAGCTGAAGTATGTTTTCAGCTTAGCTTGATAGGTTGGTTTCCAGCCTAGTTTTTAAACAGAATACTCACATCCAAATACTAAATGTAAAACCAGAAAAAATATATAAGCAAATTGCTTACTTATATTCAGAGCAGGATGATGGACTTAGACTATCATTTTAGATTTGGTATATATATATATATGTGTGTGTGTGTGTGTATATATGTATATATATACATATATACACACACACATGTGTATACACATACACGCACACACATATACACACATATATATACATACACATACATGTGTATACACATACACGCACACACATATACACATGTATGTGTGTGTGTGTGTGTATATATATATACATCAAATCTAAAATGATAGTCTAAGTCCATCTTCCTGCTCTGAATATAAGTAAGCAATTTGCTTATATATTTTTCACTATGATCAGAAGGAGAAAAATCAATAAAACCTATTTATTCTGAAACAGCAAATGAGAAGAAAGAAACCTATCTCAAATCTAGTTAATCTTATAGTCCTATAGCCAGACAGTTACTACCATAAATATTCAGAATATTTTGACTTCACATACAGATGTCTTTCCATTTGGGTAAACATGTATTTCTAAATGAAATTTACTTTGGGGGAGGAACCACTATTTTTATATCATGGTGTATTAAAACATAGATAATAAAATTATTTTGGCCTTTGAGACAGGGTGTTCCCTGCAAAACAGCAGGATATGTTCAATAAAGTTGTTTTTTAAAAAGACAACAGAGATAGCTGGCTAGAAATTACATGGAAAAAATTCATTTCACACAAACATGTTTAACAGGTAATCACTGAGGATGCTTGTGTTTCACAGATTAGTACTCAAATGTTTGCCTTCATAGTTGGACTTGATTTCTATCTTCTTCACCCCAAGTGGTTGGCTAGACCAAGCGTTTCATATTTCAACCTGTAGTTTTGGTGATCAAAAGACATTAGCGGTGAGCATCTGAGATGTCTTCCCAGCCCTGTTGATTTACCATATAACAATAAGGATGCAAACATATGGACCTCAGCTTCCTCCCCTGAAGAGGGGAGGTGGTAAGGGTTCATTGTCATCACAGGGCATGCACACCTTTGAGGCTATCCAATGTCTGACACTATCTACAATTCAGAAGTCCTATTTTCAACTTTCACATTAGCTTTCTACGTGGTACACAGCCATTCACATGAATTTTCAATAAAAATTTTCAATGAAATTTTGAAACTGCTCAAAAGAAAAGGAATCCCCAGGGTACAAGCCAATGATATACAACAGTTGTGTCCAGCTCCATTTTATTAGGGAGTGAACTGGGCAAATAAAACACCATAAATAATAAGTTGTGGTCAATTTGGGTCACGTAGGAGGAGGGAGGCTAATGGAAACAATCAACCCTGGGCCAGAATGACAAAGCCAAAACCTGGAATCAGAAGAGCAGAAGTTACCCAGCAGGTGTCAACTCAGAGATGTGACTATGGATGAACATGGGAATAGCAGACAAGATGCCGGAATCTGAACAGGGCAACGAATGAGCTGATTTGAGGTATAACGGTAATCCAAGTGATCAAACCAAGTCTGGGGTTTGTGACCTGGGACCAAGACAAGAACAGTCTAAAATAATTTGAGGAGATGGCACTGGTACCTCTTTTGAAGAACCAAGCACAAACTAGTAGTCGCCCTTACACACAGTTCTCCAATCCTTGCCTCATAAATCCAGTTTGGCTGCAGCTACTGAGCAGCATTTGTGGTCTGGTTTGCCATTTCTGTTCATGAGCACAAAGAGCAAAGTTTTTCAAAAAGAACCTGCACAGTCCACTTCATTAATCACCCTTCGGCTTGCTACCTTTTGCCTACATCTCAGGGTTGTATGTCAGTTAAATCCACAGCAGTTGTATTTTTAAACCAGCAATTATCCTCATTCCTCTCACTGACACCCCATACAGTTAGTCTGGTTTAGGTCCAAGGAAAAAACAAAAAGAAAATTATATACTGGCTAAAATAAATTCATATAAACATACCTCAAACTGGCTCAAAATCACTCACATAGTTTTCAAGCAGCTCCAATCTGATTTACAAGTCAGATTCAAAGTTGGTTCTATACCAAGTATGAATTAATTACACAAATATTACCAAAACAACTATTAAAAAAAAAAGTCCAAGGCTTTGGCTAAGAAGGCTAAAAGGCTAAGACCTTAGTTAAAATATCGTTTAGAGAATATAGAGATATCACTGGAAAACCTTACCACATCAAGATAAATATAATAGTTTGGATTATATGTGTAAAAATAAGCATAGGTGGGAAAGAAAAGCTTGATGACAAGGAGTTCAGGGAAGAATTTAGCAATTCTACATCCAACCTGATCCATCTACACCCAAATGTCAACATATAACTTGCTTTTTCTATTGTTATGTTAAATAGGGATGCTTACACTGGCCCTGATGATAAGAGGAATCTAGGGAAGGCAAAGAGTAGACCTAACATAATAATACCTCTTAAACTACAGTCAACTAACTCTAAATACATGTTTTCAAGGCAAGGACATGTGGATTAAACAAATTAATTCCTTTCTCCCCATTATCAAGCTGTCTTCTTCAATCATTACCAAGGTTGAATACCAAGCTACCAAATACATAAAAAGAATTGCCTCAAGAACAACTTTGGTAAAAAATGCTCATGCCACATAAACATGGTTATGTCAAGGTTTTTCTTCTATTTTAAATGTTGCCTTTTAGCATCTGTAATAACAAAAACTGTGGTCTAGTTGAAAAGAGTTCAGAAGACAACACCCCATTTTAATCATTAAAGATAGTCACTATTCCTCTGAAGCTATGAGAGGATTTGCTCAAGAATAAATCCATTATGGCAGAAAAAAACCACTTATGTAACAATGATATGTCTGTCTGCCACTAAGTATCTCCAATTCATTTAGCTCTATTTGCTTAGTCTCACCAATATGATGTTCGTTCATTCATTCATTCATTCATTCATTCATTCAAATACTCACTTTTTGAAAAATCCAATCCATTTGCAACCCAAGGTGAGATTTAAGGTCCCCCAAGAATCTAATCAAAAGTCAGTCCTCTTGCTGTGTAGACTGATCTGTGGGTTTGGAACCTGTGTCCTTTATTAAGACCCTGCCTTTCCCAAAGAGAATTGTCCTTTCAGGTGCCAATCTCTGTCATAACAGCCCAACCTAGATGCTCCCCAGGAGCCCGTGACCCAGGCTTGGCCTTGCACTCCAGCATTATCAGTATTCAAGGTTCAGCTGCCACGTTACAGCCCTTCCACCTAGGTCTTGCTTAGATATTGTTACATCTTCCTAAAACCTCCTGCTTGCTCACTAGGCCTGTTGTCTGCTGCCAAGTTACTTCATCATGAAAATCTGCCTCCAGTTTTGATATTGACAAAATTGGCCTAGACTGATGCTACTTATGGATTTGGGGATTAATGATAACCACGTATCCTTCACATCTCATTGAATCTACAGGATTTTTGCCTGGGCATGCTTAGCTTTAAATGTCTACACTAACTTCTCTGTGTTCTGATTTCCTTCTCGGTAAAAGGGGGATAATGTTAGCATCTACCACAAAGGATACTATAAAGATTAAATTATATATGTATCTTATAAGTATATGAAACATTTATATTTTATAAGTATATAAAACTCAGAAATTTACAAGTGTCTGGCAGATAAAACATACTCTGTAAATTATTATTAGTATTGCTATTACTATTATTGTTGACTTCTTCCAGTAAGCTGCAGGATCCCTGAAGATGGAGACTGTGTCTATTCTATTCTTAAAACCCCTCAGACTGGGGCGCCTGGGTGGCGCAGTCGGTTGGGCGTCCGACTTCAGCCAGGTCACGATCTCGCGGTCCGTGAGTTCGAGCCCCGCGTCAGGCTCTGGGCTGATGGCTCAGAGCCTGGAGCCTGTTTCCGATTCTGTGTCTCCCTCTCTCTCTGCCCCTCCCCCGTTCATGCTCTGTCTCTCTCTGTCCCAAAAATAAATAAACGTTGAAAAAAAAAAAAAACCCTCAGACTAAAGGGCGATTTGCATATCTTAGGCAATAAGTGGTTGTCCAATAAAATTGAATTACCAACTGCTTACCAAAGATATCTAGAAATATTATGTCAATCATATAGCTGTAGAAAGTAAGACCATAGAAATCAAACTGCCTACTTAAAGACATAAAGTCACTAAAAGAGCCAGAAATGCAAGACAGTCAAAAGCCCATACTGCTGGTTCCATGCACGGTCTTCATACCATACTGTTTTCCTGATATAAGAACCAATGTATTTACTCAGACCTTATGATTTAGATTTACCTCTCCTTGGGAAAGGGCATGGCATAGAGTACCTTGGCATGCTCATTCACTCATTCATTCATAGATTTATTAAGCCACCTCATGCCAGACTGTTTCGGGTGTAAGGAGACTGCTGTACATTGGACATAAAGCATTGCCTCATGGAGCTTACATTTGGCAGGGGGGAAGTGAAGAGGGTTTAGAAAATAAAAACATTATTTTATATTAAATTGTGATAAGTATGAAGCATAATATTGAGGGACTGTTCCCTTAAATCACCTACAGTGACACGATCAGCTCCTGTTCCATTTATTCTTATCCCTTTCCAGAGCCACTGGACCAGCTTTCTCCAACACCTGGTCAGTGAAGGGAAATGTATTGATTTGATGCTGAGAGGGGTGTAACATTGTTATTTTGCTGCCAGTCCTCATGCCAAAAGTCTATACTTCACAGCTGACCTGAGGAAGAACCCCATTACCAGTTACAGGCAGAAACTTAAACAGCCCTAGGGAAGTCCAGCAGCTCACAGTGAGGAAGCTCTCTGGGATGGGAAAGGCATCACTTCTATTCAGCCACATGAAAAGAAGCAAATGGCCGCAATCCTGATCTGGTTTCCACCTCAAACACAACCACAAGATAAACAGAAAATTCGTTTGGTAGGAACAATTCTCTTTTTACAAATAGAAGATATGCTATATCACACTATGTGCTCTAAAACCCCAGGGATTATTTTTTAAAGAAAGAAAAGTTTTATAGTCATCAATTTCATTTTAAGAGTTTTGAGGCACCTTCAAGATTTTATGACCTTTTACCGATGCAACAATCCACAGATGGGTATTGCTCTTTGAAGCAAATTAATGTCAACCTAAGTATAAGTGAGTCAGACCTATGAGTTTCTAAGCATTATGGTTAATTATACTGCCAAAACCAAGCCTTTGTAGAGTAGTTTTAATTCACTGGCTTTCTGAATAAGCCTGCTGAAGAAATATTTTACTTAATGACATTAATTGTCTTGATATTGGGTTTGGATAAGTTGCTTTTTCATATAGCAACTGAATGGGGAAAAAAACATAACAAACACATAAAAAAACATAGAAATCAATCAATAAAGTTCTTTTTTCCCAAATTACTACATTAAACCCTGCATTCAGGACCTGCCAAGCTATTGATCTACTCTTCATAATTCTCTGTTTCTCCCAAATAGCTATGCTCTTCAATCATGTTTGATAATTAAACATCGAAGCCTTGCCAAAGGGCCTGTTAAAAATATCTATACCTCTGCTCTGGGAAAGCCTCTGGTAGAAATGATATATCGAATAGTTTAGATTCAAATCACTGCCCTGATTTAAACCAGGTGGAAATAATACTATAAGTAATATAAATAATTGAGTGCTACCCACAACACCATATATCAAAGACCATCAAAGATATTTAATGTTGAAGCCCTTCCCAATACTAAGCCCCAGGAGATTTATAAGAGGTCAAGATGATTGGACCTCCTTAATTAGAATATAAATACATTTATTGATTTATTATATCAAACAGATCCATAAGTGGCTACTGATTTTTTTACATGGTCATTTTCTATTTCAATGACAGCCATCAATTAAATATTAATCAGAATCCCCCACCTCACCTTAGTTTTAGTGTCCTGGACTCAAGCAAGATGGGGCATTTTGTGTCATAATTCCATGCCATTCTAGCTTCAGAGTTTTGGAAATAGAATACCCGACACTAAACAAAACTTGTGTGAAACTGCCAACTCTGAGGCAACATATTATTCATTTGTGTATGTGTATATATCATGCATGTATGCCCAGGCCAGCTCTGCAGACCCATGAAAACCAAAATGACTTCTTCATCCCAGAGTAAAGAGGGAGAGGAAAGGGAGGGGAAGGGAGAGAGGAAAAGGGGGACAGAGGGAAAGAGGGAGAGGGGGAGAGAAGGGGAAGGAGGGGGAAGGGAAAGGGGGGAGAGAGGGAGGGAAAGGGAGAGGAAGAGGGGAGGGGGAGGAGAAGAAGAGGGAGAGGGAGAAAGGGAGAGGGGAAGAAGGAGAGGGAGATGCTTAGTTGTGAATGTTGCAGAGGGGACCTGGGGGTCTGACTGTTCCTGTGAAGAATGTGAACTAGTCGTTCAGAGCTTCTTCTGGCCCCCAGTTCCTGCATACAGTCTTTTTGTTGTTCTGCAGCTAATACGAACTTGCCTCTCTGTGCCTTCCCTCTCTGAAAGCTTTTCAGTTTTCAGAAATGGCAGTTAATGCAATTTCCAGCTTTTCTGTTGACATCTCTTTTCTTTGCTCATTTCCTCTCCCCTTCTGTTCTTGTACATTTATGCCTTCTCCATTGCTTCGCTGTCATAAGGAAGAGTTTTATGAAGGAGCAGAGGTAAACACGTGTGTTTAGTCTGCCCTATTTGGCCAGAAGTCTCCTCTATACCCTGGCATACCACTATAATCTAAATCTTTTTGACCCAAAATGGCTGATTTCTAAGGTGGGACTAACATTAAAAACAGTAAATGGCATTCCTTCTCTTATTTCTTGCTCCTCTGGCTCCAAGGAATCGGTTATACACAACTAATAATCATCGGCAGCACTACGGCAAGTAAGGCACATATTATGGTGGGGTTTACAGGTAAATCTCAAAGTTCAACCCTGAATACCTAGCCAATGTTAACCTCTTGTTAACATATTAAAAATAGGGAGTAACACTTAGGAAAACAGAAATAATTGAGTCATAGTGTCAGGGCACAACCCATACAATCCTGAATAGACAAGACAGTCATATGTGGAGTAAAAAGAGTACAGTTGATGGAGTAAAGATCACACGGAGAAAAGAATATCATGTCCTTCCCACCACTTGCTCTAGCCTGCTATTGAACCTCTTTACTCAGATTTTCAGTTCAATTATTGTACTCTTCATCTTTTTTATTTCCGGTGCTTTTGGGTTTTTTTTAGCACTCTTTTATATTTTCTATCTCTGTCACATTCTTATCTTTGTTCATGCATTGTGTTCTTGACTTTGGTAAGCACGTTTGTTACCATTATTTTGAATTCTCTATTCTGTAAGTCACTTAGGTCTGCTTCATTAGGGTTTCTGGAGATTTATCTTGCTCTTTTGTTTGGAACATATTCCCATTTCTTCCTTTTCCTTGACTCTCTGTGTTGTAAATTAGATAAAACAGTCATCTCTCGCAGTCTTGACAGATTGTGATCTCCTGTAGGAAATGAATCTTGTCACTCAGCCCAGCCTGAGTTCCTATTTGGCTCTCAAACTTTTGTGATTGCTCAAGCCACCATCTTTTTTCCCAGTGGCTCCCAGTACTTGAGTATATGCCAAGATTTGTCAGTGTCCCAAAGGGAAAAATCAAAGTGAGCACCTAGATACTGACTGACCAGAAGCCAGACCCTCAGGCAGCAGCTGAAACTATACAGTGAAACCTCTTCCAGGAAGAAACTGGGAGAAGAACATCTTTGCCTTCTCCCTCTGCACTGAGCCTAGGTGCATAGCCACAGCCGGTGCTCCTGCACCCAATTAAAAGCTGCTTCTTTGTTTGCTATGGTCCTGTGGGATTTATAAATGCAAGTGCCATTGGTTCTCAGAGGTGGGTGAGTGGGGGCCCATTCCTTGAGTGGCAGCCATAAAAGTTGGGGGAATCCAGATGTGTGGACAAGCTCCTTCCAGAAAGATGCTGGCAACTTTGTTTTATTGTTGGACCAAGTGTGAAGGGAAGTGCCCACCAGCTCTTTTGGGCTTGAGGAAGGATCTCAGTCAGTACCATGCTAATTATAAGCCAGACACTCAGGCAGCAGCTTGCAAAGTGTGCAATCAAACCCCTTCCAGAGAAAGACTAGGACACGGGCATTTTTATCTGTTCCCTCTGTGCTAAGCCCTGGGGGGATAGCCCACTGTGAATGCTTGCTCCCTGTTAACTGCAGCTTCTTTGTTTGCCATAGGTCCTATGGGATTCATCAATGCAAGTCCTGTTAGCTTTCAAAGCTTTCTGATTTGGGAGCCTGTCCCTTTCCAGTAGTGACCTTAAAAGTTGAAGTGCTAGATGTGTGGTCCCAACCCTTCGTGCCTCAGGGATGTTTCCTCTCTGTTACTGTATATTCTGTGTCAGTAGTAGGATTTATGACAAGAGTGTGTTTCAGCTTTTACTACCCAATTTGATGTAAGTATTTTTTCGGGTGCCTGATGTATAGGAGTCACTCAACCAGTTTCTAGACTTCTTTCAGAGGCAACTGCTCCATGTTTAGCTACATATTTGGTGCATGCGTGGGAGGAGGGAACTTCAGAAGCCTCTTCTGTCTCCATCTTGGTCCAGAGTCTGAGTTTTATTTGTTCTTGATGAAAGGTTATTCTTCATTCCTCAGTGGAATCAGGAGAACCAATCTGCTTCTATTATGAATAATTTTATTATTTAGCTATTTAAATAATACTATTTATTGAGCATTTATTTTCTATCAGGCAGTATGCCAAATGTATGACACACATTAACTCATTTAATCTTCACAACTATATGAGATAAGTATTATCAATACCCAATGAGGAAGTGAAAAAACTGGCAGTAAGAGAGGTTAAAATAATTTGCCAAAGTCACACAGCTGACAAGTGACAGAGCTACAGTCTGAATCTGGTCAGCCTCCAAAGTTCACCTATTTACTTCTTTATTATATTACCTTAATATGCCTACGAAATTCCATGGCATGAAGAATGAAAAGACAGTCTACATTAATAACACTTAACTTTTCTTTTTTTTAAACTGCAATCTTTTAATTTTTTTTTAAATGCTTATTCACTTTTGAGAGAGCTAGAGGGCGAGCAGGGGAGGGGCAGAGAGAGGGAGACACGGAATCCAAAGCAGGCTCCAGGCTCTGAGCTGTCACCACAGAGCCCTACATGGGGCTGGAACTCACGGACCAGGAGATCATGACCTGAGCCAAAGGTGGATGCTTACCCGACTGAGCCACCCGGGCACCTCTATTTAACTTTTCTTTAAATACTTTGTGTGATGTCCATGACCCGTCTTACAAATACTTCAGATTATTTTGGGTATACACTATATAACAATCTTAGGCAAACTAGTTCTGGTGCTCTGGAAACACCAAAAACATTGAGCTTTTTAAAATATAAAATCTCATTGCCCTAGGCAAGAATGCTCTATGAAATTAGAGACAGATTTTGCTTATAATTTAATAGTCTTTTTTTCTCCATCATTTGCATAGCGATACAGCTTTTATAGAGTTTTAATTCTGAATTTACATTCCAAAAATGTCAGTCTGGAGGCTGGAATCCTAATAACTTTGCTGTATGCCTATTTTACTGAATACGTATAAATGTTTATTTTCTTTAAGCAGCATATTTTGGAGGTAAAATGTATTCCAAAGGCTTTAATCTAAGCAGAGGCTGTCATAAAACTTCCCTGGAATATCTTTCTCTTACAGTTAACCAAATTACATTGGGTATTTGAAGCAAATGAGGATATAACAAAGCGATGTGGGTGGACAAAATGTATGAACTGCATCCTGTTTATGGGACATTTTTACAATTGTATAGGCTGACAGCTATGCTTAGAGAAACAGTTGAAGAAAATAAAATCATTCACTCGATGGTTTATAAGCAAAAGAGAAAAAAAGGATGTTAATCTTCAAGATAAAAGTGTGGAGTCAAGAATGAGTTTTATGTAAAAAAAAATCATTACAAAGGTCCTTGAAAGAATGTAAAAGACAATACAATTTATAATGACTATTCGAAAGTGGGTCCACCGATCCAGAATTGGAAGCTTCTGTCCTTCTTTGTTTCTGTGTGTGTGTCTCTCTCTAAAGACGTTTCTGTCAGCTCGGGTGCATTTTCATCAGATTTGGAGTGTACATTTGGGAAGCCATGACTAAACATAGACCAATGACATATGCTGAATCGACTTGGGCAGAGAGATGTGGGAGGGGTACTCAGAGCAGCTGACGCTGAAGACACAGCAGGGAGGTCCCCTGCAATACGCACTGTGGTTCTCTAAACAGAGAAAGCCTACAGAGATTTTAAACGTAAGTCCCCAAATCAATAATTGCAGTGGCAAATGCTCGGAATTGCCCTTCTGGTTTTGGCTTGAGCTGCTTCTCACTTGAGCCACACAGTTTGATTCATGCACAGTGGCTGCACATTATCATTTGGAGGACTTTTAAAGACTATGGGTACCCAGTTCCCAGCCAGACCAGTTAATTTGGAATCTATGGAAGGGGTGGGAGTAGGGGGTAGATGCGTAGCCCCAAGGCACCAGCATTTTCAAAAGCTCCTCCAGTAATTCTAAGGAGCAGCCAGAGTTGAGAACCCCTAATTCAGGGTGAGTAGCTGTCAGAATTTATTAAATGATGGTTGATAATTCTCTCTCTCCTAAGTAACACGGAAGAGACCAGCTAGTAGTATGTAAAATTAAAATATTTTGCTTATAAATAACTGAAAATATTTTATGTCAACTATATATGTTTGTGCTGCACAGTATACTAGCAAGAAGCTTTGACACGGAAAAGTTAGTGCCTTGCAGATCAGAAGTGGACTTGGTCTCAAGAAAGCCAAGGCGAGGTCACCCAAGTCCAGTGCTTTCAAAGTATTCTCTCAGTAGCCAGTGTAATGCGATGGTCCCAAATTCCTAAAGTGAACTTTTTCTATTAGAAAAAGAATCCCATTGGTATGTAGCTCTTACTGTAAGTCCACAGTAAGTCCACAACAGAAACCTGAGTTTTAAAATACAAATGTGAAGGTTCCTTTCATCTTGGGTAGCACTATTTGTTTTAGGTACTTTCAGTAGGAGGGTAATATAGGGTCTCTCCAAAACAAGAGACCCCCTTCAATGTACAGCAAAGCTCAATAGAAGATACGCTCTGAGCTGACAAGCATTTCTCATTCTTCCCATGTGATCACCTTTGGATTCCAACCTAGGAAACAGAAGGGACTGGCTTGTTGCCTGCAGGCACATGACTGGCACTGATAAATCCCTGCCTTGCAGCATTTCAGACAGCTTTGATCAACGATTCAACGGGAGCCACAGACACCTGGTCTCTGTAAAGAGCCTCTTCATTTCCTCCACTGATCCAGCAGCTGCTCCTTCCTTTTGGGGACCCCCGCGTTTATATATAGGCAGGGTTCAGAAGGAGGACACTGTGACATTGGTTGCTCTAATGCCTTCCTTATTCAAGGAGATGGGCAGCGGTTCTGTTACTGGAAGCAACTGGAAAGTCCAAAGCACTGTGCTTTCCCCAGGGGGACATGCTGGTGCCTTGGAGACCAGGTAGTATTGTTATCAAAATAATTTTAGGACCCAAAAGAGTGAAGTTCAAGCACAGGGCCATCCGCAAAGAATGAGAAGAGTCTTACGTTCCTATAACTATTTTCTTTGTCAGTAGTACTCATTTTGAAGTATAATTTATTCAATTACATTTGCCAAGTCAGTTGATACACACTACCCCAAGTGCCAAACATATTAAAGATGGGAGACGAATGAGTGAAGGTCATCAATCACAGATCTAAGTATAAACCACACCTCATGAGATGCAAAAAGAAGATGGGACCTCAGTGTCCAATTAACCCCAGCCAAACTATAGTAATCAAAGAGCTTTTACTTCCGAGCAGAAAAAACAGTCCTTAATTCAGACAACAACGTAAAATTTCCAAATATATGGCTCAGTCAGATTTATAGAAAATATCTGGTCGAAAATGTGTTCCATATGCCTGAAGCCACTCTATAAGAATAGACATTTCTCTCCCTCTCTCCCTCTCTCTCTCTCTCCCTCTCTCTCTCTCTCTCTCCCCCCCCCCCCCCGCCTCGGTGTGTGTGAACATCATTTTGAAAGATGTTTGTGTTGTAGCTAACTGTTCAAGTCAAATGCTGACTGCATTTCTTAACCATCACAAAACCCTAAATTTGTGTAATTGGAGCTTCCTTTTGTTATCTGGAAATGGTAGGAAAACTCAGCTTTCTATATTGTTTTCTAAAGTATATTAAGATAAAAAAAGAAACTATTGCTACTATAAGAAAAGAGAGAGAGAGAGAGAGAGAGAGAGAGAGAGAGATTTCAGAGCTGAAGAATTTCTTTAGACAGAGTCCCACCACTAAGTGGACTCCAAGAGATAAGGGTCTGTAATGCTGAGATGAACTTCACTATTAGTTTTTTTTTTTAATGTTTATTTATTTTTGAGAGAGAGAGAGAGAGAGAGACAGAGCACAAGCGGGGTAGGAGCAGAGAGAGAGGGAGACACAGAGTCTGAAACAGGCTCCAGGCTCTGAGCTGTCAGCACAGAGCCCGACGTGGGGTTCAAACCCACAAACCATGAGATCATGACCTGAGCCGAAGTGGACAGCTTAACCGACTGAGCCACCCTGGCGCCCCCATTATTAGTTTTTTCCCCCCTTGAATATGTCTGTTATCATTCAGCTGCCCCTCTTCATCAGTGGGAGGAACAATTAAATAAATTATTTAAGTTATTAAGTCAATAAATGTTTATCAAGTGTCTGTCATGTGTGAGGTACTAGTTAAGACCTAAGGTCATCCATACAATAAAATTCCACACAGTCCAAAAAGAATGAGGAAAATCTATACAGGATGCTAGGGGAAAACCCAAGTGAAAAAAAAAAAAGAAATACGAAAGTATTTTAAAGTATTCCTCATTTGCACTTTTAAAAATGATTTATATTTGTATTTTTATATGCACATAATTACATGGAAAACTTTTGATACAATGCACCAGGAACTACTGACAATCTCTGGGGACTGGGGCGCCTTTGAGGTAGAAGGGAAATTCAGTTTTCATCACAGCGTTTGCATGTTTTTCACCATGTACATCTATATTTCACATTTCATAATATAAAAATGTTTAAGTTACAAGAACTATTTTCTAGAGTAGACCTCACTGTCACTAAGTGAGAAATGATTTGAAATGAAAGATGAAAAAAGTGATTTCAAAGAAACACAAATTTTCATAATTTTACCTAGTGTTCAAATGTATTTGAAACCCTAGGACTCAATTTTCAAGTAAAATTCAATAAATGCTTAGAGATTTGGCAAACATGGAAAATCATACATAACCATACACCTGCACCCCAACCCTAATTTCCATGCGTGCATATACGTACATACATATAGGCATTTACATGTCTTAAATCTGTCTCTTCCTGCCCACCCTGGTGTAAGGCCGCCATTCGTCTCAAATAGCTATAATGTAAGACACAGGATACCTGTTACCACACATGGCAGTTTATAAACAGAATTCTATGTTGTATACTCACGATGGGTGAATAGAATACATCATATTTTCCCTACACACAGGCCTGTGGGGGGGGGGGCATCATACACACATACACAGCCTGACATTTGTGTATTTGGCAAGTGGAGCTCCTCACATGCTTCTTCTTTTGCAGTGCATCATTCAGTGGTCTAGGATATAAAATGTTTTCCAATTCAGAGATTTATAATGCTCATGTTCAAGCCTACATATGGTATTGTCATGAGAATTAGCTAAATGAAACATAGGAGAGTCCCTAACTCAGAATCTTAGAACAAATCAGCAACTCAGCAAATGTTCGTGGACTATATGTTGAATACCTATGTTGAAAGTGAATTCAAACCTATGGGTGTTTTAGAACATAGCCTCTAAAAGAGCTATGACAGAAAACTAAAAATATGATAAGTTACTAGATGCTTTGCTCTTTCATCAGATAAAATAGTAAACAAATCAATATATCAAGACGGCATTTCCAATGTATTAAAACAAAACATGAACAAGGGTAAACATCCCAGTACTTATTTCTGGAAGTGATGCTATAGTAAATGTTGACATTAAAGAACAGCTTCTTTTTTTTTTTTTTAGTGTTAATTTATTTATTTTTGAGAGAGAGTGAGCACATGCACATGGCACGTGTGTGCGTGTGCGTGGGGGAGAGGGGGAGAGAGACAGAATCCCAAGCAGGCTCTGTGCTGTCAGTGCAGAGCCCCTTGCAGGGCTTGAACTCTGGAACTAGGAGACCATGACCTAAGCTAAAATCAAGTGCTGGGCATTTAACCAACTGAGCCACCCAGGCGCCCCTAAAGATAGTTTCTACTTCATTTTCCAGCATTGAAGAGCCTTTTCCTTTTCCACACCAGTTAGCATTTTAAAAGAAACTTTCTGCTTAAATAACAGGTTTTTATGCCAAGCACAGCCAGTAGGCTCATTACATTAAATAAGAGTATAACAATTTTAGGATGGCACTTTAAAAAACCATACCCAAAGAATGAATTTTACTTTCTCAAGGCACTTGAACATGCACTGTTCCATTTATGCTTTTCCACAGTATGGTATAGAAAGAAATACGGAGTTGTCTCAAAAAGTTTAAGTGCTGGGGCTCCTGGGTGGCTCAGTGGGTTAGGCATCTGATCTCTCCATTGGTGAGTTCAAGCCCTGCATCAGGTTCTCAGCTGTCTGCTGAGAAGAGTCTGCTTAGGATCCTCTGTCTCCCTCTCTCTCTGCTTCTCCCCTGTTTACCTGTGTGCTCCCTCTCCCTCCCTCCCTCCCTCTCTCTCCCCCCCGAAAAAAAGGGGGGGCCCTAAGTGCTACCTCCCAGGTCTCTACCACCAGGAGACTCCATATCTCCTGGTTACCACAATGCTACCACACCATGAAATCGCAGGACACCCCTGACATAAGAAGAGCTTTCCACAGCATGAAAAAGGATGCTATATTTGATGTACATCTCTGCTGTGAGAATTACACCAATTTCAAAAATGATTCCAGTTTTTAAATGCATCTGCTAGAATCAAATAGTTATGGTATACATCTCTGAGACTATTAGTCTTAGCTCATTAATAACATTTTTATTGGTAAGTATAAATCAGAAAATAACATAATAATTAACATAATTCCTGTCATTTATTCCACTGGTGCCCTTCTGTGTGTAACATGTTTCACACTGACACTAGTTTATGTTCACAGCGTAACTTCTTTGAGGTAGAAAATTTATGACGTAAAAATCTCCGGCAAACTCAGCACAGCCAGTAAAAAAAAAAAAAAAAATTATGCTAGTTTATGTGAGTTGATGTCAGGTTTACATAGTAAAACTCTTTTGCCTCACAATCTAAAAGTTAATAGTAAAAGTACTGAAAATTTATCTAATTTGTAGTACTGACAAGGAAGAGTAATTTTTTTCTTATGGCACCATTCTCTTTAAAGCCTGTTTGTGATGAGAACTTTTACCAAAAGTCACTGTGGCACTTGTCTCTCTCATGGTGACTGGTGGTCAGGGTCGCCTTTCATTGTTTGTAGGATTGATGAGGTTTTGGGGTGATAGTAGGGTTAGTGGGGTCCAGAGTCAACACCCAAGAAAGAATTCTTGAAGACGTCTTTGGTGCAAAAAGGTGATTTTATTGAAGCACAGGGACAGGACCCGTGGGCACAAAGAGCTGCCCCGGGACCATGAGGTTATATACTAGAGTTGGGGGAGGTAAAGTCCAGGGGAAATTTCTAGTGAGATTTTCATTCCAGCATAGTGGGAGCCTAGCTATTGTCAAGCTAAGGTTGTTTTCCCTCTACAAATCATTAGCATTAAGACAGTAGGGAGCTCCTAGAGAAACATTCTACTCTGCCAGCCTCAAGTATTTGTCAATGGGCTGCAGGGTATGAGGAAATTTAGTTCTATCTGCCATTTCCTTCTGCCTTTGTTTCCCCACAACACTGTGGAGGGTGATGGAGACTTGGGTCCTGCAGGACAATGGTCTCTATCAGTTAGCCATTTGTTTTTCCCCTTTCCTTTGTTCCTGGGCAGCCAGGAGTGCCAGAGGAATATCAACACACCCCACCTGGGCAGGTGTGGGGGCAGGTTGTGGCCTGTCAGCTTGCCTTATGCTCCTTCAACAGGATTACCATGGGCCAGAAAACTAGGAAGGTCTAGCTCTGTAAGAAATAAAGTCCTGGGGTACCTGGGTGGCTCAGTCAGTTGAGCGTCTGGCTTCGGCTCAGGTCATGATCTCACGGTTTATGAGTTCGAGCCCCGCGTTGGGCTCTGTGCTGAAAGCTCAGAGCCTGTTTTGGATTCTGTGTCTCCCTCTCTCTCTGCTCCCCCCCCCCCCCCCGCTCGTGCTCTGTTTCTCTCTCAAAAATAAATAAACATTAAAAAAAATTTTTTTTAAAAAGAAATAAAGTCCTCAAACACTAAATTCCCTTTTCGATAATACAAATACTTGATTTCAGGGGTGGGGGACAAAAAAGGAAGAAAGTAAGTGGTTGTGTACAATTTCATATTCAAAATACAAAGATAATACTGCATTTTTAAACTAAAAATCTCATTTCTGGAGCACACATGTGAAGATAAAAATGTCACATGAATGGGTTCATTTTACCATATAAACCTTCCTTTATGACAAAGGCAACAAAAGCTCAAATGCCTTCTTTAATAAGAGCCAATGGATAAAGATATCATTTTTATGTGGGTCTATAAATTTTAAAATGTCAAGTTGTTGAAATAGTGAAGAAAAGGCATCCTGGGTAGATGGAAAGGAATAAAAAGTCCATATACTGACACGAAACTCCTTTGTTTAATTGAAATCAATACTTTTTAAAAAAATGGCTGTCAGCCCTGGGCCCTGGGCATTCTCTATTTCCTTAACAAATCAAGTTAGGTATTTCAGCTCTGCCCCTCGCCCCAGGCCCATACTTCTCTCTCTTACAGAAGTTCCCTCTTACTGATTTAAGGGCACAAGTTCATTCTCCTCTGGCTTTTGCTTTTCACACTGAAGTTTCTATCTCTGAAAGGAAAACCTATAAATCAGTTCTCAGTACAAATGAAAAGTCAGCAATGCCAAGGATGAGAGAAAGGTACCAATGATATGAGGGCAAATTCATTCTTTTATTTATTTATTCACAAGCAACCACTCTGTGTCAGGCCTAGTTCTAGGCCTTGGAGACAGATGTAATGACAAATATTATTCAGTTTCTTGGCTCAAGGTGCTTAATATCTGGTCAGGGTGAATAAAATGAATTAAAGTTCAAGCACATGTGCTAATAAGAGCAGTATAAATAAAATGAGATGGTAGTCCCAAGAACAGTGTTCTGGGCTCCTTTGCACCAAAGTTTCACTGGCTCTAGGGCCTCTTATTTACCAAGTCAAAGCACCACCAAGGGGCAAATGGTAGGGAAGAAAGACAATTCTAACAGTGATAGCAGCTTCTGCAATGCCCAGTACACTAAGCATGGGTTGTGGAGAGGCGAAGACAACAAGGTCTATTAACCCCACTTCTCACACTTGATTAGAGGGGAGGGGACTTCACTCCACTTGGCAGAGGGGAACTGAGGAGAGAGTAGCTTCCATGGGATATAGGCAGCAACCTCTGTCCAGGTTTCAATCACTTCTCATTATATACTTCTACAGTGATCATATTCTGCAAACCAAAAATATGAGACATGTGGTCTGTCAAAGCATAAGTTTTTTTTTTTTTCAAATTCAAACTAGATATATTTATATAAACACTTTTAAAGGCCAAAGACTGAACCACATATGCTTGACAAACAGCCTTGATGAAGTAGGGAATGGTCCGTAAAGCTCATTGCATGTGCTGGTATAGAGAGTTACAAGTTTCACCAAGTTTCAGCATACCCAAGTTACATGGATGCTGATGCTACAAACAAACAAACAAACAAACAAACAAAAAACAAGTAGAAGGTTGTTTTTTTGTTTTTTTGTTCTTTTGTTTTGCCAGTTGCTAACAAAAATTTAAATTCTCTTTCCTGAAGATTTTAAATAAAAGTCTACAGGAAGGGAACTCAACAATATGCTCTAAAAAAAACTATACCAATGGCACTCTAGTTCCATTCCTTCCAAGAGAGAAAAGTTACACCTCATTCATCCCAAACTTAACAGGCATCAGAAACACATACATGAGGGGCGCCTGGGTGGCGCAGTCGGTTAAGCGTCCGACTTCAGCCAGGTCACGATCTCGCGGTCCGTGAGTTCGAGCCCCGCGTCAGGCTCTGGGCTGATGGCTCGGAGCCTGGAGCCTGTTTCCAATTCTGTGTCTCCCTCTCTCTCTGCCCCTCCCCCGTTCATGTTCTGTCTCTCTCTGTCCCAAAATAAATAAAAAAACGTTGAAAAAAAAATTTAAAAAAAAAAGAAACACATACATGAGCAAGTACACAAATAGGAAAGGCCAAGAAAATTCCCCAGTAGGTTCGGGTACTAAACTTCATGAAGGTGATGATAACAAGCAAGACATTTAGAGCTTCACAGGCCCCATGAACTCATATTTTGCATATAAGTATAAAAACTTTGCTTCTCTGGTTTAACAGCTCATAGCAGGTTAGAGAAAAGAATATAGAAAGATGGTAGAAAAACTACTTAAGTTACGCATATTAACAGTGCTGGTACTATAAATATTTGTTCTGTGAATGAATGAATAAATGAATGACTAAACAAGTCACATCTAGTAGCCTTGCAATAGGCAATGTATTAAAAGCTGATCAAAAACATCCAAGACCCATAATAAGAGAAACTATTTATAAATCATATATCTGATAAGGGATTAATAACATACATATATATATATGTATGTGTATATATATATATATATATACATATATATATATATATATATGGACTTTGCATTTCTCTAAAGAAAATATAGAAATGGTCAACAAGCATATTAAAAGATGTTCAACATCACTAATTATTAAAGAAATGCAAACCAAAACCACAATGAGATACCCCATCTATTAGGATGGCTATCTAAAACAAAAACAGAAACTAAAAATAAGTGCTGGTAAGGATATGGTGAAACTCTACCTTTGTGCACTGTTGTTGGGAATTTGCACACCTATGTTCATAGCAGCATTATTTACAATAGCCAAGAGGTAGAAGCAACCCAGAGGATGATTGAAAATGATAAACAAGGCATGGTATTTATATACCGTAGAATTATTACTCAGCCTCTAAAAGACCAACATGAAAAGATGCTCAACATCACTAATCATTATGGAAATAAAAATTTACACCACAGTAAGATATCATCTCATGCTCATTAGAATTGCCATTACCAAAGCAATCTACATATTCAATACAATCCCTATCAAAATAACACCAGCATTCTTCACAGAGTTAGAACAAACAATTCTATAATTTGTATGGAACCAGAAAAGACCCCGAATAGCCAAAGCAATCTTGAAAAAGAAAACCAAAGCCGGAGGCATCACAATCCCAGACTTCAAGCTATACTACAAAGCTATAGTCATCAAGACAGTATGGTACTGGCACAAGAACAGACACTCAGATCAATGGAACAGCATAGAGAACCTAGAAATGGACCCACAAACGTATGGCCAACTAATCTTTGACAAAGCAGGAAAGAATATCCAATGGAATAAAGACAGTCTCTTCAGCAAGTGGTGCTGGGAAAACTGGACAGTGACATGCAGAAGAATGAACCTGGACCATTTTCTTACACCATACACAAAAATAAACTGAAAATGGATGAAAGACCTCAATGTAAGACAGGAAGCCATCAAAATCCTTGAGGAGAAAGGAGGCAAAAATCTTTCTGACCTTGGCCACAGCAACTTCTTACTCAACACGTCTCTGGAGGCAAGGGAAACAAAAGCAAAAACGAACTATTGGGACCTCATCAAAATAAAAAGCTTCTGCACAGTGAAGGAATCAGCAAAACTAAAAGGCAACTGACAGAATGGGAGAAGATAGTTGCAAACGACATGTCAGATAAAGGGTTAGTATCCAAAATCTCTAAAGAACTTATCAAAGTCAACACCCAAAAAACAAATAACCCAGTGAAGAAATGGGCAAAAGACATGAATAGACACTTCTCCAAAGAAGACATCCAGATGGCCAACCGGCACATGAAAAAGTGCTCCACATCACTCATCATCAGGGAAATACAAATCAAAACCACAATGAGATACCACCTCCCACCTGTCAGAATGGCTAACATTAACAACTCAGGCAACAACAGATGTGGGCGAGGATGCGGAGAAAGAGGATCTCTTTTGCGCTACTGGTGGGAATGCAAACTAGTGCAGCTGCTCTGGAAAACAGTATGGAGGTTCCTCAAAAAATTAAAAATAGAACTACCCCATGACCCAGCAATTGCACTACTAGGTATTTATCCAAGGGATATAGGTATGCTGTTTCGAAGGGACACATGCACCCCAATGTTTACAGCAGCACTATTAACAATAGCCAAAGTATGGAAAGAGCCCAAATGTCCATCAATGGATGAATGGATAAAGAAGATGTGGTATGTGTGCATACACACACACACACACACACACACACACACACACACACACACTGGAGTATTACTCGGCAATCAAAAAGAATGAAATCTTGCCATTTGCAACTACATGGATGGAACTAGAGGGTATTATGCTAAGTAAAATTAGTCAGAGAAAGACAAATATCCAGGACTTCACTCGTGTGAGGACGTTAAGACACAGAACAGATGAACACAAGGGAAGGGAAGCAGAAAGAATATAAAAACAGGGAGGGGGACAAAATATAAGAAACTCTTAAATATGGAGAACAAACAGAGAGTTACTGGAGGGGTTGTGGGAGGGGGGGTGGGCTAAGTGGGTAAGGGGCATTAAGGAATCTACTCCCCAAAATCATTATTGCACTATATGCTAACTTGGATGTAAATTAAAAAAAAAAAAATCCTGCCATTTGTGACTACATAGATGGACCCTGAGCGCATTAAGCTCAGTGAAATAAGACAGAGGAAGACAAATACTGTTTGTTCTCACTAATATGTGGAACCTTAAAAAAATAAAATTAAAAGAAAAAAACCACCAAACTCCTAGAAAGAGAAATCAGCCCTGTACTCACCAGAGGTAGAGGTTTGGGGGAGGAGGAAGGTGGTCAAAAGGCACAAACTTCCAGTTACAAGACAAATAAGTAATAGGGACATAATGAGATGACTGTAGCTAACACTGCTATGTGGTATATGGGAAAGTGGTTAAGTGAATAAATCCTAAAAGTCTCATCAAAAGGACAATTTTTTTTTCTTCTTTCTTTTAGCAAAAAGAAAAAAGAAAAAGTTGTATCTATGCAAGATGACGGATGTTAGTTAAGCCTATTGTAGTAATCATTTCACAATATATATAAATCAAACCATCATGCTGTATGACTTAAACTCGTACAGTGATGTATGTCAAGTATTTCTCAATGAAACTGGAAAAAAAGAGGGAAATTCTGTCCCAGGTTATGACATAGATGAACACTGAGGACATCATGCTAAGTGAAATAAGCCAGTCACAAAAAGACACATACTCTCTGATTCCACTCATATGAGGTATCTGACTAACGTAGTCAAATTTCATAGAAACAGGAAGTAGAGTGGTGGTTGCCAGGGGCTAGGGAGAGGGAAAAATGAGAAGTTGTTGTTTAATGGGTATAGTTTCAGTTTTGCAAGATTAAAAGGCCCAGAGAGTGGGTGCACAACAATGTCAATATACTTAACATGACTAAACTATACACATAATAATGGTTAAGGTGGTAAAATTTGTTATGTTTTTATAATTAAAACTCTTTAATAAGACATCCAGAACCATTTATTGCATTAATAAATATTTATACACATCAGTTATGCTCACTACCAATTATCAATGCTAATGATATTGACCATTAAAAAAGAATGGACACAATTGGACACAACAGTAGACACAATTACATACTTTCAAGATTGTCCAATACAAAATAGTTTTTAAAAGTGGCATTTGCAGTAGCAAATTGCAGCTGTTATAAAATTCATTAATATGTGGCACTCCATTCCCAGACAGTGTAAGATTAAGAATTTCTCTATTTTGCCTCAAAAAAACCCCACCCTAATTAATAAATGTATTTTGTATTCATTTAAAATAAACTCCTTTGTGATGAAGAAAAAGCCCTTTTTTATCATCCTGAATCATGCAGACTAGAGATCTATATTGACTGAGCTCTCTGGCTAATTAGTCACCACACATTTCTTACTGTGTAGATACAGTCTAACACCTATTACATGACTTACAAGCAATTTTGGAATTCTTGCAGGAATGTCATTTTGGAAGATGGATCTATTTTTGATTCAACAATGGTTATTAATCTAGTATCCTGAAAAAAAATCAGTAGGCATCCAACACATTTTAAAGTGTTTTGTAGGGGTGCCTTGGGTGGCTGAGTAGATTAAGCATTCAACTCTTTATTTTGACTCAGATCCTGATCTCATGGTCGTGGGATCGAGCCCTATGAAGGGCTCTGCACTGGGCATGGAGCCAGCTTGGGATTCTTTCTCTCCCTCTCCCTCTGCCCCTCCCCATTACACACGCATGCAACTGCGCGCTCTCTCTCTCTCTCTCTTTTTCTCTCTCTCTCTGTCTCTCTCTCTCTCTCTCAAAATAAATAAACAACAAAATAATAAAATAAAATAAAACAAAATAAAAGTGGTTCATGGAGGTCTAGAATTTGCAGTTTCCAAACTACTCACAAATTTTGGTAATCCTAAATAATTTCTGTGTAACTTTTATCTTGTAAGATATCTCAAAAAGGAGCAAGCCAGCTGGATAAATTGAGGGTCAACAACCAAACAGCTTAAAGCCAGAATTAATTTTACTGGTGGAAATCCTTTTATATTCAATGCAATAGTTACTTTTAGAATACTTTCATTTTAATCATGTGTTCAGTGCTATAATTATCTATCTCTACCTCACGAATGTGAAAAACATTGACAAAAGTTTAATGTAAAACCTTATAAAGATCTACTTTGAATTATCTTCATACATCATAATTAACTCCTAGTGCATACAAGTACTCAATAATTTCATTTTTTTTGCTGAATGAGTAACTGAATAAGTGGTTTATGTCATATTTCTAACCTTAATTATGGTTACAGCATCATCAAGGCCCCAGTAACACCACTACCACCAGCATCAAAGCACTTTTAGCTCCTAGAGCATGTTCAGGTGTTGCAACGAAAAATTTGGGCACATAATCCAAATCCTTTAAGAGAGTCCAAATTAAACAAGCCCAAGCACCAGCAAAACTTTTAATTTAAAATTATTACTCCTGGGATGCTTGAGTGGCTCAGTCGGTTGAGCGTCCGATTTTGGCTCAGGTCATGATCTTGGGGTCTGTGAGTTCAAGCCCCATGTCGGGCTCTGTGCTGACAGCTCAGAGACTGGAGCCTGTTTCAGATTCTGTGTCTCCCTCTCTCTCTGACCCTCCCCTGTTCATGCTCTGTCTCTCTCTGTCTCAAAAATAAATAAATGTTAAAATCATTACTCTAACAATGTGGTGACTAAACTACTGAGGTAGCTAGACTACTTTTTATTTTTTCAAGTCACACACACAGTCACTTTCTTTGTAAAGAAAGTAGCCAACTCATGTACATGGTTATTAAGTTTTCTGTAACTGACTTGGGTGGACAATGAATAGACAATTTCACTGAAGTTTCAAGGTCAATATCCATAAAGCTGACAATGTTTAACAAGAGTTAAAAGGAAAACAACTGTTAACAGTGAACCCTTGCTCTGTTTTTAATATTTAGTGGTATGATCTTTAATACTTAGCGATATTACCATAATGCCAGAGAATAGAAGAGACACTGACAAGCGTTTGCTTTGAGACAAATAAGAAATAAATCTGACAGTTGAGAAAAACAAAGGATTTTTAATGGGAAAGAACTGATTGGAGGGAGGTGATAAGGAATGTGAATAAAGATTTCAGAGAGCAGCCTCAGAACATGCAATAACAGTTCTCACTAAGCTTGACTCATTAGGCCGTGTTTAGGACAGAAAACAGTAATTACCTCTTCTTTACCAAATGGACTAGTGAACTATGACAGGAACTGATCAAAGTCATAGAAAAGAAGGAAGAGGGAAGACACAAGACACTATGTGACAAAGGTCAAGGCAGAATGAAGTGACACAGAGGGAAAAAAGGTATTGGCAACTCCCAACCAGTCCACTCAGGACCAAGTGGAAATCGTAGAGAAGAAACATGCTCGACTGTCCACAACCATCATCACAAAGATGTGCGATATAGAAACTGAGTCTGGGAGATTCCCCCCAAACTAAAGGCTATGAATGTCAGACCAACAGTGTCCAGCTCTGACTGCATATTAGCATCACATGGGGAACTTTAAAAATCCTGATGCCCAGGGGCGCCTGGGTGGCTCAGTCGGTTGAGCGTCCGACTTCAGCTCAGGTCATGATCTCATGGTTCGTGAGTTCGAGCCCTGCGTCAGGCTCTGTGCTGACGGCTCAGAGCCTGGAGTCTGCTTCAGATTCTGTGTCTCCCTCTCTCTCTGCCCCTCCCCCACTCATATTCTGTCTCTCTCTCTCTCTCTCTCTCAAAAATAAAAAATAAACATTAAAAAAAAAAGTTAAAACAAATCCTGATGCCCAGGCCCCTCTTAGAAAGACTGATTCATTTGATTCATATTGAATTTGTGTGTAGAAAGTATTCAAAGGCTGTCCAGGTGATTCTAATCCATAGTCAGAGCTGAGAACCATGATTTCCATTAACCATTTAACAGAGAAGAAATTATAGCCGAAGGGGAATTGTAATTCATCTTCTCCAATGATTTTTTGACTTTTTTCTCTTAATGATATCCTTGGCATGACATTGTCTGTCATGGAACAGGCAACAAACTGGAAAACCAGAGCCCTCAGTCTGAGTCTTGATTCATCTGCATCACCTCAAGTAAGGCTTTTCATTCCATAAATGTAAAGCGAAGGACCAGACAGTTACACAAACTCCTCTGAGTGAAGAGAGGCCATTTTCTTGCCAAAGGAGCTTCCTCCAAAGTGGCTTCTCATCTTCTTCACTGTTGCTATCAAAGTCTTTTTATTTACCAGCAGATTCACACTACTGTCATTTCTGCCCCATCATCAACTCCTACCCACACTTCTCCCTGAAAAGAGTTTATTTATGGGATATGAAGGATGCCTGTCCTCCATTTCAGAAACTTATAACCAAGTATTTATGAGAGGGCTTCCTCTAACATCTAACAATTCTCCATCAGAAGATAGTATTTTCAGATATGACACAGGGCCCTATCTTGTTTAAGCTCTCCAGTAATGTTTGACTTAGAAAACAATTCAAGACAAACAAAAAGATAAGTCACATTTTTAATATGACGTTGATATTGAAATTCTATACATGGAGTACCTGATATATCAACTTTCTCATAAAATTCTGATCTGTAGAAATATTTTATATCCTAAATAATACTCTAGACCCCAAATTGAACCAGCAAGGTTGAACTAGAGCAGGGGGTCAGCAAATTATGGATCAGTCAGATCTGTCCACTGGATTATTTTTGTAAATGAAGTTTTATTTGAACACAGTAAAACTGACTTATTTGTATACTGTCTATGGCTCCTTTCACACTACAACAGCAGAGATGAGTAGCTGTGACAGAGATTATATGGCTTTTAAATCCTAAGATATTTACTATTTGGCCCTTTACAGAAAAGTTTGCTGACCCCTGCACTAGAGGATGAGACTGGGGAAAGGTTGTCCTCAGACACTTATCCTGCTACCTCAGAGGACCCAGCCCCTACCACAGCCTACCACAAAAAAAGTTTGTACTGTTATACTCTGATAAGCCTCTGGCTCCAAGGAGATTTCTCACAGATGTTACACTACATGATGTAACCAATCAAAAAAAAAATTTTTTAAGTCTATTTCTTCATGCATTAAAACAGAAAAATGGCACGGGTGGGGAGGAAAGGAAAGTGATGACTGACTGACCACATAAATATTCCCTATCTCCCACCTAAAATCCCATGAAATAACTAAAAATGTATTTTGAAATGTGTAAAACATCCTTGTAAACTAAGAAAAGGTTCCATGGTGAAACAGAAAGTTTAAGGAAATACCACAGAGAAGATCAATTCAATTCAGAAGCAAAACCAGAACAAAACCACATCCCAAAACTCACAGAGACAAGAATTGCTTACAAAGTAGAAACATTTGGGGAAAGTCAACTCAAGGGAAACTGAGGCAGGATACCAGGAGAAGCCCCTGAAGCATTCATCAGAGACTAGGTTTGGCATTCCTAGCCATTTAAGCCTTCACCACTGTTAATCTTGTGCTAAGAAACAGGCATCAGGGACAGTGTCCACTGGCTAAAACAGTGAGTGTGGGGCTAGAGTAGGAGAGACAGAGGGGATCCCTGACACCCAGAAGACAAGTTACTAGCATTTTCAGGAGAATGTCCTGGTCCTCTCCATATTAACTGGAAATATAGTATGGTAGGCAAAACAGGGAGGAAAACAGGGATTTTCAAGTACAAAGATAAAAAGATAAACAAGAATCACCAAATGATTTAGAAAACCCAACACCAAACTCAATGGAAATAACACCCAAGGAAATGGAGCAAAGAGAAGATAAATTTAGAATAAATACATTGATATTTTCAAGACATGGGATTTGATATTTATGGGATCCATAAATATATTAGAGATCTTGTAAATTAATTTTGATCATCGGACAAAAAAAAACTGAATAGAGGGGCTAAATAGTAAATTGTATTCAACTGAATATGAACTTGAGAAACTGAAATAACAAGTCAAGGAACTCTCACAGAATGCATAACAAAAATATACTGGGGGGGAGGGTGCGTGCACGCGTGTGCGCACTATTACTCAGCCATAAAAAAAGAGTGAGATCTTGTCATTTGCAACGACATGGATGGACCTAGGAGCCTTTATGCTAAGTGAAATATGTCAGACAGAGAAAGACAAATATTAGATGATTTCACTTATATGTATAATCTAAAAAAACAAAGCAAACAACAACAACAACAACAACAAAAACCAGAAACAGACTCATAAATACAAAGAACAAACCGGGGATTGCCAAACAGAAGAAGGGTGAGAGAAGGGGCAAATAGGTGAAGGGGATTAAAAGGTACAGTCTTCTAGTTATAAAATAAATAAGTTCACAGAGACAAAAAGTACAGCATAGGAAATATAGTCAATAATATCATAACATTGTATAATGACAAATGGTGGCTACACTTGTGGTGAGCACTGAGTATTGTATAGAATTGTTGAATCACTATGTTGTACAGCTGAAACTAATACAGCACTGTATGTCAAATGTACTTCAATGTTAAATATAAAAAAAAACAGACTTCCAAAATATGAAAAAAAAGTTAAGAGACAAGGAGGATGGATCAAGATATTTCAATATATGTCTAACAGGTGTTTGGAAGGAGAAAAAAAAAAAAAAAAGCACAGAGAGACAAAAGTAAGTAAAGAAATCTTAGGGGAAAAAAATCCCAGAGCTAAAAACACAAGTCTCAAATTGAAAAGGGCCCAAGTGCCAAGCAAGATGAATTAAATTATATTTGCTATACTGTGGTGAAATTTTAGAACATCAAAGTTAGTGAGGAGTAAAATAGTACAGGCTTGAAAAGAGAAATAACAGATTACCTACAACGGTACATATTGATATCAGATTTCTCATTGGCAACACTGGAGTGCTAGGAGAGAAAGGACCACACTCTTTGAGTATGGACAGGATATTATTTTGAATTGGTTCCCATCAGTCTAGCAAAAATATATACACATTTTTCAAACTTTCTAGCTTTTAGAGAACTTACCTCCACAGACCATCAATGAAATAATTCCCAGGTTAGTAAAAGAAATTAATCTGAGAAAGAGGAAATTACAACAAGCAGAGCAGAGGAAGGTAAAACCTTGGACAAGGGATACCACCTCTTTCAAGTAGGAAAGAAGGTCAGACCCCTGACACATAATGGTGGCCCCGTGGGTGGGAAGCCCAATTTTTCAAACCAATGTCTTTTCTCTTGGGAAACGCTCATCCCAGAATGCAACAGGAAGACCCACTGTGAAAGGGCAAGATATAGCTGCTCTGAGGGGCACCTCTGCCTGGGAAACTGGATACTGGGTTCTAGGAAGAGAGCTTAGAAGTAAGAGTCAGCAAACCACTGTCCCTCTCCCAGGTCTGTATTTGTTCTTTCTGGGTCTTGAGTTCCTTATTTGTCAAGTGGTGAAAAGTGTGCTTACCCTTTCTTAAAACACTGATCCCTCGCCACTTCAAGCATATGTTTTGTAAACCAACACTCTCTCTCTAATGACAGGCCTTTAAAGATGAGTATTACATTTCATCTCTTGGCTATTCACTGGTAGCTCCAATGTCAACAAACATTTATTGACTTCCTGATCTCTCCAACTTCTTTGCTCAGACCTAGAGAAGTACAGAGGACTGAAACAAGATCCAGTCCATGAAGGGCTCCTACAATGGTGGCTAGCAACCATTTCCTATTCCTCCAATTTCACTACAGTCTCAGTCTAGGTCTCCAATACTGTCTGGGATATCTCCAGCTGTTGGCTGGGGAAATCCCTAGTCTGCATTTTTAAGCCCCAGAAGCAAGTAGTTGCGTTATGCACTGTTTCTGTAAGGCCCACATCCCATGCTCTTTGGTGGATCACTCAGGGCACTGAGCATTCTGGGTGACTTGGCCTGTGGTCTCATAACCCCTCTATATCTGATCAGAGACTGGGATGTGGTTCTGATTCTCAGTTTCAAAGCATAAATGGGATCAAATAGATCCAAGAGTTTGAAAGAACTCAGGCTTACAGGAGGGTGAGAGGTTACTACTAATCATGATCATCCTAGATACTTATCAAATACCGTGTCAGGGATTTTACACACTGTCACAACCACCTTCCAGGGAAGAATTACCACATGCACTTCACAAGGAGCAGGATGGGAATCAAGGAGGTGGGGTTATTTGCCCAAGGCTCCTGCTAGTAAATAACAGACAGGACTTGAAGTCACATCTATCTTACTTCAAATACCATGACCTTTCTATTGTGCCAAGCTGCCTCCTTCTATCCCTGACCAACCATGCTGTGGGTTGGAGATGGAGTTGTCTACGCTATATTTTCTCCTCTGACATACTCTCAGGCAGATGCAGACTTGTCCAAGATGAAAGCAGTAATTGGGAGAAGAGATGGAAGAGGCCTGCATCAGGCTTTCCCACTGATGACTTTCTAGTTCTTCTGTGCACAGAGTTGTTGACTCATCCTCTTCCAGACCAGGAAAACACGTTTGCAAAGGCTTCTGCTTGAGACAAAGAATGGAACCCTAGAGAACATTCAAATAGTACAGCATTGCTGGCCTGGAAAGCCTGAGGAGAGGGAAGGAGATGAGGGGCTAGGAGAAATAGCAGGGGCAGAGAAGTCTAGGGACCTCACAGAACCCATTGGAGACAGATGACTTGAGGCACTGAATAGGAATTATGAGTCAGAACTTCTCTGGAGGACGACAAGGACTGTGTCCAGTAACCTGAGCAGGAACCTGCTCCATAACGCTTATTTGGTCCCTTGCTGGTCCTCATTTACTAAGCACTAATTCTGGTATGGAATTGGGGATGCAAGGTGAATGAAAACCAGTCACTGTCTGTGGACCACCAGGTCATTTCCATCCTTCTCTCCTTTCCAGGTAAAATTGCCCTGACTATTATCACCCCTTACAAGAACAGAGCATGCATACACCTTCCATATTACACATCCACACACAAATTCTGGGTCAATTGCAAATATAAAATTAATTCCAGCTAAAGCCCCATTTCTACAATATGACAAAGAATAAGCAAAATACCCAATCTTCTGAATGGAAACACAGATATTTCAAAAACACTAAGCAGCCATTTACCTAAACTGTCCACCCAAGCACAGAGTAGCCTCCCAAGACACAAGGTTATCAGGACATTCCATAGCAGAGCAAAGGTGATCTGAACTCTGGCTATCCTGAGCCTTTGGAAAGAAACTGAGTCCTAAGATGGTACTCTAAATTCACTTAGTAGAACCCTAAAAAGTAGAGGTAATGGGCAAGCAAAGAGGGAGCCTCCTCTAGTGGGGGACAAGAAACTCACTGACTCTGAGCTGAAGGACAGAGAAGACCTGCTTACCACCTTATCTCCATTCTAGAGTCAAGTTCATTACCTCTAGAATAAGCTAATCATCCTGCAGAAGATATTAATACAAATTCCAATGATCCTAAACCCATTGTGCTGTGCTAGATGATGACAGAAAATCTTTTGCCAAAGGCATAGAAGTTTCTATGGAGAGCCCAGAAAGGGAACCTCTCTTTCCCTTGGAACCTTCTGCATTTCCCGTTATCAGTCATGCCACACTTCTTGCTCCTAGAATTGAACCAGATCTTGACATATCCAGGGAGGAGGTATAAGACAATGTCTGTCCTCTAAATTAATATGTAAATAACAAGGATTCTGTTACCTTTCCAACATCCCCCTCCTCTTAGTCATTCCTAATGGAAGACTTTTCGACATTTTGGGAAAAGAACACTGGACTAAAGTAGTCAGGGGATCTGGCTTCTAATTTTGTCTCTACCACTCTTTTAACCAGTAACCTGGGCACATCCCTTACCTTTTTACATCAAGAGTTTGTCATCTGTGATTTTATGATGATAATGTGAGCCTCTCAGGGTTCCTAAGTAGCTCAAATAAGACTATTATATGAAAGTGCTTTAAAAACTATTAATCACAATATAGTGGTATTTTGAATGATTTTGTTTGATAAAACCATGCAGTAAATACTGTTGATACTTGAAATAAAAAAGGAAAGATGCACAAAACAAGAAATAATATTTCCAGTAACACTGAGAGTCAGATATCTATCTATCTGTGAAACAGATACCTCTACTCATGCTAATACATGGGCAGGTAGTTAAACTTTTTGGGTTTTCCTTTTACATTTTAGAGGTAAATGTAAAAAAATAGCTAAACATCTTTCTAAGAATGGAGAAAAGAACAGCCCATTTTTCCCTTCTCGAGCAGTCTGAGGAAACCACAGTAATAAGAGCTGGATGCCTCACATTGACTCCAGCTGAAGAGTGTGAATACCTCATTTCAAAGTTCAGAAGGGAAATCATAAGCTGTATCAAGCATCGTGTTTTGTGTCAACCTGCATCATGAACCTCTCCAAACTTCTCCAGGAACAGTATTAGTTTCAGGGTTGCTAGCTCCCAATTTATGCCCTTCGAATAGCTATTTATCATAACCCAATTCCCTCATGCCGCCCATAGTTGCCCAAGAAAAGGGTGCATTTTTAAAGTTATGTCCCTCAGTAATTTATGAACCTGGCAGAATGACGTCAAAGCCATTTGAATTCCCAGAAGAAATACACACTACAAATGACGTGAATTGAAATTGATCCAAGGGGTTATTAAAATGGATGTGCGCTGCCCCTTGTCTCATAGGTAATAAACGATGCTGTTCAAGCAAGCAGTAATGCAAAATATTAGAAGGATCTGAGATAGTAACTTGAGATCATTCTTCTTGGAAGGCACTCATTTTGAGAGGCAAGTGATAGTTATTGTCTAGAGGCAGTAATAAGAAAGCATGGTATTGCCTGGATTACATCTATGGTATGGTCGATTGCCATCCTCAGGACATGCACAAATGTGAAGAGTAAACACAATCTGTATTGTCCTCGTTTAAATTTCAGCCAGTAGAGCTGATCTCGCATGTGATAACAAAAGATTTCTTCAATTGCCTAGGAAATTTTTTTCTGCTGATAAGTCTCACAATCTTGTTCTTGTCGCTAAGATGGTTTTTTAAAACAACCGTTCACAGTTATTGTAACTGTTCTTATTGATATACAAAAACTTCACATGTTTAATGTATATAATTTGGTGAGTTAGGACATGTGCATCAACCCATGAAACCATTATCTCAATAAAGCTGTTACAAAAAATAAAAAATAAAATAAAAGTACATGTATTTTTTTAAGTACCATGTGGGCTATTACAGGAGCAAGATGTTAATAATACTAAAAGAAAAAAAAAAATACAATTGGCCACGACTGGTGGAGAATATATAGCTGTAGCCACTGAGACGGGCCAAGGCCAGGCCCCCCGTATAAAGGAAATTTCTCATGCCCGAAAGCATGAAAAATCCCTATGTTATGTGTGCCCCTTGGTTAGGCTATTTTAAAAAAGGCCCTGTCCTTCAGCAGTTTGGAAAGGTTTGAGCTTTGGGGTACAGGATCCATGTGGAAGAGCTCTAAATGCAGAACAAATGTTGCCGATTAGTTCCATGTAAGGTAACAGTTAAGAGCCATATGTCTATGATCTAGCTCCCGACGTCAAAAGGAAATCTAAAGTCTAGCCTGGAGCGGCTCAGAACACATATTTGACCTCTGCCCTGCAGAATTTGCTCACTAAACATCTAGAGGTCAGAAAGGCTATGGGAGCCACTTCAGGGAATTGGTTCCAAAGGAAGTCTTGTTCAACAAAAAGCTATATTGATTTTTCAGCCATATTGTATTAAGTATCAGATAAGTACTGATTTGTGTTACCCAGAGTAATACACATGGGGATATGAGGCTCCTCATTTTCTGCCAACCTAAAATTGGTACTCACATCTTAAGGTGAAAGCAAGTCCACCAATAATAGCACATAAACATCAAGGACCAGGAATATAAGCCCCTAAATAAATAACTAATTCTTCTAACATACTTCATTCATTCTCTCCAGAAATTTCTGTATACACAGGTGATCTTCTTTCCAAAGGCATGTGCATGAGGGCTTTCTCTCAAGGAAAGATAAACTGTACATTTCTTTAGAATAGGATCACACTTGGGGCATGAGGATGGCTCAGTGGGTAAAGTGTCCGACTCTTGATTTCGGCTCAGGTCATGATCTCATGGTTCACAACTCTGAGCCCCACGTTGGCCTCTGTACTGACAGTGCGGAGCCTGCTTAGGATTCTCCGTCTCTGTCTCTCTGCCCTCCCCTGCTCGTGCTCTATTTCTCTCTGTCTCAAAAGCAAATAAATAAACATTTTTTAAAAAGAAAAGAAAAGAATAGGATCACACTTTCAAATATTGGGATCAAAACTGATTAGAAGACTTTGTTGACTCCCTACCAGTGAAAAACAGTACGTTCAGAAAAACTATAGTGGAATCTCTAAAATACTATTTCTTAAAGATACGGATAGCTAGATAAAAAACAAAGAATCTCACCAAGAAACATCAAGTAGGACAAAACTCATATCTGTTAATTCTCTTCTAGTCTTCACCAGTGACCCCAACCACAATATCCTGTGGTCAAGCAGAAGTCTCTGGCAGAAGCTGCCCACATTGCCTGCCACCCCCCTCCCCCCACAGCTCACTGTTTCCTGTCCCAATGGCTTCCACTCAATTCCTTACTTTGTATTTAAACAAACTCCTTGCTTTGTTTGTATTTAAATGTCACTTAGATGAAACCATGTTTTTCAAATCACCAGAACAAGACCCATTAAAAGGCATCCTTTTCCACTTTCAAGGTTTTTTAAAACTTCCTCATCTTACTCTGCCCTTGCCAGTTTTCTCTTGCCATCACTGTTAGGCTCAAGCATTCACCTACATTAAGGTCAGCAAGTATGTGGCACATGATTAACAACATGGCTAGGAGTTGGCAGAGTAACTCTCCCTCCCAAAGATGTCCACTTGCTAATCCCCCAAATCCTTGAATATAACAATGAGAATTTGCAAAGACATTAAGATTAGGAACTTTAGAATGGAGTAGCCTGGATTTTCCAGGTGGATCAAATCTATTCAAAGGAGTCTTTGGAAGCTGAGAACCCTTCCCTGTTGCACTCAGAAGATGAGGTGGCAGACAAGGCAGGACAAATCTGAAGCATGAGAGGGATTCAGCCTACCACTGCTGGCTCTGAGGACAGAGAAAGGGGATGGCAAACTAAGGAACATGGGCAGCTTCTAGAAGCTGAGAATCACCACCCCTGGCCAGCAGCCAGCAAGAAAATGACTGTGTTGTTTTAAGCTGTTAAATTTGTGGTAATTTAACAATACAAAATTAATACAGTGGCATTTGTTTATAACAGCTGTAATAAATTGCTTTTCTTTAATATTTACTACAGGCTTTTGCCTGGCTCTTTGTGAATTGTTTTCATAAACACTAGAATTTGACTAGCTTATTATTTTACCATTTTATTGCTTTTCATGTTTCACTATTATTTGATATTTTTAAATTAAGATTTATAATGTCTTCTATAACTGGGTTTAGAAATCTATCTTATCAACCGATCAGGAGAAGAAGTTCTAAAATTATAGTCCTACAGCCCCGAATTATTTAAATAGGTACATTCTTCAGCTATATAAATATAATGCTAAGTTCTAGGAAGGCCAAAAAGATTTGGTTGCTTAAATAAGGAAGAATCAAATTTCAGGATATGGAAGTTTTAAATTCTTTCAAGTAGGATAGCCCTAGGGGCCATATCAGCAATGTCTAGAGAGACTTGGTGCTAAGGAAATATGATAAAGAGTTTCATTCAGTCGCTAAATCTGTGTCAACAACATACATTCACACTCACTCTCACAAATGGATTTTGCTTCAAAATAAAATCTCTCAAATTGGATGACTAATCTTACCATTTTCCAAGGCCCAGATTATCCATAAATAATAATGTAATTTTTCTTGAAACATTCTTTGTTTATCAAAGTTTTGCTACTTTGATTTCTCTTTTGAACCAGTTGTAATATCTTACTAGTTCTCTCATTAACAAATGAGTTAAACAATATATTTGACATGTGTATTAGTTAGGGCTCCAGAGAAACAGAACCAATAGTGGATGGATAGGTAGATAGATAGATGGATAGACAGATGATAGAATATATTTGTTTTTTTAATTTTGATTAGATATATATCTCTATATATACTATATGTATGATAGAATATCATATATATATATGAAGAACACTTGTAAATATTTTATATATACATATAATAAATCTATGTCTATATAGAGATAGAAATAGAGAGAGGTGGACATAGAGATAGAGGTGGGGATAGAGAAAAGAAGAGAGATTGAGATAGAGATAGTAGATAAAGATGGACATAGAGAGGCACTGGCTCATGTGACTGTGGACTCTAACAAGTCCAAAATCTGCAGGGTGGGCCAGCAGGTGGAAGACCCAGGGAAGAGTTAATGCTGTAGCTAAAGGTCAAAGGCAATCTGCTGGCAGAACTCCCTCTTCCTCCAAAGAAGTCAGTCTTTTTTCTATTCAGGTCTTCAACTGATCGGATCAATCCAATGGATGAAACCTGCCCACTGTATGAAGAGTAATATGCTGCCCTCAAAGTCTACTGATTTAAATGTTGATCTCATCTAAAAAAATACTTTAAAGGAAACATCTAGAATAATGTTTGATCAAATATCTGGGTCCTGTGATTTAACCAAGTTGACACATAAATTCAACCATCACAACATGGGTCGACATTATATTTGAATGAAAGCCAAGATTTACCTCTATAAAAAAAATAATAATAACCTTTAACAACTGGCAGGCCTTTGAGGCCAAGTTATGCTGGGTCTCTTTCACTTCCAAAAGCATCACTGCACCCCTCCAAAGTCAGCCAGGTCTTCATAGTACCCATTACCATGGGGAAGCCCCCAATCATTTACCGCTGCAAAGCAAAGAACTCCAAGTATCATTTTAGTGAGTCGTGTCAGTGATCTTCTTATGTAGGGTCACCTATGATAAATATTCTCATAGTACCTGTACTGAAATAGCTTTTAAAAATTAAGTCAGCATTCACTCAAAATACTGATTGAACATTTACTGCAATTATGTCATTGTAGAAGATATAAAGAAGCAAATACCTCAAGGAGCTTAAAATACAGTTGAGACAATATACAACACATCTGTTCAACATACATTCTTAAGAGGAGGTCAAGTTCAGACACTAGGTATGTTCACCTGAGAAGGTCCACTCTAGCTATGCTACTATTCTAAAGAAAATGCAACAAGATGCACATATGATGCTGTTAAAATGTGACGGACAATGTTATCTCTATTTTCAGGATCAGGTTAAAGATTGAGAGGCTAAACCCAACACTAACTAGCTCAGCCATGAGGTCATGCCTGTCCACTTGTACAGCACCTAAAACATTACCAGTCCTCATCCACAACTTCTCTCTGGGACTTTTTAACAACCCAGCTCACCAGAAAACAATCTGTCATCTTTTCAAACACCCACATAAGGATACATTCCAATTTCTCTAGAGATATCAGTGTCAGTAACTCATTTGAGAGGTCCTCCCTTATCAATACAGTTATGTGTACTTTGGACCTGACTAATAGGAACACTCTTATTCAGTAAACATAGATATCTTAGCTGATTGGCAACCAGGAAAAGGTGTTGTAAATGATAAACTATACACAGGTATAGTTCAGTTTCCTTTTAATACAGTAATTTAGGTATTGGCTGAAGAAAATATCTAAAGTTTAAAAACAGTTATAATTATTTAAAGTGATGGTTAAATTCTATTTTATTAATATCATCTGGAAATGATTCATTCCTTTACATTCACTTAGCTCCATAAAAGTTGTGAATCAATCACCACTCTTGTCATTTTAAGCATAAAACAAAATAAAGTGGTATTCAAAATTACCAGTTCTTGACATCTTCTCTAGACCTTTTCTTGCTCCCAACTTTCCTTCCTTACTTGTCCCTGTCCTTGATGTTTCAGTATTACTTATCCTTTTTTGGAGAAGGAGGATAGTTGTCTGGTGGAGATGGGAGGGGTAGTTTTTGTTTTTGCGTTTTGAGGGGTTTTGTTTCTGTTGCGTGTGTGTGTGTGTGTGTGTGTGTGTGTGTGTGTGTTTGTTTTAATTATCATCCTAACACCTAGTACTCTTTCTTGTTTTTTAAAGGATGAGGAAGGTGTTTTTTAAAACCTACACACTGCAATTTGATAGCAAATCTGGCTACCAAGATCCAAGACAAGCTCCAAACCGGGGCGCAGCAAAGAAGGAGCCCCACACAGTCAATACATTCAAATTTGTACAGTTTGCTGGAAAGCCCCTAATTTTACAAATAGTCCTAACTTTATGTAACAAACTGGCTTACCACTCAGGAGCATATTAGAAATTGCAAATATTAAGGGGTGGGCAAGGGCAACAGGCTGACATGCTGTTTCCAGCGGAGGTTGTACTGGAAACAAGAAAACCTACAATGAGCAAACGAATTGCTCAAACAGTAAAGTCTGGGATCTTTTAAACAGATGAACTATATATATATTCAATAACCCTACACAATTTGGTCTAAAAAAGCACATTACTACCATTTGCCCTCAATTTTTAGATATATGTTTTCACTTTTTAATGTTTCAGAAATTGAAATCAATATTAGAAGTGATGTGCTCCTTTAACATAGTAGTGTTTCTTTCTTTTAGTGAAACTCAGTAATCCTACAATGTAGAATTTAAAAAAATTTTTTTTTAACGTTTATTTATTTTTGGGACAGAGAGAGACAGAGCATGAACGGGGAGGGGCAGAGAGAGAGGGAGACACAGAATCGGAAACAGGCTCCAGGCTCTGAGCCATCAGCCCAGAGCCTGACGTGGGGCTCGAACTCACGGACCGCGAGATCGTGACCTGGCTGAAGTCGGACGCTTAACCGACTGCGCCACCCAGGCGCCCCCTACAATGTAGAATTTAAAAAACGAGGTGATGAATATGCATTAAAAAGTTGAATTGGGTTCACTGTCCTCTGGATTGAGAGCTTTCAACATTTTATAGAGATTTTCATCCCAAATCTGGCATTTTTATCTCTTAATTTGACTTAAAGGGGTAATCCAGAAAATTAAGTTATGTAGAACACTACATTCTCCATAGATGCCTGATAAATAAATGATACAACCTAAGCATATGGAGCTCCCCAAAAATGCAGCCAAGGGCTATCACAAACCATTGCTAGTTTACTTTCTTAGTAAGTTTTTTTTTTTTCCTGATTAATGCTGTTTGACTTGCCTGCCTTTTTAAAGACCTACCCCAGGGGTGTCTGGCTCAGTAAGTCGGAAGAGCATGCAACTCTCAATCTCAGGGTTGTGAGTTTGAGCCCCATGTTGGGTGCAGAGATTACCTAAATAAATAAAACTTTTAAAAAGTAAATAAAGACCCACTTGAATGAAGTTTAGAGGCTTCATATGATTCAAAGTATAATTTGTCAGCTTCCACATTAAAAAAATGTACATATCTTTTCATTCTCACTCAATAAAGAAAAGCTATATGCTTGAGCAGACAGTGTTTCTTGGCTATTTGTCTTGCTTTATTTGGGTAACAGTTAACTAACCTAGTCCTCAAGCTATCCCTCAACACACTAAAAAACTAAACTGCCATTTGAATATTTATAAATCTTTCTATCTGACTGGCACTGTGATCAATCAATGTTGCACACAAAGGTAAAGGAAATGCAAATTCTGCTCCCAAGGGGCTCAAGACGCTGTTGACATAAAAACTGAGGTCTTATTAAGAGCTGACCATTAATCAATAAATTTCATATGCAATATACTCCCAT
This sequence comes from Lynx rufus, assembly GCF_022079265.1. Taxonomy (NCBI): domain Eukaryota; kingdom Metazoa; phylum Chordata; class Mammalia; order Carnivora; family Felidae; genus Lynx; species Lynx rufus. The sequence continues at coordinate 123,817,638 of NW_025814856.1, forward strand.
AGCCCATCCCAATTTTGACAAACCAAAAGACACTTCTATAGGTCACCCCAATTTCAATAAACTCAAGTACACTCTCAAAGCTCACTCCAATTTCCACAGCTTAAAAATATGCAGAGTAGCAGAGAACTAATAAATAGCTATTGTCATAACTGCTAACTGCATATCAGAAAAGGACTCACTTTGGCAGAGATTTTCAGTGCGCCTAAGTGTAATTTAAGCAATCACACCCATATGTGTGTGTTCTTGCTGTCATTCCACTCTCTTTCTCTCTTACTCCTGAAAAGTATATTTGAAGGAAAGTAAGAGTTATAGGAATAGCATTGAGTCCGCTCATTAAGTGAATCATTCAAAAAAATTTATGGTTTTATTATTAATAACAAATTACTTGTGACACCTCACAAGATCCATCCACAGTAGGCACTGCCAGAGAATCCAACCTAGTATAATTCTACATATGAAATCAGAATGATAAGATTTAAACTTGAAAAAGAGTTAGAGAAGTTAAAATTTTCACCAAGGTACAGGGTACCCTGACTGCATGGTAATCTCCACGAGTGTAGCTATTGTTCCTACAAAAATTAGATGCATCTGACCCAGAAATTATCCATGAATACATGAAAAGAAGAATAGATCCCAAACCTATCAAACCATGTGTGCCAGTTCAGCCACTGGCCCTTCTTTCAGCCTTTCAGGGAAGCTGTCTTCCCTTCCCCAAGTTTCCTGTATTTCTCACTACTATTTGCCATGCAGGTACTGGTAGCCAATAGGTCTGAGCAAAGAAGAAATGGTGAAACCAACAGTTACTTCAGTCGCTACCGTACAATTCTCAGGTTTTCTTCCCAACTGTGGGCATCACTCAGCAGGCTGAGATTGGCCCCTCATAACTAACCACAATTTGGCAGGGCCTTCCTTTATCCAACACTCCCTCATGGGTCTTCTCTGTGGTAAATAGTTTTTGTTTTACTTGAACCAACACCTGATCCCAAGGCAGCTAAGCCTAAACCCTGTGTGCGGGAGAGCTGGACTGTCCCCAGCCACTGGACACAGAATCTTGGCCTCTCTGTCTCTGTGCCTTCCATGGAAAGGCTGATACACCTTTCAGAGGTTTCACCTCTTACCCTCCCTTTATTCTCCCACAAGAGATACCAATTTACAATTCTCCTTGCCTCACCACTGCTATGAAATACATAAACAATTTGGTATATTAAAATTAAAATAACACACTTTCCTAATTTCAAGCTACACTATAAAGCTATAGAAATCAAAACAGTTTGGTACTATCATAAAAACAGACAAATTGATCAATGGAACAGAATGGAGGGCCCAGAAATAAACCTAAGTATATACAGTAAATTAATATTTAACAAGGGAGCCAAGAATGCTCAATGGAGAAAAGATAGTCTCTTCAATAAACAGTGATGAGAGAACTGGAAATTCATATGCAAAAGAATAAAACTAGATCCCTATCTTATACCACTCACTAATGTGAACTCAAAATGCATTAAAGATCTGAAATAAAAAAACTCCTAGAAGAAAACAGGAAGAAAGCTCCTTGACACAGGTCTTGGCAATGATTTTTGGATAGGACACCCAAAGCACAAGCAACAGCATTGAAAAGAAACAAGTGTAAAAGCATCAAACCAAAAAGCTTCTACACAGAAAAAAAAATCCACAAAGTGAAAAAACAACCTATGGAATGAAAAAAAACTCTTGCAAACCATATATCTGATAAGGGGCTAATATCCAAAATATATAAAGAACTCATACAGCAGCTCAATAACAAAAAAATCCAATTAGTAAATAGGCAAAAGAGGGATGCCTGGGTGGCTCAGTCAGTGGGGCGTCTGACTTCAGCTCATGTCATGATCTCACAGTTCGTGGGTTCGGGCCCTGCGTTGGGCTTTACACTGACAGCGCAGAGCCTGAAGCCTGCTGTGGATTCTGTGTCTCCCTCTCTCTCTGCCACTGCCCCACTCATGCTCTGTCTCTCTCTCTCAAATATAAGTAAACATTAAAAAATTTTTAATAAAAAAGATAAAATAGGCAAAAGACTTGAACATTTTTTCAAAAATGATTTATGAATGGCCAACAGGTACCTGAAAAGATGTTAACATCACTATTAATTAGGGAAATGCATATCAAAACCACAAAAAGATATCACCTCACACCTGTTAAAATGACTGTCATCAAAAAGACAAGTCATATAACAAATGCTGGCAGAGTTATGGAGAAAAGAAAACACTTCTGCACTGTTGATGGGAACTTAAACTGGTGTAGCCAATATGGAATATAGTATGGAGGGTCCTCCAACAATTAAATATAGAACTACCACGAGATCCAGCAATTCCACTTCTAGGAATATAGCCAAAGGAAACGAAAACACTAACTCAAAAAGGTACTTGTACCCCCATATTCATAGCAGCATTATTTACAATAGCAATGACATAGCAGTGATCTAAGTGTCCATCAATGGATAAATGGATAAAGAAGTTGTGGTATACATATAGAATGCAATATTATTCATCCATGAAAAAAGGAAACCTGCCATTTGCAACCACACGGATGGAACTTGAGGGAATTATGCTAAGTGAAATAAGTCAGAGGAAGACAAATACTGTATGATCTCACTTATGCATGGAACTCAACAAAACCAAACAGAACAAAACAAAACAATACAACCCAACTCCTAGGGAAAGGATTTACGGTTATCCAAAGCAGGGTGTAGGAGGAAGAGGAATTGGAGGAAGGTGGTCAAAACGCACAAACTTCAGATATAAGATCAATAAGTACTATAGATATAATGTACACCATGAAAACTACAGTAAAACTGCTGTGTGATATATAAGAAAGTCATTAAGAGAATAAATCAGAAGAGTTCTCATCACAAGTAAAAAAGAGGTTTTTTTCTTTTGCTTTCATTGCATCTATATGAGATGATGGATGCTAACTAAACCTACTGAGGTAATAATTTCACAAACTATGTAAGTCAAACTATTATGTTGTACACCTTAAACTTATACAGTGATGCATATCAGTTATATCTCAATAAAATAATAAGAACTAGTCAGTGAGTGCTTACTGTGTACTAGGCACTGTGCTAATTGTTTCCCTTATATTGTTTTATAAATCTCAACAAATCCATGTATTTACAGAAGGGAGAACTGAGACTCAGAGAAGTTAAGTAACTCCCATGGGATCATACAATTAGTAAATGGCAGGGTTAATATTCTAATCTATCTCCAACACTCAGGTTTTATCTACGATCTTTTCCTCCTTACTCAAGCGTAAATTCCCTACCCAACTTAGGTATAAGAAAGCACCTCTATGAGGGAGCTATTTCTTTTTCACAGAAGGTTATCATACAGGGAGGTAGAGAGGTGTCATGGAAAAAGCACTACTTTTAGTCCTGGATCTCACACACTGTGAATCTCTGGCAGGGCTATGCCTCTCTGGGCTTCCAGTTCCACACCAGGAAAATGGACCTGGTAATGCCTGCTCCTCAGACTGCGGAGCTGAACAATTAAACATGAGAGCCTGTATGTGAATGAGTTTTGACAAAAATTAAACAGGCACTACAACTGGTATTATTAAAATATTTACATGCATCTACCTAGAAATGTGGATGAGTCACAAGTACTCAGTTTTGGAGATTATGTTCATTATTGTTAATATTTCCAATAGTGTGCCCTACATGCTTTTCTATATGGTAGATATTCAAAAACTATCATGTTGTTGGAATGATAATAAATATGTGTATCAACCATCACAGCCAGAAAGCTGGTATTAACTGGCAGCCATTTAAAACAAGAAATTAAATTTATTTCAAAATTAACTAAATGTTTGCTAATTCTATCTTTGACCAATCTGCCTGAATCTGTTTGGGCAAACAAGAACACAAGTTTGCAGGTATGCTGATTTAATTAGTAGCCACGGCAGGTTCCATCCATAACTCAGCATAATGGACTCCACCATTTAACATCTTATTTCCATACTCCATTCTAAAGGCAGAGGGGAAACCTTGAGAGAGAAGAGAGAGGTTTTGATGCTTTAGTCCTCAAGTAAATGCAAAACAATTTGTCCCACTGTGTATGTTTGATATGGACAGATCCTCAGCAAAATTACTGAAAGTTTAGGAGTCAAAACTAGAAACCCAAAACATAGGCTCCATACAAGAACACCTTCACTAGGGAGACTTAACTGGCTGGATTTCTTTTCTTTCTTCTTTTTTTTTTAGCTTATTTATTTATTTTGAGAGAGAGAGAGAGAGGGAGAGAGGGAGGGGGGATAGAGAGAGAGAAAGAGAGAGAGAGAGGGAGAGAGAGAGAATCCCAAGTAGGCTCTTCACTGTAGTTCAGAGCCCAACACAGGGCTCAATCCCACAAATCATGACATAATGACCTGAGCTGAAATCAAGAGTCAGACATTTTCTTTTTTTTTTTTTAATTCTTTTAAGTTTTTTTTTTTTAATGTTTATTTATTTTTGAGATAGAGCATGAATGGGGGAGGGTCAGAGAGAGAGGGAGACACAGAATCTGAAACAGGCTCCAGGCTCTGAGCTGTCAGCACAGAGCCCGACGCGGGGCTCGAACTCACAGACCACGAGATCATGACCTGAGCTGAAGTCGGACGCCCAACCGACTGAGCCACCCAGGCGCCCCCAAGAGTCAGACATTTAATGGACTAAGCCACCCAGGTGCCTCTGGATTTCTTTTCTAAGCTCAGATTTTGGTTTTGTTTCAAACCAGTGTCTCCAGAGAAAATACTGATTCATCCTATCAGGTACTTTCACATCGGAGCTCCATGCTAAGACAATGTATTTGACACATCAGAATAGCAGTAGAAACTATTTCCGATGACACCATTGAAGAGACTCTTCGCACTTTTTGAGGGCTACAACGCAGAAACCATTTCATGGTATCTCACATGAAAAAGAAAGGAAAAAATAACTCAATAAATACTGTTCTTATGAGTTTGTAAAATATTAAGCAAAAAAAAAAATACACACACACAGCAACAACAAAATAGGAGAAGTAAAACTACAGAAATAGGGTATCTTAGTACCTTGGTGCACAATATTTTTATGGTAACATTTTAAACTGTGATGATTTGAAACTTTACCATTTGAAATTAAGCACCTTTCCTTGTTCTTTTCCCAAATATATTCTCCACTTCAATCCTCTGTAATACATAAGCAAAACTCATTAATGTGAAGCCTAGAGGACTAAAGAAGGTCCTATTTGTGTAGCCAGTGGCTGAAGATCTCCCAAAGACTCATGCTCCCTCATCCATGGTATAGGGTTGTTTCTGGGAAGAGTTGCACCATCAGGGGCTACCTGTCCCAATCTCCTCACCCCTCACTGAGGTAAGGCCATGGGACTAGTTCTTGAGTGGGAGGCATGTGTGTCACTTGAGGACCAAGAATCTTAAGGAGCAATTATCCCTTCTTCACTCCTTTTCTCCATTCTCTGACTGAATGGAAAGGTTTCAGAGGCTGTGCCACAAAACAGAAAGAGTATGGGTGCCCAAGTCACCACTTGGCAGGTTGGCTACCCACGTGACTAGGAACATGTAAAGAAGTAAATTTCAGTAATGCTAAGTCACTGAGAGTTTGGTGCTTGTTACAGCAGCTAGCATTAATTACCCTAACTAGTCCAATTTGCTGCTTCAGTTTTCTTTCTATTATACAGTTTTTCTCTTAATAGGTCTATTCCTTTCTAACTAAAAATTTGACTCTCTGAACTATTCCTGGCTTTTGGGTACTATAAAGAATCTGTCTCTCTGATTTACTGAAATAGTTACCTAGACTTTTCTCCATTTATCTGTAGCCGCTTGGCTTATCATATTTAAATACTACTATTTGATGGAAGTGATTAGAACAGAACAGAGTTGTAGTGTGGGGCATAGATGTAAGGTTGAATGTTGATTATGGGTAACCCTGGACACATTATTTATTTTCACCAAGCCTCAGTTTCTTCCTTTATAAAAGGACAATAACACATTTTACCTCTGATTTGACATTTCATTCTCTCATCTCAAAATGTAAAGAGATAAATTTTCATTCAGTCTCAAACAGCTTCATACATCTCTTTCTGCACATTTTAAATCACTGCCCCAATAGGCTTGGCAATAGTTCTGGTACTAAGGAATCTTATTTTATGTAACAGATAAGAAGCACATCTGGAAGCAGCCACAATGTGAAATGATACAGGACAGCCTATCTGGACAATCCTCCCTGCCCCCAATTTGAATTATGTTACATATAATTTTATGTGGCTGTTCATTTGTCACATATGATTTATCAAACTGAATCCACTCTGTCCATTTCATTAAATCCTTCTCACTGCAACAGAACACCAATGGATTTCCTCCTCCTTATTCTGGCATTAAGGAAATAGGACTAAAGTTTTACTCTCACTGGTAAAGCTATTCACCCTCAAATCAAAACAAATGCTAAAACATCAGTTAAATATTAGCTAGTTTAACAACAAAGTCAAGAAGTTTGGCCTTCAGGAGGCAATTTCCATAGAGTACATTCAACAATTAATTTTCTTGTGCCCCAAATCAGGCAGGACAGTATGAAGTATACTAGGTAATTGCCTGAAAATTGAAAAACTCCCCACCCCCGATATGTAACTGCAGTAGTCTAGATTGGACTTTTAACCTATGGAAGTACATACTGGGGTACTCTAAGAATGTTATCAGGTCCAGATAGCACCCTGTCCAACTGTCTTATTTCAAAAGTAAGGAAACTCAGGCCCCAGGAGATTCAGTGAATTGTCCACGGTCAGTGAAGGAATATGTTAATTTACCATGGGACGCCCAGAAGATGTCTGCTTGCCTGCCTTCATGTCACACTGATGTCAGAGGCTCACTGCAGAATCCCCTTCTGTGTGCACTGCTTTCCTCTGGAGACAATACAGTCTAAGCCAAGAGCTTTAGGGACACACACACACACACAGCCTGATATGAACTAAGTAACCTTGACCCAGTCACTTAACCTCTCTGAAGTTCAATTTCCTCTCTAGTAACATGGAATTAATAACAGCGCCCACATCAAGGGTGGTGATGGAGGCCCACAGAGCCTTCAGTCCTGACACTGAATGTGGCCTCAACTTTTTTTTTTTTTTTTGACTGGATATGATCACTATTAAGAGGATTCCGGTGTAAAAACAAACAAACAAACACAAAAAACATGCTGCAGCTCAGATAAATATAAGTGCCCATGTGCAAATAAGCAGAAGAGAGAAAGGAAGGAGAAAACTCTTCTTCCTACTTCTAGATATGAATTTGATTGCTTAAAGAACTGTTCCCAAGTGAATGAGTTTGATATTGCCTGTCTTTGCTTGTTTTGCCACATCAACAGTGAAGAAGATCAATTTGACTTCAAGGGCAAGTCATAAAAGATGAAAGATTTTTACACTTTCTAATATTTATACTTTTAATGTTTTCATACATAAAACAGAAAATTTAATGTATGCTCAGAATGTACCCATTAACGGATTTACAAATAAAATAAACTTCCACAGGTTACAGGAACTCTCTTTTCCAGGAGAATGGGCTATCTAAATCTCTCAGTAGGTTGAAACAAGTGAAGTGGAAATTTGTTGACTGGGGTTTGAATTGAAGTGATTTGTAATTAATAAGTTTTTCTCGCTCTTAACACAGAGTCACCTGATAAATCACCTCAGCTCACCCTTTGGGGATCCCTGTTCTGAAATTTGTTTCTGTGTAACCTACCAGTCACCTACAACCACCAAGGAACAACAAAATTCAGAATGCGTTAGTCAAGCAAAAATTCAAACTAAAATCTAACTCACTTTGTTTTGTAACAAAGACTCAACAACCAAACCAAAATTTCTAACTTTTATCACAACTATAAGAGTCTTTCAAAAATACACACACACACACACACAAACGAACAGCAATAAGTCAAAATCATGGGAAGATTAACAATGAAACCAATTTATGTTTGCACAGGTCTCTGCTTCCCCTCTATAAACTGGCATGTCCAACTATTAGAAGATATTTTTCTCCTGGAGTAAAATATCCTTCCTAATAAGCCTACCTAATTTTTCTGCAGAGAGATCATAATCTAAACATATGCCAGAACCCAAGGTAAAATTGGCTAATATGCACACTAAGGAATAAAAATGGGAAAATTCATTAATGATCTTTTTACAGAGACAAAAAAAATTGCCACATACTAAAACCATAGTGCTATTAACATAGTGTTAACAGAAGTTTTAAACACATATGATTTTTGCCAGTCATACATTTCACACTAGACAGGCAATTCGGTTAACTGCCCTGATATAGACACAAAGATACGTCTATGTAAATATGCAACTCAATGTCTGGCATTTCAAGCAAAAGGGTAACATGTCAGTTTTCCATTTGTTCTTCTACTGGAGACATTAGCTAACTTGTGGCGATCAGGCACAAATACCAACCTTTTCCTATAAACCTGGCATCACCCATTTCTGTCATTCAAAAATGTCTTTCTACGTGATCCTTGAAAACAGCTGTAGAAACACAGCTCCCCTGTATGGACAGAACAAACCACCTAACCCCCACTGAACTGATGCACAGTCAAGATGCAGGGCAAGAGGATAAAAGGAAAGTGACTCAGCATTTGGGAACTGTGACATCACTGGCAAATTTAGTTTGGTTTTCTGTAAGATCTAACAAGAGAATTCTTCATTAGCACTGTCATTTTGAAAATATGGGGAGCACTGGCCACATAAGCACAGTTTTCACACAGTATTACATACTGGTGTTCCCTTCCTGAGTAGCTCAGCCAAGATGCATTTTCTCAGCAGTTCACCTCCCAGCTGTGGCTTTGGTTACTGCTGGCAGTGGTGGGGGTGATGGCAGAACAGGTAAAAACATCATCCCCATCAAGCCACTGAACAGCCACCAGGACCTGATGTGCTTTGTATTTTTTTAAAGAGTTGCTCTCCAAATGATAGATAACTCTGAAAGCCAACTAGGTGTTATGAAAAGCACTGTTTCCCGCCATGGCACCACAGTTTGGCCCACTTGCAATGCTGGATATGCCAGTGAGTTGCCTTTTCATTCACTGAGGTGTTCTAAACCTTGAATATACTGCGGTGATTAAACGAAATGTCTTTTTTGGTTTACAAATTGTTTTAAAGCTGATGTTATACAAACAATGTTTGCTTATCCAAGTATCTGCAGGGCAAATTACCTTGCATTCATGCTAGAGCCAAGCTATGTTACACAGACAAGAGGGCTTGATCTCAGTTTCCCCATTCAGGCTCATGCATTTTTCTGCATCTCATCAACTTATCGTAATAAGCCTCCAATCAACATTAGTAATTGCTTCTCTTAAAAATTACAGTGATATTTAGACATGTTTTATCTTTTGTAAACACTTGCTGCTTCAGGTGAATCTGACATACAGCTCAGAGCCTGGAGCCTGCTTCAGATTCTGTCTCCCTCTGTCTCTGCCCCTTCCCCACTCATGCTCTGTCTCTCTGTCTCTCTCTCTCTCTCTCTCTCGCTCTCGCTCTCTGAAAAGTAAACATTCAAAAAATGTTTTTAAAAATATTCTGAAAGAACTATCTATAAACCGATTTTTTTACTGAGAAATTTATTTATTTATTTATTTATTTATTTTAAATAAACTTTTTTTTTAATGTTTTATTTTTGAGAGAGAGAGAGAGAGAGAGAGAGAGGGAGTGCAAGTGGAAGAGGAGCAGAGAGAGAGAGAGACACAGAATTCGAGGCAGGCTCCAGGCTCCAAGCTCTGAGCTGTCAGCACAGAGCCCAACACAGGGCTCAAACTCACAAACCATGAGATCATGACCTTAGCCAAAGTCAGAATCTTAACCAGCTGAGCCACCCATGCACCCCTAATTCAGAAATTTAATTCACGCAATAGAGAATACTCATTACTTACAGAAAGTCTATGACTAATTCTTTTGCAGAGTTCCCTTTTGCAATGTTAACATCCAGCCCTGATTTATCTGTTTTGTAACTCCCAATCTTCATATATCAAGCATATCCAAAAAGTGCCTAGGACAGCGCATGGCAAACAGTGTTCATTCAATAAATGTTCTGGCTTAACACAGCTTCAGAAAATCCACAAAATGATCTACTATAAATCATAGTGCGCCCAGACACATTTTCTAACACTATGTACAAGTTTCTGACCTTGGAATAATTTGGATAGAGTCATTCCCTTTTAGATATTAGATGACTCCATGGAATTTTTGAGTTTTAGAGAAATCTTTGGATTGGATCAACTAGCAGAGAACTAGTCACTTGGGAAATCAATTTCCAGATCTTCTACGTGTAGTTTTTCCCAGAACTAATCTTCCTGCAGCTGAGGCTTCCTGCCAGTTCTCTTTCATACCACTCCTTTCCCCTTGTAAAAACCCAAGGAGCAACAAACAAAAACACAAGACAAAATAGGAGTCCTCAACGCCTTGTTTAATCAAGTCACCATGACCACCTTCGTCTAAATTATTGAGATATATTGCTAGCTTTGCAATTTACATGTAGCAATTATTTATTTTAAAAATTATAATTCTGTCACATAGTTTTCACCATTTTATATCAAGAATAATTCTAAAGATAAGCCAATCCAGGGGTACCTGAGTGGCTCAGTCAGATAAGCAACCGACTCTTGATTTCGGTTCAGGTCATGATCTCACAGTTCATGGGATCAAACCAGGGGTCAGGCTCTGCACTGACAGCACAGAGCCTGCTTGGAATTCTCTCTCTTCCTCTCTCTCTGTTCCTCCCCCACCACTTGTGTTCATTCTCTCTCTCAAAAGAAATAAATAAACTTAAAAAAAATAAACATAACCCAATCCAGAGGGGGAAAAATTAACACTTAAAGACTTATGGTCACAAGACATTAAAAATAAATGCAGTTTTATTAATATTCATGTGTTTTCAAGACACCATGATAGGGTGATCAATAAGAAATGTTTAACACAGGATAATATTCTCTAGGAGATGGGGAATGAAAATAGAGTTTTTAAGAGGTAAAAACCTTTTTCCCATTTTTTTTAAAGATGATATTAGGTATCAAATTAAATCATTCTCTTCTATATACTTTAAGAAGTGATGTTAGAGTTTCATTTTATTTTTTTTAAATGTCTATTTATTTGTGGGGGGGGGTGCAGAGAGAGAGAGAGAGAGAGAGAGAATCCCAAGCAGGCTCTGCAATGTCAGCACAGAGTCCAATGCAGGGCTTAATCATAACCTGAGAGTCACTTAACCAACTGAGCCACCCAGGTACCTCGAGTTTCATTTTAAACTATCAATATTTACAATACACAAGAAATAACATAGTTTTCAACTTACTAAATTAAATGATAACTACAATGGAGGAATCTGAAGGACAGTATCTTAACCGAGTGACCAAAGTTAACAGACCAACAATGGGACAACAGGTGTCCTCTGACTCCTAATGTGTCACAGTGATAAGGACACAATACCACTTCTGGCAAATTCCTGCAATAGATGGATTACCTGAATCTAATCATGGGGAAATTCCTGACAAACCCAAACTAAGGGAGATTCTACGAAATAACTAGTCTTGACTCTTCAAAATGCCAAGTTAATGAAAGCAAAGAAAGATGGAGGAACTGTTTTAGATTCTCACAATAGGTGATCCTGGACTCGGTGTAAATGCTATGCATAAAGACAAGCAGTAAAACTTGAATACAAAACTGTAAGTGAGATCATAGTATTTTATCAATTAAACTTCTTGACTTGAGTAACTGTACTGTGATTATGTTGGAAATTTCATTGTTCTTTGGAAATATCCACTGAAGTATATAAGAATAAGAGAGTACTTAACCTCAAATGGATCAAAGGAAAAACTAGATAGATAGATAGGCAATAAATAGATAGATAATGAATAAAGAAGCAAATCTGGCAAAATGTCAACAATATTAACAGTGAATTTGGTGAAAGGCATCTAAGTGTTCTTTGTACTACTCTTTAAATTCTCCATGAGTCTGTAATTGTTTCAAAATAAAAAGTAAATGAAATAAAATCTACATGTCAAATTAAAATATGGGAGTGCCTGGGGTGCCTGGATGGCTCAGTCACTTAAGTATCCAACTTCGGCCAGGTCATGATCTCGTGGTTTGTGAGTTCAAGCCCCACATCGGGCTCTGTGCTGACAGCTCAGAGCCTGGAGCCCACTTCAGATTCCGTGTCTCCCTCTCCTTCTGCCCCTCCCCAGCTCACACTCTGTCTCTCTTTCTCAAAAATAAATAAACATCAAAAAAATTTTTTTAATATGGGAGTGCCTACATCATTTTCCAGAATCTTACCAGGTACTATTGATCAAAATATTGCAAATGCTGCAAATTCTGGATTGCTTCTTTCTTTCTCTCAATAGGATCTCTCAATATATAACCTTAACATACATATATCATTTCACCCAAACTCAAGCATAAACCAACACCAATAAAAATACCTCCAGAAATCAGTGTATTTCCTCTTGCTCTTCTCAACAAAAGGAGTTAATGAATATGGGCATAAAAGAAAGTGGATATTTGCAAAAACAAATCCTGCCTCAGGTTGCTGAGATGATCCTTAATCCAGAGACAGTTGAAATTTCAAGACTCAGAGACAAAACTTATAGCCAGCAATCCCTGTAAAAATCTAACGTAAATGTCAAAAGAAAATTCTTGATATACTATCTTTCTATCATGCCTGGAGTTTCATAATTAGAAATCAAATGCTGCCTTCTAAATGTTCAAAAGCTTTCCAACACCTTTTGAACAAAACAGCACAAAATAAAGAGGCACTTTGTTCCTACCGACCTCTTGGGCCTTTTACTGAAAGCAAACCAATTCTAACTAGAGGAGCCTAGATAATATTTCAAAAGTGTCATACTCCTACAATCTCCTTCCCTTGTAAACGCCTAAGTGCAACAATCTTTCAAAGCCAGTGCACCTTAGCTGGTAAGTGCCAACAACCCTCAAGAGGCTACACACAAAAACTGAGTCCTTTGGTGCTATTTGTAATAGTTGAAAACCCAAGATTTCCAGTTTGTGGCAGTTTTGTGGAGACAGAAAATAAATCCTGCGATGGATAGGCTTATGGGCCACATTTTCCACTCAGAGAGAAATGACTCACTTCTGCTTCAACTGTATTCCATACGGGCTACAGAGGGAGTGGGGCTAGGCTGGAAGGGGTCAGAGAAGGATGGAGGAGGCACAAAATTAGAACTAAAATAATGGGGCCTTAAAATCCTCTGGTCAGAGAATAGAGAAAAGGCTTCAGCAGGAGACAAAAGAAAGAAGAGATAACACGGTTAATTTTGATGGGCCCTATAGGAGAAGGTGGCAACAAATGGGAGGCCAGCAAACCAACATGAGGGTTCCAGAACTGCAAAGTGTCGCCCTAGGATTGGTCTTAGCTAAATGATTCAGCACTGACACATCAGTGTACCATCTAACACCTCTCCATCTTCACTCCAGTTAAGACCCACACATAAAGTCAGGAGCTGGGTACATACAAGGTCAGCAGGAATAACATGAGAATGAAGACAGGCCACAAGTTGAGCATGAGCTCATCCAAGGTCTTCTGAAAAGACAGGTCCACTTGCCCTGTGACCAGCACCCTTAGCCAGGTCAATTCCACCATTAAGTTTGCCCCCTTTAAAGAATATATTGCTTTTGGTGTCTTTGGGTTCTCCTTTTTCCTTCTTATTAAAAGCAACTTCTGTTAACTTCTTACTACAAAAGCAATGCATTAGAAAAATTAGGAAATACGAATAAGAAAAAACAAGCCAGATGCTCACCATAGAGATAAACATTATTAACCATTTAGGTATATAAGTAAGAATGAAAACTGAGTAATAAGAATAACTGCCTATATTTATTGATCAATTACTACATGCTAGACACCCAAATAAGCACTTTATACATATTACTTAATCTCACTTAATCTTTTTTTAAAAACAAGGTAAGAAAAAAGTGTTAAACAAATTTTATCAATATTTAAGACCAAATGCCATGCTGAATCACTAGGTTATATTATTCAGCATATATGTGTTTATTTGTTGTGCATAGATGCATTTATTTAGCAATGAAATAATTTCCATATTAAAATCTGCAGTCTTCCCATTCAGAAACATGAATATTTCCCAAATTATTAAGAGTTTCAGACAGTAAAGAACTAAAGTGTTCTTCATATAGGCTCTGCCCATACCCTGTTGAGTTTATTGTTTAGTTTCGATGCAGTTATAACTGGGATTCTTTTCTCCCAATTATATTATTGTTTGCATATTTATTCAGGATTCCCTGTAATTTTGAGAGTAATCTGTCATATTTGAGAAAAAAACCAAAATATATTTTCTAATAAGGATTAAAAACCATGGGGAAATAGGGATGCCCGGGTGGCTCAGTCAGTTAAGGGTCTGACTTCAGCTCAGGTCATGATCTCACCGCTAGTGGATTCAAGCCCTGCACCAGGCTCTGTACTGACAGCTCAGAGCCTGGAGTCTGCTTCAGATTCTGTGTCTCCCTCTCAAAAACAAACAAACATTAAAAAAAAAAAATTTTAACATACGGAAATGGAAGGGGGTGGTAACTAGAAGTTAATTTGAATTGTTTACCTTGCAAAAGACAGAACTTAAGTGCTGATAGGGTAATCAATGAGCACCTATTTATTGACTTGTTCTGGTGGTGAATTACACAGTAGGGGGTTATAAAATAATTCTATAACCACTGACCTTGACATAAGAGTTAACAAAATGGGTGGAAGATTGAAAGTTCATGTATGAAAATCTGTTAGCACCTATACAGATAGTAAATACTAAATTGTGTATCATGACTTCCCCTGTGCTAGGTGTTAAGAAAGTGTCTAGAAAGCTGAGATGGTAAAAGAAATCCCACCAAAATAAAAAAGCTTATATTATCATTGAGTCAGTGGGCAGTTGGCAAATAAAAAGTCAGTATAAATATAGAGAATAACATCTTTATGGTGAGCTCCAAATAGCCACTAAATTCTTTCACTGTAGCTCCTCAAACAGTGAAATCAATAATAATCCTGCTGAAAAATCTTGGGGATAAGGAAGAAGGGGACAACAAATCCATGAAATTGCTTCTCATTGTTGAATCATGTTGCTAAAATGTGGGTTAGTCAAAAAGCATAGGGCTGCCTTCTTCCTTGAGTCTTAATTTATTCAATTGTTTTAGACACAAATCTCTTTTCTTTGGCTAAGAATTTATTGTAGTTTCACCCTTCCTAAGAAATGAAAATTGCATTGTTGAATAAACAACTTGTAAAGCTATCTATTTTCACTGACATTTATTAAGTACTTTGCTCCCTGCATTGGATTTCTATTTAGTCACTTCTATTTAGTCACATCACTAGATCTCAACCGATGTCTTGATTAGAATCCTTGAAGGAAGAAGGGAGAAAGACTGTTTAAAGCACTCTACCTCCACTGGGAAAATAGGCATCCTAGACACATGGTGCTGCAGACCACACTTTCTTTTTGCCCATTTTTATCTAGAAAGAAGATGCCTAAGGGGGGGGGGATGGGAAGGGAATGAGTCAGTATTCAGCATTTCCTATATGCCTGGGACTGTGCTCACAACGTTACAGGGTCCCCCTCCTCAAAATGACCTTTGCAGGTAGGTATATCACCTCTATTTTACAACTTGAAAACTGAGGCTTAGTGTAGTTACAGCATAACTGGGGTTTATACACACAGGCTTGGATACTTAAGGGAAGGGTTCAAATACCAGCTCCACTGCTTACCAGCTGTATGACCTTTTTTTTTTTTAATTCTTATTTATTTTTTAATTTACATTCAAGCTAGTTAGCATTTAGTGCAACAATGATTTCAGGAGTAGATTCCTTAATGCCCCTTACCCATTTAGCCCATCCCCCGCCCACACCCCCTCCAGTAACCCTCTGTTTGTTCTCCATATTTAGAAGTCTCTGATGTTTTGTCCCCCTCCCTGTTTTTTATTATTTTTGCTTCCCTTCCCTTATGTTCATCTGTTTTGTATCCTAAAGTCCTCATATGGGTGAAGTCATATATTTGTCTCTGACTGACTAATTTCACTTAATATAATACCCTCCAGTTCCCTCCATGTAGATGCGAATGGCAAGATTTCATTCTTTTTGACTGCCAACTAATACTCCATTGTATATATATACGACATCTTCTTTATCCATTCATCCATTGATGGACATTTGGGCTCTTTCCATACTTCGCCTATTGTCGATAGTGCTGCTATAAACATTGGGGTGTATGTGTCCCTTCGAAACAGCACACCTGTGTCCCTTGGATAAATACCCAGTAGTGCAATTGCTGGGCTGCAGGGTAGTTCTATTTTTAATTTCTTGAGGAACCTCCATACTGTTTTCCAGAGCAGCTGCACTAGTTTGCATTCCCACCAGCAACGAGCTGTATGATCTTGAGTGAGCTATTTGATCACTCTGAGACTCAGTTTCCTCATCAATAAATGGAGAGAAAACTCTTTTTTTGCAAGCACAGAGCTGGTGTTTGAACCCCACTTTGCATTCCCAAGCCTGTGTATATGTGCCTCAGTTATAACTATTCTAAACCTCAAAGTCCCTGTGAGAATTATGTATAGAGAGCACTATGAGGATTAGGTTTTTAGAGCACTTAACACAGTGCTTGTCATATAGCAAGAACCCAATAGGTGGAAGCTATTATTAGTAATAAATAGCAGCCATGATTATTAAGATTGGTTCTGAAGACTAATTCTTCTGTTTATTTCCCCATTAATTCTGGACTATGCTCCTGCCTTCTCTGCCCTGCTTTATGACCCAAGACTGCCTCCCAAAGATACATTACCAGAGTTCCCTCACTGGTAGGCTTCTGGTTGGATAAGACCAATGAGAGCACTAACAAGAGGTCAGAGGTCAGAAGGAGAGAAGTTCAGGTATTTCCACTCTCTTCTTCCTCTGAGTTACATTTTCTGGTAATGATGGTGTCCCTCCACGACTCCAGCTCCTGTTAGGAGATCCTTCTTCCATGGTTCCTGTTCTTACTGGCTTCCTGCAATGCTGATTCCTCCCCTTGTGCCTTCAGAACTAAAGGGAATAATAACTTCCCACTGTTACTAGTCTCTGGGTACCCAAACACCCATAGGTGATCCCCTTACTCCTGGGCCCATATAGTAAGTAGTTCCTCCATTAAAATCTTTTGAACCATCTGAGTTGGAGTCTGCTCCCTGCCAAACCCTAACTGATATCCAAACTCAGAAACCATATATTAGTAAATGAGGGAGCAGCCACCACTATGATCCATTGCCAGTGCTTTACACAGCACTCACTTGCCAATGGTGATTTAAACTAAAGCAGAAGTTTACCACCAGATATTATTAAGTAGCCATTCTTAGAAGGAAGAGGAGCATTGTTAATGTATATCTGGCAATTACCAAAAAATACATTTGGTGCTTATTTTGACAGTAATTAAAAATGTTCTCTATCTCATCAAAAGTTCCACCCTAATTACACAGGTTGGTCCAAACCCAATCCTGAACATAATACCAACTACAATTCAACTTGCTTCTGAGAAACGTCAGTCTAGCTTTATTCTGAGAAAAAGAAGACCAACACTCTTCACAGAAACTTAGAGAAATATGCCCAAACTGTTGCCAGCACAGTTTTTCTCAGTCCTTCTGAAAATGTTTATTACAAACCTCAAACTCTGGAAACCACCATTATCAAAATACCACCAGAGCCATTTTACAAACCATCATTTCAACCATGTTCATTTAGGACTCGACAGAAGCCACTTTAGCAGGTCTCATTTTTTCCCTAGCAATTCCAAGTGTAATTGCTAATCAATCCACGGGGCATGAATAAGCATGTAATTACTCAGTTAAAGAGTAATTATATGGGCATTTATTTGTACCCTCCAAGCTCAAGGGATATTGGATGCAATACCCAAAAGAGGCGTACTGTATGTTTTCAAAGATTCAAATTTGTGTTTGCTTCAGTGTTTCCTTTTTGCTGTTTCTGCG
This sequence comes from Lynx rufus, assembly GCF_022079265.1. Lineage (NCBI taxonomy): Eukaryota > Metazoa > Chordata > Mammalia > Carnivora > Felidae > Lynx > Lynx rufus. The sequence goes on from NW_025814856.1 coordinate 123,835,643, forward strand.
GATCTTTTTATAGCTTTTGTTTTGGTGCACAATTTGCTGTGTGAAGCTTCGGCGCTTTAGATGAAATGTTTAAAGTAATGCGCCACAGTGTTTCACATGACTGTAATCAGTTTTGATGATTTGAAGCAATTTTATAAGTGACCCCACATTATTAGTGAATCATTGCGAATTTCCCATTTTGGAATGGAGCAATAAAACAGTAGTCGTGACAATTGCTGGTTATCAACAAGCTCCAAACTGGCAAGGCAAGCACAGAGTATAAGCTCTGAGAACCTGGCGACTCGCCACTTTCAATAATTATATTCTGCCAATCTCAACTCCCAGCTGCAATGTCAGCTGGATACAGAATTTTTACCCATTTCCTGTCCTGTACACTGCACCACACCGCCACACTACTGCTGGGTCTTGCCCCAGATGCTAGGCCATTTCACTGAGGATTAAGTGACAGCTTATGAAAGTTCTTCCTATTAGAGAGAAGTGCCATAAGAATATTTTGGAGTCCAGTGAATCCAGGAAAAAATAGGCAGCCTCAGGTATGCTTCCTTGGCATCTGTTCCACTTTGCATGACACTGTATACATCCAGGCCTAGTTATCCCTCTTGTCACAAGGCTCTATATTTATACTTCGCTTCCCTGTTGCCAACCCCTACTTAGCTCTTAGGTTATTGCCTAGGACATGGGCAAAAAATAAATACTTGATAAATGGGTAAGTAAATGAATGGATGAATGAATGAATTAGTCCACCTGGATGCCCCAAAATAGTTCATTTTGCCATCTAATTAGTAACCACACCAAATGTCATGAGCATCCCGCGCCCATCAGACCCTACCTGATTTTGCACACACTTGGAGAAACCAGCCTATGGCTACACTTGGTATCCCTGTTGCCTCAACCACAGCAACAAGCTTGGGTCCTGCTTTGCTCTTACCCAGCTGCAACATCAGTTTTCTATTGACTTATTCAAAAAGGCACACCATGAGACTCCACCCTGTCTTCACGGAGCTCCCCTTCCTGCCTACCTTTGCATTATCCATGTCTGACCCATTGCAATCAGCCACCACAGAGGAACCATACCTGGCATATAGAGTCATTGCTCAATAAATGTCCACTATTGTCAGTAGGAGCAATTTAACAAATGCTATATCTTTATCTGAGTGCTGTATTAGTGATTTAAAATGCATTTGTCAACTTTTTCCACAGAAGTCATTTACATTTTAGAAAGAACAGCAGATAAAGTTAAGCAATAGTACCAAGCCAAAACACAAGGAGAAAAACCGAAAATTTAGCATAGAGATGTTAATAAAATCAAGGAATTGTTTCCATTTGGAATAAAAGTATAGGGAATGGAGTTCATTCAGCCCCTACCTTTCCAAATCTAAGAGATATTCAGGCCCACAGAGGTCACTGACCTTTTTGTTCACTAGAAAAAGGTACAGAGCTAATCAACCATACAATGAGCTTCTGGCTCCCTAGACTGGAAAAGGGGTAGGGAAGAAAGAACAGAGGACGAGCAAGACCAAAGTGAAGTTAGGTTGAATCATTTCATGGCAAAAGGAAGAATTAGAAAGTAACAAAACTTTTAAAACCAATATTCCCTCCTACCAGTTGTTTCTGCACAGCACCTGTTCACTGGTGAGCACAATGGTGTCTACTTAGTAGATTCAAATTTGTCAAGGTGTGCCTCCTTGCCCCCTGCCCCCATCATGGGATTGTGTCCCTTCAAAATTCATATGTTGAAATCTAAACCTCCAGTACCTCAGAATGTGACTGTTTGGGGGAGATAAGCTCTTTAAAGAGGTGATTTAGTTAAAACAAGGCAGTAAACATGGGCCCTAATCCAAACTTACTTGTGTCCTTATAAGGAGATTAGAACATACAGAGAAACACCAGGGCCATGAGCACAGAGGGAAGACAAGGAAAAGAAACAACAAGAGGGTAGCCATCCACAAGCCAAGGAGAGAGGCCTCAGGAAACCAGCACTGCTGGCATCTTGATCTTGAACTTCTAGACTCCATATCTGTGAGAAAATAACTTTCTGTATATGAGCCACCCAGTCTGTGTGGTATTTTTTTATGGCAGCCTGAGCAGACTAACACACCCTCAGATCTTCCAATTCAAAAAGCTCCTATACTACAGAACTATGGAAATGAAGAAGGGAGCACTCCAAATGAACCCACTGGGCCAGAACCAGATTACAGTCAAAATCCTAGTTCAGTCCCCAGCCCTGCTGCCTGCTTCTGTAGGCTGTGTGATTAAACAAAAGTCCCTTCCCCTTTCTGGGTATTGAGTCATCCTCTATGATGGGGTGGAGGAGAGACATGGTACACAGTTCCAGGTTTTGCTACTTCACAAACCTGTTTTGGGGACCAAATGAAATGACAGTATCAGGAAAGTGCTACAAACATGTAAGGTATTTGAATAATTCTTATTCTTAGTGTCATGTGCAAAAGAAGACCAATTCAATCCTAAGTCTATACAAAGCAACTGCCTGCTACAATAGAATCCAGAATCTCCTAACATAATATCCACATGTCCAGGATACAATTTTAAAAACCACAGACCATACCAAGAATCAGGAAAATCACAACTTGAATGAGAAAAGACAACCAATCCAGGACAACAGTGAGATGAATCTGATGTTTGAATTCTAATAAGGATTTTAAAGCAGTCATCATAGAAATGCTTCAGTTTCTAATTTAATAAAGAGATTACAAATGCTTTTGAAACAAGTAAAAAAATAGAAAATCTGACACACACAAAAATAAAAGATATTAAAGAACCCAGTGGAAATTACAGAACTTAAAATGAAATAACTGAAGTTTTTTTTTAAATTTTTTTTAACGTTTATTTATTTTTGAGACAGAGAGAGACAGAGCATGAACAGGGAGGGGCAGAGAGAGAGGGAGACACAGAATCTGAAACAGGCTCCAGGCTCTGAGCTGTCAGCACAGAGCCCAATGCGAGGCTCAAACTCACGGACCGCGAGATCATGACCTGAGCCAAAGTTGGACGCTTAACCGACCGAGCCACGCAGGTGCCCCTGAAATAACTAAAGTTTAAAAACTCACTGGATGTGCTCAATAGCATAATTAATAAGACAGAGAAAAAATAGGTGACCTTGAAGACAGAACAATAGAAAGAGACATTGGTGAGACAACAGCAAAACATCTAATAGTCATATCATTAGAGTTCCAGAAGAAGAAGAGATAGGGCCTGAAAACATATTCAAATAATTACTGAACACTCCCCAAATCTGATGAAAGACGAACCTACAGATTCAAGAAACCAAGAGAATACCAAACAGGAAAAATTCAAAGAAGTCCACACTAAGACACAGCATAATTAAACTTCTGAAAACTAATGACAAAAAGACATAATAGGATTAACATCTAGAAAATCAAAGTTTGTTGACAGTATACACCAAGAAGTCTTTGCATACTGAAAATGCAAATAAATTTCTGCCAAAGGGGTATATAGATATAGATAGATATTGATATAAATGTAATACAATGTAGCATTTACAATGTATCATGTACTCATGAGCCCTTTGACAAATACTAACTCATTCAATTATCAGAACAATCCTATTAGGCAAGTATTATTATCCTCATCAACTTGCCCAGGGTCACAAAGCTAGGGAATGGCAGAGCAGAGGATTCAAAGTCAGGCAGTTTGAGAGTTTGTATTCTTTATCAATGTGCACAGAATTAGTAGTATAATCAATAACCAAAAAGTACAAGGTCTTTAAAAACTAGACAATGAGACAAGAAATAATGCAGAACTTTATTCCAGGTATTTGCTTTAAACATTTTCTTTAAATGTTTAAAATATATATAAATATAATAATAATTATATATTAGGGCTGGACATCATGGCTTACATAGGCCCAAATATTAATAACTTTCATTGTTCAGAACTGAGTCTAACCTGAAGCTGTAGTTGGTGAAAACAGTATTTTTTCAGCCAGAATCATACAGTAAAAGACCTGTTATCTTTTAAATCATACCAGTGTTCTCAATGATTTTTATTAAGACATATACACTCTAAAATATGGAGAGCAGATCTCTTCACAATTCTATTAATTAAAACAGAAAACACATACACAAAGAAATTAGACAGCTAAACAAATACAGGCACACCAAGCAATGAAAATCTTTTGCAAATTTGAAAATAGTATAGGTCTCAGGATAAAACTGTCCTTTATAGGAGTTCCAGGCTAACATTATCTTTTTGTTCTAATATGTAACCATTTTCAGAAATGTGGTTTCCTGTAAACCAAAAGGAAACTAAAGTGTTTTTGTTACACTTAACTACACTAATGCTCTCTGTAGGCAACAGCACTGTTTATAAGTGACATTTACCTTGGAACTGGAGGGGGCCATTAGGATATACTGGAACATACTAAGTGTTCAATAAATGTAAGCTTGATGGATAAAAGGGAGAAAGAAAGGGAAGGAGAGAGATCCAGACTCTGGGCTTATCCCCCTCAAATTCCCACCTTGCTCCTGGAATTCTTGAATTAAATGCCAAACTAATGCCTTCATAAATCTGCAGTGTGAGAACTGACTGTATATGGGCATGAAAGGGGGTGATTTCTAAAACTGTTGTGGTGATGGTAAGCACAGCTCTATAAATTAACTAAAAATGACCAAATTGTATACTTAGATGAATTTTATGATATGTAAATTACACCTCAATAAATCTGTTCCGCAAAAAATCTTCTCACTGCCCTTGGAATAAAGCCCAATTTCCTGAAAGCATTCCTTGATAAGGCTCCTGCTTATCTCACCTCTTATCTTTTTCACCCCAAGTTCCCTAGCCCTGTGACCCACAACCTCACTTCTGTCTACTGCACAACCTGCAGTTTCCAGCAAATCCGAGGTGGTTTTACAACCCCATGTATCTGCTCACTTTGCTCATTTGCCTTCTGCCTTCTGCCTTCCAGTCTTCTTCACTGCAGCTGCCTGAAAAACACCAAATGGTGTCAAAGACACAACTCAACCAAATTCCTATTCTAGGAAGCTTTCTTGACCCTTTTGGTAGAACTGGCCATTTCTTCTTGTGTAACTCCAAGACGCCCAGTAGTTCAATGTCTATAAATATTTTTTTTTTCCTTTCAGGTGACAAAGACATCTGCAATTCTATCAAAATGTTGGTTAGCACCAATCCTTTCCTTCTCAGACCTATAAAGATAATGGGCAGATACATTGAGGCTAACAAGACAGTGATCCACTGTGAAAAGGAGCCAAAAGAATAAAGATTGCTGTACACAAGCCAAAGAACTATGTTAGCAGCAATGAAAAGAATGTATTAACACACACACACACACACACACACACACACACACACACACACACTCACTCACATATAAAACAGCCATATATAAAAAGAAAGAACATAGGCTTTGGAGCCAAAGACCTAAGTTCAACCAAAAAAGCATCACAACTGAGACTGATGAACATTCAGTCTCATGTCCCATAGCATCTCATCTGCTTTTAAAACATGTCTGTAGAGATTATTCCAATAAATGATGTTTGTTTCAGGCCATGAAATATCAAGAAAATGCTAACTTCTGCTTAGAACATTGCATAAGAAGGCAGGGAAGTATCTATGGACTACAGTCAAGTTTCCTACAAAGGAATATTAACATTTTAGCACACAAAGGATTAGCATAAAACCTGGGAAATTAAGTAATACATAACTGCATCCTCCCTCAATGGAAGAATTATTATGGGGATCTGTGTTTGCAATCCAGAGTAGGAAGAGAAACTTAACCATTCAACAACCATTCAAGCATTTGCTGAACAAATGATGTATGAAATAATGAAAGAAGCAGTCTAGAAGATAGTAACCTGTGCTCTGTGGATGGAATGTATGCTACAAAGGAGCACATGTGAAATGCTATTGGGCCTTTAATTTCAGAAAGTTAACAAAAGATTCAAGGTCAGTGATAATTAAGTTCATAAGTATAGGAAATGTTCTAAGTAAACATCTCTTAGCAGATACAGAATTTCCATTAAGTATTCAATATTAGTTAAGTCATCTTAACCAGTACTTTTTCCCTGTAGCCTTAACCAGACTATCAGCAAGCATGGAAATACATCTGCAAAATGCATGTTAAATCTGTGTACTTCACTGCCACCAATCTGGCCCATGCCACTGCAGTCCTAAATATGGACAATTCTGGTAGCCTCCTAACTGGCCTCACTTCAGCAGTCAGAGTAAATCTTTGAAAACATCTATCAAGTTAAATTATTAAACCTCTTTGGGGGAAGGGACCAATTAGCTGATTATCCTAACTGTAAATTTATAAGATCTACATCAAATGTTTGAAAAGAAATGGGTCCAGAATGGGCCCAAAAGACCCAGAAAGCCACCCAGGATATCTGAGTATGGAACCGAATGGTGATTGGCACCTACCCTAGAAAAAAAGTGAAGGCTGCAATGTTCCTTAAGATCCCCGCTGTGTTCCTGGGTGGCTCAGTTGGTTAAGCAGCCGACTTCACCTCAGGTCATGCATGACCTCATGGTTTGTGAGTTCAAGCCCTGCATCAGGCTCTGTGCTGACAGCTCAGAGCTTGGAGCCTGTTTCCCATTCTGTGTCTCCCCCTCTCTCTGCCCCTCCCCTGCTTGTGCTCTGTCTCTCTCTCAAAAATAAAAAATAAATAAACATTAAAAAATAAAAAAAAAAAAAAAAAAAGATCCCCGCTGTGTTGCACCAGTGGCCAACAGCAAGTCCAGCAGCAAGACAGCAGAGAAGATAGGAAGTAATAATAACAATAAAAAGAATAATCTGGTGCAAATGGACCCCAAGTGCAGTAGTCATCTCCGTGTAACAATCACCTTCTATTGCAATTTACTGATGGGGCTTTGTTTCAATACAGCATATACAGGGGTAATCTACAGAGTGTACTATTTAAAGCTATGTATTTTGAAGCAGCACATATCACCCTCATAGGCACTGCTAGGGGAGCCAAATCAGACTGCTCAAAAGTGAAATTACCTATAAAAAAAAAAAAGAAAGAAAGAAAAGAAAAGAAAAAAGAAAAGAAAAGAATAGAAAAAAGAAAAGGATAAAAGGTAGCAGGGAACGTCGTTTCCTTAGCAAATTTTAAAGGCATTTAAAATTAATCCGAATTAAAACATCCTCTGAAGAGATAGCAACTTGTGGCTTTGTTAAAAGGAAAAGATAAAGAATATGATGCTTCCTGTTTGAAAATATAAACTGGGTCTCTGTTTCCTATTCTTTCTTTCTCCATCAACTATGTAAAAACCACATCTGACCCCAGCTACTCTCTTATCATATGTCACTGTTCCCATTTTAACACTTAGCCCGAACTGATTTTACTTTGTTTACTTGATGTGTGTGTTGATTTTGTGTCTGTACACTAAAATATGAGCTCCCTAAGAGATGCTTAAGAGAAAGGATCTTGTCTGTCTTATTAACCACTGGGGCCCAATGCGTTGCAGACAATAGTTACTCACTAGCTACAAAATAAATTAATGAATAAACCCTGCATAACCCATTTAACATAAGCTTAGAATAATAATAGTGATAAAGACTCAATACTGATTAATAACAACAAGTATCCAAATTGCCTGCTTATTATGAGCCAGTCCCCCGGTTAAATCTTTTCTGGCATCTTCTTCCTTAATTCTCCCTAGAGCTCAAGGAGGTACAAATATCATTATCCCCACTTTAGAGATAAAGACACTGAGATGTAGAGAACTTACATAAACTGCCTGAGACTATAGAGCCAGTATTTGCTGAACCAGGGCTCAAACCCAGGCTAACCCTAAAGTGAACACTCTACCTTTGCAGAACCTGCCTCAGGGATGCGCAACTCCACCTCTCTTCCTGGCTGGCTTCCTCACTGCCGCAAGGCTCAGGTGTGTGAGGGCTCTATTCTGCCTCTGCTGAAAAAGGTATCTGGACAGATTTTCAACATGGATTTCAGCAGTCTCCCTGCAGGGACACCTCAGTGAAAAAAATAGTCTTCCTAAGTCAAATCTCCTACATATGGAAGCTGGGCAGAGAGGTAGTCAATTCTGTCATCTGAGCCTCAAGAATTTATAATGTTAAGTGATGGATACTTAGAGAATGTACATTTCAGAAGACTCAAATTGAGTACAGATGTTTAGAAGATTAGTGTCAAATTAGAAAGCGTTAAGCAGACATTAAGGCAGACCAAACTGGTCTTTTTCAGAAGGTGGGTCAGGATGGAAGAAATGTGTGTTTACTAAGTAGGCCAGGTTACTCAGAGGTGGTCCTCTAACTCTGAAATCAATGCAAGAAGCCCAGCTTTGCCAGAGAACAAGACAAAGTAGGAGGCCTGGACTCTGGGGCTGAAGGACTGAGCTAAAAGCTTTCAGATGAGGTAGAAAGGGAATGGATTCTCCTGCCAAGACTTTTCAGTAGCTTATAGATGCAGCACTGGAATGCAGGACAACAGAGTGTTTTCTTTCCTTTGTTTTTATTGTGGTTAAATTGTGTATTACATTACGTTGTTAATATGTATATATTATATGTAAACATGAGATTTATGCTTTTAACAAACTTTCAAGTGTGCAATATATTATCATTAACCATAACCACAATGTTGCATGGCCCGTCTCTAGAATTTTTTATCTTGCATGGCTGAAATTGGAAACCTTGTACATTGTTGGTGGAAATGTAGAAAGGTGTAGCCACTTGGGAAAGCAGGACGCCGGTTCCTCAAAAACTTGAAATTAGACTACCATGTATTCTAGCAATCCCACTTATAGGTATATATCAAAAAGAACTGAAATCTAGATCTTGAAGAGATACAAGCAGTCCCATGTTGAAGGCATCACTACTTACAATACCCAAGATGTAGAAGCAACCCAAGTGTCCATCAACAGATAAAGAAAATATGGTATGCAAATAGCCATAATGATCTTGAGAAAGATGAATAAAGCTGGACATATCACAATCCCAGATTTCAAGATATACTACAAAGCTGTAGTAATCCAAATAGTACAGTATTGGCACACAAACAGACATAGATAAATGGAACAGAATACAGAGCCCAAAAATAAACCCATGCATATATGGTCAATTAATCTACCACAAAGGAGGCAAAAATATACAACGTAGAAAAGACAGTCTCTTCAACAAAAGGTGTTGGGAAAACTGCACAGCTACATACAACAGAATGAAACTAGACCACTTTCTTACACCACACATAAAAATAAACTCAAAATAGTCTAAAGACTTAAATGTGAGACCTGAAACCATAAAACTCCTAGACAAAAACATAGACAGTAATTTCGTTGACACTGGCCATAGCAACATTTTTCTAGACATGTCTCCTTAAGCAAGAAAAACAAAAGCAAAACTAAGCTACTGGGAAGACACCAAATGAAAAAGTTTTTGCACGGTGAAGGACAACATCAACAAAACAAAAAGGCAATCTACTGACTGGGAGAAGATATTTGCAAATGGCATATCCAATAAGGGGTTAATATCTAAAATATATAAAGAACTTACACAACTCAAAACCAAAAAAAAAAAAAAAAACAAATAATCCAATTTAAAAATGGACAGAATACCTGAATAAACATTTTTCTAAAGAAGACATACAGGGCACCTGGGTGACTCAGCAGGTTAAGTGTCCGACTTCGGCTCAGGTCATGATCTCACCATTTGTGGGTTTGAGCCCCACGTCAGGCTCTGTGCTGACAGCTCAGAGCCTGGAGCCTGCTTTGGATTCTGTGTCCCTCTCTCTCTCTGCCCCTCCCCCACTTGTGTTCTGTCTCTCTCTTTCTCAAAAAAAAAAAAAAAAGAAATCAAAAACAAAACAAACAAAAAACATTAAAACTATTGTTTAAAAAAACAAAAGAAGACATACAGATGGCCCACAGATACATGAAAAGATGCTCAACATCACCCATCATCAGAGAAATGTAAATCAAAACCACAATGAGATATCACTTCATACCTATCAGAATACCTAAATTAAAAAACACAAGAAACAACAAGTGTTAGCAAGGATGTGGAGAAAAAAAGGATCCTTGTGTATGGTTGGTGGGAATGCAAATTGGTGCAGCCACAGTAAAAGAGAGTATGGAGATTCCTCAAAAAATTAAAAATAAAATTTTATGATCCTGTAGCTCCATTACTGAGAAATTTACCCAAAGAAAATGAAAACACTAATTAAAAAGATATGTATGCTTCTGTTTATTACAGCATTATTTACAACAGCCATGATATGGTGGTGACTCAAGTATCCATCCATAAAGGAATGGATAAAGTGTGTGTGTGTGTGTGTGTGTGTGTGTGCGCGCGCGCGTACGTATAATGGAATAATACTCAGCCATAATAAAGAATGAGATCTTGCCATTTGTAATAACATGGATGGATCTACAGGGTATAATGATAAGTGAAATAAGTAAGTCAGAGAAAGATAAATACCACTTTTTCATTCATATGTGGAATTTAAGAAGCAAAACAAATGAACAAGGAAGAAAAAGAGACAAATAAATAAGCAAAAGACCACTCAAACACAGAGAACAAACTGGTAGTTGCCAGAGGGAAGGTGAGTAAAAGAGGGACAGAATAAAGGGGATTAAGAGTACACTTATCTTGAGGAACACTGAGTTCCATTTATAGAACTGTTAAGTAATTATATTGTACACCTGAAACTAATATAACACTGCATGTTAATTATACTTCAATTTAAAAAAATGTAGTATGTACATAAAATGGAATATTGTTCTGCCTTAAAAAAGGAAGAAAATCTGGAATGTTTTCTTAACTAACAATCTGATGCTGGGGATACTGAGACTGAGTCTTAAAACTCCATTTTTTCAACAGAAAGCCCTGGGAGAAATGAATGAGATCCTACTCCTGAAGGGACACGCTAATATCATCCATCTATGGGTTTCTAGAGGAGGCAATGTCTCTGAGGTTCCTTAAACAAAACTGTTCCTTTATTTTCATTTAGTGGTTCCACTGCATTCAGAAAGATTAGGTATATTTCCATATTGTGAAATCTCATTCCCCAAATTGCTTTTGGAGTATATGTGCTGGTCTCTAAATGATGCTTATATGATTGGGTGGGAATGATATGTGCTTATATGATTGGGTGGGAATATGTGCTTATATATGTGCTTATATGATTGGGTGGGAATAATGAATCTTCAGCTAAAGATATTTAATATTGTAGAGGAGAATATGCTGATCATTCCCCTTCGTGACTTGAGGAGTCATGGCAGATATCGTTAATAAATCACAGCCTTAGAATCCTTAATCCATCAATCACAATAGTACTCCAGAAATGATGGGCCTTCCCTATCATGAGTAATTTATGGAAATAAAGTAGAAGAGGCAGCATAGATGGGCAGTTAAGAGCACCACTCTGAAGTTCAACAAAGTTTCATATCTTGGCTCCTTTCACTTACTGTGCGCAGGTTTCCACCACTAAAATGGAATAAAAATAGTCCCTAACTCATTATATGAAGGTTGTAGGGATTAAACAATTCAAGTAAGCAGATAGTCATTATTTTTTTTATTTTTTTGAAGTGCTAGATACTACTCTAAGTGCTTTTCACATATTAATTTATGTAATCCTCAAATAATCATCTGAGAAAGAAACTATCCTTATCCCCCTCTTGGCAAATAGGCACACAGAGAAGTAAAGTAACTTGCTCAAGGTCACACAGCCAGTAAGTGGCAGAGCCATAATTCAAACCTAGGCAGTCTGGCTCCAGAGTATACATGTATACGCCACATGTACTAAGAAGATAATTCCATGCTTATTAGCTTCCTGCTAAGGTTTTGTGAAAGTGAGCACAAAATATGTGCTGCTTTGCTTTGAAATCTCCATATGAAAGCTACTAGAAAAAGACAAAGAATTATTTTACCACTCCAAACATCAGCCAAGAAGAAATGCGAGCAACAGAACTGACTACACCCAAGTACCATATAATTATTTTGCCACAGGTCAGCAACTATAGCAGATGTTGGTCTCCATCTTCCTGACAGGTGACAGGTAGTACCAACCCTCTTTAAATAATAAGACCTCAAAGTACTCATCCAGATGGTAGTGGAGAAATAACATATAAATCACCATGGGGATATGGAGACCTAAGTAAATGTTCCAGGAAAGAGCTCCTTTAACAAAAAGTAGCCTTTTTCACGCGTGCTCAGATTTCACGAAGGAAGTAGCCCATAGTTGTCAGCTCTCCTCTCCTCTGCAGATGATGAGCTTTCCAGCCAGCCAGATGCTGGCTTCTAGAAATGCAATCTAGCATCCTCCTGGTACCCCAGCACAAAGCTAGGCAGATCTACTTCATCACAAAGTTTCAGGTGAGTCACAGACAAAAAGTGAGTCCTTAATTATCAGGGATTAAGATTTCAGGAAGTAATTATTTTTTAGAAATAATATTTGATTTTTAAAAGTATGGAAATTAAAGCTTTATCCTGTGCAGAATGATTTAAATTCTGGCTTAATTTCCACCTACTAATATAATTATGATGATTAGTCTTGATAAAAGTACTTTGAATTTGCCTAACACCTCCTAGGTGATGAATTCCAAGCCTTCGGCAAGTCCTGGGTAACAAGATTATTAGTTTTTTCTGTATTTCATAAGACCTTTGGATTGATACTCTATGAAATGAGCCATGAGCAGGTTTTCACCTTACTGGCCAAAAAATATTTATACCTATGACCAGCTTGTTTCCTGACTATATGAGTTTCTTATTGCTGCTATAACAAATTACCACAAATTTAGTGGCCTGAAATAACACAAATTGCTTATCTTGCAATTCTGGAGTTCAGAAGTCTAACACAGGTTTCACTGACCTAAACTCAAGACATCAGCAGGGTTATACTCCTTCTGGTGGCTCTAGTGGAGAATCCATTTCCTCATCTCTTCCATCTTCCAGAGACTGCCTGCATTCCATGACCTATGGCCCCTTCCTCCATTCTAAAGCCAGCCAGCCATGTGGCATCTTCAAATCTTGCTTGCTCTCTGACACTGTCTCCCTCTTATGAGTACACTTGTGACTACATTTAGCCCACCGGATAATCCAAGATAATCGTCCCATCCCTAGATCCTTAACTTAACCACGTTGGGCAATACATTCACAGATCTCAGGATTAGGATGTGGACAATTGGGAGAAGGGCATTATTCTACCTACCATACTGATCCTTAATACTGTCATAAAGTCTTTTCTTCTACTCTTTGAGGCCATTAAATGTCAAAAGTAACCGAGTTTTAAGTCATTTTTGCAGCTATGCACCACCTTGTACATATCTAATATTTCAATGTTATAAGTTATGTCAAACTATAGCCAAGAATGATGCCATTATAATATCATCTATATAAACAGGGGGACAAAAATTATAGCAAAAAATGTTAAGTCTTAAGTTCTGCTTTTCTGCATTTATATGCCTATGGATTTATGGATAATTGAGATTTGATAGATAAGGTTATAAGTAAATTTTAACAATATAATGTCACTTGTCTTTAATTGGTCCATTTCATATCCTTTAACTATAAAACTCTTTGCTGACAAAAATTCAAATTAATTTGCTTCATATTCAAATGTTTCAATAATGATGAGTATAAAGCAAGTCTTCTCTCTGGATTTTGATCAGTAATACTTTTACTCAAGAATAAAGATTTTTACAAACTATGATCTACAGTTTACCCCACTACCTCAAGTGATGACATTTTATTGCTGCTTCAGTTTTAAAACTATATCTGCCTACAAGCACTTTTTCTAGATAGTCATGCCCACTTTCTTAGCTTGAGTAGATGACACACACACATTACTATATATAGTTGTATGTGTCAATACACATATATAAAAAAAAGAGATAACAGAGAAAGTGTTAGCTGCATATATTTTATCTTTTGGTGATGTCAAAGCAATTTAGGAAGTTTTATATCTGAGAATTAAAAATGAAACAGAAAAAAAAAGTTTCAAATCTTACAGATGAAATTCATGTCTTGGAAGATGAGAATAGAACATTTTCTGAGCACATTTCACATTGGAGACTTGTTCTAGGTGCTCTACTCAAACAACCATTCTCAAATACATCATATTTTTTGTCAGTGTCTTAAAAACAGCCTATTATATTGCCTTACGTAACCCCCTTCTAAGCTGTACAACACAATTCATTCACTGTTTTGCCTAATTTTCCACCTGAAGAACAGAGCAGAATATTATTCTTTCTATTTGAAAATATCCAATCAGATTTATGTGGAAGTCAAGTGTCTCCTCCAAGGAACTAAAGCAGCCCTGGAAATGGCTCTCAACTTGACCCCTGACATGGCAGCTATTCAGGCACGGTGCCCTGGAAAAGTGGCACTTCCAACAGAGGTCACGCCGAGGTTCCTGCTTTTCAGAGGTCTCTCTCTTTGCCAATGGGCGCATCAGTATGAATTCAAAAGAATGAAAAACAGTTCAGTACAACATTCATCTAACTGCTTTGTCCTGGGAGAGGTTAGGGTAAGTTACAAACCAGGATTTTAATGTCAAAACCCTGTGTTCAGTGAGGCATAATAGTCAACTCCCAGTAGCCTATACAAAGGAAGATGAAAGGATAATGATAAATAAAATTCACAGAAAATAGTAATACTTCAGTGGAACCAAGAGCTGTAACAAATTCCTGACTTTGAAGATACTACATATAGATGGCTCCATGTTTGTTTGTTTGTTTTTTCCCTCCCATACATACAGGCAGAATCAATGGGTCCTTCTTAGTTTGGATAATTCTGAACACAAGCCAGAACCAACAGACTTTGAAATGGGCCTGAGAATAACACACATACAAAAATTGCCTAACTGAAGTCAAGAACCAACTCCAGGCTCTGGACAATTGTTGAATCTAGGTGGTAGGTAAAAGGGTGTTCATTACACTGATTGTTTAACTTTATGTTTAAAGAAAATTTCAAAATCAATAGTTGGAAACAAAAAAGTGAAATAAAAAAGTAATTCATAAGATATTTTTAAAATATTTAGAATTTGACAAATTTGTATAAATTTGGGGCATATTCACACAAATCAGTTTCATATATATACAGCCCTACCCAAAAAACATTTATATAAAATCTACCACCTGAGAAAATGGAAATCCACATTGTTTCATACCTCTTCAGAATGAACAAAATGTGGCTGGTGCAGAGTTCAATTCTTTGGAGAAATTTCCTTTTACAGATCATGTCATATTGACCCATACTAAAATAGCAACTAAATATTCTAAACCCATCCCCCTCTTGGTTTAACTGTCCTTGTCACACTGTCTTTAAGTCACAGTACAAACTGCCCCAGAGCTAAGCAATGACAGAAAAATCTCCCAAGTGCTCCTAGTTACACAGACTCAAAGACTGGGGTACAATGAACATTCTAATGCCTACACACTCTTTGGTGAATTTAAATTTCCCAAAATTATGAATAGTCAAAAAGAGTCTTATGGAAGCTTCTACACAAGAAAAAGGAAATGAGATCCAGGGTGGAGAGTGTCCAAGAGGAGGGAGATAGAAACCAATTTATGGATGACTCCCTAACACACCACAGAAGATAGTACAAAAGCAAATACACTGAAACATGAATTCCATTTACCATCACATTTGACAACCCAAATATTTTGTTGTTACTAGAAAGTGAAACTAACGCTCCTGAAAAAAAAAAATGAAATGAGAATCAAAAGTGGTCATGATCACAGAACTAATGTCCCACAACATAGTACAAATGCCTCCTAGTTTTTCCACTACACATGAGAGTTAATTTAAACATTAGAAAGCCCTCTGATCTATAATTCCAACACCTTATTTATTTTGTTTGTAAAACCAACTAAGAAAAAAAAAAAGCAACTCTGGGCAGAGGTGCAAAGAACTTCTCTGAATTACTATGCGTGCCAAACTTCCTTCTCCACACATCTCCCTCTTCCTTTTCTTTCTCTCTCATCCCACCTCTCAGAAACACTGCCTTCTCTTGTGGCTGCTTCAACAATCCCCTATTCCGGGATATTTTTTTCCATTTTCATCTTTCTATTTTGCCTGCTCCTTTCTGGCAACCTTCAGACCCCAGTACATGGCCATCCCAGCTGGCTATATAGTTGGTTCTAAAGAAATAATACTGGCAGGAATTCATGACCAAATCATACAGAAAGTTGTTTTAGAAATTAGTGACCAAACTACATAGAATTAGTAACGAAACTACACAGAGAATTGTAAAGAAAGAATAAGAGGCCTGCTTACTCTTGGCAAACAAATCTTCAACAAGCAGATGTATCTTCAGTGAGTAGTTAATCCAACAAAGCTTAGTTGAAGAAGGCATTCAGTGCATATACAAGGCTTTAAAAACTAAATTACCTGAAACCCTCTATAAAAACATTAATTGGTTGGGGGAGGCGCCTGTGTGGCTCAGTCGGTGGAGCGTCCGACTTCGGCTCAGGTCATGATCTCACGGTTTGTGGGTTCGAGCCCTGTGTCAGGCTCTATGCTGACAGCTCAGAGCCTGGAGCCTGCTTCAGATTCTGTCTCTCCCCCTCTCTCTGCCCCTGCCCCACTTGCTCGCTCTCTCAAAAATAAACATTTAAAAAAATTTTTAAAAACATTAATTGGAGATTATCAACTTGTTAATAACAGTATCTGTCACAGAAAGACCAGCAACTTGGGAATAGACTGATCTGGGCCACCACCCAGCCAGGAAACCTTGGGCAAGTTATTAAACCTTTCTGAGCTTTGTTGTTTTGCCTATAGTGAGATAACACCTATCTACCAGGGCAAGAAGAAATGTGCGAGCATACATAAGAAAGTGTACATTCAGTAAAAGAATAACATGCAAGTGAATTATTGAATAGCAGACATTGTGAAGTGATTTGTACATGATGACTCATTAAATCTTTACAATAATGTGATCAGATGAAGTTTTAGCCCCTTCCTCCCTGAAGAGATCAGAGTCATTGTCAATACCATCGGTTCCCAAATTTGACTTCATATTTGAATCACCTGGAAGGTTTTTTGTTTGTTTTTTTTTTAATGTTTATTTATTTTTGAGAGAGAGAGAGAAACAGACAGAGAATGAGCGGGGAAGGGCAGAGAGAGAGAAAGAGACACAGAATCTGAAGAAGGTTCCAGTCTCTCAACTGTCAGTACGGAGCCTGATGTGGGGCTCAAACCCACAAACCACGAGATCATGACCTGAGCCGAAGTCAGATGCCTAACCAACTGAGTCATCCAGGCACCCCTGAATTACCTGGAAGGTTTTTAAAAATTGTGATGCATGAGATTTTTTTTTAAGTTCATTCATTCATTCATTCATTCATTTTTATGAGAGAGAGAGAGAGCTCATGCACACACGAGTGGGGGAGGGGCAGAGAATGAGAGGGAGAGAGAGAAAATCCCAAGCAGGCTCCCCACTGTCAGGGCAGAGCCTGATGTGAGGCTTGAACTAACAGATTATGAGATTATGACCTGACCCAAAGTCAGACATTTCACCTACTGAGCCACCCAGGCACCCCTAAAAATTGTGATACATGAGATTCCTATCTAAGAGTTTTGGGGTATAACCTGAGCGCTGGGATTCCTAAAAGCTCCCTAAGTTTTCCCAGTGTGCAGCCAAGGTTGAGAATCATTGTTCTAGAAACACCTTTCCCCTCCACATCTTCTGCCTTGCTTTTCTTTTTCACATTCTGGGGTCCCTTATCAATGAATTCATCAATCACTCATTCATACATGCATGCACTATAAATTTGGGGAGAAACAAGATATAGTCACCATTATAGGAAAAAACTCAAAGTCTAGAGTGTAAATATATGAGTAAGCCAACAATAATAATCTGAAGTGTTCTATCATGCACACTCAGATATTTAATTGAGTGCCTACTATGTACCCAGCACAATGTTGCTAGGCACTGGAAATAGAGCAAAAAAAACACATGGACACATAGCCTTATCTGATGAAGTTTCCCATCAATCGATAAGGACTATAACCAAGGTAAGTTCTGGTTGCTATGGAAGAAAGATTCTGTTTTCTGGAATCATCCTTCCAGCCTGGAGAGGCAGTAAGCCTTATAATAGACAAGCAGAATGCAATACAGTATGAGGATGAGAGGGTGGCGAAGGGAAGTCTAGCTAAGCAGAGGCATAATTGAAAGTCAAAGTGCAAACACTGAATGATCTGCATGCAATGCCTTGAAAGCAGCTTGCTCTCTCACACTCAACCCAGGAACTCAGGAAAGGTCTCCATGAGTTGAGGAACTCTGCACCTACTCTTCAAAGAAGAGAAAGAGATACTCAGGTTGGGAGATGGTGTGAGGATCCTCAAGAAAGAGAAAGCAAGGGCAACAACTTTGAGGCAACATCGGGGGCAAACTGCACCCAGACAATCTAGCCTATTCCCTCTCCTTCTCTCCCATACCATCTGACAGTTACTCTTCCTTCTTGTCTTTTGACTGTCTTACCCCACCCTTTAATTACCCCCTCTTTTTTTGGCCTTATACTTTGCTTGTTCCTTCTAGGCAGCTTTCGGCATCTTTGACCTCCCCTATCTCAACTGTACCTTCCACTCTACCTTGTCCACTTTATCCCGGGTGATCGTCCTGGAAGCAGGGCAAGATTCATTAGCCTGTACTCAGAAGGGCCCCTGCACTTGATTTACTGCTCTGATGTCACTGTCTTGAAATTCTTAATAATTTTTGAACATTGGGCCCCTGTGTTTTTATTTTGCACCGGATCCTGCCTATTAATGTAGCTGGTCCTGCCTACAAGATTTAGGGATTCACCAGTCTAGACAGAGAGTTCTGGAAAATAATTTCTAAAGAGGGTCACCTCTGGTGCAATGATCTTTTAAAAACTGGTTCAGTTTGTGGATTGTCTACAACCTTGGTTTATAAAAACACTGAGTGCTAAATCAAATGTTGACATACGTGGATCTTGTCATGGAGGAATACAAACTTTCTCTCTGAGAAATTCCAGTAAATCAACAAATTACAATATGGAAGCCTCAGACAAGAAATCCAGAAAGTTAACAAGACATAGTCCTTCAGAGCAGTTGTTCATTCAACACTCTCCCTCCAGTCCATTCCTTGGTTCCTCTGAAAGAAATATGGCCCTCAGTACAAAATAGTAGAGCAGAAAGGTAAGGAAATGACCAAAAATCAATGCTTAAAGAAAAAATCCTGGGATGTGGCGCCTGGGTGGCTCAGTCGGTTAAGCGTCTGACTTCAGCCTGGGTCACGATCTCACGGTCCATGAGTTCGAGCCCCGCGTCAGGCTCTAGGCTGATGGCTCAGAGCCTGGAGCCTGCTTCCGATTCTGTGTCTCCCTCTCTCTCTGCCCCTCCCCCGTTCATGCTCTGTCTTTCTCTGTCTCAAAAATAAATAAACGTTAAAAAAAAAAAAAAAAAGAAAAAATCCTGGGAGACTGCTGTTGAGATACCCACAAGCCATGAGTGCATAATTTCTCTTCTGAGGAAAGATTTATCAGCCGGGGACAAGTGCCAAGAGGAAGCAGACTGGTCAATCAGTACTACAGCGATCATAAAATGCCACATCTTCACAAGGAAGGGATGAGTTTTCTCATGATTCTCTTTTGCTCCACTGAAACACAAAGGGTCCTAGGTCCTTTTTTTAAATAGTAGGGCTGTTTATACAACTGGGTAAATTAAATTTAGGATTGACCCCAAAGGAATGGTTTCTCAGAAACCTTGATAATTCTTATCTTCAAGAGAAAAGAATTTTGAACTTCAATTTACAACATAAAGTCAAATCTAGTCCCTACTCTCGACCCTCCCTTAGTACGTTGCTCCCCATTTATATAACAGGTAGAACGACACTGGCCAACACCCCTCACCATGAGGTTGTCTTAAGGGCCAAACAAGAAGCTCTTTTATATAGAAATTCTTTCTAAGCTAGGTGAACTAATCACTAATAAATGTTGCTATTATTACATTGGACATTCTTCACTTTAATTCAAGACGTTCTAAGACCTCCTGTTTCTCACTCAGACTAAGTCTGTCAGTCCCTGTCCGTTCTTGCTTGTCCAGCTATAGATGCTCCCCAGGATCTCCCTCTTCACCAGCAAGATGGCTTTTGAATTAGGGTACCTGCACTAAAGCCCTGCACTAAAATACCTGCACTAAAGGGTGTGACCCCAGCCAAGTCCCCACCTGTCCTCTACCAGTGGCTCTCTCTGAATCCCTACAGTTCATACACTGCTCTGGCTTCCTGGTTTCTTTGAGCAGGATTCATTCTTCAGATCTGTTTAGATATTGATTACAGTGCAACTTCTTCCAAGAGTCTTCCCTAACGTGTGTGTGTACATGCACACACATACACACCAACACTCCTTTTGTGATAGCATTCCTGCATTTTTCCATGCCTCCTTGCATTCTACCCTATTATAGCACTTGGTCCAGGACACTGTAATAGTTTCCTTTCCTTCAGATGACTTTCTTCTCCTCACTAGATTGTGATCCCCTCGAAGGCAGGGACTGTGTTTATTTTACTTTTTCAGGCACTTCACTTGGCACAGTGCCTGGCAAGAGTAAGCATTCAGTAAATGTTTAAAAAATGTTTTAAAAATGGCAAAGAAGAGGGGTAGGGGGAAGGGTGGGAGATAGTGGACTGAACAATGCTCCTCAAAATTCATGTCTAACTGGAAACCCAGAATGAGACTATTCGTTTTCTAAGACCATCATAACAAATTACCACAAACTCAGTGGTTTTAAAGACCAGACATTTATTCTATCACAGTTCTGTAGCCCAGAAATCCTAAATCAAGATGTTGGCAGGACCATCCTCTCTCTGCAGATTCTTGAGAAGAATCCTTCCTTGTCTTCTCCTAGATTCTAGTGGCTCCCAACAATCCTCATGCTCCTTGGTTTGGGGCTGCACTACTCCACTCTCTCTCTCCTACTTCACACGACTTCTTCTCTCAGGGTACCATCCCCTTCTTATAAAGACACCAGTCAATGGATTTAGGGCCCACATTAATCTAGTATGACCCCATGTTAATTTAACTAATCACATCTGCAAAGACTCTTATTTCCAAATAATGTCAAATCCTGAGTTTCTAGGTAGACATGAATTTGTGGGGGGGGGGGCAGACTGATTTAACCCACTACAGTGACCTACTTGGAAATACGATCTTTGCAGACATAATTAGCTAGGGATCTAGGTGAGATCATACCAGATTTGGGTGTGCCCTTAATCCAATGACTAGTATCCTTATAACAAGTGGGGAAGACACAGAGCAAAGGCTGATACTGAATTGGTGCCCTGCAGTCCCAAACCAAGGAACATGTGGAGCCACTAGAAGCTGGAAGAGTCCAGGAAAGATTCTTCCCTAAAGCCACCCAAGGGAGAATGGCCCACCAACATCTTGATTCCGGATTTCTGGGCAACATAACTGTGAGAGAAAACATTCCTATTGTTTTAAACCAGCAGCTTGTGGTAATTTGCTGGAGAAGCCCAGGAACTAATGGGGGAGAGGGATGGTGAAGCATTGATGAAGATGAATGATTGCGACACTTCTATGAGCTTCTATTCCCCATCCCCCCACCCCAAAAAAAATGTTAAAAAGAAACTAAGGAGACATGCATGTGTTTCAAGACAAACTTCAAACCTATGTAATTTAATGTTAATGCTGATTAAATCAAAGGAATATATTGGGGCGCCTGGGTGGCGCAGTCGGTTAAGAGTCCGACTTCAGCCAGGTCACGATCTCGCGGTCCGGGAGTTCGAGCCCCGCGTCGGGCTCTGGGCTGATGGCTCAGAGCCTGGAGCCTGTTTCCGATTCTGTGTCTCCCCCCCCCCCCTCTGCCCCTCCCCCGTTCATGCTCTGTCTCTCTCTGTCCCAAAAATAAAAATAAACGTTGAAAAAAAATTTAAAAAAAAAAAGGAATATGAGTCACAACAGTTTAAATTTTATTGAATCTGTGACTTAAACAGGTATGTGGAAGAAAACATTCTCAGATGGACTGAGATGACGCTACTAGATGTTTGTTTATTTATTTATTTAGCCATCCACCCATTCATTCATTCTTGTTTATTTATTTAGTACAGTTTTTTAAAAAAGAGAGACGTTTAAATTATTTTTCTGGAAATCCCTGCTAAAAAAACAGCCTGTCCTTGATATTTCTTGAGGGGATAATAAAAAGTATACAGGGCGATGCAAATAGAGTGTGCGATTCAAAGCATTTATTCCCAGTGGCATTTAGGAACCAGAATAGGGTGGGCCCATCCAGCTGAGCTCATTTTACCTCCCCCTCAGTCCCTTTTCGGGAGCAGTGGAAGGAAGATATTACAGAGCTCTGAAACTTTTTAAATTGCCTAAAGAGAAAACCACACCCAGGCCTAAAGGGAAAAGAATCAGCTTGGAAACTAAGAAAATATCTCCGGCTAGGATCTCCTAGAAGGTCTTTGTTCTCTCTCTGCAAATACTCGGATGAAGGGACAGGGTCCTCGATAACAAAATATCCCCTTCTTTAATAAAAACTTATTGAAGCATCATTATATTTTTTTTTTCTAGAGAACCTGGTTACAGCTTCATTAGCATACAAACTGGACTGAAAAGAGCTTATTTCTGGTAACTTCAGTAATAAAATGACACTGAATTGGAGCTATCTTTTGCTGAATTTTCCTCTCATGTGAACAGTTCTATAATGAACTTTCAGTACAAAACTGGAATGAGCAGATATATTGGTTATCTGCCAGCTTAGTTCCATTCTCCACCCTTCTCTGTGTGCCTCCCCTGGGAGAGTCACTGTGGCCTTCTGCTCCCCACTGGGTTTCTGTTGGAGGCACCAGCAGCAGATCAGAGAGTAGAAAGAGAAGGAAGTTGGGGTGGATGGGGTGCTTAGGACATGACCCACCCTGAGGTCACTATTGTTTTGACTTTGACAGGTAAGGCAATTCCTTTCAGACTCTTCTGAGCTATCTCCAGCCCCCAGTCATTTCACCCCTCCCCTGCCCCATCAGCCCCAGTTAGTGACAGCTTCCTGCCATTGCCAGTCCCTGACTGTCTCATCATTCCTTCTGGTTCTGTTAACTGTGCCCATTTGTCTATAAAAAGAACCTTCATTAAGTGGCCCTGAGTTGAACTCTTGGTTCCAACCAGAGCCATGACTGATAATAATGCCAACATCTGTTAAGTCAATTTAAAATATGGCCATGTAATCCATATAAGTAATGACAGCAACTCAAAAAGATGACTTCGTCTTACCTGCCTTTTCTCCATTCCACCTTTACCTGTTGAAATTCTTCCCACCCTTCAAGAATTATCTTGAACATATTTCTAACTTCATCCAGTTTATTCCACATTTAGGCCTTTTTTCTTTTTTTCTTTTTTTTTTTTTTTTTTTTTTTTTTTAGTTTTACTATTTTGGACTTTACGTACGGGATTTTTCTCATTCTTCTTCATTTTCATTTGTGTTCAGGTCATATCCTCCTTCTCTGGCTAATAACTCCTTAAGATCAATGACAGAATGGTACCAATTCTTATGTCTCCTCCCAACCCAGTAACTAGTTCACTGCCAGTACACACATTCACTGTGTGCTGCTCCTGTAAACTCTAGCCAGGCAGGTATTTACAATTATTTCCCTACCATAAAACCAAGAAAATTTTCATAAATATGCATACCAGATATACGTATGTATATCTGATTTTCAGCTCAGGTCATGATCTCACAGTTTGTGGGGTCGAGCCCTGTGTCGGGCTCCAGGAGCCTGCTTGAGATTCTCTCTCTCTCTCTCTCTCTCTCTCTCTCTCTCCCTCCTCCACTCATGTACATGCTTTCTCTCTCTCTCTCTCAAAATAAATAAACTTAAAAAAAATTTTAAATATATCTACATGCATACCCTACAATGAAATTTTCTTGATAAGCCAACTCTTCATCTTTTATTTTGATAGATATATAGACACAGACACAGACAGACATAGGTATAGGCACAGGTACAGGTATAGGGTGTAGGTATAGGTATAGCGTATAGGGTATGGGAGTACAGAGTATAGGTATAGGCACAGGCATAGGCATAGCCATAGCCATAGGTATAGATATAAAACAAGTCTTCACCTTTGTCAAGTAGTTTTTGAAACACTTTACACATTCTTATACTTCAGTGTCTCTGCTAACCCAGAGAAAATTTACTTTCTCCCTTGTTCCTTTTCCCTTTAATGATGCTGCCCATTGCAGCCGTTGTTGGCCCCTGACTGGTGAACTGTCCTTTGCTCTCTCCAACTATGGTAACCAGAGACCAGCTCTGTCTTTGTCTTCAGCACTTCTCGTGCTGTCTCCATCACTTATTACTTACATAATCATATTCAATTCCTGTTTCCTCAACTAGAAAAAAATGGGAAAAATTTGGTCATTCACTGATTGGATCCTTCAGTAACAACTTACTGAGGACTGGGCACAGGGAGGCAGGTGAATCTGAAGCAGCCCCTCCCACAAGGAGTTTGCGGTCGGGTGTGGGGGTGCAGAGGAACAGCAAGGCAAATATGGTGCATGAAGGAAGACTTCCCAGAAGAAGGATCACTAAACCAAGCCCCTAAGTCTAAGCTGGAGTTGGATAAAGAAACACCCTCGATAATTTGGGTGATTTTAGAATTATGGAAATAGTAACAGTCACAGTTGCAACAGCAGAGAGATCCTTTTCACAACTGAAATTAATATAGATTTACTTGAATTTTACTGGGTTTAAAGAGAAACTATCTCCTTTGTGAGTCTGACTACTGAACTTAATTCAGCTTCAATATTACATTACCGTTCTGCTGGAGAGTCACTTAGAGCAGCAAGATGCAGGGGGAAAAGTAATTTAAATTAAAATCATACTTAAAAATTCAGTGCATTATCATGATCTCACTAGGATATTTATTTCATGTTGAAACCACTATAGTTTTCTCCTTCAACCAAGGAGCCTCTTACATGTTTTTTACCAGCAACTCTGAGCTGCCTCCAGATAGTAAATGAGGCTCCCAGGTCCCGTAGGCCTCTCACTTGACCAAGAAAGATGGTTGTGGACACTGATGAAAACATTTTTATATTTTAATAGATTTAACTCTGTTTATGCTACGAATACCCAACTTATACATTTCCAAAGTTTTTATTACATCTACATATATGTATTTAAATATGTATTACATAGTCAAAGTTTATTTGTGAGCTATTTAATTGGAATGTGACATGCATTTCCCTATAGAAATGCTATCTAATAGTGCCTAGCTTCCCAGGCTAGCTAGGCTGAGAAGTCTAGCTAGCTAGACTTCAAAAGTCTATTACACTACAGCATCTGGTTACTACATCAAACAACGTCTCCATGGAGAAAGTATGGATAAGAGTCAAATTCAGAGGCCTATAGTTCTGATTCTGATTAAGTAAATAAGGTTAGGACCTCTGAGGCAAAGATTAGAAACAGGTACGGTGGGTACAGAGTTAAGTGGGGTCTCTGAGGCCCTTGTGCTGTACAAAGGAGAGAGCTAAGGCTTTGAACTCAAACAGACCAAAGTCAAAATCTCAGGTGTATCAGTTACTAACTTTGTGGCCATCAACAAATTACATTCTCTGTGTCTTCATGTCCTTATCTACGAAATGGGAATGGTTGTGAGAATTAACTAAGGTAGCACATGCAGTGTACCTCCCGATGCCTGGCACAAAGCAGGCACTCAGTGAATACCAGTTCTTTTCCATTCTTCCCTCTGCTTTCTGAACCTGTTACCTGTACTGAACTATGAAGAAACTGACTTCCACTGTAGGGTTGAAAAAAAAAAGAACTAAATGAAATGCATGAACGTGTATGTGTGTGTGTGTGTGTGTGTGTGTGTGTGTGTGTGTGTTATGTGTATACATATATGTGTGCATAAAATCAGTAAATACTAAGTACATGGCCCAGCGAATAGTAAAAACTCTGTAAATAATGGTTCATTTTTCCACCAGCTCTAGGCAATATACTGAACAGCCTGCTTCCTTTCCCACTGACACAGCCTATAAATTCTTGCTCACCATTCTGTCCCTGGGCCACTGCAGTGTGAATCACAGTGTTTCTTCTACCAGTCACAAAGTCATCGTCTTTGTGACTGGTAATATATTATAGGGTTTCCAGTTGGTTCCAGACCTCTGGGTTTATCTGGAAAAGCCATAGGGGTGAAGACTAGAAATATCTATTTCCATGAATTGATCTGCATGGGCTGAGAAAGTCCCTGAGGTCAGGGGTGAGTACAAAGACAGAAAGAATACCTTTCCCCCCACCCCCGAGGGGTCCCAGAGGGCTGTGTTCACAGGCTACAAGAGTATTTTCACAGGGATACTTCTGTCACTTGTGAGCAAGTGGAGAAGAGAAACCCTTCTCATGTATGCACAGAACACATGTGGCTTCAGCTCAGTGACGTCCAAGGAACCACAACACCCACTGGGACTATCAGAGGGTTTGCACTTTTAGGAGAATCGGGAATCTACACCAGTTCAGGGAAGCCATTTTCCTAAAAAGGATCCCAGTCACAGGGCAAAGACGAATGAAGGACTAGTACCCAGTGTCTTCAAGCACTGAAGACATCAGGGAAGGAAGGTCTTCAGAGAGACAAACCATGAGAGAACTGCTTCGTCACATATGAGAAACCCCTAGGAGCTCCCAGTCAACAGAGGAAAGACTTTGCTGGGGGGCAGGGAGGTAGTCCTGAGACTTCAGTGGCAATGTAAGCCAGAAACATGTGAATTCCCTTAATGGAATTCATTCTGCATCCACAGGCTGGGAAGGTCTGAAGAGGGCACAGAGAGAAGGGTGCATCTGAGGAGGACGTCCAGCACCCTGAAGTGAGGCGTGTCTGCAGTCATGCGGGGGACTGGAGGGCTTAACAGCAGAACAGAATAAATGGTTACATTATTACCTGTGTAAATAATACCGTTTCTAAATATTATGGCACACTGGGGTGACTGGGTTGCTCAGTCAGTTAAGCATCCAACTCTTGATTGTGGCTCAGGTCACGATCTCACAGTTCATGAGATCGAGCCGCACACTGGGCTCTATGTTTACAACAGGGAACTTGCTTGTATTCTCTCTCCCTCTCTCTCTGACCCTCCCCCACATGTGGGTGCTCGTGTGCACTCTCTCTCTCGAAAATAAACTTAATAAATAAATAGATAATATGGCACCAATATTAATAACTGTGCCTCTTTTAAGCAAATGTGCTAAACCGTTATGGCTTGTTGCCACAGAGATAACAGATAAAGATGTCTTGCTAGCACTTGTCAGGATCTTGGGAGGAAGACGCTGTATAAATATCAATTATGATCGGTGGAGGTTTTATTGTGTTCCATTCTACAACTCACGCAAGTTCTGATCGCTAATCTTCAGACCATAAAATCAGCGCCTACTCAGTGTACTGCCTACAATAGTTCAACTGTAATTAGTTTATGCCAGTTGCTCTGGGAGCATCTCTGAGAGGAGCTTTTCTTATCCAATAATTATGCTTTGGTTGTCTTTCAATACAAGTCAATATATACTTGTTAATATTTAAGTGGCCTCACACTGAGATGCTAAAAACAATGTTGTGACTATGTCTCAGCTATGTCTGAGATAGAGAATGGCTGTGGCCTTACTATCTGTTGGAACTCTAACATAATCATTACTGATCATCCAGTATGAATGTTTAACCCAACAGATAATCGCTGCTTTCCAGGCTAACACTCAAGTTGGCTGATATAAAAGTCATTCCGGGATATGCAAAGGATCATAGTCTGAGCTAGCCTTGGGGGAAGAGAGCACACAGTGTCCGGAGGGCCGAGTTGGCAGGTATTGGTAACAGTGATTTAGGAAAACCAAGAAAGGGAGACATAGGGCCTCAGGCATAGACGTTCACATGTCCTAAGTGATCAATGGGTGGTTACCCTCTAAAGTCTAATTTTTTTTCTCTATTATACAACATAATAGTTTATAGATATAAAAGCTTTGGGTATGGGAAATTAAAGGAAGAAATTTTGAAATGAGGAGTCTCATAAAATCTTACAAAACAGTAGGAAACATTAAAATAATAAATAATTGGAATGCCAATATGTGCAAAAGATGTAAGAGAGTAAAAAGTGAAAAGAACAGAGAATTAGAAGGCCTAAGTTTTGACCCTGAAGTTTACACTTACTTATTTGTGACCATGACAAGTCTTTTCATCTCCATCTCTTTCCTCATCAGTAAAAAGAAAATCATAGACAAACCTGATCTCTTAAAAACAAACAAAAACCCTCTTATAACCGGCCTGAGTTTTCCCTTTTTGGACAGTGTTTATGCTGAAAAGCATACAACCAATTTATCAGTATGTTTTCCCAACGGCCCTGTGTAGAAGACAGAATAAATCATTAAGCCCCCCAAGGAAGAGAAACCAGAAAGTGGAAAGTCCTTGATGTTGCTGAATCACTGTTGGTGTCTGATACTCAAGTCCCCTTTACTGCATATCTTCAATATCACAAGCAGTAGCAAGAGCTCCAATGCAGAGGAAGCAGCATACAAGGCAAACAGTAATTACTTTGTGTGGTAGAAGGGCCACAATTCTCTTTTTTTTTAAGTTTATTTATTTACTTTGAGAGAGACAGAGAGCAGGAGAGGGGCAGAGAGAGAATCCCAAGCAGGCTCTAGGCTGTCAACACAGAGACAGATGTCACCCACTGAACAGACTAAGCTACTCAGGTGCCCCATCTCTTGATGTTCTACCTCTGATTTCACTTTATGGCCTAGAGCAAGCCCTCAAATTTCTTTATGCCTTAGTTTTCTCACCTAGTTATGTGTTAATATTATCTAAACAGCCTTATTATTTTTTTTAAAAAAGGAATACTTTAGACCTATTCATAGTCAAAGCATTTCCGAACAGAACATACTAGCTTTGAGAGCTAAGGTGCTTAATGTGCACTGAACTTGGAAATTAAAAAACTGATCTTGATAGCCTCATTACAATCAGAAGGAACCTAATAACCCACCATTTTTCCACTCTCTTTCAGCCATTAAGTTTTACAGGTCCAACAATTAGGGATCAAGAAACTTCAGGATCCGGGAAGGTAAAAGAACATCTACAAAAGAAATGAATTCAACCTAAGCTTTATGCAAATCTGGGAATAGTAACTGACAGTTGTGAGAGCTTGCTTAAATACCATTCTTAACTGGTTTGTAAAACAACAGGAAAACAACCGTGTAAAAGCCATGGTGTTGGGGGCGCCTGACTGACTCAGTCTGTAAGACGGTCAACTTTGGCTTAGGTCACAATCTCCTGGCTCATGGGTTGGAGCCCCGCATTGGCTCTGTGCTGATAGCTCAGATTCTGCTTCAGATTCTGTGTCTCCGTTTCTCTGCCCCTTCCCTGCTCACACTCTGTTTCTCTGTCTCTCAAAAGTGAACATTAAAAAAAAAAACAAAAACAAAAACAAAAACATTTAAAAGCAACAGCTTTAGCAAGTACTTGTTTACAAAGGGCTCCGTATTACAGCAAAATCCTTGGTCCCATCAAAATGTAGCAAAAGCCAGTATGTAATGATTTGGGTTTTCAACCCTGAAACAAAAACCCGCATTGGCAGGACTCCCTGGACCATGATAAAGCATCTAGAAATGTTTTTCCATCCTGTATCCTAAAAAAATTCCCCTGAGTATCCCCTTTAAGTTACAGGTATAACTACTGCCCAAGGGTTTCCTAAAATTATAGCAGGAAGGTAAGGAGAAGAAAGAGAGCCAGTGAGGCCCCTTTGGGTTGGAAGTCTATTTTGTAGAATGCTTAGCAGACAAGTAAATCCATTTTGCAATTTTTAAGGAGCCAAAATACAAACTTACATATCTACCTTCTAGTGACTCATTCTCTACCACAACTTCAATGCCCAGAAGCCTTGTTCTACAGTAGAGAATATTTCCCCAACAGTTTTACATTTTTCCAACTCTGCATTTAAATCCATTTAAGAATAAGCCATTTTAAAATTCTGTCTACTGGAGCCTGGGTGGCTCAGTCGGTTAAGCACCTGACTTTGGTTCAGGCCATGATCTCGTGGTTCATGAGTTCAAGCCCCATGTTCTGCTTCAGATCCCGACTCTCTCTCTCTGCCCCATGTGCTCTCTCTCTCAAAAATAAATAAACGTTTAAAATAAATAAATACTAAAATAAAATTATGTTTAAAATTGTAACAAAATTATGTTACGTTCCTAATTATGCACCAAAGATCTGTTTTGGGGTTTTTGTTTGTTTGTTTTTCATATCATCTGGGTTTTGGCACTGAAAAAAAATGACTGGATCACCAGTTTCTTACAAACAAGAATAGATTTTTTTTTTACCCAACTTTGTAATTCCCCAAAGAACTTCCTGGAGTTTTATATCTATACAGGGTGCTGCTTACAACTGATAGGCCAACTGGTTTCCTAACAAAAAGCACCAAATCTTAGGACCAAAACAAACAAACAAAAAGCATCAATACTTAATTGTCACCAGCGTCTAGGCGAAGCAAATACTTTTGTATCTGTTCATAGTTTCTGGTTGGCCCATGCCCCGCCCCTCCTCCCCGCCCATCTACTTGAGGTACAGGTTGCCTATTCAAAGGGTCAAAGAACCCTTGGCAATGGGTGTGGGTGCCAAAAATCATAGGTTTATTGGACAGCCAGCATTACCCCAAGAGGGACATCTGTTCAGCAGGAAGCTCCCACTCTGTGCCAGCCTTCAGAACCATCTGCCTCCTTATGCCTCAGGACACACACACACACTCGTCCATGCACTGACTGGGTATGAAACCCTAGTTGGAGAGTGAAGCCGGCAACATAAAATGTCTACCTCACAGCAGAGGCTAAAGGAGCATATAGCGAAGAACCGTCATGATCACTATCTGGACGTGCCTCTGCATGAGAGAAAAAGAGTTCCCCGCCCTGTCCATGCCCCCACCAGCCCCAGCCCTCATGCTAGAACAGTCATTTACAGACTGAAAGACTTAATAAAGATCATCTACAATGATGTCCAAAACTAAATTTCAAGGTCATAGGTCCACTGTAAGGTCTTCAAACACTCAGAGAATGCCTTTTTAACAACAACTTTCACATGGGGGAGTTGGAGGGAGTAAGAGGGGGAATGTCCCTTGGATGGTTGATCTTTCATTACACTGTGTGGTTGGTCAGATCAGGTGATTAAAGAATAGAGTCAGTGAGCCTAATGTCACACAAGACAGACACATGCAGGTCATGGGCAGGAGACTCGCAGGCCATGCCCTCCTGATATATGTGTGTGCCTGTGCTTGCATACACTTCTATACACATGTGTGTGGAAGGACAAGACACAAACTGTACTGCTTAAATGGACCTAGTATCTCCCAACTGCTGAACATTATCAAGCGAACGTCCAAGACGAGTAAACGGTTTAAATGTTTTGATGATTTTATAAACTACGGGTGACTTTAAGAAATATTTTGGAAGTTTACAAGGCAGTTAAAATAAGAGAACAGAAAGCAGTAAAATTCTAGATAGAAAGGGGGAGATAATAGTACCAGAAATCAGAGAGGAGGATTATTGCAATTGAGCACCCACTCTGGCTCTCTAGTTAAGCAAAAAGAAAATCATGAGAAGTAAAATAAAGCACATGATGTAATAAAAGGGAGCTTTTAGAAAGATAGGTCTTCCTGGTACTGAATTTAGGAGTAATTCACTGCATGAAAATGTAAAGATGGATGGATTGACAAATATTAATAAAACACAAAATAACAAATAGTGCTTCATGAAGCAAATCAGCATAGAAGTTTGGAGTGTGGATTTTTCAACAGACAAATCTGAGTTCAAATTAATAATGAGGACATTGGTCAAGTTACTGAAGCACACAAAGCTTCTGATTCCTCATCCCTATAATGGAGGTGAGGGTACCTACCTTGTAAGGTCGTCACGAGGGTTAAATGAGATAACACAGGTAAAGGATCTTGCACAGTACCTGACCAGTAGGTGCACAAGAAATGTTGGTTGCATTTACTATTTCTCATCCCCACTCACAGTACTTGGATTCAGGTCTTCATGTGGGTGGAACAAAAGTCAGAGACCTAATGCTCTTGAAGGCATTCTACTGACAGTGTGGATACTATGATGGTCAAATCGCTAGCCACATGCAACAATAAAACTTGAAGAAACTGAAGGAATGGTGGCTGGCCTCTTAGATTGACAGTGGTCTCAACCACAATTAGGGAGTTGCCGTAGGACTCATTGCCAAACAGTGGGATTAACAACTTTTTGACCATCTCACCCAGATAGTGGGCCATCCCACCTCCATATTGAGGACTGGCTATAGGCATGATTATAGACAAAGCCAATTCTTTGTCTCAAAGAAAACACACATTGTGAACCTGTCAAATGCTTAGACAAAATGAATTAGGATTCCAGAATTCTGTATCATAGAGCTCTGGCACAATAATTTAAACTTGACATATATAAGAATAAATGTCACCTACTTTAAAAAAAAAAAAAACAAAAGATAAAATACTTTTATATGGCTGCTAAAAAACATTTTTAATAGAATTATCACCAGATGGAATGTGGATGTACACGTATTAGATGGATGACTAAATACTTAGCAATACTTTACCATATGTCTGACTCTGTGCTAGTCCTTGCATGTATATTATTTCAATTAATTCCAGCAGCAGGAGAACAAAGGTAATACATCGGATTATTATCATCAATTATGCTTATACACATCTAGGTACAAGTATAAGTTTGTATTAATGATCCATAAAAGAACTGTTAAACTGAAGAATGCTAAAGGATCATGTATGTGGCCCACAATACAATTAAAGAGACTAAAGCAGAAAATGACCATTAGTAGCAAAATTATGGTAATTTAGTCGCCATATACATTGCTTTGTGCATAATTAACAATTTGGCCAACATATGCAAATTGTAATACTAGAAGTTCTTTTAGCTAAAGGAAGGATTATCCGAAATTCATTTCCACAGCCAAATTCCAGCCCCTGGCAAGTTCTCTAATATCTGCACATTTTCTCAAATGATGAAAGCAGGTCAACAGCACTAAGCCAAAGCAACAGTTTAATTTTAGCAACTCTCTGTGCAAAAGCTACTGCAACCAAGAAGGTCACAGCCAAGGTTACTATGCCACTTCCTAACGGCTGTGCTGTCAGAAACACCACGAATCATTTCCAAGTACTGAAACATGAAGGAAATGTTGCAGTCCAGTAACAGAGGAACCAATACACTTGGAGGGTTTTCAGAAACTCTTTCCTACCCAGAACCTTCTTACTCCCTAAAGGCAAAGCCATTCATTCACTCAATATTTATGGTTGTTCACTGTGTGCCTGGTACTGTGCCAGGGGACAGTTACATCAAACACAGGCATGACAAGAACTTACATTCTCAGACCTAAGCACAAACTTCAGAGGCTACTCTTAAGGAAATAAAAGGCTCAGAATCAAAATGCAGGAATATTAATATGCAAATATGCTCTTCAATAAGGGTGTATCATCTATTCAACATGCACTTGGGTAATGAACCGGAGTAACAGACACACTCTGCCACAACTCCATCCAAATGCCCATTCAGGGACCACACAGCCCCGCACAGGTCTGGCCAGGGGATCTGCATAAACCATACTCAGCTGAGCACAGCAGAGCCTGGAAGAAGCACCAGGAATCTGTGCAGTTCCAAAGCTCTGGGACCCTGCAGCCACTTCCCATGTGACACTGATAAATTACTGGGGGAGGGCAATCTACTGAGCCTACCAATTCAAACACTCACCTCACCTAGAAACACCCTCACAGACAAACCCAGAAACAATGTTTAATCTCGCACCCCATGGCAGGTGAAGTTATCATATTAAATTAATCATCACACTAGTAAAGTTGCCTGAGAGGCACATGTGCATGGATTCCAAACAGGAAGAGAGTAACCTGTAGGGGAAGAAAATACCCCGGTATGATCCACAGAGAGCACTTTCAGGAGAGTCCTGCCAACCAGCATGGAAGCAGGAGCCCAGCGGTCCTGGGCAGCTGCAGCTGACGATAGTCACCTAGGTAAATATAGGTTCTGCCACATGACCTTGGACAAGTTACTGTGAGCCTCAGTTTCCCCATCTGCAAAATGAGAATGATCTGGGGACCTACCACATAGAGATTAAATGACATAAAAGGTATTAAGTAATTAGAACAGTTTCTGACTTAAAAAGCACTCAATGAACATTGGTTGTGTTTCTACTATTATTAGAATAGCCAGAGCATAAACACCACCCCCCACACACACTCTTCTCCACCCCAATAATTACTTACTGCACACTATGGTATTTTGCACAGACTTCTATCACACTACTTATCACAGATACTAAAATTAGTTGTGTGCAGATCTGTCCCCTTCTAGACTGAGTGTTTTCTGAAATCAAAACAGTTTGTATCTTACTCAATTTTATACCCTCAATGCTTAATACTTGGAAAGTGCTCACAACGTGTTTGTTAAAAATGTCAAAGTGGAATGAAAAATTTTGAATCATTTAGATTCACAGAGTGATAACTGCAAGCAATATTCTGAAAATTGAAACTCAGTTTCTTTTCATTTTGTGGATGTCTTTTCAGATAGTTCACCATAAAAGCAGTATCTATAAATAAAGCTAACTTGCACTCTGAGGTCCATTAATGTGCTAAACCATCAGCCCTCCAGCTTCTCTTCATGTTCATTCAACTTCATTCTGCCGAAGTTTAAGCCAACACATTTGACCAAATGAACACAATTCATCAAAGAGTTCAGGCTGCCACAGACCTACACAGAGATCCAAACAACAGGTTGTCTATGCAATGGGGACAGGCAGATCCCCTTTAACATGTGTCATCTCTTGAATCAGTTCTCTTTCTCACAGCTTGATGGAGAGGGGAGGCATGTGTGGAGGTACTGGCAAAGGAAACTCTAACTCTTTTCCAGGCACTATGGCAGATTTCTGTAAGTTGGGTAACTACTTAGATATCTCTGCCAAGCAGATTGTAGGACTGTGAGCTCCAAGAATGCCCCAATAAAAAAAAAAAAAAACCTTATTCCATTCCTATATAGTGAAATCACATTTGTCCTCAGATGCAATTGTGCGGTTCAAGATAAAACACTACATGCTACAATGTTTACTGTCATTAACTGTTAAGTCCCATCTATCATGGAGGCCAGATTCATCCCCTGACTAAAGCCAGTAATATGTCTTTGGGATAAAGCACAAATTTGAGGAGTTTAATAACTTCATTACATTACATGACCCATGCATTATAACAACATAGCTATGGCTGGACTCAGCTACTATAGTTACTCAAGCCAACCTTATGTTTACAAAGGACAGTTTGTTTCTAGAGAGGCAGAAGACTAGTTCTTGGAGCCGTTCATTTATTCCCTAGTAACTTGTTTGTTGAGTGCCTACTTTGGGCCACACACTGTTCCAGGTACTATGGCTACCAAAAAAAAATAAAACAGACACAATTTTTTGCTCTTATGGAGTAATGTTAGTGAGTTAAATGTTAGTGAGAAAAGGGGTGCCTGGGTGGCTCAGTTGGTAAGCATCTGACTCTTGATTTCAGCTCAGGTCATGATCTTATGGTTCATGGGATTGATTGCCATGTCAGGCTCTGAGCTGACAGCACAGAGCTTGCTTGGGATTTTCTCTGCCCTCCCTCACTCTCTGCCCCTCCCACTCACACAGGCTCTCTCTTTCTCTCAAAACAAATAAATAAATATTTTTTAAAAAGTTAGTGAGAAGAGACAGACAAAAAAATTAAACAAAAGCTCATTTCACGTAATGATGTATTGTTAAGAAGAATCAGGAAGGCTTTTTCAATGAGGTGAAATATGGATGATGGGAAGGGACATCCATGCAAACATTTCCCTTTGCACAGAACTTAATCTGGCCATTCTGTTCATACTTCTGTGGAGCTCTGTGGAAGGACCACACGTGCAGTTTTCCAGAAAGTCACAGCTAAGATGGATAGTGAAAACTTGAACTCATCTCCATGCACCAAAATCTCTAGATTCCCTAGATCCCTAGAGAGATCTTGTCAGACCTCTGAGTATAATCTAGACACTTGGGGCAAGCCTCTGTTGTTCAAATGGCCCCCAACACACCTTCAAACAAATAGGACTCAAATAACAGAATAGTTTATTTTGAATTGTCATTAGGCCATTAACGGTAATATCCCTTCTCTAAACTTAATTGAGGAGGAGTGAGTTACAAAGACCTGGAGAGGGCAACCAAGAGGTCTACAGATGGAATGAATACTTACTATAAATTGATCACCTGATGTACATGCCCCCTTTCTTTCTCATCCCTACGTTCAGTTCTCCTGCGTTGAGAGGACCCCACTGCCAGCTCCAGGAAGGAATGTCTTACCCAGACCTGGCCAGCATGCACACTGATCCACTCCTTCTCCATAGGACTTGCTATAGAATGGGCATGTGGCCCTAGCTTCTCTAGTCCAAGTAAGCCCTGAGATCTGTGCAAAAATTAGCAAATATAATGGTTATTTTCTGCCAGAATGAACCCAGAGGTATGTGAGGCACAGCTGCAACAGCTAAGCATGGTAGAGAACAGAGCCTCTGTGGAGCAGGAATGTGGGAAGGTGAAGTAAGACACTGTGCCTAGATGCATTCATTTGAACACCTGGATCAAGCCACACCTAGAGCCAACATACTCTCAGGTTCTTAAATTCATTGGTTCATAAATTATTTCTTTTTTTCTTGTATTAGTTTAAGATAGGTTTTCTATCACATCCTACAGAAAAAGTACAAATACATACCACAGGTAAGTTTTCCTTAATACTAAATTATTGAGAACTTAACACACTTCCCAATATAGCCAAAGAGCCATTTGTAAAGAATTCTAGATTGCTAAAAGAGAAAAATGAGGTCTCTTATGATTTCCATTAATCAATAATTCTTCATTTGGCACATATTATGTTTTCACATTGGTGCCAGCTTCCATAGAGGATGAAAATGTATAAAACGTTGCTTCCCTGGCCTCAAAGTATGTATCCTATAATCTATCACTGTTATTAATGCTTTACTAATCCATAGAGCTTTCTAGGATATAGACCATTTTTAAAACACTGAACTTCAGGTGCAAAGAGAAAGACTAGATTCATCCAAATCCTTAGTTTATGAACTCTCATCACTGCCCCATACGTGGTCTTTTTTCATTGAGTGCCCAACCAACCTTACATCATTTCACTGCATCTTCACAATGGAACAAGGAGGCTGAGATTCTGAGAAATCATCCAAACCTCCTAATTAGTGACTGCCTCTCCCCTTCACTGGCCTGTTCATAAAAGTATAAAAGAAGGAGGTCCTCCAATCACACTAGCAAGAAGCTGCACCATACTGGCTGGTGTATTTGAAAGGTGTAGTTCAGAACAGCGCTTTACATTTGCCACTAAGCACAGAGTCAGAATTTCTGGGATTGCTTTCAGTCAACTGCTGATTTGGCATCTCTGAGTGCAGTCATTTTAAAGAAATTTTGCACCAATTCAGTCGGTACCCACAGACACACTGAAATAGTCAAGCCAGACTCAAATCAGAATTTTTCAGGATAACAATAAGCAGTAGCTTAAAGTATTTGTGAGAACTTTTCTTCAAAAGTCACTTCTTTAAAATGTTGTTACTGGCTTTCTTTAGTGGCATTTTCTTTCGGCAGATCAATGATAGGTCTATTGTCCCTTTTTTTGGTTCCACTGGTTCTGACTGAAGCCAATCAGGTAAAAAAAAAAAAAAAAAAAAACAAAAAACAAAAAAAAAAAAGCACAGGGGTTTCATTTATTTAATCTATAAATTAAATCACCTAAAAAAAGAATTAAAAAATTTTTACAGACAATTGATTTCTACTCTGTGCCTGAAGTGACTCACCTCTATTCTTCTGGCACATTAAATTGATGAAGCCGTTTCACTTTTGGGGTACAATGATCTCAGAAGAATTAACATTCTCTACATTAATTAACTTAGAAAAAATCATCTCCCATGCGGGTGCTTAGGCGGCACAGTCGATTAAGCATCTGACTCTTGATCTCAGCTCAAGTCATGATCCCACAGTTTGTGAGTTCAAGCCCTGCATTGGTTTCTGCACTGATGGTGTATGCAGCCTGCTTGGGATTCTGTCTCTCCTCCTCTCTGCCACTCCCCCACTTGTGCTCTCCCTCTCTCTCAAAAAAAAAAAAAAAAAAAAAAAAAAATCCTCTCCCATGCTACACAATTCAAGGGGGTAAAGGATGTAAGAGTAAAAGAAATGTTTCCATAGTAGTGGATATTTATAGGGGAAATAAACCATGGCTTGGGTCCCAGATCTTTCAGACATCACCAGTAGATGGGTGTCCTGGATCAGAAGCCTGGTGTTCAAGGAGGGCTTCACGGCTAGTCCTGTCACCTACAGCCGGGGCTGGCAGTACAAGATAGATTGATGCCATTTTCCATAGAAGGATAAGAGCTCAATATTGGAATGTTCTCTTTCTTTCACATACATAGCAGGAAACAAAAATATGATGAAATTCCATAAATGGGTAAGTTGGGTAGGAAAGAGAAATATGGTTGATGCTGGCAATAAAGTGCACATATGGCCAACACACATGAGAAAAAGAAAGACACTGTAGCCCTTGGGGCGACCATATGCAGTCCAGGGTGGGGGGTTGGGGGGAAGGGCCATCATGATACAAAGTGTTCTATCCATGGCGTCAGCCTGGACAGGCCTAAATCCCAGCTCTGCTACTCTCCTGCTTTATTGCCATATGGCAGGACAAGAATAGGAGGAGTCCAGTGTTTGGCACATCAACATTTCAGTGGTAGTGGTCTTCCTTTCTCTTGTCCCCACTCACTATCTATGATAATCCTTGGGGCAATCAAAGCCTTATAGCTTCCAAAGTTTACCTTATTTTTACATGCATCATGACTAAAATAGTGAGTATAGAATTTGGAATCCCTTAAGCAACCCTATTTTCCATTAAATTTGCCTAATTAACTCTATTAGGATCCAGAGAGGTTTTAAAAATAGAACTTACCTATCTCAGAGTTAATTGCATGCTGTTGTCTGTTCAATACTTCCGTCTGTACATAGGACTTGTGTCCTAAGAAACAACTTTACCCTCACATATGCCCCCAATTAACTCTTTTCCCCCAAAGAGCCACCTCAGCACACCTACCATATTGGCTTCCTAAATGTACTTTGTTTCTAACATAAGCTTCAGTCCACTGGGTTTTACAATATTGTAAATCAGATCGGCCGTATTACTAATTCTCTTGGCCGGCACCAGGAATATGGGGAAAAGAGGCCACTGTAAAATGTCTGTAATTATTATTTTTCATGTATCATGAAGATTTATCCTAAGATAAATAATAAAAATAGCTAGTATTATAAATAATGATCACCTTCTTCAGGTTTTTGCCTCTCCTGTCCTCACTATTTTTACTTGCACACCAACACCACCATTACCAGTCTCGACTAGCCTTATTTTTCTCCATAGCACTGCTGGTTCCATAGTACGTTACTTATGTACTTTATTTTATGCTTCACTGGAATGGA
This sequence comes from Lynx rufus, assembly GCF_022079265.1. NCBI lineage: Eukaryota > Metazoa > Chordata > Mammalia > Carnivora > Felidae > Lynx > Lynx rufus. The sequence goes on from NW_025814856.1 coordinate 123,875,132, forward strand.
GGCTCAAAGAAATCATCACTTTGTTTTCACTTCTATACCCTCAATATCTAAAACACTACCTGGCACAGGGCAGAAAGTCAAAAATATTTGAATATCTAACATTCAGTTTGGATCTAATATTCCTTTTTTTTTAATTTCTTTTTTTTAATATGTGAAATTTATTGTCAAATTGGTTTCCATACAACACCCAGTGCTCATCCCAAAAGATGCCCTCTTCAATACCCATCACCTACCCTCCCCTCCCTCCCACCCCCCAACAACCCTCAGTTTGTTCTCAGTTTTTAAAAGTCTCTTATGCTTTGGCTCCCTCCCTCTCTAACCATTTTTTTTCCTTCCCCTCCCCCATGGGTTCCTGTTAAGTTTCTCAGGATCCACATAAGAGTGAAACCATATGGTATCTGTCTTTCTCTGTATGGCTTATTTCACTTAGCATCACACTCTCCAGTTCCATCCACGTTGCTACAAAAGGCCAGATTTCATTCTTTCTCATTGCCACATAGTACTCCATTGTGTATATAAACCACAGTTTCTTTATCCATTCATCAGTTGATGGACATTTAGGCTCTTTCCACAATTTGGCTATTGTGGATCTAATATTTCTTTAAGACTCTCTCTCCCTATAAAGAAGTTCATGAGAAGTAAAAGCTAATATAATATGACAATACTAAAGAATACGTTTCAGAGAAACTTCCAAGGTAAATGGTAGAAACATGTTCTTTACAAACTAAATATTCTGATACCAAATCCACTATGGCTTAATATTGCTTCTCAGAATCCTTTCAATAAATACTTAGTAAAAATAGCTCCTTTCCAGATGTCTGTCAAAACTCTAGGGCTATTTAGGCCTGACCTATCCATGTACAACCTGTCAGACATAAAAAATGGCAACTATGAATAGTCTAGTGCCATTTGGATCAATAGCCCAGGCCCCTGCTCTACTGGCTTAGCTCCCAACCAGCTGCTCTTTTACTCCATGGCTGTAGATTCCTACAAGTTGGATAATGATAAACAGACTCTTCACAAAGATGCAGTACAAGGTAAGGCTATGAGAAAAATATATGAGGAATTATGCTTCCAACCAAGTTGGAGTGTCAGTGATCAGATTTACCCTCCTGCGAAAAACAACCTAAAAATGGGCAAAATATATAATTTAGTGGTTTTCAAGACATTGGACATCAACAAAGACTAGACAATGAAGAGTGGTATCTGAGACATGGAAAACAAACAAGGGGAGCTCTAGGATCACAGCTTACAGTCTTAAGAAAGTTTCCGGGATTCAGTGCAGGGAATGGGAACCCAGGTGGAGTCTGGCAGACTCCCTGAGGTAGAAGAGAAAGCTGAAATTCCAAAGAGACAAAGGAAGCTAGAATGTGCAGGACAGACTACCTGAGAAAGAAGAACTGCACAAAGAAAAAACATCAGAGATCTGCAGAGAATCCTACCTGAGTATACATACACGTAAGTAATGTTAGTGCATATGTGTGGGGAAGATATGGCTGCTTTTGTACTGCAACAGCATAGTCGAGCAGTTACAACAGCATCCATATGGCCCTCAAAGCCAAAAATTTACTATTTGGCTCTTTACAGAAAAAAACTGCCAACTCCTTACTAACATCATACTCAGTGGTAAAAGACAGAATGCTTTCCTTCTAAGATCAAGAAAAAGACACTACTTCTATTCCACACTATTCTGGAGATTGTATCCAATATATTAAAGCAAGAGAAGAAAAAGATATACAGATAGGAAGGGGAGAAGTAAAACTGCCTTTATTTATAGGCACCATGATCTTTTATGTTGAAAACCAGATGGAATCTACCTAAAAGCTACTAGAAAAAAATCAGTCTAGCAAACTTGCAGGATACAAGATCATTACACAACAACCAATTGTACCTCTATATACTATAAATGAACAATGAGAAGTTGACATTTAAAAATAATGCCACTTAATATGAAAGAACTTCGGGGCGCCTGGGTGGCTCAGTCGGTTAAGCGTCCGACTTCGGCTCAGGTCACGATCTCGCGGTCTGTGAGTTCAAGCCCTGCGTCAGGCTCTGGGCTGATGGCTCAGAGCCTGGAGCCTGCTTCCGATTCTGTGTCTCCCTCTCTCTCTGTCCCTCCCCCGTTCATGCTCTGTCTCTCTCTGTCTCAAAAATAAATAAATGTTAAAAAAATTTTTTTTAATAAAAAATAAAAAAAAAGAAAGAACTTCAAGTACCACCTTCTTTCATTAAGATAGAAGTGTTTAGCCTTGTGCTTCACTCATTAAAACTACACTGTGTATAAACCATCATCAAAATAATTTCTTACATCAATACATGAGTGTCTGCACACTTAGGAAAAAAAATTTTAATAAAAATAATATCAATTATAATACAAAATATGAAATAATAATAAATATGGTAAGAGATTGTTAAGATCCTGAATACTAAAAACTACAAAATGTTGTGGAAAGAAATTAAAGGAAACCTAAAATAATAGTGAGATATACTGTGTTTATGGGTCAGAAAACTCGATATTGTTAAGATGTCAAATCTCCCCCAAATTTATCTATAGATTCAACACAATCCAAATCAAAGTTACAGAGGCATTTTTTTGTAGAAACTGACAAACTGATCCTAAAATTCAAATGGAAATGTGAAAGTCCTAAAGTAGCAAAGCAAATCTTTGAAAAAGATTTTCAAAACTTTGAAAGTGCAACCTGATTTCTCATCTTATTATAAAGACACTTTGGCATTAGTATCAAGATAGAGCAATAGAACAGAATAAGAGTCTTCAAATAGACATACAAATATACAGAAAACTGATTCTCAACAAAGATGTAATAGCAATTCACTAGAGAAAGGCTGGTCTTTTCAACAAATGGGGCTGCAACTACTGGACGTTCATACACAAAAATCTCAGCTTCAGCCCATCCTTATCACCACATATAAAAATCAACCCACAATGGACCATAGGCCTAAATACAAATCCTAAAACTTCTAAAAGAAAATCCTCGTGACACTGTATTAGTTTGCTATGGCAAAATCAAATGCCATGAATTGGGTAGCTTAATAGAAATTTACTGTATCACAGTTTTGGAGACTAGAAGTCCAAGATCAAGGTGTTAGCAGGTTGGTTTCTTCTGAGGGCTGAGATCTGTCCAAGACCTCTCTCTGGCTGGTAGATGGCCATGTTTACCCTGTATCTCTATATATCCTCTTCCCTATATGTATACCTGTCTCTGTATCCAAATGTCCCCATTTTATAAGGATACTGCCAGTCATATTGGATTACGGTCCACCCTAATGACTTCATCTTAATTTGATTACTTCTGTTAAGAACCTACAGGAATAAATAAGGTGAAATTCTGAGGTACAAAGAGTTAGTACTCTGACATATCTTTTGGGGGAGAACATAATTCAACCTATAACAGACACCAAAATCACATTCCATAAAAACAACAAATGATAAATTGAACTCCATCAAAATTAAGACCATCTACTCTTCAAAAGACAATGTTAAGAAAATCAAAAGCAAGCCACAGACTGCAAGAAAATATTTTCAAATCACATGTCTGATAAAGAATTTGTGTCTAAAATATACAAAGATCTTCAAAATGCAATAATAAATTAACAATTTTACTTTATTTTTTTAATGTTTATTTATTTTGAGGGGACAAGGGGAGCAGAGAGAGAGGGATAGAGAGAACCCCAGCCAAACCCCACGCTCAGCACAGAGCCCAACGTGGGGCTGTATCTCACAAACCATGAGACCATGACCTGAGCCAAAATCAACAGCCAGACACTTAACCAACTGAGCCATCCAGGTGCCTCAAATTAACAGTTTAAAATGAGAAACAGATTCAAACAGATATTTTACCAAAGAAGATACACAGGAGGCAAATAAGTATATTAAAAAAATGTTCAACATCATTAGATGATACAGAAATACAAACTGAAATCCAATGAGACAAAACCGCAATGCTCATCTATTAGAACAGCTAAATTAAAAAGACTGACTACACCAAGTGCTTCAAGGATATGGAGCAACTGGAATTCTCATATTCTTCTGGTGGGAACATAAAATGGCACACATTTGAAAAACAGGTAGTTTCTTAAAACTTTAAACATGTAGTTATGTGATCTAGCCATTCCACTTTTAGGTACTTAGTCTACAAAAGTGAAAGTTGATGTTCACACAAAAACTTGCCTATGAATATTCTTAGCAACTTTATTTGTAATAGCCCCAGCTGAAAACAACTCAAGTGCCCATCAACAGTGAATGAAGAAAAATATTATGGCACTTAATCCGTAGAGTAGAATAATATTCCACAGTATAGGGAATGAACTCCTGACACATGCAGCAACATGGATGACTCCAAAATCAGCTACACTAAATGAAAGAAGCCAAGTTCAAAAACAGTACACACTGTATGGATCCACATGTAAAATCTAGAAAATCCAAAATAATCTACAGTGCTAGAAAGCAGATAACTGGAAATTTGGATAGAGAAGGCTAAGGGAGAGCTGGGGGGAGGCATTAAAAAGGGTGATAAGCAGAGTTTTGGAGGTGATGGATGTGCTCTTTATCTTGAATGTGGTAATGGGTTCACGGGTTATATGCATATGTTAAAACTTATACACTTTAAATAAGGGCAATTTATTGTATGTGAATTATACTGAATAAAGCTGATGTTAAAATACTCATTTCATATACAGATGGCCTCTATTTCAAGTTCTGGCTCTATCTCTTTTTAGCTTTGTTATCTTAGGCACGTTATCTCTGAGGCTCACATTCTCTGAGTGCAAAATGGTAATTCATAACACTTATTTCCCAGGATTATATTGTAAATACCAACTGATAACTCAGTGTCTGAAAATAAGAAATACTCAATATTGTAGCTATTATTAATAACAATAATGAAGTTACTCATTTCTACTTTTTAAAAGACAAGACATACAATCCATATTTTCAGAACCTAGAAAGCCGAGTATTCTCCATTTTCTTATTTAGTGTTTCAGACAGTGCTAACATAAATGAGTTTTGCTAAATCAAAAAGGGAATTGGCAGAAAGTCAAAATGTGTTTTTCTGATCCTTTAAAATCATTTTCAAATATGAGTTGTGACCTAGCCTGCAATTAACACAATGGGTTTAGTTATACAGCCTGAGCAAAATAATGCTTTTTTATACATATATAATCCTTCCTTTACTGCAGTGTTGTCAAAACTACATTTCAAGTTTTACACACACACACACACACACACACACACACACCCCTCAAAATTTTCAACTTAAAAGTCTTTTTATATGTGTGCAGTTTAGACCCTCAAGAAAGAAAGCATGAATAATTCTTGTCTCTTTGCAGAGACCACATGGGTGGCCTATAGGATTATGCAAAGAGAGGAGACAGGTCTGGGTAGCATCCTTATAATGTGTGAGTGGAAGACCAAGCCTGGAAAGATATCCTTAAGCACTGCAAAAATTAGTAAAAGGCAAGATACACAAGTACTTTGCTGAGACTTTGGAAAACGAAATAAGGAAAATTCACACCCAAAAGGCATTAAACGTCAAGTCAGTAAGAAGATAGTTTGAAAACATTTAAAACCTATACAGTCAATGACACAAAAAACTTCTGGTATAATCTGACTCAAAAAAGATCACACCCTCACAGCAATGGTTTGTGAAAAAGTGACATTGTTTTAATGCCTACAGATCTGGTTTATTTAGGAGCAAACACCTTCAAGAGCTTTTACTTTACTGTATCTTTAAGAAATATATTAAAGTTTGTTTTTTTTTTTTAATTTTTTTTTAACGTTTATTTATTTTTGATACAGAGAGAGACAGAGCATGAACGGGGGAGGGTCAGAGAGAGAGGGAGACACAGAATCGGAAGCAGGCTCCAGGCTCTGAGCCATCAGCCCAGAGCCCGACGCGGGGCTCGAACTCATCACAGACCGCGAGATCGTGACCTGAACTGAAGTCGGACGCTTAACCCACTGAGCCACCCAGGCGCCCCTATTAAAGTTTTTTAAAACAATTAGAAAGTACTCATTTATTTCCTAGCACATATTTTCCAAGTTCACAGAAAGAGACAGGGTCTACAGTCAGGCATAGAAATCTCAATTCCATGTATGCTACTGAAGCCCCGGCTTTCAAGGTGTGTATATTTAGAATGTGCAAAAGACAAAACAGACATCACTGAACAAATGACCAAAAATGAGGAATCAAATTCTTAACTGACAGTATAAATGGTGACCCTCTAGTTTGTAGATGTTTACAAATGTAGTAACACTTATAAATAATATGGTTTCCAATATGTACACGTGCTGTGGTTTATCTCTATATATGTAAGGTTTCAACTAAAAGTCAATAAAGTTCTCTAACTCCTTTTCTCTCCTGAGCAATGTGTTCTAGCACAACCCTATAGTCTGACACCTGGGTTTGAATCTGCAGAACTATTTCCTAGCTCTTTCTTTGATCTTGGATAGCTTACTTAATCTCACTCAGTCTCAGTTTCCTCTTATGTAAAATATGCACAAAAATAGCATATTTTATTGTGAGGATTAAATGAGTTAAAGCTTATAAAGTGTTCAGCACAGTGTTTTGCAAAAGAAAGTACTTAGTATTAGCTTCTAATTAAGGCAAACACATTTCTAGTCCTCTGTCTAAACCCTTTGAAACAGAATAAATCTGAAATGGAGCTGGAGTCAAAATTAGAAATGTATTTCATACATATGGAAAAACCACATTAAAAATGAGAAAAAAAATCCATTTTCTAAATCAATTGTGTGAAATCAGTCTGTTGCCATCGTCATCTCAACAAATCAGACTAGAAGGCCAGAACTTGTTCCACGGCTTCAGGAATAACCACTTTGCTCAGGAAGAAAATCCCAAATCTCCATGTTGTATTGAGAGGCACTTGAACGAAGTTCATGATTGGATAGTATGTTATTTTTCTAACCAATGTTTCTATAAAAGTCCATACTATTTCATAAAAATTAGTTGTTTGAGATTTAAGATATTGTGTCTAAATGCGAGGAGCAAATTTAAATAAGAACACTGAGGGTTGATGGGGGGTGGGAGGGAGGGGAAAGTGGGTGATGGGCATTGAGGAGGGCACCTGTTGGAATGAGCACTGGGTGTTGTATGGAAACCAATTTGACAATAAATTTCATATAAAAATTTTTAAATCAGAACAAACCATGGAGAGGAAAGTATTGCTAAAAACCATACCATTCACAGGACAACCCAGTTCTCCAACCCAGCCTGTCTCACCACTAACATTTTTAATGCCAAATGGTTAAATTGATGCTTTATTTCTCTGTAAGCTAAAGAAATACAGATAACTGATGTTTAAGATAAAACAAGCCAGGGAAACATACAGGAAAATTACTGTTATTTTTTATATCCTCCCTCAACTTATGGAAGCCAGGTACTGGCAACAATATTTTGACCTTTTATTTTTAAATACAAAGATGCCATAAAGGAAAAGGCTGATATATGTTTTGCTAATATATTTTGCTACTGAAAAATGTAGTGTTCTATGCATCAAAAGAAGTCATGAGAAAAAAATTTAAAAGCAATGATAAACTAGAGGGAAAGCAAAAAAAGACACAGGATTTATACTTTTTAGTTTATAAACAGTTCTTAGATGGAAATATAGACAAAATGTGAATAGGTAATTCACAAAAGAAAAATTATAATCATTGTTGATACATGTTCAATCTGATAATCAAGATGCACAGAGTCATCTATCAGATATAAAATATAAAATATCAATGGTGAGCATATAGGAATTTCTTAGAGAATAATTTTTCAATATGTATTAAAAGCTTTATAGATTTTTCCTTACCTAGGGAAAAAAGTGGAGAAGTACATAAAAGAATACATGCATCAGAACAGTGTTTATAGGGGCGCCTGGATTGCGTAGTCAGTTAAGTGTCTGACTTCGGCTCAGGTCATGATCTCGCAGTTTGTGTCTCCCTCGCTCTCTGTGTCCTTCCCCAACTTACACTCTCTCTCTCTCTCTCTCTCTCAATAACGAATAAACACTAAAAAAAAAACAAAAAAAAAAAGCAAAAAAAAAAAAAAACGAACAATGTTTATAAAATGAAAAATCAAAACAACTTAAATGTCCAACAATAATGGGTTGGTTAAATCAATAGCGGTGCAGACATATGGTAGAATATTATGCAGGCATTAAGAATAATTCTTTAGATGCAGATTTATGGACAAGAAAAGTCATTAATATATCAATAAAGTGGATAAAGCCATTTCAAGAATGTATAGTCTAATACCATTGTTATAACATTCTTTTGCACTGAACAAAGTTTGGAAGACTGTGTATATGAAAATGTTGACAGTTCTCTGGAAAGTAGAATTTTGGCTGTTTTTAAATTTTTGTGTTTCCTGTGAACAAGACACAGACATAAATAATTGTTAAGAATAGGCTGTAGAGTCAGTCTGAATTCGAAGCCCAGCTCCAACACTTATCAGCTGTGTGTCCTTTTTCAAATTATTTAGCCTTTCCAGGCTTCTGCTTCCCTTCTATAAAATGAGGATGGTAACAGTGCCCTATCTATAAGATAGGGAGTTACTGTGAGTACTAAAAGGTAGATCTCCTAAAACAGTGCACAACTCCTAGTAAAGACCCAATAATGCTAATTATTATTATTATCATTTTCTACTTGTGTTACTTATATGATAAATAAAAATAATAATATTGAAAACTGGGCACCCAGGTGGCTCAGTTGGCTGAGCATCCAACTCTTGATTTTGGCTCAGGTCATGATCTCAGGGTTGTGGGGTCAAGCCCTGCATCAGGTTCCACAGTGTGCTTAAGATACTCTCTCTCCCTCTGCCCACTCACATGGTTTCTCTCTCTCTCTCTCTCTCTAAAATAATAATAATAATAATAATAATAATAATAATAATAATACTGAAAACAATTAGGACAAAAACACCTTGACACTGAGAAAGGTGCCAAGAAAATTCAATGAAAAAGTAATAGTCTTTTCAACAAATGGTTCTGAGGCAACTAGATATCTGTACACAAAAGAATGAAGTAGAAATACTTTCTTACATCATACACAAAAATTAACTCAAAAGGAATCATAGACCTAACTGTACGAGCTAAAACTATAAAACTCTTAGAAAAAAATATAAAGGTAAATCTTGTAAAGTTGTATTGGACAATATTTTCTTAAATATGACACCAAAAATATAAATGACAAAAGAAAACAATGATAAACACGACTACATGAAAATGAAAAGCCTTTCTGCTTCAGAGAATACCATCAAAGAAGCAAAAAAAAAAAAAAAAAAGCAAACATACAGATGGGAGAAAATATTTCCAAATCATATATTTGATAACAGACTAGTATCTAAAACATATCAAGAACTCCTAAAACTTAATAATCAAAAAGACAAATAACCCAATTAAAAATGACCAAAAGATCTGAATAGACATTTCTCCAAATATACAATGGCCATAAGCACATGAAAAGATGCTCAGTATTATTATCCATTAAGGAAATCAAAACCACAAATGAGATATTATTTCACATCCACTAAGATGGCAATAATCCAAAAGACAGTTAATAACAAGTGTTGCTGACAATATTGAGAAATGGAAACCTTCATTCAGTCCTGGTGAAAATTTAATACGGTACAGCTGCTTTGGAAAATTATTTGGCAATCCTCAAAATGTTAAACAGTTACCACATGGCTCAGCAATTCCACACTTAGGTATATACTCAACAGAAATGAAAACATTAAACATATGTCCATACAAAAACTTACATAAGAATGTTCATTAGCAGCATAATTCATAATAGCAAAAATGTGGAAATAACCCAAAGGTCAATAAACTGAGGAATGGATAGAGTCTAGTATATTCATACAATGAAATACTATTTCACAATTAAAAGGTATAAATACTGATACATGCTACAACATGGATGAATCTCAAAAAAATCATGCTAAGTGAAAGAAGTCAAACACAAAAGACCACATATTATATGATTCCATTTATATAAAATGTATGGAATAGGCAAACATATAGAGGCAGAAAGTAGATTAGTGATTGCCTAGAGCTGAGAGAGAATGGCAGGTAAGAATGAGGGATAAATACAAATGGATATGTTTCCCTTTCAACTGATAAAAATGTTGTAAACAAATTTTGGTAATTGTCACACAATTCTGAATACATGAAATACACTGATTGTACACTTTATTTTTTAATGTTTCTTTATTTTGAGAGAGAGAGAGAGAGTAGGCAGGGGAGGCACCAAAAGAGAGGAGAGAATCCCAAGCACTAATAGTGCAGAGCCCAACACAGGGCTTGATCCCATGAACTGTGAGATCATGATCTGAGCCAAAATCAAGAGTCAGATTGAGCCACCCAAGCATCCTTGATTGTACACTTTAAATGGGTGAATATTTTGGTATTGAATTACATCTCAATATAAGTTTAATTTTTTTTTCTAATTCTCTGACAACTCTGAGCTTGACTTCCTAAGAATGTCCTTGGAAGAGCCAAAAGTTTACATATATATACTTCCTAATGTTTTTTGTTTTGGGAGGTTTTTTGTTTTGTTTTAAGAGAGAGAGACAGAATGCAAGCAGGGAATGGGCAGAGAGAGAGGGAGACACAGAATCCAAAGCAGTCTCCAGTCTCTGAGCTGTCAACACAGAGCCTGACACGGGGCTTGAACTCACAAACCATGAGATCATAACCTAAGCCAAAGTTGGATGCTTAACCAAATGAGCCCCCCAGGTGCTCCTCTGGCAGTTTATAAGGGAAGCAAAAGAACACAGTTCAAAAAGATCTCCTACCGGGGCACCTGAGTGGCTCAGTCAGTTGAGCATCCAACTTTTGATTTCGGCTCAGGTCATGATCTCACAGATCGTGAGTTCGAGCCCCGCATTGGGCTCTGCTCTGACACTGCAGAGCCTGCTTGGGATTCTTTCGCCCTCTCTCTCTGCCCCTCCCTGGCCTGCTTCCATCTCTCTCTCAAAAATAAATAAAAATAAACCTTAAAAAAAAAAAAACAGATCTCCTACTGAACTGTTAGGGCTTCAGGCACTTCCTTTTCATATTCACCCATGACCAACTCCTCCCCCCGTGACTCACTCCTTAACTCCTTTTTGAGCACCTGTGCTAAGCCAGGCATAGCACTAGGTAATGGGAAACAAAGGTGATCAAACCCTAATCAAGTTTACAATTGAGTGGAGGGGCACCACAAGTGACATTAACACAAGATGGTCAAAGTATAGGGTACTTGGCAGCATGTGGCAGGCTGGCAAAAGGAAGCATCATGGAAGCAGTGATGTCAACATTGAAAACTGGCGGATGAATTAGAGTTGGCAAGCAAAAGTGCTGGAGAAAGAAGGAATCAATCAGGGCAGAAGGAACTTGTGCAAGGGACTGGAGGCTCCCGCGTTGTCTGGGGAAAGTGAGGTACATACAATATGGTCAGAGAAGACAGTGTGAACCATGGGGGTAAAAAGCAAGTAGGGTTCTTCATGAAAGGCCAGGTGTACCATGTTAAGGAGTTCAGATATGAATTTGAAAACAATGCAAAACCATTAAATAGGAAACGTACACAAGAATACTAGTGGTTGGAGGTTTAGAAAGATTACTCTGGCTTTACATGATCCAAAGGGAATAAGACAAGAAGCAAATACCTGAATTTGGAAACTACCAGGTAAGAAATGGCAGCCCACACTGTGCTATTGATGGTGTGGGAGAAGAAAGACAGCTGGATCCAAGAGGTATTTCACAAATTGATGGGACACAACTTTGTATGTGGGACAGAGAAGAGGAAGGACAACCCCCAGCTGTGGCTTTGGCAACTGGATGAATGATGCCATTTGCCAAAATAAGGAACATTCAAGAGCAGCAAATTTGGAATGGAAGATATTAAACATATTTCATTTGGACTTCCTAAATTAAGGTGCCTATAAGACTTCTTAGTGAAGACAAAGGTTAGATATATAGGTCTGAAGGTCAAGAAAGAGAGCTGGCTGGGGGAGTTGGATTAGGGAATCATGAGTGTGAAGAGACTAGATGAAGTTCTGGAAGAAGCTGAGTTGTCAGGGAAGAGCATGAAGAAGGCCTGGGGCAGACCCCAGAGAACACTGATTCCAGGGCCATGGGAGCTCCAGTCCATGCTCCTTCAGCCTCCAAGGGCCTCTCTTCTGCCCTCAGTGGTTAGCCCAGTCAGCACAGGTACTTAGGGTCTGATCACTGAAGAACTTGGTCTTCTTTCCTTAGCCCCTAGGCATCCTAGGCCCTTTGTGCACCTTCAATGAGCTTTTATCCCAAAAATGTCAAGGGAAGTCTACGTGCCAAGCACTGTCGTGGGTGCTGAGGTATAAAAATGCCAACAAATCCCCTGCCCTAACAAAGCCTAGTTGGGCAGGGTTCAAAAAGAATGCAGGTGACATCAGGACCCTGTGGCAAATGGCTCTAGTAAGGCCACGCACACAGGGAAGAGCACAATTCTACTCAGGAAGTATTGGCAGGCCCCAGCAGAGAGCGCTTCCAGAATGGGAGTGTTAAAAAAAAAAAAGAGGAGAAATCAAAAACACAGAAGTGAAACAGGCCCAGGGACATCTGGGGATGCAAGTACTTCAGAATGGCTGTGGCTCAATGTGCAGATGAAGAAATCCTTTTACCCCAAGACAGGGGACATCCCTGAAGTATATGCAGTTACAGGTGATTTGATGAGGTCCGTGTTTTTTAAAAGCAGGCAGTAAAAAGAAAATTCTAATCCATGAGTCAGATCCCAGGTCCCACTTACCAGGGTGCTTTTCACAAGTGCAATACAAGTGTTAGTTTGTAATCACTTTGCTACCTGCTTATATGCTCATAGCAAATACTGGTAATGGGAAGAGCAGTTCTGCCCGCCAATGGGACCAAGCTCCCAGGTAGTTTGCCTATCAACACACTTACAATCTTGGAATTTCTTCATTACATCTGAAATTTTAAAGGAAGGTAATTTTTTTTTCCCCTGAGAAAAGGGTATGTATATGGAGACTTCCTTAATGGCAGCAGATTGATTTGGACCCACTTCACTCCCAGATTCCCTGATTCTATGAATGTAAGAAAAACCGTGTTCCCAAATTTTGTTGACAGAGGGTAGTTTAATCTTATAAATTCTAAATTTGTTTTTCTGAAACAGCAAACACATAAAGTGATACAAGGGCTTCCAAAATACCAAAATTTTAATAGGTCCCTTGCCCAAAATTGGGCACTTAAGTCAAATCCCATAGATCTGAAGCAGAGAAATTTAGAGATACTTTAAAATCAAGACAGAAAAAAAAAAAAAACCCACAGATTCTTGGTTTTACAGAGTAAAGACATTTAGTGTGAAATTGCAGTTATATTTTCTGAAAAGCACACTAGAGCCTCAAATCCTGGCAATTTGTACAAGGATAAACTGTATTCAAACACGGCCCAAAAGAGTTCAGTCTGTATCAGACAAATTTCACACAAACCTAAAATTTTGCTCTGGAGAGCAAATCAAAATCTTCCTGACAAAGTACAGATCATATAGTGTTTGTTTTCATCAAGAACGCCAGGAACATAAACTTCAAAGCCATGTTTTGTATTGCAGTAATTTCTATACCCTCAGTCTGGTTAAACCGTTACGGCCATGATGCAGGTGGGGCAGCCATATTTCTCTTCTGTCAAATGCTCTGCTCTGGATAGAAATGCACTATGCACAGGAGAAAAATGCAAAACTAACATCCGAGGAGGATATATAGGTGAATTTTAGAAATGAGTCCTCAATACATCCTTCCATATGCTTTCCAAATTTGCACTTGGATCAATTTACTGGGTGCCATCACTATTGATTTTATCCCAAATGAAGCCCATTATTAAAGGTTGTCCTGACTCTGTACTTTCTCAGCCCGTGTCCTTGATGTTCCCACATTCATACTTCTGTGGGCCTTTCTCGCACTGCATTGAAAGGAATGCTTCTCAGAGATTCTTTTGCTTGGAAATGGACCTTTTTTTTCAAGCTCCTTACATTTTTCACTTAAAATCCAAGGCGCTGACCTTCTGACAGCTTCATAGACTTTGCCCTACAAATCCTTACTGCGCTGACTACTCTCTAAACAAATTAGGCTCAGTAGAAGTTCACAGCTTTTAGTGTGTTCTTTCCACAATAATTATTTTTGAGAAGGGAGAAAGGTAGACAAGAGTTAGAGGATGGCATAAGGAAGACACATCCTACCTTGTATAGACACAATTTATTCATTAAGCACCTCAGCCATGGGACAAGATACAAAATGAGATCCTGCATAGGTAAGTGATAAGCAAACCAAATACTTTTTCTCCACTTTCGCATGTCTTTTTTATATTTTCAGAGCTTCCAGAGGCTTGGCTGAAGTATTTTGTGCACCAATAAAAGTTATTTTAACACCTAATTTGAATTCTAGTCATGCCTTATTTGACATTTTCAGTTTATATCATCAGCTGACATTCACTTGATGCCTATCAACAAAACTCAGGAACATAATGATTTTTCTTGAATTCACAGAATCCCAGATTTAGGAGTGAAATGGGTCCTATTCAATCTACTGCCATTAAGGAAGATTGTATTTACACAACTCTTAGGAAAAAAATAGCTCACCTTCTTTTAAAATTTCTGAAGAGGAATATTAAATACGTTCTCTCTTAGGATGTCTCTGGTATCTCAATCTAATAATCAGATATATTTTTTTAATTCCTAATGTTTAACTTAAATATATAATCAAGCTACCCCAGGGACCTGTGTTTTTATACTCTCTATCCAAAGCCCCTAATACAGTGTCTGACACATAGCAGGTGGTCAGCAAATATTTAATAAATACCTACAGGAGAGAAAGAAAGAAAGAAAGAAAGAAAGAAAGAAAGAAAGAAAGAAAGAAAGAAAGAAAGAAAGAAAGAAAGAAAAGAGAAAGAAAGAAAGAAAGAAAGAAAGAAAGAAAGAAAGAAAGAAAGAAAGAAAAAGAACAGCAGGAGAGAGGGAAAAGAAGGTAAAAGAAAGAGCCAGAGGGAGGGAGGAAGGAAGGAAGAAAGGAAAACGGGAGGAGGAGAAACCAAATAAATACCAAGAAGGATCAAATATTAACTCAGCACTCAAGAAATTAACAACAGAGTCGGGGCACCTGGGTGGCGCAGTCGGTTAAGCGTCCGACTTCAGCCAGGTCACGATCTCGTGGTCCGGGAGTTCGAGCCCCGCGTCGGGCTCTGGGCTGATGGCTCAGAGCCTGGAGCCTGCTTCCGATTCTGTGTCTCCCTCTCTCTCTGCCCCTCCCCCGTTCATGCTCTGTCTCTCTCTGTCCCAAAAATAAAAATAAACGTTGAAAAAAAAAATTTAAAAAAAAAAAAAAGAAATTAACAACAGAGTAACAAAGATGAAACATGTACATAACAACCATAATACAAAGTAGAAAATATTAAAGGGCCACAGATGAAATGTTGAGGAAAGTCAGAAGAGAGTTGTATAATTTCTAGCTAGGAAAAGCCAGGAGCAAGTCACAGAGGAGATATTTGAAGTGGGCCTTGAAGAACTGGTAGAATTTAGTCAAGTGATTATAAGGGGCAAATGTAATTCCAAGAAATCATGAATGTGAGAAATCACGGGTTGATGGCAAATGAAGTGGTTTAAGGGGGGCATGCAAATGGGATGGGGCCCCTTCAGTACCCAGGCATATCATTATACAGCAGAAGTATTAGTAATGACTTAGGAGATCATTTAAGTAAATACATAAATGAATAAATGAACAAATGAATTAGCTTAGGCCTGGCACTTTAAAGATAAAAGAACATGAATACGGCTTCTACTATCAATCTGCTGATGTCAATTGCAAGTTACACCCTTTATCTCTTTATAAAGGATCTGTGGGAAAGTCTTCTTCCATTAAATTGATTCTACTTGAACAAAAAAAACGAAGGACAGAATTTTAAGTGTTTCATAGCGCTTGCATATAATGTTATTTTAATCCCAAGGATATGGGAAATCAATATGAAATAGATTCTAATTTTCCTATTACCAATACTATAATCTAGTGTGAGTTTGCATTTCTTGCCTTTCTTTTTACTTCTGATATTTTTTTAACATTTTCATTTAAAAGTGAACCAAAGAGTGTTCCTACTCTTCCCTCTTGCCTGTTTATTCCTCATCATTTAATACGGATACACCTTAAAGACGGGCCAACCAATTTGTCAATAAAGTACTCTCCTGCTGGCTTTTATGGCTGAATTATTTCTATTAAAAAAAAAAACTAAAAAAAAAAAAATAGGACATACTGCCACACAACTAGTCCTACCAGAAATGTTAACTCTAGAATAAGATGGATAAAGCAAAATCAGTATAAAAGCCAGTGGGATTAGTGAAAGCTTCAACATACGGCTTGCAATGGCTGAAATCTCTTCTGACCCATGATGTTTGTTAAAGATTAGATTTGCTGAAAAACAACCTCAACCCCTATTAGTAAGTTCTAATTGAGTTTTCTCTCTATAGCTGTCAAACTTCCTATACAATATGATGAGTTTTTTTCATGCTTAAGCTCCAATGAATTTTTAAATATACATCAGAAGAACTTAACCTCTTTTTCATGGAGGAACTTGTAAATACATGTTCAAAGCAGCTTGATGTATAAGAGCCCCAAATTAGAAACTACCCAAATATCTTTCAATAAGTTAATGGTCAAACTGTGGTATATCCATACCATGGATTACTACTCAGCAATAAAAACGAATGAAGTATTGATAAGCACAACTTTGATGAACCTTGAGGAAATTATGCTGAGTGAAGAAACAGCCAGTCTTAAAAGGATATAAACTGTATGATTCCCCCTACATAACACCCACGAAATAACAAAATTACAAAGATGAAGAACAGATCAGGAGTTTGCTAGGGATTAGGGATGGAGCAGAGGGGATGGGTATGACTATAAAAGAAAAACTTGAAAGTGTCCCATAGTAATGGCAGAGTCTTTTGATTGTGGGGCTCATTAGACAAAGCTACACATGTGAAAATTGCACAGAGCGTCACCCACATGTAAGTGAGTATATACATAACTGATGAAATCTGAATAAATTCTATGGATTGTACTAATGTTAACTTCTTGGTCTTGAGATCATACTGAACTCATGTAAGATGTTACCACTAGGAGAGACTGGATGATGGATACACAGGACTTCCTTGTACATTTCTCCATAACCTCCTATGAATCTGCCATTACTTAAACATTAAAAGTTCTTAAAATATATGCTCAATGCATCTCAGGATGTGTCATGAGATTTATCTCTACTGAGATATCAATACTGAGTGCAGAATAAGCTATAAAATACATGCTTTTTTGAAGAAAATACTGGTGAGAAAGAAAAGGGAGGAAGATGTGCAACCATCTCTAGTTAAATCTAAAATTGATAAAAACTTGATGCTGGGAACAAGTCACAAAGTTGTCTTAAGCTTTCAATACACTTTCATACAATGGGGACATTTATACCAACTTAATAAAGTAGTTGTACAAAATAAAGAAACATATATGGTATTTAGTAAAAGCCCGGGACTCAAGAAGTACACTCAACCCTTGAACAACACGGGTTTGAATTGCTCAGGTTCACTTATACACAGATTTCTTTTTATAGATGCAGTACAATTCTGTAAATGCATTTCCTCTCCTTTATGATTTTCTTAATGCATTTTCCTTTCTCTAGCTTACTTTATTGTAAGAATACAGTATATAATACATATAATATATAAAATATGTATTAATTGACTGCTTATGTTATCAGTAAAGCTTCTGGTCAACAGTAGGCTATTAGTAGTTAAGTTTTGGGGGGAGTCAAAAGTTATATGCAGATTTTCATCTGCACGGGATGGGTCAGTGTCCCTAACGTCCATATTGCTCAAGGGTCAACTATATTTTTTTTCAACGAGCAAAAAAAGAAAAAGAAAAAAATCTCTATCATTTTATTCTTCTCTCCTTATTGGAGACCTTACTTATTGCATGACCTTACTTCTTGAAAAAATTATTTTTTCCTCCTCCAACAACAACCGTCAGATACAGCAAAGATTAAGCATAAAATCAGAGCTTATTTCATCTAGGCGCGTCTGTTTTAAGTAGGCCTAAGTTTCACTTCAGCACTGAGGCACAGCTCTGTAAGCTCTCAGAAGCACAGAATCCCATACGCAGTGCAGCCACAGGGCTGAAATGTAGCACTTTAACAAGATCCCTGCTCTGAACACTTAACACTCAACCCTTCTACTGTGGTCTCCATCCCAAGGTAATTGCAAGTCTACTTCTCTCAGTGAATATAATCCCCCCCTTTCGTTCCTGTTAGTGAAATGTAATGACCTGGACAGATGGCAAACAGGCCACTAGAAAAGTGATGTCTTCAAGTACCAGCCCAATGAGGGAATCCATCCAGGAGGTTTAAATGGAACAGATGAGTGGGCCAAAAACCAATAAAGCAGGAAACTGTCCCAAAATCAGCTATTAGAAGAGGCAAGTATCCCAGAATGCAATGGGTCTTCACTGACCCCAAGGGTCAAAGCAGACAAGGCAAAAAATGGACAGCATGCTAAAAGTCATCTTCATATAAAGTTACCATTTTTTCAGAAAGCTTTTTCTCATCTCTAAATGTACCTATATTTACATTCATTTGTATGCCAGACGCCAAAAAGATAGTATATCAGAGAGGTCAGGCACAAGGACTGAAAGCCTGAAAGCCAAGGCCAGGGTCCAGGTGGGGGTGGATAGGAGGTGGAGGTAGGAAACAATGGGGTGGGGGAATGAGAGTCAGCAGAAACCAATGGGCAATGGGGCATGAAGATGGTAATTAGAAGCATGTATGTATTCACGGCTTGAAGACATCACTGAAACAGCTGCCTGCTACCACTCAGAACATGAGGAGCTGATCCCAGCAGGGCTGGCTGAGGCTTCCAAGACAGGACAGACAACCAGAAGGCAGAAGGGCAGTGCCAGGAAGAGTGGGAATAGCAGCTCTAGGTGAGCCAATTCTAACAGCGTCAGAAATAAGGCAGAGCCATGAGACAGATCTGCATGGGTGGGATTTCACTCCAACAGGCAGAGGACAGTTAAGGTCAATTATGGGCTGACGCAGATTGGCTTGTCCACAATTACGTATTCGGCATCCATGCTGTAGGTGCAGTTCCCAATCTGTACTTACAGCTAAAGGTCACATAGTCAGGATACAGGCCCCCACTCCACTGCCCTGTTCGTGAGGGAGCACATTCTCTTTTTGATCTTAAGGAAGAAGATCAGAACACCTACCTAGCTGTGGCTTTTCAGGCCAACCAAGATCTGGCAGCTTCTGTTTCCTTGTAATACCTTCCCAGGAATTTGCTCTGCTAATGAGGCCCCTCCATCTGACAGCTGGTTACACAAGCTGCTCTCAGAAAACAAAAGCTACATGTTGAGGTATCCAATATTCCCCCACATGCACGCAAGTGCACATGCATGCGTGCACGCGCGCACACACACACACACACACACACACACACACGCTCCCCCAATATAATTCAGAAACTATGGTTAGAATAAATCCGGCACCAAATGGAACAAAGGCTGCCTCCAGCTCAGATTGAGCGTTGCCACTTTTTTCCTTGCCAAGTGCATAGCCTGTGCTATACTTCTGTTCACCCACAGAGCAGAGCTGACCACAGCTTGCAGTGTTAGATGAAATGTTGGTGCCCCATCTGGTCTGCCATCTCCTCTTATCCTTCAATAGCCACCACAGAAGAGACTCGCTGACCATCTCAGAACATCAAGAACCTACCTCAGTCCTCTAAGAACAGCATTCTGCTGGGATAAGAGAATTCCAACTGAACTACTCACTGATCTGGGCATGTTAAAGCAATCACCATCATGACACATCTATCGGAACAGGCAAAATCCAGAATACTGACAATACCAAATGCTGGCAAGGATGAGGAGCAACAGGAACTCTCATGCATTGCTAATGATAATGCAAGATGGTGCAGCCACTTCGGAAGACAGTTTAGAAGTTTCTTACAAAACTAAACATACTCCTTACCTTATAATTCAACAACCATACTCCTGGGTATTTATCCAAATGAACTGAAACTTATGTCCGCAGAAAAACCTGCACACAGATGTTTATAGAAGCTTTATGCATAATGACCAAAATTTGGAAGCAACAAGAGGTCTTTCAGTAGGTAAATGGATAAACTGTGGTACATCCAGAGGATGGAATATTACTCAGTGTTAAAAGAAGTGAGCTGTCAAGCCATGTAAAGACATGCAGGGATCTTAAGCGCATCTTACTAAGTGGAAGAAGTCCATTTGAGAAGGCTACATACTTTATGATTCCAACCATATGACACTATGGCAAAGACAATACTATGGAAACAGTAAAAAGATCAGTGGCTGCCAGAGGTTGGGGGGAGAGAGGGATGAAAAGATGGAGCACAGAGGGTTTTTAGGGAAAGAAAACCACTCCATACAATACCATAATGACGGATACCTGTTATTATGCATTTGTCCAACCCATAGAAAGTACAATGCCAAATGTGAAACCTACTGTAAGCTATGAACTCTGCACCCGAATATAAATATCACCTACTTATATGTCAGTGTAGGTTCATCAAGTTGGCAGTGGGGAAGCCTGTAGGTATATAGGGGCAGGAGTACATGGGAATTCTCTGCACTTTCCATTCAGTTTTCCAGTGAAGGTAAAGCAAAAAAATGAGTTACTGATTAGAAAAAAAAATCTTCAGAACATGACAAAAGCCAAACCAAATATACTGACATGCAAAATGAGTGGTAGTGTGCCTGTGTGTGTGTGTATGTGTGTGTGTGTGCGTGTGTGTATGTGTGTGTGTGTGTGTGTGTGTGTTGAATAGACACCAACTCAGAACATTCCCAAAAAATGCTGTCTTTACCAATATGGGAAAAGATAAGACTCCAAAGATGCCACAAATGATGGTAACTGCCTCAATTTTCTTTGCAAGACAAAGAAGCCTATCAAAAATGGTAAAGAGTCTAAAGTAAGGAATTTTTATCAATCAAAAATCACAACGCGAATCGCTATCAAGACGAGTCTCACTGCTATGAACTTCATTACAATCTACTGCATAAGAACTTCAAAAAGAAATTATTTTTATCTGTTAGGCTAATGTGGTGATTACCATTTCCTCAAATTCTTCACTTCATGTTTTCAGGGCAGCAAAATTCTGATATAATAAATCTTACACTGAAACCGTATTCAATCTTCAAAAACCAATCAGAAAAAAAAGTACAAGCAAGTCCTCTTGGGATTTTGATTTAATCACCTTTAGAGACTAAAAGTAGGATCAGAACTTAAGTATGTTCTTACCAAAGAGGGGAATGCAAAAGCAAAGCTGGCTAGGGAGAGCCTTCCTCTGGTTCCTAGCTAGAGCAGTGCTGTCCAACAGAAATGTACTGCAAATCACATGGGCATTTAAAACTTCCTAGTAGCTACATTTTTAAAAAATAAACAGGTCAAATTAATATTAACAGTGTATTTTATTTACCTATTTATTTAAGGTATCTAAATGTTTACCATTTCAACATGAGGCAGTAGTAGCCACATTTCAAGGGCTCAACAGCCGCCTGAGGCTTGTGACTAGTGGTTACCATACCAGACAGCATAGATTTTTGACTTTGTGTAAATTAAAAGGTCCCAAACTCCCCTCTTTTCAAATATTTATTTATTCATTCAAATGCACTTATTAAATCTCTAATAAAATTGTTAATAATTATTATTAAATATTTATTATCTCTAAAAAAATATATTATTATTCTTGCCATTAGAAGTTCAGCCGAGTAAGCAGGAAGAGCACTCAGGTCACCCCTTCAATCCATGCAAATCAATAAAAGATTAAGATCTATGATAATGTGAAAACCAACCAATCTCAGTTTTGTTGTTCTTGCTGCTAATTTTATTTCCAGTTCATATCCTTCCCTTCCTTTTTGGAAAAGCAAAGAGTTTCTCATCCCAAGGTTATCTTCATGATTCAAAGTAATGTTGCACATAGTTCTGTTTTAACAATAATCTACAGATTTTATAGAAGAATATATCAAGAAATAATATGTGCAATGTTATTTGGGGCCTGAAAAAAAAAAGCAGAGGAAGGTGTGGTGAGGAGTGGGAGGAGAGGAAAGAAGGAATGGAGAAGAGAAGGTGGTGAGGGGGATATCACAGCATTTCATAAAAATAAACTCAAGGAATCAAGAGTTTAAGAGCAAGATTTTCACATTTAATGACTTTCACCCAAACAGGTAATGGGACCTAGGTTTAAAAAATTGTGTAAATGTTTTTAATAGGGATTTTCAAAGCTATGAACGTTAATTACATGCACCAATACCTCTGAAAGACCAAGAAACACAGAATTTAGCCACTGCAACTGTGCATTTTAAAGACTGTTGCTTAATAAACACTATAATGGGCCTTCTTATTTCATTGCAGCAAACTCATCACAGCAAAGAACTGGAAACAACCAAGTGCCCATCATTAGGCAAGCAGTTCAATTAATTATGACTTAAGTCATATTATTAATTTTTTAAACAGATACATTTTTAGGAGCTGACACGTAAAAATTGCCAATTTATGCTCGCATGAAAAAGTAAGTTGCAGAAAAACACATATTATGCAAAATACACATACCCCACACTGATAATAGTTACAATATCTCAAGAGGAACCTGGGATCAGGATGGTTGAAGGGACAGAGGGGGAGCCAAAGAAGACTGGACCCTTCAGTCTTCTCAGTAATATTTCAAGTTTTTATAGGGCAAATATATTCATATTTTACTTATATTAAAAAAAAGAATTTTAAAATAAGACACAACCCCAAATGTGTTTATCCCAAATCCAATCTTAACGTATTGGAAGCCATCACATTCACACTTAGGTGTTTGTGCTCACCTAAAAATAAAGCTTCTCCCATCATATTTATGTAGATATTTGAATGTGGGGATGTGTCCCTGAATACAAAAAAGTAGCTCCTTGGAATTGCTTATTTTTAAAAATTCACATCTCTGCAAATCTTCTCATGTAAAACTGAATACTTCAGTATGTTACTACTTACTTGTGTATGAACTGAGGTCTTGGAGATACTGTGAAATAAAAATAAAATGAATGGGGCGTCTGGGTGGCTCAGTCATTTTAAGCATCCAACAGTTAATTTTAGCTCAGGTCATGATCTCACGGTTCATGAGATTGAGCCCCAAGTCAGGGCTGTGCTGACAGTGTAGAAATTGCTTGGGATTCTATCTCTCCCTCTCTACCCCTCCCCTGCTAGTGTATTTGCACTTGCTTGCTCTCTCTCTCTCTCTCTCTCTCTCTCAAAATAAATAAAATAAACATTTTAAAAAATAATGAAATAAAATAAAATGGAGAAATAAACTGGATGCTGAGCTTGATGCAAAACTATAGCTGTGATTCACAGTTCTTCTTTATCTTTGACTGACTTTATCATAAACCTGATTAAGAATTTATAAAACAAACAAACTGCAGTGGATACTACTGTCATTTGCTAACATGGACCTCTTCTCCCCCTACGGGAGGACTAAACTTCTCCATCCCACTGATGTTGGACTTGGCCATGAGACCGTTCTGCCCAAAGTCATGATTTACACTACAATGAAGTAAAAGCTTTAAAGGTGACCGAGTGGCTTCTCTCTCTTGCTTCTGTCCTCACCATGAAACCCACAACCCTTCCTTTGGGCCATTTCACAACTGTGTAAATTGTAACTAACCGATAATCATACAAAATAATTCTTGTCTATAGACATGCAAATACATTCTGCCTGGTGTGAGGCAGTCAACTTCCCTCCTCCACTGTGGAAAAAGTCCTGCCCTCCCCATTGGCACATTTCTAATGAATACATGTGCCTGTTCTTTGGATGGCCATTTGAACTATTTGTAACATCTTACCAGTTCCCTCATTAATAATGAATTAAATAAAATCCTTAACACATATTCATTTTATGTGTGAATGAATTATAATTTTACCTTTTTTTTAAAAAAAAAAAGTATCCTGACAGTGCTTAATATGTGCTAGATAATTTTACTATACATTTAATCCTCCCAACAATCCCACCTTTACTAATGAGAAAATGGAGCCTTGAGAGAGATTAAAGAATGTACTTAAAGCCACACACTGATTAATAGCAGAGCTGAAAATCTAACTCAGGTCTAGCTAATACCCTCTCTACAGTGTCTTAAGTGCAACATTCTGAGAAAGGAGTAATTGGTGTGGAATTGGAATGTCAAAAAATGACAGAATATTAAGGTCCAGTTCCTTTGTCATATGAGGGAACTGAGGCACAAAGGCATAAAGATTTTCCCCATGTTGCATAGCTTATTTTGGGCAAGGACTAGAACCCAGCGCTCCTGACATCCAGGGTAGTGATCTTGGGTTCAAGAAAGAAGTTGAATATGACCAAAGCCTTGATGGATAAGTAGAATCAACAGAGTTGGCAGGACACAGGAAACAGAGGCAAGGACACAGTGTGGATATTTGGCGTGAAGAACAGGAGAAGGGTTGTATTCTGACCACAAGGGTCCATGGGCATGCCCATAGGAGGTAGGGGTGGGAGCAGAAGGAAGCAGGGCAAGGAGACTCTATATCCAGACATTGCCACAGGGCACTGGAGAGGAGAAATCATAGGTTTGTAATCCAGGAGCATCAATGGTTGGTAGAAAAATATCAAGAGGTTTTGAAATAAGTTTTCTACTTTGCTAGAAGTCAAGATTAGATGGAGGCTGTCCGACCTTGGGCACAACCCTTTACTATATGAGCTTGCAACTTCTCCTGAGGCTGAACAAGGTGATATCTAAGATTCCTTCTAGGGCCAAAGCTACAGCAATGTCAAAAGAGCAGATATTCTCCCTCTTAAACTGATCGTGGTAGTATACTGAGTTCTAATCACATGTGTAACAGAAATCCACAATGCCACAACTAGTTAGGAGTTTTCCCAAAGAGGAAAACAAAGCTACATTTATTGTCAGTCCACTGTCAGGCTGTGTCCCAGATCAGCGGGAACTTCACAACAAGCCCCAGCTGCTTTTTTTCTAGTTAAATGTGTCACTATCAAGAATCTCTCACACTCTAAAGTTTTCCCATTTCTTTGCCACCTGGGCATACCCTGGTCCTCGCAAGTCCAAAGCAACAATCAAGGTCTCCATTCTCCATTCACTGCTGAGGGTGTGTGGAGACAGCCCCTTACAGGAAACAGGACCTTTATTCCCAAAAGGCACATGTAAAATAGAAGATGAATGCACAGAGAAGAGAGGTCAGACTGGATGGTACAGACCAACTCTACCTAGAAGGAATGAATGATTCCTGATTCTCTTATTATAGGATAACGTCCACCACCCCATAGTCACACACTGGGTATTAAGAACACAATAAATATCCACACACACAGTGTCCTCTCAGCCACCTACATACACATCACTCTATGGAGCCCCACTATTCAAAGGGCCAGGGACGAAAGGCATCAGAATCACCCAATAGAAACACAGAGTCTCGGGCCCCACTCCAGACCTACTGGATCAGAATTTGCATTTTAACAGCAACATGTTTAAGGTGATCACAGTAAAGTTCCCAAACGCTGTTTGCAGATTTCCCAGGAGTAACGCAGCAGCAATGCATGTGTATACAAAGAACTAACAAGTCAGCAGAGAGATGCAGACGGGAAGAGACCAGTCCCTGAACTGGAAAATACAAGCTCTATCACCAACACAATTAATTCAGAAGGTGACTTCTCAAAACTCATCTTCAACTGAGATCAACTGACAACGCTAACATCTTCCCATGGTGAAATGAGGAGTGAATCCACAGGCAGGGAGAGAGGCACAAGAGGAGGGGTGAACGGTCACTTGACTGCATTCCTACAGAATCGAATGTCAGTTCCCAAAGCTGTCCTCAGATGCAGGATGCTCTGTGGTGAATTTGCTGTCTCTCTGTGACTCAACCACAGATGAATGAGCTTAAAGAAAAGGGAGAAGCAAACCATGAAATATAGTAAATTACAGCTTAATCTTCCTCACCCTGGAATTCATTCAATAGTTTTAATGAACTTACAGTCTAGAAGGCAGGGTGAAGAACGCATACAGAATACGGAATACATTAGCAGAAAGGATTTCATGCTGCCCTGTGCATCAGAGAAGCCCAATTCCCTTTGTTATTAAAGGGATAAATATCCTTCCTCCAGTCAGTACTTTGGAAGGGAAAAAACCAAAAACCTGCTTTCCATTATTCCTGTATCTACTATCAATTCCCAAAGAATGCAGATTCTCAAGGGCTTATTAGAGCAAGAAGTGATTCCCAAGACCCAGTCAGCTCCCACTACTTTGTGCTTTTACCCCGCACCACGTTGGCAGGCAAAGGCCAAGGGCCCTGGGCCATCACGGTGAAACTCTACCACATTCTTTCTCTATGGGTCACTTCCTTTGATTGGATCCACAGACTTGAGAGAGGTTCAAACAACTTGCTTCTAATTTAGGTTAGAGGAAAACCCAAAGACTCCTGGAGGGGTGTTAAATTATCCGAAGGGGAGAAAAAATACAGCACCTGGATTTATTAATGCATTTAGGCTGGACCTGGACACTCAAATATATCCACAAGAGGATATAGTTTATGCCCTTATTTTCAGCACCCATTGATCACCACCAGTAATTTTCAAATTATGGTCTGCTATCCATCAGTGGATAATAAAATCAGTTTACTATGTTAATAAAATAGCATAGACTATGAAATATCAGATTTAATTACTCGTAGTAAGATAAACTCTTATTTCAGTTGTGCGTGTGTGTGTGTGTGTGTTCACACACACACACAGTCACCATGTACAATCGTTTCTTATTGTGGGTCACAGTAAGCGGGAAACCACTTGCTGATTTAGAGCACCTGGAAATCAGCCTTTTGCTACAAAGAGAAGGGAGGAATCATGGAAAGAGAACTGGAAAAACCAGTTTCTAAATGAGCTTCTGAAGCAGACAGAGGGAAAAATCAAGTCTTCTTGTGGACCCACCAATGGGACTGGAACTTCTAGACACTCCCTTTCCTTGCTCACTCCCCCCACACCCCAATTATGGCTCCATCGCAAGCCACATCTCATCAGGGATCTCACAAAAATGAAGAACTGATTTGTGCCAACACAGATTTGTGCCTGGGACAGAGATGCCAGTCTGGCATGTGGACTCCCCTTAGCAGCACAAGAAAAGGCTGAGCAATCTGGAGATCCTTTCCTTTGGCAGTTTTCCTTGAGGTCTTCATTCTCTACAAAGATTATCTTCCTTTTCTCCCTTAGGTATGTTCACAGTAGCCCCCAGTCACGCTCAGTCTCTAACACACAGGAAAACAAAATAGAGGGATTACGCAAATGCCCAAATCACCTGCATCAGAATGACTGTAATCAACACTGATGATGAATTTTAATGCAAACACAGTTATTACCCCACTTTGTCACCATAGCCCAATATCCCCAGAGTCAAAGAGAGAGTCAGGATAGCAGAGGACTTAAGAGCCAAACCGGCTCAAGTGAAACAAAGCCCTACTATTTTCTGACCTGGGAAAGTTGTTCATGTTCTCTAATACTGTTTTCCTCGCCCATAAAATAGGAACAACAAAAGTACCTACATCAGAGGTTATGGTAAAAATTAAATAAGATAAATGTGGAAAGCACTTAGCCTGGCACCAGGAACACAATGACTACCATGTATTATCATCTATTATCATAGCTATCATTATTATTACCATCACATTTTTACCATCACATTATTACTAGCTTATTTGTTTGTTTTGAGATCTATACCTCTGGTATGGACTTAAAAGTATGAGCATAAAGTAATGATATTTTGTTATAATTGTTATTGTAAATGGCTTGCATAATGATGGGCCTCCAAACTCAATCCTCCAGGGACTTTCCCATTTGCCCTGGGGAAACAAACACCATAATGCTTCCCCCTTTAAACAAGTTGTCAAAAGCCAGAAAATCTATGCATGTGAGAGTTTATATTTCTGAAGACCCAGCAGCTCAAAACTCCAACGGGATCAGTCCCTACATGTTCTAGTATATGAGTATGTTAGCAGGGGGCAGTTCTCGCCTCTGACAGCCACATACATCAGCTGATGCTATGGAAATGGGAAAAGCCACCCCACGTTTCAGCTATAATGTACCTGGTCAATTGTGAAATCGACTTGAAGGGAGAGAAATCTCATCTTGACCCCATTTGGTAATGAGCACAAAAGGCAGCCTGGCCACCAAAGAAAATGCCAGAGAAGGGGCAACTCAGAGAAAATTCAACCAACTTAGGCAGTGGAATAATGTTCTGTGAGTGCCAAGCTGGCCTTACTGCCACCTATTACAACAGTTTTTCAAATCAAGGACTTCTCCGTTCCCACATAGTTTGCTTCAAAAATGACTTCTCCTTCCATAAATGATGTTCCTCTGTCTGAGAACCACATATGTAAGAAACAAGGACAAAGGAGGAGGCATCTAAGCCACCAGGTCAACCATATTCACTCATCCACCTGCTCCGACACAGTCATCCTGGGTTTATTAGGGAAACAAAAATGAGTAAGGGGGTCTTTCCTAAGAAGGAGCTTATGGGATGGTTAGGGAGACAAACAAACAAGAATCCAGTGTAACAACTAAAACACTGTAGGTACCAACGAGACACCACAGAGATACAGAGGAGGGATTGTATAGCCTACAGGGAACTGTATAGGTTAAATGTTTATATTAAAAAGACAAAAGGTTTAAAATCAATACTCTAAGTTTCATCTTAAGAAGTTAGAAAATTAAACCCAAATTAAGTAGAAAAAAGGAAATGATAAAAATAAGAGCAGAAAGCAATGAAGTGTTAATCAACAGAAAAAGTTACAGAAAAAAAGGTAGGTTTTAAAAAACATTAATAAAAGTAATAAGCAAGTAGCAAGACTGATCAAAAATGATGAGAGAAAGCACAAATTACCAATATCAGGAATAAAAGAAGGGATATCACTGCAGATTTCACAGACATTTGAAAGATGGTAAGCAACATCATGTCAGTGAATATAACAGATGAAATGAACAAATTTTGTGACAAACACAAATTACCAAGAATGACACAAGAAGAAACAGAAAATCAGAATAGTCCTATACCTAGCAAGGCAATGGTAATCCAAGTGTGGTTCCCCAGTCTAATAGCATCAGCAACACCTGGGAACTTTCTGAAATGTAAATCCTCAGGCTCTACTCCAGATTTATGGAATCTGAATTCTGGGGATGAGTCTCAGCAAGCTGTGTTTTAACAGACCTTCCTAGTGTTTCTGATATCATTGGAGAACTGTTTTAATACGTTCTTCCCACAAGAAATCCAGACCCAGACGGCTTCACTGATGAATTCTATCAAACATATAAGAAATATAAGAACATTGATAACTGTGGTTACCTTTTGGGTACTGAATGGGATTAACCAATGATTAAAAGAGACTTTGGCTTTATACACAATCTTTTTTTTTTTTTACAATGAGAATGTATTCACAAATTATTTGTATAATCAAAACAAATAAAAATATTCAAAACAGGAAAAAAAAAGACCAGCCTTATAAAAACTGAGAAAATAGAGGACAGAACACTTCCTCATCATTACTTTTCATCTCTATTGTCTTATGGAAAGTGTAGCAGATTCTTTTTACCTGCCCTTTTAGTTTTTATTTTGAAGTGGTTCTTGGTTTCTTTGGGATGAGCCACTCTGACAGACAAGTGGTCCACAGGGTCTGGGTGGCCACAGTACACGCCTTCAAATTAAGAAAAGTCTTTATTAATTGTCTCCTTTCCTTTGCTTGCAGCCCTTAGAGAAGTGATTACCTACTTCTCTACGCAGCAGCTCTCTGCTCATGGCGCACCCGCTAGGAGACCCACAGCACAGTGATCCTGCCCTCCCCTTACATACCAAAACCCACTCAAGCCAGAGAGACTGGGACTCAGATAACAAAAGTGATTAAAATCAAGTATCCACTCATGTTGCTCCTTCTAAATAAATACCCATAAAAACTTTCCACATCTGGCTATTTTCTCTTATTTAAGTCTCAGCTCAAGAGGCACCTCCAGCAAGATTTTCAGAGCCCCTAGACTAAGCAGAGCACTCCCTCTGCTATGCCTCTGCACCTCTATCAAAAATCTTATATTCAAATAAGCTGTCTGGGTCCCTATCTGTCTCCCATTGTGTCATTAGCTCTTTGAGAAACCACACCTTACTCTTTCTTTTCATTTTTTAATATCTCACAGTGCATGACCATCACATAGCTGATTCCCAGTAAATATGCAGTGAAGTGAAGAGTCTGGGAATGAAGTCAGACAAGCTGAAATCTACACCTATAAATAAAACATGCTAACTTCATTTTACTCAATACTTTTGGCAGAACTCATTTTTAAAACTAAATACTTTTAATTTGCTCTTTGTTCAATCTCTCAGTGGTGTTATTGTTAGTGCAAACTATGTGGACTGGCTTTCACTTTGCAGCCTGATCTCCCCTTTTAAATCCTGGGTGGGTACAGTAGGTCCCTGCCACTGACCTGTGCATTGCAGGACATCTTGAAAGATAAATATAGGGACCAAGAGAATAGCAGTGAACAGATAATACCTAAAATCTTTGGCTAAAACAGTCAGATTCCTTCTTTTAGGCTCTTTCTAGAGACCTGTACTTTATCTCCACAACTTTATGAATCAGCCTGAAGCACAAGGCAGATTCTCCCACCTCTGCCCATAATTTGTTGGCACTGGTCCAACTACTCCTCTGACAAATGAGATCCTGAAGAATTAATCTCCTACACAAGCAGAGTAAGTCCTTGTGGGAGGCCAAGTATCGCAGAGAGTTTGCAAGGTCTCATTCTTTATTATGATGAAAATGGCATTCTATAGCCATTAATTTTTACTGGGAAGGAGAGCATTATATTAACAGCTAATATTTATTAATCACTTACCACATACCTAGGAACAGAGTCATATACATTTATATACATATACATACACACATTGTCTCATAAATATATTGTCATATATACATATACATATGTCATATCATCATATATACATTACATATACATATACATATACATATACATATACATATACATACATTGTCTCATTTAAACCTTATCAACAACCTTAAGAATTAGGAACTTTTAGTAGCCCATACCCTGAAAATATGCACACTTAACAGGCTGAAATATCACAAAATTAAGAAGGGGTGGAGATGAGATTTACATTTAGGCCCCTCAGACCCCAAAATCTATGCCCTGAGTCTCAATATTACATTGTCTTGTTAATAGACTTCTGGTATAATTATGCGCCTACAATATCCCACACAAACCAAAGGCAGAAGTCACTGATAATCAAGGAAGAGGAATCATCCACCCCACCAATCTAAAGATCTAAAGTACCCTTTAAACATGATTCATTAATAAGCAACTAATTAAAATTTTTTCTTTCTATTCAAAATAATGATGTTAAATGGGAAACTAATATTTAAGCCATGTGATGGCTTCATCAGAACCTCATCTGTTAAATCATGCTAACGGAACACATTTCTGAATACAGAGAAGTCAGCAGGGGAAAAAAAACAGATGTAAAGCAAACAGGTGGAAGTATGAAGTCAGTGTGATCTAATGAGCATAAACCACAGTCTTAATCAATAGCTATCTGCATGGGCCACCAGGAACACCATCACTGTCACCATCACAGTCACCACCATCACCATCATCAGTATTGTTATTATTCAGTACCTTCATCCACCCACTACCCTACCCTCCCCCCCCCCCCCGCCCGGCCCAGCAATATGATCCGTGAAGAAATGAGGCTTCTGTTTACCTATCAAACAGGCACTGTTTGCATTACCAAAAGGGTTAATTTTCTAACCTTTTTCTCTTGATAATGGGTCATGAGTGAACAGTGGCAACTAGTAAATATTTTACAATTGTTACTATTACTAACAACACAGTACATTCAAATTAGTAAAAATTACTGCAAAATCATGGCAAAATTGCTTGGACTTATCAATTTGGCATACCAGTAGAGACTGATCGTGTAACTCACAGTCCATATTGCACACATCAGGCTCATTTCTTAAGCTATTTAATTGTTGCGCCAGCTCTAAGAGACTCCTGATTATGATCTAAATGATAAAACGCAAACTTAAAGATTAAGGAACTGATTGTAGGAAAGTCATCCCATAAATCCTCCATTTGTATTTACCCCAGGAGGCATCAGGACCACCGGGACACCCCAGCTCTGCTGGCAAAGCCCTGTGACACACAAACGCAGCTGCTGAGAGGGGCTAGCCCTGTGACTCTACACAGAGCCATGTTTTCAGACCTGCGCGACTGGCGGAAGACTTGTATCAGCCTCAAGGGACATTTTTGTTGTCTGGCGGATAAGTAGGAATCCATTCCAATTTATACTGGGGCTTACTTTGTAGCTACTAGTTTTCACTGAAATTACTGATAATTCATGAAACAGATGGGACTTCATTTCTCAGTAAATTTGTTTTGCTTTATTGCCTCCTGTGTGACAATACGCAACAGTATCAGAGTGTTTCTTTTAAAATCTGTGATTTTATGTTTCTCAGGGTTAATAGAATATAATAGCATGTAGAACTTATGATTTCTGATTTGTTTCAGCCTATACTATATTTACATAAACCAAACAATATTATCTTTTCAAAACAATTTCAAAATCTCTTTCAATGCCTGATTTAAAGTACTTTAAAATTTTTTTCTTATAAAATTTAAATGCATCTAATACACTATAAAATTTTCCATGTCAACTAAATAAACTATGAAACAGAATTCATAAATCTGCTACATAAAGAGTGAATCATAGGTCAAAATAGTAACATTAATAATAATAGCTAAAATACTCTTTACACTTACAAAAAGCTGGAAAGCACACTTAATGTTTTCAATCTTTATCTTATTTAATCCTTACAACAACCCTATAGGTGAGAACTATTATTATTCCCTTTGTACAGACAAAGAAAGTGAGGCTCAGAGCAAGGTTTCTCAACATCAACACTACTCACGTAATGAATCAGATAATTCTTTGTTAAGGTGGAGATGTTCTGGGCACTATAGGAAGTTTAACAGCATCCTTGGCCTCTATCTACTAGATGCCAGTAGTATACCCCCCTCTCAGATGTGACAGCCAAAAATATCTCCAGACATTGCCAAATGTCCTCGGTGGTGGGAAGGACACTCCCCCTCCACTCAGTAGTGTGGAGTCACTACCACTTGAGAATCACTAGCTTAGAGAAATTAAGCAATTTACTAACTGTCATATATAGGAAATGGTAAAGCAGGGAAGCCAGGGAGGCTGATTCTAGAAAGCATGCTACCAACCAATAAAATACAGTGCTATTTACTCTGTCATAGTTTAAAGAACATAACTTTCCCCTCAAAATTGAAAACTAAATATGAGGATGAACCATGGGTGCCTTCCTATGGAAAGATCTTCCCTGACCACACCAGACTGAGCCACTTCACACTTATATTTCCTAATTAAGGACCATATTCCAATGGCTATTGACTTGGCATAGCTTGCACGCCTGCCCCATCTACCCCAACCTTCTTTCTGTTCTGTTACATGTGCCCCATCACTTGTTAATGCTGATTCCATCCTTCAGTAAATAAGACACAGTCTCTACCCTTCGCAGAGCCCCTAAAAAGCAGGGCCTATCTTCTTCCTACTTCCCGCTTCCTCAGGTGAGCCTGCACTCAAAGTGCAAGCCCTTGGCAAAGTGGCCACAGAATTCTGATTTTCCGAGAGATCTCCCAAGCACTCAGTGACTGAGCACATCATGTGCCAAAGACTTCCTATGTGTTTCATATATACTATTTCATTCTCAGCTCACAAGAATCCTAGAGGAAGCAAGTATTATTATTTCCATGTGTTATTGACCAAGAGGAAACTGAGGTTTGGGTAAGTAGGGGAACCTACCCAAACATTACACAGAATTCCTGCCAGGACTCAGATTTCATGGATAAGCGAAGACTACAGACACATGTCTTCCAAAGAATGTTCTCTGCTTAGTCTATTGCCTCCAACTTGCTTAAAATGTTCCTTCAGGTCCCATCTCCCTATATCCCAAAGTCATGGGAATAAACAAAACAGAGCGGAGGTGAGTCCACTCATGCAGAGACAAAGGGAAAAATTCAGGCAGTGACCTCATGAACTCCGAAAAGGAATTATCTTATTAAATCAGAGGATAGAAAAATACAGAACAAGTTTTCTTTTATCTGATTCTCTTTTTGTTATTTACTTTTTATGCATAAAAAGTTACGTATTCATGTATGACTGATTATATCACTTCAAAGTACTTTAAGCTGTTGTACTAAAATAAATGATTTTGAAAAAAAGAACCTGGTGGTAGAGGTGAATTTTTCCCCCTTCAATCACATTATTTAAATATAGCTTGTTAGGTTTCTTTTTTTAAGGCTTCATTAAACTTTCTTGAGAGCTTCAACTGTGGGTTGAAGCCAAATATGAAATTTTTCAAATGTAAAATGTCCCAATGAAAAAAAGAACAATTGGTGGAGAGGGGAAATGAACTCCAAAAGACATTTCTTTCTGACTCTGATTATATTCAGCTTTAAGCTGCTTCCTTTGGGAGGTTGGAGGTCGGGGTGTGGGAGTTCCTGAGCTGTAAAAAATTATGAAACCGCTTGAATAGAAAGAACCCAAGAAGGTTTTGGCATCTCAAAGTCTTGCCTTTAAACCCTAGCCCAACCACTTTTCTACTTTGTGACCTCAGTCAAGTTACTCATTTTCTCTGAGTTACTCATCTGTCAAACAGGATCACCATGAAGATTAAACTAGATAATGAGTGTGAAACACCTAGTACAGAGTAGATACACAATAAATTTAACCAACAGGGTGCCTTTTAGACATACCTGTATTTTTGCCAAATTCTGCTTTGGAAATTGTCTTTCCATGCCTTTATCATGGTCAGTTCACATTATTTAGGTGAAATCAGAAATATCTAAACCTAGGGTGATCTGGCTGGTGGCCAAAGAGCCATCGGTATGGGGCCAGTCTATGCTACCAGCTTAGTGACCTCCATTCTCAGCCTCAATGCTGCTCCTCTCCCATGATGCAGTTATAAGTCCTCAAGTGCTTGTCATCACTGCAAAGATTGTGGTGGCCTGGGCTTTCTAGTGGAAGGGCCTCAGTAAATAGAATATGAGAATAGTCATTTTTGAGCCAAATGGAACCAGAGAAAGCCGTATATTCAACCTCAATCTCTTTACAGATAAGGACACTAGGACCACTAGGAGTAATTTGGCAAAGCTAAGCTAGCGACAGGATCCAAATCTGATTCTTAATTTTTCATCTACACCAGTGGTTCTCAACTAGAGGTGATTCTGGCCACCTCACCCCCCACCCAGGAGACATTTTTGGTCATCACGACCAAGGGATGGGGATTGCTGCTGGCATTTAGTGAGTAGAGCCCACAGATATTACTAAACATCCTACGATGCACAGGATATCCTCACAATGGAAACAGCAATAGTGCCAAAGCTAAGAAAGTCTGATCTACGCTGTTGGATCCAGTGTCTCCAGAGACTCCAAGAGCTGCCTCTTAAGCTGCTGTTGTTGGGCATTGGACTTGGCCTCAATTTGGAATCAATCAAGTCAATTCTGACTCTTTAGTATTGAGGGCCAGTAGGATTAGGAGGGAGTAGAGACTTGTCTACCCAGGCAATTTAAAGTCTGGGCTTAACTTGTGAAGCATAGTGATACGTCCAGCATGATTGCTACTGAAGTCTTAAAGACACACTTAAGTCTTACTGGGCAATCTAAGAAAATGATGCTCAAAACCACTTTGGCAAACACCACAGAACAGCCAAATGATGTACACCATACAGTTATCAAATATTTAGAATAATGAACTGCAAACAAATACATTGCCCTAAACATCTCTAGAATTAATGGTTTGAATCAAGAAAAGATAAAAGATTGAAGCCCTGGTAATAGAGCAAAAATACTCTCAGAGTTTCTACCCAAAGCTAAAGTTCCACATTGAAAGAACTTAAATAGAAGAGAAAAGCAGAGTCAATGATCCAAACAATTACACACTTTCTGGTTCTTGACCATCTGGCTTGCTGACCTCGTAGGACTCTACCCTGACCAGTGGGAGGACCAAACGAGATGTGGGAGTATGTGGTGATCGGCAAAGCCATTTGTAAGTATGAGTCATTTATCAATCTGAGCTTGTTTACCCACAGTTCCACTTGGTAATTCTGACTTTGGTTCTGACCCAGGGTAAAAAAATATACGGAGGATCCCAATCTGATTCACTCATACATTCAACCCACATTTAACAAATACCAATCACATCCAATGCACCATGCTTTTGAGGAGCATATTTCCTACTCAACAAAATCACATTGATGCATAGAAGAATGACATGCACCCAATTATTTCTTGCACATGGAATTAGAGCAGCATAACTGGATAAGCAAGATCTCTTTTACGTGGAAAGATCTAAGAAGGCTTCACGGAAAGAAGCAATATTTGAATTGGATCTTCAAGATAACATGGGCTTTCAACAGGTAAAAATGAAAACATTCAAAATACTAGAAAGATTATGAATGAGGAATGGATAACAGAAAACACAAGGTAAATATGGCAATCAGTGAGGAGGAGAGCTTGACTGGAACTTAGGATGAATGGAAGGGGGTAACAGAGACAAAGCAGGAAAGTGAGATGGATGCAGATGAGAAACCCTTAAAATCCTACACAAGAAGACAGCCTTTATTAGCCAAAAGGAAGCCAAAGGAGGTTTGCTGTTGTTGTTGACATGGCACAGTCAGAGACACTGTGGGAAAAGTGATCAGACATAGGTATGCAGAATGAGATGAAGAAATCAGAGTAAAGAGAGGGGTTAAGAAAACTCATTGGATACTCTAAGAAATGGGTAATGAGACTGGACCAAGATCATGAGAATGAAAATAGTGAGAAGTAAAAGCCCACAACCTATTAGAAACCTGTCTACCATGGGCAAAGGGGGAGAACAAAAAGTTAAAGTTGAAGAAACACACACAACAGACGATCATATGAAGTGACTCAAAAGT
Source organism: Lynx rufus (assembly GCF_022079265.1). Classification (NCBI taxonomy): domain Eukaryota; kingdom Metazoa; phylum Chordata; class Mammalia; order Carnivora; family Felidae; genus Lynx; species Lynx rufus. Next base: position 123,912,252 of record NW_025814856.1, read on the forward strand.
GTTGTTGATCCTGGGTGAGTAGGAAAATGGTAATAATTATAATTATCATATACAAAGATGGAAGAGAAATGAAGACCGAATTGTGCCTAGATGATCTTTTTGACTCAGAAAATGGCAACCCACTGACAAGGTCATTACTGCTACTAGTATCTACATATACTACTCAGATTCAGTGCCTGAGCTACTTACAGCATCTCAGCACCCTCTCTTACCACACTCAGTTCCTAACTCCTGCTACACCACCTCTCTGGCTCTAGATCTCTGCACCTGTGCTCCTCAGACTCCTGCTGCTATATTAGGAGGGCAACTGAATGAGAAAGGAATGAATGAGTGGTAGTTGCCTGATACTCTGACCTCTGACCAAACTATCTATGTAGACCCTCCATCACCTTCCTTTCTTCACCTGAAATTAACTGCCTTGGGCATTATCCTTTGTGCATCTCCGTGTCCATCTGTGATCTGTGCTCTAACCAAACCATTTTGCTGTTCTTTCTGGTGTACCTTAACCTGCTACCATTCACTGTAAAGTCACTTGATTCAGTTGGCAATCTTGGAATGTAAATTAGACATATTCTCACAGCTGATACACATGTCCTTACTACTCTGAGAATGTATTAGTCATCACAAATATTGGAAAATATTTTTCAAAGGACTTTATCTCTTAGAAGATCCTCATGTCCCTGATGTCACCAATATTTAGACTCTAAATATCAATACTACTAAGTAGTGGTATCCAAAATTATCCATAAGTATGTGAAACTATGCGCATTGATTTATCCAATATCCCCTTCAACTTTCTCCAAAAGTTACTTGATTGTCATTTTTCACAGCAAAAGTAAGAACAACAGTCCACTAATTCTGTCTGTGATACTGAAAGAGCTTCAGAATTCACCAATGAGCCTTTATATGTCCCAGAATGAGAAAGGGGGCACAGCTCAGCAGAAGATGCACTTGCTCACACAAGGATACAAGTGCTTAGAAAGTAGCCTTCCCAAAGGGTGATATCCACTCATCTTCCCACCCCCCACACATGACAATCTGTTATTAACAGCTAAGGTGGCAGTTCTGCTGATGACTCATTAAGCATGCTGATTCGTGACAGCATAGGCAGACCTGACTACGGGAATCATTTGTTGTATTTAATCAATTATTGGGCTCATCAAATGTGATTACTAAGCCACATAAAACTCCAAGTGAAAGAAGGCATAAGACAGTTGGAGGAAAAAAAATAGTTCCTTGTTTTGCCTTGCAACACATAGGCTCTATTATCTACATGTGAGATAGCCACTCTACTGATTATCTCCACACGTTTTTATCCTGGGCTCTCTTCCTTCTAATGTCCAGAATATTTTTGAGACAATTGCTTTTTTGAGAGAAAGCCTAAAGGATCAGTAAAACATCCACTTTTAAGATAACTGAACACATGAAGAAAACAGAGAAAAAATTCTCAATTATCCTGTTGGACTTTAATATGCCCATACTTCCAAGCACCGTGAATAAGAAGCAATATTATTTGTGATCTAGTGAGAGACGAGTGTAATGTATAACGGAAATATCTTCCCAAATGACCGACTTATTCCCAATGACCTTCAATACTAAAAGCACTTACCATATTCTAATTATTTTGTTCACATGTGCCTTAACTACAAGTCTGCGTACCTCTTAATAGAGGCGATTCCTTACACTGTTGACCTAGAAAAACACAGGTTTGAACTGTGCATGTCCATACACACAAGATTTTATATATATATATATATATATATATATATATATATATATGTACACACACACACACACACACATATACAGTACAGCACTTTAAATGTATTTTCCCTTCCTTACGATTTTCTTAACATTTTCTTCTAAGTATATTGTAAGAATACAGTATATTATACATACACATAACTGTTTATGTTATTGGTAAGGCTTACAGTCAACAGTAAACCATATTAGTGATTAAATTTGGGGGGAGTCAAAACTTATACACAGATTTTCAACTGCACAGAGATTGGTGTCCCTACCCCCCATGCTGTTCAAGGGTCAACTGTATATGTTTTTATTTCCAGTACTTATTTAAGTGTATGGCAATCGTATTAAGTAAATGTGTTAAATTGAAAGATTTTTGTGAAGTACTTTGCATGTGACTATCAATCTAATTTGATGACCAAAAAGATGAGAGCGACCACCTTTGGCTAAAGTTATTTGGTCATAGAAATGTCTAGATTTATAAAGTGAGTAAATCAGATATAGTCAGAACCAGAACTTCCTACATTATCTAAACAGAGCTAAGATTTGATAATCAAACAACCAACCAACCAGGCAACCAAGCTACAATTAATAACAAATCAACAAAAACCTTTTTGCTAATGAAGTTTTCCCTATCTGATGTGGCTTGAAATTCTAACTCCTCAGCAGTCTGACCAAATTATTTCCACAGTCCAGACATGAAAACTGGACATGTGTCTGCAGAGGTCCCTGAGGTCTGTGGATAAGTCCTCATTTGTACCTTTGCCTCTGATTCTGCGGACCAATCACAGCATTTCCAGGCACACTAAAATAGGGGTGTGAGTACGTGCACACATGTGGGTGCATGTGTGCGTTAGAAGGACTTCTAACATGAATTCAGCTTATAACACCATCTCTGGTAGCAATTCCTTTCTTTAGTAGCAACCGAGAAATATTAGATTATTTCTAGGTATTTGTGATGATTATATACATGATCTGGCATACTTTCTCAAAGATATAAACTTCTCAGAGCCAGACCTGATAACTTGAATCTGCAGCTGTATTAAAAACAACCTGATGAGAATTTTCGGGGTAAGCAGGTCTCTTGAGTAATCCCTCTAGCTGTCAAATTACCATGTCACCACTTCAACGAATCCCTTGGAACAATTGGCCCTCGTGGACAAGACTCATTCATTCACAAGGTGAAAGGATGGTTCCCCTTAATTGTGTTGATTGAAGGCCTAATCCAATAAGGGTTTCTGTGCAGGGAGAAGCTTACCTACTAGTTACTAGTGTACTTGCTAAGCCAGTAAAGAGTTCCTATAACATCATTCCTTCGGTTGAAATTCTGGTCTTGGAAGAGACGAGTATATTTTCCTTAATATTAAAGTGAAATTCAGTAAAACCACTATCATAACATTCTTTGGGGCTACTAAGATCTGCCTGGTCCTTGATAAAATATTTTTAAAAAGATACCTACTTCAGTTAAGTTGTAGTAGGATGATGATGACTTTGAAAGCCAGAGGATTTTTTTAAATTCTTTTTAATGTTTATTTATTTATGAGAGACAGAGACAGGGCATGAGCGGGGGAGGGGCAGGGAGAGAGGGAGACACAGAATCGGAAGCAGGCTCCAGGCTCTGAGTTGTCAGCCCAGAGCCCGACACGGGGCTCCAACCCACCAACCTGAGATCATGACCTAAGCCAAAGTCGATGCTTAAAGGACTGAGCCACCAGGTGCCCCATGATTTCTTTTTCTTTAACATGGCTTTGAAAGATAAATAAATACATAAGTGAAATGAAATGAAGCCTAGGACTCTCGTCCTAGTTTAAACACAGGTAGATTATTTTTGTATCCTGGGCTCCTAATGTCCAAAACAAACCTATGAGATCTAAAGCTTTTTAATATAACATTTATGTCATTTAGTTTTCCTACGTGAAGCCATCAGCTTTATCTGACTAATTATTAGTTGAGGCCAAACAACTACACTTAGCATGCAACTAACCAGCTGAGTCCGCACTAGGATGCTTGTCGCTAACATGAAAAAGGAATCACAGCTACAAATGAATCATCAAATAGACAAGCATACATTCAAACAGACCAGCATCTGAAAGAGGTATCAAGACATATTTAAAAGTGTCTCTCATTTATCAAATGAGGTATTCACTTAATCCAAATTTACAGATCCCTGGAAAAGTCCTCAAACAAGATCATTCTGAAAAAAGTTATAGGTTTGGTGTATGAAGAAGGTCTCAAATTCTTTAACAGCTTTCCATCAAGAGATGTAATCTATGTGCCCTTCTCTTGAATCTGGGTGGGTTCTGTGATATCTTGACCAATAAAATACAGAAGTGACACTGTACCAGTTTCTGGACCCAGGCTGTATAATTAAGACCAGCATTCTCTGCTTCTTGTCTGTTGAAACACATGACCTAGGAAGCCAGCAAAGAGCGCAACTACCATGAGACCACCATGCAGTGAGAAGCCCAAGTTCTATGCTGGAAGGTGAAAGCCATGTGCAAAGAGAGAAAGAAACAAGGAGCACCAAGTCTTCCCACATGTTAGTAAAGAAACAATCTTGAAAGTGACCCCTCCATCTCCAGTAGCCCCAGCTCACTCCAGCTGGGTCAGGTGCAAACCACTCAGCCAAGTCCTTCCTGAATTCCTGATTCATAACACTGTGAGCAGAATAAAATGGTTGTTTTAAGCCATAAGTTTAGGGATGGTTTGTTATCAATGACAGATTAGTAGGCATGGATCTATTTCACATGAAAATATGTATATGATTAAAAATAGAAGAGCTCAAACCAACCCTCTATTAATTTGCACTTTACATGACTTCAATGAAGCTGGCACAAGACAGTCTATTTTTTTTATTACATCGACATAATAAGAAATGCAACAGCATTCATGTAAGATATGCAAAAATATGCTTTCAAAAATAATCTACATAGTAATTTGAAACTTGACAGGTTTGAGCCACTCTCTTGTAAAACTCCCTCCAACCTATTTATCCCTTCTTAAAATAAAATCAAAGCAACTTTGAAATATCTCATGCCCCAGGTTAACCACAAGTAAAAATGATAAATTACCTTTTACTACTGAAGACTATTATGCCCTCTAATCTGAGTGATTAATTTATATCCTGCTCAGTGGTTCACATGCAATTACTACCATGAACCCGATGAACTTGAACAAGACAGAATTATTTTGCCATCTGTATAAGCTCACTATATTTAGAAAAGTATAGCAACCTCCAAGAAGCCCTAAGGTTTTGTTCATCTTCTCTCAACGATGTGTGCACCTCTAAATCACATATCAAATTGTAACACCACTACTTTAGATTATCGACTTTATTTGGAAACCATAGGACAGCACTCTCTACCATGAGATGATGCTCATTAGAAAAGGTAAGAGTAAAGTAGTCATCCGAAAGTACCATTGTTAAAACCTACTGCATTGGTGATTTTTTTTTATCTGAATGTAATCTGTTTAATGTTATAACACCAAAATCAAATCTAATCGATGAAAAGTAGACACTAGCCTTTTCGAGTGAACTGCGGGCTTCTAATGCTTGGCAAACAAAAGGTCTGAGCAATGTTATTTCTTTGGAATGTGCTTTCCAAACTCTTCTCAATAAAACAAAGTAAGGGAGGATGATAAAAGATGATCTTCTACTTTAAATTATCTTTTCCATGGTTAAACCAAAAAGACCAATAATGCCCTTGAAGGAATTTGTACCTATTTTGAGCTCAACAGCATTTTGTCAGAGAATCAGGCAAATAGGAATTGCAGGCAAAGGAAAATTCAAACGCTAAAAGTATACTTAAAGATGCTTTTATACTCCCATCCACAAACCTTCAGCACCTCCCAGGCCAGCCCCTCTCCGGTCAAAGTTTTAGTAAAGTCACTAGGTGGATCAGCAGTTAACAGGCCTTTTCATCCATCAGATCCATTCTCACAGGAAGGTATATACTCACAGTGCCACCCTAAATGTCTGCAATCAATTTTTAATTCCAGCAGCAGTAGTGATCCAAAGATTAAGCGGGGACCTCACTGAGAAGGAACCAAGAGACTGTTCATTACACTGAACGTCCACCATGAGCCAGACTTGTGATGAGTTGCACCATTAATGACTCAACCAACCAGCTCCCCTTTCTCAGAAAGACACTCTTACCTCTGGGATGTTTTCTTATATTTCCTCCTGTAGGAAAAGAAGCATAAACACACATCAGAAAAGGGTTTGTGGCAGGCAGTGAATTAGAAAAGGTAACTTCAGCAGGGATGGGTATGAAGGGGAACTTCAGCAGGGATGGGCATGGAAGGTTCTTTCTGTGAGGCTTGTGAGTTTCCAATACCAGCTAAAAGTTTCAGATTATTGTGTCATATTGTGGTCAGATGCATACAAGCAGTCTTAACAGTTACAAATAGCCTCCCAGGAGCTCAGAGGCTCTGCCCTCCTATGTTCTTCCCCTTCCCCTTTGAAGGCAGTGTAGTATCTGGGGTGAGGTCAGGCTTTAAAGACCACAAGACCCAGATTCAAATATCAGCCTTTCTATTTGTTAGGTTCATGGGGTTGTTGAGGAGTAAATGGGCAGGGTCTTGTAAAGCATTTCTTTTGTCTGGCACATTTTAAACACCCAATAACTATTAGCTATTTGTATTGTAACTATTATTACTATTGCCTACACCACATAGCACTGGAGTCCCTTTAAGAATGTGCCTTTTACAATGAAAATGAGTCTTTCCGCTAAACGATAAGATCAGACATAAGCTCTTCCCAGAAGGAAGAAGGGAGGAAAGGGACAATGAGAAAGTCTAGAAGCAAAGGGGTAAGAGCAGCAGTAGGAACTTGCTAATGGCTCAGCTGTGGGCTAGTCTTCTAGAAGAACACTTCCGCCGGAGCATAAATGGCTGGAGTTCTAGTGCACCTCTGCTATTTAGCCTTGGGCAAATCTACTGGGCATAGAGCTTCTTAATCTATCAAATGGAGATAATATCTGCCCTGGCTATCTCACCCAGGTCATGGTGGCATCCAAGGGGAAAGTGGCCATCAAGTTTACTATCCCAATATCTCAATGGTTTTTATGTTCATGTCAGTTTTTGCCGATTCTAAAGTCTCTCAAAAGAGTCTGAATAGGATCTTAACTGGAGGGGATTCAAGGAAAGAAAGTGGTGGGAGAGGAAAATGTGTCTTCCTTGCTGCATCTCCAAGAAGTGCAATGCTTCCCAGTTGTAAGGAACTAAGGAGTTCCACACCTACGCTCCCATTACAGTCACTGCATCCAGGAAACCAAGCCACTGATTTGCTCATAGAGCTGTACGTCACACATTTTTTTTAAAAAGGGCACAGATGTTTCAAATTCAGAATCACTATGACCTGTTACATCTCTGTTCAGATGAAAAAATGAATGACGGTGTTAGGTGTAAATGAAGAAAGCAGCATGCAACGCAGAACCTACAGGATGATCTTGCCTAATGTACCAAATATCTATCTGAAAGGAAACACCAGAATGAAAACCATGACCACGGGTAGTGGATTAATCGATCACTGCCTTTATATTTACTATTTTTACGATTATTCTATACCTGTATATAGTCACATATACAGATATACAGATATATAGGACTATATGAATATATAAAGATATTTACATGTTTGAATTTTATCATATATAAAGAGAGGAGGTCAACTAACAGAGCGGGTTAAGGCTTGAACTTTAGAACAAACTGTTCTGATCTTGGCTCTGGCACTTAGCTCTACAATATGTGGCCAGTTCTTCAACTCCTCTGAGCCTCAGTTTCTTCATTTATAATGTGGGAATAACCAGAGAACCTCTCCCAAGACCTTGTGATAAGAAATAAATGAGATCGCCCACATGAATGTCAGTTTCACAAACGCAGATTCTTTGTGTGGTTCTCCACAGTAACCTAGTGCCTAAAACAGCGCCTTGCACCCCCTCTAAAAGCTGTTCCTGGACCCCATCAGCAGTGACAGATCACTCTTCAGGCAGTAGCCAAGGGCAGAGGTTCCATCTACAGGCACAAAGCACAATGAGTTGTGGTGTGGCCCATGCCCTTGGCCCTTGTTAGGACTGTTGTCTACTAAACTGTGTTAAGAAATCTCTGGCAAGATAATAATAATAATCCACTGAGAGTGTGCAAGAACCAAAGACAATTGGGCAGGCAGGCCAGATGGATGCTCCTGGCTTCTACCCAGAAGCCCAACTAATTCTATCAGCAGAGGGTATCTTCAAAGGTCAGAAGAAGACAACCTTTGTTATTGGCTTCCACAGAATTCTCCTAGCATTTGCCAAGAAACATGCAAAGCAAATGCTGGGAGCACTGAGACAAACAAAGATGAACAAAAATTAGAAGAGCTTCCATTTCCAGCACCCACTAGTAACAAGCACTCAAAACACATGGCTAATCCTCACAATACCACTGTTAAAATCCACTCTCTGAAAGAAATCTGGATTCTAAAAACAGAAATGAAGACATGTACCTTAAGTGTTATTTTATGATAACAACCAATACAAGGGGGGTGGCTCAGAAAGCTTCGTGAAGGAGGTAGTTTTGACTGATGGCTAGGATTTCAGCAAGGACAAATACGAAAGTATGACACAAACAGGTAAGGAGAGCATGTCTAGCGACCTCAAACCAGCCCAGCCCAGCCTAGCCAGATATGGGAGGAGATAGGCTAAAAAAGTGCTGAGGACAAAGTTAAGAAAAGTATTATAATTTATACCCTGTTTTAAAAGATGATACCTGGGAGAAGGGGTCACCTTTTGCATTGCCTTGTCTCATCTCCAAGTATGTGGAAGGACAATAAGGCTCTGGAATGTGACAGACTCAAAACCCAACCACTACCCCCACTCCCAGCCGTGAGACCTCAGGTATGCTCTATGCTAAATCAAGCTTTAGTGTCCACATCTGTAAAATAGAAGGAATGATCTCAGAGGGCATAGCCAGGTACATGTATGCCATATAGACATTCTAAAAATTTTGCATCTCCTTGCCCCTATTTTGAGCTTCTTGAGGTCAAGGATCCTATTATGTAGATCTGTGTATCTACTCCAAGGGCTTGCACATCAACCAGCACATGGGTGGCACACAACATGCTTGTTGGCAAAATAAATGAATCATTTGCAGCTGCCACTCACACTTACCAAAATACTGGTTGTGCTTTTGGTAGACCCAAAGAAACAGAGACCAAAAATCTGATTTTCAGTATAATCCACTCCTGACACTCACTCCTCACCCTCATAGATGCATCCTTGGTTTCACAGACCTGAAGTTCTCTCTTCCCATCTTGTCCCAGATAGTTTCAGAACCAAGACAGATCCAATCCAAATAGTGTCATCTTATACTGGAGTTTAAAGGTCGGCACTTAACACACTGGAGAAAATGTACTTCCATGGAAATTACCCCACTCAAGATCCACTCACAGATCATTTGGACTGGGCAAGATCAGTGAGGCCTGAATGAGCCCTACTTATCCTTCAGCTCTCAGCTGAGACATCACTTCCTCCTGAAAACCTTCTAGGGTCTCCCAAACTGGACAGTGCTCCTTTTGTATGTCCCACGGTGTCCAGAGTTCACCCACATCATTGCACTTGTCATTCCAGATAGTTAGGATCTGTTATGCTGATGGCAATGATAGCTTGTCTGCTACCTGCTGGTGTTTCTCTCTTTCTTAACACAGTGACTGTCAAATGGCAGCTACTCAATATATTGCTGGGGAATGAAGAAGTGAATTTATCAAGAAACTGATCAAAAACTTCTTTCTTTCTACTCATTTCCTTCTGTTCAGCAATGACTTACTATGAGCAGTGAGGACACCTACAACAGCCATCGTTTTCTACACACACGAGGAATGTAGTAAGAGAAGGCTGGGGGCCTCACAGTTGTGGAGCATCTCCTCTGTCCCATGTCCATTACACAAAGTAACTCACTTTGACATCTACAGACCCTGGGAGGGCTACCTCACTTTTCACTTGATGGAAGGGAGGTTCAGAGAGGTTAAGTAACTTAGCTAAGGATACAAAACCTTCAACTGGTTGAGAAAGAAAGCAAACTCTGAAGGCTTCAAAGAAAATTATGCAAATAAATCAAAGGGTGCCAAGAGGGAACTTAGACACTAGACAAAAATAAACAAAACCAACAACGATAAAACAAACTGGGTCCTTTCCTTCCAAACGCAGGAAATGAACTGGAAAAGAACCCAGTTTATTTTTGGCCTTTTGTTTTTAAGAACTTCATCAGAATTTATCCCTGATTCATAACCTGAAAGACAAAAGGAATATTTTTAAATGTTCTGTTTTGTTTTTTCAAACTTACTTCCAATTTACAATTTTTTGAAACCTGAAACAATACGCTGCAAATCTCAAAATTCACATAGCTAGACTGAGTCGATATAAAAAGTAGAGAATGACCAGGAGCTGCTGTGCTCTGAAATCTGGCAACCCTGGCAGCATGGGAGATGGAGATGGCGTGGCTTCATGATCAGACAGAAGGCCGGTCATCTCCACAAGGCCAGGCCAAGGGAACTGTATCCACGAAGGTCTAGAACAGCGCTTTGCAAACTGTGCCCCAGAATGGGCTCTGCCCTCCTCACTCTGTGGACAGGCAATACAGCATTATGCTGATCGCTTGCCTGGACTCAAAGCTTCCTCCAGCTTGGAGTGTCCAATAAGCTACGTGACCTTAAGCAACTTCTATCACGTTCCCAACCACCAGTCTCCTCATCTGTAAAAGCCGGTTAACAATAACACCCACTGCACAAGATGATGTAAGAGTCAAGTGTAAGAATAATGTAAAGCCTTTAGCACAGTGCTGGGTATTCAGTAAGGGTTTGAGAGTCAGCTACTATATTAATAACAGTACTGAATAAATAATAATGGGATTTTAATTCAATAGGTTTCCAAATTTTGTTTGAAAAAAAAGGTTTTCATTGATTAAAGAAGCAAAGAAAAAAGGCTGCAGATTGTTTTCTAAAAGTTAAAAAAAAATTGAATACTTGCAATTCTCCTTATCTTATAACACTTGAACCACGAAGAAAGCAGGTGCTAACCTCAGTGTTGCTAAGAGGAGAAAGAGCCGAAACCGTGTCCAGCTTACCCCCAAGCCCGAAGGACCCTGCAGGCTATATACCGTGCCACACACTCTGGCTGTGGTCCCAGTAAACCTAGCAGAAGTACACACGTCCTTCTAATGTTGAAGTAGGACCATTGTTGAGAAGGCAGGAGAAAAAAAGTAAAAGTGAGTATTTATGAACTAGACGCCATAATAATCCTTAGAAATATCTCAAGTTACTTTGTTTTGAGAGGCAGAGAGAAAAAGAGAGAGTGTAGGGGATGGGCAGAGAGAGAAGGAGACAGAATCTTAAGCAGGCTCTACACCCAGCATGGAGCCTAACACAGGGCCCGATCTTTATGACCCTGAGATCATGACCTGAACGAAAATCAAGAGTCAGCTGCTTAACTGACTGAGCCACCCAGGCGCCCCTTTAAAGTTGTCTTTTGATAAAGATTCTTTTTATCAAGCACTCCCTAAAAACTGAAGCCCACTGAGTTGCTAACACAGAATCCCTAAGCACCCACCAGAAGTTGTAACTCAATGCAGAGACATGATGTACTATAACCAGCATTGACTGACCTGTATCCACTTACCTCTTAGGCAAATTAAAAGCCTCCTGGTCTTCACTGAAAACCAATATCTGTTTCATCTGGAATGTTTCTATGGAATTGTGGATTGACCAAAAACTATCATCGGTGTGTTTATGTGTATGTGTATGTGTACATGCACGTGTATAGAACAGGAAGTGAGGAGCTGGAAAATTTCCCCTCAAAGGCTTCCGTCCGTTTATACCCAGCTGATCACATTCTGCAAAGTGAATACTGAGATGAGAACATCACCAAAGAGCAAAGGGCACTGACCCCCAATATTTTAAAAAGTTACCGAAAGCTCTCCACAGCTGTGTCATCTAGCAGAGGCTTCTAGACACTGAACTTCATTTTACCTCTCCTGGCCCCAGCCAGGGAGAAAAAGGATGAAATTAAGCAAGCAAAAAAGGGGTGATTCTGTCCATAGTAAACCTGGACCTACTTGGGGACAGAGCCCAAACAGCAAGGGAACAGCAAGAAACAACAAGGCAGGAGCAAGGATGCTTCTGAGGGGCTTTATTTGCTTTTTGGGTGGCTTGGAGTTCCCAAAGTACCAGGCATGCCCACAATCAAATAAATGTAAGTTTCACATACTCCAAAGTCAAACAGATGACTTGGGAATCATTCCTGATAGCCCAGATAAGTGAGGGTTGAATAAGCACTGATGTTAAATTACGAAGCGGCTGGCAGTCTTTCGTTTTTTTTTAAGTGAGTATCTTTGAGTAAGAGCCATATGGGTGCTACAATAATGAGGTTTATAAATAGGCTTAATATTCAAACAAGCTGGCTTAAAAAAAAAAAAAACAAAACTTGTGTTCAGTTTCAAAGTTGACAGCAAGATACCTCCCAGTGGGGCACAAGAGGGTTTTCCGGTGTGGGAAGTTGAATGTGCAACAACTACGTATGCACAGTGAGAACTCTAGCTCTCGGCCTTCAGTGTTTGCCGGCACTTCCAGGCAATGGTGACTCATTCTGCTCCAGATCCCATCTCCATCCTTCCCTACCAAGGTCACTACTGCTGCTGATGCATAGACAGCTTTGGAAATCTTGGTTCTCGGCCCTCAGTTTCCTAAAGGGAGAGGAGATTGGGGGGCAAACTCGGAAAAAGTGCACAGAGTTAACTGAGTGGAGTTAACTACATGTTCTCAGGAGTTGAGCTCCCTTGTGGGAAAGTGGACTACAATAAAATGTCCCAAATACCCATGAAATGAGCAAGGACCTGAATGATCATCTGATCCTCCAGTTTTGTTTTTCATTGGCATATGGGTTACAGGCTGAAGAGAACCGGATATCTCTGGAAACTTCTGAATATGTCTTAAATCATTTGTATGAACTACTCTACATGTTGCTGAGAATGGAAGGTCCTTGTACATTTCTTCTTAATCTACCAGTGATTTCATTTCCATGATGCATACATTAAAACCTAGATTTGCAAAGCTTTGTGTATATTGACTGCTTGATGGCACTTCTCATATTTGGAACAAGTAAATGCCATTAAGAAAATGTATATAAATTGCAGTCTCCTGGCACCTTCTGGCAGAGTATTGGGGAGCGGGAGAAGATATTAGAGAATGTGAGAGATTCTCTTCCGTTACTAGCTCAAATATTTCTTAACTGATGAGCTACAGAATGAAAATCCATATGGGCAATGATTCTATTTTCTTTCATGGCCAAAGATCCAAAGCAATATAAAAAATGAAAAATAGTAAAATGATATAAGCTCACTTTCACCTGGAATAACCCAATAATTACTAAAGGGTTGTTTTTCTTTAAATTTTCTAGACAATTTTTCTGCTAGTTCTTTCTTTTTTGGGGGGTGGGGATTGTCCCACAGACTCACACTCTTCCATTTAGCCTTGTTAGAAAAGGAAGATCATATTCAGAGTCAGCGACTCCCAAGGCACAAATCTGCAATATGTACTCATCACCCAAAGTGATGAGATCAAATTCAAATGAAGAAGTGAGGTTTGGGGACGAGGATGGTGAACCCGAAGAATAAGAGAACGCTAATCTGAAGCAGAGCTGTAAATAAGACCATCGATTTTTAACTCACTCCTAGAAGCAAATATGTTTGTATCTAGTGCTGGCTGGGCACTGGAAAGAGGAGAAATCTTTAAGAATTAATCCAAACTAAACAACCCCACAGGAAGCCCCACCTGGAACAGCACCAATTCACTCAGCCAATCCACACGGTGCCCCACGCTCCCATATTCCCGAAGGCCTGTTTCTTCATTGTTCTCCCTCCCCAGCCCCCCTGTCTGCCTGCAGACAGCTGGCCAGACATAGAAATCCAAATCTCTTGTTCATGCCTGCTTCTCTCCTGGGCCTGAGTTAAAAATTCCAGCACTCGAATTACTGTCCAACAGGCCCCCAAATGGGACTCCCCCCCAAAGAAAGCTGAAATCTTCTTCTGGAAAGCAAGGCTTTTTGAACAGACCAAGCACTATTTCCCTCCTGCTTAAAGCTAGGCAGTGAGCTAATCACTGGCACCAACAACAGAATATGGAAAGGTTTTTAGAGAAAGAAAATAGAAAGTAAATGTCATGCTTGTAGAAGTTCAGGTAGTACTTTTTTGCATAAATTATTTATCCCTCTATTCACATATTTACAACCACTTGCTGTGTTATAAGCACAGCAAAACTGTGTGGGTGGGAATGGAAGAGATTTCTGTGACCTCCTTCTTAGGAGCCTGGCTCCTGTTTAGATAAACATCAATGAGAAAGGCTGAAAACAAAAATATTTCTTAATATCCGTGCAACACTGCCAAAGTGGAGATAAATCCAAAGGATTAAGACAAAATCTTACTCTCCACAGATGTATCCCTGTAATTAGGGGAGGAGTAGAATTTTTTAAATTGAATTATTCAAAGAGTTGCTCCAGGTCTCTACTTTGCTCTTCCCCATGTGTATTTAGCCGGAACAAAAACTGTATCTTCTGCCAAGTTTAACTTCAGCGACCAGTCTAATCTTTCTAAGCCTTTCCTATCTACTCTAGGAGTATTCCTTCCCTCGTTCCTCTCTTCCACCCTCCTCCCAACTCTTATCCAAACCTACTCATGGCAGAAAGCAGCTACTGGCCATTTACAACTCCAGGTGACTTTAAGTCAACACACAGTTCCTGGGGACCAGAGATCCTTCCTATTTCCTCCAAAACCTTCTCTAACAGTAACATCATCCACAGAAGACTCTTCTCTGGACACAGGCTCTGTAAATTTTAACAATTTAAATATGGCAAAAATAATGGGAATATCAAAAAAACAGAAAAAAAAAGAGGGAAAAAATTAACTAGCAGGTACACTCATAGGGACCATTCTGAGCTCTACTATCAATGGAAATCAGTTGAACATTTGAACCAAATTCTGTTTACCTATAGTTACCTTCACTGAAACTATCCAAAGACTCCCAGAAATGGGTGCTTTGAACAATTCCTTTATTTTTTTTAACAATGACTAATTTCAGTCCATAGTTTTGTAGAAAGAATGACAATTCTAAACAATATTTATGGAGCTTCGATTTATGGTAATTAATCCTTTTGTGTCACAAATGAGCAACACAGGACTCTATTCATGAAAGTATTTGTGGTCCCTCATAGTTAGCAGACTCGATTTCCAAATACAACCTCCTGGAATAGTATACTAGATATAAAATAGGTAATTTAAAGGCATTATAAGACCCATCACAGTCATCCTTAGACAAGAGTCAGAGAGATAGAGAAAAAAATGGGTCAGATATTAGTCTGAATTTGAACTATTCCTAAAACACACATGGAAGTAGATTTCAAAAACTAATCCTTCAGGGGGCACCTGGGTGGCTCAGTCAGTTAAGCACTGGCAGTGCCTGCTTTAGATTCTCTCTTTCTCTCTCTCTGCCTCTCCCCAGCTCATGTTCTCACACTCTCTCAAAATAAATGATAAATTAACTTAAAAGAAAACTAATCTTTCACTACTGGATTTACTCAGAGCGTCTCTAGAGTGCAGGAAAAGTCTTGGTTATTTCAGCATTTTGGTTGTCTGGAATCTGGATAAACAAAACTTAATGTTCTTTGGATGTCCAATAGTGACTTTCGGCCAAAATATTCAACGCATTCTTATGTTGATTATTTAAGGTTTCACTCTTCTGGTGGCCTTAAGGGAAAGGAAAGCTGTTTCAGCAGAATATTGAATAGTGCGTCGCTGCAATAGACCTCTGGAAGAGAATGAAAGTGGAAGGAGGGAGAGCACTTTGGGGAAGGCCTTAAAGAGTAGGAAAAGGGCCATGAATGAGGAAACATGGTGTGGAAGGTGAGAACTACACCAGGACCTGTGCAGTGCCCCAAGAGACAGAGGCCTGGTGTGTCCATCATAGGGCACCTCAGGAGCAGCAGTGACCCCACGGAGCACCACTGGGCAAGCCTAGACAAAGGACAACCTCCTGCAGAATCTAGAGAGTCTACCCAGCCAACCTTCAAGAGGCCCTGCTGTGGTGCTTGGGCTCCACACTTTGGGTCTCACTGCCTGGCTCATGCTCTGTAGTTCCCAGAAGGTCCATGGTGAGGGCCCAACTTCATTTGGCTTCTTGGGTCATAGTCTCTTTCTTCCCTTGGAATACTGGGAATGATCCTGCCTTCCCCACCCCCTCAGGTTTTTGTCTCTGTTCCAAATCTATGTTATGGTGAGCATGGCACCAAGTAGTCAATATAAAGGTTCCAAGCAAAGCTATGTACACATTATGAGCTGGCCTTTCCCATATGTTGGATAAGAAAATGTCAATGAGAAAATATATATAAACTTACAGTCTTCTGGCACCTTCTGTCAGACTATTTAGGGTGTCACACTAAACTGCATTCTCTGTGTGTGTCTGTGTATATACATACATATAATTTATTTTTCTTCTTACTTTGTTGGACTATACATTATACCTCCAAACCAGGCTTTTCCATTTATCTCCAGACTCATTTATCCAACTACTCATGGCTTCACCACATCTATTCAAGGACATCTTATAGGCCCCTCATATTCAATATGTCCAAAACTGAACTCATTATCTCTACTCCCCATTCATTGTGCTCCCATGCACAACCAAACCTACAACATTAACCCCCACCCCACCTCAGTGGGCCTGATCTAAGTAAATAGCATCTAGGAATGAAGCTAAAAACCTAGGAGTTTTCCTAGATTCCACACTCTTCCCCATTTCCCACATCCAAATCCTGTTGAGTCTGCCTCCTGAAAATCTCTCAAATCCATCCCTATAGACCTACAATGGCTTCGCATTGGTAAAACCCCTGGTCTAAAGAAGAAGCCTCTCAGCCTTAGTGCCATCATCTGGAAGCCCTCCGTGCCATGAGAGCCAAGCAAGGGAAGCAGTGAAAGTGCAGGCTAAAGTGTAAAACAAGAAAGCTGAGGCAGAGGTCCAAGTAAACTGCTAACTTCTGCACCCATGGAAACCACAGGAGCAGAAACAGGAAAGCCAGAGGTCAGGGATGCTAGTACCAATTTGTTGGTACATGTCTACTTTCTAAAGCTTGATTCAATGGATCTAGAAATCCATCACCATCTCATCACAATGACCACCTTTGAGACCCACCTTGCTCATATCAAAACAGTCCCTTTTGGTCCTTTGCCCTGGACCTGTGACTTTCAGGACTAATTCTGTTTTCATTTGTAGCTGAATGTGGCACATGTACAATAAATCATCTCTTCTGCTGTCTTAGCTGAAGAAATAAATAAAATAAAATAAAATAAAATAAAATAAAATAAAATAAAATAAAATAAAATAAGAAGCAAGATCCAATCGCTCTCTAGCCACATCTTGAGACTCCTGTCTCTATACAATCTTGACTCTAGCCACGTGGCCTTCCTGTTTTTTCAGAGGTGCCATGATCCTTTGGCTTTTTTGCACATGCTGTTTTCCCAGTCCCTGAATACCTTAGAATACTCTTCCTCAACTCTTTACATAACGAATACCTACTTGTTCTTCATAGCTCATTTTAAATCTCACTTCCTCGGAGAAGCCTTCCCTGATTTTTGCACCAGGTTTGGGCCCTCTATTATATTTTTCCGCAGCACTCGTCAATATAATAATTACTTGTGGAATTACATATTCAATATTTGCTTCTACCAGTAGACTGAATGTTCCCTAAAGGAGGGAGCCTTTATCTTGCTTCTCACTGCCTGGTGCCTGGTGCATGGTAAGTGCCGGAGAAATGTTTGCCTAGTGAATGAGTGATGGATTACTTTCCTACATATAGTTGTATGTGTAGTCGTTCAGATATATCAATAAAATTCATTACTTATAATCATAAATTATGTCTTCTCAATTGAATTATTCTCTAAAACTTTTCATTATTTCACAACCTAGAAACATCTAGGCTTTTCTTACACTCATGAAGACTCATTTATTTTATTTAATAAGAGCTGTCAAAAGGTCTTTAATAAAGAGTACAGTTCAATAAGTCTGAAGAATACCAAAGTTGACATGGATTCGGTATACTTTCTCCAGAAACAGAGTGTTCCATTTGTTGGGGAATCCACTTTTTATTGCTGATGAGAAGTTGTGATGCTCATTCTCCAAGCTGTTAAAGACTACTTTATGGGCCTCAGACTCAACAATTATTTTTCTTAGTCTCTAATCAAAAAGCCATGACTTGGGTCATGTAAGTGCTTTCCCTCCATATGGAAAAACTGGAACCAAGCAGTTTCTATGAGCCAAAGAAAACTAAAGACAGAAAATTGAGCTAGAAATGTAGAAATACCCTCTACTCAGGGCTGCATCCCAACCAATAGAGGCTGTAAAGCTTGGTCAAAATAATAAATACTTAGCTTGATAAATAGTGAGTTGTAATTAGCTAATAAGTCAGCACAACCAAATTATGTTAAGCAAGTGATGATGTACTAATATACTGCATTAGTATTCAAGTAAAGAAAATTTCACTCTAAATGTAAAAACCCATTTACCCTTTATATATTTACCTCTTTCTCCCTCTTAATATATATTAAGAACCTATTCAGGTGAGACTTTATTGATCTTTATTAGGAAAAGAAAGACTCAAAAATAATCCCTCATATACAAATGTCTTCCTTCTCTGAATCCTAGGACATTGTGTCAACATCACTTATTTAGCAATTAATTATTGCACATACTTTTATTGTTGTTTTTTAACTTTTCATATGTATAAAGATTTATACTGTCTCCCTAACTAGACTCTAAATTTCCTGAGAACAGGGTTTTTCTATATCTCCTCTGAAGCTCCTGGTACCTGGTATAGAATAGGAGACCAACAAAAATATGCCAAGCCATTCCAATTACGTGACAGATTGGAAGGGCCAATTAATACCCAAAAATACGTAATCTGGAGGAAATAAGTAATTTTTTTAGATTATTCTTTTGGCATTGCTTTATTAGTGAGATTCACGTGAAGCTCCTCTTTCTTAGGTCATCTGTTTGTGAGGCTTTTCCTCAGAACCATGACTCTCAGACCCACTGCTCCAAGCCAAATGTCTCTCCATAGTTCCAGACTATCACCAACACCTACATGGATCTTCCATTCCATTTCAACATATCTAAACCCAAGTTTATCACTCTGCTTTATCCCAGCCTGCTCTCCTCTCCATGGCCCCTAATAAGGCAAATGGCACCAAACTAAGACACCCAAGCCAAAACAAACTTGGAAGACAACTTCCCTTTCTCTCTCTGCTCCAAAACTAACTGGCACTACACTAAATTCAAGAATCTTCTCCAAACAGTCGCCAGGCCTCAAATTCCATCACCAGTCTGTCCTCTACATTTCTTCCAGAGTAGCCATCCTAAAATTCAAATCTCAATTTGTTACTCTCCAGCTTAAAGCCTTTTAACACTTCCTTATAAGTAAGAGATAAGATGAAAACTCCTTAAAATTACCTGTACAAAATAAAAAATATTCTCTGTAGGATGAATGGAGTGGAACACATTTGTGTGTGTGTGTGTGTGTGTGTGTGTGTGTGTGTGTGTGTGATATAGCAAAATGTGTTCAAACATTTGCCTCCTTAAACTATGAGCATGTACAGTTTTGAATAAAACAAAAAGCAAATCTCCTAAAATTCCATGTATTACTACCTGGCGCATGCCTTCCTTTCCAACATTCTCTCTCACTCCTCCTCAACGGGCCAACATCTCCCATGCCTCTGTACCTCTGCACACTCTGTTACCTCCATTCATCAGCTTTCATCTATCCCTCAATATTGCACTTGATAAGCTGCAAGAGGATATCACACAGCTACCTTTCAAGGAAAGTAACTAAGGCTCTTGGGAATTAATTGATTTATAGGGAAAGGTAACCCTGTGAGGTCCCTAAGGGACCAGGGACCAATTTAGGGGCCAAGTGCTCTTGTTTTTAATGTTAATTTATTTTTGACAGAGGGAGAGAGAGACAGAGTGCGAGCAGGAGAGGGGCAGAGAGACAGGAGACACAGAATCTGAAGCAGGCTCCAGGCTCCAAGCTGTCAGCACAGAGCCCCACAGGAGGCTCAAACTCATGAACTGCGAGATCATGACCTGAGCCGAAGTCGGACGCTTAACCAACTGGGTTACCCAGGCGCCCAGGGGCCAAGTGCTTTTGAGGTGACCTGGGAGATTTCTGTCCAGTAGTTCAACACTGGATGATAGCAAATTGACCCAACCACACCCTCTCCTTTTGGAGATTATCAATGAGAAGTGAGCATAGAGAAGGGCACTAGGATTCAGGCTTTATCCCTAGTAAGTAGAAGAGCTTTCCCAGTTGCCCATAAAACCAGCTCATAATTCTGGGCTGATTTATTCTGGGCTGACTAGAGGACTCTTTGCTTCCTCAAATCTTTGCAAAACACTTCTTTGCATCTTTGCACAAGGCTGACATGAATGAAAAGGATCTGCGCAAGTCTCTTCCTTGTAACTCTAAGGACTCCGCTAGAATAAATCTGCAGCTGACTGCCAGTCCGCAACACCTTCTCTGGCCAACCCAGATAGAGGTGGCTCTCTGTGTATCCCTCTGTAACTATAGTCAACACTTCCGGCTTTTCCTTTCAGTCTCTCCTGCCAGCTTTGGAAGTGCTGAAGGGCAGGTATTTTATCTACTCTCGCACACCCAGAGCTTATGAAAGTGCCTGGCATATAATAGACACTCAGTAAATGTTAACTGAGTAAACTAATGTTGCCTGAACATTGATGGCACTATTAAAACTTTCAGATGAGTACAGAGAAAATACAGCAGCAGAGGGCTTCATTAAATAAGAAATATGAAACCAGATATCCAAGCTTCTCTGTCTATGGCTTTCCCTCACATCTTTGCTGTGTAGTTTGGAAGAGTCACTTAAGGTCTCGGTACTTCAGTGGGATATTAGTGAAGACCCTTTGAGAGAAGTCAAACTCAAAGCAACCTTAGCAGAAACAGCCTGGCTGGTGGTAGAGCTGGCAGAGTACAGAAACTGGGGCTTCTGGGAGCAGATCGGGGATTTCCACTCCATATTCTCCCCTCTGATTTTCCCTAAGTGGTGGCTTCCCTGTCTCCTATCACAGAAAGGTCTTCCCCATGAAGTGGGAAGCTGAGCCAGTGGCAGCCACCAGGAAAACCCAGAAGAAGGGAAAGTGGCACTCTCCAGCGGCCAAGAGAGCAATGCCAACAAAGGACTCTACCACTCGGTTCCGTGCCACACCTGAGACCTACCTACCACTCTTGCCACGAAGGTCAAATTCTAAGATTTGCCAGTCCTGGGTCCTGAGCTTATCCCTAATCAGGAGGGAGGCAGGGTCTATTACCACATTGGGGAATGGGAAAGCCCACTGAATAGACAATAGTCCCAGTCTGTTACCTTAATGGCTATTTACCTCCCTTTATATCATGATGTCATTTTAGATAATGCAAAAGAACACATCATCTTCATAGAAAGTGTTATATAAGCATAAAATTTATTATACTGACTACCTCATAGTAAGGAAAAATAAACACATTATAGCTTAATTACAATTTTGACAACAGAATAAGTGAAACCTGTTCACTTGCTCTCAACTGAAAAAAAAAAAAAAAAGGTATAGAAACACTTTTTTGTCATCATAGAACAGTCTGGCAATAGAAAAACCCTTGGTCAGGACCCAAGGTACAAGTCATGACTCAAACCTATGCAGCCGTGAGGCTCCCCCACATCACCAGAGGAATAAAGTACAGCCGTTGTCGTATTTTCCCTGATTGGAAGATTCCCTAACAAAACAGCCATCGGGAGGGGCCCTTAAGAATTCCACCCTCTTTGCAGAGGAAAGAAGTATGACAACAGCACTGAGGGGAAACCGAGGTTTACAGAAACGAAAATGGGTTTAAAAAAAAAAGAGGCTCATCCCAGAAATGTAAGCAGATAGCATCCCTTTGACAGACATAATTAAAAAGCTCAGGTGTGCAGTATTGTTCCCTCCCAGCACAGAGGAACATGAACATGGGTCTGAGAGCTGCAGAGTGAGGATGAGGAACACCACAACCTTCAAATCACAGTTGGTCTCTATACATTGGTATTCAGCACCTCACACAAGGAAAAAGAGTCGTCATTATGGTAAATATCAACGCTTGCAGGGTTTTGCCATCTCAGCTGGGGTACATAGTGTTTAAAATTCACATTTCCAGTATTCGATGTGCTATGAGCATGGCGATGATGCTACAAGGCTAGATTAAGAGTTTTTCCCAATTTTTTTCCCCAGAGAAATATGTGAATGAGCTCTAGGTTTCAAATACGTATCGATAATTTACTATACACCAGGTAGTACTGTAGGTGCTGGGGACACACCGGTGATCAAAACAGACTGGAAAAACTATGTCCTCATGAAGTTTATATTTTAGTTAGAGAAGACAGACAATAAACGTAATAAAAAAAATACCTAGCATTCAGGTGGTGAGATGTGTAAGAGAAAAAAATAAAGCATGGAAGGGGGATGGGTAGAGGTTGTAATGTATACAGGATCATTCCCTATATTCTCCTATGCTGTAGATTCTTGGCAGATAATAATAGCAGGAGCAACAATCCTCTTACTGCTGGTAAAGACCACTCCAGGCCAGTGCACAGAAGGGAAGAGGATATGGGGAGGGAAAAAGAGAACCTAGATAAACAAGAGTGGGATTCAGCCCTGGGTTGTGGCTTTGCCACATCTGTTCCTACCTCAGTTTAGATCTCTGTGCCCAATCTGGGTAATGATATTAACAAAACCTGCCTCCCACCTCGTTCATGGAATACTGTGTTGATACGTCATATGGCCTATAAGCTGATCCAAACATATTTGGATATATACATTCATGTTGAATATTATAAAGTTCATATTTGGGTCTTTATGTTTCTTTAATCACCTACTTACTGAACACCTACTACATGCCAGACCCTGCTCTGTACACTGGAGGTACAGCAGTAAGCAAGACACACAAAGTGTCCGTCCTCAATGAACTTATGCTCTAATACAGGAGATGAAAAATTCAATAGTAAATTGAATAGAAAAGATACTGACAAGAAGAAGACGCCACTGAACAGTCCAGGCATGAGATGATCAAGTCCTGAACTTAGATGGTTCCCAAACAAGCTGAACTAAATTCGTAACTATCTGTGATCACCTATAAAGCCCTTTCTATAAGGGAGTCATGGTAATAAATTTACTTGAAAATCCAATAGGACTATTGGGTATTTATAAAATGATGAAAGGGCTGCTTCCTTTCTCTTACTGACAGTCTGTTGTGTGGACAAATAGAAACATACCCTTCCACCTCCTAACGGTTTCTAGTTTGTGAACTGCGAAAGTGTTATTCCAAGTGGTATAAATAAGCATGCCTTTGGTTTCCAGAGTCTTTAGCAACTTATCACAGCACTACTGTTTTGGTTTTTTAAGTGGCAGTAAGAACCATTAACAGTAGTAAAAAAACTATGCCATAATTACGGTAGGAACATGTCCTTTTCAAAACAGAAAATGAAGCAACAGATCTCCTAGGATTGCTGTTAGGCAGAGCGTTTCAGTAGAAGGGTAAAGAGAGGAATTCAAAAACACACACTTGGAAAAGAATCAACCCACACCTTTCATGTTCAAAGGCACTGGATGCTGAATAGATATGAGAGACTAGAGAACGAAAATGTGGTCATATCACACCCCAACACCTTGGGGAGAGAAGCCTACAAGATATGAAGCAGAAAGCTACAAGACAGCGTGTTGTAAGCACTAAACGCTTTTTTACACACATTCTCAGCCTGGCTGATTTGCCCAAACACTCCTCTCTAGCCTGAGTAGCTCCATGGAGTGGGCTGTAATTGTAAAGCAGCCAGAGAGCAGTCCTGAGTGTGTGCAGATGAGTCCCTCCAGCCGAGATGGCAAGGAGACCAGCCTGACTGCACTTTTACATTGCATACCTTGGACCCAGACTGTAGAGGCCAACAACTCTCTGTGTGCACCACAATATGATCAGATTGAATGCTCATTACCTATGACATGAGTTTATTGTAAACACTGCTCTGAAAGAGGCGCTGCCTTGCATGCGTCTCAACTGTCAGGACAGTCTGCCAACCAAAACGACAAAACTTCCACACAAGTTTACCACCTCTGCTTGCTTACAGCAGCCAGACAACTCAAAAATCATAGTATTTGGCATGGTTTCCCCTTTAGATCAATGGCAATGAAACTCACTTAAGATTATTAATGGAAGGGCTTTTATAAATTACACTTTAGGGGACCCCTTAAAGAAACATACACTTTCGTTATTGCTTCCCTTTAGAAACTTTGAATACCCTGGTCAGGATGTGGTCTCCTCTAAGATGAAGCGAACTTAGATCAGTGCCTTTTTTATTTTGTTTTGGGATGTGATGTGTGTGTGTGTGTGTGTGTGTGTGTGTGTGTGTGTGTGTGTACACGCACGCACGCACACACATGCTTTCAAAAACAATAACTATAGCAAAACAAACAAACTGCCAAGGAAGGAGCTGGTATTCCCATCTTTGTCCTTCATAAGGAACAGAATGTCTGGATAATACATTTGGAGAAAAAAATTGTTTTTTTAACTGCACTAGATATTTGATGCCAAATGTCTAATGAAATGAGTATCGGGTAGTTATGAAAGATGTCTTTGGGATCTGCCTGGTCAACTGAGGAGCAAGATGTAAATATACAGGTATCACTTGAGCTTCCTGAATGGGGTAACCAGCTCTTCATTATCTATAAAATCTTTTCACAGAAAATACCATGTATTTTCAGGTCACCTCTCCTCAGTACCCAAAACCAGACAGAACCTAATGAAGTGAATGAAATTCAGAGATCTCTGTCCATCAGTCCAACTAGAATTCTGGCCACTATATTGAAAGCAAATGCACGATTTCACTATTCAAATACTGCTAGGAAACTCCACTGTTGGTTCTGACCCCCACTTTCTCCAAAAATAGCCCCTTCCTTCTGGTGACTATTTTAAGATAGAAAGAACCCTAAGAAAATATCAGAAGTTGAACTAGGCTGGGGAGAAGGAGAGGAAAATTTAGCAGCCAGAATGCATGTAGAATTTGAACGGAAGGTAAGTTCTTGGACCACCTGCCAAGATGTTTGCAAGCACTTTGCAGAGAATAAGTCTTCCTTCGATTAACAGTCCCCAGACTTTTCTCCCTGGGCAAAAGGACCAGAAACATCTCCATGGGTACTGAGCTACTACAACTGAAATCTAAGGACGTTTCCTCTTTCCCCCAAAGAAAGTATGCTTTGGAAATAGCAAGGCATTCTAAAACACTCAGAAAAGTCTCTTTTGAAAAAAAAAAAAAAAAAGGAGGGGGGGAGGGAAGGTAGCAGTGACTGTAATTAACAGAGAAGCAGTTGTGGAACTTCTAGGGCTGTACTTAAAGAGCCATGCGGGAACAGGGTGAGCAGTCATGGCTGTAGCTGTGTAGTAAAATACTGACTGCAGAGAGAAACGGGGCAAGAGAAGTAAATGGATTTACTTACAGCCCTCGGAGCCGAAGCCAGATTTTCTCGATCTGTTCGGGTTGCAGGTATTTCAGAGAGTTGCTCTCAAATTCTTCAATCTCCTTGGTCGGCGACTCCATAGCTGCAGGTTATCAGTGGGAGTGAGGCTGGGAGAGTTTGGGCTGGCCCTCCCCGCCTCCTCGCCGGCCCGGCCCTCGAGCCCCAGCCGTGCGCCGCGCGCCTTTGCCTGTCACTTTCTGTGCGCGCTCCTCCTTCTGGGCCCCCCAAACCCGGACTTACAGGGGGCTCGCAGCGCCGGCGACCCCCGGCCCAGGTGCCTCCTGGAGGCGGCTGCGGGGACCAGCCATGGTCCCGAGCTTCTCAAGGAGAAAGCACCTGGACCTA
Source organism: Lynx rufus (assembly GCF_022079265.1). Taxonomy (NCBI): domain Eukaryota; kingdom Metazoa; phylum Chordata; class Mammalia; order Carnivora; family Felidae; genus Lynx; species Lynx rufus. Next base: position 123,937,936 of record NW_025814856.1, read on the forward strand.
GTGGGATTTTTTTTTTTTAACAAAGCCACAGAATCGAACCGTGAGGCAGCTGAAGGACTGGGGGGAGCGAGGGAGGACCGAGTGTGGAGGGGAGACAGTGAGAAGGGGAGAGAGGGGAGGGGATGCGCCGAGAGGGAGCTGGGGCGGGCGGGGTGCTCCGACCCCGAGGCTGCGCACGGGGCTCCGCCCGCGCCCCCAGCCCGGGGCGCCCCGCGGCCTCCCCCCTCCCGTCCCGCCCCCTCTCCCCCCCCCCCCACTGCCTCGCAGCCTTCGCGCCCCGTCTCTGTTTTCTTTCACTTACCAGCAGCTCCGCTGACAAGCGAGAAAAGTGACAACTGAGAAAAGTCGTCTGTCAGCGCGCCGGGGCTGGCGTCTGGTGTGACACCCGCGGGCGCGCAGGGAGGGGCGCGCCGGGCAGCGCGGTCCGCGGGGCACAGGCTCGCCAGGCTCTGGCCTCGGACCCGGGGCCCCGCGCGCCACGCACGGCTCCGGCGCACACAAGACCAGGCCCGCGGCGCCACGCGCGAGCCCAGGGACCCCGGGCTTGTGGGTCCCCCGGGGGGCTGCGGAGCAAACAGCGCGGCGAGCTTCCGCGGAGTTTATGGGGGGAGCCCTCAGGTATGGCTCACCTACTCGTCCTCCCTTGAGCCGCTTCCATTTTGAAATATTAAAGCAATTGGTAAGGGCTAAAGTAACCACACATCACACTTAGAAGGTCCTGCTACGTTCCTGCTCTTGAGAGTCTTCGTTTCTCCCCCCCCCCGCCCCCACCCATGGTGCGGAGAAAAGGAAAATAGAAACCAACAGTGAGGAGGTAGGAGTTTCCACCGATTCCACATACTCAAGAGGTCCCCGCGGGGCGACGGCTGAGCAGACGTTGGGACTGGCAAAGAGTTTCAGCTCCACAGAGTGGCAACGCACCGTCTGTTTCCCCCTAGGTCATTCACAGTGTCAATAACACCCTGTGTGCTCTGGAAGAATGGGACCAGCTATGAAGTTGGGAAGCGCGGTGGGATTAAGAGAGAGACCACAGACAGAACACTAGAAGATCCTGGCTCCGGGTGATTGCAGCCCTGACTGACATCACAGAACTGGTGGTCAAACTCCCATCTAGAAGAAGCCACCAACACTTCCCTGGGCCATTTCAAAGCTGGCACTCAGGGCTCCTGAGATTCTGGGTGCAGCCTGCCCTGTAACCATAGTTCCCTCACAAGCAGTTAGATTCTTTCAGTCACATTCCCAGCGTCCTTTGGCTACCCATCAGTTACATACCTGCTTCTCAAAAATGAGAGACTTAAAGAACTCATGTTTCTTCATTGCTCAAGTAAAGTTACATTCATTATGACCTTGACAAAGAAATAAAATGATAGTGTCAAAATCCTAAACGTTCACCCATTCGATGGTTGGCATTTACTTTCCAGAAATTAGAGGTTTCCATCCATCCAGTGGTGGGGATGGCATGGCTAGCCCCAATCATTCCAGTGGAAGAAGGTATCTTCCACAAGGTGAGATAACAGACCTATTTGATTCAAAAGGACTTACACACTCACCTGCCACACAATCTGAAGTCACCTCATTAAAGTCAGTCCTTACGGATTTTCTGGAACCACATACATTATCACTGAGTTAACACATTACTACCAGGAAAAGGTAGTATTAAGCAGCTACCATGTTAACATGAAATTGATATATCTTAAAAGAACCAATTACCTACCCAATGTCACCCAGCAGGGAGCAGTGACCTGCTAGAACTGGATGCTTAAAAAAAAAAAAAAAAAAAAAACAACATTGTTTTAACCACTTGTTTTGGGGATGCAAGATGGGAGGCAGCATGGTCCCCAGAGAGGTTTCCATCTCTGTGAACTCTGGGCAGCCTGCTGTCAGAATACAGAAGTGTAGCAATGATAACAGCAGCAAACAGGTATCTCAAACTGTCTCTAGTCTGAGCACTGCTCTAAGGTTCTATGCTCACATAACACTGGCAACAACTCTAGGACGCAAATACTATTACGATCATCCCCATTTTACAACAAGAGAGCTAAAGCACAAAGAGGTTATCCAAACCCACTGGAAAATGAACTGACCTGGAAAAGCGTTTGAGTTATGGCTCATTACCCTATCCAGTACAAATCTGTTCCCCTCACAGGGTCCCATTTTCCACCTGGCTAATGTAAAGAATTTAGGCATAAAGATTTTTTACATCTGTTCCACCTTCGTGATTCTATGAGGTCATCTGGAGAGAATTGGGGAAAGGAATTGCTAAAAAGGGACATGCATATGGCTGAAAACATATTTTAATTATGGCATGGTTTCTCCAAGGACTGGCCTGGGATGAAAGGATACAAGAGAATAATAAAGCATATTCATCTTCCTGCCCTCCACCATATGTATGACCTTTTCCTTGTCTGAGTAGGATTTGGGTTAAGTCAGAGAAAAGTGAATTTTAGAAGAAAAAAGAAAGGAATAATTGTTCACTACAATTAAGCCCATCAGAAAGGGAAGACAAAAAAAATCCTTTAAAAAGTTTCTAAAAAGTAATTTTGTTTCATTTTTAAAAACTTTTTAAAATTGTACATTAGAAAATTAGTAAAGATCTATCACTTTTTTTTTTTATTTTAGAGCCATATAGTTTTTGGAGTGGGAGGGACCTTAAAAATAATCTGGTTTAGTAGAAGTTTACAGATTTTTTAAGCAACAGAACATTTTATGTAGAATAACATTTTATAAGGGACTCCAGTGCACACCTCATATTTAAAGATTATAGAAAGTGGTGCTCTGGTTGAATGGGGAAGGGGAGTGGGGAGTGCTTAGTTCTCAGAGACAGAGTCCACCTCTTCCTTCTCTATATCCCATCCCTGTGTGGCAAATAGTCCCACTTCACAGACGAGAAAACTGAGGCTAAAGTACCATAGACTATCTTAGGATTTCTTGCTCCTAATCCAGGGTTGTTTCTAAAGCACATTATGAAAGGTTGTCTTCTCTCTGCCAACAAAGTATTACTACTTTTAGATGCACCATGTTATTATGTCACTCAGACTTTATTCTCTTTATGTATCACAGGCAGGATATGCTTGATAGTTGCAATAGCATTACAAGCCACAATTTCCACTGGCATTCCACCCAGAGACAAGCAATAAGTAGATGCAAACTCACCCAAAAACAAAAAATCTAAGAAAATGCAAAGCCACTCAAAACTTTGCTTTGGAGGTTCATTTCCATTGTAACTTCCTAACCTAACTTTTTCAGTAAAACGTTTTAGGAAATCTTATATGGTGAAACATCACTAAATACACACACACACACACAGAACACACGCACATATACACACAGAGACATGCATACATGTGTAAATATGTAATGTACATAAACACACATACTTATATACATAAATATAACTGCCAAATTAGAGTATTTCCCCAAATAGGAGCACCTGAGTGGCTCAGTCGGTAAAGTGTCCGGCTCTTGGTTTCGGCTCAGGTCATAATCTCATGGTTCATGAGTTCCAGCCCCGCATCAGGGTCTGTGCTGATGGTGCACAGTCTGCTTGAGATTCTCTCTCTCCCCTCTCTCTCTGCCCCTACCTCGTTTGCACTCTCTCTCTCTCTCAAAATAAACTTAAAAAATTATTTTAAAAAATAATAAAATAAAATATTTCCCCAAATAGACATAGAGTAACTTAGCCTAAGTACTAGCAAGCCCCTCTGCATCATAAGATCAGAGAGAAAGTGAGCTCCCTGTCTGTGGCAGAGTTCAAGGAGAAGCCAGATGACTATCAGACAAGGGAGGAGGCATCAAGCTTTGTAGGCATAAGAATTACCCCTCAGGTCCCTTTCATCTCTAAGATTTCATAACCCAACAATAATCACAATAACCACAACCACTACCCTTACGAGTTATTGAGCACTACTAAATGCCAAGTGCCATGCTAAGCACATCACAGGTTGTTTCCTCCTCAAGAAAACACTTCAAAAGAGTTCATCATGCCCATTTACAAGCAAAGACAGAAAAGGCTCCCAAAGGTCAGCTCACTTTTGCAAAGACATGCAGTCAATAAGTGTCAGAGCCAGGCTTTAACCCCAGACCAAGTGCAAAGCTCCTGTTCTTTTCCCTTTGTTATACCACCTCCTTGCAGACACATAAAAAGACAAGTAAAAGGGTATATAGTAAAAAGGGTAGGGCTTCAAGATCACAGGTGAAGGGTCACTGATACTGTGGGGGAATTAGGAAGGCTACATAGCAGAGGTGACATTCAAACTGGATCAGGAAAATGGATCTGAAGAAGCTGTTTACGTGGAAGATGGGTGGAGGCAGATGACTCTGGAAAGAGCACACTGCTTGAAAAGAAACACAGAAGCATGAGAAGGTGTAGAGTGTATAGTTCTTCACAAACACTTTTATGTGGCTTGACTATAAGGGCATGACTAAGACAGGCAGGAGAAAATGCTGAAAGGGTCTGCCAGACTCTGTGGTCACAGAAGTAACTCAGTCTCTCTCCAGATGATGGAGAGCTGGGGGTGGCTCAAGGCAGAGGAAGGCATGGTCACATGTCAAGGGTACTCGCTGCCCTGAATATGCAGCACACACGGAGGTCAGCTCTCCAGGAACCTACCACGGGCGTGTGCAACAACCATGGGGCAAATAATAACCAGGGCTCCGTAAGAAGAATCTGACTATCAAATACAAACAAGCTCCTCAGCCTACGGAGAACGAAGAGCTGCACAAAGAAAAAAGATACAGTCAGAAAAAGCACAGCACTGTCTCCCATGAACACCCGTCTTCCAGCTACAAGATTAGGACCGCTTGCTTTGACCTTCATGAAGCAAACCAGAGCCCTTGTTACAGTTTTCATGACTCAGGAGTGGCATCATCCAGAGAGTCTCTCAGTAGCGAGATGGGGGAGAATTCTAGAGAAGCATTAAGGATATCGGAAGTAGCACCACCAGGCACATCGGCCCCTCCTTCCCACTCAAGCCAGAACATAACACAATGTCAACAGAGACATTGACGTATCGTCAATGGAGACAATAGAGAAGACACATTGTCTTCTCTCCCACTGGCTTCCCTTTCTGGCAAGGGGCCTCTTTGGTGACAGTTACACTGTCTTTTCCCTTTGAAGTCCTCTCATTGTGGTTTTATAATTTGGGTCAGACTCTGTCCCAGGAACCACCTCCACCTGAAAAAAGAAAGTGCAAAAAGAGGCAGTGAACTGCTAAGCACAGAGGACCCCCGTTCTCAGGCCCATCTGAAATGGGGCTCTGAGTAGCCAAATCTCAACCGTCCAGAGTTTGGCCCAGAGAGGGGGGGAGAGGAGACAGGAGAAGAAAGAGGATGGAGTCCCAGGCCAGGAGTGGTCTCATGTAACCTGCATGTGGCCCAGTGTCTGCCCCTTTCTGTGGCAGGATCCTTCAGTTGCTCTGACAGGACACGCTCATGTGATGCTTCCACCGGAGGTGGTACAGGCAAACTGAAGGGCTCAGTGTAGCACTGAATCACATGTGACCTAGGACACGAAACTTCTCTTCTCTGGCCATGGCTGGGTTGGACTCAGTGACCTCTGGATCCCTTCTTAGCTCTCACATACCCCCATCTGAAACCCAAGCCTGGCCTGGGACAACCATGCTTTTTTGGCCCTCCAAAAAAAGCTACAGGAAAACTGGAGTGCTACCACTGGCTAGATTTGACTATAATAAACATCACTTAGGTTGGCCAATCAAGGCCATCCACCCTGTATCTCTGAACAAAGTGACCAGTCTAAGGGAGCCACATAACGAAAGCAGATCTGGGGCGCCTGGGTGGCGCAGTCGGTTAAGCGTCCGACTTCAGCCAGGTCACGATCTCACGGTCCGTGAGTTCGAGCCCCGCGTCAGGCTCTGGGCTGACGGCTCAGAGCCTGGAGCCTGTTTCGGATTCTGTGTCTCCCTCTCTCTCTGCCCCTCCCCCGTTCATGCTCTGTCTCTCTCTGTCCCAAAAATAAATAAACGTTGAAAAAAAAAAAAAAAAAGAAAGCAGATCTAATATTGGTTCCTTATGAGAGATTTGATGTGGCCACTGGGAAAGAGAGAGAGAGAGAGGGTCTGTCTTTTCTTTGAGATAGCATTATAAAGCTTGAGGTTATCTTGGCCTGGGTACATCGTTACCATGTAGAGAAAATATACCAGAAAAATGACACCAACACAGAGGAAAACAGAGAGAAAAGCTAATGACAAGAAACAAATGTTACAGGATCTTTTTGAGCCACTTGATCCTGCTATGGCTGAAGCCAGAGCTACCCATGGACTTTTAAGTTATATGAACCAAACAAATATCCCCTCCCCCCATACTTTCTCACTTGAGCTAACTTGAATCAGAGTTCTGTCACTGGCAACCATAAAAATCCTAACTAATAGAACTCCCATAGAGGATTTTTGTAAGGAGCTTAAAAAAAAAAAAAAAAAAAAAAAAAAAAAGCATGGCCAGTACCTTAAAGACTGAAAGCTCTCATAGTATAGCTCCTCCACCATCTCATCCATCCAACGGGACATGAAGGGAAGGAAACTGGAAATGGTACAGTACCTTGGAGTGGGCAGGGCACCCAAGGTAAATACAAGGAGACTTATCATCTCGACAAATAGATACCTCAATAATTTCATTTCAATAACAGTTTAGTAACAACCTATCAAAGCACTGCCATTATCATGTACATTAGTTCTTCAAAACAATCCTGAAGTTAGTGAAACACATTATTTTTATCTCAAGTTTTGACATGAGGCAGATGAGGTCCAAAAGATCTGTTGACTTCCCTCCCCTGGTCTAGCGTCCAGCTAGTGGCCAGGTAGCATGACAATACACGGCTTCCTGACTCCTGGCCCTGGTGGCCACTCTGCCTCTCAGAACACACTGCCAACCCAGCAGAATTAACTTGGCTGTTCTAATGAAATTGAAAATTTTGCTCATGTAAAACTGCTGATGCTACAGTCAGCCAAATTCCGACCCAAATGCACATAAATCAGCGGGTTGTTCTTCCTATCACTGTAAAGCAAATTTGAATGTGGAAAACCTCAGCGCTGAAAAGGATCTTAGCAATCCTCTTAGCCAAGTTGCTAATTACATTGACAGGAACAAGCAGCCCAAGCAGGTTAGATAACTGTCCACCAGACCCGGTGCTTGGCAGTGGCACAGCTGAGACCAGAAGCCATGTCCCGGTGCTCCACTAGCCCTGAGTTTCCTTCCTGAATCTCAAGAATGGCTCCTGCTCCTATCCGAGGACTTGGTTCAACAGTTTGTTCACAGATAAGGAGAAGGAATGACCACTAAAAGCATAAGCCATTGGCAAAGGCTTCCTGAAGGAAAAAGCTAGAGAAGAGAGACTCCAGGAACATGAAATTGCATGTGGTGGCCCTGATAACACAAGGAATCTGGTGTGACCAGTATAGGGGGTGCCAAGAAAGGGACAACAGGCAAAGGCTGGATATGCAGATTGAGGTGGGCCAGGGCTCCCATATGAAAGCTTAGTCCTTGTATGCTCTTGCCAGTAGGGAATCATTAAAATCTGTTGAGAAGGTGTATGGTAGATGCAAAGCAGAATTGTGATTTAACAAGGACAATTTATAAAGAATGATAAATTTTTTTCCTGGGGCGTTGTGTTGGCTCAGTCACTGAGTGTCAGACTCTTGATTTTGGCTCAGGTCATAGTCTCATTTTTGTGAGATCAAACCCTGCATGGGGCTCTGCACTGTCAGCACAGAGCCTGCTTGGGCTTCTCTCTCTCTCTCCCTCTCTCTCTCTGCCCATACCTCTCTCTCTCTCTCTTTCAAAAACAAATACATAGGGGCGCCTGGGTGGCGCAGTCGGTTGGGCGTCCGACTTCAGCCAGGTCACGATCTCGCGGTCCGGGAGTTCGAGCCCCGCGTCGGGCTCTGGGCTGATGGCTCGGAGCCTGGAGCCTGTTTCCGATTCTGTGTCTCCCTCTCTCTCTCTGCCCCTCCCCCGTTCATGCTCTGTCTCTCTCTGTCCCAAAAATAAATAAACGTTGAAAAAAAAATTTTTTTAAAAAAAAAACAAAAACAAATACATAAACTTAAAAAAAAAAAACTTTTTCTCAAAAATTGTTCTTGAACTGTCACCAGAGAAAAAGATTTGCAGATTCTCGTCTCTGTAGCAGGGCAGGGGAGGGGTGATAACACAGACACAATTTCACAAACAAACGCTAGGACTTTTAAAGTTCATTCACTCACTGAGTGCTTACTATGTGGTAGGCACTATGTGATAGTAAGTATGCAGTGGTCAATAAAAAATCCAGTCCCTGCAAATAGGGAAACAGATAACACAACATCATCATAAGTTGTGAAAAGTGCTAAAAAGAAAATAAACAGAGTCCAGTACAGAAAACAATAGGGGTGGGGCCTATTTATAAATAGGTTGGTATCAGCCAACTACTGCTATATAATATACCACCCTCTAGGATTTAGTGGTTTAGAACAACAGCAACCATTTTTTGCCCCCTCGTGATTTTGGGGGTTGACCAGGCAGTTCTTCCACGGGTCTTGTTTGGGGTCTCTCTTGCAATTGGAGCTATAATACCCAATATGGTTTCACTCACTTGCTTGTCAGAGCAAGCATTCTGAGAGGGAGGAGGTGAAGAAGCTGCCAGCCCTCGCAAAGGCTGGGCCCAGAACTGGCACAGCATCACTTCCGCTGCATTTGGTTGCCTAAAGCAATCATAGTGCTAGCTCTGATTCAAGGGCAGGAGGAGAAATAAACTCTACCTTCCAAGGTGGAGGGAGAGGGAAGAAAGTGACACAGATTTTAGAGCCATCTTTAATCCACCTAGGTGGTCAAGGATGGCCTCTGTAAAGCAGGTAACATCTGAGCCAAGACCTGAAGGAAGAAAAGAAATCATCCAGCTAACAGAAAGGAGGAAAACATTTCTGACAAGAGAGAACAACATATGCAAGGATTCTGAGGCAGGAAGAAGCTTGATGTGGTTAAGGAACTGAAGGCAGTTAAGTTGTGGCTGAAGGATGTGACAAAGGGCAGAGTAGCCTGGGGTGAGAGGCGGAGGCAGCCAGGTGGGGCCACAGCAGAGCCTTGAGGGCAGATTTAAAGGCTGGCTTTCACTTGAAGTACAAGGAGAAATCACTCAGGGATACCAAGAGATACATGTTTGTCAAGGGTCACTCTGGTTGCTACATGAAGAATGGCTGGAAAGGAATAAGAATGTCCCCTGGCTTAATCAGAGATGCTAACTAATCTCAAAAAGTGACCTGAACTGGGTGGCTCAGTTGGTTGGGTGTCCGACTTCGGCTCAGGTCATGATCTCGCTGTTTGTGGGTTCAAGCCCCGCATTGGGCTCTGTGCTGACGGCTCAGAGCCTGGAGCCTGCTTCGGATTCTGTGTCTCCCTCTCTCTGCTCCTCCCCTGTTCATGATCTGTCTCTCTCTGTCCCTCAAAAATAAATAAACGTTTAAAAAAAATTTTTTTGAAAAAGTGACCTGAACTGAGGGGAGACTGTAATGAGCTCCGACATCCAAAACCCACAGTGACAACACTGAACTAATTCAATCAGTGATGATGAACTAACTTCCCTGTTGGTAGCATTACTACAGGATTTACTAGACTAGCATCCCGGAAGACAGAGATCACAAGTATCCTGTCCATCACTGTCCCCAAGGGCATAACAGGCCAACTGGCCCATGACCAACTTGAGCTTCTCAGAGAAGGACTGTGAAATTTATTTCATTTATGGTCCAAGATGATTACTGCCATATGAACTATAGTCAATGAGCACATCTGAGACATGCAAACAACTAGACCAGAAGCTAACTTGGGGTTGTTTGGGGAAAGGCCAATAAGGCACTGCCCAGCTTGCATTTTGGTTCATAAAGGGTTAACTTTCAGTTATCCAGCAGCTGTACTTCCAAATAAATGAAATGTTACCTTTTGTGTGATTAAGGATACAAGCGGAATGAGGGGAAATACTCCTGACAGTATCTTCAAAATTGTTCTCTGGGATATCTAAATGGCCCATTCTAGTACTTCTGATTCCCAGAAGTAAAAGGATTTTTAAGACCCAGGAGAATAAAAGAATAATGTCTCCATGAATGCCTTCCACCCATATGCTTTTGACAGATTTGTGCTAATAAAAAAGACCCCGAAGGCACCTTGATTTGGCCCATAGTCCTTCATATGTACAAACTGACAGACTCATCAGAAGTTGGCATACACTTACCTTGCTACTTCTGAGAGAGTTACAGACTCCTATACGCAGGGAGTAGGACCTGATTTATGGAGAGGAATGGAAACTTACGGGCACAAATTAAAATTAATTAGCATGCAAGGCAAATCTTAGCCAGAGACTCTAAAAGCTGTGTGCCACCAGTACCCCCGTGGAACTGGGTGGACTCCCACAGGTATAGATAGTTCTATGGATTCTCCACTGCTTGGGCTAAATGTCAATGAAGAAATGACAATTATTCTCCTCAGTGGGATTTCAGAAGCACTTGAGAATTTAAAACCAAAGCATTGAAAAGAAAGGGTGCTGAGTCCTTGAAAATAGCTCCAATGTAGTCAGTGAAGATGCTGTTAGCAGCCATTCTGCTTTCACTGTGGGCAAACCAAGCACAGCCTTCCACATCAGTCTCTAGGTAACAAAGATTTCATTTCATACTTCCTGTCTCCATCTCGAGCACAAAGAGCATTTGTGAAAATCAGTCCCCACCTCACCTGTCCATACAACATAGCAGAAGTAGCCTCTGCATCCTGTGCAGAAATCAGTCTCATTTGCCGTGAAGGTTCCAATTTTAATGATCAGAGTAATAATTTCCCATATGCTCCTATTCTATATATGACTCAATCTATCAGAAACCATTCTGCCAGATCGAATTCCAAGCAATGCCTAAACATGCTACTATAGCCTGGGACTTGGGACCACATTTCATATTCATTTATTGCAGGATTGATCTGTCTCTAACTATGTGCTAGAACCAGCCGGTCAGAGAGGAAATTTTAATGCATGACCTTTTCAAAACCCCTCCATCTCTCATAGCAAAGTCAAACTTGGTTAAGGGTTTATTGACAGAGGGCTGGCCATTTACTACTGGTCACCTCGTTAGCTTTATTTGATAACTATGGCTCTTAGAAACAACATTCTCATCAAATGAAAATGTGCTTGTGTCAGAATATTGGCAGGGAGACTTACATCATTCAATCTGATTATAAATTTGATTAAAATTGCAATGATAGCCTACCTCCCACGGTTACTATCCAGCCCCGGAAACCACGACTAATAAATGCATCATCATAAACCACTTAAAACATAAAGGAAAGGAGGTGGGGGGGAGGGAGGAAGGAAAGAAAACCACTCCTTAAAAAAGCTACGGAATTCAACGGTAAAAAAAAAAAAAAATCTGAAAATGTAGTGATGGGGCTTTTCTTTCTGTTTCTCTCTCTTTTTTAAACCCAATTAAGCAGGGGCTTACATTTGAGAGCTTATCAGAGTTTGCTCTCCAAAAGTACATGTGAACGCATTATTCTGGGCATTTTGGCAGCAGCCTGGCGCCGCGTCATTTCGTGCTATGGCTGAGCCCATCTCCCTGGCATTTGCAAACATTGGGGACACGCTTTTCTCGTTGGCCAGGTCCGCCAAGGCGGCCAGAACCCCGCAGCGGCGAGGAGGCTCCATTTGTCCCAGCTGCTGCTAACCATCGCGCCAAATCAATATCCCGTCAGAAGGCGCTTTCACCGCAGCAATTGATAGCGCCCCCGAGGCTCCGTGACGTCGCCCGTTGTTTGCTAAGCGAAGGAAAATCCCTCTTTGCACCCTGGGCTCTGACCTCACTCCCAGCGGAGCGCGCCTGCCTGTCCTTAATCACCCGTGAAATGGTGCAGGGGGGGAAACGGTGCGGAGGAGGGGCGGCGCGGAAATAACCCAGGGGACGACCAGATGTGACTCATGCTTTTCACCTTTGAAGGGAAGTCACATTTTGGAGCAGGATTCCACTCTGGCCTGCTTCCAAGGGACACAAGAGAGAGAATACCCTTCCTGTTCTCCGCTGACAAGGACCGTGCAATGCAGCTGGAAGAAAAGGGCCAACATCAATAATGCATCGGGACCATGGCTGACATAGTTTTCGGCTATCTGGGTAATTGAGCAGTTGTCAAAATATAGCTCTAAAAGGCCATGTGTGGACAGAGCCAGCACGGTTACTGAAAGGGCAGACTTAACCCTGCATAGTATCCAGAGGACATATCCAATCTCTCCTCCTCCCCAAAATAAATATTTGCTGCCAATGTGAGTCAGTAACAGTACTAGTAGCAGTATAGTAATAACAACAGCGACTGTTTATTGTATATAGTATGTACCACCCTCTTTGCAAGCATGATAACCCCTGAAACCCCCACAGGGAAACTTAACTTGCCCGACGTCATATCGTAAGTGGCAGAACTGGATTTGAGCTGAAGCCTGTCACTGGCCTACCCCACCACTATGGTGTCTCTCAGAAGTAGGTGTTTTTGCGTAAAGTAGAAGGCTGATTCCATGTGTCTGATCAACAAATAGTTCTCTGACCCAGAACCCTCTGACGATGGTACTATGGCTTTGCAATGGCAGAACACTGCAAGCCAACTTTAAGCAGCTTTATAGTCAAGAATGAGGAGAGTGGGGAAGTGACCACTAACCCAAGACCACACTTGCAAACAGTGGCAATATGCTGAAATGAAAAGGACCCTGCAGTGAGAAACTTAGCAGCTAGTCTCTTAGCAAATGTCAAGTATACAAGACAGTATTATTAACTAGAGCCACCGTGCTGCACATTAGATCCCCAGAAAGCATTCATCCTGTGTACCCAAAACTGTGTACCCTTTGACCAACATCTCCCCATTTCCCTGCCCCCCACACCATCCCTGGCAGTCACAATTCTACTCTCCACTTTTATGAGTTCAGCTGCTAAGGGGGTAAATCTTAAGCGTTCTCACCACGACCACCAAAAAAAAAGGTAACTATGTGAAGTGATAGGTATGTGAATTAGCTTTATTGTAGTAATAATCTCACAATATGTACATGTGTGTGCGTGTGTGTGTGTGTGTGTGTGTGTATGTAAAACCATCACATTGTGCACTTTAAATATATACAATTTTTATTTGTCAATTATACTGCAGTAAAGCTGGGGGGGGGGAGAGTCTACAATTGTCATCATGGGAGCTGTTTCACTCATTCATTTGAGGATCTACAAATAGACCCTTACCTTTAGAAAGCCACAGCACAGCCGTGCCATGTGCCAAACAGGTTTCTGGGAAAGCATGCTCTTTTCCCAAGGGTTTCCAATGACCAAAAGGGAACACACAGTTTGGGACTCCAGAAAGAAACCCCACATATCACATACCCAGGAAACCCTCTTATCACCCACTCCATTGTCTCGTTTTTGCCTCGGGAGCATTTTTCCTTCTCTCCAGAGGAGAGACCCCAGTAAAAATTTTGCTTGCTTGCTTCATTAAGGCAGGACAAAATACTTCCTTGGTACTATTTTCTTGCCTTTTAAGCCTCTCTCATTCCTTTCATCTAATTTTTCTGTTGCAAAAATGAAAAGAAAACGTCTTCCTGGAATGATACATGCAAATGAAGAGGCACTGGTGGGAGCTGAGATGAAATGCTACAGAGCTGAAAATAATGCACGGAGCTAAGCAAGCCAGCGGGCTCCTCGTTGATAACACAAATAATAATGGTGGTAATCATAATAATAACAGCAATGTATTAATAATAACAGCAGCAACGCTTCTGCATTTATCTCCCTTTGGGACAGTCCTTTTCTTGCCTTTTCTCAGGTTTCCCAAATCCGAACACGGAATTAGGCGGAGGGCCTGAAGGGAGGGACTCTGCCCTCTGTGATCTGTACTCAGATTAATGAAGCATTCATAACACCTGTGCTTACACTTCTCACACTGTCATCTCAGCCATCTCGGGGCTGGTTTCAACTGCGTCTGAGCAAGCCTTTAAATTCCAGCAGCACCAGGGATTCAAAAGGCAATGACCTTGACACACACACACACACACACACACACACACACACACACAGGCTTTCCTCTCACCACCCAGGAAGCTGGGGGCTCAGCACCAATACCAGACAAAAGCCACCTTCCACCCTGGAATTAATCATCATTTCAGAGTTTCCATTACAAATCTCTGTTTAGAGAGCCCAGAATAGCAGACCAATCATGGGGTTTTAGAGTGGTTTTAAACTTTTATGGATCAAGGACACTCTTTGAGAATCTGATAAAAGCTACAGATTTTCACTCTATTTAAATAAAATGTGTACACTACGATTTGCATATACAAGGAGACTCTTGGACTCTCCTGGAGCTCATCCAGCCTCCTTTCCCAAAAATCCTACTGTGGTTCAAAGATGTGTGTGTGCGTGTGTGTGTGTGAATCTAGTTTGTTCTTCTTAGCACTAAAAGAAAATGCTATGAACTAAAAGGAGAAGATAACTAATAAAAAATATAATTCAAGTTCTTCAAAAAGGGAACTGTGTTTAATGAGCACGAAATACATGCCAAATTCTCTACCAGGTATATGATACGCGTATGTGCATTTAATCCTCTTTATAATCATGCAACAAGGGCTGTGTCTTTCATATTCACCTCTCCATCCCTAATGCCTTTCCCACTTCTGGTCCTCCTCAATTACTTGCTGGATGAATTAATTATTACTCTTTTGCAGATGAGGAAACTGAGCCCCTGAGAGGTTAAGTAACTTAAATCAGACAGGGAATAAATGCTAATAGAGGCAGGGCTGAACTCCTATCTGCCTGTCCCCTTTCTCTTGTGCCTTGATGAGCATTTGGTATAAGGGACTAAAGCAAAGACCCAGACATAGTATACAAATGATATGCTCTGTTGGTGGCAAGAGTTGTGGGAAAGAGGAAGAGCAGAGTAGGTGGGCTGGGAGTATGTGGAAGGGCTGGGGCAGGTCGCAATATGGATCAGGGTGCTCAGTGGTGGCCTCTGTGAAAGACGACATTTGAGCAGAGCCTGGGAGGAAATGAAAGGATGCACCAAGTGGAGGAGTATGCCAGGGAGGGGAACGGCCTGGGCCGGTAGTATGCCTGGTAGCTCAAGGAACAAGTCAGGAGACCAGGGGGAGACTCATAGAAGGTGGGGTTGGAGAGGCGATGGGGGTGCTGTGGAAAGACCATGTGTCAGTCATTGCAAGGACTCTGGCTTTTACTCAAGGTGAATGGGAACTCACTGCAAGATGTGGAGTGGGGCAGAGGCATGATCTGACCTCATCTTACAAAGACCACTTTGGCTGTTGACGTGAAGACGGAGGGTGGTGGGGAAAAGGTAGGGGTGGGGAGACCAGGTATGAGGCCACATCCAGTTTTCAGGCAAAAGATGATGGTGGCTTGGCCAGGATGGCAGCAATGAAATAGAGAGAAGTATATCCTGGACATGTGAGAGAAGAGAGGAGGAGTTAAGATGACCCAAGAAACAAAACTGACATCTGTTCAGGCTCATCCCTGCCTTCTAGGTAGGCAAGCCTTGAAAGCCTGCTCTTATTTTCAAGGTCTCAAAACCAACCTGAGAGAAATAATATGTTTACAGTCTTCAAATACGTTTCTTTTTTTTCCATGAAAGAGATATTCTTGCGTATAGCCTTGTGAGAAAAGAGGAAGGAAGGACTTCCTTAAAAATTGCATGTTTTTCACTTCCGAGTTCTCGAAAGCAAGCTTTGGAAAAGTGTTTCCTTTGTCTTACTCCCTACCTTCATATCTAAGGCTGCATGGCCTTCCCTCCTGCTCTGCTGCACACCAGGTCAGTACTGGAATGTGCTCCCGCTGTCCACTAAACACCAGTGCTTCCAAAGAGCTTTCTGAAATGGTGAGCTCTAGGCAGATGCTGACTTCCAGGTGACCCGAATCTGACACCAGGAGTGAGAAGCCAGGGCTGTCCCCTCTGCTCCCATGAAAAACACAGACATTCCTGGCTAGCCTAGGCTGCCAGGCAAATGTTGAGCCATCAGCTCTGGACACAATCAAAAGTAAATGTGGAGCTCGCTTCCGGATCCCACTGCGCAGCCAAGAAGACAGTCCACGGGAGGTTAAAGCAAAAGTGCTGAAGGATTTGCAGAGGGTAAGTCTCCCACTTACTTCCATCGAGGGTTTGCTTTTGAAAAAATGCTATGGTGGAAAAGCCAGGATGATAAGAAAACCACATTTTTGTAAGGAAAAATGTATTACACATCTACTATGTACGTGCATGGCACTACCATCTTGCTGAATTCCACACAACATCCTGGGAAGCCAGCATCATTTTCTCCATTGTTCAGAGAAGCAAAGGTTAAAGAGGTTAAGCAACTGGCCCAAAGGGATCCAGCGAGTCAGTACAGATGTCTGACTACAAATAACAGCTTCCACCATAGCTGCCTGTAGGCTGACTGACTGTCCTCCGTGTGCCTGGGACCGAGAGGGCTCTCAGGAGGCAGGATTTTCAGTTTGAAGTGCAGGAAAGCTCTCAGGCAAACCAGGACGAGAGAGTCACTCTAGCTGCCTCTTGAAATGAAAATATGCCCATAAAAAATGCAACCATTTCATGAATATCTAGAAAATTCAGTAGAATAATTTAAGTCTTTAAAAAACATCATTGAGAAAATTAAAAGTGCACACTCTTATTTAAGGTAAATATGTGCTCCAAAGGGGCTCACCTTTAAGAAAGGCAGGTTTCTTTTCTTTTCTTTTCTTAATAGCCAATCTTCTGCGATCACAAGAGTGAGTCCTTGGTGAGAATTTGCTGCAGAACATTAATCCCCAATTTCCCACACATTCAACTCCACACTAGAATCGGTCCTCCAGCTGACTCCCAAAGCACACTTGCCAGTTGTGAGTGTTCCCAAATCCAGTTGCCTTTTGCATCTGCTTGCTGCAAAATGTCAACCGCATCTCTTGCTCGTGTCATTATGATGTATACCCCTGACCAATTTACCCAAGGACTCTGGCCCGATGTCTTGCTAAGGGGACATCAGTGAACTCAGCTACCTGAGATAAGATTCAGCTGCTTAGAAAGCTGGTGTTATTTCTCCAGAGCCCAGGTTACCGCATTTGCTAGTACTGCTCCCTCACTCATTTCACAGACATTTATGCTAATTTTGTGCCAGGCTTAGTGCTGTCATCTTCCAGCAACTCATCAATTGGCAAAGGATTCCCTTTTCAAGGAGTCTCATTGGCATAGTGTCCTGACAGATGACACAGAAGACACTATCCTCTTTTTTATCATCCAGTGACTTGATCAAAGAAACTGAGGCATCAAAATAAGCCAGAATAGTTGAACTGTCACACTTGGCCCCGTGAGCTTTGAGCAGCCAGCCCGGAGGTGCCAGAAGCCCTCGACATGAGCTTGTGTGTTTCGGACACCACTAGCAGGGGGGATCCCCGGGGCAGAAGAGCCCTTCCTTACACCTTTCTCCACAGGCTGGGAGCACAGCAAGGCACAATCTCTGGCTCACCTCTGAATCTCAGGGCTAATGCCCAAAAGGCAAAGAAGGCTGAATGTGTCACTCTGACCCAGAAATAGATGGAGAGGGACTCCTCCTTCTCTAGCAGGGGTCTCTTCTCCCTGCTTATCTCTGCTCTTGCTTATGCAGGTCTCCCCCATTGCAATGGTGTGCCCATATATGTTTAACCTGGTACAGGGGGAGCCCTTCTTTGTAGCATTTGCTGATTTCTGCAGCGTAAATACTCCCACCATGGCTGATGTCTGTGGTGTAAATACTCCCACCATGCCAATTTGAAGCTACCAACATGATGTCACTGAACACAGAGCTGGGAAGAAATGCTCACAGCCGCCTCCAGCACACCACCACTCAAATCCTCACACCAAGAACTCAACGCCTTATCTTCCTTTGGTTCCAGTCTTCCAATTCTTGAATGATGGGTGAAAGCAACTGTGCTGTTGTAACAAGGGCCAAAAACAGAGGCGGACGGGGGAAGTGCATGACACTTTGCTTGACTACAGTGGAGGGTGTGTGGATTTTTACGGCTTCAAGTAATTTCTTTCCCGAGTGCTAAACAACTTCACATGCTTTATTTCAGTGCAACTTAAAAAGCTGCCATCAAAGAGAGAAAGTAGTTCTCATTAAACAGATAAGGAGACCACCTCCAAGTGGGTAAGACCGTCAACCAAACAACTACATCTGAGTCCCAAGCCCTATTTATTATTTATTCTTCTGTTTGTATCTCCCCATAGAGGAGTCCAAGGGTTCTGTCTACAGTGTAGTATGATGATGGGGGTCCCCCGTTTTAATTCTTTCAGTGGCTCCCTATCAATCACAGGATGAAGTCCCAGATATGTGTGTAGCATGGCATAGAGGCCATCTGGCTCTGATCCCACCTCTCCTCACTAGCCCTGCAAACTTGTCTAAACTCCAGCCATAATACTCGAGATTTCCGTAAAATGACCGGCTCTTTCCCAACTCTGGCCTCAAGTCGTACCTTCCACCTGTCCACTATTGGGGACACACCTCCTTTCCGGCCATCCACCATCTCCAGCTAACATCTGCATAACTTTCTACTAACTTATTGTCCTTATTTCTTTGAAAGACACTCTGCTCCCTCTAAACTAAATAAACTCTTTGAGAGCAAGGACTGGGCTAGTTCATCCTCCAGAATATATAGGCAATTTTTAATAAATGCCTGCTGAAATCATCTTGTTCTTTCATTAAGAAAACTAGTCCTGCTGCTCAAAAAGACTTCTGCATGCTCAGATTGCCTGAAGACTGACAATCTCCTTGGGAAAGAAAGCCAACAGTGGTGGCATTTCTGATGAGGCTGAAGTCAGACAACAATCAAAAACTGTGTTCCCAGGACACACAGATCTGGCATCCTGTGTGGGTGTACATCAAGTCCCACCTTCACTGACAGTTTCTTCCTTCTAGCCAGTGGCATTGGAGCTGTGTCACTCCCAGCAGGACAGGTGTGCCCTTTGCGGCTGTGTCACAGTGTGCACCTGCAGAGGTTATGTGGCTTGGCCAGAATCACACTGGGTGGGGGAATACCAAACAAGACACAAGCATTTATTATCATAGTTCTACAGCTACAAACGAGGCTATAAGTAAAGTGCCTACAGAATAGCACAACACAAGGTCCTTCACACCTGGCTCCTCTCCAGCCTCAACAGGTACCAAATGCAAACATCTATCCCATGCTTAGGCCAATATTTCCCATAATATTATGTTGCACGGAATTCTAAACTGACATCATAAAACCAGCCTTTGGTTAAATAAGTTATAGAAATGCTAGGTTACCAAATATGAAGAGGGTATCTTTACTGGAGGGCATCTGAGAACTTTAATATGCTAAGGTGTATCATGAACCTCCAAACTGAGGTATAGTATGTAGAGATCCCCAGACTTAATGGACCATGGAAACTCTCACTCACTTCCTTCTTTGGTGGATCACCTTTAGTCACTGATACTCTCCCAATGTAACTTTGAGAATCCAGTTCTAGCCTCATGAATTCATTCAATCACTGAGCAGGTGAGGCATTTCAATCAAAGCCAAGGAAAGAAGCATTAATGGTTTTGGAAGATTTTTTTTCAAGCCCCCATCAGAGGGAAATACAGGGTGAAGTCAGACAACAGAATGTTAAACAGAAAATGTTAAAATATCTCCAAAACAAAAATTTTTAATCCCAAGCCATAATGCCATACAGAGCATCAAATCCTGCCAAGAGAATAAACTATTTATTCCCCTTGACATCTTAGGATTCTCTTCATGGTAGAAAGAGCACAGACTTGGGAATTAGATCCACCTGCATGCAAATCTTGGCTCTGCTCCTATTCACTGGCTCTAGACTGCCTTGTAGAGCTGTGGTGAGAATTGCAGAAGACAATGAATACCCACACATAACAAAAAGCAATTAATTCACACCTTAACATTATTATTTTTCTATGATATGGAAAAGATCCCAATATGCCCTGTGCAAATAGCCTATGCTCTTTCTTTATAGAAGTGATGGTTCTATTCCAAGCTCTGCTTTATGGCCTGGCACAGGATGAATCTGTATTAATAAAGACTCTCCAGAGAAACAGAACCAATAGGATAAAGGATCATATATCTATGCATATACAGTTGGCCCTGAACAACACAGGTTTGAACTGCATGGGTCCACTTATACATGATCTTTTCAATACAGTACGGTACTGTAAATGTATTTTTCTCTTCCTTATGATTTTCTTAACATTTTATCTAGTTTGCTTTATTGTAACAATACAGCATACAACACATACAACATATAAAATGTGTGTTAATTGATTATGTTATTAGTAAGTCTCCCAGTCAATTAGCTATTAGTAGCTAAGTTTGGGGAGTCTAAAGTTATATGTAGATTTTCTATGATGCAAGGGGTCAGTGCCCCAAACCTCACATTCATTGTTCAAGGATCAACTATATATGTATACATGTACAGATATGATTGTGTGTGTGTGTGTGTGTGTGTGTGTGTATATATATATATATATATATATACACTATGTATGTGTGTACTTATTTTTTAATGTTTACTTATTTATTTTGAGAGAGAGACAGAGAGAGAATGCTGGGGAATGGGAGAGAGAGAGAGAGAGAGAGAGAAAGAGAGAGAGAGAGAAAGAGAGAGAGAGAGAAAGAGAGAGAGAGAGAGAGAGAGAGAGAGAATCCTAAGCAGGCTCCACTCTGTCAGCACAGAGCCAACACAGGGCTTGATCTCATGAACCATGAGATCATGACTTCAGCTGAAATCAAAAGTTGGACACTTAACCAACTGAGCCACCCAGGCACCCCTATGTGTATTATAAGGCATTAGCTCACAAGATTATGGAGACTGAGAAATCCCTAGATATGTAGTTGTTAAGTTGGAGACCCAGTCTGAAAGCCAGCAGGCTTGAGAACCAAAAACAGATATTTCAACCCAAGTCCAAAGGCCAGAAAAGACCATGTCCCAGCTCCCAGGCACAGGAGGCATAAGAAGTTCCCTCTTACTCAGCCTTTTTGCTCTATTCAGGTCTTGAACTGATTGGATGAAGACCACCACATTATGGAGGGCAATCAACTTTACTCAGTCTACTGATTCAAATACTAATCTCATCCAGAAACAACTTCACAGGCAAACTCCGAATAATATTGGGCCAAATGTCTGGCCACCTCACAGTCCAATCAAGTTGAAACATAAAATTAACCATCACAACATCTAAATACAGCTACTGAATTAACTGAGTAAATGTGGGATTTGGGGCTGTCAGAGACCAATATGCCAAGAAGCAAACTGAAATGCCAAATGACAATCAAACTCTAGTGCCAAGATACCTAAATAACTGAAGGAATTATTTAATAATCTAGCTACAATGAGCTATTCAACAATCGTGTCTGCTGCCCACTGACTGATTCCCAAAGATTAGCTGATCGTGCCTCCAACTTCAATACCAACATTTGGGGTCATGTAAATGAAAGAGAAAATGCTCTTAGCCATCAAACAAAGCATCCCATGCCAACAGCAATGTTTTGTTGGTTTGTTTTTTAATCATATAACTCTACCCTGTTGGTGTATATTAAAAAAAAAAAAAAAAGAAAAAACAATGAAGCACCCCAGCAAACTTCTGCCCACACTGAAAAAATGAACAATTAAAGAATACACTGAGACTTACACTGGGAAATATGTAGATAAATAGAAAAACAGTTGCCACAGGCACTAAATGCAACTAAAACCTCCATTCTGCTGGACTCTTCACACTCCATGTTTAACAGGAACATAAGTCACAAAGTAACAAGGCATGAAAGGGGAGAGAGACTAACAACTGCTGAGCATTGTTGTGCCAGGCAGTGTGCCAAGCCCTTTAAAGACAATGACCCACAATCCTGATACAGATATGCATTTACTTTCCCATTTCATAGATGAGAGAACTGGAGTTCACACAAGCCAACTGACTTGACCTTGGAGAGTCTTTCTTCTCATGGACAATGAGAATTATATAGATGATTGTATTTGCCCCTTTGTTAAAGATGCCAGGAAACTCAAGTTCAAATGATCTTAACATAATCCTTGCTTACAGATTTTATTTAATGTCTGGTTTTTTTCTTGCACCCTTGTAAGCCACACCAAATCCTGTATGAATCAAAGAAGAAGAAGGATGGGTAGAAAGATGGACACACAGGACATCTGGAAGGATGATCCAGATTTCTCTGATTCCAAAGCTTTTACTCCTTTTACTTCATTAAGTTGGGAATATTTGGTTGAATTAGGTTTTTGTTCTGCTGTTTTGCTCTGTTTAAGCACCCTTCAGGATTTTCTAGGACGAGTCTAGATCTATATACCTTGGGCCTGTTATAAACCTTTGAGTAATTTCCTACAGGATCATTCCCATTTTATCTCCCCTATTGCATGGGCCCACAGTTCTTTTTCTAAATCACTAAACTATCTAAAGAAGTTGGTTCCTGGTACTGAAATTTAAAACATCTACTTATGGTCATAAATGAATATTGAACTCTCTGTAAGAGATGCATGCCGCAGTATTTAGGGGGAAATATACGAATGTCTGCAACATACTTTGAAATGCATCAAAAAAACATAGGGGAAGAATAATATGGACTGATGGATGATAGAAAAATAGATGGACAGATCTGTGGAAATGCAAATATAGCAATTGTTAGTTACAGCGTCAAAATGGTGCATATATGATGTTCTCTGTACAATTCTATCACCTTAACTATCTATTCAAAATTTTTCATTAAAAAATATTGGGGATTCATAGAGACAGTGTAACGCCAGGGGCTGGGAGAGGGGGACAGTTTCAGGGGTGCCGCTGGCTCAGATGGTTGAGCACCGACTCTTGATTTCAGCTCAGGTCATGATCCGAGGGTCATGGGATCAAGCCCCATGTCACGCTAAACGTGAAGCCTGCTTAGGATTCTCTCTCTCTCTCCCTCTGCCCCTCTCCCCAGCTCACACACTCTCTCTCTAAAAAGTAAAATAAAATAAAATGCCTTTTTAAAAAGATGATAAAAAAATCAGATCCAAATTAAAATCTATATGGAGAGGGTAGTAGTGGCAGTTCAACAACGATGTGAATGTAGTTAATACCACCAAATTTGACACTCTGAAAGAGTTAAAATGATAAAACTTATGTATGTTTTATACATAGAATTAGAGAGAGAGAGAAGAGAGAGAGAGAAGAAGGAAGGAAGGAAGGAAGGAAGGAAGGAAGGAAGGAAGGAAGGGGAGAAGGAAGGGAGGAAGATTGAATTATTCTGCTATATATTGCTATAGCAGCAATAATTGCTCTTGCAAATACACAGAAGGAACAGAACAAAAAAATAGATTCTCAAATATTTTTACATATATACAAAAAAAGTGAAGTAAAATATATTATATGCACCAGACCAAAAAAAAAAAAAAAAAAGATTTAAGTCTTAAAAAAAAAAAAAAAAGTTATACACAGATTCCTTGGTTTCAGTAGAAGAAAAGTACCTGAAGGGAGGAAATGTCATCTGTGGCCTTATAAAGAACCCTGGACTACATCTGACTTTGCTTCTAAAAATTTCCCCTAAATCACTGTGTGCAGTTCATACGTGTTTCACCTCCACTGTGTTAATGTTGTCATCTGGAAGAAAAATGTGGAAAAGTGATACCTTGGGTCCTTTTCAACTCTAACATTTTATAAATTGTGGATTCTTCTGCATGTTTTTTTTTTAAAGTTTTTTTTTTTTTACCGTTTAGTTATTTTTGAGACAGAGAGAGACAGAGCATGAACAGGGGAGGGTCAGAGAGAGGGAGACACAGAATCCAAAACAGGCTCCAGGCTCTGAGCTGGCAGCACAGAG
The DNA here is from genome assembly GCF_022079265.1 of Lynx rufus. NCBI lineage: Eukaryota > Metazoa > Chordata > Mammalia > Carnivora > Felidae > Lynx > Lynx rufus. The sequence goes on from NW_025814856.1 coordinate 123,961,755, forward strand.
CCCGACGCGGGGCTCGAACTCACGGATGGTGAGATCGTGACCTGAGCCGAAGTCGGCCGCTTAACCCATGGAGCCACCCAGGCGCCCCTCTTCTGCATGTTTTATAGGAGTCCTTGTACATTATTATTAGATAGATAGATACTACATTGACTAATTAAAAAGACAAAAACCACAAAACCTCTTCTGGATCCCTCTTGTCGGCAAAATCCCGTCTAAGTCCTGAACACGCATACAAGGCCCTGCGAGCCTGCTGCTCCAGCCACCACCTCTTCCGTTTCTCCCACCTTTGACGGGCTACAGTCATTCCCCCCTTCTCAAGTGTAGCGTCCACCGTGCCTCTGAGTACGTTCTCTCCCCTGGCCGGAGGTCCCTGCTCTGCCTCCCCTCCCCTCGCACCTATCTTCGACCTGGGGACACTCTCCCCTGGTTCACTCTGAGCCTTCCTTTGATCCAGCTCACTAGAACCCCCCCAGTGAGCCCCTCTTGGCACTTCACCTTCTTATGCCCACACCCTTCATCATCATCACCGCCAACATCAAAGCAGTTATGCTACTTCCTGCATCTTTCATTTTGTTTGTTTGTCTGGGGTTTTTTGTTGTTGTTGTTCCTTTCTTTCTTCATTTTGCTTTGTTTTATAATTGAGATAGAATTGACATATAACATTATATTTATTTTAGGTGTACAACACAGTGATTTGACATTTGTAGGTGGTATGAGAGAGGACCACTGTAAGTTTGGTTAACGGCATGCATCCCCACTCTCCACCTCCTACTACCAGTTGTACTCACAATGCACCTTTTTGAATATGCCTGTCTCCTTGGTGAATGAGTCTGTGCCAGCAGCCCCTCAGACTCCATTCCACTCCCAGGCACCTAGCACAGCAGGTGGTACATGGCCATTTCTCAGCTAATGTGGACAGAACAAAAGGAAAGAAGAAGGGGAAGGAGGGAGGAAGGGAGGAAAGCAACATTTCTGTATGTCTCATCAAACTTTAGGCTGGTTTAATATGGCATTCCTAAAGAAGAAATTCTTGTTTGAGGAAATAGGTGGTATAAATTCTGTTGTGCTTTGGTAGGAAAATAAATGCATAGTTCTGGCTGCTCCCATTAGTCATCCAATGCCATAAATTAAATTCCTGCCTGGTGGCATATTAATCTACTATGCCCTAAATTACACACTCATGCACAAATGCCAATATCTACTAAATTAAGGAAGAAGTAAAGATGATGTTTTATTTTAATTTTTCAGAAAGCCATGTAAATACTTCAGTCCTGGCTAAGGCAGTACATAATGCCTTACAGAGTCAGACATTGACCTTCCCTTTTAATCTAGATGGATCCATCCATGACCCACCTACTTGCCAGAATAAGAAAGGTAAGCCCAAAACACCAGAGTATCTAAGGTAATGCCCAACATGATCACACATGCATGCACAAATACGTGCATGCGCATGTGCACGTGCACACACACACGTTATCCTGATCCTGACCTCTTTGCTGAACAACTTAGTCCCAACCCACAACCCTTCCTGAGGACAGACCTCAGGTGTTCCTATGTTCTCTCCAATACTTGAATAAATGTTCTGGAGAAAAGGAAAAAATAAGACAAACTGATTCAAACCCTTCAGAACTGGTTGATATGATTCAACATCACCTTGCTCTAAGTAATATAACGCCCACATGGCACAATATAGAGGATCAACTGAATATCTTGATGTCACACTTGATGTTACTCCTCACACTGGAATCCCTGGCTAAACATGAAACCATAGTGCTATAAACTAAGAGATCCACATCCAAATTCTCTTGCCCCTGAACATAAGTTGTTTGTTCCTTGTTACTTTTTAAAATGTCTTTTCAAAAACTGTCACAAAAGGAGATCAACCAGCTTCTTAAGCATATGGATGTGATATCAACCAACAAAGTTATTCTTACAATGGATTCCCCACAGAGGGAATTACTGGAAAGTAATGATAAAACTTTGGTTTGGGTATTCTCAGATACCCAAGATATATTTCCTGGTCAAAGACAACTGAAAGTTGGTTGGATATCTAAATTTCTGGATTCTTCTAAACGATGATCTATAATACCAGATATTCTTAAAGTTATTAAATAATTAGAAAAGGAGAACTCTTCCACTGCATTTGTTCACTCAGACTACATTTACTGAGCACATCCTGGGTGTGTACCTAACATAGAGCATGATTCCTTTGGGGTTTCCTGAAAACAGAGGCCCCCTTTGTCATCCTTTTCCACAGTAGTCTACTGATGCTCTACTAGTTTTTGAGCCTGACAAACTTGGGTTTGGATACCCATTCTGCCACTTAGCCACCATGGCCTTGGGCAAGCTATTTAACCTCCCTGAATCTCAGCTTCCTCCTCTACAAAATGAGGGTAATAATACTATTCTCAAAGGGTTGTTACAAGAATGAGGTTAGCAAGCCTATATAAAGCACCTGGCATGTTGCCTACCTCAATGTCAACTCCTTTCCCTCCTTCCTTTTCTATCTGGCAGGAGGCAACAATTCAGGAAAAACTGTACTCAGGCCTGAGAGGTCTATAGTGACAACTGCTCCCACAGCATGGCATGCTACCAAAAGGGAGACAGAGTGGCAAAGAGTGACTTTTGAGGTGACTGCTATTTAGCCATTATGTTTCTGGTGTGGTCTCCTGGAGACTGCTGCCAAAGGCAGGCCATGGAAAAGCTGGTTCATTATGGACATTTTTCACTTTGCACATGCATCCATGGAGACCTTTCAGCCCTCCCTTGGGTATGGTGGGATTGCTTCACATAGAGAAATCAGAACTGAAGGGTTTCCTCAGGTGACTGAGGAGCATGTGACAACCCACATAAAACCATATCCTATTCAATAAGGAGAGAAGTTCCTGCCTAGGCCTGTTGAAACTCAGTTGCCACTTACAAGTATAGAGAATTACTTAGGCTAAAAGTACAGGTCCAGGGGATGCTGGTTAAATATAGTCAATTATGTTCAGGGTTGTATCATCCTACCTCTCCCATGTAATACTCCACCCATAAGCATAAAAATGGACAAAAGGAATGTGGGGGAGACATGGTAAAAGATTCCAACAGATATCTAAAAGCAAGAAAGAACAAAGAGTACAGGCTGACTGTGCTACCAAAGGAGAGAATACTACAATCACTCCTCTACAAGAGGAATGAGTCGATTCATCCTGCAGAATCCCAAAACCCAAAACCTGAGGAGTCAAGGTCAATGGAAGGTACAGATGAATATGGAGCTGAGGACAGGGGTCTTAGCCTGCCTCTTATCCCCATAGTGCTGGCCACCAGACAGATATCTCCCACCCACTCCTGCCCAGCAGGAGGTTAGAAGATTCTTGAGAAACTGAAGAGCTCCAGAGAAAATATCACTAGATACCAACATGGGATTCCCCAAAGAGACCAGCCAAAAAGCTGCCCAATTACCCTGCAGTAAAGCCCAATAGATTAAAAAGCCCAATCACATAGAAAGGGCTTGCTATTAGGGGCGTCTGGGTGGCTCAATTGGCTGAGCGTCCAACTTCGGCTCAGGTCATGATCTCACAGTTCCTGGGTTCGAGCCCCGCTTCGGGCTCTGTGCTCACAGCTTGGAGCCTGGAGCCTGCTTCGGATTCTGTGTCTCCCTCTTTCTCTGCCCCATCCCCACTCATGCTCTGTCTCTCTCTGTCTTAAAAGTAATTAAAAACATTAAAAAGAAAGAAAGAAAGAAAGAAAGAAAGAAAGAAAGAAAGAAAGAAAGAAAGGGCTTGCTATTAGCTTTCAGTGGTCTTAAATATGAATGGACAATGGTTGCCATGTATTTAAGAAAATCTTTTAACATGGTAAGAGTCAAAAAATAAATATTAAATATAACATATATATATATATATATACATATATATATATATATTTGAAAAAATAAAAAGAATCAACCCAAAGGATTAGAAGATTGGAAAAATCTAATATAAAGTAAAAAAGAGAAAGAAATGGAAAAGCATAGACAAGATCCTTAAAAATAAGAGCACAATCTAGAATATCCAACATCTGACTGAGCAGACTTCCAGATAGAGGAAAGAGGAAAATGGAAAGACGACATTACCAGAGGAATAATAGAGTAACATTTCCCAGAACTGGACACAAGTTCCCAGATAGATTCAAAGGGTGCTCAAAGTGCCCAGCATAATGAGAAATAGGACATACATCAAGGTATATCATCATAAAATTTCAGAACAGCAGGGCTAAAGAACATATATTAAAAACTTCAGGGAGGAGGATAAGCTCACAGTTCACATAAAAAGAACTGGAATCAAGGAGCATCATAGTTTTCAATTATAACCCAAGAACCTAAAGGCAATAAAACAATGACAACTGTTTTGGAAAAAAATATCTTCCTCAACCTAAAACTAAGCTTAGCTAAAATTTCAAACAAGTATAAGAATAGAATAAAGACATTTTCAGACATGCGAGGTTTAAAAAAATGTATTCTTTTTCTCAGGCAGCTATACAGGATATGATACCCCCACGGCTCAACTTGACTTCTTTCCTAAGTTGGATTTCCTTTTCTTGGGTCCCATATCAAGATAAAATAAAGACGCTTAATACTAGTGATGGAGCCAAAAGAAACAGTACACTGACAGGAGGGAGGAAGGAAAAATGGGAATCTGGTCTAAGAAAACTGAGAAATTTTAACAATACTTTTATTTATTGCACATTATATTCAGTGAATATGACAGAATTTACATAACCATTTTTAAACATTAGGAGTTGAATTATTTCCAATATTTATTATTGCTGCTCAGTAACACACAATTATCTTTTTTTCTTTTTACCTTTTAAGCCTCTTCACCCATTTCTCCCACCCCCATCTCCTGCCTCTGGCAACCACCAATCTGTTTTCTGTATCTATGAGCTTGTTTGGTTTTTTGGGGTTGTTTTTTTTTTTTTTTTGCTTTTTTTTAGGATATAAGAGAGAACATATAGTATTTGTCTTTATCTGCCTTACTTATTTCACTTAACATAATGCCATTGAGGTCCATCTGTGTTGTCACAAATGATAAGATTTCATTCCTTTTTTATGGCTGAATAATACTCAATTGTATGTATCTATCACAATTTCTTTATTCATTCATCCATCAATGGACACTTCGGTTGTTTCCATATCTTGAACGTTGTAAATAATGCTACAATGAATATGGGGTTGGGGGTGGTGCATTTATCTTTTAATTTTCTTCAGATCCTCCATACTGTTTTCTATAGTGGCTGTACCAATTTATACTCTAAGAACCTGCCAAAGTCCTCCCATTCAGATTGCTATTGAAAGCCCCACTGTTCCCAAGCTGGTGCAAATAAGAGTCACACTGCAAAGGAAGATCTAAGCATGACTGTTCAAAAGTCCCCATGATTGCCATGACCAATGAGATGACAGGAAATAGAGAAGGAAGGTATGCTTCTAGCTTAAGGTGATAGACAAAACATACACACTTATTCCCTCTCTCTCCCAAATTTCTACTAAAAGAGACATGAGGGTTTTTTAAGGTATGAGGATACAAAGATAAAGCAAATGAGAGAAAATAGAAAAGCAAAAATATTTTGAAAACTGGAGAGCAATAAGATGAGTAGTAACCACCTCAGGAGACCCAAGAAAGGCTTAGTAATTGGCAGTATTCCTCTGGTACAAAAAAGGAATAAAATAAGCTAATTGGTTGAAAAGCTGGTTAAGAATCACATCTCAAGATTTCCTGCTATGCTCCATATATAATACAATTCCTTCATCCCCAAAAGTCTGAAAGATTTAGTCTTTGGGGAGGGTAAATCAGAACATTTCTGGAGACAGAGAGGATACCCAGCCCTCTTCCTCTTTAGCTCACGGCATTTTGGCAGATGAGCATTTAACTTCTAGACAAGATATTGGAAGATTCTCTTCTGAGGAATCTGAACCGGCCAAAGAAGAAAAGAAAAGAAAAGAAAAAAAGAAAAGAAAAGAAAAGAAAAGAAAAGAAAAGAAAAGAGAAGAGAAAAAAGAAAAAAGAAGAGAAGAAAAGAGAAGAGGAAAAGAACAAGATATTGATATCAGAGATCCCGCCCCCAAACAATTCAACCAATCATGGTAAAGTCTACAATCTAGAAGCACCACCTCACCACTCAGTCCCCACCCAAATACCGACGTGGCATTTAGTGCCCTTTTCTTAAATATGAACAACCAATACAGGGTATCAGACATCTGAAGGACATCTCTAACATAAAAGATTGGGAATAACAGCAGAGAGACTGAGAGGAAAAAGAGAATTTGTAAGGAGATTAAAATTTAAAATAAAAATAAAAAAAACTATCACCCTTCACACATACCTTCCACCACATCAATAGGGTTCCTATATAATGAAAGGGGATTACAGCTAAAAGAACTGCAAGCCTCAGATTCCATTTAAGGAACCATCAGAACAACCCAAAGACAAGAGACAAAAACAAAGACACTAGAGGAAATGTTCACCTCTGACATGACAGCTATGGTAAACATGATCTACTTCCTAAAGAATTAGCTTTGGGGTGCGTGGGTGGCTCAGTCAGTTGAGCATCCTCGGCTCAGGTTATGATCTTACAATTCTTAGGGGTTCATGAGATGGAACCCCCCCACCGCTCTACTGGGCTCTGCGCTGACATTGGGGAGCCTGCTGGGAACTCTCTCTCCCTGTCTCTCTTCCCCTCCCCCTCCCCCATGCATGCACTTGCTCTCTCTCTCTCTCTCTCTCAAAATAAATAAATATTTTTTTTTAAAAAAGGAATTAGACTTATCTACCTCCATTCCCTTTACCTGATACATAATATGTGGCTTTTAACAAAATTTGTAAGTCATGCTAAAAGCAAAAAACATAGTCTGAAGAGACAAAATAAGCATTAGAACCAAATTCACATTTTGGAATTCTCAGGGAATTTAAAGAAACTATAATAAGGTGCCGGTTGGCTCAGTCAGTAGGGCCTGTGACTCTTGCTCTTGGGATGGTGAGTTCAAGCCCCATGTGTGGTATAGTGTTTACTTAAAATGACAAAAGTTAAAATAACTGTAATAAATATACTAAGGGCTCTAATGGAAAAAGTGGACAACATGCAAGAACAGATGGATAATGTAACCTTAGAGACAGAAACTCTAGCAAAGATGAAAAGAAAATGCCCCAAACTAAAATCACTGTAACATGAATAAAGAATGCCTTTAATGAGCTTATCAGTAAATTGGACATGGCTAGGAGGAAAATCAATGATCTTGAATATATGTCTGTCAAGAGATACTTCCAAAACTTAAATGCACACAGAAAAAAGAAAGAAAGACAACAGAATATCCAAGAGCTGTGGGACAAGTACAGAAAGTCTAATATATACATAATAGAAATATCAGAAAGAAGAAAAAGAGAAGGGCAAAAATGTTTTAAGTAATAATGCCTGAGAATTTCCCAAAAATAATGACAAACAGCAAACCACAGATCCAGGATGCTCAAAGAACACCAAGTAGTCTAAATACCCCAAATCCACATTTACACTTATCATATTCAAACTGAATAAAATCAGAGACAAAGGGGAAATTTTGAAAGAAACAAAGCAGGGGGTATCCCACCTACCTACACAGAAACAACTATAAGAATTACACTGGACTTCTCTTCAGAAACCATGCAACAAGTAGAAAGTAGAGTGAAATACCTAAGGGGCCAAATGGACAAACAAAAACTAAAATACCAACCTAGAATTCTGGGTCCAGCAACATTATCCTTCAAAAGTGAAGGCGAAACAGACTTTGTGAGACAAGCAATAACTGAAAGAATTTGTCACCTAGACCTGCCTTGCAAGAAATGTTAAAAGACATTCTTTAGAGAGAAGAAAAATGACACAGGTCAGAAACCTGGATATACATAAAATCAAACACACACACACACACACGAGGAGAAATAAATAGAAATAAAATAAAATCATTTTTCCTTTTTTCCTTTTCTTTTTAACTTTATTTTAGAGGGGTGGTGGGGGGAGAGGGGCAGATGGAGAGAGAATTCCAAGCAAGCTCCACGTGGAGCCCGATGTGGGGTCCAATCCCGTGACCCCAGGACCATGCCCTGAGCCAGAATCAAGAGTCAGATGCTCAACTGACTGAGCCACTCAGGTGCCCCTAAAGTCTTTTTTCTTGTTTTTAATTGATCTAACAATTTGTACAAAATAATAATAGTAATCATGTACTTGATAATTATAGCTTACGGGTAAGTAAAATAAATGATAGTGATGTCATAAAGAATGGGAGGGTAGAATTGGGAATTCTTTGTTACAAGGTGCCTGCACTACCTGTGATCTAGTATACAGTTACTTAAAAGTGGACTTGAATTGATTATAAACGTATATTGCAAACTCTAGAGCAGCCACTAAGAAAATTTTTGAAAGAAATATAGTTGATATACAAAGACAAGAGAAAATGCAATCATATAAAATGCCCAGGTGAAACTGGATGAAGGTAGAAAAATTAGGAGACAATAAAAAGAAACTAAAAATAAGGACAATGAAGAGAAAACAGTAGTAAGTATAATAGATATTAATCCAACTAATACTAATTAGTATTAGTAATTAGTAATCCAGTAATTACTCTAAATGTGAATGGGTAAGTATACCAATTCAAAGACAAAGACTATCATAATGACTAAAAAAAAAAAAAAAAAAAAAAAAAAAAACCCAGCTATACACTGTCTACACAAAACTGAACTCTTATATTTACCTTCAGTGAGACAGGAAATAAGAAATAACTCTTAGAAATTAAAGATATGATAAAAAGCATTAAAAACTCAATGTGTCATAATATAGGTTCTAAAGGACTCTTCCACAGAGTAAAAAGAAAAATAAAAACACATAAAAATAGAAAAGATAAGAAAATTAGAGGATCAATCCAGGAGATAGTGAAGGCTCAAAGGGTTTGCTCAGGTCATGATTTCAGAATAAAATTATAGAGAGGCAAGATCCTCAGACTCAATCCTTCCCTAAGCATTTATTGTGCACTGACGATGTTCTAGTACCATGACAAACATCAACATTTGGCTCTACAACTGTATCAAATTGCTCCCTCCTTGTTCTAATAAGCATATAGGATGCATAGCATAAATGTTCGTAAGTTAGAAAATCTGGCCATGGTTTCTTGCTGTATCCCACAATGTCAGATATCAACCCAGGTCTCTTCTGGCCTGAGCCATGCCCACAGAACCAGGCTGGTGGGTTGGGCCAGAGCATGGAGATTTTTAAATGGAATGAGTCACTCATTCAGTACACTGGCTACCATATGCTTCTGTTCCAATGTTTGTGCCTTTTCAGTTCAGCCTTACCCCTGGCACACATATATTCTATCTGGTCCACATTCCAGGACTTGAGGTAAAATAAGGCTCCTTGGCCAAGAGAGCATGCAGGGAACTGGCCACAAATACTGTAGGAGCACAGGAGTGAGAGAGACACGGAAGTTCAGGCTTGGGGTACATTTATCAAGTGCCCTCCCTATCCTGGGCACAATGTGTCACTGGGGTATAAAAATTACCAAATGCATAAATACTGATGTACAAGAATTCTCTTCACACCGTTGTTTACAATCACAAAAGCAAAAACAAAAAAAATAGCAAATAACCTAAATATCTGAAAATAAGGAAGAGGTTTTAAAAATCCTAATACATCCATATGAAGGAAGGGATCACACAGGCTTCAATAACAACAGAAGTTTAAATACATGGATAGATGGATAGATGTTTGTTGCTCTGCCAGGGAAAATATTACAAAATAGTATATACCTGTGGTTCCATTTTTGTTTTTTAATAAAAGTAAGTTATAGAACAAATGAATAAACAAGCAGAAAGCAAAATTGTACCTATAAATACAGAGAACAAATGGATGGTTGCCAGAGGGACGGGGGGTGGGGAATGGGCCAAATCAGTGAAGGGGAGTGAGAGATACAGGCTTCCAGTTATGGAATGCATAGTCATGGGAATAAAAGGCACAGCATAGGGAATATAGTCAATGGTATTGTAATAGTGTTGTATGCTGACAGATGGTAGCTATACTTGTGAGCCTAGCATAATGTACAGAGATGTTGAATCACTGTGTTGTACAGCTAAAACTAATGTTATATGTCAACTACATGGAAACTTTTTTTAAAACAGCATGTCTAATGGATCTAAATAAAGCTTTCTCAACCTCAGTACTATTGACATTTTGGACCAGATCACTGTTGTGGGGCTGGTCTGTGCATTGTAGAATGTTCAGCGGCATCTCTGGCTTCTACCCACTAGGTGCCAATAGCTACCCCCCACCTGTAACTACTCAAAATGTCTCCAGACATTGCCAATGTTCTAGGGGGTGGGGGTGATCAAAACTGTTCCCAGTTAAGAACCACTGCCCTGATGAAGAAGTCTGGAAGGGTACACAGTATAGATTTTGGTATTTACTATTCAATAAATCTTAACCATGGTTGTCTCCACTTGGTGACATAACAAGTGATTTCTTTTTTCTTCTTAGAAGGAAGGAGACTTCTGAGGTATCTTCCAATTTTTATAACATTAACATGTATTTCATAAGAAATTATTAATATTTTTAAAATACTGCATAGTCAAGTTGAAACAAAGAGCTCTCCCGGGTCAGTGGAGTTTGTTAATAACCCCAAAATGAAATGTACAATTTCTGTGCTCGGATCTTGAATGTCTATACTTAGATACACACATAATACAGATGATTTTTTAAATTTAGGCATTAACAATTCTAGAGATGAGAGGGACCTCTGGTGACCCTTTAGTCCAGGGATAAGCAAACTACAGCCATTGGCTAAAACCAGCCCATTACCTGTTTTTAGAATTAAAGTTTTTGGGGAACCCAACCACCGGTACTATTTATGACAGCTTTCACGCTACATTGGCAGAACTGAGTAGTTGCCACGGAGACCATATGGCCCACAAAGCCTAAAACATCTGACCCTTTACAGAAGGAGTTTACTAACCCCTCCTCCCATGCATGGGCATCTCCTCTAGGACAACCGGCCCCAGCTGGGACTCACCTAGGCACCAAGGCTTCACCAATGCAAGGGCAACGCATTTCTTCACTGGACAGCTTTGAGTGACAGTTTTGAGTTGTTGTTTCTTTAACTCTTGACCGAAACCAGCTCCTCTATGACATTCTTTGTCCCTACTTCTGCCTTCTAGAGCAACAGGCAACATTTCTACCTACTCTTCCCCACTTTGACATCCTCGCTTTCTCTCACTGCACATCCACAGATCTCTACCTTGAAAATATATCCAGAATTTGATCACATCTCCCACGTGCACTGCTTCTATTACACCATCTCTTACCCTGACTCTAGCTATAGTTCCTAACTAGTCTCCCTGCTTCTGCTTTCACCCCTCCTCAATCTCTTCTCAGGTGTCAAAGTGATCCTTTCAAAATACAAGTTGAATCATGTCCCTCCCCTGCTCAAAATCATCAAGTGGCCCCCATCTCTCACTGAGTAAAAGGCGAAATCTTACAAGGGCATACAAAGACCCCACATGACCTGACTCCATGGTCTATCCTCCCGCCCCTCCCCCATCCCGCCTTTCCCACTCTGCTCCAGCCCACCATCCTTTTTGACATTTCTTAACCAAGTTACTCCTCCAGGCCTTTGCACTTGACCTTCCCTTGGCCTGAAATTCCCTCTCACATGTCTGCAGGTCTCACTTCCTCACCTTTTCGGTACTCTGCCCAGAGTCGCCCTCTCAGAGAGGCCTTAATTGAAATTATAACCCCTCAACTCACTCCAGCACTCTACGCATTCCTTTTCCCTATGTGACTCTTCTATAGCTCATCTCCTAGTGACACGCTCTATGTGTAACTTATTTACTCCTTGCTATATATAGCACATGAGCTAAATATGAGCAAGGGACTTTTGTCTGTTTTGTTCGCTGCTATTTGCCTACCTAAAACAATGCCTGGCACATGTAACATTCTAAATAAATACCTGAATATCCAGCATGCAAATTCACCACCATGGGTACACATGTTCCTCTCAATATACGCATATATATGAATTGATTTTTTTTATTGTACTGAAATTTTTTTGAAGTATAGTTGACATGCAATGTTATAGTAGTTTCTGGTGTACAACACAGTGATTTGACAATTCTGTAAGTTTTGCAATGCTCACCACAATTCTTGAGGCAACTGACAGAGAGCCAGTTCTGACTGGGAAAGTATGCATGCATTCTCACTATCTCCATTAGGAAATTGAGATAGTTGTCAAAGCTGTCTTAACTCTCCCTGGCCATAGGCTGACCCTGCAGAGAAGAAGTGGCATTGCCCTCTACAAGGGTTTGCATTTCAAGATAGACATGTAGATGTGCACAGGATTAGGGGCAGCCAAACAGAGCCATTAAACCAAGGAGAGTAATATGTTTAGATCATGTGTAAAGAAGGGGAAGTATAATTTACAGGGGCATGAAAAGGCCATGTCCGGGGTTGAGATGAGGTATACCAAACCCGTGTCAAGAGAAATCAATGAAGGATCATGAAAGAAAATTGTCATGAGGGGCATGTCATGGGCCATTATTATAGCAGGTTCTTTTACTGCCCTTCAGGGTCAGATTATATGTGAAGAAACTGAGGTTTAGAGAAGTCACTCACCCAGGACTACAACACACAAGTATAAATACAGGTGTGTGTCTTCAAAGCCCATGAACTTTCTACTATATGATATCTATTATCAAGAGCTTAGGACAATGCCTAGCACACAGAAAGATATTCATATCAGCACTGTTTTCATTACCAAATCCTACTGCCTTGCATGAAGAAACCATGACACCTGAGCAAGAGTGGGTCTTTCCCTTGACTAACCAAAAGAAGACTACAGCTACGCATTTGGCCCACAAGCCCCACTCTGCTGGCCCTTTTGGTCATCACCTCTTACCCTTCCCACCCTTTCCCTCTCTCTCTGCCCAATTTAAAGTGAGAGATGAACCTCAGTCTCTACACCACTGGAACGACGAAGCTGATGAATCATCGTCCCTCAAGATGGTGCTGCTTCCACCAACCCAGCAGCCTTTCAGAGACTGCCATCTGATTAAACCCCATAGATGGGTGGTATTTTCCAAACTACTGCATTTAAGATCTCAGAAACAGGTGTGGAAAACAACAACTGAGCTTATTAGAAGATGACTTTAACTGCCTGAGAGGAAACTAAAAATCTCTTCAAACTCCCCAGAGAAATTTCAAAAACTCCAGAGCGGCTTGAAGCACAACTACACATTTGCTAGAAATAAAACATCTCACGTCGAACGTACTCTCATTAAGCAAACAAAGCTGGAGGGTGCTGTTGGGAGGCAGTGGACTGACACAAATTACACTCGTAGTGAGGCCTTGCACACACACCACAGCGGGAAACAGGGTTTGTAACCAGATGGTAGAACAAGACTTCTGAGAGTAAGGGGTTCTTCTCATCCCTTCTCTGTCCCACAGCAAACTCAAGAGCACTCTGAATCAGACTCAAAAGGATGAAATATTTTAAAAGTCTCAAAAATGTAAGCAAATGAAACCAGAAAGTACTAAAATTACATATCATATCAAAGTCCTTAGATTTTTAAGCTTGGAGCAGAGGGGCAGGTGTGAAGTGACAATAAGGATGTTTCGGAGACACCAAAGATAATAAGTTTAATTATAGATCTTGAAATCTTCTAAAAACTATCAGCACCTTCATAGCATTTTAAAGACACAAAGTTGTGAGTGTAAGGTACTGATTATATTAAATTTGTCAGAACCTCACCCCCATTGTACAAAACAGTGCAGGGAGCAGAGATGGAGTGAGGTGGCAAGAAAGGATGGCTTGGTCACAACCAATTAGCCTGAGATTATGGAACCATGGTTGGCAACTGGGTATTTCTGGAACCATAGAAGTGCTGGGAACCATGAGCTCATGAAGTCAAAGTCTGTTGGGGAAACTTATGTTCAGACCAGGAGACCTCTGGACTATATTCAGGCGGTAGCCAGAACTACAAGAAAAGGAGTGCAGAGCTAAGAAGACAAGATAAGAATAAGAACAGCTTGGGAATGGGGGAGGTGCACCCCCACTCTGTGGGGGCTGGTCAGCATAGAATGGCACAATGTCAGAAGAAAGGTAGACAAAACAAGATTCAGCAATAGACCCCTATAAGTTACTTGCCTGCCCACTTAACAGGAAAACTCCACAAAAAAATGAATAAAATTGGTTTTCCTTGATGTTCTCCCAACCTCATTTTGGTATCTTCACCCAGTACTGCTTGCAGTCATTCATGGTTACAATATTATCTTTCAACCAAAAAAAACCCCATAATTCTCTGTTGCCAAAAGATGACTCATCAGAACCTAAACTTTCTAAACACCTTGGGAATCATAAAGGAATCTCTGTATCCTCTCATAGGTTTTCCCCCAATTCTAGATACTAGAGCCCCCCACTCAGCGTTCCACCTCCAAAATGATGTTTTCTCCTACTTTCTTATATTATTTTCCTCCTCTTCCTCCTTCTCATGCTTCTTCAACTTCTCTCCTCTTCCTCTTCTTTTCACATATTCTCTTCCTTCTAAAGCTTATTGAATGAATGACAGAAGTGATCCAGCTTCATTCTTAACAAATGTTTCACCAGGGGTCCCAACTCATTTTGTTGAATCAGCCATCCTTTACCCACAAATTAAAAAGCCTTCTTTGTTACGTATAAAACTTATATACTTGGGTCCATTTATGGACTTTTTACTCTATTTTCTTCATTTATGTTTACCTATGGTTGAATCTGTACACAGTGTTTTAATCATTATAGCTTCATAAATCCATTGTTCCAATAGTGAACACCCTCCCTTCTAAAAATAATTTGTTCTTCTATTTCTACTTTTGTAAGAGATTTACTCAGAAACGGACATTGCTAACATTACACTTAAAAATCCGCTAAGAAGGTAGCTCTCATGTTAAGTGTTCTTACACAATAAAATAAAATAACTTAGGAGGAGAAAAAGAAATAGATGTTGCCTTTTGAAATCAGTTTATCTGGCTTAGACTTTACTTGATCATGATATTGTAAGATGCAATTTGATAACGTTTGTAGACTTTTATGTCTATATTCAGAAAACAGACTGGCCACTAGTTGTCTTTGAAGTGTAATTTCTACCAAAAATCATAACCAAAATTTGCAAGGTTGAGCTCACTATATCTTCTAATTTCTAAACTCTGTGGAGCTAAATATTCCTAATAAGGAAAGATAATCCAAAAAAAAAAAAAACTAGTCTAGGCAATGTGCCAAATGGTCAGTCAACAACAGTGTGATAATTTAATCATTACAGGATACACTTATAAATGTAGAATGAGTGAATGAATGAATGAATGAATGAAGAATAAAATGGAATTTCTCCAATTCCTTTGCCCCCTCAGATTCTTCCTTGTCCCCAGCTCTCTGAGGTGAAAAGATGAAAGTTGCACTGGCAACTTCTGAAGAGAACAGCCATCAGAGGAAAGAACTATACCTCCCAGAAGGCTTTGCATAGTGGAAAGATGTGACTTGTGAGAAGCTCATCTTGCAAAGCTGCATGTAACTATGGAACCAAATTGCAGGGACAAAACGGCATGGATGAGATAGGTCTGCTCAAGTAAAAGTGCAAGAAAATCCCAAGAGATTTGGAGCATTAAAATGAAAGAAGGAGGGATTTTTTAAAAGATTCTTAGCCCAAGCCCTTAAAGTTCCTAAAATATCAGAGGTGTGAGTCAAGAAAGTTTTGTCCTTAAATGTGACATTTCTCTGGGGAGTAACTGAAGGGTGTTTTGAAACTTGAGGCGATGTTTTGATAGCATTACTGTAGTCAATCCATTCCCCCTTTTATTGCTGTACCTAGGTTTACTATGGGGTGCTCATACACTACTCAGTTTGTAGATGATCTGATGTACTTCTCTTTCTCCTAGTACACAGCTATACCTACCACATTGCCAGAGGACACTCCTAATGTGCTCAGCAAACCCCGTAAGATAATACACCTGCTATTCTCAAGGGATGGGAGTAGAGTGTCCTTGCTGCTTCTGATTAAAGCTGATGCATCATAATAACCAAGACACAGGCAGAGTTTGTCAGATTTATTCCAAGTAAACACCTTAATGACCTCCCCAAATGGCAGGGGGGCTGCTCATAATAGACACATACATATGTAAAACAGCAAAAGAGAAGGTGCCAGAGTTTTTCTGCCACCTGTACTTTCCTCTCCAGATCCCACCACCTGGGGTGAGAGTGATGATGAGCTGTGGGAAACACAGAAGGTGCAGTAACCTTGGAAAGCTGGGAGCTGAGGGAGCAGTGAGCTAGAGAATGAGAGGAAACCAGAACAAGAGAGGTTGGTCTGAAAGCCCTTTCAGTCCACAGTCCCCATGAGGTGATTTGTGTCCTCTTTTGCTATTGCTTTGGACTACAAAACTATAGAATTACAAAACTCATGCTCCTTACAACCCTATAGTTACTTCTTCCCAGAGCTTCAGTCACATCTCTGGACAAGTTCATCAACAGCACCCTATCACCCATTCCATGGCAATAAGATAAGCATTTGAAGGGAGTGCTTAACACTCCTCATCTCACTGTGACTTCTTCAACCATATGGCAAAAAGCATTTTTATTTGCAAGTTATTACTCAACTATGCAAGTGAAAAGCTCTGCTTCTCTGCTCCTGGGATCACGCAGATGCAGGATATAGAAATCAAAACCCTTGCTCGGTATGCATCTGGAAGCCCCTCAGAGGGAAATCGTCCTTGAAATTTCTACCTCTCTTGACATGATCATTCTTCTTCCTGTCCAACCCTTCAGACAGATTTTGTTCTAAAGGTCAAGAAAAAAATATTAATCTCAAGCAGTTTGGCTGGCTAGGCTTTCCAAACTATTTGACCAAGAGCTATTTGACCCAACTTCGCTAATAATAATAATTATAGGAAAACTATCTCATGTGTAAATGGGACTTTATAACTTGTATGGGATTCTGTGTACATGATCCCTTTGGGCCTTAGGGTCTAAGGTACAGATTAATTTCCTCTTTTATAAACAATAAAGCTGAGACCCACTGCAGTTGAGAGATGTGCTCAAAATTATTACCAGAGCTGTAAGTAGAACCTAAGCCTTCGACTCCAGTATAATACTCCTTCACCTCTTAGTGTCTTCAAGTGTTTCAAACTTATAACAACTGGTCAGTTTACCACATATGTGGGTACATACATGGGCACATATACATATGTATGTTCCCAGATCCATAGTGATGTCCCCTCCTCCATTCCTTTATATTGCTCATTTGTCTTCTCTCTTATTTTCTTGATCAGTGTGGCAAGAGGTATATTTCTTATGGTAGGTTGTAGTCAAGTGTTCAAAATCCGCTGCTTACCTTTTTCTCCTAAATGACGATAGAAATTCTGGAATAGAATAAATTATTGAGAAATTAAATTGGTACCATGCTTTTAATTTGGGGGCAGGACGTTGGGAACTCAATAGCCAAAAGAATTAAGTCTTAAGGGGAGAATCCCCTTCCCCTCCCAAGAGGGAGCTGGTCTCTATGTCTTTGAAGGCTGGTTTCTGTTACTCTCAGGGAAGAGTGAAAAGGACAATACTTTAGGATAAATTTCCAAGGAGAGGACAGATGCAACAACAGGAAGAGAGACCTGCCCTTTCCCTAAGGGTTAGAGTTCTAGAACCTGGGAAGTCATGTGAGTATGTTTGGGTCATCACCATGGTCAAGCCTGCAAGGAGGGACCTTAGCGGCATCATCACAGACAAGCATAAAAGCAAAGTCTGACAGACATAAAGAACCAGGTCTGAACTGGAGCATCTAGGAACAAAAGGAAAGATACCAATGATTGTACCACAACAGAATTAAGGTCAGGTCCTTTCTTCATTTCCCAAGACGCACACAATTACTGATATCTTTGCAAGATTCCATAGAGAAGAGAACCCCCATAAAAATGAACATTAGAATTCTTTACCAACTATAGCTAGTATAGTTTAAAGCCAGGTTTGATTTCATTTAGAAAAATTAAAAAAAAAAAACATGACATATCTTGTATCATTTTGTGGTTGCTGTATGCTATTTGTGATACTAGGATGATACAACTGACTTTGGATCCTACCCAGAACTGCTTCTAGAAGGACTCCTCCATGATGGAGAGTAGCACCAAATGCCAAGTCAGATAATATATGAGAGGGTATCCAGGGCATGGAGACCAGGGAGCTAAAAGGTGCCAGATTTAATGGCAAGCTGAAAACGAGTTTTTATTTTCTCCTCTGTCCCTCTCTCACTGAATCCCTGCTTTCCACACTGATTCATGGATATACTTGGACATACTCTGTTTATACCAAAATTCCAAGTCTATGAAAAGCTCAAGAGGTTCTCAGGGAACTGGAAGAAATAAAGGGAGACTGCAAACACTCAAGCTACTAAGCCAAAACTGTCATCTAGAAACATACAGAATGACAGTGAAAAACCCCAGGTTAAGCCAAAGTCTTAAACATACCTCCAGATTAAGGCTCCTACTGGGAGCTGCTAGAGGGGGTCTCAGAAAAGCAACAGTGTTAATGGGAAATGCTCCAGTTTCCATAACAGCCTAAAATTGACTGTCCCATGAGTTAAGAGGGAATTCCTTCCACCTGACTGGCTTCAGCTGGGACATCAGTTCTTCTCTGCCTTCATACTCAAACTGTTCTTTCTGGGTCTCAAGCCTGCTGGCATTTCAACTGGAACTACACCATCAACTCTCTGGGGTCACCAACTTGCCAACTACGGATCTTAGGATTTATCAGCCTCCATAATCACATGAGCCAATTCCTCATAAAAAATCTCTAACTCTTAAATACAAAGAACAAACTGCGGGTGGCTGGAGGGGTTGTGGGGGGCAGGGGGGATAGGCTAAATGGGCAAAGAGTTGCTTTAAGGAAGACACTTGCTGTTGGGATGAGCACTAGGTATTATATGTAGGGGATGAATCACTGGATTCTACTCCTGAAATCATTATTGCACTATATGCTAACTAACTTGGATGTGCATTTTTAAAAAATTTAAAAAAAAAACATTCTGATCACAAACTATCAAACTATATATTTATTATATCTATAATATATATATAATAAAAGAAGACCTTCTACCTTAAAAAAAAAATCTCTATCTATACATACATTCTATTTGTTCTGTATGTCTGGATAACCCTGATACAGGGATTAATGTGGAAAATCAACTTAAGAGCTCCTCAGCATGCAAAGAAAAACACTGAGGAAAGTGCTTTAATATAACAGGAGCTCCTAAAGAAAGAGCAGAACCAATGAAACAAGAGTAATAATCAAAGTCATAATAGAAGAAAAATTTTCTGGCTTGATCTGCAAATGCTATGACTGTCTACCAGAAAAGCTCAAAAGAGAACAAATAAGAACTCAGAAAGAAAAGTAACAAAATACATTACAAAAACTAGTAATTTTCCTATACATCAAGAACAGTTAAGATAATACAATGCGGAAGGAAGGTAGGGGGTTTCTAACAACAACAATAAATATAAAATACCTAGAAATAAGCATAACAAAGAACCATATAAAAATTGATAGGGTGTCTGGGTGGCTCAGTCAGTTAAGTTCCTGTCTTCATCTCAGGTCATGATCTCCGGTTTGTGGGTTTGAGCCCCATGTCGGTCTCTGTGCTGACAGCTCAGAGCTTGGAGCCTGCTTCAGATTCTCTCCTTCTCTCTCTCTGCCCCTCCCCTACTCACGCTCTCTCTCTCTCTCTCTCAAAAACAAATAAACGTTTTGAAATTTTTGATAAAATGTTCTTGAAGAATACAAAAGAGGACTAGAATAAGTAGAGAGTACTTCCTGAACTAAAAGATTCAATATTGTAAAGATGTAAATGATCCCTAAAGTAATCTATACATTTAATGCCATTTCAATAAGATTGGGGGATGCATGTCAGAGACTCTAAATTTTTCCTGAAAGATTAAATGTACACATTGATTAAGATGTTTCTGGGAAAAAGAACTGGTATTAAAAGGAAACTTACCCAACCAGATCCTAACAGATATTTTATAAAGCTACAGTAAATAGAACAATGTTAATGCTAAAGCAAAAAGAAAAAAAAAAAGGGGGCAGATTATTGGATTCGAATTGGAAAGTTAAAAAAAAAAAACTGAAGTAGACTTCAGATGGCATTTAACACTGGTAGAAATAAAATTTTATTGGCAGGGGCGGGGGGAGTTTTGCATTGACCTTATTCATTTTGCTCTTTTTGTTGACACCTACCCCTCACAGCCCTCAGAATTGGTTAGTTCAGTGTAACACAAGAGCAATAGAAGGTTTGTGCAGGACTATGAGAGTAGTGGCTGCTGATCTGTTCCTATTTCTGCAGTTCTGTGTGATAGATTTGTCTGATCTGGGTCAATCGGGCTCCATAACCTGAGTGTTCAATACCTCCAGAGGCCGCCCTGCTGCTGCCGCAGATCCCCAACCTTTCTCAGGACCTGAAACCCCTTCTGCCAAAAGCATATTGTCCAGTCTCATTAGCTGGGCATCGGGAGGATCCTCCTTCTACGCCCCTCTGACACTAAGACCTGTTTTCCCCTTGATCTCAACACAGGACACTGAAGAGTGCAGGTTCCATTCTGTGACTTGTCAGGGCATGTTTCTTTGCTTGTGCCACATCCAAGCTCTGGTTGGTGATGGTCATCATGTGATAGAGGATGTCACCCATGTCCTGCTTCCCGCCATTGCCATCCGCCCCTTTATGGCCATGTTGGGGAAGGTGACAAGGCAGTGCCCCCCTGCACTGAGTGGACGGCTAGGTTCACCCTGGCCAGAGGCTGTAGCATCCTGCATCAATCGTCCATCCCATAGCATGTGAGAGCGTGAGCAGGGCTCTTTCTTTCTTTCTTTTTGAGAAGATACAATTTTAAGAGTTTGTATTCTGTTAGCTATATAGCAATTTAGGTAAAAAAAAAAATTAATTTAGTGCCTATCTTATGCAAGACACCAAAATAAACATGAGTGTATTAAAGATACAAATTTTAAAAATGGAGCCACATGAATGCTAAATTACAGCCTAAAGAACTACTTATAAAATATGAAAATGGAAATTTTATTTAGAAAATTTATTTTTATAAGCATGAAAAATAAAGAAAAGATTCGAGAAATCTGACTTTATAAGAATCCTTATGTGTCAACACATGACATTAAATTAAACCTACACAACATATGAGGGAGAAACTATAACATGCACGAGATAAAAATAGAGTAATGTCATAATTCTTATTAATTCAATAAGATATATAGATATAGATATATAGATATAGATATAGATATCAAGAGACAGACACAAAGAGAAGGAATTCAAATGGTCTGTAGAAGATTACAAAAATCTTCAACTTCGTTATTTTTTTAAAATGTAAATGAAACAATGATAATGTTTCTCTACCATCAAACTGACATTGATTTCTTTAAATGATCTTGGCCTAAATTGTAGAACATGGACAATCTCTTCAACTGTTATAACAGTAATACCAACGTGTATGACACTTCAGGGGAAAATACGGCAATGGCTTAAAGTCAATGTATAACTAGTGCAGGAAAAGCTCTTTAGTAAAGCCACTCTACATTTAGAAATTTATTGTTAGGAAATAATCAGATAAACATTTAAAAACTGTTTTTCACAATATTAAACATTGTGGTTAAAAATGAGCAACACGCTAAATGTCCAACAACTGGGGATTTGTTTTTAAAACATTAGAATTTACAAAATCATTAAAAGTGATGTTGTAGATTAGTATTTGGCACATGAATTTTTTTATCTATAACTGACCATCTTTGCTCCCTCCTGTGCATCCTATTTTCTCACTCCTTAAAAAAAAAAAAGGTCAACACTGAATATCACTGTCAAGACTGTGCTTAATCACTCAATCGTGCTGGAGTTAAAAAAAAAAAATGGTTGAGACCAATGTACTGAAGATACACATTTACTGACATGGAAAGATGTTCCTGATAACAGTGTTCATGCAGGAAGCAAATTATAATTTGTTTTATAATTGTCACTTCAATTAAACAAATTTATAATTATAATTAATTTAATTATAGTTTAAATTATAATTTAAAATTATAAAATTGTTTTTGAGAAACACATACACCAACAGTAAAAAGATATAAAAGATATTGCAATGGTTATATCTGGGTATTGGAATTACATTTTTAAATTTTTCTTCTTTTTGATTATTTTTACATTAATTTCAATATATTAATATATACTTATTTGCTTACCAAATTCAGTATATTATTTTTAAGTTTATTTCTTTTTTTTTAATAATCTCTACATCCAACATGGGGCTTGAACTCATGACCCCAAGATCGAGTCATATGCTCTTTCAACTGAGCCAGCCAGGAGCCCCCAAATTCAGTATATTAATAAACGTTAATAAAACAGTATATTATATTAAGTATATATATTCAGTATATTAATAAACAAACATTAATAACACTTTTATAACAGGAAAAAAATTATTTTTACTTTGTTAAAATACAATTGAACATTGCTCTCAAATTTCTCTTTATCAAGATGTTACATTGGTAGTGATTGATCAAAAGGAAAAAAAAAATGACACTAATGAATCACTCTTGCTTTTTCAATTGCCTTGCAGTTAATTAATTTTCCTCAGATTCAAACTTTTTGCATTTACTCTCTTCAAGCCACTCCACATTAATGTGAAATAACACAAAAATAATCTTGTAATAGTATAACTTCTTTACTGCTTTCATTCAAAGACTATAAATTGTTTTAATGGGCTTATAGATTTCTTCTTCTGAGTTAAGACAGAAATAATCCTCCCAATGACTGTTATCTCAGTTCAGGATTAAAATAGAGCACACGTTGTTCCAGTATAATTAGGCCTGAAGTTCTTTTATATGGTACCTTACAAAGTTAGAGAATTATAAAATTGTGATTCCGAACTTCCAAGATTTTCCTCTTCTGTTACCTAGAAACAACATACCTCACGCAATAATAATGGAAGCATGGTTCCAATACAAAAGCCCAAAAATCAATCTAACTGCTTACTTATACTAATTTTTTTAATAGTATAGATTTTCTGGTTGTTGTTGTTGTTACAGAAAATAGTGCCAAATGTGCAAATAGGAAAGGCAAAGCCAACAAGAATGATGTCTCTTTCACATTTGAAACAACTGTCTTTCTGTCTTTCACTGCAGAAGCTATCTATCCACCTTTATAGGGAAAAACATTATAGATTTTTTCCTGGAAGAAATGGGAACTAATATTTCTCCATTACAAAATATAGAAAGTAAGTAAAGAAGACATTACAAAAATTCATTACAAATTTGGTCAAGATACGAATACCATGCAGGTACAGGAAATTATGAAGTACTTAAGGAGCATCACCATGTTCATTATATCAAGGAAAATGAGAGGAGCAAAGACCTTGAAAAATTATAGCCTCTCTCGCCTTACTACCTTCCAAGTGAGCGAGCGATAACAAGAAGTACAAAAGCTTCTCCTGAGTTCATGCTCTGCCCAGTCGCCAGCAATGGGCAATGATGATTGAGTACATTACTATTGCTAACTTTTATTGGGCATTTTGTGTTCTAAGCCCTGTTTCAGGTTTAGTCTCTTGAAGTCGAGGAGGTCAGGATAAATCTATGTGGATCAAGGTTGCTGCGTTACATCATAGGGTGCTGGAACTTTCCCACAGTTTATGAACCTCTACCTAATTTCCCCACATGGATCTGCACATAAGCCTTCCCCTTGGTGTCTGAAAGGCTTTCACCAGTCCTTCAACCATCACAACTCAGGCATCTCCTTTCAAAATGTTCCCTGAATCTTTTACACTCATTCTCAAAGTGAGAGCCCCAGCACATCCCTTATTAGAGTTTTATTGTGCTGAATGCCACTGACTGTTCGAATGTCTGACTCCACTAGTCTCACAACATAAGGTATATATGTAATCACCTCTGTATCTCTAGGGTCTGGCCCTCAACCCAATTCTCAGTAAGGATAATAATTTGTTCCTTGATTGATTGATTCATTGGATGGATGAAATGAAAATTTTAAATCCTTAATGTTTAGAAGTAAATGTTTGGTCACTTGTACATCAGAGATGACCCTTGAGCTCCCATTAATGTATTAGTGACCTAAATTTAGGTAGCCCTGGTAAAGCTATCTACTAGAGTCAATGAGTCCTATTAGTTCTAACTCATTCACTCTCTGCCTCGAGATAACTTACTTATATTTAATTTCAAAATGATCTGATAATATGATTCATGATAACGTACCCTCCTGGGTATGTCTTCTCTACCTCCTAATTGCCATTGCCCAAGTTTAGCTTCTCCTAGTCTCTAAACCACAGACATTACTTTCCAAATGACTGCACACTCTTTCTTTTATTCATTGAATAATTCTTTATTTAGTACTTTCAGGTACTATTGTAGACAGCGGAGACAGCAGTGAACAAGACAGACATGGACCCTAACTTCATAGAGTTTAGAGTAGGGTTAGACAAAGAAAATTCAGGGAATCTGAAGATAGATATCATAGAAATCAATGTAATGTAAAGAACAGAGAAAAAAAATATTGAAAAAAACTAAAAGAGCCTTAAGACTTGTAGGAAATTTCAAAAGGTCTCCCATAAAGGTAGTTGGGTCCCAGAAGGAAAAGAGAAAGAAATTTGGCCAGAAGAAAATAATAGAAAAAGTGGCCAAAATTCCCCAAATTTAGTAAAAGACAAAAAATTACAGATTAAGGAGCTGCCATGGCATAATCAGTTAGCACGCAGTACTTACACTATAGTGCAAGCAGAAAAATTTATAGATTCGGGAAGAACACATTCAAGAAAACTAGATCTAGGTACATCATAGTCTAAGTGTTAAAACAAAAGATAAAGACCTGGGACAGATAAAAACACTTAACGTAAGAACAAAGAAGAAGGGGCGCCTGGGTGGCGCAGTCGGTTAAGCGTCCGACTTCAGCCAGGTCACGATCTCGCGGTCCGTGAGTTCGAGCCCCGCGTCGGGCTCTGGGCTGATGGCTCAGAGCCTGGAGCCTGTTTCCGATTCTGTGTCTCCCTCTCTCTCTGCCCCTCCCCCGTTCATGCTCTGTCTCTCTCTGTCCCAAAAATAAATAAACGTTTGAAAAAAAAATTAAAAAAAAAAAAAAAAAAGAACAAAGAAGAAGATGAAGACTAAGCCACAGGATTCTCTAAAACGGAGATGTCAAGTAGAGGGTGAAGAGCCAGTAGATGAGACTGAGAAAAAAATAGCCAATGAGGTGTGTGTGTGTATACACACACACACACACACACAGGGGAATGTGATGATCACATGACCCAGGAGAAAAGGTGTTTTGAGAAGGAAATGGTTAACTGTGCAGCATGCAGTAGCATGGGCTGAGTGAGATGAAGGCAAAGAAGTAGCAATTACATTTGGCAACACAAGAATCAGTGAAAACCTAGACAAGAGCAGTTCCAATGAAGAGGTTAGAGAAAAAAGTTCAGGAGCCTAAAGAGGTTAAGGAACAAAAGGAAGGCAAAGAAGAAAGGCAAGGACTTCATTCTTCACTCTGATGAGAGAGAACTTCTAAATTGCCAAATTCATTACGCCTTACTCCTAAGAAAAACTATTCTAATAGAGAAACCTAAAGTCCTGAAAAGAAGAAGAAGAAAAAGGAGAAGAAGGAAGAGGAGGAAGGGGGGTGGGTTGGAGAAGGAGAAAGGGGAGAAGGAGGAAGAGAAGGAGAAGGAGTTCACAGCAGATTAAGGGGATTGAGTGTTGCTTCCCAACCTGCCAGTCTAGAAGGAACACGAAAACATCAAGGAAAATGTAATGCAATGCAGAAAAATGTGTTCTCCAAACTCCTCTCATAGCCAGTCCTGTAGGTTGTTGGAAAGAAAACTTTGAAAAACTTTTTGGAGTCGTGGTGGTGAGAAGTGAGATATCTCATGGGAAGTTTTGAAGAAGGCACAACCCTCTATGGTCAACACCAATAACTTTAATTCATGCATCCATTTTTGCTTCCTCTGTTCCCAGAAGTGTCCAGCATATAGTAAATGCCCAAAAATATTTGTTGAAAGAGTGAATTGGTTCAAAATAACTCAATTTTACTTCTCCCTTGGATTTTATATCTCATCAGAAGGCTCTTTCTGATAAAAATGCATATTTGGTTACAAAGAGAGAGGGGCCAAAACAAGCACATAGCAATAACAGCAAGGTCAAAGTTGCTGAAATGTCGACCCAAGTTGAGATAGCCTTAGCTCTCAGTTCCTCGCACCCAGGATAAATCTATACTGTGTCACTCACAATATGCATATACAAATATTTAGTCATTATTTTGTACACCTGAAACTAATGTAATGTAAAGTCTCTACTGAATCATATTTAAACAGAAGTGTCTGGGCCTAACAGAATCTAGTCTGTGCCTCTTTTTCCAAAAAGTTGCCTTTATATGAAAAAGACATGAAGATTTCACTTGTTTAATTGAAAGTAGTTTGGTGTTGTTTATTTAGCAGTCCTTAATAGAAAAGAAGGAAGCAATTACACCAAGAACACTTTCCTTTTAAACCCCGCATTTATAAAGCACTGTATTTTCTTAATGTAGTTCACCTTTACAGTGTCGTGTATTCATTCATTGATTGATTCATTCATTTATTTTATTCCTGTATATAGTAATCCAGGATGGGGCATAAGAATATCATGCTGTTTTTATAAATTAAGGGGTCTGGTTCAATAAAGACCCTACAAAACACTAAACATAGTATGTATTGTGAAGGGAAGTGTGCTTTCAGAAACCAGCTTTCATGCTGCAAGCAAAGATGCATAGCAAGCAATCCAAAGCAATCTAAAAATAGACCAGGGTCCACCTCCAGCCCCAGCACTTTCCATCTTCACTCTCCATCAAAAAAAAGTCAGCATCACCTGGTTCTTTAAGGGCTGTGCAATTGCAGCACCCTTTGAGCCCATGCTCCACTTTCTGGACAACACAATCAAATTAATTCCTGTCATATGCTTTGCTTGGGTGTCACCATTATTAAAAAGCAATGTGAAGACTGCCTGGAAAAAAGCTGATTAGCAGCCACAGTTAAATAAAGGCTCTAAAATTGAATAATCAACTAGATGAAGGATGGATTCATTGCCAGCTGTTGTATCTCCTCTGTCCCCTGGAGAAGAAGCAGATGAAGAGGCGACCAAGGCTGTTCATCATCAGATTAAATGATGAAAAGAGCCAATAATCATTTCTACTTCAATATTTGTTACTCAATTCACTCAACCTATTATTCAAGTTTTGTCTACATCAGTTGAAAGAGTGTTTCCTCTCTGGAAACAACATTAATAGGGAATACATTAGGGCAAAGTGTCTGTCCATTCAACTCACAATCTCCTACTCCGACTCTCCACTCTCTTTGACATCATCCCAACACTTACATGGCAATGGTTACTTACAGTAAATAAGAGGCATATATCAATCCATAAGTGTTTATATCTCTGATTGATCAAAGAAATTCCATTATAATTTATATAACTCTATATAACTATAATTTAGCACATCTTTCATGTTGAGATCCCCAAGCTCTTCAGTGATTACTGAAGAATTGAGTCCATTTATTTTGTATATCGCAACTTCCTATGAGAGTTTAGCATGGTCATTTGTTAAATATCTCTGACAAAGGGAAAAGATACTAAGATATAATAGAGAACAACAACAACAAAAAGGTAACTGAGGATAATACAAATAGCAATGAATTTTGAATCAGGACTTCTGGGTTCAAACCCTAGTTTTAAAATCTTTTGAAATACACATTGTGGATGTTCAAGTGAGAGTTTTATTGAGCCAAATACTTATTTTATTAAAAAGTGTTAACCTTCAACTAATGTACCACACTACACAGTAGTAATCTATTGTCTAAATATGAGGATATTACAGTAACTTCTAGATTTGTCATGAAAATTAAATGGAATAACAAATATGAAAGGGATATTCCAATATAAGGTACTATTATTAATATCAGTATTTTTAGAAAAAATTTTTAATGTTTATTTAGTTTTGAGAGAGAGAGAGAAAGAGAGACAAAGCATGAGCAGAGGAGGGCAGCAAAACAGGGAGATACAGAATCCGAAGCAGGCTCCAGGCTCTGAGCTGTCCACATAGAGCCTGACGTGGGGCTCAAACCCACAAACCATGAGATCATGACCTGAGCCGAAGTCAGATGCTTAACCAACTGAGCCACCCAGGTACCCCAATACCAGTATATAATTAAATCAACAGATGGTCCAAACTCATTTGGACCAATGTTCTCCCACCAAACCTTTACCCAAGACACAAGCTATAATCTTCCAATATTTGAATTTAATGCACTCCCCTTTTCCAAACTTCTGATTGATGAAGGTGTAAATTGCTAGGAAATGCAGAGTCCTGGGCAGACCAAGCCAAGAAAAAAATACTAAGGTTGGAGATTATCATTCCAGAATATCCAAGAGTTGAGGTTTGTGAGCATAAATGAATAGATAAAAGATACGTTAAGTACTAATTAATTAAAACTCATATTGACAATGTAGGCACATTGAGAATCATTAATTCCAGTTTATATAGATCAACTGACAACTTATGGTAAGAATTTCTAAATGTTGACCCATAAATCATTTTGATGTGTTCTATTCTTCAACCAATCAATTTACCCATCAAATTATGAAATCTATACATAGACATTAGTAGTCCTGAGTCTCTAACTCAGAATTTAAAACTGGAAAAATGTGGGGTGATGGGTATTGAGGAGGACACCTTTTGGGATGAGCACCGGGTGTTGTATGGAACCATTTTGACAATAAATTTCATATATTGAAAAAAAAAAGAAAATGAAAATCTTTAAAGAACCATTAAAAAAAATGGAAAAATGTGGAGAATAATCAAAGGCACTGGTATCCACTAGGACTTTCTACAGTGATGGCAATGTTATATAATTTGTGCTGTCCAATATAATACCTAGTAGCCACATGTGGCTATTAAACATTTATAATGTGCCTAGTGCAACTAAGGAGCTAAATTTGTAATTTTACTTAATTTCAATTAATTTTGGTATAAATAACCACTTTAATATATAACCTCAGGATTGGTCCTCCAGAAGCCATTCAGCCATGCTTCAGGGAGAGACTCAAGACTTCAAGAAGAGGGAATAACGATTCTTTAGGTATATTTTTTGAGAGATTTCTTTATTTTTTCTTTATTTTTATTTTTATTTAAATTCTGGTTATTTAACATACAATGCAATATTGGTTTCAGGAGTAGAATTCAGCAATTCATCACTTACATACAACACCCATTGCTCATCACAAGTGCCCTCCTTAGTACCCATCACCTATCTAGCCCATCCCCCACCCACCTCCCTCCATCAACCCTCAGTTTGTTCTCTATCATTAAGACTCTCTCATAGTTTATTTCCCTCTCTCTTTTTTTCTTTCCCCTTCCCATATGTTCATCTGTTTTGTTTCTTAAATTACACACATGAGTGAAATCATATGGTATTTGTCTTTCTCTGACTGACTTACTTCACTTAGCAGAATACACTCTAGCTGTACCCACATCATTGCAAATGGCAAGATTTCATCCTTTTTGATGGCTGAGTTATATTTCATTTGTTCATAAAAAATGAACAAAATGACCAATTTAAAGAGAAGGAAGAGATATCTACATTTTAATCAATCAGGCCAATGACCAGCCTCATGAATTATCTCAGTAACCTTGTTTGCTGAATCTGCAAAAGTTTTGACAGATTCATATGTTCCTCCTTCTCAACAGAATCCAGACCTTTTTTTTTTCTTTTTTTTTCAGGTAATAAAAGTGTGGCTATTGATTTAGGCAGGCTGAACCAGCCTTTGCCTCAAGAGTGGATCCTAACTGGCCTAAACCAATTACACTGGCCCCAAAGTGAATTATGGCAACCCACAATTTAGACACAAATCTGTGATATAATTCGAATTAACCCAGTTGACAGGAAGAATAGTCAACTGGGAAAAGAAGGGTGGAAAGGGATGGGGTTGCTTTTGAAAATGGCTTCCTTGGGGCATCTGGGTGGCTTAGTTACTTAAGCAGTTGACTCTTGATTTTGGCTCAGGTCATGACCTCACAGTTTGTGAGTCCGAGTCCCGTGTCAGGCTCTGCACTAACAGTGCAGAACCTGCTTGGGATTCTCTCTCTCCCTCTCTCTGTGGCCCTCCCCTACTTGCACTTTCTCTTTCTCTCTCAAAATAAATAAACTTTTAAAAAGAAAGAGAAGAGAGAGAAGAGAAGAGGAGAGGAGAGGAGAGGAGAGGAGAGGAGAGGAGAGGAGAGGAGAGGAAAGGAAAGGAAAGGAAAGGAAAGGAAAGGAAAGGAAAGGAAAGGAAAGGAAAGGAAAGGAAAGGAAAGGAAAGGAAAGGAAAGGAAAGGAAAGGGTTTCCTTGGCCTTGCCTTTCTCTTTCCACCATCTTGGAACCAGTGGAGGCCTGCTGGGAACAGGACTCATGAAACAACAAATATGTCTGAAAGGTTGTGGTCCAAAGTCATTTCTGCTGGCTATAAGCAGGGGTCTCCAGAAGCAGAAGGAACACACAGTTCTTCTTAAAATTGAAGGTGTTTATACTCGAGATGAAACTGAATTCTATTTAGGCAAGAGATGTGCTTATGTGTACAAAGCAAAGAACAACACAGTGATTCCTGGTGGCAAACCAAATAAAATCAGAGTAACTGGGGAAAAGTAACTCATGCTCATGGAAACAGCGGCATGGTTCGTGCCAAATTCCGAAGCCACCTTCCTGCTAAAGCCACTGGCCACAGGATCCGTGTGATGCTGTACCCCTCAAGGATTTAAACTAACTGAAAAGTAAATAAATAAAGGTGTAGATTTGAAGAAAGAAAGAAAGAAAGAAAGAAAGAAAGAAAGAAAGAAAGAAAGAAAAAAGAAAAGAAAAGAAAAGAAAAGAAAAGAAAAGAAAAGAAAAGAAAAGAAAAGAAAAGAAAAGAAAAAATGTTTTCCTCACTCTTAAGAAAGATACTGGAAGAGGTACCTCATGTTCCCCTGAAGATTGTCATCTATTAATGTGATGCCTGGAACTTCAGCAGCAATATCATGACTGTGAGGGGAGCTACTCTGACTACTAACACATCCTGCTGAGCATGACAGAGCAGAAAGACGGAAAGAACCTGGACTTTTAATGACAATCCTGAGCATCTGAACCAACAAATCCTGAAGTAATCCTACTACTACTCTTCTATTCATGTGAAATATTTTTTGATTCTTTGACCACTTTGGGTTGGATTTTCTGTTACTTGCACCATTCTGAAGCAACCTCCATCTGTTAAGTACCAGGTAGGTATTTAACAGCCATTAATTATCTCATTTAATCCCTGCAACAACCATCCAAAGAAAATTTCACTAAGTCCATTTTGCAGCTGAGAAATGTGAGATTCAAACGAGATGACATTGAAAAGGTCACTTGACTAATAAATGGCAGTGTCCAGATCAAAGCTCAGGGGTGCCTGAGGCCAAAACCCACATTCTTCCCTACCAGCTCCTATCTCTCAAAACTGTATGTCTCAGTGAGGATGTGAGTTAGCAGGTAAGTCTTAACGAGGCCTTGCTCTTGCAACTGAGATGTATTACTTTTCACATCATCTGTAGATTCTCACATGTAGAATAAAGTGATCCACCTAAATGATCTCACCCAACTATGCTTATAAATGGAAAACAATTAGAGCAATGATTCATTTCAATTTTAATTTCAAAAGCATTCCCTTCGTACTTTTCCTGACAGCTGAGAAAGCAGGCTTTGAAGTGAGAAACTCAACCTCCCATCAGACATTCTGCAGGTTCCTCTCTAACATTCTTGATGCTGTTAGCTGCTTAGGTGGGGCATGACTGTGGCTGTTACAACAGCAAAATGCACCCTCTTGCCCTCTTCCCTGACCAACTAACAGAGTATCTCAACACCTTGGCCTGTCACAAAGGTTGGGATTAATTCTGAAACGCTGCCAAGGTGCCTCACCATTTTACCCAAGAGTAAGGATGTGCATTCATGAATAATGAAGGCAGTGAGTGAGTCAAGCAGCATTATTCAGTTATTAGCCAACTGTAAGGTGTGTTACTTCACAGAATGATTATATGCTAATAGGTTCATTTGCTTGCTTTGTTTTGATTCCTCAGGACGGACCTCACTCTTACCTGTGGAATAAAAATTTGCAAGGCTCTTCATTTAGTTTTCAAGGAGACAGCTTTTGGGGCCATGATTTATGTTTGCCATTGAGACTCAAATCTATTTAGGGACTTTGAAAGCATTTAAGTGAGGAAGCATAAGAATAGGATGCTCCAAATAATATTAAGTAGATACTCTCCCTTTCAGGAAGTGGAGCTTAGTCCCATCCCCCTTGAGTATGGGATGGACTTAGTGACTGGTATCCAATGAATAACAGTATGGAAAGGAGAAAATAGTATCTTGACAGTGAGGAAATCTGGCAAATACTACCTTAAACAAGTACTGGATTTATCATAATAAGTGATACCACGTATCCCCCGATATGATGTGAAGAGAGAAGTTCACCTCTGTGGTTTTTCCTCCAAAAACCCAGAATCCAGAGTAATCATAAGAAAAGCATCAAACAAACCCAAACTGAGAGACATTCTACATAATATCTGACCAATATTCTTCAAAACTGTCAAATCATCCAAAACAAAGAAAGACAAAAATTGCTACAGACCAGAAAAAACTTAAGGAACCATGAAAACCAACGCAATGTGGTGCCCTGGATGGGATTCTGGAACAGAAAAAGGACATTGGTAGAAAAATTGGCAAAATACAAATAAAGTTTGGAGTTCAGTTAAAAGAAATATACTTAGTTTCTTAGTTTTGACAAGAGTACCACAGAAATGTAAGATTAGGGGAAACCAAGTGAGTGGTATATGGAGATACTCCGTATCATATCTGTAACTTTTCTCTAAATTCAAAATTATTCCCATATAAAAAGTTTATGTAACACCTCTCCCACCCACCCCCCAAAAAGAGTAAAAGGAACTGGAATGGGCTCCTTCTTTGTCCACTGTCCCAGAAAATACATGATCCATCCCTGACTCTGTGTGCACATCAGCCTTTTGCACATGGCTTTTGAATGAGAATGAAAAGTTAAGAGAAGGCAAAGAAAACAGGAAAGATTTAGATAAGCAGGGAAAAATTAGAGAGAAGAAAAATGTATCAACTATACTGCCTTTGTTTTTCTTTAATAAGGAAGATAAGTAGAAGAGAAGGTGAAAAAAGGGAAGGCACTCAAGGTTTTGTCCCTGCTCAGGAGCAAGGAAGTAAATTACAACAGCAAAAGATAGTGCCAAACACACAGGTCCTCAGGATGTCAATTTCACCGATGCCTGATGTGTTTAGGATACTTTGTTCGGAAATGCCAGAGTGTTAATATGATGAGACAAACTTCTCCAGTAGGGAGGTGGCAGTGACCGGCCAGAGGCTCACCAATCTCATTTCTTCTTCCAGGGCCCACAGAGAAAAACTACATTTCCCAGCCATCCCTGCTTTTAGACAGGTGCCATATGACTCAGATCTGGTCAGTGATTCATACGTAGAACAACATGCACCACTTCCCAGTCTAGCCTCTAGAACAATTCACACGAGTCACCATACTCTCTCTTTCTCTCTTGCTCTCTAGACAGACAGGTGGAAACTAAAGCCTCTGAGGTGGTAAAGCTACATGATGGAAGATGCCCAGATTCCTGAGTCTCTGACCGGAGGTGGCCAGACAAAAGATGCTTAAACTCATAGGAGGTGGCAAGTGAGAAACAGAGTTTTATTGTGTTAAGTTGCTGAAATTTGAGGTCTGTTTGTTATATAGCAGCTAGACTATCCTAATACAGGAAAAAAAAATACACACACACACACACACACACCCCAAAACCTTATAGAGCAGTTCAGAATGTAGAAAGGGGAAGAGCTGGCATTGGTCTGTGGCCTCAAAGGATGGCAGCTTTTGGGGCTGCAGAGTTGGGAACTGAATATTCCAGGTGGAGAGATCTCCCTAAGAGAACTATCAAATCAGAAAATGACATGGGGCACCTGGGTGGCTCAGTTGGTTGAGTGTCCGACTTCAGCTCAGGTCATGATCGTGCAGTCTGTGAGTTCGAGCCCTGCGTCGGGCTCTGTGCTGACAGCCTGGAGCCTGCTTGGGATTCTGTGTCTCCCTCTCTCTCTGCCCCTCCCCTGTTCATGCTCTGTCTCTCTCTCTCTCTGTCAAAAATAAATCAATATTTAAAAAAAATTTTTTTTAATTAAAAAAAAAAACAAAACAACAGGGTATAGTCAACAGCAGACTGGCATACACTTCACTTTAGCTGAAACACTACAGGGAAGGATGGAAGAGCTAGGAAATGAGTCGGTGAAACAAAGTTCAGGCCATCCCATAGCAAGGCTCTAAGTGATGCTTTAAATTTTTTTTACTATTTTTTACTTTTTTTTTTGAGAGACAGAATACAAGTAGGGGAGAGGCAGTGAGAGAGGGAGACACAGAATCCAGAGCAGGCTCCAGGCTCCAGCTGTCAGCACAGAGCCCAGCGCGGGGCTCGAACCCACAAACCGCGAGATCATGACCTGAGCCGGAGTCGGACGCCTAACTGACTGAGCCACCCAGGCGCCCCCTCTAAGTGATGTTTTAAAGAGCTGTCTTAGGTACTTAAGGCTTTTAAGTGAGGCTGTGACAGGAGCAGATCTACAGGGTCACTCTGACCTAAAATACAGAATGAACTATGTGTGAAAACAGGGAGCCCTCGGAGAATGCTACTGGAGTAGCTGGTGAGGACAGCCTGAACTAGGGAACAGTGAGAAGGGAAGAGTCCTTAGAGACCTTCCAGGAGCTAGCATCCCATCAGCTGGTAGGACTTTGCAGCTGTGCAGGACACAGTATCACTGACCATGATTTTATGTAACTTAGAAAGAATCACTTCATCTCTCCTTGCCATCCTCTTGTGCTATGCTAAATCCCTCCCATCGAGGGCTACCATATATTTTGCAGCTGTCAACTATA
Organism: Lynx rufus; assembly: GCF_022079265.1. NCBI lineage: Eukaryota > Metazoa > Chordata > Mammalia > Carnivora > Felidae > Lynx > Lynx rufus. The sequence continues at coordinate 123,996,818 of NW_025814856.1, forward strand.
AACAGTTCCCAGAAAGAGAGATTAAATAGCTTTAACTTGTTATTCAACAACTCGTTCCCATATTCCTTTACCCACAGTCCAAGTCCAAGACTTACATTGTAAAGGGGAAAATGCGCTTTTTTTTCTCTCTCTCTTTCTTTATTTCTTCCTTTCAGTATTTCTCTTTTAATGCTAAATTCAAGTCAACAAATATTTGTAGTCTACTGAAAAAAAAGCTGAACAAAGTGCCAGGAATATAAATTTAGATAAGAAAATGTCTGAAAATAAGTATCTTACAGTAAGGGGTCAGAAATTCCAATGCACATGTGGCTAAGTGTAAGACAAAGTGCAATGACATGTGTGACCTTGAACTACAGGAACGCAAGGAGGAGACTCATCCTGCCCAGGTAGGATGGAAAGGCAGTGAGGATATCTGACTGGGGACTAGACATATACAAAGAATACTGCTGGGTTGAGAGATGGGGTTGGGGGGGGGGGGGCACTTCAGACCATGAGCAAAAACACACCATGGTAAAGGGCTTGCCAAGTTTGGAATCGTTAAGGAGTCCAGTATATTGGTCAGGACTCGTGGTTTAAGGTGACAGAAACTGAACTCAAACTGATTTAATCAAGACAGACCGACAGACACTGTAGTGGCTCATAAAAGCAAGCTTTATCTAGCTTCAAGTGAATCAGGACTCGTGGTTTAAGGTGACAGAAACTGAACTCAAACTGATTTAATCAAGACAGACCGACAGACACTGTAGTGGCTCATAAAAGCAAGCTTTATCTAGCTTCAAGTGAATCCAGGGGCTCAAATGATACTACTAAGACTTTGTGTCTACCTATCTCTCAGTGCTCCTCTCTTCTGTATCAGCTTCATACCCTGGGGTAGGCTTTTCCCATGGAGACTACATGGCCCCTGGGAAGACCAGCACACATCCGACCAGCCTGGCACCAGCTTCCCAATAATCCCTGCAAAACCAAAGGTTCGTTCTGATTGACACGGCTAGAGGCACCTCCCCATCTCCAACCCTGTACTTCCACCAACCAGACCTGGGATACAAGACCCAACCTGGGACGTTGAAGGCGGGGTCAGCCCCACCCCAGCCATGTGGGCTCTAAGTAGAAAAACACAGTTTCCCCACCCTGCAAGAGGAAAGAATACATGCTGGGTAGGAAACAAATGTCACTACAACTGAAGTGGCTGGGGAACAGCACAGAGAGTAGGGAAGGCAGAAGTGGGTTAGGTGATGGGAGGGGAGAATCAAAACAAAATAAGGACCACATCATGGATTCCTTTTATGATATGCAAAGGAATGTGGATTTTATTCTTCAGACTACTGGTTCTCAACTATTTTCTCCCACAACATAAATGATGAATGACACCATCTGCAGGCATATCCGGGGGTTATTTGTGATTTTTTCCATGCATTAGCTCTAATTCTACCCTCATTCTCTCACACTAGACAGCAATGATACAGTGAACCTTGCTCTAATTGGTTTTTAAAGAGTAAAACAAAAAGAGAATAAATTATTCACAGACTTCTGCTCTCTAATTATTAGTAGTAACAAATTACTTTGATTCAACAATGACTCCCAGTGCCTCAGTTGAGCACAGATGTTGTAGGCAATGAGGAGCCACTGAAGGTTTTTAAGTATAGGATGGATTAGATAAGGAGATTCCAGTTGGGAGGCTATTATATGATAGAAAGGTGAGAGGTGCCAAGGACTTGAGCCAAACTGATAGCTGAAGAGAATGAAAAAGGAGAAACTAATTGCAGAGGTATTGCACAGGATGTCACTGCTTACTGAACAGAGAACAGCATGATGCTTCATGTTTGACTGACAGCTCCCAAATCATGCATTTTCATCCCCTCCTCCCATTAACTCTTTTATTCCTGGGCCTGCTAACATTTACACACTGAAGAAAGTACATGACTGGTGGGGGTCGCAGATGTCAGAACTCCCGTCTAAGCAAAGTTCTTACTCTCGGGTTTAAAGGAGCGTTTTTTTCAGGCACCTTGGTGGCTCAGTCAGTTGAGCATCCAACTTCAGCTCAGGTCATGAGCTCGCGGTTTATGAGTCAAGCCCCATACTGGCTCCTGCTGTCAGCACAGAGCCCGCTTTGGATCCTCTGTCCCCCTCTCTCTCTGCCCACCCCTGCTCATGCTCCCTATCTCTATCTCTCTCAAGAAATAAATAAAAAACATGTCTTTTAAATTTTTTTTAACATTTATTTATTTTTGAGACAGAGAGAAACAGAGCATGAGTGGGGGGAGGTCAGAGAGAGAGAGACACAGAATCTGAAGCAGGCTCCAGGCTCCGAGCCGTCAGCACAGAGCGTGATGCGGGGCTCGAACTCATGGACCATGAGATTATGACCTGAGCCGAAGTTGAACATTTAACCGACTGAGCCACCCAGGCGCCCCATAAAAAACATTTTCAATAAAGAGTGTTTTTTTCATAACTTCTTATTGATTGTAATTTAAAATATAATAAAATAATTCATAATAAAAATTGTTGGTGATTTTTAGGTGGTTATGAATGATTGTGTGGGCATTAATTATACCCATAACTGCAATTGGTTTTTTGTTTGTTTGTTTGTTTGTTTGTTTGTTTTTAGAAAGAGAGCTTGTACGAGCAGGAGAGCAGCAGGGAGAGAATCTCATGCAGGCTCTTTGTTCAGCATGGAGCCTGACGTGGGGCTTGATCCCACAACCCTGGGATCATAACCTAAGCCAAAACCAAGTCAGGCACTCAACTGACTGAGCCACCCAGGCGCCCCGCAATTGTTAATTACCATAACAATATTGTTACTAATAACTGTTCAAAATAGTGAACATTTTATAGTGCTATACCACTTTACAGATTTATTTACTCCATTTATTTTATTTTCACAATAGTTCTGAAACAGGTGTTGATCCCCTTTCACAATGCTATCAGACTGAGTGACATACCCCAAATCATACAACAAATAAATGGCAGAGGAAAGGTTAAAACTCCAGGTTTCTGACCTAGGACCATGATTTTTCCACTTCATTTTGGTACTCATTATTTTCAGTAAAAATGAATGAATAAAAACTGTATTCCCAACCTGAAACTGGATTATCATCTAGCTTTTAGATTTTTAGTTACTCAGCTGTTCTTAAGGAGAAAATTTAAGTAGAGAGAAATGAAAAGGTGTAAGTAGTTTGGAGGTAGTAGAAACAAAGCAATTCCCAAAAGCAATTCCATCGGTTATCTCAGGAGTTCTCAATGGCGTTGTTATGGGCATTTGGGGAGAAACAATTCCTCTTTGTGTTGGACTGCCTTTTGTATTTTAGGATCTTAAAATCTTCCCTTACCCCCACCTCCAGGCATTATGACAACCAAAATTCCTACATGTGTTTTCTATTGCCCTCTGGGGGATCAGGATGATACTGCAGGATACCTGGGCCTAGCCTGGGCACGAAAAGACTTTGAACCTCCTCTGAGGCTTCAGGTAAGGCAGAGCTAAAACTAATGGTCGTTAAAAAAATAATAATAAAAAGTAAAAAAAATTAAACCATTTATTTCCTAATACCGCCCCTAAACTCTCTGACCACAATGCTTTTGTGAAAGCTACTTCCTCTCACTGGCACTTACTATCCCCTCACAAAAACTAACCAGAAACCTTATCTCTCCAGGCACCTGGGTGGCTCAGTGAGCTAACTGTCTGACTCTTGGTTTCAGCTCAGGTCATGATCTCACGGTTCGAGAGTTCGAGCCCCACGTCAGGCTCTGCACTGACAGTACAGAACCTACTTGAGATTCTCTCTCTCTCCCTCTTCTCTGCCCCTCCCCTGCTTGGGCTCTCTTTCCCTTAATTAATTAACTAATTAATTAATTTTAAAAATTTATCCATCATTTTCAACGTATTCAATGCTCAGTCAAACAAGATGGTTCCAAGAAGCGCTGCTGAACCCCATGCTGGTGGAATGATTCATTCTCTCCCAACACCAGAATTCCCAGAGCATTTGTCTCTCAGTTCAGTCTGCACTAAATTTCACGTTGTGATCATGTATCTCTATACTGACTTCAGCACTGTCAGTAGAAGTATGGTACAAGCTACATATCTAATTTTTCTAGTAGCCACATTTAAGAAGGTAAATTTAGCAAATTAATAATACATCTTAACCTAAAATATCCAAAATATTATTTTAACATGTAATCAATATTAAAATTGTTAATATTTTATTTTTTGTATCTAGAAACCAGTTGTAATTTACTCTTATAGCACATCTTAATATGGAAGCTAAATTTTCATTGGAAATATTTGCTAGTGTTTAGATTTCATTAAGTGTACAGCTGAGAGTATAGATTCACACACTCAAGTTGTTCCAGACATAACTCTCAATGGAAACTCTTAAGACATAACTCTTTTTTTTTTTTTATGTTTATTTTTGAGAGAGAGAGGGAGACAGAGCACGAGCAGGGGAGGGCAGAGACAGAGAGGGAGACACAGAATCCAAAGCAGGCTCCAGGCTCTGAGCCATCAGCACAGAGCCCAACACAGGGCTCGAACCCACGAACCGCGAGATCATGACCTGAGCCGAAGTTGGATGCTTAACTGACTGAGCCACTCAGGCGCCCCCAGACATAACTCTTAACAGTAGGTGTTTTCCAATAACTGAATTGGTCTCAGTGTTAAAGCTTATATTTAAATTCATTAAAAGTAAATAAAATTTGAAAATCTGTTGCTTGGTGGCACTAGTCACATGTAGCAAACAGCTACCATATTGGACAGCCCAACAGTCTGCACTACTAGATTTAAAATTCTTCAAGGGCTTACAGGGCCTTATTTAGCCACTGTACGCCCAGCACCCAGGTCATTACCTTGTGCACAGTAGCGACTCAATAAATGTTTGTTGAACAAATAAATGAATAAGTGGCTCATCTTAGTGTTACCATAAGTATCCAACAGAACAGTTCGTATATATGGCAATAATTGTGCCTCTCATTTACATAACACTAAATAGTTTACTAAGCTCATCATCTATTCATCTTCACAAATACCCACTGAGAAAGATATTATTTCCACTTTTCAGGTGGAAAACAAAATGACAAGATTCAGAAAGCTGTGTGGAAGGTCATTAGTAAAGGACAGAGCCAGACTTTGAAGCTAGATTTTCTGAATCCCAGTTAAAGTTCCTTCAACTGACTCACAGCTGCTCTTCAGTGATCAACAAATGTATGTGGAATTGAATTAAACACTGCAGAGTACAACACAAAATATGCTGAGTACAACTTAGAAAGGATTCTCTGAAATGTCCTATATCAATATACAACATGAATATCAAAATTACATAGACCCTATGCATCAGTCAAAGGAAGAGTCCAGGCAAAACATTCTAAGACTAAAGAGATTACAATTAATACCTGTTTGATAAGAAAATACCAACTGAGGGAGGGTTGGAACAGTGTCCAAAGAAGGACAACAAAGTCACTATTAGCCAGAGCATCTCTGATCATAGACACACTGCTTATCTGGGGAGTTCCACAAATTCTGCCTGGGATACAAGAATCTAACCCAAGTAAATTATCCTAGATCTATAAAAATCTATTTACACAAAAATGTCTGCCACAGAGTTGCTTATATTACATTTGCAAAAACACTGGGAAAACTTCAGCATCCAAATATGAACAAAGGTTGAGTGAATTATGGTGTATCCACTAAGTGACATTTAAAGTTTTTTGATGCTCATGAAAGTTTAAATGTGAGGAAATGTTGGGTGGGCTTATAATATTAAATTTTAGAATATGATACTGTGTGATTAAAGAGAAGCCAAGCATATCCATAGAGGAAATTGATCAAGTTTTAACAATAGGAAAAGAAAGAACAACGGGTGATATTTTTCCTCTTCCCTTTTCTATGAGCATGCATCACTTTTAAATAGAAATATATGCATTTAAAACTTCCTTGAAACAAGTAACAGGCAAACACAGCTCATGTCTCCCCTACCCACCCCCCACCATGGGTAATGAAGCCCAAGTAAGGGAAAAGCTTCTCTTACTTCCTGTCTAGAAAATGAGCTTCCACTCAGAATCAAGGAGATAATCCTTTTCTCTGAGTTGTTGATCTAAGTTACTGGGTGGGTCAAGAACTATCATCACCCTTTGGAAGGATATAGCAACTGCTCAGCAACAGTCTAGCTCAATGCCCAAGGTCACACAGCTTTGTAGAACTGAGTCCGGGCAACATAGTCAACTCAACTGTCACAGTAAAGCTGCTCATATTCTCTAAAGTGCCCTGGCTGCCTTCCAGTAGACCCACTTCACGCTGGGCCCCATCAGCATGGGGTCACCTTACACACTTGCCACCCAGTTCTGGGAGATGTTGTTCACACTATTCTAAGAGTCAGCCACATTAAGTCCACAGTGATAAAGAGCCTGGAATAGGAAATGTCCTTGCAGCAAGCCAGGGCCTGGCAAATATAGCTCCTGAACTCTCCCAGGCTCCCCTCCTGCCTTGCCCATGAAATCAACCACCTTTGTTCTAAAGTCAGTAGGATTTCCCAAGGATAAGCAAAGGCTAAAATACAGAAGGATGCTTACCTTCAAAAATCCTTTCCTAACAAAATCTCACACCTTACTGATGGGCATCCAGAGGGGCAGGTGGAACCATTCAAACTCAACTGGCTTCCACACTGAGATGCCATCTCACAGCAGTCAGAGTGGCTAAAATGAACAAATCAAGAAACTAGAGATGCTGGAGAGGATGTGGAGAAACGGGAACTGTCTTGCACTGTAGGTGGGAATGCAAATTGGTGCAACCACTCTGGAAAACAGTGTGGAGGTTCCTCACAAAATTAAAAATAGATCTACCCTACAACCCAGCAATAGCACTGCTAGGAATTCACCCAAGGGATACAGGAGTGCTGCTGCATAGGGGCACATGTACCACAATGTTTATAGCAGTGCTTTCAACAATAGCCAAATTATGGAAAGAGTCTAAATGTCCATCAACTGATGAATGGATAAAGAAGATGTGGTCTATATATATAATGGAATACTACTGGGCAATGAGAAAGAATGAAATCATGTCATTTGCAGCAACATGGTTGGAACTGAAAGGTATTATGCTAAGTGAAATAAGTCAGTCAGAGGAAGACAGATATCCTATGTTTTCACTCATATGTGGATCTTGAAAAACATAACAGAAGACCATAGGGGAAGGGAAGGGGAAAAAAAGAGTTACAGAGAGTGAGGGAGGCAAACCATAAGAGACTCTTAAATACAGAGAACAAACTGAGGGTTGATGGGGAGTTGACGGAAAAATGAGTGATGGGCACTGAGGAGGGCGCTTGTTGGGATGAGCACTGGGTGTTGTATGTAAGCCAATTTGACAATAAATTATATTAAAAAAAACAACTGGCTTCACAGATGTATACAAATGTCAAACTCATCCATTTGAATATTTAAACGTGCAGTTTTTTTCTATACCAATTATATCTTAATAAAGCTGTTGGTAAAAATACAGTAACCATTGATTTACCTTTATATTTCTTCCACTAAACTCTAAGGTCCTTGAAGACAGGAACCTTCATGAGGTCTTTCCTGGGCATATGTTACCTCTTCTCCTTTGCCCCCAACTCCTTGCCCAAGAACAATTTATGACTCCGTTCTCTGTGCTCCTGCTTCTAGCTTGGGAGTCAAGTGACTGGAAGGCACAAACGCTCTGGGGCCAAAACATTACAGGTTTAACTCTTGGCTATGCTCTTTCTCAGCTGTGTGCCCATAGGCAAATCATTCACTTTTTCTGAACATTACTTTGCTAATACGTAAAAGAGGGATGATACCTACTAGGAGCAAAACAAAAAATGACTATATTACTCCCCTGAGCAGTATGCTAGCAAAAGACACAGAAACCGTCAGCATAGGCACCATATGGCTTTAATGAAAGGGCAGGCTACCTTGAAAATAATAATAATACTCAATTCCAAGTTGGGAGAAATGAGCACTGTCACACTCAATCTAAGGGGTTCAGTGCTGATTGGAATTGCTGGAAGAAGCCCCAGCGGAAGAGATTACTTAGGGCTCTTCTGTGATGTGGTTTTTTGAATCAAGATGCCCTTTGAATCAGTGTTTCCACTGCTAGTTATCTACCCTTAGGATACAGCTTAATATACAGCAATATCTAGATGCACAAAGATTTTTATCATAACATTCCTTTCATGAGTGAAAAATTGCGGGGGGGAGTGGGGGAGGGTGGAACCTGGACCACTCAGTTGGTTAAGCATCCAACTTCAGCACAGGTCATGACCTCAAGGTTCGAGGGTTCAAGCACTGCATCAAGCTCTCTGCTGTCAGCATGGAGCCCACTTCGGATCCTCTGTCCCGCTCTCTCTCTGCCCCTCCTCCGCTCATTCTCTGTCTCTTTCTTTCTCCCTCTCTCTCCCTCCCTCCCTCTCTCAAAAATAAACATTTAAAAAAAAAGTGAAAAACTGGGAACAACCTAAATGTCCAACACACATTCACATACACACATTATGTGGCAACACAGAAAAATGCTTAAGATAAAATGTTCAGTGGAAAAAAATATCAGGATACAAAATTGTATCCACACCATAACTGCAACTATAAGAATAAGGCATAGATAGACTTCAGGAAGGATGCCAAAATGATAGCACAAATTATATTCAGGAGGGTTTTTTTTTTCTTCTTTTACCATTTATCAAATGTTCTACAAGGTAAGTACATTATTTTTATGACACAATTTCCTTTTGGAAAGATGAAGAAAGGAGGGCTGGTGACTAAGAAACTGAGGCAATGTCTCAAAGTCAGTTTATCCCGAAGGTGGTGAAAACATGTCAGCCACTGAAATAGTAAGTAAAAATAGTCAGTGCCTAGCAGGCTTCTGAAAACTTCCACGTATCACATTCCCAAAAGAAAACATGCACTTCGCCTGCATTCTGTTGAATTGGCTTTTGGAGAAAGACAACACAAGGAACATTTGGTGACACTTCAGTTATCGAAAATGGCATGGACATATGGCATCTCGAAGGGTGGGAGAGCTCATTCTGTGATCATTCCAAAACTCAAGACGCCCGTTCCAGATACATACTGTAAGAAAGGAGCAAAGTCTATCTGGTAGCTGTGGTCAGGAAAGGCCTTCATGGTCATTGGAAAAATGGTGCCCTGTGGAATATTTTAAAATACTAAGGTACTGTGACTGTGGGAGGACATAGAGGAGGAAGGGAAGACCAGGGAGCCTGTGGTGTAGGCAGAGCAGTGGTTCTCAGGCCTGCTGAGCTCCTCTTAACCAGAGAGGCTTTTAAAACCTACAGCTGCCAGGGCCCCACGCCAGGGATGCCGGTTTAATCACTTGTGAGTATACTGTGCAGCCTGGATTAAGACCCACTGAAATAGAAGGTAGATAATAAATCTGAAGAGAATAGAGACCGCTGAGTGTGGTAAAAGGCAAGGTTTTCAACTGGGAGAAGATGAAATTACATCACAGAGGGAATTCACTTGTGGTTACTGGTGACGCCATTGATTTTGTTCATTAAGTTAGAAAAGAGATAGAATCTTATAATTCATTTGCTCTACTTTCTCTTAGGTAGACTCTCTCTCTCTCTCTCTCTCTCTCTCTCTCTCTCTCACACACACACACACACACACACACACACACACACACACACACCTCAATAAGTTGAGTTAGTGCCAAATATCAGAATTCCTGGTGACATTTTGTAAGCTTTAAAACTACAATTAATAGGGTGCCTGGGTGGCTTAGTTGGTTAAGCATCTGACTTTGGCTCAGGTCATGATCTCACAGTCCGTGAGTTCGAGCCCCACCTTGGGCTCTGTGCTAACAGCTCAGAGCCTAGAGCCTGCTTCGGATTCTGTATCTCCCGCTCTCTCTCTGCCCCTACCCCATGTGCGCTCACTCTTCTCTCTCTCAAAAATAAAAAAACATTAAAAAAAAATTTTTAACTACAATTAATAGATATTAGGGACTACACTAAGTCTATTTAACCTGTTTAAAAAATGATTGCAGATACAAAACAAGTTGCAAAAATGGTACAGAGAATTCCTACGTACCAATCATCTAGTTTCCACAAATGACAACATCACACACAACAACAACACATGATCAAAACCAGGAGGTTGGCATTGACACAGTACAATTCCCTGGACTCCAACCACACTCAGATTTCAGGAGTGTGTTTTTGTGCTAGCTGTTTTTACATATACTTTCTCATTCCACCCTTCCATCATTACTACTTCCATTTTGCAGAAAAGAAAACTGAGGCCAAGAGTAACTTTCCCGAGGTGGTGAGTGACATCGTTGGGACAGAAATAAGGCTTTGTCTGATTCCAAGCCCCAGTTCTACGTTACCTTCCTCTACCAGGTCTGTGAACTACACAGAGCACACCACCGTGGTTCACAGCCCCTAGAGAGAAAGGACTCTAGCAAGACCCCAGGGAGATGCTGGTGATAGCCCACGGGCCTCGCAAGTATGTAGGCTCGGGCCAGGAGAGCAGGAAGTCTTAAGAAGAGCTTTCTAGGTCTCCAGATGAGCAACTAAAGCTGCATTCACAGGCAGCTTTTGAATAAAGTAAGGCAGGAGGAAGGGGCAGGCAGGCACCCACGGCAGCAGGCCAGTTGGTGATGTGAGAGTCCACACTCAGCACCAAGAAATGGCAGGAAATGAAGTAAGCAGACTGATGTTGGCACCTAGCATTGGATCAGGGTGACAGGGAGGCAGGCAGCAGGAGCCTAACTAGAAAATAGGTCCACACTAGCAACAAAACCGGAAGACACAGACATAATACTCAGTGCTAGACTAAGAAAGCAATGTGGCCTAGTGACTAAAATGTGGGTTCTAAAGCCAGACTGTCTGGCTTTAAACCCCAGACCTACTGACTAGTGGTATGAGCTGGGATCAGTTAACTGCTTTATGCCTCCATTTCTCCATCTGTAGCTATTATTATTATTATGCACAACTTGACTACGCAGGGATTAAAATGAAAATGTTAGAAACAAAAGAGAGGCAGGGGGTACCTCAAAGATCCTAGATGTCAGAACAGCAACTCAGTGCTAAAGGACACGTGAACATGGCTACTAAAGTCAGATAAAGTTAATTCCTTTATACAACACAGGGCCTAGAGCAAAGTATACATATTCCAAGAGCATTAAACAGGTTGTTAATGCTGAATCAAATTACCCACTCATTATCAAGCACCTGCTGATGCCAGACACTGTGCTCATTGCTCAACATGTATAACCTTCCTTGGCTCCCCATGGGTATCTCATGAGGAAAAGAATATATAATCCCATTAAAGAGATGAAAAAACTGAGCCTCAATTTAGACTGCATGTTCAAGGTCACACAGCAGGCAAGGAGTGAAGCTGAGTTAAAACCAGAGCTCAAACATTCTCACTATACCTCACTGATAAGATACAGGCAACTCTTTGGACCGGTGGTTGTCACGGTCATCAGACACCGGCCAGCAGGAGCAGGAAGCAGAGAGTAGTGTGTTATGGCAGGAGGAGATAAGGAGAAGAGAATTGGAGACCCTGCTTAAAGTCCAGATAATATGGAACTCCTTTCTCTGGCTAAGTAATACCTTTCCAACCTACTGCACATGACTCTCTCCACTCTGCAATTCCCCATAATTCTTGTGGCACCAACAGGTTCAAGTAAAGAAAGACATTGCCTGCCACCATATCATAGGACCCCAAGAGGCTCTACTAATGGGGTAGGGGTTTAGACTCTGGATTTTCTGATACACATCTTCATATTCCAGGTGAAGCTAATTTCTGCCCATTAGAGTCAACGCATTTGAGACTGCAAGACCACTCATACCACCTCTCTGCTTAGCCTTTGTGGTTTTCCTCTCATAGTTAAATCCCGGGCTCCAGGTGTGATGAAGACACAATGGCTTATAAAACATTGAGTGAAAGGAGAATCCAGAGTCTGTATTGATACTAAAATCTAGACAGAGATGGAGAAAGGGAAGGGAAGGGAAGGGAGAGCTCTTGTCCATAGTCAAAGGTCATTCCATCGGTGGAGCAGGGATGACAGAGTTGGAAATCACCATTAACTCAGGCAAGAATCACAAAGTGGTGCTAAAACCACTGCATAAATGTTTATTAGCAAAAAGGCTACACTACATAGTCTCAAAGTATCTTCCCACAGATAACCTATTACTTACACAAAGGGAAAGGTAACTTTACAGTGGAGAAATGGGGGAACAACCTCAACAAAATGCTCAAGATTAACATCACCAGTAACGGAAGCAATAGGCAATCTTTTCCCCTACTGCTGCCCTGAGAAGGACACAGTATCACTTATGTAGTATTCTTGTCAACGCGAATAAACTGAAGCAAAACACAAGGCAATGATCAGGCAATCCCTAACTGAGGATCATTCTACAAAACAAAACACATGACCTGTTTGCTTCAAAATGTTAATGTCATGAAAGACAAAGAAAGGCTGAGAAACTGCTTCAAATTAAAGGAGATAAATGAGACATAACAATTCAATGTAACGTGTGCTTCAGGAATGGGTCCTGGGCCAGAAGGAAAGATTGCCATAAAAGACATTATGGGAACATTTGGCGAAATTAGAATATCGGCTGTATATAGTAGTATATAGTAATCATATTATATTAATATTAAGCTTCCTGAGTTTGAGAATTCTACTGTCGCCATGTAAGAAAAAGGTTTCTTCCAAAGAAACTCAAACTGAAACTGAAAGGTCATGATGTCCACAACTTAGGGTCAAGAAATTCAGAAAAAAAGATAGATTCTGATATGAAATGGGATGGGATGGGATGGGATGGGATGGGATGGGATGGGATGGGATGGGATGGGATGGGATGGCATGGGATGGGATGGCATGGGATGGCATGGCATGGGATGGCATGGGATGGCATGGGATGAGATGAGATGAGATGAGATGAGATGAGATGAGATGAGATGAGACGAGACGAGATAAACATTTGATAGCAAGTAAGCAAATGTGACTCCAGGTAGAGGTTTGACAGTTGTTCATTTTACTAGTCTTACAAATTTCTTGGAGGTATAAAATTTGTCAAAATCACCTTTTTTAAAACAAATGCAAAGACATTTCTTAAATACAGGGACCTGTAAGTTGACTTAGAGTTAGACAAGATAAACTTGGTCAGTGCTACCCTTGGAAACTTAACCATGGAAACTCAACCCTGACATAGCCAGTCAGTCAAGGATAGAATAAGTGGTCCAACATTGAAGAAACACATAATTTAACAAGTATAATCCAACCCCCCTTCATACATCTTTCTCTAATTCTAAATCTGGACCATTTTCCAAGAATGAAAATGATGAACAGATCAAAGTTTGGGATCCATAATCCAAGACTGTTGTTTGATTCACATCTTCCTGCTTTTGACTTTGCAGACAGGGTTCAAGTCATGCTCTTGGGCAGTTTGCAATGTGCCTGCCTCCAAGTACTTGAGCCCCATCACCATAGCCAGAATTATCACCTCTTCCAAATGAGGACAAGCGTGTCTGCAGCTCATGTTCAAATAACAATCCTTCCCCCAGCTAAGCTAACCCCCAGGGTCTGGAGGTAATTTATTGTAGCAAATTCACTTCTGGCTGCACTTAACACTAATCAATAAATGGGGAGCAGCTAGGTTATAGATATGGGGCTGTCTATTCAATAACCATTAGCTACTACTGCATTTAGAAGTAATAAATTAAAAAAAAAAAAAGGTCTCTGTTCCAAAGCATGTGGAAAAACATATTTTCACAGGTTTCTTCCCCAAATTGCCCATGTACCTCCTCCAGGCACCATAGGTGCTCAGACCCCATGCTACTCTCTATCTCCATTATTGCGCCTCTGCTGAAGGCCAGAAACCTTCGTTTTGATGCTCTGTGTATAGGGGACTGAGGCATGGAAATATAATTCCTAGTTTTGTAACTTAATGAAAAATGTAGTCTCTTTCTGCGTCTCCAGAGATTTTACAAGATCCAAAGATCTTTGCCTATGGAATAAAACTGAACCTTACTCCCTCAGTAACAAGGCCCTACCATATTTGGTCCCAGCTTTACCTTTCCAACACTGCCTCCCTTTCACAAGCCTCAGACACAAATCCAGCAGCTCCTCCAACACTAGCCATGTCTTCCTGCCTCCCGACCTTGGCTCGCACTGTTCTTTTTGCTTCCCTTTTATGTCCACCATAAATGGGTGGTCCAGGGTGGCCCATATCATGGTTACACCAAGCGCTATTCATCATATTCATCAATCCATGTGGATTCCAGGAGGGCGGAGCATGCACTGGTCTAGTTCACTCCATGTGACTCCAGTGCATGGCACAGGATGTGACTGAAGGGTGGGCACTTGAATGGGAAAAGACAGCATCCGGCATTACAGAGATTCTAATAAGAAAGAAACTGCCCTAATTAGCAAAGTCAAAAACCCTGCCCTAATGCTGGGAACAAAATGGGAACAAAATTTTCTATAGAGTAAAACACAGGGTCACAATTATCGTGAGGTTGATAACGTAACCAGGAACCCTGCACTGCAAAGGGCAGGGACCAATAACCAATCAAAGGATATCACAGTTTGCATCATCACTGGACACAGTTTTAAAGGGCTTTTATTTTTCTTCAGGTACTTTAATCTGACTGTAAAAAAACAAATGCAGTAAAGTCATTCATCACTGAAAGTTTATAAGGAATAACATATGGTGCTTTTGAGAAATTTCCCAGTGCAGGGTCCCATATCAGTTAGCCAATCTATCTCTTTACCTCACCTACTATTAAGACTTAGCCCAAAGCCTGGAACTGGGGAGATGAAGGATATAATGCAGGAGAAGTGGAAAGCCAGGGTCCAGCTTTTCTGGCTCAGAGAATTATAGGGAGAAGGGAAACTGGGGCAGAAGAGGCACAGGGGTGAGATCTGTATGTCTTTTTCTCTCTCTAGAAGGACATCTACCCACAAACCAGAGGGTCCACATCCAAGTACACTCAGTGGCCAGTAATGCTAGGTAGTGGGAGGCTAGGTTTATCTTTCCCAAGTTGTCTATCAGGTTCTGAGAGGTTTGACCAGGCCCCAGATGCTCCCACGAGCTCCTGGGGCCAGACCTCAGAAATGACCTGAGACTGTGATGAAGAGTTGGCCAGTGGGGCCGACATGGGGACAAAGTAGCCAAGGGCGGAAGGCTGGACCAACTGATTCAGAACCATATTAAATTTTTTAAATATTTTTTAATGTTTATTTAATTTTAAGAGAGAGAGACAGACAGACAGACAGACCACAAGCAGGGGAGGGGCAGAGAAAGAGGGAGACACAGAATCTGAAGCAGGCTCCAGGCTCTGAGCTGTTAGCACAGGGCCCAACGCGGGGCTCAAACTCACAAACCATTAGATCATGACCTGAGCCAAAGTCAGACACTTAACCAGTTGAGGCACCCAAGCGCCCCCAGAACCATAACAGAATCACAACCAGACCTCAATAGATCCAAAGCTCTGCCAGGGGAGGGGTGGGGGTGGGGAGGCCTTCCTTCACTTAAGATAAAACATCAGGGGGGGCGCCTGGGTGGCGCAGTCGGTTAAGCGTCCGACTTCAGCCAGGTCACGATCTCGCGGTCCGGGAGTTCGAGCCCCGCATCAGGCTCTGGGCTGATGGCTCAGAGCCTGGAGCCTGTTTCCGATTCTGTGTCTCCCTCTCTCTCTGCCCCTCCCCCGTTCATGCTCTGTCTCTCTCTGTCCCAAAAATAAATAAACGTTGAAAAAAAAAAATTTAAAAACATCAGGGATTCCCTGCATACTTGAGGTCTCTGTGTGGCCTAGGGCAGAAGTTCCTGTTGTTAGTCAGGAGGCACAAAAGGTTGATCCACACATCACACTGGCAGGGAAATTTAGATAGAGGTTCCAAGAGTGTCCCAGCCCTCCTCCCCCACATGACAGTACTGAAGCTACTTGACCCTCCCTGTAGGGTTATTCTAGGATGAATCACTTACACTCTGCGTACAATGTTCTTCTGGGAGTTATTCTGAGGGATGTACACTGAGGTGCTGAGGATACCTCAGATAAGGTCCATTCCTGTGGCTGGAAAGATGGATTCTCCAAAAGCCCAGTAAGAACATGTCAGGTCTGAAGAAGGATGCACTCTCTAGGGAAACTCAGCCCTAGGGACAAGTCCACTGGCTGGAAACTGGAGTGTGTCCATAAGCAAATCATCTGTACAATGTTCAACATTTTTGAACAGCTGTATTTTGGATATGATTTAAAATTCTCCCCTCTTACATTGTAGTTTCTGTAGTGGATCCAAATGTTTCAGCAAAGTCTCTTATAGGCAATGAAAGTACAAGATACTAAAGGAAATTGTGGCCTGTCCCATATTTACCCCAGCGTTAGCGCCCACGGGGAAGGTACAACATCAACTACAAAACGTAAAATCAAATAGAGAGAGACTGGCCCAGGCTTTCTAGGCCAGTAGCCTTGGAGCTGTGCCCACAGCACAGAGCCAGCAGTGATCAGCCCGCAGAGGATCACAGTGAGATGGGAGACTGTGTTAGCCCAGGTCTTCTCTGAGAGGCAGTTACCAAGACATGCAAGAAATCTATCAGCGGGAACATCTGTAAGAGAAAATGGGGAAGAAACCGGAGAGGCTGGGAGAGTAGGGATACAGGTCTGACAACCAGTGAAGGAGAGAAGGAAGGAATATTGAGTGGAAGTATCTTAGACCACAGTGCAGTTCCAAAGAAAGTTCAGCAAAGCCATCATGGAGTCTTCAAGCCAATGTCAGCATTAGAGAAGTCCCATGTCTTCCAGGAATGGCCAGTCTTAGCATCTCTGATGCTCTCAGTCACTGGCTGGGAGAACACATGGTAAACACAGCATCAGCCATCACCAAAACAAATTTCTCACACAGAACATGGAGCCTTGGGTCAAGTATACTTCCTGTGGTTGGAGATGTGAAAGGTGCATGGCTGCCATAAGGATAAATCTCCTCTTCTCCAAAATACCAGGGAAGGACCAAGAATAATGCAAGAAAAATAGTGTCTGTATGATACATCCTTTGTCAGTTTCTAACACTAAAAACTCTGTCCATAAAAACTTACTTACAAAAAGAAGCCTAAATATTTCCCTTATGGGAAGCCAACTTTGCAATACAAACTCCTCTGAGTTATAAAAAAAAAAAAAAAAAACTCAGAATTAATTCTTTCATTTTCCCCTTAGCAAACTTGAGGAAGACTCTGCAATTTGGATTAGCAAAGACCAGAAGGGGAAAATGTCAACTCCAGGGAGGCAGCACTAAGTCAGGGAAGTAGGTGTCCCCAAAAGTCCCAGTGGGTGACCAACATACGGTGATAGAGAAAGATGTGTGACCAGACTTCTCACAAGCTAATTGGGAATTTTAACCCATGACTCATCCCGGGGTGGGGTCCGAAGCGGCAGGGGCCGCCACCCCACACCATGCCCTGTCATCAGCCAGATTGCACATTTCCTGAAAGTAATCAAGTCAGAAACTGGCTTCTTGGCAGTAGCCCCTGGTGGAAAAATGACTGCCAAAAACAAAAATGAGGATGAGTTCAACGATTTAATTCTGCATGGAAAACACAATCCGTTAAATGGGATCTGACAAGGCCTTAATCTCATCCATAGCTGAGGGCGTTGGCTCAATGCAGTTCTGCTCTCTGCAACATATTCTTAGTAAGCTATGTATAGAATCATGAACACTTTTGCCAAAGCCCAAATAAGTCCATTCTAAGTGGGAAGAGAGGCGTATCAAGCCCCCAATGGTTCTCTGGGGATTTAGCATGCTATTCTTCCAAATGCAAAATTATCAAAGCTTGGTAACTCAACCCATGTTGAAAGTCACACAGTTCAAGGTAAGTAACAAAAATGGCCAATGCACTGGATGGCTTCAGAATCTCTGCTAGTGTCTAAGGAGGTCAGGTCAGGACAGCCTTACTCATAAGGCACCCATGGGGCTCCTATTCCCACCCTGGGGTTCATTGCACAACCCAGTCACATAAGAAGGGGTCAAGGTGTGGAGGATCAATCCACTCCTAAACAGGTTTTTGGAAACTGGAAGAGAAGGAATTAAGGGCTGTCACATTCATTAGCTCTCTTAATCCTAGCAACAGTCCTATGTTGTTATTTTGGTTTCCATTTGTAAAATGAGGAAACTGAGATTCAAAACCATGACTCAAACCACATAGGTTAGAAGAGCATTTGCAAACTCATACCTGTAGTATTCCAAAGCCTATGGCTTTCTACTCAGAGGGTGGTCCTCAGACCATGACATCTCTTGAGAGTTTGTTTGAAATGCAGATTCCCAGGTTGCAACACAGACTTACTGAATCTGGATCTGAATTTAATAGGATCCCCAAAAGAATTCATTCATAAAGTATGAGAAACACTGCCTTTAAAGCAGTCCTATCCAAAAGCATGGGTGGATTAAAAACATAAATTTGAACGAGAAAAAGGATTTAGTACAAAAGAACAGGGTAGGTCTCACAGGAGAAGCATCAAACTATATATCCAAATTGCCACATCCAAATTAGCAGAGCCAATGATGCTATCTTATTCACCAACAACAAACCCAGAAGCCAAGGTGATGTGGCAGTAGTAGAACGTGGTGGAGAGGTCATAGCTTTGGAGTCAGGTGGACTGAGCTGAAATTTCTAGCTCTGCCACCTGCTGAGTGACTTTGGGTAAGCTGTTTGATCTCTCTGAACCTGTTTCCTGACCTGTACCACTGGGATTACAATACTCACTTGTAACCTTGGGAGATTAAATGAGCAAATGAATGTACAGTTCCCGGCCATAGCAGATGCTCAATAAACATCAGTTTCTTTGCCTCCCAGTGCAATCTGGACTGGGCCTCACCTTTGCAAATGTGCACACTAGAGGCTGGGGACAGAGAAGGCTCCCAGCAGCCAGTTCTTTCCTGTTCTCTGGGTCCTCAGGTGGCAGGTACTGAGTCCTATCACTAATCAGACTAGCTGGGCTTGTCCGTCTTCCTCAAGCGCCAGATTCAGCTTTCTCTCTCACCTCTTTTAAGAAAAACCTGAGCAGAACAGGCTCAAAGAGACAGGTCATGAAGAAGAAGGAAATCAGGCATCTCTGTATAATTCCCAGGAGTATCTATTTTCCAGACACTGAAGCTTTTTTTCCTTAGTTATGTTCCCACATTTTTCTTTTCAAAAGTCTCTGGTCTTGAAAGCAGAATTTTCATGCCAGAGGCTTAGCAAATTTTCAGAACCCACGGGGTCTGCACCTGGAGCCACAACACCCAACCTGATCCTATTTACTCTGTGTGTTTATGCTCAAATGCACGTAAGGTTTCCAGTGAGAGCTGAGTAGGAATAGGAGATTAGCACTTCCAGAGCACATTCTGGGTGCCAGATACTGGGCTTGTCTCTCTCATTTATATTAGCTCCTTTAAACCCTCCCTCCAACCCCAGGAAGTAGGCATCTTTATCCTTATTTCAAAGATGAAGAAACTGAGACCAGATTAGATAAATGACCTGCTCAAATTAACACAGCAAAATATTTCTGAGCTCCAGGGATTATTCAATATCATATGGTCCAGTGATTCTCTAACTGTGGTCCCTGGACCAGCAGCATTGGCACCACCTTGTTAGAAAGGTATATCCTAGGACCCCACCCAGACCTGGGGATGAGCCCAACAATCTGTTTCCATAACCCTCTAAGTAACTGTAATGCATACCCATGTTTGAGATCCACTGTTCTTGTCTACCCTCAGATGTGACAGTTAAGAGAACAGACACTCAAAGAGATGATGCAATTTGCCTTGGTAACAGAATCCAGACTAAAGCCCAGGACAGTCACTTTCAGAAGTTGAATTTTCCTAACTGGGTACCTTACAATGTCCTTTCCATGAGGAGTAAAGACTAAAGTCCATAGTAAAACAGCACAAAACTATGCTATCTTCCGGCGATATTGGCTGGAATTTGAAAGTGCACAAAAATGAGGAGACCCTTCCCTCCATGCACTGCTATCTTTCCCTTGAGACTCTGCTGAACCACATGCTCTGAGACATGGAACATCCACGTCATCACCGCTGCCCAGCCAAGAGGAGGACTAGAGGGGAGAGTGTCATGGAACGTATTCAGGATGGAGACGGCATTTACACACACCTCAGCCATCAACTTATAAGCCTTGGAGGAAAGAGGCCATGCCTCTCATTTTCTAGAATCCTTATTTCTAAATCTGTGTGCAAATTCTCACTTTCTGCTACACCCTCTCACATTATTGCTGACATAAACAGACAGTGTTGACCACCAGTGGAAGTCATTTGGAAGGGGAGCTATTCTGAAGCCCCATGTGCATCACAGGCATGCTTTTTTATGTGCGTTTATACGTGATATATTTACTTGGGGTGGGATTCCAGGGGCTGATAAAGACTAGGTAGGATCTAAAGTCTACCCAAGCTACCCCTTGTTTCTGCCATTGGTGACCACCAATTGACAAGCAATTGTCCTTATGAGTTTGTATTTGAATTTAATCAGAACTATGGGCACTACCTCTCTGGGCCAGTTTCTCTATTTCTAAAATGGGCATCATCTTTGGGTGGTTAGGCCCATGCCTGGCAACATAATCCTATTGTTATTGTTGTTGTAACAGGGAGCCTAGGGGGAGTTTTAAACATACAAATTTCTGCAACTTTTTTGAAAAACACCTACCTTGGGGCGCCTGGGTGGCGCAGTCGGTTAAGCGTCCGACTTCAGCCAGGTCACGATCTCGCGGTCCGTGGGTTCGAGCCCCGCGTCGGGCTCTGGGCTGATGGCTCAGAGCCTGGAGCCTGTTTCCGATTCTGTGTCTCCCTCTCTCTCTGCCCCTCCCCCGTTCATGCTCTGTCTCTCTCTGTCCCAAAAATAAATAAACGTTGAAAAAAAAAAAAGAAAAGAAAAACACCTACCATTCATAAACGTATGAACACTTCCTACCTTATTTCTTTGGAAATAGAGACTGAAATTTACCTTTAGGGCAGACTGTCCCTTTAATCTAAAAGGAATTACGTGAATGGAAATATTATGCAAATACAAAACAAGCATACACTCTTTGTCCTGGGAGTGGCTTGTATGCAATCATCTCCACATACTTGCAAAGAACTAGAAACGATTTCTAGGGAAAGTGATATGAAGCATCTATCTGATCCCTCCCTTTTGAGGATCCACATCATTAGAATATGTCTGAGACATTGTGGTAGTGCTGAAGCCGGGTGTCAGGAAAGAACGAAAGAAGCCAGCCAGAGGAGGTATCACAAGAAAGAGGAGATCTGGACTGGACACCAACTTAGAACTTCACTGAGATCAGAGAGTCCACACTTAGTGTGAGACCCCATTGCCCTGGCAGGTGGCAGGAGGTAGAGCAGGCAAAGGGCTAAGTCTTTAAGCCTGTCCCTAAGCCTGGAGTCCCTGGGGACAGTCAGGGAACTGAGCCCCAAGACTAGACTTCCTAATAATTAGGCACATTGGGTTTACTGTCATTGCAGTATGGATCTTATTTGATAATAAAAGCTGATGACCATATTTCATGGCCCAGGATTCCTAATGCCCTCCAACTGTGAACAAGGAGAAAGAGAAGGGAGTAACCAAAATTGCCAAATCTTCCCAGATTTCCCAGAGTTACTAATACTGGGAAGTCAGCAATTCTCAGGGTTTTTCACTCTAGTGAAATGGCCGGTGAGGGGGAGAACACATAAGTGATATATTCCTATTGGCATTATTTAAAATCTAGCTACAACTCATCTCTTTCTTTGCAATCCAAAAAGCATATAGAAAACAAGTGGCATTATTACAAGGGTAACCTTGATTCTGCTCTAATTTATATCTTGATAAATAAACTGTTTCCACATGTTAATACTTGGCTTGTGATCACTTGTGTACAAAGAATCTCACAATGATGTGACTACCACAGCTAAGAACAATTGCATTAGAGAATATTTACCCTCTAACATTCCCACTGAAATCACTTTTCTTCAGAAGAAGAAAGGATGGTGCCAGAATAACACACGGTTGTATTAAGGAGACAAATAAATGAATAACCAATGCCAATGGATTTCTAGCTTCAATTGCTGAAGGGTTGGCATATTTACACCTGCTGTGTTTTTCTTACTGCACCAAGTGTTACAAGGAACTAAAAATAAAGCCCGACCTTAACAAACATAATTGAATTTTTTTTCTGAAACCCAGACATTGATGCATAATACAACTAGCAGATCAAATGAAGTTCATGGTCATCAATACATTTTCTCTATTGAGGAGCATTGAATGCAAAGAGAAGAGATGATGGTAATAGAGTTGGCAAGCAAATGAGATGTTCTTTTCATGAGAGTGCCTCTTTAGCTGTTCCCTGAAGAGGACAATGAACCTGATCTGGGCTAGAAGGAGTAGCTACAAGAAGACTGCATGTGAGGAGTGACTCCACCAGAGACGCTCCAAAATGAGAACACACAGCCCAAGAAAGCCATTTGCCCTCCCCTTCCCCACCAGTCATGTGCAGAGAATTGCAGGTTCATGGAAGTTATTTCTCTCTACCTGAGTGGGTTTTATTTTATGTAAAACCTCACAATGCAGTCACCAAACCCTTAGTAGGAATAAGAAAAGCATTTGCTTTGCAATTCTTGTCCCGCCACTGCATCAGTCACACTACATAAAGAAATCCAAACCCCTATTCATCACTGCTTTTCAGAGCTCATCTATAATTCAGTCGACACTAAGAACCTTCACACAATGAAACGGCTTTTACTGAGCGATTACACACATCACCTGGATGCAAAAAAGAGTACGTTTTTCATGGATGCCAAGAGTTGTCTAAGTGGTTTATGGGAGAAGAAAAGCAAGGTTTGTATGTCCTACTGGCCATGTGGAGAGGAGGAAAGCCTTATATAACGGAAAGAAAAGTGAAAGAAGTAAAATTAGGGTAACAGGGAGAAAGGAGGGGAGGAAGGCAGGATGGCAAAAAAAAAAATTAAACCTTAATTTCTGAAAACAGCACTGCTGTATATTTCAAAAGTGAGTTTGAAAGACCCATTCGGGGGGAGGAAATCACTTTTATACACCATGTCCCGTACTCAGATTGATTTTTATGTGATACAGAGGAAAGGTAAGTGCTAGAGTCGTGACGAAGTGGAGCCCAAGACAAGAAGAAAACACGAGAGGCCTCTGCAGAAGACTCGAGACCAAATGATGAACAAGAACAGAGTCAGCAGCCACCTGGGAAAACACACAAGGAAGATCTTTGCTTCCTTTCAGGAGGCAGCAGCTTTCACATCTCTTATCACTTAGAAACCCTCCCCCAGCCAGAGACTCTAAAGACACGGGGCTGAATTCATTCCCACCACATGCTTTTTCTCTGTGCACTTATCTCCATGCGTCATCCTCTTTTGAAGCAAAAGACTCATTAATCCAATTCAAATTGCCAACATCAGTAAATCCTTTGCCTCAGCATTTAAATGCCAATACCAATTAAATACCAACAGCAACTTAACTACTGATGGGATCTGCGCTACATTCAGGAAATCCAGCCAGAAGTCCAGCTAGCATTAATTCCAACACTCCTTCATCAATTCTAATTTACTCAGTGCAAAAAAATGAGGTAATTTTCTGGCCACGCCGACGATGCATCCAACTGGATTGAAATAACTCGGCAGCAAATAAGAAGGAACAGATTGATTGCAATCCACCAAACCTGAAGGATGTCTTCACCAAGGCTTCTGGGCTGTCGAGCTGAGGCAATTCATCAGCTAAGATTTCTTCTGGTGGTCGGGGGTCATGGACGATGGTTGGCCGTGGCTTTTCCTTGGCATTCCCCGTGAGCCCGTCAATGAGGGAGTTCCACAGACAGTTCTGCGACTTAGACCCTGAGGTGTGAGGGGGAAAAAGTGTGCAGTCAATTACAAACCAACAGCGTGCCCTGCCTTACCCAACTCAGGATTTTCAGAAGCAAAGCAGGGAAACTTCCCTATTTCTCATGATCTCCTACATTCAGAGGGTTCCAAGAGATATTGGTCAGGCAACTTAGGGAGTAACCAGGACTTTTTAAATTTATATGCAGAAAATAGGCTAATACCCTGAATATTTTGACCCACAGCTAAATATTAAGGATATATATCTTGTCTCATTTCAGTGGTGATCAACTCCAACTCCTAATAGAGCTATAGGTATTTACTTATATATTTATTCAGCAATTGGAAGTATACAAAGGACTACCATTCTAGAGAAGAGTAGTATGTTAAGACACAAGTCTCCCTTATGAACTCAGCTTGCCTAAAGCCCAAGTTTCAAGACTCCATTCTGTGGAGACATCCACCCCACATAGGACCCCACCTTTAGAAACCAGAACTCTAGGCAGGTTGATCTTCTAGAAGATCAAGACCCAAGAAAAACTATACTGCATGTTTACTGATACTCTACCCAACAAACACTTCAGTCATATGAGATGAATGTTAAAGGCAAACATGAAGTGGAAAGAAGTGTCACAAAATAGGGCAACCAAGGTCAGTATCAACAGGGATAAATTACATTGATATTACGTACAATTGATATGATGTGATGAAAATGGCACTTTAACTCTGTGGTCTTCTTTCCCAAAACACATAGCCCCAGTGTATTAAGCATGTTTCTAGCTTCTATAAACTTGATGCTTTAACATCTGCCCTACATCCATACATTCTTTGTTCAGGACAACTCAGTAATGTATCTGAGTCACCTTGTCTTGGCTTCCTGCCTCCTCAGCTCCCACCTCCTCCCTCCCCTCAACTCTTCAGAAGGAGTCCTTCTTCCAGGGGCATGCTTTTCAAATACAAACCAAACAAATCAGAGCCCATACCCCCAACACCTCCCCCACTGAGCTTTTGCACTCTAGACCACTATTCACTTGCCCAACTCACCCCAGCCCAGGTACCAGAAAACTAGGGACAGCCCCTATGCCCCAGAGCCCACTGAAACTATTCAAACTAGCCAATCCTAGGCCTGCTTACCCTGCCTTGCCCATGACTCCCTACAGAAACCACAATAAAGACTCTTGCTCACATTTTCCTCCACCCTAGCTCTGCCTTATTACTGGCCCCAATGCTTCTCAGCATGGCCTCCATGGTGTGACATGGACCCCCTCTTCGGAGACCTGCAGGTATTAAAAAACTATCTTTTCAATGGCAATCATCATCAGATTTGCTGGCCCTACCATGCCTAAATAACAATAAAAACCTATCCAAGTACCCAGTCTAGTCATGGGGAAAACATCAGACAAATCCCAACTGAAGGACATTCTGCAAACACCTGACCAATACTCCTCTAAACTATCGAGGTTATCAAAGAACAATGAAAGTCTGAGAAACCATCACAGTCAGGAGGAGACTAAGAAGACATGATGACTAAACACAATGTGGTGTCCTGATGGGATCATGAAACTTAAAAGGACATTAGGTAAAAACTAAGGAAATCTGAATGAAGTATGTACTTTAGTCAATAATAATTCATCACTATTATTTCATTAATTGTGACAAATGTACAATATTAATGTGAGATTAATAATAGGAGAAGACTGGCATGGGGTATACAGGAACTCCTAGTACTATCTTTGCAAATTTTCTATAAACCTAAAGCTGTTCTAAAATAAAGTTATTATAAAAATACAAATAAATAAAATACTATAAATAAATAGCTATTATAAAAGAAGTCTATGAGCAAAAATAATTTTTTAAGCGGAGCCCGATGGTATTACCATTACTATTACCCAATTACCACTGGCTTATGCCAGTTATGCTCTTCCCAAAGGAAAGAAAGTTTTTATCTTTGCACAAAGATACTACTGGGTTTCCAAGTCATGCACCCATAGAGCTGTGTCCATCCAGAAGGGGTTGGCTTTTTCTACCCAATCCATGCAGATGGAGTATCTTTATCTAATTCACACAAAGACTCTTTATGGGGCCTAAGGGGGTGTGCGTGGAGAGGTAAAAAGCACTGCCAGCTAATGCACATTCATGTGATAGGTGGGCAGAGAGTAAGTCTGTATGCACATGGGGATGTCTCCCCAAGACTCTAACCAGCTACCTGAAGCCCACAACAGAAGAAATCACCTGAAGGACAGCTTTGCCACTAAGACCAAAAGAACTTCACACAAAGGAGAGCATCTCAACAAAGATCCCTGAACCTTTACCAAGGACACAAATGGGTCAGCACAGAACTCTTCCAACAACCACAGCTATGACTGACCCCCTTAGGATGTCCCACATCCAAATTACTTTTGTATGAATCAAGAGAAAACTAAAGCACACTAGTGCCAAGAAACATATGCCTCCAACTCTCAAAATGCAGGACAGCTTTTCTGAAGTCCTAACCAAATACCTTAACAAGATCCAGTCCTATTAATGAAGGTCTGGTTCTATGTTAATAAAGGTCTGTTCTATGTTAACTAAGGTCTGGTTCTAAGAGGAAGAACAACAGCAACAGCCTGTTTTCTTAAATTTGATCTAAATGAAGGCTTTACAATAAACTCCTAGCCCATTTCCCTTCAATCTTTTATTTATTCATTCAGTATACACGTGTTTAATTCCCTCACTATGTCAGGTTCCATTCTGGGCCCTAGAAATAGAAAGATGAACCCAGAAGCAATCACAATAAATGGGCAATGCACCATAACTAAGGGCAGATGAGTACTCTAGGAGGCAGAGAAGGGCTCACCCACTCTGCTTCAGGGCCCTGGGGAAATCTACACAGAGAACATCACATCTGGTATGGTTCTAAAGCAGGAACAGACCTTCAGCAGATGAAAAACAGAGAAAAGAACATTCAGGGCAAGCAGTATGTGCAGAGGTTCAGAAGATAACAAGGTAGCTTGTGAACGCTGGAGCAAAGTGAGAGGCGATAAGGTCAAAGGCTGGTTGGACAAGTTGTAAAGTGCCTTGAATAAAATGCTAGTCATTTAGAATGTCTTTTTTTTTTAATTGCCTATAATTTTATTAGCCAAAGAAAATCACAGATGACATTTAATAGAATGTCTTCTTTAGACCAAAACACAAACAAAAAAACAAAAACAAACAAAAAAAAAAAAACTAAGGCCATATCTTTGTTTGAGAAAGGAGACCGGCACACTATGGAGTGGTGAACTTGTGAAGAATAGCATGGCCACGTGAAAAGGTCGGTGAATCCATATCATCTGTAGATGAAATAAAGTCTTACATGGACTTATGACTAATTCTTAAGTAGATAGAGATGAGATTAATAAATTACAAACTCATGTAAAGCACTAATGAATTCATAATAGGGTTTTCACCATTTTCTCAGTGAGTGAATCAGAAGGGTCAGGTGACCTAAGCTCTCTCTCCATTAGGGGAGACTGTTATTGATCTCCGCTTTAATTCCACTGTGGTCTGAGAGCAGACATTGCATGATTTCTAGTCTTTTTAATTTTTGTTAAGATGTGTTTTATGGTCCAGAATGTAGTCTAATTTGGTGAATGCTCTGTATGAGTTTGAGAAAAATGTGTATTCTGATATTGTTGGATGAAGCAATCTACAGATGTTGATTACATCCAGTTGATTGATGGTAAAGTCTTTTTTCCTTTTCAAATAAATTTTATTTCATTCATTCAAACAACATCTATATACATAAAGAGTATTATATGCATACAAGAGTTAGTATATGTTCAGGATACAGATCATTCCCAGGCCCCTTGCAATAACTTTATGGTGCATTCCCTCTCACTACCCAATCCCAGAGATCAGGAAATCCTTCTAAAGATTTATGATGATACTTTGGAAAAAATATTTCCAGATATTTTTCCACATTAGCACCTAAACAACTATCCATTCATAAGGATCATTACTATTAAAATTGATTTGTGATAAAAACTTTAGAGAGTAAAAAAAAAAACCTTATAGCAACTTTTTGATTAAAAAAACTTTGTGTTTATTTCTGAGGGGAGGTTTCAGATTTTTATTAGATCTTCACCGGGTCCATAATGCAATACAAAAAGATATATACCGGGGCACCTGGGTGGCTCAGTCGGTTAAGCGGCCGACCTCAGCTCAGGTCATGATCTCGCAGTCTGTGAGTTCGAGCCCCACGTCAGGCTCTGTGCTGACAGCTCAGAGCCTGGAGCCTGTTTCAGATACTGTGTCTCCCTCTCTCTCTGACCCTCCCCCTGTTCATGGTCTGTCTCTCTCTGTCTCAAAAATAAATAAATGTTTGGGGCGCCTGGGTGGCTCAGTCGGTTAAGCGTCCGACTTCAGCCAGGTCACGATCTCGTGGTCCGTGAGTTCGAGCCCCGCGTCAGGCTCTAGGCTGATGGCTCGGAGCCTGGAGCCTGTTTCCAATTCTGTGTCTCCCTCTCTCTCTGCCCCTCCCCCGTTCATGCTCTGTCTCTCTCTGTCCCAAAAATAAATAAACATTGAAAAAAAAAATTTAAAAATAAATAAATGTTTAAAAAAAATTTTTTTAACAAAAAGATATATACCTCTGATTCAGAGACAGATTTTCCATTCCACTAGATTGATGCTGTAGTGAATTCAACTATGTCCTTACTGATTTTCTGCCTGCTAAATCCATCCATTTATGAGAAGGGTGTTAGAGTCTCAACCTGTGATAGTGAATTCATTCTATTTCTTTTTGAAGTTCTATTAGTTTTTGCCTCACATAGTTTGACACTCTGTCATGTTAGGCACATACACATTAAGGACTGTTAGGTCTTCTTGGAGAATTGACCCCTATTTCATTATGCAATTCCCTCTTATCCCTGATAATTTTCCTTGTTAGAAGTCTGCTCTGTTTGATGTTAATGTAACTATTCCTACCTGCTATGGATTAGTACTAGTATGGTGTATTCTTCTCCATCAATTTACTTTTAATCTATATGAGTTTTTATATTTAAAATGGGTTTCTTGTAGGCAATTATAGTTGGGTCTTGTTTTCTGATCCACTCTGACAATCTCTCCTTTAATTGGTGCATTTAGACCCTTGATATTCAAATGATTATTGACACAACTGGATTAATATCTACCACATTCATCACTGTTTTCTATTTTTGCTTTTGTTTTTTGTTCCTATATCTGTCTTCCCTTGTTTTTCTGCCTTGTGTCATTTGAACTGGGTATCTTACACGATTCTATTTTCTCTCTTTCTTAGCATATTGGTTTTAGTTCTTTTTTTAAATTTCTTAATAAAGTCACCCTAGAGTTCACAACATACATTTACAGCTAATTCAAGTCCACTTTCATATACCACTTCAAGTCCAGGGTGAGTACCTTATAATAACAAAATAATCCTAATTCCTCCCTCCTGTCCCTTGTATAATTGCTGTCAGAGATCTTCAGAGGAGCTGTGCGTGATACTCAGAATTATCCTCCTGAGGAATGGAAGAAGGGAATATTTATATGCAAGTTCTCATCCCGGGGACGAGAACCCCACAGGGTATTATAATTATAACCCCATAGGGTATTAATTCTCTAGGCTTTCTGGGTCCACTATGCATGACTGTGGGACATCATCAGAGAATCCCGACATAAATCCAGAGAATCAATTAGGCTAGAGCTTAGAAAGTGGGCCAAGAGGATGTGAAGCTGGGCTCAAGAGGTACTTAATACACAGAGTTCCCACACGGTTTTAGCATCCTAGAAAATACAGCCTGAATCCCCATCTGCTACTCATTCCTGCCTTAGAAGGGTCACAACGGCCCTTTACCATGGCTCTTCCCAAGGCAATGTGATATGGGCCTTTTGGAGTTGAACTCTGAGAGCAGGAAAGAACACTTCCTCTGATTCTCCACAAATGTGGGCAGAGCACTCTCCAGGGATACTGGAAGGGTCTGCTCTGACAAAATGAAAAATAAAAATTCCCCTGCTCTGATTTATTTTAAGCTGATTTTGAAAGCATGAAATGTTTCTGACTAAATACAGGCAAAAATATGGAAACAGATAGAGTCACACAGGTCTCTCTCAATAATATCAAAAACCCCATGAGGGAAATCAGAGATAAACTAAGCCTTCAGGATACCAAAAATAACGTGGCTCAGGTGCAGGAGATGAGCAACTCCACTCAGCCCACTCAGTGTCATCTGCTTCTGCCCACTCCCCTCCCCTCCCCACCCCTGCTTTCCTGTCTCCTTTGACTTGTTTCTGACTCTCATTTGAAGCTTATTACATTCTCCTTTTCTGTTATTTCCCCTCTGTCCCTGTGATAAATCCTCTCCCTTCTCCTCACAAAGACAACTTCTCACATACCCCATGAACCCTCCAGATTGATTATAAATCTTCCAGACTCATAAACTCTGGTAGCAGCATCTGTACCACTGAGTTTATCAAGACAACAAGTCCTCAGATTCAGATGTAACAAACATTTGTTCGGTGGTTGCTATGTGCTGGATGTTATTAAGATGTTATTAACCGTCAAATCAACCCTTCAAACTAAATACTATTAAAATACTATCGAATGCTCGGGCATTAAGACTCCAAGAGATCAAATAACCTAGATCACAGAGTTAGAAAACAACAGACTGCTTTGACCCAAAATTCTCACTCCCCTAATCCAGGCCTCCAGGTGATATATCACACTGTTTATATTTTATTTATGAGTAAATAAACATACACATAATGTAGCTCAAGCAGAATGCTCCACACTTGTTATTATGAAACAAACATTCTTTTACATAAGAAATAAGATACACCGTATCTGCAACTGGGGAGAGCCTTGATCTTGTTAAGTCTCTTGCAGGAAGCAGTTTGCAGCTTCCTTTAAAGAAGGAAGTTCAGGGGGTGCCTGGGTGGCTCAGTCAGTTCAGCGTCCAACTTCGGCACAGGTCATGATCTCGCGGTTCATGGGTTGGGCTCTGTGCTGACAGCTCGGAGCCTGGAGCCTGGAGCCTGCTTCGGATTCTGTGTCTCCCTCTCTCTCTGCCCCTCCCCTGCTCATGCTCTGTCTCTCTCTGTCTCTCAAAAATAAATAAATGTAAAAAAAAATTTTAAATTAAAAAAAAGAAGAAGAAAGTTCGGGCTGCATGGGGAGATGAATAATGCAAGGTAAGTGTAATGAGTTGAGAAAAGACTTCTTAAGAAAGAAAATGAGATGAGAAGGTTCTAAATCAGAAATAGCTACAGATTCATTCTTAAGTGTGTCTAATGGTGCCAGTCTGATAAACTGCTAGCAGGAAGAATCCAAGGTGATGTGGTGATCCTATTTAAATCTGACAAGTGACTTATCAACTGGGTTCCTGATAAAAAAAAAAAAATTGCACAAAGATTACACTGGCAAAAGGCTGAGAAATTAGAGTCTTGCAAAAGCACAGAGGAAAGAGGAAATTTAAATCTCCAAAAAGGTAAAAAAAAAAAAATTCTTAGAAAACATCAATGATTCTCAAAATATCTGTGACATGGGTTTGTAGGTATCTCCCCCTTCTGGGGAAGATAAGGGTCCTGAAGTTCCTATAGGGTAGGAAAAATGCGGCTGCAGCACAGAGGTCAGGAATGAACCTAATAAAACCCAGATGAAAAGTTTTGTGCTCACTAAAAACAATAATGGTAATAATAATAATGGAAAAATAAGTATCAATGCTTTGAATATCTTTAAATCAGTCACATAGGCACTATTCTTTTACTTTGAATATACTAACCCTTGATTTTGGAAACTTTTCAGAAATTTTGTCTCCTGGCAATTTCAAAAAGATTTTAAAATTGAGGTGCCTGGGTGGCTCAGTCAGTTGGGCATCCGACTTCAGCTCAGGTCATGATCTCACAGCTCGTGAGTTTGAGCCCCGCATCGGGCTCTATGCTGACAGCTCAGAGCCTGGAGCCTGTTTCAGATTCTGTGTCTCCCTCTCTCTCTGCCCCTAACCCACTCACATCCTGTCTCTGTCTCTCTCAAAAATGAATAAACACTAAAAAAAATTTTTTTAAAGATTTTAAAACTGAGCTCTATTTCTAATATCATACACATGAAGGTAAAAGGGTCTCCTCTATCAAAATGTAAGAATACAACTGGATTTGTAATAACATATTCTAAATTCTCAAAAATGTTAGGGCTTATTTCTGAGTTATCCCTTTAGTTTAACTTGGCTTTTTTAATGACTGTATCACATTATTTTACTTAGTATAACTTCATAGTATCTATTAATTATCTGACAGGGCAAGACCGCCTCTTTTCTCTTTTCGGCTATTCCTACTTGCTTCAGTCTCTAGGAAAACTTCAGTTAAATCTGTTTGTCAGGGCGCCTGGGTGGTTCAGCAGCCGACTCTTGATTTTGGCTCAGGCTGTGATCCCAGGGTCGTGGGATCAAGCGCTACATCAGGCTCCATGCTGATCACGGAGACTGCTTAGGATTCTCTGTCCCTCTCCCCTGCTCTCTGTCTCTCTCAAATAAAAAAAATGTTTTTAAATCACTGTCAATTTCTAAAGAGAACTCTTCTTTTTGAATGTATATTGAGATGGTACTTGAGAAAACTATAACTAATTACTTAAGGAGAAGAATTATCATCTTAACAGTATATCATGCTCTCATCCAGGTAGATGACTGGTCCTTTCTGTATGGAACACTTGTTGTATTGACTTTCTCAAGCACCTTTTCCTCCCTAGTTATAACAGTACCTCTCACTTGATTTTGAGAACATCTCCTCTCATGTTACCCATTCCATGTGAATCTTATAGGCTCTCAGCTATGTTCTCTACTGCTCTGGCTTCAGCAATAAGTCAAGGTACTGG
The DNA here is from genome assembly GCF_022079265.1 of Lynx rufus. NCBI lineage: Eukaryota > Metazoa > Chordata > Mammalia > Carnivora > Felidae > Lynx > Lynx rufus. The sequence goes on from NW_025814856.1 coordinate 124,029,481, forward strand.
GTATACAACCCGAACTTGGATAATCACAGATCTTCCCTGGTATTTTCCATACCGAAACTAAAAGAAAGAGCCTTTTCTTTCTTAGTAGGTTGCTAGTGCAAGCTGCCATATCCCAATACCTGAATAAGCCTAAGAAAATGAAGCTAGTACCCTAAGGAAATCACACAAAACGAATCCTGAGAGTGGCATGTCCCTGGTCGTTAATCCCTCATATCCCCAGACCTACAGCTCTTCCATAGGTCTGTGAACTACTATGGTATCCTTGCAGCAAATCCCATTCTGAGCTTAAAATAGCTTGTACTGAGTTTCTGTCACCTGCCAACAAAAACGTCCTCCCATGTATTCAAGACTTTTATTTCCTTTAGTAAAGTTTAGTTTTCTTCGGTCCTGGCAATTCGTAGTAGGTTTTTTTCTGGGCAGTGTGTATGTTGGTCCACTCTTGTTCACAGAGTACATTTTTAGATTATATTTTCTAAATCATTTTTACTGGGATATAAAATAGATATTTAATGTATTTGCTTAACGGTCTGTCTCCTTACTAAACTCTTAACTCTTTTAAAGGATTTCCTTGTTTCTTTGTTTTAGTCTTTCTAAGCACATATGCCATCTACAATAATTTTCCCTTCTCATTTCTAATTGTTATGCCTCCTATTTCTGTTTGGTCTTACTGCATCAGCTAAAACTTTCAGAAGAATTTTAAACCATGCTGGCAATAGCAAGCAATTTTATCATTTTGCTAGCTTCACTTAATTTTCTATTTATGAAATGTCTATAAAATTTTCTGTTGTAGCCTTAATATAAATTTCCCTCTTATAACTGAGTTTGTGATTATCCCAAAAAACACACAATTCAGTAATAATGGCTTTATCATATATTGAGATGATCATGTATTGTTCCCCCCACCCTCTCTCTTTCTCTCTCTCTCCCTCTCCTTTTGACCTATTGACATGTTATATTAATAACAAAATGGAAAAGAAAAAAAACTTACTTTCCAGATAGAATCAAATTTCCTCAGAGGAACTTTGTTGGAAAAATACTTTCATAAAACAAGGGATGGGGGGGGGGGGGTGGTGAAAGCCCTAAAGGCATAGATTGAAAAAAAGACAACAAAGAAAGAGTTACAGGGGTATCTGGGTGGCTCAGTCGATTAAGCATCTGACTTCAGCTCAGGTCATGATCTCGTGGTTCGTGGGTTCGAGCACCGCATCAGGCTCTGTGTGATGGCTCAGAGCCTGGAGTCTGCTTCAGATCTGTGTCCCCCTCTCTCTCTGTCCCTCCCCCATTCACACTCTGTCTCTCTCTCTCTCTCTCTCAAAAATAAACATTAAAATATTAAAAAAAAAAGAAAAAGTTATGCTATTCTGCACATAAAATGAAAATAATTTAGAGGTGGGCAAGAACAGAAAAGAGGGGAAAGAAGTGGGGGAGAGAGAGTCTTCAGGACAGCTGCAAGATGCAACCATAATTGACAGCAGTAACTGAAGAACTTTCCAAAAACATATAAACCTGATATCCATGTTTGTCACATGCCAGGTAGAACTGCAATGTAATCACCTCTCCAGAACAGTATGGTAGTTCTATTTTTTTTTATGTTTATTTTTGAGAGGGAGAGAGAGAGAGAGAGAGAGCAGAGAAGGGGCAGAGAAGGGGCAGAGAGAGAGGGGACAGAGGATCCAAAGCAGGCTCTATGCTGGCAGCAGAGAGCCTGATGTGGGGCTTGAACTCACGAACTATGAAATCATGACCCGAGCCAAAGTCAGAGGCTTAACTGAAAAACCATCCAGGCGCCCCTGTGGTAGTTCTATTTTTAATTTTTGGAGGAACTTCCATGATGTTTTCAAAGAGGCTGCACCAATTTACATTTCCACAGTGTACAAGGGTTCTCTTTTCTCCGTATCTTTGCCAACACTTGTTATTTCTTGTCTTTTTGATAGTGACAGGTGTGATGTGGTATCTCATTGTGGTTTTCATTTGCATTTCTCAGATAATTAGTGATGTTGACCATCTTTACATGTACCTGTTGACCATTTGCATGTCTTTTTTTTTTTTAAGTAGGCTCCACACCGAGTGCAGAGCCCAACTTGTGTCTTGAACTCACAACCCTGAGATCAAGACCTGAGCTAAGATCAAAAGTTGGATACTCAACCAACTGAGCCACCTAGGCGCCCCTTACATGTCTTCTTTTTGATTAATTTTAAATTGTTAAATAGACGAATGGCTACTATATTGGATAGCCTAGCTCTAGGAAGTAATCAGAAAAGAAAATAAACATTCAAAACTATTAATATATAGATGAAGATTAGAATAGACAATGCATAGAATGGTAATGAATTTGAATATCTCTATAAAAAGGCAATTTTTAGGGGAGTCTGGGTGGCTCAGTCAGTTAAGCGAATGACTTCAGCTCAGGTCATGATCTCACAGTTCATGGGTTTGAGCCCCACATCGGGTTCTGTGCTGACAGCTCAGAGCCTGGAGCCTGCTTCGGATCCTGTGTCTCCCTCTCTGCCCCTGCCTTCCTCATGCTCTCTCTCTCTCCCAAAAATAAATAAATAAAATTAAAAAATAATAATAATAAAATGGAAATTTTTAAAGGAAAATACAACAAAAGAAAGAGATACCTGTAATTCAGCAATAGCATATGATGACATTGAAACAATTGTGAAATAATTACTTTGCTAAAAATACTTTGGATCTCAAGAGTCTTATAGGCAATTATATTAAAATATCAGGGAATAGGTTATTCTTATGATGACAACTATATAGAAGAAGAAAGTAAAGGCTAATCTTTATGAATATAATTGCAAAAGCTTTTAATAGAATTCTAGCAAAGCAAATGTATAAATATACAACAATAACAATACAACATGACCAGATAGAATTTATTTCAGTAATTCAAGGTGACTTCACTATTATGAAGTGTTTTAATGGATACTCCAGATGTCATATGCACATGCCTTTTAAGGCCTGCATGAGACTGTCTCAAAGCTCCATCCCACACTATTTTTTTAAGTTTGTTTGTTTGTTTGTTTGTTTGTTTATTTTGAGAGAGAGAGAGAGAGAGAAGCAGGGTAGGGGCAGAGAGAGAAAGAGGGAGAGAGAGAATCCCAAGCAGGCTCCTCAGTGTCAGCACAAAGCCCAACACAATGCTCAATCCCACAAACTGCAAAAGCATGACCTGAGCCGAAACCAAGTCAGATGCTTAACTGACTGAGCCACCGAGGCATTCCCCACCTCCAAATTACTAAAATTACTTTTAATTACTAAAATTCGATCCTCTCTCTCTGTCCCTCTTGCATGCATGTTCTCTCTCTCTCAAAATAAGTAAATAAACTTAAGAAAAAGAAAATGAAAACAGTAATTTGAAAAGATACATGCATCCCATGTTTTTTAAATCAATAAATCCAAAATATTATCATTTTAACATGTAATCAATATAAAAACATTAATGAGATTTTGTATTCTTGTTTTTGAAAATCCAGCAAATAATTTACACTTACAACACATCTCAGCACTGGTCACATGTCAAGTGCTCAGGAGTCACGTTTTATGGGACAGTACAGTTCTACAAAATTTATTTTGATACATGTTGCAATTGGCTGAAGTATATATACCCTTGAATAATTCTTTCCAGGAATGACAAGGTTAATGAGTTACACATGAACAACAACTTCAGTAGAGATTTTTTACATTTACATTAAACTCAACATATTTCTTAATTCTCTTCTGTTATTTACATGCTATAGAAGAGAATTAGGAGCCAAGTCTGATAGGTTTTCTTTCTTTTGTAGGCAAACATTTTTCTTTATCTTTGTATTTCAAACATTTTGCTAGCATATATGTAATTGTGAGTTATTTTTACTGATTCTTAAATTTATTTTTCTGGAACACCATGAGCCCTTTCAATGTGGAAGGAAACTCAAGCCCTACTTTCTTCCACTCAGGCAAACTGCCTTCAACTTTATCTTTTATTATTGCTTCTGTGCCAATTATTTTGTTTGGCTTTAGTCTCAGAACATCTATGATTCATTTACATGCGTTGGTTCTTTCTCTGACCTCCTATTATCTTTTCTCATCATTTTCAGTTTGTCTTCCAATCATTGATTATATTTTTCAGGGTCAATTCTATATTTCAACATGAATTTTCATTCCTATGTCCCATATTTACTTTCTTTTCATTGTTTCTCTATGCATCTTAGATCAAAATCAACCTGCTTCTTTTCTTATGGCTTCCTGGTCCTATCTTAGAAGCGCTGTATCTTCCTCCTTCTTATACAGAATGCAAAAGAGTATTTACATGTGTTCTTTTGGCTTCTACATTAAATCAGTTTTTAGAAGGCTACCGCTTCCCTATGTTTTTATTATGGCATTTCACTTCCTTAGTTTTTCCTATGTTGTTTAGAGTTTTATTTTGGACGTAACCATAGGTAAGTCATTCTGGAATGCAAAAAGATTCATACAGAGATTATTGTTTTCCAAAAGGCAAGGTATGTAGGTCACTGTAGGTTTCACTCATTGTCTACTTGGGCTGCCAGATAAATTCAGCAGAAAGAACCAAGAGTCAGATTGACATTTATATCCAAACAGTTACCATAATAAGCAATGCATAACCCAAGCCTAAAGAGTAAGCACAAAAACATGGTGCCCAACCTGCTTCAGATAAAGCCTTGCATCTGTCTTTACCCGATTGATGGGCACAGCTCCCACATAATTTTCAAAGTCTATTTAGAAATTCATATGGTACAGTAGATCACTATATAGTGAGACCATCAATCCCAAGAGGAAAGGTCTCGATTACTCCTTGTCATACATCAGAAGAATGAGTCTGTTCAGCAGAGTAATGATGTAGACAAGATTAAAGGGAGGCTGTTTTCAAGAACTTTGACAGCATTCATTTAGTATACTAATTAAAAGAGAAGTTTATCTGTTGAGAATGAAATCTACTTGACAAACACTTTGTTAATGGTCAGTGTAAGTTGGGAACTTGAGAGTAAAAAGATAGCATTCTTTTAAGTTTTTCATAATTTAGACTTTTCACTAATTCAGACACCACCACCCCCATAATTAAGTGAAAATTTTTCAATGCATAACTACCTTGAAATATGCTAATGTCTGCAAAGCATGCAAAAATCCAAGTTTTACCATCTGCTGGATGATTCATTTGTAAATCTGCCTAGTATTCCTTTGGGAAGTTCCAGCACGGATTTTTAACCTCATTATAAAAACTTGGTAGGAATGAATTCAGTATGTATGAAAGTGCTCTGAGCACTTGGAAGAATGTGCCACATTCATCCTAGACATGTTGAAACGGTATGTGTACTGTGATCAAAAATAAAAGTGTTTGAAATGAATTGCTTGGAGATTTGGTGTTTTAATCAAGAGTTCCAGAAAAACAGAGACTTTGAGGTAACGTATTAGTCACAGAGAAGAGCTCTTTCAAATTCTGGCCCAAACTAGCCGTTGCTGGTAATAGAATAAAAACGATGGACTATTTGTTGGTAGTAAGCTCCTTTAGGAAAAGAACTGTGGCTTACTCATTTTTATATTCCTGCACCCAAAATGTCCTTTCAAAGTTATTCACATGTGTCGAAGATACCTGCTTCTGAGGCTGTAGAAATTACACTAAGGAACTTCAATAAACTTCTCAGTCTTTTCTTCCTTCCATGTGCTTCAATTGTATCATGCATGGGCTTTCTTCAGTTTCTTAGCAAATGGCTTCACACCTTGACCTCTCTTCCTATCTTGCCCTATTGGACTAGGGAACCTGGCCTCATAAAGTTTACTGACCTGGAAACGAGGCAATTCTTTCATAGGTTCCCAGAAGTGCAGCTCTGAACATGATAATTTCTCCCATGATTTCATAAGTACAGGGGAGTTGTTCATAGTTTAATCTGCAGGCTGATGAACACTGAAGGTGCACATATTACAGCCTACAAAACTGGATGTGTCCAGCCTGGGTTTCAACCCAAGGCTCAGCCAAGACCTAATCCACACCATGGCAGGAACCACTACACCTCCTTAGTGTACCTGCCTGTCAGTTGGGGGAAGGCAGAGGGATGGAACGTAGTGTGTGGCACACAATAGGCACTCCATAAATATTTGTTGAAAAGAAGGTATCATGGGAAGTTGTGACTGGTAAGTCAGGGGAGTCTCCTAAGATAAAATACATCTGAATTCTTTCAAGCAAGTTAATTGAGTATGAATCTCTAAGAATTGTCCAAGTGGTAAGTGACTTTATCACCTTGTTTGGAATTGTTACAGATCTGGAACATTTCTATTCACTCTGCTTTCAGCCCAATTGAACAAACATTTACTGAACATTTACTATGCACTGACGAGCAAGGCACAGTTTCTGTTTTCAAGGAACTCAAAAATCTAGTAGGGAGATAGTCGTGAAAGAGATATTTATAATACAGTATGATGCAAGTAATAATACAACTATGTAGAAATATACTGATACCAAACAAAGGAAGTGATAATTTTGTCCCAGGGGTCAGGCTAGGCTTTACAGAAAAGGTGGCCTACGACCAGAGTTTTGAGAGATGAATGGGTTGGCTTGGTGATAAGAGGGATAGAACATTTCAGGCAGAACCACATGTACAAAGGCATGGAAGAGTAAAACAGCATGGGTGGGCAACTAATTTCATTTTTCTGAGGCTGAAATAATGAATTAGGTCATTAGAGGAGAAGTCATCTTGGGCCAGAATTTGAAGGGCCTTATGTCATATGCCAAGGATTCTGACTTATAGGCTATGGAAAATCATCTTCTGGTGTGTGTGTGTTTTTTTTTTTTTAACATTTTACTCTGAGAAAATTATAAATTCACATGCACTTGTAAGAGATAATACAAAGATCCCATGTACCCAGTTTCCCCCAATAGTAACATTTTGTAACACTATAGTACAACATCATAACCAGGATGTGGACAGTGAGGCAGAACATTGCCATGGCAAAGGTCCTTCAGGTTATCCATCTATAGCCACACCACTTTCCTCCCAGCCCACTCCCTCCTAACTCCTGACAACCACTGATCTGTTCTCCATTTCTAGAATTTTTTCATTTAGATAATGTTGTGTACATGGAATCATACAGTATATGTATAACCTTTTGGGATTGGCTTTTTCATGCAGCATAATTCTGTGGAGATTCATGTGTGTTGTTGCATCAGTAGCTTGTTCTTTTTATTGCTGAGCAATATTCCATGGTATGAACACCCTATAGTTTGTTTAACCACACACTGGATAAATAAATCTAGGTTGTTTCTAATCTGTGGGTATTATGAATTAAACTTCTATAACTATTCGCATCAGGTGTTTTTTTTTTAATTGTAGTGAAATATACATAATATGAAATTTACCATCTTAACCATTTTTATGTGTAACTAAGTTCAGTGGCACTAAATACCTTCAAGTTTTTGTGCAACCGCCATCCCCCTTCATCCCCAAAACTCTTCTCATCTTGTATAACTGAGCTGTGTCCCCATGAAACTAACTGTCCCCTCCTCTCAGCCCCTGGTAAGCATGATGCTACTTTCTGTCTCTGTAAATTTGGCTACTCTTAAGTACCTCAAGTAAGTAGAATCATACAGTACTTATATTTTTGTGACTGGCTTATTGCACTTAGCATAATGGCTCAAGATGCATCCATGTTGTAGCTTGTGCCAGAATTTCCTTCCTTTTTAAGGATGAATAACATTCTACTGTATGTACGTTTTCTTCTGTAGATATTTGGTTCATCCATTCATCCACCTGGGCTGATTCCACCTCTGCGGTACTGTGAATAACACCCCAGTTCTTTACCCAGTTCTTTGGGGTACACACCCAGAAGCAGAATTGCTGGATCAAACGGTAATTCTATTTTTGAGTTTTTGAGGAACTACCAAACTGTTTTCCATAGCGGCTACATGACTTCACATTCCCACCGGGTTCCAATCTCTCCATATCCTTGCCAATATTTTTGGGTTTTCTTTTATTTTTTTTCTTTTACACTAGCCATCCTAACAGGTGTGAGGTGTCACATGTACAGGTTTTTGTGTCTTTGTGTCTCTGGAATAAATGCCCAGAAGTGCAATTCCTGGGTCATGTGGTAGTTGCATTGTTTACTTTTTAAGAAAAAACAGCCAAACTTTTTTTTTTTTTAATTTTTTTTCAACGTTTTTTTATTTATTTTTGGGACAGAGAGAGACAGAGCATGAACGGGGGAGGGGCAGAGAGAGAGGGAGACACAGAATCGGAAACAGGCTCCAGGCTCCGAGCCATCAGCCCAGAGCCCGACGCGGGGCTCGAACTCACGGACCGCGAGATCGTGACCTGGCTGATGTCGGACGCTTAACCGACTGCGCCACCCAGGCGCCCCAAAGAAAAAACAGCCAAACTTTTTAAAAGTGGCTTGCCACCAGCAATGTATGAATGATGCTGGTTCTCTGCATCCTTGCAGGATTTGATGTGGTCACTATTTTTTTATTCTGGTAGTTGTGTCTCACTGTGGTTTTAATTTGTATTTCCCTAATGGCCAATCAAGTTGCACATCTTTTCAAGTACTTACTTATCATCTATGTATCTGCTTTGGTAAAATGTCTCTTTCTGTCTTTTGGCCATACTCTGAATGGCTTGTTTTCTTTTTTACTTTTGAGTTTTGAGAATTCTTTATATAATACTAGAACTCTGTTAGATAGCATAATTATTTGCAAATATTTTCTCCCACTTTCTAGCCTGTCTTTTCAACATCTTAACAGGGTCTTTTGCAGAACAAAGGTTTCTAGTGTTAGTGAAGTCCAATTTATCAATGTTTTCCTTTTATGAATCATACTCTTAGTTCCAAGTCTTTCTTGCCAACCCTTATAATCCTGTGACTTTTTTCTGTTTCTTTTTTTTTTTTCTAAAAGTTTCATAGCATAAGGTTTTATCTTTAAGTCCATAACCCACTTTGAGTGAATTTTTGTATAAAGTTTGAGACTTAGGTTGAGGTTTGTATTTTTGCCTATGAATGTCCAAATACACTGGCACCATTTGTTGAAAAGGCTATCTTAGCTCTATTAAATTGCTTTTATGCCTTTGTCAAAAATCAGTTGGGCATATTTGTGTGAATCTATTTCTGGCTTCTCTATTCTGTTCCATTGAACTATGAATCTATCCTTTTACCAGTACCACCTAGTCTTTAGTACTGTAAGTATACTTTAAGTTTGAAATTGAATAGACTGATTCCTTGCACCTCATTCTTCTTTCCCAAAATTGTTTTAGCTACTCTAGTTCCTTTGAGATTTCCATATAAATTGTAAAACGAACTTGTCTATATCTACAGAAACTCTCCTTGGGATTTTCATAGGAATCGTGTTAAATTTGTATATCAATTTAGGGAGGATTGGCATCTTCACTATGTTGACTCTTCCAATCCATGAATACAGTCTATCTTTCCATTTATTTAGATTTTCTTTGACACTTCATCACCATTGTAGTTTTCCACGTGTAAGTCTCATATACATGTTTTGTTAGATTTATACCTATACATTTCACTTTTATTGAGCAATTGAAAATACTACTTTATTTTTAATTTTGATTATTTTATGTTTATCTCATATCTTATAAGCTTGCTGAATTCACTTATTAGTTCTAGAAGGCTTTTAATAGATTCTTGACAATTTTCTAGATAAACAATCATGCCTTCTGCAAACAGAGACAATTTGATTTCTTCTTTTCTAAACTGTATGCATTTTATTTCATTTTCTTCCCTTATTGCACTGGCTACAACTTTCAACGCAATGTTGATAAAAGGATGTGAGTAGATATCCTCATCTTGTTCCCAATTTTAGGGGGAAAGTATCAGTCTTAGAATAATGTTAGCTGTAGGTTTGTATTAGATGCTCTTTATCAAATTGAGGACATTCCCGTATATTCCTCTTTCCCTAAGAGCTTTTATCATGACTGTTTAACGTCATCAAATGCTTTTTTGACATCAATTGATATGATCATGTGATTTTTTTCTCTTTAGCCTGTTAGTATGGTGAATTACATTTATTTTCAATGATGAAAGAGAATCAACCCCACTAGGCATGATGTACAATTCTTTTTATATTGTTGAATCATTTTGTTAATATTTTGTTTAAACTTTTATATCTACATTCATAAGGATATTGATCTATAGTCTTTCTCTGGTTTTGGTATCAGAGTAATACTAACTTCATAAAATGAATTGGGAAATATTTCCTCCTCCCTATTTTCTGGAAGGGAATATGTAGAATTGCTGTTAATTTTTCTTTAAAAATTTGGTAGAACTTTCCAGTTAAACTAACTGGGTGTGGAGATTTCTTTGGGGGAATTTTTAATTACTAATTCAATTTTCTTAATAGTTATAAAGCTGTTGGCTATTTCACAACTGGCGAATTGTAGTGGCTTGTGTTTCTCAAGGAAATGATCCATTTCATCTAAGTTTTAAGAGCCCAAGGTCAGGCAAAAGTCTCAGATCCAACTCCCCACTCTGCCCAAGGCATGAAATCCTTACCCCGTGTGGATGTCAACATATACACTACTAGATTCCATGGGCTTGGCAACATCACTGCCACACAGCATAGCTGCAGAATCAGCAGGCATGTGTACAGCTTGCTGTACTAATATTAAATTCCTCCTTCATTTACACCTGCAGAGTTCCCTTTCTTTATTACAAGTTTAACTATGCACTTTAAAGTATTTTTAAAAATATTTTACTCAGCATCTCCACATGCTTATAAAAATGGAGGGGTTTCAGGCTACCCTAGTCCACCTTTCGCTGAAACCAGAAACTTCACCCTAACTTTGTTCAAAGGAGCATACACTGAGAGCGGAAAGGAGGAGGTGCTTGGCATGCAATAGCCAACCCATGTCTTCCTTGCCCTCCCTGAGGTTGCATTGCACACAAAAAATTTCTAATAAGATTTTTAAATTGTGTAAACCTGTACACATGTAGTAAGAAGTAAATATTTGCTATTATCTCAATAAGCTGGATTACAATTCTCCCTAGGGAAAAAGAAATTAGTCTGCATGAAGGGGAAAAAAAAGTCAAAAGGAGTAGAGATGAAATGCTGAAGGCAAAAGTGTCAGCAGATACCAATGCAATTAATGTGATGATCAAGCTACTCTGTGTGAGAAACTGGGAGGAGGGCCTTTCAATTCCTAAGAGAGAAATGGAAATACGGGCAAAGAAAGGAGGAGGGTAGGGAGAAGGACTAAGGGGTGGAAGGCCAGGAGCTACATGGGCAAAGTGGTCTTTAAAAAAAATCATCGGTGGTGGGATGGATGAAAGGGCTGTTGAGAACAGGACTGTGAATTATAATTGTCTGCATGCAATGGCATATTGTAATCTCTCTCGTGGATCTCTCATCTTCAGTCAAGTTCTGCTTTGACCAACAGCCTTTGGTTACTCCAAAAGAAGAGAAGGGGCTTTGTTCCACATCTGAGTCTATGTCAGAGCAGATAAGACAGCCAGAGCATATAGAAGGAAACAATCAACAGAGGTAGGAAATCAGGTCAAGGAGAATAGTAGGTCATCCCAGGTATTCACAGAAACATGAAGGAGCACTCTGAACTTCCAAAGGGCACACAATAGCAATTTGGGCCTATTTACCTAGATCTCAATGGGCCAGGAGCCTCCAGCTGACATGTGGGCTACATATCATCCACAAGCTCCTGGAAGCTACTTATAGCATCATCAGAGAGTCCACTGGTGAACCAATGGCTAACATATTGGGGGCCAAGTGATACAGTGGATATATTCAAAGACCTAATCATACACATTCAAAAAGAGAAAATCAAAGTGAGTCTCAGTTCCCCAAACACAATTATACTCCAAGCCTTCACTATGACCATAACCATCAACCCTTTCCAGGACAAGCTGAGTTTTCCCCATTAGACCAGTTCTTGCAGACAGCTCATGACACCCTGACAGGGATGCCATAAAGAAGATTTGGATTTTACATGAGGTGGTGAGGTGGACTAGATCATTTTTAAGTTCTAGTCTAACTTGAAATTGTTCAAATGTAAGATAATGGGTTGATATATCTGTTTACTGAACCAAACAGGTTTGTTTGGCTGATAATAACTATATCTGATGAAAGAGATGGAGAAAAGGAGTAAGATACAATCTGGAACCCCTTGTGGTCAGGCAGACGGATCTTGGGTGAACAAACATTGGGGAGTAACTGTCTATGGTTCTGAAACACAAATATGTCATGACAAAAACTGCAGTTTCAGGATGACGGTACACGTGACTGGGAGGTGCAAGCAAGAGGCCAGTGGACCAGCAAATAAAGGGCTTATAATGACCTTATTGTGAAGGGGGAAAGGACAGGAGTTGGCAGGAGATGGCTTTAGAAAGAGAAAGAGAATTTGATTCAAGAGATGATGCAGAGCAGTGCCAGTTGCAAGGGTTGAGTAGGGGTACCTTTAGACTCTCTTCCCCGTACTCACCTTCAGCCATTAAATTTTAATTTATTAAAATTTAATAAAATTTTATTAAAATTTTATTTTAATAAAAATAAAAGTATTTTTATTTTAAAATAACAACAGACTATTCTTTGAGAAGGGCAGTTAACATTTGCTCTGTTGTATGTATATCTAATTACAAGTGGCTATAGAGAAATACTAATAATAATACTAATAATACTAATTGTATGATTCCACCTCTACCTTCACCACCACCATCACAACTAAAGCAGTGGTTCTGAAAGTGGCATACATCAGAATCACCACTAGCATCTGCTGGGACCCACCCCAAGAGTTTCCAATTCAGCAAATCTGGTAAGGGGTCCAAGTATTTGTACTTCTAACAAGTTTCAGGGACCCCACTTTGAGGACCACTGAGCTAGATCACTACCCTTCATGTATAGAAATTTTAGAACTGGCATTGTTGAAGCTATAATTCCAGTTTCTGCTGAAACAAGTGGGAAATGAAGAGATTCAGTCCTTAAATACTGTTAAGGTGAGACCTAGAGCTCTATAGAAGATCTGAACTTTTTAGAAATAGACTTGTTTAAGACAAATCAGAAAATCTCCAGATCCAGGTCCTGCCCTGTCCTGGGCCCTTTATACGGCTCTAGCTCATCCACAGTACATGCTCCTGAAAACACTGAACACCCAGCCACCAGCCACAGCCCACTGCTCACGGCATCTCCCGGCCCTTCTTCCCACCCATTTTATCTCCTCCTTCTTCTCATTATTATAGTTCCATAACCCATCCAACTCCAACTCAAGCTCCTAATGCTTGCAACAGACCTCCCTGGCTGTGGCCAGCAATTTCAAAAAGTTCTCTGGCTGGACTCTAGCACTCTGTCAGACAGGATTTTCAGTGTGCCCTGGGGTTCCACAATGGGCACCACCATGTAATAGGTGCAAGCTCACCCTCTATCCCAATCCCAGACAAGACTCACCCTCACTGTACACCCCTATCTGCCCCTGCCCATTCTCTCCCCAAGGAAGGGGATCATTCACCCACCCACATTATATACCCAATACAAATATAGCAAGTGACCCTCCCTTTGCTTTAACATCCATCCACCCAAATTACTCCAGCTCTTCAATAGGATAATCTGTTTTCAACACTATCTGGATTTTTACCTCCAAAAGCAAAAGAGGTCAAATAAGACTCCATTTCCTTACTGCTTTTATCCCACTATTTTCTTTCCAACCATTGCTCATCTCAGGGGAGAAATTATTCTCTCCTCAATTAGAGAAGTAATAAAAACTCTAGAATGGAGTTTCCCGGCTACACAAGTTTTGGGGCCAACACCTCCCTCTGCACAGACTCTTCCAATGTCCTGGGTAGTCCACAAAAGTCCACTGCACTGAATGCCTGCCTCTTTTAAGTCTCCTAGAGTAGAGATGCACACCAAATTCTGGGCTTCTGCTGCCACATTGTGGCCATATCTGAACACTGCATGCAGCCCTGAAAAGTACTGGGGTTTTTTGTTGTTGTTTTTTTAAGATATTGGGGTGCCTGGGTGGCGCAGTCAGTTAAGCGTCCGACTTCAGCCAGGTCGCTATCTCGCGGTCCGGGAGTTCGAGCCCCGCGTCAGGCTCTGGGCTGATGGCTCAGAGCCTGGAGCCTGTTTCCGATTCTGTGTCTCCCTCTCTCTCTGCCCCTCCCCCGTTCATGCTCTGTCTCTCTCTGTCCCAAAAATAAATAAACGTTGAAAAAAAAATTAAAAAAAAAAAAGATATAATTGACATATAACATCTTAGTTTCAGGTGAACAACATGATTTATTTGTACACATTGTGGACTTATCACCACAAAAAGTCTAATTAACATCTGTCACCATACATAGTTACAAATTTTTTTTCTTGTGATAAGAACTTTTAAGATCTATTCTCTTAGCAACTTTCAAATACACTATACAGTACTATTAACTATCATCACCACGCTATACATTACATCCCCAGGACTTATTTATAACTGGAAATTTGTACCTTTTGACCACCTTCTCCCATTTCACCCATCCCCACATCCCCTCCCCTATCGACCTCTGGCAACCACCAATCTGTTCTCTGTCTCCAAGTTCAGCTTTTTTGGTGGTGGGGCAGGGTTGGGTATTATTTTACATGTAAGTGAGACCATACGTATTTGTCTTTCTCTGTATGACTTGTTTCACTTAGTATAATGACCATGGATGGACCTTGAAGCCTTTTTTTTTTAAGATTAGAAGTTACCTTGTCTACCTGTTAACCTCCACCCACTCCCCAAACCTCAGCTAATGCTTATCTCCTCCAGGAGGACTCCCTTGAATCTACTCCCATCCCAGGTCAGATGAGTTCTCTCCATCTGGTTCATGAAGTTCCTTGTACAATCTCTAGCATTTCCTTCTACACACTACACTGGAGCCACTGACTTCTGCATTGTCTGATCAGATTGTGAGCTCTCTGAAAACAAACTTACTCTCGTGTGTGCCTCTAGGGCCCGGCACAGAAGTCTTCAATAAACATATGTGAAAAGAAGGAAGGAAGAAAGGAAGGAAGGAAGGAAGGGAGGGAGGGAGGGAGGGAGGGAGGGAGGGAGGAAGGAAGGAAGGAAGGAAGGAAGGAAGGAAGGAAGGAAGGAAGGAAGGAAGGAGAGAATGAAGGGGGGTGAGGAGGGAGAGAGAGCAAATGACCAATATTTGTTCTAACAGATCGGGGACCATGTCACATGTTTTTAAGTATTTTATCACTCACCCTGGCATGTGATCAACCACAACCACTCTGGAAATAAGTTATAATATCGTCCTGGAATCCAAATGCATAAAGTGTGACTTAGAGGGGTAAGTTTCCTGCCCAAATTCACACAATTCAGAATTCCGGGACAGAGAACCCAAGCCCAGGCCTAACACCAGAGCCTGAGCCCTTAATAGCTTCTGAACACCTTGACATTTGTGTGTGGGAGACCCTTGAGGACACGCTCTGGAGTGGTTTCAGGAGTGTGTGTACCGGCAGTGGGATAACATTCCCCTGCTTATGAGGTGAGGATGAGGAAGAGAAGTGGGGAACAGAGCTGGAGGGTCCTAGTTTCCTTTGTCTTCACTCAACAAGCAGTTATTCCTACACCAGGCAAGGTTAGTACACAGCTCAACCAGGTGGGGCCCTTGGCCTCCAGGAGCCTACTGTCTACTGGAAAGGCTGACATACACATAAGACAGACATCTCCAGGGAAAAGCTCTCCAGGATGGCACTGGAGGGTAGCCATGCCAGCATCTCAGATGTCTGGGCCAGCAGGGGACCCAGCCCCACAACCAGCTGACTTCATCCCAGAAGTCCAGGAGCCCCAGCCTAAGGGGAGGCCCAGGAGCTCCTCACCCGAAGGTCCAGCTCTTCACAGCACAGCCATGGTCCCCAGAGGTCACCTCCATCTCCAACAGAAGGCTGAGTTGCCAGCCAAGTGTGAAAACCTTTCAAAGGCTTCCCCATAATCAGGGTCCACTCTTTAGGCTAGTACAAAGACCCCTCTTGGCTTGACCCCAGATTGCCTCTCTTTTGTTCCCTCTGTTTACACACTGAGAATATTTTTTCGGTGTCTGGGGGAAAAAGTTAAAAAGTCTGATATCAATCATTTTCACCATAATAAGAATGAACCCTGTGTCCTCACTCTGGAGAGAATTTGCATTTCAAGTCTTCAAGTGATTCCCTTATTTGAGGGAATTCCTGATATCAGTGAGCTGGTGGAAGCGATGTTTGAGGAAAAGGTCTTCCCAACCCAGATGGAACGAACTGTAGTGACGGCCACTATAGTGTGGGTCTAGGATGCCTGCCCTGAGCTAAAGTTTGAGCATCTCCACTACCAAGATAGCAGACCCCCTAGTCTCTGAGCTACAGAGCTGGCAAACCCAGCCCTTAGACCAAGAAGTAATGTGCACTGGGAACAGCCAGGATTTGGAGTTAGGAGACCTAGAATTCCATCAGTGAGAAATTCTCAGTGTTTTCTCCCAACTTTGTCGTCCTCATTTGTAAAATGGAGACACTGGTTGTCAGAGAGTTTTGCATGCAGGACCAAGGTGAGGTGCTCTACAGGCTCATGCCCCACCCCCACCCTGGCTCTGATGCATGGGAAGGAAGTCCCCACACACAGGACCTCCAGCCCCAGGACAGCTAGCCTCATAATGGGTGCCATTCTAAACCATCTGTTGGTCCAAAGCCAACATGCCTTGGACTCATACAGTACCTTACAGTCAGGGTCACTCTCAGTTCCTCATTCTCTTGGACACTGTCATTTTTCTGTAGGTTTTGGAGGGAAAGATAATATTCTCCACTGCTTTGGAATCTCATCCCCCTCCCCGTCTCCTTCCTTCTCCTTCCTCACCTCCATTCCTAGAAGAATGACTTTCTGGTTACTCTCCATGCCTGTGGCTGTTAGTCAAATGCTCTAATTAAGGTCAAAAGCCACTGTTAAGCATAAAATGATGGGGACGGGGTGATGAAGCGGCCATGATAGGATCCAGAGACTCACAGAAGTCACTCCACAGAGTCCACAACCACAGCACTGCTATTTCATGGCATATTAAGTGTCTCCAGTCTAAAGGTGACAGGAACTGAGCTTGACCCATGGGCTTTGGCATCAACTTCTTTGAGGAAGGTTCAGTGGTTCTGGGTGGTGGTGTCAGCCTCTGAGAGACAGAGGTTCCAAGAAGAAAGCCGGGGATGGGTTGTATTGCAGAAGTGACCAGAATAAGGCCTGCAAGGCTGGCAAACCAACTGGTCAAGCATGATCAGAAACCAGCCCTTGGAAAAGCTAGATGTTTTCATGAGTTCTACACTCTACTTCCCTCTGCTTCTCTTTTGGGATCTCTTAATATAATCAACACAGTTCACCTCTGTTGCAATATGGGGAAGCCAAGAAAAGTATATTGATTCAAGCATGGGCAAAATCTCTGGAGAAATGAGCAGCATATTCCAGAAGAATAAGGAATCAGAATGTGAGACCCCACAAAGGGAATGAAACCCCTGGGATGACTTGGGAGGCCAGTGGACCCGCTCCCCTCCTTCCCACCCTGAGCTCTTTCTGCTGACCACCCCACCTCTTGAGTCCAGCTTTCAGAGCATCTCCAACCTATGTTCTCATTGCCCACTCCCATCTAGCCTAAATCCATGCTGGGTAGTGCACACTGTCAGGGCTTTCTGTGTGTCTCAGTGGGGGCAAAAATTAGAGTGTCACAGTATTTCATCTTCTGGCCTCCAAAGAAAAGTCTGTCAACCAAATCCTTCCACTCTTCCCAAAGTGAACATTCCATTCACACCATATCACACCTTCAAGGTCATTTTCAATTTGGTAAGTAAAGTCTCAATTAGACAATGCTACATTAAGAATTATCTTTTTCTTGGGGCACCTGGGTGGCTCAGTCGGTTAAGTGTCCAACTTCGGCTCAGGTCAGGATCTTGCGGTTTGTGAGTTCAAGCCCCATGTCAGGCTCTGTGCTGACAGCTCAGAGCCTGGAGCCTGCTTCGGATTCTGTGTCTCCCTCTCTGTGCCCCTCCCCTGCTCATGCTCTGTGTCTCTCTGTCTCTCAATAATAAATAAATGCTTAAAAAAAATTTTTTTTAAGAATTTTTTTCTTCATTATGCCCTGTTCAATCCCCAGAGCCTCCACCAAAAACTATATATATGGGGTGCCTGGGTGGCTCAGGCAGTTAAGCACCCAACCCTTGATTTCAGCTCATGATTTCACAGGTTTTGGGATCAAGCCCCATGTCACGCTCTGTGCTGACAACTTGGAGCCTGCTTGGGATTCTCTCTCCCTCTCTCTCTCTGCCCTTCCCCCACTCATGCTGTCTCTCTCTCTCTCTCTCTCTCTCTCTCTCTCTCTCTCTCAAAAATAAAGAAATAAACTTTAAAAATATTTTTTTCTTCCTAAAATCCACCTCCTATTTTCCATCTAGTATTTGCTACAAAAAAATTTAGTAGCTAATGTGCCATCTAATTTTTTTTTTCCAGGACAATGCACTGGCAGGAAATTTTTTTCCTTTTTTTTTTTGGTCCAGAATCACAGAATCAGCCCAACTTAATTGGTTTGTCACTAATTACTTTTTTTCCTAAAAGGATATTTTTTCTTTCATCTCTTCACTTATCTCCTACGAATAAGCTTTCAAGTGACATATCCTCTTTTCAACCCAGACACACAACTCAGAAGTTGTGGAAGCCATTTACAAGTGAAGTCACCCTCTTCTATCTGGGAAGGGACCGGCTGCTCCAGGTTTCATTCTGGCTTCACGGTGAAAGGCCCCCATCCCGTCCCCTTCCTACATCTCCTGATGAGCATCAAAACTTCGGGGACTCCCGAGGAGATGCACGCAGCACAGTGTGCCCGGCGTGGTTGGGTTACCATTTCAGCTTATTAACTTGCCTGACTACTGCTTGGGAGATCAAGAAACAAAGGGACTAAAGGCATATTCATCATCCTCATTGAGCCGTGGGATGAAATGCTTATTTTGGGAAGTAATGGTTCCAGGTAGGAGGGAAGTGAGAAAGGAGTGTTTTATTACACACCTTCTAAAATGTGAGCACTTAATGCTCTCACATTATCATCTATTATTACAGTTCTATAAAAGCCATTTCTAGGAACCAATCCCAAAGTTTTGAAGCCTTCCCAAAAGAACTGGAAGGCAGAATTTAGAAGAAGGCCCTCTAAATAGAAAAATTATACTTTTGATTCTACACATTAAGGCTTACTATGACGGTATCCACACCCAAAACTCGATCCACCTTAGGAAATAAGGCCATGACAGGGAATTTGTGTGCCATGACTTCCAAAGAAGGTAACTTTTTTATAAAGGAGAGAAGATGGGTACGGATTCCCTATTTTTCAGAGGGAGAAAACTGAGGCCCAGAAAGTTTCAGTGAAATTACTCTAAGTGAAAGCGAGCAAGTCGTGCTGGTGCTGGAAAGAAAAATCCTCCTGTTTTGATTTCCTGCTCCACCATTTCTCCACTCCATGCCTGTCTGGTTCGGGGAGCATCTCCACCCAGCCCCGCTCAACCTCTGGTATTTCTGCTCCCTTGTTGCAATCTGGGTTTTCATTCCAGAGAGAGCATTCACTTGCCGCATAGTTTGCTGATCACCCTGGCACAGAAAACACTGAGAGGCTTTTGACTCCCGTTCTCCCACTAATGATCAAGACCTACAGACAAAAGAGCCAAGTGAAATTGATGGGGAGCTCCAAGGCCCTTACAGGGATCCCTGTGCCCAAGGAAAAGCATTCAACCTATCTTCACAATGTTCACACAAGCTTCAAAATGTCACCTAAGTGAGGTAAATTTCACACAAGCTTCAAAATGTCACCTAAGTGAGGTAAATTTCACACAAGCTTCAAAATGTCACCTAAATAAGGTAAAGCCAGTGGAGCTAGCCCAGAAATCCACTGTGGGTGGTGACGATGCTTTCACACATGTGTGGACCTTGGCAACTACAAGCATTTTACATACTCTTCCTCATGCTGTCGTCATAAAAAGCCCGCCCCTGAGTGCAGAACTCTCTGAGAGGACTCCCAGGGCAACAGTTCTCAAATTCAAATGTGCACAGAAATCACCTAGGGATTTGTTAAATTCAGATACTGATTCAGTGGGTCTGGGGCTCTGCATTTCTCAAAGTCCCCAGGCAATGCCAATCCTCCTGCTCCCAGGACCCCACTTTGAAGAGCAAAACCCTAAAGCACAGTTTGCTAAACTACAGCTCTAAGGGTTGAAAGGGCAATAGCAATGAATAGCTCACCCACGATGGGGCTCAAATGAAATATTAACCCATTAAAGACATTTCCTATATTACTCTATTATCGACAGTGTTTTACTGACAGCTGGCAGGATTACAAGTGTGGACTGCGCAGGCAATAAAGCCTCTGAAGGAGCCCAGGAAAGGAGTGAAACAAGATCTACTCACGAGAGAAGCGGGCAAGTGGTCTGGCAGGCTTGTCCCCAGCTTCATTTGCGACTGAAAAAGAAAAGCAGACAATGCAATAAAAGCAAGGCACATATGTCCACAGAATATGCCCAACCTACAGCTAATCCTCTGGGGGATTTCACATTAAACTATGTTTGAGGATCTTCGTAAGAAAATAAAAGCAACTTCACTCTGTCTATATTCACTCTGCCTATATTCTCTGTCTATATTTCCATTGCTGCTCTCAATGTCTAAATGAGGACAGATGTCTTCATCATTTTGATTAAGTGCATTTAAATAAAGCTGGAGAGGACCTAAGCAATTTGTAATTTCCTATGCCTCAAGGTGGAAAGTGGCTTGCACCCACACATTAAGAGGCATGAATGTCTGACTTCCAAACCTGTGTACGTCCTTCTGGTTCAAGCTTCCACTTATCAGGCTGTCTTAAAACACATAAATGCACCCCAACCACTTAACATAAAACCACTATGCTCAGATGGATAGGGCCAAAGCCAAGACAGGATTTCAGAAGGTAACAACAGGGTTAGTTTTTATTAAGAAAGATATTTAACTTTAGACACTAACAAACAAGGGAGTTCAAAAGAGGGGATCAAGAAAATTCTTCAGAGAACTGCTCTAGAAAACCCTACCCTTAAAGCTTCTCAGCAGGGCACTTTACCCTCCTCTGATAAGCGTCTAAATAATTTGGCATGTGGACAGAGTCATAATTAATATCCCCTATATTTATGAACACCACCTTTGTGAAGAAAAATGAGATCAATCATTAAGTGGAAACACAAGTTTCATTCACTTTAAATATCACTTTTAATGCCCATAAGGATTATAGCTTGCTTGTTTTATATATTCATAGTAAACAGGCACGATAGTTGTGGTCAACTTGAACAGAACACCCAAAGCAATCAACTGGAAAAACCTGTTCATTTCAGCTTAGAAAAAAACACTCATTAGACAGGCAGAATAAAAGGGGTGCTAAAGTAATCATTAATGTATGCAAAGTTGCAGCAGCGGGACAAAAGAAATAACTACTTCATAAACATTACATCAATTTTGCAAAGCATGGAAGGAGTGAAAAAATTCTTTTCACCCTCTCACAAAGGTAAAGATTTCACAATTCACTACATGTGGACAGATTTTTAAAGTTCATGGATCCAAACTCAGTCTACTTTCCTGTCATTTGCATGGCCCATTGTCTTCACTCTCTTTGTGGATGACAAACAAGATGTTATTAAAAAAACAACGGGGGTAGGGGCGCCTGGGTGGCGCAGTCGGTTAAGCGTCCGACTTCAGCCAGGTCACGATCTCGCGGTCCGGGAGTTCGAGCCCCGCGTCGGGCTCTGGGCTGATGGCTCAGAGCCTGGAACCTGTTTCCGATTCTGTGTCTCCCTCTCTCTCTGCCCCTCCCCCGTTCATGCTCTGTCTCTCTCTGTCCCAAAAATAAATAAACGTTGAAAAAAAAAAAAAAAACAACGGGGGAAGGGGGGTGTGACATTACCTGCCTCCGTTACCTCCCACACCCCAGCATTTCCAAAAGGAAGAGGGTAAGAGAGGCAGAGAGGAGCAAGCCCTCCTTAGGTACTGACATGAGTTTCCCTGGCCTTGAGTTCAAACTGTTTCCTCTCCAGAGATCCTTCTTTAAAGAAACAGAGCAAGGGTTTCTTCCCCCAAAATATTTGCTGCAGAAACTGATGGGCTACTTTTTTTTTAATTTTTTTTTCAACGTTTATTTATTTTTGGGACAGAGAGAGACAGAGTATGAACGGGGGAGGGGCAGAGAGAGAGGGAGACACAGAATCAGAAACAGGCTCTGAGCCATCAGCCCAGAGCCCGACGCGGGGCTCGAACTCACGGAGTGCGAGATCGTGACCTGGCTGAAGTCGGACGCTTAACCGACTGCGCCACCCAGGCGCCCCTGATGGGCTACTTTTAAAGTAGAAAAACAAAAACCACTTCCATTGCTGTGAACACCAGCAGCCACGAAATTGTTCAGCTTGGAGAGTGAGCATCTTCCCTGTGGGAAGGAAGAGGAGCAGTGACAATACTGTCACCATTTTACACTGCAGCGATGGCTGTTTCCTCACTCCAGGGCTTTTACCTCCTCTCCCCACCACCCTTTCCAAGGATGGGAATTGCTGACCCAGATCCAAGTCAGACCAGGAGAGGCAGGAATCGAGATCTAGGCCAGTGGAGTACCAAGAGACTTGTTTCTACCCAGAAGGAATCTGAACCATGCCAGCAGGATTATTTTCCTAAACATAGACCCAGCACCACCCTCCCCTACTTAAAGGTCTCCAGCGATGTCCCAACACTTACAAGACACAATCCAGCTAACCTGACCTGGTCATCGAACACCTGGCCTCACCTATTCTTCTCAGCTCACTCTATTTGCCAGAGCATCCTTCAGTCACATACTCTGAAAATTCCTAAACACGCCCTACACACACCCTCCCTCCCCAGGACACGCCTCCCCACTGCCTCACCTGCCAAGTCACACTCATCCTGCAAGATTCAGGTGGAGACATTCATTTCTGAAAAGCTTCCCTGACGCTCATCACAGCTTCTCCATCCCATTGATCTCTGCATACACCCAACTCCCTTCCCAGACAGTAGTTAGCAAACTTTAGCAGGCATCAGAACAAGCAGGAAGGTTGGTTAGAATAGACTGCAGGGTTTGTTAAAGTAAAAATTCTGACTCAGTGAGAATCTGCATTTCTAACAAGTTCCCAGGTGATACTGAGGAGCTGGCCTGGGGACCAAATTTTGAGAAAAGCTCCTCTCAACTACAACCTACCCCACCCAAGACAAGGATCATAACTTAGCACCTTTGTATTTTCAGTCTTCTGAACACAGAGTGAGCGCCACACAGAATAACACACAGGGTCAGTGTTTTCAGAACTAAATCAAGTAGGGGCACCTGGGTGGCTCAGTCAGTTAAGTGTCAGACTTCAGCTCAGGTCATGATCTCATCATTTGTGAATTTGAGCTCCACGTCAGGCTCTGCGCTGACAGCTCAGAGCCTGGAGCCTGCTTCAGATTCTGTTGTGTCCTTCTCTCTCTGCCCCTCCCCTGCTCACACACTCTCTCTCTCTCTCTCTGTCTCTCTCTCTCAAAAATAAATAAACATTAAAAAAAAAAAAACTAAATCAAGTAGACCGAATCCATACCACTGCCGCAGATGGCTTAGTAGACCAGGAACCTAAGACTGGCTTCCAGAGGATAATAAAAAGGCCCAGGTGTGTTGTTTGGCCCCACAATGTTTTAAATTTTTAAACAATCATCTACATTTAAAAATCAAGAGACTTCAAATACAAAATTTAGATTGTAGGCTTCTCTGAATAACTGAGCGGCTGTCCAGTCCACCGGCCAGTAATGGCTCACCACTGGGACGCCCGCTATGGGTGGTTCTGTCTCCTGCATGCTCAGGAGGCAGCTCTTTGCTGGTCTACATTGGGCTTTCTATATTCTCTGCATGGTCCACAAGGCAAATGAAAATAAAAGTTGTTTTGAATGAAACTAAAACTCAACAGAGACCAGCACTACAAAAAGTGGTTTTGGCCAAGCTCACTGAGCCCTTTGTCCCCAGCCCACAAACTTCCCAGGCAGCCTCCACAGACTGTTGGGACACACCTGGGCTTCTTGGCCAGTGGAAGAGTCCTCTGCTGTTTGCCTTTTATTTTTTAAAAAATATACAGCAAGCTTTAACAACAGAGTAGATGTTCCATTTATCAGATGCAATTAGAGCTTGAATTTGGCAAAATCTCATAAAAATAATTATGTAGATTTAAGGAAACTTATCCGTATCATACTGTTGGGCAAAACATACAGACCAGTACATATGATGTTGACTTGTATATCTAGGCTACGTGTCTATATGGGTACAGAGAAAGGAGTGGAAAGATGTGCGCTAGATATATTAACAGTTATTTCTTCTGCATCCTAGCATTTGGGATGACTTTTAATCTATTTTATACTTTTCTGCATAAACCTAACAGTTTATGATAATCATGGACCATGTTTATAATCAGGAAAACTGTTCTTATTAAAGGGGTAGGAAAAAGTTGTCTATTATTTGATACACATTAAAATTTTAGATATTGTGTGTGTATGTCTATTTATCTATTTATATAAATTACATTTTAGATTCAGATTCCAGAGGAGTTTGGGATCACAGAATCCAGGGGACTTTCCATCTCTAGTCCCAGACGATTCCCTATAAAGAGTCCAGAAAACGAATCTCCCATCTGCTCTCCAAGGAGTTCCACACTTTCTAAATCAGGGATTTGCAACCCTTGTCGCACATTAGAATTGCCCAGGGAATTTGGGGGTGGGGGGAGGGCACCTGAGTGGCTCAGTCAGTTAGGCATCTGGCTCTTGGTTTTGGCTCAGATCGTGATTTCACAGTTTCAGGGTTCGAGTCCCACTTTGAGCTCCACACTGGCAGCACAGAGCCTGCTTGGGATTCTCTCTCTCCTTCTCTCTCTCTCTATACCACCCCGCCATGCTGTCTCTGTCTCTGTCAAAATAAATAAGCTAAAAAATGAAAATTAAAAAAAAGAACTACCTAGGGAACTTTTAAAAATCCTGATGTCTAGGCCATACCCCAGACCAATTAAACAGAGCCTTGGGGATGGGACCCAAGCATGGATACCTGTTAAGCTCCCAGATGATTCCACTGAGCAACTGAGAAGTACTAATAAATGGTGCAACTTCATACACCTTTACCAAAGCAACCTTTAGGGAGGAAGGTGTGTCTCAAATTCCTTCAAAAAGTAATTACTGCTTTTCAGTTCTTCTTTTCAGGATGCTTTTGTTTTGTCATTAAAATCCTCAACAGAGACATACCTCTGCTTTAAGAAAAAAAGCAACTGTTAAGATTGCAAACATAACTATGGGGACCAATTAGTGAGCAACTCTTCACATTGCGAAGGTTTCTTATAGAAGGATTGCCTCCAACCTTCAACACATGCATACTGTGCACCAACCGTGAGCTTGGCACTGGGCTAGAGTCTGAGTGGACTGTAACAAGAGATTTCACTCTCAGCCTTCACATACAAATAAATTAGGGAAGCAAACTATGCCTTTCAATCTGGGTTTATCCCAGCCTGATGAGCTAAGGAATGGACTTTAAAATCGTGATGATAATGATGATGACGATGATCCAGATTCCTTAGCCCCATCCCAGAAACACTGAATCAGAACCCCTGCAAGTGGGAACAGGAGTATGGATTTTAATCAATGGCCTCAAAAGCTATGTCTGTGGTATGTCTGTTGTGTGTCTGTTGTATATCCCCCTGCCTCCCCGCAAAAAATGGCCAGAAGCAAATCTTAAAGGAAGGGTTTGCCACGGAGACAAGAGAGAGGGAGGCAAGTGAGACAGGAAGTTAACTCAGGACAATGAGTACCCCAACCCCAGGCAGTGAAGGTGGCACTGATGTCCCAGCTAAGCTACAAACAATCCAGCCCATGAGAACAGGAAGGGAGGGTGGTCCAAGCAGTTGCGGTGGTGGCCTGGGCAGGTGCACACTGCTTTGTAACCAAAACTAGCACCAAAAATACTACCACCCTTGTTTTGAAAGCTCTGGCACCTGGGGGTGTATAAACGCAGCTGGGGTGCTCGGTACCCGGGTGAAAACACAGTGAGCAAACAAGCCGGGAACAGAGCCTGGCTTCCTGAAAGGAAACCTGCCCGATGCATTGGCTATCTGCTGCTTTGCCACAATCTCTGAGGCCGGTCCATGGACCCTCTCAAGGTGAATTCCTTTGGGAAGCCTAGGGGCTAGAAAGCCAGGCACAAGGAACTCCCAGAAAAGAGAGGCTTGTAATGAGGTTCCCAAGTTACTGTAAAAGGTGAAGCTCAGAACTGCTCACAGATGTTTGCTCACCTCACATTGCCGTCAACTCGCAAAGACCCAAGCAACAGCAAAGGAAACTGGATGGAATGCTGGGGAGAAAGACTTGGTCCAAGATCACCATTATCACCTTCTAAGTAAGACCCTCCATGACTACATTACTAAGGCCACGCCTCCTGACTCCCCGCTCTTCCTCTGCCCCCATTCCCCTTCCCTGCTCTGGTCCTCCCCACAGCACTGTCACCTTCTCATATGCTCTGCACTTTACTCACTGGGCTTATTGCCTTTCTCCTTCCACTACAAGGGATTCTCTGAACAAGCACCAGGAAAGAAGGTCATGATCATGATCACATGATCATGGTGACATGACCCAAACTCAGAGCATGATTCTCTGCCGGTGGAAGAACTACTACATCCCCAGTGCCTAAACACCTGGCACACAATTTTTATCGTATGAATCAATGACTAACCTTGTAACAACCTACCACGCAGAGTGCAATGGGGCCAAGAATTGGAAGGAGAAGTGGAGGGGGAAGGCACAAGGACATTAGCACACAGTAAGCCCTGTAAGTATCAATTCAGCACGTAGAAATATTTATCAAGCACTGACTAAACTGTAGATATCAGGTAGTAAAGCTGTGAACAACCAGACATGGCCCCTGCCCTTCATACTGAGTAAGACTGACATTCCCATTTGATAAATATTCAGGCCACTGGAATTCAGAACTGTCAGGTAACTTTTCTAAGACCACACCATTGTGTGGCAGAACTCCCATCCAAATCCAGGTGTACCTGGCTCTGAAGCCCATGTTCATTCCATCTTTCCCATTTCCTCTTTGCCTTCCAAGAAGGGTAGAAAGATAGAAGCCATGCTCCAGAGAAGGCTACACCTAGAAAAAAAGTCTTACTAAGGCCTGCCCCTCTCCCTCATGCCTCTAGCCCTGGTGAGAGCCACACACTGGCCTGCAGAGAGTGGAAGAAGTCACCTGCCTGGGATCTCATACCTGACACAAGCCCAGGAGATTCTCAGTAGAGAGGAATCCTTTTGTGAGTGGGTGCGGGAGTGAGGACTCACAGCAATGGCCTCCAGAAGGGGGAGACACTAGGTACAAAGGAAGGAGCTTCATGCCATGTTCCTGCCAGAGCCCCAGCTACCAGCCCACTCCCTAGCCCTCTTAAACCCTCTCTAGGTAGAAAGTAGTAACAAGGGAATAGAAACAATCGAATTCATGTTAGCATGAGAAGCACTACAACTTAGAAAAACAGCCTCAGGAGACACGACCTATTCTCTTCAACAGGTAAGGAAACTGAGACTCCGAGAGATCAAGCAACTTGTCCAAAATCAGTCCAAAGCCAAGTAACAGAGTCAGAAACATCATCTGTTTCTCCAGCTCCAAGCCCAGCATTCTCAGAAAAAGGGATGAAGTCAATCTCTTCAACTCTCACACAGTGATGGGTCCTGAGTGAAGTAAAGAGTCTGGCTTCTTTTTCCCCCACTGGGTTTGATAAATATCAATGCCTGACAACTCCAGGATCCATTTTAAGCATAAAAATGTTTAACTCTAATTGAGGATGGCTGACTCAAGTGCTTGTTGAGAAGGCTTCTGGTGTCTGACGTATCCTCAAAGCCTGTCACGGGGGTGGGGGCGGAGGAGGCTGGGGGAGGAAGGGTGGGGATGGGTAGATGGGTAAATGGGAAAATCCCTACCAGATTAGATGACACATAAAAGAATAGGGCCACAAAATGTATAATTCACAAATAGAGTTAATTACTTACATAAAATACATAATTACGGTTGCTAAAAATGAGAAATGCTAGCTATATAATACCGTATAATTCCGCATAAATACCGAATTTTATCTTCACAGCAACTCTCTTAGGATAGTGCTATCATTTTCCCATTTTCCAGATGTGGAAACTGAGTGTTTGAGAACTTAAGTAAATTGCCTGAGATGAAACGACTAGCGAGCGGCAGGTCTGGAAATTGAATCCAGTGCTGCCTTACTCCAGAGCCAGCGCTTTTAACCCCTGTGCTACCCATCACACTTCCCCAAATGTTAATACTATTTCCTGAGCCCTACTACCAAGAAACCCAGACCCGGCGGGAGAGCCCCTCGTCTCCCCCCTACGTAGCCTCAAGTTAAAAGCTCACAAAGGAAGGCACCCTGCTCTCCTGTTCCTTAGGTGGAACAGAGCTCTGTAATCCAGGTGGAATTTGTGCCCCAATGACATAAAAGATATCACCACACCGCAGCCTGTTCCTGTCTCCCCTTCTGTATTCAGAAATGCTCAGCATTGCCTCATTATACCTTCCAGGCCAATTTGGCTGTCAAATCAACTCTGAATCAAGCTCTTGCACAAAAGAAAATAAAACCAATTTGTAGTGATGACTCATCAGGGCTGATAACTTGAAAGTGGCAGGGATAGCACACCTTCCAGACCCCTCCTTTCCTAGGGTAATGGGCAAACCCTTACAGAGGGCAAGGCTTGCCTGCCAGAGGGCAGAATGGCTCACCCGCTCACTCAGACCAGGGCGCAAAAAAACACAGAGAGAAAAATCAAAGAAACCTTTGCCAACCTGAGAAGATTGCTTGGAAAACATATTGTCTTTATTATTTTTTTTTTAATTTGAAGGAATTTGGGTCATATGGGAAGACTCATGAAATGTATTTCTTTCTTCTCTGGTCCTGATTTTATACATTTGTTTATTTATCTATATCCTCCCTCATCCCACAAATTATATATTGCTTTCTATTTTGCTATATGCACCAATCCTTTATGGAAAAGAGTGGGATATTAATAAAAAAGTGAAATTTACTTATTTCAATCACTTCCTTACTTCCTTTCCCTGATCCCTCTTTCCAAGTTGTCAGGTTTCAAACTGACTTTCCATAGCTTCCTGTGACGTAGATCAAACAATTTATTAACCTCTATTGAGTCCCCCTTGAGCGCCCTCTTCCCCATTGCTGTGGATGCAGGGATGGACATTACTGGCCCTTGGGTGGCTAGGAGTCCAGCTGAGACCCAGTGGTCAGGCACTGAGCTTTCTGACACAGATTACTGGAGTTGTTGCAATAAGGATGTATCATGGTGCGTGGTATTTCTGCGGAAACCACCTGGCCAGGGTACCAGGCCCTGACCTCACAGAGCCTGAGGCCAAGTTGGGGAAACATAATATTAATATGTGACATGATCCAAACTCTGTTGAATGCTAAATGAAAGTCCTTGTTCACAGAAGAACAAGAATCAGAACTTTATGAGATTAAAATCCAATATCAAGCTGGCTGCTCAAACTGTTAACTAATTACAGTCCACCCCAGACAGGGCAAAGAAAAGTATACAGAAGAAGAGGAGGGACACAAAAATGCATTACACCCGTATGTCATGTTAGGCCCTGATGGGAACTTTACAACCATAATTGTCATTTAATTTTCACACCATCCCACAAGGCAAGTATTATCATCCCTATCTTCAGATGAGGGAACTGAGGCTTTAGAAAAGTGAAGTAACTTGCCCAAATCAGGGCCAGTAAATGGGAAAGCTGGGCTCGAAACTCAGTTATATGAGTCCTTCTCTCTTCTGTGGTTCACACGGCTGGAACGCGCATTAAAAGATGTCTGATCCTTGGGGCACCTGGGTGGCTCCATTGGCTAAGCATTCGAATTGAGCTCAGGTTATGATCTCACGGTTCATGAGTTCTTGCCCCATGTCGGGCTCTCTGCTGTCAGTGCAGAGCCCATTTCGGATCCTCTGTCCCTGTCTCTCTCCCTGCCCCTCCCCTGTTCGTGCTCTTTCTCTCTCAAAAATAAAATTTTTAAAATTTAAAAAAAAATAATAATTTTTTTAAAAAAGAGGTCTGATCCAACCCCATATGCCCTGCTTGGATCCCCTGCAACACCCCAACTGCCCCTCTGGAGACGGGCCCCTTCACCTTTAACCTGTTCTACAACCTTAGAAGGTTCTTCTTCATGATGATGAAATCTGAGGGCTCATTCAACATTTGATGACAACTGTCATACCCTTGAGCCCCCTCGACCCCGACTGACACTCCCTG
Source organism: Lynx rufus (assembly GCF_022079265.1). Classification (NCBI taxonomy): domain Eukaryota; kingdom Metazoa; phylum Chordata; class Mammalia; order Carnivora; family Felidae; genus Lynx; species Lynx rufus. The sequence goes on from NW_025814856.1 coordinate 124,059,763, forward strand.
TTCCCTCCTCCTTTGACAAAAATAACCAGAGGTCTTCACTCACAAAAGTCAAGTCATTTAAATCACTGCCAAAAGAAGAGAATACATGTGTCATTTTAAATAAGCCTCAGCAACCCACTGCTTAACAACATTCACCTCCACGATGATCTCCAGGCTAAGCCAAATCCCCACCTTCCCAGGAGACAAAGGGCACCTGGGAACCATTTTCTGTACTGTATAATCAGGAATCATCCAAACGGACTGAGTGTTTTCCAGAAGACTGCTGTCTGAAGTACCACACCTCAGACTTTTCTGTGCATAAAAATCACTTGAGGATCTTGTTCCAGTGCAGGAGTGGGGCCTGAAACTTTGCATTTCAGACAAGCTCCCAGGTGATGTCGTTGGTGCTGGCCCACAAACCCCACTCTGAATAAAGAAGTGTTAAAGGACATAACCCACTTTGAAAAGAAATAGCCAAGCACACTTTCTGAGAGCCCCTTGGAAAGCCCCAGTGTGGTTTTGAAAATGTACACGATGGAATTTAACGTCCAATTCCCTGGTTGTTTTTTTCCCCCCAGCAATTTTGTGAGAAAGAACTGTTCACAGCAGGACCTTGAAACGTACTTAAGGACAGATTCTGAGAGTGTGTGCATGTGAGAAGGAGGGTCCAAGCAGAGAGGGAGAGGGAAACTCATCTGCCTCAGTGGGCGTGAAAAAGAACAGAGCTGAACTAGAAAATCACTCCCCACCCGGAGCGTGCCACCAGCAGGGTGCAAAGACCAAAATGAGCAAAGAGCTGCTCAGATCCGAGGTAAGAAGTGAACCTCCCAGCCAGGACGAACTAGAGCCACTCCGTCTTCATGCACGCTCTTTGCAGGACCTTGAGCTCAAGACAGCTAGTGCGCATGCCTGGCTCCTCCCAAACGTGGCTCAGGTGTGCGCCGCAGGCACTATGCTGTCCAGCAACGTAGATCATCACGTCTTTACTGACCGGCTGCAGGCTGAGCAGATCAAATGCATCAAACAAATAAAACTAGACACAGAAAAAACTGTACCCTTGGGCAAGGAACTCACATGCCCACTGGACTCAGCTCCCCACAGCAGAGCCGACATCTTCCCGTGGGATTTCCCTCCGGCCTGCATACTCGGCTGCTGAGTGAAGGACTGGAGAAGGAGTGGAGGCAGCCAGGTCCAGTCGTGAAGGCACAGAGGGCCTGGGACAGAGACCACCCTGCCGCTAAGAGCCATCCCCTGCAGGAGCCAAAGATCCCTGCTACCAACCAGTTAAAGGCGTGCTCTTAGCTTGGCAATCGATCTTCTCAGCTGGATGGAAGTTTGGGAACCATTTGGGGGTCACAAATTGGAGGCAGGTGTATTGAGCTTGGCAAGCACAGTGTTTAAGTGATCCGAATCCCCTTGGGAACGGTTCACAGTTGCACAGATCCCTGCTGCTCACACCAGACGGCTCTGGTCCCAGCTGCCTACCTGAGACACATGCATTAGGACTCTCAAGCCGTACAAGCAGAATTGTGTTTCTGCCAGAAATCTGCTCTCCCCCAGGATTGCCCATCTCAGCAAATGCTATCACCCTTCCCTACCCTCCCTTCTGCACCACAGTGGACCAGGACACAATAGTAATGTATAAACCCTATAGGCCTTACCTCTAAAACATACCCTAACTCCCACCACTCCTTCTAGCTCCTCTCACCTAAAACTCCAGCCCAAGCATCCAGGGCCCTCTGTTTAGATGACCCCAACACCATCCCAGAGTCTCCCACTCCACTCGTGCCCCTTCTCCTTGCACCACCAGCCCATCAGACTGCATGACTTCCCCACTTAAAACCCACCAGCACTTCTCGTGGTGTTCAAATCGCTGCCGACACATCCCTCCCTGATCTGACCTCACCTTCTCTTCGCATCTGCTAATTGGCTAAGATCTAGCTACACCAGCCTCCGTTCTCCCTCCCAAAGGATATTCCCATGTCACTTGCTTCTCCTGCTTGGAATGCTGTGCTACAACTGGTAACAAGGATTCTAACAGCAGTGGCTCCCCTTCCAGGCCCTTCCATGTCCAGGTGCCAGTCTAAACATTTTACATGTGATAACTCATGCAGTCCTCTTAATGACCCTAACGGGTAGTGCTATTGTTATCCCCACTTCATAGATAAGGTATCTGAGACACAGAGAGGTTAGGTGACATTCCCAAGGCCACACAGCTGGCAAATGGCAGAGCCAGAGTCCTCACTGGGCAGTCTAGTTCCAGCGTCTTGCCCTGAACCACCACATACCCTGCCTCTTACAGATCTCATCCCTGGAACAGCAGCCCCCTCACCTGTCAGGTCTCAACCCAAATGGCATGGCCCCAGAGTCTACCCTGACCATCATCCTCTCTCAAGCACCTGTCACTATCTGGAGTTGACACACTTCTCCATCACAAACACAGACACAAGAGGGTATAAGCTCCCTGAAGGCAGCTTCCAGCAGCCTTATTCTCAGAAGGCTAGAGAACTCAGAATAGTGCCTGGCACAAAGCACCCTCAGCAAGTACGAACCAGCCTACGGCCTGGTTTATGCTACTGCCTGGCCTCTGAAGGCATCTGAGTTTTCAGTCTTCCATCTTGTCCTATCTTGTAGTCTTATCTGTAGTCTCCCCATGGCCTGCTCCACAGCACAGAGTCTATGCCCAGATGCCAGGGCCCTGCACAATGTGGCCCCAGCCACCCTTCTGGCCTTTGACTCCCACCCATCCCCCTACAGCCCTGCATACCAAGCATCCTGAACTCTCTACCTGTGGGTCCCACTCTGGACACTTTCCCACCCCAAGCCTTTATTCACGCCCTCTTTTGACCTTCATGGCCGTCTCCACTTTTCCCAACCAATGAATGCTCATTCACACATCAGGGACCAAACGTGCCTACCCCCAAAGAACAAGTCCCTCTGTGATCCTACTCCTGTCCTCTTGACACCAGTTTTCTGTCATGGCAGGCGGAAAGAGCACAGGCTTTCGAGTCAGACAGACCTCATCTGGAGTCCTGGCTCCTCTGCTGTGTTACCAAACCTTTCCAAGTCATTTTTGTCACGTGCACATTTAAGTCACAATACTTACCTCTCAAGGGTGTCAGGGCGGGTGATGAAATGTGGGAAATACTCAGCACCATCTTAGCACACAGCCATGATGAGATGCTCGACAAAAGGTAGATGATGGTGTTAGTGTTATTTCTTTAGGGTCTACTTTCCCGTCAATATGTGTGTTCCATGAGAGTAGGGAGACCCTCTTAATCCCCTTTTTGTCTTAACTGCTCCGTGCATGCATGACACATGAATGTCAGTAACCATCTACTGCAGAAATGCATGAATGGCATCTTTGGATACTGCTTCCAGAAAACCCTGGGATCACAGGAGGTCAAAGCCTTGCTCTTGCTCTGGTCCTTTTCATCTTACTACTAATAAGGGGGAAACTGAGAGACAGACAAAAACTGTGCATTCAGGACTTTTGATCTTAAGTTAGAAAAGCTGACTTAGAAAAGGGGGCAAGGAAGACCCAGCTGTGGTTTCGGGGAGGAGGTGGAAGAGGACAAGCTGGAGAAAAAGAACACTCCCAGAGGGCTGGGCATGGGTGGCCAGCTTTGTTAAGTAGGAAAAAAACTAGGGGTGCCTGGGTGGCTCAGTCGGTTAAGCGTCTGACTTTGGCTCAGGTCATGACCTCGCAGTTCATGAGTTCAAGCCCCACGTCAGGCTCTGTGCTGATCGCTCAGAGCCTGGAGCCTGCTTCCAATTCTGTGTCTCCCTGTGTCTCTGCCCTCCTCTGCTCGTACTCTCTTTCTCTCTCTCAAAACTAAACATTTAAAAATTGTTTTAGGGGCACCTGGGTGGCTCAGTCAGTTAAGCATCCGATTTCAGCTCAGGTCATGATCTCACACTCCGTGAGTTCGAGCCCCACATCAGGCTCTGTGCTGACAGCCCGGAGCCTGGAGCCTGCTTCAGATTCTGTGTCTCCCCCTCTCTCTGCCCCTCCCCTGCTCATGCTCTGTCTATCTGTGTCTCAAAAATAAATAAAAACATTAAAAAAATTTTTTTTAATTGTTTTAAAAACCAGTAAAATATACCAGAGTCTACTGGGGAACCAGCAAGAAAGGAAGCAGTAGGGACAAAGTGATCATTATCCATTCTCAGAGAGGGTGATCGCTCATCACGTCCCGGCCACCTGGCTGGATAAGTTACACTCCCACAGCAGCCCCACAAAGAGGACATCATGCAGCTCAGTCGTGTTAAGGGGAGGAAAGGCAGCCTCCATGCTTCTGGAATGCGCATCCTAAACCTTCATGGGACACGCCTGCCACGTGTTCCTCTGTATTTCCCTTTGCAGTTTCTACACAAGCCCTTCTCTTTCTCCCAAGCGCACACACGACCTCACATCCCCCCACTGCCTGCAGGACGATGGCAGTTTTCGTTTTCTCTCTCTGAAGGTTTTTCTGCTAATGAGCTTAGGGTCTAACAGCTAAGGATTGCAATGAGTGCTACAACAGAACAAGTCCAGGGTGCTCTCAGAAAGAGGAAGGTGGTAAGGGGGGGTGCATATTTTAGATTGGGGAGCAGAGTAGGCCCCTCTGAGGAAATTAAACTTAGGCTCATGGTGAGATTTGAAAACCTACACTGCCTTTGCGTCTCCACCATTCCCTCAGGACACCTCTGCGCAGCCCTGCAAAAGGGAACTCGAAAGAAAGGCAAAAGACAAACATCCGATGGGAACAGTTGTTTCTACTCACTTTGGGCAGGGTGTTAACAAAGCTGGGTTAGGAGAGGTATTTTCACGTGATTGCAGACCTTGATGTCCACTGAAGTCTGTAACTTATAATGCAACACAGGGGCACCTGGGTGGCTCAGTCAGTTAAGCCTCTGACTCTCGATTTCAGCTCATGTCATGATCTCACGGTTTGTGGGTTCGAGCCCCATATCAGGCTCTGCACTGATAGCACGGAGCCTGCTTAGAATTCTATGTCTCCCTCTCTCTCTGTTTCTCTCTCTCAAAAATAAATAAATGAACTTAAAACACACACACACACACACACACACACACACACACACACACAGGGTTTAGGATTCCAGGGCTTGATGTCAATGACAGCCTCTCTGCCTGGCCCTGACTCCCTCATTCAGCCTCTCCGGGCCTGAGCTGCTTCTAGAAAACAGTATTAAAGGCAGGATACCTGTCCTGTCTTCCTCACAGTGTTGTTCTAAGGAAGGGCTAAATGAGCTACCTCATAAGCACTCTGTAAATTATAAGGAGATAAGGGTTATCAACAGCACTTCTGCTCACACGGTGCAATTTTATATCTCAACGAATACAGAGAATTTTTATGTTTTACTCCTCTGGACAAACACGGCGATCCCTTTATTCATCTCTTGGAGCCATGAACTGAATGTTTGTGTCTCCCCAAAATTCATACATTGAAGCCCTAATGTGGTGGTACTTGGAGGTGGGGCTTTCGGGAGGTGACTGGGTCATGGGAGTGGAGCCCCCATGATAGGATTAGAGCCCTTATAAGAAGAGGAAGACACATAGCCCCCTCTCTTTCTTGGCCACGTGAGGATACAAGAAGGCAACAGCCTACTAGCCAGGAACTGGGCCCTCACCAAGAGGGTGGTGCCTTGCTCTTGAACTTCCCAGCCTCCAGAACTGTGAGAAATAAGTGTTTGTTGTTTAAACACCCCGGTCTATGGTATTTTTGTTATAGAAACTGGAGCTAAGATACCAGAGCTCATATTTAAAACAACATAAGAGTAGATACGATCAGTACAATAAAGATTAGAATTAGAAGGGCAACCAAGTGAGAAGACGAAAAGGGCCTGGGGTGCACCTTGAGACAGGATGGTCAGGTAGGACTTCTGATGAGATCTGAGCAGGCCCCCACAGGAAGTGGAGATGTCCAGAGAGGCAGGCTGGTGGGGGGGGGGGGGCAGCAAATGCAAAGGCCCTGAGGTGGAACATGATGGTGAGAATGCACATTACCGTGCCCAGCACATAATAAGCACACAATAAGCAGGAGCTACGTGATAATGACTGTCATTCTCACTGCTGCCAAAACAGCTAGTTTCTACTGGTGGATGGGCCAAAGCCAAGGAAACCCAACGCACTGCAACAGTTAGGGCCCTGTCAGAATTCAGCTCTGGGGGCTCTTTTCATGCCGCTACAGAAAACAGCCACATGGGGGCAGAGGCCGTTAAGAAGTAGTACTTACACAGGAGGGTGGCAAATTCACTCTGTTTTATCCTCCACTGGATCCTACGTCTTCCACATTTGCCCGCCTCGTCTCCCCCAAACCCAGCCTCTGAGGGGAAGAGGTCTCTGCAGGCACATCATGCAGTCACTCAGCTCACATGTGCTGGGCCCCTCGTGTGCGCTCAGCTCTGGGCCAGGCACTGGGGACACAGAGCTGCATCAAGGTGAGATCTTTGCTCCTGAGGAGCTCACTATTGGGTGAGGAGTTAGGAGTGGAGAAAAAACTGGTCAAAATAACAATAGCCCAGATGAAGAAGCAGCAGGGTGGACCTCAGTAACAAGTGCCCTGGAGGCAGAGCGGAGAGAACATTCTCAGGGAAACCCACCTTCCATCCCCAACCCAGACCACATGAAGTCCCTCATCGTAAGTTCACATTGAACCTCCTCCCTTCATGAAGTTTTCCATTTATGAAAACTGTAATGGAATAACAATTTGGGGATTAATATCTATCTCTTCTGCTAGACTGTGGGCCTCACGAGGCAGGGACTCTGTCTGTCTTGTTCACACCCACATTCCCAGCACCTAACACACGGCTGGCATGTGGCAGGGGTACAGAAAGACGCCGTAAATAAATAAATGCTGCTTAACACCAGAACACTTAATTCTGTTGTGGAAACGTGATATCAGCCTCCAAGACGGCTCCCATGAGCCTTGCCTCCTAGGGCTCACACCCTTGTGTGCTCCCTTCCCACAATAAGTCAGGACTGACTACACGATGAACAGATCACTGTAAATGGCTGGTACGACTTTCAAGTCCTGCTCATAAAGCATTGCTTTCTTGTGGATCCCTTGCTCTGGGGGAACCAGGAAGTCAAGCTGTGCAGATTCTCAAGTGGCCCTATGGAGAGGTTCAGATGGTGAAGAACTGAGGCCTCCTGCCAAAAGCGAACATCAACTGGCCAGTCAGTCATGTAAGCCACACTGAAGCTGGTCCCCCAGCCACAGTCAAGGCTTCAGATGACTATAGGCCCGGCTGACGTCTTGAATGTGACCTCATAAGAGACGGTGGCCCAAAACCCACCTAGCTAAGCTGCTCTCTTCCTCTTCTTATAGGGACACTAACCCAATCATGAGGGCTACACCCCCATGACCTGATTACCTCCCACCTCCAAATACCATCACATTAGGGCCTGTGCGTAGGAATTTGGGGGGAACAAAAGCGGCAGTCCCAAAATTCAAGTGCAGGACGAATTAACACCAGAGCTGTTAGAAGAGCTCCATGACTCCTCAACCAGGGATCGCAGCAGCCTCCATCCCAGCTCCCCTGACTCAGTGGGTGACCCAGCGCTTCTGCTCTGCCTGCCAGGTAGAATAGGGCTAGGCACAAACAGTCTGTGCCCCTCTCTCTCCAGGACCACCTTCTGCCAGGAAAAATTCCTCACATTCTATGCCACTCTTCCTTTCTGGCCTTGGCTCCCTTGAGCCTCCCCACTGCCTTGCAACGGTGACGCTACTCTGTGCCCCAGGTGATCACCCTGCCACTGGGGGCTCCCCCTTCCCTCCTGCAGGGCAAACAGAGGCAGCATCCCAAGGCATCTTGGAATGATTTCCCAAGACAGCAGCAGAATCTGAGGCAAACTGACAGAATGTGATCCCAAGCTCAAAACCCACCTTGGAAACACTAGGTCACCACGATGCTGCTCTTTGGAAGGGGGAGGTGCCTTAGGCCCTGAAGACCACATCTCAAGAAGACTGGAAAATTAAAGGAAAATTTATATTTCCAGGGAAACTACTCTGTACAAGCTCTGGGTTTTTTACACACATCTCTGTCCTCACTGTTACCCTGTGAGATAGGCATCACTATCCTCTTTTTCTAGATAAGTAAACAGAGGCCAAACAGGTTGAATCAATTACCCAAGGATACAGACAACAGTTGTGTATAGCTGGGCAGGTTGTGCACTGCACAATTCTAGGGAGCAGAAAAAAGTGATTTCAGAAGGGGTATGGTTTTCTAATTTGTACAAAGTCACATATGGTTCTACTGGATAACCACCAACCTGCTGGTCAGTAGCAGTTTGATCAAAAAAAGATGAGGTCTGACTCCCAAGCCCTTGCTCTTTCCACCAGACCTCTACACCTTCCCTGGGATAGCTTCAAGCATTTCCATATCAAGTTCTTCACAGTTCAACTGGCAAAGATGGAGCCACAGACCTCTAGAACATTCCAGCTGGAAAAGATGTTGGCAATCAATAATCTACCTCAAAACCTTCCCTCTGTATTAGAAGAATACAAGGCCCAGAGAGGGGAAGTGAGCTGCCCAAGATACACAGCTGGGTAGGGCACAGCTAGGACTTGCATCCTGTGCAGATGAAGGTAGGTCTGGCTCTGAGACGGTCAGAGCTACATTATCTAAGCTAGTAGTCTCAACTCTTTTTTGCATCAAAACCAGATATAAGTGGAGGCAGTGAGGGAAGGGTCTCAAGGAAGTGTCCCTCACCAGACAACTTTCTGAAGTCTAAGCTTCAAAGAAGGTTGGAAGGATGGAGGAGCTAAAAAGGCCATAGCTCAGAAGTTTCTCCAGAATAGGCAAGAAGTGCATTCCTCTGCAGGCCTGTCAGGTCCTGGGAGGGAAACTGTTGCTAAGTGAAGCTTCTAGGCCGTCCCGGGTGGCCTTCCTGGCAGTTGGCATCCACCTTGAAGGGAGAACTCAGATTCTGTACAGGCCTCCCTGGGAGCCCCTGAACACCATGGTGATGGCCCCCAGGCAGCCGTTCAGTTCTGCCTGGGCTCCAGCCAGGGTGACGAGAGCCCAGGGAGAAAGAACACAGGGAGGAAATCCGAGCACTCAATTTACCGTTCTGTGGAAGATGCCAATTAAAATGTTTCACCCTTCTGAGGCTGCTGTTCAGCCTTGTTCCTGTTGGGCTGCCTCATCAACAGCCCTTCCTGACCGCCCCACACTCCAAGGCCCACCCAGCTTCCTTTCCAGGCAATAGAGCACAACAGACTCAAAGCTATGATGGCCTTTAAGGACCTCTAGAGCCACAGAGACCCCCACCTTGACACTGAAGTGCAGGGAGACAGGGTGACTGCCCAAAATCACTTGGCTGGTCCATCCTGGCCCAAAAGCATTCATGAGATGACATTTTAAATATCACTGAGAATCACTGAAAATATCGCCTGGTCCACCCTTTTTTTCTGCATGAGTCCTTGCCGCTGCCAATGCACACAGCTGGTTAGGACCCATGCAGGAAGAAGATCCAGGACTCCAGACTCCCAGGTTCCAAACACTGCATGGCCCAGGAAAAAACACACCACAGAATTACCTGCAAACCGGTGCTGGAAGAAGCTGTCACACAACATCTGGAAAAGGGATCTGGCGACCACTATCAGATCTCTGTGCACAGCTATCTTCTGGTTTAGCCTCTTCCATCATACTTAGAGCCCAATTTTTATAAAGTAAAGACTAACTTACAACTTCACAGGAGCTAAGCAAATCTTTTTTTTTAATCTTTTATTTATTTTTGAGAGAGAGAGAGAGAAGTAGAGAGAGCAGGGAAAGATCAGAGAGAGAGGGAGACACACAGAATCCGAAGCAGGCTCCAGGCTCTAAGCTGTCAGCACAGAGCCCGACGCAGGGCTCAAACCCACGAACCATGAGATCATGACCTGAGCCAAAGTTGGACGCTTAACAGACTGAGCCATCCAGGCGCCCCTGGAGCTAAGTAAATCTTACTTACTCACTCCACATGTAGGAGTGGGAATAATTATGTGGGAATAACTATTTAAAAGAGAAAGAGAGTATGGGAAAATTACATACTTATACAATGTCACTAACATGAACATGAACACAGGTGAAATAATAGTAAATTAAACACCAGACCCAACACCAGTTAGCAAACTGAAAGTAAAAAGGTATTTTTGATTATAAAGCTTAAACAAATTATGCTTATAACAGAAGTGTAAGAATAATATTAGAGAATCTATTAATCTCATAATATAATTTAGAATACTAAGAGATTATATAAGAAAATAAAAATATCATTTCAATAGAGGTAGGAAATGCCTTTGAAAAAAACTCAAGGCTTATTTGTGGTTAAAAGAAAACAAATGAAAACAAAACAAAAAGGATGAGATCTCTTTCCAGATGAGACAGAATCAGCACACTCCACCTTATGTCTCCCACTGAACGCAGCTACAAAACCTGGATAGAATGCGTGGAGCACCTACTTGAGGTTGCTGAAAGTAAACAGTAGCAGGTAGATTAAAAGAAAAGACAAGAATTCAAAGTACCACCAAACCAGTAGTAAGTTTTCTGGTTTTTCTTCAACTGTCCTCTGTCTTTGCCTCAAGGCAGTCGAAGATAGCAGCATGAATAAAGAGTAGACATCACCATGAAAAAAGAGAGCTCCAGGTGAATACTTCCAGGTCTGGAACAAGAGTGGGAAAGGAGTCTTCTAATAGTTTGAGTAGGGGATATCCATGTATTTTTTTTTTCCTCATTTTGTGTATTCTCTTGTGTGTCAGTCCCTAGACACCCACAAGCCCTTACGACTAAAGGAGGAGTATCTTCTTCTCTATGGTCCCAAGAGAGTGGAGTGAACCTCCACTGCATTCTTTCTCTCTCTCCATCTTCCTGCCCCTTGGCCTGGGATTCAGGTACAATCATGGGAAGTAAATACGAGAGAAACTTAAATAAAGTCCCAGCTTTCTAGCCAGAGACCTAAAAGGGGAGCATTAGAGAACCATAAAGTATGAGGGGGATTGTGGAGAAGAAAGGTTCAGGAAAACAAACCTCTAAAAGGTATATGATCTTCTAGGCTCACTTCTGAGCAGTACATGTGTGACTTTGACTCTAAACAGAATAGCATAGACCTTAAAAGCTGAACTAAAAAGTAAATTAGTATGGGGGTTCCTCAAAAAGCTAAAAACAGACTACCCTACCACCCAGCAATTGCACTACTCTTTACCCAAAGGATATAAAAATACAGATTCAGAGGGGTACATGCACCCTGATGTTTATAGCAATATTATCAACAATAGCCAAACTACGGAGAGAACCCAAATGTCCATTGACTAATGAATAGATAAGGAAGATGTGGCATATATATGCATATGATGTAGGACAGATAGATAGATAGATAGACAAACAGATATTATTACTCAGCCATGAAAAAAAGTGAAATATTGCCATTTACGACATACATGGATAGAGCTAGAGTATATTATGCTAAGCAAAATAAGTCAGTCAGAGAAAGACAAATACCGTATCATTTCACTCACATGTGGAATTTAAGAAACAAAACCATGAACCTAGGGGGAGGGGGAAAAAAAGGGAGAGAGAGGAAGGCAAACTGTAAGTGACACTTAACTATAGACAACAAACTGAGGGTTGCTGGAGTGGAGGTGGGGGGGATGGGCTAGATGGGAGATGGGTATTCAGGAGGGCACTTGTTATGATGAGCACCGGGTGTTACATGTAAGTGATGAATCACTAAATTCTACTCTTGAAACCAATATTACACTGTATGTTAAATAACCAGAATTTAAATAAAAAATTGAAGAATAAAATTATTAAAACAATAAATTTTATGGCATATAAACTTTACCACAATTTTAAAAACTCGATATTAAGAAAAGGAACAACACAATAAAAAACTGGGCAAAAGACTTAGACATTTCACAAAAAAAAGATATATAGCAAGCTTACAAAGCACACACAAAAAAAGACGGTCAACATCATTAGGCATTAGGCAAATGCGAATTAAAACTACTATGAAAAATACCACCACACCCCTCTTAGGATGAGGGGGATGACTAAAATAAAAAATTTTGACAATACCAAATGCTAGTGAGGATGCGGAACACTGAAACTCTCAAACATTGCTGGTGAGAATGCAAAATGGGACAGCTACTCTGGAGAACATTTTGGCAGTTTCTTACAAAGTTACGCATATGCTTACTACAGGAATTTATCCTAAAGGAATAAAAATTTACATCACACAAAAACCTGTACACAAATGCTTATGGCAACTCTATTCATAATCACCCAGAACCAGAAACCACCCAAATGCCCCTCAGTGAGTAAAGGGATAAGCAGACTGTAATGACTGTACCACAGAACTGCTCAGCCATCCAAGGCAGCAAGCTTCTGATACATGCAACTTGGATGCATCTCACAGACATTATGGGGAGTGAAAAAGCCAGGCTCGAGAGGCTATATACTATATGCTTCCATTCATGTAGCATTCTCAGAAAGACTTAAATTATGTGACAGAGAAGAGATCAGTGGTACCAGTGGAAGTCCAAGAGAATTCACACACACATAATTAGAACTAGTAAGAGAGATAAGCAACTTTCTGGATTTAAAGTTAACAATAAAAATCTATACTGGATCCCTTTACACCAATATTGTACAATTAAGAAGTGTAATTTTTCAGGGGCGCCTGGGTGGCTCAGTCGGTTAAGTGTCTGACTTCAGCTCAGGTCACGATCTTGCGGTCCGTAAGTTCAAGCTCCGCATCAGGCTCTGGGCTGATGGCTCAGAGCCTGGAGCCTGCTTCCGATTCTGTGTCTCCCTCTCTCTCTGCCCCTCCCCCATTCATGCTCTGTCTCTTTCTGTCTCAAAAATAAATAAACGTTAAAAAAATTAAAAAAAAAAAGTATAGTTTTTCAAATGATCTCTTCTACAACAGCACTGAAAATTTGCAAGGTGCCAAGGACTAAATCTAGCTGAAACATCAAGACCATTATAAAGAAAATTATAAAACTGTATTAAAAGATATTTAAGAAGGCCAGATTTGATATGTTCATGAATGGGAAAACTCAACAGCATAAACTCTCTCCAAATAAAAGCATACATTTTAACTGAGTATTTGCAAAGCATTTAGAACAGTGCCTGGCACATAGGTGATACATAATTGTTGTTGAACACATAAATCAAAATTCCAACAAGGTTTTTCATAAAACTTGACAAGCTTGTTCTAAAATTTTTAAAACAGAACAAAGGTCCAAAAATAGCCAAAGCAATCTTGAAGAACAGAAGTGGGAGGAAAGATAATTTTCATTCCACCAGATATTAGCACTTAATTATGAAACCATTAAGAATGTTTTATTGGCCCAGAATGAGACAAAAAAGATAGAATAGAAAAAACAGTCCTGAAATATTCGCTGTATGGACACTTAATACATGACAGAAAAGGTATTATCAATCAGTGGATGCTGGAACTGTTTATGACCCACACTGGAGAAAAATAAAGTCTTAATTCACACCATCTACAACTCTCAACTCCAAGTAAAATAAGGCCCTAAACATGAAAAGCAAAACTTTCAAAAGAAAATGTTTGTTCCTAAGAGCAAGAAAGGATTTCTCAACCAAAAAGCAAAAAGTACAAACCATAAAAAAAAAGATTTTTAAAAAACAATTTTTAACTTCTGTATGTTAAAGATTCTATAAACAAAGTGCAATACAAACCATCAAGCAAAAGAATATAATTCATATAACCAACAAAGAGCTAGTATCCAACCTAGACAAAGAACTCCAATAAATCAATACAAAAGCAACAAGTAATGTAATAATTTTTCAAATTAAAAAAATCATGTAAACAGGTAACTCACAAAAGAGGAAACCAAAATGGTTAATAAACACAAAAAGATGCTCAATCTCATAATAATCAGAGAAATCAAAATTAACACCACAATGAAATCTCACCAAATTAAGTAGTGTTTTCTAGAGACAGGGAAAGAAATGGGACCAGGAAGTGGTTCACAAAGAGCTTTAACCAAATATGTAACTGTGAAGGTCACTAGACCTACTCACAAATATTTCAGCTCCCCTCTCCTAATGCATTCCCTGCACCTCCAGCCTCCTTGCCTCCCCCTCGCTTTAAGCTAGGCAAGTATGTGTGATTTGCTTTTGTCAAGCAAATGCATGTAGAAGTGTCACTTGTGGGTGGAAACCTTTGAATAAATATGCAATTCGTCATCTTTCTTTCCCTTTGCCTGCAGCCTGGATCCTGGAGTGGGCCTCTGCCACCCATGTATGGACATAAAGCATGAGTTGAGAGGTAAAACAGTTTGTTTCTTTGTTTGTTTCTTTGTTTCTTTGTTTTACACCACTTAGATTTGAGATGTGTTTGTTACAGAAGCATAAACTAGCCCATCCTGAGACAGTAGCATCTTATTCCTTTAACTGGGTGGTAGGTATGTGGATGCTCATTATATTATACACTATATCTTATGGACCTAAAATATTTCATAATTTTTACAGCATACTTTATGGTAATGAATCATTATCTAGGTTAAGTATAGAATATGTATGCATTCATTCTATAAATATTAATTGAGGGCTTACTATATACCAGATACTATTCTAGGTGCTCAGGATTCAATAGTGTACAAAAAAAGTCAAAGTTTTTGTGGAGCTTAAGAGAGGGGAAGCAGAAAACAAACTAATACATATTTAATAAATCAAATGTCATTATTTACTATAATGAAAAATAAAGCAGAGTTAAAGAGATAGAGAGTAATACAGTTACTATTTTAAATAGCATGATCAGGAAAGTCTCTAATAAAGAGATCTCTCAGCAGAGACCAGAATACAGAGACTTGCAGAAGGTGGGTACAGGGATGGAAGAGAGGGGAAAGGAGAGGGGGGAAAACAGCAAGAAAGTCCTGTGTCTGGAGCCGAATGAGAGATCTGGGAACAAGACTACATTGGGCCCTCTAGACCATGGATGGCCATCAGACAGCCTTGAGTAAAAGAAGGTTATGATCTGAGATATACCTCAAAAGGATCATCTGGCTGCTGTGTGAAGAACCTTTAAGAGTTTGTTAGGTGGAAGCAGGGAGACCAGTTAGGGAGCTACTGCAATGGTTCAGTCAAGAAGAAATGGTAACATGGGGCACCTGGGTGGCTCAGTCGGTTAAGCATCTGAGTTTGGCTCAGGTCATGATCTCACAGTTCGTGAGTTCAAGCCCCGCATCAGGCTCTGTGCTGACAGCTCAGAGCCTGGAGCCTGCTTCACATTCTGTGTCTTCCTCTCTCTCTGCCCCTTCCCTGTTCATGCTGTGTCTCTCTCTGTCTCAAAAGTAAATAAACATTAAAAAAAATTTTTTTTTTTAAAAAGAAGAAATGGTAACCTGGTCAAAGGGAAGAGATGGAGGTAGGGAGAAATAAATTCAGGATTAGAGGTAGATACGACAGCATTTGCTGATGGGATGGATATGTAATATAAGGGAGGCAGGCAAAGGATGACTAGAAAGCATTTGGCCCAAGCAACTGCAAGGAATGGAGATGCCATAAACTGAGTAGAAAAGACTAGAGGAAGATCAGACTAAGGGATGAAGACCAGATCAGAAGTTTGGTTTGGGCCATGTTCTGCCTGTTAAAAATCCAAGTGGTTGTATCAAACAGGCAATTAGATATATGAGTCTGGAATTCAGGGGGAGAAGCTCAGACTACAGTAAGCAATACATCACTGGTATTTAAAGCCATGGACTGATATGCTCATCCACAAAGTAAATGTAGATAGAGAAGAGACCTAAAGACTAAACCCTGAGGCAGCACAGCAAACACAGAAGAAGGCTCCACTGAAGAACAGAGGTTCGTATCTCAAAGCCAAGTGAAAGAAAGTTTTAAGAAAGAGGGAGTGGGCAACTGTGTCAAATGCTGCTAAGGATTAAATATAATGGCTGCTGGATTTGGCCAATGTGGAGGTCAATGTGGAAGTGTTGATCTTGACAAAAGCAATGCCACCGTAGTTGTGGCAGCGTGTGGGTTTGACACAGATTGAAGAGAAAAAACTAAGCCCTCATGTGTAAAAATTATGTTGAGAAATTTTCCTACCAAGGAAATCCAAGAAATGGGGCAATCACTGGAGGAGAATGTTGTGTCCATACAGAATTGTTTTTTTAGAGATAGAAGCTATTAGAGCATGGTTGCATGCTAGTGTAAATAATCCAAAAGAAAAAGAAAAATTGACGGTGTAGTAGAGGAGGGATAATTGCAAGCAAAGTTCTTAAGAAGGTGAGAGAATATAGGGTCCATTGCACTGTAGAGATGTTGGCCTCAGACACAGTCTATCTACTGTACCAGGACAGAAGATGTAGGGAGAAACAGCAAGT
The DNA here is from genome assembly GCF_022079265.1 of Lynx rufus. NCBI lineage: Eukaryota > Metazoa > Chordata > Mammalia > Carnivora > Felidae > Lynx > Lynx rufus. The sequence continues at coordinate 124,076,088 of NW_025814856.1, forward strand.
GTAAAGTATGAATGCAGGGTATGTGAGTACAGATGCAGGAAAGGTAGATGTGGCAATGGGACCACATGGACGTTCTCTTCTGATTGCCTCTATTTTCTCAGGGAAATAAGAAACAAGGTCATCCGCAGAGAATGAGGAGGTGTAAGATTTGTGAAAATTCTGAAGAGACAAGAGAGGATATAAAATAGTTGTCTCTCAAAGGGAAGGAAGGTACTGATTAAGATTTGCCAGGTAGTACAAGGGTCTAGTATGAAATTCATGGTCATGAATTTTTTTTTTTTAATTTTTTTTTTTCAACGTTTATTTATTTTTGGGACAGAGAGAGACAGAGCATGAACGGGGGAGGGGCAGAGAGAGAGGGAGACACAGAATCGGAAACAGGCTCCAGGCTCCGAGCCATCAGCCCAGAGCCCGACGCGGGGCTCGAACTCACGGACCGCGAGATCGTGACCTGGCTGAAGTCGGACGCTCAACCGACTGCGCCACCCAGGCGCCCCGGTCATGAATTTTTAAATAAGATAGTCAGCATGTCTATACGTTTTTCTCAGCCACATTCAGCTGCCAGGGAGTAGACAGAGTTGGTGGTTTTCCAGGCTATGTGCTGTTGCCAAACAAGTAGAATGGAGGGTGAGTACAAAAAGTATTCAAAGGAGTGATTATAATGGTGGCCCATGGAAACAAGATGAGTAAGGAGGGAACAGAGGACTTGAGGGGGTGCTGGCCAGTGAAAAGAAGGTAGGGTCAACAGGTTGGAGTTCCCAAGGGGTTGAATAATTGTTGAAGGTAAGCTTGCTCCTAGGAGTGGTCTGGAAGGAAAGAAAGGATTAGTCAGGAAGTAGAATATTATTAACGGGGATTTGGTGAGAGGGGTGATATACAGTGATTAGCAATGACAAAGCCTAGGGTATCCTCATGAGTGTGAGTGGCCAAGAGAGGACAAGGTCATTGAAGATGAGGAAATAAATTAATAAAAAGAGCAAGATATTAGGAGGATCATCCACTTGTACATCAAAGCCACCAAAAATTGTGACAAGAGTAGTAGACCAGATACAAAAGTCTTCAAGAAAATTTAAAAAATAAATTTATATTTTAAAAAAAGAAAATAGTAATAGAGAATTTGTAGATCCAACACTCATAGAAGATTATTCTTTAATTTTTTTAACATTTTATTTTATTTTTTGAGAGACAGAGCACAAGCAGGAGAGGAGCAGGCAGAGAGAGAGGGGGATACAGAATCCAAAGCAGGCTCCAGGCTCTGAGCTGTCAGCACAGAACCTGATGCAGAGCTCGAACCCATGAACACGAACAAGATCATGACCTGAGCTGAAGTGAGATGCTCAACTGACTGAGCCACCCAGGCGCCCCTCACAGAAGAATAGTCTTGTGTTATATTTGTAAAAAAAAAAAAACAAAAAAAACAAAATGAAGACATTTTGGGATTGTGTTGGAATTGGGGTTAACAAATAGCTTGTCAGATTATCAGAAATAACATGATGCCATGTGAATAAACAGTAACTGAAGTAATGACATGGCAATTAAGGCAGATATAACCTTTGATGTTTAAAAATCTCTTCCTTGATAAGATTTTATAAATTAGTTCATATACCTTTCCCCACTCCCCCTCTATCCCAGCTTTCATCCACAATGAACCCAACAGAAGTGCAGAAGGAAGAGAAGCAAGTATTTATTTCAAGGACTCTGGGTTTCACTTACATTTAGTAGTGAGGGAACATGGATAAATAGAAAGATCAGGCATTCAACCCATAGGAAGATCCCCCTGGTTCTCATAAGGCCTACTCGCTCTTCAAATAGAAGACTTGAATTCAAAGTTCCATTATTTGACTTACCATTTCTGTAACCTGATACATTTTCTCTCAGTATCTTTGTTTTTAAATCAGTAAAGTAGGGGTGTCCCCACCTACATGGCTCTGATGAAGATTGAGACATGCTATGAAGGTTTTATTAGCTATGAAATGCAAAATAAATGAATATTCAACTATTCCCTTAAAAAAAAGTCTTCAAAGAAAGACTGGAGATGGTTTCCACATGGTTATAACAAGGAGTCGCAGGTAGTACAGATTGAGGCCAGAGCTTCCAAAGACCAAGGGACTTCTCAGAAGGAGGCAAGAACAGTGGCCTGAAGCAGCGATGAGAAAGAAAAAGTTGATATACGTACCTCTGGGCCTGGTGGGACAAGGGAGAAGAAAACATCCAGTGGAAGTAGTGTTCACCAAAGATAGCCCAGTTCTAGATGGAGCAAAAGGGAAAAGTGGCCACTAGGAGAAAAAAGTGAGGACACAGGGGTTTTACAAATAGGAGAATGAGGGTTCCATTGGGCCCTGTGGATGGTTTAAGGAACCGGGCAGAAGAGAGGCCCTGAGTACAATTCAAGGATAAAAGAGCTATACGGAGATGAGTATCTAGAAGACGGTGACGGATGACTCAGGGTCTTGGCTTCCCGGAATACCTGACACAAATGAGTTACTCCTGGTGGATCACTGTGGAGAGACCACCTTTTAGGCAATTGAGGTGGGAAGGAGGAATGTTAGGAGGAGGAAGAATGAGGTTTACCTGGATCACACAAGCATTACACACTTGCACAATGAACATATGCATGATGTATTTCTTTTTTTTATCTATTTAAGTTTATTTATTTTTGAGAGAGAGACAGAGAATGAGCAGGGGAGGGGCAGAGAGAGTGGGAGAGAGAGAATCCCAAGCAGGCTCCGCATTGGCAGCACAGAGCCAGATGTGAGGGTCAAACTCGCAAACCACAAGATCGTGACCTGAGCTGAAACCACGAGTTGGACACACTTAACCGGCTGAGCCACCCAAGTACCCCTTCGTGATGTATTTCTTAGGGAAATGGCTCTGAGACAAAGAGATTTCTACAAACGAACACTGTTAAGAGGTGGCTCCACACACTGGCAGTGCCTGCCTTCCTAGGCTGATATGCACACACTGTTTACACGGCAGGAAGCATGGGGAATACCCAGATTAGTCCTTTGAGCTCTCCTAGTTCAGCAGTTTGGGGTGATGTTTTTGAGCAGGGGGCAGCCGGTGACACTAGTTTAAAATGGGATATGGAGGGGCGCCTGGGTGGCGCAGTCGGTTAAGCATCCGACTTCAGCCAGGTCACGATCTCGCGGTCCTTGAGTTCGAGCCCCGCGTCGGGCTCTGGGCTGATGGCTCAGGGCCTGGAGCCTGTTTCCGATTCTGTGTCTCCCTCTCTCTCTGCCCCTCCCCTGTTCATGCTCTGTCTCTCTCTGTCCCAAAAATAAATAAACGTTGAAAAAAAAAATTTTTTTTAATGGGATATGGAAATTATCTGTGGTTGTTAATGATCTACACCTTCACGGTCCCACATGTCATGAGAAATGGCTCTGGTGGACTTAAAATGGTTTAAACTGCACACCAGAAATACCAAAATAGAGTCCTTCACCCATCACACAGATCTGAAGGGAAGTTAGGTCTTTCAGAACATCGTGGTTGGGGTAGGTGATAGTGGGGCCTGGAAGAGTCCTTCTAATGGATCAAACAGTTGGAGGTGAGAGGCGGCAGGTTCGAATCCTGACTCTTTCCTGGGGGGTAGTCATCTATCCAATTTTAGTTCTTCTGCATGTAAATGTAGGGGATAATGATGCCAGCATCTGAGAGCAGTTGTAAAGAACAAAGTCCATGGAGCTTTTAGTACTCAATCAGTGCTAGTTTTCTTTCTCACCTCTTTCGCAGAAAGAAGCCATGAATTCTGGGATATACAGATTTGAATAAGAAGACAAGAAAGTACTGGTATTCCTGGTCTGGAAGAATACTTAAAGATACAAGAGTTTCTTTCTGAAGTGGCTATAGAATGAAGCATGTCTCAAAAGCCTTTCAAGATGAGGATTTATGTGTCAGTGTGTTTCCAAGGAGACTGATTTCACAAAACCTACTATGATACACACTCCCTTTACAAAAACAAGATAACATCACGCTCCTACTCTCAGCGAGTTCCTTCTGCCTTCTGACAAATGATGGCAAGGTAGGAGGAAGGGCCTAAAAGCAGGATAGGAAGGCAGAACCCCCACACTCAATTTGTGGAATGAATGAATGTTGTGTTTTTCCTTCATGCAGCGATGAGGAAAGAGAAAGGACAATGACATAAAAAGTGGCCACATGGGGACCCAGGAGGGAGCACAGAGACAGTTGGGGACCCAACCACTGGGCCTGGGACAAATAGTAGAGCTAGGTAACAAGAAACAAGGCAGGAGGCCAGGCTGGTTCTTAAACCCAAAGGCCATGCAGCCAAACTCACACATGAAAACTGGCCTCCAGAGCGCTCTCAGTATTCCAGAACCAACTGTCCTGACCTGGCTGGTCTTGCACTGAAGCAGCACTTGGAGAACAGATGTTCGTGAGTCCTGATATTGAATGTGGAAAATGGAATCCACTTTAGTTCCTTTTTCCTTTGTGGGTATTTGGTATTTTCACCTAATCACCAGCTCCCTCAGGCTGAGGCATTGTTTTCCAAAGAGTGTTCTATGAAATACCAGCAAGATATCCCATACAGGAAAGTGCTTTGTCAGAAAATGCTGGCCTAAGCCTCCAAACAACCTCCCCATCCTACAGACATGCAGGGCACATTGGCATATTAAAGGCTCACGATATTCTGCTGTAAAGAAACCCGATTTTAAGATGTATATGACTAGAAAACTCTTTTCCCATCTATACATGAAACACACACCCAGAAGTTGTGTCCTCCTGGGGATCCTCAAAGATGGGGCTCACATGGTTTCATTGCCCAGTCACCCACTACACAGACCTAAGTTAAAGACCTGGACGCTTCAAAAGTGAAGAGTTGCATCCTTTCATTCCACAAATACACATGGAGAATGTAATAATTGTTTAAAGATGTTGACATCATGAAAGAGGTACAAACAAGATGCTGTAGGACTTCAGAAGAGAGGAAGCTTGGCAATATTGCTAAACTGAGAATTTTAGAAGATATCATGAATATCACCTCAATTTTAAGGTTCCTCTCTGATTGTCACATAATCGTCTAAAACTATTAACCAACTTCTGGAGGCTATTTTAGACCTCACTGTGAGTATAAGTATTTTATACCTAGTTCCCCCAAAGCTAACATGTGTTTCTATAAATCCATGGATTAAGAAACATCACATCAATAAGAAGACTGTGGACTGAAATGGAAATGGAAATGGGCAAATATTTCTCAGTGTGTCGTCATCCCACCTCCTGCAATGGAATCACCCAAGAAGCTTACACATTCACAGATATACCCAGACCTTCTGATGGAATTTGTGGGGAGTGGGGTCCCAAGAATCTGCATTTTAAATGGGGCCCCCTGGGGCGCCTGGGTGGCGCAGTCGGTTAAGCATCCGACTTCAGCCAGGTCACGATCTCGCGGTCCGGGAGTTCGAGCCCCGCGTCAGGCTCTGGGCTGATGGCTCAGAGCCTGGAGCCTGTTTCCGATTCTGTGTCTCCCTCTCTCTCTGCCCCTCCCCCGTTCATGCTCTGTCTCTCTCTGTCCCAAAAATAAATAAACGTTGAAAAAAAAAAATTAAAAAAATAAATAAATAAATAAATGGGGCCCCCTGAGTGTCTGGGTGGCTCAGTCAGTTAAGCATCCAACTTCGGTTCATATCATGATCTCATGGTTCGTGGGTTCGAGCCCCATGTCAGGCTCTGTGCTGACAGCTAACAGCCTGGAATCTGCTTCAGATCTGTGTCTCCTTCTCTTTCTGCCCCTTTTCTGTTCATGTTCTCCCTCTCTCTCTCTCTCTCTCTCTCTCTCTCTAATAAATACTTAAATTTTTTTTAATTTAAGTGGCCCCACCCCAATATGATTCTGATCCATGCTTAATGCCTAAAAACCACTGAATCCAAGATTTTCAAAGTTATTAAGAGTTCACATAGGATTTTTGGGAAAGATATTACTTGAAGAAATCAAGAATTGAAATTGATGGCACTGAGCTCACGGTGACTATCAAAAAAGAAAGCCCAGGAAAAGGAACATGTCCATTAAATGGTAGTAACGCAGACTTCCGGGGAAGCGTAACAGCAGGAATAGAGAATAAGAAATGGATTTCACAGGAATTTCCTAAGTTGTATTGATTCAATTCAATAACTGAATATATTATGTGGGCACAGGCTGTTAGTTTAAGTAAGATATGTTGCCACTCAGAACAGGCTTGGTTGGCCCAAGTGAGGGTGTGAAAGGTAGTTAGTTAATACTGTGCATGTTGTGTTTGAGGCTCCTATGGGGTGTATAAACAGAGAGAGATCCACTTGGCAAAGGGACATATGAGACTGGAGTTTGATAGAGACAGTGAAGGACTCCATACAGAAACTACTACTCAGAAACTAATGGCTGAGGTCCACAAGGGAGAGAATTTGGTATTGAAGGGAAGACCAAATCCTCTTCAAATCAGTATCATAGTCATTGAACACCAAGGATGTGAAAAATCACTGGACTAGAAAACTTAAAATGCACAAGCCAGAGTCCTGACCTTAAATGAGCTTAAAACGTAGAAGAGTTGAGAAATAAACATATGGAGAATGAAAACATGTAAAATTGAAACAACAGCTTGGTTCAGCCCCAGAAAGGATTTTTCAGAACCTGGAAGAAAGTGTATCCAGTGAATTACATAGATAAAAAGCCAAAGGACACAATAGACTGACAGAAGACCTCCTGAGAAGGTAAGCTCTACCGAGACCTAGAAGGACAGGTAAGATTTACAAGAGGAAAAATACAACCCTTGCAAACAGCCTGTACTAGCCTCTCATCAAACAGATGAACCAGGACCCTCTGCTGCAGCAAACACTCTCTGACCCAGATGTTGCACCATAATTAACTTCTAATGACACTGATGGGCAGAACGGCACCAACATTTGGAAAACAGAATGTTTGGAGAGAAAAGTCTTTGTGAACAGCTTCCCTTTGTTTTTTGTGCATTGTACATAAATGCTACTGCATATGTGAAGAACAGGCATGAGACATGTTAGGTGAGAGTATCAGCAAAGTTGTTTCTGGTAAGGAAGAAGGGCGTCCATAGTCTTCAAATATATGCAGCTGTCATACAGAAGAGGGATTGTATATATGTTCTAAGGTGCTAATGGATGAAAGGTCTTGGGAGTCAAATATTTTGTAAAACACCATAAAAAAAAAAAAGGCGTCCAATATTCAAAGATATCCAGAAGGAAGTGGTTGCCATGGGGGATAACAAGTTCCCCTTCATCCCTGGAATTGTCTAAGCGGGGTCTAGACAAACTCTTCACAGTGATGCTATGGAACAGAGTCAAATATGGTATAGAAAACCCTAGTTTCTTAGAGTTGCTCTTAAAGGGCCATGCCACCACATTGGTGACTATTTTTATCAATTCTCCTTTGGACTAATTTAAAGCTTTTTCTTTTTAAGAACTAAGTGCCTTTCACAACTGCTCTCTCATGTATCCACTCAACAATCCGTGAGATGATTTCCATTTTGCATATAAAAAGATTCAAAGGCACAAAGATAAGTCAATCACTGTGTCTTAAGTATAGTGGAGTGAGGTTCTAACGTCAGCTCAGAAAGCAAAATTTACACGTGCTCAAGGATTACCTTTGAAAATCCCTTATGTCAGCTGTAAAGTATAGTCAGTCTCTTTGGTCGCCTGTATACAATCCTAAACAGTACATGAGATAAGTGCATGCAGTAAGACAGAGCGTTGAATAAAGAACACATATGCAAAATATAAACTTGGAGAGTTTTAAATTCTATAAAAGGGAGAAAAGTGAGGGTGCACAGGTAAGTTTTTGAGGGTCAAATGAACATTTGCTACCACTCCACCATACACACAGCTTATTCGACTCTGTAGCACTGAATTAGGACAGATGAACTGCTAGCCTGGCAGAAAATGAATAATGACACAACAGCTCCCATTTACTGGCATTTACCTGCCAAGCTCTGTGTTCAGCACTTCTTTGAATCCTTTCAACTACCTATCTATGGGATAGACACTGCTACTATCCCCATTTTATAGAGGAAGGCTATAAAAGTGGTAGCCCTGGGTCACATACACAGCCACTATGTAGCAGAGCGGAAGCCAGGGTTTCTCTGACTCAAAAACATGGGCTTTTTGGAGTGATTCTCCAATTATCTGTGTGTCACAATCACCTGGGGAGAAAGCCTGTTAAAAGTAGAGTTTCTTGGGATGCCTCGGTGGCTCAGTTGGTTAAGTGTCCAACTTCAGCTCAAGTCATGATCTCACAGCTCGCGAGCTTGAACCCTGCATCGGGCTCTGTGCTGATGGCTCAGAGCCTGGAGCCTGCTTCAGATTCTATGTCTCGCTCTCTCTCTGCCCCTCCTCTACTCTCTGTCTCTCTCTGCCCCTCCTCTACTGTCTCTCTCTCTCTCAAAAATAGATAAACATTAAAAAATTTTTTTTCTTAAGTAGAGTTTCCTAGGTCCATCTCAGACCAACTGACTCAGAGTCCCAGCTCCCTTCCCAGTGGATCCTGATGCAGATGGTCCACAGACCACAGTTGGAGAAACCCTGCTATAGGCTCTAACTCCCCTGCTTCACGCACTTTCCACTAAACCATGTGAGTGCTCCCTGTCCAGTGCCGTGAGGGCTATTAACAAAATGCTCGACGAGGATGAATATGACTGATAATGCTATAGCCACATCCGCTTACCATTCATCTCTGAAGCAACATGCCCCAAGTCCCTCCATAAGCACACCTGGCTGCCTGGGGTTTGTTTCAATGATTCGCGCAGACTAAAGCCCCTGAAACTGTGGGACCTTTTCCTGATGAAATCTCTTTCGTGGTTAATCCAAATAAGCTTTTTACTTAAAAAATACCTCAAAGGCTGATTACAAGTTCTTGGCTATAATGCACCATGGAGGCATCCAGTCATGGACTTGCACTTCTGAATAGAATCATTCCGCTCCTTTTGATTGAAAAGGCACATGACCTAGTGCCAGATGGTGACATTTGTACAAGTCAAGCTGGATTAAGTCAAGTGCTTTAGTGAAGCATGATGCAGATAAAGAAAATGACGGATTATCAGCACACACACACGCACACAAACACACACGGCTAATGCTAAATTCTTTAAATTGTGGTAGCAGATTCCCCACCAGCCCACTTCTGTTCCCTGGCCTCTGCAGTTCCTAGCCTCAAACAGCTAGATATACTTGGCATTCACCCACCTACAGCTGGCATGTCACAGTCCAGGCAGACCTAGGGCTAAGTCAGGCAGCACAGGACTAAGCTCCTTAGGCCCTCTTCCAGCCCACCTCTGCCTTCACATTTGAATCTGGGTTGGCCCCATCTAAACATAACAAAAGCAGCCTGAAGCTTCAGCTCAGGGAAAGGTGGACTTATCTAGCCAGTTTTCCAGACAGGGCACCTGGGCATTCATCATCCTTCCTTCCTTTTCCCTCTCCTTCCACATCAAATCCATCGCCAACTGCTGTCAGTTCTACCTCTCATCTGCCTGCCTCTTTCCAGCCCACCACTGCCAGGATGCTCCTGGTTTCCTGTTCTAGCACAATGCTTCCTCTTGGGATCACTGTAGCAGGTTCCTAACTGCTCTCTAGCCTCAAGACTCTTACACTCAATGGATTGCTCTCTTCTCAGCACCTGCACAGAGGAGTTGCCTGGCTCAGAGGAGGGTAGTATACACACTAAACCATCAACCCATGAATAATAAAGGCATAATTAAAATATTTATAACCTCTTGCCCTTTCTCCATGCTCCATTCTCTACCACACACCCCTTAAAATTTTGCAGCTCCCCCTTGCTATTAAAATAAAGTCCAAACTCCTTGTGACTGTTTACAAAGGTTGGCCATAGTCATCTCTCCAGGTATGTCATCTGCTACTTCTCTCATCCTTCTCTGCACTCAGGTCAAGATGAAGTTCTTTTAGTTGCGAACTCATCTGATTGACTGTATCAATCGGATCTCAGCCCCAGGGTTGAAGAGATAACCCAACTGATGGCTAATATCTACAGGGAGGATTCCATTTTGTATTTCCCTATAAAGTGAATACTTAGGGATCATGAATCTTTTAGGCAAATGCCAATTATACAGGGCATCTAATAATGTGTTATACAGGAGTTCCCCTCCTCTCTGACTTGCCTACTCTTAGGCAACCGCTCTCTTGTTTTAAAATTATAGCTAATACAAACACATAAACAATGTACCAAGCACATTTTCCAATTGATTCTTCATTCATTCAGTAACTGTTTACTGCGTGTCTACTCTATGCCTAGCACCGTGCAATGTCTCACACTTAAAGGGCACAAATCACAAAGCAGGCACAGCCCCTTCCCTCATAGAGCATATTCCAGTGGAAAAATAGACTTTAGACAACAAATTACACCATCAATTATTTGATGATGGTCTTATAAAGTACTAAGAAGAACCAGGAAAAAGAATGCATATACCCAGTTAGTCTGGAGGGAAAAAGAAAAAAGACTTCTTTGGTAAATGGATGTGTGAGCTGAGATCTGAAGGACAAGCAGAAATTAAATCCATAGTGAGGACAGGCAGGGAAGAGGCATTTCAGGCAGCAGGAACAGCATTCGCAAAGCTGCACTGGAAGGAAAATGAATGTGGGAAGGCCAAAGCAGGATGTGAGATGACCAAAAACCAAATCTAGAGAGACAGGCAGGGCCAGAGGCTTCAGGTCTTAGAGGCCAGTGCTGCTCGAACTATTTATTTCCAACGTGTCATGGACGGATACTTTTGCAAAATACAATAAAAATGCATTGCTAGAAAATTAAAAATAAAGGACATACAAAACACAAGCCCCATTTTTTTTCACTACTACACAAACATAAAATTATTCTGCCAGTTAGTATAAAATTTTTAAATGCTTGCTCTCAATTTGTGTCCTTTGTCATGGCTTATTGGTAACAAATGGGCACCTATCCACAGACTACATTTCTAGTGATGAAGCCATCAAAGGACTTTAAGAATGGGTAAAGCAGGGGCGCCTGTGGGGCTCAGTCAGTTAAGCATCCAACTTTGGCTCAGGTCATGATCTCATGGTTTGTCGGGCTATGCTGACAGCTCAGAGCCTGGAGCCTGCTTCAGAATATGTGTGTGTGTGTGTGTGTGTGTGTGTGTGTGTGTGTGTGTGTGTGTGTCTGCCTCTCTCTCTCTCTCTCTCTCTCAATTTTAAAAAAAGTTAAAAAAAAGAATGGGTAAGGTAAATTCAAAATAGAGTTTTTCAAAGATCACTCTGGCTATTGTATGGGGAACAGGTTTGGGGTGGGAAGGGCAACTGGGACCACTGCAGGCATCTTTGTGAGAAACAATATACCTTAAAGGGAATGATATTTAACATTTGCAACAACCTATGAACAGGTTGTTAAGTGAGATTTAAGGTCATCTCCGGAAGTAGAACACACATTTCCAAAAACCTAGTAAATCCAGACTCTATAAAATCTTATTTAAATACAATCCTTAGGGCCATCTTACTGGTGACTTTTTAACCTTTTACTCTTTCTGTAAATAGCCTTTCTATGCCATCCACAGCCAAAGTGGGCTTTACTGAAACCCCATGATGACCCATCAGCATTACCCAGCCCTCCAGAGAACACAGCCGCCATTCTTCATGCAAATGCCCTGCAAAGAATGAAACCCCAGATGTAGAATGAGAATCTGCTCATAATGGGCTGTTCTTTTTACTATTTTCCCATGGATGTTCTTTTTACTATTTTCTCATCTCTCTTAAACTGATGGATTTCCGATGAGTCCTGATGACTTTTAAAAGACAACTGAGTTTATGCAGCTGGGGGAGGAAAGGGTTCAGGGAAGGCCAGGAGGCAGCTCAGCTCAGCAGCAAGAGCAGAGCCCTTTGCTGGCAGGCAGAAAGTGCCTGTGACACCCCTCTATCACACACGCATTGGGCTCTAAGACCCAGTGTTTATTGTGCAGTCTCTCTAAACCTTAGTTTCCACATCTACAAAATGGAGCCAATAATTTCTGCTCTGGCTCACTTGCAGGACTGAGGTAAAGGTGGTTTCAGTGTCATTCAAACATTTCTGGCATAAGCAATGCGCCAGGCATTGAACTGGACACTGAGGTCACAGACCTGGGAGATGAAGTGTAAGGAATTAAAGGCAATGCTGCACAGTAAACACAATGCTGCACAGACACATACACAGGAGCACCCAGAAGAGGCAGTGTCCACTCTCAGGGAAGGGGGTCAGCGGGTCAGGGAAGGACTCGTGGATGAGGTGGTAGCTGATCTTTTAAAGCAGACAAAAAAATTTCCCCAAGCATATAAGCCTAAGAACACCATCCAAGGGAGAGGGATCAGCACGATGCATTTGGAAACCACAGGTAGCTCACTGCTTAGAAAATACATGGGAATAAGGGAAAGGGTATAAGGCAGGACAGGGAACCACAGAGGGCCTTGTGCACCAGTGAAACAAGGAAATGAGATCATAGAGAGCATATCTGAGGTTCTGGGCTGGACTAGACTCCAAGGATGCACTTTAGTGTGGGTCACTATTGTCATTACCACTGTGGAAAGAAAATAAAAAAGTGGTTGTGTGCATGTGACCTTCTTTCGAGGATACCTCCAGAAACAACAGTAAGACACTGAGGAGGCTAGAAGTCCTATGCTATGCAGGTGGGGACAAAAGTCAGTCACATTTGCTACTCTGACCTCACTTGTACTGACAGGTTCAGGAAACGAGTCCTCTGCATGTTCACAAGAAGACACAAACCTTTGGGTGTTGGTCCAAGATGCAAAATAACAACTGTTCTCTACCAGACCTCTTGAGAGACCAGGGAAAAACTCCACTCCCTTCCTGCCAACTTTAAAAGAAAACCAGAAAGCCAATGGCTTCCTTCACTAGTGTCGCCATATTCTAAAAGCAATAAATAAATGCTATTTTCTAGGCAGATGACAAAGAGAGAAAAATCCTGACTTTTGCTCTACTATTCATCAGAGACAGCACCAACTTAGGGCAATCCATCCAGAACGGGTGAATGTGGTGTGTGAGTATCTTGCATGCATGTCTGCGTGTGTGCACATGTGAACATGCATGTACATGCACATGTGTGTATGCATATGCACAGGTAGGTGAGAAGAAGGCAGAAGAGACCTCAGAGATCTCTGCTAGAAGGAGCTGTCTACTTCCAAGAAGGGCTGCCCTAGAGAGGGCCTTAGGACCCTACAATCAACTCTATGCTTCCAACAAGGCCTTTCCTGCTAAGGAAATTCTCTCAGGAGATAATGGCTTCCCTAGAAAGTCAAAGACACAGCCCGAAATCTGGCTAGGAAGAAATACCAAAAAAAAAACAACTTCCATTTCTTTTCAGGAGTCTATTGAAAGCAGCCAGTCTAAAGTGGCTGATACACTGAATCTTCCCCATTGCCAACTGATTCCCAGAAGAGCTATGAATCCCAAGACTCTCTGCTTTGGAAATCATCCACATTGATAACAAGAGGTCCCAAAGGCTGGCAAGAGCCCAGAGCATGACCCCAAGGTGGCTGACATCACCTTGCAAAGCTGTTAAGAGCATTAATGAGTTCATGGAACTCAAGGCCACTCAGATGGAAGACACCAAAATAACTGCCCAGATTTATTTCTGTGCCCAGGTATCTTGCCCCACATCCTTCCCTCTTCTCACTAAGGAAGGAGGAGAATGAGCGTGAGCCTTGGAGATGCATGGAGCTCAGTTTGAGAACACCATACTCAAAGTTCTTAAACTTGAGCGTGCATCATAACCACCTGGAGAGCTTATTAAAACACGTCCAGAGTTTCCGATTCAGTGAGGCTGATGCAGACCTGATAAATCTGCATTTTGCCTAAGCTACCAGGGGAGGCCAATGAAGCCAGCCTATAACTATATTTTGGGCAGCCCAGAGCTACCCCATACTACCTCCGTGACCTTTGCCAAGTTACCTAACTTCCCTGGGCCTCAGTTGCCTCATCTTTTCAATGAGCATAGCAAAACCTGTCTCCTAGAGTCACCTAGAGTCACCCTGGGCAGTGTGCTTGAGAGAACCTGTTTTACAGCCTGGCATAAGAAGCATTTGATAAATGGCATCTGGAGTTTTGCACTAAAAGAGCCACGAGCTCCCAAGACAGTAATACAAGTAGAATCTTGGGGGCCCAAAACCCAAATTTCAGAAACATTTGCATGTGCACACACACATACCCATACCATTTCCTACTCAAAATATTATCAGTTCTCTGGGTTCCTGGAGGTTCAGTTGCTCTTGAGAAGAAGGAAAGAGAATGTGGCTAAGGGGAATGCCCTGTCACAGCTGGCTTCACTACCATCAGTCATGAACGTTCAGCAGATGGAGCCACAGTTTGTGCTGGCTGGAGACTGAGCTGAACGGGCCCCCTCTCCTGCCCCTGAAAAAATCGGGGGAGCCAGACACAAACAAATGGCTAAAATGCATTGTTTTACATATAACATTGGAGATACTGTGAATGCTATGGGAACGTAAGAGGAAAGGCTATTTGCCCTGCCTGTAAGGAAGGGTTTGAAAAGCTTCAACAATGGTGCATTTGCAGTGAGCCCTGAAGGATACAGTAGAAGAGGACAAAGAACACCTCAGCAGAAAAAAGAGCACGGACACAGGACAATGGACGGCAAGCTGGGGAGTGAAGCAGCCTGCACTGCTGTGGGCTTGGAGTTAAGTATGCGTGGACAGGAGAGGCAGAGGCCAGATCACATGCACGAGGGGCCCAGCAGACTATGCTGAGCAGTCCCCCATGAGGGAAATAAGGACACATAAAATGTTGAGGCAGAGACACGACACAACCATCCCTGTGCTTTGGATAGAGCACTGTGGCAGTTGTGGAGGAGGACTGGAGGATCAAGCTTAGAAGAAGGGAAACCAGGGGCGCCTGGGTGGCTCGGTCAGTTGAGCTTCTGATTATTTTGGCTCAGGTCAGGATCCCAGGAACTCCGTGCTGAGCATGGAGCCTACTTAGGATTCTCTCTCTCCCTCTCTCTCTGCCTCTCCACTACTCAATCTCTCTCTCTCAAAGAAAAGAAAAAAAAAAGAAAAGAAAAGAAAAGAAAAAAGAAGGAGCAGGAAGAAGGAGGAGGAGGAGGCAGAAGGAAGGAGAAGGAGGAGAAGGAGAAGGAGAAAAGCCATTCAGGAGGCAAAAAGGGGCAAAAGTCTCACCCAGAGTGATTCACAGGGAAGAAGATGAGGGAAAGAAATCAAAAGACTTTTCACAAGAATTGCCCAAGTGAGTTCCAATGTGTTTTGCCACTGCATGTAAGGTAGGGTTCACATCAAGAATCCAGCTCAGAGACCTGAGTATCTGAACTTGAACAGACATGTCTCAGTTTTCAGTCAAGTGGTTATAAGGTATAAGCAGCTTATTTAACAGAGTTTTCCAAAAGCTTGGTGTAGACATCCTGTTTGGAGTTACAGAGAAGGGGCTCCCACTGTAGGCTTGGTTGAATGACTGTCATGCCAGGTGACTGGAGTGGAAGATCCCAGGAGGGACTGCAGAGCCAGTTTTCTGGAGGCAAAACTCTGGGCCTCCACCTCCTAGCTTCCCTTTCTCCAGTGTGTGAGCACCAGGGCCTAATGGCATCCAAGTCATCAGGGGCTGTATTTCTCCCACAAGCAGCCAGTTCCCTCTGCTAATATCTCTTCCAGCCTAACCAAGGAATTCCTGTCACCCACTCAGGCTCAGCTGGCCCCAGGGGCTGCTTAGCCACTCACTGGGCTCCCCTGCCCTCCTCTGGGTCAGTCCCATGGAGTATTGGAAGGACCACTGAACACACAGTGATGTTACCATGGGCAAATCACTTCACCTCCCGGCCTCAGTTTCCTCATCTGTAAAATGGAAGTAATAGCATCTGCTCTACCTCTAATATGTGCTATTGGGAGGATTAAATATATAAATGTGTATAAAAATGATTTATGAACTGCAAGTCAGTAAGTGCTGCCATTCTTTCTACTTCCAACCCAGTCTCTAGCTTCAGTTTCATGCTTTTCTCTACATTCTTTTAGGCAGTCCCCATACCCTTGCTCACCCAGGGAAGGTCATTTTGAAGTTTATCACTGGGTAGCAGGGCTGAAATTTAGCAGTCCACCTGTCCATCCATCCATCTTTCCATTCTACAAACACATATTGAGCATATTTTTTATACATATTTATTTTTTGAGAGAGCGCAAGCGAGGGAGGGGCAGAGAGAAGGGGATAGAGGATCCAAAGTAGGCTCTGTGCTGACAGGAGCAAACCCGATGTGGGGCTCCAACTCACAAACTGTGAGATCATGACCTGAGCTGAAGTCGGACACTCAACTGATGGAGCCACCCAGGTGCCCCACATGTCAACCATATTTTATGCATCAGGCTTTGTGCAGCTGCTGGGATTATCAGGCACACAGTTCCTGACTTCCAGGAGCTCACAGATAAGCTACCCAACCAAAGTTTGACAGCCAGCTACCATGTGCCATTGCAGAAGTGAGGAAAGAGTGAGGATGAAGAAAAAGTACATGTAAGAATTTAGAGAAGTTAGAGAAAAGACAGGCCAAGGAGGAAAACAAATGAGGAAGAGGAACGGCAACTTTTTTGGGTGTCAGCACTATCACCACCTGTTTTGGCTGTCTGTTTCCACTTCACCTCTATTCCAGGCCTGGACAGGTGCCTGAGAGAGAGTAGGGGCTCAATGAAGACTTATGCACACCTGAGTCAGGTGCCAGAAACCAACTCCCTAAACTCAAATCCCAGCTCTCTCATTTACTGTGTGATCACAGGCAAATTATGCAACTTCTCTGTGCCTTGGTACTCCCATCTATAAAAAAAAAAAAAAAAATCCTGATTGCACCTGCTTTAGAGTGTTGTTGTAAAGATTAAAATGAGTTAATATTTGTAAAATGCTTAGAACAGTACTGGCACCCTGTAATCATTCTATGAGTGCTATTATTATTATTATTATCATTGCTGATTAATATTATTACTACTGTTATTATCAATTTGTAAATACTCATGAAACAGAAGAGGTGGTGGCTCTCTCCTGGGCACCAGGACAGACAACACTACACAAGTTCACATGCCACTCAATTGCCCAAGCCCAGGATAGGCTCCTGATGAGGCTGGGGCCCCAGTGCAGCGGCTGCTCTCAAACAACCAGACACCAGCAAAGCTTGGCATGGCCACATTCTGTGTCTGGGAACAGAACAAAATATCCTCACTGCATCCTGGCAATGCCTCTGTGAGAGGCAGGCAGACGCCAGTTCTCACAGGGGGCTGTTCCGCAGCCGTGAGGATGGATACAGAAGGTTACAGGCTGCCCATTCCATCTACCTGCTCGGGCAGGTGGACAATCTCCAAGGAGCCATACGGGCAAATTCAAAGACTTCAGGCCCCTAAGCAGAGTTTCCAGACAGAGCAGATGAACTGACAAGTGCACCAAAGGTACAGGACAAATGCCTTTCAATTCAAATTTGCTCTCTGCCACCCACCAGCTGGGGGACTTCAGGAAAGTTCCTGAACCACTTAAATCTATGTGTCCTCATCTATAAAGGGAATAATAAAACCTACTTCTCAGAATTAACTCATATGCCAGCACAAAGGCCAGCCCACCATAGGTGTTCCAAACTGTGAAGGGAAATGGAGCCTCTATTGAATCGGGTATCAATATCAGCCCTTGTCTGGTAACCTGCCCCTTCCAAACACAAAGCCTGACAATGTTTCTCTTAGCAATACATTTTCCACGTGCTTCCCTTCTCACCCATGAGAGCTGGGCCCCTGCGTATGGCCTGACCTGGAGATGGCTGGTGTGCAGACAGACAAGGGCAAGGGCACGTCCCTGGTGCATTCTCAATTAACAAGCTGTACGCATGCCCAGTCAAGGTAATCCAAGACTCTGGGGTCCCTGAGGAACCATCATGTTAAAAAACAAAAAGAAAAGAAAAGAAAAGAAAAGAAAAAAAGTAGCCAGGCCAACAAGTGTAAGTGCCTCAATCTTGGGACTGGCTCATAAAGCTCCAGGAAACCCAGTGGGCAAGGCAGTCAACTTCCTGAAACTTTCTTTTGGACAAGTTCACAACCCTCTGTGTTTTGTTTTTTTTTACTCAAGCCAAAGAACAGCTGTCCTCATACTCTCAAGAATCCTTCAAAAGGTTCAGCTCCTTCCAAAAAGCAGCTCTTGCTCTTACTTTTTGAAAAGCCTACTAAGTTCAAGTCAGTTCCCTGCTCTGAGCCCCAGTCTACTCATCTGTGAATTGGAAACCACAGGATCTACCTCTTGGCACCACTCTGAGGACTAGAGGTAACACCTGCCACCAGCACAGGGAAGGTTCTCTGCAGGTTCCCCATCTCACTCCACAGTTTGGACCTCAGTGGATCACTGCCCATGGTAGGCAGTCAGTAAGAGTTTATCGAAAGGAAAATACTTCCAAAGTCTGATTTTTTAATATTTCATATGGTGTGTGTTTCCCAACTCCCCAGACCCAGAGATGTTATCAGCATTTTTCTACCAAACAGAAGTTTTGATAAACTGCTTTCCCATACTCTAAGTGGGGAGAAAGGGAGGGCCAAGGCTGGCAAGGAGCAGCACTGAGACCCTGACTCACTTCTTTCATCAGTGTTTCATCAAATTCTACCTGAGTGCTAGCATACGTGGGCATGGCTGGACAACTGTCCAGAAGGCACAGGACCAATGTCTCATGTGCTTGGGGCCTAGGACAAGTCTCTGCTCTAGACAGGACACTGCCTTGGAGTCAGGACAAGTGGATTCAACTTGAACTCTGCCTCTCAACAGCTGGGGAACCTTGGGCAAGCTCCCAAACCTCTATGTGTCCTCATAGGGATGATGAGGCATTCCTGGACTCAAATCTGGATCTGACTTAAAGTCTCATGGTTTTCTACTACACTGGGATGAAATTCTAAAAAGCAAAACAAACAAACAAGCAAAACACTGCTCTTAAGGAAGAATTTTATTTGTTCTCTCATCCACCCCAAGGGAAATTCCTTAAGCAAACATCACCACATTTCCACCCTATGATCTTGCTACAGTAGCCGAAGTGGACCAAATCAATCTAGAGAAAGAGAACACTGTTAACAGAGGGCACTTGTCACCCCAACAGGCTCCTCCAGCCTCCATGAAGAGGATGAGTCGGTTTATTCTGCATGCTCACTTTTCAACAACTTTCATTACACACATCTGTCAGTGTCACTGCATAAACACACAACACAGACCCACAGCACAGCCTATCTTTCACCCAGCCAGAAATTCTTTGTTCCACCTAAACACTGGGCTATTCCCCAAAAAAGTGTCATCAGACCCTGAGGACTGGGCCTAACCAGTCTTCAGAGAGCTACTATGTGGCTCTTTCTGTTTCCAGGCCCACTGAGGAGGGCTGTCTCACCAGAAAAGACTTCAGTGGTTAGGACTTTGGTTTCAAGACTGACTCAAAGCCGGAAGCCTGTGAAAATCAGAGTCAAGGTCAGGGAGGGAGGCAATGAAGAGAAGAGTGACCGAACAAAGCAATCAGCAGTAGGAAGGACAGAAGGCCTGGCTCCACCCCTCACTGGCTACATAATCTTGGGCAAGTTATGTAGTTTTTCTGGACCTCAGTTTTCCCATTTGCAAAATGAAGATGGATGATTAACTATGCTTTTCTTTTTTTTTTTTTTTTAACATTTATTTATTTTTGAGACAGAGAGAGACAGAGCATGAGCAGGGGAGGGTCAGAGAGAGAGGGATACACAGAATCCGAAACAGGCTCCAGGCTCTGAGCTGTCAGCCCAGAGCCCGACGCGGGGCTTGAACCCACAGACCGCGAGATCATGACCTGAGCCGAAGTCGGACGCTCAACCGACTGAGCCACCCAGGCGCCCCTAACTATGCTTTTCAAGACCACCGCAAGCATTATGGGATGATATGCGGACAAAACAACTGGTGCAGAAAAGGTCCCAATGAAACAAGTCACTTTTTCCTCAGTTCTTTGTTTTGTGAACAGAGTGGTCAGTCCACAGAGGCAGCCTACTGTGGGTCTTCTCTGTCAAGAGATCTCATCTTGTTCAGCCCTGAGAGGCTGAGAGAAGGCAGAGAGAGTTCCCACCCTGCTGTATGAATTCACTGTTGGCTTCCTGACTCAACAGCCAAGAATTCGTCAATTAATTGATTGATTTTCACAGTGAACCTGCCCATAAGTGTCTACTAATGTAACAGCTAAACCATCAGAATCAGAAAAGCTCAACAGACATTTTAGTGGGTGTAAGTCATTCACTATTTTGAAATCGTGTATTCCCTCAGCATCAGATCAACATCTCCACCTTGCAGACTTTTCTTTTAGCATGCCACCAGTTTTAAAGTAATGTTCATAAGCAGAAAAAAACACAGGTGGACAAAATTATCCTGAGCCTTCCATTCTGAACACCAAAATATATTTTTTTGATTGTGTGCTGAGCCTGAGATAGGCGGCTCACACCTGGGGCCACTCTGGGAGTTTTAGATGTGACATCTAATGATTTTGGGTGTGAGAAAACAGCTGCCAAAGACCAGCTAGCACTTCCCCTGGTTTGCCTATATTGATGAGGATATTTTTTAATTTTTTAAGTTCTAAATTGGACTATACATAGGAGATAAAAAGTTATGTCAGGATAATTTTTGACATTCATTTATAAATTTGTATGTTAATTTGTATTTTCTATGGTCCCCACCTCCACCTCACATCCAATTCCAAATAAGCAACCAGGAAACTAAGTCTGTGGCCCCTTCTTATCTTTGCAAAATCCTAAATTCACTGGAAAAAAGTTATGCTGGTGGGGCGGGGTGGGGGGGGGGAGGCAGATGGTCTGGGAGGATGGCACATAGGCTAAGTGACTTTGAAGGTCCTAAAGAAGGCAAAGGAGAGACAGTCCCCCAGATGGGAGATCAGACTGTGGATGGGATCCCACGAGTGGCAGTGGTTCACACCCCACTATGTGGCACTGCACCAGGGTGGTAATGATTATAAGAGGCCCCCAGCATGGCAGCTCCCCTGGCACACAGGTTTCCAAACTGACCAAAGACCTCCTGTGTACTGAACAGGGTGGAGAATCAGCAAAGCCACCAACCAGACCTGCAGCGAACCAGGCTGGGACTAGGCAGCTCTGTGGTCCCCGGTGGTGACTGGTGATGCTCTTACTCCTAAAATCTGGAGAGGGAGAGCCCCAGTAATGACTCTGAACTTCCTGCCTATCAGTTGGAACGGAAGCTTGAAATAAAGTTTAAATAGATTTTAAGAAAGATAATATGTCTTGCACAACTAGGGGTGTGTGTGTGTGTGTGTGTGTGTGTGTGACAGAGAGAGAGAGAGAGAGAGAGAGAAAGAGAGAGAGAGAGAGAAAATTTCCACATAAAGGCTTTCCTTGACCCATTAGGTCTTAGGTCTCTCTTGCCCTCCTGGATCCTTTAGTCCTTAGTCACAAATATCATTTCATTCAAGACTCTGCACAATGATGATTCTTGGTTTTACCCCCTTTGAGTTGTAATTAAAGAATTAAGATGTCAAATATGATTCCTACCACAGAATCCAGCTACCTCCTTTCAATAAGGCATTGTTGGGAAAGTATCAGAATCACCTTGAAAATTTTTTCACTACACATCTATTCATTACTACCACTACAACATCCCTAGTAACCCAGATCTTCGGGGGCAGGGAAGGTGAGAAGGGTATGATGTACTGTTTTTAACATTTTATGAACAACTTCAAGTTTATAAAAAGTTGCAAAAATGGTACAAAAACACCCATAAATACTTTACCCAGATTCATCTACTATTAACACTTTACCCCATTGGCTTTATTCTCTCCTCTCTCTCTTCCTCCTCCCTCCCCACTCCATGTGTGTGTGTTCACGTATACATACTATCAGTTTGGTGGGGGTATAGCTGTGAATGTTATGTATAGACTTGTTTTTCTGAACCATTTGGAGTAAGTTACATACATTATGGCATCTTACCCTAAATACTTAAGGGTGTATTTCCTAATATGGATAATCACAATATAGTTATCAACTTTATAAATTTACACTGACAGCACTTTTATGTATTCCACCGTCCATATTCAAATTTTGTCAGTTGATCTCATAACACCCTTTATGTCATTTTGCCCTTCCAGAACAGGACAGAACAAGATCCATTTGGGGGTCAGGCATTGCATTTAATTGTAATGCCTTGTTAACCTTCTTTAATCTGGTACATTCCCAATAGCCTTTCCTTATCGTTTATGATGTTGGCATTTTTGAAGAATACAGCCCTGTGCTTCCCACACTTTTTCTTAATGTATGAGGGAATGTTTCTCATTTTTTGTGTATGTCTGATGTTTCCTGTGATTAGATTGAGGGTTTGTATTCTCAGCCAGACCACTGCATAGATGATGTTTCTTTTTTTTTTTAATATATGAAATTTATTGTCAAATTGGTTTCCATACAACACCCAGTGCTCATCCCAACATGATGTTTCTTTCTCACAGTCTCACATGTGCAGGCACACAATGTCCATCTGTCTCTCACAAGTCATTTTATTTTTGGTCACCTGATCAAAGGTTATGTCATATTTTTCTCAATATCCCTACTGTTTTATTTCTTCCCTTGCAAGATGCTTTAGGACCATGCAAATACCTTGCTCTTCCTCAAAATTCGGCCCACTCTCTTGATTTAGTATCCACCGATAATTCTTGCCTGATCCAAACTTTACTGTTTGTAAAGTGATGATTGCAAATGTTCCACAGATTGTTAGCGTACCTCTGTACTCCAAACAGTTGAGAACCACTAGATAGAGAACCCCCAAAACACTGGCAGGTGTTGAAGATCTAATGTGCAAAGAACAAGGGTCATAAAAGATGTTGTTCACGTTTATCAAGGAAGGAAAAGAAGCCAACATTTATCAAGCTCTATCTTCAAGCACTTTATATACATGATCTCAATGAGCCTTCATGACCACCCTTTGAATTAGGTATTTTTATTCTTTCACAGATTAATACACTAAGCCTCCAAGGATTTAGTTAACACACCCAGAGTCAAACAGTTACTAAATGACTACACTGAGTTGAATGTAGGTCCATCTGACTCAAAAGCCCATGCCTTTTATACCCTGCCACTTTCATAGCTAGTTTCTGATTCCCTCCAAAATGGATCCAAGCCTTTAGGTTTCTCATCACACTGACCCACTGGGGAGGGAGATCTCATTCAGAAAATACCCCACGCCATCCAGGACTTTGGTTGGGTGTAATCCACTGTAGTGTTCAAGGAATGGCTGATGAAGGCCACCAGTAATTATTCAAATACATCCACTGGATTCAGTGCCTATAATGATCCTATCCTTCTTCCAGCTGTCCTCAGGTTGATAAAGCAGAGTTGCCCAAGCTCCCATTCTCTGGGCCTATCATGGAACTAGAAAAAAAAAAAAAAAAAACCCACCACCATACAGCACTAACCAAAGTTCTGCCTAGAGGCCTTTTGCACTTCTCCCTTCCTTTTCAAGTAGGCTTTTCCAAAATGCCCAAACAGATGCTTTCTTGTTCTGCCAGTTCATACTACAATATCCCCTATTGTTTTTTAATCCACATTACATTTTCCTTTGGAATCTGGGTTGATTTTGCCAAGAAGCAAGGGCAATAGTCCAGTCCGTGATGAATTCATTCAGATATACAAAATTAAGAGTAGTATGGATGTTGTACACCCAAAACTAATATAATGTTATGTCAATTATATCTCAATAAAAAAATTAATTTAAAAAAATTTTAAGAGTAATAATGGATTTAAGCAGTTAACAAAACAGAATAGATGAACATTCCAGAGAAGGCAAGATTAGCAAGGAAGAAACAAGTGAGAAGGGAATTCATTTCATGAGCATCTTTGTTCTGTCTCACTGTCCGTTAGCCCAGATAATTACATTGCTGCTAATGGTTAATGAACAAGTCACCAAACTCCTCTCTGTTGCGGAGGTTGGAATGAAGTTGGCCTCATACTTCAGTTTGAGCGGTGGAGACATGATTTAAGGCTGGCCAACCAGGGCATCCAAATGTCTCCAGACATAGTGATTCATTCAGAGATGGGAACATGACCCAATCCAGGCCAAGAAGACTTATGTTGGAATAAGAGGGAAAGAGAAGAATGTTCTTTCTCTCTTGTTTTAAGGATAACACACCTGAAAGCCACCATCAGGGCAGAGTTAGTCTGAGGGTAAAGCCAACACACAGAAAAGTAAAGTCAAGACATAAAAAGAGACAGAGACAGAGACCAAGCCTGAGGACATAATTTGAGCCACTGAATCCAACTATGCCTAAATCTAGGTTACTCTTTGGTATTTTCTGTTTTGTGAGTCAATATGTAAAGTGTTTCACTCAAGTCAGTTTAACGTTGACACTTTACAACCCAAGAAATCCTGACTAATAGAGATAGATATATCCAAATAACTGAAAAATAGGTCAGAATGGTACTGTCAGAAATAAAGCACAGAAATTAAGAACGGTATTATATGTGTTCACAGAAAAAAGGCATCGCTTCTCGTGGAACAATCAGGAGAGGCTGCATGAAAGAGGTGGTATTTGAGCAAGCTCCTAATGGATACGTAGGAACACCTGAAGAACCTCCCCTCCAAAGGGAGGAGGGAAATGGCAAGAGAGAAGGGAAACATTACCCAGCCAGAAGAAGAAAGAGAAACAAAGGCATGCATTATTTTGAAGAAAATTGCAGACATCCTTTCACCAATAAAATCTTCAAAACCTATATGTAACAGAAAAGAACTTTTTTTAAACATGACTACCACAGCATTGTTACACACAACAAAATTAACAATTCCTTAATAATATCTAACACCCGGACTGTGTGCTCAATTTCTCAGTTACATCCAAAGTGTCTTTTTTTTTAACCTGGAAAGAATCAGCATTTATTGTATAAAAACTAAATAAATATATTAAGAAGTACAAAGTTCTGGGGCGCCTGGGTGGTGCAGTCAGTTAAGCGTCCGACTTCAGCCAGGTCACGATCTCGCGGTCTGTGAGTTTGAGCCCCGCGTCAGGCTCTGGGCTGATGGCTCAGAGCCTGGAGCCTGTTTCCGATTCTGTGTCTCCCTCTCTCTCTGCCCCTCCCCCGTTCATGCTCTGTCTCTCTCTGTCCCAAAAATAAATAAACGTTGAAAAAAAAAATTTTTTTAAATTTTAAAAAATTTTAAAAATTAAAAAAAAAAAAGAAGTACAAAGTTCCAGTTGTAAAATAAGTCACGGGTACGAAAAGCACAGCATCGGGAATACAGCTGATAACGTTGCAATAAGTTTGCATGATGACAGACAGCAAGCACACCCGTTACAGCAAGCATTGCACAACATGCAAAACTCTCAAATCACTATGTTGCACACCTGACACCAATACAACACTGTATGTCAACTACACCCAAACAAAAAAACCTAAATAAATACAAAATGAAGGGTTGTAAATGAAAACAGCTCAACCATTGAGTGCACTATCATTTTTTCAATATTCAAATGTTGCATGTAGGTAAAAATTTTATATACTTTTATATACGTGGCCCCAAATGTCTAAGACAATACCATGCACACTGTGGCAATCAAAACATTGCTATAGCTGATAACTGCGTTTTATGAACTTGACATAAAATAAGGCATTAAGAGAGATAATTTATTAAAGAGAATGTACTATATTTTTCAACAAAACTTAGAAACAACCCCAACGTGTCTTTTTACGTTTGTTTTTGTTCAAATCAATATCCAATCCAGCCACCAGAGGGTTTGAAGGCGGTATTTACATTTTTAAAGGATCACTCTCAAAAGTGTGTAAGAGACAGATCTGTCAATGCAGACAAGTAAAGGAGGCTACAGCCATGATCCTGGTGAGAAACACAGACTGAAAAGGGCTGTAGAAATGGAGATGGATGGATTGGAAAATATGAAAGACAGAAAATCTCCAGAAGAGGAATCAAGTTTCTGATAAGGTGAAGAGCAGGATGAGCAAGTGACACCATCAGCAGAAGCAGAAAAGACATGGAGAACAAATCAAGAAATCATTTTTGAGAACCTGCCATATGCCAAGGCACTGTTCCCTGCACTGGAACAAGAGAGACAAAACCCCTGTCCTTTTTACAGCTTACATTCTAATTGATGGCTGAGAGAAAGCGGTAAGCAACAAAATACAAGTATAACAAATACAAGGAATTCTGACGGCTATGGAGGAATTAAAATCTGTGAAATGACAGATAAGTTCCGGGGCCATGGATGATCAGCGGACTTCTTTGGACAGAATGGTCAGGGCAGGCTCCTCTGGGGATACGGCATTTGAGCAGAGTCCTGAATGACGACATGGGGCTGGCCTTGAGGATGAACATTCAAGGCAGAGGGTACTACAAGGGCAAAGACCCTGAGGAGAGAATGAGCTCGAAAAATAGTGTGTTAGCCTGGGTCCTCAGTGCAAGAAATTAAATGGACAAGAATGTCACAAGTTGGGATGCTTGTGAGTAAATGGGGTAGAGTGCTGGAAAAACTGAAAGAGCCATCTGACCACAACCCTAGTGGAGGAGGGAGGAAGAGAAGGCGGGGTGAAAGCACCCTGGAGCACCAAGGAATCTAAAGGAGATGTGGCAGGGCAGTACTGAGCCTAAGACAGCAGCCAGAGGAGCCCCAGGTCTCCAGCCCTGCCCTGGGAGGCGCAGCTGAGCAGTCCTGGTCAATTACACTCTGTAGTTACAGATCCAAGGGCTTTCCCACCAAAATCGTGTGAGCGAGGCCCAGTGAGGAGATAAGGTCAGAAAGGGATGCACAGGCCAGATCACAGGCTGCAGTTCATTCATCTAAGGGCAAAGGGGGGAATTGAGGGTCCATTCAGTTTGGGGCAAACTCAGCTGGAAACGTCTAGGGGACCTAGGATGGAGATGTCAAGTGGGCAGTGGAGAGCACTGCTTTGGAGGGCTCTCAAGAGTGATCTCAGGGCTCAGGAGAAAACTCTGGGAATGTCTGGCACGCAGGTAGCAGCAAACACTTTGGAGTGGACAGAACACTCAGAGCAAGTACAGTGAAAAGAGAGGGCTGGCTGACATCCAAACCTGGGGGCATTTCCACGTAAGAATAGGTGGAGAAAAGAGTCAGGTAGAAGGGGGGTGGGAAGGATCCATCAAGCACTGGAGGCAGGGATGGCTTGGGGGAGAAGGGGGGGGAACCAAAGGGCCTTTTCCCCTCAAACTGCAGAAAAATACCCCTGCTCTCCCTCTCTATTTCTCTCTCACTCTCTAACATTCCTGCCAATGACCCCCAACCACCTGAAGTGGGGTCTCATCTCACACCCCTAAAGAGGGATATAATGTCACAGTGGGAGGAAATTCCTTCCAACATTGCTTCTTTTTCTCCTGATCACAGCTTCATTTCTCTACCCTACAGGGGCTGTCCACAAACAGCAATTATGATGCCTCCAATTTATGGAACTCTCAGGCACTTTACATTCATCCCTAGGAATTAAAGATTATTCTCCCCATTTTACAGAAATGGAAGCAGAGGCTCAGAAAGGCTTAGTGAGGACAACTGTCCTAAAGGCAAGCCAGTGTGCCTGTCGGTAAAAGAAGTCAAGCTAGCACGCTCTCAGGACAAGCACACCAGACATGGTGGCCCAGGGAGATTGGAAAAGGAGCACACTCTCCCAGGGCTGCCAGCCTGGGTGTGCAGGTCTCCCCAGGTCAGGAGCCCAAGCTGTGCAGACCCACTCCTAGACCCAGCACTGAGGTACTTAAGGTAAGACCTGATGCAGAGAATTTTAAGTTCAGCCCAGTCTTGATGTCTCCAAACGGTTCATCCCTACGTTTTTCCCAAAGGCTTAGAAGGGTACCTTGCTCAGTATGGCCTGGTGATGGAGTAAGAAGTGGAATTTGGATAGACCTGGGTTTAAGCCCTGGCCCCACCACATGCTGACCCCATGGCTATGGGCAAATCACCTACCTCTCCATCTCAGTTCCTTTACTGGAAAATGAGACTAATGATACCTCTCTTTCTGGAGTGATAAAAGGATTGAATAACATATATAAAGCACAGCATATAAAAGGTACAAAAATATACTACCGTGAAATTTTTTTTAAAGGTAGGGGCTTTACATTTCTTTATTTCTTTCTACCTTGCCTTGTTCCAAAAGACAGTTAAGGCAGCTGGTACACAATAAATATTTGTTGACTGGGTACATGTAAAATAAATACTAATGAGCTTGATCTCCCACAGAGAGGCTGGAGAAAAAAAACTGAGGAAAACTTGCCTACAGTGTAATTTATTAGATTGTTTTTAATATTAACGATTTGAATTCCAGCCTTTCACTGCAAGGGAGAAAAATGAATCTAGTATTTAAATGCGCTTAGGATAATAGGTAATATTTCAAATAATGCAGCCTTTCACTAATTAATAGCATTGAACTAGACCTCTCCCCCCTCCTTCTCCTCCTCCCCCTCCCCCTCCGTATCCTCAACACATGCATATGAAGGGATCCCTGAGTGATGGTCAGGGAAGGAGCAAGAGAGGCAGCAGTACCAGCTAGCACCCCTAATAACAAACTGTTAGTAATTCTGACTTGAAGAGAACCTCTCATGTCTTGTGAATTCTTCCCCATGAACTCTGAAAGAGGCAATGAACTATAAAACACTAATAACCCAACCTGGCTGGACTCAGGTTGTCACCACAGCTGTGACAGTAGCAATATATAAAGACCTCCTTAAAAGTGCCTGTTAAATGTTCATCGTGTTGTTGTTTATAGTTAAAATGTTGAAAGCAACCTAAATGCATAACAGTGATGACTTTGTTAAACCAGCACTTCACATGGTTTAATGTGAGCTTTAATGTGACTCAAATCCCGGGGCGGGGGGGGGGGGGGGTTAAACTGCAGATTCTGAGCCAGTAGGTTTGGCTAGGGGCAAAATTCTGCATTACTAACAAGCCTCCTGATGTGGCCCACAAACCACACTTTGAGTAGCTAGGCCTTGGTTAAGCTATAATAAATGCATATTAGAATAATGTGCACTTGTTAAAAATGATGTGGATCTATACACACTCATACGGAAGGGAGTTTAGGATATACTGTTAAGCAATAAAAGCAGGCTATCCAATTAAAAAGATTAAAAATCAGAGCACAAAACTATATATATAACAATTCTATTTTAGATGCAAATTTTGCATGTAAAAATGTCTAAAATAATACACTACAAAATCTAAAAGTACTTATCTCCAGGTGGTGAGATTTAGAGTGATTTTAATTAATTTTTCTTTTTGTGCAACTGTATTTTCTAATTTTTTTTTCTTTTTACAGTAATCAAGTAGCATTTGAGCAATAAAAAAAAAGAAAGAAAGAAAGGAAAAATCTGCAAGAGGTTGTGAGGCCCAGGAAAATGCTTTCTCACAAGCATATTAAGCAAGAATATATATAAAGTCATGCTAATTTCAAATGTGACAATGCTACCCATCAAGGTGCCCCAAAGACCTTTAGAAAAGGAGATTGGTTTCCGATGGCTTGACCTAAGGAAAAAATGTTATGAAATGACAAGCTGAAATTCCATATATAAGGAGCTGGTTAGGAATAGTGACCAAGATGCCATCTGGCTTTAAGACTTGAGGTGCCCCCAGGCTGGATGCCACGATCCTAGAAATCCTGTTCAACAATCTTATGGTACTTGGGGATGGATACACAGTGCAGAGGGCACAGGCTTTGGAGTGGATGAAATCAAGATTTAAATTCCAGCTTTTCCATTTAGCAGGAGGCCCTTAACTTCTCTGTATCAGTTTCCTCCCATGCAACATAGAGGTGCAAACAGGACTTGGATGAATTGGTAAAGGAGATGAACTCTGAGAAGTCCCTTCCACTGCCAGCCTACCAAGTGGTAAGACTGATGGACAATCTAATCAACTTGTCAGGGCTAGTGCCTAGGGAAGGAATTTTTTGTTTTTAACCTTAGTACATATTGTCGTGCTAAACTGGGTACACATTCCTTCCTCTGAGTGAGTTTGTATGAGGATAGAATGCTATGATATTCCAGAAGAGATCAATAATAAGAGGTACCAGTTTTTGAAGAAACATTTATGAAAGAAAAAGTTGAAAAATATTTTATCTAGGAACAGAATCATTTCTCAAATAGGAATGGTGCTGCAAAATAGGTAATTCCCATCAGAAGGAAACCCATTATAGTGGAGGAAGTTATAGTATCAGATTAGTTGAACTTAAATAAATTACTTGTGATGATTTTTAAAAATTAACAATCCCACAGAACCTTGTTGACAAACAGGCAAAACAGAAAGAAGTTGGCACACCTGTCATAGGTTTTACACCATCCTTCCCTGACTTGGCAATAGGCCTCCACCTGTAGGATAACAGTAAATGGAATAATGCTTACAAATGAAATGAACACCAGAGGTACAGCCTCTTGTAGTCTTTCTAGCTCCACCTTGAAGAACAACGGGGAAAGCACCTAGGGTGACTTTCTGTTGCAAATAAAGGACAGTGCGATGAAGGGAAGAATTTGACAGGGTAAACCAGGCCTTCTTGCTGGAGAATGTCTGGATGCTGAGGACCTGTCGTTTCTTCCACTGGTTTAGCTGCAACAAGTGCCAATAAACTGCCTTACCTATTCACCCTGGCTGCATCTCAGCCTGGGAGGGACCTTGCCTGAGAAATGAAGACGCTCACTAGCTTGGGTAAGCAGATTGGGGAATGGAACAATGCACACTGACACTTGGATAGCTCTCTTTGCCCCTTGTGATTAGCCAGGAGAATGGAGGCGAGCCAGACAGGTTAGAAAGAACAGCAGGACCAGCCGTGAATAAGAGGCACATCTAAGCCCCAGAATCTTTGGGAGACCTCATAACCCAGCTTAACTGACCTGCGCTGGGGATGCGGCTGGATCAGGAAATGATTACATTCTCACACATTCAGGACAAACATTCCAAACATTCCACCAGACCAGATCATATACATAGACAGCTACCTGTTTCACAAGGAAAGTTCATAAGTTACTTCACATTTAACTAATGAAGATGAAATTCTCCCATTTAAGTAAATTCTGAAAATTCTAAACACTTATTTGCACAAATTAAGAGTCTCTAAACCCAAAGTTCATGGCCTTCAGTAAGATTTATTACACAGGAAAAAATCTTAACTTTCAATTAGCAAAATATTCAGTTAGGTTGCCTGTGTGGGACACTTTTGACTCTCTAACCAACAGCCATTCTCCCTTCAAAGCCTAGCAAAGAGAATCCTGATTATGTTTGGGTGCTTTGGACTCAGTCCAAGGACTGACTCATGACTGGTCTAAGTCAATAATGACAATGCCCTTCTAAGAAGCCAATGATTGGTCTATGAGTATGCATGTGACCCAGTTCTAGCCAATGATATTTTAGGAAGTAACTAACTGCTGATGCACCCATATGGCCACATTAAGTAATGAGCTGGAGAACAAAAACAGAAATGCAAAGCTATTTTCATTGGGCATACATGTCAAATGTGACAGCATAAAAGAATACACTGGGCAAAAGTGGGCAGCTCCATGATATAATTTCAACAAGTATTTATTAAGCATCTACCATATGCTTAGCTAACCCTATATTATTAGGTATGGAATACTTCATCAGTAACCTCTGTAGCATCTGCTTCAAGATGGAGGTTTGGTTGGGGTATTTTAGGTTATTAAAAAGGAACTGCCCTAACACCTGGCAATGACGAAATCTACCTTAGCTTGGAGCATACCCAGGAAGTGACTCTTCCAGCACAGCACTCAAATAACATTAGTTCCAAAAAAGAACAATAGCTGCAGTAGCAGCAATAATAGACATGGGGCAAAGGGTGCCCACTCCGAGGTTGATGGTGCACAGCCTGTCACAGAGAGTCCCATAAACCAGGGAAGTCAACAATCAGCATTTTGCAAAACATATTAAAGGCAAGTAAAACTGTCCATAAAAATTAATTGATAAAGTCTTGGTCCTGTGCTTTTAGCCAATGTATAAACATAAACCAAGAACTTCCTGTAATTATAGTACTTCTGAAAAGTATGTTAGGGTGATACCAGAGGTCATCCTACAACAATTTCCTTAGCCACAGTAGACACAGAGTTATCAGAGTGAGAACTGGAACTTGATTTCAGAACCCAGTAGAGCTCTTTTGCAGGTCATTGTGTTTGTTTATTACTAAGATGGAATTCACCTCAAGGCTCAGTCAGCAGAACAGATGGGCATGGTGATTGATAGAGAAGGATATCCTTGAGAGCCAGGGGATTCAAACGTTGCCTTCAAAGACAAGTACAACCAATTTGTGGGGGCACTGAAGCTATAGCCATGTCTCTAGTCAGCATGAAGCCAATCAACTCATTAACAAAATCAGCTGCTTCAACACTGTAATTGTGGTGGCAGCCTAGATCACAGAAGTCATATGTGAAAGTGTCCCAAATCTAAAGACACTGATTCCTAGTATCACTGCTTTGTTGAGTTCTTGAGGAGAATAATATACTTAGAATATCAACTCATGCTACTGTTTTCTTTTCTAGATATCTCAAAACATGGTCTGAGTACTATTCTCATTACAGAAGAGGGTTATGGAGGATTGTGTACTTAAGGAACACACACCAAAGGACAACAGCAAGGCTTATAGTAAAGTTAAATCTTAAGAGGGTTTTGGAATAGGACACTTAGAAACATCTAGTACAATGTCTCAAACATTTTTAGCAGTAAACCTTTTATTCAAATGGAATTTCATACAGAACCCCAATATGGATATAAAGGTATTTAATTATCATAATTTTATTTAAAAGGGAAAACTCTTGTATTTATTATAAAGTGGGTCAAGATCAATTAGACACTGTTTTGCTGGATGTGAAAATTTCAAATTGGGGATTAAGAATGATTGTAGATTATTATCACCTTCAGCATCTAGTATATTTCTCTGTCATATACTGTTTTAGTTACACAAGATTAAAAAAAATCAGACTGGTACTTATAAGCAGGGACAAACTTCTTTTCTCCTCACCCTGTAATCTCAGGATAATTTTCAAATAAATTGAAATAACAGAAGAAGCTTTATTCCAAGTTCCACTAGAAAAGTAGCTAATCTTACAACATAAATGAACATGTTTACAATTGCTGATGTGTTCAAGAAAATTGGTATATTTGATAGAACGTATGTAAAGTGAACATATGTAAATTTTTTAAGTTAAAAATGTATTTTACAACTGATACTTAAATCAAACATTTGCTTGATTCCTACAGCACCTTTCCTAGGCCCCAGGATTCTACCAAACTGCTTGAAAACTACTGATCAAATTAAATTCCTTGATTTCATAGATGAAGAATTTAAGGCCAGGTTGGGAAGATTGTTGCTCAAAGTCATGCAGTTAGAAGAGCATCTCTAGGACTAAAATCCAGAATGTTCTACCCCAAGTTCCAACACGCTTCCACTAAGCATGCTATAGTTCTAAGAAAAGTTGTTCCTCTTCCACATCAGATACACTTTTTACTTCTAGCAAAGAAAGCAAGCTCGCATATTTCATCAGATAGGACCTTGAACACCTTGACATGTATTTCAGAGTTTAAAATGAGAAGAAAAAAAAAAAAACACTTGTAAATAAAAACTTCTCTGCAGGATGCCCACGCCCAGCTTCCAGTGACGTCAGTGGGGTTCACGCAAATTCCTCTTATAGGCACATAATCTGCACGCTCATACTGAGCCTCTTTCTCCATGGCTCAGACTTTGTGCTTCCTCCATGAATCTCGCTGAACCAAAGGTGAGAAAGCCAGTAAACTTGAAAATATGTTTCAGGGTAAGAGTTTAGCATCAAACAAATACCAGCAGCAGGCAAACAGCTGGATTTGACAATAGCCATCTCTCATATGAGAATTCTCCAAACCCCCTCTCTGTATCCTGGCCTCTAGCCTAAGACATCCCCACTGCAAGTTGGCAGGAATTTCAGGGAAAATAAAACAAAAGCCACAAGCCTTCCTGGATTGCCCCTGAAAACAGCTCCTGGAATGGGCAATGCAATTAAGTGCAGAGCTCCCCTTGTGGTTCACTTACACACCCATTCTCAAACCTCACAACCACAGAGAGCTAGTAAATCATTTGTTCATGAGTGTTGCTGAAAGTCTAAGACAAGAAGTCATTTGCCATGAGTGAAAGCATCCAGCAAATTCACTGACATAATGACATGATTCCTAACCATGGTCATTTAATAAGTCCCTATCACCATCGATGACTGCTCACTGAGTTAGCAAAACCTTATTCATAAATGGCAAGATGCCCAATTTGTGAAAATGCAAACATATTTTCATTTACTTGGAATATAAACGGCCATGATGAAAACAAAAAATTTTATTGCAGTAAGACTAATAATGTCAACAATAGCTAAATTTGTTTGTCACTTATCATGTACCAAGCACTTGTATAAGTACTCTACATTCATGAACTCTTTCATTTTGACTGTAACCCTAAGAAATAGGTACTATTATCAGCCCCACTTTATAGAAAGTAAACTGAGGCAGAGACAAGAAAGAAGTTATCAGAATGGACAGAACAAGAACAAACAGGACTTAAATAAGCATTTGTCTTTTCCTATCTAGATATTAATTGGTATCTAAACATGACTCATAAAACAAGTAAGAGAAAAAGCTTAGACATCCCAAACATCATCTTCAGGTCTTCTGTTAACACAGATGAGAGGCATTTTAACACAAGAGCAAGCAGACATTAAATCCCAGAGTTACGGGTTAAATGGAACCTTGGGATCTAGGAGGAGGTGGGTAACTACATGAAACACAGCTATTTTGAGAGATAGTATTTTGAGAGATAGTATTTTGATGTGACAGTTACGAATTGGGGCTCCACAGCAAGACAGGCTACATTCCAACTCTAGCTCCGCCCCTTGTTAGTTCTAGGATCTTAAGCAAATCATTTAACCTTTCTGCGGAAATAATAATAATATCTCACAGTGTTGTTGTGAAGATTAAATGAGCTACTACACATGAAGCCTTAAGATAGAACCTGGTCCACAAGAACCACTTAACAAACATCAGTTACTTTTATTGTAACCACTGCTACCACCACTGGAGACAGTAAAAACTGGGAAGTGAAACTTTGATTAGCATAGAAAGAACAAAATCCTGGCTTTTATAAAACAGTTTGTTCACTATTCTGCTCCTGGAACTCATTCTTAAAGGAAATAAAAAGTCCCTAGACCCCACACTGCTCACAAACTGCATACATGCCCAGTTTTCCCACAAATAGCAACATATGAGACTACTCAAAAATGAATAGTTGCCCTCAATATTTCAAAAAAAAATGAATAGTTATCTTTTTAATCCTCTGTAAACCTCACTTTTATAAAATCTTCACAAATTGCCAATAGGCATTTAAAATGTTTTGCAGAGTCTTAGAAAATTAGCTATGCTAATACTAATGCTTCTGGCCCCAAATGGTAGAAAGTCACAATCCAAATACTCCTGAGTTCTCATTAATAGCAAAGAAGAGGGGCGCCTGCGTGGCTCAGTCAGTTAAGCGTCTTGGTTTCAGCTCAGGTCATGATCTCACGGTTCATGAGATTGAGCCCCAATCGGGCGCCGTGCTCACAGTGTGGAGCCTGCTTGGAATTCTCTCGCTGCCCCTCCCCAGCTCTCTTTCTCTCTCTCTCTCTCTCAAAAAATAAACTTAGAAAAAAAATTTTTAGGGGCACCTGGGTGACTCAGTCAGTTAAGCGTCCAACTGCAGTTCAGGTCATGAACTCCTGGTTCATGGGTTCGAGCCCAGCATCAGGCTCTGGGCTGACAGGCTGGAGCCTGGAGCCTGCTTCAGATTCTGCGTCTCCCTCTCTCTCTGCCCTCTCCCCAGCTTGCACTCTGTCTCTCTCTCTCTCTCTCTTTCAAAAATAAATAAAAATTTTTAAAAATTAAAAAAAAATTTAATAGCAAAGAAGACACAGAAAAAGATTTAAAAAGTCATAACAAAACTAAAACTGACCACAGCCCAATACCAGAACCTGGGAGCAACGGAAGAGGATTATAAAATAGATGGCACTGGATTAAAACAACAGCTGCCGAGGCTCTTGACACAGCCTGGCTTTGATGAATGAAACAGACCACAAGACCAAAGAGAGAGAGAGATTGACAGAAATACAGATGCTTCAAACTTCCCCTTTCATCTCTCAGCCTTAGGTTCTGTTCCCTCATCATCATCCCCACCTCCACCCATTCCTTACCTCTTAAATCTAACCAGAAACCACAAATTCTAGAAAATACAACACTGATGCAGGTGGGAAGCAACCTGGTAGCGGCACAGTATTCTCCTCTTAGATAAAGGCAATACACCATCAGGATGAGCCCTGATGACAATGCACACCGATAGCTGTGGCTGTTCGCATTCAGAGTGCCAGAGAATCAGGCAATGGGAGGAGACGGAAAAATGCCACTTCACTGGAGCAGGACTCATCAAGTCTAACGGAAATAAACTGGGCTGGGAGTGATGACACTAACATGATAAGGGATTTGGACTACGTGGCAAAAAAAAAAAAAAAGTATAAACATGGGCAGATGGAAATTAAAATGCGATTAAAGTTGCAAAGAAAACAAATGCAGAAGAGAAAGAAGGATTCCGAGAAAATAAAAATGTGATTCTTGTTGTGGAAAACAGAGAATGGAAGTCAGTATAGGGATAATGGGTGTTCCTGAAAGAAACTTCAGAACAAATGGAAAAGAATAATCAAAGACAGAATAAATCATTCCTAACCTGAAGAAAAACTGCACAAGCATATCAAATGGCCCTTTGACTCTAAAGTCAATTAAGAGAGACCCACATCTACCCCTCTGCTTACAAAACTATTTAGCTACAAGGATAAATTTAAAAACAAACAAACAAACAAACAAACAGAACTACAAGCACCCAGGAAGATTAACCAGGTTGCCTATAAAATATGAAAACTCAGTCAGGCTTCAGATTTCTCCAATGCTAGGCTAAATCCAAAGAGATACTGAATCAATGCCTATAGAATTTTGAAGAAGAAAATAGTTACCACCAGCAATTTTGTGCCACCAATTTATCTGCCATGTTAGAAAAGTATTTTGAGATACATGAGCTCTTAAGATACACAGGAGCTTTTAGAAAGTTTCCTGAATTTGCAGCAATAATCTGAAGATTAAGACAAGACTTTCAGAAAAGCACACAAGTGGCTTGCAGGGAGAAATAAAATTAGTTGGGGTGCCTGCCTGAGTGGCTCAGTTGGTTAAGCATCTGACTCACGCTTGGCTCAGGCCATGATCTCAAGGTTTGGGAGTCCAAGCCCCCACATCGGTTCTGTGATGACAGCGCAGAGCCTACTTGGGATTTTGTCTCCCTCTCTCTCTGCCCCTCCTCTGCTTTCTCTCTCTCTCAGAAATAAATAAACATTTTTTTTTAAAAAGACAAAGTTTGGGGCACCTGGGTGGCTCAGTCGGTTGAGCATCCGACTTTAGCTCAGGTCATAATCTCACGGTCCGTGAGTTCAAGCCCCGCGTTGGGCTCTGTGCTGACAGCTCAGAGTCTAGAGCCTGTTTCAGATTCTGTGTCTCCCTCTCTCTGACCTTCCCCCGTTCATGCTCTGTCTCTCTCTGTCTCAAAAATAAATAAACGTTGTTAAAAAAAAGAAAAAGTTAAAAGAGAAAAACAAGTGGCCGAAAACTGGCTATAAGCTGGATTCAGGGACTGTCAAAGGATATAAGGGTTCTTTCTGGGGTAATGGAAATGTTCAAAAATTGCATGGTGATGACAGTGGCACAATTCTGTAAAAATGATTTTATTGTTTACTTAAGCAGGTTATTGTATGGTATATTACATCTCAATAAAACTGTTTGTATTAGTTAGAGTTCTCCAGAGATTCAGAACCAACCAGATATATAGAGAGACACATGTAAGAGGAGATTTCTTACAGGAATAGGCCAGCACAACAAAGGAGGTGAGAAGTTCTCTTATCTGCAACAAATTAGATGATGCCCACCAGCCCTAGGGAGGGCGATCTATGCTCTGCCTGAATTCAAATGCTAATCTCTTATAAACACCCTCACAGACACACCCAGAAATAATGTTTACCAGCTATCTGAGCATCTTCAGCCTAGTCAAGTTGACATATAAAATTAACCATCACATTCTTTAAAAAAATAAAATCAAATATAAAACTTACCCAAAGAGAAAAATCTATAATGCTAAAAAGAATCATGTAGGGGGCACCTGGGTGGCTCAGTTGGTTAGGCGTCCGACTTCGGCTCAGGTCATGATCTCACAGTTTGTGAGTTCGAGCCCCGTGTCGGGCTTTGTGCTGACAGCTCAGAGCCTGGAGCCTGTTTTGGATTCTCTGTCTCCTTCTCTCTCTGCCCCTCCCCCACTTGTGCTCCGTCTCTCTCTCTCTCTCTCTCTGTGTCTCTCAAAAATAAATAAATGTAAAAAAAATTTTTTTTTTAATCATGTAAAAACTATCTGGATTTTTAAGCCCAAGGTTATATCAACATAGCCTAAGAAGTGGGCAAAATGAGTAAAAGTGTGATAAATACCTTATCACCAAAGGCGCCATGCCACACCTAACTCCAACAACCTGAAAAAATTGATTAAAGAAGCTTCTGAAAAATGAAACTCCAACAATCTGAGTTGATTAAAAAAGCTTCTGAAAAATTATTAAAGAAGTCTTCTGAAAAGAAGACTAACACAACATATGTCTTCCAAACACCAGAAATAACAAAAGGTAAAGAAAATACAGTCCATATGCCAAAAAAGAAACATGGCATTTTTTTAAGTAGAAAACATTGTTAATATGTCAGAAAGAGCAAATATAACAATTATAATGATAATTATATTAATCTCCCCAATCTAAAAAGTTAAAACTAATTGGAAAAAAAACCCAAAATATTGTGCACAGTAAAACAAACAGGATAAGGACAAAAAAATGAGAAGCCTAATTTCTTGATTGATGAAAAATACAGACATTTCAAACCAAGAAGAACTTCACTTAAAAATGGTTATTTTGGGGTTCCTGGGTGGCTCAGTTGGTTAAACGCTGACTTCGGCTCAGGTCATGATCTCAGGTTCATGAGTTCAAGCCCCACGCTGGGCTCTGTGCTGAGAGCTCAGAGCCTGGAGCCTGCTTCCACTCTCTGCCCCTTCCCCACTCTCTCTCTCTCTCTCTTTCTCAAAAATGAAATAAACATTTTTTAAAAATGTTTAATGGTTATTTTTTGTTTATTGCAACCAAGGAAAACGTATTTTTTAGTGGGAAAAAAATGTAGTTTACAACCAGCAAGTACAGAATGATCACATGGCACATTATGAATATGTGTGTTCATGTGCACCAATAGAGTAAAGGGTGTTCACCAAGATGTTAGATGTAGGTTTAGGGAGAATTTAATGCTTTTGGAAAGCAAATGGGAGAGGCCTGGATAACTTGAGTTTTTAATGGTGAGAATATAATAGTCACATACACACATACATACAAAAGATATTGTAAATTTGAAGAAAGAAAATGGTAAAACCACTTAGTGGTATATATCCAGAGAATCATTATACTGAAAAAGAGAAAAACTGACAGTGAATATGTAATTCTCATTAATCTACAAAACAAATTACAGTGTACCTAAATATATACAAAGCTAAAAACAAAGAGAAATTTCTAAGAACAAGATATAATAACGAGAAGGCTTTACTAAACAAGTAGTCTTCA
This sequence comes from Lynx rufus, assembly GCF_022079265.1. Taxonomy (NCBI): domain Eukaryota; kingdom Metazoa; phylum Chordata; class Mammalia; order Carnivora; family Felidae; genus Lynx; species Lynx rufus. The sequence continues at coordinate 124,115,752 of NW_025814856.1, forward strand.
TCAGGTCAAGCTGCCAAAAAAATAGATAAAGATCTGAATAATGGTCCTAATATAATTACTAACCTGGATAATTAGTCGGGATTATACAATTATAATTAAATTAATTTATTAAATATATTTAGTGATATACATGAAAACAGAAAGTATCTTCTGTTTCTCAGTGCCCATGGAATATTTTTTAAAGTTTATTCAGAATTAGACCACTTAGGGGGGCGCCTGGGTGGCTCAGTTGGTTAAGCGTCTGACTTCGGCTCAGGTCATGATCTTGCAATCCGTGGGTTCAAGCCCTGCATCGGGCTCTGTGCTGACAGCTCGGAGTCTGGAGCCTGCTTCAGATTCTGTGTCTCCCTCTTTCTCTGGCCCTTCCCCTCTCGAGCTCTGTCTCTCTCTCTCTCTCTCTCTCTCTCTCTCTGTCTCTCTCTCTCAAAAATAAACATTACAAAAAAAAATTAAAAAGAATTAGACCACCTAGGAAGTTGTTAAGTCATGCTCTTACCTACCTATTAAAAATCTTGAGGACTTTTAAATGGACTTATAAACTAAACATTTAAAGTTCATCAAGAAGAAAAATGAGCAAGAATAGCAAAGAACATTTTGAAAAAGATGAATGAGTGTAGCTTTGTCATATTGGATATTAAGATACATCACAGAATTAAAAATAATAATCACAATAATTAAAAAACATCACACTAGTACAGGAAAAGACTAAAAGAAGAATGGAACAGAAATTCCAAAAGGAGACTCAAATGTGTGTAACTATGTATGTGTTACATAATTATATTATGAAATTAATGTTTTAAATCAGTGCAGAAAAAATTGATAATTTTTTATGGAGGGGAAACAAAATTAAATGTCTGCCTTATTACAAAATAAGTTTTAGATGAATTCAGAGATTTCAATTAAAGATTTTATAAAAATAAAACTATATAGTCTTAGAAGAAATAAGGAATGCAAATTTTCATAATCTCTTTATTGTAGAAGGTTTTTCTAAACATAAACTACAAATGAAGAAATTGTTTCATTTTAAAATGTAGTGTCTGCACATCAAAGTTAAAAGGCATATGTACAAGTGGTGAAAATTACTTGTAGCAAATATCACCAAAGTTTAATAGCCTTAATATGAAAAAAAAACTTTATTTTAGAACACATGCCAAAAGAAAAATGAATATGCTATTTATAAATGAAATATAGATGCTATTTATAAAAGAAATAACATGAGAAAGAAAGGCTCAAACCCACAAATAATCAAATAAATTAACAGAAGAGTTATATGCCATTCTTTGACATATCAGAGTATACCTTTTTTTAAAGGTTGAGATCCAATATAAGTAAAGGTCAACAGGCAAACTCATACTTTATGTGTGGATTTGTAAACTGGTTCAACATTGGGGGAGGGAGTTAGACTATATATTTCAAAAGCTTCAAACATAGTTCCACTCAACAGCTTTACTCTGAAGAATGTATCCTAAGGCAGAATAGATTTACAAAGATGCAAAAATGATGATAGTCACTGAACGGTATTTGTGGCAGCAAGAAAGCAGAAAGCACATAATATCCAACAGCAGAGACCAGCTAAATAAACCATGGTGTCTTAGAAATTCTGTCGAAGAAGGCTTTGATACAAAATGATATTAATTATACACTGTCAGGTGGGGGGGGAAGTAAACAACAATACAGTAATGGTCTCATATTTTAAAAATAACAATAAATGTCTATCTGTGTTAAAACTCAAGCAGAGGGGCACCTGGGCGGCTCAGGTGGTTAAGTATATGACTCTTGATGTTGGCTCAGGTCATGATCTTACAGTTTATGGGATGGGAGCCTCCGTCAGGCTCTGTGCTGTGCTTGGGATTCTCTCACTCCCTCTCTCTCTGCCTCTCTCCCGCTCATTCTCTCTCTCTCCCTCTCTCTCTCTCTCCCTCTCTCTCTCTCTCTCTCTCTCTCTCTCTCCCCCTCCCTCCCTCCCACCCTCCCTTCCTCCCTCCCTCAAAATAAATAAATAAAATTTTTATAAAACTCAAACAGGGGCACCTGGGGGGCATAGTCGGTTAAGCGTCTTGATCTCAGCTCAGGTCATGATCTCACAGTTTGTGAGTTCAAGCCCCGCACTGGGCTCTGCATTGACGTTGGAGAGCCTGCTTGGGATTCTGTCTCTACTTCTCTCTGACCCTCCCCCGCTTGTGCTCTCTCTCTCTCTCAAAATAAATCAACTTTAAAAAAAATTTTAAAAAGCTCAAACGGAAAAAAAAAAATACTTACCAAAATGTAAACAGTGATTGTCTGCAAACATTGCTATTATAAGTAGGATTTTGTGTTCTCTTGGCCAATCTTTATTTTATAAATCTCTCTACAATCAACATGTACAACTTGAATAATAATTGTTAAAATAACAACAACAATAGCAGGTAAATCATGCTGAAAATTGTTAAGCTTTTTCTCCTTTCGAAAAGCATGAACATACTAGTTCTTTTTCTCCTGAGCATGGAAGAAAGCACCATGAATTCCCATTAATGGGAAAAGATGTGGTTTGCCCTCACCCTGAGGGACACTTTCAGTGGGATGATTACAGCTGCTATGACAACAAGGAGAGGATGTGATGTCACATAATGATCCAGTGACTGTGATGTTCCTGTCCCAATGCGGCGCTCTCACTGCCAGCTGGAAATCCAGCAGAGACCTCATTAAGGGCATCTGTTCAGTAATTACTACAAGTTTCCCCTCGTCATGCCTCCAACTCTGCAAACAGCCCTACCACAGAACTCCAACTCCTGATTCACAGAGGGCCCTAATCTCCCACTTCTGCAGAGCTCAGACTGACAGCCACCAGAGATCTAGGGTCAAGTGTCGGCCCAGTCAGTAAATGTAACTTCCATCAACAGGGACCAGGAGGGAAGAAGCAGCCAGAGGACTTGCAGCAAAGCAGATATAAACTGAAGCTTCAAGGCATTTTACTAAGAGATCAATTGCATCTCCCTAAAATGTTTATTGCCATTCCCCTCAGAGAAAACCTAATACACCTCCAACCTACAGAAAAGAAGAGCAAATAGCTGTGGTTGCACAGCAAGCCAGAGAATCAATTGCAATATCAGAATACAAAATGAATTCTCCTACAATGAGTATGAAATCCCAAGACCCTGTTCGCACAGTGCTCTGCAAAGGGTAGGGGCAAAGTGCTATCACGGAAAGAGCCTGACCAACCTGGTTTCAAGTCCCAGCTCTATTCCCTACTTAATCTCCTGGGCCTGAGTTTCTTCACCTGTAAACTGAGAATGACAATGAGTAAAAAAGGGTTGTTGAAAATTAAACATAAATCTCTGAGCCTAGTACCTATACCTGTGAAAGAAAGAAAGAAAGAAAGAAAGAAAGAAAGAAAGAAAGAAAGAAAGAAAGAAAGAAGAAAGAAAAGAAAAGAAAGAAGCGAAGGAGGATGGACGGACCTCCCCTAAATTTTTTTTTTTTTCACATCAAACTAGATGGATAGGTCAATGAATTAATTGGTCCCTCCCCTTAGGTCTTGACTGGACCAATGCAACAGTCTCCTAACTGACCTCTCTCTCTCTCTGGCCATTCCTACTGCTAACCATTAAATGACTTATTATGATGGTTTTTTGCATGCCATTTTTTCTGCCTAGAAAGTTCCCTAAATCTCTCCCTTGCCCATCCCATCCTCAACTCCATCCAATTCAGTGATTCCCAAACAAAATTATACATCAGAGTTACTCAGAAAGCTTTCTAAAATGCACGTGCCTGGGCCCCTCTACATAACTATAGAATCAGAATCTCCAAATCCTGGGTACCAGAAATCTTTAACAAGCTCCCCATTTGGTTCTTATGCAGCCAGCCCTTCCCCTGCAGTATTTGAAAAACACTGATCTGGCTAATTCCTACTCCTTTAAAACTCAGTTTAAGGACTTGAATATTGCTGGTAGGATTGTAAAATGGTACAGCCGCTTTGGAAAACAGTCTTTAAAAGTTAAACATTAATTTACCATACAACCCAGCAATTCCACTTCTAGGAATCTACCCAAGAGAATGAAAACATATGTCCACACAAAGATCTGTATATGAATGTTTATAGCAACATTATTCATAATGGCCAAAAAACAGAAATAACCTATGTCCATCAACTGAAGAATAGATACACAAATGTATATATCAATATAATGAGCACTATTCAAAATAAAACAATGGAGTAGTTATACATGGGAATGACTGCACAACTCTGTAAATTTACTAAAACTCGTGAATTGTACTTTTAAATTGGGTAAATTTTATGGTATGTAAATTACACCTCAATAAAACTGAATGAAGGACGGGAAGAAAAGATAAGACGAGACGGTGACTGGGTGGCTCAGTCAGTTTAACATCTAACTCTTGATTTTGGCTCAGGTCCTGATCTCAGTTTGTGGGTTCAAGCCCCACATTAGTGGGGCCTGGTTGGGATTCTCTCTCTCACTCTCTCTCTCTCTGCCCCTCCCCAGCTCATGTGCACGCACACATGCTCTTTCTCTCTCTCTCTCTCAAAAATAAACATTAAAAAAAAGATAAGACAAGATAAGGAAAAACTGAGTCGAACCCTTTGCTGACTCGTGCAAGCAACGAGACCTTCCTACCCCTGTGTTACCTCCATTCTTTCTAAATCCCTCAAATAATACTTGGTCCAGAAATGTTATTTTTTAATATCAGTCTATAAGCCCACGTACTTTTCAAGAATGAGAAAACTGTCTAATGTCTCCTTACGTGTTGCAGTCAATGGACACCTAGCAAATGTCTGTAAAAGAATCAATGAAGGAATGAGTGACCCAATGAGCTTTCCGTTGAAATAAACTATTAAGAAACATTCTGGTCCTAAGCTTAATACCCAGTTTACCTTCCTCATACAAGGTCATAAACCCTCTCATTGGGATAAGAAGAAAGTTGGATGTCCCAAAATTGCTTTGAATTTTTACCAAAGGTATGTCCCACAAGAGTAGGAAGAGCCCCTTCCTCTGACATCCCCCACACATAGTCAGGCTCACACATAACCACTGTAGCTTCAAATACCCTGGACTCAAGTCCTGGTCTCTCCACTTCCCCAGGCAAATGCCTTGGCTTCCTTTCCTCATCAGAAAATGGGGAATGAAATGAGCCGATACTTTCAAAGCCCTTAGAATCATGCCTAGCAAATAGCAAATGCTCAATTATATACAGAGAGAATAAATATACATGGAGAGTGTGTGTGTGTGTGTGTGTGTGTGTGTGTGTGTGTGTGTAACTAGTGAAACATCACTACCCAAATAGGTCATGCTGTGAAATGCTCAGGTAAGTCTCACCTGGCTTGTGGGGTACCACAAAGTGGGGGATTAGGGAAACTGAGATAAGCACAAAACAGGGCATAGGTACTAAGAGTAAGTTGAGTAATTTTAAATGTCCTTACATACAATTAGGTCTTAAAAAACAAGTAATAGAACAACATGTATGATCCCATTTAAATATAGAACTACAATAGAGTATTAAGTGAACATAGGGTAAAGAAAAATATGGAGAGGCACCTGGGTGGCTCTATGGGTTAAGTGTCTGACTTCAGCTCAGGTCATGATCTCTTGCAGTTCACAGATTTGAGCCCCTCATCAAAGTCCATGCTGACAGTGTGGAGCTTGTTTGGATTCTCTCTATCTCTATCTCTCTCTACCCTCCCCCACTTGCACTCTTTCTCTCTCAAAATAAATAAATAAACTTTTTTAAAAAAGAGAGAAATACGGAAGCAGATTCACCTAAATATTATCAAAGGTCATCTCTGGATAATAAGATTTTCTTTCCGGGGTGCCTGGGCGGCTAAATCAGTTAAGCATCTGATTTTGGCTCAGGTCATGATCTCACAGTTTAAGCCCCAGTCAGGCTCTGAGCTGAGCCTGCTTCGGATTCTGTCTCCCTCTCTCTCTCTGCTCCTCTCTTGCGCTCTCTTGCTCTCTCTCTCTCTCTCTCTCTCTCTCTCTCTCTCTCAAAAATAAACTTAAAAAAAAAAATAAGGCTTTCTTTCCTGAGTTCCTAAAATGAATCTTAACTATTTTTACAGGGAAATAAAATTAATAATCCTATCTTCATTTTGTTAAAAGCTAAATTAAGTAATTAGGAAAATAAAGACAGCCTCCAGCCCCCATGGACCACCTGCCTCTCTGGCAGCCTAAAAGTTTACCTGCTTTGTTCTGAAGAGAGAATGAATACTCAGAAGGAGACAGGAAGGCCCAGATACAGAGGAGGAAGAATGCCCACACATGGTATTAACTAGGAACAACAAAATAGCAGGACCAGTCAACACTCAACAAACAGATTCACCACAGTAGAGGCAGTGTGTTTTTGAGAACACAAATCTGATCATGTCATTTCTGCTTAAAGCCACCAGTTGCCCCCTACTGCTCTTGAGGAAAAAGACCAAAATCCAAGAACCTCTGCCCACCTTTCCAGCCTCTTCTCAGCCATGTTCCTCCTCTACCCACCCCCCAGCCACAGGGCCTCTGCACTGGCCATCCGCTCCACTTGGATGCTCTCCCATCGCCACCTGACCTTCATCAGGGAAGCCCACACCAATATCCCAGACTAGGTTCTATCCCACTGATGGGCAGTCATAGCACCCTGGCCATTTCGTCAGAAGATGGAGCCCAGTTATACCACCAACATCTATGGGCCCTACCAGGCTGTTGGTTTTACTCACATTATACCCCTGGTGCCTAACACAATAGCTGTTGTGTGGTGGGCACTCCATAAAGAAAGCCTAAATGAATGATTACAATCCATGGCCAGGTGGGGACACTGCAAAATATGAGCCTAAACAAAAGCAAAGATTAGATCGTGGAAGTTCTATGAGTCCTCTTGGGAATGTGGGCTTGATCCTGCAAGCAATGAGAAGCTACTGACAGTTTTTTTTTTTTAACTCCTATACTCATTTTATTTATTTGTTTTTATTTAAATTCCAGTATAGTTAACACACAGTGTCATACTAGTTTCATGTGTACAATACAGTGATTCAACAATTCTATACATTACTCAGTGCTCATCACATCACGATAACTGTACTCTTAATCGCCTTTACCTGTTTCACCCATCCCCCCCCCACCCACCTCCCCTCTGGTAACCATCAGTTTGTTCTCTATAGTTAAGGGTCTGTTTTTGTTTGTTTCTTTTTTTCCTTGTTCATTTGTTTTGTTTCTTAAATTTCACATATGAGTGAAATCACATGGTATTTGTCTTTCTCTGACTGACTTATTTCACTTAGCATTATACTCTCTAGATCCATCCATGTTGTTAAAATGGCAAGAGTCCATTCTTTTTTATGACTAAGTAATATTACATTATATATGTGAGATATATATATATATATATATATATATATATATATATATATATCCCACATCCTCTTTATCCATTCATCAATCAATGGACACTTGGCCTGCTTCCATAATTTGACTATTATAAATAATGCTGAAATAAACATAGAGGTGTATATATCTTTTTGAATTAGTGTTTTTGTATTCTTTGGGTAAGCAACCAGTAGTGGAAGAATTACTGAATCATATGGTAATTCTATTTTTAATTTTTTGAAGAACCTCTACACTGCACAAGTTTGCATTCCCACCAACAGTGCGCAAGGATTTCTTTCTCTCCACATCCTCGCCAACATTTGTTGTTTCCTATGTGTTTGATTTTAGCCATTCTGACAGATGTGAGGTAATATCTCATTGTGGTTTTGATTTGTATTTCCCTGATAATTAGTGATGTTGAGCATCTTTTCATGTATTTGTTGGCCAGCTATTTGTCTTCTGTGGAGAAATATCTGTTAATGTCTTCTACCTGTTTTTAATTGGATTCTTTGGGGGGTGGGGGATGGTGTTGACTTGTATAGGTTCTTTATATAGCATGAATATTAACCCTTTGTTGTATATGTCATTTGCAAATATCTTCTCCCTTTCAATAGGTTGTCTTTTAGTTTTCTTGATATTTCCTTTGCTGTGCAGAAGCTTTTTATTTTGATGTAGTCCCTACAGTTTATTTTTGCTTTTGTTTCCCTAGCCTCAAGAGACATATCTAGAAAAATTTGCTGCAGCTTATCTCAGAGAAATTATTTCCTGTGGTCTCTTCTAGGATTTTTACGATTTCAAATTGCACATTTAGGTCCTTAATCGATTCTTAGTCTATTTTTGTGTATGGTGTAAGAAAGGGGTCCAATATCATTCTTTTGCATGTAGCTGTTCAGTTTTTTATTGAAGAGACTGTCTTTTTCCCATTGCATATTCTTGTCTCCTTTGTGGAAGATTAATTGATCATATAACCATGGGTTTATTTCTGGGTTCTCTATTCTGTTCTATTGATCTATGTGTCTATTTTTGTGCCAGTACCATACTGTTTTGATTACCACAGCTTTGTAGCATATCTTGAAATCTGTGATTGTGATGTCTCCAGTTTTGTTCTTCTTTTTCAGGAGTGTTTTGGATATTCAGGGTCTTCTGTAGTTCCATATAAATTTTAGGATTGTTTGTTCTACTTTCGTGAAAAATGTTATTGGTATTTTGATAGGATTACATTAAATCTGCAGATTGCTTTGGGTAGTATGAACATTTTAATAATATTTGTTCTTTCCATCCATAAGCATGGAATATCTTTCCATTTGTTTGTGTCACCTTCAATTTCTTTCATCAGTGTTTTATAGTTTTCAGAGTATGGGTCTTTCACCTCTTTGGTTAAATTTATTCCTAGGTATTTTATTAATTTAGGTACAATTGTAAATGGGATTGTTTTCTTAATTTCTTGTTCTGCTTCTTCACTATTAGTGTATAGAAATGCAATGGATTCCTGCATATGGACTGTGTATCCTGTGACCTTACTGAATTCATTTATCAGTTCTGGGAGGTTTTGGTGGAGTCTTTAGGGTCTTTTACATATAATGTCATGTCACCCGCAAATAGTGAAAGTTTTACTTCTTCCTTACCAATGTGGATGCTTTTATATATTTTTTCTTATCTGATTGCTGTGGCTAGGACCTCCAGTACTATGTTAACTAATGATCATGAGAGTGGACATCCTTATCTTGTTCCTGATCTTATAGGAAAAGCTCTCAGTTTTTCACCATTCAGTATGATGCTACCTATGGGTTTTTCACATATGGCCTTTATAATGTTGAGGTATGACCGACCCCTCTAAACTTACTTTGTTGAGGGCTTTCATCATGAATGGATGTTGTACTTAGCCAAATGCTTTTTCCACACCTATTGAAATGATCCTATGTTTTTAACCTTTCTCTTATTGCTGTGATGTAGCACCTTGATGGATTTGCAAATACTGAACCACCCTTGCATGTCAGGAATAAATCTCAAGTGATCATGGTGAATGATTTTTTTAATGTATTGTTGGATTCAGTTTACAAATACTTTGTTGGGAATTTTTTTTGCATCTATGTACATCAGACATATTGCCCTGTGGGTCTCTCTCTCTCTCTCTCTCTCTCTCTCTCTTTTTTTTTTTTTTTTTTTTTTTTTTTTTTTTTGGTAGTGTCTTTATCTCATTTTGGTATGAGGGCAATTATGGCTTCATAGAATAAATTTGGAAGCTCTCCTTCCTCTTCTATTTTTTGAAATAGTTTGAAAAGAATAGGTACTAACTCTTCTTTAAATGTTTGGTAGAATTCACCTGTGAAGCTATCTGGTCCTGGGCTTTTGTTTGTTGGGAATTTTTGATTACTGATCCATTTCATTGATGATAATCAGTCTGTTTAATTTTTTTTATTTCTTTCTGATTCAGCTTTGGAGGGTTATGTTTCTAGGAGTTTATCTATTTCTTCTAGGTTGTCCAATTTGTTGGCATATAATTTTTCATAACATTCTCTTATAATCTTTTGTATTTCTGTGGTGTCATTCATTTCTGATTTTGTTTGAGTTATCTCTCTCTCTGTCTCTGTTTATCAATTTTGTTTATCTTTTCAAAGAACCAGCTCCTGGTTTCATTGATCTATTCTATTAGTTTTGTCTTAGTTTCTAGTTCATTTATTTCTGCTCTAACTTTATTATTTCCTTCCTTCTGCTGGTTTGGAGTTTTGCTGGTTCTTCTTTTTCTAGCTCCTTTAAGTGTAAGGTTAGATTGCTTATTTGACGGGTTTTTTTGTTTGTTTTGTTTTGTTTTTTGCTTCTTGAGGTAGACCTGTATCACTATAAATTTCCCTCTTAGAACAGCTTTTGCTGCATCCCAAAGATTTTTTTACTGTTGTATTTTCATTTTCATTTGTCTCCATGTACTTTTTATTTCCTCTTTGATTTCTTGATTGACACATTCATTGTTTAGTAGCGTGTTATTTAACGTCCACATATTTGTGTTCTTTCCATATTTTTTCTTGTGATTGATTTCTAGTTTCATAGTGTCATCAGAAAAGATGCATGGTATGAATTCAATCTTTTTAAATTTGTTGAGACTTGTTTTGTGGCCTAACATGTAATCTAATCTGGAGAATGTTCCATGTGCACTTGAAAAGACTGTGTATTCTGCAGTTTCAGGATCAAATGTTCTGAATATATCTGTTAGATCCATTTGGTCCAATGTGTCATTCAAAGCCACTGTTTTCTTGTTGGTTTTCTGTTTGGATCACCTATCCATTGATAGATGGAGCTGTAAAGTCTCCTATTATTATTGTATTGCTATCTGTTACTTCCTTGATGTTCGTTAATAGCTGCATTATGTATTTGGGTGCTCCCATAGTTCAGTGCATAAATATCTACAATTGTTACATCTCCTTGTCAGATTGTTCCTTTTATGAATATATAGGGCCCTTCTTAATCTCTTGTTTCAGTTTTTATCTTGAATTCTATTTTGCCTGATATAAATATTGCTACCCTGGCTTTTTTTTCACTTCCATTTGCATGAATAAATGCTTTACTGCCCCTTCACTTTCAATCTGCATGTGCCTTTAGGTCTGAAATGACTCTCTAGTAGGCAGCATATAATTGGGTCTTGTTTTTTGGGGTTTTTTTTCTCCATCCCCTCACTCTATGTCCGTTTCTTTTTTTTAATGAATTTTGTTAATTTAAATTTTAGTTAGTTGATCTCAGCTGGAGCAACTTCTTACTAAACACATTGCCAAAGGCAAGGGAAACAAAAGCAAACATGAACTATTGGGACTTCATCAAGATAAAAAGCTTCTGTACAGCAAAGGAAACAGTCCACAAATCGATGTCTTTTGATTGGACCATTTAGTCCATTTACATTCAAAGTAATTATTGATAGGTATGTTTTTATTGCCATTTTGTTACCTGTTTTATGGTGGATTTTGTAGCTCTCTGTTACTTCCTTCTCTTGCTCTATCTCTCATGGTTTGTTGGCTTTCTTCAGTGATACACTTAGCTTCCTTTCTTTTTTTATTTTTGCCTATCTATTACTGGTTTTTGATTTGCAATTACCATTCAGTTTATTTATAACATCTTATGATTTTAGCAGTCTATATTAAGTTGATGGCCTGCTTAAATTTGAACACATTCTTCGTTTTAATGTTCATTTATTAATTTTTGAGAGAGAGAGAGCAGGGGAGGTGCACAGAGAGAGGGAGACAGAGAATCCCAAGCAGGTTCTGACAGCAAAGAGCCTGATATGGGGCTTGAACTCACAAACTGTGAGATCATAGTCTGAGCCAAAATCAAGAGTCAGACACTTAACCAACTGACCTACCCAAGCACCCCTGAACCCATTCTTTTATTTTTTAAAAAAAGTTGATTTACTTATTTTGAGAGAGACAGAGACAACATGAGTAGGGGACAGGCAGAGAGAGAGGGAGAGACAGAGAATCCCAAGCAGGCTCCACACTGCCAGCTCAGAGACCAAAGCAGGATTCAAACCCACAAAGCCGTGAGATCATGACCTGAGCTGAAACCAAGAGCTGGATCCTTAACCAACTGAGCCACCCAGGCATCCCTCTGAACCCATTCTTTCTCTTCTTCTCCCCCTGCCCAGTTTTAAATATATGGTGTCATACTTTATATCCTTGTATTTTGTGAATCCCTGGACTGATATTTATAGATATACTTGATTTTACTGCTTTTGAGCTTCCTACTTTTCTTACTCCTATTTATGGTCTTTACACTCAAAAAGTCCTTTTTAACATTTCTTATAGGGTTGGTTTAGTGGTCATGAGTCCCTTTAACTTTTGTTTGTCTAGGAAAGTCTTTATCTCTCATTCTATTCTGAATGATAGCCTTGCTGGATAGAGTATTCTTGGCTGCAGGTTTTTTCTTTCAGCATTTTAAATATATCATGCTGCTCCCTTCTGGTGTGCAGTGTTTCTACTGAAAAATCCCCTGATAGCCTTATGAGGTTTCCCTTGTAAGTAACTGTTCTCTTTTCTCTTTCTGCTTTTAAATTTTTCTGTCACTACTTTTTGTCTTGGTGTGAACCTCCTTGGGTTGATTTTGCTGGGGGCTCTCTGTGCCTCCTGGATCTGGATTTCTGGTTTTTCCCCCAGACTCAGGAAGTTTTCAGCTATTATTTATTCAAATATATTTTCTGCCCCCTTTTCTCTTTCTTCTCCTTCTAGGATACCCATAATGTGAATCTTATTACACTTGATGGTGTCACTAAGTTCCTTAAGTCTATTTTAAGTTTTTATTATTATTTTTTCTCTCTCCTGTTCAGCTTGATTGTTTTTCCATTATTCTGTCCTCCAGGTCCCTGTTCCATTCTTCTGCTTCCTCTACTCTACTGCTTATTCCATGTGGTGTATTTTTAATTTCAGTTATTGAGTTCTTCATCTCGGGTTCTTTTTTATGTTTTCTATCTCTTGTCAAGGGTCTCACTGAAGCCCCCTACTCTTCTCAAGTCCAATGAGTATCTTTATGACCATTACTTTAAATTCACTATCAGGCATGTTACTTATCTCCATTCCGTTTAGCTCTCTTGCTGTGATTGTGTCCTGTTCTTTCCTTTGGGACACATTCCTCTGTCTCTTCATTTTGTTTAACTCTCTGTGTCTGTTTCTGTTAGGAAAGTTAGCTACCTCTCCTGCTCTTAAAGTAGTGGCCTTATGAAAAAGAGGTTTTGTAGTGCCTTGCAGTGTAACATCCCCTGTTCACCAGAACCTGGTGCTTCAGGGATGTCTCTTATGTGTATTGTGTGCTCCCTACTGTTGTGGCTGAGTTGCATTTGCTTTTAGTCCAGTTGATTGCAATGGCCTTCTGCCTATTGTGGACAGGGTTTGGTCCCTGTGTTGCTAATGGGCCAGTCTGGGGCTGCCTTGGGCTTGACTTGAGGCAGACCAGGCATTTGTCAGTAGCACTGAACTACAAGACATGTAGTTTTCCATGTAGGCTTTCCATGTTATCTCTTGAGAAGTCTTCATTTTGGGGTGGTGCCTGCAATCAGATCAGATGTCTTCCTCCAGCCCACTGATAAGGCTGAAATTGAGCTGGTGTGTGTGGTTACCTCCTCAGGGCAGGAGTCACTTTGGAGTGGTACCAGGCCCTGTCAGAACTGCTTACACACTGCTAGGCTTGTGGCACCACTTTGGATGGGCTCCAGTCAAGAGCATATTGGAGGGGGAAGGACAGCAGGAGAACACAGGGGCAGGGCACACAGTGTTAGTTAGGTCTGCACAGGTCTATTGTTGGAGGAGACCTGGAGCTGTTTCAGAAAACTCCTGCCACAGGGCTGAAGGGAATCAGTCCTCAGGAGAGCATGGAGGCAAGGTGCACGTGCCAGAAAAGCCCAGAAGGTAGGGAGTTGGAGGAGGTAGATCCACAGAAGCACACAGGGGCACAGCAAGCAGTATTAGCAAGTTAGGTAGTGAGTTTTGGCATCATGCTGGTTCCCACAGGTGTCTATGTGTCTATGCTGGAGGGCAAAAAAGCAAAACGGTGCCCACCAGGTGCTTTGTTCCTGGAGGAGTCTCCAAATTATCCCTGTCCCTCAACACATGCTCTGAGATTAGGAAACAAATCAGCCTCTCATATACCCCAGGTGCTTTTCAACCTGGGGCTTCTATGATGTATCTCCACAGGACTGTTGTGCTGTCTCTTTAAGGGCAGGGACTCAGTTGTCCATCCCCCTCCCAGCTCTCCAAGAGCCAAGCCCACTGATTTTTAAAGTTCTAGGTTTTAAGCCCAGTTGATTACAGGAATTCACAGAATTTGGCCCTTCTGGTTTTCAAAGTTAAATGTGATGAAGAGATTCATCTTCCCCATGCTAGTTCCCCATGTCTGGGGTGCCTGATGTGAGGGTCTGTTTCCCTCCTCTCTTTGCATCTACAGCACCTCTCCCTCCTATGGACGCTCTCCATGGGTCCATTCACTTCCTAACTGGGTACGCTTTGATGTGGCTTTTCTCTACATTTAGCTGTGGAGAGTCTTCTCTGTCAGTCTTTGGGTCATTTTCTGGGTTATTTACATTGATGTGGGTGTTTTCTAATTGTATCCATGGGACAAGTGAGGTTAGGATCTTCCTACTCTGTCATCCTCCCCAGAAGTCCTGCCATCTTCCCCAGAAGCCTGCTACTGGACAATTTTAAACTAGAGGGCAGAGAGATCAGTTGTATGTTCCAAAAGAATATTCTATTTGTTGTATTGAGAAGAGTGTGGAGGGAGGCCAGTTGGGAGGTAGGGAGACCACTTGGAAATATTGCAATGACTCAGTGAGAGAAGAAGAGGGTATGAACTACTGCAGGGGAGGTGGGGGTGGGGAAAATGAATAGGAAAAAGTTTAGAGAAGAAAATCAACAGGAGTTGATGGCTACTTAGATGAGATGGAGAATGGGGACACAGGAAAAGTGGTTCTCAAATTACTGCTTCAGGTGCCTGAGCTTTCTGAAATGAAGAAACTGGATTTGAATCACTTGTTCTGAAACAAGTCATTCTGACTTCTTGAAGCCCCAGTTTCTCCACCTGCAAAATGGAGCTGCTCATAGTTTTCCTGCAGGGTTACTGGTAAATCAAATGAGTTGATACTTGGGAAAGTATTTCACAAATAGTAAAACCTTGTTTTTATCATCATCAACACAGGGGCAATAACTTGCACAATAACTGTATAATCACCCCCCAAAAAACAGCCTCCTTGAAATCATCACTAAGACTAGGCTGAGAGTCTTACAAAACTGGCCTAAATTCTAGATCTTTTAAACTTTTTTTCACTGTCTTAAATAGTTGGCCTCATGAATGACCCAGATGAGAAAGGAAGAAAAGGCATCTTGGAAGGTTGGGTTTCCCTGGGGCCCAGCAAATGTTGGGGACCTGCTTCAGCACAAAGTCCTGCTGGCTCCCTCTTTAAGAGATGTTGGATTCCCCTTCAATGCTTAATAACTTATCAAAATTTGAAAATGTAAAGTAACTTCCAACTGTTTAAGAAAGATGAGTCCCTAGACACAATGCGCCATACTTTATGACTACAGGGTCAGCATCTAAGTCAGCCAAAATACCTTCAGGTTTGGCATGAACTAAGGAAGAAGAAAAGGGAAGGCAAAGTAACTAAGATTTATAAACACTTGGGATGGTATCATTACTGGGCCAACATTTTATAAATGTCATATTTATACACAGATATTATTATTCTTACTTTACAAGGTTCAGAAAGGTAAAGAGAGTAGTCAGACACCTCATAAATAGTGAATGAACATCAGAGCTCATCAATTCAACTTCTGATTTGTCCAAAAGAAGGGATATTCTTCCTACCTTATACACTACAATGAGTCTTTGAGATTATCATCTCCAATAGTCAAAATGTCTGATGAATAAAATATATAATTCAGCAGGTCCAACATAGCATTCCAACCCAAAAAATAACAAAACAGGAAAAAAGCGCTGGACCTGGACTCTGAAGACCTGCACTGAAACCCTCACTCATCAGGAACTGCTCCTTTTGCAACCCCACTTATAAAAGCCAGATGAGACCACCTTAAAGGTCCTTTATTAAATGCTAGACAAATGCTGGTAGTTACTAGTGACACAAGTCTAGGATAGCTGATCCTTCTCTTGTTTTCTTCTCGAAGCTCATGGAATCACACCTGAGATACTCTATGCCATCACCAAGAAGAGAGAAAGCACACTGTCTGAAGAAGCAGAAAGATAAAGCAAATCAATTAATATGACTTCCTCCCAGAGAAACAAACCTCCGCAGGAGCCAGTAAGGATTGATACTCCTAGATGGAATTTTGAGTGGTTTGGACCTTTGTCCAGCAGATACTGCGCTCCCATAAATATAAACCAACTTCCAGTAACTCTGCTTCCAAGCCCCCCTTTCCCAGGGCTCCTTGGGGAAGGCCTGGTTCTCAGGCCAAGCTCCCACCACACTCCAGAGCCTGCCTGCCAAACAGCACAGGAAGTGCCAACCAGCTCTCCCCAGAGCAGCTGGCACCAATTACCCAGACCCTGCTGGAAGAACTCGGCTGGGGTAAGGCAGGCACTCCAGATACCGGCCTGGTTGGAAATCCTATACTAAAACAAAGACAGCCTTGCAGCCCTGCCAGCACTCAACATAAGTGGCTGGTGGGGGTCTGTGGGAGGCAGCCAGGGGGCAGGCTGGTGAGCCCCATCCAGGGAAGCAGCTGTGGGCCTGGGAGACTTGCCCACTCCCTGATTGCAGGGCCTCTCCATCATCACAACCAACAGCTACCAATTATTGGGCACCTAGAGTGAGCTAGTTTCTTACATTCTTCATGCTATTGAACTCTCCCAACACAACAAAGAAGAAATTGTTATCCCATGTACAAATAAGGAACATGAGGTTCAAACAGATTCTTTTCCACAGTCACAGGGACAGTACAGGCTGGCACTGGGCCTAGTGCCCACGTCTCCTGCATCACCTTCCTTTCCACCTACCATCCTGGCCTGGGAGAGCTAACCACCTAAAAAGGGCCTGGACACTAGGGACTCACTTTGCAAAGCCATCATAAGTGACACATTAAATCCTAAAGATGATAGACTAGTTGAAAAGATGGGAACATTTATAGGTCCTCCATGGATTCATCGCAAATAACTGTACAGCATCAGGACACCAATGCCCAAGGACACAAAAGTGAATGTCTTTTGCAGGAAATGCCAATTTTGAACAACAGAAAGTGGAAGACTAAGGTCATAATTACAGCTTTTCAAAGAACAGTATATACAAGTATTTGATCAAACAGGACTCAGAGTTGCTTATTACTATTATCTTCATGATAACAATGTTATTTTAGAAATATGTCACCATTATGGATATATTATGGATATATATATATATGGATATATATAATAATAACACAAAAATACTATTATAACAAACATTCACACAGAACTTACTATGTGCCACATGCTGTTCAGAGTGCTTGATGTACATTAACTCTTTTAATCCTCCAACAACCCAAGAGACAGGTAATATGATGATCTCCATTTAACAGATGAGCCCATTGAGATACAGAAAGGATAAGTAACTTGTCCAAGATCACACAGCTAATAAACTGTGAAGTCAAAATTCAAACCAAGGTAGTCAAGTTCCAGAATCTATGTTCTTAACCTCTATATAGACTGCCTCTCAAATTCAGCAAGCATTTATTAGGCAGAACCCATGAGAGGTGCCCCCATAAATATTATCTATTACACATTTATTGTTCATAACAAGCAAATCTAGGAACATGAATTGAAACCATAAAGACTTCCTATACCACCAGAATGGACCCAACCCTGCTGACAAACACCTGGAAATCTCCACCCATGTCCCACTAGGATTTGATCTCATAAAGGAGAAATGGCTGGAAGGTCCAGTCAGCTACACAGCCACTTGCCTTTGGTTCCTTCCTTGAGTCTAGCTCAGTGATTATCAAACTCACTATGAGTGAGAATTATCATATACAATTATATACACACAATCTAGGCTACTTACTCCAAGAATAGTTTCAACTCTTCACTAGTCCTACATCCAATTTACCTCTGCTTTGCTCTGAACTCTGCAAGGCATCCTTCACCAGAAATCCCAGCGCATCTCATTTAGCCATTCCCCTGTGCCTTCCCACTCTGCGAAAGCTATGGTGGCCTTTAGGACTCAAAGCTCACCTCCTTCCCAAGAGGCAGGAACTACAGAGATATCCTTAACCAACCAGTTCATTTGTAAATGGAGAAACTGTGATGTCTATGTTAAGTGACTTGATGAGCATTAAAGAGCAAGTTAGTAAGAAATGAACCCCAACCCTCAATTCTGAGTCCACTATGTGTTTTCCAACATACTGTGCATTTCTCCCCCTGCCCACCATGGTTCCCCTGCCTTTCCACAGTGCCTAGTTCAGAGCTATAGTCAGCAAATGTTTATTAACTTCCAATGATTGTGGTGCTATAGACTAAATGTTTATCTCCCCAAAATTCATACGTTGAGCCCTAATCCCCAATGTGATGATATTAGGAGGTGGGGCCTTTGGGAGGTAACTAGGCCATGAGGATGGAGCCCTCATAAATAGGATTAGCACCGTTTTAAAAGAGACCCTAGAGAGGTCCCTCAATATTTCTGCCACACGAGGAAACAGTGAGAAAATGGCCATCTATGAAGCAGGAAGCAGGCCCTCACCAGACACCAAATCTGCTAGAGCCTTCCCAGCCTTCAGAACCGTGAAAAATAAGTTCCTCTTGTTTAAGCCACCTGGTCTGTGGTATTCTGTTACAGCACCCCGAACGGACTGAGGCAATGCCTAGGAACTCCACTTGCATTTTATCTCATTTAACTTCCCAACTCAGCAAGGTAGATACTACTTATTATGTCCACTTATAGCTTAGCCATGTGATGTCACCTCTCCAAAATTACAACAAAAGGAAGATGGGGTTTGGAAAATGAACCCCAAGTGTCTCACTCCAGAGCTTGTTATATTCTAAACTCTACTGAGTCCAATTTAACCATCCTGATCCCCTTTTTCTCCCTATGTCCCAGGACGGACTCGTAAGCCTGGCTCAGAAGGTCATTCCTGTAATTCTGGAACTACTCCAACTTCTCCATAGCCCCACGTGGATTCTGCCAGGTCAGTGGAGGTTGGGTAGACATTCCAAGTACACTGTGCGGCCCAGGGAGGGACATCAGTCCATAGATGGCAGAAGAGTGCCCAGTGCACACTTTGCTCTTGTTCCTATCTGGTGTCAGGGGCCAGCACAGTTGTACAGGGCTTCCTGGGGGCCACCACCCCACACCGGCACAGGCCAACAGTGATCCACCTCTGAGCCTGCTCCAGAGCATACCCACAAACCCTCAGGATCACGCCACCAACCCTCACCCACTCCCAGCCAGAGCCAGCTCTAGTCACGGCATGATTTCAGGTGAAGGGAAGGCACTCCGAGCAAAAGAGGCACAGTGTGACAGCCAGGTGCTATGCGTGGCACTTCACTCCTCAGGCTGTGGCTTACCCACAAGGAAGGCGGTATTACCCCCTTTGTCCTGAGAAGGAAATCGAAGCTCAGAGAGGCTAGCTGACTTGCCTGGCCAGCACAATAAGCCCTTGCGTGACTCCAAAGCCCAGGGTTTCTTACCACAAATGCAATCTCTTTGCTGACACATATCCCTAAAACTGTGCTCCAGTAGCCGGCTGACAATCAGAACCCCACTGGGAGAGCCTCATTCCTCAAGCTAAAGATACAGCTTCCCTTTGGTGAAGTGCAAGTGCTGTGAAGAGGGGGCACAAGTTTTAACCAGTATGAAGTCTTCCCTAATAATAAGAAGCATTTTAACGGCATTTTAGAGTTAAAGCAATTTTTTCATGCATAACTTCACCTGATCCTCACCACAGCTGCATAAATAAGACTCATACTCCCCATTTCACATATGAGGAAACTGAGGCTCAGAAAGTGATTTTCCCAAAATGCAGAATGAGGTCGGGGAGATGGGTACCGGAGCAGAGACAGCAAGCCCTGGGTGGCGTGACCCCCTCGTTCCACACACTGCTTCACCTCACTCTGTCCAGTCTTCTCAGAGATGGGAGGAGGAGGGAATTAGGTCCATGGGTACTGGGAGGTGGCTGCAGAATATTTTGCCTTGGGTCCTTATTCAGTTCTTTGCTCCCTAACATCACTCCCAACCAAGTAGGCAATGTCCAAAGGTCTTGCCTCCACCCAGACAGACAAGCAGGCTGACAGAAGGCAGACAGGACACTCAGCCAAGAGAGCACTGAGACCAGACTGGACTGAGAAAGTTCTGAGCCATATGCACCAAGGGAGACCAGGGGCTTCTATACCTGGGCTGGAGAGTGGACCCCACCCCCGGTGCCTGCAGCCAAGTCATCCTGGCCTAGTTTACCACTGAGCCCTGCTCTGTGACAGGAGCATCCACCAGCAGACCTCCTCTACTTAGCTTGGGTTCCCAGCTCCTGCAATCCAAGGGTATGGCAGGGAACCCTCACTCCCAGCCCCCTGGGCCTCTACTGTCTAGGGGCCCCTTGTGTTTCCTCCTCTGGGACAACCCCGCAGAGAGAAACATAGGGTGAAGGAGATAGTGGCAGTTGCTACAGGAAACGCATCCCTCTGTTAGCAACACCGCTTCTGTACAGGCCTAGAATTTTCCACACTACCACTTTCATTTTTGAAGGAAGCAGCTTCTTTGCCATGCACCCCACCATTTCACATCCTCCCAGTCCATGGCTTCACCCATTTCCTTCTGACATCCTAGAGGTCATCACTGAAGGGAGAAAGGAAGTGAGAGCCCTCCTGGAGCCCCATTTTCTCATCTGTAGAATGAGTAGTGAGGAGTACCAAAAGAGATCAAGTGAGGCCCACTCAGGTGGTTTGAAAAAAAAAAAAGGTGTTTTTCTTTTTTGCAAACATATTTCATTTGGGGGGTAAGGTTGTGTATTTATATTTCAGGCAGCCTTGTGGAGAAAGTAAAAATCTGTGAATGCACTTAATACAAACCCAAATAGATATCCAAGCCCCAGAAGACAAGGAAAGTTCTGGAAAACAAGAATACTGCAACTCCCTCCAAATCCATTTGTTCCATATTCAAATGCTAGTTCACAAGTACCTGACCAGAGTCCAATTACACTTGAACTTCAACATATGGCCTTCAGTTAATACTAATCATTATAATGACCTGCTACAACTGAAAATTCAATGGTTTCCTAGGGATGGAACACTCAAATCCCAAATGCTGGATGACAGTCAGTGCTTTCTGATAGGGCACATGTTCACCTTCATCATCTTATTTCCAAGACCTCTTGACCCCATACCTGACTTCATGACCTGAGAAAATTATGTAAAGAGGACACAAAATCATTTGCCTTGGGATATGGAGAATGATCAGACTGATGAGGCAGCCCTGGTGGGAAGCAGACTAACGGACCTTGTTTCTTCAAACCTGATACTCCTCCCAGGAGCAGTCCAGTCTCACCTGTGACAATGCTCCAACGCTTTGTGGTTCTGCCCCAGCCTGTGCTGGCCCAACAGACCTGGCAAACTCCCTGGCCTCTCTTCATCAGGATGACGATGGGTTCTCAGGCTCAGGCAGAAATAAAGTACACAGTGGGAGGCAGCATGGTGTGAGGCAAACCCTGGGCTTACAGGTCAGAGCAGATGTGGTTTGAACCCCACTCTACTATTTCCTGGCTTGTGACTTCCAGCAAATCATTCCCTTTCAGAGTCTTAGGAGTTTCTTCTCCTAAAGTCGGGGTCATAACAGATAACTTTCAGAATTGGAAAGGTGATCAAATGAGCTGAGTAAAGCACCTAGTTCAGAGCCCGGTCCAAACCACACAGCTACACGTGACATGTGGCGGCACTGGTTCTCAGTCAGCCTTGACCATCAATATCCCAAAGTCCCTGAAGCCAGGGCATAGGCTCCTTTAGGAGCCTCAGGCTTCCATGGAAGAGGGAACCCTCACAGTTTTTCTCCATAGGGATGTTACTGGTGTTTAGGAAAATTCCTCATTGTGCAGGACTGTACCTTACTTACTCTGCAGAAAATTTAATTCCTCTGGGCTTTGCTCACTGTCTTAGAGCCTGTCCACAGCCCCCTACCATGCAACTACCAAAAGTGCACCATGTATGTCCAAACAGCCTCTGGGGTGTATCACCCCTGTGGAAAAGCATTGCTGAAGCCTTCTCCCTGCCAATCTGAACCAGAAGTGGATGTCTCTCCTTAGTTCAGAAATGTCCATTCAACAGAGAGTTTTTTCAGGAGCCCTCCAAACAAACTTTATTCTTGACCTTGACGCAGGGTGGGTCACATATCCCCTCCTGCAGAACTCCCAAGACCTCCATGACCTCATCCACTTCCCCTATTAAGAATGTCTTCGGGTGCCTGGGTGGGTCAGTCAGTTAAGCGTCTGACTCTTGATTTCAGCTCAGGTCATGATCTCAAGGCCATGAGTATGAGCGTCAGGCTCCATAGTGAGCATGGAGCCTGCTTGGGATTCTCTCAATCTCCCTCTCTCTCTGCCCCACCCCTGCTCACACACGCTTGCTCTCTCTCTCTCTCTCTCTCTCAAAAATAAATATTAAAAAAAAAACTCTTGAATCACCAGTACCATAACATGAATTCCTTTAGTAAAGTCCTTTGACCTAGAAATTTTGCATTTGTTAATCTAGACTACAACAGGAGGTAGTTCCTATTGACAATGTCAGTCACTTGAGAAAAGGAGCAATCTGGGAGGGACCAGGATCTCATGAGGATTCTTCTCTCACATGGTAAGAGAGGGACTGTCTACCTACTCTGCCCTGCAGAAACCATGTAAGTAGCTGGTGTAGGGGCTAAGGGCACGTTGCCCCAAAATGTGTTACTTTGGCATGCAGATTATTTTGAGCTGAAAACAATCAAGGCCCAAAGACTTAGAAACTTTGACCTTCCCCCTAACTGCCTAGAAGTTAGAGGACCTGCTCCAGGAAGAGAGCCATCAACAGAGATAACTACACTATGATATGAACTAGGGGTGGTAGACAGAGAGAAGCCTAACAAAGTCTGTTTGTTAAAATTGCTCTCTATGCTTCATTGATTCTGAATGGCCCAGCAAACATTTGTTTACTAAACATTTACTCTTTTTCATCTTCCTGTCAATTGCTTTCCTTCCCTTTGAAGGAAAGGACCCCTATGTCCTTCTCCTTAGTTCAGGATGGCATATATACCTCGTTTTGTCTGTCTGTCTTTGGAATCTCATGTCTGTGTGGATTCCCAGTATGTACATAATTAAGTTTAATTTTCTCCTCATCTGTCTCATGTCAGTTTCATTCTTAGTTCAATTAGAAGAGCCTTCAAAGATAGAGAAAATTTT
The DNA here is from genome assembly GCF_022079265.1 of Lynx rufus. Classification (NCBI taxonomy): domain Eukaryota; kingdom Metazoa; phylum Chordata; class Mammalia; order Carnivora; family Felidae; genus Lynx; species Lynx rufus. Next base: position 124,138,949 of record NW_025814856.1, read on the forward strand.
TTCTCCCTAACATTGGTAACAACGGGTGAGGACTGCAAGATGTCTCTATGTTTCAAAGTAAGTCTTAACCGCCACATACTGATGTTGTAGGAAAATGAGTCCTCCTACTTGGAAGAAATATTGTTAATATACATGACAGTCAGCACTTGGAAACTACATATATAGACAGAGAGAGAGACAGAGGGAGAGAGACAGAAAGACAGCAAGAGAGAGGTGCCCTTGAATATATGGGGGTTAGGGGCACCAATGCCTCACACAACTGAAAATCCACATATAACTTAGATTCCCTAAAAACTTAACTATTAATAGCCTGCTGTTGACTGGAAGCTATATTGATAATATAAATGTTGATTAACACATATTTTGTATGTTATATGTGCAATATACTATATTCTTTCAATAAAGTAAGCTAGAGAAAAGAAATGTTATTAGGAAAATCATAAAAAAAGGAAAAATGCATTTAACAGTATTGTACTGTATTTACTGGAAAAAATCTGCATATAAGTGGACCAATGCAGTTCAAACCTGCATTGTTCAAGGTCACCTGGATATGTATATAGCTGTATATATAAACACACACAGGACATATATGTTCATGTGCATATATAATATATATTACTGATATATATTAATTATATAATTATGTGATTAATATCAAGTAATTGTAAGTTACATAATTAACATACTGTGTTACAATTATATATTATTTATAATTAATATATTAATTTATGTATATTAATAATATTATTATGTATAATAATATTATGTAATTAATAATAATATAATTAATATATTAGTTATATGTATAATTAACATGTATTATATACTGTACCTTAAGAGTAACTGCAAATTAAAATAAATAATAAAATCACCCAGAGAAAAAACATATAGGCCAAGGACATAAAAAGACAATTTTACAAAAGAAGTAAAATAACACGTGGAATTGAGATACTTCTGTCCACTTCTCAAACCAACAACTTTTTTTAAAATTACAGTGTCTGGATTCATGGGAGAATACGAGCAGCTTGACCAACTGCTGGTGGGAACATAAGCTGGTATTTCCAGAGGTGAGTTGAACAATCAGTGTGTTTTAAAATCTTTAGAAATATACATAGAATTGGACCAAGCAGCTATACTTCTAGAAATGTGTCTTCACAAGTATTTATGGATGTCCTCAGGGGCTCCTGGGTGGCTCAGTCGGTTAAGCATCCAACTCTTGGTTTCAGCTCAGATCATGATCTCATGACTTTGTAGCCTGAGCCTCACATGGGCTCTGCACGGACAGTGCAGAGACTGCTTGGGACTCTCTCTCTCTCCCCATCCCTGCCCCTCCCTCGCTCATGCTGTCTCTGTCTCTCTCAAAATAAATAAGCTTTAAAAATTATATTTAAAAAATTTTAAGTCTTTATGGATATTCTCAAAGATTGTCTTTCTTCATTATTGTGGCAAAAATTAAAAGACACTAAATAGCCAACAATTACAAGTGATTCTCTTCCTTTTTGATTATCTGTATTTTCTAAAATGTCTATATTGGCCTAACATGCCTAAAATGTCTCTTAACGTACTAACTAGTTTCCACTTAGTACATATATGTCACATATATGGACATATGACATCACCTCAAGAATACAAATTCCTTGAATACCAGATTCTAAGTCTGATTTATCTTCATACACTATCCTGTGATATTAGCGTAGGGCCTTGAATAATTACAACAATTGTCATTTATTGAATGTGCACCATATGGCAGGCATTGTGTTAAATTGTCTCTTTTAATGTAGTAAAATTCAATAAGCAGTTGTTGAAGGAAGGAGGGAAGAAGAAGGACAGATGGAAAGGAATGACTGAATAAATGTCCAGAGATCTGAAATAAGCTAGCAGCTCTCTCACCAGCTCACTTTTGAGGTCCCTCCTAACTAGCAGACCATAGTGCCAAATCATTTCTTCCTGTGAGGACAGGAGCAAAAGGACAGAAGGAGTTAGATGGGGCAGGACGACACTATAAACCTGGGTTTTAGAAGCCACACTTTTTAGAAGATCTCACAGAGGACTACCAGGTAAAACTTTAAAAATCACTTTTAGACGTATTCATACCAGATTCAAGAAAACTAATATTAACATGACAATGGCCTTTTAATGAATCACTTTTGACCTCGGCAACATTTAATTCATTTCTACAAAAACTCCCAAACAGCCACCATCACCATCAGAGGGTGAAAGATACATCAATTAGACATAGTTTCATAGATCCAAAATAAGTGATTCAGGGCAGGGTGTGAGCTCTCACAAAGGACTAGGAGGCTAAGGGAGTGCAGAGGGAGAACTTCTTTCTGATGGGGAAGGAGAGCACAGGAGGTGGCAAGTGAGAGGCAGGAGAGACAAGATTTCTCAATGCAGATTTAGGGAAACAGCATTCCTGCCTGAGGAAATAGCCAGAGCAAAGGCTCAGACGGCTGGGGCATGGGCAAGGGCAAACAATAAGCATGTAGGAGATACAGATTTGAAGTGACAGTTGAACAGTAAAGGAGAGCCTTGGGAAGCAGGCTAAGGAGTTGAGACTTAATTCTGGAAGCAACGTGTTCAGTCCATGCCCCAGAAATCTTGGGCTACTTCATTAGAAGGAACAAAAGTGGTCTAAAGATGAATTCCTCTCCACTGGTTTCTTGCCCCAGGCAACTTCCTGCTCCTGGGGCAAGCCGGTGCAGCCCAACAAAAAGCAAATTAACACATCCCTCCTATTCAAAGGTTTGGGGGTTAAGTTCAGATTTAAAGCCACAGTGACCTGAGCATACACAGAAATAGAGCACCTTGGCACCTGGCTTTGCCCCGTTGTTTTCCAAACTCTGACCTTCCAGAAAGGAAGCCTCCCTGGCTTTGCCCACCTCCTGGGAAGATTAAGAGGCAATCTCTGACCAATTGTTTCAAAACAGTGCACTGTACGGAACCAGTAGTGAGAGCATCAAGAACTGATCTCTTCAAATGCAGCTTCCAAAGGGTTAGCCCTGTGGTCCTGCTACCTCTAATAATCCCTCTGGTACCCCACTTGGTAAAAGGTTTGAGGGGGAAAGGAAACAGGAGGTCCGGAGGACGGGGGACAGCTTTTTTTCAAACATTTCAGTAACATGATACATTTCTCCCTGTCTGCATTCCATGCCTGGCGGTCTCTAGGTTTCTTGGATTGACACTCTCGCTCTCTCACTCGCTCTCTCTCTCTCCATCTCCCTACTTCCCTCACCTGCCTTTCTCTCTGTGTCCCTTTCTCCTCGTTTCGACTTTTGTAAAAACTATCGTTCAATCTGCCTCTGACTCTATCTCTGTGTCTGTCTCTCTCAACTTCGGCATCTCGTTTCTGTCACTATCTCCACCACTCTGTCATTCTCTCTGTTAGTCTCTGTCTTGGCATCTCTGTCTCTGTGTTTCTGACCTGATGTCTAGGTGTTTCCAATGAATGTCTCTGTGTATCTCTCTCAGTTCTCCCATGTCTCTTTCTGACTTCCCTCTCTCAGCATTTCCAGCTCCACCTCTCCATCTCTTTGCCTCCATTCCCGTCTCTATCCCTCCTCTCCAGTTTGCGTTACTAAAATCTCAGCGAGGAAACAGCAGTTCAGAAAGGTGTAACCCTGAAAGCCGCTTTCAGCGGGCTGCCGGGTCCGAGCGGCGGGAGGGGCGCCGCGGGGACAGCCCCGCGTCGGGCCACTGTCACCGCTCCCCCCCCTCCCCCGGGCTCCCCTTGCGAGCGCCCCGCGGCCCAGCCCCGACCCCTGACCGCCTCCCACCCCCGGTTAGAAAGGACCCTCCCCGCCACCGGCCAGGGTGTCTGCCCGAGCCAGGGGTCGGACGGAGGACAGAAAGTTCTCACCGATGGTGAAGCTGTAGCCATCGATGCTGAAAGTGGCGCTCCGGCATTTTTTGAAGCCCTCTTTCCTGTTGCTGGCGTCCGTCATGGCTCGGCCGGCGGCGTCCCGGGGTTCCCCGCGGCGGAGCGCGCAGCCCCGCGCTCGGCCCCGTCCCCTCCCCCAGCCGCGCGGCGCGCTCTCCCGCAGCCCCGCCGCCTGCCCGCCGCGAGCCCGGTGCGCCCCGTGCGCCGGCTGCGGGTTCGGGGGGCCGCCAGGCAGCCGAGGCGCTAGGCGCGCGGCGCGGTCAGTGCGCGGCGCCACTGCCCCATCCCCGGTGCCAAGTTCCAGGTAGGACACGAGGAGCGCTGCGACAGGGAGGCGACGCGCGCCCGCCCGGGCGTGTATACCCGTGTATACCGGAGCTCAGGGGGATGCCGAAATCCCTATCCCTTCCACCCTACTCTCCTCGAGCGCTGAAGCCAGCGCGCACGCCTGGTTTCTAGCTCAACTTCGCCTTCCCCCCTCTGGGGGCTGGTGGGGTTTGGGGACTCAAGGGAATGGCTAAGATCTGGCGTCGTGCTTCTTCTAGATGTTTTCTCTGGCAGGCAGGAGAGCTCCCAAAAAGCACATCAACAGATGGAAGCAAACATGTAAGCCGGTCAGATGCTGCCAAAGTTTACTCCAAACAAGGAAGTCGGGGGAAATCGCCACGCCCACTTCCTCCCAGCAGCTGTCCCCTCGACTAGCCTGGATCCCTGAGAAGGTTACTTCTCAACAGTCCCTCGCCAGAGATACTTATCAAAGCAACCCACGCGTGTGATTTCACACAGAGGTTGGAAGGTGTGCAACTCCCAACCACGTTCTAGCCTATTCCTAACGGCTGGTCCCAGCTCTCTCCAACATGGTTTTGCCAAACGTTAGACTCCTGGAGTTTGGGGAGGTAAGAGAGATATTACCAATCCGACAGCCATCCCTCTTGTTATAGATGAGGAAACTGAGGCCGACAGAGGCTTAAATAAGAGATAGATGGAAAGCAGCAGCGTTTAGACATAGTAATTTCACTTCATGACACCAACTCAATCATTGGTTCTTCCATTACCTAAAATGACTGGTGGGCAAAATTTACACGGGGAGAAATCATTCCCTCCGACCAGCTAGCAGTTGCTGAGGATTTACAGTTGCATTGTTCTGTGTCAGGAACTCCGGAGAATGTGAATAGACCAAAGCTGAGTCCCTTGGTGGAGTCTACCCAGTGCCACATGTGGAATGACAGTGCTATGCTCAGGCTATTAGTGGGCTGCCATTAACTTAACCTCATCTGAAACAATTAATATACACTTGTCAGAGAGTCAATCAAGTTTATTTAGAGAATCAATCAGGTATATTCCTAATTGGTTCCAGTTGAGTTTAGGGGGTTTAAGGAGAGTGACAGGTCTTCAGAACCTAATTAAAATTAGAGACCCTCTCCAAAAAAAGGCACATACACACATGTACAGTATTCTACATACAACTCAGAGGACCCGTAACACCCTCAAGCTCCCTGGGATGCAGGTTAATGGATGTCTCAGGATTGAGTCTCTTTCAAATCACCATATATTTTTAGAGACATGGGTATTTCTTTTTTTTATGTCAGATGTAGTTGGAACTTCAGTTATAAATTCCCTCAGGAAAGACCTAGAATCACACTCATGTTGATAGCATGCTTAGGTCAATAGCAAGATTAATTGATCCACAAGGCAATAGGTGACAAGGGCCTCACGTCACACAGAATGGTATGTCTCAGCTTGGAAGCCTGGGGATGCTTCAGACCCTGAGGTACTCCTTGAGACTGAAAATGGTTACAACGGGAAAGTGTAAAAAGGGCTCTGTCGACAGACGTGGGTCTGAAATCTGGTTCCACAACTTACCAGCTATGTGACCTTGAGCAAGATGCTAGAATTCCCTGAGTCTTGCTTTCCTCATCTTACAATAAGGGTCAAGTGAGACAAAATGGAGCAAACCTAGGCATACAGTGGGCATTCACTGATTGCAATCACCAGGTGGTTCCCAATTTTCATTATGTAGACACTGGAAAATTCTTCTCCATGACAACAATATATTTTAGTTATTGTTATCGCCACTAATTCTATAAATAATGAAAATTTTAGGGGCACCTGGTGGCTCAGTCAGCTAAGCGTCTGACTCTTGATTTCAGCTCAGGTCATGATCTCACAGTTTGTGAGATCGAGACCCACGTCAGGCTCTAGCGCAGAGCCTGCTTGGGATTCTCTCTCTCCCTCTGTCTCTCTGCCCCTCCCCTACTCGTATATGCTCTCTCTCCCTCTCAAAATAAATAAACATTTTTTAAAAAGAAAATGTTATATGTAAAATTTTTATGTATATATTTTTAAATATAGTAACAAACAAAAGTTTCCAATAATTCCCATTCCCCTGTATGTCTCCCACTTTCCTAAACCTTTAGCAGACACACATACCTTCTTTTGTGTCACAGTAAATCCTGGAATGAGGAGCCTGAAAGCCCTGAGTGATAGTCTCCTATAGTAAATTATCAAGAAACAAATATCCTGATGCAATGGAAATTTTTCCTTGAGCGAGTGAAATTAAAACTTGGTACTTAATCACTCTTAGCAGAAAAGCTTTCTGAAATACAATCTATAAAAATAATAACAATGTGATCATTTATCTGTCCCCTAAAGACTGGTAAAAATAACTTGGCTGAACAATTAGAACTGTTTTTAAACTGCTTCTCCCCAGAATCATTACCTCTCTCCCTGGTTTTAGAGTTTGCACACCTACAGAACCACTAACTGCATTGCTTCAAGTGCAGAGTCTTAAAGCAGCCTTCTCAGTGTGGAGCTCTCACACCAAACCAAGTGAGGCTGAATGCTAACATTACATAAGCCAAGAAGGAATGAGCTCAAGACTAAGATCAAAAGAAGCATTGCTTTTGCTTGCTCTTTCAGAAATGCCCGGTCAAGAATGCCTGTGAAGTAAGAAAACTAAAGCAAAACAGCTAAGCAGATCTTGGTGTCAGAGCAAGGGTCAACAAACCAATGCCTGCAGGCCACATCCAGCCTGTCACCTGTTTTTGTAGTTTTCACACCTAGAATGGCTTTCACTTTTTAAGTGATTGAAAAAAATTCAAAAGAAGACCATGTCTTATGACATGTTAAAAATATACAGAATTCAAATTTCAGTATCTGCAAATATTGGAACATAGACACACTCATTTATGTACGTATCGTCTATGGCTACTTTTAAATCAGAAGGCAGAGCTGAGCGCTTATGCCCAAGACCGTATGACCGGCAAAACCAAAAATATTTACTATCTGATCTTTACAGAAAATATTTGCTCCTCGATTAGAGTAAAAACCTTACACCTGTCTGGACTTGGATAGCTTTTAGTTTTATTATATTTTAAAATAAGTTTGGAAAGGAATCATTCTTCTTTTCACTGTTAGAGTAGTTTCTAACAAGGAATATACAGCAACAAATGTTTGATAAAGGAAGGAAGAAACAATATACATATTAATAGTTTGATCCAGTCATTAGCCAATATTAATTAAGGATCAGGGGCGCCTGGGTGGCTCAGTCGGCTAAGTGTCCAACTTTGGCTCAGGTCATGATCTCGCAGTCTGTGAGTTCAAGCCCCGCATCAGGCTCTGTGCTGACAGCTCGGAGCCTGGAGCCTGCTTCAGATTCTGTGTCTCCCTCTCTCTCTGCCCCTCCCTTACTCATGCTCTCGCTCTCTCGCTCTCTCGCTCTCTCTCTCTCTCTCTGTCTCAAAAATAAACACGTAAATTTTTTTAAAAAAAAAAAGATTAATTTCTTCCAAGAGTTAATACATGACCCTACTTCATTCTAAGGAAGTAGAGTAGGAACTGAACTCGGTACCTAAATCAGTTCATAGCTCATGGATGAAATAATGCCCTTCAAAATATAACAACTACATATGAAAAAGTAAAAATCTGGCAAGATACTCCCCTGACTCAGATGCTACTGCCATATCCTTTGATATTCCCTGTGAAGGGGGTGATACCCATTTCTATATAAGAGAAAGAGTGTCAATGGCATCTATCTATTTCTCACTGGTTTTTAAACTTCTAGAAAAAGATGAGACACTATATGTAGTATATGTTATCAAAAAGTCAGCTTTCTAAGAAAATAACTTTTTATTTGACGTACCAAAGAAAAATAGCTCTTCAGCATTTCATTAATGCATTTCAACCATTCTCAGGTAGGAAGCTGTCTACCATTTTGGAATTCTCCCAATAGCCAACAATCTAAGAATTGTAAACCCAAGTTGCCCCAATGAGAGCATTGTTCATACCCCTCATGGACACCCTCTGGGCTCTGACAACCACTTCAAATTCTGGGAAGGGCCCCCTCACAGTCACATGATCAGAGAAATGACTGCAGGCAATGAAGTTTCTGAACTGCAACCCCGATCTTCTGGCTGCAATTGGTAAGGTCTAGATGGGGCCAATGAGTATCTTTGCTGAGAACAGGTATTATGAGCGGTGAAAAGAAAATTCCAGTACGTTCCAGACCCGTTCCAGCCAGTATCTGAAAATCGGATCCTCCTAAATTCCATAAGATGCCCTTGTGCCTTATACAATATTCACTCTTTGTGAATGACCCAGCATAAGGGAGGTTCTCTTGCTTTGCAACCAGGAGTCCTAACTAGTCCACCAAAGATATTTCCTTCAAGGGGGGACACAGGAAGAAAAAATGAACAGAGAAAGGGAGGAATCAAACTAACATTACTGAATGCCAACTAAGTGTTAGGCATTGTGCTAACCATGAAACAGTCCCTGCTTTTGAAGACTTTACATGAAGAGTAAGTCCCAGACAATCTCTGGAATAGAGCATTCAAATGAGAGAGTAGTCTTAGAGAGTCTGTACTTCAGGAGGCGACTCCTCTTCAGCTGTCACTAACACCCCTCTCTGTTTCATTTTGCTTCTACGTTATTGCTTCCCTAGAGCCCATTCTTTACTTCTCATATTAATTAGGCCCAGGGATGATACAGACCATGTAAATAAACAGGGAGAATAAAACCAAAGTGCCTACACCCTTGAGGGTCCAAGAGAGATACCAGAAAGATGCCTGCAAGGACCTGATGGAGATTACAGAATTCTATTTGCACAGTGAGGCAATTTTTCTTTGTGATAGGGATGGCCTCCCATCTACTCAACTTTTTTCTAAGCTGACATGTTAATAGTGCATTTGTGAAAGTGACTATTTTTCAGTACCTACCTTCAATATCTCAAAAAATTCATCTTCAGTGTCTCCTTTTCCAAAGAAGACATCCAGATGGCTAACAGACACATGAAAAGATGCTCAACATCACTCATCATCAGGGAAACACAAATCTAAACCACATGGAGAGACTACCTCACACCGCTCAGAGTGGCTAAAATTAACAGCTCAGGAAACAACAGATGTTGGTGAGGATGTGGAGAAAGGACAACCCTCTTGCACTGTTGGTGGGAATGCAATCTGGTGCAGCCACTCTGGAAAACAGTGTGAAGGTTCCTCAAAAAATTAAAAATAGAACTACCCAGGATATAGGAGTGCTGATTCAAAAGGGCACATGCACCCCAATGTTTATAGCAGCGCTTTCAACAATAGCCAAATTATGGAAAGAGCCCAAATGTCCATCAACTGATGAAAGGATAAGAAGATGTGATACATGATAGATAGATAAATAGATAGATAGATAGATAGATAGATAGATAGATAGATAGATAGACAGACACACAATGGAATACTACCCAACGATGAAAAAGAATGAAATCTTGCCATTTGCAACAACATGGATAGAACTGGAGGGTATTATGCTAAGTGAAATAAGTCAGTCAGATAAAGACAGTATCATATGTTTTCACTCATATGTCGAATTTGAGAAACTTAACAGAAGGCCACAGGGGAAGGCAAGGAAAAATAAGTTATAAACAGAGAGGGAGGCAAACCATAAGAGCCTCTTAAATACAAAGAACAAACTGAGGGTTGATGGGGGTGGGGGGTCGGGGGGCAGGGAAAATGGGTGATAGGCATTGAGGAGGGCACCTGTTGGGATGAGCACTGGGTGTTGTATATAAGTAATGAATCACAGGAATCTACTCCTGAAGCCAAGACTCTACACTGCATACAGTGTATGTTAGCTAACTTGATAATAAGTCATTAAGAAATAATTCTTCAGGGTCTCAAAAAATATTACCTGAGCGATTCCCAGACCAATGCTTTCCCCATAACATGAAGTAGCAAATTAGAGTAAATTAAATTTCTGTTTTTTTGCACTGAGAATTTGGGGAAACTTTCCCAATAGCCTTTGGAGTGAGGAGATTTTGAGAACTGGACACACTCTGCAGTAGAGACAAGATGACTATCTTGAATTTATTTACATAATCCAGAATACAAGCCTCACATATTCTTCCCCCTTAGGCCACCTGGTTTGCCTAGAGACCTCCTCCTCAACCTTCAAGTCTCCACTGATGTCCCAGGTCTTCCAGAAAGCATTTCCTGCCTGACCTTCCTAGAGGGAGGAAGCCACTCCACTAAGCCCCTTCTGCATCTCCATCCTAGAACCATCATGTGCACTCATTCTGCTTGTTTGCACACTGGTCACCCCATGACGATATGAGCAGCTGGCAGCAGGGATGGGTCTTCCATCCCAGCCCCAGCACGGTGCCTGGCACAGAGCAGGCCCTCACTGCAACATCTAATGAACTGAAGAGTGAACACAGATGTAACATGCAATGCTGCATGCCAAGAGGTGACGTGATGGGAGCAAGACAGTCATTCTCAGGCATCCCTCCCTCCCTTCATCCTCCATCTTCCCCTATGATGAGCTGTGTACCCAGTTCAAAGCACAGATCCATAGTAAACAGGTTAACCGCATTTAAAATTAATAAAATAAAACAAAAAGCCCCTCTACTTGCTAGCTGTGTGACCTTGAGCAAGCTGTGTGGCCTCTCTGAGTCTGTGTTTTCTTCTGTAAAATGGAGATGTAATATCTATCTCATAGGGACTAGGTGAGTTACAATGCGATAATTCATGTTAAAGACTTACCCTGAACCTGACCCATGGTAAACTTTCAATAAAACTTTTTTAACATCATCATCACTAGAACACTAGGTCCCTTTTGTGCTTGTTTTCTACATACAGTGCTTGAGATAATCCATACTCAGAGGTAAGAGGAGCAAGGCTTAGGGCTCACTCACCCATGGGTCCAAACCCCAGAGTATCAATCACCCCATGAGCAATGGAGCCAGAGATTCTAGGCCTCCATCACTCAGGTGAGCTGTGGACACTCACAGGCTTCCACAGAGCTAGAGTCCAGACTTTGGACAGGCTGTGGCTCAGACAGCACCCTCAGGAATTGCTCAGTTACTCTCCTCCCTCCACCAGCATCCAGTGCCCTCCCCATTCCACGATATTTCTGTCATCCGGGCATCACCACATTAGGCAGACATGTCGTAGCTCCCATCTTCTAGATTTAACTCTGAGGACTATGGCTGCATCACTTAGGATGCCTTTTTGCTCCTGGGCATCCAGGACGCAGCTTGCTCCTGGTTTGCCTCCTAGCTTTCTTGCTAATTCCTTTACTGTCGTGTAACCAGGGAATCTCTCATCCTGGAAGTTCTTATCTTCTCACTCCATCCCCTCTCCAAAGACCAATCCTCTTCATTCTTGATAACTCCATTAATGACTCTCCAGTATCTATTTCCAGTTCAGATCACTTTCCTGAGCAATAGGGTATCTCTCTGGCAGGCCAACCTTCTGAAGAAAAAGAAGAAAAAGGAGATACCCTACAACCTCAACTCGTCCAAGTCTGAACTCCTCCTCATCTTCCTGTTTTGCCCCCAGAGTTGCCTTGCGGTGTTACAAGCAAAAATGCATTCAAAAAGATCTTTGAAGGTAGAGACCATGTCTTACGCACTTGTTTGGCAACTTACATGATGCCTGGCATGTAAATCCCCATTAGGAGTTGTTGAATGAATGAAATGAATGACTAGTATACAACGTTCACAGTACCAAGTGGACTTCCAACAGTACAAAGTGTTTTCCAAAGAAGAAAAGTCAAATGAGAGTTGGCGATTCCTCTGCCTATAGCACAGCCTTTCAACCTTCCTCACTAGACTAATACTCTTGACAATTTTAATAAGGTGGCACTAAATTCAATAAGGTTTCCCAAAATTATAGCAGGTATCTAAGTTCAGTTTAAATCTGACTTCCATCCAACTTGCCCACACCCTTAAAAGCATAATATTTATTAGCAGTCACTATAATTATGCCCCATTGTCCACAGTGGCTACTAACTCCCTGCTGTTTTGTCTCTACACAAAGCCAGCCTCACAGACATGAAGCTCCATCCTTTCCCAAGAGAGCATGAACATGGCTCATGACAGCTACGGAAGGGCAATAAAAGTCAGGTCCCCTGACCACAGCACCCAGATCCAACAGGACTCAAAGGCACCATGGTAATCCCATGGGCTGACCTTCTATATCTCTGCAGGAAAAACAGTCATAGATGTCTTGGGCAACGGTGTGTTTGAGCCCTAGTTTCTTCTGGCTGCAACTATTTCTGACCTTCATTTAGTGTGCCACAAGACTACTCAGTACCTGTGGGCCACCCAAGTATGCTTGGGTACCCACTACGCAGTAAAGGCAAGGCACAGATGCTTCACCACTTAACCACAGTGGTTCTCAACACCAACAGCACACTGAAATCACCTACAGAACTAGTAAATCATATAGACACTAGGGCTCACCAAAACAGATTCTGATTCTGTTCAGATTCACTGGGCTTGACTGGGAATGGGGGGTCTAAGCACGGCTATTTTTTTTTAAAGGTCACCAAATGATTCTAGTGAGACACCAGGAATGAGAACCACTAATGGTTTGCAGTATTCATTCCAAACACTCCTGGTCTATTTCCAACCTGTTTCCATCATGATGTTTCCATCTGGCTCCTGATTGAAGCCATGTCTTCTGTCGCAAACCCCACCATGTGCCAATGGCAATGTATTTGACTTCCCTCTTGATTCCTGACTTTCTCTCAAAGGCTTCACTTAGATACACCCTATCAACTCTTCTCATTTCAGACTTCCTTGAGAGGGTTCTGACATTCTGTGCTTCCTTGGAGCCAACAGAAAGTGTGTGTGTGTGTGTGTGTGTGTGTGTGTGTGTGTGTGTAGCTATGATGTGCTAAATCCTGAATTAGTTTGCATAGGTAACATCTATAACAAATATCTAAAGTCTTGGTGCCCTGACATCACAATAAAGATTAATTTCTTGCTCATTACAAAGCCCAGTAGGGGGTGGGGAAATGAGTGACTGGGGAGTTATTCAGGGACCCAGACCCTTGCACCTGGTCACTCCACTGACCCCTAGTTGCCTAGAGTCCTCCACTGGATACTCTACATCTAGCTGGAAGATGAAGGAAGAAAAAAAAAAGGTTAAAGAACCATGAAGAAAAATTTTAGGGACTAGGCCTGGAAGAAACACATATCCCTTCTTCCCGCATTCCATTAGCCAGAAATTAGTAATATGGCCCCACCAAACTGTAAGAGGGGGCCTGGGAAATGAAATTAAGAAAGAAAGAGGTTTGGTAAACATAAATCCTTTGAAACCCTATCCTTACCACTGTTTTGACCAAATCTGACATCTAATTCACCAGGTGTAGACATAGCTTACACCTGTGTGCTAGGGCTGAGGAAGAAATCTGCCCTCAAATCAGACTTATAACCTTTCGGTCTTAAATCCAGGCTCACTTGATCAAAGCACCAAGCCCACCACCATGGTATAAATTAAAGCTTTGCCCCACAAATAACACCTCTTTTTCATGTGGTCTGTTGTTGGTGTTATCTCTTACAGAAGATTTAAGAGTATAAATAATTTTAATATTACATTATAGCTCTGACTTTAGAAAGTAAGCCAAAAGTATAATTCATTTAGGAGTTGAAAACTGCATCATTCTTCTGACAGATGACTTTTTTTTTCTTTCTGTAACTAGAAAACATAAATATATAGAAATACAAAAATGCCAGTATGTTAAGAGGCAAAAGGAATAGCAGAGAGAAGTTTGGTGAATGATCTTTAGTAGGCCAGAAAATTTGCCACATCATAGATGCTTGATGAGGCTCTGGGGAATAGGGGATTAGAATAAATACAAAGCATCCAAGGTAACAACTTGCATAGCAATAGGTCCCAAATGGACAACCCTTTAGAGGGAGAATTAGCTCACACCTGCACGTGGATGTAGGTAAGGGAGCATTGTTTCTTAGGGGTCTAACATGGGTCAGGCCACCGTATGGCAGGTTCTGTTCTAAGTATATCACACATACATTTCATTTCAAGCCTTCCAATAACAAGAATACATTATGGAGCTAGAGTTTCTCACTGCGGTTCTAAAGTCCCTGGAGAAGGTAACTCCTCTCAGGGGCAACCTTGACAACAGAATTATCAAGAGCACCAAGAATGCTGGAACCAAAGAAAACAGACAGGCAGCCCAAAAAAGGATTTCTGACACCAAAGTGGATCCACCTATTCGAATCCAAAATGACTTGTAATGCATTCTCCTCCATCTGTTGTTCACTGGCAGCTAAATTCATCTCATACTTTCTTCCAGCTTAGTGATTCACCTCAAATCAGATAGCAAACATGTTCCTTGTCACCAGCAAACACACACCCACACAGATACACACAGCTAGCTACACACACACACACACACACACACACAATGCATACACACACACTCCACTTTTGTGTCCTCGATGTGACCTCCGCTGGTGATGATAATGGTAACAATGCTGAGGTTTTGGAGAAAATATGACAAAATAACACAGTGAGGGTAAAGATAAACTACACTTAAGAAAAAAGAGCAGGGGCGCCTGGGTGGCGCAGTCGGTTACGCGTCCGACTTCAGCCAGGTCATGATCTCGCGGTCCGGGAGTTCGAGCCCCGCGTCAGGCTCTGGGCTGACGGCTCGGAGCCTGGAGCCTGTTTCCGATTCTGTGTCTCCCTCTCTCTCTGCCCCTCCCCCGTTCATGCTCTGTCTCTCTCTGTCCCAAAAATAAATAAACGTTGAAAAAAAAAAATTTAAAAAAAAAAAAAAAAAGAAAAAAGAGCAAACTACAAAGTAGGATTCGGTACAATGGCAATCATGTGAAAACACACCTTAGACAGGAAGGAGGGGCACCTGGGTGGCTCAGCTAGTTGAGCAGCTGACTTCAGCTCAGGTTGCGATCTGACAGTTCATGAGTTCGAGTCCTGCATCAGGATGGAGCCCACTTCCAAGCCTGTGTCCTCCTCTCTCTCTGCTCCTCCCCCACTCATGCTCGCTCGCTCTCTCTCTCTCTCAAAAACTAAATAAAACATTAAGAAAGAAAGACAGACAGACAGCAAGGAAACACACCAAAATGGTAAGGGTGATTATATTCCGGTGCTGGGGTTATAAGTAACTTGGTTTCCCACAGCCAGCGAGTTCAGGCTTGTCCTGGTTCATATGGACATAGGCTAGCTGCATCTCTGGTGGCCTCCTACCCAGGAATGTGAGTGAAATTTAGTTTCTTATTTTGTGCACCCTCCAAATTTTTTACTATGCCCATAATTACAAAAGAAGGAAAAATAAACATTTTAGAAGTCATGTCAATACAGACATGGATACCTATGTTAATTCCTATATTTTCATGTTTCAAACATTTTATAATTTAAAATGTCTATTAAACTAAATTATCCTGGGCCAGATCAATGACCCATCCCTAGACTGTAAGCTTCACGTGGGCAATGTCTGTTTCGTTCACTACTGTATTCTAAACACCCAGAACAACACTTAGCACCTAGCAAGCAGTTAAGACTTGCTGAATGAACACATGAATATTCAGGTTCTGACAATAGCTTCAAGAAGAAATATGGAAATTGACATGTCAGCCTTTTAAGTCAGAGATGTGCTCTCCCCACCCTCCATGAATCAGGATAAGATGGCCCACATTTACCACAGATTGAATAAACAAGAATTCCTGCTCATTGCCCCAAAATCCCTGGCTCCTCTTCTTAGAAGGGATTTCATTCTTCCATCACTGCAGGACCTAATGGAAAAATCCTGCTACCACGTCATCAGGAATACAACACCTTATGTAGTGGTACTTTATAAAATATTAGGCATGTTCACTACAGAAGGCAAGCTGATGCCAAAAGAAATAGATCACACACTTGGGTGGATGAAATTCCAAATCATGATCATGAAGTTAAAATAAATCTTCATGGGTCGGGAAAGCACAAAGTCTCAACATTGACAAGCTGACTGAAATCTCAGAATCACAAGCAAATTTTTCCAGCTGTTGATTACATTGCTGCCCCCAAAACTCTACCAGAGAGTCAGTCTATATTATCATGATAAAAGAGAACAGTTATAGTTGGCAGCAGGTGGGAGTATTAATGATTTAATGCGGAGATGCTTTTGTCAGCTATTTAAGTTACCAAAAGGTATTTTTTTTCATTGTGATAAATTCTTGCACATATATTTGGCAATCAGATTTTTAACAAAATGCCTCTCTAGACAGCCAAGGGCATTTGAAAGAATGGAGGTGATTTGGTTTCCTCTTTTCACATGACTTGCCTCTTGGCTTCATTAATTCTCTCTCTGATTTTGAAGATATCCTGCAAACCACAAAGCATCGCCATTGACATGTAGCCTACACTCAGCACATGGCTGTGGGGTCCACTAAAAATGGGTGGCGACTGAAGAACATCACAAGGAAAAACAGAGAGTGCTAGAAATTCAAGACCACATGTTGGAAACACTAAGCAGTGGGAAAGGGTAAAAATAACATGTTAAAATTCAGTGATTGAACTGAAAGGAGTAAGAGAAAAGTCAATGGGTCCTTCTAGAACTTGTCTTCATTTCAACTCATGTTTATGGAAGCCACTGCACTAGACCCTTTCACAGACAGAATTGCATTTAGCCCTTACAATATTTCCTATTTCATACATGAATAAACTGAGGCCAGCGACAGCAAGGTGGATGAGAGATCTAAATCGGGACCAATGTGACTCCTCTCCAAGCCTCCATCCATCATGCTGGGTCATCTCTCTTCATGTTCTGAGAAGTGTAAGGTGCTAGACACTCCCATCTGATGGCCCCTGTACTCACTGTTACTTTTTCAACCTCCTCCTTTTTAAAGAAAGTCTAAACAAATAACTAAGCAGGGAAGAGACTGGTGCCAGTTAGAGCCTTATTCCTTTCCCATCCCCATGCCTGGAATATAGAACTGTGCCCCCAAGATTCACTGCCCTTGAACTGCCCTTGAGGTTTCTGTTCCTGGGGGAGGGAGACTTTAGCCACCTCTCAAGCCTCTCCCTACCCCCCAATTCCAAGTATCTTAGGTGGGCTTGGTTCCCATCCACAACACTGGCACAGACACCCAGCACTGAGTACCTGCAGCTTCCTGCTACACCAAAAGAAAGGAGAAAACTCCAGATGCAGTGAAGATGACTTGCCTTGAAACCAGAAACCCCCCTCAAAGGACTACAGACCTGCTTTCCTGATACCCAGATGGACCCTTGAAACCTCTCAACAGAGACTCTTCTGGGGAGATGGGAAGGACATCCAGCTATCTCAAGGAGTGGGAAGGAAGAGGGAAAGTGTAGAAAATTTACAAGAGTGCCCAGAGGCCCAGTGTCGACCTGCCTTGGTCCCTGCCTTCAGGCAGCTCACAGTTTAGTTGGGCTGACCCTTGAGTGAATTGAAGATGCTAAGACAGGGAATATGGGGGAGGGGGTGCAGCATACAGACTATTAGCCCAGCCCAGGAATTTCTGAAGGAGATAACATTAACACCAGTCTCTTTTTTTGAAATAAGAGTGATTAAAAGGCAGGAGCAGGGGCGCCTGGGTGGCTCAGTCGGTTAAGCATCCGACTTCGGCTCAGGTCACGATCTCGCGGTCTGTGAGTTCGAGCCCCGCATCAGTCTCTGGGCTGATGGCTCAGAGCCTGGAGCCTGCTTCTGATTCTGTGTCTCCCTCTCTCTCTGCCCCTCCCCCATTCATGCTCTGTCTCTCTCTGTCCCCAAAATAAACATTAAAAAAAAATTTTTTTTAATAAAATAAAATTAAAAAAAAAAAGGCAGGAGCAAAAGTGATAGGGTTTTTTTAGATTATTAGTGTCACTTTCACCCTAACCATTTTCACATGCGTCCTACCCGCACGCACAGTAATTCAGTAAACCATCACAGAGAACAGCACAAGCTTTACAGCCAGAGTGAAACCCTGGAGCTGCTCTCATTGGCTATATGACCCTGGGTTCTGCCTCAGTTTCCTCATGGCTGATCACAGCACCTCCTGTGGCTGTGGTGAGAGTTACATGACTTAATACCCGAGCAGGGCTCAGAGCAGTGTCTGGCATGTAGTAACACTCAATAAATAGGAGCTGCTGCTACTGCTGTCATTGTGTCTTTGTTTTCAAGCCTTATGCATTTCACTGCACTTTTGCCCAACGTCTCTTTGACACAGGAAGCTGTGAAGAGTGGGAAGTCACAGGTAAAGGGACACAGGGTCAGAGAGGGGCATAGACTGCCCAAACAACTAATTAGTGTGGTTCTCGCGCCAGGACTTGCGATTGCCCACATTATTCCCAACACTTCACGCTTCATAAGTTGTTCACAAACCCTGAACTCTTGAAGAAATTTCCTTTAAAAGCTTTACCGACTCCAGCGCCTCTTTCACATAAACAAAGAGGGAAATGGCACTAGGAGACCACGTGACTGGCAACGTTACCACCTCGGAGGACCTCGCACCTGCGGTTTACTTGGGGATTTTTGGAATCTGAGCTGAGTCTCCTAATTCTGATGAGATCCCTCCACACTCCAAGGTTTCACAGGGTTCCTGTTTCCAACACTCCCCAAACCACCACCACCCGCAGCATCGGGAAACACAGGTTCCTCGCTTTAGAAAACACAGGTTCTTAGGAATGCAAGCTGGTGCAGTCACTCTGGAAAATGGTATGGAGGTTCCTCATAAAACTAAAAATAGAACTACCCTAGGACACAGCAATTGCACTACTAGGCATTTACCCACGGGATGCAGGGGTGCTGTTTCGAAGGAACACATGCACCCCAATGTTTATAGCAGCACTATCAACAATAGCCAAAGTATGGAAAGAGCCCAAATGTCCCTCGACGGATGAATGGATAAAGAAGATGTGGTATATATATACAATGGAGTATTACTCGGCAATCAAAAAGAATGAAATCTTGCATTTGCAACTACGTGGATGGAACTGGAGGGTATTATGCTAAGTGAAATTAGAGAAAGACAAATATCATATGACTTCACTCATATGAGGACTTTAAAAGACAAGACAGACAAACATAAGGTAAGGGAAACAAAAATAATATAAAAAAGGGAGGGGAACAAAACAGAAGAGACTCATAAATATGGAGGACAAACTGAGGGTTACTGGAGGGGTTGTGGGAGGGGGGATGTGCTAAATGGGTAAGGGGCACTAAGGAATCTACTACTGAAATCATTGTTGCACTATATGCTAACTAATTTGGATATAAATTTTAAAAAATTAAAAATAAAATTTAAAAAAAAAGAAACTCCAACTCTACAAGCAGCATAATGGCAATAAATTCATATCTTTCAGTACTCACTCTAAATTTCAAAGGACTAGATGCTCCCATCAAAAGACTTAGGGTAATGGATAAGAAAACAAAATCCATCGATATGCTCTTTACAAGAGACCCATTTTAGACCTAAAGACACGTTCAGATTGAAAATAAGGGGATGGAGATCCATCTATCATGCTAATGGTCACCAAAAGAAAGCTGGGGTAGCCATACTTATATCAGACAATATACATTTTAAAATAAAGACTGTAACAAGAGATAAAGAACAGTATTATATCATAATTAAGGGGCTATCCACCAAGAAGATCTCACAATTGTAAACATTTATGCTCCAAACGTGAGACACCCAAATATATAAATCAATTAATCACAAATATAAAGAAACTCATTGATAATAGTACCATAATAGTAGGGGTCTTCAACACCCCACTTATAGGAGTGGACAGATTATCTGAACAGAAAATCAACAAGTGAACAATGGCTTTGAATGACACACTGGACCAGATGGACTTAACGGAAAAAGAAAAAAGAAAACACAGGTTCTTCCTTCCCATGCCCACGCACCCCCCGCACCCTCCCCCCACCCACCCCCACCCCTATCCCCACCCCCAGGGCACTAGCCACACAAGCGTGTTTGCCGCTATCACCGCTGGGGGGGCGTCTGAGTGTTGGCAAGACTCCACCCCGCACGACTCAGGACCCTCGTCACTTAACAGAAAGGCAGCAGGAACAGAAAGTGGGGGAAAGCCAAGGACCCAGAACACGTGAAACGATGTGAAAGCATTGGTCTTCCCTTTTCTCCAAGGTGAACGTACCTTCTTAGGCTGCCCAGGGGTCTCTTCTCACCTGGACAGAAGGACCCCCCCTCCCCCACTTACCTGGCAGAGATGACCACGTTGAAGGGCAGAAGTAAAGGTGAGAAACCAATAAACGACTGACTATGAGAACGTTAAAATGGACCACATTTGCCTGGATATTTTCCCACAAAAAGAGCACAGGGTCCTGCAGGCAGGTCTTCAGTGTGGCCGAGATACCTGCCAGAAGTGCTGCCTTGCTCCTTGGGAACGCTTAGGAGGCTCCAGAAGGACATGCCTGTGCGGTCAAAATGCTCAGGACTAAGGTACAGAACACCTAGATTCAAATCCCACCTCCACCATGGCTAAAAAAGGCATTCGCATCTGAGTCTCGGTTTACCCATCATTTCAATGGAACTGATAGTACTTTTCGTGCTCCCTCAAGCTGTTTCTAGAGCAGAAGAAGAGGGTCTGGAGGATTTGGGATGAAGCTGTGCACAATGGGGCTTACCTTGCTCTCCTGAGTCCTTGAGTTTATCCACGGTTTCCTTCGGGCCATGGCACTCCCCTGCAGCTGCTGCCCTCCTGGCTTCTGTCAGCACAGAAAAGAAACAGGCCCTGTCAGGCACCTGAACCAGAGGACCACATCCTGGGTGCTCTGTCCGGGGTGCTTGATGCTGTTGACTAGTTTCTCTGCCTGGCCTTTGACTTTGGTTTTTCCTGCACTGCCATCCCTGTTCCCTCCTAGCTGGCCCTCTAACCTCTCTCTGCCCCTCAAACATTGGTGCTCCCAAGGGTTCTCTTACAGGCTTCCTTTTTATTCTCACTCTCCGTCCCCTTGGGTGCTGTTGACTTCTATCTCTTCAGCCAGCACATGAAGGGACTGAGCCATCTGGACAGTGGGCAAGCCATCACTGAAAAAGAGACCAGCTGGGAAAGAGATGGGAGCTTCCTCCAGACCCCTGGAGTGGGAAATATTCCTGCATCCTGAGAGCACTGGTCCAGAGGAGGCAGAAACAGAAAAGTAGGCCAAACTCTGCCGTAGCATGTCATTTGCCACAACCTTGTGAGTAGTTCTAATGACTCCCATTTTTCAAATGGAAAAACAAACCCAGAGTGGTTAAATAAAAGGCCCAAGGTCGCAGAGCTCATAAGTGACAAGGTCAGGATTTGAACACAAGTCTTCAACAGGTCTGGTGAACTTTCTTCCTCCCCTACAGCCATCCCTGTGGGTTCAAAGTCTGAAAAGGCAAGAAGTCAATTCTAAAGTGAAAATATTCCTACAGAAATGTTTCTTGAGGTGGTGTTTCATTGCACATATTTTAAGGTGCCTCGTTAGTGCAGTAGGTAGGGCGTCAGTCTCATAATCGCACGTATTTTGCAATGACTAAAAGTGTTTTCTCTCAGTTTGTATAGTTTTTATACCTCCTGAGCATAGATAAATAAAACACAATTATACATCTTATTAGCCCCAAATCCAAAATGAACAGGGTACATAAAAGACCCCCCAGAATGCCATAGCCTGAGACACAGAGCAAAGCTTCTCTGCATACAACCCAGCCAAGTCGGGGTGGAGGGGAGCAGGCAAGGTGATTTAAGGTCAATTCAGTGAATGCCAATTTGCCAAACAGAACCTTCAACCTACTAACTGATGGATTATTGACTCACTACACCTTGTTTGTAGTAACACTTTTTTTATGTTTATTTATTCTGAGAGAGAGAGAGAGAAAGAGAGAGAGCACTCCCATGTGACTGGCAAAGGGCAGAGAGAGAGGGAGTGCGAGAGAATCTCAAGCAGGCTCCACGTTGCCAGGGCAGAGCCTGATACGCGGGGCTCCATCACTTGAATCGTGAGATCATAACCTGGGCCAAAATCAAGAGTTGGATGCTTAACCAACTGAGGCACCGCCCCTCTGTGTCAATTTAAATATGTTCACATAACACACTTTCTGGGAGAAAGAGATTATTAAAAAAATAAATAAAGTAGTAAATTAACTTTAAAAAAAAATAAGAAAGATGGGAATGCAAGCTCCACTCTGGAAAACAGTATGGAGGTTCCTCAAAAAAGTAAAAATAGAACTACCCTACGACACAGCAATTGCACTACTAGGCATTTACCCATGGGATACAGGGGTGCTGTTTCGAAGGGACACATGCACCCCCATGTTTATAGCAGCACTATCGACAGTAGCCAAAGTATGGAAAGAGCCCAAATGTCCATCGATGGATGAATGCATAAAGAAGATGTGGGGTCGCCTGGGTGGCTCAGTCGGTTAAGCGTCCGACTTCGGCTCAGGTCATGATCTCGCGGTCCGTGGGTTCGAGCCCTGTGTCAGGCTCTGTGCTGACAGCTCAGAGCCTGGAGCCTGTGTCTCCCTCTTTCTCTGACCCTCCCCTGTTCATGATCTCTCTCTGTCTCAAAAATAAATAAATGTTAAAAAAATTTAAAAAAAAAAGAAGATGTGGTCTATATATACAATAAAGTATTACTCGGCAATCAAAAAGAATGAAATCTTGCATTTGCAACTACGTGGATGGAACTGGGGGGTATTATGCTAAGTGAAATTAGTCAGTCAGAGAAAGACAAATATCATATGACTCCACACACATGAGCACTTTAAGAGACAAAACAGATGCACATAAGGGAAGGGAAACAAAAATAATATAAAAAAAGGGAGGGGGACAAAACAGAAGAGACTCATAAATATGGAGAACAAACTGAAGGTTACTGGAGGGGTTGTGGGAGGGGGGATGGGCTAAATGGGTAAGGGACATTAAGGAATCTACTCCTGAAATCATTGTTCCACTATATGCTAACTAATTTGGAAGTAAATTTTTAAAAAATAAAAAATAAAATTTAAAAAAAAAGAAGAAGAAAGAAAGAAAAGTGAGAGCAAGGAAGGAAGCATTTCTTAAGCACCTACCGTGTGCCTCCTGGGCTCTGCCTCATACTGTCACCACAGTGCCCAGTCTCACTGAAACCCACACCTGCTACTAGGTAGGTGTCATAATCCCGGTCTACAGAAGAGGAAAGTGAGGCTCAAAGTCAAAGGTGCACCACTACCAAGTGACAGACTCCTGATTCAAACTCAATTCCGTCTTGCCCCAGAGTGGGGAGCACGAAGGGTAAATTTTACAACAGTCCTGATCCCTTTTATAGGCGGTCCTCATCTACTCTTAGCTGAAGAAACAATTGCTCAATGACAAAAGGATAAGAACCTCAAAGAGAATTATGTCAACCACAATCGTTACCCACATCCTAAAAAAGACAAGTTAATATCTCTTCTTTTGTGTAGCAGCCTTTCTTTTAACACAATCACAGAGCAGAACCACGCATCGTTAGCTTGGCTTTGGTTCGCCAGGAGACAGCATAGGTGAGTTCCAGAAGGAAAAACAATTCACAAAAGGCAAAGTGACAATGGATGTGGGAGAAGGAAAGCAATCTCTAAATCACCGTAAAATTACTTTTGGGTGGCTGTGGAAACTTTACCATATTATCTTAATTTCTCCAGCATGCGTAAAGTAAATGCCCCAGAGTTACAGAATGTTCCTGACTTCTTTCTGCTTTCTCAAGTGCATCATTCAATAATTAAAATCTATTATATTCCTAGAGCAAAACACTTAGTAACACCTCAGCAGACACTGGGGAGGAGAGAAATGGAATTTTGATAGCAGGTCTGCTAACTTGAGATGAAATCAACTTAATGCTAATTATTTTTCACATTCAGTTTCTATATTTACCAAATGGCCTAACTGTGGGAGAACAGGGTTCTTTCTATGAATGCCTGCTGAATTAATTAACCTTCCCTATCTATGCACATTACCGACACTTCAGGCCCCATTTCAAACTCCATCGGTTGTTCAAATCCCTTTACCCCAGCTCACAGGGATTATTCTCTTCTCTACCTCCATTTGCACTTTTGCTCATATAATTAGCACTTCACATACATATTAAATGTATCAACGATGTACCGTATATGACATGTGCCAGACATCTGATGGGATTTGAAGACAACATGATTACTAACAACAGCTGATTTCACTGAATCCTTACTAAGAGCAGATGTTATTCTAGGTGCTTTCGTGTATATTAAATTATTGAGTCCTTGCTGTCTATGAAGAATGTCCTACTGTTACCCCAATTCTATAGATAAAGTCAACTGAGTTACTTAGTAACTTGCTTAGCATTACTCGGATCATCAATGATGGAACCAGAATTTGGACCCAGACAGCCTGGCTCTAGGACCCTGGCAATTAGTCACTACACTATAGCTGCTTCTCCAAGCCCACATTCCAGAAGCTCATAAAATAAAATAAATGAATAAAAGACAGATATGGAATCAGAAGAGGACACAAAAGTGTGATATGACTGAGCACACTGAGGGAGGGTGACCAACAGACTAGGAGAGGCTAGTAGGAGTTTGTCAGGAACCGCATCCCAAAATCTGGACTTCTTTCAGCAATTACAGATTCATTTTATCTATTTTAAAATGTATGTAAATGGAATCGTACAG
Source organism: Lynx rufus (assembly GCF_022079265.1). Classification (NCBI taxonomy): domain Eukaryota; kingdom Metazoa; phylum Chordata; class Mammalia; order Carnivora; family Felidae; genus Lynx; species Lynx rufus. The sequence goes on from NW_025814856.1 coordinate 124,163,725, forward strand.
TGTAGCTTCTTTGGCATCCGGTTTCTTCCACTCAAAATTCTATTCGTGAGACTCATTCATGTTGTTTGCATGTAGAGATAGTTCATTCTTTCTCTTTGCTGAATTGTATACCTTTGGAAGAATACACCACAAATTATTTACCCATTCTACTGCTAATGAATATTTAGATTGTTTCCAACTTGAGGCTATTAGAAATAGTGTGCCATGAACATTTCTTTCACATCTCTTGGTGCACATATGCAGGCATTTACATTCAGCACATCCTCAGGAAGTGGAATTGTGGGGTCATAAGTGATGTGCACGTTCAGCTTCAGTAGACACTGCCAAAGAGCTTTCCAAAATGGTGCTATCACTCTACACTCTCATCACAGTAAAGAAGAGTTCCCTTGCTCACATCCTTGCCGACTCTTGATATTGTGCTCTTTTTGCCATTTTAGCCATTCTAGTGGCATGTGGTGCCACCTCATTGAGGTTCCTGTTAAATAGCCTTTTAATCTCCCTGCTTCCTCTTTTGCCTCCCTCTGATCCACTCTCCAAATAAAACCCAGAGAAATCCTTTCCAAACACAAATCGGAACGCACCATTCCCCTTCCTAAAACATCCCAGTGGCTCCCTCTGCACTCAGAATGAACCCAAACTCGTAAGCACTGCCTGCAAGTCCCTGCGTGATCTGGCTTCTGTCCACCTGTCCAGCTTCATCTCATGCCAACCACACTCCCTGTCTTCCATGGGGCTCCCGGCACTCCAGCCTCCTTTCTCTCCCGTGAACCAGCCAAGCCCTCTCCCACTTGAGGATCTCTGTGTCGTTCTCTCTGCTGGAACGCAGCCCTCGTCCCTATCCTCCACCCCAACTGCCTACATGCCCAACTGAGATTAATTCTTCAGGTCTCAACTTACAAATCACCTCCTTAGATGAGAACTCTTGTCAGACTTCCCTATCAACAGTTCATTTCCTCTGCAGCACCTACACACCTCCACATCTTACTTCTTTATTTACCTGTTCACATCCTATTTTCTCCACTAGTGTATGAGGTCCACGAGGGCAAAAACATGACTCTTTTGGTCACTACAGCACACCCACCACCTGGCACATAATAGGAGCTCAATAAATTTTTATCAGCTGATGGATTTAATAAATGTATCCTGCTTGGGAGGATCTAAGCCCTTCCTTGCTGAGGAAAATAGATGAAGCAAAATGTTCTGAGATGTTCAGAAGAGAAGCATCATTCATCAGCCTAGCCCTTATTTACTGAGCACCTACTATGAATATGATAAGCCCCATGTATTTTGCAACAAAAACCACATCAGCACTCCCTCTCAATTGTCAACAAACTTTTAATCCAGTATGGATGACCCTAAGGTGCCCTGAGCACCTGCTTCCTACTTCTGACCACTTTATGTAGATTCACCCATACTTCAGAGGTGCAGTAACATTTAAATTTAAATTTAAATTACTTTACCCAGTGTTTTAATTCAGAAAATTTATGTGTAAGGAGGGAGGGGTTCAAATAGTAATGCTAATAAATTATCACCTACAAAATGTGGGCAATTGATAAGAGAAAAATAATAACCATCTATCCTCCTACTACCCAGGAAAAAAATTAGCGAATCTCCTCCAAGTCTTTGCTCTTTCTTTTTTCCTTTACTGTCAGTGTTGTTCAAAAGGCTCAGGTAAGAATATGTCTGGAACTGCTGTATAAAGTAGGGCATTTGGGGGATTCTAATTATTCAGGCTTGCACTATGGGTAGGAGGGAATTAAAGCCCTCTATGCCCACACTGGCAGAAATGAATTGGGAATAAACTGGAGATAGATTATTAAAAGCCAGTGTGGACCTGGCTTCCACCAGGCTTCACCTTCCAAACCTTGCCTTTGTCTCCCCATCAGGGATGCTGGAGAGCCTCGTAGTCCCAACAGCAATTCAGCAAACACTTTTCTGGAATCAAGAGTAAATATAGTATCTCCTATATAGATATATGAACCTAATAGATTCAGAAGCCATATTTGGCCATCATTCCTAGAAGATGGAAGATTGGGAAAAGAACCACCCTGTTACAGGACACCTATTCTTGCTATCTACAATGTTGGACATCTTCTGTAACTTACTTAATCTTCACAATGGCCCTAGAGATAAGCATTATCTCCATTTTGGATGAGGATGTTGAGGCACCATGAAATAAGTGACTTGTCCAGGGCCCCACTTAATAAGTGGCTGGATTTAGCTTGAACCCAGATCTCTCTGGCTCCAAGACCTTATTCAATGACACTGAGAGCTTGCACCTTGGACTTAAACTGTGGGAATACAAGGAGGAAGAACAGGACTTTTCCTGTGCTGGATTTCAAATTGCTCGTGAACCCACAGTGCTGAGTGCAGACTATCTAAAGGGGACTGGGGAAAACATCAAATTAATTGAGATCATCACAGAGTTAGATTACTACTTAATAGACTAGCTAAACACTGGGGACGCGGCCTCAATACAGTCAGAATTGCTAACTGCAGTCTTGTCTGTTTCCAGTGATGCATTTGGATATCTAGCTCCCTGCCAGCACCTTTGATGAGAGTGTGTTAAATACATACTTGGGTAAGGAGCTGAGCCACTGGGAGATGGGTGAAGCCCATTCCAGAGCCCCAGACCACGATGTATTCCACTCTAGACCTCAGTCCCACAGCAAGAGGTCAGAGGCAGGGCATGGGAACAGGATCGACCCCCAAGCTTATTTTGTCCCCAGAGCAGAAGTGCACCAAGTTCCCTAGAAACGCTATGGGTGGGAGGGAAGTTAGGGCCAAAGAGCCAGGAATTGCATCTGCTAACAGAGGGGAATTTTCCAACTAAAACAATTAAGCATGGACATTGGTGCCTTGGGAAGATTTATCCTGTTTTCAATCTTGCTGAGACCTGGGCCTTCCTTCAACTTACACACGTTGCCTCCTCTCTGAATGCTGAAGTTGGGTGTATTGCTTTGCTTTCAAGTATAGGATAGGTGGCCTCAGGAGTAGTGAGAGCTCCATCCCTTGAAGGAGCCAGAAGAGGCTAGATGACCTCTTGAAGGGAACACGGGGGGCCTGATTCAAATTTGACATGAGACATTAATTCAATCACTCATGTTCAAATTCAACAACTATTTACTGATATACAAAGTAGGCCTCATCCCTTAATGGAATTGGCAGGTCAGTGGAAAAGACATGAAAACAAAGGCAGAAGGAAACATGTAATTGCCAATCATGGTAAGTATATGAAGGAAAGAGAGGCATTGTGAGGAATAATAACAGGGAGAATAAGAACTAGTAAGTAGAGGGACAAACTATGTTTTCAAACAACTCGCTGTAGCAGTTGGAAGTCCATTTGGAAGCCATCTCGTTGGCCTAGGAGAGAAATGATGTGCCTTGAGCCAGGTGCCTTGAGCCAGGGGTAGAAGTAGGGCGAAGTGATCCAGTCGGATGCGTATTTTGGACATACAATCAACAGGACGTGGTGGGACTGGAGAGATGAGGGCTTGGAGGAGAGGTGAGGAAAAGGAGAGGACTCCCAAGTTTGGGACTGGACAAGATCATCTGAAATTGTGAGTTTATAGTACCAAATAGATTCCAGAATATGAGACTTCAAAACCCAGATTCATAGGCCAAGAGGTAAGCCAGCCTACCTCTCAGTTAAGCACAGGGCCACCAGAGGCACTAAAGGAATTGCTACCTAAAATACCTTTCTCCTGTAGGGGCTGAAAGGAAAAGAAAGTGAGGTTTTATTCTGGTGCCACAACCTCCCTCTCTGTTCTTCCCCTCCGGCCCCCATACCACACCTTTTGGAAACCCAGGACTCCCATGCTGCGTCCAGCCACTACATTATCTGGGGCATGTATTAATAAAGAATTCCTATAATCATAAGAAAAGCATAGACAGTACTATACACATAGGTGATATAGTAGATAATATTGTAATAATTTTGTATGGTGACAGACGGTAACTAGACCTATCATGGTGCTGATTTTGTAATGTTATAGAAATATCAAATCACTATGTTGTACACCTGAAACTAATATAATATTAGTTTGGATTTTCATGAAATGGGGACCTGCCTGTGTAGCTGGCACCCAGATTAAGAAACAGGAGGGGCACCTGGGTGGTTCAGTTGGTTAACACACAATATTGTATGTCAATTATGATTCAATAAATAGATAAATAACAAAACACAAATAACCCAATAGAAAATGAGCAAAAGATCTGAAAAGACATTTCACAAAAAAGGATATCCAAATTGCCAATAAACACATGAAAAGGTGCGCGACCTCATTAGTCATTAGAGAAACACAAAAGAAAGCCATATTGAGACGCCACGGCATGCCCACCCAATGGCTAAAATGAAAAAGAGTAACAATACCAAGTGGTGGCAGATTCAGAGCAACTAAATTACTCACATATTATTTGTAGGAATTTAAATTGGTATGACTTTGGGGCAAACCACCCCTAGGCACTAATCCAGCAGAAATATGGACATATTTGTGCCAGAAAACATGTATGAGAATATTTTCAGGGGCACTATTCATCACAATCAAACAACGGGGAAAACTCAAATGTCTATCCATAAGAGAATGGATAAAATAAATTGTGACATATTTATATGAATGAATGCTATCTAGAAATGAAAGTGAGGAAACTGGATTTCACGAACATCATGTTGAAAAATGAAACCAAATGCAAAATAGTATTCTCTATGACTCAGTTTATGTGACTTTCAAAAACAGGCAAAACTAATCTCTGGTGATAAAAAGTCAGGACAGTGGAAACCATTGGGGGCAGGGCAATCGAGACTAAAACTGGGTGTAAGGTTTCTCTGATGTTAGTGACATCTGTTTTGTTTTTTTAATGTTTATTTATTGTTGAAAGAGCGAGAGAGAGAGAGAGAGAGAGAGCAGGGGGAGGGCAGAGAGAGACACACACACAGAATCCTAAGCAGTGTCCAGGCTCTGAGCTGTCAGCACAGAGCCCAATGTGGGACTCCAAGCCACAAACTGTGAGATCATGACCCGAGCCAAAGTCAGACACTTAACCAACGGAGCCACCCAGGTGCCCCTCCTGTTTCTTAATCTGGGTGCCAGCTACACAGGCAGGTCCCCATTTCATGAAAATCCCTCAGCCTGTACCTTGTGATTTGTCTACATTTAAATGTATTTGTTTTATACGTCAACAAAAATGTACTTTAAAAACATCTGGCAGTCAAAGATGATACGGCTACAACAAATAACCAAATGCATAGTCAAGGTAAACCAAGGTCACAGCCAGTCAGTGCCATGCACCAAGTCCAAAGAGAATGGATAAAAAAATAATAATAAATAGCAAAATCACTGTAGCCTCAAATATTAATTTTCTGAGCATTTTTAAGGCCTTGATATATTATTATTATAGCATTTGGCTGCCAACTTTTGTTCTGGCTATAGGATTTGGCTGTGTTTTAAAGGTTTGCAAAGGCATTACTGTATCCCTTTCAGGGTAGTCTTTTGTACGTGCATAAATGCTATACATGCACATACCCATCTACTCACAAGGATATGTATGCACACAATAGACATGCGTGACTACAAAACAATGAGAACGATTCCCATAACCACCCACAAAATGAGCCTGAGTATATTATCATCACAACTGGTCTGGGTGTGCATGCTTCTTGCCACCGAATGCTCATTAAAGAAGTCCAAAAACTATTTGAGGAGCTGTTCTGGTCACCAAAACAATTTGTGCTGTATAATGGAAAAAAATACATGCTTTGGAGCCCACCACTTAGCATCTATGTGTCCCCGGACGAGTGATTCAACCTCTTTGACTCAGTTTTCTGCCCAGAGAAAATGGAGGATATACGGCCTAAATTGTCGGACCACGGGGAGCAGTGAACAAAATCATTGACAGGAAAATGCCTGTCATGTACGAAGTCAGCGCTTAACAGATACTAGACAGTTGTAGCAATGCAGCAGACTTTTTTATCTTGCGATTCTATTCATTTTAAAGTAAACACATTAACTTTCTCTATTTCCTCCATAATTTAATGAGAACAAAAGGTCAGGCCTTTTGAACTTGCTTCATAGACTGGACATTTTCAAAAAAAAATGTTTAAAAATATGACAGGCGCTGTCATTTCAGAAAGAAAAGCAAAGATAAGGAAGGGAGGGCATTGGAACCTTACATTTGAATTCATGGAACAGACACCTTTTCAGGTACACACATTAAAAGTAAAAATAAAATGAACCACCAATAAATGAATCAGTGAAAAAAAACGTAAAAACATTAAAAGTCATAAAATGCATTTCATTTCACTTCATATTTTAATCAAATTTCTTTCAGTAAAACTAAATGACCTCCAGTGACAACACATAATTACTGAGAAAGAATAACTTCAGTTGCAATCGTCTAAATAAAGATCCTTAATTTCTGGGTAACTGAACATGTAATATGTCTTTTAAAAAATGTTTTTTCAACATAATCCCACTAACATTTTGTCCACAGTTCATATTAGAAAATGAACCTAGGGATGCCTAGGTGGTTCAGTCGGCTAAGCATCCAACTTTGGCTCAGGTCATGATCTCATGGCTTGTGGGTTTGAGCCCCATGTCAGGCTCTGAGCTGACAGCTCAGGTCCTGGAGCCTGCTTCGAATGCTGGGTCTCCCTCTTTCTCTATCCCTCCCCCACTTATGCTCTCTCTCTCTCTCTCAAAAATAAACATTAAAAAAAAAAGAAAAGAAAATGAACTCATTTTATCTGAATATTCATAGATTAAATAAAGCATGGCACTTTTATATAATGGATATTAAAATGTAAGCATAAAATCAGTATTTTCAAAGAATATTTGATGATTTGGGAAAATGTTCATGAAATATTTCCAAATGGCAAAAAGAGGGGCTATGAAATAGTATTAAGTACAGTGTATAACATCACTTTTTTGATATATATATATGTTTACACAGCCTTAGAACTTGATTTTGAAAAGACAGCTACTCAAATGTTCAGAAGAAGTATCTTTGAATGGCAGGATTGCAGGAGATACATGTTTATTTCTTTAAACTTTTGCCTTTCAAATTTTACACCATAAATATCTATTACTTTTATAATGAGACAAGAAAATAATCTTCTCTTTAAAAATGATCTGTAACTGACTTTTACTTTTTTGATGTTTTTTACATCTTGGCAGAAATCCAAGGGTAGATTTATAAATGCTTCCTTCCCCTATCACTGCTTCTCCCTTATACCTTCTTTCATTTTGACCATTTTGGGGAAACATTTATGAACATTATCATGTAATGTAAAAAAATAATAATAAGCACCTGTTCATAAGTGGTTGCACAGACATATTCAAGATTTTAAGCCTTGAATAGTCTATCTTCAAATATACCAAAAAATGGATATGTCCAAATCTCTTATGGAGACTATGTGTTGAACAGTGAACTCAAGTCTACAGTCTGGCCTATACTTGGGTGTGTGACCCTGGACAAGTCATCCAGCTGCTCACAACCTCTGTCCCTCACTTGAGCCCTCCAGGGACTGCCTTTCCACTTCCCCTGTTCTCCTTGCAAGAAACCCTGTAACACTCAGAGAGTGGCCAAGAAGCCCCAGCAAGGCTGGTGGCATTTGGTCAAAGAGTTCTGTGTTCATTTGTGAGGGCCACCATAACAACGTACCACAGACTGGGTGGCTTAAACAACAGAAATTTATTTTCAAACCATTCCGGAGGCTAGAAGTCCTAGGTCAAGGTGTTGGCAGGGATGGTTTCTTCTGGGGCCCCTCTCCTTGGCTTGTAGATGGCGGTCTCCTCTCTGTGTCTCCATGCAGACTTCCCTTTGTGCAAGTCTGTGTCCTCATCTCCTGTTCTTATAAGTCATAATGGATTGGGGTCCATCCATATGACCATATTTTCCCTTAATTACTTCTTTAAAGGCCATATCTCCAAATACAGTCACATTCTGAGGCAGTAGGGGTTAGGATTTCAACACATGAATTTGCGGCGGATGGGGACACAGTTCAGTTCCCAACAAGGAATGGGTCTGGTAGAGGCAAGAGTCCAATTAAAGATACGGTATGGAACTACCTACAGATTTCCCAAAAGATAGGTAGAGTTCTAGTTTCTTCACACCCTTTTGCAGCAGGGCACTGCTTAGCAAAGTTGCCCTCCAAGTGGGGAATCTTTTGTATATTATCCAACAAGCAACCCGTTCAAGCTGTCATGCCAGCTGCCAGCTCATAGTTCAATTTTAGCAGCACCCCCACTTGTATCCATTAAAGAGAGATTGTTTATGCACTTATTTGAATATTTTACTGCATTTTGCCCTTATTATGTCAAATAAATGTGTAGAAAGTGGGAAAATGACAGGCTGGAACTAGTGATTAGAAACAGAAGTCTCATCACTTACTACAGTTGACGCAAAAATGGGAATTATAGTGTGGGCTTGAATCAGGGACTCTCTCAACTGGGAGTTCACTGAGCTTAAGCTGCTACATATACATCTGTGAAGGAAAAAGAAGAAAAGCTAAAGAACATAGATTAAGTTCCAAAACCAAATGATCAAAGACTGGACCTAAAAGATGAGATGTAACTTGGGATTGGAAAGTGCATTTCAGCTCTCAGAGAATGGAGCTGCCCTTGCAACATCTAAATATCTTGTGCAACCTTCATACATTTGACGTTTGTACCCTTTTCCAGGAACTTCCTATACGAACCTTTCCACAGAAATGAAGACAATTCTGTAGTGGAACTCAGGAACAAACAATTCAGTGAGCATGATTTAAAAGTCCCTAAGAGAGCCAAAGCATAAGAGACTCTTAAAAACTGAGAACAAACTGAGGGTTGATGGGGGGTGGGAGGGAGGGAAGGGTGGGTAATGGGTATTGAGGAGGGCACCTTTTGGGATGAGCACTGGGTGTTGCATGGAAACCAATTTGACAATAGACTTCATTAAATAAATAAATAAATAAATAAATATCCCTAGCCACACCATGGAAGCCTACTTTCTGTCCAAGTCCTGAGTCATAGTCCCTCCTAACCCCATCCCCAGACATTCATATTCCATAGATTCAGTTTTCATGTTTCTTAAATATATTTCTTCCTTTCCACCCCTACTTTCCTAGCTCTTCCTTAGAGAGCTCCTGAATGGGCTCCCTAGTCTTCTAGTCTTCTAACCTTTATACCCCCATTCTCCACCATCAAATAATTCATTTGTTCAATTAATATGTATTTTTTGAGTCCCTATTGCACTCGAGATTCAACCTCAAACAAAGCAGGCACACACCCCGGAGGTAATAGTTTAGTTGCACAGAGAGCCAATTGCTAGAAACGAATAACTACAATAAACTAGCACTATGAGTGCTTGATAGCAAAGAACATGTGCTATAAGAGCAGGCAGCTGGGTGACCCAAACTAGTGCAAGGAAAATGGGAAAAAAATGGTATTAAAAAACATTTACTGCATACATATTCTTTCTTGGGGGAGGACCAGTGAAGAAGAAGGGGGTAAAACATAGGAATGAGCAGATTCTATGAGGTAATGAATAGATGTGAGGCTAAGATGTCTATTAGACATCTGAATAAAGATATCAAAAAAGCATGTGGATGTGTTAGTCCAGAGTCCAGGATCTAGGATGGAGATAAAGAATATGGTGGGGGGGGGGGTTCACTATTTAAAGTCATGGTATTAGATGAGATCACCTAAGGAGGGGAGAGGTGAGCAGAGGGAAAAGACAAGTACTAAGCCTATGTATATCAATTTTTTAGAGGTCACAAAGAAGAGGAACAGCAAAATGGATGAAGAAGAAACAGTCAATGAGTTAAGAAACAGAGCAAGCATAGGAGAAATCACAGAGCAGTGGAAAAGAGGAGACTTCAAAAATGAGGGAGTGAATGAAGCCTTTTCAACAAACGGTGCTGGGAAAACTGAATATCCATGCACAAAAAACATGAGCTCAATATCCACACACAAAAAACAATTAAGTCAAAGTGCATCAAAGACATAACAGCTAAAACTACAAAAACTCTCAGAAGAAAACATAGGGGAAAAGCTTCATGACATTGGACTTGGCAATGATGTCTTGGATACGACACCAAAAGCACAGGCAACAAAAGCAAAAATAGAAAAATTGGACTATATCAACATTTTTTAATGTTTTCTTTTTTGTTGCCAGATTTCCTCTAGTTTTATTTATTTTTTCATTATTTTATGTTTATTTATTTTTGGAGAGAGAGAGCAAGCCAGGGAAGGGCAGAGAGAGAGAGAGAGGAGGAGAAAGAATCCCAAGCAGGCTCTATGCTGTCAGCACAGAGCCTGAACCAGGCTTGAACCCATGAACTGTGAGATCATGACCTGAGCTGAAACCAAGAGTCAGACACTTAACCGACTGAGCCACCAGGAGCCCCTGCACTATATCAACATGTTAAACTTCTGTGCATCAAAGGACACAATGAATTGAGTGAAAAGGCAACCTAAAGAATGTAAAAAAATATTTGCAAATCATACATCTGATAAGAAGTTAATGTCCATAATATATAGAAGGGGCAAAATAAATCCAGAATATATAAAGAAGTCATACAACTCAACAACAACGGGTACAGAGTTTCAGTTTTGCAAAATGAAAAGGTTTCTGGAGATGGGTTGCACAATGTGAATGTACTTAACACTACTGAGCTGTGCATTTTTAAATGGTTAAGGGATGCCTGGGTGGCTCATTCGATTAAGTGCCCAACTCTTGATTTTGGGGACTGGGCCCCATGTCAGTCTCAGCACTGAGCATAGAACCTGCTTGAGATTCATTCTCTCTCTCTCTCTCTCCCCATTCCCCCTCCCCCCGCATGTGGACTCTCTCTCTAAAATAAAAAAAGATGATAAATTGTGTATTATGTGTATTTCAACAAAATCTTAAACACTTTTGAGAAATAAAAAAGTTAAAAATATTTTTTTAATTTTAATTTTTTTTAAACATTTATTTATTTTTGAGACAGAGAGAGAGCATTAACGGGGGAGGGTCAGAGAGAGGGAGACACAGAATCTGAAACAGGCTCCAGGCTCTGAGCTGTCAGCACAGAGCCCGACACAGGGCTCGAACTCACGGACCACGAGATCATGACTTGAGCCGAAGTCGGCCGCCCAACCGACTGAGCCACCCAGGCGCCCCTTTAATTTTTTTTTAAGTAGTACATTTTGCTGACAGGTTAAATAACTGTGTGTAATAAGATATGGCACTGGAGACTTGTTAAAGCCATTTCAGTAGAATGAGCTATACAACCCTGATGGAAATGAAGGTAGGAGAGAGACTGGGAGTGAGGAAATAGCACCAGTGAAGATACATAACGTTTTCAAACTTTTTAGCTTTGAACAAGAGCATAGAGATGAGGCCACAGGTGGGGGAGGATGTGGGGTCAAGGTTGGCAGGGTTAAGATGAGCAATGTTAAAGAATGTTCGCAGGGAATCATGGGACTGTCTAGGGGTGTAGGGTAGCCATTTGGGATCTGCCGTCTTTTAGGTGAAATGAGCCCCACTGGCATGGTGGTGGCCCTTACTCCAGCAGCAATACAGCCGCTTGGGAGGCAGGTGCAGAGTTACTGACTTTAACCTAGCTTTAACCAGGTTGTGGGGTTTTTCTAGGCAATTTTGCTAGAACATAAAACTACTTGAAAAACTAAAGTCTTTTTTTTTTTTTTTTTTTTAAATCACTCTGAAATGCTGTGTGGAGCATGAATGGGACAGGGGCAACCCTGGAGAAAGAAAGTCCACTCAAGAGCCCGCTGTTGCCACTTGCCGAGACACAGAGCACAGAACAGGAGGGAATTTGGGGATTTGGAGAAGTCCACATCGAGTTCAGTTTGGGGGTGGGAGGTCGGGGGCGGGGGAGGGGGGAGGATGCAAGTCTGAGTTTCCCGAGCTGAAGGGAGTCCATGCCCAATACTTTTTCCATAAGGGACTAAGCACAGAAAAAGCCCCCTCAGTGTGAACCCCTATAGCTCTGTAAACACACTCATCATGGCCAAGGCCAGCACAAGCCTGTTTGCATGAGCCATGTAGCATGATGGTTGAGTTCACGGACTCCAGAGCCAAACTTTCTAGTTTGAGTCTTAGCTCTTGCTACTTATCAGCTGGAACAAGTTATTTAACCTTTCTGCTTCACTTTCTTTATCTGTAAAATGATGAGTACAATAGTACCTACCTCACAGGTTGCTATAGATAAGGCAAGTCACTATATATAAGGTAGTTAGGAAAGTAATAAATCACAAACACTATAGGACTACTTGCTATCAATATTATGAATAACTCACGACCTTGAAGAAAATTTAGCAGATATATTTATTCATCCACTCCGTTGTTCATTCATTCAATAAATGTTGAGATTCTCCAGTACTAGCAGTCAGAGATAAATCATACCCTAATTCTGCTCTCAAGAAGCTTAAACTAACACAGATTAAGACGTGCAGAATTTTACATTTTCAACCCCAATCTGAAGAGCAACTTCAATTAACTGATAACAAATATTACTGGAATATATGCATCACCAGAAAAAAAAAACATTCAAATACTTCTCTTCTAAAGTCAAAGTCATGTGTTTATCTTGCTTCATATATATAATTCTTCCTTTTATATGTCTATCTTTAGGTGATATATTTTACTTCAATGTTTTATATATGAGTGTACATACATATATATGTATATACACAAATACGTCATCTTGTTTTGCTTTTGAAAAGCAAAACACCCAGGTGCCTGAGTGGCTCAGTCAGTTAAGCACCTGACTCTTGATTTTAGCTCAGGTCATGATCTCATGGTTCATGAGTTCAAGCCCCGCATCGGGCTCTCTGCTGTCAGCACAGAGCCCGCTTCAGATCCTCTGTCTCCCTCGCTCTCTGCCCCTCCCCACTCTCTCCCTGTCTCTCAAAAATAAGTAATAAACATTTTTTTTAAATAAAAATAAAAAGCAAAAGTATTTGAAGAACAATGGTCAATTCTAGAGAACCAGGCATCACATAAAACCAGTTGTATGCTCAGCCACAAAAGCAATGGTGTGGGGAGGTGTGGTGGTTCAGAGCACAGAGTCTGGAACAGACTTCCTGAGTTTAAATCCCAGCTCTCCTATTCACTAGTTGTGGGACCTTATGCAAATGAGTCCTCTTTGTGCCTCAGCTTCTCTTTTGTAAAATGGGAATATAATAGCACCTTATAGAGTTGTGTGGCTTAAATGAGTTAATAAACATGAAGCACTTGGAATAGTTAGAACCTGTAGTGTTAGCTATTATTATCATAGAGAAATGTTCCACCAAAATTTTTGTACTTACTTATTTTGCGCTTATTTATTTTTAAGCCCAATTTAGCATTCAAGTGATTTTACAAACTCTGTAATATGCACCCTCAGCAAAGGACAATCTAGATTTTACATGAGATAAGTTGGTACGGGCCTTTCTCATTAAATAAGGGCTGTTAGGAATTGTTAATTCGGTCACTAGTCTGAAGCTTGAACCTGCCACCAGAGGGCGCCAACAATGCGTTTCTGACAAAGCTGTGCAAAGGTGACCGTCAGGCAATACAGAAACAGATCAATATCCACCAGAATTACTTCTGGGTCTACTCCAGCCGGGCTAAAACAAGATTTTCTTTACATTTAATCATTCATTCATTCATTCATTCATTCATTTTTGAGAGAGAGAGAGACAGAGTGCAAGCAGGGAAGGGGCAGAGAGGGAGACAGAATCTGAAGCAGGCGGCAGGTTCTGAGCTATCAGCACAAAGCCCCACCCAGGGGGCGGGGCTCGAACCCACGAACCATGAGATCATGACCTGAGCAGAAGTGGGATCCTTAACCAATTGAGCCACTCAGGTGCCCCATGTTTTTTTTCCTTACATTTAAAGATCCAATTTTGGCAATTTAGGAACCCCTGGTTTAAAGAACTTTCTGATTTAAATGATTGGTAATATTTGAGTTTTAAGCCACATACCCCACACCAAGCTTGTTCCAAGTCTCTTTTCCTTCCTCATAGACGGTGAGCTGGGTTCACAAGCCACCAAGAGTGGGCCCTACCAACTCTGTAAGGAAAGTTAGTGCGTTCATGCTGTACCTCTTTTCCCCCAGTGCACGAGAGGATATTGTGTTTGAATTACCATCCACATCACTCCGTATTACTCAGGTATATGTAAAAATATCTTCAAGTGTACATTTTACTTGTACCTAATAATTGCATACTCTGCTGAGTTGCTCTTTAAATCTGTCTCCACTGTAACACTGTGGTTCCCCATTTACAGCCTGCTTTGCAATACATTATCTTTTGTAATTTCCCAAAGTCTCTGGCTTTTTTTTTTTTTAATGTTTTATTTATTTTGGGGAGAGAGAGTGAGCAGGGGAGGGGCAGAGATAGAGGGGGACAGAGGATCCTAAGTGGGCTCTGAGCTGACAACAGTAGCCTGATGTGGGGCTTCAACTCACGAACCGTGAAATCATGACCTGAGCTGAAAATGGGATACAAGGGACTGAGCCACCCAGGTGCCCCCAAAGTCTCTGGTTTTAATTAATCCACTTAAAACCCATTTCAAAGAAAATCGATGCATTTTTGTCTTTAAATTTTATTCATTTGTACATAGGCCAGTATTTTCATCTTTTTGGCAACTCTGTAATAACATTTTATTTATTTTTTTAAATATTTTTAACGTTTACTTACTTTTGAGACAGAGAGAGACAGAGCATGAACGGGGGAGGGTCAGAGGGAGAGAGGGAGACACAGAATCTGAAACAGGCTCCAGGCTCCGAGCTGTCAGCACAGAGCCCAACGCGGGGCTCGAACTCACGAACCACGAGATCATGACCTGAGCCGAAGTCAGACGCTTAGCCGACTGAGCCACCCAGGCGCCCCTGTAATAACATTTTAGATCCACGTTGTATGTCATTATCCACACAGTATCATTTGGCCTTTTAAAAAGTCAACTATTCCTCAATGATATTGAATTTTTTTGTATTGTTCGGGAAATCATTTGAAGAAAATGTAACTATTATACACCTGGATGGAATAGAAATTTAGATACTATAGTTGCACAAAATTTGTTCTAGTTCACTCTCTGTCAGAGCTCAAGTCTTAACAGTGTATGAGACCTACATATCTGGCTCCGTTTCCTCTCTGGCTTGTCTCCTGCTTCACTGTCCCCTGTCTTCTTGGCTCATTCTATTCTGACCTCCGCACCAGCCCTTGAACATGCCAGGCACACCACCATCTTGAGGCTTCTACAGTGCCTGGTCTCTTCCTTTTTTGCTCTTTCCCCCAGACATCACTTCCTACCTCAAATACTACCCCTTCAGTGTGTTCTTCCCCGACCACCCTGTATGAAATCAAATACCTCCAGCATCCTCGATTCTCCATCCCCTGCTATCTTTTCCCACAACATTTATCACCTCGACCACATTGTGTCACTTTCTTTACTTTTTATGTATTGTCTGTCTCCCCCTCCTGGAATATAAGCTCCACAAGAGCAAAGACTTTTGTCTGCTTTGTCCTATTAGGCATCCATGGGACCTAGAACAGTGCCTGGTCTGTATGATGTTCAATAAGTGTTTTTTAAACTAACAGAAAGGTGTTCAAAATATTAAAATGTCCTGAGTCACATCTCTCCATCATTTAAAATTGTGAGGATTGCAGGTGCCTGGGTGGCTCAGTCGGTTAAGCATCCAACTTAGCTCAGGTCATCATCTCACGGTTCATGAGTTCGAGCCCTGCATCAGGCTGTGTGCTGACAGCTCGGAGCCAGGAGCCTGTTTTGGATTCTGTGTCTCCGCCCGCCCCCCCTCTCTGCCTCTCCCTGGCTCTCACTGTCTCTCTCTCAAAAATAAATAAACATTAAAAAGAAAATTTTAAAAATAAATAAAATTGTGAGGATTGCATCTATTGCCCATTTGCATTTTTAGCTACAACAGAGGTTGCGCTTAGTCATCAGCCTTAAATGGTGCTTAGTTTTGTTTATTTATTCATTTTGAGAGGGAGAGAGAACACACACAAGCTGGGGAGGGGCAGAGAGAGAATCCCAAGCAGGATCTGCACTGCCCATGGGCCTCAATCTGACGAACGCCATGAAATCATGACCTGGAGCAGAAAACCAAGAGTCGAATCCACTGAGCCACCCAGGTTTCCCAAATGGTGCTTAGGTTTTGAAACAGAGAATAACTAGAGCTTCAGCCTCATATCATTCCCCTTCTAACATGATCATACAGCCATATCTTCTGGAAAAAATCCCTCACCCAGAGCCTGAGGATCCCCCGATCCCTGAAGTTCCCACATAATGTTTTCCCTTCTCATGTATAGAGTGGATCTGTGACTCTTCTCCAACGTCCCTAAGCCTGCCACTGAGCCTCTCCCAAGATAACATGCATGTCCACAATGAAAAGGAGGAGTGGAGAGGCCACAAAGCCCCTATGAATCTAAAAACCACTTTCATTTTTCTCTATGTGTTTCTATAATACACTCAAGAGAAATCTGTCTCTCAATGCTCCAAATGAAGTAAAAGAATTGTGACTGTCTGTCACCATGGCCCCCAATTTTTTCCCCGAGGAGAGTAATAAAAAATAACCAGATGACATCGAAAATACCAACCATAAAAAAAAAAGCTGACAACTTAGACTTCACTAAAATTAAAAACTTTTGCTCTTCAAAAGATACCATTAAGTAAATAAAGACAAGTCACAGACCAGGAGAAAATATTTGCAAATCATAAAACTGAAATGATTTGTATCCAGAGTATATATTTTTTAAAGTCTTACAACTCAGTGAGATGACAAACAACCCCATTTAAAAACAAATGGGCAGGGCACCTGGGTGGCTCATGGCTGAGCATACAGCTCAGGTTGTATGAACTCACAGTTGGTGAGTTCAAGCCTCACATCAGGCTCACTGCTGTCAGCAGGGAGCCCACTTCTGATCCTCTGTCCCCCTCTCTCTGCACCTCCCCCGATCATGCTCTCACTTTCTCTCTCTCTCTCAAAAATAAACATTTTAAAAAATAATAAAATTAAAAAATTAAAACAAGTGGGCAAAGATGTAAATAGATATTTCACCAAAGAAAATATATGGATAGCAAATAAACACATGAAAAGATATTCAGTGTCACTGGTCATTAAGAAAATGCAAATCAAAACCATAACGAGATACCACCACACCCCCTAGCATAAAGGCTATAATTTAAAAAAGGTAGATAGTATATGTTGGTGAGGATGTGAAGAAATGGAAATGTAAAACGGTACAGCCACTTTGGAAAACAATTTGACAGTTTCTCAAAAAGTTAAACACGTACTTAGCAAATGACCCAGCAATTACACTCCCAGGTATCCACCCAAAAGAAAGGAAAACATATGTCCACACAAAGACTCTCATAAGCAAAATGTTGATAAAACCAAAAACTAGAAACTTAAATGTCCATCAGCTGGCAAATGGATAAGCAAAATGATACATCACAGAGTGGAATCAGGGCCAGCTTCATGAGAATGTAGCCTCCTGCCAAGCTAATACCCGGGTAGCACATGGTATTAAATTTTTTTGAGCAATTGAAGAAGAGTGGAACTCTATAGGCCAGTCTCTGTCTTAATGGATCTGGCAGTTTTTGTGATATTGGAATAAGAAAGAATCAAGAACAATTTCATTGTGGTAGGCAGAATTCTAAGATGACCCTCAGGAATTCATGGTCATGCCCTATATAATCTCCTTCCCTTGAGTGTAAGTAGGATCCGTGACTTTCTTCTAGCCAACAGAATATGACAAGGATGAAGATATTTTACAGATGTAATTAGCATTCCATATCAATTTGTTTTGAGCTAATTAATCAAAAGGGAGGTTATTAGGGGTGGGTCTGACTTAATCAGGTGACACCCCTCCCTGAGGTCAAGGATCCTCCTTGCTGGCTTGATTAAGTAAGCTGCCATGTTGAGGAAATCTACATATCAAAGAACTATGAGTGGCCTCTAAGACCTGAGGGCAGCCTTTGGCTGAAAGGCAGCAAAATGCTAGAGTCCTCAGAAAGCTGGAAGAAAATTAATTTTGCCAGTAACATAGATGAGCTTAGAAGCAGACACTTCAGGTAAGAATGCAGTCCAGCCAACATCTTGACCGCAGCCTCGTGAGATCCTCCGCAGAGGATGCAGCTAAGCTGTGCCAACCTCCCGACTCACTGAAACTGGAAAATACTAAATGTGTGCTGTTTATGGTGATTCATTACACAAGAGAAAACTATACTCTGGACTATACACTTGAACACTATACACTTTGTGTGATGCCACACAACAGAGGCATCCCTAACTTTGTCCAGAGCTAAGATAGATTATTACATCTAATAAAACCACCTGAGCTGCTGTGCTCCTGGTGTAGACTGTAAGTGTGGCAACTGTGTTTACTGAGCTAAAAATCAGCATCCATAATCTGATGACTGCACATGACTTTACAGGAAAATGGGACTGGGTCTGAGCTCAGTTTTATCACATGAAGAACAGAATCGGTGGTTAAACAGAGTGGCTAAGATTAACAACTCAGGAAACAACATGCTGGCGAGGACGTGGAGAACAGGGAACCCTCTTGCACTGTTGGTGGGGATGCAAACTTGTGCGACCTCTCTGGAAAACAGTATGGAGGTTCCTCAAAACGTTAAAAATAGAACTAACCTACAACCCAGGAATAGCAATACTAGGAATTTATCCAAAGGATACAGGAGTGCTGATTCATAGGGGCACATGTACTCCAATGTTTATAGTAGCACTTTGAACATAGCCAAATTATGGAAAAGCCCAAAGGTCTATCAACTGATGAACAGGTAAGGAAGATGTGGTTTATATATACAATGGAATATTACTTGGCAATGAGAAAGAATGAAATCCTGCCTTTGCAACAACACGGATGGAACTGGAGGGTATTATGCTAAGCGAAATAAGTCAGTCAGAGAAAGACAGATATCATATGTTTTCACTCAAAAGTGGACCTTGAGAAATTTAACAGAAGACCATGGGGGAAGGGAAGGGGGAAAAATAGTTGCAAACAGAGAGGGAGGCAAACCATAAGAGACTCTTAAATGCAGAGAACAAACTGAGGGTTGGAATGGCAGGGAGAGGGGGAAATGGGTGATGGGCATTGAGGAGGGCACTTGTTGGGATGAGCACTGAGTGTTATATGTAGTGATGAATCATGGGAATCTACCCCCAAAACCAAGAGCATACTGTATACACTATATGTTAGCCAACTTGACAATAAATTACATTTTTTAAAAAAAGGATAGGCGGGGCGCCTGGGTGGCGCAGTTGGTTAAGCGTCCGACTTCAGCCAGGTCACGATCTCGCGGTCCGGGAGTTCGAGCCCCGCGTCAGGCTCTGGGCTGATGGCTCAGAGCCTGGAGCCTGTTTCTGATTCTGTGTCTCCCTCTCTCTCTGCCCCTCCCCCGTTCATGCTCTGTCTCTCTCTGTCCCAAAAATAAATAAACGTTGAAAAAAAAAATTTTTTTAAAAAAAAGGATAGGCATTAATAAAGGGACACAAATACAGCAAAGAAAAAGGAGGAGGAGGAGGGGAGGCGGAGATGGTGGTGGCTAAAGATGAGATCTGTGAAAGGGCCTTGAACAGTATCTGGCACACAATAGGTGCTCAATAAATGTTACTTTATTCTTTACCTATATGAAGACTCCTCCTCTGCCTAATCCAAAATGTGAGTATGCATTTTAGCACTGGCATTCCACAGACAATAGATCCATTTTCATTTTCATATCTGGGGTAGGAGGGCTCCCTAGGAGGCCAGGTACCATAAGCCGGTGACTCCCTGAAGCTCTTATTACACCACCAAATGGGCCCTGTCATATGCAGGTGGGCTCATTTGTACTGTCCACTCCTACATTAAACAGCAATAAGTGACCAAGAGCTACCAGTTGCAGCTCAAACTTATGACAAAGAATTCTAAATCCTTTTCTCCCACACAACCAAAGCTTGTAAGACATCTCCTTGTAGAAGCTATTCTAACAGAACCACCAGGGGGCGTCATGAGATCAAAGAAACAACCAGTAAACCCTCTCCTCAGAGGGGATTACTTGAAATTTATTTTCAAGTGTCAAGGACCTTTCCCAAGACCCTCAACAAAGGTAGCCCTTAAGGTGACCTGTGGCTTCCTGGGGGAATCTCCAGATACGGCAGAAAGTTCAGGGACTGAACCAAAAAAACTGCACTTGCAGTTAATAAGGCAAGCTCTGAACTTTTGACTAAATAGAGTCTAGGGAAGGCAAGATGGCTGGGGTCTTCTCAGTCTTGCAGCAAGCTAAGCCTCTTTTACTCCTCACCACAGATTCACAGTAACTGCAGCACCTCAAAAGGTGAAAAGATTTCTGCTGAAAACAAAGAGAAGGCATCTCAGCATTCAGTATCACAATACTGTTCTCTTTCCTACTCTGCCTTCCCAACCCCTGTCCCAATTCTCTTCCTCTGTTCCTGCTTCTTCACCAGATCTGGTCAAGAAGATAGACTTCTGGTCTAGAAGATACACATCTAGAGCCCAACATGTCAAGATCCAGCAAGTTCCAGCATAAATAGCACTACTTCTCTTAGCCTTCCCAGACTCTCCACACCTGGATGAATGAATGCTCCCTCATCAGAATTTCCTTCCCTCTTTGTTCCTCTAAGACATCTCCTAATGTGCTGTATTACAGTTATTTGTTTATTCATCTACGTTCCAAGCAGATGCAAGGGGAGGGACCATGATTTATCTATCTTAGCAGCCTCCTGGTTGATCCCAGGGTCTGGCAAAAACAAACATCACCTGAATGAAAACAAAACTTAATTACACCCATTCTCATCACTGCAAATTTATGAAATAAATACTTCCTAAAGGAGCTTCAAGGTTTTACAAATAGTAGAGCTGGTTTTCCTCAAAGGTCCAATCTAAGCTAAGATGCAAATTTATTTCCGAAGTCCCCCCATGATACTCTTGAGTGTAAAGTATAATCTACTGTATATGGCCGTTTTTTATTTCACAGGGATGTGTTCCTCATTGAGAGGAATTTCATCAATAATATCTTGAAAGATGATTGTATGACAAGATCTGTAACCAATGCACAGAATGGACAAAGGGGGGAACCAAGATCAGATGGGGAAAAAATGATGTGTTCCATCACAGAGTGGATGGATGGTCTGTCAGGGACATTGTGGAGGACAGGGATGGGACACTGGAGCAGATGATCACCAAGGCTTCACCCAACCCTCAGACTTTAGAACTCCAGGAAATCAGGAGTATTCTCATCCAAGACACTGGTGAGCTGCCAAAGACCCCAGAATGTCTCCCTGGGAAACTTTGTGTTTCCCATGCACTGGGAGAGCAAAGAATAAAAATGTTCTGTCCCTTGTTAATTACGATCTTGCCTTGATGACATTAAGAGATAAGTGGTGCTTAATGAAATAAAACCTTGCTAACTAGGGAGCTGTTAAAAGTGGACACAAGCCAGAGGACATGGGCCCTGGGGGAAATGAAGTCATTTGTGCTTAAGTGTTTTAAATTATCCAGAATCTTGTTTGGATGAGCACAATCTAGGAGTATACTCACAAAGCATCATGGAAATTGTAAAAATGTAAAAGAAATCCACAACAGAAGTACCATGTACACTTTGTTGAGAATGCTCACCCTGTGAATTAGCTGATGGCTTGTTAATTACTTTATTTAATGTGCCATGGTTCCCTAATCATCCACTTCTGCTATTCTAGCCTTGCTTTTCCAGATTTATATTGAATTCATTACACCTGCTACTTCACATATAAAACTTATTGACTTTACAAACAAATGATGAATAAGTGTATTCTAGGCTCATTTTTTTATGATGAGGATTTTTCCTTAATTTTTTTAACTCACATGTGCAGATTAAAACGGTGCTTTATTGATTTTGACAATGAAAATAGAGCAAATCTTGAGGAGCACTTATTGTGTGTTTATATAGGTTACCTTATTTAATAGTCTCAACAAGCATACAAGGTAGGTAAAGTTATTATCCCTATTTTATAGATGAGGAGACTGAGGCAGAGAAAGAGAATTTTGAGAGACTTTAATAAACTGCTTGATAAGCCATCAGATAGGTTGGGATCAGAATCATTAACACAGCTTCGCCTTCTACCTGTCTGACCTTTGATGAATATTAGCCAAGACACTAGATGTGCTGTAAGCCCTGCATTTCTGTAGTCTCAGTATAGCTGTGCCAATCAGCTGTCTCCTGTTCTATGGGGAGAATACTGGCAAAAGCCCTGAGAACTTGTTTGACCAAATGTCTAGGCTCCTTTTCATACCTAATCCTCCCTGGATTAGACAAGGGAGAGTACAGGACTCACAGAATGGAGAGTCCTAGAGGGGACATGCTCTCCTTTCTACACACACCTTAATCTG
The DNA here is from genome assembly GCF_022079265.1 of Lynx rufus. NCBI lineage: Eukaryota > Metazoa > Chordata > Mammalia > Carnivora > Felidae > Lynx > Lynx rufus. The sequence goes on from NW_025814856.1 coordinate 124,186,095, forward strand.
AAAATCTACACACACACCTTAATCTGAAAAAGGCCTGTCTCCACTTTTGAGCATATCATTTGTGTAGAAAAACCTTAGGAGACTGTGATGTAGTTTAACAGTATATAATCCAGAGAAAATGTAAAATAAAACATATGCTTGAATTTAAATTTGAGCCATCTTTTAAAATATGCATTATCATCTTTCTGTTGTTGACTCTGGAGACTGGCTTCAGTATAGAAACATTTCAAGAGGAAACAACATAGTGGACTCTGGGGAATTAAAGTGTGGGGAAACGCTTGAACAGAAAGGGCGTGTTCTAACAGAATTAGGTGGACCATCCTGGGTGCCCAGCTTAGGGGGGGGAAGTTCTGAGATCGGCAGATACTTGCTTCAAATTCACTTTAAACAGCTCCTACTTCCCTTTGCTTGCCCGGACGGAACGTCAAGGCTCTAACACCAGTATTTCTTTATCTATAGTGCCATCAGGGGATTACATGCCTTCGCTGTCATGATATAGATCACCGGAGTCTGGACTTCCACTGCTCCTCTCCATGCAATGTGCGATTGATGTGATGTTGGCATTTGTCTGCAGAGGCTCTTCATCCTGCTTGTGGGAGAAGATACACATCTAGAGCCCAAGCTGTCAGAGGTGTCCAGCTCCCTCTGGGACCTCCAGTGATTATGGGTTTGTTCTCTACCTCTAATTAGCAATTCTAAAGTTTTCAAATTTGTGCCAAAGCACTTATATGGAACAGGCGGTGGCCCCAGGAGGAGTCAGCTGGCTTTATGCCCTTGACCAGAGCCCTCCTGCATCCCTAGGAGAAGCTGCCTGACACAACTCCCGTCTTATTTTATGTCATACTATGTTCTGTTTTCTTTCTTCCTCCTTCACATCCCACTCAGTGTCTGTCCACCACCAAAGTACGTGTCTTTCAGATGTCCCCAAACCAAATCAAGGGACTGCCAACACCCTCCAGAACAAGCTAACCAAATACAGCAGCATCTTTTCTTCTACGTTCCCAGCAGGCATTTCTGTCTTTTGAAATTTAATGTTGACTTCCAAGGCCAGAGAAAGTGGACATTGGAAAGGAACAATTCTGGCATGCTGAGTAGCAGCCCAATGTCATCACATGATAGAACTGGCTGCAAATCGTAGCCCCTATCGCTGACCAGCTAGGGCTCTAGCGCGTGCTTACTCTTCAGGTTGCAGTGCCTTCATTAGCTAGGGGAGCTAATAGTACAGACTACTCTTCCTTCACAGGGGGGTGGGGAGGATCAAATCAGGAAGTGCTGGGGCGCCTGGGTGGCTCAGTCGGTTGAGCGTCCGACTTCGGCTCAGGTCATGATCTCGTGGTCCGTGAGTTTGAGCCCCGCATCGGGCTCTGTGCTGACAGCTCAGAGCCTGGAGCCTGTTTCAGATTCTGTGTCTCCCTCTCTCTGACCCTCCCCCGTTCATGCTCTGTCTCTGTCTCAAAAATAAATAAACGTTAAAAAATTTTAAAAAAAAAATTTAAAAAAGAAATCAGGAAGTGCTAGGCTCTGTAAAAAGACTAGACTTGGGGATTCCATGGGGACAGAGACTGGCTTGGGTCCTTGTAGACGACCTCTGCACCCTCAGAGCCTAAGAAGAGAGCTAGACACATAGCACAGTCAACATTCATAGAGCATTAGCAGGTGCAGGGCTCTGTGCTAACACATTAACTCATGTAATCTTCACCACAGTATGAGCAAGAACTATTACTACTCCCATTTTACAGGTGATGAAACTGAGTATTGGAAAGTTAAGTAATTTGCTCAAGATCATGCAGTTGGTAAGTAGCAAAGGAGGGATTTAGATTCAGCACACTAGATCCCTCTCTCTTGCTTTACTTTTCTCCATAGCATATGTCATCATCCAATATTACACGTAGGTTTGTGCACAAGTGTATGCATACATGTATGTATATTATATATATTACATACCTATTTATTTACCATCTATCTCTCTCACTAGGATTTAAATTCCATAAAGACAGGAACTTTCGCCTGTTTTGTTGCATTTTTATTTCCAATGCCTATAACAGGAAACATGTAATAAATAAGTGCTCAGGTAATAGTTAATGAATTAATGAAAGAATCTAGCCCGAAGCTTACACTCTTAACCACTAGCTGTTCTTTCTATACTATTTAAATGTAAACTCTGCGAATGTAAGGGATTGTTATTAAATGTTTTTTGACCCAAACCATTGTGTTCCATTCTGCTCCACTCAGCTCCATTTCCTCACTGTCCCCAGTAAAACCGTGTCTTTCCCATTGCAGAGCCTTTGCTCATGGCCAATGCCTTCTTGAAATGCCTTCTTTCCTGCCTGGCACCCAGCCAAATCCTACCCACCCAGACTTCAAAGTCAATTCAAACCCCATGTGCACCAGTAAGTCTTCTCCAATCCTCCAGCCCACACATGTCCATCTCTCCTCTGAATTGTCCTATAATTACAGATGAACTTAATTTGGTATTTTATATATATATATATATATATATTTTTTTTTTTTTTTTTTTTTTTTTGAGAAGGAGAGAGCATGAGCAGGGTAGGGGCATAGAGAGAGAGGGACAGAGGATCCACAGAGGATTCCGCACTGACAGCAGCAAGCCCTATGTGGGGCTCGAATTCACAAACTGCGAGATCATGACCTGAGCCAAAATTGAACACTCAACCAACTGAGCCACCCAGGTGCCCCTAATTAGGTATTTAATTTCTTTAATCAAGTAGAGTCTCCTTACTTGATGGCAGATTCTTGGTGGGGACAAGGACGATGTCTTTCTTGACTCTGAACCCCCACACAGAACGTAGCAAGGACCAGGCACACGCTAGGTGTTCGGTGACCATCACTTACAGGGAAAAGACCAACTGCTCAGCTCACCTTCCTGGCCTGGCAGTGCTAGAACGTGGGGACTGACCTATCTGGAATGAAGAGAAGCAATTAATGGGCCCTCTATGTTTTCCACTAAATGTGAATTTTATTTGTGATCTATAAGGTGTGTGGGCACAGAATATGATCAGTAAGATGAGAGGCCCAAAACAAACTGCCCACCCCTATTTGTTGCTATGGTGTTACCAAAGGCAGTAACAACACATATCCAATGGATTCTGAGAGGACGAAACACAACACTGAACTCACTGAACTCAATGGCAGTTTCCCCCCCTCTTCCTCAAACATGCAGTTCTCATTTTGAAAACCAGCGTAATCTGACTTGACTTCAACAGGAAGCAGCAGGAGAAAATTCAGCACTATTCTGACTCTTGTGCATTCAAATGCGATGAAGTTAAGAGCTTTGTAGAAGGAGAAACCCAGGGCCAGCTTCCTGGGTGTGCAGCATGTGCAATCACACAGGGCTCTGCCCTCAGAAGGGGCCGCACTTCAATTAATGCTGTACTGTCCTCCTCTTGATATGCTTACTAATTTTCAAACAAAGGACCCTGCATTTTCATTTTGCATTGGGTTCTGTAGCTTATGAAGCCGGTCCTGAGGAAACCCCTGGGGACATAGAGAGAAAGGCACATTGGCTTCTGTTCTCTGAAGGTATAAAATCCCATTTCTGAGGGGCGCCTGGGTGGTTCAATCAGCTAAGCACCCGACTTCAGCTCAGATCATGATCTCACAGTTCGTGGGTTCAAGCCCCACGTCGGGCTCTGTGCTGACAGCTCAGAGCCTGGAGTCTGCTTCAGATTCAGTGTCTCCTTCTCTCTCTGCCCCTCCCCTGCTTGTGTTCTATCTCTCGTTCAAAAATAGATAACACTTAAAAAATTTTTAATCCTGTTTCTGAACTCAGAGCTCAGGAGTGGAAAATGTGAAGACAGAAGGCAATAGGAAACCCACAGAGTGATCTATAATAACAGCAGCAGCAACAAACACTATCAGAGCTTTATGAGTATTAACTCAAATAAGTGTATTTGAGGCTTTTCTTCCAACAAATGGATCAACATGATGCATAAATGGCCTATCAATTTTATTTAAGTGAACACTTCTAAAGTGCTTAAAATGTTGGGGCAGGGCAAAAAATAAAAATAAAAAATAAAGTGCTTAAAAATGTTTCATTAAGGAACTAAAACATCATGCAAACACACACTTGTATGTTCACTGTTGGCTAATGCTGTTCACACCTAGCTGCTGCCTAAAAGTTGCTAAAACAAGATCAGCATTTCCCTGCTAAAAACCTATTTCTCTTAAAATTAACAGTCCCTGCAATAACAGACACCACGTACTGAGTCCTTACTGTGTCCCAGGATTTGCTCTATGTGTTTTACATGTACTAACCCAGTTATTCCTCATAACAACCCTACTGGCTCCATGCTAGTATCATTCCCATTTTTATAAATAAGGAAACTGAGGCATGGACAAGGTTAGCAACTTGCTCAAGGTTGTACAGCTTATAAGTGACATCTGGGACTTGGCGTCCGAACTCTTAAACCTATGCTCGCTTTAACTTGGCTCCCGAGGTATCGTGAGGCACTGCCCGCCACTCATCTCACATCACACACACTGCCCCCAATTTCTACATTCCACCCACGTGGACTTTACATCACATCACACTCACTCTGCTCCTTGAAGTCTCTCATTCTTTATTTACACTGCTTCCTCTATCTTGAACACTAACCTCTACCCTATCTCCCTCCTCCCAAAAATATCCCTTGCTTTTGTCTACCCAAATCCTGTGCCTCCCTCCAAACTCCACTCAAATATCACTTCCTCTGGGAAGTCTTCCCAGATACCCCCAAGCCAGCTTGAACCTCCCTCTTATACATCCTGAAAGAAACCAAGAGTTTCCTTCATAGCACTTCTCAGTTGGTGAATAACCATGATTTAAGTCACTATTTGACTAATGTCTGTTCTCCCCCCTGGTTTGTATATCCAGGAAGTCAGGTACTGTGCCTGTTTCTGCTGCCCTTTGTATTCCCAGTACTTGGTGGAGTATCTGACTATGGTACACACACAGCCAACACTCACTGAACGAATGGCATGGATGGATGCTGCTATGGATGAAGCTCTGTGTCCCCCCAAAATTTGTATGTTGAAAGCCTAACTCTCCATGTGATAGTAGCAGGAGATGGGGCCTTTGGGAAGCGATCAAGCATGAAGGCAGAACCCCCATGAATGGGATTAATGCTTTTATGAAAGACCCCAGAGCGTTCCCTTGTTCCTTTTGTCCTATGAGGACACAGCAAGAAACTGGCCATCTATGAACCAGAAAGCAGACCCTCACCGGCACCAAATGGATAAATAAAATGAAGTCTATCCATACAACGGAATGTTATTCAGCCATAAAAAGGAATGAAGCACTGATACGTGCTACAGCATAGAAGAGCCCTGAAAACATTGTGCTATGAAAGAAGTCAGTCACAGAGGGCCACATATATGATTCCATTTACATGAGATGCCCAAACCAGACAACTCTATAAAGACAGAAAGTAAATTAGTGGCTCTTTAGGGCAAGGAGAGAGAGGACTGGGATGAAATGGGGAGTGACTGCTAATGGATAAGGGATTTCTTTTTGAGGTAATGAAAACAGTCTAACGTTGACTGTGGTGGTGACTGCACAACTCCTGAATACACTAAAACCCCCTGAATTGAACATTTTAAGCGAGTGAATTATTCAGTGTGTGAATTGTATCTCAGATAATGGCCACAAAACTCTTTGACACTCCTTGTGTGGAAAAGAAGAATGTTCTCTCCTTTTGAATTTGGGTGGACTTGTGATTCCTTTGGCTAATAGGGTGTGACAGGAGTGACATTATGTGACTTCCAGCGCAAGATAGTTTGCGGGAGCACACTTGGTGTCCTGAGTCACTGTGTAAGAGCTCAGCCGCATTGAGGCTACCAGGCTGGAGCCCAAACCATGTGGAGAGGCCTTCTGTCTTCCAGTCATTCCAGGCATCGGACCTGTGAGTGAATGAGCCTCAAGAAGACTCCAGCCCCGGCCAAGAGTCACCCTGCCTTCATGTGTTCCCTGCTGAGGCAGCCCTTGGACACCATGGGACAGAGACAGACTATGCCCACTGTGTCTGCCCTAATTCCTGATCCACTGAATCATAAAATGGCTGTCATTTTAAACTCCTAAGTTTGTGGGGCGCCTGGGTGGCTCAGTCGGTTAAGCGTCCGACTTCAGCTCAGGTCATGATCTCACGGTCCGTGGGTTCAAGCCCTGCGTCGGGCTCTGTGCTGACAGCTCAGAGCCTGGAGCCTGCTTCGGATTCTGTGTCTCCCTCTCTCTCTGACCCTCCCCCGTTCTTGCTCTGTCTCTCTTTGTCTCAAAAATAAATAAGCATTAAAAAAAAATTTTTTTTTTAAATAATAAACTACTAAGTTTGGGAGTGCTTTGTTATGCAGCAATTAGTCCCCAGAACAGATGCCAAAAGGTAAACTTTATTGATCTAAGGTTTTGAGCAAAATAGAAAACATCCTGAATCCCTGACATCCCGTGAATTCAATTTTTTTTGTAAACCAAGTCTTTGTTTTTTATCTTATTTTCATTTTAATTCCAGTATAGTTAATGTACAGTGTTGTATTAGTTTCAGGTATACAATATAGTGATTCAACAATTCTATATGTTACTCAGTGCTCATCATGATAACTATACTCTTAATCCCCTTTACCCATTTCACCCATCTCCCTACCCACTTCCTCTCTGGTAACCATCAGTTTGTTCTGTACAGTTTAGAGTCTGTTTTTTGGTTTGTCTTTTTTCTTTGTTCATTTGTTTTGCTTCTTAAATTTCACAGATGACTGAAATCAGATGGTATTTCTCTTTCGCTGACTGATTTACCTCAGCATTATGCCCTCCTAGATCCATCCATGTTGTTGCAAATAGCCTGATTTTATTCTTTTTTATGGCTAATATCGCAGTGTGTGTGTGTGTGTGTGTGTATATATGTATGTATGTATACACACACACACACACACACACACACACACACATACACACATCTTCACATCAACTCAGTTTTACCCTAGCTCTCAGCTGATTTCATGTCCGTGGTGCCACTCAGGCCAAGGCAAAACTGTGAGTCATACATCATCCTTGATACTAGACAAGCATCACTGAGTTCCCAGGAACTAGGTTACCAGATTCCTTGTGTCTCCTGAGTCTCGTCAGGAAATAGATAATAAAAAGGATAATTTGAGGAGGGCTCAAAGGGAATGGAGGGGGCGGTGGAAGGTGGGGAGAGAGTCTGTGTTCTACAAGCATCTAGTGGATACAAGCCAGAAATGCTGCTAAACATCCTGTAATGCCCAGGACAGATCCCACATCAAAGAATCCAGCCCAAAACATCAAGAGTGCCCAAGCTGAGGACCCTTGCTATAGGATGTCCTCAGAAAAGCCCTGGCATTGGGGTCATGCAACCTGACTTCCAGCCCCTGCTGTGCTGCCAGAAGTTTTGTGTCTTGGACCAGTGACACAACCTCCCTGAGCCTCTTTCACATCTGTCAGATTAGGATCTTGATAACATAGGACCGTGCTTGTTTGTGCAAAGGACGTGTTCTTGAAGACTTGATATAATTTAAACCTTGAATAATTCAAAACCAATCCTTACAAACAGTGGCAGACAGTTCTGTTTACCAGCTGAACCCATGCAGCCATGGGGCATTAGCATAAACACCACTGGTAATTTCATCTGCCAGCCAGCTTCGAAATTACGTGACTCCTGATAGATTTTTACACTTGAGAGAATCACATTAATTTCATGAATAAAGTAAGATTTTGTTAATATTTTATATCATGCTTTTCACATTCTCATCAAATACAATGCCTCTGCATCTACTCTCCCCTGCCCGCTGGGGCTGTTGGGAGGGTCAGGCGAGCCCCGTACCCATAGAAGGGTTGCTGCTCTCGGTAGACCCCCCATGCCAGGGAATTCTCTGCCCTTTCTCTCTCCCTAATTTTCAAGCCATCTCTTTCCATGGGGCATCCCCCATGGCAGTTAATCTAATGAACTAAATCAGCATTTGCTTGAGCTTCCTGAGCCCATGCCTCTTTGTATGAACATAAAAATATGACGACTTCCCCTTTCCAAAGATCCTATAAGCATTTGTCTAGTTTGGGCACCCCTTCATGGGCCCAGATACAAATTACTGGGCTCTTTGATGCAGCCATCTCTCCCCCTACCTTTCCACTTCCCAATCTAGAGAGTGAAATGGAAAGGATTAGATAATGACCCCAGGACATTCAATAGCTGAGTAAAATAGGAGCTGCCCAGAGGTGGGCCATCTAGTCACAAGTGTGCAAGGCCGATCACCAGAAAGGAGTGTGGGAGCCTGATTAACCTCCTTCCCTGCTCCCATCCCTCCCACCAAAGCACATTGTTCCTACCACCATTATAAGCACAGTGCACTGCAATATCATGGTTAGCTGGTGATACTTGCCTTAGACTAATGTGCACTTTCTATTAGCTATTTTTAAATAGTCTGTGGGTGGGCAGGGGGCGGTTTGCCTGGGTGGCTCAGTCGGCTAAGTGTCGGACTTCAGCTAAGGTCATGATCTCATAGTTCATGCTGACAGCTCAGAACCTGGAGCCTGCTACGGATTCTGTATCTCTCTCTCTCTCTCTGTCCCTCCCTCTCTCTCTGTCCCTCCCCTGCTTGCACTCTGTCTCTCTCTCTCAAAAATAAATATTAAAAAAATAAATAATAAATAATAAAATAGTCTTTGGGCCCTGTCATTACCTCTTTGGTACCCCAGTTGGGAAGGACAATTTTAGAGGGTCTCTTTATAGTAGTTTTGACATTGAGGAGCATTTCATGCTTGCCCTCCCATCCTCAAATGTTCCAAGTCACCACTAACAATAGCTAAGAGATATTAAATCCTACCTTGCCAAGCTCTATTCTATTTTACAGGTACTATTTCATTTACTCTTCACAGTAACATCATAAAATAGGTTGCTATTATTATCTTTTTTTTAGAGATGGGGAAACTGAAGCATAGGGAGGTTAAGTAACTGACCCAGAATCACTAATCGCTACCCAGGTAGTCTAGGTACAAAATTTATGCTCTCCAATGCTATAATCTACTGCCACTTACCAAGGAAAACAGCATGTGGGTTTCATCTTCCGATCCGTCTCAACGGCCCACAAAAGGGGCTGTGATTTCCGGTGCACAAGAGTCCACCAGATAATCCCTTCCCCCAATCTCTACGAAGAGAATATTTCTGGGAGGAAGAAGCAGCATTTAAAGTCATACCACTACTCAGCCCATATGTTTGGGAGAGTAAGGGGTTTGTATGGGGGCTGAAATGAATCAGATTTGTGCAAGTTACCTCAGGGGCATCGTGTTCTAAAGCCGAGGTGGGGATCCTGCCAGTTGAGTGTAATTACATTCTTTGATGTCAGCCCCCACATCCCCTCTGCTACCTCCCTGGTTCAGGCAGAGGCAAGGATGAACAAAGGCTGCTCACCAGTCTTCCTGCTCCATCCAGTCCATAGCCCTGGAGGCAGCAAAAGCCAGAGAGATTCTTGCATGCAAATCTCAGATACAAATCTGACATGTCACTTGCCTTCTTAAAACTTAAAACTTAAAACTGAGGGCTCTCTACTGCCCTCAGCGAGAGGTCCAGACTTTGGCCTGACTACCTCCCCAGCTTCAGCTCCATCACTCTTCAGCCCCAGCCCCACCACAGGACTTGCAGATTCCTGAAAAGGATCTTGCCCTCTGACTCCTCCCTGTGGCTGGTCTCCCCGCTGTCCTGTGAGCCCCCTGAGGGAATGTCCCAGTCATCTTTGGGTCCCTCTGTCAAGCAGTGTAGAGTCTCAATACAGGTGTGAGGCTGGTCCAGACAGTCAGGTGGATCTCCTCAGGGTGCAGGTAGGGCTTGGAGCACCATCCCGTTGCCAATCAGATCATAGGACTTGCAGCCAGAAACTCAGCAGCCATACTGAGAAACAGTGAGCCAAGGACAGACAGAGGCCCAAGTCCAGAGGATAGGACACAGCTGAGAACATGACAGGTAGAGATCCCTTGAGTCAAGGACCCAAGGATCAGAGGCACCAACCAAGGCAATCCCTTGGGCTGCGAGCCAAAAGGACAAAGAGGGAAGATTGGGCTTTCAATGAGAAAGAAAAAACAATGTCAGAAACATAGAGAAACTCTCACCCACAGCAAAATCTCCAAACATCCTGTTTGAAGGCAATACCACAAGCAATCTCAGCTGGACTGAGAGGTTACAAACCATAATTAGGGCTGGCAAACAGAGACTTCCTACAACTCAAGATTCCTGAAAAAAAATAAATAAATAAACTGCCTTCAAATAAAAAGTAGGATCTTTGTCCATGAGCTTCAGGAAGTTGTCTGTTATTTGAAGGGCCACCCTCTCAGACTGTCAGTTCCCAGGAACGATGAAATAAAGCAGCCTGAGATTCCACCCCTACAAGAGTTGCCTAGAATAACTAAAACTCAGCCCCATGGTGGACTTTCATCTCATTCATTTTCGTGAGGGTTTCTCCCTCTTTTTAATGCTAACACAGTTGACAAACCACTGCTTCCTGTGAGCATTAATTGAGCTGTTGATGGACAACTGCATAATTTGAGAGCCAAGAATTTTCTGCAGCTGCTATTAGTGGCTGCCTTGTCTGGTTTCTGGTAATAAGTTCATCAAATTCACTGTATGTCTAAAACCAGAAATCTGAAGCTATAAAAAGAATTTAGCGTTGGAATGAGTCTTTCAACGTTCTCTGCAGGACTCACTGTGCCACGGCTGTCTCTCCTGGCCCAGGAAACACCCAGCCAGCGCCAGGGACTCCGCTGGGGGCATGAGCTGGTGTCCACCCCCAGCGCCTCCCCAGGGCACGCAGGCCCACCCCTGTTGCCTACTCAAGGACTTGGCCCCTGCCAATTGCCCTCTCTCTCCTGCATTATCGGCATCCCCTTTCCTGGATCATTCTTATCAGCACACAAATTTGTTATTTGTTCCATCATAAAAGAAAACATTCTCTTGATTGATTGCATACTCTTCCCGATATTACTCCAATTATCTGCTCCCTTTCATAATAAAACCCCTTGAAAGATGAATCTATAATTATTGCCTCCTCTCCTCTCCTCCCATCCTCCCTTGAACCTGCCCCGATTGGGCTCTCATCCCCCCTGCTCCACTGGCACTGCCCTTATCAAGTTCAACAATGACTCTGTTCCCAAATCAATGGCCAACCTCAGTCCTCATTTCACTGAGCCTCCGGCAGCCTGTGACACATTCGATCACTACCCCCTTCTGGAAACATGCACTCCACTGCCTTCCAGACACCATGCCCCTGCTTTTCCTCTCTGTCCATTCCTTCCCAGCCTCCTTTGAGGATTGTCCTCATCTTTCTGACCTCCCACTTTTGGGTGCCCCTGGGCTGAGTCCCTGGAAATCTCTTCTCTCTCTATTCTCTCTGCCCAGGTGACCTTGCCCACATACATGTTGACATGCCCTGTTTTACATCTCCAGTTCCAGACTCTTTCCTAAATGAGCTTCCTGGAAAAACTCAATTAGATGTCTCATAGGCATCTCAAACATAGCACATTCGAAGCAGAAGGACTGCTTTCCCCTCAACACCTTCTGTTGCCCCTGCTCCATCTTCTTCAAATCCAAGGGGATATGGCAACTCCATTTTTCTTTTCGCTCAGACCATAGGTGTTGGAGTCATCCTTGACTCCGTTCTCTTTCTCCACATCCACTCTACCTTCAAAATACACGTAGAATATGATTACTGCTCACCACCAACCACTCTTTTCTAATCCAAGCCACCACTCTTTCTGCCTGTTCTGTTGCAATAGCATCAAAGGTTGCCCCACTTCCCCACCCCACCAGTCTCCTGTCCACTCAGCACCAGAGAGATGGCTTATCAATGCACCCCGCATGAAATTGCACTGCTCTGCTCAACTGCCTGTCCTCCCATGGCATTCCATCTCCCTTATAATAAGTCCAATATCCTCAATGGGGCTCACCCTGAGTCTATGCACACTCGCCCCAACTACTTCTCCAACCTCACTCCCCGCCATCTTGCTGGCTCCTTCCACTCCTGCTACACTAGCCTTCTTACAGTTATCTGGATGCCTAAGCATGCTCCCAACTCAGGGCTGCCCTGGTTACTCTTTCTTCAGCCTGGTTACTCTTTCTTCAGAATATTAGTGTTATAACACTAATATTCATGTGATTCTCTCCATCATCAATGCCTCTTTTCAAGTCTTCTAGCCAGAGAGGCTTTTCCTGACCACTTTATCCAAAATATCTCCCCTCTTCAACCCTTTTGCCTTGCCTACCCACCCTGCAGATTATCCCTTAACAGCATAAATTTACTTGTGTATTTATTATCTGTCTGACCCCTCCTACCACCACCACCACCACTGGAAGAAGAGACTTGGTTTGGTTCCTGGAGGCTGGAACAGTGCCTGGCACACAGGAGACCCTCTAAATCTTTACTGAGCACTGCCATATGCCAAGCACTGATTTGAGTGCTTTACATAAATGAACTCATTTAATCCTCCAAAGAGACTACAAGATAAGTAATATGACTATCACTCCCATTTCACAGAAGAAAGTGAAGTACAGAGAAGTGGCATATCTTGCCCAAAATCACACAGCTAGTAGAAGGCAGAACCAGGATTTGAATGAAGGCAGTCTGGCCCCAGCACCTGCTTTCTAACACCACAATGCACCTCCCTTAAAGAGCTCAGAGTCCAATCTGGAGGAACTTTTTTTTTTTTTTAACATTTATTTATTTCTGAGAGAGAGAGAGACAGAGCACGAATAGGGGAGGGGCAGAGAGAGGGAGACACAGAATCCGAAGCAGCCTCTAGGCTCTGAGCTGTCAGCACAGAGCCCAATGTGGGGCTCGAACCCAAGAACCATGGGATCATGACCTGAGCTGAAGTTGGATGCTTAACTGACTGAGCTATCCAGACACCCCTAATCTGGAGGAATTTTTAAGGCTTCATCCTGCCTGGACTTACCATTCAGCACCTTACCTCTGACCTTGGCCCCAGTTCTGCTTACAGAGCTCTGCTCTGCTGAGAGCTGGGCCTTAATCCTGGTTCATCTCTGCTTCATCTCTGTTTTACTCTTTGGTAAGGGTCCTAAGTCTCTGACTTGGCCTGCCTGTCCACAATCCTTTTCCCCAGAAGTGGGTCCTACCAGACCCCTCCCCAGAGACAAGTAGGCTTATAGGTGTCACAGATGGAGAAGCCTTCAGGAGCTCTCTAGACTATCTGGACAGAGCCCAGCCCAGGCGTGTCAGGAACATGGCTGGCAGTCCAATAACTGCCTCTAAAACTGCTTTGGGAAGAAGCCTGTCTGCAAGCCCCTACCAGGTAACCTTACTAGTTACTAGTACACCGTTCATTAACCATTCCTAAGTCACTTAGAATTTGCCAGACCCTGTGTATAGCACTTCCCACACATTACCTTATATAATCCTGTGAGATAGGTATTCTAAGACCCACTTTACAAATTTTAAAAGTTTAGAGATTTGCCCAAGGTCAGGGTAGGATCATGATCCAGCCCATCTGACACCAGCGCCTGTGTTCTCCCTACTCTTCCTCGTTATTACCAGGCGGACCTTTCCCAGTCTGCAGACATGTCTGCTCGTTCCTCATACATCTCAAAGACAACAGGGGGTAGAGAATTCTGAAACACATTCCCCTGGCTGTCTAATTGTTACATTCAAACACACACACACACACACACACACACGCGCGCGCGCGCACGGAGTCATGAGGCAAGGCCTCAGCCAGCTGATGTCTCCACTCAAAATTAATAGACAGCTGCATTGGGGCATCTCAGGACTAACCACATTTATATTTAATAATAACTATCAAGTTATTATCTTTGACATTAATGGCAGGAATTTGAACAGATAATTACAGCTCAAGACATGAACTTCTCTTTTGCTTACTAAAAATCATAGGGGACTTGCCTGTGACTGAGGCCTGAGTCATTACATACACTGCAAGAGCTGCCAGCAGTGAGCAACAATCACAAGACTATCAAGCATTGTGACACAAACATTTTTTTGATACCTACTGCACACCAAGTAGCAAAGTCCAGTGGCTAGAGCTCTGAATTGACTACTCAAAGGTCCGGGTTTGAACCCCAGTTCTGCTACCTATCTGCTGTGTGATCTTGGGTAAGTTACTCTGTGTCTCTGAGCCTTGGTGAAAAGAGAGAATGGAACCAACTGGACTTTCTAGAGGTCTCCTCTAGATTTGGCATTCTACGGAGAGACAAAGAGGCTTCAGATCCCACACAGTAGGGGCCAAAAGAAAGTCTCTTAGGGGAGTCGGCTGTCCATGGGAAAGACCAGGAAGGACTCTTCTATGTTAGAAATGGTTGGCCTTTGAATGTAAAATACCTGATTTAGTGAAAATAATTATCAGAATGATGAATGCCTGCGTGCATGCATTTATTCATTCATTCATTCATTCATTCATTCAGGACAGAAATGGCCAACCCAACCTTCACTCAAGTCCTGACTCTGTAAAGAGTCACAAGCTTTGGAGTCAGCCACTCTTGGGTTGGAGTCCCAGCTCCAACTCTTACAACCATTGGCAGGTTGTTTAACCTCCCGAACCTCAGTTTCTGCATCTTTAAAATGAGATAATAGTTTTTACTACCTCTATTTCCCCCGTTTGCCAAAGACTAAGAACACACCCACTTGACCACACTCAGATCAAAGGAAGCTTGTACACATCTGAGATGCTTGTACAGATGTACACATCTGAGAAGCTTGTACACCCACAGGACTGCTAGAAAGTCAAAATTAGCTTCTTAACTCACAAAATAGGTCTTTCATATCCCATACTCATCATCAGTATAGTTGGAGCTCCCCATTCATTTAACAAGCTTCTATGGAGCTTCCTGTTGTGTTAGGTCTAAGTATTCACAAGTGAATAAACATGGTTTCCATCCATACCAAGCCCAAAGTCTAGAGGGGAAGAAGTACATAAAAACAGCATCTACAATTCAAGGTATTCTCAGCAGTTTGCATCCCAGCACAATGCAGACAGGCGCTGTACAAATATTATTTGAAAAGAAAAAAAATTAATAGCAAGATAAGGGAAATCCAGAGTACCACGGGACCACATAATAGGGAAACCAAATTAGACACGGAAGGTTACAAGAGCTTCCTTGAGGAAGAAATATTTCAGAGAAGGAATATTCCAAAGGAAAAATCACATGCAAATCTAGAGGGAAAGCACAAATTTCAGTCTATCAGAGAACTGAGAGCAGTTCAGTGACTATTGCTCAGAGGTCATAAGCAGTGAGAGACAAATCTGCACAGGTACACGTGGAGTAACTCTTAAAGGGCATTGTAAGATCATGTAAGGAGGCATGATTTTCCAGAGAGCAGTAGGGGGCCTTTAAGGGCTTTTAAAAGGCAGACACATCATTAGATATTTATTTTAGAGCTATGGTTCTTAAATCTTAATGTACTTAGGTATTACCTCAGGGTTTTGTTAAATGCAGATTCTGATTCAGTAGATCTGGGGTGGGACCTAGGATTTTAGGAGTCTAGAATCATGCATTTCTAAATTTTTTTTTTCAACGTTTATTTATTTTTGGGACAGAGAGAGACAGAGCATGAACGGGGGAGGGGCAGAGAGAGAGGGAGACACAGAATCAGAAACAGGCTCCAGGCTCTGAGCCATCAACCCAGAGCCCGACGCGGGGCTCGAACTCACGGACCGCGAGATCGTGACCTGGCTGAAGTCGGACGCTTAACCGACTGCGCCACCCAGGCGCCCCTAGAATCATGCATTTCTAATGAATTCCCAGATGATGTCATTGCACGTGATGTCCATGAACCACGATTTGAGCACCAAGATGTTAGAGTGGTCACTCTAACCAGTTTTGGAAAACAGATGAGGATATAGCAGGACCAAGGAGGCAGATACACCAATTAAATGAGCGATAGTGAGGAAGTGGGCTGAGGAAGTGGCAAAGGGAACAGAAATAGGTGAGCAGAGATGGAATATTACACGATTTGTTGGGGGAGAAGGCAAGGTTGGTGCTCTGGTCCATGGCTTAGGCATCTGAGTGAATCAAGGTGGCATTCACCAACACTGGAACCCAGAAGGAGAAACCAATTTGGGTAAGAAGATGAATTCATCTTTTTTTTTTAAGTTTGTTTGTTTGTTTGTTTGTTTGTTTGTTTATGAGAGAGAGAGAGAGCGCGCACAAGCAGGGAAGGGGCAGAGAGAGAGGTAGAGAGAGAATCCCAAGCAGGCTTTGAGTTGTCAGCAAAATACAAAGACCAAGTGAGTAGTTCTATACAGACCTGTAGTTCAGAAGACAATTCTAGACTGAAGACATATATCTGGGAGCCATCAGTAGGTAGATTTTTAGTTTTGCTTCTCTATAATGCCAAAGAAGCTAGGGCTACAATTTCCTTTCTTCTTTTTCTTTTTTAATATTTTTTAACATTTATTTATTGTTGAGAGACAGAGCACAAGCAGGGGGAGGGGCAGAAAGAGAGGGAGACCCAGAATCTGAAGCAGACTCCAGGCTCCGAGCTGTCAGCACAGTACCCGATGCAGGGCTTGAATTCACACACCATGAGATCATGACCTGAGCTGAAGTCAGACACTCAACTGACAGAGCCACCCAGGGGCCCCATACAATTTCCTTTCTTCTGACAGCCTTTGAAGTACTTCCAATGCAAGGGGCAGGGAGCAGGAAGCAGGCAGCTCCATGGCACTCCCCTTCTTGAGCCTATCCATTGCTCTCCCATAATCCCCCACAAGCAAACATGAATGGGGTGTGCAGGAAGAAGAGTGCTCCCTCACAGAGTCCTGGTGGGAAGCTCATCTTGGGACTCTGCTTCTCCCCACTGAAATCCAAACTCAATCTCCCTCACAGAGTATTTGAGAAAATGAAATGAAAGATTACAAAGGATATCTGGCACAATGCCTGGAAGAGAGTGGAAAGAGGGAACTAGGTTATAGTCACATGCAGTATCATGCCCAGGGGCCAGCACGAACTTGGCAGGACTTAAATCCCAGTAGGTCTGATAAGCTCCAGACAGGAACAAGCATGGGAAACAAGAAATACAGGAGGAACTCCTGCATCTATGGTCAAATAACATTTGGCAAAAGAGCCAAAAATATTCAATAAGGAAAGAATAGTCTCTTCAACAAACGGTGTTTCAAATACTGGATAACCACATGCAGAAAAATGAAGTTGGACCCTTATCTTACATGACTCACAAAAATTAATGTGAAATGGATTAAAGACTTAAACATTAGATCTGATCATAAAAATTCCTAAAAGAAAACATAGGGAAGAAGCTCCTTGACATTGGTCTTGGCAATGATTTTTTTAATAAAACACCTAAAGCACAGCAACAAAAGCAAAAATCAACAAATAGGACTATATCAAACTAAAAAGCTTCTGCACAGCAAAAGAAACGATCAACAAAATGAAAAGGCAGCCTACCAAATGGGGGAAAATTCTTGTAAACCATATATCAGATAAGGAGTTAATATCAATATATATAAAGAACTTCTACAACTCAAAACAACAGTAAGCAGAAAAACTCAATCTGTTTAAAAAATGGGTAGGGGAATTAAATAGACATTTTTCCAAAGAAGACATCCAAATGGCCAACAGGTACATGAAAAGATGCTCAACATTACTAATCACTAGCAAAATACAAATCAAAAGCACAACGACACATCACCTTACACCAGTTAGAATGCTATCATCAAGGAGACAAGAGATAACAAATGTTGGCAAGGATGTGGAGAAAAGGGAACCCTTGTGCACTACTGGTAGCAATGTAAATTGGTTCAACCACTATGGAAAACAGTATGGAGTTTTCTGAAAAACTTAAAAATAGAACTACCATATGATTCAGCAATCCCACTTCTGGCTATATAGCCAAAGGAAATGAAAACAGGGTATCAAAAAGATATCAACACTCCCATGTTTATTGCAGCATTATTCACAATAGCCAAGTGTCCATCAAAGGATGAATGGATACAGAAGATGTGGTTATACAATGTAATATCATTCAGCCACGACAAAGAAGGAAATCCTGCCATTTGCACAACATGGATGGACTTTGAGGGTATTATGCTAAGAAAGGTAAGTCAGACAGATAAAGACAAGTACTGTATGATATCACCTATATGTGGAATCTTATAAAACTAAACTTGTAAAAACAGTGAGTAGAACGGTGGTTACCAGGGGCTGGGTAATAAGGAAATTGGGGAGAGGTTGCTTAAGGGTGCAGACAGAGAACTAGCAGATAAATAAGTCAAGAATATCTAGTGATTATAGTAAACAATACTGTATAATGAACTTCAAAGTAGTTAGGAGGCTAGATCTTAACTGTTCTCATCACACACACATACACAAAATTATATGGCATACTGGAGGCGTTAGCTAATGCTACAATGGTAATCATTTGCAATATAATCAAATCAATACCTTACATACCTTAAACTTACACAACGTTATATGTCAATTATAGCTAATTTTTTTAAATAAAATAATATAAAAAATATTCCCAGTTCCCAGGAGATAACTGGCCTTGTGCATCAGACTAATTATGGAAATCATAGCACAAAGTTGTGGAACCAGGCGTGAGGTTGCTGCTTTGTTGACACACCAAGCTACTGGCCTGGAGCCCCTTAACACCCCAAAATCAGGCCTGAGACCTGTTCCAGAGACTAGAATGGCCAAGTAGCTCTGGTTCTGGAATTGTAAAGATGCTATTTCACACATCCATACCTTTACTGACACAGCTCCCTCCATTCTTTCCTTTGTCTCTCTACCCTTTCCTTACAAAATCTAACTCAGGTCAGCTTTTGCCAGAAGGCGCCCCTGGACCCTCCACTCCTGCCTTGGTGTCCCCATTTACTCGATATAGAAGACCATCATATCCTCGACATCAATTTATTGTGTATATATACTGTGCCTCCTTCAATGGATTGTGAGCTCCAGATGGCTACTGCACTGGAATGATAGCAAGGTAACATCTAAATGTAATGGCCGGAGTCTGCTGAATGAATAGACTGACTTTCATTTTCATCACTATGACTGACTTGGTTCTCAAGGACAAAACACTCCTGGCACAGGACATCTAAATGCTGGTAAAACATTTTTTAATCCACCTACATGGCTGAACTGGCAGAAAAGTAAAAGACATGCTCAGAAGTTAGAAACAATGAGAAACCATAAATCCAGAGAGATAAGCAAGTACTAAAACTGACATTCTCTCTGGAGGCATCTGCCCATCCCCAGTGGTTAGGGACTGATTTTAATGGGCCTCATGAGCATAAGAGGACAGGAAATAAAGCATGGAATCAGAATGAGGTAGAAGGCTGAAATAGAGATCTCACCAAAAACTAGGATCTCCAAAAAAAAAAGCGCCATCCTCAACTATATGAACTAGATCTTTAAAAAAAACCTTCCCTATGGGGCACCTGGGTGGCTCAGTCGGTTAAGCATCTCACTTTGGCTCAGGTCATGATCTCACAGTTTGTGAGTTCAAGCCCCACATCAGGCTCTGTGCTGACAGCTCAAAGTCTGGAGCCTGCTTTGGATTCTGTATCTCCCTCTCTCTCTGCCCCTCCCTAGTTCACACTCTGTCTCTCTGTCTCTCAAAAGTAAATAAACATTAAAAAAAATTTTTTTAATAAAAAAATTAAAAAAACTTTCCCCATGGCATGGGCAAACAGCAGAGATATTAAATGTTTTGACCTTGACTCTGAGTAGAGTATGAAAAAAATGGGGAGGGTGGGGAAAAATGGGGAGGGTGGGGGGGGGGAGGGAATCTCCCTAGAGAATTCTTTTTTTTTTTTTTTTTTACATTTATTTATTATTGAGAGGCAGAGACAGATAGAGCATGAGCATGGGATGGGCAGAGAGAGGGGGAGACACAGAATCCAAAGCACGCTCCAGGCTCTGAGCTGTCAGCACAGAGCACGATGCAGGGTTCGAACTCACAAACCATGAGATCATAACCTGAGTGGAAGTCAGATGCTTTACTGACTGAGCCCCCCTAGAGAATTCTTAATCACAAGACTTCACTCACGTGGATTCAGAACTGGAATCTATACTACATGTAGGGACAGAAAAACCCCAAGTCAAAAATTTAGTTTAAAGTGGTTCCAGGTTGACCAGTAAATCCTATGCAGAGTGAACAAAAGGAAAATCATACCAAATGCATTGTATTCAAACTGTAAAACACTAAAAGAGACAAAAATCTTGAAAAGTAAATTTAATTCTTAGTACAGCTAGAAGAACCTCGGATGCAATAAAATTTCTTCCTCCCCTTCAACACAAATAAGTTGAAGGTAAGAAAAAAAAATAAAAAAGGAAAAGGAATTACCTTGCAAACAGTAGTCATAAAAAAAGCTGAGGGCTCCTGGGTGGCTCAGTTGGCTAAGCCTCCAACTCTTGATTTCAGCTCAGTCTTGATCTCACAGTTTGTGGGACTGAGCCCCACATCAGGCTCTGCCCGGACAACATGTGGCTGCTTAGGATTCTCTCTCTCCCTCTCTCTCTGCCCTTCCATGCTCATGCTGTCTCCCTCTCTCTCAAAAATAAACATTTATATATATATATATATATATATACACACACATATATGTATATATATAAATATAAAATAAATATATAATATAATATATAAATATATATTTATATATATTTATTTTTATATATAAATATAAAATATAAATATATAATATATAAATAATTTATAAATAATATAAAATAAATATATAATATATAAATATATAAGTATATATTTATATATTATTTATATATAAATATAAGTATATAAATATATAGTATATAAATAATTTATAAATAATATAAATATATAAATAATATAAAATAAACATTTAAATATATATATATTACCATAGCCAAAAAAGAATATTTTATAGTGATAAAAAGATCAATTCATCAAGAAGATATCTTCATTATAAACATATACACACCATACACACATAAGAACAAAGCCCTAAAATACAGAACTGAAGGAGGAAACCAACAATTCAACAATAGTAGAAGGAGAATTCAATACCACTCTCAATAATGGTTAGAACATCTAGACATAAAATCTAAAAACATAACCTTATGCTACTTGAATTATTTGAAGACCTCTTGAGATTCCCTGCCAATTTTGCCTGAATCTGTGCCAACACTCGAATCATTTATTTTGTCTTACTGTTGCCAGGAGATCATGAACACTCACCCCATTTTATGTCTTCCCTTAACCAATGTTTTATGAGATATTTTCTCATTGCCACAAACAATTCAATATTTATGGGAAATGTATAACTCATGATTTGCTTAATAATAATAAAAGGAAAAATGCAGGTTACTAATGACTCAGAAATGACGCGGTGTAGAGCTGTCGTTATACAAGGCTATTTGTGGAAATTTTAATTGTTGAGAAATAAGTACACAAAAAGCTTCGTTGGAACCCCTGGGTTTTGGTAATTAAGGTGTATTGTCTGCTAGTGATGCAAAGGTTGTGGAAAACTATGAAATGTCTCTCTGGTTAATGCTTTTTTCAAACAGTAAGAGATTATACAGAAAGTACATCAGAGGAGAAACTGTTAGGAAAAAAAAAAAAAAGCTACAAAAAAGAGGCTGAAGGAGAGGCAGGATAGAGGTTTCCAACTATATGAAGGGCTGCTATATGGAAAAGGTGATAAACCTGGCCTATAACTACTCAGTTATTCAACAAACATTTGAGTATATAATTTGTGCCAGGAATTGTATTAGATGCTAGTAATACAAGAACGGGGAGAAACCAGCATCAAGGAGGAAAAGACATGTACAGCATATCACCTCACAATGTAATAAGTGCAGCAATCAAAACAGGTACAGGGAAGAGTGTGCTGTAAGAGTAAATACACTATGGGAAATCAGGGTAGCCTTCTTAGAGGAGGTGGCTGTTCAGCTGAGAAAGAAATCAAAGTTTACCAGAAAGATGAAGAGGAAAAGGACTACAGAAAGAGGCATGAGCAAGAGGTACAAAGGCATGAAAAGGGATGGGATGTATGAGGAAATAAGTGATTCCATATTGAGGGTACAGAGGAAGGGTAGGAGGCAGTCAAACAGGAGGTGAACAGGTGCACAGAGGCCAATTAGGATGGGCTTAAACTCTTATTGGCAAGCAGAGAAGGGAAATTATAGTTCTTATATGCTATTTCAGTGGAGCTAAAGTAAAACCTGGGGTGAAGTTACAAATTATAGGGAAAAAATATTGGGTCAATATAAGAAAAAACATTTTAATTAGCTAGAACTGCAAAACCAGGAAGTTGTTTTGCAGAATACTGATCAACACCAGTAGCAGCCAGAGATGTGTGTTACAGAGACAATAAAATTTGTTAGAGAGATAATAAAAAGGATTCCCAGGAAAATCTATATGAGGAAAACTTTAAAACACTCCTAACTTGAACAACTGGAAAAGCACCCTTTGTCCTCGGATAAAACAACACAACATCATTTAACAGTGCCCTCTCCCCAGACATTTAGTTTGTATCCAATTCTTGACTATTATAAACAGTGAACACCTTTGTTCAGTGGCATGCTGGCAAATGTTTAACAACTGGGGGAAGAGGCCTTGATTTCTAGTGTTTTCCCTGGTATAAATACTCTGGCATGGGTGCTTTCAAGCTACTTTCATAAAGCCACTGAATGGGGGATTGGGATTTTAGTTTTCACAAGCCAACAAGCCGTCCCCAACACACCGCTGCTTCTCCTTAAAGCCTTGTCTCCATATTGCATTATATTCTTAAACTCATTGGTGTGGAATGATTGGAATACTAAACACAAGTACTTTGGTGGAATCCTTATACATACTGAACAAGATACTCTTTTTTAAAGTCCTGGAAAAGTCTGATATCATACATAGAGCTCTAAACCTGGAGAGTTCGCTGTTCCCGTCTCTGAGGAACACAGCATGCTGTGTATGTCTCTAAACTGACACCGTTTTATAATTGTCTTTCCAACAAGAGTATGAGACCTCAAGAGAAAAGGACTCTGCCTTGGGGTGCCTGGGTGGCGCAGTCGGTTAAGCGTCCGACTTCAGCCAGGTCACGATCTCACGGTCCGTGAGTTCGAGCCCCGCATCAGGCTCTGGGCTGATGGCTCAGAGCCTGGAGCCTGTTTCCGATTCTGTGTCTCCCTCTCTCTCTGCCCCTCCCCCGTTCATGCTCTGTCTCTCTCTGTCCCAAAAAATAAATAAACGTTGAAAAGGACTCTGCCTTACTCGCATTCATACCACGGTAACTGACATGGAAGTATCCATCACAGAAAATGGTTTTTGGATTGCATGAATGAACAAATGAAGAAACCTGAGTTCTAACCCCAAATCTGCCTCTCACTCAAGGCTTGACCTTTGCCAAAGCAGTCTCCTTCTCTAAATCTGAATGTCCTCCTTCATTTTTCCCCAATATGTCCCACAGACATGCTCTATACAGAAAAGGCTGGGGGGGGGGGGGTCGTGATTAAGACAGTTGGAAAATATTGAAAAAATCAGGTTGGACTCTGCTCTTAGAGTCACAGAGCACATTTCTAGAACAAAGCATCTGAGAAGCCCAGCAGTGAGTAAAGCAGTTTAACTTTGTCTTACCACATGCATTTGTCCATGGAAACCTTCCTGTTCTCAGTATTGGATACTGAACTAGAAAGGTGTTCAAGGCTCTTTCGTGCTCTGATGTTTTATGATTTGGTCACAGAATAGCTCCAACTGAATTTGAAACTCAAGCTAGACGTTGAAAATTAAATCACAGGGGCGCCTGGGTGGCTCAGTCGGTTAAGCGTCCGACTTCGGCTCAGGTCACGATCTCTCGGTCCGTGAGTTCGAGCCCCGCGACAGGCTCTGTGCTGACTGCTCAGAGCCCGGAGCCTATTTCAGATTCTGCGTCTCTCTCTCTCTCTGACCCTCCCCCATTCATGCTCTGTCTCTCCCTGTCTCAAAAATAAATAAACGTTAAAAAAAATTCTTTAAAAAAAAAGAAAGAAAATTAAATCACAAATGTTAAGAGAGTGAGGTCATGAATGTGCTATTAGTTGGCATTTGTATTTGTAGTGTCATAATACAGAAGGTCCCCTTCCCCCTTACACATCCCTGATAGGGTCACTCCTGAGCAAGTTCCCACCCTAACATGTACCTTGCAAGCCAGAGTCACCTAGATGTCCTGTACTCTTCACTGTGATTCAGAACCCACCTTCACTTTGCCTGAGTGGTTCCTGGGTAAAATGTATCACTTTTTCCATCTGAGGTCCCAGTATACACAGACTTCCCATTTTCTCACCTTTTGTAAATTGCCATAGACTTGACCTAATTGATGGTCATAACCTTGCTTGCACCATTATCTAAACTAGTAGCCTCCAAAGTGTTTTGATTGTACATATCAACCTGGGAAAATATTTTGGTGTGCACTCCCAATTTATCGTATTCATTTATTTGTAAATTATGGGCATGCTCTGTTGTCCTGATATAATATGGCTTTTATTAATTTTTTTATGTTTATTTATTTTTGAAGGAAAGAGAGGCAGAGCATGAGTGGGGGAAGTGCAGAGAGAGAGGGAGACACAGAATCTGAAGCAGGCTTCAGGCCCTGAGCTGTCAGCACAGAGCCCGACGTGGGGCTCAAACCCACGAACTGTGAGATCATGACCCGAGCCAAAGCCGGATGCTTAACCAACTCTGCCACCCAGGCGCCCCTCTAATATGACTTTTATTAAACTCAGAAGAATATAAACATAAATCAAGTGAGGAAACAAAATAAACAGAAGTAGAAGTTCTAATGTTTTCGTACAACCCCCAGCAGGTTAACTTGGGCTCCCCCGGTGTGCATGTCCCTTGCTTTGGAGACCAGCCCTTAGGTTACAAGGAAAAGTAGAGGTTACATCAGGCTCCCAAGCTGAGCGGACGAGCTCTACTAACATGACCATTCCTGCTTCCAAGAGGGGTGACTAGCCTTCGTTGGAGAACCTGTAGCAGTTAAGCATTTCAACAGAGTGGACTTTAACTTGAAGTGGACCTCGTTTCAAATTCTGGTTTTATCAGCTTGCTGGTATGTGACTTTGAGCACATACTATTTAGTACTAATAGTATCTCTCTTTTTTTTTAGGGACTTACTAGGTGTCAGGCAGTCTGCTAAGTATTTTGATACACAGAACCTATTTATCCTTATATCTGTCATGCAATAAAGATATTATTATCCCCACTTAATAACTTGGGAAAATAAGACCCTAAAACGCTATGGAATTTGCCTAAAATGAAACCTCTATCTGTCTCACTCCAAATTCCTGACTCCTGAGCACCACACCCTACTGCCTCCCATGCTCACCCTCTCTGAGCCTCTGGTGTTTTATCTACGAAGAGGAGATAAATAGTATTTATATAATGTAAGCACAGCACCTAGGCTCAACAAATGTTAGCAGTAATTGTTAGACTCCCACCCCCCCCCAGGTAAGTCCCCAAAAAGGTGCCAAAGGTAAGTCATCAGAATAAGAATATGTAGAAAGTTAATCACGTTGAGCCCTGACAAAAGAAGGTGCTAGGAGAAGGGAGCCACAGGTAGCCCAGTAGAGGGCCAGAATGTGTGGGTATGTGCCCTGCCCTGCCTATTCCTGTGGCCTTGAAGGCAGGGGTTTCAGAGCTGCCTGCCAGACCCACCTGAAGTGCAGGTGGGAGCCTAGGACCTTCCCAGCTACCTGATTCCAGATTAACATCATCAGCTACTTCTTCTCTGACTCCATGGTCATACGCAAATTTCTGAAAGCATTTCAGCTCTCCATGGAGGAGAGAATTCACTGACCATTAATGTTCTATAACAGGGCAACTAAATTAATAAATTGACACTTTTGAAACTCCAAGACGTGGAAGAAAGATCACAAGCCTAAGGACCTGGCTCCCACACTGCCTGGACAGCTGTGTGATTTCAAGGCATCATCTATTTCCCTATTTCTCTACCATAGACTTCCACTTCCCCAAATTGCTAAGGTCCCTTTTTCCTCTTCTAAGTTCTAAAGCTGAGGCACTTAAATCCCCTGTTCCACAGCTTTCCCTCTTATGAAACAATCAACGTTGCTCCCCAGCAGTGAGAGCCAGCAGGGTTTATTTTAAGGCTTGAAGATACTCAGGAGGAAGAAGCCGTATCATAAATATAAACTAGCACTAAAATCACTCATTACTTTAATCATTAAAAGCATCCTGAGGTATGGAAACATAAAGGTTGCAACAATCACACTCTTTATTTTTAAGTTTATTTATTTAGAAAGAGTGGGGGGGAGGGGCAGAAAGAGAGGGAGGGAGAGAGAATCCCAGGCAGGCTCCACACTGTCAGCACAGAGGCCCACTTGGGGCTTGATCTCAAGAACCATGAGATCATGAGCTGAGCCAAAATCAAGAGGCTGGTGCTTAACCAACTGAGCCACCCAGGCACCCCCAAACCCCTGTCCTCTCTAAATTTGTAGGATTATTGGGTTGGTTTGCCCTTCACTGTTTGCTGTTGATTTGATTTGCAGTCAACAGGAAACCACTCCATGATTCAGTTTGATTCCATTCAATAAACACTTCTTCTACTCCTCCGCTTTGGCAGGGAGCTCCCTAAATCACATTTTACATCGACAGGTTCAACAATGCTCGCAGTACTCTTACTCAGTACCAGTCACAGCGTTGGGGACTGGGGATGGGGAGAGGGCTGTAAAAGATGACAGATGCCCTTTTTCCATTTCTTTTTTTTTTATTTTTTATTTTTAAGGGTAGCAAGGTTAAGAAAAATTAAATTACAACAATAATTCAAAACCTACCCACATTACCATTACCACCCTCAACATAAAAATTGTCACTATTGCATCCATCCCTCCGTGTGCATCCTTAATTATTAGCCCAGTGACCAAGCACCTGCACTGAGGAGTGAACTGTGGGGGGGGGGGCTGAATCCCGACCCCACCCCCTGCCAGTCAGGGAGGTGGGCCAGAGACCTCGGACAAGTTCTCTGGACTCTGTGCACTTCTCTTTTCTTGTGGATCAAATGGGAACAAGGGTGGTCCTTATGTTATGAGGGCTGAAGGAATTATACATGTAAAGGATTTAGAAAGTGCCTACCACATAGCAAGCGGCCAATAAACGGGTGCTGTTAATTACGGCATCCACACTAGTGTTTAACTTCATTTCCAATAGCTGTTATTTATTTGTTCGCTGGCATTGATGACTCTACATATTCATCGTGCCCATTTGCTCCATATGCGAGGGGCTAGGGGTGCTCCTTGGAGTTGTCTCATTTTTCTTGGCTGTGACAAGGAAGTAGGGAGACCCTCCAGTCAAAACCCTGCATAGTGCGGTATGACTTGAGCGAAAGAAAGAAGCAAAGAGCCGGGATTGGGCAGACCTCTTTTCCATCTTTGCTTGCCGATTGCCCCTCTTCCCGTTATATACCCCCTCCAGATCACCCTTGCTGACAACTGATATGTATCCTTTACTTTGTTAATGTCCATCTAACCATATGTAAACTTGCAGGGGGTGGGTGTATGTGAGTGTACATGTGACAAGAGTGTTTGCTTTCTTAAAAATGGGATCATGTGATAATATATTTCTATCCATCTTGCTTTTCTCACTTGAAGTATCTCAGCTGAAGGTGGGTTTCTTCATAAGCATGGACTTACAATTTTAAATGGAGCATTTACTTCAGCAAGACTTTATCTATGGGAGCCCTGTGGGGCCTGGGTTGAGGATAGCTCTCTCCAGCAAGCGTTTACATTTCCTTTGCCTGGAACCCAGGGCAACTACCAACCTAAGTCAACTTTATTTTGTACACTATTGTATATTAGAAAAATGTGCCTATTTATATATTATGTTGACTACCATAAGCTCACTTTATAGTGTCCCAGAGCAGACGGTAATGTGAACTGGGAACTCAAACACCAGCAATACCAGACCTTCAGAAATGAAGGCTTAAAACACATTTCTGTTTTTCTCTGCCCGAACCCAGGATAAAACCAGTAACATTTTGTTTTGTTTTTTCTCCTTGCTGGTAGACAAAATTTCCTTTGGCACATTCATTCACAAAGGTCCTGGCTTTGTGCAGGGGTTTCAGTTCCAATTCCCTAGTTAACCCAAGTCTGAGGCCTGGTCTCCTGCCACCTCCCCCCGCCACAGTGTTTAAAACCCAGTTACTGAGGGGCGCCTGGGTGGCTCAGTTGGTTGAGCATCCTACTTCAGCTCAGTTCATGATCTCTCCATTCACGAGTTCAAGCCCCATGTCGGGCTCTGTGCTGACATGACAGCTCAGAGCCTGGAGCCTGCTTTGGATTCTGTGTCTCCCTCTCTCTCTGCCCCTCCCCAACTCGTACTTTGTCTCTGCCTCTGTCTCTCTCTCTCTCTCTCTCTCAAAAATAAATGAAACATTAAAAAAATATGTAAAAATAAATAAATAAGTAAAACCTGGTTACTGAGATCAGCAGCCCCACTGCACTTCTTCGGCCCCCTAAGAGGTTCTCTTAATTTCCTGCAATAACAGCTCTGCATTTAAAGAGCTGTTTGCTGTGCTTTATCAATTATTCTAGGAATTTATAAGATGAGTTTTTCAGGATACCTACTCCATCCCTGGAGATCAGACGGAAGTCAGAAGCCTATTAGCATAGTTGTGTCCATTTGATGCACATCCATCTTCCATGCATTGGATGATTAAGTCATCATGCTTACGCAGCTCGGGATACTTTCCAAAGTGCCTTTCAGGTCCATTATATTCTTCGGTAAACTCAACAAGTCCATAAGGTAGATACTACAATATCATTATTTTCATTTTATAGAAAAGGAATAGATGCTGAGAGAAGCTAAGTGTCTTACCTTACAGGGGCCAAAAAGCAAAGTGGAGGCAAACTGGGAGTAGCATCCTGGCTTCACCCACTGCCTTTCCCCTGCACCACCAGCCTGCTATCACAGCCACAGACTGATCCCCTGGCCTCTCATGAATTCTTCCACCCCACTTCTTGAGCTCCTACTGTGAGCCAGACCCAGAGTCAGGCACTGGGATCGAAAAACTGAAGAAAAGAAAGCCCTTCTTAGGGGCTCCTAGGTTGGCAGGGGAAAATAAAGTAAAACCCTCAAGTACAACACAGGTACAAACTGTAGAGAGAACAATAATGAGAGCACAAATTTGCCCAGATGCCATCGATGACTTCTATTTCTAGTATACGAAGGCGAAAAAAAAAAAAATGCTATTCGAAGCTGGTGCAGACTTCCTCTTGTTCAGCAAAACATATTGATGTTTGCAGTAAAACCCCTCCATAATGCAAAAAATGAAATCCAGAAAATTCAATTGCATGGAATGCTGAAGTTGCATTATTGCAAGGTTAATGAAAAGCAATACTTTTCAGAAGAATTTCCAGTTACTGTACAAGGCGCATGCATGCGGGACTGTGGAAGCACTCTTCAGAGCTGTTTGGTTTTCTTGACTGAGACAGGGAGGTCTGGAAACACACCCTCCAGTCAGAGCTCTGTGTAGGATGCCTGTGAGCTGATTGGGAAGAGATGGAAGGGCCAGACTCTAACTGACCAACTAGTGTAGCCAGGGTCGTGGCGTGGCCTCCTTCCTCTGGAAGACAGGCAGTGTCCTGATGGGAGTCAGGAATGCTTTAAACTGATCACAAAGGAGTCACTCCCTCACTCCATCACATTCCTCCACCACATTCCCCCCACCCCCACAAGTGATAGGATTTAAAAACCAGCTGGGCAGGCGTGCCAGGGTGGCTTAGTCAGTTAAGTGTCCCAGCTTGGCTCAGATCACAATCTCATGCTTTGTGAGTTCAAGCCCCATGTCGGGCTCTGTGCTGACAGCTCAGAGCCTGGAACCTGCTTTAGATTCTGTGTCTCCCTCTCTCTGTTCCTCTCCTGCTCGCTCTCTCTCTAAGATAAATAAACATTAAAAAAAAATTTTTTTTTTAAATAAAATCCAGCTGGGCAGAGGGAGGGAAAAATGGTCACTTTGTGCTGCATCTCAATTTCATCATCCCAGGGCACCATTATCACCAGGTTCTATTGTATTTAACTGTGAAAAGGTAAGCTGCAGCACATCAGCAGGAGGGGAAGTGGGACTGAGGGAACTAGAAACTTTCCATAAAAAGTAAGAAAACTTTTGAGGGGCAGGGAAGGTGATACTAGGTCAGAAAGAGAAAAGAGCAAAGCAACAAGAGGTAGGCCAAGAGACAATGTGAAGAAAACAACCGAGGAGTTTAATGTACGATTTTCAGTTGTTTGCTGTGCTGAGCTCAATGTTGCCCACCTCCTCTGCCCATAAACTGCTTCACCCACAATCTTGGGTCAGTGGTACTCTGGGAAACCATGGAATCAGAGCTGTGTTCAGTGGGGATGCCGTGGGGTGATGTGCAGGCAACAGCAGGCAGAGGGAAGAAACGGAGAGACAGCACCACAGAATCTGGACACTGGAAACTTGGGGTGGTGGGGAGGACTGTGCATGGCCCACTAGTTAACCTGGTAGGGGGACTCGAGCCCATCCTGCTTAAGCGTTCAGTAAAATTCAGAGAGACATAAGAGAACACTCAAGCCTAAATAAATACATTATAAAATCTGAATGAAAGAGAGAATTTACTAGGAAGATATAATTTGCCTAAAGATTCCTCAGAAGAAACCAAAAATCTTGAGCGGTATCCAGTTTCTAGAGAAGAAAGAGAACAAGTTGTCAAAAATTCGCCCCCCTACACACCTCAAAAACAGCAGGCCCAAGGTTTTAGAGGGCAGGTAATTTCAATGGTATTTAAACTGGTCTAGAGTATAGAAAGAAAATCTTCTTTTTGTAAAGAAAGTATTACATTGGTATCAAAACCTGGTAAATGTTTCACACATGGTAAAAACTAAAGACAAATCTCACTTCCTATCTATGCAAAAATCCTAAATAAAATATTAACCAACAGAAAGCAACAGCACATCAAAACAATAATATGTCTTATCTAAGTAAAGTTGATTCTAGGAAGGCAGAGATGGTTTCATATTAGGAAATCTATTGATTATTCATATTTATTGATCTAAGGAGAAAAGTCATAATGACTCCTTAGGGGATGAAATGGCATCTGATAAGCTTCTACCCCTAGTCTTGATTAAAAAAAAAAAAAAAAGGCCAAATACCCTACGAGCCAGCAGTTGCATTACTAGGTATTTACTCAAAGAAAACAAAAATACTGATTCAAAGAGACACACACACCCTAATGTTTACAGCAGCAGCATCAACAATAGTCAAATTATGGAAAGAGCCCAAATGTCCACTGACTGATAAATGGATAAAGAAGATGTGGTTATATATAAATATATACAAACACACATACAATGGAATATTATTCAACCATCAAAATGAATGAAATCTTGCCATTTGCAATGACACGGATGAAGCTATAGAGTACTATGCCAAGTGAAATAAGTTAGAGAAAGAAAAATACCATATGATTTCACTCATATGTGGGATTTAAGAAACAAAACAAATGAACATAGGGAGAAAAAAGAAGCAAAAGAGATTCTTAACGAGAGTGAACAAACTGATGGTTACTAGAGGGGAGGTGGGCAGAAGGATGGCTTAAATGGGTGATGGGTATTAAGGAGGGCACTTGTGATGAACACTGGGTATTGTATGTAAGTGATGAGTCACTGAATTCTACACCAGAAACCAATATTACACTGCATGTTAACTAGGTTGGATTTAAATTAAAATTTGGAAAAAAAAACATAAATAGATGACAGCCAAATAACATAGGTAGCTTTGAATAATTCTGTGGGTATGTGTACATATATGTATATAGGTAACATATATACATACATATACACATATACATATATCCTTGATATATATTCCTTAATATGTTATTTCTCATATGTATGTATATATCATATACATATATATGATATGTACACATACATACACTTATTCTGAAGACAGCAATCTAATAAAGTCAGAAACAAGAGGCTCACTCTATTACAACTTAACCTGGTCCCAGGAGTAATATGAATATAATTATAAACCTAACTACACAAGAGAAAGAAATGAGAAGTATAAAAACTGGAAATAGCAACATAAAACTACTACTGTGATGTGATATATCTGGAAACCATAAGAGAATCGACAAAAAAAAAAAAAACTGCTATGAGCAACAGGAAAATTCAGTAAGACACATGATTGATAACAAAGAAAACTGGAAGGAGCCCCAAAATCCATCAGTTGGAGAGAGGTAAATTACACTATGTACACAGAAGAACACCCATTAAAAATAATGATGCATAACTATATTGATATAAAAAATGCTCACAAAATATTGAGTGGAAAAAATTACATTAAAAAATAGTATGTGTAATATAGTCCCATTTATATAATATGTATATATGTTTGCATGTGTGTGTTTTTGTGTGTGTGTATGCCTAAAGAGATATTTGGAAGGATGTGTACCAAAATGTAAACAGTAGTTATCTTTGGCTAGTAGTTTGTTGATGATTTATTCTTTGTATTGTTCTACATTATTTGACATTTTTGCCAAAAGATTGCATTATTTTTATAAAAATAATAAAGCCATTTTCAAATCATACTGAGACGTTAGAAGAAATTAATAGCCACTATCAGACGATGTTTTTGGTCCCTTGCAGCTATAGAGATTCATTAATGCTGTGTATGCCCTTATATCACACAAGGGTTTTGTTTGGGTGTTTGTGTATGTACAAAATTAGCCCTCAAAAAAGACAGACTTACTTACACTTGAATTCTCCAATCTCTCCTTTCCAGTGGATTAGAACTCAGACTTCACAAGAAGAGGAGGAGAGACAAATCTGAATGGCTAAAACCTAAACCTCAGTCAATGCCTTCCTTGTAAAATTTCCAGTGGCCGCACTATTCACAGTTTCAAAGAGTTCTGTTGTACAAACTTAGACATGGGGAAGATAATGTGCTGTGGAAAATGTCAGATGACCCCAAAATGGCTTTAGTGAAGACAATGATACTAGTGATAAAAATGCACATAAAAAGATTAAATAAAATTGTTTTATGAGGGGTGCCTGGATAGCTCAGTAGTTAAGCCTCCAACTCTTGATTTCCACTCAGGTCAAGAGTTCAGGGTTGGTGAGATCAAACCCCTGGTTGGGCTCTGTGCTGACAGCAGGGAGCCTGCCTGGGATTCTCTCTCCCTCTCCCTCTTTCTCTGCCCCTCCTCCCCTCTCAAAATAAATAAATGAACATTAAAAATTTGCTTTAGGAAATGTAAGAGTGTAAAATGTAATATTCTAAATTAATGATTTTCTGCTACTTGAGATTTTTTAAGGCTTTTTTTTTTTGGTTGTGGGTTTGGTTTTTTGTCTTGGTTTGGTTTGTTTGTTTGTTTTGAGAGAGAGAGAGAGAACACAAGCAGGGGAGGAGCAGAGAAAGAGAGAATCCCAAGCAGGCTCTGCACTATCAGAGCAGAGCCTCACACAGCTGGAACTCACGAACCATGAGATCATGACCTGAGTCAGATGCTTAAGGGACTGAGCTACCCAGGTGCCCCAACTTGATATTTAATAGGTGTAACAAAAGTAACAAAAAATATGTATTAAAAGTAGACATGTGGCTTTTTTTTCTACTCCCTTGAAAGTGTGTGTGTTCAAAGGAGGCCACTTAAAAAAAGATCTTTTTTTCACATTTTCTCCAAAAGGAAAAAGAGTACTCGCCTTGTCATTTCATTACAGGACAGCTTGAGAAGCAGTATGGGGTCTGCAGGCAGAGGTCTAGAGCTCCTACTTAACTGGTACTCCTACCTTCTTTTTCCGGGCCCAGTGAAGCCCGAATCCAAGGACTGATGATAACAAAGCAAAAGGCTGGAGGCCGGGGCAGGGCAGGGGAACTGAGGACGCGCCTCCTTTCCTTTTCCCCCGGGGAACCCACAATTAGTGTGGCTGTGGAAAAAGTGACAGAGCGTCAAAGCAAAAAGTCTTGGTGGCTGATTTACAGGCTAGTCATCTCCAAGGCCACGTGGTGGGTGAAAACCCACCGCAGAGCAGCTTTCCCCTGAGTTGGGCAGGGGCTGCCCTTAAGGAAGCGACTGGAGACTTAGATGGTGGAGGGGAGAAGGGGGCGGGGGGCCAGAGAGCGGAGCTGGCCCCACCCATCCCCGCCCCACCCACGGCAGCGCCCAGGGCCCGGATGCAGCGTCTGCCCGCCCACTCCACTCCAGGAGCCTTGTGAGGCGACCTGCCTTGCCAGTGATTGAGGCCTGGAGTCCTTCAGGGCGCGTGCAGATACTCACACTGACGGACGATGATATGTACAAGGAGCCCTGGGCAGTGATGGCAAGACACACTGAGCATCTTTGGTCTGAGATCAGAAGGTCCTCCCGAACCCTCCTCCCTTCCTCCTGTCCTTTCTCCCTCCTTCTCCAATGCAGAGAGGCTCAGGGTGTGCTTGGGAGTGACTTGGACATTCATATTCCGGGGTAGCGGTGAGAAGAGCCTCTGAGCACTCCCTGGAAGTAGAGAGAGATGGTCTGGAAGGGAGAGAGATATGGAGACATCCTTGCCCTGCTCCTCCAGGAAACTCAAAATGTAACCAGAAAAGGGATATGGCCAAGTGGTTACTGCCTGCTAAGAAACCAGCTGACACTTTGCTGGACATTTTGATGCGGCTATATTGATGTGGCCCGGTGTTTTTGGAAACTTGGGGTTACTAAGAAATATGAACAATTTAATCAGCTAGCCTCATCCCTTGCCCAAACCCCACCCCATTCCTGACCCTCACTCAGCCTGTATTTTCTTCTAAGTGTAAGGGAAAGTGGGCATGGGATGACAGGCTGAAGCTCAGGGAGGCAGCCAGGGATGAGCAAGCATCAGGATCAAGGTGAGAGATGGGGTGAGGCTCAGGCTTGGGGTGGGGGTCTGCCCGCATTCTTTGGTAAAACTGGTTTTGGGTGACAGGCTCAGAACTCCTCTAAATCATAACAGGTTTAGTGGGGGGTAAGTGAGAAAGAACTGCCAACAATGAGGAGCTGTGCCGAGAGTGACCCGGGGAGGGGGAGGGGAAACCACTGGCTTTGTGTGAGTCTACAGAGACCCAGAGAAGAACCACAGAGGGGAGCTAGCCTGAAACACCCACCCCATCCGTGCCTTCCGCTCCCACTCCCAGCTGACAGACTTTGCCCCAGGTCAGGAGGACAAGGACGTTTGAAGATGTTGCTGCCCCCGCCTCAGGGCAGACCTGGCCTGAAAGCTGCAAAAGACCTAGCCTCTAAAGAGCAGCAAGCACTTTAGGAGTAAAGCCTGACACACGCCCATCAGGGCCTTTTATTGCTCCACTCAGTCTCAAAGCTTTCTGGGTGAGCTGAGTGGCTCCCAACCGGAATAACCACTTCTGTGGCACAGGCACCAACAGCAAGAAGAGAAGCTCGGAGGCACCCAGCAAAGCTGGTACAGAGCAGGAGTTAATCCTACTTCTGACTGGTTTCCTTTAGAAAATGATACTTTTTTAAGCACTGACAACTGCTTAGTACTGGTTGTAAGGAAGTCATACTAGGGGTGCCTGGGTGGCTCAGTCGATCAACTTCAGCTCAGGTTAAGATCTCACAGTCCGTGGGTTCAAGTCCCACGTTGGGCTCTGTGCTGACAGCTCAGAGCCTGGAACTGCTTCAGATTCTGTGTCTCCCTCTCTCTCTGCCCCTCCCCTGCTCATGCTCTGTCTGTGTCTCTCAAAAATAAATAAAACGTTTAAAAAATTTTTTTTAATAAATAAACACTAAAAAAAAAAGAAGGCTTAAAAAAAAGGAAGTTATACTAAAAATGCATTACTTAGTAGTAATTTTATTAGTAGTCCAATAAAATCACACCCTGACGAAGACCCTCTCCTTCACCAAACTTTGGTTAGGCTCCTCTCAGTCTCTCAACTAGGCCTCAGCTTTGGCCTTGCCCGTTCCTCTTGTCCTTGCCAGACACAGCCCAGTTGTAGCAAGAATCCTCCCACCCTGAATATCTGATCTCTCTTGATATCTGATCAAGTTCTTCTTGATGTCTAGGTCCTTCTCCTGCCTTCAGCAAGAATCCTGTTAGGTCACTTTAACAAAACTCCTCTTACCCTTTTAGTAATTTAGTAAAATTTACTCATTTCTAGTCATTGATCCCCTGACTCTGCTTGTTAGTTATAAATCCCCATTTATCTTTGCTGTATTCAGAACTGAGCCTGAACTCTCTCCCCTATTGTGATATTCCTTTTTTTTTTTTTTTATGTTTGTTTATTTTTGGAAAGACAGAGCACAAGCTGGGGAGGGGCAGAGAGAGGGGGAGACACAGAATCTGAAGCAGGCTCCGAGCTGTCAGCACAGAGCTCAATGCGGGGCTCAAACCCACTACCTGTGAGATCATGAACCGAGCCGAAGTCGGACTCAACCAACTGAGCCACCCAGGCGCCCACCCCCGATTGTAATATTCCTATTGCAGTAGTCCTGAGTAAAGTCTCCCTTACTATTTTAGTAAGTATCAGAATAATTTTTAACAACATGTAATAATAAAAATAATAGCTAATGCCTACTGAGCACAGACTCTCTGCCTGACACTGTGCTAGGAGCTTTGCTTTAAGTCCTTACACCCACAAAACAACCCAGTAAAGCCAGTTGTTTGCATCCCCATTTTACAGATGAGGAGTCTGAGTTTCAAAGAGTTTAAGTAACTTGCCCAAGACTACACAGTTAATAATGGGTGGGACCAGGATTTTAACTCCATCTGTCTCACCCCAGGGCCTGGGCTTTTAGCTACTAAATAACATTGACTCTCAGAGAAAAATTTTTTAAATACTATAATCCCAACTGGGTAAAAATTATATTATGCACATAAACAAAAAAAAAAAGGGAAGGTATACACAGATGCCAAAACAGCTGTTTCATTAAGGAGATGATATTTTAGGAGTCTTGTTTTATCTCAACTTTTTCTAGATATTGTAATTTTATTATACTGCAACCAAAAATATATATCTATAAGATATATAGATATATATTCCTATTTCAACTTTAACCAGAGATAATCTGATTCAGAAATAATAATTCTATAGTCAACTTCTCAATATATTTACCATTATATTTCAACCACAACTTGACAATAATGAAAGATAATGATAAATGTTCTTCTGAAAACTTTTACGGCATTATTGCCTTCCTCACATACTATTTGTCCCCACAAATAGTTGCTGTTGTTGGGCAGCAACAAATTGCCCAAATTTTTTCATCAGCGTCAAACTGCTGGTGCCATGGGCAGTTTAGCACAGTGCTTAAGACCTTGGTTCAAATCCCATCCCCAGCACTGACTACATGTATGAACTCACCAGATGTATGAACTCATTAAATACGCGACCTTGGGGGGCGCCTGGGTGGCGCAGTCGGTTAAGCCTCCGACTTCAGCCAGGTCACGATCTCGCGGTCCGTGAGTTCGAGCCCCGCGTCAGGCTCTGGGCTGATGACTCAGAGCCTGGAGCCTGTTTCCGATTCTGTGTCTCCCTCTCTCTCTGCCCCTCCCCCGTTCATGCTCTGTCTCTCTCTGTCCCAAAAAAAATAAATAAACGTTGAAAAAAAAATTAAAAAAAAAAAATAATAAATACGCGACCTTGGATAATTCTCCTAGCCTCAGTGCCTCATCTGTAAAAAAGGAGATAACACAGTACTTACCTCGTGGTATAATGCTGGTACACAAAGAATGCATGGAATAGTTACTTAGCACACAGTAAATGATCAATAAATGTTAGTTCTATTGTTCCTATATAATATAATGATTTAATTTTATCTCCACACTTTTATGATCACTAACAACAACAACAACAACAACAACAACAACCAGCTCACTGCTTACTTTCCGAGCAGCACCATTACATAACAAGATTCAGACATGGGAAGATACAGCAACATATACATTTTAAGACTGTGCTTCAGGGAGTTTCTCGGTGGCTCAGTCGATTGAGCGTCTGACTTTGGCTCAGGTCATGATCTCGTGGTTACTGGGCTCAAGCCACAAATTGGGCTCTGTGCTGACAGCTCAGAGCCTGGAGCCTGTTTGGGATTCTGTGTCTCCCTCTCTCTCTGCTCCTCCCCTGCTCACACTGTGTCTCTCTCTTTCTCTCAAAAGTAAGTAAACATTTAAAAAAATTTTAATTAAAGACTATGCTTCAGTTTTTCCTTCAGAATAGAGGCTTTATTCTGGAAGGGGCACTCTCAGATTAGTAACATTTCTTCCCTCCGGGACTGAAAGAAAATGCTCATTGTTAGGGTGTCAAAGTCCAGAAACTAATTCAACATAAATAGCCAGACAGGGCTTGAGAAGTAAAAAAAAAAAAAAAAAAAAAAAAAAAAAAAACCTTTTCCAAACAGCCCTGCCACGTAATCTTCAAACAGCATGGAAATGAGGTCCACCCAACTCTTGGAGCATTTGAGCTATTGGCAAATCTCACCGTTATACAAAGAAGGTTAAGTGAATACGTTGGGCACATACTGATTTAATGGTTCCTTTCTTCCCATCGTGTCTTAGTTTTATTGAGGTCTGTTAGGAAGATGTGATATCAGTAACGAGCCCAGCACTCTAACTGGCAGGGAAAAAATGGCAACATGATGGAATCCTCCTGAAATCTATAAGCTAGGGAGTGGAGAGTGCTGGGGAGCAGAACTTGGAGGAAAGAGTCTGTCACTGAATTTGGATTTCTAATTTAATTCATATATAGTTCAAATTAACAATTTTCTAGTATCCTCCAAATGTTTAGTAAGATATATCTTGTTAAAAGGATACTCAAAAAATAGTAGATATGGAGAGAAAACATGACAGAGAGCAAGTGAGCAAAAGACCAGCCCCTTTAAGAGTTCCCTTCCTACTCAGGAACGATCTTCTGGAGGTTAGCTTCCATTCCTTCAGAGGTACAATCTTGATTAAAAACAAAACAAAACAGGGTGTTTGGATGGTTCAGTTAGCTGAGCATCTGACTTTGGCTCAGGTCATGATCTCATCGTTCGTGGGTTTGAGGTTTGAGCCCTGCATCTGGCCAGGCACTGACAGTGTGAAGCCTGCTTGGGATTCGCTCTCTTCCTCTCTCTCTGCCCCTCCTTAACTTGTGCTTTCTCTCTCTCTCTCAAAAGAAACAAATAAACTTAAAAAAAAAAAAAACCTTTATAAACTAAAACCGCTAACTGGTTAAGGATGATTTTATTTCTTTTATTCAGGTTCAGGGATTTTGAAGTGGACGTGACATCAGAGAAGGGCAAGTCTGAACAAAGCACACATCAGTTTCCTGTGATATTTGCTCATTAGATCCAATTGCTGCCAATTGTGGCCCAAAATGCACATCCATTTTCCCAGTCTCAGCCATTCCATGAAAATCAAATCAAAGTCTGACATATGCATATTCTGTCATAAGCCCTTGAACAGCCAAGATCTCATTGGGTCCCAGTTAGGCCCCCCTCTATCTATGAGCAAGTCACCTAGACTCCCAAATGAATGCCAAGAACACCACAGGGAAGCAATTTTCAAAGTTAGTATAAGTAAGATCCTCCAGGTATGTGTGTAAAAATGCAGACTTCTGGGCCCCACTGTCAGATTCTGATTCAGTAGGCCTAGGAAGGGGCCCAGGAGAATGCATTTTAACAAGAACCCCAAGTAATTCTGAGTCAGGAGTTTTCCAAATGTACTTCCAAATGGTATGCTATGTTGCATACCATGTAATTTAATCAGCTAGAATCGATTTTGCACTGTTCACCTTTTGTTTATTTTTTTAACATTTATTTATTTTTGAGAGACAGAGAGAGGCAGGGGAGGGGGAGCGTGAGCAGGGGAGGGGGAGAGAGAGAGAGAGAGAGATACAGAATCTGAAGCAGGCTCCAGGCTCTGAGCTGTTAGCACAGAGCCGGACGCGGGGCTCAAACTCACGAACTGTGAGACCATGACCTGAGCTGAAGTCAGATGCTCAACCGACTGAGCCACCCAGGCGCCCCTGTTCACCTTTGTTTAAACTAGATTTATCATCTCTGCAACTCAATTTCAAGTTTAAATCCTAACTTTGCTATTGACTAGCTCTGAGATCTTCGGCAAGTCGTTTGACCTTCATGAGCCTGTTTCCTCAGCTGTAAAACAAAGGAAATCAACTCTAAATGTGCTAATGTTGCTAGTGCTCACAATATTTCCAGTTCTGCTCCTCTTCCTAGACATGCAGAAAACTACATATCCAGCCCCTTGCACATAGATGGAGCCATCTATCAGGAGGACCAGATAGCAATCCAAGCAGGAACAAACCCCAAATCTTCCGCTAAGAGGTGAAGTACAGAACCAAATCAGAAATCTAGGAGTAGGGTGCTACTTGAGCTGGTATACATCTCTGGACTCTCCAGGTTCATATGCCTCCTTCATG
Source organism: Lynx rufus (assembly GCF_022079265.1). Classification (NCBI taxonomy): domain Eukaryota; kingdom Metazoa; phylum Chordata; class Mammalia; order Carnivora; family Felidae; genus Lynx; species Lynx rufus. The sequence continues at coordinate 124,226,440 of NW_025814856.1, forward strand.
AGAGGGCAGAAGTGCCTGACAATATTTCTTACCAATGAATATTTTTTGACCAGTGAGAAATTATTTCTAATTACCTTTATGTTGTTTAAAATCCTTAATGCAACTAGATACAACATAGTTGGAGCAGTTAGAGGAATCATTGAAGAATGTAGGAATATACTTCTTATTGAGTATTTCTGATCAGGGTGCTAATGTTAACTGCTCACCCCTAGAAGGCAGATTAAAACTCTCTCTCTCTCTCTCTCTCTCTCTCTCTCTCACACACACACACACACACACACACACACACACACACTATCTTAGGTTGAACAGTGAGTAAATTACAGACCATATAACACCAAGGATAACATAAATATATGTGATCTATGTCCTTATCCCAGAAATGAGTGAGCTAGGGCTCCAATCCTCTAACATCGAATGAATTGCTTTGTGTTTTCTTGCTTGCTTCCCCTCTGCCTTCAATCCTTCTCTGGTTCTACACCCTTCTCTTCCCTACCTTCCTCACTACACTTAATTGTTTTATTTCCACAGAAGAATCAACATGGCACTGTGGAAAGAGAACTGGACTCGAAATTAAAAGGTCTCTACACTAGCTCTGCCAGTCCATTGACTTTGGGACTCCAGGAAAGATACCTACATCTCTGATCTGTTTATAAAGATAACCAATATTTACTAAATGATTATCATGTCCCAAGGCATGTGCTAAGTGCCTTACATAAATTACCTTATAGAGATGTGGTTAATACCATTTCTATTTCCATTTCTACATAAGGAAGTGGGCTCTGAGAATGTTCAGTTCAGGTAGCCAGAAAGTATGAGAGTCAAGGATTAAGATTCCAGAGGCTCTTTCCCTGGCACCATGCTTCCTGGACAAAATAATGGACTACCTAAAAATCTAACTAACTGCAAGTGATCTAGGATAAAGCATATCATCAATAATAAATTAAAAAGTTGATTCATTTCAATTCCCTTTCTTTATTAAAGGGGAACAATAAGGCCATCTGTTCCATCTATCTCAAAAAACTGTCCTGAAGACCAAATGATAAAGACACTCTCTCAGGGTTTTCTAAGTTGTAAAGTGCTGTACAGACATAAGGCATCCTTCCCCAAGTCTTCTACCCAGCAAGAGCAAATACTGGTGGCTCAGGGATAAAGAGGTCTCAATTCTGCCCTAAGGTGAGACTATCTTTGGAAGCAATGCCTCTTGTAACTTATCAGTAAAGAAAATGAAAGGAAAGTGGTTTGGAGACTTCTCAGCCTTGATACAATACTGGGACTCCAGTTTGCCTCTCTAAGAGAAAGACAGTTTGGCAGAAAAGGAGAGTTCCTGGAGGTAATGCCAAATCCACAGTGGCCCAGTACTTGCCCAGCGCACCGCCATTCCCTGTCTTTAACCTAAGCTTTTAAAAGGCTGCTTGTGTCTGTTTAAATTAATTTGGAACAGGGACATATCCTAAGAGATGCTGTGAGTGTTGAAGATTAAGACACTAATGGCATCACCACTTCATCCATTCACCCTCTGATCTTTAAGATGATGAGAGTTTTGTTTTGTTTTTGCATTAATCAGTATGTAGGGGAGCAAAATTTGACACCCCCAAAATGTGTGTTTTTGGCATGAGGATTAATTTAGGCCTATTAGTTTTTAGAAACAGAAGACTCAAGACGTTTTTCTTTTTTGCCTCCCTGCTACTTTCTAAAAGAATTTAGACAGAGGACCTGCTCCAGGAATGGAGCCATCACCATTCCTATGTCCCATTGTTTCTAGATGGCCCAGTAAACATTTGTTTATACCAAACATTTACTCTTTTCATTTTTCCTGTGAATTGCCTTCCTTTCCTTTGTAGCCCCAAATCCTTACCCCTTTCTCTCCTTAGTCATATATATATATATACATAAATATATATACATATATATATATACCACATTTTGCCCCACTGTCTTTGGAAACTTTCATGTCGATGTGGCTTCCCTGTACATACATAATTAAATTTGATTTTCTCCTGTTAATCTGTCTCATGTCAATCTAATTTTCAGACTAGCCAGAAGAATCTTGAAGGTAAAGGAAAAAATTTAATTCAGTCCTTTTAATTCAGCTAAAATTTTCAAAAAAAAAAAATCCCAAATTAGAAGCATCACTGTTGGGGTGCCTGGGTGGCTCAGTAGGTTAAGTGTCCAACTTCGGCTCAGGTCATGATCTCATGGTTTGTGGGTTCAAGCCCCTCATCCAGCTCTATGCTGACAGCTCAGAGACTGGAGCCTGCTTTGGATTCTGTGTCTCCCTCTCTTTTTTGTCCCTCTCCAACTTGCACTCTGTCTTTCTTTCTCAAAAATAAATAAACATTAAAAATTTGGGGGAAAAAAAAGCATCACTGTTAAAGAATTATAATTATCTTGATACTTTAGAAATTGACTGTAAGAAAGTGGCCCTACGGAGTTAAGCAGATGAAGCAGAAAGATTAGGTAAATAAAAGCTACCTTGCATCCAGGGTCTCTCTCCTCTATAGCATCTGCCAAGATCTAAAATCAAGAACTCAATAATGGCTAATAAAATACACCTAAGAATAATGTCCTTTCTAGGTGGCTTCTATGCATTGACCAGTGGTTTTCAAAGTGTGATCCCTTGACCAGCAGCATTAGCAGCATCTGGGAACTTGCTAGAAACGGAAATTCTCATACTGTTTGCCAGACTGATTCGCTAATCAGAAACTCTGGAGATGGAACCCAGGATTCTTTTTTTTTTTTTTTAATATTTTTAACTTATTTTTGAGAGAGAGAGAGAAAGAGAGAGAGTGTATGTGCAAGTGGGGGAAGGGCAGAGAGAAGGAAAAGGAGGATCTGAAGCAGGCTCTGTGCTGCTGACGCGGGGCTCAAACTCACGAACCATGAGATCATGACCTGAGTCAAAGTCAGACGCTTAACCTGATCCACCCAGGCACCTCCGGCACAGGATTCTGTGTTTTACAAGCCTCCAGGTGAGTGTGATACACGTTTTGGTGGTAACAGAATCACCTGGGAAATTTGGTTAAAGAAAGTACTAAGACCCCTGGCCTTATCCCATACCCATGAACCTGGGCTTCTGGAATTTGCTCTCCAGGTGATTATGATAAACACCAAAATTTGAAAATCACTGGTGCTAACATATAAGAGGACTGAGTCATAGGCAAATAATACTGAAGAGATTATTAGCCCACCAAAGTTATACAAAATTTGCTTTAAACTAAAAATATCTGATTGGCAGCAATAGAAAGAAACATTACCTAAACTTAAGCAAAGCCTCCCAAAAGTTCAGCTGCAGATGACCCTGCTCCTTTGAGGGAGTTTCCAGAGTGAGAAAAGACTGATCCTAGCACTGGGAATTGTGAAAATTCAGCTGCCTATTAACACCCAGAAAGCACAATAGAACCTTCTATACTTGGCCACTGCAGCCCTGAACTACCCCTCTTTGTTGTTGTTGTTGTTGTTGTTGTTGTTGTTGTTAAGTTGGTGTATAAACCTTTACCTCTGGCTATTCAACAAGTTACTCATTACTAAATATTCCCTTATGCAAATGTAAATAAACCTTTTCTTTTCTCCTTAATCTATTGTCAGTTAATTTGCAGGACCCTTATCTTGAATCTAAGTGGGTAGAGGAAAAATTTTCCTCCCAAAAGTGATATCCTTATCAAGAATCACAGAGGACTTAGATGGAAACCAAGAACAATGAAATTCAGGAAGACAATGTTCCAAGACCACCATCTGACAAATATTGGTTGCACTTTGAAACTAGCTCTTGCAGGACACACATTTTCCAAATGTTAAAACAGCAAGACAAAAGAAAAAAAGGACAGTATCTGAAAATTGAAAGAGCCCCAATAATTTTAATACACAGATCATTAACCAAAAAATCACTTTACTCAATGATATCAAAGTTTCTCCCCATCCAGAGGAATTTCTATTTATTTATTTATTTATTTATTTATTTATTTATTTATTTAGAGAGAGAGAGAGTGTGTGTGTGTGTGTGTGTGTGTGTGTGTGTGTGTGTGTGAGTGAGTGGGGAGGGGCAGAGAGAAAGGGAGAGAAAGAATCCTAGGCAGGTCAGAGGCTGATGCGTGGCTCGATCTTACGAACAGGAGATCATGACCTGAACTGAAACCAAGAGTCAATGCTTAACCGACGGAGCCACTCAGGCACCCAAGAGGAATTTCTAACAAAAGCTAGAAGCTTCAGATAATCTACTGCAGATTATTACACAACAGACAGATTGCTGTGGAAGGTTTTTTGTTTATTTGATTATTCATTTATTCTGAGGTACCCTTTTACTGAAAATGGACCAAGCTGTTCCTTCCTTTCTAGCAATGAGTGGGTTCCCAAAACTTTGAAAAGAAACAAACATACAAAATATCCATTCATAGGGGCACCTGGGTGGCTCAGTGGGTTAAGCGTCTGACTTTGGTTCAGGTCTTGATCTCATGGTCTGTGAGTTTGAGCCCCACGTTGGGCTCCGTGCTGACAGCCCAGAGCCTGGAGCCTGCTTTGGATCCTGTGTCTCCCTATCTCTCTGCCCATCCCCTGCTTGCTTTCTCTCTCTCTCTCTCTCTCTCTCTCTCTCTCAACAATAAAAAAATATTTTTTTTAAATTTTTAAAAATACCCATGCATAACATATGCCAGGTCTCCACTTGGGTTTTGACACCATATCTCATTTAATCTTCACAACGGTATGATGACAGTAGTAGGGAACCATCAACATCTATAAGAAAACAAGTCTCAGAGGCCTAAAGCATTTAATATTGGATGAGGAGAAACAGCTGGCCTTACTGCTCTAACTCTACACCCTGAATCTCATTTTCCCCATAAAGTTCTCTGACTTTAACTACAATATTCAAGATGACTATTTCTTCCTTAATACTCTGACACCTTTCACCCAGGACTAGTGCAATTTCTCTTGGTTCCACTGACCATAGTTGGGACAAAATAAAACTTTCAAAGGACATTACTAAATAATAAACTAAGGACTAACAAATGGGAAATAAACATACAGCACTTAGAACAAGTAGCATAGAGAAGTGGATAAGAACATAGTTCTAGAGCTAAACTACCTGGCTTTAAATTCTGGCTGTCATTTACTAGCTGTGTGACTAGTTTCTTAATCCCTCTGTGTCTTAATATCTTCATCTGTAAAACAATAATAAAAGTATCCATCTACCATCTTATAAAATAGCATCTGGCACATAGCACTTATTTATACACACACACACACACACACACACACACACAATCAGTTTGGCTTGTAAAGTTCAAGTTTTAGTGTGCATCACAGTTACTTTGCTCTCAGATTCACCAGTTTTGTTCTGTTCTACCCAATATTTGGAGAAATCCAATCGAATCCAACAAAGAGCCACCCAGCTTCACAGGTAAAGGAAACTAACCTCATTTTTAAAGATGATAAAACTGAGACCGATCTGCAATTCCACATATCTAAACTCATCAGACTTTAAAGGTTTAAGCTCAAATACCACTTTTTTAAAGAGCAAAATATAGAAATCAAATAACTTTGCATATGTATCCTAGGTGATATAAAACTCAGAATGTCGTTTTCAGTTGGTGATTTTCTTTATGAAATAAAATGGAAGGAATGGAAAAAATGAATTCTTATACATTCAAAAAGTTAAAGTTAATAGTATTTAAAAGTGTGTCCATCAAATCCAGAACAGAAATTAACTGAATGCAAATTCCTAGGAATTGGTCTCCAGGCATTGTAAATGTGTGAATTAATCACAACATCCAAATCTTCTGCCCACATCATCAAAAGTGTGAGAAAAAAAATATGGTAATATTCTTTCATGGAGATAGATACCTACATACATACATAGGTAGATATATAGATTTGTATTTCAACTAATATCACACACATACATACACACACACAAATTAATATTAAAGAGTTTCGCAAAGGAAGTCCACATTCCATCCACTGTAACTATGATAGATCATAAGATTATATAAAAACTAAATTTGTGGGGCGCCTGGGTGGCGCAGTCGGTTAAGCGTCCGACTTCAGCCAGGTCACGATCTCGCGGTCCGTGAGTTCGAGCCCCGCGTCAGGCTCTGGGCGGATGGCTCAGAGCCTGGAGCCTGTTTCCGATTCTGTGTCTCCCTCTCTCTCTGCCCCTCCCCCGTTCATGCTCTGTCTCTCTCTGTCCCAAAAATAAATAAAAACGTTAAAAAAAAAAAAACTAAATTTGTATCCTATACATTAGAAAATATTAAGCTTCCAGATACTTTGATAATACCTTACCCTTGTAGAGTACTTACAGTTTACAAATCACTTTTATCACCATAACTTCCTTTGAGTTTCATGGAATAGGAGATGTTACAACTCTATCTGGACTCATTTTTAAAAAGCAAATAGTACAGGCTTAGAAAATATAGGTCTTCTGCCCTAGGATGTAGAGCTTAGCAGAACCCAGGTTCCCTGACTCCAAATCTCATTCTCTTTCCATTAATACCCCAAAGACAGGTCCTATGAATGGAAAAAAAACTAATATATTTTACAGTGATAAATCCCCTCTTGCAAGAGCAATGTATATGTATCTTCTTTTAATTTTTGTTTAGGAAGATTGTTTGAATAACACAAGAACAAATAAAAGCTAACGGATAAACTCACAATATTTTTTAGAAAAAAATTCTCCAGGGAATAGGAATACATGTATAATTACCTCTCATGAGTCAAAGTGTAAGCCAATCTCCCTCTCCACTAACCTCGTCCTTTTCTGTTTAGGGGAACCAACATTGTGCACTGGATCCAGTGAGACCTTTTTGAAAACTCAACAGACAATAGCAGTGACCATCACAACCTTGCCTGGGATAAAGTGGGGATTCATGTGAAACCAAAAGGCCAGCTGATGTATTTAGTAACTTCTAGTGTGAGAGATTTTTCTTTTAATTACATGTACCAACTGAAGGACTTTTCTTCCCATTTACACGAAGTAGGACCTGCCCTATGAAATGGAGCCTTTGAATATTTCAAACTAAAAATTGAAAAGTTTCACTATTCCCTTCAGTTTTAGCTGAAGAGGTTCAGAGATCAGGTTCAGGCATAATACTGAATATCTGCACAGCACTTTAGAGTTTCAAAGCTCCATGCTCCATATGCTCAAAGCTCCATATGCACTGTGTCTGGTTAGATTTTTCCAGCTACCTAGTGAGATTCAAGTTATTATCATCCCTATGTCACAGATGATAAAATTGAGGCACAAAGACAGCATCCTGCCCAAAATCACAATGAAAACAGCAGGTGGAGACTTAGGTCCACCTCAGTCCTGAATCCTGTGTGCTCTTTTCACTTCTCCCTTGCTGCCTCCCTTAACAATGTCTTCTCCCAAACACACACCCCAAGCCCCTTCAGAAGAGACTAGTTCAAATACTGGTTTCCTTCTTCACACATGGAACTAAGGTCTTAGACAAGCAGGAATCTCCTGCCCTTTTCCCATTTCCCCTGGGAGGAGATAGGAAGATGCACCTCATTTATCCTTATCCTTCCAAGCCAACAAGGGAGACCTCGCTGCCTGGTGCCAGCGCCAGTACAAAGCTGGGGGAAAGGATCCGTATGGCGGAAACTGCGTTGCTTGCTACTGTTTAAACCCCTGTGAAAGACGGTCCTTCTGAAATAACTCTCTATTGACAGAAATGAATCTTAACTTGTAAAAGTTATGGGCAAGAAAACAAGGAAATTGAAATCCTGTTGAGAAACAGAGCCTTCATTTCTTCCCCTGCTGGTAAGAAGCCCCCCACAGGTCTCCAGGCAGCAGCTCCCTGCGATTCCTACATCCCTGTGCGAGATAAGACTCACCCGTGGCGCTACCGCTCCGGGGCAAGTAGGGCTGGGACGTACTCTCTGCACGCTTCAGCACCGCGGACAGCTCCAGACTCTCTAACTTCCCGCGCTCTTCCGGGCTCGCCGCGGCGGACTGAGCCTCCCAGGCTGCCGACGGGTCTGGCGTCTCCGCCCGCTCGGGTCCTAGTCTCCGGGTCTTGGGGAAGGCGAACGGGTCTCTTCGAGCAGCGGGAGCAGCCGGTGGCTCCTCGAGCTGCGGTGAAGACGAGCCCAACTGCACCACAGCGCTGCGGGACCGCGCCAGCGCGGAGGAGAAGGAGCCCATCTCAGCGGGCCGAGCTGGGCTCAGGTGAGCGGCCACGTCTCCCCGGGAGACCCACACTCCTTGCCTGCCAAACAGTTACTCCCTCTTCTCGCCGGAGCGCCCCCAGCCTCTGCTCCGCCTCTGACCCCGCGGGTTGCAGCCCCTCCTGGTGGAGGAAGAGGAGGAAGCTGAAGAGAGGGCTGCGCGCCCACCTCAAGTGGACCAACGACAACCCGGGCCGTCTCCGTGCCTGTCCGACAGTCCTGGGTGGATGGAGACACTTGGAGGGAGGGGGACGTACAGAGGTTGTTTGGCGACTACTGGAGAGTTGGGGGAAGGAAGACGTGTGGCATTAAGTTAGGGATACTTTTTTTCTCTACTTTCTGCCCTTGGTTCGCCTGGGGCCAAGAGTCTGGCACGTACTTCCTCCTCCTCTCCACACTCCTAGTTCTCCTTTGTCCCGCGAGAGAATGGAGGATTTAGCGAGGGCGGAAGAGAAGCCTACATTTGTTTCCTTCTCAATTACTCTTCTTAGAGCCAATATCACTACCCTTTTAGGTTGTGTTTTCCCTAGGAGTAGGGCTCGAAGCTGTCCCTGAAGAAGACTTGTAAATCCCCCTCCCCAGCGTGCCTCCGCTCTTGCCCCGCACCCAGGGCGCCTCCCCCTATGGGAGCCACTACCGCCCACCCTTCCTGTGGGGGTGGGGGGGAGGGTTAGGCCTTAGGTGGCGGTGGAGGTGCAAGGGGAGACCACTCTGCTAATTCCCTGCAGGGATGCGCGGAGGCAGGCGCCAGCGGGCTCTGGAGGCTCTCCTGACGGGAAGCCAGAGCAGCCAGGGGCCCTATTAATAGGCCTACCCTGCCGGCCCCATCCTTTCTCTGACTGCAAAGCGAGGGTGGTGAGGCCTAATACGTCGCTGGAAGCAGGAAGGGCAGCCTGGTATTATGTTTCAGCTAAAATCCTGTTGCCCAGATAGGTTTTAGGCCTTGCCCAAGGTTACACAGCCAGTTAAGTGGTCGGTTTGGGTCTTGTGTGGGGGGCTCTTTTTTCTAGATGCAGCCTCCTACCACACTGCTCCCCATTGCAAAGGTTTTCAGGCATTGAATTGTGAAGCGAAACAACTGTGTGATACACAGCATATCTAAGGTTGGAGTTTGTGAAGAAAGAGTGACTTTATCAGTGATTCCTCAGCTGTCCTGGGACCCAAACTACCTTCCTCCTCATTCAATGCCCTTTCTATGACAGCATGACACTGGACATTGTCATCGGTAAAGGGGCATACAAATAAGTATATGTAAAGTAGTATTATCATGGAAGTGGCTTCCAGATCAACAAGCCCCAAGATGAAAAGAGAAAAAAAAAAAAAAGTTCTTAAAATACTCAAAGGGTATTTAGAGAAGACAAGTCAGAATTAACTTGGGTGGGACAGCTGCAGGTCCAACACATCCCTCTGTCCTTGGCATTATTTCCTGTGAGGCGGGCAGAAGCAGAAATCATAGGTCCTGAGCTAACATTACACCGCCCTCTGCCATTTAAGGGAACACACACCACACACACTTGTGATCCACTTACCATATAAGGATGATGCCGTGTCCTCTCACCTCAGCCAACATCTCTGAGAGAGAGCCCATCCTCTCAGAGCAGGCAAAAGGAATGCAACAGGGTCCACCTATCCAGGTATCTGTATGGCTATATTAATTGCTTAATAATTTTAATCACTTTGGGGCACCTGGGTGGCTCAGTGGGTTGAGCATCCAACTTCGGCCCAGGTCATGATCTCACGGTCCGTGAGTTCGAGCCCCGCGTCGGGCTCTGTACTGCCAGCTCGGAGCCTGGAGCCTGCTTCGGATTCTGTGTCTCCCTCTCTCTCTGCCCCTAACCCACTCTCATTCAAAATATATAAATAATTATATATTTATAATATATAAATATTAAAATAAATAAACAAACATAAAATAAATAAACATTTATAAAATGTTTATTCAAAAATAAATAAACATTAAAAAAATTTTTTAATAAATAAATAATTTTAATCACTTTTCATTATTTCCTTGCTCACCTGATGAATTAATAGAGCCTGGTATAAATGCTCACTCTGGGCAAAAGACTTTTTAGAAAGGGAGCTCCCCGGGTAGACATTTCCTATTCTTGCACCTTGACTTGATTTCTTTGCAAACCTGACATAGTCATCATTAGGAATAATATAAAGATGGGCACAGAAAGAGGTAAGATGTTCTGGACTTAGACTGTGTGACATATTCCACTTGGCTCTACCTATTGTGAAAGTACATAAACATAATATTTCTGAATGGGATGATAAAGAGCTGCTACCCTAAGCCCCCAGAGTCCCCTGTTCCATACTAGCCGATCCAGGCCTTGCCCCAGGACACACACACACACACACGCACACACACACATGCACATGCAAACCCTTTTCTTGGAGCGTGTTGAGATCAACTGGGCTTGGTTGTTGACATTTCTGCTGATAGCCAGAATCTCCCAGTTCTCTTGTCAGTGGGAAGAAATGAGCTTGGAAAACTGAAATAATCCTCACTTTTCCACTTGCATTTCAAAAAATGCAGCTGTGTACGGTCAGCTAGAGTTTAGAGGAAAATGTTAGAGAATGTGCTAGCTATTGGTGACATTCTCATGGCCCTTGCCTTTCTTCTTCCAGGCCTCTGACCTCATCCATCAAGAACAGGAGAGCTCCCTCCAGATTTCCACCAGTGGGTGCTCAGCAAAGTGTTCACTGAGGGGCATTGGAAAGACCTTCTGACTTACCCGTCAACATCCTGCAAAGATGTCACCAACTGGGTGCCTTTGGATCCTGAAAGTTTTACCACTGACAACGTTGAATATTACCTGAGCCCTGTACTCCTGGAAAGTCATGAAGGTTGAGAAGTCCCCTGCCCTATGATGTTCTGGAAAACAGCTTACTACAAAAACCACCCTTCATCAAATGACTTAGGTAAGACTCAAGGATGCTCCTTTGTTTATCTATGACAAAGCTAGGACACTGACCCTCCCTCCAAACTTCCATTCTTTGCCTCATAAATGATTAGCTGAACTATTTCATCCCCATTGATCAACTGGATATAATGATTGTTAACCAAACTTTAGTTAAGCTTATCTCCTTCCTCCAGGCCCCTGAACTTTGACCAACCTCAGCCTGAGCCAGCACAAAGCCCCCCTGAGAACAGGATGGCCTCAGGGTAAAATATTCCCTGATCTGCTATCTGATCCTGTAATCCCTTCATCCCACTTCATCACATGCAGTTCTTTTTGGCTTTGTTTACTCCTTTCTATGAAAGGAGACCCCTTTTTGCCTAACTCTTTAGACACTTGCAGATCTCATGGTCAGGGCATTCTCCCAATTAAAATAGTCTCTCCCCCTTGCAACAATCCTTCAAATAAAGCCTCTCCTTACTAAGTTCAGATTTGTTTTCGTTGACACCATCTTTAAGAATCCCTTGTAGAATAGAAGTATCCCAGGGCGCCTGGGTGGCGCAGTCGGTTAAGCGTCCGACTTCAGCCAGGTCACGATCTCGCCGTCCGGGAGTTTGAGCCCCGCGTCGGGCTCTGGGCTGATGGCTCAGAGCCTGGAGCCTGCTTCCGATTCTGTGTCTCCCTCTCCCTCTGCCCCTTGCCCGTTCATGCTCTGTCTCTCTGTCCCAAAAATAAATAAACGTTGAAAAAAAAATTAAAAAAAAAAAAAGAATAGAAGTATCCCTATTAGAGAGTACTCCAAGCCTTAGTTAGCTAAAGGGTTTTTTTGAGATTCATTTACCCCTGTTTGAGTAAAGGAAGAGGACAGGCAAGAATATTTTGAGAACCCACAGGGCACTAGACACAGCCCTAGATAATATATATGGTTTGTCTCATTTAATCTTTTTTTTTTTATTTTTTTAAATGTTTTATTTATTTTTGAGACAGAGAGAGACAGAGTACGAGCAGGGGAGGGTCAGAGAGAGGGAGACACAGAATCCGAAGCAGGCTCCAGATTCCGAGCTGTCAGCACAGAGCCTGGCGTGGGGCTTGAACTCACGAACTGTGAGATCATGACCTGAGCTGAAGTCAGGCGCTTAATCAACTGAGCTACCCAGGTGCCTGTCTCATTTAATCTTTACCACAATCTTACAAGTATTATTATCCTCATCTTACAGATGAGAACACTGAGGCTCAGAAATGTAAAATGATTTCCTGAATACCCTGCAGAGGCCAGACTGGAACCTAGATCATTAAATTGGAATTAGCAGCTCTACACAGACAACAGCCCCCAAGGAACCTTAAAGATCCCCGAGTCTAGCCTCCTTCTTGGTCATGTTGGGGAAACTAGAGCTGGCGGCTTGTTAGTGGCAGCAGAGCCCAAATCTTCCACCCCAACCACTGTCTCATCCCAACACAACGCAGTTAACATTTTCACCAGCTTCACAGAAGTCTTGTCGTCTACCTTATTTTAACTGCTCTCTGCTGAGGAGGTCTAAACAATTCTCAAGGAACTTCAGAGGGCTCCAGAAAAGACCCCAACTCATGAGACTGAATGATTTCAGGTCAAGTCAGAACACACAGGAGCAAAGAAGCGATTCAGTCAGGCTCCTTTAACATTGATTGGGTACCAACAGCTTGTTATGGTCAGCCAAACAGGATTAAACATGGCTTCTGCCCAGGGCTGGGGACTATGGGAATATAATACAATGCTGGAAACCTGAGCTGTACCACAGGCATTGGCAAGTAAAAGGAAAAACTCCTATAACTCAACCTTGAAAACACAGAGGATGACCTGCTCCAGGGAAATCTGAGAGCCAGAGAAGGGTTGGGATGTGGAGCCCTGGCGCTGTGACGGCATTGCTAAGCCTCTGGGTACAATACAGGAATAAACATGGCAAGTATTGTTCTTAAAAACAATGACACACAGGATGTTTTCCCACTAATTCCACTGTTTCATTTGCCTTTGTCGTATCCTGGGAAATTAGAAAGGTTAAATATATTATCCACCCTATTCTATATCCAAACAAAATAAAAATTTAAAAGCTGAAATGGATGGCCCAAACCTAAGTGGGGGTAAGAATAGACACAAGTCCAGTTCTGGCTTTCATGTCTTCTGACTCCAACAAATGTTCTGTCTACTGTAAAAAGCAAAAAGAAAATTTAAGTTGGATCTTTGGGCCATCTATCTTTTCCAACTTACCATCCAGTGTAGGAGTTCCTTCTATAGGGCTCTGCCAAAAAAAAAAAAAAGTAAAATTAAAACTTATGGCACCTAATTAATATCTCAGTAATAGAGAGTTCATTTCTTTTTATAATATATTCTTTCAGTGATTATTAAAATGATACATTTTCATGGGATAAAATTTGGAAACTACAAAAAAGCATAAAAAATAAAATTTAAACCACTCATAACCCCACCACACTTTATCTTCCTTTTGCTATTAAAACACAAGTGAAGTTTATGTTGATTATTTTAGTGGTATTACATAGGATGATACCTAAGACATAATCTATATTATTTTTGGAATAGTGTCTCCCAATCATAAAAACCCATCTAATCATAAATACCCAGTCCATTATATCCATGTTTTACAAAATTAGGATCATATATTATATACTACCCTGGGACCAGATTTTCTCCCTTAATACATCATCATCTTATTTAATTTACATTTGTCATAAAATGTGACTTGGGGCGCCTGGGTGGCGCAGTCGGTTAAGCGTCCGACTTCAGCCAGGTCACGATCTCGCGGTCCGTGAGTTCGAGCCCCGCGTCAGGCTCTGGGCTGATGGCTCAGAGCCTGGAGCCTGTTTCCGATTCTGTGTCTCCCTCTCTCTCTGCCCCTCCCCCATTCATGCTCTGTCTCTCTCTGTCCCAAAAATAAATAAAAACGTTGAAAAAAAAAATTAAAAAAAATAAAATAAAATAAAATGTGACTTGAAATGTCTGCAATATATTTGTTCATTCCTTGACATCACTATAACTTATTTAGCCTCTACTCTAATGTTGGTCATTTACATTGTTTCCATTTTTCACTTTCATAAAAATAACATGGAATAAGTATTAATCTACTAGCCTGCTCATGTAAATAGTTTATTCACTGCAACTTTGTAGTAAGTTTTAAGAACACTTTCTAAAATCTCCTTGGATTTTCTTATACAAATTTTTTTCTAGATTTACCTTTTCAGCATCTCCTATAAAGATGAGATGTTGTTTGAAATACAGTCAATGTTACAGATTAGCCAAAGGAGAATTGATAAATTTGCTCTTATTATTGCTTTCTGAGACAGTCTACTTACCAATTAAGCAGCACAAATGTTTTAAAAAGCTGTTCTTCCTGGGATGTCTGGGCAGCTCAGTCAGTTAAGCCTCCGACTCTTGGTTTCGGCTCAGGTCCTGATCTCACGGTTTCATGAGTTCAAGCCCCGCACTGGGCTCCTCACTGAAAGTATAGAGCTTGCTTGGGATTCTCCGTCTCCCTCTCTCTGCCCCTCCTCCACTCACACTGTCTCTGTCTCTCGCAAAGTAAACCTTAAAAAAGGTAAATAAACCTTAAAAAAAAAAAAGTTGTTCTTATCAATATTTCTAGGCAATAATCTTTAATGGCCCCTAATATCACAAGAAAGACAAGACCAACAAATAGTCAATGCCTCCTGGTGTAAGTTCACAGCACCACCTAGAAGTTGTCTTGCCAAAAAATCAAACCTGAATCTGACCAGATCTCTAGATCTACTACCAATTTATTGGAAATACAAGGGATAGAGGATCATGGTAAATGACAACATAGAGTTACAATCAGCAAAGTCCAGACTCTGAAATTTTACAGGACAAACAACTAATTTCTTCAACCAGTACATTGGAAGTAGAGGTGGAGGAGAATCTTATACATAAAAGCTATTTGAAAAGCATATCAAACAATTGTAATGTATGAACTTTATTTGGATCTTGATTCAAGCAAACTGTTACCAAAAAACTTCATGTGACAACCGGGAAAATATGAAAACTATCTGGATATTTGATGGTGTTTAGGAACTACTATCAGTTTAAAAAAATTTTTGTTTTATGTTTATTTATTTTTGAGAGACAGAAAGAGCACAAGTAGGGGAGGAGCAGAGAGTGAATGAGACAGAATCCCAAGCAGGCTCCAGGCTCTGAGCTCTCAGCACAGATCCTGATGCGGGGCTCAAATTCACAAACCGTGAGATCATGACCTGAGCCAAAGTCGGACGCTTAACCAACTGACCCACCCAGATGCCCCTATTAGTTTTTTAGATTAAATAAATTTTATGCTTAAGTTTTTATAAGCAGTCCTTATCTTTTAAGGACACCTTCTGAAATATTCACAGATGAAACGATAGGTCTGGGATTTGCTTCAGAACAACCCAGGTGAAGGCATGGAGGGAATAGAGATGAAACAAAACTGGCCATGAGTGAGTAATTATTGAAGCATGGTAATAGGTCCATGGGAGTTATTTATCCCATTCTCTCTATTTTTTATGTTTTAAATTTTCTATAACAAAAAGGTTTTTTTTAAGCTGGTCTTAACACTTTGCTGAAATCAGTCTCACTTCATTTTGTGCTTAATTCTGTTGTCTAGAGCAGAACTGTTCAAGCTGTGGTTGTAATCCTCCACTGGGTCATGAAATGAATTCATATGGAATGGAATAGAATAGAATAGAATTAGAGGGCATCACAATAAGTAAAGTCAAGAACTGTTTCATGAATCTTTTCATTCATTCTGTGTGTATGAGTGGTATTTGTCCATTTCCCAGATCACGACATAAGTTATATTTCATACTCCAGATTATAGTGCAAATTTTTTGGAAAACATTTCTCTAGAGCAGAGGTCTGCAAACTTTTCTATAAGGAGCCAAATAGTAAATATTTTTGGCTTTGTAAGCCATAGAGTTGCTGTCACACTATTCAGCTCTGCAGTTGGATTGTAAAAGCAACCATACACAAGACAGAAGTGTATATGCACGACTATGTCCCAACAAAACCTTATTTATGGATACTAGAATTTGAGTTTCATATAATTTTCACTTGTCACAAAATATTCTTCTTCTGATTTTTTTCCCCTAACCATTGAAAAATGTAAAAATCATTCTTAGCTCTAGGACTATACAAAAGCAGGGGGCAGGCTAGTTATGGCCTGTCCTTTGCTCTAGATTTTCTAATGGAAAGGTTTATTGTGGGAAGGAGGAAGGTCACCCTGCTGAGGTTTTAGGAGTCTGTGTGATCGGTAAAAACACATTAAAATTTACCATTGCTTAGATTTGTTTGGGGACTAGATATTCAATTTATTTTGAATAGCATTTCAGTTCAGGTCGTGATCCCGTAGCCGGTAGTGAGACTGAGTCCCTTGTTGGGCTCTGGGCTGAGCATTGAGTCTGCTTGGGATTCTCTCTCTCCCTCTTTCTCTGCCTCTCCCCCCGTTCTCTCTCTCTCTCTCTCAATAAATAAACATTAAAAACAAAAACAAATAAAACTAACAGAAAATAACAAGTACTGATAAAGATGTGAAAAAATTGGAACCCTGTACACTGTTGGTAGGAAGTAAAATGGTATAGCTGCTCTAAAAAACAGTATGGCAGCTCCTCAGACAGTTAAACATAGGATTACATTTGATCCAGCAATCCCACTTCTGAGTATATGCGCAAAAAAAAATTGAAAGCAGGGACTCAAAGAGATATTTGTACACCCGTGTTCATAGCATTAATCACAAGAGCCAAAAGGTGGAAGCAACCTAACCATTAACAGATGAATAGATTAAAACGTATGTGGTATGTATAGGCAATGGAATATTACTTAGCCTTGAAAAAGAAGGAAATTCTTACATTTGCTATAACATGGGTGAACCTTGAGGACACTATGCTAAAGGAAACAAGTCAGTTACAAAAAGACAAATACCGTATAAGTTCACTTGTATGAGGAACCTAGAATAGTCAGACTCATAGAACAGAAAGTAGAATGGTAGTTGCCAAGGCCCGGGAGGAAGGAGACATGGGGAGTTGTTTCAGTTTGGCCAGATAAAAAAGTTCTGGAGATTGGGTGCACAACCACGTGAATGTATTTAATACCATTGAATTGTATACTTCTAATGGACTAAGATGGTAAATTTGATGCATATTTTACCACAGTTTTTATTAAATTCAGTTATTGAGAAGAAAGAAACAAAGACTTTCAGAGCAATACCAAATCTGTGCCTTCTTCTAGGTGATAAAATTGTAAATATAGAAGACAGCCATTGTGCTCCATCAGACTTCTCTTACTCAAGCCAACTGTTTTCCACTTCACCAGCTCTTCCCCATATGACAGGCTGTTCAGGCCCTTTGCTTTCCTCCATTGTGCTCCTTCTAATACCTTCTAGTTGTTGTGGGGTTTATTTTGTTTAATGTTTTTCTTAAAATTGAATTCCCAGGCTGAAGACCATGATCCAGATGTGGTCTCCTCGGGATAGAACACTTTGGAATTGTCCCTTCCTATGATGTATGTGGCAGACCCTGGACCTTCCACAACGTGCTCTGAGAATGTTATGTCTCGTACCTCAGGCCTGTTTTGTGGAATCTGCTTCCCCCACTTGGTACATGGGCCTTTGAACCTAAATGCAGAATGTTTAATCTACTCCTATTTAATTTCATGTTTTGCCCCAGTTGTGTTAAATTAAATTGAAAGGAACTACTTCCAAGAATTTAAAAAAAAAAAAAAAAAAAAAAAACCTACAGGGGCACCTGGGTGGTTTAGTCAATTAAGTGTCCAACTTGGGCTCAGGTCATGATCTCATGGTTTGTGAGTGTGAGCCCCGCATCAGTCTCTGTGCTCACAGCTCAGAGCCTAGAGCCTGCTTCTGACTCTGTGTCTCCCTCTCTCTCTGCCCCTTCCCTGCTTGTGCTGTGTGTGTGTGTGTCTCTCTCTCAAAAGTAAACAATAAAACATTAAAAAAAAAAAAACCCTACAAAACACAAACAAAAGAACACACTAGATTTCATGATCTGAATATAAAAGACCAAATCTGTAAAGTGACAAGAGTCTTCCTTCCCAGCTTCTTCTTTCCCAGCGTCTTCCCCTATTCTTCACATGATAAACTGTAACAACTGAGCTTTTGTTAGATCAAGATTGAGACAAAAATAGGGGCGCCTGGGTGGCTCAGTCGGCTAAGTGTCCGACTTCAGCTCAGGTCATGCTCTTGTGGTTCACGGGTCCTAGCCCTGTGTGGGGCTCTGTGCTGACAGCTCAGAGCCTGGAGCCTGCTTCGGATTCTGTGTGTGTCTCTCTCTCTGCCCCTCCCCTGCTCAAGCTCTATCTTTCTCTCTCTCTCAAAAATAAGTAATCATTAAAAAAAAAATTTAAGATTGAGACAAAAATAAAGCAGACACGGCAAAACAGTTTCATTTAGTATGCCTGCATTTGACTGATGGTGGCTGCCTGCAGCACTGTGTTTAGCAGGAATATGGAGCCATATCCATGCGGAGCAAGAAAGAGTACAGTAAAAGATTAAAGGTGTCTGTCAAAGACAGAGGTAAAGAGAGAGAGGCTAGGAATGCAAGCTGGTGCAGCCACTCTGGAAAACAGTATGGAGGTTCTTCAAAAAACTAAAAATAGAACTACCCTACGATTCAGCAATTGCACTCCTAGGTATTTATCCAAGGGATACAGGGATGCTGTTTCGAAGGGGCACGTGCACCCCAATGTTTATAGCAACACTAACAACAATAGCCAAAGTATGGAAAAAGCCTAAATGTCCATCCATGGATGAATGGATAAAAAAGATGTGGTATACACACACACACACACACACACACACACACACACACACAAAATGGAGTATTACTCGGCAATCAAAAAGAATGAAATCTTGTCATTTGCAACGACGTGGATAGAACTGGAGGGTATTATGCTAAGTGAAATTAGTCAGTCAGAGAAGACAAAAATCATATGACTTCACTCATATGAGGACTTTAAGAGACAAGGCAGACGAACATAAGAGAAGGGAAACAAAAATAATATAAAAACAAGGAGGGGGACAAAATAGAAGAGACTCATAAATATGGAGAACAAACTGAGGGTTACTGGAGGGGTTGTGGGAGGGGGGATGGGCTAAATGGGTAAGGGGCACTAAGGAATCTACTCCTGAAATCATTGTGGCACTATATGCGAATTTGGATGTAAATTTAAAAAAAGAAAAAAAATTTAAAAATAAATTAAGAAAGTGAGCTCTTAAAAAACATTAAAAGAGAGAGAGAGAGAGAGAGAGAGGCAAGTATGCCACCAATTTGCAAAAAAAAAAAAAAAAAACCCATGGGTTTTTCTGTGGTTGCATTTTTGCCAAAGGCCATATAACCAAAATCTAAAGGCTATTAGCAAGAGTGTTTCAATTGCTCTTATTTGTCACTACCCTATAGTAGGAAATAAAGCTAGAAAAGGAAACCTAATGTCTGTAATTCCCTCAGACTTCAAAGGACATCTGCATGTGCTGGGCTGATAATTCTGTTTTATCCCCACCCAACTTTGAGCCAGAGTCTAAATAAGAAACAGGAAACACAATTCTAAAGGAAACCAAAGGATAGAGGAAAACATTATGATGATATTTTTAATTATACTTAATATTACATGAAACATATGTATGTGAAAATAATTTTTAATTTTATATGAAATGTGTGTATGTATATAAATCAATCCATACTAAGAGAGACAGATACCTTATAACATATACCATATATAAAGACATATAAAATCATAGTAGGAATACATGGGGAAACGAATGATTAATCTTAATATCTTCTGTATCCTATTAAGTTAAAAGAAATTCAGTGTATCTTTATGATATAAGGCAAATGATGGCCCAGACCCAAATCTGGCCTGTCATCTGTTTTTATGTGGCCTGTGAGCTAAGAATGTTTTTTATACTTTTTAAATGGTTGGGAAAAAATTAAAAGAAGAAGGATATTTCAGTCAGTTAAGTGTCCAACTTCAGCTAAGGTCATGATCTCAGTTTGTGAGATCAAGCCCCACATTGGGCTCTGTGCTGACAATGCAGAGCCTGCTAGGGATTCTCTCTCTCCTTCTCTCTCTGCCCCTCCCCTGCTCGCTCTGTCTCTCAAAATAAATAAATGAATTTTAAAAATAAAAATATGAGGGGCACCTAAATGGCTCAGTCCGTTAGATATCCAACTTCGGCTCAGATCACAATCTTGCGGTTTGTTGAGTTCAAGTCCCGCATTGGGCCCTGTGCTCACAGCTCAGAGCCCGGAGCCTGCTTCAGATTCTGTGTCTCCCTTTCTCTCTCTGCCCCTCTTCCCCTCACACTCTGTCTCTCTCTCTCTTCCTCAAAAATAAATATTGAAAAAAATAAAATTAAAAAATATAAAAAGTACATGAAATTCAAATTTCAGAGTCCACAAATAAAGTTTTATCAGAATAGAACAATACTCATTTACATATTATCTATATTTGCTTTTGCATTCAACAGCAGAGTTGAGTCTTTTGACAGAGACTATATGGCCCACAAAGCCAAAAATATTCACTATCTAGCCATTTATGGAAAAAGTTTACTAAAGGGTAGTGGTCATCATGTCCAGGATATAGTTTCTTTCACAGATTTAGCATTGCAACTTGTATTTTGGACCCAAAAGCAAGTAAGATTTCAAGTGATTTGGGGTTTGTTCCTACCCATGTATTTCTATTATAGTAGATCTTAATATAAAATAACTTAATACACCTTTTGGGATGAGCACTGGGTGTTGTATGGAAACCAATTTGTCAATAAATTTCATATATATATATATAAAATAATAAAAATAAAAATAAAAATGGCATATAAAAAAATAAAATAAAATAAAATAACTTAATAAATGATAAATCAGTCTAAATTTTTCACAAAGTCACAAAAAAACATTGATTATTGTACTAAAATTGTTAACTATTTCTTAACTTTTAATTATGATTTTTAATTTTCTAAACTTTAGAAATTATTAGATAAAAATTATTATAATAACCATTTTCTTTTTACATAGGAAACACCTAGCACCTGGCATATACTAGGCATGCAATAAATTTTTTTAAAAAATTTTTTTTTCAACGTTTTTATTTATTTTTGGGACAGAGAGAGACAGAGCATGAACGGGGGAGGGGCAGAGAGAGAGGGAGACACAGAATCGGAAGCAGGCTCCAGGCTCTGAGCCATCAGCCCAGAGCCTGACGCGGGGCTCGAACTCCGGGACCGCGAGATCGTGACCTGGCTGAAGTCGGACGCTTAACCGACTGCGCCACCCAGGCGCCCCGGCATGCAATAAATTTTTGTTGCATTTAGCTAAAATAGTTTAACTCTTCCTATTTCAATTCATTAAATGAAGCAGTTGCTCCAAATGTGTGAAAATAAACGAAGAGCACCCAAATGAGAAAAAACAAAGGCAATTAATTCAGGGCTTGCTATAGCAAAGGCATCTCTACCATGACTTCCACTTGGAGAGACGAAAGGCAGGCAGAGGAATGGTAAAGCTTTATAGTAGGAAAAGGGGATGGTTCTGGCCGTGCCTTGACTGGAGGCTGTTGGCATGCACAAGCTGTAAGCAGACTAACAAGAAACAGAGTATCCCACGTGATTGGCTAGGGCAGCATATTTGGCTTTCTCCAGTTGGTCCCAAGTTAGAAGTGGGGACAAAAAGTAAGGAAGCTGTCAGCTATTAATCAAGTCCGGGTAATTTGGGGCCAGTTGCTACAAGAGTTATCGTTTGGCTTCCTGGACTGGTTGCTGCAGACAACTGGTCCAAGTTGTATTTTTATATATGGTCTCATCGTTGTTTGTATATTAGTCTCTCAAATGCAAAAGGCTAAAGTTCTCTTCAGTGCCACAAACGTTGCACAACCACGAGCTATATGCCAGGAACCACATCAGATGCCAGGAATAAAAGATAAAGATGACATCGTCACTGCCCTACATTGTGGGAAAGGAGGCACATACAAAATCTATAAGGAAGGCAGTCTATCCCTTATGTCTTGTAGAGATGGAATTAAAACTTGTCTACAAAGAGCTGTTGACATATAACCTTCCCAAAGAGACTCCACCACCTTCAAAGGCAGTGCCAGGCTCTTAGATTTAGGAAATTGTTTTTAGATATGTCCTGCTGACATTTAAGACAATGTTCTCAAAGCCTACCCAGCAAAAAGATAAATTCATGGAATTTCTTAATGTGTTTTAAAATTTTTTTTTACATTTATTTATTTTCGAGAGACAGAGAGAAACAGAGTACAGGTGGAGGCGGGGCAGAGCGAGAAGGAGACACAGAATCCAAAGCAGGCTCCAGGCTCGGAGCTGTCAGCACAGAGCCCAATGCGGGGCTCAAACTCACATACCATAAGATCATGACCTGAGCCAAAGTCGGACGCCTAACCAACTAAGCCACCCAGGCCCCCCTGTTAATGTGTTTTTAAATTTAAATCCTCACAATAGGATTTCTTTGATTCACTGTTACTTATACTCTTACAAACCAGAAGAATGAAAACTCTATAAAAAATAGATTAAACTAAGATGCAACATCTTCCCACAACCAGTTTGTTGATTTTTTTAGAAACATATTCTTGAATATTGAATGGCACCAGTCAAGTAGCAATTATTATACCCCAATTATTATATCCCTCTTTCCCAATCCGATTAGGCAGAACTCCCAATTTTCCACCTGTAGCCTGGTTCTCCCTCCCTGTTGTACTTCAGGTTCCTCCACTCATCTGTCTTTCTTGGATCTTACAAGTCCTGCTGTGCTCACAGAGTTTTATCAATGGTATCCATCACTTCTGACTCATTCTATTGGCCAGAGCAAGTCAGATGGCCAAATCCAAGTCAAGAAGGCAGGGAAGTAGGCCCCCAGCACAGGGAGGAGAAAGAATCAGGGCCAATGATATAGTGTACCTCACAGCACCTGTCTCTGCCTCTGCATACTCGTGTAAAAGCGTAAACAATAAAGTTCATGTAACTCGTCCCACAGCTCCAGCTTTTGAGTCTCCTCAAGCTCATTAACAAAGCACAGCATAGTAGTAAGCTGAGCTTTGGAATAGACAGATGTTGGTTTGTTCCCTAGTTCTCATCGTGTACACCAATGAAACCCTGGGAAAATTACATAACGTTTCTCTGACCTTCATTATTTTCATCTGCAAAATAGAGATAATAACATTACATGTCTTTCATCAGTTGGGGTAAAGCAGGAAGCAGATGGCACTCTCAAACTGGACAACGTAACAAGAGTTAAATAAAAGGTCTCATCTATAAAGGTGTCAATAATCCTATTGTACCCTTTTCCTCTCCTCAATGTAGGTTCTGGGCTTCTCAGGCCAGCCCTTATGTCTCTCAGTACCAACTAATGAAAAATACCAGGCACGGCTGTGAAAACCAAATGCCCTCCCAGCAGCTGATGAAAGAAATCTCCACGAGATAGGCCACCCCTCCAGCTTCAGAAAAGCAACGAAGAGCCTATGTCACAAAATTGCCCTTGCAAATGGCTTTTCTAACAAAGGAGTCTTCTAACACAGCTAGACTGTGAAAGTAAGCTTTCACTTCTTTTTTTTTTTTTTTTAATTTTTTTTTTCTTAAGTTTATTTATTTTTGAGACAGAGAGAGACAGAGCATGAACGGGGGAGGGGCAGAGAGAGAGGGAGACACAGAATCGGAAACAGGCTCCAGGCTCTGAGCTGTCAGCACAGAGCCCGACGCGGGGCTCGAACTCACGGAGCGCGAGATCGTGACCTGGCTGAAGTCGGACGCTCAGCCGACTGCGCCACCCAGGCGCCCCAAGCTTTCACTTCTTGAAGTCTGTAATTTCACTTGGTCTTTCCTAATAATGTATTGCCTTGGTGATGATACCTAAATTGATAGCTTTGTTTTCTGGGAAGTATAAATATTTGTAAATTTTCTTTAAGCCAGGAGAAAAAGTTAATGGCACTTTCATTTTCTTCCACATGCACAAGCTATTTAAAACCTATGACTCTAGCTAGATTTTTTTAATTTTAAACAAAGAGTTTGAAGGTCTATATTAAGATTAGAATTAATAATAGTATCTATCTCATTGTGCAAATTAAATGGGCTACTGCCTGGGAAGTAGTTAACAATTACACGTAATAAACTCGCTTATTAGAGACTGGCTCTCAAAACTGCAAACTAAGATTCATGCACATGTGCATTAGAACAGAAACTCAAAAGTGGGACAAACGAAACCAGGTGGGGTGTTACATGCAGCCCGTAGGAGCCAGGCCCTGTGACCAGCCCTGGGAGAGAGCAGCCAGGGAGAGGAGCCCATCACCCAGGGCCTGTCTAGAAGCCTCCATCATGGGCATGAGTGGGGCCCGGCAGGAAGGCAAAAACAGTGACACGGTGACACGGTAATAGGGAGACTATGAAAAAGTGGTATACACAACAACAAGCAGGCAGGCCACATCTGACCATAGGAGGTGGGACTCTCCCCAATATGTCTAAAATAATTTACAGATGATTACAAATTACATTTTTTAATTTTTTTGTGTTTATTTGTTTTTGAGAGAAAGAGAGAGAGAGAGCACAAGCAGGGAAGGGGCAGAGAGAGAAGGGGACGCAGAACCCAAGGCAGGCTCCAGTCTCTGAGCTGTCAACACAGAGCCCGACGCGCGGCTTGAACTCACAGCCACCGTGAGATCATGACCTGAGCCGAAGTCATCCGGATGCTTAACCGTCTGAGCCACCCAGGCGCCCCACAAATTACATTTTAAACTAAAACTAAGGTTTAACACTTAGTTTTAACACTCTTCAGTGCTCTTGCAGCTTGCATTATTCTTACTTTTACCAACTTTGGAGCATTTTAAGGAATTTTAAACAAATTCATCTAATGATACTTCAGACTTAATATGCATTTATAAACAATAATAATCAAAGGTATTCTTTCTTCAGCTCTTCCTATGTGCTGGGTGATGTTGATGAGGCACTTCACTTATGGTTTACAGCAGAACCTCTGGTGACAGAGATCCTAGGTTCAAAGCCCAGTGCCGTGATTCACCGGCTGCACGATGCTGGGGGATTATCTCACCTATACTACGCTTTAAGTTCTTCATTTGTACGATGCTGGCTGTGCATAAAGTGCGTGCCCACAGCAAATATTAACACATTAGCACACGTCATCTCACGTCATCACTACGACACAGCAAGGTCAGCATAGTATTAATCCCATTTTATGGTCAAGGAACAAGTTCAGCGAGGTTCAGCTACCTGTCCAAGTTTATGCAAGTTCAAATCTAGGTCTTTCTGACTCAGACCCACGCATGTTCTTACCCACTGTGCTATGCCAAACTCCCACCATTTATCAAATCTGCAGCATTTTGAAAATGACAGAATTGTTTTGGATCTGTGTGCATTTATTCTATTTTTTTAACTTTTAGAGAACTTTTTTGCCAGTTTATCTAAAGAGCCATTCATTCAGAATAGAACTAGGATCTCAACAAACTATCCAGCCATGGCCTGAAAAACAGGGGATGAGTCACAGGTCAAGGGTATGAGGAGGGGGCTGGGTCCCAGCAGGGAGTCCAGTGGCAACCTAACCTGTACAGGGGGTCAAAATAGGAGAAGCAGCAATGCCCGGCTGAGAACAGGACATTTCCACCTCCCCTGGTCTCCACAATAACAATTAAATATAGGTATAATTATCTGGCAATGTGGAAACTGCGACATAAATAGGTTAAATGACTTCCCCTTTAAGTAAGGCTGTAGCTAGAACTTGTACTGGAGCTTAAGTACCGTCATGGAGTGGAAGAAGGGGCCAGATGACACAACAATGGAACATTCCTCTGAAGTGACCCAAGGCAGTTGCCTGTGGTGTACTGCATCTATGCCCATGAGCTACGGGGACATTGTGGGGCCTTGTCTAGGTTGAAAGGATCCCAGACACAAAGTGGGACACACCCAAGTCTCACCGGAGCATGAGCTGCTTCAGGGTTCTCTCTCTAGGCTAGGAGCTGCTGCCCCCACAGGCAGATGCAGTTCTTACAGAAAGAAAGGAAGGGTGTAGATGAAGGTAAAGGAAGCCCGGAGAGAGAGAGAAGAAGCAAGCAAGTGCCAAAGTGAACATTGGCACCAGCTCTGTAGAGACCTGACCCCAGTATGCTGCCTAGCAAGGAGAGCAAACCCTTCCCAACCCCAGGGCACTACCTCAATTCCGCAGCTGCCTCTGGTTGCAACTTGGAAGCTCCAAGATGAGGACACCAAAGCATCCAATTTCATCTAGCCCATGACAAAAGTCGGGGGGAATACTTGGGTTCTGTATCCAATGCACATAATGGAAAACTTGATCAACAGTAGCTTAACCACAAGCATATTTATTCATCTTACCTAACAAAATGTCTGGAGATTGGTGGTTCCAAGGTTTCTCAGCCTCTCTGCCATTGTATTGACCTTCTTCTTGGCATCACAAGATGGCTGCCGAAACTCCAAGTATTGCAACCTCACACGATAGCAATCCAAGCAGAAAGGAAGAGGACCAGTGGGAAAGGGCCCTCTCTGTACAGATCTCTCTTTTATTAGGGAGGAAAACTGTACCCTAGAACTCAGCCCCCTTTACATCTCACTGGCCAGAACCAGGTCCTATGCCCAGTTCTCTAAACTGCATCACTAGCAAAAAAGAGAGAGAGAGAGAGAGAGATTCCATGATTAGCTTAAACCAAACTTGGGGCTTCTGGTTGCCTCCAAAAAAATCAGCTTTCTTTTAAAGATTACACAAGCAACATGGGGCGCCTGGGTGGCTCAGTCAGTTGGGTGTCTGACTTTGGCTCAGGTCATGATCTCCCCAGTTCATGGGTTCGAACCCTGCATCAGGCTCTGTGCTGACATCTCAGAGCCTGGAGCCTGCTTCGGGTTCTGTGTCTCCCTCTCTCTGCCCCTCCCCTGCTCGTGCTCTGTCTCTCAAAAATAAATGTTAAAAAAAATTTTTTAAATAAAGATTACACAAGCAACAGTGGCTCCATCTCCTATTCCCAACCTACCCATTATCCCTCCCTCTCCCATTATTCTCCACTCTCCAAGAACCTGGTCCTTGATGAATCCAATCCCTTTGGCCTGCTCACAGAAGAAGAGAGGAGCGCTCTTCTCAAAGAGTGTAGAGGCACATTGTGTGAGCACCAATTTCTACTAATTATACCGCTGGAGTTCTTACCACAAACATTACCCATGGCACCCAGATAATGTGTATCTCCCAGGGCAGTTTCTGCTATACCCTACACTCAGGGCCTCAGCACTTTGGAACACTCCAAACCAGGCTGATTTCATGACAAATTTGCTAGTCATGGGTATTTTAGTGAAGATTCCATGGAAATGGAAACAGAGGAGTGGAGAGGCTCAGCACCAAGTCATCACCCCAACAAGTCTCCCTACTTGGAGACCTACTTTGGAAGCTCCTCACTTTCCCTCTTTGCCCTTACTTCACACATCCTCTACAAAAACTGCCCTAAGTAGTCTGCTCTTGCCTCAGCCTGCTTTTTCCACTCGGCCAAAGGCTCAACGGCCGTTCATGGATCTGCAACCAAATATTATTCTTCAAGCAAAGCGACTAAAATTATCACTCACTATTATAGATGTTGATAAGTAGAGTGAGTAGGAGAGCAAGGAATAAAGCATAGGAATTAAAGTGAGTAATTTCTAATAGGGAATGTTGGAAGCAGGGTGTTGATTGTTTTATCTTGGGACAGGTATTCACATTTTAGGTCACCCAAGAGTAGCTAGCTTACAATTCAAATTCCTGTCTCTGTGAGATGAAATACATACCCAAAGCAAGAACAAGACAAATGACTTTAAGCTGCCATACCTCATTCTCATTAGTTCTAATTTTATGTTCAAACTGTGTGTGCATGTGAGAGAGAGAGAGAGAGAGAGAGAGAGAAAGAAAGATCAAGAATAATTAGCCAAATGGACTCAATTCCCCAAACCCCTTGAGAGCTTGCTGTGGTGAAACCAACTTTACAGGCGTCTGTCTGACATAGACAGCCAATTATTGGGATCCCTCTAGAATCCACTGGACCTAAGGGCTTGCCATGTTACCTTTCCCTCCAGTGAGATGTAGGCCAAACAGACTGGGGATCAAGTAAGTGAGGTGTTCAAAGACCCACTGACCTTAACCAGCTGAGAACTGAAGCTGAAATAGCTCACAAAGGGGGTACACTTGTTACCTTACTGGAGATAGGAACAGTGGTTAAACAGAATCACTGAGACCACTGATTGAGACTTTTTCAAACAGTAAACTTCACTCAGAAGTACTCTTTCTGGTTGCACTCCAGGCAAACTTCTCTCACCCTGTTTCAGTTTTCTATTGCTGGATGAAACACACACACACACACACACACACACACACACACACACACACCAAAACACAGTGAGTTAAAACTATAACAATGTATCATTTCTCCTAAGTCTGTGGGAGACTAGTTGGGGTCACTCGTGCAGCTTTTAGCGGGAAGCTCAGTTAGGGATCCTGTTTCTCCTTCGTATGGTCTTTCTTTCTATGTGACATCTCCAACTCTAGCATCTCCCCTTGTGGCTTGCCTCTAACAGGGTAGTCCTGACTTTATCACAGCATGGTATTTGGGTTGCAAGGATGGTCCAGAGGACAAGCCCCGGTGTACAACTGTGTATCTAGCCTCTGCCTATCTTAAGCTCACTAATGTCACATTGGCAAAAAAAAAACCCCACAGGGCCAATGTGGGAGGAGACTCCACAAGTGGCTCACTGGGTTCACTGTCTACCACAGCCTCAAAGTGCCAGTTTCTCTATTTACCCCTCTGGGGAACATAATACTCTTCAGGGAGGACAACTGTGAGACCCTATGGGCTGAAGACTCTAAGTCACCAGAAACAATTCAATAACAGTGAATATAGAATTGAGTTAAAGAGGATTTCAGAATATGTCTTAGGAAGATTTGTTATTTGGTGTTAACTTAAAAAAATCATATTAGAAAGGGTCGGTGAAAACATAAACCCCCCAAATTTAATCAGATGGTTTAAATTATTGAGTCTGGAAGGTAATGAGTGTGCCTAATTGAAATTTGTCTTCAGATATGCTTCCCTGATCTGCCTCTTTTCTAAAGTTAGTACTTAATTCATCCATTTCTTTATTCCTTCAGTAGGTGTTCATGAAGTATCAGGCATGACTCTACACGCTAGGAATTTGTGCTCAGCCCTAGTCCATCTCTCACTGTCTCTACCTGGATTCTAGCAATGGCCCAATACCTGGTCTCTCCATCCCAACTCCATGTGCTCCCAAGTCCAAAAACACAAAACTAAACCCATTTTGTTTCAGCTTCAAAAGCTTCTGGCAGTGTATAAACCTTCCAGAGTGGCTTTCAAGACCCCTCAGAACCTAACTCCCATCTACTTTCTGCTAAAAAGTACTTTTTTATGAAGAGTAAAATCATGACTCTCATACAGATATGAAGTGAACACCTGTCTCATACAGATATGAAGTGAACATTTTATTTGGCCCACTGATTAGTAAGGACCTGGTAAGGTGTTATTAAGATCAAGTTCAAAGGAGTATCTTCTACAGAGCAGACACGTGTACAGACACTCAGGAATACTGAAATGAATGTATTTTTTTAATGTTTATTTATTTATTTTGAGAGGGGGGGCAGAGAAAGAGAGGGAGAAAGGATCCCAAGCAGGCTCTGTGCTGTCAGCATGAAGCCTGACTCAGGGCTCGATCTCACAAACTGCTGGATCATGTCCTGAGCTGAGACTAACAGTCGGATGCTTAACCAACTGAGCCACCCATGTGCCCCTGAAATTAATTTCTTAACAGAAGCAAAACAGAATGCTTCCTTCCACCTGTATGGCTTGGGGTTGGTGGAGGTGGGGAATCAACTATACCTCCACCTGACAAAATTGATTTTCGTTTCTCTAGACAAGAATCACTTGCCTTACTCTTAGAGTTGTATAACTTACAGGGTTGTAAATAACTCAGACAGTGAGAGGCACAGATCACTATAGAACCACATAATATGGAAGAGTGCACTGGACAATGCCCAGCATTCTGTAAGATACCCAATAATCTTTTCTTTTTCCTTTTTTTCCATTTCAAAGTCTGATCATTTTTTTATACCTTCCAGCCTCATCATCAACTGTTTCCTCAGCCCTCCACCCTATGTTATTGCCACACTATGCTCCTCATAGCTGCCTAGGAAAGCCCCATGTGCTTCTGTTCACAATTCTGGTGCACTTTCTGTACCCTCTGCATGGAATGGACCCACTCTCTATTTGGAAATATACCCATCTTTCTATTTATTCAGCATATACTTCCTTCTACATCAATAATAGGCCAAGAAGTAATGATTCAGAGGTGAAGAAGAAAGGCAAGGTCTCAGCCTAGCCTGGGAGTTATACTATACGTGTGCTATCTACCTTGAATCATCGAGACTTTAGAAAATGCACAGATGTCCAACCATTGTGTAACTATGAGTGTCAGTGGGACTTCCCTTGGAGTGCCAGGACATTTCCACTGGTGATCATTCTGAATGAAAGAGGAGCCCTCAGAGGAGACTGAGAAGGAACATTCGGCAGAGGCAAAAGGACCAGAAGAGACCAAGACAAGACAATCGGAGCAGGAGGAAGGACTGGCCAACAATGCAACCACCATGGAGAGGTCCAGCAAGAATATGAATTAAATACACCCGTATGTTTTGGAAACCACATTTTGCAGAGTGTTTCCATGGAAAGACAGAGGCAGAAGTCATTTTACTCTGGGCTATAAAATGACATAAGGGGTAGAGAATTGTAGAGACTGGATGTGTTTTTTTTCTTTTCAAAGAGTAGAAATTCAATTTAGAACTAGAAAGGGGAGAAGGATGGAAAGAGAAAGTGTAAGTATATCTGCTAAGTCATTTCCCAAAGCAAAGCCAGCTATATTATCATGCAGAAAGAGCACTGGATTTGGACTACAAGCAAAACAAAACAAACAAAAAACACACAAACCTTGCATTCAGATCCTCCTTACGAGATTTGGGGTTTTCTACGCAATCTCTTTGGGCTTTAGTTTTCTTATCTGTACGGTGGGTATGGTAATGCCTCAAAATATCATTCAATGACATAATCTTTATAAAAGAACATAATATAAAGTCTAGGACACATCATTTGTTCAATATGTATTATTTTAAGCCTCAGAGAGACATTCACTGAGGTTTGGTTTGTTTTTTACATCCCATCTGGCTGGGGTTCCAGAAGTGAAGAGTAAAAGTACCCACTGTTCAAGGGCTTTGAATTCTTGGTAGTAAGAATTTGCATTTCAGGATCCGTTCCTAAGTAAGAACCTGGGAGATGATCTTGCTTTGCTTTGCTTTACTGAAGGGCAAGGCCCCCAAAGGTGATCGCAGAACAGACCCGAGAAACCAGGTCTCTTGAGAATGGTACCCTGCCTTTTCCTCCTTACTAATTAGACCCCAGAAAGACTCTAAATGGAACAAGTGGGAAATGTGAACAGCTCCTTTTTATCGCTGAGGAGACTGAAGCAGCTCAAAGTAGAACTGATGCAAACCCTAGGCCTCCTATGACTAATCTACCACCAGTCACCAAGCCCCCAAACCTTCCACTCCCACCCCCGAGGAAGAATTAACTACTTGAACAGATGACTTTAGGT
Source organism: Lynx rufus (assembly GCF_022079265.1). NCBI lineage: Eukaryota > Metazoa > Chordata > Mammalia > Carnivora > Felidae > Lynx > Lynx rufus. The sequence goes on from NW_025814856.1 coordinate 124,258,175, forward strand.
TTCCCTTCTGTCTTCAAGAGGGGAAAACTTCACTTTCTTTTCTCTAGACAGCATCCTAATTTGTTTCCACTTAGCCACATAGCTCAGGACAAGAGCTTTTAAAATTAATGATGCTTTTCTAAGAGCAACTGCTTCTGCTCTAATCACATGCTATTTCTTGCTACCCACGGAGCCCAACATTAAGACTGCCTAAAGAAATCATCAAATTGCCCAAAATGCACTGCTCTCAAGCCTCCAGGTTGCTTAATAAATGATGATGAGTCACCCTTAGCTAGGTAGTCACCTCACATCCCTTACAATGTGAGCTTTCATGTCAATATGCTCCCTAGGAGGCAAATGTGGGCTGGGAAAGGTCAAGGCTCAGGGTTTTCGAAAACCTTCCCAGCCGTGTTTGTTTGGTTTTTTTTTATTGAGGTAAATCACATAACATACAATTAGCTATTTTATTTTTTTATCTATTTTTTAAAATTTATTTATTTTGAAAGAGAGAAGAGATCAGGGGAGGAGCAGAGAGAGAGAGGGAGAGAGAGAGAATCCCAAGGAGGCTCTGTGCTTTCAGCAGCTAGATGCTTACTGACGGAGACACCCAGATTTAGCTATTTTAAAGTGGACAATCAGTTGTATTCAGTATTTCCACACAGTTTTGTGCAACCATGAGCTCTCTATGGTTTCAAAACTTGCTCATCACCCCATTAAAACGCCTTGCACCCATTTAAGAAGTCATTCTTCACTCGCCCTTACCCACATCCCCTGGTACCACTAATCTGCTTTCTGTCTCAGTGGATTTGCACATTCTGGATACATCATATGAAAGGAATCATACATGACCTTTTGTGCCTGGATTCTTTCACCTAGTGTAATGTTTTCAAGGTTTATCCATGTTGTAGTATGTATCAGCACTTCATTCCTTTTTATGGCTGAATAGTATTCCGTTGTGTGTATATACCACAATTTGTCTATCCACTCATCTGTTGGTGGACACCTGGGTTGTTTTCACTTTTGGATTATGATGAGTAATGCTGCTATGAACATTCTTGTACAGATTTCTGTGTGGATCCCAGTGTGTTTGATATGCCTCTTCACTCCTTCAGCTCATGAAGAACGCTTGACTGGAACAACTTCCATGAAACCTTCAGCAAGAAGGAACAAGATATTCTTAAGGACAAAGGGATGTTCTTTTTTGTCATTTTTAGTTCACTGCATGATTTTATTGAAAATGTTTAGCATAGTATTGAGAAACATCGTGTTCCCTACAGACGCCAGAGTGTCACTATTCCTGGATATTGCCATCATACAGTATGGTCTAATATGAATGTCTGTAAATGTTTTTATATAATTTAAGTTTGGGATTCAATGACTTTTGCATGTTCTTATTTCCCTGACTCCTTTATTTGACGACATAGAGGCTGAGCCTCTCCTGATTCAACAGAGTTAGACATGATCAGAAAATGTGGTTGGTGTTTAGGACCAAAGAGGAGCAAGAGCTGGGGAAGGCCTGGGATCAACTGATTACAGAGGATCTTTATCAACTTGGTTGGGTAGCAATCTGAAAATCTTAAAATTTGGCCCCTGAATATGGCCAAATTCATACCAATTAAGTCACAAATGTATATAAAATACTTTAAAATACAGGAGTGATGTTAAGTAATGGTAGAACAATACACTCTCAAGCCAGGGATAGACAGTGCAAACTTCTAACTCATGTTTTCTTTCTGAGGATCATGATTGTAAAACTAGTTCAATATATTCTTAGACTCCAAATATCTCAAAGTCAAATGTTTATCTCGAAATCAACTGGTTTTAGCCATGTCAACATGTCTGTATTGAGAACAAACTGAGGGTGGATAGGGGCGTGGGGGAGAGGGGAAAATGAGTGATGGGCATTGAGAGGGCACTTGTTGGGATGAGCACTGGGTGTTGTATGTAAGTCAATTTGACAATAATTTTTTTTAATTTTTTTTTTAATTTTTTTTTCAACGTTTTAATTTATTTTTGGGACAGAGAGAGACAGAGCATGAACGGGGGAGGGGCAGAGAGAGAGGGAGACACAGAATCGGAAACAGGCTCCAGGCTCTGAGCCATCAGCCCAGAGCCCGACGCGGGGCTCGAACTCACGGACCGCGAGATCGTGACCTGGCTGAAGTCGGACGCTTAACCGACTGCGCCACCCAGGCGCCCCTTAATTTTTTTTTTAAATTTACATCCAAGTTAGTTAGCATATAGTGCAACAATGATTTCAGGAGTAGATTCCTCAATTCCCCTCACCCATTTAGCCCATCCCCCCTCCCACAACCCCTCCAGTAGCCCTCTGTTTGATCTCCATATTTAAGAGTCTCTTATGTTTTGTCCCCCTCCCTGCTTTTGTATTATTTTTGCTTCCCTTCCCTTATGTTCATCTTTTCTGTATCTTAAAGTCCTCATATGAGTGAAGTCATATGATATTTGTCTTTCTCTGACTAATTTCGCTTAGCATAATACCCTCCAGTTCTATCCACGTAGTTGCAAATGACAAGATTTCATTCTTTTTGATTGCTGAGTAATACTTCATTGTATATATATACCACTTCTTTATCCATTCATCCATCGATGGACATTTGGGCTCTTTCCATACTTTGGCTATTGTTGATAGTGCTGCTATAAACATTGGGGTGCATGTGCCCCTTCGAAACAGCATCCCTGTATCCCTTGGATCAATACCTAGTAGTGCAATTGTTGGGTCATAGGGTAGTTCTATTTTCAATTTTTTTAGGAACCTCCATACCGTTTTCCAGAGTGGCTGCACCAGCTTGCATTCCCACCAGCAATGCAAAAGAGATCCTCTTTCTCCACATCCTCGCCAACATCTGTTGTTTCCTGAGTTATTAATGTTAGCCATTCTGACAGGGGTGAGGTGGTATCTCATTGTGGTTTTGATTTGTATTTCCCTGATGATGAGTGATGTTGAGCATCACTTACTTAAGTGATGTCGCTTGGCCATCTGGATGTCTTCTTTGGAGAAGTGTCTATTCATGTCTTTTGCCCATTTCTTCACTGGATTATTTGTTTTTTGGGTGTTGAGTTGGATAAGTTCTTTATAGATTTTGGATACTAACACTTTATCTGATATGTCATTTGCAAACATCTTCTCCCATTCTGCCAGTTGCCTTTTATTTTGCTGATTGTTTCCTTCGCTGTACAGAAGTTTTTATTTTGATGAGGACCCAGTTGTTCATTTTGCTTTTATTTCCCTTGCCTCTGGAGACGTGTTGAGTAAGAAGTTACTGCGGCCAAGATCAAAGAGGTTTTTGCCTGCTTTTTTCTCGAGGATTTGATGGCTTCCTGTCTTACATTGAGGTCTTTCACCCATTTTGAGTTTATTTTTGTGTATGGTGTAAGAAAGTGGTCCAGGTTCATTCTTCTGCATGTCTCTGTACAGTTTTCCCAGCACCACTTGCTGAAGAGACTGTCTTTATTCCATTGGATATTCTTTCCTGCTTTGTCAAAGATGAGTTGGCCATATGTTTGTGGGTCCAATTCTGGGTTCTCTATTCTATTCCACTGATCTGAGTGTCTGTTCTTGTGCCAGTACCATACTGTCTTCATGATTACAGCTTTGTAGTATAGCTTGAAGTCTGGGATTGTGATGCCTCCTGCTTTGGTTTTCTTTTTCAAGATTGCTTTGGCTATTCAGGGTCTTTTCTGGTTCCATACAAATTGTAGGATTATTTGTTCTAGCTCTGTAAAGAATGCTGGTGTTCCTTTGATAGGGATCGCGTTGAATACATAGATTGCTTTGGGTAGTATCAACATTTTAACAATATTTGTTCTTCCTATCCAGGAGCATGGAATCTTTTTCCAGTTCTTTGTGTCTTCTTCAATTTCTTTCATCAGCTTTCTACAGTTTTCAGTGTATAGATTTTTCACCTCTTTGGTTAGATTTATTCCTAGGTATTTTATGGGTTTTGGTGCAACTGTAAATGGGATCAATTCCTTGATTTCTCTTTCTGTCGCTTCATTGTTGGTGCATAGGAATGCAACCGATTTCCGTGCATTGATTTTATATCCTGCAACTTTGCTGAATTCATGAATCAGTTCTAGCAGGTTTTTTTTGGTGGAATCTTTTGGGTTTTCCATATAGAGTATCATGTCAGCTGCGAAGAGTGAAAGTTTGACCTCCTCCTGGCCGATTTGGATGCCTTTTATTTCTTTGTGTTGTCTGATTGCAGAGGCTAGGACTTGTAATACTATGTTGAATAACAGTGGCGAGATTGGACATCCCTGTCTTGTTCCTGACCTTAGGGGGAAAACTCTCAGTTTTTCCCATTGAGGATGATGTTAGCATTGGGTCCTTCATATATGGATTTTATGATCTTGAGGTATGCTCCTTCTATCCCTACTTTCTTGAGGGTTTTTACCAAGAAAGGATGTTGTATTTTGTCAGATGCTTTCTCTGCATCTACTGAGAGGATCATATGGTTCTTGTCCTTTCTTTTATTCATGTGATGAATCACATTGATTGTTTTATGGATATTGAACCAGCCCTGAGTCCCAGGTATAAATCCAACTTGGTCGTGGTGAATAATTTTTTTAATATATTGTTGGATCCTGTCGACTAATATCTTGTGGAGGATTTTTGCATCCATGTTCATCAGGGAAATTGGTCTGTAGTTCTCCTTTTTAGTGGGGTCTCTGTCTGGTTTTGGAATCAAGGTAATGCTGGCTTCATAGAGTTTGGAAGTTTTCCTTCCATTTCTATTTTTTGGAACAGCTTCAAGAGAATAGGTGTTGCCACTTCCTTAAATGTTTGGTAGAATTCCCCTGGAAAACCATCTGGCCCTGGACTCTTGTTTGGGGGGAGATTTTTGATTGCTAATTTGATTTCTTTACTAGTTATGGGTCTGTTCAAATTTTCTGTTTCTTCCTGTTTCAGTTTTAGTCATGTATATGTGTCTAGGAATTTGTCCATTTCTTCCAGATTGCCCATTTTATTGGCATATAATTGCACATAATATTCTCTTCTTATTGTTTTTATTTCTGCTGTGTTGGTTGTGATCTCTCCTCTTTCATTCTTGATTTTATTTATTTGGGTCCTTTCCTTTTTCTTTTTGATCAAACTGGCTAGTGGTTTATCAATTTTGTTAATTCTTTCAAAGAACCAGCTTCTGTTTTCATTGATCTGTTCTACTGTTTTTTGGTTTCGATAGCATTAATTTCTGCTCTAATCTTTATTATTTCCTGTCTTCTGCTGGTTTTGGGTTTAATTTGCTGTTCTTTTTCCAGCTCTTTAAGGTGTAAGTTTAGGTTGGGCATCTGAGATCTTTCTTCCTTCTTTAGGAAGGCCTGGATTGCTATATACTTTCCTCTTATGACCGCCTTTCCTGCATCCCAGAGGTTTTAGGTTGTGGTGTTATCATTTTCATTGGCTTCTATGAACTTTTTAATTTCCTCTTTAACTTGTTGGTTAGCCCATTCATTCTTTAGGAGGATGTTCTTTAGTCTCCAAGTATTTGTTACCTTTCCAAATTTTTTCTTGTTGTTGATTTCGAGTTTCATAGTGTTGTGGTCTGAAAATATGCACAATATGATCTCGATCTTTTTTGTACTTGTTGAGGGCTGATTTGTGTTCTAGCATGTGGTCCATTCTTGAGAACATTCCATGTGCACTGAAGAAGAATGTATATTCTGCTGCTTTAGGATGAAATATTCTGAATATATCTGTTAAGTCCATCTGGTCCAGTGTGTCATTCGAAGCCATTGTTTCCTTGTTGATTTTTTAATTAGATGATCTGTCCATTGCTGTGACTGGGGTGTTGAAATCCCCTACTATTATGGTATTACTATCAATGAGTTTCTTTATGTTTGTGATTGATTTATATATTTGGGTGCTTTCACATTTAGTGCATAAATGTTTACAATTGTTAGGTCTTCTTGGTGGATAGACACCTTAATTATGATATAATGTCCTTCTTCATCTCTTGATACAGTCTTTATTTTAGAGTCTAGATCGTCTGATATAAGTATGGTTACTCCAGCTTTCTTTTGTTGACCATTAGCATGATAGATGGTTCTCCATCCTCTTACTTTCAATCTGAAGGTGTCTTTAGGTCTAAAGTGGGTCTCTTGTAAACAGCATATAGATGGATCTTGTTTTCTTATCCATTCAGTTACCCTATGTCTTTTGATTGGAGCATTTAGTCCATTGACATACAGAGTGAGTACTGAAAGATATAAATTTATTGCCATTATGTTGCTTGTAGAGTTGGAGTTTCTGCTGGTGTTCTCTGGTCATTTCTAGTCTTTGTTGTTGCTTTGGGTCTTTATTTATTTGTTGTTGTTGTTGTTGTTGTTTTTTCATCTTTTCTCCCCTCAGAGAGTTCCCCTTAAAATTTCTTGCAGGGCTGGTCTAGTGGTCACAAACTGCTTTCATTTTTGTTTGTCTGGAAAACTTTTTATCTCTCCTTCTATTTTGAATGACAGCCTTGCTGTGTAAAGAACTCTTAGCTGCATAATTTTCTGATTCAGCACATTGAATATATCCTGCCACTCCTTTCTGGCCTGCCAGGTTTCTGTGGATAGGTCTGCTGCAAACCTGATCTGTCTTCCCTTGTAGGTTAAGGATTTTTTTTCCCTTGCTGCTTTCATGATTCTCTCCTTGCCTCAGTATTTTGTGAATTTGACTATGATATGCCTTGTTGATGGTCCGTTTTTGTTGACTCTAATGGGAGTCCTCTCTGCTTCCTGGATTTTGATGTCTGTGTCTTTCCCCAGGTTAGGAAAGTTTTCTGCTATGATTTGCTCACATAAACCTTCTACCCCTATTTCTCTCTCTTCCTCTTCTGGGACCTCTATGATTCTGATGTTCCTTTTTAATGAGTCACTGATTTCTCTAATTCTTAAATTGTGCTCTTTTGCCTTAATCTCCCTCTTTTTTTCTGCTTCATTATTCTCCATAAGTTTGTCCTCTATATCACTGATTCTCTGTTCTGCCTCATCCATCCTTGCCGCCGTGGCCTCCATTTGAGATTGCAGCTCAGTTATAGCATTTTTTATTTCATCCTGACTAGCTTTTACTTCTTTTATCCCTACAGAAAGGGATTCTAATCTATTTCCAACTCCATCTAGTATTCTTATCATCATGATTCTAAATTCTGGTTCAGACATCTTGCTTGTATCTGTGTTGGTTAAGTCCCTGGCTGTTGTTTCTTCCTGCTCTTTCTTTTGGGGTGAATTCCTTCATTTCACCATTTTGAAGGGAGAAATGGAATTAATGAGGTAAAAAATTAAAATAAAAAAAATAAAATTTAAAAATATTAAAATTTAAAAAATATTAAAATTAAAAAATTAAAAACAAACACATACACACAAAATCGAATAAATGATGCTAGATCCTAGGTGTGTTTTGGTCTGGGTGTTGAAAGGGGCTTGATAGACTAGAAAAAAAAAGAGGAAAGAAAAAAGAAATAATGAGAAATAAATCATTTGAAAATTTGAAAAAATGAATACACTGAAGTAGACTAAAATGAAATGATGGAAGTAAAATAGAATTTGAAAAAATTTACACAAAAGTAAAAAATATAGTAGAAAAAAATTAAAGAAAAATATTTTTAATAAAAATTGAAAATAAAAATGAATTTTTTCTCTTTCCATATTCAAGAAAAAAGAAAATAAATGAAAAGGAAAAAAGAAAAAAGAAATAAAATTGAAAAGATGGACCAGCGAACAGACTGAAATATGACTGAAATTACTTCATTTTCCCCTAGAAGTCAGACTATGAAGTATTATATAGTCTATAAACAAAGGAGGCAGAAGAGACTTGGGGTCCTGAAAAGTGAGGTTGGCCCACTTGGGTGGGGCTTAGTGTAACAGCTCTGTTCTCCACTAGATGGCGCTGCTTAGCTTACTGGGGCGGCTTGTCGTGATGCTTGTAGGTGCGTATACGCATGCGCGTGAGCGGTGAAAATGGCATCACCCAGCAACCCAGTCTCTAGTGTTGGAACTCTGTTCTCACCGATCCGCAATCACGCACCCATCCTTTGTCTCTGGCTTCATCCGCTCCCCGCTTTTACACAGTCTGTGACGAAGCCCCAGGCAGCACCTCCCTCCTGAGTTTTGTCTCCAATGTGACTGTTTTTCCCGACCCCTTACTTCTGAGGGACTATGGCTTTGACCTGTTATGCTCCTCTACAGAGGGTCTCACCGAGCAATGGTCGGGTGCCGGGTGCACCCAGAAACGTTTGCAGGTCCGTGCTGTTACCGATGTCCAGAGACTGTGGCCAGGTGCCAGCCCGCCCCAGAAAAAGTTTGCGAGACAGTGTAGCAGCAGCGTTTCGGGGATTATGGAAAATCACAACACACATTTGGCATCAGGCTTCACCCACAACGACCTTGTTCCAGCACCAGCGAATGTGGCTGTTCTCCTGGGTCCATTGGGGCCTTGCCTTTGGGGGACCCACACAGCCGCTACCAGGTGTCCTCCCAGCAGGGGAACTGCCTCTCCCCGTGTGGCCTGAAGAACCCCGGACCCCACTCTGCTCCTGGGGATTCGCCCTTCCCACCAGAGCATCGCCAGGTATGGAGCTGCAGCATTTCAGACTCTGCCCTCCCCTGTTTACAGTCTTAATGGAATTTAAACCCTCTCCTTTCTCCTTTCTCCCTTTTTAGTTCAGTCCCTGCGGCTGTTTCCACTTTTCCACTTTCTCTCCAGCTGCTTTTTTGGCGGCATGCTTTTCCTGTATCCCCCCCACCCCCATCTCCGTCCCCTCTCCGCACACAAAATTGGCTCCCTGCCCTCTGTGGCTTCTCTCTCCCTCAGTTTACCTCTCTGTGCCTTGTATGTGCTGAATTCTGTGGTTCAGGTTGTGTAGACTGTTGTGTGAATCCTCAGATCAGTTTTCTAGGTGTGCAGGATGGTTTAGTGTTGGTCTGGCTGTATTTCATGCACACAAAAAACTTCCATGCTGTTCTGCCATCTCGACTCCTCCTTGACAATAAATCATATTTTTAAAAAAACATGCCTGTATTGGCATGTCAGATGTCTTCATAAACAGGTCAAAAACTACATTTCCATTTCTCCAAGGAAAGATATTCAAATGCAGAATTCATGTATTTCTCAAAAATAATAAATACTACACGGCTTCAAAACATGGCCCTTTCATCATGCTAAACCAATTCTTTCCAGATATACATTGTTAACATTGTAATGCTTGTCAGATTTAAATAAAGTTCTCACTTGAAAGCTCCACACCTTGTCTTCCATAACAACTAAACGCTCCTTGCTAGCTTTAATTTTGACCTCTTACTATATCAGAGTTTAAAACTGCAAATGGTGGGGCGCCTGGGTGGCTCAGTTGGTTGAGCATTCAACTTCAGCTCGGGTCATGATCTCACGGTTCATGACTTCGAGCCCCGTGTCGGGCTCGGTGATGAAAGCTCAGAGCCTGGAGCCTGCTTCGGATTCTGTGTCTCCTTCTCTCTCTGCCCCTCCCTCCACTTGCACTCTGTTTCTCTGTCTCTCAAAAATAAATAAACATTGAAAATAAAAATAAATAAATAAATCTGCAAATGGTATTCAAATCTCCTTGCTAACTAGCTTGGATTTTCAATTCAGAACTTAGATCAGAGATATACTGTCTCCCTTATGAAATTAGAGCAGAAGGGAGGTTCCCAGGCTTTGTCTAGCCAGGCAAATCCCCACCTTTCTTTTTGATCTGAATTATTCAGGTTGCATATTCCAGCCAATATTTATCTAAAGTTCAACTTTTCTCTGTGGCAGTAGAGCATCTCACTTAGGGAACTGTTGTATATTATCAGCCTGTGGGTCACATAATCCTCAGTGAGATTTTCTCCATCCTCTCTTTTGCCAATTTTTGAACATTATCCCAATGGAACAATTAAGGTTTACTTATTAACACTTTTTCTTCACTTTCTCTTACCTATATCTTTCAGACAAAATCTGCAGTTAAAATCATTTGCTTAATAGACTTGCTGCTTCAGAATACAAAAAGCAAATAGGTATTTAATATGAATGAAATAAATACAGAAAGGGGATAGTGTTTAAATATGCCTTTAGAAGCACTCATAACAAATTTATCTACTTCTTATATCAAAAACCAAAATAAGAGATCAGACTGAATAAGTGTTAATGGATTTAAGGTAGTCTTTATTTTGAGGAAAATCCACAACATAAAACGATTGAGGAAAAAATGATGCATATATTAGAGCACACCTCAAAAAACTAAGAAATACTGGACAGCTTCCAGCTTCAATTTGCAACCCACTAAGGCAGTCAGAAATTGCTCATCAATTTGATGATAAGTTTGAAGAGAGTAGCTCTATTGCTGGACAGAACTTTGGGATTTTAAGACTTAGAAGTTGAAGTAAGTGTGGGTACTTACCACGTGTTTTTAGAAGTGGTAGTTTTAAAAATTGTGGTGATGTCCCGGTTGGATTAGAGGTAATTCATAAAACTGCATTTATTTATGATTACATTGCCTGATTTGTTTAACTCCTATGAGAAAATAAATGATTCACTGGCATTTTTAGCTAAATGAAATTCGGTTTAAATTAAGCAAAATAGCTAACTGGCTTATTTGAACCCTGAAAGTTAACATTCGGGGTATTTCATGATTTTCTAATGTACACTTGAAAGGAGAGAGCTAATTTGGGCTTTACTTGAATGTTCATAATATTATTATTACATGTAAACTAGTACACAAAATGTTTTCATAGGAAGCTATCTTTGACAACCTCAGAAGTATGTAAAATATGAATTTCCTCAAGGGGATTATATTGTATAAGAAAATTGTGCAATTATATGATTGTGGCCTAAGACTATCATAAGAACAAAGGTAAAAGTTCCCCGTCACAACAAGACAAAATGGCACCAACACTTCTTTTTTTGTTGTTTTAATGTTTATTTTTTTATTTTGTGAAAGAGAGCATGCATGCAAGGGACGGGCAGAGAGAGAGAGAGAGAGAGTCCCAAGCAGGCTCCGCTCAATCAGTGCTCAGCCCAATGTGGGGCTCAATCTCACGACTGTGAGATCATGACCTGAGCTGAAATCAAGAGTTGGATGTTTAACCAACTGAGCCTGACACTCTGACACTGACATTTCTCATTCAAGCGCTCTGACACTGACATTTCTCATTCAAGTTCAGTTAAAAACCAAACGAGCATTCCTGTATCCCTAGCCACTGTTTCCTAAAACCACAAAGATACATTCCAAGGCTTAAAACAGAGATCTGATGCTTTAATAGTCATCATTCTATATTTTACTGAATTCTGAAGTGAAAAAAAATTTAATTCAAGATATCACGTGTGAAATCATAATATCGTGGAGATATGAAGGGCCATGGCTAAACAAGTGGGAGACACGCACCATTGTCTGCCCTTCTGATTGCCTCAGCCAAAATCACTGAAACACCCGTAACTTGCATCTTAGAGCAATGTTTTGTTTTGTCCTCTTGTAGAATGGTCTCTGTGATGTTGATAGCTACAGAGGCAGCATTATTAATTCTGGAAATAGCTGGCCCAGAGAAGATCCCATGAGTAAAGATGGCATAAACTTTAGTGGCTTTGGTGTAGCGTGGCTTGACTGCAGTATATGGCATATGTTGTCCACAAGGATGGCTACCTGATCTTTAATTAAGCACCAGTCCGAATCATGCTACCCACCTCCATGGCTCTCCTTCTTTCTCTGTGTGCCAAGGCCAACACCACATGCAGTCTGTCCGTGAATGATGCAGCCTCCTGCTTTGGGAGAAATGACAACACACATCCTCTAGACGGCAATATTCTCTTGTTTCTCCATGTGAGTCACTCACAGGGATGGCAAAGAAGTCCTGGATGAGCAGCATGAAGGCCCACGGTAGTGATGTGATCTGCCCCAGCTACTGGAAGCACAGAATTATTTGGGAACATAGTACTTCTGGAGGTCATCCCAGGAAGCAAGTGGGGGAGCAGAGAAGTATGTGATGGGATGTGTTAATGCTGCTATGACAGCTAGGGCTCCACCCCATTGAGATCCCTCCAGGAGACTGAGTAGAACACACCTGAGAATTACCCCTACCTAGAAGCAAGAGAGCTGGAATTTTTATCCATCAACTCCTGTCCCCGTTAGTCAAGAGTCACTCTTGGGGGCAGTAAATTCCAGGCATAGCATGCGCATGAGGCCAGAGAAAACCTTCAAACAGAATCATGTGCTTGAGTAGGTAATTGATGTGACACAGAAGCTGACCACCCAAGTTAAAAGTGACCTCCATGGTGGTCCAAGGGGCTATTGCAGGGGGCACTGACAGCATCTTTTACAGTTCCCAGAACCCACTCTACAGGCCGACCCCTCAACTTCCACAACTCAACCACAATCTCCTCTCTCAGATGTTCTTGTTGTCTATTTTAACTAGATTTTATCTGGATTGAAACAGTGATGGGGTGGGGAGTGGTTTCCCCGTAGTGTGCATTGGGCTAGCCCCCAACAGTAGTTCAGGAAAGGACAAGACCTAACATGTGTTAAATACCCACTATAGGCCAGATTCTATACATACAAAGACTCAGGGTGATGCTCAAAACAGCCCTATGACATACATAATATCCTCCCAATTCTATATATGTATACATATCCATACACATACACATATACATATGAAAACTGAGACCTGGAGAGACAAGTAACTTACTCCATCTCGAATGGCTAGAAAGTGACAATGCCAACAAGCAAACCAAGTGTGCTTAACTCCAAAACCTCCTGCCTTTTCCTCCTAACACATAAAGAGAAACCAGAGTCTCTTCACCTCTCAGGAAAAACATTTCCCCTAGATCAAGAGACCCCGCTTAAATAATTCCTGAAAACTTCAGAAAGTTCCAGTTCTCCCAGAGCTTAGCGTGAAATAAACCTGATTGCCCAGCAAAATATCTTTTACTAATACTGAAATTGTACCTGACCCCTGAACTACATAAACCACTCCTTAATACACATCCACTCAACACAAAGCCCTTTACATATCAGGCTATTTTTGCTGCTTTGAGTTTATATGAGGAGGAACTGCTGTGGAACAGGCCACAGGACAGAAACCTACATGACCTTCCTCTAGGGGAACATTTCCCAGAAATAGGTCCCAGCACCTATTAAGTGGAAAGAATCTGGGTGACGTGTGTGTGGCAGTATTTTCACGGGTCCATCATGCAACTTTTAAAACACTATGCCCAACACCTTGGTGGCATTTTAGAAAGCTTCAGTGCCTTGGCATAGTCTGTCCCCACTACCTGGAATGCTTTTCCCCTTCCTGGGCAAACAACCACTGAAACTCAGCTCAATGATTACCTTTTCTGGAAAGCCTTTCCTGACCCCCTCCTAATGGAGGTGATCACTCTCCCCTTCTCTTTGTGCACCTACAGTCCCCTCTTTCCATTCCACCTCTAGCTGTCCATAGGGGCTCATTTGTGGTCCCCATCGCTATGGAAAATCCCTTAAGATTCTGCAATCTCCACCTGTAGTAATGTGAGCACCCAATCTGGATCTAGAAGAAAACCTGGGCCAAACTGTCCCACTGAGCATATCACTTCTTTCCTGTCCTTTTCTCACCCCTTTGCTGGCACAGGTTGCCTCTTGCCTGACTTAATTTTCTCCACTAATTAAATGTCACACTTCCAGCAGCAATCACCAAGAGATGCTCTCCAGGCAATTCAGTAGAGGCAAAAATAAGGTCCTTCCCATTTCTTTTTTTTTTTTTTTTTTAATTTTTTTTTTTTTTTTCAACGTTTATTTATTTTTGGGACAGAGAGAGACAGAGCATGAACGGGGGAGGGGCAGAGAGAGAGGGAGACACAGAATCGGAAACAGGCTCCAGGCTCTGAGCCATCAGCCCAGAGCCCGACGCGGGGCTCGAACTCACGGACCGCGAGATCGTGACCTGGCTGAAGTCGGACGCCCAACCGACTGCGCCACCCAGGCGCCCCAGGTCCTTCCCATTTCTTACTACCCTCTTGAGATGTTGATGGTGAGGCTGACTATAACTAATGACAAATAATAGCGTTGCCATGAGGAAGTATTAATGTGGCCCATGGCTTAAGGAGCAGCAATTAGGAGACAAAATGCCTTCCTTGCTTCCCACTCCCACCCCCCCCCCACCGTCCACATGTTCCAAAAGCTAATGTATTCATCACACTGTATCACACTTAGGAGATCCCTCCTATCTTTCTGGCCAAGCAGGGAGCTTCTGAAAGGCAGACACAAAGTAAGTGCTCGACAAATGTTAGCTTTATTAATGAATTAATGATAACTATGAACAAAATTTGAAATCTCCCTGCTTCTTTCATTCCAAACTTAAAACGAATTGCTTTGTAAGTTCAGCCATTTTCTGATTAATAAAGGCCACTTTCTCAGTCTCATCCTAAAAATAAAAAAGATTCCTACTCTGTTGTCACCACTTAATTCAACAAATATCTTTCGAGTCCCTTTGCCCAAGCACTGTGCTTTGTGATAGAAAATTCAAAGATAATAAGAGCTCAATTCTCAGAGGAAATGTTGTGGACTAAGTGGCAGGTAGCTTAAATTGCTGAAATGGAATTGCTGTGATGGAAAAATGATAAAAAAAATAAGTTGATCCAGTCTCTTTAAATAGTAGTGGTAACTACTGCCATTTATTGAGCACTTACTATATGATTGAAACTATACTGGATGCTTTACATATATTATCTTTGTTAATTTTTACAATTCTAAGAGGTGGTTATTCTTCCCAAATTACAAATGAGCGAATTGAGGCCAAAGACAGTAAGTAGCCACCTAAATTCACACAACTAATAAAGGATTGATTGGGATTAGAGCCCAGGTAAATCTGATTCTGGAGCCCTTGTTTTTATCTACATTGTACTTAAGTTTTTTACAGTAAAAAAAGGGCACCTCAAGTAGAAAATGTGAATGAAAACAGATTCCTCTTTGTCAAAAATCAGTGTAAAATAATAACAATTCAACCCTTTACCTACCCTTGTGGTGTGATTCAACAGTAAGTACAGCAGAGTGGAAGCCCAGAAACCTCACTTTGAAGCTGGATTTGGGAAAAACACAAAAGCCTGGACTTTAGCAACAAACTGCCTGTTCCACAATGCACTCTGGTGGCCAGTTGGTGTCATTCATGGTTATTTTTAAATTTAAGAATGAGATTGTCAACCAAAGATTCAGTCAGGTTCAACCCTGGATAAAGTAGATTAAATCTGGGGTGCCTGGGTGTCTCAGTAGGTTAAGCATCTGACTTTGGCTCAGGTCATGATCTCATGGTCCGTGAGTTTGAGCCCCGCGTTGGGCTCTGTGCTGACAGCTCAGAGCCTGGAGCCTGCTTCAGATTCTGTGTCTCCCTCTCTCTGTTCCTCCTCCACTCGCACTCTGTCTCTCTCTCTCTCAAAAATAAATAAAGATTTAAAAAAAAAAAGTAGATTAAATCTGTCAAAATGTTTCAATATTTAGCCCTTATTCTGTTTTTGATACTTGGAAACAACCACCTTCAAATAGTTTCCTCTGTCTTATTCCCATTAGTCTGACTGCCAGTCTAACACAGGACTTACTTATTAAGTAGTAATCAATTACTAGTTAATTAATTTCAGTAAGAAACATTGAGGAATACAAAAACTTGTGGGTTAAAGTGGAAGGATGAACAGGATATTTGCAACAGGTCTTGGATAGTCACCACATAAAATATTTAGTAAAAACGGAGGAAAATGTAACTTTACAACGGAAAAAGCTGGCAAATATCAAAGCTCAAGATTAACAACATTAGAAATGGAACTAGTCTGGGGCGCCTGGGTGGCTCAGTCGGTTAAGTGGCCGACTTTGGCTCAGGTCATGATCTCGCGGTCCATGGGTTCGAGCCCCGCGTCGGGCTCTGTGCTGACAGTTCAGAGCCTGGAGCCTGTTTCAGATTCTGTGTCTCCCTCTCTCTGACCCTCCCCCGTTCATGCTCTGTCTCTCCCTGTCTCAAAAATAAATAAAACATTAAAAAAAAAAAAAGAAATGGAACTAGTCGACGTAATGTGCAATGAGATGCACTCGGAAGGATAGCATTCCTCCTGTGACACACTTCAGAAATGCACACCCTGAGCTTACTCATGAGGAGACAACAAACAAATCCAATTTGAGGAATCTTTTACAATGGCTAGTCTGCAACCTTCAGAAATGTCGGAGTCGTAAAAGTTAAGGAAAGACTGAAGAACTGTTAAATTGAAGGAGATTGGAGAAACCTGGCAACTGAATACAGCACATGATCCAGGCCTAGATCCTTTTGCCATGAACACTGTTACGGCAACTGATGAAAGTTGAGTCGGGTCTGAGTGTTTCTGATTCCTGCAACTTTTCTTCAGTGAGTCTGAATATATATATTTTATAAAATACGATTTTATTTTACAAAATACAGTTTTGTAAAGTGTATATTTACAATATATATTTTACAAAATATAATTTGAAAAATAAAAAGCCCCCTGCATAGGCATCCCTCTTTTGACTTATAATAATTTCACTAATATTCTTCTCACGTTCAATCCTAGAAGATCTCATATTTCCTTTACAATAAGGGCCCCCCTTTTTTTCAACTGATAGAAATCTACCACACCTGTGGGTGAAGCTGCAGTTTTGTACCCTGAAATCTAAAGATATGATTAGAACTTGTGTAATCAACACATCAACGCTCAAGAATGAAATTGAGACCACCTGGATGGGAAGTGACCCCCAAACCTATGGACAAATTCCTCCTTGGTCCAAAGTCCAACATTTGAGGCAGCAGATGAATCATTGCCTACCAAGGCTTGGCACTAACAATGTAAACTAGAACTCCACCAGTACTCCATAGCACACAGGGAACTTAGCTGCCTTGCAGTTTAAATGCAGCAAAAACTGTTCTCTCCACTAACACAACCACTAACATATACAGATTCTCTATCATCAGATCCTTGCTTTAGTCACACCTGCTTTAAAAGCTGTCTCTGCACCAATCTACACTCTAAGGTGTGGGGATAAGCTTAGGAACCCCCCAGGTTTACACCAATGGGTTGACAAGGCATAAAGAAATACAAATTCATGAAACGCTCACACCTGAGTTTGGGTAAACCAGATTGGCACCCCAAGGATAGGCGGTGCAAAGGCACCCCAAAATAGTGAGGGGGTGCAGAGCCCCCAGAATTGAGAGAGGCAAAGACCTAAAATAGGAACAGGCGCAAAGGTGCCCAATACATAGGTGTATGAAATAAACAAGATTAGATGTTCAGGGTGGAAGCACCCCCAATTTAGTACTGTAGCAGAAAAGCTGTTTTCACAGGATAGGGCCAGGTTAGGTAAATTGGTGAATTGGACTATGTACCGCTGTGCTGCAGGCAAAGCAGCCCAGAGCAGAGATGGTTAACCAAAGAAAAGGTGCCTTATTCACCCTGAGGTTATTTCCCCTGTCTCATCCCCCTAGGCTAGCTAAGATAAACAGAGGTGCTGCCTCATATCTGCTGTAAACAACCTTCAACCCAACTGCCCGGTGCCTGGATTTTGTTTTGTATTAACCCAAACCCCTAACCCCAAATATCTTCAAGACCCCCTTTCCCTCACGTTCACAAGTTAATGTTCACAGATTCATTGTCTCTTTGTGCACGTCCATCGCCATATTTGTAAGCCTTCTGATCCTAATAAAAATGGGGGAAGGACCCTTATTCAGGGCTCTTGTCTGTTCCCAGACATTAGCCATCTCTCGCTTTTCATCTTGCATTTTGCTCTCTTGCTAGACAAGAGAGAACTTTAGAGTCTACGACACTAAGGCTGTGGGTCTCAAGCTTTGATGAGGATTAGAATTAGCTGGGGAATTGGGGAACTCCATAAAAATACACAGGCCCAAGGCCCTATCCCACTTCAATAAGCCTGGACCTCTGTGTTCTTTACTGGCTCTCCAAGTGATTCTGATAGCAGTTTTCAAACCAAAATTTGAGAAAAACTTACACAAGTCACCAATGCCAGCATAGCCTCTGCCTTTGCTGCCCTCATTTTTGCTGAGGCCTCACCATCACTTTAGGGCCCAGCACATGCAGCCCTGCCTCCAGAGAGGAAACAACACCTGTGTAAAAACAGCCACTCACCAGCAACCTGCCAAAGTGAAAATCCTATATGGCCAACACCTAACACGAGAACATTTCAGCTTCAAACTAACCATTCTACTCTACTGGAATTCTCACAGTATTTTCTTCCCCAATTTTATTGTCTAGACACAGTGCTCCTCACCCATGCATCAAACATGAGGGAATTTTAAAGGGCCCAGTAAATAGTATCTCTATTGTAGAACAGTGGTTCTTAACTATGGGTGATTATTTTGCTCTCAGATGACAATTGGCACCATCTGGAGCCATTTTTGTCACAACTGGGGAAAGGGAAGAAGAGGAAGGATGCTACTGGGATCTAGTGAATAGAGCCAGGGATGCTGCTAAAGATCCTACAATACACAGGACAGCCCCTACAACTAAGAGTTACCCAAAAATGTCGAGACCCTTATTTAGGGTAGTACCCATTCTAAACGAATTGCAGCATTAAGACAAAAACAGCAGCAGATGGGAGGCCTACCATCATCTTTATTACTGTTAAGACTAGATTAAGAGGTATCATTTACCCGTAGGCTAGTGAACTTCCTGTCACTGAACCCCAGAAATAGACTCATCTACCTTGCCGACTAAGTAATTGTATGCCTCTCTAAGTGAGGTCAGGCTTCTCTAAAACTCCTAGCATGTTGGAACTAAGAACATGTGCTCCTTGAAGGCTAATTCTTAGGGGGGGGGGGGGGGGAAATGAAGAGTGGAGTATGACCACCCATTTCCCATAGGATAGTGAATAAAAGGGTGAAAAGGGGGCACTAATACATTTGACCCCCCTCCAAAGAGAAAAAATAACAGGAGAAAAGCATTCCCCAACAAGGGTCAGAAGTGGCGAGGTGGGGCAACAGACTCCTAGTAGCTCCTGAGAACCAACTGCTAAATCAAGTTTGCAAGCTTGTGGTTAAACCCTTGGCAGCTTGAAATCAGCCACAGTAGGAGTACTTATACCGGATGAGGGTGGGGGAAGCACAAAGCAGTGCTTTGTTTTGGAAAATAAATTTGGATTGAAAAATAAAGAGGGGCACCTGCCTGGTTCAGTCAGTGGAGAATGCAACTCTTGATCTCGAGGTTGTGAGTTCGAGCCCCACTTTGGGTGTAAGGATTACTTAAAAATAAAATGTTAAAAAGAAATTTTTTAAGAAAAAAAGAAAGGTGGATCCTTTTTTGTTGTGGAATCACTAAAATTGAAGATGGGATGCAAGATTCAAATGAAACAAAAATAACAAAACTATATCTAATCATAGCAAAGAGGGTCTTTCTAATCCATGTGTACCGATGATAAAAATCATAAAGGATGAGATCAACACATGACTACCTAAAAACACATTTACGCCAAAAAAAAAAAAAAGTACCAAAAATAGACAAATTATAAACCGGGGAAATTACCTGCAAAATACATGACTAAGAGTAAACTCTTGGGGCGCCTGGGTGGCGCAGTTGGTTAAGCGTCCGACTTCAGCCAGGTCACGATCTCGCGGTCCCGGAGTTCGAGCCCCGCGTCAGGCTCTGGGCTGATGGCTCAGAGCCTGGAGCCGGTTTCCGATTCTGTGTCTCCCTCTCTCTCTGCCCCTCCCCCGTTCATGCTCTGTCTCTCTCTGTCCCAAAAAAATAATAAACGTTGAAAAAAAATTTAAGAGTAAACTCTTTAACAATTCTTACAAATTAGTAAGAAAAAGACAAGCATCCCAATGGCAAAAGCCTCAGAAGTAATTCACAAAATACAAAGGAGTTCAAAATAATGAAAACTTTAAACATACTAGGTTTTGCCTATCACAGTGGCAAAGCGAGATGGTAGAGCATAGCCAACATCGGTAAGTATGTAGAGTACTATGGAAAAAAATACCATGAAAAACTGCTGGCAAAGTGTAGGATGGTACAAACTTTTTGTTGGCAACACTATAACCTTTGACATCACATTATGAATTTCTTCTAAGAAAAATAAAAATGTAGGGGCACCTGGGTGGCTCAGTCAGTTGAGCCTCCGACTTCGGCTCGGGTCATGATCTCAAAGCTCATGATTTTGAGCCCTGCTTCAGGCTCTATGCTGACGGCTTGGAGCCTGGAGCCTGCTGTGTCTCCCTCTCTCTCTGCCCCTCCCCCACTCACTATCTCTCTCTCTCTCTCTCTCTCTCTCTCTCTCTCTCTCTCTCTCTCAAAAACAAACACTGAAATTTTTTTTAAAAAAATAGAAAAGAAAAATATATATAGACTACTATGGCCAATAATAAAAATCAGCTAAATTATGGTAAATCATTTAATGAAATACAATGCAAACATTAATGTTACTGAAACGACATGGAAAGATGTGCACCACTTAAATTTTTTTAAAAAGTCTTAAATGGGGCTACAGAATGGTGTATTCAGGATGAGCACGTTTTTGTAAAAATAATGTGTATGAGAGTGTACTGAGAAAGTCTAAGAAGGTATACAGCAAAGTGTAATGAATATTTTCCTTTTTACTTATCTCCATTTCTACAATGTGCATGTTACCTGTATATTTTGTTTTTTATTATTGAAGTATAGTTGACATACAATAGTTATACTAGTTTCAGGTGTACAACATAACAGTTCAACAATTCTAAACATTACACTATGCTCACCACTATAAGTGACTACACCATCTGTCATCATGTTATTATAATATTATTGACAATATTCCCCATGCTGTTACTTTCCACCTCCGTAACTTATTTATTTTATAACTAGAAGTTTGCTTGTTTTTGGGGGGTGTGGGGGGTTGTTTTTTGTTTTTTTGAGAGTGAGCGCATGCATGAAGGGCAGAGAGAGGGAGCAAGAGAGAGAATCCCAAACAGGCTCCACCCTATCAGAGCAGAGCCCAACGCAGGGCTCAAACTCAGGAACTATGAGATCATGACTTGAGCTGAAATCAAGAGTCAGACCCTTAACCGACTGAGCCACCCAGGTGCCTGCCCCAGTTTGCTTGTTTTTAACAGGAGTTAATGGAACTTAAGTTCGATAGAAAAATCATTTCAAAGCATCAAGAGTTTAAATGGAATTCTGTAAGTAATCATTTCAGGTTTTTCAAACACAACTGTTCAAAATCAAAGTGTGTCATTTTGTTCGGAACAATTTTTGAGAATCAAATGGTCATGTACCTAAGAAAATGGACATAAAATGACAGGAAAGCAAGTGACAAAATAACTACAATACTTGTTACACTGGCTATTGCAGCACAAAAAATAAAATGACAATTAACCAAAAACATTTTTATTTTCGTCTTCAAAGAACAAACTGTTATTCTTTTTCCAAGATAATAATGATTAACTTACAAAAATGGGCATTTACAATGCATCTTCAAAACATTTCCCTTCAACGGGAAACTTAGATTTACAGAATCCAAACATTAAAAGGTTAAAAAAAAAAATTCTATTTTGTTGTCATTATAAAACTAAACAGAGTTAAGTCAAGGAAATCCATTCATACTTCAGGTCCTTCTCCTCCAGGAACCAGCTGCATAGAAGGAAAAAGAGTTTATTAATAACACCACCACCCACACCATCTAAAAACCCTTCCTCATCAATCCAAGCCACTTGCGCCTCTCTGCACCTCCCTCACATTCCCATTTTCTCCGGGTCATCACTTCTGTTTACAGTTCCCAACATCATCAATTAATACTCAGAGTCTAAACAATGATTCTTGGCAAACTAAAAGATTAAATAGCCCAAGCAAACTAACTTTTAAGCCTAAAGTCATCTCCAGCAGCTCAGCTTTAGAGCCTTGATCACGAAAGCATCTCCTTCCCAACTTAAGCGCCACTGAGACATGAACATCTTATCAAGCAAGGTAATCTGTAATCCTTGCCCCACAAAAATGCGCTAACATCTAAATAAAACAGCTTTACTGTGTCTTACCATTGTTATATTATTTCCATTTAACAAAATCTGATCTAATTTAGTGATCCTTCTTCCTTCTGGTGTGATTTCACTAAATGAAGAGATAAAATAGAGTCAGGATAAACAATGATAATCAAAGCCAACATTTTGACCCCTAAAAAGGTTTTTCCTGTATATAAATGAATGTGAGGTCAAGCAATTACATCAGTAGTTTTAAGAGGCAATGGTTATTGACTGAATGATGTACATTCTTCCCCAAAGGCAACCCAGTGAACTGACTGGCTTAAGATCCACACTCACTGGGACTGACCTTCATAAAAGCTGAAACTTGCCAAAGAGATCAAATATGAAATGAAATATTTACTAGCCTCCCTTTTTTACTATTACTTACCACTAATCCCTATCTGTTAAACAAATCTTTAATCAATTCAATTTTGAAAGCAGTTACTAGTCATGATCTTTGTAACTAATATAATGGAACAAGCATTTACATTTTATGCTATACATAGCTAAATGCTCTTATTATCAGTACCTTGATTTGCTTCAGCCCAAAGATCCCTGGCAGTTTTGAATATTTTTTACTTTAAAGCTCTGTCTCCATTAACTTCTTAACAATTCATTAATAATTACATCATGGTTATAACTGTGTTCCAATTTTACTAGCATCCAATTTTATCAGTAGATAAAATTTCTACCTTCAAGGTATTTCTAACAGGCAATGTTTTCCCACAAATCATTTTCAACTCATTAATACTAATATTACTTTAAAGAAAGATTTCCCCCAATTCTTTAATTTTTAACACTACTCACAACTCAGTGACATCCTCCAGTACCATATCTGAAATTTGGTGTTAAGAAAATAAATATACCAGGTTGAATTTACTCTGGCTTCTGCCTTTATTCAGTTTTAGTTACAATGTTTAACATAATAGCTCAAATGCAAAATACATGTCAGTGGTAGGAACTTTATCTTCTTTCAGTATATGCACCTCTTAAAACACTATCACAAGTTCCCTGAGAATAAATTTTTATTATAATAATCAGTAAGAATTGACTGTTGATATTCTTACTTCTGTTCTTAAATACTGAAGAAAAACCCACACCACCACCACCTTTTAAAAGGATACTGACAAAGTCATCAAATCCCAGAAGTGTGCCAACAATCTCTTTATCACTCTTCATCACAATGTGAATTCTTGATCCTATACATTTGTCCACAAGTTCTATATTTAAAAAAAAAAAAAGAAAGAAAGAAGAAAGAAAAAAAGAGGGGGTAGAGAAAAAAAGATTATTTTACCATTACTTCAACAAATATTTAACTGTCTACTGGCACTTGTTCCTTGCATGCGGTGAAAGATAAACCGGGAAAAGTATTCATTCAAAAATTGTACATCTTATACTACATAGCTCTGTTGCATAATCAACAGAAAAATTTTCTGTATTCACTACTTACCTCTCCTTTGTTGAAATTTATCACAGTCGTGGTTTTATGTTATTGTAGGTTGTTTGATTAACCTATGAACCTCCTCCCCCTCAGAGCCTAAACCCCGTTTTCGCATGTCTATTTCCCCAATGGGCAATGCCTGACATATACTAAGTATTCAAAAAGAGTCTGTCGAATGAAGAAATGAAAACTTTTAAATCATGGCCACCTCCGATAACTCAAATGAACCCTTTAGCTACAAAATACTGGAAGAGAGAGGCACAACCGTCTTTACCAGAGATTTCTTCCTGTCATTATTTCTGTGCTCTGAACGCAGTTGAGTTTAGCTGACTTAGCATTACTTGGCATGATGTTTATTTACTTGTCCAGTGTTCTATCTCTTCCAATGCTATGTGCTATCTGAAACCAATGGATGTGATTTAAATTTGCCGAATAGTGCCCAGCCATTGCGTCTAGTGCACACAGGCTCAGTGACAAAACTAGTTTCCAGATCTCCCTTTTAGGCTCATTCCAGACGCCAGTGCTTCTCTCAAGAACTAGCCAGACTAACTGCAGGGTCTAATCCGGAGCCTAAATACCAAGTTGAGGAGTGGGTAGGATACCCATGACTGTAGAGGCGAGCCCACAACAAAGAAGGCCGAGGACACATTCACTAACTGTGGACCTTTTTGGGTGACGGTTTGGTTGGGGAGTCACAAGTTCCCGCCTCAAGAACTCCTACCACGCTTAAAAGGCATGAGCAGTTGGGGAAAGCAGAGACTTGGGAGCTTAGAAACCAGCCCCGGAAAAGTAAAGCAGTTGTTCCGACACAATTCCCTAACACTCGGCTAAGGGCTACTTCGGCTGCAGACCCTCGGCCCCCAATGCTTAGCTTGAGCTCTCCGGGTCCCCCTCCATACAGGACAACGATTACCTAGAGGAAGCAGCTGCGACGGGTTAGTAGTAGCGTTCGCCGCCATGGCTACGCCGGAAGTGGCCTGCGTGCATCGACGTTAGGACGGCGAGTTTGAAAGAGCGCGCTTCCGCTCTCACCCCCAACCCGCGCAGTCCGGGTAGGCTCTACCAATCTGAGGCCGAACATGCGATCCAGCCAGTCCACGCGAGTCGAGCCCAGTCAGTTCTTTCCGCGGTCCTGAGAGCTCGGGAAGTATTTCTGTCCAAGGGAAGTGGTGCGGCCTCAGCAGATATCTGCATTCCCCAGGCAGTTTCCGACAGACTTTAAAGGTACTGCCTTGTGAATAAATTCTTCCTGAACCTGAAAGGTTTTGCAAATTAGGAAAACCTTTGAGTCGTCTTATTTTATCCTATAAAGTTGCATCTCATCTCAAGTCAGGATCTTTTGTCGGACCAAATCAATTCGTTTTTCCCGCCACCAATTTACTGTGTTACAATTTTTGTAAAAACTGTTTTCTAAAGAATCAACCGCTTTTAAAAGTCCAATGAATTGAAAACCCACAACCTGCATTTATTTTTAACTTTTCTAGGGTGGAAATTTAAAATACGTTTTCTTTTTCTTTCTGCTACTTTATTTAATTTATAGGAGTCTAATTTATTTTAGACTTTGTATTCACTTTCAACAGATACTTACTGTTTTGTCTAACAAGCAACCACCAGATGTCACTCTTTGTTAAGGCCATCACACCTAGAAAACCTTAATGCTTTTTAACTTGTTTTGAAAAAAAAATTTTTTTTACATTTATTTATTTTTGAGAGAGCGCAAGCGGAGGAGGGGCAGAGAGAGAAGGAGACAAAGAGTCTAAAGCAGGCTACAGGCTCTGAGCAAGCATTCAGCACAGAGCGGGATGCGGGGCTCGAACTCACTAATGGTGAGATCATGACCTGAACCTAAGTCAGACACTTAACCCCCTAAGTCACCCAGGCACCCCTGCACTTGTTTTGAAAAGAATAGAAAGCAGACAAATTCTCTGCCTTAAGTCTGTTTTGTTTGTGTCCCAGGAACTTAAAGCCGAGGAGTCTAAACAGGAGAGAGCAGAAAGAACATCACTCATTCATACAACAGATAGTTGTGATGCAGCCATCATTAATAGTGTGCATTAGTTACACACTAGTTGGCATTTCGCTGAGTATAAAATTTACAAAACAGAATTACAAGGTCTTCCCTTGTAGGAGCTTAAGGATGAATGGGGGAGGAAGACTACTAACAAACATTATGTACAAGAAACAAGAAATTTAATACAAATTAAATTATAGCAATATAATATAAAAAATATATAAAGCAAATCCTAGAGAACTAGAGATCGTTGGTATGGTTTAAGGCAAATATCAACAAGAAGGCTTCAGAAGTAGATGGGTCCTTCAGTTCAAAGCTTCCTAGGGTTCAGCCTTCTAAATAACAAGCCAATTCTGGCTTTTTTGCATTTCATAAATACTGAGCACTTACTATGTGCCAGAAAACTTTCAAATACACTTAATCCTAATTTTTATGACTATCCTGTAAGACACGTGTTCAAATGGAGTTCCTCATACTCACAGAGGTTAAATAACTTGCCCACTGGTCACATAGTTTGGGAAGTTTCACAAAGGAATTGACAGAAGGTTAGTCTTAGGAGATAAGTAAGAATTGGGTAGGCAGAAAAGGGGTAGAAGCAGCATTCCAAACAGAGGGAACACTGTGTGCAATTGGCATATGTCCACCACCAAAACTCTTGCTTCACTTTTATGTAAATCTTAACATACTTCCTCTAAGTTTGTGGTAAAACTCTTACCTTCCCAAATGTTTTCCCTATTACTTCATTTTATTTTATTGGACTTAACGATGTTCTGCTACCAAATTATGGTAAAATGCTGCTCATCCTTCAAAACCCTGCTCAAAGGTACCTGGGTGGTTCAGTCGGTTAAGCATCTGACTCTTCATTTCAGTTCAGGTCATGATCTCATGGTTCATGATTTTGAGCCCCGTGTTGGGCTCTGTGCTGACAGCATGGAGCCTGCTTGGGATTCTCCCCGCCCCCTTCTCTGCCCTTCCCCAGCTCATGCTCTCTCTCTCTCTCAAAATAAATAAACATTAAAAAAAAAAAAAAAAAGACCCTGCTCAAATGTGACCGCCTCTGTGAAGCTTTTCTGACTTGCAGACTTGATAGGCTCTTTCATTGTCCCATGACAACTTCAATAGTTCTCAGAAGGCTCTCAACGTATTCTCCTATAATTATCTTTGCAGAGGGTTACCTCCCTCCCCAAAGACTCTGGAGTTCCTCTATGTCAAGAATTTTGGGAAGCTATAGAGTACAGTAATTAAATTCATTGGTTCTGAGGGGTGCCTGGGTGGCAAGGTTCATTGAGTGTCTGACTCTTGATTTTGGCTCAGGTCATAATTTCAGAGTCATGGGATGTAGACCCAAGTCGGGTTCCTTGTGGAGCCTGCTTGGGATTCTCTCTCTCTCTCTTTCTCTCTTTCCCTCTGCCTCACTCCCCTGCTCTCTCTCTGTCTCTCAAATAAATAAAATGCAAAAAATGTATATATATTTTTAATTCATTGGTTCTGAAATTACATGACTGTGGTTCAAATCCTTTCCCTACCACAATTCCTTCTAGTTAATTTGACCTTCAGCAAGTTATTTAACATAAGTGTCAATTTACCCACTGGAAAAAAATGAGGATGATAGTATCTACTTTAGGATTGTTGTGAAGATTAAATGAAATGATCCATGAAAAGTGACCAGCTGAGGACACAGTGCTTATTCATTAAATGTGAGCTATTATTGCTTATCTTTATTTCCTAATACTTATTAACATGATGGGTGGCTTCGAGTGAGTGCTACAAACGCTAGCATTGCTGGCTGGCTTCACATATATCTTGTTTTTATAACCAGACATAGACAACGGGGGGGGGGGGGCAGAGGAAGAGGGATAGAGAATCTCAAGCAGGCTCTATGCTGTCAGCACAGCCGCACTTGGGGCTCGATCCCACAAACCATGAGATCATGACCTGAGCTGAAATCTAGAGTTCAACACTTAACGGACAAACCACCCAGGTGCCCCTTAAATTTCTTTTTAAATTTCTTTTGATGCACTGTGCCTATCACAGTTCCAGGTACACTGTAGGGTCTAATGAATGTTCTTTAAATTGATTCCATTTATTCATCCCCATCAATATCCTCCTTAACCTTCATAGGATTCTAAAGACAAAGTAATGCCAAATTTGTTTGTGACACCCTTTTCCTTCCCTGGTTTTCTTTTCTATTTCTATCCTTGTTTTGTTTTCATGATACCATAATGAGAATAGGGACCAAATTCAAGACATTGTCCCTATGTGATAAAGTTTACAATTCAGGAAAAATTTGCTTTGAGAAAGTCAATACTTTAAGTTTTACATTAGCAATTTTCAATACTATTGATAAAGAATAAAGAAAATATCTTTATACTCTGAAAAAGGAAATATGGTTCATTTACACAGTAGAGTTAACGGGGATTGCTTTAGAGTGGTTTTATTTTATCATGTTCTCTCTTGAGGCAAGAGGCAAAAACAAACAACAGTCCAATTCCAGATGGAGAGTTCATTTTTAATGAACTTAAAAACATGTCATAGCTCTGTGTCTCCAGGGTTTTTCCCCCCTTAGCCCTTATTCACAGAGCTAACATAAAATAGAATCTATAATTCATCATAAAATATATATAACCAAAAGAGGCTCTTCAACTTACTACGTGTTCAGAAAAACTTTTCTAATTTTTCTCCTCTAGATAAATGTTATCATAAAAATACAAACAAAAGTTTCCTTTCAGAATAATGTTCAGAAAGTATTGTTATCTCAAATTACTCACAATCTTGATAATATTCTTCCAAAATTTTAAAATAAGAGAAATTTCTGGGTTTTTTTTCTCAATAGATATTTGTCCTTAAAAACAGTATCTTGTTAGTGAATTCATTCTATATTAATACAACTTATTCAAAAACCAATATAAGGGGCCCCTGGGTGGCTCAGTTGGTTAAGCATTCGACTCTTGATTTCAGCTCAGGACATGATCTTAAGGTCATGATCTCATGGTTGTGAGACCAAGCCCCACATCTGGCTCTGTGATGGAAGTGGAACCTGCTTAAGATTCTCTCACTCCCTCTCCTTCTGCCCCTCCCCTGTTTGTGTGAGCTACTGCTCTCTCATTCTTAAAAAACAAAAAAAACAAAAAAAAAAACCCACACACAATGTAAAAGCTATTCTAAAATTTTTTAATGTTTTTGTTTTGTTTTGTTGGGGAGAGAGACAGTGCAAGCAGGGGAGGGGCAAAGAGAGAGGGAGATACAGAATCCGAAGCAGGCTCCAGCCTCGGAGCTATCAACACAGAACCTGATGTGGGGCTCAAACTCTGGAACTGTGAAATCATGACCTGATCCGAGGTTGACGCTCAACTAACTGAGCACCTAGGCACCCCTAAAAATTATTATTCTAGATGGACCAGTCTGTATATTTAGAGTTGGAAAAAAATTCTGCAAATGCCCTTGCTCATTTTCTCTCCCGAATTTCCCAGTAACATACTTTTTAAACATTTAAGCAACCAAATAGTTATGAATAAATGATGTAGTCTTAGTTGGATTGTCTAGGATGCAAAGTGATATTTATAAAGCTGTTACTGGGTCTCCTGCACAATGAATTAAACAATTGGTGTTCACTGCAAGTGTAAAGTTTTTTTGTTTTGTTTTTAAATATTTTTTATTTATTTTTGAGACAGAGAGAGACAGAGCATGAACAGGGGAGGGGCAGAGAGAGAGACACACAGAACCGGAAGCAGGCTCCAGGCTCTGAGCTGTCAGCACAGAGCCCAACGCAGGGCTCGAACTCACAGACAGTGAGATCATGACTGAGCTGAAGTCGGATGCTTAACTGAGCCACCAAGGCGCCCCAGGTGTAAAGTTTTAAGATGCCCTGCCCTTAAATCTTTTTAAAAAGTTTGTTCAATTGGGGACACCTGGGTGGTTCAGTCGGTTAAGTGTCTGACTTGGGCTAAGGTCATGATCTCAAAGTTGGCTACAGCTCAGAGCCTGGGGCCTGCTTTAGATTGTTTCTCTCTCCCTCTCTCTCTCTCTCTCTCTCTCTCTCTCTGTCTCTTACCCTGCCCCTCCCCCACTCATGCTCTGTCTCTCTCAAAAATAAATAAATGTTTAAAAAAAATAAAAAAGATTGTTCTAGTTTAATTTTGGCTATGCCAATTGTGGAAAATATTGAGACAGATGAAAGAAAACAGTAATATATTCTGCATACAAGGAATAATATAGTTTTACACATAGTTCTGAACCAACACCAAGAATATTGCAATATAATAAAGAAATGAAAACTTTCTATAGTATTTTTTTTTAATATTTATTTATTTCTGAGAGACAGAGACTGAGCACCAACAGGAGAGGAGCAGAGAGAGAGGAAGACACAGAATCCGAAACAGGCTCCAGGCTCCGAGCTGTCAGCACAGAGCCCGATGCGGGCCCGAACCCACAGACCGTGAGATCATGACCTGAGCCGAAGCCGGACGCTCAACAGACTGAGCCACCCAAGCGCCCCTCTATAGTATTTTTATTAGCATTAAAACACTCGTACTGAGGGGCGCCTGGGTGGCTCAGTCGGTTAAGCGGCCGACTTCGGCTCAGGTAACGATCTCGCGGTCCGTGAGTTCGAGCCCCGCGTCAGGCTCTGGACTGACGGCTCAGAGCCTGGAGCCTGCTTCCGGTTCTGTGTCTCCCTCTCTCTCTGCTCCTCCCCCGTTCATGCTCTGTCTCTCTCTGTCTCAAAAATAAATAAAAAACATTAAAAAAAATTTTTTTAAAATAAAACACTTGTACTGAATCATAGAAAAATAACTTAATTACAGGAAGCCTACTGTTTTTCTCAGCTTTACTTCAATTAGAATGCAAGTTCTTAAATTACAAGGTCAGGAGTGTAAAATATCAACTGCCAACGTTGTCTAAACTAAGGGATATGCACGAATAATGATAAACTTCACAGCCAATTATTGCAGTAATCTCAAATTCTATTTGAAGTAGTCCCCTACCTATCCTTTAGTTTTTAAAAATAAAATTGAAGTAGTACAATACAGTCAGTAAGGAAATTAAGAATCCTGGTGACAATAGATGATATGTATTTTGTACTGACCAGAGTACTAAACTCAGAAAAAGAATGAAAATACTATGTATTTTTTAAAATATCGGTACTGGAATAATCATTTACAGGTCTCCCTATAAACTTCCTTTATTGTCGAGGATCTCTTACTTCAGGCTTTAAAAGGCTTCCAAACTCCCATACATAATAAAGAGGAAAAAAATATATAACGAAACAAAAGAAAAACCCTGGGTGAGCAAGTAATTTAAAGGTAAAATGCACAGGTATAGAGTCCCACTAATATGCCTCCCTGTTATCCCAGAGACGGGAAGGAAATGAACGAAGGAATTGGATAATGGAAAGAAAACAAAAAAAGATAGTAAAAAAGAAGGAAAGCCAAGGAAAGAGGGAAAGGGCGGAGACTTTAAGGAGAAGAAGAGAGGGCAAAGGAGGAGAAAGTGCGTTAAGATCAAACGCAAGCAGTAGGGGATAGAAGAGCCGGATAACCCCGCAAGCCCCGCCCCCAACCTCGGGCCCTCCCACCCCGCACCAGGCCCCGCCCCGTCAGGTTCCCTCAGGGTCCTGCCCCGCCCTGCCTCGCCGGCGGCGGCGGCCGCGTCAGGTGACAGCCCGGAAGCAGCGGAAGCGGATGAGGGAAGCGCGGCCCCGGCCCTGGGGGCGGCGCGCAGCTGCAGGAGCTTCGGCCTCCTCCGGGCCACTGTGCGGCCCTCATGCGGCGCCCCTGCTGACACCTGAAGTCCGCCGCTCGCCGTCCTCCTCGGGACCGCGGGGTCGCCTGGCCCGCCGCCCTTGGCGGTTGAAGTCGTCGTCTTGCGGGCCCGCGGCGGCCGCCCATGGAGAAGTCCGGGCGGGGAGGCGATGGCGCCCCCCGGGGGCCTGTACTGCACATCGTGGTGGTTGGCTTTCATCACAAGAAAGGCTGCCAGGTGAGGAAGGGGCCTGAATCCGCTCCCCCCCGCGGTTCGTGCGGTCGCGCTCAGCCGGCGCCCACTTCCCTCAGCCCGCCTCCGTGCTGCCTTAAGCGCCCTCGGCCCATCTGATCTTGATACCATTCCTGCTCTAGCACTTGTCCCACGTGAAGCCCATCCCCCACAGTCCCTATTTCTCCTGCCCTGAAAATTGTGTTTTGAGCAGTCGAGGAGCTACGTGTTGGTATGTTGGGGTGGTAGGTGTTTAGGTTCTTTGGTGGAGTGGGAGGAAGGAATCGAAGGTCAACCCCACTCAGTTCCTCATTCATTTCTGCCTCCATTGACTTTCTGGATGTACACCCATTATGGGAGGCTTTAGAAAAATTCAGCACTTGGACTGCGTCTTCAAGGTAATGAACTCGGTGGGCTTCCACGCAAATGCCTCGGGTTGTTTGAAGCAGGCGGCGGCGTGGGAAAATCCACTTCTTTGTTTATCTGTGGAAGCCCTAGAATCCGTCGTGTTTGGGTGGTGTATTGACTCCTCCCCCGCTTCCCATTGGGCCTTGCTTTTGCTATTTGATCTTGTCCAAATCTTGCCTTTTGGTGAGAGATTGACGTTCAGTTGCAGTAAGAGAAAGTGTATTTATCTAGCAAAGAAATGTGCAAATATAAAATTATTTTTAGCTTCTTCACTGAAATAGTGAATAGGAACAATGGAACGTTTGCAGTATATGCTTTGGAGTCAAGGGAACAAAATAGAAGCAGAATTATTTAATGAGCCCAAATACTGGAAGGCAATGATGTCATAATGTGCTAGTGAACAGGAAATTGAAATGCTTGAAGTATTAAAACTACTGACTGCTACGCCTAGGTAATGTAGCATTTCGTTTCTTGGGTTTCACAGAAAATGTAACATTTTGAAAGACTTACTGGCAAAATTTAAATTTGTTAGAGGATGATGAAATTGGAGTGAAAAGATGGTTGTGTTTGTATGTGTTCTAACGACTGCTTGACTTTAAGGTATTCTTTATCTCTCAGGGAAAAGCATAGAAAGATACCAACGAGGATGTGGCCTTATTTAGTGTGGTGTTAAAAAAATTCCAGGCAGCAGCAGAAGTTTGTTTTTTTTTTTTTTTTTAATGTGGCTGTGTATTTACAAGTAAAAGGATGGATATTTGAGATTGTGCTATGGCATGCAAACAGTGTTCATTGGACTTTTAATGCTTTTTCAAATTTTAATTCCAGTTTGACATAGTGTTATATTAGTTTCAGATGTACAATACAATGATTCAACAATTCTCTACTCAGTGCTCATCACTATAGGTATAATCTTAATCCCCTTTACCTGTTTCACCCGTCCCCTCCCACCTACCTCTGGTAACCACCAGTTCCCTATAGTTAAGAGAGTGTTTTTTTTTAAAGGTTTGTGTCTTTTATACCTTGCTCATTTGTTTCTTAAAGATTTTTTTATTTTTATTTATTTAAAAAAATTTTTTTTAACGTTTATTATTGAGAGACAGGGCATGAGCATGGGAGGGGCAGAGAGAGGTGGAGACACAGAATCCAAAGCAGGTTCCAGGCTCTGAGCTGTCAGCACAGAGCCCGATGCGGGGCTCAAACTCACAAACTGTGAGATCATGACCTGAGCTCAAGTTGGATGCTTAACCGACTGAGGCACCCAGGCACCCCAAGCCAGACTGAATGGGACTTTTAAAAATAAAAAGGAAATATTGGTAGGAGAAAGAATCTTTTAATTTTTTGCTGTCCTATAAATTCAAGATTAATTATGTTTTATACCAGTTTTATTGTCAAAAGTAATATCAGTTGTACTCCCAGAAAGGAAAAATGATTTATTTTAGGAAACAAATGTAATGCTGTTTAGAAATTGAAGGAAACTGGACAACAGATTATGACATGAAGGAGGCACTTTGGGCTGAAGTGGCACACTAGGTGCCTTGGCATTTCACTGGATTCGTTAGGCTTTTGGTTGTAGCATTAAGGTAGTGGCAGCTGGTTTTGTTAAATGAACACTGTGCTGGAAATCAGGAGACCTGGATGACATCCTGGCCTCACAGCTTCATGACCTCCAGCAATTCCAAATCACTTAATTTTTCTGTAACATTTTTTCCTCTACCAGATTTCTTCATGAGAATTTTAGACCTGGCAAGGGTCCCTGGAGATCATTCTACTCCCGTCTCCCTTAAGTTTACTGAAACCCGGAAAGGTTAAGCAACTTAAGAATACTTAGCAGGGCACCTGGGTGGTTCAGTTTGTTAAGCATCGGGCTTCAGCTCAGGTCATGATTTCACGGTTTATGAGTTTGAGCCCCGAGTTAGTCTGGCTCTCTCTCGTTAGCACAGAGCCTGCTTGGGATCCTCTGTCCCCCTCTCTCTCTCTGCCCCTCCCCATTCATGTGCTGGCGTGTTCGTTTTCTCTCTCTCTCTCTCTCTCTCTCTGTCTCTCAAAAATAAACACTTAAAAAAAATTTAGTATGATATCAGAAAACCCAGAGCTGGACAATAGTTAATGCAATAAAAACATTCAGAAAAACTATTGCAATAGAGGAAAACAGACCTCGGTATAGAACTGGACTCAAGTCTGAATACATCAAGGAAAAGCAGACGTTTATAGCCAGGGAGCAGAGTGGGGGCGGGGGAGTCAATGGATGGAAAATTACTACATCAAGAGTAAAGGGGGGGGGGGTTTCTGGCTTAACCCAGCTGACAGGATTCTTGCTAAAATTAGACAATGCAGAGAAGAACAAGGAAGCCCAAAAGTCAGGCCCTAGTTGAAAAGAGAGTTCTGAGGAGACTAACGAAATTTTGATTGAGAGACTGTTAGCACTAACATTGAAACCCAGATGTCCCTAGTCTTTGTTATCAACCATATATTTTTTTTAATGTTTATTTTATTTTTTAATTTTTTTAAAATCTTTTTATTTATTTTTGAAGGAGAGAGAGACCGAGCATGATCAGGGGAGGAGCAGAGAGAGAGAGGGAGACACAGAATTTGAAGCAGGCTCCAGGCTCTGAGCTGTGAGCAGAGAACCTGATGTGGGGCTCGAACCCACGAACCATGAGATCATGACCTGAGCCGAAGTCGGACGCTTAACCGACTGAGCCACCCAGCGCCCCATTTTAATGTTTATTTTTGAGAGAGAGTGTGTGCAAGCTGGGGAGGGGCAGAGAGAGAGGGAGAGAGAGTCCAGAGCAGGCTCTGAACTGTTGGTGTGGAGCCCAACTTGGGGCCCCAACCAAAGAATGGTAAAATCATGACCCAAGCTTACCAACTCAGCCACCCAGCAGCCCCAGTCATATCTCTTTTTTAAGAGCACTTTTAGGTTGTCGGCTCTTAGTAGCAAGGGAAACTACACACCTTGTTTTTAATTTATTTTTTAATCTACATGATGTTTCACAGAGACCAGGGCAATTTTTTTTCTTTTCTTTTCTTTTCTTTTTTTTTTTTAAGAGAAAAAGTGCGAGCTGGGGAGGGGAACAGAGGGGAGAGTGAGAATCCCAAGCAGGCAAGCTCCGCACTGTCAGCGCAGAGCCCAGTTTGGGGCTCGACCCACAAATTACTAGATCATGACCTGAGCTGAAGTCCCACGCTTAACCAACTGAGCCACCCAGGTGCCCCAGACTAGGGCAATTATTTTCAAATAAATGTACTTGTTTTTTTTTTTAATTTTGTTTTTTCAACATTTATTTATTTTTGGGATAGAGAGAGACAGAGCATGAACGGGGGAGGGGCAGAGAGAGAGAGGGAGACACAGAATCGGAAACAGGCTCCAGACTCTGAGCCATCAGCCCAGAGCCCGACGCGGGGCTCGAACTCCCGGACCGCGAGATCATGACCTGGCTGAAGTCGGACGCTTAACCGACTGCGCCACCCAGGCGCCCCATAAATGTACTTGTTTAGTAGTGTCTGTTGTCTGGGTTGCTGATAGAATGGAAGAAAATGCAAAGGATTCTGCCACAGTGCATTCAAAGATGAGAAAACTAGCATAGGTTCTTTTCTATTTTTTCTTAAGTTTTTTATTTTAATTCCAATGTAATTAACATACAATACAATATTCAATACAGTCAAATATAGCACGATATAGTGAAATCCCATCACCTATTTCACCCCCCCATCCACCTCTGCTCTAGTAAGCATCAGTTCCCTATAGTTAAGAGTCTGTTTCTTGGTTTGTCTCTTTTTTCCCTTTTGTTTTGATTCTTAAATTCCATATGAGTGAAATCACATGGTATTTCTCTTTCTCAATCTGACTTATTTCTCCTAGCATTATACTCTCTAGCTCCATCTATGTTTGCAAATGGCAAGATTTCGTTCGTTTTTATGGCTGAATAATAACTATATACATACCACATATTCTTTATTCATTCATCTATCCATGCTACTTACATAATTTGACTATTGTAAATAATGTTGCAGTAAACATAGGTGTGCATATATCCTTTCAAATTAGTGTTTTTGTATTTTTGGAGTAAATACCCAGTAATGTGATTACTGGATTGTGTGGTAGTTCTATTTTTAATTTTTTTTTTTTTAAGTTTTTATTTTTATTTTTTTTTCAACGTTTATTTATTTTTGGGACAGAGAGAGACAGAGCATGAACGGGGGAGAGGCAGAGAGAGAGGGAGACACAGAATTGGAAACAGGCTCCAGGCTCTGAGCCATCAGCCCAGAGCCTGATGCGGGGCTCGAACTCACGGACCGCAAGATCGTGACCTGGCTGAAGTCGGACGTTTAACCGACTGCGCCACCCAGGCGCCCCTCTATTTTTAATTTTTTGAGGAAGTTCCATACTGTTTTCCCCATAGTGTTTTCCACAGTGGCTGAACCAGTTTGCATTCCCAATGGATTATTTTCTTACTGCCAACTAAAAGCAGCTTTTAAAAATTACACTTACCTCTCATAGCAGAAAATGAAGACCTTGTTTGGTTTTGCAAATCAAACAAGAATTTGCTATTTTTAAAGGTGCCTCCGTTGCTTAAGTGTTGACTCTTGATTTCAGCTCAGGTCATGATCTCACTGTTGGTGAGTTTGAGCCCTACATTGGGCTCTCCACTGTGAGTGCAGAGGGATGCTTTCTCTCTCTCAAAATAAACAAACTTTTTTTTTTAAAAAAAAAGTGCTATATTTAG
The DNA here is from genome assembly GCF_022079265.1 of Lynx rufus. Lineage (NCBI taxonomy): Eukaryota > Metazoa > Chordata > Mammalia > Carnivora > Felidae > Lynx > Lynx rufus. The sequence goes on from NW_025814856.1 coordinate 124,294,671, forward strand.
TCAAAATCAAAATGCACAGTGAGCAAAATGATTTTTAGATTTATGTAGAGTATTTTCTAACTCTTGCAAGAGTCAAACATTTAATTTTAGTAGAACTTTTACTATTTCTCAGAAAAATTTTGGCTTACTGTTAATCTTTTGTTAATTTTCTGTTATTTTTCTGATGAAGGTTGGTTGGATAGATGACACTATGATTTCTGGACTCGAGAGAGTTATGGTTAGATAAGTGGATAATCCCAAAAACCTTCATTGGAAACCCTCTGTGGTGTTAGCCAGGTTGGATGTAGGGCGTGCTAACACAGCCAGTGCACTCACACAACAGCACAAATGAATGAAAAATTTTCTCCCACTAAGTTGGTTGATAAAATTGACAGGTTAATTCTGTCAAAAACAATGAAACTTGTCAGAGATGTAATTTGCCTAATGGATGTGTAATAGTATTGGAAAAGATAGGAAAATAGTTTGTTCAACTATATTTTTTTTTCATTTTTGGCTGCCCTATTTTTTTTGTCTTAGTTTTTATAAAATTTCAAGAAGAATGTTGGTTTTGCCAAATTCTTGAGAGGAATATTATAAAAAAGTGTACTAAAATTTCCAATATGTTATATTAGTTCTTAAGGGTGTTTCTCACTTCCACAAATCGGTGTCTTTTTATTTATTTTTTTATCTTGTTTACATGTCCAATTCTTTTTTTATTTTGTTTTTTAAGTTTATTTTTTTTGGTAATCTCTACACCCAATGTGGGGCTCAAACTCACAAACCTGGGATCAAGAGTCGCATGCTCTTCTGACTAAGTCAGCCAGGTGCTTCTCAGTGTCTTTTTAGATGTCTTACAACTCTGCTTTCTTAAGCAGAGTTTAAAAATCCAATTGTTTTGGAAAGTGAGTTTGTTACATGCATTAATTCTTAAGAATGTTTTAGAGACTGCTGTTTCTTTAATCAGCATATTGAGTGTTTCAGAGACTGTAATTATGTAAGATTTCCCCCAGGATGGATTAATCAGCCACTGTATTCCAGGTGTAAAGGATTAAAAGTGCATGGCTCATTGAATTGTGATTCTGACTTCAGATTATTTTAGGCTGTGTGAGGGTATTTTGTTAAACTGCTCTTCCAAGTATTCAAAATTCTGCTGGTCTTGTTGATTACTTCTTTCTGTTATGCATAGTGAAAATTCCCATGTTTGGTTGTCCTTTGTAATTTGTATTTTACTTATTTATTTTTTAAGTTTATTTATTTTGAAGAGAGAGAGAGCGTGCGCGCGAGAGAGAGCAGGCTCTGCACCTCCAGCACGGAGTCCAACTCCGGGCTTGAACTCAGGAACCTCGAGGTTATAACCTGAGGACTTAATCAACTAATCCACCCAGGCGCCCCATGTAGTTTGTAATTTTTAGATTGCAGTGAGTTAAAGTAAAACTTTGTGTAAAAGTAACGCCTTTCAGCAGTCATCTGGGTTAATTAGCATGATGACTTTACGTGGGAGGATATACTAAATCTTTGTAAACTCTTCTGTTACAAAGGTGTTCTGTAGTGCTATGATAGAGGAATCAGGTAGTTTCACATGAACCACCAGGTTAAAGCCATCTTTTATTTTTTTAATTTCTTTTATTTTTTTTAATTTACATCCAAGTTAGTTAGCATATAGTGCCACAATGATTTCAGGAGTAGATTCCTTAATGCCCCTTACCCATTTAGCCCATCCCTCCCTCCCACAACCCCTCCAGTAGCCCTCTGTTCTCCATATTTAAGAGTCTCTTAGGTTTTGCCTCCCTCCCTGTTTTTATATCATTTTTGCTTCCCTTCCTTGTGTTCATCTGTTCTGTCTTAAAGTCCTCATATGAATGCAGTCATATGATATTTAGTCTTTCTCTGACTAACTCCGCTTAGCATAATACCCTCTAGTTCCATCCATGTAGTTGCAAATGGCAAGGTTTCATTCTTTATGATTGCCGAGTAATACCCGTGTGTGTGTGTGTGTGTGTGTGTGTGTGTGTATGTGTGTATGTGTGTATGCATACCACATCTTCTTTATTCATCCATCGATGCACATTTGGGCTTTTTCCATACTTTGGCTATTGTTGATAGGGCTACTATAAACATTGGGGTGCATGTGTCCCTTCGAAACAGCATACCTGTATCCTTTGGATAAATACCTAATAGTGCAGTTGCTGGATCATAGGGTAGTTCTATTTTTAATTTTTTGAGGAACCTCCATACGGTTCTCCAGAGTGGCTGCACCAGCTTGCATGCCCGCCAGCAGTGCAAAAGAGATCCTCTTTCTCTGCAAACTCGCCAACATCTGTTGTTGCCTGAGTTGTTAATGTTAGTCATTCTGACAGGGGTGAGGTGGTATCTCATTGTGGTTTTGATTTGTATTTCCCTGGTGATGTTGAGCATTTTTTCATGTGTCGGTTGGCCCTCTGGATGTCGTCTTTGGAGAAGTGCCTATTCATGTCTCTTGCGCATTTCTTCACTGGATTATTTGTTTTGGGGGTATTGAGTTTAATAAGTTCTTTATAGATTTTGGATACTAACACTTTATCTGATATGTCATTTGCAAACATCTCCCATCCTGTCGGTTGCCTTTTGGTTTTGCTGATTGTTTCCTTCGCTGTGCAGAAGCTTTTTATTTTGATGAGGTCTCAATAGTTCATTTTTGCTTTTGTTTCCCTTGCCTCTGGAGACGTGTTGAGTAAGAAGTTACTGCGGCCAAGATCAAAGAGGTTTTTGCCTGCTTTCTTCTCGAGGGTTTTGATGGCTTCCTGTCTTACATTTATGTCTTTCATCCATTTTGAGTTTATTTTTGCATATGGTGTAAGAAAGTAGTCCAGATTCATTCTTCTGCATGTCGCTGCCCAGTTTTCCCAGCACCACTTGCTGAAGAGACTGTTTTTATTCCATTGAATATTCTTTCCTGCTTTGTCAAAGATGAGTTGGCCATATGTTTGTGGGTCCATTTCTGGGTTCTCTATTCTGTTCCATTGATCTGAGTGTCTGTTTTTGTGCCATAAAGCCATCTTCTAACACAGCTGTGTTGAGGATCCGCAAACTAGACATAGAAGATGGTCATTCATCTTGTTTCCTACATTTTTGCACCTTTGAAGCCTTCAGATGTATCTTAAATGAAAAACTCCTTCATTTAAATTAAAATGAAACTTGGGGCGCCTGGGTGGCGCAGTCGGTTAAGCGTCCGACTTCAGCCAGGTCACAATCTCGCGGTCCGTGAGTTCAAGCCCCGCGTCAGGCTCTGGGCTGATGGCTCAGAGCCTGGAGCCTGTTTCCGATTCTGTGTCTCCCTCTCTCTCTACCCCTCCCCCGTTCATGCTCTGTCTCTCTCTGTCCCAAAAATAAATAAACGTTGGGAAAAAAAAATAAATAAATAAATTAAAATGAAACTTTAATTTTATCACTTGATCATTTTTTTCACTTTGATTTGTGTAATGAATTCTGTAGGTTAACAGGTTAGTTTCTAGTGATGGATTATTCTAGTTTATTGATATAGTTAACATTTAGGTCACATTAAGTGAAAGTACTACCATGACATTTAAAGTAGTTTTGAAATATTTATCCATGTCAACTCTTTTCCTGAAAAATTTTTTAAAGTTTATTTATTTATTTTGAGGCAGAGAGTGAGAGTGTGAGCACCCTGCCAGAGGGGCAGAGAGAGGGAGAGAAAGAGAGAAAATCCCAAGCAGGCTCTGCAGCACTGTCAGCTCGAGGCCTGAATTCACCAACCATGAGATCATGACCTGAGCCGAAATCAAGAGTTGGACACCTAACTGACTGAGCCATCCAGGTGCACCCTGAAATTTTTTTAAATTTCGCATTTAGCAAAAGACTCTTCTTCCTTAAAACCTCACGTGCAATACCTAGGGGAAATTATAAGAGGACAAAAACTCTTTGTGATGTAATTTATGGACACCTGGTTTACTTATTATAGATTATGTGTTCTCTAGACTTTTGTCCTTATTTGTGGCTGTAAATACGTAAACTGTCAGATAAGCATGGTTTTTAGTGAAACAAGTGAATATCAAACTTTTTGGTTCTTTCATAAATAGACTGGACTTTTTTTTTAACACTGAAAGTAATAAAGAATCATTTTCCAAGGTGACCTCATAAAAAGCTGCAATTATTACTTGATTTTTTACTACTGCTTTAATAGAATTTATAGTTTTGTATACATAGCTAACAGTTTTAAGTTCTTGAATAAACTGGTTTCACCAGGCTATACTACTTTAAAAAGTAGAATTATGAAAGAACTAGAACCCATGTTTACACTAGTTCCAAGGTAAATAAAGTAAATGAAGCACTGAATAGAAAAAGGATATTTTCCTCTTGATCCATGTGGGCTGATCATGGGGAAATCTCCAGTAGTAGCAGAATGTTGCATTGCAAAATCAGGGCTGGGCTGAGGAAATAGGTGAGGTTGGTTTATGTTAGGGTGGTAGTGTTAAGCCCTGACCCATTCAGGTTTTGGTGACACATGGCTGCCTGACAAGCATGTAGTTTTGGCACCTGCTATTGATGCGATCATGTGGTGACTATGGAGTATTGTTTGTGATTCTTGTTGGAATAGAAGTCTTTTGGAACAGAAAGAACAATGTTTTGGGGAGTTAGAGGTTAGGGAAGAATAATGTCTAAAGATTCTTTTTAGCTACTCAGAGAAACTGTCCTGAAACAAGATTATATTTTCTAGCCCTCTACTGGCACTTTCATTTGGTGGAGGTTTTTTCCTAATGTTAGCCATGCTTTTTATATACTGAAATGATGAAAATCTCTGGCTGTGTAAGGCTGGAACCTTAACAGAGCAGTGGGATAGTTTTCTTTTAGGCCTTGGCATCACAGCCAAGCAAGATGGGTGTCAACCTGTATAAGGGAAGTTTAGAAATAACTAGAAGATTCTTTTGTCCTCCTATAATTCCCCCCAGGTACCTAATTGTGCCTATTTCTTTGGCTTAAGTCTTTGATTCCCTAGTAAAATGCTTATGTTTCGTAACCTTCTCCTTCATGATATAATATAATTCAGATCCTTTGCAGATCATGGATTTTTCTAGATAAGGGAAAACTGCAGAAGAACTCTGGTCTACTGGGGATGGGCACTACAAGAAGAAGATAAACACATAGAGGGAGAGGAGTTTTTACCTACTTAATAATTTTGAGAAAGACTGACCCTATTCTTTTTTTTTTTTTTTGAGAGAGAGAGAGAGAGAGAGACAGAATATCCCAAGGAGGCTCTGTGCTGTCAGAACTGTGAGATCATGACCTGAGCCAAAATCAAGAGTCGGATGTTTAAGTGTCTGAGCCCAGCACCCCTGGCCCTGTTATATTCTTTGGTTGAGATGCCATCAGATTAAAACCTTAGTTTGTGTCTAGGATATTTTTAGAGGATGTTATTTAAATTGGTACTTAGGGCAATTTTTAAATCATTCCAGTTGTTTTATTTTTTATTTTTATTAAGTTTATTTTTTGAGAAAGAAGGAGAGTGTGAGTGGGAGAGGGGCAGAGAGAGAGAGAGAATCCGAAGCAGGCTCTTTCCCAGAGCCTGACACAGGGCTGGATCTCACAAACCGTGAGATCATGACCTGAGCCAAAATCAAGAGCCAGATGCTCAATGGACTGAGCCACCCAGACACTCCCTAGTTGTTTTAAAAAATAACATTTCTTAATGATCAGGATAATATGTATTCACTAGTAAAAAGCAGAAAATACAGAAAAAAACTATCACTTAAAATCCTATATCCTAAAGAAATCTGCTCTTAAGACCTTGATGAATATCTCTCCAGTTCTCCAGTTACTTTTTTTTTTTTTTACAAATATGGATACCTTTTCCCAAAAACGTATTATACTGTAATCAAGTTTTATGGCCTACCTTTTTGTCTATGCCATTAATATCTTTCCACATTAATAAATATTGAATTAACAACATTTTAAAATGGCTGAACAGTAGTTTGTGGAAATATTTAACTCTGCTTTTTAAAAATGTTGGTACTCCCAATTTTTTGCTATTTTGAATAGTGATACAGATAACATCCTTGCAGTGAAATCTTTGCACCTCTTTGCCTATGTATGGAGACTTCATTTAAGCCATCTTTTTTCTTCACAGAGGTCTTGTTAAAATGGATTTTGAAGCAGAATGTGCTGAACACAATTTAAGTTAGCCTGGATGATTCTGCCTTCATAGGAACTGTCACTTGTACAGTGGCATTCTCAATTTATTTTAACATAGATTATTTCTCACATACCTTTCTGACAGTTGTTGGGCTTTTGATAGCCAGTCGGAAAGAGAGATGACAGAGCAATTAGCAGGTACTTCTTGGTGTTGACCCAAACACAGCATTGTAGTTTTTGGCTTCTCCTCCCTGCTTTCTTACTTACTTTTTCTTCGATAGACTGGGAGACCACATCTTATAAATATATTAGAACTGTGTTTGAAATAAAATGACTTAGAGGTTTTAAAAGAAAACCTAAAGCCTTCTCCTTGGAATATTATCAGGGGCTTTATGACAGGTGGCTAGGCTGAAAGATGCTTTTCTTGCTTATTTCTGGTTTTTGGCAGTGGTCTAGGTAATTGTCAGAAGTCTGATCTCTGAATAAACTATGTTTGGGTTCGATTTCATATATGACCTCTGCACTTAATTTTCTTCACCCAACTGATGCTCATTGTCACAGTGTGTATTGAGTATATGAAGAAATGACAAACAGGGCTGTTAATGAAATCTGTTCCTGCCCCCATGGCTTTCACTGGTGATGTTAGCAACTTGTTAGACTTTGATGGAGATAGTGCATTACCAGAAATTGGAATCTTTTTTAAAATATTAAAAATCAAAAAATAAAAATGTTAAAAACAAATTTAAATATAAAAGATTGCTAAGGTAGAGTTCATTAAAATAGATTTCAATCTTTTGTTAGGAAATAATTAATTAATTTTTTTCCTGCAAGAAAATAGTTTTTGAAATTTTGATATCATCTTTGTATATATTTTCAATAACCTAGAGATAAACAGTGTTCTAATTGTACCATTTCATCCAAAAGACCAGTCTCCGTCATTCTACCATGTTTTATACAAATTCTTGTCCTATCTCTTCCATTGTAGAGGAACTTTGTATACAATATTCCTAATATTCCTTTGTACTTGGAGCTCTGATAGATTCTCTTTTACCACTGTCTGCTTGAATAATAGCAAAGGATATCTGGTAATCAAGATATCTGAGTTTTAGCTTGACCCTAATGGTTATTAGATGTGTAACCTGGGGCAAATTGCCTAATGTTTATGAACTTCGGTTTCTTCGTCTGTAAAATGAGGGTTTTAAAATAGGTGATTACTAAGATCACCCTTCACTTGCATGATTATAAGATGAAATCAACACACATTTGCTAAATACCCATCCTCAGAGCCAACATTCAGATACATACCCTTTAATTCAACAGGCAGAACATAGTGTTTGTTGTAGCAGTCTGAACGGAGAAACTTTCTAGGATGATGATAATTCTGTCTTAATAGAATGGTTGCCCACAGCTGTATATAAATCATTAAAACCTATGAACTCTGTACATTTAAGATCTTTGCATTTCATACCTTGTAATAACACCCCAAGTCTAAATAATTTAAAAGTGCTTTTTTAGGGGCACCTGGCTGGCTTCAGTCTGTAGAGCATGCAACTCTTGATCTTGAGGTTTTGCGTTGGAATCCCATGTTGGGTATAGAGATTACTCAAAAATAAAAAAATCTCAGGGCACCTGGGTGGCTTAGTTGGTTAAGTGCCCAGTTTCAGCTCAGGTCATGATCTCATGGTTTGCGACTTCAAGCCCACATCAGGCTTCCTGCTGATGGTACGGAGCCTGCTTGGGATTCTCTCTCTCCCTCTCTCTCATTTTCAAACTAACTAACTAAATAAATAAATAAAATCCTAGGGTTTTTTTTAAACCTTTCTCCTTGTAACAAATCACAAAATTCTTTATCCTTCAATACTTTTGAAAGGGCTGTTTCAAAAACTATTATTCATAAGATTTTCTTTGTTTAAACTCCTGCTTGTGCATAGCTAGGGCTTAGCAACAGTTCTCCATCTGTATTCTTTAAATTTTGAGCCTTAGAAGGATTTAATTGACAAAAGTAACTCAAAGAAACAATGGCTCATTTTTTATGTTTTGTCTTTATGTGTTGTATTAAATAAGCATGGTATCTTTGGAGACATAGAAGCTATAGTTTAATACAAGAACCCAGGCATCTCTTGGATGCTAATGTAACTTATGTGTGAAAGCATAAATTTCCATTGAGTACAGTGATTTGTCTCTACACTTTGTAAACAAGTTACAGCAAATATTCTAAACTCCATGAAGTATGCCCTAAATATTTATATTCATATAATTTATATTTATGTGGTACTAATATAAGGTTTAGTTACCATGCAATTTATCATTGCTATTCTATGAAGATATTATTAGCATTAATAGTAGTTGCCCTTTATTAAATGTTTTCTATATACTGAGCACTGTTAGATGTGTGTTTATCTCATTCCTATGAACATGCTGAGGTTTTATTAGCCCTCTTTTATAGATAAGGAAATTGAGGTGTAGAAGTATTTTATTAAGTTAAGGTATAATTTATCACCAATAAAGTACACACAACTTAAGGGAGAGACTTAATTTTTACGTACACATACATCCCTGTAACCACCATCCTGATACAGAATTATCAGGAGATCCATGCAGGCGCCCCTCCTGGTCATTACTTGCCTGAAGGTTACCACTGTTCCGACCTACGCCACCATATATTTGTGTCTCTTGTGTCTGACTTGTTTCACTCAGTGTTATGTCTGAGATTGATCCATGTTGTTGATTATATTATAGTTTCTGTATTATAATTGTATGCCATCATTGACCCATTCTTCTGGTAAGAGACATATGAGTAGTTCCTCGTTTTGGGTTATTATAAATATAACAAAAAGCATTTTACTTTGAAATTTAAGTGGTTTTTTAAAATTAAGTTTATGAAAGTTGGATTTTTCCCCCATGTACTTATACATATTTGTGCTATGTGACCAAAGTGTTTATTTTACTTGGGACCTAAAATAATATAGGAGTTTTAGTTTTTTTAATATTAAAGATCCTAGAAAGTCCAATACATTTAAGATCCTTCAAAACTATTTTTTGCTTTTAAGTAACGCTCGTAATTAATAAATGCATTTGAAATTATCTTTTCCCAGCTTTACATAAAGTAGTGCTACAAAACAAATCTGATATTACTGGAAATAAATGGCATTTTCTTATTTATATGAAACACAAATCAAACTGCATTGACTCCATAGCTGATGGCATTTCTGATTTGTGAGCTGTAGATCTGCAAATACTGTCTTAATGAATGCCAAATCCTTATAGGACTATTTATTCTCAGATATCTTTGAGATGTATAGAGATGACTACTTGTAGAGTTTCTCAATTTCACTATTCGTATGTAGTAATAAAGATGTATCCTTCTTGGAAGAAACAATTTTAAAAAGAGCATGGCTCTATAAAATCTCTTATAGACTTTTAATTAGCTGTGTGTATACAGTTGCGTGTTAATGAACATGTATGTTTATGCAGAATTTCGGTGGTTTTAAAGTAGAAAAACATGGGGCACCTGGATGGCTAAGTCAGTTAAGTGTCCGACTTCGGCTCAGGTCATGATCTTACAGCTTGTGAGTTTGAGCCCCGTGTTGGGCTCTGTGCTGACAGCTCAGACCCTGGAGCCTGCTTTGGATTCTCTGTCTTCCTCTCTCCGTGTCTCTCCCTTGCTTGCACTCTGTCTCTCTCTCCCTCTCTCTCAAAAATAAGATTAAAAACAAAAAAATTAAAGTAGAAAAACAGGATAATGAAGTTTTTTTTTTAATTTTTTAAAGTTTATTTATTTTGGGAGAGAGAGCTAGTGTGGAGGAAGGGCAGAGAGGGGGGGGGGAAAGAGAGAATGCCAAGCAGGCTCTGTGCTGTCAGCGCAAGCCTGACCAAGGGACTCAAACTCACAAACCATGAGATGATGCATGACCTGAGCTGATTTAATTTTTTAAAATTCAACCCAGCATGGGTTTCAAACTCACCACCCTGAGATCAAGAGTTGCATATTTTTCTGAATGAGCCAGCCAGGAATCCCTAAAAATTCTGTATTTAAATTAAAATATACGTCATCTGTTTTGTTGTTCATAATGTGAGTACCTCATCTGTTTTTTGTTTTGTTTACAGTCTTGAGGTCTTTTTTTTTTTTTTTTTTTACACTTACCGTGCTATGAATTCATAGAGAATGGGTTCCAGCAGTTTCAGGTTCCTTTCCATTGGTTCTCACAAAATGTGCCCGAGTGGAACAGGCTGACACTTCAGAAAGTACCTTTCTCGTTGGCTTTCTTCTTTTTCTGATCATTTTCCTTCACATGCTTTAGCAAGCTATTTTGACTCTTGGAGTGCTTAATATGCTCAATACTTAAATGAACTGTCTTGCAAGAATCTTGCCCTTAACTTATTTGTTTACAACAATGCCAACAGCATCCTGGGTAACACTGTAGACTCTTCCAGTTTTGCCATGGGACCACATTTGGGCATTCTGTTCTGAACAATGCCCATTCCTTTGATGGCCTGCAATATCACCTTTCTTGTAGATTTGCATGTATGTGGCCAAAGGACAAACTCCATGTTTTCTAAGAGGTCTAGAGAATATAGGGGGTGCCTCTTCTCTTTTCCTTTGTGTTGATCATTTTGATGAATTACTGGAAGATGGTGGTTCCAGCCAAAAGGCCCAAGTACCTCATCTTAAATAAAAGGAATGTGGAATAGTAAAATGGTTATTTAATTCTAGAAAAAAAAGAACTGGCGGTCTTTATTCAATTAAATATATAAAAGCACATGTTTTAAACTAAGATACTTCTTTTGTTTAATTTTTGTTTTCTTTGTTTGCATTTATTAAAAACAGTAAAACTTGGTTTTAACTGGTAAGTCTCAATAGTACCATTGCACCTTTACAGTACACACTTTATTTTTCTGGGCATCCAGTGCACTCATGAAACTATAAAATAATGTATGGTGCTGAGATAGAGGAGAACTGGGGCGCCTGGGTGGCGCAGTCGGTTAAGCGTCCGGTTTCAGCCAGGTCACGATCTCGCGGTCCGTGAGTTCGAGCCCCGCGTCAGGCTCTGGGCTGATGGCTCAGAGCCTGGAGCCTGTTTCTGATTCTGTGTCTCCCTCTCTCTCTGCCCCTCCCCCGTTCATGCTCTGTCTCTCTCTGTCCCAAAAATAAATAAACGTTGAGATAGAGGAGAATTAAGCACGATCTATTACAGAAATAAACAGCTGATGAATATAGTCATTTGTTGCCAACTTTTTAAGAGACTAAAGAGAGTGTCAGTACTCTTGTAGCGTTGACTAGAGATTTGGCCGAGTAAACATAACTTTGAGAAGACCTGTCTTCTATATCCAGGGTTTTCTTCAAAGAGAAAAACATCATGACAGAGCCTTGACTTTGGTCCCTAAAATGCTTTGACTATTAAGAAAACAAGCACCCATGCTTCTGAGTGAAGGGTCAGGGGGATCCCTGAGGGGCCTAGAAAGGGAGCAGAGAGAGTAGCTGACTCACCTTCTCTAGGAGGCATACCTCTTATGCCATCAGTGTCTGTGAGCACTGTGTTAGTGTTTAATTTATGTGCTGTTTGGCATGGTGGCTTTTATTGTTCTCTGACAGTGGAATGGATGTTTCATTGTTAGAAAGTGAACAAAGGCTACTTTTGAACAGCACTCAGAGTTTACACCAGGGTACTGTGTTATTATTTTGTGTTTTTTCAACTTTTTGTTTCTGAGGACCACGTAAATGCAGTCTGACTGGGGGGACACTTTTGTTTTTGTTTTGTTTTGTTTTAGAAAGTAGGCTCCAGGCTCAATGTGGGGCTCGAACTAATGACATAGAAATTAAGAGTCACATGCTCTGGGGACTGAACCAGCCAGGCACCTCTAGAGGGCGCCTATAGAGCACATCTTTGCAATTTGATTTATAAACTCTGAAAATGAGTGGTAATTTTTACCATTCATGGTGAACAAACATATGTCACCATTTCATACATAGTTCACTTAGCCTTTAGAAAAGTTGTCTTTTATTTCCTTATAATTAGACCATCTTTATTCTTTCACATTTTAGAAATCAGCCATTGTTTTTCCCTCTGCGTCTGTTGTAATCATTTAAGTATGTATGGGGTACCTGGGTGGCTCATTTGGTTGAGCACTTGACACTTGATTTAGCCTCAGGTCTCAATCCCAAGGTCATGAATCGAGCCCCCACATGAGACTCTGCGCTGAGTGTGGAGCCTGCTTGGGATGCGCTCTCTCTCCCTCCCTCTGCCCCTTTCCCCTGCTTGCATGTTCTCTCTCTCTCTCAAATAAAAATTAAAAAATAAGTATGTAAATTACTACTACTAATTGGGATCAAGATAGATTCAGTCGCATGAATATGAGTTGACAAAAAAATTTGAAATCTGCAGGATTTAATAATATTACCCTTTGGGGAGACATTTGGTATATCTGTTGTACATTGTGTGTACTGATGTCCTACCAGACACTTTATTTGATCCCCAAATTTAAGTTAGAGTTTGGGCTGTGAACTTCCATTATTTTATTTCTTTTTTTTTCTTTCTTTTTTTGTTTTTATTTATTTATTTTTTAACGTTTATTTATTTTTGAGAGAGAGACAGAGTACGAGCTGGGGAGGGACAGAGAGAGAGGGAGACCCAGAATCCAAAGCAGGCTGAACTGTCAGCACAGAACCTAACGCAGGGCTCGAACCCACAAACTGTGAGATCATGACCTGAGCTGAAGTTGGTCGCTTAACTGACTGAGCCACCCAGGTGCCCGTAGGGACTTTCATTATTTAGTAGTAACCCTACTGGATGATAATCATTCTAAGTGTTTCTTTTCTTTTTAGTCTTTGGAGATTGACTTTGGTTTTTGCCTATGATTTTTCACATATACTTAGGGTTGCCATGTACAGCTCTACAGACTTTGCACAGTGTAGCTGCAGGAAGAGCCCTTCATGTAAACTGCAGTGATGGTGGTTCTGCTGGAGTTGTGCAGTGGGGCAGCCAGCTGTCCCTACCTTTACTTTCTGTGGTACTGCTTAGTTTAATTGGCATTCTTGTCCAAATTGCCTTTTGATTCAATTGAGTAGTATTTGAGAAACTCTGGTAACTTCCATGAGAATTCCTTTTAAGCCTCTGTACCATGGAATTGTGTCTGTCTGGATTGTTTTGGACTTATCCTAAGGGGAGTATATAGAGTAGTCAGTATTCAAAATTTGAAGAATATACGACTTAAGGTTTTAAAATCCCATTGATTGGGAAATAACACAGTCTTGTTAGTTTTGTTTTTTTTTTTTTGTTTTTTTTTTTGTCCCAGACACCAACCTGGGTATCCTGTATGTCAATCCTATTCTGCACTAACTACCCAAAGTTAGTGTCAAACTCCACACGTTTAAGGGCTCGGTCCCACAAGACACCTTCACTGTAGATGCCAGTACTGGGTCCCCAGGCTACCTGCACTTCTGTCCAATTTAGCCACAAATTTGGGGGTTCTCACACCCCTGTCTCAGGTTCTGTAATTTGCTAGAACAACAACTAGAACTCTGGAAAATGAAAGAGATGCGTAGGACCAGATGTGGTGAAGGGGCACAGAGCTTCCATGTCCTCAGTGGACATGCTGCCCTCCTGGCACCTCATTGTCTTCAGTAACCTAGAATTACCCTGAACCCTATCATTTAGGGGATTTCATGGAACTTTCATTACATGGGCATGATGGATTAAGTCATTAGTTATTGGTGATTACACTCAATCTCCAGTCCCTCTCCCTTCCTGGGAGGTCAACCTTTCTGGTGACCAGGCCCCATCCAAACGCTATTTAGTAGCCCCACCACTACCAAGTCCCCTTGTTAAATAAACTCAGGTACAGTTGAAATTGTCTTATAAATAACAAAAGGTACTCCCCTCACTCAGGAATTTCCAGGGCTTTAGGAGCTCTAGGCCAGGACCAAGAACAAAGACCAAATATATTTTTTATTATACCATACTTGAATAGTACTGAATAGTTTGTAAAGATGTTAGAAAAAAAAAAAGCGCTCAACAATAGAAGATTGATTAAATAATGAAACAATACCAAATCACTGTTAAAACTGTTGTGTGTATGTAGACACAGAAAGGAATTTGTGTAAACTGTTTTGAACTTGGTTAACATCTTCAGTTTCCAAATGCAAGAATTTGTTGGTAGCAAATAACACCAACATAAAAAAGAATTCTAGAGAGCTGCCAACACAGCACAGGCAGTGTATAATTTATGAAAAAGTTGTGTTCCAAAAGTTAGCTGCTTGAAATTTTGAATATATTCTCCCTGTTAAGGAACAAAAATTCAACTGAATAAATGTGAAGGTCTAATTGGCTTTATTAAGTGATTTGTTGAATCAGGTGGCATCCCATCTAGCAAGTAGTGGGGAGCTCTGAGGAGTTGTACAAAAATTTGGAAGGGTTTTATAGGAAGAGGGTGGGGCGAGGAAGTTATTAGCAAAAGAAAAGGAAGGATTGTTCCAGGCACTGTCCCTTTTTCTCCTTTTTCTTCCGTGATGAGAAGGGCAAGGGGGTTCATGGGTTACCTCATCTTCCTTTGTGGGATGGAGAGGGCCATATGACAGATTACCTTATCTGGTGCCAATCAGAAAGTTCCTGACTGACCAGTTAAGAGTTATTTCCTAGGGGGGTTGGAACTCTGGTTAGGTTAGGTATTAAGCCCTGTTTGGTGACTTAGCTTAAGTGGCTCCATTTTGGGCCTGTGGGTTTCCTTATAACACCTCAAAGAAACAATATTGTAAGTACTCTGGGCCCTGCTCAGCCTAAAGCCAACTTAATTTTATCCTTGGAATTCTTGGATTATATGCAGCATCTACACTTAAAACAATTTTATGAATTGACTTCATTTTAAGTTCCAACTCGAGTCCAAAACAGATCTTCATTCAGTAGAATGAGGAGTTGGGAGAATAGAGTGAACATAGCAAAGCATCAGATATTAAAGTCTGACTATTGGTAATTTGTTAACTAAATCTTCAGAGAAGGAGATAGATTTCTACATCTCTCTTTGTGTCCAAGAGGATAAAATGGAAATAAGATTTCCTTCGAAAGCCAGTCACTATTCGTGGTTATCTTTTGCCCCCCTCCATTTTTTACTCTAAAAGTAATGCATATCCATTTAGAAATACCCATTTACTTAAAAGTCAACGATAATCTCAGTTTATTGTCAAGTAATGCAGAAAAAGTGCGTGCTAATATACATGCAATACAGATAAAGCACATGGGACCAAAATATTAGTAGTTTGTGAATATAGATGGTTATAAGGTTATGTTCTTTCAACTTTTCTGTAAGTTTAATTTTTTCCCAAAAGAAGATGGGGATAAAAAAAACTTAACAGGAATATTCCTTTATCTCCAGTCCCCAACCCTATTCACCTCTACAGAGGTAAACTGTTAGCTTGTATCTTTTCAAGCAATGAATTAAAAAATTAATTTACAAAGGTATAGAAGTACAATTTTTTGCATAAATGTAATCATAGTATAAGTAGAATTATACTACATTTACTGATATTCTGCTTGTTTCTTATATTTAACAGGATGTATTACTTTTCTACTGCATCATAAATTACCACAAACTTAATGATTTAATACATAGAAAGTCCCGGAGGTCAGAAATGGGTTTCACTGGGCTAAAATCAAGGAGTGCTGTGTTTCTTCAGGACACTTAGGGAAAATTGATTTTCTGGCATTCTGCAGCTTTTAGAGGTCACCTGCAGTCCTTGCCTCTTGGCCTGTTCCTCAACCTTCAAAGCATGTTGAACCTTAGCATCTTCAGATATCTTTGACTCTCTCTCTCTCTCTCTTTTTTCTTTTCTTTCTTTCTTTTTTTTTTTTTTTGAGGGAGAGAGAGGGTGCAAATGAATGAGGGGAGGGACAGAGTGAGAGAGAGAGAGAGAGAAGCGGGACTCACCCATAGCACGGCTCGTGTTTTACCTGAAGTGGGGCTCCAGCTCACCTGATGTGAGACTTGAACTCACAAACTGTGAGATCATGACCTGAACCAAAGTCCAATATTTAACCAACTGAGCCACCCAAGTGCCCCCCAGGTCTCATGCATTTAATTCTTCCTTCTTCTCCACAAGTCTCGTTGAAATAACAAAAAGAAATAGAGAAAATGCTGATAAACTTGGAGAATACCAGAAACCGAGGGTGTTTACTAGAAACTTTTTACTAGAAACTTTACTAGAAACTTTCACTGACCAATTCTCAGTCTTAAAAGAAAATAACCTGAAATGTTGATTAATGCCCACTCCTCCTCCTACCAACCCCGCAGCAAAAACAAAGCTCAAAGCTACACATATTGTGAGCAAGGGAGTCAGCTGAATGGAAGCAAGCCTAGATCTTGGCTTATACTTCTCGGCTTCTTTGTTGGACCTCTTCTGCTCAATTCAGTAGGATGTTGGTTTTTCTCAGGGCTTCATGGCTTTAGTTACCATCTCCTGATGACAGTTTCCAAATGTAAATCCAGTTACCACCACTACTATCTCCTATCCTCCTATGCACATTAAAATCCAAAAACCTTTAAGTCAGAAAGGGGAAAGGTCTTAAAAATCTTTCCTCCTTTTACTCCTTTTTTCTTTTTCCTCTTGTGTACCATAAGTTTGCTGATAATGCCAAATGGCATCAACAAGTATGTAGAGTTTAAAACTATTTTTGGCTATCAGGATAAAATGCTCCCTTTGATTAACAACCTTTTGGCTACCATTGCTTACTATTTTAGGTTGAATTCTCTTACCCACCCCTGATTCCAGGAGATGGACATGACAGCCACACTTTACCTGAAGAATGGAAGTATTTGCCCTTCCTTGCCTTACCAGATGGCGCACACAACTACCAGGAAGGTATGTAAACAATGGAGCAATTACTAGGTGCCCCCCCTTTTTTTTCTTTTTAATTTACCAAGACATCTTAGATTCTAAATATTTTGGTAAATGAAAGGCCTTTGGCTTCTTGTAACTATTTATAAAACACGTAAGTGTTTGTTTGGAGATGACTAGTCAGGCACTGGAAGATTTCCAGAGGAGTGCTGGGCTTTATGTTGGTAATGTTGTTGAACATTGGCCACTCTTTTGCCAGGAGCACTGGCTAAATTAAGTATTTGGCCAGATTAGGACATCTGTTACTGGTAGCACTTTTCTGCATTTATTCTTGAGACTCCTCTTGGAGGGAAGCTACAGGGCTTACCTATACTAGCTACTGTTTGGGGCTCTAGCTGCAAACTTAACTAGCTTAGTACACCTGTGCCCACCTGGGATTGCTTCTCCACCCCTAGAGCCACTGCTATTGCAGTGCTCTGCTTAAAGTTGCGTGTAAGGGGCGCCTGTCTGGCTCATTTGGTAGAGCTTGCGACTCAATCTTGGGGTTGTAAATCTGAGCCCCATGTCGGGTGTAGAGATTACCTAAAAGTAAAATCTTAAAAAAATATAAAAGTTTATGTGTCAGAGAAGCATGTTAACATCCTCAGAGAAAGCAACACTGTGAGGTTAGTACTGAGTCTCCTACCTATAAATGCATGTTTTGACTGGCTTAACAAAGGACTAAGTTTTATCATGGCATTAGGGGCTCTACCAAAACACCAGATTAAACTTGGTTTAATTACTTATTTTGCTAATATTTAATAATTTTCATATGAAATGAAACAAAATGTTACTATGCAGTTTAACATAAAATCTAAATACATTATTTTTAATCTTACAAATATTTTGGTGTACTTTTTTATCATGAAAGTTTTTAAATAGAAAAAAAGTTTGAAAAAATAGTATAGCAAATATTCCACAAGTTTTCTTTATGTGTGTGTACAGTTTTGCCCTACTATCTGAAAGTCTAACACCATGTTGCAGACATCACGACACTTTACTTCTAAATACTTCAGTATGCACTCCTAAGAATAAGATCATTCCTCAGGATAACTTCCAGTACCATTATCACAGCTAAGAGATTTAACAGTAATTTGAGAATATCATCTAAGATCTAATCCATATTCAAATTTCCCCAGTTTTTCCAAGAATTTCTTGGATCCATCCAAGATTCATGAGTGGCCTTTCATTTTTATGATTCTCTACTTTCTTTTAATCTGGAATAAAGTATTTTCTGGGATAAGTGACTGTAGTTTCAACTTAATCTATTATTCAGCCTCCTGGTCCTTTGAGAATGCCTGAATGAATGTACACAATAAGGCAGTGAGAGGGATGCTAAGAAACCAGTGGTTGCAATGCTAGGTGTTAAGTATGACATGGGTTCCTTGTTACATCGTCATTTTTGTTTTAATTACCTGCATATAATAACTTCAATTTACATTACTTATTAATAAGGGTAATTCACTTTGGTATTTACATTTTTCTGTGTGTCTCTTAGATACTGTATTTTTTCACTTGCCACCCAGAAATGGAAATGGAGCTACAGTATATGGTATCTCCTGCTATCGGCAAATTGAAGCCAAGGTATGGTAGTACAGTGAACAACAACAAAAACACTGAGAGTGTTTTAAAATTTTTATAAACAATTTGAAGTTGTTTTCCCAGTAGTACCAGTTTATTCACATGAATGTTTTTGTAAGTTGACATGGTAAGTATAATTGCCATAAAATAGTTTGTCCATTTTTTTTTTAATGTTTATTTTTGAGAGAGAGCGCATGAGCGGAGGAGGGGCAGAGAGAGAGAGAGAGGGACAGAGGATCCATAGTGGGCTCTGTGCTCACAGTGGAGAGCCCAATGCAGGGCTGGAACTCACAAACCATGAGACCATGATCTGAGCCCAAGTCAGGTGCTTAACCGACTGAGCCACCCAGGCATCCATTGTCTCTAGATAGTTGTACCTAAATTATCCATGTCTTCAGAATGCTGTATTTAAATTTTACAGTGTCCTTGAATTTTCTTTTACTAATGTTTGGTATGTAATTTAGAAAAATTAAGTGATAATGTGTGTTGTATTCTAAGCAGCTGTTTAGAATTAGTGGAAAGTACTTGTAGTAGCTTTGAAATACTTGCATGTTATCTTAATTATGTACAACTCAGATTTTGTTAATTCTTAAATTACCTGCCAGCTTAATGTCTGAATTACTATAATAGCTCTAATTAATACAAATAAGCCAAGATGGGTAGCTTCCCCTTTCATGGTTTGATTCTGAGCAGCACTTTTTTGTGTCTCACCAGTTTTTTGTGGTGAGGACACTCTGTGAGTAAAAATCTCTTGCCTTTCGTTAGATCATTAATACTCTAGTGTTTCTCAACTTTGGCTGCACATTGGAGTCACCTGGGGACCTCTAAATACTAGAGATGACTGGGTTCCAACCCCAGAGATTCTGGTTTAATGTTCTGGTTATCAGGTGATTGCAAACCACCGCAGTGTTTTTTAACTGGAGTTACCTGGAGACTCTTTTTTTTTTTTTTTTTTAAATACACAGCTGGCCTTTCCTTCTACTAAATTAGAATCTCTGAGAGTAAGCCTAGGTAACTCTAAGTTTTAAAAGGCTTCCTCAGGGAATAATTAAGTTAGTAAATCTTCTAAAATTTTCTTTAGCTTTTTATAATGACCATTTCAAAGATGCAGATAGGGGCGCCTGGGTGGCTCAGTCGGTTAAGCGGCCGACTTCGGCTCAGGTCACGATCTCACGGTCCGTGAGTTCGAGCCCCGCATCGGGCTCTGTGCTGATGGCTCAGAGCCTGGAGCCTGCTTCAGATTCTGTGTCTCCCTCTCTCTCTGGCCCTCCCCCCGTTCATGCTCTGTCTCTCTCTGTCTCAAAAATAAATTAAAAAAAATTAAAAAAAAAATTTTTTTTAAAAAAGATGCAGATAAATGAAAAGAATTGTACAATGAACACCTGTATACCCACCATCTAGAGTCAACAGTAGTCAGCATTCTACCACATTTGCTTAGTGTGTGTCTGCTTTTTTCCCTGAACCATTTAGAAATAAATTGCAGGTGTAAATTCCACCATACCCAAAGTTGTTAACTACTATGAAATAGTCCTTCATGTACAGGGCCTGAAATATAGGACACACCCAGTAAATACCTATGGAATGACTAACTGAATTTAAAGGTAAACCTGAGGGTAAGAGTTAGCTTGGTAGTTTTGTGCATTTGATTGCCTCATATACTATTACCCTTAATCTATGTTTACATGAGATGAACTGAATTGCTCCCCTTTCTTGGAGACTGTTCCTTTTACTCTAGTCCCCTATAGATTGCGCAGACACAAGTAAGATTATTTCCTCAAACTGTCGACATTAACAACAGTTCTCATGCTTCACATAGCCTTTAAATGGCATTTCATACCATCCGTCTCCCTTACCCATTGGGTCTGATCCACTCCACAGTATATTGGCATTGCCCACTTCTCTTAATATTTCTATCCTCACCTGATAACAGATAGCAGAAGGACCTAGAGCCTAGGAGAAAAACTGATTCCCTTTGACTGAGGGTGAGACCTGACAGATGAATCCAGTCAAGGCAGAGAGGTAGAAAACAGATTGAGGGAAGACTGTATTCTTGACTTAATGACTAGTCGTCAGTCATGAGTCACTTGAAGACACTGAGGCCCATTGGTCCTCAGGACAGGTGCCAGGAGATGTTAGGCTATATACCACAAAGGGGAAGAGTAGTTCTTAGTTCGCTCACAGAGTTACCTAGAGTTACCTGATGATTAAATCAAGGCTTGTTCTTTACTAGCAGAGAATGTAGACCTCTTACGTGGTTGTTCTCACAGTGATCAAGGCATGAGTTATGGCTCAGGGCTGGGTTATAATACCAGTTTTCCAGTATAATCTAGGCCCTTCTCACCAGAAACAGTAGTCTCAGAGTGCCCATTTTCAAACCAGAACCAAGGACATTTGATTTGAATTATGGGTGTGGCAACTTAAACAAAAAGTATTCTCAGACGGTAAGTTCCTTGAGGGTAGGGATTGTCTCTCACTGTTACATTCTCAGTGCCTACCAGATTCTGGCACATAGTTTCCTGGCTGACTCATTCAATAGATATTTTCAGAGATTCTCAATACATTTGGAATTTAACTAAATGTTAGAATTTTTTTCTGTCTCACTGCTATTTTTACATTGAAAGAGAATGATTTTTAAATATTTCTATGAAATATTATTAATAATGACTCTTTGTTTATAATAGGCATTGAAAGTGCGGCAAGCAGATATCACCAGAGAGACGGTTCAGAAAAGTGTCTGTGTTCTAAGCAAGTTGGTAAGAGACCAAATAACTCGTTAATGTGTTCGTTAACCATGGCAGATTTTTAGTTGAGAATAAGGCATTATTAGAATAAGGAGAGATTTATGGACAGTAATAGATTAAAATTCATCAGGGGCCCATTTTTTATTCTTGTGCATCAGCTTTTTCTCTTTGCCTTTCAGCAGTTTTACTCTCATTTGCACCATTACCCACAACTAGATAAGTGGAAGGAAATCTTCTAGATAGGTTTTTGGGAAAGAGGTTGACACTTGCCCAAAATGAAGTAGCTGATAGATTTCATTTATCCTTTTTTATTTTGTTTTTAAGACTTTGGATAATATTTTACTAAAACTCAGAATATCGTAATCATTCAGATTGTATTGATATAAAAGTATATGACTCTTGCTATGAAAAATTGTAGCCTTAACTTGCTTTTTAAATTTTTTTTTTTTTTTAACGTTTATTTATTTTTGAGAGACAGAGCATGAACAGGGGAGGGGCAGAGATAGGGGGAGACATAGAATCTGAAACAGGCTCCGGGCTCTGAGCTGTCAGCACAGAGCCCGACGCGGGGCTCGAACTTACGGACTGTGAGATCATGACCTGAGCCAAAGTCAGAGGCTCAACCGACTGAGCCACCCAGGCGCCCCTTAACTTGCTCTTTAAAACTTAAGATTTTTGAGGAATGGAAATGACATAATTGTACAATAGCAATGCTTTACAGTTGTTTCATCCATGTACAAGTTGATCAGATGCAGGTGTATAATTATTTTAACTTTTTATTTTTAGTAGGAAATGTGTAACACTTCTTATTTTCCATAGTTCCCTATTAAATCGTTTGTAATATTCCATTTTTATTACTAATAGGATATTAACACCTTTACTGGTAACATCAAACGACTAATTCTACATATAAAATATTATCCCCCAAGTCCCTTTTGTGGGGAGAAATCCAGATCTCTATCATGTTAATTATCTTACAGCTATATGATTATTGAATACAATCATTTCTGCATTTAACCTCAATCAAAATGGAGAATATTTCATTTGCCTAGTCACCAAATGTATGTAGGTTTTGTTTCATTATGTCTTCTACATTGTCCAGTTTCTTACATCCACCAACAATTTGAATGTAGTTTGCTTAATATAAGTTGAGATTTGTAAAATAGGATTTATTTTGACTTTTTAGTACTAAGCTTTAAAAAAAAATCCTGGATAATAATAATAATATACTGTGAGCCTTAATAATAAGATTTTGAGGATCAGCTATTTCTTCCAAGATCTTAGTTTTAAATAGAGGGCAAGAATAGACTCCTTAAAAAAAAAAAAAAAAAAAAAAGGAATGGATGTAAAAGACCCTGATGTCAGAAAATTAATAGATTGGACACAGTTTCTAAAATGGTAGCCTGAAAAATAGAATTCAATGAATTACTTTTTTTTTTTTAATCGATGAATTACTCTTATACTGGGCCAGATAACCAAAGCATAGGAGTACCAGATGTTAAAGCAAACACATGTTGAAAGGCTTCCTGAGTAATCTTTCTTCAAAGAACAATTATAATAACAATAAATGTCATTTATCAGATGACTATATGTCAGGTATTCAATACCAGACACTTTTTAGATATAATTTGTGATTTGAATCCTCATGTAAAAACAGATGTAAGTATTTGTTGCTTTCATTTTACAAAGAAACATGTAGAATAGGGAAAAAAATGTCTAACTCTCATAGACCATGTAACTACTAAGTGATAAAATTGGGGTGAAGATCCGGGTTTTATCTGTCTTTAAATAAGCATAGGGAATAGGGAGAGCTAGCTTATGCAGAAAGGTTTGATGGTTCATAGTGCATTGTAATCTCTATATAAAAATATAATGATTCTATACTTAGATATTCTGGATGGTAATAATGATATAGTAACAGGGATATTGGTGGTGGGAGGGGACTCTTCCAGTGTTACTTGTATTAACTAATTGTATAATAATTATATACAGCATTGGTCTCTGCATTCTTTTTTTTTTTTTTTTTCCAACGTTTATTTATTTTTGGGGCAGAGAGAGACAGAGCATGAACGGGGGAGGGGCAGAGAGAGAGGGAGACACAGAATCGGAAACAGGCTCCAGGCTCTGAGCCATCAGCCCAGAGCCTGATGCGGGGCTCGAACTCACGGACCGCGAGATCGTGACCTGGCTGAAGTCGGACGCTTAACCGACTGCGCCACCCAGGCGCCCCTGGTCTCTGCATTCTAAGAAGGACATAGAAATCAGAAAACATCTAGAAAATAACATTGAAAATAAAAAGGATGGAAATGGTATAAGAGGGTCTTAAATAGAAGTAAGAATTAAGGAATAATTTTGTTGAAGCATACAAAGGAATATTTTGATAAAGGACACAGACCAGTTGTTCTAAGCCTCCAAAGAAGACAAAAAAGGGAAATGAACTTAAATTTAATCATGAATGTTCAATTAGATATAAGAACCGGCTATTATAAGGATGATTAAATGTCACCACAAACCAGTGTAACTGTAGAATTAAAATGTCAGAAATTTTATAATGACTATTTGCAACAACATGGATGGAACTCTATAGAGTATATTATGCTAAGCTAAATTAGAGAAAGACAAATATATGACTTCACTCATGCAGAATTTAAGATGCAAAACAGATGAACATAAGGGAAGGGAAGCAAAAATAACGTAAAAAGAGGGAGACAAATCATAAGAGACTTAAATACAGAGAACAAACTGAGGGTTGCTGGTGGAGTCTTGGGGGGTAGGCTAAATGGGCAAGGGGCATTAAGGAAGACACTTGTTGGGATGAAGACTGGTTATATGTGGGGGAGAGTCACTGCCCTTGAAATTATTATTGCACTATATGCTAACTTGGATATAAAATTAAAAAAATAAATAAAAATAAAAGGGAAATTTTTATAATGACTAATGTTTAAGTGCCTTTCTTTTTAAGATTTTTTTTAATGTTTATTGATTTTTTTAATATAATTTATTGTCAAATTGGTTAACATACAGTGTGTAAAGTGTGCTCTTAGTTTTGAGGGTAGGTTCCTGTGGTTCATCGCTTACATACAACACCCAGTGCTCATCCCAACAAGTGCCCTCCTCAATGCCCATCACCCATTTTCTCCTCTCCCCCACTCCCCCCATCAGCCCTCAGTTTGTTCTCTGTGTTTAAGAGTCTCTTATGGTTTGCCTCCCTCCCTCTCTGTAACTATTTTTTTCCCCTTCCCTTCCCTCATGGTCTTCTGTTAAGTTTTTCCAAGATCCACATATGAGTGAAAACATGCTGTCTTTCTCTGACTTATTTCATTTAGCATAATACCTTCCAGTCCATCCATATTGCTGCAAATGGCATGATTTCATTCTTTATCATTGCCAAGTAGTATTTCATTGTATGTATAAACCACATCTTTATCCATTCGTCAGTTGACGCACATTTAGGCTCTTTCCATAACTTGGCTTTTGTCAAAAGTGCTGGTATAAACATTGGAGTACGTGTGCCCCTATGAATCAGCACTCCAGTATCCTTTGGGTAAATTCCTAGTATTGCTATTTCTGTGTCATGGGGTAGTTCTATTTTTAATTTTTGAGGAACCTCCACTCTGTTTTCCAGAGCAGCTGTACCAGTTTGTATTCCCACCAACAGTGCAAGAGGGTTCCCATTTCTCCACATCCTCACCAGCATCTGTTGTTTCCTAAGTTGTTAATTTTAGCCACTGTGACCCATGTGAGGTGGTATCTCACTGTAGTTTTGATTTGTATTTTCCTGATGATGAGTGATGTTGAGCATTGTTTCATGTGTCTGTTAGCCATCTGGATGTCTTCTTTGGAAAAGTGTCTATTCATGTCTTTTGCCCATTTCTTCACTGGATTATTTGTTTTTTGTGTGTTGAGTTTGGTAAGTTCTTTATAGATTTTGGATACTAATCCTTTATCCGATATGTCATTTGCAAATATCTTTTCCCATTCCGTCGGTTGCCTTTTAGTTTTGTTGATTGTTTCCTTTGCAGTCCAGAAGCTTTTTATCTTGATGAGGTCCCAATGGTTCATTTTTGCTTTTAATTCCCTTGCCTTTAGAGATGTGTCAAGCAAGAAATTGCTGCGGCTGAGGTCAGAGAGGTTTTTTCCTGCTTTCTCCTGTAGGGTTTCGATGGCTGTCTCACATTTAGGTCTTTCATCCATTTTGAGTTTATTTTTGTGAATGGTATAAGAAAGTGGTCTAGTTTCATTCTTCTGCATGTTGCTATCTAGTTGTCCCAGCACCATTTGCTAAATAGACTGTCTTTTTTCCATTGGATATTCTTTCCTGCTTTGTTAAACATTAGTTGGCCATACTTTTGTGGGTCCAATTCTGGGTTCTCTATTCCATTGGTCTGTGTGTCTGTTTTTGTGCCAATACCATACTGTCTTGATGATTACACCTTTGTAGCAGAAGCTAAAGTCTGGGATTGTGATGCTTCCCTCTTTGGTTTTCTTTTTCAATATTACTTTGGCTATTTGGGGTCTTCTGTGGTTCCATACAAATTTTAGGATTGTTTGTTCCAGCTTTGAGAAGAATGCTGGTGCAATTTTGATTGAGATTGCTTTGGGTAGTATTGACATTTTAACAATATTTATTCTTCCAGTCCATGAGCATGGAATGTTTTTCCATTTGTTTGTGTCTTCTTCAATTTTCTTCATAAGTTTTCTGTAGTTTTCAGCATATAGATCTTTTACATCTTTGGTTAGGTTTATTCCTAGGTATTTTATGGGTCTTGGTGCAATTGTGAATGGGATCAATTTCTTGAATTCTCTTTCTGTTGCTTCATTATTGGTGTATAGAAATGCAACTGATTTCTGTACATTGATTTTATACCCTGCGACTTCGCTGAATTTATGTATCAGTTCTAGCAGCCTTTTGGTGGCGTCTTTTGGGTTTTCCATGTAGAGTATCATGTCATCTGCAAAAAGTGAAAGTTTGACTTCTTCTTTGCCAATTTTGATACCTTTTATTTCATTTTGTTGTCTGCTCATACTAGGACTTCCCACACTATGTTAAACAATAGTGGTGAAAGTGGATATCCCTGTCGTGTTCCTTATGTCATGGGGAAGGCTCTCAGTTTTTTCCCCACTGAGGATATTAGCTTTGGGCTTTTCGTATATGGTTTTTATGATGTTTAGGTATGTTCCTTCTGTTCTGACTTTCTTGAGGGTTTTTATTAACAGAGGATGCTGTATTTTGTCAAGTGCTTTTTCTGCATCTATTGACAGGATTATATGGTTCTTATCCTTTCTTCTATTAATGTGATGTATTTGCGAATACATTGATTGATTTGAGAATATTGAACCAGCCCTGCAGCCCAGGAATGAATCCCACTTGATCATGGTGAATAATTCTTTTTATATGCTGTTGAATTCGATTTGCTAGTATCTTGTTGAGAATTTTTGCATCCATGTTCGTCAGGGATATTGGCCTGTAATTCTCCTTCTTTGTGGGGTGTCTGGTTTGAGAATCAAGGTAACGCTGGCTTCATAGAATGAGTCCAGAAACTTTCCTTCCATTTCTGTTTTTTGGAACAGCTTGAGAAGGATAGGTATTAACTCTTCTTTAAATGTCTGGTAGAATTCCCCTGGGAAGCCATCTGGCGCAGGACTCTTCTTGGGAGATTTTTGATAACTGATTCAGTTTCTTCACTAGTTAAGGATCTGTTTAAATTTTTTATTTCTTCCCGTTTGAGTTTTGGTATTGTGTGGGTACCTAGGAATTTGTCCATTTCTTCCAGGTTGTCCGATTTGTTGGCATGTGATTTTTCATAATATTCTCTGATAATTGTGTTTCTGAGGGATTGGTTTTGATAAGTCCATTTTCATTCATGATCTTATCAGTTTGGGTCCTCTCTTTTTTTGAGAAGTCTGGCTAGGGGTTTATTAATTTTATTTATTTTTTCAAAAAACCAGCTTAGTTTCATTGATCTGTTCTGGGTTTTGTTTTGTTTTGTTTTTATTCTGTATTGTTGATTTCTGCTCTGATCTTTATTATTTCTCTTCTTCTGCTGGCCTTGGGGTTTCTTTGCTGTTCTGCTTCTAGTTCCTTTAGGAGTGCTCTTAGATTTTGCATTTGGGATTTGTTTCTTGAGATAGGCCTGGATTGCAATGTCCTCTCCTCTTAGGACTGCGTTTGCTGCATCCCAAAAGGGTTTGGACTGTTGTGTTTTCATTTTCATTTCTTTGCATATTTTTTTAAATTTCTTCTTTAATTGCCTGGTTGACCCATTCTTTCTTTAGTAGGATGTTCTTTAACCTCCATGCATTTGGAGATTTTCCTACCTTTTTCCTGTGGTTGATTTCAAGTTTCATAGCATGGTGATCTGAAAATGTGCATGATATAATCTCAGTTCTTTTATATTTATTGAGGGCTGTTTCGTGATCCACTGTATGATCTGTCTTGGAGAATGTTCCATGTGCACTCAATATAAGGTGTATTCTGCTTTAGGATGAAAAGTTCTGAATATATCTGTCAAGTCCATCTGGTCCAGTGTATGATTCAGGGCCATTGTTTCTGTATTGATGTTCTGCATAGATGATGTGTCCATTGTTGTAAGTGGTATATTAAAGTCCCCTGCAATTACCACATTCTTCCCAGTAAGATTGTTTATATTTGTGATTGTTTTATATATTTGGATGCTACTGAATTGGATGCATAAACGTTTATAATTGTTAACACTTCTTGATGGATAGACCCCATAATTATGGTATAATGCCCTTTTTCATCTCTTGTTACAGCCTTTAAACTCCAGTTTGTCTGATAGCATGATAAGTGGTTCTCCATCCCCTCACTTTCAGTCTGAAGGTGTCCTCAGGTCTAAAATGGGTCTCTTGTAGACAGCAAATAGATGGGTCTTGGGTTTGTTTTGTTTTTTTGTGTTGTTGTTTTTTTTTTAATCCATTCTGATACCCTGTGTCTTTTGATTGGAGCATTTAGTCCATTTACATTCAGTGTTATTGAAAGATATGGATTTAGAGTCATTGTGTTATCTGTAGGTTTCATGCTTGTAGCGATGTCTCTGGTCCTTTGTGGTCTTTGCAACATTCCATTCAGAGTCCCCCTTAGGAGCTCTTGTAGGGCTGGTTTAGTGGCGATGAACTCCTTCAGTTTTTGTTTGTCTTGGAAAACCTTTATCTCTCCTATTCTGAATGACAAGCTTGCTGGATAAAGGATTCTTGGCTGCATATTTTTCCTATTCAGTACACTGGAGTTTTTCCTGCCACTCCCTTCTGGCCTGCCAAGCTTCAGTAGATAGGTCTGCTATTACCCTTATGTGTCTGCCCTTGTAGAGGCTCATCTGTCCCTAGCTGCTTTCAGAATTCTCTCTTCATCTTTGTATTTTGCCAGTTTCACTATGTTATGTCAATGCAGAAGATCAATTCCTATTACGTCTGAAGGGAATTCTCTGGATTTCAGTGTCTGTTTCCTTCTCCAGATTGGGGAAGTTCTCGGCTATGATTTGTTCAAAGACACTTTTCACCCCTTTCTCTCTCTTCTTTCTCTTTTCTGTCAACACCTGTGATACAGATATTAATATGTTTCATTGAATCACTTAGTTCTCTAATTCTCCCTTCGTGGTCTAGAATTTTTTTTATCTCTCTTTTTCTCAGCTTCATCTTTTTCCATAATTTTATCTTCTATTTCACTTATTCTCCCCTCTGCCTCTTCAGTCCTCGCTATCACAGCCCCTCGTTTATTTTTACCTCATTTACAGTATTTTTTTAATTCATCATGACTATTTTTTAGTTCCTTGATCTCTGCAGCAATAGATTCTCTGCTGTCTTCTATGCTTTTTTCAAGCCTAGCGATTAATATTATGACTATTATTCTAAATTCTTGTTCGGGGGCACCTGGGTGGCTCAGTTGGTTAAGCGTCCGACTTAGGCTCAGGTCATGATCTCACAGCTCGTGAGTTTGAGCCCTGCATCGGACTCTGCTCGGAGCCTGAAGCCTGCTTCAGATTCTGTGTCTCCCTCTCTGCCCCTAACCCACTTGCATATTCTCTCTCTCTCTCTCTCTCTCTCTCTCTCTCTCTCAAAAATAAACACCTTAAAAAGTTTAATTCTTGTTCAGTTGTATTATTTATATATGTTTTTTTAAAATTTTTTTTTTTTCAACGTTTATTTATTTTTGGGACAGAGAGAGACAGAGCATGAACGGGGGAGGGGCAGAGAGAGAGGGAGACACAGAATCAGAAACAGGCTCCAGGCTCTGAGCCATCAGCCCAGAGCCCGACGCGGGGCTCGAACTCACGGACCGCGAGATCGTGACCTGGCTGAAGTCGGACGCTTAACCGACTGCGCCACCCAGGCGCCCCTATATATGTTTTGATCAATTCTTTAGCTATCATTTCTTCCTGGAATTTCTTTTGAGCATTCTTCTGTTTCATCATTTTGGCTAGTTTTCTGTCCCTTATGTGTTTTAAAAAGCTTGTTGTGTGCCCTGTACCTGCGAGCACTACTGTATTACAGAGGGGTCATACACTGCCCAGTGCCCGGCCTTCAGGAGGTGTTTTTTGGAGTGTATTACTTGCTCTCTGTTGTGACTGGTTGCTTCATGTCCCTGTTCATAATGATGTTTTGGACCCTCCACCAGGTGTGCTTTGATTTTTTTCATTGAAGTAGCCCTGGAAGAGAAAACAAACAAAAAACAAAGACCAAAAAAACAAAACAAAAATAAACACCAGCAACAGCAAAACATCGGGGTGGGGGCAGTGTTGATGTGAGAGGCCTTATCCCATACAAAGAAAGAAAGAAATGACAGGGGCGGGGGAAAAATAAAATAAAATAGACCAGCCAGAGAAACTATACAGCTTAATCCAGAGAGAGAAAGAGGAAAATAAAGGAGATACAGAACAGGTATAAAGAGAATAGATTAGATATGTCTGCTTAAACAAACCAACAACCAAAATAATCAGACTAGAGGAGAGAAGAAATAAAAAGCAGAAAAGGAAGAAAAAATATATATATATATATACATACACATATATACTAAGAGTTGTCCAAGAATTAAATCAGAAAATGCAAAACCACTGGGTGCCTTGGAACCCGTGGCAGCATTGGTCTGGAGGAGGGGCTGCCTAGTTCATCAGCATCAATTCCCGCTCCCGTAGATACAGTTACCAGGTGTGGAGGGGCATGGTTTGGTGTAGGTGGGTCCCACCTCCACTGTGGGCCCACTGTCTGTTCCCTGAGGCCCTACCTTGCTGGTGATAGGGAGAAAAATGGTGACAACCCAGTCTCTCTTCCCTGCACTGGGTGTCCCAGACCAGTCTATTCAGGCCATCCTCACAGTGGCACAGGCACGAATACGGCAGTTTGTCCCTCTCTGCCAACTCCCGTGCCTCCCTGAGGCTGGACTTGGATTTAAACCCTGATGTCTTAAATATGCCCCAGTTCTGGGGAAGTGCCTCTCCGCACCACCGATATATGGCCTCTGACTAGCGGGCACAGGCAGTCTTTGTCCTTTGAACAGTTATGTACCTTCTTCCCACTGCACTCCAGGGAGGGATTGCTTTCTCCCACTGCAGACTGCACCTCTGAACTACTTACTGAGCCTGGGGCTGGGTCCCCTCATCCCCAGGTGCCCGAACAGGGCAGCCGGCCCCAGTCTGGGGAAAGCTCAGCAGTTAGTGGTTGTATCTATGTCCATCTCAGTCCGTGGTTTTTCTCTTGTCCAGATATGCTTCCCCAGCCTTTCTCTTCCCTTTGTCTCTCCGCAGAAGGGGATCCCACCCATCCCTGCCTACACTGCCCATTTTATCTCTCCCAGTTCACAGTCACGCACCTATGGGCCTCCAGGTTATCCCTGTGGGCCCTTGGAGAAGGCTCTGTCACTCTGCAGCCTGGACTGTTGGAATTCAAAGTCCTTTGGCCTCAACGCTGCTGTGTTTGAGGGACAAGGGAACTTTGGGTTCCCCTACCTCTCCACCATGTTGGATCTCTCCAATGTTTATTTTTGAGAGAGAAAGCGCGCGCCCATGTGTGCACATGAGTGGGGGAGGGGCAGAGAGAGAGAGGGAGACACAGCATCCGAAGCAGGCTCCAGGCTCTGAGCTGTCAACACAGAGCCTGATGCTGGGCTTGAATCCACGAACCACAAGATCATGACCTGGGCCCAAGTCAGATGCTTAACTGAGCCACCCAGGTGCCCCCGTTTAAATGCTTTTACCCTGTGTTATATTAATTCTGGAAACAACCTCATAAGATGTACTGTCTTTTCATTTTAAAAATTTTTTTTTTTCAACGTTTTTTATTTATTTTTGGGACAGAGAGAGACAGAGCATGAACGGGGGAGGGGCAGAGAGAGAGGGAGACACAGAATCGGAAACAGGCTCCAGGCTCCGAGCCATCAGCCCAGAGCCTGACGCGGGGCTCGAACTCCCGGACCGCGAGATCGTGACCTGGCTGAAGTTGGACGCTTAACCGACTGCGCCACCCAGGCGCCCCGCTGTACTGTCTTTTCATATGCTGGTGTTCATATCAGCAAGCAGGTGTGGGGAAATTTGGTGCCCAGGGTCATGTAGCTGAGTGATGCAATAGACCCAAGACGTCTGCCCACACACGCTCAACCACTGTACTCCAAGGGTCAGGTGCTTTTCAACAGCAGCCATAGAGCTAGAACAGATTATTTAACAGCTTTCAGCTGTGAATAGTAAGATACTAAAGTTGAAGTTACTTTTTCTCCCTGTTCTCTTTCAATTACAAGTTTGTAAGGTGTTTGATTTTTTCCTATTACCAAACTAATAGTAATTTTTTTCTTCTTTAAGCCTCTCTATGGCTTGCTTCAAGCAAAACTTCAGCTCATTACACATGCATATTTTGAAGAGAAGGATTTTTCCCAAATTTCCATTCTAAAGGTAACTATATCCCTTTATAGCTGTATTTGGCTGAAGACTGTTTCATGAATCAAGTAAATCTTGTCAACAATATTGTAAAGATAATCTTTTGTTAGCTTAAGAAAGACATTCTTCTTAAGAATGGCAAGGGATTTGCCCAAAATGTACAGATCATATTTATTAAATTTAATCATACTGCCTTTTATTAAATAATGACTACAAAGAAGTGCAGTTAAGTGCCTCTGTTAATGGATAGTAGCTCGTTTGCTATGGCATTGCTTTTCTAAATTTGCTTATTTTACTTATTTACTGCACAGTGTGTTTATATATTAGTCTTCTGGTTTCTATCTCCCAAAGCAATAAGTAAATAAATAAATAAATAAATAAATAAATAAATAAATAAAGACAGACTACGTGACTATTTTACTAAAGATGGATAACATGTTTTTCTCAGGGCTGCCATGAATGTGTAGAACATGGATCTCTCCTGGATCCTAGTGAGTGTAGGACAATTAGGTGTTTACCAAAGAAGTAGAGGGAACTTAGCCTACAATCCATACCACCATGTGAATGAACTAAGCTCTTAAATGAAGAGGAAGAGAAGGAGGGAATGCTGGAAACTGGTAAGGTTTCAGAGAGACCTTGATTATTTCTAAATTTAGGGTATGGCAGAACAAACTGTCTAGGTTAAAGAACCAAGTTTTTCCTGGTCATCATACCTCTAATTTAGTGTCTGAAATGATTGTAAAATGTTCTCAATTGAGTCTATATTTTATAGGAGCTTTATGAACATATGAATAGTTCCTTGGGAGGAACTTCATTAGAAGGATCCCAAGTATATCTTGGTAAGTAGCTTTTCTACAGATCAGAAGAAATGCCCTCATTTCGTTTGGTAAACCAAGTTGCATGTAAAACTGCATAATCAAAATTAATTTTCTATAAGTGATCTAAACTTAAATTCTTCAGTGTTTGATGTTTCCTTAAATATCTTCTTCACTAGTATTTGTATTGAAAAGAGTTACAATGTAATTGTAGCGATATTTGGAACTATTATTGTATAAATCACATTTCTGCTTTTCAGAATAGTAGTAGAAGTGTTTTCTTTTCCTTATGGTAACGCTGGCCAAGTCAATTCCCTTTCATGACAGGGAGAGCAAGAGAGAGAGAGAGAGATCTGCTCAGTTCTTTTTTATCCTAAGATTTTTCAAGTAGGGGGTTTTGTTTAATTTATACTGTTCTGACAGTCCAGGATATTCATTGGTGTCCATGTTGCTCAATAGGCACTCAATAAATATCCTTTTTATGATTAGAAAAAAAATTTGCATCACAGTGATTTATGCTCACTGACTCGGTTCCTATTTTAGCACGAAGTAGCTAAACTGTAGTAGTTCCCTTTTATAATCCTGTGTATAATGTAAGCTGGTCACAAAACTCCTAAGAATATGTTTCTCTGAATTATTTTCTCTAGTCCTATGACAGATGTTCAGAGAAGACTATGATGCAGAAATAATAGCCATGGAGTGTGGCGAACAAAAACCATATTTAAATGATTGCCACTATAGTATAAGCTTTGTAATATCTAAACTTGTATGATTTGTAAGATACTTGTAGAATGGGGAGATACTTGTAGAGCTGCATTGCCCAGAGCAGTAGCCATTAGCCTCATGTGACTATTTACATTTAGATTAGAATTAGTAAAAGTTAAAGTTAAAAAGTCAGTCTGTCAGTACACTTGATACATTTCTTTTTTTTTTTTTTTTAATTTATTTTTAGAGCACCTGTGTGCAAGTAGGGGAGGGGCAGAGAGAGGGAGAGAGAATCCCAGGCAAGCTCTGCAATGACAGTGCCAGGCTCGCACTCATGAACCTGAAGATCATGACCTGAGCCGAAACCAAAAGTTGGACACTTAACTGATGGAGCCACCCAGACACCCCAACTTGGCTACATTTCAAATGTTCATTGGCCACATGTGGCTACTGTATTGAACAGCACAGATGTAGAACATTTCCGTCATTGTAAAAAGTTCCATTCGACCATGCTGTGTTTGACTGTTAATAGTTATTTGAGAAATTCTTTGTTTTTTGGTTTTGGGGTTTTTTATTTTGAGGTGGGGGAGAGCGCACACACATGAGCATGTGTGTTGGGGAAGGACAGAGAGGGAGAGTGAGAATTCCAGTGCAGAACCTGACACGGGGCTCAGCCTCATGAACCATGAGATCATAACCTGAGCTGAAATCAAGAGTCCAACATTTAACTGACTGAGCCACCCAGGTGCCCCAGTTGTTTGATTAAATCCTGAGTATATGTGTACATAATGGAATATTACATAAGTATTTTAATATTTGCATATTCTTACCATTCCTGTTTTTTACCCACCTTTCTTTTGATGGGGAAAAATCTTTCTTTAACAAAACCCATATGTTGTCATCACAGATTAGCTTTCTTGTTAACATTGTAGGTCTGTCTCCTCGAGATCTTGTGCTTCATTTTCGACATAAGGTATGATACCTTATTTAACTTATGATGTGTTAAAGTTGTATTCATTTAACTTAGTAAATTCCATGTGCTACAAGGTCAAATGGAGATTGTGGCATACTAGGTTTTAGTTCTTCTAAGACAGTACTCATAAGGATAAAAGTTGAAAGTGTTGGTAGTGTTAATGCTTATCTGATAGAAAGTTTTTAAAGTACTGTATAGGAATACTGTCTATTTCTGTGCAGGAGAGGATACTTTTTTCTGTTGCCTTTGTAATTTCAGATATCATGAAGTTAGAGCAGAAAGAAACCTGTTTTAATCTTGCAGAACACTTTAAATTTTTTTTTTTTAACGTTTATTTATTTTTGAGACAGGGAGAGACAGAGCATGAACGGGGGAGGGTCAGAGAGAGAGGGAGACACAGAATCTGAAACAGGCTCCAGGCTCTGAGCGGTCAGCACAGAGCCCGACGTGGGGCTCAAACTCACGGACCGCAAGATCATGACCTGAGCCGAAGTCGGCCGCTTAACCGACTGAGCCACCCAGGCGCACCGAATCTTACAGAACACTTTATATGTTGCTCATAGTGAAACATTTTCCCTTAAAATATCTATACTTATCTGATCTTTATTATTAAAGTATATGCTGACTGGGACATATACACATTGATTATTCATTTAACAAACACTTATTGAGTATCTGCTATGTGAATGCCCTGGACATCCAGAAATAAATGAATAGTCCCTGCCCTTTAAGGAGCTTGCAAATATTTCAAGCAGAAATGCATAACTTTCCAAAAAGCACAATTTGTTAGAGATTTAAGGGGTTCTCACATTTTTTAGAAGACACATAATTTTTTATTTTTCAGCATAAGTTAATAATTTCCAGTGTATTTTTAAGCATTATAGTTAATATTATTGATTAAATGATCTATGGTTATGTTTGAGGAAGGGAAAAGGGAAATAAAAAGCATGAGTTTATTTTAATATAGTATTTTTTTTTCTTTAGGTCTTAATCCTGTTTAAACTAATTCTTCTTGAAAAAAAGGTGAGATTTGAAGGAATGAAATATTTAACATGACATTATTGACATTTCTTAAATACTATATAAACTTAAAACCTAATTGTAAATTATAAATTAAGACTTTTTTTGTCTATCAAATTGTGGTATACTGAAGCACCTATTGTTGTTCACTACCATAGAAGTATAAATTTGTGTAGTCTTTTCTGGGGACAGTTTGACAGTATCCAGTTATCAGAATAGTTTTGACTACAGGGAACATAAAAGTCCAATTTAGGGGTTCCTGGGTGGCTCAGTCGGTTGAGTGTCTGACTTCGGCTCAGGTTATGATCTCACCGTTTGTGAGTTTGAGCCCCACGTCGGGCTCTGTGCTGACAGCCTGGAGCCTGCTTCCAATCCT
Organism: Lynx rufus; assembly: GCF_022079265.1. NCBI lineage: Eukaryota > Metazoa > Chordata > Mammalia > Carnivora > Felidae > Lynx > Lynx rufus. The sequence continues at coordinate 124,330,731 of NW_025814856.1, forward strand.
GTGTCTCCCTCCCTCTCTGCCTCTCCCCAACTCTCAACTTTGTCTCACTCTGTCTCTCAAAAATAAATAAATGTAAAAAAATAAATAAATAAAAAACAATTTAAACTGACTTAGGGGCACCTGGGTGGCTCAATCAGTTAAGCATCTTGACTTCGGCTCAGGTCATGATCTTGAGGTTTGTGAGATCAAGCCCTGCGTCGGGCTCTGCTGACATCTCAGAGCCTGGAGCCTGCTTTGGATTCTGTGTCTCCCTCTCTCTCTGCCCCTCCCCCACTAATGCTATGTCTCTCTGTCAAAAATAAATAAACATTAAAAAAAATTTTTTTAAACTGACTTAAATAATACGGATATGTATTGGCTTACGGCAGACTTCAGGACTGGTTGATTAAATGGTTGTACGGTATAATTAAGTACCTAGATTTTTTTCCATCTCTTTGCTTTACAGTTTGCAGTGCTAGCTTTATCCTGAGCCTGGTTTCCCTTGTAGTGTAGGTTAACTGCCAGTTAATTGCCAGATAACTGGTCTATACCTATTCCCAAACCATTAAAAAGAATCTTCCTTTCAGTTTATTTAGACCCATGAGGCCATGTGCCTAGAATGAATAAAAAACTGTTGCCAAAGAAGTACATATACTGATTGGTTTTAACTTGGGGTCCACACCACTCTCTAGTACAAAGAGATGGGATTGCTATGATTTTAGACCAAGGTTCTACAAACCAAGGTTCTACCAAATCTGGCCCACCCCTGTTTTTATAAATAAAGTTTTATAGGAACACAGTTATACTCATTCATCTACTTATCACTAAAGGTATTTTTGCACTACAGTGGCAGAGTTGAATTGTTGTGACAGAGACTATATATATTGCCTACAAAGGAAGAATTCTTACTATTTATAACCCTTTATAGAAAACGTTGGCTTCGGGGCGCCTGGGTGGCTCAGTAGGTTGAGCTTCCGACTTTGGCTCAGGTCAAGATCTCATGGTCTGTGAGTTCCAGCCCCGCGTTGAGCTCTGTGCTGGCAGCGCGGAGCCTGGAACCTACTTCAGATTCTGTGTCTCCCTCTCTCTCTGCCCCTCCCCCACTCGTGCTCTGTCTCTCTCTCTCTCTCTCTCTCTCTCTCTCTCTCTGTGTCAAAAATAAACATTTAAAAAAAAAAAAAAGCGTTGGCTTCACCTCTGGTTGAGACTAATCAGGAGCCACCCTTGGATCTGGGGCCAGTTTTTTGTTATTGTGTTAAGTTTACTTATTTTGAGAGAGGCAAGCACACACAACCCTGAGTGCGGGTGGGGCAGAGAGAGAGGGAGAGAGAATCCCAAGCAGACTCCTCGCTGTCAGTGCAGAGCCCCACATGGGGCTAGATCTCACAAACGGGGAGATCATTACCTGAGCCGAAATCAATAGTTGGATGCTTAACCAGCTAAGCCACTCAGGACCTCTGGGGCCAGTTTTATACACCATATTACTGTGCTAAGCGGAGTAGGGGTGGAACAGTTGTTGAAAGTCAGCCATTTATGGCTGGTATGGTTTAGTCTAGTATGGTTTGTTACCTTAGAAGTATTTATTCCTGGAGAGCCTGGGTGGCTCATTTGGTACCCCAACAATGTTTTTAACTTCTTAACCAAATTTTTAATTGTTGTAAAAAATACATGTAACATATAATTTACCATCTTAACCAATTGTAAGTGTATAGTTGAGTGGCATTACATACCTTCACATTGTTGTGCTATCATCATCATCCACTCACAAACTCTTTATTGTGCAAAACTAGAACTGTATCCCTTAAATAACTTCCCATTTTCTTATTCCCACTGACCCTGACCCTTCTACTTACAGTTTCTATGAATTTGGCTACACTAAGTTCTTATATAAGTGAAATCATTCAGTATGTCTTTTTGCGACTGGCTTATTTTACTAAGCATAATGTCCTCAAGGCTGATCCATGTGTCAGAATTTCCTTCCTTTTTAAGGCTGAATAATATCTGTTGTACATACCATGTTTTGTTTGTGCCTTCGTCCTTTGATGGACATTTGGGTTGCTTCCACCTTCTGACTCTCATGAATGGTATGTGTACATCTCTTCAACACCTTGCTTCCAGTTCTTTTGTGTGTATACCCAGAAGTGGTATTGCTGGACCAGACGGTATTCTACTTTTAATTCTTTTGATGAACCACCATACTGTTTTCCATAGTGGCTGCACCATTTTACATTCCTGCCAGTAATGCACAGGGGTTCCAGTGTCTCTACATCTTTACCAACATTTGCTATTTTTTAGTTTTTTGATAGTAGCCATTCTAATAGGTATGAGGTAGTATCTCCTGGGTTTAATTTTCATTCCCTAATGGTTAGTAATGTTGAGCACCTTTTCATGTGCTTATTGGTCATTTGTATGACTTCCTTGAAGTCTGTTTAAGTCCTTTGCCCATTTTTTGATCAGGTTGTGGGTTTTTTGTTGAGTTGTAGATTTCAAACTTTGGTATTCATAATAAAAAATGCTTTACGTTGCAACCCAGAGCACATATAGACATACATATCTGAAACAACAGTTTTGCAAAATAGAACTTAAACTAGTTACATGCAGTGGCATTTATGATCATATATCTTTATGTAATGTGGGAAATCACAGGTACACTCTTTTCATATTGATTTGATGAAATAAGGCTGCCCTTTAATGCAACATTTGGTTTCTCCATACTTGCAAAGCACTCAAGATTACTCTGTAAGGAAAACATAGCCAATTGTGGGTACTGTGCTCTGTCAGATAGCACTTGAGTGTCACTAAATAATTTGTTTATAATGGGAAAAAAAACTCACCTAAGCAAATCTTTGCTTGTTTTTTTCCCAACCAATTTAATGATGACCATTGTTACATTTCATGCAATATCTAATCCTGTTCGTGATTTTTTTTCTGTTTTTATTCTGAAAAATGTCAAACCTGCAGAAAAGTTGATAGAATCCTATAATGAACTTTTATACCCTTGATCTGCATTTACCATTTGTTAACATTTTGCCACTTTTGCATTATATTGCTTTATATATGTTCATTTTTTTCCCCCTGAATCCTAATTTTAAGATCATGGTACTTTACCCCTAAATACGTTAGGATATATTTCTTTCTTAAGACTAAGTGTATTCCCATATGAGATACCATTTTCAGGTTCAAGAAATTGTAACATTGATGCAATAAATGACATCTAATCAGTCCATTTTCAAATTCTTGAGTTGTTGTAATAATGTCCTATAAACTAGTTGCTGTTTCCACTTTGGGGACTAAGAATCATGTACTGCATGGTAGTCCTCTTTAATCTCAAACAGCTGTACCACCTTGCTGTTGTTTTTGTTTTTCATGTCATTGGCTTTTTTTTTTTTTTCCCAAAGAATCCAGACTAAGGGCACCTGGGTGGCTCAGTTGGTTAAGTATCAGACTCTTGATTTAGGCTCAGGTCATTGATCTCACGGTTCATGAGGTCAAACCCTGCGTCAGGCTCTGCACTGACAGCACATAGTGTGCTTGGGATTCTCTCCCTCTCTGTTTGCCCCTCCCCTGCTTGCACTCTCTCTCTCAAAAATAAACAAACATTTAAATCCAGGCTAAAGTTTAAGATTATATTTGCCTGATTATTTTCTTGTGGCTAGTTGCAGCTTAAACTTTTTTGGGCGAGAATACTATACAAGTGGTGGTGTGTCCTCCACAGAGTTATCACACCAGGAGGCTCATAATTGTTGGTACTATCGCTGGTGATGTGAAATTTAATCATTTGATTAAGGTGGTAGTTGCCAGATTTCTTCATAGTGAGGTACATGTGTTTCTATTTACAGCTAATAGCTAATCTGTGGGATGATAAATTTGAAGTTATGTGAAGAGCCCCTTGCCCAACAACCTTTCACAATAGTTTTAACTCCCACTGGTAATTTTTAACTGAATCATGATGGATGCTTGGTGATTTTTTTTGTTCTTTCATTAATGTTTTATTTATTAGGTGTTAACTCTTCTGTAAAGAATCTTCCCTTCTGTACTCCCCTCTACCTTTTTTGTTTTGATATTGTAGACCCAGGATTTTCTAATTTAATTTTGATTGAATCCATTTCAGGTTCTCTTTTATATTTCTCCAGTGAATAAATTGGTGGGTGCCCTGATGACTGTGTTATCCCTTTTTCCAGGTAAGAGGATACAGTATCTACTCTTTATTTAACTTGTACTGGAACTTTCAATGATAAAAATTTTTCAAGGATAAACTTGTTAGGGAAAATATTTCTATTTTAACATGATTTTCTTTTGGCAGTGGGTTTCTCTCTTTTGTTTTTTTGTTTTTTAAGTTTATTTTTAAAAGAGAGAGGGAGCACAAGCAGGGGAGGGGCAGAGAGAGGAGACACATCCCATGCAGGATCTACAGTCCTGTCAGCACAGAACCTAGTGTGGGGCTCAGACTCACGAACTACGAGATCATTACCTGAGCTAAAATAAAAAGTCGGCCATCCAACCAACTGAGCCACCCGGGCACCCCTGAGTTTCTCTCTTTTGTACGAGATTTTTCTTGTCTTTTTTTTTCCTTTAATTAAAATATGTGCAAGCATAACTTATTAAAATTTTTATAGGAGAGTTCTAGTTCTAATTAAAATGGAATATGCAACTCTTATTTTTCTCCCACCTTATTGTAAGCCTAGATGTTCTCCGATATTGTGTGTTGTAGGCATGATTGAACATGGTCTCAGTGACTGTTCTCAGTACAGACCCCGAAAGAGTATGTCTGAAGATGCTGGGCTTCATGAAAGTAATCCACCTGCAGATGATTTGGTTTCTATGTCCGCTCCTGAAATTTTAAATACCAACTCAGGAACTGTTAAGAAAATCATGACAGGGAACCATGGAGGAGATGCTGGCATCAAGACTGAAGAACCTTTGCTCCAAGCGGAAGAGGACAGCAGCAAAGGACAGGAACCCAATGATACCAGTCAATATTTGAAACCTCCTTCTCGCCCATCTCCAGAATCTTCAGAAAGTGACTGGGAGACCTTGGATCCTAGTGTCTTGGAGGACCCCACCTTGAAAGAAAAGGAACAGGCGGGGTCAGAACAGACAAACTCATTTCCAAAGGAGTCTGTGCCCTCAGACAGTCCTCCAATTACTGTACAACCTCAAGCTAATACAGGCCAGGTGGTCCTGATACCAGGGCTAATTTCTGGTTTGGAAGAGGACCAGTATGGCATGCCCCTGGCCATCTTCACAAAGGTAAAGCTTGTGTTCCTTATTGAGGCCCTTAAAGAAACTGACAACCTTTTGGAATTTAACTTACAGTATTGAACATATTTTCAGGTCTGAAAACTTTCCTTGAAAACCATAAGATACATATGTATAGTGCTGTGGTTGTCTCTGACCATAGTGTCACATATGCCAGGTACCATACTAGGTTCTAAGTTCTTCTATCCATGTGTCTTGCAAGATACACCTTTCTAGTAACTATAGCAAATTTTATGATTTTCTCCAAATAGCATCCTTTATGCATGAAGTAAAACTTTATGTGGAAAAGGAAGATGGGTAGCATTGATTTGAACATGTATTTCTTCCTCTAGGATGAATTCTTCCTGGGTTTCTCCAACTTTACAAATAAGTATTTGCCCTGCGTCAGTAATGCTGCATAGATAATGGGAAATGCTTTGTTCATTTTGTGGCCTGCTAGGGGATTCTGAAGTTACCTTAATTGATTTTATGATTAAACTAATGCACAGTTTCTTAAAGCTGGGATTTAGGAACCTGGGGAGAAAACTCAGGGTTCTCACTCTACTAGGTATAGGTCAGTAGCCACCAGTTGTGGGTTTTCTGAACTCACATGTGGGTGTGAGAACTGCCTATATTTTTGAAGCCTTCACGTGGCTGCGTTACCCACTGACCCTCCAATTTTTATCATTGTGGAGATGTCAAGAGGGTGATTAACTGGGGAGGGATTTTGTTTTTGTCCATGAGGTTGCTGAATTAAAGCAAAATAAACATATATTTTGTGGGCTGTCAATAAACCATGTTTGGCAGAATATTCTGTTGGTGTACATTATACCAATACTGAATGTATGATGGGCTTACTGCTATCATGCTGGTAAATCATTTTTCTTTTTGGTTTTATGTTTTATTATGCATTGATTAATTTGTCATTTAATCACAATTGTAAATGCAAATGCTGATTTCTTTCATGTCAGTAACTTTGGAGTGTGAAATATTCTTTTTTTTAGTTGAAGTATAGTTGACACAAAATATTCTTTTTTTTTTTTTTTTCTTTTTCCAACGTTTTTTTTTTTTTTTTTTTTTTTTTTTTATTTTTTTGGGACAGAGAGAAACAGAGCATGAACGGGGGAGGGGCAGAGAGAGAGGGAGACACAGAATCGGAAACAGGCTCCAGGCTCCGAGCCATCAGCCCAGAGCCTGACGCGGGGCTCGAACTCACGGACCGCGAGATCGTGACCTGGCTGAAGTCGGACGCTCAACCGACTGCGCCACCCAGGCGCCCCCAAAATATTCTTAAAAGTGAATTGTGTTTAGGCTTTTTTTTTTCTCTTGAAGATTATGAAAGATTTATTATACAGAAGGAATTAGGTTAGCCAAAGTTCTTAAAAGTGATTTTAAAAATAGCCAGAGAGAAGCTTGCAGAATATTCCTGAAGGTAGGATATTGAGCCTTTTTTTTTTTTTAATGTTTATTTATTTTTGAGACAGAGACAGAGCATGAACGGGGGAGGGTCAGAGAGCGGGAGACACAGAATCTGAAACAGGCTTCAGGCTCTGAGCTGTCAGCACAGAGCCCGACGTGGGGCTTGAACTCACGGACCGCGAGATCATGACCTGAGCCGAAGTCGGCAGTTTAACCGACTGAGCCACCTAGGCACCCCAGGATATTGAGCCTTGAAGAGAATAATAAGCTGACTAGTCCCCTGACTCAGTTAGCATATGAATAAATAGAAACAAATTTCTACATAATAAAACATTTATGTCTGGAAGAGAGTCCTCAGCTCTCCAGCTTTCTAGTCTTCTCTCTGGTACTTGAAATTGCTGGAGAATGATGCCTTTCATGTCACTCTCAGAAATGACGCTTACTGAATCACTGCCATCTATCCCAGATGCTAAAATAAGCTTGAACCTGTCCGGAGAGTTGATTTCTGAAGTGTAGAGAAGAAACCTGGGTGCTGAGGGAGAGAAGATGGGATTAGAGGCAGTGTTTGGGTACAGTACCCATAAGGTGAAGGGAAAGAATGAGGGGAACCAAAGAAGGAGGAGGAAAATTAGAGCATTCTCTATATCATATATACACTCTGCTGGACTAGACCACTTTAGAACCAGAGAAAAGTTGAAGGAGAATGAGAGAAATGGAAAAAAGCTAAAGAAGTTGGGGTAGTATTTTCAGATGTGGAAGACCATCCTGAGGGTTTTTATGTCTTTCCCTGATTTTAAATCTTCCTACCTTACTATTCAAAGAGTACTAGAATTGTCTACATACTGGAACAAAGCAGTTAGGGTTAGGGGCAGCCCGAAGGCCTGGGGCCCTGGGAGTTAGGGTTCCCACTTGTTTTAGTGTCATGAGTCCACTTCTGCCTCCTCTTTTCCAGGTATGAGGTAATATTTATTATTTGGTAAAAATTAGGTCTTTCCATAAATGGAACTCTGATGAAAAGTCCCCTCAATTGAGGCAACTCTAATTGAATAAAAGGGATTTTTATTTTTAGTATCTAAGAGATAGGGAAGATAATTTTAGGCAGCCACTAAATTCTTTTTGAGACTTTTGTGCCTTTTTTAAGAGATCAGTTACTTAGGTTTTTAAATTATATCTATTTGGTACCCTTGGTTTTTAAAATATTGCCTCCATCAGAAGATCACTTGATTTTGAATTCCTAATTTATTTTAACTTTTTTAGTAAAACAATAAACTTATGAAAAAGTTAAAAACATACGTAGTTGGAAACTAGATTTTTTTTTTTTTTTGCTACATGTATTAACCTCCTTTAGTTATTGCTTCTGAGCTTATATTTGGTTTGCTTGCTTGCAGCTTGTCATTTTCTTTTCTTTCTCTTTCTTTCTTTTCTTCTTTCATTATTCATCCATACATTCATTCATTCATTTTAGAGAGCATGTGTGAGCAGAGCAGAGGGGCAGAGGGAAGGAGAGGGAGAAAGAGAAAGACTCTTAAGCAGGCTCCATGCTCGCTGCAGAGCCCGACATGGGGCTCAATCCCACGACTCTGGGATCTTGACCTGAGCTGAAGTTAAGAGTCGGACACTCAACCGACTGAGCCACCCAGGCACCCTGCTTGTCATTTTCAAATTTAGGGAATCTACAAATACCTTGATGGGCTAGCCAAAAAGTCCTGGATGCATGTTTATGAATTTTTATTTAAGTAAGTGGAACCATACTTTTTTTTTCCTCTTGACCTTGTTTTTAGTTTCATCCGTGTTTTTGCCTGACATTGCATGTTGTTATTTCTATGTAGTTTTCCATTTTCAGCTATTCTGCAACTAATCAGATGTGTGGATGGACATCTGCATTGTTGCCAGTTTCTGGTTACTATAAGTAATGCTGCTATGAAAATCTTACTCAGGAGTCTTGCTAGACACATGCCAGAATTTCTGTAGCATTCAGTACTTAAAAGCAAGAATATTGGATTATGTGGAATGGGTGCCCTCAGCTTTACTAGAAGAATTCCAAATTGTTTGCTAAAGTGGTTGTGGCAATGTCCTCCATTCCCAAGGCAGGGTGTGAGTTCCCATTGCTCTGCATTCTCACCAACACTTGGTATTGCCAGCCTTTTTAATATTTAGTCTAACACTTAGCCAACCTGATAGTATCTTGTGTCTCTTGGTTTGCATTTTTTTCAGTAATTACTTTTGAGGCTGAGCATCTTTCCATATCCTTTGTGGTATGTGTTCAAAACTTGTCCTTGGGGCACCTGAGTGGCTCAGTTAGTTAAGCGTCCAACTTTGGCTTAGGTCGTGATCTCGAGGTTCATGGGTTCAAGCCCCACATCGGGCTCTGTGCTGACAGCTCAGAGCCTGCAGCCTGCTTCAGATCTGTGTCCCCCTTTCTCTTTGCTCCTCCCACCTTCATGCTCATGCTCTGTCTCAAAAATAAATAAAAACATTTTTAAAAAACTAAAACCTTTTCCTTGTCACTGATTTGTGGGACTTAATATATTCTAAATACCTTTTCTGTTCATCATTTTTTTTACTTTGTGGTTAGTGCCTTGGGAATCTTATTTAAGCATCCCTCCCCACCCCCACCTCGAGGTCACGAAGACAGTTTCCTGGGTTATCTTTCAAAGCTCTGTAGTTTTGGGGCACCTGGGTGGCTCAGTGAATTGAGCGTCTGACTTCGGCTCAGGTCATGATCTCACACTCGTGAGTTCGAGCCCGGTGTCGGGTTCAGCACTGATAGGTCAGAGCCTGGAGCCTACTTCAGATTCTGTGTCTCCCTCTCTCTCTCTGTCCCTCCCCAACTCGCGCTCGCTCTCTCTCTCTCTCTCAAAATAAATAAACATAATAAAAAAAATTTTAGGCTGTATAGTTTTGCCTTGCACAATTTGGTTATTATTAACTGGAATTAGTTTGTGTATGTTTGAGGAAGGAGTCTTTCTGGACTCTTATTCTTCCATTGGTATATTTATCCCCGGGGTGGTCCCACACTGTACATATATCCTATCAGGCAGAGAAAAGGCTCTCCCCCTCTTATTATTGTTTTTCAAGCATTTCTTAGTCCTTTGTATTTCCACATTAATTTTAGGATTATCTTCAAACTCTAGATAAATTGTGGAGAGAATGGACATCCCTATACCAGGGAGGCTTCCAATTCATGAACATGTTTATCATCCCTGACCAAAGGAGAGGTGAGAAGATGGCATACAGTCTTGATCATACTGTAGCACTAAGTCACAAGAGAGAAGACACACTGCTTTTTCAGCTCAGATTATTAGCTCATGGATTATTAGCTCATGACAGTTCTGCTAGATTTACCAAGCAGAGATGTAGGGATTTTTTCTGGTTCTTAATTGTGTTAAAATATATAATACATACATATACATATATATGTGTGTGTATATGTATATACGTATATGTGTTTATCTGTTTTTTTAAGCATTTTTAAGCATACAGTTTAGTAATGTTAAGTTACATTCACATCCTTGTGCTATTGATCTCCAGAACTTTCTCATCTTGAACTGAAACTCTATACCCATTAAACCATAACCTCCCATTACCCCTAACCCCTACCCCTGGCCCTGGGCAACCACCCTTTCTGTTCCTATGATTTTAACTACTCTAAATTTTTTTTTTTTAATGTTTATTTATTTTTGAGACAGAGAGAGACAGAGCATGAACAGGGGAGGGTCAGAGAGAGGGAGACACAGAATCTGAAACAGGCTCCAGGCTCTGAGCTGTCAGCACAGAGCCCAACGCGGGGCTCAAACTCATGGACTGCGAGATCATGACCTGAGCCGAAGTCGGCGGCTCAACCGACTGAACCACCCAGGCGCCCCTGATTTTAACTACTCTAAATGAATCATACATTATTTATCTTTTTGTGACTGGCCTGTTTGACTTAATATTCTCAAGGTTCATCCATGCTGTAACATACGTCACAATTTCTGTCCTTTCAGGCTGAATAATACTCCATTGTATGCATATATCATACTTTATCTGTTCATCTGTCAATGGACATTTGAGTTGCTCCCATGCTTTGGCTATTGTGAATAATGCTGCTATGAACATGGGTGTGCAAATACTGTTTGAATTTTTTTTTTAATGTTTATTTTTGAGAGAGAGCATGAGTGGGGGAGGGGCAGAGAGAGAGGGAGACAGAATATGAAGCAGGCTTCAGGCTCTGAGCTGTTGGGATCATGACCTGAACTAAAGTCCAGCGCTTAACTGGCTGAGCCACCCAGGTGCCCCTGGATTTTTGTTTTTACTATTCTGTAGCTCCAAATATGGAAATTAAAGTACCCTAGAAAAGTGAAAAGCCAGGAGGGGGCTTGGGTATGGAGGCTGCTTTATGTGAAAGGATTTGTGCTCTTGTTATCACCGTACAATGAGCTCTAAAAGATTTAGGGAAAAATAGATCATTTATTAAAAGTAACTGTGACACAATTTTAAGACTATTTTGAACTATTTTCATTAATTTTATAAATATGTAATACTTACACATGGTTCAGTATTCAGAAGATTCCAAAGCATGGTTACAGTGGTAACCAGCATTATTAGTCTTCTGTTTTCTCTGAGGGTATATTATATATACATAAGCGTGTAGATATTTTCCCCTCCTTTTTTACACAAATGGTACCAGACGATACCCCCCCCTTTTTTTTTTTAATTTGAGAGAGAGAGAGAATCTCAGGCCACACATTCAGCTCAGAGCCCTGACACAGGGCTTAATCTCACAACCCTGGGATCATTACCTGAGTCGGATGCTCAACCACCTGAGCCACCCATGCGCCTCGATACCCCATTTTTATATTTTTTCACCAACTATTCCTTGGAAGTGACTTGCATCCTTTATCAATGCAGGATGTTCCATTGTATAGACAAATGGTTTATTCAGTTCCCTGCCCATGAATGGTTAGGATTCGAATCTTTTGCTGCTATAAAAAACAAGGCTGCAATAAATAACTCTTTACAAATCTCACATATGAGCAGGTGTATCTGTAGGATAATATAAATTTTTTTTTTATTTTAATTTTTTTTTTCAACGTTTTTATTTATTTTTGGGACAGAGAGAGACAGAGCATGAACGGGGGAGGGGCAGAGAGAGAGGGAGACACAGAATCGGAAACAGGCTCCAGGCTCCAAGCCATCAGCCCAGAGCCTGACGCGGGGCTCGAACTCACGGACCGCGAGATCGTGACCTGGCTGAAGTCGGACGCTTAACCGACTGCGCCACCCAGGCGCCCCTATAGGATAATATAAGAAGTAGAATGCTGGTCAAAGAAGCATACATGTAGTTTTTTAAGGAATGTAATTTTTTAATATTTCTAAAAAGCTTTGAACTCTTGATTTTTTTTTTTTTAATTTTTTTTTTAACGTTTATTTATTTTTGAGACAGAGAGAGTCAGAGCATGAACAGGGGAGGAGCAGAGAGAGAGGGAGACACAGAATCTGAAACAGGCTCCAGACTCTGAGCTGTCAGCACAGAGCCCGACGCGGGGCTCGAACTCACGGACTGTGAGATCATGACCTGAGCCGAAGTCGGATGCTTAACCGACCGAGCCACCCAGGCGCCCCTTTGAACTCTTGATTTTTAAAAATATTTTTTTAATGTTTATTTTATTTTTGAGACAGAGACACAGCATGAGTGGGAGAGGGCAGAGGGAGGGAAACACAGAATCAAAGCAGGCTCCAGGCTCTGAGCTGTCAGCACAGAGCCCGATGCGGGGCTCGAACTCGTCAGCTGTGAGATCGTGACCTGAGCCGAAGTTGGATACTCAACCAACTGAGCCACCCAGGCGCCCCTGAACTATTGATTTTTTAAAACCTACTTCTTTGTTTTCATGCTGGTGTAATACATAGGGAGCGTTCAATATTGTAATGTTTATGTTTAGAAACAGGTACTTGGGATCAGGGGGAGTCTGTTTTTAAATACAGAGCTCACAAAGTAAAGCATGAACCCTGAGCCTTACCAGCTGAGTGATTCTGAATGAGGAACAGGGGTCTTTCCGGCCTTTAGTCCCAAGAGGGGCATGGGTTGAGAAGTGCTGTACTGAGTATCTCTAATGCATAAATGGGTTATTTCTGCTGTTTCTATTGGTCAGCATTTTATTAAATGGAGGAAGATACTGTGAAGAAAAAGAATAAAAGTAGGTTACTGGACCTATATTCCAACTTTTGGAAGTCTTCTCTCCCACATTAAGATATTTAACAACAACCTGTTAGGTACAAAGCACATCGCAGGACACAGTGAAGAACATGAAGTAGCAAAAGAGATGTCTCCTGCCCTCAAAAATAAGACATCATCCAGAGAATGCTCTCTAGTTCCGTGTTTGTTTAAAAAAAAAAAAAAGTAAAACTGTCACAGGACTTGAGATTCAAAACAAGTTCAAGGGTTCAACAATTCTGCCCTCCTGGCTTCATTACACAAATTGTGCCACTTGTTGGACATCTATTTTGATTGATAGTCTTCCAACAGAAATGCCATATCCTCCTTCATTGCATCATTGCAGTGTTAACAGCTTTATTTCTCAGGAAATATGCTGCCTTTTGTACACTTAACGGCCTGCTGTGGTTTGCAATTCGACTGTAATTTTCGGGGCATTATTTTCAAATACGAGTTCAAACAGAAGTTAAATATATAACTACTGCGTCTTTTTTTTTCTTTGCTTTAAACATGTAGCAAATATCTTGAAATATTTTTGCATGATTTTTAACAATAGGGCAAGTAAACAAATGCCATATGCAGTGCTTTGCTGTTCTCATAACAGTATGTCACTGGTTATGTGTTTTCAAATTTTCCTGGAAGAACTAACAGCTTTCTACTAAACAACATACTTTTTTAATGGATTTAATATTTCATTTCCTAACTGAAAAAGTCCAGTTCGTTAGTTACCGTGAAATCTTTTAAGTTGAACCGAGAACAAAGTGATCAAGTAAGACAATTTTCATGTTAGACCAGCACACATGGAAGAGGTTAGTGACTAACTGGACTCCGTGCAGTCAAGACCCAAGGGTTCCCTGGAATAAGTACTGTAGTGAGTAGGAGGTCAACTGTGCTAGGGATGGTATGGCAGTAGGACAAGTTTGGGAGTTTCCTTTCCTGCTGTTGGCTGTCTCAGCTTGAAAACAGGTGGCTGCCCCATTATTTTCTGATGTTGTCTATTATTCTTGTAACTCGTAGGGATATCTGTGTCTGCCATATATGGCATTGCAGCAGCACCACCTTCTCTCTGACGTCACCGTTCGCGGATTTGTTGCCGGGGCTACTAACATCCTCTTCCGACAACAGAAGCACCTCAGTGATGCCATTGTGGAGGTGGGTTTGCATATGAGTACATGTCCCTGACGCTGCTGGTCCTGTTTCTTTGTTAACTGGAATTCTAACAGCACGGGAATAACACTGATAAAGGTAAAAATTGCTGTCCCATGCATTCTACACACCTTAGGGTGTATTAAGTGATCTAAGTCTCGTAACAATCTGTGAGATATATAAGATGCTGTCCAGATCTTAACACGTTTGGGAAATAAGGAGCAGGGAAATTAAATGGCTGGTAAGTGGGAGTGACCCAGGATTGCAAGCCAGGCAGTCTGGTCCCACTACAATATCAAAATTAAAATGTGTTTATTGTTTAAATAATTTAAATACTTCTAACCTGTTTAATTTGCTCCTGATATGAAGAGGAAGTAGCTACAGATAAATATTTGACATCAACATATGAGAAATTTAAATCACGTGTTCACTTTTTAAATTGAAGTAATTTTTTAAAATTTCACCCAGCCTGGATTTTTATACTTTGTTTTGTTTTGTTTTTTAATAAAACTTTTTTTGGGGGGGGTGCCTGGGTGACTCAGTTGGTTGGATGTCCAACTCCTGATCTCACCTCAGGTCGTGATCTCATGGTTCGTGAGTTTGCGCCCCCACATTGGGCTCTATGCTGGCAGTACAGAGCCTGCTTGGGATTCTCTTCCTCTGCCCCTCCCCCATCCTCCCTCCCTCCCTTTCTCTCTCTCAAAAGTAAACATAAAATCTTTAAAAATTGTTTTAAAAATAAAACTTAAAAAAAAAATTTTTTTTAATGTTTATTTTTGAGAGAGGGAGAGACAGAGCATGAGCGAGGGGAACACAGACTCAAAGCAGGCTCCAGGCTCTGAGCTGTCAGCACAGAGCCCGACATGGGGCTCGAACTTACGAACCGAACCGCGATATCATGACGTGAGCCAAAGCCAGATGCTCAACCGACTGAGCCACCTAGGCATCCCAAAAATAAAACTTTTTTTAAATATTTGTTTATTTTGTGTCTGAGAGAAAGTAGGAGTGGGGTGGGGCAGAGAGTGGGAGAGCAGGCTTTATGCCCAGTACAGAGCCCGACCCAGGGCTGGATCTCACGACTATGAGATTATGACTTGAGCTGAAATCAAGTCAGACACTTAACTGACTGAGCCACCCAGGTGCCCCATATAATATCTAATACAAAGTACCAAAACGTGCTTCATGAGAAAATGTTTATAGTATGATAAATGAAAATTTGGGGGTCCCAGTTTTGAGGGGGAAAAAAAATAGGTCCATGCCTCCCCAGGCAGAGGGTAAAGATGGAAGGACAGAGTTGCTTCAATTATTACTGGTTACGTTCTGGTTCTGAAGTTGGTTGGTGGGTTCAGTTATGTGATTTATTGTTATATTTCAAAAGTAGCCTGTAAGTTATATATATCTCTTTGTATCTCAAATATTACATTATAAGAATATTCCAAAGTATCTGTATACTCAATGAAGGATTTTTAGCAACGGTACTTACAAATTGTAATTATTTCCGGTTGTGTGACAAAGGTGATTTTTACTACACATTTCCATTTTCTAATATATTTAGAATCAACATGTGTTACTTTTGTAACTCAGAATCAAATATTAATGTATCTGTTTTCTAAAACCATAAAATGAGGATTTTCGAAGTAAAGAAAAAACTTCAGTGTAAAAACCTCTTAGCCTCACTTTTTGAGAATGCTGTTATTCATATTTTCTTACTTCCAGCTTCAGCTTCCCAGTAGTGACTCTTTAAAGTGTTACATGGATATCTGTGTGAATGGCCAGACTCTGACTTGTACCCGGTACCCTCTAGGTGGAAGAAGCTCTGATCCAGATCCACGATCCGGAACTCAGGAAGCTGCTTAACCCAACCACCGCAGACCTCAGGTTCGCAGATTACCTAGTGAGGCACGTGACGGAGAACCGAGATGACGTCTTCCTGGATGGCACAGGCTGGGAGGGAGGTGATGAATGGATCCGAGCCCAGTTTGCAGTCTACATCCACGCGCTGCTGGCTGCCACGCTGCAGTTAGGTAAGGAGCACATAGCCAGTTTTTCCTTTTGTAATCTTTGTGAGGTTTTGAATTGCATAAGAAACACATTTTCATTTTGAAACCTTATCTGTTACTCCCTCATACAGAGATAACTTCTCTTAGCATTTTGAGTACTTTATATCCTCCCAGACCTTTTTCTCTTTATATGTTTTGGGTTTTAGCTTTGTGGTATTTGTGGTGATCCTTTTACAAAAGTGGATCACGTTTCAAATAGTTTTTGAAACTTAGCTTTTCTTTATTTAAAAAAAAACAAAACTTTCCAAGACGGTAAATCCAGGTCTTCATCACTTTTACGTGGCTGCTTTGTGCTCTGCCATATGGAAGGAAGGACATGTCAGGATCTGGGGGCTATTTATAAATACTGCTTACATGTTTTTAAGATCTGTGAAGGAAGAAAAGAGAAATATAAAAGGTAGAAATCACTGGAAATCACATTCCCAATGATTAAGCCTTCCAATTTCACATTCTCAGAACTATTCCTACTAAATGGTTAGGGTGGAGCAGGTAAAAGACTCACTCCTGTGTTAAAACCATCTCATTCCCCATAGAGAAGAAAATCTATAAAAAGCAAATGAAGCTCCGCAACGAGCTTTTGCAACATGGTCACCTACCACCATGGATATGTAGCAAAGATTTGGTAGATTTTTGTTGTTGTTAAAAGAGTGTTGAGGGGCGCCTGGGTGGCGCAGTCGGTTAAGCGTCCGACTTCAGCCAGGTCACGATCTCGCGCTCCGTGAGTTCGAGCCCCGCGTCGGGCTCTGGGCTGATGGCTCAGAGCCTGGAGCCTGCTTCCGATTCTGTGTCTCCCTCTCTCTCTGCCCCTCCCCCGTTCATGCTCTGTCTCTCTCTGTCCCAAAAATAAATAAAACGTTGAAAAAAAAATTAAAAAAAAAAAAAAGAGTGTTGAGCTTTTGTTTTTCCTTTTTTTCCAATTACCTCTACCTCTGTTTGGGGGAAGTTTTTAAAAATGTGGTGCAACACACATAACCTAAAATTTACCATCTTTGCCATGTATAAGTACGTAGTTCCATGGTAACATTAAGTACATTCACATTGTCCTGTCAGTAGATGTTGTAATCAACCCACCACTGTCACCTCTCAGGTTAGTTGTTCATGAAGTGTGTGTGACATTTGGAACCCAGGCTCCAGGTGTGTGCTTCATTTATAAAGGAACACTCTGTCCTTATTTGAGATATTTTTAGATATCTGCCTCTTCTACAGATTTAGCGGCTGAGACACCCAAGACTAAATGCTCAAGTTCAGAATCATTCAATAATCTAGTAAGAAAACCCCAGTCTCCACCAGTCATGTTAGCTTCATGAGTAGTTTACTTTTTAAACATATTTGCCCCGATAGCTGTAAGTGCTGAATAATAGTAGTAACTGGCCTTTTTTTTCTTTTTCTTTTGGAACATTTCATACGTGCAGGGACCTGTTTTGTTTTGAGCACCTTGTGTCTACTAACTAATTTCAACCTCACAACAGTCCTGGAGGTACATCCCTGTCATCTTTTTACAGGGAGGCAGTGAGACACAGAAAGGTTAAATAGGTTGCTCATCCATCTGGTAAAGACTGAGCTGTGATTTAAACTCAAATAATCTGACTCAGGCCCATGCTGCTGTTAAAGGAGATTCAGCCTAGTGAACTGTTTGAGGAATACGTTCTTAAAAAAAGTTCCGTATATTTTGCATTTAGAGCCATGTGTATCCTCTTCCTTTTTCCCAGCCACAAAAGTCATGTTTCACCTTCAAAGCAAGCAACTTATAATTAGTATGAGAAGAAAAAGCCATTCGAATCCATTCTCCAAACGTTTTCTGTTCTTCCAAGCAGAACAAATGCTCTCTTAAAGCTTCCTCATGATAATGAAAAAGCCGTGGGGCTCCTGGGGTGGCTCCATCAGTTAAGATTAAGTGTCCAACTTTGGCTCAGGTCATGGTTTCGCAAACTGAGTTCGAGCCCTGCGTTGGGCTCTGTGCTGACAGTTTAGAGCCTGGAGCCTGCTTCAGATTCTGGGTCGGGGTCTGTCTGTCTCTCTCTCTCTCTCTCTCTCTCTCTCTCTCTCTCTCTCTCAAAAATAAACATTAAAAATTTTTTTTTGAACTGAAAAGTTTTTAACATTAAATATGAAAATTCCTTTGTTATTTTAAGTAAAATAACAGTGAAATGCTTGGAAATTAAAGAATGAGTTTCACCAAATAGTGTGATAAAGTCCAAAGAAGAAAAAAGTGACTAAAAAACCAATTCATGTATTCATTCTAATTTTTTAATAGAAAAATAACAATTTGAAAAGACAGAAAGATGCTCTGATTGCCTACTCCATATGTATACATCAGTACAGTTACTGTCCAGCCTACAGTTTTTGTTAAATAACACTATGCCTCCTAACCTTGGTAAGGAGAACGTGGAAATATTTTGGAATTATAAGGAACCTTAGAATATATCTGGCTCAACCCTCTTATTTTCCGGTTAGGAGAATGAAGTTCTGAGTGATTAAGTGACTTGCCAAAGGCCACATAGCTTCTTAACAGGATTTCTGGAACTAGACCCAAGTTTCCTGATATCTGGTAGGCTATCTCCCCTATAAAGCAGGGGGGTGGAGGGGACAAAGCCATTCCTTCACCCTTTTTGGTTGTTAATTTTCACATCCCTGACTGGCTACAGTCCAGCTCAACTTTCAAATATTTGCTTGACAGATAATGAAAAGATACTATCGGACTATGGGACAACCTTTGTTACAGCATGGAAGAATACTCACAACTACAGGGTGTGGAACAGCAACAAGCATCCGGCACTTGCAGAAATAAATCCAAAGTAAGCACGTCCTCTGAAGGTTGATAGTATGTAACATGGTGGATTTACTAAGTATGCCCTAATGTAAAGAAGGATTGTATTTTAACTTTGATGACATTGTGAATATCTCCAAAAATCTCCTGAAGTAAATTATAAAATCCCAGATACAGAGAAGCAGCTGAAAACTGCTTCCCTATTCTTCTTACACAAAATGCTCCAGACATTTTTGGAAGGATTTGCATTTCTCCCAGATCTTGGCATAATTCAGAAGAGGAAATCTTGGCACGTGGTGATACTCGATACATGATAGTTCTTCTCTCCCTTTCCCTGGATCTGTACTTTAGCTGAATGGTCAAACCAGGTAGAAACCTCGAAGGAAATACCACTGAGAGGTTATTTTAAAACATGAAGTGTGAAAAAGCTGAAGTTGATTTTTGAACTCCTAGGTGTGTGGTCAAGCCTGGCTTCCACCGCAGGTTCTAAAATCCTACAAAATTTAATACCTGTCGCAGTATTGAATGTTGACAGACTTTATCCACGTAGGCATAAAAGACATTTAAATATGCTGTGGCGTGGGGCCATTATGACATGAGGTTATCTTTGAATGGAACAGAGGAGTGTGAGGAGACCCATTGATAGAACATGTGCGGTAGTACCCCCTTATCCGTGGCTTCACTTTCCAGTTTCAGTTACTCAGGGTCACCCGCAGTCTGGAAGCAAATGATCTTTTTTGTGATGTATCGTCAGGTCAGTAGCAGTCTAACGCTACCTCACAGTACTTAACATCCTTCACCTCACTTCTTCTCATCGCGTAGGCATTTTATCCTCTCCCATCACCAGAGGAGGAAGGGTGAGTGTAGTGCCAGAAGAGATTTTCAGAGGAAAAGAGAAAGACCACATTCACATAACTTTGATTGCAGTATAGTGTTATAATTGTTTTATCATTAATTTTTGTTAATCTCGCTGTGCCTAATTTATAAATTAAACTTTATCGCAGGTATGTATGTACAGGAAAAAACATAATGCAAATAGGATTCAGTACTGTCTGTGGTTTCAGGCATCCACTGGGGATCTCGGAGTGTATCCTCCACAGATAAGGGGGAACTACCGTACATCCTGAGAACTTCTTTTCTAAAATTTTTTTTTTTTTTCAACGTTTATTTATTTTTGGGACAGAGAGAGACAGAGCATGAACGGGGGAGGGGCAGAGAGAGAGGGAGACACAGAATCGGAAACAGGCTCCAGGCTCTGAGCCATCAGCCCAGAGCCCGACGTGGGGCTCGAACTCACGGACCGCGAGATCGTGACCTGGCTGAAGTCGGACGCTTAACCGACTGCGCCACCCAGGCGCCCCTGAGAACTTCTTTTCTAAATTAAACTATTAAAATGTTTTTGTAATGATGAACAGAATGTTTATCAGGTGTACACTGAACATTTGTTTTTATTTGTATTTTAAACTTCTCAGTAAGAGTCAGACAAAAATCAGCTTTGTACTGACTACTGTATTATTTGGGAGCCAGAGTTAACTAGACTGGGAATGTGATATAAGTGGTGCTATGAAGAATATTCCCTCTCCCTCCCCCCAAAATCCAGATATTTATGTCATAGTAACTTGGGGAAGCATCTGCAAGGATGAAGTATAGCAGGGTTGTAAAGAACATGTCTGTTAGCCTTTATATCATCTATCAAGAAAAATGACTAGGTTCAGCAACGATTTTGGTGGATTTAATCATCACACTGGGCTGTAGCAGAAACCTATGTTGCCATTTGAATGTGGTAAAAACAGAATTAAAAGGCAAAAACAGCTTAATAGTATTAAATGAAAGAGCTGAGAGTTCAAAGTATTCTCCCTCACTAACCACAAGGCCTGTAGTTTAAAGAGTGATGAAGGGAAACAGATGTGAGTTTGTTTGCCTGGTGGCCCTCACTGTGGTGGTGCTGGGGTGGGGGGTTTGGGGGGTCCACTGCGACCATCCGCAGTGTGTCATGCAGGGCCATCTGGTCTCCTCCCCTGCTGGTCAGATCTCTATCTAGTCTCTGCATTTGCTGTGGTGCCTCAAATTTGAACCAACTCTACAGATTTTTTTTTTTAACGTTTATTTTTTCAGAGACATAGACAGGGCACAAGTTGGGGAGGGGCAAAGAGAGAAGGAGACACAGATTCTGAAGCAGGCTCCAGGCTCCGAGCTGTCAGCACAGAGCCCCACATGGGGCTCGAACTCACATACTGTGAGATCATGACCTGAGCCGAAGTCAGATGCTTAACCACTGAGCCACCCAGGTGCCCTGAACCAACTCTACAGATTTTAATGCAGGTTCATAAGAGGCTTAGCTGGAATGGGCTTTAAAAGATTCTAAGACAGTGGTTTTAAAAATGTGCAAATAGGGGCGGGCGCCTGGGTGGCTCAGTTGGTTAAGTGTCTGACTCTTGGTTTCAGCTCAGGGCGTGATCTCACAGTTTGTGAGTTCGAGTCCCACATCACGCTCTGCGCTGACTGCGTGGAGCCTGCTTGGGATTGTCTTTCCCTCTCTCTGCCTCTCCCCCAATCATGCTGTCTCTGTCTCTCTCAAAACTAAACTTAAAAAAATAAAATAAACATTGATGCTTAGCCCAACCCCAGACCAAATAAATCAGAACATTAGTGTAACATTAACACAAACCACCCACCGCACTCCAAGGAAAAAACAAAACAAAACACCTTTCTACAAGTGACGAATTAAGCTCAGAGAGGCTCCCGAGACTGTAAGTAGAGAGCTGTGATCAGAGACCTGTTGTCACATGCAGAGCACCACCACCCAGCTGAGTCATCCCTGCAAGGTTTACTGATACTTTTTGTGACAGCTTTGTTTTGCAGCTTTATTGGTCAAATACTTAGAATCTAATAGACTCAAACTTTGTTTTACAGTCATCCTTTTCAAGGCCAGTACTCAGTGTCAGACATGAAGTTAAGATTCTCACAGTGAGTATTTAGAGAAAAAAACTAGGAAAAATTTTATGTCTGAGTTTATGCCATGTGTTTCATTGCTAATTAGGAATTGTTTTTCTCCACTTGATAGACTTGTGCTTCAAATAGTAACCAAATATGTGCATAACATTCTTCAGCTCAGCAGTGTGTATGTTTCAGAGTGAAAACACTGCTGTCTCATAGAGAATGGTGTGAACTAATAACAGAGTTGCCATTTTTATTCTGGTGGAGTAACTTTAGCCAATCATAACTGTAGGGAGAATTAACCATGCATCCTTATGTCCTTTTTTTTTGGTTCATCTGCATGTTATTTTAGTATTTTCTGAAAATGTACATGCTTAAAAGTTTACTAAATTAATTGATGCACAACAAATAATTTAGCTTCTTTTCTCAATTCTAATTTGGGGGATGGTTATAGAAGGTGCTGTGTGTGAATTTTTGTAATGTACTTAAAACTTCTTTGCTTTCCTCAGTTCTGTTCAAAACAGTGAACGTGGCAAAAAAATTGGAAACGTCATGGTCACAACCAGCCGAAATGTTGTACAAACAGGAAAAGCTGTTGGTAAGACATGCCCTTAGCCAGAAACAGATTAGAATCATAACACATCTCTTCTCTGTACTCAGTGTGTCATTGATAAAATCATAAAGTTGTAGAAATCTGTGTATCCTATAATACAAGATTGTTGAATACAAAAGTTGTTTTTGTGAAAATATTGACAAAATGTTAAAATTCTTGTGACATCAGGTAATGTCAAAGTTCAGCAAATTTTGCCACACCTGATGGAAAGAAACCAATTTTCTGATGAATTCACTGTTCTCTTACAAGGATTCAAATTTCACTGGAGTTTTGTCCCCATTTCCTGTGCTGCCTGCATTTTTGTATAAGTAGTAGAACACCATAATAAAGCAGACATTAAGAGTGCTGTCTTCTAAGGTATTAACATACAGTAAAAAAAATCACTGAAATGAACAGGCGATTTTTAAAAGATCAACAATATCAATAAAACCTTCATAGGCTAATAAGAGAAAAAATACAAGTTACCAGTATTGGGAATGAAAGAGGGGACATCACTATAGATCTTACAGAAATGAAAAAGATTATAAGGGAATATTGTGAATAACTTTATGCCAGTTTTTTGGCAATTTAGATGAAATATGCAGATTATTTGAAAGACTCAAATTGCCACGGTGCCTGGGTGGCTCAGTCACTTAAATGTCTGACTTCAGCTCAGGTCATGATCTCATGGTTCATGAGTTCAGGCCCCGCATCAGGCTCTCTGCTGTCAGCTCAGAGCCTGCTTCAGATCTTCTATTCCCCTCTCTCTGCCCCTCCACCTCAAAAATAAACAGTAAAAAAAAAACCCCTCAAATTGCCAAAATTGATGCAGTAAGTAGTCAGGAATTTGAATAGCCCTGTATCTAGTAAATAAGTTGAATTAAAAATAAAAACCATGCCATAAGGTTTTTTATTTAATCCAGGTAAAGATGGCTTCACTTAGGAATTTTATCAAATGTTTAAGAAATAATACTGAATTTTTTTTTTTAAGTTTTATCTATTTTTGACAGAGAGACAGCGTGAGTAGGGGAGGGGCAGAGAGAGAGAGCTTGAGAGAGAGAATTCCAAGCACAGAGCCCTATGCGGGACTCAAACTCATGGAACCATGAGATCATGACCTGAGTCAAAACCAAGAGTTGGACGCTCTACTGACTGAGCCAGCCAGACACCCCAGGAATAATACTAATTTTATACAAACTCTTTCAGAATGTAGTGGATGGGATATGATCCTCCCCAGTTCATCTAATGAGGCCAGTGTTACCCTGAGAACTGAAGCCTGTCAAATGGTAGCATGGTGTCGTTTACATTCTTGTGCAGAGTGTTCTTCACTTAAAATACTTTGCAGTTTGTTCCATATCCATTCTAAAAAAAAAGTCTCGTTCCTTTTTTATATTTTTAACCTTTTTTTTATATAATTTCAGACTTGAATGGTGCAACAGTGTACATGCTCCCAATTATCTCAGGTTCACCAGTTATTTACATTTTGCCATATTTGCTTTGTCACATCAATATGTAAAAATAGGTGCCATCTCCTTCCTTAGCTTCCTTGAGAGGTTGACTAACCCTTCCTGTACACAGTTTAAAAGCCTTGGAATTAGGTGATTTCTGTGCAGGCCTGAGTTCTAACATTCTGTGTACCTAGAGTCAGGGTGAGTGAGCTACATACGTACTGTGTGGACCCTTTAAAAAACAGACATAGAGCACAAAGCCCATCAGTGGGTCTGTCTCATGGCAAGGAATGGAATTTAAGATGTGAGCATTTATTTCCATACAATATTACGCGTTTAACTTATTTTGAATTCTTTTTAACAGAAAAATTCTACTTCATATAGGTATATGATGTCGATTGTTACTTCATTATTAGTGATGCTGCTGCTAAGGCCAGCTCTCTTCCCCACTCCCCTGTCTAAGAATAGTGGGAGTATATGATTTAACTGCAGTAATTTCACTTGTACATCAGCTTTGGAGATAAGTTTCTTTAAAACAAAACAGACAGACCTGAGGCAGATGGAGCAGTCGGCATCTTCATTTATGGCAGCAGCGTTTCAATTTTTTTTTTTTTTTAAGTGTTTGTTTATTTTTGAGAGAGACAGAGACAGAATGTGAGTGGGTTTGGGACAGAGAGAGATGGAGACTCAGAATCCAAAGCAGGCTCCAGGCTCTGAGCTGTCAGCACAGAGCCCAACACAGGGCTCGAACTCAAAAACTGTGAGATCGTGACCTGAGCTGAAGTCGGACACCCAACCAACTGAGCCACCCAGGCGCCCCTGGCAGCAGTGTCTCAGATGACAAAAGCACATTTCCTGAGAGCAGCCTAACCACTCTTGCCAGGGGAGGTGGTTATCAGTTATCAACTTGGATGTGAGCCACCGAGAGAGCACATAGTTTGTTTTTTGTTTTGGTTTTTTTTCAGCTCTCCCAGGTGATTCTGATGCACAGCCAGTGCTGAGAACCGCTGGCCTAGCATGCTGGGTATAAAGGAAAGAACTGGCTGACCACCTTCAGAACGAACGCTTAGGAGAGTAGGCTCTTAACCCAGAAGTTACCCAGTTTCCTACTAAATATGCCCATGGAAAGGGATTGTTTTGAACCTAGAAACTTAAACGGTATTTTAGTGGGGCGCCTGGGTGGCTCAGTCAGTTAAGCGTCCGACTTCAGCTCAGGTCATGGTCTCGCAGTTCGGGAGTTAGAGCCCTGCATCAGGCTCTTTGCTGACCACTCAGAGCCTGGACCCTACTTCGGATTCTGTGTCTCCCTCTCTCTGCCCCTCCCCTGCTCACCCTCTGTGTCTCTCTCTGTCTCTTTCAAAAATAAGCGTTAAAAAAATTTTTTTAATGCTGTTTTAGTAACTATTAACATACTGATGTGTAACAGTAAATAAACATTTATTAGCATTGGTCTTTCGGTATCTCCTAACAAAAGTGAAGACATGTTTCCTTTTGTTTTTCCTCTCCTCTCCCTCCAGGCCAATCAGTTGGAGGAGCTTTTTCCAGTGCAAAGACAGCTATGTCTTCCTGGCTTTCCACTTTCGCCAGTCCCGCCCCCCAGAGTCTCACTGAGCCGCCCGACGGGAAGCCCTGACAAGGTGTCCAGAGGCCGTGGTCGCTTCCTTAAGTTTAAGTGTTCCCTGTCTGTCTGCTGCTCCCAGACTGTTCCTCTTCATCGGCCACAGGTCCACGGCAGGGGACCAGTACGTCGAACTGTTTACATGGATGGTTGCCCTCTGTCTAAATGAATTCACAGGATGCTGGAGAGATGAAATCGCAGCCATAGAGGGGATGGCTCTCCAGGTTGGGGTTTAAATTGACTACTTTTATTTCAGTCTGAGCCTGATTAAAACAGACAGTGAACCTTCTAATGAATTTTCAGTCCTGATATTCTACATTTGTTTACTTTAGAAAAGTTTTTACTTATGTAAATTTTGTTCTCTTTTGCTGTTTGAATATCCAGGTGGCCATTGTAATTTATATGTGGTAAAATTAAGTTATCTTACTATTTTAATTTCAAGTTGGCCCTAAAATGTGCTTATAAAGTTAAGGGGCCATACAGTCCAGCCCTTTGTTGTTATTTTGCTGATTATGTGATGGTTTTTTGTTTGTTGGTTCTCTACCCACAAAACACACTTATCAATTCACTGACTCCCAGAAACGTGAAAGCCAGAGGCAGTAGTTCTGAGGATGAAGTGTTTTGTTTTATGTTTATAGTTTATTCTTTCCCAGTCCTAAGCACTTGCTCTGAGGCATCAAGAATGTCACAGTGGTGTTGGAGTGGTGTAACCAGAATGTGTATTTAGGGCAAGGCTTTAGAAGCCCTAGGTGTGAGTTCTGTCAACTCTAGTTATCTTGCAGTCTTCTACAAGCATTTTTTAACCCGCAGTTTGTGCCTTCTATTTCTTCTTTTAAACCGTTTCCCATTGGCTGTTTACAGACATAACAGGTTTTTTCTTAGTCTTATTCTTCATACAGCTTTTCAAGGCACTTGGCCTTTCTACTTCCCTGATGGAAAATCCTTCGGTAATCAATCCCTACCCCATTATAAAAGTATTTATAAAAGAAAAACGAGATGATCCATAAATATTAAATAGAAATCTCATCTTCACTCACGTTTAGAAAAGCAAGAGGCAAGAGGAGAAAACTACAGCTGTGACATCAGTCTTGTTTCACAAAGGACCTCTGGTTTCACCTTAGACGCATGCACATGTGTGCTACGTACTGAAGATTTTTATACAACTGGACCTCACGTATCTGCCATGCACAGCTCTCATTTGCTTTTCAAGGGGACTCTGGATGGGTGTTCTCAGGGAGTACTTACAGGGGACAGACTTTTTTCAGTAACAAAGGACACTTGGCAAATATGTTGTGAGTATGATCTACATATGATAGGGTGTTGGGAAAATAAGGGATCTAATTAAGGAGAACATGTGATTATATTTGATTTATCCCTTACAAAATGTTGATGTAAGAAGTAAATTCTTCTAGGGCATGTGAAATGGACATAGGGATATAATCTAAATGTCTCTAAAATCTCCTATTTGTGCTTTAACACAAGTCTGACAAACGTAAAAGCGTACTTCCTTTTGAGCACAATAACTCAAGAATTCAGTGATGATCAATGAAAGGGCTTATTGTGAGAACTCTATTAACTCCACTTCTGCTGGGGAAGTTAGCCTTCTCAGGAAATACTATTTGAAGAGAAGAAAGTAATAACCAAACAACACCTTAAAAGGTAACTTTAATTAGTGTTGCACTGAGACTGTAAAGAATTCATTCTAACATCCTGTTTCATGAGGCCGCATCATTAGTCGGGGTGTCTAGTGTTGGTGTGCAGTTGTTAGCTCTCTGCTGCCCAAGCTTCACAGCGCCAAGAGCAGCTGCGAGGCCGGCCGGCACGCCGCTGGTCCATCCTCCAGTTTGTTTGGGTTGCAGGTTTGGGGTAAATTCTCATCTCTCACTGTTCAGAAGCAGGCCAATCTACACGTTGCTATCCCACTGAAATAAAAATGGTTACGTGAAATTTAACTTTGTTTTAAGATCACTTTTTCCCCATTTTAACATATACTTTTACATGAACTTGCTATTAATTTTTCTAGTTCAGAGTTCAGCTCTTAAGCTGGTCATTTAACTGACTTTCAGCATAAAGTGAGTATCTCAAAAGATAGAACTTTTGTCAGAGAAGTAGTCAAAAGACTGTAACTATATTTCCTTCAGGTTCTGGGAGGCATTGGAGTTTTCAGAGAGCGTAAGCTAATATGTTGTTGGCAGGGGCCTCAGGGCAGCCAGCACAGTTGAAGGCAGGAAGCTTGGCCCCTTGTCCTGGGAGCCCGCGTGCTTGTGACTTGGATTCCAGGCTTCAGCTGAGTGGCCAGCCCCAGAAGCTGTAGCCTTCCTGGTTCTGTGAGCCACGGGAGCCAACATGGGGCCATCTTTAGACATAGCACCCGTAAAGGTGGATGTTCTGCTTTGGCCACACTTGCTCCAGTCCCTTTGTGTCCAAGAACTGAGTATTGGTAAGTAGGCCTGAGGGAGCTAGGGTTAGCCAGGCCTTTCCAGGGTGTGCCAGCCACACAGACTGCATCTATAGCTTGGTGGTGGCCTCACTGCTATCTAGGTAACTTAAAAGTAGTGCTGGGGAAAAGTCCCTGGCATTTCGTTCCTACTAAGGCATTGTAATGACAATTGACATAGGGAAGGAAAAGAGTTAAGGCTACCAACCACCCGACCTGGACCTGCGTTAAGAGAAAAAGTTGCATGTCAAGAGTGAGGCTCAGAGTTCTCTCGCGTATGCATTTGACTCACATAACCAGGATGAATAGTCTATCTCCAGATCCCCTAGTGATTTACTAGTTAGTGCCCAAGCTCTAAAACAATCTTTATCTACTTTTTGCTTTAAGAAACAGCAGAAATATCCTCAGGCAGCAAACCAGAGCATATGACGTGATTTCCTCAATCTTATCTTGCTTTCTCAGTTCTATATTAAGCATTGGATTTTTTTTTTATGATAATTTACTTTAGAAACGTAAGAAGAAAGCAAATTTGGAAGGGAGAGAAGTTAGAAGTCACAAAATTGAGGAACAAGGTACTTACAATCTGAATGAAGGTATTCTGAGGACACAGTATTTAATGTGCTGAAAGTTATAAGAATTCTTTTACAGAGAAGTTAGGATTTTAATCTACTGGTTACAAGTTTGAAAATGAAGCTATAATATTATCTCCCCGGCAGGCAGGTTTTGTTCTTACTTTGTTTTGTGGAAGTTACAGCCCGTGTTTCCCTCTGGGCCTGGTGACGAGCTGGGGAGTGTTCAGCTCTGGGAGGGGCAGTGGACTGATCTTGAACCGCATGAACTTTTATCCTTGTCAGCGGTTGGGGCGAGTAGCCTGTTGGGACGGTAGCTGCTACATATTGTCCATTATTTTATCAGGGAGCTGGTTGGGACTCGAGATGGCATCAACATTTGCATGCCACCAGAGGTGGCCCAGCATTCGTGGCCTTTCCACCCAGGTCGGTGGGCAGCCATTAAAGCTGACAGGGAGTGCAGCCCTGGTTTCTAGAAGAGGATTGTCATTCTGTGCAACGCAGTGTGCCACTGGGAGTATTTCATTCCAGGTCTTTGGACTTCGTGACATTGGAATTGTTTTTTCATAATTTCCAACATTCCATAAATATTTGTCAAGGACAAAGAAGAGGAATGTGGATCTTTATTGTTTTCATATAAATAACTTTGTACGTGTGACTTCCTGCTTTCGTATGAAGGGGAAGAAATTAGCTCCTCCCTTGTATGGTAACTCCAGAATTAAAAAGATTGTGCACGTATAGGGGTTGAGTATATTTTGTAAAACTCTAATGATTTGTATTTCTGTGCTGTTCTAAAGTTTACCTTTTTACTTCTATTAATTAAAGATATAGAAACTATATATTTAAATCATGTAAATGGGACACAATTTAGGGTTTTTTCCCCAGTCTTCTTTTTCATCAGCTTCTCACACACACACAGTATGCTGCTCAGATTTTTTTGTGTGCAATATAAACATTTGAACATTTCAGTCAGGTACTGAGCCAGAAATGGTAATTGAAGTTTTTTAGAAAGCTTCTGTGCTTAGAAAATACTTTGTTTTCTTGAAATATTAATAATTTATAGCTGGAAAAATAGGATCAAGACTTAACGTGTTTCAGACCACTTGGTCATTGCTTCCTAAATGTAGGAAGCGTTTGATTAACAAGTTGGTAAAGGCATTTAGTGGTCACAAAAATAGTTTAAATATTTGAGATTAAAGGCTTCCCACAAACCCTCTGAGAAAGTTTAGCTAAGAAATCTTAGAAAGTTTTCTGAGGAGGTTTGGCTGTGGCACATGTTTTGATCAGAAAGATAGTTTCTCTTTGCTCCAGTAGGTTTATAATTTGTACTAGTTCTTTCCGTTGTCATTTGTTAAAAAAAAAAATGTTAAAATTATAAATCATGTCTAATCATAGTGAATTGTAAAAGTTCTGTATTTTTATTTTAAGGAAACATAAGAATAAAATTATCCTGTTTGTCCTGCACACAGTTGTACTTGGCCTGTCTTTCTAGAAATACCCTTCATGTTGTCGGTGTGGTCTCTGGCCCGCTCCACAGTTGGACAGCAGTGCCAACTTCGTGTAAGAAACCAGCACACAGACCCAACTAAAGGACTCGTTACTCCTTTAAACTCTCGTGTTGATGTTGTTTATGGTGGTGCCTCTATTTTTAAGGTGGTGGCTTCTGCAGGAAGAGCCTCTTAGCTTCTGTGGAAGGCTAAGTGCACAAAGTATAACCAAGCAGAGATTGGTCGTGCAGTCATATCACACGCTCACTGACAGAAACCCCCAGGGGAATAGAACATTGTCGCAAGCAGCCCATTTTCCCATCTGGACCGGTAAGCTTCGGACTAGCCCTTGGCATTTCCACTGAGGGCTCCTGGCGTATTTTCATATATATTTCCGTGTACGGTGATTTTCTTACAGCTGTTCTATGAA
Source organism: Lynx rufus (assembly GCF_022079265.1). Taxonomy (NCBI): domain Eukaryota; kingdom Metazoa; phylum Chordata; class Mammalia; order Carnivora; family Felidae; genus Lynx; species Lynx rufus. Next base: position 124,361,051 of record NW_025814856.1, read on the forward strand.
AGATGAGCTTTGTGATGTGCTTCATAGAAGCAGACAGATTTCTTTGCCCCATGGGAACGTGCGCTGACTTGAGTGCAGGGTTAATTTAAGGTACCAGTGTTCTCTGACGTGCACCGTTAACACCCCGGAGCTGATGAGGTACTTGGCCACAGTAGAGCTCGGCGCCACCGGCCTCTCCCCTTTTCCAAGGACCTCTGCCAACTGGGTGTCAGGCTCTGCTGTGGTGGGGTGATGGTTCCTCCTCCTCTCCAAGGTCAGAACTGCCTGTTTTTTACTCCGATAAGATGGGAGTTGCAATTATTGAATCTGGTAACATCTAGAAGGAGTATGATTATGGGGCCAGTTTTTTTCCAAGGAATAGCCTTTCATGAAGGTCTTCTCTGCCTGGACTTAATCTCCCCACGCTAAGCACACTTTGTATGATCATGGAGTCAGAAGCCAGGGAGCAGCCTGGGGCAGGAGATCAGAATGTTTATGCTCTTTGCATAACCTGTGAACACCTGTATTTGGAACTGCTGACATCCCAATAGGACAAGAACCAAGATTCAAACCATTTAAATGTATGGGTTTTACCTTTCACTGGATCCGGCTACATTCCTGCAGCACATGAATGTGGACTAGAGCTGTGGGAAAATGACGAAAGCCACATGATGAAATATGGATCGTTGTTGAAGCCAGGTGAGGAGGATGTTGGGGTTCATTAGACTCCTCGTTCTGGTTTGGGCTTATGACCACCATCCTTTACTTTTCCTGCTTATTCCCGCCCAGGCAATTTCTCCTCAAAAGTTGTAGGGAATTTTAAAGATTCAGGTCAGGCCCTCAGCATCAAGTCAGTGTGTCTGCCAGTCCTGTTCTGACCATGTGTGGTTCCAGCCACCTGTCCTTGTAAAACAGAATTTCTCTTAGTTCCTCTTTATGCCCCTAGAGCTAGCTTTACAGTGGAAGGGCTGGAAAAGACAGCTCATCAGTTTTTGGAAAATGTGTTCCTCTGTCACGAAGTTCTCACTGTTGTTCCTCAGTAATGTGTCTCCATTCCATCTCTTTCTAGCTCTGCTTCCACATTCCCAGTGCGTCTGACCCTTAACTGGTTTCCGTTTCTAGCCCTACCCCCCACACCCAGATACATCTTCCCAAAACATTATGGCATTTTTGTTACGCGGTAACCCTCCATATCTACTTACTGTTTATAGAATTAAGTCCAGTTTCCTAAGTCAGGCACCCAAGGTCCACCACACGGGAGCTCATGCCCCATTAGCTTCTCCACTGCTGCCCTAGCCTCCACAAGCCCCGGGGCCGACTGCAGCCTTTGCTGTGCCTCACTTTCCCACCCCCTGATTGTTCAGAGAAGCATTCCTGAGAGAACCCACAATCGAAGACCCAGCGCCAGCCTCTCTCCTTTCTTAAAATGCCCCCCGCCTTGGAGCTACTTTAGTAAGAACCACGTAAATAGGGGCTTCCTAGGCTTGGAGATTTGCAGTTGGTAAAACATTTTTTTAAGAAGATGTGTGGGGCAGCGCTTGGGTGTCTCAGTCAGTGGTTTTGGCTCAGGTCATGATCTCACAGTTCTTGGGATCCAGCCCTGAGTCAGGCTCCACTCTGAGCTTGGAACCTGCTTGAGATTCTCTCCCTCTCTCTCCCTCTCCCTCTCCCTCTCCCTCTCCCTCTCCCTCTCCCTCTCCCTCTCCCTCTCCCTCTCCCTCTCCCTCTCCCTCTCCCTCTCCCTCTCCCTCTCCCTCTCCTCTCTCTCTCTCTCTCTCTCTCTCTCTCTCTCTCTCTCTCTCCTCTCTCTCTCTCTGCCCCTCCCTTGCTTATGCTTTCTCTTGCTCTCTAAAATAAAAAAAGATGGGCAACTTAAGTGAAATATACCTACAGAAAAGAGCAAGGAATATACGTTAAAATAAATCTAAAGCAACCATTCATGTAACCACGCCAGCACCTAAAAACCCTACTCCGTGTATCTCTCCATGGTCCTAATTCTTCCTCCTCCAGAAGTATTTTATACTCATTTTTGAGGTAATTATTTCTTTATAATTTTACCTCCTTCTTCCTACATTTGTATCCCAAATTGCATAGTTTATTTTGTGTCTATTTTTGAACTTGAATAAGTGGAATCACCATTTGTATTTTTCTGCTTAATTCTTGTTTTTAGGAGATTATTCTCCTTCATTGTTTTATTAATACAATGCCGTTCTACAGCTATCCCACAGTTTATCCAGTCTGCCAAAGGTGGACTTAGCCGGTTCCCGTTCAGGGCTGACATGAATGGCGGTGCTGCTCTGACCATTCCAGTGCACCTGCATGTGTTTCTCCAGGGTGTAGATGCCAGAGTGAAACTGTGGATGTTTTTCCGCATTGTCTCCAATGCTTTGGTATCACAAGGAATTTAATTTTTGCCAATCTGGTGGGTGTGAAATGGTATCCGATTGTGGCTTTTGATTTGCATTTCCCTGAATACTAATAAGGTTGAGTGCCTTTTCATTTATTTATTAGCCATTGAGGGAGAGCACAGGAAGGAGAGGCAGAGACACAGAATCTGAATCAGGCTCCAGGCTGTGAGCTGTCAGCACAGAGCCCGATGGCAGGGCTCGAACCCCTGTGAACCGCGAGATCATGACCTGAGCTGAAGTCAGACACTTAACTGACTGAGCCACCCAGGCGCCCCTAGATTTCTACTTTTGTAAAATGCCTGTTCCAAGTCTTTCACTCATTTGTCTGTTAGGTTGTCTGTTTCTTATTTGCTTGAGAGTTTTATGAGTTTTTATATGCATGTATATGTTTGTATTCTAGATACTATTTGTCATTTATGTGTGTTGTAAATATCTCATTCTGTGACTTATCTTCATTCTTTATGATCTGTTTTAATGATTAGAATTCTTAATGTAGTTAAATATGTCTTTCCTCTTAGGGTTAGAGGAAATCCTATCTTTCTGTGTCTTATTTGTAAATAAGACTACTCTACCTCAAGGTCATGAGATTCTCTATGATCTTCTAGGAGTTTCTAAAGCTTTGCCTTTCATATTTATTCACCTGAACACCTGGAACTTCTTTTTAGGGTGATCTAGAGTAGAGAGGTCAAATTCCTCCCACTACCCCAGCCCCCGGACATGGCTAGAAAGTTTTAACATTTCTTCTTTTGCCATGTAAAGACTACTATAAACTACTTCATCTTCTCACTCTCACTTCATACAAAGACATCTTAATATGCAAACATGAGAAGAGCATAGGGTCAGAGTAAAGGAGAACCCTTTAAACCAAATAATTGAGTTGCACTGATTAATTTGTCTATATTTTTCTCATTTTGTTATAGGTTCTGTGCACTGGTTTATGGAGATGGATGAAGGAACCTTATTTTTTTGAATCTGAAGGGCTGACATTCCCCAAGTCTAAAAATCACATAAGTGTCCAGTGTTTTCCAGAACTGTCCCAGGCAGCCACAAACTCACAGGACTTTTAACACATCAGAGACACACTGGCCTCCAGAGACCCAAGATTTGTGCCTCTTTAGCTACTCGCACTGGGAAGCCCCTCTTAAGATTAACCCAAGTCCCTCGTACTGCATTTTAAATGCCAGCTGCTCCCCATCAAATATTTAAGGGCCTACTATGTACACACGTGGTGCCTGGCCCTTTGGAGCCCGCTGTTCAGCAGGGACAGGTGAGCAGTTATCACAGAGGGCAAAAAGGGCCAGGTCAAAGGCCAGGATGCGTTTAAGCCCATCAAGGTGGCCAGCTGCTTTCTGAACAGGGACGAGTCAAAGTCTCTTCCCCTGGGAGCCTAAGTTGAGACCTGAAGGCTAAGTGAGAGTCGTTGGGGGTGAGGTGGGAGTCCGGTGCAGTGATGGGAGAGGCTGTAGAGGACTCCAGGGCTGGGAGATCAGCACAGGCAGACTTGGAAGCAGTGAATGTTCTTCGGTGTGGCTGGGCCCTCCACAGCTAGGTCGGGATGAGAGCCCTGTCAGCCGGCAGAAGGGGGATAGACTCGGAGAAGGCAGGGGAAAACCTGGAAGGGCTTGGCTGCGGGCACGAGGCAAGCCGGGTGCTGCGGATTAGAAAGTTGGTTGAGAAGGACACACACCCTCTTTCGCCCTGCCCTTGGCCACACATTCAGTGATGTTTATCGGAACCCAGCAGCCACCCTGCCCTTTCCTCAGCAGTCCAATCTCCCAGCTTTCCGCCGACTTTAAATCACATTCGCCCCAAACAATAGGCCCAAGAACAAAACTCCTGTGACTGCCGCTCTCCGTCAAAAAGCGGTCACTGTGAGAACGTGTTTTCCGTGGATTTTGCCAGAGTTTAGCGGCGCTTGTCAGTGAAAAGCAAGTCTGAGATTGGGGAGAGCATGGGGGCCACTCCAGCGTCTCAGTTACTCTTCTGGCCGAGTGAAGACCCAGGAGACCTGCCCCACCAGCACGGTGTAGAAAACTCACTTTTTCTTCATACACTTGACAGGCAGGGAGTACTTTGTATGCTCAGAAAGTCCATCTGCAGTCATCATCTGGATTTTCATTTCTATTTGATCCAGTCCATGGATTTTTTTTTTTTTTTTTTTTTTTTTTTTTTACCCCCAATCAACTTTCCCAGAAGGCAGTGCTTTGCTCTGGGGAATGGTTAGGTCAAAGTCGGATAGCAGAGGATTTGAAAAGTAGCCTCTCCACGTGCCCCTCCTGGCTGTGCCCTAGATGATGGTCCCTCAGCAGCGCTTCCTAGAAACCACTGAGACTGAAGTTAAACTACACCGTCCTCAGCTGCAGTGACCCTGAACTGGCCCTTTGTGCAAGGTCATCCATGAGACACCAATGCCTCCGTGCCCTCAATAGGTCATTCACTCCCACTAAATGCTTTTACAGTGGAAATTCCCAGGTTAAGTTTCACAGGTAAAGAATATTTTGTGTGTGTCACCCATTGTATGGTTGTTCAAAATCACCGGGCCAGCAGGACTGGAATTTTTTCATCTTACATATTTTCCCACCTTTGAAGTATTAGTGATAGCTCCCTCGTTTTGAGACTCAAGGTTTAAAACATTTTTATTCTGTGTGCCATGAATTCCACTCCTTTGAGCATCTGGGCTTAATGAATCCTTAGCATTTTTCTTTGGAGGCTTTGTTGGAAATGAAGGATACTCTCCACTACTTCTCTGGTTGGAAGATATGTGTTTTATTCCCTTCTAAGTTATCAGGCTAAATCCTGTGACCTTTCTCCCTTGAAAAGCAGGCAGTGTTTCCAAAATTTCTAACACAATTCCTCGGGAATGTGGAATGGGTTTCCTTGTGGACAGTGTTGTTTATGGGGTCTCTGTCTCCATTCATAGAAACCTGCATGTCAGAGAGACAGCGTATATATGAAAACATAGGATAAAGGTGCTAGAGAACCAAAATGCTCTGGGTAGCAGCCCCCCAAACCTGACGGCTAAAAACAGCTCCCCTCGGCTGCAGCCCCAGCAGCAGCAAGTAAAGATGCACTCAGTCACAAACCGACTTACTAGGGTCCTGTCTGGAGTCCAGAAGACAAGAAGAGACCTCTAAAATTTGATATAAAGTGATGAGTGTCTTGAGAGGGCCACTAAAGTGCCATGGCAGTCCTTTCTGCTGGGACAATCAGAGAAGGCTTCCTGGAGGTGTTATGGAACCGGGCTGGAACGATGGCGGAAGAAGCAAGCGGCACTCGGAGATCTTGGTGGATTGGAGATTTATTTTACACCGGCAGGCTCAGAGGAGACTGTTTCTCCAAAGGTCTGAGCCCGGAATGCAGGTCGGGAGGGTAATTTATAGCCAACAACGTCCATATCTGTGGGGGGTTTTGCCCACACAGCAAACAAAGGAAGAAGAACCCAGAGGAGGGGTCTCTAAGCTGGAGACCAGAGTTTGTTTTAGCCCCGTCGGCCATCTTTGGCATACTTGACTTCTCCAACAGAGGAAGTGGCATTTGCTCTGTTTCTTGAGTGAAGAAGGTAAGATTCTGAATAGAGACAGTAAAGGTGAGAGCAGATTTTTAGCCCACCCTCAGGGGGTCCCATCGCCTGTGATGCAGAAAAGGAGAAGCTCAGAGTGAGTAAAGCTCTAGGAAGGGATGAGTGATGATGGAAGAGAACTAAGAACCTCTGGAGATGCTAAAGCCAGAAGGAGCCTGAGATGCATAGCAACCACCCCGAGTTACTCTTGGTGAGAATACAAGGCTTAAGGAAAAGAGAGTGAAAACCCCAAGCGGCAGATACAGGAAGGAAAAGAAGTACAGTTGACCCTTGAACAACGGGATTAAGGGCACCCTTGCAGTCAAAAATTTATGTGTAACTTTGGACTCCCCCAGAACTTTAATAGCCTACTGTTGCCCACTGGCCTTACTGATAACATAAACAGTCGGTTGATGTATATTTTGTGTGTTATATGGATTCAATATGATATTCTTACAATAAAGTAAGCTAGGGAGAAGAAGATGATGTTATTAAGAAAATCATAAGGAAGAGAAAATATATATTACAGTTCTATATCAAAAAACCCCACATATAAGTGGACCTGACAGGGGCCAACTTCCTCTCTGAGGTGGGAAACTGCTCAAAGTCTCAGATGAATGATGAGTAAGGCCACTCTGACAGAAGTGGACACCCTCCTCCAGCACTTGACCATTTATTCCTTCCTTAGTTGGGTATCCATGCTTCCCGTGGTCTAGCAAGCTCACCCATTCCAACAGTTTTTTCGAGTGTGTTTGAACGTTAAGCTAATACTTGTTTCATTGCTTTAAAAGGTGCCCTTTTAAAAAGCAGGATCCCAGTCACTAACACAGGAATGAACATTTTTATGGACCTGTACCTTAATTAGGGGAGAGCATCGAAGTCATTTTAAATGGACTTAATCTCATCCTAAGCCTGGCCAACATTCCATTCCTAAGGGTTTACATCAAGGAAGTCATCCAAAAGGGGGAAAAAGGTATGTGTATAGAGTTTTATGTCACTGTAAAGGATAATGAAAAATTGGGAACAACAGAAGGATTGCTATGACGCTTAAGAGTAATACTAACAATGCGCACCTGGTGGCTTAGTAAAGTGTCCGACTCTTGGTTTCAGCTCAGGTCACATTCTCACGGTTTGTGAGATCAAGACCTGCAATGGGCTCTGCACTTGTAGCATGGAAATTGTTTGGGATTCTCTCTCTCCCTCTCTCTGCTCCTCTCCCCCTCAAAATACATAAAATAAACATTTAGAAAAACTAATACTAATAAATATGCTCACTTGTAATGTTAGCTATTAATCACTGAAAAGTGAGGTAATGTAGAGAGGAGGAAAATACAGAAAAAAGATTATACGAATACAGGCGGTTCACGGGAGGGCAGGAATCCCAACTTGTTTCCCTCTGCACTTCTTCTTCCTTTGTCTTTTCCCAGTTTTTCCCATGCTGGTTTGAGAACATGGAAAAATGAGTTGATTTTGGAGATCAATGACACTTTGGTGATTTTCTTCTGCTAATGAATGGTAATGTGTTGGAGGGGACAATCCAAGCAGTGATCAGGGTAGAGAAGACATTACACATAAGTAAAAGCCTCTCGCTTTGCCTGTGTCTTTCTTTTTTTCCCATTAGGCCCTGAACACATCTCCATCACCACTCTTAATGTTCTGGGGGTAATAACTATCTAGTATTATAATGGATGGTGCGGGGGAGGGGCTGGCACATAGTAGGCACTTGATGAATATTGTGACATCCCTTCCAGTGCAAGCCTCTCTGGTTACAGTTTACCAACCCCAGGGTAACTGATGTACGTACTGAAACAGCAAAAGGAGCTAAGGAAGCAAAATAAAGCAGCACTTTCAACTATTTCTATTTTACAAAGTGCTTGGTGAAACTGTAAAAGGATATTTAGTACCACAAAAAGTAGGCCAAGGGTAAGAAAAACTCTCCATACCCAGGAGAATTCAGCTGACCAAATTAAGTCTGATCCAGAATAAACAGTTCTCATCTGGAAATCTAGCAGTTCCAGAAAGTACTGTCCAAGTGGAAAAAGGCCCACGATGCTGGTCTGCATAATTATGTAACCCTTTAGGAAAGGGGAAGGAAGTGCCACCATCCTGGGGTACATGGGGAAAAGCAACCATGAGAAAATAATAGTACTCAGGCCTCAAAGAAGGGGATTGTGCTACTAGAGAAACCAGGCCCACAAGCCCTTTCTCATGAACTTGACCAACTTTGGTCATTTTTCCCTGTGCCTACCCGGTGTCCAAAACCTAAAACAAGGTTCCTATTATCCAATCCGTCCAACAGAAATAACTGTCAAATAGGCACGTGAATAGCACTGCACATGAAGGAACCCGTTTGAAATGAGACACGAGCTCAGCTGCAACGGTCAAGACCAGTCACGTCTGTGCTTTCTCTGGAAAAGCGTGATCATCGCCCCTTTGAAGATCACTTAAAAACATCAAACAAACGAGATCCCAGATGGTAAGAGGAATTTAAAATATAACTCTCTTTCCCTAACAAATTGTAAAAATCCAGGCTTGAAATTAAAAGCAGGGATTCAACGAGCTCATGTACACCATGGTCACAGCAGCATTTTTCACAGTAGTTGGGGTGGAAACAACCAAAGTGTCCACAAACAGAGGCACAGACAAACAGAATGTGCCGTGTACAGACAATGGAGTATCATTCAGCCTTTAAAAGGAAGGAAGTTCTGACACCTGCTACAGCACGGATGAACCGTGAAGTCACTGTTAAATGAAATGAGCCAGGCCCAAAAGGACAAATACTGTGTGACTCCACTTGTATAAGGGACCTGGAGTAGTCCTAGTCACAGAGACAGAAAGTAGAGGGGTGGTTGCCAGAGGCTGGAAGGAGGGCGAGTGGGGAGAGGAGATAGTGTTTACTGGGCACAGAGTTTCAGTTTTGCAAGATAAAAAGTTCTGGAGATGGATGGTGGTGATGGTTATGTAACATTGGGAATGCACTAAAGAAAAAAAAAATTTTTTTAACACTTATTTTTAAGAGAGAGAGCATAAGTAGGGGAGGGGCAGAGAGAGGGAGACCAAGGATCCGAAGCAGGCTCCACGCTGTCAGCACAGAGCCTCACATGGGGCTCGTACTCATGAACCATGAGATCATGACCTGAGCCAAAATCAAGAGTTGGCCGCTTAACCACCTGGGCCACCCAGGCGCCCCCTTAAAAATATTTTTTTTAATGCATTTAAAAAGACCATAGAACTAGGCACTGGAAGAGACACTTGGGATCTTTAACTTTAGTTCTCTTACACTTTACCGCCGTTTATTATGGAATATTTCAAATATATACGAAAGTAGAAGAGTTTAGTAAACCTCCTTTTACAATATACCATTCAGCTTCAATAATTGTCAGCTTACAGCCAATTTTATTTCATTTTTACCGTTACTTTTTCCCCTCAATCCCACAGAATTTTTATCTTTTAAATTTTTATTTGGAAATAATTTCAAGCATACATGTAAGGAACAAAAAATGAAAATAGTAAGACAAAATCAAATACCTATCACCCTTTACCCAGATTCATCCCTTCATCTCTCTCGCTTTCACGCACACACACAACCCTCCCCCAAACACTTTTTTTCCACCTATTGAGGGCAAGTTATGTATATCATAGCCCTTTACCCTTAAATACTTCATTATGTATTTCTTTAAAATGAGAATATTCTCAGGGCGCCTGGGTGGCTCAGTCGGTTGAGCGTCCGACTTCAGCTCAGGTCACGATCTCACAGTCCGTGGGTTCGAGCCCCGCGTCGGGCTCTGGGCTGATGGCTCAGAGCCTGGAGCACACTTCCGATTCTGTGTCTCCCTCTCTCTCTGCCCCTCCCCCATTCATGCTCTGTCTCTCTCTGTCTCAAAAATAAATAAACGTTAAAAAAAATTAAAAAAAAAATAAAATGAGGATATTCTCTTACATATAGTACAGTCACCAACTTCAGTAAATTTAACACTGACTCAATTATATCTCTGTTCCACCTTTCGTATTCCAATTTTGTTGATTATGTTCTTTATAGCATTTTTTCCCTTCCAGTTCAGGGCTAGGTGTTGTATTCAGTTGCCAGCCTCCATTTCCAGAGACTTTCTCTTTTATAGCATTGACATTTTGGCAAAATAAATAACCTCTTCCTTTTTTTTTTTTAATAAGATGGTCCTCACTGGGGATTTGTCTACCATTTTCTTATGATTAGATTCCAAATACACATTCTTGCCCAGAATACTGCCTAGTTTATGTTGTGTTCCTCTCAGGATATCACATGTGGAGGCGTATGTCTATCTGCCCCTTATTGGTGATGTTGATCTTGATCACTGGTCAAGGTTGTTGCCCAATTGCATCACTCTACAGTTACTGCCTCCCCCCTTGCAAATAAGAAACAGTCTGTGCGGAGATGCTTTAAGATCATGCAAATAATCTGCTTATCAGCAACATTTCCCTTAGATTCAGCATCTGTATTTACCTGTTGCTGCATAATACATATGTCAAAACTTAGTTGTTTAAAACAGTATTTATGATCTCAGTTTCTGTGGGTCAGGAAATTGGTAGTGGTTAGCTTGATGTTTCTGCCTCAGGATCTCTGGTGAGATTACATTTCAGTGTTGGCCAGAAGTTGCCATCATCTGAAGGCTTGCCTGGGGCTGGAGAATCCATTGCCAAGACAGTTCATTCATATACCTGGCAAGTTGTGCTGAAACTGTCAGTTCCTTGCTTCACAAACTTCTCTCTAGAGTTGCTTCTGTGTCCTCGTGGCATGGACTGGTTTCCTCTAGAGCAAGTGATCCCTGAGAGAGCAATGCCTTTTGTGACCTACTCTTGGGACTCATACACTGTCACTTCCGCTACAGTGGACTCATTAGGAGTTACTAAGTCCAGGGGCGCCTGGGTGGCTCAGTCGGTTAAGCGTCAGACTCTTGGTTTCAGCTCACATCATAATCTCGCAGTTTGTGGGTTCGAGCCCTACATCACATTCTGTGTTGACAGCATGGAGCCTGCTTGGGATTCTCTGTCTCCCTCTCTCCCCCCCTTTCTCTAAATAAATAAACATTTTTTTTTTAAGTGACTAAGTCCAACCCACATTACAAGAAACAATAAGCTCTAAACTTTTTTTTTTTTTTCCCAAGCTCCAATTCTTGAAGGGAGACTATCAAAGAATTTGTGGACATATTTTAGGATCATCACAGCATCTACTGATAATTCTTGCCTGATACAGTTCTTTCTCTGATACCTGGAAAATAACGGTTTTCCAGCTATATCCTATACTGTTTTTGAAGCAAACCCCAGTAGTATATTTCATCTGTAAATATTTAAGATGTATCTCTAAAACAAAGATGTTGTAATGTTATAAGCTGATAACTTAGTATTATCAAGTAACAAATCAGTATTTAAATTTCCATTTGTCTCATGAATGCCATATTTTTTGACATACAATTCACATCCCATAAAATTTATCCATTTAAAGTGTATAATTCAGTGGTTTATAGCGTTTTCACAAAGGTGTACAGTCATGATCACTATCTTAATTCCATCATCCCAAATAGAAAACCCTGTATCCAATAGCAGTCACTTACCATTTCCCACTCATCCCTTGGCAACCACTAATACACATTCTATGGATTTGCCTATTTTGTACATTTCATATAAATGGAATAATACCATATGTGGTGTTTTCTGTCTGACTTCTTTCACGTAGCATAAAGTTTTCAAGATTGATCTATAGTGCAGCATGGATCTTTTTTTACTGCTGAATTCCATTGTACGGGTATACCACATTTTTATTTATCCACTTTTTGGCTATTATAAATAATGTTGCTATGAACATTTGTGTACAAGTTTCTGTGTGAAGCCATGTTAATTTTTGGTTGAATCAGGACCAAAGTAAAGTCTACATAATGCTATGAGTGGATAAATCTTTTAAGTCTCTATTATAGGTTCCTCCTTCTACAACTTTATTTTTTTAATTTGTTAAAGAAATGGAGTCATTTGTCCTGTGCGGTTTTCCAAAATCTGGATTTTGTTGATTGCATAATTTAACGCGTTCTTCTAACTTCTATAGTTTCATAAATTGGTACTTGGGTATAGAGACTTGATCAGGTTTCCTTGATGGAGAGAAGAGGCAAGATGATTATAGGTAGGCTGTCATCCTACCAACCTAATTCTCTCTCTCTTTTTGTTGTTGTTTTCCTGATATTTTGATATTAATGATTATTGCCTAGGTCCATTTTGGAATAAGAAGTAGTGGTATCTCGGGGCGCCTGGGTGGCTCAGTCGGTTGAGTGTCTGACTTTGGCTCAGGTCATGATCTCGCGATTTGTGAGTTTGGACCCTGCGTCGGGCTCGTGCTGACAGCTCGGAGCCTGGAGCCTGCTTCGGATTCTGTGTCTCCCTCTCTCTCTGCCCCTCCCCTGCTCATGCTCTGCCTCTCTCTGTCTCTCAAAAAGAAATAAATGTTAAAAAAAAAAAATTAAAAAAAAAGTAGTGATATCTCATTCTGTCATTCCTTCTTTATCTGTTAGCTAGAATATGTATAAAGAAAAAATTTGCCCCTAACTCTTTTATTATCACATGATTCAGTTTGCATATAAAAGGAAGGATAAAATGCTTGATTCTTTCCCTTTATTTTATCCTCTAATAATGATCAACTATTTGTAGTTTTAAAAATGAACTTGTGGGGGCGCCTGGGTGGCTCAGTCGGTTAAGCATCCGACTTCGGCTCAGGTCATGATCTCACGGGGTTCGTGGGTTCGAGCCCCGCGTCAAGCTCTGTGCTGACAGCTCAGAGCCTGGAGCCTGCTTCCGATTCTGTGTCTGCCTCTCTCTGGCCCTCCCCCCGCTCATGCTCTGTCTCACTCTCTCTCTTAAAAATAAACAAACATTTAAAAATTTTTTAAAAAATAGTAAGTTTCCATATTTTGGCAGGAACACATGAGTAGATATTTTGACATTCATTATGTTAGATGATTAATGACATTTCTTTTGACATAAAGTCCTCTTATTTAGGGTTTAATAAATCAAATATTCTAATGGGTACACTTTTTCCACATAAAAGTAAGAGAGTTTTTGAAAATTTTCATGCTAATGTTTTTATTTTTGAAGAAGATAAAAAGGTTAAATATTTAATAGACCATTTCCAGGGAAAAAAAAAAGGCATTGACCTGTTTTATGTGGTATCCACTAGGAGGTTCAGTAGATTAAGGGTAAAATTAAGGTCCCTTTATGTACCATTAAACAGCTGGCACCCTCATAGAGAGGAATATTTTCAGCATAGAAGATATGTGACACAACATGTGGTTCGTATTGGAAAAAGATCTACTTTCAAATACATATATTAATATTTGCATTTTACTGCCCCACCCCCATCCCCCGCCCAAAATACTGCTTCTGGCACAGTGATGAAAGGCAGCGAAAAGTAACCACAATAAGTGAAGGGGAGATGTGTTATGATTCAGAAGCTTTAATTCGCGAAAAATTATTAACGTGTGTATCTTCTTCTTGGAGTTATTCTTACTGTTGCTCACATTGTCCTCTCTTTGCAATGGTTCTTTTCTTTTTTATTTTATTCTATTTATTTATTTTTTTAGAGAGAATTCCAAGCAGGCTCTGCGCTGAGCAGAGCTCAATCCCACAACCCTGGGATCGTGACCTGAGCCAGAAGCAAGAGTCAGAAACTCAACTGACTGAACCACCCAGGTGCCCTTTTTCTCTTTTTAAAAGAATTCTGTGCATGCTGTCAGTCCCTACAAAGCCAGACTGGGGACTGATCCCAGGGAGCCTGGATGCTGAGTCATCCATCTCTCACAAGTGCAATTTGCTCCCCGCACCTTCCCTCAAGCATTGGGCCATCCTGGCCTGTTGGATGGGGCCTACCCTCACCCACCAGGTCATATTCCTGTGGCCAGCAGTTCCATAGCACTAAGCCATTGAGGAAAAGGTTTGCATGGTGATTACTGTCACACCCCATATGCCTCTGCTTCCCTTATGGGCCCTCGGGCCTTTCCAGCAATCTTGAATCTTAGATGTTTCCCATCCGACGGAGCCCTGGTCAGGCCTGGCCAATGGTTCATGTTGGCTAGTTGGTTCCTAAGTCTTTTGACGTCACTGTAACAGCCTTCGATAGTTTCCTTGGTAGCTGGTATAAGGTGTTTCTAGCCTCCTTTGTACATTTCTTGCCTCATATCTAGAATCAACCTTTTCTTCCAGAATCTTTGGTTCCTTTTATTAGGAAATATTATCTCCAAAACTACAGTCCAGGGGCTAGGATGCTCCCTGCCATGATTGGTAATTGTTTCCAGGCCTTTTCAGTAGAAAGGAGGAAAATATGTTTTGTTCAAGATGTATGGTGAGTATCTACAGATATTTGCACTGCAAACTCAGGACCACAGGGATTTTTTACTTGCCCTCCTCTGTTTTACGTCTGGTTCTCCTTTCCTCCACGCAGAGAATCCCAGTTCTAAAGAGATTCTCGTAATAACAGATTAGATTATTATTCATTTGCTTGAACACACAGTATGTCTCGGGATACGGATACCAACACTACCACTAACAATGTGACTGACAACACTGAAAGATTTTTTTTCCTTACGGTTTGTTCCATTAGGGATGCACAAATTACTGTGTGTAATTTTTTGTGTGGTTATGCCACCCACTGGATACTAATTTAGATTCATTAGCTTCATCCTAAATTTTTAAAATTTAATTTTGCCTTATAATTATGTAAAAGTTTACCTAGTTCTAGTCAGATTTACCAAACAAGATATATTCAAAGTCGAAGAAGACTTTTATTTTTGGCCCTCATTCTGTTCCTTCCCTCTCCCTCTAATTAACCATTTAAAAATGTTTGTAATTTCTTTTTCTACTTTAAACACATAAGCAAATGTTATAGATAAAATAATATATATTTTAACACACACACACACACTTTCTACCTTGCTCATTAATTTGGAGATCTCTGTGGATTTGACATTATTTAACCAATCCTCTCCTGATGGACATTTGGGTTGTTTCTGGGTTGGGTTTTTTGTTGTTGTTGTTGTTGTTTCTTTTTTTTCTTTCTTCCTTTTTTTTTCTTTTTCTTTTTTTTTTTTTTTTGCTATCGCAATTAATGTTCTAAGGGTAACAGCCTTGTGCATATTTACAGTTAAAAATATTTTTTTTGCCAGGTGGAAAAATACATTTTGTCATTTTGTTTTGGGGAGAGATCACTAGATATGAGACTGCTGGTTGAAAGGATTGGTAATTTTATCGGTATGGCCAAATCCCCAACAACTATGATAATAATTTGCAGGACCATTACGAATGTGCCTGTTTCTCCACTAACAGTATGTCAATCTTTTAGATTTTTGCCAATTTAATATATAAGAAATAGTATCTCAGTGTTGGTTTTGTGTGTGTGTTTCACTTAATATGAATGAGGTGAGCATGTTTCAGTTAGCCATTTCTTTTCCTGTTCATTGTTTATCTCACAGAACCGATTTTCTGTAGAGTCCTTGGTCTTTTTATTTTTAAAAGCTCTTTAAAGATATCAGAGATAGTAACAATTTTAAATATTCTCAGATACCAGCAGGTGTCACAATATCACATAGAGGAACTCATCCATGTTTCTTTTAGTAATTCTATGAATATTCATATGTATAAAAACATGAACACATTTTTCAGGCAGCATTTGTTGAAAAAACTGTCTTTCCCTATTGAATTACCTTGGCACTTTGGTCAAAAAATTGATCATAAACACATGAAAATATGTCTCTGGATTCTACTGTATTGTGCCTATCTACATCATCATGTAGTACCACACTGTCTTCATTATAGTATAATTTTGAGATTTAAAAAATTGTTTAATGTTTATTTTTGAGAGAGAGAAAGATCGTGAGTGGGGGAGGGGTAGAGTGAGGGAGACACAGAATCCAAAGTAGGATCTAGGCTCTGAGCTGTCAGCATAGAGCCCCACATGGGGCTCAAACTCAAAGGCTGGGAGATCATGACCTGATCCCAAATCAGACGCTTAACCAACTGAGCCACACAGGTGCCCCAAAAGATTTTAACTAATCTCTACACCCAACATGGGGCTCAAACCTACAACCCTGAGACAAAGAGTCACGTGCCTTACCGACTGAAGCCAGCCAGGCACCCCTGAAATTTTTTGTGTAAGGGCTCTAAATTTGTTCTTTTTGTAAAAATGGTTTTGGCTATTGCAGATCCTTTGCTTTTCTGTAAACATGTTAAAATCAGCTCTTCAATTCTGAGAAAAAAAGTGTACTGGCATTTTGATAGAGATTGCATTAAATGTGTAGAACAACTCAGAATTGCTATCGTAACAATATTGATTCTTTCAATCCATGAACATGCTCTATCTGCACTTCTTTAGGTCTTTAATCTGTCTCAGCAATGTTGTATAGTTATCAGTGTACAGGCCTTATACATCTTTTGCTAAATTTATTCCTAATTTTGTTATGTCATTGTTAATGATTTTTTATGATTGATAGTATATAAAATACAACTGATTTTTGTTAATATGTATTATTCTTGTATCCTTGCCTAAGGATACTTGCTAAGTTTATTCATTCTAGTTGCCTGTTTTTTCCCCCTTTAATTCTAAGCTGTATGACTTTTCCTTTTCTTGCCTTATTGCCATGGCTAGTACAATTCCACATAGAAGTGATGAAAGCAGACATCCTTGTCTAGTTCCTGATCTTAGGGGGAAAGTTTTCAGTCTTTCACTATTAAGCATGACATTAGCTGTATGTTTTTCATAGATGTTCAGTATCAGATTGAGCAAATTTCCTTCCCTAATTTGCTGTTTTTATCATAAAAGGATATCAGATTTTGTCAAATATTTTTTCTATGCCTACTGAGATCATATGATTTTTCTCCATTATTCTGCTAATATGGTGTATTATGTGATTTTCAGATGTTATACCAACCTTTCATTCCTGGGATAAAATCTCCTTGGCCAAATCCTTTTTATATGTTGGTGAGTTATTTTTTTTTTCTTTTTTAAATGCCAGTTCATTTGATGTTAATTTATTTGATAAATCCTTTCTCCATAGTGTCAGATACTCCACGACTAATTACTGCAATTCCAAACTAGTGGTCTGAATTCAAATTCCCTTTGTGACCTCTGCACTCCTTTGTATAGATTTTTATTTTGTGTCTACTACGTGCTAGGCATTTAGATGTTGAGGATACAGAAATAGAGGGTAAATAGCAAACCCTTGCCCTCACAGCAGTGGTGAAGACAGTCAAAACAAATTATAAGATAGCTTGATGAGTGCTGTACAATATTGGGTACAATTGAGATTTAAATAAAAGGAACCCAAGGTAGAATTTTTTTAAGCCACCTAAAGGAAATTACTTGACATGTGAATTGAATTTAACCAGGATCACCATAGCATTTACCATCCAAACAGGAATTTTTAAAAGTCAAAGGGAGAACAAGTATAAACGAGGATGTATGGTTATCTTTGATCTAACCAAAGGGGAAGAGTGTTTGAGGAAGAAAAAATTGTATGTGAAAGAGGACAAGGCCTATTAAAATAACTAAAAAAATCTCAATTTAGTGAGTTTATAAACTGTAAGGAAGAAAATTAGGCTAGGAAAGCAAAGAGATCAGATTCTAAAGTCCTTGTAAATCAGAAAGGAACCTGCAGCACTGTATTCCAAAGACAGTTAAAAGTTCAAAGCAAAGGCATGACATAATTGTTGGAAAAAGATAAGTTGATTGTGGTGTGGAAAAAGTGTGAACAAAGAAGGGGATCAGCAGCAATCATTTGGGGAGAAATGGAGAGTATGTATGGGTTTTTGGAGTCATGAAATGTTTTATAATTGTGTTGTTTGCTATTTGAATTACAGCTCAATAAAGCGGTTTTGTTTTTTAAACGATTTAGGAAATTAAGTTCTCAAGGTGAAATGATAGGGGCTTTAGATTGATGTGTTAGGAATGAAGATGAGTTCAAGAGATATTTAAGAGAAACTAGAAGGCCCTGTGACTCACAGGATATGGAGATGAGGGAGAGAGGAAAGTCAAATTAACTCCCAAGATTCTGGCCTAAACAGCAGGATGGATGATGGTGCTGTTTACTGAAAGAACCTGAACCAGATGCATGTGTGAGGTGTGAGTGGGGGGTAGATCTTAAGACATGTTGGGTGTGAGATAACTGAGATAAGCTAGAGATTTGTTTTGGACTGTTTGTGTCCCTCCAAAATTCATTTGCTGAAACTCTAATCTCAGTGTGATGGCATTGGGAAGTAATTAGGTTACGAGTGTGGAGCCTTCGTGACTCTCATTAGTACCCTTATAAGAGGCCAGAGGGCTTGCTCCATCTTTTTTTTTGCCACGTGAGGATACAAGAAGTCAGCAGTCTATATTAGCCCAGAAAAGGGTCCTCATCAGAATCTGACCATGATCTGACTCTGACCTCAGACTTCCAGACTCCAGAACTGCGAGAAACAAATTCCTAAGCCACCTAGTCTATGGCACTTGGTTATAGCAGCCCAAGCTAAGACAATATCCAAGTCAGGCTCTCAGATGAAGGTCTAGGCCGAAGGAAATCAACAGAAGTCACTGAAGTAAACAGTACTGGTTAAGGCATGTGTGAATATACAAAATCAAGATGTAAAAGAGGTGAAGTCAGCTTCTGAGGAAAGGCCCCAGAGGTAGGAAGAAAACCAGGCGAGTGTAATGTCACAAGTCCAGTTTAGAGTCTTTCAAATAAAGTGTTCAACAGTGTAAAGTGCTATTATGTGTCAAAGCAAACCAGCAGAGTCCAGTCTGGACTTACAAAAAAAAAAAAAGGAAAAGAAAAGAAAGAAAAAGAGGGGCGCCTGGGTGGCTCAGGCAGTTAAGTATCCAACCCTCGATTTCAGCTCAGGTCATGATCTCACAGTTCTTGAGTTCAAGCCCCGTGTTGGGTTCTGACAGCATGGAGCCTGCTTGGGATGCTCTCTCCCTTTCCTTCTGCCTCTCTCCCGCTCACTTGCATGCTCGTGCTCTCTGAAAATAAACTTAAACAAAACAAAGTTCAAGTTTCAGTAGAGTGATAGTGGCAGAAACCAGGCTCACATGGTTCAGTGGTAAATGGTGAGATACGGTTTGTCAAAGGCAATTCCAGGAAGGAATTAGGTTTTGAAGGGGGAAAGAAGGAAGGGGGTGAGGAGGAAAAGACTGTTTTACAAAAAGGTTTGGTCATGTTTAAAGAGAAAGGAAAAGAGCCAACTAGGGAAGTTGAAGGCAGTGAAGGGATGAGAAGGCAGCTTCAGAATCAGGGAGGATTGCTTCAAGCTTAAGGTTTGGGTAGAGTCCGGGAATCTGTATTTAATCCTGACAAGATTCTGGTGCACAAGCAAGTTTGGAAACCAGAGTAATCATAGAGCAGACTTTGCAAGAAGCTTGGAAAAGATGGTATCTTTAATACAGATCCTTGACTCTTTTCTCTCTGAATAGAAGAGGAAGAACTTGTAGTGGAGGAAGGTACAGATTTAGTGATGCAGTTCAGAGTCTGCGCTCTATCATTTTCCTGTGAAATAGTAATCTGCTCACAGAGTTGGGGAAGGTGAAGATTTCCTAAGACTGGAGGTTTCAAATTGCTTCGAATACTGAAGGGTAGCTTGCTACTATTGAGGATCTAGTGGTTGTGGATGGTGACCGCAGATGATACAGTGGCACCAATCTGTGCCATCATGTGGTTTCCTGTGGCAGTGCTCAGCAGCCCAACAGTAATCAGGCAGAGAGCTGAACTCATCGACGATTCAGGTTTTGCCCCACAGTGACAAAATAATGACAGTAAAACAAAGGAGTTTAGGATATTGCCAAGAGAGTGGCCGGAGCATTAAGATGACAGACCTAAACTGGATGGAGAGCTAAGTGAAGAAAAGAGATGACTACTAGTGGAACTCCTAATGAGAATAATTTGGGTTTGACTATTTCAAACTCCAGGCCCTTTACACGTATCAGCTTTTGTTCAACATTTTTATCACCAACTATGCTACACTGCAAGGGGACGCAGCTGTACATAAGAAAACCCCTCCCCTCAAAAACTTCGTTTTGTAGAAGAGTGCCAGTAAGAGCACTCAACAGAATGGTACAATTAACAGGTCAAGGTACAAGGTACTGAGGACGTGTGAGAAGGGACTCTTTCCAGCCCAGGGGAAAGAGGTGGTTAGCAGGGAAGCATTCATTTAAAAACTGCCCCCAAGCCAAATAAGATAAAAACGGAGAGGGGGCAAACCATAAGAGACTCTTGAATACAGAGAACAAACAGGGTTGCTGGAGGGGTGTTGGGTGGGGGGATGGGCTAAAATGAGTGATGGGCATTAAGGAGGACACTTGAGATGAGCATTGGGTGTCATAAATGATGAATCACTGAATTCTCCTGAAACCAATACTACACTACATGTTAACTAACTTGAATTAAAAAAAAAAAACACAAAACAATACCCTGCCCCAAGTAGATCTTAAATACAGAAAGACAGCTACAGGCAGAATAGAGACAAAAAGACCACTGTGAGTAGAGCAAGTAGCATAAGCAAAGGCAGGAAAGAATAGCAAAAGCCCGATTAGGAGTTAAAGTATAGGGGAAAACAATGTTAAGATAAGGCTGTAAAAGTAATTTAAAGTCAAATTACAGAGAACCTTAAAAGTGCTAAAGAATTTGGGACTTTATTCAGTAGGCAGTGAGAGGCAAAGTTCGTAAACATGATTGGCAATGTGCTGTAGGAAGACTGGCAATCCAGAATGAGATCCTTATTTAAGGCCTAAACCAAGGGTTCTTTTTCAATGTGACTGCCCGAAAGAATCACCTGTAGTGCTTTGAAAGACACTGTTGCTTGGGTCCTTGAGTCCACCCACCAGAAATTGTGGTTTGTTTTGTTTGGGATGAGGCTCAGCAATTTAAAAGTACTCCAGATGATCCTAATCTGGGACCAGGGTTAAAGCCTTGTCTCTGTGTCTCTAAAGTTGATGTTGATACAGTAAGGTTCAAATCAGACAATAAAGGAAAGCCAAATGTGTGTGTGTGTGTGTATGTCAGAATGCTGGAAAAAAACAAAAAACCACTTGTAACAAGTTAAACTGCCCCAGTAAAATTAAAAGCACACCGTTGCCATCACAAGAGATATCGTATATATACAATTTATTTAATAAATTAATGTCATTCAAAATACAGTGCCAGAACATGATGCAGTTGAACATGCTAGTGATGTCGTCATGAAGCACCTGTGCTCATGTTAGGTTGGCGGCGCCCCCGCTACTGCTAGTGGTTCCTGGGATTAATGCCAGAGCAGCACTAGTTATCTGCTCTTCTGCACAGCTAGTGCAGAGAATTCCTGAACAGT
The DNA here is from genome assembly GCF_022079265.1 of Lynx rufus. Lineage (NCBI taxonomy): Eukaryota > Metazoa > Chordata > Mammalia > Carnivora > Felidae > Lynx > Lynx rufus. The sequence goes on from NW_025814856.1 coordinate 124,382,342, forward strand.
TCACCTTTCTAATCCTACCCCACCCCCCCACACACATGACAGGTTAAAAAAAAAAACACACCCTGACAGCTAATGGATATCTATACACAATCACTCTACAGTAATGCTTGTTATTAAATTAAGATGTAATGACCTGGTTAACCCACTCTAAATCTTTAAGATGGAGAAATACAACAGCAGCAGGTAGTTATACGCATGAGCCAATGTTAATGTAATACAGAGAGTGGAGGCATTTATTGATTAAAGCTCCACACAGACCCGCACAACAAGGGACTAGCAATTCTTATTGCAAGCCCAGCAACTTAAGTCCACACCTGGTAAATGACCAGCTGATTGGAAGACCTGTATTCTAGATAGACAAGTATAAGTTAGTGAAAAGAGAGTACATGCACCTAATAGTATAGTTAGACTGATCCTGCAGTCATAGCTCTCCCTGTGCAATACCATGAAATGGAAGATCTTCCTCAACTATAGTATAGGATTTAGACAACACTTCTATACCAACATGGACACTAGTGTTAAGTGCAGCTGAATTAATTACACTGAAAAAACAGCTGTATTTCAGGACTTCAGAACAGAAGCACGGGAATGAAATACATATACTAAAAATAACCTCAGCACAATCTGTGATATACCACACTAGAACAGGAAACTAGTAAGTGAACTTTTTGAACTGTACATAACACAGGGCTAACGATGTTAGATAATCCAGATTCTTATGCTCTCATGATACATGTAAAAGTTTCTCAGTTATTGGATAATCTATTTCATATTATGGAAGCATATCTTTCTGTAAGACTCACTGATATATATTATACTGATGCAAATATTAAGTAGGGCATAAAAATAAAATTTATCAAAGATAGATTTTTATGTACTCATATTTAGTCCTTTCATAGCCTCTCTTGTTTAGCAAAGAAAACGACAAAGCACATAAATCAGGCGTGCACTCCCTAAACTCCCCAACTATACAGGTGGTAGTGCAACCATTTCTCCATCCAGTTCAAACTCCTCTGTCCCATCCGGTGAGAAAAGGTAAGTTGGTGGTTTCCATGGAGATTCTTCAAGGCAGGATGGATAAAGTTTCCCCACAGTGCACCGGAAATCTCTCCCTAAGTCCCACAGTACACGTTCAGATATATGCTGCCGCAGAGACCACCGGTCAAGTTCCAGATCATACTGGTAGGTGACGTATTTAGCTCTCTCATTTAAGTGGGTTTCTCGCATGAACACACAAAGAGAATTTGAGATCACAACAGCTCTAACGCAGGGGTCTGAGTACCTCTTAGCAGGGATGTTGGCTGCCATTTTCCACTCGTTTTTATTCACATCGTAAATTTCCACAGTTACTGAAGACCCATCGACAGTGCCAGAGGGGAGTCTTATGCCAGAATTGGTAGCAATGTGCAACCCTCCAATATAGAAAATTTTATCACCAAAAGCTGCAGCTGAAGCAAAAGACCTGGTAGTCTGTCTCATGGCCATTTCCACCCATGAATCAGACCTTGGAAAATAACAGTACATGAGGTTCAGTGTCATCACATAAATGCAGTCATGAACCACAACTGCTGCGCTCCACTGCCAAGCACAAGGCAAAGGGCTTACCATTGTCCACTCATCCTTCTCAGTATCATATCGTTCCACGGTCCTCCGATTAAGTTCTCCACCTACACTGTCTCCTCCAATTGCATAGATATAGCCTTCACAGCAAACCAAAGATGGCTTTATGCGGACAAAAAGCATTGGGGTCTTTGGAAACCAGGTATTTTGCTGTGCATCAAACCAATAAAAGCAATTCACAGTTCTGAAGGCAGTCTGAAGTTTGCTTGTTTTACTGTGATTTGTTTTTGTGTTTTTCAGAGGAACTTGACCACCTGCTATATAGATGTCATTATCAGGAGTTACAACAGTCCCAACCTTCTGCAAATCAGCTGGTGGGCTGCACAGCTTGTAAACTTTTTCTGCTTGGGGGCTGTAACAGACAGAAGAGTAAAGACTACAAGGATTTTCTGAAGATGCCTCAATGAAAATCATCATCTCCTCTTTAGTCATTCCAAGTCTTGGTTTGAAAAACTTGGGCATAGACTTATACAGACCTTGAACCACTACAGACTTGTCATTGGGTGGGAGGCCTTGGAACCAAGCTCTCTGCGTTACTTCTGAAAGTGCATCAATTCTGATTTGGCTAAGAACTGAAGACAAATACTGGGATCGTGATTCTGTGTTGTACTCTAGCCACAGCATAGCAGCTTCGCGAACTGTCTCCTCCTTTTCAACATTTAAATTGTCACTACTGAGGATGTCTATCAGTAGGTCATGTGACAGCTGCATGAACGCTTCCTGGTGATACACAGCAGTGAACTTGTGCTCTACCATTCTTTTAGCACTTTGCTTTAATTCTTCACAACTGAACAGATCAGCAAAACTCAACAATCGCACACAATTCTCTGCATTGATTTTCTTAATTAAGTATTCTCGACAACGCTGTAATACATCTTCTACCTAAAATGGGAGGAAACAAAAGGTTGATAAAGACAGGACAAATTTTACTTTTACTGTAAAACACAAGTATATTAATCAGCTCCCTATACTACGGTTTGTTTTTAGATATGTATGTTTGGGCTAAGAGATAATGCCTTCCAGTAATAATAAAATTATAAGATTATGCATAGTTTTGTATTTCTTCTTGTCCAGTGGCCTACTTAAGTGCCCTATTTAAGAGCTAATAATGTAACATTAAAAAGGCTCTTAAAAATAGCCTTACAGGAAAAGAAAATTTCTGCATAATTTTTTAGGCTTTAAAAAATATATGATTGAGAAAACCAAAGGGAAAACAATGTAAATATATCATAGTACATAAATGATTATCATTTATCATCATAAATGGTTACTGAGGAACCAGAATCTGGTTTTCTCAACATGGACAAGATAGTCATTTATAAAACAAGAAAATCATGCACAATGACTAAGTACCTATTTGCCTTTCTTATCTAGAGAGGTAACAATAAACACATTCATGTGCCGTTGTAAATTACCTACATTTAAATGACCCACCATAGCCATTCTGTTTCCCAGATTTGTTTTTTCTTAAGGAGGAGAAGTAGATCTTGGCTGAATCAGAACTGCTACCTACTATACTTATTCACACAGCACACTAACTAGAAGCAGCTTAGACTGAGAAGTCAGGTTGCTAAGATTGGATGGTCAGTACTTGTATAGTATTAGGGAGCTTTACTTCTCCAAGCTTCAGCTTTCTCTTGTATACAATGGGGAGATCCTTACCAACGATCACAGTAAGGATTAGATGATATCTATATGTCATCTATATAGATAAAGCAGGATATATATCTAAAACATTATACATAACCTAGATAAAACAGTATGTGGCATATAAAAACACTACCACTCCCTGCGTCTAATAATGAAGATCATGTTGGTGTCACAAAATGCCCCATCCCAGGCCTGTCAGGGCAACCCAGTAAAAGAGACAAGAGTCCTGTTTTTCATTTCGTGAGCGTATGCATATGAGTTCACTAACATGTTAGGGAAAAAGTTAGGAACAGTGTTCCTACCTCCAGTAATAAAGTATTCTGAAATTCGTATTTTTTAAATTCCTGGCTTTAAAAAAGGTATTGAAAACTTACAAACTACAGAAAGACAGTGCACATATTGTAGCATTTCCCCCTTTCATGTTTGGATCTAGGTTATGAATGCCCTTGATTCTAAAGCACCAGTGGGCGCCCTGGGTGGCTTAGTCAGTTGAGTGTCCGACTTTGGCTCAGGTCATGATCTCACGATTCATGGGTTCAAGCCCCACATCAGGCTCCACACTGTTGGTGCAGAGCCCACTTGGGATTCTTGCTCTTTCCTCTCTCTCTCTCTCTGACCCTCCCTTGCTAACACTTTCTCCCTCTTTCAAAAGAAATAAACTTAAAAAAAAAAAAAAAAAAAAAAAGCACCACGAAGCTACTATGGCTTCAGTTTCCCCAGAGATGTAGGTACAGTGGGACAATGCACAATTTTCTAAGGAAAAAAAGAGTACAGAATAAAAAAAGGAAGAAAGCTACATAAGACATGGACTATACTCTGGTTCCCAGAATTTCACCCATGTTGATGTTCAGTGTCACTCATACTCATTCACATACGTATGAAGTACCTACTTTTCTAAGGCTTTACAAAAATAAAAAAAGGGCACTTAAATTTAATAAACACTTTTAAAAATTACTTCTACTTAAAATCTAGATTCTCAGGTAAACCAGGCAAAATATGAAACCAGTATGAAATTTTCACCCATCTTTTTAAGTTCCCATCATAAAACTAAAGAAGTTTATTGGCTAATCAAATCCTATTATTTTTCCCATATGCATTTTTTTCCCCTTACACATTTTTTAAAAGTTTTATTTAAGTAATCTCTACACCCAACATGGGGCCCAAACTCAGAATCCCAGGATCAAGAGCCGTCTGCACTTCCTACTGAGCCAGCCAGGCGGAGCTCCCTTATATGCTTTAAAAAGAGAAAATTTGGGGCGCCTGGGTGGCTCGGTCGGTTGAGCATCCGACTTCAGCTTGGGTCATGATCTCACGGTCGGTGAGTTTGAGCCCCGCGTCAGGCTCTGTGCTGACAGCTCAGAGCCTGGAGCCTGCTTCCGATTCTGTGTCTCCCTCTCTCTCTGACCCTCCCCCATTCATGCTCTGACTCTCTCTGTCTCAAAAATAAACATTAAAAAAAAATTTTTTTTTTAATAAATAAAAATAAAAAGAGAAAACTTACCTTCTAAAATCTGCAATAAGAAAATTACATCAATGGAAGACATCACTGATGAAACAATGTTTCTTGACAAAATAAACCAGTTTATGTATATAACAGAGGAAAAACCGCTTACCTGCAGGAAGCAAGCGGTTTCATAAAGCTGTTCGACAGTGCTGTCATTTATTGCCAAGTTACCCGTGTATGCGTATGCTATTATTATCTGTAAGGTGGCTGCATCCACATTCCTCAGGTGCACGTGTGTCTGTTTGCTTTCACTGAGTCCACTCATGAACATGGCCCTACATCAGAATGAGAAACAAAGCTGATGGGTTTAGTGTAAAACCAGCGTAGACCTAAGAAGGACAACTAGATAACATGGGATGTTTATTTAGGGTATTTGCTTATGGACACATTATAAGGAAAGCTTTTGAGGGACACAAGAGAAAAGCATAATAATTCAGTGCCAAAGATATAACTATTCCACCATCTGAGTGGAAACATCAAACTCCTTTATATTCATACAATGGAATACTACTCAGCAATAAAAAGGGAGTACTGATATGTATTATAACACAGATGAACCTCAAATACGTGCTCAATGAAAGAAGCCAGATACAAAAGACCATATGTTGTATGATTCCATTTATATGAAATATCCCTCCCCCAAATAAATGCAGAGACAAAAGGGAATTAGTAGTTACCTAGGGCTATGGGTAAGAATGGTGAGTCATTGTAAATGGGCACAAGGTGAGTGCAATGTTTCAAGTTAGATTGTAGAAATGGTTGTGCATCTCTATAAATACACTAAAATGCATTTAATTATACCCTTAAGATAGGTGGATTTTATGGTATGTAAATTATATCTCAATAAAGCTGTTAAAATTGTGATTTACTCAAATTGATTTCCTAAAACTATATGGGACAATTTCCTAAAAACCTATTATATACAATACATACAATGAAGTATAACTCGGCAATCAAAAAGAATGAAATCTTGCCATTTGCAACTACATGGATAGAACTAGAGAGTATTATGCTAAGTGAAATCAGGGAAAGACAAGTATCATATGACTTCACTCATATGAGGACTTTAAGAAAGAAAACAGATGAAGATAAGGGAAAGAAAGCAAAAATAATATAAAAACAGGGAGGGAGACAAAACATAAGAGACCCTTTATATATTTTTTTTTTAATTTTTTTTTTCAACGTTTATTTATTTTTGGGACAGAGAGAGACAGAGCATGAACAGGGGAGGGGCAGAGAGAGAGGGAGACACAGAATCGGAAACAGACTCCAGGCTCCGAGCCATCAGCCCAGAGCCTGACGCGGGGCTCGAACTCACGGACCGCGAGATCGTGACCTGGCTGAAGTCGGACGCTTAACCGACTGCGCCACCCAGGCGCCCCGAGACCCTTTATATTTAAGAGAGCAAACAGAGGGTTGCTAGAGGGGTTGTGGGAGGGGGGATGGGCTAAATGGGTAAGGGGCTTAAGGATTCTACTCCTGAAATCATTGTTGCACCATGTGCTAACTAACTTGGATGTAAATTATAAACAATAAATAAATTATAGAAAAAAAAAAGAAAAAAAAATCTATTATATACAGGAAACAATGCCAAAAGGCAATTAGTGTTGTAGAGAATACAAAACATAACACCCAAACGTAGGTGAGAGATGAAAAAACAATGCAAAGAGTATTACCGTATGCATAAAAGAGAAAAGTCTGTGGTGATCAAAAGTGGGTATGACAACAGCACTAGCTTGGGCCCCTGAAGGACAAGATGAGGAAGGCCTTCACCAATGGATAAAACAGTGAGGGCAGAACATAACTGTTTTTTTCAGGGGCATGGCTGAACATAAGGGTTCATGCAGGAGACTGGAAAGCAAACTGGAAAAATGAGTGGCAGTCAGATCACAGAGGGCTTTTAGAGGCCTAGGAGGGGCGTGCCTGGGTGGCTCAATAGGTTGAGATTCCTGACTCTTGATTTCAGCTCAGACATGATCCTAGGGTCGTGGGATCTAGGACTGCATCAGACTCTGTGCTGAGCGTGAAACCTGCTTAAGATTCTCTCTCTCCTACCCCTCTCCCTGGCTCACACTCTTTCTCCAAAATAAAAAATGGAGACATAGGAGTCTGAGATTTTTCTTATAGTGAGAACACTGAAGGGTTTTGTGCATGAATTTATCAGTATAATAATATGTATTGTAGAATGAATACTCTAGTGACAGACCTCAAGTGGCCAAAGGGTAGAGACAGGCAAATGGGCTATGAGTCTACTGCAATAATCTAGATGAGGAGTAAGAAGAACCTGACCCAGGGTGGCAGAAAAGGATACAAAAGCTATCACAATGAATCAAGATCTGGTGATTTTCTGAACATAGGGAAAGGAATAGAGTAGGAAGTAGATAGGGAAATAAAGCTACTTATTTTCAAATCATTGCCTAAAAAAATAACTGCTAGCCACGGAGAGAAAAATTTTAAGATCACAGAACTGTAAGTCAAGTTAATCCTGGGAAAAGGAGGAGTTAAATTTTGGATTTAAGGTAAGGGCACTTGAGTCAAGTGGAAATAATACAATAATCGGTTAAGTATTTAATATTAATGAAACTCTGGGGAAGATTAGGAATTAATACAGTAAGCAGTGGGGGTGCATGGTGGTTCAGTCGGTTAAGTGTCCAACTCTTGATTTCAGCTCAGGTCATGATCTCAAAGTCGTGAGACTGAGCCCCACGTTGGGCTCTACACGGAGCATGGAGCCTGCTTAAGACTCTCTCTCTCTCTCTCTCTCTCTCTCTCTCTCTCTCTGTCTCTGCCCCTCTCCCCTGCTTGTGCAAGCTCTCTCTCTAAAAATGCACACAAAAAAATTGGTGGGCTGTGAATTCTCCACAAAGTGACATGTGTTAAAGATGAATATCTGAGGGTGACTAAAAACCTCAAAAGAAAAATGCATCCAGAATCCCAATGACCAACCTGAGGTAAAGTTCAATTACGATAAAAAAAGAAAAAAGAATGACAGAAGGTCAAGAAAAGATTCATCAGAGAAATAAGCAGTCTGGTACCATGCTACTTAGGACAAGAGAGGTGGGGTGTCAAAAACTAGAATCAAGGACCGCAAAGTCACTGGTGACTACCTAATTGCTTTCATGGTATAGCTCAGAATGAGGAGGAAGGACAGCAGCTAAACTTCAGGCAGTGAAGGAGAGGAAGAGTGGCACAAACAAAATCAATCATGGTAGCTAATGACATCCTCCTCAAAAATACAGGATGACCATAAATAAGCCTGAGTACTGGAGAAGAGGAAGTGTTCTTAGAAAATATCCAAGACGTGACGACAAACTCTTTAAAAACACACACACACACACACACACACACACACACACATATTTAATGTTTACTTATTTTGAGAGAGAGAGAGAGAAAGGCAGAGAGAGGGAGAGAATTACAAGTAGGCTCTACACTGCTGGTGCAGAGCCCAACATGTGGCTCAATCCCATGATCCATGAGGATCACAGCCTGAGCCACAGTCAAGAGTGGGATGTTCAATTGACTCAGCCACCCAGGCGCCCCTAAAAACACCTATAACTAACTGGCTTCACCTGTTTGACATGAGAATGGGAGATAACCAAAAGAAGCCTGAAAAAGAACTGTAAGAGCTCTGAGTAAAAATGGAAGACTAGGGATCAGGTGGTTTATATGTCTATTCCAGCAGAAGGCAGTAATTTTGGAAAAGAGAAAGGGCAAGAGAACAGCTGACTATACAGACAACATTGAGACTGGCTATTTCTACATCATGGTTTTATAACACCAGAAATACGGACATCTGTGAAGGAGCTGAGCTTGCTGAAGACCAAAGATAGAAGCCTAGCCAACTGATTATAAAAATTTTCTTTTTTAAAGTTTGTTTATTGATTGATTGATTGATTGATTGAGAGACAGCACTCAAGCAGGGGTGAAGCAAGGAGAGAGAATCTCAAGCAGTCTCAGGCTATCACTGCAGAGCCGGACATGGGGCTCAATCTCACAAACAGTGAGATCATGACCAGAACTGAAACCAAGAGTAAGCTTAACCGACTGAGTTACCCAGGCGCCACATGAAAATTTTAAACGTTTTTAAGAAAGAGTAAATACTGAATTACATATTATATATGAAATATGGAAAAGTACCACAGTGGAAGAGGTGCTGAGTAATTCTCAAGTTAATCTCTCATTTGGGGTCTAAAATGAACTGTAAATGTTACTAAGACGTACTGTTTCAGAGGTTCTACTGATTCTTGGTGGGATGTAACTGGTAACTTAAACTACAAGGAAAGATGTATGTAACCCAAAAGGAAGAATTTCCAATAGTAAATTTCTACGGACTAGTATTATACATAAAGATATACTAAAATCAACGAACCTGAAAGAATCCAACTGAAGAACACTTGGGAAAAGATCAAATTATTATTGTGGAAATACAGGATAATCTACCCACTCCAGAGGAAAGGTATATATGGGAGGAAGAAATATAAAGGACTGTTTTCATCTTGGGGATTATAAAAGCAGCCCAGACACAGGATTTTAAAGATGTGTGGCTTTAATCACAAATATGTATCAGACTATTCCTCCTACTTATAATTATTTCTACTTAATTCTACTTCTTATTATCTGATTTGCTTTAGAGAGAATATATTTTCTCACAAGACCAAGGATGCTAAAAAAGGGAACTAGCCATTGAAAAGGAAATAACAGTAGCCTTAAGAAGACTGTGTTGTCTTTAAGACTGTAACGTTATTGAGGGGCACCTGGGTGGCTCAGTCGGTTGAGTGTCCGACCTCAGTTCAGGTCATTATCTCATGGTCTGTGAATTTGAGCCCCTCGTCGGGCTCTGTGCTGACAGCTCAGAACCTGGAGCCTGCTTCGGATTCTGGGTCTCCCTCTCTCTCTGCCCCCCCCCCCGTCTCAAAAATAAATAAAAACATATAAAAAAAATTAAAGACTAACATTATTGAAAGATTTAAGTCTCCTGGTCTTCAGGAAAATCAATTCTAACCCACTTAGTTAAAGATAAACAGCCTCATGACTAGAGAATTTAAAGAACAGTGTGTTACCTATCACAAATAAACTTAATGAGAAAGGAAAAAAAAAAAAGGGAAGACATCTACAAAAACGCAAGTTTACTTCCTGATCAAGATGATGACCATACAGAGAATATTATAGATGGAATTTCTGCACAGATTTAAAAATCAGACTAGATGACTGCTAAGGTCATTACCTTTACAAAAGATTCTGTTCTATGATTAAAAATATCAATCTGAAAATCCACAACTAAGGCATAAAACTCTTTCTAATAATGGGTAATCAATTTATAATTAATGGCCATTAAAAAGGGACAGCTAATAACTCTTGGTATTGACTGAATCTGTAACTTCAAATTTCTAACACCATCTACTAAGCCAACAGATCTGAAAAAAAACACTGACCATCACAATCATTTGGTAAGTTTTTAAATATATAAAAATTCTTGAACTCTAACCCTGACTCACTGAATCAGAATGTCTAGGTTTGAAATCCAAGAACCTCTATTTGTAGAAGCACTTGAGGATTCTGATGATCAACCAAGTTTTAGAATCACTGTTTGCAAATATGCTAAGCTTTCTAAGAAAATCAATGTCTGAAATTACATGAAAAATCCACAGCTTAACCTGAAACAATCGCAGGCACAGGAAAGATAAATAGCATTGGGCTTTAACTTCGGGAATCATCAGGAGATGTGCCACATTAAGAAATGTAAAGTTCTGAGGCGCCTGGGTGGCTATCGGTGAAGTCTAACTCTTGATTTCAGCTCAGGTCATGATCTCACAATTCGTGAGATCAAACCTTGCATTGGGCTTTGCACTGGCAGTGTGGAGCCTGCTTGGTATTTTCCCTCTCTCTCAAAATAAATAAACATTTAAAAAATGTGAAGTTTCTACACCTTCAAGTATGTTAACCTTATAAAGTCAACATTAAACCTGCCCTGTCTATAGCTGACACTAAAGAACAGCAGAAATTAACTTTCACAGCTGATCCCCACTTATGACTACTAATATTTGTGGTAGTATTATACTGGTCCACATTTAACTCATCTTTATTGACCCTGTCCCTTTCAAATATTAAGTAAAAATTCAACCTAAGGGCAAAACACAAATAAAAGAATTTCTATGACTGTGCTTCCATTCTTCTCACAAAACACACAATAAAGAGAAACCTACTAAAAAGGTTAAAAGTTGCAGAAGATCATAAAAATGAAAAGTTAAGCTTTATTTACTTGCTATTACAAATAAATCAGCTTCTAAATTTTGATGCATAGAGAACAATAGTATTAATTACTAAATATTTAAATCTGGCAAGGAGTCTGGTAAGGCTAAAAGGATATCATAAATGATAATAGTAAACTAAGAGTGAGAAAAAGAAACACATTTTTGCAAAGGAAATAAAGTCGTTAACACGCCTAAACAGCAACAATTATCCTCGAAAAGTTATCGTTCAGCCTACTACAACTCTTACATCAATGACTATTCTTTTCTTTTTTTTTTTTAATTTTTTTTTTTAACATTTATTCATTTTTGAGAGTGAGAGAGACAGAGCATGAGCAGAGGGCAGAGAGAGAGGGAGACACAGAATCCGAAGCAGTCCCCAGGCTCTGAGCTGTAGCACAGAGCCCGACGTGGGGCCTGAACTCAGAGTGTGAGATCGTGACCTGAGCTGAAGTCAGACCCTTAACTGACTGAGCCACCCAGGTGCCCCTGACTACTCTTTTCTGAATGTAATATTTTAAAATCTCAACAGCAAATAAAAATTATTCATTTCTTAAAAAAATTTTTTTTTAACGTTTATTCATTTTTTGATAGAGACAGAGCGTGAGTGGGGGAGGGCTAGAGAGAGACACAGAATCTGAAGCAAGCTCCAGGCCCCGAACTGACGGCACAGAGCCCGATCCGGGGCTCGAACTCACAGACTGTTGAGATCATGACCTGAGCTAAAGTAGGACGCTTAACTGACTGAGCCACCCAAGCGCCCCTCATTTTTCTTTATCTTTTAATGGCAAAACAGCATTCTGAATCTTTTTGCCTCCCCACAATGAAAACTTTACCGGAGTTAATTTCAACAAATTTCTTGTATTTAAACCTTTGCAAAAACTTCTTTTTCCTGTCCTTTACTTAAACATGCAAGGAAGTGATTTGGCAAGCACCATGCCATTGGAATAGAAAGTTTAAGCAAAACATTAAGATGTCGTTTTTTTTTTTAACTGAAACGTTTAAAAGAATTCCCATTAAAACATTAAAATAAGCTAACATTCTACATTTGAAATTACAAGCCAAGCAAGATTTAAGTACTTACCTAAAATAAGAGCTACATGTTGCAAGAACCATCTTATGACAAGGGAATTCAGTGCCCTCAACAATTAACACTATGTCAGTAAACAACTGCTGTTCATAAAACAGTTTTAACTGTTCCAACAAGGACACAGCATATTCAGTATTGATCTGCCTCTCGTCTTGAGTGGACATGACTGTATTCCATTAATATCTCCCGGAACAGATTGGAAAAGTCAGTCTTACTGATGGAAGGTCAAGTGAATGCTTCAGAAATAAAGAAAGGAGAAACTCTGCTTGCTGTTATCTGTAGCATTCAGAATCAAGACTGACACATTCACTAATGAACAGTTTCTTGTTATAGGCTTAGAATCACTCCTAGGTCATCCTGTGTTAATTAGGTTCTTCAGTTTTCCAACAGTCTGCAGACGTCTTGCTCAAATTTACAATTGTTGTGCAGCTCATGAGTTAAAGAGAGTAACACACGAGGTAGATTTTGTGGTGACATCCTATGTTTTGTGGATCCTCTGGAGAAACTTAAAAAAAAAAAAAAAAAAAAAAAAAAAAGTTCAGTTAGAGTATGTAGGCCAGTACATTTTTAGAATACAATGCTTAAAATAGCAGATTTAAATATAAATCATATTTATTCAAAGTTCAACTTCAAACATTACCATAAAAACGAAACATGACAAAAGGTACATTTCTTGATTTTTTTTTTTTTTTCCGAGAGAGAGACTGCACACAGGAGCACAAGCAGGGAGGGGGCACAGAGAAAGCAAAAAAGAGAAAGAGGGAGAGCGAAAGAGAGAGAAAGAGGGAGAAAGAGGGAGGGGGAGGGAGAGAGGGAGAGAATGAATTTCAAGCAGGTTCCATCCTCAGTGCGACACCCAACACAGGGCTTGATCCCATGACCCTGGGATTACGACCTGAGCTAAAATCAAGAGTTGGATGCTCAACCAACTGAGCCACCCAGGGCCCCCTTGAGAAAAGGGATATTTAAAGTCTATTACATTTAAAATTAAAAAGACTGGGAAAAAATAATATTTATAGTCTTAAATTAACTTTTTGTCTTCTCTACAAAATACAAACATCCTAGAAAGTAAGCAGCATATCAATAAGCATATATTTTAAAGTTACTTAAAAATAAAGAATTACCAACAAAGCCAAATACACTAGTTATTTGTTTAGTGGCAATACATGACCATAATTTAAGAGAAAAAGAAAACAAAACAAAACCCTTTCTCTTGCGTGGAGAATCTCATTTTGGGAAATATATTCTAAATATACTTACAAACGCTTTATATTTAATATAAATTAACTATATGGTAAACATTCCATTTGTTAATTTCCAAACTATATATATATACATATATATACGTGTGTGTGTATTTTAAGTTATTATTTATTTATTTTGAGAGAGACAGCATGAGCAGGGGAGAGGCAGAGAGAGAGAGAGAGAGAGAGAGAGAGAGAGAGAGAGAATCCCAAGCAGGCTCCAAGCTGCCTGTTATGGGACTCAACCTCACAAAAGTGTGAGATCATAATCTGAGCCAAAACCAAGAGTCTGACACTTGACTGAGCCACCCAGGCACCCCAAAACTATATACTTTTTAAATCTGTAGTTCAGTTCAGTAAGGGTAGCATAGGGAGTATATCTCTTTGTCCAGTGGTGGTTCCTTCCTAGAAATCTTTTTAAGAGTATAGAATTTTCCGGGGGGGGGGGGGGGGGGTACAGAAAACCCTTTTTGAAACCAAACATGATAAAGAGACATGTGTTCCTACATGGAAGACTCTATATTATACGAATATGAATGTTCTCCAAAATGTATAAATTTAATACAAATCCAACCTAAATCCTATTTGCAGAAAATTCATCTGGAAGAATGCACAGCAGTTGCCAAGATATTTGAGGGGAACGGAAGGCAAGTTTTTCTTTGTGACTCTTGTCAATAGTAAAATGTATTAAAAATCTACAATAAACCCAAGTAAATATAAGAAATTAGATATGCTAAACACTGGCATTTTAAAATAGGAAAACTGGCTTATTTCAACAAATAATGTTGGAACAACTGGCTAACCACTTGAAAGAGGGGGGAAAAAAAACCTCTACATTTTAGTCCTATTGCATACCATTCATCAAAAGAAATTCCAACTGAATTAAAATTTAACTTTGGCAAAGGAATTACAAATCAGGAAAAGAAGAGATAAAACCCACACAGAATTACTAAATAGCTAAAACTATCACTTCTTTTCTAATTAGATGACTCTTAGTTCCCATAATGAGAAAAATCAAGTACTATTGACATGAAACCTATAAATAATACCGTGATTGGAACCACTAACACTTTTTCTCACAAAGTATCTCCCATATGTCAAAGAGAAGATCACATTGTACTTCCTGCCAAACTATACTATTACACGAACTGCTAACTTGATATACACTGTCAAATTTCCAGCCAACTTAACTCTGAACGTAACTAAAACAGGTGCAAAGGCAGAGAGAGACTTTGGGTCATTTAAGGTAACGACTTTGCTCTTCCAGATTTGAAAGTTACACTATAAATCTAAGTTCTACTACTATAACCTCTAAAGCTAGTAATACCTAAAATCACTGGCTATTTTCACATATCAATAATGCAAGGCCCAGTGAGGGTATGGAGAAAATGAGCATTCTTACACAGAAGTGTAGGTCAAGTCATACCTACAAGCTCTTATTCAAAACTCTTAGGGCTAGAGAGGCACCTGGGTGGCTCAGTCGGTTAAGCATCTGTCTTCAGCTCAGGTCATGATCTCGCGGTTCTTGGGTTCAAGCCCTGCACTGGGCTCTACACTGACAGCTCAGAGCCTGGAGCCTGCTGTGGATTCTGTGTCTCCCTCTTTGCCCCTCTCCTGCACGCATTCTCTTGCTCTCAAAAATAAATAAACATTAAAAAAAATTAAAAAAAAAAAACTCTTAGGGCTAGATATGTTCTGGAATTTAGAATTTTTCAGGTTTTATAGAGATAACGTGGTACATGTATCATGTATTACAAGACTCTCTCAAAGAGTCTGGCACAACACTCCATAATTGAACATACTACTATCTTTACTGTGGGAAATATGAACAGTGTGAAAATAATACTATAAATAGCCTCGTGTTACTTCAGGTTGAGTTCTGCTAGTTTTTCTTAAAACTTGATTTTAAGAGTTTTCTGAATTTCAGAACTGCAAGTGAACTATTACAGAAAGCATAGTATTTGGCATTGTAAATGCTGACTATCCCAATCTATTAATTCTACCTCTAGAAATTTATCTTACAGAAATGCATGCATTGATAAACTGAAAGTCCTAACCATAGCTGCAAGATCCAAAATCATCCTCATCCATATTTAAATCAGGTGACAAGAACTGGCAGTCTGGGCCAGGATGGATTTGGATCCCACTGCTAGACCCCAGAATTCCTTGCAGGCTAGCTGTACAGACTAGACTCACTCTGGTTATTTCTTTAACTTCATATTATGACTTGATTTTTTTGTAGTGACTTGATTTTTTGAAAGGACTTTTTTAGGCCTGTTTTGTTAAGTCTCTTACTAGATTTAATTTTTTTTTTAATCATACACATGATGCCACAGTAAAACAACTGAAGATGCTTTTAGAAAATTACACCATGAGCCAGCTTTATGTAATCCTCAGTATGGCTGCATTATACACCCCTAGTCCCCACACCTTACTTTGTAATCTGGAGTACATTTTCTTCCTGATAGGGCATTTTTTATTTAGGATATCTTAATATTAAAATAGGCAGAAAAAAGAGGTACCTAGGTGACTCAATCAGTTAAGTACCTAACTCTTGATGTAGCACAGATCATGATCTCACGGTTTTGTGAGTTTGGGTCCTAAGCTGGGCTCTGCACTGGCAGCACGGAGCCTGCTTGGGATTTTCTGCCTCCCACTCTCTGCCCCTCACCTGCTCGCTTGTGCTCGCTCTAAATAAATAAATAAATAAATAAATGTTTAAAAAAATAAAGTAGGCAGAAAAAGTTATTTAGATATATTAAATAAGTGTAATAATTTGAACACCTGTATCTAGTACAATTCAAAATAAAACTTCTCTGAGACCAGAGACTTTAAATATGTGAAAATATGTAAAAACGTGAAAAGTTGCAAAGTTTAAGATGACCAACCAACAACCTTCAAACGCCCGTAACATGAATATTTACAGAATCCTTTTCTCCTAGAAACAATACTTGAAATCAATACCCTAAAAATATTTCACAAAGCCTGTATTGTATTACTTAACTTCACCAGTGATTTAACATATTTTATGAATTTTCTTTTTAATAAATATATTGTGTCATGTATCACTCTATGTCATACCTAAAATTAGCTTCAAAGTAAGTCACACATCTTGTTATCTGCAGAAGTTAGCAGTTAGTTACCCACAGACTAATTCCCAGGCATCAGGGAATTATTTTTCTATCACAAATCAATGGCTACTTAAATTTAACTCAACAAATGTTTACTGAGTATTTATTAAGTGCTGGTCATTGTACTAGAAATACTCAGACGGAGGGTTGCCAACCACTAGAGCTCCAAAATACCATATGCGTTTATTCTTACTATAGATTACAGCCAAAACCATGATTATCATTTAAAAAAATGGTGTTTTAAAGACCAGTTATTGTAGACAAAAGCTAAAAAGGTGCAAATGGGTAAAGTGAGCTGCGTATAAGAAACGCTTTTCTTAAAATCCACCTGTCTTGATCTTTCATTTCAAAACTTCTGATAATACAAGAAATTTTATTCTTTACCATAAGAAAAACTGTAATACAAGTAAAATGAGCAAAGGAGGTAGTTGGCATTTGATTCCACTAACAGTGGTTCATGTTGCAGAAAGAGGAAAAAACTTAGTGAAGACTTTTTTCAATCCTTCTGTTTATTAACATATGCAATGATTATCTAATTTGAAAAAAAAAACTTTTAAAGGGTATACTACTTTCTCTTATCACGAAGACAAAATATTTCAGAGGCTTTGTAAGTTATAAAGCCTCTGTCCCAAATGCTTAACTCTGTTTTTGTAGTGTCAAAGTGGCAAAAGGCAGCATGTAAACAAATTGGCATAAAACTCATTTCCAAAAACAGGCTGCAGACCACATGTACCTATCTCTGCTTCAGACTGCTTCTTGATCAAATATTAAGAATCAGTGATTAAAATACATAACTCAGGTTGTTATCTCCTAGAAGGTCTTCCCTTTAGATCACAATAACAGGGGGAAAACATACACCTTAAATGCTTAAAAGTTGAATTAAATGTAATTCTTAATCTAACCTGTATATGTTCCACTTTCTCTTCAATAAAAATATTTTAACATCTGTTCCCTAACACACACCTGCTTTCCCCGCCTGCTTTTCCCCAGGTTCAGTGGATTTCTGAAACACTTTCTCTTTTATGCAGTGTGAGTACTCTTTATTAAGGTTAAAAACAAACAAGGGGCACCTGAGTGGCTCAGTTGGTTAAGCAAGAGACTTCAGCTCAGGTCACGATCTCATGGTTCCAGATTCCAGCCCTGCATAAGGCGTGCTCCTGTCAGCATAGAGCCCTCTTTGGATACTGTGTACCCCTCTCTCCCCTGCTCATTCCCTTGCTCTCTCTCTCTCTCAAAAATAAATACTTAAAAAAATAAAAATAAATAAAAATAAAGTACATTCGTCTACAAGATAATCTGCTAGGAAAAAAACACAGTGAGAACTATATAGTCAAAATCACTTATTTTCTATTTTATCAACTACAATAACTACACGCAGTTGAGAAATAGAATATGTATACAAGATAATTTTTGTGTAAAGAGATACATTTTAAAGTCCTATATTTGAGGGGCGCCTGGGTGGCTCAGTCGGTTGAGCGTCTGACTTTGGCTCATGATTTGGCTCAGGTCATGATCTCGCGGTCCGTTGAGTTCGAGCCCCGCATCAGGCTCTGTGCTGACAGCTCAGAGCCTGGAGCCTGCTTCGGATTCTGTGTCTCCTTCTCTCTGCCCCTCCCCCACTTGTGCTCTGTCTCCCTCTGTCTCTCAAAAATAAATAAATGTAAAAAAAAAAAAATTTAAAGTCCTATATTTGAAAGCTGGTCATAAGAAATATTCCACGGCGAAAAATGACGAGAGTAAGAAATGGGAGTTGTACAAACACGATATAAAAAAATTCAGAATGTACTAAAGTGCACTGTAGTTTGACATAAAAACTATGGATATTCTAACATTTTCTTTAAATGTCTATTTTTTTAAAAAAATTTTTTAACGTTTATTTATTTTTGAGACAGAGAGAGACAGAGCATGAACGGGGGAGGGGCAGAGAGAGAGGGAGACACAGAACCGGAAGCAGGCTCCAGGCTCTGAGCCATCAGCCCAGAGCCCGACGCGGGGCTCGAACTCACGGACTGGGAGATCGTGACCTGAGCTCAAGTCGGATGCTTAACCGACTGAGCCACCCAGGTGCCCCTAAATGTCTATTTTTTTTTTAATTTTTTTTTCAACATTTTTATTTATTTTTGGGACACAGAGAGACAAAGCATGAACGGGGGAGGGGCAGAGAGAGAGGGAGACACAGAATTGGAAACAGGCTCAGGCTCTGAGCCATCAGCCCAGAGCCCGACGCGGGGCTCGAACTCACAGACCGCGAGATCGTGACCTGGCTGAAGTCGGACGCTTAACCGACTGCGCCACCCAGGCGCCCCCTAAATGTCTATTTTTGAGAGAGACAGACAGAGGGCAATCAGGGGAAGGGCACACACACGCGCGCGCGCGCGCGCACACACACACACACACACACACACACACACACACACACACACACACAGAATCTGAAGAGGCTCCAGGCTCCAAGCTGTCAGCACAGAACCTGATGCAGGGCTCCAACTCACGAACTGCAAGATCATGACCTGAGCCAAAGTCAGACGCTTAACCGAATGAACCACCCAGGCACCCCTCTAAATTCTTTTCCTAACTTATGGGTTCATTTCAACGTTTTTCAGTGATCTACCTGACAGCAGAGAACAACAACAATGAATAATGTTAGAATGCCACGTACAGGAGATCTTTTCTTCTACTCTCTACCCATGGACTTTCTGCAAAAAATCAGGGGACAAAGTCCAACTTATTCTTAAATCTAAGGACTTCCTATAAAAGTAGGAAATTTATATTATGACTGAGAGAGAAAAAGGAAAGCAAAAGTTTTGGTTCTAATACATTATTTCTCTAGGCTACCCAAGCTTCCAAGGTACTTTGAGTGGATTCCACCACACAAAATAGTTTCAAAAGGAACAAGCACTGCTATTACATGATCATCAGAATTAAATCAGTCAGCAATTCATATTAATATGCACAATTCTATTTAAAAATGTGAAACACCTCATGAGAAATTATTTCAACAGATTTTCCTCAAATAATCAACATGACTATAAAATAAACCTTCATAGAGCCAACCTGTTTTATACTTTCATCATTAAATCAGAAATATAGAAAATCCAACTTTAAAATTACTCGTACTCCAGAAGTTTAATCTAGTTGTCTGAAATCCTCACTTCATTTTCCTAAAAAAATAACAGTATTACAAAAAAGGTGGTTAAGTCATGAGGCTCCAAAAGCCAACATATGCCCCAAAATGTTATCTATAAAGAAAATCTACACAAAGTACACGCTGTAATAATGACAATTAAAGAGATAACAGTAACAATAGGGGCGCCTGGGTGGCTCAGTACTTCTGCTCAAGTCATGATCTCACAGTGAGTGAGTTTGAGCCACACATCCTCCAATATGTGCTGTCAGCACAGAGCCCACTTTGGATCCTCTGTGCCCCCCCACCCCGCCGTCTGCCCCTCCCCTGCTTGTCTGCTCCTCCCCTGCTTACGCTCTCAAAATAAATAAACTGGAAAGAAATAGTAGCAATTTATATTGTATAGATTCTGAACATTGACTTTAAAGGAACAGAAACCAAGATTAATTGGAGAAAGGCTTGAAATATTGAAATTTTAAAAGTTAACTCCAAACACTCAAAAGATTTCAGAGGTTGATGGCAAAGGGTTCTATTAGGGGGAGAGGAGCTTTCAAATTTCACTCTGAAACCTAGTTTTCAACCCCACAGGTGTGTCATTTGCAGTACCCTTCCACTGAGTAGCTAAGAAACACAAATAGAACATTTTCCAACGCTAACCAGGCAAAACCGAGAAGATAAAGGAAAGAATAAAGGATTAAATACCTGCTGCAGGTGAAAATGAGACTGATTAGCAATTAAGTGAGTTGTGTATGTTAAATGAAATTAAAAGATGGAAGGAGGTTGCCAACAAGGACTACACAGAAAATACATAAAGGATGAAAGAGGAAGGGCAGTGAACTATAGATCATGTATGAAGCACTTTCCAGTTTTATATTTTTAACTTAGATGGTGCTGCATCTTCCAATGCCACAAATGCCAATACAAAAGATTGAAGACTTCTTGGAAAGGATCCAAGGCATTCTGAACGCCAAGTATTGCCAAAAAATTAAGAGCATGAACTGTGGAGCTGTGAAAGCCCAATTCTTCAACTAGTTGTGTGACCTTTTGTAAGTTATTTACTTTCTGTGCCACAATATGCTAATTGGTAAAATGGAAGATAAAAACAAATCTCTTCTCAGTGAGCTGAATAAATTAATTTCATAAAGATCTTCGGATGATGCTTGACACAGAACCCTACCACATAAACCTGCAGTTATATTATTAATGCAGTCACTGGCCAGGCTTTTTGTGGCACTTTCCCAGCTCCTGAATCTCCACACCTATACAGGTCCAGGCGTCCCAATTACAAAGTCTCAGTACTCAAACACGGTTCTCTTTTTACCAGGGGTGAAAGGGATCTTAAAAAACATTCATTCAAAGATTTAGGGAGTGTTTTGATGGTACAAATCACAGAACAAACTGGCTCAACAAAGACTAATCTTGAAAGGGCCGATGCCAGTGCAAAAAAACTAAAGGAGAACCAGGAAGCACCAGTCACAAAACAAAACTTTGTTGGTATCAATGAGGCAATAGATTTCTCCTCAGGGAGGACAAAAAAGATTGGTGCCAAGAAGCTCGCTTTCAAGTTAACAAAACCATCCTGACAGTTGAGAATATTTGGAAGACCGCTTGGTCTTTAGACTGATTGTCAACCACTACACAAACAGTATTTTTTGGAGGCGTGACAAACATCAATTAAAAAAAAAATACCTTGCCTTTTAAAGACTTTATAAAGTTTGATAAATTTCAGTATAGCTTCCCCTATTCTAACCAAATTAAGAGCTCAGGTCTATTCCTTTCCAACCACAATGAAAAGACTACAGGACTCCACCAAGTCAATTATGCTCAGCACCCTAAGTAAATTCAGATCACAAGTATAAGCTCCTATATACTACATTACGATTAGTAAGTTACTTCACTTTTTAAAAATTAAACAAGAACAACAAAATATTAAATGAGAACATAAAGGAGATGCTACCTGTGATAGAATAATCATATGAGTATAGTATGTCCTTGTATTTTGGATATCATTTTTCGATTTTTCCTCTCAGCTCTACATAGTGACTTAAGAAAGCTGGAGAAATACAGGCTAAAGAAAAACTGACCTTAACTTTTTCACTAGGATTTCACTTTCCATCAAGTCAAAAATATTTTCAATCACAACAGAAGAAAATATTTCCCAGACATTCAAACATACTCATAAGGTCATTAAGGGCACAGCCAGTTTATGATTATGACTACTGAAGTTTCTCAGTTTATATCCCAAAAAATAAACTGAGGAATACTTAGAATCCTCTGCCTACCATGGAAGCCACCGCCATGTCACCATTTGTCAGAGGTGTGGAAGTAGAGCAAAGAAAGTGAAGAATTTTAAAAGCTTCTCTCATTAAATTATATTTTCTCCAAATCTTCTACAACAATCCCTTCTCCTCCCACACTGAGAAAATCTAGGTCCTGCAAATTCTGGGCAAAGGAACCAGGAGTAATCTTCAAATATTTAAAAAATTATTTGCAATCAACCTGTCATTTTTTATACTGAGTTAAATGTTACTTGCTGTATTCAAACTGCACAAAAGTGAAAACGATAAAGCTGATATATAATGAAGAACTCTGATATTTTCATTCATATATTTTATGACAGTAAGACAAATCCTTTTTCCTGGCCTTAGGAAAGTGGGCAATGAGAAAAACAACTCTTGTCTAAATAAATGTGTAAAATCTCTTGGCTTTTCAGACTGCATTCAAATTTCTAGGAATTCAATGTTCAGTGTTTAAAATTTACGAAATAGTTCATCATTTCCATTAACCAGGAGAAAGAGAATCTATAGAATTGTGTGGACTTAAGCACTATGACCCGCTATTCCAACCCACCTCCTTAGAGCCCCATGAATAACTAAAGCTAACAGATCTTATTTATGGTAACGCTTCCTATGAGAGCAAACAAAAAGGGGAGAAGTTACTGTACTTAAAACTCCTTCCTACAAAACTCCGTGTAGAGAAATTAGCACTAGGTGTCAGGGTGTGAAGATAAAGCATGCACAACAGAAATGCTACAGTCCTGTATAGCTGATCAACAGACAACTTCTTGAGAATTTCAGGGCCCAATGTAAAGGGTTTTCAACAAGCAGCAGAACAACAAAAGATCAGTGTGAAGAATACGCTTAACGTTAGTTACCAACCAGATGAGAAGAATACCAAATATCACACGGCCAAAACTAGAAAATAACGGCCTAGTTGGATTCTTCAATTTATTTCAGGTCAGAAAAAAAAAAAAGTCCTCTTGAAAAAACGTTACCAAAGGTTAACTAAGTCACTCACAACCGCAAGAGATTTGAATACTCAAATTCAGGCAAAAATTCACAACTCAGAGGGAAGGAAAAAACAAAAAGAGAAGAAACAAACCACCCCGGTAATTAGTTGCTTCAATAAAAGAAAATATAATTTTGGTCAGACCACATTACTGATAGGGTTTTGTTTCTGAATGCCTGAATGTTCAGTGAGCCAGACGTACAGATTCATGTATAAACAACACGTGACCAGTCCTGTACCCTACATTTTTACAAGGCTAAGTGATCTAGAAGATAAATACTGCATACAAACGTGCCCTTTTAAAGTTAATTTTACATTTGTGTTCTTTTTCTATTTTCACTTGAAAGGACCACAGTAGTAGCGGACAATTCTAGGGATCTGTAGCCCATGGAGTATGTACTCCTCTCCCTTTAAGGTCGCTGTAAAAGGAGATCTTAGATTGCTAAACTAGAATACAAAAGACGTTAACTCCGGAATAACTGCTCCAAATCAAATCAAAGGATATTCTTCTACTTCACGGTTTGTCAATTCATAGGGAGAGGGAGGTGGTCGAGTTCAAATAAGTTAACGATTTCACAGTCTAAAGTAAACACGTACACAATTTTGTTTCAAAGGGCAGCTTCTGCTTTCTTTTTAAAATCGTTAGATCATAATGGGACCTCTGCTAATTTACACATCTCCTGCTTACTTCAGATATACTGGGAAGAAACAAAATGCAAGGAAGGGCTTGCCCTTCTCCGGCCCACCACCTCGCGAACACGTCGCGAGGCATTAAGGGAAACGGTTTTATTTTGGCAAAGGCGGGCGCCAGCCGGGGCCAGGGAGCCGCCTGGGAGCCCCGCAGCGCCCCAAGGCCGGGGCCGGAAACGGCCCCGCGAGCGGCGCACCCGGACACCCCAGCCCCACACACCGGCCCGGCTGCGGAGGGGCCGCCGCGGGGTGCGGAGGGCGGCGCCGGCTGCCCGCGCCCCTCCCCCTACCGCGGCGGAAGCGTCTCGGGTTTGAAAGATGCCGCCGCCGCCGCCCCCCGCACCCCCCCCGCCGGCAGAGCCACAAAGGGCCGAGCCCCCTCCCACTGCTGCCCTCCTTCCCCAATTCCTCCACAGGTCTTGGCGGGCTCCCCCCGCCCGCCCCTATCTCCCGCCCGGCGTTGAAGACGCCTGCTCACCCGTGTCCCCAGGTTCCAGGGATCGGGATCCGGTGCGGCCGGCGGCCCCGAAAACACTGGGCCCCTCGGGCGCGGCGGCGGGGGCGTGGCCCTCCCGCCGCGGCCAGGGCCGGGGTATCGCCTCCGCCTCCCCCGAGGAAGGCTGGCGCCGTCGCCTCGTCTTCCTTCCGGCTTTCCCTCGCGCCCTCCCTCGGTCGGTCCGTCCTGCGCGGAAAGCAGCGTCCTCTGCGGGCGCCGCCGCACGCTCCTTAGGGCCCGACCACCGCCAGACTCCTCCCCCGGGAGCCGCGCCGCCGGGCCGCGAGACGCCCGGCTCGCCGCTCCCGCCCCGCCCCTGCGGCGCGCGCTCGCCCCCTTCGCGGGCCCCTTCCGCGGCCCGGGAACGCGCGGGCAGCGGACGGCGGGCCAGCCTTCGCCAGGTTTTAACTCCCGCCGCTTGCGCCCGCCTAGCGGCACAAGCGGCAGTTTTGCAGTTTCCCGGGTTCTTGAGACCCCCACCCCTTTCCCGCGCCCTTCCCCTAGCTTCCCCCGCCCTTTTCCTTTGCTGGATCCCACCGGAAAGCCAAAACAATTGGGTCCGCGCAGGCGCAAAAAAGGAAGCGGAAAGAGGAGGAAAGGAGGGGGCGGTGCGAGGTGACGGGGAGGTGCTTTTGGAGGGGTTTCCCGGAGAAGGTCAGCGGATAGCCCGCGGAGGGCGCGTGCGCGACCAGGCGGTGGTCGCTTCCTAGAAGCGCGGGCTTGGGGCTCAGGCTTAGCCTCTCGAAAGGAGAGGCCCGAGAAATTAAATGCTAGGAAATCCAGACCCCAAAGCACCAAGTTTTATGCCGGAGGCTGTTTTTCCCCCCTTGAAACACAGAAATTTGTAGGCTGGATCGGGAATTGGGAATGAGGAGGGCTAGACATCAGACCATAGGAAGAAGGGGAGACGTTGGGGGACTGGCTGAGTGGGCTTTGTCTCAGACCCTGCTCTCCAAACGCGCCTTCCACTTTCAGAGCTTGTTCGGTTTTCCCGATCTCATCAAGAGAGGCTTCGTGTCCGTCTTTCAAGGCCAAGGAAAACCTAAAAGCAACACCTGAAAGGGCCCACAGTTCTGGGGAGGAAGCAGTTTACAGGGTGCGGGGTTGGGGAGGCAGCCGCATACGAAGACTTCAGATAGGTTTGTGCTGCAATGCGGCGGCTACCTGCTACCCCGCCCCCCGCAAGTTCCAAAGGAGCGCCTTCTAGCCTCACAAGCGAAGCTTTTGTAGCAGCAGATGGCTGTGGCCCACGCTGGTTTGGTTAACTTGGTACATACAGCTTGCTAGCAAGCAGAAAGTTGTAGATTTGCTCTCTCATTTGATAGAAGTTATTCATGGATGCAAAATTGTCAGGAATGCCCACACAGACTTCACCTACCTTCGTAATTTACACTCTCGGCACAAACCCAATCTGGAAAATGTACATGACTAATTATAAACTAAAAGCATGTAAGTTACCAAAGAGCTTCTTCCTGTAGGCTAGGTTAGATCAACTGAATGCACGCCAAGATGTGTGTATTTGGGAATACTGGTAAAGGATTTTGCAGTAGAATTTAGAAAATAGATTCATTCAACAAATCTTTATTGAGTGCCACGTATGCTGTTTTGATATTAACAAAAAAAAAGCTATAACAAAGATTCAGTCACTTTGCAGGCTTGAGCACCTACTCAGTGCCAGACAAGAAAGCACAAACAATACTTAGAGTTTGTGTTTCATCCTGCAGACAACAGAGTCATTTAAGATATTTAAGAAGAATATCTTGATAAGATTTTAGAAAAATAATTCTGAAGGATGGTGGATAATCAGACTGGAAAGTGGGGAAACTAGTTAGAAGGCTGTTAAAATAATCCAGGTAGGAGATGGGGAGAGTGTACAAACTAATTTAATGGCAGTGAGAATAGTGAAGCAGAGATAGATTTGAAACCAGCTAGATAGAGTCAATAACACTTGTTTACTAAGAGGATGAGGGAAAATAAGAAGTGAGAGAGGGCTGAGTTTTCTAGTCTGGGTGGTTAGAGAGCAATATCAGTAACTATAGGAAGAGTAGCTAATTGTGAGGATGAAAAAGAGGACTAAAAATTTGTCGTTTTAATAACTGTACAGTTAGGAATACATTTGGCTGCAAGTAAAAAAAGTATTCCATTGCAATGGCTTAAGTAAGGGTCTATTTGGTCACCTAAGTCTGTAGGTCGTCAGTTACCCTGATTTCAACAGCTCAGAAACAGCAGAGCCATAATTTCTGTGATTCTCTTGACATTTCTGGTTGCAGGATTGGCTGTAGCAGTTGTAAGCTTCACACCTTTGTTGAAGGCAGGAAGATGGGGAAAGGAGTGGCCTCAACCATCTATGTTTATTTCTTTTCTTTTCTTTTCTTTTCTTTTCTTTTCTTTTCTTTTCTTTTTTCTTTTCTTTTCTAAGTAGAAGCCTTCTCAAGATAAATACCTCATACCCCCAACTCAGCAGACTTCACATGCATTGCATTTTCCAGAACTGTAATTTGGCCAACGGCAGCTGTGAAGACTTAGTTTTTCCAGGCTCTAATACGAGGCTACAAGGCAGACAAGCATTGGGAATGGATGTTGGGTCAAATAGCAGTCTGCTAGTTTGTTACTACTTAAAGCATCAGTTTTAACATTTAACCAGAGATAGCAGGCTGGATTGATGTTTCTAGAGTTTCAAAAAAAGTCCAATCTTTTTGGTGTTTTAGCTAGGAAAAGAACAGGTTGAACATTTATCCTCAAATTATTTCTACTTGTTTGCCATTTTTTTTCCCTCAAGGCTGCCATCCCTTTAAGTCTCAGAGGGGATTAGAACAAGAAGAGACTTGCTGCAGTCAGAGAAGGCTGACTTCTTGTTTAGCTTTCCGTCTACAGCTGCTATTATACAACTGTAGGATACTTGACATTATTAGTATCAACACCACCTTCATTTTTTTACACATCCTGCCCCTCAGCTTGGAAAGTGAACAATCACAGCTAGTTACAGTGTCTAGTTTAAGGAGATAATAAATCAGCATTTCTAGCAATTACGCTAACTTTTTTGGAATGTATAGCAGGTCCCATGTGATCTATATCCAAAAGTAGGCACATGACATTGTTTTAAGCTCTCCTTTTTAGTTAAGAAGGCATTTTCTTCTAACTAAATGCCAAAAACCATGAAACAGTATCCTTTTAAGACTGCATGTGAAACATTATGATTCTAGAAAACAAATAATGGAAAACCATTATTATAACAACCATTTCTGGATGTTATAAATCATAATAAGTTAAGATAGTAAGGTAATCTAAAATATTATTAATGTTAATTTTAACATTTTAACCTATTTAAAAATCTTGGATTTGGAGAGGAAGTTACCAGGGCCATCTCTGAAGGGGACAGTGCATTCCAGAGCTAATATACAATATATCCTCTCCATCTTGCTTCTCTGTAATAATAGAGAGAAAATCTAGTTAAAATGGACATCATTATTACAGGGGAGTACAAAGGAGTTCTTTGTGGTAACAGAACAGTTCTGTATCTTGATTGTGGTATAATCACGAATCTATCTATATGATAACATTTATTAGAACTATATATAAAACAGCTATTAAGGTGATAAAATCTGAGTAAAGTCTGTAGTCTAGTTAATTTCATTGTGCCAATGTCAATCTCCTATTTTTTATAATGTCCTATAGTTATCTAAGATGTTACCACTGGGGGAAGCTGGGTGATTAGTACATAAGGAATTCTATTATTTCTACAACTTCTTCTGAGTATATAATTATTTCAAGATAAAAAGTTGTAAAAAGTGGATACCATTTGTTCAACAAAGATTTATTTTAGTATCCTGGGGTACAGAGATAAAACATTCATAGAGGAAGAGGAATGTTGTACGAAAAGACCCAAGCAAACCAAGAGTGGAATAAATTCTGTGAAAGCAATATGCTTTCAGTATCTGAGAGCAATATGTATTAGGAAAGTCTATCAGAAGAACAAGCAGGTCAAGAAAGGCTTCTCAGAAAAAGTAGAGCAGGATAGGTGGAAAAAGAAGGGATCCAGCAAAGGAACACAGCATGGGTCAAGGCATAGAGGTTTAAATGAGCTCTGGTAGGTTTCACTATTATATGTTTTCATTTCACAGAGCACTTTTAATCTCATAGCCCTTATAATGATTATAATTAAATGTTTTGTAATGAAAGCTCCGTGAAGGCAGAAACTACTTCTATATCTTTTTTTTTAATTTTATGTATTTATTTTGAGAGAGAGAGAGAGAGAGGTGCTAGTGTGAGCGGGGGTGGGGAGTGGGGGGCCGGGGAAGAGAATCCTAAGCAGGCATCGCACTGTCAGCACAGAGACTGACGCAGGGCTCAAACCCACAAACCATGAGATCATGACCTGAGCCAAAATCAAAAGTCGGATGCGTAACCAACTGAGCCACTCAGGCGTCCCTACTTTTATATCTTGTTGACTCTTCAGTGCTTTACATAGTTCCTGTCTAGGCACTCATAACTATTTGTTGAATGAATGAGATCATTGGCCATGGGAGTAAATATGGGGGAATGACAGGATATCTAGAGAGGAAATCAAGAGATAGATACAGATCATGAAGGGTCTTATGTATTACGTTTGGACTCTATCCTAAAGGTAATGGAAAACTATCAGCAGAAGATGATTTCTTTTGGGTTATAGAAAGATAATACAAAGGATAGTATAAACAATACAAAATGTAGCAATGTTCCGAAGAGGCAAAATGTAGTGTGAGTAGTTTGTATGTTACCAGAGGAAAACAAGATAGGCTGTTAATAATTGCAGATCCCACTCTAGGGATTATATGTCTACCAGCCTCTGGGTGTCCAAGGATTTTGTTTTGCCCCAATAACAACAACAACAACAGCAGCAACAACAACAACGACAAAACAATAGCTAACACTTGGTGGGTGAGTACTTACTTTGTGCCAGACACTGTATATATATTAACTCATTTAGTCCTCACAACAACTATATGAATTTGCTGTTATTGTCTCTACAGTTGAAGTGACTGAGGTGCAAAGAGATTAATTAACTCACTCTAGATTATACTAGTAATAAATTGACAGAGTTAGGATTAAAATCTAGGCTGTCTGGCTCCAGAGTCTATGCTACTCTGTTTTCTTTCCTCCTAGCCAATCGCTTCCTTGATCACTTCAAATATTAGGAACTACCAGTATGTCAGCAACATGGTTTAAGTAGTATGAACAGGAAATAAAAGAAGGTGATATTTCTTTTCCCTTCTCTTGGGTTATCAATAAAAATATTTCCCAAAATGTTCAGCAAAGTTCCTCTTACATCTTCTTGGCAGGAAAATCAGATTGCCATAATTGGTTTCCAGTCATGGGTTGAAGCAGAAGGGGCAAAATTCCACCTTCTCTGAGTACATTGCTTTTCTTTATCTGGACCAAATGATGGTTCTCTTAGCAAGGAATAAGTGGATGAGCCCATTGGTAAGACCACCAACAATGTCTGCCACAAACATAATCAAACCATGAGACCAATGCAGTCAATGAGAGTGTACTTCAGGAAGAGCACTGGACTGGATTCTATTCTCAATCTGCCGTTCAGTAGCTACATGATCTCGGCAATTTATTTAGCCTCTCTGAACCTATTTCTTCATATAAAACTTGTGCATACTATACCTTAAGATTGTATAAGAATTTAAGACAATACAAAGTGCCTAGCACACTGTCATTTAATAAGTTACAGTTGTTAAAGTTATGTTACTTTCCACATGTTAAATATAAAATTACCATATGATTACATCAATTCCATTCCCAGGTATATACCCAAAAGAACTGAAAGCAGGGACTCAAGCAGATATTTGTACACTCATGTACATACATAACAGAATTATTCACAAGAGCCAAGAGGTAGAAACAAATGTCCATCGATGGATGAATGAAATGTCATGTGTACATTAGAATATTATTCATACATATACCACTGGAATATTATTGCAATAGAATAGAATATTATTCAGCCTGGAAAAAGAAACTCTGACACATGCTACAATATGGGAGAAGCTTGACGACATCATGCTCAGTGAAATAATAGACACAAAAGGGCAAACATTATATAACCCCACTTACATGAGCTACATGGAGCAGTCAAATTCTTAGAGACACAAAAGCAGAATGGTGGTTGTCAAGCGCTCGGGGGAGGAAAGAGTGAGGTTCTTATTTAATGGACACAGAGATTCTGATCTGATTAATAAAAGTTCTGGATATGGAGAGTGGCAGTGGATGTGCCACATTGTGAATGTACCTCATGCTACTGGATTGTATGCTTCACGTGGTTCAAATGACAAATTTCATGTCATGTATTTTTACCCCAAAAAAGTTAAAAACAAAACAAAAAGAAAACATTGAAAAAAGGCCTTTGTCACTTACTAGATCTGTGACCTGAGGCAAATTATATAACCTACTCAAGCCTCAGTTTCCTCATCTATAGAATGGGAAAAATAATAGTACCTACTTCCTAGGTTTATCACGCAATTAAAATGAGATGACTTGGTAAAGTACTACTTTGTCTTAAGTTTAATTCTTCCTAGCTTCAAAGGAATATTCTAATATTCTATTCTAATTCTAATTCTAGAATATTCTAATTCTAAAACTTGTGGAAGTCCTTAGTACTTTACTTAGCAAAATTGTTACTAACTATGGCAGAGAGAAAATGTGCATTTAAAAATTTTTTTTAATATTTATTTATTTTGTGAGAGAAAAGAGAGAGAGAGCATGAGCAGATGAGGGGCAGAGAGAGAAGTAGACACAGAATCCGAAGCAGGCTCCAGGCTCTGAGCTGTCAGCAGAGCCCAACGTGGGGCTTGAACTCACGGACTGTGAGATCATGACCTGAGCTGAAGTCGGATGCTTAATCAACTGAGCCACCCAGGCCCAAAATGTGCATTTTTAATTTGACTGGATCGTATGCTAGGAGTATGTTTAGTTTTATAAGAAATTGCCACAGTTTCTTCCAAAGCAGGCATACCATTTTGCATTCCCAGCAGGAATGAGTGAGAGTTTCTGTTACTCCACATCCTCTCCAAGCTTTGGTGTTGTCAGTGTTCAGGCTTTTAGCCATTCTAATAAGTATATAGTGGTATCTCGTTCTTTTAATTTGCAATTCCCTAATGACATAATGATGTATAGCATATTTTTACATTTATTTGCCTTCTGTATATCTTCTTTGGTGGGGTATTTGTTAAGGTCTATAGACTATTTTTTTTTTTTTAGTTTATTTATTGAGAGAGAGAGAGACAGCACAAGCAGGGGAGAAATAGAGAGAGAGGAGAGAGAGAATCCCAAGCAGGATCTGCACTGTCGGCGAGGAGCCTGATGCGGGGCTTGAGCCGGCAAACTTTGAGATCATGGCCTGAGTCGAAACCAAGAGTCAGACACTTAACCAACTGAGCCACCCAGGCACCCCTGTAAACTATTTTTTAATTGGGGTGTTTGTTTTCTTAGTATTAAGAGTTCTTTGTATCTTTTGGTAACAGTCTGTTACCAGATATATCTTTTGCAAATGTTTCCCCCAGTTTCTGGTTGTCTTTTCATTCATTTGATTGTGTCTTTCACAGAGTTTTTAATTTTAATGAAGTCAAGCTTATCAATTCTTTCTTACATGGATTGTGTCATTGGTGTGGCATCTAAAAAGTCTTCACCATACCGTCTTGTGTTATCTTCTAGGAGGTTTTTTTTTCTTGTTTATTTATTTTGAGAGAGAGAGAGAGTAAGCCTGTGTGGGAGGGGCAGAGAGAGGGAAAGAGAATCCCAAGCAGGCTCTTCCACGTCAGCACAGAGGCTGACTCAGGGCTCGAAACCAAAAACTGTGAGATCATGACCTGAGCCACAAATCAAGAGTCAGACACTTAAACCAACTGAGCTTCCCAGGAGCCCTGATCTTCTAGGAGTTTTGTAGTGTTTGCATTTTACATTCAGGTCTGAGATTGATTTTAACTTAATGTTTGTGAAGGGTCTGAAGTCTGTGTCTAGATTCATTTTTTTTTTTTTTTTGCATGTAGATGTCCAGTTGTTCCAGGACCATATCTTTGCTTCACTTTATTGTCTTTGCTCCTTTGTCAAACATCAGTTAACTATATTTGTGTAGGTATATTTGTGGAATCTCTGTTCCATTGTTCTTTTTGTTTATTCATTTGTCAATACCACAGTGTCTTGGTTGCTGTAGCTTTATAGTAAATCTTGGAGTAAGTCAATGTCACTTCTCTAACTTTGTTGTTCTCCTTCAACATTGGTTGACTATTCTGGGTCTTTGCCTCTCCATATAAACTTAAGAACCAGTTTGTAGATACAATAATTTGCTGGGATTTTGACTGGCTTTGCACTGGTTCTATACATAAAGTTTGAGAGAAAAAATTGACATCTTGACAGTATTGAGTCTTCTTATCCATAAACATAGAACATCTCTCCATTAATTTAGTTCTTTGATGCTTTTCATTAGAGTTTTATAGTTTTGTACATAATTTGTCAGATTTATACCTAAGTATTTCATTTTGGGAAGATGTTCATATAAATAGTAATGTGTGTTTAATTTCAAAGTGAACTTTTATTTTATTTTAAATGTTTTATTTGTTTTTGAGACAGAGAGAGAGCAGGGGAGGGGCAGAGAGAGACACACACGCAGAATCTGATGCAGGCTCCAGGCTCCGAGCTGTCATCACAAAGCCCGACACGGGGCTCGAATTCATAGACTGCAAGATCATGACCTGAACCAAAGTCAGACATCCAACTGACTGAGCTCCCAGGTGCCCCAAAGTGAACTTTTAAATTGCCGGTAAATGTGAAAGTGATTGACTCTTACAGAATAACCTTGTATCCTGTAACCTTGCTATAATCACTTACTAGTTCCAGGAGTTTTCTTGTCCATTCTTTCATATTTTCTACACGGCAGATCACGTCATCTGCAAAGACAGTTGTGTTTCTTCTTTCTAATTTAGTATACTTTTAATTTCCTTTATTCATTTTATTGCTTAGCGAGGACTTCCAATATGACATTGAAAAGTGGTGGTGAGAGGGGATATCCTTGCTTTGTAGCAAATATTAGTGGGAAAGCTTCATGTTTCTCACCACTATCTATATAATGTTCCATGTGAGCTTGGAAAGGCTGTGTATTCTGCTGTTGTTGAATAAAGTAGTATATAGTTAAACATTTTATTCAGGAATTGAGAATGTTGTTATCTATGTCCTTATGATTTTCTCCCTGCTATATTTAGAGGGGTATTGAAGTCTTCAATTATAATAGTGGATTCATCTATTTCTCCTCACAGTTCTATTAGTTTTTGCCTTACACAGTTTGACACTTTGCTGTTACACACATATATGTTAAGGATTGTTTGTTTTCTATCTTTGTAATGCCCCTCTTTATCCCTGATCATTTTTTCTTGCTCTGAAGTCTGCTCTATCTGAAATAAATATGGCTACTCCTGCTTTCTTTTGATTCGTGTTAGCACAGTACATCTTTCTCCATCCATTTACTTTTTTTTTAATTTTTTAAATGTTTATCTATTTTAGAGAGAGAAAGACAGAACACAAGCAGGGGAGGGGCAGAGAGAGAGGAAGACACAGAATCTGAAGCAGCTCCAGGCTCTGAGCTGTCAGCACAGAGCCCAATATGGGGCTCGAACTCATGGACCATGAGACCATGACCTGAGCCGAAGTTGGATGCTTAACCAACTGAGCCACCCAGGCACCCCTTCATTCTTTCTTCTCTTTGCTTCTCACTTTTTGAAATCTCTATTGTTACATCCTCAAGCTCAGAGATTCTTTCCTCAGCTCCGTCCAGTCTACCAATGAGTTCATCAAAGGCATTCTTCATTTTTTAATTTTTTTTTTATCTCTAGCATTTCTGTCTTAAGAATTTCCATCTCTCTACTTATGTTACCCATCTGTTCTTGCATGCTGTCTACTTTATCTATTAGAGTCCTTAGAATATTAATCATAGTTGTTTTAAACTCCCAGTTTGGCAATTCCAAGATCTCTGCTATATAGGATTCAGATTTTCATTCTTGTTCTGTCTCTTCAAACTGTTTTATGTCTTTTAGTGTGTCTTATAATTTTTTCTTGATAGTTGGACAAAATGTACTGGGTAAAGTACATCATGGGTACTGGGTGAAGAACTGCTATAAATAGGCCACTAGCAATGCAGTAGTAAAATGTGAGGGTAGGGTAAGAATTCTATTGTCCTATGATTAGGTCTAAGTCTTCTAGTGAGGCTGTAACACTGGTGAACTTCACACATGCTTCTTTGTCTTACACATACCTCCCCAACCCCAACCTTTAGGTGGTATAGGACAGCTAGCACATGCTGGAGTTGGGAATTTTCCTTCCCAAGGATACTATAAGCTCTGATACAACTCCAGCAGATTAGGCACTGGTTAGATAGTTTCTCCTGAAGGAAGACATTGTCTAAACAAACAAACAAACAAACAAACAAAAACCCCAAAATGAGCAGGTATACTTAAAAATGGTTCCTTTTTTATACGAAAATACAAATTCAAAGGGGCACATGCATCCCAGTGTTTACAGAAAAATTATCAACAATAGCCAAATTATGGAAAGAAATCAAATGCCCATCAACCGATGAATGAATAAAGATGTGGTGAGTGTGTGTGATGAAATATTACTCAACCATCAAAAAGAATAAAAGCTTGTTATTTGCAATGACATGGATGAAGCTAGAGTTTATTATGCTAAGCAAAATAAGTCAGTCAGAGAAAGACAAATACCATATGGTTTCACTCATACGTGGAATTTAAGAAACAAAACAGATGAACATAGGGGAAGGGAAAATAAAAGAGAGGGAAACAAACCATAAGAGACTCTTAACTGTAGAGAACAAACTGAGGGTTGATGAAGGGGAAGTGGGAGGGAGACGGGCTAAATGGGTGCTGGGTATTAAGGCGCACACTTGTTGTGTTGAGGACTCAGTATCATATGTAAGTGATGAATCACTAAATTCTACTCTTGAAACCAGTATTACACTATATGTTAACTAACTAGAATTTAAATAACATTTTTAAAAATAAAAAAAATAAAAAATAAAATAAAAATCGTTCCTTTTCCCTTGCAGAAAGCACCTAGGAATTATTCTCTAATGTATACTTATTGGAAGCTGGTAGACCTGCAGAAGGTAAAACTGCCTAAAGGTTGGGGGCCCTGCCAATGACTGGGTCTCCCTGGAGTTCTTGGTTCTCAGATGTGTCAACCCTGAGCCTCCAGCAATTTTTCAGTTACAATTCAGATTTCCTTACTTGGTCCTGGTTTCCACAAAGGTTGCTACTCTTGAGTTTCTACTCCTGTAAATTATAATTCTCTGGATTAGCCTGTCCTAGAATCAACCATTTCTCCAAGTTCTGATTCCTTTTAGTGGAGAATGATATTTGGAAAGAAGATCTGAGGGCTGTGCTCCTTGGTCCTGAGGTATTGTTGCTTTAGTCTCTCTCAGAAAACATATGTAATTATATCCACACACACACACACACACACACACACACACACACACGTATACATGAACATACATTATAGCTGTCCATGTACATATATGTGAAAAACATGAGTTCACACTAATATCTCTAACTCAAATCTCCCATCCAAGTACTAACAAGGCCCGACCCTGCTTAGCTTCCAAGATCAGACGAGATCAGGTGCGTTCAGGGTGGTATGGCTGTAGACTGTCTAACTCAAATCTAACACCACTGGGTTCAATCCCCCTTTCCATATTTGTAACTCACTCCCCTGCTAGTGAGAAGTCTGTCTCATAATGGGAGATTTCAAAGACATGTCACTCAGTTAATTAAGTAGACCAAAAATTAATAAGGGTATAGAGAATTTGAACAGAACAAAATTTGATCTAAAGGGTATTTATAAATAAAGAACATCTAAAGTAATTAGCAAATAAATTTGTCAAATGTGGAGCACCTGGGTGGCTCAGTCAGTTAAGTGTCCAACCCTTGATTTTGGCTCAGGTCATGATCTCAGGGTCGTGAGATCAAGGCCACCATCTGGCTCTGGGCTGAGCATGTAGCCTGCTTAAGATTCTTTCTCTCTCTACAGTTCATGCTCTCTCTCTTAAAAAAAAAAAAAAAAAAAAAAAAAGGAAGAACTTGTGAAATACAGCTATAGTATTTAAAAGGACATTTATAGCTTTAACATATATATGGGGGGCTCCTCGGGGTCTCAGTCAGTTAAACATCCAACTCTTTTTTTTTTTTAATTTTTTTTTTTAATGTTTATTTATCTTTGAGACAGAGACAGACAGACCATGAACGGGGGAGGGTCAGAGAGAGAGGGAGACACAGAATCGGAAGCAGGCCCCAGGCTCTGAGCTGTCAGCACAGAGCCCGATGCAGAGCTCAAACTCACTAACCATGAGATCATGACCTGAGCCGAAGTCGGAGGCTCAACCGACTGAGCCACCCAGACGCCCCTAAACATCCAACTCTTGATTTTGGCTCAGGTCATGATCTTGCCATTTGTGGATTCGAACCCCCCATCAGGCTCCGCGATGACAGGCGAGATGTACTTGAGATTCTCTCTCTCTTTTTCTCTCTGCCTCCCTTTCTGCCCCTCCCCACTCATGTGTGTGTTCTCTCTCTCAAATAAAAATAAAACAAAAATAAACATATATGTGGATATGGATATGGAAAATTAATTAGTTAAATGTACAACTCAAGAAGTTAGAAAAGCAAACAAATAAGAAGTACAAAAATATTTAAGGATGGGAATAAAAGAATAGCAATTTATTACACAGAAAATAGAGGAACAACAAAAGACTGATTCTTTGAAAGACTAATTAAACAGATATATTTCTGAGCACAATGATCAAGAAAAAATACAGAAGAGGAGAAATATTAAGTATCAAAATGAGGGGTGCCTGGCTGGCTCAGTTGATGGAGCATATGGCTCTTGATCTAGGGTTGTGGGTTTAAGCCCCATGTTGGGTATAAAGATTACTTAGATAGATAGATAGATAGATAGATAAAAACTTAAAAAAAAAAAAAAGAATCAAAATGATGAGCCACCTGGCTGGCTCATTTGGTAGAACATGCCACTCTCAGTCTTGGGGTTGTGAGTTTGAGTTCCACATTGTGAGTAGAAGATACTTAAAAAAAAAAAAAGATCAGGGGCGCCTGGGTGGTGCAGTCGGTTAAGCGTCCGACTTCAGCCAGGTCACGATCTCGCTGTCCGTGAGTTCGAGCCCCACGTCAGGCTCTGGGCTGATGGCTCAGGGCCTGGAGCCTGTTTCCGATTCTGTGTCTCCCTCTCTCTCTGCCCCTCCCCCATTCATGCTCTGTCTCTCTCTGTCCCAAAAATAAATAAAAACGTTGAAAAAAAATTTAAAAAAAAAGATCAAAATGAGGACATATTTACAGATATCACAAGCATTTTTAAAAATCAAAAATTATGAAAAATTTTATACCTAAGAATTGGGTAACATGAACAAAAAGGACAATTTCCTTGAAAAAATCGAGCTATCAAAACTAAATCAAGAAATGGAAAAAAACCAAACAAACTTATGAACATTGGATAAACTGCATCAGTAGTCAAGTGTACCTACAAAACAAAATACACAACACACTCTTTCAGAGAAGTTCTACCTAACTTTCAAGGAATAGGTAAATAATACTTCTCTTACACGAACTGTTCTAGAAAACAACAACAAAAAAAAGATAAGTTATCTAACTTATTTTGTGAGGCTGGGATATCTTGAAACCAATAAAAGACAATATAAGAATTGAAAATTGTAAAACAATTCCATTTACAATCTTAGATTAAAAATTCTAAGTAAAATACCAGCAAATGGAATCCTACAATGTATATTTAAATATCAAGCCTAAGTTGGGTGTATCCCAGCAATACAAAGATTGTTTAATGAAAGAAAAACCTATTAAGGAATCTACTTTGTTAGAAAGGGGAAGGAGAAAAAATAGGATTATTTCAATAGATTCAGGAAAACCCATTTGCTAAAACTCAACATTCATTCAAAATTTTAAAACTTAAAAATTTTCAGCCAATTTGGAATAAAAGAGACTCTCCTAACTTGATAAAGGGTATCTAGAAAATAACCTACAATAATTCTTTATGGCAAATCATTAGAAATGAAGAAGTGTCTGCTATCAGTCTTTTTTTTTTTTGCCTTTGAATATTTTTAAATTTAATCATTTATGTTTTCTTTGAGATAGAGAAAGAGAGAGAGAGAAGGGCAGAGAGACAGAGAGAGAGACAGAGACAGAGAGACAGAGACAGAGACAGAGTATCCCAAGTAGGCTCCTCACTGTCAGCATAGAGCCTGACTGGCGGATTGAACTCATGAACTGTAAGATCATGGCTTGAGCCAAGATCAAGAGTCAGACGCTTAACTTACTGAGCTACCTAAGTGCCCCTGTTATCAGTTTTTAAAATTGAATATTGTGCTGAAGTTCTTAGAAGATTAAGACAAATGTGAGAATACATTCATTGAAAAGGAAGAAGTAAAACTGCCATTATTTGTAGATGATTCAAGTGTCCACATAAAAAATCTGGTCAAATCTACCAAAAATCTATCTGAATGGTAGATTCAGAGTAATCTACCATTACTTTGAAACTAATGAGAGTTCAGCAAAGTTGCTGGAATAAAAATATCAGTAGATGGGCTTAGCGGGTATTATGTTAAGTGACTAAGTCAGACTGAGAAAGAAATACCATTGATTCCATTAATAAATGGAATGTTAAGGAAAAAAAAGAATAAACAAAGAGCAGAATCAGAACTATAAACACAAACTGATGGTTGCCAGAGAGGAAGGGGCAGGAGGTTGGGCAAAATGGGTGAAGGGGAGAGGGAAATACAGCCCTTCAGTTATGGAATGAGTAAATCACGGGAATAAAAACAGAGCATAAGGAATACAATGGTATTGTACAGCAATATAATGGGACAGATGGTAGTTACACTTGTGGTGAACTTGTGGTGAACGTATAAGCTTGTCAAGGGACACCTGGGTGTATCAGTCAGTTAAGCATCTGACTCTTGATTTCAGCTCAGATTGAGCCCCATGTCGGGCTTGTTGCTGTCAGTGCAGAGCCTACTTGGGATTCTTTCTCTCACTCTTTCTCTCTGCCCCTCCCACACTCTCTTTCTCTCTCAAAAATAAACATTAAAAAAAAATACCAATTTGTCAAATCACTAGGTTTTACACCTGAAACTAACACTGTGTGTCAACTATACTCAATTTTTAAAAAAAAAAAATTTTTTTTTCAACGTTTATTTATTTTTGGGACAGAGAGAGACAGAGCATGAACGGGGGAGGGGCAGAGAGAGAGGGAGACACAGAATCGGAAACAGGCTCCAGGCTCCGAGCCGTCAGCCCAGAGCCCGACGCGGGGCTCGAACTCCCGGACCGCGAGATCGTGACCTGGCTGAAGTCGGACGCCCAACCGACTGCGCCACCCAGGCGCCCCTCAACTATACTCAATTAAAAAAAAAAAAGTCGGGGCGCCTGGGTGGCGCAGTCGGTTAAGCTTCTGACTTCAGCCAGGTCACGATCTCGCGGTCCGGGAGTTCGAGCCCCGCGTCGGGCTCTGGGCTGACGGCTCGGAGCCTGGAGCCTGTTTCCGATTCTGTGTCTCCCTCTCTCTCTGCCCCTCCCCCGTTCATGCTCTGTCTCTCTCTGTCCCAAAAATAAAAATAAACGTTGAAAAAAAAAATTAAAAAAAAAAAGTCAATAGTATTCCTATATACCACCAATACAGTTAAGAAATGTAATTTAAATGAAAGAACTAACTTTCAATAGCAAGGAAATTTATAACTCTAAAAGATATTTATAAAGGAAATTATAAATTAGAAACTTGTACTTAAGGTTTATCCATGGATGAGTGCCTGGGTGGTTCAGTTAAGCGTCGGACTCTTGGTTTGGGCTCAGGTCATGATCTCATGAGTTCAAGCCCAGAGTCAGGCTTTGTGCTGACAGTGCGGAGCCTGCTTGGGTCTCTCTCTCTCTCTCTCTCTCTCTCCCCCCTTCCCTGCTCATGCTGTCTCTGTCTCTCTCAAAATAAATAAACTTAAAAAAAAAAAAAGAGAGATTTATCCATGGAGACAGATGTGATCCTAGTTCATTTATTTAACTCCTGTGTACTACACCATAATTTATGTATTCTCTTGTTTCATGGACATTTGGGTGGTTTTCAATTTTTTTATGTTACAAGCAATGCTACTGCAACAAGATTTTTTTTTAATATTTATTTATTTTGAGAGAGAGAGAGAGAGAGAGAGCGAGCACGCGCATGAGTGGGAGGAGGGGCAGAGAGAGAGAGGGAGACCCAGAATCTGAAGCAGGTCCAGGCTCTGAACTGTCAGCACAGAGCCCAACTGCAGGGCTTGAACTCATAAACTGTGAGATCATGACCTCAGTCCAACACTTAACTGACTGAGCACCCAGGCACTCTTGCAACAAACAGTTTTAATAGATGGCTCCTTGGGATCATATGCAGAATTTTTTTCTAGAATATTTCTAGATGTACAATTGCTAGTTTATGGAGTATGACCCTTTTTCAACTTAAGAAAAAGTTGTTTTTTTTTTACATTTTATTTATTTTTGAGAGAGAGACAGACAGAGCACAAGTGGGGGAGGGGCAGAGAGAGAGTGGGAGACACAGAATCCGAAGCAGACTCCAGGCTCCAAGCTCCAAGCTGTCAGCACAGAGCCCGATGCAGGGCTTGAACCCACAAACCATGAGATCATGACCCAAGCTGAAGGTGGACGCCTAACCAACTGAGCCACCCAGACACCCCAACCATTGTTCAACTTTTTGATATTGTCAGCTTGCTCTCCAAAGTGATTTGAAGTATCACCAGCAGCAGTCTATACATGTTCCTACCACTTCACTTCTTCCTCCTTAACTCTCGTGTTGTCAAACTGGTTACATTTTCCCCCTCAGTCTGATAGTTATAAATGGCATCTCACTGCAAATCCCAAAAGAATGTAGACTCCCTAGGAATTATAATTTTTTCTTCCCTGCTGTTTCCTTAGGGTTACAGTTGTGCTGGTCCCTTTGTAAATATTTGTGGAGGAAATGAGTGAATGAAGGTTCACTAGTAAGGCTGAGCATCCATGATGTGTTTATAGCACCAATATGTTAAAGAGGAAGCTCAAGGTATGGAAAACAAGACTATTATTATTATTACACTTGGTGTTTAAATTTTCAATATAAAATCCAGTGTGTCAACTGAGGGGAAAGTATAAATCAGGCTGCTTTAATGAGACAGAGACTGTCAGACTGTCAAAAGGAGAGTAACAGGGACCGCCCAAGCAACAGAAAAGGCACTGGGCCTGGGAATCCAAAGACCTTAGCCCAATCTCCTTCCAATTTAGGATTGAAACTTCATATATATGGTTAGATTACTTAACCTCCCTGAATCTCAGGTGTCGTCATCTTAAAATAGAGACAATGATAATAATACCCGTTTGGAATCCTGAGCAGAGAACACAGAGTTCACTAACTGGACCTTAACATAAAAATAGCAACCACCACCTAACCTCAGACACCCCACCCCACACAAAATGCCTCAGTTGGCACAAAAACATTTTTATATTAGAGGTCTAGTGGAATCTATGAGCCAGATAGTACCACTACAGACCAAGTAGTACAAAACTGGGTAGTTTCATCTGTGACATCTTCCAGCACAGCCTCAAATCCAAAGCTTCCAATTAGCTGGCATTTCTGGAACACTCTCATTCCAATCCTGCTCCCTGCTGATCTACCTACGAACCCTCTCGATTATGTAACTTGGAAGCCCTGTTTGGCTGAACACAACCCACTATATCCCTCAACCTACTTCTGAATAGTTGCTGAACTTTGTTTCCTCCCAAGGACACTCCTGTTCTGAGCTGCCCTCATAAGGAGGTTCTTCTTTCTTTCACTGTTCATGCACCCCAGCACTGAGATATGGCCACTAGCTTGTGGAAAATCCCAGTTTTCTGGGGACTGACTATTATAAATTTTGGGGGGTTATCTTCAAGAAAAATATTATAAAATTATAAATGCAAACATCTTCTGATACTTCTGTCTGTCACCTTGTGGGTCACTGTGCCACATTCATTGAGGACATAGGAAACCTCTACATGACCACGATATGAAGGAGGGGGTGAATCATCCAAAACTCCAGCTTCCAAGATCTTTTCCTTCCTCAGTGCCAATGACTCTCACCACACAGCATCTGAGCAAAGCACTACTTGATCACCCGCTGGACCTTGTTATAATTAGCAACAGTTCCAACTCTGAAATCCTAAATTTAAACTGTCCATTCTCTGACTACAACTCCCTGTCATGTAAAAGATTTCCATTAATTTTTTCTCCATTTGATCAGCTCCCCTCTGACATTACTTCCTTTCTCTTCCTGACTATATACTAGGCCACTAAGTAGGGTGGGGTGAGGCACCTAGGGTAAAACTTTAAGGAGGCACTCATGTTCACGGTCATGCAAGTACAGGGTATACATTATGTGTCATGATGTATTAATTTCTCACCATGACACTGAACTTTCTTGAACCCTTGCTCTTCTGTCCACAAGCTCTGTAAAACCACAGTCCTTGGTTTGGATTCATGCAATCATTCAAGGTCTCTCCCAAGCAACTGAATATGACTGAGCAAGTGATACACCACTACACATGAGGGAAAATACAAAGTACTGATCCTCATTCCAGGTCAGCCCTCAACTCTACCAGCAATCCTTTTGCATGTTTGTAGAAGACTGTTTTTTCCCTTCCCTGCAGCAGTATGGCAGACATTGTTAGTTGTCAGCTCAATTAATACCCATTCTCTTCCTTAGTCATAGCATCTCAATTTATTGCAAGTGGCAATACGCCTAGCTAAAAGACAACTTCATTTCAGCCATGGGAAGCCATTGTGGTATAAGCTGAAGTTGGGTAGGTCTTCTAGTAAAGCTCCTTAAAAGCAATACTGATGACAGAAGAGAAGCTGCTGTGTACCTGTTGTGCTCTTTTTTACCCTTTCCCTTCTCAACCCCCTGCTTTCTGCCTGGAACAAGCATCTTGGAACATGTGGCATTTTGAAGATGGAAGCCATTGTAAGGATGGCAGAACAAAACGAAAGGAGACTGGGTTCTTTGTGACAGCAAGGAGCTTCCAGACCTGCCCTGGAATATCTCCATCTCTATGTGAAAAAAAAAAAACTTTATCCAGTTTCAGGCACCAGTATTTCTGCTCAAACACAACTTGACCTGGTAATGCAGACAGTCATCCCAAATTTTCAATGTTCCCTTAAAGTCTTTATTCTGCCCTCCATTGAAAAATATCAAGAGTAGAGCGCATGGGTAGCTCAGTCAATTAAGTGCCAGACTCTTGGTTTCAGCTCAGGTCATGATCTCACAGTTTTGTGAGACTGAGCCCCAGGTCAGGCTCTGTGCTGACAGCAAGGAGCCTGCTTGGGATTCTCTCTCTCCCTCTCTCCTCTCCTGCTCCCTCATATACACACACACACTCTCTCTCTCAAAATAAATAAACTTTAGAAAAAGAAAAATATCAAGGTCATCACATGCTAAAGCACTGAAACTCCTGCCTTCAAAGACTTCATTTCCCACCTATCTCAGTAAATTTCTTCTGTCCAAGGGAAAGCATTGTAACCAGGCTTAGCTAACCTCACCTTGCGCTTCCTCAGAACATCCTAACATCCCTTCTCTCTCCACTATAGGTAACATCTCCCTGTCTCTCCATTCTGGCCTTACAGATACCTAAATCTCTCGCTTTAAAAACAAAACAAAAAACTCACAATAATCCTTGCAACCCCACAACTCCCATTAACTACGATCCTAGGCCTTTCCTTTCTTTCCCATGCAAAAAAAGCGGAGTCCGTGTGTGCCAGCTTCTCTCTCCAACTGCTCATGTACCAGCCCACAGACGACTTCCCCAGGCCCTCTGTTCCTCACTCTCCCAACCCAGGGCGCCCTAACTGCCAGAGCCTCTGCACCCCTGCTTTTACTCTCCGCAGCGGTAGGGGCTGGAGCGCCCCTCCCT
Organism: Lynx rufus; assembly: GCF_022079265.1. Taxonomy (NCBI): domain Eukaryota; kingdom Metazoa; phylum Chordata; class Mammalia; order Carnivora; family Felidae; genus Lynx; species Lynx rufus. Next base: position 124,426,463 of record NW_025814856.1, read on the forward strand.
TATGAATCGCCCACTTTCAGGTCCACACGGTCCAGGCTAGCCTCCTCCTTCCTCTCTCCTTCTCCTCCGTCAGCTCCTCTTCCTTCGTGTCAGCGGTGTTAGGCCCAAGAAGGAAGGAGACCAGGGGCTCAGAGCAGGGGAGACAAGCTGTCTTCACCGAACACACTCAAATGGAAGGGACAGTCCGGGAGAGCGAATGGGACAGGGAACCGACCCGTCCTCTGGAAGCGCCAACACCAGGGCGTCCAGGCGCCGAAGCGAGCATGGTGCCGAAAACTGCTCCAAGGCTTCTCCAGGTGTCCTTGGGAGGAGCAGTCAGGCTCCGATCCTCGCCCAGGGCGCATGCGTGAGCCGTCTGTGGGGGGCCCGCACAGCGCGCGGAGCCTATGAAAGTGGGAGCCAAGGCCCAGGTGTCAGAGACGTTCCGGGTTGTGGAGGTTGGCTTAGAGCAGGTGGGCGTACCGAACACGGTGAGTGGTGGGGTTGGGTGCCGAGGGAGTGGAGGCGACTGACTTGCAGGACAGGGAGTGGGGTGTGAGTCGTGGGTAAAGAGAGGCTGGCTCCCCCGGGATGGGCTCCTCTGGACCGGGGAAGGGGCGCGGTGGGCACGCCCGAGAGGCTGAGGACGAGGGCGCTGCAGGCCAGGCCTAAGTGATGGCCCTGGAGTGGAGCTCCTGGGCACAGCCCGTCACGTTTGAGGCGCTGCGGCAAGTTCTCTCCTGGCCTCAGTCTTCACTCAGTGCTGCTGCTGCTGCTTGGGGGAGCCGAGACTTGTTTGTGCGAGATGCGGCTCGGGCTTGTGGGCAACGCTGCCCGGGTCCCCAACGCCGCGCAGCCCTGTGTCCGCGATCCCAGGCCAGCCAGAAGAGGTGAGGACCCTTCCACCCAGACTTGGAATTCTGAAAGGGAAACAGGAGAACTTCTCCGTTAACTGTACTGTATGGCACTTGAGTGCGACTGCCCCTTCCTAAATATGAACACCTGTCTTTCAGCCTAGGACATGAACGCCTCTTCAGAAAACGCACATTTCGAGGGGCAGTAACGCCAGACCCTTTTTTTATGTGCACGCCATGGGCCAGCAGCTTTACCTGAGTCCGTGGTGCCAGAGTCCCACCTATAATCCATTCTCTGTTCCTGGGGCAGGTAAGAAATCCAAGAAGTTCAGTGCGGTTAGAAACCCTACCCCCTAAAGCAACGCCTGAGGTTTTCTAATACTTGAATCCATGATCTCCCTTTCCTCACTCTGTCCTGACACAGAAGAGATTATGGCAGCACATAGGGGCAGTGTTTGAAGTTCACCATTTTAATAGGTAACATTTGACTTCTAGCTATATGCTGGTTATTCTGCTAAATACTGGACGTAGGTTCTCTCATTTGACCTCAACAACTTGATGGACTAGGTATTACTGCTGTCTTTGTTTCACAAATGGGGGAACTGAGGCTCGGAGTCTGGGACTTGCCCAGAGTTACACAGGAGTCAAACCAAAATTTTATTAAACTAGTCTAGTAGAGGGACCTAGAGCTCCTAGTCCCTATAATTTTTTTTTAACAAGGCCTAAAGATTCTAAAAGCTATTATGGTAAGGTCAAAAAAAAAAAAAAGTACTCTGGGAGAAATATGGCAAAACTTAAAAGTTTGGGAGGTGGACATCTAGGATTTCATGCATTACGGGGTGGGAGAGGGCTTTAGGCAGTGCAGGAGAATCCATGGGGTGATTCTCCCTTCTCACACCTCCAGTAGCAAAGATAATGTTAAACCTATTCTTCTGTGTACCCTGTTGTAGATAAAGCATGTTGTGTATTTTATGCAACTGTTTTCCAAGGAGAAAACTAGGTGTGATAAGGATTTCTTTTGAGTTCATCAGTCACTGATCCCAATTGAGTAGAATTTTTAGTCCAAGGAGCTCCTGGTGGCAGCCATTTTATAGCTGTAGTCTGAGCAATAAGGAATTCTGCCAGCATGTGGTCTACGGACTTCAGCTCCTCACTGTCTCCAGCAAGACGGCTTACTTGACATATTTTGGACTTGTACGTCCACATGAGCTTAAAGAAATTTTTATATATAAGCATTCCGTTAGCTCTATTTCTCTGGTGATCCCCTAATTAATACAGATGTTGAAATGTGATTTTGGAATGGTAGATGAAGGAATTATATGAGGAAAACTCTTGAGGTCAGAGGGTGGGAAATTCCTAAAAGACATGCATATTGTACCTTAAACTTTCTTTGAATTAAAAGGCTGAGATTCCATACTTGTGCAGTTTGTTCATGTGATTCACTTTCAGGTTTGTTTATTTATTTAAAGTTTGAGAGAGAGTGCCCATACAAGCAGGAGAGCGGCAGAGAGAAAATCCCAAGCAGACTCCATGCTGTCAGTGCAGAGTCGGAGGCAGGCTTGATCTGGCAAACTGTGACATCATGACCTGAGCCAAAATCAAGAATCAGACACCTAACCGAGTCACCCAGGCGCCCTGCACCTTCAGGTTTAAAATATTTGTCCTAAGAGTTGTGATTTAGAATTAAAGTGGTGAGTACTGGAAGTAGGACTCAGATTTGTATTGCTTATTTGCTTGTTTTAATTGCAATCAAACTCAGAGATTTTAGGAATTACTGTCTTGTGTAACCTAGAACTGCAAGAAAGAAGCCACTGCAGGTTGGCTAAATAGGGAATCAAAAGATATAATCCATATTAGTACTTATTTCCCTTTATTTCTAGGTTTTGACTTTCTCTGTATTAATCTCATACTTAGCCATTTCAAAGTGGCAAAGATGGTTACAGCATTCCTAGGCCTGTAATGATTTTATGGCTAGGGGTCTCAGAGAAGAGCCCGCTCTTCCAGCAGATTCAATGAGTTCCAAAGCTCACTGTCAGTGGTCTGGCTTTGTCACATGCCCTCCTTGTTCTACTTACCAAGCCAGGAATATGGACCAGTCTCCTTAATCAGTCTAGGTTATATGCCCCATGTTGAAGGTGTATAAGCCAGTCATATTCCATTTGGACATAGAAGGTCTCTCCATTTTCAAAGGAGCTTGAAGGGCCTATTGCCAAGAGACGAATGGATGCCAGTATGGAAAGATAAATGTTGACTATAGATTCACTGAAGATAATTTACATCATTTTTGGATAAAGTTAAGTAGGAAATGAGAGGAATGTATTAGAACTTGTCAAATAGCTGGATAAAATTGTGTATTAAACACATTTGCATTTCCTTGATGACAGATGATGTGAAGCATGTTTTCATATGTATATTTAGCAAGTTTTGTCTGTGTATTTTCTTTGGTGAGGTGTCTGTTAAGGTCTGAAGCCTCTTTTTTAATCAGGTTCTTTTCTTTTTTCTTTCTTTTTTTTTTTTAAGTTTATTTATTTTGAGAGAGACAGAGGCAGCATGAGCAGGGGAGGGGCAGACAGGGTGGGAGAGAGAATCCCAAGCAGGCTCCACACTGTCAGCACAGAGCCTGATGTGGGGCTTGAATTCATGAACCACGAGATCATGAGCTGAGTCAAAATCAAGAGTCAGATGGATGTTTAACTGGCTGAGCCACCCAGGCACCCCCTAATTGGGTTATTTTCTTAATGTTTTAAGGGTTCTTTGTATATTTTGGGTAACTGTCCTTTATCAGTATTTTCTCCCAGTCTGTGACTTTTCACTCAGTTGACAGTATCAGTATCTTTTGCAGAGTTTTAAATTTTAATGAAGTCAGCTTTCAGTTCTTTCTTGCATGCATCATATATGCCACTAGTATTTTGTATAAGAAGTCATCACTATACTTAAGGACATACAGGTTTTCTGTTATCTTCTAGGTCTTATAGTTTCTGCATTTTGCATTGAGGTTTGTGGTCCATTTTGAGTTAATTTTTGTGAAGGGTGTTTAAGGTCTTTTTCTAGAATCACTTTTTCCACGTGTATGTTCAGTTGTTCCAGGATGGTTCGTTGAAAAGACCATCTTTGCTCCATTGTTTTGTCTTTGCTCCTTTGTCAAATATCAGTTAATTACACAGGTCTGGGTGTGGGCTCTCCAGTCTATCCTATTGATCTGTTGGTAACTTCTTAAGTGTTTGGTAGTCTTCAATGGGCCCTTCTGGGCCTGTACTTTTTGTTCTAGAAGGTTATCAGTTGATTTTTTCTTTAATAGATATAGGTCTATGCAGATGTCCATTTCTACTTGTATGAGTCTAGCAAACTCTGTCTTTCAAGGAATTGGTCCATTTTGTGTAGGTTATGAAAGCTGTGGTAATAGAGTTCATAGTATTCCTTCCATCTTTTTAATGTCCATGGGATCTGAAGTGGCACCCTCTTTCACTTCTGATACTAGTCGTTTGTGTCTTCCCCTTTTTCACTCAGTAAGCTGGCTGGTGGTTTATCAACTTTATTGATCTTTTCAATGAACCAGCTTTTTTATTTTATTTTTTTATTGATTCTGTTGTCAATTTCATTAATTCTGCTTTAACTTTTATTTTCTTATTCTTTGAATTTAATTTGCTCTTTATTTTCTAGTTTCCGAGATAGAGACTATATAATTGATTTTCAAATCTTTTCAATTTTGTAAATTTCCCTCTAATCATTACTTCCATGTCATCCAACAAATTTTGACAAGTTCTATTTCATTTAGTTCAAAAATCTTTTTTTTTCTTTTCTTTTTTTTTTTGAGTAGGCTTTGTGCTTATCACAGAGCCCAGTGCCAGTGCTACTCATGACCCTGAGATCAAGACCCTGAGGTGAGACCAAGAGTTGGACGCTTAACTGACTGACTCACCCGGCACCCCTAGCTCAAAATCTTTAAATTTCTCCTGAGATTTCTTCATTGACTCAGTGTTACTTAGTATTTAATCTCAAAGTATTAGGTGATTTTACAGCTATCCTTGTTTTCTATATTCAGTTGTAGGCTAAGAGCAGACACTGTATGATTAATATACTTTTTAATTTGTAAAAGTGTTTTTTTATGGCCCACAGTATGTACTGTCTTGGTGAGTGCTCCATGTGGGTGTGAGATGTGTATTCTGTTGAATAAAGAAGTCTGTGGATGTCCATTATTTCCAGTTGGTTAAGGGTACTGTTGAGTTCAGCTGTCCTTACTGATTTTGTACACCTGCCACATCTGTCCTATTCTGATACAGGAGTATTAAAATCTCCTAGTGGTAATAGTGGGTCATTCTATTTCTCCATGTATTTCTATCACTTTTGGCCTCACATAGTTTCACCCTCTGTTAAGGGCATGCACTTTAGGGAGGGATTGTTACGTTTCAGTGAAGAATTGATGTTTCATGTAATGCCACTCTTTATCCCTGATCACTTTCCTTGGTCTGAAGTCTGCTCTGTCTGAAAGAAATACAGCTTGTCCCCTTTCTTTTGATTAGTATTAACATGGTACATCTTTTTCCATTCCTGTCTTCATATTTAAAGTGAATTTTTTTTTTGTAGACAATACAGTTTTTGCCTTTTAGGGTGTCTTGTAATGTTTTATTAATTGCCAGGCATTCTGTACTGCATAAAAGGAAGTGCTCTAAATAGGCTTTTAGTGACATGGTAAGTTGTGGAGGTAGGACAGGGACCATAGTGCCATGGTTATAGAAGGACTGTGATTTTAGGTCTCAGTCTTTTAGTGAGATTGTGCCTTTGGACTATGAACTATGCCTTCTGCCATTGGGCAGGGAAGGGTGGTTAGGGTGGTTTGAGATAAGTATTTGCTTACACCCTGATCAGTTAGGCTCTGGTCAACTAGCTTGTCCTGAGGTCTGGTGTTAGTGTTGGCTGGAGTTCTCCTTGTGTATGTCACAGTGGTTCCTCTTCTCTCCTCTTCCTGTGGGATCTTTCTCCTAGATTTAATGTAAGAAACTGGTTGAGCTACTGTAGATAAAATTCAAAAAAAGCAAAGGGCAGCAGGGGATGGGGGAGGATTCCCTATGAATGGATCCCCTTGAAGTTTTTAACAATCAGATTTGTTCTCCTTGAGCCTGCAATTTGTCAGTAACAATAGTTCAGGCTTCCCTGTCCCACTACTAATTCCCATGGAATTTTTATCTCTTGGGTTTATACCCCTCTAAGTTGCACTTATCTGCATTCACATATCTCTCCAACACTGGGGTAGCACTTTGCCTGTAACCTACTGCTATGAAGGGTCTGGGAAGAATTCTTGATTTTTTCAGTTCACCTTTTTACTTTGTTTGGAGTAAATGACTTCCAAACTTCTTACATATCCAGAATCAAACTCTACCAGCTTTTAATATTAATTAGACATGCAGTACTCATAGGTGTGCAATTGAAATAGAGGGACAAATTCATGCTTTTATAAATAGGCTGATTTTGATTCAATAGTAAGTTCTCTTTGCATCCATTCCCTCCTTTGTATAACAAGATGAATTAATTTTCTTTTGACATTGGCCAACATCTCCCCATTTCTCCCACCACCCAGCCCCTGGCAACCACCATCCTACTGTTTCTGAGTTCATCTTTTCTAGATTTTACATATAGGTGAGATGATATGGCATTTGACTTCCTTTATTGAACTGACTTCTCTTAGGAAAAGCCCTCAAGGTCCATCTGTTATCACAAGTGGCAAGATTTCCATCTAAAAAACAAAAGGTTGGGGCACCTGGGTGGCTCAGCAGGTTAAGCATCTGACTTTGGCTCAGGTAATGATGTCATGGTTCATGAGTTCAAGTCCCACGTCAGGCTCTGTGCTGACAGCTCAGAGCCTGGAGCCTGCTTTGGATTCTGTGTGTGTGTGTATCTTTCTCTGCCCCTCCCCAGCTCATGCGTGCGCCCTCTCTCTCTGTCTCTCTCTCTCAAAAATAAATAAACATTAAAAAATTTTTAAGAAAAAAAAAAGCAAGGGGGCATGGGTGGCTCAGTCGGTTAAGTGTCTGACTTTGGCTCAGGTCATGATCTCACAGTTTGTGGGTTCGAGCCCTGCATCGGGCTCTGTGCTGACATCTCAGAGCCTGGAGCCTGCTAAGGATTCTGTGTCTCCCTCTCTCTCTCTCATCTCTCTCTCTCAAAAATAAATAAACATTTAAAAAGTTAATAAAAAAAAAAAGAAATGTTTTAGGGCACCTGGGTGGCTCAGTCAGTTAAACATCGACTCTTGATTTCAGTTCAGGTCTTTTTTTTTTTTTTTTTTTTTTCTACATTTATTTATTTTGGGGACAGAGAGAGACAGAGCATGAACAGGGGAGGGGCAGAGAGAGAGGGAGACACAGAACCGGAAACAGGCTCCAGGCTCTGAGCCATCAGCCCAGAGCCTGACGCGGGGCTCGAACTCCCGGACCGCGAGATCGTGACCTGGCTGAAGTTGGACGCTTAACCGACTGCGCCACCCAGGCGCCCCTCAGTTCAGGTCTTAATCTCAAGGATGTGAGTTCAAGTCCTGCACTGGGCTTTGTACTGGGTGTGAAGCCTACTTAAAATGTGTGTGTGTATATATATGTATACAGATACATATGTGTGTATAACATATATACATACATATATATATATTATACACACACATACAGCTGTATACAGATACAGATGTATCTGTACACACACACACACACACACACACGCGCGCGCGCGCGCGCACACAAAAGATTTTGGTAGCAGTTGGAAGAAGTAGGGAAGGAGGGATTTCCAGAAAAGTGAAGAGAAGTTGGCCTGTGGGGAATCCACATATGGCTAGAGCCTACAGGCTTAGTGGGACAGGGAGATGATACAGATACAAATCAGATAATAAGGGCCTTTATGGTACCCTAAAGAATGGGGTCATTGTTCCTCATTTCCTGAATGGCAGTGATAAGCCCTTCAAATACTGTGCTGGAGTGAGGAGGGGTCACAGTTGAGTCAGAAATAAAATTCTGGGGGCACCTGGCTGGCTCAGTTGGTGGAGCATCTGACTCTTGATGCTCAGGGTCATGAGTTTGAGCCCCATGCCCCACAGTTGGGTAATCTCTACAGTTGGGTGTAGAGATTACTTAAGAAAAGAAAAAGATAATTCTGGAGGTAGTATGGACTACAGACCTGTGAATGTCAGGGGGATGGGTAAAGGAAGTTACTAGTAGTTACTGAGGTAAAAACATAGGAGAGGACTTCAAAGTCCTTCGCATGGTAGAAGAGGGAAGGTATTACAAAGAGTAGCCATGGATTTTGATTAGTGAGTGACAAAACTTTAACACCTATGTTTTTGCAGTAAGTGGCTGAATAGGGTCCTGTGGTAGATTCTACTGGCAGAGATCTGCTATTATGGTATTTTGTTCCACTGTATGATATGGTACAACATATGGTAGGAAGTTATCTGAGTCATGAACTTCATTCTGTTGGCTTCTAACCTCTATAGACAGTGTTGAACTCCCAACGTGAGACTTATCTGTTTACTTTCAATACAGGAAGAAACCCATGAGCTTGTATGTATAAATACATCAGGCCAGGTCTGACAGGCATTTTGATGCAGTCTTAAACAGTGAAATTGAGTTCATAAGATCAACCTCACTATATTGAGTAAACTGCCTCATAAATACTGATCTGAGTATAATTACTGCTTTTATATACTAAGTAGAGGTTTTATCTTAACTTTGTTAATCGTATACATTTGTTTTGCAAAAGCAAATGCCTTTCCTTAAATTAATTTGTATGAGAGAAATGTGTCTGTCATTCCTGGCACCACTGCACTGTTTACCCCTAAAGAGTGGAAAATGGGGGAAGATGTGTGTATGTGTGAATGAATAGTGCTGAATGAACAGGTTTAGAAAGGCTTGTACATACAAAGGACTTTTGTTCTCCTTTGCTCTATAAGAGCTGACATAATTATTCTTTCTTCAGCCACAACAATCCGGAATTATGCTTAGTGGGTGCTTGGTCTCTTTGAAAAACCGCCACTACTAAGTAGGGGTGATTCATGATATGTTATCTGATGGTCTGGCAACCAGTCAGAACAGATGCCTCCTCTTGTAGTGAAGGAGGGTGCTGGAGGCCCCACTGTTCTGGTCATTGCCCTTTCACTTGTTGAATCCTGAGGGGAGAAAGTGGGGGGCCATTAGCTACCAACTAGCATGGAAGAAATGCCATATTTTAACACTTGGTGTGGCCACTTGGCTGTGTACTGGCTGAATGTTGGGACCAGCTGCAGGAGACAGAGTGACTACTGTATTCTCTTTCCAGGTTTCAGAAATGGAAGTCTGTATTTTCCATATTCAGTGGTACTCAGTGAGTATCCTGGCTTCCTTGTTCCTCAGTCACCATTGCCCACTACACTTAACTGACGACCTATGTTTTATAACACAGCACATTTCCAGCACTGTAGTGGTTATAGAAAGAAAAAGAAAACAAGAGAGACTCAGACTGAACCTCAGCAGGCTGAGAACATGACTCAGAAACAAGGCACCCACTCAGAAGGTGATATGGTGACCAGTATCCCTACTTCTAATATTGACATAGAAATGGACGACATTCCTGAAGAAACAGATGGCGTTTTGTCTTCTGTTGCCCAAAAGAGGGAGCTACACGGTAAGAGCCCTTCTAATAACAGCCTGTATAGGACATCACCTCAAGGAAGCTATGCATCTGAGAAAGAGAAAATGAGGCTAGAACAGAGCAAAGGATCCCTTGTAACGCAGTTCTGGAAGACTCTGAAGGAAACTATGCGTTTGTATGACCTAGCTTATGGTAAAGCTATGCCAGAGAAGATGGTGCAGGACAATAGGATTTCACAGAGTTCTTGGGAAAATAGAACTTTCCCTCATGAGGGTACAGAGGGCATTACATGTAAAGATGAAGAAAGCACTGTCTGGTTGGAGCAGTGTCATGATGTAAGACATGATGATGTGGTAAAGTTGGGCTCCATCATGAATATGAACTTGTGTAAAGAAAAAAGCTATGCAGCTGCTCCCCAATTCCTATCTTCTCCAGATGAAGCAAAAGACAGAGATAGAATCCAGGATACCCTGAACTCAAATCTGTGCCTGTCTTCTGGAGATGGCAATAAGCTCCAGCAGGAAATGCCGGTCTGCCCCAGCAATAAAGCCATTGAGGACCTGAGCCTACAGTCCAATCCCAGAGTCCCCTTCGCATTGAGGAAAGCATGCTAGACAATGGTAGTGGGGGCCATGGCTTCCCTGTGAACATAAATGAAGTTGAAGTGATACAGAGCAACAGCTACCCTGAGAATTATGTCCCTCCTCCTATCTCGCTGGCCAAGTTCAACCAGGCTAATGGAGGCATTCAGTGTGATATGAGCCAGTGGCAGGATGCAGAGCTGGAGCAATCCCCTGAGCAAATGCTTTCCAAAGATGAGTCATGACTAGACTACAAAACTAAGGGATCACAGAGAAAGTCAATCAGGAATAGGAAATTGAACACAAATGAAGAAAAAATGACCATAAATGATGAGATTGAGGAGGAGTATCATGAGAACTTCAAAAAGTGTGCCAAAATTAAAAAGACTGTGAAAGGCAGAAAGCAGAAAACCCTGAGCAACTTCTTAAGTGGTAACATAGTGTATTTGTTGAAGAAAATGCTGCCTTGAACACTGTTCTTCCCGAGGATTCAGAAGACTGTGAGTTGGAAGAGGAAGCTGAAGGTGAAATGTATGAGGTAGAATGCCTCTTTGAAGAAGTTAGTCCACCAGACCCTGTGAATTCCTCAAAAAGAAGGATTTATTAAAAAAAAAAAAATTAAAAAAAAAAAAGAGGGGCGCCTGGGTGGCGCAGTCGGTTAAGCGTCCGACTTCAGCCAGGTCACGATCTCGCGGTCCGTGAGTTCGAGCCCCGCGTCGGGCTCTGGGCTGATGGCTCAGAGCCTGGAGCCTGTTTCTGATTCTGTGTCTCCCTCTCTCTCTGCCCCTCCCCCGTTCATGCTCTGTCTCTCTCTGTCCCAAAAGTAAATAAAAAACGTTGAAAAAAAATTTAAAAAAAAAAAGAAGGATTTATTGCAATGCCAGCAGGATAATCAGGATGCCACCTGAGTGGTCTCTCCCTCCTCAACTTATCGTCTGGCCCACCAGAAATAAGGACAGGTTAAAGCATGTTGAATATGAGAGCATCCCTATGGTATATGAAGTGACAGGACAGGATGGCAGGATCCAAAGGGAACGTATGATGGCCATGCAGAAGGGACTGGAGTCTAAGAGAGCCTCTCACAAGTCATGGGAATGTAAGTGACTAATGGGCTGATCCTATTTGGTTGTCTGTGGTGGTTCCATACCGCATCCTGGAGGCAAAGGCAGCCGTACATCAATAGTATTTCTCCATTTTGAAAGTATGTTCTTAAGCAATTATAGATGCCCATGTGTGCAGGATTGGCAGAGATCCCAAGTCTGAGGTCCTGCATTCCAGGAAATTGTAATGTAATTTGAAATAAAGAGCTGTAGCAGATGATGGAGAGCTGGTTGGTCTTAAAGGACAGTGGGGTTGAGAGAGAAAGGAGAGATGGACATTGAGGTAGGTGGTTGCTGAGAATGGGCAGTCCATGTGGAGGCAGTGAATTGTGATACAAATTTGGGGACTGTGGTTTGAAGAGGGAATGGAGACAGCAGCATGAGCTTATCAAAAGGGCAGCCAGGGCAGGTCAAGTGTGTTCCAGGGATTGAGCTTGAGACCAGCCAGGCAGAGGGGAGACCTGTGATGAGTTTAGAAGGTAGGTCTAAACAGAATGGGCTAAAGTAGTAGATATTTTCCTTTCTAGATGTTTTTCCTCTAGGCAATAAGGAGGTGCCAAAGCAAACTGAATAAAGGACAGGAAGAAGTATGCTCTAGGAATCGTCAGCTGGCAGTACAGTGTAGGAGGAATTTGAACTCTGCCTATATGGCTGAAACCCCTGTATAAAGTCAGTTTAAGTGAACTTTGAATATAAAATGATGAGGGTCTTAACTCTCATGGCAGTAAAAGTTTTACATCTCAGAGAATTCATTAACGAAATTGACTCCTTAAGAATAGAAGGCTGGGTTTTGAACTTGAGTACCTAGAAAAAATGGTAACATCTGTGGTAAAGTAAACTTGTGAAGGGAATTTGTTTTGCTTTATGTGTGGCTGTCAGTGGGAGGACTGGACCAGCAGGTCATGCACACCTGGTTGAAGCTGGAGTTTGGATCACCGTATTTTTAGGGAGGGGGCTCAAACGAGTGGGAAGGGTCCAAAGTAGAGCCTGGGGGATGATTGTATCTGGGGTGCAAAAGTGAAATGAAGCAGGTAAGGGTTGAATGGGATACATAAGGACCCGCAGGAAATTTAATTAAGCTCAGTCTTAGCTCCTAAACCAGAACACTGGCCATCTTACCTTTAGTCTTCTTAAAGTCTCATTTGCCTCTGCTGTCATTTCTCATCAGTGTGTAGGAATCCATTTTTTCCATCCTATCACAGCCCTGTGAAGAAGATAACCTCAATTTACTCTTGGTTATGCAGTGAAGATGGTAATTTTCAGGGTGAACCTCTAGATTATGTCTGTTACATTTTTTTATTGCTAAGGACTGTAGAATGATATAGAATAGGATCTTGAAAAATAGGTTTTCTTGAAAGATGTATTATTTATTTATTTATTTATTTATTTATTTATTTATTTATTGCCATTGTTTTTTTAAGCAATTTGGGTTATTTGCTGTATGAATCACTTCTTCCCTCAGGTAACTGTGAGAGATGGAAAAGCAAGGTACCTTACAAAGTTTCAAACAGATTCGAGGCAGATGCTGTAAAGTTTAGGAAACAGCCAGCAGGTATAGAGTTGGTATCTATCCTGTGTCTGGTTTTCAATGTCATGATTAGCTTTTAGGGCTTTGTTTGGGGTTTCCTACTCAGTGCATGTTCTGTCCTCTAAAACTAACACTGCTTGTGGGCAGTGAAAAATGGCAGCATTCTAACTGGGTAGTAGACCTGTATCTATATAGATCCTTGCTCACAAGCAGATTGGAGCCTAAGCCTTTTCATTCTGTGGAGTGTCATTTTTATGTCAGTTTTCCACATTTAATTCACCAGTGCTGTTATGGCAGTGTGTTGTATGTTATATGGGATTTTGTAAGTTATCCTGCTGGTTCAAAGTGTCCCAGATTAGAGCTAGTAGAGCTGGGCACTGGAAGTTCAGGATCTCCCTTAAAAGTTCAGGATCTCCCTTAAAGGTCTAGTAGTTTGACAGGCTTCTCTTCACACTGGGTCTTGGCATTGAGTATCCCTGCCACACCTTCAACCCCTAGGCCTGGGGTGTCAGGGAGAAAGTGCTTATTGGCTTTTTAAATGGGCCATTCCTGCCTTGCAGCGGTCATAAAGTAAAGGTTGATAATCATGCTCCAGCAAAATGTTAAGACCTTTAACTTTATCCTAAAGATGAAAATTAAAGATATTAGTAATGATTCTTTGTATAAGATATCTTGAGTTTTACAGCTGATTTAAGGAACTGTATTACTCTATTATTTTATAGGAAACAAATACTGAGTTCCAGCTACATAAAAGAACTAAATATTGCATCATTATGGTGGTTTAGAACATGTGATCATCCATTGATTTAATCTAATAAAGCTGTTACACCAACAAACAAGAAAATATGACATTGTAAAGCCTTTGCAATTAAAAGATATAAAACAGCAAATAAATTGAATTGTGTATGTGTGTGATTCTCAAGCATTTTGTTCCCGTCTCAAAATGGCCACATCACTGGTAACACCAACTGAGTTGGGTCATTCCTGAATACTTCTGCCATGTCTATTACTGTCTTATAATCTCAGGGACCTTTAAATATGGGGAAAAGGATGGCAGAGTTGAGGACAGACTAAATAGATGGATTCCCCATGAACAGGAACTACCCTGAAGAGAGAGACAGTACCTTTTTCATTTTTTATAAATGGAAACCAGGCATATAGTAGGTCCACTGATGGGTATGTCCCATGGTGGTTTGTAGTATGTTACTTACTTCCAGTATACACTTGTAGAAACAAGGGAAACTTTAGGCAAACAAGAGTTCCTTATACTCGGAACCTATGACCTAGATGGTAAATTTGTGGAACCAGTCTTCTCCCAATAAAAGATACAGGTTAAGTCTGTGGCTAGGTGCCAAAATGTTTATATGTGGATGAAGGCTGTCCTAAGAGTAATTATAAGATATAGGTATTTGGCAGATATGGAGAGGCTAGGGTAACCTCTTGGAAGGGCTCTCTGAGTGATCGTATCAACAATATTTTGATACATATGGATGGATCCACTCAATATTGCCTCTAAGTTGTCCAATGATTTAAACTATATATATATATATATATATATATATATATATATTTGACTATATTTTTATATTTTTAACTCCATATGGTAACAAAGTATCTCTCAAGATAGATTAAGGAGATGGTAAAAAGTGATGGCACTGCATGTTTTCAGATGAGATGCAAAAAGGCAAGCAAAAGATGATACGGTTTCTAAAGCTGGTCTTATGAGAAGATCTGACTTATTTCCTGCCTAACTCCTATTTAAAAGATGGAGTAGATATTCTAGGAGAATATCTGTGACCCCTATCCCCACCCGTGGCTGGATTATGTGACTCTCCTATGTGTCTTCTAGTAACACCTGCATTTTCACTTTCATAGCCCATTATGTGACATATCACAGGACAGTTACAACGTTTTCAACCTTGAGACCATGTATTCCTTAGGGCTATAGATTATTGTCTCCAGTAGATTATCTCCATGGCATAGTTAGTATAGAGCCTGGAACATCATATGCACTCAAGTATTTGTGAATGAATGGCTTAGTGTCAATTTAAATGAACAGTTTTGTCCTTGGCACTGTTCCCACCAACATTCCAAGCCCAGCACATAACTGAAATGGGAAGGCTGGAATAACTGAACAATAAGGAACACTTGAGTCCAGATGATCCAACTTCTGAGCTTATTTGGGAACTACAGGAAGGCATTCCACTACTCTAACTCCCTACCAACAGTTCTGATTCATTCAAATTCCAACAGTCTGATTCATTCACCTATAAATCCCCATGAGAAGATTAAAGAGTGTGGTTTTTCATTAATGTGTTAATAGGGGTTGAATCCGATTGCTTTTTTGACACCTGTGAAATAGGAGTTTGAAGTGTGGGTAAACTAATTCAAGGCATTTAAATGGACCATAACTGGGGCTCTCTGGCTAGTAGGAAGATATTGGACCCTAGAAGTTAGGAAAGATGGTAATGCCGGTATATGGAAGAGGAAACAGAAAAAGAGGACAACTCCAATGAACACTTCCCTGCTTTGTAATCCTTCCCAAAGTCTTTATTCTAGAGGCCAGATGAGAAGTCAAGCATAGGTTTGGAAACTGGAGTCCAAAATGAAGGGTACATCCTGATACCACCTTCTGTTTCATTTTCCCAAGCAGTTATTATACCCCATGGCACAATGAGTTCCTTAGGGTCAGACTCTGACATGAAGATTTGTGTGCAGGGAGTGCTTTAATGGAGAGTGCTTTGGGGAGTAAAATCTCTGAAGGGGCAAAGAAAGGATGATTAAGCATAGGGAAGAAGTTTGGATATGATGCAGCAACAACAAAGACCTCAGCCAATCCAATTGGGAGCTCCTGAGCTGCAATGATCCTGCAGAATTTTCTCAACTGGGGTAAGAGGACACACCTATACCCGTGCACTGACCAGTCACTGATACAGGATGACCCTTAGAAAGGAAGCATGACCTTGGGTACTGTGGCTTTCTTCAAGAAAGATCAAATCCCTGGATAGGGGAAGTCAGTTGTAAGTTGTCAGTTGTTAGCCATCCCAGCAGGTGGGAGGGTAAATATTTTAGTCTGAAAGTCAGCAGTGGGAACTAGGCAGATACCAGTAGCACAACAAAGCATCCACTACAACTTCCAAATCAGGTTCCAACTGGAGCATGTAACCATACTTCTAATAAATTCACATTCTGTTAGAAGTCTAGGGGCACCTGGGTGGCTCAGTCGGTTGAGCATCTGACCAGCTCGGGTCATGATCTCATGGCTCAGAAGTTTGAACATTGGGCTCTGTGCTGGCAGTGTGGAGACTGCTGGGAATTCTCTCTCTCTCCTCTCTCTCTGACCCTCCCCAACTTGTGCTTTCTCTCTCTCAAAAGAAATAAACTTAAAAGAAGTTGAATCTAGAGGTGCACCTGGGTGGCTCAGTCAGTTTAGTGTCTGACTCTTGATTTTGGCTTAGGTTATGATCCCATGGTCATGAGATTGAGCCCCAAGTTGGGTTCCATGCTCAGCATGGAGCCTTCTTGAGATTCTCTCTCTCTCTCTCTCTCTCTCTCTCTCTCTCTCTCTCTGCCCCTGCCCTGCTTGCACACGAACGTGCACATGCAACTCTCTCTCAAAATAAACAAAGTTGAGACTAGAACATGAAACAAGACGGTCTCTGCCCAAAAGAAGCTTCCAGACATGTCACTAATTTCAACAAACGTAGTGGCTTAAAACAGTAACCGTTGACTTCCGGTTTCTGGACTAGCATATGAGGAGATAAGAAGTCTTTTTATTTAGATTCAAGTTAGTTAATATATAGGATAGTATTGGTTTCAGGAGTAGAAGGGAATCTTCACTCTGTCCTGAGAAGTAAAAAGAACTAAAAAATTACCAAATCTCCCCTAAATTCATCAAAGAATGGAGGTCATGACAAAACCACTGATCCAAAAATTGGAGAGAGAGGCAGACACGGAAAATCACAACCTCCCATGGCAGAAGCCTCTGTGGGAGATAGGTGCGCTAGGGTAGGATATCGAATGTAACAAGTGGACCATTCTGGTGTTGATGTGAGAGGTGGGGTTGTGGGTATGTGAGGACACAGAATATATGGGTAATCTCTATAGTTTCTGCTCACTTCCATTGTGAACCTAAAATGGCTCTGAAAAAAATAAGTCTGAATTTTTTAAAAAATGAAAAATAAAAGCATCACCCATTTATCATCTCATAGGTCTGTAGGTCAGAAATCTGGGTAGAATAGATTCTCAGCTTAGCACTTTGTAATGCCAAAATGAGGTGTGGGCAGGGCTAGGCTATTACCTGAAGGCTGTGGAGAAGAATAGTGCCCAAGGTCATTTTGACTATTAGCAGAAGTGAGTTCCCTGCAAGTACTGTAGGACTGAGGTGACCATTTCCTTGCTGGCTGTTGACTACGATTGCTTTTACCTCTTGGAAGCTGCCCCATTTCCTTGCTATATGGCCCCTTCCTTTTTTTTAACTTTTTTTTTTTTTTAAGATTTTAAATAATCTCTACACCCAATGTGGGGTTTCAGTTTACAACCCCAAGATCAAGAGTTGCATGCTTTACTGACTGAGCCAGCCAGATGCCTGGACCCCTTCATTTTAAAATAAATCCACCAACAGCACATCATGTCTTTCTCAAACTCGGAATGTGACTTCCTCTTTGCTACCTGTCAGAAAATTTAAAAACTTCTGGTTTTAAAAACACCATGTGATTTGGTTCTGACCATCCACATAGTTACGAAAAGATCAATTGTGTATTATAATCTAATCATGGGAATAAAATCCATTATAGTAACAAGTTCTACAGATTTGGGCAAAAAATCTTGGAGGTTACTTTATAATCCTGCCTACCACAACCATGATGACAGGTTGATATATACCTTGGTAGAAGGAGTTCTGGTGACTTCTCTTAATTTTCTAAATAGGACTGGAGAGTACTGAGTCTGAAGGGAGAGATTTCAGGATGAAGAACTTTTGATTGATGAGCTTTATGGGCTCAGCGGTCTGGGAATTGGAACAGAGGAGGAAGAGGTTAGTTTGAGGTTCTTCTGGGTAAACCGGGCAAAAAGACAGGTCAAGGGATATGACAGACTGAAGGAAAGGACCACAGAATCTAGGCCAGAAACAGAAGACAGAGAAACCTGGAGTGAGAGAGGAGGAATTAACTTGCAAAGGCTGCAGTGGATGGCAAGATTCCAGTTACAGCAGGAAGTGGAAGAAGGCTTCAAGAAGAGGTTTAACATTTGGAGCAGTGGTTCTCCAAGTCTGGCCCCCAAACCAATAGCGTCAGCATCCTTCGGGCATTTGTCAGAATTGCAAACTCTCCAGTCCACTCCAGACCTAGTAAATCAGAAATTCTAAAACTCTAGGAACAGGACAGAGGAATCTATTTCAACAGCCACTCCAGGTGATTTTGCTGCTCCGTAGTTTAAGAATCATCGATATTATTCTCCCATATTGTAACAGAATATGTTTATCAGGAATGGGTTTCCAGCAGGAGAAAGGAAATTCCTGGAAGGAGAATTTTCCCATTGCATGCTCAGCTAGGATGCCTAGGGTAAATGTAAGACACGGCTGAATGAACTGGCCTTACAGTTTTCAGAAATAACAAATCCTGGTCATTCTAATCTGGGCCAATTGTGTTACTGAGATAAACTTTCTAAGACCAAGGCTAGGAACAGTTACTGAAGGGAGCTAGAGAAGGAGCCAGACTGGACTGCATCAGCCACTCTTTAGAGAGGGGAAACCTCAGGGAAAGTGGCAAAAAGTAGGAATAATGTGTTCCAGGGACCCTGAATGATGAGAGCAGCAACAGATGCTAGTGGAGAGGGAGGGACACCTGCTTATGACCAAGATCTGGCTCCACTTTGGCTCAGCAAAGAACAGACACTCTCCCCTAGCTGCAGGCACCACCCCAAGCAGCTGAGCTGCCTCAGCTGCAGCTGTTCGTAGGTGGGCTGTGCTTAGCCAACAGGATGAGGATGTATTTGAGGATGTGGGTAGCTGACCCAGTACAGTAATCTGGATCACCTTATAATTTTTCTGAATCTACTACTCTAGAAATAATAATAGTTGCGGGAAAATAGCAGTAAGAACTAAGCAAGTTAAATACATAATTTTTCAATGTTATTACAGGGTATCCCACCCTTCCAAAAAACCCTCAAGCAATCATGCCAGGGTTTATGAGCATAGGTCTTTTGAGTGCAGGAAAGCCCAACATGCTTTATACTGTTGAGTTAAAAAATGAAAAAATGGGAGCACCTGGTGGGCTCAGTTGGTTAAGAATCTGACTCTTGGTTTTTGGCTCTGGTCATGATCTCATGATTCGTGAGTTAGAGGCCCGAGTGGGGCTCTTCACTGACAGTGCAGAGGCTGCTTGGGATTCTCTGTCTCCTCCTCTCTGTGCCCCTCCCCTGCTCCTGTTCTCTCTCTCTCAAACATTGTTTCAAAAATGAAAAATTGGTGCCGACAAATGTTCATACCATGCTAAAAAGAGAAAAAACTTTTTCTATGATACATAAATATTTCCTGATGACTTCACAATAAATTGGTAACATTAGACACTGGGGAAGGGAACTGAGTTGCTGGGGGAGAAAAGGAAGAATTGTCATGATTAAAAACCTTATGTACCTTTTAAATTTGGAGCACATGCATGCATTATTAAGAAATAAAAAATTACTACACTTAAAAAATAAATAATGAGCTTTTATTATCCTTGACAACAGAGAAAAGCCATGCCTGGAGTCTCTGGGAATTCTGGGAACGCTCCCAGGGGGAGGGGAAGGCTGCAAGTAGCACCTGGAGCTTCCTCAGAGACTCATTCCCTCAGTCTCACCCCCCTGGCAGAGGCAGCTGGAAGGAATCACAAACTGCAAGGATCAGTGGGAGGAAGACAATGAACAACGCTTTCCTGCCTGAAATCAGCCGCTGTCCAGAGCCAGCACCAGGGAAGACACAACTCACCCTCCGGGGGTCACGTCTTTGCTGGAAGGCAGGTGAGATTCACACGCGTGACACCGAATGCCCTGCTCTCTTGGGGTCTCCAAGTCCTCCCCGATTCCACACCCTCTGGTCTGGGGCCACAGTGTCTGATTTTTGAGAGGAGAACATGGAATAGGTCAAGTCCTTGTCAGTCCGAGTCTGAACTCTCATTCGACTTGGAAGACTTATGCTTTTGTTTTTTCTTCTTCTTTTCTTTTTTCCTTTTCTTATGCTTTTCTTTCTTCTTCTTTTTCTTGTGTTTCTCTTTACATTCTGAGGAGCTGGAGCTGCTCCCATCTTCATCGGAGGTGGAATCCTCCAGTAACTGTTTTAACTGCTGTATCCTAAACAGAAGTTTGACCAAAGAACCATATTTTAAAAAAATTGTAGATAAAAATGATGTGAGAGCAGCAGTGAGGGTAAAAAATGTCATGAATAACCACCTTGAGAAAGATGGTACTTATTTTTATTTGTGCATGTCTTCCCCGTTCTTGTCCACGTCCATGCCTATTTGACAGGACTGTAACCAGTATATGAGCCATTCTGTGTTTTCATTGTCCTAAATATTTCTGCATGTTTCTCGAGTCCTTACCACAGAACTTGTAACAGATGCCTACTTTCCTTACTCACCGCCCCCAACTGCTCAAGTAATCTACCTCCTCAAAACAATTATTACTCAGCGTCACCAGTTTTGGGAAAAACAAACTCTCCCGTTTCTTCACCCTATCTTTGTTCATGTCTAAGGATCATTTTTCACAACAGCTCAGACCCTTAAAGACACTGGAGAAGATAAACTAAGCTATGGTTGGTTGCCAACATCAACTATCAGTGGTATGAGCAGGCTGGGCCAAACACACTGCTTTAAGCCAACCCGGATAGAACAAGGCTGGCCTGCTCATTCCCCACATACTGGCCTTTCCAGTGGTTTCTCCTGCCTTCCACACATTTCACAACTAAATTAAAGTACCATATTTACCAAACCACTCATCTAATACTGGAATAGATGTTTCCAACTTTATATAAGAGGGTATTGTTATCACCAGGACCACCTCACCTTACATCCTTTTCATGTCTTTTATTCTCTCGTATGATGTCATACATGGGATCTTCATGTGCCTTGAGGGTTAGAGAAGGGTAAGGTTGGATTAGGGCTTCATGGACTATTTAGTTAAATTAAAATTAAATCTCTATTTCACTGAAACCAGGTTTTTTTCTGTTTGGTGTAACATTTAATATGTTCTAGGGTCACCTGGGTGGCTCAGTCAGTTGAGCATCCAACTCGATTTTGGCTCAGGTCATGGTCCAGAGATCATGGGATCGAGCCTCAAGCTGGGCTCTGTGCTGAGCACTGAGCATGGAGGCTACTTGGTGTTCTCTCTCTCACCCTTTGCCCCTCTTCCTGCTTGCACATTCTCTCTCTCTAAAATAAAAATGAAAAAAAAAAGTTCTAATCCTTCTTAAGGGTTACCGTCACTGCAAACCTATTGAGGCTTTTTAAAAAAAAAATTTTTTTTAAACGTTTATTTATTATTGACAAACAGAGAGAGACAGAGCAAACAGGGGAAGGGCAGAGGGAGAGGGAGACACAGAATCTGAAGCAGGTTCCAGGCTCTGGGCTGTCAGCACACAGCCTGACACAGGGCTCGAACTCACAAATCGCGAGATCATGACCTGAGCCAAAGTCTGATGCTTAATTGACTGAGCCACCCAGGCGCCCCCCTATTGAGGCTTTAACAAAGAATTTTCTAATTAGAAAATACAGATTGTAATTTAAATATCCTTTACAAGAATATACACCATGGCAGAATCATGTAATACTACTCAAGGTAGAAATATTGAGGTAATTTGCTTTGTTCTGTTTGGAAAGGTGATTAAGAAATGGTATTAAGGGGGCGCCTGGGTGGCGCAGTCGGTTAAGCGTCCGACTTCAGCCAGGTCACGATCTCGCGGTCCGGGAGTTCGAGCCCCGCGTCAGGCTCTGGGCTGATGGCTCAGAGCCTGGAGCCTGTTTCTGATTCTGTGTCTCCCTCTCTCTCTGCCCCTCCCCCGTTCATGCTCTGCCTCTCTCTGTCCCAAAAATAAATAAACGTTGAAAAAGAAATTAAAAAAAAAAAAAAAAAGAAATGGTATTAAGAAAAGCAAGTGAATTACAAAATGATACATAAGAATGGAACACTTATAGGTACACAAAAATATATGTTAAGTACCTCAAACAAAGTCTTCAACTATACCAGAAGTACAGATAATTTTTTTTAATGTTTATTTATTTTAGAGACAGAGAGACAGAGCACAAGTGGGGGAAGGGCAGAGAGAGCCGGAGACAGAATCTGAAGCAGGCTCTAAGCTGTCAGCACAGAACCCGGCATAGGACTCAAACCCACGAACCATGAAATCATGACCTGACTTAGACACTTAACCAACTGAGCCACCCAGGTGCCCCAGAAGTCCAGATAATTTAAAGTGACTTGAATTACTTAAAAATAAGAATACATGTAGGAGGAATGTTACAGTATGTAAACTATCTCAATTTTAAAAAAGAATAAATCTAATTTGTAGAAATTTTAAATGTTACCAAAAAATTATGTTAAGTTTGGCTCTGGAAAGTCCATTCTGCTAGTCTTCTGGCAGTTTTCTGGGTTAGTCTGGAAAACCTCCAAAAGCATGAAGGTTAAAGAACACCCTACTAAAGAATGAATGGGTCAACCAGGCAATTAGAGAAGAAATTTAAAAATATATGGAAATAAATGAAAATGAAAATACAACAATTCAAACGCTTTGGGATGCAACGAAGGCAGTCCTGAGAGGAAAACACATTGCAATCCAGGCCTATCTCAAGAAACAAGAAAAATCCCAAATACAAAATCTAACAGCACACCTAAAGGAAATAGAAGCAGAACAGCAAAGACACCCCAAACCCAGAAGAAGAAGAGAAATAATAAATATCAGAGCAGAAATAAACAATACAGAATCTAAAAAAACTGTAGAGCAGATCAATGAAACCAAGAGTTGGTTTTTTGAAAACATAAACAAAATTGATAAACCTCTAGCCAGGCTTCTCAAAAAGAAAAGGGAGATGACCCAAATAGATAAAATCATGAATGAAAATGGAATTATTACAACCAATCCCTCAGAAATACAAGCAATTATCAGGGAATACTATGAAAAATTATATACCAACCAAGTGGACAACCTGGAAGAAATGGACAAATTCCTAAGCACCGACACACTTCCAAAACTCAAACAGGAAGAAATAGAAAACTTGAACAGACCCATAACCAGTGAAGAAATTGAATCAGTTATCAAAAATCTCCCAACAAATAAGAGTCCAGGACCAGATGGCTTCCCTGGGGAATTCTACCAGACATTTAAAGCAGAGATAATACCTATCCTTCTCAAGCTGTTCCAAAAAACAGAAAGGGAAGGAAAACTTCCAGACTCATTCTATGAAACCAGCATTACTTTGATTCCTAAACCAGACAGAGACCCAGCAAAAAAAGAAAACTACAGGCCCATATCCCTCATGAATATGGATGCAAATATTCTCAATAAGATACTAGCAAATCGAATTCAACAGCATATAAAAAGAATTATTCACCATGATCAAGTGGGATTCATTCCTGGGCTGCAGGGCTGGTTCAACATTTGCAAATCAATCAATGTGATACATCACATTAAGAAAAAAAAAGAAAAGAATCATATGATCCTGCCAATCGATGGAGAAAAAGCATTTGACAAAATTCAGCATGCTTTCTTAATAAAAACCCTTGAGAAAGTCAGGATAGAAGGAACATACTTAAACATCATAAAAGCCATTTATGAAAAGCCCACAGCTAATATCATCCTCAATGGGGAAAAACTGAGAGCTTTCCCCCTGAGATCAGGAACATGACAGCCATGTTCACTCTCACCGCTGTTATTTAACATAGTGTTAGAAGTGCTAGCATCAGCAATCAGACAACAAAAGGAAATCAAAGGCATCAAAATTGGCAAAGATGAAGTCAAGCTATCACTTTTTGCAGATAACATATTATACAAGGAAAACCCGACAGACTCCACCAAAAGTCTGCTAGAACTGATACATGAATTCAGCAAAGTCGCAGGATACAAAATTAATGTACAGAAATCAGCTGCATTCTTATACACTAATAATGAAGCAATAGAAAGACAAAATAAGGGGCGCCTGGGTGGCGCAGTCGGTTAAGCGTCCGACTTCAGCCAGGTCACGATCTCGCGGTCCGTGAGTTCGAGCCCCGCGTCAGGCTCTGGGCCGATGGCTCGGAGCCTGGAGCCTGTTTCCGATTCTGTGTCTCCCTCTCTCTCTGCCCCTCCCCCGTTTATGCTCTGTCTCTCTCTGTCCCAAAAATAAATAAATAAAAAAAAAAACGTTGAAAGACAAAATAAACTGATCCCATTCACAATTGCACCAAGAGTCATAAAATACCTAGGAATAAACCTAACCAAAAATGTAAAAGACCTATATACTGAAAACTATAGAAAACTTATGAAGGAAATTGAAGAAGATATAAAGAAATGGAAAAACATTCCATGCTCATGGATTGGAAGAATAAATATTGTTAAAATGTCAATACTATCCAAAGCTATCTACACATTCAATGCAATCTCAATCAAAATTGCACCAGCATTCTTCTTGAAGCAAGAACAAGCAATCCTAAAATTTGTATGGCACCACAAAAGACCCCGAATAGCCAAAGTAATATTGAAGAAGAAGACCAAAGCGGGAGGCATCACAATCCCAGACTTTAGTCTCTACTACAAAGCTGTAATCATCAAGACAGCATGGCATTGGCACAAAAACAGACACACAGACCAATGGAATAGAATAGAAACTCCAGAACTGGACCCACAAAAGTATGGCCAACTAATCTTTGACAAAGCAGGAAAGAATATCCAATGGAAAAAAGACAGTCTCTTTAACAAATGGTGCTGGGAGAACTGGACAGCAACATGCAGAAGAATGAAGCTAGACCACTTTCTTACACCATTCACAAAAATAAACTCAAAATGGATAAAGGACCTGAATGTGAGAAAAGAAACCATCAAAACCCTAGAGGAGAAAGCAGGAAAAAACCTCTCTGACCTCAGCCGCAGCAATTTCCGACTTGCCACATCTCCAAAGGCAAGGGAATTAAAAGCAAAAATGAACTATTGGGCCCTCATGAAGATAAAAAGCTTCTGCACCGCAAAGGAAACAGTCAACAAAACTAAAAGGCAACCGACGGAATGGGAGAAGATACTTGCAAATGACATATCAGACAAAAGGCTAGTATCCAAAATCTATAAGGAACTCACCAAACTCCACACCTGAAAAACAAATAATCCAGTGAAGAAATGGGCAGAAAACACAAATAGAAACTTCTCTAAAGAAGACATCCAGATGGCCAACAGGCACATGAAAAGATGCTCAACATCACTCCTCATCAGGGAAATACAAATCAAAACCACACTGAGATACCACCTCACGCCAGTCAGAGTGGCTAAAATGAACAAATTAGGAGACTATAGATGCTGGAGAGG
The DNA here is from genome assembly GCF_022079265.1 of Lynx rufus. Classification (NCBI taxonomy): domain Eukaryota; kingdom Metazoa; phylum Chordata; class Mammalia; order Carnivora; family Felidae; genus Lynx; species Lynx rufus. The sequence continues at coordinate 124,451,632 of NW_025814856.1, forward strand.
ATGTGGAGAAACAGCAACCCTCTTGCACTGTCGGTGGGAATGCAAACTGGTGCAGCCCCTCTGGAAAACAGTGTGGAGGTTCCTCAAAAAATTAAAATAGATCTACCCTATGACCCAGCAATAGCACTGCTAGGAATTTACCCAAAGGATACAGGAGTGCTGATGCATAGGGGCACTTGTACCCCAATGTTTATAGCAGCACTTTCAACAATAGCCAAATTATGGAAAGAGCCTAAATGTCCTTCAACTGATGAATGGATAAAGAAATTGTGGTTTATATACACAATGGAAGACTACTTGGCAGTGAGAAAGAATGAAATTTGGCCTTTTGTAGCAAAGTGGATGGAACTGGAGAGTGTGATGCTAAGTGAAATAAGTCATAAAGAGAAAGACAGATACCATATGTTTTCACTCTTATGTGGATCCTGAGAAACTTAACAGAAGATGTTGGGGGAGGGGAAGGAAAAAAAAAAAAAGAGAGAGGGAGAGAGCCAAACCATAAAAGACTCTTAAAAACTGAGAATAAACTGAGGGTTGATGGGGGGGGTGGGTGATGGGCACTGAGGAGGGCACCTGTTGGGATGAGCACTGGGTGTTGTATGGAAACCAATCTGACAGTAAATTTCATAGTAAAAAAAAATTATGTTAAAAAAACCTATTACCTTCTTACCTGGGGATAATTACTATGAACATTTGTCTCTTTCTTTCAATCAATATCATTAAATTTATGAAAAATTATTAATCATATTACATGTAGTTTTTTACTTGTGTCTTCATGAACATTTTTCATGTCTTCTAAAACATAATTTCTGGGGTACCTGGCTAGCTCAGTGGGTAGAACATGTGACTCACGATCTGGGGGGGGTTGTGAGTTCAAGCCCACACTGGGTGCAGAAATGACTTAAAAATGAAATCTTTTTTTTTAATGTTTTATTCATTTTTGAGAGAGAGAGAGAGAGAGCAAGTGAGCAAGAATGCACATGTGAGTGGGGAGGGGCAGAGAGAGAAGGAGATGGAGAATCCCAAGCAGGCTCCTGCTGTCAGAACAGAGCCCATCACAAGGCTCAAACCCACGGACTGTGAGATCATGACCTGAGCCAAAATCAAGAGTCAGATGCTTAACCAACTGAGCCACCCAGGTGCCCCTAAAAATAAAACCTTTTTTTTTCTAAAAATAAAGTCTTAAAATAATAATTCCTAATGACTGAATCATTTGTATGTTACAGAAATTTATGTTGATATATTAGACTATTAAGTTTCCAATTTTTCTTCAGTTTCCATCATTTCAATGATATGAGAGTTATCATTATGCATACATATCCTTAGTCATAAACAGTGTGTATATGTTGATGTTCTCTTATATCCTTAAAATAAATTCTTGGAAATGGGGTTTCTGGTCAAAAAAAAGGAAAAAGAATATGTTCAAAGTTTTTGAGATTTATCATCAAACTATGTTCTATACTATCTGTAAAAACCGACTTTCCACTTAAGTGGAATGATTGATCAAAAAGAAATTATTTCAGATTATTAAAATTAAAACACAACATCTTAAACTCCTTAAAACCTTAAATAATGTTGACCCCAGTTTGACATATACTGATAACCTCAGTATATCCAGACAGTAGCATATTTCACTTGGCAGAAGCAGTTACTGAATGGTTAATTAACACCTTTAGGAGATGACTCTATTAAAATAAAGTGAGGAAATGATAAGTCTATTTTACTGTCTAAAGAGCATATATAATTTATATATACACTTATAGCTTATAAAGACATCTACTCTTTAAAAACTGGGAGGGGTGCCTGGGTGGCTCAGTTGGTTAAGCATCTGACTTCACCTCAGGTCATGATCTCAAGGTTCATGAGTTTGAGCCCCGCATTGGGCTCTGTGCTGACAGCTCAGAGCCTGGAATCTGCTTTGGATTCTGTGTCTCCCTCTCTCTCTGCCCCTCCCCTGCTCGCACTCTGTCTGTCTCAAAAATAAATAAACATTAAAAAAAAATGGGAAACTAAAACCCTAATTATAGTTATGATGTTTTTATATAACTGAAAACAAGTAATTGAATAAATAAAAATGTCTGCTTTAGAAAAAGAATCACGATTCCCAAGGTATAAACAAATAACACTTTAATAAAAAGTTAGTTTTTTGTTAACTAATCTGTCACACAAATGTAATTTAACAAGAGATGTAGTCAATACCGGATATTCTGGCCAAAAATCTCTGAGAATGTGTTCTATGTGAATTTCCAGTTCGCTGATTACTCCCTGGTTCGTTAATATTCACTACTTCTGAAAAATGTAAATTGACAAGGTGGGGTTCTACTTACTACTCTGAACTGTTCTAATTTTTGGTTGCCTTTGATAAAAAAAGGGCATTCTTTGTCGCCTGTTCGGTGACCATACCGCTTACAACGCCAGCCTAAAAACAAAGAAAAAAGGAAATATTTCTGTAAGTAACAGTTTCATTTAATGAAGATGAAGAATCAGTACATCATATTAAAGTTTTTCTTCATTAAACTCCAATTCTAAAAGCAAATGCAATGACTGGATGAACCATGTACAATCCTAGAAAATAAAGGGAAACTGATTACTTCCCAAGCATCGTTTAATCGTGTAGCTTTGGGAGTAAATATTACCTCACCAGATAAGTATTAAGCAATCCAGTGTAAAAGTATTGTGAAGAGTGAATTTTTTTTTTGTCTGTAGCTTACTGTATTTTTCAAAGAGAAGGTCTTTTCTATTCATCAAGTGACTCTGATCCTCATTTACAATTTCAGACACTAGAGCAAATAGCTTCTTCCTCTGATTGAATCAAAAACTGCACAATCCCTCCCCTTTAATTAAACCAAATCACAAATTATCTTAAAATGTTAATTTCATTAGCACTCTAATATGGCTTCACCTGCTGAACAGGGAAATTGTCCTTTGTAAAAAGTATATTATTTAGAAGCAGACAGCTGTGATGAGGAATGGGGAAGAAACACAGTAAGAAAATACATACACATGTTCCAGGACAACAGAGGGAAGTACACAACTTCGTGGAATTTTAGTGACTATGGACATGGCATCAGGCATTGAGATATAGGGAAAATGAAGTGGTGAACAAAGCAGGAATGGGTGAGATGCTTATTATTTCTCTCACCTGGTCCTCTTAGAACCATCTAGATTTGAGGTAAATCAGGAAGTCATATGAGAACAGTGAGTTAAATGTTTGGACATTAAGCAACTCCAACCAAGGAAGTCAGGAAGCAGGTAAAGGGATTACAGCTAAAATCAGCCAGGTTTGCTTCATGCTGACAGCTACTAAAAGCGTGAAGTGAATGAGAAGGGAAGTTTTTCCTTTTTAATTTTGAGGGCTGGAGGCAGGAAACCATTGAAAAAAAGTGAAGTTTGGAGATTCTTTATTGATTGCCTCCGAGCTGTCCCTGTCTTTCATTAACTCTCCTAATTAATTTAAAATTCAGGAAAGAAGGACTATACTCCTTCAAACCAAAGCCTTTTTTTGTGTTCAAAATTGTCGTATCATTAAAGGAAAGGTGATTCTTGCTATTCAAAATGTGGTCATGGACAAGCAAAATCAGCAACACATGGGAGATTGTTAGAAATGTATACTGTTAGGTCCACCCCAGAAATACTGACACATATTAGAATTTTAAAGGATTAACTGGTGATTTATAGACATGTTAAAGTTTGAAAACCACTGTTCTAGATAACACTACAATCAACAAAATCAATGAAAATATGTACATGTACATGTGTCTTTCATCCTGTCTGGGAGGAGTCCAAATTTTGTGGGGCCTGAGCTTAAATTATGGGTTTGTGGAAGGGGGCTCTTTAGAAAGAAAAATACCTTGCCTTGGCAAATTTTGCAAAATCATATGACCGTATCAACACATCACTGGAACTTCTGCAGGTCCTTGAAAATCACAAGTGAGTAAAACTGGCTCTGATCCCAACTCTGACACTTATTTTCCAAGTCAATGTACATAACCATAAAATGGTAATTGAAATGTAAGTAACTACCTCATAAAAGACAGCAGTGGTTTTCAAACTTAAAAAAAAAAAAAAAAAAGCTGTAGACTTCTGGGTAAAGATGACAGACTAAATACATTTACCTGTTTTCACTCCCTTCCTGACAAGTCATAAAAATGAAAATGAAGAGAATTCTTTCCAAGGGGAATAAGCCAAGAAGCACTTCAAGAATGGACAAGTGACAGCCTCCATAAAAGCACTGAAAATAGTTGCAAATTTGCCCACATCAATTTACTTGAAACCCTGTAAATTAATCAAAGGTTTGCCACAATCTGAGGACCATTAATTCAAGAAAAGCTAGTGAAGTTTGGTAAGAACAGAAGGGTTTCTGGCATTTTAACCAGGCCTACTCCCAACCCTCTCTCCTGATTGCCAGAATAATCTTGAAAACTAGCAGCCTTGCAACCGTGACAACTATGAAAAGCAGCAATCCTGCACTCTCAATGGGGTAAGGCCAGGTTTTGAGTCTCTCAAAAATCCCTAACCTCAAAGCACAGAGCCACACTGGCAGGGTGTTGTTGCTATTTAACCAGTCATGTAGTTTACTCTACAGTAAAAGCCCAATCCCTCAGGATATTTGTTGAAAACAATTACCTGCAATTGTTTAATATCACAGCTCCCAACAGCTGTGATATGGATAAATAAGAGCCGAGCTAAAAATTTTAATGATCCAGGTAACGAGATGTCCACAGAGGGCTTTTAAAAATTCTGACACAAACCTGGGAAGCTAGAAGGCTGTGCACATGTGCCAACATTTATTTTGTTTTTTTTTCTTTTTAAGTTTTTTAAATGTTTTATTTATTCTTGAGAGAGAGAAAGAGAGAGACAGTGCATGAATGGGGGAGGGGCAGAGAGCAAAAGAGACACAGAATCGTAAGCAGGCTCCACGCTTTGAGCTGTCAGCACAGAGCCTGATGCAGGGCTTGAATGCACAAACTGGGAGATCATGACCTGAGCCAAACCTGGATGCTTAGCTGACTGAACCACCCAGGTGCCCGTTTTTTTGATAGTAGCCATCCTAACAGGTATGAGGTTGTATTTCACTAATTACTGATGCTGAGAATCTTTTCATGGGCTTACTGGATACCTGTATATCTTCTTTGGAGAAATGTCTATTCAAGTCCTTTGCCAAATTTTAATCAGGTTGTTTCTTTGTTGTTTTTAGGAGTTCTCTATATATTATAGATATAATCCCTTATTAGATATATGATTTACAAATATTTTCTCCCATTCTGTTAGTTGGCTTTTTACTCTTTTGTTAATGTCTTTTATTCACAAAATTTTGTGGTTTTCATGAAGTCAAATTTGTCTGTTTTTTCTTTTGTTGGCTGTACCTTTGGTGTTTCATCCAAAAAATCATTACCAAATCCAATTTTGTGCAGCTTTGCCCTGTTTTCTTCTAAGAGATTTTATAGTTTTAGGTATTATATTTAAGTCTTTGATCCACTTAGAGTTAAATTTTATGTATGATATTAGATAAGGACCCAACTTCATTCTTTTGCAAGAGGATGTCCAGTTTTTTTTAAAAGACTGCTCTTTCCCCATTTAATGGTCTTGGCTCCACCAAAACAAGAAATTAAAACAACAAAGATGAGTCAACATATAGGAAAACAGGAAATTCAAGACAAGAAAGAAGCTAAGGGAAACTGCAGAATGAGTGTCTTAGTTCCGGCTCCCATAATATAGAGTGGGTCACCTACACAATAGGAATTTGTTTTCTCATAGGCTAGGGACTGGAGATCTAAAATCTGGGTGCCAAAAGAGTTGGTTTCTGATGATTACTGTCCTCCTGGCTTGCAGACAGCTGTATCCTCTCATGGTGTGTCCTTACACAGTAGAAAGAGAGCAAGCTCTCTGGTCTCTTCTTAAAAGGAACTCATCAGGGGCGCCTGGGTGACTCAATCAGTTAAGCCTCCGACTTCAACTCAGGTCGTGATCTTCTGGTTTGTGGGTTTGAGCCCCACATCGGGCTCTGTGCTGACAGCTCAGAGCCTGGAGCCTGCATTGGATTCTGTGTCTCCCTCTCTCTCTGCCCCTCCCCCCTCACGCTGTGTCCCTCTCACCTTCAAAGATAAATAAACATCAAAAAAAAAAAAAAAGGAACTAGTCATATCATCGGAGGCACCCTCAATACTTTATCCAATCCTAATTACCACCCAAAGGTCCTATCTCCAAATACAATCCTATTGGGGATTAGGGCTTCAACATAAGAATTTATGGAGGGACACAAACATTCAATTCATAACACAAAGTGAGGCGTGCCTAAGTGCCTCAGTTGGTTAAGTGTACGACTCTTGATTTCAGCTCAGGTCATGATCTCGTGGTCCTAAGATTGAGCCCTTGTCAGCTTCCATACTGGGCGTGGACCCTGCTTAAGATTCTCTCTCTCCCTCTCCCCTGTTCGCTCTCTCTCAAACAAACAACACAAAGTGAAGGGAGATTCCTGGATGATAAGCATGGGAGCAACCATTTTCAGAAGAATGTAATTAATACAATGTCTCAGGCATTTAGAGGTCTTAAGATTCAATCTTTAGAACAATTTGAGACTTGAGTAAAAAGAAATCAGTACATGGAAACCAAAAACAATAATAATAAAACACATGCACATAACACACACCAAAAACAAGATAACTGTTAATCTGGGGCGGGAGGGAGAGGGAATTATTCAGGATGCATAAAGGAAAAGTAATCACTTTACTACATGACTCAGCTCTGAACATAATTATAATAAAGTAAGTACCCAGGATTATCTAACCAAAATTATGAAAAAACTATTTTGGGGAAGATGTGATATAGTAAGGGTACATATGTGTAGTAAGAGCTAAATTCTCATCTTCCATTGTATGATGTTAACAGATACCACCTAAACCTGAAAAATCAATGCAATGTAAATGTGATCTTAGGCATATGAAGATAAATATCAAAATAACCAACTAAAAGAGCTAAAAGTGGGAATGGAGAAAAAGAGATTGGGAACTATTTTAATTATGTGCATGAAGAATCTTTGTACAAACAAACATCTTTAAACGGCAGCAGTACCCTTTCTTCAAATACCAAATACCACTTAAGCTGGATGAAGGTGTTGCGGCTCTGGTGGGGTGGGGGTGTGCACACACAGCACTCCTGCTCTGGACCCCCCCCCCCCCAGGTCACATGGATGAAACCTTAACATCACTGATCACTGATGGCGGGGGGGAGGTGCAAAGGACTGAGGCAAGACACAAAGGGATCTGCCCCCTCCAATGTATCCCAATGTACCTCCTTGTCCCTCCTGGCATTTCTACAATAGAGTATCCTTTCTGTTACTTGAATATTACCAAGGGGTGTACTCCAAAGGCAGCTACGGTCCTGTGGGCAACCACTGCCCTTGGGAGTCAGAAGCCCTGGAGTCAAAGCCCTGCTCTGCCTCTTAGACACTCACTAACATACGCAGCTCAGCTTCCTTAACTATAAAACAGACATCACGCCTTGGCTTAACAGGTCTCGGTGAGGGAAAAAAAAAAGAGGTAAACACTCTCTGTGAGTCGTAATATATAACTTGTGTGTACTGAGGAGTGTTACCTGAAACTCTCCCATACTCACACTGCATAACTTTGACTTCTTTCCCGAGTGGCATCCAAAGTCCTTTAGTTGGTGCGTGAGCCAGAAATTCCCTGGCATGTTCGTTGCCTGGTACATCTGGTATACAGTCTTCCGGCTTAGTCTCATCTTCCTAAAAAAGGAAACAACATGTACACGACGTGGCAAAAGAGCACTGGAATTCTCTCCTACCTGCTTCAGAACACAGCACTGCCTGGCTTTCACATGGGCTGGAAATGCCCACGTCCTGTTACCCTCTCCAGTACTAGAAAGACAAATTATACCTGACACAAAAACCAGAAATAAATATACCAGAAGGACTATATCATGAAAACAAAGTAGTTGTTCTTAGAGAAAAGTTACTAGTAAAGCAGAAATCTGCCCTTCATATAGGAATGATCTGTGAGCTCCAAATTCTAACGTAAATCAGATTTAAAGATCAAAAAAAGGTTCCATGACCACAAAATCTTAGTGGAATGAGGCAAGGTGTAACAATTAAAGTAGGGGCACCTGGCTGGCTCAGGAGATGGAACATGCAACTCTTGATCTCGGGGTTGAGGTTTGAGCCCCACGTTGAGTGTAGAGATTACTTAAAAACAAAATTTAAGGGGCATCTAGGTGGCTCAGTCACTTAAGCATCCGACTTCAGTTCAGGTCATGATCTCACGGTTTGTGAGTTCAAGCCCTGTTTCAGCTCTCTGCTGTCAGCACGGGGCCTGCCTCGGATCCTCCGTCTCCCCTCTCTGCCCCCCGCCGCCTCTCAAAAATAAATAAATGTTAAAAAGAAAAAAATTAAATTAAAAATATATAAATTTGCCTGGCTGTTTCACTTGCTTAAGCATGTGACTCTTTGTTTTGGCTCAGGTCATGATCTAATGGTTTGTGGGTTCAAGCCCTGCATCCGGATCTGGGCTGACAGCGTGGAGCCTGCTTCGGATCCTCCCTCTCCTTGTCCCTCCCCTGTTCTTGTGTGCATGCTCTCTCTCGCTCTCTCTGAAAATAAATAAACTTAACATATGTTTCAAGAATTAAAACAGGATTATCTAGAAAAAAAATGTTATGTTAAAATAGCTTATTATAACTTGAAGACCATTGTCATGTTTTCTAGTCACACACATGCTATCTATATCTGTGAGTTGCATATTCACCACTGAATATATGCATTTACAATTAAATAGGGTTTTTTTTCAGTTTCCATGAATATTTAATCTATAACAGAAGAACATTTTCTAAAACTCTTTTAATTTAAAATTTTTTAATATACATTTTTTATTTTAGGTAGGCCCCACCCCTAACGTGGGGCTTCAACTCATGACCCTGAGATCAAGAGTCTCATGCTCTACTGACTGAGCCAGCCAGGTGCCCCTAAAAATCTTTTCTTTTATTTGAAAGTGAGCATGCATAAGGTTGCTCTGGCCTCTAAAGAGCCCTGTAAGTCTCACTCTCACAGACACTGGACAACATGGCCAGGTTGGCAGGAGTGGTAGGGGGTGTCCTGCACCAGGGGCTGGACTAGAGGAGTTTCCAGTCTCCACACAGACTATTGTTCTCTGAGCTGACACTCAGGAAACCAGCAGTGAGTGAGTCACAGATGGAGCAGAGCGGTGAGAAGATGCAGCCACAGCAGGAGACAGAGAAGGGGACCGATCGCTGAGGAACACGTGGGCCTGCCACCGTTTCTTAGGGAACAGTCACACGGTTGATCACATTTCTACAAAGACACAGGCTGGAGACACAAAGTGTATGGACTGACTGGCAGGGAGAAGCAGGGTTATGAAAAAAGATGTTCCAAACCTTATATAACAGTTTTTCATAACAAGTTACTGAGTCTGAGCACTGAGTCAAATATGTCTGAGAGAATAACCAAAGGTACAAACTTCACACTGACCTTGATAAGCCCCGGAGGAGGTTTTTCATAACTAGAAAGGAAAAGAAAAACTGCCGTCAATCATGTTAACAGGAACACAATACGTTTTAATGAGCAAAAAGCAACTAGAGGTCAAAATGAAAAGAGTATCTTTAGTAAAACCTTAAAACTGCATTAGATCTAAAGCAGTTAGTAAAATATGCCCAGCAGTCAGAGATCTTATAAGTAAACTGATGCTACACCACATCCTGCAGAGATCTAGAACTAAAATTCACTGAAATGATAACTTGGTGTTTGAGCACAATGAATTTATCTTCGAAGAAGAGAGCAAGAGATTGCAGGTGAAATGTCTGGGAAGACCCATGAGCTAATCATGCTTCCAGACTGTCACGGTTGTCAGGTTATTTACCTACCATAACTTCCACTTACTCAGCATGGAGGTTCATGTGGGGAAGGCTGAGGAATCTGTTCTAACCTGAATGGAGGCAGCGCAGGGGGGCAGGAACAAAACAGGAGGGAAGGGCCTGTTGCAGGGGATGGAGGCGATGGTGATCTGTCCTAGAGGCTTCCTTTCCCATATCCCTGCAGCTCTCAGTTCAAATCCTGCCCACTCACCCTGCCCGCAGAGTGAGCCATCCATTCCTCAGTTCTGACAGCCCGCTGTGCCCGTACTGACCTCACTGGACTCGGGGTGTAGGACCCCTGCATGGTGCCTGGACGACATTCTTTACTGAATGCTGCTAGAGCAAGCAGATGTATGATGTGTGGGAATGTACGTTCCCTTGGAGCTCACAGACTCCCAAGGGTCCTAAGGGTACATACGCATCATGTCTATGCTCCCAATTCATTTTCACTTCCTATCACTCTGCCGAAGTGCCCCAGAAGGGTTCTGGATTCCAAATCTGGAAAATCAACACCAAATGCTCATGTTCATTTTTAAGTACTGACACACTACTAGCTATAACACACACTGCGTGGGTATTTATTTGGCTTTTAACTGTGAATGTTGATAGGACCAAAAGCAAAAATAAGAATGAAAAAAAGAAACATTATAACCAAATATCCTGGGCCTATTCAACGCCTGCAAAGCACATTTTACTGAAGATATCTGGCCATAGCAGCTAGCTAGTTTAAAACTGTGAAGACTCCAAAAGTTGTAAATGTGAATGCTTTAACATTGCTGCACCCAAATGGTGAAGCAAGGGTGACTAATTAAATTTTCTATAATGAATATATATTACTTTTATCAACCGATAAACACTGATAAATCTTAGAAGAGTGAATTAGATACTGATATGGAACAATTTCCATTATAGTTTTAAGTAAAAAAAAAAAAAAAAGGTAGGGGGAGGGCAGAGGGAACAAAACAGTGTATTTGGTAAGCTTCTATTTGTGTGTATGGGAAAAAGGAGACTATATGTGGCCACGTGCATGCGATGTGCCTGCGCACACACGCACACACACCAAGTTACCTCTACAAGGATATCTAAGAAATTGGTTACATGCCTGCCTGTAACCAGGGAAAGGAACTAAGGTTCATTAATGGCAGAGACCTGTGTTTCACTGTATTCACACCTACATGTACCAACCTACAAAATGCTTTTTAACTGCAAAAGAAAAGTGGTATCAGTGGTATCTACAGCAATGTTGGTATTAGCCCAGGTTAACGTATCTCTGAGAGAAAAACCAAAGAGAAGTTGGGACTAAGAAAGAAAAATGGCGCCAAAAATATGCTATTAGGAGTTCATATCAGCTATAGAGTTATATAGGCTGCATTTCTCTTTTAACAATGCTGTTTCTGTAATTGTTTCAGGAACATAATCCCCACCCCAGCCCTAACCAACTTGATAGTTTCCTCCCACAAAAAGGGAGCAGGTACAATAGGCAAAACTAAATTTGATATTCAGGTAATATTAAGTGTTCAACATAAAAACTTGCTCCCTGTCGAAGTAACCAATCAATTATTGTCCCAGGCATGTTGCTAGGTACTAGAAGGGAGAACTAAGAGCATAACGATATAACTAGTTACATCCAAAAAAACACATAAAATGAAAAGTACTCTCATAAGTATCAATAGCTCTTTATAACTGCCCTGATAAAAGGAGATGGTCTATCTTTTTGGAGTATAAGACCCCAAATTCTAGTAGGAGTATTTTTCAGTTCCAAATCAGTTGAATGAGAATCCTGTAGAAGTGAAGCAAGGCAGAGCAGAAACTTCACGGGCTTTGGAAGTAAAAACCTTTGAATTATGATTCATTCTCACTGTGTACTTGGGGCATGTTACTTAACCCCCAGGGCCTCAACTTCCACATGGGTGAACATATCACACCATACACTTCACAATGCTGGCTTTTGTCCCTTCTGTTGAAGACAAGTCCATGCTCTCAAGAGCTTCATGAAGCACCTCAAGACTGGAGGGAGCATTAACATCACAGAGGCCGAGATCTGGACCAGCAGAGGTAGAAGAAAACAACGTGCCAGGTGGTAAATGACAAATGCCAGAAGACTATTCTAGAGCTTTTCTGAGCAGAGGAGGATCTGCCCCATGAAGATTACATAGTAAACAACTAGGCATGAATAGACTTAGCTTTTTAGGTGTGCTACAGTTATTTTCCAAAGCAAATGCTTAAAATATTTTCAAACACAAAGTGGTGGCATAACCTAGCAAGAACAATGTAAATCTGCACAAACTGGGGAAATGATACAGTTCATCTGCAGTCATTCATTAGAAATATTGATGCAAAGAGACCAGGGGCGCCTGGGTGGCTCAGTGGTTGAGTGTCCGACTTTGGCTCAGGTCGTGATCTCCCAGTCCCTGAGTTCGAGCCCCGCGTCTGGCTCTGTGCTGGCAGCTCAGAGCCTGGAGCCTGTTTCAGATTCTGTGTCTCCCTCTCTCTCTGACCCTTCCCCATTCATGCTCTGTCTCTCTCTGCCTCAAAAATAAATAAACGTTAAAAAAAAAATTAAAAAAAAAGAGACCAAAGGGAGTTTGGTGGTACAGTCTATGAACCCAATAATCCAGTAACACCTCCTTTGAGCCACAAGAATTGTACAAAAACAACAGATGGCCAAACGCAAATCCAAATTCCTGAAAAATATGTAATTGTTATTGCCAAGATGAAAAGGAGTGTGATGGAACTACACATTGTGAAATCTATTATTAGCAATGACATTCCCTAAAAAAAGTCAATTTACAACTGTTTTCACAAATTTAAAGGAAGGTAGTTGATGGCTGAAGGGTCCCATTGAAAAGAGCAGGCCAGCCTCCAACAACGCAATGCATTTTGCGTCAAAGGATTAATTACAAAGGATTTGACTCCTTTGAAGACTTTTCTTTACATGATCATCTTAGTACAGGTAACAGAAGTGCCTGAAAGAAAAACGTGTCATTTATTGAATAACTCAGGGAACAGCAAACTTATGTTTGCCTTCTGGAGCTCATTACAGAGTGACAATCACAGAAAAGCACCGAAAGGCCATAAATGCACCTCCCGCCTGATGTTTCCATCTCCTCTACAACCTGCCCTTCTCCCACAGCCATGGGCACTCTCCTCCAACCCGCTGGAGCTGGCCTTGCACGGGGCCTCTTGAAGTCAGGCCACGCTGACCAGCAGGAACGGGAGACCCCGGTCCTCATTCTTTCTGCTCAGCTGGAACCGGCCTCTTCGTAGCCCCCACCCTTCATGCTGCTCAAAATCCTCAGGACTAAAGAGAACAAGTCTCCACGCTCTTCCACCTGACAGCCACCTTCGGAATCTTCAGGGACAGTCCGTCACCCCATTCTCCGGCCCTCCCCTCCGGGCCGCACGAACGGTACAGGACGGCTAGTTCTCGTCCCTCCTTTCGCAGCAGATGAAGAGAATGCGGATTTGACCCGGTCCACCGGGGGCCCTCTGAACCGACACCGTGAAAGGGCACGACCGTAGCGCTCACTACACTTGGCCGCGCGTTCAGTCCCCAAATCGCGCCCCAGCGCTTATTAAGTGCCGCCGGATCCTTCGCACCCGCCCCGCAGAGCCCCGGCCGCACGCCGACCTCGCGCGGGGGACTAGAGCCCGCGCTTCCCCTGCCGGCCCCGGCCGCTCGGCGCGCGGGGGGAACGGCCCTTCCCTCCCCGCGGAGGCGCCACTGGAAGTCGGGTGGCCGCGCCGCGCGGGGCCGGAACTGGCGGTCGGCTTGGCCGGGGTCCCGCTGCCCGCGCCCGGGTCCCCCGGGGACCCAGCCTCACGCGCCCCCGCGCCACCCCGACCGCACGCCTCGCGGAGGAGCGCGGGCGGCGCGGACTCACAAGGACTCCAGGTGCTTGAGCTGCTGCAGCTGCTGCGCGTCGTGCCGCCGCCGCTTCTGCTCTCGGCGCCGCTGCAGCTCCTGCTCGGCCGACTCCCGCGGCCGCCGCGCGCCGCCGGCTCGCGCGTCGTCACGCCCGGGCCGGGAAGACATCGCGGCCCGCGCGGCTGAGGCGACCCGCGGCGCGCCTGAGGCGCCTGAGGCGGCCGAGGCAGCGAAGACGGCACTTCCTCCGCGCCGCGCCCGGGCCGGCCCCGCAGCGCCCCCTCCCGCCGTCCGCCCGGGCAGCGCCCTCCGTCTCCGCCGAGGCCTCCCGGTCCCCGTCTCCCGCCAGGCCCTCCGGCCACCTCCCCGGGCCGCGGCCCCAAGTCGGCGCTCGGAGCTCTGTGAGCCCGCCACCTGGCCGGCCGGTGCCGGAGTTCGGCGCGCGACCCCTGGCGGTGGCGGCCAGGCGGGCGGAGGAGGCCTGCGGGGCAGCCGGCAAGCCCCGCCCCCGGGACCCTGGGAGCGGGTGCGAAGTGACTTTGTAGTCCCGGGTGGGATTAGACTATGAGCGCTGCTGCTACGTGGTGCTGGGATTCAAACAGCTTTGAAGAAAGCAAGACTCTCCATAGAAATTCTCTAATTTTCCGGAGCATGGTTAAAACATAGCGTACAGTGTATTTAGACGTTTGGGTGCTGGACGAAAAGCTGTATATACTGAGCGCTTTTTATGTGTTGGTCATTGAGCTAAGCCCTTAAAAACGGGTGATTTAATCTTTAAAAAGCAATTGCTGTTATTATCCTTGTAGATAGGAAGGAGCCCAGGGAGTTAAATAACATGCACAGGCAATAAGTCGTGGAGCCAGGATGCAAAGTGTTAAGTGCTTAACTAGGTTACATTTTGAAAATGTGTCTGATATGTGAAGTTATGATAATTGTTTTAGCTTTAACATAATGGAAGAAACCACAACGGAAGTAAAAGTAACAGCATAGGGGATATATCCCTCAAATGTGGTGTTCAATATAGTTAATACTGAAAATATATGAAGAGTGCCTTCATATTTATTAGAGAAAATCCAAATAAACAAAGGCTATGAACACAAACATATGTTACACTGATTTGTCCATTTGTCCCATAACTTGGAAATCAAGTTTCCCTTAAGAGGGAAAAACTGGTACATATACCAGTCCAGCTGTTGATGTAAGCTACCTGGCCCAATAAGTACCCTGTAAATACCTTGCAAGACATCTTCATCTAGTCAAGAATATTGTCTAAGGAAGAGATGTGACTGAGAAACAAAGAAAGTGTAACTTAATCGTGTTACAGAAGGAAGATGGTCTCTAGAACCTAGAAAAAGAGAACCAAGGTAAAATAATCAGGTAGTGTTTATCCAGTATTGTCCACTAAAGACACAAATTATATAAACACACATGAATGTTCTGATCGCTGGAGAAATACCCACCATGTGGAATAAGGCATGAAATTGACCAAACGTGGCCTCATCTCTTTTTTTAGTTGAAGTGTAGTCGACATACAATATTATATTAGTTTCAGGAGTACAACATATTGACTCAACATTTATGTACATTAAGAAATGTTTAGGGGCACCTGGGTGGCTCAGTCGGTTGGGCGTCCGACTTCACCTCAGGTCATGATTTTGCAGTTGGGAGTTCGAGCCCCGCGTCAGGCTCTGTGCTGACACAGCCTGGAGCCTGCTTTGGATTCTGTGCCTCCTTCTCACTCTGCCCCTCCCCGACTTGTGCTCTGTCTCTGTCAAAAATAAATAAATGTAGAAAAAAAAAAAGAAAGAAATGTTTAGGGGCACCTGGGTGGCTCAGTTGGTTGAGCGTCTGACCTTGGCTCAGGTCATGATCTCACAGTCGGTGAGTTCAAGCCCCTTGTTGGGCTCTGGGCTGACAGCTGGGAGCCTGGAGCCTGCTTCAGATTCTGTGTGTGTCTCTCTCTCCCTCCCCCGCTCATGCTCTGTCTCTCTCTCTCTCTGTCAAAAATAAACACTAAAAAATTTTTTAAAAATGTGTATCTTGATACTTGTTGTTACCATCTGTCACCATGCAAAGTTATGGCAATATTATTGACAATATTCCGTGTGCTGCACTTTTCATCCCTGTGACTTATAGCTGGAAGTTTGTGCCTTTTAATCCCCTTCACCTATCTCACCCATCCCCCCATCACTCCCCTCGAGCAACCGCCAATCTGTTCCCCATTACACTGTTTCTGTTTGTTAGGTTTTTGTGTTCTAGATTCCACATGTTCGAGAAATCATGGTATTGTCTTTTTCTCTCTCACTTATTTCACTTAGCATAATACCTCTAAGTCCATCCATGTTGTCGAAAATGGCAAGATTTCATTCCTTTTTATGGCTGAGTGATTTCACTGTATGTATGTGACACATCTTCTTTATCCATTCATCTATGGATAGAGACAGGTTGTTTCCATATCTTGGTTGTCGTAAATAATGCTGCAAAAGTTGGCCCTATCTTAGGGAAATACCTTTCAAGACTAGCTAAGCTCCTCTGCTCTGATTCCATTCCCACCCAACAACATCCTGACAGTGTATTATACCAGATCCTAATATGAGGAGAAAGGTGTTTTTGTCAGATTTGAGTACTGGGGTGAGTAGAAAGGTAGTTCTCCTACTGTAGATCAATAACTTGACATTGCAATTTGTAATTTAATATCTTATGACATGACTATAGTTATTGTGGCAAATGGTATTATTCAAGTCACCTACAATAATCTCTCCCATGTCACTTGTTTTCTACAAATGACCTTGATACTCTTCCCATGGAGAGGTGGGGTCTATGCCCCTTCCCTTGAATCTAGACCAACCTTAGTGATTTGATTGTAACCAGTAGAAAGTAGTGGAAGTGATGCCTCATCATTGTAAAGATTAGGTCAGAAAAGATCCGATTGTTTCCACTTGGTTCTCGTTGAATATGTGCTCCTAAAGCCTTAAGAAATGTAAGCTGTTCAACTGCCCTGAAGCCACCATACTGTGCTGAAGCCCAAGTTAACTCAAGAGGAGAGATCACATGAAGTGATCTTGAGACTCAATAAACAGAGGAATGCTAGGCCACACCCCAGTGGCCTAACCACCCCGAAACCCTAGTCAGATGAGTCCATGGTACATAGCAGAGTAAATCCAAGTGTCTCACACCAACAAAGCTGGAGCAGAATTGTTCCTCCCCTCCTCAAGAAGCCTTGTTGATGGCCAAGCTATGCTCCTAAATTAAAAAAAAAAAAAAAAAAAAAAAAAAGGAAGAAGAAGGAAGAAGGAAAAGATAAAAATAAAAGACATCAAATGTTCTCCAACCATAACCGGTGATCTTATAGCAATCCAGCAAATAATCTGAATACCTTGGGATATACTTCTAGGCAGAAACCAATTGGGTTGGGTTTCTGTCACTTGCAATCGAAGGAATCACGACCGATTCAAATATTTGCTTAACACAATGATTTGATCTCTCCCTGTAGGGTGGTACTAGGGGAGATGGATACAGGAAGATCCAGGGATTGATAGTGCCACTTTAGCAAGTATCAATCAAGACTCTTTGGAAAATACCAACAGATCAAAATCCAAATCAAACTGTTTTAGGGGGAAAAAAATGAAGGAATTTATTGAGTCATATATGTCAAATGTCATGGGGTTGAACTTCAGGAATGGGTGCATGTAAGGGCTGAAATATTATCATTACAGCTTCTCTCTCTTCACTTTTCTTTTGTATTGCTTCAATTTCATGTTGTTTCTCTCACTGTGGGGGCAAAGATGGCCACTAACTTAGCAGCCCCAGATGAAAGAAACTTTCTCAGTTCCAATAAGACGTCCGTGTATTATACTCATTGGCTTGGTAAGGATTATGTAGCTGTTATGGAAACGGTCACTGTGATCAAGGAGATGTAGTACTCTGGCCAAACCAGTATCATACACCCTCCTTAATTCACAGGGGCAGGATTAACAGACTGGGAAGGAGAGTTCCTCAAAGTGAAATCAAGGTTCTGTTAACAAGGGAGAGAGAGACAGAGAGAGAGAGAGACGGAGTGGAAAGGGATTCTGGACAGGGAAAAATAGCAGATGTACAGTTCGGTAATCTGACAGCCTCTCCCAATACCACCTCCTAGTCTGCATTCTAGGCATCTCTGTTTGATGATTAACATGTTAGAACTTATAAAGCAGTGAAAATCTTTTGATCCTTCCCTCTATGCGAGTCTGGGTTCTTTGTGTATTTTGACACCAAACAGAATTTTCCTGGTCATTAACCCAGTGTGATATGCAGGGTGTTGCAGTCACTTCACAAAGGCCTGATGGACCCCCATCCACCCAAAACTGGTTCACTGTCAAGACTGATGATGCCACAAATGCATCAAGAAAGTAGGAAGAAATTTATTATTCACATATTGATACTTTCTGGAAGAGCAGTTCAGACACCTAAGCTAGTCCAAAAATGACTTCAGCAAAAGTAAGGTGACTGGCCCTGGGTTTTATTGTGTTTAGGGGGTGAAACTGGGTGAGTGTTCAACCCCACACACAGCCCAAGACTTTGTGTAATTTGAACTCCCCACCCCCACCCCGGTGCCACTTGGACTTTCCTATCAGCTCACCCACATGTGGGCCAGAAGCAGAAAGTGGAGATGAGGCTTGAAAATTGCCAGTGGTCAGCATCAAAACTGGAGTCAGATGCTTTATTACACAGCACCACCTCTCAGACTCAGTCCTGTTTCCTCGTTGTGATGATAGACTCAACGTAGTAGCATCTCATTCATTAACCAGGGAAACAAACAGGAATTCTTTCCCTATTGCTTATAATTCTAAAACATTATTCTTACCTTTCCCCCATTATTTGCGCCTGTAGAATCTGGAGGGGTGTGCAGGTACAGTTTCTTTCCAGAAAGAGAGTAAAGTGATTATTACCCAACCATGAATATGTAGGGAGTCAGCCTTCACTTTGTACCAAAGCACTTAACCCAGGTGAGAGATGCTTTATTTGTATTCCCTCCCTGCTGTACCCTCTGCCTCAGTTTTTTGTAACCACTACTCCATCCTAAGATACCATATTCATTCTCAAGGCCATCCAAAGGGCCTCAGTGTGGGCCCAGTTGTGGAGGGGTGGCTGCTGACTCTGTTTTACTGGTTATGTGTTAAGCCTTCCAGACTAGAACGATGTTAAAAAGACTGGACTTTCTCCTACTTATATCGATCACCTTTCGCAGCATAGCTTTGATGCCATTATTTTGCTCACAAGGTGTATTATTTTACCTACCTATTTTTTGCCAGAAGAATCTAGATGAGTGTATTGTCATTCAAATAATTCATAGAAAAAGGAATGTAGCGATAGGTTCAGGGTAGTATGAAAAGAACCTGCAGGTTTGGAGATGTTGCTCTATTTACATCAGAGAGGAGGGTCTCCCTGACATTAGGCACAGCTGCTGCCTTGTCGGATGCCCCTTTGCAGATGCAGCCCTGGGCACACTTGGCACAGCCCGTGGAGCAGCGGGAGCAGGAGCTCTTCCTACAGGATGTGCATTTGCAGGAGCTGGTGCAGGTGTGTGAGCCCCCGGTGGGGCAGGAGGAGTTTGGGTCTATTATGGGGTCCAATGCAAAGTGGTGAAGGGAGGCACTTGGGCTGGCTGGAGGTGTGGTGGTCCACAAGGTGTATTTGTCTAGTTTTTATCTTACTAGTGACCTTTCTCCACTGGGAAGATGGAGGAAGGTAAAAGGTGAGTAAAAGAGAAAGACCACATTCTGTTATATATTAAAGAAACACTGCTAGCTTAGAGGGTAGGATGCAAATCCGTCTTTTTAAAAATTAAAAACACCAGATTTCAAAGAATTCTCTTGGTGAAGTAGGCAGTAAGCTCCCAGGAATACATGTTCACCATTCTCTGCAGCACAGTGGAAACATGTGAGAGACCCTGCATTATTTCTAATAATTTTAACTGGTATTCCAGTAACAGTTTAGTAACTAGTCGGATTGCAGGAAGAATGTCAGACAATATGCTTTATTTGAGGCTTGCAAGTAGAGAAGACTGTGGGAAGAAGGGGAGACACCAAATGTAATTGCTAATCTGTGCCAAACCTTGTTCGTTGCCAACCCAGTTGTCATTTCCCCTTTTCTTCCTTGCTGGAAGCACTCTGATTTTGTTCAGGAGTCTAAGGTAGCTGTCTACTTCAGGGGAGGCTGGTTAGAGAGTAGAGACCCCTTCCATCCTTTTTGGAGGTGAATCTTGATTAGTCTTAAAGCAAACGTAGTAACCCTGTTCCTCTTCCATTGATTGGTTTAGCAATGGACACAAGATTCAATTTTAGCCAATGAGACGTGAGGGGCGGTCTTGTCCGAGGAAAGCTTTATAGAAAGTTCCTTGATCTTAATAAATGATACTTGGAATGATACTAAATGATCCTTCCTCCCTCAGGATGGTTCTCCCTGCATGTGGTGGCTGGATCTGGGGCAGCCATGAGGGCGCAGCAGTGAAACCCCAGGCTGCCTGAGGAGAGGAGACCATTCAGCTCTTGAGGATGTTTTAGAGACATTTGATTAACCAGTCCTGGAGCTGCTTTCCTATTCTGAGAGACAGTATACTTCTTTTTGGGTTAAGTGATTTTGTGTTGGGTCTTCTACTACTCATAGATAAATATGATTCCTCACATTTACATCGTATTTTGCAGACTTCTGCCCCTCATATACTGCTTCAGTTGATCTTTACAGAAACTCTGTGGAAGTAGGCAAGACATTTTACAGATAAGAAAATTGATTGCTCAGAGAGTAGGGGAATGGGTGGCCCTACAACCAAGGGCATCTGATTTCTAGTCTAGGGCTTTTCATCAGAGCATATGGTAATTCCAGGAGTGTTGTCATTACAGCGGGTGGGATAATTTGCTGTAAGCTCTTGGGGAGGGAAGAGAGAGGGCGCTGCTGCAAGCGAGTTTCTCCTGCTTCACATTTGCCTCAGGCCAGCTCAGATGGACTTTCCAGTGATGTTTTTCTTAATGCTGGCCTTTTCTTTATCCCTGCTTAGTGTGTGCCAAGCTAAAGTTAACAGCTTACTTAGCTTAGTCTCCAGGGTTTACTACTCTTGGAAGATCTGATTCATGAGACTTCTTTATTTCAGGCTCAATGAAAAGTGGAATTCTCTCTTTATTGCCTAGCTTGATTTTCCCGATCAACTTCCTGTATAGAGGAGATAGAACAGAACCTAGTTTTCTGACTTTCATCCAGACCAACCCTTTGCCAGATGTCCCTTTTCTTCCTTCTCTTTGCTGTTCCACGCCTCCATTGACCTCAGACCTTTTGGATGTTTCTATTATTTTGTCCTTTTCTTTATTTAAATATTTATTTACTTTTTTATTTACTTATTTATTTATTTATTTAGAGAGCAGGGGAGGGACAGAGAGAGAAGGAGAGAGAGAATTCCAAATAGGCTCCACACTGTCAGCACGGAACCCAGAACAGGGCTCGAACCCACCCACCGTGAGACCATGACCTGAGCTGAAACCAAGAGCCCGATGCTTAACTAAGCCACAACAGGCACCCCATTGTTGACTCTTCTTGAGTATATATTCAGTTTTGAGACATGGGAAGTCCTCACAAAGTCACCCTCAGAAACTCAATGGAAATATATATTTTTTAAGTTTCAGCTTGGGGGCACCTGGCTGGCTCAGTCAGGTAAGCATGCAACTCTTGATCTTGGGGTTGTGATTTCAAGCCCCAAGTTGGTGGTAGAGATTACTTAAATAAACAGTTTAAAACAAAGTTTCGGCTTGATTTTAATTAGGTCTTAGGATAATGCTATCACTAAAGCCAAGAGGTAAATTTTCTCTTTGGTAGATTGCTATAGAAATCCAATGCAAAGAATATGTTGGGATTTAGCAATGTTAAAAAGCGCACATGCTGTTTGATTAGATAATTAACTTTTTATAGTTTTTTTCTTAAATTTTATTTATTTTGAGAGAGTCAGAGACAGCATGAGCAAGTAAGGGACAGAGAGGAGAGACAGAGAATCCCAAGCAGGCCTGGCACTGTTAGTGCAGACAGAACCCGATGTGAGGCTCAAACTCACTACTGGTGAGATCACGACCTGAGCCGAAACCGAGAGTTAGAAGCTCAACCAACTAAGCCATCCAGGCACCCCTAGATAATTAACAATTTTAAAGGAATGACAAGAAATCAAACCGCCAGGAAGCCCTAAAAGGCATAATGGAAGGGGCAGTCACCACTTAGCCTACCTCTTCCTACATCTGTCTTCTATTCTGTCCTGAGTGTTTGCTCTCTCACACTATCGTAGGATTTTAGAATTGGTGGAAGTCTTAGAAATCAACCACTTCATTTTACATAAGAAGAAACTGAGGCCCAGACAGGTGACATGTGTCACCCACAGTCACAGGAAGGGGGTGGAAGATTCCTGTTTGTTTCTGTGTAAACTGGGTTATTTTGATAAACGTGTAATGCAGTCATTAAAAACCAACAAGGAACACTGAAAAGTACAAAGAAGAAAGCAAATCATCACCCCAAATACAACCACTTACAGATAACCAGTGTTAATAGGATGAATTATATTCATAGGTTTTCTATTTCCATAGCGTTAGCTCTGTTGGGAACAATGAACATTTCCTCAGCGCTACATGTAGTTTCTCATTAGATTCTGGGATCTAATGAAATCCATAATTATCTTCTAATTACCATGTTTTATCTTCATCTTACAGAGCACACAGAGACCGTTTATTAATTTGCAGAAGGTCACCTAGGTAGTGCATATAACGGTGTATTATTCCCTTAATAAACTGATGAATTCAATTTGCTCACATTTTATTATTTTGTACTTGTATTTATAAATTAGATTGGTGCCCAGTTTCTCTCTCTGTCTCCCCCTGTGTTGGCCAGATCTTGGTATCAAGATTGTTTACTTCCAGAAGAAGCTGAGAACCCCTTGGTGATTTGCTCTCATTAGTCCAAAATTTTAATAAATAAGAACAACCGATCCTAAGAATTCATTTAAGTACTCTAATGAATTTCTTGGGGCTTCTCGGTCTCTATTGTGAAGGCCAATCTAACTTAGTCACGTGTGGGGGGCCACGTGAGATGTTTGCTACTGAGTACCAGCTCACAGTGCATTCACTAATGGCTTGCGGGAACACTCACAGTAACTTGAAACTTTCTCGTGACAACTGTCAGGGGAGTATCACAATACATGCCTCTCCCTTTCTCTTTAAGTATAAAAGACAATCCTGAAAAAAAATCCTGAAGAATGGTTTCAGTCTTTTTCATGTAGAATACTAAGTAAAAAACAAAACATAATCATCTAAGATTCCCTCCCTTCTCAAAGCAGCCAGAAGTAATTGGATCCGCGGCCACGTAGGAGCCTCTGGTGGCGCTAAATCTGGGGAGTCTCCAGGGACAGGCGGAGACGGGCCAGTCTGCCGGGGCAGTAAACGCTTTTCTCTTCCAACTTTGGGCCAGAGCCCCGTCCCGAGAAGTTCACGGTTTCTCCCCCGGGGACAGGTTCCCTCTGAAGTTGCCAGGCTCTTCCCAGGGCGGGCCAGTTCGCAGGGCAGGGCAAGGTGGGGCGGGGCAGGGCAGGGCAGGGCCAGACCAGACCCGGGCAGCGCGGGGCGCAGCACACCAGCTAAGGCGCGCGGCTGCGGCTCCTCCCCTCGCTCGGATGTGGCCGGGGGGCGGGGGGTGGGAGAGGGGGGTGGCGGCTGCCGCCCGGGGAGGGCCGGGAGTCTTTTCCACGTTTGCAAACGCCGCGGCGCGCCCAGCCCGGACCCGCGCTGCCGGAGCTCCGCACTCCCTCGCCGGCTCCACGCTGCGCCCCGCGCCCGCCCCTCGCCACCCCTGATGGCATTCAGAGCCCGGGGCTGGAGGCCTCCGCCGCCGCCGCTCCTGCTGCTCCTGCTCTGGGTGACCGGGCAGGCGGCGCCCGTGGCGGGCCTGGGCCTCGACACGGAGCTGCAGATCGAGCGGCGCTTCGTGCCGGACGAGTGCCCGCGCACCGTGCGCAGTGGCGACTTCGTGCGCTACCACTACGTGGGGACATTCCCCGACGGCCAGAAGTTCGACTCCAGGTACCGCGCCCTGGACGCCCGGCCGGGCCTCCGAGGCTGCAGCGCCCACTCTCCCGTTTCCTTCTCTCCGGACAGGCCTTTCCCTCCCGACGGACCTCCCCCAGCTCCTCCCAGCGAGCCCCGCGCTCCTCCCTCTCCCTCCTCCTACCCAAATGCTCCGCGACCCTAAATCTGTCCTCCGCGGGGTAAGTGTACCCGCCTTAAAGCTCGCCTTGCCCGCCCGGCCGCCCGGCCGGGACCGGAGCCTTGGATAGGTCCTGGCACAGAGGGGTTGGAACAGTTCCCGTCCTCCCAGCGCATTCACACAACGCGAAATCTATGTAAAATGGCAACCCTGCAAGTAGACCCCCCTCCCTCCAGGAGTAAATGTTGATGTCTGCTTGTCCCTTGAGTCAGACGACGTCTCTCGCAGTTGATGATGATGATGATGATGAGCTGACGATAGCAGTCGTTACATATATGGAGCTATTACACTGTGTGCCAGGGTAGTTCTAAGTGCTTTGCGTATCATGAACCCATTTAATTCTTAACAACAGTTCTCTTAGGTAGCTACCACTATTTTGCCAGTGAGGTTACTTGAGGCCACTGAGGCTAAGAAACTTAAGTGGAGTCCAACTGAAAACCAAGTGACAGTCCAAGGCCAGGGTCTGTGCATAAAGCTACCAATGTCCTTCCTTCTCCGCCACTGGGCGTAGGGTAGTCCAGAGCAGGTCCCTCAGCTTTGCGCTGGGGCCCTGGGCCATGCCCAGGATTCCTTCCCTCAAACTCTGCCCCGGGATCACAATACCTGCCCCCCAGCTTCTCTCCAGTTGAGCTTTAGGGTTAAGAGGTCTCTTCCTCCAGCTACAGTCAGCTCTCCTCCCCAAGACATTGTTCCAAACCCAGGTCTGTGCCTGCACTTCTCTCAGTGAATCACCGGACGAGACAAAGAGAACTGTTTGTTGAGTATTTGCTGTGTGCCCTTGGCTGTGCTAGGCTCATTCCAGAAGTTATCTTAAAAAAATACTCTTACCTTTCTTGACTTTGAGTCAAGACAATGAGTCCAGACAATGAGTGCATTTACAAAAGCTGTTTAGTATGCAAGTGGCACATAGCAAATGCTTAGAAATAGTCATGTTTACTATTGTTTCAGTTGCTTCTTTTTATTTTTAACAGCTTTACTGAGCTATAATTCACATACCATACAATCCACCCATTTAAAGCATACAATTTGGTGGTTTTTAGTGTATTCACAGGGTAGTGCAACCATCACAGCTATCATTAGATAGCTAGAACGTTTTCATCACTCTAGAAAAGAAATACTGGACTCATTAGCAGTCACTCCCCTCCCCTCCAGCCCTAGGTAACCACTAATGTACTTTCTGTATCTACGTGGAATCATATAATTTGTGGTGATTTATATCTGGCTTTTTCACTTAGTGTAATATCTTCAGGGTTCATCCATGTTGTGGCATGTACCAGTACTCCATTTCTTTTTTATGGTTGTATAATATTCCACTCTATGGAGGTTCCACGTTTTGTTTATCCATCCATTAGGGTTTTTTTTTAAGTTTATTTATTTATTTCGAGAGAGAGTGGGAGAGGTAGAATTAGCAGGGGAAGTGTAGAGACAGAGGGAGACAGAGGATCCAAAGCAGGCTCTGTGCTGATAGCAGACAGCCCGATGCGGGGCTCAAACTCACCAACCACGAGATCATGACCTGAGCTGAAGTCGGACAGTTAACGGACTGAGCCATCTAGGCACCCCTATCCATTCATTAGTTAAGGGTCATTTGTATTGCTTACACTTTTTGGCTAATGAACATTTGTGAACAGGGTTTGGTGTGCCTATATGGTTTTCTTGCTTTTGGATATATACCTAGGAGTGGAATTGCTGGGTACTGTAGTAACTGTGTTTAACTTTTTGATGAACTGCCATACTGTTTTCCAATGTGGTTTCACTATTTTACACTCCTGGCAATGGATGAGTGGTCCTAGTTGTCCACATTCTCCTCAACAACTGTAATTGTCTATCTTTTTTATTCTAGCTCTCCTAGGGGGTGTGAAGTGGTATCTCATCGTGGTTTTGCTTCACATTTCCCTAGTGGCTAATGATGCTGAGCATCTTTTCATGTGTTTATTGGTCATTTGTATGTCTTCTTTCATTTGCGTTTTTAGTTAGAAAATAAAGAAGGGGCGCCTGGGTGGCTTAGTCAGTTAAGCGTCCGACTCTTGATTTCAGCTCAGGTCATGAGCTCATGGTTCCTGAGATTGAGCCCTGCATTGGGCTCTGCGCTGACAGTGCAGAGCCTGCTTGGGATTCTCTCTCTCTCCTTCTCTCTGCTCCTCCTCTGCTCTCTCTCGCTCTCTCTCAAGATAAATAAATAAAACTTAAAAAAAGAAAAGAAGGAAGAATTTCCTCCTTGTGCTGATGATAATTAATAATTCCTACTAGAACAAGCTGATACTTTCTACCCTCTAGCTTGGCAGCCACTGTGAGGCAGTGTGGGACAATGGAAGACATTGGAAAGAGGCACTACCATCCCTTCAGCCAATATGCAGTGTCTGCCCCTGAAGGTGTCCTTCCCTGTCCCTACAGCTTATGGTCCAGGCCATTACACAGTGTGATATGTACAGAAGGGATAATAGCATACGCTTTTGTTTCTCGTGTAGAGTTCACACAGTTCTTACCACATACCTTTTGATATATGAATTCATTTAATGTCAAATGAATTCATTTAACCTCACAAACAGTGAAGTAGGTAACTCAACAACAAACGAAGAAACTGAGGCTCAGAAAGTTCAAGTAATTTGCTCAAGGGATCTGGCTAGTAAGTGGTAGAGTGAGGTTTTGAACCTAGGCAGTGTAATGTCTATGGCAGTATATATAGTCTATGGCCTGTAGTCTATGCATATATATAATGAAAAGAAGGCAAGGAGCTGTGGAAAACACACAGAAAGCTTAACTGTATGTTGTGTGGGGATGGAGAGAGAGAGAGTGGTTGGGATGGAGTTCCAGGATTGCAAAGATAAGACCTGAGGATGATTAAAATTGACCGGGGCTGAGCTGAGGGGTGAGGGCTGTGCAGAGAAGAGAGGGTGTGGCTGATGGAGGGAAGAGCCTATGCAGAGGTTTGGCGGTGGGAGTGTTGTGTAGGGGGACGTGAAAGCTGTTCACAGTGGCCTCAGCTTGGAGTGGCAGTGGGGGAATGACCGAGGGGGAAAAGAAAAGGCCAGAGGAGTCTGGGGAGGAAGGCTGGGCCCAGCTTTGAGAGATCTTTTTTGCTTGGCTATTGAATTTGGACTTTGTCTAGGACAATGGAAAGCCACTTAAGACTTTTAGTCATGGGGGTGAGGGGTCAGACTTTTCTGTGGCTGCTGTGTGGACAGTGGAGTGGAAAGGGCAGGATGCATAGTAGGTGTTTCATTAGTGTGAGTTTTTCTCCAGGGCGTCCATTCCTTTGGGAATTTATGAAGTATTAAGGCACAACTTTGCTATTCCTGCCCAACGAGCTTAGGGAAGGAGAAATCTAAGGTGTTTTGGGTTCTGGCTACTGATTTGGAGGTTTTGCTCAGAAGAAAATGGCTGTCACCCTGACCAGAGTCGTAAGTCACAAAGGGCCTCTGTTTCCACAGAGCTTTCTTCCTCTGGGCCACTGGCTCGGGCATGGTTTCATTTTATTTTGGAGCCTCCGTGGGCCTGTTAATATGTTCCTGTGGCTGCAGCTCCAGATCGAAGTCGACAGCGGCTTCCCAGCTACACTTTTTAGGGGGCTCCTACTCTCACTTTCCAGCTCTTGGGAGCTCCTTGTTAGCCACTCCTGATTCAGCATTTTTAGAAGTTCTATAGCATTCCTAGCAATAAAGGTGAGGGGGATGGTCTCTTTGCTCTGATTTCCTTCTGGAGACTGAAATTTACCATGTTGCTGTTACCGTTAGCAGGCAAAGCTAGCCTCTCGTCAGTTCATTCACAGCCTCCGGGCTTGTTTGCAGACACTCAAGGTCCCGATATTCAGTAAATACTATCGTGTGTCTACCACATGTCCTGTCGGGTGGGCTGTTTTAACGCAGTGGTGTTCAAACTGTACATGCATCGCAATCATCTGAAGAGATTATTGTACACAGTTCCTGAATCACTAGGTCTGGGTGGGGCCTGAGAATGTATTTGCCTTTCTAAGTGCACAGGTGATGCTTTTGCTGCTGGTCTGAGGACCACACTTTGAGAACTATTGCTCTAGGGGTGCCTGGGTGGCTGAGTTGGTTAAGCGCTGACTTCGGCTCAGGTCATGATCTCGCCGTTCGTGAGTTCAAGCCCCGCATTGGGCTCTGTGCTGACAGCTAGGAGCCTGGAGCCTGCTTCAGATTCTGTCTCTCTCTCTCTCTCTGCCCCTCCCCCACTCATGCTCTGTCTCTCAAAAATAAACATTAAAAAAAATAGAAGAGAACTATTGCTCTAAAAAAATCAAAGACTTATTAACAGACATCAGATTAATTTTATATATTCATTCATTCATTCATTCCATTCACTCAACAAATATTTATTGAGTACCTAATAGATCGAGTATCTATTGAGTACCCCAACAAATATTTATTGAGTATTGAATGAAGGGATGTTAAGGCTCACCTTCTCTGCAGGATTGGTTCTGAGAAGAGCCAGGGAGCTGGGCAGCATGCCAGATGGTGTCAAGGTGTACTGGAGGAGTTAAGTAGTGACAGGGAGACTAGTCAGGTCATGACAAGGCTCACTTAGGCAAGGAGCTTTTTATTTTCCCAGAGAGAGAGAGACAGAGAGAGAGAGAGGAACTGCGCTCTCATGCCTGAGTTGGGGAGAAGGGTAGAGGGAGGGGGGAGGGGAGAGAGAGAGAATCCCAAGCAGGCTCCACTCTCAGCATGGAACCCCATATGGGGCTGGATCCCATGACCCTGGGTGGTGATCTGAGCCAAAATCAAGAGTCGGTCGCTCAGGGGACCTAGGTGGCTCAGTCAGCTGAGCATCCAACTCTTGATTTAGGCTCAGGTTGTGATCCCAGGGTCGTGGGATCGAGCCCTACATCAGTCTCTGTACTGAGCGTGGATCCTGCTTGCAATTCTCTCTTTCCCTCTGCCCCTTGCCCCCACTCCACTCCGGGCACTTTCTCTCTCTCTAAAATAAATAAATAAACAAATTTTAAAAAAGAGCCATATGCTTAACTGACTGAGTCACCCAGGCGCCCCAAGCAGGGAAATTTTAAAAGTTTGAATTTAAAAAAAAAAAAAAAAAGTTTATTTATTTATTTTGAGAGAGAGAAGGAGAGAAAATCCTAAGAAGACTCCCTGCTGTCGGTGTGAGATCATGACCTGAGCCAGAACCAAGAGTGGGAAGCTTAACAGATAGAGCCATCCAGGTGCCCCTAAAGTGTGAATTTGTATGGCAGCTCTTCCTCTGGAAAAGCCATGTGATGAAAGGGAATCTGCTGCTGGAGTCTTAGCCCAGTGTGGCTCTCCTGACTTTAGGAAAAGAGCCTACCCTCCAGGCAATTCTTCTTAGGATCTCCTGAGGTCATTGGCGGGCTTACTTAGCTGCAAAGACTTGATACATTGCTTTTAACTTTCATTTGTGAGTCATTGTGAGCGACTGTGCATGCATATTGATCATTTAATTTGGCTATATTTTACTCACTAAGAACTTGTGTAGAAGAAGATTTATAGAGATCTAATATTTTAACTTCAGCAGTTGCTGAAAGACAAAACTCCGCAAGAGCAGTGCAATGATTTCACCTTGCAGAGGTTTTCTCAATCATATTTTAACGTGCCAAAAATCATCCAGGCCAACGGCTCACATTTCAGGGTCTGATCCTCTGTGAAGGTAAGAATGAATGTGTTCTTTCTCATTTCCCTCTTCTCCACTCTTACTCCTTCCTCTCTTGTCCCTCACCATCTCTCTCTTCCTCCATTGCAGTGTTCTTCATTTTTCCATCTGGTAGTGGAACTGGTTTGCCAGTTCATTAAGGGCTTGCCTTTTCCCACTGCCACGGCTCATTAGCAGCTGGTAGAGGTAGTTGTTTGGGGGAAATAATCTTGGACAAAGAGTCTGGGAAGCACATGGTGTGTGGAGAGAGACGGGAGACAGAAAAGTCAGACTTGGCTTCCCCCACTTTTTTTTTTTAATTTTTTTTTAATGTTTATTATTGAGATTCAGAGAGAGACAGAGCATGAGCATGGGAGGGACAGAGAGAGGGGGAGACACAGAATCGGAAGCAGGCTCTAGGCTCTGAGCTGTCAGCACCGAGCCCGATGTGGGGCTCAGACTCACAAACTGCAAGATCATGACCTGAGCTGAAGTCGAACGCTTAACCGACTGAGCCACCGAGGTGCCCCATGGCTTCCTGCATTTTCAAGTCTACACTGGGGCCCAGGCTCCTTGGTGGAACTCAGCCAGGGAAAGGTCTTACCTGGCTCATTCCAGAGCTAGGCTAACAGCTGGGAGGTGTCTGCTTTTGTGCATTTCATGCATTTTTCAATCCCATTCACATATGGCTCTGGCAGGACCACAGCCCTTCTTCAGGCAGGTCCCGTATGAGCCAGTCGTCTTGAGTTGGCCTGAGACTGGACCAACTTTGAGGCACCCAAAACATGGTTCCCATGCCCCATGGGCTGGCTCTTTATTATCTTGCTTCCCTCCAGTTACAAGTTCTTAAAATATGGTAGTGTCTTTAATGTTCAAAGAAATGAATTCAGTCTAATATATAGTATTGTGAATGTAGTTAAGAATAGTGTATTGTATGCTAAAATTTAAAAGTACACTTTATTTACACTTGAAATTTACCGACAGGGTAAACCTTAAGTGTTCTCACCACAAAAAAGAAAGAAAATGTTAACTGTGTGAGGTGATGGATATATCAATTAGCTTGATTGTGGCGATTATTTCACATTGTATACATACATCAAAACATCCGATCATACATTTTAAATGTATGCAATTTTTATTTGGCAGTTGTACATCAGTAAAGATGGGAGGGAAAGTAATGTATTCAGCTTTTATTTGTCTACGCTGAATCTAAAATTGGCATACAGAGCCAGCTGACTGGTCCTGTCATAGCTGATCAGGACCTCAGTTCTAACCTGAGGGCGGTTTTCTCTCCCTTTTGTAATGGCCATTTTTCCTTTTTTTCTGCATCTGAGATAAAAATAACCTCAGCAACAAGTAGTGTAAGTGTATATAAATTTTTGTCAATAGTTTTAAAATTAATTTGTATTTTTTTTTTAGTAAAAAAATTTTTTTATTGTTTATTTTTGAGAGAGAGAGACAGCGTGTAAGCAGGGGAGGGGCAGATAGAGAGGAAGACACAGAATCTGAAGCAGGCTCCAGGCCCCGAGCTGTCAACACAGAGCCTGATGTGGGGCTCGAACCCACAAACCATGAGATCATCACCTGAGCCGAAGTCAGACATTCAACCGACCGAGCCACCCAGGTGCCCCTAATTTGTATTTATTTATTTAAAAGTTTATTTATTTTGAAAGAGACAGCGTGCCAGCGGTGAGGGTGGGGTGGGGGGAGGGGCAGAGAGAGAGGGAGAGAATCCCAAGCAAGCTCAATACTGTCAGTGTAGAGCCCAATATGGGGCTCGAACCACGAACTGTGACATCATGAGCTGAGCCGAAGTGGATACTTAACCAACTGAGGCACCCAGACACCCCCAGGCTCCCCAAATTTTTAAAAGTAGTATCATATAGGGGCGCCTGGGTGGCTCAGTTGGTTAAGCATCTGACTCTTGGTTTCGGCTCAGGTCGTGATCTCATGGTTTCGTGAGTTTGAGCCCCACATCAGGCTCCAAGCTGACAGTGTAGAGCCTGCTTGGGATTCTCTGTCTCCCTGTCTCTCTGCCCCTCCCCAACTCGTGCTGTCTCTGTCTCTCTCAAAATAAATAATTAAACTTAAAAAAAAGTAGTATCATATATTATTTTTGCATATGCACAGAGTCTTTAATACCAGTTAAATAATTCCATAAAGCTTAAAATTGTAGTTGCAAAGCTGCTAGGAGTGGGGAAGGGGCTCAGGGTGGGGTGTAGCAGTTTTGGATGCAGACTTAGCTTTAGGCTTCCTTCTGCCCTGCCACCTGCCACTCTTCACCTCTACAGACTCTGGGATGCACAGGGCTTGGCCAGATCCCCCTTTGTTTCACCTAGACTCTGTTTCTTCCCTACTAGGTCAGATCCTACACCTGTTCCCTTTCTGTCTTCCAAAATTTTGTTGCCAGCTCTTGACAGCAATGGTCTCCTCTCCTTTTCCTAAGTTGTTTTTGTTTGTTTGTTTTTTCACAAAGAAGAATGTAGGAACTTTGGGAGGGAATGGGCTTTGGGGACTCTAGGGAGGGAGTGCATTCAGTTTGATATATGTTCTTTTATTTATTTATTTTTAATACTTATTTATTTAAAAAAAATATTTATTTAAGTAATTTCTACACCCAACATAGGGCTCAAACTCACAACCACAAGATCAAGAGTCAAACGCTCTTCTGACTGAACCAGTCAGGCATTCCATAACATATGTTCTTTTAACAGTTCATCCTCGGGGCGCATGGGTGGCTCAGTCAATTAAGCATCCAAGTCTTGATTTCGGCTCAGGTCATGATCTCATGGTTCATGAGATCAAGCCCCGACTCAGGCTCTGTGCTGACAGCATGGCCTGCTTGGGATTCTCTCTCCCTCTCTTTCTGCCCCTGCTTTGTTTGCACTTTCTCTTTCTCTCAAAATAAATAAATAAATAAACATTAAAAATAAGTCCATTCTCATTGAAGATTGAAACCTAAATTTAGAAATAGAGCCACAGTGGGGCGCCTGGATGGCTCAGTTGGTTAAGCGTCCAACTTCGGCTCAGGTCATGATCTTGCGGTTTGTGGGTTCGAGCCCTGTGTCGGGCTCTGTGCTGACAGCTCAAAGCCTGGAGCCTGCTTCGGATTCTGTGTCTCCCTCTCTCTGCCCCTTCCCTGCTCATGCTCTGTCTATCTCTCAAAAATAAATAAACATCAAAAAAAAAAAAAAAAAGAAATAGAGCCACAGTATTTATGCTTTAGGAATGCAGCCACAGAGTTAGTTACTTATCCTGAGGAATATCCTGCAAGTCATGTGTGTGCATGTGTAGACAGTTTCATGAATTGGTTATGATGGGTTTTATGTGATGTCTCCTGTTTTAGTGATCCTTGGGCTGGTAAACTTGAAGACCATCACTGGAGGATGCTGTAGCCCCACCACCTCCCCCCTTCAGGGCGGGGAAAGTAGAAAGAAGTGTCAGGGATAGCAATCAAAGGGTCTATAGCAGTGAATGAGCAGAGGAGAAAAATAAGCTGATGGAGAGGAAAGGGGGATTTTGGACGTGCTAGATGATTTCCATTTGCCTTTCTAGGTCCTTCTGTTCCACTTGGCTTTTTGCTGTGTGCATACTATGGGTTATATAAATGACTCCTCGTCACCTGGCTTCTGGTTGGGTTCAGTCGGTGGGGCATCAGCAGGAGATCAGAGGGAGGAGAGTGAGGTGGAGATATTTATTCCCTGGGCTCCCTGCCTGTAGGTCTCCACCATTTGTGTCCCTGGACCAGAGGTCCTAGCTAAGCTTGTCATGTGGCCCTGAACCATCACCTTCTCTGTACCTGGATCCTTCAAGCCCAGGTCTGACAACAGCACCCCCATACTTGTCCCCGAGGTACTACATTGTCCCTTGTGTTGTCTGCACTCTGCACACTCCTTTGCACACAGCCCCTTTATTAAACTTTCCTGGAACTGCCTAGTTTGGATGTATCATTTGTTTCCCACAGGACCTCAACTGGGACTTCTGCAAAAGGTGTAAATCAGTCAGATACTGGGACAGGCCATATAAGTGCTTATTCCAGAGCTTGCAGAAGTAATTTTCATAACCACTTCTGGGCTTGACTCTGCAAGTGAATTTGTGCCAGTTGTGCTGATCAGCACAGATTTACTCAGAACGACTTTATTTTTCCAGATGGTCAGAGTTTTAAGCAGGAGATAAGACTAGTCTTGCATTGTTAATTTCTCACATATGTAAATTAAAACTTTTCTTTCAGAAAGTTTTTTTTTTTGTTTTTTGTTTTTAGCACTTTGCTTAGGTAGTCATCAAATGAAGAAATTAATACTGCAAGGCAACAACAGTTAAAAAAAATTTTTTTTTAATTTGAGAGAGAGAGAGAGCACAAGTGAAGAAGAGAGGCAGAGGGAGAGAGAGACAGAGACAGAGAGAGGGAATCTTAAGCAGACTCCATGCTCAGTGTGGAGTCCGACATGGGGCTCAATCTCATGACCCTGGGATCATGACCTGAGCTGAAGCCAAAAGTCAGATGCTCAACCGACAGCCACCCAGGCACCGAAACAACTGTTTTTATATACCATCTAGGGCCTGGCCCCATGTTAGGAGGTTAAGGGTCGGATAGACCTGTGTTCTCGCTTTTTTTCCCCAGTTGGCTAACTTTGTGAGCTTGGAAGATTCTTTCCCCTCCAGAGAGCCAGAGTATCAGCACCCACCTTGAAGTGTTGTCTGATGATTAAATGGGGTAGTATGTGGAAAAGCTTATTTTGCCACTGTACCTGACACATAATAAACACTCTAAATAGTAATTATTATTAAAAACTCTTATTAAATTTGGGAACCATATTCAGGTTCTATGGATGAAAAACTTATTTCTAAGGTAGTTTCCAGCCTGTGCATTGTAGCTGTTTGCACATGTTCTGTACCTGGGATGTCTTTGAAGCTTCGAGTTTTGGTCCATTATTAATATAAACCCACCAGTTGGATGATGGTTCAGGGCATGGCAAGGCCCCAGCCAAGTGAAATTAAAGAGCTGGCATTCCAGGGGGCGGGTGTTGGTCCCTGGAGGTAGAGGGTGGAGGTGTAAAGCTGTCTTGGGCACACAGTTGACCATGTGTTTTTGTCCTTTGGCTTGCTGACCTGAACTTGGAATTTTGCTTTCTGTTCACCGACCTTGCAAAAGGAAAGTTATTAAAATGGGTTATAAAACTAGGAGGAGGAAGCTTAAGAAGGGCGGGTCTGAGGAAGCTGCCCTGATGGGTGGGGAAGTGGACTGTGCTGCTCCTCCAGGTTGTTCATTAAGGAAAATGAGGAAAAGGTGGCAGTAATTTACCAAATGAAGAGAGCACATCCCAATGAGGTAAATTCTAACAGCTCTTAATATTTTATTACATGTGTCTTTCATGATCATTTTGAAAATTAAGAGAGAATTAAAGAGAAAACAAGTTAAGCCACCTGAAATCGCCTACTCGTAGAGTACCATTGGTAATGTTTTTATGTGTCACCCTGTGGATTTCGTATGCATCTATGTATGTCAGTTCAAAATGGAATCCTTTTACGCTGTGGCTCTATAGCCTGTACTTTTCTGTTACTGTATATGTCCTCCTGTGCCAATGGACATAAATCTGATCTTTTTAAATGACTACAGAACGTTTTATTGCACGACCTTGCCTTAAATGCAATCAGTGCCATACCTTTGAAACTTCTTATTTCCAGTGTTTCATTGTTATAAACCAAGCCCTGTAGTTGTTTTCTTCAACATAGTATTTGAAACTCTCTGGGTATCTCTGCTGGTTTTTTTGTAATAGGCAAAATCCATGCCTTGGACGTTTTTATATCTCCCAAAGCACCTAGCACAGTCTCCTAATAGGCAAACCCTTGATGGTTGTAGAATTTGACATAAAGAGGATGAGATCATAGATGTTGGTCACGGTTCCATTATTTATCTTCCAACCTAAGGCCATCACCAATCAGCCTTTAAAACACATGTATTAGTGATTCTAAGACTGTATCAGACTTTCTATGACCTGTAACAATTATAGTAATATTGGCATAACTCTTCGGTTTTCAGAGCATGTTACCGATTGTAATATCATATATATCTTGGGATGACTATTATTGTTACTCCCATTTTGGTGGTGGAGGAAATAGGTTAAGAGAGTTTAAGTATCCTTTATTCTATCATGCTACTTCTCCAACTTACAGACCTAAAGATAAAAAGAAAAATCAGGGGCGCCTGGGTGGCTCAGTCGGTTAAGCGTCCGACTTCAGCTCAGGTCACGATCTTGCGGTCCGTGAGTTCAAGCCCCGCGTCGGGCTCTGGGCTGATGGCTCAGAGCCTGGAGCCTGCTTCCGATTCTGTGTCTCCCTCTCTCTCTTCCCCTCCCCCGTTCATGCTCTGTCTCTCTGTCTCAAAAATAAATAAACATTAAAAAAAAAGAAAAATCAGATAAATATGGTAATGGAGCATTAGTATCTTACGTTGTTGCTTTTAAACAATCACATAGGGGCGACTGGGTGGCTCAGTCGGTTAAGCGTCTGACTTCGGGTCAGGTCATGATCTCATGGTTTGTGGGTTTGAGCCCCTCATCGGACTCTGTGCTGACAGCTCAGAACCTGGAACCTGCTTCGGATTCTGTGTCTCTCTCTCTTTGTCCCTCCTCCACTTATGCTCTCTCTCTCTGTCTCTGTCTCTCTCAAAATAAATAAACATTAAAAAAAGATTTAAGCAATCACATAGAAATTGAATAAACTATTTTTAGTGGAAGACTTGATAGCTCTTTTGCAAAATAGACTTAATAATATAATATATTAAAAATAATATATTTTTTTTCTAGGGAGAGTTACATCACTGCTTATCTAACTGGATTTACTGGCAGTATTCACAATAATTAAAAAACTCCAACCCTGAAAGTACTATTGGTGAAGACATTTCCTGTATCAGTAACTCCTCTACAGGCTGATTTTGGGTTGCATTGACCTCACTCTATCCAGGGGTACATTTTCACTGGATGACTTCACTAAGGGAAGGATTAATTTGTACTTTTCTTTTTCTTGTTCTACCTCTTGGGTCTTCAGCTATGACAGAGACTCTACTTTCAACGTGTTTGTGGGAAAAGGACAACTGATTGCAGGGATGGACCAAGCTCTGGTTGGGATGTGTGTAAATGAGAGGCGCTTTGTGAAGATCCCCCCAAAGCTTGCCTATGGAAGTGAAGGAGTTTGTAAGTTTTGTTCCATATTTGTAAACATATCTGCAGATACAACCAGAACATTTGAAGGGTGTTCAGTCAAGCAGACCAGAGGATCTGCAGAGACTTTAAATTGGGGGGAAATGAGAAGCAATGAACACATACACACACAGCACTAAAATTTCATCTTCAGTTAATTTCTTCTAAATATAAAAGAAGTTGTTATTAACACTGGTATATTGAATGTCACCCTTGTTGAGAGGAAAACATTTTTTTCTCTTTTCTATTTCATTTGGAGGAAAGAGAGAGGGAGCATGGCCCATTTTAGAATTGTTCAGCGACCCCCTTGAATCCTAGGTGTTTATTCATCTGGCCCGAAAGGCAGCAACCTCTCAGTGTGAATTCTCTTTAATTTTTAGCTGGTGTGATCCCCCCAGATTCAATTCTTCATTTTGATGTACTTCTAATGGATATTTGGAATTCTGAAGATCAAGTTCAGATTTACACTTACTTCACACCCCCCAGTTGCCCTCGGACCATCCAGGTGTCTGATTTTGTAAGGTACCACTACAATGGAACGTTCTTGGATGGGACACTGTTTGATTCAAGGTAAGTCCTGCCATTCAAGGTAACATTAGTGAAATGCCCCTTACTTCCTTCTGTCTCACCTGCTTTTTATGCCCATCAAGAAACCAGAAGACAGACTCTTCCCAACTTCCATCAGCACCAACCCCTTTCCTTAATGCTTTTGGTAAATGTTTCATGCTCCATAAAGCCAGATCAAAACTTTAATATATTTTACAGAAATGTAAGAACAATGTTTCTCTAAATTAACAGTATCTTGAGAGCTCATCAATAAGTGAAGAGCCCTATTTCCAAATAGGTTGATGCATTT
Organism: Lynx rufus; assembly: GCF_022079265.1. Taxonomy (NCBI): domain Eukaryota; kingdom Metazoa; phylum Chordata; class Mammalia; order Carnivora; family Felidae; genus Lynx; species Lynx rufus. The sequence continues at coordinate 124,489,322 of NW_025814856.1, forward strand.
TTTGGTCCATTTTTATAGTTTTCCCATGGAAGGAAGAGGGGAAGGCTGAATGTATGTGAAGCTATGGAGAACTGCCAAGAGTAGGGTGCTAAGCCAGAAACAGTGAACCTTTTGGGCTTTCCTGTCATTATAGTGTATTTGGTTAGATAGAATAGCAGGCCAATTAGACCACTGTGGTTTAATTAGATGGTTTCTCAATTTGAAGACTGCTGCTGTCTTTGGGAGTGAAGATCCAAAAATGCCTGTCTTCAGAGATGGGTATAGGTTCACTATTTAGCTGATAATTGGGTACCTAAAACATTATTGAGGGATGAGTTGGAAACACCCTCATAGCATGGAACTTTTCCCCTTTCTCATTGGTTTTCAGTCATAATCGCATGAAAACATATGACACATATGTGGGCATTGGCTGGTTGATTCCTGGAATGGATAAAGGGCTGTTGGGGATGTGTGTGGGGGAAAAGCGCATCATCACCATACCTCCTTTCCTGGCCTATGGAGAAGATGGAGATGGTAAGTCTTTCTCATTCTTCAAGCTCCTCTCATCTCTCCTTATTTTTATTGCCGTGATTAATTCAATTTACCACATGAAACCCGCCAGACCTTTTGGTCTAGACTTGCACTGTCCAATATAGTAGCCACTAGCTCCGTATGGCTATTTATATTTACATTTAAAATAAATTAAAACTAAATAAAATCTAAGATTCTGCTCTTTAGCTACACTGCCACATTTCATGTACTTAAGAGCTGCATGTTGCTGAGGGCTACTATCCTAGACAGTGCAGGTATAGAGCATTTCCATCACTGTGGAATGTTCCGTTGGGCAGTGCTAGTCTAAATCATCTAGTGTCTCATCACTGAATTGTAGAATCTTCCACTTATTCATGGTCATTGGCTTTTCATAAGTAAGCATCTGCCACTGCCCCATAAACTGTAACCTTGGGCACCAGCCTCTCCAGCCTACATTTTCCCATCTGTGAAATGACAAGTGAACTAGAAAGTCTAAAGACTGTAGATATCAAGGTATAAATTTAGTATATGATGCCAGAATTGCCATTTTTCCCCCTGATTTGTTCTTTCATGGTGGGCTTTACCTGTGACATTAGTTCCAGGTGGACAGATGCAAAGCATGTTAGAAAAAAAACATTAATTTGAATTAGTGTCCTTTTTGTAGAGAGAAAACAGACTATTGTTTGGCAAATGGAATTTCACAGTGACTCATATTTTAATTTCAGGCATATTTAATCACCCTGGCAGGCTAACACAACAAAGACAACCTCCCGGCATTTAAACAAGTAGATATAGGGGCACCTGGGTGGCTCAGTCCATTAAGTGTCCAACTCCTGATATTGGCTCAGGTCATGATCTCACGGTTTGTGACATTGGGCCCTGCATCAGGCTCTGTGCTGACAGCACGGAGCCTACTTCTCCGTTTCCCTCTCTCTCTGCCTATTCTTCTACTTGTGTACTCTCTCTCTCTTTCTCTCTCTCAAAAAAATAATGAACATTAAAACTTCTCTTTAATCAAGTAGATATACGTAGCGAAGAATTGAAATGATAAAATGATACATCTAAGAGTTTACTGACTGTGGTACCTGACTTATAATAACCCTAAAATAATGTTTTCTAAGCTATGTTTCCTGGCTCTGTATATCTACAGAGCAGGAGGAGAGAGAAGGAAATGGGGCTCAGCCTTCTCTCCTGTCCACTTCTACTTTTATTGCTGGGGATCTGCAGACAGTCTCTTCAAAAAGCAGGGGTAGGGATTCCATGCTAAAAGAAAAATAAAATTTGAAAACAACTATAATTGTAATCTGTAAATACAAATTCTCCAGTCTCCAAGACATGTTGTTATTCTTATTACTCAAATGGTCTCATCCTTAGCCAGGGGGAGTTTATTTCCCAGGGCTCTCAAATCCTTTTGACGTCATCCAGGTGCATATGTCATACATAGTAAAACTAGATGCCTGGCCTAATTTGAGGAGTATTATTTATTTATTTTAAATAAATACTGAAGGGGTACCTGTGTGGTTCAGTCAGTTAAGCGTCTGACTTCACCTCTGGTCATGAATGATCTCACAGTTCATGAGTTCGAGTCCCGCATTGGGCTCTGTGCTGACAGCTCGGAGCCTGGAGCCTGCTTTGGATTCTGTGTCTCCCCCTCTCTCTGCCCCCCTCTACTCACTCTCTCTCTCGCTCTCTCTCTCTCTCTCTCAAAAATAAAGAAAACATTTAAAAAAAATTGAAATAGTTATTATTTGGTATTTTAATACTGTGCTCAACTACCTGGGTATGACTTTAAATAGGTGAATTCTGTGGTATGGAAATTAGATCTTGATAAAGTTATTGTTAAAAAAAACATAGATACAATTAGTACATGATAATGCTAGAAAAATTTAAACTCTGGAGTTACATTTAAGGCTTTCTTTTTTCTACTAAATTAAAAAATACAGGAAAGTACAAAAGATTAATATTCTGTCACACCCATACACACACTTCAGGGATTGACCACACCTTGCATTCCAGAGTCTGACTCAGCAGCTGCTTTCAGAAGATTTCATGATTTCCCTGAGGGGAAGGAATAGGGGTGGGCTCTGCCAGAGCCATTGAAGGAGCTCAGGCTTAGTGTACTGTCTTACTCACTTGCCCAGGCCTACTCCTTTGCAAGGTATAACAAATGGCAAGTAAGAGTGTGGAGGTAGGTGGTTTTTGTCAGTTAACTTCCTTTATCTCAAAGTACTGGATTGAGTTATTTATTGCTTGATGATCTTTGCAGGAAGAGTTAGTGCCCAATAATCTCTTCGTGTAGATTATCATTTTGCAGATACTCAGTAAGTCCCCACTGCTGGGAACATCCAAAAGAAGCAGTATGATCCAGAAGTGAGGTGGAAGCGATTTGAGGATTTGTATTTTGTATTTTGCAATGTGGGTGCCATTTTTTTCCCTCTTAGCTAGCTTTAGTTTTATTTATATCTTGTTTTAGATGTAGTTAATACATTGAATTGTGCATGTTGCCTCTTCAAAAAATTGGCTGTTGGTTCCAAAGAACAAGTCTGTGTCATATTCTGCAGAACCAGGTCCAGGGTTTGGAATTTATACCTTTAAATGTCTGTGATTTGCATTTGTATGCAAACAGAGACCCACAGAAGCATTTGGGCTTGCATGTGGGTACATAACCACCCACATAGCACCTTGATTTGTCAGCACAAGCATAGAAAATATGGTTGTAGTAGTCTCGCATGTCATTAATATCGGTTTGCTCCTTTTCCTGAAGAAGTCAGGCTTCAAATATACCTGCCAGCCCATGGTTGGGCACCATGGACACAATGGTGACAGAACATAGTTGGACACCAGGAGGATCACCCAACATGCAGAAGAACATTTATTCCTTTGGCTTGAAAACTTTAAGGAATCAGTAACACCAACACAGTGGGAATTGAGTTGTAGTTAAAAGTACTTTCTAGGGGCATCTGGGTGGCTCAGTCGGTTAGGTGTCCGACTTCGGCTCAGGTCATGATCTCACAGTTTGAGTTCGAGCCCCGTGTCAGGCTCTGTGCTGACAGCTCAGAGCCTGGAGCCTGCTTCAGATTCTGTTTCTCCCTCTTTCTCTGACCCTTCCCCACTCACACTCTGTCTCTGTCTGTCTCTCTCTCAAGAATAAATAAACATTAAAAAAAATGTTTTTTTAATAAAATAAAATAAAAATACTTTCTAAATCTTGTGTCCTGATTTCATCAGCTTCCTCCATTCCCCTCTAGGGAAAGACATTCCTGGACAGGCATCTCTGGTGTTTGACGTTGCGTTATTGGACCTCCATAACCCCAAGGATGGCATTTCCATTGAAAATAAGGTAGTGCCTGAAAACTGTGAGCGGCGAAGTCAAAGTGGGGACTTTCTCAGGTATCATTACAATGGCACGCTTCTGGATGGCACCTTCTTTGATTCCAGGTAAGGAAATAACTGGAGCCTTTACTCATCAGAATGACTTATTAAATACAGTCTACCTCTGGCTGGACCATGATCTGAATACTCTGTCAGTGCTGATTTGTAGTTAGTATTTTCATCTCCAGTATAGACTTCTGTTTTCTGACACTGAATTCCTTCAGAGGCTGTTGGAACAGTCTCCTTCTTGGGGCCTGGGGCATAGAAGTCTACAGGAAAACAGGAGAGGCTCAGCTTACACTCCCACCATCCCCCTATAGTGTCCTTGACTATCCAGTATGAACCCAACTATGGGATCCAGGATGGGAAGTGGCCAGGACTGAGGTCTGGGTGGTAGGAGGAGGAGAGAACGGACTTGGTGCCAGGAGATCTGGGTTCTAGCCCCAGTGTATGGTCTGGCTTCCCTGAACTTCAGTTTTTTTTCCCTGTTATTAGCACCTTTCTCAGAGATGGTTAAAGAGATAAGGGATGTGAGAGTGCTCTGTGAACTTCAAAGGAGTTGGGTGCAGGAGGCCAGTTGGGTGCATTCAGCTTCCTTCTGGTTGCTTCAGAGGCTAATTACCATGCCTCTGTTGTTATTCAGAGTCCTGTTTTGTTTATTGGGCTTAGCTTGCAGTTGTGCCAGTGGCTGGAGCAGGCAGTTGCTGTGTCTTGCTCTTTCAAGTGGTAGGTATGTGCTCTTTGGAAACCACCTCTCTAGCTTCCTGTAGAGCAAACAGGTAGTGACAGCAATCTACCTGTCTCTGTGAGGTAATAAGCTTCTAATTTCTTGAGTCATCCAAAAACAGTACAGAAGAATTTTTATATGGTATTCCTTATAGGGTATTATTTTGTTTGAATAATTTATCTTTCCTATTCTTAGGGTCTCTTTTACAACTTTCATTTGATTTCTGTGGAAAAAGTAATAGCCACATGGTTCAAAATTAAAACAAAGTATGTATTAAGGTATATCCTATTACCTACTCCTGCCTACCTCACATATCCCTCCCCCCTCCAGCCACTTAGAATTAACTACTGTTACTTATTTACTTTTTTTAAAGTAAGCTCTATGCCCTATGTGGGGCTTGAACTCATGACCCTGAGATCAAGAGTTGCACACTCTACCACTCTACTGACTGAGCCAGCCAGCCACCCCTAGAATTAACCACTTTTTTTTTTTTTAAGTTTATTTACTTTCAGAGTGAGAGAGAGAGAGAAAGAGAGAGAGAGGGAGAATCCCAAGGAGGCTCTTCGCTGACAGGGTGGAGCCCAGCATGGGGTTTGATCCCACAAACTGTGAGATCACAATCTGAGCTGAAATCAAGAGTCGGAGGCTCAACTGACTAAGACACCCACTTTTATTAATGAGTTTCTATTTGATTCTTCCAGTGTGTGGATTTTTTCCTAATGCAAATATAAAGAAATACAACTACTCTGCCTCTTGCTTTTTTTTCACCTTGTTTTTTTTCCATATGTAATACATAGAGAGAAATTATTTATTTTTTATGTCTGCCTAGGTTTCATTGAGTGAATATTCCAAACTTACTTAACGTTACATTCCCCTATTGATGAACATTTGAGTTGTCTTTAGTCTTTTTCTGTTACAGAAAACATTCAGTGTGTATGTATTATTGTTATATGAGCTTGGTTCTGTCACACACACACACACACACACACACACACACACACACACACACACACATTTTTTTCTAAGCCCCGTGTGGAGCCCAACATGGGGCTTGAATTCATAACCCTGGGGCTCAAGACCTGAGCTGAGATCAAGAGTCAGACACTTAACCGACTGAGCCACCCAGGCGCTCCTCTGGAATTATATTTCTAATTAAGACCATTTTTTCTATTGTACACCATATTTCTTTCCATATTAGAACTATAATTTTATTAGATTTAAAAAAAGCTTTCCATTGGAGTGACTGGGTGGCTCAATTACTTAAGCATCTCGCTCTTGATTTTGGCTCAGGTCATGATCTCACATTTTGTGAATAAGGAGTCTGCTTGGCATTTTCTGTCTCCCTCTCTCTCTGCCCCTCCCCTGCTCATGCTTTATCTCTTTCTCTCTCAAAATAGATAAAGAAACATAAAAAAAAAAAAAAAGCTTTCCATTTCAGTGCATTGGGATCTAGTCTGTCTTAATAGCTACATAATATTCTTTATATGGATTTGCCTTAATTTAGGTAATCAATCCCAATTGTTTTCTACCTTTTACTGAAGTATAATTAATGTACAGTGTAGTTTCAGGTGTGCAACATAATGATTCAACAATTCTATATATTACTCAGTGCTCATCACGATAATCATAGTCCCATCTGTTGCTTTCTACCTTTTGATATTCTTTTTAAATTTAAGGTTTATTTATTTTGAGAGAGAGAGTGAGAGAGAGAATCCCAAGCAAGCTCCACACTGTCAGCCCAGAGCCATGGGGCTTGAACTCATGAACCATGAGATCATGACCTGAGCCAAAATCAGGTTGGATGCTTAACAGATTGAGCCACCCAGGTGCCCACCTTTTGACATTCTATGTAGGGCTGCAGTAATTATTTTTGCAGCTAAATCTTAACGTGTAAGATTGTTTCCTTGGGATACATTTCTAGAAGAATCTCTGGAACAAAGGTATTTGGGGTTTTTTTTCAAGAATTTTTTTAAGTTTATTTATTTTGAGAGAGAGATGTAGAAAGGGGCAGAGAGAGGATCTCAAGCAGGCTTCCTGCTGTTAGGGCAGAGCCCAGTGTGGGGCTTGACCTCATGAACGGTGAGATCATGACCTAAGCTGAAGTTGGACCCTTAACCGACTGAGCCACCCAGGCACCCCTGGGTCAAAGGTATTTTTATAGTTTTTGTATACACAACCAAGTTTTCCTCACCAAGTCTTTACTCACCATCACTATCTAAAAATGCCCCATTCCCTCAAACTCAGTGACATTGAGAATCATTTTTAAATAATCTTTGCGAATTTATAGGAAAAAAATGGAACCTTATAGATTTCATCTGTGTTTCTTCATTGCTACTGAAGTTGAAATTGTTTTAAATGTTTATTACTAGACCATTTGGATACCTTCTTTTATGATTTACCTGTTTGTGTCTTTTGTCTGTTTTTATGTTAAAGATACTGGTATTTGTCCTTTTCTTATCAGTTTGAATATATGAAGACCTCTATACATTAAAGATAGTAACCCTTTTATGGTTGTATATTGTTGAAGGAATATTCCTTATTTTTTTGCATTTTAATTTTTGTTATTGTGATTTTGGACCTATTTAAATGTAAACTTTTTATGTTGTTAAACACATTTAACTTCTTTATTCTTACATAAATTCTTATATATTCTGTCTTTGGGGGCTTGGTAAAAATAAAAAATCTGTCCCCTCCCCTGGAGTACATAAACATTTGTCTATATTTTCCTTAAGCCTTTTTAATGGTTTTAACGTTTTACCCTTTAAAGCATTTGGGGCATCTGGCTGGCTCAGTTGGTAGAGTATGCGACTCTTGATCTTGGGGTCGTGAGTTCAAGCCCCATGTTGGATGTAGAGCTTACTTAAAAAAAAGTATTATGTTCTTATTGTATAAGTGAAACAATACAATGATGTGTAATAAAATGTAGTAATTTCCCATTAACCCCTTTACCACCCTGAGGTAAATATTAATAGCCTTCCACAGTGTCTCTCCATGCTCATAAATGCTTTCATGTTTAAATCTTAAATCCATCCAGAATTTTTTGTGGTATTCAGTGTGACAGTAAGAATCTAACTTTATTTCTTCCAGAAACGCTATCTTTCCCTCACTCATCTAAAATGTGACTTTTATTGTGTACTAAATTATTTTCCTTTTCTTTTTTTCTTTCTTTTTGTTTTTAGAGAGAGAGAGAGAGAGAGAGAGACAGAGAGAGGACAAGCAGGGGAGAGGGACTGAGAGAGGGGAGAGAGAATCCTAAGTAGGCTCCACCCAGAGCCCAATGTGGGGCTCAATCCCACAACCCTGGGATCACGACCTGAGTCAAAATCAAGAGTTAGATGCTCAACTGACTGAGCCACCCAGGCACCCTGATTATGTACTAAATTCTTACACATACTTTTGGGTCTTTGTCTAAAATTTTTACCCTTTTTTATTGACCTAGCTATGTATAGGCCAATATCACACTTTTTACTATTGTTGTTTGTTAGTTTGTATGGTAGAGAGTATTCTTTTTTCCTTTTCCTTTTTATTTTTATTATTTTATTTGAGAGAGAGAGAGAGCACAGGCAGGGGAGAGGGGCAGAGGGACAGAGAGAATCTTAAGCAGGCTCCACACTCAGTGCTGAGCCTGATGTGGGGATCAATCCCACAGCTCTGGGATCATGACCTGAGCTGAAATCAAGAGTCAGACGCTCCACCGAATGAGCCACCTAAGTGCCCCTCTTCTTTCCTTTTTAAATATCAGGTTTTTAAAATTAAGTGATACATTGACGTGGATCGAAATCCTAAAAGTACAAAAGGGTGTACAATGAAAAATTTCCCTCCTATCCTGTCCCTTAATCACCCAGGTCCCCTCTCCACAGGGAGCCGGTGTTTTTAGCTTCATGTCTCCACATGTACACAGTGAAATACTTATACACATTCTCCCATTTTATTTTTTTACAGGAAGGAGAACTTGCTATATCCTGTACCTTCAGAACATTTTATTTATTTATTTATTTAAAAAAATTTTTTTTCAACGTTTATTTATTTTTGGGACAGAGAGAGACAGAGCATGAACGGGGGAGGGGCAGAGAGAGAGGGAGACACAGAATCGGAAACAGGCTCCAGGCTCTGAGCCATCAGCCCAGAGCCTGACGCGGGGCTCGAACTCCCAGACCGCGAGATCGTGACCTGGCTGAAGTCGGATGCTTAACCGACTGTGCCACCCAGGTGCCCCCCTTCAGAACATTTTAAATAGTTTCTTTTTGCAAATGAATTTTGGAGTCTCTCTTCCCCTCTCCCCCCACCACTCAGATTTTGGTTGAAATCGTTTCAAAATTCATAAATTAGTTTGGGGGAGCATTGACAACTTTCTAGTCCTCAACTTTCCCATTGGGGAAACATGGTACTTTCCCTTTTTTAAAACAAAAATTTTTTAAATATTTATTCTTGAGAGAGAGAGAGAGAGAGAGACAGACAGACAGACAGGCAGACAGACAGACAGACAGACAGAGTGTGAGCAGGGGAAGGGCAGAGAGAAAGGAAGACACAGAATCCGAAGCAGGCTTCAGGCTCTGAGCCGTCAGCAGAGAACCCAACGCGGGTTCGAACTCACGCACTGCAAGATCATGACCTGAGTCAGATCATGACCTGAGCCGAAGTCGGATGTTTACCTGACTGAGCCACCCAGGCGCCCCTCCCCCGCCCCCTGCTTTTATTTAAGTCTTCTTTTAAAGATATTCGAATTTCTCTACGTGTCATGGCCACCCTGCTCATCCATTCTCTTCTTCTGAGGCTCTTTTCTGCCTCTCATCCTTGGCCTCTTTGTTTCCCCAGTCCTTTCCCCTGTGCAGATCCCGCCTCCTCAGTGTCCACTGTCTCCCCCACCCCATGGAACCTTTGCTGACTGTCCCACCCAGTGGCTCTTCCTGCTCTGAAGCACCTGCCATCTCTCCCACTGCTTAGTGTCCCTTTATAAGGGACCCTGTCTGGCAGTTGTCCTCCTCTTCCCTGAATCCCTGGTGGTGGCTGTTCTCTGCTGATGATCTCTCAAGTACTGGCTAGGGAGTAGTAACCTGGGGAAGGTGAGAGGTTGGCTCATGGCTAGAGGATGCTAGGGAGCCAAGCCTGGCTTCCTTGATGGCTGTGTTCCCATCCTGGCCCTCCTGGCTCATGTGAATGGCTGCAGTCTGGAGTTCCTCAGTGTGGGGGGAAAAGGGTATTTCTCCATAGCCTCTTCTGAGGTGTTATGTAGATAATCTGCTTCCTGAGTGAGGAGAATCGTCTGTTATCCTTTTTCATGTCCCTTGACTTTGTGATTGGTCTCTGGGGGTATTGAGAAGGGAGAGACTCTGACAGAGGGTCTTTTCATCCCCCTGGCACCATTCGGCTGGCCATGTATTCTGAGGTAGTCATCATGTTTGAGGTAATGGTGGAACTGACTGGCTCTTTCAGGACAGACTTTTTGCCACATCTGCACTGGGTGGGGGTGAGTAATGAGTGCAGATTACCGTGGTTCAGACTATGGTAGTAGACGTGGCAGATGAAGTTTTATTATTTTATCCTAGAAACATCTGGCTGTGAGGACTTGATTCCTGTCCTCACCAAACTCACAGTAATCGGCTTCAATTGGCAGTTTATACAAAGGCTGGATCTCTCCACTGAGCAGAATGCTTGGGCCTCCTGCCAGTGACACTTGGGAAACCCAAGCACTCATCAGAGGGTAGCTTGGTGAGCAGAAATTACAGGAGGAAGGGTTCATCCAGCTCTGGTAGACACTGCACAGTTAAATTACTGTCTATATGTTACTTTTCAGGCAATCCAAGTATTCATGTCTGACATACACAGATATTCTCTTCTTTAGAAACTGGAGACATTGCCCTTGTGACACATTCTTAGCTTCTAATAAGATGCTTTCTTCATTAACTTCACATGGTTACCAAGCACATTTCAACTTATGTTAGCTGCATTTCTGTGTGTTTGCTTCTTGTCACTGCATCTCATCCATAATCTGGCCAACCCAGAGGGCTGGAGGGCTTGTTTCTGGGAGTGTGTCTGTACGTGGCTGCTCCCACGCTGTGTGTGGGTTCTCGGGGGAGCATGTTTCCAGGCCGTGTCCTTACATTCTAAGGTGTGGTCTTTTCCGGGGTCTGGAGGCCTCTGCGTTCCTGATGCCTCATGGTACTGACTGATGCACACAGCTGCTGTGGTATCGCTCGTGAGGAACCTCTTTCTTCCCTTCCATCTTTTCCAGCTACTCGCGGAACCGCACTTTTGACACATACATTGGGCAGGGCTACGTGATTGCTGGCATGGATGAAGGTTTACTTGGTGTTTGCATCGGAGAGAAGCGGAGGATTGTGGTTCCCCCTCACCTCGGCTATGGAGAGGAAGGAAGAGGTGAGTGCTGGCTGCTTCTAGGCTGGTTTCAAGTTATCAGAGCTTCTTGAGAGCCAGAATATGGAAGCTGAAGTCCCATTTAAGACTTAAGTGTCAGGCGCCTGGGTGGCTCAGTCAATTAAGCCTCCGACTCTGGCTCAGGTCACGATCTCACAGTTCATGAGTTCGAGCCTTGCATTAGGCTCCGCAGTGTTAGTGCAGAGCCTGCTTTGGATTCCCTCTCTCTCCGTTTCTCTCTCTGCCTCTACCCCACTTGCATTCTCTCTCTCTCTCTCAAACCAAATAAATAAACTTAAAAAAAAAAAAGACTTAAATGTCCAAATAGCTTTGGTTTCTAGACATGCTCTATTCTTTCCTCTTGTCCCCACTACCAGTTTCCCTCTGAAAATTCTTAGTTATGCCAAAGTTGGAAGAACTTTGCCATGAACTCTTAGATTCATCAATTGTTAACATCTTGCTATGTTTTTTTTTAAGTGTATTTATTTATTTTTAGAGAAAGAGAGAGAGGGTGAGAGTGTGCATGATGGGGAGGAGGGACAGAGAGAGAGAGAGAGAGGAAGGAGAATTCCAAGCAGGCTCTGTGCTCTGCATGGAGCACAGCTTGGGGCTTGATGTCATAATCCTGAGATCCTGACCTAAGCCGAAATCAAGAGTTGGGCACTTAACCGATTGAAACACCAGGTACCCCAACATCGTGCTATGTTTATTTTCTCTCTCTCCTTACATTTGTTTGTTTGTTGTTGTTGTTGTTGAGCCATTTGAAAATATATTGCAAACCTCCCCTTATCGATTTTTGGTTTTTAACGATTTTATTGATGTATAATTCATATGCCTTAAAATTTACCCATTTTTTAATTAAAAAATTTTTTTAATGTTTATTTATTTTTGAGAGAGAGAGCATGAGCAGGGGAAGGTTAGAGAGAGAGGGAGACACAAAAACCAAAGCAGGCTCCAGGCTCTGAGCTGTCAGCATAGAGCCTGATGGAGGGCTGGAACCCACAGACCGCAAGATCATGACCTGAGCCGAAGTTGGACCCTTAACCACTGAGCCACCCAGGTGCCCCCAAAATTTACCCATTTTAAGTGTACAATTCAGTGACTTTTAGTAAATGTAGTGAGTTGTGTAACCATCATCCATCTAATCTAATCGTAGAACATTTTTGTCACTCTAATAGCAAACCCCCTTTCGAACATTATACAAATGATACATGTTGAGTTTAGAAAAAAGAAAATACAGATAAAGAAAGAAAACAAAAATCTCCCACAATCTCAGCATGCAGGAATAAACACTGTAATGTGGTAGGCAGAACAGCAGCCCCAAAGATGTCCCTGTGCTATCCCCAGAACCTGTGAATATGTTACCTTTCATGATAAAAGGGATTTTGTGGATGTGATTAAGATGGGGATGTGATTAAGATCTTGAGATGGGGAGGTTATCCTGGATCATACAGGTGGCCTTGATGTACTTAAAAGAGCCTTTGTAAGAGGGAAGCAGGAGGTCAGAGAGAGGGGAAAATGCTCAGCTGCAGACTTAGAAGTTGGATGAAGGGGTCACAGGTCAAGGAATAAGGGCAGCCACAGAAAGCTGGAAAAGGCGAGGAAACAGATTCTTCCCCAAAGCCTCCAAAAGGAAAGAGTCCCTGCCAATACCTCGAATTTAGACCTTTGACCCTCCAGAGTTATAAGAATAAACCTGCATTGCCTTAAGCCACCAAATTTGTGGAAATTTGTTATAGTAACAATAGGAAACAAATGAAACTAATAGGAAACAACCATGAAGTGAAAATATATATCCACCTAACTAATAAATACTAACAAAAATGGGATTACCTAGGGGCACCTGGCTGGCTCTGTCGGAGGGGTGTGCAACTCTTAATCTCCATGTTATGAGTTCAAGCCCCACGTTGGGTGTAGAGATTAATAAAAAAAAATAAATTAACTTAAAAAATGGGATTATCAGAGTGCCTGGGGGCTTAGGGTGGCTTTCTCAGTCAGTTAAGCGTCTGACTTCGACTCAGTTCATGATCTCATGGTTTGAGAGTTCAAGCCCTGCCTCTGGCTCTGTGCTGACAAGTCGGAGCCTGGAGCCTGCTTCAGATTCTGTCTCCCTCTCTCTTTGCCCCTCCCCCACTCATGCTCTGTCTCAAAAATAAACATTAAAAAATTTTTTTTAAATGGGATTATCTATACATATTTGTAATTTCTCTTCTTCACCTAATTTGTTGTAAACAACTATCTATGCCAACAGGTATTTTTTATGATTGCATAGTATTTCAAGCCGTATTTTTCTTAACTTTTTTCTCATATATATATATATATATATAGGCATACTTCATTTTATTTCTCTTTGCTTTATAGAATTCCACAGATAGTATTATGTTTTTTTTTTTTAAACAAATTGAAGTTTGTGGCGACCCTGCATCAACAAGTCTATCAGTGCCATATTCCCAGCACCATTTGTTCACTTCACGTCTCTGTGTCGCATTTTGGTAATTCCTGGCAATATTTCAAACTTTTTAATTGTTACTATATTTGTCATGGTGATCTGTGATCGGTGATTACGACTCTGAAAGCTCAGATGATGGCTTACGTTTTTTAGCAATAAAATACTTTTAATTAAGATATGCACATTGTTTTTTATAGACATAATGCAATTGCACACTTGATAGGCTGCAGTATAGTGCAGACAAAGCTTTTATACACACTGGGAAACGAAAACATTCATTTGACTCGTGTTATTGCGGTATTTGCTTTATTGCTGTGGTCTGGAACCAGACCCACAGCATCTTAGAGGTATGCCTGTACCATTGTTTGCTAACCTGCTTAGGACTAGTGGATGCAGTATTAATTTTGCTTTTGTATTATTTTTGCTGGTGGGATTCTGCCTGGTTTGGCTGGCTGTATACATTAATTTTGTTCTTCCAACCACTACTGATAATATGTATCTTCAGAATTTTCTTAGTAGGGTTTATTCAGAGGATCTATGAAGTATCAGGTTGGCTGGAAGCTAGAGTGTACCATGGAGAAACTTTCTTTTTTTTTCTCCCGGACTTAAGTTCCTGTTTTCAAAGTAAACTCTACCCCCAATGTGGGGCTCAGACTCACCACCCCAAGATCAAAAGTCACATGCTCTACTGGCTGAGCCATCCGGGCACCCATTAAATTTCTTTTCTTCTTTTTTTAAGTTTATTTTATTTTTTATTTTTTTTATTAAAAATTTTTTTTTAACGTTTATTTATTTTGGAGAGAGAGAGAGCATGAGTGGGGTAGGAGCAGAGAGAAAAAGAGACCCAGGACCAAACCAGGCTCCGGGCTCTGGGGTGTCAGCATGGAGGCCAGTGTAGGACTCGATCCCACCAACCGTGAGATCATGACCTGAACCAAAATCAAGAGTCGGACACTTAACTGACTGAGCCACCGAGGTGCCCCTAAATTTCTGATTTATAAAGTCATACCAGGTCACAGCTTAAGACACGTTCAACAGATCTTGCTTCATGTCCTGTTTGTCAAGTGTCTTGATGCTGTGTTGTTGTGTATCATGTAAAATTCTGTTCAGATACATACAGAAATAGACAAATACTTTCCGAGTATTCGTGTTTTGTTATGCCCTCAGGATTAATCCTTCGTTTCTCTAAAAATAATATATTGATGGAAAACATTTGCTTAAATTATTTTTTTCCTTTTGGCTTTCTATCAAGTATGAGACAGAGCTCTGCAAAGAATTATATAAGGCTCTGGGAATCATCGGAAGGCTCATAAATTCTGTGGTTATGAGGCTGCTTCGTTCCAAATCCTATGTTGCTGTGGGGCAGGGGCACTCAGATATGTACTGTCTAGATGCTCTTGCATGGGGGCAGGGGAGAAGGGCAGGGGGTAGGGGGGCAGCACCTCTGTCTTCTTTTAAAATTTTTTTTTTTTTCAACGTTTATTTATTTTTGGGACAGAGAGAGACAGAGCATGAACGGGGGAGGGGCAGAGAGAGAGGGAGACACAGAATCGGAAACAGGCTCCAGGCTCTGAGCCATCAGCCCAGAGCCTGACGCGGGGCTCGAACTCCCGGACCGCGAGATCGTGACCTGGCTGAAGTCGGACGCTTAACCGACTGCGCCACCCAGGCGCCCCTTTTTAAAAATTTTTTTTTTTTCAACGTTTATTTATTTTTGTGTCTTCTTTTGAATAGCATCTCCCTGGCCTCTTGGTGATGTTTGCCTAGGGCCTAATGCTAATTCCTCAGGGACTGACCCAAGAAAGATGTCAGGACATAGAGGAAATTTGGGGTTTCCTCATCACATACCACGGGGCCAAGCACATAGTAAACATTCAATAAATATTTGTGGAAGGAATGAAATACTGGGCCCTCTGTGGGGTTCTCCAGCTCCATTCTTGGCATTTCATTTTGTTGAGGCCATTTTGCCCTGCAGGATTGGTGGAGGGGAGGGAGTAGGCCTTCTGGAAAGGCTCTGGTCCTCTCTGCTTATCTGCTCTGTTCCACAGGGTCAGCCCTGAACTTTTGATGCTTGACTATGTTTGCAGCCCTGGAGGGGAGAATGGATTCTGCCTGAGGGCTTGTGGAAGCATCACTTCATGATCTTTCTTTCTTTCTTTCTTTCTTTCTTTCTTTCTTTCATGTTTATTTTTGAGAGACACAGAACACAAGCAGGGGAGGAGCAGAGAAAGAGGGAGACACAGAATCCGAAGCAGGCTCCAGGCTCTGAGCTGTCAGCACAGAGCCCGACGCAGGGCTCAAACTCACAAACCGCGAGATCATGGCCTGAGTGGATGTCGGACTCTCAACCGACTGAGCCACCCAGGCACCCCATCACTTCCTCATTTTCTGTTCCCCAACTTTCATGTTACTTTCCAAGTACTCTTAGATTGGGAATATAGGATTATAATGAGAATTAAATAATTACATATAAAGCACTTAGAAGAGTGCTTGGTACTTAATAAGCATCATGTGTGTCTGTGTGTGTGCGTGTGTCTGTGTGTGTGTGTTACAGAGAGCAACCAAAAATGGACACAGAAAAGTCCATTGCAGGGATGGGGGGAAGGGCTATTGGTGTTCACATATCTCTGTTTGAATTCTTTCTATAGCTGTGTTATTTTCTTCAACAAGTTATATGTGAGTTGGTTTTCTTATCTGTAAAACACTAATGAAAGCATTATACATCCTTGATTCTAAGTAATACTATTTACAAAGTTTTACATTTAATCTTCTTTGAAATGAGGGGTGCCTGGGTGGCTCAGTTGGTTGAGCAGTGGACTCTTGATTTCGGCTCAGGTCACGATCCCATCCCAGCGTCATGGGATCAAGCCCTGCTTCAGGCTCCGAGCTGAGCTTAAAATTCTCTCTCTTCCCTCCATCTCCCCCTCCTTTCTTTCTCTCTCTCTCTCTAAAAAATATAAATAAATAAATACATACACACATAAACAAACAAACAAATAAATAAATAAATAAATAAATAAATAAACAAACTTCTCTGAAATGATCTGGGGGTGTGTTTAACCACAATGCATATGTTTAAGGTGTCCCTCTGGCCCCCTTGAGCCTCCTGAGAAGCTGCCATTAAATTCATGGAGCATCTGCTAATGCTGGGTTTATAGTAATACCCCACAAAGTGGTTGCAGGGATTTAATGAGATAGTGTATGTGAAGAATACATTGTAGACTGTAAAACATTATTCATATGTGAGGTAATGTTTTCAAAAGTGGAGATAATGGAAAAGAAAAGTTTACTAATAATTTTGTGTAGAACAGATAGGATGTGTTGTAAAAGTACTTTGTGAACCGTTAGGCCCTATCACAAGGGGTGTGTATGGGCCAAATTTGGCTGGGTGTTTTTTTCCCTCTGAAGTTTCTGTTAGTTTAGTTCCTCCTGCACAGTGATAGAGGACTGGAGTGATTTTTGACTCTACAGCTGGTGTTCTCACTTCACCTCTTACTTCTGGTAGGAGCCAGGCAAGCCTTAGTTTCCTCATTTGTGATGAACTTAGCCATGCATCTTTCAGGCTTAGTGATTCCATGGGGCAGTAGCTCATCATCTTGAATTATAGTCCAAACTGTGTTCTTAAAGTTTATTTATTTATTTATTTATTTATTTAGAGAGAAATCCCAAGCAGGCTCCAAGCTGTCAGCACAGAACCTGACACAGGGCTCCATCCCAGGAACCGTGAGATTATGTCCTGAGCCGAAATCAAGAGTTGGACGCTTAACCGACTGAGCCACCCAGGCGCCCCTCCAAACTGTGTTCTTAACTGGTTGCATGACCCTGGGCAAATCTTTGCCTCAGTTTCCCCATGTATAGAATGAGGGTTAGGTTACTTCTGACCGCCCTTCCAATTCATTCTCCCAGTATTCCCTAGATTTTCATATTTAGGTCCCTGTGTTTCTCACTGGGGGTCTGTGAGGACGTGCCTGGTGACACTGGGGAGGCACATGTGCTGCCACTTGGAGGACTTGCTCGTTAATTTCTCTGTCTGTCCTTTAGGGAATATCCCTGGCTCGGCTGTGCTGGTGTTTGACATCCATGTGATTGACTTCCACAACCCTTCAGACTCCATCAGCATCACCTCCCACTACAAGCCCCCCGACTGCTCAGTGCTGAGTAAGAAGGGGGATTACCTCAAGTATCACTACAATGCCTCCCTTCTGGATGGGACTCTGCTGGATTCCACGTAAGGACCACTGGGGACAGTAGAGGAGGGAGCTTGGAGGATAACAGCCATAGGTTCCCATGATTCTCCTTTTCTTTCATCAGATACTGGTTGACAGATTTTCTCTCCATGCTTCCCCACTGCAGAGAGCTAGCCTACATCACTGCTCAGGTGCATTATTCTAAAAGTTCCCTATGAATGGTCTCACCTTGCTCCTGTGAAATTGTCTTTCTGAAAAACGGGTATCATCTTATAACTGCTTTCTTTAAAAATTAACCCGCAGCTACATTACAAACTCCTCGGTCTGGCACATCAGCCTCTATTTGTCAGCTCTGTTCTGCTTAAATGGTCTTATCTTGTGTTAGGGCCCATCTTTTGCATCTAGGGCTGCCATGTGCAGTGGTGCAAGATGTGTACTGCTTAAACCCTTCCTTCTGACCAACTTCTGCCCTGGCAAAAATGTCCTCCCTTTTCACAAAATTTTTCCTTAATTCCTAGGAAGAATCAACTGCTCGCACTTCTGTGTCTCATAATGTTTTAAGATACTATTTTTATTAGCAAAAATTATTTATTTTTCATTATTTATTTTAGTTTCTGTCTCTGCTGCTGGTCTGAATACCTTAGAGATGCCCAGCATGCTTATTCACATTTTTATTCTTTTTTTATTTTTTTTTTTTTTTTAAATTTTTTTTTTTTTTTCAACGTTTATTTATTTTTGGGACAGAGAGAGACAGAGCATGAATTGGGGAGGGGCAGAGAGAGAGGGAGACACAGAATCGGAAACAGGCTCCAGGCTCCGAGCCATCAGCCCAGAGCCTGACGCGGGGCTCGAACTCACGGACCGCGAGATCGTGACCTGGCTGAAGTCGGACGCTTAACCGACTGCGCCACCCAGGCGCCCCACACATTTTTATTCTTTACACCTAGCCCAGAGTCTTAACACGAAGGGAGCATTTTATAAATGTTAACTGATTGAGATGAATCTGAAATTTTATTAATAGGAATCAACAGTATAATCTAATATCATTGCCAATTTTGGTAAAAGGAGCTTTGCTTCTTATGTTTCTGAATCTTTAGGTATAGCTGTAAGTTAATAAAATATTCTCTGGGAAAGAAACATTTTCAGCCTTTCTTTATATCTCCATAGAAATCTATCCATTTTCATACCGAGTCTGACTTAGACTCCTGAGTTGGGGCTTGGGGAGAAAGAAGGGCTTCATAAATAAGTATGGGTTGCTGCATTTATGCTGCATGAGGAAGGCCTTCTCTGCCTCGCACCTGCCCCTCTGCCTTCTAGCTTCAGGCAACATTGTGTGTGGCTGGAGAGAGCGAGCCGGGCATGGAGACAGAGCCCTAGGGACACGTACTCTTCAGAGCATTCTCTCTGGGTGCTATGAGATCCCGTATACTAATGCACTTTGTATATTTCATGCAATCTAAAACGTATTGGTTATTAGAAGCATCATGTTATGTATCTCTAAGAAAGTAAAAATGCCCCCAAATTAACATGCTGTTAATTATGAAGTGTATCCCAATTACAGAGATGTTAAAATGTGAAAATGTGTGCATTATAGAATCAGTGAAGTGTATACTAGCTTCCAGAGAGCAGATTTACGCGGACCTGCTTTACAACAAACCTCATTGCATTAATATGAAAAGACTTTGGAGGGCAGTGGGAAAGAAGCATGCCTTGTTGTTTGGGGGGATTAAGCCCGCGCTTATGCACGTTTATGCACGCTTATGCACGTGAAAATGGCCCACAAGGTTAGAGTAGTCTAGAAGGTCAATGGCTTGCTGTTATTGTCTTGCTAATGTTCATATTCTTGTCTGGTGCTCTGACTGCTGGGTGGGGGTAGGTGGGAAGGGGAAGTGGGGGTGGAAAACGAACAAAGGAATTCCTTCTCAGTGGGTTCAGGATATGCTTCTCATGTAGGGTGGGGAGAATCAGCCTTCCTGCCTTCTAATGTGTTTGGTGGATTCACAACATTCCTACAGAGCATCCGGTAGCCATGTGAGGCTCCTTCCTTTTATCAGACTCCATTCTATACCATGAGAGTCGTTTGTGGTACGTGTAAATCTACAATGAAGAGCAACATCCGGCATCCCCGATGGTCTGTTCTGGGCGTAAGCTTCAGAGTAATGGGAAAATGGGATGTAGGGTGGGATGTGTGTGGGAGAGGAAGGGAAGACCTGGTCCCACCCCGAGCCTTCCACGGGCGTTGTAAACAAGGAGGCAGGTGCTGCTGCGGGCGCTTTTTCATCAGCACGGAGAGAAACTGGCTGTGGAGAGGATGGAGGGAAACGTGGGCGGAGAGCCAGAGAGGGCAGCCTACAAGTGGGAAGCAGGAAGCTTGCAGTGGATGGGAAGCCAGGAATGCACAGAAAGAATGAGAAGAATGTCAGAGGAAAACTGGCAGGAAACAAACAAACAACTACACAAGCGGTTGATCTGAGGAAAAACAATTAGTGGGGCTTTCAGAGATGACACGTGAAAGCAAAATGTTTGCTTGGAGGATTTTCTTCATGTGTGTTTAAACTGGCCTCAGAGAGGAAGAATAAACATTTGTTATTTGATAGCTAAATGAGG
Source organism: Lynx rufus (assembly GCF_022079265.1). Lineage (NCBI taxonomy): Eukaryota > Metazoa > Chordata > Mammalia > Carnivora > Felidae > Lynx > Lynx rufus. Next base: position 124,509,549 of record NW_025814856.1, read on the forward strand.
TTTTTGAATATTCGGGAAGACTTTGAAACAGAGTATTCCCATGGGAGGTGCCAGTGGTCCCCGGAGAAAGGCAGGGTGAAGGTGCCTCTGTGCTGCTGACAAAGGAGGAATTGTGTGTGGGGCAGGACAGAGGATGTCCTGCTCCCTCCCACAGGCCTTGGGCCAAGGCATCTGGTGCCAGAGCTGGCTTTGTTTTGGTTTCGTCCCAGGTAGGACAAAGGCAAACCCTGTTTTGGTTTGTCAGTGCCAGAGAGCCAGCCTGGCCCTGGGAACCAGCTTGAGAAGAGAAAGTAGCCCTGCACCCAGGGGAAGCTGGGAAGCCTGAGAAGGGGATGTGACCCGAGGGGGCTGTCCCCTCCATGTTGCCACCATCCGGAAATGGGCATGAAGGGAGCCCTAAGATACTGGGGAGGTTTTTCTTCCTTGACATTGAAGAAGAAAGCGGTAGTGCCATACTTTCTGGAACTAGATTTATTTTCGGTAGTGAGGGAGGTGATAGAGGCAACTCTCTTGTACGTGGATGTCTCAGGGACCGTGGACATCAAGCATGCTTTAACTGTGGCTCAAGTTAAACTTTCGGTCATTTTTTTAGAGTCAAAAACTATTGCAGACACAAGCACTTCGCATACTCAAGGCCATCCATTTTTTGAGCTCTTTATACTTGTTCTCCTCCGTGCCAGCATCATGAGTTATTTACTGTTGAGAATATCCCTGTGAGATAGCTATTATTACCACCAGTTTATAGATGAGGAAATTGAGAGGTTTTATTTTTCAGCATCCAATCAAGTGGCAGAAGCAAGATTCAGAGTCAGGTCTTGATAAATCCGAAACACATAAATCCAAAACACAGGGTTATGCATTTTTCAAATTCTCATGAAAACTCCTTACTAGGGTATTTATTAAAATATAGAGAAAAGTTGTAAGAGCAGTACGAAGGAAGGACTTCTTTTTTCCCCGAATCACTGGGGATAGGTTGCCACCATGATGTCCCATCACCCATTTCCTACAAATGTCGACATTGTCCTACATAATTCAACGCATACTTTATAACCAGAAAGTTAACACTGATACGTTATCATGTTTTAATCCCCAGACCCCACCTAAGTTTTGCTACTTGTTCCCAGAAGGTCTTTTATAGCAAAATGATCCCACTCCATATTCTCCAATACTCTGGACTGGTTCCTCAGCCTTTCCTTGATTTTCACCTTGACACTTTTGAAGATTACAGGTTCGTTTTTTGCAGAATCGTTCTCAGTTTGCTCTTGTCTGATGTTTCTTCCTGATTAGATAGGGGTTCTGTGTCTGTGGCAGAAGAGATGGTCCTTTTCATGAAAACGCTTTCAAATATCGATGGGTTGATGACCTAACGAGGGACTCTTCTGTTTCATTTTCAGGTGGAATTTAGGCAAAACGTATAATATTGTTTTGGGATCTGGACAAGTTGTGTTGGGAATGGATATGGGTCTCCGAGAGATGTGTGTTGGAGAGAAACGGACAGTGATCATCCCACCCCACCTGGGCTATGGGGAGGCTGGCGTGGGTGAGTAAGCACCAGCATTAAAGGGTTTTGGGGCACGTTCACAATCTGAGTGTTGTGCTTTTGGGGTACCATATTTAGAGCCCCAATATGCTTCTTCCATTTAAAACCCAAAGAATCAGGGGCGCCTGAGTGTCCGACTTCGGCTCAGGTTGTGACCTCACGGTTTGTCAGTTCAAACCCTGGATTGGGCTCACTGCTATCAGCAGAACCCACTTCACATCCTCTGTCCCCTCTTTCTGCCCCTCCTCTGGTTGTGCAGGCTCTCTCTCTGTCTCAAAAGTAAATAAACATTAAAAAAAAACCTGGCACCTGGCTGGCTCAGTTGGTGGAGCATGCAACTCTAGATCTTGGGGTCATGAGTTCAGGCCCCATGTTGGGCGTAGAACTTACTAAAAAAGAAACAAAAAAACAATAAAGTGCCTGCTACTTCCTCCAGTCCAAGAAGAAACACTTCAAAAAATGGGTACCCTATAAGACCTTGTGATATATATTATAAATAATTATAACATAATAATTTTAAAAAAGATATTATATATACATGCATGTATATATATTCATATACTTACATTTGAGCCCATACTACCCATACTATATATACTGTTCTCAAATTTGTGTTTACAGTCATATCTTAGGTCAGGATTTTAAGGCATACTGTTTTATTCTTAAGGTTCTGCTGTAGGATTTATTCAAAAATTCTACCATTGTGGTCTCTTCTAGTGCTTTTCAAACTTTTTTCACCGAGACATACAGTTAAGAAATACTTTTTATCTCCCCATCTGTGTTACACATAAACATGCAATTTATACATATACTCATACACAATTAGTTCTGTATATAAAATTTAAACTCAAGTTTTATGAAACCATACCTATCCTTTCTATGGACAGTGTACCCTGATCTATTTTATTCCTGAATTTAAAAAATTGGTGGTCACCATGCTGTAAATAGATTTCATGACTTACTAATGGTAAGTACCTACAGTTTGGAAAAAACCACTTGCTGGTTTTGAACTTTTTTGTTTTTAATTTATTTTTTAATTTACATCTAAGTTAGCACGTAGTGCAATAATGATTTCAGGAGTAGATTCCAGTGATTCGTCCTCTATGTATAACACCTGGTGCTCATCTCAACAAGTGTCTTCTTTAATGCCACTTACCCATTTAGCCCATCCCCCCCCCCCACAAACCCTCCAGCAACCCTCTGTTTGTTCTCTATATTTATTTTTTTTGTTTTTTTTTTTTTTTTGGTTTTTGTTTTTTTTTAGCGTTTATTTATTTTTGAGACAGAGAGAGACAAAGCATGAACGGGGGAGGGTCAGAGAGAGGGAGACACAGAATCCGAAACAGGCTCCAGGTTCTGAGCTGTCAGCACAGAGCCCGACGCGGGGGCTCGAACTCACGGACCGCGAGATCATGACCTGGGCCGAAGTCGGCCGCTTAACCGACTGAGCCACCTAGGCGCCCCTGTTCTCTATATTTAAGAGTTTCTTATGTTTTGTCCCTCGCCCTGTTCTTATATTATTTTTGCTTCCCTTCCCTTATGTTCATTTGTTTTGTATCTTAAGTTCCTCATATGAGTGAAGTCATACGATACTCGTCTTTCTCTAACTAATTTCACTTACCAGAATACCCTCTAGTTCCATCAACGTAGTTGCAAATGGCAAGATTTCATTCTTTTTGATTGTCGAGTAATACTCCATTGCATATATATATACCACATCTTCTTTATCCATTCATCCATCGATGGACACTTGGGCTCTTTCCATACTTTGGCCATTGTCAATAGCGCTGCTATAAACATGGGGTTGCATGTGCCCCTTCGAAACAGCACACCTGTATCCCTTGGATAAATACCTAGTAGTGCAATTGCTGGGTCGTGGGGTAGTTCTATTTTTAGTTTTTTGAGGAACATCCATACTGTTTTCCAGAGTGGCCGCACCAGCTTGCATTCCCACTAACAATGCAAAAGAGATCCTCTTTCTCTGCATCCTTGCCAACACCTGTTGTTGCCTGAGTTGTTCATGTTAGCCATTCCGACAGGTGTGAGGTGGTATCTCATTGTGATTTAATTTGTATTTCCCTGATGATAAATGATGTTGAACATTTGTTTATATTATAGTCTGTTAGCCATCAGGATGTCTTCTTTGGAGAGTGTCTATTCATGTCTTTTGCTCATTTCTTCACTGGTTTATTTGAATTTTTTGGTTTTTTTTTAGTTTGTTTGTTAGTTTATTTATTTAGAGCACGAGCAGGGGAGGGGCAGAGAGAGAAGGAGACAGAGAATCCCAAGCAGCTCGATCCTACTACCCTGAAATCATGACCTGAGCTGAAATCAAGAGTTGGATGCTTAACTGACTGAGCCACTCAGGTGCCCCTGGTGTTGAGCAGGAAATGCTTGCCATCTGTGAGGCAGCTGGAACCTTGGGTGGGGTGGGGGGGAGGTTGAGATGGGCATGCCTGCTGCCTGGTGGTGCTAACCCTGTTTCCTCCCTTATTGGTGAGGCAGATGGAGAAGTGCCCGGCAGTGCCGTCTTGGTGTTTGACATTGAGCTGCTGGAGCTCGTGGCGGGTCTGCCTGAGGGGTACATGTTCATATGGAATGGCGAGGTGTCACCCAACCTGTTCGAAGAAATTGACAAGGATGGTGATGGAGAAGTCCTCCTCGAAGAGGTAACCGACCTTCAAAAGAGAGTGGGACTAAATGAGCTGGGGCAGCCTTATTGGGGCAGGGGATCCATTCCAGATGTGAAGCCTTCTCAGAGTGAGGAGGACGCACTTTTGTACACACTCTCTAAATTGAAGCTCACAGTTCCTCTCTGGAGAAACTGAGGCCCTGAGAGGTACAGGGCTTGATCCCAGGGCTGACAGATCTAGATTTGGTTCTCAGTTCCTGGGTGCTCACTGTATGCCTGCATTATGTTGAATGTTTTTCATATACATTCTCTTGCTTGGCCCTTGTGGCAGCCATGTAATCATCATCCCCGTTTTTCAGAAGCAGCAGCTGTACGCAGACGAGATAAATGATTTGCCCGAGGTCACAGAGCTACCTAGTGGTTTGAGCCATGGTACATATCTCCATCTTGATCATCTAGGTCCTGGGTGGATTCTTCTGTAGCAGACACCCCTTCATGGAGCTAGAGAAGAGTTGGCTGTCCTGTCACACCCTCCTCAGTTCCAGTATCTGCCTGTTCCACATCTGCTTATTCAAGGACACGGCTCCAGCCTTCTCCCCTTTCTCTCTTACATCAGCCACATTTCCCTGGCTACTGGATTGCTCACATTAGCATAAAAACATGCTATTATTTTCCCTTTTCTTGGTGCATCTTCTCATTTAGTTTCTTTGCTCCCTTTACAGCGAAAATGTCAAAACTTTTAAATCCACTCCTGTCAGACATTTGTCCTTCTGTGTCACTGAGCCTGGTCTTGCTAAGGTGACCAGTGCCTTTTATGTGGCTGCCGCCAGTGGTCACTGCTCACTGTCCTCACTCTTGGACACAGCTGACTGCTTTGCAGGACACCTTCTTTCCCTCGCTTCCAGACCACACTTTCTTGGTGTTCCTTCTACCTCACTAGTGGCTCCTTCTCAGGAATCTTCTCCCTCTCTTCATGCTGGAGTGTCCCCAGCCTGAGTTTTGAGCTTGTTCTCTCCTCCATCTCATGTCACTCCCTTGGTGATCTCAACCAGTCCAGTGGCTTTGTCATCCGCATGCCATGACTGGTCTGGTCTTCTCTCTCTACCTCCTACTCAGACATCTAATTGCCCACCTGACATCTTCATTTTTTGAATGCTGCTGCTACCTCCCTCTCCTGAACTTGCCTCACCCAAAGCCTTCCTCATCTCCTCTGATGGCAACTCCGTCCTTCCAGTTGCCAGGTGAGAGCACTCAGTAATCTTTGACGCCTCTCTTTCTCACATGGGCTATAGTAAACCCACCAGGAAATCATCCTAGCTCTATCCTGAAAATTTATCTACATCTCACCACCTCCAGTTGGTAGCATCTTGGGCCACTGTCTGCTTGGTCTTGCTTGGACCTCTACGAAGGTCTTTGTGCTTTTCAGCCTTGCCCCTCACGGCAGCCGGAGTGATCCTTCTGAAACTTCAATTGGATTATGGCTTGTCTCAGAACCCTGCAGAAGCCCCTCTGTTTCCAGAGTCCTTACAGTGGCCTGCAAAGACCCCAAGAAGGTTCTCCACGACCTGCTCGCTGTAACTTCCTCTTCAGCTGCTTCTCTCTACCAGGCATTGCACACGCTGGGCCTTTGCACCAGCTGTCCCTCCACCCAGAAGACACTTCCCTGGATAACTGTTTGGCTCATTCCCTCCCTTCCTTCAAGCCTTTGCACAGGTCTCTCTTTTTCATTAGGGTTTTACTCTGACCACTGGATTGAGACCTCAACCCACTCGCCGACCTGTACTCTTGATCCTCCTTACTTGACTCTACTCCTTTGTTTTCTGGAGCATTGCACTTTTGAACTTAATATGTGACTTACTTAATTTTTTATGTTCTTTTCTAATTGTGTGTCTTTCCCACTAGGATATATGCTAGAATTACAAGGGCAAGGTTATGTTTTCATTGTATGAAGGAAAGAAGGGAGGGAGGGAGGCAGCAGTGTTCTCAGAGGCAAAGATGGTTAGGGCTTCAGCCTGTGGTGGAGAGCTAAGTGTTGATTTAGGGAGAAGGGATAGCTCCATTCACTGCTTCGTGGAGCCTAGGAACTTCTGGAGTTATTAGTCATTACGGTTATACACCTGCATCTGGAGGGAGAAACACCAGGCAGGTTGCGTAGCTCACAAAATTGCGTCTGTTTTGCAAGCTTAGACTCAAATTCCAGCCCCATTGCCCTCGGGACGCTCTGTTCAGACCCTGGCTCGGCTGCTGTATCTCATGGTCTGTCCTGTCCCCTCTCTTTCCAGTTCTCAGAATACATTCATGCCCAGGTGGCATCTGGCAAAGGGAAACTCGCTCCTGGTTTTGATGCTGAGATGATTGTGAAGAATATGTTCACCAACCAGGACCGGAATGGAGATGGGAAGGTCACGGCAGAGGAATTCAAACTCAAAGACCAGGAGGCTAAACATGATGAACTCTAAACCTGCCTTGGGCCACCTGCGTGATACCAAGCCCCCAGTCATGGCTGAAAGTGAAGCGAAGGCCCGCGGGTCTCTCAGAAGGTGAATCGTCCACAAGTAGTAGATGGTCACATAGTATGTGGGGCATATGTCAGGGATGGGTCGATACACATGGTGAGAATTTTAGGCCAAATGCCAGTGATATGAAAATCAGTGTCAGGTGCCTTAGCAGGGGCTGTGTAGAATATTGAAGAGGCTGCACTGTCAACCATTGTTTTGTGAGCCTTCTGTGTAGTTTTGTTATTAAAGGAAAATAGTGTCATACAGAAGTCATAACCATTTTGGAGGGAACAGAAGAAAAAGCGTCCAGGAGGTCTACATAAAGAGCATTAAAAAAATTTTTTTTAACTTGCTGGTGTTTTAAAAGTGTTCTCCAGATGAGCAGAAAAGACAAACGGCCTGCCCCAGCAGTATTTCCTCAAAAGCCCCAGGATGGGGCCCTTTTGTCAGTGGCCCGTACAGGCTCTGGTAATGCCCAGCTTCCACTTTCCTGCTACACACACACACACACATGCATGCACATGCACACACACCTACTTGCACATGTGTGCTTTGATAGTTAATCATGCTCTACCTGTTGTGGTCTTCCAATTGGCTGGGTGACTTGGAAGTTAAGAAGAAAATCAGTGGACCAAACAAGAGGCATCTTGGACTATGAGTAGAGAATTTGATTCTATGTTTGCCACATAAGATTATCTGCTTCACCCTTTCTTATTCCCATTGTCTATCCTCCCTGAATCTTTTGATCAGATAGATTTGTATAGGGCTTGTGGCTAATCCATGCTCCAGAGTATGTGACCAAGATAGGAAGTATCATCTCAACAGATGAGCATACACAAGGTGACATATTTCTGCTCATTTGTGTCCTGGAGAGGGAGGTGCCCTAAAGCCCATGGGCCTCTCTCTGTGTAGAAAAACAAGGACACTGTTACCTGCCCCCATGTTACGCAGTAACCAACAACCTTGCTGCCTTATGTCCTCTGTTCCCAAGTGGTGGTGGCGTCCACCCTGAAGTAATCAGTAATTTTCCTTTTGAAACTGCTTTATTTTTACTAATTTAAACTGTTTTGTACTGATGTAGCCCTGAGATAGTTCATGAAAATGCTGTGCACTCCTTCAATGGAATAAATGTTGGAAAACTGAACTTTTCATATATAAAAAAATTGAATGATAATATCAAGTGTTGTGGAGTTTTATTTGAAGGCTGAGAGGGTCCTATGAGAATACGTCTTGATTATCCATTGAGAATCGCCTCAAGGTGGGCTGCATCTCATTGAAGGTGGAGGAGTGTGACGGATAGTGTATGGGGGTGTGTCAGTCAGGTCCTGGCAGGAAACACACACACATACGGGCCTTCCAAAGAGAAGCTATGTAAAGGACTTTACAGATGTGTGGACAGGGCCTAGAGACCTAGTTAGGATATCAAGGTACCATGATAGATGTTGGCCAGCAGCAGTAGGGGGCTCTTCTACCCCCCTGGGGCTGAAAGGTTAAAGGGGAGACACAGCCACGCCCAGAAGTGTGGCTGGCGCTGCAGCAGAGGAGGGCAGAGACACCCCATTCTCTGTCCTGTAACTCGTTCCCATTCGCTGAACCCAATCTGAAGCTAAAGGAAGAGGAGCTTAGTGGCTGGTATTCTGAGTCAGCTTTTTGGGGTGCAGAGTAAGGTGAAGGGCTGTAGGCATTGGAGTGGGAGCAAATAGAGGATAACTGGCACATGTATAGAGAAAAATACGTTTTTTTAAAAAAGCAAATGTTACAGTTTACTCTTTGCAGGAGCAATTTCAGGGACTCTGTATGCTTTTGGAAGGCAAAGGAGATGCCTGCCCATGGCCTTCCTGGCTGTTGCTGTCATGGTAACTAACATTCCTTAACCGTCTCCTACCTGGCACATAGTCACTCAAGATTTTTTGTTTAACAGAATTCCTTAAGTGCACGAGATAGGTTAATAATTTTGCTAAATGGAATTGCCCTTTGGAATGCACTTGATCTGTAACACCTCATTATCCTTACACATCTTCATGAAGATAAAAACCTTGTGCTTATTCTGTCCCAGGTTTTTAGTTGGTCCTGTCTGAATTTCTTCACTGGTTGTTTTCTTTGGTGGTGGACAGGTTTGCTGAATAAAAGATATGCTTCTCTGGGGAAATTAAGCACTGTGGGCCTTAGAGCTTCAAGAATAGAGGGAACATTTAAATTTTTTTTTTAACTTTTTAAAATTTATTTTGAGAGAGAGAGAGAGAAGAGAGAGATAGCACTAGTGTGGGAGGGCAGAGAGAGAGGGAGAGAATCACAGCCAGGCTCTATGCTGTCAGCACAGAGCCCGACTTGGGGCTTGATCTCACGAACCAAAAGATCATGACCAGAGCCAAAATCAAGACCCTTAATCAACTGAGCCACCCAGACACCCCTCAACCAATTTTTTTAAAAGTAATCTCTATACCCAACATGGAGCTTGAACTCATGACCTCGAGATCAAGAGTCTTGTGCTCCACTGACTGAGCCACCCGAGAGCTGGGTAGCTTGTTTTTGTTTTTTTTTTTTAATTTTTTTATTTTTTTCAACGTTTATTTTTTTTGGGGACAGAGAGAGACAGAGCATGAACGGGGGAGGGGCAGAGAGAGAGGGAGACACAGAATCGGAAACAGGCTCCAGGCTCCGAGCCATCAGCCCAGAGCCTGACGCGGGGCTCAAACTCACGGACCGCGAGATCGTGACCTGGCTGAAGTCAGACGCTTAACCGACTGCGCCACCCAGGCGCCCCGCTTGTTTTTGTTTTTAAACTGCCTGCTTGACTGCTGAACTGGAACCTTGGTCTTTTTTGGCCTTCAGACTCAGACGGAAATATTGGCTCTTCTTGGTTCTCCAGCCTGCCACCTGTTGTGTTTTTTTTCTTTCCTGAGGTGTAATGAACAAATAAAATTTTAAGATACTTAATGCATATGTGATGATTTGATATATGTACATGTTTACATTGTGAAAGGATTTCTCCATCTATCACTTCACGTGTGTGTGTGTGTGAGAGAGAGAGAGAGAGAGAGAGGGAGAGAGAGAAAACATTTAAGTTCTACTCTTAGCATTTTAAAACTATACAATACAGGGTTACCAACTATGGTTGCCATGTTATACATTAAATCCTTAGATCTTAATTATCTTATAGCTGGAAGTTTGTACTGTTTAACCAAACTCTGTTTCTCCCATCCCCCTGCCCCTGGTAACCATTTTTTTTACTCTATTTCTGTAACTTCAACTTATTTTTTTTAATACCACATATAAATGATGCTGTGTAGTACTTATCTTTCTAAACCTTTGGCTTGTTGTTGAGCGCTACTGGGGCACTTTGATTCTTCCTGCTGCTAAGGAAGGCATTCAATTATCTGTGACCATGACAGAGGCTTTAATCTCTGGCTCAACCAGCTGCTCAGATGGCCTCACCTCATGATGCTGCTGCAACCCTGTTTCTATCTGCGTTATGATTAAGGGTTATAGCTCTGTTGGCAAGACTGTGAGTACTCATTAGGGAGCCAAATACAAGGTAGGGATGCCACAAAGCATTTTTCTCAATCACATCGTATACTCATTTTCTGTGTTGCTGCTTGAGGCAGTTTGGATCGGCTGTAGATTGGGATCACCTAACTTATGACTCATGCAGATTTTGGACTTTGGGCCCTAAAGATGAAGTAGGTCATTGATGCCCAGTGGGAGATTAGAGTATCTCAGAGAACATGACATCTGAGTATGCATGTGACCTGTGTGCTTGAAACACCACTTAAGCTATCTTGCGAGCGTAAGCAATCTGCATTATTTTGTTGAAACCTGGTGAGTTTTGATCTCTCATTACTTAGGAATTTACAATACCTTTCAAAATTATTACTTAAAAGACAGAAAAAAACATTTCATTTTGGCAACAGAGTGGGCCTGAGTGCAATTACACGTAAGTGCTTATATATAGCACTTCAATGTCTTAGGTTTCTAGGAACAAGTTTGCTTTCTTTGAAGTCTTTTTCCCTTGGCTTTCTTGGGGATCTGGTGTCTGTTTATAAACTAAGAATACTGCTCCCAGTTACTTATTGCTAGTTGCAGATATCACACTTTCATGCTTATTAAAATAGTGTTTGAGGGGCACCTGGGTGTCTCAGTCGGTTAAGCATCTGACTTCGGCTACACGAGGGCAGGAAGCATGTCTGGTGTGTTAATTGTTTCTCTAGAACCTAGCCCACAGTAAGGACTTCAATCTTTGGTGGGATGAGTGACTCTTCATTGAATCAATCTTCACCTCAAATTAATACCCCATTTTAGAGATGAGGAAACTAAGGCCTTGAAAAGGTAGAAACTTACGAAATGTTGTAGTTAGAATCTAAGACTCAGATCCAGGTTTGATTTGAAGGCCTGTACCCTTTACACCTCAGCCACACTTTATCTTACCTATTAAACTTGTACTGAAATACAAAAATAAGTATAAAACACAGCAGGACTGGTGAATCTTGAGGTAACCTTGGATAAGTCTCCAAATTATTCAAGATCCCATGAAATTTTTTCTTCCTTTTTAAAAAATATTTATTTATTTATTTTTGAGAGAACGTGAGAGAGTGCAAGTGGGGCAGGGGCAGAGAGAGAGGGAGACAGAGAATCAAAGCAGGCTTTAGGCTGTGAGCTGTTAGTACAGAGCCCGACATGGGGCTTGAACTCATGAACCATGAGATCATAACCTGAGCCGAAGTCAGATGCTTAACCAATTGACTGAGCCACCCAGGCACCCCTCTTTTATTTCCTGATTCTCCATGGTGTATGCCTTGAACCTGAAGTCTGGTTAAAAAAAGTGTTCAATAATCTACCTAATTAACTCTGGTCTTATCAAACATATCATGGAAAGCAGAGTTCCTGTGAAATCACTCTGGAACAAAGTAGTATCTCTGACAGTTTTTGTTTTTCGGTTTCATCAAAATTGTTCACCTCGGCACTCAAAACTGCTTTACCTCCTAAAGTAAAATTCAAAATAAAAAACAAAAAACAAAACTCTTAACAGCTAATGCTTAGACTCTTAAGAAAATGTGGTAGTTACCACACTGCCGGTGTTCACTAGGGCTACAAAATAACTTTGTTTCTTCAGTTCACCCAGACTGTGCTCACACTTTTGCGGACAAATAGCCAGCAATACTGAATACTTGCGCTAAGCCATTCTAAATGGAAATACAAAATTTAAATGCATACGTAGATGTAGATGAGTACATCTCATTCTCACAGGGATGTATCTGGAGGACGTATCATTACCTTCACTTTACAGATGAGCAAACTGGGGCACAGGTTAAATAATCTGTTCTGGTCACACAGCTACTAAGTGGTAGAAGGAAGATCCAAATCACAACAGTCTGACTCTATATTGGCTACATTAAACTGCTCTGAAAATGGAACTTGAAAACAAATTATTTCAAATACCAGTAGAACAGGGGGCAGTGAGAGGTGATAGGGTCCCAGGGATGCAGTGGAAAAGGCAGGGGCCTTGGCTTGATATTCAAGTTATCCTGATAGTGGCTATAAGGGGCTACAAAGACTGCATGCCCTCAAGGCCTTTGTTAGATGGGGAGGTGCCTGACTTCTATAGTCTTAGTAAAGGGCTGAACCAAGACTAGAATGGAGGTCATACCTTCAGTATTCTTTACATTTATACCATGACTTATGCTTATTTGTAGAAGCATATTATAAACTCCTTGGAAAACAGTCTATATGGCAAGCTCTAACTGCAATATGGGATAAAAAGTTCTCATTAGATCAGAAATGCCCAACTTTTTTTCTGTATGAAAAACTCCTCCAGGTAATTCTGATACTCTCATGTGACGCTAATCTGCTTTAAAGCAAGAAGCTTGGTTTCTTCTTCCTCTCTCCCTCTCTTCTTCCTTCCTTCCTTTCTCTTTCTGAATCTTGGTTTCAAGGGGTGCCTCCCTCCCTCCCTCTCTTTCTTTCTCTCTCTTTCTTTTAGAATCTCGGTTTCGAGGGGCACCTGGGTGGCTCAGTCAGTTAAGTGTCCGACTCTTGGTTTCCGCTCAGGTCATGATCTCATGGTTCATGAGTTTGAGCCCTGCATCAGGCTCACTGCTGTCAGTGCGGAATCCACTTCGGATCCTCTGTCTTCCTTGCTCTCTGCCCCTCCCCCACTTGCACTCTCCCTCCCTCTCTCTCAAAAATAAATGAACATTAAAAAAAAAAAGGAAGCTTGGTTTTGAGTTTGATTTTGGAAATACTTCAACAGAGAATAGTCTACTTCTGGCCATTATAAACTTTGTTTCATTGTTTATTATAAAAAGGAGTAGTGGTGGAGGGTAAGGATGGGCAGCCCCAGGGAAAAGGTTTTCATTGTAAGACCTCACCTACCTGCCACATCAAATGGGACTAGAGATTGCCGACCACACTGAGTGTCCGGAACCAGCTGGAATACGCTCTGTGTGTATCAGAGCTCAGATGCTTTATGGAATTAGTGGCTCGGAGACTCTGGAGTGAAACGGTTAGAGCCAGGGTCAGATTTATCACAATGGCAAATCTAAACTTTGTATGAACCATTTATGGGGCAGCAGAAATTTGGAACAGGAAGTCAGAGTGCAAAGACAAATGTCGGTTTAACTCAGCAGTACTCGGTTTCAGTTACCATGAGAGCCAGCTCCACTTTGTTCCCTGCCTGTGGCTATTTCTGAAACTATTAGACCTCCAACAAAGTACCCTCTTTTACTGATATTTTCAATGAGGGAAAACAATTTTCCCAGTCCCTGGTATTTTCTGAAGGGCTGATTAAATTTTCTCTGCAACTATCTTTTCATCCTTAAACTTATAATACGTAAATTTAAAAATATTCAATCTAAATAGCTACTATGACAATGACATAGGATTCATCTCTCTCTCTCTCTCTCTCTCTCTCTCTCTCTCTCTCACACACACACACACACACACACACACACACACACACACAAGAAAAACACTGCAAGAGCTTAATAAATATTTGTTGAATGAACAACAATGGTCTTGACAGTACAATTTAAAAGGTTTTTCACTTCATGTGTATTATCAGTGCATCAATATAGAACATTTTGTAATGATTAGTGATATGTGGATACCAATGGTTTTTCAAACACCAAGTGCCATTATTTTCTGATAAATACTGACTTTCAAGAACAAAATAACCAAACATAATACAATTTCAGGAGATGGTGATATCATCAGCATAATTCACCCACATGACAAAAACAGCAACACTTAAAATCATGCACATTATTTCACCATTTCATAAAACTTCTTTTTAAACTTATACAGACTTTTTTCCCAGAGTAAAAAGTTTCCTCAAAAACCTCATGATAACATTAAACTACAAAATTCACTCTGGAAATTAATTCATGGAGTTATTTTTCAAATTTTACCTTTAAGGTTTTTTTGTTTTTTTTTTTTTTAACTGTTAAAAAAAATATAGTTGAGGAGTGTGTTGAGAGAGGTGAGGAAAAAAGGAGTTTCCAGTTGATGGATTCAATATGTCTGAAAATACCTCAGTAACGTAGAGAAAAAACTTCAAGAGCAAGAATGTATTATAAATAGAAGTCTTTCAGCAAGATGAACAGGTGAGCAGTTCCTGCATCAATTGCACCCACAGCACAGAGGTCTTCTTGAAGAATGCTTGTTTATAGAATCTTCTGTAAGATAGAGTTGGCTACGTCCAGTGATTCGTCTTTTACTAGAACAATATCGTAAGAGTCCATGTACTTTTCTAAAAGCTCATCCACCTAATCAACAACAACAGAAAAATTAAAAGGATATACAGGGAGGAGAAGTAAATTGTTTCAGTGTGGATCTCATTATTACATTCGATCTTTTGGGCTAAAATGAAGTAGATCAAATTTACTTTCATAAGACTTTTGAACATAGCCACAGGGTGGCTTTACTCCCAAAGTCACTTCTCTCTAGTCCAGTGGCTCTCAACTGGGGAGACTGCCCAAGCAACTCTCTGGCAATGCTGGGGACATTTTTGACTTTCATGACTTGGGGGTGCTAAGGTTTCCGGTAGGAGAGGCCAGAGAAGCCACCCTAATACCGATGGCATACAGATGTACATCCCAATTCCCTTAATCACACCAAAGTAAAAGGATAAAGAGCAATCAAACTGTGTCTAACTCCTTTTGCATGTACCTTTAGTAACAACTGCCTATTAAGTTCCATCCTTATTTTTTCTTATAAGAAAATTAAATGACAGACCTGTATACTTACTCTATCATTTAGATATCCAATTTTCAGGATGTGTTCAACATTGGCTACTCCATCTGCCATTCTTATATCTCCTTGGGAATCTCCCAGCAGAATTATATTGCTATTATCTTTTAGCCGATTGAAGTATTCTGTGTTCTTCAAGGCACCATCATGTTTGTTAAATACATGAATTAGTTCGCCTTTAAATCCTTTGAGCACCCCCTATAAAAACATAAATCCTTTGAAACAGTAGGTTCCAAACTGCAAATTCTGTTTGTTCTATTTTCACATTTATGATAGGTAAGAAGGGCTCTGAGAAGTTAATGACTTTCTAGAGAGTACTTTAAATGTTAAACACAGTGAGCTGAACATCCAATTCTAACTTTTCATTTGTTTCCTAACCAGAGGTCCCATTTTATGTACTTCATAATTGTCTTGAATTGAATTCAATTCAATATTGTCTTGAATTGAAAAATTTATTCAAATAAAGTCAGTTCTAATTTACTTTTTTTCCACCTATGGGTATTAAGTCTTCAGAGTTGCTGCACTGAGTTACATTAAAAGAACTTTTCCTAATTTTAATATTAGTCTATAGGTTGGGAAACAAAAGTTTAAGAAAGGCATATTATTTTTAAAACATGGATACAGATAGAACACTGGGAGATGAGCCCCAGAGTAGGCCTATTGACCTGACCTAATTTAATATACGTTATATATATGTTTTATATATATATATATATATATATATATATATATATATATATAAAGTAATATACCTTAAATAATAAAAACCAACTGCATTTACATGATTAAAATATATTCAGATTTTAAAAGTAATTATGAAGAAAAATTACTTATGAAGAAAATAATTATGAAGAATTATTTAGAATGATATATTCAGATTTAAAAAGTAATTATGAAAAATGTTCTTACATTGTCATCAAAATCCATGAAGTTGGACACTACTGTGATGTTTGGGTGATAAACGCCAGCTTGATGGATCACCTCCTCTAGTATATCACCGATACCAGCCGAAAATATGAACACAGGGATACCGTATTGTTGGAGCTTATCAAAGAAATTCTCATACCCTTCCCTGCAAGATGGAGGTAGGAATTGATTGTTAAAAAGCAAGATATAGATATATATCCTTTCACCTAGAAATGAAAAAAGCAAAACATTTCTACCTAATTCCATGGCCCATTTATATTCCCTTTCCAGAATCCTGCCTCAGAGCAGGGTTACTGATGTATATGACAATTTTAGTACAAGTTTTTCCAAATAGTTCACTCTTTGCCTTGCTTTTAATAAATTCTAATGATACAAATTAGATGATTTTAGACTCTCATTAAATATGGACATAAGCCTACAGTTCACAATGTATACCATTTAACAGCAAATAATTAACCACAACTGGAAAAAAGCACACCCTGGAAAACCCATTGAGAAATGGGCTGAAACACTTCCCGCTTGCCATCTTGCTCAACTATTTCCTCTCAGGAAAGCGGAGGGGCAGGAACTGAATGTATTCTCTTTACAACTGGCATCTCTCCTGCTTAAGGCGTGGCTGTAGGTAATGTTTTTAACTTATTAATCTAAGTTTCTTCCCTTACTCTTCCTGGGCTATATGTTAAGCTGCCTACAAAGGAATGAAATGCTTACTAGCTGTCTTCACACTCTTTCTGACATTTAATACCTTCCTCCTTAGAGGTAGATCACCTTAGAGGCATGCCTGGGTGGCTCAGTTAGTCGGTTGAACATCCTGAGCACCTGACTCTTATTTTCAGCTCAGGTCATGATCTCACAGTTTAAGGGATGGAGCTTTGCAAGGGATCCATGCTGACGGCGCAGAGCCTGCTTGGGATTCTGTTTGTCTATCTGTCTCTCTCTCTCTCTGCCCCCTCCCCACTTGACTGTGTGCACACCCTCTCTCTCAAAATAAATAACTGACAAAAAAAAGTAGGTCACCTTAAAATGTAGGTCATTAAAAAACGAAACAAAAAAACCCCCATGACATCATCATATTTACCTAATAAGTCGAAAATTTTTAGAGGTGGTAAACAGTATTGAAAAGAAGCTTAAAAATGTTTCTATCTTATCATTCATGTAATACAAATATTTTTATCATTTGCTAAATCATATTCACCTTTCCTAGAGATAGTTTTCAAGGAAATTTGAGAATTCAGAAAGTAGATTCATGTAATTTTATAAACAGGGTATGAGCAAAAAACTTCTTTTCAACTTGAGTTATAAATGTTCCTTTTATATTTTATGTCTTTCAAAAGAATTTTGCTAAAAAACTCTACAATGGTCCTGGTTTCATAAATTTCTAAGTTAGTCTTAAAAAATATTTTTGAAGTATTTTTTATTTAAGTAATCTCTACACCCAACAGGGGGCTTGAACTCACAAACCCAAGATCAGGAGTCGCACATTCTTCCCACTGAGCCAGCCAGGCACCCCAAGTCTTGAAATTTTTAATGTAGAGAAAGGAAATGCAGATTAGAACTTAAATCTCATAAGGCTCTTACTTCCTACACCAAGATCTAATATATCATTCTAAATTCCTCATCTTATCATTATTTTGTGATAGGTGGCATATTTTGGCTACATTTTTATAAGTAATATAGTTATAGATTATTTTAATATAAATATACACTTGAGTACATATGTAAGTCTGTAGACAGTTAACAGCAAAAAACACTCTAGAAACTTACTTGAGCATAACATCAGATTCTGCCACGATTTCTTTAAGTTTAGCTTTTGGTAAAGCCTGTTCAATAAGCAAGCCATGTGCTTTAGTATACCTGGAGTTCATGACCAAAGAAAAAGAATATTGATTCAAGCAAATCAAAACCATCATCTTTATTAAAAGGCATTTTTCAGTGACAGATAATGCAGTATTTCATTCATCATATTTTGGACTTAAATTTTAGAAATTTAAATTCATCACTAATGAGCATATACCCTATGGTTCTCAAATCAATAGACCATCTTCTTATTGTATTTCCCAGTTCACCCCAAAGTTTTAGTTTAAATGTGTTAATGAGACAATGAAAGGCTACTACGTGTACACCTTTCCTTAGTCTTCAAAGAACTAAATCCAACTGAGAGGCATTCTCCGATTATGAGAATTAGTGCAAAGCCATTTGTTTCACCTGTTTGTAGTCTAAATTGTTGTGAAACACCTCAGTACTAAAGATGCTCTCTAGCACACAAGAGAGAAAACCCTTGTTTTGACAAGTTTGATAAACACATGATTTAAAATTATATCAAAGTACCTATAATCAAAGCATCTCCATAACAGGCCTTTAGAACCTCTCCACCTGATACCCAGTATCATCGTGCAATATTCCTAAGGGACCCCCCACTCTGGATCAGCTCCCATCACGTTGGTGAGCTCATTCTTCCAGGGAAGCTTGTATCATTGCTAGAAAATTCTAATTACTAGGTAGTCCTTTCTTTCATCAGGCTGAAATTGGTCTTCTTAAACCTTCTAAGTCTGCTTCCAGTTCTGCTTCCACAGAGGTCCAACTTTTCAACATTTTGTACCATAAACATTGATTAAGTGTACAAGGCATTCAGTTTAGGTCATAGGATAATGAAGATAAAGAACATCACTCCTGTCCTCTTAAGATTCAAAAACCATAGTTGTTGCTTCTCAAATCACAGCTTTCTCTCTTCAGTGAAATCTTTCCCAAATGGGATGGCTCCAGTTCCTGTGATTTTCTTAGTGGACCCATCTGACACACTCGAAGTCTGTCAACATTTCTCTTAACAGCATTCTCTCAGGACTCAACACAATGCTTTCTGTGTGGTCAGCTTGAAAGGCTCCATTTCCACGAACACAGCCAACATCAAGAGGCCCATTTCTTACCAACTATGTCACCTGCTGGCTCCAAATGAGTTCAGAATCAATTTAAATCCCAATTCTTTTTCTTTACACATGCAGCCCACATTTTGTCCATTAAAAAACAAACAAACAAACAAACAGAACAAAGCAAATTCTACACTGAGTGATTAGAAAATTAGGTTCATTTTGTTGTATTTATTCACTGCTATAACTCCTTAGATAATTTATGAATCTATTTATATACAGCATAGGGAAAAAAATAAGCCATTAGTTGTAACTGCAGTGTTATGTTATTATATTTTTAACCCTCCCCTTACCCGATACATACTTACCATTCTACCATATAGGGGTACTTCTCTTCCATGGTAAGAACAGGATCAATTTCAATAGCATAATATTTTTCCTTTAGTTGCATTAACTAGAAATAAATGAATAACTTAATTATGAAGATGACAGAGTTGTCATTAAATTGCATAGTTTTATAGAAAGCAAAACAATGTCAACAAATGTTTGCCATAAATGGCTGTTAAAAATTAGATCACGAGCACTTAGCTAATATATATATCAACTAAGGAGATCTTTGTTGACCTTGGTATACATGTAACAAAATGTACCTGCAAAAAACTACCTTTCTTTTTTTAAGTACTTTCAGGTCAGCAATTCAGTGAAATCGACTAATAATCAAATTATTACTACAAAAAAGCTTCTGTTCTCATATCAAAGTATTAAATTTGATTCACACCTGCAGTCCTAGATAGACACATACTCAAGGAAAGCAGAGGACTGAGGCAATTTCCTGATTAATTTAAAGGAGCAAAACTGGGGTGCCTGGGTGGCTCAGTTGGTTAAGCATCTGACTCTTTATTTTGGCTCAGGACATGATTTCACATTTTGTGGGATCAAGCCCCACATCGGGCTCTGTGCTAACAGTGAGGAGTCTGCTTGGGATTCTCTCTCTCTCTCTCTGTCTTTCCCCTTCTCTCTCTTTCTCTCTCTCAAAATAAATAAACTTTTAAGTTTAATAAATAAAGGAGCAATATCTACACAAAATCAAAGTACTTTTGTTTTAATGTACACTTAATGTAAGGACATCAGAATATTTTGATAATCAACTAAAAGTTTCTCATGTTAATTTTATTGTCTTTGTTAAAAAGTTAATTTTTTCTTTAAAATAATGTTGAGTATGTATAATCCACACAATAAAATATTTATTCATTGTTTACTATGTGCCAGGTATGGTGATAAGCACTTTATATCCATTGTTTGTGTGAATGAACCTGAAGAAATTCTCAGGCAAAAAGGCTAATGAAGTCTTTGAGTAACTCTGGATTACTGTTAGTGTTTACCTTTTTCCGACATTCATCTGTAACCAGCTTACTGTTGTCAATGACATCTGAAGAGTGAAAGCAAACTAGCATTAAAAGAAATATTCTGATTGATGCTACCACTACTTTAAATAACTCACTACTTTTAAGTTTAAATGCCAAGTCCACTAGCATGGTCATTACAACTTCTGGTCTTAGTGCTATGGTACAAGTGACATTGCTAGAGAATCTGATGGCTTTAAAATCCAAACTGTGACATTGCTAGAGGATCCAATGGCTTTAAAATCCATACCTTGGATCTAAAGCTTTTTTCCTACATTTAGAAGGACTTCATTAAAAATTTTCCAAGAATCGGTGGGCCAAAGGGTATGATTTCTAGTGGTTTTAATATAAATTATCAAAACAATTTCTCAAACTACACATGCAGCGCCAGTAAATGAGAGGACTTGTATCACTGCTTGTCAGGTTGAAGAGGATTATTTTTAACACTGACTGCCAAGTTTGGAAAACACATAACTTGATATTTATTTAGTCACTCTTTTACTTAATTTATAAATCAACACTGCAAAAATTCAGTGACATTCTTAGAAAACAGTAGTTGATAAAAATGCTATTTCTAAGAAATATTAGGTTAATCCAAAGTTTAAAGTCCATTTAAATATTTCTTGATTAAATAATGA
Organism: Lynx rufus; assembly: GCF_022079265.1. NCBI lineage: Eukaryota > Metazoa > Chordata > Mammalia > Carnivora > Felidae > Lynx > Lynx rufus. The sequence goes on from NW_025814856.1 coordinate 124,530,295, forward strand.
ACAGACCACATTTGGAGAAAAATTTCAGAAGTCTTCATTCCTTTTATAACCAAAACCATACCTGATAATACCCATTTGTATAACATGGGGGAAAACAAACCCTCGAAATATAAGAAGAAAAAGGCAGGTCCTCTTATTTTCAATGTCCAAAAAGAAGAGCAAACTGCAGTCAATCTCATAGATAATACAGATAAGAGTGGATCTGAAAACGGAATCACTTTCATGAAATTTGTTTATGAACGCCACACTTACAATGACATGTTGGGCATCTTTTGCCTTCGTAGGAAAATCTACTCAGTGTCATATCAAAGTCTGTTATTATCTGTAAAAAAAAGGGGGGAAAGGCATGGAAAATACAGCCACCAAGGCTAGACATGTACTGCACTTAGAGGCATGGGACTGTGCTCAGTCCCTAACATCCACTATTGGTTATTCGCTGCATTCTGCTTTCTACTGCAGCTCTTGATCAAGAATAGCAGCCCCATCACCTGCAAACTCAGATCCCTGTACTGATTAACCAGGTTTTATCTGGTGGCAATGCCAGGGCACTGAAGGTATTGCCGTGCAGTTAAGTCCTGGGAGCTATCTTAACCACAGAGTGATACCTTCAGTGCTCTAGCATTGTCACCAAATAAAATCTGATTAATTGGTAGGGGAATCTTCAGTTACAGGTGATTGGGCTACTGTTCTTGATAGAGATAAAATGTTGCAAAATTTCAAACTACTTAGTCAATGTACAAAAAGGCAGTGGAAGCAATTAAATTATATGAGGCTCTCAACTAAAAAGAAGGACATCCTGTCATACTATACAACATGGATGAACCTTGAGGGGACATTATGCTAAGTGAAATAAGCCACTTACAGAAGGACAAATACTGCATGATTCCACTTATGTGAGGTATTTAAATTAGTAAAACTCATAGAAGTGGAAAATAGAATGGTGGCTGTCAATGGCTGGCGGGAGAGGGGTGTGGGAAGGGAAAGAAATGAGGAATTGTTGTCCTGTGGGGATTGAGTTTTAGTCACACAGGATGAAGAGATTTGAGAGATCTGCTGTACAACAATATACATAGAGTTAACAATACTGTACTGAACACTTAAACGTTTATTGAGAGAACAGATTTCATATAATGTGTTTTACCATAATAAAAAGCATATACTATCTGTGCAAAATAAGTAAATAAATAAATAAATGATATAAAGTTCTTAGTTATTGATACTATCACATTTTTTATTTAACTTGCTATGTAGTTAAAGCATACCAATGAATGAATGATACTGATACATGGAGATAGTTTACCAGCTCTTGAAACTTAGGTGACTGGGTTAAATACTTTTTCAGAAGTGTTTTAAAAAGGGAAAAATTTTGGGGGGAGCACCTGGGTGGCTGTTGGCTGAGCATCCAACTCTTGATTTTGGCTCAGGTCATGATATCACAGTTTGTGAGATCAAGCCCCGGCTCTGTGCTGACAGCACGGAGACTGCTTGGGATTCTCTCTCTCCCTCTCTCTCTGCCCCTTCTCTGCACACCCCTTCTCTCCCTCCATCTCAAAATAAATAAATAAATAAATAAATAAATAAATAAATAAACATTTCAAAAAAAGAGAGAGAGAGAATGAGGGGCCCCTGGGTGTCTCAATCAGTGGAGCATCTGACTTTGGCTCAGGTCATGATCTCACGGTTCGTGGGTTCGAGTCCTGTGTCGGGCTCTGTGCTGACAGCTCAGAGCCTGGAGCCTGCTTCTGATTCTGTGTCTCCCTCTTTCTCTGCCCCTTCCCCACTCACATTCTCTCTCTCTCTCTCAAAAATAAGCATTAATAAGTTTTTTCAAAGAATTAAAAAAATCAGTTATTCACTAATAAAGTTACATCTTAATTTGAACTTGATTTGAAATTTGAGTATTATTCTTTTTTTTTTTTAATTTTTTTAATGTTTATTTATTTTTGAGACAGGGAGAGACAGAGCATGAACGGGGGAGGGTCAGAGAGAGAGGGAGACACAGAATCTGAAACAGACTCCAGGCTCTGAGCTGTCAGCACAGAGCCCGACGCGGGGCTCGAACTCACAGACCACAAGATCATGACCTGAGCCGAAGTCAGACGCTTACCGACTTGAGCCACCCTGGCGCCCCTTGAGTATTATTCTTACAATGGTTTGAAACTGAAGTGCCTGGGTGGCTCAGTCGGTTAAACATCTGACTTTTGATACCGGCTCAGGTCATGATCTCACAGTTCGTGAGATAGAGCCGTGCATGGGGCTCTGCACTAATAGCGATGAGCCTGCTTGACACTCTCTCTCTCCCTCTTCTCAAAATAAATACACATTATTTTAAAAAAAAAAATGTTTTTTAATATTTATTTAGTTTTGAGAGAGAGGGAGAGAGAGTGAGATAGAGTGTGAGAAGGGAAGGGGCAGAGAGAGAGGGGGACACAGAATCCAAAGGGGGCTCCAGGCTCTGAGCTGTCAGCACAGAGCCTGCTTCAGATCCTCTGTCTCCGTCTCTCTGCCCCCCTCCTTCTTGGGCTTTCCCCCAAAATAAATAAATATTTTTTAAAAATGGCTTAATACTTTTGCACAGCATTAATTAGCTTAGTACTTAGTATTACCCAGATTTTAGCAAAACGAGATGAACGCGTGTGCCTGAACATTAAAAATAAAGGTTTAATAGTAAAGACTTCTTGATAATTATTCACCTGAAGTTTGGCAGCTCCTCCCTTAATAAGACCGCAGATAATTTCTTCTACTCTTGCCGGGTTCTTGATTCGAACTGAACTTCTCTGGAATTCTGGCATCTAAAAAATTAAAAGAAGTTAATTAACTACTTTTAATTCCCCTTTTCCCAGGTTCTTTTGATACCAAGCAGAAGCTTATATTAAGATATAAAAACGGTGAGGCACTATTAAAAAAAAAAAAAAAAAAGCAAACCATCATATCAAATTACCATTTATACACACAAAATTTTTTGAAGCACATCAACAGTTTCCATCTGGAAGATTAAAACAAAATTATGTTTGTCAGAAAGTGTAATCCTTCTAATTATAAAAGTTGTGCATGGTTACCACAGAAATAACAGAAAAATATAAAAAAGAAAATAAACATTGGAATTCTATGACCTGAAGATAAGCTAGTATTATTGTCCTCAAGTGTACCTTTGTATAGGTAACTAAAATATTTTTAAAATATATTTAACTTGAAAAGGTGCTTCAATATCTTTGTGCCTTTATATTGTGCTAAATCCTAAATAATTTCATTGTTCTTGGCCTAAATTTTACAAAGTATTTATTTCAAGTTAAGACAACTACTAAAAGGTATGAGACCACCAGCAGGAGACTCTTGATCTTGGTGTCGAGAGTTCAAGACCTATGTTGGGTGTGGAGCCTACTTAAAAAAATATATATATATATTAGACCACCTGGGCTTAGGTTGCTACTAAGCGGTTTACTAAGGATTTAGTGTTGCTCAACAGTGTAACATTAATTATTATTTCTTTTTTCTACCCTATCACAGGGAGAATGAAACTGACCAGAGTAAAACGCACAAGCACAGTGCTCTTACAGCACATGTATAAGAAGATGCAGGGTGTGTGTGTGGCGGGGGGGGGGGGGGGGGGGGGTGGGGGGTGGGGGGGGGGAGTGGGGGGGGGTGTTGTGGTTATGGGGTAGTTAATAGCTCCACAGTATGAAAAGATAGTAAGAGAACCTCAAATCAAGGTTCCATACTGGGTTGTATCCAGTAACCTTTATTTACTTCATATGCTATTATTCTGGGTATGTTACCATCAATAGTAGCATATTTCATGTGTATCTCAGATATGGTCATAAAAAATTCCCTAGACCTTACATCTCTGCTCCAAGAGCATGTGACCAGTTAAGTTTCTCAGGTCCTCTGCTCTCTCTACATAATGACCAAAATTAGAAAATCAGAAAAGGCTAAAATGTTTTCCTAAGACTGAAAGATAAATGCAGAAGTGCACAGGAAAGAGAAATGCTAACATTAACACTTTTTTCCACTAATGAAAGATCCTACAATATGCTTAATTTTTAAAATCCATATTTAGGGGCGCCTGGGTGGCTCAGTCGGTAAGGCGTCCGACTTCCGCTTAGGTCATGATCTTGTGGTTTGTGAGTTTGAGCCCCGCGTTAGGCTCTGTGCTGACAGCTCAGAGCCTGGAGCCTGCTTCAGATTCTGTGTCTCCCCCCTCTCTCTGCCCCTCCCATGCACATGCTATGTCTCTCTGTGTCTTTCAATAATAAATAAATGTTAAAAAAATTTTTTTAAAGCCATATTTAAATAGAATAGGATAACCTGCAATGCAACTAACCTACATACTGAGATTCTTCAACTTAATTGGACGTTAAAGGTGTCAACAGAATAAAGGTTACCTAAATATTCATTTTATAGTGATTTTTCAATAGATGAGAAAAGCAAATAGGCATTTATTCCTATATTCCTTTTCTTCATTTGTTAATCATTTAATTTGCTTAACAAATATTTACCTGTATCTACTTTTTGTCAGACACTAGATGTCAGAGATATGATAATCAACAGTACTTACAACGCTATTGCTTTCCCGCTGAGTTTTAGAAACTGTTGCTGTTTTGGAACATCATTTCTGTAGCTCCCTTACAAATACTTCAACTAGTATGTTCATTTCCTAACAACTAAATTCTGCTCTTACATCTGCCTTAACTGGCAGATGTGTAGTAGTCAGCCCATGTTTGACTTAATAACTAACCCATTACTGAAAACAACAGAAGATATGAAAGCAACAGCAGATATATGCCACTAACTATATTTTCACCAAGAGAATTAAACATTTCGGTGTGTCCATACTGACAAAGATGTCCTGTCTCATGCAAATCACATTCTACAATACATTAATTAAAAAAACACATTTTTTTCCAATAGGATAGTATAACCTGTTTCAGATAACGGATAGGAAAAAAGTACCAAGGCTACTTCAAAGTAAGCCCGTTTCTGCCAGGTTAAAAACTATTAGAAAGGCAACCAGAGGATGGAGGCATTGATATCCCTGCTTCTGTGCAACACAAAGCCATTCATTTTCAGATAAATAAGTAGGAAATACCCAAATAACACCAAGGTGAAATCACAGTGATGAAAACAGACGAAAGAGCAGCAACTTTCTCCAAAGAACACAATAGGAAAGAGGGTATAAGTGTAAGAAATTTTAAAATGATAATTACATCTCTGCTTTGGGTTATATGGCAATAATACCTACATCCCTCCCTCCCACTTCCACGATACACATATAATGTCACCAAAGCATATCGTAAATATCTCTCAGGAACTTGAGATACTGGGCATTTTACTCAAATATTTTAGAATTCTACCTAAGAAATATAATTTTAAAACACTATATGAAATGTGTCAAAGAATATCAGAATACCAGAACATTAAGAAGTATACTGCAGGAATATACATTCATCATACATCACACACTTTTGGTACCTCCTCAAATCCCTTCCATATTCCTCTTGGACAAAAACACACCTATTTGGTAGCACTTAAAATAATGATACTTCAAATCTGAAAGGCGAGTTATTTTGAATTGTCTGAAAACTTCTCAACTTAATTTTATGGAAAATAAATAAGTGGCTAAAAACGTCCATTACGTACAAACAAAAGAAAATAAATTCATTTCATAAGGCCATAATGTAAAATGCTGAAAGAGTAAAGTTTTCCTGACAAGAATCAGGGCATTTTGGTTGACTGGAGCCAAATCTGAATCAATCCTAAAGATGACCTCACAAAAACCTAAAATACACGTATTCTGGCTGATCTTTAATAAAATGTATTTGTACAGATGAAATGATCTCCTAATCATTAGTCTACTTCCTTACTCAAAAAAGCAGTGATTTCTGAAGAAGTTGATTTCAAAGCTATACAGTTGTATTCACAACTCTACAGAAATATTTGATTATTTGATATTATCTTTATCTTGCAGATACACTAAGACAAGATATAACAGAGATCTACATGGTATAGTTACAAAAGTGTCCTAATTTTACCTGTATTTTCTGAAAATGGCCCAATAAAAATTAGTTTAAATGACTTAAAGATCTCTGTCCAAAGTTCTCAGGGGAAATATTTTTTGTTTTCCAGTGTTCATATTGGGTACAAGCAAAAGATTTCATTACTACATTGATACAAAGGAGGGGGCACTACAATTTTCATGTAGCTACATAGAAAGTTTAGATCCAAAGTCACCTATTCAGACTGGTACATTCACCCTCATACATAGATGACTCTATGATTTATTTGGAAGATTATGCATTACTAAATTACAGTGATTGCCATCTCCCCCTGCCTACCATATATTTGGCCTGTCTCTATATTAAGGGAGGGTAGGCCAAATTCTTTGATTCATTCACCATTTAATCATTAAGTACAAGGCAGCTCTGTAAGAAATACAAAAATTTTAGTAAGATAAACATTTTATGCTCCAAGTGCATGTTCTCTAACATGGTCTGTAATATAGGAGCCCAAATAAGAAATCCACTGCCCAGATGTCCAGATAAAATGCAAGAGGAACAGAAGTCACTGAGATTATTTCCGCTGGGGCCAAAAGAAGAACCAACTGAGCTAGGCTTTCAAACAGAAGCAGGACTTGTATATGCTGAGATCAAGAGTCAAAGTGGAGGGTCTAATGTGGGAAAAAGATAAATAGCTCTCTTTGTTTAGAAGTTTAGTGTACATGGAGGGGTGTGTGTGTGTGTGTGTGTGTGTGTGTGTGTGTGTGTGAAGTATGGAAAGAGATTTGGAGCCAGATCATAAGAAGTTAAGAATAACATCCAAAGGAGCTGTCAACCTAAAAGATGTTACCAACATTTTTAGAAAAGCAAAACCAAAGGTAAAAACTGTGCAAATTAATGCAATGAAAAGTAAAAAGTAAATAAATATGTACCTGTTTTTGGGGCTTGTTTTCCTTCAACAGTCTCTTTGTGGGTTGACTACAGTGCTACTTCCAAAGAAGACACGCTAGAGGGTTTTGGACCCAGGTAACAACACATTATACGGTAGGACATTCCTACATCACTAGTATTCATTTTGGTTAAAAAACATCAACTCAATGGGGCGCCTGGGTGGCGCAGTCGGTTAAGCGTCCGACTTCAGCCAGGTCACGATCTCGCGGTTCGGGAGTTCGAGCCCCGCATTAGGCTCTGGGCTGATGGCTCAGAGCCTGGAGCCTGTTTCCAATTCTGTGTCTCCCTCTCTCTCTGCCCCTCCCCCGTTCATGCTCTGTCTCTCTCTGTCCCAAAAATAAATAAACGTTGAAAAAAAAATTAAAAAAAAAAAAAAAAAACAAAACATCAACTCAAGCAAAAAAAAAAAAAGTTTGGACTGACTTAATTCTACATATCATAAACATTCAATAGCAAAGAATCAAATGCTAACCAGGCAATGGAAGCAAAGACCATGCTGAATGATGTATCTGGCTGAACCAATCAAAACTGCCCATGTTGGACTATTCAACATACAAAAGCACAGCAATTTCATATGTTCTATCCTAATAGCAATAACTACACCGATGGCAGCTTAATCAGTACTTTGAGGCAGCCTTCCCTTCGTGTTGCACGCTGGATGAGGACAGCTAAGCTGAACATAGAGATTTATTAATTGTGACACAAAGCTGTTTGCATGCTAAGTCGTGTTCTGGTTTACAGACTCAAATGAAAAAAAAAAAAGAAAGAGGAAGAAAAAAATAGAGAAGAGGAAGAAGGACAACAAAACAGATAAAGAAAATATAAGGTGATCGTGGGACAGTTGTCCTCTTTAAAAGAGAGGGGGAAATTTTGATTTTTAGGATTTTACCATGGTGAATATGCAAAAGATATAATTTTTTCCACACATGCAAATAAATGCTACTTACATAGTTAATTAACATTTACTGAGTGCTTACTTTGTGCTATTAGGCACTTTACATACTTTTCCATTAAATATAAATAAGAACATTTCATTTATAAGATGAATAAGGTCTAAAAATCCAATGTATGCTACAGTGACTATAGTTTATAACACTCTATTGTATAACTAAAATTTGCTGAGAGTAGAACTTCAATGTTCTCCTCCCCACCCCCGAAAAAGGTAAATATGTGAGGTGATAGATGTATTAACGAGATGGGTTCACAATGTATATCAAATCTCAAATCATCACATTGTATACTTTAAATATCTCACAATTATATATAATGTCTATTGTATCTCAATAAAGCTGGGAAAGAATATGAATAAATCAACAAGAGTTTGGTGGTTTCATACCATTTCTTAAAGGTGAGACTGTTGCCCTCATTCAAGGGTATCACAGCTCTTATGGACTACATTAAGATCTGAAGCCAGCTCTGACTCCAAAACCTTTATTTTTCCTTCCTTTTCCTAATGTCTACAATGCAATGAACTCTACTGTGACACAAGAAGTTTTTTTTTTAATTTAAACATTTGTTGTTTTAATTCAGATGCTGAATATAAAACAACTCATGCTGTGTGATTTAAGTGTGTTTTTGCTGAGCAAGGAAAATTTAGCACAAAAAGGAATGGGGTAACCATTTCATATGCTGAGAAACACTACAATACACATTATATTTCAAGCAAAAATTTTTTCAAAGGTAAGGTGAAATTCAATTCAACAAATACTTGAGGTTCTATTGTGTGTGAAACACTGTGAAGGGAGATCTGGATAAAGTTACAGTCCCATAATTAATGATCTGGTTAGAGACAGAGGTAGAAGTGGTGAAGATTCACCATGAATAAATGGAACTGGGAATACTCAAATACCCACCATTTTCACATGCACAGCAGAGTCTTGATTAGGCATTTCTTGGTTATCCAATCTTCTGGATTTCCCCAGGTGATGTCACAGTAAAGGAGAGAGAAAAAAAGTACACGTGACATACATATATTTCAGGCTGTTCCTGCATGTTAATGACATAGTAAGGTGGTACTTTTGGTTTGATTTAAATACCAAGTTACTGAAGGCAACTTTTTTCCTTTCCTAAGAAGCTCAGCAAAGATTTTCTCTATCTCACAAAGGCTGGAGTTAAAAATCTGTATGAAAAATTTGTAGCTCTCCCGTAAGGACTTATATAGTGTTAATGAGATTTGAATAAAGAGTTCAAGTGAAAGTCTACATTTACAAGAAAATACTTTATTACAAGAATATTTTACCAACATTGTCTCTACATAGAAAGATGAAGTTTGTGGGAAAATTACGCATTACTATTACTGAATCAATGAAGGAATATATGAATAGAACTTAAGGAGAAACATAATACACAAAAGTCAAGTTTATTTTTTAATTGTCCCATATTAAACTCTTTAATTTTGTGAAATGATGTGACTAATATCTGAGGTGTGTCTGAATCTAGCACAGTGTCTGGCCCAGAATAAGTATGTGATAGTGTTTGTTAACTGAATGATCATTTTACAGGTTTGGGTGGAATTTATACATATCAGTTTGTTAAACCAAAAAAAGTAGTTTTTAAAATATCTCTTAATAAAATAAAATACTTATCATTATTCTTTTTTTTTTTTTTTCATTTTTGCAGTATCACTCTTAGGGAAATTTACTACTTTTGTTCCTCAATGACTTTACCTTTACTTTAGGTAAGTAAAAATTTTTAACAAAAGCAGTACTTAAAAAGGCCAGTGTTAAGGGCGCCTGGGTGGCTCAGTCAGTTGAGTGTCCGGCTCTTGGTTTTGGCGTAGGTCATGATCTCATGGTTCATGAGTTTGAGCCCCATGTTCAGCTCTGTGCTCTGACTGTGCAGAGCCTGCTTGGGATTCTCTCTCTTAGCCCCTCCCCCACTCACGCTCTCTCAAAATGAATAAAACTTAAAAAAAATTAAAAAGTAAATAAAAAGGGCAACTTTATCAAAAGGGGAAAAAACTTTTTTCTTAAAAGTTGGACATTATATATGTGTTCTTTATAATTAAAATTTATTGTAGCATTTTCTCAAATTCTAAAATTCATTCCTCCCCCTTTCATTTTAAATGCATTAAATTAGGAAATGTCTTATAAAAAGGTATTTCTTGCCCCCCCCCCCGAAAGGCTGTTTGTAAGCTAATGGTTTTATGATTGGTGGCATCTTAGAGCTAAGTAAACAGTATTTCCAAATAGTAAGATACTTCCAATTTTTCACATCTGAAAAATAATGTACTATTCTGCAGAAGTATCTATAACTCATAAAAGCTTTGATCACTACCCTGAAAATGTAATTGTAATGGTAGTTTGGGGGTTAGTAGTCTTTAGATGATCATAGTCAAACTGAAGTAACCCTTCCTTTCTGTCAATCCTTATATAAACAAAGAAGATGTCATGGAAGTTGCCTGCAAATCTGTTTCTTCATTTATAGAAACTAAAGCATACAATATGCTTATGGTTTTCCTTTGATGTTTAATATTGAAAAGGAGTCTACATTTGTCTGAAGGCACTATTTAAAGTACAGTAGAGTTGGGGTGCCTGGGTGGCTCAGTCAGTTAAGCATCCAACTCTTGATTTCAGCTCAGGTCATGATCTCACGGTTCATGAGTTCAAGCGCCACATCGGGCTCCACACTAACAGTGTGGAGCCTGCTTGAGATCCTCTCTCTCTGCCCCTCCCCTGCTTGCACACATGCTCTCTCTCTCAAAATAAACAAACATTAAAAAAAAATAAAGTACCGTAGAGTTTACAAAAACACCACGTACCCTGAAACATCTGAAAAACCCAAAGGAAAAGAGAATTCAAGCAGTGCAGAATACATTTTAATATCTGGGAATCTCAGATGTTTTTGTTACACAGAGCCAGGCAGCCCATTCCTCTTCACCACCCCACCCCCCAATTTTGCTCTTTTTGGAGCATTTATGTTTAGTAATAAAAGAAAAGGAAAAAAAAGCCAGTGTTATTTGAAAAAGTAAGACCATGTCTTTCTCATGGTCTCTTCGTATTTTATTTAAAAAAACACAAACAAATTTGACAATGGCCAATTTTAGGACATATTTTTGATAAGTAAACCTAATAGTTTATGGATACCATGTAAATTTCAACTGAACATCCTTGCTCTCCCCAATTCTCACTGGCAATCTGACCAGAATGTATCCTTGTTGAGAGATAATATCACATAAAGTGATACTGTTGTCCTAATACAAAAATCACCCCATTGTTTCTCTCATTACAAAAGTGTAAAGACTAAGGCATAAATGCCAGCATTCTGGCACTATTCTAAGGAAGACATTGAAAATTAGGGCAGGGTATTTTTAAACCAATAGGCTTGTAAGCCTATACTTGGTATATAATGTTCTGGCTTACTTTGCCAACAGTCATCTGTTGCAGATGCTTCAAGAGAAGAGCTGTTGGAAAAAACACATCAAGTGTAGAAGACATGTTCAAAAATAGAAAATACTACCCTGCGACTATGAACTCTCTTCACGGGAAGTTTTGAAGTTTCAAAGTCTTTGGAATTTTAAATGTGGACTGGAAAATGTGGAAATTGGAATAATTACTTTGTGTGCCTTCACTATGAGGTTAAGGTCTCTGCGCTAACAGTGTTTATTACAAAGAATCTGAAGCAAGAGGTAAGAACTTCGCTTGAATAGCACAAACTGGGTAACTGAATTAGCTATCATGGTTATTTCCTTCTGAGATCATTAACTTTACCTTGAAAAGATATTTACAAATCAATGACTGAAAATTTCTACATCTATATGAAAAAATTTACTTGCCTTTATACAAGTTTTAAAGTATCTGAAGACAAACTGAATACTTTTTAAAGGCCTACTTGACTCTTACGGGAAAAGTGAACAAGATTAAATTCATTAACATTGGTTTAAAAAGTTGTGAGGCTGCTTTAATTGTGATACTTGCAGAAACATTTACACTATACAAGAATAAGGTAAAGAAAGTTTGAATGGTAAACTGCACACTACTTACATAAGATGCGTATGACTATAATATGGACAGGGTATCAATCAGCAACAGTACTAAATTTCCAAATGAATCCATTTTTGCTACACTTTTCCAGCAACCTGTATTACTTATGATATAGCTTACGCGTTTTTAATAATGACACTTTCATAGGACACGGAATAAAACTGTAAGTTTATTATTTCAGTATTTAAATAATTCTCCCTAATTAGATTTTCAAGGCAGCAGTGAAAAAAAATATATACAAACTAGAAAGTGAAACTTTCTCGATACAGACATAAACCAAAAATGAAACTGAACATTCTCAGGTCTTTCCTAAGCCTGTTGGGAGAAAGAAAAAAGAAACGGAATAGGAAAAGGTGGGAAAGGAAGAGAAGGAGATAGAAGAAAAATAGATTTCAAAGGCTAGTTATTTAAAAATTGGGAATTTATAACAATTTCCTTAAATAGTAAAACTTGGCTTCTCGGTCAGACTTTTATGGACACTTAAGAAAATACACAATTTCAAAAAAAAAAAAAAAAAAGAAAATACACAATTTCAGAGCTTAGAATTTATTCATATATCCTCCCACCCCACTGCCTTAATATCTAATAGCATTTTTCAAGAGGAATAAACCAAGGCACATGGAAATTAAGTAATTTATACTGATTACCCTAAGGGTACTCTGAGTTCTTCTGTCCTTGAATTTGTCCTAGAACAACAGCATAGGTGGTAAGCAATATCCAGGGATGCAGGGCTTGGATATACACTGCCAATAAAAACCAAGTAAATTGCTTTAAGAAATGGTGTGCTGTATTACCTAATTTTCCTGATTAAAAAAAAGAAAAAAAACTATAAAAAATAAGGTAAATTCAATTATTTAAATCTAAGTTAACCATAACATTCTAGGCTTTTACAGTAATATATGTTTGAATCTTAATTTTCAATATACAATTTGTTATAAACTTTAGAGATTGTGATCCAGCTTTTATCAATTCCTAAAACACACCAATATAATTACACTCCATGATATCTTGGCTAAAACTCACAGGCATGTAATAAAAATTATCTTTATTACTAGCCATAATAAATGCTTCCTAATCCTAGGGACACAAAGCATAGCAATCAGCAAAATTAAGTCACAGAGCAACTAAATGAACAACAAAATTGGATCTTACAATGTTTTTTTTTTCCCCTTTGAGAAGAGATTTCTGAGGGTACTTTGCTTTTAGTTAACATTTATATGTGAAACAAGAAGCTCTTAAAATTAGATCCTATAAATTGTAATTTCTGAGACCCAAAGCACTGCAAGGTTATACATATTCATATCTTTGCAAATGTTAAAGTTTTGCATTATACTGTTTTATTCTATTTTTATTTCCTTAATTTGTATTTTTAAATGCCTAAAATTTCACCAAGATACTGAACCAAATAAAAGATAAAGTTAAACAAAAGAAACTCATTTGTTTCCATGAACTGTACACACTTACCCTGAAAGTAACCGGACCAGCTGCACCAGCGAAAGAAAATTCTTCCTGTCTGAGAAGTACTAATATAGCACAAGGTGCAACTGAGGGCGGTTCCAAAAGCCTTGGCTAAGCTCTATGCAAAAACAGTCTTGTGACGCATTACTACACAGTGCTTTATTATGCTCTGGGTGACACTTGCTAGCTCTGAGCTAGTCCCCAGCCAGTCAACAGAAAATTATCAACTGAAATAATGTGACAGTTAAGAGAAGGTAAATCTGTACTGTTAGAGCTGGCAACTTGCTCTGCAAAGAAAAACAGAGCCTCCATATTAACACTTACAAATACTCCCTTCCTCATCCTGTTTTTTGGTTGCCAGTGTACTTGTGGTATATGCACTTTTATGTATGAAACTATAGTGCAACAGAAGGTAAAACAAAATAGGTTGTGGTTGCCAAGGACTGGGGGAGAGGAGAATGGGTAGCCACGGCTCAATGAGTACAAAGTTTCAATTTGGAAAATGAAGAGTTCTGGAGATGGATGGTGGTGATGGTTGCACAACCTCAGTGTATTTAATGCCACTGAACTGTACACTTAAAAATAGTTAAAACAGACAGGGGCGCCTCGGTGGCTCAGTCAGTTAAGCATCCAGCTTCGGCGCAGGTCGTGATCTCGTGGTCTGTGAGTTCAAGCCCTGTGTCCGGGCTCTGTGTGCTGACAGCTCAGAGCCTGGAGCCTGCTTCAGGGTCTGTCTCCCCCTCTGCCCCTGTCCTGCTCAGTCTTTGTCTCTCTCTCTCTCTCTCTCTGTCTCTCTCTCTCAAAAATAAGTAAACGTTAAAAATATTTAAAATAGTTAAAATAGTAAATTTGATGTTGTATTTTATCACAATTTTTAAAAGATTACCTCATTTAAGACACATGAAAAAATACATGATGCATTTAAGATACATGAAAAAATACATGATGCATGCTAAGTGGTCACTAGAATGTTATGAGCCTTTACTACAGGGCACTGGGATTTAAGTGATTTTTATTTTTATGTTTTTCTTCATATTGCCTACACTGCAAATTTTATCAAGACCATGCATGGATTTGCTAAAAAAAAAATTTGAACACAATGAAAACTAAGTTTCATTGAAAATTTTGTTAAAAAATGGAAAAACATGCCTTTCCTGTTGGAAATAAGTGGTCAATCTTTTGTGAAGAAAAATATTTTTAACTTTTAAAGAGAACAAGTCTTGTTTTTAACTTGACTAGCAGGACTGCAATATGCTAATGCCATATGTCAGGGCCTCATAGATAAGTTATGCTTACCCCCGGGGAAGCTTTATCATTAGGAACATGAGGAAGCTACACTTTCGTAAATAAATTTTTATATCTGCCCTCTCTTTTCTATGTTCAAGAGAAATCGAACTCACATAACATTTCAGTAATCAAATTTTGTGAAGTAGCATGCTATATTAAAAACAAACTCCCAATTTTTGTTAATGAATTTTAAAAAGGCCACTAACAAATTATCCAAACTTGGTATCTACCAAAGGTTAAAAATTTGGCACAGCTATCTTATTTTAATAAGATGAGAAGACTTACAACAAAACATTCTTCTACAAGGAAAATCTTTTATACTCTACTAATGGAGGCTCAAGGGCAACCAGATGATCCTTTTTAAAAATACTCTGTATTATATATGAATATTATGACTTAATTGTCCTGTAATATATCAATGTAGGTAGCCATAATAAGAATTTTAAAGATACCACTTAGAAAGATGACTCAAGATAAGTCATTCTCAACAACAATACAGGATGCTGGAGTCAGAGTTCTTTTTTGGAGGGCTATTTAGAAATACTATTAAAAACTTTAGAAATATACATTCCTTTTGACACAACAATTTTATGCCCTAAGGATTTTATCCTAAGGAAATAAGGCAGTACACAAAGATCTAGTCGCCAAAGATATACAGTTGCCATCTAGTACACAAAGATACATACTACAGACTTGTTTTATAATACTGAGAAATTGTAAACAACCTAAATGCCCAATATCTAAATTATCATTAATATAAAAGAGGTGAATACACTGTGGTATACACATAAAATACAAGATTATAGTTCCCAACATTATTATTAATTGTTAAAATTTATTGTACGTTTACCATGTGTCAGATACTTCTAAGTCCTTGACATACTTCATCTCATATAATACTCATAACCCTATAATGTATGTGTTATCATTATCTTCATTTGATAGGTGAATTAATTAAGGCTATAGCTGGCAAGTGACAGAAATGGATTCAAACTCAGGTCTCTGACTTCAGAATTCATGCCTGTAAATCACTGGACAGTACTGCTCTATGAGATCAATATTTACTCATGTACTGGAGATGTACATGGTCTACTATTGAGTGAAAAAAGTTATGAGAATATCTACAGCAAGAGTCCAATTTGGGGGGAATTCTTTACACAAGCATAGTAAAGTCTAAAATAGAACACATAAGACAGTATCTGTGATGGGATTATGGGACCATTTTTTTTTCTGAGCTTTATACAATGAATTTCATGGGGAACAAAAAATGATTTAAAATGTTACAGTAGTAGCACAAATGTGTATAATCAGAAAAGAACGTTAAAAAATAAATTAAAAAAACACCTGGAGCTAGTCAATATCATGGACAGATGATTTGAAACAGTATTTTCTTTCTTTTTTTTAACTTAAATCCAAGTTAGTTAACATATAGTGTAATAAGGGTTTCAGGAATTGAATTTAGTGATCCATCACTTACATAACCCAGTGCCCATCTTAACAAGTGCCTTCCTTAATGCCCACCACCCATTTAGCCCATTCCCCCCATGCAACACCTCTCCAGCAATCCTCAATTTGCTCTTTGTACTTAAGAGTCTCTTATGGTTTGCCTCCCTATTTTTATCTTATTTTTCTTTCCCTTCCCCTATATTCATCTGTTTTGTTTCTTAAATTCCACATATGAGTGAAATCACAGTCAACTAATCTTCAACAAACCAGGAAAGAATATCCAATGGAAAAAAGACAGTCTCTTCAGTAAATAGTATTGGGAAAACTGGACAGCCAAGCAGATAAATGAAACTAGACCATTTTCTTACACCATACATAAAAATAAATTCAAAATGGATGAAAGACCTAAATATAAGACAGGAAATCATCAAAATCTTAGAGGAGAAAACAGTCAACAACCTCTTTGGACCTCGGCCACAACAAGTTCAGACTTGACATGTCTCTGGGGGCAAGGGAAACAAAAGCAAAAATGAACTATTGGGACCTCATCAAGATAAACAGCTTCTGCACAACAAAGGAAACGATCAGCAAAACTAAAAGGTACCTGACGGAATGGGAGAAGATATTTGCAAATGACATTTCAGACAAAGGGTTAGTATCCAAAATCTATAAAGAACTTATCAAACTCAACACCCAAAAAACAAATAATCCAGTGAAGAAATGGGCAAAAGACATGAATAGACACTTTTCCAAAGAAGACATCCAGATGGCTAACAGACACATAAAAAGATGTCCAATATTACTCATCATCAGGGAAATGCAAATCAAAACCACAGTGAGATACCACTTCACACCTGTCAGAATGGCTAAAATTAACAACTCAGGAAAAAACAGATGTTGGCGAGGATGTGGAGAAAGGGGAACACTTCTGCTGTTGGTGGGAATGCAAACTGGTACAGCCACTCTGGAGAACAGTATGGAAGTTCCTCAAAAAATTAAAAATTCAGCTACCCTATGACCTAGCAATTGCGCTACTAGGTATTTATCCAAAGGATACAAAAATGCTGATTCGAAAGGACACATGCACCCCAATGTTTATAGCAGCACTATCAACAATAGTCAAATTATGGAAAGAGCCCAAATATCCATCAAATAATGAATGGATAAAGAAGATGTGGTATATATATGCAATGGAGTATTACTCAGTGGTCAGAAATAATGAAATCATGGGGTGCTTGGGTGGCTTAGTTGGTTGAGTGTCCGACTCTTAATTGCAGCTCAGGTCATGATCTCAGGGTTTGTTGAGTTCGAGCCCTGCGTTGGGCTCTGCACTCATAGACCAAAGCCTGCTTAGGATTCTCTCTCTCTCTCTCTCTCTCTGCCCCTCCCCCATGCATGCTTCCTCTTTCTCTCTCAAAATAAATAAATAAAGTTAAAAAAAGAATGAAATCTTGACATTTGCAATGTAGAGGAACTAGAATGTGTTATGCTAAACGAAACAAGTCAGTTAGTGAAACAGTATTTCTAATGGGGAGACAAAAGCAAGGAATTCACCCAGTTTGCTCTAAAATAAAACAAAATACAGGGGCGCCTGGGTGGCTCAGTCGGTTGAGCATCCGACTTCGGCTCAGGTCATGATCTCACAGCTCGTGAGTTCGAGCCCCGCGTCGGGCTCTGTGCTGACAGCTCAGAGCCTGGAGTCTGCTCTGCTTCTGTGTCTCCCTCTCTCTCTGCCCCTAACCCACTCGCACTGTGTCTCTGTCTCTGTCAAAAATAAATAAACATTAAAAAAAATTAAAAAAAAATAAAACAAAATACAGTATGAAAAGAAAGATGACTAGTATATTATCAAAGAGGTAGAAGATAGCTTTGGTGCCCTGGTGTTCTGTCCTGCTAGTCTAAGGAAAGGAGAGAAGAGAGGAAATAGGAGTATGGCTTCCTGACTACAGGGAACTTTTCCCACAGTTTAATTCCACCCAGTGGGTATATGAACTGGGGGTTGGATGGGATGTCTGGTGGGCTATCCCTCCAAATGGGACTAACATTTTTCAAGCACTTTCTTACCTTGTGTGTCAGAGTCCCAGAAGCATGCAATGGCCTTTTATATATTGTGGGACCAAGGGCAGGGGCTACCCTAAGATGGCCCACTTTAGAATAAAGATTATTTTGAGTTAAAAATAATCAAGACCCAGTAGATTTAGGAAAAGCTCTTTACCTCCACCCTCCTACCCCTTACAACTGCCTATAATAATTCAGATAAAAGACCTTCTCCAGAAAGACAGCTATCATCATAGATAACTACACTACTATAAATTAGGTAGAGTGGACAGAGAGGAACCTAGCAAGGCCTCTTTGATCCAAGTTCTCTCTTTGTCCCACCATTTCTAAGTGGCCCAGCAAATATTTGTTTATTCTTCCTCAGGCTTGCATTCCTTCCCTTTGAAGACCCAGACCCCTTCTCCTTGTTCACAATGACATACATACTTCATTCTGCCTGTCTTTGGAATTTCCATGTCTTTGTGGGTTCTCCAGATGTATGCTATTAAGTTTGATTTTTCCTCCTGTTAATCTGTCTCATGTCAATTTGATTCTTAGCCTAGCGAAAAGGACCTTGAGGGGACAGGATATTCTTGCTCCCTGGTAACATGTTCCATTTTAATTTATTCAGTAAAGCCTTACAAAAAAGATAATATTCCCTCTTTATTGTTGATAAGAAATCTAAGGTCTGAAGGGGTTACTTACTACTTATATGACTTTTATTACATCATGCTGTTTCTAGGCAATAATATACACATAACACACGAGAGGGCTAAAGATGTCTGTGAACAAGAATAATGTTTTGAAACTGTGCCACAAAAAAAAAAAAAAAAAAAAAGAACAAGAACACAAACACAATCAAAGTACAGAGAAAAAGAAAATGAATTTTGTTTGAAATCGCTCTCAGATACGATGTTTTGTTTTTGAGAGGGAATATAAAGGTTTTAGAAGTAAGAAGTTGGAGGCTTTTTAGCAGCACAATGAAGACCATTCAGTAGTGGACTTGATGACTGGTCCCTGTTGCCTTGGGAGTTTCTTTACTCCTGGTCATAGAAACAGAAATCACTCATGAAGCTCCTAAAGGAAACTCTACACTTGCAATTGATATGCCAAAGAGCACAGAACTTCTCGTACAGGACTCAAATCGGTGGAAGATTTGTCTCCCCTTATAACACTGAAACTGGCTGTCTATCAATGAGAGAAAAAGATACCCATTTGTACTTCTGAGTAACTAGTTACAACTTTTCAGATACTGTCAATTATTCAATCAATGTGAAAAGCTAAAAATGATCACTTCATATTTGCCATCAAAAAGTTTCTCAAGATTTTGAAATAATGAAAAAACAAAAACTCCACAGAAAATCAAATCTATCTGTTTAAACCTTAATAACTTATTGATTGATTGATTCATTTTCCCTTTAATCTTGGGGCTGAGAAGTAAAGGGAATAAAAGTACTTCATTACTTCATAGTTGTATGTGAAAGAAATCCCTTCACAATTCTACATAAAACCTGTAGTAAGTATACTTTATTTCTCAACTGTTTAATCTAAGACATAACTACTAACTCAGTTTACCATAATCCTATAATTTGGCTATGGAATGTATTTTTAAACTCCAATCTGAATGTGACTGACACCCTAGGAAAGTATTCCAAACAAAACAATAAAATCATATAAGAAAGACCATTCAGTAGGAGGTGAGATGCAATACTCTCTGTAAGGATTCTTGCAAAACTTGTTCCTGCTAATTCCTGTAATTGCTGTATGATATACATAGAAAGATGATTTTTTAAACATGTAAAACATCCATCTAAGCATTTGACTTCTCTTATAACTCCTCTAAAGAAGGCAAGAGTCAACTAACTTCAACACTGTGACTGATCAACACAGAATTGAAACAGATGTTGTTAATGTTTATATGAATACGATTTTAAATGTTTAAGGAGCCAAATCAGAGATGGAACAATGAATGCTTCCATTTTGGGATGAACAGGAAGTAAAGATCTTCTGTAAGTTTCTTCTCATTTAAAATCATTCCAAAAACTTATCCTATTAGGTGACTGTTAGTGAAGTTGACTGCTGCATTTATGAATTTACAGGCATATATGCAAACTGAGGAAAACCTATGGTTCTAATCTCAATGCATTTCCTTTTTTTTTTTTTTAATTTTTTTTTTTCAACGTTTATTTATTTTTGGGACAGAGAGAGACAGAGCATGAACGGGGGAGGGGCAGAGAGAGAGGGAGACACAGAATCGGAAACAGGCTCCAGGCTCTGAGCCATCAGCCCAGAGCCCGACGCGGGGCTTGAGCTCACGGACAGTGAGATCGTGACCTGGCTGAAGTCGGACGCTTAACCGACTGCGCCACCCAGGCGCCCCTCAATGCATTTCTTAAAAACTCTGCAAAAATCTAGGATTGAGTAACTTAATTTTCAGAAACTCAAATGCAGTTCTCAAACATGGTTTATAACTTTTTTAACTTAAAAAGTAATAAATTCTGTAGTTTAAACTCCTTTAGAGGAAATGACATGTATGTTGCAACAGGTAGGTCAAGTTCAAGAAAATTGGGGGCACCTGGGTGGCTCAGTTGGTTGAGAACCCGACTTTGGTCCCCTGTTGGGCTCTGTGCTGACACCTCTGAGCCTGGAGCCTGTTTCGGATTCTGAGTCTCCCTCTCTGCCCCTCCCCAGTTCCTGCTATCTCTCTCTCTCAAAAATAAATAAAAACATTAAAAAAAAAAGTTCAAGAAAACTGGATGTAATACTGTATCATTAATGAAGGGAGTCTTCACTGGCTCTCCTCTGAAAGGCACTATGTTCTAATATTCCAAGATGCTTAGCACTGAAATTGTTGTTTCCATTTTATTATATCTGATCTCTGTACCTGAAATGGAACAAGAAGAAAAACTTTGTTTTAATTTTGGACTCCTTCCACAATCACACAGTTGGTATTCTGTCTGTTGAAAAGAAACAGTATTGTTTAAGATTGTTCTTTTGGTACGGGTTATACTAAAAAAATAGCAAAAATGGTTATGTTATTTATGCTTTTATAGTTCATGTTATTATATCCAATACCTCTAAATGGAGAGTACAAAGACTTAACTTACTATCTTCTTTTTGCTCTGCAGGATAAACTCATTTAAAAAATAGAAAGGTAAGAAAATGATGAAGAAACTTATTTTGAAAGAGATTCAAGTTTATAAATAACTTATAGCAAAGGATTACTTGAAATTATACAGAGGATGAGTGAGAACTTGAGTTTTAAAAGTATGTAAATAGAAAAAAACCACAAAATATAGTCCTAAAAGGACTAAAAAAACTTCCTTAAATATTAATAAACTCAGTATGTTAGACCAAAGTACTTAATTTAACCTATGAAAAGTTTTGGTAACATATGTTCAACAATGGAAAGTGTTCATCAGAATGGAACTTATAAAAGTAGGTTTATCAGAGAATGGCCTTCAAAGTGCTTTATACTTTATAGTCAGGCGTCATACTGGTGATCTCTTTCAAACTTTTAAAGGCCTCCATGCTAGATATAAACTGCTTAACAACACATAAAAAAGAGGTTAAGCTATCCAATTCCATTTATGAAACTAGTATAAAACCCTGAAACAAAAGCCTATCAAAAATAGTACAAAAAGGGGGGGGGTACCTGGGTGGCTCAGTCAGTTAAACTTGCAACTTCGGCTCAGGTCATGATCTTACCTCTGTGGGTTCAAGCCCTATGTCAGGCTCTGTGCTGACAGCTCAGAGCCTGGAGCCTGCTTCGGATTCCATGTCTCCCTCTCTCTCTCTCTGTCCCTCCCCTGCTCATGCTCTGTCTCTCTCTCCCTCAAAAATAAATAAACGTTAAAAAAAATTTTGAGGGGGGGGCGCCTGGGTGGTTTAGTCAGTTAAGCATTCCACTTCAGCTCAGGTCATGATCTCGCGGTCCGTGAGTTCGAGCCCCGCGTCGGGCTCTGTACTGACAGCTCAGAGCCTGGAGCCTGTTTCAGATTCTGTGTCTCCCTCTCTCTCTGACCCTCCCCCATTCATGCTCTGTTTCTCTCTGTCTCAAAAATAAAAAAACGTTAAAAAAATTTTTTTTAAGTAGTACAAAAAAGGGATACATAACCTAAGTTCACGTATGAATATAGATACAAAAGTCCTAGGGGTGCCTGGGTGGCTCAGTCCGTTGAACGCCGGACTTCAGCTCAGGTCATGAACTTGCAGTTCATGGGTTTGAGCCCCGCATAGGGCTGGCTCTGTGCTGACAGCTCAGAGCCTGGAACCTGCTTCAGACTCTGTGTCTCCCTCTCTTTCTATTCCTCCCCTACTTGTACACTATCTCTCTTTCTCAAAAATAAATAAAAATTAAAAAAAAAGTAAAAAACAGTCCTAAATAATAATGCAGTAACAAGCTAAATTCAATAGTATAGATAATTACTCAACATGGCTGAATCAAATATATCATAAACTCAATTAACAGTCATTACAGAGGAATAAAGGATCACAGCTGACTGTATTTTCTTCTTCATATTCTTTGGTATTTTCTAAATTTTCTGTAATAAACCTATCTTATGCCCAGAAGAAAACAAATATTATTTTTAAAAAGTTACATGGCCTGGGGCGCCTGGGTGGCTCAGTTGGTTAAGCATCTGACTTCAGCTCAGATCATGATCTCATGGTTCATGAGTTCAATCCCCAAGTTGGGCTCTGTGCTGAGGCTCAGAGCCTGAAGCCTGCTTTGGATTCTGTGTCTCCCTCTTCCTCTGCCACTCCTCACCTACACTGTCTCTCTCTCTGTCCCCAAAATAAAATTAAACATTAAAAAAAATTTTTAGGGGTGCCTGGGTGGCTCAGTTGGTTAAGTGTCTGACTTTAGCTCAGGTCATGATCTCGCAACTCGTGAGTTTGAGCCCCACGTCAGGCTCTGTGCTGATAGCTCAGAGCCTGGAGCCTGCTTCGGATTCTGTGTCTCCCTCTCTCTCTGCCCCTCCCCAACTCATTCTCTCTCTCTCTCTCAAGAATAAACACTAAAAAACTTTTTTTTTAATAAAAAAAAAGTTACATGACCCAAAATGTAAGAATGAAGAAATACATATAATGCTACTACATCTTTGGACAAAATGGGCATGCCATATGTTAAGCCATATTTATGAAGGTAAAATGAAAATTATCTATTGAGGTAAAATCCTACCTTACTACTTTTTCTGGAGTAGCCTTCCTCATTCTTTGGCTGGGAGGATAAACTAATGAGTAAGCTACACAAACTATTTAAACAATATGTTAGATTCTCCTCCCACTCTGTATATCGAATGAAGTCATAATGTGTAAATGAGGAGTCATATACAAATTAAGCTCCGTAAAGCATTATAAAGAATTAGTACATTGGTTTAAAGAAGGCATTTAGGTGGGTGGGGAATTGGGATAAAAAGATAAAGGGGATTAAGAAGTACAAAGTGCCTGGGTGGCTCAGTCGGTTAAGCGTCCAACTTCAGCTCAGGTCAAGATGTCACGGCTTGTGGGTTCAAGCCCGTGTCGGGGCTCTGTGCTGACAGCTCGGAGCCTGAAGCCTGCATTGGATTCTGTGTCTCCCTCTATCTCTGCCCCTCCCCCATTCACGCTCTGTTTCTCTCTCTCAAAAATAAATAAACATTAAAAAAAAAAAAAAGAAACACCAACTGGAAGTTATGAAATAAAGTCACAGAGATGAAAAGTAGGGCATAGGAAATATAGTCAATAACACTGTATAATCTTGTATGGTGAAGATGACGACTACACTTATCATGGTGAGCATAAACTGTTGAATCACTATGTTATACACCTGAAACTAACAGAATACTGTATGTCAACTACACTTCAATAAAAAGAAGCAGCAGCAGTCAATAGCACACATTTAAAGATTTGAAAGGAGGGTCACTCTTAGACTACTCAAAAATGGAAGTGAAACAAAAAGACTTGGAAAAATACATTCCTAACATACTCTCATGGTTAAAATCATTATAAAACCCCTTGCAAATCAAGAAAAATAACTTAGACAATTCAGAAAAGAAGAAAATAAATGGCCACTACTATTTTTTTTTTTTAACGTTTATTTATTTTTGAGACACAGAGAGACAGAGCATGAACGGGGGAGGGGCAGAGAGAGAGGGAGACACAGAATCGGAAGCAGGCTCCAGGCTCTGAGCCATCAGCCCAGAGCCTGACGCGGGGCTCGAACTCACGGGCTGTGAGATCGTGACCTGAGCCGAAGTCGGACGCTTAGCCAACTGAGCCACCCAGGCGCCCCTGGCCACTACTATTTTTAAAGGTTCAGCTGAATATTTAAAAACATATTATTTGGTAAAAATGAGAAAAAAAAATGACACCTCTTCCCAGGAAAACAGGGAGCTAGGTACTTATATATACTGCTGGTGGAAATGTAAATTGGTACAAACTTTTCAGGGGGTAACCCGAGAGTACATTCAAAAGCCTTAGATTTGTGCATGCCCTTTGACCTAGCATTCTACTTAAACAGTCACTGATTTGCAAAGATGCTACATGAATATTTACTGATCCATTATTTACCATAATGAAAAATGGAAAACAATCTAAATGCTCAACAATGAAGAACCTGCTAAAATAAATTATGATATAATAACATAAAGGAATATAATAATCTAAAATAAGTATAGACCTGGTAAGGAATAAATTAATAAATGAATAATCTTATTAAAAACAATGTTACAGGGGCACCTGGGTGGCTCAGTCCATTAAGTGCCTGGCTCTTGATTTTAGCTCAGGTCATGATGTCATAGTTGGTGAATTCAAGTGCTACATTGGGCTCTGCACTGATAGTGCTGAGCCTGCTTGGGATTCTCTCTCTCCCTCTCTCTCTGTCCCTTCCCTGCTAGTGCTATAGCTCTCTCAAAATAAATAAGTAAACTTAAAAATATAAAAATAAAAACAATGCTACAATATAATCTCATGCTGGGACAAAGGACAATAGTTACATGCATAGAGAAACAAAGGAGTACACTAAAATCTGTTGTTTTTTTTTAAGCTGGTGAAAATTGCTGATTATTTCTTTCTGTTTATCTAAATGTAGTAATTTTTTTATATCAGCATGCATTATATCATATAAAATAAAAAGATAATCAGGGTAAAATTAAGCTTAAAACAGGTAAATTAAAAGGGAGAAATTCTTTATAAAAAACTGGGTCTAATTCAGGTACTCATGAGTCCTTAACTATTAAAACTTCCCTAAAACAGAACCATGACTGGAAATCCACACATGTGAACTTCATGAATAAATTTTTAAACATCTATACTCTATCTATCATATGATATGCTTGTTTTTAGTGTATTAGAGGGGATTCAAAATTAGTGAAATACATGTAGAAGCTTTATTCTTTATAAAAGCCCATGTTTCTCATACAACTTCAGTGAAATTAAATTTCAGTAACTGAAAATGATATTATAATTATATATGCCAAGCCTGTAAGTATGCTACTCAGGTCAATCTAACCATGTACAAATTATGATTGCAGGCCAGCAAGGATTAGGCCCTAGAGGGCTAGGTACTCAGGTGAAAAACTGTTGCTCAACATTCTCTCTCCATTCCGAATCTTTTTCTTTTTCTTCTTTTGAGTTTTATTTATTTATTTTGAGAGATGGGGAGGGCAGAGAGAGAAGGAGAGAGAGAGAATCCCAAGCAGGCTCTGCAGTGGCACTGTCAGTGCAGAGCTCGATAAGGGGCTTGAACTCACTAACCATGAGATCATGACCTGAGCCAAAATCAAGAGTCAGATGCTTAACCAACTGAGCCACCTAGGTGCCCCTCCATTCCCAATCTTTTTAACTTTAAGAAAGATGTATGATGATATAATTAGACATTCTGATTTATCTCCAGGCCTGAGAGCTCAAACAGAATACTGTTTAGAGACAATTATTAAATCATTACTTAGTATGAACCTCCTATAAGAGAACATCATGTCTACAAGACAGCTGTGAAAAGAATTGCTTTACTTCAAGAAGGAAGAAAAGAGGATCAGCATTTATTGAATAACTACTATGTGGTAAACACAGTTTGGCACTATATGCTTATCATCTCTTTTTTAATCTTAACAACCCAGGGTAGATATTTAGAATGCACTGTTGGAATTCTCCTAAAGGCATTATTTAAAATACCAAGTAAAATAAACAATACAAACACAAAGACAGAACATATTCTTAATATAATACCCTGAAAGAAACAAGGGGGCAGAAGAGTTTCTGGTGAATCTTCTCCATTCTGGAGAACTGGAAATTGAGACTTAGAAATTGTCCAAGGCTAGGGGTGCCTGGGTGGCTCAGTCGATTAAGCAGCCGACTCTTGGTCTTGGCTCAGGTCATGATCTCACAGTTGTGAGACTGAGCCCCACATTGCGCTCTGAGCTGAATGTGGAGCGTGCTTGGGATTCTCTCTTCTTCTCTCTGCCCCTCCCCTGCTCATGCTCTTTCTGTCTCTCTCAAAGTACATAAACATTTTTTTAAAACCACAAAATTTTCCAAGGCTAAACCATCAGAATGTGGCAGTGCTGAGTCTGAACCAAGGATTCACCAACTACTACACTCGCAAACATTATATGTTATGACTTCATTCCCTTACCAGATACTCTAGAGTTCAAGTCAGCAATTATGAAACTTGTTAAATAAATTATTTTATCTTTACTATATAAGATACAATACTTATAAATTACAGAATAACTGAATTAATTATTGAACACTAGATTTCCCCATCCTACCAAAACTAAGCCATGTGACAAAACCATCAAAAAGATGAAATAGAGGGGCGCCTGGGTGGCGCAGTCGGTTAAGCGTCCGACTTCAGCCAGGTCATGATCTCGCGGTCCGGGAGTTCGAGCCCCACGTCAGGCTCTGGGCTGATGGCTCGGAGCCTGGAGCCTGTTTCCGATTCTGTGTCTCCCTCTCTCTCTCTGCCCCTCCCCCGTTCATGCTCTGTCTCTCTCTGTCCCAAAAATAAATAAACGTTGAAAAAAAAAATTAAAAAAAAAAAAAGATGAAATAGAATAAAGTATTTAACTTGGAAAGAGAAAAAATTTTTTTAAAAAATTTTAAACATTTATTTGTGAGAGACAGAGAGAGACAGCATGAGCAGGGAAGGGACAGAGAAGAGAGGGAGACACAGAATCTTTGAAGCAGGCTCCAGGCTCTGAGTTGTTAGCATAGAGCCCAGCGCAAGATCATGACCTGAGCAGAAGTGAGACGCTTAACCAACTGGGCCACCCAGGCGTCCGGAAAGAGATAAATTTTTAAAGATCAGCAACACAATAACACTTCATTAAAGCAATTCTTATTCCCAAGTGGGAAGCAGGCTTTCTTTAAGCATACTGAGGGCTGATCTGCTACTTACTAAGCTAGTTCCTAAGCAAATTAATACATATTATGACAATATTATTAGCTGGACTGTGTTTTTAAGGATTAAATAAAGTAAACATGCACAGTGAATTTAGCCATAAGTAGACACCCCCAAATTTTAGTTCCTTTCTCCTAGTCACAGGATGATAGGGCAGTGCCCAGCTAACCCAAATGGGAATCAGTTTCTAAGTGTTTTCTAGTGGTAGCCCCAGGGTAGCCCCCTGTTTTCTTGAAGTCACTTCAGTGGGTTTCTGTTTTGTCACTTTTCACTATGCTGTTATGCTTAGGTTCTCATGCTTTTCCTATCTCCCTCCATCAAAATCGACTGAGGGTCTCATTACCTTAGAACACTAATGGTGTCACAGAGAAATCTAGATAAATTTTGGGTTTTTTTGATGATGGTGTTTTGAACCCAGGCTCTGAGTGGGGCATTTGATGTAAAATAAATGAGAGGGCTGTGCCATGACAAGGCTTCAGAGATAAAATGGGGACAGGAAGGATCTTGCGGGAACCCACATCATGTTAAACATGTGACTATCTATTTCCACCCACTTACAAGCAGGAACTTGCCAAACTAATTAAGCAACCTTCCAATCAACCACTAAACAAAACGCTGTAATCTACTAGCACCTTGCAAATGAGGAAAATAAACAACATATAGGGAAAAAAAATAGACAATGGAATTTACATCTATAATGGCAGAAGAGTGTCAGTGGTTTAAATTTTATAGATTAATGGTTTGTAAGGGCAGAACAATAACTTTCCCTCTACCCTTTTATGTTCTTTGCTGAGACCACCTACACTAAAAAGATTAACAGAAAAGAAATCCTTAATTTCACTATGGGAACTCACAAAGATAAGAGACCTAAAAGCAGTCAGGCAATTGAATCTTATAAACCATCCTGAGCTAAGGAGAAAGGGGTAGAGGTCTGGGGCTTCAAAGGCGAGGAAGGCAATTCCAGGAAAATGAGAAGAGCAATATTTGCCTCCATGCAGGTAAATCTCTCAGATAAAAGCGCAATCTCTGGTAATAGCTCTCTTCCTGGTACACGCCCCTTTCTAAATTCTTTTAGGCAGGTAGAAGGGCAGTAAAAAGCTTTTCCTGACCCCTCTGGGTCTTGACTGGCTTCAGTTCACAATAATTCACATGACAAAGTGGCACATTTTGGGGTGGCAAACCTTTAGGTTTAAGCAGCAATGAGAGAGTAAACATAAAAATGTATAAACAAGAAAGGTAATTTAGAAAGCCAGCACTAAGCCATAGCGGAGAGAAGACTGCCACCTGCTGACACAAA
Source organism: Lynx rufus (assembly GCF_022079265.1). NCBI lineage: Eukaryota > Metazoa > Chordata > Mammalia > Carnivora > Felidae > Lynx > Lynx rufus. The sequence goes on from NW_025814856.1 coordinate 124,559,128, forward strand.
AATGGAATTGTGTAGATTTCCTTGATTGACATTTTTAAAGGTGGGGGGAACCTCAGATAAGGTTCATGGCACTGGATTTCAAATAACTTACTGTACTGAGGAGACAAATTACAATCCCTAATTTAAAAGAGAATAAGGATTAAAATTGGATTTCAGGTTCTTTATAGGCTTAATTCAGTACCTCTAAATAAGGTGATGTCTGAATTATTTTAAATGCAAACAAAAAAGAAATATATGGAAATGATTTAACAAATTGTAGGAAACATTCAAACTGCTATGATGAATTAATGATAATCCAAGATACTTTGTAAAAATTACAAAATCTGTGGGGGAGGAAAAATAATTTTGCCTATACCCTTCTAGGTTCTTGGCCAAAACTCTCCTATAGTAAGAGACAGATTAATAGGAGAAAAACAAACACAAGTTTAATAACATGCATACTTCCTGTATACATGGGAGATACCCAGGAAAACTAAGTAACTCCCTGAAATGGCCCAAACCACCATCTTCAATACCATCTCGAGTTAAAGCAAAAAGAAGATGGCAGATTTTGAGGTTACCAATCCTGTTCCCTTTTAAATCCTACAGATTTCACCTCTGCAATCCACCAATTTTCTGTCCCCTTTTTACTACTACGCCCATAGCAGTCTAGGGCTTCATTCTCTTTAATCCAGGCTTATTTTAATTCCTGCTCCTTGAGTGTGACAGAATATCGCCCCAACATATGCCTCTTTGGCACAAGGATTATTTTGAGCTGATAATTTCAGAGAAACTGTAGACACCGGAGAAGCTCTGAAAAGAGCAGAAGTTCTGTTTTGCAAGGGAAATGTACGTTTATAAAGGAAATCTCCATTTCTGTGTGTGTCTCCATCTCGGTACCAAAAGAGAAGGAAGAGAAAAATGATGAAAGCACCTCAAACTCAAATCAATGGAGAGAATGCATTTAAATCTGCACATCAACCCTTACTCAAGTTTACCATACTTTTCTTCCACCCATCCCATAACAGGCCTCTTTCATGACCTTTTCTCTTTTTGTCTTTAGCTGTAGATGGTATAATTTTAAAGCACCCAGGAGAGTTACTCATTTTTCCCAAGGTATCTCTCATGTACATGTGCTAATAAAACTTGTTTGTTTTTCTCTTGTTAATTCTAACTTTTGATATAGGGTCCCAGCACAGAACTTAGAAAGACAGAGGGAAAATTATCTTTTCCTCACACTGCTCATCTCTTGATTCTAGTTATGCTAATTTCATATACTTTAGTTACCAGATTAAGCACACTAAAATGCATTCCAGATCTTACCACTGATTATTTAAAATGAATATAACACACTCAAAGGCTCTTCAGCAAATTAATTACAAATACCTTACTACTGATAATGAAGATGCTTCTACACTGTGGTCCCAACACAGGTTTTAAAAGGTTTCTTTCAATTAACCAGTTTTTAAAAAAATAAACATGGTCATGTACTTCAAACACTACAGAACATTAAAGGATGAAAAAGTAGAAATCTCCTTCCCCAGTCTCATCCTCCCAAGTTCCACCATAACTAGTAACAACTACAAACAGCTTCTAGTACAGTTTTTCAAGAATTTCAAGTGACATACAAGCATATACATGTGTATCTCTGTCAGAACCACAACTGTTCTAGAACATGCTTTTCTCCCTAGTTACTATCTTTTAAGTTTTTTTAAATGTTAACTCATACAGATTTACTTTCTTATTTTTTAAGCTGCAAAAATATTTTATTATACAAATGCACCATAATGTAACTGATTTTGGAGTGGTGGGAGTCCAGAGCTGATGGCCAAGAAAGAATTCTTGTGACGTCTTTGGTGCAAAACGGTGATTTTCTTTATTCAAAAAAAAATTTTTTTTAATGTTTATTTATCTTTGAGAGAGACAGAGTGCAAGCAGGGGAGGGGCAGAGAGAAAGGGAGACACAGAATCCGAAGCAGGCTCCAGACTCTAAGCTGTCAGCAAAGAGCTTGATGCAGGGCTCGAACCCACGAGCTGTGAGATCATAACATGAGCTGAAGTCAGACGCTTAACTGACTGAGCCACCCAGGCGCCCCCAAAAAAGGTGATTTTACTAGAGTACAGGGACAGGACCCGTGGGCAGAAAGAGCTGCACTGGGGTTGTGAAGAGTGACTGATTATACACCTTCAGGTTGGGAGAGTGTTAGGCATAGCATAAATCTCTAAGGTATTTTGGAAACAAGGTTTCCAGGACTTCAAGGGGCTAGCTGCTATTAGGAAAAGGTCATTTATTACTGTTTAGTAAAAATTCAGTCTTGAGACCCTTTAGATGTTTATTATCAGTGGGCCACATGATTGCTATCATATATCTTGGGGGGATGGGTTATAAAGGAGGGTTCCAAAGGAATTTTTATATGTAAAGTAGACTTACAGGATCCTGGGGTGGGGGGTGGGGGAGCTGCAGTTGGGATAATGTTAAGCTAAGATTGCCTTTTGCCCTGAGCAAAGTGTCATCATTGAGGCAGCTGAATTCTTAAAGGAATGTCACTGCCTGTTTCAAGACTTGTCAATGCATTGTAGGCAGTAAGGAAACTTAATTTTTCATTTGCCTTTCTTTCCCAAAAGTAACCAATGCACTATAATTTATTTAACCAGCGTATATATCATTTCCAACAGAGTAAATGAAAGTGCCCATTTTTCTAAATGCTCCTCACTGATTTCTCTTTCCACATGGTAATTGTTTGGTAGCCCTTAATTGTGACTATTTGTGAACAATTAAACTGGATTTTTTTTTTTTAACAAATTTTGTAAACTTTGAAATTTTGCTGGGGACAAAAATTTGAATTCTTTAACTTCTATGATTCTCAAACTTTAGCTCACATTGGAATCACCTGGAGGGCTTATTAAAGAAAGTAAGGGGTGCCTGGGTGGCTCAGTCGGTTGAGCGGCTGACTTCGGCTCAGGTCATGATCTCGCGGTCTGTGAGTTCGAGCCCCGTGTCGGGCTCTGTGCTGACAGCTCAGAGCCTGGAGCCTGTTTCAGATTCTGTGTCTCCCTCTCTCTGACCGCGCCCCCCCCCATTCATGCTCTGTCTCTGTCTCAAAAATAAATAAACGTTTAAAAAAAATTTAAAAAAAATAAAGAAAGTAAAAAGATCTACGGATATGATGGTTTTTAGCTAGAAAAGATCATTGGTTCTTGGATAATTAAAGTTCTTGGATATTAAAGTATCAGGGCTCCTGGCTGCCTCAATTGGTAGAACATGTAACTCTCGATCTCAGGGTCGTGAGTTCAAGCCCCACAATGGGCCTAGCCCTTACTTAAACATAAAAACAAAAAAACACCCGAAAGGTATTATAGTATCTGGTTCAAGGGTGGCTCCATCTGTTGTGTAAATGAATTCACAACAAAAAGAATTAAAAACTCCAATGGTATCAAGAAGTATTCTGGCTAACATAAAAACAGCTCACTAGATTAGAGCTCACACTTGCTGAAGCTGATGTGGTGAAACTTGCTACATGAGGATAACACATAGGTAACATGGCAAATGTGATTTGAAAAGACAAAGTCATATGCCTGGTACAAATATCTCCACACTTGCAAATTTGGGATTCAAAATGATCTTGGACATATTCTTTGCCAATGTCAAGAGTTTAATATATTCCCCTTATTTTACAATATATATTTTATTCAGACTGGATCAATCATGATTGTCACTCTTCAAATAACACCACATCCATCAAACATTACCCAATGTAATCTCCTATTCCTTTGAATTCCACACAGCCTTTCCTTGCTATCTCTTTCACAAATTTATATTTATTCATTCTAGAAGTACTGTTAGGACTCTAGCTTTTAAGCTAGTTGTGGCACATAATTGGGAGACTAGCTTCTAAATCTTAGCATGCATAAACCCAGTGTGATGTCTCCAGAACTACTGAAGACCTAGGTATTTCAGGTATGAATGAATAAATCTTTATGCTTGTGGTGGACAGAAGAGCAAAGCTATTCTGAGTCTGTATTCTGGACTGCCGTCCAGAATGGCCAAGGACTTGTAGCAGTTGGAATGCTCTGTTTTTCCACCAGCCAACTGACCACCAGTAATCCTAGATTATATACATGCATTTATATTTGATCAAATTTTAAATCAATTTACTGAATGGCAAGTAATACAGAAAAAGAATAGGGAGTATGGTATAGTACAGTAGACTGCTTATTACCTAATTCCTCCCTTTCTTTCTTACTAATAGAATCTTAATTTTATTGCGGGGGGTGATTTCTCAGTCAAAAAAATTCCTCAGCTTCACAATTAGGGTGGCTATATGACACTGTCCTCTCTAATGACAAGTGAGGAGAAAGCTCTGCTTTACTGAAATGAGTATTCTCCTCCCTGGAAGATGGACATGTTGGGCAGGACTACAGAAGCCATTTTGTCACCATGAGAAGAGCCAAGAGAATTTCAAGGACCTCTGTCTTGATACCCATGTGCCCCCTAATTAACACCAGCAACTGCCTATTTTTTGGACTTCTTACATTAGAAAAATAAAATGTTTATTGTTTATTAAAGCCACTGATTTGGGGTCTCTGTTTCTCTTAGTTGGGTGCAACAAATAAAAAAGGCAAATATGTACCAATCTAGACCCTTAAAAACCACACATAACAGTAAACAATACAAGACAGTGTATAAATTGCTCCTTTATGAGAAATCACCAGGAAACGCCACAGGAGTTCAGGGAATATGCTTTACAAAACAAGTCATTAATTCAAAACAGGTCCTAAAAGGTCATAAATCTGTGTACTGATGTAAATTAGACAAAAATTGAGATATAAAGATATTTTCAAAAGCCTATGCAACAGCTGAGCCACTAAAGCAGTTGTGTTTAAATCTTCATTCCCCGCCCTCTCCCTTTTCTAAATATACATTCAATAGTGGGCTTTACACTTACTCAGTATAGTACCCAGAGAACATCTGATGTTACCTTAAAATAGAAGAAAGGAAGAAGTTTTTGTTAGAAGTTTATCTCCAGGAAGGAAACTCACTCAAGTTTCAAAAACACCACCAGCTATTTAAGGAGTAATTGTTGGTGTGTAGAAGGAAGCCGTGAATAAATGGGGTGCCTGGGTGGCTCAGTCGGTTAAGCATCGGATTCTTGATTTCAGCTCAAGTCATGATCTCGTGTTTGGTGGATTCGAGCCCCAAGTTAGGATCTGAGCTGACAGTGTGGAGACCTCTAGAGACTCCCTCTCTCTCTGCTCCTTTCCCACATGCTCTCTCTCTCAGCCAACAAACAAACTTCAAGAAGGAAGCCATAAATAGTTGAGATGTGTTTAAATTAGAAATCACAGTTTTAACTGGCTGTGGAGCTTCTAGTGAGGGGGAAGCCAGTGTCCATCTTGTCAGTCCAGATGAAAGAATGAACACTAGAGGGAGGTTGTATCACCCAAGGAGGCTGAACAAGCCAAGGAGGACACAGAACACATAGGCCTAGACTCAAGAAATGGGAATGCTTGCTTATCATTCAAAAGCATGTAGGAGTCCAGGGCAGGCCGCCCTGAGATGGGCCACTCTGGCAAGAAGATTATTTTGAGCTGAAGGCAAGCGAGACCCTGTGGGCTCAAGAGAAACTTTTGTCCATCCTTTAACCACATAGAAGAACTCTAAATTGGGGGATCTTTCCCAGAATAAGGAGACAAATTTTACGTGAGTGACTCATCTACGTGGCAAGGCAAACGTCTAATTACCATACAGCTGCTCTTCCTTCTGTCCTGTGAAGTGCATTCCTCTCAAGTCTCAGACCCCTATTCCCTTCTCCTGAGTTCAGAATGACATGTACACTTCATTTTGCCTGTCTTTGGAATTTTCATGTCTGGGTGGATTCCCCATACGTACGCTATTAAATTTGATTTTCTCTTGTTAATCTGTCAATTGATTTCTTGTTGATTCTTAGTCCAGTTAGAACCTTTGAGGGGTCACAGTTCAGCCCATAACAATGAGTAACATCTAAAAAAAATCATAGAATGTTAACCTTATGTAATAGGATATTAACTTAGGAATCTTCCTGTTTCGGTTCAATTCAGGGACAGGTATCATACCAAGGTGAGGGGAGAAAAATGGGGAGAATTGGCTTGATGACTCTTGGGCCCTCACCCACTTAAGAAATACAAAAGAGTGAAAAGAGTGAAGAGTTGTTGCTGTGCCCTCTGCTTCTAAGGGAATGGGGATGGTGGAGTGCTACCTTCTCACCAAGCAACAGGGGACTCTCGTGGGGTCTCCGGGAGAACCTGAAATGTGTTTTCCACCTGACCCAAGCTACAAAAGATACTCAGTGGGACAGAAGGGGCTCTGCTATGCTCCACTGGCAGCACATATACTAAACTTGGAACACTAAGGAAATTAGCATGGCCCTGTTACAAGGATGATGGCAAATTCATCAAGTATTCTATCTTCTTTATAGTTGATAACACTGTACTATATAATTGAAGTTTGCTGAGAGTAGAACTCAAATGTTCTTAGATGTTCTCACACACAAACACACACACACACGAAGATAAATAGGTAAGGTGATGGGTGTATTAATTAACTAGATGGGGGAATCCTTTCCACAGTGTATATTATATCCAATCACAATGCACACTTCAAATATTTCATAATTTTGTCAGTCATAACTCCGTAAAGCTGACATTGTTAAAAAGTGGCTTTGTTGTAATAGCCTGTACTCCTAGAGTTTGTCAGAGCCAGGGATAAGTGAATGTTTCCCACAGAGTAGAAGAGAGACCATGCAGGAGGGAACAAGCCAGAAACCTATTTATGTCCAGCCCACAAGAGCCACCTGAGAGGGAGAGACTTCAAAGGCATGAGCCTGTATGGAATGGATCACTTAAAAAAAAAATCAGGTTGAGGTAGAGTGGGGTACCAAAAAAATTAATTGCCCATATTATGGGGCTACAGTGGAAGAAGAAAAAGCCAACTTTATTTAAAGTTTATTTACGTAATCTCTACACCTAATGTGGGGCTGGAACATGACCCCCAAGATCAAGAGTCACACACTCTTCCAACTGAGACAGCCGGGTGCCCCGAGAAAGTCAACTTTAAATATCTTGCAGGCCCAGAAAGCACAAACCTATCGAGTCAAATAAGAACTCACATTTCATTACTTTCTAGTAAAAGACAGCCTTCCTCCTACCCTATTAACCCAAAAGTCTGAAGCAATGGCTAGCAGGGGAAGGAAGAGCATCAGGGAAACAGAGAGGGTGACTTCATCCTCCCATCCAATCTCAGATCACTCGCCACCATTAACTAGGGAGGGGAGGAGCCACCTGCAGTGAGCCATTGCTTTGGGGTAGTGAAGAAGTCTGTGTTAGTCAGGATAGGGTATGGGGCTATAACAACACAAAAATCTCAGTTCCTTACCACACAAAAAAGTTGATTTTTTCATTCACACAAAGTCCAATGTGGGTTCAGAGGGCTCTCCAGGGCAGCTGTCCTCCACATATTGGCTCAGTATTCCAGGCTGCTTTGATATTGTGTTGTCTCCACATCAACATGATGCTTCAGGGTTTACTCTAGTAGTAGGAAAGACTAGGGACAACTGTGTAACTGTTCATAACTATACTGGCCTGGAAGTAGCCATATCATCTCCAGACACAGTCTATTGGCCAGAATAGCAAAGCTTGCCCAAAGGCAAAAAGGGGAGAAGACTAAAAATACTGGTGATACTAGTAATGTCCATTTAGAAGTCTCACCACAGAATTAATATTGAAATCATGACTACTATATGACTAGACATTTGTATTTACAGAAATGGAACTGACTCTGACTTCGGTTCAGGTCATCATCTCACAGTTCACCAGTTCGAGCCCCGCATCGGGCTCTGTGCTGACAACTCAGAGCCTGGAGCCTGCTTTGGATTCTGTGTCTCTGTCTTTCTCTGCCTCTCTTTCTCTCAAAAATAAACATTAAAAAAAAGGTTTGTTTTTTTTTTTAAATAAAAGACTGTCTTTTACCTGAGAGTAAGCAAAAAATCATAGGTTCATCAGCATTTTCACCACTGGCAAGAAAGATTACTATTGAAAGAGGCCACAAGAAAGAAAAATAAAGGCATGTTCTATTTACATCCCTTGCATCATGTATAGTCCACATGCCAATCACATCTTTAGAAGAGATCACAGAAATCAAATTTAACTCCATTTTTCATAATAAAACCTTTAATCTTTGTCTAATTTAAAGATTATAATTCTATTTCCCTCAGTAAATATGTGAGGCTAGAAATGTTTGGTCTCCTTAGCCAGCTCTTTCTGTTTACTAAATAGTCTAATCAAATGAAGCTGTTCTCTTCCAAGAACATAATTTATTTTAGTTTTTAAACTCTACAAGGAAAGGTCTGTTTTCAACTTACTTTAATAGCAAATAGAAGAATAAATCAAAAAGATAGGCCTTAAATTTTAAAGTCAGTTTTCAACAGTGTGGAGGTTCCTCAAAAAACTAATGATAGAATATCCCTACAACCCAGCAACAGCACTACTAGGAATTTATCCAAGGGATACAGGAGTGCTGATGCATAGGGGCACATGTACCACAATGTTTATAGCAGTGCTTTCAACAATAGCCAAATTACGGAAAGAGCCCAAATGTCCATCAACTGATGAATGGATAAAGAAGATGTGGTAGATATATACAATGGAATATTACTCGGCTATGAAAAAGAATGAAATCTTGCTGTTTGGATGGAACTGGAGGGTATTATGCTAAGTGAAATATGTTAGTCAGAGAAAGACAGATATTATATGATTTCACTCATATGTGGAATTTGAGAAACTTAACAGAAGACCATAGGGGAAGGGAAGGAAAAATAAGATAAAAACAGAGAGGGAAGCAAACCATAAGAGACTTTCCAATATGAGAAAAAACTGAGGGTTGTTAGGGGTGGGGGTTTGGGGGGCTGGGGAATATGGATGATGGGCATTGAGGAGAACACTTGTTGGGATGGGCACTGGGTGTTATATGTTAGTGATGAATCATGGGAATCTACTCCTGAAGCCAAGAACACACAGCATGTAGCTAACTTGAGAATAATAATCACTAAAAAGTCAGTTTTCAGTCTTTCAATACTTTGGATTAAAAGATACACAGGGGCACCTGGGTGGCTCAGTTGGTTAGGCATCTGACATCAGTTCAGTCATGATCTCATGGTCCATGAGTTCAAGCCCTGCATCAGGCTCTGTGCTGACAGCTCAGAGCCTGGAGCCTGCTTCAGATTCTGCATCTCCCTCTCTCTCTGCTCCTCCCCCGCTCACCTCTGTCTCTCTCTCTCTCTTAAAATAAAAAACATTAAAAAAATATATGTAACACATGAAAACATACTCAACATCAGTCATCATCAGGGAAATACAAATCCAAACCATAATGAGATACCACCTCACACCTGTCAGAATGGCTAAAATTAACAACTCAGGCAACAACAGATGTTGGCGAGGATACAGAAAAAGAGGAACCCTTCTGCACTGTTGGGAATGCAAACTGGTGCAGCCACTCTGGAAAACAGTAAGGAGGTTCCTCAAAAAATTAAAAATAGAACTACCCTACAAACCAGCAATTGCACCACTAGGTATTTATCCAAAGGATATAGGAGTGAGGATTCGAAGGGGCACATGTACCCCAACGTTTATAGCAACACTACTGACAATAGCCAAAGTATGGAAAGAGCCCAAACATCCACTGAATGATGAATGGATAAAACAGATGTGGTAGATATATATACAATGGAATACTACTCGGCTATGAAAAAGAATGAAATCTTGCCATTTGCAATAAGGTGGATGGAACTAGAGTGTATTATGCTAAGCAAAATAAGTCAGTCAGAGGAAGACAAATATCATATGGTTTCACTCATGTGGAATTTAAGAAACAAAACAGATGAACATATGGGAAGAGAAGCAAAAATAATATAGAAAGAGAGAGGAGACAAACCATAAGAGACTCTTTTTCCTTTTTTAATGTTTATTTTTGAGAGACACAGAGAGACAGAGAGTGAGCAGGGGAGGGGTAGAGAGAGAGGGAGACACAGAATCTGAAGCAGGCTCCAGGCTCTGAGCTGTCAGCACAGAGCCCGATGTGGGGCTCAAACTCAAGAGCTGTGAGATCATGATCTGAGCTGAAGTCTGATGCTTAACCAACTGAGCCACCCAGGCACCCCTAGAGAGACTATTAAATACAGAGAACATACTGAGGGTTGCTGGAGGGATGTTGGGTGGGGGGATGGGCTAAATGGGTGGAGGGGCATTAAGAAGGACACTTGCTGGGAGGAGCACTGGGTGTTATATGTAAGTGATGAATCACTAAATTCTATTTCTGAAAAATTATATATATATATGTGTATATATAAGCATATATATACTTTTCTTATACTGAGATTCTTAAAACTGTAGGGAAGTTCTGTGGTGGATCACTGTAGGACAGGAAAGCTAGCATTCATTCAGAAATAACTAGTAAAAACACTTGCAAGATTTCTCCTAATATAATCCAGAAACGGGGCGCCTGGGTGGCGCAGTCGGTTAAGCGTCCGACTTCAGCCAGGTTCTGATCTCGCGGTCCGTGAGTTCGAGCCCCGCGTCAGGCTCTGGGCTGATGGCTCAGAGCCTGGAGCCTGTTTCCGATTCTGTGTCTCCCTCTCTCTCTGCCCCTCCCCCGTTCATGCTCTGTCTCTCTCTGTCCCCAAAAAAATAAACATTGAAAAAAAAAATTTTAATATAATCCAGAAAGAAGACGAATTCTTATAAAACAGCCTATGTGTATATAAACATATATACATCTGATTAAAATGTTTTTACTTTAAAATAATTGTCATTTGAAAGTGGCTGCATCTTGTAAGGAGTTTCATCGGTGCTGTCCTAATGCCCTGATGGCTAACCGCATACATTTTAAAATTCTCTTTTTTTTAAAAGCCACATTTAGCACTTAAATTTGTACACTGCTGTTTTTTTAATCACTAACACTTAGCTTTATTTAGTTTCAAGCACTGGGTTTTACTTTTATTTATTTTTAAATGTTTACTTATTTTTGAGAGACAGAGAGACACAGAGAGAGAGAGAGACAGAGAGAGAGAGAGAGAGAGAGAGAGAGAGAGAGAGAGAGAGAGAGAGAGATGGTGAGTGGGGGAGGGGCAGACACAGAATCTGAAGCAGGCCCAGTCTCTGAGCTGCCAGCACAGAGCCTGATGTGAGGCTTAAACTAATTAACTGCAAGATCATGACCTGAGCCAAAGTTGGATGCTTAACCAACTGAGCCACCCAGGCACCCCATGGGTTTTACTTTTATAAAGCAAAAATTACAGTTCCTACTATTTCCCTAAAATTTGATTAGATTCCTTAACTTACAATGCTTTGACTTATAATTCTCTGACTTTACTATGGTGAGAGACTGATATGCATTTAGTAGAAACTATACCTTGAATTTTCATCTTTTCCTGGGCTACTAATGGGTGGTACAATACTCTCTCCTGATGTTGGGCAATGGCGGTGGCCACAGCTCCGTCAGCCATGCAGTCACAAGGATAAACAACTGTTACACGGACAACCATTCTGTTTCATACAAGTATTTTGTTTTTCACTTTCAGTAAATTATATTATATATTCAACACTTCACTATAAAAAAGGCTTTGTGTTAGATGATTTTGCCCAGCTGTAAGCCGATGTAAGTGTTCTGAGCATGTTTAAGGTAAGTTAGGCTAAGCTATGACATTTGGTAGCTATATTAAATGCATTACAGACTTATTGTAGTTTCAACTTAACAATGGGTTTATAGGAACATAACTCCATTGTAAATCAAAGAAGACGTGTATTGTTAATGCTTTTATATTTACGCTAAATGAATATGAAAGTAGGTAAGTGCTGTCTGAAAAGAATAAAATATGGAAGCAGTGACGATGAATAAAAATCAGCCAAGTAAAAAACAATAAAGCCATCATGTATCATTCAATTTAAAAAAGTTGTATGGAGGTGCCTGGGTGGCTCAGTCGGTAAGCATCCCACTTCACTGACTTAAGCTCAGGTCATGATCTCACGGTTTGTGAGTTCGGGCCCTGCGTCAGGCTCTGTGCTGACAGCTCAGGGCATGGAGCCTGCTTCGGATGCTGGGTCTCCCTCTTTCTCCCCCTCCCCCGCTCGAGCTCTCTTTCTCTCTCTCTCTCTCTCTCTCTCTCTCTCAAGAATAAATAAATATTAAAAAAAAAAAAAGTTGTGGGGCACCTGGGTGGCTCAGTCAAGTTAAGCACCCAACTTCTGCTCAGGTCATGATCTCATGATTAGTGGGTTTGAGCCCCACATTAGGCTCTGTGTTGACAGCTCGGTGCCTGGAGCTTGCTGTGGATTCTGTGTCTCCCTCTCTCTACCCCTCACCCACTCATGCTCTGTGTGTGTCTCTCTCTCAAAAAAAATAAACATTAAAAAAAATTTTTTTTAAGTTGTATATAAAAAAAACCTGTATGAAAGATATATATGTTTACATTTCCCTCCTTCAGAGTATATCTCTCAAAGCCTAAACATTGTGTTCAAATGGGTTTCTCTGGCTGGTAGGAAACTAGCAATAAATACTTAAGCTTTATTCCAGAATCTTTTTTTTATTAGGAGTAACCAAAAGGGCCGCAAAAAGAACAGGTCCTATCTGAGCAGGAATGTTTGATTAGAATAGTGAGTTAAAACTCAGTAGCAAGTGGTAAGTGATGGTCAATAGCAATGAGGAAGGACTTGAAACCTGCAAGAATTTAAGAGAGGTGGGGGAATTCTTTCCTTAAAACAATTCATCACCAATAGTAGTTTCATTTGTGCAAAATTCTACTGCATATGTATCAACTTCTATACACATGCTTGGCAACTTTAATCTTTTCAGTCCAGTTTATAAAAATTCAAGCCATCCTTACTGAGGATAATTAGAGTAGTTTTTACAATGAAGGCTTAGGAGAGATAAAGATAGAAAATAATACCAGTGGTTAGAAATTATGCCCTAATTGAGTTCATAAGGAAAAAAATGTAGGTTATGAGAGTGGCTGATAGTCTGTGTTTTGGTATAATAATTACATCTACTACTTATTAAGCAGTTACCATGAGTTGGATATTATTAAATTACATTTATCTGTTTTTATAAACACTTCTGACCCCAAATGTGTGGGTTTTCTTCCTCACACCAACAATCTTCCAACTCTTCCAACAATTCAATACAATTCTGACACTATCTAGAGTTAGTGTCTGATCCCGCGAGATAAGGACTTAGTCCACAAGTCTGTCCCCACTTCAGATGCCAGTCACGAGTCCCAGGTTGCCAAACATACTTCCGATGGACTGGGTGTAAATTTGAGGATTTTTATTTATTTATTTATTTTTTTTTTTTTTCAATATATGAAATTTATTGTCAAATAAATTTGACAGTGCTCATCCCAAAAGGTGCCCTCCTCAATACCCATCACCCACCCTCCCCTCCCTCCCACCCTAAATTTGAGGATTTTTAAAACCACCTCCTCAGGTTCCATAATTTGCAAGAATAACTCACAGAACTCAGGAGAGTGCTTAATTACTATTACAGGTTTAATATAAAGAATTTAACTCAGGGGGCGCCTGGGTGGCGCAGTCGGTTAAGCGTCCGACTTCAGCCAGGTCACGATCTCGCGCTCCGCGAGTTCGAGCCCCGCGTCAGGCTCTGGGCTGATGGCTCAGAGCCTGGAGCCTGCTTCCGATTCTGTGTTTCCCTCTCTCTCTGCCCCTCCCCCATTCATGCTCTGTCTCTCTCTGTCCCAAAAATAAATAAACGTTGAAAAAAAAAATTAAAAAAAAAAAAAAAAAGAATTTAACTCAGAACAGCCAAATGAAAGAGAAGCATAGGGCAAAATACGAAACACTTAAAGTTAGAGGTCTCTATAGACATCTGGTATGTAGGTAGGTTTGATTAAATAAATTATTGGCCAGGAACTCCAACCCCTTCTCCTCACAGAAGGGAGAGGGGGTTAAAAGTTCTACTGCTCTAATCATGTCTTGATCTTTCAATCAACCAGCCCACATCGTGAAGCCATCTTGGGGGCCCCCAGCTACCAGTCCACCTCATTAACATAGAAAAGACTGTTAAAGCTTCCCAGAGTACAAGTGTTTTAGGAGCTGTGTGGCAGGAACCTGGGACAAACACCAAATATATATTTCTTATTGTATCACAGATAAAACAAGAAAAATCCGAGAAACTGTTACAGTCAAGATAAGGACACATGATGACAAAATGTATGCGGTGCCCTGGATGGAATTCTAGGACAGAGAAGGACATTAGGTAAAAACACAGGAAATCTGAACAAAGTACGGATATTTAAAGATGTATGAATATTTGTTCATCAATTTCAACAAATGTACGATACTAATGTAAAATGTTAGTAATAGGGGAAACTGGTTGGGACTCTACTTATTTGCTCAATTATTTTGTTAATGTAAAATTGTTCTAAAATAAGTATTTAATAATGAAGTATATTGACTATGAGAAATGGTTTCTCTTCTCTCTTCTCTCTGAACATCCTGAGCATGTCTTCTGACAGGCTTCCTCTGTATATTTATCTCGCTGCCCTAAAGGACCTTTCAGCTGTAGCAGTTTCAGCCCACTAGCCACACCTTTGTGTCTTTTAGTTAAAAATTCTTAAGGCAATGCATAATCTAAGCCCAGTGCCAGAAGTCATTTGCTTACCTACCAGCTAACAGGCCCACCCTGCTTAGCTAGTTACTGCTGGTTCCATTATTTGTGACCAGTTTAAGCTATGTCCACTAGACATTCACAGGTTTGTACAGATTCTCTAGGGTGGGGGTTTGAAAGATGGGGTAGGGGATAGGCAGAACATGACCCCTAAAACACAGCTGTTACAAAGAGATAAAACTAAGATTTGAACCCAAATTTTCAGAATCCCAATCAAATGTTTATTCCCTTTGAAAAAGTAACCTATTAAAATTACAAATTAGAAAAAGAGCTCTTTCAACGTTTTCCTTTTAAAAGCTACTAGCAGGCTGCACATATATCACACTCTGAATTGATATAACATATTATGTATACATACGTATATGTAAAGACTAATTTCTATACTACAAATCATAAGTTGGTCTGCCTGATGGGCTTTTATTATTTTTCACAAAGACAGCAAATAGTTCTTAGGATGGTATCACTGTGGGATTTTATGAAAGCATTGATTTTTAACTCTACTTGGTTTAGAGAAGTGATATAACAGACCAATCCATAGTTTACACACAGTAAGGTATGGCAGTTAGTTCCCCTCCCCTACCACATGGGTTATAAATTTTTGGTTTGGAACAAAAGGAAACTCCCACAGTTCTATAAGCAGGGCAGCAACAATAAAATGAAATTTCTGAAATAAAAATATTTGCTGGGTATAGAGGTGAAGAAAAAAAATAGGGGTTCCTGGGTGGCTCAGTCAGTTAAGCATCCGATTTCAGCTCAGGTCATGATCTTATGGTTGGTGAGTTCGAGCCCTGCATTGGGCTCTGTGCTGACAGCTCAGAGCCTGGAGCTTCAGATTCTGTGTCTACCTCTCTCTGCTCCTCTCCAGCTCACATTCTATGTGTGTGTGTCTCTCTCTCTCAAAAATAAACATTAAAAATAATTTAATTGTAGCAATAAACAAAACTTATCAATATTAGTGGCATATGAGACATGGGAATTGACATATCTTATAATGTTAGTTATGGAAGAATATTTCTGAATTCAATCTGGGGCCAGCAGGACAGTTTCCTTAATCAATTAGAACATGTAACTGACGCTGAAGTATTCCAAGTATATGAACCTAAAATGATCTTACTTAATATGGTGGTAGACTGTCAACTTAACTTTTCATGAATATTTGACCCCAGATGTTCATGTGCATAGCACATTATTGTGAGTAAACATGGGATTATGCACTCCAGTAAGCACGTTAAAACGCAACTCGGTGAGTAACTTGTCTTGGCGAATGGGTTTTAAATAAAAACAACAACTAAAAACATCCCCAATTTTGAAGCAAATATTGTTTATAATGTACCTTAAATAGGTACATTCTTGAAACACTCTTACAATAAAATTGGAAATAAATTTCTAAAAAAATATTATGCAAGAGGTTTGGGGGAAAAAACGAACACAAAGATACTTCCTGGCAGTTTGAGACAAGAAGAAATAACACTCAAATACAAAATAAACTATTCTGAATTCCAACTGGGTTAACTGGCATTGTTCCAACCACTGAGAAGTTACACCTTTTCATAATTTAAGTCATTCTAGCCAGGGTGCAGAAACAACTCTGTCCGAATTGGATTAGTCACAACGGTTTGGCTGCAGGAATTAGGGAACAACCAGTCTAGAACGTTCAGTTTATTTCTTGAGAAACGGGTTTGGCGGCAGGAGGTGGCTTATTTCCGAATCACCTATTTGCTGCCTTTCTGTTTCAAATGGAGACATAGCCAAGGCAAGAGGAGTGACACCACGGAGGGTCCAGACCGGGTCACTGGCCCCCGGGTGGCCGCTCGTGGGGTGAATGGGTCCCCAGCGTGCCCTGTGCATTCCAGAAGCGCCCGCGCGGGAAGGTAAGGCCGGACGGAACACCCTGCGGCCCATCAAGCGCTTGGGCGCACCGAGCCCCGTACTCACCATCTCGATGATCTTGGTCTTCCGCCCTGTCTTCCTCTTCAAGGTGAATATGTACTGGGCCAGTACCACCCCCGCCACCAGGGCGCACACACTGGCGCTCGCCACCGCGCCCATCCTCGCCACGGCCGCCCGGTCCATGAATGGGGGTGTCCTGCTTATCCGGGCCGGAAAAGAAGAGGTCGCTGAGCTGCTGCGGTCCGCAGAGAAGCCCGGACGCCCCGCCCGGCCTCTCTGCAGGAGCCCCGCCCCCGCCCCCTCCTGCCTGAGCTCCGCCCCGCGGAAAGCCCCGCCCCTGTGAGCGGACACAGGGACGGGTAGGCTGGGAGGGGCGTGGCCTGCTTCCCCAGCCGAGGCGCCGGGTCGGTTTTCCTCAGACACTCCGTTTGAGGAAGTATCCTTGAGAAAAAGGAATGGTATTAATTATATCTCTGCTAACGAGGACCAGCAAGTCTTGGTTCACTCCAGGCCCGTCCGGTAGAAATCTGATTCTAACCACTACCCACGCAGAAAAAGTCTTCTGCCTTCCGCCCTCCTCAGCCGTTTAGGACTACAGCCCCCAGAAGGCCTCGGCAGTGGTATGTGCTATGACAAACTGCTGAACATCAAAAGAAACAGTAAAAAGGCCACCTATAGGGGCGCCTGGGTGGCTCAGTCATTTGAGCATCCGACTCTTGATTTTGGCCCAAATTATAATCCCAGGGTTGTGGGATGGAGTCCTGCTTCAGGCTCAGAGCTGAGCCTGGAGCCTGCTTAAGATTCTGTCTCTCCCTCTGCCCTTCCTCCCCTCCCTGCACTCTCTCTCTCAACAACAAATTCAATTTTAAAAATGGGACAAAAGACTGAAAAGAT
Organism: Lynx rufus; assembly: GCF_022079265.1. Taxonomy (NCBI): domain Eukaryota; kingdom Metazoa; phylum Chordata; class Mammalia; order Carnivora; family Felidae; genus Lynx; species Lynx rufus. The sequence goes on from NW_025814856.1 coordinate 124,576,604, forward strand.
GCTCAGCATCACTAACCACCACGCAAATGCAAATCAAAACTACAATTAGATACCACTTCACACACATTAGGGTAACCATTATTTTTTTCAAAAGACAATTACAAGTGTTGGTGAGAATGTGAAGGAATAGGAACTCTTGTACACCGTTGTTGGAAATGTAAATTGGTGCAGCTACTATGGAAAACCATAGACATTCCTCAAAATTTTAAACTAGGAAAAAAGAATAGAATTACCATATGATCCAGCAATGTGGATATATATCCAAAAGAATTGAAAGCAGGTACTCAAATATCAGCACTCCCATGTTCATTGCAGCACTGTTCAGAATAGCCAAAATGTGGAAACAACTGAAATGTCCATCAACAGATGAATGAATAAAGAAAATGTGGCATATATATTGAATGCTTTGCTATTCAGCCTTTAAAAAGGAAGACATTCTGCAGTATTCAGCAATACTGATGAACCTTGGGCACATATGCTAAGTGAAATAAACCAGTCACAAAAAGACAAATACTTCATTGTTCTACTTATATGAGATAGTCAAACGGTTAGAAAGTAGAATGGTGGTTCTGGGGTTGGGGAAAGCAGAAGACAGGTAGTTGTTCAATTGAGTACTGAGTTTCAGTTTTGCAAGGTGAAAAAGGTTCTAGAGACCTTAGACAAACAAAAATAGTTAACACTACTGTATATTCTAATATGGATAAATCGGTAAATTTTATGTGTTTCATAGCACAATTTTTAAAAAATTTTTTTTTCAACGTTTATTTATTTTTTTTGGGACAGAGAGAGACAGAGCATGAACGGGGGAGGGGCAGAGAGAGAGGGAGACACAGAATCGGAAACAGGCTCCAGGCTCTGAGCCATCAGCCCAGAGCCTGACGCGGGGCTCGAACTCACGGACCACGAGATCGTGACCTGGCTGAAGTCGGATGCTTAACCGACTGCGCCACCCAGGCGCCCCTCATAGCACGATTTTTAAAAATGTGCAATGACAACAGGGTAAAGATGGTTTGAAGTTAGGCAGTGTCCGCCTCTGCTGTCCTTTTCTGCTACATTCCACTCACTGCCTCTTCAGTCATTTCCTCCTTTTTGTAAGCATCAGGACTTATTCTCACCTGCCTGGTCTTTTGCAAGGGACTGATGCAGTTTCCTCTACTGATCTCTATGGGTGACACAGAAGGGATCCAGAGAGGTTCTTTGGAGCTGGTGGTGCTGCCTGGTGAAGCTCTTTTTTTTTGCCTGGGACGTGGAACAAATTGGAGCAGGGGAATAAACAAGAGGGAGCAGTGAAGCTACAGGTTGCTTTTCTCTGTGCCCTCCATTCCTGATCTGGGACCCTGGCAGGAGTTCTTAAAGGTCAATTTGTGGGAAGAGCATTCTTAGAAATGTAAAGGAGGGCCTACCTGATCAGGCATCTGGTAAGAAAGCAAGTCTGGAATTAAATATCAGGTACATGAGTGTGCTTTCTGTGTCTTGTTTTGTGGGAAAGATTAATTCCCTGATGCCATAAAATGATTTGAGGGATATAGAGTGATCAGTTTCTCAGGAAGGATGTTAGCCTTTTTGTTCATTTTAATATAAGCACAATATATGTGAGACCCTGTAACTATATCTGAGAAAAAAATGACACAAATTTTAAAGTATTCCATTGAGGAGTGTATGTGCTGCTTGAGCATCCTTCCCTGTGACCTACACTCAACAAGTCCCCAGCAAATGGTAAAGCAAATTTCATAGGCTGAAAATTTCCTTTTGTGTACAAAGGGAAAATGTTTTGTGTTTGCTTTGTTTGAACCAAATTATCTTTATTAATCCTGTTAAAGACAAGGATATTTAGAAACCTTCAGTAAGTTCTTTCAGATATACTATCAGTTCCATCTTGAAGCCAAAAGGGAAATCTATGTTGTGATTTTTAATTTTTAAATTGTTATTATTTTTAATTAGGTAAGCTCTACAACCAACATGGGGCTTGAACTCATGCCCCCAAGATCAAGAGTCACATGCTCCTCTGACTGAGCCAGCCAGACACCCTATGTTGTGATTTTTAAATCTACCAATTTCTTTTAAGTGTAGTTTTATTTATTTATTTATTTATTTATTTATAACGTTTATTTATTTTTGAGAAACAGAGAGTGAGTGAGCTGGGTAGGGGCAGAGAGAGAGAGGGAGACGGAGAATCCGAAGCAGGTTCCAGGCTCCAAGCAGGTTCCAGGCTCTGAGCTGTCAGCCCAGAGCCTGATTTGGGCCCAAACCCATGAGCCGTGAGATCATGACCTGAGCTGAAGTTGGATGCCCAACTGACTGAGCCATGCAGGTGCCCCTAAATCTACCAATTTCTTTAAAAAGGAAATTAATGGTACGAAATCTTTTAACAAATGAGATTTTGTTATTTCTACAATTACCATTGTAGTCTTTGATTGGGTTAATTAGCTTCTGAATGAAACCAAAAGTAACTTAACTGTACACCAAAAAAGTAATTTGGTAGCCTGATGGAACACAGATAATGATATAAATAGGGTAAATAGGAAGGTTGACTTAAAATTTCATCTCCCTTGCCAACTTTAAGTTCCACTAATTTCTGCCTTGTCTTACTTTTTTCTAATGGCTTCATTATTTATCACTCTTTATATCTACCCTGGCTAATGTCATGGAATACATTTGAACTGGGAGTTTGGTTGCTGCAAGATTCTTGAACATTGGTTGGAATGGGTTTGGTAATTCTATCTCAGTTTTAAATTACACTAAAAGAGCCCAAGTGATTTGAAGTGGGTCCAGGGAAAATATGAGAATATCAACATTGATTCTGCGTTATCAGAGGATTCAGAGTGAGCTAGGAGATATTTCAGGCTGGAAAGTTGGGGAACATTCTGGTCTGGGTGGCAAGGGAATGATGTATATTTGGTGGTCCAATAATAGCACATATTACAATGTTCCTATGCATCTGGAGTACACAAATGAGAATATGGGGACATTAAATACTGGTACTTCTCTTTCAAGTAGTTGATCTTAAAAAGATCAGTAAAGGTGTATTTTTTAAGTTTTTTTTTTTTAAGTGTATTTATTTTGAGAGAGAGAGAGGGAGAGAGAGAATCCCAAGCAGGCTCATCCACTGTCAGCTCAGAGCCCTATGCGGGGCTCGATCCCACAAACTGTGAGATCATGACCTCAGCCAAAATCAAAAGTGGGACACTTGACCAACTGAGCCACCCAGGTGCCCCAATAAAGGTGTATTTTAAGGGTTTATTGCATTTAAGACTCATTGCCAGATCTGAAAGTTTAATCATCTGCTGATCTGCATGGTTATATAACACAATTAGCAATAATAAACAATGCAAATGTTTTTCAGAAACTCTTCCATATATGTTCATATTCATTTCACATTTATTTATCTGCTATGTATTTTTTCTTCAGTTCTACTTCTTAGCATAAAGAGAAGACATTGGTTGGAAGTATCTTGGAAGTAAAAACTTCCTTCCTTCCTTTTTTCTTTCATTTTTTACAGTTTTTTTCTTTTAATTTTCATTTTGAAATAATTTTAGACTCCTATAGAAGTTGCAGACATGGGGCGCCTGGGTGGCGCAGTCGGTTAAGCGTCCGACTTCAGCCAGGTCACGATCTCGCAGTCCAGGAGTTCGAGCCCCGCGTCGGGCTCTGGGCTGATGGCTCGGAGCCTGGAGCCTGTTTCAGATTCTGTGTCTCCCTCTCTCTGCCCCTCCCCCGTTCATGCTCTGTCTCTCTCTGTCTCAAAAATAAATAAACGTTAAAAAAAAATTTTTTTATAAAAAAAAAAAAGAAAATATCCATTTAAAAAAAAAAAAAAAAGAAGTTGCAGACATAGTACATAGAATTCCCTTGTGCCTTTCACACAGGCTTTCCCCAGTGATACCATTTTACAACTATATCTTATAGCCCAATTAAAGTAAGTTGACATTGATATAACTTGGATCTCATCAGTTTTCACGTGCACTTTCTTTTGTTGTTGTTATACAGTTCTAAGAAATTTTGTCAGGTGATAGGATCCAGAAGCAGGATCCATCATCATCCCAAAGAAGTTCCCTTATATGACCACTTTATAGTCACATTCTCACCCAAAACCAACCCCTGGAAACCACTGATATATTTAGTGTAATGTCCTTATTTAGGCTTCATCTAATTTCTGTGTATCAGTGCTTCATTTTTTTTTTTTTTTTTTTTTTGCTGATTTGTATTCCATGATATGGATATACCAGTTTCACCATATACCCGTTACACACTGAAGGGCATTTGGTTTTGTTTTTGTTTTTTTTTTTCTTGAATGTTGCTTTCGAAAAACCATGAAAAGGACATAGCATCAAGAATTAACATTCATTGGGTACGTAATAGTGCCAGGTTGAATAGTTTTATTGAACTCAATCTGCAGCCTTACTTTGTCTCCCCTCCCTGGAGTCTGTGCGGTACGACTGAAAGTTCCAACTTTCTAAATACCAATTTGGTCTTCTAGTGACTAGCCTTCATCCGTACTATCTAGAGGCTCTATCCTGAGCCACTTCATTAGCATACACTTTTTGTGTGGTTCAAAGGGGCTTGTTATGAATAACAAAAACACTCTTCGCTAAGGAAATAACTAGAGTGTTTAGGAGCCAGAAACCAGAGACAAAGACAACATGTATGTTTTTCTTTAAGTACTTTTTTTTTTTAATGTTTTATTTATTTTTGAGACAGAGAGAGACAGAGCATGAACAGGGGAGGGTCAGAGAGAGAGGGAGACACAGAATCCGAAACAGGCTCCAGGCTCTGAGCTGTCAGCACAGAGCCTGACGCGGGGCTCGAACCCACGGACTGTGAGATCATGACCTGAGCCGAAGTCGGACGCTCAACCGACTGAGCCACCCAGGCGCCCCTGTATGTTTTTCTTATACAGGCCATGGATCTGTAACAAAAAAGATTATAAGAATTAAAAGATACTAACATATTACTAGAGTCCATTCAATAATTAATAATTAGTCCAGTCCATTATCCTTTCATTTGAAAATGTCTCCCAGGGCGAGGCTTCTCAGGTTTATAGGCACACATTCTAGATCTTAACTGTTGTAAAACCAGAAATGGCTTCATCCTTTCAGGCAACTAGTACGTGTAATGGAGCTAAGAGACAAGGTTATCTTTTATTCTGATCTACTTTCCAGGTATTAATGTAATATTGGATTTCCGTCACTTACACAACTCATTTACTCATTTATCCTCAGCTACTGTTCCTCCTTCTCTCCATTTATACCCAAACTTTTCCACCTTCTGAAAGTTACGTTGGGTCACTGTGCCAGTCTGTACTGCAGGCAGCAGTTCTGGTTTGGTAGGCACCTCCCCATCAGTCCATCCCCATTCATACCATAGGGTATGAAGACACTTGGAGCCCTCCAGCCAACCTAGTAGTTTACTAGCTTTTGTAAACATCCTTAGCCTGTATGATTGACTAATTAAACCTTTCTTTCTATATCTATAGATCATGCATTCTTTCCTAAAAAAAAGAACAGAGACCTTCTATACATCACCAGACCCTGTTGTACCACTCCCGGGCAACAAGGAACCAGACTCCCTTGCACAACCTCTGAGCACCAAAATAACATCTGTAGCTAGTACCACGAGTCTGCACATAATCAAGAATTGTTACAGACCACTGCACTCCCTTAACTGATTAACCGCTTTAAAAAATCTCTGGGCTGGGCAGAAACCTCAGAGTTGGCATTTGGACAGGTCTGCCTTCTCTCCAGGTGGCCATTCTCTCCTGAATAAAGCTCATATTTCTTTCCAATCAAAACTAGTCTCTTGTGTATTGGCTTTTTGAGTGAAGGGCAGTTGAAATTGGGTTTCAGTAACAGGTAGAGTTACATAGGTACAGAACTGGTGGACTATTTTTACCACCAGGGAATATAGCTGCATTCACTATTAACCTTAATTTTGCCAGACAGAATGAAAGCACAATCCTCCCCTATCAGGCCCTTAAGGAATTCTAACATAATACCTTAAAAAATTTTTTTTAATGTTTTATTTTTGAGAGACAGAATGTGAGCAGGGGAGGGGCAAAGAGAGAGGGAGACACAGAATCTGAAGCAGGCTCCAGGCTCTGAGCTGTCAGCACAGAGCCCAACTTGGGGTTCAAACTTGTAAACCGTGATATCATGACCTAAGCTAAAGTTGAACACTTAACCAACTGAGCCACCCAGGCACCCCAATAATGAAAAAAATATAGTTCTAGTCTTTTGCCTTGGGAAGAATTGCACAGTCCTACTAGCATCCTCCCTCAGATGCTCATAGCCAGATCTACCAGAAAGACAAAGGAATCTATCTAGGAGGGATACTCCCCTTCATTTTGAATGTAAGCACACACTCATGCCTATCTTCCTTCACACCCCCTGATTTAAACAACCAATTTTCAATTGCGAATTCCAATTCTCTATTCACTATTTGTATGTTTAGTAAGTAAGTAAGCTCTACACCCAATGTGGGGCTTGAACTCATGACCTCGAGATCAAGGGTCACATGCTCTACCAACTGAGCCAGGTAGGTGCCCCTCTCTTTGCCCATTTTAGAGATTATGGGCTGTAAAGCATTTTCTTTGGTCTGAAGAAATATGATTCAAAAAAAAATATGATTCAGTGGTCCAAATTTGGTGTAATATCCTCTGTTCAGATTCTATTACTCTGATACATTTGCTTTGAACACTGGTTAAGCAAAGTCCAGCCCCAAAACAGTGTCCATTCTTATCAAGACCCATCTGTAGCCCCAGGGGGCTGGGCATGTCTGACTTGTCAGCCATGCTCAAGGCCTTGCCATTGGGAATCTGCCACATAGCTATCCGCAGTCTCTGACTCTTGGTTGGCAAACAGAACAGTCCTTATTGACATTTCGTACCTCAGAGGGCATGAAGGAATAGGTCTACATTCAGCCCATCTCTGCATTGCTGCAGTCCCCTCAACACCCACTCATTGACTCAGGTGGCCACCACAAGCAAACACACAAGGATATCTACTTGTCAATTTCAATTACTTTCAGAACTTGGAACCCTCTGGTTTCAATGATTTACATTTTTTGCCCTCCTCCGGTGTGCACTACTTTCTTGGTGAGCAGAGGTTTTAGAAGTACTTTCTAGGGGCATGTGGGTGGCTCAGTTGGTTAGGCGTCCTACTTAGGCTCAGGTCATGATCTGTGAATTCGAGCCCTGCGTTGGGCTCTTTGCTGACAGCTCAGAGCCTGGAGCCTGCTTCAGATTCTGTGTCTCCCTTTCTCTCTGCCTCTCCCCTGCTTGTACTCTTTCTTGCTCTCAAAAATAAACATTAAAAAAAAAAAAGTACTTTATGTTGTTCCAGAATAATTATTCTATTTGGGGATGGCTTTGAGCCTATGGACTAAGCTGGGACCAACTAATATTTGAGCTTGGTCCAGCATCAAGGTCCAATCCAGTATTCTCTTTTATTTTCATTTTAGCTATTACAGCTGACAACAACCAAGATGTTGTATATTTCGCATTTTTCTTATTAGTCTTCATTTCCTTATGCATCAAGTGAGCCAACTCCCTGGAAATTGAGTCCATCCCTAAATCCCACTGGTACCTTTTAGTTTAGCAGGACAGCTCTGTTCTGTACCACAGGTGACCATATGGTCAGTCAGGAATCAAAGATAGCTCATCACTGACATTTTGTGCATTCTCTTCCCAAACTGTAGGTTTATCTAAGTGAAGGAAGTTCTAGTGAATCTCACCTTTTTTTTTAACACCAAACGTATATTTTTATTTTTTTTAAGTTCATTTATTTATTTTGAGAGAGAGCGAGAGTGGAGGAGGGCGGAGAGAAAAGGAGAGAAAGTGAATCCCAAGCAGACCCCGTGCCGCCAGTGTGGAGCCTGATGCGGGGCTCAAACCCACAAACTGTGAGATCATGACCTGAGCCACCCAGACATGCCCCCCAAATATATATATTTGAAACAACCAATTCTCTACACCAACTAGGTTCAATTGAATTGGACAATTCAATTCTGACAACACCCAGAGTTAGTGCACTACCCGTAAGACAGCCCATAAGACTGCCCTGACTCAGATGCCAGTTTTGAATGGGGTGGCCAGGCCACAAAACTTCTGCCCAGCCAACTACCAATTTGGTAGTTCCTACCACCACCTCCTCAGGTTTGCAAATTCACTAGAACTCACAGATCTCAGTAAAGCACTTTACTCATATTTACCAGTTTATTATAAAGGACACAGCCAAATGGAAGACAGAGCTAAGAAAAGGTATGGGGTTTGGGGATGGCACAGAATGCCCATGCCCTCTCTTGATGCATCACCTTCCTGCCATATCAGTATATATACAAATAGTCAATTTTTCTTCATATCATTTCTCTTGCCTACTATGAACAGAGTCGAATTTAATGGAAAAAGGATACACCAACCCCAAAGCTCTCTCAATCTCCTGGTTCAAGTTTATTTTTTGTTTTTGTTTTCCCACTCAATCTTCAGCAACCTTCCCCCTCCCCCCTGCCAGGAGGTGGAAAGGGAAATTTAAAGCTCTAATCTTGTTTGGTCTTTTTGGTGACCAGCTTTCACCCTATAGTTATCTAGGGACCTTACTCTTCTCTAGAGAGAGGTATAGGTTTGTGTTGCTTCTTACACATTAGTTTGCTGGAATTCAAAGAAAAATATGAGGTTTGGCTTAATTTGTTAAAAACCTACATCTGGTGAGGGTAGAGCTAGTAAAAACATTTTGAATTAAGAAATTTTATGTTTCATAATACTGTACAAGAATAATCATATTCCCTTTTGTTGGACCAATCATACCAGAAAGCATGAATTATGCTGACTTATTGGATGGCTATAAAAGTTGTTTCTTTTTCATATTACTGTACTGAAACATACAACACACTATCCTATTTTTATATTAACTGCTTCTGCATTAGTTTGCTAGGGCTGCCATAATGAATACTACAGATTGAGCAGTTTTGTTTTTTTTTTAATTTTTTTTTTAACGTTTATTTATTTTTGAGATAGAGAGAGAGACAGAGCATGAATGGGGGAGGGTCAGAGAGAGGGAGACACAGAATCTGAAACAGGCTCCAGGCTCTGAGCTGTCAGCACAAAGCCCTACGCGGGGCTCAAACTCACGGACCGCGAGATCGTGACCTGAGCTGAAGTCGGCCGCCCAACCGACTGAACCACCCAGGCGCCCCCAGATTGAGCAGTTTAAATAACAGTAATTTATTTTCTCATAGTTCTGGTGTCTACATGTCCAAGATCAAAGTTTTGGTAGGTTTGGTTTCTTTTGTGGCCTCTCCATGACCTGCAGATGGCTGCCTTCTCACCATGTCCTCACACTTTCTTTCTGCCTCACATCTCTGGGTCTTTATTAGATCACCAGCTATACTGAATTAAGGCCCACCCAAATGATCTCATTTTACCTTAATTACCTCATTAAACGTCCTATCTCTAAATATTGTTAAATTCTGATCTCCTGGGGGTTTGACTTCAACATACGAATTTTAAGGGGCGCTTGGATGTCTCAGTTGATTAAGCATCTGACTCTTGATCTCAGCTCAGGTTAAGATCTCACAGTTTGTGAGACTGCACCCTGCCTCGGGCTCTGCGCTGACAGCAGAGCCTTCTTGGGATTCTCCCCCTCCCTCTCTCTCTGCCCCTTCCCTGCTGGCCTCTATTTCTCACTGTCTCAAAATAAATAAACTTAAAAAAAAAACATGAATTTTAACAGGACATGAGTCAACTTAATATCTTTTTTGCATTTTTTTATGTTTTAAAATTGATCTTTAACATATTTTAGTTCTTAGGGCACCTGGCTGGCTCAGTTGGAAGAGTATGTGACTGGATCTTGGTGTCGTAAGTTTGAGTCCAATGTTGGATGTAAGGATTACTTTAAAAAAATAAATAAATAGGGGCACCTGGGTGGCTCAGTTGGTTAAGCATCTGACTCTTCATTTCAGCTCAGGTGATGATCTCACAGTTCGTGAGATTGAACTCTGCATTGACAGCATGGGGTCTACTTAGGATTCTCTCTCTCACTCTCTCTCTGCTCCTTCCCTGCTTGCTCTCTTTCTCTCTCTCAAAATAAACAAACTTTGAAATAAATAAATTAAAAACAATCAAAATATTTTATTAAAATTTTTTTAATGTTTATTCATTTTTGAGAGAGAGAGAAGGAGAGGTAGCAGGGGAGGGGCAGAGAGAGAGGGAGACACAGAATCCCAAGCAGGCTCCAGGCTCTGAGCTGTCAGCACAGAGCCCAACATGGGGCTCAAACTCACAAACTGCAAGATCATAAGCTGAGCCAAAGGTGGACACTTAACTGACTGAGCCACCTAGCACCCCAGAAATAATAAAAATATTTTAGTTCTATATCCTTGTTATTTAGAATTTGTATTTGCTTTTTATTAAAATTTACAGGCATAAGTTTTGTTTTTGTTTTTGTTTTCAAAATGCTCAAAGTAGTTAGATTGAATCCAGACAGCTCTCTGGCTACTAAGAAAGCAAACTGATAACTCTGTTGTTCAATGTATATACAAATAGTCCGTTTTTCCTCATCCATTTCTTTTGTTTATAATGAAAACAGCAGAATCTAGGGGGGAAACTGAAAAAATAAAATTAAATAGGGAAAGAAGAAGAGTAAGCGAGATTAAACTGCACTGAACACTTAATACATTATTTCGAAGTATAATCTGGACTTTGAGTTCCTACCGAGAGAAGGTGGAAAGGCCTTCTATTCAGACAGTATACGGTTTCTCAAGGACTGGGTACTCTGTCCCCATACCTAATGATTGTTAAACATTATGGTTCCCCAACTATTTGGCAACATAAAGTAGTTATACCTCAGATATACTGCCAGAAAACAATTTCAAACCTACAACAACTCCACCTGCTTGGCTGGGTTGGATATAACCATCTAGATAACATATTGCCTACGCATACACACCTAAAAAAAGCTTCTCAACTGCTATGCCATGTGTGGAGGTTAACGGTATGCTAGGATGTTGCTTTCTCCCAAGGATGTAAACAAGAATCATCATTAGTGCATGTCCTAACAATAACAAAATCTTCTACTGAGATGTAAAGGTCTGGTAGATACAGTGGAGATTGAGATTTAGGATTGAGCAGTCTGCTAGTTGTATTTGATGCCCTGAGGATGTGTGAAAATGCAGAGAGAAGGTGGAATAAGAGAGAGGAAACATAAGGACCGTAACATAGAGAATGTGAACACTGAAGACAGAAATTTTAGAAGAGAAGCCAGTAAAAGACTTTAAGAAGGGCAAGCAGGAAAAAAGAAAAAAAAAAAAAAAAGAAGGGCAAGCAGAGAGGAAGGAGAATGAGGTGGGCTGGTACCTGAGAGGCAAGGTTTAGTGACATGAGGACTGAAGTTTCCATGCCATTAGCAGCAAGCGGTTCATTAGTGTTCTTGGTGAGGGTGGATGAGTGCACACGGTGGTAACAAAATCAAGATTTGCAGTGAGTGAAGGAGCAGGAGGTGGAGAAGCCTGAGTGTTTATGACCTTTTATAAAGAAATTTAGCTGTGAAGGGAAGAAGGGATGATGATGATTGGACTCCATATAAGTGAAGGGAAGTGGGAAATTACTGATTCTTCCATTAACTAAAGCAACATATAGCAGTTATTTACCTAATTAGTACCTATTCTCCCCTCGTTCTTGGGGACAGCATCCCACCTTATTATAAGTGACAACATGCCCTGCTAAAAGATAAGAGCTCCTCAAAATCCTTTCAGCTGTGGGTAACTAGTGAGATAGAAAATGATCTGAAACTGCAGGAGTTTTCTAGTATTACTCCTTCAGAAAAAGATCAATGACAGAGCAGAAGTTGCTGTGTGCACCATCTGCTCTGCTCTTTATCCTCTCCCATTACTTTCCCTACCTTTGTACTTGGAGCAGGAATCTTGGATCATGATGCAGGTTGAAGAAGGAAACCAGTGCTAAATTCCTAGCACTTAGTTGGAGTAGAAAGAGAAGACATTGGGTACTTTGTGATGCCAAGACACCACCAAACCAGCACTCAGGCAGTCTACCTCCAGAGTTCTTCATGTGAGAGAAAAATCTTTCTTCTGTTTCACCCACGGCAAATTCTGTGAAACACAATTTCTACCAAGTAATGCAGTCATCCCAAATTGTCAATGCTCCCAGCAAGTCTTATTCCTGCCCTCTTTTGAAAAAAAATCACGGTCGTCAGATGCTAAAGCACCAAAATTCCTGCCTTCAGGACTTCATTTCCCGCCTATCTCAGTAACTTTCTTCTGTCCGAGGCAAAGCATTGTAACCAGGCTTAGCTAACCTCACCTTGTGCTTCCTCAGAACATCCTCCTAACATCCTTTCTCTCTCCACTATAGGTAACATCTCCCTGTCTCTCCATTCTGGCCTTACAGATACCTAAATCTCTCGCTTTAAAAACAAAACAAAAAACTCACAATAATCCTTGCAACCCCACGACTCCCATTAACTACGATCCTAGGCCTTTCCTTTCTTTCCCATGCAAAAAAAGCGGAGTCCGTGTGTGCCAGCTTCTCTCTCCAACTGCTCATGTACCAGCCCACAGACGACTTCCCCAGGCCCTCTGTTCCTCACTCTCCCAACCCAGGGCGCCCTAACTGCCAGAGCCTCTGCACCCCTGCTTTTACTCTCCGCAGCGGTAGGGGCTGGAGCGCCCCTCCCTTATGAATCGCCCACTTTCAGGTCCACACGGTCCAGGCTAGCCTCCTCCTTCCTCTCTCCTTCTCCTCCGTCAGCTCCTCTTCCTTCGTGTCAGCGGTGTTAGGCCCAAGAAGGAAGGAGACCAGGGGCTCAGAGCAGGGGAGACAAGCTGTCTTCACCGAACACACTCAAATGGAAGGGACAGTCCGGGAGAGCGAATGGGACAGGGAACCGACCCGTCCTCTGGAAGCGCCAACACCAGGGCGTCCAGGCGCCGAAGCGAGCATGGTGCCGAAAACTGCTCCAAGGCTTCTCCAGGTGTCCTTGGGAGGAGCAGTCAGGCTCCGATCCTCGCCCAGGGCGCATGCGTGAGCCGTCTGTGGGGGGCCCGCACAGCGCGTGGAGCCTATGAAAGTGGGAGCCAAGGCCCAGGTGTCAGAGACGTTCCGGGTTGTGGAGGTTGGCTTAGAGCAGGTGGGCGTACCGAACACGGTGAGTGGTGGGGTTGGGTGCCGAGGGAGTGGAGGCGACTGACTTGCAGGACAGGGAGTGGGGTGTGAGTCGTGGGTAAAGAGAGGCTGGCTCCCCCGGGATGGGCTCCTCTGGACCGGGGAAGGGGCGCGGTGGGCACGCCCGAGAGGCTGAGGACGAGGGCGCTGCAGGCCAGGCCTAAGTGATGGCCCTGGAGTGGAGCTCCTGGGCACAGCCCGTCACGTTTGAGGCGCTGCGGCAAGTTCTCTCCTGGCCTCAGTCTTCACTCAGTGCTGCTGCTGCTGCTTGGGGGAGCCGAGACTTGTTTGTGCGAGATGCGGCTCGGGCTTGTGGGCAACGCTGCCCGGGTCCCCAACGCCGCGCAGCCCTGTGTCCGCGATCCCAGGCCAGCCAGAAGAGGTGAGGACCCTTCCACCCAGACTTGGAATTCTGAAAGGGAAACAGGAGAACTTCTCCGTTAACTGTACTGTATGGCACTTGAGTGCGACTGCCCCTTCCTAAATATGAACACCTGTCTTTCAGCCTAGGACATGAACGCCTCTTCAGAAAACGCACATTTCGAGGGCAGTAACGCCAGACCCTTTTTTTATGTGCACGCCATGGGCCAGCAGCCTTACCTGAGTCCGTGGTGCCAGAGTCCCACCTATAATCCATTCTCTGTTCCTGGGGCAGGTAAGAAATCCAAGAAGTTCAGTGCGGTTAGAGACCCTACCCCCTAAAGCAACGCCTGAGGTTTTCTAATACTTGAATCCATGATCTCCCTTTCCTCACTCTGTCCTGACACAGAAGAGATTATGGCAGCACATAGGGGCAGTGTTTGAAGTTCACCATTTTAATAGGTAACATTTGACTTCTAGCTATATGCTGGTTATTCTGCTAAATACTGGACGTAGGTTCTCTCATTTGACCTCAACAACCTGATGGACTAGGTATTATTACTGTCTTTGTTTCACAAATGGGGGAACTGAGGCTCAGAGTCTGGGACTTGCCCAGACTTACACAGGAGTCAAACCAAAATTTTATGAGACCAGTCTGGTAGAAGAAGTACCTTAGAGTTCCTAGTCCCTATAATTGTTTCAACAAGGCCTAAAAATTCTAAAAGCTTTTATGTGAGGTCAAAAAAGTACTCTGGGAGAAGAATGAAGAGGCTTAGCAGTTTGGAAGGTAGACATCTGGGATTTCATGCATTATAGGGTGGGAGGGATCTTTAGGCAGCACAAGAGGATCCATGGGGTGATTCTTCCTTCTCACCTCCAGTAGCAGAGAATGTTGAATCTACTCTTCTGTATGCTATACTATACATAAAACATGTTCTGTACTTTATGCAACTTGTTTTCCAGGTAGAAAATTTGGTGTGACAAGGAGTGCTTTTGAGTTTGTCATTGCTTCCAGCTGGTAATAGAATCTTTTTTGCTCTGCCTGTTAATGACTCCATCCTCCCTAACCCTTGGCAACCACTAGTCATTTTACTTTCTCCATAACTCTGCTTATTTCTGAAGTAATTTCAGTGAAGAATTGATCTTTCATATAATGCCACTCTTTATTCCTGATCACTTTCCTTGTTCTGAAGTCTGCTCTGTCTGACAGAAATAAAGCTTGTCCATTTCTTTCAATTAGTATTAGCATAGTACATCTTTCTCCATGCGTTTACTTTTCATTCCTGTCTTCTTATTTAATGTGAATTTTTTTGTAGACCACAGTTTATGCCTTTTAGTATGTCTTGTAATGTTTTCTTGATTGGTAGGTATTCTGTTGTAGTGCTCTTAAATAATTTAGGCCTTTAGTGATGTGTTAAGTTGTGGAGATGGGACAGAGATCATAGTTTTACAGTTATAGAAGGACTGTGATTTTAGGTTTGTGCCTTTGGACAATGAATTACACATATACTTCACCTTCCTCCTCCCATTGGGTAAGGAAGGGTGGCTAGGGTGGGTTTGAGATAAGTATTTGCCTAACCCCAAGGTCATTTAGGCCCTGGTTAACTAGCTTGTCCTGATATCTGGCTTGCTAAGAGTAGAGTTTTCCTGGCAAATGTCACAATGCCTCTTCTTTCCCACTCTCCCTGGGGGAAGCACAGAGAATTTTTCTCCTAGATTTACCATGAGAAATTGGTTGAGCTACTGTAGATAAAATTCAAAAAAGCAAAGGGTCCCCTTGAAGTTTTTAACTCTCAGATGTATTGACACTGAGCCTGAAATTGACAATAACAGTTCAGGTTTCCCTACCCTATCACTAGTTTCTGCAGAGTTTTTAGCTATTGGATTTGTGTTCCTGTAAATTGTGGTTATCTCCATTCACATCTCTCTCCAGCATTGGGGATAGTACTTTGTCCTATAACCTACTGCTGTGAAGGCTCTGAGAAGAGTTCTTGGTTTTTCAGTTCAGCTTTTTATTTTGTCCAGAGTAAGTGATTTCCAACCTTCTTACACATCCAGAATCAGGTGTCTACCACCTTTTTTTAATTTAAATTTTAGTTAAGATACAGTGCAGTATTGGTTTCAGGAGTAGAACCAAGTGATTTCATCACTTACATACAACACCCACTGCTTATCCCAACAAGTGCTCATTAAAAAAAAAATTTTTTTTTACTTTTATTTATTTTTGAGAAACAGTGAGACAAAGCGTGAGTGGGGGAGGGGCAGAGAGAGAAGGAGACACAGAATCTGAAGCAGGCTCCAGGCTCTGAGCAAGCGGTCAGCACAGAGCCTGATGCAGGGCTTGAACCCATGAACTGTGAGGTCATGACCTGAGCCGAAGTTGGACACACAACCGACTGAGCCACCCAGGCGCCCCTAACAGGTGCTCATTAATACCCATCACTCATCTAGCCCATCCCCAACCCACCTCCCTCCATCAAACCTCAGTTTGTGTTCTACCATTAAGAGTCTTTTGTGTTTTTTTCCCTCTCTCCTCTTTTTTTCATCCCTTCCCATATGTTCATCTGTTTTGTTTCTTAAATTCCACATATGAGTGAAATCGTATGGTATCTGTCTCTTTCTGATTGACTTATTTTGCTTAGTATAATACATTCTAGCTCCATTTATGTTGTTGCAAATGGCAACCTTTCATTCTTTTTGATGGCTCAGTACTATTTCATTGTATGTATATACCACATCTTCTTTATCCATTCATCAGTCGATGAACATTTGGGCTCGATGCATAGTTTGGCTATTGTTGATAATGCTGCTGTAAACATTGGGGTACATGTACCCCTTTGATTCTGTATTTTTGTATCCTTTGGGTAAATACCTAGTAGTGCAATTGCTATATTGTAGGGTAGGTCTATTTTTAGTTTCTTGAGGAACCTCCATACTGTTCTACAGAGCAGCTGCACCAGTTTGCATTCCCACCAACAGTGCAAGAGGGTTTCCATTTCTCCACATCCTCACCAGCACCTGTTTTTCATGTGTTGTAAATTTTAGCCACTCTGACAGGTGTGAGGTGGTATCTCATTGTGGTTTTGATTTGTATTTCCCTGATGATGAGTGATGTTGAGCATCTTTTCATATGTCTGTTCACTACCTGGATGTCTTCTTTGGAAAAGTGTCTGTTCATGTGTTCTGCCTGTTTCTTCACTGGATTGTATTTTGGGTTTTGGGTTTGATAAGTTCTTTATAGATTTGGGATACTAATAACCCTTTGTCAGATATGTCATTTGCAAATATCTTCTCCCATTCCATTGGTTGCCTTTTAGTTTTGTTGATTATTTCCTTCACTGTGCAGAAGCTTTTGATCTTGATGAAATCCCAGTAGTTCGTTTTTAGTTTCCTTTGCCTCTGGTGATGTGTCTAGTAAGAAGTAGTTATGGCTGAGGTCAAAGATTTTGCTGCCTTTCTTCTCCTCTAGGATTTTAATGGTTTCTTGTCTCACATTTAGGTCTTCCATCCATTTTGAATCTATTTTTGTGTATGGTGTAAGAAAGTAGTACAGTTTCACTGTTCTGCATGTTGCTGTCCAGTTTTCCCAACACCATTTGTTGAAGAGACTATCTTTTTTCATTGGATATTCTTTCCTGCTTTTTTGAAGACTAGTTAACCATATAAGTTGTGGTGTCTACCACCTTTTAATGTTAATTAGATATGCAGTACACAGTACTGTACAATTGAAATAGAGGGCTAAATTGACATATTAAGTGAGATATACAGCATTTGTTTTTCTCTGTCGAACTAATTTCTCTTAGAAAATGCCCTCAAGGTCCGTCTATTACAGAATGATGGGCTTTCTTTTTCTTCTTTCCCTTCTTTCCCTTCCCCTCCCCTCCTTTTCCTCACTATCTTTCTTTCCTTCCTTCCAAGATTTTGGTGGCAGTTGGAAAGGCACGTGGAAGGAGAAGTCCCAGAAAAGGGAAGAGTAGTTGACCTGAGGGGGAACCCACATATGGCTAGAGCCTATAGACTTAGTGGGAGACTGAGATGATACAGTGACAAACCAGATAATGAGGCATCCTAAGGGATGGGGTCATTGTTCCTCATCTCCTGACTGGCAGTGATAAGCCCTTCAAATACTCTCTGGAATGAGGAGGAATCACAGTTGAGTCATAAAGATAATTCTGGTATGGGCGCCTGGGTGGCTCAGTTGGTTAAGCATCTGACTCTTGATTTTAGCTCAGGTCATGATCGTGAGATTGAGCCCCACATTGGGCTCATGCTGACAGTGCAGAGCCTGCTTGGGATTCTCTCTCTCTCCTCTCTCTCCGCTCCTCTCTCTGTTCTCTTTCTCTCTCAATAAATAAACAAACTTAATTATAAAAAAATAATTCTGGTAGTAGTGTGGATCACAAATCTATGATAATATATCAAAGAGGTGGGTCAAGGAAGTTACTAGTAGTTACTGAGGTAAAAATGTGGGAGATCACTTAGATTTTACTGGTTACTGGGAGACAAAAACCCAATTCTAACATCTATGTTTTTGCAAAGGGTGACTCCTGTGGTGGATTCTGGTGGCAGGGACGTCCTATTAAGGTATTTTGTTCCACCATATGCTACAGTACAATATGTATGGTGGCAAGTTATCTGTCTCTTTAGGTATATGAACTTCATCCTGTTGACTTCAAACCTCTGTAGACAATCTTGAACTCCAAGCTGAGACTTGTCTGCTTCTTTTCAATAAGAGAAGAACCCTTATATGAAGGTTGTATGTATAAACATACATTATAAAAATGTATAAATACATTAGGCCAGGTCCAAGAGGCATTTTGATGCAGTACAACAGTGAAATTGAGTTCATAAGATCAATCTCACCATATTGAATAAATTGCCTTGTGAATGCTGATCTGAATAGAACTATTGCTTTTATATATTTAGAAGTTTTTTTTTTTTAGAGGTTATATCTTAACTTCATTTGTCATTTGTATATACCTTTCCCAAAATGAATTTATACAAGAGAAATGTGTCTGGAATTATTGGCACCATTGCACTGCTTACTTCTGTAGAATGGAAAATGGGGAAAGATGTGTCTGTGAGGGAATAGTGCTGAATAAATAGGTTTAGAAATGCTCATACAAAGGACTTTTGTTCTTTACCCTGTAAGACCTGAAGTGAATTATTCTTTCTTCAGCAGTGACTATGCTGAATTATGCTTAGTGGGTGCTTGGTCTCTTTGAAAAAGAGCTGCTCTAAGTAGGGGTGATTTATGATACACTATCTGATGGCCTGGCAACCAACCAGTCAGATCAGATGCTCGCCATTGTAGCGAAGGAGGGTGCTGGAGGCCCCACTGTTCTGGTCATTGCCCTTTCACTTGTAAAATCCTGAGGATATCCAGGGAGAAAGTGGGGCCATTAGCTGCCAAAAGACATGGAAGAAGCCATATTTTAATCACTGGTGTGGCCACATGGCTACGTACTGGCTGAATGTTGGGACCGGCTGCAGGAGACAGAGTCACTGACTACTGTATTCTCTTTCCAGGTTTCAGAAATGGAAGTCTGTATTTTCCATATTCAGTGGTATTCAGTGAGTATCCTGGCTTCCTTGTTCCTCAGTCACCATTGCCCATTACACTTAACCGACGACCTATGTTTTATAACACGGCACAGTTCCAGCACTCTAGTGGCTATGGAAAGAAAATGAAAACAAGAGAGACTCAGACTGAACCTCAGCAGGCTGAGAACATGACTCAGAAACAAGGCACCCACTCAGAAGGTGATATGGTGACCAGTATCCCTACTTCTAATATTGACATAGAAATGGATGACATTCCTGAAGAAACAGATGGTGTTTTGTCTTCTGTTGCCCAGAAGAGGGAGCTACATGGTAAGAGCCCTTCTAATAACCGCCTGCATAGGACATCACCTCATGGAAGCTATGCATGTGAGAAAGAGAAAATGAGGCTAGAACAGAGCAAAGGATCCCCTGTAACACAGTTCTGGAAGACTTTGAAGGAAACTATGCGTTTGTATGACCTAGCTTATGGTAAAGCCATGCCAGAGAAGATGGTGCAGCACAATAGGATTTCACAGAGTTCTTGGGAAAGTAGAACTTTCCCTCATGAGGGTACAGAGGCCATTACATGTAAAGATGAAGAAAGCACTGTCTGGTTGGAGCAGTGTCATGATGTAAGACATGATGATGTGGTAAAGTTGGGCTCCACCATGAACATGAACTTGGGTAAAGAAAAAAACTATGCAACTGCTCCCCAATCTCCCAATGAAGCAAAAGACAGAGATAGAATCCAGGATACCCTGAACTCAAATCTGTGCCCATCTTCTGGAGATGGCTACAAGCTCCAGCAGGAAAGGTCACTCTGTTCCAGCAATAAAGCCATTGAGGACCTGAGCCTACAGTCCAAATCCCAGAGTCCCCTTAGCATTGGGGAAAGCATGCCCGACAATGGTAGTGGGGGCCATGGCTTCCCTGTGAATGTGGATGAAGTTCACATGATACAGAGCAACAGCTCCCCTGAGAATTATGTTCCTCCCCCTATCTTGCTGGCCCAGTTCAACCAGGCTGATGGAGGCATTCAGTGTGATACGAGCCAGTGGCAAGATGAAGAGCACAATAAATCTCCCGAGTCTTCACCAGAAAGCAGAAAGGCAACACAAGAAAAGTCAGTCAGGTGTGGGAAATCGGATGAAGTGGTGGAGAGGGACAGCTACACAAAGTATGTCCCTAGCCCTGCTAGGTTGGCCCAGATGTACAGCAAAGGGATGGATGAAGGGATTCAGTGTGATATGATCTGGTTGCAGGATGCAGAGTTGGAGAAATCCCCTGAGCAAATGCCTTACAAAGATGAAGAGTCATCACCAGACTGCAGAGCTAAAGGATCACAGAGAAAGTCAATCAGGGATAGGAAATTGAACACAGATGAAGAAGAAGTAACCATGAATGATGAGATTGAGGAAGAGTATCATGAGAGCTTCAAAAAGTGTGCCAAGATTAAAAAGACTGTGAAAGACAGGAAGCAGAAAACCCTGAACAACTCCTTGAGTGGTAACAGAGTGTATTTATTGAAGAAAAATGCTACCTTGAACACTGTACTTCCCGAGGATTTAGAAGACTGTGAATTGGAAGAGGAAGTTGAAGATGAAATGTATGTGGTGGAATGCCTCTTTGAAGAGGTTAGTCCACGAGACCCTGTGAATTCCTTGAAAGGAAGGATTTTTTGCAAGGCCAGCAGGATAATCAGGATGCCACCTGAGTGGTCTCTCTCTCCTCAACTTATCGTCTGGCCCACCAGAAATAAGGACAGGTTAAAGCATGTTGAATATGAGAGCATCCCTATGGTATATGAAGTGACAGGACAGGATGGCAGGGTCCAAAGGGAACGTATGATGGCCATGCAGAAGGGACTGGAGTCTAAGACAGCCTCTCACAAGTCATGGGAATGTAAGTGACTAATGGGCTGATCCTATTTGATGGTCTGTGGTGGTTCCATACTGCATCCTGGAGGCAAAGGCAGCCGTACATCAATAGTATATAGATGCCCATGTGTGCAGGATTGGCAGAGATCCCAAGTCTGAGGTCCTGCATTCCAGGAAATTGTAATGTAATTTGAAATAAAGAGCTGTAGCAGATGATGGAGAGCTGGTTGGTCTTAAAGGACAGTGGGGTTGAGAGAGCAAAGGAAAGATGGACTTTGAGGTAGGTGGTTGCTGAGAATGGGCAGTCCATGTGGAGGCAGTGAATTGTGATACAAATTTGGGGACTGTGGTTTGAAGAGGGAATGGAGACAGCAGCATGAGCTTATCAAAAGGGCAGCCAGGGCAGGTCAAGTGTGTTCCAGGGATTGAGCTTGAGACCAGCCAGGCAGAGGGGAGACCTGTGATGAGTTTAGAAGGTAGGTCTAAACAGAATGGGCTAAAGTAGTAGATATTTTCCTTTCTAGATGTTTTTCCTCTAGGCAATAAGGAGGTGCCAAAGCAAACTGGATAAAGGACAGGAAGAAGTATGCTCTAGGAATCGTCAGCTGGCAGTACAGTGTAGGAGGAATTTGAACTCTGCCTATATGGCTGAAACCCCTGTATAAAGTCAGTTTAAGTGAACATTGGATATAAAGTGAGGAGGGTCTTAACACCCATGGTAGTAAAAGATTTATATCTAAGATCTGGGGCTCCAGCTTGAGTACTAGTGAAAGTGGTAACATCTGTGGAAAAGTAAACTTGGGAAGGGAAGTTATTTTGCTTTCCTGTGTGGTTGTTGGTGGGAGGACTGGACCAGCAGGTCATGCACACCTGGTTGAAGGTGGGATTTGGTCCACCGTATGTTTAGGGAGGGGGCTCATATGAGTGCGAGGACCAAAGTAGAGCCTGGGGGATGATTATATGTGGGGTGCAAAAATGAAATGAAGCAGGTAAGGGAGAATGGGATGCATAAGGGCCCCCAGAAAATTTAATTAAGTTCCAGTCTTAGCTCCTAAACCAGAACACTGGCCATCTTACCCTTAGTCTTCTTAAGGTCTCATTTGCCTCTCCTCAGTGTGTAGGAATTCATTTTTTCCATCCTATCACAGCCCTGTTAAGAAGACAACTTTTTTTTTAATGTTTATTTTTGAGAGAGAAAGAGAGAGAATATGAGTAGGGGAGGGGCAGAGAGAGAGGGAGACACAGAACCTGAAGCAGGCTCCAGGCTCTGAGCTGTCAGCACACAGCCCAACATGGCGCTCAAAATCATGAACCGCAAGATGTAACCTGAGCTGAAGTCGAATGCTTACCAACTGAGCCAGCCAGGTGTCCCTGAAGAAGATAGCTTTAATTTACTTTTGGATATGCATTCAAGATGGTAATTTTCAAACTGAATTCTCTAAATTATGTTTACTATTGTTTTTGCCAAATGATTTATATTTTCTGGCAAAGGATGTAGAATGATCTAGGATAGTATCTTGAACAATAGGTTTTTCTTGAAAGATGTGCTTTTGATTTGTTTTTTCCATTGGCTTTTAAGCAATTTGGGTTATGGTATGAATCATTTTTTCCCTCAGGTAACTGTGAGAGAAGGAAAACCAAAGTACCTTACAAAGTTTCAAACAGATTTGATGCAGATGCTGTAAAGTTGAGGAAACAGCCAGCAGGCACAGAGGTTGGTACCTATATTCTGTCTGTTTTCATGTCTCATTGATAGGGCTTTGTTTGGGGTGTCATACTCAGTGTGTATTCTTTTTTTTAAAAAAAATTTTTTTTTTCAACGTTTATTTATTTGTGGGACAGAGAGAGACAGAGCATGAACAGGGGAGGGGCAGAGAGAGAGGGAGACACAGAATCGGAAACAGGCTCCAGGCTCTGAGCCATCAGCCCAGAGCCTGACGCAGGGCTCGAACTCACGGACCGCGAGATCGTGACCTGGCTGAAGTCGGACGCTCAACCGACTGCACCACCCAGGCGCCCCACTCAGTGTGTATTCTAACCTCTAAAAGTAACACAGCTTGTGGGCAGTGAAAAATGGCAGCATTCTAACTGGGTAATAGATCCTTACTTACATGTAGTTTGGAGCCAAAGCCTTTCAAATCTGTGGAATGTCTTTTTTTTTTTTTTTTGAATGATTAATTTTTATTTGAGAGAAAGCATGAGCAGAGGAGGGGCAGAGAGAGAGGGACAGAGAGAATCCTACATAGGCTTTGCACCATCATCACAGAGCCTGATGTGGGGCTTGATCTCAGGAACAATTGATCATGATCTGAGCCGAAATCAAGAGCCAGACACTTAACTGACCCAGGTGCCCCTGTGGAATGTCATTATTATGTCAGTTTTCCACATTTAATTCCCAGTACTGTTAATGGTAGTCTATTTGGATTATATGGGATTTTGTAAGTTATCTTGGTAGTTTCACTCAAAGTGTCCCAGTTTAGAGCTGGTAGAGTTAGGTACTGGAAGTTCAGGTTCTCCCTTAAGGGGCTAGGAGCATGACAGGCTTCTCTTTACACTGAGTCTTGCATTGAGTATCCCTGCCACACCTTCAACCCCCGACCCCTGGGGTGTCGGGGAGCAAGAGGTTATTGGCCCTTCGACTGGGCTGTTCCTGCCTTGCAGTGGTCATCAAGTAAAGACTGATAAAAGCAAAAATGTCATGACTTTATCCTTAAAATGGAGTGTTAAGACCTTAGCGATGACTCTCACTATATCTTGAGTCTGTTATACAACCAATTTAAGAAAATGTATTATGTGATTTTTATTTCATAGGAAAGAAATTTCTGAGTTCCAGCTACATAGAAGAGCTAAATATTACATCACCACGACAGTTTAGAACCTGATTATCCCTTGATTTGAACTAATAAAGCTATTATAACTAGAAGCAAGAAAATGTGATATTATAAAGTCTTTAGAATTAAAAGGTATAAAATAGCAAATAAATTGAATTGCTTATGTGTGTGATTCTCAACATTTTCTTCTCCAAAAATGGCCATATTATCAGTAACACCAACAATAGAATTGAGTTATTCATGAATATTCCTGCCATGTATATTACTGTCTTATAATCTCTAGGGACTTTTAAATATGGGGAAAAGTATGGTAGAGCTGAGGACAGAATAAATAGATAAAAGATTCCCCATAAATAGGAACTACCTGAGGATAGAGACCATACCTTATTCATTTTGTATAAATGGAGAATGGGCATATAGTAAGTCCACTGATGTGTATATCCAGGTGTGGTTTGAGTAGTGTGTTCTGTAGTTATGTCCAGTGTATTCCTTGAAACAAAGGAACCTTTAGGGAAATGATTTTTTTTAATGCTTTTAAAATATAAGACCTATCTGGTCAACTTATAATCAATATTCTGTCAATAAATGGTGCAAGTTAAATATGAGTAGGTATCAAAAAGATATATATGTGGCTGAATATTCCCAACTTTTGAAAGAATAAGGCATGGTAGCATTTATGGTGTTGCAGATGTGGGATTTTACTGATGTGTGACCAAGAATGCCTCCAGATAGGCATATATGAGGATACATGGATGGTACCATCCAGTGTTGTCTCTAAGGTAAGCTCTATGAACATGTACTTCCTGTATTTGTAATTCCTTATACTAACCTAATACTTCTGTAGATATCATAGTGGAGGTAAGCAAAAGGTAGTTTTCCAAGGGCAGTTTTATGTAAAGATATGTGTTTGCATAATTTCCAGCTCAGGACTGCTTTAACTCCAGCTCTGGCCTGTGTACCCACTCATGGCTGGATAAGGTTATCTGCTTGTATACCCAATGTGCTGTTATCTCATGGTATTATACATGAAGTATAATAACAGGTGTACTTGTTGCACCTTAGAACCATGGCATACATGTTTTGTGCCACTGATAGTTGCTATATCCTCTGGGGCATATCCCCATTAAGAAGTTAATTTTTTTAGGTAACTAATACAGATAACAGTTTTCTATACCCCTCCCCCCAGCACACAGATTGTGTCATGAGGTCTGCTACATGTTAGAGCCTTTGA
Source organism: Lynx rufus (assembly GCF_022079265.1). Lineage (NCBI taxonomy): Eukaryota > Metazoa > Chordata > Mammalia > Carnivora > Felidae > Lynx > Lynx rufus. The sequence goes on from NW_025814856.1 coordinate 124,601,615, forward strand.
CCTCACTACAGTGCCCTCTGTACATCCCCTCACACTATAAAATCTGTGGACTGAGGTCTGGACTTTGTGGAGAGTAGTTGTGTAGCTCCCTGGATCATTCCTTACTTGATCCCCTGTCAGTCAGTCACCCTAAGTAAAACTCTGTAAACGGTATGGTGTTGCTTGCTTTGTTTTTTGGTTTCAAAGTACTTTCTCAGTTTTGGGGGCTAATTTACTGTCCCTCCTCCACCTTCTAACACCATGGGTGGGGTTGGTACTGGGGTGGTTGAGTGGATGGATACAAGTGGCGCAACTGGTACTTCCAAATCATGTTCCAGCTGGAGAATCTACCAATTCAATAAAATTGAACACCAATTTGTCGTTCAGTGTTGGAGGCTGAGGATACAACAGGGAACGTGGTCTGTGCCATCAGGAAGCTTCCAGATAGTGGGCAGTCAGGCAAGGAAATAGTCACCTTAGAGTGTGATATGTGCTTTGGGTATTGAGAAGCACACAGGAGGAGCAGCTGAGGGCTTCTGAGAGGGATCAGGCTAGGCTTCTGACTCAGAACTGAGGTGGTTGGTGGCACCATTTTTAGAATGAAAAAAATGCTGATGGGTATCCTGCTTGAGAACAGGATAGAATGATGGAATGCTCACAGGATTCTAAGTGAAAAAGTCTAGGGCTCAGGAGAGTGTTCAGGGCTGTCATCATCAGAATATTGACACTTTAAGGTCATAAAAGTCAATGATAACACAGAAGAGTGAAGAGAAGGTCTAAGTCACAACTATGAGAAATAGTGATATTTAAAGGACTGAGGCCAAGAGTTACATGGGAGAGGAAGCAGGAGCAGCCAATGAGATAGAGCATCTGGAAAATGTCATGAAATCTTTTGCTAAGGATCTTTCATGAAAAAGTGGTCAACAGTGTCAAATGCTAAAAAACAAAAAAAAGAGAAAGGATTTGTTAGATTTGATAACCATGGCAGTGCTGATGGTCCTAGCGAGAGCACTGCTAGGGATATTTTGTACTGAATTGTATACCAAGCTTCATATGTTGAAGTCCTAACACCCAGTGTGACTACATTTGGAGAATAGGATCTTTAAGGGAGAGATTAAAGTTAAACGAGACCATAAGACTGGGTACCTGATCTAGTAGAACTGTTCTTATAAAAGAGCAAGACATAACAGAGTGCTCTCCCCATGAGGGCATAGAGGAAAGGCCAAGTGAAGGCTCGGAAGGTGGCTGTTTACAAGCCAGAAAGAGTCCTCTTACCAGAAATCAATCTGCTGGCACTTTATGTGGAACTTATAGCTTCCAGAACTGTGAGAAGATAAATCTCTGTTGTTTAGGCCACCCATTCCTTGGTATATTGTTATGGAAGTCCAAGTGGAATAATCTAAGAGGTACATCCAAGACCACAATGGGTAAGGAAAAAAGAAAAGTACGTAAAAACAGCAAATACCATTGACCTTTGAACAACACAGAGGTTGGGGTGCCAACCCTCTTTGCAGTTGAAAATCTGAGTATAATTTAACTCCCCCAAAACTTAACTACTAATAGCCTACTGATGATTGGAAGCCTTAACAGATAACATAATTAACATATTTTATGTTGTATGTATTATATACTTTATTACAGTAAGACAGGCTTAAGTGTTAAGAAAATCAGGGAAGAGAAAACACATTTTCAGTACTGTATTTATTGAAAAAAAATCTGCATAAGTGGACCCACAAAATTCAAACCCATGCTGTTCAAGGGTCAACTGTATAGGCAATTCTTTCAAGATACTGCTCAAGCAATGACTACCAACTCAGGCTGTTTCCATAGATTTTATTATTAAGCCATTTTATTGAGGTATGATTGGTATACAAAAAGCTCTACATTGGTATATAATTTGATGAGTTTGGAGATAGGTATACACCTATGAAAATATAAAATACTCCCCACGATCTATGCCATAAATCTTCAAAAGTTTCCTATTTTCTTTCAGTATACATATACATACACAGTATGTTAAAAACATAAGATCTAGGGGCACCTGGCTGGCTTGGTTAAGCATCTGAATTCAGCTCAGGTCATGATCTCGTGGTCCGTGAGTTTGAGCCCCGCGTTGGGCTCTGTGTTGACAGCTCAGAGCCTGGGGCTTGCTTTGGATTCTGTGTCTCCCTCTCTCTCTGCCCCTTCCCTGCTTATGCTCTGTCTCTGTCTCAAAAATAAACATTAAAAAAAACATAATATCTTCCTTTGTAAAATTTTAATTATATAGTATTGTTAAGTATTTGTTCTGTACTATAAAGTCAATTTCTAGGACTTATTCATCTTATATAACTAAACCTTTACTCTTTAATATCTTCCTTTTGTCTCTCACTCAAGCCCCTGGGAACCACCATTCTACCTTCTTGTTTCTATGGGTTTGACTATTTTAGATTCATCCTGTAAGTGGTATTTTGTCATCATGTAGTATTTGTCTTCAGTGTCTGGCTTACTTCAGTGAGCATAAAGTCCTCCTGTTTCATCAATGCTGTCATAAATTGTAGGATTTTCCTCTTTTTTTTTTATGGCTGAATGATACTACTTTGGATTTATCCATTTATCTGTTGATGGACATTTTTGTTGTCCATATGTCTTGGCTATTGTGAGTAATGCTGCAAGGAACATGGGAGTGTAGTACCTCTTCAAGATCCTGAATCTACTATCTTTGGATATATACTTAGAAATGGGATCACTGCATCACATAGGAACAGTAGTTCCTATATGGATTTTGGCAGCAGTCTCACCCATTTACATTGCCACCAAGAGTGTACAAGGGTTCTCTTTTCTCCATATCCTCACCAATGTTTATCTTTTTTCTTTGATGATAGCTATCCTAAGAAGTATGAGGGGATACCTTTCTGTGCTTTTGATTTGCATATCATATCCCTGATCAGTGATGTTTTTGTGTACTTGATGGTTATTCTTTGGAGAAATGTATATTTAATTTCTTTGTCTATTTTTAAAATCAGCTTGGGGCGCCTGGGTGGCGCAGTCGGTTAAGCGTCCGACTTCAGCCAGGTCACGATCTCGCGGTCCGTGAGTTCGAGCCCCGCGTCGGGCTCTGGGCTGATGGCTCAGAGCCTGGAGCCTGTTTCCGATTCTGTGTCTCCCTCTCTCTCTGCCCCTCCCCCGTTCATGCTCTGTCTCTCTCTGTCCCAAAAATAAATAAACGTTGAAAAAAAAATCAGCTTGTTTTCTTGCTATTGAGTTGTAGGAGTTCTTTATATATTTTGCATATTAGCCCTATATCAGATATGTGGCTTGTAAATATTTTCTCCCGGTCCATAGGTTGTGTTTTCATTTTGTTGATTGTTCTTTTGCTATGCAAAAGCTTTCTTACTTGCTTGTAGTAGGTGTCATATCCAAGAAATCAGTGTGAAGGCTAATGTCAAGAAGATTCTTCCTATATTTTCTTGTTTTCATTTAATGTTTGTTTGTTTATTTAGAGAGAGGGAGAGAGAGAACCCCAAGCAGGCTCCATGCTGTCAGCCCAGAGCCCGACCTGGAGCTCAGTCTCATGAACTGTGAGATCATGACCTGATCTCACAAGAGTCAGGTGCTTAACTGACTGAGCCACCCAGGTGCCCCATTTTCCTATGTTTTCTTTTCTTTTTTAATGTTCATTTATTATTTTTGAGAGAGTGTGAGAGTGTGCTCAAGTGGGGGAGGGGCAGAGAGAGAGGGAGACACAAAATCCAAAGCAGGCTCCAGGTTCCACACTGTCAGTGCAGAGCCCAATGTGGGGCTCAAACTCAAGAACCATGAGATCATGACTTGGACAGAAGTTGGATGCTTAACCAACTGAGCCACCCAGGTGCCCCTCCTATATTTTCTTTTTTCAATTTTTAATTAATTTATTTTTTTAATTTACATCCAAGTTAGTTAGCATATAGTGCAATAATGATTTCAAGAGTAGAATCCCATGATACATCACCTACATATAACACCCAGTGCTCATCCCAACAAGTACCTTCCTCAGTGCTCCTTGCCCATTTAGCTTATCTTCCCACTCAAACCCCCTTGAGCAACACTGTTTGTTCTCTGTTTAAGAGTTTCTTATGTTTTGTTCCCCTCCCTGTTTTTATATTATTTTTGCTTCCCTTCTCTTATGTTCATCTGTTTTGTATCTCAAATTCTACATATGAATGAAGTCCTATGATATTTGTCTTTCTCTGACTGGCTAATTTTGCTTAGCATAATATCTTCTAGTTCCATGTTGTTGCAAATGGCAAGATTTCCTTCTTTGTGATTGGTGAGTAATACTCCATTGTATATATATGCCACGTCTTCTTTATCCATTCATCTGTTGATGGACATTTGGGCTCTGTCCATACTTTGGCTATTGTCGATAGCACTGGTATAAACATTGGGGTACATGTGCTCCTTTGAAACAGCACTCCTATATCTTTGGATAAATATCTAGTAGTGCAATTGCTGGGTCGTAGGGTAGTTCTATTTTTAGTTTTTTGAGGAACCTCCATATTGTTTTCCAGAGTGGCTGCACCAGTTTGCATTCCCACCAGCAGTGCAAAAGAGATTCTCTTTCTCCACATCCTTACCAACATCTGTTGTTGCCTGAGTTGTTAAGGTTAGCCATTCTGACAGGTGTGAGGTGGTATCTCATTGTGGTTTTGATTTTCATTTCCCTGATGAGGAGTGATGTTGCGCATTTTTTCATGTGTCTGTTAGCCATCTGGATGTCTTCTTTGGAAAAGTGTCTATTCATGTCTTTTGCCCATTTCTTCACTGGACTATTTGTTTTATTGGGTGTTGAGTTTGATAAGTTCTCTATAGATTTTGGATACTAACCCTTTGTCTGAAATGTCATTTGCAAATATCTTCTCCCATTCCACCGGTTGCCCCTTAGTTTTGATGATTCCTTTGCTGTGCAGAAACTTTTTATTTTGATGAGGTCCTAATAGTTCATTTTTACCTCTGTTTCTCTTGCCTCCAGAGACGTGTTGAGTAAGAAGATGCTGCAGCCGAGATTAAAGAGGTTTTTGCCTGCTTTCTCTCTAGGATTGTGATGGCTTCCTGTCTTAGGTTTATGTCTTTCATCCATTTTGAGTTTATATTTGTGTATGGTGTAAGAAAGTGGTCCAGGTTCATTTTCCTGCATGTCGCTGTCGAGTTTTCCCAGCACCATTTGCTGAAGAGATTGTCTTTATTCCATTGGATATTCTTTGCTGCTTTGTCAAAGATTAGTTGGCCATATGTTTGTGGGTCCATTTCTGGGTTCTCTGTTCTGTTCTATTGATCTGTCTGTTTTTGTGCCAGTACCATACTGTCTTGATGATTACAGCTTAAAATTTTTTTTTAATGTTTTTATTTATTTTTGAGAGAGAGACAGAGTACTAGTGAGGGATGGGAAAAGACACACACACACACACACACACACACACACACACACACACACACAGAATCTGAAGCAGACTCCAGGCACCAAGCTGTCAACACAGAGTCCGACATGGGGCTCAAACTCACAAATTGTGAGATCATGACCTGAGCCGATATTGGATGCTCAACCAGCTGAGCCACCAAGGCACCCCTAAGATGATTATAGCTTTGTAATACGTCTTGAAGTCCCAGATTGTGATGCTTCCAGCTTTGGTTTTCTTTTTCAGGATTGCTTTGGCTATTTGGAATCTTTACTGGTTCCATACAAGTTTTAGGATTGTTCTAGCTCTGTGAAGAATGCTGGTGTTATTTTTATAGGGATTGCATTAAATATGTAGATTGCTTTGAGTAGTGTCGACATTTTGACAATATTCTTCCAATCCATGAGCATGGAATGTTTTTCCATTTTTTGTGTCATCTTCAATTTATTTCATAAGTTTTCCGTAGTTTTCAGTGTATAGATTTTCGCCTCTTTGGTTAGGTTTATTCCAAAGTATTTTATGTTTTTTGGTGCAGTTGTAAATGGGATCGATGCCTTGATTTCTCTTTCTGCTGTTTCATTATTGGTGTATAGGAATGCAACTGATTTCTGTGCATTGATTTTATATCCTGCGACTTTGCTAAATTCATTGATCAGTTATGGCAGTGTTTTGGTGGAATCTTTTGGGTTTTCCATATAGAATATCATGTCGTCTGCGAAGAGTGAAAGTTTGACTTCTTCCTTGCTGATTTGGATACCTTTTATTTCTTTGTGTTGTCTGATTGCTGAGGCTAAGACTTCCAATACTATGTTGAATAGAAGTGGTGAGAGTGGACATCCTTGTTGTGTTCCTGACCTTAGGGGGAAAGCTCTCCGTTTTTCCCCATTGAGGATGATATTAGTGGTGGCTCTTTTGTATATGGCTTTTATGATCTTGATGTATGATCCTCCTATCCCTACTTTTCTTGAGGCTTTTTATCAAGAAAGGATGAGTTTGTCAAATGCTTTTTCAGCATCATCTATTGAGAGGCTCGTGTGGCTCTTATCCTTTCTTTTATTAAGTGATTTATCACATTGATTTGCAGATATTGAACCAGCTCTGCATCCTAGGTATAAATCCCGCTTGACTGTGGTGTATAATTCTTTTAATGTATTGTTGGATCCAGTTGGCTAGTATCTTGAGAATTTTTGCATCCATGTTCATCGGGGAAATTGGTCTATAGTTATCCTCTTTAGTGGGGTTTTGTCTGGTTTTGGAATCAAGGTAATACTGGCCTTGTAGAATGAGTTTGGAAGTTTTCTTTCCATTTCTATTTTTTGAAACAGCTTCAAAAGAATAAGTGTAACTCTTCTTTAAATGTTTGGTAGAATTCCCCTGGAGAGCCAGCCAGTCCTAGACTCTTGTTTGTTGGGAGATTTTTGATTACTGATTCCACTTCTTTACTGGTTATATGTCTCTTCACATTTCCTATTTATTTATGTTTTAGTTTTTGGTAGTTTATATGTTTCTAAGAATTTGTCCATTTCTTCCAGATCTCCCAATTTGTTGGCATATAATTGTTTGTAATATTCTCTTATTATGGTTTGTATTTCTGCAGTGTTGTTTGTAATCCCTCCTCTTTCCTTGTTGATTTTATTTGGGTCCTTTCCTTCTTCTTTTTGATAAATTTGCCTAGGGGTTTATCAATTTTGTTGATTCTTTCAAATAACCAGATCCTGGTTGATGTGTTCTATTGTTTTTTTTATTTCAATATCATTGATTTCTGCTCTAACCTTATTTTTTCCTGTCTTCTGCTGGTTTTGGGCTTTGCTGTTCTTTTTCCAGCTCTTTAAGGTGTAAGGTTAGGTTGTGTATCTGATACCTTTTTTCGTTCTTTAGGAAGGCCTGGATTACTATATACTTCCCTCTTAGAACTGCCTTTGCTGCATCCCAGAGGTTTTGGGCTGTCGTGTTATCACTTTCACTGGCTTCCATATATTTTTAAATTTCTTCTTTAATTTCCTGGTTAACCCATTCATTCTTTAGTAGGATGTTCTTTTTAAAAAATTGTTTTTAATGTTTATTCATTTTTGAGAGAGAGAGTATGAGCATGGGAGGGGCAGAGAGAGAGGGAGACACAGAATCTGAAGCAGACTCCAGGCTCTAAGCTGTCAGCACAGTGCCCGATGCAGGGATCGAATTCATGAATTGTGATATCACGACCTGAACTGAAGTCAGAGCTCAACCAATTGAGCCATGCAGGCGCCCCTAGTAGGATGTTATGTAATCTCCAAGTATTCTGTAATCTCCAAGTATTTGGTCTTTGCAAATTTTTTCTTGTGGTTGATTTTAAGTTTCATAGCATTGTGGTATGAAAATATGTATGGTATGATCTTGATCTTTTTGTACTTGTTGAGGGCTGATTGTGTCTCAGTATGTGATCTATTCTGGAGAATGTTCTGTGTGCACTTGAGAAGAATGTGTATTTCTGCTGCTTTAGGATGAAATGTTCTGAATATATATTAAGTCTGTCCAGTCCAGTGTGTCATTCAAAGCCATTGTTTCCTTGTTGATTTTCTGCTTAGATGATCTGTCCATTACTGTAAGTGGGGTGTTGAAGTCCTCTACTATTATGGTACTATTATCAATGAGTTTCTTTATGTTAGTGATTAATTGATTTATATATTTGGGTGCTACACGTTGGGGGCATAAATGTTAACAATTGTTAGATCTTGGTGGATAGACCCCTTAATTATGATATAATGCCCTTCTTCATCTTTTGTTACAGTATTTTAAAATCTAGTTTGTCTAAGTCTGGCTACTCCAGCTTTCTTTTGGTGACCATTAGCATGATAGATGGTTCTCTATCCCCTTACTTTCACTCTGAAGGTGTCTGTAGGTCTAAATGGGTCTCTTGTAAGCAACATATAGATGGAGACTGTTTTCTTATCCATTCTGATATCCTATGTCTTTTGATTGGAGCATTTAGTCCATTGACATTTAGAGTGAGTACTGAAAGATATGAATTTATTGCCATTGTGTTGCCTGTAGAGTTGGGAGTTTCTGGTGGTGTTCTTTGGTCCTTCTGATCTTTGCTGCTTTTGGTCATTTTTTTTTCTCTTGTCTCTTCTACCCTTAGCGAGTACCCCTTTAAATTTCTTATGGGGCTGGTTTAGTAGTCATGAACTCCTTTAATTTTTGTGTGTCTGGGAAACTTTTAGTTTCTCCTTCTATTTTGAATGACAGCCTTGCTGGGTAAGGAATTCTTGGCTGCATATTTTTCCGATTCAGCACATTGAATATATCCTGCCACTCCTTTCTGGCCTGCCAAGTTTCTGTAGATAGGTCTGCTGTGAACCTTAACGGTCTTCCCTTGTAGGTTAAGGACTTTTTTCCCTTGCTGCTTTCATAATTCTTTCCTTGTCTGTGTATTTTGTGAATTTGGCTATGATATGCCCTGTTGATGGATGGTTTTTATTGAATCTAATGGGAGTACTCTCTGCTTCTTGGATTTTTTTATGTCTGTGTCGTTCCCCTGATTAGGAAAGTTTTCCACTATAATTTGCTCACATAAACCTTCTACTGCTTTCTCTCTCTCTTCATCTTCTGGCACTCCTCTATGATTTGGATGCTATCCTTTTAAATAAGTCATTGAGTTCTCTAATTTCTTATATCATGTCTTTGCCTTAGTTTCCCTCTTTTTTTCTGCTTCATTATTCTCCATAATTTTGTCTTCTATATCACTGATTCGCTGCTCTGCTTCGTCCATCCTTGCCACCGTGGCATCCATTCAAGATTGCATCTCAGTTATAGCATTTTTAATTTTGTCCTGATTAGATTTTACTTCTTTGATCTCTGCAGAAAGGGATTCTATGCTTTTTTCAATCCCAGCTAGTATTATTATGTGGTTCTAAATTCTAGTTCAGACATCTTACTTATATATGTGTTGATTAAGCCCCATCATGTCTTCCTGTTCTTTCTTCTGGGGTGAATTTCTTCATTTTGTCATTTTGTAGGAAGAAAAAGAATTAATAAAATAAAAAAGAAAATTTTAAATATTAAAAACAACAACAACAAAAATAAAGGAAGCTATATCTTAGGTGTGTTTTGGTCTGGTTGTTGAAAGAAGCTTGATAGACTAGAAAAAAAAGGGAAAGGAGAAAAAAAGTAAAAACTTTAAAAATTAAAAAAATGAGTAATAAAAGAATAAAATGAAATGAAGAAAGTGAAACAGAATTAAACATTTTACAAAAAAAAACATAGTAAAAAGAATTAAAACTTTTTTTAAAAAAGAAAGGAAAATAAAAATAAAATTTTCTTTCTGTATCTGAGAAAAAGGAGAAAAAAAAAAAAGAAACAAATAGACCAGCAAACAGAATAAAACCCGAATGAAGTTGTATCCAGTTTCCCCTGGAACTTAAACTATGAATATGAAGCACTTTATAGTCCATACATTAAACAGGCAGAGGGACTTGTGGTGGTCATGTAGGGCATGTGCTAAGAGGGCACAGTTGGGCAGGGCTTGGTGTAATGGATCTGTTCTCCTCTAGGTGGCCCTGCTTAGCTAGGGTAGATCAGTGTGGTGTGCATGCACATGTATGTGTATGTATGTGCATGTGCAGGAGATGTGAAAATGGTGTCACCCAGCTTCCTAGTTTCTGGCACTGGAACTCTGTGCTCTCACTGACCCACAATCAAGCACCCCTCCTTTGTCTCAGGCTTCTTTCCACTCCCTGCTTCTACACTGTTTGTGTCCAAGCCATCAGCCTGCCAGGTGGCACCTCCTTCCTGAATTTTATCTCAGATGGTGCCGTGTTTCCAAAGCCCTCACTTCTGAGAACCCTGCGGCTTGGCCCCATTCTGACCCTCTGGGAGAGGGTCTTGCTGAGCAATGGCTGGGTGCCAGCTTGCCCCAGGGAATGTTGTGTCATCACGCTATGGCAGAGGTTCAGAGACTATGGACAGTGCTGGCTTGCCCCAGAAAAAGTTCATGCAATTGCACGGCGGCAGAGGTTCTGAGATTTTGGCAAACCACAACACACAGCTGGCATCAGATTTCACTGCACTCTGGTGTCTGTCTCAGTACCAGCAAACATGGCTGCTTTCTGGGGTCTGCTGGGACCTTTGCCTGTGGGGAGGATGTATGGCCTCTACCAAATGTCCTCCAAGCAGGGGAACTGCTTCTCCCTGTGTGGCCCACGAACCCCTCAGACCTAGCTGCTTGCTTCTGGGGATTCACCCTTCTTCCCTAGCAGAGCACTGTCAGGTATTGTGCTCTGGAATTTCCTACTCTGATCTCCCGTGTATAGAGTCGTAATGGTATTGAAACCCTCTCCTTTCTCCCAGACAATGGTTTTGGGGAACAGATTTCTTGCTCAGTCCCTTGTGAATGTTTCTACTCTGTCTCCAACTACTTTTGAGGGGAGTGCTTTTCCTACACTCTTACCCCCCTTTCTCTGACCTCTGCAAAAAACAGCTCCCTACCCTGTGTGGTTTCTGTCTCCTCCAGTTCACCTCTTCATGCCACGTACCTACTGAGTTTTGTGGCTCAAGTTATGCAGATTGTTGTGTTAATCATCAGATCAATTTCCTAGGTATGCAAAATGGTTTGGTGCTGCTGTAGTTGCATTTCAGGGATGAGAGAGGCTGAGAACTTCCATTTGCTCCACCATCTTGTCCCTTCCCACCCCTCCTATGTTTTCTTATAGGAGTTTTAAAGCTTCAGGTCTTAACATCATTTATCTATAACAATAATAATAATCATTATTATTACTATTATTTTAAAGTAAACTCTATATCTAATGTGGGCTTTAACTCACAACCCCAAGATCAAGAGCCAGTTAAGTGCCGCTCAGGTCTTAACATTTAAATATTTACTCCATTTTGAGTTGATTTTTGTGTGTGGTAGAAGAGTCTAATTTTATTCCTTTGTATGTAGATATTTAAAAAAAAAATTTTTTTTAACGTTTATTTATTTTTGAGACAGAGAGAGACAGAACATGAACAGGGGAGGGTCAGTGAGAGGGAGACACAGAATCTGAAACAGGCTCCAGGCTCTGAGCTGTCAGCACAGAGCCCGACGCGGGGCTCGAACTCACGGACCGCGAGATCGTGACCTGAGCCGAAGTCGGACGCTCAACCGACTGAGCCACCCAGGCGCCCCTGTATGTAGATATTTTTAGTTGTCACAACTGAGGGGTGGTAGTGCTAGTGGCATCTAGTGGGTAGAGGCCAGGGATGCTGCTTAATATCCTAGAATGTACAGAATAACCCCCCACAAGTAAGATTTAGTCCCTGAAATCAATAGGGCCAAGGTTCAAAAACTCTGCTATAGGGGCGCCTGACTGGCTCAGTTAGTAGAGCATACAACTCCTGATATCTGGGTTGTGAGTTTGAGCTCCACCTTGGGTGTAGATAGTACTTAAAAATAAAATCTTTAAAAAACAAAACAAAACCCCTGCTGTAAAGGAGAGGAAAGAGCTAGACAGAGATATGGGATCAAAGGAGGAACTTTTTGTTTTTGTTTTTTTTCAAAAGATGAAAGAACCTTGAGGTTGCTTGGTCAGTGAAATGGGCCCCTTTAGACAAGGTAAGAGGTTGTGAAAATTGGTAGAGACTTTCTTGGAGGGCAATTTGGTAGTACCTGTGAAAATTAAAAGATTTCTACTATCAATGACCTATTCTATTGAGATACTTGCACATATACACTAAGATATTTACTCACAGATTTTCATTACAATGTTAGTAGCTAAGTGAAAGTTTTTGAAACCAATTCCAACGTGTGTTTCCCCACACATCCAAGGAATTCTTGTGACACCAGCAGGGTGTCCTACAACTTACCTAAATTCTCATACTACCTGGAAAGAGTATCAGATTCCACAGGTTAAGGGCTCAGTCCAACAAGACTGCCCCACCCCTCTTCAAATGCCACTCACAAGCCCTGTTCTTTGCCAGACCGACTTGCTACAGGTTGGAGGTTCCAATGCCACTTGCCTTGGGTTTGATTAATTTGCTTACAGCAGCTCAGAGAACACCCACAAACACTTTACTTACTAGATTATTGGCTTATTATAAAAGGATGTAAGTCAGGAACAGCCAGATGGAACAGATGCTTAGGGCAAAGTATGTGGGAAGGGGTGAGGAACTTCTATGCCCTATGCAGGCGTGCCTCTCTAACAGGACTTCCATGTGTTGACCCACCTGGAAGCTCTCCAAACCATATGAGAAACTCCATATTACATGGACATGATTGATTAAATCATTGGCCACTGGTGATTAATTCAACCTCTGGACATTTTTACCCTCCCCTGAAATCAGGAGGTGGGACTGAAAGTTCCCTTTGCTATTCATGGTTGGTTCCCCTGGCAACCAGTCCTCATCTTTAGGTCCTTTCCAAAATTCACCTCATTAACATAAGTCTAATGATGGTGGAAAGGGGCTTATTATGAGTAACAAAACACCCGTTTTTGCCTTTATGGTTCTGAAGTGATTTCAGGAACTGGGGCTAGGAGACCAAATGTTAAAAACAAAAACAAAAAACAAAAAACAAAACCCTTATTGCTCTTATCACTCATGAAATTCCAAGTATTTTAGAGAGATATGAGCCAGAAACTGTGGATGAAGGCCAAACGTACATGAGAAATATATTTTGGTCATCTGAATGACCATGTAGGGGCCAAGGCCAGGCTACCCCAAGATGGGCCACTTTGACATGAACATTATTTTAAGTTAAAAGCAATCAAAACCCAGAAGATTCAGGAAAAGCTCTTTATCTCCTCATCAACTGCCTGCCTATACCAGGAAGAGAACTATTGAGATTCTTCTTTTTCTAAGATATTTATTTGTATAGTAGGATCACCTCTGTTTTCTAAACATCTCTCACCTCCCTGCTAATGTTTTGCTCAGCCTCCTACCCCTCTCCTAAGCTCATTTATATTGCTTCACTGTCTTTGGAATTTCATACATAGGAAACTATATTTGATCTTCTCTTGTTAATCTGTCTCATGTCAATCTGATTCTTAGTCCAGCTAGAAGGACCTTGAAGGGCAGAGAACATTCTTCCTCCACAATGACCAAATACATAATTCTCATAAATCACCATATCACAGAAGATAAATAGGAAAAAACTGTACTACACAAAGAAGAATGGTTAAATGGTTATGTGGTACATTCCAACCAGGAATTTTGTGGCCACTTAAAGCTTGTAGTAAGCAGTAAGACTGCCAGGATATAGTGAGATGAGGTCATAGAATGGTGTTCATAGTGTTAGTCAGTTATATAAAACTAATTAAAAAAAAAAACTGTATGATTGTGTTTGGTAGTGTATTTTTTTTTTAATTTTTTTTTCAATGTTTATTTATTTTTGGGACAGAGAGAGACAGAGCATGAACGGGGGAGGGGCAGAGAGAGAGGGAGACACAGAATCGGAAACAGGCTCCAGGCTCTGAGCCATCAGCCCAGAGCCCGACGCGGGGCTCGAACTCACGGACCGCAAGACCGTGACCTGGCTAAAGTCGGACACTTAACCGACTGCGCCACCCAGGCGCCCTATGGTAGTGTATTTTTAAAAAGATCTTGAAGGCTCTACCAAACTATTTTCAGTAGATAGACCCTCCTTTCACTTATTACTCTCTAATGGCTCTGAATTGGGAACTTTTTATGAACATATATTACTTTTATAATTTTATTAAAAAAATTTTTTTAAGTAGACTCCATGCCCAACCTGGGGCTTGAGCTCAAGACCCTGGCATCAAGAGTCACATGCTCTACTGGCTGAGCCAGCCAGACACCCCTGCTTTTATAATTTTAAAACAGCTTTTAAATGATGGTGGCAACAGAGCAGTTGAAAGGAAGAAAGAGTCTGAAGACAAGAGTGATGGGAAAGGAGGAAGATCCCAGAGGGAGCAGGAACAGATAATGATCGTAGCATAAGTAGCAGCAGGAGCAACTAACATTCATTAAGCAACTGAAATATTCCAAACTGTTGTAAATTCTTGATGATTCTGTGAGGTATATATTATCTGTCAAGGAAATGGTAGCACAGAGAGATCAGGCAACTTGCATAGTCGGATAGCTCACATATGGTACAGCTGGGATTCAATTTTTTTTTTTCAACGTTTATTTATTTTTGGGACAGAGAGAGACAGAGCATGAACGGGGGAGGGGCAGAGAGAGAGGGAGACACAGAATCGGAAACAGTCTCCAGGCTCTGAGCCATCAGCCCAGAGCCTGACGCGGGGCTCGAACTCACGGACCGTGAGATCGTGACCTGGCTGAAGTCGGACGCTTAACCGACTGCGCCACCCAGGCGCCCCATTTTTTTTTTTTAATTTTTTTTTTCAACGTTTATTTATTTTTGGGACAGAGAGAGACAGAGCATGAACGGGAAGGGGCAAGTACAGCTGGGATTCAAAACCAGGCAGTCTGGATCGAGAGCCAATGCTCTTTTTTTTTTTTTAAATTTTTTTTTTCAACGTTTTTTATTTATTTTTGGGACAGAGAGACAGAGCATGAACGGGGGAGGGGCAGAGAGAGAGGGAGACACAGAATCGGAAACAGGCTCCAGGCTCTGAGCCATCAGCCCAGAGCCCGACGCGGGGCTCGAACTCACGGACCGCGAGATCGTGACCTGGCTGAAGTCGGACGCTTAACCGACTGCGCCACCCAGGCGCCCCGAGAGCCAATGCTCTTAATCACTGCCCTCTACTGCTGGCTGAGTTGGGGTCCAGAGCACAGGTGGAAGCTGGCCTGACAAGAAGAGAAACTTGTTTAAACCACTGTATTCATTTTCTATTGCTGGATAACAAATTACCACAAACTTAATGGCTTCAAACATATATTATCTTACAGTTCTGTAGATCATAAGTCTGAGCAGACTCCGCTGGGTTTTCTGCTTAGTGTCCCACAAAACCAAAATCAAGATGTCAGCAGGGTTGGAGGCTCTGGGTAAAGATTCTTTCCTTTGGCTGTAGGACAGAGTTCCCCATCTTCTTGCTGGTGTTTGTCAGGGGCCTCTAATTAGTGTCTACTGCATTCCTCACCTTATAGCCCACTGTAGTCCTGTCATCTTTAAATCAGCAATGGTACGAAGGAATGGAATCTGAGTTCCTATATTACTACCAGCCAGAGAAACTCTGGCTGTTATTTGTTTAGGAACACACAGATAATGTCCCTTGCCTTGTGCTTGTAAAATAATCTAATCATGAAAGTAGAATTCATCATATTAACAGTCACGGAGATCAGTGGGGAGAAATGTTGGGACCATTTTAGAATTTTGTCTGACACAACTATTACGATGAATTTGTAGGATGTCTTGGTGAAGGGAGGTCTGAGGGCTTGTAATGCTTTCCTGGATGAGTGGAAATGCTCCATTTGAAGGTAGATGCTTGAAAATTAAGGTTTGAGTAGGTGACTAATACGTTTTTGCTTGCTGGTCAGCTTTATGGGCTCAGTTGAGTTTGAAGATGATGAATTTGTGGGGGTACCAATCTACAGAGCTATGTGATTTTTCTCTAGTAGTCTGGGTATAGATGCAGAAGAGGTTTTTGGTCTTTCTGAGAAAGCTGGGCAAAAGGACCACAGGTCAAGGGAGATGACAGGCTTAAGTGATGGACTCTGGGATCCAGGCCAGAAACAAAAGACAGACAAAACCAGAGTGAAGGAGTAGGGACGGTAGTTGCCTTGCAAGGGTTGTAGGAGATGGCCCGACTTCCAGTTATAGCAAGAAGTGGAGGAAGGTTTCATTAAGAGGTTAAAGATACAGAGCAGTGGTTCCCCAAGTGTGGTCCTCAGACCAACAGTGTTAGCATCATTAGGGGTCTTATTAGGAAAATTCCCAGGTTAACCACAAACCTACTGAATTAGAAACTCTGGAAGTCTGGGAGCACAGGAATCTGTGTTTTAACAAGCACTGCAGTAGGTATTGATGCCCCAAGGCTTGAGAATCATTGACGTAGTCTTTCATATTAAGAGTGCTTTTAGGGGCGCCTGGGTGGCTCAGTCAGTTGAGCGTCCGACTTCGGCTCAGGTCATGATCTCATGGTCCGTGAGTTCAAGCCCTGCGTCGGGCTCTATGCTGACTGCTCAGAGCTTGGAGCCTGTTTCAGATTCTGTGTCTCCCTCTCTCTCTGACCCTCCCCCGTTCATGCTCTGTCTCTCTCTGTCTCAAAAATAAATGTTAAAAAAAAAAAAAAAAAGTGCTTTTATGGTGAATAGGATTCCCGAGGGACAGTAAGAAATTCCTAGAAGAAGAGTATGAGACTGGTAGGAAACACTGAGATATATGGGAGAGGACAAATGGCCTATGTTCTGCATGCTGACCTAGGATGCCAAGGATAAATGTAAAGGATGCCTGAATTAACTGGCCTTAGAATTTTCAGAAATAACAAGCCTTAGCTGGCTGATTCTAATCTGGACCAATGTGTTATTGAGGTACTACTATTCCAAGGCCAAGATTGGGAGCATTTATTGATGAGTAGGAAATGGGTCCATTCTGGGACTGGATTGGCTGTTCTCAACCTCCAGGGAAAGACTCAGAAATGGGAGAAGAGTTACTGGGGCCCTGAAAACCGCAACAGCCCCTGCTGAAGAGGGAGGGATGCCTGTGAGCAAGCTCTATCTCCATATGGCTCAGTAAAAAACAAGATTTACTCTCCCTTGGCTGCAGGCACCACCATGATGGGCTGAGCTGCTTTTGCTATGACACAAAGATAGAGGAGCACAGGTAGGTTGTGCTTAACCAACAGGAAGGAAGTGTGGGATGTATTTTGGGATGTGAGTAGCTGACCCCATATAATAATTCCCCTATATTCTTAACAATTTTCTGATTCAATGACTCTGGGAAAAATCTTGGGACTCAGTAAGATTTAAACACGTGAAATACAATGTAGCCACGCAAGATTTTTCATTGCTGTTACAAGGAACCCTTCCTCATCAATTAACAAACCATCTCAGATGATTATACACACACCTTTTGGTGCAGCAATGCCAAAAGAGATTAAACAGATTAAAATAATCTGTTTTATACTGTTAAAAAAAAAAAAACCAATGTACAGATGAGTGTGTATGTCATTCGTGTAAAAAAAAAAAAGCCCTATATTTGTGATATATAAAATACTTCTGGAAGACTAAACAAGCACCTTGTAAAACTGTACCTTTTGGGGAAGGGAAATGGGTAGCTGGGGGAGAAAAGAAGGAAGAATTTCCATGATTAAAAACCTTATGTACCTTTTAAATCTGGAGCACATGCATGCATTATTAAGAAATAAAAAGTTACTACATTTAAAAAATAAATAATGAGCTTTTATTATCCTCGACAACAGAGAAAAGCCACGCTGGAGTCTCTGGGAATTCTGGGAACGCTCCCGGGAGGAGGGGAAGGCTGCAGCAGCACCTGGAGCTTCCTCAGAGACTCATTCCCTCAGTCTCACCCCCCTGGCAGAGGCAGCTGGAAGGAATCACAAACTGCAGGGATCAGTGGGAGGAAGACAATGAACAACGCTTTCCTGCCTGAAATCAGCCGCTGTCCAGAGCCGGCACCAGGGAAGACACAACTCACCCTCCGGGGGTCACGTCTTTGCTGGAAGGCAGGTGAGATTCACACGCGTGACACCGAATGCCCTGCTCTCTTGGGGTCTCCAAGTCCTCCCCGATTCCACACCCTCTGGTCTGGGGCCACAGTGTCTGATTTTTGAGAGGAGAACATGGAATAGGTCAAGTCTTAGTCCGAGTCTGAACTCTCATTCGACTTGGAAGACTTATGCTTTCGTTTTTTCTTCTTCTTCTTTTCTTTTTTCCTTTTCTTATGCTTTTCTTTCTTCTTCTTTTTCTTGTGTTTCTCTTTACATTCTGAGGAGCTGGAGCTGCTCCCATCTTCATCGGAGGTGGAATCCTCCAGTAACTGTTTTAACTGCTGTATCCTAAACAGAAGTTTGACCAAAGAACCATATTTAACTTAAAAAAATTGTAGATAAAGATGATGTGAGAGCAGCAGCGAGGGTAAAAAATGTCATGAATAACCACCTTGCGAAAGACGGTACTTATTTGTGCATGTCTTCCCCATTCTTGTCCACGTCCATGCCTGTTTGACAGGACTGTAACCAGTATATGAGCCATTCTGTGTTCTTTTCATTGTCCTAAATATTTCTGCATGTTTCTCGAGTCCTTACCACAGAACTTCTAACAGATGCCTACTTTCCTTACTCACTGCCCCCAACTGCTCAAGTAATCTATCTCCTCAAAACAATTATTACTTGGCGTCACCAGTTTTGGGAAAAACAAACTCTCCCGTTTTTTCACCCTATCTTTGTTCATGTCTAAGGATCATTTTTAACAATAGCTCAAATCCTTAAAGACACTGGAGAAGATAAACTAAACTACTGTTGGTTGCCAACATCAACTAACAGTGGTATGAGCAGGCTGGGCCAAACACACTGCTTTGAGCCAACCCAGATAGAACAAGGCTGGCCTGCTCATTCCCCACACACTGGCCTTTCCAGTGGTTTCTCCTGCCTTCCACATATATCACAACTACATTAAAGTACCATATTTACCAAACCACTCATCTAATACCAGAATGGGTGTTTCCAACTTTATGTAAGAGGGTATTGTTATCACCAGGACCACCTCACCTTATGTCCTTTTCATGTCTTTTATTCTCTCGTATGATATCATACATAGGATCTTCATGTGCCTTGAGGATTAGAGAAGGGTAAGGTTGGATTAGGGCTTTGTGGACTGTTAGTTAAAGTAAAATTAAATTCATATTTCACTGAAACCAGTTTTTTTTTTTTTCCTGTTTGGTGTAATTTTATATTTAAAATTTTCTAATCCTTCTTAAGGGTCACCATCACTTCAAACTTGTGGAAGTTACAAAAAAGATTTTTCAATTATACAAATACAATTTGATAAAATATAATCTGAATAGCCTTTTTAAGGATATAAACCATGGAAGATTCATTATTAAATATTACTCAAAGTTAGAAGTATTGAGGTAATTCTATGAGGACAGATGATCAAGAGATATTAAAATAAGTTGGAAAACGATACGTAAGAATGATTCATTTATAGGTGCACAAAAACATATGTATATGCCCAAAAAGAACTGTAGAAGTATACTTATCAAGCTACTTAATGCATATTCACTCTGTAGAGATGCAATATTGCTTTTGAAAAATCAATTGTGAAAAGCCCTAATGTAAAATGTCAAGTTAGTTAAAGCAAATGTATTCTTGTAACATTTGTGTAATTAAAAAGTACTTGTTTAGAATGACTACACATAGACTGAACTTTGTGGTATGTCAAATATCTTTAAAAATATCTAGTAAAAGTTTTACATATGTAAGATAAAAAAGAAGCTAAAAATGTCTATATTTGTACCATCCAGAGATATCCACTGCTAACATTTTAATGTGGTTGTTCCAGTCATCATTCATAATTTACAAAAAATTATAATCATATTATATATACAACTCTATTCTCTTTTTCACTAAGATTTTATTTTTAAGTAATCTTTACACCCAACGTGGGACTCAAACCTACAACTCTAAGATCAAGAGTGGCACGCTCTTCCAACTGAGCCAGCCAGGCACCTCTTTCTCACTTATGTCTTCATGAGCATATTCCTATGATACTACACATATTTCTAAAACATGATTCTTAAAAGCTATATGACTTCTATGTTACAGTACTTATGTTGACGTGCTGGCCACTGCAGTTGTTTCCCAGTTTTCTTTAGTCTATTTTTCAGTCATATAAATAATTCTAAATAATCCCTTATACATTAATAAAAATTTGTATATATTGATTTTTGTTATACCCTTAGGATCTATCCTTAGAATTTGGGTTTCTGAATTAAAAATAAATGAATTTGTTCATTTTTTGAGAGTTATGACCAATTTATCTGTTATAGGAATTGTAAAAATTGTCATTCTAGGTAGCATTGATTTATCCAGAATATTTTCTTCAAATTTTTTAAATGAAAGCACAATTTTTAAATGTCTTAAAATCCCTGGCAAATGTTTGTAGTAGTATAAACTTCTACTTTATAATAGAAAGATATTTAATCTTTAGACAAAGACTGGGAAACTAGAATGATGATTTTAGTTATGAAACAAGATTTTTTAAATATAATAAGTAAAAAGTGACTGAATACATAACAGTGTCTTTTGGAAAAAGAAATCAGTGTCCCCAAGGCATAAGCAAATAACGCTTTAACAAAAGTTAAGTTTTTGTTAATGAACTAATCTATCACACAAATTCAGTTTAACAGAGATGTAGTTAACACTACATATTTTGGCCAAAAGGCTCTGGGAATATATTTTATGTTAACCTCCAGTTCACTGGTAACTGCCTGAGTCACTTGACATTCCCCATCTCTGGTAAATGTAAATTGAAACTCAAGAGTTTTACTTACTACTCTGAACTGTTCTAACTTTTGGTTGCCTTTGATAAAGAAAGGGCATTCTTTGTCGCCTGTTCGGTGACCGTACCGTTTACAACGCCAACCTAAAAGAAAGAAAAGGGATATATTTCTGTAAGATAAAGCAGTTTTACCTAATTAAGATAAAGTATCAGTAGATCATACTAAAGATATTTTTCATTAGATTCCAATTTCCAAAGCTAATGCAATTAGTGGATGAACCATGTAAGATACCAGAAAACTGAGAGAAAACAATTGCTTCCTCAAGCATCCTTTCTTTAATCTTGGGTTTTAGAAATGAGCCAAGTAGGGGCGCCTGGGTGGCTCAGTCGGTTAAGCGTCTGACTTCGGCTCAGGTCATGATCTCACTGCTCATGAGTTTGAGCTCCGAGTCAGGCTCTGTGCTGATAGCTTGGAGCCTGGAGCCTGCTTCAGATTCTGTCTCTGTCTCTCTGCCACTCCCCTGCTCATGCTCTGTCTCTCTCTCTTAAATATAAAATAAAATGTAAACAAACAAACAAACAAACACAAATGAGCCAAGTAGTTACTAAGCAATCCTGTGCTAAAAGCAAAGTGTGATTTTGTTTTAATAGTGTGTTATGGCTTGAACGGTATTGCTCCCTCCACCCTGTCCCCCCATTATGTTTAATGTTCTAACCGCTTGTACTTCAGAATATGACCTCATTGCGAGATAGGATCTTTAGATCCCTAGGCCTGGGACAGATCCTTCCCTCACAGCCTTCAGAAGGAATCAACACTTCTCACACCTGGATTTCAGACTGATAGCCTCCAGAACTGTGAGACAATAAATTTCTGTTTAAGTCACCTGAGAGCCTCTTCATGAATGAAAGACAAGGATGCAAAAAAAAAAAAAAAAAAAAAAAAAAAAAAAAAAAAATAGAAAAGACCATTTTGGAAGAAATAAAAACATAATGAGAAGAAAAAATTAATATCCTTAGAGAACATATTGCAACAACAGAATTAAAAAAATCATAGAAGAAAATCACAGCTTTTGGAATTGAAATAAAAATCTTAACTGAAGGACTGGAAGATATGTTGATGAAACAGTCTAGAAAGCAGAAAAAAAAATAGGACAGGAAAGATCAGAAATTAGAAAATCAATCTAGGAAGCTCATCAGGTGAGCTCTAGCCCCACTTTGGGTGAGCCCCACTTTGGGTGAGCCCCACTTTCTCTCCCTCTCTCTTCTGCCCCCTCACTCACTTGCGCCCTCTCTCTCAAAACAAAACAAAATTCTTCTGTAGTAAGAAGTCAACAGATAATGAAGAAACCTGAAAAATCAAAAGGCAGGAATATAATCATATAATTTAGATACAGAGATAAACTTGAAAATATGTAAATTTTATTTAAGTAATCTACACCCCATGTGGATCTCAAACTCACAACCCTGAGATCAAGAGTCACATGCTCCTGGGGCGCCTGGGTGGCTCAGTCGGTTAAGCGGCCGACTTCAGCTCAGGTCATGATCTCGCGGTCTGTGGGTTCGAGCCCCGCGTCAGGCTCTGTGCTGACAGTTCAGAGCCTGGAGCCTGTTTCGGATTCTGTGTCTCCCTCTCTCTGACCCTCCCCCATTCATGCTCTGTCTCTCTTTGTCTCAAAAATAAACGTTAAAAAAAAAAAAAAAAAAAAAAAGAGTCACATGCTCCTTTGACTAAGCCAGCCAGGCACCCCCCAAAATAATCTTAAAAGAGGTTTACAAGGTTACCTTTAGGGTGAGGTGAATGGGGCAAGGAACTAGGAACTGCTATTTTTTTTTTTTTAAGATATTTGTTGTATTCAAACAGTTTTCTCTATTTAAAAAAATTTTTTTTTTCAACGTTTTTTTTATTTATTTTTGGGACAGAGAGAGACAGAGCATGAACGGGGGAGGGGCAGAGAGAGAGGGAGACACAGAATCGGAAACAGGCTCCAGGCTCTGAGCCATCAGCCCAGAGCCTGACGCGGGGCTCGAACTCACGGACCGCGAGATCGTGACCTGGCTGAAGTCGGACGCTTTAACCGAATGCGCCACCCAGGCGCCCCCAGTTTTCTCTATTTTTATTTTTTTAAGTGTTTAAAAAAAAATTTTTTTTAATGTTTATTTATTTTTGAAACAGAGAGAGACAGAGCATGAATGGGGGAAGGGTCAGAGAGAGAGGGAGACCCAGAATCCGAAGCAGGCTCCAGGCTCTGAGCTGTCAACACAGAGCCTGACACAGAGCTTGAACTCATGGACCATCATGACCTGAGCTGAAGTTGGACGCTTAACAAACTGAGCCACCCAGGCGCCCCTAGGAACTGCTATTTTTAATTATGTACATGAAGAATCTTTGTACAAACAAACGTCTTTAAATGGCAGCAGTACCCTTTCTTCAAATACCAAATACCACTTAAGCTGGATGAAGGTGTTGCGGCTCTGGTGGGGTGGGGGCGTGCACACACAGCACTCCTGCTCTGGACCCCCCCCTTGTGGCCGTAGCTCCTCTCAGGTCACATGGATGAAACCTTAACACCACTGATTGGGGGGAGAAGGGGGCAAATCACTGAGGCAAGACCCAAAGGGACCTGCCCTCCAATGCATCCCTTGTCCCTTGTGACATTTCTACAACGGAATATTCTTTCTGTTACTTGAATATTACCAAGGAGTGTACCCCAAAGGCAGCTACGGTCCTGTGGGCAACTACTGCCCTTAGGAGTCAGAAGCCCTGGAGTCAAAGCCATGCTCTGCCTCTTAACTCAGACACTCACTAACATACGCAGCTCAGCTTCCTTAACTATGAAACGGAGATCATGCCTTGGCTAAACAGGGCTCGGTGAGGGGAAAAAAAAAAAAAAAAAAAAAAAAAAGTAAACACGCTTTGTAAGTCATAATATATAACTTGTGTGTGCTGAGGAGTGTTACCTGAAACTCTCCCATACTCACACTGCATAACTTTGACTTCTTTCCCGAGTGGCATCCAAAGTCCTTTAGTTGGTGCGTGAGCCAGAAATTCCCTGGCATGTTCGTTGCCTGGTACATCTGGTATACAGTCTTCCGGCTTAGTCTCATCTTCCTAAAAAAGGAAACAACATGTACACGACGTGGCAAAAGAGCACTGGAATTCTCTCCTACCTGCTTCAGAACACAGCACTGCCTGGCTTTCACATGGGCTGGACATGCCCATGTCATCCTGTTACCCTCTCCAGTACTAGAAAGAAAGACAAATTATACCTGACAGAAAAACCAGAAATAAACATACCAGAAGAATTATATCATGAAAATGATATAGCTATTCTTAGAGAAATATTACTAGTTATTGTTCACATAGGAATGCTTTGAGCTCCAAATTCTGACTCTAGATCACAAAAATTAGATTCTAAGATTACAAACTGTTCTGCTAACTTAAAAGCCTTGTGGAATGAGACAAAGCATAGAATTAGAAAAGATTTCCTGAAATAATAAAAATAACCTGTTAAAATTAAAAAAATTATTATACCATGGAGATCACTTGTCATGTTTTACAATCTCATACATGCTATATTTGACATGTGCTCTCATCACCAAATAACTTCAGTACACAATTCAGGTGTTATATTTATATTTTTTTACCTTCTGATTTTTTTCAGTTCATGTGAATATTAAATTTATAATGAAAGAAGGTTTTCTAAAAATCTTTTCACTGAAAGGGAGCAAGCAGAAAGTTGCTCTGGCCTCTAATGAGTCCTCTAAGTCTCGCACCAGGGGCTGGACTAGAGGAGCTTCCAGTCTCCTCACAGACAGTAGTCTCTGATGACGCTCAGGAAACCAGCAGTGAGTGAGTCACAGATGGAGCAGAGCGGTGAGAAGATGCAGCCACAGCAGGAGACAGAGAAGGGGACCGATCGCTGAGGAACATGTGGGCCTGCCACCGTTTCTTAGGGAACAGTCACACGGTTGATCACATTTCTACAAAGACACAGGCTGGAGACACAAAGTGTATGGACTGACTGGCAGGGAGAAGCAGGGTTATGAAAAAAGATGTTCCAAACCTTATATAACAGTTTTTCATAACAAGTTACTGAGTCTGAGCACTGAGTCAAATATGTCTGAGAGAATAACCAAAGGTACAAACTTCACACTGACCTTGATAAGCCCCGGAGGAGGTTTTTCATAACTAGAAAGGAAAAGAAAAACTGCCGTCAATCATGTTAACAGGAACACAATACGTTTTAATGAGCAAAAAGCAACTAGAGGTCAAAATGAAAAGAATATCTTTAGTAAAACCTTAAAACTGCATTAGATCTAAAGCAGTTAGTAAAATACGCCCAGCAGTCAGAGATCTTATATAAGTAAACTGATGCTACACCACATCCTGCAGAGATCTAGAACTAAAATTCACTGAAATGGTAACTTGGTGTCTGAGCACAATGAATTTATTTTCGAAGAAGAGAAAGCAAGAGATTGCAGGCGAAATGTGTGGGAAGACCCAAGAGCTAATCATGCTTCCAGACTGTCACGGTTGTCAAGTTATTTACCTACCATAACTTCCTCTTACCCAGCATGGAGGCTCATGTGGGGAAGGCTGAGGAATCTGTTCTAACCTGGATGGAGGCAGTGCAGGGGGGCAGGAACAAAACGGGAGGGAAGGGCCTGTTGCAGGGGATGGAGGCGATGGTGATCTGTCCTAGAGGCTTCCTTTCCCATATCCCTGCAGCTCTCAGTTCAAATCCTGCCCACTCACCCTGCCCGCAGAGTGAGCCATCCATTCCTCAGTTCTGACAGCCCGCTGTGCCCGTACTGACCTCACTGGACTCGGGGTGTAGGACCCCTGCATGGTGCCTGGACGACATTCTTTACTGAATGCTGCTAGAGCAAGCAGATGTATGATGTGTGGGAATGTACGTTCCCTTGGAGCTCACAGACTCCCAAGGGTCCTAAGGGTACATACGCATCATGTCTATGCTCCCAACTCATTTTCACTTCCTATCACTCTGCTGAAGTGCCCCAGAAGGGTTCTGGATTCCAAATCTGGAAAATCAGCACCAAATGCTTGTGTTCATTTAAACAATTATTTTTTAGATTGAGATACAATTGGCATATAATATTATTATTTTTAGGTATAATCACGTTGATTTTTAAGTACTGTCACACAACTGGCTATCAAACACACTGGACACACCCCCTTCCCTCTACAAAAAAGCAGCAACTGCAAAATCATGTGGGACAACTGAACATCTTAGGTCTTGTCAATGACTCTATAAATAATATTTGGAGAGGGCATCTGGGCAATAGGCTGTTTACAGTTGTGATTTGAGAGGCGTCTGAGTGGCTTAGTCAGTTGAGTGTCTGACTCTTGACTTTAGCTCAGGTCATGATCCCTGGGCAGTGGTATCGAGCCCCATGTTGGGCTCTACACTGAGCATGGAGCCTGCTTAAGACTCTCTCTCTCCCTCTGCCCCTCTCCCCGAAGCTTATGCAATCAATCAATCAATCAAAATTGTGTTTTGACCCTAAAAGTTTGGAAATGTGGGAGTCCCAAAACTGCTGCACACAGGTAGTGGGTTCAGAGATGATTAATTTTCTGAATTTTGTATAGTGAAAATGTCTTACTTTTAGCACCAGGAAAACATTAATAAATGTTAAAATGGTAAATCATTTATCTAATAGTCAAATAGATATCGACTATCCCAAAAGGAATGTAGGACAATACTGCAAACAGTTTAAGTTAATAAAAAAAATGAGTAGGGTAAAGTATTTGGTGTGCTTCCATGTGTATATATGGGGAAAAGGAGACTATATGTACATACATACAAACACAGATATGCCTTGTTATGAATAGCATACCTCTGGAAGAGTACCTGAGGGAGGGACCTTTAGTTTTCATTACATTTATTTATATGCAAATATATCAACTCAACGTTTTTCATTACAAAAGAAAAATGAAATTAATGGCATTTTCCTTATACGTATGCTGGCATAAACCAAGGAAAAATTAGCCTCTGAAGGAAAATCCAAAGGTAATTTGAGATATGAAAGAAAAAAGGGCCAAAAATATGCTATTAACAGCTCCCTTCTGCTATAGAGTTATATAGGCAGCATTTTTGTTTTACAGTTATAGTGTTATTTCTGTAATTTTTTCCCACGAATTAAGTCTTGACTCTAGCTCTATTCAACTTGGTATTTTCCTCCTAACAAAAAAGAACGGGTAAAATAGGTGAAACTAAACTTAACTATCAGGCAATATTGAAGGTTCAACTTAAAAACTTACTCCTTGCAAAAGTAGCCAGTCAACAATTATGCCAGGCATGGGGCTAAGTATCAGAAGAGAGAACTAAGGGCATAGAAAACTTGCTTTTGCCAAAAATTCCTAGGAAGAATGAGGCATGGTACTCAATCCATGGATTTATTTCCCTTGAGTAAAGAACATCAAACTCATTACTAAATTGTATTATTTTTGTTACTTGATTCTCTGTATAACTGTGCAACTGTCTTGATGGAGAGGTTTGGTTTTTTTGAGTAGAAAACCCCCACATTGCAGGTAGAACATTTTTTAGTTCAAGATCAGTGTGAGTGGCCTTTGGAGGTGTTAAAAAGAAAACCACAGGCCCAAAATGGAGCCAGTTAGGCCAGGTCACCAAACTGGGCCTTAATACAGACTCTAGTTACAGTTTCAACCTCACCCATAAATGTAGTCTTCACCTTCAGCAGTAATTTTCTGATCAGCACCAATAAACTAATCTGTCACATGGGCCCTCCTACCCCCCAAGAGAAAGATGAGGTAATTTGCAGGATAAAACTCCCTGCTCTTCCAACTAAGGCAAAGTGACTTTGCCTGGAACAATTGTTTCTTTTCTTTTGCTAATAACTTCATTCACCACCCTACTTATAGAAATGTTCCGTTTTATACAACTCTTTGGAGCACCTCTCTACTTGCTAGATGAGATGCTGCTGGATTCATGAATCAATTAA
This sequence comes from Lynx rufus, assembly GCF_022079265.1. NCBI lineage: Eukaryota > Metazoa > Chordata > Mammalia > Carnivora > Felidae > Lynx > Lynx rufus. The sequence goes on from NW_025814856.1 coordinate 124,629,331, forward strand.
TAAAACAAATTAGATTTTCAAATTTACTAGGATGAATTTTTGTTCTTTAATACAGGTAAAAAAAATTTTGGTTTGAATGGACTCATTCTCACTGCTGTGTACTTTGGGACAAGCTATTTAACCCTTCAGAGCCTCCATTTCCTCATGGGTGAATATGTCACAGCACGTATGTAAAAGGCACTTTGCAGTGGTGGCTCCTTCTGTTGAAAGCAAGTTGCTCTCAGCAGTCTCATGAGGCAGGTCAAGACTAGAGCACTCGCATCACAAAGACCAAGATGTGGACCAGTAGAGAAACCTGGCCATCCCAAGCCAGACTTCACATCTTTGTGTAGATCTGTAGCTTTGTAAGGATTTGCCAGCTGCTTCTAAGTGGAGGTGGGCATCAACCTGACAGTGGACTTCCCAGACAGCATCCCCAGCTGGGTTTACTGCCTTTCTTTTTAAAAATAATTTATTGTCAAGTTAGCTAATATACAATGTAGTCTTGGCTTCGGGAGTAGATTCCCGTGATTTATCACTTACATACAATACCCAGTGCTCATCCCAACAAGTGCCTTCCTCAATGCCCACCTCCCATTTTCCCTGCCCCCACCCCAACCTCCCACCCCCATGATCCCTCAGTTCTCTGTATTTAAGAATCTCTTATGGTTTGCTTCCCTCTCTGTAACTTATTTTTCCTTCCTTTCCCCTATGGTCTTCTGTCAAGTTTCTCAAATTCCACATATGAGTGAAAACATATATCTTTTTCTGATGGACTTATTTCACTTAGTATAACAGCCTTCAGTTCCATCCACGTTGTTATGAATGGCAAGATTTCATTCTTTTTCATTGTCGAGTAGTTTCTAAAGCCATGAGACTCAGAGACTCCTCTTCCATATCTGGCTTCAGGGATCACTGCCTTTTCCCCATGCAGGTGGTACATCAGCATTCAGCCAAGTCTATCGTCATGTCCTGTGAGGCTCATAAAATACGCCTTATTATAGTTATTAAACTATCTTGATAAAATCACATAAGAAAAGGGCAGGCCAGGGACTCTGACCGTCAGTTTTTTCAGTATCAATTCCAACATTTTCCTTCACTGATTCCAACAACTGAACACTAAGCAGTAAGCAGCTGAATTGGGACAATCATCCAGACCTCGTGACATTCGGCATTCTTTCACTGAGTTGCAGCCACTGTTCTGGGCCAGCAGTGTATCTCCTGTATTAATAACTGTTCCTGGGTTAAATAAATTGTGCAAGGGCACACAGCCCAGAGTCCATGTGCTCACCTGTATATGACTATCAGTACATGTTTAGCTGAATCCAGTAATCAGTCTAGCACCATGTTTATCACTGGAAAACAGAAGACTCCAGTAACACTTTAAATTCAGAGCTTCAGTACAATTTGATTTAGGCATAGATACTATTGTGAATCCAGTCTTCCCTAAAAATTTCCCCCCACATTGCTTATTTATCCTTATTTGTGTAAAATTTACATACCATACTTCCCTAGGTTTTGACAACACTCTCCTCCCCAAAGCAAAATACCATGAGGCTGTGGGAGGTAGTAACAAGGACAATGACCTCACACTCTCTCTGAGGCAGGGATCGGGTTGAGTGTGTGCAGATATTAAATGTATATGCACTTGGTTGTTGATGCTAGGAACATCCATGTGGAGGCAGATAATTCTAAGGAGTTTGTGAGGGGAAATGTCAAGCTACAAGGCAACATTTGAGCTACGCCCTGACATATATACCAAGTTAATGGGAAACTGAGCTATAGGGTTTTTAATCATGGATTTTAGTAAGGATAAGCTTTCATCATCTGGTTTGCAGACCAGGAATCACCAGTGGAAAACATACCCTGCCTGTGCTCAGCTGCATGGACTGGGGAGGCCCTCCTTATTTCTGGCCAGGGGCTGAACTGAGAGAGACCCAGAAGCCTGAGAAAGAGGAAGCAAATTCTGAGGCTGGGTGTCTGTGTACTCAAAGAGCATCTCAAGCTCTTAAAGGGATTTGTACCTCTTCTATAAGGAGTAATACATAAAGATTTTAGCTCAGATCTGTACATTAATGTTGTAAATCTCCAGGGAAGGACTCATTTTAATACTTCAGAATGGCTGCAAAGTATAGAAACACTTAATGATTTAATGTTTTCTTTATCCTGACCCTCTTCTTATGCACCAACTTTAAAGATCCTTCAGAACAGGGGCACCTGGGTGGCTCAGTCAGTTAAGTGTCTGACTTCAGCTCAGGTCATGATCTCATGATTTGTGAGTTTGAGCCCCGTGTCAGGCTCTGTGCTGACAGCTCAGAGCCTGGAGCCTGCTTTGGATTCTGTCTCCCTCTCTGCCCCTCCCCCACGTATGCTTGCTCGCTCGCTCGCTCTCTCTCAAAAATAAATAAAACATTAAGAAAAAATAAAGATCCTTCAGAACAGGGTGAATATCAGAGGTTACAGGGGTTAGGGAGAATTGACCAAGGGAAAAGTGAAATGCTTTTTCTTTGTCCCTTCTCTTAAGATGTGAAAGAAAACAACTGTGGTGGATGTTATATTATGGCTTATAATAAGACTTGTAATTTCCTATATAAAGGTTATAGGAGCATCTTATGTTTAGTTTTGTTCCTAGTTCCTGAAATAGGTCCAAAACTATAAAGGTGAAAAGTTTCTTTTGTTAGTCATAACAAGCCCCTTTCAACCAAACTGTTTATATTAACGGAGGTGACAAAGCTCCTAAAGATGAGGACTGGTTGCCAGGGGAATGGATTCTGTGATTAGAGAATTGGAACTTTCAGCCTTACCTCTAGGGAGACTGAATTAATCACCAATGGCCATTGATTAAACAATCATGCCTATGTTATGAAGTTTCTATAAAACCCCCCAATAATGGAGTTCAGAGAGCTTCAAGGTTTAACACATGGAGGTGGGGTGTACCTGGAGAGGACATGGAAGCTCCATGCCCCTTTCCATACACCTTACCCTATGTATCTGTTCCATCTAGCTGCTCCTGAGTTATAACTTTTTATGATAAATCAGTAATCGAGTAAAGGCAGTGTATTCCTGAGTGCTAAGAACTGCTCTAGCAAATTAACCAAACCGGAGGAGGGTGTTGGGGGAACCTCCGCTTCACAGCCGATGGGTTAGTAGCAACCTCCACTTATGAGTGGCATCTAAAGTGTGTGGAAGGGAGCAGTCTTGTGAGACTGAACCCTTAACCTGGGGGTTCTGATGCTGACTCCAGGTAGGCAGTGTCTGAATTAAATTTATAAGACATTTACTTGGTGTCCTCTGAGAATAGGAGAACTTCTTGGTGGTGTTGGAAAACTCCCACACAGACTAGTGCTGTGAGTGTAATATGAATGTATAAAAGGAAAACAGGAATGTTTTTTCCTTCGCAGCAGATTAAGAATGAGAAATGCCATGAATTGTTATAGCAAGGAAAACTTCCCTTTGACTTCATCTCTGGATGCTTCCAAATAAGATTGGGATGGAGGCTTCTCTGCTCTCATCCTCACCATTATTAACCCAAAGCTTTTCTAAAGGGAGGACTTAGAGGACTCAGAGGAGGACTTAGTCCCTGAAGATTACATGGTAAATGACTGGGTATAAACAGAATTAACTTTTTAGATATGGTATTTCCAGAGCAAATACTTAAAATATTTTCTGATGGAAAGCTGTGACATGTCATATGCCCAGGCTTCTCTTAGCAAGAATAATGGAAATTTGCCTGAATTAAGCAGGTGATACAGTCCCATCAGCAGCCATTCATTAGAAACATTGATGCTATCTATCCCTTATGGATTGGGACTTAAGGGAGCTTGGAAGGGAGGAGGTAACATTTACATAAATACCCAGTAATCCAACAATATTTTCTTTTGCCATAGGAGGTGTACAAATAACAGATGGCCAAAGTAAAATCCACATTCCTGGAAAATATGTAAATGCTTTTGCATAAGTGGAAAAAGAGTGTGATGAAACTGACTACACATTTTGCAATCTGTTATTAGCAACATTTCCCTTCAATGATTCCAACAGTTGAACACTACACCAAAAAAGTAGTCTTAAAAAGTCCATTTTACAACTGTTTCTCCAAATTTAAAGGAATGTGGTTGATGTTTTTTCCTAGGGCTGCACAATTCATTATTTTATGTAACACGTTAAAACAATATTTCTGGGGCACCTGGGTGGCTTGGTGGGTTAAGCGTCCGACTTTGGCTCAGGTCATGATCTTGTGGTGAGTTCGAGTCCCATGTCAGGCTCTATGCTGACAGCTCGGATCCTGGAGCCTGCTTTGGATTCTGTATCTCCCTCTCTCTGTTCCTCCCCCACTTGCACTCTGTCTTTCTCTCTCAAAAATAAATAAAGATTAAAAAAATTTTTTAAAAATAAAAAAATTAAAAAAACACAATGTTTCTCAAAATCTAAAGTAATATTTAAAAATAACAGATGTGGGGGCATCTGACTAGCTCAGTCAATAAGCATATGACTCTTGATCTTGGGATTGTGAGTTTTAGCCCTAAGCTCCACGTTGGGTGTAGATTTACTTAACAAACAAACAAAAAACCAGACCTGGAATAGGAGTGTGTTTATTGTGTAGGTTGGCTTCTGTGCTGTAACAGTTAAGAAGTCTGCACTCTTTATAGTTAATCCTGAGGAAAAAAAAAAAAAAAGTTGGTGGAGGCCCATTATTTTGTACCATCTGTGAAGCCTTGCTATTATATCATTCAGATTGTAATAAGTTTCTCTGAGCAGTGTGAAGGCTAAATTTAGATAAGAGAGGAAAAACTTCATCTTCCCAACTGGGTATGGAGAAAGAAATCTTTATTTTGCCAAGTACTTAAAAATAGTCTTGTATTTCTGAGTGCTGGCATAGGATTTCTTTTGGAAGAGTCCTTCATGTAAGCATACTCAATTCCAGGTGTTCCCACAGCTTGTTCCTATGGTGTGGAAGGCAGAAATGAAACTACCATATACCTACAGAATCTCTATTCTGTTATGTCCAGCAGACAACGGACACTTGAGTAATACAGCTGGAGCATGGGTTAGAGCACAGGGTGGAAGACTCAAATGCCCTTGGGGTCCTGGCAGGTTTGGTGAAAGGGTAAAAAAAGGTAAGGTCAAGTGTAAGAAACTGATTAGAGGAGTGGAAAGGGAACTAAAGAGGGAATACCAGGGGGTAAACGAATTTGAATTCAATTTGTAAAAAACCACTATGGAGCTTCCCATTTAATGTGGCTGGCCAGCCAACTTGCTTGTTTGCCTTCCTTTTCCACACTCTTTTATTTATTTATTTATTTATTTATTTATTTATTTATTAAATTTTTTAACGTTTATTCATTTTTGAGACAGAGAGACAGAGTATGAATGGCGGAGGGTCAGAGAGAGAGGGAGACACAGAATCTGAAACAGGCTCCAGGCTCTGAGCTGTCAGCACAGAGCCTGACGCGGGGCTTGAACTCACAGATTGCAAGATCATGACCTGAGCCAAAGTCAGACACTTAACCGACTGAGCCACCCAGGTGCCCCTCCGCACTCTTTTAAAAAAATGACAGTAAAGAAATAAAAAAGGTAAGCACCCACAAAAAAATCTTGAGAGGAGATACTAGCATTGAACAATTTTGAGACAAAGCTGGGAAGACCATGGAAAGTGGAAGAAAGGGACTGACTTCTTTAGCTGGAAGAAGTTATAAGCTTTGGAAGACAAGGGTTAGGAATATGAACACTGAGTGGTTGAAACCACCAGTGTTCTCGTGCCCCACAGCCAGGAGACTCTGTGTGCCCTCACCCTTGAGAGAGACTGCAGGTGTAGTCCCCTGTGAAACTTAACTGGAGAGGCCCAGATGAGAACACTGGCATAGCTCAGAATGGGAGTGAGGGTGAGCACTAGATGAAAAATGAACTCTGGAATCAAAGCCCCCTCCTTCTCCATTCCAATTCAGGACACTTGCAGGCAGGCATATTTCTGGCACCCAAGCCTGAGAATGAAGGGTTCTTTGGACAAGCTGAACAGGCCTCAGAAACCCTCTACCTCCTGATACGTGGGTGTCTCCCCATGTAAAAGGCAGATCACAGTCTGATATCCCTATGGTGAGACTTACCAGTCAGTAAACCAGCACCTTTGCATTCTCCCTCTCTCTCAACTGCTCCTTTCAAAAGAGCTTTATAATGCCTCACTCTTAATGGGGGAGGTCCAAGGATCCCTACACATTAGGAAAAAACCTCTAAGTGAAAAAATCACAGGAAAAGGCAAAGAAGACACAGACAAAAGGAGAAGAAAACAAACAAAAATGAGTATCCTCAAAGATGACAGATTTGTTACTGATCAAACAACAGGATGCTATGAAAAATAGAATTCTCAGGATAAATTCTTTAATGTTAAAAATTGAAACTTAGGGGCGCCTGGGTGGCTCAGTCGGTTAAGCGTCCGACTTCAGTTCAGGTCACGATCTCGCGGTCTGTGATGAGTTCGAGCCCCGCGTTGGGCTCTGGGCTGATGGCTCAGAGCCTGGAGCCTGCTTCCGATTCTGTGTCTCCCTCTCTCTCTGACCCTCCCCCGTTCATGCTCTGTCTCTCTCTGTATCAAAAATAAATAAACGTTAAAAAAAAAAATTTAAAAAAAAAATTGAAACTTAAAAAAAAGTGCAATGGTGGAAGGATAGGAAGATAAATCTTATAGGATGAAAAGACAGAAAATAAGAGTGAAAAGAGGATCACAGAAGTCTTAGAGTAAGAAAAAACAAAATGGTGGTAAGGAAATTAAAACAGAGTTTATGTATGTATAGTAAACACCCACAAAGTATCTAGAAAAAAAAATCTGAAATCCAGTGAGAAAAATTTCACATCATGAAACAGCAAAATACTAGAAATAAAGAATTCTTTAAAGCTTGCAAAGGTGGGGGAGGTAGAACAAGTTCCTTATAAAAGAAAGGGAATCAGAGTGACATCAAATTTCTCAGCAATACTGGGAGCTAGGAAATGGTAGCATATCACCTTTGAAACCAAGTGAAAATTTTTCTAGCCTAGAATTCTATACCTAGCCAAACTACCTATCATGTTTGAGGGTAGCATAAAGACATTTCCAGATATGTAAAGACTCAACATATTTACCCCTAATGCACTTTTTGTAGGAAGTTATATAATGTATTTCAACAAAATGAGCTAAAGAGAGAAAGAGGAAGACATGGGGTGCAGGAATGGGATCCAAGACAGGAGACTGATGAGGGCAGTTGTACACCAGGTCTAGAAAGCAACCAGAGTGTACTGGAGGAAAGTAGAAGGAAGATTTTAGGTTTTAAAAATAAACCTGATAAACCATATCAGATTGTCCGATATATAGGAGCATGGAGAAAAAGTACCTTCAGCTTTTAGAGGCTTTGGAATAAAATTAGCAGGCGAGAATAAGAAATCAAGCAAATGAAAAAAATTGAGGCTCTAATTAACTAGTTAAAAAATACAGTTGTACTAGAGAGCTAAAGAAATCACAGAATACCATTTGGCTCAAAAGTAAACAATATTGGCGTGCCTGGGTGGCTTGGTCAGTTAAGCTGCATACTTCAGCTCAGGTCATGATTTCATGGTTCATGATTTAGAGCTCCGTGTCCGGCTCTGTGCTGTCAGCTCAGAGCCTGGAGCCTGCTTCGGATTCTGTGTCTCCCTCTCTCTCTGCCCCTCCCCCGCTCGTGCTCTCTCACTCTCAAAAATAAACATAAAACAATTAAAAAACAAGTGGGGGCGCCTGGGTGGCGCAGTCGGTTAAGCGTCCGACTTCAGCCAGGTCACGATCTCGCGGTCCGTGAGTTCGAGCCCCGCGTCGGGCTCTGGGCTGATGGCTCGGAGCCTGGAGCCTGTTTCCGATTCTGTGTCTCCCTCTCTCTCTGCCCCTCCCCCGTTCATGCTCTGTCTCTCTCTGTCCCAAAAATAAATAAACGTTGAAAAAAAAAAAAAATTTTAAAAAAAAACAAGTGGACAATACTGAATAGTTATAATAATGCTAATACCAACTGAACCAATACTGATTGAACAAAAATTATAACGAAACTATATTGGAAGGATGGACGCAAGAAGGGTAGGGAAAGAGAACTAAACCCTCATTTATGTGACATTAGGTTTATAGGTAATGTCTATTGTCCAATCTAAAAGGGCAGTATAAGCATATCATTGAGAAATTAGTTAAGTCCCAGAAGAAAAAACTAAGTTTCCTTGTTGAAACCTTGGTGCTGGGAATGTGTGGGTGACTACAGAACAGGGATGCAAACCACTATTTCTTGAATTCAGTCTTTTAGTACTATGTGATGTTTAAATTAAAGTATTACTCTAAACATTTTGACTTAAAAGCAAACAAGTCTCTAAACTAGCCAAACCAAATATGGCAACAGTCCAGAAGGTTTAAATCCCTGAAGTGGAAAAATCCAACCAATCTGGGTATCAGATGCCTGGGTTTCTCTTTGGTTTTGCTAGTTTACAGGTCAGTGTATCCTTGATCAGGTTACTTAACTCCTGAACCTGCATTTCCTCATCTGCAAAAGGAGATTATAGTCTCTCCAATGTCTACAGGTGCTTTGTGAGTTACAAAATAAATGTATGGTGTTAACCAGGATCTGGTATCCCACAGTTAAAGACAATGTTTAACTTAGCCCTGCTAAACTCAAGCTTATTCTAGGCAAAGGATTTTGAAAATCTGCGGTGCACAGGACAGGGCCACTGAGGGCAAGAAGAGGCCAGGACTGTACCTGCTAACAATACAGGGCCTGTATCCTGCAACCACTGCCTTACTAAGGTGAAATTCAGCTCAAGGGTCACGATGAAAACAGCTGGCCAGCCTCCAATAATGCAATGCATTTTGTGTCAAAGCTCCCAGGTTAATTACAAAGGATTTGACTCCTTTGAAGACTTTTCTTTACATGATCATCTTAGTACAGGTAACAGAAGTGCCTGAAAGAAAAACGTGTCATTTATTGAATAACTCAGGGAACAGCAAACTTATGTTTGCCTTCTGGAGCTCATTACAGAGTGACAATCACAGAAAAGCACCGAAAGGCCATAAATGCACCTCCCGCCTGATGTTTCCATCTCCTCTACAAACTGCCCTTCTCCCACAGCCATGGGCACTCTCCTCCAACCCGCCGGAGCTGGCCTTGCACGGGGCCTCTTGAAGTCAGGCCACGCTGACCAGCAGGAACGGGAGACCCCGGTCCTCATTCTTTCTGCTCAGCTGGAACCGGCCTCTTCGTAGCCCCCACCCTTCATGCTGTTCAAAATCCTCAGGACTAAAGAGAACAAGTCTCCACGCTCTTCCACCTGACAGCCACCTTCGGAATCTTCAGGGACAGTCCGTCACCCCATTCTCCGGCCCTCCCCTCCGGGCCGCACGAACGGTACAGGACGGCTGGTTCTCGTCCCTCCTTCGCAGCAGATGAAGAGAATGCGGATTTGACCCGGTCCACCGGGGGCCCTCTGAACCGACACCGTGAAAGGGCACGACCGTAGCGCTCACTGCACTTGGCCGCGCGTTCAGTCCCCAAATCGCGCCCAAGCGCTTACTAAGTGCCGCCGGATCCGCCGCACCCGCCCCGCAGAGCCCCGGCCGCACGCCGACCTCGCGCGGGGGACTAGAGCCCGCGCTTCCCCTGCCGGCCCCGGCCGCTCGGCGCGCGGGGGGAACAGCCCTTCCCTCCCCGCGGAGGCGCCACTGGAAGTCGGGTGGCCGCGCCGCGCGGGGCCGGAACTGGCGGTCGGCTTGGCCGGGGTCCCGCTGCCCGCGCCCGGGTCCCCCGGGGACCCAGCCTCACGCGCCCCCGCGCCACCCCGACCGCACGCCTCGCGGAGGAGCGCGGGCGGCGCGGACTCACAAGGACTCCAGGTGCTTGAGCTGCTGCAGCTGCTGCGCGTCGTGCCGCCGCCGCTTCTGCTCTCGGCGCCGCTGCAGCTCCTGCTCGGCCGACTCCCGCGGCCGCCGCGCGCCTCCGGCTCGCGCGTCGTCACGCCCGGGCCGGGAAGACATCGCGGCCCGCGCGGCTGAAGCGACCCGCGGCGCGCCTGAGGCGCCTGAGGCGGCCGAGGCAGCGAAGACGGCACTTCCTCCGCGCCGCGCCCGGGCCGGCCCCGCAGCGCCCCCTCCCGCCGTCCGCCCGGGCAGCGCCCTCCGTCTCCGCCGAGGCCTCCCGGTCCCCGTCTCCCGCCAGGCCCTCCGGCCACCTCCCCGGGCCGCGGCCCCAAGTCGGCGCTCGGAGCTCCGTGAGCCCGCCACCTGGCCGGCCGGTGCCGGAGTTCGGCGCGCGACCCCTGGCGGTGGCGGCCAGGCGGGCGGAGGAGGCCTGCGGTAAGCCGGCAAGCCCCGCCCCTGGGACCCTGGGTGCGGGTGCGAAGTGACTTTGTAGTCCCGGGTGGGATTAGACTATGAGCGCTGCTGCTACGTGGTGTGGGGATTCAAACAGCTTTGAAGAAAGCAAGACTTTCCATAGAAATTCTCTAATTTTCCAGAGCATGGTGAAAACATAGCGTACAGTTTATTTAGATAACTTTTGGGTGCTGGACAAAAAAGCTGTATATACTGAGCGCTTTTTATGTTGTGGTTATTGATTTAAGCCCTTAAGAGTTGATTTAATTTTTAAAAGCTTACTCAGTGCTCTTAATTACCCTTATGTACTACCCTTACCTTATTGTGTAGATAAGGAAGTTTAGGGGCGCCTGGGTGGCCCAGTCCTTTACACATCCTACTGTTGATTTCCACTCAGGTCATGGGCTCCTGGTGCCTGAGATCCCCCAGCCCTCCCCCAGCCCTCCCCCAGCCCTCCCCCAGCCCTCCCCCAGCCCTCCCCCAGCCCTCCCCCAGCCCTCCCCCAGCCCACTAGGCTTTGTGCTGACAGCAGGGAGCTGCCTTAGGATTCTCTCTCTCTTTCTCCGCCTTTCCTCCACTCATTCTGTCTCTCAAAAATAAATAAACAAATTTTAAAAAGGCCCAGAGTTAAATAACAGGCCCAAGGATGCAGAAGTAATTCCTGGAACCAGGATGCAAAGTGTTAAGTGCTTAACTAGATTGCATTTTGAAAATGTGTCTGATATGTGAAGTTATGGTAATTGTTTTAGCTTTAATGGAAAAAACCACAGAGGAAGTAAAAACAGCATAAGGGAGTATTTCCCTCAAACGTGGTGTTCAATATAGTTAATACTTAAAAAATATGAGGAGCTCCTTTGGATTTATTAGACAAAGTCAAAATGAATGAACGTATAAAGGCTATGAACAGAAACAGAATATTAACACTGGTATGTGTTAGATCTTGGAAATCAGATTCTCCTCTGAGAGGAAAGAACTGGTGCATTAACCAATCTAGTGGTTGATGCAAGTTGCCTGAACCAGTAAGTGCCCTGAAATACCTTGGGTGTGAGGTGTTAGAATCTGGTTTTCTGGGTTTGATGAACTACTTGATTGCCTTGAAACTAGTTTTTGTTTAAATCAGCTAGAGTGGATTCTATTGTCTATGACTAAAAATTGTCAGAAACAATGTTTGCGAAGTTAGTTTTTATTTTTTTAATGTTTACTTTAAAAATTTTTTTAATGTTTATTTTTGAGAGAGAGAGAGAGAGACAGAGAGAGAGAGAGAAAGAATGAATGGGGGAGGGGCAGAAAGGGAGGGAAATACAGAAACCAAAGCAGGCTCCAGGCTCTGAGCTGTCAGCACAGAGCCCGACACAGGGCTTGAACTCACAGACCACGAGATCATGACCTGAGCCAAAGTCAGACGCTTAACTGACTGAGCCACTCAGCCACCCCTAATGTTTACTTTTTGAGAGAGAATGTGAGCAGACGGGAGCTGGAAGTGGGGAGAGAGACAGAGGACGCAAAGCAGGCTCTGCCCCGAGAGTGGAGAGCCTGATGCAGGGCTTGAACTCACAAACGGTGAGATCATGACCTGAGCCTAAGTCAGATGCTTAACTGACTGAGCCACGCAGGCACCCCACAAAGTTAGTTTTTTTTTTTCTATTTTTTTTAACGTTTATTTATTTTTGAGACAGAGAGAGACAGAGCATGAACGGGGGAGGGTCAGAGAGAGAGACACACAGAATCTGAAACGGGCTCCAGGCTCTGAGCTGTCAGCACAGAGCCCGATGCGGGGCTTGAACTCACTGACCCCAAGATCATGACCTGAGCCGAAGTCAGCCGCTTAACTGACTGAGCCACCCAGGTGCCCCACAAAGTTAGTTTTTAAAATGAACATGGATAGGGGTACCTGGGTGGCTCAGTTGGATAAGTGAATGACTTGATCTTATGGTCTTGAGTTCAAGTTCCCCCCACCCTGCTGCCCCCCCCCTTTGCACTCTATGCTGGGTGTGATGCCTATTAAAAAAAACCAACCTGCATGTCCTGATAATAAAGAAATATAATGGTAGTATAATTCATTATTTAGAAACATAAAGTTTCCTTCTTACATTTTACAGCAACTTCTTATAGTTCTCCCACATGAAAGGTGAGGGTACTCAGTAACTCAGTCATTTGAAAAGTGGAGTCCCTGGTCCCGGCTTGTGTGGAAAGCCCCTGCTACTAGTGTGATTCTGCATGTTTGAGCACATCTAGTCAATGTTTGTGGTGAGCTTTCCAGGATCCTGACAGTATCAGGGCCCATGGAACCTCCTGAGCAAGAACCACCCATAGGTCATAGGCATCAGGCACCCAAGTTTGGCCAGCAGCAAAGTCACCTCAGGAGGGAAGGAATAATTCCAGTCATTTGGTTGGTGTAAGCCACTCAGATTCATCTCTGGTATGCACCATGGAGTTGTCTGAACTCTGGACAGAGTGCCAGAAGCTGTGAAGTTACAAAGGTGGAGGAAAGAGCTAATAAGAATTTCAAAAAACGTTCATTTATTCATTTATCAAACAGTAAATTAGACCTGCTATGTAAATAATGTTCTGAGTGTAGGGGAGAAAGCAGTCTTTGCCTTTGTGAAGCTTATATAAGAAAAATGTTGAATTGACAATTACCCACATATTAAAATTTCAATTATGATCTGTTCTATGGAGATATATGGGGGTATCTATTCTGGTGGTGGTACAGGAAGTCTTCCCAGGGGAAGGGGCATATCAACAGAGGCTTAAAGGATTTGTAGGAAGTGGTGGAGCAAAGAAAGGAAAGCATCCCAAGAGGCAGAAGAACAGCCTGTGGAAAAGAGGCTTCATGTACAGAAGAAACTGAGAGAGAAGGCCAGTGTGGGGCTGGAGCCTGGGGAGCAAGAAGAGCCATGAAATGAGACTGGAGAGGTAGACAGGATGAGATTGTCCAGGTCTTTTAGACCTTGGGAAGGACCTGGATCTCAAAGTAAGTATGGTAGGAAGGTAATGAAGAAAATAAAATTCGAAGAAGTGATTATCATATTTGAATTTTAGACATTCCTCTAGCTACCATCTGGTACCACACTGAGTGATGCTACACATATTCTGCAGCTGTTGATGTGCCAAATCTGCCCTTATGACATTCATTCATTCCAGAAACATTTATTTGGACTGCTAAATCCTATATTCATGTTGTTCAAACTTTGGGTCAAGAGTCATTAGAGGATTGTGAAATCAATTTAGGGAGTTGCCAGCGATATTGTAAACTATGAAATAAAACAAAAGAATAGAAAGAAATATCAGAGTGCATCATACATAAATAAGTTAGGTATTATCTTTCAAAATTAATTTTGCTTTATGAGTGAAAGCAAAAAGTTGAGCAATTAGCTCAATAAATAATTGGTCTTGGTGATGGGTATAGTTCTTCATGTCTCTAACATGTATGAGGTTTAAAAAATAATATCTGGGCACACCTGGGTGGCTCAGTTGGTTAAGCGTCCGACTTCAGCTCAGGTCATGATCTCACAGCTTGTGAGTTCAAGCCCCGGGTCGGGCTCTGTGCTGACAGCTCAGAGCCTGGAGCCTGCTTTATGTTCTATGTCTCCCTGTCTCTCTGCCCCTCCCCCACTCATGTCTCTCTCTCTCAAAAATAAATAAACAGTAAAAAAAATTAAAAAATAATGTCTGTTGGGTGGGCAGTTCTGCTTTGGGTTGGCTTGATGGATCCCAGCTCTGCGGGGCTTGGTTGGTCTAAGGTGACATCACTTATGTGTCTAGTGGGGCAGTGGAGATGACCTGACAACATGTTTCTCATCATTCAGCAGGCTTCTACAGGTCATTCACAAAGAGGTGGTGGCAGTATTTCCAAGAGAAGCATGAGAGGGAGAAGCACTTTTTGTGGCTTTGCTTGCATGTTTACTAATGTCTCATTGACCAAAGCAAGTCACGTTCAGATTTAAGGGTAGACCTGCAAATTCATATTGTAAAGAAATGAGCAAAAAATGCAAAAAAACCCCTACAGCTATTTTTGTAAACTATCACACTCGTTAAGAAGAATTATGGCACCAGCTGCTGAAAATAAACTTTTCATGCTACAAATGATAAATTACCTTAGCTTTCCCAGCAAATAGTATTCTTTCTACTATCCTATGTTGTCACTGAAATAGTTTGAATTTGGATATCACAAGCTTTCAGAAGCTTCTCCTGTCACAGGGAATATGTATTAAAAAAAAATTAAGCAGTTACATGGGGGCACCTGGATGGCTCAGTCGGTTAAGTGTCTGACTCTTGAGCCTACTCCCATGGTTTGCAGGATTGAGCCCTGAGTTGGGTTCTGTGCTGATAGCATGGAGTCTGATTGGGATTCTCTCTCCCTTTCTTTCTGCCCCTTCCCCACCCATGCTTGCTCTCTCTCTCTCTCTCTTTCTCTCAAAATAAATAAACATTAAAAAATTAGGCAGTTACATATCCTAGCAGGTTGAAATATAAATTACTAATTCAAGATAATTTTCATTTAATTATTTTACATTATTTCATTCTATTATTTAATGCTTTTATTTATTTTTTTGAGAGAGAGAGAGAGGGAGAGAGAGACAGAGTGTGAGCGGGGAAAGGGGCAGAGAGAGAGAGGGAGACACAGAATCTGCAGCAGGCTCCAGGCTCTGAGCTGTCAGCACAGAGCCTGACATGGGGATCGAACCCACAAGCTGTGAGATCATGACCTGAGCTGAAGTCAGACACTTAACTCTCTGAGCCACCCAGGTGCCCCTTATTCTATTATTTAAAAAAAACTTTTATTCTGGGGCACCTGGGTGGCTCAGTTGATCACGTGCTCAACTCTTGGTTTCAGTTCAGGTCACGATCTCACAATTTCTGGGGTTTGAGCCCCGCATCAGGCTCTGTGCTGGCAGCCTGGAGCTTCCTTGGGATGCTCTCTCTTTCCCTCCCTCTCTCTGCCTCTGTCAAATAAATAAACTTAAAACAAAAAAAGAAAACTTTTATTCTAATTATAAAGTTAATGCATGCCATTGAATGAGTAATGGAAAACAATGAACATACAAAGGAAAAATCAAATCACTCCTAAGCCCATTGTGTGGCCACAGTAAAGGTTTTTGTGAAAATTCCAACATTTTTCTTATGTTTTTCTTTTTTTTTTTTCAACGTTTATTTTTATTTTTGGGACAGAGAGAGACAGAGCATGAACGGGGGAGGGGCAGAGAGAGAGGGAGACACAGAATCGGAAACAGGCTCCAGGCTCTGAGCCATCAGCCCAGAGCCCGACGCGGGGCTCGAACTCACGGACCGCGAGATCGTGACCTGGCTGAAGTCGGACGCCCAACCGACTGCGCCACCCAGGCGCCCCTATGTTTTTCTTTTAAAAAATAATATCAAATTGCATACATCTTTTACACTTTTTCTCACATTATGAACACTCAAGCCAAACGTTCAATAATTTGAATTTTAATAGTGGAATAGAATTTCATCATAATTTGCCTAAGCTCCTATTATTGTCAATCCAAGTAATTTCCATTTTTATTAAAAAAATTTTTTTTGAAGCTCCACGCCCAACATGGGGCTTGAACTCACTCATGATCAAGAATCAGACGCTCCACCAACTGAGACAGTCAAGTGCCCCCCCCGTTTCTTTTTTTTATAACAAATGTTGTGATGGTTTAATAATATCAAAATATTAAAAATTAATGATCTTGATGATTTTCATGAAATTCTTTTAAGAACTGTAATAACTTAGAATTATATTTTCTAGTCAGAATGTGAAAAACAAGTATGGTGAAAAACAGGAAAAAAATCCAGTGGAAAAAACAGTAAGTTTCAAGGTTGGTGACTTTTAGGGTATTACACCTATAGTGATTTTGAAAGCACAGATACAAGTTTGAGAAATTGGCATAATTCTTATGTTCAATTGTAAAGTTGAACATATATATACCTATATTCCAGGCAATCCACTCCAGGGAATAGACTACAGAGAATAGCTGGTGTGATCAGGGAATAGGTACAAATAACCTCATAGTAGCACTGTTTCTACTAGGAAAAAATAAACACCTGAAAATTGTTTAAAGGCTCCACCTCTTTGACGATTTTGATCTTTAGCCCCGTCTTCCTCTTCAGGGCGAATTTATGTACTGGGCCAGCACCACCTCAGCCATCAGGGCTCACACAATGGCGCTCACTTCTGCGGCCACCTTGGCCACCGCTGCTAAATTCAAGGTCTGGGCCTGTTGCGCCTCAGGGCGGGAAAAGTACCGGATCCCAGAGGCTCGGAAGCGCGTGCCCGCGTAGAAGCCCTGACACTCCGCCCCTTCTGCCGGAGCTTCGCCCCCTAGGAAAGCCCCACCCCCGAGTGCTGACACGCGGGACGGGAAGGCGTGGAGGGGGTGTGGCCTGCGTCCTCAGCAGAGTCGAAGGCGGGTCTTTCTCAGAGCCTAAGTCTGAGGAACAGTCAAAAGACGCAAAAAGGAATGGTATTAATTATCCCTCTGCTAATGAGGACCAGGGAGTGGTTCACTCCAGCCCCGTCCGGTAGAAATCTGATTCCAACCACTACCCACGCAGAAAAAGTCTTTCGCCTTCCACCTCCTCAGCCACTCTGGACTACAGCCCCCAGAAGGCATCGGAGCTGAACCATCCGACTTGCGCAGCGGCGTTCGTTGTAAAGTGCTATGACAACAGGGCGAAGATGGCTTGGAGTTAGGCAGGAGTGGGGAGGTGTCCCTTCCGCCGTTGGTGTCCTTTATCTTCTACATCCCGCTGACTGCCTCCCTCACCATTTCCTCCTCTTTGTGAGAAGCGGGACTTGCCGTTGTTCTGGCCTGCCTGGACACTTCCAAGAGATTGATGCCGTTTTCCCCGCTTGTCTCTGGGCTTGACACAGAAAGGATGCAGGTTTACTCCTCGTGGGTGTCACTCCAACTCTGTGGAGGTGGTGGTGCTGCCTGGTGAGGCTCTTTCTCTCTGCCTGGGACGTGGAACAGGTTGGAGCGGGGAAACGACAGGGAATAGTGAAGCGAGGGGTTGCTTTTCTCTGCACCCTCCATTGGTCTCGTCGTTCCAGCCCTGGGACCCTGGCGGGCATTCTTAAAGGGAGATCTGCAGAGAGTTGCCGGAAAGGTGGAGCAGGACCCACCTGATTCGGCATCAGGTAAGAGTGTGTCTGGAATTAAACACTGGGAGAGTGAATGCCCTTTCTGTGTTTCGTTTGGGGGGCAAGATTGATCCCTGATGCCATGTAATGGTTTGAGGGGATATTGGATGATAGGTTTCTCCAGAAGGATGTTTGCGTTAAAAATAAGACAAAGAGCAAATACGACACAATGTGTGTGAGATTTATGGACATTTAAGAGAAAGGGTGATAAGAAATTTTAAAGATTCCAGTCAGGAATGTCACGTGGTGCGCAAGCAGCCTCCTCCCCTGGCACTTCAACAGGTCTTGGGAGCAAATGGTCAAAGCAGTTCTCAGCCTATGACTGAAGTAGGATACATGCACTAATACCCTTTAATTCTTCTTGCAATAGGATTATTGCTTCTCCTTCTCTGTGTATTGCAGACCACAGCAGTTTAGATGACCTGAGCTGATTTTTATCAGCATCTCCTTTCTCCAATCCAGTCCTGCAACTGACTTGAATTTCCTGGAGAGATTCATAGTTTTTCCTTTTTTCTTTTTTCCATCTCACTTATACTTTGAACATGAAACCGTATCACACACACACACGACTTGAAGATGCTAGGGGAAAACTATGGGGCTTCACTAAAATCTGCCAGCATTTAGAGTGGGATAGATTTTCTAACTTGTTAGAAATATGTAAATAGAATAATTGCTGAGATTTGTGTGTGTGTGTGTGTGTGTGTGTGAATATTTAAAAGAATTAAAAAAAGCTTTTCATTTTGCAAATAATTTATAAGTTATTTATTAGAGTTTAAGGAATTTTTCTTTTTGTGCAGCTGTGTGTAATTGCTCTTAAGTTGCAACTACACACTTATGTTTGTGGTACAATTTCTTGATGGAAACATTCACTGAGGGGGAAAAATCCAGTATCAATAGTATATAGTATTATTTATTGATTTTTAATGTTTATTTTTGAGAGAGAGAGAGACAGAGTGTGAGCAGGGGAGGGGCAGAGAGAGGAGGAGACACAGAATCTGAAGCAGGCTCCAGGCTCTGAGCTGTCAGCACAGAGCCCGACGCAGGGCCCAAACCCACAAGCTGTGAGATCATGACCTGAGCCAAAGTTGGACTTTTAACCGACTGAGCCACCCAGGAGCCCCTATATAGTATTTTTAAATCTTTTAAACCTTTTGATGTATGTATCAAATCTCATCCCTCAGAATAAAGACTTTCAAATATTTTTCAAAAATTATTGAAACACGTGGAGTTACTATAAAACATCTCTGCCAACTAACATTTCAGTGAAAGGTTACTGTCAGTTTTTTGAATATCCCATTTAAATATTCAGTCCAGAGGTTCAGACTGGCATTTGTAACTTTGTCTTGCTCAGGATACATTCCACCACCACCACCACTTCTATTACTACTACTAGGTTACTAGTGACATTTATCTGACATTTATTGAGTACATCCTATGGGTTGGGCATTGGGTAAGCAATTACATGTGTTAGGTCATTTTATCTTTCCGTTCCGCAGAACAGTTGGGAGACTAGAAGGTGAGGGACTTGTCCAAGGTCACTCTGCTAAAGTGTGAAATGAAAAAGGGAACCCAAATCTGTCTAACTCCCTTTCCTGTGTTTTGTCTTCTGTGTCTTTTATTGAAAATTCCAACACTGATCTCTTATATTATCTTCAAAAGCAGCATTCTTCTAATTCTACATACACTTGTCATCTTTCTTGCACTGAATGCCCTGATTCCTACTTTCCAAAATTTGAGGCAGCACTAGCATGACCTGGAGAAAGCAAAACTCCAAATACGAACAACAATAGTGTTAGTGTGCCTTCTAATTCCAGGATCTGCCTTCTTTCCACAGGATTCTTGGGGTTATTGTTTCAGTGATTGTTCTAGTCATCCTTCCTTATTGTAGGACTAGGCCAATCGGGTGTGAAAACATCCATATCTTAAAGAAAAACTAAATCTGAGTAAACTTGGTGTGGAAGATAACATATATATAAGCAAGTATTAAAAATTAAAAAAAGTGTCAAGTGATAAATATGGAAAAGCATTTCTGGAGTTGAGGGGATAGAGAGATTATTTTCTACTTATTATTCTAATAAGGCATAAGAAATCAATCTTTTGTGGCTCTTTATAGGTATGGACCTTTTAAAACCTTCGAATTATTGTTTTCTAGTCATCCTTTAAAAATTTAATTACGTGTATAAAATACTTTCCTGCAGTTTGAACTTGCAATGATTAGAGTTAATATTAACAGTATAGCTTTTTGGTCTTTGTGGAATAGTTGCACTTGTTTAGGGTTCTGGAGTAGACAGAATGGTTTTGGATGCTACTTGTTACTACTTACTAGTTGTGACCACTTGGGCAGGTTTCTTAATCTCTCCATACCTGAGTAACAGTACCTACCTTCTGTTTTGAAGATTAAAATAGAATACTTGCAAAGCACTTAGAACACTGCCTGGGACTTAGTAAATGATTAGTAAATGTTACCTATTTGGGAGAAGAGATAATAGCCATTGAAAATCTTATCTTTGGTTTTTGTTTTTCATTTACTTAAAAACAAAACCACTGAGGAGCTGGAAATCAACATTGAATGAAGAGTGGATAAAATGCAAATTCTTGTTTCCTATTTTTATTCAAGACAGTTAACTAAACCAAATAAGAAAATCAATTTATATATATTTAATTTTTTGTCATTCAGCATACTTTTTGTTTTTGTAGTAGAAAAACCAGGTTTCACAGCTGAAAAATGTCCCATGTTTCTTAGTTTCCTTCTTCCTAACCTGCCGGTAACTGACCTTCCCTGCCTACTACTTGCCTTAATATCTTAAAGTCAAGGCCTGTATCTCTTTGAATTTGGAAAATGAATCAGAATTTTATTTATTTATTTATTTGTTTAGTAGGCTGCATCAGGCAGGTGCCCCTAGAATTTCATTTATGTCTTAATTTCTGGTTAAATTTTTTTTTTAAGTTTATTTATTTTGAGAGAGTGCGAGTGTGAGCAGGGTATGGAGAGATAGAGAATTCCAGGCAGGCTCTGCACTGACAGTGCAAAACTTGAGCTCAAACCCATGAACTGTGAGATCATGACCTGAACCCAAATCAGGAGTTGGATGCTTAACCAAGTGAGACCCAGGCACCCTTGTAGTTAATTTTTCTTTCTCTTAATGGGGTGGGATGTCCTTCTAGGAGAAAGGTAGGGTTTATTTTGCTAACCTTCTGAATTTAACTTGCTATCCTTTTGTTCTGCTGGAGTGGTAAATGGGGCCAGAATATGGGAATATCCTACTTTAAAAAAAGTGAAAGTTTATTATTTTTTATTATGGGATATTGTACACATAAGCAAAAGCATAAAGAATGGTAAAACCACTCCTCATATGTCTATCACCATTTATTCTTTTAAAAAAAATAATAGCTTTATTGGAATATAATTTATAGGGCCGGGTGGAGAAAGGGGCGGCGGCGGTGGACGGCAGGCAGGAGCCCAAAGGGGACCGTGAGAGGAGAGCCCCTTTCTGCCCGGGTAATTTACCAGATTAAATATGGTTGATGATGGTTCAGAACAAATACAGCTTTTATTTGAGGTATGCCATTTTGAAGACTGAGACCATGGAGTTTTATCCTTGAGGATAAAGGAAATATTTGCAAAAGTCTATTTTATATAGCAAAAATGTGAATCCTGAGACTGAATTCTCTAAAGGGCCTATACAACGTAATAGATGTTGGTGGAACCATTTACACCCAGTCAGCTTGAAGAGTCTCAAATGGACCCTACCACTGAGAAAACAAGATGGCAGTCCACTATGGGGAATTGAGGAAAATGGATTAATACAAGAGTGCTGTGATAATATACAACCAAGACAGGGTTCTTTTAACATGGATTTCATGAAATGAATGAAGACATAGGTTTCTTACTCAGCACAAATGGACTTTCTAAAGACTTTTTGTATCATTAAAATAAGTACATTTTTGACATTTGGAGAAGAAAGATGGCACATTAACACAGATGATAGTTTGTATGCCTGGAACTTTTGGCAGTTTGATTTGTATGAGTATGACCTTGTGAAATGTTAACTTTAATAAAATTTCTAACACTTAAAAAAAAAGAAATATAATTTATAGAACATACAATTCACCAATATAATTTGTACAACTCAACGTTATTTTTGTATATTTTACTTTGTATATTCACAGATATGTGCACCCGTCACTTGCGCTGTAGCCAATTTTAGAATATTTTCATCACCTCAGAAAGAAAACTTGGCACTCTAGCTGCAACTCTCTTGTCCTTTATTTCCCACTGGAATTTATTTTCTTCCTGTATGGATTTGACTATTCTGTACATTTTGTCTATCTATTTATTTATTTGTTTGTTTGCTTATTTATTTATTTTTAGTTGAAGTAGTATTAACATGCAGTACTTAGTTTCAGGTGTTTTCTATATATTTTACATAAATGGAATCACAAAAAAAAAAAGGTCTTTAGTGACTGGCTTCTTTCTCTTGCATAATTTTTCAGGTTGTAGCATATATCAGTACTTCTTTTTTATTGCTGAAGAGTATTCTATTTTATGGACATGCCAACTTTGTGTTCATATATTCATTAGTGGATAGACCTTTGGATCATTTCTACCTTTTGGATATTATGAATGATGCTACTATAAACATGCATGTATAAATTTTCATGTGGACATATGCTTTCATTTCTCTTGGACTGGAATTGCTGGATCATATGATTACTCTGTTTAAGTGTTTGAGGAGCTGTCAGATCACTTTCCAAAGTGGTTGTACCATTATATTCCCAACAGCATTGTATGAGGACTTTGATTTCTCAACATCGTTGCCCAAACTTGTTTCTGTCTGACTTTTTGATTCTAGTCATCATAGTGGGAACAAAGTGGTATCTCACTGTAGTTTTGATACGCATTTCTCTGGTGGCTAATGATACTGAGCATCTTTTCTTGTGTCCGTTGGCCATTTGTATATCTGACTTGGAGAAATATATATTCATATCCTTTGCCCATTTTTAAATTGGGTTTCTGTCTTTTTATTATTGAGTCATAAAGAGTTCTTTGTATGTTACAGATAGGTATCTTTTATCAGAGATATGATTTGTATTTTCTCTTGTTCTATGGGTCATCTTTTCATTTTCTTATTTGTGTTCTTTGAAGTAAAAAGTTTCAACTCTTGGTGAAATCCCTTTATTTTTTCTTTTGTTACTTATGCTTTTGGTGTCAAACTTAAGAATCTGTCACAATATCTGATATCATGAAGATTTACTTTTAAGTTTTCTTCTAAGAAGTCTTCTAGGAGTTTCTAAGAATTTTATAGTTTTAGCTGTGTATTAACATACATAAAGGTCTTTGATCCATTTTGAATAAAAATTTTTATATTGTTTTAGGTAAGAGTCCAACTTCATTCTTTCACATGTGGCTATCCAATAATAATCATTTGTTGCAATTTCTCATTGAATGGTCTTAGCATCCTTGTTGAAAATCAATTTACCATAGATGTGTAAGTATATTTTCGGACTCTCCATTCTTTTCAATTTATCTATATGTATATCCTTATGCCAGTACTTACTGTCCTAATTATTATTGCTTTATAGTTAGGTTTTGAAATGGGGAAATCCTTCAACTTTGTTCTTCTTTGTGAAGATTGTTTTGGCTATTCTGAATTGCTGGCAATTCTATATGAATTTCAGAATAAGCTTGTCAGTTTGTACTAAGAAGTCCTATGGGGATCTGATAAGGATTGCAACGAATCTGTAGATCAGTTTGGGAAGTATTGCCATCTTAATAATGTTATGATTTCAGATCCATGAACACGGGATATTTTCCTGTTTATTTAGATCTCCTTTAGTTCTTTCAACTATATTTTATAATTTTCAAGGTATACGTTTTACACTTCCTTTGTTAAATTTATTCCTAGGTATTTTATTCTTTTGGATGCTATTGTAAATGCAGTTGATTTTTGTATATTAATATTATTGTGTCTTTCAACTTTACTTAACTTGTTTATTAGCTCTCATAGTTTTTTACTGAATTTCTTAGGATTTTCTATCTACCAGATCATGTCATCTGTGAGTAAAGATAGCTTTAGTACTTCCTTTCCAATCTTGGAGCCTTTTAGTTCTTTTTCTTACCTAATTGCCTGACCTAAAACCTCTGGTACAATGTTGTTGTTTTTTGTTTTTGTTAATAGTGCCTTTTGTTTATTTCTCTTACAAGTTTAGTAGTAGCTGGATTTGAAGGGAGATGGGGACAATACGATGAATTGATGAAAGCTCATCAATATGTCAAGGTTGGGGGCTGAAGGAGACACCAGAACAGGTTTCTGTTACTCTTTTTTTTTTATTTTTTTATTTTTTTATTTTTTTAAAAATTTTTTTTTTTTTTCAATGTTTATTTATTTTTGGGACAGAGAGAGACAGAGCATGAACGGGGGAGGGGCAGAGAGAGAGGGAGACACAGAATCGGAAACATGCTCCAGGCTCTGAGCCATCAGCCCAGAGCCCGACGCGGGGCTCGAACTCACGGACCGCGAGATCGTGACCTGGCTGAAGTCGGACGCTTAACCGACTGCGCCACCCAGGCGCCCCTTCTGTTACTCTTTTTTTAAAAAAATGTTTATTTATTTATTTATATTTTATTTTTGAGAGAGAGAGCGAGCGAGCAAGAAAGCATGAGCAATGAAGGGGGAGAGAGAGAGGGTAACATAGGATCTGATGCAGGCTCTAGGTTCTGAGCTGTCGGCACAGAGCCTGACATGGGGCTTGAACTCATGGATCGTGACCTGAGCCGAAGTCGGATGCTCAATGGCTGAGCCACCCAGGCACCTCTGTTACTCTTTATTTTAGTAATAGTTGTGTGAAGGGGCTCAAGTTACTGCCAGAGGCAGCAGCGGCCTCTTTAGTGGCTTTTCTCTCTGCCAGCATCTGCCGCTTCTGTTTTGCCAGGTACTTCCTGGTAGAATAATGGGCCCTAAATCGTGATTGTGGTCCTGGTAGGCCTTGGCCACCTGGGTGAACCACTCCAGCTCCTTGACACAGTTCTGCCTGTAGTTCTTGCCTTCCCTCTGCTGACAGGCCTTCAGCCTTTCCTGGATAATGTTGACAATTTCTTGGTCAACTTTAGTGTCTCTTCTCCATTGCATTTCTGCTTCAAACATGCACAAGACATTCTTTTCCTGGCACTCAGTGATGTCTGGCACATGGCTGAACTCCTGGTGGTAGTAGTAATACCTGTTCTTTACATGCTGCTGTCTCTTAGGTCATGGGCCGGTCCACGAGGAGGTCTAAGGCCTTCGTCAAATATGTTATGGGGTTGGGCATTGAGAGCTACGGCGAGGGCAACAGTGTGTGGCATGATGCCTCCGGGTACATGTCCTTGTCCCAACTGTCCAGCATGGCATGGCGGTGGTGTGTGGGGGCCTCTGATCTCTGACACTCGAGCCTCGCCTCTACCTGGGTCCCACACCTAGGTTGGCACAGTGTAGCAGCCCCTCCAGTACAATGTTGAATAAAAGTGGTGAATATGGACATCCTAGTCTTGTGTGTGGTCTTAGGGAGAAAACATCTAGTTGTTCATCCTTAAGTATGATATACGCCATAGGTTTTGCAGTTTGAGGAAGTTCCCTTTTATTACTAGTGGTTTTTTTAGTGGAAGAGTGTTGGATTTTATTTTGTCAGATGCTTTTTTCTGAGTTGAGACGATAATGTGGTTTTTAATTTTTGTTTTATTGATATGGTGTACTATTGTAATTCATTTTTGGATGTTAGACTCACCTTGGATTCTTGGAGTAAATCTCATCTGGTCATGGTGCATAGTTCTTTTATATATTGCTTGATTCATTTGCTAGTGTTTTGCTGAGAATTTTTACATCCATATTCATTAGAGATATTGGTCTGTAGTTTTCTTGTGTTTGCTTACTTTTGGTATTGATGTAACACCAGCCTTATAAGAATGAGTTGGGAAGTATTCCTTCCTCTTTTATTTTTTGGAGTAGTTTGTGAAGAATTGTTATTTGTGTTTGGTAGAATTCACCATCTGGGCCTAGTCTTTTCTTTGTGGGTAGTTTTTTTTTTTTTTTTAATTTTTTTTTCAACGTTTATTTTATTTTTGGGACAGAGAGAGACAGAGCATGAACGGGGGAGGCGCAGAGAGAGAGGGAGACACAGAATCGGAAGCAGGCTCCAGGCTCTGAGCCATCAGCCCAGAGCCCGACGCGGGGCTCGAACTCACGGACCGCGAGATCGTGACCTGGCTGAAGTCGGACGCTTAACCGACTGCGCCACCCAGGCGCCCCTGTGGGTAGTTTTTTGATTACTAATTCAATCTTTTTACTTGTTGTAGGTCTATTTAGATTTTCTATTTTGTTTTTAGTCAGCAACAGGTAGCTGGAAGCAAGATGAATAATGCTGATGTCCTGCTCCTCCAGGGAAAATAGTTCTCTGACTAGGAGCTGTGGGGAGAAGGGTGCCTTATTCTTGGCTGTACCAGTCTGGAGTGGAGTTTCTATCTTGTGAGCCAGGAGTGAGGAGAGAATGAGTGAATCTCGTTTTTTAAAAATACTATAGACTTTTAATTTTCTTACTGAGTTTTAGGAGGTTTTTAATGTTTCTTTATTTTAGGACAATATCCAGAGACTTTAAATGGTTGTTTTAAAAAATAATTTTCACCAATTTTCCTGGGGAGTGGGTCCATGGAGCTTCTCACATGTCATTCTAAAAGTGAAATCTTCTGAAACTTTAAATTGCATAGCATAATGGTTATGGGAGACATACTTACGTTATCAAAAGATTTGGTGGGGCGCCTGGGTGGCTCAGTCGGTTAAGCGGCCGACTTCAGCTCAGGTCACGATCTGGCGGTCCGTGAGTTCGAGCCCCGCATCGGGCTCTGGGCTGATGGCTCAGAGCCTGGAGCCTGCTTCCGATTCTGTGTCTCCCTCTCTCTCTCTGCCCCTCCCCTGCTCATGCTCTGTCTCTCTCTGTCTCCAAAATAAATAAAACGTTAAAAAAAAAAAAAAAAAAGATTTGGTCAGAGTTCCTTTAGGTATCAAGGTACTCTATCTAGTGTTTGTAAAACTGTTAAAGAGTAAGTTAAAAAGTTATTATATACATGCTTATTACGAAACCAACTGCTATGTGCAAAGATAAATTTTTTGTATGTATGTTTTATTTGAGCCATAGGATTAAACCTTTTGTAGATAAACAGGGATATTCAGCAATCTTAAATTATTCAGGCTTGCTGTGGAACTCATCTTTGAAGCCAAAGTGGAAAGGAGCTCCTTTTTAAAATCTACTGTTCTTCATGGGGCACCTGGGTGGCTCAGTCGGTTAAGCGTTCAACTTCAGTTCGGGTCATGATCTCACAATTCGTGATTTTGGGCCCCACGCCGGGCTCTGTGCTGACAGTTCAGAGCCTGGAGCCTGCTTTGGATTCCGTGTCTCCCTCTCTCTCTGCCCCTCCCCTGCTCGCACTCTGTCTCTGTCTCTCTCTCTCAAAAATAAATAAACATTAAAAAAAAAAAATCTGTCTTTCAGCTTAAGTTGTTTTAAAATCCACCAATTTTTGCAAAAGGAAATTAATGGTATGCCAACTTAGCACAGTTCGTGGTTTCTTAATTTCTTGGGAATGGGCAGCATGCCTTTCTTTGCTTCTGTCTTTAAAATCAGAGAGAGAGAGAGAGAGGCATTTGGGAAGCACATACTGGCTACTGACATCAGCTCAAATTGTTGGTTTTCTTATTGTTTATTAACTTTATAGAGATGTAAGTCCTTACAGTTCAATACATTATTGTCCACAATGGTACGTGATAGTGCCTGGGACATGGAAGAACCAGTATGTAGGATTTTGATGTAATGGAATTTATGCAGTTCTGCTATGTATTACCTTATGTTTGCCCTGGTAGGAAAGTCATTTGGTCCGAAATAATTAAATAGCTATGGTTCTGTGAGGAAGAGCCGTTTGTTGGACCTGTGTTTAAAATCAGCACCCTTCGCCCCTCTTAAGAATTACAACAAAGCAAAACAAAATAACCCCTCTACTGACTCATGCTTTTCAATTTTTTTCCTGATATTAAATTGCAGGCAGTGGCAGCCTGAAAAGACAAGGATCTAGAGACCAGGGAGAGGGCACACAGAAACAAGTTTCTGCCAGTAGCTGTGTGACTTAGAGGAATCCTACAACTAACCTTTCTGGGCTTCTCCTACAGAATGAGAGGACCAGCTGATTACTAAGTACCTTCTAGCTGTTCATGCCCTTTGGCTTGAAAAATAAGTCTTTTTTTCCCAAGCTTTGGAAAGGTAACTTGTAGCACAGGTCCCAGGAAAAAAGGAAGTGGTAAAGTAGAGCCCTAATATAGGAAAACATTTACTTTGGCTATCAGGTATCAGGTCACCTGGTGCTTTTTATACTTTAAGGTGCATGTGAATCATCTGGGTATTTTGTCTGACATGAGGCTGAGATTTTGCATCACAAGTTCTTGGGTAATACTGATGCTGGTCCAGGGACTACACTTTGGGTAGCAAGGAGCTGAACAGTGTAGAAAAGGAGGGCTTTCAGCAGCTAGTGAAGTAAAGGGTGACTAAGGAGAAACTGAGAGCAGGAGAAACAGAGTTGCCTGTGTTGTTTTGTTAGTAAGAATAGATCTTAAATTCTATGCTAGAAGTCCTTGAAAAATAGTTTGATGTAGAACATTTCCATTTACAGACAACTCTCTATGTTGGAGAGTTAATTTTTCATATAGGAGGGTTTTTTTGTTTTTTATTTTTATTTTAGCAAGTTGAAAAAATTTGTTCATTAACTCAGGATTTTGAGGCCATTTTCACATAATAGCTATTTCAGTCATGTGTGTTTATATTCAAACAGTAGCTCTGTCTTTTGTGGTCACTTATCTTAGCACTTTGATTTTTTAAAAATATCATTTAATAGCATTGATGGAAAAAACTCTTCTCTATGACCATCACTTAGGCATTTAATCTGTTCTATAGAAAACCCATGAGGTTTTCTCTTCTGCGTGCATGAGGTGAAAGTGACCCTTTTGGATGCTGAACATATAGATCTTCCCTTTCTATTTTCTCACTGTAAGAGTCCTTTGAACTGGCTGATGCTGAATGTGTGCAAAGGATCTCACACTTGTTGGTTAGCCTATTGATTCTGTTTTTGGCTATGTCTCCAAATGGAGATTGTGCCTCTAAGTCTTTATTCTTTATGATATTATCAGCAGCATTTCATATAGCTGGCCATTCTCTTTTTCTAGATATACCTTTTTTCATTTCCTTACAGGTGGCTCACTCCTGGTTTTCCTTTGGTCTCATTTGATGCCCCTATTCAGTTTTCTGGCCATCTTGCCTTTTTTTCCCCCTGGCCTCTGACCACAGAGCCCAGGTTTTCTACCTTGAAAGCTTGTGTCTGATTTCCTTTCAGCTCCCCCACACCCTCCTCCCATGCACCTTTTCCTTTTTCTGATTATACTTTGTATTCTTTTGCTGTAATAAATCATAGCCATGATGACAACTATATGATAAATGCTGTGAACCCTCCAAGTAAGTCTTTGAGTGGTACTGAATTTGGGTAACACTCTTCTCTGGGCTGCAAGAGAATGATGTATCTTTATACTGGTAGTCTAATGATATGGTATATTACAACTTTCCATATATTTCTGAATATATAATGAGAATATATGGCACTTATTAAGTACTGTTACTTCCCTCTCAAATAAAAAAATCTAATAAAAGTATAATAAAGTGTTTATTACATTTTTTGTATGCTTGCTGCCAGATTTGAAGTTTAGTCATCTGGCAATTTGTATGGTTATATAATGCCATTAGTAATAACAAGTGATGCAGATGTTTTTCAGAAACTCTCCCACATATGTTAAAACTCATTTTAAGTTTATTTACTTATTATGTATTTTTCCCTTCATGTCCATCAACACCTTGCCTTTATCTGATTTCTTTTTTAGTGTAAATAGAGGCCTTGAGTGAAGCTTGCCTTTTCTTTTCTTTTCTTTTCTTTTCTTTTCTTTTCTTTTCTTTTCTTTTCTTTTCTTTTTTTCTTTCTTTCTTTCTTTCTTTCTTTCTTTCTTTCTTTCTTTCTTTCTTTCTTGTTGTTTGTTTCCTTAAACTGGTCATTGAAATAATATTATACTCACATAGAAGTTGCAAAAGTAGTGATTTCCTAATAATAACAGAACAATTATCAAACTACTAAATTGACATTTATACAATGCTATGACTAAACTATAAGTCTTATTTAGATTCACTAGGTTTTACATTACATACACTTTTCTTTTTGGAATATGGCTCAAAGAAATTAAAATTTATCCCATGAAACCACCACCAAAATCAGGGTACAGAACTTTTCCGTCATCTCAAAGAAATCCCCTTCTACTAGTCTGTTAAAGTCACGCCCTCCCTTAACCCTGGCAACTGCTGATCTGTTTTCCATCAGTTTAATTTTGTCATTTTGAAAATGTTATAGAAATGGGATTATTTAATATGTGATCTTTTGGGATTGGATGTTTTTAAGACTTTTTATTTGTTTTATTTTTTTATTTTAGAGAGATAGAGTGTGAGCACAAACGGGGAGAGGCAGAGAGAGAGGGAGAGAGAGAATCTTAAGCAGGCTCCATGCCCAGTGAGAAGCCCTCTGCCAGGCTTAATCTTGAGACCCTGAGATCATGACCTGAGCCGAAATCAGGATTCAGACACTTAACTGCCTGAGCCACCCAGGCACCCCTGGGATTGGGTGTTTTTTTTTTTTCACTCAGCATAATGCTCTTGAGATCCATCCAAGTTGTTACTTCATTTAAAAAAATTGCTGAGTTTTATTCCATGGTAAGGCTGTACCATAGTTTGTTTATTCACACATTGAAGGACATTTGTTTCTTTTCTTCAATGTAGGTTTTAAAAAATATCATAAAAAGGGTAAAAACCATAGCAATGGCTAACGTTTATTGAGTGCTTATTTGTGCCAAGTGTTGTGCTAATAAAACCGTGTTCCTTTTTTCAAACTAAGTTTTTATTTTTTATTTTGAATTGTGAGAAAATATACATAACATAAAATTACCACCCTAACCACTTAAAAATATTTTTAAAGTTTATTTATTTATTTTTTGAGGAAGAGAGAGAGAATCCCAAGCAGGCTCTGCGCTGCCAGCACAGAGCCTGACGTGGGGCTGGAACTCACAAATCGTGAGATCATAGCCTGAGCCAAAATCAGAAGTCAGGTGCTTAACCAGCTGAGCCACCCAGGCACCCTACTGTCTTAACTTTTTTATTTTTTATTTTTTTATTTTTATTAAAATTTTTTAAAACTATTTTTTAAAAAGTTTATGTATTTTGGGAGAGAGAGTGAGAGAGTGTGTGAACAGAGGAGGGGCAAAGAGAGAGGAAGAGAGAGAGAGAATCCCAAACAGGCTCTGTGCTGTTAGTGCAGAGCCTAATGTGGGGGTTGAGCTCAAAAGCTGTGAGATCATGACCTGAGCCAAAACCAAGAGTCAGATGCTTAACTGACCGAGCCGTCCAGGTGCCACATCTTAACCATTTTTAAGTGTACAGTTCAGTAGTGTTAAGTACATTCACATTTTTGTGCAACCAGTCTCCAAAACTCTTCACCTTGTAAAACTGAATCTCTATACCCATCAGCTAAAGCTTCCCATTCTCTCTCACCCCAACCCTGGCAGCCACCATTCTACTCTCCATGAATTTGACTACTCTAGGTACCTCATATAAGTGGAAACATGCAGTATTTGTCTTTTTGACTGGTTTATTTCACTTAACATAATGTTCTTAAGGTTCATTCATGTTGCATGTGTCAGAATTTCCCTCCTTTTTAAGACTGATAATACTCCATTGTATGTATATGCCACACTTTGTTTATCCACTCATCCACTGATGGACAACCCAACTTGGGTTGCCTCTACCTTTTAGATATTGTGAATAATGCTGCTGTGAACATAAGAGTGCAAATGTCTCTTTGAACTCCTGTTTTCATTTCCTTTGGATATATACCCGGAAGTAGAATGAGTGGATCATATGGTAATTTATATTTTTAATTTTTTGAGGAACCACCATACAGTTTCCATAGTGGTTGCACTATTTTAGATTTTCATCAACAATGCACAGGGGTTTCAGTTACTTCACATCCTTGTCAACACTTGTTATTTTCTGGGTTTTTTGTTTGTTTGTTTGTTTTTTTTTTTTTTTTGTAGTAGCTGTCCTAATGGGTGTGAGGTGGTATTTCATTATGTTTTTGATTTGCATTTCCCTAATGATTAGTGATGTTGAACATTGTTTCACATGCTTTTTGACCATGTAACTCTTCTTGGGTTAAATGTCTATTCAAGTCCTTTGCCCATTAAAACGTTTTTTGTTGATATTCATGAGTTCTTTATGTATTATGTATATTAATCATAATTAGAAAGATAATTTGCAAATATTTTCTTCCTTTTCATAGGTTGCCTCTATGCATTCTTATTTATTCCTCTTTATTTTATAGATGAGGAAGCTGAAGTATGGGGAGTTTTGGTAACTCTTAGTAACCTGTCCTTGGTTTCTTGGTTTGTATGGAACATATATCCAAATTCACACTGACCACCTCCGGAGTCTGTACTTTTCACCACTGCATGATTCTCAGCTGATTTCTTGGCCAACTTAAGGAAAGCAAGTGGTCTTGCTTTCTATGATTAACCTATGTGGAAGGCATACTTTAAGAAGCAGATTGATTTACATTTTTTATTTTTTATTTTTAATTTATTTTTAATGTTTATTCTAGAGAGAGAGAGAGACAGAGTGTGAAGGGGAGGGACACAGAGAGAGAGGGAGACACAGAATCTGAAGCAGGCTCCAGGCTCCAAGCTGTCAGCACAGAACCTGATGCGGGGCTTGAACCCAAGAATTGTGAGATCATGACCTGAGCTGAGTCAGATGCTTACCCGACTGAGCCATCCAGGAGCCCCTGATTTACATTAAAAAAAATTTTTTTTTTAATGTTTATTTATTTTTGAGACAGAGAGAAACAGAGTGCAAGTGGGGGAGGGGCAGAGAGAGAGGGAGACACAGAATCTGAAACAGGCTCCAGGCTCTGAGCTGTCAGCACAGAGCCCAATGTGGGGCTCGAACCCACGAACGGTGAGATCATGAGCTGAGCCAAAGTTGGACACTTAACCGACTGAGCCACCCAGGCGCCCCTGATTTACATTTTTTAAATGTATAGTTGATCCTCATTATTTGCAGATTCCATATTTGTGAGTTTACCTGTTTGCTAAAATTTATTTGTGATACCAGAGTCAATACTTATGGTGCTTTTGGGTCATTCATGGTCATACACAGAGTGGCAAAAAAATTTAAGTCACTTGACACACATGTTCCTGGAAGATATCAATCACAGTGATTCTTTGCCTTCTTGTTTCAGCTCTTATACTATAAATTTTTTTTTTTTTAACGTTTTATTTTTATTTTTGGGACAGAGAGAGACAGAGACACAGAATCTGAAACAGGCTCCAGGCTCCGAGCCATCAGCCCAGAGCCCGACGCGGGGCTCGAACTCACAGACCGCGAGATCGTGACCTGGCTGAAGTCGGACGCTTAACCGACTGCGCCACCCAGGCGCCCCCAGCTCTTATACTATAAATAAGTGTCCTTTTTGTGGCCTACTTAGTGCCATGTTTTCCACATCTTTGTTGTTTGGATTTGTTTATTTATTTATATGCTCTGATTTTTGTTTAAAATCGTCCCCATATAAAATGCTTAAGTGCTGTGTAATGTTTCTAATTAGGTGCAAGAAGGCTGTGATATACCTTACAGAGAAAATACATGTATCAGATAAGCTTCCTTCAAATATATGAGTTATAGTGTTGCTGACTGTAGAGTTGAATGTTAATGAATCAACAGTATATTAAATAAAGTAGTTTTAAACAGAGAAACACAAAAAACAAAGTTATGTATTGATTGGTTGATGAAAAAGTTGTGACTAGAGGCTCACAGGAGCTTCTCTATTTCCCCTAGAGGCAATAGTTCAGTATTTACTAACTCAGTGTTTGCTGTGACCTTATAGAATGGAATGTCTTTATAAATAAGGAAAATTGACTGTATTTCTTATTATTTAAATCAGGGTAGCATGAAGGAAAGGCTTATTTATGTTGGATAAACGAACTTTCATAGAATCTCAGGATATGTGATGTTTGTGTTATAATTTGGGGTCCAGTGGGCATTCACATTCACCCATGTCGGTAACTTTGTGGTAGATGTTGCTGGTATACCCTTATTCTAGATGAGAAATCAAAGCAGAGAGAAGTTTTATGGGTTGCCAGTGTCACAGGTGGTTAGTGGTATAGTGGTATAAATGCACCTATACCTGGTTTTCCTGGTTCTTTTTTGGTGTGCATTTTCGTCTTCCATTTTGCCTTTCTACAATTAGAATGGGGAAAGGGTGTGAATGCTTTTCGAGTCCTTGTAATATACTAGTTCCAGTGTTAGCCATTTGATACGTTTGACTTCATTTGCTTTTCTCAGCAACTCATTGTGGCATGAGATGATGCAGTCTTTTCAGTGACCAAACTGTAGGAAAATTGGGTATTTTGCTAAGGAATTATGTACTAACAAGTGCTATTAGAATTTGAATCTTGATCCTACAAAGAATATTTTTTTTGTTACTGTGTGTCATTGTCTACTACATGTCCCAGAAGAGAGAATTGGCCCAACATACACGTATAATTTTTCAGACTGACTCTCCAATGGCATTGCAAAATATTTGATTATGTTTCTAGCCATTTGATTTGTGGTTTCACATATGTTTGCAAAATACAAAATTAAAGTGAAATTCAGAAATGTTTTAGTATTGTCCAAGTTTAATTTGCTATGCCTTAAGAAATAATTAATTCATAGTTCATGGTGTGAAGTAGATTTTTACTATAAATAAATGCTTTCTTTTTATAGTGAACGAAAATGTCTTTATTTAAAGCCCGGGATTGGTGGTCTACTGTTCTGGGAGAAAAAGAAGAATTTGATCAAGGCTGTTTGTGTTTGGCTGATGTTGACAATACTGGAAATGGACAAGGTAAGCAACTTATGGCCATGCATCTTGGAGCAAAGCTTTACAGAAATAAAATAAAAATGACTTCCTTTTTAAAAATGTACTTTATAGAATGTAAGTGAACTATCGAATTATGCCCTAATTTTTAAGGTAGTTTTCCTTATAAGTAATATTTAGGTAGCAGGCTAACAAGGCTAACAAAGATAGTTTTTACTTCTGTTTTGCTCTTTTTTTTTTTTTTTTTGATTTGTGTTGATTCTGTCATATTATTTGGAAGTAGAGCCACTAAAATATTTTAATTAATTAATTAATTTATTTTGAGAGAGAGAGAGAAAGGAGGCGGAGGGGCGAAAAGGGAGAGAGAGAATCCCTAGCAGGCTCCATGCTGTCAGCACAGAGCCAAACATGGGGCTCAATCCCACGAACTATGAGATTATGACCTGAGCCAGAATTAAAAGTCAGATACTTAACTGACTGAGCCACCCAGGTGTCCCAAAATATTTTTAATTTTGAAATTTTTTAGAAATTGTTTTCAAGGAAAATTATATTTTCTTTTTTTTTATTGTTTATTTATTTTCGAGAGACGAGACAGAGCACAAGTGGGAGGGGCAGAGAGAGAGAGAGACAGAGAGAGACAGAGAGACAGAGACATACATAATCGAAGCAGGCTCCAGGCTCCAGGCTCTGAGCATTTAGTACAGAGCCTGACGCAGAGCTCAATCTCACAAACCGCAAGATCATGACCCAAGCTGAAGCTGGACGCCCAACCGACTGAGCCACTCAGGAGCCCCAGAAAATTCTATTTTCTAAAAGTTGAATCTGAAAGCCATTCATACCAGAATGGAAAAATTTTTCTAGTTCTATTGGATGGTAGAAAAAATAATTAAATCATTACTTTCATTTTCATATTATGATACTGAAAACAACATTCTGTCTTATTCTTATATTGATTTGCTCCTCTTTGCATCTTCATATTTTTTGAAGCAGTCTTTAAAACATTTTAGTTCTATGTCATTGCTATTTGGAAATTGTATTATTATTTTTTTTTTAATTTTTTTTTTTTTTAGAGAGGGAGCGAGAGCATAAGCTGGGGAGAGGGGCAGAGGGAGATGGAGAGAATCTTAAGCAGACTCCATGCTGTATGGAACTTGACATGGGGCTCGATCCCATGATCATGGGATCATGGCCTGAGCTAAAATCAAGAGTCTGACGCTCAACCGGCTGAGCTACGCAGGTGCCCCTGTTTTAATGATTATAGTCATGAGCTTTTTCTTTTCTTTTTTGTGATCCAGATAGTCATTAGCTTTTTTTTTTTAATTTTTTTTTTCAACGTTTATTTATTTTTGGGACAGAGAGAGGCAGAGCATGAACGGGGGAGGGGCAGAGAGAGAGAGGGAGACACAGAATCGGAAACAGGCTCCAGGCTCTGAGCCATCAGCCCAGAGCCCGACGCGGGGCTCGAACTCACGGACCGCGAGATCGTGACCTGGCTGAAGTCGGCCGCTTAACCGACTGCGCCACCCAGGCGCCCCTAGTCATTAGCTTTTTAAAAAACAAACTTATTATAATCATTCTTTTGTTCAGTGTTTATAAATATTGTTCCCTTACATTTTTTTGTTATTTTATTTCCCTTTCCTGTAACAAAAACAATAGAATCTTGGGGACAAGGTGAAAGGAGAAAAAAAATTTTTTTTTAATTTACATTTTAGTTAACATACAGTGCAATATTTGTTTCAGGAGTAGAATTCAGTGATTCATCACTTATATACAACACCCAGTGCTCATCCCACTATGTGCCCTCTTTAATACCCATCACCCATCTAGCCCATATCCCACCTATCTCCCTCCACTAATCCTCAGTTTGTTCTCTGTCGTTAAGAGTCTTTTGTGGTTTGTTTCCCTCTCTCCTCCTTTTTTTCCCCCTGAAAGAAGAAAATTATATTGACAAAGAAGAATGGGAGGTACTAAGCTGTACTGAGCACCCAAATTATTTCTAAGGAAAATCTGGGCCCTGCCCTTCCACTGATAGGATATGGGAAAGTCTTCTACTCAGAGGGTGTTCTGAGAGTTTCCTCAAACATTATGAACCTTATCTCCTGCCTGTTTGTTAAAACTTATGATTCCTTTATTATTTGGCAGCATAGAATGCTGAGACTACAAAAATATATGCCATAGAGAACAATTTCAAACTCATTTATGCCCAAACTATCTGAAGCTCAACTTGGTTGGAAACTATCCTGATTGATTGTCTTAATAGGCTACTGTTCACTCATTTCTTTTAGAGCTCTTCACTGAGGTGCCACCAGTGGGTTACCAGTTACTAGTTTGCTTCTTCCCAATTTTTGGCCAGCTGTGAGCAGTTTCCTCTGTTTTCCCAAGGATACTATACAAAAATAATTTCCTGTGTGTGTCCCACATAGGAAAAAAAAATCTCCGATTATTATTTCTCAAAACTTGGACCACCAGCATTATCATATTCTGGGGGTGATTATTATATATGAAGATTTTCTATTTCACCTATATAAAATCCTATAAGGTCATGTTTCCTGGAGGGAGGTGGATTACAGGGGGGTGTAGGTATCTGCATTTTTTTTTTTAATTTTTTTTTCAACGTTTTTTTTATTTATTTTTGGGACAGAGAGAGACAGAGCATGAACGGGGGAGGGGCAGAGAGAGAGGGAGACACAGAATCGGAAACAGGCTCCAGGCTCCGAGCCATCAGCCCAGAGCCCGACGCGGGGCTCGAACTCGAGGACCGCGAGATCGTGACCTGGCTGAAGTTGGACGCTTAACCGACTGCGCCACCCAGGCGCCCCGGTATCTGCATTTTTGACAAGCTCCATTGTTGAATGGTGGTACACTACAGTTGAATAATTATTGTTGATCTTAGGGAGTGGAAGGTAGATGAGAGCAGTTTGGGACCTGCTCTGTTTGAGAAAGGAATGTCTAGTAGGCAGAATAGAGGTAGTGATTTTGAGGTGAGCCGTATGCTGGTTGTATTTGAAACCCTGGAAATGCATGAAAATGCACAGGGAAAGAAGGTGGAATAAGGGGGCAGGAACCTTAGGACCATAACCTTTAGCATACAAGCATTAAAGGGGGAGGTTTGGGAAGGGTAGATAGTAATAGATTCTGAGAAGGGCAGGCAGAGAGGAAGGAGAACCAGTTGGGCTGGTACCTGGGAGGCAAGGTTTAGTGACCTGAAGACTGAAGTTTCCATGCCATTTAGCAGCAAGTAGTTCATTAGTGTTCTTGGTGAGGGTGGATGAGTGGGCACAATGGTGACAAAATCTAGATTTGTAGTGAGAGAAGGAGTGGAAGGTGCGGAAGACTGCATGTTAATGGCTCTTTAAAGAAACTTAGCTGTGAAGAGAAGAAGGGAGGATAATAACTGGGGGGCAGCGTAGGGTAAGGAGAAGTGGGAAAAATTCAGTGTATGGCATGGAGGATATAATAGAGCAGGGACGGGACACCTGGCTGGCTCTGTAGGTGGAGTGTGTGATTCTTGATCTGGGGATTGTAGGTTTGAGCCCCACGTTGAGTGCAGAGATTACCTAAAAGTAAAATCTTAGGGGCGCCTGGGTGGCTCAAGTCGGTAAGCGTCTGACTTCGGCTCAGGTCATGATCTCGTGGTCTGTGAGTTCGAGCCCCGCGTCGGGCTCTGTGCTGACAGCTCAGAGCCTGGAGTCTGTTTCAGATTCTGTGTCTCCCTCTCTCTCTGACCCTCCCCGGTTCATGCTCTGTCTCTCTCTGTTTCAAAAATAAATAAACATTAAAAAAATTTTGTAAAAAAAATAAAATCTTAAAAAAAATAGAGCAGGAATTCAGAGAAGATAGAGATGGGATCAGGTGTGCAGAGGGAAGAGTTACCCTTAAACAGGTGTGAGCACTTTTTTTTCCACTGTGACAGAAGGCGAGAGGGTAAGAATGGATACAGATGAAGAGAAATTTGCAGGTCAGGTCAGGAAGTTGAAACAGTAATGACCCCTACTTTCTTTGGGGTGGTCAGAGAGTGAAAAGATGGTATTAGGCATCTTGAAATCATTGTAGGCAAAGCCAACTTGATATATAGAAGGATTCCTTCCTAAGTCTTGAGATCCCTGTTGAAATCGGACACCATGCATTTAAAGTGTTTTTCTTAATTCAAGATTCCGACTCGTGAGAGAGGTAGTGAGAGGCTGAGAGGGAGACTCTGAGTGGGTCAGCTTAGGTTTCATGCTGGCCTGTGGTCAGGCAGGAGAGTTAGTTTCCTGTAAGAATCCTGAGTAGAAAACATAGGGCTGACAGAAAAATAGCTACTATGTTTATCTTTTAGCTACTCAGCATTGATACCTCACCTGTGGCAGCTGTCCCTATATAACTGCAGAAGCGTGTGTTCCTACCCATCTGCAGTGGGAGATAAACCATGTGCACCTACTGCTTCAGAGACACTTTCAGGGAGCCCTGGCTCTGCAAAAGTCCAGGATCTTTGGGTGATATCCCTTTCTCCTGTCATTGAGTCATTACCATGTTCGGCCTTTAGACTAAGTGGTATGTATGTACAATCTGTTCAAAACCTATACGAAAAGAAGAGAAAGAAAAATTTTAAAAATTAAGATTAAGGAGTAGAAAAAATTGTATGGTAACTTAAAGAAGTCATAATGGGGAAATACCTTCTGTTTTGTGTCTGGTCACCAGGCTATGTAACTATGCTTTTTCTTTTCTTTCTTTCTTTTTTTTTTTTTTTTTAACTTTGACCAGCTTATTAGGGCTCTTGGTCTTGAGTGGAGATTAAGGAACTGGAGATTTGGTGTAGGCCTTCATTCCTGAGGGATCTAGAACACTAACTAATGCTCTCCTGAAGAGGATTGTAGTAGTTTCATTTATTGCTGCTCCCGATAGTATGGGTGAGGGTCCTTGGAGATTCCTGGGTTTCACTCAGATTTCTTTCAGTCCTATTTGGCTGTTAAGAGGTGATGAGGTAGTCCTGGTTCCTGCAGATTGGGTTGTGGCAGTACATTTAAAGATAAATGCCTTTTCTTGTCAGGTGAAAGCCATCTGTTTCTGTTGTTCTGTGTTTACTGGAAAGGAAAAAAATGCATTATCAAGATCTAGAACTGTATTCAAGCAGATGAGTCGTATCAGTTGGCTCCAAGAAAAGATAAGATGTGGAATAATAGAAGAAATTGGGATTGCCAATTTATACAGATCAACCCTAACTCTTTCTATAAGACCCATTAGACTTCAATATTGGCACATTTGGTTATAGAACATGGATGTGATGGGAATCACCACATGTGCATATTGAAGCTTTTTGGCATTGAATTTTGGAAACTACCCCAAATCAAGCCTAGGAGTGGTATTGCTTTTGATTTTCTCCCTAACTGGGAGATAGAGTTCCAGTGGTTTCCATAGAGCTGTCCCAATATAATATCCCTCATGTAAATGTTGGGGAACCAAATGGGTGTTCTACTGTTTTCTGTGGAAATAAATTTCTTTTATTTAAAATCTAAAAAATTTTAATGTTTATTTTTGAGAGAGACAGAGAGACAGAGAACAAGTGAGGGAGGGGCAGAGAGAGGGAGGGAGACACAGAATCTGAAGCAGGTTCCAGGCTTTGAACTGTCAGCACAGAGCCGGACGCAGGGCTCGAACTCATAAGCCATGAGGTCACGACCTCAGCCGAAGTCGGATGCTCAATCAACTGAGCCACCCAGGTGCCCGCAATACATATCATTTAAACTCTCAGAAACTGGGTGAGAGAAATCATAGGCTGGCTTTGCTCTCTCACTGGTTGAACTAAGTTAAAAAATTCATTTATTACCTAGTCTCCATAATTAGAAACAATAGTATATTTCTGGGCTTTGAGAGTTAGTAGTAACTTGAGCCAATATTCATCATTCTCACACAATTTAGGTATTTCCCTTCCCTCAGTGCACCTGAATAAATGACTATTGGTCCTGTAAGGAAGGATCTGAGGAAAATTTATATTAGGAATGTGTGGTGTTATAGCAACATCTATACACTGTGTTGTCTTTATTCAAGGGGCTGTGAATCTATAAATTGACTTAAGTGTGGAAATGAGTGAGATGCCATGACTGTCTATATGGTGGCTTGAGTTAGTCCTCTTTTTCATGGACCTAGAATATTTTTAGTTATAGATTTCAAAAAAAAGACTTGAGTTTAAATTTTTTTTCAACGTTTATTTATTTTGAGAGAGAGAGAGAGAGGCAGACAGAGCACGAGTGGGGTAGGGACAGAGAGAAAGGGAGACACAGAATCTGAAGCAGGCTCCAGGCTCTGAGCTGTCAGCACAGAGCCTGATGCGGGGCTTGAACCCACAAACCATGAGATCATGACCTGAACCGAAGTCGGATGCTTATCTGACTGAGCCACCAGGTGCCTCCCAAAAAACTTGAGTTTAATAAACATGTTATACGACATTCTTACAATTGAATACTACTTGGTAATAAAAAAAATAAGTGAACCACTGGGAAAAAAAGGGTTTTAATGAGTTGCCTATTCATTTCATTCCTGGGGATCCCATTAATCATAGTTAGAAATTAGACTATTACCAGAGATCTGGTTACTATAAAAGTCCTGCTGTTTTAATTATCATACTTACACCTTTTGATTTTAGGGGTTAAATTGTCGTTATGTGGGCTTTGCCATCCTGCCTTCCTTTTATCTCTGAAGATAGGGCTGTGTTGAAGTTGAATCTTGGTTATTTAGTGCGTGAAATAGGGATTAGGGCATGGTGGGATACATAGCAAGCTCAGTGGGGGAGTGTTTTAGAAAAGTTTGGAGGTTTAGGTATATCCAAGACTTTGCCAGTAACTCATTATGTAACATTGTAGTCACCCTCTTTCTGATGAATGTCTTTACTCTTTTTTTTTTTTTTTGAGGGAGGGGGAGAGAGAGAGAGAGAGAATGTATAAGTGGGGGAGAGAGGCAGAGGGAGAGGAGAATCTTAAGCAGGCTTCACACTCAGTGCATAGCCTGACTCGGGGCTCAATCCCATGACCCTGGGTCCTGACTTGAGCTGAAACCAAGAGTTGGACTCTCAAACTGACTGAGCCACCCAGGCATCCCTGTCTTTACTTTTATGCAGGAAACCTGAAGAGACTGTGAACTCACTTGTTACTGTAACTTAAAACCTATAGAAGCAATCCTTGAATTAGATTCTTAGTGGTTAAGCCCCACTGATGTAAGAAGTGAGAAATTCTTTCTGCAGCGTCCCAAGGACCCAGAGTTTTATTCTTTACATTGAGATGGAAATTTTGAGGTTTAAACTTATCATTCTCTTATTTTAACTTATCCAGTGCCTTTATAAAAGCCATCTTATATATGGTTTGGCATTCCTTCTTCCTGTTCAGTTGGCCTAGGCCAACAGCTATCCAGTCCACTAGAGCGCCACCTGCAATGGGCACAGAGTCTTAGATGCCCATTAACTGGAGGTGTTAACTTGATTGGCCATTCTGTCACTGTGTACAGTGTCTTTTAACCCTGTTTACAATGTGAACAGGAGTCTTACTGCTTTTGTGCCCCAACTCAGCTAAAGAGCCAATTTCCAAATATCCCTGTAGGAATCGATACCTGCAATTTATTCTCTGCTGCCAATTTTTAAAAATCTATTATTATTATTATTATTATTATTATTATTTTTTGGCCATAGGTTACAGGAAACAGCTATGGTAAATACAAATGAAAAGGGATTGGAGTAAGAGTGACATAGATCTTCCAAATGCAGGAGGAGTTGAATTGGCCAAGCCTTAGTGGGGGATGGGAACAGCATGGCTCTAGAGACTTTGTAGACCTCCAGGGGGCTGCCATCAGATCATCGAGCAGCAGATTCCTGGTGTCTCTATTCAGGATTGAAATTCCCAGGATAGTACCTCTCTCACTGGGTTATTATGAGGATTTAGTGAGTTAGTACATAAAAGAACTTACTTAGACCATTGCTTGGCACATAATAAACTCTCAGTAAATAAGTATATAGAACTCTTACTTTTAAGTAGATGAGAAAAAGTCAATATTCTATACTAATACAGCACTTTCAAAACCCAAAGTATTAGTTTCCTAGAGCTGCTATAACAAAGTACCACAAATTGAGTGGCTTAGAGCAACAGAAATTTATTCTCTGACAGTTTTTAGAGGCTAGAAGTCTGAAATCAAGGTGTTGAAAGGGCCATCCTATCCCTAAAGCCTCTGGGATCCCTCCTTGCCTCTTCCAGCTTCTGGTAGTCCTAGGCATTCTTTGGCTTGTGGATGTATCATTCTAATCTCTACCTCCATTGTCACATGATCATCTTCTGCTTGCATGTCTTCACAGGACATTCTTCTTCCCCCGCCATCTCTACTTCCTTTTCTTGTAAGAGAGTCCTGTTGCACACCTAATTGAGTGTGACCTCATCTTAACTTGATTACGTCTTCAAAGACCTAATTTCCAAATAAAGTCATGGATACTGAGGGTTAGGACTTCAATATATCTTTTTTGGGGGACACACTTCAACCCACAACACCTATCTTAACCATTTCTCCCTCTTGTGTCCAAGTGTAGACTTTGTTAATCAGAGCACTCTACCTAGTGAGGCCTCAGAATCCTTCTTACAACCAGCTGTAGAGTTGATACTCTATGATGAAATCAGTTTACAACCTTATACTAGTCTTTTGTAAAAGGACTTACTTTGACTGAGTTAAATTATAAACACTGACACCAAAGCAAGGCTTAGGAAAAACATGTAATATGTTAGTATGTGTGAATATTGGTGATATAAAAAAATTCTTTTTGAAAAACTATGTTATTAATATAAGTTCATTTTAATTACATCATCTGTTGGCAGATTGGCCATTGTATATGAAACAAGACTTGATTGTTTAATTTTTAAATTTCTTTTTTAGACATTAGAAAGTTTATTTCCAAAGAAATTTGTTGGTAATGTTTGTTTCTTCTTATATCTTTTAAAAAAATCTCTCCACAGATAAAATAATTGTGGGTAGCTTTATGGGATACCTAAGAATCTTTAACCCCCATCCTGTAAAAACAGGAGATGGTGCTCAAGCTGAAGATATGCTTCTAGAAGTGCATCTACGAGATCCAATACTACAAGTGGAAGTAGGAAAGTTTGTTTCGTAAGTACAGCCCACTAATCCTGGCATTTTATCTTACTTAGAGTGTCATTTCCCCACTGTGTCATTTTTGTGGATTCTTAAATGAAAGAAAGACCATCTATAAGTTAATATATTTTTTGGATATTTTTACCTGGGTGTGTGTTCCTCATGTACTGAACTTTTTTTTTTTTTTTAATATGGAAAACAGCACATTTAAGAGAATGATTTAGGAATTTTTTTTTTTTTATAGAAACAGACTAAGATCCCTGACACATCAGAGGTTTAAAGGAAAAGAGAGAAGCTTTTGAAAATAACCAAATAAAGAAAGTAATCACTTACTTAAAGCACTAATTGTACAGATTATATAAATGTCTGTTTAAATAATTAGACAAAGTAGCAGTTTGGTATTTGGTAAATAACTTTGAAGCTTTAAAGTCAATTAGTACTTATTTGGTGTAGAAAGGTCCTTAGTTTCTTTTATTTAATTTTTAAATTAAATTAGTTAATTTACTTTTGAGAGAGAGAGAACATGCGTGTGCACAAGTCGGGGAGGGGCAGACAGAGAGAGAGGGACAGGGGATCTGAAGCAGGCTCCATGCTAACAGCAGAAAGCCCAATACAGGACTTGAACTCATGAACTATGAGATCATGACCTGAACTGAAATCAGATGCTTAACCAAATGAGCAACCTACGTACCCCTATCTTTCCATTAAAAAAAAAAATAATGTTTATTTATTTTTGAGAGAGAGAGACAGAGCGTGAGCGAGGGAGGGGCAGAGAGAGAGGGAGACGCAGAATCCGAAGCAGTCTCCAGGCTCTGAGTTGTCAGCACAGAGCCCAAAGCAGGGCTCGAACCCACAAACAGCGAGATCATGACCTGAGCTGAAGTCAGACACTTAACCGACTGAGCCACTAGGCGCCCCTTTCTTTTCATTTTTTAAAAGAATGAAGTGCTGTTATGATCATTCTGTTCAGTAGTTCTAAGTAGGGCTGTTATCTACATGGTCACTTGTTGGAAGAGAGGTTAACATTCATGAGTGGATACTGAACTGGCATTAATTAACTGGTACTATTTCATTAATCTTATCTATACGATGTGATCTGTATTTAAAGATAAGGAAACTGGCTAGAACTCAGAGCTTTAGGTCACACAGCCTGGATTCAAGACCCAGGTCTATTGACTCCATACTCTATTACCTTTCCATGACATCATGTTCTTTT
Source organism: Lynx rufus (assembly GCF_022079265.1). Lineage (NCBI taxonomy): Eukaryota > Metazoa > Chordata > Mammalia > Carnivora > Felidae > Lynx > Lynx rufus. The sequence goes on from NW_025814856.1 coordinate 124,674,122, forward strand.
CCTGTGCATGGTAGAAAAATTGTTTTGAGTGTTCAGGGCAATAAAATTTTTTTGAAGTCAATATTGAGTATGCGATAATTGTATATATTTGCATTTTCTGGTAGTAGAGTGAATGGTGAGCATTTATATTCATTATAATGATATTTTTCAGGTATTATCTAATAGAATTTATATTTTGTAAATGAGAGACTAACACCCTGAAAGGTTAAATGATTACACGGATACCAAGGTGCAGAGTCAGGACCCCACTCCAGGTCTTCAGATTTCAATTATAGTTCTTTTAGTTTAGAACAAACAGAGTCTGTATCAGAGGTCATGCCTTGGAGGATTGCTTGCAGATGTGTTTTAAATTTAAAAGAGTTGCTGATATTTAAGAACCAGGGATTTCACATAAAATCCCTGCTTTCTTGCTTTTCTTGGGGAAAAAAAAAAGTGGAGATTTGGCCACAAGCCCAGAACTGAGTGGTGGGTGCTTCCTTTAGTCAGGCCCCACTCTGCAATGGACCACACCATTTACACTCTTCACTCATTTCCATCTACTGACCTGACCCTTGAAGACTGGATTTAGGATTTCTAGACTGTATTATGTCTTGGAAACTAGTTGATAGGGGCTGAGAAGTATATTGGTGACAGTGGCAGTTTAGTCCAAACTGACATATTTTCAGTGCCTTTAATAAAATTTCTGAGCTGGAAGTGACTTATACCATTTACTGATAATGATTAGCATTCTGTAGTGCTTTATACTTTACAAGGTACTATCACGTGATTTCATTTCATTTAATTGAAATGTCTTATTTTCCAGGATGGGAAACAGGTTCAGAAAGATTAACTTACTTGCCCAAGGTCACAGGTTAGTTAGCCAGAGAGACAGGTCCAGAACTTGGATCTCTGTATTATGAGAGAGCACTTATGAAGCGGCCTCTGCTTCTACTTTTTCTTGGAGGCTCTATTGGCTTCAACTGAAGGAAGTTCCATGAGGCAGAGTCCTTGAGCCTCTGGGGTTGCCAAAGTGGTGTTTGTTGTTACATTTATTTTTCAGTTTCTAAAATTATCTAGTAAGTTTTTAGTTAACTGATTATAGACTGTGGTTATAATCTCTTTTTAAAAGTATTTTGTATCTTTTTGGGTTACATCTGAAGTTAACATTTAAACTTTTAAAACTTTTCCTATTTTTCAGAGGTACTGAAATGCTTCATTTGGCTGTGTTGCATTCTAGAAAACTTTGTGTCTACTCTGTCTCAGGTAAGAAACATGTTTTTCTAATGTAGAATTTGTATTAAAAATGGCTTCTTAATATAAGAATAGATGCTTGTTTATGTTCACTTGCTAGAGAACACAAAACATTTGGTTGAAGATTTTCTTATCTGGGTTAACATTCATTTATTTTTTCAGGTACTTAGGCTATTGCCTTTTTTTTTTTTTTTAATTTCTAGTAGAAGGTTCCTTATAATCTCCTTCCCAGGAATTGTGTCCAGGATTGCCTATGACTATTGGGGCCAATTCTGTATACTTAGGACACTTGAGTGTTTTAAAAGACTTTTGTTTATTTTTTTATTTAAGTATAGTTGGAGCTCAATGTTACATCAGTTTCAGGTGTACAGCATAGTGATTTCACTTCTCTGTATGTTATGCTATGCTCATCACAAGTGTAGCTACCACCTGTCACCATACAATGCTATTACAAGATCATTGACTATATTCCTTATGCTGTACCTTTTATCCAGGACACTTGAGTCTTAAGAAATGTTCAATAGCAACAACAAACTTCATTAGGTGCTGAGTCATAATGGTTTAAATTACCTTTTCTTTGGTGAACCTCAAGTGTTGTCTCTTTACACTTCAAATTTCTTGGCTTTTGGTTGTTTTTACTCAGCCTGACCTGAAGGCACTTATTTGAGGCTTAATCAGATTTCATTCCTTAACATTTTTCTGTGGGCACAAGTATGATAGTTAATTGTAGTTTGGTTTTAGCACTTTGATTCTTATTAAATACGAAAGGTAACTTTAAAAAATTTTGTTTTAGTTATTAGATAAATTTTAGTTCAAGCTGAGTTACTTTAATAGATATCAATATTGGGGAAATTTTTTATTGGCACAATAAAGCTAAGTCTCTATGGGTCTATTCCTTATACAAGAAGTGTTCTTTGTAGTTTGCTGTAAAATTTAGCTTTAGGATTTGGATTTTTCACACTCATTCTCTTTATTTGGGCTTTATTTATATTTTGCATTTAATTTGAGTAATGATTTATATTTATTGTCACTGAGCTGGATATTCTTTTTTTTTTCTGGGTTATTATTATTATTACTATTGTTTTGGTTTCAGGAGTAGAATTCAGTGATTCATTACTTACGTACAACACCCAGTGCTCATCACAACAAGTACCCCCTTTAGCCCACCACCCATCTAGCCCATCTCCCACCCACCTCCCTCTGTCAACCCTCAGCTTGTTCTCCGTCATTAATAAGAGTATCTCTTATGGTTTGTTTCCCTCTTTTCTCTCCCCCCCATGTGTTCATTTGTTTTGTTTCTTAAATTCCACATATGAGTGAAATCATATGGTATTTGTCTTTCTCTGACTGATTTATTTTGCTTAGCATAAGACATTCTAGCTCCATCCACGTGGTTGCAAATGGCAAGATTTCATTCTTTTTGATGGCTGAGTATAATATTGCATTGTGTGTGTGTGTGTGTGTGTGTGTGTGTGTGTGTGTGTATACATATATACCACATCTTCTTTATCCATTCATCAGTTGATGGACATTTGGGCTCTTTCCATAGTTTGGCTATTGTTGATAGCACTGCTAGAGACGTTGGGGTGCATCTACCCCTTCAAATCTGTATTTTTGTATCCTTTGGGTAAATACCTGATAGTGTAATTGCTGGATCATACGTTCTATTTTTAATTTCTTGAGGAACCTCCATACGGTTCTCTAGAGTGGCTGAACCAGTTTGCGTTCCCACCAACAGTGCAAGAGGGTTTCCCTTTCTCTCCATCCTTGCCAACACCTGTTGTTTCTTGTGTTGCATATTTTGCCATTCTGACAGGTGTGAGGTGGTATCTCACTGTGGTTTTGATTTGTATTTCCCTGATGATGAGTGATGTTGACCATCTTTTCATGTGTCTGTTAGCCATCTGAATGTCTTCTTTGGAAAACTGTCTATTCATGTGTTCTGCCTATTTCTAAATTGTATTATTTGTTTTTTGGGTGTTGAGTTTGATAAGTTCTTTATAGATTTTGAATACTAATCCTTTATCAGATATGTCTATGTCATTTGCACATATCTTCTCCCATTCTGTAGGCTGCCTTTTAGTTTTGTTGATTATTTCCTTCACTGTGCAGAAGCTTTTTATCTTGATGAAGTCCTAATAGTTCATGTTTGTTTTTGTTTCCTTTGCTTTCAGTGACATGTCTGATAAGAAGTTGCTATGGCTAAGGTCAAAGAGATTGCTGCCTATGTTCTCCTCTAGAATTTTGATGATTTCCTGTCTCGCATTTAGGTTATTCATCCATTTTGAATTTATTTTTGTGTATGGTATAAGGAAGTGGTCCAGTTTCATTGTTCTGCATGTTGCTGTCCAGTTTTCTCAACACTATTTGTTGAAGAGATTGTCTTTTTTCCCATTGGATATTCTTTATTGCTTTGTTGAAGCATAGTTGACTATATAGTTGTAGATCCATTTCTGGGTTTTCTATTCTGTTCCACTGATCTATGTGTCTGTTTTTGTGCTACAAAAACAGTAGTATACTGTCTTGATGACTACAGCTATGTAATGTAGCTTGAAATCCAGAATTGTGATGCTTCCAGTTTTGTTTTTCTTTTTCAGGATTGCTTTGGCTATTTGGTGTCTTTTGAGGTTCCATATAAATTTTAGGATTGTTCTAGCTCTGTGAAAAATGCTGGTGGTGTTTTGATAAGGATTGCTGAGCTGGATATCCTAAAGCAGTGTCTTTTTGGGGTTGAAGGTCTGTTAGCTTTCTAAGGCAAGCTTGATAACCTGGCCTATGGTGTATGGTAGGCATATGTTGACTGCACAAGTGAACTAATTTCTGGGTGGGGCTGAGGTAATTGGTAGTGGCTCTTTATTACTCTGTTATTTTTCTTCTTCCTTCTTTTTTTTCCCCTCTGTTACCACTATCATTTTCTTTTCCACTTTTTTGTTTACATCAAAAGCCCAATATAGTACCTCTCTGTGTCATTGGTAAACCGCTCCCATTGGTTTCATGGTAACAGATGTTGTTCTTCCTAGTGATAGGGCAAATATTTAGTTTTCCAGAGTAAATGGAGAAGATGTGATATAGGTTACTTTATTACATGAATCTAGTTATTTCTCCGTTAACTGTGAGGTGATACTATTAACTGAGTTACACAGGACATGGAACAGAGGAAGTTGCACGCAATTATCCCTGAATACTTCCTGGGGAATTGGTCCCTTCTGAAGGCTCTAAGAAGGCAGGAGAGGGAAGGATCCTACAAACTAAAAATTGGGTAAGACTCTTGGTCTTCTCTGGTCCCATTTGAACGATGGCTCAGAAAGTCAGAAGCTTTTGAGTTTCCCTGGGGTGTAAGGCATAGATTAGTGATAAAATGTGTGTTCATCAAAAAGGCCTGCTTAAAGAAACTGACATGTTTGGTCACAACTTGTTTATGAGACATTGGTATTTTCCTTCAAATTAGTGTTGAAAATGAAAGTTATTTGTCATGGGAATGGTGATTTTTATTGCTCTTTTATTCTTTGTATTCATTTACAAACTTTGTATACTCTAGGGACAAGGAGTTCTCCAAACAACGTTCCCTTATGCCCCATCTCACTTCCCTTTTCTGTCTCTCATTTCTTCAGTCTCTTATTATATTCGGAAGCTGACAGTTTGTGTATTTTTTCTGACTTGGCTTAAATTGAGAAGCAGAGAAGTTAATGTTTTTGTTCTCCTGAATATGTTTCTTGAAGTTCCAGACTGAATTTTTATTTAGATTTTACTGTAACAGGGGAAGCATAAACATTTTTTAGTTTAAGTAAAACCACTGCTGTCAACAGATGAAAGTGTTAGCTGACTTGACATGCTCATTCTCAACTGTCTCTTCCCCACATATTTCTTGTTTTCTTTCATGTGCTGTGTGCTTCTAAAAAAGATTTGAGGCAAACTAGGGGAGACCTTCTGGACACACCAAACAACCTTAATAGTCAGAGGCTGCTGTGCTGACTTCTTTTTGGAGGGTGATATGTCATCAAATGCATGCTTAATGTAGAGAAATACCAAGGTCTTGCTGAGCTGAAGTTAGCCCATCTTATCATACTTTGGTAAAGGAAAAGCATCACATAGCCTCTCAGATTCCTTTCTGATGGGCTTCAGTTTCTAAATAAATGGTTACAGATGTGTGAGCTTAAGTCATCCTGATGATGTCCTCTTAAATATTCTTTTCCAAATATTGTGTACTTCTTTTTTTTTTTTAAGGTTTTTTTTTTTTTTAATGTTTAATTATTTTTGAGTGAGAAAGAGAGCATGAGCGGAGCAGAGAGAGAGGGAGACACAGATCCGAAGCAGCCTCCAGGCTCTGAGCTGTCAGCACAGAGCCCGATGTGGGGCTCGAATCCATGAACCATGAGATCATGACCTGAGCCAAAGTTGGACACTTAACCGACTGAGCCACCCAGGCGCCCCCAAATGTTGTGTACTTCTCATCAAGTAATTGCTAAGCATTTGACGTATTTATAGAATTTTAATGTTTGCTGTGATTGAAAAAAAAATGTGGTTTTTTACTTTTGATAGGCTTCTATAATCTGATTATTTAACACAGTGAACCTTTTAATTGTCTCTGTAACGGCTTTTATTTCATTTAACTTCATTAGATTCCTTGGCAGTTATCTAAAATTGCACCGAAAACTGTAGTTGGTGGCCTTTGATTTTTCCAGAGAATTTTTTGTTTAAATCAAATCTTCTTTAAACAAGGCCAACCGCATCAATGTTCTGATACTCATTTAGTTTCTAATTGCTGAAACTTTATGTTAATTTTAGCTGTAAGTAGACTATAGATACTATACTCAGTCTGTATATCCCAGAACAAAGCCTGTGTAAGTTATTTTAATCTTGTATCATTGATACTTCTCTAGAAAAAAGTGGTCAGAAATTTTAGATTTTTCAGATACTACCTTTATTTCAAAGTAGTATCTAAGGAAGATAAATTGTCTTTTGTTCTCCATAGTTGCACTATTAAGTTTGAGAGTGCTATTACCTGAAAATTGAAAATTACCAATGCCTTTGCAGCTTTTTCAGAACACAAATCCTAGTGTCATTTCATGCCAAGTTTGTGAAGTATTGACTGCTGACCCCTGTGTTCACTGACCGTCAGCTAGTAGGCATGTGTAAGTGCATTTCTTACTCAGAGGGGTTGATCTGGTTTTAGGTATAGGATGAAATTTGTAATTTCTGTAGAGACAAACCAAATGTTTCTAGGAACTTCTGTTTCTGGTTTCTTGGAGGCTAGACCTCTTCTTAGGTTGGGGCTGTGAGTTATTTAGTGTGTATGTTTTTCTTTTTCTTTGGCCCATGTGGTTGTGATTACCCCTCAGTTTCCCTGGACCTTACTGATTTTGCTGCCATTTAGATTCCACAAAGCTTTCATCTCCTATCAGGGTTAGCTGGCAAATTTGAGTCTTTTTCTTTCTTTCTTATTCTGTTGGTTTGTTAGGTCTGTTGTTACCATTCTCAGGGGCATAGATCTGAGTAGAAGTGATTTTTCTCCATGAAATCCTCCCTTATTCGTTTTCTCTTTCAACCCTTCACCTTCCAAATGAAGAAGAAGCCAGGTTGAGAAAGGTGGAGGTGGAAATGATGTTTTTGATGGCTGGTTTATTTAGGGAAATTGTCATTAGCTTACCAAATTTTTTGAAAGTTTGAAAGTTGTGAAATGATGGACAACTAAGTACCAGGATATATAGTGCTAACTCTAATAAAGACTTAGTTTGAGTACTTTGTCCTTTATCAGCTGTGTGATTTGGGGGGAAATTTCTCAAACTGTTTTTGAACTTAGTGTGCCTGACTTCTAAAATGGAAATAGAAATATTTTGGTACTTACAACCTCCATGTACATTGGTAAATCCTTTTGGGCAAGAACAAATAAATGCTCATGTATAAATATGTATGCACATATGTACATACAGACATTCTTAGATTGTTTTACTGATCTAGTATCCAGTTTGGGGACTGCTTTATATTTAAAATTTTTCTTTAAATTTTCCATTTTTGAATGAAAGACAAAGATGCTTCTTAATGGAAACAGTTGCATTCTGAATCTTTTTTCTTTCTATCACCTCTTTTAACTGTAATGTTCTTGCCTGATTACTGGGGTATAGCTCCAACTGTAAACTACTCTAGAAAACCTAACAACCAGAGTGTAAAATATGGATAAAGAATCTTTTCTTTTTTTTTTTTTTTAATGTTTATTTATCTTTGAGACAGAGAGAGAGACAGAGCATGAACAGGGGAGGGGCAGAGAGAGAGGGAGACACAGAATCTGAAACAGGCTCCAGGCTCCGAGCTGTCAGCACAGAGCCCAACGCGGGGCTCGAACTCACGGACTGTGAGATCATGACCTGAGCTGAAGTCGGACGCTTAACCGACCAAGCCACCCAGGCGCCCCTAAAGAATCTTTTCAAACTTGGAAAGAAACAGAGAGTGAATATAGCACATATGATCTATTAAATGCAGAGAAAGTATTTCTCTTTGTTTTGAAGGAGATTCTTCACAGTCTTCAAATAAAACATATTATCCTATTTACTTGTTAAGGCAAACTTAGAATATCTCTTCATTAAATTAGAATATACTGTACTAGGGGCTTGAGTATTTTGAGAGTTTGGACAGGAAACTGAATTGCTTGAAAGTGTGGGGAATTTTTTCTAAGACACTTTGAATCATGACTTTGCTCTATTGTTTAAGTATAAGGAACTTAACCTCATTTATTTTGGAACTGAAATTGGATGGTTTTGTTTTTATTTAAATAATTATACTTTACTCAGATAAAATGGAAATAGATAATAAATGTCATCCATGGTAGTATTTCATCTAATGATGTAATCTAGCCAAGACTTAAATTGTTTTAACTGTGCTGGCACTCTATATCATCAGTGTGCTAATTGTTTGTAATACATATTGTTTTAGTGCTTTTTCATTTTAAATTTCACTGAAATTGAATTACTTAGAGATGGTATAGAGGATGAGAGGAAATTAATACTTTTAATGTAAACAAATAACAAAGCAATTCTTTAATTTTTCCTCCTTAGGAACCTTGGGTAATGTGGAACATGGGAACCAATATCAGATCAAATTAATGTATGAACATAATCTTCAGAGAACAGCCTGCAATATGACTTATGGATCATTTGGTGGTGTAAAAGGTAATTTGCATTAGTCTTGAGTATGCTATTGCAAGTACCAGATTTTGGGTTTTGGCCATATAAAAATGGAGGATCACGAGGTATGAAATCTCAGTTAAACATATTTTATCGAAACCCCTATATTCAAATAGTCAAGCAAAATAACGAAGAAAGAAAACGTTAAACAACAAATGTGTTTGATTTTCACATAGTCATTTTTGTATGGTCTACAGAGATATTTCTAAAAGTGTCTTTTCATCAAATTTTGTCTTCATATCCTGAGCTGACTGAAATTGAGGTTTTTTGGGTAAACTGTGTGATTGCCTCTCTCAGTGGAAGAAGGGTTAATCTCACTGATAGAGTCCCTCTCCTACTTGTGATAGGCAGGGTGAAGCTGCAGAAAGAACACTCTCCCCACCTCACCCACCTCCAGGGCCACAACCAGGGTTGTGCTGGTGGTTGTGCTGGTTGTGCACGAGGGCACCTGGACTAAGGATAAGTGGAGACTGAAATGCAGACCTGATCCTGCTCATCAAGCCATGTGCCTTGGCCAGGAATAAACCTCTCCAGAGGAGGGGTGCCTTTTTAAATTTCACAACAGCATTATATTTACCAGTGAGGTTGGGTTCCTCCCACCTTGGGGGTATCTTTTTCTAAGTAGCATGCAGCCACGTACAGCCTGCCCACCCTAATCCCAGAACTTCCTGAGTTACTAGGGCTTGATGCTTGCTTGGGTACACTGTTACTGTTGGCACGGGAGGGTTTTTATTTACCACCTAGCTCCTCTCACTTCACTGTGACAAGGTCATAGAGAAGCTGCTGGTACTGGAGTGAGGACAGGAAACCAGGTAGTGACACTTACCTGTGTGGTTTTGTGTGTGTATGTGTGTGTGGCACATGTGGAACATGAACTAGGGATTTCATAATATTTTAGCTCTTTCTGAGCTCATATTTTTTATGAGTTTATTGTTTAATCATTGTATTAAAAATGATCTGTGTTAGATCTGTCTTTAGTGATGTGAAAAAAACAACTATTTTGGAAGTATCCTTCATTTGTGTGAATTCAATTCTTTTCATACATAGAGGTAAAGGTGAGGAAGAATGAATTTGAGCATATCAATTAACAGGAACATTTCAGGTGGTGGTGTACAAATAAATATTTTGCATAAAGTGATATGAAACAAAACACTTGGCTGGATTGCAGAATTGCTTAAGTTGAGTAATAGGAATGTTTGGATTGTTTAAGGAATATGGAAGATGTCCAGAGTTGGATGAAGAGGGGAAAGAGCTATAATTTGATGAGAGGCTAACTTTTATCAGTGAAGTATCCCTTCCTAACCTCAGCTGTTAGAACTGATTTTCACTGTTCTTTAAACAAGATGTCTGACATGATCAAGGGACCTAGGTCTCTATTGTTTAATAAATTGTTTCAATTATTTTCCTCCTACTAAATCTTTTTTTTTTCCTACTAAATCTTTAAAAGGCAAATTGCTAAATTCTCTGCATCGGGGGTCCAAAAAATTATGATATGATAAAAAAGTGCTTTGGCTAAATGAAAGTTTTAATTTTTTTGATAGCAACAAGACAATTCTTTAAAAAAATTTTTTTTAACATTTATTCATTTTTGAAAGGCAGGGAGAGACAGAGTGTGAATGGGGGAGGGGCAGAGAGAGAGGGAGACACAGAAACAGAAGCAGGCTCCAGGCTCTGAGCTGTCAGCACAGAGCCCGACACGGGGCTCGAACTCACGGACCATGAGATCATGACCTGAGCTGAAGTCGGCCGCTTAACCGACTGAGCCACCCAGGCGCCCCAACAAGACAGTTCTTTAGACCACAAATCAAATGTTATATCGATTGCACTGTATTTTTTTTTTAAATCAGATCAAGTTAACCCAATTAAAATAAAGTTTTAAATAAGTAAAAAGGGATTCCTTGCTTTTGTGTGACATTTTTGCTGGATTTAATAATGGTCTTCCAAAGTAACGATAGTTGCTACTAGTTTAGAAACGAATGTATGACTTTGTGCTTATATGATACCTCTCTTAGTTCTTAAATTATGCCTTACACTTAAAAAATACCTTTTGAGGGGTGCCTGGGTGGCTCAGTCCGTTGGGTATCTGACTTTGGCTCAGGTCATGATCTCTTGGTCCATGAGTTTGGGCCTCATATTGGGCTCTGTGCAGATAGCTCAGAGCCTGGAGTCTGTTTCAGATTCTGTGTCTTCCTTTCTCTCTGCCCCTCCCCCGCTTATGCTCTCTCTCTCTCTCTCTCTCTCTGTCTCTGAAAAATGAAGAAATCTTAAAAAAAATTTTAAAAAGTACCTTTTGAAAAAACAGGATATTCTGACATGCTTTACTTTCCTATGGTTAAGCAGATCATTTCACAATTTGAAACAAAGAAATGTCTGAGTAGCAGAATTAGATATTCCATTTAATGGGTTTGAAACACTTATGTAATATCACTGAGGCATCTACAAGAAAATACGAAAAAATAGTGGGGTTGGTAAATTAGTAAAAATTAGCCATATTGGGAGGTTGGCAGAGGTAATAGGGGGTTACTATTAATGGGTACAAGATTTCTTTTTGGGATGATGCAAATGTTCCAAAATTAGATTATGCTGATGGTTGTACAGTTCTGTAAATATCCTAATTACTTAAGCTGTATACTTTAAAGAGGTGGTATATAAAATGTGTCTCAATAGCACTGTTAAAAAAATTAGCCATGGGATAAAATCTGATGCTAGAGAGGTGATAGTACAGTCTGTATATCCTATATATGTAAAATGACACAACACTCTTAAAGGAGGTTGGTTATTGAGAACCACGAAAATATTCTTGGATGCTGATATGTGACTTACAGGGATGTATATTGGGAAATGATCCAAAGTATAGAAAATAGAAAAATCATATCAAGTTACCATATATTTATTTCTTTCCTCTTTTTGTCATTCCTTTCTTCCTTTTGTGTGTGTATGTGTGTGTATGTATATGTGTGTGTGTGTGTGTGTGTGTGTGTGTGTGTGTGTGTATATAAATTAGAACTGGTCTAAATGAGTAATAGGGGAGAATGACTAGGTAAGTTTTGATGCATAGATTTAGTGGGTAATTATGAAGTTACTAAGATTGCTGAATTGTACAACTTTGTACATAATTCTTTGTCCACATTTCTCATTATTTCCTTAGGATAGAATGTGGAAGTGGAGATTGAGTCAGAAGGTTATATAATTTTTTTTCTCAATCTGAAAACTTCCCCCAGCAAATATGAAATAAATAAATTGTAAAAAGTACAGAAGTTAAAAGGAAGAAAGTAAAAGTGACTCCAAGGTATTCACATTTCAAAACGAAGCCCATTTTCTAAGCCTGTCATAACTGTGTGTGCCTAATATGCACTTTTCCAGGATTGAGTGGGTCAATCTTTTAATTTGAAAACCTCCCTAGAGTTGATCTGAATTTAAAAAAGGAAACTTAAAAAAATTTTTGTCTTCTATCTTCCTCTGTATTTAAGATGCCTTCTTGTGGAATTTAGTTGTGGAATCATGTCAGTAGTCCTCAAGAAAGGAATTAGGCAAGAAGAAACCCTGGCCCCATTTTAAACAAATGTGTTTATAAGGTATGGCAAGGCAGAGTGAGTTTATTTTGCATGTGCACCAGAATGAACTACCACTAGATGGCAGTCCTGTACAACCTTGGACTTTAGTTGGTTCCTCCTTTAAATAAAGTTTGCTAAGAGATCACCAATGGAGGAATTTTGAGTCCAAATAATACTTTGCCTTTTATTAAAAATAAATGTAACTTCTGGGGCGCCTGGATGACTCAGTCCGTTAAGCGTCCGACTCTTGATTTCGGCTCAGGTCATGATCTCATGGTTTGTGAGCTCAAGCCCCAATTGGGCTCTGTGCCTTCAACACAGAGCCTGCCTGGGATTTCTCTCTCTCTCTCTCTCTCTCTCTCTCTCTCTCTCTCTCTGTCTCTCTGTCTCTCTCTCTTCTCTATCTTTTCTCTATCTCTGTCTCTCTCCTTCCCTGTCTTGCTCACTATCAAAAAAAAAAAAAAGCATTAAAAAAATAAATGTAACTCCTTCATGTTGCAGAAAAGTAATGAAGTAGTTTTTAAAAATTTTAATTATAATAAGTGATATCTTAGAATATAAATTGAAAATGCTTTCTAGCTGTGCTTCTCAAACTTGAAGTTGCATTTGAATCATAATGGAATCTTGATAGAAATTCAGGTTCTAACTCTTTAAGTTTGTAATTGGAGAGTTTGAATTTCTGAAACTTTCTTCGTTGATGCCAAGTCTCAGAGATCTAGAGATATGTTGCTGCTCTGGATCTACCGAGTACTGTTCTATATGTTCTAAGTACTTTGCAGGTTGAATAACTTAAGATATACTAAGCAAGTGGTAGAGGAGAGATTCTAACTCAGACTCTGCTTCTAGAATCTTGTAGTGTTAACCATACTAAACTTCTTCCTTGTCTGGACTGTGAGTAAATTAACCTTCCTAAATCAGAAAAAAAACTTTCCTATCAGAAAGGGGTGTATTTTGGTTTGGCTGAAGTTAGTGCATAACTTTGATTCTTCATAGATTATGGAAAACATATTGAGTAACTGCCGTTTCAGGTACTTGCTTTTTCAGTTTGATTTTTTGGTTTGGTGCTTTGGTTTCTAAGAAAAGTCCTCCCCCTGCTCCACAATAATAAGAGAGGTTATATATGGGAGGGTAATATATGATTTGAAATTAGCAAAAGAGTCATTACTGTTTTTCTTTAACCTTTTTTTGTTTGCTCGTTCATTAAGAAAATCTTTCAAAAACACCCTGAATACATTTGCAAAAACTCAAAAGGTGCATTCATTTGATGTGGTAAGGCTTGGCTTTACCTCAAGCTACATGCAATGTCTATTAATGAGAAAAAAATGGTAAAGAAATAGGAAATCTAGTTTTATGAACTAGTTAAAGAATATATGCTTAATATCTTCCATTATTCAGACTACTACATACCATTCCAGAATTTAAGTTAAAATTCTTTCCATATTGTACTTTTTAGGGGAAGTGACTGATAACAAAGACTATATTGGATCCTTTTTTTTTTTTTTTTTAACACAAAAGGATGTGGGAGATGTGCTTGGAATTAAAGAATTTTTGTAGTTTCTCTAAATCTAAAGTACTGTTTTGAAGGAATGACTTCGGGTTTTTATAAAAATGGTAGTTTAAAAAAATGGTAGTTTATCTTTGCCTTTTATAATAATGACAAATTAATGCTTGCAAAATTTAGTGAGTGGTATAAGCATGGACAATCAAATTACAGTTTGGAAATATATTAAATTAGTTTTGAAAAGGTGGATTTGAATTGATCTAAAAATATGTTATTAACATTGATGGAATTTATTTGATTCAGTAATTTGAACTCTACTTGTTTTTGAAAAAAGGAATAAAGAATATCCCTGCCAGATTTTCCTCTGCTTTAGTTTCATTATGTCACTTCAACTTCCAATGGTTGTTGATATGGTACTTTACCTAGTTAAGATAAGCTTTCCAATTCAGAATAGTATTCGGAAAAGGACAGCATTAATATTGACTGACAGAATGCCAGTGGTAGAGTGAAGAAAGAATGTTACTGTTTTGAGGTCAACAATTGCAAATACTTAGCTTAGTAAAATAAGATACTTTATCTAGTTTATGTGATGTATCTTGCTACCATCAAGATATTTGAGCTAAAACTTCCTTTTCTCATAATATGATTTAGGGACCTATAGTTAGTTTACTTGCTCAGTTACCACAAATTTGTCCTGTAGAGCTGGGACAAGTTGACAAGCCTTATAATGTATATGGCTCTTTCAAGTGTGTGAAAGGGACGTTGGAAAGAAATAGTTGATTTATTAGAGATGTATGGGGACTTTCAGGGACTAGAGAAAGTCTGGTGTTAGTTCTTCCTTGCATCATCTTTCTTCCTCCATCCATCCATTCATCCATCTATCCATCCATCCATCCGTCGAATGTGTATTTACTGAGAGTCTTTTGAGTACCCAGGCACTGTACTAGTTTACTGGAATAGAAAGATGAATAAAAGACAGTTTAAGTTCTCAGGAAGCTCACAATGTTGGGTACAATAAAGACTAAGAATTAGCTATGATATAATGAGGTAAGTTGTAATAAAGATGGATATGTACGAAGTTAAACTGAAGCCTTGAGGAAGGAGCAGCTTCCTTAGGCTGAATAAATATGTGTGCATGTATGTATTTGTGTATGGGGAGGGCAGTACTTAAAGGTGAGGGAATGTGCTGTTACCTATTTTATTTCAGCTCTTCATTTTTATCCACTTTAATCTAGAGGTCACTAGCCCCAGTTTCCTATAAATGAACAGTTTCATAGTTTTCAGTATAAAGCTTTCATTGCTCATAGGCTGAGCCATTCAGATTCCCTCTGGGATAGTTTGTTCCTCTTGAGAAGATTATTTTTCAGACTTTGGAGCACTTAAAAATTATTTTGCTTTAAAAAACCTTGGCATTTTCATGCTACTAAATGGACTTTCTTACCTATAGTTTAAAGCCTTCAGTAAGGCAAAATTATCTTCTTTTGCTACCAGCTGATTAAAAAAAATTTTCTTTAATGTTCTTTTATTTTGAGAGAGAGAGAGAACATGAACAGGGGAGGGGCAGAGAAAGAGGGAGAGAGAGAATCCCTAGCAGGCTCCGTGCTATCAGCATAGAGCCCAATGTGGGGCTTGAACTCATGAACCATGAGATCATGACCTGAGCTGAAACCTCCAGTTGAGTTGGACGCTTAACCAACTGAGCCACCCAGGTGCCCCTTGCTGCCAGCTGATTTTAATGGAGGATATAGTGCTCTAGAGACAGATAGATAGAAACATAGTATGACTATGTTTATTAAGTATGACAAATTTAAGGGTAGGGATAGGAGATGAAGTAACACAAGAGATTAAGAGATATAAATGGAGAGACAGAGCATGTCATGAAAGGAGAGGGAAGAGAGTTTCAAGAGGTGGGAGTCAGGAGAGTCAGAGGTTAAGCAGCTGGAGTGTTGAAAAGAAAATACTGGGTTTAGCTGCTTGGAGGTCATTGGTGATCTTTGGGAGAACAGTTTTAACAAAAGGATGGGCACACTGGTCCAGTTGCCTCAGAATGAGGACTTCATAGAAAAGAAATGGAAATCACAAAGGAAAGCTGTTCTGTGAAGAGGTAAGAGAAGGGTAAGAGAATGATATGGCCACAGCTGGAGGGGAAAAGGTTTTATAAGGAGGGAGAAATCTTTGAGGAGGTAGGATGGAACCTTGATCTGATGAACAAAATGCCTTCCATAATCTTTTGTTGAAAAAATTAACTTGAATATATTTTTATTTGAAAAATTATGCTGTTTGGATTATGATGGGCCAGTTCTTTAAAATTTTATTTCTTATCACATAATTGGTGCTTTATAGTCATGTTGAATTTTTGTCTTCTCTTCATAATGAATTTGTGGTTTATGGGAAAAAGGCTTTTTAATACTTCAGTAGAGATTATCAGCACTATCTGGTTCTTTCTTCAATTTTTACCCTTCTCTGACATTTTTTGCTTCTTTACTCTAATTTTTTGGCTCGCTTGCTTTCTTTCTTTCTTTCTTTCTTTCTTTCTTTCTTTCTTTCTTTCTTTCTCTTATCTATTTGTCTACCTACCTATCAGCCTACCTATAATTTTACTGTGGTAAGAACAATTAACATGAGATCTACCCTGTTAGCAGATTTTTAAATTGAGGTACAGTTGACATACAATGTTATGTTAGTTTCATGTGTATAACATAATGCTTTGATATTTGTATCTCTTAACAGATTTTAAATTGTATAATATTGCTATTTATGGGCTGTTCTAATTAAAAAAAATTTTTTTTTCAACGTTTTTATTTATTTTTGGGACAGACAGAGACAGAGCATGAACGGGGAGGGGCAGAGAGAGAGGGAGACACAGAATCGGAAACAGGCTCCAGGCTCCGAGCCGTCAGCCCAGAGCCTGACGCGGGGCTCGAACTCACGGACCGCGAGACCGTGACCTGGCTGAAGTCTGATGCTTAACCGACTGCGCCACCCAGGCGCCCCTAAAATTAGTTTTCTTGATTATAAATTTTTGGTTTTCATAGAGATGTTTATATTTTGAGCTTACTGGGTAACAGACAACTCAAGATTTAAAGAAATGTTACCATAAAAAACCAATACCACTCAATTTCTGTATATGCCACTATTTTGCTTTTCCATTGGGTGTGCTTCTTTTCACTTTCCAGCCTTGCCTTTGGTTAACTAAAGATCCTTTTCTTTTAAAGATTTTATTTTTAAGTTACCTGTACACCCAAAGTGGGGCTTTGAGTTCACATTCATGACCAGCCTGCTGTGAGGTACTAAACAAGGGGCCAATATATAGCGGCCACCTTTAACCAATGTATGTAACATTAACTGAATAGGGCAAAAGAGGTGCTGGGGAGCCAATACACTGTAAATGTCCATCTTCCTTTTGCCTTCACATTCTCTCCTAGAGCCTTCCTGGGGTGCTCTTTTAGAAGTGACAGAAGAGGCAAGCAGTGGTGATTTGAAAGGTGTTTGTGGACTGGAGGAGGCAGGGGATGAGCAGTTGAAGAGTGCTCTGGTTTGGGCTGCATGCAGTCTCATTCTGGCCACACTGTAGGGGATAATTGCTCCGAATGTTTGTTCGTATTTAGAGATTTGTTGCAGTTTCATTTAATTGAATGCATTTCAAGGTCATTTGTCACGTTTTTAGTTCTGGGTTTAGTCCATGTTAGATTTGGTGGCATGTTCCAAGTTCTTTATAGATAAATTGAAACTCGAAATGATGTAGGGCATGATTTTTACTTCATCTTTTTCTCTTTCAATGCTCTCCACACCAAAATGTATATACTTTTATTATAAAAGTAATCATGTTCATAAGGGAATATTCTAAACATATGAACCTGTAGACAGGAGAAAAAAATGATTTAGCACTATCTCCTAAATAGAACCACTGATTACATATCAGTGTAGACTATAACATAGAATATTTCAACCTTAGTTAACCCAGAGTAATTTTATATTTCTGGAATTTAACTATCTCACCATCAAAATGGCACTATCATTGAAAAAATATGTTTATCATGGGAAGTCTGGTGCTATATGATATGGGATGTATGTAAGTAATGGCAATAAATATGTGAAATAGACATATTTCTTAGCAAAGCTTTTACTTCATACGACTATAATATCTTGGAGTCAGTTGAAGAATTTGTTAAATATTGGTCTTCAGCTTGTATCAGTTGAAAACATGATGGATTTACTAGCAAACAGAAAAAAACCTCATATTACTTGTGTTTAGCTATAAATGGAAAAAATAGCATGGTATATGATATTCCCAAATATTTGGTGATGGATATATTTCACCTGTCAATTATTTTTTTTTAAGTTTTATTTATTTTTTTGAGAAAGTGAGAGCGTGAGCAGGGGAGGGGCAGAGCAAGGGAGACACAGAATCCGAAGCAGGCTCCAGGCCGTGAGCTGTTAGTATAGTGCCTGACGAGGGGCTCGAACCCATGAGCTGTGAAATCATGACCTGAGCCAAAGTTGGATGCTTAACCAATTGAGCCACCCAGGTGCGCCCCAAACTGGCCTTTCCTTTAAAATGGCAAGTAATTTTTATACAGTGATTTTAATTAATCAATTAATTAATTAATTAAAAATGTTTATTTATTGGGGTACCTGGGTACTGACAGCTCAAAGCCTGGAACCTCCTTTGAATTCTGTGTCTCCCTTTCTCTCTGCTCTTCCCCAGCTCACATTCTGTCTCTCCTTCAAAAATAAATAAACATTAAAAAAAATTAAAATATTTATTTATTATGAGAGAGAGAGAGAGAGAGCTAGAGAGCACAAGCAGGGTAGGGGCAGAGAGAGAGAGGGAGCGAGGGAATCCCAAGCAGGCTCCACGCTATCAACACAGAGCCCAAAGGAGGCCCAAATTCACGAGGGGTGAGATCATGACCTGGGTCGAAATCAAGAGTCAGATGCTTACCTGACTGAGTTACCCAGGTGCCACCATACAGTGATTTTAAACCTCTGCGCATTTTATATTCTGGGGAAGCCCTCTTGAGCTGCACATAGGGTATGTCCAGTCACAGCTCAGGATGTCTGGTAACAGTGTCTGCAGGAGAATGGGGAGTACCCTATATCAGTACTCCAGGACTGATGGGGAGTATCCTGTGTCAGTACTCTGGGACTAATGGGGAGCATGTATAATAGCACTTCTGCTAGTCATCAGTGCCTTTTGCTTGTTCTTGCTACTTTGCCTTTTCAGGTTCCGTTTTCAGCCTGTATACTTGGACCATCACTTGTAAATGACTTTGTTCAATGAAATTTGAGATTTCCTTACATGCAGTCATCTCTGAGGGTCTTTTTGGATCTTTTCCTTTTACATCCTGGTCGTATTATGTGGATCATCCACTGATTACTTGAGATTTGGTAGATGACACCATAACCATGTCTCAGTTGATAACAAATTGTCTCTCAATTATGATAATGTTGTATTTCATATATATGTATATATTGCTAGGGTTTTGTTTGTTTCTGTTTGTTTCAGTTTTGTAGCCTCCTGTATCACCCTGTCATTGATTCTTGTTTTGTTTAATTCATACATTTATTATATTGCTCAGTAGTGTGAAATGTTTTCAGAGGACTTTCTTCTGACTCTAGGTTTTGTTTTCTTTCCATGTATTGTTTGTATGTTATCTCTCTCTCTCACTCTCCCTGCTATTTTCCTATACTGTGTTTGTGGATTTACCAGGCCAATCTCTTTTTATCTTGCTCAACCCTAGCCTGGCCAACTCTGTCTGGGCCAGCTTGCTTTTTTTATAAAAAAATTTTTTTTTTCAACGTTTTATTTATTTTTGGGACAGAGAGAGACAGAGCATGAACGGGGGAGGGGCAGAGAGAGAGGGAGACACAGAATCGGAAGCAGGCCCCAGGCTCCGAGCCATCAGCCCAGAGCCTGACGCGGGGCTCAAACTCACGGACCGCGAGATCGTGACCTGGCCGAAGTTGGACGCTTAACTGACTGCGCCACCCAGGCGCCCCATGGGCCAGCTTGCTTTTTATGGTGCTGGTGAATTTTCCTTCCTTTTGCTCCCAACCAGTCAAAGACAAGTTTGTTTCCCTTTTTCACACCCTGATTTGAGAGCTATATATTGCTCAGTGTCTCTGCCTGCTTCTTGTCTGTGGGGGAAGTATGGATGGGAGAGGAGGTGGAGGGGGTATCTGTGGCTATGGAAGCCTTCCTGGACAATCTGGCTTCAGCCCTGTCTTTTGTGGTTTTCTGAGGTATCTTGAATCACTGTTCCCTCTACCTGGATGGTCTGTAACTTGTTATCTTGGAAGGTAGGGAGGATGTTCTCAGACTTTGGATCTTCTCTGTGGCTTCCTCACCAGGTTTCCTCAGAGTCAGCTCCATTTGCTCCTTCTTCTGTTTGACTATCTCACCAGGCTCCATTTCCATTCCCCCCTTTCTTTCTTCCTGTCACCCCCTTCCCCCTTTTTATTCTGGTTCCTTGTGGGTGTGTGTGAAGCCTCATGTGGCATTTCCATCTCTAGCCTGTCTTCCACTCCTCATCATTGTGGAGATCTTTAACCTGGCTGCTGTTTTTATGGTCTGTGGCTTTTACTGTTACCTTTATTTTTGCACAAAAACACCAACATGGTAAAATTTATTTTTCTTATCTCATGGAAAGGGACTGTAGTGAAGGTGGTTGTTTTTCTGGGCATTTTGATTTCTCCAGGCTGTCTACATCCCCTCTGGATCTGTCTTTCTCTAAATTAGAGAATTTTAGTAAGGTTTTCAGAATTTTGGTTATTCATGACCTCATCACCCCTCCTCTTTAAGTGGAGTCTAGTTAGCACCTTCACAAAATGCACAAAGTCTAGCCCTGAAGATTCTTGGAAACGTACTTTTCTTGATGATCATCATTTTTTGAAGATATGGGATGAGGTTGGGTCTTTTCCCTTGTTTCACTGCTGCTGGTGTATATTTCTTATGCTTTGTCATTGGCTTATTTACTTGTTTGTTTAATCCACAGTGTTATATTTTTGAAAGTGTTTTTTGAAAATAGTCCTTGGGCTGCCAGATTTGAAAAATGGATGTTTATCCTAAAAATTCTTGTGGATTCAACAGTTCAATTGTTTGGATGATGCTGGTAGACATCTGGATAGATAGTCTTTTATTTTTATGGTGTGGGCTATTTATTTAGTACAGATTATTTTTTGTACATGATGTGAATGTCTTTTCACCATATTATTCTAGGGTTTTATGTTGTGTGTGTGTATTTTAATGTCAAATTGTTCCTTTCCTGTATAATTTATTCTGTTTCCTCTAAGCTTAGAAAGTTCTGTCATCTGAGTTTTAATGTTTTTGTCTCCTGTGGATTGATCTTCTAGCAGGAATGTTTATATTTATTTATAGAGAAGACTATGTGGAGAGAATGCTACTGTTTATTATCTCCTATATGTTGTGCTATTGTATTTAACCCTGTAAGATAGGTAACTTAATAATATTTCCCACATTGGGAAATAGAAACTCAGATAAGATAAAGATCTTGCTGCAGATCATACCTGGGCATAGAGAGGCTTTGAATCCAGAGTTGTCTGATTCCAAAGCCCATGTTCCTTGTAATACATTACCACTTATTCGACTGCCTTCCAAGTCAGAAAGAAGGTCGGTGTGAATTCTTTGAGAGGAAGGAGAGGGTGGCTTTTCTGTAAGCTTAATGAGGGCAGAGACCATTTCTTTTGTTCATCATGTGCTAATGTCTTGTGCAGTGCTTGGCACATAGTGGGATAAGTAGTATTTGTTGAGTGAATGAACCAAAATAGACATGTGGTTGGGCAGAACTGATGTTATACACATCAGGTTTTCAAGGTTACTTTTCAGAAACAAATGTTACCACAGTGCACTCATTCTAATCAGCTTCTGAGTTTTGTTTTCTTCTTTAGCAAGCACATGTTGACTAACTGCTACAGTGCATGGGTTATAGTTACCGTAGTGGTAAATGTGGAGGTGATTACTTGGGCCTCCTGGATTCACCTTTACACAAAATTATTTCCCCATATGCCAGTGAGGCAGTATTTATACCGGCCAAGCTTACCAGTAGAAATACTGACCTTTTTCATCGATTTGGAGTTTTGTTTCTATACATTATTCATCCTTTTGTTATCAATATGTTTTTTTTTTGCATAAAATGTGATATTCAGGATTATTGAGTATTAATGATAATATTCACAAATCAAAAAAGGTTTTGGTTTTTAATAATTCTTTAAATTCTTAGATATTTAGCAGAAAAGACATTTGTCTCTTTAACTCTCTTTATCTCTCTTCTCTCTGTGCCTGTGAGAGCTTATTTTCCTTGAATTCCTCCAGTTCTCTTATTATACTTTGCTTTTCTTCACCTAATGAAACTTCAGAAAAGTAGAATTTTTATCAAGGAAAGTTTAAAGTTAGATTGTAGACATAATATGGGCATGGTATGGACTATAAAGGTCTGATAGCACAGTAGTCCCACATTTGCGATTGAAGTGGAAAGAAAATGCTGTATATAAAAGGTTCAGTATGTTTGGATGTAATTGTCAGTAAAGGAGGTGAACAGATTTTACTAATAATATATACGAGCATGGTGGAATACTTTTTAAATCGTCAAATGACTTCTATAAGCTTGTATGGGATTATATTGTCACATAAATAAAAATTCATGCATTCTTTGGAATAAAAAGCCCGCCAAAGAAAACAGTGAACTGAAGAATAAGTAAGTCACCTTTTGCCTCATCTTGAGGCAACCCTAGATAATCAGATTCTCAGCCTTCAAATAACTTCTAATTGTCTAAACTGAAGCTTTTTTTCTTGTCTGCTAAGGAAATGTATTAGTGGCCACATGTGGTTGCTGAGAGGCTGTGCTTCCCAGAGCCGTCTGGATTCTTTGATAGTCATCCAGAGAGTGAATTGATATGCTCAGCTGGGGTGAATGAACAGCCAGAACACAGTCTTGCTTTTTTGTATAGGTATATTAGTGCTAATAAAAGATTAATGCTATTTTTCTTATAGGGAATCAACAGATAATGTTTTGATAACCCTTGTCTCACCAGTGAACCATATGGCCCTTATTTTCTAACAGATATGGTTGAAATGTTAGAGAATAATGTTAGAAAAGGATCCCTATGGCGTGCTGGCTCCTATTCCTTGCCTAAGCATTAAAGTGTAGGTGTTTTATAATATTGGAGAACGTCCCTCATTTGTTTTTAAGATCCTTTATGGATCCACAGTGAGAAGTCGGAAGATCAAGGGGATAATAGGATTGATTCTCATCCTGTGCTGGGTTTTCTCATATATATGGTATTCATTTATAAAATCTTTGGTCCAAGACCCATAAAACAATGTTACTTTCAAATAGCGTCTTCCTGTATATTACATTGTATAAAACCTTTAGTTCCTGGGGGAAAGTTATAAAGAGGGTTCCCTGTAGTCTGCAAATTCATTTTTTACGTGATCATTTAAAGTTGTTACTTTTCCTGAAAGGTGAATTCTGATTCCTTCTATATATATATGCTATAGAAATTGGTGGTTAAATGTCTCCTTGCCTACTGTGGCTAAGAGGGGAAGGGCTAAAAAGAATATTTTAAGTTTCTTAGTGTTGTTTGAAAAAAACAATAATTTCTTTCATGGTGGCTGAATGCCAAGGCTGGAAAAGTGTTATGGAAATGTTTGTGGTCAGGACTGCCTTTGACAAGAGAAAGGTTAAATATGGTAGTTTTGATAGGATTTGACAGCCATTTTTGATATCTATATATCTATATCTATATCTATCTATCTATCTATCTATCTATATATATATATATGTTTCATCATGATTCCCTTCTTAACAGTGGAGTAACTGAGCTATTAAATATTTTACTCAATTGAGAAGGAGAATGATTACCATAAAACTACTTTACTTAAATGACACTATGATATAAAATGTTCCAACAGTTTAAAATATTCATCTACAAAACTTATTGCCATGGGAAATGAACAATCCTCCTCTACCCCCCAGTCTTTCTTGAATTAAATTGATTCAGTAACCCTTTTTCATTCTATCTGGCAACTCTTGCCTGCAGATTTAAATTCTAAAACACAGGGTAGAGATATACGTTAATGCTTAATATGAAAAACAAATGTTTTTTGGCTACTACCAGGTTAAAGTTATTTTAAGAGTACATTAGTAGTACTCTGGGTAGAGGATATCTATCTATCTATCTATCTATCTATCTATCTATCTATCTATTGACATACGTGTGTGTGTGTGTGTGTGTGTACATATACGCAATAATATATGCAATAAACTTTAATTAGATTATCTTTTTGATGTACCTTTGGGTGGTTTCCAGTTTTCTACTAATGTGAATAAAATTGCTGTGAACATTCTTATATAATTCTTTATGTGGACAGTATAAAAATTAGGTGTTTACATATGTAGGATGATATAAAAATTACATTGCTAATTTTTTTCAATTTTTTCACTGTTATAAAATTTTAAGTACTCAAAAATAGCAAGAATAGAGGTCTTATATTAGTGGGCATGCTTTGCATGGAAAAATGGTATCATATGTAATACTTCTTAAACTTCTGAAGATCTAAAATTTGCACCATCAGTATTTCATACAGTACATAACTTAAGTCACTTCTGCCTAATTTAGAATATCAGAAATGATAAGCTTGGTATATCAGAATAAGTCCTCCCATATTATATTAATTTCAACTGTATTTGTGCCTAAGCTAAAAGCAAGCAGGGTTTTAAAGCCAAATTTCCTTACATTGAAATTTGTGAATAAGAAACCATTTCTAGATCTTTGCTAAAATAAGACAGTATTATTTAATATGGAAACAATAACTGAGAAACTAATTTGGAAAGTTATATTCATGATTTTAGAGTACTATGAATATAAAATGTATGAATGGAAAATTAAGATTTCATATGGCTTTTTGCAGCTGGTTGATTAAGTCCTATACAGTTCATTGTCTTAAAGATGAAATTTGTACAAGGTTTTGGAAGGCAGGAGTTGTATATTAAAAGTTCTTGTTTCAAAGGTAGTACAAACTGGTTTTTAACAATCTATCATCTTTCATTTACCAAAGGAAATATGTAAAAAGAAAAGGAAAAGGTTCAGTGGGAACAAAACATTGAGATGATGAAAAGCTACATGGAAAGTAAAAAGACTTTGGAAAGACTACTAAAATGAAACTAACTTTTTTCCTCAACAATCTGTCTGAATTCATTTTGCTTTCATTATATATCTAGCCTGGAGGCAAAGTATGTTGAGCATTACAACAAAGAGGGTGTTATAAGGAGGGCTTTAAAAAAAATAATAAAGTATAACATATGTGTAAACCATGCAACTTTGTAACAGGAAACTTTATAATAAGGGAGGACTGTGCTTAGCTTTTCCACAATTTTGGAAGAATGAGTTTTATTAGGTGTTAGACAAAGAAATTATCAACTGACTTTTATGCTGTAAGGTTGAAAGATTTGTTATGACCATTCCTAGACTTTAACAGTGGTTTTAATGTGGGTCCTGATATATTAGAAACAGTGCCTAGCACTGTTAATATGTCTACCGTTGCTAGTTCTCTTAAGGAATATGATGTTTAACTTTGGCCTTTCAGTGAAAGATTATTCAAAATCCTGTTATTCTGTGGTTTTTCTCAGCAGTATTAGGCTGTTCTTGAATTGATCAACACATAATATAATTTGGGAACCCAATCAATGGTTCTTTTATTTTTGAAAGATGGTGACAAATTCTTTTGAAACTTGGGAAATTGGCTCCATCATTCATCCCTTACTCTTTGCTTTTCCTGCCCAACTTCCTAAAAACTATTGTTTTGATGTCAATGTGTAGAATAGATTATCTATAGGGGAATCAGTGTGTATTAATTATATTGGAATAAATGTAAGCTTGACAAATGATATGAGTTAGTAGGCACTGTGCCTAATAGGTTATTCAGTTAATGAGGACACTAAAATTAGGGACCTCTAACATGCCAGAACCATATTTCTTGTAAATTTCCCCCAGTTTTGAGATTAACTGGCAATGGCTATATTTTTCTGGCTTTTTAAAGTCTAATATATTATGGTAGAGTTTTAGGATTTATATAGTGCTTATTATAGAATAGTTGAGCTCTTTGTATTTATCACACTGTTATTGAAGTGAGCTAGAGGAGTAGAAATAAGTCTTTTACCTTTTGGTTTTTCAGTAATCTATCTTTTAAAATATTATTCCATACTCATTTTCCTGTCTTCTCTCTCTCACTTAAAAATGATTACATACCATGCACATTTATGTACTGTTTTCATTGAAGGTGGGGGACTTTAATGACACCCTTTAATATCCAATCCACTGCAGGGATGTTAGAAAATCTGGGTTGAAGTTTCTAGGTTTAGGAGAGAGATGTTAGAAGTATGTTAGCAAGATATATTATTACATATTTAAAAATAGACCATTTATTTTAAACCTTGTAAGATCACAGAATAACTTTTAATCATGTGCAATTCATTTGACAAAAAGTCAAATAGTACAGACAAGCTTATGAAGGCATCATTTCCCCCCATCCCCTGCTTTTTTTTTTTTCCTCATGGTTAACTCTTTATCTCTAAATAATGTGATTACACCACTGTTATTGGATTCATCATATTTAGGTTTTGTCTATTGATGTACCACAGTGATCAAGAGTTTTGATTAATGACACATCCTTTCTCGTATCCTTTTTCCAGTTAGATCACTATCTAATTTCCAATGCTGCTCTCACTTCAACTACAAACAGGATACTCAAACTCCTATTTCTTTTTTTTGTTGTTGTTGTATTAAAAATTTTTTTTATAAAATTTTTTTTTAACATTTTATTCATTTTTGAGAGTGAGTGAGAGAGAGAGAGAGAGAGAGAGAGAGGAAGTGAGAGAGTGTGAGCAGGGGAGGGGCAGAGAGAGAGGGAGACACAGAATCTGAAACAGGCTCCAGGCTCTGAGCTGTCAGCACAGAGCCCAACGTGGGGCTCGAACCCACAAACCGGGGGATCATGACCTGAGCCGAAGTTGGCACTTAACTGACTGAGTCACCCAGGCACCCCAAACTTCTATTTCTTATTCCATCAGCTTTCAATCCCTTGATTCCACATTTTGTAAAACGAACACGTTAGCTATTTTATCTATACAATTATTACTGTCTACCTTAAGTCTCTCAACTTCTGTCAACTCCACCTTTATTATTCTTGCTTTGTCAAGAGTAGTAATATGTACCTACTGGTCTGTAATTACAACTAAATCTTCTGTGACTTGTCTATAGATGATTCTAAAAGTTAAAATACATACTTTTATGTATTTTATGTAAATATTGTTCAGTATAGTATACCAGGATCATATTTCCTTCTTTATGATTACAATGTCCTGTGCTACTCAAAGGAAAATGTTTTAGGGGATTCTTTTTAAAAAAATCCTACATTTCACTTCATAGCCTTGTAATTTCTCAAGTTTTCTAGGTTTTCAGTCATACTGTTGAATTTGAATCTGTCAATTCCTTCTGCTTCCTATCTTCCTGTTATCTGGAGGTATGAGATTTTTCTTTCTCCTGGTTTTTTACTTTTGAATTATCTAATTTTGTCCTGGAGTAATTTTTATTTGGTGGTGGTGGTGGTGGTGGTGGTGGTGTGTGTGTGTCTTGGGCTTTTCTTATTGCTGGCCTTCCTCAAATATCTTACTGTCAGTTTTTCTTTGAGGGCTAATCAATAGAAAGAGTAGGTACTATGAAAGTTGGGTTGGGCTTTTGACCAGCTGGCTTAGCTTTAAAGTGAGGGGATGAGGAGCTAGTGTAAATTAGGGATCTTCAAATGTCAGAATGAGGAGAAAAGGCCTATACATTCACAGGAACTAGCACCAGTATTAATTACTATAGTTCTTCTCAGGCAGGTCAATATTTCTTTCTTTCTTCTTTTTTTAGGTTTATTTATTTATTTTGAGGGGGTGGGGAGGGCAGAGAGAGATGGAGAGAGGGAATCCCAAACAGGCTCTGTGCTTCCGGTCTAGAGCCCCATGTGGGTGGGCTCAACGCATGAACTGCAAATGAGCCAAAATCCAGAGTTGGATGCTTAACTGACTGAAGCACCCAGGCACCCCAGGTACATATTTCTTTAAAGAGAAAAACCCTTCTCTCTCTCTGTTTTGTTTTGAGGACGATGGGCAGTAAATACCTAGTTTCTGAATATATGACAAGTGGAAAGAAGGAAGGAAAGGAGACAGTTGGCTAGCTGGCCATCCTTGGCTATCTACATATTTAGTCTTTTTTTCAAGACATTTTTAAAAAAATTTTTTATTTTTTTATTTTTATTTTTATTTAAAAAAAATTTTTTTTTTTTACGTTTGTTTATTTTTGAGACAGAGAGAGACAGAGCATGAACAGGGGAGGGTCAGAGAGAGAGGGAGACATAGAATCTGAAGCAGGCTCCAGGCTCTGAGCTGTCAGCACAGAGCCCGACGCGGGGCTCGAACTCATGGACCGTGAGATTGTGACCTGAGCCAAAGTCGGCCACTCAACCGACTGAGCCACTCAGGCGCCCCTAAAAATTTTTTTTAATATTTATTTATTTTTGAGACAGAGAAAGACAGAGCATGAATGGGGGAGGGTCAGAGAGAGAGACACACACAGAATCCGAAACAGGCTCCAGGCTCCGAGTGGTCAGCACAGAGCCCTACGCGGGGCTCGAATCCACGGACCGCGAGATCATGACCTGAGCTGAAGTCGGATGCCCAACCGACTGAGCCACCCAGACGCCCCCAAGACATTTTTATTGAGCTATAAGTTACGTACAATTCACCTATTTAAAGCACACAATTCAGTGATTTTTATTATAGTCGCACAGTTATGCAGCCATCACCACATCGATTTTAGAACATTTTTACCAATCCAAAATAAACCTCTTACCATTAAAATGATTTTGAGACTCAGTGGACTGTGTGGAGTGGGGATAGGGTATGGTTCCCACGCAGTACCAAATGAATCTCTAGATACCAGCCTGGGGTACTACAATTCAACTCAGTTCTGACACTGTCTGGAGATAGTATCAGATTCTACAGGTTAAAGGGTCAGTTCTATAAGATTGCCCCCCACCTCCATCCCACCCAATCACTTCCCCACTTCAGATGCTAGTTGTAAACTCATGTTGGTACCTGTGCTTCTGACCCACCAGCTACAGATTGGAAGTTCCCACCACTCCCTTCTTAGACTTTGGACACCAGTCCCAAGCCCAGGTTGGTACTTATACTTCTGATGGCAGCTATAAATGAGAGGTTCCCATGACCTCCTCCTTAGATTCAATTAATTAAGTTGTCAGAGAGACAACTTACTAGATTACTGATTTTTGTTTGTTTGTTTGTTTGTTTTTGCATAAAGGATATAACTTCAGAATAGCCAGATGGAAGAGCTGCTTAGGGCAAGGTATGGGGAAAGGGCTTGGAACTTCCATGTCTTGCCCAGGTGTGCCACTCTCCCCAAATTTTCATGTGTTCACCAACTCGGAAGCTCTCTAAACCCTGTCCTTTTGGGTTTTTATGGAGGTTTCATTACTTAGGCACAATTGATTAAATCATTGGCTGTTGGCTATCTATTCAACCTGCAGCCCCTCTCCCCTCCCTGGAGGTCAGGGGATAGGAATGAAAGTTCCAACCCTCTAGTCATATGGTTGGTTCTCCTGAAAATGGCCCCCATCCTTACGTGAGGTCCAAAAGTCACCTCATTAACATGACAAAAGACACTTTTTATTGCTCCCAACACTTAGGAAATTGTGAAAACCTTTGGACATTTCACATAAATGAAATCATACAATATGAAGTCTTTGTGATGGCTTTCTTTCACTTATGTAATGTTTTCCAGGTTTATCCATACTGTAGCATGTGTCAGTATTTCATTCCTTTTTAGTGCAGAACGGTATTCAATTGTATGGATATACCACATTATATTGATCTATTCACCAATTGATGGAAATTTAGATACTTGATGTTAACCAAAAGTCTGAGAAGAGATATTTGATGGACATTTAGATTTTCTACTTTATGGCTATTGTGATTAATGCTGTTATGAACGTTCATACACAAGTTTTCATTTCTCTTTTGGATATAAACCTAGGAGTAGAAAAGCTGGGTCTTATCATAACTCTATGTTAAACCTTTTGAGGAACCGCCAAACATTTTTACAAAGTTGCTGAACCTATTTTCATTCCTACCTGTAATGTATTAGGGTTCCACCCAAGAATGAGGTTCTCCACATCCTGGCTAATACTTGTTATTGTCCATCTTTTTGATTATAGCAACCCTGGTGTGTGTGTGGTGGCATTGCACTGTGGTTTTGATTTGCATTTCTTTGAACTGTGTGTTCCTGGGGCTAGGGCTTGTCAATTGATGTCCTTTTCTTTAGGGGACTGCCTAGCTATTTTACTGGGTACTCAGATATCTGTAGCTGTAGGTCTTTGAGGTTCTTCTTTCTCTATAGGTGGTCTTCTTTCTCTATGAGTTTCCTTAACTTCTTTCTGGGGAATGTGAGCCTAGTTTCATGGTTGGGGAGGGAATTAGAGAATTGACTATTCAGGATGGTAGATTTTTTCTTCATCCATGTATTTTCAGGTACTTGCCCCATTCCCACGCTATTCTATGTCTGGTTCCTCTAATCTGGAGTCCCTAGTTTAGTTCAACTTCTCTAGAGATTATACTTTCTTAAAAATTTTATTTTAATGTTTATTTATTTTTGAGAGAGAGAGTGCGCGCGCGAGTGAGCATGAGCAAGGGAGGGGCAGAGAGAGAGGGAGACACAGAATCTGAAGGAGGCTCCAGACTCTGAGCTGTCAGCACAGAGCCTGTCATGGGGCTCCATCTCAAAAGCCATGAGATCATGACCTGAGCTGAAGTCAGATGCTTAACCGTCTGAGCCACACCCAGGCACCCTGAGATTAATACTTTCTGTTTTGTATTACTTACATAGGTTTTTAAATAACTCTCTTGTTTTCATATCCTATCTTACTCAACTTTCTCTGGTGCTTTTACTTCCAGAGTAAAATTCCTTTTTAGGATTTTATGGACCTTGCTGTGTCCTTTTGTATGCTTTACCTTTTCTCTGTTCACTTCGCATCTTCATAGATTGTGCTTAGGCTTACCACAGGTCTTTTGATTTCTTTGAAGGAGTTTATTTTACTCTTTGTTGTTTGGGTTTTTTTTTTTTTTTTTTTAGAGGAGAAGAGGACATAATAGTCTTTAATTAACAATCTTGAAAAAGGAAGTCATACTAGTTCTTTTGATATAATGCCTTAGAGTCACTAGTCAGGTAAAGAAAATGTGAGTGGCTGTCTCCACAGGCTCTTAATTTCTGCCCTGAGTGAAATAATAATAAAGGGGGTCAGAATGCTTGCCAGGTCATGATTACAGAAGCTTGGCTGTAAGTCATGGGCAAAAAGCTTGGTTGTCTGCCCCCACAGTTGAGTGAGTTATTTCACCTCTGGGACCCAGTGAATGTTCAGACGGTTGAGTAATCCCACCTCAGGCACACGGTTGGCAGCAGGGCAAGTAATATCTGAATACTTGGCATGATAATTAATGGGAATATGGGGGAGTATAAACATTTGACATGACTTTGTCTCTTAGTTTCTTACAGCTTCATTTTCATTGCTATCAATAGGATTGGTTTTACTGAGAGAATGAGGGTATTCTTAATTTTGGCAGATGCAAGGATTGCTATCATTCTAATATGGTTTCTCGAGGGAAAGGAGATGAACATTATGTTAGTCCATGATTACTATAAGAGCATTTTTTTACCAGTTTATTTTTATTTTTAATAAATTCAAAACATTTTAAACTTTTTTTTAAATTGAAGTGTAGTTGATATACAATGTTACATTAGTTTCAGGTGTGCAAGATAGTGATTCAGTAACTGTAAAATTATGCTGTGTTCACCACAAGTATAGCTATCATCTGTCACCATACATTGCTATTTCAGTATCACTAACTGTATTTTCTATGCTGTGCCTTTTATCCCCAAGACTTATTCATTTCATAACTGGGATGAACCCATCACTAAAGTCAGAAGATGATATACTTTTATAGGTAAGGTCTTGGTTAAGTTCTTAGCTCTTTGGTAGATGTTGTGGATTGAGTTAGTCCTGTTTGGATCATATAGAATTTGGGAGCAGATGTTGGCTGACAAAAATCACATGTTTGCTATACAGAGAAGAGACAAAACTCTAGAATAGTGGTTCTCAAACTTTAGTGTCCACCAGAATCTCCTGGAAGGCTTATTGAAACATGGATTGATAGGGCCCCTCTCAGTTTTTAATTTAGTAGGACAGAGGTGGGGCCCAAGAATTTACATTTCTAACAAGTTTCTACATGATGCTGATACTGCTTGTGTGGGGAACCATACTTTGAGAACCACTGCTTTTGAACAACGGTTCCTAAACTTTAATGTGCAAAGAATTTTCTGGGAAGATTTACTGGAAATGTTGCTTCTAGGGCCTTCCAGAAATTCTGATTTGGAAAGTATAGGGTGGGGCCCAGGAATCTGTATTTTAAAGTATCCCAGCTAATTTTGGTGTGTGTATGTGTGTGTGTTTGTGTTTAAATTCCATTGTATGGATATATACCACATTTCATCTATACGTTCATTAGTTGATGGACAACCCCAGATAATTCTTATACAGTAGTCACAGGAGATGAGCATACTATACTATGAGAAATGCTACTCTGTAGGTTTCATGTAACAAAGATTATAAATTAATTATCCTGGGGCCAGCCTGGCTGGCTCAAGTAGAGTGTGCGACTCTTGTTTTTTTTTTTTTTTTTAATTTTTTTTAACGTTTATTTATTTTTGAGACAGAGAGAGACAGAACATGAACAGGGGAGGGCAGAGAGAGAGGGAGACACAGAATCGGAAGCAGGCTCCAGGCTCTGAGCTCTCAGCCCAGAGCCCAACGCGGGGCTCGAACTCATGGACTGCGAGATCGTGACCTGAGCCGAAGTCAGACGCTCAACCGACTGAGCCACCCAGGCACCCCTAGAGTGTGCGACTCTTAATCTTGGGGTTGTGAGTTCGAGCCCCATGTTGGGTCTAGAGATTTCTTAAAAAAAATCTAAAAAATTAATCACCCTTATTTATTTTTACTAAATTGAAACGCTACTTGTCTAATTTCCATACATGCTTTTGTATCATTCAGTATCCCAGCAGGAAATAGAATTTAGATGGTTTGAATGAAGATATTTTAGTGAAGGGATCATTGACAGGTGTAGGCAGAGTTAAGAAAGAAATAATGAAGCATCTAAGTATTATCAGCAGTGGAAGCTTTTACCATTTCTAGGGTTGAAGGGACAGGAGGAAGTAACGGTATTATTTTGAGGGTTTATTAAGAGCAGGAGCCATGGAGAAGGGTCCTTTCTTTTATTCTTTATTTAGACAAAAACTTCTCATCCCCAGACAGAGGAGACACAAAGTTTCATCAGTCACCTTTTGTTATAGGGCGATATTTTAGTCATTTTCCCATCTGAAATCAGATTTGCAATGTAGTCATCACCAGTGCTCATCATATAACATAGCGGCAAAGGGATGGGATGGGTGGAGAAATAATTGATTAATATAAAATATGCTTAGCTGTAACATTCTCCATGTTTGTAGTTGGTCAACAGACTGAGGTTGATAATCATAACTTACTTTCTCCACTACATGTTTTATATCCTCCTTGTATTTTCCCAGCACATTGGCTAGTCAGACTTCTTTGCCTTCATATCCCAAAGATCTGAGTCCTTAAGTATCCTATGTTTATTGGATTAACCTAGTTTTTCATTAACTTTATTGTTGGACATAGGAATACTAAGAGGCTGCCCAGTGAATCCCTTGGATTTTAGATGTAGTTTACCTGGTCCTGTTGTATAACACCCCCCACTTTCCGCTTAGTAATAGAGAGAAATTACTCTGTCAACACATTACTTTTTTTCTTTTCTTTTCTTTTCTTTTCTTTTCTTTTCTTTTCTTTTCTTTTCTTTTCTTTTCTTTTCTTTTTTTTTCTTTTGCCTATCCTGTGGTGGTGGAATCTCAACAGGGGCAGTCTCAGCTTGAAATTTAATAGAACTGTGACTGTGTTCCTTGCTGTAAGCTTTCTTTTCCTGGGAATGAGGGTCTCTAATATCTTCACAAAGTATGTCCATTATGAGAAATCTTTCCACACAAATCCTTCTGGACCTCCTTTTTATCAATATTTCAGTCTTGATTCCAACCCATTAACTATTACCCATGTATCATTGTAAATGTGAATCTCAGGCTGTCTCACATCCCCAGTAAAGTGACAATAAGATACATTGCTCAAAATTAAACTCATTGGGAAGATTTTCATTTGTTACTGTTTTTCAAGGATACCTTGGAGTAGGAAGCTGATGTTATAGCTTACCACTGGTGACAACATATCATGTAGACCCATCTGTAAATCAAGTCTGTGGGTTTTTTCCTCTTCTGTTTATTGGTCATGGGGAACTCCATATGAGGTCATGGGAGAGGCAGTGAAGCAGCTGGAGTATGTACTATGCGAATTTGAGCCATTGACTCATTCAGTTTATGCTTTCTTTTCTTATTCATATATTTCGTTTCTCTTCAATGATGAAATACTGCTTCACATACTTAATCTCATGACTCAGTAGATTGGGTAACCCATTTCACAATGGGTAGCTCTGGTCATGAAGTTACTTGGTGTCCTATAACTAGATGTTCAATCTGTATCTTTGCCCTGTAGAACTAGGAGCTATTTCTCAAATGGAGAATAATTGTTGACAGAAGACCCAAGGGTCTGTGCAGTGACTCTTCTTTTGGGGGTTTCCAGAGGCTATATAGAATAGACCTACCTAATTCGAGTACCACTGGGTCTGCTGGGCCCAATGACCTGTAGAAGATCAGTTTACATTGCAGCCTTTATGAACCTCAGAGCCCTATCTTGCTCTGGGGTCTACTTAAAAGTAGCAACTCTACTTGAATGTGCTATATATTGCTTCTAAGATTCAAGGACACTCTCCGAGTTTCATGCTTTTTTCTTTTTGGAAGGCAGTGCAAGGTGAAGCAACATCTTTTTTTAGAGGGCATATTCTAACATGCCCTAGATTTTCCTGGAAACTTCACAGTGTGGCAGACTCTTGAATTTTTATGGGGTACTTGCCACTTCCTGCTTACCAGATTTATTTATAATGTCATCAGCGTATTGGACCAGCACTAAAAGAAGATACCCTTTTTAAAAAATTTTGCATGATAAAGAGTTTTTACTTGTAAATGCTTATCAGTACATCAAGCAATAACATGTAACAAGTTTTTTAATCCCATCATCTAGTAATTTTGATTAAGAGAAACTAAAAGTGGCCCAAACAATTATGCTAGTATTCTTTGTGCTAACCTTATCCAGAAAGGACTATTTTAAGGCTGGTTGCTGCTCCACAGATTATAAATAACTATTTATCACTTTTTCCTAGATGAAGCAGTTGACCTTCAAGAAAGATTTAGGGGAAAAAAATCTCTTTCTTTCTCTTTCTTTCTTTCTTTCTTTCTTTCTCTTAATTAATTAATTAATTTTAAAATTTCCATCCAAGTTAGTTAGCATATGGTGCAACAGTGATTTCAGGAGTAGATTCCTTAATGCCCCCTACCCATTCAGGCCATCCCCCCTCCCACACCCCCTCCAGCAACCCTCTGTTTGTTCTCCGTAGTTAAGAGTCTCTTATGTTTTGTCCACCTCCCTGTTTTTATATTATTTTTGCTTCCCTTCCCTTACGTTCATCTGATTTGTATCTTAAATTCCTCATATGAGTGAAATCATATATTTGTCTTTCTCTGACTGGCTAATTTTGCTTAGCATAATACCCTCCAGTTCCATGTATGTAGTTGCAAATGGCAAGATTTCATTTGTTTTGATTGCCCAGTAATACTCCATTATATATATGTATATATACACACACATACCACATCTTCTTTGTCCATTCATCCATTGATGGACATTTGGGCTCTTTCCATACTTTGGCTATTGTCAATAGTGCTGCTATGAACATTGGGGTGCATGTGACCCTTAGAAACAGCATACCTGTATCCCTTGGATCAATACCTAGTAGTGCAATTGCTGGGTCGTAGGGTAGTTCTGTTTTTAATTTTTGAGGAACCTCCATAATGTTTTCCAGAGTGGCTGCACCAGTTTGTATTACTACCAGTGTGCAAAAGAGATCCTCTTTCTCTGCATCCTCGCCAACATCTGTTGTTGCCTGAGTTGTTAATGTTAGCCATTCTGACAGGTGTGAAGTTGGTATCTCATTGTGGTTTTGATTTGTATTTCCCTGATGGTGAGTGATGTTGAGCATTTTTTCGTGTGTCTGTTAGCCATCTGGTTGTCTTCTTTGGAGAAGTGTCTATTCATGTCCTTTGTCCATTTCTTCACTGGCTTATTTGTTTTTTCGTTGTTGAGTTTGATAAGTTCTTTATAGATTTTGGATACTAACCCTTTATCTGATATGTCATTTGCAAATATCTTCTTCCATTCCATCGGTTGCCTTTTAGTTTTGCTGACTGTTTCCTTTGCTGTGCAGAAGCTTTTTATTTTGACGAGGTCCCAATAGTTCATTTTTGCTTTTGTTTCCTTTGTCTCTGGAAACGTGTTGAGGAAGAATTTGCTGCAGTCGAGGTCAAAGAGGTTTTTGCCTGCTTTCTCCTCGAGGATTTTGATGGCTTCCTGTCTTACATTTAGGTCTTTAATCCATTTTGAGTTTATTTTTGTGTATGGTGTAAGAAGGTGGTTCAGGTTCATTTTTCTGCATGTTGCCGTCCAGTTTTCCCAGTATTATTTTCTGAAGAGACTGCCTTTATTCCATTGGATATTCTTTCCTGCATTGTCAAAGATTAGTTAGCCATATGTTTGTGGGTCCATTTCTGGGTTCTCTATTCTGTTCCATTGATCTGAGTGTCTGTTTTTGTACCAAAAATCTCTTTCTTTCTTAAAAATTGTTTAACTATATCTAAGAAAGAAAATGCCAGATATATATGTTGCTTGTGTTAAAAGGCATGAGGCAATGTATACTTGCTGAATTTCTATGACATATGAGGTAAAAAGATGAAGACTTTGGATAAGCTCTAAGTTTGTACCAAAAAGCTAGATTTGCTATTCTCCAAAAGGTAAAGGAACCTATTATATCATGTACAGCAATAATTTAGTGCCTTTTTTAGAAGAATATAATTTGAGCTTTGCTAAAGCTAGCTTCATATTCCATGAAGGCATCTGAAATGCCAATCCATGGAACAGGGTCTTCTTTCTTTTTCCCCTAAGCATTCTTGGGGCAATTTCCATGGATTTCTGGTTGGATGTGGTAGACTAAGAGGTTATCCATGACTTTATCCCTGTTCTGCTGGAAGTAGTTCTGGAGGATGGTTATTCCCTGGGTCTTCTCCACTTCAGTGCTGCACTTGAATCCCAGACCTCAGCTTCCTCGGCTTTGAAACTCTTTCTCCCTTTATAGGTGAAATTGTTTAATTGTAGCCTGAGCGTCTTTGGCCTGCTTCAGCCTGAGGTTTTTTTGCTTGTGGGCCACAGGCATGTTCTCTGTGGCCTGCTTCTTGCTTGCAGCAAACAGTTGTTGGATGTGCTGGGACTGACTGACTGTGGTGGCAGCCTATACTATCATCTTCTTTTTTTTTTTTTAAACTATACCTGCACCCAGAGGTTTCTTTCTTCTTCTTCTTCTTCTTTTTTTAATGTTTATTTATTTTTGAGAGAGAGAGGGAGACACAGAATCAGAAGCAGGCCCCAGGCTCTGAGCTGTTAGCACAGAGCCCGACACAAGGCTCAAACTCATGAACCGTTGAGATCATGACCTGAGCTGAAGTAGGACGCTTAACCGACTGAGCCACCCAGGTGCCCCTGTACTACCATCTTTTGACAGGCAAAGGAAACTACTTGTGATTGTCTTTATTCATTTCTTTGTCATAAAGAAATGTAATAGATTAATAGATTTGCACCAGGTTTCATGAACTGTGTTAACCTTTTCCATTAAAATATACCTTATTTTTGAATAGCAGCTGTAATTGGAATCTCTCCTAAGTTTATGATAATCCATAGTCGTTATCCAAGATCCATTTGGCTCTTTCACACACCAAACAGGGTAATGAATGAAGATGCATCGTAGTTGTGTTTTTTAAGTATTTGATGGTGGCACTAATCTCTGTAATTTCCTTAGGGATGAGTTTTGCTTTTGAGAAATATGTTAGTTTGGTGGGTTGGGGGCAGTTCCAAGGGATTCCAGTTAGTCTCTGGTATCATAATAGCCTTCATAATACTCTTCCTTAGGTAGAGGCTAAGGTAGGGATTCAGCTAGTTTATGAGTATATCTGTTCCAACTTTTAATTACATCAGTGGGAAAATAATGGCAGGATGGGTCTATGCACCCACAGAACTTACTGTGAGAAAAACTTGGGTCAAGTCTTCATTGATCACTGGAATTCCATAAGCCCCACTTTGAGTAGTGATCACATGGCATTTAACATTCTCAGATATTAATGAACCTAGAACCTAAAAGCTTTCTTTTGTGTACCATCACCCTATTCATATGGCCACCATAGATACTTTTAGGTTCTCTGCCTGTACCTTAATTTGGAAGTTCAAGGTCCTTTTTTTATTTTGTAAGTGCTTAAGCTGTGTAGGTAGCCGACTAAGCAGTCTTTATAATTACTGTTTTCATCAAACAATCAAGTGCAATAGCCATTTATCTCTCAAATCCATGTCTTCACTGGCATTTTATCCCACACTGCACTAATAATATTTTGAACAGTTGTGATTCCATTGTATGCCATGTATTTCTTTTGTTTTCTTTATTTCCCCTCTGCATGGAAATCACCTGTGTGTTCATCAGATATGTGAGCAAACCAGTCCTCAAATCCCTGAGTACTATATCTGTTAAGATCCCAGCAGGAAACAGAATTCATGGCAGATGGTTCAAACAAAGGGACTTTCAGGGAGTAGGATTACTTATATAGCTGTGGGAAGAGTTAAGAAATTGTCTCTATCGTAGGCAAAATAAATATAAACTATCTAATTTAAGTAATTGTATTTTGGGGTATTTTTGTTACGACAACTTGGCCTTTTCCTTAACTAATACAAGAATTTACATTATTATAGCTGTGTAGGCACTACTGACATCTGAGGCATAAGTACATTGCTTCTCTTTGTTTTCTCTGAAGTTAAAGATAATTTAAAGAACATTTTTACACTCTTTAACCAGATTTCTCCATTGTTAATATTTTTATCTAATTTGTTTTTTTGTTCTTTCTTTCTTTTTCTTTTCTCTTTTTTTTTCTTTCCTCCTCACACTCTCTCATGCATACACAATTTTGTTTTTCCTGAACCATATGAGAGTACATTACATATATCATGGCTCTTTATCCCTGAGTACTTTAGTGTATATTTCTTAAGAATAAGAATATTCTTATGTAGCCACAGTACAGTTGTTAATTTCATAAAATTACATTGATATAATAATTTTATCTATTCTAATACCCAAATTCTGTCAGGTGATCTAATAATGTAAAAATGTGCTTTATAGCATTTCTCCTCCCTCTCCCCCACTATTACAGGATCTAGTTTAGAGGCAGGCACTGTATTCATTTGCATGTATTTTTAGCCTTTTTTAAGCTGTGAAATTGCCAAAGCCTTTCTTAGCCCTTTATGACATTGACATTTTTGAAGAGTCTCCGCCACCACTTAAAAAATAAAACATTTCTCAATTTGTTTATCAATTGCTTCCTTGTAACATTAAGATTATACATTCTTTTAGCCAGAATACTGCTAAGAATAGCTAGAATTGCATTTTCCTCACAGTATCATGTATAGTCACCTTCACTGATTAATTTTTTTTAAAGTTTATTTTGAGAGAGAGAGAGAGAGAGAGAGTGAGAGAAAGAGAGAGAATGAGTGGGGGAGGGGCAGAGAGAGAGAGAGAGAGAGAGAGAGAGAGAGAGAGAGAATCCCAAGCAGGCTTCATACTGTCAGCGGAGAGTCTGATGTGGGGCTTGAACCCACAAACTGTGAGATCATGACCAGAGTTGAAATCAAGAGTCAGATGCTTAAATGACTGAGCCACCCAGGCACCCCGGTGATTAATTTTGATCTGCTGGTCAA
This sequence comes from Lynx rufus, assembly GCF_022079265.1. Classification (NCBI taxonomy): domain Eukaryota; kingdom Metazoa; phylum Chordata; class Mammalia; order Carnivora; family Felidae; genus Lynx; species Lynx rufus. Next base: position 124,713,734 of record NW_025814856.1, read on the forward strand.
GAGGTTGTCTGATTTCTCCACTGTATAATTACTGTTTTTTTTTTCCTCCTTGCTACTAGTAAGCAATGCACATATCTTGCTTTTCATCAAAATTTCCCCTTAAATTTATCATTCATTGATGATTCTTGCCTGATAAAATCTTTACAGTGATGGTTGCAAAATGCTTCTTCTACCTCAGTACTTCCTTTATATTTATTATTTGGCCCTTAGTGTTCTATTAAGCAGTAGATATCCCTTCTCCCTCATTTATTCATTTGTTTATTATTATTAGTGTGGACTCATGAATTTCTATTTTCCCCAATAGTTTATAACTCAATATTGAGCTTAAGAGTTTTGGTTCTTAAATCATTCCAGATTTGGCCAATGTGAAGCCTCTTTAAGCTAGCTCCTGTGTCCTTGTGACATACCTTCCCCTACCCCTGCTCCCCTTTTTTTGTTAGTACTTTTTAAACTTTATAGCACAGCAGGGTGTTCCAGGATCATATTATACCTATCCTGCTCTACCCATGGAATAAGCTATATCTCCGAGAAGCCCTGGTTCCTTTTAGTGGGAAATGGTATTAGAGACTGAGATCTGAATGCTGGGTGTGCTCATGTTCCATGGTGTTTTTGCTTTTAGAGGACAAAGTGACAAATATGTACATGTAAACATACTTACACGTACATACAAATGTGTAAGCACATACATACAGACATGTACAGAAATAGATATATGCACATCAACTTAGACATATACATTATTTCGATATCGTGAGTTCACACCAGTGTCCCCAATTTCACAGTTCTTTCTTGGCTTTCCCATTCCATATTTATATCCCTTCTTTCAAAGTGGATGCTGGCTCCCAACAACATTCATTTGCTCATTCCTATAATACATGTAGTAGTTTCAGAGTGTCTTCTGACCATATCACTACAAGAAACAAATCTCTGTTCCTTCTCTTGGTGGATAACTCACTCCCAAAATCAAGCTTCTCTAAGACTGCCACTTGGATCCTGCACACTTTCAAGCTCCTTCCCTGTAGCCAGACCCATGAACTCCTAGTCCCAATCCATGTTGAGTATTTTTACATTTATTGTTTCACTTTTTTTCTTGGATTTTTGTCTGTGTTTTCCCTAAGATCTCTGCTTCCCTCTGTTCCTTTACACAGAATCTTATCCGCCTTTCCTTCTCTACTTTCTATACTTTCAGGTCTCTGGTAGTAACAATGGGCTGATGGTGGAATTGCTGTTGGAATTCCTCTGCCTACATATGGTGGAGGTTGCAGTGTTCTCTTTATCCCAGTAATGTAGAAGGTACAAGGATAATGTAGTTTTATGGTTTTTTTTTTTTTTTTTCCAGGAGAGTAAAGGAGGGAGGGTTTTGGACTTAGGTGACCACCATTATTCTGTGTATCCAAAAAACTCTGTTTTTTAAAAGATACTTTTAGATCTCAGACATGTTAAAATGAATATAAAGGGACATTATGAACAACTTTATGCCAATATTTTAATAACTTAGATGAAATAAACAAATGACTTTAAGACCACAATTTACTAAAAACTGACTGAAGAAGAAATAGAAAGTTTTAGTAGCTATGTATCTATTAAGATTTTTGAATTCATAATAAAAATCATTTCAAAAAGAATATTCCTAGCTTAGATAGTGTCACAGATGAAATACAGTAAATGTTTAAGGAAGAGATAATCCCAATGTTATATAAACTCCAAAAATAGATGAGGAGGTAATGCTTCCCAACCCATTTGTGAGGCCTGAATGGCCTTGATACTAAAGCTGTCAAAGATATTATAAGAAGGAAACATTACAATCAGTCTCCCTCATTAACACAGATGCAAAAATACTAAAATAATATTAGCAAATGGAATCTAGCAATATGCAAAATGGATAACCTGTCATGAGCAATTGGAAATTTATTCCAGGAATATAAGATTGGTTCCACAATTGGAAATAAATCCATAAAAAACAAGAAAAACTGTAATACTTAACATAAAATGAGTTATAGACCTAAATTTAAAAGCTGAAACTATGAAACTTGTACAAGAAAAAAATAAATATTTATTTTTATAGAGAAAATTTTTATTACCTCAGAGTAGGCAAAGATTTCTCAGGCATACAAAGCACTAATCAGAAAAGAAACAAAATGGCAAATTATACTTCACCAAAATTAAAATCTAGTCTTTGAAAGATAACTTCAAAAGATAACATTTTTATAAGAAAATGAAAAGGCAAGCCTTAGACTGAAAGAAAATATTCATAATGCATATAGGTGACAAATGAGTTGTATCCAGAACATATGGACTCTTAAAACTCAATAAGAAGCTAAACAACCCCAATTTTTAAAAATGGACTAGTATTTGAAGAGACATGTCACAAAAGAAGATATACCAATGGCCCAATAAGGACATGAAAAGATGCTCAGCATCAATAGGCCCCAGGGAAATTCATATTAAAACCATAACGAGATAGCTCTGCATATCCAGCAAAAAAAGCCAAAATAAAAAAAGACTGAGGGGCACCTGGGTGGCTCAGTTGGTTGAGCGTCTGACTCAGGTCATGATCCCAGGGTCCTAATTCTGTTTAGAGTATCATGCTAAGTGTGGAGCCTGCTTAAGAGTCTCTCTCTGTCTTCCTCTGCCCCGCCCCACTGCTTGCGTGTGCTCTCTATCACAACAAAACAAAAAACAAAACAAAACAAACAAAAAAGACCGAAAATAACAAGTTCAGTTACTGGCTGATCACATTGAACTTGTGACAGCTTGATTTTATGTTCTTGTATGTAAGATGTGTGGGAAGTCCAAGGTACGTAAAACCTTGGATTGCAGGTAACTTGTTCTGTGAGTGTTCTGCAGATGGGCAAACATTTCTAATACATTTTAACTTGATAAAAGACGTCTTGCAATACAAGTAGTACGTGACACATGATCACAAGTGAGTCAATGGTTCTTAAAATTCGCTTTGATACACAAGTGCTTTGGATAACAAGCATGTTTCCAGAATGAATTATGCTCACAAACCAAGGTTTTACTATATTTCCTAAACTTATTTGACTTGAGGTATCTTAACTCCCATTCCCTGTGGCTCTTGTTACGGCTTGGTTTTAGGCTTTATTAGGTGAGTCTAGAGCAGGGTTTACTCTAGGGCATCGTTCTTACTTTTAAAGGAGCAGACTTTCTCAGTGTGTTTACAAGGTGTTAATGAAGCCTCTCCATATCAGCTGGGCTAGACCTCTAACTAATCGCCCAGCACTGCTTGACTTCTGGTATCTGTTCCATTCCTTCCCCTGTAGCAGTCATCCTTTGGTAAATCCTGTCATCTCTCCATGTGCATGCTCAGGTCTGTGCTCAATTATGGACTCTCAGGAAACTATCTCACAGCCTTATGCTTTTCCCACTGTAGGGCTCCTTTCTCTCTGCTCCACAGGTTCCAAGTTCCTCCCCCAAGTGTGACTTCTGCCTCCTCAGTGTAGTGGCCACTGTGCTCTGCTTGAGCTCCAGCTTGCTGTGCTGCAGTTGGCAGTTGTCTCTTGACAGCGAGCTTGGGCAGTGGTGGCTTTGACCTTATGAGTTTCCCTTCTCTTGGAATCATAGGTTTGTGCTACCTGTTGTCAAATGCTTGCTGACTGTAGTCTGATACATTTTGTTCAGTTTATGGGAGGTTATGGTAGGAGGGTATATTATTCCATTTTAGCTGGAAGTAGAAATCCTCCCAGAGAGTCTTGACTTCCTAATACTTGGAAAACAAGATTATTCTTAGTTTCCTGAAGGAGAATAGAAAAGCTATAAGATCTGCCTTAAATTTCCTCCAGGAACAGGGAAGCATGATTCCACAGAGCAGATTTAAAGGGACAATATGAGAAAGAATAAAATTGTGTCCTACTTACACTCTGCTGAGTTCAGGTAGGAAGGAGATGTTATCTTTTCATTTGGTACTCTTCTGACTTCTCAGTTTTACTACTTTATAGTTTTAAATGGTTAAAAGTGAACCCAGTTTAGAGGCACCTGGGTGGCATGGTCTGTTAAGCATCTGACTCTTGATTTTGGCTGAGGTCATAATCTCACGGTTCTTGAGTTTGAGCCCTGCATTGGACTCTGTGCTGAGAGTGTGGAGCCTGCTTGGAATTTTCTGTCTCTGGTCTCTCTCTCTTTCTGCCCCTCCCCTCCTTCTCTCTTTCTCCCTCTCAAAAATAAATAAATAAGTAAACATTAAAAAATAATAAACCCAGTTTAACAAGAAGAATTGATTCCTGAGAATAGTCCCTTCCAAACCCTCAAATATCATATGATAGGCCTCTATGACTTCAGAGGTGGTTTTCAGTCAGCCCTTTGATAAACACAAAAATTATGTTTATAATCATTACATGGCTTTGCCAATGACAAAAGATAATAATTTGAATTTTTTTGTTATTCTGAGTATTTGACTTCTGGTGATCTTTCCATATAACTTCTTTCTTTTTCTTTTAATTTATTTTTAAGAAAGAGAGAGAGAGAGAGAGAAAGAGAGAGTGAAAGAGAGAGTGAAAGAGAGAGAGAGTGTGAGCAAGGGAGGAGCAGAGAGCGACAGAAACACAGAATCTGAAGCAGGCTCCAGGCTCTGAGCTGTCAGCGCAGAGCCTGCTGCGGGGCTCGAACTCGTGAACCACGAGATCATGACTTGAGCTGAAGTTGGCTGCTTAACTGACTAAGCCACCCACGTGCCCCTCCATATAATGGGGCGCCTGGGTGACCCAGTCGGTTAAGCATCTGACTTCGGCTTAGGTCATTGATCTGGCGGTTTGTGGGTGCAAGCCCCGTGTAGGGCTCTGTGCTGACAGCCTGGAGCCTGCTTTGGATTCTGTGTCTCCCTCTGTCTCTGCCCCTCCCCCACTCACTCTTTGTCTCTCTCAAAAGAAACGTTAAAAACAAAAAAGAATGTTAGACTTCATAGGCTTCATAAACATCTTTCATCACTTAATTTTTTTTAATGTTTTACTTATTTTAAGAGAGTGTGTGTGCTTGTGCATGAGCGGGGACAGGGCAGAGACAGAGGGAGAGAGAGAATCCTAAGCAGGCTCATTGATAGCACAGACACAGGGCTCGATCTCACGAACCATGAGATCCCAACCTGAACCGAAATCAAGAGTGGGATGCTAAATAAGTTCCTGGCCTCAAGATCAGTTATATATTTGTCGACTATGTACATGTAAATAAGAGCATGCTTGTGATTTTTTTTTCTTCATTTTATTTTTAGTGTTTTTACTTGGAAGGAAAAAAAGAACAAATGTTAACATTTAGTTAGACCCCTGATAGTCTCTAGTTCTTAAGATATCAGAATACAAATAGAAACATTTTTAAGTGGGTAAATTATCACTCTTCAATGCAGGGTGAATTTAAGATGAAAATAATATCAGAATTATAAAATAAAATTCCTGTTCTTTGATGAATTGGATAAATCACTTTTTTTCTCCAAGTAATATTGGATGTATTTAGAAGGACAGTTTTTTGGGAAACTGCATTAATAGTAATCAATTTAACATACAGATTTTCAAATTATATGTTTGCTAATTAAGTTTTCTCCCTTATTTTCCTATTCCTTGGCTTCCCCTTAGCCTTTTCTTTTCTATCTTATATCTAGTCTTCTTTTAAAATTTCATCCACTTATATGTGTGCAAATTCTAAAGGATGCCACGATGGTAGGGATGTTTGGTATAGGGGAATAAAAGTGCTTTAAGAGTCCGGGGTACCCAATTCAAGTGGTTCTGACAATGCTATACCTGTAGGTGGGGCTAATTAACTGCACCTGTCTAATTTTACGAATCCATTTTTACCATTTGGGGATTAAGTAAAAGGTTCTGTTTGGTGACATAAAAACTTATTCTCATGACCAGGGAACAGTTCAGAATGCATTTATTGCTGACTGGATCCATACTGTTATATTCATTTGTGAATGGAGGTACCTCTTCTCAAATAAGCGGCCTAACATGTACCCAGTTTGCTTTACTTTCCCATTCCTCTATTTGCAAGAGGAATTAACTGCATGTTTTTCTCACATTTGTTGGAGCCAACATGCTGAAGCTATAGAGACGATAGAAGCTGGAGGAGAAGAGAAGCTCTGGAACCATTTTATCATTAGATTAAATATACATAAATACAAATTATGAGATATTTTCTCTTTGATATGTATCCCATCTCTTTTTCTTGAATTTTCTTCTTAGAAAAGTTTCATGTTTTAGGAGACTAACCACATAAAAGGGAAAATCTGAATGCTGATTTCTGCATTAGACAAAGAAAGGGTTGTTATTACCATCTGTAATTATTGTTACTAGTTTTCTCATTCTTGCCCATTTGAGGATCAAAGGTTTTGTTTAATGTCATTGAACTCTGATCCCTTACAAGGCAGCATACACTTCGGACACTAGGCCATCAGGCCTTCTGTGTTCTTGTTAACATGTACATTGTCAAAATGTACATAGTGTCCTTTTGGCTGGTGTAATGGCATCTACACTTCTGCTTTTAATAAGAATAAGAATGACCCTTTCTGAATAATGCCATTAAAAAGAGAAGAGGTTCTCCATTAGTTGCAGAAGTTCTTCACTGATGGTTGGCACAATTTTTTGGTTCCTAAACCTAGGCCTCAGTCCTATCCTTGCAAAAGGCCAAGCTGTTTACTAAGGAAAAGGATTAGTATCTGTGTATATAAAGAAATTATTTTCCATGTAAGAAAAGTATGGGTACTGTATTCCATTCAAGGGAACAAACCACTGAGGTAAAAAAGAATTATCTTTTAACAAGCCAATTAATCCTTGATCTTTAAAAAGAAAAAAAAGGTATTGGGAGTATCAATCAGGTAATAAACCTATTACAAATCAATTTTTTTTAAGATTTTTTTAAGCTTATTTATTTATTTTGAGAGAGAGTGAGCAGGACAGGGGCAGAGAGAGAGAGAGAGAGAGAGAGAGAGAGAGACAGATAGATAGACAGACACACACACAGAATCCCAAGCAGGTTCTGCACTGTCAGTGCAGAGCCTGATGTGGGACCCGTACCCATGAAACACGAGATCATGACATGAGCCTAAGTCAGATGCTTAACTGACTGAGCCACCGAGGTGCCCCCGAAAATCTGTTTTAAGATCAACATCAAGTTTGCTATGCTTGCCTTCTTCACATGGTGGTAGTTTGTGGGAGAACTTTGACTTTGATGGAATAGATGTGTGTGTTTGCCTAACTTATTGCTGTGTGTGAAAGAAAGGATCTCTTGGATGGACCAAATTGCTTTCTGTTTTACTGATTTTTTTTTAATGTTTACTTATTTTTGAGAGAGAGAGAGAGAGAGAGAGAGACAGAGCATGAGTGGGGAAAGGGCACAGAGACAGGCTCCAGGCTCTGAGGTGTCATCACAGAACCTGATACGGGGCTTGAGCTCATGAGATCATGACCTGAGCTCATGAGATCATGACCTGAGCTGAAGTCGGAGGCTTAACTTACTGAGCCACCGGGTACTCCTTATTGATTATTTTCTGAAACTGAGATTGCCTTATTAAAACTAAGGAGTATGTTTGGTGAAATTTGATACTTCATTTTTAATAATTGATATTTTCTCATATATTGATTTATTTATGGTAGTTTTTATTAAAAACAGGCATTTGTTATGGGACAGAGAATAGCATACTTAAGATTATTTGCAGTTCCTAATTTTTAACGCTAGAAGTGATTGTTTTGACATTTAGTATTTCTGATCACATGAACCATTATTGTATCTGTGGAGTATTTGGGGCTTCCGCTTTGAAAACAGTGGAAATGATTAAAATTCAAAAATTTTAGTTCCCCAAATATTATCTGTTGGTTACTTAAATTTTGTATTGACTTCATACAATGTTTATAATGCAGATACATTCCAATTATCTTTTGATACAAGATAGCATTTATAATCCTCAGAATGTACATATATCCTAACCATGCCAAGATAACACTGATGTTCAAACAACAGTAGCTGGTCTGATGTTTAAAAGAAACACTTGCTAGCTGAAGGACATTCCTCTTGAGGCATGGACTGGAAACCATGTTGAGTATGTTAAGTGATTCCATCTGACCTGCAGAAAATCACTATTGGTTACATTTTCACTTTGCACATATGTCACTGACAAAGCCAACTGGCTGAAGTAAGTTTTTTGCAATGGACATTTCTGGCTGAGCTTTTGGAAGACTGCATTTTAAAATATGAAACATAAAAAAACATACCATTCACTGGCTGCACATCAAAAGCAAATGGCCAGAGGAAACAAGATAAACTATAAAACTCGTAAGATGAAAACATTAAATTTTGTGTACAGTTTTATTATTTGTAGTAGGTTTAAAAATAATTACACTTAATATAATCCAATGCCCCTCATAGAGCAAAAAGATATGGAATCAACCTCAGACATTGCAGCAAAGGATATATTGGTATAACTTAATAAAGAAAAGATTTTGACATTGTTCCTTTCATGAATGTTTAATCACAACTGTATGTAGGTTTTATATGCACTGAGTGAAGACTTGGAAAATTGATGTGAATCAATGTTACTTTTGTCCTTTGAGGAAATTCAATCTGGGCTGGAAAAAACTATCAACTTGAGGCAAAAATTTTGGAGTTTGAGTCTTTGTTTTGCCATTGAATGACTTTGTCAGCATAAAACATATCCTCTTTTTAGCCGTGGTTTCCCTTAGAATATGGTTGTGTATTTGTCTGATCCTGTCATTGTCAGTAATGAACTATTGTTTAGAAGTGGCTTAAGCTCCTGATAAGAAAGCCACTTTTTGTAAATTCAGAGTATTATTTTTATAGCGCACAGTAACTGAACTGATGAAGCCAGAGCTATGAACCACAGGTGACATTCAAAGATTGCTGAATATTTAGAAGTAGTTACGTCTTATTTAGTTAGGATTTATACAGGCTTCTTCTGGGAATCTCTTTGTTAGATACTGTTAGAGTTATAAGGTAAATAAATGCTAGTGTCCCAGTCCTAAGAAAGGAAAGAAACCAACATCAGAAACTGACATGAGTTACATGCTGACTTGTGCTAAGTGCTTTATTGGTGATTAACTGACCTCATGTAATCACCTGTATCAGTTGAAGGTCTCGTAGCAGCATTTATTTAGTGCTTCCTATTGCCACTTATTTTGCTGAGAGTTGTATAACTGTAATGTGTTTAATGAGGAAAGTAAGGTTTAAGTAATTTCTTTAAGGACATATAGCTGACAAATGGCAGAGTGCACATTTCACACCTCTGTTGCTTTTTGGGGTCAACATATCTTCAAATAAGAGTGTGAGTTGGTGTCATGACAGTTTCCATGTTGAGTGATTCAGAATGGCTGCCAATGATACTTTTTGACTGACCCTGTATTGCTGAGTGTGAAAAGCATTGGTGGGTTGGGATGTTGGGGCTATTCCCAATTGACTTGCACTTGGCATTTGCTTTGATATTAGCCAGTTTGTTGTGGTTAGACTGTCTTCACCATTGAGGTGATTTTTGTTATATATAAAACTATGTTGTACACAATTATGTCCATAAACATAAAGGTTGGATTTAAGTTGTTTTGAGCGCAATCACGTTTATGAAATGTGAAGATAGTTGATTCTCAGGCATACTATGATTTTATTAGTAAAGTAATGAGATGTAGGTGTTACCTTCTTTTATACATATATTATTTGCCTATTGTAAGGTACCCAGTTCATGTGTTTACCAACTTATGTTTAATCTTATACCAACTAGGGCAAAACAAATGCCAAGGCCCTTCTTAATTCTGAAATTAGCATGAAGTAACAACAATAAAAAGAAACATTCCAAGCCCAGCTTTTAAATGCAAATTATAAGATTTCACTTGGCGAAGAGTAGGGGAAAGAAATCATGTTTTATGGTTTTGATTTAGACTAAGAAATTTGTTTTACAACTACAAAATTAAAGCCATGTACCTTTTCTAAAGTGTAAGAGAAAAATCTAAAGCCTCTCTTACAAGCTTAGCAGTGCTTTTTGTGTGCTGAATTTCTCCTGTCTGAGTTGCCTTTACCAGCTGATGGCAGCCAGAGCCTTTTTGAAGGTTCACCTCTGTTGGTGTCACTTTCTCCATGAAGCCCTCCTGTCTGGCTTCTGGTTTGGTTATTTCTGCTTCTTTATTTCTAAGGAATTTGTTTATACCTTGCCTTTAATTATTGCATGTATTAAGTTATGGTGTAATGATTTGTTTCAATATTTCTTAATCCCAGTATTTCTTTCTTGAGATCAAGGTCACTATATTTTATTCATATTTTAAAATCTCTATTACATAGCCCAGTTCCAGACATACAGTAAGTAATCAATGTCTGGAATGAATGTATATGCTAATTATATTTTAGTTTTTAAAAATATGTATAAGATTGAAGTCACCAAATACAGTGAACTCCATTCAAAAAGTAGTTATTTTAAAATAGTTTCGTTTGGGTGGCTCAGTTGGGTAAGCCTCTGACTTCGGCTCAGGTCATGATCATCCAGTTTGTAGGTTTGAGCCTCTTTTTGGTCTGTGTGCTGACGGCTCAGAGCCTGGAGCCTGCTTCAGATTCTGTGTCTCCCTCTCTTTCTGCCCCTCCCCTGCTCTCTCTCTCTCTCTGTCTCAAAAATAAATAAACGTTAAATTTTTAAAAAATAATTTTGTTTGGAATTAAAGTGTCTTCTGTTTATTTCATTTTAATAATAAGAAAAAAATAGGGGAAACTGCTTTCTATTGTGGGAGATTATGTCCTTCATGAGATAACTCCCTTGCTTTTAAATTAACAACTTTGCGGGGACAAAAACAGACACTCAGATCAATGGAACAGAATAGAGAACCAGAAATGGGCCCATAAATGTATGGCCAAAATATTTGACAAGGCAGGAAAGGATATCCAATGGAATAAAGACAGTCTCTTCAGGAAATGGTGCTGGGAAGACTGGACAGCAACATGCAGGAAAATGAAACTGGACCACTTTCTTACACCATACACAAAAACAAACTCAAAATGGATGAAAGACCTAAACGTAAGACAGGAAGCCAGCACAATCCTACCTAAATGTAAGATAGGAAGCCATCAAAATCCTAGAGGACAAAGCAGGCAAAAACCTCTTTGACCTTGGCTGCACATTTCTGGATGCAAGGGAAACAAAAGCAAAAATGAACTATTGGGACCTCATCAAAATAAAAAGCTTCTGCACAGCTAAGGAAACAGTCAGCAAAACTAAAAGGCAACCGATGGAATGGGAGAAGATGTTTGTAAATGACATATCAGATAAAGGGTTAGTACCTAAAATCTATAAAGAACTTAACAAACTCAACACCCAAAAAACAAATAATCCTCTGAAGAAATGTGCAAAAGACATGAATAGACACTTCTCCAGAGAAGACATCCTGATGGCTAATGGACACATGAAAAAATGCTCAACATCACTCATCATCAGGGAAATACAAATCAAAACCACAGTGAGATACCACCTTATACCTGTCAGAATGGCTAACCTTACCAACTCAGGCAACAACAGATATTGGTGAGGATGTGGAGAAAGAGGATCATTTTTGCACTGCTGGTGGGAATGCAAACTGGTGCAGCCACTCTGGAAATCAGTATGGAGGTTCCTTAAAAAATTAAAAATAGAACTACCCTACGACCCAGCAATTGCACTACTGAGTATTCATCCAAGGGATACAGGTGTGCTGTTTCAAAGGGACACATGCACCCAATGTTTATAGCAGCACTATCGTTAATAGCTAAAGGATGAAAAGAGCCCAAATGTCCATCGATGGATGAATGGATAAAGAAGATGTGGTGTATATATACAATGGAGTATTACTCGGCAATCAAAAAGAATGAAATCTTGCCATTTGCAACTATGGGGATGGAACTGGAGGATATTATGTTAAGTGAAATTAGAGAAAGACAAATATCACATGACTTCACTCATATGAGGACTTTAAGAGACAAAACAGATGAACATAAGGGAAGGAAGCAAAAATTATATAAAAACAGGGAGGGGGACAAAACATAAGAGACTCTTAAATACAGAGAACAAACAGGGTGGCTGGAAGGGTTTTGGGTGGAGGGATGGCCTAAATGGGTAAGGGGCATTAAGGAAAATCCCTGTTGGGATGAACACTGGGTGTTATACATAGGGGATGAATCATTGGTATCTATTCCTGAAATCATTATTGTGCTATATGCTAACTAACCTGGATGTAAATTAAAAAAAAATTAATTAAAAAAATAAATTAACAACTTTGTTGCTAGACAGAAATTGTAGAGCATTTTAATTTTGGAGTAGATCTAGAGTGCTTCAGGTAATTCATGTAACTGAAAATAAAGCTTTTGTATTGTTCATATACTAGAGTGAATTGCTTATAATTGCTTATAACCTCTTAAAAATTTTTTTGGTACAAATTGCTTATGTCATTATAGAATTTAAGTCCCATTTTTTTTCTTTTGTGAGAGCGAGAGAGCGAGAGAGAGAGAGAGAACATGTGCACAGGGGAGGAGTAAAAGGAGATGGAGAGAGAGAGAGAGAGAGAGAATGACTCTTAATCATACCCTACACCCAGCTCAGAGCCTGAAGTGTGGTTCAGTCTCACACCGTGAGATCATGACCTCAGCTGAAATCAAGGGTTAGATGCTTAACCAACTGAGCCACCCAGATGCCCGCTCTTGAAAAAATTTTAACAACCTTAGCAAATCTTGCCAGAATTTACTCTACTTCACTGAGGTATGTGGCAAGTTTGAATTTGGAAATGCATTTGTATTTTTGTATTTTAAATAAGGAGAGTATTTTAAATGGCAATCATGTTTATATTTTAGGAAAAAACAACCATCTCTGTTTCTATCTCTATGTCTGTCTGTCCCAATATATAATGTATATATATAAAGATACATATATATACACATATATATATATGGGGATATATACATATTGTTTTATATATATATATATATATAAAAATCAGTAACACTTCTTATATATATATTTTATTTATATTTATAGTATATATATTTTATTATATATATTTATATATATATAAAAGAAGTGTTACTGATTAAAGATCAAATAACAGTATAAGAATTTGAACCCTAAGAGGAAAACATTATAGTATATACACAGTGAAATGAGGGGGTCTTTGCAAATGAAAGGAAGCCGATGTATGATTAGCAGTAGCAGATGTTGTGGTGCATATGACTATAACTTTAGTCTCTTATCTATGTAGCATGGACTCTGTTGAAAATGGAAAAATTTTCTCATTTCCAGTTGTAGGTCTTTATGTGTTTGTTTCTTTGTCTAAGAAGTCAAAGACTCATGCACATGACTTTGGATAGGGATGATGGAGATTATATGGAATTCTGTCTTTAAAATTGTTTTCTTTCTGTTATAATCAAGTCATCAAATTGTTTTATGGTTGAGTTTCAGAAAAAAATTGGGGAATAGTTTCTAGCTATTCCCATAATAGCTAACATAATGGATGGGGTTGGGTGACATCTTTATTACCCCATGAATTGAAGGGTTAGGGTTTTTGGCCTTGATTTCTGGTGGTTCTGCAGGTTCCCCAACAAAGAATTCTAATCACATAGAAAATGGAGGAATAATGGGGTGCCTGGCTGGCTCAGTGGAAGAGCATGTGACTCATGCAACTGTTAATCTTGGTGTTGTGAGCTCAAACACCATATTGGATGTAGAGATTATTAAAAGAAATAAATAAACTTAAAAAAATTGAGGAATAAGTTGCCTCATCATCATTTCTACCATCATTGCCTTAATTTGGATTTTCTGTTTCTCATCTACATTAAAAGAGCCTCCTTACTCTGTGCCGCTTATCTTGCACTCTAGGCTCCCTGTTTATTCCTTCCTTCCAACTCTCCATTCTGCTGCTTTAAGGTAATCTTTCAGAGCACAAACCTGATCATGTCTTTGCCCTGCTTAAAATTCCTCATGGCTCCCATCACTTGTAAGAAGAATAAGAGGGCTTATATGAGTGGCTGGCCCTTCTAAGCTCTCTGGTCTGATCTTACTTCAGATACTTTCTTATACTTCTGCATACACAGTGAAATACATCATCGTCCCTCAGTTTTTCATTTAACCAGATCCCACTCCTTCAAAATTTAATTCAGGTTTCACTTTTTTTTGGTAGGAGGACTTGGAAATCTGTTACACCTACCTTTGCCCTCTTTCTCCAGTCTTAGGTATGCCTTTTATGTGAAACTCTAAGACCATTTGTGTGCTTCTATATAACATATATCATACTGTCGTGTAATTTTTTGTCTGTTTCTTTCACTAGACTATAAGTTCCTTGAGATCAAGGACTTCTTTTCTCTCTTCATCTATGATGCCTGACATAACTTCTGTTAGTTTAGAATACTAAAAACTCAAGTGGTTATTTAATATTTATTATAGGTGAGTCTGTTTTGCAGATAGCTTTTGGTCCAAAGGCTTGTGCCACTTAATAGTGAACTAAGTAGTAACAATTATCAATTTGATTTTCTAATCTCTGTAGTTAGTGAATGTTTGTCCCTATCCATTAACATAGATTTAAAATTGACTGAGGCATATTTAAAGTTAATTGTTCCTCTCTCTTCATGTTTTCTTAAATGGATCTTAGGTGTGAATGTGGTATTTACTTTTGAATACAGTTTTGTGATTATTTAGATTTGTATTTTAAAAATTCTAATATGAGACATTTTTTATTTATAGTACTGCTAATAATAGCTACATTATTAGGCATATTTTATGAAGGACTCTGTGTTAATGTCTTTGTATGCAGTGTCTTATTTAATTGCCCAACAATCTTGTCAAATCAGTGTGATTAACTTCATTTCATAGATGAGGAGACTGATGTTTATCAATCAAAATTTCTTGCTTGAGTTTACACAGCTACTAAGTGCAGAGCTGAAGTTTGGACCTGAGTGGATAATACCAAGTTTTATTGGCTTTTATTCCTTTAAATATCTTAACAGGTGAAAATTGGGTTCTTTGTCTCTTGTCTCTCTCACTCTCCTCTATAAGATATTTGTTGAGTAGGTTAAATTGTTTGTCCTCTTAATTCTCACAGTCTGGATATTGCTCCTTGTGTCCCATAGTGTCTTATAGATTAGTTCCTCTGTCCTTCATGTTTATAAATTTGTGATTCAATCTGGAAGGTTTATCAGCCTCAGATTAGATTTTTTGGCAAGACAGCTTCACAACTGGTATGTGAACCTCTGTAAGGAGGCACAAGATGCCTGGTTGTCTCTCTTTTTGTCTTGTCAATAGCCATTGATGATCATTGCCTAGATCATTATTTTATTAGGGATTCTAAATGGTTATATTCTGATTTTACTATTCCTTAATTATATATTAGCTGAAATACATCTAAAAGAATAAGTCTTTAATAAATTATCAATAAATTAACCAACTCTTTGGTTACCCACAGGTACATTTCATGTAAGAAAGCCAGGATAAATGCTTGGTTCTCTGTTTTGAAATAGAGTTGGCTCCCTAGCATCCTCCAAAGATGATAAATTAGTTGTTGTTTTTGTTCTTTGCATATTATTATGAACTCATGGATTTAAATATTTGAAGCATTTTCAATTTATTGAAGTTACTATTTTTATTGATGCTAATAATCATCTCATGTTTGGCCAAGGGAGCTTCTTCAAGTTGGCCCCTGAGCCCTTTGACATAGTACCAGTAGTCTTTGTCAGCTTTCTTTCTTCCTGTTATGAGATGTCCCAGCCTCATCTTCCAGAACTGGAATCAATAATTTTTTTTAAAGGAGGCTGTTTCTTTTTATCAAATGCCATTTGAAGATCACAGTCTGGGCACAAGGGGTACTCATTGTGCCTGGTTGGTTATTGCTTTTCGGTTGTTTTGGTGCATAGAGCTATTTTGGAAGATAAAATATATCACAGGTTCATTTTTTAAAGTTTATTTATTTATTTCGAGAGATTGTGCATTGGTGTGCACTTGCTAGGGATAGGCATAGAGAGAGGGAGAGAGAAAATCCTAAACAGGCTCTGGGTTGTCAGCACAGAGCCCAACATGGGGCTCGATTTCACGAGCCATGAGATCATGACCTGAGCTGAAATCAGGAGTCCGACACTCAACTGACTGAGCCACCCGTGTGCCCCTAAACTGTTTTAAAAAGTAACTAGTGTAGGTGCTTGGAAAATCTGAACTAGTGTGTGCTTCAAAAGCAGTGGATAAGAATGACTTTTTAAATGAAAATTAATTACTGTTGTCATTAGGGTTTTGATTTATAATTTAAACATAAGAGGTTTATTTTCTCTACTTCAGGGTTTCTTACCCTTGGCACTGTTGGCACTTTGGTCTAGATGATTATTTGTTTTGGAGGCTGGCCTGTGCCTTTGCAGGATGTTGGTCTTTACCCATTAGATAGTAGTAATACCCACCTCCTCCCCCACCCAGTGTGACAACCAACCAGGGAGCAAAATCACCCTTGCTACTCTACATTATAGGATTAATGTTAACAAAAATTAAGGACTACATCTTAGGTATAACTTATACCCCTCCTTTTTTCGTTTAATTGATTGATTGATATTTATTTTAATTCCAGTATAGTTAACATACAGTTTTATGTTATTTCAGGTATACAATATAGCGATTAAGGAGTGTACTTGTGATGAGCACCGGCTGTAGTATGAAGTGCTGAGTCACTGTATTGTACATCTGCAATTAATACTACAGTCTATGTTGACTAAGTGGAATTTAAATAAAAACCTAAAAAAAAAGTGATTCAGTAATTCTCTATATTACTCAGTGCTCATCAGGATAAGTGTACTCTTTTTTTTAATTTTTATTTTATTTGAGAGAGAAAGAGAGAGTGAGCAGGGGAGTGAGTGGGGCAGAGGAAACGAGAGACAGAAAATCTTAAGTATGCTCTATGTTCACCACAGAGCCTGACATGGGGCTCATTCCCACGACCCTGGGAACATGACCTGAACCAAAATCAAAAGTCAGATGGTCAACCAACTGAGCCATCCAGGGGACCCAAGATAAGTGTATTCTTAATTCCCGCCCCTGTTTCACTCATCGTACTTACCTCTCCTCTGGTAACCATTAGTTTGCTCTCCATAGTTAAGAGTCTTTTTTAATTTGTCTCTTTTTTCCTTGTTCATTTGTTTTGTTTCTTAAATCTCACATATGAGTGAAATCATATGGTATTTGCCTTTCTCTGACATAGTTCGTTTAGCATTATACTTTCTAGATCCATACATGTTATTAGAGATGGCAAGATTTCATTCTTTTTTATGGCTGAATAATATTCCATTGTGTATGTGTATACATATACACACACATCTTCTTTATCCAAATCTATTGATGGACACTTGAGCTGTTTGGCTATTGTAAATAATGGCTATTTATTTTGGCTATTGTAATTTGGCTATTGTAAATAATTTTGGCTATTGTAAATAATGCTATAATAAACATAGGGATGCATATATCTTTTTGAATTAATATTTTCATATTCTTTGGGTAAATACCCAGTAGTGGAGTTAGTGAATCATGTGGTAGTTCTATTTTTAATTTTTTGAGGAACCTCCATACTGTTTTCTTTAGTAGCTGCACCAGTTTGCATTCCCACCATCAGTGCAAGAGGGCTCCTTTTTCTCAATATCCTTGCCAACACTTGTTTCTTGTGATTTTGATTTTAGCCATTCTGACAGCTGTGAGGTGATATTGCATCGTGGTTTTGATTTGCATTTCTCTAATGTTGAGTGATGTTGAGTAACTTTCCATGTGTCTGTTGACCATCTGTGTATCTTCTTTGGAGAAATATCTGTTCATGTCTTTTGCCCATTTTTTAATTGGATTATTTGTTTTTTGGGTGTTGAGTTGTATAAGTTCTTTACATATTTTGGATACTAATCCTTTATCAGATATGTCATTAGCAAACTTATTCTATCTTCAGTAGGTTGTCATTTAGTTTTGTTGATTGTTTTATTTTTGTTGATTCTCCTTTGCTGTGCAGAAGCTTCTTATTTTGATGTAGTCTCAATAGTTTATTTTTACTTTTTTTTCCCTTTTCACAGGAGGCATATTAGAAAAATGTTGCTATGGCCAGTGTCAGAGAAGTTACTGCCTGTGTCTTTTCTAGGATTTTTAGGTTTCAGATCTCATATTTATGTACGTATGTATATATGTATGTATGTATGTATGTTTGTTTGTTTGTTTTTTTTGAGAGAGACAGAGAAAGAGAGCACACGTATGAGTAAGTGGGGAAGGAGTTGGGAGAAGGGGAGAGAGGGAATCCCAAGCTGGCCTTGCACTGTCAATGCAAAGTTCAATCTCACGAACTGTGAGATTATGACTTGAGCTGAAATCAAGAGTTGGATGCTTAACTGACTGAGCCATGAAGGTGCCCTGCAGGTCCCACTTTTAGGTCCTTTATCCACTTTGAGTTTATTTCATTCTTTTGAATGTAGTTGTCCAATTTTCCTAACACCATTTGTTGAAGATACTTTTTTCTCTCCCATTGTATTTTCTTACTTCCTTTGTTGAAGATTAATTGACTATATAATTGTGAGTTTATTTCTGGACTCTGTTCTGTTTTTTTAATCTGTGTGTCTGTATTTGAGCCAGTACCATACTGTTTTGATTACTACAGCTTTGTAGTATAACTTGAAATCTGGGATTGTGATATTTCCAGTTTTGTCCTTTTTTTTTTCAAGATTGCTTCAGCTATTTGGGGTCTTTTGTGGTTCCATACAGATTTTAAGATTATTTTTTATAGTTCTGTGAACAATGCTGTTGGTATTTTGATAGGGATTACATTAAATCTGTAGATTGTTTTGGGTATTATGGTCATTTTAATAATATTTGTTCTTGCAATCCATGAGCATGGGATATTCTTCCATTTGTTTGTGTTGTTTTCAATTTCTTCCATCACCGTTTTATAGATTTCAGAGTAAAGGTCTTTTACTTCCTTGGTTAAGTTTATTCCTAGGTATTTATTATTTTTGGTACAGTTGTAAATGGGATTGTTTTCTTAATCTCTTTCTCCTGCTTCATTATTAGTGTGTAGAAATGCTATGGATTTCTGTATATTGATTTTGTATTTTGTGACCTTACTGAACTAATTTATCAGTTCTAGTAGTTTTCTGGTGGAATCTTTAGGGTTTCTATGTATATTATTATGTCATCTGTAAATAGTGAAAGTTTTCCTTCTCCCTTATCAATTTAGATGCCTTTTGTGCCTTTTTCTTTCTGATTGCTGTGTATAGGACTTCCAGTACTATGTTCAATAAAAGTGGTGAGAGTGGACATCCTTGTCTTGTTCCTCACCTTAGGGGAAAGGCTCTCAGTTTTTCCCCATTGAATATAATTTTAGCTGTGGGTTTTTCATTTATGGCCTTTATTATGTTGAGGTATGTTCCCTCTAAGCTTGCTTTGTTGAGGGTTTTTATCATGAATGAATATTGTATTTTATCTAATGATTTTTCTGTATCAATGAAATGATCATATGGTTTCATCCTTTCTCTTGTTGGTTATACCCCTCTTTCATTCTTCTATTACAACTCTTAGATCTGAATTAGAATTTAATATATGTTACTTTTGACAAACTATGACAACTATTAAATTCATAGGTTACCCCTTTGGTATTGCACATTTTCTTTTGAGAGAATGACCAATAATAAGCTTTTTGATTTATGTTTCACATTCAAGTGTTTTAACTATTGCTTTAAAATTACTTCTTTTTTAAATTACAGAGGTCATCTGTAATTTGAAGACAGTTTAGAGGAACACGGAAAATTATTAAGAATAAAATATAAATCACCCTTAATCCTAAAATTTAGATATAAACCAAAATATGTAGTTGTAAATCAAGTATTGATAAAAATGCAGAGTGATTTTGGTGAACTGTTAGAGAAACTAGATTAAAATAGAATCTCCCTTTCTAGGTTAAAAATGACAAGCAATGACTATAAATAGTTCTTGAATTTTATTTTATTTATTTAAAAAAAATTTTTTTTTTTCAACGTTTATTTATTTTTGGGACAGAGAGAGACAGAGCATGAACGGGGGAGGGGCAGAGAGAGAGGGAGACACAGAATCAGAAACAGGCTCCAGGATCTGAGCCATCAGCCCAGAGCCTGACGCGGGGCTCGAACTCCCGAACCGCGAGATCGTGACCTGGCTGAAGTCGGACGCTTAACCGACTGCGCCACCCAGGCGCCCCAGTTCTTGAATTTTAAATATAATAAAGGTGCTAGAGCTCACTAGTATTTTCATTTAACTTGATTTTGACGGGGTGCCTGGGCGGCTCAGTCGGTTGGGCGTCCGACTTTGGCTCAGGTCATGATCTCGCGGTTTGTGAGTTCGAGCCCCCCATCAGGCTCTGTGCTGACAGCTCAGAGCCTGGAGTCTGGTTGGGATTCTGTGTCTCCCTCTCTCTCTCTCTCTCTCTCTCTCTCTCTCTCTCTGTCTCTGTCCCTCCCCTGCTCACGCTGTGTCTCTCAATAATAAGTAAACGTTAAAATAAATAAATACAGTACCACTAAAAAAAAAATTAACTTGATTTTGACTGAGTTGTGTAAATAATTTTGATAGCATGTATTGAGGATATCTGTGACATTAAAAAAGGCTTGTTTGTGAATGAATTATCCATTTGAGAGATTAACATTAACTTCCTCATATGTGTGTAAAGTACCTTCTTATATAGCACATAAAACCTTTCAACTGTTCATATATAATATATAGCCTAGGTGCCTATGTTTACCTATGTGTGTGTCTATATGTTTCTATATATATCTGTATCTGTTTCTAATTTTATAAACAATAAAATCTAGGTTTGAACAGAAGCCATAGTCTGGTATATAATTGGAAAAATGTGTAGGGAAATCTAAGGAAAGTAGTAATTCAAACAATTCATCTGTTTAGAAAATGCTTTCAGGACTTTCCATGTTAAATCCATAATTCTATTATGGTTATTGAATTTTGTTAGAAGAAGCATTTATTCATTGACTTAAACTTGCAACAGAATTTAACAATTAGAAATTTCCCTGAATGATGCATGCCATGTCTATTGGAGAAATAGAGGGGATTGAGAAGTGAGACATTATCTGGAAAACTGAAGTAATCTTATAGGTTAAATCTGGATCTTGGCGTTGATAGTTTAGGTGGTTAATGATGCTGCTGAAATATTTATTTATTTTTGCTTTTATTATTTTCTGTTAGAATCTACTGCAGCAATTTTGACTAATTTCAGTAGTTAGTAAAATGTTACCAGGTTGCAAATAGATTTTTTTTAGTTTCAAATAATCTGTTCAAGGTTGTATGTTATTTATTTTATCTAGGAAAGGGGAGCTCTCATTATTGACTTTTTGCTATCTTTTTTTTGGAGTCAGTAGAGATTTATTGACTAATGGCCTATTTTATTTTGTGTGATATTAAAGATAGATACTTTCTATAAGAGTAACAACATTTGTGTTTTACACATTTATGTTTTTGTTAGACCAGCCGTCTTTTTTTTTTCCTTAAGAAAGCTTCTGGTATTATATAACTGGCATCCCAAAATGTAAAGTCAATAGAGAACCATTAAAATATCTTAGATGGAGAGTGTATTTGATTTAAGAAGGAAAACTACAGATTTTTTTCTTTTGTTAAAGATATTTTTAAATCAAGACTGTTAACTTCGAAATTTCTATTGTTTTTCCAAAGGCTAAGAAAAACCAACATTATTTTTGATTTCAGGCTGTAGTTATGTATTGGGTATTCTGCCATGTGCCTTCATCTGTTTCCATTTAATTTTTCTAACAACCTGCAAAGTAGATACTTTTCCCATCCTACAGATAAGGAAATTGGCAGTCAGAATTCTGTGTATCTGTGTATATTGTGTATATGTGTGTGAGTATATATACATACATATGTGAAAAAATGTGTGTGTGTGTGTGTGTGTATATATATGTATATATATATAAATACATATTAAAAAGTTTGAAGATTTCAGGGTTTAAATAGTATAATGGCAATCTCAAGGGAATAGAGAAAAAATAAAGTTCTTGGGAAATACTAATGTTTTTTTATATTCATGGTATCATCAGAGGAATTCGTGTGAATGGATGATAATAAAAGTAGTGGTTTTATAATATAATCTTTTTTTCTCCTTGATTTTATCATTGCTGATATATTTTGGTTTTAAATTCGACATATGACAAGTACATTTTAATATTTTCTTAGAGGGATGCCATCAAGTATTTTACTATGCCAAAGGATTTTACTAGTTCTCTCAGAACATGGACGCAAAGAAGAGTATGTTTTACTTTTTTGGAGAATGAGAATTTTGCATTAGGCAGCATTGAGGAGGTTAAGTGACTTTGCTTACCTTTCCACATGAAAATAAATATTTTTCTTTTCTCCTTCCTCTTTCTTTAAGACAGGATTCAGATCTGAGATCTTTTGAAAGTCCACTGGAGGTAGATCACGAAGGACTTGACTTTCTTCAGTAGGAGGTAGCAATCTTAGCACATTTACTTGTAATTAAAGCCAGGGCCCAGTGTTTCACTAGGGAATTTATTATTACTTTTAAGCAATGAGAATTTAAAACTTGGGAGTGGAGTTTTCTCTTATAAACCTTACAGTACATTTGGGCCTCAGGATTTAAAAAAACTGTTGACTGCCCATGGTGCATTAAAAAGATTGAAACTCATCATTTTAATAGTTTTGTGGCATTTTCTTTCATTATAATCCTTATTTTATGCATTTTTATAAAGGTCCATTAGAATGCAGCAGCTTCTGTTGGAAGGACATGAAATTAAATTCTTGGCTTTACTGGCAACTTTTTTATCCTTGACAAAATTGATTGGTCTTTTAAAGTCTATACATGACTGGAGATGGAAACGTTTTGTGCACTGATGTATACAAAGTAACAGATTGTGTGTACATATACAGGAAGTGAAGTGGAAAAGCAGAGGTGCTCACCTGGACAATTCTTACTCTTAATGTTCTTTACCTGAAATAGTTGGCACTTGGCTATATAGGTATATAGTGTATACATATATACAATTTTATTTTTCCTTTTACTTTGTGTGATTGTAAACTATTAGCAATTACTTATTCATGAACTTTAGATTTATAGTTCTTTTATATAGTGTAATAAAATTGCTGTAAGGAGTATTTTTCCTTATAATTATTTATAAATCGAATGAATAAATGAATAAAAAATGAATAAAAAATGAATAAATGAAAAAATGAATAAATGAATAAAAAACAGTTACATGAGTGGGTTAATACTAAGTTTTATGATTAATTGTGCTTATTAATTGATTTTATAGATTAATTTATACACACATGAGCTATACTGTCCAGTCCTAGCTTTTTTGTGTTATAAATTCTTTCCATGTCAATAAATATAAATATAAATGTACATCATTTTTAATGGCATAGAATTCATGTTTTATGCATACATAAAAATCATAGTTAATCTCTCTATATATTGCTTTTAATGTTTTTCTTTTTATAACCTTTTTATAAACTTTTTTGTAATTCTTTATATATATTAAAACATAAAACTGATATATTCTTTTAAAAAAATTTTTAATGTTTATTTTAAAGAGAGAGAGAGAGAGAGAGCGAGAGCGAGAGCGAGCATGACTGGGGGAGGGGCAGAGAGAGAGGGAGACACAGAATCTGAAGCAGGCTCCAGGCTCTGAGCTGTCAGCACAGAGCCCAACACGGGGCTCGGACTCATGAACCATGAGATCATGACCTGAGCTGAAGTTGGACGCTTAACTGACTGAGCCACCCAGGCACCCCCAAAACTGGTACATTCTCGTAAAAGAAAGAATAAGAACTGAAAGCCCCTTTTTTATTTGCTTGCCGCCTATGAAATTTCACTCTTCTCCAAGGGTAAATAGTTTGCTGAGCAACCTTGCACTGGCATACCTTCAATGAGCATACAAACATATTTGTTTTTGTTTAATGTCAATGGGATCACTGTGTATAAGTTTGTACCTTGCTCATTTCATTTACATGGACATCTTTCCATGTCCAAACACAATAGACTTACCTTGTTCTTATATGAGCTTCATGGAATTCTGTACATAGATATTTCATAATTTATTTAGCCATCAAGATTTCTTCCAAAATTTACTGATGTGGACACTTTTTTTTTTTTTTTTGCATCCACACAGTCTACTTTGATATACAGACTCAGAGTAACGTTCACAGGTGACTATATGATTGAACACACTGCGACATGTATTTTAGTAGCATTTATATTTTGTTTCACTTAGGAGTTCAGCTCTATGTATTGAACTTACTGTGGAGAGCAGAAGCAGTTGGCTGAGCTAGGATGAAAGTTTGCAGAGAATTTGATCAAATAAGCAGAGCATAGGAGTTTCCTCGCATTTACCACATTTATCTAGTACATCCTTTAATAATCGTTTTAATTAACCTTCTCACTGAAAGCCCATTTGAGTCATGGAAGAGTTCTGGAAGAGTCATGGGTTTCCTACTGAAGGAAAACCATAGCAAATTGGCAGGGATGAAAAATGTAACAAGATTCAGTGAGACAAATATCTTTTGAATGATTGTTATTCCTTCCCCAAGGATCTTTCCACATGGCTGGAGATATGAGAGTAACATACATAAAGCTGATATGATAATGAACAACAGAAGTCATTGCGTAATGTTTCCTGCTGATTAATTTTGAACCTAGTCTTGTCTTGAGATGCTGGAAGTTTGAAGCACAGTTATTCTACTCTTGATGGCCCTCAGCGTATTTATCATCTTTTAGAGAAATAGCAATGTTAGGACTTATTTTCTGACCTTTGTTGATTTTTACTCTGTGAAAAGAAATGTATCAGTTCTTTCTAGGTAAGCTACTCAGTAATTAATGCTTGTTCAAATCTTTCTATTTTTCTTTTAAAAAAAAATTTTTTTTTAACGTTTACTTATTTTTGAGACAGAGAGAGACAGAGCATGAACGGGGGAGGGTCAGAGAGAGAGACACACACACAGAATCCGAAGCAGGCTCCAGGCTCCTAACTGTCAGCACAGAGCCCGACGTGGGGCTCGAACTCACGGACCGTGAGATCATGACCTGAGCCGAAGTCGGACCCTTAACCGACTGAGTCACCCAGGCGCCCCTCAAATCTTTCTATTCAATGCTTTTATCCTGGTGAAGAAGATCAGTAGGAATCTGGCATTTTAGTGGCTCAGATGACATTTTACAGTGAGTAGAAACAGGGCTTCTCTAGAAGTTGTATTAAGTACTTTTTGATGAGCTGAATGCAAGATCTCTCTGTTCTCTCTGCAGTTTTCTTCCCTCCTCTCTCATCCATAAGAATAAAGAGATATTTCATAGACAGAGGGCATTATTTTATTTCATGTAATAAGAATAGCCTTGTTAGGGCCAACTGCTTATTGTTTACTTATTTCTGGAAAGAATATAAATCAGCTATTTTAAAATTTAGGTCGTCCTTTTTGCCCAAAGTCTTCTAACATATTTGCCTTCTTGCCAGTGTTCAACTTATGTTTGGACATGTGTTTTTTTTTTTTTTTTTTTATGTTTGCCTGGTTTATTTAATCAAGTAAATTTATTTCCCTTTTAAAATATTTTTATTTTGTTTTTTAAAAATATTTTTATTTTTTATTTGAGAGAGAGAGAGAGAGAGAGAGAGAGAGGCAAAGGGAGAGAGAGAATTTCAAGCAAGCTCCACACTCAGCATGGAGACCTACGCAAAGCTCTATCCCACAACCCTGGTATCATGACCTGACCTGAAATCAAGAGTTGTACGGATGCTCAACCGACCAAGCCACCCAGTTGCTGCCACCCCCATTCCCCCCCCCGCCCCAGCCCAAATTTTATTTTAAATTCTAGTATCATTAACATATGTTTGCCTAAACTTTAATTTTTATTCTCCACAGCAGAGCCAGTCATTGGTGATACTTCAGCTTCAAGAATGGTAGAACATTTGATGGATTCCTGCCTCTTCTAACTTTTTAAAAAATTTTTTTAATTGAAGTTGCATTTTAATTGTAGAAAACTTTGGATGAGGTTTATTTCAGGAGGGAAATGAAATAATCTCTACTCTTGCCACTGAAAGCTCTCTAATCATTAAGACTATGTTAGTGTATTTATTTCATCTTTTTTACTCTTGAGTTTTTATGCCATAAACCTGGATTCATATTGTTTTTCCTTTTTTTTAAAAATTTTATTTATTTAAATTCAAGTTAGTTAATATACAGTGCAGTATTGGTTTCAGGACCAGAACCCAATGATTCGTCACTTACATATAATACCCAGGCCCGACAAATTCTTTCCTTAATGCCCATCACCCACATCCCATTCCCCCACCTATCTCCCCTCTGGCAGGCCCTAGTTTGTTCTCTGTATTTAAGTCTCTTATGGTTTGCCTCCTTCTCTGGTTTTATCTTAGTTTTCTTTCCCTTCCCCTATGTTTATCTGTTGTGTTGCTTAAATTCGACATATGAGTGAATTCATATGATATTTGTCTTTCTCTGCCTGAGTTATTTCACTTAGCATAATACATTCTAGTTCCATCCACATTGTTGCAAATGGCAAGATTTCATTCTTTTTGATTGCTGAGTAGTATTTTGTTATATATATTCACATCTTCTTTATCCATTCATCAGTTGATGGATATTTGTATTAATTGTTTTAAGATCTTTTTCCTCACTTAACAATATCATGAGTATTTACTAAGTCAATAAATGTTCTACTGTATATAATTCTGAATGATTATAGAGTATTTTATGATATAGCTCTATTGGTGGAATTTTTTCTAATATTTTGCTTTTAAAAATTCTGTGGTCAGATTAAAATGTGTATGGATCTACAAAAGATCCTGAGTAGCCAGCAGTCTTGAAAAAGAAGAACAAAGCTAGGAGTATCATACTTTCTGATTTCAAACTACATTAGAAATCTATAGTAATGAAAACCATATGTCATGGGCATAAAAATAGATACATAGATCAATGGAACAAAATAGAGACTCAGAAATTAATTTATGACAAAGGAGCCACGGATGCGACTGACGAAAGGATAGTCTCTTCAATAAGTAGTGTTGGAAAAACTGATTGTCAGATGCAAAAAAATGTCTTATACCATACAAAAATCAACTCCAAATGGATAAAGACTTGACTGTAAGACCTGAAACCATAAAACTCCTAGAAGAAAACATAGGATATAAGTTCTTTGATAGAAGTGTTGGCAATGATTTTTTGGATTTGACACCAAGAGGAAAGGCAACAAAGCAAAAATAAACAAGAGACATACAGTACTGTATAAGTTTAAAGTGTACCGCATAAATTATTTGACTTACATATTTTATGTAATGCTATACTATTAAATGATATATTATGATATATTGATATGATATAAATGATGTATTATGATATATTATGATATATTCATATACTATGAATGATATATTATGAAATGATTACTAAAATAAGTTTAATTGACATCTGTCGTCTCATATAGATGCACAAAAAATAAAAACAAAACTTTTTTTCCTTGTGATGAGAACTCAGGATCTGTTCTCCTAACAATTTTCAAATATAATTTCTTAATAAAAATAGAAACAAAAAAGAGAACATTTTAGCACCACAAAAATCAGAAGAGAAAGAGAAATACTAGAAATTTTATACTCAAAACAAAGTTGCTTAATGAGCAAAAGTGAGCATTAGTAAGAGTAGTGGAGAGTAGCTAGCATACATTTTTCTTTTTGAGAAAATGATGACCATCCAGATTTATTTGTGACATTTTTGATAAACTCTGGAACTCATTTTATTTTTGTTCTCAAATTATATCTTGTTGTCCAAGCACCATTTATAATTTGTTTTTTTAAATTTGGAATGCCACTTTTCTCATTTGCTAAATTCCTATATAGTCATTAATTTGTTCTTAGGCCCTATTCCTTGTCCTTGGTTTATTTGTCTATAAATATTGTATCTATAAGGAGTGCCAATACCATATTTGAAAAAGTTAACATATAGTATGTTTTGATGTGTGGGAGGGCTAACCATTCTTCATTGCTCTTGTTTGAAAAAATTTATAGCTTAAAAAAAATAACAACAAAAAAAGGGGTGCCTGGGTGGCTCATTCGGTTAAGCTCACAGTTTGTGAGTTCAAGCCCTACATTAGGCCCTGCTTTGACAGCTCAGAGCCTGGAGCCTGCTTCGGATACTCTGTCTCCCTCTCTCTGCCTGTTACCCACTCATGTTCTGTCTCTGTCTCTCAAAAATGAATAAACGTTAAAAAAATAAAAAATGTGTGGCTTATTTTTGCTGTTTTTCACTTCTGACTCGTTAAATTTTTTTTTTTTACATTTATTCTTTTTTGAGAGACAGAGAGAGAGACATGAATATGAGCGGGGGAGGGGCAGAGAGAGATAGAGACACAGAATCCAAAGCTGGTTCTAGTCTCTGAGCTGTCAGCACAGAGCCCGACGTGGGGCTCGAACCCTCGGGCTGTGAGATCATTACCTTAGGAACGCTCAACCGACTGAGCCACCCAGGTGCCCCACTTCTGCCTCAAGTTTAAAAAATAGTTTATTGAGTTCCATGAAAAAAATCAAACTAGAATTTTGTTTGGCATTGTATTAAATCTATAGATTATTTTACTGATGGATTGATTTTTTAATTTATTAATATGAAATTTATTGTCAAATTCATTTTCATACAACACCCAGTGCTCATTCCAACAGGTGACCTCCTCAGTTCCCATCACCCACTTTCCCCTCCCTCCCACCCCCCATCAACCCTCAGTTTGTTCTCAGTTTTCAAGAGTCTCTTATGGTTTGCCTCCTTCCGTCTAACTTTTTTTTTTCCTTCCCCTCCCCCATGGTCTTCTGTTAAGTTTCTCAGGATCCACATAAGAATGAAAACATGGTATCTGTCTTTGTCTGTATGACTTATTTCACTTAGCGTAACACTGTCCAGTTCCATCCACGTTGGTACAAAAGGCCATATTTCATTCTTTCTCATTGCCAAGTAGTATTCCATTGTATATATAAACCACAACTTCTTTATCCATTCATCAGTTGATGGGACATTTAGGTTCTTTCCATAATTCGGCTATTGTTGAGAGTGCTGCTATAAACATTGGGGTACAAGTGCCCCTATGCCTCAGCACTCCTGTATCCCTTGGGTAAATTCCTAGCAGTGCTATTGCTGGGTCATAGGGTAGATTCTATAGATTATTTTAGTGCATAACTGACATGTTTATTATATTGATTCTTCCCATCCAGGAATATAATACGTCTCACTATTTATTTAGGTGAACTTTCATGTCGTTTAGTACAAATTGTACTTTCTATCTCTTTTAGTTATTAATTTGTTGGTTAGATCCTCCCTACCTCCTTCCTTTTTTTTTTTCTCTTTCTCCCCCTCCCCTCCCAGCTCCTCTCTCCCCTCCATCTCTTCCTCCTCCCGCTCTCTCCTTTCCTTCCTTCCTTCCTTCCTTCCTTCCTTCCTTCCTTCCTTCCTTCCTTCCCTTTATGTGCTAAGCACCCTGGTGGATGGTATGGATACAGTGGTGAGTCAAATATAGAGATCTGTGGCCTCATTAAATTTGGAGAGAGAAACATTAAGTAGATAATCATAAAAATAGGTTTAAAATCACAAGTGCTATTAAGGAAAAGATGCCATGTTAATGACGATCTGTTTTAAGGGTATATTGCTTTGGTAACTATTGTGAATCGAATCTTTGTTTTATTACATTAAAATTTTGGGGGGTAGATGAAGGGAAGGCTGGGTATATAATGCTTTTTTTTTTTTTTCCCTGTTACACAGGAGATATTCTGCTTTTCTGGTTTCCACTGGTGTTAAGTTAGTTTTCAGTCTAGCTGTTATTCTTTTGCTAATCAGTCTGTTCTCTCCATTGCTTTTAAGAGAGTCTTTGTCTTTGTGTCCTGCAGTTTCTCTATTGGGTATCTAAGGGGGGATTTATTTTTACTTCTCCTAATTAGAATTTATTTGGCTTAAAACTAGATTTTAGGATTGGTGCCTTTCAACAGTTCAGGAAAGACCTCTGTCATTATTTGAGTATTGCCTCTTCCATATTCTCTCCAGTGTCTCCTAATGGAAATCCAACTAGGTATATATTGGCCCATCTTCCTCTATTGTTTATGTCTCTTAAGTTCACTTGCATTTCTGTCTCTGTGTTTCTCATTAGTGCATTTTAGATTATTTCTTTATTTTCTTGTTTCCTAAATCACTGCTATTTAGAGACTAATTTCTATTGAAACTACTTTTGGAGTTCTGTTAACTTTGTTAAGTCTAATTATTATATTTTTATTTTTCAAAGTTTATTAAAAAATCTTCTTGGTCATTGATAGTCCCTTAAGCACATTTTTACTATCTGTTTTTATTTCTTTAAATATAAAATATAGTATTTTTATATTCTCTGTTTATAATTTTAGTATATGAAGTCTTCATTGTTCTGATTGTGTTCTCTATTTTTGCTGTCTTTTGCTCTTATTGCCTTCAATTCCTTGTATATTGTGATTTTGCCTGTGAGGTCATATTCTTTGGAACTTTATCCATGGGAATGATTGGTGTGTTCATTCAGAGATTTCAGTTTTCTTTTGTCAGGTACTTGGTTGTTCTGTTAACCCAGGATCCCTTTATACTAAATTCATAGATTAAGGCTTCTTGGGCAAGCCAATAGAGTGAATTTGGTCTGAAAACCCACATTAAGATCAGGCTGGGGGTTATGAATTCTTAGGAGAGATTTTTTTTTTCCTTCATCTGATTCCAAGTTTTTAGATGTGCATTTTATTTTGCTTTCTCTTTGGCTTGAGGGGGAATGCTATTTCTAAGTTCTCCTTACATGGAGGGTAGAGCCCTGTGTGGTTTTAGCTTTCTACTGCAGGGAGGGAGATAATGTACAGGATCAATTAGATTCCCTACATAGAGTCGGCCCCAAGGTTTTTCTCCTTTACCATATGTCATTTGAGACCTTGAAAACTGAAGCTGAAAGTTATCTAGTTTAGGAAAATGCCCACAGGCTCTGTTTACCTTTTTCGGTTCTCACTTTCATTTACTGTTTGGCTTCTGAATTTTATTTCCTTTTTCTTTGTTTCTTTCTTTTTCTTTTTTTTTTTTTTTTTGGGCAGCGTATTGATGTGCTTAAAAATACTGTTTTAACAAACGTTTTATTCAATAATTTAATGGGAAAATCAGGGTTTTATCTGTTACTCTCATATACTTACTTAATAATTTAATTTTATTTATCTTTGCAAGCAGTTCTTTTGTAAATAAGACAAGAGTGAAGGAAGATACTATATCAAAGAAACAGCAAGTGGTTATATCAAGCTTTGTCTGCCAAAGTGAAATAATTGACATTTTGTATTTAAATGTGATGAAAGTTATAAGCGTACAAAGTGCAGTTGTGATAATAGGCCATATTGAATTTGTAATCACAGAGGGATTTAGAGATTATGTCATTAGAGTATTACTTTTTGCTTAGTTTTCACTTGGAGGAAAAAGACTAGAGATAAGATTTATAGGGTTGTGTTCCTGTCCCGCTACTTCTCAGCTGTACGTCCCTAACAAATCATTGAACTTTCTTGAGCCTTTAGTCTGTCCACAGTGACATGAGAAGGATAGTTCTTGACCTTCCCTAGTTACAGAATAGTTGCTAAAGTTGGATATACTAATTATCTATGTGTCAGCACTTGTAAACTGCTATCATTGTTGATTTTGAAGTTTTTAATTTGCTCCTATTAATTTAATGAGATTTCTATGAGAGGTCATCAATGAATTCATACACTGCTTCCTTTTTTCCATATAACCTCTTGAAACCCTCAATTCTTTATCTTTCTTTGTTTAATATCCTCTTTGTATGATGTTATAGTTCAGTTAACCTTTAGAGTATAGAGCAGAAACCAAGAAATTTGAAAGCTGGTTTAGAAAGATTTATTGAAATACTCAGTGTTACCTAGTTATACATCTCTTTCATGTTCATATCAGATGGCGTTATATTCCAGTGTTTTAGGGCATAGAGTAAAAATTAGTCTTTGATAAAAAAAATAGTAAGAGCATGCAATATCCAGTCAATGTTGGGAAGATTTTTAAAAAGTCAATTGCCTTTTGATAGGATTAGATTCTTTTCTACTTGTCAGCAGAGGGAGCCTTTGCCTCACTTATGGATTCCAGAAGCCTGATAGTGGTGAGATTATAAAAAGCCAAAATGTCTTTGGAAAACGCTTGTTTCCTCACCTAGGTCTTAATAGGTTTTGGAACAAGTTTTT
This sequence comes from Lynx rufus, assembly GCF_022079265.1. Lineage (NCBI taxonomy): Eukaryota > Metazoa > Chordata > Mammalia > Carnivora > Felidae > Lynx > Lynx rufus. The sequence continues at coordinate 124,745,951 of NW_025814856.1, forward strand.
CCTTTGTTCTTGTAAAGGAAAAACTTTCTGTGCTTGTTTTTCTGAGTTCTTTACAATAGCGCCTGTTAAGTGCTAGTGTGGGAAGTTCTTTAAAAATGGTTAATGCTTGGATAAAATAGTCGTTCTCAAGTACTATCCTGTGTTAAAGTTTTGAATGATTTTAAGGCAATGAGAAAAATAGCTAATGAACTAAATTTTTTTTTTTTTTAATTAATTTTGGGACAGAGAGAGACAGAGCATGAATGGGGGAGGGGCAGAGAGAGAGGGAGACACAGAATCGGAAACAGAGTCCAGGCTCCGAGCCATCAGCCCAGAGCCCGACGCGGGGCTCGAACTCACGGACCGCGAGATCGTGACCTGGCTGAAGTCGGACGCTTAACCGACTGCGCCACCCAGGCGCCCCCTAAATTTTTTATAAAGCTAAAAAAATTGCTCAGTTAAAGGCTGTACTTAGTGCTAACATTTTCTCATTTTGTACCTCCTACTTATTTGTATTATATTGTCTTTTTAAAAAAATTTTTAATGTTTATTTATTATTATTGAGAGACAGAGACAGAGCATGAGCAGGGGAGGGGCAGAGAGAAGAGGAGAGACAGAATCTGAAGCAGGCTCCAGGCTCTGCACTGTCAGCACAGAGCCCGATGCAGGGCTCAAACTCACAAACCGCAAGCTGAAGTCGGATGCTTAACCGACTGAGCCATCCAGGTGCCCCTGTATTGTCTTAATAGAAAAATGTTCGTGATAACAGTCTCTGTTTTTAAAAATATCTTCTGATTGGGCAGTTCACAAGGTTGACAATCTATGATGATCAGTGAAATTCAAGAACCTGGAATCACTGTTTTTAGCAAGTAGTTTCACAAATAGAGATTGGAATTTCTGAACTGAACCATTTCCAACTTCCTGGTCACCTTTTGTTCTAACTTTCCCCTGAGATGTTTTCTACCCTTTTGTATCTAGGAAGTGAGACTTAATGGCTAAACTATCTGAGATACAAGTAAGTGTAGATACTAAGGAAAGTTAGTTTTTTAAAAAAATTATTATTATTATTTTTTAGCATGCAAATTTTGGGATTAAGACTGGCATAATTCCTACCATGTTCCAGATACTAAACTGGGTATTTGGCATATGTCCCCTTTAATATTCATAGCAACCCAATGAGGTACAGAGGTTTGTGATAAGGTTTATTTTGCATTTGAAGAAACAGACTGAATTAAGCAAAGTAGTCAAAGCCACATATCTAGGTTGTGTCAGAGTCAGGATCCAAAACCTTATCATTTTTTTGTTGTTGTTGTTGTTCAAAATCATTGCTCTTTCCACTATATATTAATACTTTAATCTGCATTTGATACTTTTTCCAATTTGTTGTTTTATGGTATACAATCCTGCTCTGGGAATAGGGAATAGCCAGAGAGTCTCCTATTTACTATCCTTTTTTGGGTACTTTTCCTCTGGTAACAATCCCTTGTTTCATATTACCCAGAAAAAGACTTTGTACACAGAATTCTAATAATTACTAAAACTTTAGGGCTTAATCTGTGTATGTTTTTGAAGTTAGAGATTTATGAAATACTGATGGATCCAAAGATCATTCTATTCCTTTGGTATCCTCTTTGGGCTTCCCCAGTTCTCTATGGTTGAGTGTTTTTCACATTCATTTACATATTTTCCTTTTGGGGTCCTCTCAACCCTACCTTTATTTCCTGTGCCTTTCCATTAGAGTTTTCCTTTTTTTTTTTTTAAGTGTGTTTGTTTATTTATTTAGGGAGAATGTGCACGTGTGCACAAGCAGGGAAGGGGCGGAGAGAGAGGGAGAGAGAGAATCCCAAGCAGGCTCTGCTCTAACAGTGCACTATTAGTGCAGAGTCTGACTTGGGGCTTGAACCCAAAACTGTGAGATTATGATCTGAGCTGAAATCAAGAGTCAGGTGCCTGACTGAGCCACCCAGGCACCCCTAGAGTTTCTCTTTCTTAGGAGCTAAGTTATCCTTAACCTTTTCTCTTTCTTCAATATTTCTTAGTATATCTAATGTTGGACATACAATGAGTACTGTGATTTTTTACCATAGTACTAAGACCTAAAATAATTTAGAATTCTGGGGGCACCTGGGTGGTTCAGTTGGTCAAGCATCCGATTTCAGCTCAGGTCATGATCTCACAGTTTGTGAATTTGAGACCTGCATCGGGCTCTGTGCTGACAGTGCAGAGCCTGGAGTCTACTTCAGATTCTGTGTCTCCCTCTCTCTGCCCCTACCCTGTTCATGCTCTGTCTCTCTCTCTCAACATAAATAAACACTAAAAAAATAAAAAAAATAATTTAGAATTCCAATTATTATTATTTATTTAAATATTTATTTATTTTGAGGAAGAGAGTGTGCAAACGGGAGAGGGGCAGAGAGAGGGAGAGAGTGTGAGAATCCCAAGCAGGCTTCGCACATCAGCATAGACCCCGATGTGGGGCTCGACCCCATGAACTGCGAGATTACGGCTTGAGCCGAAACCAAGAGTCAGACGCTTAACCGACTGAGCCACTCAGGTGCCCCTAGAATTCCAATTATTAAATGTCACATATTAAAACTATTTCAGGGCCTTTACTATACCATTTTTACTTTGGCACCATTCATTCATTCATTCAAATATTTATTGAGCTGTTGAGCTGTACTATATACTAGGGACTGTTTGGGGTAGGGAGATGTGGTAAATAATGCATACTGCCAGATCTTAAGGTGTTTTCTTGTGAATACGGTGATATTGTTAAATATCTTGGCCCACTTGAGGATCATTGGCATTCTGGTACCTAGTACTACAGTCTGACATGGGTTTTTAATTTTGTGATGGTTTAGTTGATTTGAACAGATGTTTTGGGTCCCAACATATAAGGGATTAGTCTCAATACTGTGAACTAGATAATGAAAGTAAAATATCTTCAAGAATTTTATGCTTCGTTTATGGAAGTTTGATATGGGAGGGAGAGATGCCAAATTTCACCATATCACCAGGAAAAATCTTGTTAGTACTAATAGTGAGTGATGCAGAATGTACTGAGGATAGAGGGAGACTGGGTTATTTATGCCTAGAAGGGATTGGAGAAGGCCTCAAAGTGATGGGGATGTGTCCTGAGATAGAGGAGGTGTAGAAGGATTTTGTGATGTTAAGGAAGAGAGTGACACCTGAGATTAATTGAACTACACTAACAAATGCATAAGGACATTTAGGGCAGGCTTATGTTACCTGAAGCGTTTGGTGGTTGGGACTGGATGAGAGGGAGTAGTCAAAGTTCATTTGGCAGACACATTAAAGAGTTTTTTGGATTTCCTGCTTTTTAATTTATACTTATTTCTGGAGACACTGGAGTACCTTTGAAGCTTTTGAATGGGTTGATAACATGATTGTATATGTATATTAAGATGATGGCTTTGGTATATTTGTTTTTATGAGTTTTATTAAAGATAAGGTATTTTAGCTGCTTCTTTTAGAAGAATCCAAGGAAATTTATTAGACCAAACAATGGTTAAATGGCACATCAAACTTTGTGATAAGAATTGACAGTTCAGGAAATTTAAAGTTACCATTGTCTTTATCCCTAATTCTTTTTTATTTACTTTTTAAAAATTGTATGAGTTTAGATGAAGCTGAACCTCAGCTGGGAATTTCTTGCCTTTAGTTATTTTTTTCACAACCTAATTTAATTGGCTTGACTGACTCTAGTGTAGACTATAGTTTTTTTGTTCTTTCTTTGGATACACTCATGATTTTAGGATTAAGAGAGTTAACAATATATAAAAAGCAAATGTTTAGCTTTTGGGGTTATTGCTTTATGGGATGGATAATATTGCAAATGAAGAATATTTGTACAAAATGAAGAGGTATTTAAAATGTTTTCTGTTTGTTAGTATTTTCTTTTGGTTTTGGTTTCCTATCATGACTGACAGGAATTGCCTTGAGACATCTACCTCACTTTGAAACTAGTTACTTAAAAATTTTATACCCCCAACATTATATTCTTTAAGGTTTTTTTTTTTTTTTTTAATGAGAGAGAAGAAAAGAATGCTGCTAAGAAGCATCCTGTATGACATCATCTGTCTTGTCTTTCTTATGTCACTCAGGGTAATCCTGCATAAAACATTAATAAAAGAGGTGAGGGAAGATTATAGATATGTGTGTGTTGGGGGAAGGATGCGGAGGCAGGGACAGTGCATTCCCAGATAGGGCTTTCTGGCACACTCATAATACGTTTCTTTTCTTTTCCTTTAAAAAAAAATTTTTTTTTAACATGTATTTGTTATTGAGAGACATAGAGACAGAGAGAGACAGAGCATGAGCATGGAAGGGGCAGAGAGAGGGGGAGACACAGAATCCGAAACAGGCTCCAGGCTCTGAGCTGTCAGCACAGAGACCGACGCAGGGCTCGAACTCACAAACCACGAGACCATGACCTGAGCTGAAGTTGGATGCTCAACCGACTGCGCCACCCAGGAGTCCTTCACACTCACAGTACATTTCTTTAGAGATTTTAATGTGAGGGAAATTGCTGTTTTGGGGAAAGTAAACTTAAAATAGGCAAAAAATCATCTTGAATAGCCAGTAGTTCACACAGACCTAAGCTTTGAAAGATTTTCCATAGTTTTTAAATTCTTAAAGACCCTTTGCTTTGACAAAAAGGATAATTTCCCGATTGAGTACTCCTTCTTATATTAAACTTGCCCTTTTTGCTCTGAAGCACCTTTTTCCTCTCAGCTTAAAGGTTTTTTTTCCACATGATTTGGTCTGTAAGGAAGAGGGCAATCCAATAATCTTACTTACTTACCACTTACTGAATGCTTATCAGGATCAGGTGCTATATATTTTCATTGTATTTTACCTTATAGCAACATCATATAATCTTTTCATACCACTACTTTACAGTAAGGAAACTGGCAGAGCTTTCAGGGCTAAAATAAGGATGCAGCAACTCTGGTCTCAAGTTGTGGTTGTGACTTTGCCATCAGTTCTGATGAGCATCCCTGCCGTATTCATCAGCAGTCTCCCTCCACTTAACACCCTCCCCCAGAGTTCACTGTTCTCACTCCTCTCCCAAGGTAGTTCTCTTATGATCCATGTGTTGTGCAGTGTGCCCTCTCTGCTTTTGTTTCTCTGATAGTCTGGCAAACTTTCTCAACCTGCAAGACCCAGGTGTTATCTCTGTTTTGAGGCTTTTCTTGATTCTTCCAGACGCTGTTAATCAAGTTGCATTGCCTGTTAACTTAGTCTAATACGCCTCTGTTCTTACATAATTATAATATTTAACTGGCTAACTCCCATATTCACTGACCTTTCTGAGGGTGGCAGCTGTGGCTCTCCTAGCATGTACTAGGTGTAACAGTGAATGTTTGTGGAATTTGTTCAATGAATGTGAGTTCTGGAGAATGTTATCAGACCTTTCATGATCATTACATTGGACAAAGTAATTCACCCAATATCTTATGCAAGTGATAATATAATGTTTAGGGCCTTCATTTAAACTCTAACATTGCATTCATATTGAATCCATCACATATAATGCTAATTTAACGAATGGTTGTAATTTCGTTATAATATGTTATTAAACTTGTTCACAGTTTAAGGGGAAAATTGTGATAAATAGCTTGGTCGAACACACACTAGTGGTCTTTGTAAGGCTATTAAAGTACCTATTAAAATGAGACACATTAAAATGTCAAAAGGCAAGTTCATAGGAAGAGTTAGTATGTAGACTCAACTTTTATTTTCTTGAGTCTTAAAGTAATTAGTCTCATGAAGTTATTTATTGGGGGAAACTCTTGAATAATAGTTGAGAATTTGTGTAATTTTTCCCTGGTACATATTTAAAAATATTAGCTATTTAGCTCAACACATGTGTTCTATTTGTTGATTTCCTCTGTTTGGTTAGGGCTTTAAATTTTATTTATTTATATATAACTAAGGTTTTAAACTTAGAATCTCCTTGAATATTACATTATTATCAGACACTAATTGCTTTTAGAATGCTCAAATAAAAAAATATGAGGGAGAAGGTAATAAGAAAGAAGCTAGCTATTCTTTCATTCAATTAATTGCCAATTATTAGTTATTAAGCATAATCAAATAGTATCATGTATTTCAAAATTATGGTAGTTTTATTTATATGATGATATGAATTAAAAAGTACAAAAATGCTTTAAGAAATAAAAAATAAAACAGGTTAAAATAAAAAAAAGTACAAAAATGATATTTAATGGTGAATTTAAAATCTTGCAAGCTCTAGGGGCTCCTGGGTGGCTCAGTCGGCTGAGTGTCTGACTTCAGCTCAGGTCATGATCTCACAGTTCGTGGGTTCGAGCCTCATGTCGGGCGCTGTGCTGACATCTCAGAGCCTGGAGCCTGCTTCAGATTCTGTGTCTCCCTCTCTTTCTGCCTCTCCCCTGCTCATACTCTGTCTCTCTCTGTCTCAAAAATAAACATTAAAATTTTTTTTTTTTTAAATCCTGCAAGCCCTAGAAATGCATCCACCATTTGTTTTTAGGTCAGTATCTGTTGAAATTCTACCCTTAACATTTTTATGTCCTTGCTCATAGCAAGCATGTTGTATGATTTTTGAGTTAGGTTTGCAATAAAGATTAATGAGTTAGTGTTTCAGTTTTTCTGTAACAACAACAACAAAAATTTTTCCGTGTGTGCATGTGTAAAAGGAGCAAGCGGAAGTTCCACAGACTGTTGGACTCTTCTGTTCTTATGTATCAGTCTCTTGATGTTTCCTGTCTGCCTTTTTGACTACCTATACAGCTGTTTTTCATGTGTTTTTCAGGCTTGGAGAAAGACCAAGTATTTTTGACAGCTGCACACTGAAGTGCAATATATGCTTGGCCACAGGTCACGTTTGCATTTCTTCACTTGTATTTTTACTCAATGTGTAAAAGAAATATGAGCATAGAGAGATTCAGAAAACATATAGCATGCTGAGTAATGGTAGTCTTCTTTTATGTATGCCATTCTACTTTGCTGTGTAGATTCCACAGGAAGAAAAAGACAGCAGAGAAATGGAGGAAATGGTGTTCAGGACTGCCCACCATGGGGCCCTTGTTGCTATAATAGTGAATGATGGAAAGTGCTCTGGGTCATGCATGGTAAAAAGAACTTGTGAGCATGGGGACACACACACACATGCATGCATGCATGCACACACAGTGCTACACACCACTTTAATGAATAGATTATAATTTAGTAGAGAAAACTGTTAATTAAACAGTCAGTTCAACATGTTTGTGCATCATGTTAAAGCCTTGGCTACATGATATTTTAACACCAGGAAATGAAACACAGTATTTATTGTGTTCATTTTGCAAGGCTGCCATAATAGAACTTTCGTGCCTCCATCTCCCCATCCCCACAGACACGAAATTTTTCTTTGCCTTTGAAAATGAAAAGAGAATGATTTTTAATACCCTTTCAAAATGATTTTGCTAAGTCCTTTCTCAACTCTTTCCCAGATCTCGCAAATAAGGTTTGAAATCACAATGGTTAGTTTTTTCTCATCATGGTTAAAGATCAATAGGATAAATATCCAGATTTTAAATTCTGATGAAATCTCCAACCTTCCTAATTATTTCAACTTTAAAAGCTATTTTATTTTTCTCTGTATAGTTAAGTCATCATTTTTGAGGAAGCATCATTAAGATATTGTCATCTTTTCAATCTACTGCTTGCTTTTATGTTTCATGCCCTGTTGGTAAAACTTGTTGCATTGCACTAGGTCAAGTCTAATTGCTTCTGCATCTTCTTCTAGTATGTTCCTTTTCCCTCCCCAAAACTTTCTCTACTCATACCTTTGAATGCTCTTCATTATCCCTATCCTTCTCAGTCTAGGGATACATCCTACCTCATGAAATCTTTCTCAGACTGTTCACTGTAATGAAGCTCTTTGATGGTCTGTAGTACTTAGTCTGTTTCACATCACTTCGATTTTATATGTTAGCTTATGTTAATTTTTAAAATGGATCTAGTGTGGTATAATGGAGCCTCCTCGGGAACATGTAAGATATAACAGAGTGAGATTTCATTTGAGTCCTAGCTCTGTCATTTTCTCACTCTCTGGCATGAGGCAAATTATTTAAGCTCTGTGGTTTTCAGTCTTCTCTTGTCAAATGGGACTGTTGTTCGCCATTTGGAGTTATTAAAGATTATAGCTAATTTGCTGGGTAAATGTTTAGTACAAAGGAAGGAATAGAACAGGTGCTCAGTAAATGTCAATAGTAATTTTTATTCCTGTTGTTCTATATTTCTTACAGCTCCTAATAGAATACTGAGCATGTGGTAAGGACTCTTTGAGTACAGTTCAGGGCTAGGTCATTTAAATAGCTCCTGAAATCCTATCGGTTTTATGAAGGCTTCCTGTTGGCTGTGTTTTATCAGAACTACAAAACTTTCATGGCTTCTCTGGACTGTTCTTTCTGTTCCCATTATCTGTAAGGGGAGCCTTTGGTATGTATTCTGAAGTGGCTTCCAAAGCAGCGATTTGAAGGATTTATTTATTTATTTTTGAGTAATGTTTTGGATTGATCCCTACATTTTTCTAAATATCAGCAGCCAGGATTGTAATAAATAAAGCATTTTTCACATACTTCAAATGCAGTATGTGAAACACATAGAATAAAATCTCAGCCAATCTGAACTTTAGATGAATAAATTATTTTGCCTAGCTTACTTCAGTTTAAGAGACATTTATTAGTGCATCTGTTATGTGCCAGGCATTTTATCGCTGTTGGATTTACAAAGATGAGTAAGACATGGCTCCTGCCTTTGCGTTTAGTTTAGGGTGAACAAGAAACACAAAAACAGATCATTTCAATTGATGATTAGTTGTAAGATGGAGGTGAGGATGGGATCACACGTGGAGGGTGGTTGAGGGGGAAAGAGATGAGCCTAATGTTGTGATGTCTCTCAGAGGACAAATGGGTTGATTGACTTGATTCAGGGACAGAGTGGCTCAAGGTGGCTTCAGTATTTATGGAATTTATTCCCTGAAATGTTCCCAGGTAGGTTTGGCTCCAAGTGAGACCTGATACTGTGGCTCAAACATGTCTTCCATGGCCTTCTCTTAATTGTTCCTTTGCAAAAGCCAAATGACCTCTGTGGTTTGAGACTTTTATCTTCCTCACATATTCCTCAGGGGGAAGAGTACGTTTTTCTCTAGTTCTAGCTAAACCCAGAAAGTTAATTTTAGCTGTAAATTATACCTATCTCTGAACCAATCACTGTGATTAGTGAGACACTAATTGGTAAGCCAGGGCCTATTGTCAAGCTTAGAATATAGTCAGTCTTCTTCATATCTCATGACTAGAGATAGGAAGAGAGGAGAATGGATGACCAAGAGGCTGCCAGCAGATGTTCATTACACCAGGAGAATAAATGTAAGAATTTTTTTGGGAAAGGTCATAATATAAGCAAAATCAAGGAACCATACACCATTATGATGTATGTGGGAATCAGCAGGTAGTTAAACATTAATACACATGTAGTATGAGACTTAGAAAATACTTATAAAGTTATAATGTGATGGAGTATTTGCCACCTGCTGGATTTAGTTTTCATCCATTACTTCATTTAATTCTCACAAAAGCTAACTAAGGTAGGTGTGCCATCTTGCAGATAGGGAGACTGAGCCGGGAGCCCACAGCTAATAATTGGTGGAGTTAGACTCAAAGCCCAGATTATCTGACTCTGGAGGCAGCCCATGTGGACATTGCAGTATAAACACTCTCTTCTATATTGCTAGAATTTCAGGAAATAAGACTTCATATAGTGCCATGCTAAGGAGCCAAGTTTTCTCTGGGTCTCAAGTTTTTTTCAAGCTCTAGCTCTTTGTTTTACCATGCTAAGGCAGTGGTTGTCAAACTTTAGCATGCATCAGATAGCCTCTAGGGCTTGGTAAAACCTAGAATTGCTGGACCCTATCACTAGAGTTTTTGATTTAGTAGAGCTAGAGAGGAGCCCTAAAATTTGCATTTCCAAGATGATGCTGATGCTGGTGGTCTTGGAACCCACATTATAAGGACTACTTCTTTTAGGTCTTTGGGAGTCTGAAGATTTGTAGTTCAGTGACATTCAACATACTGAAATGAATTCAAATTTTGTTGGCACTTCTACTTGGAAATACACATACTCTGACCTCATATTCTTTAATAATACAGACATCAAGAATACATTTTGGTTACAGTAATATTCGCCATCAAAGGTCAGAGTCATTGCATAAATTTTTTATTGATTGGATTTCTTTTGTCTCTTTGATTCCTTTTTTTTTTTTTTTGTCTCTCTGATTCTTGACTTATTAAGATTAAATTTATTGTTCTCCTCCCCGGTCCCACTCAATTCACTAATGTTCAGTTACCTCTCTGATTGTTAAGAAAGTGCATTTATATACAAAAGGTATATATTTAAATGCTGTATTTTGTTTGTCTATATTTTTATTGTGAAGAAATTTGAATTCCAGAAAAAGTAACATGAACACCATATTTCCACCATCTAGAGTCAATAGTTGTCAATGTATATATGCATGTGTATACACACACAGATGTTTTCTAACGAACCACTTAAAAGTAAGGTACAGATCTTGTGCTACTTCACTCATAAATATTATAGCATATATCTCCCAATAAAGAACGTTCTCTTTCATAATCATAATACCATGATCACACTTAAGGAACTTAACAGCCTAATTTTTTTTTTAACATGTGGTCATATTCCAATTTCCCCAGTTGTTCCAATGTCTTCTATACCTGGTTGTTTTTTGGTACCAGGATCCAATCAAATGAAACTAAATTTTAAGAGTCAGCAATGCTGATGGATCTTTAGGTTCAGGTAAGTTCTGTGTTATTTACAATACAGACATTTGAATGCATTAACAAAGATGCAAAATTAATGATGGTTTAAACAAGAAATAAGAAAGATAAGGAGATAAAGTGGTCCAGGGCTGTAGTGGGGGTTGGGAGGGGGAGGAGTCTGTTATCTTCAATATGTGGCTTCTTTCTGTGAGGCCAAGATAGCTATTCCAGCCCCACCGTCATGCTGGGAACAGCAGAGAGAAGTGTATACTCAGTCCTTTTAAGGGCATATCTGGATGTTGTACTTCTCACCTCTGCTCCTATCTCACTGGCAAGAACATAACCATATAATTATATCTATAAGAGGCTTGTATCTGAAATAGGAAAGTAAGCTTGTGTGCTGCATGACCATGTGTCTAGTGATAATTCAGGTATCAAAAGAATGGCTACTAGAGGAAACAGCATCTCTGGCACAAGTTTTTTTTTTTTTTTTTTTTTTTTGGCAAATGACTGAGCAATACCAAAGTATATTAAATCCATTTAATAACTCCTAATACCTTATAATACGACATTTCTCTTTTTCAGATGGATAGGGCTAGTAATTGCTCCTACTCGGAGCCCAGACTGAGCCCAGACTGTTAGTCTTTTTTGAGTTATTTGATATGTATTTTATAGATGTTTTGTCTGTTTCTAGGGCAGGAAACAATTCAATCAGTGAATGGTATTTTTCAATATTAGTATTTTTCATTTCTATTAGTAGTTAACACTGTGATTTGTGTACAACTTGTGCCTAATACATGTCTGTGGATTTGGTCTGTTGTGTTTAACTGATGTGTAAGTCATTTGAAAGTATGAGATTGACCTATGAAGAAGAGAAGTAGCCTCTGCTGAACAGTTTTATTTCTGATTTTGGAAAAAATGATATCTTACAAGGGTCATGATTTTTCTTAGAGGTTATCTATCTTGAGCTAGAGATTTTAGCATTATAGTAAATGAAAATAAGTATACTTAAAATTATAGACATCTGAATAATTTAAAAATTGGGAAATGTATATATACTGATATATAGTAATCTGATAGCTTTATCAGTTTGTAATTTAAAATTTAAGCTGCTTGTATTGACCCTGGGGATAAATTAACTATGACATATTTGTGATGGATAGTGATGAATGAAAACCATTATAAAAAGGTCACCTAATTTCCTCTAATTTTTCTTTAGGTCGAGATTTAATTTGTATCCAGTCTATGGACGGGATGCTGATGGTGTTTGAACAGGAAAGCTATGCTTTTGGGAGATTTCTCCCTGGTTCTCTTTTACCTGGCCCTCTTGCTTACAGTTCTCGTACTGATTCCTTCATTACTGTCTCTTCCTGTCGACAAGTGGAAAGTTACAAGTAAGTTTGGATGTTGAATCTTTGGAATCATGACTTTTGGTGTGTATATTGCTGATTATTTTTTTTTTTTTTTTACAAAAAGCTGAATATTAAAAAAAGACTAATTTCTTTGATAAAATTGTAATTGTGGTGATTTAGAGGATATCATTTATATGTTGTAAAATATTTGAAAGGCAGTATAGTGTAGAGATTGATAAAGGATTTGGAGAGAGGTCGACCTGAACTGGAATCCTCATTTTGCTATGAGCAGCTGTTTGATGGTCAGTGTCCTTATCCTGGCTGTAAAAGGGATAATAATGGCTATTTATTTATTTATTTATTTTGGCTTTTAAAGTTTTTCTTACAATTCCAGGTGGTTAACATACAGTATTATATTAGTTTCAGGTATATAATATAGTGATTCATCAATTCGTGCATCACCCAGTGCTCATCACAAGTGTACTCCTTAATCCCCATCACCTATTTAACCTGTCCCCCAACCTCATTCCCCTCTGGTAACCATCAGTTTGTTCTCTGTAATTAAGAGCCTGTTTCTTGATTTGTCTCTCTCTTTTTTCCCTCTGCTCATTTGTTTTGTTTCTTAAATTCTGCATATGAGTGAAGTTATATGGTATTTTGTCTTTCTCTGACTTATTTCACTTAGCATTTTACTTTTTAGCTCCATCCATGCCATTGCAAATGGCAAGATTCCGTTCTTTTTATTTTATTTTATTTTTTATTTTTTATTATTTAAAAAAATTTTTTTTTTTTCAACGTTTATTTATTTTTGGGACAGAGAGAGACAGAGCATGAACGGGGGAGGGGCAGAGAGAGAGGGAGACACAGAATCGGAAACAGGCTCCAGGCTCTGAGCCATCAGCCCAGAGCCCGACGCGGGGCTCGAACTCATGGACCGCGAGATTGTGACCTGGCTGAAGTCAGACGCTTAACCGACTGCGCCACCCAGGCGCCCTATTCCATTCTTTTTAATGGCTGAATAATATTCCATTGTACATCTCTCTCTATACACACACACACACATACATATATACATACTGTATCTTTTTTATTCATTCATCAAAAGATGAACACTTGGGCTGCTTCGATATCTTGTATATTGTAAATGATTCTGCTATAAACATAGGGTGTATGTATCCCTTTGCATTAGTGTCTTTGTATTCTTTGAGTAAATATCCAGTAGTATGATTGCTGGATCATAGCATAGTTCTATTTTTAACCTTTATAAATTTTTTTTGACTTTTTGAGAAACCTCCATACTGTTTTCCAGAGTGGCTGCTCCAGTTGGCATTCCCACCAACAGTGCAAGAGGGTACCTTTTGCTCCACATCCTTGTCAACACCTTTTGTTTATTGTGTTGTTGATTTTAGCCATTTTGATAGATGTGAGGTGATATTTCATTGTAGTTTTGATTTGCATTTCCCTGATGGTAAGTGATGATGAATATCTTTTCACATGTCTGTTGGCCATCTGTAGGTATTCTGTGGAGAAATGTCTGTTCACATCTTCTCATTTTGTAATTGGATTATTTGTTTTTTTGAAGGTTGAGTTTTATAAGTTCTTTATATATTTTGGATACTAAGCCTATCGTATATGTTATTTGCAAATACCTTCATCCGTTTTGTAGGTTGCCCTTTAGTTTGTTGATTGTTTCCTTTGCTGTGCAGAAGCTTTTTATTTCGATGTAGTCCCAATAGTTGACTTTTGCTATTGTTTCCTTTGCCTCAGGAGACATATCTAAAAAGAAGTTGCTACAGCTGATGTCAAAAAGGTTACTGCCTTTGTTCTCTTCTAGAATTTTTATGGTCTCAGTCCTCACATTTAGGTCTTTAGTCCATTTTGAATTTATTTCTGTGTATGATGTAAGAAAGTGGCCCAGTTTCTTTTGCATGTCACTCTCTAGTTTTCCCAACACTATTTGTTGAAGAGACTTTTTCCCATTGGACATTCTTTTCTGCTTTGTCAAAGATTAATTGCCCATGAAGTTGTGGGAATAATGGCTATTTTGACAAGCTTGTTAAAAGGATTGAATGTATGTCAAGTTGCCACCCCATAGAAAATGCTGATTAATTGTTGTGACTATCCCTGAATTAAAAATAATAGGGTACAGTATGAGTGAAAAAAGCCAGATACAAAGATGCGTATATGGAATGATTTTTATAAAAAATATGTGACATAGAAAGAATACTGGCAAGAAATACAAGTGTTATTATGAATATTTTTAAAAGAATAATTCATAGTAGAAATGAAGTACGAAAATGACCGTATGAAAACCAATGATCGTTTTTGCTAGAAATTCTTACTGATTTGGGGGAACTGTGTTGGAGAGAGACTTTTGTCTCCTCTACCAGCTAAATTTCAATGAAAATCAAGATTTTGAGTTTTTGGAGGGTGTGTTTTTTGTTGGAAGGGAGAATAAGGAAACGAAAGTACAAATTCATGCTGGGAAAAGAAACAGACTTGGAGGATTATGGTATCTTCAGTAACTTTATTGTTGTTATCGTACTGATGGCAATATTTAGAATTTAACATCTAGGCAACACTTCATTATAGATTTTCATTTTATTATTTTTGGTTGCATGATTTTTCCCAAGGAGGGAAGAAAATGTAAATTCATCAGGCAACAGCTATAAATTTTTGTCTACATGTTTCAATATTGTGCAAATAGCAAGTTAATGTACTATCCTGTTCATAAGTGGCAATCTACCTTTTGTGAATTATTGTCAAGGTTTCTTAGATTCAAAACTCTGAACATAAGCAAATGTTTGTGACTAAGCAGAAGTTAACTGATGGAGGTAGTATATCATTATATTATATTCCTTCTTTAACTTCTATGGCTCTTGTCCAAAGGGGACGAATGAATTGTGGCATTGCTACTGGTAAGAAATAAAATATACTTATTTTGAGAGGTTGAGAAAAATATCTGTATAATTCATTCAAGCCTGCCAGAGCTTAAGCAATATTGAGGAGATCTGCTTTTCAGTTTTCCACCCAGGTCTCTGCCTCAACTCCTGCCAAGTAGGGATACTGGCAGTGCTATGCTGGGGTCACAATACAAAGATTTGAATGCTCCATGACTTAGTCTTTGAAATATGTGCCTAGGAATTCATTTGGTAATAACTCCAGGAGTGACTGGATGAGGAAGCAATGTGTAGGTTTCCTTAATGTGTAAGTTTAATCTCAAAGAAGCTCACTCTCTTTGAACTATGGTAATTTACCAACATACCAATCTATTAAGTCTATCTCCATCTAGGACTAAAAATGCACACCATATCCATTATGTGGATCTTTTATAATGGTAAAAATGCATGGGATATGTGATTATTGTGAAATGATGACAATTAAGAGGATTTATAATGTTAAATAGTATATCACATTTATATATGCTTTCAAGTTTAATAGGTTAAATTAAATGATAATCACTGGTGCAATTTAGGATTGGAGGAAGCTTGAAAACTGTATGTTTGTTCTTTTGAGGCTTCATCTATTTATACTCAGTTAATAGAATGTAATCAGTTAATATGAAAGGCTTATAAGACATAATTTGTTTTCACTTTTGATACTGATATTTAATTACTTTAAAGCAAGCTCAATTATATTCAGATAGGAATAATGAAGGCTGTGAATCTCAAACTTTAGTCTGCATGAGGATCACGTGGTCAGCCTGTTACAAAATGCATGTTTATAGATTCACAATTGCCAGTACACTCGATTTTGATTTAGTAGTTTTGGAGATAAGACCCAGGAATCATCACTGCAAACACTTACTCTAGGTGATTCTAATTCAAGAATACACTTTGAGCATTGTTTTTCTTTTGAAGTGAGAGAATTGTTTGCTTTTTAAGGGGGGTGGAAGGGGCTTAGGTACCACCATTCTCTTAGCAATGTTTGTCTAAATTTTGGATTGTCTTTTTGGATTATCTCTTTTTCTTTCCTTTACTTGTCAGAGTTATTTAGTCAGTAAATCCTCATGCTTCTACTTTTTTCCCTTTTGTATTCAGCCTTTGCTTCCCATTTCCATGGGCATTCAGGCCTTTATTTCCTCACTTGGATTTCTGATTTTCTTCTGATCTAGACTTGGAAGGATCCTTCTCATAATCTACCCTTTTAAAATACCTCTTTAAGATAAGTTTTGTTTCCCATTAAAAAATTGAAAGCTTCATATCTTGACATTCAGTGATCTGTATGATCTGGTCACATTTTTCCTTCATTGATGTGGACATTCAGATTTGGAAGCGACTTTTAAAGTTAACTGGTTCAGTTATCCTCATTTTTTTCACCTCCTTGATATATTATTGCCAAAAACACTGATTTTTGCCAAATACCATATATTGCCTTCTTGTATTCTGCTGAAATATTCCAGAGTATGTCTTGCTTTATCAGATTCCTGAGAGCAGAATCTATCTTAAACATCTGTTCACTGACTGAATAAGTTAGTTCATTTATTCAATTATTCATTCAGCAAATATTTTTCTTTTTTTTTTAAATTTTTTTTTCAATGTTTATTTATTTTTGGGACAGAGAGAGACAGAGCATGAATGGGGGAGGGGCAGAGAGAGAGGGAGACACAGAATCGGAAACAGGCTCCAGGCTCTGAGCCATCAGCCCAGAGCCCGACGCGGGGCTCGAACTCACGGACCGCGAGATCGTGACCTGGCTGAAGTCGGACGCTTAGCCGACTGCGCCACCCAGGCGCCCCTCAGCAAATATTTTTCAAGAGGCTTCTTTGTGTCAAACACTATGCCAACTACCAGAAATGCAGAGTCAGATCAGAGCTCTCTCTTGTCTTCAAACAGTATGCAAGCAAGTGTGGGAGGTGGCAAGTCAATCAACTGAGTTTACTGTGATAGAGGCTCTAGTGAGCTGTGCATAGGATACTGAGGAGGCCTAGAGGTGGGACCTCTCAGTAGGAGTTCAGTGGAGGGAGGTTCCCTGAAGAAGTATACCTATGATGAACTTTATTTTCTCCTTGTCTTTGCTACACATCTTTCGCCACACTCCTACATGTACCTAGTACATTGCTAAGTAGATGAGAGGCTTTAGATAAGTGTTTTAAAATGTACTTGTAGTTAGACCAATGGAAGAGAATAGAAACGACAGAACTAGACCCACAAAAGTATGGCCAACTCATCTTTGACAAAGCAGGAATGAATATCCAATGGAAAAAAGACAGTCTCTTTAATAAATGGTGCTGGGAGAACTGGGCAGCAACATGCAGAAGAATGAAATTAGACCACTTTCTTACACCATTCACAAAAATAAACTCAAAATGGATAAAGGACCTGAATGTGAGACAGGAAACCATCAAAACACTAGAGGAGAAAGCAGGAAAAGACCTCTATGACCTTAGCCGCAGCAATTTCTTACTTGACACATCCCCAAAGGCAAGGGAATTAAAAGCAAAAATGAACTATTGGGACCTCATGAAGACAAAAAGCTTCTGCACAGCAAAGGAAACCATCAACAAAACTAAAAGGCAACCAACGGAATGGGAAAAGATATTTGCAAATGACATATCGGACAAAGGGCTAGTATCCAAAATCTATAAAGAGCTCACCAAACTCCACACCCAAAGAACAAATAATCCAGTGAAGAAATGGGCAGAAAACATGAATAGACACTTCTCTAAAGAAGACATCCAGATGGCCAACAGGCACATGAAAACATGCTCAACATCGCTCCTCATCAGGGAAATATAAATCAAAACCACACTCAGATATCACCTCATGCCAGTCAGAGTGGCTAAAATGAACAAATCAGGAGACTATAGATGCTGGAGAGGATGTGGAGAAACTGGAACCCTCTTGCACTGTCAGTGGGAATGCAAATTGGTGCAGCCACTCTGGAAAACAGTGTGGAGGTTCCTCAAAAAATTAAAAATAGGGGCGCCTGGGTGGCGCAGTCGGTTAAGCGTCCGACTTCAGCCAGGTCACGATCTCACGGTCCGTGAGTTCGAGCCCCGCGTCAGGCTCTGGGCTGATGGCTCAGAGCCTGGAGCCTGTTTCCGATTCTGTGTCTCCCTCTCTCTCTGCCCCTCCCTCGTTCATGCTCTGTCTCTCTCTGTCCCAAAAATAAATAAATGTTGAAAAAAAAAATTAAAAATAGACCTACCCTATGACCCAGCAATAGCACTGCTAGGAATTTACCCAAGGGATACAGGGGTATTGATGCATAGGGGCACTTGTACCCCAATGTTTATAGCAGCACTCTCAACAATAGCCAAATTGTGGAAAGAGCCTAAATGTCCATCAACTGATGAATGGATAAAGAAATTGTGGTTTATATACACAATGGAGTACTACTTGGCAATGAGAAAGAATGAAATATGGCCTTTTGTACCAACGTGGATGGAACTGGAGAGTGTGATGCTAAGTGAAATAAGCCATACAGAAAAAGACAGATACCATATGTTTTCACACTTATGTGGATCCTGAGAAACTTAACAGAAACCCATGGGGGAGGGGAAGGAAAAAAAATGAGGTTAGAGGGAGAGAGCCAGAGCATAAAAGACTCTTAAAAACTGAGAACAAACTGAGGGTTGATGGGGGGGTGGGAGGGAGGGAAGGGTAGGTGATGGGCATTGAAGAGGGCATCTTTTGGGATGAGCACTGGGTGTTGTATGGAAACCAATTTGACAATAAATTTCATACATTAAAAAAATGTACTTGTAGAGTTTAATTGGCAATATTATAGAAAGAATATTGTATTCTTCACTAGCCTTAGGCTCTGGCCAAATTGAAATGTTTGTTTTCCAGATATGTTTACGGCTTTTCTCTTTCTCCTCTTTTGCTCACGCTACACTCTGAAGTTTTTCCTTTCTTTTCTGTATATGGAAATTGTGTCCGTAAGCCTCCCCTCTCTCCTTCAGTTCTTTCCTGACCTAGCTGTAACACCTCTTTCTCAATTCGCGGAGTAGTTTTTCTGCTCTTTCCACAAGTAGTCATTACACTTTAACTGATATTACATATTTGCTTCTTTTTCTCATTGACAGGGCTGATGGCAGGGATTTTGTGACTCCTGTAATGCCTAGCATTGTACATTGCCAAACATAGATGTTTAACCATAACTTGACGAAGGAGTGAAAAGTTGTAAGGAAAGTTTCTATTTTGTTGCTGGTATCTTTCAATTAAAGTGATCCTGGCATAACTAAGAATGTTTTAGGTCTGTTTGTAATGAATTTAGTAATGCTCTGTATCCGGAGCTTCCATTTCTAGTAGAGTTCTCTGGGTTAAATATCAAGTTTCCAAAATCTCCTGGTACCTTTGAGGTATATGTTTCATTTGAAAATAAATGATTTTGGAGGGTTTACTTTTGTATTCTGTGACACCTCAATCCATATTTTAGTTACTTGCTGCTGGTTTTTACGATGTGGCATGGAAGAGCACTAAATTATATGGTTGAGTTTGTCATTGGTGCTCCACAGGATCTGCTAAGCCTTTGTGGCTATTCGGTCAAAAAGTGCTACCATTCATCTGGACTTGATGTATTTGTGATTAGTGCCTTTCTGTTGAGAAACACATAGGACACACTCTTTCGTGAAATCTTACTACACTGTGCCTGATTATTCTCTCAGCAGTCACAACAAGGGAATTTTATTCTTCAACTTCTATCACTGAACATTCAAGTGGTAAGAAAAAAAAACACCAAATGTTTTCTTTATTTTGAAATTTCCTATTCTGCCTGGAATTGTTTGGTTTTGGAAATAAGTTTCCATGTACATTATTGGTCACAGAAAGAGGATTTAGGGAAGAACTATAAAATAGATGGTATTGTAAGTTTGTCATCATCTAAATTTACTGTCAATTACGTTTAGTAATAAAATGCTCTTGTGAGTTGTCTTCCAGGAAGAGAAATGGTCTGGATTTGGAAATCAGGAGTCAATTTTGGCTGTGTCTCTGCCTGCTGTTTGATGTTAATGAGGCCACTTTAGGGGCTCACTTATTCCTGGATGAAATAATAATGCTTTGTAGTTCTATAAGAAGCTTCAAACAGCTCAAAAGCTTTGGATGTTTACGACAATCTCATTAATATCCATATCTTCCTCTAGTAGGTTGGTGTGTGCAGGAAATGAACCGCCTATGTAATTAATTGCCTGAGGTTGGATCTATAGCAGGCCCAGGTCTGGGCTGATGTTTTAGTCACCAATGCATACTATTTCTGATACTGTGAACTGGGAAGAGTAAAACAACCCTATATGAAGGTTGGAATGTGAGGTCTAATTATTTGGCACTGTTGGAGACTTAGGGATTTTGCAGGTCACTCTCAAATGGTATGGACATATTTGCTGAAACTGCCCATGGAATTTCTTAGCATGGTTTTACAAGGCTGAGATCTTTACCCTCCTACCTTTTTAGTCTCGTTTCCCATGACTCATTCCTCCCTGCCATGCATCTCTCCTAAACTCCTGTTGTGGCCTTTCATGTCTCTTTTACTGCATGCCTTTTCATGTGCTGTTGGCTTTGCCATAATGCCTTTACCCCTTTACCAGTATGATGGGTTTTCACTCATTCTTTAAAACCTAGCTTTCTTCTCCTGAACCTATATCAAAAACATACATATTTCCTCCATTCCAATTACTTGTGTCTGCCATCATGTTCCCATGGTACTATGTGTATATCTTCTATTATTGGCACAGGGCACTCTGAATTGTACTTATTTGTATATGAATCTCTACAACTACTTGGGAGGTCCTGATGGATACAGACCATATAATAGTTTTTTTCTTTGTCAGAGCTTAGATATATTAGATGTATTGGATCACTACTATATCTTTGCTAAATTGGTAAAATTCATATACATTAAGCTTTCATATTAACCATAGGACTGATTTTAATAAATACCTTGCAAGATCTGCCTTAATTCATAGTCATTCTGCATCCAACTGCAAGTAAAGGCTTTTTTTTCTTTACAAAGTATTCCTGATTGAGATAGTTTAAGAGTTAGTATATGACATTTGCATACCAGTGTACATTTCAATGCCTATTTAGGTATTCCATGTTGCTTTTATTCATTCAGGGCCCTGAGTTTTATACTTTCAGATATCTTTCTCTTAGACAGTATGAGATGTCCAGATATATCTACTGATTTTCCTCTTAGCTGCGGAAGAACAATGTAAGAGTTTTGATTCATAGGAAAGAAAGGAATTTGTGAGCCTAAACTTTCTTCATTTAGAGTAGGATTATTTCTTTAACAATATAACATTATATTATGGGAAATAGGGAATTTAAATTTTATTTGTTAAATTAATCATTTCTAGATCAAATGATATTTATAATTTTTTTAAAGTTTATTTATTTTGAGAGAGAGTGTGAGCAGGGTAGGGGCAGAGAGAACGGGGAGAGATAGAATCCCAAGCCCAGTGTTAGGCTTGAACTCAACGAATCGTGAGATCATGACCTGAGCTGAAATCAAGAGTCTGATGCTTAACTGACTGAGCCACCCAGGTGCCCTGTATAAATTGTTTTAAAGAATGCTTTGAGGGGCGCCTGGGTGGCGCAGTCGGTTAAGCGTCCGACTTCAGCCAGGTCACGATCTCGCGGTCCGTGGGTTCGAGCCCCGCATCAGGCTCTGGGCTGATGGCTCGGAGCCTGGAGCCTGTTTCCGATTCTGTGTCTCCCTCTCTCTCTGCCCCTCCCCCGTTCATGCTCTGTCTCTCTCTGTCCCAAAAATAAATAAACGTTGAAAAAAAAAATTTTTAAAAGAATGCTTTGAACCAAATGTTACTAATGAAATAAAAACTATAAAATACTTACAGAAAGTCATAATGTCTGTAATGCCCCCTATTGAGAACTTATTACATACCAGATAAACTACTAGGTGATTGATCTTTATATATGTGTAAATCTGTATCTGTCTGTCAATCTGTTGGGCACCTAATATATGCCAGTTACTGTACTAGGCACTAAATTATTTTTAAATTCTTTTATCCATGTTTGAGTTAGAGACTATTATTCCCATTTTATAGATGGGGAAGATAAGACATGGAGTAATTAATTTGCCAACTAGTAAGTGGCTTAGCTGGGGGTTAAACTCCGGTCTTCTGGGTTCCATAGAATATCTATTAACAGTTTCTACTACACCTGGCTGCTTTGAATTATTTACATTTTTTTCTATGTGAAGTTTTGGTGCCGGATCTTTCTTAGCTATTGTTGTTCGTCATATAAAATTCTAATGGAAATGCTTTGACCGTTGGCAGAGCTCTTTACCCAATATTGAATTTTAGGATATAGTTATAATTTCTTTATCATGACAGGTTTACATAGTCTCATGTCACAGTGTCATTCAAGAAGAATTCGATCTTAAATTTCAGTTTTTTAAAACCAAGAAAAAAGCAATTAATTTTTTTTTAATGTTTATATATTTTGAGAGAGAGAGAGAGAGAGAGACAGAGAGAGAGAGATACAGAGAGAGAGAGATACAGAGAGAGAGGGAGACACAGAATCCAAAGCAGGCTTGAACCCACGAACCACCAGTATCATGACCTGAGCTGAAGTCAGACACTTAACCCAGTGAGCCACCCAGGTGCCCCCCAGAAAAGCAGTTTGTAAAGTTTATAGATTATGTGATTTTAAAGTTTAAAATAACTTATGCTTTTTAACTGTAAAATCATTTATAATTATTCATGTCTTTCAAACAGGTACCAGGTGCTTGCTTTTGCAACGGATGCAGATAAAAGACAGGAGACTGAACAACAAAAACTTGGTTCTGGAAAAAGACTTGTTGTAAGGCCTTTTTTAATATATAAAAATTTCAGTAATATTGTATCTAATCACAGATTTTCTTCAGAATGCAGATTCTGGAAAGAAAATTTTAAAAAATATTTATTTTAGCTATTTTTCTTTTCTATGTTATGATTCTATCAATGGGAAAAAATTCAGTTGACTATTATTGAGCAATGGAGACACATGCCTGGCTGTGTCATAATTTATCAGATTTAAAAACAAAGTTTATTTATTTTGAGAGAGAGAGAAAGACTGAGAGAGTAAGGGAGGTACAGAAAGTTTATTTATTTTGAGAGAGAGAGAGAGAGAGGGTGAGACAGTGAGGGAGGGGCGAGAGAGAGAGGTAGAGAGAGAGAATCCCAAGCAGGCTCCCCTCTGTCAGCTCAGAGTCCAACAGAGGGCTTGAACTCACAAACTTTGAGATCATGACTTGAGCCTAAATTGAGAGTTGGGAGCTTAACTGACTGAGCCACCGAAGCACCCCATTTTTCAGATTATAAAGTTGCACTACTAGAATTATAAATGTCCAGATGGAGTTGCTTTTAACTGAAGTGTTTATAAACTAATGTAGGAAAAGGAGAAAAATTTAAAGAAACCTTTAATAGGCAAAAATATTGCTACTAGTAGGCGTGTGATTAAATATATAAGTAAAAGATAAAAATTCACAGCCCACAAAGATAAAATTGGCCAAATGACAAGGTGGAAGTTTGGCAACTTGAAAAATAGTTTGAGGAAAAATTGTAAATGGTAAATTCTCCATTTAATGAAAATTAGGGGATAAATGATGATAGGGAATTCTTTATCTGGAGAACCACCATCGACAGGAAGGCAAAACAGAAGGAACTGAAAGTTATGATGGAAACAGTAAAGTGAATTTGAAATGGCCACATATGAAAGAAACTACATGAAGAAATAATGTGGAATTTAGAATACCAAGGAAGTAAAAATATTAGAGAAAATCAATTTTCTATATTAGGATACAGAAATTAAGATAGGAAGGCAGGCCAACTTGAAGAGCCAAGAATGACATGAAAACATTTTCTTAATACTAATAAAAAGTGAAAGAGAGCACAACAAATACAAATATGGCATATTTTTTTCACAGAATTTGGAGGCACCATACTAATAATAGTTCAAGGATAGACTTTGGAGTCAGATCTTGAGAGCTGTATTTACTACTAATTTTGAGCAAGTTTATTAACCATGCTAAGCCTTAAGTTTCTTAGTTGCAAAATGGTGACGATACCTATTTTACAGTGTTGCCTTTGGAAATATATATATAATGCACTTAACAAAGATGTCTAGATGATGAAGATGACAATGATAATGATGATCAATTTGTCCTTGACCTCCTCCTCAATAGTAGTTGTCTTCCATTTGTCCCATATATTCTGCACTTCAGCCACACGGTCTTCTCTTGTTCTAAATATTCCATGGCTGTTCTTGATTCAAGGCTTCTGCACATAGTTTTTATTTAGTCTGGAATATCCTTTACTCATTTATTTGTACATGTTTATTGATACTACTCTGTGCCTTGCACTGAGAATGTGTTCTGAAAGCAATTACAGATGAGTGATTTTCCCATTCTCCTTTAATTAATGAATAGAGTAAGAAATAGCAGTAAAACTTCCTTTCGTTACACCACAGTCACTTGGCAGGACTGTGATGCCATGGAACATTAAGTATATTGCAGAGAAACAAAATTTATCCAGTGGAATGCTTCTAATAAGGTAGTTGTGGGAAGGCAGTTAAAAGCTGCCTATGTTAGAGCTACCTCTTAACTACTTGTTGATTTCTAATTTATTTCTTTTGTGGTCAGAGAAATACTTTGTATGACTTGGAATTCTTTCAGAGTTTTTGAGATTTGTTTTATGACCTAGAATATGATCTATCTTGGTAAATCTTCATTGAGCACCTGAAAAGAATGTCCTTTTTTTTTTTTTTTTTTTTTTTTTTTTTGCTGTTCTTGGGTGTTCTATAAATGTCAGTTAGTTAGATTGGATGATAGCATTGTTGAAATTTTCTATATCCTTGTTAATATTATGACTAATTTCTGTCAATTATTCAGGCAGGGATATTGAAATCTCTGACTGTAATTGTGGATTATCTGTTTCTCCTTGCATTTTTATCAGTTTTTTGCTTCATTTATTTGAAATCCTTTTATTAGGTACATAAGCATTTAGGATTGTTATGTCTCATGGTGAACATATCCCTTTTTCATAACCCTCTTTACCTTTTTGAAAATAACCCTCTTTACCTTTTTGCTCTGATAACATTCTTCTTTTAATTAGTGTTATTCTGATATGTTTCCATATTTTTACTTTTATCCAATTTGTGTCTTTGTACTGAAAATGCATTTCTTGTAAGCAGCACATAGTTGAGTCTTGCTTTTTTTGTTTAGTATGATATGCTCTGCTTTCTAATTTGTGTTTTAGACCATATACATTTCATGTGATTATTAATATGGATAAATTTAAGTTTGTCATCTGGCCATTTGCTATTTGTCCCATCTGTTTTTATTTCCATTTTCCTGTTTTTCTGCTTTCTTTTGGAGTTATTCAGTATTTTTTATGATTGCATTTTATCTTTGTTGGCTTATTAGCCATAACTCTTTGTTTTGTCATGTTAGGAGTTGCTTTAGAGTTTACAATATTTAACTTACCATGATCTACTCTCAGGTGATAGTATACTATTTCACATATAAGAGCCATACTTCTGTTTTTCAGCCTTTGTGCTAATTGTCATATGCTATATTTTTACATATACTATAAACTCCATATTACATTGTTACTATTTTTTGTTTAAATATTCAGTATCTTTTAGTGTGATTTAAATGAAAAGAATAATATATTTTTACCCATGCAGTTACCATTTCTGGTACTCTTCATTAAGTTATGGAGGCCATATTTCCACCACATTTCTTTCAATGTGAGTTCACTGGTAATGAATTCCTTCAGTTTTTCTGTGTCTCAAAAAATATTTTTGCCTTTTTGTTTGAAAATATATTTTTGGCATAAGATTTTAGTTTGACGGTATTTCCTTCCCTGGTATTTTAAGAGGTTGCTCCACTGTCTTCTTGCTTCCATTGTTTCTCATGGGAAATCTGCCTACATTCTTGTCTTTGCTTCTTTCTTCATCATATCTTTTCTGTGGCTGCTATTCAGATTTTCTCTTTTCATTTTTTTGAAGCAATTAGATTATGATGTGCTTTGTGTAGTTTTCTTTATTTTGTGCTTAGGATTTGTTGAGCTTCTTGTATCTGTGAATTTATAGTTTTCATGAAAAATAGAAAAAAAAATTTTTAAAAAATTTTTTTAATGTTTATTTATTTTTGACACAGAGAGAGACAGAGGATGAACAGGGGAGGGTCAGAGAGAGAGGGAGACACAGAATCCGAAACAGGCTCCGGGCTCTGAGCTGTCAGCACAGAGCCCGATGCGGGGCTCGAACCCAGGGACCGCGAGATCATGACCTGGGCTGAAGTTGGATGCTCAACCGACTGAGCCACCCAGGCGCCCCTAGAAAAAAAATGTTTTAAGAAAGAGAAAGAGAGCATGAATGGGAGAGGGGTAAAGGGAGAGAGGGAGAGAGAGAATCCCAAGCAGGCTCCGTGCTGAATGCAGAGCCTGATGTGGGACTGCATCCCATGACCCTGGGATCATGACATGAGCTGAAATCAAGAGTAGGTTGCTCAACTGAGCAAGCTACCCAGGCACCTTGAAAATTAGAAAATTATTGACTCTTAATTCTTCAGACTTTTTTTTTTTTTTGTCTTCCGTCTTTCTCTTCTCTGGGGACTGCAGCTACACATGCATTTAGGATACTTGAAGTTGTCCCACAGCTCACAGACTTTATTTTCTCTATTTTGTTTTGGATGACATGTACTGTTGTGTTTTCAAGACCAGTAATCTTTTTTCTGTATGTCTAACCTGGTATTAATTCCCATGGGTTCCATCTTTATAAGTTCAATTTGCTTTTTTTTTTTATTATATCTTCCGTGTCTCTACTTAACTTTTTGAAGATACAGAATACAGTATAGTTATAATAATTGTTTTAATGTCCTTGTTTTCTGATTCTAACACCTGCATCAGTTTTGAGTCAGTTTCAGTTGATTTATTTATCTCTTTTTTTGTAAATCATATTTTCTTATTTCTTTACATACCTGGTGATTTTTTATTAGATGAGAAATATAGTCATTTTACTTTTGAGTGCTGGATATTTTTGCATTCCTAGAACTCTTCTTGAGCTTAGGCCTGGGACACAGTTAAGATACTTGGACAGTTTGATCCTTTTGGGTTTTTAGATAGGACCAGAGCACTGCTCATTCTGGGGCTACTTATTCCCCACTCCTTAGGCAAAATGCTTCTGAGTGCCCTGCTCAGCTCCCTTTGAATTATGAGGTGTTCCAGTCTGGCTAGCAAACACAGGCAGTATTCCAGGCAGTATGAATGCTGGGCACTGTTACCTCTAATCCTTTTGGGTAGTTCTTTCCCTGGCTTTGGGTAGTTTTCTTACATGAATGTGCTGATAAGTACTCAGATGAATATTTGAGAGGATTCTTCACAGATGTCAAAGTTCTGTCCCTGTGCTGCTTTCTCCCCTTTGGCTTGCTGTCTTATGAACTCCAGCTGCTCTGGTTTCTCTGAACTCCCAGCATCCATATCCTTAATTCAGGGAGTTTGCTGGGCCTTGCTTGCATTGCTCCACCCTGCGCCATGGCCTGAAAACTCCTTCACGGATGGAACAGTCCTACTACTCACCTCATTTGTTTGGTCTTCAAAGGGTTGCTGTCCTTTGTGGTCTGATATTCAGTGCCTCGCAAGCTGTTGTTTCATATATTTTGTCCATGTTGTGTTGTTTCAGGTGTGATGGTAAAGTCTTTTCCTATTACTCTCTCTTGACTGGAAGTAGAAGAACTTTAAAATTATTATTCTTAGTAAACTTCTGTGTTTTTTGAGACTCATTCATTTAGAATGTGGTATATTTCTCTAAGGGGAGGTCACAGAGAGGGGCGCTCATACCTAGTGAATTGAAAGAATTTAATGGCTAGATGTCATCCTTCAGTCTCAGAAACTTGATTTGCCTGAATCCTGAATGAATCATCATCTCAGAATCAGGGACACATCAGCCCAAGTTACAGATAGTGATATTTAATGCTAGAATGCCAGCCTATTAAAATGCAATGAGGGGCACCTGGGTGGCTCAGTCAGTTAAACGTCTGACTCTTGATTTCAGGTCATGATCTCACGGTTTGTGAGATCGAGTTCTGTGTCAGACTCTGTGCTGACAGTGCAGAGCCTGCTTGGGATTCTCTCTCTCCCTCTCTCTCTGCCCCTTCCATGCTTGCTTTCTTTCTCCACCTCTCTCTGTCTCTCTCTCTTTCAAAATAAATAAATAAACTTAAAAAAATTAAAAAATAAAATAAAGTGTAATGAGAAGTGTGATTGTCACAGGACTGACATTTATGTTTTGTATACAGTGGAATCTTTTTATATAGATAAGTTACACTTGAATTTAACAGTAATGAAATGATTTCTTGGTGTTGAATCCTGATTAAGATCCAAGATAATCTTATTTTTTTTATATTTTTTTAACTTGTAGAAAATCCATTTGGATTTCATACTTTCTGCAGATATTTTAGTAAAGTAGATAAATATCTCAATGATATCTTGATGGCCAGAAATTTGTTTGTATCTTTAATGTGAGTTTTCATATCTCTTCTTTGATCCATTATTTGTTGATTATAACCTAACTTTGAGGACACTCTTATTTCCTCTCTGTCCACATGCTTTTGTGCAGCCATCTCACTGTTACTGCCATTTTCAGTATATGTCTGTCAGCTGATGCCTTTGCTCTTTTTTTTTTTTTCAATTAAAAAGCATTAATTGAGTGGGGACTGAATTCTGAAAAGTATGTTAACTTTAAATTCATTCCTTCATTACTTTAAGAAGCATTGTTTGAACATTGACCGTGTTCCAGAGATATGGAGTTACCCTGGTATAGTTCTTAAGGTGTTGAGGGTCCTGCCTAGGCAACTGGGACAGCTTGTTGGCTGCTCTGTGTGTGTGTGTGTGTGTGTGTGTGTGTGTGTATAGATAGATAGATTGATAGATTTTTAAATTGTCTTTATGGTAAAACATTATAGTTACATAAATATTGGTTAGGTTTTACTGCTTATTAAATTTGATTTGTAAAGTAAACACAATATGGAAATTTTTCTTATGGAAATTTTGCAGTGAAGCAGATAACTTCTTTATGTGTATTATTATTTTTTGAACAAGTCACGGTCCCTCCTTTTCTGTCATAGGATCTTTGTACAGCCAGCTCACTTTGCATAGGGCATTCTCCCACCCAATCCTCTGCCTGTCTTTTTTCTGCCTCCAGCTTTATTGAGGTATAATTGACAAATAAAAATTATATAAATTTATGATCTTTTGATATATGTACATTGTGAAATGATGACCACAATTAAGCTAATTAACATATCTATCACCTCACATAGTTCTGTTTTCTTTTATGGTAAGAACATTTAAGATCTATCTTAACAAATTTCAAGTATATGTACAAAACAGTACAGTAATATAACTATAGTCATTAGACTGTACATGAAGTCTCCAGAATTTATTCATTCTGTGTAACTGAAACTTTGTACCCTTTGACCATTCAGTATCTTCTCATTTACGTCTTCCCTCAGACCCTGGCAACCACCATTATACTCTCTGCTTTTATGAGCTTGTCTTTCAAATATATTTTTTTAAGTATTTATTTTATTTTTGAGAGAGAGAGAGAGAGAGAGAGAGAGAGAGAGACAGGGTGTGAGCAGGGGAGGGGCAGAGAGAGAGGGAGACATAGGATCCAAAGCAGGCTCCAAGCTCCAAGCTGTCAGCATAGACCCTGATGCTGGGTTCGAAGTCATGAACTATGAGATCATGACCTGAGCTGAAGTCTGCGCTTATCTAACTGAGCCACCCAGGTGCCCCTGAGTTTGTCTTTTTTAGATTCTGCATATAAGTGAGATCATGTAGTATTTGTTTTTCTGTGCCTGACTTATTTCACTTAGCATAATGCCTTCCAAGTCCATCCATTTTGTCACAAATGGCAGGATTTTCTTCTTTTGAAGACTGAATAATATTCCATTATATTATACACATTATATAGTATATTATATAGAATATCTCACACATTCTGTTTATTCGTTTGTTCATCAATGGACAATTTGGTTGATTCTATATCGTGGCTATTGTGAATAATGCTGCAATGAACATGGGATTGCAGTTATCTCTTTAATATTCTGTTTTCATTTCCTGTGACTATATGCCCAGAAGTAGGATTGCTGGATCATATACTAGTTTTTAATTTTTTGAGAAATCTCCCTATTGTTTTCCATAGTAGCCGTACCAATTTATATTCCCACCAACAGTGCAAAAGGGTTCCCTTTTCTCTACATCCTTGCCAACAAACTTGTTATCTCTTGTCTTTTTAATGATAGGCATTCTAACATGTGTGGGGTGATATCTCAAGGTGGTGGTTTTGATTTGCATTTCCTGATGATTTAGTGGTTGGGCATTTTTTCATATAATTGTTGGCCATTTGTATATCTTCTTTTGAGAAATCTGTTCATGTCTTTGCCTATTTTTAAATCAGGTTGTTTGTTTACTTGCTACTGAGTTGTCTAGTTCCTTATGTATTTTTAGGTGTTAACCCCTTATTGGATAGATGGTTTGCAAATATTTTCTACCATTCCATAGATTATCTCTTTACTTTGTTAATTGTTTCTTTTGCTGTGCGGGAACTTTTTAGCTTGATGCAATCCTTTTTGTCTATTTTTAGTTTTGTTGCCTGTGCTTTTGGGGTCATATCCAAAAATTCGTTGCCTAAAACAATGACAAAAAGCTTTTCCTTATGTTTTCTTCTAATGGTTTTACAGATTGAGGTCTTATGTTTAAATCTTTATCCATTTTTGAGTTGATTTTTGTATATGGTGTGAGATAAGGGTTCAATTTCATTCCTTTGCATGTGAATATCAAGTTTTCCCAATACCATTTTTTAAAAAAAGTATTTATTTATTTTTGGGAGAGCACAAGCTAGGGAGGAGTAGACAGAGGGAGACAGAGGATCTGAAGCTGGCACTGCACTGACAAGCTGACAGCAGCAAGCCCAATGTGCAGCTCAGATTCATGAGCCATGAGATCATGACCTGAGCAGAGATCAAGAGTCAGATCTTCAACTGAGTGAGCCACCCACTCCAGGTGCCCCTCCCCCACCACAACACCATTTATTAAAGAGACTGTCCTTAGTATGTGCTCTTGATACCTTTGTTGAAGATCAATTCATTGTAAATGCATTTATTTCTGGGCTCTGTTCTGTTGCATTGGTCTAGATTTTTTTTTTTTTTTAAATGCCAGCATGGTGCTATTTTGTTAAGTATAGCTTTGTAGTGTATTTGAAAATCAGGTAATTTAATAAATTTGATGCTTCCAGCTTTGTTCTTTTTGCTCAAGATTGCTTTGGCTATTTGGAGTCTTTTGTGGTTCTGTATGAATTTTAGGATTTTTTTTCTATTTTGTTGAAAAATACCATTGGGATTTTGATAGGGATTTGAATCTGTACATCACTTTGGGTAGGGTAGTATGGGCATTTTAATAATAGCAATTCTTCTAATTGATGAACATGGCATATCTTTCCATTTATTTGTTTTTCAATTTCTTTTATCAATTTTTTGCAGTTTTTGTTTTACACATCTTTTTATTTATTTTTTTTAACATTTATTTATTATTGAGAGACAGAGAGAGAGCACCAGAAGGAGAGGGGCAGAGAGATGGGGAGACACACATTCTAAAGCAGGCTCCAGGCTCTGAGCTGTCAGCACAGAGCCTGACGTGGGGCTCAAACCCATGAACCACAAGATCATGACCCGAGCCGAAGTCGGATGCTTTACCGATTGAGCCACCCAGGTGCCCCAAGTTTTGTTTTACACATCTTACACCTCTTTGGTTAAATTTGTATGAGTCTTTTTTTTCCCTGCCCCACTCCCCAAATTTATATGAGTATTTTTGAACCACTGAATAGCTTATATCATCTGGCAAAAGATGGGACAAAACCTGTTAGAGTATATAAAATATCAGAAATACGGTTATCGCAAAAAAAAAAAAAAAGGGAAGACTAGCCAATCTTTCTGTCTGCTTTGTTGCGAAGCAATTTCTTAATTGTATTGATATGAAAGTAACTGAAATGCTTTGTTTTTAGCAACTAAATTGATTTTAGCCTTTTCTTTGTAGGTGGATTGGACTCTAAATATTGGAGAGCAAGCCCTTGATATATGTATTGTCTCTTTCAATCAGTCAGCATCTTCTGTTTTTGTTCTTGGTGAGAGAAACTTTTTTTGCCTTAAGGATAACGGACAGATTCGATTCATGAAGAAACTTGATTGTAGCCCAAGTTGTTTTCTCCCATATTGCTCAGGTGTGTAGAAGTATTTTTCTTTTATCTTTTCCATATGTCAAGGCTAGTGATATACATCAGAAAAAGCCTAATTCACACGCATATATTTTAAACATCTAGGAAAATAGTTTTATACAGAACATGTAATGGAAATTTTAACTTCAGAGTTTGAATAGAGGTTTGATATAAAGCACACATTTGGTTTTGTCAGTCATTTTACTTTGTACAGAATGACTTGGAGAATTGGCCTCAGATATACATTTATGCTTTCCAAAATGTGGCTGTTCAAGATGTTTCCTAAAGAACACCAGACTCTTAAAAGCAGAATGAAGCATATAGTAATGTCCAATAGAATGACTTATCTGTGGCTGATGCTCGGTAAATCATTAGCTTAAAGGTGTTAAATATTAATGAAATTCATACTTTCTAGATAAAATGCAAAAGTGTTGGCTACTATCTACTTCTAGTTCCCAAGTCTGTAAAATCATTGTGTAATTTTTGATATTTGTGCTTGAAGTTAAAAACTAATGTGTTACTAAAATAAATGCTTTTTTACTTTAGGCATTAACATCAAGACATTAGAATTAATTTGTATACTAAATCCCTTAAAAGTGATTCAATATACTGTTGCAGATAACTGTTTTCTTATTATCTTCTTTTCTGTCTTCAACATACAGTTTCTGAAGGAACAATAAATACTTTGATTGGAAACCATAATCACATGTTACATATTTATCAGGATGTGACACTGAAGTGGGCCACTCAGCTTCCCCACATTCCTGTAGCAGTAAGAGTGGGCTGTTTACAGTAAGTGATTTAATGTTTTTTTTTTTTTTTTTGATCTTAGTCAAGGAATTCTGTAGAAGTTTTATGAAATAATAGCAAGTGATTTTACTGAAGAATGACAATTGACATTGTAGTGTGAATATCAACAATAGAAATAATTTAAAATATAACTTGTATTGGAAAAGGATGTAAAAAAGTCTTACTTAGCACCATCAATCATTTTTATGTTATTTTAATTCCCATGCAGTTAACACACAGTTATATTAGTTTCAGGGGTACAATATAGTGATTTGACAATTCCATACATCACGCAGTGCTCATTACAACAAGTGCACTCCTTAATTGCCTCAATCATTTTTATTTAGTATCTCTAGGAAGACATCATTTGTAAATTAAAGATTTAAAGAAAATGGTTTACCTGAGAGATTATTTTCTTTAAAATAGAAAAGGATTTCTTCAAGCATGTGATGGGTCCCATTGAGAGCATTTATTGTTAGACTGAGAGTACTACACATGGAAACTTGTTTCAGACCTTATTATGTCAAGTGGTGCAGAATTGCTGATTGTGTTTAAGACAGTTTAGATTATAGTATATGTGCTGCCGAAGCGAGCACAAGACAGTTTAGATTATAAATTGGGCCAGTATGCATTTAAAATGAAAGATAAAACACATGTCCTAAATTTACAAAATTTATCAAAAGGAGAGAAATGAGACATAAGTGTGTAATTTTTCTAGGTTGTTGGTATAAAAGGCAAGAGCCTGACAAACTTTTAGGATTATGTTTAGGAATTGAAAATCTCAGTGAATATGTAGAAACACAACTTTTTTTTTTTTTTAAGGTTTTACTTTTATATAATCTTTATACCCAATGTGGGGCTGGACCTCACGGCCCTGGGAGCAAGAGTCGCGTGCTCCACTAACTGAGTCAGCCAGGTGCCTCTAGAAACACAACTTTCTATAAAGCTTTACAGATTCCCTAGATCTATTCAGTTCTACTTATTTAGATCATTTGATTGAACATTTAAAAACCATATGTAGAGTTCTTCAATGGCACCTATCGTATCTAATCAGAATGCCTAATTCCCACGAATTAAGATACTGGATGTATAATATTGTTGAAGCTCAATGAAGGGTATTCATACTTGTATTAATGGTTAATCTAAAGCCTGAATATTGGGAAAATGGAAACAGTGTTTTTAAAACATCAAATATTTTAAAAAGAAGTTGCTTTCTCATGTTTTATGAGAAAATATCATCATACTTAACACAAATTATGGTTATTTTGTATCTGAAGAAAAATTTAAAATTTGAGATTGGCTTTTACAACGTCTACCAGATAGTCTTTTAAGTTCAACCTAACACTTAGACACCCCAGACATTTTAAATCAGATTTACTTAGGAGGATTTAGAACAGGAAAAACATCTTGCCAGCAGGGCAACGTCAAGTATTTCTCTTCTGGGAGAGTCATTCTTGCAGCAGTCCATATATCCATCCAAGAGCTGTTCTCTTTGGCTTCCCAAGTGACAGCTCAGGTGCAAGAAGACAGATCTACACTGGTGGGTATGTGGCCCATCTTGGCTTATAATCCCCATGCCCTTCAGTTTTAAATACTAAGAAGTCATTGTGGTTTTTGTGTGTATGTGGGGCATAGGAGGTGATGGATAGAAAGACCTATTGAGACTATTTAGTTGAAATACTTATTTTACACATATATTCTTTACTGAGACATGCCTATTTCAAGCGTCCCTATACTCAGAAGCTCAAAGATAATGTTTCTCAGCAGATATTTATGGTTAATTTATAGTTCAGATGTCCAGATGCATCTTTTATAAGTCAAGGGTCCAGAAATAACTGAAATTATTAGCAGTGAAAAACCAAATTTCCATAATGTGCATCGAGATGTTTCTATTCAGAAGTAGTCTGTCGCATCTAAACTTAGGTATTAGTGAGTGAAACTTCCTCTATCTCATAGCTTTTTCAAGATCAGGATTATAAATAATTAAATGCAAATATTTCCATTAATGATTTCTACGGTTAATTTATAGCAATAACTTTTAATTATTTGTTGGAAGATTTTTCTTATTTTTCTGTAGTTTAGCATTAAAGTATATAGTTAGACTGTTCGAAAGAATTTCAGTATAATTTTTATTAGAATTTTAAAAGTGATTCTTACTGACTTAGCTCTAGCATATTTATGTTTAGAAGTTATTATTTGAAATTAGAAGCAGTGAAATAATTTTGCTTCTGCTTTTTATTACATTTAGAGTTAAACTTTTTGGTGGAAGCTTCCTTGGCTGAGTGTGTTTATTTGTAAAGGAAATTGCTGCTATTTTAATATGTTTCTTTTCAATGAATAAGAAATACTGGATTTGAATCAAGTTGATGCAATTATACTTAATAACAGTATTTTGCTCAGAAACTAAGATGCTTTATTTCCTCCCACTCCCATCTACTTGGCAGCCCAAGTCTTCTCTACCTTGTTTATTATAAACCGATTCTGAATCTGTTTCCTTCTTTCAACGACATTCTTGATTAGAGAGAGTTCCTTTGGTTTAATTATTTTAATTTTTGTGGATTAGACTATGGGAATGTGAAATAAGAATATAGTGACATGTGTGCATGTTATAATGTTCTTCAAATTCTCTACTATTAACTATTTTCCTCTCATTGCATGAAGTAGCTGTGGAAGCCTGGCCAGTATCTTACCTCTGCTGTGGTCAGTCTCCCAAATGGCAAATAAAGATCATTATTTATCGGTAATGTTACTCTCTCGAGAGATATGAAATATACCTCAAAGTTGAAGTCTATTTGAATGAATGTTCAAAGTGATGAGAGTCTTTCCAAACTTTAGCTGGCAACCACAGCCATTGTGCCTTAAAATCTTATTGCAGTTCATTTTTTAGCATAAACAGTTTGGTCTAGTATTTGAGTGTATTTCTTCCTAGGCTGTATCTACTATAGTAACTTGTTGTAACTGTCAGTATTTAACTGTTTCATTCTTTAACCTTCATGGTTGTAGTATTCTTTACTAGAATGTTTTCCCCATTTCTTCTCTGGATTCTCCAGTCTCTTTTATCTCTGAGTCCTACCTGAAGTCACATAAAGAAGACTTCCCTCCCTGCTTTGGTCTCCTCTTTCTCTGAATTTCTATAATATTTACATTATTTTGGTGACTGCTGTTTGATTTTGCTAACTCCTCAACTCAGTCACACACTCCTTTAATGTGGGGGACCCTTTCTGCTTTTGCATATCACACTGAATCATCAGCCCCAAAGCTGAATATATAGTATATACTTGGTAAACTTGTAAAAAAACCTGTGATTTGTGCATGTCAGGGGGAGGAATGGCTAAAAACACCTTGTAAGAGCTTTCAATGGAAGTTCCTTTTCTTAAAAATATGAAACAATTGAGAGTCCTAGATGGAAGGCTATTATTTTTTGAAAACAGATTTATTGGGAGAGTTTTCAAATTTCAGTGACTTTTTTTTTTTTAAGTTTAACTTTTGCTGTTACTTTGTCATTTCTCTTTTTGTGTGCTGTGTAGAAAGGGAACGTGGACCTATATATACACTTTTTACTCTGTTGTATTTTTAAGGATTTACTTTGTGGCTTAACAGTACACATAAAATTTGTAAATATTCCTGGAATTACGGTAAAGCATAAATTATGATTTTAGAGCTTCTGCATTCCTTTTGATATTTTCCCCTATTAATCTGTTGCAGTTCAGGAATGGAATGTTAGTCTTTCATTTCCATATTTTTCTGTCTTTTTGTTGCTGTTGAATATCTAAGCATTTTGATTTATATAGTCTAGTTCAATGAATTTGCCTTGTGTTTATGATATTTTACTTTTTTGGTGAGTTAAAAAAATTTATCAATATAAAATGACCTTCTTTGTGTTCTCATTTAATATTTCTTTGTTTTTGTTTTGTTTTATTTACTGTAAGTACAGTTTGCTATTCATTACTGGTATGCCATGGTCTGTGCTTTTCTTTAATCTGTAATTTTATCTTGGATGTATCTCGTATACACAGAATTTCATTGGATTTTTTAACCCATTCTGAAGACCATTGCCCTTTAACTGACCCATTTATAATTGTTATAATCCATATACGTGGCCATTTTTCTTTTATGGTATGTTGTAGTTTTAATAGTATTTCCTTTGCCCTCCATCTCTATGTGAGTTAGAGTTCTCTGTACTTGGATATCCCATGTATTGGATAGTATATACACATACGTATCTCTTTTCTTTATTTCTATTAGTGTCGACTTTTCAGTTTTGCCATAATCCAAGAACAAAATGAATCTTTCTCCCTGTGATAGGCAAGGGATTTAATACAGTTTCTTTCTCCTTTCCTATCCCCCACCCTGCTGTCTGTACCAGCTCCACGCATAGGCCTGGGTGTAAACGTGAGCTTGTTCTCACACATATCGCCCTACACATCCACACACCCACACACACTTTGTTACTGTTTGTTCTTTGCTACAGTAACATAAGGTTTTAGCTATAAATTATTGTTAAACTATTCTAGTGCTTTTTTGGAGAATGTTTTCAAATTTGTATTCACTTTTTATCTAGACCTATACTAATTTTTGTTATTTTTCTATATCTATTAAAGGTTGTAAATCTTTTTATATTACAAATTGCAATTTTTAAAATTTATTAATTTCACTTCATCTCTTAATATGCTAATTTAATACTAAACTAATGGTGTAGGGTGTTAATATTGCATGGTAAAAATGTATTGTCACATTTCCCCCTCAAACTTTATTGATGTTGCTCCTTTATTTTTTAATTTATTATTATTATTTTTTGATTGTTTAAAAAATTTTTTAAATTTTTTTACATTAATTAATTAATTAATTTTTTTAATATATGAAATTTATTGTCAAATTGGTTTCCATACAACACCCAGTGCTCATCCCAAAAGTCCTTTATTTTTTTAAAAAGAACTTTTGTGAAAAAGAATAATCTTGTGATTTTTATAAAAAGCATAGAACTGAACTATTTAAAACTCAAGAACTATTTGAAAGTGCAAGTAAAAAACCAGAAAAATAAACTAACTCTGCCACCAAAGTTATCTCAATATTACCACCTAGAATTAACATGTGTTAGCACCTATTAAACGTGAAGCTGATATTTTTGTCTACACATATGCATATTTAGGCATAAAATAAAATTTCCAAAGCAGAATAATTTTTTTTAAGTTTTTACTTATTTTATTTGTACTTTTAAAAAAGTAAGCTCTGTGCACAATGTAGGAGTGGAACTCATGACCCTGAGATCAGGAGTCGTGAACTCTACCAACTTAGCCAGCCAGATGACCCCGGAATAATCTGTTTTTTAAACATATATTTATTTCATTATTTAATTATATACACACACACACACACACATATGTGTATATATATATATGTGTGTGTGTATATATATATATAATTCTAACACAAAAGGAATAGATGAAATGGAAGGAATAAGTGAATTTCATGTAAATGTTTATTCACAACAATATATTTTAGTTTCTAAAAGACCCTACTAAAGAATAGAAAAAAATAAAAGGTTATTATTATTTTGTTTGTTTCAAGTAATAAGTTTATGTTTGTAATTTGTTACAACAGACAATTTCAGTTTTTTTTCAAGCTGCATTTCAGTGTTTGGCAGTGTGCATTGACTCCCTGTTATCAAAGATAAGGAAAGCAGCATACTTAATAATGTACTTCTTATTCCTCTCTTTTTGCCAAAATTGGTTATTGTCGGTATACTATTATTGTTCATTTTGTCAAAGTTTAAAACAGTTGCGTATATTTTAGTAATCACAATTTTCACAGTCCTTTCATCTTATCCATGTCTCTAAAAAAGCTTACTGTCAGTGTTTTTTCTTTGTTTCTTTCTTTATTTCTTTTACTGTTCCTGAATTATCTTGATTCACTTCTTGGTTGGTTGAATTTAATCATTCAGCAGTCTTGAGGAAAGCCTCTAAGTCTTCCTGCATTCTTGAGAGTTGTTTATTGCTGTTATACTTGAAGATTATCTTAGCTTCCCTCAGAAATTTGGACATTCCATTTGGTGTTGACAGTTGCTGTGGAAGGCCTGAGTCTGACTTAAATATATTTTTAAACTTCTTATTGAATGAATACTTTTTCTGTCTAGATGCTCATGTCTAGCTTATATATTTTTTTAATCCTTAAAGGACCGTAAAATTGACTAGCATTACTGACAGTTGATTAATTTTGCATTAATATTGTTCTGGGACAAGGTGAGCTTTGGTAGATTCATGTTTTTATTCATTTCAGGAATATATTATTCCATTGTAACTTTGAATATTGGTTCTGCTCTACTAGTTTAGTTTCCTTAATATCAGTGTTATAAATGTTAGCTCTACCTTGTCTTCCAAATCTAGCATCTCTTCATTAATTATTTGTATATTATTTTCTTTCCATTTTGATTTGTGTGATTTTTTTCCATG
This sequence comes from Lynx rufus, assembly GCF_022079265.1. NCBI lineage: Eukaryota > Metazoa > Chordata > Mammalia > Carnivora > Felidae > Lynx > Lynx rufus. The sequence continues at coordinate 124,785,568 of NW_025814856.1, forward strand.
TCTGTCTATCATGTTCTTGAGTTTGTTTTTATTTTATTTTATCTTATTACTACTTTTAATGTGGCCTTCATCCCTATAGCTTTTGTTTGATCTTTTCAAATGAAAAAATTATGTTGATAATTCATTGATACAGTGCTATTTGATTTCTCCTTTTGTTTTCTCAGGAAGTTCTTGGTATGGATATTTTCTGCCTTTTGCTTATGTTCCTATTTTCTTCATCTCTTTGTTTCACCTCTTTTACTTTATTTGCAATTTCTATACATAGGTCCCCTGTTAATTACTCTACAATTATTACTTTCTTTTTTTTTTTTTTTTTTTTTAGATGGAGATAGTGCGAGTCAGGGAGAAGGGCAGAGGGAGAGAGAATCTTAAGCGGGCTCCACCCTCAGCAGCATGAGGCTCAGTCCCATGCTCCTGGGATCATGGCTTGAGCCGAAATCAAGAGTCAGATGCTCAACTGACTGAGCCACCTAGGCACCCCATTGTTACTCATTTTAAAAAGGGTGATAGTCATTTGCTGAAGAATCATGTGGGAAAGAGGGGAGAGACTAATGAGCTCAGACCACCTGAGTCTTTTTTACCTTCTCACTGCATTTATTTTTCCTTTACCCTAGTGACCCATTTCACTCAGCTTTTAGGGTTTAAGAGGTTGGTCAACCTAACAGAAGTCCCCCTAGATCCTCAGTCACAGGCCCTTGGTGCTAAGAATTAGTGGCTGCTGGTTGTTTTGTGATCTTCATTGGTTAAGAAATGAACTGATAGATAAACGCATCTTTTATTTACACTGCGTTTTTGTGATGTTGCATCTCCTGCATCCCACCTATGGATTTGGATCCCATCATGCTAGTATAGGACCTGACCATTCTGTCTGAGGTCTGAGGAGCATGTGCCAGCTCTTGCAGCCTTGTTATTTTGGCCCACAATTTGAAATGTTTGGCAGAATAGATGTGTCTCAAAGTTTGTTAATTGTGATTATACTTATTTCCTTGTTCCGCTTTCCCTTTTTGTGTGTAGGGGGTGAGTGGTTGTTATTGTCATACTTTCTGATGTTTTTTGTCAGTTTTGAGGAGTTCTGCTATACTGTTTTTGAATGGAAGTTATTTCTTTTTTAAAAAAATTTTTTTAATGTTTTTACTTATTTTTGTGACAGAGAGAGAGCATGAGCAGGGAAGGGCAGAGAGAGAGGGAGACACAGACTCTGAAGCAGGCTCCAGGCTCTGAGCTGTCAGCACAGAGCCCAACGCAGGGCTCGAACTCACAGACTGTCAGATCATGACCTGAGGTGAAGTCGGATGCTTAACCAACTGAGCCACCCAGGCGCCCCTGGAAGTTATTTCTTTATCAGTTAATGTTTATTGTTGCTGGGGAGAGGATTGATTTTTGGACAAATTTGATTTTTGTTCTGTTAAGAGTAACTAGTTCTTTATGTCTGATGACTTATAGAATGTTTATCATTTTTCTCTGTAAATGTCACATTTGCCACTATATATTTGTCTGATATTGTTTTTCTTGATTTAGTTGGGAATGTAGTGAATTTAGTTTGTTTAAACCATTTGTTTAGCAGTTAAAGAAAGCTTCCTTATGTTTTATCTTTGATTATTCTTTCAGTTCTGTTTGATGTATTCTTTATTCGGGGATATTAATATCTTTTGGTTGGCTATTTTCTGTTCCTAATATATGCTATCTTCTTCCTGATAATTTTCATTTCTGCGTCATTTTATTTCCTGTTTTCTAGTACAGTGTCTGTATTTTGTGTTCTTAATCATTGGTTTGAGTTTCCACAGCATTAGTTTTGTTCTTTTCAGTGTCTACCATTGGAGATTTTTTTAGTCTACTGAGACAATATCTTTCTACTTCTCATGCCTCATACCTCCTGCACCTTTGTCATGAGTACCCATAGTAGTACACAACAGGCTACAATTTCCATGATGCCCTTGTACCCGGTATGTCTTATTTTGAAACATGTTGATAGTGTTTATTTGAGGACTCTATCTCTGAGCATATTAAGTACTACTACTAATATCTGTCCCTTATGTGGCCAATTGTTTTATAGAATTTGTTACCCCTATATGGATGTGGATAGGTAGTATAGGGGGGGTCAAGGGCAGTGGTAAAGGTGGGAAAGGTTCAGGTGAGTCGGGTTAAAGTATATTACTTCAATCATAGGTCAGATTTGAGTAGTAAAAGATACCTGCATAGTTTTATTGTTCACGTAGAACCTGGGTTTCTGAACCAGACTGAGTCAGGGATGGGGATTAGGGAAGAAGAAACATCTTCCTCTCTTTGTTCACATGGTCTTTATAAAATGAAGCTGGCGTGTGGCATGAGCTAAAATAATACTGTTGGCTTCATCTACCTGGTAACCAGTCTAAATTTCTTTTGGGTTCTGGATTTATAATTTATGGGGTTGTTTTTCTCTCTCTCTTCCCATCTTTCTGCCTTTTTCCAATGACTTTTGTGTTGGTGTCTTTGTCTCTTTTCAGTTCTTGCTTGGTTATTTTAGTTAGGTATTGGAAAGCTTGCACTGAAGGCTGTTGCTATATTGAATTGAATATTTCAGGAGAGCCTTAGGATCATATTATTCAATTGAAAAATCTATTTGGGAAATAGATTGGAATAGTACTGAATTTAGGAACTCTTTTGGAGAAATTGGCTCCCCCCTCACCCCCCATTCTAAGTGCCTTTTAATTTCCAGAAATAATTCTGTTCAAGCTAGACATTGCACAGTATAGTGTTTTGTTATTTTGAAAAAAAAGTTAAAATAAAATGTCAGCCTTTTTGGACAGATGTGATCCTTGAATGGTGGCTGAACTCTTGAGTTTACACAGAAAATATTACCATCTTTAGTAATTAGATACCCCACTATCCTCCCTTCCCAGTTAATATTGGTCTTACTTTGTGCAGTGTTCATTATAGCGGAATTCTTGTTCAATGAAAGAATTTGTATCCTTTCACGAAATTTGACATAGTGGGTTTAATATTAATATTATTATTTTCCTAACTTTCTCATCTCCCTATCGTAGTGTAGTATTTATATTCCTTTGGTGGTTTTTAGAAACTAGTGTTTTGGTTGTAACTGATGCTTTTGGCTTTGTAATTAAATTAAGTTTATTTAGCTCATTTTACTGTTTTAAAATACTGAATTTCAGTGTTTTCATGATTATTTTTTTCCTGAGAAGTCCATCTTCTTCCCCTATTTTTTGTTTGTTCATTTTTTATTTTGTTTTGTTTTGCATTTTCATTCTATTTGGGAAGTCAAAGAATATTTTCTTTTCTGTATTAATAGTGGCAAATCAGTTTTAAAGAAACCCATTGTAACTTAAGTGGCATACGGTTATAATTGGGTTTTTAGCCAGAAATGTTGAATAGGATAAGAGAACCCCCAACCAGAAAATGGGGGCTTCACTTGGGGCCTGGTGGGCCTGCTAATGCAACATAACAAATTGTTACTTAACAAATATAAGGAGTTGTGGGGAACAGAAGAACAGAATTGATTATATTTGCTATTTTTTTCTTCCTCTTACTGTTAATACCTCACTAACCATGAAGTGGATAAGTTGTTTATGCCAATTGTATCGAAAAATTTTTGGAGTAAAATGAATTGCATTACTTTTGATGGTTACCATTACTTGCATGCATGTATTTCCATTGTGTGAGGTCAAAGCTTTAATGAGGTTATCTCTAGGTTTTATATTGATTGGATTTCGTGCTGCTTGAACAAAAATTGTGCTTGTAATGTCTTTATTAACCATGTGGCTAAGCCATGGCCGACATATTGCCTGTGATATGGTATGCTACTTTTATGAACTTCAGTATTGCTACTTTGATAAGTGTTTTATTCACATGGAAAAGACTTGCACTCATCTTGTCAATAAATTAAAAAGCCATGTCTTTGTTGTTATTTGTCAGTGGGGGTTATAACCCTCAGAAAAACTCTCCTTATGAAAATTAGAAGTCTTTTGCTTGGTCTCATGTTCTCATTATCATTTTATTTTTTTATGTAATAATGTAAAACACAGCCTCCTCCATTCTCATGAAAAGCTTAATAGTAATTACAGTTCCATATTGTTTGACTTCGTTACATTCCATAGTAAATGTTTAATTTGCCTGCCAGAGGTTTTAGAAACACTGTATAGCCAAGGATAAGGAGTTGCACTTAGAATGCTAGTTGGGTTTGTATTTTTCTGTTTTATAGATTAAATGTTTCAATGGTAGAATTCTTCTTATTACCATGTATTTCCACTGAAACATTTCTCTAGACATACTATCATTCAGACTATGAACTTGTCTTAAAAATGAAGCCCTCAATCTGAAAGAAAATAATCTCTGTGGAAAAATACCTTTGTGTTTTGGGTATGATTCTCTGTCCCCTGATGGATATAGGAGCTAGTTTGATAGTAGATATGGGGGATATGGGTGGAGGTGGGGGAGTCAGTTGTTCAATAGAGTTGTAGCCAGCAGGAAAGTATTTTGCTTTTTACTAGTTATGGTGGATTTTGCTTTTTAGCAAGCACATATCTTCTTGACTCTGGTTCTGGGAGATCATTTGTATCAAGTTGGTGACTTGCTTTTAGCTTTCTTGGAAATCCATGCAATTTTACGTAATCTCCCCTCACGTCAAGAATTCTGGTTTCAAAGATAGAGTGAGGCTGTTTTGGTGTGTGTGAGGCTTTTTTGGGGGTATGTGTGTATGTCTGTGTTTAACATCTCTATTTCCCAGGGAAAAAAGGTTATGGTTTTCTAGGTTGCTTACTGGAGAATACAAGAGTGAAACGAAGTGAGTTTTTGGGTGACATTAGGTTTATATGCTGCTAAGAACTTTGGAACTTTGGATGGACTTAGTTCCTTTAGCTCGTTAACCAACGTATGGCCTGTATTTCGGAACTCGCTTTGGCATATAAATCTGGGTTATTGCCAAAATAAAAAAATATGTTTGTAAATGTATAAATCTTGCTGTGTAGACTAAAGCTGGATGAATTAAAATTAGAATCTCTTGTTATCTGAAAGGAAATGCAAGAAATATAGCAGTATTTTATTGCCTGCTGTGCACTGGCATCATTGCATTCTTAGAATCTTAAATCTAAAAAGAACTGTGTTAGCAGCTAATCCAAAACTGTTGATGTGTTTCCTGTATGAGGTTTAGTAGTTTAGAATCTTTTATTAACTGCCTACATCTTCAAAAAACAGATTTAGGAGAGTGACAGTATATATTTTTTTAATTTCCAGAGAACAGAATATTAATTAAAATGATTAAAAACAAGGTTAAAAATATAATACAGTCAAATAATCATGTCATCAATAAAGTCTTTTTTGTAACATTAACTTGAAACTTGTAAGTAAATCAAATCTTACCTGGTAAAATAGGGCTTTAATTCTCAATTGTCCGACCTCTGTGATCATCAGGATATGCCACTGAGCAGATAGGACGGCTTGCATATAGATTCTAATATGGATATTTGTGTTCAGTGGTTTTCCTACCTGTAGGCAAGAGAAAATCTGCTGCCTTTTTTTTTTTTTTTTAAGTTTTTATTTTTATTTTTGAGACAGAGAGAGAGACAGAGTATGAACGGGGGAGGGTCAGAGAGAGGGAGACACAGAATCTGAAACAGGCTCCAGGCTCTGAGCTGTCAGCACAGAGCCCGACGCGGGGCTCGAACTCACGGACCGCGAGATCATGACCTGAGCCGAAGTCGGCCGCTTAACCGACTGAGCCACCCAGGCGCCCCTGCTGCCTTTTGTTCACTACACTGCAGTTTACTATTTAAGTGTAAAATAAAAACAGGGTTACTACAGGTAGTAGAGTACAGATACCCATGTACTTTAAGTGTATAATATTTAAAACAATACAGGAGAACTGTACTAATTCAAAGTTTAAGTGTTTTTGTCTTATTTAAGTAAAAGGTGATAGAATGCCAGTAGTGAACATCAATTCATTAATGTAGAGCCTATGTTCTAATTAGAATTTATATTCAAATCTTGATAAGGCTTGGTTAGATAAAAACTTGGCTTAGTATAGAGAGAAAGATTTATTATCCTTTTATTTTCCCTTGTAGTTCATCAAAAAATGTCTTCAATTTTTAAATGATTTTAGAGTGAGAGCATTTTAATATTTGTAGCTAGTTATAATGTATTATATATTATGAAGATATTTTAGAGCATACACTAATTAGTAATGTGCTTTTACACCATAACACTGTTCTAAGAGTACAAATAATAAGAGCTAATATTTATTTCACATACTGTGCACTGGGTACCATTCTAATTCTCTGAAGAACAGTTACTGTTACTGCAATTATTACCATCCCTATTTTATAGATGATGAAACTGAAGCTTAGAAAGATCAAGTAACATGCCCAAGAGCATACTCAAACATGTGAACAACTAACTATAGTGTAAGTGGGTTAGTGTTATAATATAGAAAAAAAGAAAATGTTAGGTCCCTTCAGAGTGTTTTGTCCATCATACAGGTAGAAGTAGATGTCCCAACTCTTTTTGTTTCTACTAAAAAACTCTCATACCTTTCTTTTCTCTAAAACAATTGCTTCCCTTTTAGATTAGTGCTACCCAATATTCAATCTAATGAGAAGTATTTGAAGTTGTAGTTGGTAAACATCTGGAAAGCTAGAAAGCAGAAGCCTAAAATAAGTGATTACTTTCAGAGGGGTGGAAGAATCTGGATATGTTCTCCAAATATCTTTAAAAAAGTTTCAGGTATCCTAAAAATAAACTCCAGTCTTCGGAAAAATAATGATACTGCCAAAACTCTTTCATTTAATTCTTAAATAATTAAAAAAAAATCTTGAATAGCTTATATATGTTAGATTTAAAGAGAAATCTTTTGGTATAAATGAAAAATGAAAGGTAACTTAGTAAACATTTTAAGAATAGTGTTGTAGAAAATTATTCCTTTTTTACTTAAAGGGTAATTATGGTTTGTAAATTAGAAATTACTAGTGTTTCAGTAGTCAAATAAAATACAAAATAGTACCTTTTGCTATTGGATGCAGCATTTTAGAATGCTATTTTTAGAATGCTTTTATCTTTCATTTATATTAATTTCCAGTAACAAATTACTCTCTTCTTATACCATTTGTTACCTACATATTTTAAATAAGTAAGTACAGTTCATGTTAATTGAACATTTAAAAATTTTTCTTAGAAACAAATTATTCTGATTTGGACCATATAACAATTTACACTTAGCAGTGAGTTTTGTAATAATTTTTAACATTAGGAGTATAAAATTTTGTATTCCCTTAAAAAAAAAAAGGCAAAAAACTGTAGTTGGAGGGGCGCCTGGGTGGCTCAGTCAGTTAAGCATCTGATTTTGGTTCAGGTCATAATCTCATGGTTCGAGTCCTGCATTGGGCTCTGTGCTGACAGCTCAGGGCCTGGATGGAGCCTGCTTCTGATTCTGTGTCTTCCTCTCTCTCTGCCCCTCTCCGCCTTATGCTGTCTCTCTCTCTCTCTAGATATATATATATATATTACATATGTAAATATATAAAAATATATATAAATTTATTTTTATATATGTAAATATATAAAAATATATAAATATATAAACATATATATAAATATATATCAACATATATAAACATATAAATATATATATAAATATATATATATCTTTCTCTAGATATATATATATATTACATATGTAAATATATAAAAATATATATAAATTTATTTTTGTATATGTAAATATATAAAAATATATAAATATATATAAACATATATATAAATATATATCAACATATATAAACATATAAATATATATATAAATATATATATATCTTTCTCTCAAAAATAAATATTATTAAAAAAAATTGAAACTTGTAGTTGGAAAAAAAAAATTCTCTCTTTTCAGAGCCTCAGCTATGCCCATACAGTGTGTTTGTAGCATGGGAGTAGTGTATTATTAGTGAGTAAGCAGCAAGAACAGTTTCTTTGGAAACAATATCCAGAGTACTTAAAGTTAGTGGAAATATACGAAAAATTAAAACACAGTCACATTGGAGTAATGGAGGAATGGAGTCAAAAAAGGTTATCTTACTGGTTTTTCAATTTCTGCAGGCTTCCAGATGGTAGGAAATGCTTTGTTCTGCCCTCCAGCCCATCTGTTGTTCTTTAGTGTAACTGACATCACCACCAACTGCAACCATATAAGCATCACCATATAAAAATGGTAAAATTTAGAACTTAGTACACAGTTTTATGGAAAGAAGATTACAAGAATCAAAGTTATAGTTTGTTGAAAGATTCGCTCTTTTATTTTTTATTGTTTAGTGTGTGTGGCATAGTGGTGTGATAGAAGTAATGCCCAGGAATGACGTACTCTAAGATTAGAACAGATTTCCCTTACTTGAGATGGTCTAGAAAATTTTTCATGGCTTAGAATTAAACGTAGGGATTTCTTTAAGTACCATGGAAATGAATTACTTACTGAGTAAGGGAAATAGTATACGTGATTTGCTAAACCTATGCATTTGTTTTATTTCTTTTTTTTTCCCCAGACTATTGTATTTTTGCCAGAAATGAAAATGTATATGACTGTTTTCTACACAAAAATTACTTTTACAAAAGTAGTTATAATGATGGTTATTTGTGCCAATTTCAGTTCAGCAAATATATCATTTTTGTAGTTTAAACATTTTAAAAAATAGAGTGTTAAGCAAAATAAATATCTTTTTGGATAACATGAAATATTATAACATGATTTTTATTTATTTGTGCCTACCCAGATTCAGACCTCATAAATTCTATTTATTAATATTTGGTTTATAAATAGAACTTGTGTTTGCTAGCATAGACTTTAGACAGTGAATCTGTATTTTAATCAACAGTTAGATGCTTGGGGTAATTTTGGATTGATTATTCATCTTAAACTTCTTTTCCTTTTCTATTCCTTAATTACTTAGGAAACTAAGTAAAAACTCATCTAAGAAAAGTTAAATAATGTTTTGTTAAAATCAGAGTAATTCTTATCTGGATTACTTTTACCCATTTGTATGTACCAAAATATAAAAATACTTAAGAAGAATCAAGCAATACAGTACTTATCTGTTGCTTTCAGGGAGACCTTTGTCATCTTTCTTGTGTTATGAAAATGAATTAAGATAGGACCTCCAGTTTTGGCAAACCTCATTTTTAAGCCATTTGAACCATACAAGTGACATTCTGATTTGCAGTGAAATTCACTAGCCCCTAGAAGCCCAGTGAGTTCTACAATGTTTGGTTTCTTAAAGACCAGCTAAACCAAATAGCAGTGGTAGATGTGGTTCATTCAGAATGTCATGTAGCACAGAAACAAAGTATTTGTTTACCTGTGTGAATTCTATTATGTTTTAGCTCCCTGACTGAGGGTCTCTCTGTGGCTAGGATCAGGGTCCTGTGATGTGTTGTCTTAGGGCCACTCTAGTTTCAAGTCTGGGGAGCCTACATTCTCCAGCAGAGGCTTTCTCTAGGGAATTGGCTTATAGAGTGGGCATTTCTGAGAGTTGAGTGGGGATCTTGGGGGTGGGGGAAGGTGGAGAGATGCAGGTTAAAGGACACAAGTCTTCAGATATGAGATGAATAAGCTCTGGGGATCTAATGTACAGCATGGTGATTGTAGTGATTAATAATATATTGTGTACTTGAAATTTGCTAAGAGACTAGATTTTAAAAGCATTCTCACCACAAAAGGAAAAAAAAAAGACAAATATGTGAGGTGATGGATATGCTAGTTAATCTGATTGTGATAATCATTTCACAAAGTATTTGAATGTCAAATCATCGTGTTGTGTACTTTAAATATATACAATTTTATTGTTAATTACACCTCAATAAAGCTATAAAAAGAATAGGTGTTTGGCCTTCTGCCCTAGGGACCTTTCTTACTCAGTTTTTTCATGCTTAGCAGTGAGTTGGTGTTCAGTGAATGCTGATTAAATGACTGAAGGGATTAGAGAAGGAGTGGCCTAAAAAGGGACTCAGAGGGACTTCAGAGCCTGAACACTTTGGCTGTGGGAAATTAAGATAATTTAATTTGGCTACCTAAAATAATTGTTGACCGTATTTCATTTGTTACAGGTGTAGGTTAAAACTATGGCCTAAAACAAGGGTTTTCGATTTTATGGGAATTTCATTTAATTTTAGAAATCTTGTCACTTCTTCTGCAGATGATAAGGATTTGTTTGTGGAATATTTGTTTCAGTGAAACATTTTACTAACCTTTTTTATTTCATCAGACATAGATGAATACCTCATGAAGAGTCTTAGATCCATATTTCATAAAGGGCCTGAATGCAAGTTGAATTCTTTGTATGTACAATTATTCACTATCCTAATAGTATGCCTGTACTGTACTTTAGATTGCAGAAAAGAAATTTTAAAATAATTATGTTTTTATTGGCATTGACTTTATTTTGTCAGCAGTCATGAGTTCAAGTATTTCTTACGTACAAATGTCTCATATCACTTTATAGAAAACACATTTGATTGTCTTCTAGTGGATTATGTAAAAATTTCTTTTACTGATATATTTTGCATAAAAATATTTAATATTCTTTATCAAACTTATATACATTTATATCAGCACTGGCCACTTGAATTATATAATTATAAGAAAGTGAAAATAGAAGGGGTTATAGCAAAACAAAAATCAGAAGTACATAGTACTCTGTGCTACTTGGGAAAAACCTTAAGAGTTTTTAAATCATGAATTAGGGGATGCATAGAGAAGGACAAAGGATTTGTAATTTGTCACAAGAGAGGAGATGAGTCAACACAGGTCAGAGAATGTTTAGATTTTTACAAAGGCACAGAATAGTTTCATTCCTTATAATGTAAACCTCTATTGTTTCTATTGAAATACTGTGTCTTGAGGTCACATAATATCATCTAGGAAACAGTGTAAGTAATGCATATTTATAATAAAATTAAATATCTTGTAGGATAAATAACACTGATTCTTTCCATTTTTCCTTCTTTGTGTGTCTAAATAATGCTGTCTTAATCAGTAGATAAAAACCTTTGTCTGTAGACCAGATCATAGTGATTTATATACTTTTAATTTTTGTATTTAATAATGAGTTATTATTAATTTCATTTTCCCCCAATATCTTCTTTTATTCTCCATTATATACCTCTTAACTTTTTCCCCCTTTATGAAGAGATCTGAACAGAATTTTACATGTGGCTTTAACTTAACTGCTATAAATGTTTTCATGCTATTTCATTTCTCAGTGGAATACAAGTTACATTGTCCTAGTATGGAGGTGTCTTAAAGACATTTTCTTTCTTTCTCTCGAGTGGCCTAGAACCTCTGAACTGAAAGTACAGAAACATAAGACTGTGAATCTTAGTTTAATATATATTTTCTTAGAAGCCACTACAGGTAAGTAATTTATTTGGTCTTATAGAATGCTGTTTAAGTTTGATCTGGCCAATTAGTAGCAGTAAGATTACTTCTAAATATCTTTCCATTTGGAGATACTTACTGCTATCATCATCAGCAATCCCCTCCTCTTCCACACAGAAAATAACTTCCCCCACAAAACTTAGGTACATATGTGTATATGTGTGTATGTATGTATGTATGTATGTATGTATTTCTGTATCTGTCTTCCTCTTCACAGTTGATGGGATGTGGGTGGCTTTCTGGAGAGGGGTCGTGGAGAAAGGCCTTGGTTGGGGGCTGCTGTTGATTTAAGGCAGTGGGCATTCTTAACAGGCAGCATCTGCCCTCTCGCTTTGGGTAATACAGCTGACCCTTTTAGCTGCTGGATACCAGAGCTGTAAGTGGCAACTTTAATGCGGTACCTTAGAGTTATGTTCTTACTAAATAAATCACATTTGGAAGCTTTTATGCAATCATAGTCATGCTTATATTTTAAAAAGTCTAAACATGATAAACATTAAAAATGAATTCATATTCATGAAGCCAAATTTGATTTTCTAGGTAATGACCAATTCATCTAGAAATTCAAATGATTGCTTTTAGTGTTCATCTATGTAAAGTGACACAATCAAAAAAGTAAGCTATACAAAAAAGTGATACCCCGTGTTTCACTGCAAGTACCTTTCTTGATGATAATTTTGTCTAATGCATTTTTCAAATAGTCTCTTCTCTCCTAAGCAGAACTTGCTCTAGTTGGAAGTTACAATGTTTACTGTTAGAATGAGACCAATATGATCTTTTGCTTAGTCTTTTATTTAGGGGCTTTTTCTTTAGCTAGTACCACCTGAATGGGCAAATGTAATTGTAGATTAAAGGATTTACGGAGACTTTATGTAATCTCGTAGATTTCAACCTTTAAAGCAAGCAGTGTTGGAATTCGTACTTAAATGATGTTGGATCTAAAATTGGGTTACAAGGGGCGGAAATTCAGACGCATTTATTTCTCCCTAATTCATAGTGAGAAAGAGAGAGAGAGGAATTGCCGCTGAAGTTTAACAGTAAAATTCTTAACTGTAAAAGAAAATTTCCTGATCTTTTTCTTTTTGTATCATTCTCTCATTGTTATTCACACACAGCTTTTGGTATTTAATTTTAGATTTGAAATGGGAAATTGCCAAAAAGCATTTTTTAAATAGAACTTCAAAGATAATAGACTACATACTGAAATATTTAAAAAACAATGAATTGGGCAAAATTAAGAAATAAAGTTTTTAAATGTTTATTTATTAGAGAGAGAGAGAGAGAGAGAGAGAGAGAGCAGGGGAGGGGCAGAGAGAGGGGGAGACAAAGAATCCCAAGCAGGCTCCGCACTGTCAGCCGGAGCCTGACGTGGCCTTGAACTCATGAACCTTGAGATCATGACCTCAGACAAAATCAAGAGTTCGATGCTTAAGTGACTGAGCCACCCAGGTGCCCCAAGAAATGTATTTTTAAAGGAATCAGAATTTTATGTGATACCTAAATTTTAAAATTTACTTCTGAATTTGCTTCTTAATTATATTTCCAGTTTTCCTCATCTTTTGGAATTTCCATAGTTCCCTCCCCCAACCACTAGGTTTTTAAAGTAATATCTATTATTATTTCAGCTAATAGAATTAAAGAAAAAAACATGGTCCCAGATAATTTTGGAATAGAATGACTTTCTGTTTCAGAAAACACGGACATGGAAAAATAAATGTGAGAATTTAAAACACAACTAGAGTAGTCAGATAAATCAAGAAAACTGTATCTGCCTACCTGGAAATACATTGTAATGTGATTTTTTTTTTTTTTCCAACGTTTATTTATTTTTGGGACAGAGAGAGACAGAGCATGAACAGGGGAGGGGCAGAGAGAGAGGGAGACACAGAATTGGAAACAGGCTCCAGGCTCCGAGCCATCAGCCCAGAGCCTGACGCGGGGCTCGAACTCACGGACCTCGAGATCGTGACCTGGCTGAAGTCGGACGCTCAACCGACTGCGCCACCCAGGCGCCCCCATTGTAATGTGATTTAATAACCACACCCAAAGTGTTTAATTCAAAGTGTTGACAAAATAGCCCAGAAAATATTATGATTGCATTTTTTTGTTAGTGACTCTTGATCGTAGTTTTCTGAGTGTATCTTAGAATTGAATAGAACTTTTAAGTTACAGATCTGTGGGAAATTTTATATACTATATATAAAATACTGACTGTGTCATTAGAATGTAATTTGTGAATAAATAACATTTCATTATATTTTGATAAAATTTTATTGATATTATAAACAAACTTGACACCCAGTTAACTTAAAGCAATTATTTAATGTTCAAAAATTGCATTATTTGGCATACTTCCATTTTGGATTTATAATTCAGAAATTCTTTTAAGTCAGGGAATGATCACCTGCTTCATTGAGGTTACGGTAATCTAGAAGAGCAAGATGGACTCGTACTTAAATTAGACCTCTGACCCAAACTTGGCAGTTCTCTCCCGCTTGCCAGGGAAAACACTTGCAGTGTTCATTACTTTCTTCCGTCATCTTGAGAGATTCTACCAGGTTTTTCTCCTTCATTGACTAACCTTTGACTTCCTAGAAACCTGCATTTCTTTACAATAGAGCCGAATAAACACTTCTGGTATGTGAAGATTAAAGGTCCATGGCCCTTATAGGTGCCCTGAAGCAAATTTGTTCAGAATTAATTTGGCACCTCCAGTTGTGGTTTGTTTAGGATAGGAAGCCAGACAGAAGTCAATAGTGTATCTTGAATCTTGGGGCTTAGTACTTTTGTTACAAACAATAGGGGTAAAAAAAAAGGCCAAATGCCAGCAACATTTACTCTTCAAAAGAAAGTTTTTGTCTTTCTGTGCCTGGTTATCTTCAAGAATTGCAGAGTAAAAGAGAAAACTTCAGTGGAAATGTATTTGTTCCTCTGATACAGAAAAGACCTTTAAAAGAGTCATTGTTGACATGAAAGGGAAAACATTCTGATTTTCTGGGATGTAAGCCTTAGAAAACAAGCCAGAATAAAAGAACATGTAGAAATGAAAAACTTACGACTCCACGAGGTGACTTGTTGTGAATTATTTCAGAATTCAGTGGGTATCTCAGATGGTCAGTTTTCCTCTACATTCTTGCTCCTATGAACTTACCTTGCTAAGCAGGTAGCAGCTTTGTTTTTGAGTGACAAATCACTGTAACGAATACCACTGTTATGAATATATGAAACAATTGCCATAGGACATACTGTAAAGTATGTAGTATAAAGAACAAAATAATCTTCTATATGACTAAATGAATATAAGGGAGAATTTCTCTAAGAAATTGTAATTATTAATTGGTCTTTAGTAGTAGGTGACTTGGCTAGCAGATCGTAGAATCTAAAACTCGTGTCTGCATTTTGCCAATTTCAGTTAGGTACTTCTGGCATCATATATGGTAATGTGGAAGCAATAGAGGAATCAAGAAACAGAAGAAAAGAAGGAATAGACCCTTTCTTAGGCACATTTTTCTACTTTTTTGTTAAAGTGGGCAACAAGATATATTTCACAGTACTACCAATGCAGCTGACTCTTGGAATTTAGTTGATTATGTTCTGTTTAGGAACAGAAAAGCTAAAAGCAGGCATTTGATAATATATTTGATAAGTTCTGAGTAGGGTTGGTAAAATAGTACATTCAGAATCACGAAGGGATGCTTCTCTTTAAACATCTAGCATGGGAAGAATCAGTTTGTTAAATATAAATATTATCATGTTATTGAAAACTTCTTGAATAGTTGGGTAGCTTATAGTTATCAAAGACAGTTTCTCAATCTCTACAGTTTACCATTTCTGAAATTTCATTGGATAGAAATTATATTATGTCCTTCTCTTATTTTAGAAGAAGTATGCTGACTTCTCTTTTTTGTTTGTAAATCTAGGCTTTGAGTTGTTAATTTGATAATAAATAGAATAGAGAGGAGAGACTAGAGCTTTAGAAGAACCCTAATCAGTAATGTCATGGTTCAGGAATATTTTTAAAAGCCATGGTTTTATTGCTGGGATATCATGATGGTTAAATCAGAGGACTCTGGACAACATACTCACTAGCCTTCTCACTAGCTTTGAGACCTTGAGCAAGGTATTTAAATTCTCTTTGCCACAGATCATCTTTCTGTGCAATGGGGCTAATAGTAGTACCTACACATGAAGTTGTTATGAGGATTGAAAAAATTAATATAGGCACTTAGAAGAGTGCCTGGCAATAGGACTCTGTATGTTTTAGCCAACATTATTATTAGATTTGGTGCATTTGCCAATTTGTTCATTTTGGCAATTATTTTGCTTAGGGGCCTATAACTATAGTTATTGAATTAATTTTTTTTTTTTCGCAGAAATACAGTTGTCTTTGAATTATATCCCTCTTAGAAGATTGGACCCAAGGTAGGAAGGCTAGGCAAAGAGTTAGGTACTTCCTGGTAAATATATAATGGGTCACTTAGTCAGCAACATCATTTAGTGCCATGTGTACAGAGTTTTGTTTTAGCCCTCACTGTTTACTGGATTGCATGAAGTTCAAACGGTTCAAAACAGAGGGATTTGGAAATTGTGTTTTTTAGAGGGATTTGATTTTAGGAAGGCAACTAGTTATGGTCCCTAAGAGCAAGGATCTGAACTGTAGTCCACATGGAAGCCACATTGAACTGGTATTTTGACGCAGTACAAGGGAGTATGTAATGGTTTTCTTTTTCTACCTATTGAACTGGTACTATAGCCAACCTGAAAAAAATAGTTTTGTTTGTGGTTTAAATAGCATTCAGCACTCTTCTATTGTTGATAAGTGTTTTTCACTTAGAGAAAATTTGGAAGATGGTTATCTGTTTAGTGCTGCCAAATATATTGTTATTATGCAGACCCTGCAGGCACCAGCTGCAGTTGTTTTCCAAAGGACATGCAACCAATCTAGTTATCATGCACCCAGCTGTAGTATTTCTGTGGCCTATATGTGGTCTTTTTACTCACAGTTGCATGCATACTAATAACACTTATGGTTACAAAATTAAAATTGAAGGATGAATACTGTATTTTGATGTTGTTGATCTTCTTTGCCATCTGTTCTTTGGTTTAGTTCCTAAATTTCCTGCTATTGATCTTGGGCATTTCTGATCACAAGTATATATTCATATTCTATCTCATATACCCTTTTTTTTGGGTTCAGGGCAGTTATGTAAGCATATGATATACTGAAATGATTTGCTTTGACGTGACCCAATTAGAATTTACTTTAGCCCTGAGCCAGCTCAAATAAGATTGAGCTAATTTATGCCACTATTTTTTCCAGTAATGTTGAACTGGAGCAGAACCACTTATTGTGCTAATGCTCTCTTCTGAAATGTACAGATGTGTATTTACACAGACAGAAAACTTATGCTTGCTACTTGCATTTTAATCTTGTGGTAGGAAGTGTTTTGTAAAAGGCAGAGTTTGCATCTTTGACATGATTTTCTTGTATGAAACATGAAGTATTAAATATTAATCAAAATAAAAAGCTGGAATGGTATGGATATTTTTATTCCATAGTTACAATCATGTGGTCAATTTTCTACCAGAACTGTGAAGCAAATAGTGGTAATCCATAGTAATAATAATAATGATAATAATAATCATTGACTATTTATTAAGCCCTTACTTTGTACCAGGCACTGGGTTAAGCTGTTTACGTTAAATAATTCACACTAAAGAACAATTTTTGAAGCAGGTACTAGTATAATTTTTTTATTTTACACACAGAGGTAAAAGGGGCTTAGAGATGTTATCATACTTTTTCAAGGTCACACACTTTTGGAGTAGAGATCTAATTCCAGTTGTTTTTGACTTTAGAGTCTGAGCTCTCAGTGTCTGTTCTATTTTTACTGCCTTCCATGTTACAAATTGCCATGCAGACTATGTAGATCAATGTCTCAGCAGCAAGTAGATGGCACCCTCAAATGGGGTAATTGAGAGAGTAGTTGTGAACAAGGGTAAGAGATAATAATAAGAGATGGTGAGGCTAGTAACAGTGGGAACTATTATCATCCCTAGATATGAAGGGACAAAATAAGGGATTGGTTACTGGATCTTGCAGAGTGTAGCTGTAGTCCATCTGATAGGAACTCTATTGCCTTAGATTGAGGAACACAACCACCTTGGTGACCTAGGAGGGAATGAGTTGAGGAAATAAATACCTGACCCCACTTTCCTCCCTCTCTCCAGTCTCTTGCCAGTGATTCTCAATGGCCAAACTCAACTGGAAGCCAGAGGAAAAGGGATCCTTTGATGCAGTGGTCCGCTGCTTCTGGCCCAGAGCAGATTGGAAACAGATGGAAAGTTTTCAGGGCAAATGGAAAATATCCAGTTCATAGATGCATTACCAAGAAAATAGTTTCTCAATGTCAAAGCACCAGTGAAGCCAGGATTTTTTACTTCTGTCTCTAATCATTTGACCTGATTTTTTTTTTAATTTTAATTTTTAAATTTTGTCTTCTCAATTACAGATTTCAGAAACAGCATGAGTTGTTAGGGAGAATGTAGACTGAGATTTCCAGAGTTACCTTTAGTGAATTTAGGGTATTCCTCTCCTTGTTTTTTCCTTCTTCTTCGAAATATGAATAACAATACCAGTACTATTCCTGTTCTAGATAGATACAATAAGGGGTTGTGAGATAGTAATAAACCTTGGACATTTAATAACATTGATATATCTACATATTTACCTTTTTCATAGATCTTCTTCCTAAATTTTCAAACTTCTATCTGAGATAATTTTCTTTCTCTGACTAAAAAATACCTTTTACTATTTTATTTAGTATGGGTCTGCTGGTAAGTAAATCTTTCAATTTTTTCTTTGCCTGAAAAGACTTACTTATGTTCATTTTTGAAAGATATTTTTGCTGGGTATAGAATTCTAGATTAGCAGTTATTTTCTTTCAGTGCTTTAAAAATATCAGTCCTTGGTCATCTGATGTCTATAGTTCCTATTGAGAAGTTAGCTATGTTATTATAAGTATTACTTCTTTAAGGGTAGTCTGTCCTTTTTTGGTTTATTTTAAGATTTTTCTCTTTTTGATGACACCAATTTTAATATTCTAGGCTTAAAGTTACGGATTTATTCATAACTCACTTCTTTGTAAGCTCTTATTTCAAGAGGATCCAAGAGGTTGGGTGCTAATTAATGGTTACTTTTTAAAAATGAAATTGGTGACAGAAACCAGTAGATAGTGTGTGTTGATGTAGGTAAGTTAACAGGTGTCTGTTTTAGGTACTTTTATATATTCCTTCTTAATATTTCTTCTCCCCAACCCCCAGCTGTATTGAGCTATAATTGATAAATAAAATATATATATTTAAGTTGTACAATGTGATAGTTTCATATACATGTATTGTAAAGTGATTACCACAATCAAGCTAATTAACACATCCATTACCTCACAGTTACTGTGTGTGTGTGTGCATGGGTGTGTATGTGAATACTGGTTTTTGACAGAAGATGATGGTAGTACAGGAAATAAGGAAAGTTCAAAGAATCTAACAAGCTTCTCTTTTTCCCTTATCTAATGCCAGAAAAGTAGAAGAAGAGAAAGAAAGCATAGACATCCTCCCTGTCTCCCCTTTACTCAGAGTATCAGGAAAGAAGACAGAAAAGAAGCAGGTGATTGTTTAGGATCTCATTGCTTATTACAGTGTATTATAGACTTATTAGCATTCTCTCCTGTCTTTGTCACTTTGTCACTAATGAAATAATACATTGGAGGGACAAATGCTTTCTAATGAAAAGCATATCAATTGAGGAACATTATACAAAATGAGGATCTTAAAAAGGGTAGGAGATTGTTTATTGTAAAAGACAAATTATTTTATCCAGTGCATGTCAATCTGTAGCAAAGGCCATCATGCTACTGAAGCATTTTTCCTTCCAGACAACAAGTTCATTTTATATTAGCATCAGTGAAAATCCAATAAATAAAGATAAACCAAATAAATAAGATAAACTCAGTGAAGTCTCCCATAGACAATTCTGTTACTTAGGACAATGTGGAAAAATGAAAAAGAATTTTATGATTTAAAATGCAAACATCTTTTTTAATCACCAAACTCTATCGGAGTAAAAATGATGAAATACTTTTCTTTTGATAGTAATCTGAAAAAGTTTGTGTACTAAACCCTGTAAGCCAGATATTTGAGTTATTGGATTGATATTGTACAATGGAAAGTATCTGAAGCATTTTTATTTTTTGAAAGGTTATGTTATGAAAAATTTGTTTTGTAAGAGTAGATATACAAAAAGCATATGCCATTGTTATTACCTAGAATCCAATAAAAGATAGCTTTTGCAGATTATTACCACATGTGTGTAGGAGTTGCTTTCATAGTTAGGTTATTTTAGATACCAGAGTAATTTGTTTCATATTTTAAGCATTGAAATGCTTCTTCAAATTCAGTATTCCTGTGACTCTAGCATGATATGTAATAGAAATAGCACAAAGTAAAATACCTCAGCAAGTAATTGAAATAACGAATTCTATGGGCAACCCACTGAATGAAATGATATTTGCAGGGACATTTTGTGAGTGCAGTATCTCTGAGGAGCTTCCCAAAAAGAGAGTCCTTAAACCACATAATTCAAAAGAACAAAAACACAAAGCAGTTTGATTGAATGACAAGCAACATGTTCGTGACCACAATATAGTATACTTTTTAACTTTCAACTAGTAACATATTTGCTTATAAAGTATCACTTAGCTGTGTACATGCAGTAAAAAAATTAGGATTTCTTCTTGGGGTCTGTATTTATTGGATTTTAAGTGATGGTAAAATTCTGAATTCATTTGAACCCTAAGGTCATTTACAATCAGTAGTAATAGTAGTAGCAGGAATAATTAGTAATTATAAAGAAGGCCATTCTCATTTCCCACTTTGAAGGGCATGTGCCTTGTGTGGATTGTTACTATTAATGGGTTATCATACCATCTAGAATGAAAATAATTTTTTTAATTAGCATGAAATGTTTTTAAAAAATGGCTGTCCAGTATTGGACTACAGTTTTTGCATTATCTCTTGCATTTCTTGTTGTGTCCCTAGTAATTCCTCAGTTGTAGAAGCTAATAGACATTAAGGAATATTTTGCTTTTATAACTTAAAGATGTTGCTAACTTGGGCTAAGTTCCAGTAGATTTAGATGATTTGTTTATTTTTAATGTGAGTGCAAAGAAGTAAGTCTTGTAGACCTACATAAAAGGAGACAGATTTGTGCTATAATGAAACCATTCATGGAAGCTATTCAAATTATATTATTTTTTGTTGCAGTATTGTCACTTTACTTTACTATTGAGGTTGAATTATTAACATTAGCCTAAACACTTTGGAAGGGTAACAAATACTTAGAGACTGAAGAACATCCTACTAAAGAATGAATGGGCTAACTAAGAACTTAAAGAGGAAATTAAAAAGTATATAGAAGCCATATACCCAAAACCTCTGGGACACAGCAAAGGCCATCATAAGAGGAAAGTATGTAGCAATCCAGGCCTTCCTAAAGAAGGAAGAAAGATCTCAGGTACACAACCTAACCATACGCCTTAAAGAGCTGGAAAAAGAACAGCAAATAACACCTCAAACCAGCAGAAGACAGGAAGTAAGAAAGATTAGAGCAGAAATTAATGCTATCAAAACCAAAAAAACCAGAACAGATCAATGAAACCAGAAGCTGGTTCTTTGAAAGAATTAACAAAATTGATAAACCACTACCCAGTTTGATCAAAAAGAAAAAGGAAAGGACCCAAATATATAAAATCAAGAATGAAAGAGGAGAGATCACAACCAACCACAGCAGAAATAAAAACAATAATAAGAGAATATTATGAGCAATTATATGCCAATAAAATGGGCAATCTGGAAGAAATGGACAAATTCCTAGATACATATACACCACCCAAACTGAAACAGGAAGAAATAGAAAGTTTGAACAGATCCACAACCAGTAAGGAAATCAAATTAGTAATCAAAAATCTGCCAAAAAACAAGAGTCCAGGGCCAGATGGCTTTCCAGGGGAAGTCTACCAAACATTTAAGGAAGAGTTAACACCTATTCTCTTGAAGCTGTTCCAGAAAAATGGAAGGAAAACTTCCAAATTCTTTCTATGAAGGCAGCATTACCTTGATTCCAAAACCAGACAGAGACCCCACTAAAAAGGAGAACTACAGACCAATTTCCCTGATGAATATGGATGCAAAAATCCTCCACAAGATATTAGTCAACAGGATCCAACAATACATTAAAAAATTATTCACCACGACCAAGTGGGATTTATACCTGGGACTCAGGGCTCATTCAATACCTGCAAAACAATCAATGTAATTCATCACATCAATAAAAGAAAGGACAAGAACCATATGATCCTCTCAAGAGATACAGAGAAAGCATTTGACAAAAGACAGCATCCTTTGTTGATAAAAACCCTCAAGAAAGTAGGCATAGAAGGAGCATACCTCGAGATCATAAAAGCCATATATGGAACACCCAACACTAATATCATCCTCAATGGGGAAAAACTGAGAGCTTACCCCCTACAATCAGGAACAAGAAAAGGATGTCCACTCTCGCCACTGTTATTCAGCATAGTATTGGAAGTCTTAGCCTCTGCAGGTAGACAACACAAAGTAATAAAAGGCATCCAAATCAGCCAGGCAGAGGTAAAACTTTCACTCTTTGCAGCTGACATGATACTCTATTTGGAAAACCCAAAAGATTCCACCAAAAAAACTGCTAGAACTGATTCATGAATTCAGCAAAGTTGCAGGATATAAAATCAATGCACAGAAATCAGTTGCATTCCCACACACCAACAATGAAGCAACAGAAAGAGAAATCAAAGAATTGATCCCATTTCACTTGCACCAAAAACCATAAAATACCTGGGAATAAATCTAACCAAAGAGGTGAAAAATCTAGACACTGAAAACTATAGAAAGCTTATGAAAGAAATTGAAGAAGGCACAGAAAAATGGAAAAAGATTCCATGCTCCTGGATAGGAAGAACAAATATTGTTAAAATGTCGATACTACCTGAAGCAATCTACATATTCAATACAATCCCTATCTAAATAACACCAGCATTCTTCACAGAGCTAGAACAAATAATCCTAAAATTTGTTTGGAACCAGAAAAGATCCTGAATAGCCAAAGCAATCTTAAAAAAGAAAACCAAAGCAGGAGGCATCACAATCCCAGATGTCAAGCTATACTACAAAGCTGTAATCATCAACACAGTATGGTACTGGCACAAGAACAGACAGTAGAGCACAGAATAGATCAATGGAACAGAATAGAGAACCCAGAAATGGACCCACAAACCTATAGCCATCTAATCTTTGAACAAAGCAGGGAAGACTATCCAATGGAATAAAGACAGTCTCTTCAGCAAGTGGTGCTGGGAAAACTGGACAGTGACATGCAGAAGAATCAATCTGGACCACTTTCTTACACCATACACAAAAATAAACTCAAACTGGATGAAAGACCTAAATGTAAGATAGGAAGCCATCAAAATCCTCTTGGAGAAAGCAGGAAAAAACCTCTTTGATCTGGGCTGTAGCAACTTCTTACTCAACATGTCTCCAGAGGCAAGGGAAACAAAAGCAAAAATCAACTTCTGGGACCTCATCAAAATAAAAAGCTTCTGCACAGTGAAGGAAACAATCAGCAAAATAAAAGGCAACCGACAGAATGGGAGAAGATGTTTGCAAACGACATATCAGAGAAAGGGTTAGTATCCAAAATCTATGTAGAACTTATCAAACTAAACACCCAAAAAACAAATAACCCAGTGAAGAAATGGGCAAAAGACATGAATGGACACTTCTCCAAAGAAGACATCCATATGGCCAACCGACACATGAAAAAATGCCCAACATCACCATCATCAGGGAAATACGAATCAAAACCACAATGAGATACCACCTCACACCTGTCAAAATGGCTAACCTTAAGAACTCAGGCAACAACAGATGTTGGCGAGGATGTGGAGAAAGAGGATCTCTTTTGCATTGTTGGTGGGAATACAAGGTGGGGCAGCCATTCTGGAAAACAGTATGGAGGTTCCTCAAAAAACTAAAAATAGAACTACCCTATGACCCAGCAGTTGCACTACTAGGCATTTTTCCAAGGGATGCAGGTGTGCTGTTTTGAAGGGACACATGCACCCCAATGTTCATAGCAGCACTATCAACAATAGCCAAAGTATGGAAAGAGCCCAAATGTCCATTGATGGATGAATGGATAAAGAAGGTGTGGTATATATAAACAATGGAGTATTACTCGGCAATCAAAAAGAATGAAATGTTGCCATTTGCAACTATGTGGATGGAACTGGAGGGTATTATGCTAAGCGAAATTAGTCAGAGAAAGACAAATATCATATGACTTTACTCATATGAGGACTTTAAGAGACAAAACAGATGAACATAAGGGAAGGGAAACAAAAATAATATAAAAACAGGGAGGGGGACAAAACATAAGACACTCATAATTATGGAGAACAAACAGAGGGTTACTGGAGGGGTTGTGGGAGGGGGGATGGCCTAAATGGGTAAGGGGCATTAAGGAATCTACTCCTGAAATCATTGTTCCACTATATTCTAATTTGGATGTGAATTTAAAAAATAAAATAAAGATTAGCCTAAACATTTATGCAGGAGTAGGTGAGAAAATAGACATCAGTGAGTTTCTGAAATTCTTTGTCTTAAGTGGTTTTTTGCTAAAGAATTATCACGGTTAATATGTCCATCCAGTCATTAGATATGGTCTAGCCCAAGTCATTGCCAAAGACCTATGTCAAGGAGTTTACTACCTGTGTTTCTTCCCCCCCCCCATGAGTTTTGTGGTCTTGTGTTCCAGTCTTTCATCCTTTTTTGAGTTAATTTTTGTGTATGATGTAAGATAGTGGTTGTGGTTTTTCATGTAGCTCTACAGTTTTTCTAGCACTATTTATAGAAGAGACTGTCCTTCCACAATGTACATTCTTGGCTCCTTTGTTGTAAGTTAATTGACCTTGTATGTGTGAGTTAATTCTGGACTCTCTACTGTGTTCCATTGATCTATGTGTTTGTTTTTATGCCAGTACTGTACTATTTTAATTTCTATAGCTTTGTAATATAGTTTGGAATCAGGCAGCATGATGCTTCCAGTTTTGTTCTTCTTTCAGAAGATTGCTTTGGCTGTACAGGTTTTTTTCTGGTTTCATATAAATTTCAGAGTTATTTGTTCCATTTCTTTGAAAAATGCCATTGGAATATTGATAGGGATTTCATTGAATCTGTAGATTGCTTTTGATATTATGGACATTTTAACAATATTGATTCTTCCAATCCATGAGCACAGACTATCTTTCTATTTATTTGTGTCTTTGATTTTTTTTCATTAATGTCTTGCAGTTTTCATATACAGATCTTTCATCTCCTTGGTTAAATGTATTACTAGGTATTTATTCTTTTTGATGCAATTATAAATGGGATTGTTAATTTATAAATTTCTTAATTTTCTTTTTATAGTTTATTAGTGTGTAGAGATACAACAGAAGTTTGTGTGTTGATTTTGTATCCTGTAGTATTCTTGTATTGAATTTGTTTATTGTCTTTTGATGGAGTCTTCAGAGTTTTCTATATATAATATCATGTCTTCAGTGAATAGTGAAAGTTTTATTTCTTCCTTTTCCATTCAGATGCCTTTTATTTCTTTCATGCCTAGGACTTCCGACACTCTGTTAAATAAAAGTGGCAATAATGGGTCTCCTTTTCATGTTCCTGACGCTAGAGGAAAGGTTTTCAGTTTTTCACTGAGTATGGTATTAGCTGGAGGCTTGTGATATATGATGTGTATTATGTTGAGGCACATTCCCTCTATATCCTCTTTGTTGAGAGTTTTTATCATAAATGGATATTGAATTTTGTCAAATGCTTTTTCTGGTGCATTTGGTGACTTTTTTTTTTTTTAAAATTTTTTTTCAACGTTTTTATTTTTGGGACAGAGAGAGACAGAGCATGAACGGGGGAGGGGCAGAGAGAGAGGGAGACACAGAACCGGAAACAGGCTCCAGGGTCCGAGCCGTCAGCCCAGAGCCTGACGCGGGGCTCGAACTCGCGGACCGCGAGATCGTGACCTGGCTGAAGTCGGACGCTTAACCGACTGCGCCACCCAGGCGCCCCGCATTTGGTGACTTTTAATATAGAGCCATGAAGCACAGAAAGAATTATGGTCATTATTTGGGACATGATGGTGAGGTTAATTGTAGAAATATTGAAAGAGATGGAAAACTTAGAAAAAGAACCAGTTTTATGAGAAAGAAAAGTTTAGTTTCAGCATGTTGAATTAAGATGACTGAGGTATATAGTTGGAAATAAATGTATGCAAAGGTCCTTTTTAAGCTGTAAAGACTCATACACATGTCAGTTAATATAATTCAAGTAGAAATATTCAGAAGCATCTGGCTACATGATTTTTTAGATTACGGCTAGGAATAAGGCTGGCAATTGTTAGCATGGTTGTAATAGCTAATAGAATTTTGAATTCTCAGAGTTCACAGTGAGTGGGAAGAACAAAGGTATATGAATAGTGTTTAGGGAATCTCTTAATTAGGAGGCAAGAAGAAGACTCTTGAAGAAACCCAAATAGTAGTTAGAAAAGTAAAGGAGGTCCAGTGGCAGTAGAGCCAAAGGAGTGGAGTGGATCATGATAAAGATCTGTGTGTCTACAAGACTGTTCTTCCACACGTCTGTGGGGGCCGGGGGGGGTTCACCTGAGTATTGAGGAGGTGCCTCAAAATGCAGCCTTGCTATCTATTTCACCTCCCCATTTACCCCACAAAATGCAACCCTTCTTCTGTTGTATATCTAGTCTTCATAGATGGATTTACACCCAGCTTTCCCAGGCTAAAACTTAGAAATCTTCTTTGACTTCTCTCATTCTTTTTCTACACTTGATTAATTGTCATGTTCGATTATACATTCTGTCCCTGTCATATTTATTTTGTCCATTGTCATTATACTGTTTCTATGAATTCCAAACCCTACTACATAGATAGGTTTTTTTTTTAATGGTTGTTTTAAACCATATTTGTTGGAAATAATGTTAATGATATCATTTCTGCTGTGTTAGAAGTAAAACCATGGTCATCATGCACATAATAGTTCACTTATTCTGGGCAAGAGAACCCATAAAGATACATCGAGATAAGATGACAGTATAACTTATCATCCAAACTGGGATATTCTGAGAATAAACATGGGTGCTATTAATAATTTGAAAGGACTTAAAATATTGAAAAAAAGGGGTGCCTGGGTGGCTTAGTTAAGCATCCAACTTTGGCTCAGGTTATGATTTTACGATTTGTGGTTCAAGTCCCATGTCGGCTTGACAGCTGACAGCTCAGAACTGGGAGTCTGCTTCAGATTCTGTGTCTCTCTCTCTCTCTCTGCCCCTGTTCTGTTTATGCCCTATCTCTTTCTCTCAAAAATGAATAAACATTAGGTTGGCTATATGTCTCGGTTAAGTGTCTGACTTTGTCTCAAGTCATGATCTCCCGGTTTGCAAGTTCGGTTTGTGAATTTGAGCCCTGCATCGGGCTCACTGCTGGCAGTTTGGAGCCTGGAGCCTGCTTCAGATCCTGTGTCTCCCTCTCTCTCTCTGCCCCTCCCCTGCTCTCTCTCTCTCTCTCTCTCTCTCTCTGTCTCTCTCTCTCTCTCAAAAATGAATAAATGTTAAAATTTTTTTTTAAAATGAATAAACATTAGAAAATTAATTTACCAGGACAACAGGTATAAACAGAGACTGTCTTGTACAAAACCAGGATGTATAATCACCTACCTCAGTGGTTCTCAACCGGGAGAGATTTTGTCTTCCAAAGGACATTTTTAGTTGTCATAGTGAAGGAAGAAGAGGGGTGCCTGGGTAGCTCAGTCAGTTAAGCATCTGACTTCAGGTCAGGTCATGATCTTAGGGTTTGTAGGTTTGGGCCCCTAGTTCAGCCCTGTGCTGACAGCTAGAGCCTGCTTTGGATTCTGCATCTCCCTCTCTTTGCTCCTCCCCTGCTCATGCTCTGTCTCTCTCTTTCAAAAATAAATAAACACTAATTTTTTTTTAAAGTGGGGAAAGGAGAGTTATTACTGGTATTTAGTAGGTGCAGTCCAGGGAAGCTGCTAAACATCCTGCAATGCATGGGATAGCCCCCACAACAGAATTATTTGGCTTGTCTTCATTTAATTAATTCAGTGGGTGTTTGTTTAGCGTCCCTCCCTCTCTTTGCCACTTACTGTGCTAGGTTCTGGGGATGCATTTATGAGCAAAGCAATCATGGTCACTGAATTCATGGAACTTGTAGTTGGGGAGACCAAGATTAAATTTATAATTACAGAAATAAATATATTATTTCAACAGCAAAAAACTCTATGAAGGAATAGGTAGTGCTTGGTACTTTTGGAGCATATAACAAGAGGCCTGACCTAGAATATGAGGTCAGGGGAAAATTTTCTGACATTCGGGTTGAAATCTGGAGAATGAGTAGGCTTGAACTGGACAAAGATACTTCATAAGGAGAGGGGAGGAAGCATGTACCAGGCACCAAAAGGGCATGGAGAATGACAATCCCGAAGAAATGGAATAAGGCCTGTGTGGTGGAAGGCTGGGGTGTGTGTGTGTGTGTGTGTGTGTGTGTGTGTGTGTGTGTGGTTGGAATGGGGGATGGGAGAGTGGATGGGGGAAGGAGCTGACTAGAGAGGCCAGTGAAGTGAGCTGGGGTCAGATCATAGCTTTGTTTATAGGATTTGAAGTTTAATTGGGAAGCAAGGCATAGGAGGTTTCTAAGCCAAGGAATGTAGTGATCAGATTTGCATTTTATTTTATTTTCCATTTATTTAGTAAAAAAAAATTTATGTTTACTTATTTTTGAGAGAGAGAGAGGGAGAGCACGCATGCGAGCAAGCATGAGTCAAGGAGGGGCAGAGAGAGAGGGAGACACAGGATCTAAAGCAGGTTCCAGGCTCTGAGCTGTCAGCACAGAGCTGGAAGTGGGATTCAAACCCACAAACCGTGAGATCATGACCTGAGCCAAAGTCAGACGCTTAACCAACTGAGACACCCAGGTGTCCCTATTTTATTTATGTGAGAAGCGAAGGGGCAGAGAGAGAGGGAGATGGAGAATCCCAAGCTGACTCTTTGCTGTCAGTGCAGAGCCTGATTTGGTGCTTGAACTCAGGAACCAAACTGGAACCTTGACATCTTGACCTGAGCCAAAACCAAGAGTTGGATGCTTAATCAAAGCCCCTAGATTTGTATTTTACTGGAGATTCCATTTCGAAAATGCCCTCTAATTGTGTTACTGCCTTACTAAGAGACAGTGCTCACAGCATTCAGGAACTATCCTGGTCTGGCCCATTTGCATTTGTAGTCTTCCCTTTGCTCTGCACAAGTTTCCTTACACACATACCCTGCTAACTGCATGAGCTATTAGATAGCTGGTATATTTTTCTCCTCAAAAAACAAAAACCAAGTATTTGTATTTTAACATTTCAGTGGCTTAAAAACAGTGACCATTATTCCCGCGCCCCCCCCCCCCCATGACATTCTTCTGTTCAATAGAATGCTAATTTAAATAGTAAGAAATATACTTTCCCCCATGGGGCATATTAAAGCTATTTTAATTTTGAAAGAAGAGTAATGTGGCCTAGAAACATTTGCATTTTTTCTGAATTAACTCTTAGGCAAAAAGTTTCTTGCCATGCTTTACCTATACTGCACTTGCAATGACATGATTGTGTACCTCTAAACCTCTGCTAATGCTGCTTCTCTACCCAAAATACCTTTATTCTGTCCATCCCTTTTTGTTTGAAAAAAATTTTTTTTTAATGTTTATTCACTTTTGAGAGAGAGACAAGTAGGCAAGGGACAGAGAGAGAGAGGGAGACACAGAATCTTAAGTAGGCTCCAGGCTCTGAGCTGTCAGCACAGAGCCTGATGCAGGTCTCAAACGCATGAGCAGTGAGATCTTGACCCGAACCAAAGTCAGGCACTCAGCCAACTGAGTGACCCAGGCACCCTTGTCCATCTCTTTTTGTTTAAATTCTGTTTGTTTTTCAAATTCTCCATGAAGCCTTTTAGCTTCACAAGATTAACTTAGTATTTTGTGTTCAGTGACTGGACATGAGCCACACCTCTGTAAACTTTTATGATGCATAATACAGTGTTACTTTAAAAATATTATTTTTGACATAGTATCAATAGCTGCACAATGAATGCCTATTGAGTGAGTGAATGGGAGGGACACGATCAGTTCTGTCAGAAATCACATGGAAATTGAGGGAGACTGAGAAAATTTGTTGTTTTTCCTCCGCTGCAATCTTTCAGTGGCTTTCCATTACTTGTGAGGTAAGACCTACAATTCTGTGTAAGACATTCAAAGCTACCTTTAATTTTTATCATCATTTTTCTTGCTTTCTTCTTCTTCTTCGTCTTTTTTTTTTTTTTTTTTTTTTGGTAAACACTTGATTTCTTTTTTTAAGTTTTATTTATTTATTTATTTTTTTGAGACAGAGCAAGCGAGTGAGTGCAGGGGAGGGGCAGAGGGAGAGGGAGAGAGAGAATCCCAAGCTGACCCAGCACTCTGAGCATAGAGCCTGACCTGGGGCTTGATCTCACAAACCATGAGATCATGAGCTGAGCCAAAATCAAGAGTCAGTGGCTTAACAAACTGAGCCACCCAGGTGCCCCTATCAACTACCTTCCTATCTGAATTCTTTTAGGGAGAAATAGACTTTCTGGCTGATAGAAACAGGGGCATTTTTATACTTATGCTCATGCTATTCCACTTTTCTGGAATGACCTCCCTGGTCTTAACACCTGTGAAGATCATGCCCTTCCTTTTAGGTCCAATTGGAGTCTTAACTTTACTTGCATTCTTTTTCCCCATAGCAATTGTCATCTTTGAACACACTCTTTCTTTCTTTCTTTCTTTCTTTCTTTCTTTCTTTCTTTCTTTCTTTCTTTCTTTCTTTCATTGTATTTCTCTTTACTAGAATGTGAGCTCCTGGAAGATAGGGATTTTTGTGTGACTTCTTCACTGATTGTCACTCTGAGAACTGTGCCTGGCATAACTTTGATACCAAATAGGTACACATATTTTTTTTTAATTAAAAAAATTTTTTTTTTTAATTTTAGAGAGACAACATGAGTGGGGAAGAGGGGCTGAGGAGAGAGAGAGAATCCCAAGCAGGCTTCATGCTCAGTGTGGAGACTGACGTGGGCTCCATCCCATGACCCTGGGATCATGTTTCCATGAGCTGAAATCAAGAGCCGGCCACTCAATCAACTGAGCCACCCAGACACCCCATGATACTCAATAGATATTGAATGAGTGATTCTAGTCTTACTAAAACACTTTTCTTGAATGTCTGGTATTTTGTGCTGTGTGTATGTCTCTTTCATCGAGAGCATTTGGCTGTAATGCTCTGCTCCTTTTCTTATCCAGTTCCTGCTTGTGTTATTTCCTCTAGGAAACATTCTCTCACTATCTGATTTGATGTTTCTCATTTGTTTCTTTTTTGTTTTTAAATTTGTAAAAGTTTATTTATTTATTTATTTAGAGAGAGCAAGTGGGGGAGGGGCAGAGAGAGGGAGAAGGAGAGAGGATCCCAAACAGACTCCTTGCTGTCAGCAGAGAGCCCAATGTGGGTCTCAAACCCAAGAATCCTGAGACCATGACCTAAGCCGATGTCAGACGCTTAACCGATTGAGCCACCCAGGTGCCCCTCGGTTGTTTCTATTGGCTCCCTTGCTTACATCCATTATCCATCAGAGTGTGCCTTGTACATTCTTGCTTGATTTACGTGTCTGTATTGCCCACTGTACTCTAAGGTCTTTGAGGGGAGTGACCAGTGTAAACTGCTTATCTTTAACATTTAGAATGGTGCTTGAATATAGTAGGTGCTAAATAAATACATATTTTTTTCAGTAATGAAAGAAGTTAGAGTTGAGTCAAATCCTTATAAATATAATTTGCTTCCCCAGTGCAAAATAGGCACTTCTAAGGAGTTACGTCTTTTTTTTTTTTTTTTTTTTTTCTGGTTAGCAATTTACTTGTTTAGTCTGTGAACATAATTAGATTCAGTATGTAGTCTTGTGTTGACTTTGTAGTAAGTCTAATAAGAATTTGAAAGAAGTTTTGAAAGAACAGGCTAATCTCTTGAGTTCTTGATGCTTTGAAATTACTACAGGAGATATTTTGTTCTGTCTACCCAGTGAAACCTCTGTAATTTCTGCAATTTGCTGTGACAACTTATTTTTGCAGAGTTTTTGCTACTTTGATATCTTTGGAAGCTGGCCTTGGCTCCCACATTTTACTTGTTCTTCTCTTAGACACTCTAATTACCATGTCTCTCCCATTAAATAATTGAGCTCTTGATTATCATGAGGCTAATTATAGATAGCAATAACTGAAAACCATTTACATAAACCTCAAATTGCCCCTTAGAAATTGTTTTAAATTTTTCATTCTTCGGAAGTCAACATGGAATGGTGGGTAAAAAAATACCTCATTGTGAGTTGGGAAATTTATATTCTACATTTGATTCTTCTGGGACCTAAATTTTCATATGCAGTATGAGCTAAGTATATCAAAGTATATTGGTATGAATCTTTGCCTTAGGAGCATCTGGCTGGCTTACTTGGTAGAGCATGTGACTCTTGATCTCTAGGTTATGAGTTTGAGCCCCATGTTGGGTGTAGACATTACTTAAAAATAAAATCTTTAAAAACAAAAAACAAACAAACAAAAACAACTGGCAGGTATGAAGCTTTGCCTGAGAGACAGTCATGCAGGAAAGGACAAACAAGGCATAATTATTTTTAAAAACTGAAAAATTAACTCCTCAGCACATATGTGCTAAAAATACACAGGTGGTTTGTTTAGTGCCTGACTTAATTCCTGTAAGGGCTTAATACACTGGAAAATCATGGCATAGAATCATGTCTTTTTTCATGTGTCAAGGAAGGACTCCAATATCTAGTTTTACTTATGGAAAAATTTATTGTGTTAAACTTGTTGTTTAGAAAACTTTCTTCTTTTCCATGGGAGAGAATATGTTTGCATACTAGCTTTCTTGGTGTGTCCACACGGAGGGCTCAGTGTCAGGTGGCAGCTACCACCTGCATACTGTATCTTCCCACTACTTTTGGCATTGCTTTATTATTTGATAATTAGAAGGAATATGGAAGGGATATTAGAAAACCATAATAAAACTGGAAATAAAAAGTTGGATATATTCTATTATTTGACAGAGAGGGAGAGAGACAGAGACATAGAATCCGAAACAGGCTCCAGGCTCTGAGCTGTGGGTACAGAGCCAGACATGAGGCTTGACCTCAGACGGTGAGATCATGACCTGAGCCGAAGTCAGATGCGTAACCGAATGAGCCACCCAGGCACCCCTCAAGAGTTTCTTTTCGTAACTGACTGAGCCACCCAGGCGTCCTCAGCTTGTTCGTTTCTTAAAAAAAAAAAAAAAAAAAAAAAAAAGCTGAGGGATTTTATAGGTCGTTTTGGTGAGAATCAACCTTTCTGTTTTTAAGCTATATTAAGTCTTTTAAGATATATCTTTTTAAAGCATATTTTTGCTCAAAATGCCTTCACTTGTTCCACATTCAGGCTTCGTGTTCTTTCTCATATGTAGTCTGAACTTTTCTCCTTTCGTGTTGTTATTCCCTCATGTCCTTCATACTTGATATTCTTTATACCTACTCTCTAAGTTTAATAGGTTCAAATATTACAAGTGTTTATGTTTTAATGTCATAAATTACAAATTAGCTGCAAGAAGTTTTGTTTTTTTTTTTAATTGTGGTATAGTTGATACACAGTGTTAACATTAGTTTCAGGTATACCAGTAAGAAGGTTTTAAAAAATAAATTTTCATGAGACGAATCACTTAAAATTTATATAATTTTGTAATTGGAGCACCAAAAAAGTCAGCAAAACAAAACCCACCAAATGAAAAAGAAAAAAAACAAACCATAATAATAATCATAATAAAATAGGACTTTACTTTTAAATAGAAAGGTGAGGGTAGCTTGAAGGAAGTGTTGAGGAGACCAGAGCAAAGTGCACACTGATCTTCAGAACCATAGGAAACACTGTCTGTGCAGGACATGTGTGCAAACTGGGCTGTGAAGGACAGCAGAAGAATGGCGCATCGTGTGCCGACACGTGCTCTGCTTTCTTGTGGCTGCGTGGAGGTTCAGAGCATTCAGGTAGCAACAAAAATTGAGTATGAACCAACCTCAGGGTTCTATTGATATCATTTCCTTGCTTCCAAATCACAGTATGAATTAATTCAGGTTTCAGAAAACAATCACTGAAGAATAAGCTATATTCCAGGGCCTCCTGGGTGGCTCAGTTGGTTAAGTGTCCAACTCTTGGTTTCGGCTCAGGTCATGATCTTGGCTCAGGTCATGATCTCACAGTCTATGATTTCAAGCCCTTGTCAGGCTCAGTGCTGCTCTTGCAGAGCCTGCTTGTGATTCTCTCTCCCTGTCTCTCTATCCCTCCCTCGCTCTCGCATGCACTCTCTCTCTCAAAATAAATAAATAAACTTAAAAAAAAATAAGCTATTCCAGTGTTCCAGATTCAGTTTCATTTTCCATCAATGAAATTTCCCTGATCCTCCTGGCTAGAAACGACACTGCTACTTTTGAATACTAAAGTACTTTATAATTGTCTTATGACACTTATGTCTTCCATGTCATATTATTCTTATCAGGGAGCATGTTTTATTCCTTTATAGGCTTGCAATTTTTTTGAGCTAATTTCTGGTTTCAATTAATTTGTGCATGCTCTGTAGCACCTCAGATGGTATCCTGCATATAGTAGGTGTTTGAAGATGTTTAATGAATGAATGTCTAGTAAATGAAATACAGTAGAGAAATGAGAGGTAAATAAGAAAGAAAGTAGAACAAAATTGTGCGCTCTCTGCTTTTGTTTTCTGTTTCATTGTTAGTTTGGTAGAGGCACTAAAGAATCTAAAGCTGGTTTAATCATAAGAGTAATTATAATTTGAGGTATCTCTAACATGAAAATTATTTCTTTTTTGTTTAAGACATCCTTGTGTTCACAAAAACTAATGAGAGAGCCACATCCCTGTTAGATTCTGTAGATATTCATTCATCTACTTTAAAACTCAGATAATTTTAACAATTGGTAACTTTCATCAAGAGATTTTAAATTTTTTCTGAATGTACAAAGTCAGAACCTGCTGACAATAACAACTTCTAAATGGTATCAAATGTGCTCTTGCTATAGAATTCAACCAGGTGTGTCAGCTAATTCCATTTCAACATGAGGAAATAACTATAATCATTTCATATTTAACTTTGTAGATTAAAGGCAAATATCAGTTACATGACATTTTGTGTAGAATTGGCCTCTTTTCCTTTTATATTTTCCTTATTTTATTTTATTATTATTATCATTATTATTATTATTTTTGAGAGAGAGAGTGCTTGTGTGTGTGCATGTGTACAAATGGGGAAGGGGCAGAGAGGAGGAAGAGAAAGAAGATCCCAAGCAGTCTCCACACCCAGCACAGAGCCGGACTTGGGGCTTGATCTCACAATCTGAGCTGAGATTAAGTCAGATGCTTAACTGATTAAGCCACCCAGGCATCCCTATTTTTCATATTTGATTCTTTAACACTTAGGTATATGCTTAGAAAAATAATGAAATGAACCCCCTTCTGTAGTTTCTGTATTTAAAACACAATTCTGTTAAATACATTTAGCATTTTATATGTGCTGAATGCATAGTCTACTCTAAAAAAAATCATTTGTATGAAGCATCATTGACTATCTATTGTGGGCCACTATGTGATAGTGCATTGCTTCTGATCTGAAGTGAGACAGCCTGCAGCTTTCTGCTCCTCTGCTTCTCTGCTTATTATCTCCAGGTAACCATGGTCTATTATTTTCTCTTCTCTGGGTTTCATTCTTTTTTTTTTTTTTTTTTTTTGGTAAAGTAGAGGCAGTGTTTTTTCCTCATAAGATTATTGGGGGGATTAACTGAAATGATGTGGTCATACCTCCTAAATATGTTTTGATCTATCCCCTTCTCTCCATTTCCATCATTTTTCCGTGGGCCACCACTTTCCTCACCTAGACTTAGTATATTAACTCCACTCAGAGTGGTTTCTCCACATTGCAGCCAGAAGAGATCTTTGTCAAAGATGAATCACTCCTCACTCCTATACTTAAAAACCTTTTGTGATTTGCCATTGCTTGAGGATAAAATGCACAATTTTTAACAAAGTTTACAAGAGACTCTATGATTTAACTCTGTGTAATTTCTTGGCCCCGTCTTTACCTAATCTTCCTCTGAACTTTCTTTGTTCCAGCCACTGTGGACTTCTTTATTTCACTGAATGTTTAATACATCTCCTTGTCTTGGAAATATGTAAGCTTGAGGGAGGGACAGGTTTGAGTTGGAGGGGAGGAGTCAAAATCAGGAACTCAGTTGTAGCCATGTTCAACTTCAGCTGTTGTCTGGCCTTCCAAGTGGAGATGTCACGTAGGCTGCTGGATGTATACAGCTAGACTTAGAAACAGTTCTGTCTGGAGATATAAATATGGGAGCTGGCACAAAAAGGGTATTTAAAGTAGTAAGACTGAGTGAGTTCACCAAAGCCAGAGTCTGCCCTTTTTGGTTTGTTTTTTTCCATGTCCCAGGATTTACTTGTAGGTCAGGATTCAGCTTCTGTGCCTTCTACCTTTGTTTTGCTTCCACATGCATATTAACAGCACTGTCTTCCAACTGTGCCATAGCACCTGCAATG
This sequence comes from Lynx rufus, assembly GCF_022079265.1. Classification (NCBI taxonomy): domain Eukaryota; kingdom Metazoa; phylum Chordata; class Mammalia; order Carnivora; family Felidae; genus Lynx; species Lynx rufus. The sequence continues at coordinate 124,821,848 of NW_025814856.1, forward strand.
TTATATCGCAGTTGACCAAATCGATCTCTCTCCATATATCTATATATAGATATCTATATATAGATATATATAGCTATTTAATGGCTTCCCAACTTTCCATTATATATACACTATGCTTTAAAAAATATTTCCTCTTTTTCCTACCATTTGGGTTGTTTCTAAATTTCCTTAATAACTGTGGAAGTCGATTACTGTGTAAAAGGCAGTGAACATTTTTAAGGCTTTTGATTTTCTTTTCTTTTTTTTTTTTTCAACGTTTATTTATTTTTGGGACAGAGAGAGACAGAGCATGAACGGGGGAGGGGCAGAGAGAGAGGGAGACACAGAATCGGAAACAGGCTCCAGGCTCTGAGCCATCAGCCCAGAGCCTGACGCGGGGCTGGAACTCACGGACCGTGAGATCGTGACCCGGCTGAAGTCGGACGCTTAACCGACTGCGCCACCCAGGCGCCCCAAGGCTTTTGATTTTCTAAAATGAACACTAACAGCATATTTAACAAATTTACATTTACATTGGGAGTGTATGAGAGTTTTTATCTTCGTGTACCTTTTGTAACAGCAGGACTGATTATTTTTTTTTTTTTTAAATTTTTTTTTTCAACGTTTATTTATTTCTGGGACAGAGAGAGACAGAGCATGAACGGGGGAGGGGCAGAGAGAGAGGGAGACACAGAATCGGAAACAGGCTCCAGGTTCTGAGCCATCAGCCCAGAGCCCGACGCGGGGCTCGAACTCACAGACCGCGAGATCGTGACCTGGCTGAAGTCGGACGCTTAACCGACTGCGCCACCCAGGCGCCCCACAGCAGGACTGATTATTAAACACAATGTTTTCTAGTTTAAGGTATTCAATAATCAAATACAGCTTTTTAAAAATAATTTTAAAAATATGTATTTCTTTAATTTTGAAAATTTTTCATCTATTGACTTATTTTTGTTAAAAATTTTTTTTTTACTTTTTTATTAAAAAAGATTTAATGTTCATTTATTTTTGAGAGAGAGACAGAGCATGGGGAGGGGGGCGTGGGGATTGCAGAGAGAGGGAGACCCAGAATCTGAAGCACGCTCCAGGCTCTGAGCTGTCAGCACAGAGTCCACTGTGGGGCTGGAACCCACGAACTGCAAGATCATGACCTGAGCTGAAGCTGGACACTTAAGGGACCGCGCCACCCAGGCACCCCTGACTTATTTTTAATTATGAATTGTACATTTCCTTTTACCTATTCCTTTTGGAACATAATCTCATTTTCATTGATTTGTAAGGTTTTTTTTGTGAGTTCTTTAGATATTAGATGAAACATATAAGATGGTTTTTATAGGTCAAAAACGAATATTCACAATGTCATATGTTTCAACTTAAATTATGTAGTTTTCATTGGTTGCCAATGATTTCCCAGTTTGTTTGTCTTTTGTTCTTTTTTACTATATTTTTTAAAGCATGTAACATGTTTAAATTTTTTTTTGTTGTTTAATTTAGTGATCCTTTCCTTTGTAGTTTTCCTCCATTGCTTTCTTGCAGTAAAAGGTCTTTCCATCCCAAGGGCAGATAAATATTTTTGTAGTTTCATATTTTAAAATTTAACTTTTAAAATCCATCTGGAATTTTGGTCAAATGTATTGTTAAGGCAGGGATCTGTTTACTGAGTGATGAAACAATTACTTTCAGATTCCTGAGCAAACTCTGTTGTTTATTTTCATGCCCCATTGCTAAATACACAAAATTATTATGTGTCCTAGGAATATAACATCTTTGACCTTGGTTCTTCATAAAATACATTATTTTGGTGCCTTGGGTTAGCTGATGTGCTTCAAGGACCAGTAATGTGGGGACCTTAGTTTTGGCGATGTTAACTGTTAAGATATAAGTAGTAGTGTACTCATTACTTGATTTACTTGATGACTTCCTCCAGCATAATATTCCATCATCCACAGAACCTTACATATTAACTCAAATGGATAATATTGTTAAACAAAATGTTCTTTAAGTAGATTGTTAAAAAATCTTGATTGTGTTTTTCTTTTTTCTCTTTATACTTAAATTTGGCTTAGTTTTAGGAATGATACATATATTTTAAAATTTGTTCTTTGATTTAAGATACCAAGTGATGACATTACTTATTTATTAAGTAGTGCTATAGGCCAGAGTCAAAGTGCCTGTTCCATCATAGGTGTTTTAGACAGAAATTCCACTCATTTATTTTAGAATTTTTAGAGCTTATTCTAGTTCCTGTGGAATAAACTGTGCAGTGTTAAATGAATTCATCTGAAGTCTAAATTTCTGTTATTTTATCTAAATTATATGTGGTGAGTCAGATGCGGTTGAAGAAAAAATAAATTGCTTTAAATTTTATAATTTATTGTTAAGACATTCTGGTGACCTTTGTTAAATTCTTCCCATGAGGGAAAGACCAAGCCTGGCTCCTCCCTTTTATATTTGGGCAGGTTGAGTGGTAGTAATATATGTATTTTTTAGAGTCTGAAGAAAGAAATGTATGCACTACTATTCAAACTCTTTCTATCTGGACTCAGAAACTTAATAGGTTTAGATGCATTTTTAGATAAATCTCTTGTGTCAAAATTGTTGATACTTGCTGTGTAAAACAATGGAACAAAATTGATTCAATAATAAGCTATTCAACTTAAAGACCAAATAAATTTGGATACTGAGGGATACTTGTATTGGGTCATACTAGGTTTCATATATTATGGACCACTCAAAGGGTGAAGATAAAATGGAAATACTCTTTTGCATTAAGAAAACTGATGATCTCATTCTCTGAGAAGCCAGCCAAAGATCTTGTCTTTAGTGTTCTAGAGTTTCCTGAAGACTCATTGAGTTTCCAGACCTCAGTGGGGTTGGAGAATGGGGAATAGACCACAGTCATAACTCAGAAGGGACAGAGGGTTGCCCTGTTGAAATGGGCTCCTCAGAACTGGAAGGTAGGATTTCTGTGGCCACTAGGTGGCTTCAGCTGCCTGCAAAGAAAGAGTACAGCTCAGAGGTACTATGGGGTTGCTTTTCACACTATATTTTGGAAAATAATTTTATGTTGGGAGTGCTTATTTTCTGAGCTAGATTGACAGAACCAGTTCATAAGACTTAAAGATTTTTGAGGATCATATAGTCTCACTTTCTCATTTTAGAGATAACATTTAGGAAGACTTCTCTAAGTTGACTCTGCTATATAGGGGCAGAGCCAGAATTAGAACCCTAACCCTAAGGTCCCTGACTCTTTTCTAATATTTTAGCTGTTGAGTGTATGATACCAATTTATTTTTTGTTTCTCTGAAGTCATACCAGAGGACTATGTGGCACTGACCATGCCTAAATTAAATCCTGGAGAAAGTATATATATAGGAATGTTGTATCTAGAGGGGAGGTAGATGGGGAGGTGGGTAAAACAGGTGATGGGGATTAAGGAGTGCACTTGCTTAGATGAGTGCCAGGTATTGTATGGAAGTGTTGAATCACTATAGTATACACCTGAAAGTAATATTACAGTGTATATTAACTTACTGGAATTTAAAAACTTAAAAAAAAATGTTAGTTCTAAGCAGAAATAACTTAAAGAAATAGAGGTAAAATTGAGGCACTTTTTGACTTCTGTGTCAAATATAAGAACTGGGTATACATACATAGTATTTAAACGTTTCAAAAAAAATAATAAAAAGAATGTTGTGTTGAAGACAGGTGGTAAAGTGGATGCTGGTGACTTTATAGGAAAGACAATATCTACTTTAAACCAAGTTAAGCCTTTAGAGTAATGAGCTGACCCCTTGCCATGATCCAAAATTGAGGAGTTTTAAGATTTCATACTTATTCTGAATAAGGCTTAGACTTGTATAAGTCATCCTTTTTTTTTTTCAGATGAATTTGCAACATTTTTTTCAAGTTATTTTTCTCTCAAATTTTCTGTTAATTTTGATTAATATTTAATCTTTAGAACAGGGTTAGAAATCTTTTTTTAAAATTAATTTATTTTTTTAATTATTTTTAACGTTTATTTACTTTTGAGACAGAGAGAGACAGAGCATGAATGAGGGATGGTCAAAGAGAGAGGGAGACACAGAATCTGAAACAGGCTCCAGGCTCTGAGCTGTCAGCACAGAGCCCGACGCGGGGCTCAAACTCACATACTGTGAGATCATGACCTGAGCTGAAGTCGGTCGCTTAACTGACTGAGCCACCCAGGCGCCCCAGAAACCTTTTTTTTTTTAAATCAAAGACCATTAGAAAACAAAAGAAAATCAGACAAATTCCTTATGTATCACCTCAAAATGACATATGACAATGTGACTTCTTTTTTCTTCTGAGTAGGCTAGGGAAGAAGCAAATTGTGTTCATTTTAATGAAATTCTTTTAATAGCAAGTTCAGGAAAACTTAGAACTTTTAAAAATAGTATCCTAGCTTTATGTATAATTTATATATTTGGGCTAGTTTCTAGAGTAAAAAAGAAGGGCCCCTGGGTGGCTTAGTCTGTTGGGTGACTGACTCCTGGTTTCGGCTCAGATCATGATCTCATGGGTTCGTGAGATAGAGCTCCTGTGCTGTCAGCATAGAGCCTGCTTGGGAATCTCTCCCCCCACCCCCTCCACAAACCCTCTCTGTCTCTTTCTCCTCTCTCTCTCTCTTTCTCTCTCTCTCTCTCAAACTAAATATTTAAAGTAAAATAAAATAAGTGGTGTCATACATTAAAAAAAAAAAAGAAAAAAGAGATAAGGGAGCCTAATGAAGAAGGAAGAGTAAAAGAATGAGGAGGAACAGAGATAATCAGGATTTGAAGAGTGGTGGAGAAAGAGCCATAAAATGAGAAAATGGGATACTTCTCCCTCAGAGTCGAGAGCAAGAATGACTGTGGCTGCTTGAGTAGCAGTGTGTGTAAAGGAAGCTATGGTGGGGTCCCGGGGCAAAGCACAAACACAGGTCCCCAAGGTATAGAGAAGGAAAAGGAAAAGATCAGGGAGTGCATTTCTCTTCAAGGTCTTGGAGGCCTTACTTCACTAGCATTTTTCACCATTTCCCGGATTGTCTTGTCTTTGCTCCTGTGCCTCAGCCATGGTCTTCACCAGCCCGTAGACCAGCTCTTGATCCACTGTAGTTCCACAAGTGTTCACATGATTATTATGAATCTGCCAAGTGAAAGCTGGAGCGAGGATTAAATGATACAGTTACTTGAAAAGCTCTTGGAGCATGATTTATCATGTTGTTAGGTCCCCCAAATTGACAGCTATTATAAGAATTGTTAAGGTTTTCTTCTCCCCCTGTAAAATGAATCCTAACATTGGGAGTGCTTATATAAATATAAATCATGTTTAAAACATTTGAATTGAGTCTTTGATATAAAACTTTAGAAATAGATATGTGGTCATTTTCTTAATGGCATGTTGAAGCTGAATTGAATAAAAATATTGCTGGTCAAGTCTAAATACACCAAAAATTTGAATTATATCTCATTTTCTCTTTCTCTTTGTAGTGATTTAAAGGGAGTGATAGTCACTCTGAGTGATGATGGTCACTTGCAGTGTTCATACCTGGGGACAGACCCTTCTTTTTTCCAAGCTCCAAAAGTTGAATCTAGAGAACTACACTATGAAGAACTTGATATAGAATTGAAAGAACTTCAGAAAATCATCAAAGATGTTAATAAATCGCAAGGTATCTCATTTGCAATTCTGTATTATGTGATTTTAGTATTCATTATAAAATTTATATGTGGATAATGTTTTGAATATATTAGTTAAATTTCTCCTCCAGGCTTAATTAAAATCATATTTGTAAAAACAGTATTGCTGTTTAGCATACGAGGTCTTTGTACTTAGTTTGTATTTTATAGCTTGTGAAAAAAAATATCCTATTTAAGGTAATGTTTTTGTTAGTGTGTTTCAGGGACAGTACTATCTAATTTTTTTCTTTAAACTCTTTTTTTTTTTTTTAATTTTTTTTTTTTTATCAACGTTTATTTATTTTTGGGACAGAGAGAGACAGAGCATGAACGGGGGAGGGGCAGAGAGAGAGGGAGACACAGAATCAGAAACAGGCTCCAGGCTCCGAGCCATCAGCCCAGAGCCCGACGCGGGGCTCGAACTCACGGACCGCGAGATCGTGACCTGGCTGAAGTCGGACGCTTAACCGACTGCGCCACCCAGGCGCCCCGCTTTAAACTCTTAAGAAAGGAACAAAGTATTTATTTGGGTAGTGGTTTCAGGACATGAGAAGAGCATTATACTCTAGGGTGGTCACTTAGTAACTTCTAATATCCCTGAAAACATTTTAGTTGCTTCTTTTAAAAGAAACCAAAGCAGTACATGAGTTACCACTTGGTTGCTAAAATGGTGGTCATTTGTAGCTTTGCGATATAATTTAGCTCTGCAGTTAATTAGCCATCTAAATGGCGTGTAGCCTGCAGTATGCTGATTTCTAATGAGTCAGAGGCTGATATTTTCAGTTTCTGGGTTTTGAACAACTCAATACTATCTTACTTTGAGATTCACAAGGGTATAATTTTATTGTAAATTAAAAGGAGAAATAAAATACCAATCTTGCAGTTTAATTGGACATGTGAAAGACATTATTTTAAGTTTTCTTCTCACAGTCAGGTAAAAGTATTTTTTTAATGAGAAAAAATATGAACTATTTTCACATAAGAAATGTTAAAACAAGTAGTTACAATAAAAGCGCAGGGCATTAAAAGCCAGTCAAAACACCAGAGCCAATCTTAATCCTGATCCAATCACTTTACTAGATTTAACTATTTTTGAGTCTGCATTACCAAGACAGATTTAGAGGAATTTAGATAATATACTTTAAAAATATGATTATTAAAGTCAAATTATTATGCCTTGGCTTCACAATGTCCTTTTAGAAGTTTTGAAAGTAAACCAGTGAAACTTAGGTCTCTTAAGTACCTCTAATTACAGAAAACCTGTTTGTTGTCTACAGCCCCCTGTCAAATGGAGAATGGTTAACATTGGATGTGTCACATTGCAATATACAATCCCCCCCCCCCATTTTTGATACTGGTGTTTTGGGGATTAATGAAATTATAAGTCTCTTTTTGTCATTTAAAAATATAATTGGAGAAGAGTGGCATATATATGAAATGTGAAATTTCCAGAGTTCATTAAATAAATTTAATGTGGCTTTTCACATTAGATTTTGTGTCTTGAGATTTTGCCCTTCCCATAAACTATGTGCTAATGATATTTTGATTAACACTCAATTGTGTAAAAGAGTTCTCAGAAAAATCCTTTACAGCTAAAAGTTTTTTTCTGTGACCATAGTGATACCCTTGAGTGAGAAGGGTTGGGCTACTTTTAAAGTTGTCATTACCTTGATCCTTCTGTGTACTTGAAATAACTGCTAATTAAGCTAGGGATGTGCCCACAGACTTGGTGTAAAGTTCATTATTTACATAACCTCAAATTTTACTTAATATTTAAAGTTTCCTGCCCCTTCTTTGCCATCATTTAGTCGTACCAAAAAAACAAAACAAAACAAAATAAAAAAGCCAACAGTAACAACAACAAAAAAACCCAAAGAGAAACTTGTAAGAAAGAGGACTTTTAAAATATACTATTTCCAGATATTGAAAACATTTAGTATTGTGTAACCTTATATAACTGTGGTATATTTGTTTATTAAAATACCTGTAATTAGGGGCACCTGGGTGGCTCAGTCGGTTAAGGGTCCAACTTCGGCTCAGGTCATGATCTCTCAGTTCATGGGTTCGAGCTCCGCGTCAGACTCTGTGTTGACAGCTCAGAGCCTGAAGTCTGCTTCGGATTCTGTGTCTCCTTCTCTCTCTGTTCCTCCCCTGCTCGTGCTCTGTCTCTGTCTCTCTCTCTTTCAAAAATAAAGGTTAAAAAGTTTTTTTAAAAAAACCTGTAATTATATAAAAGCACCAAATCATTTCATTGCAGAAGATTATGAGAAGTTAAAACTCTGAACTTTTTGATGACCTCATTATTCGTTTAAATGCCACTTATTTTAGTATAGTGACTTTAACTTGCAAAAATAAGTTCACAGTCTTGTGGATTATTTTCAGTACTTAGAGCTTTTTTATTTCTTCAAAGCAAGAGTTTCAGCAAAATTTAAAGCCAATTTAAAGAGTACATTTTGTTGTACACATGGTGTATATTATCTACTGTAATAAAAGTGTTTTTGAAGCTGATTTTATGTGTGTAACTTATATGAGGAATGTATGTTGTAAGCATGAAATTATAGTAATAATTTCTGTATGGCTCATGGGTTTTGAAGCTTTTCATACTCATTAGTGTGAATCCTGCCTAACATTTCTTTTACCAGTAGTCAACAACATCTGTCGGTAGGCACTTTCAAAGACAGAAGTTTCTTATGATTTAGCCAGTTGATCATGTTCTCTGCTGGGGTGGGTGTGAAGGAATGGGTATGGTATTGAGATAGCCTCCTACACAGTTGTGTATTCAGGAAGGGAAAGAGAACAGTAAGAACGGGGCATATAGTTTGTGTGTGTTTTTTAAGTTTTTAATGTTTGAGAGAGAGAGAGAGAGAGAGAGCTCAAGTGGAGGAGGGGCAGAGAGAGAGGGAGACACAGAATCTGAAGCTGGCTCCAGGTCCTGAGCTGTCAGCACAGAGCCAGACACAGAGCTCGAACTCAAGAACTGTGAGATCATGACATGATCCGAAGTTAGATGCTTAACCGACTGAGTCACCCAGGTGCCGCAAGAAAGGGGCATATAAATGAAAGTCTGTACCCCATTGGAAATAAGTCTAGGGTAACTAAATTGTCTTTACCATTGAGTACTAGAAGTATTTGTGCTTGGTGACCTTGTTGGGAGATGTATTGTTTAGGGCTATGTCTGGCTGCACGTAATACCATACTCAAATAAGGTGGCTTAAACAAGGCAGAGGTTTATTTCTTTCCCATGGAAAAGAAGTCCAGTGATGGGCAAACCAGGGTTGGTTTGGCAATTCCACTGTCATCAGGGACTCCAGTTCCTTCTATCCCAGGGTCATCTATTGGTCCAGGAAGGCTTCTGGAACTCCTGCCCTCACATCTGCAGCTGAGTCAGCCCCCTTAAGGATCTTTCCTGGAAGCCACACCCTGAGCAGCTTCTACTCACATCTTACTGGCCACTCCAAGCTGCAAAAGAGGCTGGGAAATACAGTGTTTCAGCTGAGCACTTTGTTGCTTAGAATAAAATTGGGCTTCCTTTAGTAAAGAATTAAAGAGTGGCTATTGGGTAGGTGGTGAACAGTCTTTTGTACTCTCTGTGTAAGGTATGGAAATTCCTACACCGAATATTGCAATACTGGTGGGAATGCCTGATGGCAGTCGTAGGCAGTTCTTCTCTTTGTGAGACAGCTGATTCCTGTGGCATCATCCAAGAACTTTCCATGTTTTTAGTCAGTCATCCTTGGTGAGTAAAGGACGTTTCCTCTCAGGGTCACAGGGTAATTTCGGCAGTTCCAGGTATTATGTGCAAATATGATTTCCAGGGAAAAGAGAGATATTTCTCCCAGGTCTCCCATTTTATTATGGGGAAATAGCTTTCCTAGAAGCCTGTGCCAGCATCCCCCATTTCTAACTTCCCTCACCTCATGTCTGCCAGGATTAAGCCCCACACTTATGCCTAAAACAACAAATGGTCCAGGGGAATGAAATCACCATGATCGGATCTGACCAATCCAGTGACTTTGAGGTGAAAGTGAATGTCTCAGCAGAATTAGGGCTATGCCACAAAGGAGGAGGAGTGGAAAGTGCATGTTAGGTGGGAGCCAGTAGTTGGTTTTATACACACACACACACACACACACACTGTTTTTAAAAAACAGACTATATTGTGTATATGTACATACATATATATATTACATATATGTTACACACATATACATGTGTGTATATATTGTTTCCTGTTTATTTAGGATCTCTGTCACTTATTCATCATATCTCATTGTGCACTGTAAATATTTTTTTAAATTGTGAAATTTTAAGTTGTGAAAAAACCATGAATATGGTGAAAATAATTCTAATCATACTAAAAGGGTAAACCCCCAGATCCTGGTTCCACTAGATTATTTAAAGGTAACCTTTATCAAGAGTGTTTGTGTATTCTTTAAAAAAAATTTCATGTTTATTTAATCGTTTTTACATGAATATGTGCATGTTAGATCCATTGTACTACATTACAATGTAATTGCTTTTTGTAATGAATAGGCACATCTTGGAGTTCTTTTCTTATCAGTGTATAAAGTTGGATAGCACTTTTACTTATACCTTTGGGCTTTGGATCATTGCACATTGTGGATAGTCCACCATTTCCCTATTAATAGAAATATAGAGATACAGGTTGTTTTTGTTTTTTTAAAGAATTTATTTTTAAATGATTTTTTAATTTTTTTTTTTTTTTTGAGAGAGAGAGACAAAGCATGAGTTGGGGAGGCACAGAGAGAGAGAGGGAGACACAGAATCCTAAACAGGTTCCGGGCTCTAAGCTGTCAGCACAGAGCCCAATGTGGGGCTTGAACTCACATACTGTGAGATGATGACCCAAGCTGAAGTTGGACGCTTAACCAACTGAGCCACCCAGGTGCCCCTGTTTTGTTTCTATTAGCTACTAGCAGCCGAGAACCTCCTTGAGAATGTCTGTGAGTATTAGATAAATGCTAAGGAGTAGAATTGTTAGGTTACAGGATATATATGTTTTACATTTTGATGGTTCTGACCAACTTACCTTCAAAAAGATTGTACTAGTTTGGCTTCTACCAGCAGTGTTAAGGAGAGGGCATTGAAATTCCCAACACTGGTTAGTCACTGGGTCACATCTTAGCTAATAACTTTGAGAAAGATAATTTCTCTTTAAAATATTATAGCCGGGGAAGAATTATCATCAGGTTTCTAATTCTGTAATGTATTAGTTTTCAACTGTGACTATGTTTGTGGGATTGCTTTTTGATAATATGATATAGAGAAACCTTTTTTTTTTTAACTATATACAACAGGTTTACTTTATGATTAAATGTTATTTTTCTTTTTAAATTACAGGTATCTGGCCCATGACTGAGAGAGAAGATGACTTGAAAGTTTCTGCCATGGTTTCTCCTAAATTTGATTCAGTGTCTGTAGGTTTATTTGCAGACTTTAAAAGGGTTTATGGTAGTGTTGGACTCTGCTGATTTGGGATCAATGTGTATTGATTCAAATTTCTGGTCCCAGATAGAAACTTTAAGGAGGATAACAACTTTTAGTCTTTATTATTTTCTGGAACAAACATTTCCAATCTCTTAGCGAGGAGTTCCTTAGGCAGGATTTTAGTCTAAAAAAGGGGGAGGAAGGGACAGAAATAGAAGAGCTTTTCTTACTCTACTCAAAAAAAATTTTTTTTTTAGTGTTTATCTATTTTTGAGGGAGAGAGACAGAGACAGAGTGCAAGCTGGGAAGGGGCAGAGAGAGAGGGAGACACAGAATTCAAAACAGCTCAGCTGTGCTGAGCTGTCAGCACAGACCCTGACACAGGGCTTGAAGTGACAAACTGTGAGATCATGACCTGAGCTGAAGTTGGACATTTAACCAACTGAGCCACCCAGGCGCCCCATTTAATCAACTTTTTAAAAAAACTTTTCAGTACCAGAATATTGAGATAATCTCAATCCAGGTGAATAATACCACACAAGAGATAATGTCCATGAAAGGCCTAGCTCAGGGTTTGCTAATGTACAGTCTGTAATACATTATAGTGGTTATGTTGGTGGTGGTGGTGGGGGGGGGGAGAGGGGTCTTTGTGTGTTAGTTTAACAGTAAACAGTTGGACCAGGAATTATTTTTCCTTATTTCTATCTGTGTGACCCAAGGCAAGGTATTTAATTTTCTTAGTCTCAATTTTTCTCATCTGTAAAATGGGAATAATAATAGAATCTACTTTGTTGAATTGTTATGCTAATTAACCCCCACAGCAGCAGCAGCAGCAGCAGCAGCAGCAGCATCATCAAATTACATTTTAGTTCTAGCATTATCATTATCATCACTACCACCACCCCACCATGCGTTCCACTAGTCTTGTCCACTGCCATATCCTTAGTGTCTGTCACATAATGAGTGCTCAGTGTATTTTGCTATATAAATGAATGGAGATGAGAAACCAGAAGCATGAAGGAGGGCCTGTCCTTTGTTGTGTTGCCCCATCTCCTTGTTTAGTTTTCTGTAAGTACTCGTTAGATTATAATTGATTAGGTCTCACTGCCTGCAGTTTGGGCAAATCTATTATCTGTGTCTAAACCAGAAGTTGATCAATTTTGGCAAGTGATCAAACTCACTGGTTTTTACTGTATTAGGAGTTCATGTCCTATAATTTTACCTAGGAAATGACTTCGATATTTAGGTATCAGAGCATAATATAGTAAGTACTTGTCCTAAGTTTTCAAAGATTAATCTTAGTATGAAGAGCCAATCCAAGCAGTGACAAAAATCACGTTAACATTGCCATAATATAGTAAGTTGGGTATACTTAAAAAAAAAAAGTACTATATATGAAAGAAACATTCACCCAGCTGAGTCACATAGTAGAGGCACTGTTTTAAACATTGGCTATTCAGCACACACCATTTCTCACTCTACCTGAAGGGTGTAGTCTAAGTGGAACATTTTTGCTTAGTTAGCTGACGAATGTACACACATTTTCTTGCCTTGGAAATGATTCCTATTTTCCTTTGGGCAACTTACATAATTTTTTCTAGGTTCCCTTAAAGCAGGCTCTTTGGTAGGAGGAATTCCCTTTCCTTTCTTTAGCAACTTTTGATCTTTGTAGGAAAAGGCCTTAGGTAATAGCACTATATTGTAATGTATATTTCCCTATTGGTAACTCAGAGTACTGTTTCCTCTTAACTAGGTGTCTCTTTCCAGTTTCATTTTCTGTGTCTTACTGTTTTTTTTTTCTTAAGAGATTCCTGAGAGTATCATGTTCATCCCATTGGAAAACACTAGCCCAACGATTTATGTGGCTATGGTGCCATGGTGTCTTTGTGTAGCTATTTCTCTTTGGCTATAATTTTTGGTTCCCAAAGGACTGCTGTCCTTGAAGTATCTGGGTGTTTAGACATGGATTGAAAAGAGCAAGAAACAGGAGAATGTTGGTTTCTCTTCTAGATCTGTGGACAGCTAAAAGTAAAACATTTCCTGGATTTTAGGTTATACTAGAGCACAAAGCTTGGCTAAATATTTTATTTTGTCATTATTATCAAAGCACACATCTAAAAAGTAATGTAATTTATAATACAATGAGGTCTTTTATAGAGGAGACAAGCATTGCTATTCTAGCTTCTGGATTGAGAAGATGGATCAGAGTTCATATATGGTTTTCTGTGGAATCATATATAAAATATGAGCCTCCCAGCTCTTTTTATAATAAGAGCAGTAGCGAGCCTGATGTGGGGTTCAAACTCATGGACTCATGAAGTCATGAACCATAAGATTATGACCTGAGCTGAAGTCAGATGCTCAATCAGCTGATCCACTGAGTCACCCTGAATCTCTCAACTGTTAATTATGCTGGTACCCATTACACTGAAGCAATCCCTGTTGCCTAGTAGTGGATTAGTTTTTCTTAGTAAAACAATTTCAAATAAGTTAACTAAAAACACAATGGATCTATTCATTGGTTGGATTAGTGATTTTATGATCTTAATTGTTCCCCACAAGTGGGTATTATTAGAAAATGTTACCCCTTGTTCTTATTCTGTTATCGAGTGAGCATTTTTTCCTCTCAATCTAGAACTCTAATATATAAATTATAACTTATAAGGAAATGTTTGCTTCATTATATTATGCTCTGAATTATTTAAAAGGTAGGATCAAGTAACCCAGGCTGATGCTGAAAGAGTGACCTAGTTTATGATATGAGCTCATAAACAAATAGATTTATTTTCTAGGTGTAAGGCTGCTGAAGCTTTATATCATTAGTTATATGTCTTACATATGATTAGTATTTTTTAATTTTTTTAATGTTTATTTTTGAGAGAGAGACAGAGTATGATCAGGGGAAGACCAGAGAGAGAGGGAGACACAGAATCCATAGCAGGCTCCAGGCTCCCCACTGTCAGCACAGAGCCTGATGCAGGGCTCAAACCCATGAACCGTGAGATTATGACCTGAGCCAAAGTCGGACGCTTACAGGACTGAGCCACCCAGGTGCCCCACGTATTAATCAGAATAAAACATACCTTTGGCAAGTTGAAAATACAAGGACCGGGGCACCTGGGTGGCTCAGTCGGTTAAGTGTCCGACTTCAGCTCAGGTCATGATCTCACGGCTCGTGAGTTCGAGCCCCGCGTCGGGCTCTGTGCTGACGGCTCAGAGCCTGGAGCCTGTTTCAGATTCTGTGTCTCCCTCTCTCTCTCTGACCCTCCCCTGTTCATGCTCTGTCTCTTTCTGTCTCAAAAGTAAATAAACGTTAAAAAAAAATTAAAAAGAAAATTCAAGGACCTAAAAAGAATGGCATAATGCTTATCTGTGAAATACAAGGAACCCTTCTGCATAATATAAAGAATGAATTAATAGAATTAGTTTCAACATTTAAGTAAATTTGGCAAGAGAGTGGTTTGACAAAAATACTATTGACAAAATATGTGACCTTCTCTTTCCTTTTTTGGAAAAGGTTTTTATCAGTTCATTACTTTGCAGTTGAAGGCATTCAAAAAGCCACATTGACCCTTTTAGTCTGCCATTAGAGTGATAAATCCTTTATTGTTCCCTATTTTTTTTTTTAAATTTTTTTTTTCAACGTTTATTTATTTTTGACAGAGAGAGACAGAGCATGAACGGGGGAGGGGCAGAGAGAGAGGGAGACACAGAATCAGAAACAGGCTCCAGGCTCTGAGCCATCAGCCCAGAGCCTGACGCGGGGCTCGAACTCCCGGACCGCGAGATCGTGACCTGGCTGAAGTCGGACGCTTAACCGACTGCGCCACCCAGGCGCCCCTATTGTTCCCTATTTTGATGGTGGGAAGTATATATTGCACCCATTGTGTTTACTCATTGACGGACGTGTTAATTTGAATCCATTCTTTCCTCTCTTCTTTTCTCAATTCTGTGTTTACAGCAAGCTGCTGATGTTGAAGTGGGAACTGACCTTGTCCCTTCAGTCACAGTGAAGGTATTGTGCCATGATTCTAGACTATAATGTGCAAACAATGTTACACATTTCATCACATCTGTCAATGTTGTCACTCTATAAGTAGCTTTTGGAAATGTAAAACAAGCACTTGAAATTTGTACATTTCCCTTAGCTTTGGGTAGCAAAGATAACCTTTATTGTTTCCGATGAATATAAAACTGACAATTGTATTCATAGTAGTGTTATGTAATATTAATAATTCTTATGACTTATGCTTACTATTACATTTAAATGATGCAGGGCCTTTTTTCTGGAAACAAAATTAACATTTTGAATATGTTAAAGGACTTGTGTCATGTGCCTACCATTTATGATAGACCAACCAGTTGATTGCATCATTATATATATTTTGGGGGATTACATGAATGCTAATATCTTTCTTGTATGTGTAATTATGTGTGTGTTTGAGAAGAATTTCCAGTCATCTACCTGGCATAGCATTAGCTTTAAATGGATGTATTTATAGCAAGAAAATATTAAATGAAGAAGCCACAAAGTAGGGTAGTGACAAATTGATAGTACTAAAAAAATAGAATATGAAGGATGTGGTTTTGGTTAAAATTTTTAGTCCTGTCGTTGTAGAATTTTAGAACTAGAACTCAAATGTAGAACCCTCTTAAGGCATTTAGATTAAAGTGTGGTAATCAGTCAGCACATTATTAAGCTGAAAATATTTATCACTGCCCAGACGTTGGAGCCAGGAAAAGTTGTGGATCTTGGCGATTTGCTTAGTCAAAACTTGGACGGGGCTTTATATTTTCTTAGATTATGGGTTGCTGTCCTTGGAGGAGCTTGACAGGGCACCAGGCTTTACCAATTGTGTTCGCTTACACTGGACCCAGCGGGTGGCCCAAGTGTGGGGATCTTTGGTAGAAGTTGAAGGGAGCCCAATCTTGTAACAGTTTCCTAAGCTAATTTTTTTGGATTCTTGCCACTGGAAACAAGGGTGGTCTTTCCCCAGTTCTCCCTCCCCCGTATCCAATCAAAGCCTCTATCTCATTAATACTTTTGAGTCTGGAAAAGTATTAGTGGCAAGAAATCAAACACTTAAGAAAAAAAAAAAAAAAACCCTGCAGAGTTCCAGGAATGATCTATAGACTTTTGTGTAGAGAAACTTCTTTTATATCTTTCTACTGATACTGTTCATACACACACATAATAATTTAGGAACACACTATAAATCGCAAAAAGAAATCTTGTACTTAAATCAGATGATGTTGCTCATGCTAATTCCACCCCCCTCCCCCCCCCCCCCCCCCCCCGCCCAACTACTAGTTATTGCTATAAGTAAATACACCTTTCTCTCCCATGCAGTTCTTAGGCTTTAATGTGTAATAATAGCCATCTTAAAATGATGGTATGACACCACTGGAAAATTCTCCTTCGTTAGTGGAAGTTAAACTGTATTTGAGAATGACTAAGTCTCCACTCTTTTCCTTATTGCCATTATAAGAGTATGAGAAAGAACATAACACATGAGGATTGCATAAAATCAGCTGGGCTTATACAGCAGACACAATGACTTCCTGATTCTGTCTGACAGTTTCTATACAAATTTTGCTATAAATCTCTCCTTATAGCCTTTTATAACAACAGCAGCCAAGATATATAACCATGCAAGTTTCCATCATAATAAATCCTGTTAATTGAGAAAATTTTTCCATCCGTTCCAAGTGAATGAAGATGTGGCTACCTTGAGTATGTGTGCATGATGCGTAACCGTCTATTCCAGGCAACTAAGGCAGAGTGGTTGCTCATACCTGGCCTTTGGAGCCATATTTATATATCTAGGATAAATATTTGTTATTGTATTTCCTAAGGATGATATTTCATTTTGTTAGAATCAGAAAACAACATGGAAAATTCTTGTATTAATGTTTTATATTTTCTCCTTGATATTCTGTAATTATTTTTCTCTTAAAATATGAGGTTTATGATCTAGCCAAGCCTTTAACTCTCTTTTTTTTTTTTTTTTGGCTCAAACACAGGTCTTCTTTGTTCCTCTAGGTGTTTTTTTTTTTTTTTTTTTTTTTTTTGTTACACATCTCCTTGATTCACATTTGAAAGTGCCTAGCCCATTGTTGGGATTTAATAAATCTGTGCATTAGAGATATCATGATCTTGCTAACAATGTAAAATTGTGTGATCATTGTCTAAGTCCACATTGTTATGCCAGGTAGAGTCAGAATGTCTGTTTTCTTACAAGTGGCTTATTACTACTTTAAGGATTTTTTATTTTCACTTTTAAAACTAAGCTCTTATGATACATTCCTGGTGATGGTTTTCAACTCTCTTGCACATATTGGCTTGTTGATCTTGGGCATGTTATTTCTGAACCTCATTTTTTAATTTTATTACTTTAATTTTCTAAAAGTTTATTTTAGAGAGAGAGAGTGTAGGGGAGAGGAGCAGCAGAAATGAGAGAGAGAGAATCTTAAGCAGGCTCCATGCTTAGCTCAGAGCCTGATGTGGAGCTCAATCCCATGACCCTGGGATCATGACCTGAGCTGAAATCAAGCGTGGGGTGCCCAATCGACTGAGCCACCCAGGTGCCCCTCAGAACCTCTGTTTCAAAAATTTGTTTTTAACATTTATTTATTATTGAGAAACAGAGCGAGACAGAGCATGAGCATGGGAGGGGCAGAGAGAGGGGGAGACACAGAATCAGAAGCAGGTTCCAGGCTCTGAGCTGTTACCACAGAGCCCGACGCTGGGCTCTAACTCACAAACCGCGAGATCATGACCTGAGCTGAAATTGGACGCTTAACCGACTGAGCCAACCAGGCGCCCCTGAACCTCTGTTTTTAAACTGTAAAATGGGATTACTTTGTTATTTGCAGTTATTTTGAGGCTTAACCACGGTTGAGTAAGAGCATGTGCTCTGGATTCTGGCAGACAGAAGATAAATTCTTAATCAGAGTGGCCTTGGGCAAATTATTTAGTCTCTCTGAGACAAAGTTTTCTCTATTTCAGAATGTTGTGAAAATTAAATGAGATAATGCACATAAATAATTTATTAGCATGGTTCCATGAATATAGAGAGCTGCTACTGGTTATCATTAATATTATTAATTTTATTTTAAAATATATGTATAGACTTGCATGGTATTATTATTAATAGTGAAATAGTTGTATCCTACTTATGTAGTAGACTTAGCTATTTGGAGGAATGTTGTCTGTGGTGCTTGTGTAGTTTCTTCTTCCCATAATTACCATCAAGATTTTACTATGTTATGTTGTTTATAATGCTCAGACATCATGAAGGAAGCTTTGCTTTGTGGTATGCAGATTCCCTTCATTCATTCCCAGAGCTTGTAAAGTAAAAATTGAGGATTCATGGTTCATTTGCTATTGAACAAATGGCAAATTGTATTTATTTGCATCAAGAGTTATCCTTTAAAAATTTCACTTTGCAAGTCAACATTTTTGTGTTTAACTTATTTTTTAAGTTGTACAGAATACCCACATCATTTAAAGTGAATACGAGATGGTTATTGAATCTAATTGTATGTATATAATATTTATGGCCCAGTTAGATATTCCTGTATATTGTTTCCTTCTCTATAGTATGTGTGTGTATGTATACATTATATATGTATATATATGCAAAATATATATTAAGGAATAAGTGATACATGCCTTTTACTTAAGAGAAATTTGAAAACTACTTTTTTTCTTTTAATTTTTATTTATTTTTGAGAGAGAGAGACAGAGCATTAGCAGTAAAGGGGCAGAGAAAGAGGGAGACACAGAATCCGAAGCAGGCTCCAGGCTCTGAGCTCTCAACACAGAGCCTGATGTGGAGCTTGAACTCACAAATTGTGAGATCATGACCTGAGCTGAAGTCAGACGCCCAACTGACTGAGCTACCCAGGTGCCCCTGAAAACTGCTTTTCTTAAAAATAAATATATCCTTGCTTTATATGAATTAATCATGAAATGTATCTGTCTCATATATTAGAGTTCAATAACTAGACTGAAAACTCCTCCACAGCAAAAGCTCTATAGAAGTATGATTCTTAATTCTGGTAGTACATGGTTATCATCTGGGTAGCCAAAAACAAAATACCAATACCCAGGTCTACCTCCCCCCCCCCGCCCCCCACAGAGATCTTGACTCAGTTGGTATACGAGCCCTACCTGTGCAGTTGACTATGATAAGTCTGCTTTGTAAACTATGTGGATGAATTCATCTAAATGAGACTGTTCAAAGACTGGGACTTTAAGGAGACAAAATCCAAAGAGAGAATATGCCCAGTGGAAGTCAGATCTTTAAGCTTTTTCTTTGATAGCCTCAAAAAGATGCCCCTTAGTGCTGTGGCCCAGTAAAAATCCGTGGGCCTGATGTTTTCTGCTGATGCTTCTCCTCCGGGGCAGTGAGAGAAGCCCTGGCCTTCTGTACCCATGCCCGTCCTGTTTCCCAGTCACACTGTTACCCCAGAGTTCTTAGCTTTTGGTTCTAATTTCAGTGGGAGGGTTTTCTTAGCATCACCATATAAGAGCACCAGTTTAGAATTGCAGCCAGCTGAGATGTGCAGCAGTCAATATTGCCATTCTTTGATATTTTCTAGAATTAGTTATGTCATGTATTTTTGTGTTAAGCCATGGAATAAAGTGTGGTGCTTTGATATGTATCTAGACTAGTAAATATCCACTTAGCAAGGAAATCATTAGAGAATAATTAATTTATGTAAAAGGTGGTTTACTGATACTAGATAAATCAGTTGCCACATCTATATATGAAAAGAAGAATGAACACCAAATATTTCATGATGTAATTATTTACCAACCACAGGGCAGATTTTTCCTTTGATTTTGCTAGAACATTTTTAATAGCTTTATTGAGATATAATTCACATAGCATACCATATACTTATTTAAATTCAGTGATTTTTACTGTATTTGCAGAGTTGTGGAACCATCACCACAATTTAATTTTAGAACATTTTCGTCCCTCCTGAAAGTAACCTCATACCCATTAGCTGTCACTTCCTGTTCCTTTTCCCTGTCCCATCCTCCAGCCCTCCTCTACTTCCATCCCTCAGCGACTTCTAATCTATTTTCTGTCTCTATTGATTTGCCTATCCTGGACATTTCATATAAATGGGATCCTACAATATGTGGTTCTTTGGGACTAGCCTCTACCCCTTAGCATAACGTTTTAAAGGTATACCCATATTGTAGTATGTGCCAGTACCTTATTTCTTTTGATTACTGAATGCCGTTTCATTGTAAGGTACCATAGTTTGTTTATTCATTCATCAGTTGATGGATATTTGGGTTGTTTCTATTTTGGCTGTTGTGAAGAATGCTGCTGTGAAACTTATGTACGAGTTTTTGGGTGGGCATATGTTTTCATTTCTCTTGGCATGGAATTGTGAGGTTGTATGGTAAATTTATGCTTAATTTTTTAAGAAACTGTTGTTAAATTATTTTCTTGTGTGGCTATACCATTTTACATTCCCATCAGCCATATACGAAGCTTCTAGTTTCCTCATATTCTTGCTAACACTTATTTTTGTCTGTTATTTTGATTATAGCATTTTAGTAGATGTGTAGTAGTATCTCATTGTAGATTTAATTTGTATTTCGTTGTGATTAACAATATTGAGCAGTTTTTCATGTACTTGTTTGGCTATTTCTATTTCTTTGGAGAAAAGTCTGTTCAACTTCTTTGTCCAGTTTCTAGTGGGTGGAATCCACCACTTCTCTACTTACCAGTAACTACTACTTACGTTGTGTTTTAAAAGACTACTCATTTTTTTCAGATGTTTCCTAATTATTTGCTAGTGATTTTTTTACATATTTGTGCTATCCTATCAATTTGGATAAAATTTAATTTTTTATTAATAACAATTTCTATTTCCTTAGGTTACATTGCAGAATCGACTGGCTTTGCAAAAAGCCAAATTATCAGTTTATGTGCAACCACCTTTAGTATTGACTTGTGATCAGTTCACCTTTGAATTTATGGGTAAGTGTTCTGTTTTGGCTTAAAATATATCGTGGTGTGATGTTTTCTATTAATTAAAATTTTTTTGTTAGTATGTTTATTTGATGGCTATATTTTTTGTCTGAATAGTGAGACTGGTATCTTTCTAAAAAGATTTCAGTGATTGTGTTGTTTTGCTTCTGTTTTCCCTCCAAACATCGAGCGTGAATGATACTTTTTAAAAAATAGCAACATTCAATGAATGGTTGTTGAGCTGAAGTAATTACAGATTTTCAAGTGCTTTCCTCAACTAGATGGGCCTGTAATTGTACTTAAATGCTGTAATTTGGAAGGCTTTCTTTATTGGTGTTTGTCTAGTCAGCTGTTTATTGAATCAGTAATGTTTGAAGAAAGGACATTGGCTTCGGAGTCTGGTCTGAATTTGAATCATGGCTCTTACATGTACCCGATGTGTAACCTTTGGCAAACTACTTGAGTAATTACTCCGAGCCTCAGTTTCTTTTAATCTGCAGAAAGGGGATATTGATATCTGTCTTGCAGGGCATTTTTGAGGTTTAGTTAGAAAATGAATCTATGGATACTAGGAAGATGGCGGCGTAGGAGGACGCTGGGCTCACCGCGCGTCCTGCTGATCACTTAGATTCCACCTACACCTGCCTAAATAACCCAGAAAACCGCCAGAGGATTAGCAGAACAGAGTCACCGGACCCAAGTGCAGACGAGAGGCCCACGGAAGAGGGTAGGAAGGGCGGCGAGGCGGTGCGCGCTCCACGGACTGGCGGGAGGGAGCCGGGGCGGAGGGGCGGCTCGCCGGCCAAGCAGAGCCCCCGAGTCCGGCTTGCAAAAGCGGAGGGGCCTGACGGACTGTGTTCCGACAGCAAGCGCGACTTAGCGTCTGGGAGGTCATAAGTTAACAGCTCTGCTCAGAAAGCGGGAAGGCTGGAGGACAAAGGGAGGGTGAGCTGCGGAGCCCCCGGACGACAGAGCTCAGTTTGGCGGGGAACAAAGGCGCTCTCCAGCGCCATCTCCCCCGCCCATCCCCCAGCCAAAATCCCAAAGGGAACCGGCTCCGGCCAGGGAAATTGCTCGCTCCGCGCCAACACCCAACTCTGTGCTTCTGCGGAGCCAAACCTCCGGCAGCG
This sequence comes from Lynx rufus, assembly GCF_022079265.1. Lineage (NCBI taxonomy): Eukaryota > Metazoa > Chordata > Mammalia > Carnivora > Felidae > Lynx > Lynx rufus. The sequence continues at coordinate 124,844,090 of NW_025814856.1, forward strand.
ATCTGACTCCCTCCGGCTGCACAGGGCCCCTCCTGAAGTGGATCACCTAAGGAGAAGCGAGCTAAGCCTGCCCCCCCTGCCGCCGTGCACCTTGCCTTCCCACCCCAGCTAATACGCCAGATCCCCAGCATCACAAGCCTGGCAGTGTGCAAGTAGCCCAGACGGGCCACGCCACCCCACAGTGAATCCCGCCCCTAGGAGAGGGGAAGAGAAGGCACACACCAGTCTGACTGTGGCCCCAGCGGTGGGCTGGGGGCAGACATCAGGTCGGACTGCGGCCCCGCCCACCAACTCCAGTTATACACCACAGCACAGGGGAAGTGCCCTGCAGGCCCTCAACACACCAGGGACTATCCAAAATGACCAAGCGGAAGAATTCCCCCCAGAAGAATCTCCAGGAAATAACAACAGCTAATGAGCTGATCAAAAAGGATTTAAATAATATAACAGAAAGTGAATTTAGAATAATAGTCATAAAATTAATCGCTGGGCTGGAAAACAGCATACAGGACAGCAGAGAATCTCTTGCTACAGACATCAGGGGACTAATGAACAGTCACGAGGAGCTGAAAAACGCTTTAAAGGAAATGGAAAACAAAATGCAAACCACCACAGCTCGGATGGAAGAGGCAGAGGAGAGAATAGGTGAACTAGAAGATAAAGTTATGGAAAAAGAGGAAGCTGAGAAAAAGAGAGATAAAAAAATCCAGGAGTATGAGGGGAAAATTAGAGAACTAAGTGATACACTAAAAAGAAATAATTTACGCATAATTGGTATCCCAGAGGAGGAAGAGAGAGGGAAAGGTGCTGAAGGGGTACTTGAAGAAATAATAGCTGAGAACTTCCCTGAACTGGGGAAGGAAAAAGGCATTGAAATCCAAGAGGCACAGAGAACTCCCTTCAGACGTAACTTGAATCGATCTTCTGCACGACATATCATAGTGAAACTGGCAAAATACAAGGATAAAGAGAAAATTCTGAAAGCAGCAAGGGGTAAACGTGCCCTCACATATAAAGGGAGACCTATAAGACTCGTGACTGATCTCTCTTTTGAAACTTGGCAGGCCAGAAAGAATTGGCACGAGATTTTCAGGGTGCTAGACAGCAAAAATATGCAGCCAAGAATCCTTTATCCAGCAAGTCTGTCATTTAGAATAGAAGGAGAGATAAAGGTCTTCCCAAACAAACAAAAACTGAAGGAATTTGTCACCACTAAACCAGCCCTACAAGAGATCCTAAGGGGGACCCTGTGAGACAAAGTACCAGAGACATCACTACAAGCATAAAACATACAGACATCACAATGACTCTAAACCCGTATCTTTCTATAATAACACTGAATGTAAATGGATTAAATGCGCCAACCAAAAGACATAGGGTATCAGAATGGATAAAAAAACAAGACCCATCTATTTGCTGTCTACAAGAGACTCATTTTAGACCTGAGGACACCTTTAGATTGAGAGTGAGGGGATGGAGAACTATTTATCATGCTACTGGAAGCCAGAAGAAAGCTGGAGTAGCCATACTTATATCAGACAAACTAGACTTTAAATTAAAGGCTGTAACAAGAGATGAAGAAGGACATTATATAATAGTTACAGGGTCTATCCATCAGGAAGAGCTAACAATTATAAATGTCTATGCGCCGAATACCGGAGCCCCCAAATATATAAAACAATTACTCATAAACATAAGCAACCTTATTGATAAGAATGTGGTAATTGCTGGGGACTTTAACACCCCACTTACAGAAATGGATAGATCATCTAGACACACGGTCAATAAAGAAACAAGGGCCCTGAATGAGACACTGGATCAGATGGACTTGACAGATATATTTAGAACTCTGCATCCCAAAGCAACAGAATATACTTTCTTCTCGAGTGCACATGGAACATTCTCCAAGATAGATCATATACTGGGTCACAAATCAGCCCTTCATAAGTTTACAAGAATTGAAATTATACCATGCATACTTTCAGACCACAATGCTATGAAGCTTGAAGTCAACCACAGGAAAAAGTCTGGAAAACCTCCAAAAGCATGGAGGTTAAAGAACACCCTACTCACGAATGAGTGGGTCAACCAGGCAATTAGAGAAGAAATCAAAAAATATATGGAAACAAACGAAAATGAAAATACAACAATCCAAACGCTTTGGGACGCAGCGAAGGCAGTCCTGAGAGGAAAATACATCGCAATCCAGGCCTATCTCAAGAAACAAGAAAAATCCCAAATACAAAATCTAACAGCACACCTAAAGGAAATAGAAGCAGAACAGCAAAGGCAGCCTAAACCCAGCAGAAGAAGAGAAATAATAAAGATCAGAGCAGAAATAAACAATATAGAATCTAAAAAAACTGTAGAGCAGATCAACGAAACCAAGAGTTGGTTTTTTGAAAAAATAAACAAAATTGACAAACCTCTAGCCAGGCTTCTCAAAAAGAAAAGGGAGATGACCCAAATAGATAAAATCATGAATGAAAATGGAATTATTACAACCAATCCCTCAGAGATACAAACAATTATCAGGGAATACTATGAAAAATTATATGCCAACAAATTGGACAACCTGGAAGAAATGGACAAATTCCTGAACACCCACACTCTTCCAAAACTCAATCAGGAGGAAATAGAAAGCTTGAACAGACCCATAACCAGCGAAGAAATTGAATCGGTTATCAAAAATCTCCCAACAAATAAGAGTCCAGGACCAGATGGCTTCCCAGGGGAGTTCTACCAGACGTTTAAAGCAGAGATAATACCTATCCTTCTCAAGCTATTCCAAGAAATAGAAAGGGAAGGAAAACTTCCAGACTCATTCTATGAAGCCAGTATTACTTTGATTCCTAAACCAGACAGAGACCCAGTAAAAAAAGAGAACTACAGGCCAATATCCCTGATGAATATGGATGCCAAAATTCTCAATAAGATACTAGCAAATCGAATTCAACAGCATATAAAAAGAATTATTCACCATGATCAAGTGGGATTCATTCCTGGGATGCAGGGCTGGTTCAACATTCGCAAATCAATCAACGTGATACATCACATTAACAAAAAAAAAGAGAAGAACCATATGATCCTGTCAATCGATGCAGAAAAGGCCTTTGATAAAATCCAGCACCCTTTCTTAATAAAAACCCTTGAGAAAGTCGGGATAGAAGGAACATACTTAAAGATCATAAAAGCCATTTATGAAAAGCCCACAGCTAACATCATCCTCAACGGGGAAAAACTGAGAGCTTTTTCCCTGAGATCAGGAACACGACAGGGATGCCCACTCTCACCGTTGTTATTTAACATAGTGCTGGAAGTTCTAGCATCAGCAATCAGACAACAAAAGGAAATCAAAGGCATCAAAATTGGCAAAGATGAAGTCAAGCTTTCGCTTTTTGCAGATGACATGATATTATACATGGAAAATCCGATAGACTCCACCAAAAGTCTGCTAGAACTGATACATGAATTCAGCAAAGTTGCAGGATACAAAATCAATGTACAGAAATCAGTTGCATTCTTATACACTAACAATGAAGCAACAGAAAGACAAATAAAGAAACTGATCCCATTCACAATTGCACCAAAAAGCATAAAATACCTAGGAATAAATCTAACCAAAGATGTAAAGGATCTGTATGCTGAAAACTATAGAAAGCTTATGAAGGTAATTGAAGAAGATTTAAAGAAATGGAAAGACATTCCCTGCTCATGGATTGGAAAAATAAATATTGTCAAAATGTCAATACTACCCAAAGCTATCTACACATTCAATGCAATCCCAATCAAAATTGCACCAGCATTCTTCTCGAAACTAGAACAAGCAATCCTAAAATTCATATGGAACCACAAAAGGCCCCGAATAGCCAAAGGAATTTTGAAGAAGAAGACCAAAGCAGGAGGCATCACAATCCCAGACTTCAGCCTCTACTACAAAGCTGTCATCATCAAGACAGCATGGTATTGGCACAAAAACAGACACACAGACCAATGGAATAGAATAGAAACCCCAGAACTAGACCCACAAACATATGGCCAACTCATCTTTGACAAAGCAGGAAAGAACATCCAATGGAAAAAAGACAGCCTCTTTAACAAATGGTGCTGGGAGAACTGGACAGCAACATGCAGAAGGTTGAAACTAGACCACTTTCTCACACCATTTGCAAAAATAAACTCAAAATGGATAAAGGACCTAAATGTGAGACAGGAAACCATCAGAACCTTAGAGGAGAAAGCAGGAAAAGACCTCTCTGACCTCAGCCGTAGCAATCTCTTACTCGACACATCCCCAAAGGCAAGGGAATTAAAAGCAAAAGTGAATTACTGGGACCTTATGAAGATAAAAAGCTTCTGCACAGCAAAGGAAACAACCAACAAAACTAAAAGACAACCAACGGAATGGGAAAAGATATTTGCAAATGACATATCGGACAAAGGGCTAGTATCTAAAATCTATAAAGAGCTCACCAAACTCCACACCCGAAAAACAAATAACCCAGTGAAGAAATGGGCAGAAAACATGAATAGACACTTCTCTAAAGAAGACATCCAGATGGCCAACAGGCACATGAAAAGATGTTCAGCGTCGCTCCTTATCAGGGAAATACAAATCAAAACCACACTCAGGTATCACCTCACGCCAGTCAGAGTGGCCAAAATGAACAAATCAGGAGACTATAGATGCTGGAGAGGATGTGGAGAAACGGGAACCCTCTTGCACTGTTGGTGGGAATGCAAATTGGTGCAGCCGCTCTGGAAAGCAGTGTGGAGGTTCCTCAGAAAATTAAAAATAGACCTACCCTATGACCCAGCAATAGCACTGCTAGGAATTTATCCAAGGGATACAGGAGTACTGATGCATAGGGGCACTTGTACCCCAATGTTCATAGCAGCACTCTCAACAATAGCCAAATTATGGAAAGAGCCTAAATGTCCATCAACTGATGAATGGATAAAGAAATTGTGGTTTATATACACAATGGAATACTACGTGGCAATGAGAAAAAATGAAATATGGCCTTTTGTAGCAACGTGGATGGAACTGGAGAGTGTGATGCTAAGTGAAATAAGCCATACAGAGAAAGACAGATACCATATGGTTTCACTCTTATGTGGATCCTGAGAAACTCAACAGGAACCCATGGGGGAGGGGAAGGGAGAAAAAAAAAAAAAAAAAGACGTTAGAGTGGGAGAGAGCCAAAGCATAAGAGACTGTTAAAAACTGAGAACAAACTGAGGGTTGATGGGGGGTGGGAGGGAGGGGCGGGTGGGTGATGGGTATTGAGGAGGGCACCTTTTGGGATGAGCACTGGGTGTTGTATGGAAACCAATTTGTCAATAAACTTCATAAAAAAAAAAAATAAATTAAAAAAAAAAAAAATGAATCTATGTAAGATATCTGTAATAATGCCTAAAATAGTAGACTGGTCATAAATGGCAACTCTTAGTAAGATTTCTTTGCACAGTATGTCTCAGGCCCTACGATTTATATCCAAGTTGTCATTAGTCCTATTAAAAAGATTTATGATTTATCTTTCTAATCTTTTTCTTTCTTCATTTACTGCTGCTGATCCTATATTGTATTCATGAAATCAAGAACATATTTCTCTCTTTTGCTTTTGTATAACCAACCCTTACTTGAATGCCTGGCATATACGGGGAACTTAATAAATATTAACCAAATCGCTGAATGAATGGATGAATGGTTGATATAATCTTATAGGTGATATCCAATCATTGGATTCAAACTTTATTTTCTAATTTTTTTCAGAATACTTCCAATTTGTCTTTCTAAAACATATTCTGAACAATTTAGTTTTTCAATTAAAAACGTCTTAAGTCTGTCTAACACAGGTTGGAGGTCAAATACATGGATATAGAAGGCTATGCACAATCTGCAAAGTCGCTACAGTTATAGTTACATCCATACGGAGTCCCCCCTTCCATTTCTCCCTGTAGTTTGTATTCTAGCCATGATAAAGTATACAATTCCCCATTCCCAAATTCTCTTACCTTTTTGTGTACCTTTTTCTCTGATCATGCTGCCTATTCATCTGAATAAAGAGAAGCAAAACTTCGTTGTTTTGGACTCAGTTACCAGTATATATTAGCTATATGACCTTGGACAAGGTTTTTAATCTCTCTATAGCCAGGTTCCTCATGCACAAAAGTTGGGGACAATAATAGTACACATATTACTGGGTTGTTGTGAGGATTAAATGACTTAATCCATGTGAAGTGCTTAGGAGAATAGCTGGCATACAATGTAAGCATGATTTTAACTGTTGTTAATAATAATTGTCCAAAATTTTGTAACTTCTATTACTTTTAAATTTCTTATAGCGCCAGAGATGAGCAGAACAGTAGCCTTTTCTGTTTATCTGAAAGGGAGTTATACACCGTCTGAATTGGAAGGAAATGCTGTTGTTTCTTATTCCAGACCATCAGGTAAATATACAGTTGTTTACATATTTAAGCCTAATCACTCCTTTTAAATTGGAGTTATGAGTTAAATGTTTAAGTGTTTTTCTTTCAAGTTTATTTATTTATTTTGAGAGAGACAAAGACAGCACAAATGAGGGTGAGGCAGACAGAAGGAGAGAGAGAGAGAGAGAGAGAATCCCAAGCAGTCTCTACAGTGCCAATGCTGAGCCCGATGTGGACCTCAAACTCAGGAAACCATGAGATCATGACCTAAGCTAAAACCGAGAGCTGGACATTTAACTGACTGAGCCACCTAGGCACTCTTAAATGTTTAAGTGTTTAAGATTAGAAAACACATTGTAGTATATTACTAAATGGAAAAATATTCTTTCCTAGTGTTAAATAAAATTGTCCAGATTACCTCTGTGTCATGAATTATTAGAGAGAAGTCTGTTTAGCTGATTTACACATATAATGTTTGATGCTGTCTTCTGAATTAATAGCAAATATGATATATTTTTATTCACACTAAAAGAATGATATTAGACCTCACTTATTAAACCAAGGAGAAAAGCCTAGTCTGAATTGGTGAAAAAGAGTATTATGGATTGATAAATCAGTATTCATAGACTGACACTGTTTTAATGACTAAATAAAACTCTTTAGTATCTTACATATTAATATATTTAAGAACAGATTAACTAAAATTTGATCTGCATATTTTCAAGGAATTCTTTTTAAATTAAAAAAAGTTACCTTTAGTCCAGTTGAGATTCAGTTATTGTAAATTTTAACTTCATTGGGTCAAATTTTATAGTTTGTATTTTTCCCTGTATAGTGAAACATTTTGACAATACGTTTATTGGTAGAATACAAATAATTAGTCATTGCTTTTTTTTTTTGTCATTGCTTTTTTAACAATGTTTTAATATAGAATAACTGATAATAGGGTACTTAAGAAATGTTGCATTTTTTAAAACAATTTCTATACAGTTTTTTAGTTCTGAAGTTTTAGAGATGACTTAATTATCTTTTTCTCCTCTCTTGTTGTCCACTTTGCTTCTTTAGCAATGCTTTTTAATAATTGTAGTTTTAATTTTGTCTAAGTAAATTTTCTGGCTTATGCCTTGACAACTGTATACTCTGAGATGATTTTATAACTTTAATACATGTTTTCAAAGTCTTTCTTCTGTTTTGTCAGTTATTTTGCTTTAAGTTAAAAAAGTTCATTTTAAGGCAGAATTGTCCTCTTTCTTTTTTTACCTATATTTTCAAAATTTGGGGTTATGTAAATATTTTCTGTTTAAATGGCTTTGAGAAAGCTGACTTCAGAAAGAAATGCAAAACTTCCGTAAAGGATCAAAGAGTGATAGACTTTTTAGTTGGAAATTTCTGAAAAGAACACTGAAAATTTTAATGTTATCTTAATTTTGATTTATGAAATAAAAATAAATATTTGGCTAAAATCTCTAGATCATTTATCATTAATTGAGTGTGTCAATGGTGATAGGCATTTGTATATATTTTTATCCCTGTTACACTTGAAATACGCAGTTGTAGAGACCGTCGGTAGCTTAATTAAACTAAGTATTTCATTTCCAAGGAAAATTAGTGACACCGGTTGAAAATAAATTTAAAATAGAGAAATGGGTTACATAGCAAGTTTTCAAAATTCTTTAAAAATACATGATAAAGTTGTAAAATTAGCCTGTGAACTTATGGTTGTACATGCTATTTTTTAACTATTATGCTTTTCTATAGACGGAATGTAAGAGATTATAAATTATTGCTAAACCGAAAAGCATAGAATTAATTAGTTGAAAGTTAATTAGAAATTAAAATTTTAAAAAAGTCTATAAAAGTGAGAGAATACCAAGATAAGCCTAAAACAAAAAGACATTAGTCCATAGTAGTGTCTACTGACTGAAATAATATAAGCAAGAGTAACTGGAAATATTACGTATTTGGCCTTGTACTCAAAAATTTTCCCAATTCATTTAATCCTCTTGATGTCATTTACAAAGCAGTCTGGTTTTCTCTTGGTCTATATCATATAACTTACCTCCTTTTTTTTGGGTGGGGGGCATATTTACACTGGAGTAATACACTCTCGTGGACTCCTGAAACTGGATGTATAAATATATGTTAGATTTCACTTATTCATGTTGTACTCTTCAGTTGTGAATTGACTGACTTTTATTGGGGGGCCATTAAATCATCTGAGAGAATCTTCAACATTTTAATTTATATTTTTAAGCAGATGTTTATTAAATACACAAATAATTTGTTGCATTCTTTCTTCCTTACACCTTTTTGCATTGCCTCTGATGGATAGATATAAATCCTGATGGTAAGTGAAAAGATAATTGAGAACAAAATGAATTTCAGAATTAAAGTTTGGTTGGTAAATTGAATTGGTATTGTACTCTTTTTATAGACTCTTATTCTGACAATAGAATACTCTTTAGGATGATTCAATGCCGTCATCTGGCTATGGAGAGGATCATAAATGTTTCCTCTCATAGAGATTTGTCATTCATTACTAGTTGTTTCCGAGTCATGAGAAAGAATGAAGCTCTGTGACTTTTTTGGGAAAAAAAATCTGACGTGTCATTGACCACTTATTTCTGTAAGTTATTGGTGGTTTACTTATATGCTCTGTTATTTTACTTAAAATAAAATAAAGAATAAGGAAAAAAGGTGTTCATCACTGAATTCTAATTGTTTTCATTTTCTATCTTTTTTTTTTTTTATTGATTGAGAGCTGGTGTAAAGTGGTCAAAATTAACTAGGGCATAGGGAAAGGATAGGCCATGTGTGCTTCTTGATCATACTAGTGACTTTGGTGTTTATTCTGTGACTAAAGGTCAGCCACTCAATGGTTTTAAGTATGTCATGAAGCGCATGGATGTGAATACGCACACACATGCTTTTGGTCTGGGTATGACAGGAACAGGTTTGTATGCTGGAAAGATCACTATGACTACAGTGTGTGAAGCGCTGGTTGAAGGAAAGCCAAATAGCCTGTCAGAAGATCAGCTGGAGGTTATTGCAGTGGAGTTAAGTAGAGGCAATGGAGATGGACCAGAGACCTGGTTAGGTTTCAGCTCATTAACAATGAGCGTATCTATTACACAGGTCTTAAGATCTGAGTACCAACTCTAGTAAAAGGGATCAAGGTTCTTAGGAAAAGGCTGTTTCTAGGTCTGGAGAAGGGAAAATCAGAGAGCCTGTCCTATATTGTTGGGTCAGAAAGTAAAGACATGGTCAAGAAATGATAATATTACATTAAAATGATTCAGGGGTACCTGGGTGGCTCAGTGGGTTAAGAGTCTGACTCTTAGTTTCAGCTCAGGTCATGATGTCACAGTTAGTGAGTTTGAGCCCCACATCAGGCTCCATGCTGACAGTGTAGAGTCTGCTTGGGATTCTCTGTCTCCTCTCTCTGACCCTCCCTTGCTTGCTCTGTTTCTCTCAAAAAAATAAATAAGTAAATAAAATAAATTATGAGAAAATGATTCAGAAGCCAGTGAAGGAATTCCCACTGGGTAGATATAGGACACTTTGAACATCAAAACCATAATAATGGTAATGTATTATAATATATTGAAGGCAGAAATAGAATCTGTGAGTACAGTGGTATAATAAAGGCATATGTAGAGTGAAAACTCTTCTTTAGCAAAGAGTGTCAGCTAATTAACATAGAATGAGTGATAGAATTAGAGAATCACTTTTTGCAAAATCTTTGTAATGATTAGTTCAAGCAAGCTTCGTCCATGGACACTAAATTCATTGCAATGATAGAATATTCAGTCTCAAAACATCACCCCATAGATTACTTTTTAATTACAAAGAGAAAAAAGTATCTTTACAGTAGTGATTTGGTAACATTACCATAACCAAGTGATCAATGTTAACATCATTAATATAGGAACAAACTGACATTAATATACTTCCTGTACTGATGCACACATCTTTTGAGACACACAAATTGTTTTCTCTATGTCTATTGTTTGTTTTCTAAATTGTCAGTTTTCTCTATGCCCAAATAGATCCACTGGTCTTTCTGATCAGAACATCATGAATACTTATTCTGTGGGCCCCTTCCTTCCTTACTCTTCTTTTCTTTTTGTTTCTCTTTTCTTTTTGTTTCTCTCTTCTCTTCTCTTCTCTTCTCTTCTCTTCTCTTCTCTTCTTTCTTTCAGAGAGAATGTGAACGAGGGTAGGGATAGAGGGAGAGAGAAAATCTTAAGCAGACTCCATGCTCAGTGCAGAGCCTGACACGGGGCTCAGTCTCAGAATCCTGACATCATGACTTGAGGCGAAATCAAGAGTGGGACACTTAACTGAGCCACCAAGTACCCCTGTGGGTCCTTTCCTTCCTCCCTTCCTTCCTTCTTTCCTTCTTTCCTTCATTACAAATTTCTTTAATGTTTATTCTTGAGAGGGAGAGAGAGACAAAACATGAGTGGGCGGAGGGCAGAGAGAGAGGGAGACACAGAATCTGAAGCAGGCTCCAGGCTCTGAGCTGTTAAGACAGAGCTGGATGCCAAGCTTGAACTCACGAACCGCGAGATCTTGACCTGAGCCGAAGTCAGATGCTTAACCAACTGAGCCACCTGGGCACCCCACCATGGGCCTATTTCTTACCTTGTTTAGAATTTGTGGGGCAATGTCATCAAGGTTATGTCCCCTTAAACTTGCCTGGGTCAATGTTGATTGTTACCTATTTTGTTTTCCCCAAATCCTTTATTTGTGAGTCTGCTGTAATACCTATCATAATATGAATTTCATTAAGTTTGTTCCTTGGGTTTGCCTAAGATTTTGGGTTCTTTGAGAGCAGAGTTCAAGTACTCATCTTTGAACTGTGCAATATCACGGTAGATGACAGGTACTCTCAAAGTATATTCTACTTTGATTATCTTAGTGGTTTATCTCAGTCTATTAGATATTTTAAGATAAATATTAGATAACAATATTAATTAGTAATAATTAAATAAATAAAATACTTAAAATATAATGGCAGTTTTTTACTCATACAGTTTTGGGGATGCCAACAACCTGAGTTGCATTGTATCTGGGAGGTGAAAATATATTTATATGAGAAATATTTTACTAGAAATAAATGTTTAGCTTAATAACATGAAATATGCTTGTTAAATTAGAATTTGGGTTATTAAAATAACTCATCATTCATAATGAATATTTACATTTTACTTGCAAGATTGTATCTAGCTGGTGAGATTTTATACTAACTTTTGTAAAATACCATATTATGATTTAAATGATTTATTTTAAATTAGAAAAATATTAGTAATGGTTATTTTTGAAAGGAATTTACTCCCTCTTACTGTAAATTCAGCCCAAAATATGAGAAAAAAATTATAATACATGGAAATTTTTGTATTTGAATACAAAGCTAATAATTTCTTATGAAATATTTGTAAATTATAATGAAGCTTTAGGAGATTGAAATATCCAGCTTCACCTGGTTGGTAAGATTGAATAATATGTTGCCACTTAGATCTTAACTTACACACAAGGCTTCAAATTTCAAAGACTGGTCCATTTTATTAGCCTGATCTGTTCAGGCTCTTTGCAGATAAGCAGTCTTGCCTTTACATGTGGAAAAAGAGAAGCAAACGAGGTTTTATGTTGTCCCATAAGAGTTAGTCTCCATTATGTCTGCATTAAAGTTACATGACATGGGCAGTGTAAAACATGACTGCAGATGGGGCACAGTACGTAGCCAGACATAACAGGAAGGGATCAAGGAAGTTCTGGCTTCCAGACATTGCTACTGCTTTGGAGTTCGTTGTTTTCAATATGAAATGACTCTAGCAGGCCCTGGAAAGAGTTCTGAAGGCATTATATAGATGTGTGATATATATAGTTATTCTACTCTGATATATATGCTGTTTTTCCTTTTTTTTTTTTTTTTTTTTTCCTAAGCACGTTTTGGCTTCCCTCTTGACAGTGATACCGGGCTTCTGGTGTGCCAGGTGTAATTAGAATTCTCTTCTGGAGAAATTGTTCTGTCAAGAGTGGTTTTGATGTGAATTTTCTCTCCAAGTGTTAAATAATTTTGTGATTAATTGCACCAGAGTAGTTGCAACTATCCATTTCCTCTCTTAGGCTAGAAAGGGAAGTGTCTGAAGGAGAGGTGATTATATTTGGTAAAAAACTGCAGAACAAAGTCAGTCCGATGAAAGAGTAGGCCAATATTTGAGTATTATAAATGACCAAATTTTTCTTTTCTCTCAGCATAACACTCAGAGAGTTGAATAAGCCCAATTCAGAGACTGTTTTGCCAATTACATAGAGAAAGTATCAGTGATGGTAGGCAAATTTAGGACCAGTTAGACTCTTTCAACTAAGCTGAAAGCCATTCTACTAGCAAATTTGAAAAGAGTTTAAATACATGTAATTCTTTCCTTCCTTATTATAGGTACATACATGCATGCATTCACACATACCTCTATGTGTTTCTGGCTTCAGGTTCTTAGGTGCACTCATAGCCTGAAGAGTAAATTGGTATCCAAATTTACATTTCAGGTTTCTCAAGAAAATGTAAATCTCAATTGAAATGTGCCTCTTATAAACCCCGTGTCTAAATACTGGAGGTTCTATTTTAAAAGACTAGGGTTTTAATTTGATGGGAAGTAATGTAAAATACTGGCATTGTAATTTTTCTCTTGAAAGATGTGGTTTCTTTAAATTGGTTTCTAAAGGATTTCATACTCTTTTTTCTCCCCAGTGGTAAAACTTTTCAGGCTGCCAGCATTTAAAAAATAGCCATAATCATTTTATTAAGTATGAGTGTCATCATTTTTCAAAATAATGTTTTCCAAATGTCCTATGAAACAGGTTTACAATTCCTGGAGAGAAAAGAAATTCTGGAGGGTTTCTACAAATCTTAGCAACTGCAGACCATTGCCCTAGTGTGTGATGTTGTCATTAACTGACCTAACAGAACTGTGAATTGAGTTATAATGTATTTCCCTTCTTGGGTTCATTAGTGCTTGCAATCCATTTGTTTCAATTTCTGGAAACATATATATACCCCCGGTTTCTTTAGCTCTGGGTTTTTGGAGATTTAGGGTAATAATCTTTAAATATATAGACTCAGTAGCATAAGGCCAGTGATGTTGATCGTGATTTATTTTATTTTATTTTATTTTTTGCTACAAATTCAAGCAAATTCAAGTACGTATCTGATCCAAGTGAAGGAGAACCACAGTTTTAGCAGGATAGTTTTGGAAGAACATTTACAGCCAAATTTTGTTTGAACAGTTAACTCAGACTTTGGTTGAAAGTATATAGAAAGTAGCTTCTCTTCATGCATGTGCAGAATTATCAAAAGAGGAAGGACTTTTTTCCATTACTGTATTCATTAAAAATGAAGGAAATGGAAACAAGTTTTCGTTTCCTTGTTCTTTGCAGGCTGCATCTATTAATTGAGGCTGTAAATTATATATTGTAGAGGAAACATTAGTAGGTATATTTCCATAACTTGGGGATATATGGAATATATGAAGTTGGAAAAAATAATGCTTTGCAATATTTTTTATGGTGATATTGATAGTTGTGGTTTGAGCAGTAGCTTAGATCATGTTACCATAATATTTTGAGTAAAAACATTTCATCGTTGTAAAGTACAAATACACATGCCTCTAAAACCTCACAGAATGTCAGGAAATAATGCCTTGGGACTTTTCTGAAGTGACACTAGTTATAATTTGCATCTAGGACCAGGAGAAGTGAATTTAACATTTGTTGGTTATGAGCAAAAAATGAGCTATGTAAAATTTAATGGATAATTGCTTATGTTGAAGAGAATCACAAATATGCTTTATATGCTCTGAAAAAGTATTTAATTGACCTCATATATCGATATGCCTGCCATTGTTGATGATCTGTTACTATCGTATTAAATAAGTAGTGCTGGAAAGTGTCTCCCAGCTTGGATATTGGGTAAGCCCCACAGCTCCAATTGGCATTAACAGAATATATTGCTAATTCTAGGATTCCTGCTTTGGGGTCATGTCCCCAAACTTTATCTCCTTCTGCTTTTTGTACTTTTAAGCTGCTCACTGACACCACAATGAAGAAATAAAGGCATAAGTGTGTTGATATATCAAGTAGAGTAGAACATTTTAAGTTTTTCACTTCTTTACAGCAATATCTAAGATAGAGGTTTCTGTATATTCCCTTTTATCTTATCCAATCAAAGGTAGAATCCTAGAATAAAAGGAGAAAAAATTAAAGTTGTTGAATTGCTTTTCTAGATTTATAAGTAGATAGCTTAACTTGCTTTGTTTTCAGTTTTATTCTCTGTAAAAATATTGAATGATCTTAAAAACTTTTAATTCTGATATAAACGTCTTCATTCTTATTTATTCAGTTAGCTATTTCATTATGCCTGTAAATGTACTGAAAAAATTCAGTTGATTGACCATGTAATACTTTAAAAATGGGGGCGTCTGAGTGGCTCAGTCAGTTAAGCGTCCGACTCTTGATCTATGCTCAGGTCATGATCTCACAGTTTGTTGGATCGAGCCCTTTGTTGGACTTTGTGATGGCAGTGTGGAGCCTGCTTGGGATTCTCTCTCTCCTTCCCTCCCTCCCTCTCTCTCTCTTTCTTAAAATAATTAAATAAACTTAAACTTTTAAAATGTTACTTAACAGCGATATGTGAAGTTAAATGGATTGAGAAAAATTTAATTCATATGAAAGTAATATTCTTAATATGAATGTGTAAAATGACATGAACTTCAGTAGAACTTCAGTAGAGCAAATTCTACTTTCATACTTATAATTTATTATAGATTTTAATTTGAATGTTCAATAAGTTAAAAAAGCTAAAGATTAAAAAGTTTTGGTGGTAGAGAAAGTTAGATAAGGTCGTATAACTCTTCCTGATACAAATTTCACATACATATTTGCTCACTTCAGCTGATAGTCTTGGATTGAGGCTAGAGCTTTGATGTTCTTAGTTTAAAAACAGTTAAGTAATTGAATATAAAGCTATACATACCATTTTGTATGGTGTTCAACCGTGATGATTTTTAAAATATGTTATTAAAAACAGACTTCATGCCTATGCTCTTTTTTAGGATTTTATTTTTCCTAAACTTCTTGACAATAATATGAAAATATGTATTATGATACAACTTTGCAGTTTTTTCAGTTATGCTAAACAAAGTGGACAGGCAACAAAATTTTAAACTAAGATACATATTTCTACTCAAACTGTTAGTAATACAAATTTTTTTTGGTCAAATTATCTGTCAAATGTATGAATCTACATTTCTCTCTTTTTATTTCAGGCATTCCTCGGGTTATCCAATGTAAATTTAGACTTCCCCTGAAACTAATCTGTCTCCCAGGTCAGCCTTCAAAAACTGCAAGCCACAAACTAACTATTGATACCAACAAATCTCCAGTCAGTCTTCTCAGTCTCTTTCCAGGTAGGACTTTTGAAGTAACATGCCTGTACCACCAGAAATGTTAAGAATTCAGAATGGAATCCTTCATGAACAGGTAATGATGGGGTAATTATCAGATAATTGTTAAGTCAGAATATAAAAATGCCTCAAGGCTTTTTCTCTCGTTTGCCTGTTCAAAGGCAAATAGCTTATATCAACAAGGTAATAAGGTGTACCTTTTAAGTTTGATTAAAATTATTATAATCATTATTTTGCTTTCAGTATTCAGAAATGAAAACATCAAATATGTCTTTTTAGACTGTGGAATTTTTTGGCTTGGAATGTAAATATTTATTATTCATCTTTATTGTAGGTTTTTGGCTATGTACGTTTTAAAACTATATTCTTATGCCCCAAAAGTAATCCCATAAGTAGATGCTCTTTGTGGTTTTGGTTTCTCTAGCAGCTAGAGGGGGCGATTGTTCATTCTCTGGCTCTGATCCTTTAGAAAGGGCTTCATATATAAAGCTTGAATATCACAGTGAATTTGGGGTAATTTGTGAAGGTGTGACTTTCTCCAGGTGTCAATATTTCTTTCTGAATAGCTTAGAAAAGAGAGAGGTGTTGATTGGGTAAAATAAAATATCTTTAGTAACCAGAGTTTCTAAGATGTAGCATCTATTAGCTTTCCTGGTAATGGGGTGGAATTAAAAAAAAAAATTCTGGGAATTAAATCAACGTTTTAAAATCCCTCATTAAAGATTGGCACTGTTGACTACAATATGCATCCTCACCTTTGCATTAGTGGATAGGATTTAGAATACAAAGAGTATTTTCCACAAGGTTTAGAAATTTATGGTAAGTCAACTTTTGCGTTATTAACTACTTAAAGCGCTTAAAATTTATTTTTCATTAATTTGAAGTGTTTAAAAAGCTTTATTTATATTGAATCAGTGAAAAATCTCCAAAATTAAATACTTTTTATTACAATTAATCTGTTCTTCAGTTTGAATTGAGTTTGGGTGTGTGTATACATAATATATATTTATATACATATTTGTATATTTATATATATATATGACACCATGTTAGCAAATAGTTGTGAACTATTCGGTTTCTTTCTCCTTTCCCTTCATTTCTCTTTCTTTAGTCAATTTTCCTATAATATATTTGGGTTATAGAAAAAGGCAGAAAGAGTCACTATGCTTACAACACCTAATACGAATATATTAGTTCCTTGAGTCTCCTATACTGCCCTGGGAATATAGTTGGAAATTACGTGTTGCATACTTAATTTGAAAAATGTTTAAGACCCTGGCTTCTGAGTAAGTGATATTTTCTCTAGATGGCTAAAAACTCACAGAGATTAAATGAAAGTGGATGCTTTTAACCAGAGAGGCAATCTCTGTAAGATATGAATTAGACAAGAAGAACTAAGGAAAGCTTAGATAAGCTCATCCATTTTCCTTCTTATTTGGGGCTCAATTGTTTTTGTGTCACAGGTTATCTTAGGCTTATCAGCATATATTTGCTTCTTAGTCACTTTAGAAATGGGATTCAATGGCAAACTTAAAAATTTCGCCCAAGATCCAATGTATTTGATGTAGCATGTTCTGTTTTGGAGTTCTTGGATGGGTGTTCATATTGGACATGATGAAATCCTGTAATTATTTAAAATAAGTACTCTTGGTACTTTTTCACTTTTTACTTCTTGAGAGTGCTTTTCACCCTTGGTATATAAGACTTTTATATGTTGATGTCAGATAAAGTTATAATTGCGAATTTGTTTTTTAACTGAAGTAAACAAAATTAATGAGCTTCAGAGAAGAAATAAAACTAGCTTTAGTCTGCATGTCTTCCTATTTGTTTATTTCACTTCTTTGTTTTGAACAAATATAGGTATATTTAAAATAACTTTAATTTTTCTGATTACAAAAAAATGCGAAATTTAGAAATGGACAACTAAAAAGAAGAAAACAAAAGTTATTGGTAATTCTGTTATCCATCATTGTCTACTTATTTTTCATTATATTTCCCTAATCTTTATAAAAATATCTTTCCTAAGTATTTAATTACCCTCAAAGGATTTCACTTTGCATACTGCTGTGAAGTATTTTTCTACAAAATTACATATTTTTATTATATGATTATAAGGATGCCATAGTATTCTATCATAAATTCATACTATAAAATCATTTGGCCAGCATTATATTTTTGATATGTATGTTGTTTTCAGTTTATTAATATTATAAATATATTGTAGCAGTACTTCTCCAAATTTATTATTATTTCTTTGGTGAATATCTAAATGTGGAATTATAGAATCACAGGATAAGAATATTTTTAAAACTTTTGAAATATAATGTCAAACTGAGTAACTAAAGGGCCCTATCAGTTAACCCTATTAACAGTACTTGAATGGAGGTATCTAGTAGTACCCCAAATCCATACCTTTAGAGAATATTGTAATTATAAAAAGCTTTAATATACTTAATGGCTGTGTACTTATATGTGTATATATAAATAACTATCTGGGTGCTTTTGGCTAAATGTTATTTAAGCACTAAAGATACACATACATACACATATACATATATTTTCTCATATAAAAATTGAGGTCCAGAAGTGGGCAGTAGAAGCTGGTGTAGTGGTTTTATGAATGTTATCAGAGACCCAGCTTTTTTCTTTCTTTGCATTGTGCCGTTTCTAGTGTGTTGGCTTGTTCCAGGGCAATAAGCTACTTCAGATTCAGTCATCATAACTGACTACAAGGCAGGAGGTAGGGGAAAAGAGATAGCTATAGCAACAGCTGTAACTTTTATTAGAAAGGTATGTTTCTGTAATGTTCTTAGGAAATTTTTATTTAAGTTTCAATAGCTGTAATAGCATCACATAGCCTCTTCTAGCTGTAAAGGAGACTGAAAACTAATATAGATGGATGGAGGGAAGGGAGGAAATAGATGTTAAATTAGGTGACATTCAGGGTATGCCATAATACTAGTAATTTTACACAAAAATTTTACTTTAATGTTATAACAAATAGCATGCCATTGTAACAGTCTTTTCGCTAGTAGAATATATGGCTATCTTGTCAATAAATTTATTTATTTATTTTATTTATTTATTTATTAATGTTTATTTTTGAGAGAGAGAGAGTGAGACAGAGCACGAGTGGGGGAGGGGCAGAGAGGGAGACACAGAATCGGAAGCAGGCTCCAGGCTCTGAGCTTTCAGCACAGAGCCCAAAGTGGGGCTCGAACCATGAACCGGGAACCAAAGCTGGACGCCAAACTGACCGAGCCACCCAGGCGTCCCAGTCTTGTAAATAAATTTATATTTTAATGATTACATAATATTCCCTTTTTTGGAGGTACCATGTATATAGTTCTTTTTTCTTTTGTTTTTTTTTTTTTTTTTTGTTTGTTTTTTTTTTTTGGACTTCTCTGTTTCTTTTCTGAGAAACTGCTTGAAGACAAATGACTGAGTTAAAGAGCAAGCACATTTGAAAACTTTCTTTAAATGCCAGCCTTCCTTCCAGAATAATTTTATCAGGTTATGTGCCCAGCATCAGGGTTCATACTAAGGGTAGCAGCTAGATTTTGGAAATTTTTGACATAGGTGAAAAATGACATCTTTTTTAAAAATTTACATTTCTAAATTATTAGCATAGACATTTTATAATTTTTATTAACTGCTTACATTCTTTTTTAACATATAAGGTTTATATTTTTACATAGTAAAATTTAAGATTTAATTTTATTAATTGCTTTCTTTATAGTTTCAGGTTTGTTTTCGTGCTTAGAATGGCCTCTGTTTTAAGAGTATAAAACATTTACTTATATTTTCTTCTGGTACATTTTAATACATTCTTTAATTCTCAAACACAGCTCTAGGTGTATTTTTTGCTTTTTTATTTTTATTTTTTTGATAATTTATTGCCAAGTTAGCTAATATACAGTGTATACAGTGTAGTTTGGGCTTCAGGAGTAGATTCCTGTGATTCATCACTCACATACAACACCCAGTGCTCATGCCAACAATTGCCTTCCTCAATGCCTATCATCCATTTTCCCTGCCCAGCCCCCCACCTCCCCTCCCCTCCTACCTCCAGTCCTCTCCCCAGTCAATCCTCAGTTTGTTCTTTGTATTTAAGAATCTCTTATAGTTTGCCTCCCTCTCTGTTTGTAACTTATTTTTCCCTTGGCTTTCCCCACGGTCTTCTGTTAAATTTCTCAAATTCTACGTATGAGTGAAAACATATGATATCTTCTCTGACTTATTTCACTTAGCATAATACCCTCCAGTTCCATCCACATTGTTGCAAATGGCAAGATTTCATTCTTTTTCATTGCCGAGGAGTAGTCCATTGTGTATATATAAACCACATCTTCTTTATCCATTCATCAGTTGATGGACATTTGGGCTCTTTCCATAATTAGGCAATTGTCGATAGTGCTGCTATAAACATTGGGGTATATGTGACCCTGCAAATAAGCACTCCTGTATCCTTTGTATTAATTCCTGGTAGTGTTATTGCTGGGTTGCAGGATAATTCTATTTTTAAGTTTTTGAGGAATCTCCACACTGTTTTCCAGAGTGGCCTCAGCAGTTGGATTCCCACCAACAGTGCAAGAGGGTTCACTTTTCTCCACATCCTTGTAAATATCTTGTTTTTTGAGTTATTAATTTTAGCCACTCTGACAGGTGTGAGGTGGTATCTCAGTGTGCTTTTGTTTTTTATTTCCCTGATGATGAGTGATGTTGAACATCTTTTCATGTGTCTGTTAGCCATCTGGATGTCTTCTTTGGAAAAGTGTCTATTCATGTCTTCTGCTCATTTCTTCACTGGATTATTTATGTTTTGGGTGTTGAGTTTGGTATGTTCTTTATAGGTTTTATTTTATTTTATTTTATTTTATTTTATTTTATTTTATTTTATTTTATTTTATTTATAGATTTTAGATACCAACCCTTTATCTGATATTTTCTTCTGATACATTTTAATACATTCTGTAATTCTCAAACACAGCTCTTGGTTACATTTTTTGCTTTTTAAAAATAACCTTATTGGAATATAACTTATGTACAAATGTTTGAAGTATACAGTTTGGTGAGTTTTGATGTTTCTATATGCCTGTGAAACCATCTCCACAATTACAATGCTAAAAATATCCATCACCCCCAAAAGTTCCCTTGTACCCCTTTGTACCCTGTATCCCCCATTCCCAGGCAACCACTGGTTTGCTTTCTGTCACTAGAGATTAGTTTAAATTTTCTGGAATTTGATAAGATGGAAATTATTTAGCATATGCTCTTTTTCATCTGCCTACCCAGTGATTTATCTGATTATATGAATTGCAGATATTTTCTCCCAATCTGTGGGATGTCTTTTCATTATTGTAACAGTGTCTTTGAAAGAGGAGAAGTTCTTAGTTTTGATAAAGCCCAATTTAAATTTCTTTCTTTTTTTATTGTTTATTTATTTTTGAGGGGGGGGAACAGCATGAGTGGGGGAGGGGCAGAGAGAAAGAGAGAGAGAGAGAGAGAGAGAGAGAGGGAGAGAGAGGGAGACACAAAATCCAAAGCAGTTTCCCGGCTCTGAATTGTCAGCAAAGAGCCTGATGTGAGGCTTGAACTCAAAAGCCTTGAGATCATGACCTGAACTGAAGTCGGATGCTTAATCGACTATAAATTTCTTTCCTTTATGACTTGTGATTTTAATGTTATATCTAAGAAATCTTTGCCTAACTCAAGTTTACAAAATTTTTCTTCTATGTTTTTGTCTATCAGTTTTCTAGTTTTACATTTGACATTTAGGTCTCTTTTTCATTTTGAGTTGACATTTATGTATGATATGAGATATGGATAAAATTCTTATTTTTGTATATGAGCATCTAATGTTCAGCACTGCTTTTGAAAAGAATGTCCTTTTTTACTGGATCATCTTTGCAACTTTGTTGAAAATCATCTGTGTATCATAGGACTATAGAAGTCATTTGAAAAAATATATGTATTTCTGCTCTCTTCATTTTATTCCATTGATTTGTCTTTTGCTATATACCAAAAGCATAGTGTCTCAATTACTGTAAATATGTATGTTAAGAAGTCAGACTATAATTTCCCCAACTTCATTCTTCTTTTTTAAAGAGTTGCTTGGATATTTTAGATCCTTTGCATTTTGATAGGAATTGTAAGAATCAGTTTGTCAAGTTAAAAAAAATGCCTTCTGGGATTTGTTTGGAAATGGGATTGCATTAAATCTGTTGATCAATTTGGAGGGAAACAACATCTTAACAATATTGAATGTGGTACAATTTGCTCTACTTATCCTAGTTTCTTAAGATGAAAGTAGAGACCATCATTTATTTAGGGTTTGTTTAATTTTTCTCAGTCAGAATTTGTCATTTTCAATGTACAGGTCTTACAAATCTTTTGTCAGATTTGTCCCCAAGTATTTACTATATTTTGATGCTATTGCAAATTATATTGTTTCATTTCGATTTCAAATAGTGCTTTTCTATTATAGGCATACCTTGTTTTATTGTGCTTTGCAGATAGTGTGCTTTTTACAAATTGAAATTTTGTGGGTCAAGCAAGTCTATTTGGCACCATTTTTCTAACAGTATTTGCTCACTTCTTGTCTCTGTGTCATAGTTTGGTAATTCAAAATTTTTATTATTATTATATTTGTTATAATGATCTGTGATTAATGTCACTATTGTAATTGTTTTGAGTTGTCATGAACCATACCTATTTAACATGGCAAACTTCATTGATAAATGTGTGTGTTCTGACTGCTCCAGTGGCCATTCCTCTGTCTGTTTGTCTCTCTCTCTGGCTCGCTCTCTCTCTCTCTCTCTCTCTCTCTCTCTCCTCAGGCCTATCTATTACCTGAGTCAAAGAAAATACTGAAATTAGGCCAGTTAATGATCCTCCAATGGCCTTTAAGTGTTCAAGTGGAAGAAGGGGTCACACATCTCTACTTTAAACCAAAAATTAGAAATGATTAAGCTTAGGGATGAAGGCATGTCACAAAAGCAGAGATAGGCCAAAAGCTAGGCCTCTTGTGTCAAATGGTTAGCCAAGTTGCGTATGCCTCAGAAAACCTCTTGAAAGTCTGCTTTAGTGAACACATGAATGATAAGAAAGCAAAACAGCTTTACTGCTGCATGTTTGCTGACACAATATCCATTTTACAGCCCATAGATCAAGGCATCATTTTAACTTTCAAGTCTTATTAAAAAAAATTCTTAAGGCTGTAGCTGCCATAAAGAGTGATTTCTCTGATGGATCTGGACAAAGTAAATTGAAAACCTTCAGCAAAGGATTCACCATTCTAGAACTTTCATGATTCATGAGAAGAGGTCAAGATGTCAATATCAACAGGATGATTTGGAAGTGTTCAAGACTTCAGTGGAGGCAGTAACTGTAGATGTGGTGGAAACAAGCAAGACAACTAGAAGTGGAGCCTGAATATGGGACTGAATTGCTGCAATCTCATGAAAAAGGGATTATAAGGAATAAGGAGGTGCTTCTTACTGAGGAGCAAAGAAAGTGTTTTGTTTTTTTAAAATTTTTTATGTTTATTTATTTTTGAGAGAGACAGAGTGTGAGTCAGGGGAGGGGCAGAGAGAGAGAGGGAAACACCGAACCCGAAGCAGGCTCCAGGCTCTCAGCTGTCAGCACAGAGCCCAACGTGGGGCTTGAACTCACAAACCATGTGATCATGACCTGAGCCGAAGTTGGACGCTCAACTAACTGAGCCCCCCAGGCACCCCAGAAAGTGGTTTCTTGAGATGGAATCTTCTTCTGGTGAAGATGCTATGAAGATTGTTGAAATGAAAGCAAAGGAATTAGAATATTACACAAATGTAGTTGATAAAGCAGTGGGAGGGTTTGAGAGGTTTGACTCCAATTGTGAAAGACGTTCTACTGTGGGTAAAATTCAGTCACGCAACATCACACACTACAAAGAAATCTTTTGTGAAAGGATGTGACAGATTTCATTGTTGTCTTATTTTAAGAAATTGTCACAGGTATCCAAACCTTCGGCAACCTCCATCCTGATCAGTCAGCAGCCATCAACACTGAGGTGGGACCCTCAACCAGCAAAGTCACAACTTGCTGAGAACTCAGATGGTGGTTAGCATTTCTTAGCAATAAACTATTTTTTCATCTTTTCTCCCCTCCGAGAGTTCCCCTTAAAATTTCTTGCAGGGCTGGTTTAGTGGTCACAAACTCCTTTAATTTTTGTCTGGGAAACTTTTTATCTCTCCTTCAATTTTGAATGACAGCCTTGCTGGATAAAGAATTCTTGGCTGCATATTTTTCTGATTCAGCACACTGAATATATCCTGCCACTCCTTTCTGGCCTGCCAAGTTTCTGTGGATAGGTCTGTTGCAAACCTTATCTGTCTTCCCTTGTATGTTAGGGACTTTTTTTCCCTTGCTGCTTTCATGAGTCTCTCCTTGCCTGAGTATTTTGTGAATTTGACTATGATATGCCTTGTTGATGGTCATTTTTGTTGAATCTAATGGGGGTCCTCTCTGCTTCCTGGATTTTGACGTCTGTGTCTCTCCCCAGGTTAGGAAAGTTTTCTGGTATGATTTGCTCATATAACCCTCCTACCCCTATTTCTCTCTCTTCCTCTTCTGGGACTCCTATGATTCTGATGTTGTTCCTTTTTAATGAGTCACTGATTTCTCTAATTCTTAAATCATGCTCTTTTGCCTTAATCTCCCTCTTTATTTCTGCTTTGTTATTCTCTATAAATTTGTCCTCTATATCGCTGATTCTCTGTTCTGCCTCATCCATCCTTGCTGCTGCTGCATCCATCCATGATTGCAGTTTAGTTCTAGCATTTTTAATTTCTGGCTATTTTTTACTTCTTTTATCTCTGCAGAAAGGGATTCTAATCTATTTTTGACTCCAGCTAGTATCCTTATTATTGTGATTCTAAATTCTGGTTCAGACATCTTGCCTGTATCTGCGTTGGTTAAATCCCTGGCTGTCATTTCTTCGTGCTCTTTCTTTTGGGGTGAATTCCTTCTGCAGAATTCTGTGGTTCAGGTTGTACAGATTGTTGTGTTAATCCTCCGATCAGTTTTCTAGGTATGTAGGATGGTCTCGTGTTGGTCTGGCTGTATTTCATGGGTGTGAGACACACAAAAAACTTCCATGCTGTTCCTCCATCTTGGCTCCTCCTCCTCCATCTCAGCAATAAACTATTTTTAATTAAGGTATGTACATTGTATTTAAGAAAAAAAATTTTTTTAATGTTTATTCATTTTTGAGAGAGAGAGACAGAGCACGAACAGGGGAGGGGCAGAGAGAGAGGGAGTCAGAATCTGAAACAGCCTACATGCTCTGAGCTGTCATCACAGAGCCTGATGCAGGGCTTGAACCCACGGACCGTGAGATCATGACCTGAGCCGAAGTCGGATGCTTAACCGACTGAGCCACCCAGGTGCCCCTGTACATTGTATTTTTATACATAATGTTATTGAACAATTAATAGCCTACAGTATAGTGTAAATGTAACTTTTATATGCACTGGGAAACCAACAAATTCATTTGACATGCTTTGTTTGTAATAGTCACTTCATTACAGTGGTCTGGAACCAAACCCACAGTATCGGTGAGGTATGCCTGTACATAGAAATATAATTGGTTTTTGTATATTGAGCTTGTATCATGCAATGGTGTTAAACTACTTACTGGTTCTACTAGCCTTTTTGTATATTTATTCAGATTTTTTTCTATAAGGATTATGTCATCTGTAGATGAAAACCATTTACTTCTCCCTTTCCAATCTAGAGATTCTGTTTGGTTCTTGGCCAGAACCTCTGGGGTGATGTTGAATAGACACTGCAAGAGTGGATGTTCAGACTTTCACCATTGAGTATGTTTTAGCTGTAGGTATTCTGTAGATGTCCTATACCATTTGAGGAAGTTCTCTTCTATACCAAGTTTGCTGAGAGTTTGTTTTAAATTTTTTTTAAAAATTTCTTTAAAAGTTTACTTCTTTATTTTGAGAGATAGAGATAGAGAGAAGAGAAAAAATGAGTGGTGTAGGGGCAGAGAGAGAATTCCATGCAGGCTCCATGCTGCTGGCGGAGAGCCCAACATGGGGCTTAAACCTCAAAATTGTGAGAAAATGACCCAAGCCAAGATCAAGAGTCATAGCTCAACCAACTGAGCCAGGAAGGCACCCCTGAGAGTTTGTTTTATGTTGGATTTTTTTCATTGCTTTTTCTACATCAATTGAGATATTTATGTCGTTTTTTTTTCTTTAGGCTATTTACAGGTTGATTACATTGATACTTTATTTTTGGGTTTTTAAAAAAAGTGTAGTTGACATAATGTTACATTAGTTTCAGGTGTACAAGCTAGTGATTCCAGAACTCTATATCTTATGCTATGCTCACAAGTGTATACATTGATTAATTCTTGGATGTTAGCCAGATTGTGAATTCTTGACATAAATCACACTGATCATGATGTATTATCCTTTCAATTTACTATTGGATTCAATTTGCTAACCTTTAGAATTTTTACATCTGTGTTCATGAGGGTTATTGATCTATAATTTTGTTTCTATATAATTATGTGCCATTAGTATGGAGTTTAGGAAATGAGTTGGGAAATATTTTCTTCCTTTCAGTTTTTTGAGGAATATATAGATTTGATATTATTTTTTATTTAAATATTTGGTAGAATTCTCACCAGAGAAGTTGTCTGGACCTAGAGTTTTCCCTATGGGATAGTTTTTAAACTACAAATTCAATTTCTTCAAAAGATATAGGAATATTCAGGTTATCTATTTCTTACTGAGTGAACATTGTTAGTTTATGTCTTTCAAGAAATGTGTCCATTGCATCTGAATTGTTGACTTTATTGGCATAAGGATGCTCATAATATTTCTGTGTTATCCTTTTAATGTCTCTAGAATCTGTAGTGATGACAACTCACTCATTAATAGTATTGGCAAATTGTGTCTTTTTTTCCCCCTGATCTGTTGACTAGAAATTTATCTATTTTATCTGTCTTTTCAAAAAAACAGTTTTTTGGTTTTATTAATTGTTTCTTTTTCATTTTCTGTTTTTTGGTTTTCTCTGATTTTCCTTTCTTCCACTTATTTTGGGTTTAGTTTGCTGAGAGATAAGGAGAGTATACTTTTTAAAATATAGTTGGTTAATGCCATAAAATTTCCTCTACTACTGCTTTAATTGCATCCTATGAATTATGAAATGTTCTGTTTCCATTTTTATTCAGTTCAAAACGTTTTTAAATTTCCCCTTTCATTTCTTTTTTTGACCCTAGTGTTATTTAGAATATGGTTTATAGTTTCCAAACACTTGTGGAGTTTACATAGATCTTTTTTGTTATTGACTTGTAACTCAATTTCAATGTGGTAGGGGAACACACTTTGTATGATTCGAATCCTTTTAAATTTATTGAGACTTATTTAAAGTCTGCTTTTATAAACTGTCTTTATAAATGTTTTGCATGCATTTGGAAATAATGGATTTTCTGCCATTGTAAGATGGGATTTTACATAAATGTTACTTAAGGCTAGTTTTATGATAGTGTTTTTAAATTTTGTTAATGTTTATTTTTGAGAGAGAGAAAGTGAGAGCGAGTGTGAGTTGGGGAGGGGCAGAGAGAGAGAGGGAGACACAGAATCTGAAGCAGGCTCCAGGCTCTGCGCAGACAGCAAAGAACCCTGAAGCAGGACTTGACCTCACAAACCATGAGATCATGGCCTGTGCCAAAGTCAGACACTTAACCAACTGAGCCAACCAGGCACCCCTGTGATAGTGCTTTTAATTTTCTGTATTCTTACTGATTTTCAGTTTACTTGTGTCAATTATTGAGAATAGGGTGTTGAAATCTTAAGCTGTAACTTGCTTCTCTTTTTGCAGATCTTTCAGTTTTTGTTTCAGTTATTTTAAGGCTTTTTTTTAGGTGCATGAAAATTTAGGATTGTTATATTCTCTTGAGTATAATGAAATGGTTCTTTATCCTTGTTAATATTCTTTAATCTGAAATCTATTTAATGGTAATTAATATAGGTATCCCAACTTTCTTTTGCCTAGTGTTACAAGGGTTTATATATTTTCTTCTTTTACTTTTGTTTATATCTTTATGTTTAAAGTAGGTATCTTAGAGGTAGTATAGCATTGAGTCTTGCCTCTTGTAATCCAATCTGAAAGTATCTTGTTTTTAAGTTTATTTATTTATTTTGAGAGAGAGAGAGAGAGAGAGAATGAGAGAGCACCCGCATAATAACATGAGCTGGGGAAGGGCAGAGAGAGAGAGGGAGAGAGACAATGTCAAGCAGGCTCTGTGCTAACAGTGATGCTTGGTCCCTGAACAATGAAATCATGACCTGAGCTGAAACCAAGAGTCAGACTCAACCTACTGAGCCATCCAGGCAACCCAAAAATATCTTTTAATGGGATGTTTAGACCATTTGCTTTTAATGTGATTATTGTTATTATTGGTTTCAAATCTACCATCTTGATCTTTATTCTTTGCTCCATTTTTTTGTTTTGCCTTTTTTGCATTCTCTGGATTGAGTATATTTTTTGATTCGATTTTATCTCCTTTGTTGTATTATTTACTGTAACATCTACTGTTACTTTAGTAGTTTCTTTGAACAATAGTAATGTTTATAGCAGTGTCTTATAGATGTGTTTCTCAACCTTTTTTTTATTATTGTTCCTGCAGAAAGTCTTTGTGGATATCTTTTTCCTAATCAGCCCCTCCATACATTTTTAATTGCAGATATCCTGTATTTCTGTTTATGTTCTATATAAATATCTCTTTTTATAGATTAAATGAGTAGGATTTTTTTGAGCTCCATGAATTGATTTTTGCTCCTTTCAGGACAGAATTTCCTTATTAAAAATGCATGGATGCCTGATGCAATGTACAACTGTCACTTATCACAATCTATCTTTAAGTGATATTATAGTGCCTCATAGATAGTATAAGAATTATACAATATTCAACTTCCATTTTTCTCCTTTCAGCCTTTCTGCTGTTGTTGACTTATATTTTACATCTACATTTATTATAACTTGCAATACATTGTTACAACTTTCGCTTTAATCAGTTGATTATCTATGAAAGAGATATTAATAATGAGGACAATAATTTTATATATTTACTAATGGAATTACCTTTTCCACTGCTCTTCATTCCTTTGTGCAGAACCAGACTTCCATCTGTATCATTTTCCTTTTTTTTTTGAAAATTTCCCTTATTGTTTCTGTTATTTCAGAGATACTGATGATTTTTTCAGCTTTTGTATGCCTGAAAAAAATATTTTTTTCATCTTTTTGAAAGATATTTTCATTGAGTAAAGAATTGTAGCTTGCCAATTTTTTTGTTTCATTGTTTTAAAGATTGCTCTGCTGTTTTCTGGCATTGCATTGAGTAGACATATGCTGTTCCTCTGTATGTAGTTTGTCTTTTTTTCTTTGGCTGCTTTAAAATTTTTTTTTCTTTAAGCAATTTAATTTTGGTGTTCCTTGGTATAATGTTTATTTTGTTTTATTTTTTCCTATGCTTGGAGTTTGTTAAGATTTCTTGATCTTTGTTTTATAATTTTTATCCAAATCGTAAATATTTTGGCCATTATTTATTCAAATATTTTTTCTGTCTCCACTCCTTTTTTTCTTCATTATTTTAAAGACTCCAATTATATGTATATTTCCCATTTGAGGCTGTCCCAGCATTCAGTGGTGTTTTTTTTTTTTTTAAATCTTTTTCTCCTGGGGCTTGATTTTGGATAGTTTCTATCACTATACATTCAAGTTATTTACTTCTGCAGTGTGTAATGTGCTTGTAATCCTAGATATTTTATCCCAGACATTGTAGTTGTCATCTTTCAAAGTTTGATATGAGTCTTTTTTTAAAAAAAACTTTCATGTCTCTAATATAGCACCTTTGAACATGTGTAACAATATAACTGTTTTAATACTCTTGTCTACTAATTTTATCATCTGTGTCATTTCTGAGTTAGTAGAGACTGATTTTTCTTCTTGTTATGGTTTGTAATTTCTTCTCTTTTTGCACGTCCCACAATTTTTGATTGAAGGACTGAACTTATAAACTTTACTTAATTGTGTGATTAGTATTTTATTTTTCCTATAAACATTCTTGAGCTTTTTTTCTGGGACACATTTAAGTTCCTTGAAATACTTTGATTCTTTAGCTGTTGCTTTTAAGCTTTGCTAGGCCAGATGGGAGCAACATTTATTCTAGGGTAAACACCTACCATAGAGGCCAAATTCTTCTATGTATTCTACCTGATGCCTAGTGATGATTTACATTCTGATGAGTTAGAGCAGGGGCTATTTCTGGCCCTGTAGGGCTCATGGATTATTTCTTGTAATTTATTTGGATGGTTCTTTCCCTAGCCTCAGGTAGTTTCCTCACAGGTGTGCTGGTTAGTATTCTGCTGAGTACTCACGGGGCCTCTGCAGATCTCTGGAGTTCTCTCTCTGTAGCTCTCTCCACTATAATACTCTGCCCTGTGAACTTTTGATACTTCAGTATTTGCAAACTCTAAACTGTCTACTCGGTCTGGGGAGAATGCTAGGTTGCACCTGGGTTTCCCCTCCCTGTGTTGTGTCTTGGAAATCTTCTCTAGGTAGTAAACTGGTGCAATCAAAGCTCACTTCATTTTTTTGTTTTTCAGGGATCACTTTTGTTCATTGCCTGATCTTCAGTGTTTTTAAAAATGTTTCATATATTTTGTCCCATTTTTTAGTTGTTGTAGGTAGAAGGGTAAATTTGGCCTTAGTTTCTCCATCTTGGCCTGAAGTGATAGTCTCCAACATTGTAATTTTTTGTTTGCTTTGAGTCAGGATTTAAATGTGTTTTGTTTATCGCAATTTTGATATGAATTTCTTTGGTATCTCTTTTTCTGTACGTATCACCTTTCCTTTCTCTTTTTAATTTGCATTTGATTTGTTGAAGAGTAACAGATGATTTTTCCTGTTAGTTTCCCACACTGAAATTGCTGATTACGTCTCTGTGATGTTGTTTAATATTTTCTCTGTCTACTTTGCTGCCTGTAAACTGGTAGTTACATCTAGTATTGGTATTGGAGTCAGGATTGATTATTTTGGCCATACTACTTCCATAAGTGGTGGTATATAGTTTTAGCAGGTGGTACATATTATCAGTTTGTCTCTTTTTTTTTTTGGTATGGTAACAGCCATTGATTTCAATGCTGAGATCCATTAAATTTATTGAAGTTGAAAAATGATAACTATTTCTTTCAAGCTTTCTTCAATATTTTGCTGGATTATTTAAAAAAATTTTTTTTTTCTTTCAACGTTTATTTATTTTTGGGACAGAGAGAGACAGAGCATGAACGGGGGAGGGGCAGAGAGAGAGGGAGACACAGAATCGGAAACAGGCTCCAGCCTCTGAGCCATCAGCCCTTTTTTAGTATCAGTATGAACACATGCCTTTAAATATTTTTTAAAATTTTATTTAAATCCAAGGTAGTTAACATACTGTGTAATAATGATTTCAGGAGTAGAATTTAGTGATCCATCACTTACATACAACACTCAGTGCTCATCCCAACAAGTGTCCTCCTTAATGCCTATCACTCATTTAGCCCATCCCCGCCACCCAGTATTCCTCCAGCAACCCTCAGTTTGTTCTCTGTATTTAAGAGTCTCTTTTAAAAATTTTTTTTCAACGTTTTTTATTTATTTTTGGGACAGAGAGAGACAGAGCATGAATGGGGGAGGGGCAGAGAGAGAGGGAGACACAGAATCGGAAACAGGCTCCAGGCTCCGAGCCATCAGCCTAGAGCCTGACGTGGGGCTCGAACTCCCGGACCGCGAGATCGTGACCTGGCTGAAGTCGGACGCTTAACCGACTGCGCCACCCAGGCGTCCCTCTGTATTTAAGAGTCTCTTAATGGTTTGCCTCCCTCTCTGTTTTTATCTTATTTTTTCCTGCCCTTTCTGTGTGTTCATCTGCTTTTTTTCTTAAATTCCACATAGGAGTGAAATCATATGATAGTTGTCTTTCTCTGACTATTTCGCTTAGCATAATACACTCTAGTTCCATCCATGTTGTTGCAAATGGCAAGATTTCATTCTTTTTGATCGCCCAGTAATAGTTCATTGAATATATATATATATATATATATACACACACACCACATCTTCTTTATTCATCAGTTGATGGACATTTGGGCTCTTTCCCTAATTTGGCTGTTGTCGATAGTCGTAATTTGGCTGCTATACTATAAAAACTGGAATGCATGTGCCCCTTTGAATCAGCATTTTGGTTTCCTTGGCATAAATGCCTATTAGTGCAATTCCTGGGTTGTAGGGTAGTTCTATTTTTAATTTTTTTTGAGGGGAACCTCCATACTGTTTTCCAGAGTGGCTGCACCAGTTTGCATTCCCGCCCGCTGTGCAAAGGGGTTCCTTTTTCTCTGCATCCTCTCCAACATGTGTTGTTACCAGAGTTGTTAATTGTAGCCATTCTGAGGTGTGAGGTGGTATCTCATTGTGATGTGTTTTGCTTTTTTGATACTCAAATATTTTCATCTCTGGCCAGAAATCTCCTTAAATTGGCTTTTACATCCTTTCCACACTACTACTCACTGATAGTTTCCTTGCTTTCTGTTGTGACAGCTCTTCTAGGTTCATCTTATGTATTTCCTGCCTCAAACCTGGAATGAAACAGAAGGAAGGAAATGAAATGATTTCAGAGTATTATTTTGAGGCACAAATGTTAGCAATTGGGAATTACCATGGAAATCAGCTAATATGTTCTAATTCATACACAGGCTTTAAACACGACTAGTGACATCAAAAACACTTGTCATCAACTGAACTTCCTATTTCAAACATGAAGTGTTTTCTTTGTGGTATGTAAAGTGATATTTTTCTTTTCTTTGTAGGCTTTGCCAATCAGTCAGAAGACGATCAGGTGAATGTAATGGGTTTTCGCTTCTTAGGAGGTTCCCGAGTTACTCTTCTTGCTTCTAAAACCTCTCGTAAGTAAAACCATGGTATTCTTACTTTTGAAGTTTTCTATTGAGGACACCACATCATAGATCATCATATCAAGGATTTCTGCAGAGGGTGTGTTCAGTTAGATATTGAAAACTAAGAGTCATGTTATTAAAAGTACGTAGGACATTAAAGTTACGAAGATAGGATCCTGTTTTATTAGAGATATGTAATTTTGGTGGTGGGGATTAGTAGAGTTTGAGAGAACAGTTTAAATAATTGAAAATAGTTTGGATGTTTGTTTGTTTATTTATTTATTTATTTTGAGAGAAAGAGACAGAGTGTGGGTGGGAAGGGGCAGAGGAGACACAGAATCCTAAGCAGTCTCCAGGCTCCTAGCTGTCAGCGCAGAGCCCAACATGGGGCTCGAACTCACAAACTGTGAGATCATGACCTGAGCCAAAGTCGGATGCTCAATCGACTGAGCCACCCAGGCACCACGAAAATATTTTTGAGATAGGTATTCGGTGAACTAGGTTTTAGTAACTACTAGAAACTGGAGTTAAGTTATGTGGGTATGTATGTTCATATACCTGCCTTTTGGACATTGGCAAAGATGAAGGTGAAAGTGTGAATAGCTTTTGCTGATGCTAATCTCAGTAGAGTGAAAAGTAGTAATTATATAGTCAAGTTTGAATTTCATATTTAAATATTCTTTATTGATTTGGTTGCTTCATAGGAGAATAATAGTTGAAACTACTCAATGTAAAAGTGGCTTCTCATATGTGTGTGATACCAAAGCTACTAAAGTCATTGAGTTATATATATCTTCATGGAAATAAAGTATAATATTAAGAAACAAGTGTTTAACAAATTTTCAGAACACCAAGGGTATTAGGGAGAATAAATGCATGTATGTATATGTTGAAAAGTTTGGCTGAGTGCACTTAGCACATGTTTAAAATCTCTGCAATTTGTGAAATGAGTGTTTACTTTCTACTTTATACATTTTCTGTTTTAGTTGGTTATTTCTTGCATGATCAGAAAATACAGTAAAATAAGGATATATTTCTTTTGAAAAATGAAGGTGTTAGGAGGAAGATAAACACATCCCTATTTTAGAAACTATAATGATGTTACAGTTCTGGAATATGTAGAGTGGTGGCTAGTGAAATAGACTTGGATACAAATAAAAATTCTAGAATAAGGCATAGAAATCAAAGATAGTTCTTAAAAGAATGAAGGGATTCTGTACTTTTTATGGTCTTTGTGATTGGTCATGATTGTAGTCTTGTTTGCATTGGCACCATTTTGTTTTGATTAGATTTAATCTTCATTTGGATGATGGAGTTAGTTTGGTACATTTCTTTTTGTTAAACTGTTCTCTTTAGTTAAACTAAAAACCTATTGCCAGCATTTCTTTGGGAAGTTGTACACATCTGTTTGACTTCAGTTGATGTGCCATATGATGAATCTGCAGTTGAAATTACTAAAACAAGGCAAAAAGTTATTCTTGGTGCAAATGTGGATACTTATGTCCTAATTTGCTCTTTTTTAGATAAAGTAACTCTTAGAGCATTGCTATTGCCCATGATTACCTTACCATTTCTGAATTTCACCAAATATCCAGGTATATAACTGATATATTCACATTCATCTGAATATATGGTAGTGCCTTCACACAGCCATACTGTGGTCAGACAGAGTAAATAATGGAATAGGACAGAACCTTTTAAATAAGAAACCAGGGGCGCCTGGGTGGCGCAGTCGGTTAAGCGTCCGACTTCAGCCAGGTCACGATCTCGCGGTCTGTGAGTTCGAGCCCCGCGTCAGGCTCTGGGCTGATGGCTCAGAGCCTGGAGCCTGTTTCCGATTCTGTGTCTCCCTCTCTCTCTGCCCCTCCCCCATTCATGCTCTGTCTCTCTCTGTCCCAAAAATAAATAAACATTGAAAAAAAATTAAAAAAAATAAATAAATAAGAAACCAAATGAGCTATATATGCTGAAACCTGAGGTACCGTCATTATAATTCCCTGATGGTGTTTAGCCTTCAGTGATACGGAATTCTACCTAGGAAATGCCTGTGGTGATGAAGGGAGGTAGGTATGAAGAGAGTAGTTTTCTGGGGTTGAGGCGGATGTTGAGGATCCTTCCTGCTATATCAGAGTGTTCTACCCCAAGACAAGAATGACGTAATTTGTACCCAGTCTATGTTTGGCATCTTTTATTTTTGGTGAAAGGCACATAGTTTTTAGTCTAGAAATCTGAATTCACAGAAAAGCCCTACATATGGAAAGAACCCAGTATTTCTTCCCTGGTAAACAGTCAAGTGCTTTGTAAGTCATATAGAGTTGCCTTCGGATATTGGATAGTATTTTCTGTGGACTCCACATATTCATCTCTTTTTAAAACCTGCTTGATAATCAGCCAAACCTTGAACTGTGCTGATGGTAATTTTAGTTCAATTTCCTGATTAGTTATGGATCAGCCAAAGCAGACAAGAGAAAAGCAAATGCAGCTCATTTTCTCAGATATCAAGTCACATTCTCTTGGGGGGAACTCAATAGGTTTTTATTTTCAGAAAGTAGAGTAGTCCTTCAATGTAATTAGAATTTATTATGTGAATCCTTAAAAAAGAAAGCATTGAAGATAAGTAGGAAAAATACTCTACACTAGAGAAATTTCTGAAAATGATTTCCGGAGTCCTAAATTGAAAATAATAAGAGAAATGATGGCTGTGTCTGTTACCTTGATTGTAGTGATAGTTTTACGAATGTATGCATATGTCCAGATTCATCAAACTGTGCACTTTAAATATGTGTAGTTGTTTTGTATTATCAGTTATACCTCTCTAAAGTTGTTAAAAGTAATAAAACAGGTCAAATTTTATGAGATCAAATATTTTTATAATCAGAGTTGTAAACATTTGTATATGAAAGTCAATTATTTTGATTCAGTACAGTGGGATTTCAGAAGAAATATGCTGTTGTCTAAATATGTGTATATATCCCTGCTATGCCACTTTTTTAAGCTCCGTTTTCAGTGACTTATTACCTCACACAATAAATACTGTCACCTCTCTCTTTCCTTCCTCCTGTTCCTTTCTGTCTATAATTTTCTTTGTGTTCCTTATCTTTATTTTGATCTTTATCTCTATTATATCTCTTTGTGCCTTACATTATTCTACTTGTTTTTTAAAGGATTAAAAATAGATTATAAAATTTCCAAAATATGAAAGGAGAAGATAAGTAGTTGAAGGAAACAGAGAGAAAAGAAAAGCAGGAAATTAATAAAGATAAGAATAAGATTAACACTCAGAAATATATACTGCACAATTTATAGGGTGCCTAGCAGACTCAAAGTGATAAGAAAACATTTTAGTTCCAATTTTCAGAATGTTCAAAGGATAAAATCAAATAAGTTGTTTAGGAGATGCACAGCCATTTCTGATGCTGAGTCCAGAATGGAGTTTCTCTTCTGAATTCACAAGGACAACTTCTTTAATAATGTCTTTATAGCTTATTTTTATAATAATAATATTATGTAACTATAATTTATGAGCAACAGATTTCATAGAACTTTAAAAATAATAATGAACTCAATTTACTAAATATAATTCTGTCTCAGCCAAAATCAGTAAACTCTGAGCAGCAGCTTAATCCAAGGATAAATTTAGAGTTGCTAGTGTTGCAAGTTTTTAGTATCTCATATTTTCACTAAGAATTGTATAACCCAACTCAGTAATTCAGAAGTGAGATGTGGGAAGGAGTTGTGGGTTTTGTTTTGTTTTAAAATGAGCACTATTAGAACATGCTTCAATAATAATTGAAATGATTGAGTTCAGTGGGAGAGGCTGATGATCAGGAAAAAAGGGGACTCACAAAGCAATGAAGTCCTGGAGAATTAGAAAGAATGTGGGTTTCAGAGTTTGGGAGCAGGGGAGATTGAAGGATAGGCGTTTGTAACTTTACTATGACAGGAGGCGTTGGATGTAGGTCCAGAGAAACTTTAGATTTGTTGGTGGGAAGATAAAGCTTTTTTTTAAAAAAAAATTTTTTTTTTTAAATCTTTATTTATTTTTGAGAGAGAGACAGAGTGTGAGCAGGGGAGGGGCAGAGAGAGAGGGAGACACAGAATCTGAAGCAGGCTCCAGGCCCCGAGCTGTCAGCATAGAGCCTGACACGGGGCTTGAACTCATGAACCGTGAGATCATGACCTGAGCTTAAGTCGGATGGTCAACCGACTCAGCCACCCAGGCGCCCCAGGAGCTTTGATGTATAAATTTGAAAAAAAGATATGACATTGGTGTCTTGGAGAATAAGAAAGCAAACTCATGAAGGGTAAGGCAATGTCAAGTTCCCATTTGAAGTTTCTGATCCTGAATTTTGAAGTGAAACCAAGTCATCCTTAGACAATTTTCTCTGGCAGTGATTTGTTTATTAGCATCCAGGCAACTAAAGTCAGGGCTGGGATTTTGAAACAGATTATTGCAAATAAAATATTTTTGTGAGAATGATTTTAATAATGGCTACCACATCTAAACTGATAAGAAGAAAAGTAAAGGTTAGAGAAAACTGACACAGGGTGAAAAATTAATGGGTTCAATGGATCACAAGTCTTTTTTTTTTTTGTTTTTTTTTTTGAGTGGGAGAGAGAGAGATTGAAGGAGGGAGAAAGGGAGAGAGTGAGTAAGTGCAGGAGCGTGAGTTGGAGAGGGATAGAAGGAGAGGGAAAGAGAATCATTAGCAGGCCTCATGTCCAGCACGGAAGCTGATGCTGGGCTTGATCTCCCGACCATGAAATCATGATCCGAGCCAAAATCAAGAGTAGGCTACTTTACCGACTGAGCCACGCAGATGACCCTGGATCACAAGTGTTAATAAGGTTGAAAGAGTGGTGTGGTGGGAGTTGTAGAACAACTGAACTAGAAAAACAAAAGGTGGTGGTCAGAGAACGAATGA
The DNA here is from genome assembly GCF_022079265.1 of Lynx rufus. NCBI lineage: Eukaryota > Metazoa > Chordata > Mammalia > Carnivora > Felidae > Lynx > Lynx rufus. Next base: position 124,881,908 of record NW_025814856.1, read on the forward strand.
GATATTGATGTTAGAGTCCAGCGGAACTACAGATTCTGATAAAGACAAAGGTGTGACCTTGTGGAGTGCTTTGTGAAGATGCCAGAAGATCAATGGAGACAGGGTTTTCGAGGAAATCAAGTGTCACAGTTGTGGATATTTAAAGAGCCTATTTGATGTTAGCACAATGAATGAGAAAAAGAAGCACATCCAGATATATTATTGTGAAATTTTAGAGCACTAAAGATCTGGAGCATATCTTCAAAGATTAGAAAGGAAAAAACAAGCTCCGCAAAGCAGATGAATCAAGAAAGCATTTTAACTTTTCATTAAAATCCTTGGATGTTAGAGAACAGTGGAAAATTGTCCCTAACATCAGAAGGAAATGATTTTCCAATAAAAATTTTGTGTCTCGCTAAACTGGTAGTTAGCAATATATGCTGAGTAAACACATGCTCTCAGCGTCACAAGTAGGGCTAAGCAAATGCAGATAGCAAATTTATGTAGCCTCAGGTAGGCCTTTGGACAAAGGGAAAGATAACTAATACACTGAAGATTTCAACATCCTTAAAGATTTTAACCTACTGGAAAGAGCGATTGGATTGAATAAGGTCAAGTATAAAAGTCATTTGCTTGTCTATTTTGATTATTTTCCTTTTAGGTATAATGAAAAATGTATAGTCATGTATGTGAATAAGTGTTGGGCCTTGAAAAAGGCTTTCTTCGTGCATTTGCCCAAAAGAAAACATATGTGATCTTGAGCTATCTTAACCAAAATATCTTCAGAACAAGGAAAGTAAGAGTCTTGCTCTATTTCATCTCAGTAGACTATGCCTTTGTTCATTTTTCATTCAGCAGATATATTAGATACAAAGATTGTCCTAGCTTTTCTGGAGCTCGTGGACTAATGGGAGAGACAAACAGAGAATCAATAATAGAATGCTTGATAAGCCTACAGAAGTACACTTTAGGTGCAATTGGAGCACAAAGGAATGAGGTTTCATAAGAGATTTTATTTGTAAAGATTCTTGAGGAATGAATAGGAGATTGTCAGGTGAAGGGCATTTTAGAAAGAAGAAAAGGTTGATAAAGCATGTGGTTTTTAGCGATTAGTAAATTTTCTTCTGTACCCAGAAGTACATATAGTAGGGGCTCTGTGATAGTCCTTTAATGAAGCCAGAAATTTAGAGACAAATGTAATGATCAAATCTAATGTACACAGTGATTCATCAATATAAAATGACTATTAATGTTAGAATTTCTTAGCAATATTACTAAGGGGCAATGGGAATATTATATGAGTCCAGATTGGAAAAAGCTTCTTGAAAAGTAAATTTAGAGAAATGATCCATAATTTCTACTAATATTGAAGAAGTTGTATATTCGGAATATTATGCTAATACCTACTGAAATTGTTTATATTATTTCCTCCAACTTTTTTGTTTTAAAATGCATCCATTTACTTATCTGTCTCACATTTTAAAATGTCCAAATAGCATAAATTATATTGATGCTTTGTTTATGATATGAATACAAACATTATTTATATTGATGAATTTCAGATGTTCTGACATGAATAGAGAATGACGTGATACATTTTTGTGCCCTGTTTAGTTAAATATATTATTTTCTCCATTTGTATTAGAGTGGAATGGCAATTGACTGGGCTCCAGTTATCCAAATTTATTTCATTTGGAGGCTGAAATGGTTATTTCCACTGAGCTGCTATTACAAGATGCAAAGGAAAAGAGATAAAAAAAATAAATGGAATGTTCGTTTTGGCAGCTGTTTTAATTACGAATATTGTAAGGGTGTATTTTAAAATACAACTTTCTTCTTTCATGTCATATTATAAATAGAAAATTTTATTTCTCTTTTCCATGAAATGTATACTCTGGAAAATCTCCAGGGCAATATTAACCATCTTTGAGTACTAATACTGAGAAAATGCTTAATAATAAAAATAATGCCTTATAAATCTTTGACTCACAGATTCTTTCTGATTTTTGGTAATCTGAAAAAAATCAACTTAAAAATTGTGTTTATATTTCTAAATCGCGAGCTCAATTGTAAAATTTTTCATTGCAAAAAGTTTTTGTTTTCTTTTTTTTTCCCTGCATGTGTTGATGAAAATAAGAAAATAATTGAAGCCAGCATCTTAAAGTTACAGAAAATATCACACCTATTTAAATGTTTATTATGGTTTTTACATTTCTGTTATTTGGTGACATTCCTGTACTATACTTGGTCACAGTAGAGTTCTGTCTTAGTCCATATGGGCTGTTATAACAAAATACCATAGACTGGGTGGCTTTTGTACAACAGTAATTTGTTTCTCATAGTTCTGGAGGCTGTGAAGTCTAAGATCAAGGTGCCAGTGGATTGGGTTCCTACTTCCTGGTTCACAGATGTCTGTGTTTTTGCTATGTCCTCGCATGGCAGAAGGGGCAAGGGGGCTTTCTGGAGTTTCTTTTATAAGGTCACTAATCCCATTCATGAGGGCTCCACCCTCATGACCTAATTACCCAAGGGACCCATTTGCAAGTACCATTGCTTTGGGCATTAGGATTTAACCTATGAATTCTGGAGGGGACACAAAATTTAGTCTACCATAAGTAGATATTGCTGGATGTCTGAAACTTTACTTATTATTGGGTTTTTCATTGAGTTTTAGATTTTTTACTTGTTTTACTCTGTACTGTTTTTATCAGATAGTTTTAATTTTTTCAACCAATGTTTTTGAGCATCTTATTTTGCTTGGTCTAAATTTAAAATACAAAGGTAAATTGCATTTGTATAGGTCTCTTCCATACATTATATCTTTTATTTATTAAAATTTTTTTTTATGTTTATTTATTTTTGAGAAAGAGACAGAGTGTGAGCATGAGCATGGGAGGGTAGAGAGAGAGAGGGCAGGCTCTGGGCTCTGAGCTGTCAGCACAGAGCCCGACGCGGGTCTCAAACCCACAAACGGTGAGATCATGACCTGAGCCAAAGCCGAATGCTTAACTGCTTGAGCCACCCAGGGTGCCCCTCTTCCATACCTTATTATATTTGATCTTCATACTAACCTGTTGAGCTATGTGTTATTTTCCCATTTGTGTATATGAAGAAACTGAAGATTGGATCATTTATTTGTACTAAAGTCACAGATTTAAAAATTTACTAGATTTTAAGTTTTTTGATCAGAGGATAAGACTTGAAAAACAGGATTTTCTTCCTAACGTGATGCCTTTAATTACTAAATATGCCACCATCTGTGACTTGGACCATGGTTATAATGTCCTAACTGTAAGTCTATTTTTGCTCCTTTCTGATTCATTTTCTACTTGGCAGCTCTTGTAATAAAAACAAAGAAACAAGTAATCACAAATTAAATCATGCCACTTTCCAGCTTGAAATCCTTTGTGTTTATAGTAATATCAAACTCTTTACCAGTCTTTATAGTTCTCCTTGTATGTTCTGGCCACAACCTAACATCCAGCCTCATCTAAGGACACTCTCTTCCTCACTCTGGTCTTCTCTCAGTTTCTGGTACCTGTCTGACATTTTCTGCCTTGAGGTCTTCGAGCTTGTGAAATCCCTCTGCCTGAACTGGTCTTCCCATCCTTAGAGTCTGGATTTTATGTATAGGGATGTGGGATCTAAACTCAAACTGATAGTTGAAATCCCAGCTCTCCTTCCAATTTGTCTGAATGATTTTGGAAAAATTTCAAAGCTTGTTTTTTCATCTACAAAATGGGAATAAAAACATACAATTATAGTATGTAAGAATCAAATGAAATAATACCTAAAGAGCATGTAGCAATTTCCTGGTATACTCTAAGTACCAGGTAAATTTTAGGTGCTATTGCTGTTTTCATCATTATTACATTTAGTACTACCACTGATGTCACTCAGTGTGGCTTTCTATGACCATGGTATCTCAAGAAAGGGCAACCATTTGTCTTTATTATGGCACCCTTTTTATTTGCACCATAGTTCTTTCTTGTGACTATTTGTTATTTACTTATTTACTTATTTTCTGTCCTTACCACTAGAATTAGAACCAGGAGCAGTATGTGTTGTTCCTTATTGTCTTTTCAGCACTTAAGGGTTTTTCAATGGATGAATAGATATAGTATTACCTTGAATCTCCTTGAGCTTATCAATCAAAGATAGTCTTGCACTGTCGTCCTCAATAATTCAAATCCTGATAAAAGGAGAAGGGAAATGTTAGACTTGCCCACACATCATTTCGTCAGATTGGGAATTTTGTTGTGTGCCAGGGTAGGAAAAGGATTTCTAATTGTAGGCAGCAGAGATCAGACACTTTACCTCTTTGGGGAAGAGTTCTGGGTACTGCTGCCTTTCTTAGCACAACACCCCCCTGCTTTCCTTATTATAAAACACCCATGCCCAGCGTAAGCTATGAATGTGGACTGAGCCCGGCACTTCCTAGGAGGCATTAGGACAGGTGCTAATTGGATTTATCTTGCACAGTCAACCATCAGCCAGCCCCTGGTCAGCTGAACTGTTGGGATACTGCTAAGAATCCTGTCCATGTTTTCCCCAGTGATAAATTCTGATAAATTTTTACACTAACTTTGGGGGACAGACTTGCCTGGTCATTCCTGAATATGCCTTGCTTCCAGCTTTTCTTGCCCATACCTTTAGGGACAATTTAACAGAAACTGGTGTGATAATCTTGTTATAGCACAGCATACAAACTGCTCACTCAGCTGCAGCCATAATAGCTTCCTCAGGGTTCCTGAAAGCACATTGCTGCCTTGGGGCCTTTATGCTCACCATTCCCTGGTCTTGGAATGCTCTTCCCACAGACATCTCTGTGGTTTGCCCCTTCACTTCATTCAGGTACCTTGAAATATATATTTTTTATATCTTGGGCCAGTATATAATTCTTTCACATGTGTTATAATAATCCCAGTTGTTTACGTATATCTCTTTTAAGATACGTAAGTTGTGACATTTGTATTGGAAAATGATACTTGAATAACTTTCTTTCTGTAGTTTTATTTCATTTTCTATATAAGAAATTTTATTCCTTAGGTGCATTCAGGCTGCACCTCAGGTTTTTCTACGTGCTTGTGCAAGCCTCTTCAGAATCTTTCTAGAACCAGAATGAATTAAATTTCCTTTGAAATATTAGCAATGTACTGTTTATATAAAAAATTTATAACTGTATCTAAAGTGACATCAAATTCTATGCTTAGGAAAATATATTTTATATAAGCCACTTTTTTTTTCACATCTGCTATTTGAAAGTTACTGGGTTAGTAGGTTCTGTGTGAGTCTAATCGGGTTTATGATGGAATCTCTAGTTTACATATTCTTGGGGGAAATAATAGTGATAGTGATGATAGTAGGTAACATTTATTGAGTCCTTACTTTGTGGCAGGCACCATTTTATGAATTTTACTGAAGTGAGCCTATTAAGGCACTGTGTCTTTTCACTTTCAGAATCTCAGAATCTGGGAGTGGTAATAAAGATCTTGTTCAATATTATGAATCCTGGAGGGAGCTTTTCTCTAATACTATTGGCAGATATTCTTACAGGATCCCCATGGAGGTTTACAAGAAGGGCAGGGCTCTGAGCTCCTGAAGGAGGAGCTCACATAACCCAGAAGGAACGGAATCTGAAAGATGAGGACCATGAGCAGTGGTAGGAGGTGTGGGAACCACAGGAACAGGAGCTGGAGCTGGAGGTGTGGCTGATGGCCATCCTCTCTGAGGAAGCCCACAAGATGGTGTGAGAAGCTCACACGAAGTGGGTGGCATCAGAAAAAACTGCTGAAGCAAGTAGGGGGCAGGATCGACATGCTGCAGGTGGAGGTGACATCCTTGAAGACATCAGTCGTCACGTCCACACCCAGCCTATCCCAAGCATGAGCTCCACCTGCAGCTGCTGAACCCTACTAAGCCTGGGCCCCACAAGGGCCAGGAATACCGGCAGCTCCCTCTGCCAGGCTGTGTGCCCCACTGTGAGACATGCCCTTTCCTTGGACGAAGAGGACAAGGAGATGGGTATGACCCTTTCTGCAGAATTCTATGCCTGGAGGGAATTACTTATCCTGGACAAGCCCTGTTCCTTCCTTGGAAGGGTGTACCCAGAGGATGTGGGCCCTTGACTGGACTTTATAATGCAAAAGTTCTTGATGCTGTTGTAAGCTGGAGGACAGCGAATGCTCACCATCTAGCCTGTGGCTCTGCGGATGCTGCTGCAGTAAGAGTGGACACAGTAAAGTTTGGCAGTGCCGACTTATGTGCACACACCTGCCGGTACCATATCTTGCTCTGTCACTTTGAGAGCCCCACCTACATCTCACCATCTTCTTAGCCTGGATCACTGTAGTGTGCAACTTTGTCACCTTCATCTACCACGTCTAGCAAGATCTGTTGCAGAAGAATCTGAAGCGAATGTTTTGGGAGATCATAAAGCTGTAAAAGGAGATGCAGCTGGCCCAGTTCAGCTTCTTCCTCTGGGAAGCCTGGGGCGTTGGCCTGGAGCCAGATGTGAAACATCTGCCTAGGAGGGACAAATGGCCAGGACCTGGAGGCAGCACTGAACTGGTACCAAATATCTGTCCCAAGACAGATGAAGAGATAGACAGATCTGTACATGAGAAGATGACCTGTGTTTCTTCCCCATTGTGTTCTATACCAAACACCAGGGAGCTTGGATCCTTAAACACTTCCATTGGAGTGAGGTAGTTCCCTGTTTCCTGAGGCAGCTAATTCTATGAATATCTGTAATTATTACACAATACTTATTGTGCTCTCTGCCCTTTGCCGCTCCCTTGCTATTGTCTAATTCCTGTGCTATGTGATAGGCTCTCACATGCTTGGAAATAGTAACATATCACTTGCGGGGAAGTCCTGGCACTTTTGTGGCAACATCAGCCTGCATGGGGTATCCCTGAATTGGTAATGGTAAAAGCAGTGTTTACTCTTCCCCAATAACACCCATCTTTCCAGGTCTGCAGTGAACTCCTTAAGGGCAGAGGCTCTTGCTTTATCCAGGGTTTTATCCCCAGCATCTTGCATTGAGTTATATAAATGAATGAAAGAGTGAATAAATACCAGTCTGGGTTCAGTATGTTGGGTCCCAAGCTTACCTTGGATAGGACCGTAGATTTAGAGAATTGTAATATTGTATGTTGTTATCATCATTCTTCCTTTTACCGCTTTACTCCCACGCCATCACAGATGTGCTCTCTCCATTCTTAGAGCATTGAGCTTTCAGTGACACTTGCAAAGAAAGGTAAAAGCTGTTTTATCTGACCATGGCCCTGTTATCTTTGATGGGGAGAAATGAAACCAACCGATTAGCACCATAGGCAGAAATCAGACTTCAGAATAAGACTAGGGTGAAAGTAGGGCAGAAGGACGCTCCAGAGGAAATGATATGGTAGCAGAGAACATCGGGGTGTTTGCCATGCACTATGGCAGGCATACACAGTGTATTTTATTCCTCATGTTGAATATATTGAAAGAGAGATGACTAGGAGAATGAGAGGAGATATATTTTTGGATTCTGGTGGAGGATGACAAATTGAAGTCCTAATAACCAAGTTAAAGGTGTCATATATTCATAGAATTTGTCAAGGACCATGGGGAATATAACAAATATTTCATATGTCTACATGTCATGCTACCTTAGTAATATCTTAGTCTCCTTAAACAAGGAGATTGAATTCCTCCTTGTACTCCCAACATTTCTCTCCATGTGATTGTACATAATAGATGCTCAATAACTGGTGAATTAAATAGAATAGAGGAATTGGTTCTAGATCTCAAAAAGTGTATAATCTCTTGGAGAAATGGAATATAATCATCTGGAGAGTTAAATAGGAATAAGAAAAAGTATATGCCACGATCAAATTGGATTTATTCCAGGTATGCAATGTTGATTCAACCTTGAAAACCAATTGGTGTAATCCATGTAACTTTTTGTAATCCATTAATTTTAGTTAATAATTACAGTGTATTGTATTCATCATTAATCATAATCATACATAAGTATGTATCATAATAATGTAAGATATTAATAATTGAGGAAACTGGATGAAGGGTGTGTGGGAACTCTATTATCTTCATAATTTTTCTGTAAATCTAAAACTGTTCTAAAATAAATGTTAATTAGGGGCGCCTGGGTGGCTCAGTCGGTTAAGCGTCTGACTTCGGCTCAGGTCATGATTTCCCGGTCTGTGAGTTCGGGCCCCGCATCGGGCTCTGTGCTAACAGCTCAGAGCCTGGAGTCTGCTTCAGGTTCTGTGTCTCCCTCTCTCTCAGACCCTCCCCCATTCATGCTCTGTCTCTCTCTGTCTCAAAAATAAATAAATAAAAAAAAATTAAAAAAATAAATGTTAATTAAAAAATGCATAGTTGTATGTGGTTAAGTGCATGGTGAACTGTAGACTAAGTGTATATATGAATTTAAAGAGGCACAATATTGTGAGGTGGTTAAGATTAATAGCTAATCTTTGGATTAATAGCTAGAGTTCTAATTCTTGCCTGTTACTATGTGGCTAGATGATCTTGCAGATTATTTAAACTCTTCTGTAAAATGGGGATAACAAGATTTCCCCCATAAGGGTGTTGAGTTTTGAATGCAGAGTGCTCAATGCAGTGCCTAACACATAGTAGGCTGCTGTGAGTGCTAGAGAAATAAAGATTTCTTGGGGTAGGTAGGATTGAAGCCAGGTCCTGAAGAATAGGTAGGATTTAGACAGGTGGGGAAAAAGAATATGCAGTATATCATGAATTCTAGCTCTGACGTTTAATATGCTTTGTGACCTGTCTCTGAAGTTCTCTGTGCCTAGTTTTCCTTTTTTTAGAAACGGGGTTGTTGTAATCACAGTGCCTGGTTCATAGTTGGTGCTCAACAAATAACAGTTGCTCTGATCATAGATGTAGTTACTGCCACCACTGTTATCACTGTCATCATTGTCAAATTAGGGTGGGGGATGGACAAGAATTTGACTGTTTTTGAGCTGAGGTTTCAGCGAATGGAGGCAAACAAGATTTACATTTAGGGAAGGGACTGATTACAAATATAAATAAAAGAAATATTAGAAAAGTAGAAAACTTTGATCATGATTACGGTGATTTAGCAGGCTACAATGTCCAGGATGTGGGACTTTCTGCATAATAAGTTTTATTTCACAACAATATTCTGAAACAAATTAATAAATACCAGATTATACTTTTGCAATGGCTTTTTTTTTACCTTGTAAACAAAGCTTTCTTATTTTCTTCCTTTTTTTGTTTTTTAAAGAAGGACCCTAATTTGGGTGTTGTTATTGAAACCTATAAGAAACATAGGGAAAAGGACCATACTCTACACCTTGTCACTGTGACCACATACCTTTGGACTTAAATTAAATGTTATGTGGTTGATGTAGAAAACTGCAATAAAGCAGTAGAAATCCTATCTATAACCCCCCCCCCCCAATCTTTTCCTTTTTATTTGGGTATTCATGTCAGAGTTAGTGATAATCATGTAGTTTCAGCTAGTAATTATGTGTTAATAAGCATTTTTTCTCTCTTAGAACGATACCGCATTCAGAGTGAACAGTTTGAAGATCTTTGGCTCATAACAAATGAACTTATTATCCGCCTTCAAGAATATTTTGAAAAACAGGGAATCAAAGATTTTGCATGTTCTTTTTCTGGAAGTATGCCCCTTCAAGAATATTTTGAGTTGATTGATCATCATTTTGAGGTATGTATGATCATAACTCATATTGTCTATAATTTTTCAATATATGGAAGAGAAAGAGATGCTAGAGGAAAGAATTCTAGTATATATGCTAGTAGATTGAGTGCTTCAAGTAGTTATTTTATGTGGATGATAGGCTTTGTGTATCTGTTCCTGCCCTCTTGCCCATTTTGTGATCACTTGCAGACCTTAACAGAGTGCCTGCCCAGAGCTAAGCATGTGGTCTGGCTTCAGAACAAGCAGATTTAATTTTCCCACATGGAGACTTAACCTTTGACCCCAATAACCCAGTGTTAAAACTATTTGAGCTTATCGGCAGCCATTTGGCTAACTAATTCTAGCAGGCCATAAATGAGGTGTGATTATAAAGTAAAGTGATTTTTCCTTTTCCTTTTAACAAGCACACCAGAATTTCTGCATCTGAATGAGGGTTAACCACATAAAATATTCTTCAGTATCTGGCACAATGGGCACTTAGCAAATGCTGAATGATTAAATGTTTACACAAATGAGATCTGACAGTGACTTTGTAGCCAGAATATTTTTGCATTTCTTCTTTGGAAGTACCTTCAGAGCCTGCATTAGATTGTTTTGAGTATCATGATGGTATAAAATCTTCATCCTTTGAAGACTGATTTGATATTTGGAAATAGCCAAGAGTCATGTCTTGTGAATGAATTAGATAATGAAATTGTTTTAAAAATCTCATGTGTTAAAAAAAAAATCACCAGGTTCAAATACTTATGTGCCCATAAATAGGCACTGTAGGTGATTACAAAGAGGGGATTTCAAAATTATTTTGAGCATTATTTATGGAAGCATTGGTTCCCTAGAGTAACTACATTTTAAGTAATCAATAGGTTTTTGCACTTCAGTTTATAAACTATGATGTGTGACTGTGTGTGTGATAGAGAGAAAGAATATGTCATGTAACTTGTCAGTCACATGAACATTCATTCTACTTAATGTTCAGTCCCTCAGACATTCTAAGAACACTGACTTTAACCTATAAAGACTTCTTTTAGTATAGTGTGAAAATGCAGGGAAAATTTTAGTGCGTAGAATCCAATTACAAATAACATTTGTCATTATCAAATAAATTGAGCTTACTTGGGTTCTCTTTCACCTATGCTGATAATATTTTATAGGACAGTGTGCTTTTGACCAAATCACGGCACCAAAACTGACCGTTTGGGGAATATATTTAGGTATTGTAAGGATTGAGATCCTTTGCAGTCCTCTAGGATTTATTTTATTTTATTTATTTATTAAAGATATATTTTAAAAATTCTTGCTTTACTGTGCAAAACTGGGATCTAGTGGTTTATGGAAGGGTCTACGAAAAGACCATATTAATTATATATTTGTAGTATTTAAAACAGAAAATATTAGATTCTGAATGGCTATAAGTTTGACACAGTTTCACCCCTTCTTTGCTGTCTAGTAAGCCCGTGGAGATTCCACATCAGGGGCATTTCCTTTCTGGGGAGGGATTTAGGGAACATGATGAACTACAGGCACTTCCATTTGTTATACAGTTTAAAAGGAGCATCATTATACTTCCTTTCTCTCTGGCCCTGCTCTCTGCTTTTTTAAAAATACATGATTTTAATCTTTGAATCAAGATAGTTTTTGGAATCCAAGTGTCCCTTAGTGTAAGCTCCATGAAGGCAGGAATTTTTTGTCTGTGTTATTCATTGCTATAATTTCTAGCACCTAGAACAGTGCTTGGCCTTGGGATCAATAATATTTGTTAATTCTGACATATGAAAACAATTCAATCACTGATGTTTGGTTATACATTCAGTGGAATGATAACTTGGCTGATGTGTCAGTATTGAAATTTCAGGTCTTTTATAATTTTTCTTGTGTTTCATGAATGTAATGAATAAAATATAGCTGGAAATTGTACAATTAAAAGAGTGAATTATTGATAATTAAGCTAATCCTCTTTTTAAAAAATTCAGTTATTTAAAAAATTATCATTTAACTTTTGGTAATGAAAAGTTTTTTTCCCTTCAAGAGAATATTCTGTGATTTAGTTAGTTACTTAGTGCTTCTGAAATTGGAATTAAAAGACATTAATAAAATTTCAGGCTTTTTTTTTTTTTTTTAAATGACGTGTCTGGAGAATACATACACTTGCAAGGGAAGTTGGATATGAGAAATGTATACTGTAAAAGCTTGATTTCTGAACACTTTGAAAATGCTGTTTATTTCAGGACTAGTTTTTGACTGTTTTGTAAAGTGGAATTAGCAGTTCACATAATATGATTTCATGGAGTGTTTATTCTACCCTATGGCCCTGATTAGCTTTCTTTTATTTTAATAATATTAAACTCAGGGGTTATAAGAAGAGTCACAGTAAAAAGAGTCTATTTCTGATTCTCCTCCTCCTGCTACTCAGTCTCTTTGGAAGAAACTTTTGGTGTTCAGTTTCTTGTTTATCTTTTTAGAACTATTCTATGCAGTCTCAACTATGTTAATGTACAGATTTCTTTTTTAAAAATTCATGAATGGTAACAAATTATAATACTATTCTATATTTTTTTGCTTTGTTTCAGTCACTGTATCTTTGTATAACATTGCATATCAGTACTTAGTAGTCCTGCAAAGTACTCTTTATTATTTAACCTGTCCCCCTATTGATGAGTATTTTGATTATTATTAATATGTTACTATAATACTATAATAAATAATTCTATAATGAATAGACTTGTATGTACATTATGTTTTGCAAGTATACCCCTAGGATAAATTCCTAGAAATGGACTTGGTAGATCAAAGGTATATGTCTGAGAGCTATATGTATTAGCTTTTCTATAAATTTTGTCCTTTTTTTTCCCTATTGGCTTGATACTCTTTTTCTTACTGTTTTGTATTGGATTTTGGTCTTTTTCTCATTGATTCTTAGATGCTCTCTAGCTATTATGGGCTTGACTTTTTGTCTGTGTGGTTATTGCTATTATTTTTACAGTTTGCTCTCTGTCTTGTCACTTATGTTTCTTTTTTTAACTATATAGAATTACTTTTTTTCTTTTTTAGTTACAAATTTATCAGAGGTGTGAGTATGTGTGTGTCTGGCTTTTGGCTTTTTTGTGTTTTTAATTTTTTTAAGTTTATTTATTTATTTTGAGAGAGAGATATAAAGCAGAGGAGGGGCAGAGCGAGAGGGATGGAGAGAGAATCCCAAGCAGGCTTTACACCATCAGCACAGAGCCTGATGCACGACTCAAACCCACGAACCATGAGATCATTACCTAAACCTTACCCAACTGAGCCACCCAGGTGCCCCTGGCTTTTGGCTTTTGACTTAGAAGGGTCTCTTTCATGCCAAGATTATTGAAAAATTCTAATTTTTCTAGTTCTTTTATTGTGTCTAAACTTATTCCAACTGATTTTACTGTAAGGACTAGAAAAGAAATTCTTATTCTTTTTTCTGATGTATTTAATCAGTTATTACAAGACATTTATTAAATAATCTGTATTTTCCCCAGTGATACTGGGTTATCTTTACTGAGTTTCCACTTGACCTGTCCTACTCTGTTGTCTGTGTATGATCTATGTATCTATCAATTCATGTACCAAATATTATAGTTTTAATTCTCTTAACTCTGTAATATGTTTAAATTTATGTTATTACTGTCTTTCAAACTTTAATTGCCATTGCCTGTATTCTTGCTTTAAAAATGTTTTCTTGTACACATGTAACCTGAATTTAAGAAATTCTTTATTGTAGTTGCGGATAAATGGTGAGAAATTAGAAGAACTGTTATCTGAAAGAGCTGTACAATTTCGGGCCATTCAACGCCGACTATTAACAAGGTTCAAAGATAAAACACCTGCCCCCCTCCAACACCTGGACACCTTGCTAGATGGAACTTACAAGCAGGTAAGTGTGATATCAATTACAGTTTTTCACTACTGGATATAATTTTTTTCTTTCACCCTAGAGTCATGTACTAGAATAGCAATAAAAGGTATTTCTTCTCTATGTACTATGGAGCAACAGATAGCACACAAGCTTTAAAATCCGAAAACCCTAGGTTTATAGTCAACCTTTGGGACTTTCAAACTATGTAATCTTGAGTAAGTTCCATAAGACCCATCATTTTCCACATTTTACTTTCCAGACTTATGAAGATTTTTGATCGCTTATGTGAAGCAGCCATCACAATGCCAGGTGCATAGTATGTGCTTGGTAGATAGCAGCTGTTAATGCTCAGTGTTATTGTTAGACAATTCTTGGTGCATTTCATGATTATCACCATAGTTCATTAATTGTCCTACTGGCTTACACTTCCAGTATTATGTCAGTTGATGTTTTGAAATGGCATTCTTAAACAGCTCTTTGTTCTAGTTCAGAAAGATCTTTTTCTTCTTCTTCCTGATTCTTTTTTTCCATCTGATTTACCTTTTGCATGGCTAGGGTGATCTGACTCTCATTCTTATAGTATTATGTCACCAATAGCTGTTCAAAATTATCATCTCTGGGTTAAAGTCATAATTTAAAAAATTTTAATTTTACGGGTAAGACCTCTGCCAGTTCCACTGTAACAGATTCAGCTTTGAATGACTAAAAATACCTTCTTATGTTTCTATACAATATCACTAATGTGTTTCAAAGTCAGTGTTGGTAGTATGAATATTCTGTTGATATTTTAATTGAATTTTTTATTGAGATAGTTATATATTTACTTGCCGTTTAACAAAAAATACAGATAGGTCTCATGTATCCTTTACCCACTTTCCTGAAGTGGTAATATTTTACAAACCTACAGTATAATATCACAATCAGGATATTGGCATTTCTAAAATCCATGGATTTTATTCAGAATTCCATAATTTTACTTGTACTAGTTTGTGGGGGGAGGTGTGTTTTAAGTTCTATACAGTTTTATCACAGGTTCATGTATCCACCACCACATTCAAGATATTGAACAGCTCCATCACCACAAAATTCTCTCATGTTGCCCTTTACTACCATCTCCTCATTGCCTTCTACTATATTCTGTTTTTTTAAATTTTATTAAATATAATTTATTGTCAAATTGGTTTCCATACAACACCTAGTGCTCATCCCAACAGGTGCCCTCCTCAGTACCCATCACCGCCCCCCCCCCCCCCCCGCCACCCTCCATCAACCCTCAGTTTGTTCTCAGCTTTTAGGAGTCTCTTATGTTTTGGCTCCCTCCCTCTCTAACCATTTTTTTTTTTTCCCTTTCCCTCCCCCATGGACTTCTGTCAAGTTTCTCAGGATCCACATAAAAGTGAACACATATGGTATCTGTCTTTCTCTGTATGACTTATTTCACTTAGCGTAACACTCTCCAGTTCCATCCACGTTGGTACAAAAGGCCAGATTTCATTCTTTCTCATTGCCACGTAGTACTCCATTGTGTATATAAACCACAATTTCTTTATCCATTCATCAGTTGAAGGACATCTTTCCATAATTTGGCTGTTGTTGAGAGTGCTGCTATAAACATTGGGGTACATGTGCCCCTATGCATCAGCACTCCTGTATCCCTTACCATATTCTGTTGACCTTGAAAGGACAAATCAGATATTTTTTTTCAGTTAGAGGAAAGAATAGCTTACTACTATTGATAAAATAGTTGTTTTTTGAAATGTTCATGGTTATGTGAAAATTAGAAGCAATTTGAGGGGACAGTCAGTAGTAGCAGTAGGGTATTAGAAAGAACACTGGGCTTTGAGTGCAAAGATCCCAGTTCTGTGGCTTTTGGCAGTTTCCCTTTCAGATCTTCAGTTTATTTCCATAAAATGGAGTAAATACCATGTTGTTACAAAGAGTCTTTATTGGGAATACACGTGGAAATGCTTGGTAAATTGTTCTACAAATCTTGCCGGCCAGTTTCCTTTGTGCTGGAGCCATTCTGTGACTCCTGAGTGAGTAGGCACTAACGCTGCTCTTTCTGTTCCACACTTCTTTTCTTCCTTAAGTATGCTTTTCATTTTGGTTTGTTTTTCATTTTCTTTCTTTTTTTCCTCCTCTTCCTTCATGTCTCTTTGGTGACTTAATCTGTCTCATTCTTAGGCCATACCTGCTGTGCTTGGGGCTAAAGATAAGCTGCCTCTTGTCTTTAATGATACTGATTTTGTGGACACAATGGTAGAGGGGTTTTTAAAGGAATTTGATGAGGATGCTTGATTTACTACTTTCCCTGTTTTCTATATAGCAAGACTTCCTTTGTCTTTTATATGTTTAAAGTGCTAAGCTTTTTTTGGTTTTGTTTTTTTTTTGTTGTTGTTGTTATTTGTTTGTTTTTGCTTAGTCTTAAGGTTGGGTTTTTTTTTCCATGATTTGTAATATTGTAGACAAAATGATCAAAACCATGGGTTTTTGCTTGAATCTATAGTTTTAATTCATTTTAGATTAGATTAATTCATTTAATTATTTTTAGATTAAAAAGAATGAACAAGCTTTTGAAAGATGAATACTATAAGGAATTTGACTTAGTTTTACTGTAACTTCCTACTCAATTTTATTATATATTCATATTAAATTATAGTGAGAAGTTGATTGTTCTCTATTTTAACTCCCTTCAGTTAACTTTTAATCATGTAGTTAATACATGAATATAATTTCCTGAAGAGAAGTATAAGATAATACATAGTGCTAAATTCTTTATCATGGCTCTTTTTTTTTTTTTTAAATTTTTTTTTTTCAACATTTTTATTTATTTTTGGGACAGAGAGAGACAGAGCATGAACGGGGGAGAGGCAGGGAGAGAGGGAGACACAGAATCGGAAACAGGCTCCAGGCTCCGAGCCATCAGCCCAGAGCCTGACACGGGGCTCGAACTCACGGACCACGAGATGGTGACCTGGCTGAAGTCGGACGCTTAACCGACTGCGCCACCCAGGCGCCCCTATCATGGCTGTTTATCATGGCTCTTTATCATCTTCTCAAAAATGTAATCACTTTTATGTTTTTGTCTTTCTAGACCTTTCTTTTTTTTTTTTACATTCAGAAATGAAGTACTGTTTTGTGAGGCTAAAGTAATCCATAAATAACATCATGCTGTATGTATACTTCTCTTTTCTCTTTTTCTTTTAACAGTATGTATTAGAACTCTTTCCATATTGATGTATAGATCTACTTCTCTATGTGTTATGTAGTATGTAGATATTCTGTAGTAGGGACAAACTACAGTTTATTAAAGAAGAGATCTTAATAGTAGTTTTAATGTTGAGCCTAACAGTGAGAAAAAGTCCGTTTTAAACAAGTCTACTGTGACCAAACAGGGATATAACATAATTCACTATCACATACCTTCCATACCTAGTGTGGATTTTTCTTATCTTTATACTTTGCCTGGATAGGGGGCATGATTTAATTGGCAGATTAGCCAAACCCATGAAATAATGAGCCATGTTAGAATGTGATCTTACTTTCCATAGCATGACTGTCAGTAGATTTTTAGCGAGTTTTCCTGGAGTGCCTGGGTGGTTCAGTCAGTTGAGCATCCAACTTCAGCTCAGGTCATGATCACTCAGTTGGTGAGTTCAAGCCCTACATCAGTCTCGCTGCTGTCATCCTGTCAGCACAGAGCCTGCTTTGGATCCTCTGCCCCTCCCCTGCTTGCAGTCTCTCTCTGAAAATAAATAAATAAAAATAAATTAAAAAAAATTTTTCCTAATATGGCAGTTTAAAATTAGATCTGTTGCCTATATAGAATCCTAGTTTTCTCATGTGCTGGGAGCATTTAATTTTTTTGTTAGTCCTTTTGTGGATCTTAGTGCCACTTTAGTTTGATCGGGGTCAGTAAGAGAAGCACTCTGAGGCATCCAGTTAAAGATTTACATTTTATTCCATTTGTCATCATGTATTTGGAATGCTGTATTGTCAGCATTTAATGAATGGTGATCACTGGCTCATGTGAAAATAGAAGCAGAAGCCAGTGTCCTCCTAAAACTAGTGTGTAAACTCTGTGAAGGCAGGAACTATTTTTTTTTTTGCATTATTCATACCACTCTATTTTTAGGATGATACATTTCTTGCCACTTTGTAGATGCTTGATAAATATTTGCTCTGTGAAGGAATTCTTTATTGACACTAAGATAATTGCTGAAACTGTGTTTTTGATAAGGGAAGCACTACAAAGAACAGACTGGTAGATAATTCTTTGAGTTCAGGCTCATGAATCATTGGGATGGTTTATTCTAAAATCCCCAAAAGCCACTAAAAGAAACTCTCTTCTGTCTTCCTAAATAATTTAGTTGGAAGATTCAGGTAAACTGTCCCAACTTAGAAGGTTTTATAGCTGTAAATTCCTGACTGAGAAAATATTTTCTCCTCCTCCTCCTCCTCCTCCTCCTCCTCCTCTTCTTCTTCTTCTTCTTCTTCTTCTTCTTCTTCTTTTTTGTGAGTATGTGTGTGCCAAAGTAAATTTGAAAGAATTATCATTGAACTATCTCTATGCAGGTACGACATTGTTGAGATTGAATCCTATCATATTCTAAGTGGCATAAGAATTAAGTGGGCTCTTTAAGTATAATGTATGTCCAGAAACATGAGAAGTTTGATTCTCTTCATGTCCTATTTATATAATTGTTGAGTTCTTCCTCTTGGAAGGCAATTTTTTTTCACATCCTTTGAGCAGCTAGGATAGGATATAGAAACATAGAAGTAGAGGAAGTTTGGGGGTCTTATGGGTACTAGGTGGTCTAGGAACTGCTGTAGTTTCTAATAAAATTCTTAGGACAAACTGAAAGTGAAGACCGAGGTCCTTCAATGATTGAGTATTGATGAGTTGGCTGTAATATGAGTTAGTTTGCATAGTATATCCATTTATGTAAACAGTCAGTTTATCAGTTACAAAAATAGGTAAGGCCAGGGCACACAGTATAAGATCTGTACCTTTGGGGTTTAGCAGAAAGGCCAGGAACCACTAGCTTACACAGTGAGCCTATGAAGTAGGCCTCTGATCTTTAACCTGAGGTTTAGGTGACTGATTATGGTCCACAAGAGTCTATAAGAGAAAGCCACTGCTTCTAAGGTTGCAGGAAGACATCCAGAATTGTTTCTTTTAAATACATGCTGATAAATGCTCTAGGGTTTCAAGTGGCATATCTGATGTATCCTTGTGAAATGATTAAGAACTCTATGTCTAGAATTAGCTTGTTTTATGTTTCAGTTTTGTCTCTGTGACTCTAGGTCAATTACTTGAACAGACAAAGAGGAAACAAAACCATTCCTAAGCCTCAGTTTTCCCACCTGTAGAATGCTGGCTCTTTCATGGGGTTGTTATGAGGACTGAAATGTGTAAACATATAAATTGCTTAGAGTAGTGCATGGTACAGAATAAGCTGTTAACAAATGTTAACTACAACTCTAGGGAACTGTTCATCATTTTTGTTTTTCTAATAAGTTATGCCATCTCAAAAATGGCACTATTCATTTTTCAGACAAAAGAGGTTTTAATGATACCTCGTCTTTCTGAAACTCTGCTATCTGGCAACTTCATAAATCTAGACCTGAGGTAA
Source organism: Lynx rufus (assembly GCF_022079265.1). NCBI lineage: Eukaryota > Metazoa > Chordata > Mammalia > Carnivora > Felidae > Lynx > Lynx rufus. The sequence continues at coordinate 124,901,118 of NW_025814856.1, forward strand.
GAATCAGGAAGATCCTGTGTCCTCAGGGGCATCCTCACACTCCTTTAGGTGTTGTTTGGTTCCAGAGAGGATACGAAAAGGGAAGGGGCATCAGGATCATGAAGCCAAGTAGCTGTCTTTCCTGAATGCCTGGTTTCACCTGATGTATTCCTAGAAGTAAAATAAAAAAATATTTCACACACAAACACACCTGCACGTGTACTTACACTTACGTATTGCTCTGTAGAAATGTTGTATCAGATTATAGTTCCACAAGCAGTATATGAAGATGTCTGTTTTCTAGGTATTATTGTTTGATTTTTATCATTTTTAACTGAAAAGAGAATTTGATTATTGTTTATCTTTCTTTGCTAACTAGTGAGGTTGAATATTTTTAAAATGTTAATTGGCCACTTGTATTTGTTTTCTAGTGATTTACATATGTAAGTTTTCTGTTCAATAGTCTATCAGGTAGTTCAGCTTTTTCCATGTTATTTTGTGTATATTGAAGTGGCAATCTTTTATCATACTTTTGTCATGCATAAAAAATACATGTATATGGGTTGTAATCTCTCTTCACATATAAAAAAAGTTTTACCAATTTGTCATTTGTCTTTTATTTTCATTTATAATGTTTTTTTGACATATAAAATTTAAGAAGTATTTACATAGTAAAATTTATTCATCTTTTTCCTTTAGGTTTCTATGCCTAGGAAAGCCTTTCCCATGCCAAGACTACATGAATATCAACATATAATTTATTGTAGCATTTTTATGCTATCAATCTTTATATATACTTGTAAAATCCATCTGGAATTTATTATACAATTTAGTGGGAATCTAATCTCCCTGCCAAAAATGGTGAGTGAGTTGTCTCAGCCCGTTTATTACATAATCCATTCTTCCCCTGCTGAGCTAAAGTACTACCTGTATCATTTATTGATTTTGCTGTATAGCAAACCACGCTAAACCTTAGTGACTTAAAACAACAGTAATTCATTGTTGTTCATTTGGGCAGTTCTGTTGATCTGCCCTATGCTTGATTGTTCTTGACTGGGCTCAGTCATGTGTCCATCAGATGGTGGCTCAGCTGGAGACTGGATGTTCCGGGATGTACTTACTCACATATTTGGCAGTTCGCTCACAGTTCGATGGGATCATTGTGCCACAAGTCTCTTCTGGCCTAGCAGGCTGTCCTGGGTTTATTCACATTGTGGCTACAGGTCCCAGTGTACAAGCACTCTTCAAGTCTGTGCCTGTGCCATGCCTCTAATTCCCTATAGGTTTTGTCCAACTCAGATCAAAGAGGTAAGGAAGTAGACTCTCCCTCCTTACTGGATGAGTAGAGGATTGTGGGAATTTTTATAATCTATCCTACTTTTTTTCTTTCTAACATATACTAAATTAGCAAAATGTTTTTGAAGACAGTTATCTTTCTTTCCATAACCCTTGGACTTAGGTTTTCTATACTTTTGACTTTCAAATCTAAATTTTTATTGTCATTATGGTATTATTTATTCATAGTCAATTTTGGTCTATGAACTCTAAAGAGAATGTATAATTAATTAGGTTGTCAAGAGTTGTTAAAAGCAAACAGATCATCTGTGCTGTTTATAGGTTTGGGAGACTGCCTGAATACTTGCCTGTATGCTTAGTTATGGTCCATTGTTTGGGGGTGGAATCCACCTGTCCAGGGTGGGTTTTGTGGGCATGCAGCCTGCACAGTCACACACGACCCTTGTTTGGTTTAAAGCTCTGTGGTCACCATCTTGAAATTAATTCTTAATGCTGTTTGAAAAAGAGACCCTCTATTTTCCTTTTGCTTTGGGCCCCTCAAGTAATGTATATGGTCCTGGCCCTATTAGAATACTAATTTCTGATGAATAGAGTAAGACAACTGGGAGTTCAAATATAGAACAGAGTTCAAAGAGAAAACAGCTTTATGACCACCACTCCAAAGCCAACTGTAAGTTTCCCTGAAGTTGAAGAAAAAGGAATACAGCTCAAGGGTTTCTTTCTGGGAAAGGCATCTTGGTTAACTGATGATGAGTGATAAGGCTTTTCTGAGTATCATTTGGCAATTAGTTGTCTCTGGGCATGTTGTGAGTACCAGCCTCTTTTTAGACTTCCAGCAGTTACTGGCTCCAAGATGTGCCATCAATGAGTTTTGGTGTACAAAGGGGTCAGCCAAACCCCTTTTCTCCTCTTTTCAACTAGAAGTCATTTCCTTATCCTGTATTTTTGATTGGATAGGAACCCCACAACCTACATCTCCACATTAACATTTTACTCTTACCTTTTCTACATAGTATCTACCTTCCATCATATCACACTCCATTGAGGGCATCTACCCGGCACTCTTTCCTGAGGTCAGCCTATGGCTGAAGCAAGGAGAGGAGACTGGGGCTGTCACTCTGGAAAAGCATCTTGTGATCCTTACATCCTCCAGTGAGTGAGGACTTTCCAGTTGCCCACTACAATTTCAATAATTTATTCTCGAATTTGGAAAAAAAAGTCTTGCTTTTTGAAAAAGATTTCTCTTTTTCTTCTGGCTCTAAAGGTACAATGTTGAAAGAAAGTAACCATGTCAAGAATTTCTTTTTGTGAGCTGTTAGAAATCTAGATTTCCTCATTTGTACAATCAGAATACTGCCTGTCAATCTGAATATATTTTTGGAGGACCTAAGAAAAGAAGTAAGGGAAGGAAGGGGAATTCATGTTTACTGAGCATCTGTTGAGACTGAGGTAAATTTCATTTATTACTTCATTTAATAATCACAGTCATATTGTGAAGGTGGCATTATTGTTTCCAAGAAGGGATCCCAAGTTATGGATAAAGAGCTTGAGACTCCAAGCAGGATTAAGCAACTTGCTCAGTGTTACACAGATATTAAGCCATCTATTCCAAAGTCCATGCTCTCGTATGTCATGTGACATGTTTAATCATTTTCATGTGGGACATAGACATCCTAGATTTTTTTTTGCAAAACCACAGTGAGATCGAAGAAACAGGAGATTCATGCAAATTATTTGCACATATTCATATTATATATCAGTGTATATTCACGATCATCCAATATCCATTGGGTATACACCTATCAGAAAGGGAGCAAAGTCTTCTGGAGAGTTCCCCAAAGTATGTATTGCATCTGAAACTTCAGTATCAGAGGAAGAGGTAGCTTTGTTAATTTATTAACTTATACTGAAATTAGATTTCTTTGCTATCAAATTCTAATGATTATTGCCTTTTGCAGAAAACCTTTGGAAAATAAGTTCTCTTTCATGTTATAAAAATTTCATGTACATTTGTTAGTCAAAGCAGGACTGATTGGTTGAATTGAAATCGAGGAGATTTAGACTTGCCCTACAGTTTGGCTTGTGTTTTGTTGCTTTTATGTGTACTGGTTTTCTCCCCCTCCCACTTGAACACTAACCCTCTGTTGTAGCAGAGGAAAAATGTTTACTAATCTAAAAGTTTGTGTCAGATGACATATGTGTGATGTAATGACTGATAGTCATTAGTGTTGTAGAAAGGCACTTGGCTGATTTTTCATTTCTGCAAAACAGAGGTTGTATTAGGCATAATTTTAAACAGAGATCCTGTGGTTTGGAGTTTGCTATTTGTTACTTTTTCTGTACTTAAGACTTCCTTCCACTTTGTTTATTTGTATGGTATTGATGTTAAAAATCATTTTAAGTCACGCAGAAGTCTAAGAGTTTTTTGGTCCATGACTTTTTTTTTTTTTTAATTTTTTTTTTTTTTCAACGTTTATTTATTTTTGGGACAGAGAGAGACAGAGCATGAACGGGGGAGGGGCAGAGAGAGAGGGAGACACAGAACCGGAAACAGGCTCCAGGCTCTGAGCCATCAGCCCAGAGCCCGACGCGGGGCTCAAACTCACGGACCGCGAGATCGTGACCTGGCTGAAGTCGGACGCTTAACCGACTGCGCCACCCAGGCGCCCCGGTCCATGACTTTTTAAATGAGTGTGATTTTGGCTGATAACACAAAGGAGTATGTGATGAAACGTTCAGGCTTAGTTTCCTCCTTGCCACTGGCAAGTAAAAACAATACACTGATAGATTGAGAAGGAGGTATCAGGGATGTGGTGATGTTGCTGCATTTGTTTTTTTTTTTTCTAACTACTTAAGAGCTGAGAAGAAGTTCTTTCTCTTATGAAGGAGATAGAGTAAACAAGTGAGAAAGGGACACAGAAATTTACAGCCATATGTTTGGGGGCAAATGGAAGTGGTAAGTTAAAAAATGGACTTTGTATGTTTTTACCCCATAATGCTACTGTTGGCTATTTACCTAAGAAAATAGTTCACGAAGGAAAAAAATATATCCTACAGGTTGGTCATTTGTAACATTAATCAGTATAAACCAGCTTTTCATGGCTAGAAAATTATTGGGTTTATTTTAGTGCTACCATTTGATATGATCTCATTTCATATCATTATTTCATTTCATTATTTAAAAAACTAGAATAATAGAAACATTTCAAATAATTGAAAAAAGCAGATTAGTATGTAGTAACCTTCCAATAATGAAATAGATGTATCTATAGTAGGTGAGTGTGCAAAGATTTAGAAGGAATGCAAAATATTGAAAATGATGTGCATTTGTTTTAGATGATTTTAAATTCTTAAGCAATTTTCCTTAATATTATGGTGACAATTTGATAAGCATGAAAATAATTTTTCACAATATGTGAATGTTCTTAATACTATTGAACTATATACCTAAAAACGGATGATATATTTTATGTACATCCCTTGTATTTTACCACAATTTTTAAAAATAATAGCTTTTTAAAAATTAGATGTGATCACAAACTCCTGGTCTTCATTGGTATTTTTCTGAAGGAAATATTTTCTCTCTCCCCTATATACCCTATACACTTATTTCCCTATTCTCTGAATGCTTAGAACTTCGGATTATTGTTCCATACATGAGCTAGTTTATTTCTATTCAGTCAAAAGGGAGCAATTAGATAACTGAATGGTATGCTTGAATGAATATATGAATAAGGATGAGGAGTGTCTTATTCTGACTCTGCCCTCACTAGCCCCTCAGTGAAAGTAGCGAAGTGTAGAAAGCTCTTCTAAAACTATGTAAATTTTTCTTAATCTAGGTCAGAGTGCAATCTAGAATGTAATGTCCGAAGTGTGTTTGTTATAAATTTATCACTGACGTATTCAGTATATGTGTGTGGCTGTAAGATCTACTCAGACAAAAATGTAATTCAAGTCACCAATACAAGCCATGTATGTAATTTTAAGTTTTCTTGTAGCCACATTTAAAAAAGTCCGATGAAACAAGTGAAATTAATCTTTTTTTAAAAACTAAAAAAAGTGTTTATTTATTTTTGAGAGAGAGAGAGAGAGAGAGAGAGAGAAAGAGAGAGAAAGAGAGAATGGGGGAAGATCAGAGAGAAGGGGAGACACAGAATCCAAAGCAGGCTCCAATCTCTGAGCTGTCAGCACAGAGCCCGAAGCGGGGCTCAAACTCACGAACTCATGACCTGAGCTAAAGTCGACACTTAACCGACTGAGCCCCCCAGGTGCCCCTACAAGTGAAATTAATCTTGATAATGTGTTTTATTTAACCCTACATATCTAAAATATTATTTCAACATGTAATCAAACCAAATTATTGAGATATTTTGTATTTTTTTCATAGTAAATCTTCAGTGCACGATTTATTTGGAGCACATTTCAAGCTCTGAATAGCCATATGTGGTCAGTGGCTACCTTAGGAGACATTACAATTCTAGCTAGGTAATTGTCAACTCATTTTATGTTGTTTCTTATAATGTCTCTTTTGTTATGTTTTCTCTTTCCTTTAATCCTTTTAAATTCTAGTTCATGATAAGACTATTATTAATGCAATTATTTTCACTCAGTAGATGTGAATATCAGTAGTGGGAAGTACTCTTAGATGGTTAGGGGACTATCAGGAACATTTGTTCACATAAACCATGCCTTCAGGCATTGTTGAAAAAAAAAGCATCAAATTTTGTGTGCAGAGACTTGGGTCCTAGTTTCAGCTCTTTCTGGTTCTTTGATTTGGGGCCAGCCACTTGGCTCCTCCCCTTTCATCTTTCGATCCCTGAGAACCTGTCTGAGCAGCATCTAGCATGGTGCTTATCTTCTAGTAAAATTTTTAATAAATATTTATTGTATTTGCATAATGGTTAGGGCATCAGTTCAGAATTTTGGAAACAAATGGGCCTTCACAGTCGTTTAGTGCCAGCCTAGGGTGTGTTTTGGCCAGTCAGCATTTGTTTGGTGGACGCTAATGATAGTGATCTAAGTAACACAACTTTTTGAAACTGAATTAGTTTTCAAACAAGATATATAGGTGCAGAGTAGTATTATGACATTGGATTTATGCTTCCCTGGATTTACGTATATAACACTAATTGACATTAATGGGGGTTGTACATAAATCAAGGGGAAAACAGACCTATTAGTATATGAAAACATTCTACTTTTAATATCCATCTGGTTTGCTTTACTTCCCTGGGGGATATGTGTTTTTTATAAACCGAGTGCATACTTCTTTATCTGCGTGTTCTTTAATCAGCATTTGTGCTTTCTGCTTGCTAGTGTTAGTTTGAATACCTACTTAGACTGCAAATTCAATATTAATATTTTATTTTGGCAAATTTTTCAGATTCAGAAATTTGATCACCTGTCTGATATATAATAGTCTGAACCAACAGTAATCAGGGGTACTTTTGCTAAAATTTCTATTTGTTGTTTGATCTTAAAAAAAATTAGGCCTTTGAGATACACTCAGAAACAAGATATTTCTAATATTACAATAAAACTATTAATGAACCCACTACAAGGAAATGAAATCTTATCTTTTTGTGTCAGTGATGAGAGAGGAATATATAACTGGCCTCTAATTATCTGTAATTTTATGAGTTTTCTTTCATTTATGTTATCTATCTTCCTGTTGCATCCCATCTAGCACAATTATTCCTTTTGTATTAGTTTTCTGTAAATGGAGTTCTGAATGGTTTGAATTGTGAATTAACAATAATCATCATCCTCACATCCCTCCTCTTTACTTTCCTTCTCTTCCCCCACTTTCTCTCTTTTTTTTCAGTAATGGAAAAAAAGCCAGAGAGATTATTTTTTATTACTTAACAAAAGGAAAAGATATATGGTCTTTATAGGATTATCTATGAACAGTTAAGTAGTTATATCAGTACTGATATGTCTTTCCCTGTATATTAATATACAGAAGGCTAATAGTGCCCTCAGGGTTGTTTGAAAGTACCAAAAGTAACCAAAGATAAATTGAGGTGATATATATTTAAAAAGATATTTAAATTTTTTTAAGTTTATTTACTTATTTTGAGAGAAAGAGAGAGAAAGAGAGAGGGAACAAGAGTGGGAGGGGCAGAGAGAAGGAAGGAGAGACAGAATCCCAAGCAGGCTATGCACCATCAGCGCAGAGCCCGATGTGGGGCTTGGACTCACGAACCTCGAGATCATGACCTGAGCCCAGATCGAATCAGAGGCTTAACCAACTGTGCCATCCAGGCGCCCCTAAAAAGATACTTTTGTGAGACTTAGCTGTATATTCAGGAACAAGGCAGTATTAGGTAAAAGTGGTTTAATTTAAAGAAATGAATTTTCAACATTGGACTTTATGTTTTCAAGTTCCAAAAAGGCCTTTAAATACAGAGGGGAGGCGTTCAGTTCTTCTTGGCTGCTGCTTTTTTTCATGGCTGCCAGGATGTTGCTCAGCTCCTCTCCCTTCCTCTGGGTACTGTTGTGTGTCCCTGCCCTTTTCTTGAGGAACTTGAGGGTGAGCTTGACCTTAGAGACCTTGAGCAGCTCTGTGGCTCGGACACTAAGTCCTATGGGGCGAAGCTGCACACCTCTTGGATCATGTCCTGCATGTACTTGATGTGCTTGGTGAGGTGCCCACGGTGGTGGCTGTGCCTCAGCTTGTTCTTGTTCTTGGTCAACTTGTGGCCCTTTTTGAGGCCTATGGTGTTAGGGTAGCACAGAGCAATGGCTGCTGCTCCTCTGTGGCTTCCTTGCCAGAAGGAACATTAGACTTTAAATGGATTCAAATATATTGTCACTGTACCTGGGAATCATTAGTAGAATGTTGTACAGTAAAATCAGCAGATATTTATCTTCACTATTTTCCCTGATGGACCACCCTATATTATTATTATTTTTAAGTTTCCTTTTATATGATATCTAAATCTCTTATAGCAAGATATTAGATTCAGGGAAATCCAACCACCCCTCCCATCCAAATACTGATTCTCTGCCTCCTTCTGCCCCTATGTATTATTGGCTTCTATCCAGCACTTAATATGCTTGGTCAGTTGATTCCCCAGTTGGAATGATGGCCTCAGAGGCCATTCTTAGAGATGTTTTTTTTCCCATGAAAGTGATAACTTTTCCTGGGCCATCTCCCTCTGTCTTTTATCCCACCTTTGTGATTCAAGGTAAAGGTATGTAAGAGAATCAGCTCTTGCTAGTGAGGCCATGGACTCAAGAAAGCTATAGGTCCTGTTCTTTATGATCTAATGTATCAACTTCTTATCTGACACATTACATAAAATGAATCTTCCAAATGTAATTATCTGTATTTTTTATTTGTTTTTGTCCTATCCCATTCTGAGACCTTCAGAGTATCTCCTTTGTCTATCTGGTTGAGACTTCTCACTCTGGCATTCAAAGATCTCTGAAGAGTTGAAACCAGGTCCTTCTAATCTTAACTTCCACTTCTGAAAAATATTCATGCCAGTCAAGTTAACCTATTCTCTTAACAAAAACACAACACTTTGTTGGTGTATAATTTGCATACTGCAGAATTCACCCATTGGAAATGTACCATATAATGAATTTTAATGTGTTTATAGAGTTGTGCAAACATTGCTCCATTTTAGTTTTAGAACATTACCATTATCCCCCAAAGCTCCCCTGGTCCCACTTACACTTAATCCCCTCATCTACCCCTAACACCAAGAAACTACTAATCTAATTTTGTCTTTTTACATTGGCCTTTTCTGGATATTTAATATAATTAGAATCATACAATAAGTAGTCTTTTGGATCTGAGTTCTTTTACCTAACATTAAATACTGTTGAGGTTCATGCGTGTTGTAGAACATGTCAGGAGTTTGTTCCTTTTTATTGCTGAATAGTATTTCATTGTGTGGATACACCACATTTGTTTTTATCAGTTAGTAGATATGTGGATTGTTTTCAGTTTTGACCAATAAATGAATAATGCCGCTATGGACATTTATTCCACATCTTTATGTGGACATATGTTTTATTTTCTCTTGGTAGCTTACTGGGAGTAGAACTGCAGGGTCATATGGTAAATTTATGCTTAACTTCTTATGACATACTTTTTCCTCAGTGTTGTATCATTTTATATTCCCATCAGCAGTGTATGAGGGTTCCTTCCTCTTCTTTGAGATTGGTCCTTCACTTGATCCTTTTGAACTTCCACTAGTTTCTGGAAAAATAACTTATTTGTCATTTATCCTGGGAGTTACATGTTTGATCTCTCCCTCTCTCTGTTCCTTTCCTATAGCCTATAAACATGCTGAAGTTTATCCTGATACAGACCTGCTTCCTGCAACTTTTCTTTGTGTTTCTCTTCTAGATGTAACCCATTTTTTCTTTTCTCCCTTTGCACACTTGTCTCATCAGAACCTGTCTACTTTTTATTTTCTCTATTCTCTCATCTTCCACTTTATTTATCTGTCTACTTTTTTTAATTTTGTTGAAAAACCCATGTAATAACTCTATTAACAAATTTTTAAGCATACAGTTTAGTTTTGTTGACAGTATGTACCTTGTTATATGGCATATCTATAGAATTTTTTTCATTTTGCATGACTGAAACTCTTTACACACTGCACAGGACCTTCCCATTCTACCCTATCCTGCTTCTACCCTATCCTGTTTCTACCCTTGGCAACCACCATTCTACTTTCTGCTTCTATGAGTTTGATTACTTTAGATATCTCATATAAGTGGAATCATGTTAGTACTTGTCCTTCTGTGATTAGCTTACTTCACTTAGCATAATTTCCTCAAAGTTCATCCATGTTGCAAATGGCAGAATTTCCTTCTTTTTTTATGGCTGAATAATACTACATTGTATATACATATACCACATTTTCTTTATCCATTCTTCTGTTCACAGACATTTAGATTATTTCCACATCTTGGCTATTGTGAATAATGCTGCAATGAATATAGGAGTGCAGGTGTCTCTTTGAAATCATGATTTAAATTCTTTTGGGTACTTAAAAGTAGGATTACTGGGGCGCCTGGGTGGCGCAGTCGGTTAAGCGTCCGACTTCAGCCAGGTCACGATCTCGCGGTCTGGGAGTTCGAGCCCCGCGTCGGGCTCTGGGCTGATGGCTCAGAGCCTGGAGCCTGTTTCGGATTCTGTGTCTCCCTCTCTCTCGGCCCCTCCCCCGTTCATGCTCCGTCTCTCTCTGTCCCAAAAATAAATAAACGTTGAAAAAAAAAAAAGAAAAAAAAGTAGGATTACTGGATCATATTGTAGTTTTATTTTAAATCTTTTGAGGAACTTCCATGCTGTTTTCCATAATGACTGTACCATTTACATCTGACCAAAGTGTACAAGTGTTTCGATTTCTCTACACCTTTTGGTCCTACTTTTAAGTATCCAAAAGAATTTAAAACATGATTTCAAAGAGATACCTGCACCCTTTCTGTTTTGGTAATGGCACTCCTAATAGGTATTATTATCAGATTGTACGAGTTCCTTATATATTTTGGATATTAACCCCTTGCTTTTATATATATATATATATATTTTTTTTTTCTTCCATTCCGTAGGTTGCCTTTTCACTCTGTTGATTATTTCCTTTGCTGTGAAGAAGCTTTTTCATTTGATGTAGTCCCACTTGTCTATTTTTGCTTTTGTTATCTATGCTATTGGTGTTATATCCAGGAAATCATTGCCAAGGTCAATATTACGATAGGGAATACATTGACTCTGTAGATTACTTTGGGTAGTATGGACATTTTAACAATATTAAGCCTTCTAATCCATGAACATGGGATGTCTTTCCAATTTTTTGTCTTTATCCATCTACTTTTAATGTGGTTTTTGCCTTTACTACTGTCACCTCTGACCTGCTGATTTGTTAAATATTTTTTTTTGGTTATAATATTACATGGTCTTTCTACCATGTTTAGCTTTGTTGTCCAATCTTACTTTTTTGAAAACATTCCTGGCTGCCTTAAATGTATAGCCATTCATATAACTCTTTCTTCTTTGCCCTCCTCATTGGCTACCCTTCCTTTTCCTACCTTTAAATGTTGATGTGCCATCTGACCTGCTGCTCTTCTCTCTTCACATGCTCTGTCCAGATGATTTCCATATGATTCATATGTTCCCTTATGGGACATGTTAGTGTTTACTCATGTTTAAAGTCCTATGTTAGACATTGTGAGGGGAGAGGTGATAAAAATTAACCAAGATAGTCTCTACCTATTCTCATAATCAATTAGTATATATTTCAACTAGATTATCCCATCTCATCATATAAAAAATGCTCATAACTCATTTAATTGATTGCACATACCATTGATGGGTCATGAGTCATTGTTTGGGAAGCCTTGAGGATAGAGTAGAAAACAGGTCTGAGGACTGAGCCTGGTGGTCTTCCAACATTTAAAGCCCATTAAGTATTGCTCATCCCTCCAGTGAATGGTCTAGACAAAATACTATTTAAAATTCTTTTGTTGGGGCACCTGGGTGGCTCAGTTGGTTGGGTGTCCAACTTCAGCTCAGGTCATGATCACACGGCTTGTGAGTTCGAGCCCCACATTGGGCTCTGTGCTGACAGCTCAGAGCCTGGAGCCTGCTTGAGATTCTGGTTTCTGTGTCTCCCTCTTTCTTCCCCTCCCCTGCTCACACTCTGTCTCTCAAAAATGAATGAACATTAAAAAAAATTTAAATTCTTTTGTCTACCTTAAAAAATACATATAATCTGACTTCTTTCTTTCTGTTTGATTTTGGGATGCTATTTTCTGTTTTTTTCTTTTCCTGATTTGTAATATCTACACTCATTCCTAATTTGCTGGTTCTAGAGGTTTAGCAAACAGGTTACCAAAGTTTTTTTGGTATATATATTAATAAAAGTGAGTGCTAAGCAGAGGCCTAAACTTCTTGTTAGTGCTTTATGTGAATTTGTTTTAGGACATGGGCTTTTAGACATGGACTCTATTTTGAGAGGTCAGGCATATTTTTCTCTTACTCTGTCTACTATCCCCTCATACTTTTTTAAAAAAATATTTTATTTGTTTTGAGTTATCTCTACACCCAACGTGAGTCTCAAATTTACAACGTTGAGATCGAGTCACACGCTGTACTGACTGAGCCAGCCAGGTGCCCCCTCCCTCCATAATTCTTATTATTGTTTTCGATGGATGACATTACTAGAGAATTGAGATCTAGATAGCTAACATTTTACTGAATGTACACACCTTCACACACATCTGTATACATACACACATTCTTTTAGCTTGTTGCAAAATTTTCACACAGAAAATAAACTGAAAGCAATTTCAGTGATACTTTGCTACTATCATAATGACATTTTTTGCTGGTTCTGAATAAATAAATATCGCTTGCTCTAAAATTCTAGTCAGAAAAAATTGTATGCTGTGTTTAATAACATAGCATTAATATAAAATTTGATACTTGATTTAGTTGACATGGGATGAAATAAGTTATTACAACCTAGAGCCACATGTATATATTCTGTACTAACCAAGTTGCCCACTCTTGAGAATTTCTTCTTCCATTTATGAATAATTCCTACTGATTGACAATGAATTGAATCTTTTCTCCTTCAAGCCACTATTATTTTGGAAATTTTCTTTGAAATAAGAGAGCCGGGTACATAAATAATCTGGCTCAGAATATCCGAATTGCTTTTAAGCTTCAGGCAAGCTAAAGGCAATATTTGATGATGAAGCTGTTTTTATTTGTACTTTTTGAGTGGAGTGAAGGCATATAGAGACTTCCTTTGACATTTATACCATTTAGGTAGTTCAAAACATCACATATTTAAAAGAAGACTTGTGTTGGCACATTTTTAATTTAGAAAAGAAGATAAAATTATATACGAGGTTAAATTTGGGTTGTGCACATGTGGAAGTGAACCACAGAAGAATTAAAAAAAAATTTTTTTGCCATATATACCTCTGGTATAATGCAGGCCCTATGTATACATAAGGGAATAATTAAATACAGAAATGGAACCTACTTGTTAGCCAGAAAGTGTGCCTGGAACATGTGGATAAGCTTGGATATTTGTCTAATGTTAATTGGAATATTGGTTTTCGGTTGAAGATGCCAAATCTTCAGAAAAGTAATTGGATTTAGCTTCCTATTTAGCAAACTACTTCAAATCCCTGAAGTATCCCACATCCGAAACTAATTTTTCTTGATTGTATCAAGCTTAGTCATGAACAGAACAAGGGTTGACATAGTTTTTTAATATTTAAAATATTTCTTGACAAGGTTTCAACACTGTTGCTTGTCCACAAACCTTGTTAGGTTTGCTAACAACAGATGAAATCTTAGATTGTATGGAATCAGTTTTACAACTTTGCAAAACGGTATTCTTGAAATAGTCCATTATATTCTTTTTTTCCTATACATTTAAATTTAAACTCAGATTTTGATCAGATTTCAGGAAACAACACAAAATGGTATCTTTCTTATTACTTTTCATATAAACTTATATGTGTGCTTAATATAACTGCATTAGATTCAGCCTAGGAAATGTATTTTGTGGTGATTCTTAAGTCTTGAAAGTGTTATTCAGACTATAAGTGTTTAATGTGGGTGTCAGAATATTTGAAAATAGTTAAAAAACTTCAGATAGAATAGGATATTTGATCATTGAAATTCAGGAATTAAAAGATTCAGTTTAGGAGGTTACTCTATAAAATTTTTATTGAGCAACTAGTATGTATGGGTTTCTTTGTGATTGGAAGATGTATGTAAAGATTTTTATGATAATGGCTGATAACCTCAAGGAACACGACTCTTTTATAGCAATGATAATTATAAAGATAGATACTATCTTTTAGTCTAGTCTTTGCATTGAGGATGATGAATATTTGAAAAGATACAATGGTGCTTAAGTGAAATATGGGCAGATATACAATGTATATTATATATATAATATATATGAAGCATATAATTTTTAATTAAAATGTATTATTGAAAATCACTTTAATTGATATTAAGAATAATGAATAAGAGCTATAATAATTCAACAATAGATTATTTTAATGAATTTTTGTACTAGGACCCATCTTGTTAGAAAAAATTTATAGCCATGCTTCATTTGTCTTCCAGGACCTCAAACTTATTTAGCAGATAAGTGCTATACATGTCAGTTGAAGTGGATTTTCCATCTGTTTTTTAGTCTGTTTCCAGGATAAAAGTAACTACCAGACCTAATGTTGTTCACTTGTGCCCCATTGCCTAGCACAGAGCCTGGTGTGGTGCATAGTAGATGCTCAATATATTATTTCTTGAACTCAAGGGTCCTGCCCCAGGGTTAGCTGGCATTTCTTCTGGGAGCTTCTGAAGCATGCATTATGTCTCTGGCAAAAACTTTCTCTGGGAACAGGATATTATTTTGCTAATGAGATATGCACTTTACAACTTGTCTATTTAGACCTGTGTTTATCATTCCCACTCCTGGAGTTGAGTGGTCATTGCAGGTACTGTGGGCAATGCTCCTAATCCTCCTTTGCTATGATTGTGTTTTAACAATTTTGTCACTGTGGAATTTTTATGATCTCTTTGTACTTAAAAAGCAATTATCATCTTGGAACAAAAATGGGCTGTATCATCATTTCTGGTGTTAAGTTACAAGTGTTTGAAAGGTTTATGGTGTATATCATTTGAGGTAAATTATTTTTTACATTCTAGTTTGGTTTACAGTTCTTTTTTAAAAGTGTTTTTCATGAACCTGAATCATTGGTTCCGATGAAGTACTTCATCTTTTCAAATTTTCGTTTCTAGTTTGATAGCATTCTCAATTTTGGCTCTTATTCTTAAAATAAAAATTATTTGCCATAAAGTTTTGACAGCTGATGACTATAGTGTTTGACATAGTTTAATAGGGGGTTTAGGAAGTAATTGGATACCTAATATCTAGAAAAAGCTCATTTATTTTTTACTTTGAATTAGTTCTTCTGGAATCCTCATAGTCAACACTAGGTTATGAGCTAAATGACAGTTCCTTTAGCCTCCATTCAAGTACACGTCCAGATACAATATGTCTCTAGTAAATGCATGGAGAATCAGG
The DNA here is from genome assembly GCF_022079265.1 of Lynx rufus. Classification (NCBI taxonomy): domain Eukaryota; kingdom Metazoa; phylum Chordata; class Mammalia; order Carnivora; family Felidae; genus Lynx; species Lynx rufus. The sequence goes on from NW_025814856.1 coordinate 124,916,471, forward strand.
TGTTCATCCCTACAACTCTTGGTGCCTGAGAAAACTTACAGGGTCACTTCTACTCTCAGCCATTATAAATTTCAGCTTTGTCAAGATGGAGAGTCCGCTGGGACCATGAATGATGACTGAGTTAATCATTTCCCTTGTTAAGACTTGGGTTGAGTTTAATTTTTTGTTTGAACTTTTTTCTCCCTAAATTAAAATTTTTTTTCTTAAGAGAGACTTCCATAATAGTAATTACCAGCTCAAATAACAGGAACTTTTTTTTTTAAGTTTACTTATTTATTTTGAGAGAGAGAAAGAGAAAGTGTGTGTATGCCTGTACATGCAGGGTGGAGGAACAGAGAGAGATGAAGAGAGAATCCCAAGAAGGCTCTGCACTGTCAGCCTGGAGCTGGACTTGAGGCTTGATCTCAGGACAATGAAATCATTACCTGAGCCAGAAATTAGTCAGACACTTAAGTGACTGAGCCACACAGGTGCCCCAGGAATAGGAACATTTTTAAGGCTTTAATCTAAATGACCAAACCACAAATTGCTAATTTTGTGAATGAATAGTGCCACCAGCAGCATAGAATGTACAAAGGTGATTCTTTAATTTTTCCCTGACAGTATCTTCCCTAGTAAGTATGTCAGGATTACTGTTTGCAGGGCACTTTACAGAGGGTCTGCAAAAGAATGTGTCTACATAGTCCTGTCTTAGAAGACCTCCCAGTCCAATTAGAGAGAGCAAAGAATTGCATATGAAAACAAATATGGACTACTGTCATGAATCCCTAAAGACAGGGGCTGGCCATTGGCCCCTTGCTTACAGCAAATTAAAAACCAAACCCAACAAAACCCAGCTTCTCCGAGTGGACTGAGAAGGAGGCAGCACGTGAGTACCCCTGCAATCATACCTCATTTTGGGACTTAGATCAATTAGTAGGAATTTTTCTGACTGCTTCAGGCTTACAAATCTCTCCGTTTGCTAGGAAAGACAAAGGGAGAAAGGAGAAAATGACTGAAAAGGGGTAAGCAAAGATTGGCTTTTAATTGGATTATATAGTGAAGTGAGTTTAAATTATACACATAAAGAAAATTTTTGCGAAAGTCTGTTTTAAAACAATCGTAAATAATTTCATTTTATGTACCTTTATAAAAAAAGGTAATGGGGCGCCTGGGTGGCTCAGTCGGTTAAGCGGCCGACTTCAGCTCAGGTCATGATCTGGCGGTCCGTGAGTTCGAGCCCCGCGTCGGGCTCAGTCTGACAGCTCAGAGCCTGGAGCCTGTTTCAGATTCTGTGTCTCCCTCTCTCTGACTCTCCCCCGTTTATGCTCTGTCTCTGTCTCAAAAATAAATAAACGTTAAAAAAAAATTAAAAAAAAAAAGAAAAAAGGTAAGAATTGCATTAAATAATTTACTATCACGGTGGAAAATTTGCAAAATTCAAGCAAATGCAAAACACAAAAATTAAAATGAAAAACACCCATAATTCCTTGTGAACATTCATTCTTCTTTCTCTTTTTCTGTGGGTATACATGCATTATTTTAAAAATTGATATCATCATATAAAAGATGCACCTGTAGTTTTTTTTTTTTTTTTCCTCTTCATTTCATTTTAGGAATACTTTTCATGTTACTATAAATATCATTATAACATCTTATTTAATGTTACAGAATGGCTATATCAAAATCAGTTTAACAAACTTTTTAGTGTTAGATAATTTGGTTGCTTTGAAGATCTTATTTCTACAAATAATGCTGCAGTAAATATATTTGGAGGTAAAAATCGGTCCATCCATGACCATTTCCTCAGCATAGATTTCCACATATGGAATTGCTGGGCCAAGGTCCCTATGTATTTGTAAAGACTTCTAAGACATGCTTCCCCTCAGGAAGGTTGTATCTGTTTACTATCTCCCAAGCAGCACATGAGGAAGTCCATGGACACTGGGAATTGTCATTAAAAAAACAAAAACTGTTTTCCAGTTTTATAGATAAAAATAGTGTCCTGTATATATTTTGGTGTGAGTCTGTAGTGTGGTTAGGCCTTGGTCCTAATCTTTGTCAACATTTTGGATGAACTAATTCTTCTTTTGTGTCTAATGTTGGATGTGGTGATTAAAGCACAAGACCCCCATTCAAATTCCCAGTTTCTCACTTATTTTATGTATTTTATTATTTTTTATTTATTTTTTAAAGTTTTATTGACTTGAGAGAGAGCCCATGCTTATATATGTGAGAGAGAGAGAGGAAGAGAGAGAATCCCAAGCAGGCCATATGCTATTAGCGTGGAGCCCAACATGGGGCTTGAACCCATGAACCGTGAGATCATCACCTGAGCTGAAATCATTAACTGACTGAGCCACTCAGGCACCCCCTTAGTGATTTTGTATAGTTTGTTTCTGGGCTTTGTTGTGGCATCTTCTTTTATACATGCTTTCTGAACTTAAGGAATATGGGGAAAACTGCGGTTCTCGGCTTGCTAGATTTCTTCTTCCCTTTGGCTCTTAACCACAGCACTTTATAATGGAACATTTAAAAAAAACTTATTTTTACTTCAGATTGTGACTTTTAAGTCCATCTGCTTCATGGATTTGCCTTAGACTTTGTCTCTTTTCCTCTCATTCTTCGAAGCCCACTATCACAGCCATTGGTTTTCCAGAATGACTTCAGTGGAACCCCAGGGCTTCAGTGGAGTTCCTTGGGCCATCAGATAAAGGGTGGAAGGTCCGCTGGAATACCTCAGTTTACTTTTTGTAGGTATTGGGCTTCACTTAGGATTTCAGTTCTTTAAAAGTTTGAAAACTGTTGCCCCAGTTATTATAGTTTTTCCAACCTAGAAGTGTTCTTTGAGACCCTTTGTAGTTTTGCTTAAATACTCACAGGGAAGTGGAGTGCTCTCTTCCATTTTTTCTCTTTTGCCTTTAGTTACAGCAAAGGAATAAATCATTTTCATCTTCTTGATTAGGCAGTAGCCATGGCTATTTTTTATTAAAATGTTTATTGCCAAAATTAAAAACTAAGAGATTTTACATTTAAACACTTGACTTTGGTTCCTCTTGAAAGGAAGTCCTAGCCACACTGGGCCTGCGTTTCCTCCTTGGTGTCTATCTGGCTGACCTCTCAATGGGAGTCCTTGCCTTTTGCCTGGTAGCCTCCCTCTCTGGCATTGTGTCCTGACACTAAGCCCATAGGTCAGTTACTTTTCATCACATTTCTGCTGCTTTCTTTTTTTTTCTTCATGTTTATAAAGTTAAAAGGAAATAGAAATTGTTATTTTACCCACATTTATAAAAATTAGAAGAATAAATGAGAGGCTGAGAAGTTATATACATTTTAGAGTTCAAAACACCATATAGTAACAATTCCAGGGGCTTGCTAAAAACTGTTGCCTGAACACTATAGTCATTTATTCATTCAACAAATATTATTTGACTACCTGCTATGTGCCAAGTCACTGAGGTAGTTATCAAGTCTTTAGCAGTTCACAAGACAGTCATGGCCCTCCTTACTATGGAGTTTACAGTCTAGTGGACTTTGCAATGTTATTCCAAATCCATAGCTTATAAGCATCAGGCAGGTACAAATGGCCATTCCAAATCACATGGAGGCAGAGGAAAAGGTAGCCAAATGGCTCCTTTTAGTGAGCAAAAAAAAATGATGCTGAAGCCCCATTGTTCCTTTTTTCTTTTATGTGTATAGAAAAGAGGAGAGGCGTTTGCCTCCCTGATGCGCCTAGGTTTCCTGCTAGGAAATTCTGTCATTTATTTATACTTGCTTAATATTTATCAGGGACAGTAGGTGGGGGACTTAGGGATGGGTACAAAATGTGTTAGCAATGGTTACTCTCCTCAAGTGGTTTCTAGTCGATGTGGGAGATAAAATATGCACCCTAACAGCTTCAGTAGACACAGCAGTTTAAGTAGTTGTTAGATCTTGGGTCTAGTCCACAACACTGTCTTAAACTTTTCCTGTGAGTAGTATGCTAACCCCCTGTAAGTCTCTTATTTTCTTGTAGTTTATCATTTCAAATGTACTGGTTCAGTTCCATTCTGGCACATAATGGGCTGTAAGATGTAAGAGTCTTTTGAGGACTGTTTTGTGACATTAACACAATTTATAGTATTGTCTCATTGGGAAAATTCTTTCTATGGGTTTAAATACCCTACTAATAAACATACTTTTGGCATATTGTAATTAATTTAAGTTGGATACTTCCCATTTTTAGAATTTCATATTCCAGTATTCATAACATTGCAACTGGCCTTAGTCATTTAGTTCAACTGTCTCAGTTGGGTATAAGCAACACTTTCATTTGCACTAGCAAATAATTTTTATCTCTTATGCCAATTCTGAACAACTGGTGGCTGCTGCCTAAAATGCTAACTGGAGAAGGATTCTGAGGTTCAGGCTCTTATTCAGGCTCTAAGGCAAATGTTTCCATAACTGTTTAACAGGGTCAGTCAAGGGGATGGGAATTAAGAATGTTTTAGTATATGGCTGACTACAAGAAAGGAGATTTTTGGGCCTCTGGGTGGCTCAGTCGGTTGAGTGTCCAGCTTCAGTTCAGGTCATGATCTCATAGCTTGTGGGTTCGAGCCCCTCATCGGGCTCTGTGCTGACAGCTAGAGCCTGGAGCCTGCTTCAGATTCTGTGTCTCCCCTCTCTACCCCTCCCTCGTTCATGCTTTGTCTCTCTCTGTCTCTCAAAAATAAATAAATGTTAAAAAATATTATAAAAACAGAAAGGAGATTTTCTGGCTAGAGTGGGTTTTCACTGTCAACTACACCTTTTGGAAAAAGTCTTAGTGTTTTGTCTTTCTAATGGCCAGTCTTTCATCTAGCCAAATTCTTTAGGAACTTCACCAAAGAATTAAAGCCCAGAAGAGAGAGCCTATAATGAAGTTAGATGGAAATAGTGTTTCTTCTGACCTGTGTTCACTGCTTGAGCTTGGGCACTTTCCTCTTTACCAATGGTGAAGCTCAAGTTGGTTGAGACTATCTCTGGTATATGCAACTACTAGGTTTAGGTCCTGTGAAGACAGGAACCTGTGTTTACTCTGTCAAGCATAATGCCTGGCCTAAGGTAGGTAACTCAAAGTTTATAGAGTGAATAAATGAATATAGTCCCTGACATCTTTGAAGGAAACTTAAGATTAGCCCTTAGTGCTCTTGAAAGTTACATGGCATTGGTTCCTCTGGTGCTTAAGCATGTTTTTGATTACAAATGTGGTCAGCAGAAGGATGATGGATATTTTTTCACCCCTGATTATAATGAATAAGAACTGACCATGTCACTGACCCTCTCCCTTGAGAGACAGAAAGTGTGGCCAGTGTGGCACAGTGACTTATTGCAATGCAGTTCTGAAGCTTGGGCACGTACTCCATCCATTCCTCTTTTGTCAAGCTTTGGAGCTAGGTCACGGGGACTTTTCCACAGTTGAAACCATTTCGCTCAATTAATTGGATGAAAACAAAGGCTGGCCCCATGCCCTGTAGTTATTGCTTTACAGGCAATAGGCACAGATTGAATTGCGGACTCCCTAGGTCCAGGACGGGAATGCTGTGGTGGCTTTGACGCTGTGGAGAGAGCTGAGTTTAAGAGGATCTTGTAGCCACCTTTCTGGTTGACTTAAGAGGGGAGAAGGTAACCCTGCAGGAGAAGCTTTTCCCAGCATAGGGAAGTATTGAGAAATTCTGGGAACAAGCTAACAAAATTCCTTAAAGGTTTTTGATCTTTTCTTCTCCTTGAAAAAGAAACAACAAACAAAACATGCCAATCAGATGGCAGAATGCAGTCTTTCATGTCACAATGTGTCCATTTACTACAGCAGTTAGTAGGCCAATAATGCCTTTAGCTTGAAGTAGTTAACAAGCATACCTTGCAGTGTTACTTTTATTTTCTGCTCCCTGTAGCACTTAGCAAAATCCCATTATGCAATTGGGTATTATTAAATGTTAAAAAGTTAATTTGTTCTGCATTCCATTAAAATTGCACTTTTTTTTCATGCGCATTGGTCCTTACATCTTGTTTAAAACCTATAATTTAAGCTCACACCGTAGTAAAGTCTTAAGTAACCTTTGCCCTTGCTACCTTAATTATTCTTCATCACACACATTATTTCAGGAGGATTGTGGTAATGGGTTAACTTTTTGTTAGTTAATGAAAATATCTGTCATTTAAAAAGCAAAATGTGGCCTTGGAATTCTAATTAAAATTGTACATCAATAATGAAATAAAATGTACCTTTTATTAAGGAAAATGGATTGTAAAAGTGTTGCTTGCTTTCTTTTTGAGATAGCTATGCTTATGTTAAGGCCAAACAATTGGTCAAACAATTGATGGGAATGGGTAACTTATTTCCATTTAAAATAATAAAATATTTGCTTTTTAAATGTAACAGATTTCCTATTAAGTTCATTGTCACCTTATATAAATATGCTTAGTAATTACGATACAGTGATAAAATGCTGTGAAACTAGATCTTAATGGTGGTGTGACAAAAACTTCATTATTTTATCTTAAATATATTAGATAATTTTGGTGGAGTAGTTGCTTTTGCAAAGTTGTGAATAAAAAATTTCAGGGATTGACATTTCTTGAGACCATGCTAAATATTTTTGTAGTACTTGGTGTCTTATTTGGCTCACTTTTATTTCATAACCAGCACATAACACTAAACATGACCAGGTGTAGAGAGAACATTAGTGACAATTGAAAGCTATACTCTCAGTGGAGAATGTCTGACATCTGACAACTTTAAGGATTACCTTGATTTTTTTAGCCTAGAGAATTTACATCCTTATGTCACTTCCAAAACTAAAAAAAATTAGGGAGGTGGGCAGAGAAAGATATGAGTAGTTCCTGAGAATAATGGATTTTTGGAGTTTAAGAAAGTTTTAGAAATTATGTTCAGTTACCTCATTTTACAAAAGAATTAAAAAAAAAAAGTCCAAAAAAAAGTATCTGAGATGGAATAAGAACTGGGGCCTCTGAGACAGTTTGATGGACTTGAAAGAGATTTTGGGGTCAAACAGACCTGGCTTTTAACCCTGACTTCTCTGTTAACCACTTGTGTGACCATAGGCAGATTATTGAAGCTCTCTGAGCCTCAGTTTCTTCTTCTGTAAAATGGGGATAATTTTCTGTTTTAGGAACATTGAGTGATTTTATGAGATACTGGGTTTGGAGAGCTGGTTTCAGGTTTGGCCTTTCTAAGTGGTCAGTTGATGGGGCTCCTTTACCTTTGCCAGGCCAGTGTTTTTTCCTATAACACGGGGTTGTCTTATAGTAGGTCATTTATGCCAAACAAGATTGGTTGTTTTGGCCCTGAGGTGTAGGTTTGCAGCTGGCCCAGTACCAAACACTTGGGGGCACTAGAATGCATTCGGCTTTTAACCATACTATTGGAAGGTTTGGTCAGGGATCCACTCCGAGGCTGGCCCACACGTTTTTTTCTGTGGCCTGTGGACTCCTGAATTTCCCTACTCTCATTTGATAGTGCAGCAGAGAAATCTGTAGAGAGGGAGATGATGTTGAGGAGGTCGTTGCTTTTTTTCTTTTCTTTTTTTTTTCGCAAAAGAAATGTTCCATGGAAACTTTTCCTGTGAACCTTCTTCAAGAGATTTATGCAGATTATAAAGTCAAAAGACGGGTCATCCCAGACTTTTCTTTCCAGGCAAAGAGGCCAAAACATAATTTTAGCAGGTATTAGTAAAAATTGAGAAGTATTTTGTGTATGCTGGGATTCTTGCCAACATCTGTGTTTGCAACTCCCAAGACAGGGCTAAGGTGAAAGTTTTTCCTTACTGCCCTCAGAAGATTGTTGAAACAAGCCTGCCATGGTTCTTTTCCATTGCATCTGTGTTACTGAGGCCTCTCTGGACACTGTTTTGTGGAATCTCAGGCCAACACAAATTGATTTACTTTTCACCGAAAGAGCTTCATGCTGAATGTCGAATGCAGGTGTGTTTTGGAGAAGGCAGTAAAAGACTGAAAACAGGGATTGGTAGGTAGACAAATCAGGTGTACGTTATTTGACTATTTCCCCACAAACTGCAAACTGCTCTAATTTGGCAAGCTGTTTTGTTTTGTTTTGTTTTGTTTTGTTTTGTGTAACAAATGATTCCACATAATGTGAGTCCTGTTAGGTACATCTAGGGAATTTACAATATTGAAGATCTTTAAATTTGTTTATTAGAACAGTTGAGAAAAAAATCTGCCTCTTAGAGGGTACAAAGTATATTCTTAAAAATAATCAACTATTGCTATTGTATGTACAGCCACTTATTGATATGTGAGCATGGTGATCCTTGGTGTGTTGTTTGTGAACTATATCCCTTTTTTTAGATAATGAACATTCTCATTTATCCATAGAAATGTGTAAAGTTCCACGAGGACATTTTAACCAGATATAGCAAACACCTAAGCATTCTTTATTGATCATTTTGTACAGAACACCAGAGAATGTTCCAGCAGAGTGCAGCAAAAGCCAGTTATTGCAAAATATACTCTTGTCTTTCCTTAGTCAGTCTGGAGTGTGGAGACATAGAGGAATTTCAGACTGAAAAAATGATGAAAACAAACAGTTGAGATCCTTGCTCCCGCATCCTAAGAGTAGTCCTGAAAAAAGAAAAACTTTCCCTAATTTACTCAGCAATACTGATCTTGAAGAAAGGACGTAGTGGTGGCTGAGGATAACCTTAAAGTTAGTGTGGCATAATTTTACTTTCTTTTTAAAAAAAATATAGCTTTAAAACAACCACACATACTACATATCAGAATTCTTCGTTAGAAAATATAGGTAAGTAAAGAAAAGGAAATAAAAATAAAAATTATCCTAATTCTACCACCCAAGAAGAAATCCTTTTTTAAATTTAGTGTATATGCTTCCAGATTTTGAATGTATTTTAAAAAATGTTTATTTACTTGTTTTTGAGAGAGAGAGGGAGAGAGCAAGCATGCAAGCCTGAGTAGGGGAGGGGCAGAGAGAGAGAGGAAAGAATCCTAAGCAGGCTCTGCTCTGTCAGCGCAGAGCCTGATGCAGGATTCGATCTCACAAACCATGAGATCATGACCTGTGCCGAGATCAAGAGTCAGACACTTAACTGACTGAGCCACCCAGTTGCCCCAAATTTTGAATGTATTGTATTATGTGTAAATATAAATAAAGAATAGAAATATTTAAAAATAGGGTCATAAGGTACATGCTATTTGGAAAGTTCTTTTTTCCTTGTCAAAATGAATCGTTAACATGTTCCATGTCAACATATGTAGTTATAGCTGCTATAGCTTATAATAAATACAGTTACTCTAGTTGCTAATTTCAATAACATTTGTGTGGTATGTTTCTGCCTTTCAAGAAATGTGGCATACTGTTTCATAGTAACAAGTAAGTAATTCATTTCACTTTGTGAATAAATATTATTCTGATGCAGACCGCTGTATATTTGATGTGTACCACAAAGAATAAATATTTACTATTGTAGATTAGCTGATTTTTCTTTCTGTTGGTGATTTACTTTAAGAAGCTTCTCATTCTAACTTGCAGGCCATTTTTAGAGAGAGTGATATTTTTTACTAGAGTGTGATTACATGGTGATAATACCTTAAATTTGGTGATTTTTAAAGTATTGGTTAAGTAGTAAAATAGATGCCTGACTTTTCTTGCTTTCTGTCTACCAAAATTCTATTACTTTTGACTATCCTGTTTAAATTCCTAATTTAAAAGGATACTTTATGTTCACAATATAGCTTTTCAAGAAGCATAAAAGATTGTATTTGGCTTTCTGCAAAGAGAAAGGAGCTGATTACCAGAGAAAGAGCGATCAAGGTTTAAAAAAATGTAACTAATAAATGTATGAAGAGAAGTTAGGGTGACCCAGTCAAGGACCCCTCCATCACAAGTTAGTGCCACTTCCCTCAACAGGCTAGGGCAGTGGTCACAATGAGTGCCTGACATCCTCATACTTTGTTGATTTAGGGGGCAGGGAGATCAGCAAAGTAGGAAACTATAGCCAGGTCAGAGAGATTTTGGAAGCCACCCACTGAGGGCCTGAGGGTTTAGCAGGCCTGGCTGCTGGATATAAGGTATAAGACTGGATGCAAAAGCACAAGTGTGAATCTGGCTGCATTGTAGAGAACATCTGCCTCTACTACTGGGGCGGGGAGGGGGGGGGGCGGGGTGGTGGTGGACCAGCCCTGGGCCTGTTGGAACACAGAATGGGAGGTATTCAGAGTCAGGGCTTATGGGTTGGCACATCTGCTTCTGGTAGTTAGCAGGGGCTAAGATTAAGGGAGTCTTTTATATGGTGTGTAAAGAATATACAAACGTAGAAAACAAACAAAGCATAGGAATACCTTGGATTGTTTTAGCAGCAGAGTTCAAAATCGGGAAACTTCAAAAATTATAGATGCCCTGGAAAGTAAATTAAAGGGCTAGGGATAGTCACTTTAAAAGAATGAGTATATCAGGACATTTAGAAACCAACCTTAGGGGCATCTGGTGGCTCGGGGGGTTGAGCATCCAACTCTTGATTTTGGCTCAGGTAATGATCTCCCAGTTTATGAGTTCATTCCCTGCATTGCGCTCTTCGCTGAGCATGAAGCCTGTTGAGATTCTCTCTCTCCCCTTCTCTTTCTGTTCCTCCTCCACTTGTGCTCTCTCTTTCTCTCTCTCTCTCTCTCTCTCTCTCTCAAAATAAATAAACTTAAAAAAAAAAAAAAGCACCCAACTTTAGTTTGTGCTCTCACTTAAAAGCTGAAACAAGTATTCTTTTTAAGACTAATTGAGGCTCCCTTAAAAATCTTGTAATTGGGGTAAGCAGCCACCAGGGGGCAGCCATGACTTGGTTAAAATTACATGTCTGCACAGTATTTTCTCTGGTGAGAAGGTTAAAAGGACCACTTTTATTTCTTTTTTGAACTAAAGCAAATAAAAAGAAAATTCAATAAGTTTACAAAACTTAGAATTAGTTTCTTGACTTGGCTTAAAAGGCTCATTCTTTGACTTTTCAGATACTAAGTGGCATTTTTTGCTTCAGCCTCCAGCAAGTCCCTCTCTGACTTGACTTTACCTGATGATGACTTTTGTTTTCCTCATTACCTGGTATCTAGGAAACCACACACATACACCACGAATATGTATTATTTTTAGTTTATAATTCTTTTTGATTCTCTATGTGAAGAACAGGGGTGATAATATAGAGGAACAGAAGAAAACTCCTTGGTTTATCATTTCAAAAGAATAGAGAGAGGACTGCTCTCTGTTGTTAGAAAAAAGGGAACCATCCCTTTTCCAAAATGTAGTTTTCTCCTGCCAGCTAGATGCTACTTAAAACATACAGTGTTAGGGCACCTGGGTGGCTCAGTTAGTTAAGTGTCTGACTCTGGATTTCAGCTCAGGTCATGATCTCATGGCTCGTGGGTTTGAGCCCTGCATTGGGCTCTGCGTTGGCAGTATGGGGCCTGCTTGGGATTGTCTCTCTCTCCCTGTCTCTGCCCCTCCCCAGCTCTCTCTCTCTTTCTCTCTTTCAAAGCAAATAAATACACTTAAAAAAATTTAAAAAAATTTAAAACAACAAAATGTGTCAATTATTTAGTTGTTCTAAAATTTGCTTTGTGTTAAATCTAGAGGGGATCATTTCGAAATAAGATTTCTGAGTTCCCCACTCTAGATTCCCTGAATTTTGAGCCAGAAGGAATGGTTTTTAAAAGGTTCCTTGGTGATTCTTTGCAAAGTCCAGGAAAATGCCTGGCAACTTTTTTTTCCCTGTAACTTGTAAGAACTACAGTAGTAAGAGAGTTTCTTAGAACTAACTTTTAAAAAAGTTAAAATATCGGAAACATGTATCTAGAAATATCTTCTAATACATATAGTAAGGTTTTAAGCAGAGGTTTTAATACAATTTTGTAAGAAATTTTAGTATGTAGACCACATTTTAATGAAACTTCTTATTTGGGAGTTTCTTCTTCACACAGATTGCTATAAAGTCTAAGATTTTTTTTTTAATTTTTTTTTCAACGTTTATTTATTTTTGGGACAGAGAGAGACAGAGCATGAACGGGGGAGGGGCAGAGAGAGAGGGAGACACAGAATCCGAAACAGGCTCCAGGCTCTGAGCCATCAGCCCAGAGCCCGATGCGGGGCTCGAACTCCCAGACCGCGAGATCGTGACCTGGCTGAAGTTGGACGCTTAACCGACTGCGCCACCCAGGCGCGCCAAGATTTTTTTTTTTTAATTTTGGAAATGGAAATTTAATTTCTCATTTAGCTTTATCTACTATTCGAGAAAGATTTTGAATGCCAGAGTAAAGGAAGTTGCTTTTTATAACTTGACTTCGAGATTTGATCGCTCTGAGAGTAACATGTGCAAGTGGATATTTACCATCATGTTTGCAAGAATATATCATTTATGCTTTATTTGATATAAAATTAATATTTTAGGGCCGCCTGGGTGGCTCAGTCGGTTAAGCGGTCGACTTCGGATCAGGTCATGATCTCGCGGTTGTGAGTTCGAGCCCCGCATCGGGCTCTGTGCTGACAGCTCAGAGCCTGGAGCCTGTTTCAGATTCTGTGTCTCCCTCTCTCTGACCCTCCCCGTTCATGCTCTATTTCTCTCTGTCTCAAAAATAAATAAACGTTAAAAAAAAATTAAAAAAAAATAAAATTAATATTTTATAAATGTTCATTAATCTCACCTCTAAACTATGAAATAAGGGCGAGGGGCGCCTGGGTGGCTCAACCAGTGAAGCATTCTACTTCGGCTCAGGTCATGATCTCACAGTCCCTGAGTTTGAGCCCCGTGTCCAGGCTGTGTGCTGACAGCTCAGAGCCTGAGGCCTGTTTCAGATTCCGTGTCTCCCTCTCTCTCTGCCCCTCCCCCTGCTCACACTGTCTCTCTGTCTCTCAAAAATAAATATTAAAAAAATTAAAAAGTAAAAGAAAGGGGGAAATTGCATTCTAGTTTACAGACATGAAACTGGGCAGTAAGGAGGAAAAGCCTTTATTTAAGGACATTCTGTCGTACTGCAAACACACAGAATACCAGATTATTTTGATTTCCAGGTCATTTTGTTATTCACCATTCTGGTGTAATTGGAGTTGTTCTCCCTCCCTGCCCCACATCTGGACTTACATACTGGTTATAGATCCTAGACCTTACTTTATTCGGTGGTTTATCGTTAATTAATTCGAAGTATGGTGATAATACAAACAGGCGCACTTTTGAATGACAGTCTGGCCAGGTGATGGGTGTCTGTTAGAAATGGATGCCAGCTTGTCTGCCAGGTCTCCCCTCCTCCAAAGGCTCAGAATAAAAAGGTACTATCATGAGGGGAGCCGGAAAAACCAGGGCATTAGAAATCTTTTTGGGGACCTACACACACTAACTCGACACAGCCTTCACTTTGAAGTGCCAAGCAGGGCTCACTGTACTTTATTTTAGTGCTGAGCTTCGGATAGCCAAGCCAATGTCTTTTGCCACTTGCTCATGAGGTCCAGCTTGACCTTTCAGCGGCAGCCCTGTTAAGAGAGAAAAAAAACCGAAGAAAGCACAGACACTTAGACTTTGAATTCGTTCTTCTAAACAAATGAGGATCTCATTTTTTACATTAAAAGGAAAGAAAAAGGAGGACTGGATTTGAGTAACATTTATCAAAGTTAGACTAAAATAAACCTAGAGACTTGTAAGGTTCAGTTTGTGGAATAAAATATTGGCATGAGGAGAATGGAAACATTGCATGTAGGAAAGTGTATGGTAGTAGAATTAGAGAAGGAAAAATCACTAGTCATGACCCGATGTTACAACAGCCACACCAGCTTACTTATAATAGGAATTCAGTGTGTTATAACAAAGAGGGTTCTGTAAATGCACCATGATAAAATGGCTAATACGTATAATTGCTGCTATTTTTTGAGCACTTTCCATGTGCCAGCTAGTACTAAGTACTTTACTTATAGTATCTCAATTATTTTTAAGGGTTCTTTTGCACAGAGGGACTCTATAGTTTTTTGCTTTCAATAATTTAATACTTTTAAAAAGCATTTCTTTATGTAAACATTTCTCTGTGGATTTGGAATTTTAGGAAATAAATGGGAAAATATTAGCTAAGCTTATACAAGAGAGAATGATGATATTGGGCACATGGTATAAACTCTCCCCAGAGTTCCCAAACTGTGATCCAAGGAATATTCTTTCGGGAGGTATTTATAGGTGTTTTGTGAAAGAGGAGTTTTCCAACACTGCATTCTGTATCCTGTTGAGGATAAGCCATGTAAGGCTCTGAGAAGTTCTGCTTTAAGGAAATTAAAAAAAAAACACAACACTACACTGTATTTAATAGTTTCCTAATTTATCTAAGCACAGAACATTGTGTGTTGGGATGGGGGCGGGGGGCACATTCCATGTGTGCCTGGTGGTGTGGGGAGACAGTTCTGCATGGTGATTCAGGTTTCTGCATGTCTTGTGATCGGAGATACTGCCTTCTTTTGCTCTGAACTATCTTTTTAAGGATATCTTTACAGGGAATAACCTTGGATGATAGAGATAGTAGCTCCCTTAAGAGCAAGGCATAGATTGTTTATTGTCCAGCATAATAAAGATAACCACTCCTTCCACATGTACTTACCATTATAAAAGGGTTCCCTGAGCTCTGGGTTCTTCTGCTGTAATCCAACTCACAGTATGTATAGATGTCACTTTGGCCTTTTCTGCATCACTTGTGGGATTTGGGCTTGGGGAAGTAGCACGGATGCTGACATTCTGGCTACTGCTGTTGCTTTAAGTAATACAATCCTTTGCCTTTGATTAGGAGTCTTGAGTCTTCTGCAAGCATCCATGAAATAATGGCAGATTAACTTGTTAGTTCACAAGTAGAGTAAAATCTTGGACCTTTCATGATTCTGCACAGTTAGGAAATATTGAAATATGTCCTTAGAGGTAAATGGGTCTAATTCTGGGTGAGTAGACTGGGGTCGGTTGGGGTGGAGTGGAAGGCCATGAGGAATGTTGAGGAAATAGAAGTTCAACAACATATGTCTCCAATTTGCAGACACCTTCTTAACATTCTGGAATATTGAGTCTCCTTGCGGTTTTGCTCCACTGAGGGAAACTCAATTCCTGTTGCGTTCCTTTTAATTTTTATTTACAAGACATATTTTGTTACTGTTCTTTTCTGTGTTTTATTTTTCTAAGTGTAGAATTTGTATTTATATAATGAAACACAAATTATTGGTGGGTAATTAGTACTGCAGCCCTTGTAGATTTAGGGAAATGAAGGAAATACACATTTATTGACCACCTTTTGTATATTTGACACTCTGCCTGGCACATTACATGGGGGGTCGTCGTCTTCTTCTTCTCCTCCTCCCTCCTCCCCTTCTCCTCCTCCTCCTTCTCCTCCTTCTCCTCCTCCTCCTCCTCCTCCTCCTCCTCCTCCTCCTTCTCCTTTTTCTCCTTTTCCTCCTCCTCCTCCTCCTTCTTCTTTTTATTACATGGGTTTTCTAATATAATCTTTCACATCACTCAGGATTTTGGTATTATACTCAATTTATGTGTGATAACAGTTGTGGCTCTGTGAGGCGGTCGTTACAGTTTTCATAGCTAGTGTTTATAGATATTATATTTATACCAGCTACCAAGACAAGCATAGTATATTTTCTTATTTTGTCCTCATGTGACCCTGAAATAGTTATCATTATTATCCTATCTTATGCATGAGAAGACGGAGGACCAAAGAAGAAGAGATCTCTCTTAGGTCATATAGTTGGCAGAGCTATGATATGGATGCAGATATGTATGACTTCAATATCAGCTCAACCCTCAACCTAGACTTGAAGTTTTATGGCAATAATGGTACTATGTGGTTTGAGCTTAGGGTAACTATGTAGTTATAGTCCAAACTAGACATTTTGGAGAGGAGAGAGAGAGGGGCAAAGTTAATAATTGTACCCGGATAGCAAGTGTAAGCCTACACTGTCCTGGAAAAGCAGGGTGTGATGTCATTCTACCATACACAAAATACACAAGTAAATACCAGGAAAGCTTGCAGTCATGTTTGCACTGCTGATTTTTGACAGCGTGGGATATTATCTTTTATTGAGTCAATATGTTGAATTCCAATAGTTTAAAATATTGTGCTTTTACAAGTGTTTTATTGCCAAGGTAGACCCACCCTTATTGACAGTTCCAATATAGATAAAATGGATTACTGCATATCCTTTTCTCACACCTCAGTGTTTTATGGGTTTCCAGAATTTAGTGCAGCCCAAAACAGAGGGAGTATTTATGACATTTTTAAAGCAGGTCGTGAGAGAATTACTTTCTTCTGTCTCCCTCCACTCCCTCAAACTGAGGAGCATGATTGACTTGGTTTTATAGGGTCTACATTTCTCCTCTAAATGAAACCCATCTGAGGATGGAAAATTACAACCCTATTTTGTCCTCCCAATGTCAACTGACAAAGGCTAAAATACTTAAACTTTGCTTTCCTTGACATCATTTTTCCGAAGAAGTTAAAACAAAGAGAGAATAATACTTAATATGCAGATCTATAATAACTGTGGTATGGGATGCCTGGGTGGCTCAGTTGGTTAAGTGTCCAACTTTGGCTCAGGTCATGATCTCATGGTTTGTGAATTTGAGCCCCGCATTGGGCTCTGTGCTGACAGCTCAGAGCCTGGAGCCTGCTTTGGATTCTGTGTCTCCCTCTCTCTCTCTGCCCACTTGGTGTACGTGCAAGCGCGCGCACACACACACACACACACACACACACACACACTCTCTCTCTCTCTCTCTCTCTCTCTCTCTTTCTCTCTCTCTCTTTCAAAATAAAAAAAAACCAAATGAATAAGAAAAAAAATAACTATGGTAGTTTTCTTGTTGTGGCTTACACATAGTTGTTTAATTAGCCTCTACAGGGTATTGTAGTAGTTTCCAACTGATTATCCTCTACTGAGAATAACTTGTTAGGCTTTTGATATGAGTGTTAGGCTAGCTTTATAAATATGTTTTTTGCATTTTTTCCATACTGAAGTATTTTTTAAAATATTTTTCTTTTTTTAATGAAAATTTATTTTTTAATGAATTTTTTTTTTTTTGAGAGAGAGAGCACAAGAGAGGGAGAGGGGCAGAGGAAGAGAGAGAGAATCTTAAGCAGGCTCCACACTAAGTGTGGAGCCCAACTGTGGGGCTCAGTCTCACTGCCCTGGAATCATGACCTGTGCTGAAATCAAGAGTCGGATGCTCAACCGACTGAGCCACTCAGGCACCCCATAAAATATTCTTTTCTTTTCTTTTTCTTTTTCTTTTTTTTTTATTTTGAGAGAGAGAAGAGAGAGAGGGAGCAAGAGAGCATGTATGTGCAAGTTGGGGAGGGACAGAGGGTGAGAGAGAATCTTAAGTAGATGCAGGGCTCAATCTCATGACTGTGAGTTCATGTCCTGAGCTGGAATCAAAAGTCAGAAGCTTAACCTTCTGAACCACCCAGGCGCTCTTAAAATGTTTTTTAAAGGTGTGAAATGATCCTCCTGTCAAATAAAGAGTCCTTTGGAGATTAACAATAACCTCTAGCAGATTAAAGATGAGGAGAAACATTAGAAATAACTGGTTCACTTTGTTGAGCCCAGAATTTGCCAAATTTAGACATTGAATGCTTTCGTGTGTGTGTGTGTAGCATCTATTAACTTTCTATAGAACACTGGAAGCACACTTTGACATACATTGACAAAGTGTATTTCTCCCTTTTAAAGAAAATACCACCTTTATTTGTTGTTGTCTTTTTCTTTATTAGCTTTGTGTTGTCTTCACTTGCCCACTTTTTTTTGGAGAGGGGTAATTTTGCCATGGGATTTTAAAAAATTTAACCAGAGCTATTATTTATTTATCAATAATCATTATGTTCTGAATCTGTTAGTTTTTCTCTTTCTGTCTACGCAGGTTTGCTTTGTTCCATTTCAAACATTTTACTGGAATGTTTGCATCATGTATTTTTATTTTTCTTTGGAACTCTGAAAGAATTTAAAGCTATGAATTTGTCTTTGAGTATAGCTTTGCCAACATACACATTTAGGTACAATAAAGATGTATTATGGCTTGGTGAAAATAGCATAGGCTTAGGAGGCACCTAGACTTCTATTAGGATCCTGTCACTTATTTCATGACCTTAAGCCTCAGTTTTTTTCTATTGTAAAATGGGGCTATTGAACATAGGTTTGAAGATATAATTAGGGGCACCTGGGTGTCTCAGTCGGTTAAGCATCGGACTTCGGCTCGGGTCATGATCTAGTGGTTTGCCGTTTCTTGCCCCACATGGGGCGCTCTCTTCCGTCAGCGAGGAGCCTGCTTCTGATTCTCTGTCCCTCTGTCTCTCTCTGCTCCTCCCCCACTTGTGCTCTGTCTCAAAAATAAGTAAACATTAAAAAAAGTGTAATTAGAAAAATGTAATTTTGTCTGGGGCACCTGGGTAGGTCAGTTGGCTAAGCATCCAACTCTTGATTTTGGCTCAGGCAATGATCTTGTGGTTCGGGGGATTGAACCCTGCATTGGGGTCTGTGATGATAGCATGGAGTCTGCTTGCGATTCTCTCTCTCTCGTCTCTTTCTGCCCCTCTTGTGCTCATGCACTCTCTCTCTAAGTAAATAAATAAATAAACATTAAAAAGTTTTTTTTTTTTGGTCTGGAGAGTTCATAGCATAGTACCCGAAAGGTAGATTATTGACCAGTATGTGCCTATCTTCATTATTTTTATGATTTTACAAATAGTCTATAATTTCAACTTTGATTTCCCTTTGACACAGTAGTTGTGCAGTAACTATTTAGGAGAGTGATTTTACTTGCCTAATAGCAAGATTTGAAAGCATGCAGCTTTTTCACTTTTTAGTTGTTTTAGCTGGCCAGACCATTTGGCCATGAAAATTTCTCCTATCTAAACCTATATAGGCAAGGGATAGACCTGGAGTTTGGTGGACATGTTTTGTGAAGGTCCAATGAACTCTCTCTGCTTAACCCCGTTTTCCTGTTCGGAATCTGAACCACATGTTGAGGAGAAATCTCTCCTGATGTATGCTGAGTAGTTGACAAATATTCTTACTTTGCATTGCTTTGTAACTGGGCTTATTTTTCTATGCTTTCAAGAGGATTAACATTGAAATAGGAGAAGGGAGCACATCAAGTACCACTTGCGAGCTGATGTGTCAACCAGAAGGCCCCTCAGGGCTACATTTGTTCTTGTTAAGATCACCAAAGCAAAGGTATTTTATAATATCCCCAACAAACCCATTCTAGTTTGTCCATCACTTGCGTCTGAAATGTTTTCTTAAAACTATTCTAAAAAATCTTTATTTTGCAGTATAATTCCATTATGATATGATTTTATAAATCTTGTTTCTTTTATGATAAACCTAGGAGGGTTCCATGGAAAATTAGTGAATATCAAATTCAGGGTGTTCTTTTTGGTCATAATATTAAAGTATTAAACTGCTAAGATGGCTTTGTTTCTTGTTTTACAAGAAGGAATTTAGCAGATAAATGCTCTTGGAAAATCAAATTTGTGTATTTTGTTATTCAAAGTGGAGGATTTGAAATAAAAATATCGTTTTTAATTAGGCTTAACAAGAGAGATACTGTGAGCATCTGTAAGCAAGTTTTTATGATAAACAGGCTTTTCCTTTTTTCCAAGATATTTCCCTCCATTTGTATCATATATGGAACATTATATCCTCTGCATTTCCCGTGTAGGATTTGAGATTAAGGAGCCATTTACCTGGTAGTATTCAGAACCTCAGTTGGAAAGGAACTGACATATATGTGAATAAGAGAGGGCTCATGTATTCTTTGAGACATGTTCCATCAATCACCCAGCCACTTTACTTAGAGACTGAAAACTGTGCATCATTTCCTTCAGAGTTACATGCTAGAAGACCCTTGACTTAGGAATATGGATAATGTGTGCATGCTACAATAAACTTTTTAATAGCTGTGTTATTTTTGGTTTTTAACATACAGCATATAATTTTATACTAATTGCAGAGATGGACAATTAAAAATTTGCATTTCCTGGCTTCATGATGAGTCTTTTGTTAATGGTGCACATAGTTACATGAAAACACATGTGTATCAATCAATAATTTACCTCCAGTGACAGTCAGCTGTATAATGCCTTTCCTCAGATGCATCATGGGCAGAATACAACTTTGCAGTGAGAAAGCAACAGTTGTTATCGATTTTGCATTCTTTTGGCAGAGTTGCAACAATTCTCCCATACCCTGGTCCAGTAGAGATACTAGATGGATTGCTATACTGTACTTGCATTTGAAATTTCTTCCTCTGTTTTTACTCTGAACATTTATTTTCCATCAGCTTGTAACATTGTAACATCGATTGGTGAAAGTAATGTATTATTCATGCCATCTGGTTTCATTCCATTAGTGCTATCAGCATTAGTATTCAGTCTAAAGAGATACAATTATGTCAAGGGTTCTCTGTGTCAGCTTGTCCTGGTTTTGCATTTCTTTCACATTCATAGGAGAGTCTTCTTTTGTGGGGTGTATCTTTTTATTTTGTTGGTGCTAGCAAGAATTATATAAGAAGCTAAAATAAGGCTGATATAAATGTAACCTCTTAAATAATTTTTCAGTTTACCAAAAATCATTGTACCAAATTTGGAAACATATGGAAGAAAATAAAATCATCTGTAATTTTATCACCTTATTTGCATGTTAACCCAATCAATGTCTTACCTTCTGGTCTTTTTTTTTTTTTTTTTAAATAAAGTTAAGTTCATGTTGTATATATGGTTTTGAATGCCAAGTTTTTCTTTAGCAATTATATGTAATAACATTTTTGGAAAACTTACTTTTTGATATATTTATAAGAATTGTTCATATTGTATCATTTTCAAACGTTTTTAATTTTCAAACATTTATATTTTTGCATGGTTTTATTTTTATCAGTAGGAATGTACATCCTTGTTCATAAATCTTTGATCATATCTCTGATTATTTCCTTAGGATAGATCCTAGAAGTGAAGGTACTTGGCCAAAAATTAAAACATTTAGAAAGCTCTTGATTCATGGTGCCAAACAACTTTCTAAAAACACTGAACCATTATCTCCTGTTTGTTCAAAAAATTAGTCTTTGTGTTTTTACTTACGTTGCCACAGTCATTTTTGATGTAAGGTTGTCTATCTCTGCCTTTTCAGTAATATATTCATTAAAATAGACAAATTAGGATGTTATTAGATTGCTAAAATAACCAAAGCAACTCGTTGGAGAGCTTCCTAATGCTAAAAGCTGCCTGACATTTTGGTGGACCATCTTTTCTTAGCATGTAATTTTTGATGACTTAAATTGCTAGATCCTGTAGCTAAATGTATGAGCAGAAATATGGTGTGGGTTTGAGCATTTAGACAGATAACGACAGTTCTGTTTGTCTGATGTGGAAAAGTAGGAGCTGCTGTCTACTGCTTCCTGAATAATAACTGAGATTTTATTATATTTTAACCTAGTTCATAGAACCATTTAGTGACCTAGTTTTTTATTTATAAATATGTCAAAATCAGTAGAAAGTCTGGGTAATCTAATCAAAAGAGGTTACATTTGAAATAGCATAACTGCTCATTTACTTATTGGATCTTAAGTAATGGGGTCCAAAATGTACAGTGATGGTTATGACATAATATTATATGAATTTAAACTAATTTTGTGGCTTTGACCTCATAAAATATGCAGAAAATACTAAGTTCAAAGGAAATGTTTTAATTAGAGGGTTGTGACTTTATTACTTCCTTTTAGCTTTCTATCAAGATATTTTAAGAAATATTAGGAAATCTTACATCCTCTGTAAAGACTATTTGAAATGAATAATAATTTCTGTTTCTCTGACCAGGCTGGTGGGAATACTGTTTTTACTGCATTATACAGTAACTCTGAAACCTGAGTATAATATAAATACTGCATTTGGGGAAGGTCATTTTTGGCACTTTTTCTACTTTAGTATACTAATTCTGCCTTTGTGGGAAAGAAGCTTTGGAATTATCAAATTTAAAGATTCTGTCTATAACATTCACTGGCTTTATGACCTTCATCAAGTTCTTGATACTTTCTAAGCTCTAGTTTTCTCATTTGTTAACGAGGGATGACATTACCTCAAAGATTTAAGGGAATAATGAATGAAATGCTCCATTTGTAGAATATCCTTAGCAAAAGTTTGTCCCTTTCTTGTTCTTACATGTAAAATATGTGGAAGGTTAGGGCTAGACCGAGGACTCTGTTTAAAGGAACCAAACCATTAAAAATGCATCATTTAATACCTTCAAAAATGTTTTTGTCCTTTCTCTGAAATATAGATGCACCAGTAGGCATTGAATTAAATGCCAAGCTTCAGATATGGGGTGACAACATCTTGTGTTTGCAGTGGTTGGAACTGGTTTGCACTACTTATAGAAATTATAATTATAAATATGTTATTCACAAAATAGCAGTGCCGGTTCATTATGCAGATATATTTTCCATAAAAATTATTAAATTGGTTCCAAGAGGATTTCATGTGCCCCCTTATGTCCTTGAGTATTTGGTTCCTTCTCTTTGTGATGTGTGAAAACTTTAGTGCTTAGAATTATCAGTGTGATAATTGTGTGTAAAGCAAGGGTACCATGAAGAGTTATCAGGGCACTCTTTGTGGGCCAGAGGGGGCACCAGGTGTTCACGTGGGGCAAGTGTCCTCAGTCCTCCTCTGACCTCTAGCAGCCTTCTCCAATTCTTTGATATGGACAGATAACATATTTGCAGGGTTTTTATGGAAAGTTCTGTACAAGTACAGCGTCAAGATGAGCCAACCTCCTAACTTCCCAGCAGGTTGCCACTCTAAAGCTGGAGCCACTACAGTTTAGAGCTGTCTGGTTTAAGCACGAATTGTTGGTTTGCCACCACCTACTGTCTTTTTGCTACTTAACTCTTAACTCTTTCCTGAATCTTAAAGAGTCCTATGACAAAAACATATGGCCAACCTTTATGGTTCAACTTTTGATATGAACTTAGGTCATATTTTTGCATGCATGGAATAATTATAGTGTACTTGAAGAAAGCTGCCTTTTGATTAAACAAACTTTAGTCTGTTGCTGTTAATGATGGATGCAGTATTTTTATGATCATTGTATCAATTTTGAATCATGTGACATCAAGTTCAGATGATCATTGCTCAGAAAATTAGTATTTTTTTTAACATTTTTTTTTTTTTGAGAGACAAAGCATGAGCAGGGGAGGGGCAGAGAGAGAGGGAGAAAAGAATCTGAAGTAGGCTCCAGGCTCTGAGCTGTTAGCACAGAGCCCAACGTGGGGCTTGAACCCACGGACCATGAGATCATGACCTGAGCCTAAGTCAGATGTTTAACCAACTGAGCCACCCAGACACCTCAGAAAATTAGTATTTTAAGGATCATATAATTGACCTTTATAATTAAAAAATTTAAATCTCAAACTCTCATACTAGAAATAATGAATAAAAGCAATTAGTTTTTTTAAGTCTAAACCATTAGACCCACTGAAATTATTTAAGATCTATTCATTTAAGACTCTGATCAACTGCTAAGTCTCGATTTGCTATCACACCTTTTTAGGTCCACCTTGACTACAGCATTTATGACACTGCATTGTGATATTTGGATTACACATCTGTGTTGTTGACAAAGCTGTGAGCTATTCAAAGGGAGAGGGTCTGTCTTCTTTAGTGATATCCGTAAGTGTTAGTACATGTCCGTCTTGTTAACAAATGCCAGGTAAATGTTTTCCAAATAATCTTGAAATGACTTAAACATGGAATACTATATGAAACACTCAAGCATTAGCAGATCGAGATAATTTTTGTGTAACTTGACTTGCAATTATGGCATTATTTATTTAACATGAATTTTGGTGGTGATATTTATATGTGAATAAGGAAATTTAAAAATTTTTTTTTTTCAACGTTTATTTATTTTTGGGACAGAGAGAGACAGAGCATGAACGGGGGAGGGGCAGAGAGAGAGGGAGACACAGAATCGGAAACAGGCTCCAGGCTCTGAGCCATCAGCCCAGAGCCTGACGCGGGGCTCGAACTCACGGACCGCGAGATCGTGACCTGGCTGAAGTCGGACGCTTAACCGACTGCGCCACCCAGGCGCCCCGTGAATAAGGAAATTTTAATAGATGATTCAAAATACCAGGAATTAAATTAAGAACGAGAAACAGTCTACGACTTTTATGTGTTGATTGGTCCAGACTTCTGGAAGCCATCTCTGTCCATCACAGTGTTATCTCTGCTTTAGACCCATCTCAAACATTTAATTCTTGTCTAGAAGGATAATTAGGGACCACCAAATATAATGTCATTTTTGCTGAGGTAAATTGAATTAGGGTAAACTGAAACTTGGCTTGACATTACCCTTTTTAATGTCAGAGCAAGGCTTGCATATTGTGACCTCTCTGTTTCCATTCCACTCTTCTAAACAGTGGCTTAAGCATGTTCATTGAACAAAGCCAGGTGCTGTATCTGGTTAACTCTGGGGTATTTTGAGTGGCTATACACGAATGTTTGTTAGACTATTAGTATGAATTGCCAAATTTCAGAGACCCATTAGTGTGCTTACCTATGAAACTTCCAATTTTGGGGGGGAAGGTTCTTTTGAATTTCACATTAATTCTTTAGCTAGAAACACAGATCGATTTATATTGAGGGTTACTACACACAAGAAGTGACAGCTTCTTAGATAATAGTGTTCATATGTTTTTGGTATATCTTTAGAAATAGCTTTTGTACTTTAACAAGTAATTCATTCAGTATTTTTGCTGGCATGGTGTTAGGTTCTGAAATACAGAAATGGAAAAGACACAGACTCTTCTTTAGCAATTCAAATCTGCTGGCAAAAACAAATGAACAAATAAAAAGCACATTGCAATATCTTCTGATAAGGGCCACAATAAAAGTTGTGTGTGTGTGTGTGTATGTTTTTTAATGTTTATTTATTTTTGAGAGAGAGAGAGAAAGAGAGAAATGAACACGAGCTGGGGAGGGGCAGAGAGAGAGGGAGACACAGAATCTGAAGCAGGCTCTGGGCTCTGAGCTGTCACCACAGAGCCGGACATGGGTCTCGAACTCACAAACCATGAGATCATGACCAGAGCTGAAGTTGGATACTTAACCAACTGAGCCACCCAGGCACTTTTTTTTTTTTTTTTTTTTTTTTTTGAGACAGAGACAGAGCATGAATGGGGAGGGTCAGAGAGAGAGGGAGACACAGAATTTAGGCTCTGATTCTGATCAGAAAACAGGCTCCAGGCTCTGAGCTGTCAGCACAGAGCCTGACGCGGGGCTCAAACTCACAGACTGCGAGATCATGACCTGAGCTGAAGTCGCACGCTCGACTGACTGAGCCATCCAGGCGCCCTGGTTTTTTGTTTTTTAAACATAGAACTAAAGTGATTGGTTATCTGTATATAAAAAGTTCAGTTGCATCCTTACCTCACACCAGAAATAACAATAAATTCTAAGGGAACTAGATACTCAGAGATGAAAGGTATAGCTTTTAAAGAGAAGAGAGAAGTACATCTATATTACCTCAGATTTGGGAATGATTTTCTAAAGAAGCTACCGAAAGCTCAGCTAGTCCTTAAAACAAAAGATTGACAAATTTAATATATATTAAAACATGAAACCTTTATACAGCAAAGGAAACTGTAAATAAAATTAAGATGAAAATATTTTAGTTTGTTCTACAAGCAAAGGTGTATGGAAAAGAACTATGTAAAATAAGAAAAATGTGCAGTGGGTATGTAAAGAAAATTCTAAAAGAGGAAATGTAAGTAGCTAAAAAAACATATAAAAAGTTGTTTAGCCTTGGTAGTAATCGAAGGTTTGTAAATTAAAATCACAGTGAAATTCCATTTCATACATATCAAACTGAAAAAAGTTGAAAAGGTCTTATAGGATGAAATGTTGGTAAATATATGGAGCTGTGAGAACTTCCCATACACAGCTAATAGAAGTACAAATTGGTACAATATTTGGAGAGCTCTTCAAATGAATTAACCAGGGCTGAATGTGTCAACATTTAAAACAATCTCAAAAATACATTGTTGAGAAAAACATAACGCGGAGAAATACCCATGGTGTGATTTTAAAATTTTTTTTTTTTTCAACGTTTATTTATTTTTGGGACAGAGAGAGACAGAGCATGAACGGGGGCGGGGCAGAGAGAGAGGGAGACACAGAGTCGGAAACAGGCTCCAGGCTCTGAGCCATCAGCCCAGAGCCCGACGCGGGGCTCGAACTCACGGACCGCGAGATCGTGACCTGGCTGAAGTCGGACGCTCAACCGACTGCGCCACCCAGGCGCCCCCCCATGGTGTGATTTTAAAGTTTAACAACATGCAGAAAGATCAGACATATTGTTTAGGGATACGTTTACAGTGAAAGTATACGTGCTATTCAAAATACTGAATAGAATCCTTACTTCCAGGGGAAGAAAGAGGGTGACATGATGGGAGCAAGGCCCACAGGGGGTTTTGGCTGTATCTAAAATGTTTAATTTCTTAAAATAAGTGACAAATGCGGGACTTACAAATGCTGGGTGTTTATTATTTTCTGTACCACCTTGTGTGATTTAGCTATTTCATACTAAAAGGAAAGGGAGAAAAAGCACAGTGGAGAACTAATTCTCTGAGGGAAGGTCAGGGAGGGGGCTCTTTGGAAGAGATGACCTTTAAGCTGGTTTTGGAAAGGTTGTTCAGTGTGTAAAGAGGCACAGGGTTATGAAATAGCATTTTATGTCAAGGGCCCTATATGCAGTTTGCAAGACTGAGGTGTGGCTGGAATGAGAAAACAGGAAGGTTATCAGAGATTAATCTAGACAATGAGCCAGAGATCAGATCATGTGATGGTATTAATTTCTCCACAACAAGTAAAATTTCTTGTACCCTGCTATTCTCTACTTCAACTGGGACAGTCAGCTCATTGAATTATGATGATTAGAGCCCCTGAAGAAGAAAGACTCTTATGACCTTAGTTTATAATAGCCAGTAGCTCCTCACAGGGTTTCGAACAGTCTACCGGTGTTTTGGTAGATGAGCAATCAAGAATGAAAACCGAGCTTTTCAGCTTTGAGCTGATTTACAACCAGGATGCCTATACTGTTGAGCAAGCTTTATGGGCCATCCAGTATGAAAGCCTGGGGCTTGCTCAACTCTGAGGGTCATGCCTAGTTATCCTTTTTGGGTCAGCTGGGAAAGGCAGTTTTATCTTATTGCCACTCACATGGCTCTCCCATGAATGTTTTGTTCCACTCACTTTGAATACATTTGTTTCTTGCAAGAACTGTACTGGGGTGCTCTGGAGTGGAGTGCCTTGTTTTTTGAATGACTGCCTATGTGATCTTTTACTATGTTTTGCTTATATCAAATGGACTTGTCCGGATTTCAGAGAATGCCCTTTTACTCTTATTATTTTTGGGGAAAATGCTATTATCTTTCTGTGCCATCCATAATTTGATAGATTCAACATTTTCCTTCCCAGCTTTCCACACTGAATCCTTTCTGTCTCTATAAGGCTGTACCCACACCCATGGTCCCTCTTTCTTTTTGCTTCTTAAAGGAGCACCTTCTTTAGTCTTTTCTGATATCTAGAGTAGGGCACAAGGAACTGGCTGTGAGATGGGCAAAGCAGATGACATCAACATTAGTGGGTAGGTTTTACATGACGTGCTTGTCTAGAACATGGTAAACCAAGGGGAAATTTGATGTGAAATCAGTAAACATTTTCCATTAGTATAGTACAAAAAGATTTGGAGTTTAGGGCTGGCAGTTTTCTAGCTATATAATCTTGGAAAAGTCTCTTAGTATTTCTAAACCATAGTGTCATCCACTGAAGAATGGAAATATAAAACGTGTCTCATAGAGTTGTGTAGTTAATTTATTTTAAAGTGCATTGTAAATTATAAAGTACTGTACAAATATGAGATATTAGTGTCATCAGTATTCTTCTTAATGATACCTAACATTCTTTGGCTTTTTTTGACCTCATCAATATATGATGTCAGTGTGGTCATAGCCAACATAGAGCAACTTTCATCCCTATTTTCTTAGTGGCCTTTGTTTTATAAGTAATGGGCCAATTATAGTATTTATTTATAAGTGAATTACAGCTGGGGCATCCCTTTTAACACATAAATGCTACTAAATGTGGGCTAGTGTTGGTGAGGATGCTACTGTGTAGTGCATGCAGGGTTGTGGGCTATAATTCTCAGTTTTAGGGGGCTTTGGATGACCTCAGGGATTTGAGGTCAATAAACTTAGAATTTCAGTATTTACTTTCCCAAGAAGTCATTTATCAAGAAGCTAAAAAACTACTGAATTACAAAACATTAGGCTAATTCATGTTAGAGAGACATTAGGCATTCTTGAACAAGGAAGAATTCCAGGGTCCATCAATATACCATTAGATGAGGTAGACCAAACTCATAAGAACCAAAAATATTTCAAAGAGAAGTGTAATTAAATAAAACTATCCAAATCTGGAATCTAATCCCTATCTAGCTAGTTGAGAAAGAAGCAAAAAGACTTTGCACACAGCAATATCTTTGGATTTTAATAATGCTTAGTAGCATGCTGGATTTTGGAAAAAGTGGGCACCATATGAATTTCCAGAGAATAAACAAGGAAATTGAAATTTTGAACACAAGTCAGCTTTTTCTTGGGTACCTGCAGCCTGAGATAGTGGAATGAGAGGAAAAAATTAATGCTGTTGCCAACAATTTGTAGGGTGATTTTGAGCAGGTCAGCTACTATTTGAATCTTTTCTTCATCTATAAATTGAGAATACCACTTGTCCTTGCCTACTCTAAAAGGCTGTTGAAGATTGATTTAGACAATATGTGTTACTTGCCATGCCAGTGTAAGGCTTAGGATTTTAAGACTTCTTTTTTTTTTTTTTTTTTTGAGAGAGAGAGAGAGTGAGTGTGTGCACGTACAGATGAGGGAGGGGTGGAAGGAGAAGGAGAGAGAGAATCTCAAGCAGGCTCCTAAGCCAAGCGTGGAGCCTGATGCGGGGCTTGATTTCAAGACCATGATATCGTGACCTAAACCAAAATCAAGAGTTGGATGCCCAACTGACTGAACCACCTACATGTCCTAGGACTTAATTTTTATGTAGTTTAAAATAGTTCAGTTGTATTCTCAAAGACCATGTTGCCTGTGTCACCTAATCAAGAAGTGTGATTTTAATTTGCATTTCCCTAATGATTAGTGATATTGAGCATCTTCTCATGTAACCTGTTGGTTTTTTGTATATCTTCTTTGGAAAAATGTTTATTCAGGTTTTTTGCCCTCCCCCCCCTTTTTTTTTGCTATTGAGTTATGTGATTTCTTTGTATATTTTGGGTATTAACTCCAAATCAGATATATGGTTTGAAAATCCTTTCTCCCATTCTATAGGTTGTCTTTTCACTTTGTTGATGGCTTCTTTCGCTTTATAGAAGCTTTTTAGTTTGATGTAATCCCACTGGATTCTTTTTGATTTTGTTGCTTGTGCTTTAGGCGTCATATCCAAAACATCATTACCAAGATCCATGTCAGGGGGCTTTATTGGTATATTTTCTTCAGGAATTTCATGGTTTCAGGTTTTACATTTATGTCTAATCCACTTTGAGTTAATTTTTGTGAGTGGTGTGAGATGGGTCCAGTTTCATTCTTTTACATGCCAATATCTAAGTATCCCAGCACCATTGAAATAAGTCACCTAGAGAGAGACAGATACTTTATGATCTCATTTATATGTGAAATTAAAAAAAAAAAAGAAAACCATCAAAAAACAAAAACACAAACTCATAGAAAAAAAATCAGACTTGTGGTCGTTTACCAGAGGTGGTAGGTAGGAGAGTGGGAATTGGAAGAAAGTGGTCAGAAAGTACAAACTTCTAGTTAGAAGATAAATAAGTACTAGAGATATAATGTGCAAGATGATGACTACAGTTAATACTGCTGTGTGATATATAAGAAAGGTGTTAGGAGAATAAATCCTAGGAGTTATCACGAACATTTTCTTTCCTTTTTATTATATCTATATGAGATGATGGATCTTATTGTGGTGATCATTTCATAGTATATATAAATCAAGCCATCATGCTGTATGCCTTAAACTTATACAGTGATGTATGCCACATTTTTTAAATAAAAGTGGAGGGGAGGAAGAATAAGTGCAACCTTTTATATTGTATTTCTTTTTATTTATGATGGAGTAATTAATAATACTTTAATGTGTTTGTTCATAAAATGAGAATCCCAATAACAGCTAGTGGAAACTTAGTCATTCAGTGATATTTTGCATTATTACTACATAAAATATATGTGCTTTTTTAGAATGTTCTTTTTGAGATCTTGAGTATTCTTGTAAGTAAAGCCTGTAGCTTAAACATCCACTTTTTTTGCATTTCTTGGTCTGATATTTCTATTATACCAGAAGGTTAGTATTCATATGGTTATTATCCCTTTCAGTTGGAACTAATGTGCACTTTGATGACTTTTGTTTTATCTCATTACCTTCTTGATTTGTTTTGTTTCCTAAGAATCCAGTATGAAGACTTTGATTCATTTTTTGTGGAGCTCAGAAAGTTTAAGATGAATTAAAGGCATTCCTTTTGTAGGTTATCTCAGCTCAACCCATAAAAATTGCCCATCAATTATAGGAATGTTTTCAACCATCCCTGGCATATACTTCTAAGAAATTTTCACATTCAGTCAGTTTGACAGTTGAATCCATGAACTCTTGGTCTAAAAGCCCTTGATACTAATTATTGTATTATGTTTGTCAAAGAACAGGAAAGAGATTAAGATAACAACGGTTTGCATAATTCAGGCTGTAACATAAAGCATAGAGAAGAAGCAAGTGTGGTTTGTGGTGTGTAAGCTATATGTAGAATACAAGTAGGAACTTTTTAAAACTAAAACGTTCTCAAGATAGTTTCAGTGGTATGTATTTGAAGTACTTTGGAAACATTTCACCAAAGTATTAAGTTTGTAGTGGAATTAGGGGGAGTAAAAATTAATAATTTTAGAAAGTTTTTTTTAATTAAGCTAAAGTATTTCAATTGATTCAAATGGAAGCAAGTCTGATTTTGTGTGACAAATTATTACTTTCATTTGGTTGGGAAGGAAAAGGTAATTAGCACCTCACAAATCAACGTCAATGATAGGAAGCTCCATTGTAAATACACCAAATTTGAGGATTACTGTCCCTCAAAGAAGGTATACATTAAAGATGACATGATCACTTATATTTATTTCATGAGCTTGATCCTTATCAGATTAGCCCAGGTCTGGTTAGAGTTATAAGCTGTTTTCAGCTGTATTGGTCCTTATTCAGTTTTCACAGTATGCAAATATACGCAGAAATAAAAAAAAAAGTCTTCCTAAGAAATAGCTTTGAAAACTAAGAAAGTCTATTGGAAACATAAAGCATTTTTGGCATCTTATATGTCATGCATGAAAAGTTAATGGAATTAGTTTTTACAGTGGCTTATGGAATTGGTCTCCTTATTCTACAGTCACACCTTGTATATGGGTAAATGGGTGGTTCATATAGTCATTTCTATGAAAAATTAATTCTTTTGTAGGAGAGCTGGCAATTTTGTCAAGAATTTATGATTTGGAGGTTGGTTTTCATGAAAATGGACTTTGTCTTAGCCAAATGCCTTAATAGCCAAACCTTTCAGTGTGTAACTATTCACCGGAACTACTTGATTTGGGTTTGATAAAAAGATGGAGATGGGAAAGGAGACTTGCTTGTAATTCTGTCTGCTGATGCACGAAAGGAAATATGGAAAACTTCATCTTTGCATATTGTGAGCCTGGTGGAGGACTAGTTTTGTCACTGCAGTTCTCTTAAATCCAGTTATCCTATCTTCTGTTTCCAACTTTCCCTCTGGGAACCTGTATATCATCCTTATCTTTGGACTCCATACTTTAAATATTGTTTGTCTTCCAAGGATATTATATCATTTTTAGTATGTTCTTACTAATGCAACATAGAATTACATATAAAAAAAGTTTCTGATCGGTGTGAAATCATCTGTAGTGCTACAAAGAATCTTAGCATTTTATTCCACTTTGGAAGCCATATTATATATACATAAACATGCACATTGTTCTTAAAAAATATGGAAAGTGTTGATTCTCATTTTCACTTGTAAGGAGTTCATTTTGGAGGCATTTTCCTGTAGTCCTGTTAGCAAGTATTGACCTGTAATCAAGCCAAAACAGGGTACATGTGACACCAGTCCCTTTTTTATGTGAACATGGATTGTAACTTTTTCAAAAAGTGAATGCCCAAGAAAAGAAGTCATCAGCAGAGGTTTATGAGTTACCAAAATAAAGAGTTCAAGCTGTGCTCACCACAAGGAGAAGTAGTTAAAAAATTAGAGAAGGTGTTTGAATTGATGAGCTGTTTGAATTGGTCTTCTGACCTCTGAAATGACCTTTTCCATTACCTTCTCTGGTTTGAAAGATAATTACTCTCTTCTTCTCTCGCCCTAAGGCAACCCTGGCCAGAATTTCAGCTTTGCCTTTTGAAGGGTGACGCTGTGGTGCAGTGTATTGGGTCAGGGTGTGACCTTACACATCTGTATTTCACTAGGACCACCGAATAGAGATGACCACCACTGTTGCTGGTGTCTCCCCAAATCCAAACCAGTCTGCATCTTGATAGCTCTTAAGAGCAGGAGGATCATTCTATTCTGCTGTAGAACTGTTTTTTTCATTGTCAGTTTTGGAGAACAGTGACTCTGTTATTCAGGGAGATAAAATGAAAAGTTATTTGAAAGAGGTTTAATATGGTATTATAGTCATTTTATACAATATACATTAGTTTACAGTTTACCCTATTTTTCAACATGTTTAGCTACTGTCTTATCTTAGCACCTCTGGAGTTGCAGCAATGAGCAACTTAATCAGGGCATATAAATTTATTGTACATTGCTAAGGACTTTAATGGGAAGTATAATAAATCCTTTAAGTAAGGACTAGTCATTATAGAAAGCTGATTTGCAACAGCTAAATGTTCACGTTATACTAGAGTGAGATATAAACACTCCTTTGTAACTTGCATGTCATTATAACACACAGATGTCTTGGCTCCAAGAGCACGTGTATTATTAAATGAGTTCCGGCTTGGATTTATGCCAGGGTCGAGGCTTAGTGATCTTAAGTAAGAGCCCAGAACATCACACGATGGGAGGACAAACTGACTTTTTATTAGGGGAGTTCTAGTCCATGCTTTAGAGTCTGTCACTGGTGAAGAATAGATGCCCAGTATAGTCTGTTCTACAACATACTTTAAGCTCTTTCATAACTAAAGAAAAAGACTTATCAGTGCACGGAGACCTTGAGATATAAGTTGAAAATCTTGCAGAAGGCTCTTACTTTAACACAAGTAGTGGCTTGTTTAGTTGCTTCAAGAACTGCTGCATTTTCCTCTGTAGTTACCTGGGGAAGCTGCGGGTAGAGAGAGTGCATCTTTCCCTGTGTTTAAAAAACAGTGTGTAATGTTGTGGGGGAAGGGAGTAGCAGGAGGGAGAGGAAGAAGAGGAGGAAGGTTATATTCTAGGTCAGATCCCTAGGCCAGATTCTGAATTTTGAGGCCTCTGGTCTCTACTAGAAATGAATCCATGCAAGGACCTGGGTAGGAAGGAGGAAGCATGAGCCTGGGTTTTAAGGCTGTAAAGCATTGACTTTGACATTGCTGGATGCAAATACCAGTGGATATTGAACTGTGCTAATATTACTACTAGAACTGTTACTATTTTAGTTAGAGCTCTGATTACAGAATTGCATAAGTTTTGAGTGGTTTGCCCATAGTCCCTTTCCTTCTATATGCCCCGTTATTTTCAGTAGGCAGTTTTGCAGAATAGGAAGTTCTGTAGAAACACATGTATTGATTTATATCAGAAATGCTGGTATACCATGGTAAGTATACTTTGTATACTACTTGTATGTTGATTTATAAAGTTAATAAGACCTCTGTGACCAGAGTGAGAAGCTGGAGCATAGAAAGCTCATGTTTTTATCATATAATTAGAATGTTCTCTGTTTTATCAAACTGCTCCTCACTTTGTTAAAACTGTGTTAACCCATCTAAATGGTATTAATACATTTTTGAAGTTGTAATGTATAATTATATTATCATTCTTTCAGTAATACACCAGACGTAGAATCTCAAATTTATATCTATTTGACATGAGCTTCTGGCATACGGTTGCTTGAGATTAAGACAACAACAACAACACCACCTCTTTTATCATAGAGACCAAGTCACAATATTTTATAAATGAATATAGGAGGCCCTAAAAGTGCAATCCTTGTGAGAGAAGAGAATAACTTACATGAGCCAAAATTTTCTGTGTTCCTGTGTCTAATATCAGGATATAATTCCGAGTCCAGAGTATTACCAATCAGTTAATATTCTAATATTAAATATTAAGTGAATATTTAAGCATTAGTATTTAGTTAACTAATATTAACGATCAATAATAAAATTGAATATTAAATCTATTTTCTTGAAAGAGCTCAAAACTCCCTTACGATGTTAAATGTCATAACTACCATCAAATCAAATCTAAAACCAAACGTTAGTTTGGTACGTGCTCAGTCTCATGATCATATTTGACAAACAGCATATCTGAAAGAATATTAAGGCCTTCACTTAAGCTTTACTTATAGTTGGAAACCTGGTGTTTGGCCAAGAAAGGAAGAAAATGATTAAATGAGAAAGTGGCTTAGTTCTTGCCTTCTCCAATGTCTTGTGTGTATTTCTGCCATTCTGTCAAAAAGACAATACCACATTTTCCAGGATCAGCCACTTCCTCTCATGCTGTTGGGGTGAGTGGTAGCAGACCTAGCACGAAGACTCAGGCTGACTGCCTTGGTGTGAGGCACATCAATTCCCAGACAGGATCTAGTGTTGAGCACATCAGAGGTCTTCCAACTGGCATCCGGACAAGGCCTGAACATGTGGAGAACAGATTTAGTCTGAGTTGACTGTGAGGCTCATTTCACCCTACATTAGGCCAAAGGTGGCAAGCCCTGCTACCAAGTGAAAGTTGCTTAGTACTAGTAGTGGGGGCAGGGGGCAAAGATGGGTGGTAAAGAAACTAATGAATTTATAGCATAAACAAAGAAGCATGTCATATTATCAAAGGCCAGAATCAGACCTTAAGAGCATCCACCCAAAGGCCATGCGAGTATTTTTAAGATTTTGTTTTTTGCACATTATCATGGAGGAAAAAAACAGATAAACAAAGATTGCTAAAGATGTGAAAGAAGAGACAAACCATAATATCCCACTTTATTCTTAATTGGCAATCTTCTCTCTTCACTTCTAGGCCAGATGGCCACAGACTGATATTATAATGAGAGGCCTGTGATCCACAATTAATTATTGAAGCTGCAGAAAAGCAACCCCAGTGGGCACATCACCAAGAAACAGACTTCAGAGGAAGTCAGACCTGATATTGCAGAGGACAAACCTCATTACAATTAACATTTGCAATGCTTAATACACTAAATAATAAACAAAGTCTACATTTTCAGTAGTCATGGCTTGAGTTGACTTTGGTATTGTTTTGACATTAAAAAAATTTTGTGTATAGAAAATCTAGATCTGATTTGGATGCTTGGTAGAAGGTTAATCATCTAATTGTTTCCAGAAAGACTTTTCCCATAAATATCTTCCATCATTTGCTACTGAGTATATTTACTATTGTTTTACAGAAATTTACCATTGATCTGCTGAAAAAAAGGTTTTTTGATGTGGAATGATTAGGTTGGTAATCTGAGATGGATGCTATCTATGGGTCATGTGTCTACTAGAGAATTTCTGTGAATTTTAAACCAATGCTGACTTTGGATAGCTTTAGCCCTAGGTGCAATAGATACATTCCTTTTGGGAGTTTCCAAAAAAAGTATTAAAGAATCATAGCTAATTTTAATGAAGAAGGAAAGGTGAATCCGTGTTGTTCAGGCACTTCATGTTGCCTATATGATATCCAGTATTCTTTTTCTAATTTATTAGTGGAACTCCAATTTTATGTGGGGGTTGGGGAAAGGAGTGGGTGGGTGAAGTTTTATTGGTACCTCATTTTTATTTTTATTTTTTTATTTTTTTAATTTATTTATTTTGAGAGAGAGACGATAGCAGGGGAGGGGCAGAAAGAGAGGGAGAGAGAGAATCCCAAGCAGGCTCTGCACTGTCAGCACAGAGCCCGATGCAGGGCTCGAATCCACGAACCGTGAGATCATGACCTGAGCTGAAACCAAGAGTTGGATGCTCAACTGACTGAGCTACCCAGGTGCCCCAGTACCTCATTTTTAAAGCTCCATATTCTAGGCTCTCACTCAGCTCAGAGTGGACATGTGCTACAGTTCTGGCCAGTGAAATGGAGGTGGAAGGCCTCCTGCCTTTGATGTTCCATCACTCCGATTCCTAGCTGCCAGGTTTCTGGCCTCTTTTCCCCTGTCAGCTGCAGCGTTGCCTACCATAAGGGATAACAAGGACTTGCGTTGATGGGTGTTCTTGCCAGTTCCAGGGCCACCATTCCTTTGGCTCTCCAGTGCCCTGATCTCAGCTCTGTTCAAACCTCCAGATATTTCCTCAGCTGAGGACTCTAATGTATATCCTTTGTTTCCTGGGCTTTCTAGTGACCTACGCACGTTCTCTTAGGCTGGGATTGACTCTTCAGCTTGAGATATAGTCTGAGTGGATTCCCTTCGTCTTGGCAGTTTTCCACTTCAAGGGCTCTTGTGTATAGTCCCTCATTTGCTGTTACGAAGGCAGCATGGGGTAGGGATCTAGAATAGTGGCTCTAGAGTCAGACTGACCTGGATCTGAATTCTGGGAGTTATTTGATCTCGCCATTCCTCAGTTTCCCAAGCTGTAAAATTAGGATAATATGATACTGTTGTAAGGATTAAATGAAGTAATACTGTAAGGCAGTTGGCCCAATGCCTGGGCATGTAATAAGCACTCAGTAAAGTCGAAATGATTGATGTGTTAATGATGATTGTTATACTAAACCAAAACCGAACATTGAATAGAGTTATTTTCTTCCTTCTAAAGAATGCGAATCTAAGACAGTTTGATCATATACTGT
This sequence comes from Lynx rufus, assembly GCF_022079265.1. NCBI lineage: Eukaryota > Metazoa > Chordata > Mammalia > Carnivora > Felidae > Lynx > Lynx rufus. The sequence continues at coordinate 124,953,612 of NW_025814856.1, forward strand.
CAGAACTGGTGCCAAATCTGTGGGTCTAAAACTCCATGGGGCAGGACCCATGTTAGTCTCATTCATTGCTGTCTCCCTAGTATCTGACAGAGGGCCTGGCATAGAATAATAAGAACAATAAGTAACATTTATTGAACACTTAATTTGTATTCAGTCTGTTTAAAGTGCTTCACATAAATCAACTCATTTCCTTCTAAAGAACAATGGGATAGGTATTATTATTATTATTCCCATTTTGGAGCTAGACTCAAGTCTAGAGAAATTAAGTAAGTAGCCCAAGGTCACATGTCTTAACTGGCAAAGCAGAATGCCAGTAGTCTGGTTCCAGAGCTCCATTGTCTTTCATTAAGTATTCATTGGCTACATGGGGGCAGGAAAGGCGGGAGAAAAGGGTGAAATCCTGTATCTTGGCTTCTTGTATTTGAGGTTGGTTATGGTACTTGCATCATAGAAGTGGATTTTTGCCTCTGCTTTAGAAAGGGATGTCACCTTGAATGATTAATTTTGGGGAGAACATAATGCATTATTTATTCCCTGGGGCTTCTGTAAAGTCAGCAGTAAAGTGGGTGGGGGGCAGGGGTGTGTGCATGAATTACCACCCATAGCAAGTAGATCGGTACTAAAATAGTGTTGGTTACAGGCAGGTTGGTTTTCCAAAACATGTAATTTCACTGTTTGAAACTCAGCATGCTTCACCAGTAAATAGCTAAGTTACCCAGTAAAGCATAGCTGGAGTGGTCATAGGGCCTAGAGCCCTAGGGAGGCATTGGGGGCTGGGTGGAGAGAGGTCTCAATGACAGGAAGCCAACAGTGAGGGCTTAGAATGGCCTCAAGTTTGACTGTTTTTGAGACTTTTACTATGAAAAATTCCTAAAATTTGATTAGTAAGATTTTGTATCATTGGAGGGCATAGCATGTGTCTGTGTTAGAGAACAAGGGCATTTTCTGGGACCTTTTTCTCCATATATAATCTGGAAATGAAACATATTTAAGATGAGGTAAGCACACCCATTCAGATGTATTTATTAGGCCTGTTTCCTTTTTACAATAGGAATTAAGAAAACAAATTATATCATGTTTGGCCAATAATAGAAGTACCTCTTTCTTAAACGCCAGTTTATAGAATTGAATTTATTTCTGAGTTTACCTTCCACAATAACACTGTCTTTCTGAAATTTTGATCTTCTCTTTTCTCACCAAGAACCGTAATATTCTGAATAACCAAAATGGTATTTGCACTTTACCTATAGGAAGATTCTGTATATCCTCATTTCAGACTTTGCCGTAACCTCTGTCTAACCTTGGGAAAGTCACCCGGTTTACTGCAGCCTCAATGTTCTCATTTCTCTAGTAGGGATAATAGGGTTGAGTACTAAATGACATGATGGACACAAAACTCTGAATGTAACTAATGCAACATACCAAGTGTTCAGGAAATGATATTTATTATCAAATATTATTAAAAACAATGCATTCTTAGTGTTTCATGTATTTAATAACACACTGTAGAATAAATGTAATAAATTTTAAAGGTAAGAGGGCTATTATAGGTGGACAATTTAGCACCAGTGGGAAGTAACAACTGATTGTGTGAATAGAAGAAAGAAGACAGCAGCTATAAAATTAGATACAAAAGCAACAATTGTGCAATAGTTATAGCTATGTAGTGTAGGATCAAAAGAGCTTTCCACCTCTTTATAATTTCTTCCAGCTGGATGAATGTACAGCCTAATACAACAATTGATGTTCATAATAGTGACTTCTTTGAGTCATCAGGAAAAGATTAAATTATGAGAAATGCACTCCATTTAAGAAGGCAGTGGAGTTGGAGGACAATTTAGAAAGATTTTCCTTTAAAATAGTACCTGCTTTACTTATGGCTCTATAAACCCTCAGCTTTTGTAAAAATCCCTGCTGTTGCATATGACTGAGATTTTAAAGGGCTGGAAACCAGGCTAGACCTCAACTGCAGTGCTGGGGTAAGAATGGCTGTGCCATTAGACAAGGCATGTTCTTTATGCTTTTCAGATGATGTTATGTTCTGGAGGGTTCATCTCTGTCTCCATCCACAAAGCAGCTGAGCTAAAGGGAAGAAGGGCTGAGTGGCCCTTGCTGTACTGACAGTGCCAGACTGGATCTAAGTACATGTTTTACTCTGGACTTAAGCAGGACTTAAGAGCCTTTTGACTCCTTGTCAGGGGTCAGGTTTGCCCCTGCCCCTCACGTCTTCCTGCCTGCTCTGCAAGGAAGGCAGTGTTGTCTAGTGGTTAAGAGTGTGGGTTTTGAGATCTACCAGTTAGGGATGCTTTGGATTGTCAGTGACTGAAACCCAACTCAGACTGGCTTAAACAATAAGGCAGTGTGTGGGCCCATATAACTGAAAGTCCAGAGGATTCAGGGTTGTCTGTCCAGTGGCTTCCGTTCGGTTGCCTGGTGACTCTCTTGGCTTTGCCTTCCTCTGTGTTTTGGTTTCATCCTCGGGCTGGTAGTAGTGAGATGTCTACAGCCGTGCTGGATCCCACAGCTGCATGTGACATCTAGAGGCTTATTCTTGGAGGAAGTAAATTCTAAGAGCCTCCAACAGACTTTTCCTTATTTCTTTCTGGCCTGTATTGGGTCAGCCGCTCATTTTGGAGGCAATCTCTGAAACTGGAGTAATGATGAATATTGGATATCTTAGGCTAAGTCCCTGAGACAGTCATTGCCAAGAGGGATGGGATTATAATGATTGCTTTAGACAAATCGTGATTTATCTCTAGTGTTGGAGTCAAACTACCTAGATCACAACAGCTGCTCTGCTGTGGGTGAATAGGTGTCAAAGATAACGCAGTATTCTCTCTAGAGTCAAACAGACTTGTTCTCAGGCTTTAGCTCTGCCATTTACTAGCTGCAGGCCCCAGCCTAACATTTGTGGGGCTTGAGGGAAGAATCCAAGTGATGGCTCACATATGCTATGTGGACACATTTTTAAAAGTTATAAATCAAGCCAATTGTTTCTATCCTGACAAATATACCTTTATAATGATCTGGCAGGTCATGTTTGAATTTGAATACTTGGATACCTCAGAGTTCTGCGTACAACATGGTTACATAAGGAGAGTGGGACCCAGGCTTGCATTCTGTGTCTGTAGCTTTCCCCTGCCTCTGTCTCACACTACAAAGTGTTGACATGCCAGCTGACAAGTCCAGGCTATGTCTTTCCTACCCAGAAAGCCACCCCTTGTCCACCCCTTGGGCATAGACTTGTGAGCATGTGGCACCTGCTCTAAAGTCATCTCTAGGGAGGGATTTGGGGAAGAGGCCCACAGAGGCTGTGGAGATGAACTTAGGGCAGTTTGGCAGGGAATTCTGAGCTAATCAGAGCATGTCTAGAAAGGGAATGCAGGATTCTTGGTTAATACATTTCCTTGACCTTATGGACTATTGTACCCACAGAGAGGAGTACAGGGAGGACTCTGGCCTTTCAAAACTCAAACCCAGGGTAAAGGTTTCTCTCTCTGGTATCAGGACAATTCTGATGAACTATAAAGACCACGGCAAGTGACAATTCTGCTGAGACTCGGTTTTCTTCTGTAAAGGGGGTTAATACCCCTGATACCCAGTTCACCAAGTTGTGAAGGTTAAGTGAGGTGAGGTATGCCAAGTACTCACAAAAGGCCAGCTACTTTTAGTGTCTTTGGGCACCCAGTGCACAGGTGTTCCCTGGCTCTGATGCTCACTTATGCAAAGACCTTGGGCAAGCCACTCCATCTCCCCAAACCTTACTTCCTCATCTTTGGATGGTGATGCTGAATTAGGATGTAAATGGGAGGGAACATAAAATAACAGCAGCACAGCCTGTGCAGTGGTCGTGACTGTCAGGAAACTTCTGTGTTCCTGATGAGATAAAGTAGAGGTTCTGGATCACTAAGGCCCTCCATAATTTTCCAGGTAAAATCTGCTTCTGACTAGATAATATGTTTGTACCATAGAGAAAGTCCATTTACTAAACCAGAAGGAAATCTTTCACAAATTATCCCCTGTTTCCCCCCTACTTCAAAGTATTGCCTCTGTGTCCCACCTCTTACCCATGGCAGTCTGAGAAAGTTAAAGTTGTTTTTCCTAGATTTTATTTCAGCAAAATTATCCCCATAGCAATAATTAACAATGGCATTAGAGACAATAGAAAACTGTTAATGGTGAAAACCACCCCCATGTGGTGTGGTAACTAGGCTGTTGACTTTTTCAAAAAAGGCAACATCAGTGTTGAATTGGAGTTCCAACTAACACAAGATCAGAACCACAGGGGATTGTAAGTAAAATCTGGGTTGGCCTCCTTTGTGTTCTGTTCTAACAGAGCTGTTAGTGATAAGTGGTTGCTTATTTGGCTCAACATATTTTGTTACAACATAAAAAAGGAAGTTATTTAATTAGTACTATTGAGTAAATCAATATATCTGCCTTTATGTATTTAATAACAAGCTATTTCAGGAGGATTTCGAGTATGCGGAGATAATAAAATTATTGTGCTGAGGACTAACACTATCAAAGCAGAAGCATGGGATCAGACACAAACACATGCGTGTGCATACACGCACACACACACCCCATTAATTTAAGATGTGTTTATGTGATATTAGTGTTCTTTGGTAAACAATGTCTGTTTTATCTTGGAGATAACAAGTATTTTTAGTTATAGTACACAGAGGAAAGGCAACTAAGTATCTTGGGACTGAATTAGGGATGGTAAGTTTTAAAAATTGAAGTTCTAAGTTTTAAGTCCTTGAAACTATTTGGTAACTTCAAATTTCTCACAGGTTTTGAATTTGAATGTAGGAACTGGAATTGATTGTGTATGAAAAGAAAAACATGCAGGGCACCTGGGTGGCTCAGTCAGTTAAGCATCTGAGTTGGGGCTCCGGTCATAATCTTGCAGTTTGGTTCCTGGGTTCCACCCCCACATGGGGGCTGGGGCTCTCTCTTTCCCTCTCTTTCTCTGTGCTCCTCGTCCACTTGTGCTCTCTCACTCTCTTTCTCAAAAGTTAATAAAAAAAAACTTAAAAGAAAGAAATACATACCTTTAATTAAGACAGCATTATTTTCACAGTGGCAGCTGTATTGCTGAAATTATGAATGGAAGGAAAGACATGTAACAAAAGAAATAAGATGAATCTTTTCTCTAACCTGTGCCTGTACTCATTTATATTAGTCCTTTACAAAGAGTCATTTTTAAGCTGTAATTGGAAGACTCTCTTACTTTGTTCTATGACTATTTTTTAGAGTTAAAAAAAGCAAAATTCGAGTCAGAACCAGGATGTCCCTTGTTTTTTCTCTCTCTCCCCTGAAGTATTTGTTTTTTGTATCTTAGGTATGGGTAAATAGCTATGTCTTTTAGATCAAATGGAAAGTTTAGGATTGCTGTCAGAGATAACAAAATGAATGTAGGATCATGAATATAGAATCTCATTAAATAATGTCTCTGAGTTTCCCACAGTGTCAGATGAGCCTTTGATTGAAAAGTGGCAAGATGTAGTATCACCCAAAGAGTTCAAGTTTTTCTTTTTTCTTTTTCAAGTTTTTGAATAGAACAAATACAGATGCCATAAATATCAATTATTTTAACTGGAATTAAAATAAAAATTTAAAAAGCCAAAGAAACCTGATTCTGAATTTGAGATGATTTTTCTTAATAAAATATGTTTGTAGAACAAATGAGTCATACTGTTAATTAGTAGGATGAGAAGTAAGTAGGGCCAACACTTGGTCTCCATGGTGTGCGGTGGAGAATGTGTATGTAGCCCTTGAGCGGGAGCTATAGGTACACTCCAGAAGTATTTTAAACTTCGTTTTCTGGGAAGCCTCTTCTTTGGCTTCTGTGGGGCTCTTCAGACATTGTTTACACAGAGGGTCACCTTTCTGGAAATCCATGGGATACGCTGATGAATGAGTCACAGAAGCAATTAGCTTTGTAATACTGAGAATTATTGGCAAGAGTCCACATATTTTCTAAGATACAAGAGGAATGACAAGAATGAAATTAGCTTATGCTTGCTTGCTCAGAGGAGTTTTTACCTCCACAAAACTTGTCTCTTATTATAGATACACTCTGAGAAGCGATGTGGGGCAGTTTGTGGTGCCTTTCTTCTGCTTGACCTAAGAGGATTTTGATTAAGAATTTCTCTGAACCAAAGAATAAGAACTCATGAATCTTGGCTAACAGTATTAATAAGCCCTTCCACTATGTTTAATCAATGAGAAATGTCACTATGCTCATTTCCATACATTATGACATCAGATGCCTTCTGAAACTAATTTGTTGATGGAATAAAGTATAATTTTTGTACTTAAACTATTTCACAAAATATACAGAAAGCATGTATCCTAGGATAGTCCTCTGAATTTTCCTCAGCCAGCTGACAATTTTGAACTCAAGATTAATTTGTCTGGAAACATGAAAGTTTTATCTGCAGCAAAACTTCGCTGAAATTGTGTCTGAAAAGAGTGTTATTGAAAGAACCCATTATCTCTATTTAGAGTTTAAAAAATACAATCTAACTTTCATTTAAGAACTTTTAGTCAACACTCTTAAAAGTGTCCTTTCCATAAATGACCCTATCATTTGCCAAATAGTTGCCATTTGTAGATCAATAGAAGTCCACAGAGGTTAAGTGACTTGTCAGAATAACCCAGCAAGTGGCAGAATCAGAAGAAGATTCGAAGCTTTTAATTTCTAGTCTTTTGCTCTAAGACAATTAGCTAGTTCTCCCCTGAGTTTTAGCACACGAAAAGTTACATGGAGCTTCCAGATGTACTTTGTGAAAGGGACACTTGTCTAGCTTGGATGAATCTGTGCTTTTTTTTTTTTTTAATAGTATTTATTACAGAAAATTTCTAGTTTGGGCTAAACTATTTATGTTACTCTTTATCTAAGAAGGAATAGAAAACTCAGCTGAGGAAAGGTGAATGAAATACATCTGTAAAGTTGATTTTCTGAATGAGAGAAAAAAGTGAAAGCTAAAACAAACTTAGGTGACTTTTTAAAAACCTGGCTCTCAGAACATTGTGCCAGTGTACCTGTTTATTCATTTGATGCGTAAGTTTTTTCTTGAGAGTATCTCACATCAGTGTATATAATTAGACTTGTACTTAAAATTCTAGTCCATTTGAAGAATTTGTAGAGTTAGCCTACCATTTTGGAGAGAATGTTTATATTAATTATTCTGTACCCATTTCTCTTTGTGAAAAATCCTTCTCTGCTTTTAGGCTAAAATAAGTAACAAGAAGCTGAGGATTGTAGCTAATTGTCTAGAACACAGGATTAGAAATCCAATTCTGACAGAAGCCAAATGAGTTACACTGAATTTGGCACAGGGTGTAAAAGGAACTGGTCTCTGTTAATGACATGTTCTTGTTCACAAGCAGGTGTTTGCCCAAGGGGAGTATACTTGCACTTCTTTGTAAATGTTACGGAAGAGTGGTTCACTGGAATAGGTGAACATTTCTCAATTTCACACCCAGGATATGTCATGGTGATTCTTCTAGTGCTCTGGGTTCAGTGGGCTTTTGCTAGGAGTAGAAGAGATAGGATTCCAGAAACTATTTGGTGTTTCTGACTTTAAGGGGAGGCTGTTGTCCCTGTCCTTAATTAGACTGCTTCTCAACCCAGTGTCTTTGAAAGGCAGCATTTGTGAAGTGTGTCAAGTGCTAGGGTTTTTCCCTTTTCTGCCAGGAGGCTTTTTGGACGCAGTGGGAATGGAATTAGGGGATCAGGAGTACAGTGCTAAAATAGTTGTTAGAAAGGCCTCATTGTTGATTGCTGAGGGGGAAAGAAGAGAAAAGTTCAAGAAATGAAAAGCAGCTCCTTTCCCCCTTGAGATCTCTCTTTCCGTTGCTGTATGGCTCTTTACACCAGCCAGCATCTCTCAGCATTGTTCTAGCAGTTTGTTTAACTATCAACTTTTATTTAATTCATCCTTTTGGAAGTTTCTCTAGAGCAGTGGTTCTGAATGCTACTGGCATTCAGAGGGTAGAGACCAGGGAAGCCACTAAACTTCCTACACTGCATAGGACAGCCCCAACTCAAGCAGGGGGCCCAAGGTGTCAATAGTACTCACATTGAGAAACTCTGCTCTAGATGAAGAAATTAAAAGACTTTTGAAAGGACTGGCCTGTCTTTGCAAATTTATAGCCGGTTTGTACAAGTAGTTGTTCAAAATATCCCACTCCAGGTAGTGTAGGCACTGAGTTGTTTTGTTTTTGTTTTGAGCACTTCCTTACTTCCTGGTACTATGAGACACTCCAGGCTCATCTTCTCTATTTCCTGCCCCAGCCCTAGAATCAGCTCTTTCCGCAGGGAAGCCTGGTTCTTTTGTGGGAGAGTAGTATTAGAAGCCACGGTCTGGCTGCTGGGTATGCTCACTGACATGGAGTTTTCAACTCCATAATCTAAACTTGGTTTGTTCATTAGATCATTTTTTAAATCTTGGTCTTTACCATATACACGCATTTACTTTAAAAATATTTTTCTGATGTTTGAGCTTATATGGAACATTCAGATTACCCAAGTAATACTGAAATTTGAAATAACATTTTTATAAATGAATGAAATCTCTAATAATGTGATTTGTAAACTTTATTTCTTCTTTTATAACATAGTGATGGTATTTGAGACCATTCTTGCCTTAAGTCAATTTTTGTTATTAAGCATGTACCACACGTAGTTTTATTTCATGTTTCCCTATAGCAGGAAGGTGCTTAGTCCTGCCCTGTTAACATACAGATAAGATATTCTTGTTTTTAAAGTTTATTTATTTATTTTTGAGAGAACAAGTAGGGGAGGGGCAGAGGAAGGGTGGGAGATAGAATCCCAAGCAGGCTCTGCACTGTCAGCACAGAGCCCAGTGCAGGGTTTAAACTCACAACTGAGATCATGACCTGAGCTGAAATCAAGTGTCGGATGTTTAACCAACTGAGGCACCCAGGCATCTCTGTTCAAGATATTCTTAAAACTTTCTTCACGTTAAGAATCTGTTTGAGATCACTTTAAAACTTAGAGTTCTCCATGTTTATATTTTTCCGAACAGTATTGTCCTTTGTGTCATCCGCTGGTTTGGTAATATACCATTATTAAAAAAGAACTTATTGAGGTGAAGTTCACATAACATAAAATCAACCATTTTAAAGTGAACAATTCATTGGCATTTATTACATTTACAGCGTTGTTTAATAATCACTTCTATTTAGTCCCCTAAAATTTCTATCACCCCAAGGGAAACCCCTTACCCGTTAAGCCATTTCTCCAATTGCCCCTTTCCCCTAGCTCCTGGCAACCACCAATCTGAGTTCTGCCTCTATGGATTTATTTATTCTGGATATTTCATATAAATGTAATCCTATAGCTTGTGACATTTTCTGGCTGGCTTCTTTCACTTAGCATAAAGTTTTGGAGGTTTATCCACATTGTAGCATGTATCAGTACTTCATTCCTTTTTATGGCTGAATAAAATATTCCATTGTGTGGATATATCAATTTGTTGATTCATTCATTTGTTAATGGATATTTGAGCTGTTTCCACCTTTCGACTACTGTGAATAATGTTGGTGTGAACATGTGTGTGTATTTGTTTGAGTACCTGTTTTTAGTTCTTTTGGGCATATACTTTGGAAAGGGATTGTGGGATTATATGATAATTCTATGTTTAATTTTTGAGGAACTATTAAACTGTTTTCTACAGTAGGGGAATAATTTTAAAAAATTATTCTTAACTTTATGTCTGTTACCTAAATCAAAATAGTTTGGAAGCATACTCTCTTTAGTGCTTTGATTTTATTAAAAAATAGATTATTCTATAACATGTCCATTGTTTTTTACACTTAAAAAAACATGTTTGGATAATTCCCATGTTCCTCTCAGGAGAGTTTGTAAGACTCTCAGAAAGAGTGGGGGCTTAATTCGTCTTCTGCTCTAAGACAATTAACCAGCTCTCCCCAGAGCTTTGCATAACCAATTTAAATGTTCAGACACAGAATCTGCTTTCCGTATGATTTGATAAAAAACAAAACAAAAACAAGCAAAAAATTTTACTGGGTGTTCAATAACCTTTTATATAGTATACTTAAAGAGATTGTAAATATTTCATTCACTCTGAATAGGAAAAAAAAGACATCAGCACTTTAAGACGTACCTATCCATGAAATAAAATGCTGGTTTCTCCTTTGTCATTTTGTTGGAGTTGTTTTTTTTTTTTTTTTAATGTTTGCTTATTTTTGAGAGAGAGGGAGAATGTGAGCAGGGAAGGGGCAGAGAGAGAGGGAGACACAGAATCCAAAGGAGGCTCCAGGCCCTGATCTGTCAGCACACAGCCCGACTCGGAGCTCAAACTCACGAACCATGAGATCATGACCTGAACCAAAGTCTGACGCTTAACTGACTGAGCCACCCAGGTGCCCCTATGTTGTGGGAGTTTTAAAGATTGGCCTAAGAAAGATATTCTTTTGCACTGGACTCTTGTAACTTCACACAGCATTAGTCCTTACCAAGTGGATTCAGATATAGTGCCTGCGTTCTGTGGTATTTACTGTTAGCAGCTGATACTTTGTATTGTTTTCTAAGTTCTTCATTTATATGAGCTTTATATTTCCAAAGACACAGAAAAGGAGTCAGAGATCCTATCTATATTAGCTTTCTGATATCCTTAAATGAGTCAACAGGGTACTGGTTTATTACAGATGTTTACAGTACTTTACTTGCTGAACTGAATTGATGGTGAATTCTCCAGACAGGAGACCTCATGAATGCAGGAAGTGTGTTTGTCTGGTTCATGGGGATATTGCCAGCACCTAACACTCATAATAAATAATAAATATTTACTGAATGAGTGAACAAACTCTAATGTGTAACGCTAAGTATTTTCTGAGTACTGGTGGAGGCCAGTTTTCTGAAGCTGATTGTTCTCATATCAAAGGTCATTTTAATTTTAATCCTATATTTGGTATCTATGATATTTAAACATGAAGATATGTAATTTTTCCTTGGGTTAGGTACATCATGTTAATTGTTAAGTAATAAAAATCAATCTAAATTAAAAACCTTCACTCTAGTTTGATTACACAAGAACATTTTATTGGGATAATACTTGGTTCATTTGTTTGCCTCTCCTATTGTGAAATGTTTCCATTCTATTTAATATATAAAATATTCCATATTCGTATTCATAATCATGGCTGTGTTTTATGTCCCAGGTGTATTTTGTGTTTATATTTGAAGTCAATCAAAGCTCTTTTTGCAATCATTTCCTTGATTAAATAAATGTATGAAGTTTTTGACAAAAAAATATGTGTCGTTATAGGAGGTGGAGCCATATAATACTCCTTGAGGGTTGGCATTGGGAGATGGTCCATAGTAAATTTAACTCTAAGTTGCCGCAATTATTAGTTACTAGAAATATTCCCCTATGGAGAACACACTTACCTGAAAACACCATGGGCTGACAGTAAAAACTATTACAGGATATTGACTTGGGAAAGCAGTTTAATTTGAAACTACGAAAGTTTGAAGTGTTCACATTATTTCTGGCAGTGACAAAAAGTGATGAGTTCAACTTGCTTTTAACTGAACTTTAAAAGAAAATCTGTGCTTAGGCATATACTTATGGAAAAACATTTAAAGATTCTAAGTGGGTTCTTTAAAACCTACTTCACACAAATGAAGATATTACTTGGAACAAGCCAGAATGAGGATACCTAGAAAAAGTGAAAGAATATATCTGGAATGGCAGCTCTTCCATAATGGAATTGCTCTTCTGGATTTGGCTCAAGAAACACCCATGAAACCCCTGATCTGTCCACTTTAAAAAAATGTTTTTTATTAGGAAACATTTAAAGAAAGTCTGAGTGAGTAGATCAACTACAAAAACTACATTTTGCATGTTAACCTTTTTAGAACTTATAACTATAAGGCCAAGCCAGGAGAAAATGGGTGATAGAAGGGTGTGTGCTTGTGTGTGATGAACAAAATAGAAGGCCTGGGCCAACCCTAGCCTGGGGAATCCAGAGGGTCTGCATAAAAAGTAATGGATTTATATTTTGTTAGGATTTACCAAGATCTTTTCTTTTCTTTTCTTTTCTTTTCTTTTCTTTTCTTTTCTTTTCTTTTCTCTTTTCTTTTCTTTTCTCTTCCTTTCCTTTCCTTTCCTTTCCTTTCCTTTCCTTTCCTTTCCTTTCCTTTCCTTTCCTTTCCTCTTTTCTCATCTATCTATCTATCATCATTCTTTTAAAGAATTTGTCAAGATTTCTTAAAGAAAGTGGTGTGCCCAGGCTTTCCTTGTGTTTAGTTGTCTGTGGCCTGAGGATTGAGGTTATGTTGTTTAGCTGAACAGACAATTAATTGAGAAGACAAAATCAAACCAAACTGGTTGCTTGGAGTCATGTAGTCCAAAACACAGATGTGCAAAGGCTTAGGTTTTCCCATTGCAACCAATTGTGCTGGACTTGTAGGTATGGAAGTCAAATAGCAAAGGGAATTTCTGCATTAACTTTCAGAGGTGGGAATGCCTATATCTTGCTTTGTAGATCTAGTTTCAATTAGGGTCCATATGAAAGAAAAAAATTATTGTATTGTTTGGAACAGTGAATGAAGTAGGCGGTGAAGTATTTCCTTGTTACCATGATACCTTCCAGTTCTAAAAATTCTGAGATTCTAAACTGTGAGTTTATACAGTATCTCTGGGAACCATGATGTCCTCTTACCATTGCCCTTAATCTTTTATTTTTGTTTGAAATGAAGTTAGTCAAATTCCTCTACACTGGAACAAATTTCAGCTTGTGAAGTGGGCTGTTGCAACCAGAGGTAAACAAAGTTAAAGTAATGGTTTTCAGGTATTTTAGGCTTTTGAGCTATTCTGTGTTAGCTAATCAGAAAAGCTCAATGTATATAGATTGATATCTATCAAATATTATACAAATGTAAAGATGCTCAATTCACTTATGGAGAAATTAAACTTAAAATTTTAAGTTTGATCTTTCTGTAGATACAGTGCTCTCTGAAATTCTGAATTGACATTTCTGTTTTATGAAAGTGTATGAAAGTTTTACTTTTTATTACTTTGTTTAATGTTTATTTACGTATTTTGAGAGAGAAAGTGAGAGAGAGTGCATGTGAGAGGGGGAGGGGCAGACAGAGTGGGAGCACAAAGCCCAATGCTAGGCTTGATCCCATGAACCCAGAGATCATGACCTGGGCTAAAATCAAGAGTCTGACGCTTAACTGACTGAGCCACCCAGGCATCCCTGAAAATTTTACTTTTAAATTATGTAATCTTTTTCTAGATGTATCTATTGCCTGTGGTTCAATGGCCATAAGATAAATCTTATGGTATAGTATCCTCAAGTATTTTTATATGTGCTAACTTTAAAGTATGCTTCATGCTTTTATTTATTTTTAAAGTATATATTTATTTATTTATTTGTTTATTTTCATAGGGAGAGGGAGTGTGAGTGGGGGAAGGGAGGAGAGAGAGGGAGAGAGATAGAATTCCAAGCAGGCTCTGTGTTGTCAGCACAGAGCCTGACAGCAAGGCTCAATCTCACGAACCGCAAGACCACCACCTGAGCCGAAATCAAGAGTCGGATGCTTAACTGAACCACCCAGGCACCCCTGCTTCATGCTTTTATTTATTTATTTTTTTTTTTAATTTTTTTTTTTCAACGTTTATTTATTTTTGGGACAGAGAGAGACAGAGCATGAACGGGGGAGGGGCAGAGAGAGAGGGAGACACAGAATCGGAAACAGGCTCCAGGCTCCGAGCCATCAGCCCAGAGCCTGACGCGGGGCTCGAACTCACGGACCATGAGATCGTGACCTGGCTGAAGTCGGACGCTTAACCGACTGCGCCACCCAGGCGCCCCTGCTTCATGCTTTTAAATGACTATTGTTGTTATCTTGTTAAATTAAAATTATACTCCATCTATAATATATCCAAATTATATTATATGTATATATATCCAATATATAATATATATATTATATCCAATATATATACATATATTATATTGTATAATATATCATGGGACTCATTCTATAAATTTTGCTATCTGCTTTGGCTAATAGAATTGCTTAAAAGCCTAAAATACTTGAAAAACATGATTTAACTTTACATAGAGGGAGACATCATTATCAGAAAAGCTAAGTCAAGATGAAACAAAAATAAGCCTCATGAAAATGAGGGACTTTTTTTTTTGACAGTGTAGATGAGATTTCAGATTTATTTCTTGCTTTTCCATGTACTCTCTGATTCAGTTTCCTCTTCTGTGAAAGAATAATAATAATAATCTATGTCGTTCATAGTACATAGGATGAAAATAATAAATATGTAGTGGGTATGAAACTATAAAACTTCTTTACAGTTATGTAAAGACTTTTTTTTTGGAAGGGTGAGGAGTAGTTTTCATGAACTTAAGTTTTTCCTCAGAACTTTTAAAGGTCTCCATTTAAATGATCCAATTGAAAATATGATAGCAGCTGGATAATAATAATTTTTTCTGCATTGGAGTACAGAAAGATACATTAGTATTTTTAAAATTATTTTGAGGGGCGCCTGGGTGGCGCAGTCGGTTAAGCGTCCGACTTCAGCCAGGTCACGATCTCGCGGTCCGTGAGTTCGAGCCCCGCGTCGGGCTCTGGGCTGATGGCTCAGAGCCTGGAGCCTGTTTCCGATTCTGTGTCTCCCTCTCTCTCTGCCCCTCCCCCGTTCATGCTCTGTCTCTCTCTGTCCCAAGAAAAAAAAAAATTAAAAAAAAAATTATTTTGATAGATTGTAAATATGGAGTGCTAGTGATTTCCTCCTCCATTTTTATACTACATATTCCATCAATATTTCATTATATATGGCATATTCACCCAGTTCTTGTTTAATTTTATTTAATTTGGACAATGAGTTCATTACATGGCTGTTATTATCACTATTTACAGTGAGGAAACGTAGGCTTACAAACTCATTCTTTCTATTACTTTCTCTACCAACCCCAGGTTCCATGATGGTATGTGTCACTGATCAGGCTTTACAGTCTAATTGTTAATTATGTTGTTCTTTTAGAACCTGCCAAAAGCCAGTTCTCCCATAAAAGCCACAGCTCCTGTGTGTTTCTCAGTTATTTGGTGGCAGCTTTATATAGAGATAGGGACCTTATTACCTGTAGTTTTATTTCAGAGATAAGCCTTCAGAAAGGCTGAGTCTGTATGGAAAAAAGTAAGTATGAATGGTTCTGCTTTCTTCAACTTTTTCCCATTAATCCTTCCATTCATTTCATGATCCTTATTAAAACCATTCCCAAAGCAATTCTCACTGGGGAGGGGCACTGTGAACAGTGCATTTGCAGAGGAAGGCCAGTAGGGGGAAGCATGAGTGGTTTAGTGCTAAAAGTACTTCAGTTTGTAAAGTAAAAGTTACTTCTTTGCCTGTGTCTTACATTGAAAAGACAAGATGGACACACCATAAAAATTAATTTCAGAACATTTTTATTCCATCCAAAATGACTGGTTTTGAATTATAAATCTCTTTCTGGGACCTGTCTGGGGTTGAATTCTGGCCCTCCTCACTAGCTTTGTATCCTGGTGCATGTTGTTGTCTCAGTTTTCTTGTATGTAACATGGGGTAATAATAACCTCACCTCTTAAGATTGATTTGAGGATTGAGTTAATATATATAAAGTACTTAGGGCATGGTACATACACTTAATGTATGCTTAATGAACGTTAGCTATGAATATTATTGTTGTTGTTATGTTCCTGCTTTGTTGCTCATAGTTAACTGGACTAATAACTTTAAAGAATACCTGTTCTAACAATGAAAATAGTGATTTCATTTTGTACTATATTTTATGAAGTATAAAAATAAATCAAGATGATATAAATCAAGGAAGATCATTTAATTAGGAGTCATTGTAGTCTTTTAAAAAACATTTATTTATTTATTTATTTTGAGAGAGAGAGAGAGAGAGCGCACAAGCAGGGGAAGGGAGAGAGGGAGAGAGAGAATCCTAAGCAGAATCTGTATTGTCAGTGCAGAGCCAGACTCGGGGTTCAATCCCATGAACCATGAGATCATGACCTGAGCTGAAATCAAGAGTGAGATGCTTAACCAACTGAGCCACCTGAGGTACCCCAGGAGTAATTATAGTCTTGAAAGACACTAGTTGATTACTGAGTAGAAGAGTAAGAGTCATGACATCACAGTTGAGATCCTTAAAAATACAAAAATGCTAAAAAGAAGGATAAATGGCAGTTGAAGAGAGGTATTTCATAACCAGGAAGAAATGGGCCAGTACCAAGTATTGGTCATATATAAGTCAGAGAGAAAAAGAGGAAAGCCTAGTAGATGCAGACTTGGCCCAGGGAATTTGTCATGGATGTGGGCCTGCTAGGTGCTCTGCTTTAGTGTGGAAAGCTTTGGGTGAGGATGGGGGGTGTTGTAGGCAGAGGTCAAGGGTGGGTTCTGCTCTGGTACAGCTTCCTGGTATCAGAAACGGTGCCACCCCCCGCCAACTGCTCCCTTTCTCCTCCTACCCCATCCCCCACCCCAGTGACCACTGAACTCCTCTTTTTGAGAACCATTCAATGACAACAATTCAAGGGCTTGCAATCATGAAGAGAATATGGGTTACCTTTTTAGTAGGGGTGGAGGCAGTGATTGAAAATGGCCCAAAGACATTTGCTGCAGGCTTCCTTAGAAATGGAGTGTGGGGGATAGGGGATAGTAGAGTAGTCAGGGTACCTCAGTGACACAGTGGTAAAGAGAAAATATGATAGCTCCTGTTATTGGGGAGCTAGGTGAGGAATCAAGTGATAAGAAAGCAAATCAGTTCTTAGGCTGAAATCTAACTATGTTGCCTCACAGAGTTGGCCAAACCCCTGGCTGAAGAATACCATGGTCACCTTAAAAAAGATTTTGTCTGTTACTTTGCTGATGATTGGTCAAGCCTTGGACATAACTGTCTGTGATCTAAGTGTTCAAGTGATTTATTTATATTTATTTATATTTAGGGAAAAACGTAGCCATAGGAAGATACATGTGTTCTTTCACTCTGATGTTATAGAAAACAGTGGGAGGAGGAAGATGAAAAGAGGGAGGTCAGGGAGTAGATAAAACAGTTAGATGGGTGGCTCAGTCTGTTAAGCATCTGACTTTTGATTTCAGCTCTGGTCATGACCTCATGGTTCCTGAGTTTGAGCCCTGCACTGACAGCCAAGCGCCTGCTTGGGTTTCTCTGTCTCCCTCTCTCTCTGTCCCTTCCCCACTCACATGCTCTGTCTCTCTCTCAAAATAAATAAATAAACTTAAAAAAAAAAAGATGTTGCATGATAAAAAGAAAAGGACTCTCCAGCATTAATGGGAGTAGTGTGGACATAGTGAGTCAACTCATGTTCTTTCAAATCCAGATATTTTTCAGTGCTTTTTGAAAGCTGTTATAATAGATCCATTTCACTATGAAGGTTGACCCCATTAAACAGTGATAAATGCTTGAATTCCTCACTTCTGATAGGAATTCAGAGGTCTCCCTTTTGGAGTTTGTATTAATAACCACTTATCATAGTGTAATAAAGTGAATGTGCATTGGCAAATGGTGTCAAACTGATCATTACTCTTTACAGTGATTCATTGGTGGAATCTGAGGCACAAAAGAGAGACTAATGAATGTACTGTTTTCAAAACAAGCTCTCTTTTCCCAGGTAGGGGAGAAAAAACAATATGAGCTACAATTTATGGCATCCCAGACAAGGGTCTACCTCATATAGCTTTCATTTGGTTCAGACCTGTAGAATGGTCAGTATAGTCAGTCTGTACAGACATCACTGCATGTTTTTGGATAACAAGATCTTGGACTTGATCTTAAGGTCTGCTTTTCCAATTGACATCAATTTTATTTGGCTAAATATCTTGGATATGCATTATATCATAAAGTCCTGTCTCTTTACAGACAGAAGGCATATCATTACCATATTAAATAATATAGCAGTTGATAAGAGGGAAGAAGATGTTTCTCACCTAAGATGTAACATGAACTGGTTGACAAAATGGGAAAGTATCTGCAGAGTTAAATGAACTACAAAAATGTGAAGTCTTTTTGAAAGTTTGCAAAACCAAGCAAAGCCAAAACAGTAACTTTTGGACCAGGCACCTTACCCCACAACTTTCCCAGCTGTTACAAAAGGCTAAAGAAAAGAATAAAGCTGCTGGGCCCTTTTTGCTGCCGGAAAGCATGTAACCCAGGTTTATGACTTACAGCACCCTACTATTTTTTGCTTCTACTTTTCTTCATTGTGTGCCCTTGAATGAATCAGCTGGCTATGTTGTCTTGATCTTCTTACAGTATTATCTTTTTTTTTTCTCAAGAGTATATACTTGGGAGCATATTTAAGGAGACTTTAATTACCATAACTAGCAAGATGTTGATGTTTTAGATTGGATTAATTCTGAGAGAGCTTTTGTTGAATGTAAGCTCCTTGAGGGTAGAGGCCATGTCACCTTCGTTTTTGGAATCGAGGATCTGGCACAATGCCTGGGGCCATGATGGACCCTACAGAAATGCTTATTTCCCTGAACTAAACTGTGTTATTATTTTGCCTTTTCATAACAATATAGAATTACATGAATTCCCCCCCCCCCCCCAGAATTTCACATTCATTTTTGTATTAGGTTTCTAGATTTTTGTAAACATTGCATACCAGCAATCCTTTTTCTCAGATAAATGATTTGATACAGGTCACTCAACTAATTGTTTATATACTAGCCAATTAGAACCTAGACTTAAAACAAACTTTCAAAAAATATTCAATTTATTTTTGAGACAAGGAGAGAAACAGAGCATGAGGTGGGGAGGAAGAGAGAGAGATGGAGACATAGAATCTGAAGCAGGCTACAGGCTCTGAGCTGTTAGCCCAGAGCCCAACGTGGGGCTCGATCTCATGAACTGTGAGATCATGACCTGAGCTGAAGGTAGACGCTTAACTGACTGAGCCACACAGGTGCCCAGAACCTAGATTAAAAAAAAAAAAAAAAATCGTGTCCAGACCTCCTAAAAGACACTACTTTTCTACTGATAAGCTTTCTCCATAATCTGCTAATGTGAATTCCATTTCTTACCTTTGCTTTTGTACCAATCCTATTTATTTCTCTTCTGTAGGTCATCTCTAGTTTTTTTTTTTTTCATGAAAATAGCATGATTTTTTTCCTCTTCTGATATGTATGATGCCAGTGCTCTGTGAGGAATCACCTCTTTTTAGAATCACTATTCAAAAGATATTGGACTTCTGTCTTAGCATGACAAGCCTTAGATGATGTAAAGCCAAGGGGGGCAGAAAATAGCAACAAGTATATGCTTAGGTTGTCATCCTTTAATTAGTTTTCAATGTAATATCTTCACATGTGGAATAAGCTGAGATATTTAGCTGGTATCATTAAAAAAATGTTTTGTTTTGTTTTTAGCATCAATTCAGGCACCTTTTTGTTGCCTAGTGGCTAGTTATCTCATCATTAACTTATCCAAACTTCTTGTTTCTCCTGTTTCATCCTCCTTTGACCTGATGTTTAAATGGATAGTCCTATTAGACAAGGGAAGAAAGACAAAAGTGATGGTCTTTCATTTATTCTACAATTGTTACCTATTTGTTTATATAGAAGTTGGTGGAGATGAAGTTTTAAAAGAGTTGGCCAAAATAAGATGTTGGAATTGATGTTGGATTTATCAACAGCATTTCTGTTTTTAGCATAAAAGATGGCAAATTGTGTACTGAATCAGAGAACCGTTAAGACTCTGAACTCCTGGAGTGTTGGGTTTCAGGCTTGTGTCCCTTGTTATACATCTAGCCCATAAATAGGTACTCACTAACTGCTGTGGAGCCATTGTCCAACTACAGCTAGAAAGGAGCTTAGAGATGCGGAAACCAACATCCAGGAAATTCAAGGGCGTTCTCATTAGTAGCACAAGTAGGACTGGTCCCAGGTCTCCTTACCTTCCGTCCACTGTGCCTTCCACCACACCAGATTGCCAGAGGCAATGGCAGAGCTAGCTGTGGAGAGCCCCACAGCCAAGCTGGAGACTGTGCCCAGGGACAGGAAATCGGAGGCAGCTGGGGTGAGATGGGTGTCTTGCCAAATTTGCAAATGTTCGTTGTCAGCAAACCAGAGCTACAGAACTGTTTTAGAAAATTTCCAGTTAAAGTGGAATTTCAAAACCATGAACTGCCACCAGGTCAGTGAAGTTGATTTTATGGTAAGCCAGGGCTCTGCACAGCTGGTCGAGTAGACTGGTAATGGTGGCTCACGCTGGGGACTTCCGTCAGGCTAGATTGCTTCTGACCACAAGTGCCTAAAATCATCCACTCCCAGGGATTGTTCCCTAGTCATTTCTCAGGACAAAAACTCATTTTATTCTCCAAGGACTTTTGACTCACAGAGTAACTTCTGCAGACATTTATCCATTTAATTTGTCTGTAGGCTCTGAGAATTAGTGAATTAAATAAGAGGGTGTAAGAGCAATTGCTCAATGATAAATAATGAGTTGTATGAAGATTTTATATTTTTAGTCCCTCAGAAGCAATAAGCATATCTAAAATGCTCTAAGGTTGTCCAGGTGAGTTTATTAAGTTTTGAGAGAAAAGAAATAGATGAAGAGCAGATGAGAATCTTGGATGAAGGCCTAGTCCTTGATCATGGAGAATTTTATTTATTTTTTGATATTTAGAGTGGATAATAGCAAAGCAAAATTCATAAGGAGGATCATTTTCCAGAAAAAATGTAGCACTGATTTCTTATGCAATACTTGAGAAAATATCTCCCAGAGAAGATTCTGGATCTAATTCTAGTAAATGGGCCAAATGTAATAAGTAAGCTTGAAGCTGGGTGACCTCTCAGATCTAATAAGATGAGGGCATGATGTTAAATAACCTGGGGGTTGGCTAGTATTTACGGACATACTGTCCCTAGCAGGTCTGGCATTAGTTAACTGCTTGCGAGGTTCTTTAGCAAAGAGGTGATTGCAGGGTGCATGGACAAGCAGAGTTTGTAGTTGAAGTTAATGGAATAGTTAATGTGTGAACCTGTTTGGGCCAAACAGCCTCTACTTATCCTGTGACCCCTTAGGTCCTAATGTGCAGTAGCATTAGCCCCATCCTCTTAACCACCCTTGCTCTTCTCTTCTGGTGAATATATAAATGTTATTGTTTATGGAAATCACCACATGATAAATATTATCAATAGGCCCATAACCATGTAAGAAATTGCTTTTCCAGTTGGTCCAACATGTAATGAAATGCTTCATCCTAGATCTTTTCTTCATGATGACTTGATGGGGTATTGGCTGATTCCATAGGGTTTTGGACTCTATAAGCCCAGGCTCTAATTTTGTTGTGTGGACCCTAGATGGCTTTGTTAAGCTCCAGCTCTGGCATGGACACTTATTTGTACTTGGGAAGACTTTCATGAAATTGGGACCATCCTTATCAGTCTTGAAAGGTGAGATCTTCCTCTATCAGGTGTACAATGAGAAATTAATGAAGATAAATCTCCCAAGTACAGTGACCTTTGAGGAAGAGTAGTGTTTGCAGATAAAAAATATCACCTGCAGACTAATGTGTTTTAAATAATTATATTCAAATTAATTTGCAATAGAAGCTTTATAGTAATCTGTATGCAACATTTAAAAATACTAGTTTTCCAAATAGCAGCTTCTAAAATATTTGTATTTGTGTGGTAAGTTACAGTTTCTGTAGTCTTTTCTCACTCATGACGTTGATTCTGACCAGAATGTCTGCTTCTCTTCTGTGTTTCCAGAACACTCTGTAAACGTCTATACTATTATTTCTTGTCTTATAATTCTATATGTGTTTATCATTTTCCCCACCAGATGAAAGCTGCTTGAAGGCAGGGGATTGTGTCTTTTTTGTTTTTGTGTCTTTAGAACCTAGTACAATGCCATTTGCATTATATATTATGTAGATACGTTCTGGGCTTCTTTATATTCTGTGGAAAATGAGGTTCTTTACACTTTGAAGATTTTAAATATCCATTTGGGTTTGGTGCAGCACAAATTTGAATTGATTAAAATCTAACTTGTGGTCTCTTTAGTTGCTGTTGATTTCTTGGAGAAAATGATTGCAAGTAGAATGAGCTTGTGCTGTGTGCTCTCTGTGGTAAACCTTTGATTATATTTCTGCAAATGTGGCCTGTTAGTTTAAATTGCTCTGGTTGGAGTGGAAAAGGAAATAGTTATTCTTCACTATTGTTGGGGGAAAAATTTAATTTGCTTCAAACCAGAATTGTTTTACTTTAGAATTTGTATGGATTATGGGTCCAAACATACATTCAGTAAAGCATAGACTTAAGGTAATTAAAAACTCCTGTGGTTATTTGGGTTCAGCCTTTTTTTTTTCTTTTTCTTTTTTCTTTTTTTTTTTTTGGCTTCCTATCCAGTCTTTTTACCTCTTGATTTAATTTCTTTTTTTTTCTTATTACTCTTGTAATACAGCCTCACTGTGGAAAAAAATTTTAACATCTAGAAATCAGATTCTTTCTGTCTCTCACTTCCCCTATCTTTGGAATATTGTACTTGCCTTGAGCCTGGCTTTCCCTTTGGTTACAAGATGGCTGTGGCAGTTCTGTCTATAACATCCAGACAATGGAATACCCAGTGGCAAAAAAAGACATCCCTTGCTGTTTCTCCAACTTAGAAATAAAGAATCACTGGGTTCTACTCCTGAAACCAATACTACCCTGTATGTTAAGTAACTTGAATTAAATTAAAATAAAAAGGTAGTCAACAAGAGAAAAAACAGAAATAAAGAATGCTTTCCCTAATGTTCCACCTTCATTTCTGCCAACATTTTTCTCCTATCCCATTGATCCTTATAATCTTATACCTTCCTGAGCAGTCCTTCCTAAATCAATAACTGGCAAGACTTACAAAATTACCACAACTGGCTTCAGGGGTTGGCAGACTTTTTGTAGACAGCTAGATAGTAGATATTTTAGGTTTTGCAGTCCATCTGGTCTCTGTCACAATTATTCAGCTCTGCTGTTGTAACAACAATAGACAAAAAGTAAATGAATGGGTATGACTATGTTTCAATAAAAATTTACAGAAACAGGTGGCAGGCCCATGGGCCATAGATGGCCAACTCCTGGAGCTGTAGACTAGTGACTGAAACATTAGCATACGTCAGAATCATCTGGGAGTTTTTAAAATATAAGCTCCCCCACCCAGAGTTTCCAATTCTGCAGAATTGGGGTACAGCCATAGATTGTGCATTTCTAACAAGTTCCCAGGATATACTGGGTTTAAGATCAAGGTGATGCTGGTTCAAGAACATCACTTTCAGAATCGATGGCTTAGATCAGGTTTTGGTACCTCTTTATTGTATGAGGGGCTGTCCTGGGCATTGTAGGATATTTAGCAGCATCCCTGGTCTCTACTCACTAGATGCCAGTAGCCATATGCCCCTTCTCTAATATGATGACCAGAAATGTCTGAAACGTTGCCACATGTTCCCTAGGGAGCAAAACCTCAGATTCTCCCTCCCCTTAGACTTACATTATTCACATCTATCCCCTGGATCTGGGCATAGGTTCACCTTTTCTTGTAACATTTTGGGGAGGAGTGTCACCATTCTGTGAGGAAAGGAGAGAAATGATGGCTGGAAAGGCAACCAGCAGTGTGGACCGCTGATCACATCATGGCTCCTTGGAAAAAAGACTTCACTGGCCAAAATATTTCAGAAAATGGAGCAAACATAACCCATTTTCTAAGGTTTTCTTGGGCATAGAATCTAACTGCAGAAGTGGAAGAACTTTATGGGGATTCTGGCAATAAATACAGACAGGTGGACAAATAATTAATGAGCAAAACATCCCATTAAGTAAAACCTTAGTTAAAGGTGACATCTGTATTTGGTTCTTATAGGATGCTTTTCATGCAGTCTGTTAAAGAATTAATGTTAGGTTTATAAAATTTTGTTGACCTTTCAAAAAGAACATTAACATAATTTATTTTCTGTTTTATATAGTTATGGGCTTTTTGTTAAGGAAATCTTTACCCTTGGATACTATCTGGACCAGAAATTTGACTGTTGATATAGGTAACAAGGCCATAGTGGAAAGCTGTGTGGTTACTGAGTCATTCCATAGCCTTCTCAAGCTCCACTCTGTGTCAAAGGGTTGTGAGCTGCATCTCTCAGGAACCATGTCAACTTGGGGGGGGGGGGGCACTGGTAGGAGATCTGAAGGCAGCAGGAATTTTGATGTGATTGTTCCTCCTTGTCCTCATCTGCTTTGGGCAGCATCTCATTTGTGGCTGCATTTTCTCCAGAGCTCCAGCTCCCTCTGAACAAGTCTGCCATTGTTTTGTCAGGTGATCTCAGGTCCCTGGGCTCTGATACCTCTGTCTTTTCCCATTAGCCCTCCAGCCTATGAGGTGGTAGTAGCTTCCTGCTGTTGCTGATTTCTAGGTAATGTCACCACTCACCCCCTGCCTGGCTTCTCAGCCCCTCCATTATTAACCGCTCCCCCCCCCCGCATTAAACCCTATTTTAAGATACCTGAATTGTGAATACTCAAAATGGTTTCTGTTTTCTTGATTAAGCCCATACTGATACAAAACCCAGCCCTAACTGTCTTGTGATATAAACCTAAAAAATTTATATCTCATCAGGAGATTTTGCTGTTTTTGAAATAAAGTACAAGTAATATGTCTATTGAAATTGTCAGTAATAACTCATATACTGAGCCATAGTCTTGATAGCTATTAGTTTCAGATTATTTTAAACAGAAAGAGAAGTTAAAAAGTTGCTAAATTGTGTCAACTGGAGACCCATTGTAACGTGGATACAAAGAACGCTGGTTCTGAAGTTGAACTGCGCAGGTTGAAGAGGGCCCTTCCATTTACTAGTATTGTGGCTTTAAGCAGATGATTGAGCTTCTCAGTATTAGTTTTCTTGTTCATAAGCTGGTGAAAATAATGGTACATATTTGTTTCAAAGGGACTGTTGGGAGGATTAAGTGACTATTAACCTCCAAAATAATTTGAGAAATGCTTGGCATATAAAGCATCCAATAAATATTAGCCATCATCATCACTATGGTTTTTATACTTATCCTAGCCATAACTGATTGAGTCAGCCTGTTAGAGGAACTACAGGCCCTAAAAGTAAGATTGTACATGAAATAAGGAGGCAATGTGTATCAGAGGGAAAAGTCCATTTGAGTGTGTGCTTTCTGAAGTACCTCTTTTTCCTCCTAATTTGTTTACCATGAGTTTGATTGCTTTAAAGCATATGTAAATTAACATATATACTCATACCTTAATATCTCATAATAGAGGTTATTACTTAAAATTTTTTAACATTTATTCATTTTTGAGAGACAGAAAAAGACAGAGTGTGAGCGGCAGAGGGGCTGAGAGAGGGAGACACAGGATCTGAAGTCAGGCTGAGCCTGACGCAGGCTGGAACTCATGAACTCCAAGATCATGACCTGAGCCAAAGTCGGATGCTTAACCGACTGACCCACCCAGGCTCCCTGAGGTTATTACTTAAAAAAAAAAATCTTTTGTGAGTGCCAGGATTTCAATTTTAAGAAGAGTAAGAAAAATTCTCTCAATTCCATGGGTATAATTGGCCGATGGCAGGTATAATCTCAGCATGCCTTATCATACAATGTCCTGAAGCACTGTGAATAAGCAAGTGTAGCCTTAGGTTTTTCATCACAGATAGGTCATTGACTATCAGGCATTTTAATCAATGGGTAAGCAGTGGGCTTCTAGAAGAGCATTAGCTAATTCATCAAATTGGTTATGTGGTAACCACGAATTATGCAAACACAGGACCTAACAGTGGAATAGGTGTCAGGAATGGGAGGGAGTCTCAACTGAAACTTTTACAGGATGTGTTCCATTGTGGTTTTGGTTTTTGGAAGAAGAGAGGTCTTCTGAAAGAGACAGGGGGTGAGGGTGGGGGGAAGCCAGGAAATACTAATCATGATGTGTTAATTATTAAAATGGTTGTTAAAAAACAAAAGGTCTTCTATTTAACATTTCAGCTTTTCTGTGGGTGGCAGTGCTATTCATTTGTTAGTCCTAAATTTCTTATAAGAGATCCAAGAAATTGGAAACATTTGGTGTGAGATGTGGAAATTTGTTTTATTTGTCATTTATATTCTGCTAAGTTCCTAAAAATAGTTTGGGTTGCCTGTCAAATTTATCAAGTAACTTGCCCTAAAGTAAAATTGAGGTAATAACAAAGGGAGAAAAGCAACATTTACTGCATTTATTTAAGATTGTACATATTATTTATGAATTTTAACATTAATTGCTACTGTGTAGATTTGAAGACAGATTTTTATTGGGATTCATTTTAAAGCTAAGTTTATCAGCTCGATGCTGATATGGTGTGACATAAAGGGTGATGTAGGACCCTACCTGCCTTAAAATACCCTATTATCCCAGCTTTGGATGCTTACAGTTTTTATCATTCAAGTTATGATTGTTTCATTTCAGTACTTGTCTTGGAAAGTCCTTGTAACATGGCAACCTGGGGAATGTGATCCAGAAAAACCTCTGTGAACACATTTGCCCACAGTTCAAGGGGACTTGCCTGGTGTTCTTGACCAGTTAGTTAGCTGTGCCATCTGTCAACAGTTGAAGATTGGTAACTCTGATACATCAGGGTGAATTGGGTCAGTGAGACCTGGTAGGCAGAAGAGGGAATCTCAAAGAGAGCTTTGTGAGGGTTAGGGCATTTTTAGTGAAGGAAATCATATGTCTCTTGCTTCAAGGCAGCAGGTAGGTTTTCTTGACTGCTAGAAATTCCAGATCTGTGAAATAATAATGGATGTGGGCCATTAAGTATGATGGAGGTGTTGAAAGGGGAATATTAAAATTATGCTTGTGAACCTTTTTGAGGTCAGAGACTCCAATGGGACTGTGAAAGCTTTAGGCTCTTTCCTTTAGAAAAATACATAAAATCACTCAAAATGTTACTTTCAGTTTCAGAGGACTTTCTGACCCCCGAAGCCCATTCTTGGGCCCAGGATATACTTCTATGCTAAAGGAAAAGTTAGTGTTTTTAGAAACATGTCAGTTTTTATACTTTTTTTATTCATTTGGGAAGCAATTGGGAGCCACTGTAGCTTTCTGACTATGGCATAGTCATAGTAATTCTTACATTTCTTGTAGAAGACCTATAGAATTCTGTCATGTAGAATACAGTAATTGATGCAAGTTGCAATAAACTTACAATTACTTAACTGAAAAAAGAGTAAGAATTTTAATTTTTAAAAAGGGAAACCAAAAAGTACATTTAATGTAGTTTACTTCCAAATTAGGGGTGTTTTTGAATAAGGGTGTTTTGACTATCAAAGCAAACAAGAAGTTTTGTTAGCAATTATTTGTAATTTTTTTTACTTGAAATATGATTCCTGGTTTTTTTTTGTTTTATTGTTTTTATTCTACATAAATTAGAACATGATTCATTAGAGCCAGATATTTTGCTTTCGTTACTGTTTGTATACCTTCATTTAAACAGTCTTGACGTGTCTGCAAAATAGTCAATATGGTTTGTTCTTCCAAATCAGTAATAGTAGCGTAGTTATTAGTGTGTTTTTGGAGCTCTTTATATATGGTGTTTTTGTTTACCCCAAACAATTTATTCTTCACTGATGATGTTGCTTTATTGTCCGTT
This sequence comes from Lynx rufus, assembly GCF_022079265.1. NCBI lineage: Eukaryota > Metazoa > Chordata > Mammalia > Carnivora > Felidae > Lynx > Lynx rufus. The sequence goes on from NW_025814856.1 coordinate 124,981,315, forward strand.
TACTAGTAACTTATAGTCCTAAGATCAGTATTGTCAAGTAAACCAATCAGGCCAGGTTCAGGGTATGGCTGTGCAATGCAAGCAGTTCTGTCTTTTTTGAAGAATGTCAAAGACAGATCAGGTTTGCGGCAGACCTATCCACAGAAACTTGGCAGGCCAGAAAGGAGTGGCAGGATATATTCAGTGTGCTGAATCAGAAAAAAATGTAGCCAATAATTCTTTATCCAGTAAGGCTGTCATTCGAAATAGAAGGAGAGATAAAAAGTTTCTCAGACAAACAAAAATTAAAGGAGCTTGTGACCACTAAACCATCCCTGCAAGAAATTTTAAGGGGGATTCTCTGAGGGGACAAAAGATGAAAAAAATATACATGTATACATATATATATATATATATATATACACACACACACACACATATACATATATATACATATACATATATACACATATATGTATACATATATACATACATATGTACATATACGTACATATATTTACATACATATATATATGTAAATATATATATACCAAAAGCAACAAAGATTAGAAACAACCAGAGAACACCACCAGAAACTCCAACTCTACAAGCATCATAATGGCAATAAATTTACATCTTTCAGTACTCACTCTAAATGTCAATGGACTTAATACTCCAATCAAAAGACATAGGGTAACAGAATAGATAAGAACACAGGATCCATCTATATGCTGTTTACAAGAGACCCACTTTAGACCTAAAGAAACCTTCAGATTGAAAATGAGGGCATGGAGAACCATCTATCATGCTAATGGTCAAAAAAAGAAAGCCAGAGTAGCCATACTTATATCAGACAATCTACACTTTAAGATAAAGACTGTATCAAGAGATGCAGAAGGGCATTATATCATAATCAAGCGGTCTATCCACCACGAAGACCTAACAGTTGTAAACATTTATGCGCCAAATGTGGGAGCACCCAAATATATATATCAATTCATCACAAACAAAGAAACTCATCTATAGCAATACCATAATAGTAGAAGATTTCAACACCCCACTGACAGCAATGGACAGATCATCTAATCAAAAAATCAATAAAGATACAATGGCTTTGAATCACACACTGGACCAGATGGACTTAACAGATATGTTCAGAACATTTCATCCTAAAGCAGCAGAATATACATTCTTCTCCAGTGCACATGGAACGTTCTCCAGAATAGACCATATACTGGAACACAAATCAGCCCTAAGTGAGTACAAAAAGATCAAGATCATACCGTGCATATTTTCAGACCACAATGCTATGAAACTCGAAGTTAACCACAAGAAAACATTTGGAAAGGTAACAAATACTTGGGAGACTGAAGAACATCCTACTAAAGAATGAATGGGCTAACCAAGCCGTTAAAGAGGAAATTAAAAAGTATGGAAGTCAATGAAAATAACACTACAACCCATAACCTCTGGGATGCAGCAAAGGCAGTCATAAGAGGAAAGTATATAGGAATCCAGGCTTTCCTATAGAAGGAAGAAAGATCTCAGATACACAACCTAACCTTACGCCTTAAGGAGCTGGAAAAAGAACAGGAAATAAAACCCCAAACCAGCAGAAGACAGGAAATAACAAAGATTAGAGCAGAAATTAATGCCATGGAAACCAAAACAAACAAACAAACAAACAAACAGTAGAACAGATCAATGAAGCCAGACGCTGGTTTTTTGAAAGAATTAACAAAATTGTTAAACCACTAGCCCGTTTGATTTAAAAAAAAAAAAAAAAAAAAAAAAAGGACCCAAATAAACAAAATCAAGAATGAAAGAGGAGAGATCACAACCAACACAGCAGAAATAAAAACAATAATAAGATAATATTATGAGCAATTATATGCCAATAAAATGGGCAATCTGGAAGAAATGGACAAATTCCTAGACACATATACACTACCAAAACTGAACCAGGAAGAAATAGAAAATTTGAACAGACCCATAACCAGTAAGGAAATTGAATTAGTAATCAAAAATCTGCCAAAAAACAAGAGTCCAGGGCCAGATGGCTTTCCAGGGGAATTCTACCAAACATTTAAGGAAGGGTTAACACCTATTCTTTTGAAACTGTCCCAAAAAATAGAAGTGGAAGGAAAACTTCCAAACTCTATGAAGCAAGAATTAACTTGATTCTGAAACCAGACAAAGACCCCACTAAAAAGGAGAAGTATAGACCAATTTCCCTGATGAACATGGATGAAAAAATCCTCAACAAGATATTAGCCAACTGGCTCCAACAATACATTAAAAAAATTATTCACCACGATCAAATGGGATTTATACCTGGGATGTAGGGCTGGTTCAATATCCACAAAACAATTAACATGATTCATAACATCAATAAAAGTAAGGGCAAGAACCATATGATCCTCTCAATAAATGCAGAGAAAGTATTTGACAAAATACAGCATTCTTTCTTGATAAAAACCCTCAAGAAAGTAGGGATACAAGGAGCATACCTCGAGATCATAAAAGCCATATATGAATGATCCAACGCTAATATCATCCTTAATGGGGAAAAACTGGGAGCTCTCCCCCTAAGGTCAGGAACAAGACAGGGATGTCCACTCTTGCCACTGTTATTCAACATATTATTGGAAGTCTTTGCCTCTGCAATCAGACAACACAAAGAAATAAAAGGCATCCAAATCAGCCAGGAGGAGGTCAAACTTTCACTCTTTGCAGATGACATGATACTTTACATTGAAAACCCAAAAGACTCCACCAAAAAACTGCTAGAATTGATTCATGAATTCAGCAAAGTTGCAGGATATAAAATCAATGCACAGAAATCAGTTGCATTCCTATACACCAGCAATGAAGCAACAGAAAGATAAATCAAGGAATCTATCCCATTTACAGTTGCACAAAAACCCATAAAATACCTAGGAATAAATCTAACCAAAGAGGTGAAAAATCTCTACTCTGAAAACTATCGAAAGTATTAAAGAAATTGAAGAAGACACAATAAAATGGAAAAAGATTCCATGCTCCTGAATAGGAAGAACAAATATTGTTAAAATGTCAATACTACCCAAAGCAGTCTACATATTCAATGCAATCCATATCAAAATAACACCAGCATTCTTCACAGAGCTTGAACAAATAATCCTAAAATTTGCATGGAACCAGAAAAGACCCCAAATAGTCAAAGCTATCTTGAAAAAGAAAACCAAAGCAGGAGGCATCACAATCCCAGACTTCAAGCTATACTACAAAGCTGTAATCATCAAGACAGTATGGTACTGGCTCAAGAACAGACACTCAGATCAATGGAACAGAATAGAGAACCCAGAAATGGACCCGCAAATGTATGGCCAACTAATCTTTGACACAGCAGCAAAGAATCTCTAGTGGAACAAAGACAGTCTCTTCAGCAAGTAGTGCTGGGAAAACTGGACAGCAACATGCAGAAGAATGAACCAGGACCACTTTCTTACACCATACACAAAAATAAACTCAAAGTGGATGAAAGACCTAAATGCAAGATAGGAAGCCATCAAAATCCTCAAGGAGAAAGCAGGCAAAATCCTCTTTGATCTTGGCTGCAGCAACTTCTTACTCAACACGTCTCCAGAGGCAAGGGAAACAAAAGCAAAAATGAAGTATTGGGTCCTCATCAAAATAAAAAGCTTATGCACAGCGAAGGAAACAATCAGCAAAACTAAAAGGCAACCAACAGAATGAGGAAAGATATTTGCAAACATCATGTCAGATAAAGGGTTTGTATCCAAAATCTATAAAGAACTTATCAAAGTCAACACCCAAAAAACAAATAACCCAGTGAAGAAATGGGCAAAAGACATGAATAGACACTTTTCCAAAGAAGACATCCATATGGCCAACCGACACATGAAAAAATGCTCAACATCACTCATCATCAGGGAAATACAAATCAAAACCACCATGAGATACCACCTCACACCTGTCAGAATGGCTAACATTAACAACTCAGGCAACAACAGATGTTGGCGAGGATGCATAGAAAGAGGATCTCTTTTGCATTGTTGGTGGGAATGCAAGCTGGTGCAGCCACTCTGGAAAGCAGTATGGAGGTTCTTCAAAAAACTAAAAACAGAACTACCCTATGACTCAGCAATTTTACTACCAGGCATTTATCCATGGGGTACAGGTGTGCTGTTTTGAAGGGACACATGCACCCCAGTGTTTATAGCAGCAGTATCAAAATAGGCAAAGTTTGGAAAGAGCCCAATGTCCATCGATGGATGAATGGATAAAGATGTGGTGAATATATACAATGGAGTATTACTCGGCAGCCAAAAAGAATGAAATCTTGCCATTTGCTACTACGTGGATGGAGCTGGAGGTATTATGCTAAGTGAAATTAGTCAGAGAAAGACAAAAATCATATGACTTCACTCATATGAGGACTTTAAGAGACAAAATAGATGAACATAAGGGAAGGGAAACATAAAGAATATAAAAACAAGGAGGGAGACAAAACATAAGACTCATGAATATGGAGAACAGAGGGCTACTGGAGGGGTTGTGGGAGGGGGATTGGCTAAACTGGTAAGGGGCACTAAGGAATCTACTCCTGAAATCATTTTTGCACTATATGCTAACTAATTTGGATGTAAGTTTTATTTTTTTTTTTTAATTTTTTTTTCAACGTTTATTTTTTTATTTTTGGGACAGAGAGAGACAGAGCATGAACGGGGGAGGGGCAGAGAGAGAGGGAGACACAGAATTGGAAACAGGCTCCAGGCTCTGAGCCATCAGCCCAGAGCCTGACGCGGGGCTCGAACTCCCGGACTGCGAGATCGTGACCTGGCTGAAGTCGGACGCTTAACCGACTGCGCCACCCAGGCGCCCCTGGATGTAAATTTTAAAAAATGAAAAATTAAATAAAAAAAGAACGTCAGACCCTTGGGTTCCAAGCTTGTTGACTTTTAGCCCCATAGGACTGAAAGGAAGAAGAGTCAGAGCATTGTTTTCATGGGTAGAGAGTTACCTAAACTCTAAACTCTAGAAACAACTTAGAAATATGAGGAATAGCTATAAATGATAAAAATTCTTCTGAATTATTAGAAGCATGTAATTTCTAGTCCTAGGCAAATTCTTATTTCTTAGTGTTAGCAGTGACAGTAACAATACACTATTGCTTATTTTGTGCAAGGCTCTATACTGATTTCTAGGAGCACAAAAGAAGGATACAGTAAGTTCTTTATTTGTAAAGAACCTAATTGTTTAAATGCAGAAGAAGAACATGTACCCCAAAGGTAAATTACATTGTAGGAGAGCATAGAGTAAGTTTCAAAATGAATAGCATAGTAATAAACAAATGACAGAGGAATTCTGCTCTGGAAGGAGACACCATGGGCTGGGATGCCTTGTCAAAGTTTCACAGAGCAACCCCATAGGTCTTTGTCATGCATCTTGACCTAATGTCTGTCATTTTTCTGTGTTATTACTTGTGTAGTTGTCTTGATTATTAGTGGCTAAATTGCTAAGGGGGAGGGCTGGTGTAGGTGTTGTTCAACTCTGAATCTTTCGCAATGGGGCATAATACAGAGTAAATATATGTGAGTGAATGAGTCATGAATGTATACATGAAGGCAAAACTTGTATTTAATCTTGAGGGAAAGGCACACGTTGAAGAGGAGATTAAGAAGGATTTATAGGCTGAAGGAAGAATGCAAGTTAATGTATGTTAGTGGAGATAAGATATTTGGGAAATGATGAGTGTACCAAATTTTTTTTGATAAAAAGGCTGATATAGGAGAGTAGCATATATTAAGATTAGGTAAGATAAACACTGGCAAGATTGGGAAGACTTTGAATATTGTGACTAAATTACTTCATAGCATGGGCAAGACCTATAACTTCCACAAGTATTTCTTTTTTACAGAAGGATGGTAAGAACAGATCAGTTAGGAAATACAAGTACATAAAATGATATTTTAGAATTAAATTATATTATGTGTGATATTTAATTATGTGTGATATTTATTGTATAGTGTTGCATAAGATAAGCAAATCATCTAAAATATGATTGCATTCATGTAAACTTGTATACATATCTGTATGTGTGTAGCTAGTTTCAGAAAGAATTGTCTGCAAAGGTATTTCCTGAAATATTAATAAGTGCTGTCTCTAGCATAGTTTGAGTGATCTTTTCTCCTCTTTTTTCAGGTTAGATGAGTCTGCTTCAGTGAATTAGAGGTGATTTGAGGAGGAGTGGAGGGTAGGAAATATATATAGGGAGATACTTTGAAGGTGGAACTGAAAGTACTTAGGGTTTTTCTCCATATTTAAGTGGATAAAGGAAGGTTTGTGAGTTAAATATGATGTTGAGGTTTTGAGGCAGTTAGCATCACTAATAGCAAACTTGGGAGGGATGTGCATCCTGTGAATTGGGACACTTTTCATTTGAACATTGGCTTATTAATGTCAATATCCTGAACTATTATGTAAATTTATGAAGCAGCAGCTGGAATAGTAGCTGCGAGTGAATTCAAGTAAAGCAGAAATTAGTGTATAAGCAAGAGGCTGGTGGCTAAATTGTGATTTTTCTATCTCAGAATTCAACAGTCTTGAAAAAACCAAATGTCTTCTCAATTCTCATATATTCTCATATATTCCTGAAGAAAATGGACAAGTATGGTTTGTACTCATTTTAGAGACTGAGGAAGTAAGAGTTTAGGAAATAGAGGAATTTCTGGTTATGCTGAGGTGCTTACTAAGTGGAAAGGAGAGAGTTTCCCTGTTGGTTGACTACCATGTTGCCTTGGTTGGGAAGAAAAAAGTCCGTCACTGATACTCATGTAAACCATTGTGATTGGTCTTTTGGTTGTAACTCTTTTCTTTTTCAATCCAGATTTTAAAAAAAGGAGAGGGGCTCTATTTCCAAAAGCTGTGGTGGCCTATTTTTTAACTGATAACATAGGTGAGATGCCATGAAGGGTAGCTGAAAATAGAAAACACAATTGTATAATTGAGACAAAAAGGGATATCCTGGAAATAACATTATGTTTAGTAGTAGGTTTTAGAGCTTCTAATTATACTGGTCTTTTCCCTCTCCTAATTACTAATTGTAGAATATGTTTCTTTCAATTTAAGAGTTAGTCAGCCTTAAATTTGTCTGCTGAAACTATGTTAGAAACCACACTATTTCCAGTTTAGTTGAAATTATATGGTATTAAACCTTTATCTTTCCAGGTTCTATAGACTTCAGCAGAAATGTTGGGATTCAAAGCATTAGTGCTTCAATGGCTTTCAGAGGATAATACCCTTTTGTTGTTTGGGCCATACACACTTTACCATTTCTGTTTCTGGGCTGTTCTGGAATGGGATTTATTCATTTCCCTTAGATAAAATTGTGTTACTTATCTCCATTCTAAAGGTGGATTAGTAAGCAAGATTCTGGATAGAAATCAAGAAAAGGGACAGTTTTACATTTTAATCTCATGTCTTGAGTAAGTCATGAATTCTACATGAAGAATAAACACCTTTATTTTCTTCTGGGAAATAGCTTAAACACAGACTGAAATATTTGATAATTGATAGCCTATCTTGAAATAATCTGGTTCTTGACCTTCAACAAAAAATCTTTGTACTCCATAAAGAGAAGTTGTTAGTTTCAATATCGACCTCGACCAAGATGGAAATACTGGGCACTCTTCTTGGACACTCTAATCACCAAGCTCAAATCTTTTTTTGATTTGTTATGTCCTCACCTAATTGATTTTCCAGAACTTTCTACTCTATAACTTTTGCCTTAAAATTTTTTTAAATGTTTATTTATATTTGAGAGAGAGAGAGACAGTGTGCGAGCAGGGGAGGGGCAGAGAGAGAGAGAGATGGAGACAGAAAATGAAGCATTGCCTTTTTTTCCACATGGCTTTCTTCATTGCTTTATGAAAACATGATGTCATTAGCCCACAAAAACAGAGTCTTACGTCTTTGCCTTCACTGGCATACAGACCTTGCTTGGAATCACCTCTAATCTTCTTCAACAGAACTAATTTAGGATCTTCAACCTCCAAGGAATCTTTTTTAACAACTCCAGCCTTCATTTATTAAACTCATCAAGATCAATTACAGGAAATATTTTGAAGTTTACCACTGAACGTAGTATCCTGTGTGATATTTTCCTTGGTTTAATAGATGTTAGTTTGATCTCAAACTTTTACAGAGTGTTACATTTAAGCTTTTAAATACAAGAATCATCTTTTTGAGGAATGGTATCAGGCACATAGCAAATGATCAACAAGTACTTGACATTAGTATTAAGGTAATATGGAAAAAAAGGCCTTGTAAGGAGACCTAAATATTACTGATACTATTTGAACTGAACTGAGACTGTTTTGATTGTGCTCAGCCAGGATGAATCACTTAAATCAAATATAGCAAGAAGTTGCACTTGTTCATTAGAAGAGGCAGCCCAGTAGTACTCAAGAATATTGGGGGGAAAAAAAGTAGGTTAAATCAAATTAGATTTCTCTATATGTCTCAAGCAGTCTGGATGAAAAAATATATAAAATATTCCTACATTGTCAGACATGGGCCACAGATTTGAGTTCTCTCTAGTCAGTACAAACTTGGAATCACAGCCATTTTTAAAGGATGCTTAATGTTTTAAGTGTGCCTTGGTGGCTCAGTTGGTTAAGCATCTGAATCTTGATTTTGGCTCAGGTCATGATCCCTTGGTTTTGAGTACGAGCCCCATACTGGGCTCTGCACTCAGAGTGCAGAGCCTGCTTGGGATTCTCCCTCTCTCTCTCTTTCTATCTGCCCCACCCCTGCTTTCCTGGGTGTTCGCATGTTCCATCTCTCTCTCTCTCTCTCAAAATAAGTAAACTTAAAAAAAAGATTCTTAATATCTTAAAGAAACTGTGGACATTTCTTTTTCTTGTTTTAATTTTTTGTTTGCTTATTTGCTGCTGTTGTTTGGATTTTCAATATCAGATTGACTTCTCTATTACTGAGGAATTTTTCTTCTGGGTCACATTCTAATGTGGACATGGTGGGATGCAGGTAATAATCAGCCTTGATAAGAGTGGGAAGATACAGTCAAATTAGTTGGTACATTCAGATCTAAAATCAAATAGTTGATTAGGTGTGAACCTTAAGAAGGTCACTGGCTCACTTTACCCCAATTGTTCATTCTTGCCAGTTCTTTGCTGCAGTGGAGATAGCCACTGGGAAAAAGATGAATTCATTCACTGATTGAATCCAGTGCCTGATGACTCATGAGTAGCTGGGTGTAATTCTAATGATCACACAATGGTGAGCTGAAGCCTGATTTCCTAACTTTGGAAATTTATCTTTTTTTGTGTTCTTTCAGGGATGGGGGAGCTCTGTAGGGGAACAACCACAATGGTTTCTGTCCTCTCCAAAATTCAGGGACATAATTTTTTAGCTCAGGACTCCCTGCCAAAGTTGAATCTGGAGCCGTTTTTTCTCTGAATCTAAATTATCTAGGCTAACTTGTTTTTAAGCTCACAATCGGGAACAAATGCATATTATTCAATTGGGCTGTACATGGGTCTCCTCATGATTGTGTGGGTCAGGAGCAACCCCACTGAGAACCCATGGGGAAAGAAGTGCTGGAAATCAGGGAGCCAGCAGAGTGTCTCCTCTATGGCTGCATCCCTGCGCTTCTGAGAAAAAGCTATCAAGAAATGAAATTTGTTTAAATCAGATTCTGGTTTTGTGTATTTAGGGAGTTGCTGAACATAGAAGTGATTCTGTTAAGATTTATTCTTTAAAGTGAACAGATTTCTTCAATACTGTATCATTTCTATTTCCACATATTCAGGAGATCCTTGACTAACTTTTAAATGTGTAGATTTTAAGGTGTAAGTTTGTTTCACATTTGTGAGGTTTGGGGAACAAAGCCAAGATCCTGCTCTTTTCCCTAACCCAAATCAGAAGGTGTCTTGTTGTTGTCATTGTTGTTTTTATAGACGCTGAAAAAATCTCACTAACTTCTGTTGGTTTTTTTTTTTTACCCCAAATCAAGAAATCTTTTAAGTATTCTTTTTTTGTTTTATATATAATTTTTTGTCAAACTGGTTTCCATACAATACCCAGTGCTCGTCCCAACAACTAACTTCTGTTTCTGCAACAGAGCAGTTGCCTGTTCAGAGGTGACCCTGGTAGCCAGTTAGGTGGAAAGCTGAATTCTCCAGGGAAGCTTTTTTTTTCCTTCTAAATCTCCTTAGCTGCTCGACACCAGAGCTGATACTCACTGGTGCTCTTACCAGCCAAGAAAACATGCTTCATTGTCCTAACCAGTGAACAAGTTGAGTATGTCTTCATCATGTGCATGTCTCAAGTCATTGACATGTTTGATTTTAGAAATTGAAAGCCAATACCAGTGTTACAGAAGGCAAAAATTATTTCTATAAAATGGTTTTATATTGAAAATCCTTTTATCTTATTAAATGTCTCCTCTACCTCTGTATAATCTGGAGAATCTTTAGTCTTTAAGGACATATGCCAAAGATTCATTGTAATCCATTGGTATCCTCATGTCTTAAACAGTAATTTGTTCTAGATGCTATTTTTTCCTAGATAAGGTGCTGATTTTATATTCTTTCCTTATAAAGTAGTTGAATAATAGGTCTCAGTTTGGAGTATATTAGTTAAGAATATTTGGAGAAATTTAAAACTGGTTTGAAACTCAGCAAAACTGGGAATCAAATTATTAAGTTGAAGGCCTGTGTTCTTTGTAGCACACTAACCAATCTTTATGCAGATTTTTGCTGCTGGAAGAAGTGGTCTGGGCCATTACTTTTCCCCTTTCATCCCATGATCACACTTTGGTTTCCCTTTTCCTAGTAACTCTGGCCAGAATGGCCAGTTGATGTGACTGGGTCTTTGTCCTTTATAAATTGTGGTTTTCTCAACCATTAGGGAACAAACACCTTATGTCCAACCTGAGAAGGGTTAGATAGAGGCTCAGGGCTCTCCTCTCACTTGCCCCTGTCCCTTTTAATATCACATCTCAACTTGATGTCCCAGTATCACAGCCTGGTGATTACAGGGAAAATAATTGTCAGTGTCAGAGATGTGGTAGGTAGACTATAAACTATACATGAAATCACCTATATAGATCATGAAACTGTGACTAAGTTTCCAAGAAAATAGAAAATCAAAATAAAGCTGATTATGATCTCATTTTATGGAGAGACTTACTGCTACCAGCCTCAAAATCTCCTCCTTCCTCCAGCCAACTATACCTATGCCCTCCCTATCCGTTTCTTTCTTTCTTTTTTTAATGTTTATTTTTGAGGGAGAGGGAGACAGAGTGCAAGTGGGGGAAGCGCAGAGAGAGAGGGAGACACAGAATCCGAAGCAGGCTCCAGGCTCTGAGCTGTCAGCACAGAACCCGACTTGGGGCTTGAACCCAGGAACTGTGAGATCATGACCTGAGCTAAGTCTGCCACTTAATCGGTGAGCCACCCAGGGTCACATATCAGTTTCTTTTCATGCAACATTTATGTTTCCCCTTTCTTCTGCCAGAATGGATTTCTGACTCCTGGAACTCTTGTGGTGAGCAGTCTTCTAATAATGTGTATAATCTTTCATAATATTATTTTTTAATCATCAAACCATATTTTTTTCTAAGGATTGCTAAACCCTGCTTTTCTAAGGTGCTCTTAGGAGAATTAAAATGATGGCTGCAGGGTAAAACTCTGGAGAGCTGAAACAAAGAACTGCTTCCTGAGGGTTCACAAGCTAAACTGTAATCTTTCCCATCACTCATGTGTGCCTCAGGTGCCAACATGGCATTCTATCCCCAGATTTAAAATCTCTTCTCTGGATGGTTGGTGTGATACCTGTTATTTTATCCAAATTCAGCTCGTTATCACATTTTTGGATATTAATACCAAGAATTTAAACAAAAAGTCGCTGTGTGAATCAGTTACTGCTGTGATGGTAATCTTTTTGAAAAGTTCTTCTCTGAAAATGGATTCAGATTTCTGGTAAATGGACTCTATTGGAGGATTCTGATTTAAACTGTGGCACCTATTTAAGTAAATTAGAAAGTGAGTTATTTTTAAAACTGGTTTGAAACTCATACCTCTCTCGTTAGATACGATCTTCCCATATAGTCTATTTCAGCTACTTAGAAGGAAGAAATGATAGGTGTTGGGTTCAGAGGGACCTCTCATCCTATCAAATCCAAACTTGGACATTTCAGGAAAAGATCTCATTTTAATATATACCACATTTACTTGTGCTTGTAGACTTTTTTTTGTTTGTTTCAAAGCAAAAATTTATTTTTTCTTTTGTTTTTCTGCCCGTTTTGTTTTTGTTTTTGTTTGTATTTTTTCACAGAGAAACTTTAAATTAGGATAGTAATGCCAGGGCTGAAACGATTGTGGATTCTTTTCCTTTTTATGTAATTCTAGTCTGTATTAGAAATGTACATAGATATTTACTACCTTTTGGCTAGTTTTGTAGTTCAAGATCACTTTGAAAACAGTCATTAAAAATTACTTTGGTAAGTGTAAAAAAGTCACTATCTTACAAATGTTTGTTAGGGTAAATCAACCTTAGCCTCTATTGAAAAGAAATGTACTTTATTACCTTCCCAAAATGGACTTTTTTCATTGAAATAATAAGAAATCAGAATTAATTTTTTAAAAACTAGTGAAAAATTTGCAGAAGTGAATTTTCTACCTCCATTCTGCAGCAACAGGAGGACCATGGGCTTTGCAACCGGACAGGTTTGGGTTTGAATCTGGCTGCATGCTTGTGGACAGTTAGTCTTTTAAACCTTTCAGACAGGCTTCAGTTTCATGAAAGCTGGAGTGAAAAAGTTTGTTATGGAGATCATAAGAAAGAACTCATGCTTGGCCTATACCAGGTTCCACTGAGAATGTAGAGGAGGATCTGGGGGGGCCTTTATGAAAATGGCCCAACTGTCCGTCAGCTGATAAATGAATAAAGATGTACACACACATGCATGCACACACACACACACACACACACACACACACACACACACCAGAATATTATTCACCAATAAAAGGAATGAAATCTTGCATTTACAATGACATGGATGGATGGGGCTAGAAAGTGTTATGCTAAGCTGAAATAAGTCAGAGAAAGACAAATATCATATGATGTCACTCATATATGGAATTTGAGAAGCAAAACAAATGAGCAAAGGGACAAAAAGGGGAGGGAGAGAAAGAGAGAGAGAGAGAGAGAGAGAGAGAGAGAGAGAGAGAAACCATGACTCAACCATAAAGAACCAACTGATGGTTACCAGAGGGAGGTAGGTGGGGGGATAGGTTAGATAGGTGATTGGGATTAAGGAGTACAGGTCTATGAGCACCAGGTATTGTATGGAAGGGTTGAATCTCTATATTGTACACCTGAAACCAGTATTAATACAGTATGTTAACTAACTGGAATTTAAAGAAAAACTTTAAAAAGAAAAAAAAGAAGAAGAGAGAGTGCCCTACAGGGCAGCTAGGAAATGCCATTGGAACAGTTATTCTCTGGGAACTGGATTCCCAGAACCTCAAGATTCTCTGGGAACCTTGGCATTGGGAGGTATAATTCGAAACAAAACACCAAACAAAAACATATTTAATAGATTGTAAGATGTTAATTTTAAGGTACATTATTGATTTTATTACCTTTGAAGATAAAAAGTAAAATTAGCACATTAAATGAACACCGAGATAAGACACATTATGATTTGAAAATCATTAGAATGTGTACATATGAGGGCACCTAACAAGCAAAGTGCATTATGGAATTAAGGAAACATGCTATTTGCTGGGCATCACAACTGCTATGCTAGGTATTAGCTGTACTTCAGATAGTAGTGTTAAGCCAGTATGGTACTTTTCCAAGACATAACAGATGGCATTTATTTCTGTTCACTTGGAGAGATATTTGTTGATCCCTGCTATGTGTTAGACCTTGTACTATGTACCGGGAACACAGTAGTAACACAAAACACACGGGTGCCTGGGTGGCTCCATCAGTCACGTGTGTGACTCTTGATCTCAGCTCAGGTCTTGATCTCAGGGTCTTGAGTTCAAGCCCAGCACTGGGCTCCATGCTGGGTGTGGAGCCTACTTAAAAAAAAAAAACAGACAAAACACAATTTCTGCCTTCACATAGCTTAAAATTATCAAACAAGTAATTCTGAATGTGATGGATGTAATGGAAGGGGACATACAGGTGCTTTGAGAGTGTAGGGTATGGAAATTATGCTATACATGTTGGTAAATAATGTATATAACTTGTGTGACAAAACAGTCCCATGAAGAGATGCTGAAATTAATGGGACTGTGTAAACTAGAGATGAAAAGGCAAAGAGAAGGGTTGCTATTCAATGTAATAGTTTTTTGTTTTATTTTAATAAAAAAATTTGGCTGGGCATTTAGCTAGGTTACAAAAACTAAATTAGTAATAGTGTTAAGCTCTCTTGAGTGCTTTATTGTGTGCTAGGTGTCATGACAAACACATATGCTGCATCTCATTTGAGCTCCACAGCAAATACCTCTCTTTTATGGAGGAGAAAACTAAAGTTTAAAGAGATTAAGGGACTCTCATAGCATCAGACTCCAGTGAGTGGTGGGACAGGACCAGAGCCCAGATTCAGATTTAATCATTTGTGATGTAGATGATTTCTGCTCTTCCATACTTATTGTGGTTGTTTCATGTTGGCGGAGTTTGTGATTATTGCAGGGGTTGTAAACCCAAATGATTACAGGGCCAGTCAGGTAACATAGATAGATGGAAGACAATAGGAGTGATGTTCAGGATTGTATGTGCTTTTCTGAACCAAAGACATTCAACTAGTCAAATGTGGATTTATTTAAAAGAAGGACAAATGGGGTGCACCTGGGTGGCTCAGTCCATTTAAGCATCTGACTCTTGGTTTCGGCTCAGGTCATGATTCACGGGTTTGTGAGTTTGAGCCCCACATCAGGCTCTGCACTGACAGCCTGGGGCCTGCTTGAGATTCTCTCCCTCTCACTCTCTCTCCACCACTCCTCTGCTTGCATTCTCCCTCTCTCAAAATAACATAAAAAAAAAAACAAACAACTTAAAGATAAGGACAAAAGAGTCTGTGGGCCTTCATCCTCAAGAAGTCAGGTTGGTGGTGAAGGCTTGTTTATAGATTTTTCTTATATTAACTCAACCCAACAGTCTTGTATAACACTTATCATCTAGTGTGTGTGTGTGTGTGTGTGTGTGTGTGTGTGTGTGTGTATCTAAAGATACAGTATGACAGGTTGGGAAATGCTTGGGCCTTGGAGGTTTTAGATAGACCTGGTTTGAATTTGGGCACTGCTGTGTGATTTTGAACAAGTTGCTTAACTTCTCTGAACCTTGTTTTCTTCATAAGTCAAAAATATTAATTATCTAAATTGTTGTTGAAAGTTTTAGGAATAATAAACATTGATTTCTCAGGACTGTGCCTGGCACAAAGTGGGCACACAGTAAGCAGCAGTTGTTGTTTTTATTAATATATTTGTTTTCCTTGTTGTTGGTTCTTTGCAGGCAGCTCTTAAATCACATTTATCCCCATCACTTAGCATTGACTTGACATTGCACACTACTTTTGCCAGTTTGGTCATGGGCAATCTTAAATTCTTTTCATAAGTAATGATACACATCAAAAAGCTTGAAGGGGATAAGAATGAACTGTTTTCCTGTAACCATTCTCCTTGGCTATAATGGAAGTAAGTCTTCGGTCAAATTTTGCCATACACAAAGACATTTATTAAATAAACGTTTATGGGGCACATGGGTGGCTCAGTCGGTTAAGTATCCGACTCTTGATTTCAGCTCAGGTCACGATATCACAGTTTGTGAGCTCAAGCCCCACATCAGGCTCTGTGCTGAGATGCTCTGTGATGAGAGCACTGAGTGCTTGAGATTGTCTTTCCCTGTCTCCCTCTGCCCCTACCCCACTCATGCTCTTTCTCTCTCAAAATAAAGAAACTTAAAAATTTTTTATATAAACATATATAAGTATGGAACAATTCATACAGCCTACTGTAGGCTGGGTGAAGGCTCAAACTCCATCTTTTAGGCACTAGAATACAACCTTTCTAGACAGGTAAGACAATAATTCAAGACAGAATACACTTACCCTCATAATGGGCATCAGATAGCTAGAAATCTGTCCCAATGGCAAGACACAGGATCATTTAGACTCAAGCCTTGGACTATATCCCCTCAGTGCCTTCCTGGTTTCTTATACACTTTTCAAAGGAGAGTATGAATACAAAAATATTCAGCCAGTTCATGTATTTGATACTGTTAATAGCAAACAATTTCAATACTGTTTGATACAGTGAATCTCTTTCTAACACCCATAATGCTGATTTTCAAACCTTTGATCTCCCCAATCAAAACCTATTTCTGAAATTCATTATAGTAATTACAAAGTCTTTGGTATTGCTGGAGACACCAATAGCCCAAGTGCTAGTGTAGCCCCTTCTGACATGTGAGCTTTGCTTGCAATTATAGATGGATAGCTGTTTTGAGCCCAAACTCAGACTCTAGAGCAGTGTTTCTCCATTAGGGTGATTTTTCCCCTAAGGAGATATTTGGCAGTGTCTCAAGGCATTTTTGGTTGCCATAGCTGAGGGGAGGGTGTGTTTATACATCCACAGATAGTTTATACAGTTCAGAGTGCTGCTAGACTTTCAACAATGCAGGGAAAGTTCCCACAACAAAGATTTGGATCCAAATGTCATTAATGAGGATGTTGAGATACTGGTATGGAGTGTAGCTTAAACTGACTTATCTGCTTATTACATCATATGATCTTGTCTATGATGATTTATTTTAAAGCTAAATTACAGGCTTTATAACATTCATGACATAACTTAATGGTAAAGACTTGAATTCACTAATTCATTGTAATGTAATACTTGTGGAAAGTATTAATTTAGAAACTAGTTACTTACTATCTATGGTAGACCTAAATAAATAGCATAGCCTATAGAAACTTTTTAAAAATGGTAGGCCTTCCTGTTATTCACTGGATTGTAGGAATGGATTTCCATTGCCCAGGTAGTGCTCCTATAAATTACTATCTTAATAGACACTCTTGTGCTGCTGAGTTATCAGGGTTTTTAATTTACTTCACTATAATAAACGTACATTAAATGTCTTTGGCCTAGAGGAGTTTATAGCACAGAAGAAATCAGGCACCACATATCTTCAGCAAGGCCACTTCCAATTGTAATGTCCCAACAACCTATGGTCTGTTTCATTCCATGTGAAACCAGGAAGCTCCACTCATTGCGTTTTGTACTATTTCCATGTGGTCTGAGCTATGGCTTATATGGTTGCATGCAGCTTTATAAATGTCTTGCCTAAGTACTGCCAGATAGTAGTGGTATAACTATGTATTTTATCTAAGAAAGCAAAAATAAATATAAACCACAGGTGTTCGAGAGAAATGGCCTTTAAAAATGTTTTAAAAGAAGATTCATAGAAAGAGAAAACGATTTCACTTTATTGGGAAAATGCCACATTCACCTCTTAAACTCTGGAATGAAGGAAATGGTCAACAGCATCGTCAACACTGTTGGGGTCTCCAGTTTCTATTTTTGCCTTTTTGGGTGGATTATCAACATGCCTTAATTGATCACATGTAATAATGTGTCTTCGTGTTAACGGCCTTACTAAAGGAATGCTCTTAGGATAACCAACCAACTACCCAGCTATCCATCATTTGCCTTCATTGGAGATGGCACTCAAGGCTGTGTGGGTGGCTACATAATTACTGACATCTCTGCCTGTAGGAATGTGGTCTGAAATATTCTAAACTTAGGAACTATTCACATCGGACCTCTTGGATGTTGTTTTTGGACAGTGATAACTGTGGCATTCTCCAGGGTTTGTAAAACGAGCTCTGACTTTGCCAACCATAGATTCCAGCTTTAACAGCGATCTGTTCAATGAGTAACCATGGTCCAGGGAACGTTCATTCTTTTTTTTTAACAACTTGATTTCATTAATTATTATTTTTTAAATTGGGGTTTTACTTGGCTTTAAGTAGTTCATTTTATGGAAAGGGGTAAAAATTTGGTCAGCAGGGGAGTGGAGGGTAGGGGGAAGGTAAAAATAGTAATCAGGTTTGAGATCAGTTGTATTTTTAACATTACATTAGCCAAGCATTGGAGTTAGTTTCCTTTTAGGTGATTAAGTTACATGTCTATTTTGTGAATAAACTTTGCAGAAATAGCAAAATTTGTCTCTATGTCACTTGCAAATGATTTATTGTCTTTCTCATTTAATATTTTTATGTATCAGTGGTATATGTTTTAAAAGTCCCAGCCAAAGTCTATATTCCAGCACTGCCTACCTTTCATATTCTTCTGGGCAGAACATTAAAAAAGAAGAAAAAAAGGGTCCTATAGTACATAGTATAAGGAAATTTCTCAGGAATAATTTGTTTTTGTAAAAGAAGTTTTAAATGAATTCTCAAGGCATTTGGCAAGTGTGGATTGGTGTCAAGGAAAATTATAATCCTAGACCAGTAAAACCATCATGACTTCTAAGAGTCACAGCGATCATACCTTAGTGTTCCAAAGCATCAGGTGATTTGGCCAATTAGCAGGTCTCTTTTTATGAAGACAAATCATGTGTGACTGAAATATTTTACTAAAGGGTACATTTTCCCTGTTATTTTAATAGCTACCCAAATGATAGCATGGTTAAAAATGTATTCTAATCCTGGGTTTGGTTTAGGAATTTCAGCTAAATGCTCGTTATAGGGGAATCTTAAGATTTTACTTTGTGAGAGGTGCAATAGAATGTAATCTAGTCCCCTATTCTATTTGTACAAAATAACATAGTAGCAAAAGTAGTTTAGAATTGGAATCTTCCTATGCCTTCCAGTTAAAATCCCAGGGTTCTCTTTTATCTAGCTAAATGTTCAGCACATAGATAATGAAACACTTCTTATGTGCTTATCTGGCGTTTAAATCATCCCACCATTTCTCTTTTCATTTTGAACCTTATTTCATTGTTTCTGTTAAAAGAACAATTCTTTGGGATACAAATTGGATCTTTTCAGCCAAAGTAGAAGTTTAGACATGGTAAACTTTTTCTTCTTCCTTATTGCAGGGGCTTTCCCAGTCTGTAGCAAACACCATCGCCAATAATATCGTTGAGTGGGAAGCATGCCCTTTTTCTTGCCTGCTTCCAAATCTCCCCTAGACTGAAAGTGTATCTTTCTTTCTTTCTTTTTTTTTTGGATTTAGTTTTTTAAATTTACATCCAAATTAGTTAGCATATAGTGCAACAATGATTTCAGGAGTAGATTCCTTAGTGCCCCTTACCCATTTAGCCCATCCCCGCTCCCACAACCCCTCCAGTAACCCTCAGTTTGTTCTCCATATTTATGAGTGTCTTCTGTTTTGTCCCTCTCCCTGTTTTTATATTATTTTTGTTTCCCTTCCCTTATGTTCATCTGTTTTGTCTCAAAGTCCTCATATGAGTGAAGTCATATGATATTTGTCTTTCTCTAATTTTGCTTAGCATAATACCCTCTAGTTCCATCCACATAGTTGCGAATGGCAAGATTTCATTCTTTTTGACTGCCGAGTAACACTCCGTTATATATATTTACCACATCTTTATCCATTCATCCATCGATGGACATTTGGGCTCTTTTCATACTTTGGCTATTGTTGATAGTGCTGCTATAAACATGGGGGTGCACGTGTCCCTTCGAAACAGCACACCTGTATCGCTTGGATAAATGCTTGGTAGTGCATTTGCTGGGTCGTAGGGTAGTTCTATTTTTAGTTTTTTGAAGAACCTCCATACTGCTTTCCAGAGTGGCTGCACCAGCTTGCATTCCCACCAACAATGCAAAAGTATCCTTGCCAACATCTGTATCCTTGCCAACATCTGTTGTTGCCTGAGTTGTTAATGTTAGCCATTCTGACAGGTGTGAGGTGGTATCTCATGGTGGTTTTGATTTATATTTCCCTGATGATGAGTGATGTTGAGCATTTTTTCATGTGTCGGTTGGCCATTTGGATGTCTTCTTTGGAAAAGTGTCTATTCATGTCTTTTGCCCATTTCTTCACTGGGTTATTTGTTTTTTGGGTGTTGAGTTGGATAAGTTCTTCATAGATTTTGTATACTAACCCTTTCTCTGACATGTCGTTTTGCAAATATCTTCTCCCATTCCGTCGGTAGCCGTAAAAAATTTTTTTTGAATATTTGTTTATTTTTGAGAGACAGAGACAGAGCATGAGCAGGGGAGGGGCAGAGAGAGAGTGAGACACAGAATCTGAAGCAGGCTCCAGGCTCCAAGTTATCAGCACAGAACCTGATGTGGGGCTCGAACTCACAAAATGCGAGATCATGACCTGAGCCGAAGTCGGACGTTTAACCGACTGAGCCACCCAGGTGCCCCCGTTGGTTGCCTTTTAATTTTGCTGATTCCTTCACTGTGCAGAAGCTTTTTATTTTCATGAGGTCCCAGTAGTTCATTTTTGCTTTTGTTTCCCTTGCCTCCGGAGACGTGTTGAGTAAGAAGTTGCTGCAGCCAAGATCAAAGAGGTTTTTGCCTGCTTTCTCCTTGAGGTTTTTGATGGCTTCCTGCCTTACATTTAGGTCTTTCATCGATTTTGAGTTTATTTTTGTGTATGGTGTAAGAAAGTGGTCCAGGTTCATTCTTCTGCATGTCACTGTCCAGTTTTCCCAGCACCACTTGCTGAAGAGACTGTCTTTGTTCCATTGGATATTCTTTGCTGCTTTGTCAAAGATTAGTTGGCCATACATTTGTGGGTCCATTTCTGGGTTCTCTATTCTGTTCCCTTGATCTAAGTGTCTATTCTTGTGCCAGTACCATACTGTCTTGATGATTACAGCTTTGAAAGTGTATCTTTCTAACCGAAGGGCAGCCACGTGAACAAAACATTCATTTCAGCAGTCATTAGAGCTGTCTGTATCCTGGTGTTAGGCAGCTGTGGCTAAAGGTGAATTGGAAAGATTTTTTGTTGTTGTTGTTTTAAACAATTTTTTTTAATGTTTATTTTTGAGAGAGATGGAGATAGAATGTGAGGGGGTCAGAATCAGAAGCAGGCTGCAGGCTCCGAGCTGTCAGCACAAAACCCGACACGGGCCTTGAACTCACGAGCTGTGAGATCATGACCGAGCTGAAGTCGGACGCTTAACCGACTGAGCCACCCAGGTGCGCGCCCCCCCCCCCCTTTTTCTGGTAAGTAGATGACAGATATATTGAGGTAGATCTGTTGTTTCCATATGACATCTCTTGGGTTCCATTCACATTGGGAACCTGACAATGCTTGATTGAGTGTGTCTGGGATTTAAGAAGCAGTTTAGTTATGCCGGAGTTTTAGGTGGACTGACTTTGAGTTTCATTAATTCAGGCAGCATTTCTGGGATACCCACTGTGTACCGAGTACCAGAAAATTGAGGGCATGGTGGGGACTTATCTATTGCTTTTTTTACACTGGAATTTTCTGGAATGAGTGTGAATTTTGTTTTCCCTCTTCCTTCCCATAGTGTACTTTACAAACCTTTTATTTAAAACACTAAATTTTGTACATTTTGAATAAGGTATAAAAGAAAAATAACATCTAGCTCCCTGATTAACAAGCCTCAGAGGATTCTTGGAGAGCAAATTATAGCAGCCAAGTTGAATGTTTGTATGTGTGTAGTATGTGTATTTTTTTAAAAAAAATTTTTTTTCAACGTTTATTTTATTTTTGGGACAGAGAGAGACAGAGCATGAACGGGGGAGGGGCAGAGAGAGAGGGGGACACAGAATCGGAAACAGGTTCCAGGCTCTGAGCCATCAGCCCAGAGCCTGACGCGGGGCTCGAACTCACGGACCGCAAGATCGTGACCTGGCTGAAGTCGGACGCTTAACCGACTGCGCCACCCAGGCGCCCCAGTATGTGTATTTTTAAAAACAAATTATTATTACTATTTTTTGAAGTTTGTGTGTATTTTGAGAGAGACAGAGATAGTGCAAGTGGGGGAGGTACAGAGAGAGAGAGAGCGAGAGAGAGAGAGAGAGAGAGAGTGAGAGAGTCCCAAACAGGCTTCATGCTGCCAGTGCAGAGCCTCATGAAGGGCTTCAATTCATGAAACTGCAAGATCATGACCTGAGCTGAAATCAAGAGTCAGACGCTTAACTCACTGAGCCACCCACGTGCCCCGTGTGTATATATTTTAATAGAATTCCTAAAGGACTAAAAAAAGTCATCCAAAACTTGTAACTTTACATGGCTTGTATTATGTATTCGATACATGGTCTCATGACATTTTACTTTGAAATTTGATTAAATGTGGCTACAAATGAGCATTGTTCCATTGAGTGACCACACAGAGAGAGCCGGAAAACATTTCAACATAATCAGCTGTCCTGCATCACCTTAGGTGGCAGTAGTAATGTGCCTCAAGTATTGGAGAAGGAGCTTCCTTTTTTCATTGTCGCTGTTAACCTGACAGAAAAAGTAGAATTGGCCTGATATTACTACACTGAAATGAACCCTCAACTATGGAGTATTCAGAAAGAATAACCAGGAGCCAAACAAATTAGGAATGCATAGAAAGGATGTTAACTACTTGAGTATTATGTTATAGGTGAAAACCAAGTCTGAGGAAGGTAGAGGAGCTGGCCAAATGTTGTACAGCTAGTAAGTAGCGTTACCAGCATTCACACATATCTACCTGACTCTAAAGTTATTTGATTATTGCATCATCCAGAATGTTGCTAAGCCCAAGTTATACAATATGGTATAGCCATTAACATATCAAAGTTGTTTCTTAAATAAAGGTGCCTTTGTGTTAATTTATCACCCTTACATGAATTATACTTTCACAGTACTTTTTACTTATTACTTTTAACAGCTTTATTGAGATACAATTTATAGGTAAACAATTCACTCAATTAAGGTGTACAACTTAATGATTTTTAGCGTATCCACAAGGTTGTGCAACCATTAGCAGTCACTTTCCATTCCCTCCTATCCCACACCCACCCCTTGCGCTAAGAAGCCACTAGTCTGTTTACAGTGTTTATAGATTTGCCGATTCTGTACATTTCATATAAATGGGATCACACAAATGCAGTCTTTTGTGATTGGCTTCTTTAACTTAGCAGAATGTTTTTAAGGCTCATCCATGTAGTAGCATGTGTAAGTACTCTGTTTCTTTTTATGGCTGAATAATATTCTGTAATATTGATATGCCTCATTTAATTTATTCTTTAGTTGATGGACATTTGAGTTGTTTTTCCTTTGGGGGCTATTATAAATATTGCTGACGTAAATATTTGTGAACAAGTGTTTGAGTGGACATATATTTTCCTTAATCTGGGGTAGAAACCTAGAATTGTCATTGCTGCCTCCCCTGGCAACTCAGTGTCTACCTTTCTGAGGAACTGACAACCTGTTTCCAAAGCGACTACCTGATTACATTACCACTCTCAATGTTTGAGGTATTCTGATTTCTCTGTGTCTTTGCCAACACTTGGTATTATGCATCTTTTTACCTCTTTAATTTAATTCTCATAATGATATGAATTAGCCAAAGAAAATATTCTTACTGCCGTTTTATAGATAAAAACTCCAAAATCAATAAACATTAAATGAGAAACACAGGATGAGTGCAGAGGGGAAGTGGTGTGGATCATTCAAAACAACATATCATCCAAAAGGAATTTAAGTTTTAAAATCTGACACAGCTATGTTGGATGTTATTAATCCTGTTTCCCACCCCTGCATTTTAAAGGTGATGAAACTAGAGCCCAGATAAGGGAAGTGAATTGATCACTGACTTAAAGCTGCTTGGTAGCGTGGTCAGTCCATTGCATGGCCTATTGCATTCAGCCCTCAGGGATGTACAAACTCATCCATGTCATAGCACTCCATTTTCTTAACTCATTCATCGATGCTGGACTTTTATTAAAATAAATACATCTCAATTCATTTGGGGTATTAGAAGGTCAGTGAAGTTGAAACCTCCCATTGGGGAGCTTCTGATAGAATTTGTTCCACATTTTGCCTACTATTACATTGATGTGAGGGCAGGAAATTAATGTGGGTACTGTTACTTGGTGACATTCTTGGATCAGATGGCTTGGATATGAATTCTGGTTCTGTCACTGACTAACTGCTTGACCCTTTCTGTATTTCTGTCTCTTTATTTTTAAATATGGGCAATAATAGTGTCTATCTCATAGAACTGTTTTGAGAATAAAATGAGCTAATTGCTGTAAGGAGATTAGCACAGTGCTTGGCTCCTAGAAAGTCCTCAGTAAACGTTGACAATTATTATTACATAACATCAGCTTGCTTAGACCACTGAAAACATTGTAGTCTGAGATTTGTAGAAAATAAATGAATCATCCTTTTTCAAAAGTAGCTTCACTAAAGGAGCAGGCATAGGAAATAGCTAATTTCTAAAGTCTTCATAATTTTGAGCTATGTGGAACCTAATGCAATTAAAAATTAGTTTTAATGTTTATTTCTTTTGGGAGAGATAGAGAGCAAACAGGGGAGGGCCAGAGGGAGAGGGAGAGAGAGAATCCCAAGCAGACTCTGCGCTTCTCTCTCAGAGCCTGATGTGGGGCTTGATCCCACAAACTGAGCCGAAATTAAGAGTCAGATGCTCAACTGATGGAGCTACCCAGGCGCCCCCACAATACAATTTTTTTGAGAAACAACTCCCCAATCCTTTACAAATTATGCACTCATTTCCTCTTACTGTAACTTTGGTCAGAAACCAACCTGAAAATTTCAATTTCAGGTGACCTCATCTCCAACAATGTGGAAGTCTCACTAAAGCACCTATGCCTGTTATGAATGTAATATATTAGTAGTGTTTATCCTTAGTATCTTTGTTTGTTTATCAAGATGAAAACCCACTGAATTATTTTAAGGTGCCTACTGTATATATTTGTGTTCCATTGTGGAAGAAGGAGCACTCAATGGGCAATCAGGAGATAGGATTGGAATCCTGGCCCTTCTCTGCTGTAGTTCAGGACTTAGCTCATCTGAGCCCTAAGCTTCTGTTTCCTCATCTGGAAATGGGGGCTGTAGGGATCAACAATTTTTCCTCAGAGGGTAGTCATTAGGACCAAGTGATAATCTGAATATAACAGCACTAGCACAGTGCCTGGCCCACAGCGAGGGCTCAGTAAATGACAGCTAAACAGCAGTGTAATGGGGTTCTGTGTGCCACACATGAGATTTGGAGGCAGATTCGATGGTGAGTTTAGGTGAAGAAATTGGACATGTCTGTGTTCACATAGAGCATGATTCATGTCTACTCTGCTGTTGCTGCTGCTGCTTTCCTGTAACCAATTTTAGAGCCTATCTTGGCAGCTGGAAGTATTTGGGATTAATTTCACACTCACTTTATGAGTTGAGCATTTTCCTGCAAGCAGCTCCCTGGGCCTCTGCCTCATTACTTTGGCATCAACTGATATGGCAGTTGGACATAGATGTCCTTTGGGGTCTCCATTTTATTTGGAAACCTTCAATTTGAAAAAGAAAAACAAAGACTATCAACACATTTGTGCCTGAAATCGTTAGCATTTATTGTTTCCTAAACCCCTCCCTTTCTATAGTTCTGTTGAACACCAGGGAACACACATCTTGCACAGCCAGTGATAAGCACTAAAAAGTCACACTCCTTCAGATTCAAATCCTAGCAGCTGGTTGGCCTCATTTCACATTTCCAGGTGAGCAGCAAGATCCTCTAGGCCTTGGTGGGACAGATCTAAATCTTGATGGGTCTAGTTTTTCCAGCCTTTTTTACTATGTTAATTCTGCTAAATTCATTTGGCTCTCATGGAGAACAAAGTAAACTTGGCTGTTACGTGTAAAACTAAATTGAGAACATGGAGATCTGTTTAGTATTTCATGCTGGCCAGTAGGTCAGGAAGATTTTCCTTGGGGGTAATTTACATAAGGAATTGTTTATCCCATTTCTTTCCAATTTCTGTGACCATTTGGGGATAGCAGACTTTCCACAATGGCACAGAAATATAACCAGCGAGACCGAAACTTAGAGAAATGAAGCTTCTCCCGGATTGATGTATTTTGGGCCTTGCCTAGGAAAGATCCTGTGGCTTGGGCTGCTGTCTCACTGAGAAGTCATTCTTCTACCACAGCTGTGTTTAGCAAGTTGGGTGGGTCCACGAACTGACATGCTGTTACACTTAGTAAGAATTTTCCCTTGATAGTGAGGAACGTGCATAAAAGCCTCACTTAAGTCCCAGCAAATGCCCAAATGTTTACTGTGACCGATAGCTGCTTTGAGTGCAGCTTCCATCAGGTGACAGCCCCAAGTCAGAGTACTCCGTGGCCACCCAGTACCTATAGTGTTACATGCACGCTCTCCACCTTGACATTCTGCTTCCTCTTCAGCAGTTGCCCAGATGACCTTTTTTTGTCTCATCAAATGCTTTTCCCAAACTGGAATATTTGCTCCTTCCTGAACAAGCAGCCTCTCCTTTTCTGCTTTAATGAATTTGCTCAAGTTGTTTCCTGTACTTTTAAAGCCCCCTCACCCAATATCTGTTCTTGAGGATGAATTTTAGGTACCTCTTCTCAGTGGCACACTGGTAAATATTTGACAACTGGTTCTCTGGGAAGGTGGGAGTTTGGGAGGAGACCTGGCTCTGTAACATTTGTTGATGTTCATGTGGTAAATACTTCCACCATGGCTGATTTCAAGCTACCAACGTGAGGTCACTGAAGGTGAAGTTGGGAAGAAATGGGCAGTAGCCCACCATTGCAGAGTGTTTCCAACGTGCAGATACGGTAGGCATAAGTGACCTCAAGGGCCTAGATAATAGTGAACTAATTAAGAAGTAATGAGTTTTGAGTATTTATCACCTTTGTTTTGGTGTAATTTCTTTAAGTTTATGTAACTTAAGTTTTAAGTAATGGTCGTGTTTAACAGCTGGCACACAAAATTGAAAACAGGACAACCTGTCCTTTCTCTGGAGCCTGTAGGAGCTGGCCAAGTTGCTTCTTCCTCCACCTTTTCCTTTGTAAAGTGCTCCAGACTCAGTAATAGTTAAACCTTTCTCTGAACCTGGCAGGTGCTTCAGGTTGCACGCAGGCTTTGGATTGAGAGACTCCAAAGTGCGACTCCTGGTCTCTCACTTGCTATGTGATGGTCAAGCTGCCCACTTAATTTGCACTTCCCAGTGCAAAATGAAAATGCAGGGCCCTTGTTAAAAGTCAGGAAGAAAGTGCTGTTAAGATAGACACTAAAATCTAAAGCCTTTTCCTTTCTTCAGCAGTCTCTCTTTCACACTTTCTCATGGTGTTTTTATTTTCTATTTAATGTCATTCCAAGTATAGAAAAATTACGATTATTTGCATGAATGTTACCATCAATCCTTATATTGTTCAATGCCAGTTTTAAATGCAAATATAAGAGCATTTAACCGTGAGTTAATGAACGTATCTCCCCTGCTCATGTGTATGTTCTGTTGCCCCATCATTGACTTCACGTATAAAACACAACTTCAAAAATAAAATTATTAAGAATTTAAAGACAGAGGCAGCAGGGCATTAAACGAAGCATGGAGCCGTTCGAAGCACAGGCACAGTTTACATCCCTGTGCACAGTACGGGGCAAATTTCTTACATCTGCTGAGCCTCAGAGGCCTCATCTGTAAAATAGAGATATGCCAACCAGGTGGAGGTGTGGGGATTGAAGACACTGGTACCTGTATGGCACAGCAGAATGTTTGGCATGCAGTCTGTGCTCACTTAATTACAGGGATTATTATTAACCTACTAATCATAATATTAATGGCATTTTTCCTTTACAGTTCATAGGGTCTTCCCTACAGTGTCGCCACTTGCCTCTGACGTATTTTCCTTTTTCCATTATTAACTCTCTGAAAGTAGAGATGAAATCTGTCACCATTGAATTCCCTAGAGTGGTTTCTGCAACTTCTTGCATATACCTGGCACTCAGGAGGTGTTTATAACCTTGATCTTTGTATGATTTGGGCTTATTGACAATACACATCTGTGTCATAATATGATGGTTCCCACAATGAGGCTTAATTGGTAACACTCACAGGAAAAAAAGAATATAAATGTAGACTTTAACAGGAGTCAGTTGTAATCATGGTGAAGCTGGGGGAAGAAGCAGATGATTCCAGGTGTTTTGGTTTATGGAAAGTGTGGCCTCTGTCTCTTAGAGGAGACTTCTTGAAGTAATAGGGAAGGGATGAGTTCCAAGCCTCATTTGAGTAAAAGAGGCCCCAGGGATATTAACTCTGGCCCATAGTAATCTGTCCCTTTGCGAACTTCTTTTACACTTATTTTCTGTTCTGCACAATTAGGACATTATTACAGTAATGTTTCTTTCCACTAATTGGTTGGATATTTATGTTTCCTTTCCAAAAAATTATAAGATCCTTATGGGCTAGAAGATATCATGTACTGTTTTGAACACCTATGGAAAGAAAGTAGCACAGTACTAGGTACGTAGTAAGCAATGCACTTTATTACAATGCTGACCTTGGTCCAAACTCCCAGGGTTCCCTGGAGAGCTGAATGGGAGTTGTGATTGTCTTTTATAACTCTTGCAGGCCCTCAACCAAATGCCAGAGTATCATGGTCTGCCTGGCATTGTCAGGCAAACACCTTGCCTCGACAGCTTTGTCTTTTCCTAACCTACATCTCTTTTCCAGTGTCTCCCAGACACTCTGAGGACTGTCCCCCAACAGCCCCCGTTGCTACATGGAATTTGGGAGACCACACAGCTGTAAACTCTTACTTGTTTGAATGATGATTTTTTAACAAGCCCTTTGGGCCAGTTTCAATAAGCCATGAAATATCACCAAATGGCTCATCTGCACTAGAGTTCTGAAAGTCATCTGAGCTCTAGTCCCTCAAGCTGGCAGGGACTGACAGAAAGGAGCACACATTGCCCTAGCTTTTCCTATTCCTGTTCTGGGGGCTGTAAGACGCCTTGAGCCTCTGGGCCAGTCAGTTCATTACTTTTAATGAGCACAAAATTCACCGAGACATTAAAATAAAACACCAATGGGCAGTCTTGGATGTTCTATTCAATTGTTGCTTTAGTTCTTTTTTCCACAAGATTATTCAAGAGGATGAAAAAAAAAAAGCCAATTCTACTCCTGCCAGTTTTATCCTAAGTAGATTTGGCATTGTAAAGCTAACACACCCTAAACGTTTTTTTTTTTTCTTTCAGATCCCTGTGGGCTAGTGCCTGACATTTGTGTTAAAAATGACATTACTCAATTGGTCAAATGTTTGAACATTATCTACCTTTTGGATATAATAAAGAAATACTGGATATCTCAACACCATGTAGCATATCAAGAGTAATAATCAGAGGCAGATAATTACTTTCTGAAAAGGATGTAATGAAATCATTATTTTAAATTACGCGGCAAACGTGGTTATTTTGATATTTTTTAATTGATCCATCTCTAGTAATAAAGACTATAACAACTGTATTAGAGGTTACTTATATTATCATATATTGTAGAAGGTCAATTGATGGTGAACCAGACACAGAACAATGTCCCCATTAAGCTGATTTCATGGATATTTTCATCCCCTGGCCATATGGATTTGGAATTACATCAGGGATTTTTTTTTTTTTTAAAGAAGGAAGTGAGCAGATGAATGATAACTATTTTATTACTCAACATAGCTTGTGTTTGTGGAAGACAAAGTTCATCAAGCTGTTTTAAAGAAAAACACAAGTGTGCCAAATGTAATTTGTTGAGGGCTCAAGCATTGTGAAATTATCCCTAACTGAAGTTTGTCATTTCTGCAGGTAATCGCTCTCGCAGATGCAGTAGAGGAAAACCAAGACAGTCTGTTCCAGTCATTCACCAGGCTGAAAAGTGCCACCCATTTGGTGATTCTGCTGATTGGGCTGTGGCAGAAGCTTAGTACTGACCAGATCGCTATTCTGGAAGCAGCATTTCTGCCCCTGCAGCAGGACACCCAGGAATTGGTAAGGACCCACGATTCTGCAATGGTAACAGCCATTATTGGAAAGATTGTGGTTTTAAGAAGATATCACATGGCTGTTGTATTTTCTAAGGTACCTGATGGAGGCTTTTTTTTTTTTTTTAAACCCAGATCCTGTTTTCCTTTTCTTTAAATCATAATAAAAATGTCAAATGAAGGCCTTTTTTTTTCTAGAGCTATTTTAAAAATAGGTATAGAGTCCATTTTTATGTGGTATTCAGTCTATTTTTTATGTGCTCTTCAATCACTTAGAAGCCAGGGAAACAGTCATTTGACTGCCTGAGTGATGGCAGTAAACCTTCAGATTAGCTAATCCTTTCCTTTTCCACCAGAGAAAACAGTTCAGCCATTTTAATTTGCTCAGTGTTCTTAAATTTAAGTGTCAGTTCAAGGGTTAGGGAGAACTGAGATAGCCTTGCCAAATGACAGGAATATTTTGTCACATTTATATAGTTCTTAATACATAGTGTATAAACTTTTTTACTCTTGACCCTTTCAATAGGCAGTTTAGAACCAAAGTGGGGGGGAAGATGAGGGTTCATATTTAGAGTTTTTGTTGAAAGAGTATATGAATAAAAACATCTCAGACCCCTCGAATTGTAGAGGTTTGTATGACTACCAGGTGTCATCATGAGGGAACTTTTTGCATGCTTTTATTTACAAAGAAATAATATACTTCTTGGAAATTAGAGACTCTTGGGCTCATTTTTTTGTATTGGAAGAAACCGTTTTATGAAAAAAGCCATTTCAAACATAGCCATGAGAACATAGGGCTAAAAATGATAGTACTAAAACTAACATTTCGGAGTACTTACTAAATAGGCACGAGGTGATATTTTAAGTGTTCCACAAGGATGGTCTCATTTAATCTTAAACATGGGCATAGAAGGTTGTTAAGGTACTGTTTTCACCTCCATTTAACATATGAGAAAATTTAGGCTTTGAGAGTTAAGTACCTTTTGGAAACTAGTGGATATAGAGCCATGGTTTGGGCCCAGGTCTGGCTGCTTTCAAAGCACATGTTTGTTTTTTTGTTTTTTGTTTTTCATCAATACACTGTATTTTAGCAAACAAAGTCATGAACAAGATTTTGAAAATCGCAGGCTTTGTTCAATGTAATTTTCTACAATTGGGTCAAAGTATTGTCAGATGAAAAAAAAATTCAAGCTGTATTTTATATCATAAACAAAATGCTAATAAATAAATTGGGAAACAATTAAGAGTATACCTTTGTTTTAGATTCATAAAATGAAATTACTGCTAAAACTGATCTTTGAGAAGCCAGAAATGTGGACATTGTAATAACAGAGAACAAAGAATACAATTTGGGTTGTATTAGTGAGAATGATAACTGTGAGCTCAGATTTAAGTAGTCAGAAAGAGTTTGGTGGCCTCAGTTCCTGGTTCCACCACTCGATGATAAAGTCCTTCTGATCAGGTTTTCTGGCTGTTCTAAATCTCTACTTCTGTATTTCTAAGCTAGAAACAATAATAGGACCTACCCAAGTTGAATAAGAATTAAATGAGATAATGGAATAGAGTGGAATTATATCTTACTCATTTTTATATTCTCAGCCTCTGGCACAGTTCCTGACCATAGCACAGTCAATATTTGTTGGGTGAATGACTAGAGAAAGGGTGAAAGCTAATAAGAAGTGACTTGGCAGAACAGATGTAGTAGATACAATCTGGAGCATGAGGAAGCAGGGCAGGGCCAGCTGTATAATTTACAGGACCCAGAGCAAAGTGAAAATGTGGATCCCTTGTTCAAAAAAGTAGAAAAATAACCAAAATATTGTGAAAACAGATTCTAAAACAAAGCTCTTTACTTTCTGTGTCTCATCATGATGTTTTTATTTGCTATTTTATGCTATTCTAAATGAAGAAAAATAAAAAATTTAAGTTGTCAGCAGGAATTTTACCATGAATCTTTATAATGTGCAATGTCAGTTTTAACACAAATATAAGAGCATTGGACCTATATGCAGAATCGCCAAAATTATATAATTTGTATTTTGTAGCTCATACATGCATATGTATTTTGTTCTTATAGAGCTGTGAATCACTGCACAAAATTAACTGCTTTTACTTCCCTTCTTGATATGCACACATCTACCAACACTTTCCACCTTCAGCTTACTGATGAGTAGGGAAGGAAAGAAAAAGGAGCTCTGTGTTACTCTATTTCCCTTTCCGTCTGTTACCATTTTCAGTGTAAGTAGTCGGATAATACAGGGAAGTAACAGGGGTGTAATGGACTTCCTTAGTCATTCCTGTTTCTTTGAATCTATTTGCTGACTTTCTTCATTCAAAACAAGTTTTGGTGCGATGAAACACCTTAAAGGCTGTCAGTGCCCCCACTTAATCAGTCTAGACATGCCCTCCTTGTATTTGTTTTGAGTCTCCCTGTCTCCCACTCATTCTGGGGCCATAGAATTCTAAGCTTATGGGGCAGAAAGGTAGAAGGAATGCGTACCGCGCATGTCTTCCCTTCTTACACATAATTCACTGTTCCAGCAGACATCACTTACAGAAGACAAGTGCAAGATAACATTAAGAATTTCAGGGGCACCTGGGTAGCTCAGTTGTTAAGCATCTGACTTCGGCATAGGTCATGATCTCATGTTTCAGGCCATGATCTCACAGTTCGTGAGTTTAAGTCCCACATCAGGTGAGCTCGAGCCCTTCTTTGGGTGAACACGAGCCCCGCTTCGGGCTAACACAAGCCCTGCTTTCTCTCTCTCTCTCTCTCTCTCTCTCTCTCTCTCTCTCTCTCCCTCCCTCCCTCCCTCCCTTTGCCTCTCCTGGGATTCTCTTTCTCTCTCTGCCTGTTGCTCACTAGCATCCCTCTCTCTCTCTCTCTCTCTCTCTCTCTCTCTCTCAAAAAAAAAAAAAAAAAAGAATTTCAAGGTGGCAATGGCAAAACATTAAATCAAGCGTGGGGCCCTTCAGAACGCGGGGCCCTGTGTGACCACATGGCTCACATGCTCCTGAAGGTGGCCATGAAGTGTGGTTAGACCCAGAGGAAGAATTTCCTTGAAATAAAGGTTCTCAAATGTAGGGACTGAGTCCCCAGAGAGACTGTGGAATTTCTGACTCTAGAGATCTTTCAAAACAGCCTCCTTCTGCTGGGAATAGTGTGTTCATCCCTGTAGGCAGGTGAATGGACTAGGCATCCTCTCAAAGATTCTTTCTGCCTGCCACTGTGTTCTTTGCTGTCATAACTCCCAAAATATAGAGGGAAAAATTCTTTCAACTTTCTTCTGAATTTGGCGAGATTAGAAGGGGTGTATACTCGTTATGTCTATTGAAGCCATTAATAAGACAGGACATTTGATAAAAACATAACTTGGAAAAGAATGAATCCAAAAAGACATTTTAATACTGCTTGTTATGCTCTTCATCTTTAATTAGGTTGTGGTATTCACTTTGGACTTATACTGTTGAGACAGCTTATATATCTTGAGAAAAAAGGAATCCTTTTTCATTCTTTAAGACGTACGCATGCAGTATGTGGTTTTGACATGCTAGTTCACAATCCCCCACATTATGCCTTTGGACCTCACAAATAAATGTTATGTGATGGGTGTCCCACTGAGATGTGAAAATGAAATATGCAAACCTGAAATAACTTGGAATGAGGGTAAGACGGGGAAGAAAGGAGTCTCTGACCAGAATGTTGAAAATATATCCCATATTGAAGTTATTATGATACCACAAAAATCTGAATGTAATTTAGACGGTTTGGTTGGAAGTGGATGGCAGAGTACATGTGTGAGGGGGAGAACTTCAGACATGTGGACAACATTTTCAGAAGAGACTCTCAGTTCAAGGTCAGATGTCCCCACAAGTATTGAGAGGTGGAAGAAAGTGCTCAGAAGATGTTTTATTTATGTTGCACATAGCACTGCACAATGGTTTGTTGTATTGTTATTTAGATGGCATGTGTCACAAACGGCAGGCTAAATGCCGTAGTTCACTCTGGAATATTTTCTGAACTGGCATCAGGTTCACAAAGCATAAATATTTAGAATTTATCATTCCTAATGAAAAGTGATGTTCTTCACACTATCCTATCAGTATTTTTTTATATGCCATCTCATTTGGATCAGAATTCATCATTGTTTTCTTTGATCTGTTTCTTAAATGATTTTCTATTTTTGTCACTTCTCATTACTATTTGGGGGCAAATAAATGCTGGTATTGCAGACTATTATGTGTGACTTTTTCAAGGTGTTGAAAGTTACATATGCCAAATGTGTTTTTGTAGGGATACTTCCCTTCACTTTAAGAAAAACATTAACTGTTCTATTTGGCATCTCCAAAAAGAGCTCTTTAACTCAGTTCCATCGGTGGATTTGATAATATAGTATTGTCCCTACCATCTTCCTGTGATGGAGAAGTTTTGCCCCAAATAACGTGTTCTATCAGTGTACCTGATGCCGCAATTCTAAAACTGTTTTCTTTTCAGTTTAGGGGCTGAGGATTTCAGAGTATCTGCAATGCAGAATTTAAACATACATCTACTGACCCTTTATCTACATGAAGTTCTATGGAAAATACTGTCTACTTAGGTCATGAAGGGCTGTGTAATGGTTTGAGTCTGAGGGAGTGTTTAATTGTGATAGCACACCTCTCTCATGATGTTATACAAAAGCCAAAAACTGCAAAACTCCACATACCTCAGGATTGGCTTAAAATCTTTTCATCCGGTCATATTTGCATTCAGTGAATATTTATTAAGTACCTACTATGTTTCAGGCAGTGTTCTAGGTTCTTGGCGCATTTTAATAAACAAAACAGAGTTAGAGCCTATCCTCCGTTGATTTACTTCAACATTGTAAGCAAACATATTCCAGTCACAGTCAGCCATAAGCATATTGGCTATCTGATTTAGTAGCCTCTTGTCATATGTGGCTATTTAAAGTGAAATTTAAATAAAGTGAAATAAAATTAAAATTTCAGTTCCACCATTTCACTAGCTATATTTCAACTGCTTAGTAGCCACATTGGAAAGTTCAAATATAGAACATTCCCAGAAGCGCCTGGTTGGCTCAATCAGTTACGCATCCTACTCATGATTTTGGCTCAGGTCATGATCTCACAGTATGATTTTGAGCCCCACGTTGAGCTCTGCATTGACAGTGTGGAGCCTGCTTGGGATTCTCTCCTTCTTTCTCTGCCCCTCTCCCACTCTCTCTATCTTTCTCAAAATAAATAAATAAACTTTAAACAAAAAAGAACATTTCTTTCATTGCAGTATGTTCTATTTCATAGTACTCTCTATCATTAAAAGAGAAAGGGTTTTGTCAGTTGGGTTAAACAACTTGAGCACAGTTTAGCAAATTAATGAAAGTAGGGTAGGACACTGACATTAAGTTATGCCACGGTGTTTGCTTTAGCAGCCCTTATTTCTGGTATTCCGACATCATCAGCCTGGTCACATGTGCAATGACCAGACTTTTTCTAGGGAGATGAATGCATCTACATAAAAGGGAGGCAATAAGCTGGCACAAGTGCTGCTACTCCCCCTTCACATGACCTTGGTAGACTTATGATCATCACAAATTCTTTCCTGTTGAGCCTGAACATGATCTCAGAATCCTTTTGAATACAGCATTTGAGGTAGTCACTATCACTTGCATTTAGTATATGGATAAATCCTCTTTGCCCTTCTTGAACTCTGTACAGATCTGCTCCTCCTTTTCTTAGCCAACAGCTTAGATGACTAAGATTCTTTAAGATGAAGTTTAGAAGATGGCAAGAGAACAAGTAGGAACAATAGTGTTATTTCCCAATGGGCTTTCTCAGACTTAGGCTCTAAATGTTCATTTATGTTCCACCTGACTCCAGAGGAATCCCCAAGGAAAAGAGAAACGGAGCACTGGTTTGGAGACCTGATTATGCACAGTCTTAGATTTGGAAGGAATGTTGGCACATTGCGTAGCATTTTGCCTTACTTTTTCTTTTCTTTCAAAGTTCACTTAATATCTTTAGTAGATATTATCTACTATTTGAAAAAGAAAAGCTTTATTGCGTTCTTAAGAGTTTAACAGTTACCTTCCTTAGCACTGAACTTTCAGATCCCCTGAGAAAGTTAAGGTGGAAATTTACATCAGTGGGAGAGGAGATTTGGACCTTCAGCCTTACTTTTTGATTGATTATTCCTTTTACAAGCTGATATGGAAAGAGAGACTTATTTTTAACATTTTCAACATGGTTCATGTGAGAAAACAGATGTTTATAATAGGAAATCCTATTGTGTGGAGGGACTTATCAAGACTCACTTACAAGGCTTGAAGGCTTCTACGTCACAGGTCAGATTTGATGTAAGGGCCATTGTGCCTCCTGTCTGGATTGAGTGATGACTGAGATGGCTAATCATTGCTGTTATTAATGTCCTCTTCTTAGAAGGCAAACAAAAGGAGGAAGTCTGGTGTCAGTATCAAGTCTGCCTTTAAGACTGTTGAAGTATCATCACAATTATAAATGTCTATGGGAACATAGTGGAGAAAGTAAATATTTCGGTAGTTCCCTTGATCTTAGCCAACAAGATGAACATAAAAGAATTAGTTCACGTTCACAATGGCCACATACTCTGTGCTGTTCCTAGTTGCATGCAACTGGGGTGTTATGTAGTGGTATAGTTTTCCACTTCACCGGTGTTGAGTAATGCTTATCTCAGAGCCTTTCTGATAACTTGCTTGCTGTTTTAAAAATTGAAATACATCAGAATAGGAGCCAAGTAGAATGCAGTATACAAGTGGTGATGTGTAATCTTTGATATTTCCCTTAAGTATATCAAATATGAAGCAGTACTTTAACGGATGCCTTTAATATTATCTATGCATTCAAGGGTAGAGAGACTAAATAAATGAGCAAAGAATTGATTAATTGAAGCTTCACTCTCACTATATGCCATCCCCAAATCTTTGTGAAGCGAAGTGTGGTTTAAATATAAATGACTAAGTAAAATTCACACAACCATGGTGAGGAAAATAATGATCATCATCATCCTCATAATGCCCACCGATTTGATTCCTGGCTAGAAGTGTATTTATAGTAATGTAATTTCCCTAAAATACCTTTACCGAACTTAGTTTGAGTCTACTAATTATAAAGAGATGATCTTGACATGTCTGGGACATTACACGCTTTTGGAAATGTACATGTGGAAATTGTGGACTCTTTCCTCTAAAACTAGCGTTCTCTGTGTGCTGTAACCACACACAGAGCTGCTCCAGGGTCACTCAGTCACTCTGGACTGCTGTTGTTCATTTGGAAATGTTCCTCAGAAACCCCTTTGGCTTGCGTCCTTGTTATTCTACCTGGCTTTCTGTGGTGGCATTTGTAGTAGCCTTTCTGCCCATGTCTCTGTTCTGGTACTCCCTGCACCTCGCTGCTAGACTCAGCCCTATGCTCTGTCGTCACACATCTGCTTGCATACTTTCTGTGGCTCTCTGCTCCTGGTTCAGTTTGCGCTCCAGTGCCAGGCATTCAGGCCTTTCAGTCACTTGGCACCACCGCATCTTCTTTCTGAAACTCAGCTTCTGTGACTCCCCAGCTTTCCTGCTCGGTTCTGGGAAATCTGACTTACCATGGGTACACAACTTCTTTCCAGCATGCCAGGGCTAAGAGTGCTTTTTTCTTCACCTAACATAGTGTCCTCTGTTTACCCCTCTATCCACCCTCATTAAGAAGCAGATCAATTCTCATTCCCTCCTTATTTATTCTGGCTTACATCCTTTTCTGAATTTCACTTGGGGGTATGACATAATTAAGCTCTCATTATGTATTCTGAAATTGTCAATGTGCTTGTCTTGTATTCTAATAAATGTGGGGACAGATTCTTTTACATCCCCACAGACTTAAAGCTTAAATTAAGCATACAGTTGGACATAAATATTTAGGGATTGCTTGATACCCCATTTATTTTCATAGTGTTCTGCACATTTACAGATTTGTCTTCAGCAACTGTATAGTTTTATTAGAAAAGGAAGCATTCTCCTTCCATTTTGTACCACCCCCTTTTTTGCAAGCAACTTCAAATATTTTGGAGTTCTGCAAGAGTGCATCTTGAGCACTCCTGTGTGGATGGCAAAAGATATAGGTAAATTGATAGCCAGACCACCACACATGTATTTATTTATACCTATATTCATTCACATGTCCTGTGATTTAATCCAGTAAGCACAGAAATTTTTAATCTGACCAGTGATGAATATATGCAAGTGAAAACATTAGGTATGCCTCACCCATATTGATTTAGTCAAATTTAGCAATAAATAGTGCTGATAGATGTGTAGTAAAATTTACATACCCACTTCTTTCTATAGGCTTTCCAAAGCATCCTCTAGGAAAAGGTAAGTCATAAAATGAATCTAACACTTGGCACCAATAATCTAAGTTAATGCACTGGAAGTAGTAAACTAAAATCCATTTAGTTTGTTTTTATAATTATGGAATGCTGAAAGCAACCTAAATGCTAATAATTGGACAATACAAACTGTGGTATATCAGTTGAATAGAAGATTATGTCACAGTAGGGTTCAGATTTTTTTTTTTTTTTTTTTTTGAGCAAATACTTAACTAGCTCTATGTCCTTAAGCAAATCATGGAACTCTCTAAGCATTGGTTTTCTTATCTGTACAGTGGTGAGCTAGACAAGACCCCAAGGACTGGTTTTGCTTTGAAGAGATGTGAGAATGGTGATTTGGATTTTATTTCAGCTTGCTTTCATTTTATATTCCTACTGAACCAGTAAACAAATGGTACAGAGGGAGAACATGAGATTAAGAAAGGGAGTGAACTTGGCTCTCCAGTGCCTTTCTCATGAAGGCATGCCCAGAGTTTGATGGAAAACACAGTTTGCACAGGGTGAGGAATCTGCCAGTTCAGAGGTGTTTAGAACCAGAGGCTCACTGTCTTTCACACAGTTAGTCTGGGAGAAGGGCCACGTCAGTGTCTGAGGAGTTGTTCCACATGGAATTTCTTTTTTCATTGCAGGTATATCCTTTCCTCTACTATATTCTTTTTATTGTGTAATCTGGCCTTCGTTAAGTTTGGCTGTGGCCTACTACAAATGATTTACTGAAACACAATAAACATTGAATGAAAAAATACATAAAGCAAGGTTTTTCTTCCTCAAGAAGACATATCCAAATTCTTTTTATTTTTATTTTTTATTTTTTTACACAAAGTAACTGAAAATTACCTTGCTTGTTTGGTCTCCGTGAAGTAGACCGCATGCTGAGCCTCCCTTGGGTGTCTTCACCATCATTTTCAAATTCAGGGTTTGATGTTTAGTTATATATATCATCTGGAAGACCAAAATACCACTACTGTTACTCCTACTACTGCTAGTACTACTACTATTACAAATACAGAGGTGCTAAACCATGTTTTAAAAAATTGCATTACATGTGTGACCTCAAAGGTGTGCAGGTATTATGAGGAGACCCTTTGTATACCTCTGAAGAGTCCTATGAGGACTGATTGAGATAATGTACATGAAATGCCAAATGTGGGGCCGGGCATATGATGATCATCCAAGAATTATTAGCTATTAATAGTACTACTGGCTTTCAATAATAATGTGCTGTAAGTTACAGCATTATTTTATAGACCACTTAGGAAAAAAAATACCTGTCAATTAAACTATGACATAGTGCTTTTTCTCTTTTAACTTTTTTTTCCCCAAAACTCTGAAGGGTCATGTAAAGTTTTTAGTAAGTATTGAAGGAATTCTTGTAGACTTATTTAGACATAGTTTATCATAGGTTTCTCTCATGTCTGAAGATAATAAGCAACATAAATTGGTTAAAGTGTTCCTGAAACTTCCCCACATTCAGAATTTGATTCTTTCCACTCATATGTTTTCCCACATAGCATTGTCCTGTGTGCCATATGTGTGTCCTATGTGCCGCGAAGAGCTCTGTTGCTGCAGCATTTAAGAGTGGGCCACTGTTGCCTTCCTGATTTTCTTCTGAGCCTCTGATATCCATTTAATTTTAATTTTTTATTTGAGAGAGAGAGAGAGAGAGAGAGTGTGTGTGCACGCACACGAATGGGGGTAAGGCAGAGGAGAGAGAGAGAGAAAGTGAGAGAGAGTGAAAGAGTGTCCCAAGCAGGTTCCAAGCTGAGTGTGATGCAGGGCTTGATCCCATGACTCTGGGATCATGACCTGAGCTGAAATCAAGAGTTGGACACTCGGCCAACTGAGCCACCCAGGCATCCCCTGATATCCAGTTTTAACACTTTCCTTTTTGACTAAGCTCAAAGCTTTACTTTTTCCCTCGGTTGAATCCTGTGTTGCTGGAAGTTAAGCAGCTTCCATCTAGAGTTAGCAGGAAATTTTAGGCAAATTGATGTTTATCGCTTAAACAGTAGTTCTGTGTGATACATTAATTAATCAAACCACATCTATTCCAGAGATTTGGTCATTTCTCCTACTTCAGTTACATTGCTTGGCATAGATTTTTAATGTGGGTGCAGGTATCTCAGTAACAAAGGGTAACACATTTCTTCTATCTGTATCTTCTTGTCTTACCTCCTGGAAATCACGTAGCTTTTGCTTTTGCAAAAAAATACAAATTGTTGTCATTCTTCTGTCATGAATATATGCTTCACTAATTTCAAATTTGTACTTCCGACTGCCCTATTCCAACTTTTTTATTCAGTGAATCATAGTATATTTTAAAAGACAGAGGCTCCTGGGTGGTTCATTTGGTTAAGCATCTGACTCTAGATTTTGGCTCAGGTCATGATCTCATGGTAGTGAGACCAAGCCCCACATTGGGCTCAATGCTGGACATGGAGCCTGCTTGGGATTCTCCCTCTCCCTCTCTCTCTGCCCCTTCCCTGCTCTTGCACTCTCTCTCTCTCTCTCTCTCTCTCTCTCTCTCTCTCTCTCTCACAAAAAAATGTATATAGTATGACAATCAGTTAAATAGGAGAGTCTGAGCATTGTATATATGCCAGGTGAAATGATAATGTAAGAACAGCTGGGACAAAGGCTGTGCATACACAGGAACTGACAGTGATAGCATAGCATGACTGGAGCCTAGAAGCCAGCAGTTGTTAGATAAGATACTTCCCTATGTCAGAGATGTTAAAATGTGCGGGGAAAACCTAGAATTGGTGGAATGTAATTGTAAGAACAGAGTAAAAGAATGATAATTTTAGTCATTCTTTATTACGAGTTAATTTGTGAGTAATTTGAGTTGGGGACAGGAAGTTATTGAAAAAAGGAAGACGTTGGTTTTCCATCTTGAAGCAGGCATCCCTGACCAGAAGCAGATTTCACATAAATCAGAAAAAAATCTTACCAGTTGCTACTTTTTGAAGAAAAAGCCATGAATAAGCTGTGAAAAGTAATGACTGTTGAGTACCTATTGCTATAACTTTTAATCTGACAGATTTATAAAATCTGAGTTTAAATTTTGCTGATATGTTATTTATGAGAACTGCAGGAACCCAGATCTTCTCTCCCACCACAGTGAATAAGAATATGCAGATGAAATAACTGATATTGTTAGTAGGAATATGCTTCACTTTCTGCATTTAGAGTAGCAAGAGTTTCCATTTTCCTGGAAATAAAATCTGATTTCTGTGGTTTAATGGCAGTGGTTAGTTGTAGTTGCTTTCTAACCCATTTGTTCTAAATTCAAGGTTATAAAATTTCTATATAGTTTTTAGCAATCTCAGAACCAAGTCCTATAAGCTTCACTAAAAACAGGATTTCCCCTTTTTGTAGAGAAAAAAGGAGAGAAATCACACACACGCACACACACACACATACACACAGAGGCCTGCCTCCCACAATTCAAAATAATAAAATTAACTTTTTTTTTTTTTTTTTAAATTTTTTTTCAACGTTTTTTATTTATTTTTGGGACAGAGAGAGACAGAGCATGAACGGGGGAGGGGCAGAGAGAGAGGGAGACACAGAATCGGAAACAGGCTCCAGGCTCCGAGCCATCAGCCCAGAGCCTGACGCGGGGCTCGAACTCACAGACCGCGAGATCATGACCTGGCTGAAGTCGGACGCTTAACCGACTGCGCCACCCAGGCGCCCCTAAAATTAACTTTTATTGAGCATTATTATGTGTTAGATATTGGCCAAGGACTCTGCATATGCTACCCCATTTAATCGTATGTGTCTTTGAAGTAGAGGGTTATAGCAGATGCTGTGTGTGATCTGCCCATATCTCTTCGCCTCCCACCGTTCCTACGAGCTTCTGCCTTCTGAACATCTGCAGTTCTTTGCCTGTGGACTCTTCCTATTTGGCCAAGTCTGTACAGCCTCTGTGTTCAATCAATGATTGATGGGAATTGGTAGATTAATACCCCAGCCCTCTCGTCCCTCTGGCTGGGAAAATTCAAGGTATGTTCTACACCACCTCTCAGAGTAGTCCGACAAGGTTGCACCAGTTGCCTGTAGTGGTAATTGCTCGAACGCACAGCAGTTTATTGGCTTCTCTTCCTTCCCAGTCTCACTTCCTCACTACCCCCTGGCACTTTTTGGATCAGCTCTCAGGTAAACCATTTGTGCTCACATCCTTGTCTCCTTGTATTAGTCCCAGTTTACAGATGGGGAAGTATGCCCACAGTCACACAGACAGAAAATAACATCCAGGCTTTGAATCTAAATTAGGGGGCTCACAAAAATTAGCAACCTGATTTAAGGGGGAAACTTTTTTTTATAAGTACAAGTTTTAAATTATTACTACTACTACTATTATTATTATTATTATTATTATTATTACTAGAAAGTGTGAGCAGGGGAGAGGGAAAGAAAGAGAGGATCTTAGGCATGCTCCACACTTAGTGCATAGTCCAATGCGGGGCTTAATCCCACAACCCTGGGATCACAATCTGAGCCAAAATCAAGAGTTGGACATTCAACCAACTGAGCCACCCAGGCACCCCAACGGGAAGACTTTGACCAGGTGATCTTACTGAAGTTTTTTTTTAATTTTTATTTAAAGTCATGTTAGTTAACATGCAATATAATATTAGTT
Source organism: Lynx rufus (assembly GCF_022079265.1). Classification (NCBI taxonomy): domain Eukaryota; kingdom Metazoa; phylum Chordata; class Mammalia; order Carnivora; family Felidae; genus Lynx; species Lynx rufus. Next base: position 125,024,369 of record NW_025814856.1, read on the forward strand.
TCATGTGTACACTATAGAGATACAACAGTTCCATACAACACCCAGTACTCATCACAACCAGTATGCTCCTTAATTCCCATAACCTATTTTACCCATCTCCCTTCCTACCTCCCCTCTGGTAACCATCAGTTTGTTTGCTATACTTAACAGTTTGTTCCTTGGTCTGCCTCTTTTTTTCCCCCCTTTGATAATTTGTTTTGTTTCTTAAATTCCACATGACTTTTGTGGCTTAGGAAAACATTTGCTAGCTCCATCCACGTTGTTGCAAGTGGCAAGATTTCATTCTTTTTTTATGGCTGAATAATATTCCATTACATATATATATACTATGTCTTCTTTATTCATTCATCAGTCGATGGACACTTGGGCTGCTTCCATAGTTTGGCTATTGTAGATAATACTGCTATAAATATCAAGGTGCATATATACCTTTGAATTAGTGTTTTTGTATTCTTTGGGTAAATACCTACTACTGCAATTGCTGGGTCATAGGGTAGTTGTGTTTTTAACTTTTCAAGGAACCTCCGTGCTGTTTTGCAGAGTGGCTACACCGGTTTGCATTCCCACCAACAGTGTAAGATGGTTCCCATTTCTCCACATCCTTACCAATACCTGTTGTTTCTTGTGTTGTAAATTTTAGCCATTCTGACAGGTATATGATAATATATCATTGTAGCTTTGATTTGTATTGCCCTAATGATCAGTGATGTTGAGCATCCTTTCATGTATCTGTCAGCCATCTGTATGTCTTCTTTGGAAAAATGTCTTTCATGTCTTTGAATGGAAGAAGATATTTGCGAATGACATATCTTATCAAGGGTTAGTACCCAAAATATATAAAGAACTTCTAAAAATCAACACCAAAATTGAATAATCCAAATAAAAAGTGAATAGAAGATCTGATCATACTGTAGTTTCACTCTTATCCAACTTTTTCAAGGTTAAGTGTAACTTATATTTTGTATTTCTGCCTACCTGTGTTGGATTCTATACTAGAAAATGCTGACACATTTGACTTATTTATTTCACATAGCACTGGAATGAACTCAAACTATATATCCATATATATATATATTGATTTTCCACAAAACTGATGGGAAGTTACCTTATTATGTAGACAAGTATAAAGACATTCTATCTTGAATAACTTATTGACAGATAATTCTTGATGTTATTCTAGGAAGGGGGTTAAAACAAAATCATTCCAAAAGCACTTTACCTGTAATTCTCTCTAAATTTTGTTTTCTGGATCAGTATATTTTGTATACATTCTTATGTTATTAGTTGAGTGAAAATTACTTGAAGGTAGGATCCTTATCTGATTCACCTTTTTTTTAACCTCACAATATTTAGTACAAAGTCTTGTATCAGTTGGCTCTGAATAAATATTTTTAAAGTAAATAAATGACTGTATGGACTCAAATTCGTATTTTATTTTTTATTTTATTTTTAAATTTTTTTAACGTTTATTTTTGAGACAGAGAGAGACAGAGCATGAACAGGGGAGGGGCAGAGAGAGAGGGAGACACAGAATCTGAAACAGGCTCCAGGCTCTGAGCGGTCAGCACAGAGCCCGACGCGGGGCTCGAACTCACGGACCGTGAGATCATGACCTGAACCGAAGTTGGACGCTTAACCGACCGAGCCACCCAGGTGCCCCTCAAATTAGTATTTTAGTAAATGGACAAAGACATTTAAAGTTAGGATCAACATAGTGATAAACATACCATCTCGTAAATAATTACTATTGAACTTTGAGATTTGTGTTGCTGTATTTCTGTGATCATTGTGAAAAATGACACTAACACTGAATCTTGTGCCACTCATTAACTTCAGATAACATTCTAGATACCTTTTCTCCAGACTTCTCCAGAATTGTTTGAAAGAAAACAGAAACCTAGTATATGGACCTTCTTGTAGCTGTTTCAGATTTATTGGTGGCCTTGACTAAGAAAGAAGTAGGTAGTCACAACTTAAAATAGTGAAGCTACTGGGTGGTTTTGAAAAATCCAAACTAATTAAATGGAGGAGACAAAAACAAAGAAAAGGATCCTGTACTTCTCACACTTTAATCAGTGGTTTCATGTATTGTTGGACATTTTCTCCTGAGTTTGGTCATTCCTTGTTCTTTGTTCTTTGATATTGTTAAGAACACAGCATCATCAGGGGAGAAGTTGATGCCTTTGTTCACATGTTCTTCTCTTGTCCTAGCTTTGTTAAATTTTCCCCAGATTCCATCAGATACATGGGTACTCAGGGAGTCTATAACCCCACGTGTCTTATGATTCTTTAATGGGGTGGCTGCTTCAGGTATTCTTAATAGTGAGTCCCTGAAATGACTATAATTCAGAGTCATCAGATTCAAATCTGACCATTGTTATGTTTTTAGGGGACATGGTGTCCTAAGACTAGTCCTACATGTCAGTTTCAGTAGTTTATGCAGGTGCTAAAGCTTTGGTGGGCTCTTCTATAAGTTTGACCCATCCAAACTGGCATAGATCATACTCAGCAAAATTTTATTTAATTATATGCAGATTATTCATTCACTTGAATCCAGAAGCTGATTTAAATTTTGGTTCTGTGAATGTGTTGTGACCATAAATTTTCTGGGAGAAGACTCATATGATATTTTCTAAAGCCCAGTTTAGTAAAAGGAGCCTAAGGTGATATGATAATAGATTGAAAGACACACAATGAAATAGGAAAGAAGTGCTCTGTAGCATAAGTGATCAAGATTTATTTTTCAATTTTATTATTATTTTTTAGGATAAAAGTAACATTTATTTATAAAAGAACAATAAACAAATACACAAATGTATATACCAATCCATCTAAGTAACTAAGTATATACCAATCCATCTAAGTAATTGCTTAACTAAGTTAAGCAATTGTGGTAGTTTACAATGTGATCTCAGGCTGATCTCTGAAAATACCACTTGTGTTTTTACTGGATATTATACAAGACATGAGTTTTCAACGTAATGTTAGGTAAAAGTTAACAAATTTAATTCTCTGAAACCAACATTCTTTACTTTCTCCCTCCCATCTCCACCCTTTAGAAGGCTCTCATTTTTTTTAATGTTTATTAATTTATTTTGAGAGAGAGAAAGAGAGAGATTAAGAACAGGGGAGGGGCAGAGAGAGGGAGAGAGAGAATCCCAAGCAGGTTCCATCTTGGGATGGAGAGCCGGACACAGGGCTGGAACTCATGAACTGTGAGATCATGACCTGAGCCAAAGTCAAGAGTCAGACACTTAACCAACTGAGCCACCCAGGTGCCCCACAAGTCTCTCATTTTTGACATGGAACCATATAAAGCTCTGTTCTGTCTTCTTCAAAATCCAGAGCATAAAAGGCAGATAAAAGCGGGGGATAAAAGGCAGAGGGTTAGAGCCCCGCAGTCCTGGATTCTGTCACAACTCTTCCTTTTAATAACTGTGTCATGCAGTGAAATACCTCATATCTAGACCATTAGCTGGAAGTTGTAATGCCTGCCTTCATGGGATGATAGTAAGAATTAACCAAAATATATTTGCAAAATTTTCAGCACATTTTCTAGCACATAAGAAATTTTTACTATTGTTGCTCTTGTTGCTACTATTTCTGGGGCTATTTGCAGGAACCAGCCCAGATTAGGTACCTTTTAGAGAGAACTCTTACAAGTAAGAATGATAGTATGGAATTAAGTACATACAATTGCCAAATATGTCTGAAATCTATGAGCATCTGCCAAGGAAAAACCATCTTCTGGGTTTTAACTGATAAGGAAACCAAAACCTAGAGAACTAAAATAATTTTCCCAGAAACAAACAGCTTGTAAGGAAAGGTGTCACAATTCAGCTTAGGTCTTCTGACTTCTAATCCAATGCATTTTTCATGATCCATGCTGCCTCTTAAATGGAAAGTTTAAGCAAGCATAAGTCATTAGCGAGAGGTGGTATAAGTGAAGGATCTGTGATGCATGCTAGGCTAATGACTTCAGTGGGAAAAGCAGCCTCACAGTCAGGACTTACCTTCTTGGGCCTCCAGTGTCTCCTATCACTAATTTGTAAGCTTTTCTGTGCCTTAAAAAACATGATTTTTATGTATTTGTTTCTAGTTATTTTCAGTAGGATAATTGGTCAAAATGATCTAATCTACCATCGCCAGAGCAACTTTCTTCTGGAATCTTCATTATCAATCTATTTGATTTTCCAGTCTTAATGTTTGTGTTTTGTTTTGTTTTGTAAATTCCTTCTGAATAGTGCTTGTTGATCAGGAGCTTTTCCTGAAGCAAACATTAGTGCTTAGTGAAGGTGTTTGGCTACTTGGGACATCACTGATGTTTTGTTTTGTTTTGTTTTAAAACTGAACATTGTCTATCTGGGATCAAGTTTTATGGTAATTCATGTAATCTACCGTATATAGCATTGGAGTCAGAATGGGAATACCAATCAAATGCAAAACATAAGCTTAAACAAACAATCAGAGTACCTTGGTTTGAAGCAGTCTTGTGCTTTCTGCTTGTATTGCAGCTAAACTCTATGAAGGTTACTTGTCTTCTGTTCATCAAAGAATTTTTAGATTGTCATCCATTAGGAAGCAATGTGCTTCATTTTTCACAAAGCAGTGGTGATAAGCCCAGTACCCTGTTTTACTTTTGTTTGAAATGTGAATTAGACTTTTACAGCTTTTGAATCATGTCAAGGAAGTAGAGAACTCCAAATGTCCAATAAATCACTTCAGATTAAAATTTTAAAAGAATGATATTGGGGAATGTTTCATTTTATTGGTGATGGGTTGAAAATTTAAAGCTGATTTTTTGCAAAGCTTTATTTTACAAAAACTGTTGAATATAATAATGTGAAACTTATTAAGATGCCATAGAAGCCATATAGCTTGGTGTCTTTTTCTTTTTTTTTAATTCTTGAAAGTTTGTGTTCATTATTTGGTCATTTTTCCCTGTTTTTAAAAATTCCAGTATAGTTAACATTCAGTGTTACATTAGTGTCAGGCATACAATATAGTGTGATTCAGCAATTCTAGACATTGCTCAATGCTCATCACAATAAGTGTGCTCTTAATCCCCTTTTATTTTATTGTGTTTTAGTTTCAAAGAGCTGTTTTACTTTTCAGGGTAAACTGCTCAACATTTTGAGCCCTCTGCATGAGAGAAAGATTCACTGAATATAATCTATTCTTTGGAAATAAACTGAACCCAGATAAATCCTGAAAAATTCTCTCATCTTCCAGAATGTATAATTTACAAGTATAGCACTAAATTTTGTTTGTACCTCAATTTGCAATGACCCTTCCTGTGATTATCTTTAGGGTATCTTGGCTAAGTATGAAACTCTACGATATAGCACAAAGTAATAATGACCATAAGGCTCCATAGAGCAATCATAAATACCAAAGACTTTTCCTTGTGCACCCTTTACATCTTTTCAAGAGGAAATTTACTTCTCTTTGATATAGTTCTCTTTTTCAGATAAATGAGTATGATGTAAAGGTTATCTTACCTTCAAATGTATAATGTAAGACAAGCTATTTCTGAGAGTTTTCTCTCCTCAGCTGAAATCTGGGCTATAGCTGCATAATCTCCATTTGCTCCTTTAGACAGATCTCCTTTTTTTTACATTTCCTCTCTCCCTTAGAACTGACTGTGTGCACATTTGGTGATGGGGTTTTGTGGTATTTCCCCCTATACTACTATAGTTAAGGATGTGGTAGTGCTTCTATTATAAACATACATTTGCAGAAGTTTGTAATTTGAATAAAAGTTTAAAGATGTTACTTTGAATATTGGACTTCAGTGGTGTGTTTGTATTTTCTGATTTTTTAAAAGTAGGATTGAATATGCATACTTTTTTCATAGTATCTTCCACTTACGATTTCAGAGTGCCTTACCATTCACATAAGATTGGGATGGCAAATAGTGTTATTCCTGTTTTATGGTGATGTCAGATGTAGCCCACAGAGATTAAGTGATTAACCTAAGGTCTTACAGAGAAGGGGAAGTTGAGGTGAAGGAGGTGAAGTTGGAACCTAGAAACCTAGAAGCAGCTGTCTTCAACCCAGTTGTTTTAATACACAGGTGGTAGGAGAATACTCTTCTGGTTTAATTTTTTCTTTGGTTACTTTGGTTGATACCCTAGGAAATTAACTTTACAAATGTGGTCAAACTTTCTGCTTCTCACTATTTCTCATAAACCGCTTGCTTGTGCTAGTGTTTAGGCACAGTGACCAGGGCAGACTAGCAGAGCAGTTAGAGCAGAAGTTGGAAATTCAGCAGTGGCTGCCTGCTCTCTGGATAGCAAAAAGTGTAGCTCAGTTGACTGTCTTCAGTCAGGAGGAGGAACAGAGAAGAGAAGCCAAGGCCTTGAATTTATAAAGCTGACTCATAGAAATGAGGCATCATCTGGTACAGAGAGGCATCTGGAACCAGCATGGGGTATAGCAGCCTCAACACAGGCAGGTGAAACATGAAAACTGAGCACTGGGAAGCCATGTTGGCGGATGTGTGCAGCAGACAACTTGGCATTAGAGAAGTCAGACAGCAGGGCCACACCTGTTGGGTCCAGTTCCGTGGAGGGCATTTGGCAGGGGTAAGGCAGCCCGGTCCATAAAGGAGTAACTTTGTAAGCAGGCTCCCAATGTAGGGGCTCAGGTAGAAAGGGCTAAGACAAAAATGAAGTTACCACATGGGGTTGAGCCTAGTCCTTGGGAACAAAGGAAAATCCAAATTATCAATATTAGACTAGATAAAGTAAGCACCAAAAACCTGGTAAATAAATTAATTTCTAATACCGACATGGATTATAAAGAAGATAAAACAGAGTAACATGTGCGTTTAAATTTATTTATTGACACATTATTTATTCACACGTTAATTAATTAGTTTAACTTCCCACCTGCTATTGTTTTCTAAAAACCACACATGGGATTTGAGAAGTAAAATCAAATCAGTTCTTACTAAAGAGCACATGCTTAGCAGTTTCTCCCCTTCTAGATAACTTTTAGCACAATTTTCCCGAAGTTAGGATTTTCTTTCACTCTCACAGTTAGAAGAGGGAAAATATTAGTACAATTGATACTCAACTGTAAAGGATAAAGAGTAGGTATGTGCATGGTGTCTGTGTGTGTGTGTGTTTAGGCATTAAGACTGAATATTAGACTTGTCAATTTAAGAGCTATAAATAAAAGTGCTGGATTCAAACACCAAAAATATGGTTAAAATAGCTTACCTTTAAGGTACTTCTCACACTGGAAGATTATGCATTTCCACATAGTTCTGGTTCACATTTCCTGAGGTAAGTATGCTACATGTTTGGTCGTTGAATTATCACTGTATTTTTATTTAATAAAACTCATTTCAAAGGCTCTTCATTTGTGTCATAAACTTTCCTTTTATTATCATATTTGAGTTTATGTAGCAATATAGTCCTTCCAAATAATAATCTTATATTTTAGTAGAAATCCTTCTAAAAGTATTGGCATCGTGCCTCATTATATTAAAGAAATAGCCATGCCAAATACCTAAACATGACATGGTTTTTGACTTGATCTGCAAGTTGGCAGTAAGAAAGAAAATTCGTAGTACCTCCATGTTAACTAAATGCCATATCTACTTAAATGATCTAATATGCTACTGTAAGTTACGTATGAAAATAGTAGTTTGCTTAAACAAATAGTCTATAAAATTGTAGGAACTGTTTCAGTGCTGAAATGACCACAGAGCACACAAATGCCAAATTATATGCAAAAGATCTTTCCTTCTTATACTCCAGAGGTCTTTGTCAATGGCTCTGAAAGAACTTGAAAATATATCCTCTCAGATGACATCTGGTTTACTATTTTGTCTTAATTCACCTTTTCCCATTATCATTGAAATACAAATTCCATTTTAGATATTTGTCTAGATTTTGGTAGTTGTATAGAGATGCCTTTGTGGTAACTACTGGTTCATTATTTAGTGGTTTGGAGTAGGAAGCTGTTTTTACAGTTTTTGACATCTCTTGAAAGGATATTCAAGATGAGTGTAAAGTAATTAATTTGTATCCTAATTTGCCTAGCAGTGTCTATAATGGGTCAGTAAAGTAAAATACCTTGATTTCGGCAATTAGTGGGGAGTTCTTCAGTGGACATGTATAGAGTCTGCCGTTAGGTCTAAAGAACCAACTGCACAAGCCTAGAAGGAAGATGTGTGGCAAGTATGAAAAAGGTCTAGAGTTTAGTTTTCTAGGAGTTGATACAGTTGCCAAGAGAGCAGAGACAACCAGAGGCCAGGCTGGCAGGGAGAATTGCCTGTAAATGGGAAGGGTGGCTATTTCCTAACCTGTACTCCCATCCTTAGCCTGGTGTCTTGGGGTCAGTTTAGGGTTCTCTAGTTAGCTGTATAAATTTTTTAAGTGTTTAAAATTGGAGCTCATTCAAAGACAAGTGGTCAGGATGGAGAGAAAACTTGAAACCATGTTTATATTAGGAAGAGCTGGAGGAACTGAGGCTGTTTATTCTGGAGGCGAGGGTACAGAACTGCTGTCTTCACAGATATAAAGGGCTGTCATGTAGAAGAGAGGTTAGATTTATTGTGCATGGCTCTGGAGGGTAGACTAAGGGCCAATGGGGCAGATTTTGGCTCGGTATAAGAATAGCTTTCTGCTGGTTACACATGTCCCTGGAAGTAGTGAACTGCCTCCAAAAGTTGTAATTTTGGACTGTGTGAAGACAACCATGCCTAGACAGATGGTTGCTATTGTATATGGGGTCCTAGGAAAATCCCACAAGACTGGACTAAAGATCTCCAAAGTCCTCCCAGCTCTAATATCCTAGTTCTCTATCTTACCATGTCTCTCTCTGTCTAGCTAACATATTTCTTTTTTTTTTAACGTTTATTTATTTTTGAGACACAGAGAGACAGAGAATGAATGGGGGAGGGTCAGAGAGAGGGAGACACAGAATCTGAAACAGGCTCCAGGCTCTGAGGTGTCAGCACAGAGCCCAACGGAGGGCTTGAACTCACTGACCACGAGATCATGACCTGAGCCGAAGTCAGCTGCTTAACCGACTGAGCCACCCAGGCACCCCTTTATTTCTTGATCACCCTCTGTTTATTAAACATAGTGCTAGGGGTATGGAGAATGCCAGGCACTCTGGTGGGGAAACCAAATACACAGCCAGCCACCACAGCAGAGGGTAAGGAATAACCTAATGCAATTTGCGTATTTGAAAGACAGCTCTAGCCAATAAGGTTGAGGATGGAGCAATGCAAATAGTAGATCTCTGTGGCTGGGTGGGGCATGGGGAGGGAAGTGGGGAGGGCGAGGAGGGTGGAAGGAGGTGGGGGGGAGTTTTCTTTCTGAGTCTCAGGTTTCTCACCTCTTATATAAGGGGCTTGGAATATTCTGTAGCATTCTGTGTGAATAAATTCACTCAATGTCTTCCTCTGTATTTTCATTTTGATTGTCAGGCCTGTGGAGCTCTAGGTTTTGCCAACCTCTGGGTATAAATGGAGTCACAGTGGCAATAATACCCAGATTTCACTCGTGCTTTCATATTCCCACTCGTGCTGTTTAGGACCTACAGACCTCTATAAAAGTTGTACCTGGCTGTCTCTAGGACCCCCCAGGGATGTGCAATGGGAGCTTATAGCCGACCCCTCCTGCTTCTTGCCCTGTTGTTATCTGAACCCACCTGCGGGTGGTTCCTCCTCATGCCAGTTCTGCCAGTGCTGATACCCTCTATGATCCCGAAGAGGTCCCTGCCCAACATTGTTATTCCTAGAATTACAGCCTTCATGGTGCTAAAGGGACACTGCACTTCTTGAGGTTTTCATTGTAGCACAGCCATATGGTCCCAGCAGAAGTGGTGTAATGTCCCACTTTCTCACTTTCTGTCACTTTCTGTCACCTGGGCAGTGAAGTGGGACTAGATAGGCTTGTGTCTCACAAAATCTCCCTTGAAATAAACTCTTCTGGTTTCTGCCTACAACCCCAAGGCTGTGGGACCAATAGCTGTGAGAGACGCCAGGATTTTCTCTACATTCCAGTTTCCCCCAAGATATTCAGAGGACCTCCCTGTCCTGGCCAGTACTCTTTCAGCAGAAAGATAAGGCAAAATGAACTATAATCCTGGCAGCTTCAGGATCCAGGTCATCAATCATACCTATACCTGGGATTATTATTATTGTTATTTATTATGTCTGGCACAGGGCTAAATGCTTTTCATATAGCATCTCATTTAATCACCCCAGCCTTTGGAGCTGCAGACTAATATTAGTATACTCATTTGTAGATAAGGATGTGACTAAGAGGAATTAAGTAACTTGCTCCTGATCAAACAGCTGTTAGAGCTAGAATTCAAAACCAGACTGGTATGAAATATTCCAGAAACCAGACTCTCAACAAGTCCCTAACACGTGGACGTAAACACTCAATCTTCTAACTTGATGAACAGTAAGTGCCTACTTTGCTCATTTGTCATCTTTGCCTAAATTCAAAATCGGCTCTTGTATCTAGGGCTGGGAAGAAACAGTGGATGCTGCCATTTCCCACCTCTTGAAGACTTGCCTCTCAAAGAGTTCAAAGGAGCAGGCTTTGAACCTCAGCAGCCAGCTGACCATACCCAAAGACACAAGCCGACTAAAGAAACATATCACCTTGCTCTGTGATAGATTAGCCAAAGGTGGACGGCTCTGCTTAAGTACGGATGCGGCAGCCCCACAGACCATGGTCATGCCAGGTAAGAGCTTCATCCATGCTCCTTAAACGCAACTACTTTACTCAAATTAAAGGAATGCGCCTGAGGTTGTATTTGGGGTTTACATTTCATATTAAAGTGATGATAGCCAAGAAAATTGCTTTCACATTTCCCCTCAGATATCCCAGGGTAACCACTTGGATAAATATTCCTGGGGTATTTGCTTGCTAGACATTTCTAGAATGGTATGTCTTTTTTCTTCCCTCTGTTTTTAAATATATGAGCCATTTTGTTTTGCTTCTAACCAATAAAAAGTGGATTAGCGAATAAAACTATTTTTAAGGAGAAGTTTTACTAAATGTGGTCTCGCGATACCATATTTCATAAATGTAAATAGCATAATACAAGCACTTAATGTAATCCAGATGAGTCCTATCCCTTCTGGTGTTTGCTTGGATTGTGGTCATCAGAATAAAGGGGAAGAGACAAAGAAAAAGACTGGGATCAGGAGATGTGAACAGGCTCCAGAGTCATGGCACCTATAAGTCAAGGTAGAGAGAGACACAGCTTGCCCTACCAGGAGCAAAGTGATGGCCGTGGTCATCCAGGTCAGCTCTTCCCATGGTCAGAGGGGCTAAGCAATCAATGGTGGTGTACTTGTGTCCCTCATAGGCAGCAGCTCCCACGTCCTGCTTCCCTCATGGTGTCTGTCTTTATGGCAACAACAAAGGACTTCAAGTATATAAATGAATTAAATGCAGTAGCTGTAGTATCTATTTCCTTCTAAAGCAAGCGCCCTAGTATCAGAGAGAAGTGGTGTGGTTTTCTCTTCTTCCTTCTTTCAAGTATTATGTGCTCCTTCCCACCCCCATGCTGATGCCCTTCCTCTTGCTTCCTTTTTCCCTCAAGCAGCATTCCTAGAAGTAAAAAGGAACGCAAACGAAAACCTAAAAAGATAAACATAGAGACAGCATAGCATAATCTAATAAGCACAGACTCTGGAGACAGACAGACCAGTGTTTGGGTCCTGCCTTTATCCCTTACTACTTATATGACCCTGGATATGTTAGTTAACTTTCCAGAGTCTTAGTTTCTTCCTTGTGAAAGGGGTGTAATAATACCTCCCTTGTCACTGGGGCCTTAGATGTTTGTCAAGTGCCTAGCACGATGCCTGGAATAGAGACACGCTCAAAAAATAAAGCTATAATTATTACCATTGTAATATTTAATTATTACCTGTTTTTTTAAGTTTTATTTATTTAAGTAATTTCTACACCCAACATGGGGCTCAAACTCACAACCTGAACATCAGGAATTGCACGCTCCAATGGAGCCAGCCAGGTGCCCCTTAATTATTACCATTGTGATATATGTGTAATTCAGCCTGTAAATTTGGGGGTGGGAAAATAGCTCATTTGGGGTCATGGGTTTCTATATTCTATGATTTGAAATATTTGAAAAAAAATTTTAATGTTTATTTTATTTTTGAGAGAGAGACAGACAGAGCATGAGCAGGGGAGAGGCAGAGAGAGAGGGAGACACAGAATCTAAAGCAGGCTCCAGGCTCTGAGCTGTCAGCACAGAGCCCCACGCAGGGCTCAAACCCACCAACCATGAGATCATGACCTGAGCCAAAGTCAGATGCTTAACCGATGAGCCACCCAGATGCCCCTGATTTGAAATATTTTTTACCTTACTTACGCATGGACAGAACCTAACTTTTATTCCAAAAGAATATTTTTAATATGACATTTCAGAATAGAAATGTCTTTCCACCTAGAAACAGTTCTAATACAGTTTATCTTAATCTACGCCCTCTCCATCTTGCCCTTGTTAACATCATCCTAACTAGTCCTTTGGCCTCTACTCATCTATCTTCTGTCCACTATTACAGATTTATTTTCATTAGAAATAAATATTTAGGTTTAATGAGATAGTAAATGAAAAACATTTACCATGATCAGCACTCAGTACATGGCTTTCTCTCCTTCCTTGCTGATTGGAAAAACAAAGGAGGCTTGAGGGAGAGGGACAAATATGTGAAAGAGAAAACTGAAGAAAGAGATGGGATCAGCCCCCGATTGGCTGGCACATCTATAGAAGCCTCAGCAGCCCTGCCTTCTGTTCCCCACCTTCCTGTCTCCCTGTCTGAGCCTCTTTAGAAACAGCCATTAGGATGCCAGTGACAATGCTGTTAGCAAAGACCTGCACGCCTGGAGAGAACACATGCTCCCTTAGTCACATTTGTTGATTATGGAACTTTAGTCATTTGTTTAAATACCTAGGTGTAGAAACAGCTTGAGAGCTGTGTCCATATAAGCCCTTGATGCAAAACTTTTGAATGTGTGAGGGAAGGGGCAGAGGAATGGAAGAGGAGAAGGGAGGGAGGGAGAAATGAAGAAACGCAGGAAGATGGAGAATGTATTTGTTCACAAAGCAGGCTCCTGTAAGCCAGGTCTATGCCTCTCATGCCTAGTCTAGCCAAGTTCAGTCCACTGGGGAGGGTTTGGCTTTCTGCTGTGCTGTACTGTCATTGTCTTCATTGCTTCTGCTTACCCATGACCCAGTTTTTTACTCTGGTTGAGTGACTCTCTATCCCCACTGGCTTTGATCCAGTCATGGTAGTGAGTTTTGAAAAATTGTTAAATCAGTGTTCTTTGTTATTAACATGCTCCATTATTACCTATAATACCTTTCCTCCCTAGAACTCAAATTTTTCACACACTTCTTTCTGTCCTTAGCACATTTCTCAGGTGGAAAAAACATGTAGGATTATTGCTTTTTATAAACAGAAAATGAAGTTAGGAAAAGCTAAATATCTGATCAGAGTTACATGGTGACCAGAAGGATTAAGTCTAGAATCTAATCTAGCCTACTGTGCTTCCCTCTAGACTACACAGACCATAATGGTACAAATACATTTCTAGCCCAAGCTTTCTCCTGTGTAAGCTGTTCTTGATCTGCCCTTCTTTTCACTTAAATTAGTCCAGCACTGTTGGGGGTGGGGGGGAAGAGGGCAGAAATAGTTTCACGCTATTTTGCTGTGAAGAACATGTTAAAGATTTGTCTTCGCTTGTGGTTTATTTTTATCATCTCCATAGGTGATATGATACCATTATCACAGAGATAATAAGAAATACTGTGTTATTTTCTGCTTCAAGCCAGTAATTATGCAATTTACAGTGTTAGTTTAGTTAATAATAATTGGTTTCAGAATACACGATGGTAAGTGGCATATTAGAAAGGAATGAGTTTCTGAACACACAAGCGTGCGACCATTTTTCATAGACCTGATCTTTTTTTTAAAAGCTGGGCAGGAGTGCTCGCTTCGGCAGCACATATACTAAAAGCTGGGCAGGAACTCAGAAATCATCTGGTTCACCTCCCTCACTTAACAGCTGAGGTAACCGAGGCCTAGGAAGATGAAGCGACTTAGTGGTTGGTATTAAAAGGCAGGAGTGTGTGTAATTTTACCATGTTCCTTATTAAATTGCAGATGGATAAACATCTCAGAATAAAAAACCCTTGGTCTTTTCTAGCCTCATGACTTTATGAGCCCGGCACCTTGGATGTGCCCTTTCTTTGCTCCAGTAAAGGCCATGATGACAACATCCTCCCTGGCATCCAGAGTTTGAAAATCTTTCCCACTGGGAATTACCTTGTGGACTTTTTGCCTCACATTTTTTCTGTTTGCCTTTATCAACCTTCAGATTCTCCATCAAGATTTAGCCTATCCCTTTCTGGGTAAATGATTTTTTAAAAATTATTATTATTTTTAAAATTTTTATTGTAGAACCATCAAACTTCCATGCCTCCTGCCTATAGCTCTGGTATTCACATTTTTTTCTGATGGGGAATATTGCACTTCCATTAAATGTCTTCTTTCTAATCTCAGTTGTGTGCATCCCCTTAGAGAAAGAGTCACACAGGACCAGGGCAGTGTTTTTAAAAAATCTGAATGTGAATGCCTGTAAGTGGCCTAGCTGGCTTCTTATACTTGTTTGTTATCTGCTTGTCCCTGCAGGTGCTTGAAGCTGAGAGATTTGCCTTAGATTGCCAGAGGCTTCCTTTTATGACCTCACTGTCTAGTTTGACATTTCAGGGGCTCTAATTATAGCTAAGACTTGACTCCCTTAAGCACATTTATGCAGAACTTAATGCACATGTGGGTGGGCCTAACTTATGGCATTTGCAGGCAAATCATTTTAACCTCATGAATGCTGGAGCTTTGTATCATTTCTGTATGGGTTTTTAACCTTCATGTGTCTAGGTGATGCTTTGCCCCCCAAGAAATGGAATGATGACCCATCAGCTGGAAGCTTGGAGAGCAAATGGTGTGGGCCCCACAGCAGGGCAGGTAGAGTAAGCTGGGCAAGAAAAAAGGCTTAAGGGCCATCCAGCCTGGTCAAGTGCCTCAGGGGAATATTCTCTTAACGTGTTCAAATGAGTCAGACATTGCAATGGGCCATAGCTTCAGCTGTATTTGGTTTGGCACTTTCGGATTCCTGGACCTCAAGGAAGCTGATTTGGGGTAGGGGGAGAAAACAGTTTTATAAATAAGGTGAGCCTTTTCTCAGGTATGGGTCAGAAAACATACTTTGAAATGTGGTATGGACCACCACAAAATTGGTCTCTTGTACGTCTTTACTCTGTTAAGTGGGTAGAAGAAAACGGAGAATAAAAATTTGAATAAGGTATCTATTCTATCCTTTGGGGAAATATATTTAAAACTCCCACTTTTTAGTATTTTAAATTTGAGTTAATGACCTTTTTGCCTTAAGGGTTTGATGTTATTTCAAGGCTTTTTCCAAATGACCCATTTCAGTAGTATTTTAAGTTAACTTTCTGAGGTCTCACTTTAATGCTTGGTAAGACATTTGGTGTTTACTTTCATATTGTCAGTGTGATTTAGCTGTTGGTTTTACACTTTATTTGAACTTTTATAAGTTTGAAGTTTTTCATTTAAGAAATTTAGACAAATTCAATATAGGAAAGGCTTCTGGAAAAGTCACTAAATGGCTTCTGAATCTATTTGTTCATTTTTTTGTTTTTTTTTTTAAAAGGAGTGAGTTCCAAAATGGTAGAATACAGTTGACCCTTGAACAACACAGGTTTGAACTGCATAGGTCTATGTTAACATGGAATTTTATATATATACATATATATACAGTACAGTGCTGGTAATGTATTTTCTCTTCCTTATGATTTTTTTAAGGCTTGTTTTCATTTATTTTGAGAGAGATAGTGGGCGGGGGAAGGGCAGAGAGAGAGGGAGACAGAATCCCAAGCAGACTCCGTACCCTCAGCACAGAGCCCAATGCATGGCTTGAACTCAAAAACTGTGAGATCATGACCTGACCCCAAATCAAGAGTTGGACACTTAATGGACTACACCATCCAGGCGCCCCTCCTTATGGTTTTCTTAATAACATTTTCTTTTCCCCAGCTCACTTTATTATAAGAATACAGTGTATAATCTATACAGCATACAAAATGTGTACTAGTCAGCTGTTTATGTTTTTGGTAAGGCTTCCAGTCAACCATAGACTGTTAGTAAGTGTTTGGGGAGTCAAGAGTTATATGTGGATTTTCAGCTGCACAGGGTTCAACCCTCCCAGCCCCTGCATTGATCAAGGGTCAACTGTGCAACTGTGAAGTGGACTTTGTCTTCAAGAGTACATGAGCTAGCTTGGCCCTTTATCAGTTAAGTTGTATAATACAGGAAAAGTTTCTTAGCTTGTTAGCTTCTTGATTTTTTTAACTACAAATTGGAATAATAATGGTACTTTACCGGAGTTTTTAGCCAAATTAAATATGGCAGTACTTGAAAGATGCTTAGTAAGTGCCTGACACAGCAAATTCTCACTAAATGTGAGCTTCTATTAATAATAATTATGAATACTGATGTAAAATCTAAAAGGCACTTGTGAGGACAGAAGTCTAGAGTTAGAAGAGAAAAATGTGAGATCAGATAGGAAATTTTAAAAAAGAAGAGTGTAAAATTTGCCTTTTTTGAATATTTGTTATAAAGTAACAGTAAATGGCAGTGTTGCGGTTATAACATGAGAGCTTGATACACCAAATAGAACATTCAAAATTGATTAAAGTATGAAAGGTTTGAGACTAATTGGTATCAGAAAAAGACTACCTGAAACTGGAACCAATATTTTACTCTTTTTATTGGGGACAATAAACAAGGTTTAATTGAAAAATAAGTAAAATTAAAATTTACAGTAAGTTTATTTGTATTTGTATTTCATTTGTCTTTATCATGTATTTGCCAAAACTTATGTTCATGCCTACAATTATGTGCTAATTCTTAAAAACAGCAATGAAAGAATTTTGTTGGGTTTTTCTTTTTGCTTGTTTGTGGCATGTTGGTAGACACGTTTGACCTTAGAATCACCTTTACAAAGAGGGTTTGTTTGTGAGCAGCAGAGGGAGAGGGAGAGAGAGAATCTTTTTTATTTTTTTTTTATTTTTTTTATTTTCAAATATCCATTTTCTTTTCTTTTTTTTTTTTTTTTGAAATTTATTTAGGAAAAAATATCCCAAAGCATCATCCATTTCCCGGGGGGATGGGGGGGTGGGGAGGGGTCTTTCTTAATTGCTTGATATGCAAATCACTTTCTCCAGAAACATCTATCTTGTCATCTTCTGGTCAATTTTCTTCTCTTGATTAACTGGAATGATTGCCAGATTTTCACTGGTCACTGCCTTGTGTCTCTAATTACATTATAGCTGTTTTAAATCTTGCATCATTTGCGAGAGTTACAATTTCCCTCTGCAGCCTATTCATGCTGATTTTGCAATAATTTCCAACAGTTGGTGAGAGATGAACCCATGTGAAAGGTGATAGCAGGCGGGATTCATCTAGTGTTAAATGTGGAAAGATATTTGAGGAGAGACTAATTTTATAAGTGGTCTCTTAGTTTTTGAGTGAATATCTTTGTGTTATACTTTTGCTTTTCTGTGACTACTTGGGATCATTAGAACTTCTATAAGGAATAGAATTCACCTCCCTGTCTCCCAATTAAATATATAAGAATGTAGAATGTACTAATCTGAACTCAGACCTCATGTGCTAATATGGCATTTCAAAGTGGTGGAGAGAGGGCAAGATGAATTTAAAAATGGTGCTGGGAACTGGCTAACCATTTGGAGAAAAAAAATAGATTGCTTAGTCTATACCATGTGCTACAATACATTTCAGATAGTTAAGAGGTTTAAATGTAAAAAAATGAAGTCATAAAACACAGAAGGAAATAAAGGCAGATACCTAGATATGCAGGCAGGATAGGTGTTTCTAAGTAAGTCAGCAAAGGCAGAAAATGAAAGATTGAGCTTCAGCTATATACTTCTCAAAATGTGGTTCAGAAACATATAAACCAAGGTATGTATTAATAGTAATTACTTTGGGTGGTGGAGTTACAGGTACTAAGTATCATTCTCCTCTTTCTTTTCCATATATTGTATACATTTTCCTACAAAATATATATATAACTCATAAGAAGGGACCATGATAGAAAGCAACCGGATAATTGTATCAGAAATGGTGGTAAAGAAAAAACAAGGACTAACTTCATAAATTGGGAAAATTAATGTTTTTTTTTTATTCCCCAAAGGAAATAAGTTGTTCAAAGGCAATGACCATGTATTTATGGGGTTATTTGTATTTCTGGTATGAGAAATGAACCTAAGTCCCAGCACTCCTTATATAAATGTATGCAGCTAGTTCATGGACTCTGTCTCCATCCTATCTCCTTTCCTGCAACTCCTCTCTGAAAGTAAGCCAAATTATGCCTATTCTTGATCTCTGAGTAATATTTTCACTCTTTCATGAGTGACTTCATCGTTGCTAAATCTAGTGAACACTTTGCCTATAACTCATTTGGCTACTCTGTACCCTTTTACACTGAGACCATTTCGTCGTAACATTTTCGTTCCTTGGCTTTTCTTTCACTATTGGAAACTGTCCCTGTCCCCTTAAGGCCTGTATTTTCCAGTCTGCTTTGTGGCTTCCTGTTGCTTTTTCTGGCTCTTGACTATTGGTGTTCTGTCTTCATGCTCTCCTGGACAGTCTTATCCAACTACTCCTTGGATTCTATGATTTCTACGTTTGGACCTTTCTGTCTGGCCTCTCTTCCAGGATTCACATTGTCTCCATCAATACCCCACAGGCCTCTCCACCTGCACATGGCTGAACTCACTTGAACTCCCCTCCTTCTGCATGTCTCATCTCAGTAGATGATGTTACTCAATGTCTAGGCCAGGGGCCTCAAAACAGCTTTGACTCTGTTGCCTTTACTGCCCATGTTCAGTCAGTCACCAAAACGTGATGGTGGCACGTCCTAAATATATCTCCTTTTACTGTCCACACTGCTATTACCTTACTTAATGTCCCTGTGTCCTATTTAGGATCTTTAAATGACCTACCAGTAGTCTTCTTGTACTAACATTCCTTCATTCTTTTTAGTACTACCATAAAAAGCAAACATCTTGTGAGTATTCATAGCAGCATGATAGCCCCAAAATGGAAGCAATCCAAATATTTATCAGTTGATAAATAGGAAAAAAATATGGCATATCCATATAGTGGAATATTCTTCAGCAATATAAAGAACTACAACATGAATGAACCTTGAAAACATTATGCTAAGTGAAAGAAACCCAGTTCAAAAGACTGCATATTATATACCATATGATTCCAATCATATAAAATGTCCAAAACTGGTAAATTCATAGAGGCAGAAAGCATACTAGTGGTTGCCTAGGGCTGTGGGTGAGGTAGGGGTGGAGAAATGGATAGTGATAATTAAAAGGTACGGGATTTCCTTTGGAGTGAGAAAAATATTCTAAAATTAGGTTGTAGTGATGGCTGCACGGCTCTGTGGATGTTCTAAAAACCGCTGAATATATATTTTAAAAATGTGAATTATATATGTGAATTATATTGTAATAAAATTGTTAAAAGTAACTCATATCTTTAATACACAGATAAAACATGTTTTGTAGAAATTTAGGGGATAAGAAGATTAAAAATCACTAATAATCCAACCACCCTGAAATAGATATAAACTCTGCTATATATAAATTTATGTATGTGTATATACATAGATGTATTCTATGTGTGTGTCTGTGTATACATATCCTTCCAATCTTTTTTCTTTGGATATATGTATTTTTTTTATAAAATTGGGTCATACTACACCTATTGCTTTATAACCTACTCTAAAAACTTTCATTATATCATTATTGCACTATTAAATACAATATATTATTTTAATACCTACATAATTAATCAGTTCCCTTTTGTCAAATATATAATTTTTGATTTTAGGATGATAAATAATTATATGTAAGTATTTTTGTAGCTAAATCTGTGTGCGTCTCTAATGAATTTATAGTTTTCCGTGAATATGAGTTTCTTTGCAAAAATAGGGATCTGGGTATGTTACCTACCTCCTTGAAAATATTCTACAGCACTCTTTTACCTACCACATTAAGTCAAAAGTCATAAGCCTAAAATACAGCATTCTTTATGAAATAGACCAACATTATCCTCCTAGCTGTTATCTCCTGCACTTTTATCCTCAAAATCCTTTACTGATACTGCATCAAATACACTATGCTTTGCAGGCTTGTAGTTTTTCTTGGCTTAGAGAGTCTGTCTTTGGATGGTGGTAAAATTACCACTAACTTCTGAAGACCCAGCTGAAATGATGTTCTACGAAGCATTCCCTAGTCTTCCTGGCACTTCTGTTTTCTATGCTCCTTGGTCTCTGGGCATATGGCTACTATAGTGCTTATCATATGGTACCATGGTTTAATATTTTTACTTCATCCCTCACTCCTGTATTAGTTTGTTGAGGCCGCCATAACAAAACACCATGGGCTGGGTGGCCTCAACAACAGAAATGTATTTTCTCATAGTTCTGGAGATTGCAAGTCCAAGATCAAGGTGCTGGCAGGTTTGGTTTCTCCTGACTTCTTTCTCTTTGGCTTGTAGATGGTCACCTTTTATCTGTGTCCTCACATGGCCTTTTTCTCTGTATGTGTACATTCTTGTGCCTCTTGCTCCTTTTGTAAGCATACCAGTCCTTTTGGATAAGGGCCCCACCCTTATGACCTCATTCAACTTTAATTACTTCTTTAAAGGCCCAATCTTCAAATACAGCCATATGGGGGGTTAGTGCTTCAATCTGTGAATTCTGGGGAGGTCACAGTTCAGTCCATAACACTCCCCGATAGGAGGGAAACATGCACGGAAGGCTCAGTATGTTATTCTTCTTTGTGACCTCAGCACCCCACTTATGCCTGGCACATTTATACTTATATAGTTGATGTCCACTATATATTTTTTAAACTTCTTACTTCGAAATAATATAAAATACCTATAATATTTTGAATAGTGGACTCATAGGAAGATGTAGAAATACTGCCTAGAATTCCATGTTCCCTTCATTCAGCTTTCCTTAATAGTGACATTTTATAGAACTGTAGTACAGTATCAAAAATAGAAAATTGACATTGGTTTACTTTACATTTTTAGAATGAATCAGTGGAGCTTTTTATAAAGCAGATAAGTCTTGAAGTAGGTATAAGTTGTGGACTTTTAAAAAGGGTGGTGGCAGATATTATATATAGAGAGTTAGTGAGGCAAGAAGATGTGGGTCTGTAAGTAAACTGGTGAGTTTCAGATTAGAAATTCAGTCGGGTAGATCAGTAAACACTAATTAATATAAGAACTTGAAAAGCTAGATAAAAGAGATCACACATAATGCAGATGGTAATGGGAGCTATTATAGGTTCATAAGCTGTATGAAGTACTAATATGACAGTGGTATGCAGGATAGGGGAAGTATGACAAACACAGAAGGATACAGATAGTATATCACAGTTTTTAGTTGCCACTGATAAAAATGATTAAGTTGGCAAGTGCATTTTGTTATGGATAATGTGCTTCATTTCAAATATGCTTGAGATGTATCCTTGAAGGGATGTGTGTCAACAGCTGGATGTGAGGAATTCTAGCTTCAGGGAAAGATGTAGGTCTGCAAAGTAGATTTTAGTATCCTGAGCTTAGAGTTCATCATTAAAGCTTTGCAATTGGATGAAACCAAGGGTGTGCATAGGGAGGGAAACACTGGGTTTGGGATTTAGCTGCAGAATCACAAATCTGGGAAAAGAAGCCGTTCTGTGGGGAGGAGTGAATTTTAAGCAATTCCAGAAGTGATGCCAATACTCTCAAGGATAGAAGAAGCTCAAGCAAAGATTCTTCCATAATTGGAAGGTACAAGGTAGAAGAAGAAGTTTGTATTTCTTTTCTTGTCCTTCTGTTCAAAAACTATGTTCAGAGGTGTTTGAAGGTCAGGAGGTGGTGGCAAGATGAGAGTGCTAAAATGCAACATTCTTGTTAAATGGGAAACTTTGAAGAGGCAGAGGAATAATCTAGAATATAGGTAGACTGAATAGAGTTAGTATTTGAGAAGAAATAAGAACCTTGATATAACTTGGGAATATGTGGAGATTTAAAAAAAAGAAAAGTTTAATAAAGCCCAGATGCTGAGTAAAGTTTTATAATGTTCTGTGAGAGAGCAGGAAGGGGTGAATGATGAGACAGTGAGTTAAAATGATTTGCAAGAGCCAGTCTGGGAAGGAGAAGTCAGCCATTTAGTAATTATGCAGATACTTGTTTGGAGCCATAATTTTTTCACTTGAAATATTGAGATAACACCTCCTTGTTTTGAAACATCAAAACCTTTCAAAATTGTTTTGAACATCAAACTGTATTGTATAAGGAAAGAAAACATTCAGTTTTTAGTAGGATGCTCCTTCTTATCCATTGTAATAGGGAGTCCATAATGGGATGAATGGAAATTTAGTGCAAGAATATTTGAATCCAGGATTAGAGTTGTATTTGACAGGAGAAGCAATTAAGAGTAACTATAGGGGAAGGTCTACCATCAAAGACCTAACAGAATAACATTCTCCCTGTGTGTACTTAGCAAATACTTGTTGATAGACAAGCTGGCTGGTAACTAATTACAATGTGATGACCAAAGCTGTGTTCTTGGAAGTAGGATTGTTAATACAAGAATAAAATACCAGGGGAGTTTGAGGAATTTCCTTCCTTGCAGATGTTTAAACTAATGTGGATACTCAACAGTCTAAAGATAATTTGGGAAAAACCCTGCCTGAAACAGGGGGATAAATTAAATAACTTTTAAAGCATATCACTATACCTCTGTCTCTAGTCATGTCATATGGATAAATCTGTAAAATGCCCATTTGTACCCTCACCCAGTTATAAATGTGAGCTATCTTTTCTGATATGAAATATTACAATCGAAAGCCTAACTCTGTGTAATATGTGGCATCTTTAAAAATAACATAGATTGGCCAAAGGAAAAAGTATCTCAATACTCTAGAGCATCCCTCAGGAAGATATTTATCTCTGAGGCATGCATTATTTAAAAAAGAACTTTTCTTACATATTCTATTCATATTTGGGGCTGTTTTGTCTTCAAATATAAGGATGAAAAATGGGCATTTATCCCAGCAGTTGCTAATATGAAGGGATTTCTACAGATTCACCACAAACCGGTAACAGTTTTTCCAGTTTTCTCCCCTCAACTTTTACCCCACCTCAGCTTTTGCTACCCCAGTGACTCTGTCTTCAGCAGTAAGGTGTAGTGGTTCACCTCAAAATTATAACAAACATACTTCCTGTTTTCTTCCTTTCAATTTTTACTCCCAATACCCACTATCTGTCCAGGGAATTGCATTTTCAACAATAAGAAGAATACATTTCTTGGGGCACCTGGATGGCTCAGTCAGTTAAATGTCCAACTTTGGCTCAGGTCATGATCTCATGGTTCATGGGCTCGAGCCCTGCATCCAGCTCCGTGCTGACACCTCAGAGCCTGGAGCCTGTTTAGGATTCTGTGTCTTCTTCTCTCTCTGCCCCTCCCCTTCTTGTGCTCTGTCTCTCTTTCAAAAAAATAAATAAACATTAAAAAAAAATTAGAAAACAAGAATATATTTCTCTCCTTTCCATGTAAATTGATGAATATTATTAAAGTTTTATTTATTTTTCATTTTCCTTTAGATTTTAGGGTGACTGGGTAAAGTATTTCAAGTGCTTAAAAGCAATTCACTCATCAGAGGCTTACATGAGACAGTCACTAAAAGTTATTTTATATCACATTATTTTCATTTAAAAGTGTTAAAATATATGCAGGATAGATTGGCCAGTCCATACAGTTTGGCCCATTCCTGTGTCTTAATCATTTTTAATTCTGGCCAACACACCTGCTCTAAAATAGGAACAGCTCTGCTGACACTGAGCAGCCATAGCAAGTAGAGAGGATGTTCTCCCACTTTGAGCTGTCGCGCTGAATGAAGTCAGGTCCATGCTGCCAACCTTTTAGAGAATCCTTTATACTAAACTTTGAAGAAACTCCATTTTTAATGTGTTTATTCAAGTAAATTGTTGGAATAGTCCATCCCTTCTGATTTATGTGTAATTTGGGTATTTCTTAAACAAGTATAAATTAAAATGAGAAACAATTCTCTTGTTTCTGGTGGTTTTTAGAGCATATAAGTTTCTAATTCTAAAAAGTAAAGCACCTTTAGTTGTATTCCTCTGTATGATATGTCTAAACTTTATGTTTTTTAAAAAGTAGCTTTTAGTTGTTAAAATCTTTAATTTTTTAAATTTGAAAATAAATATTTTGGTTATTCAGAATTTTTGTATTTTTTTCAAGTCTGCTTTTAGGGCCATGGTCCAATGTCATGTGGAAAATGTTAGCAAAAAATAAAGTGATGTCACTCTCTAGCTTTCAAAAGCCATGATTTATGCTAATACCGATAGGATGGTTTTTATTTAGTACAGGTGTTTGCATGTTGGTTGCTCTGAGATACTTTTGGCATTTGTTACAAATAAACTTGGAAGTGACTGCAACCGTAAAACAAGAAGCAAAAACATTGTTATGGCGAATTGCATGGCAGGGGGTGCAAGGCTCCAGCTTACTGGCTCTCTAATTATGAGCAAGGGCAATGGCAAATATTAAGGGCTCAAGTATAGAAGCCTGGTGGGTTTCAGTGAAAAAATAAAGTTAACCTTGTCAAGGTGGACATTTATCAGTGTATGCGACTGTGTATTATACAAGTAAGTTACCTGATATTACGTGTTTTGTATATTTTAAAAAAAAATTTTTTTTTCAACGTTTATTTATTTTTGGGACAGAGAGAGACAGAGCATGAACGGGGGAGGGGCAGAGAGAGAAGGAGACACAGAATCGGAAACAGGCTCCAGGCTCTGAGCCATCAGCCCAGAGCCCGACGCAGGGCTCGAACTCACGGACCGCGAGATCGTGACCTGGCTGAAGTCGGACGCTTAACCGACTGCGCCACCCAGGCACCCCTTGTATATTTTTAAGAGATAAAAAAGTCTTTCAAAATTAGTAAAACACCAGACTGTGATAACTTACACATTTATAAACTCATGAATTATACACTTCATACTTCATTATTTCCATTGAAAAACACATCCTGTACCACACCATAATTGAGACCCCAACCATAAACCATTGTATCTGTATCTTTCTTCTGATTAAAGCCTGTTTCTCTTTTTCTTCATAAGTGAAATGGAGGGAGAGTATAGTTTATTATTTGGGAAAAATTCCTTATGTGACTAGTTAAAATAATTGTTTAGTTATATAATATTATAGTTAAGTATTACTATTAATGTTATTTGGGCACTATATTTTTCAAAGCTTTCTGATGCAAAAATGTATTTCCATTTTTAGAAAGGAATCCAAAGTAATTCTTGAGAAGTTTACCTAATAAATAAAATTCCTAGCTATCTGTAGTGATCATTAACACATTGTATATCATAAAAACAATTTTCATCACATTTTTATTTTGAGTTTATTCTTATTTTTGTGTTATACCATCAATCATTATTAGATGTCTACCCTCTATTGACATCCTCTTATAAGACTGACATCTCTGAGGGCAGAGACTGTCATTCATTTTCCTAGAATCCATCCCTAGAATCTAATATAATTGGAATGTAGAAGATGCCTAACATAATCTTGTGAAACTGATTTGAAATGAATCATTTTCCTGAACATTATAGCATCTTTCCCAGTTTCCTCTCACTCAGTTCTCCTCCTTCCAACCCCCAGCTTCCAGCGTACCCACTCCACATCTGTCTGCCTTTCCACTAGCCCTTTTAGCTCTGCCTTGTAGAACTTTGTGGCTTTTCATCCTAGATCCCTGTCAATCTCCAGTCCTGAGTAAATCTTTGACTTTTCTTGGATCTACTCTGGGGCTGGAAATTGTTGCTAAAGTTAATCATAAAACTGGCCCAACTACTTTTGTTTCCTCTCACACTGTGTGATTTCACCTGGGCCTTCCTCTGCTAACCAGAGTTCTGTTTACTTGGTTCTGATCTCATTCCCAACAGAAGTTAATCCTTGTGATTTTGCTCAAGCTCCAGCCTCTCCTCCTCCCCCAAACTGTACAGAAGCCATCATTCCATGAAGATCAAGGTTGTCCAAAACAAAACTCTACTTCCCATTGGCTTATATTAAATGTTTATAATTTTATTCATCTTTTGTTTTTCTCTTCTTTCTCAGAAGACACATTTGGCCTCAGGATGAAACTCAGACTTATCACCTTGCCCTACAGAACTCTGCTTCCTCCTTCTTCCCATCCACTTCTCTGCTATCCATTTCCCCAGAATTCCCTTTGGCCCACAAGTCCCCCTTTCAGTTTTGCTCATCAAGATTTTTCCTGCCTCTGGCCTTTGCATATGCCCTTCCCTTTGTCTTGAATACTGTCCTTTTTCCACCTCCCAAAATTACCCCCTGCCACACATCTACATGTTCACCAGCTAATTTATCCTTATGTCCCAAATTATAGATCTCTTTCCCATGAGAGGTCTTCTGTGACCCTTATCATTCTTGCTCATGGCCTCTCAGAGTTTTTCTTTATAGCATGAAGCACAGTTAGTAATTATACCTTCGTTGTGGGTTTGTTTAATATTTCTCTCACTAAATTATAAGTTCCATGAGGAGAGGGACCATGTCTGTGTTACTTACCACCATATTCTCACCTCAGCGTCTGTCATGTCAGTGGGTATCTGAAAGGCAGCTGATGGATGAATTGTATCCTCTTCTGTTTTTCTGTTTCCTCAGGGATCTTGTAACTCATATTCATCTTAGTTGAGCTGTCTAACCTTTCTTTTCTGCTGCCACCTTCCCCTTTCTAAACTTTGCTCAGTTCTCTGTTTCAACTATATTAACTATCTTCTTTTCCTTCCTCTTTAGACTTGTAAACTCTACAAATTGTACTGTGGTTTCTTAAATATAAATTTGGAATGAAGCTAAATATCACCATCTGTAAACAATTCATCTTTTGGCCCAGAGACCAATATTAGGAGCATAATGGATACATGGAAGTTCTTAAAAGGGGGAAAGGAGTTTTATTCATGAAATAGGACTATTTTTTGTTCATTTAACAGACACTTGTAAAAATACTACCATGTTCCAGGCGCTATACTGGACATTGGAATATGTTGATTAAGAGCAGAGACAGCATTCCTACCCTCATGGGGCATATATTCTAGTGGAGAAGCTGGAGAGTAAACCATTGTGAAGCTAAAGAAGAGAGTTTTGAGTTGTATTATGTTCACTGAAACAAACAGGGAGTTGAGAGAGTTGGGGGTAAAGGCTACTGTAGACAAGGTTATTGGGAAAGGCTTCTGTGAGCAGAGGGTTGAGAAAATGAAGAACCAGGGACATAGTGCTCTAAGCTGGTGGAATAGAATTTAAAGGCCTGGATTTGCTGAGAGAGTGGAACTTAAACATTTACACACACTCTCTCTCTCTTTCACACACATGCACACACACACAAAGGTAAATATGTGAAGTGATGGGTATGTTAATTAACTCAATGGGGAAATCCTTTTGTAATATATGTGTATAGCAAATCATCACACTGCACATTTTAATTAAAATTTTATTTGTCAGTTATATCTTAATAAAACTGGAAATAGAAGAATTTAAAGTCCTGGAGTGAAGAAAGGACTTGGTGTATTCAAAAGACACATAGCCTCCCTGGCTTGATCTTAATGAGGAAGAGTGGCAGGGAGAGCCAAGTCATGTATTCCTTACATTCCACAGTAAGGAATTTAGATGTCATCCTGTGAGTAGTGGGAAGCCATCAAATGGTTTTTAAGGAGGGAAATTATGTGATCTGGTCTGTGTTTTTAAGAATTACTATGGCTACTGTTAGGGAATGATTTGGAAAACAGCTGGAGTGGAAATACCGGGAGAGCCAGAGAGACTATTGTAGAAATGTAGGCAATAGACAATGATGACTGGGGTTGTGGCCATAGAGATAGAACTAGACAGCTCTAGGGCATATTTTAGAGGCCATAGAATACATGGTGATGGATTACAAGTAAGCAGTGAGATGAGGGAAGAAGCAGAGAGGACTCCTGGAATGTTGGTTTTAGTAGCGAGGCGGACAGTAGTGGTAGTGAAGATAGGGAAGTTGGAGGGAAGAACAGTGTGTGTGTGTGTGTGTGTGTGTGTGTGTGTGTGTGCATGTGGGCTAAGTGGGGGGTACAGAATAAAAGATCTGTTTGGATCTGTTCTACTCAGGAGGCCTTGTGGACACCCACTTGTGAATGTCAAGGTGTCTGGAACTCAGGGGATAAGCCAGGGCTGCAGAGAGACAGTCAGGAGACAGCAGCCTCTGTATTGTATTTGAAGCTGAATGGGCTAATTATGTGGAAAGAGAAAAGAGAAGGGGGGGGGGGGTGGCTCATCTAAACCTTGAGGCCTTCCAGCATCTAGAGGTCATGAAGAAGGGCAAGAACCAACATCGGAAATTGAGGAGAAGCAGCCAAGGAATGAGTAACAGGAAAACTGTGAGAAAGTAGCCACGTGGAAGCCAAGAGAGGGGAGGGTTTCCAAGGTCAGCATTGTCACGTGCTGCTGAGATGGAGCGAGACGAGGGCAGAGGTGGGAGCTGACATACTTCTACTGAGCTCTTACAGATTTGGTAGCATTTCTTCTTTTATATATTTTATGTGTATGAATTATTCCTAATTGTTAAGGGAAATAAAGTTTTGTCTTGCTAACCTATTTTTTTTTAAAGAAATAGCAAATTTCAACGCCTTATCTAACAAATCAGTTCTTTCTCCTCATCTTGTTATTTCTTCAGATGGACACAATATCAGTCATATTCCTAATTAGAAAAATACCAGGTTTTTTGTTTTAGGACCAAGCCCTTCATAATCTGACCTAGTTGTTCTTCTTTATCTTGAACCTTAGCTCAATTTCTTTACTTCCTTATGCTCCAGGTACTGTTGAAAGCAGTGGAAAGCTGATGGTGAGCAGGACAGACATGGTCTCTACCATCACGAAGCCTATATTGTCAATTAATTAAATAATCCTATAGATATTCAGTTGCAAAACAAGGTAAATACTATGAAAGCAAGAGATGATAGAGGCCCAGTCTTGGGAAGTAGCCATAGAGATCAGGAAGAGCAGATAGATCTAAGAAATTTCTCAGGATTTCAGGATTTTTCAGGATTCAACAGAATCTGGTAATTGATTGAAGATCAGGGTTGAGTATAAAAGAGAGGTATTAGGGAGGGCCCCTGGATTGCTTGTTCCAGTTGGCCAGTGCGCCATTCATAGAAAAGGCGTCTTTGGAAGAGAACAAAGCTTGAGGGAGAACAATGATAAGTTTGGTTCTGTTTATGTTGAATTTGAGTGTTGATCTCACGTCTACTTTTCCTGCAGGAAGTCTTCTCTGAGAATTCTCCCCTTTGCTAATTAATCTAACTCCTGTAGAGTAAATAATGTTAGTAATGTCACGTGCTTAAAGCTAATATTTATAACTTTTAGTACTACCCACTGGCACTTCGTGTTACACTGTCTAGTTCTCTAGTTGCTATATGTGCATTCTAAGTTAAAACATAAAATCCATGTGGGTGCAAAATATGTGACCACTCTCTTTGTTTATACAACTGATAACACTTAGCAGAGCATGATGTTATGTAGGAATACATATTTGGATTCCCAGTGTCACCAGGTGATTTTTCTTGAGACACAATGTAATTTCTTATGGGTTAATTAATAATCTATAAAGATTCATTAGATAACAAGTGTCTTCCAGATCAATAGGAATTAGTAAGTTTGTTGACTAAAGTGAATTATATACTCGGACTTACATGCTCTCTATCTGGAACTACTTTCTAATTAAAGTTGTGAGCCCCCTATCCCTTATTGTTTTGAATAGTATTTAACTGAACTTCAAGTAAAATAGAAATACGGTGAGCCCTCAAGAGTTTTACCATCATAAAATTTGCTTTCCGTGAGTTTTTTTCTTTAATATGTTATGAAACATCATCTAAATTTGTGTCTGTAACAGAATTTGATAGTGCTCTTCATACTTCAAATTGGCCTCAGAGATTTCAGCCTTGGAAAGTTAGGATTTTATTTTCCCAGCTGTTTAAATGTAATATATTTGAAGACAGAGGCACTGTCCTGTAAGTTTATAGCCTAAATAAATCTATTTTAAAGGTGTGCTGGTCCGAGGCCAGGTGGCATAATGGGATGACATATGAGCTATTCACATTTGAAGACCTGGCACTAAATTCATCTCAGGATGCCAGGAAAATGACTTTAGAGGTGTCAATTTGCTGGACTCCTTGGTGGGCATCTGAGAACATCACAGAACCTTTGTAAAGTCTAACATAATGTATCCTCTGTAAATTATATTGCCACGTTAGCCGCCTAAGGTACAAAAGGGCAATTTGAATGACTTCAGTAGGCATTCCAAAATCTTGTTTTCATAAGTAATGAGAAGTACAAGCCTGTCTAAAAGAAGACCAGCCTAATCTAAAGGTTGTACGTGAGTCTGGGAGTTGAAACTTAAGCTTTCTGTTCCCCCTAGTGTTTATCTGGCTCATCAGTTATCTAGCAAATATTTACTTAAGCCCCCTTTTCTGAGCCTTTATCATTTTAGGCATGGATTTTATAACAAGACCAGTTACCTTTCCTCTCCCTGGCTTCAGGTCTCCTACAAATGCCAATAATAATATTTCAAAGAAGTGTGATAAAAAAAACTTAGTACTCCAAAAAAAAAACAAAAAACCCCACAATAACCCTGTCTCGAAAACTTGTAAAATTATCTCTCAATAATCCCAAGGTGCTTAATTGGACTACTTATCTGAAGATCTTTTGCTTTTTTTCATTTGCATTTGCCAAGAATGTCTAGTAATTATGCACTCAGTTTCCATTTGAGTACCTTTTTGAATTACTTAAAAGGCCATCATCATTAATTCATATTTAATATCTGAATCTAAGGTTTCCTTATTGTAGTAACACACTGTGTGCTAGCCAGAAACATCACTTAATTTGAGAAAGCATACAATGCTCAAAGGTACCAGTCAGACTTTTATTTTTATTGTGAAAATATATTTCAGTAACTCTCAGACTTTAGTCTCTATTAACATGACCTATTTATTTAGTTCCTCTCCTTTTGCATGTAGCATCAGTGTGCACAAAATGGTCTGGCTAATGATCTGTTTAGAGGAGATGCTAACCAGGAGAGGAGTGATGGTGGACCATGACAGTTGAGGAGGGGTGGTCCTTGGCAAAGTGTGTCCTCTTTCTCTATCCAAGATGGGGGTTCAGTCTGAAACAAGCTGCACATAGGTTTGTGGCATTTCTAAGGAGTCAATCCAAGTTGGTAGTACTCCAGACTGCTTCTAGGATCTCTTCTTTTCACAGATCTTACAGTTGGCTGGAGGCATCTTCCATGAAGCACAAGATGCTGAAAGACAGGCAGATGGGTTTTTACTCAACTTCTCTGAACCTCAGTTTCTTTTTCTGTACCTTTAACTGTTAGGATCTCAGGATCCTTCCCAATGAGAGTCTGTGATGCAGTCCTCTACTCACAGTTGTCCCAAGTTCTAGGTTATGGCCTATGGCTCTCCTGATTACTTGGATAGAGTAATGAGCATGATGGCTCATGCAGTCAGTTCATAGAATGATGTGAGGAAAATTGGGGATAAATTGTACTTAATTAACTGAAGAGGTGATTTCAGGATAAAATAGACTTCAATTATTGTCTCCTAGAATTACAAATTCATGTATTTTATAAATCTTTATTGAGTACCTACTATGTGCTTATTGCCGTACTAGAGTCTGGGTATACAGGCTTGAACGAAATAGACAAAGAGTCTGCCAAGCATCCATCCTGGTGGGGAAGATAATACACAAACAATAAGAAAGATATTTACAAATTGTGTTTAGTAATATGAAGATAATAAGTACAGTAGTGTTAATAAAGGGTGACTGGCAGGGGGAGGAGATACTTAGGGAAGCTTTCCTGAGGAGGGGTCATCTGCGGTGAGACTGAAAACATAGGAGGGAGCCAAGTGTATGAAGGTGCATGTGGTGGTGTTGGGAGTAAGAGCAGCGGGAACAGGAGACATCCAGAAAGTCGGAACAGGAAATGCAAAGGATTCAAAGGAAGTAGGAAAGAAGGTCGAAGTGATTGGGGAGAATGACCGGAGATTGGGTTGGTAAAGCAGGCAGGGGCCAGATCATAGAGGAGGACTTGTTCAAAGTTTAGGTTTTATTAGGAATGACAATGCTAGAAAAAGGACATTTTTTATAAACCTGTTATCTCTTAGAACAAATGGAAGGTGGCAGTCCTAACCTTGAATAGCCAAGCTGTATTCATAAACTGGAATAATTGTGAGACGTCAGTAACATGTTGAAAAAACACTTTATTGTATTCAAAGACTTGAGGCCACTAAGTTCTTAGGCATTTATCACTTGAAAGTGGAGGAATAGAAAAGTTTAAAAGGCTGTAGCAATGACATTTGAGAAAATGAATAATTCAAAGTGAATGAAATCATGAATAATGAATTGTAAGAAAAGACTCCTCACTTGTGATTAGAGATTCATAATTTTCATTTTACAGCAAAATATAGTTGGCTGCCATGCATTCCTTACTTACTTCATCTAAGTACAATTAGGCCCAACACATTAGTGCCTTGATGTGCAGACTTATGACTGGCTTCTTGTGTCGAAACCATTAAATTTTAATGTATTCAGCTTAAGCATAAGTGGTCACAGATGATTCATAACCCTTCTCCCTGCTTTTGGTGAAAATGATCGTCAGCAAGAGAATTGTCCCCAATGGCCACACTTATCTTCGTAGTTGATTTCCTAAACATTTTTGTGTCTGTAGGAGACCAGGAATAAACATTGCATAGCTGATGGGTAAAGCACAATGATAATTGCTCTCAAACCGCAAGATATTTAATGATGATAAAGTAGAACTCTGTAACTCTTGACATTTTCTTTTTTAATTCCTGATGTCGGGAGGATATAAGTGGTATAAGCTGCTCTTTAAGAGTGGAGTTAGCCAACTATGATTTTTTTTTCTTTAAGCAATAAATGCCAAGAGTTGCCCACAGTTTTATCACCTCATCATTTAGCTATCAGGCATAGAGGCAGGATGAGCAAGCAGGCTTGCCTGACTGAGGCTTTAGACAGCAGCTTAACCCAATAAAAATAGGACCGTGGCTTGGGTGTATGACTCTTACCAGCCTGGTAATTATTTGAATGTTCATCTGACCCAACCACCATCCAGGTACTGAGAAATCTCAGCTCACTATGCTGCTATCTGAGTTTACTTATCTTGTGCAACCTGTGTAGACATATGTGATCCAATCATCTCTCTCTAGAGTTTGAAATCCTGGTTGCCTTCATGATAAACTCACAGTTATCTGCCATGGCTCATGAGTCCCTTCATGATCGGGCTTTTGTGTCTCTAGCCCCTTCTCTTGTGCTTGCCGCTAGCAATGTTTCCAGCTACAATTCTGATCTACTTGCAGCTCCCAGAAGGAAGCAGGTTCTCTCCTGTCCTCAGGTCTCCCTTGTCCCCAGACATGTAGCTCTTCTGCCTAGGATTCCCATCTTGCCTACTCAGCCAGCTGACTTCTGTCATCTTTTGCAGTATATGCAGATTTTTTCTGAGACCATTCTTGCCTCTCTGTGCACTTCTAGTACCCTTCTCCGACTAGGTCATGGCTTCATCCTCGTTTGCATTGCTCCTTGCATTGCTTGCATTGCTCTTATTGCACTGTATATGGGATTGCATTGTATTAGAGAGATCCATGTTTCCTAGCCCAACCCAGCTGTGGGCTCCTTGAGGACAAAGGTTTTGTTTGTGCTTTTGGTACCCCCCCTCACTGTTAGCACACAGTCTGCACACAGTAGGCTCTGTGCTGGATGGATTGGTGTATGCAATATGTCTCTTTTCTGGCCCTGAAATGATACAGGACAGCTGGCTGCTCTCCAAACCAGTCTAGGTATCATACTGGATTATTCTTGGTAATAACAAGATAAACAAACTTCAGTCTCTGCATCACATTACAAACAATTTGCTTCCCTTTCTAAATGAAGACATTTTTACAGTCCTTTTACTTAATGAAGGAGCATGGTCCAAAGTTGCTGTACCCTGTGAAATCCTCAGGAGACTCATGAACTACTAGGAGATTAGCCACACCTGGGTGCAGGCTTTTGCTCAGGTGCTCTGAGAACCGCTCTGATCAAAGCAAGGTCCAAAGAAGAGCATTGCTGCTTGCTTCCCATCCCTGGCCATTG
The DNA here is from genome assembly GCF_022079265.1 of Lynx rufus. Taxonomy (NCBI): domain Eukaryota; kingdom Metazoa; phylum Chordata; class Mammalia; order Carnivora; family Felidae; genus Lynx; species Lynx rufus. Next base: position 125,058,760 of record NW_025814856.1, read on the forward strand.
TCACTTCAGTGGACAGATGCACCCCTGCACAGCCTGTCTCATTACGTAAACACAGTAGTGTTTTAGGGCTGGAGGGTAAATCTAAAAGTCTCCATTCTAATACTCCAGGCCATTCTGTATGTAAAATGACCTGGGAAAGATAGATGTTTATTCTTAAACATCTCCAGGGATAGAGGCTTCCACAGCCTTCTCAATTATGTGTTCCATTATCTCACTAGCCTTCTCATCAGGAAGGTTTTTTCCCTTAATGTCTAACTTCAATCCCTCCTGTTGCAATTTAAATTCATTTCCTTTTGTCTTGGCTTCAGTGGGAACAAAAGAACAAATAACTCAGCAGCACCCACCTACCCTATTTGTAATAGGAGATGCCTGACTTCCTCCAGACAGCCTTCTCTTTCTAGTGTTAAATGGACCCAGTTGTCCCATTTTCTCCTTTTGCCATTTCTTGGAAGCTCTTCCTTTTAAAAAACTTGCATTGCTCTTATTGCAGCAGATATCATGGACCATGCATTTCAGTTCTGTCACTTTAATCCTGCAGTCATCTTTTCAACCTGTCAATCTGTATAGCCTTAGTAAGCCACTTAACACACTGAAAAAGAATCGATGACTACTATTATAAAGTGCTTTCGAGTTGTGGAATTCTCTTTCTCTCCAAGTGATCTATTACCGTTATCCAGTACCTTCCCTGCCCTTATTTCCATGCTTAAGGATGAAATTTTTTTCCTGTGTATTTCTCATTTCTTCATACATAAGTGTCATGCAACCACAGCTGTAGTGTTTTTGGGTGGTAGGTCTACTCACTACTGTGCCAGGTAGCTCAGGGTATGGAGGAAGAAGGAAAGGGGACAGTTTTGTCTTTTCCTCGTACCTTTCCCAGATCCTAGAGACACAGTAGTCACTAGAGTTGGCAGAAGCTAGAAATTCCCAGCTCATGGACCACTGAGATAAGGACTTGGGAATAATATGAAAAGGAAAATGAGCAGGAAAGTAAAAATACAACTGTGTTCACCACCTTAAAAATAGGAACTTCTCCCTAAAAATTTCTGAAAAGGAGATAATGTTAGATGTGAATGAGGATTCAGTTGAATTAAACAGTAAGAGAGAAAAGGAAGCAGAGCAGGAAGAAAACACAGATGTGATCAAGTATGAAGAAGAAAAAAAATGTTTTAATTTGTGATCCTCAGGAAAATGTCATGGTAAGATTCCTTAGCAAAATTAAAAAATAAACAACATTAAATTCCAATAAAGAACAGTGACTCAAATTTATAATATAAATATGACAAGATTTTCTGTTGATGGCTACATAACCTATGCTATTAATTTAGTAACTCCTCATAGACATGTTAACAGCAACTGCCTATACTTTGTGAGAAGATAGGTGTTATTAATTTGATACCTTAATAATTCTACATAGTCTGATTCTTCGGGAATCATCTTTGACTGTAAATGGAGTTGCCATTGAAATTAGAATAACTTCAAAGTAATTTCAAATTCAAAATAGAAATATAAGTAGCATTTTGTTTTCTTCCATGCTTCAAGATTTTATTAATAATACTCTGTCTTCTGTTACAGAAGTGCCACATGAGGCATTTCAAGGAATATGTAATTGGCCCTTAAATTTATGCTTGAAAATCAAAAGAAGAAATTGATGTTCATGGCTAGTGGACTTAATATTAAGTCTCTGTAGTATGCAATAGAGGATATCAAACATTAGTAGGCACTTTTGGAGGATTCTGTAGGGAGGGATTTCTTGAAAAATGTGTATGTCTGTTACCTAGGGCTATTTAAAATCAATGATAACTACTCGAAAGGAAATGAAACATGTATTTCTTTTGCTTCTATGAAAAGGTACCATTTGACTAAAGTTTCAATCTACAGACAGGGCAGAATGACATCTTCCACCTAAATTAAGCTAATTGGCTTCCACTAAATCAAGTACATGCCCCATTGTATGGCACAGCCCTTAATCCTGAACTAAACTGGAAATGTCTAAGGTACAAAAACTTAAAAAGCCTAATATCTTAGAAACTTAGTGATAGGAACCATAGAAATGAGAAAGGAGATATTTTTAATATTTTTTGTACAACCTAAAATATGCCCATGTTGGTGACATATTGCTGGTACAATGGAGAGCATGAGTAAACTGTAATTATTATTATGGAGTGGATTTTTTTACTTACCTGGCTTAGACCTAGACACAATGGTCTTAGGAGTGGGTCCTAGGACCCTAAGCCATGGGTCTTAGGAGTGTAAATCAGAAATAGCGTCGAGGGGCGCCTGGGTGGCTCGGTTGGTTGAGCGTCCGACTTCAGCTCAGGTCATGATCTCGCGGCTGGTGGGTTCGAGCCCCGCCTCGGGCTCTGTACTGGCAGCTCGGAGCCTGGAGCCTGCTTCGAATTCTGTGTCTCCCTCTCTCTCTGCTCCTGCCCGCCTCATGCTCTGTCTCTCTCTCCTTCAAAAATAAATAAAAACATTAAAAAAAAATAGTGTCGAAACGGTACTCTAGTTGTGTTCTCTCATCTCCAATATCAAAATGGCAAGTTCAGATCAATAATTAAATAAATAATTTGCAGGATAATATGTAGGTTCTTGCCTAGATTTAGGCTCTCAGATTTTAAAACATGTGTACATTTCACTTCAACTTTAAACCAAGACCAAGACCACTGGAACCTGAGATGTAAAAATGGGCTTGTTGTAGGATCAGTAAGAATAGTTTCATTTTAATTCATTGTCACGCTATGACTATCATCCTTTTAAAAGACTACTTTTAGAAGCATTTATAATCCCCACAAACACAGGAGGTAAAGTCTATGCAGAAAAAAAATTCATTCCATTTGAGCCACTTCTGACATCATTCTGATCCGAATTCAAGACATTGATTAGAAAATTGAATTTTAATAACTTTTTTTTTACTGCCCATTTTACAACTACCCCCTATCTTAGAAAAGAGACAATGTGGTGTTTTTGCCTCCAAAGAAATGCTGTGTATATTTGGCTTCTTATCTGGCACTTTAAAAGCAACTTTTTATTTTAGTCTAGTGTAAAATTGATTCTCATGTGAGTAACTCAATCCTCTATGCCTATTGAGTTGCTCGTACGGGTCAGTTTAGCTGCAGTGCATACTGTAAATGATGGTGAAGGGAAGGAATGTCTGAGTAGGAGTGCAATATAATATCTGTGCCAATCTCCATTCGGTGCTAAAGCATGAGATGAGTCACGGGATGCAAAGCGAGAGCTTCTTTGCACAGTGTTTACGGTGGGCCTTATTGCATGATTGGAGTATTTGAGAAGGAAGCTAGGTTAAAACTTAAGGTCTCAGTATGTTGCTGCCAATAAGACCAAGTACTTACTGGAACTTACGCTTTTTTTCATTTTAGCTTTGAAAGATTTTTTAAATCTTGCCTGGAATGTCATCAATTCAAAAAATATATTTTATTAAATTACTGTGTCTTCATTTAAAGATAAGGATTGTCTTCTTTTATGCTGTCTCCTCATTGTTTTATTGGGAAATGAGAGAGAGAGAGAGAGAGAGAGAGAGAAGGAGGGAGGAGAAGAGAGAGATCTTTTTTTTGAGAGAGAGAGAGAGAGAGTACAAGTGGGGGTGTGGGGCAGAGGGAGGGGAGGCAGGGAGGGAGAGAATCTCAAGCAGGCTCCATGCTCAGTGCTCAGCACAGAGCCCGACATGGGGCTCTATCCCACAACCCTGGGAGCTGAAATCAAGAGTCAGAAGCTCAACCCACTGAGTCACCCAGGAGCCCCAAGAGAGATCTTTTTTATTTGCATCTTGGCTACACTGTAATGTAACTTATCTGCTATGGATCTGCTTACACTGTTCACTCTATGCTCCTCTCTCACCATATTTGTAACTCTCACCTATAACACCTCCTGCATTTTAATATTGGAATCATTTTAATATAAAGCAAGCAACATATAATTAGTTGGAGGTTATGTGTTGGGTTTTTGATGCATGAGATATTAAGGCAGACCAACATGGATTTGTATTCTAGTCTACCACTTACTTGCCATGTGATTTTTTTTCTTTCTTTTTTATTGAATTATATTGACAAACAATATTAGTTTCAGGTGTATAAGAGAGTGATTCAATTATTTTATATATTATAAAATCATCACTAAGATAGGTCTAGTTACCATATGTCCCCATAAAGAGTTATTAAAATATTATTGACTATATTTCTTATGCTGTACATTACATTCCAGTAATATTTATTTTATAAGTGGAAGTTTGTACCTCATAATCTCCTTCACCTATTTCTACCATCTCTCCACCCCCTCCCCTCCGGAAAGCAACAGGTTGCTATGACCCTGTTTCTGTTTTGTTTTGTTTCTTCATACGTTTTGTTTTCTAGACTTGCCTTATTATTTTGAGCAAGTAATTTAACCCTTCTGAGCCTCTGTCTTCTCAACTGATAAAATAGAAGCATTGTGAGGACTGATTGAGATAACGCATGGGACAGCATAGGACCTGCCCCATGGGAAACACTCAATTCATGATTATTTTTTGTTTTATTATGATTATTATGATGGAAAATGATTTATTCCTTTTTGCGTCAGATGTTCTAAAAGTGCTGTGGAAGATTACATAAAGAAATTCTTGGCTGTTACTTTAAAGCCTTGATCAATCTCTTCTGGAAAAGAGGTGAAAATGCAATGTGTGCTCATTCTATGATGAGAATAACAATCTCACAAATATTTCTGTGTTGCCTTACTAGGCATTTGAGATTGAAAGCAGAGCCAGCATGTTTCTCCAAAAACTGAACTCATTGCTGGGAGATAATCTCTCTTTTGAGGTAAAGAATGATTTGTACTAATTTTTTGGAACTAACACTTAAGAATCTCTGGCTGTGAAACTCTGATGTAGATATAACCTCGAAGGAAATATTTGCATAGTGTGATGGGTGAGGCTACGTGGACAAATGGAAGTAGCTTAAAGATTGGTATTGGGTGAACCATTTAAATCCAGATTCTACCTAGTAATTGTAGATCATTTGCACCAATGTCATTTCTGAAATGATGTTTATAATGCCTAATTCACAAAGGTATTGAAATATCAAAAAAGAAAATACACATAAAGTAGCTGAACCTCAAATCTGTCTCAAAGTAGATGTTCAATGAATCCCCTTGTCCTCTGTCCCCCCTACAGTGTTTGAGGTAGTTCCATGTTGAACTTGCCCTGCTTTCTAAGCCCTTGACTTTGAGCCTTCGTGTCTGACCCATTACTATATTTGCCTATGTGGTGTGAGGAAGCCTGGTCCTGGCATATAAGTTGCCTAGGAAAGTTTCAGGAAAATATGACTTAAAGGGAAATAAAGTAGTACCTATTTACCAACTAAAACGTTTGTGAGCTGGCCGGAAATTGCATCAGGGCTAACTAATGACTTCTTCCTTACTAAGTGTCTTGCACTCAACAAAAGGATGTTATTTAACAGTGTATTTTCTTCTGTTCTTTCTCTTGATCCCTCGTCTGTTTTGTTTTTCTCATGATCCATGAAGATAGCAGAGATCAGTTTAGATTCTATATTTAGTTCAAAGCTGCCAGGTGGTGGGTATTCTCTTGCCACTGAAGGAGAAAGACCATGCATATCATCACTTCAGTTTTAACAGCCTGTCTTCAGGGCAGACTTGCAGACTTGCATAGCAGTCAGTATCCAAGAAGGGTCAAAAGCACAGCCCAGATCAATACAGAACATTAAAGCTATCAGCTCTCCACATGAGGGATCTGTTGTAAGTATGACAGTACAACGTAGCTATAAATAAATCAGAACACTTCCTAGACAGCAGCTACAGAGTATTTGTTTATACAGGTACAAGGTGGGAAGTGGAAGGGACTGTGTCCCAGGATCTGATTTGGATCACTTATTTATTGTTTAAAGAAAAGCACAGGGAGTGTGGTCTGCAGATAACATCTGGACCAGTTTTATCTCCAAATGTCTGTTTAGGTTGTTTCCTTTAGACATAGATTCTGTTGATTTCTGCCTTATGGGTCACAGACTCCACTTTAGGCTTCAAACATTCACATATATATGGACACAATTTTGATAAACACTGATGAGAAAGGTTTGTTCTCATGATTGTTAAGATGATGTCATAATGTTAGGTTTGTGATCAAGAAATGCTAACAGATAAGTGATTTTTTAAAAAAAACACATTTGTAATTTTGAAAGATCTCACATTGTGTATATGTGTGTGTGTGTCTATTATGCATGTATAATCTATAATATCTATAACATATGCATCTGTAATATATATTACATTATATATATGGAAGAGAGTAAATTTTGAGAGTAACCTTAGCCTTAAAGTTCCCATTAAATGAAGAGACCAAACATTTCTAATAAAGGCTTTCTGACCTAAAAATGAAAGAGGAGTTGCTCTGTTGATTTGTTTGTTTGTTTCAAAGTAGTATCTTTGATTTGGAGGGTAGAGAAAATAATTAGTGTTCTCCAAATTTAAACACTTGTTTGCTATTTTTACAGCCCTGGTTACTATCAGAGTGCTGTCTTTTTCTTTTTTAACAAGGTGAATTAGTGAGTCATTACTGTATGTATACAGTACATTTTTGCCAGAAAGTTATAAAATACATATGTTATTAATATAAAGACAAAACTTTCAAATGAAAGATTCTAAATTGGCTTAAAATTTCATTGAAGAAGAATGTACATTGACAAATTAGAGACACGTTTTCCTAAAGAAAATTATAAGAACAAATATTAGATCCTTTATGTTAAGAGTGTAAACAGCTGCAATTCAAGAATATAATAACATAACCATACGAGGAACTAAATTTCCCCAGGTTGTGTGTTCCTTCCAGGTGGTGGTGGTTCAGTGGGATAGTGAGGCCTATACAGGGAAAAAGAGACAGTAATGGTACTCAGGTTCTTTCCCCCTTCACAATGGAAGCCTGATATCATGTCTAAGTAGATTTAATTAGATGTGTGTTGCTTATGGGATCCTTAAATCAGATCCACTCAGTTCTCTATTAAGTACTTTGGGTACGCCTTCCTGAGACCTTATCTTTGTGCTTTTCTTTCCGTCTGATGATACAGAGCTCTTTATTTACTCTTAAAATATACCAATTCATTCTTTTCCCCAGCAGTATTCAAGCCCAGCAGAGTCTCTCCCTTCTTCTGTTTTGAGTATGTACATTTAATATTACACATATTTCGTTGAATCCCAGGACTCTTGAGAGATGTCAACATTTCTTTCTTCTTCTTTCAAAGTCAGACCTTTCAGAAACCGTCTCCTTGTTAACTTTGTGGACCTTGAACAGCATTTGGTGCCACTGGCCGCCATCCCTGCCTCTTTAAAGGAATCTTCTCCTGATTTCGTGATCTTACTCACTCCTGGTTGTCTCATCTCGTTGGCTGCTCCTTCTCAGCCCCCTCTGTGGGCCTCTCTTCTTCTTCTAGTCTGAAAAGTTGATACTCCTTCAAGCTCTGTCCTTGGCTCTCTTCTCTCATACTGGCTGATTTTAATTTCTGTCATTAGTTTCTTTCTGTATGCTGATGACTTCCAGATTTGTATCCTCACTGCGTGTCTCCCAAGCTCTAGCTCCATATATCCAGCCACTTGTTGGCCACCTTCACTTGAATGTGACATGTGCATCTTAAGCTCACATTTTCAGAAACTGAAGCTATAATCTTCTGCATCCCACCCTACCCCAAGCCGTCTTCTCTCTGTACTTCATTTTTCAGATTAGTACTGCCACCTGTTTAGTTGCTTCAGCTAGTCACATTAATGCATCACATCTCTTGTCGCAAACCTTTCCTCTGTATCCACACTGCCTCCAACGTTTCCGGGCTACTACTCTTGCTACATTTGCTTTGTTGCAGCAGCCTCTTTTTTCTGCTTGTCTTTCTTCTTCAATACATTCTCTATATTTCAGAACATGTAGGAAGAACCCCCTTGGCTTAAATCTTCACTTCAGCAGCTCCCATTGTTTCTAAGATTAAGTCCAACTTCCTCACTATGGTAGCAGACCCTGCATCAATCATCTCATGATCTCATCATTGCCTTCTTTTCTAGCTCTTCCTCCTCCATGGCACAAGCAAGCTGAATTTTCTCCTTACTGTAAACATTTGCATATGATTCCTTCTTTGGAGTGCCTGCCTCTTCCTGCCTTCCCACTTTTGTCTAGCCAATTCCTAATTGACTTTCATATCTCCACTTACATGATATCTCCTCCGGAAGCTCTTGCTGACATCGCCTCTTCCTTCCTCCCACTCACCAAATCAAGGTGTTGTGTTTCTCCTTTGTAGGCCTATAGCTTGCTCTATCACAGCACTCAGCTCCGTGTATTTGAATTCCTTTTTGTTCTCAACATTCACCTCTAAACTATAGGTTCCTTAAGGTTTAAGATGTTGAAACTTGCTAGTGGCTCCTGGAATATAGTGATGTTTGAAAAGTATTTCTTGAATCAAGTGTATAAATTACTGTGACTGCTCCTTACTGCTTCCATGGCAGTTTTGCCAGTGTCATCATTTATCATATCTGCCCTCAGTTTCAGAATCTATCTCCTAATTTCATATGAGAGCTTAATTTCAAAATATGTTGAACAGTATTGCACGGGTAAGTAAAGTAAAATACAGTATTTTATTACAGTTACCTTTCCTCCAGGTAAGAAGGAAGGAATATTAGAAAATATATGTGTGTGTGCTCATATATGTGTGTGTGCTCATTTGTGCAAAAGAAAACAGGAAGGATAAATATAAAAGTAAAAAGATTGGTTACCTATGGGGAGTCAGTGGTAAAGGGGGAAGTAATGGTGAATGGGAAAGAAGGGGGGACATGGGAACAGGATAGCAGGGATGAGGAGGGAATAATTATAAGAACCCATTTTTATATTATTTGATTACCAGAACCATCATAATCTTCTGAATACTCCTCTGAAAACTGACAAATAAAACCAGGATGTGGGGGAATACAAAATGTAACAGATAAGCATAACTCTATTGTGAATTAATAACGTAGCCACACTGAAGAGAGTGGGAAAGAAAAGCATCAACTTGAGTAATTTTAGAAAACAGTATTTTGACTAGAAATTGTGAGGCTAGGGACAAAAAAGAAGTGTACATAATTATGTCCACTACTCAAATTAGAGAATTTGTTTCTCAGAGAGGTATAGGTATCAATTCTGAAACTGCTCTACTGAAATTGAACAAAGAAGTTAAATTATGGGAGGGAGAACACTGTAATTGGACTGAAATCACAAGTAGTAGTAAGAACCCATGGTTTTATCCATATATAGATGTATATACAGGTACACATATACAAAAATAAAATTGTGTGTGTGTGTGAATGTGCGCGCACCTGCACATGGTTAGTACACATCATGTTTCCGTGCTCTGTTTATTGAGAGGGCCTAGAACTGAAGACACACAAGCAGAGGTGAGCATTCCTGGTGCACAGGTTTTGGTTTCTAATTACTGTCTCTAATAAAAAGAACAAGTTTAATTATATAGGTAATACATGCTTTTCTTTAAAAGTAGCTCTATATTCTGCCTTTCTTACTTTATCAAAAGTATCATCTTGTGTCTAAAAGAGCATTTCTCAAGATTCAAAGTACATGTATATGCAAGAGATTTTTACATTAAAAATAAACAGTAAAAGCCCTTTCTACAAGACAAGACATATATAAATTTTTATAACTTGAACAATCTAAAAAGGAACCAAAGCTCCTTGGAGAAGTAGATTCTAGACCAAAGGCGGGAAACATGAGATGAGCCTGGAGCATCTATTGTGCCAGAAAGCCTGAAAGCATATTCAAACGACAGAGAACCCATCTTGAAGGAGCTCCCAACAACCAAAGCTGGAAGAATTTTGAGCAACAAAATAAATAGTGATAGTATTGGATTATAACCCAGAGAATTAAATAAATATCCACGAATCCATATTGACCTAAGTAGATAATTGCATAAATGGGTGAGAAGGGACAGATCTTCCTTTCAGTCAAAATCCACTTAACAGATGTAGATGGAATGAGGGATATGCTCAATCACCATTAGGCAAACACCACAATAATAAATTGGTATAGGTGAACTCCATCACTGGTTGCCAACACTGGTGGGAGAAAGTTTGAGAGACAGGATATCTGCATAGTCTTAAGGTATCCCCAATATGTTTATTAATTATAAAGGGGAAAATGTGACTTAATAGCAGAGAAGACTGGTAGACACACCTTAACCAAATGATCATTGTTAACATCATTTGTAATAAACATATTAATGTCACGTATCCCTGATACGAGGTGCTGAGAAGTGCACAAATATCACTTCTGGGGTGTAGATGTGTATTCTTAACAAATGCACGTATCCCCATGAGGAAGTATCAAACAAAACCAAATTGAAAAATGTTCTAGAAAATAACAGAACACTTTAAAAGTGTCAAGGTCACAAAAGACTGAGGACCTCTCACAAATCAGAGGAGATGAAGGAGATATAATGACTAAATGCAGTGTGGAATCCCAGATGGTGTCCTGGAAGAAAAAAGGGCCATTTATGGAAAAACTGGTGAAATTTAAATAAAACCTGTAGGTTAACTAGTTAACAGTATTATATCACTGTTAGCTTCCTGTTTTGATAATTGTACTGTAGTTGTAGATGTTATATAGATGAAGAGTATATGGGAACTCATAGTATTTTTTGTTGACTTTTCTGTAAGTCTAAAATTATTTAAAATAAAACTTTTGCTAAATAAGAGCAGGGGTGCTTGGGTGGCTCAGTCATTTAAGTGTCCAACTCTTGATTTTGGCTCAGGTCATGATCTCATGGTTGGGTTCATGAGATCAAGCTCCACATCCAATTCCATGCTGACAGCACAGAGCCTGCTTGGGACTCTCTCCCTCTCTCTGTCTCTGCCCCTTCCCTGCACATTTGTGTGCTCGCTCTCTCTCAAAACAAATAAATAAAAAACATATATACATACATACATACATACATACATACATACATAAATAAATGCAACAAACATGTTCCAGGATTTCCTCTTAAATACAAACAAATACAAGCAGTTTGGATAAAACTGTTAGGGTTAGCCTTGACTCATTTGTTCTACCTTATTTTTAATCCCTCATCTACCCTCTGGTAAGGGTGGTAATGGACAGTGAATAGTCAAGATGCAGCTGGCCAAGGAGTAGAAACAAAAGCAAGGTATCAGAGCATTAACTCCTAAATAGCTGCAGGTTGACTATGTCGTTGTTGTTTCCAATTTGCACGTACAAAGCTATTTGCACCTAGCTTGGTGATTTTAGTTGCTGGCACCTGATAGTAATGATGTTGTCCTTTGCTTTGAGGTCATTCACTGGTAGAATATTAAAGCAGAAGGGGGCCTTGAACAGCTCCTCCATGGTGTATGTGTGGTCCCAGTGCCCAGAGGCACTTCTTGCCCAATATCCCATAGCTGTTTAGCGGTGAACTAAAACGAGAGCCCAGGTCTCCAAATACCTGATCACATGCTCCTCCCACCTACACCATATCATCTTTTCTTTTACAAACATCAAACCCTGGTGTGAAGTTGGAAAACTATTTTCAAATTGTAATTACAAGAAAAAGCTGAAGAACTTGTTTTTGAATTTAACCTTGAAGCTCCAGTTAGCTGCATCTTTGCCCCTTGCTTCATATCAACCTTGTGTCATTGGGGTGCAGCAAATAATGTAGTGCTTCCGGTGTGCCAGACACTTTTCTAAACACATTATAAATATTAAAGCATGTACTCCTTATATCATCCAGTGAAGTAGGCACAATTTCTTTAAAAAAATTTTTTTTAATGTTTATTTGTTTTTGAGACAGAGACATAGCATGAATGGGGGAGGGTCAGAGAGAGAGGGAGACACAGAATCTGAAGCAGGCTCCAGGCTCTGAGCTTTCAGCACAGAGTCTGACGCGGGGCTCGAACTCACAGACTGCGAGATCATGACCTGAGCTGAAGTCGGAAGCTCAACCGACTGAGCCACCCAGGCACCCCTAAAGTAGGCACAGTTTCATATGAAGAAAACAAAGCCCAGAGAAGTGAAGGAATTCATTCAAGGCCACATAGTTCTTTAAAGTCTGGTCTATTAATTGTACGAACAGGTCCTGGCAGCATAGGTAGGAAGATATTTGCCTATATCTTTTTTCTTTTTTGAGTCTTTAGTGACAGAGGCCAAGATCCTTGGAATCGCACAGGTAATCCTAGTAGTTTCTGGTGTAGGGAAGAATATGTAGATCTATTGTACTGGGAGTCATGGGGAATATATATAGTTTTAGGAGAGGTTATGTTTTGGAGGGGGTAGAAAGACTGTTTAAGAAGAAAATGTGAAAAGACATTTTTAAGCTGTTTTTTCTTTTCTTTTGGCAGTTGATTATCATTTTTAAATTTAAAGTATGCAGCCTTTGAACTCCATTTCTTGAAGTTACAGCTTGGGTTTGTTTCCTACTCGTAATTAAGAGAAGTGATCTTTCTATTCAAAAGTGGGGTGCTTATCTGTCTTCTGTTGTATAACCTTATCTGACTTGACCAGGGCTGGCAAGAGGTTGATTAGCCACTCTTAACTCCAGGATTCCAGGCTGGTAAATATTTGTCTTTAAAAAACTGAAATTATTTTAAAAATAGGTGTTCCAGCCTGTCTCAAGAAGAGGAGGACGGAGAAGAATTGATGCTATGTGCTCTCTGTTAGCTCAGTATTCCTTTCAACTTTTTAGAAGGTGAATACGAGTGGTGCTCTCCTGGATTTAAGCACTATGAAACAGTTCCTCAGTGTTTTGAAAGCCTTACAAAAGTGTCCCCATTTCTGAGAAGGCTTAAAGCTGGACTCTGACATATCTTTGCTCTGTCACTTTATTTTTAGTATCACTATTTGTAATAACTTTGTATTATTATAGTGCTTTCACATAAATTATCAGTTTGAGTTCCACATCACCCCTAAAATAAGGAGGGAAGTTTTACCACCTATGAATGGAGAAAACAAAGGCTTGGAGATGTCTAGCAGCTTGCTCAACATTGCACTGATACTCGTTCTACCCTATTATGCAGGACATCTCCTTAGGGGGATTTCTTCCGGAGCCCAGAAATAACAACAATTGTTCAGCTTTGGTCTGGTACAGAGCAATACAGTGTCAGGGATGGCCTCTTTTTTTCCACGGGTAGTCAGTCGTGTGCTTGTGCTGACTCTTTGAGACCAGTTTTGCACTTCTCTGCACGTTTCACTTCTTTTGGTAGAGAACTCTGCTAAAAAAAATTGAAGCCTGGTTTTGGCAAGTTCTGGAAGACAAGCCAGAAATCACATAGGAAGTAGAACGTGTTACCACTTAACCTTGCAGAATCTCTTATGCCACAGCCTACAACAAAATATTAACAGGGTATCAGGTAAGAATTTCTGTTTTTATGTTGCATGCCTTTTAGGAAGGATTCATCACAGCCATGTTCTGAGATTCATGAGCTGTTAAAATCTATCCCATATCAGTGTATAAGCTTTCATATTTCCTACATCTGGGACAAAGGGAAATGGTGTAGTCTTCCATCTGGATTCAGAATATACTTAGCAAAGAAAAAACATATGCAAAAAGTAGGATGAAGCATTGGAGCAAAGTCTGAAGGAAGTATGCATGAAACATACCAGAACATGAAAATCCTTAGTGTTCAAAGGAGACAGTTCAGCCTAGCTTCAGGCTGCCACCTTTTTTCGGCTGTGCTTTCCCACCAGTCTGCAGGGCTGTCTGTCTGTCCACATTCAGAAGGCTAAAGCTCGCTCTTTGGCCCAAAGTCCTAACAGCTTGAAAATCTTAGTGTTGGATATTTCTATTTGAAATCCCTAATAAAAGTGGGAAAATTTTGAGGGGCCATCCTTTTCAGTGTTTAGCTTGGAACTCATCCTGTCCTTCAGGGGCCTCCAAGGACTAACCACTTCATCCTTTGAAACACTTCATTATGAGCTGAAAAGGAGCCAGAACAAAAGACCCTATTCTATCTGAGATGGAACAGGATAGTATGTTTGTCTTGTTCCCAGTATTGCCAGGTCTTAGGGTCACCAAGCCATTCACAATCTCAAGTTGGTCTTATTTATTTGTGTCATGCAAGGGAAATTTATTTTCTGAATTGTTAATAGTTTGAATATACTTCTTACACTCTTTGGAAGACTTGTCCTGAGGTATTGAGGTTTGTTTTCCATCAATTTGAGCCTCAAACTTAAAAGAGTTTCAACAGTGGCTGGGATATTACCTGTCATTTTAATGATCAGTTGAAGAGCAGTTGAATTATGAGATGACCTGGACAACAACCAGACTTCAGAATCCATTTCAATAGAGTGTTAGTGAGTTGCCCAGAACTCTTGATGGTGGTAAAATAAAATAAAATAAAATGTCAGCCAAGCTTTTCAAGACAGATTAGAGCATTACCCAATTCTCTCAACCTCCTCACTCTATTCTAAGGCAAATGTTTGTTTAAAAATTTTAAACTAAGCAGTTTATGTTCAACTGGATTAATTTCATTCATTTGGGACAGAACAATAACCAAAAAGATGTAGTCTATAGTGTTTGTTCTGTTGCTGGTATATTCCTAATGAAGAACATTCTTTTGTACGACCAGCCCTCAAAATGGGAACACCATAAATGCAGCAAAAAGTTTTATTTAATTGTCATCTGGTTTTAACTAATTCATTTATGATAATAAAAATAATAGTTGCTAACATTGGTGACCATTTTTGTATGCCTGGCCTATCCTTATGTAGTTGTCTCATTTGATCTTTTCAAAAATCCATGAGATAGGTTCTGTGGTTCCCCCACTGTATAGATGCCAAAACAGAGGCTTCCATTGTTTAGATGCCATACCAAAGACCTACAGCTGTGGAACTCAAGCTGAAGGCCTGCAAGTTTAACTCCAAAGCTGTGCTGTTATTAGTACATAAATGGTTTTCTGTTTTGAAGCTCAATTCATCCAGGCGGTGTGGTCAATTGATGATAGGTTTACCAGATGATCCCTTGGGAACAGAAAGTTAATCATGGGACATTGCCTAGCAGAGAGAGTGGAAGAAATTGACAATTTTAAAATGTGTATATTTGGCATCCACAAAATACAGTGGTGGGCACTTTAGAAGTAAGTTCATGCAAGTTAAGTAGAAATGAAGTTACATAGTAATCAAGAAGTAAGATTGCTTATTTGGGTGCAGAATGATTGCTATTCATTATGTTCCCAGATGAGACTTTGTTTTTCTTTTTTAAGTGATGGATACCCATATGCTGCTCATAAGAGATCAGAGAAGACATCAAAGAATCCAACAAAAGACTGAACAAGAGAGTGTCCTGGGAGGTTGTTAAAGGATAACTTCACCAGGGGAATATTTTTTACAGATAAAACTGGCAGATGGGGGTTATTCATTTGTCTCTCCTAGAGATAGGTGAAAGGGATATAACAAATTATTCAAGTCCAAATATATATATGGAGAGAGAGAGAGAGAGAGAGAGAGAGAGAGAGAGAGAGAGAGAGAGGGAGGGAGGGGGAGGGGATATGGATTCAGCCAGGATGCTAGGATAATTTAAATTTTATAGATTGAGGGTTTCCATGAATATCACCTAGACCCATAATTCAGTAACTAAGAGGGTTAGACGTTTGTTTCATCCCCTCTGTAGTATAAACCATATTGTTTGGGACAGAACCTTTGAAAAAAGTTAAGATTGTTTTTTAACACTGGTGAGTAACCATGCCAAATTGTTTCATACAACGAACCATTGGTCATAGCCTTCAGTGAAAATGTTTTATTTACCACTTACTGAACATTGTGTATGTGAGAAAGACCATTTCTTCAGTTCTACAATGATCATTTGGGGTCAAGACGTTTTGTACTCAATTTGGGGGGAAAGACTACATATAAAGCACATTATTCTCAAAAATAAGTAGTGTTTCTGGTAGAATTAAATGATACTAGAGTAAGTTCTTCTCACTGGCAGAGTAGAAAATCACTTTATGTCCTAAGTCTTTAATTTATTTCTATAAACATCATGCCCAGCACATTAAGCCCATTTTCTTATACATAAAAAGCTACTTTACCTCAGCCTTGCCTTGTTTCTATAAAAACAGAGGTTTGTTTTATGGCCTGTCTAACTGTATCTCTACTTGACAAATAGACATCACATAAAGAACCAATTGTTGTAACTTACTCGGAGACTTTGGCTAAATCTACTTACCTGAACAGTCCTTGGTAGTAACAAACAGGGCCCAGCTGATAGATGACTGGTTTTGTTTTCATGAAAGTTAGGAGAAGTATTACCTGCCAAGAGGGTTTATCTGGGAGTTTTGGGGCAAAAGCCTTATTGGTTCCAGAATGATGACAGTCCCTAACATTTATATGACATTCTAACTTTTCCAAAGTCATTTAAATGATCTCATTCTACCCTTACAGTGTTTTTAGAAAATAAAGGCCATAATATACATAGCATATACTATTTCAGTTTCTTTTTCACTCACATGAATTTAAATGTACACACACGCACATGCACAGTTTTCAGAAATATTCACTACCAGCTTCTTAACAGATTAATGTACTCTTATTTTTTCCTTTCCTTCTCTCTGTCTTTTTTGATATTCTCTGGACAGTTTTTCTTCCAATTGTTTTGCACAGGGTCAAACACCATTGAGCCTTCCAGAGAGCCTTTGCTGAACATGGTGATTATTTTTTTCCTTTCTTTTTCATAAGATTTGATATCAAATTGTGACTTGTGTTTTTTTCTCTTTGGTTCTCCCACCCATCCTCAACCCCATTCTACCTTGCCAAATATTGACCCAAAGTCCTTGAGTCAAGTACAGTCAGAGTCAGGGGCCAGGAAGGAAGGCCTGTCCGACATTTGAGTAAGTTTGGGGAAAACAAGTAGGAGTTTAGGTCAAGAAGAAGGGAAAGGCATTCCTATCACAAAGGCACAGAGATACAGTGGGATGAGTCCCAGGAACCTATATAGACCAGTAAGGCTGTAGTGAGAGGTGGTGCCCATTAGGGGAGGCTGGGAAGAAGCCAGTGTGAAGGCCAGACCAGGCCAGATTGTGAGAGCTTCAGCCTCTACCCTGAAAAGCTAAGTGGAGCCAATGCAGGCTTTTTAAATAAAAGAAGGATATGGTCCCTGTCCTCTTTTCATATTTATACTTGTTTTACCTTTCATATTATACCTTATTTCTACAAAATTGATATATGTTTTATGAGTCCACATTTCTGGACATCTTTGTCCCGTTAGTTTCTATTTCTACTCACCTGCTGCTGCTCATTTCAAATTCATTCAATTCAGTAAACATTTACTATGGGATGTCCTGAAGCCATCAGGAACTGATGTGGCACATCACATATTTATGTGGACTTAAAAAGAATGTGAGGATTTGAGCAAGCAAATACTTTTTTAAATTTAGACTTAGCACACATCCTTCCTATCGTGTGTTGCTTTGTTGAGTGGTTCCTGTTATGATTGCTGCAGTGTGTCTGTCCTATTGGTGGGAACTCCATTCCTCACCTATTTATGCCTGCTGCCATAGGTTCCAGCCTCTGGAACAGAATTGCCAGACCAGGACTTAGTAATGTGGTGGCCTGTACCCCCTTATTTATATTTTTTAAATTATCTTAGCTATATCCTGTTGCGTCATTATCCTGGTATCTACAGTTTGACCTACTTGTCAGTGAAAATAGAAATCTATGTTTTCCTCAGACTAGCCTCATCAGTTCTGTAGAACTCAAAAGGAGCCTTCAGACCCACCAGTATGGAAATATTCCTTTTGGCTATTACATTACATGTCTTATATGAATACATTTAGCACACGGTCTGATGTAGTAGATGCTCAGTGTTGACTTCTTATTCTCCCTGTCTCCTCCCTTTTGTTTTTGTTTTTGTTTTGGTGTTTTGATTGATATTGTGGGATCAGCCCACATATGATATATAGGTAGATAGGTAGGGAGGGAGACAGGCAGATAGGTAGATAGATCCATCTATCCATCCATCCACCCACCCACCCACCATTGGTCCTTGACTCGTTCTCTATATAGAGTTCTCCCCTTTGATCCTTGGTATTCAGTTTCTCTAATTTTCTTGTTCATATACTTTGTTTTAACTTATTTATTGGATAAACATATACTGAAAGCCATTGTTGTTCCAGTGATTGTGCTTAATTGTGGGATATACAAGCCAGAGCAAAATAAAGAGTCTGGTGCAGGAGATGCACAAATGAAGATACTAAATCATGTGTGAAGTGCTCTCATAGGGATTTTTATAGGAAATATATAGGGGGTTTGAGAGCAAGGGTCTGACTCCAGGCTTGGGGCAGGAGGAAATTTTACAGATGAGGTGGCTGGCCTGTAAAGGCCCGAAGGTAAGAATGTGGACCTAGAGCCACATTTTTGGTTGGATTTGTATCATAGCACCACCTAAATAGCTGTGTGACCTTGGGTTAGTGATTTAACCCGTATATACCTCAGTTTTCTTCTCTGTATAGTGAAAATAATAAAAGCATTATCTTGTAGGGGTGTTACAGTATTAAATATTATTATATATAACAGAATAGCAATTGCTTCTTCAAAGTTCTTGATAAATGTTATCTACTGTAATCATCATTATTATTTCTATACTTTTTATCATAGTTATTATTATTATTCTTTAAACTGATCCATGAAGAATAAGACTTTAAAGGAAATTAGAGGAGGACATTCCTGGCAGAGGACATAATTTAAAAAAGAGCAAAGGAATGTGGAAAACCGGAGCTTGTTCAAGAAAGTACCTGTAAGATCTTTCTAGAGCGAAAGGCATGTAGCAGAGAGTGTATGGGTGTCGTAACCCTGATAACTGGACACTTAGTTTTATTTTTTAACTATTATAAGTACTGCTGTTTCCAACATCTACATGAAGATATTATACCCATTTTTGATTATTGCCAAGAGTAAAGGCCTAGAATTGAAGAACCGGCTTCTGCTTCTGGCTTGCTTTCCAGGAATTTCTTCTTGATTTAAAAGTTTACCAGTGATGGGGCACCTGTGTGACTCAGTTGGTCAAGTATCTGACTTCAGCTTAGGTCATGATCTTGCAGTTCATAAGTTCAAGCCCCTCACTGGGCTCTCTGCTGTCAACGCAGAGCCAGTTTTGTATCCTCTGTTTCCCTTTCTCTCTGCCCCTCCCTTCCTCTTTCAAAAATAAACAAACATTATAATTCTTTTTTTTTATCTTTGTTGTTATCAAAGTGGAAACAGGAATTTTAATTGTGCATCTGTGGTTATTAAGGTTGCATTAAAAATATTTGTAGCCATTTTTTGGTAACTTTGTAATAATTTGCATTAGTCCTATTGTTTATTATCCTTTTTATATTTTTCCTTCTGAGTTACTTTTTTCATGCTTTCCCATGTTTCTGTCAATCAGAATTTCACTTTTTATTATTGATTGAAGAGTACTGTGTATCAAAGAATTTTGTAATGTTTATTTGTTATTTTTAAAATATAATTTATTGTCAAATTCGCTAACATACAGTGTGTAAAGTGTGCTCTTGGTTTTTGGGGTAGATTCCCGTGGTTCATTGCTTACATACAACACCCAGCGCTCATCCCAACAAGTGCCCTCCTCAATGCCCATCACCCATTTTCCCTTCTTCCCCTACCACCCCCCCCCCCATCAACCCTCAGTTTATAATATATGTTACAAATATTTTTTTCTGAGGTTTTATTTTTGTTTTAAATTTTTCTTAATTTGTTTGGATTTTTTGTTTGTAACATGACTTCCCTTTCGATAGTCAAATCTATTCATTTATTTCTATATTGATTCTAAATATTTGCTTTTTCTTACTTCTTACATTTTTACCATAAGCTATTTTAATCATCTGAAATTTATTTGGTTTATCTAGCTTTCATTATTCCCACTATTTTACCCAAAATTCCAGCACAATTTATTGGATAATAGATCATTTGCCACTAATTTGAAATACACTTGTAAAATATAAATCTCTTTATATAAATGGGACTATCTCAGGTGCTATTCCATTTTCCTCTCCATCTGTTCTGACTTTGAAAGCAATACTGTTGTAATTGTCATAACTGTATAATAGCATTTAAAGTTCGTGAGACAAAGTGTCCATCATTGTTTTTTCACTATTCCTGGTTCTTCTCAACCATTTATTCTTTGTTATGAACTTTAGCATCATACTGTTATGTTAAAACATTCTTTTGAGATTTAGAGTGGAATTGCATTACAATTTGAAGTCAATTTGTGGAAAATTGACATCTTTTTATATTGAATCTTACTGTATTTTCCTTTGTGTAATCAAATGTTTTATGTTTGTCCATAAACATTTAGTTCTATGCCTATAGGCCTTGGCATTTCTTCTTAGCTTTTTTCTAGTTATTTTTATTATTAAAAAAAATTGGAGCACCTGGGTGGCTCAGTCGGTTAAGCGTCCAACTTCGGCTCAGGTCATGATCTCGCAGTCTGTGAGTTCGAGCCCTGTGTCAGGCTCTGTGCTGACAGCTCAGAGCCTGGAGCCTGTTTCAGATTCTGTGTCTCCCTCTCTCTGACCCTCCACCGTTCATGCTCTGTCTCTCTCTATCTCAAAAATAAATAAACATTAAAAAAAATTAGTTGGTATCCTTTTGAATGTAATAATTTCTCTATTACATTTCTTTTTTTTTTCAATATATGAAATTTATTGTCAAATTGGTTTCCATACAACACCCAGTGCTCATCCCAAAAGGTGCCCTCTTCAATACCCATCACCCACCCTCCCCTCCCTCCCACCCCCCATCAACCCTCAGTTTGTTCTCAGTTTTTAAGAGTCTCTTATGCTTTGGCTCTCTCCCACTCTAACCTCTTTTTTTTTTCCTTCCCCTCCCCCATGGGTTTCTGTTAAGTTTCTCAGGGTCCACATAAGAGTAAAAACATATGGTATCTGTCTTTCTCTGTATGGCTTATTTCACTTAGCATCACACTCTCCAGTTCCATCCACGTTGCTACAAAGGGCCATATTTTGTTCTTTCTCATTGCCACGTAGTACTCCATTGTGTATATAAACCACAATTTCTTTATCCATTCATCAGTGGATGGGCATTTAGGCTCTTTCCACAATTTGGCTATTGTTGAGAGTGCTGCTATAAACATTGGGGTACAAGTGCCCCTGTACATCAGTACTCCTGTATCCCTTGGGTAAATTCCTAGCAGTGCTATTGCTGGGTCATAGGGTAGGTCTATTTTTAATTTTGTGAGGAACCTCCACACTGTTTTCCAGAGTGGCTGCACCAGTTTACATTCCCACCAGCAGTGCAAGAGGGTTCCCGTTTCTCCACATCCTCTCCAGCATCTATAGTCTCCTGATTTGTTCATTTTGGCCACTCTGACTGGCATGAGGTGATATCTGAGTGTGGTTTTGATTTGTATTTCCCTGATGAGGAGCGACGTTGAGCATCTTTTCATGTGCCTGTTGGCCATCCAGATGTCTTCTTTAGAGAAGTGTCTATTCATGTTTTCTGCCCATTGCTTCACTGGGTTATTTGTTTTTCGGGTGTGGAGTTTGGTGAGCTCTTTATAGATTTTGGATACTAGCGCTTTGTCCGATATGTCATTTGCAAATATCTTTTCCCATTCCGTTGGTTGTCTTTTAGTTTTGTTGGTTGTTTCCTTTGCTGTGCAGAAGCTTTTTATCTTCATAAGGTCCCAGTAATTCATTTTTGCTTTTAATTCCCTTGCCTTTGGGGATGTGTCGAGTAAGAGATTGCTACGGCTGAGGTCAGAGAGGTCTTTTCCTGCTTTCTCCTCTAGTGTTTTGATGGTTTCCTGTCTCACATTCAGGTCCTTTATCCATTTTGAGTTTATTTTTGTGAATGGTGTGAGAAAGTGGTCTAGTTTCAACCTTCTGCATGTTGCTGTCCAGTTCTCCCAGCACCATTTGTTAAAGAGACTATCTTTTTTCCATTGGATGTTCTTTCCTGCTTTGTCAAAGATTAGTTGGCCATACATTTGTGGGTCTAGTTCTGGGGTTTCTATTCTATTCCATTGGTCTATGTGTGTGTTTTTGTGCCAATACCATGCTGTCTTGATGATGACAGCTTTGTAGTAGAGGCTAAAGTCTGGGATTGTGATGCCTCCTGCTTTGGTCTTCTTCAAAATTACTTTGGCTATTCGGGGCCTTTTGTGTTTCCATATGAATTTTAGAATTGCTTGTTCTAGCTTCGAGAAGAATGCTGGTGCAATTTTGATTGGGATTGCATTGAATGTGTAGATAGCTTTGGGTAGTATTGACATTTTGACAATATTTATTCTTCCAATCCATGAGCAGGGAATGTCTTTCCATTTCTTTATATCTTCTTCAATTACCTTCATAAGCTTTCTATAGTTTTCAGCATACAGATCTTTTACATCTTTGGTTAGATTTATTCCTAGGTATTTTATGCTTCTTGGTGCAATTGTGAATGGGATCAGTTTCTTTATTTGTCTTTCTGTTGCTTCATTGTTAGTGTATAAGAATGCAACTGATTTCTGTACATTGATTTTGTATCCTGCAACTTTGCTGAATTCATGTATCAGTTCTAGCAGACTTTTGGTGGAGTCTATCGGATTTTCCATGTATAATATCATGTCATCTGCAAAAGGCAAAAGCTTGACTTCATCTTTGCCAATTTTGATGCCTTTGATTTCCTTTTGTTGTCTGATTGCTGACGCTAGCACTTCCAACACTATGTTAAACAACAGCGGTGAGAGTGGGCATCCCTGTTGTGTTCCTGATCTCAGGGAAAAAGCTCTCAGTTTTTCCCCATTGAGGATGATGTTAGCTGTGGGCTTTTCATAAATGGCTTTTATGATGTTTAAGTATGTTCCTTCTATCCTGTCTCCATTACATTTCTAGGTGGACATTGTTAATACAAAGGAAAATGATCAATGTGTGTGTGTGTGTGTGTGTGTGTGTGTGTGTGCACGCCACACACACATACAATCTTCTACCTATTCAGACAGATTTTATTTCATATTCTTGGAATATATATTTGGTACATATTTTAGGTATATAATCATATCATTAAGAAATTATGATCATTTAACTTTTTTTCTAAAACATACTTTTTTTTTCCTTTTTTCTTACCTTATTACATTGCCTTGAATTTCTAGAACCATGTTAAATAATGGTGGTGATAGATGGCCAAGATCCTTATCTTTACGTTGACTGTCTTTATCTTGCCTTGAATGTCTTTATCTGCTTTACTCATAAATTTGATGTTGCCTATGAATTTCAGATAGTTGTTCCTAGTTCTCTAGGTGTCTTTAAATCAGAAGTTCATGTTGAATATTATCCTCTGTTGAGATTCCTTTCTGATAAATCGGTTTGAAGAATTACATAATCAAATAATTTTGTATTCCTGGAATAAACTTTTCTTTGTTATTGCTTTTTGTAAAGTTTATTTATTTATTTTCTGCTGTCAGTGCAGAGCCTGATGTGGAGCTTGATCTGACAAACCATGAAATCATGACCTGAATCGAAATCAAGAGTCAGACGCTCAACTGATTGAGCCACCCAGGCACCCCAGCCCTTTTACTTTTCTTTGGAGCAAGAGATAGGGATAGGTGGGTTTTGAGGATATAAGATACATGCCATGATCCTATTTTCCCAATCTAAGATTCGTACTCTTCAAACAATAATTCAAGATCCATTGTGTCTTTTCTTTCTGTCAGGGAGAAGCAAGATAATAGAATGGATTAAGACTTGGATTTTGGAGTCAGCATATAACAGATTCTCCCACAATGTGTGTAACTTTGAGCAAGTCAATTTTTAGAGCCTAGGTTCATCACTTGTGAAATGAGACACTAATAACCACTGTTTTAGGTTGCTGAAAATGAGCAAACATGTATAGAAGTAGTACTATAGCTAACGCACAACAAATACTCAAAATGGTACTAACATAATTATTATTCAACTATCATAAAGAAGCCCCTAATTTTGTCCCTTCATGTACCATGGTCTTCTTTTTCATATTCCTGTGCAAAAATTGCACCCAGTTTTTTCTCCTCAGAACCCACAGTTTGGAGTCTTTAGTCATCTGCACTATCTGTACTGCATGTGTCTACCTTGTACCCTTGAACTTCTTTGAAGCCCCCTCAAATTCCGTCTTATATCTTTCTCTCTGCACCACAATGTGCTTTGCTGGAAAAATGCTCATGGCATGGGAGACCCAGTTTCTACTCCTAACAGCATCATCATTGCCTCATTGTCTGACCTTGGGTCATTCAGTCTTCATAGTATTTATTATAATAACTACCAATTATTGATCATGACTTTGGTGTTTTATATAATAAGGGATTGTACTGTGAGCTGGCCATCCTTGTTCCCTCTGCCCTGTGTACACCCTTTGCTTTCCTCCATCTCTGCCTCCCTTCCTTTCTTCCCCTGTGGCATTCCCCGTGAGCTGCTTCTCCCAGCAAGGTCTTGCTCTGGATCTCCCTTTTTTCAGCCAGAGAGACCTCTCCTCTCCCTGATGTTTTCTTGCCTCACCACCTCTTTCAACCTATCTCCTTTATATTTGACACCATTTAAAAATTGTTTCCATAGTTAGTTGTAGGCAGACACCTTCACATTTCCCCTCTGTTTATAAAGGTGTGGTTTGAAAAAGGGCAGCGCGGGATGCATAGAAGGTAAGAAAGAAGAGTGTTGGGCAGGGCTGCTGTGTTCCATCTTCAAAGGCAGGAGAGCTGGGGTTAGTCCAAGTTGTTTTACAATTGGAAGAGACTCATAGTACCATAGCTTGGACGAAACCTGGCTTTTTATTGCCAAAAAAAAGTGTAAAATGGAAATGGAGGTAAATGTGAATAATTCACAGTAATGTTTAAACTTTAAGGATATTTCACCTTCTCTGGAATTAGAGATTTATGCTAGTGAAGAGTTAGGGAGGAATTTGAAATGTTTATGTTACCAGAGTGTAAAAAACATTGTCCAATTATTTATCTAATCTTTCATTGGGCTTGCTTTTAAAAGCACATTTAGATTTGAAGTAGCCTGAGAAAAATAAACTGTTCCAGGCTATAACTTGATGCCCCAGTAGAAATAAGATGGATCCTTTTTCATTTGGTTTGAGAAATTTCTCAAGCAGACAGAAGTCTTTGTACCTTCCTTTACAGTTCTTTCATCCACAAATGACTATTATCAAGTACTAGAATTACAAGTGCCCCAGTGGTTCTTTTTAACTTTAGCTCCCATGCAAATTACCACTGTGATCTCACTTCTTTTCTGGGCTGGACATTTTGTTGTTGCATCTACTTAGTAGGTCTCACAGATTCTCCATGTATTATCATCCAGTAAGGTTCACTTCTTAAAGATAAGTATCAACTAACATAAGGAACTTTTTGAGAATCCACTTCTGTTTCACAGAGCAACGTGGTGTGCTGGAGAGTAGGCATAAGAGTTTCTATACTACATTCTGCTGTAATTACTTTCTAGCCGCCCTGTGGCAAAGGTAAATAATATTATGTAAAAAATCGAATGAATTTTGGTTTCCATCACTTCCTCCTAATCAGGAAAATTAAGTAACTAATTAAAAAACAACAACAACTAATAATGGTGCGTCTGGAATTAGAACTCAGACAGTCTGGCATAATATGTTATACTCTTGAAGTAACTTGAGAATTTTAAGAGCAAGACGTTAGCCAGAGAGACTTCATTTCATATGACATGAGGATATGCTAGAGTGGATAGGTGAAGTTGTTTGGGAAACAAGATAGAATACATGACCCAACTGGGCATTTCCCCACAGTGACTAGCCTGTACATTCATGGGCTGCCACCAGCTGCAATCCTGGAATCATGTGGTAGAACATTCTTCAAAGATAACTTTTTAAGGCACTGTTTCCTATGTGTTTCCTCAAGTTTCATGAATTTCTTTTTGAATCTCTGTCTATATTATAGTGTATATATTCGGTACCTACTCTTTGCATAAGAGAAAAATAATTACCTCCTTCTCCCTATGTGTTTATTTTCCCATGGGAAGCTTATTTGTTTTTACCTTGCAGGCTAGAAAATCATCTAGAAACTGAAATAGAAAGGACTGCATATATGAATGTAATACTTTGCTGTTTTTTTAAGGATCTTAAAATTTCTATATCTTTAGAGATGAGGGATGAACTAAATGACTCTTTGTTAAGCACTATTTCGTAGAGCACTGGTGAGCAGTTGCCACTGAATCCTTCATTAATAATCCCTTCCTTTTCCAGAAGGACTTGCCAACACCTATAAAGTATTCACTAGGAGAATTAAAGTCATATAAAAATAATTGCTGTTTGCTTCCTTCAAGGCATACATTTAAATACGTTGCTTTATTCCTTCGCTCCTTGGCTGCCTCCTATGTTTAGTAACACTAGGTCAGCAGACTTCCTCTTTTAAGGTTCATCTGCTGGCCATTTCAATTTCCCATGAGAAAGCAAACCTACCACTCTTTTACCCTTTTATCTTAATGTTTCATCCATTTATGTCATGTTATCTTGTGGGTTTGCGTTTCTCAGTAATAATGGCACTGCTGGTAAATAGAAAACAATGAATGTGATTATGCACCCCTGATGATAATGACGGTGATGATGATGATGATGATCATGTCATCATGTGAGCCTTTTTTAAAAAATTCCTTGTGATCTCAGGAGAGTAGTTATCTATGACGGTAACTTAATCAGTGATGTTATCTTTTTAAAATTGTTTTAAAAATTTTACTTATTCATTATATTTTATTTCAATTCCAGTGTAGTTAACATACAGTGTTATATTAATTTATTTCATCTTAAAAGGAATGCATGCACTGTTTTCAAGTGAACTATTTTAATGCCATGTTGACAGTTTTGGTATTGGCCACTGGGTCCAGCTGGAAGCATTCCACCATTGGTCTGCTTACCCTATCTTCAGTTTTCACTTGAGCGTTTTTTAGATTGTCAAATAAAAATTTGTGCTGTCCTCATGGCTTGCAGTTTCATGTGTAATGGGCTGTAACTGTAATGACTAATGTATGTTTGGGGTTAATCATGAAAATAATAGCTAACATTTATTTATTGGGAGCTTACCGTTTGCCAGGCTTTGTGATAACTCTATTACGGACATTAACTAGCTTAATCTTTTTCTCTCATGAGGTAAGTGCTATATTTTCTGCTTTTCTGGGAAAAGGAAACTAAGGCCCAGACATATGTAACTTTGTTCAAGATACACTGGTATTTGCCTTGCCACTCCCCTTTTCAGGATGCCCCTCTCTGCAATCAGTGGGCTAACTTACCATCCTGTGTACATTTCCCTTTACTGCAAGAAATGACATTATTTAACGGACAATTACAGAAATATATCACTAGACAATAAAGTTGCTTTGGAATGAGTCCTGAGGGTTTATTCAGGTTCCTCATTGTATGTGAAGAATATGATGAAACAGGCACTCTCCAGAGCCATTGGGCTCTTTTCTCTTTTCTCTGTCTGTTTGTAGCCGGAGTGACCCAACTGAACTCTTCATTTCATAATCACCACCTAGACTCTGTAATTATTAAAAACAACACAATTTGGTCAGGATTATGGCTTTTAATTGGGTTGTGGAAAGAAACTTAAGTTGAAGAAATGTTGCCAGGGTCATTGGGGGAATTAACAGCCACTTGATGCAAGAGGGAAGCTGTGAAGAACACTGGCTCTCTTATTATGTGGTGTCCAGGCAGAGTAAAGTTATGCTCTTACTATTTCATTTCATTTTTTAAAAGAAATTATTATTGCAGAACTATTGGCTTCCTTTCTTTCTCAACTGTGGCTATAATGTTTTATTTGTGCGTGTGTACTTTTGAGAGAGAGTTAGTCTCTGAAGTGGGAGTTAGGAGAGGAAAGTATTTGAAATGGAAATGTCTTAAAATCATGTCTCTTTCCAGTTGTACATTGGATTTCCTTAGAGTTTAGAAACAAAATGGAAATTAAAAACCACAATCACCTTTTTGAACAAGAAAATACTGTACTTATCAGTATAGAAAAGATCTAGTTGAAAGACAATAGATCTTGTATTTCATTGCAGAGTGCTCCAGACATTGATCAACTGGCAAGGAAAAACAAATATTAACTTTCTCTTCTTCCCCACCTTCTCACAATGGCTGGGTAATACTTTTGTATTCCTGTTTGGAGGATTTAATAGCCTTGTTAACATGTGGGAAAACATTATGATTGGATACTTTAACAAAATAGTGGGTAGGGTTTTTTCATTTTTTTTTAAGGTTCATGTTTATGTTCTTACTGGGTGTGTGTCTTTCCAAGTGCTCCAGGTTAAGAACTAAATGTGTTAGAAAAACAGATGTAATGCAAATAAATAGGAAGAGTTCTCATTTCCTTCAGCTCTGAGTTCCTGAGCAGTAATTTTATGGTATCTTCTTTCCATATCAGAAGTTGTGCTGACCCCAGATTCTTTCTCCTGAGTTGTGTCACAACTGATTAATGATCTATAGGGCCAGACAACAATTCACCTACATATGGTAGGGGGTCATAATGCATGTGTGTAGTGTAAAGATCACTCTTGCCAACAATTAATTGGGGAATTCACTTTATGAAACCCTGTTTACAGACTGACATCTGGAGAAATTCTTAACCTGGATCCATTCCAATCTGTAGGATTTATGGACTGTGCTTGGTTTTTTGTAAATAAGACTTTTTCTGCTTGGTACATTCTGTTTACATAATTATCAATGGATGAAAACGGCTATGGTCCTGTGTTTCTTAATTCTCTGTACCAAGTGGACCTAAATTATAAATGGTGGTCCAGCTAAAAGAATGCTTGGACACCTATCATTATTCAAGTTGTGGAAACATCTTAATGCCAGGAGCACCCTGCTCTCTTAAGTCCAGACTCTCTGACTGGAGCCCTTATGCCCCAAGGGACTTAGTATTTAGCCTTTATGGGGATTTTAAAACTTGTTGAGACACATGCTAGACCTCTTAAAATATATTAGACTCCCTTTTATTCACACACTTGGTCTCTGCTGTGAGGTGTGAAATGGAAATATTTTCAAACATAGGTACATGCATAGTCTTGAACACACTTCAAGTTCTCACTGTGTGTGGGGGGATCAAAGCTTATTATTAAATAGCAGAATTGGATTCCCAAACATTCCATAGGTCGTCATGTCAGACACACATTACAATGACCTTCACCTGCCTCTCTTGGGTAGCCATTATTTCTGTTGCTGGTGGATGAGCTACTGCCGACATGGTCAGCATGGCATCTGCAAATACTGGGAGAAAAAATATTGTAGAATGGGTGAAACAGATCATAGGAAAACAAATACTGTATGTTGGAACTGGACACCTAGGACTAAATAGAAGGGCATTTTCTTCTTCTGCTTTGCTGAATTTTGAAACTATAAAATTGGACCAGGTTAAGGGTTGGGTGATTCCACATTACAACAAAGTAAAGGGTAGAGAAGCGCAGAATGGGAGGGTGGAGATGAGAAAGATATGGACTTATGTCCTCCAGTTCCTCCTTTATTTGTAGCAGCATCATCATATGATATCAACCTGATTTTTCGTGCTCAGCAGTACAGTACATTCTTCCTTTCCAAGATGTATTTTGATGTATGTTAACAATCATATATATATATATATATGTGTGTGTGTGTGTGTGTGTGTGTGTGTGTATACATATGTGTATATATATATACACATATATGAATATATGTGTATATACACATATGAATATGCTTTGTTTTTCTGGAACACATTTGTTCAGTGAGCACCTTTCTTTTTTTTTTTTTTTTCTGGTCCCAAATGAATCCGTAATGTTTTATTTATTTAAAAAAAAAAACCCAAAGCATGCAAGATACTGACATTTGTTTAAGTCGAACAATGGTTGCTTGTTATATGTCCCCATAATTTTCTTTTTTTTTTTTTATATATATGAAATTTATTGATAAATTGGTTTCCATACAACACCCAGTCAGTGAGCACCTTTCTAAACCCAGAATGGCTCTTAAGCACAGAACAGAGTTACACACATACACACACACACACAATTTCCAACCAGCATCGCCTTACCAATTTTGATGTACTCTTAAGGAAAGGTTAAGTCCAAGTATGGGGCAGACCAGACACTTTGATCTGAAGTTCAATTTGGAAGAGGAGAGGTCAGTGGAGGATTGATCAGGGGAAGTGTAGCCCCACTTTTCCATTAGAGCTTTTTGCTTTTTATCTCCACCATAGCCCTTATGTAAGTCCTTAATCTGTGTTTTATCCATGACTCTTCCTAGCTATACACCTCTTGTTTTTCATTACATTTTCTTAACTGCTAATGTATTTTTTATGCTCAAATAGTTGATCATCTACACCTTCAATTAGATACCCCAAATATCTTACGTAGGAATGTGTACACAGAATCATAGACTATGTTGGTGATTCATCCTTTCCCGTCCCCTTTCCTTTTCATCCTCTGTCTCCCTGTTTCTTCTACCTGCTGCCTTCCTTCCACTGGCCAAACTCTGCCTAAAAGTTTCTAAATACTCAGCTAAAATCACTACACAAACATACAGTAGGATACTTGGCTTTCTACGCTTACATTGTCCTTGGGTTAGAAAAAAAATATATTTAAAAACAGTTAGGGGGTGCCTGGGTAGCTCAGTTGGTTTAGCATCTGACTCTTGATCTCAGCTCAGTTCTTGATCTCAGGGTGGTGAGTTCATGCCCCACAATCGGATCTGTGCTGGGTGTGAAACTTACTTAAAAATAACAAACAGACAAATAAAAATAAAAACAGGAATGAACGCACTAAAGGAGAATTATCAGGAAAACTCCTATACATGTCTATATGCCTGTGTGCTTGTATGTGTTCACACACACACGCGCGCGCGCGCGCGCACACACACACACACACACACACACACACACATGTAAATAGATAAAGAGACGAGGGGGGGATAAGGAATAAAACATTTCCCAATGGCTATATTTGTAGAGAAATTTTAAACTACTCATAGTCTCTTTGGGAAACACCTCATATTTAAAGTAGTGAAATATTCTTTTCAAAGTGCCCATTCCCCACACTTCACATGAATTATAAACCTTTGAAATGAAATCTGAATGTTAGCCTCAAAAAACACTCTATCCACCAACTAAATCTTGATTAAATGAAAAATATCACTTGTGTATATTTGAGGTTTCTGCTGTTTTTAATTCTTAGTAGCAGTTCAGGCCACATAAACAGACAATTCTTTGGCTGGCAAGTCAGAGCAGCGTCTGGGGTCGTTTGTGATTCTCAGTGTCACCTTGTTTGATTTCTCTTTCATATATGAAGAAAAAAGAAGAAAAGATTTTTTTCCTCCCTGAAGGAATGGAACATTCTCACCCATACACCTAATTGACTGCAAAGGTCACTGTAGCAAGAAAATAAATCAGCAAAGTCCTAAAATATACCCAAAGAACAGCTTGCCAACCTGCTGGATTTTCTGTATCATTGAAAGGAAGTACTAGTTAGGACTGCCAACACACAAACAAATCCATTGAGATCTTTCTGGAAAAGGAGGTGTTCTTGAGAAAGCTCTAGTGGTGTAGGAAGCAGGGGAATCAGAACTCGCTCTGGGACATTCGGGGCATGAACTACAATCTCTGAGCCTCTGTTTTGATATCTATTAAATGAAGGCGGTTGAACTGAAAGCTGAAGTTCTTTGATTCCACAAAAGTGGTGCAGAATGTACATCTATGCTAAAAAAAAAAATTCATAGAGGGCAGAGGTGATAAAGTGGACTGTGTGCTGAGCACTGTAGTAGGTGTACGTGGTCTCATGTAATCCTCCCAATAGTTCTCGTTAAGACTCTGTTTTTAGACATGGAGCAACTGATATTCTGCCCTGGGTGCTGCAGCCAGATCCAGCCTGGTCCACTCCTGTGAACTTCACAGTCTAGGTTAAGCCTCACGGTTGGCCTCTTTCCTCTTCAGTGGCCTCTCCATTCACTGCCTACTCAACTTTCACTTTTGATAGAAGGAAAGATAAACACCTGGAGACAATTCTAAAATATTGGAAACCTTAAAATTTTATAAAAAGAAACCTCCTATAAAAAATTTTCCCCAGTCTAATCATGAGAAAAACATCAGACAAATGCCAGTAGAAGGGCATTCTGTAATGTATTTGACCAATCCTTCTCAAAACTGTCAAGGCCATCAAAAACAAGGGGAAATCTGAGAAACTGTCACAACCAAGAAGAGCCAAAGGAGTCATAACTACTAATGTCATTTGGTGTCCTAGATGGGACCTTGAAACAGAAATAAGATACTAGGTAAAAACTAAGGAAATTTGAATGGACTGTGGACTATGGTCAACAATAATTGGTTCACTGATCATAACAACTGTACAATACTAACGCAAGTTATCACAATAGGGGTAACTGTGCAGAGGATATATGAAAATTTGCCATACTATCTGCTAAATTTTTCTGAACATCTAAAATAATTCTGAAAAGTAGTCTATTAAAAAAATAATTTATCACTGCTCAAACCAAAAGAACACTGTAGCAATAGGGAAAATAATATGCTTTTTTAAAAGTGTTTACTTATTTTTTTTAAAAAAAGAGAGAGAGGTCAGGGGAGGGGCAGAGAGGGAAGGACAGAGGATCCGAAGTGGGCCCTGCAGTGACAACAGCTCAAACTCATGAACCATGAGATCTCGCTAACTGTTGAGATCATGACCTGAGCCCAAGTCAGGCACTCAACCCACTGCGCCACTCAGGCGCCCTGGAAAAAATATGCTTTTAAACTACTACTTCTCTTTCTCCTCCTTTTCATCCTCTTCCTCTTCATCCTCCTCCTCCTTCTTCCAGTTATTATAGTAATACTATAAGGTGATCTACCAGTGTTAAATGCCTCTGGATACTGTATGAAGAGTGGCTTTCTGTGAGCCTTGGATTAGGCCAGGGGTTGGCAAACCATTTATGGTCCATAGGCCAAATATGGCCTCCTGCCCATTTTAGTAAATCAAGTTTTATTGGAACACAACCAGGCCTCATTCATGTTTACATATTGTCTTTGGCTGCATTTACACTTCAGTGGCAAAATTGAGTAGTTGTACCAAAGATCAGATGGCCTGCAGACCTTAAAAAATATTTGCTATCTGGCCAACCCCTGGTTTAGGCTATTTGGGTTATAAGGTGGATAGTGAGGCAGGTAAGCTGGGCCACCAGGATTCACCTGGGGGTAAAATCAAATATTCAAACTCAGCTAATCAAATAGAAGGAAATATGTAAGATAGGGCATGAGTAAAATAGAGTAGTCAACTTCAGAGGTGGCCATGTGTTTAAGGTTTCTGCGTACTTTCTTTTTTGCTGAAGAGCTGTGTCTTTGACCCATTCGTGCATCAGCCTGTGTGAACCTGCCCTTTCAGACTCCCACCTTTAGGGACTTTTATCTTGGCCTATTTACTCTTCTTTTAGAGTTCCTAACTTTGATCTGAAAATAAATAGTCAAAACTTAGTTGTGTTTTTCAGTGTGCCAGGCACTTATACGCCCTCATCAATTTCTCTCTAATGAAGTAGGAATGCCATAGTCTCTATTTTATACATAAGGAAACTGAGGCTCATTTAAATGAAATAACTTGCTCCAGAGGGTTGGTTGGCTCATAAATGCTGTGCCACAGTTTGAATTGAGGGCTCAAAACATAACATTAAATCTCGTATACCATGCCAACTTTCAGTGCTAGAGCTGGCTCTCACTAGCTCGTGGCAGCCAATTGTTGAATTTTTAGGAATTCTGTGAGCTCGTTGATAAATTCAGGCATTATTAAAAACTAAATTATGTAAATGTATAATCAAATACATTGTATTAAGAACAAAGGTAATATACCTCAAAACTCTTCACTAATATTTTACTGCAGTTTACTATTATCTGTGCTCTTGAGGTTGGTGTCTACAGAGTCTGTATGGTGAAAGTGCTATCTAATTGTGAGGTCCTGTGCCGCTCTGCCAAGCACCTTACTTGTGATGTCACCTTGCTTACTTGAAATTGGCCGTGATGGGAGTATTGACACCATGGAAATGGGCAGACACTACAGATTGCTTTTCTTTCGTGACAGCTAGCTGGTTACACCTTTGTCAGCCTTCCAATGCTTACCTTACATTCTGATTTTGATCTCTATGTGGTATTCTAGATGATAGTCCCATTTGTTTCTTCCTGGCCCCCTATCTTGACCTTTGAACTCTATAAGTTTTATAATTAATGCCACAGTAGCAACCTACAGATAGGGCCCAAGGGTCTTTTTTTTTATCATTATTTTTATTTGTTTACTTTTCTGACAGCGGGTAGAAATTCCTTAGTGGTGGAGAATTCCCTTGTTGAGAAAATGTATTCCACCTGATAAGGAAGAAGTTCAACCATCTGATAATTTGCTTTTAAATTCAGGAACATGTTGGAGGATAGTTTGGACTCCCTAAAAAAAAAACAACCACCTAGAATTGAATTATCTTTATAAATATAGGGTGAACTCCTATTTGGAATTTTAGGTAAGGTTTTCTACATAAATAATTTTCTGGATACATGGGGATTGCTATATGTGTTAATGTGTTATTAACTTGCAAAAAACTAAATTTTTACATATAGGTGTGGTTAACACAAATGAGCTTGCACATAATTCGCTAACAGTTCAGAGGAATAGGCAGCATGGTAAAAGGCCTCAAAAACATCCTCCTAAACATGTAATCTCCAATTTATAAACCATCTTGTTTCAAATGCTTCTATGCTGATAGTTCATAATTCATCATACATGCTTCATGTTTTAAAATTTTACCTGCAGGAGTAACCTACCACTTACAACATTGCTCTCTTATGAATATGTACTCAGAACTCCAACTCCTGATCCCAGATTCTCTTAATGAAGCTCCTCTTATACAAGAGTACAGAAATAGAAGTAGATTCCCATAGTTGTGACAGCAGTAGGAATTGGGGAACCTGGACACCCTCCACTGGCAGGGAGAAGGGGACTGCCCTGGACACTGTACATTGAGAGAACTGCCCGCCAGATATTTGAGGAAAACAGAGATACATATGTTGTGATAAGCCCCTGGTGCCAAAATGAGTTTTCTGGCTATCTGAACTTTAGATAATTAGGAGTTTGCTGAATTATTATTTCTCTAATTCTGTATATCATATTAATTAAGGTAGATCATAACTTGTGGCCAGAAGACTGGCATCTGCTTGCAGATGTTTTGTTACCTAAAATCTAGAGTAAGTGTTTAGAAACTTGCAGCAACTGACAGAGTACTTTTCAAAGATTGAATCTACTACTAACGGACGAGGGTTGCTTTTTTATTCATTTCGTTTTTCTAGTAATTCCTTTTATTGTTATCACATTTTAGAAAAGTACTTTAGTAGTTTGTTTAGGTTGGAGATTTTAAAAACTGGTCCTTTTGAGAAGCATGGCTGCAATGGAAAGAGCTAGACTACAGCTCATGTAGACTTGCTGTGTGACCTTTGGCAAATGATGTAATCTCTAGGTTTACATTTAATTAATTGAGACTTTCTAGCAGGCCTGACACTTAGTCTTGCAAAGCTAAGTGAGGGATGCAAAAAATGTCAAAAGTTTTATTTTATTTTCTTTCCTAGCAGGAAGGTGGGAAATTTAGTCTCAGTTATTATTGCCCACCCCACCTTCCTTGGCTCCTATCTCCATATGGGACTCAGAAAACGAGGCCGCAGTACTGTCAACAGCCTCATTGCCTAACCCCACAGCAGAGGCCTGGTGCATAAGGGAGTCCTTGCTGAGTTTGGGGCTCCTGATGTCCAGCCCTCCTTGTGTTGATGACTCCATCCCTTGATGCCTTGCTCCCTTGGGGTCGTCCAGCCTGGGTCTCTTTAATCCTCTGAATTACTAGAGAAAATCTTTCCCCAGAGGCACTTTCATATCTTCAGTGAGCTCAGGTCATGGAAGACCAAGGCTAGAAAAGAAGGTATCTTCAGTGGACTTTTGATTTGGCCCCAGTGCAAATTTCTGAAGCAGGGAAGCACAAAATGGCCTGCGGAAACTTTGTGGAAAGAGGAACAGGGGAGGGAAAGCTGAGGAAAAAACACAAATTAATATCAATACATTTATAATTATAAAATGGGGCCAATAAACCCTTCTTGATAGGGTTGTCTGAGGATTGTGTGAGCTAATGCATTGAAAATTCATAGCCAATTGCCCAGCACACACTAGGTCCATAGGACTATGATTTCCAGATCAGGAGATCCCCGGCTCTCACTTGCTTTTGCCTGTTGGCTCTTATGTGTTGCACACACCATGTGTGTTTGGATGATTTCATCCAGCTGTGGTTTTTCTTTCCCTTATCCTTTGATGGGACAGGCTCTAAGCCAAGGGCACTTCATCTAGTGTCTGTGGAAACCAGGCTCCACTTCCACGGATAGGCTTCAGAGGGTCTCTGTTAGTCTGGAAGTTTTATACTTTATTTCTGTTATTTTACTGCTTACTCTTAAGTTTTCAACAAACAAATATTTTTTTTTCCTAATGAAAATCTCATCAGATATATTCATCTGTCCTTCTTAGCAGATTCAAATTCGGTAACTGCGAGGTGAGGCCTAAGATTCTGCATTTCTAAAAGGCTCCTTGGTGATATCCAGTGCTGTGGGTCCAATGATCTCACTTAAATTAGCAAGGCCAAAGTAGGCTTCTGACTTTCCGGATGTGCCTTTCATTGCCTATGAGCTCCCCCAAACTTTGCCATTTTCTATTTTTCTGGGATATCTAGTCATCAGAAGCAGCCACCCTATTCTGGCATGCTTATAATTATAAATATTTCCACTCCACAGCTATTTGATCTGTCATTCTTGACCTCTACATGCACTTCATTCTAGGTAGCCATGGATGAAAACTTACATAATTACGTAACAGGGTTATTCCCATCCTGTTTATCTCCAGTCACAGAGCCCCTATTTCTTTCACATAGATGGGCATTCTAACCTCAAAATTCTATGTTGAAGGCCAGCTTTTTAGAACTACTTCCACTATCAATGATTTTTACAATAAATCATAGCCCGAGGCAAGGATTAAAATGATGGTTTATTTGGCAAACTGAGGGATGAGGAAAAAGGCAAGGGGATCAAGGAAATATGTGATGTAAAACAAAGGGAAGAGACCCAGCAGGTACATCTACCCTGCACAGGGAGGCACTTTTCTAGGGGTTGACAAAAGTGAAATAATAGTTCAGAGTCTACCCAGGAGAAGCAGGAGGGGAATTTTCTTCCCTCTTTTTCCCTTCTCCTGTTTGCCATTGGTCAAAATTCCAGATCCCATACCTTATTGTTTCTTCCAAGCTGGGAGGGCAGAAACTCTGGGCATATGGTTGGTCAGTATGGCTGCATGGAGGCATCTCCAAAAAGGGGGGATGGGATTCCCAGGGCAAGTGACTAATCAGCCCTGCAGTGGGATTTGGGAGGTCTTTATCGTCTGTGTTGCCTCAATATTGAGTCAGCTAGAATAAAAGGTGGACACTAATTAATCAGTGGAGCCCTACCTCTCTCCACAAACATGGCAGATACCACTAACTGATCACTGCACTCTTCCCATCGGTTAGCTGGGTACACTTCTTCCCCATGCCTGAAGTTTCCTTGTGTGTGAGGATAGCTACATGAGTAGAACATTCCTGGCCTCACCCTACTTCCTCCCTCCAACTGCCCCAGAGATGCCTTAACCTGATTTTTGACTTTACAATGAGAAACCAAACCATTCTTGGTCCTTTTTTCTTAAGATCAGGTTCTGTTCTGCAGGGAGCACATCCCTTCTTTCTGTTCTTCCCTATCATTAGTCTTAGAGAAGTATTTCTCCCTCATCCTACATACCCCCTTTTTCCCCTCAATTGAATGAGGGGCCAAGAGGAGAAGAAGGATGGTATTTCTTGGTCTTCTTCAAGGTCCCAGCAGCTTGGGGCCTGCCCTGGCCTCACAATACTCTAAACAGCACTCCTGGCAGCCACACTCAGTGGCTTGCCATGTGGGATAAACCCTCACTGACACCTGCAGCCACAGTATCTCTTTGGCTAATGCTGCAACTGAGAGCCATAAAGTAAGTGGTTAGATAACATGGGCTTTAGGAGTCATCAACTTGGGTGTGAGTTCGGTCTTACTCCTTAGGAGCTGTATGACCTTGGCAAGTTACTGCATCTCGTGAGATCTCAGTTTTCTTATGTGTAAGATGAGAATAATAGTATCTATTTCATAGTTTCTAGGAACTAAATGAGATAATATGGACAGAGTTTCTAGCACTTAGAAAGTACTTAATAATGATAGTTATTGTTACCATAATCTACAGACTTTGGAAAGAGATTAAAAATAAGTCTGGTCCTCCTTCTGGATGGGGCCCATGCCATTTTCAGATATAGCCAGGCAAGTTCCATTGCACTGATGAAGAATTCTAACATTTCCTGCTGGGGAACCTCTGAGGTTACCTCTGATTCTTATTTTATGAATGTGGAGATGCTTTTCTTTCAAGTTTCCCTGGGCATTGGTTTCTTTTTCAGAGTTGATGCAGAGAGATGAATTGTAAGGTGTGTTCTCCTTTAGACTTGGAGAACTTCATGCCACTTCCTCTTCATTTGAAGGATGTGGTTTGCAAATCAGTGCTGAGATACCCTCTTTTTCCTCATAAACCCCCTCCTACATAAAGCCAAACTTGAGTACAGAGGCTTTGGACTCTGTGTGAGAAGCCTCAGAAAAGGAAAAAAAAATTCACACTTCATTAACAAGAAGAATGGCTTTGGAAAAAAATATGTATAGTATACAGCATGTCAATACCTTTCCAGGAAATGATGGCAAATTAGTCAAATCAAGTTGCAGATATAGTCAAGAAATTCTCACATGAGTTTCCCCTACAAGATTTTGGTGAATAAAATCAAACGACTTATACCCAATATTTCAGAAGTGCAGTGGTGCTGGCTCATCCTCAAGTCACTGTGGAATTGCCTTGGAATTGAAAGCTTCCACAGTGCAGCTTATGGCTTTGCTGCTGAATTATGAAGTGTTTGTGTCTGTGCTGTGAAGTGCTGGGATGCAGGGATAGACTCAAATTCCAGAGAAATACCACCACAATCACCGTCTCAGAATACCAGCACCCTTCCTCTTTGCTCAAGAAAGGTTTTATTCCCTCGTGGTCAATGTGCTTTGTTTTTTATAGTTTCTGATGCTGTGGTATTAAAGAGAATTCCTGCTGGGGCGCCATTATATTATGATATCACATATGCAATAGGTTTTGTCCTTTCTGACTTAAAAAAAATAAATTTAAAGGCAGCACCATTGCTGCTGTTGCTAAGTGATATTGGCATAATATGTCTTTGGGGGCAATAACTCATTCCTTGTATTTTCACCAAAAAGAGAGACATTTAAGATTATTCTGTTTGGTCTGCTCCTGAAGATTATTGTCACATCATTTGTTATCTTTATGATTGGCACGTTTTTAAGCTGCGGCAAGCTGTGGTTGCCGTGTGGAGAGGCAGATTTTCCTGCATATTGCTTAAAATACTGTCTGTATTTTTCCAAGTAGGTGGCTGTACTACCATCCCAGAATCAGACTTAGAAGAAAGATCAATAGAGCAAGACTCCACTGAACTGTTTACCAACCACAAGCACCTCATTGTAGAGACGCCCTTGCCTGGTAAGAAAATGGGTGGTCTTCACCAATGATATGTCAGGGACAGTGGCACTCTGGTCAGTTCTTGTCATACCAGAGAGCATTTTGCAAAGCTGCTTGTTTTCCAACTTCATCCTTTGCCTCAGCACTGGTGCAGCTGAATTTGATCATTTGTATACTCCTTTCAATATTCAAACCTTTTCTCTCTCTCTTGCCCTCTTTCTTTTTTCCAGAAGTTTCACCCCTCCAAGGAGTCTCGGAATAGTTCAAGTAGAGTTGTCTGGTTGAGGGGAAGATGGCTTTCCCAAGGCTGATCCTGTGTGGACCTCAGGCCAAGCACAAATGTAGGGCTGGCCCGGTGCTTCATCCATCTCACCTGCTTGGAGATGATATGTAGACTGGGGATTGGGATTTTTTTCTTATTGTGCTAGGAGGATTTGTAATACCCAGGGCAAATCAGTTGAAACCTAGGTGGGAAAAATATTGCTGCTTTTTGGTCATCTGTATGCTTGCAGCCATCGGATATAGTGAGAGGACATATTTTGGGGACAGACTTTATAATGCAGAGGCCTAGATCCAAAGTAATTTGATACCCCATTCTTTTCACAGAATTCTTATATAGTAAATGTATCAAATTTAATAAAGCATCTCATTGTCCAACAATATCTTGGATTTGATTTATAACTAGAGGGTTATATAGATGGTTTCTCCACGTTATTTCTTCAAAGGAAAGAAACGGAAAGGAACTGAAAACTTTGCTACTCCACGCCCGGTAAGACTCAAATATGATTGTTTTATATATAAAGTAAACTACAGAATTTTTATATGATTTATTTATTATGCTAAAAATGGAAGAAAGTAAGTTTTTAGAATTGTATGAAAATTTTCAAATATTTTATAGGAATGCAGTACATTAACATCCTCTTTTCATTACCCCATGGTGGCACCTTTTAGAAATTCAGGTTATAGTGGTGCCTGAGTGCCTCAGTTGGTTGAGAGGCCGACTTCAGCTCAGGTCATAATCTCATGATTTGTGAGTTGGAGCCCCGTGTTGGGCTCTGTGCTGTCAGCTGGGAGCCTGGAGCCTGCTTCAGGTTCTGTGTCTCCCTCTCTGCCCTTCCCCTACTTGCCCTCTGTCTCTCTCTCTCAAAAAAAAAAAAAAAAAATTAAAAAAAATTCAGGTTGTAAAAAAATTCACTCATTACAGTATGCAAGAAATGAGATTTTGCCAATTTTCAGTTAAAATTACAGTTGCAAGACTGATTTATGTAAACCAAAATATGTGCCAGTTTTGGAATGCCTCTCTGTCAGTATAAAGGGGGAATACAGTTCATGGTTTTTCTATAAGTGAAATGTCAAAAAATTGAAGAGGATGTATTATTTATTATTTCTAGCGTTCTTTTTTAGGAGATGCAGCAGAAGATAAAATATTATTAATTGTCATGCATGGAAGTGGACAACTTTTAACCTTTGGATGAGAATAACCATTAGGTTAATGTCACCCAGCCTGTGGGGACCAGTAGAAGATGTCATGGCTCCGCATGTGACTATACTTACAAAAACGCTACACTTCTGGTCATCTTTAACAGCTTCATTCAAGAAAGGTTACAAGACAAGTATATTACTTCTTTAAAATGTGTTTCTGTGTTATGTCTCTCTCTTTTTCTCTCTCTTTTTTCTTTTCTTTTGTATGTTTGTTTCCTGTGGTTGTTTTTGTGCTATGCATATGTGCTAGTGCTAATCTCTGTTCTATTTTTTTTTTGAGAGTCATACCTTGTTTGTACGTGTCCTTCTGCCTTCAACTCTTTTTCTTTTTCTTTTGTGTTTCTACATTCATGTGCCTTGATCAGTTTTTCTCTCCCTTCACTTACTCCCCCAATTCTTTCCCTTCACCTTTTGATTCTTTCCCTTTATTTCCTGTGATACAAAACCGAAGCATATTGTTTCATTAAAGGGTTACTTTAAACATATATGAATGTAGTGCTTTCTCTCTCTCTCAAATCCCTCCTCCATTGATTTCCTTCTGTATATGCCCTCCATTATTGTTCCATCCTGTGGGAGAGTGACTACCAGTCCAAATTCAAAAGGCTTCCTATCTCCGGTTTGGGAGTTTAAGGTGACTTTTGTTGTTACAATTACATGTCATACTGAGAATTTTTCTGTTAAGAAGTATATTTGTAAAATGTTTTCCTGGAAATCATTATCAGTATCTTAAGTCTATTGGCACAATTACTTGACCAGATAGTTTTATTTTTTATTTGAATCACTAGTACAGAACTCTATATACATATAGCATACATATATTTTGAGAAATCTAATTTATTATCATTTGCATTTTACTAGCTGCCAAAAGGAAAGAAGTTACTAATTAACCTTTTCAACATTATCAAATATCAAATATAAGTTCTAAAATGATAAAATAGGGGCATCTGGGTGGCTCAGTCGGTTAAGCGGCCGACTTCGGCTCAGGTCATGATCTCGCGGTCCGTGAGTTCAAGCCCCGCATCGGGCTCTGTGCTGACAGCTCAGAGCCTGGAGCCTGCTTCAGATTCTGTGTCTCCCTCTCTCTGACCCTCCCCCGTTCATGCTCTGTCTCTCTCTGTCTCAAAAATAAATAAACGTTAAAAAATAAAATAAAATAAAATAAAATAAAATGATAAAATAATTTGATTCATGATTTAAAAGTATCCTTTGCTTAAAAAAATTTCTGAATTTACGTTATGTAAATTTAAGTTATGTCTTTTACCCCTGATGTTAGTATGATTTAAAAACATACATAAAGTGTTTCTGCTAACAGCCAAGAATTACGTTACCCTTTGAAGTGGCTTTTTAAATATCAAGACATAAATAATTGTTAACTCCTATTATTTTGGCACTAGTATTTCAATCTTTAATAACGATTGTCTATTATCTCTTTCCTGTGTGTGTGTGTGTGTGTGTGTATGCATGGTCTTGAAATCTTAGAGTAACTCACAAAGCTTTAAGAAGAAAGATGATCCAGGTTTCTGATTAGCCAGATAGTCTCGCTGTTACCAAATATATCAGAATAGATACTTATAAAATAGCAAACCATTTAGTAAATTCTT
Organism: Lynx rufus; assembly: GCF_022079265.1. Taxonomy (NCBI): domain Eukaryota; kingdom Metazoa; phylum Chordata; class Mammalia; order Carnivora; family Felidae; genus Lynx; species Lynx rufus. The sequence goes on from NW_025814856.1 coordinate 125,101,395, forward strand.
AGTATGTGCTAGGTATGATTTCATTCACTTCTTCCAACATTACTGTGATGTAGATAATGTTATCTCTATTTTGCAAGTAAGAGTACTGAGACTTATACAGGCCAAATAACTTACCCAGTATCCCACAGTTAGTGTGTAACAGAACTACAGAACTGGGATTTTAATCCAGGCTGATTCCAAAACCCAAATACACACCCAAATGTAGAGATTATTGGTAAGACTACAGTAAAATACATTTTAAACCTGAAGGTTTTTAGTCTAAGATAACTATCTATTTTTGATTTCTAGTGTGGTTGTACCTTTAAAAAATACACCTATTTGCTATACTTCTCCTTTGGTGAATGACCTGTTCATGTTCTTTTCTTTTGGGGGAAGTGGTGATGGTGGTAAGTATCTCCTTATCGAATAGCAATAGCCTTTAAATAGAATAGCCTTTAAAAATGGTATTAATCTTTGCTTGATTGGATATGATATTGACATTGTTTTCAGTTTTTCACTTATCTTTCAATTTTGTTTCTTTGTTCTTTTAAGAAGTTTTCTAAATTTTAAGTAGCTAAATCTATTAACCCCTTTCTTTGTGGTTGCTAACTTTGGTGTCCAGCTTGGGTGGTCTGATACCAGGGTCTGCTACCATCTCCTGCCTCTTCTCTGTGCCAGTCTGTTGTGTTTTGTGCTATGGCAAGCTTCAGTCATATCCTCCATGGGAATGCACTGGGTTTTATTTTATTTTAGTTAGTTAGTTTTAAATGTTTTTATTTATTTTTAAAGGAGAGAGAGACAGAGCATGAGCTGGGGAGGAGCAGAGAGAGAGGGAGACATAGAATCCGAAGCAGGCTCCAGGCTCTAAGCTGTCAACACAGAGCCCGATGCGGGGCTCAAACTCACGAACTGTGAGATCATGACCTGAGCCAAAGTTGGACGCTCAACCGACTGAGCCACCCAGGCGCCCATTATTTCAGTTTTTTAATTGTAAGTAGGCTTCATAGCCAGTGCAGAGCCCAGTGGGAGGCTTGAACTCATAAACCTGAGATCAGGACCTGAGCTGAGATCAAGAGTCAGATGCTTAAGTAGGCGCCTGGGTGGCACTTGGTTAAACATCCAATTCTTGATTTCGGCTCAGGTCATGATCTCCCAGTTCCTCAGTTCAAGCCCTGTGTTGGCTCTGTGCTCACACCTCGAAGCCTCCTTGGGACCCTCTCTCTGCACCCCCATCTCAAAATACTAATACTAATACTAATAAACTTTTAAAAAATGCTCCAAGAGTTAGATGCTTAGGGGTGTCTGGGTGGCTTAGTCAGTTGAGCGTCCAACTTCAGCTCAGGTCATGGTCTCACAGCTTGTGAGTTGGAGCCCCATGTCAGGCTTTGTGCTTACAGCTCAGAGCGTGGAGCCTGCTTTGGACTCTGTGTCTCCCTCTCTCTCTCTGCCCCTCCCCTGCTTGCTCTCTGTCTGTCTCTCTCAAAAATAACAAACGTTAAAAAAACAACAACAACAGAGAGAGACACTTAACAAACTAAGCCACCCAGGTGCCCCTGCACTGGATTTTATAAGCCACAGAGCTGTGTTCTCTTCTGCTCTCATCTCACAGAGGTTTACATGAAATGCCTCCTAGGTTTTACCCAGCTCCTTCATCCTTGGGAGAATGACACAAGTAATAGACCCCACAGCTTTCAAAATCCTGCTCCCTTCTGATGTTTGGCCCATCCTGTGGGCTCTCCTTTAGGATGATTAGCTTTCCCCAAAGGTTCTTTAGCACTATTGTAATTACCCTTACCCACTCCCACACCAGCTCTCCAGACATGGCCAGACATGTTCCCATCCCATGTGAGCTCAAGTTTGGGTGTGCTGTGCCCACTTAAATCTATATGTACAGAGGCAAGAGAGGCAAGTCAGTTATGAAGCCTGTGCCCCATTCCTCCCATTCTCCAAACTTTTTGGTTCGCCAGCCTCATGAGAAACTGCTTGGTATTTCCATAGGTCAACTGTACCCGGAGCCACAGGGGTTCCCTCACGTTGAGGAACATCAGATCGTGTTACGAATAGCTTTTCTATAATTAGCATTAATCAAAGTTATTCTCTGGATTAAAAATGGCTAAGCAAAGAGACCTCTTTTTCTTGTTTTTGTTTTTTTTTTAAAAATCTGCCTCTGACTAGTCAGTTGTCTGTGTCACAGTATACACAGTTCCCTGTCATATAAAAATGTAGGTGAGGATGAGCAAGAGAATCAAAATAAAATATATGTGAGGATGTTCAAACTCCTTGAAAAGCATTATGTAAATACAGGATTGACAGCGGTCATCTACCATAGCACCAGTGTCTTTTGTTGTGAGCCAGCAGGTGTCATCCATGGCCTCCTGTTCAGAGATTAAGGGTGTGTCCACAACATTCAGGGAGCTGATGAGGGGCAGGCTGATGGGAGGCACCCAAAGGTTTTCAGCCTTGGTTATACATTAGGATCTTTAAGTATTTCCAGAGGATTCTTTAATAACTATTGCTCTTGTAATAAACAAACAAATCCCATCTTTGTATCATTTAGGATATCAGTGCTAGTGATACAAATAATTATTAGTAATAGATTCTTGTTACTTAGCATTTGGTATATTAACAGCAGGAGTTTTAGAGAAAACGCTTGGACATCGTGCTCCAATAATTCTGAAAGATCCAGAGTGGAATGTATTATCATCAAAATTACATGATTATTATCATTTATAGCAGTAACATGCGCATAAAATTATACTGATAATTATAGTTTTTTCTTTATGTCCAACAGCTTCTTTTTTTAATGTTTATTCATTTTTGAGAGAGAGAGACAGACAGAGTGCTAGCAGGGGAGGGGTAGAGAGAGAGGGAGACGGAATCCGAAACAGGCTCTAGGCCCTGAGCTGTCAGCACAGAGCCGGTCGCGGGGCTTGAACTCGTGAACCATGAGATCATGACCTGAGCCGAAGTCGGACGCTTAAGTGACTGAGCCACCCAGGTGCCCCTATGTTCAACATCCTTTGATGCAAAAAGCAAACATTATCAATTAAATATTAAAACAGTATCGGAGAGGTTTCTGAAACAGCAATACAAGGTTCAATACACAATTTAGATTGTGTCAGATGCGGTCCTTTTTATAGTCTTTTTGTGTACACCCTCTTGAATTAGCTGGTGTCATTTTTCTATTTTTATGGCTGAATTATGGAAGCTCTGTGACATCCCATGTGTTGAGGGTTTTGCTGAATTGGACTTTAAAAGGTATAACTTACATTGTAGCACAACTGCCAAGACCTAATCAGAGTAAGATGCCTGTGAGCGTGGTCACATCCCCCAAGGCTTCATCTGTGGGACAGAGAGAGGGTCTCCGTTCCAGCTGATGTGGGAAAAACATGGCAAAACCCCTCATTCTCAGGTTTGCTACTGTTTCACTTTAATTATATTCAGCCCACACCCCAACGCATCCTCCAAGGCTCAGTCTGAATAAATTTATCTCCTCATCTGGACACCAAGAGCTGCATTTGAGGCCCTCTTAGAACAAGTGGGGGAGGCATTGTGGATTGTTGCCTTTTAGTCCCATTTTCTGGCTCCTTATTACATCCTTTTTCTTCTCTTTTTATTTTGCTCCACTTTTCAGTGTCTTCTTTCTTGTTGTATTGGCAGGTCCTTGTAAGTGCCTTAACTCATTTCTGTAACAGGTGGGGGTGAATAAACCAATATTGGCACCTCTCAAGATTTTTCTAATCATATTTGCTGGTGGTCATGTTTCCCTCTTGAAAAGTCCTGAACTTCCTGCTTCTCTTTAAATGTGCTTATCACTCACTCTATTTCAGAAGTTGAATTTTCCTTTCCTGCTGGGATGGATTTGCAAACTCTTTGGACACACCTCTTCTTGGATTCTTTCTACTGTTCAGTAAATTTTTTGCTGTATCAGTAAATCAACCTCTTAAAAGAAGTCAACAAGGGGCGCCTGGGTGTGGCTCAGTTGGTTAAGAGCCCAACTCTTGTCGTTGGCTCAGGTCATGATCTCACAGTTCATGAGTTGGAGCCCTGTGTCAGGCTCTGCACTGACAGTGAGGAGCCTGCTTGGAATTCTCTCTCTCTCCCTCTCTCTCTGTCTCATCCCCACCGGTGCTCTCTGTGTCATAATAAATAAATAAATTTTAAACAAAAGAAAAAAAAGTCAACAAGTCACAGAGAAATGGAGAAATCTGTGATCTTAACTTTCCTAATTTATTTTTGCAGATTGTGCTAAGATGCTAATAAGACTGTCCTACTATATTTACTTAGATTTGGCTTTAAAGAGAGGTATGATTCTTTTTTTTTTTTTTTTTAATTTTTTTTTTCAACGTTTATTTATTTTTGGGACAGAGAGAGGCAGAGCATGAACGGGGGAGGGGCAGAGAGAGAGGGAGACACAGAATCGGAAACAGGCTCCAGGCTCTGAGCCATCAGCCCAGACAGAGCCTGACGCGGGGCTCGAACTCACGGACCGCGAGATCGTGACCTGGCTGAAGTCGGACGCTTAACCGACTGCGCCACCCAGGTGCCCCGAGAGGTATGATTCTTAATTCAATACTTGCTGACATTTTTTTCCGTGAGTACTTAGGTGACATTTTAAAAATATTTATTTATTTATTTTGAGAGAGGGAGGAAAGGGGAGGGACAGAGAGAGAGAATCCCAAGCAGGCTCTGAGCTGTCAGCACAGAGCTTAACACGGAGCTCGATCCCACGAACCATGAGACCATGACCTGAGCCGAGATCAAGAATTGGACACCTAACCAAATGAGCCACCCAAATGGCCCTTAGGTGACATTGATTTGAACACAGAATTCAGTTTTTGTGAGTATATGAATCATGTACAATTTTAGAGCACCTTTAAAGGAAAAGAATATATAATTCTGGGGTACCTTGGTGGCCCAGGTGGTTGAACATCCAACTCTTGATTTTTACTCAGGTCATGATCTCATGGTTGTGAGATCCAGCCCTGCATTGGGCTCCACGCTGAGTGTGGAGACTGCTTAAGATTCTGTCCCTCTGTCTCCCTCTGTATCTCTGCCCCCTCCCCCATTTATGCTCTCTCTTTTTCTAAAATAAAAAATATAAATAAATACATAAATACAAACATACATACATACATACATACATAAATGGAAGAATATCTATTAAAACATTAGATACTACAGTATGGGTGCACCTGGGTGACTCAGTTGGTTAAGCATCCGACTCTTGATTTTGGCTCAGGTCATGATCTCAAGGTTCGTGAGCTTGAGACCTGCATTGGGCTCCACACTGGCAGTGTGGAGCCTGCTTGGGATTCTCCCTCTCGCTGTCTCTATCCCTCCCCTGCTTGCCCTCTATCTCTCTCTCTCAAAATTAATGAACATTAAAAAAAAGAAATACAAAGGTATATGTTTATAGAATCAGAAAGAACGACAAATTATACATGTGTAAAAAGTTGACAACTTACACAAATATCACAAAATGCATAAAAATAATATACTTATTAACTGCTTCATACAGCTTTTTAATACTTCTGCATATTTTGGATGCTTATTGTTTATTCACCTCTTCAATTATCAACAATTTTATAATTTTATTTTCTATAGAATAAATTAAAAGATAATTTAATTTTCCTCTGGCATTGTTGATCAAACATTTGAAAAATTACTGATTGTTTATAAAAGTTTCTTTCTGCTCTATAACTTATTAGTAATGTGTAAGTTTTTAGGATTATTAACAAATTTATGAACACCATTATCAAGCTTCTTTCATACCTACAATGTATGATTTCAGGGCATTACCAGTTTTATTATTCAGCAATAAATTTTAAATAGCCAATGAATTGATAACTCTCCTTAACCAATTTGTCATCAGTGTCCTCATTGAAGTTAATCTTCATCACTACCAGAATTTTATGTCAAAGCAGCCAGGTACTAAATATTTTCTCATTGTCTTCATTATGATTCACTCTTCTTCATTAGCTCAGTTGTTATGCAATTCAAGAGCCTATTTATTCTATTTGAAATTTATCATCTCATCTTAATGAAGTAATCTGGGTATGATTTGAAAATGTTTTTGTTACAATTTTCTTGTTTATATGAGAATAATTTATATTGATTTTATAGAGGAGCTGTATGACAATGTTCTTGTATGAGAGGTCTGTAATTCTACACTCTGAATTATCAAATATTTCTGACAGCGCAGAACTTCTACTTTCCCTTGGTGTTCCTGAAATAGGTCTCTCCTTACACTCTTAGATGTGTGGTGTTCAGAACATCAGATTTTGTGTGTTTCATACTGTGATTTATCTCCACCAGACTTACACTTCTGATGCCATTTCCCATCTAGCACTGCAGCCTTTTGCTTTGCACCTTCCTCTCGTGACATTAGGTAAGTAGGAGCAATGGACAGTAGTGGAGTTCCTGGAATCCATTCCTCCAGCAGAACAGCTGGTGATAATCTAACCGTATTCAGAGTGGACTGCAAGCCACATAACTATATCCCATTAACCCAAATTGAATGTCTCCCAAACTCAGTTCCCCTTAGCCAGATCCAATGCCTAATACTAGGGGAGGACAAATGGAAGAGACAGCAGTCTTTACCACTCATGATTAAAATGGTCTTTTCAAATTTTACAAAAACGTGACCATGTACCTCGCTAAGGAAAATGTCCCAAAGTTTAAGCCTTATTAATGTCATAGTAAATCCACCTCTATTACAGCATGAAAAAATAGAAAGTATGCTTTAAAGAGTTCATTAGTTTTTTATTTTTTTCCATAAAATATAACTGCAAAAAATGTCCAAGGCAAGAGTATGTGTGTGGGAGTGGAGAGTGCAGATTTTGTAAGAATGTATTAAAACTTCCTTTAAGTGCATTCTAAGTCTCTTCAAGTGTGCCTATCTTTGGGCTCAACTGTGAATACAATTTCACTTTTCATTTTTGGTAATTAGTTTTTCCCCTAGAGCTATTAATAAGCTGTATGGACTAGCAGAGCAATTCTCTAGTGTATGGCCTTGATTCTATAGAGAGATGTTTCACCTTATATATACAGGGACAGTTCTGCTGATCCTTACCTCTTGGCAACCATTCCAAGAGTCGCCCCCAAAGGGATTGAATCAGTCCTTTATCTCAACTGGCTGAAGGATATAGATAAAAAGGTAAAAAAGCACAAAGCAGGCTATTAAATTTAAACGGGCCATAGCCCCTTCATTGGCTCTAGGATTATTAGGTGGGTGAAAGTGAAGAAGTTTAAAATGCTGTTAATTTAACTAAACTGTTTAACTGGCTACGGTAATTAATGTTTGTTCCATCTGGTACCAGGTCCAGAGAGAGAAGCTCATTGTATCACCTGTAAACTCTCATTTCTATGTGCTAGGCATTCCATAAAAACATTAAGATCATCTGAATATGGGGAACAATTGGAACCGAATGCTTTTATGTAAACAAAGAATGTAGAAACTTTATCTTCTCAGTTAAGGCAGAGTAATAATTAAGCCTGGATTCCCATCACTTGGCCATTTAGTAAAGTTTAGGTCTGTAATATTGACTGAGTCTTTTAATGTTACTTTCCTATGTTTAGGTGAACTGTTATTTATTTAGGATGAAAATTAAGAACTCTCTTTAGGTCTGGAGTCATAAGTAAGGGAACTGAAGCTTTTATTTTACTAAGTCTTCTGGGATAAAATTAAGGAGTTACTCATTCCTCTGGGAAAAGGATGGTATGTAATCCTAGTTTTTCACACTCAGCAGCTCACAAAAATGAAAAAAAGCAATTAACAAGTAATTCTGCAAGAAAACATTAAACATGCTCCAGACTTAGGATGGATAGAGAATGAGAATTAAGATTTATTGTCAACTTTTCCCAAAGTGTCAATAACAAATCATAAAACACACACACACACACACACACACACACACACACACACACACCCCTTCTGAAATCAGTGCTGTCTGGGTATGTTTTTCCCTTTCCATCCTAGTAACAGTGATGTACTTTTCTCCAGGCTGGTATCCAATTTCATCACCTCCTCTGATGCCTGGCAGCCTTTGTTCTTCATTTAAGTCCCTCCCATCATTTGCATGTATATAACTTATTCCTACGATGGCATTAGTTTATGTCATCTCTCTCTTAATCTTTGATTATACAGTCTGTAGTGCTGGATCCACTGGATATACACATGCAGAAAGAAATGAATTTAGACACAGATCTTACACCTGACAAAAATTAAGTCAAAATGGTTCATCAATCTAAGTGTAAAGCACAAAACCATAAGACTCCTAGAAGATAACATAGGAGACAATCTTGGTTGTCTTAGGTATAGTGATGGCTTTTTAGATGCAAAACCAAAGATACAATCCATGAAAAAGAAAACTGATAAGCTGGATTTTATTGAATTTAAAAAACTTAAGCTTTGTGAAAGACACTGTCAAGAGAATAAGACAAGCCACAGACCTGTCTTCATAGACAAAGAACCATTAATCCAAAATATATGAAGAACTCTTAAACCTCATCAATAAGAAGAAGAAGAAGGAAAAAACACCCTGATTTTAAAAATGGACAAAAAACCTGAACAGACATGTTACCCAAAGAAGATACACAAATGGCAAGTAAGTGTATGAAAATATGCCCAAGAACATATGTCACTACAGACGTGCAAATTAACAATGAGATACTATGACACTTATATTGGAGTGGCCAAAACCACAGCACTGGCAACACCAAGTGCTTGTGAGAATGTGGAGTAACAGGAACAATCATTCCTTGTCTGTGGGAACGCAGTATGTTTTGGCCACTTTAGAAGACAGTTTGGAAGTTTCTGACAAAGCTAAAGATAATTAACACACAATTCGGCAGTTACACGCCTTGGTATTTACCCAAATGAGTTGAAAATTTATGTCCACACAAAAACCTTCGTATAAACATTTATAGCAGCTTTGTTCATAATTGTCCCCAAATGAAAGCAACCAAGATGTCCTTTAGTAAGTTAATAAATACACTGTAGTACATATAGACCATGGAACAGTAGTCAGTGCTAAAAAGAAATGAGCTATCAAGTGATGAAAAGACTCTAGGGATCTTAGGTGGCAAAGGCTGTGAGTGTCGGTGGGTGACAAAGGCTGCTGGAGTCCTCCTGCTCTTCCTTTTTCTCAGAAAGGGAAGTTGTGGCATCAGTCTGGGCTGCCCTGAAAGATGGGGCAAGGGTCGATGCAGGTAAAGTGTTTCCTACAATTTCTCTATGCCGCCATCCCTGGCTGTTGTGCTCCACTGGGTTGCTGCAGCTTCTTATACTCTGGAGCTTTCTCAGAACTATTTCCCTTCCTGAGTAGTTGTTAAAATGTTTCTATGGGGGGATGAGGGTTGGGACCTGCTGGTCTGACATTACCCATAAGAAACCACTCCTTCAATTTCTTACAGGAGGTATCAGTCAGAGGTAGAAAAAGAAAGCAATTTAAAGGTATGTGGATTGGAAAGGAAGGTACAAAACGGTCATTATTTGCACATATTATGATTGTCTATATAGAAAGCACCCCATCCAAATTACAGATGAATTACAAGTAAACTATTCTAATTGCTAAGAGTTAGCAAATTTGTTGGGCACTAATCCAATATGTAAAAGTGAATTTTATGTCTCTGCAATAGCCATTAGAAGTTAGAAAATGAAATTTTAACAATAAAGATAGTTCTTAAAATAGCAATAAAATATAAAATATATAGGGAAAAATCTCACAAAAGACATGCAAGCCTTTTATGTAGAAATTCATGAAACTTAAATAAGTGGAGAAAGAGAATATGTTCTAAGAAAACAAAAATGATAATGATTTATAGATTTTAATGCTATTCCAAAAAAAAATTCCAACAGGACTTTTCATGAACCTTCACAATCTGATCCACCCCCAAACAGTCACTACTGAACATGTTCCACCAATGTCAAGTCTGATTATAAAGGTGAAGGCAGTGTGCAGTGAAATTCAGGGATATACAAATAGGCCAATGTAACATAATAGTGTGTCCAGAAACAGGTATGTCCAAATATGACAAAGATAATATTGCCTAACAATGGGTGAAGAATGGACTTTTCAACAAATGCTGTCGAAGCAATTGTATAACCATATTGGGGGAAAAATGAAATTATTGAAGTACTACTCATACTTTAACATACAGAAAGATCAATTTCAGTCGGATTAAATAATAAATGTGAAAGGATAAAGCTAAAAGCATGTTAGAAAAACATGTAGGAGAATGTCTTTTTATGACCCCAGTATCATAAGGTCTTATTTCTTAATTTAATAAATTATAGTCATAAGGGAAACTATTGTTGAATTGGATTGCTTTAAAACTAAGAATTTATAATCATCAAAAGACACCATAAGGAAAGCAAAAATTATCTCACAAAGTAAGAGAAAATATTTCCAATGCATATAACCAAAGGATTAGTATCCAGAATGTATGAGGACCCCCAACAAATGAATAAGAGATACCTTAACAGAAACATAAGCAAAAACATAAATGATGTTTTGCAGAAGGGAAATGATTAACATGCTAAAAATGAAATTTTAAAAGCATAATTTCATTATTAATCAAGTGCAAATTAAACTACAATATGATTTTGCACCTATTGTTAGCAAAACAAGAAAAAGTCTACAAATAGCAATGCTTGGAAAGGATATGGAAGAGCAAACACCCACATCTGTCGGAGGTAGGAGTTTTCAGTTGGCTCTGGCCAAGAGTTTGGCATTTCTTAGCAACGTTGCACATGCACATAACCTACAACCAGAAATTGCATTTCTAAATATGTACCCTAGAGGAATTCTTGCACTCATGCCCAAGAAAAACTTACAAGAATGGTCACAGAAGCATTATTCATAAGCAAAAACCCTTCAAACTATCCAAATATTCAGCAACAGTAAAGTTGACCGATTTTAATATATTCTTATAGTGAATTAACTAATATACAGCAATAAAAGTTAATTAAAGCTCCAAGGATTATGAATCTCACAACAGTTTTTTTAGCAACAGAAGCAAATAGTAGAATGCATACCTTATGATTCTGTTTATAAAAAGTTCAAATCAGGCAACGCGCAACAACATACTGTTTTGGATTATATACCTAGAGGAAAACTGTAAGGCAGATATAAACAAAGTTTTAGAATTGAGGTTATCTTTTGTTTTTGTTTTTTTATTTTTTTTTCTCAGTTAATTTATTTTGAGAGAGAAAGAGAGAAGGCATGAGTGGGGGAGGGGCAGAAAGAGGAGAGAGATAATCCCAAGCAGGCTCCATATTGTCAGCACAGAGCCTGATGCGGGCTCGAATTTAGGAACCGTGAGATCATGACCTGAGCTGAAGTCAGACATTCAACCAACTGAGCCACCCAAGTGCCCCTTAAGGTTGCCTTTTGGAGATAGAGGAAGGAGACAATACCACTGAGGAGGAGAATCAGAAGACCTGTTTTATTTCTTGAGCTGGCTAGTGCGCAGATCTTTTATTCATTTCATTATTTTAAAAACTCCTTATAAAACTATTTATAGGTTTTATGTACTCTTCTGGTTGTGTAAATTATGTCACCATAAAAAATTTAAAAACAAATAACCTCTTGTACCTCATCTCCCTCAAGATTCTGATGAGTTTCAGCCCTTGAGAGATGTGCCCCATTTTACAAATACCTATGTAGCCTTGCCAAAACAGATTTTGGTTACTTTCCTTGGTTTAAGAAAACAATGGGTATTTTTGTTTTTCAAATGTAATATTAGATGTTATACCATATCGAATATGCCTTATCTAATTGTGTATACCTATCCTCTATTTTTTCTCCTCCCACCAACTACCTCCTCCCATATCCACCCTCAACCCTTGAGAATTTCCATACAGTAGCCATATTTGCAGTCAGGGATTAATAGTAGAAAATTTTGCAAATATTAACTTTCTGATCTAACAATCCCATCTGTGTCTCCTCATCCTATAAACATTCTATTTGACAGTACTGTTGAAATCTAGTTTTCCTCTTTCATTTTATAATTAACTTGCAATGTATTGTCTCTAAATCCACAGTGAGCCTGGGATATAAGTAATTTGCTTCACAAGGTCGTGTTTCTCACATTCCAGATATTAATACAGGTCTTAACCCTTGATCAGCTTTAAGAGTAACAACAACACACTAATACTTATCACATCTATCACATGTGTTGCAGAACCATAGTTGGTAAAGAATAACTATAGATAGACTAACCATATGATGGATTATCCAAACACTTTTAGGAGTGAAAGGGGGCACTATTAAGAATTGTTCTGGGATGACAGGCATAAATTAGAATAGTGCTAGGCAAATTGGGATGTAGGGTCATCCTAATCATAGAGAAATCTAGCTCAATGAGTGTACAGATGAAGACACATCTGGTTTAGTGCAGGTCCCATTTTAGCAATTAAAACATTGTAAACAGAAACTATCCTGGCTTAAGAAATGTGCCCTGCCATCACTGTAGTTCTTAACCAGAACTCTTGGCAGATGTGTTTGCTAGGCTTCATTGACACCAATAATGGAATGCTTATTTATCAAAAGGGTTTTTCTCAGCATCCATGCAAAGTAACATGTGCCCAACTAATCTATTACAGAAAGATGGTTTTGTATTTTTTATCTTTTTAAATGGCTGATTATTACCTGAAGCAGCATAAATATAGTAACTTGGGTCCTATTCTAAATGGGCTTAAAATCTAGATAAATGGTTTAGATATAAGACAAGAGGAATAAAAATTCTTTCTGGAGATGATATGGAAAGTATTTTTACAGGTTTATAAGTAATAATAAAATAATGAGAATGAGCCTTTATGGAGTTCATACTACGTACCAAACACTGAGTTCTATTCATATAGCACATAATCTTCTTAACAGTCATATTAAAAAGTTATTATTTCTCTCATTCAGGTGAGGAAACTGTTAAGGAATTTGCCTAAAGTTACATAAATTGTGGAATTAAGGATATAAGTTCAGGTCTGTCTGATCAGAAGTCTGTCTACTATCTATTAGGCCTATTGATTGGGTTTTTTCCTTTATGATTTATATTGCCAATGTATCTCTACTGATACAGAGGTCAGGCTTCCTTTGGACATTCATAAGGTGGCTCTTCCATTTCCACTATACAACTACTATTGGACTGATCAGGTTGATTTTAGGAAACATTTTCCCATGATTTGGAATGATTTTTATATGTTTCACCAATGACACCTAAAAATCAAATGAGGAAACAAACAAAATATTTTTAAAAATCAAATGGAACTTCTAGGGAAAATTACAATATATGAGAGAGAGAAAAAAACACTGGGTAGGCTTAACAGAATATCAGACACTATATAAAATTAAAAATTAATGAATTTGAAGACATAGCAATAGATACTACCCAAATCAAATTTCAAAAGAAAAAAATCTGAACATAAACAGACCTTCCATGACTTGTATGAAATATCAAGGGTGCCTGGGTGGCTCAGTCATTTGAACATCCAACTCTTGATTTCAGCTCAGGTCCTGATCCCAAAGTCATGGGATCGAGCCCTGTGTCAGACTGTGCACAGAGCATGCAGCTTGCTTAAGATTCTCTCTTTCTCTCTCCCTCTGCCCCTCTCCCCTGCTCACTCTCTCTTTCTCTTTCTCTCATGTATAAATAAAATAAAATAAAATAAAATAAAATAAAATAAAATAAAATAAAAATACATATAACTTGAGTTCCTGAGGAAAGTTAGTGGTTGGAGTGTGAGGAGGGAGAAAACAGTATTTGCAGACTATAATAGGTGAAATTTTCCCAAATTTGATGCAAACTGTAAACCTAGTAATCCAAGAAGTTCAATAAATGCCAAGCAAAATATAAATAAGATTGTAACAGGCATGCCATAATCAGCTTGCTGAAAACCTGTGGTGTAGGGGGAATTTTAAAGCAGCCAGTGAAAAAGACACATTCCATATAGGAAAGACAAGATAACTGCTAACTTCTCTGTGGAAACAATGCAAACCTGAAGACAATGGAATGTCACCTTTAATATGATAATGAATAAATCTGTCAGCTGAGAATTCTATATTCAGTGAAAATATCCCTCAAAAACAGAGTTAAGATAAGATTTTCCTACAAAGAAAGTTCATAGTTAATTGTCAGCAGATCTGCATGACAATAAATATTTTAAAAGTTCTTCAGGCTGAAAGAAATAATTTCAGATGGAAACTCAGATCTATACAAAGGAATGAAGAGTGCCAGAAATAATGAACATTCAGGTAAATATATAAAATTTTTCCTTCAATTTTTTTTCATTTAAAAGAAAATTGGATGTTTGTAGCAAAAATAACACGTTTTGGTATTTATCCAGACGGACACTCAGATCTACACAAAGGAATGAAGAGTGTCAGAAATAGTAAACATGTAGGTAAATATATAAAATGTATTCCTCATTTTATTCATTTAAAATGCAATTGGAAAGGGTTGCCTGGGTGGCTCAGTTGGTTAAGCATCCAACTCTTGATTTTAGCTCAGTGCATGATCTCAGGGTTCATGCGATTGTGATTCTCTCTCTCCTTCTCTTTCTACCCCTCCTCTACTCACGTGTACTCTCTCTCTCAAAATAAATAAACTTTAAACAATAAAATAAAATTGGATGTTTGTAGCAAAAATAACATATTTCAGTATTTATTACATATGTAGAAATAAAGTATACAGTAGTACCAAGGATAGAGGGAGAATTGAAAGTGTACTGTTGTAAGCTTCTCATATTACACACAAAGTAATACTATAATATTTGAAGGTAGGCTGTAATATGTTTAAGATATATGTAGTAAACCCCAGAACAAGCACTAAAACAAACAAACAAATAGGTGTAGAAGGGAATATAGGACACAGAATACTAAGAAATACTCAACTAATCCAAAAGAGAAAAAGAACTGAAATAAATGAAAAATAGAACACAAATAGCAAAATGGCAGATTTACATCCAACCTTACTGATAATTATATTTATTGTGACTTTTTTCAGACTGGATAAAAAAGGCAGATCTAAATAAATACTGTCTATAATATACAAAATTTAAAAATTTTTTTTTTCAACGTTTATTTATTTTTGGGACAGAGAGAGACAGGGCATGAACGGGGGAGGGGCAGAGAGAGAGGGAGACACAGAATCGGAAACAGGCTCCAGGCTCTGATCCGTCAGCACAGAGCCCGACGCGGGGCTCGAACTCACGGACCGCGAGATCGTGACCTGGCTGAAGTCGGACGCTTAACCGACTGCGCCACCCAGGCGCCCCAATATACAAAATTTTAATATAAAGGCACAGTTAGGTTAAAAGTAAAAGGAGGAAAAAGATATACCATGCAAACATTAATCATATATAAGCCAGAGTGACTATATAAGTGTCAGAGAAAGTAGACTTCAAAACAGATTGTCAGAAATAAAGAGGGACACTGAATAACAGTAAAAGGACAATATGTTAGGAAGACATAACAATTTTAAATGTGTATGCATCCAATAACAGAACTTCAAAACACATAAGCAAACACTGGCAGTTAAAAACAAAAACAAAACAAAACACAAAACAAAAAAACCCGATCTACAATTAAAATTTGGAGATTTCAGTAATCTCTCAAAAATTGAGAGGACAAATGGACAGAACATTAATAAGGATATAGAAGACATGAGCAACCTTATCAGCCTAATTAACATCTGTAAAACAGCACATTTAACAATGACAATACACATGATTTTTTAAGTGGCCAATAGAATATCCACCTAGGTTGATCACATGCTTGGCCATAAAACAAGTCTTAACAAATTTCTGAAACTCCATTCTTAGCATATGTAAAAAGAGTAAAAACACCTACCTCAGCCAGTTGTTGTGCAGACTAGGCTTAGTTAAAATATATCAATCTTTTGGTGTCAGGTTTGCCACATAAGTAGAAACTCAAATGATTCTATTTCATTTCTTTCCCTCTCACATATTTTAAAATATAGTCATTAAACTTTATCAGAAACAAGGTATTTAACCTCACAGGTCAAGCTATCAAGGTTTTATTTAATGTTATTTAGTGTTAAAATTACATTCCTATAAAGCCATGTATTCAACTGAATATCCCTTAAATAAATACAATCTTTCTTATATTATCAGCAAACTAAACATCAACAATTACACTTGCTACTGTGCTTACCTTTGAGTTCCTCTAAAGCTCCTCTGTATTTTATTGCTGTATAAATATTTAGAAGACTTTAAAAGGCTAATTTCAGATTTGGGCCTTCTCTGTTCAACAGTTTATATTTTAAAACCTTTTATACCGTTCATATTCTTATTTGTGAAACCTAGTGCAGCTCTCATATTGATACTGTTTACATTTTGGGGGGGCGTAATGTGGCATAGGTTTATAAAACTTTCCATTTAAATTTTTGATGTGATTAGCTGCTTTTAATTACATCTGAAAATCCCTTGCCAAATAATGATTACAACATAAAGGGTATGGTTGAGACATAAGCAAAGCAAAACAGATCTATGTGAAAACTGCTTCAAGCAGTGTAACAAAAGTAAAACCACTTAATTTGTACATATGTGGAGGATTTAATCCAAATTGAAATAGAACAAAAGATAAGTAAAGTGAGAAAGGTAGATAAGAGAACTTTAATGTGCACAAGTTCAAATGCTGTTTTGTTTTTTAAAATCAAAGCATAATTGATTCTTCTGGGGAAAGTTTTGGAGGAAAAAATAAAACTCATATATAATTATGGTTCACAGCAAATTGCATTTACTGCCTATTGAGCAAACTCAATTGGTTTGCTAAACCACAGTGTTTCCCACCTCTCTGTCAGTGAGAGATCCAACTCTCCCATCACTGGCTCTCTAAGAGGCAAATACTTAAGCACATTTTGGGTCTTCTGTGTGTTAGGTTTTTCAGGCAGTCACTCTCCTCTTTTTCAGTGGATCCCCATAGCTTTCATATTAAATTCAAATTTACAACCTTGGTGGGTCCAGGTTCTTCTCAACATTCTCTGGCTTCTCTCCCAGCATCCTCCACCCACCACACATACCCATCACTCTGGCCACACAGCACTCACACTTCCTGGGCATATGGTTCTATGCCTTGTGGGCTCACTCACTCATTCATCCTTTCAGTCATTCCATCATTCATCCCACGAAATATCTATGGGCACTATGCTTAGTGGTGGGGGTATAATAGGAAGACTGAAAGAAACCCTGTCCCTGCTCTCAGGGGGTTACATCCAAGTGGAGGAAATAGACACTAATTGAAGAATCCCACAGGAACTGTAAAATGACTGTTCTCATGGGTGATGCAGCCCCTGTAAAATACAGGGACTCCATGTGGTTGGAAAGTCGGGAATGCTTCTCTGAGGAAGTGAATGTGGCCCTAACACAGAAGAAAGAGCAGCAGTTGCCTGGGAGAAGGCAGAGCCCTGTGGGTTAGAAGGAAGGAGAGAAGGCAGATATAGCAGGTCCACAGAAGGAAGAAAGCACAGTGAGGCTGGCCTGCTCAAAGGGAGATAGACAGACCAGGTCCCCTGAAGTCCTGTGATATTTATCCCATTAGTAATCCATTCCAGTGGCTCTGCCTTTCCTCCAGACATTCCTGTCCTATCACCTTCATCTTTTGGGGCTCAGCTGAAGTGTCCCCTTCTCTGGGAAGACTTTGGCACCCCACCAACTCTGGAGGGTGTAGTGTCCTCCTTTCAGAACTCTGGCCTGTTGACCTGTGCATCCTCAGCTGCTTTTGCAGGCTCTGCCATGGAGGAATGGGTATGTGAGAAAGCTGGGTTAAGCATGATTGGAAGCTTTGTTCACTGAGCATGTAGAGAGGCACCTTGGTCGTGTGAATGCAACTTTCAGGGGGTCTCCCAGCGGGTGACCCTAACTTTTCCAGCACGAGTTCAGGGCCTCTTTCCCCCCAGAAGATCCCTCTCTTTTAATTCAAACCAACCCCAGCTTGATGGAATTTCAGATGGTAAGGAAACACTGGATATGATGTGGAAGCATGTGGTTTGTGCAGAAGAACTCAACCATGACTTACTCCACACTACGGGTGCCATCCCGATTCTCATCAGCTTTCCCAGCTTGGTGTTCTGATGATGAAGATTATTAAAAGGATCCTGGAGAGAGAGGCCGTTCCCTGTTGGGAATGTTCCAGTGAGCAAGTGGGGAACCAGGATGGAGAATCACAGCCACTAATTGGGGCATAGATGGAACAAATTCCTTCTTATTGCAGAAAGGTATTGTATTTCACATTGAGGGAAAGGAGAGATTTGCCTACAAATTAGGCTGGAAACTGTAGAGAAGAAACTGTTTGCTGGCCAAACTGGTATGCCAGGACTGTAATGAAATATGACATAAGGAGAAGGCGGTAGGTGCTCAAATAAGAAAGTGCATTTTCTTTAGTATTTCCTTTACTGTCCTTTTGAAGGCTTGAGTCCCTTCTGTTGCTGTGTTTCTTGGCACTTACCAAATATTCTTTTCGGTGATCATTAACTCCTTTGCTCAGCAGTTGCTCCCAAGAAGAAGCATCAAAAACTCTGAGAAATGTTCATTACTCATGGTTCTGCTGATGCCATAGAGAAGAGAGTGAAAGCTGCTTTACGTTTATTTCAGAATCATAATGTGAATGGAAAGGTTTTTTGAACATTATTTTTTGTTTGAAAACAAGGTTAGACACACAGCCCAGAGCCTCTGGTGCCACACCTGCCCAGCACTGATCCTCCCAGCAAACCCTTATTCCCACCCTGTATCTTCTCCATCCTGCCTGGCAACCCCTCCTCCCCAGAGTCATTGCTCTCCACCCGTGGGTGCCCCTGTGGCTTGTTCATTTGTTCTGGCTTGACTTGCCTCTCTGCCTTGCCCTCCCTTTGGATTTGCCTGTGCCTGGATTTTCCTGTCTCAGAATAACCCATTTGGGCTTAGGGGTTGGGCTTCAGAACTACCACTGCCCATCATCCCCAGACTCTTGGCCACAGTACTTCCTCTCCCATCAGTCCCAGTCAGTCCATGACAGTAAATGAAAATAATTACCTAAGGTCCTTTGTGTGTTGGCTTTAACATATACAACTTATAAAAAAGCTACACTTCTACACTCAAGGTATTCTTTATTGAAACACACACATACACAGTGGAAATACAGACAGATGTTAAAAGTATTGAACGGATTTGTGGTTTCTTTAGGGGTGAATTTGAATGAAGGGGATGCCTAAAGTCTGTTAAGACTTTGTTTTCCTTTGACCATTAAGGAAGAATTTCTTTGGTTTGTGACAAGGGAGCACTGCAACCTTTCAAGTGGGTGAGTGGTGGGCATTCTAACCCCTTCTAAAGCACTTGCATGACCCAATCTAACCAAACAAGGGCAGTGAATTAAGACATTTTGCATGGGGGATATCCCTTGCCTGAATCCTTAATCCCTGAAAGAGCCACTGGCATGGTGCTCAGTGAAGCATTCATTGTCTTACGGGGAATTTTTTTCTCTTCATCTGTTACTTCTGATTCAGTTGAACTGGTTTTATTTTTCTTAAGGCAAAGTACAAATACAGTCACTGATTTCACTAGAAAACAGTTTTATATAGTTTTTTTTTTTAAAGCTTAAAGAAAAGACTTGGAAAAAACTTTTAAAAATTGATTTTCTTTATAGAAAACTGCTAGATCTATTTTAGGGGACTGCATTTTGGGACTATTTCTCAGGAAAAATTGTAGTAATCAGCAGACAGATTTTGAAAGCTGGGGACTCATGAACAATATGAACACTTGTTTTGCATTTGAAGTTGGTAAAGTTAACTTTTTTTTTTTCAGGCTTGAAAAATATTGGGATAGGGATTAAGAGAGGAACCCTTTGTCAGGTAAATACCAAAATATATTTATTGTGACTTTTATGGTTTTTACCAGTATCTCCCAAGATCTTTGGGATAGTTTCCTCATGAAATAATAAAGGAATACTTGTAGTATTCCATTGGATATACTTTACAAGTTTAATTGCAGTGTTATGAGGAAAAATTATTTCTTTCCCTCTAGTAAAAACTGTGTTCATATAACTATCTCGGGAAATGTGGTTTGGAGGTCAATAAAAGACAGACTTCTTGCCTGTAGACTACCTTCTCTCCATGTAAACTGGAGTTTGTCACTTGGGCATGAGAGCCATTTTCCTACCCACCCTCCCCTACCCTCTGCCAGCCCCATCTCTAAGTCCTTTCTGAACTTGTGAAAACAGCTGCTGCCCCTAGTGTCACAGCTCCTTTCTTCAGGGTTCACAGTTGAGTTTACAGGAGTTGTGAGAATCACAGGCACTACATAGCCTTCTGATTTCCAGGTGCCTGGCCTCCCCACCTCAGAAGCTGCACAGACACCTTCCTCACCAGGCCCCTGAACGATGTAGGCCCACGAATGAAAGCCTGCAGGTTCCGGGCTCTCCCAAGCCCCCTGCCTTGCCCAGAAGTGCCTGTGTTTCAGTTGAGAGTTGGGTCAATTTTGGCTAAAGTGCTCTGCTGAAAAGGAGATTGAGACCCAACAGAGCATACAAGCTTTTGTTCTGTGATGTGTGGGGGTGGGGTGGGGGTGGGGGTGGGAGTAGAGTAGCTTAGGGTGGAAGATCTTGCTTGGACTCTGCAATGGGGCAGCCTGGGGTCTGGATAACCTCTCTGAGCCTCATTTTCCTTATCTGTGAAACGGAGATAATAATACTCACATGACTGTTGTGAGGATTAATAAGTGTAAAATACTTTACATACTTCCTGGCATATTAGGAATCACAAAAGAGAATTTCCAGACTTTTCTACTGACGCCTGTCAGATGCTTCCACTGTCAGCAGTATCTTAGATTGGTGGTGTTCCCTGAGGTGTGTGTTACTGTCCAGCGCAGGGTATGTTGGGTAAAACAGATCTAGTGTGTGTTTGTAGGAAACAGCTCAAAAAACAAACAAACAAAACCCAAAACCTACAAGGCACCATTTGAGAAACTCTGAGTTGATATAATGTATAAGTACATGGTATTTGTTTTTAGAGGATTGGCTATAAATAAAAGCTGAGGCAGGTCCTGGTCAGAATTCAAAACCTGTCAGGTGAAGGTAGGATGATCTGGCTCCACAGTTTGGCTAAATGATGACATCAAGAAAAGGTTCTGCAACTATAGGTTTATTCCCGTATGCTGGGTTACAGAGGACACAGTGGACTCCTCACACGCTCACTGTCATGTCAGAAACAGGGCACGGTATGTGCAGTTGACTGCTCTTCTCTACTGATGAATTTAGGGACCAGAACCAACTCTGAGAAAAAATGCAGAGTGGGTGACATTTTCCTTTGGTGTTCTTGGCCTCACCATTGCTACCTCCCTACTTTCAGTGACTCTCTCTTCTAAGGCATCAGATACTCAGTGTGCTTCCCTTTCCCTCCAGTAAATGCTGTGCTTGGAATTAGATGCTGTAACACATGTGAAGATTTCATACTGGTTTGTGGGAGCTGTGGCTTTTAGATGCCCTGCATACCTTTACTCCCACTCCATCCCAATCTGGTCATAGATCCTGCATCTGGATCACCCCCGCATCACCCCCAGGGGTGAGCACAGGACCTAGATCTGAACTCTCAGAGTACCCCACCCCCTTGGCGAGTGTCTCCAGCTGACAGTTGACATAATGAGCTTAAAGATCAAGCTGGGCCAATCAGAGACCTTCCCTGGGATGGTTGCAACTGGGACAGGCTGATGGAGAAGGTCTTTCTGTTTGGGGTTGGTGAAGTTGGAAACAATGGAAGCTTATCCTACTGTGTGGAGAAAGCCTGTATGCCCAAGATGGATCTAGGGCTGAACCAAACCAAAATGAAGGCTGGAGAAGGCCTGCCAGTATCAGGCCCTGGTTCTAGCCCCTCAAGGCCCCAGGACCAGCCTGTTTCATGCAGCTGTGGCCCTTCCTGTCTCAGAACTACCCAGTGTTTTTACAGTAACTCTTCCCATCCCTGTTTTGCTTTAATCAGTTTGCATTGTGTTTCTGTCACTCCTTTCTGGAAAACTCCTGTGTGCTTTGACTGACTCCCAGGTCTTCCTCCCTGCGGTGGGTTTCTTAAAGTCACTCTTAAGGATCCAATTATAGAAGAGTCTGTAAGGTGTTTTTCTTTAAACTATCCATATAACAAATGACACTGAGGAAGTATAAGTAGCAATTAAACTCATTGTAAAATTATTGGTCTCTATATCCTTTTTTTTTTGGTCTAAAATTCTCAAAGTATAGATATTAGTTAGCTGTAATAAAGATACTTTGTTTTTGAAAGAGCAAAGACAATGTAATTTAATTTTAGATCATTCCAGACTGAGTTTGAATCAACATGCTGATGACTGGAAATCTGCCAGAAATTAAAAGCTGATTATTGGGTCCAACTTTAGGTTATGACTCAAGTTAGGGTCACTGAGGGTATCCAAAAGGCCTGCACGATTATAACAACAACAACAACAACAACAACAACAACAGCTTGACATGTTGTTTTTACCTCTGAGCTACATGAGTTGTGGAAGGGTAATTTCTAAAGGCAAAGGACTCTGGGGAAGAAAGTCAGCTAAGAGAAGCCAAGCCTAGGATGGCAGTGATGCCAGAGGCCTGGTCAGGGGCATTGTCCAAGTGGAGTGTGTATCAGAGATAAGAGTTTGCATGTGTTCCATTAATTTGGAGCAGGGTAGAAGAAGTTTCATCTTCTATGATAATTCTTGACAGATAATGAATACTACTCAGAGAATTTATTCAGAAAGAGTCCAAGGCTGAATGTAGACTCACTGGGTCAGCCATGGCTATTTATTAGTGATGTCTGTCTCGGGCACAAGTGGATTCTGGTCATGCTGCGTGGATTAAGTATTTCCCCTCCCCAATTCAGATTCTCAGCAGCAGGGGGAGTAGAAACATTCCACCTCATTACGACAGAGCCATACTTGAAGAGCCCCCACTAGTTGTATGGAATTGGGCAGCAAGAAATTCATATCAGCCTACATGCAGAACTCAGAGGGGTAGTCAGCAGAGCTATGGAAATCAGTATATTGCTGGACGTTGACACATATTGGGTTTAGATAACGCTCCCTATAGAGGATAGAACATTTTAAAAATTCTAATGGAGACTGGTGAGAAAAAACTATAAAATGAGGTAAAGGGAACAGTATCTTAAAGACTAAAAAAACTACTGCAAATTCTACAAGAAATTTTTAGAAAGGTGAAAGGGTTCCAGCAAACCCTATGGTTTGTTAAAAACAAACAAGACAAAAAACAAAACATGGTGTCTGAAATAAAACAACACTCAAAGGAGAGATCAGGCTGAGATAAAGAGACAATGGAATAAGATGAGATTTACTTATTCTATTTTCTACAGGTTTATTTTGTTCTCTTTCTTCCTTCTTTTAGCTGAATGGTTAGTTCTTTAGTTTTCAGTATGTCTTATTTTCTAGTACATGTAGTTAAGATGATAAAATTTTCTCTGAGTACCAATTTGGCTGCATCCCATAATTTTTGATATGCCACATTGAAAATAGTCTGAGGTTTGAGGTTTGATTTCCTCTTGTATCCAAAGTTATTTAAAAGGTACTAAAATCTAAGAGAAGGGAATTTTGTTGTTATCTTTTCACTGTTACTTTCTCATTTTATTATATTGTGATTAGAGAGTAAATGATATGATTTTTACTTTTTAGAATTTATGGGTTTTTTTTTCTCTTGAGGACCATTACATCATCATTTTTTGGTAAATATTCTGTAGATTCTTACTTATGATTGTCCTCCATGATCTGTTGATTAGCCTAAAGTTTTTCACTATAACATTGGATTTGGTAATATCTCCTTATTCTAACCATTTTTACTGTATATATTACTATTTAGGTGCATAAAGATTCCTTAAAAGGCTTCTACCTTTTGTAAATGCATTCTTCCTTTGTCATGTTTAATATTTTAATTTTTTCATTGAAGTATAGTTAACATATAGTGTTATATTAGTTTCCGGTGTACAATACAGTGATTCAATAATTTTATACATTACTCAGTGCTCATCATGATAAGTGTACTCTTAATACCCTTTATCTATTTCATACCCCTCTCCTACTTCCCCTCTGGCAACCACCAGTTTGTTCTCTATATTTAGGAGTTTGTGGGTTTTTTTTGTCTGTCTCTTTTCTTTGTTTCTTCATTTGTTTCTTAAATTCCACACAGAAGTGAAATCATATGGTATTTGTCTTTGTCTGTCTGACTTATTCTACTTGGCATTATACCTCTAGGTCTATCCATGTCATTGAAAATGGCAAGATCTCATTTTTTTTTTTTTATGGCTGAGCATATACACAAGTGTATGTGTATCTTCTTTATCCATTCATCTATTGATGGATACTTGGGTTGTTTCTATATCTTGGCTGTTGTAAATGCTACAGTAGGCAGAGGAGTGCATGTATCTTTTTTAATTAGTGTTTTCATTTTGTTTGGGTAAATACCGTGTAGTGGATTTCTGGATCATATGATAATTCTGTTTTTAATTTTTTTGAGGAACTTTCATAATATTATCTGATATCACTCAATAATATTTTCATTTTGAGTATATTTTTGAAAGACCAATATTTTACATCTAGTTCTTTTTTGAAAGCATTTATCTGATATTTTATTGTTCATCTCATTATTTTTAATCCTTCTGAATAATTTTGTTTCAGTTTATCTCTTTTAAACATCAACATATATTTTTAAAAATTATTTTTGCCCAGTCTGTGTCTCTTTCAGTAGATGATTTTTTTTTGTTCTGAAATTGCTTTTTTTAAATTTAATATTGTATCAGGGAGCACTTTCTATATCAATATTATAGAACTTACTCATTTTTGTATAGGTACATAGCACTCCATTGTGTGGACATACTGGAGTTTATTAAACTAGTCCACTGTTAATGTCCATGCTCTTTTTGTAGGTAAACTTTTTTTTCTTTTTTTAGTTTTCAGTAGATGATTTTTCTATTCAGTTTTTCTATTATGGAAAATTTCAAGCACATGCAAAGGAGGAAAACAATGACTCACTTTCAAAACAATCAATTCTAACTAATTTGGATTATTTTGAAGCAAGATATTTTTTAAAGTTTGGAAGAACTGACAGCAGGGATTTTTTTTTCAGTGTTTATTTTTGAGAGAGAGCCTGTGAGTGGGGGAGGGGCAGAGAAAAAGGGAGACAGAGGGTCTGAAGTGGTCTCTGCACTGACAACAGTGAGCCTGATGCAGGGCTCAAATTTACAAACCGTGAGATTATGACCTGAGCCAAAGTTACACGCTCAAATGACTGAGCCAACCAGGCACCCCTGACAGCAGGGATTTTTATTGCAGATGAGAATCACCCAGGAGAAGGAAAAAGAATTTTCATGTTTACCTATGACTTTTTCTAATTTATTTATTTATTACTTTTCCTCATAGCCCATATTTTCTTCTTTTCTTGGATTTGTGTTTTGAATTTCTTTTTATTTTTCTAGAAGACATCTTTTAATGATTATTATATAAAGTGTTCTTGATTGATAAACTTTCAGTAAATAATATTTTCCCTGTCAATAGAATTCCAGTTCAAAATAATTCTTTCCTCTGAAATTTGGAGTTATTGCCTTTTGTCTTCTTGCATCTGGGGTTACTACTTCTTCCATTGCAGGTAAATGATTTTTTTTCTTTCTTGTTTTGGACCATCCAATATATTTTTTTAAATAAATACTTTAAATTTTATTTTAATTTTTTAAATTTTTATTTATTTTTTTAATATACATCCAAGTTAGTTAGTGTATCGTGCAACAGTAATATCAGGAGTAGATTCCTTAATGGTCCTTACCAATTTAGCGCATCCCCCCTCCCACAACCCCTCCAGTAACCCTGTGTTTGTTCTCCATATTTAAGAGTCTCTTATGTTTTTGTCCCCTCCCTGTTTCGTATTATTTTTGCTTCCCTTCCCTTATGTTCATCTGTTTTGTCTCTTAAAGTCTTCATATGAGTAAAGTCATATGATATGTGCCTTTCTCTGACTAAATTCGCTTAGCATAATACCCTTTAGTTCTATCCACGTAGTTGCAAATGGCAAGATTTCATTCTTTTTGATTGCTGAGTACTTCTCCATTATATATATATATATATATATATATATATATGTATGTGTGTGTATATATGTGTGTATATATACACACACATACACACATACACATACATACATATCACATCTTCTTTATCCATTCATCCATTGATGGACATTTGGGTTCTTTCCATACTTTGCCTATTTCGATAGTGCTGCTATAAACATTGGGGTGCATGTGCCCCTTCAAAACAGCACACCTGTATCCCTTGGATAAATACCTAGTAGTGCAATTGCTGGGTTGTAAGGGGTTCTATTTCTAATTTTTTGAGGAACCTCCATACTGTTTTCCAGAGTGGCTGCACTAGTTTGCATTCCCACCAGCAGTGTAAAAGAGATCCTCTTTCTCTACATCCTCGCTAACATCTGTTGTTGCCAGAGATGTTAATGTTAGCCATTCTGACAGGTGTCTCATTGTGGTTTTGATTTGTATTTCCCTGATGATGAGTGATGTTGAGCATTTTTTCATGTGTCGGTTGGCCATCTGGATGTCTTCTTTGGAGAAGTGTCTATTCATGTCTTTTGTCCATTGCTTCACTGGATTTTTTGGTTTTGGGGTGTTGAACTGGATAAGTTCTTTATAGATTTTGGATACTAACCCTTTATCTGATATGTTGTTTGCAAATATCTTCTCCTATTCCGCCGGTTGCCTTTTAGTTTTGCTGATTATTTCCTTCGCTGTGCAGAAGCTTTTTATTTTGATGAGGTCCCAATACTTCATTTTTGCATTTGTTTCCTTTGCCTCTGGCGACGTCTTGAGAAAGAAGTTGCTGTGGCCAAGGTCAGAAAGATTTTTGCCTCCTTTCTCCTCGAGGATTTTGATGGCTTCCTGTCTTATATTTAGGTCTTTCATCCATCTTGAGTTTATTTTTGTGTATGGTGCAAGAAAGTGGTCCAAGTTCATTCTGCATGTCGCTGTCGAGTTTTCCCAGCACCACTTGCTGAAGAGACTGTCTTTATTCCATTGAATATTATTTACTGCTGTGTCAAAGATTAGTTGGCCATAGGTTTGTGGGTCCATTTCTGGGTTCTGTATTCTGTTCCATTGATATGAATGTCTGTTTTTGTGCCAGTCCCATACTGTCTTGATGATTACAGCTTTGTAATACAGCTTGAAGCCAGGATTGTGATAATTCCTGCTTTGGTTTTCTTTTTCAAGGTTGCTTTGGCTATTTGGGGTCTTTTCTGGTTCCATACAAATTTTAGGATTGTTTGTTCAGGCTGTGTGAAGAATGCTGGTGTTATTTTCATAGGTATTGCATTGAATATGTAGATTGCCGTGAGAAGTATTGACATTTTAACAGTCTTTGTTCTTCCTATCCAGGAGCATGGACTCTTTTTCCACTCTTTTTGTGTGTGTCTTCTTCAGTGACTTTCATAAGCTTTCTATAGTTTTCAGTATATAGATTTTTCACCTCTTTGGTTAGGTTTATTCCTAGGTATTTTATGGGTTTTGGTGTACTTGTAAATGGGATCAATTTCTTGATTTCTCTTTCTGTTGCTTCATTTTTAGTGTATAGGAATGCAACCGATTTCTGTGCATTGATTTTACATCCTTCGACTTTGCTGAATTCATGGATCAGTTCTAGCAGTTTTTTGGTAGATTCTTTTGGGTTTTCCGTATAGAGTATCATGTCATCTGCGAAAAGTGAAAATTTGACCTCCTCATGGCTGATTTGGATGCCTTTTATTTCTTTGTGTTGTCTGATTGCTGAGGCTAAGACTTCCAATACAGTGTTGAATAACAGTGGTGAGAGTGGACATCCCTGTCTTCCTGACCTTAGGGGGAAAGCTCTCAGTTTTTCCCCATTGAGGATGGTTTTAGCCTTTGGTCTTTCATATATGGCTTTTATGATCTCAAGGTATGCTCCTTCTATCCCCACTTTCTTGAGGGTTTTTATCAAGAAAGGATGTTTTATTTTGTCAAATGCTTTCTCTGCATCTATTGAGAAGATCATATGGTTCTTGTCCTTTCTTTTATTGATGTGATGAATCACACTGATTGTTTTACAGATATTGAACCAGCCCTGCATCCCATGTATAAATCCCACTTGGTTGTGGTGAATAATTTTTTTAATGTATTGTTGGATCCGGTTGGCTAATATCTTGTTGAGCATCCATGTTCATCAGGGAAATTGGTCTATAGTTCTCCTTTTTAGTGGGGTCTTTGTCTGGTTTTGGAATCAAGGTAATACTGGCTTCATAGAAAGAGTTTGGAAGTTTTCCTTCCATTTCTATATTTTGGAACAGCTTCAAGAGAATAGGTGTTAACTCTTCCTTAAATGTTTGATAGTATTCCCCCTGGAAAGTCATCTGGCCCTGAACTCCTAGTTTTTGGGGAGATTTTTGATTACTAATTCAATTTCTTTACTGGTTATGGGTCTGTTCAAATTTTCTATTTCTTCCTGTTTCAGTTTTGGTAGTTCATATGTTTCTAGGATTTGTCCATTTTTCCAGATTGCCCATTTTATTGGCGTATAATTGCTCATAATATTCTCTTATTATTGTTGTTTTTTCTGCTGTGTTGGTTGTCATCTCTCCTCTTTCATTCTTTATTTATTTGGATCCTTTTTTTTTTTCCTCAAGCTGGCTAGAGGTTTATCAATTTAGTTAATTCTTTCAGAGAACCAGCTTCTGTTTTCATTGATCTATTCTACTGTTTTGTTTTTGTTTTTGTTTTGATAGCATTGATTTCTGCTCTAATTTTTATTTCCTGTCTTCTACTGGTTTTAGGTTTTATTTGCTGTTCTTTTTCCAGCTCATTAAGGTTTAAGGTTAGGTTGTGTATCTGAGACCTTTCTTTCTTCTTTAGAAAGGCCTGGGTTGCTACATACTTCCCTCTTATGACCATCTTTGCTGCATCCCACTGATTTTGCGTGGTGGTATTATCATTTTAATTGGCTTCCATGTACTTTTTAATTTTCTCTTTAACTTCTTGGTTAGCCCATTCATTCTTTGGTAGGATGTTCTTTAGCCTCCAAGTATTTGTTATCTTTCTAAATTTTTTCTTGTGGTTGATTTTGAGTTTCATAGCATTGTGGTCTGAAAATATGCACAGTATGATCTCGATCTTTTTGTACTTGTTGAGGGCTGATTTGTGTCCCAGTATGTGATCTATTCTGGAGAACATTCCATGTGCACTAGAGAAAAATGTACATTCCACTGCTTTAGAATGAAATGTTCTGAATATATCTGTTAAGTCCATCTGGTGCAGTGTCATTCAAAGCCATTGTTTCCTTGTTGATTTTCTGTTTAGATGAACTGTCCATTGTTGTAAGAGGGGTGTTGAAGTCCCCTACTATTATGGCATTTTGTTCGATGACTTTCTTTATGTTGATGATTAATTGAGTTATATATTTGGGTGCCTCCACATTTGAAGCATAAATGTTTACACTTGTTAGGTATTTTTGGTGGATAGACCCCCTAATTATGATACAATGCCCTTCTTCATCTCTTGTTAGAGTCTTTATTTTAAGGTGTAGATTGTTCTGATATAAGTATGGCTACTCTGGCTTTCTTTTGTTGGCCATTAGCATGATAGATGGCTCTCTATCCCCTTGCTTTCAATATGAAGGTATCTTTAGGTCTAAAGTAGGTTTCTTGTAAACAGCATATAGAGGAATCTTGTTTTCTTACCAATTCAGTTACCCTGTATCTTTTGATTGGAGCATTTAGTCCGTTGACGTTTAGAGTGAGTTCTGAAAGATATGAGTTTATTGCCATTATGTTGCCTGTAGAGTTGGAGTTTCTGGTGGTGTTCTCTGGTCCTTTCTACTCTTTGTTGCTTTTTCCCCCATCTTTTCTCCCCTCAGAGTGTCCCCCTTAAAATTTCTTGCAGGGCTGGTTTAGTGGTCGCGAACCCTTTAATTTTTGTTTTTCTGGGAAACTCTTAATCTCTCCTATTTTGAATGACAGCCTTGCTGGGTAAAGAATTCTTGGCTGCATATTTTTCAGATTCAGCACATTGAATATATCCTGCCACTCCTTTCTGGCCTGCCAAGTTTCTGTGGATAGATCTGCTGCAAACCTGATCTGTCTTCTCTTGTAGGTTAAGACTTTTTTTCCCTTGCTGCTTTCATGACTCTTTCCTTGCCTGAGTATTTTGTGAATTTGACTATAATATGCCTTGTTGATGGTAGGTTTTGGTTTAATCTAATGGGAGTCCTCTGTGCTTCCTGGATTTTGATGTCTGTGTCTTTCCCCAGGTTAGGAAATTTTCCTGCTATGATTTGCTCACATAACACGTCTACCCCTTTTTCTCTCTCTTCCTCTTCTGGGACCCCTTTGGTTCTGATGTTGTTCCTTTTTAATGAGTCACTGATTTCTCTAATTCTTAAATCATGCTCTTTTGCCTTAGTCTCCCTCTTTTTTTCTGCTTCATTATTTTCCATAAGTTTTTCCTCTGTATTGCTGATTCTCTGTTCTGCCTCACCCATCCTTGCTGCTGTGGCAACCATCAAGATTGCAGCTCAGTTATCACATTTTTTATTTCATCCTGACTAGCTTTTACTTCTTTTATCTTCGCAGAGAGGGATTCTAATCCCTCCAGCAAGTACTCTTATTATCATGATTCTACATTCTGGTTCAGACATCTTGCTTGTATCTGTGTTAATTAAGTCCCTGGCTGTCGTTTCTTCCTGCTCTTTCTTTTGGGGTGAATTCCTTCATTTCATCATTTTGAAGGAAGAAAAGGAATTGATAAGGTAAAAAAAAATATTAAAAAATTAAAAACAACACACACACACAAATCAAATAAGTGATGCTAGATTATAGGTGTGTTTTGATCTGGTTATTGAAAAGAACTTGATAACTTAGAGAAAAAAGGGGAAAAAAACAAAAGGAAAATGTTTGAAATTTTGAAAAAATGAATACAATGAAATAGAATAAAATGAAATGATGAAAATAAAATAGAATTTGAAAATTTTACAAAAAAATAAAAATATTTTTAATAAAAATTGGAAAGAAAAATAATCTTTTTCCCTTTCTGTATTCAAGATAAAGGAAAGAAACAAAAAAGAAAAAGAAAACAAAAAGAAAATTGAATAGATGGACCAGTGAACAGCCTGAAATACGATTGAAATGACATCCGTTTCCCCTAGAAGTCAAACTATGAAGCACTTTATAGTCCATAAACTAAGCAGGTGAAGAGATTTGCTGTGTTCCTGAAGAGTGAGGTTGGCCCAGTTGGGTGGGGCTTAGTGTAAGGGCTCTGTTCTCCACTAGATGGCGCTGCTTAGCTTACTGGGGTGCATTGTTGTGGCGCTTGTAGGTGTGAATGCGCATGCGCGGGAGGAGGGAAAATGGTGTCTCCCAGATACCCAGTCTCTTGTACGGCAACTCTGTGCTCTCCATGACCAGCAATCGCGCACCCGTCCTTTGTCTCCAGCTTCCGTCTGCTCCTTGCTTTTACATTGTCTGTGACCAAGCTCTCATGTTGCCAGTCGGCACCTCCCTCCTGAGTTGTATCTCAGATGTGGCTCTGTTGCCCGACCCCCTCACTTCTGAGGGACTGTGGATTTGACCCATTCAGGTCCTCTGGGGGAGGATCACTCCAAGCAGTGGCCAGGTGCCGGCCACCCCCAGGAATGTTCGCAGGACTGTGCTGCTGCTGCCCAGAGACTGCGGCTGGGCGCCAGTCCACCCAGAAAAAGTTCACACAGTTGTGTACAGCAGCGTTTCAGAGATTATGGAAAATCACAACACACGTCTGGCACCAGGCTTTACCCTTAACGACGTTGATCAGCACCAGTGAATGTGGTTGTTCTCTGGAGTCTGCTGGGACCAGGTGGCTGAACAGCCGCTACCGAATGTCCTAGCAGTGGAACCAATTCTCCCCATGTGGCCCGAGAACCTCCCGAACCCCAGTCTGCTCCTGGGGATTCGCCCTTTCTACCAGAGCACCACCAGGTATTGAGCTGTGGAGTTTTAGACTCTGCACTCCCCCTGTTTATAGAGTCTTAATGGAATTTAAACCCTCTCCTTTCTCCTTTCTCCCTTTTTAGTTCAGTCCCTGTGGCTGTTTCCACTTTTCTACTTTCTCTCCAGATGCTTTTGGGTCGGGGGGGAGTGCTTTTCCCAAACATCCCCCCCATCTCTGTCCTCTCTCTGCAAGCAAAAACAGCTCCCTGCCCTCTGCAGCTTCTGTCTCCCCCAGTTCACCTCTGCGCCGCGTACCCGCTGAGTTCTGTGGTTCAGGTTGTGCAGATTGTTGTGTTAATCCTCAAATCAGTTTTCTAGGTATGCAGGATGGTTTAGTGTTGATCTGACTGCATTTCATGGACGCAAGATACAAAAAAATACCTTCCATGCTGTTCCTCCATCTTGGCTCCTCCTCTGGGACATCCAGTATGTTTATAAGTAAAGTTGTTTGCAGTGTATTAAGGCAACAGAAAGGTGTTCTCTAGAGCTCAGAAATTTTTAGTACCCATGTATCTGATTTTAAATATTTACTTCAAGATGTGCTTTAGCCAGTTGAGACATGAATTAGTCAACAATTCAGGGGATTCATGATGTATTGATTCCTCCACTCACTGAATTTTGATCCCCCTCCCCCAAATTATGCCTTTGCATGGATTATTTGTTGTCAGATAGATTCTGCTCTTGCAGGGAGAAGTTGGTCCCGTGGTGTCTCAAGCAAACATTTTCCTTCTACCTTTGTTTCTTTTCCCACTTGGGAGGAATGTGTTTTTCAAGCTCTGTCCTTCACCCTTGAAATTCAGAAGCAACTTCTTTCCTCTCTTAATGATTGCTTAAAGCAATAATGGTGCCATTCTGTTCTAGCAGTAGCTAACACTGGCTAAATATTTTGCCGAAAGAGAGATGGAGAGAGACAAAAATCCCCTGCCATTAGCTCTTTCTAGCAGAGTTTCCCTCTTCCCGCTTATTGCTTTAGAAGTACTTCATTATTTTCCTTCCACTTCCTTCTAGTTTGAAGTAACTTAATGCCTCTTCTGTCTCATTTTTCTTGAAGAATTTGTAGTATTTTCAGTTGACCAAAGCTAAAAACTATTTGAGAACAATGGAAGGGCTAAAGTTGTATTTTTAGTTTTTGGTACTGAGAATGTGAATAATTAAAAAAAAACACAATCTGAATTTGTTTTTAATGAGATAGATACAGTTTCGACTTTGTCCCTAGCAGAATACCAGGAGACAGAACCATGAGCCACAAAATAAGGCCTCAAGCCGAGAATAACAACGATTTTGTTATGTTGTCCACTCCATCCTCAGTGCTGCCCATTCCAGGATCTCTTCTGCTATTTTCATAACACTGGAAATGATTTCACATCTGCAAGTAATTAGTTGCAAAATAATCTATCTTGGGACTGTGGGCTAGAGAAGGGTTGAGAAATAGGAGTTCCAACTGTGGTATAACAATGTGTAAATCATGTATTCCTTCTGCTTTTGTCTACATATACAGATGTAAATATATTACATAGATATAGTCTGGTCTTGCAAAATTATGAACATGGCCCTTTGAGAAGCTCATCATTGACAAGAACAACACCAACCACCATACCTTACAGGTGTATATTATCTCTTATTTTACAAAGCTCTCTCTCTCAACATTCTTAATTCTTTTCCACAGCAACCCTGAGAAATAGGAGAGGGTAAGATTTCCATCTGATACATGAGGAACTGGTGGCTGTTAAGCTAAGTAGTCAATAGGTGACATGATTTTGCCAACATGTTATTAACAATTTATTACTCTAGAAACACATGTAAAGAGAAGTAAAACAAATTGTACCATCATGGCTTGATGAATTATCACAAAGAGAATACTCATGTAATGAGTTCCCAGATCAAGAAGCACTATCAGTACCTCCATACCCCTTCCAGTCACTCATTCACAAAGGTAACTACTAGTCTGACTCATAGGTAGGTGACAGGCTTATTTGGATTAATTTTGTATGGCATGTGAATCAGGACCTTGCAAACCATGGATGCATTATATATGTGTACTTGATATATTTAGAAATATGTCTTTACACGATGAAATGCAATGCACATGAGGAAATAATAAAGGAATGAGGATGATCCAACCTGAAGAAGTTTCATCTGAGTTGGAACTTCATAGCTCCAATGTATGAGGGATGAAAGTCCAGAAAAGTACAAGAAGCTTTCTCCATTTCTATCAAGAACTTAGAAAAACTCAGTTTACATAGAAAGAGAAAAATATCTTTCTTTCATTCTTAGAACTTTGTGGACAAGGAGGAATCCATTTCCTACGTATATTTAAAAATTGTAGGCTATACGTGCTAACTCCAAGTGACTTTGGTTCTATCTTAACTAGACGCAAGGAATGGACAAAGTAATTTTTCAGAAGGGTTCCTTTCCTTCCTGATATTTGGCTGAGCATTTCTATCAACATCCATGGGAGGATCAGCACTATGTTCTTTTAAAGGAAATGATGTTTTGCTGGAAAAGGGAGGGAGTGTCTAATTTGCCTCTCTCCTTTGGAGGTAGGAGAGTCTCCAGAGATGAGGTTTTTGCTTGTGAATGTGCTACATCTCCTTCAGAAGGGCAGAGCCAACGACTGACAGTAATTGCTCCAGCTGGTATCCTTCATCAGATGAATTTTGGAAGCTTCCCCTCCCATGTCCTCACCACTATTCTCTCATTTTTCTCTGCTGTCTGGAGAATTAGAAGCCAACGGGCAACCAGTGACTTGTTTGAATTGGTTTAGGGCTCACACACAGGAATACAGACTAAGACTGAACCCAGGTTCTGTGCTGCCTTGAAATGGAATCCTAGACTTTGTTTAGCAAGGGCTTTGTTGACGTGGCCTCCATTAGAAAAGATTTGCTTTCTCTTTGGAGTCTGTGTGTGTCCCTCTCCTTCACCCCCAGACCCACTGAGCTCAGAGCAGAGGAATGTTTACATGAAAAGAGACTGCCAAGGTTTTAAATTGCATCCATTAGGAAACGAATTATCCTCTTAATCGTTTTTTGTTTCATTCCTGAAAAGATTAAAATGCTTTTAATTTAATAAAGTTTTGAAAAATAGGTAAGTTTATAATTTTACAAAAATGTGTTCAGAGATGTAAGAATACCCAGGGAACTCTAGAGGATATTGAAAATGACCTATTTAGGTCTCACTCATCTGTTATTTCTATAGTACAAGGATATTGCCTAATTTTGATCTCTGTTCTCCTAGAAGCTCTTGGGCTATTTTTTTCCCTATCAAATCAATTAAGTCAGAGTGTTCATCAGAATTAAAAAAAAAACCCACAACAACTGGCATTTCTGCCCCTCAAAATGTTGATACTATTCTCTAGATAGCCATACTTGCTTAGAGAGAAATGCTATTTTTTATTCACATTCTCATTTTTATCCTGCAGATATGTGAAAATATAGACCATATTTCTGCAGTGTGGCATTACAAGGTAAGTTCTGAAATGGATGAACATAAGGATAAGGACATATGTATTACTCTGATTTGATTATGAATAAATATTGTAAATTTGCTCAAGTTCGGAAAGAAGAATAGCAGGTCCTGGTGTTGGTGCTAACCTAATTTCTTTGTCCACAGATTTCTGGGTATGGCAGATTATTACTAATCTGAAAACAGAGAGCTTGTAGAAAAGCAAATGCTCACACACAATAATCACTTTGACCAAATAGTACAAACAATTTTTCAATAAGCCATTGTTTAATCGCCAGGAAGTAATGGTCATTTATCTCCAAAGAAAAATTTTTAGAATGCAAACCTCTCTTGTTATTACAAGATGGTACCAATGGAATATTTGTGTCCCCCAAATTCATATGTTGAAATTCTAACTCCCAAAGGTGATGGTGTTAGGTGGGTCCCTGGGTAGGGGATTAGGTCATGAGTGTACAGCCCTCGTGAATGGAATTAGTATCTGAGAAACTCCCTTGCCCCTTCCATCACGTGAAGATACAGCTAGAAGGTGCCATCTATAACCAGGAAGCAAGCTGTGACCAGACACTGAGTTTGCTGGTGCCTTGATCTTGGCCTTCCATGCTGCAGAATGGAGAGAAAGAAATGTTTGGTATTTATAAGCCACCCAGTCTGTGGTGTTCTGTTGTAGCAGCCCAGATGGACTAAGACACAAGGTGTATGCATAAATGTAGTGAATTACATTTGATAAGCGCTTATGTCAACCCTTCTCTGAATAACAGGAAATAGTATCTGGACACCTTGTTATAGCTTAGACTATTCATACTGTCCTGCATCTCTGAAGAGGAAAAGGAAGATTTAAACTTTACAAAATTCATAAGCATTTGAATGATAAGAGCTAATTATTTAACTGAAATTTTGAAAAAGCATACAAAAGAAAGTAACAAAAGTTTCTTAGCCTGATGACTATTGCCTTAAAAAAAAAACCCACTTTTTATTGAGGCGTGATTCAGACAGAAAAGTTAAATTGTATGTTTACAGCTCTATGAATTTTCACAAAATGAACACCCCTGTGTAACCAACATCAAGAAAGGAAACATTGCCAACCCCTCAGAAATCTCCCCCAGAAGTGCCCCTGCCTCCTGCCTGGTCCCTTCTCCATCCCACCTCCTCAGGTCATTGTTAGCATGGTTTCTCTGCTAGTTTTGTCTGTTTTTCTTTTTTCCATATTTTTTTTATTTTGAAAAATGTCAAACCCACAAGAAAGCTGAAAGAATGGTACAATAAACATTCATATTTCCATTACCCAGATTTCCTTATTGTTAACATTTTGCCATTTTTTAAAATTTCTGTGAACCATTCTAAAGTTGAAAACATCATGTTTCACCCCTAAATACTTTACCAGATATTACCTCCAAATAAAGACAATTCTCCTGTTTAACTTCAATACCGTTTTTACACTAAAAATTAAACATTGATGAAGTAATTTGAACTAATGTATCCAAATTTCCCCAGTTGTTCCAATTATTTTATAGATTTTTTAAAAATCCATGATATGTATTATATTTTAATTGAGTTATCTCTTTAGGTATCCTTTAATCTGGAATGGTCCTTTTGCTCTTTAAATGATATTGGCATTTTTCAAATGTCCAGGTTGGTTGTTTTGTAAAATGGCCTTCAGTTTGAATTTGTCTGATTGATTCCTAATGATTCTATTCAGATTAAATATTTTTGGCAAAAACATCACTACTGACATGACTTCCTCTTTGATACATCTGTCAGGAGTCACATATCAGTTATCACATTACTGATGATGCTAAATTGGAAAAATTTGGTTAAGAAGGTATCTGCCAGATTCCTTCACCGTGAAGATATTTTTTACCTTTATAATTCATAAATAATATGTAGGATAATATTTTGAGACTATGTGAATGCCCTGTTCCTCTCAGAATTTTTACTTAATGGTTTTAGCATCCACTGATGATCTTTGCCTGAATTAATTATTACATTAATGGTTGCAAAATGGTGGTATTAAAAATTATATTATTCCTTCTACATCGATTCCTGCTACATCATTAGCATTCTTCTGTAAGGAATCTTTCAGTCCCCCTCTGAAAAAAAAATATTTATTTTTATTTACTTATCATTTATTTTGATGCCTCCAAATCAAGGGCATCATTGATAGTCCCTTCAAATAAGCCCATGAGTCCTTTTGATGTTCCAGAAGTTTCTGAGCACATTTTTCCTTCTGGCATGAGACACTTTTCCATTTATTTAAAAATAATTTTGCATAATTTAAGAGGATTTTAAATTTGTTCTCATAAAGCTTTTGCACATTACTTTTTAAGTTTATTCCAAAGTATATTATTGTTTTCCTCCACTATTATGCCTTCTGTGTGTGTATATATGTGTATATATATCAATAGTATATATTCTGTCAATTTTTTGTATGTTAATTTTATGACTACCTATTTCATTGATTTCTTGGTTGAATTAGTCATTGATTTATTTGGACTTTCCACATATATTCTACTATCTGAAAATTAAGATTGTTTTGTATCCTTTCTAATTCTTAAGTTCTGTCTTTCTTTTTTCTAATTGCATCAATGAATACCTCTAACACAATGATGAATAGATGTTTTTCACATTGGTGAATATGCCTCTAGTGTTCCCCATGAGATACTGTCTTCAGAACTGAAGTATGTATATTATGTATTTGTGAATTGGTATATATTATGTATGTGCGTGTGTGTGTGTGTTTGAGTGTGGTGTGTGTAAAATCATATAAGAAAGTATCCTTCAATTCCTACTAATGTGGGCATTTTCATCAGGAATGGGTTAGATTTCTTCAAACACCTTTCTATATCTTAAAAAAAGTTATAAAAGTTTCTTGTTAATAGTAATATGGTCAATTAATAGATATCCCACTTCAGATTTAAGGACAGAGATAGTCTCCAAGTGAAGACGTGGAAAAAGATATCCCATGCAAGTGGAAACCAAAAGAAAGTGGAGGTAGCTATACTTATATCAGACAAAATAGACTTTAACCCAAAAATAATAACAAAAGACAAGGGCCATCATTAAATAATGATAAAGGAATCAATCCATCAGAAAGATATAACAATTGTAACTATATGTGCACCCAACATTGAAGCACCTAAATATAGTAAGCAAATACTAATAGATATGAAAGGAGAAATAGACAACCATACAATAATAGTAGGGACTTCAATATCCCACTTGCAACATTGGATAGATTATTAAGACAAAAATCAATAAAGAAACAGTGGATTTGAACCATACATTAGACGAAATGGAGATAATGGACATCTATAGAACAGTCTATCCAACAGCTACAGAATACACACTCATCTCAAGTACACACGGGACATTTTAAAGAATAGATAAGTGATAAGATACAATACAAGTCTTAGCAAATTTAAGAAGATTGAAATCATTCCAAATATTTTTTCTAACCACAGTAGTATGAAACTAGAAATTAATAACATGAGGAAAGTTGGAAAATCTACAAATATATATGACACTAAACAGTACACTCCTGAGTAACCAATGGGTCAAAACAGAAATTAAAATGAAACGAAAATACATCCCAAATAAAAATAGAAACACAAAATCTATGGGACATTGCAAAAGCAGTTCTAAGAGGAAACTTTATAGTGATTAATGTACATACTAAAAAAATGAGAAAGTTTGCAAATAAACAACATAAGTTTACAGTTCAGTGAAGTAGAAAAAGAAGGGCAAATTCAGAACAAAGTTAGCAGAGGGAAGGAAATAATAAATATCAGAGTGGAAATAATGAAATAGAGAATGTACAAAAAGCAATCAAAAAGATCGATGAAACTAAGAGCTATTTTTTCAAAAAGATAAAATTGACAAGTCTTTAGTGAAACTAGGGGGAAAAAAGACAACTCAAGTAAATAAAATCAGAAATAAAAGAGGAAAAACAATAACTGACACTACAGAAATACATAGGCTCATAAGAGACTACTATGAGCAACTATATGCCAATAAATTAGAAAACCTAGAAGAAATGGATAACTTACTAGAATCATACAACCTACCAAGATTGAACCAGGAAGAAATAACAAGTTGGGACAGACCAATAATGAGTAAGGAGATTGAATCAGTAATAATTAAAAAAACCCTCCTAATGCGGAAAACCCCAGGACCAGATGGCTTCACAGGCGAATTCAACCAAAATTTTAAAGAAGAATTAATGCCAATCCATCTCAAACTCTTCCAAAAAATTAATGAGGAGGGAAGACTTCCAAACTCCTTCTATTAGGCCCTCATTATAGATACCAAAGCCAGATAAGGACATTACAAGAAAACTATAGACCAATACCCCTGATGAACAAAGTCAATGTAAAAATTCTCAACAAATTGTTAGGAAACCAAATTTAAGAATTCATTAAAAGGATACACACCATGACCAAGTGGAATTTATCCCTGGGATGCAAGTATGATTCAATATACACAAAATAAAAGAAAGATAAAAGTCATATGATTATTTCAATAGTTACAGAAAAAGCATTTGACAAAATACATCTCTTCATGATAAAAACCCTCAACAGATTGGATATAAGAGGAACATACTTCAACATAATAAAGGCCACATGTGACGAACCCACAGCTAACATTATACTCAATGTAGAAAAATTGAAAGTCCTCCAATACCAGGAAAAAGACAAGGGTGACCACTGTCTCCACTCCTATTCAAAATAGTGCTGGAAGTCCTAGCTAGAACAATCAGACAAGATAAAGAAATAAAATGCATCCAAATTGGAAAGGAAGAAGTAATATTGTTGTCATTTGCTGAACATGATTTTATATATCAAAAACCTCAGGCTCAACTAAAAAAAAACTGTTGGATCTAATCAATGAATTGAATAAAGTTGCAGGATATAATGTCAGTACACAGAAATCAGTTGTTTTTCTATACACTAACAATGAAGCACCTGGAAAAAAAAATAAAACCGATTCACAGTAGCATCAAGAACAATAAAATGACTCAAAATAATAGTAAGATGACTCAGAATAAATTTACCAAGGAAGTGAAAGATATGTACAATGAAAGCTACAAGATTTTGCTGAAAGAAATTAAAGAAGATGCAAGTGAAATGACATCCTGTATTCATGGGTTGAAAGAGTTCATATTGTTAAAATGTCCATAATACCCAAAGCTATCTATAGATTCAACACAATCTCTATCAAAATTCCAATGGAATTTTTCATAGAAAATAGAACAAACAATTCTAAAATTTGTGTGGAACCACAAAAGACCCTAAAATAGCCAAATAGCCAAAGCAATCATGAGAAACAACAACAAAAACTGGACACCTCACACTTTCTGATTTCAAACTGTACTACAAAACTATAGTAGTTAAAACAGCATGACACTAGTATAAAAATAGACAATGGAACAGAATAGAAAGCCCAGAGTTAAACATCCACATATATATATATAGACAACTAATATTTGATGAGGCAGCATGGAACATCCAGTGGGGAAATGATGGTCTCTTAAAAAAATGGTATAGAGAAAACTGTATAGCCACATGCATAAAAATGACATTGGGCCTCTATCTTATACCACCCATAAAAATTAACTTAATATGGATCAGAGACTTAAACA
Source organism: Lynx rufus (assembly GCF_022079265.1). Lineage (NCBI taxonomy): Eukaryota > Metazoa > Chordata > Mammalia > Carnivora > Felidae > Lynx > Lynx rufus. Next base: position 125,142,480 of record NW_025814856.1, read on the forward strand.
TAAGACCTGAAAGCATAAAGTTCCTAGGTGAAAACATGGGGAAGAAGCTTCTTGACATTGGTTCTTGACCATCCCTTTTTTGGGTATAACACCAAAAGCACAAACAAAAGAAAACATCAACAAATAGGATTACATCAAACTTAAAGGCTTCATACAACAAAAGAAACAAAATGAAAAGGCAACCTACAGAATGGGAGAACATTTTTGCAAACCATGGATCAGATAAGGGGTTAATACCCAAAATTTATTAAAAAAACTCATACAACTCAGTAACCCAAAGCCAAACAATTTGATTTAAAAATGGGCAGAGGAAAAAGAAAATGGGCAGAGGAACTACATAGACATTTTTCCAAAGAAGACCTTAAATAGTCAACAGTTACTGAAAAGTTGTTCAATATCGCTACTCATTATGAAAATGCAAATCAAAACCAAGAGGAGATATCACTTCACACCTGTAAGAAAGGCTATCATCTGGAAGATAAAAGATAAGTGTTGATAAAGGTGTGGAGAAAAGGAAACCCTTGTACAGTGTTGGCGGATTATAAACTCGTTCAGCCACTATGGAGAGTAATATGGAAACTATTCAAAAAATTGAAAATATAACTACTATATGGTCGATACAGCAACTCCACTTCTGGAGATATATATCTCCAAAGGAAATGAAAACAGGTTACCAAAGAGACATAATGCACTCTCCTGTTTATTGCAGCATTATTCACAATAATCAAGATATAAAAACAACCTAAGTGTCCATCAGGGGATAAATACATACAGAAAATGTGGTATTTATATACAATAGAATACTATTCAGCCATGAGAATAAAAGGAAATTCTGCCATTTTTAATAGCATAGATGGACCTCAAGGACATTATGCTAAGTAAGATAAGTCAGACAGAGAAAGACAAATACTTAAACATAAGACCTTATGGAATATAAAACTGTAACCTTAAAAGCAGAGAGTAAAATAGTGGTTACCAGGGCCTGGGAGGAGGGAGAATGGGAGAGATGTTGTTTAAAGGTACATGTGTGCAACCAGTAGATAAACAAATCCTAGAGACCTAATACACACTGTACTGATTATACACAACAAAACTGTATTATAAACATTAAACTTTCTAAGAGACTAGATCTTTACTCTTCTAAACACTAGAAGAAATTGTATTATGGGAGAATGGTAGAGGTGTTAGCAAACACATAGACAATCATACTGCAATACAAACGTATCAAATCAATGTTGTATACCTCAAACTTACACAATGCTGTATGTCAAATATATCTCAATAAAAAAGGTTTTAAATTTCTAGATGGAAAGGCTGTTTTGTTTTAACAAATTTGTTATTAATTTATATTTTCATTGCATTGTAATGAGAGAATGTATTTTTTTAATTTCCCCCTTTAAATTCCTCTTGTCGAACTTACTGAGGCTTTCTTTGTGAACCAACATATGATCAAGTTTTGTGAATGTTTCATGTATATTCTATGAAAGTGGAGAGATCAAGAAATATACATTAAGTCTATATTACTATTTTGTTTATGTCTTCTGTATTATGTTTTTTCCATTTGATCTTGGTTTATTCCTTCTTTCCTCAAATCTCTTGAAGTTGCTAATCTGCTATTCTCTTGTTTTCTACTATTTCTACTGTCGAGAAATCTGATGCCAAACTGATTTTCTTTCCTTTGTAAATGAGTTGGTCACTTTGCTTGGAGGCCCAAAAGTTTTGTTTCTGTTTTGTTTTGTTTTTAATTTTCTTTAAAAATCTAATAGCCTTAATAGGATATGTCTTGAAGTTGATCATTCTGTCAGTCTTACTAGTTACACAGTGGATCATTTCAATATGTAAATGATGATGTAAATTTAAGTCTTTTATCTCTAGGGAGTTTTCTTGGGTTATAGTTTTAAATATTCGTTTGATTCCATTATTTTGTTTTTAATTTTTCAGTGACTTGAGTTGTCCATACATTGAATCTCTTATATTCTACCTCAATCACTTTCTCTCATTCTTGTTATATGTTGTAATTTTTTTCATTCTTTTGTTTTTATGCCTTTCCTGGGCATCTTGTAATTTAGTCATAATTTCTAAGATGACTTTGTATTTTTCTTTGATTTCCTTCCTAATTTGTATCCATTTATATTTTGAGTTTCAAAATTTCTGAGTCAGGATGTTTATTCCTTCTTATCTCCAAATGCTTGTTTAAGGATATTTAATTCACATTAGGTTGTTGACATTTTCTTCTGCTTGCTGTTTGGGAAGGGAAAATATTCATCAACTAAAACATTTTGATGCTTATGTTGTATTTTCTTCTTTTTTTAATATAATTTATTGTCATATTGGCTTCCATACAACACCCAGTGCTCATCCCAACAAGTGCCCTCCTCAATGCCCATCACCCACTTTCCCTTCTCCCCCACCCCCCATCAACCCTCAGTTTGTTCTCTGTATTTAAGAGTCTCTTATGGTTTGCCTCCCTCCCTCTCTGTAACTTTTTATTCCCCTTCCCTTCCCCCATGGTCTACCGTTAAGTTTCTCAAGATTCACATGAGTGAAAACATATGGTATCTGTCTTTCTCTGACTGACTTACTTCACTTAGCATAACACCTTCCAGTTCCATCCACGTCACTGCAAATGGCATGATTTTATTCTTTCTCATTGCCAAGTAGTATTCTATTGTAGATATAAACCACATCTTCTTTATCCATTCATCAGTTGATGGACATTTAGGCTCTTTCCATAATTTGCCTATTGAAAGCGTTGCTATAAACATTGGAGTACATGTGTCTGAATGCATCAGCAATCCTGTATCCCTTGGGTAGATTCCTAGTAGTGCTATTGCTGGGTCATAGGGTAGTTCTATTTTTAATTTTGTGAAGAACCTCCACACTGTTTTCCAAAGTGGTTTCACCAGTGTGTATATTTTCTTTTTTTTAAATTTTTTTAATGTTTATTTATTTTTTGAGAGAGAGTCAGAGCATGAGTAAGGGAGGGACAGAGAGAGAGGGAGACATAGAATCTGAAGTAGGCTCCAGGCCCTGAGCTGTCATCCCAGAGGCTGACATGGGACTAGAACTCACCAACAGTGAGATCATAACCTGAGCTAAAGTCGGACACTTAACCAACTGAGCCACCCAGGTGCCCCTGTATATTTTCTTCTTATAGTTACTTTGGTAGACAAGGTGAAGAGATGAAGATTTAGGCAGTGTATGAGATTTCTTAATTCAAAAGCTTCCTCTTCTGTTTGTTTATAAATTAGTTTCTTTTAAAAAATGTTTATTTTTGAGAAAGAGAGAGAGAGAGAGAGAGCGCACAAAAATGGGGAAGGGGCAGAGAGAGAGAGGGAGACACAGAATCAGAAGCAGGCTCCAGGCTCTGAGCTGTCAGCACAAAGCCCCATGCAGGGCCCAGACTCAGAAGTGGTGAGATTATGACCTAAGCTGAAGTCAGATGCTTGACCAACTAAGCTACCCAGGAGCCCCTATAAATTATAGTTTCTTAAAAATTGCTCCCTCTTTGGAGGGTGGTGGTGGTGTGTCTTCTGATTTTGTGATTCTCTTATTTTTGAAGTGCTCTTAATTTCCAGTTCTTTCTCATTGTCTAAACACCAAATATCTGAAGGCTGCTCTTTCCTTTTCCTCCAGGACTGGTGCTTTCCCAAGATTTCCACTCCTGTTCTTGCAAACTCTGAAGCTCCTTCCTTTTGATTCATCAGTTACCATCATCTACCATGTCTCATACCTATTTTTAGTATTTAAATAGGGGAGACATTCTCTTTCTGGAGGTCATTGTATCTGTGTTTCTGTACCTAGACCCCTGATTTCCTTTTCTCTTTTCTGAACTGGCTTTTCTTCTCTCTCTTTCTCTCTCTCTCTCTTTTTTTCTTAATATTTTATTTATTTTTGAGAGAAAGAGCCTGAGTTGGGAGGGGCAGAGAGAGGAGATGGAGGATGCAAAGCAGGCTCTGCACTGACAGCAGGGAGCCTGATGGGGGGCTTGAAATCATGAACCATGAGATCATGACCTGAGCTGAAGTCAGATGCTCAACCCACTGAACCACCCAGGCTCTTCTGAACTGGCTCTTCTGAATTGGGTCATTTATGTACCTATTTGGATATACTTTGAATTTGTAGTATTTTGCGTTTCATGGTCATATTACAGGTGTGGGTTCAAATGGTTTTAGTGGCTCATCTTGTTGATTTCTCTGGTTTCTTGGAATATTTATGGAGAGATTCAGAATATACAATATTTCATTTTGATATTTTCTTTTCTATATTTTGTATGTGTATATGTGCATAATTTTACATGGTTACCACCTTGGGTTTATTCAGTTTTGTTTCTTTTTAACTTAATAATAATATCTTAATTTCTCCAGTTTCTTCCCAATCCTATAGATGCTATCATTATCTGTGAATAGACCCATAATATTTTGCCCAAGTGGATATGTCATGCTATATTTCATTACTTTTTTATTGTTGGATATTTACATTGGAAAAGAAAGATTACAAGTGTGTTTGGCATGAACAAATTTAGCTCAGGCCATTTTGAGGGATGAGCACTTGGCTTAGAATAAGCATATAATCAATCTTTGTGGAATCAATGATTCAAAAGAAAAATAAAACTGGACAAAACGTGCCCATATGGGAAGAAAACTGAAGTGTCCTTTAAAAAGTTCATTTAAAATATATAAATCTCATATTCTACAGAAATTTTATTAACTGCTTAGGACTTCACTTGGGGTACACCAGAAATAAATGCTCTGGGAATGTCATATTGAATAAACTTGACATTAAGTTAGGTGTGTGGTAGAGTCAAATGCAACAACTGTGCCTTAGAGTAAAGGTCATGAAAAAGTGCTTCAATCTGAGGGTAACTTATTCAGGGTGACTCCTGGGGATAAGTAACTGTATGACCTTGTCATTTTGTTCCCTCTCCTTCACATGGGTGGTGATGATTGAACAAGGGAAATGAATGAGGCTTGCAGTTCTGGATGTGGTCAGTCTCCATAAATCATTTCTTCCATTGTCTGAATACATTTGGGCATCCACAGTAGTTTATTTCCAAAGTATATAAAGAAGCAGAGGCCAAGGGTGTAATCTTGGAGCTATTTAAATAGAGTGGTTCCAGTCAAGACAAGCAGCTGTTCCCAATTATTAGTCCATATATTCTAGGTGCCAGGGAAAACCCACAAGGGTGTCACTAAATTGAATTTTAAAGTGACCTCCTGTTCAGATGAAAATCTCCTAGCTGTTGTTTTTTTCCCCAAAGACTGGTCTCCTATTGAACAAGTTAGCAACACTCTTGTTATGAATGAATCATTGCTACTGCCTATAGAGGAAATCTGAATTACTTCATAAGGCTTCCAAAGAACGTGAATATTTTTTATAAATGCTGTTAGGCTAAAAGCCTGAACACAAGGACAAGGACAAGTCAGAAATCTGCAAAAAGAGCAAACTCTAAGGATGGAGAGTGGTTGTAATATTTTAAACTTACGTGAGTTGTGCTAAAGCATGATTTCAAGGGGTGTCTGGTTCCTGACACACATCTTGATGGTCCCTGTGGGAACATGGGACTTGTGATCCATTTCTGCTTTGGGAAACAGGCCTTTCTGTCTTTCTCTCTTACCACAGGTTATAGGAGAAACTTCTGCCAGAGCAGTCCATGAGAAACATGAACCCCTACAGAATGAATGGCAAGCACTCTTTCAGCACAAAACCTTACCACAGAATGCCTTCGTATCCATTCCACCTAATTCCATAAACTCTAGGGTTAAAGAGCACAAGCTCTGGAGTCCTAGTACCTAGGTTTAAGTTTTGGCTTCCTCACTTACTATGTAGTGTGACCTTGGGCAAGTTAGTTAACCTTTTTTTTTTTAATCTCCATTTTTGTATCTGTAAAATGGAGGTAATAAACTACAAACTTAACAGGATTGTTGTGAGAATTTAATGAGGTTATCCATTTAAAGTGCTTGCCAAATGTTTATGGCCGATTTCCTCCTCCTCCTCTCCATTATCATTGTCTGTTGTCATCCCTCTCAAGGGATATATACTTGAAATTAAAACACTGCTTCCATTTATCTGACTCCCTTTATTGAAGTTATCCATGTGCAGAACATGGACTATTTAAGTTATTCAAAGCCAACTATTTTCCTTTTCCTCCCTCCACATGTGTAGACATTACAGAGAGAAGTCTGAGCAGCTATTTCACAATTCACAAAGCTAAAGGTGTCCTTTGTTAGGCTAATGGAAATATCTCCCAGGGTCACTGGCCAAACCAGAACATCACCCCATACAGGTTTTGAAAGTGACCTCAGGTCAATGAAAAATTCCTCATTGTGCGCGTTTTCCCTTGGTGATTTTAAGAATTGAAGTTTGAGGAAAACACATTTAGTGCATGTCAACGTAAAACATAAAAGCAATGTATATAATTCTATATGCCTCAGAGAGATATATCAGTAGAATATTTATTTCACAAATATGAAAAAGGACCATTTAATTAGTTGTCAGAGTTAGTGAGTTTATATTTTAAAGCACATATGAAAGCTCTTTGAACAGCAGCATGGTTTATTTAGTTGTTCTGTTTTACTGCGGTGAGGTGCCAAGTTGACTCCAGAGAAATCTTGCAATGTGGTGCCTAGGAGTCTAAGACCTAAATTGAATGCCTAGGCTGCTCTCTGTCCTTGCCATGTCAAGAGCAAGAAAGCAACCTCAAGAGCAGCGGGCCTTTTATTTCACACAAATGAATTCTTAATAGTTGATGTTTATGATTGTTTTTACATACAGTTTTTATGACTTACTTTATGTCTACAAGTTTCCTAGATTATATGTCCCCGAGTTCAATATTTCCCCCTTTATTCTCTCAGGCCTAACTGTGTTTGATATGCTGCATTTGATATGCTATCTTTTATTATGCAGAAGCTCTTTGATCTTTGCAGAGGAAAGGCGCCATATAAATGCAGAAATCCATTATAATCATGCAGAAGAGTGGCTTTATGGGTGAAGTCCAGCTTAGCGATGCTGTTGGATGGAAGAGTATATTAGGCTCTGGAATGTTAATGCCAAAGTATATATTCAGATAAGAAGGTTTGTTTAAGAAATTTATTTTTAAGTATGCTTTTTAGTGAAGTAAACATACATACACAAAAAGGTACAGATCATAAGTGTTCAGCTTGATGAATTTCAACACGGTGAACATACCCATGTAATCAGCACCCAGATCAAGAAATAGAACATTACAGTATCCCACATGCTCCTTCTCATTCCCTACACTGCGACAAGGTTACTACTATTCTTTTTATTTAGTTTCACCCGATTCTGAACTTTACCTAGATCAAATCACGCACAATATACTCTAGGGTCTAGCTTCTTGTTCTTAGCATAGTGTCAGCAAGATTCATCCATGTAGCGATTTTTCAGTTCTGTTTATTGTACCAGTTTTATTGTATGGCTTTTACTGTATAAATATACCACTATTTACCCATTCTGCTACTGAAGGGCATTTGAATTGTTTCTAATTTTTGGCTATTATGTGTAGTGCTGCTAGACATTCTTTCAGATGTCTTTTGATGAACATATAAATGAATACATGCTGGATGTGCACTTAGGAATGAAATTCCTGGCTCATAAAGTATGTATGCAAATGCTTGCCTTTAGTAGATATTACCAAACCATTTTTCAAAGTGGTTGTACCAATTTTTACTTCCGTAGGTGGTGTGTGAGTGCTCTGGTTGCTTCACATCCTTACTAACATTGGCATGGTCAGTTTTGTAAAAATTTAGCCATTCTCTTGGGTGTAAACTGGCATCTTACTGTAGTTTGATTTTCTCTCCCCTGGTAACTAATAATATTGAACATCCTTACATATGTTTACTCCATTTTATGATGTGCCTCTTCAAGTCTTTTGTCCGTCTTACTGTCAAGTTGACATTTTTATGGGTTTATGGCTATTAGTCCTTTGTCAGATATGATATATATATTGCAAATATCTTCATCCATTCTGTGGCTTGAGTTCTCTTTCTTCATAGTGTCTTTTGATATCATCAGTTCTTAACTTTAATGTATTTCAGTTTATATATTTTTTTTCCTAAGGGAAAAATTGTTCAATACTTTTTGTGACTTAAGAAATCTTTTCCTGTTCAAAATCATGAAGCTACTCTTCTGGGGTTTTGGTGTTTGTTTGTTTGTTTGTTTTTGTTTTTGTGCTTTTGCTCAGAAGATTTGTTTTATATTTTATATTTAGATCTACAAACCATTTGGAATTAATTTTTTGTTTGTGGCTTAAGGTGGATGTCAAGATACACGTGTTTCTCCCCCGATATAGATTTGCAATTTATCCAACATCTTTTTTTTTAAAAAAAGATCATACTTTCTCCACTGAAATTCACTTTTGAATTCATGATTGGAATTCATAACAGGGGGATCACTGTCTTCTCATGCATAGGTTTTCAGGCTGTTGTGCATGGGAATCACTATTGGAATGTGGTTAAAATGTAGATTCCTAGGCCACACTTTCAGGGATTCTGATTCACTGCAGTTGATTCTCATACTTAGGGGTCTGGCCCATACTCTAAGGATTGGTGTTTCTCTCATACCACCCCGAACTAATCAGACCCTGCATCTCTCTGCCTCATATATCCAGGTATACACATTTGTACCACCTATAGATTTCTGTGGCAGGGAAGACCAGTTAACAAATCGATTTGGGGGGATCCTATTTCTCCTACCAACTCTAATGTTTTGATTAATATTTTCTCCCTTCATTAGTCATTCATCAGTATCTATCAGTTAGTGATTGTTGATTTGAATTTCACATGGGCACACCATACCATTCTGGAGCTCTGTAAAGCTCATTGCAAAAAAAATCATTTGAGACAACAGCTTTTCTCTTAATGTAGCTTAAAACAGTTGTCTTCCTTTTGTTAGGATCCATAGCATTCAATTAGCCTTTTTTGAACACCTACTAGTTCACACCAAACATTATCTTAGAATCGACTGTTTATCCTCAAGGTTCTTATAGTCTCTAGTGGGGTGAGGGAGGCTGACCAACTTCTTAGAAGATGTGAAGCAACTTGGGATGGTTGAAGAGCTGCATGTAATCTCATGTGTGCAGCCCCTTCAGTATCTTGTAAATTGGGTGGCAGGAGCACTGTACCATTGACTTTTGAACAAAAACCGATCCAAACTGCCAGACAAAATTCCAATTTAAATTAGTGAAGTTTTGGGTAACGTGGTATGTAAGCCACAGGTGCCCATGGTCCTGGAGGTCAAAACCCATCTCCCCTCAGAGGACAGGCATAAGGACAAATATGGAAGAGGAGACCTTGACAATGAGTGTATTACTCCCTTGCTCAGTGCTGGCTGCTGATTTTCCTGGCCTGTCAGATGACACCACCCAGGATTGTAGGGTGCTGCTATCCATCTTCACCCTCCTTTGCTGAAGAGGCTCAAATACGGGGAAGGGGAGCACCCTTAATGAGCCGTGTAGGTGGTGGAGGGACACACAAGGCTCCTGATGACAGCTGCCTTACCCGATGAGATCATGAGGACCTCGATACTCTATAATATGATGGGGAAGGATATGGCTGCTTTTGTATCATAGATAGTCAAGAGGAGGAAGCCCTGCTAATTCGGTGTAAAAATAATTCAAAGTCATAAATATCCCAAACTGAAAGCAAACACCAGAAAGGCTAGTTTTGAAATTGGAGGTAATTAATTCCTCATGCAATGTGCTGAAATTCAAGCCAGACATGCCTTTTTCTTGTTTCTTTCAGACAGTTTACAGTCCGGTGGAAAGTAAAACCATGCAATCCCTTGGTGTGGTACAGTTTTACTGTGTGTCTCTTTTTATTATTTTGCTCATTTTGACCATTTTTTATGTGAATGTGCATATCATGAATTCAGCTCCTCTTGTCCATAAGATTATTTTACCCTGAGGATCTTTTTTCCTCTTAATCAGTGGTCAATGTATCCCTCTATTGTTAGTACATTTCTTGCTAAAAGAAAAAGATCTTGAATTTAAAGTCAGAAAAACAAGGTTTAAATTCCATTTCCAAAAAGGAATTGTAAGCCTCAATACTGTCCTGACCTATCGTGGCCTTCCACTTGAACCCTCTTCTACAGTTAAGTTGAAAATCCTTTTAGTCCCTAAGTGTGTTTTTCATTTTCCCAACTCTATACCTCTGTTTCCTTCATTCTCTGAGCCTGCCAGACCCTTACCACCTCTTTCTTTCTGTTTAGTGGGGCTGCCCACTGCAACTCAGATGCACGAGAGAAAATATATTTTATTTTTCTAGAACTGTCTTGCACTCCATAGGATCCTTCACCATTTTAGGTGAGAAGAAAATAACTAAATACACAATCTACCTCAAACCTTAGACCCAATCAGTAATTTAGAGTGTTTCTAGTTAAACCTGTCTTTGGGGATGATTGCTCTAATTTCCACCCCAGGTTCTCTGTTGTCTTTAGACAGTGGTTGGGTGCATGGAGTGGAGGCCACATTTGCTCTCACAGGCTGGTCTCTTAGGTCTTACACTGAGATGGTGCCTGGATCTGTCTACATGAGGAACTCCCAGCTACACTGTGGCTGCTGGCATCTCTAGGAAGCCTTGCCCCCATGTGCTTCGCTGGCCTCATTCCCTGATGTCTGCAGCCAATAAATGTGTCATCTAGTGTTTCTCAGGTTGGCCAGTGATGGATGGCCTCTCTCTGTTGATGAGACCTTTCCTTGGTCCTGCACCCACCCTCTGACTCAGGTGCTCTGCTTAGGCTGTGCTAAGAGGTCAGCATGTGCCCTACAAGGTCCCAGGGCAGGCCTGGCGGCTCTCAATCAACAGTGTCTACTCTACTTAGCCTCTGGAGTAGGTACCAGCCCTCTCCACCTGACTGCATGCTCTGCCCTCTTTGCTCTGCTGGGTTGCTCCATGTTTCAGCGGGACTCCCGAATTGCATTTTGCCCCTGACTCAAACAGGGAGGAAAGCAAGAGCCCATTCTGCCCCTGGTGTTCCCTACAACTTACCTGACAGTGCCTCCTACAAATTCTCATTTGGATCATGTTTAAAATAAAATGATTTCAGAGTTTGGTCACTGCATGTAATTAGTCATTTTAACATATTTGGAGGCAAAGGGAAATCACTATTGTTAATTAAGTCTGGTGAATGAAGAACTGAGTATCCCCAAAAGTAAATTTGTGTGTCTTGTTATAGCTATTTGTTTATGTCTCTCCTGTGGACAACTTCTCAATCATTTCTGGCTGTCCATTGCCTGGCATAGTGTCTGACACTTGGATAGATGCTCCGAAAGATGCTTTTGGAATTGAACTGTATTGTGAATTCCTTTTGGTGAGCGAGTGCATACTTGGATTGGCCAATAGATGCCAATGACTGTTATTTTCTCAAAATTGTATTAAGTTCATTATTGCTGCTCTCAGAGACAGAGGGGTCTTCTGATCCCAGAAGCCTGGCTTTGTTTGTTGTTTTAACTTGCTAAACTCTCAAGTCTCTCCAATAAACCACCCCCCCCAGTCTGAAATGCCAGAATTCATACCTTCATGGAGTGCTAATACCTACATTTTAAGGAATGCAAAAAGAAAAAAAAATTGAAAATAAAAAGTACCCCAGGGTGTACCGGAGGTTTTGTTTTGTTTTGTTTGAATATATTTGGTAGGAGAGAGAAATGAGTTTATGATTTACTTACTTTCTGATTTCTCCTTCTTTGTTGTTGTCAATTGAATCTCACTACTTGTAGAAAAAGTTCCAGACAGCACTCCTATGTGGAGAAATACCTAGTTTGAAAGCCAACCCAATGAGTTATCTAGATGGTTTGAGCAGAAATTTCCAGAGACTCTGGGGAAATTAGCTTTCTCCTGCTGATTGTAAGGCAAGGTGGAAGAGATACCCTGGAGATGTGGTGATGTTGGCTAATTAACTAATTCACAAATATTTATCAAGTGCCTTGTGTGTGCCCACCACTGTTTTAGGCTCTGAGGTAGAATTATCTTCAGGAGAATGATCTCTCCAGGTGGCAAGGATGACAAAGGGAGGCTGTCATGGGGGAAGGATGAAAACAGATCCCAAATATTTGCTAAGAGGTCCACACTTTGAACTTAGACCACAATCAAGCTGACATCTTGTGACATAGCAGTCAAAAGACAAAGTGCATTGGTAGCACCATGCATGTATTAACTGTTTCTGGTTTTTTTTGTTGTTGTTGTTGTTTTTTTAACAGAGATTTCCTTTTAGAAGTTTTATACTCTGGCATTCTTTGTCAAGAGCAGTGTGCTCCTTTTATCCATGAGTTTCTTTCTGACTTGAGACCATGGATGGTTTGTTTTAGCATTTTGAAGTTCAGTCCTAGATAGAAAACTAATATTGAAATTGGAAGCTGATCTAGAAGAATCCTTTTGAATCATATGTGCTTTGTCACTTTTAAATTTGTGTTAGTTTCTAGTAAAGGAGGTAAACGTGATTTATCATCATCACTGGGATTCCAGACCAGGCTTGGACATTCAAAATAACGTTCAAAATTAATGATGTCCTCTCATAACAACAATGTCTTCCTGACTCTGTTTATTTTAGGGGTATTTAATTTTTAGGAATGATATTCTTTCCTGACTTTATAGCAGTTTAAGTGGCTTTAAATATGAACACTTTTATTCTTTTTCAGCATAGTATTTCAAAGTTTATAGTAAGCTGAGTTTTTAAACTTTCAATTTTTGTATGCTTAAGCTTTTTATAACCATGGTGAAGAAAGAAAATATAAACATTTATGTTTGATTTTCTTCCTGCGTAGTATTAGTATAAATTCTCACATCATTTTCATTCAGAATTATAATTTTGATTAGAAGCTCATGTATGTAGATATATCCACATATTAGTACTTTTTGAGAAAGAAAATGAAAATAAGTAGGATGGTGGAAAGATAGGGGCAAGATGGTAGGATCTTTTTCATGAGGCAAGAAGGTAGGTGGTCCAATTTGCTTCACTGTTGGTACCCTGCTAAAAAGGAATTACTATTCATGGAATAGTAGATCTTTTGTATCCATTTCATCTTTATTATTTCAATTATCTAAATGCACATGGTAAATGACACTGATTCATGAGCTTGGCATGGGCAAGAGTTCAAAGGCCTCATCAGCAAAAGACCCAGGAGCTGAAATGGAACAGCACCCCGCCCTTACCCTACCACGCATTTACTATATAATAAATTAATTGCATCAAGTAACTTCATAACTTATGGGGAGAAATCGGAAGACTCAATTAACATCGTTGTCTTCCTCCTTTGATGGAAGTCACTTTAAAGCATGGCAAGCTTAGAGATTGGGTAGATGGAATAGAATTTGTGGTTAACAAGATTGCTGCTGTTGAAGGCAAGCAGAATTTGCAAGAGAAGTATAAATCATGATCACTTGAAAGTCAAGGAGTAGAATTGGTTTATTTCAAGGTAGAATGATGTGGGAAAGTTCTATGGAAAACTTTAATTGCCGGTGTCAAGCCCTAAATGCCCATTCCAGCTCTGCCACAGATCGACATGGCTGTCCACTCCCCACGCTGGACCTCAGGAGATAGTTTGGTAAGTTGGTTTCCAGCTCAGGACGGCTGCATCAGCAGTAGATGCATTCCATGACAGGACAGTAACCAATTGGGCACTAGATGTTATTTCCTCACAGGAAGCTTCGTGAGGGTCCCCATGTGTTGTTAGTTCTTTCGGCAGGAGGGGCCAAAGTCACGTGCTGACTGGTTGTGGACCAATCAGGTACTAGCCCCTCTCCTAACTTGGATGTCTGTTATTTGGGCCTATTACTTGTTCATAAGGGGGACTCTGGGATATAGAGTCCATCGGTCAGAATCCAGTGCACTCGAATCACTGTAAACAACATAATGCAACTGAACTGTCAACAGGCACCATCTCCCCGCATGAAAGACACCATGGCAGAGTATTGGCATGGAACTTGTACCAACATCATATGATGTCAATAGACTTTAAAATCTGCGGGAAGAATTTTTTTTAACAAGAATTTATTTTTTTAAAAAAAAAATTTTTTTTTTCAACGTTTATTTATTTTTGGGACAGAGAGAGACAGAGCATGAACGGGGGAGGGGCAGAGAGAGAGGGAGACACAGAATCGGAAACAGGCTCCAGGCTCTGAGCCATCAGCCCAGAGCCCGACGCGGGGCTCGAACTCACTGACCGCGAGATCGTGACCTGGCTGAAGTCGGACGCTTAACCGACTGCACCACCCAGGCGCCCCAAACAAGAATTTATTGATATACCTTTACTAATCAGTTTAGCTGTTATATTACCTATTACAAATTTTTTTTCCTTCAGGATTTTCTCCTTTTTTTTATTTGTAGAGTTTTGACTTCAATTATTTTAGCTGTTATCTTATATTACTTGAGGTTTTTAAGAACTTTGGAAATTATTTTTTAAAAAAGGGCCTTAACAATGATCTAGTCTGAATACGTATCCACTGCCTGGGTCCTGTACACACACAGCTCTGACAGGGAGTTCCTCCATCCTCTTTGAAAACCTCCAGTGAGGAAAATAGTCTCACTTTCCAGGAGGTTCACTGCATTTTTAAAAATGACTTTACTGTTTAGAGCAGTTTTAGGTTCATGGCAAAAATGAAAAGAATGTACAGAGATTTCCCATATATCTCTGCTCCTACTAATACATAGCTTCCCACATTATCAATCCCCCCCCCCCCACTATTATGATGCGTTTGTTACAATTGATGAACCTACACTGACACATCATTATCACCCCAAGGTCCATAGTTTACTTAGGGTTCACTCTTGGTATTGCACATTCTATGGGTTTGGACAAATGTGTAATGGCACATACCCATTTCGTGCAGAGTATAGTATCAGATGTGCATCTTGTCCTAAGACTCCTCTGTGCTCCACCTTTTCATCCCTACCCAACTTCCCCTACCCCAACCTCTGGCACCTATGGATCTTTTTACTCTTGGTTGTGCCTTTTCCAGAATGTCATATAATTGGAATCACACTACTGTATGTAGCCTTTTCAAATTGGCTTCTTTCACTTAGTAATAAACATTTAAGTTTCTTCTGTGTCTTTTTATGACTTGATAGCTCATTTTTTTTTTAGTATTGAATAATATTCCATTGTCTGGATATAGCACTGCTACAGCTTATTCATCCACTCACCTACTGAAGGACATCTTAGTTGCTTCCAAATTTTGGCAATTAGAAATAAACCTGCTGTAAACATCCATGTGCAGGTAGCTGGAAGAATTTAAATTTGAATTTTAGCAGTTTCATTCCAGACCTTTTAATTATTTTCTTCTATTATTTTAAATCACAAAGCAATAAACCTTAAGTCTCAAATTTTGCTAAAATGTTTTGGCATCTTGAGCTTGTTTTTCTCAATAAAGTTATGAGATATTCTTTGCCAAAACAGACACTGGGGTTTGTTGTGAAAGTTGTTAAAATATAATTGAAGCCTATTGCTATTTTGAGTCATTTGGAATTTTTTTGCATTCCCCCGCCCAGTGGTCTCGTTTCAAATTTAATTAACTTGGAAAACTAGGTTGCCATCACCTATGTGATCTTGAAAAATACATTTGAAAGAAATAATTTCCTACATATCTTATACAAATAGACCACAAAATGGGGTTAATAACTCAAAAATTTAATAGGAAAATCATTCTATTTTAAGTGTTAGTTAATATGCTCTGACCATTGGTAAGTAGACAGGAAAGAATATGAAACACCAGAGGGGAAAAGTCATACTGCGAGCTTCAGCTAATGCCAGAGGGGAAGATCAAACAGCAGGCTTTCAGTCTTATGCATGATCATCTCATACTGCCTCCTTTTAAAAATAGATGAGGGTGAAGATCTAAATAAAAAGGTATGAAAGGCAAAAGCAAGAGAATATAGGAATGCTGTATATTGATTTAGGTCTAACAAATACAAAACCAGTCATTGGTGAGGAAAGGATTTTGGACTGGTCTTTAGAATTCTTTTTAATATATGTTTCTGTAAAGTTGGCTGTAGAAAACTTTTTCCTGTGGAATATGGTGTTAGAGGTGTACATTTTCAAAAAGAAGGAAGGAAATGGTCCCACTATGCAATAAAAATCAGTGTTGAGATTGAAGCAACTTTTATAAATCACATATTTTAGGATATATACTATACTTTCCTGACTAATAGTCCTAATGGTCAGATAGGTAGAAATGCAGGCATGGAAACTGAAAATATTTTATAATCAGTTATATTCTCTGGAAGCTTAAGTTTTGGATTTCCTGATCTTCAATGTGACCGAGAATTTTGCTGAATTTAGTCTTTGAGATAAATAAATAGTCCCTTGTGGGGATTTCTAGCTTTTAGCTGCCTTTTGGTTCTGATAGGATTCATTTTATACTCTTTGGGTACTATGGAGATGCGTGTGCATTAGTCTCCAGGAGCCATCCTTGCTTCCTTTTAAAGAATCGACTTATCTCTGTAAACTGAAGAAGAGGTTTCTGAAGAATGGGTTTCTCCTTTTAAGCAGGGGTCACTTCACACACAAAAAATGGCTTCTCGTATTTACTCATATTTTTCCTTTTCTCACTGCCAGGAAACAGGGAAGAGTGGTAGAGTGTCATTCATTCAACAAAAATTTGTTGAGTGCCTATTTGCACCAGGCACTGTGCTAGGTACTATCACACAGTCCTGGCACTCATGGAACCTTCTGGAAAATGTAACAGACCTTTCCCAGATGGCCTACAAAACTTAACAATTTTTCTCCTCAGAACACCAAAACAAATATTATCAGTGTAAATGGCTTAATGTTACACATAAAGCAATTTTGCCAGTTGGTCCCTAATTGTTTCGTGCAGTACACTGATATTAAACTAAATGTATTTATTTTGCCCTATTAACTGCATAATTTACCTAACATATTTTTTAAAATTTAAAAACAAGAGACAATTTAATGGGGCTTATTGGATACATACTTGTTATGTTAACTGCTGTCTTTAGAGCTTCTTTGCCCACTGCAGGTAGCTATGATGTGGTGTTGGCTCTGGTCTTAGATACTTAGAATCACAAACATTTGTGACTCTACAGTCTAATAACAAAGGAGGGAAGAGATTTCTCCCATGATGTAGAATTCTGGGCATTTCTAAATTAAGTCTCACAGCCCTTAATATGTTTTAGAGACAGGTATATGATCCAGTCAATTAGATTAATTGTAAAAAGGATAATAACAAGAGCTGCTTCATTACTAGGTGTGAATATGACCTGAGAGAACACATACCCAGAGCCTGGCCAGGCTGCGTACCCAGGGGCAGGCCCAGGAACGGTAAAGGCTGAAGCTTTTGCAATTGAGGTAAAAGCATAATAAAAAATACAAAACTATGAATTAAAAATATATTAGAATGAAGCAAATCTCAAATTAAAATTTTTTTAATCTTTATTTTTGAAAGGGAGGGAGGGAGAGACAGAGTCAAGCAGGGGTGGGGCAGAGAGACAGGGAGACACAGAATCTGAAGCAGGCTCCAGGATCTGAGCTGTCAGCACAGAGCCCGATGCAGGGCTCGAACTCATGAACCATGAGTTCATGAACTGAGCTGAAGTTGAATGCTTAACCAACTGAGCCACCCAGGCACCCCTAGAAAATCTCACATTAAAAAATGTAAAAGCCAACAATTGTCATAAATATCATAAAATCCAGAATAACATAATTTTTAAATTAATTAACTGCTGGATCTTTGACTCCATGCTACTTTTTCTTTTATTTCTTTGATCTGCATACTATTTGGCTGCCTCTTTATATGACATTTTGAGTTACACTTTTCTTTGGAGAAAAAAGGTAGATAATTTTGTCTTTCCTCTGGCATGGTTGATCAAATTAGCCATCCTCCCTTTTTTTTTTTTTTTTTTTTTTGCTATTCAAAGTTTTCAAAAGTATATTTTTGGCTTCACAACTTGCTATTGGGATTGTTGTATAAAAGTTTAGAATTGTCAGATTTAGGGAAGACACCATTAAATTTATTTTAGAGCTTTTCAAATTTTCTTTTGAAATAATGAATCCTAATTTTTTTTTGAACTGACAGCACTCATTTACCAGTTGGTCACTGATGTTCTCATTTCATTTGAACATTATTAATTTTATGTGACCTTCATCCATAGCAGTAATTTCATGTGAATGGGCCAAAAAGTGCAACATCTTTTTCTAATCTGCTCTTCTGATTTATTCTTCATTAGATGGATTATCAAGAAATTTAAGAGCTTGTTCATTACTTTGGTTCAAAATGTATCTCTCCTTGTAAAAGAATTAATGATTTTTTGCATGCTTGGAAAAATGTTTTAATTACAATTTGCTTCTTTATGTCAGAATAGTTTCTATTTTGATGAAGTCCCAATAGTTATTTTTGCTTTTGTTTCCCTTGCCTCAGAAGATATACCTAGAAAGAAGTTGCTTTGGCTGATGTGTTTAAAAAGTAACCTGTCTATGTTCTCCTCTAGAATTTTTATGGTTTTAGGCCTCACACTCACATTTTAAATTTACATTTGTGTGTGGTGTAAGAAAGTGGTCCAATTTCATTCTTTTGCATGTTGCCATCCAGTTTTCCCATCACCGTTTGTTAAAGTAACTGTCTTTTTTTTCCATTGGATATTCTTTCCTGCTTCGTTGAAAATTAATTGGCCATATAGTTGTGGGTTCATTTCTGGGTTTTCTATTCTGTTCTACTGATCTATGTGTCTGTTTTTGTGCCAGTACCATGCTGTTTTTATAACTACAGATTTGTAATATAACTTGGAAGTCCAGAATTGTGATGCCTTGAGCTTTGCTTTTCTTTTTCAAGGTTGCTTTGGCTGTTTGTTTGTTTGTTTGTTTTCTGGTGGTCCCATACACATTTTAGGATTGTTTATTCTCGCTCTGTGAAAAATGCTGTTGGCATTTTGATAGGGATTGCATTATTAAATGTGTAGGTTGCTTTGAGGAGTATGGACATTTTAACAACATTTGTCTTCCAATCCATGAGCATGGAATGTCTTTCCATTTCTTTATGTCATCTTCAATTTTTTTCATCAGTGTTTTATAGTTTTCAGTGTATAGGTCTTTCACCTCTTAATCAAAATAAAAAGCTTCTGCACATGAAGGAAACTATCAACAAAACTAAAAGGCAACCTACAGAGTGGGAGAAGATATTTGCAAATGACATGTCTGATAAAGGGTTAGTATCCAAAATATAAGAAAGACTTCTAAAACTCAACACCCCCAAAAATGAATAATACAATTAAAAATGGACAGAAAATATGAATAGACATTTTCCCAAAAAATACATACAGATGGCCAACAGACACATGAAAAGATGTTTAACATCACATTGATCATCAGGGAAATGCAAATCAAAACTACAATGAAATGTCACCTCACACCTGTCAGAATGGCTAAAATCAACAACACAAGAAACAACAGGTGTTGGTGAGAATGTGGAGAAAAGGGAACCCTCTTGCACTGTTGATGGGAATGCAAACTGGTTCAGCCACCCTGGAAAACAACATAGAGGTTCCTCAAAAAGTTAAAAATAGAACTACCCTGTGATCCAGCAATTGCACTTCTAGGTATTTACCCAAAGAATACAAAAATACTAATTCTAAGAAATACACACACCTTGGTGTTTACAGAAACATTATCTACAATAACTAAATTATGGAAACAGCTGAAGTATCCAGCAACTGATGAATGGATAAAGAAGATATGGTATTTATATACAATGGAATATTACTCAGCCATAAAAACTAATAAAATCTTCCCATTTGCAATGATATGGGTGGAGCTAGAGAGTATTATGCTAAATGAAATAAGTCAGAGAAAGACAAATGCAATGTGATTTCATTTTTCATTGTCATGACTGAAGAGGTAAGGCAGTACTAGAGACCAGGGATACTGCTAAACATCCTTCAATGCACAAAATAGTTCTCACCATGAACAATTATCCAGCCCTAAATGTCAACAGTGTGGGACTAGTAAAGTCTGACTAAATGGATCCCTCAGAAGTCACAGCCATTCTAATGCCACCTGATGTGAGCATCAGTGTGACAGAGGGGAAGTCAAAGTGGAATCAACTGCTGTCATAACTGTGGTTAAAATATTTTACTTCTGTGAATGTTGGGAAACAATGACCATGTGAACACATTCCTTGGTCTTGGAAGGGGCTGGGGAAAGTGAGGTGCCCTGAAGCCTCAGCTTCATTAGTTTCATGGTAAAGTCTCCTCTTTGGTGCTTTGTGTTGGATCCTTTTTTCTCTCCTCTGTGCCCTGCAAAGGTAGGACATCTGTTTTGCAGATAAGATGGGCAAAGCCCACAAGCATTGAGCAGTGAGAGTTTGCCATTTTTCTAATCAAATAATGTTCTGCTGGAGACAGGAGGTACCAGTGGCTAGCCTTCAGTTTTCACCTGAATTCCTAGCCGATCTCTCACTGATTTCTCATGGGCTCCACTTCTCAAGGACGATACAGGTTTCCTTGGCTGGGAAGATATTAGCACTTTATATCCTTCCCTTCACCAGATGTTTCCTCAAAGGTATTGTCTTTACTACATCTGAGCCCACAGTAGCTCTTTAAAATAATGCTTTTCCCTGTCTGATGGTAAAAGCAACCCATGTGTATGGAAGAACATTAAGAAAGTACAGAAAAGATAATGAAAAATAAAACATTGAAAAACACCACAACTGCTATGACTGATCAATGTTTTGGTTTGTTTCTTTCTAGTCATTTCCTGTGGGATGTGTGTGTGTACGTGTGTGTATTTAATTAGTATATCATATAGTTTTCTATCCTTCTCATTGTCTTCTTTTATATTTTTTAATTTATTGTATCTATCATACTTTCCTTGTCAGATATTTTTTGAAAATGTGTTTTTTCATGACTATAAGACATTTTATCTTATGATTACCATAATTCATAGAAGCATTTTTTTTCTTGTAAACATATCTACACCCACCCCTAGTGTTCCCACTTCTATAAATGATGTTGCAATGAATATCCTTGTACATAAATCTTTGCCTATGTCTTGATTCTTTCTTTAAAATAGATTCCCAGCATTGGAATAACTGGGATAAAAAATGAACATGTAAGGTACTTGAATTGAAATTATCAAATTACTTTCCAGGACGCAGTGTAATTTAAATTGTATTCCTAATGTCATCTTGATGATTAAGAGGAGGAATCTAAGCCTTCAACATCCTAGTTTAATGAGAAAATCAGATCTCAATAGAAATAGCCATTATTATATAGAATGTATGAAACTGCCCTGCAGAGAGCATGTAATTTGGGCCCGAAGATGACTTTAGACACTGCCACATTTTATGTGGGTCTGTACTGAGAGTCCTACAGAGATGAAGTTACTCACCTGAGGATGCACAGTGGATTGGTGTCGATGAGGTGAGAGTCTGTGGTGCTAATATCAGCACTTAAAATTTATAATACATACATTTTATGTGTTTTTCAACTTAACTAATGTAAACATAGTGACCCTGTAAAACAGGACAATCAAGAGTTCTGATGGCCATTTCACAAGTGAGAAAACTGAGGCCCCAAGAAATTGAGAGCCTTGTGCATAGCCCTATAGCGATTATGGTCCAGCTTGGACATTCTGTTCCACTCAGCCAGTGTTCTCAATCTTGGTGATGCATTAGAGTCACTGGAAAAATACTTATTCCTGGACTCTATCTCAGACCAGTTGATCAGAATATTGAGACTGAGCACTCATATTTTTAAAAGCTCTCCAAATGATTCCATTGTATAGCCAAGGTTGAGAATACTGCACTACCTCTAGGACAGCAAAGTTTCATCTCTCCTGCTATCTCTGATATTTTGATTATCTTGCTTCAAGCCTAGTGTTAAGAAGGATTCTGAGGCCTCCTTGTCTTGGGAGCATCACTATAGTGTCTGCCATAAGCTGGGACTGGACTTGGAGGGACATCACAGATGTCCTTGCTATCCCGACATTGTACCATGTTGCCATTCAACTCATAGTTTCTAGAAAGTATACTATCCATAGAGATACATGAAGATTAGGGCACAAACAAGAGTTAGTGTTAGGGTGTAAATTGCAAGCAATGACAAAAGGTGTAAAGCAAATTGCTATGGCATTGTACAGGTTCAAAAGTATTTTTCTCACAATGGTTATGCCCCTGCCTGTGAAAAGAAACATGGATTATAAACAGCATTGTCCATGAGTTAACCTTTTATTCTGCTAGGCTTAGATTCGATTCTGAAACCTTCTATGGTATGTTCTAAACGAAATGGGAGAATAAGGGCAGAAAGCTCAGTGTGGCTCTTTGGAGCTCGTGTTAGTTTTCCAGGGCTGCCATAACAAAGTACCACAGACTGGATGGCTTACACAACTGAGATTTATTGTCTCATACATCTGGAGGCTGGGATTCTAAGATCAGAGTGTTGGCAGGGTTAGTTTCTTCTCCTCGGCTTGCAGATGGCCGCCTTCTTCTGTGTCCACACGCGGTCTTTCCTCTGTGCATGCATCTTTAGTGTCTCTCTGTTCCAAATTCCCTCTCTTAAAAGAACACCAGTCAAATTGGATGAGGAACCATCCTAATGGGTTCATTTAACTTAATCACCCTTTCAAAGGCCCTGTCTCCTAATACACTCACATTCTGAGGTATGAGGATTAGGACTTCAACATAAGAATGTGGGGGGATACAATTCAGCCCATGACAGGGCTGGTCCTTATATAAAATATTGAAAAATAATGCCTATCCTTGTTTATTGGGTGCTCAGGCTTCGAGTTGGAGCAGTCTTAACCAGGGGCAGTTCACTTCTCAGAGGACATTTGACAATGTCTGGAGACGTTTTTGATTATCACACCTGGAATGAGAGGCTGCTCATGGCATCAAGCAGGTAGAGACCAGGGATGCTGCTAATTCATACAACACACAGGACACCCCTCAATAACACGGAATTATCTGCTCCCAAGTGTCAATGGTGTTGAGACTTGAGAAATCCTGAGTTAGAGAGACCTTAGTTGGAATCCCTGTTATGATATCTAGTAGATGTGTGGTCTTGTAATACGCTCCATCTTTATGAATATCCTGATCTGCACAGTCCTCATAGTGGGTTAAATGAGATAATCCATTACATCTTTTAGCACAAGACCTGACTCCTGGAAGCTCTCAACAACCTTTAAGTGCTTTATAGATTTCTCCCCCAATAGATGCCTCACTGGAATTAGAACTGGGAGGTGTCCAGCGTGAGGCAAGAGGTAGGGCCACGCCAGGCACAGGTAAGTAATCAGGCCACAAGAAGGCAAAGGCCAGGACTTGCAGAAAAATATTGAATTCCATATTTTCTTTGGATGTTTTCCAGTTTCAAATATGTCTACTTCACTGGGCGAAATATGGCTTGAATTAGGGACAGCCTTTTCTCTGAATGTAAAAGGTTACATCATGCATTTCCAGTATCTGTGCAGCCTGCTTCTTCTTCCTCGAAATCATTTAGAAAGATGTGTCGGGCACATTAGATTTCCTGCTCGCAGTGTCAGGTCTGGAAGGCCCCAGAGGGGGAGGAAGGAAAAGCAGAGGTGTCGAAAGCAGTCTTTAGAGGAAGGGACTGTTTGACCCACACCAATACCCTCAGAGTTTTCTGCAAATTAAAAATATATTAGAATGCATTTTTATGTTAGGACCCACACTGCATTTCACGAAAAAGTTTAATTACCTGGGCACTAAAGTAATATTTTTATGCTCTTACGTTAGCTTCCTCCAAACTTCTACATAAAGTGTGGTTCCTGGGCCAGCTGCATTTGCTTCACAGGGTGTTTGTTAGAAATGCAGAATCTAGGCTCTACTCCTGAGAAAACGAGTAAAGCAGAACCAACACTGTAATAAGGTCCCCAGGTGATTCTACAGTGAGAGAAGCATGTTCTAGTCTCTTTGGTATGGTTCCCTCTCCCTTTTACTGGAATTTTGTCTTTCACCCTGCTTTAACGGCTCCACAGACCTCTTGTACACTTGTCTTTCATTGTGAGCCACTTCAATCCTTTCTGGGCCTCAGTGGGGTATAAATATTTAGTAAATGTAAAGTGTCATCTGTCCTCCAAACCAGGGTCTGGTATAGAACTCGTCCTAACTGTTCTCTTCATTTTACGGGTGAGGAGCAGAGGCTCACAAAGGATAGCCCTGACTAAGGAAGGTACTGCCATGCTACGGCTTTAAGGCCTTCATTAGCTTCCTAGTATCACCCCAAGCTACTATTCAGAATTAACTAATTATAATAAAAGGGTGAAAATTGCACATAATAAATAAAGTTGTACAAACCCTGGAAATCCATTTCAAGACATTCCCCTGTCCTCCACCCCTTTCAACTCCCTCATGGTCCCTCTTGCCCTTCCAAATGGAACTTGGAGAGTGACACTGCCCCCAAAGCCACGTAACTTCACCACATTGCCCCAAGGTTTCTTCTGAAAACTAAGGAAGAAAAAGTTTTAAGTAACTTGCCAAACACTTTGAATCAGAAAGGATTTTGGAAATTTCCTGTAGCTTTATGAGGGACCTTCCAAAAGAAAGTGTCTTAACTGGCTATTCTATAGTCCCTTCCTGTCCAGTTCCTTTAAACAGAAGGAATTTGACTGGCTGTCGTAGATCAAGTTATCCCCCTTCCACACTGTCCCACAATGTATCAGATAAAGAAATGAGGGGAAGTGCACAGTGGAGGAAGACTTAACTCTGTGTCAGCCATGAAGACAGTCCTTTAAAACATGATGCTGTCACACAGGCTTATTCTCTTTCTGTCATACTCTGAGGGTCCAGTACTAATTTCTGTGACTGAAGAGGGGCTGTGAGGATCTCTGATACCAAGAAGTCAAGGGACCAACAATGGGAGTGTAGCAAGGAATTGCGAGGAGAGCTGGGGCAGGAGTGTTGCACAGTCAGATTAGAATCCTGGTTTTGCGAGCTTACTGGAAACCAGGTCGTGGGTAAGTTAGTTCATCTCACTGAGCATTCTGTTTGCATTCATCGAGTGTGGATAGTTGTGCATTGTGGGTTTTTGTGTGTGTGTGTGTGTGTGTGTGTGTGTGTGGTTGTGTAATCAAGGACCTGGCGCATAGTGCAGGCTTAGTAAATGGTAGTTCTGATGACAACCATGATGATGATGATGGTGGTGATAGTGGTGGTAGTAACTTCAAAATCATCTGAATTGGGGCGCCTGGGTGGCTCAGTCGGCTAGGCGTCCGACTTCGGCTCAGGTCACGATCTCGCGGTCCGTGAGTTCGAGCCCCGCGTCGGGCTCTGGGCTGATGGCTCAGAGCCTGGAGCCTGCTTCTAATTCTGTGTCTCCCTCTCTCTGACCCTCCCCGTTCATGCTCTATTTACCTCTGTCTCAAAAATAAATAAACGTTAAAAAAATTAAAAAAAAAAAAGAAAATCATCTGAATTAAGAAACATTAAAGGCCTGGGGCACCTGGGGCACTCAATGGGATAAACATCTGACTCAATTTTTGCTCACATCGTGATCTCACTGTTCATGAGATCAAGCCGCACATGATAGCACGGAGCCCGCTTGGGATTCTCTTTTTCCCTTTCTCTCTGCCCCTCCCCTGCTTATGCTCTCTCTCTCTCTCTCTCTGTCTCTCTCTCTCTCTCTCTCTCCCTCTCAAAATAAATAAACCTTAAAAAAATTAGGGTGCTTGGGTGGCTCAGTTGGCATCTGATTTCAGCCCAGGTCATTATCTCATGGTTCATGAGCTTGAGCCCCGCTTCAGGTGAGTCCTGCTTCTATCTCTCTCTCTCTCTCTCTCTCTCCGCTCCCTCTCTTTCTCTCTCTCTGCCCCTTGTAGGACTCTCTCTCTCCCTCTCTCTCTCTCTCTCTTTCTACCCCTTGCTCACTTGCGCCCTCTCTCAAAAGAAGAAGAAGAAGAAGAAGAAGAAGAAGAAGAAGAAGAAGAATTAAAAGCCTGTGATTCTTCATCCATGAGGAGAGAAGTGCCTTAGGGACAGTCTTAATTCAACGAATTTTCATACAGGAGTAGTGCTGGCTTTTTCTTGTGTTCTTATAGATCAAGTGTGGAGACCATGGAGACCAGCCAAATGCAGTGGATAAGAAAAGGTGCCTGGAAATTAGACAGCCTGGGTTCAGTCTGGGTCAATCATACCCTAACTCCAAAAATAATCAAATTGGCCAATCCAAGTCTCAATTTCCCCATCTGTAAAATGGGGATAATAATAATAGGGGACTCAAAACTTTTTTGAGGAATGTGTTTAATACAGTGCTGGGCACAAAGTTAGATTGCTGTTATTTGCATTTTCATTTAAATACCAAGCCAGTTTTTAATGAACATTAGTGAGCATTTAATGAGCAAGGAAGGTTGTCTTAGTGTGGAATGGTTCAGATGGATTCCTAACTATAGTAGAGACTCAGAGAAAGAAGCTACCTGGCTAGCCTAGTACACCATGGAGACAGGAAGCCTTTCTTTCTTTCTTTCTTTCTTTCTTTCTTTCTTTCTTTCTTGCTTTCTTGCTTTCTTGCTTTCTTGCTTTCTTGCTTTCTTGCTTTCTTGCTTTCTTGCTTTCTTTCTTGCTTTCTTTCTTGCTTTCTTTTTCTTAAGTTTATTTTTATAGAAAAGAAAGAGCAGGGGAGGGGCAGAGAGAGAGAGAGAGAGAGAGAGAGAGAGAGAGAGAGAGAGAGACAGGGATTGAGAGAATCCCAAGCAGGCTCCACGCTATCCCATGACCTAAGCCTAAATCAAGAGTCAATGCTTAACCAACTGAGCCATCCAGGTGCCCCAGGAAGCCTTTCTTATGAGCCTGAACTGCAGGATTTATCAGCAGATCTGTTGCTAAGAAAACTGGTAATCTACTTTCTAATTTTTCTTCTTGCCAAAGGACTATACAGTGATCATTATGGGCTAATCTGGGTAATTTCCATGTACAGTATTTAAATACTTTCAAGTTGGTTTCCATTTTGATAGCATGCTGTTCCTTCATGTTTATCAGCCTGTGTAATCAGAGCTTCTTATACAGGGAGATTTAGGATGAGCTCTTACAAAACAACCCTATGAACACATATGTATCATATGAATACTAGGATTCTTTTTTGCTTTCCCCATTGTGTCAGATACAGGACTAGAAATAAGACCTTTATTACTACAATTTAATATTTTTCCTCTTTGCTTCTATGGTTTATTACCCATTTGACATGTTTTCTGGATATAGGGGGATATTGTAATTTTCTTTCATGCCTACCAAGTAAAGACTAAGCATTCTGTTGGAGGGGGGCAGATTATGATCAGAAGTAAATAAACTCTGTAGCAATTAATACCTTGTTTTTCTAAAAATAGTTTGGGAATAAAAAATAAAAAGAGAATGCGGAAAATATGATCTGTAATCTCAGATGGTTTCTAAAACAAACTGTTTTCCAAACTGTAAAGATGAATTTTTTTTCTATTATGCAATTACTCTGGCCTACATAAATCCAGTGAACACTTTCAGCTGGGCATACAATTCCCAGTTTGTATAAGTTGCAAGAAATACTGTCTTCATTTCTTTCTGGCACAAAGGCCACTTATTCATTGATTTGTGAACTGATTCAGTCATTCATTCAACAATATCTATTGAGCATCTATTGTACAGAGATGAATGAATCCTGGACCCTACATTAAGGAATGCACACTCACAGGGAGGACAGACCTGTGCATCCACTATAACCAGTGTGGGGATTATGAAGCACAGGTTTGCAAACACGGAGTAGAGATCCCCATCTCGTTTGGGACCCTCAAGGAAACTTTCTGAAAAGTGAGTGTTGAGCTGATTCTTGACGAATGAAGAATAATCAGGTAAGTTTTGGTGAAGTAAATGAGAAGAGAAAGGGATTTTGAAGGGGAGAAAGAGCACATGCAAAGGCACAGAGATCAGAAAATGTGATGGGTTCATGGAGCAAAACGAAAAGCAAAGCTATTCCAGGAGGCAGTGGGTGCCCTTGAATGTCATGAACTGAATGCTGGTTAGTGCTATTGAAAGAGAGGGAAGAAAGAAACATAGTTCTGTGACTCCTTAATAGATCCATGCTTCCACCAGATTTCAAGACATGTTTTCATATGTGTTTAATCCTATATTGAGAAGGGTCTATTGTTCTCTCTTCTCCAGGAAATGCCCATAGTCAAAACATCACTTGACATTCCATCCTCTTGCAACAAGCAGGATGACTGAAGCTATACTTTGTCTTATAGTTATGATCCATGACAATTACATTACCAAGAATAACAGTCTTTAGAGCAAGATCCACAAATTTATCACTAGTGTTTAAATCAACGGCCAGTCACTTAAATAAATATCCACTTTGCTAAATTACTTTCTCTGTCCATGTCAGGGAGAAAAAGAGTGCCTGAGAGCTTTTGTTTGATGTTAGAAATGAAGACCCAAGGAGCAGGGATGGGCAAATTGAGAAATAAATTTCTCAAATAGTTAAAATATCAATGCTATGAAGTAAGAGGAGTATTTCTGAACATCTTTGTGAAAAGTATTTGGCTCCGGGGTGTGAACGAGTGCCCTAGTCATCTGGAGGTAGAAATCAGAAAGAGAACAGTTTAAAAGCACTAAACCCATTTTGACACATGTCTGTTTGGAGCAGTTGGGAGTTTTGTGAATACCTCGCCAGGTGGCTTTTTAAGCTCTCCCTAATCTCTAATGAGTCTGCTTTCTTCTCTCACCACTGGGGCAGCTGTTGTTCCTCTCAGACTTGGCAGAAGGTATTGTGGCTAAAGGAACCAATGAGGCTGAAAGATCTTATGAGCGGCCCTTTTCTCTTCTGTCTCCTAGGACGGTCTGCCCTTTAATAAAAGGAATAGCCAACTTTATGTTGTGGCATCTCAGGCATTTTATAGATGTGATTTCATTTCATTCTGTATCAACATTATTACATAGCTATTGTCATCTCCGTCTTCACAGGAAAAAACTGTAGTTCAGAGGAGTGTAACTAACTTGCCAAAGTCACCTGGCCAATAAGTGGTAGGACTGGGCTTGAACCCAGGAGTCTGATGCCCAAACCATGTTTTCCCAACATAGCATACATCTCCCTGTGGTATCTGGACTTGTAGCATAGGATTTGTGTCCTAACCTCTTAAATTCCTAAATCGGGTTTCTTCGAGCATACTCTTTCCCACTGAAACACAAGTTATCCGCAGGGAGAGGATTAGAGATAAAAATTTAAAGCCCTAAGACTTATGCCTAAGATGTTGTGGCTATAACAGAAAGTATCCATGAATCTTCCACTACAGACAAAGAGGTTTTGAAAAGGTCACTTAACTTCTCTGGTTCTACATCTGTAGGCTGAAGGAATGGGGTCAGATGTTCTCTGTGATTCATTTAGTCTTCAAATCTATAAATCTGATTTTCTCAGCAACAGAGGCTTTTTAGGCTGCAATTATAGAAACTCAACCTGAACTAAGCTGCTCATGTTCAAACCATGTGATTTTATTAATTTCGTGATTGAGGAACACCATGCACTCTGAAGACTTGGAGGCAGCTGGCCTTCAGGAAGAGACTTTGCAGTTGGAGCACTGAGAACTGCCAAGTCCCTGCCTTCTTGGCCTCTCTTCTCTGCTTCTCCTGGATACTTATTTCCTCTTTCTTGCAGAATAGTCTTCCCTGTTTAGCTGTCCAGGTGGCAGAAAATCACTGTCTCTTAGATCTGATCCAAATTTTGCAGAAACTGATTTCCCTGGCTTGGATTTCATTGGACCAATCAATAGCAGCTAGAGGGTGGAGTCACATAGAGGGACAAGTTGCTCCCATTCATTTTAGAGGGTAGAGAAGAGCTATAGGTTAATAATCAGCCAGGTTGAATCACTCCACAGGATGAGAACCATGGCTCCCACTTATTCAAGGTGATGGCTAAGATGAAGAGATCCTGGAAGACTTACACACTCTCATATAGCAAATGACTAGATGGATGAAGACTAGAACACAGATTTTAGCTTTTAGTTCTCTCTGCCTACTTGACTGTATTTCGTTAGATCACATGACGGAATCTACTACCTTATTTGAGTTGATTCTGTAACTGCTTTGAGAGGTAATTCTAAGTACCAGAAGAAGGAATCTAAAAAATTATACCCCCTTCCCTCTCTAAAACGTACGTCTTTTCTTATGCACATTCAGTTGATCCAAAGTAAAGTTAAATTGAAATTTTCCCCTTCCACAGTAAGCTTTCATTCAAACCCTAACCTTCTAAGACTGTTAGGAAAGATTTTATCAAACCATTTCAGAGGTGAGCAATAAATAGATCCCACATTTCTTATAAAGCTTGAACTTCATACCTCTTTAGCCCTCAGAGCATGACTGCAAGGTATCATTGTGGCTTTCTTGAAAGGCCTTACGTCTCTACCAGTAGGATGTGATCTTGTTTGAGGGACCCAGGCACTTGGAACTATGGAGGAATTTCCTTTGTGTGAAACTTAGCTGAAACATGCTCTGTCACGCTTGATGGAGTTGTTTATGGGCTACTTCCTTTCAACCCCAACCAGCAGGCTCATGGCTGCATTTCACAAGCTATTAAAAACATGAGCGCTCTCTTTTTTTTGTGTGTGTGGCATCTAACCATTTATTTTGAATATTACATATTCAGAAAAGCATTCAAAATAGAAAATGACGGCTTTGGGGGATTCTGACTATGCCCTAAGTAAACTAGATCTATAATCTGAAACATATTCACATTATGCAGGAATGATGACCATAGTCTGTTGCCATGATTTTTTTCAATACTTGAAAGCTTCATTTTTCTGTTTTCAGGGAATTATGTTTTGATTTCTGTTTTCCATAGACAGTAGCAGACACTCACCTCCCTTAATGATTCATGACCTTCCCTTACTGTTTTTATTTTGGCTCCAAAGAGTTTCTCCTTCTCCAAAAATACCCTCCAGAGCACTCAACATTTTTCTCAGTTATCACTTAAACCAATACAATCTTTTGTTAAATTAAATTCTTACAGTTTATGAAACACTTTTAGGAACATTTTATCATTTGATCCTCTCCTAAACCTTGTGAAATAGTTATCGTTCTCATCTCCATTTTACAGATGAGGAAACTGAACTTCAGAGAGTCACCGAAGGTCACACAAAATGGGATCTGTGCCCAGACCAGGCCACTGTCTATAGAGCTTGTGACTCACCCATTCCTTCATTCATTCATTCATTCATTCTTAAAGCAATAGTTTAGTACCTTTAATATGTAAACAGATAAACAAGCATATCCCTGCCTCTAGATGCTCAAGGAAATTCAATGGAATACGATAGATCTTGCGGTAGGGTTAGTACATCAGGTTTGCTTAAGAGGCGTTAGCTGTGTTGTGTCTGATAGCACTGCACTTGACTATGTTGTGGGCTATTCCCACAAGTACTTGATCATGTGTTGCACTATGCCTGTTGCTTGTTTTCCAATGAGGGCTAAAACCAAGTAGATGGCTACAGAGCTGAGAGGGGAGGGGACTTGTTAGCCCTTCCGTTTGGCTCAGCTGACAGTCTTAACCACAATATCATGCTGATAGCAAGACACACACTCTGCTTTCATCTTTCTCTGCCTTTCCTTCAAGCTTATTCTCAACGGCTGCTGCTTTTATTTCTTACTAGAAAGACAACTGTGTTCAACTTCTCCACATTGTAGCTAAGGGTTGACAAACTTTCTGTAAAGGGTGATAAGAGCAGGACCAGGTGAGTGAGGCACTTGACTGGGTAAAAAATATAGGAGGGAGTAAAAAAAAAACTTGGTAATTAAGATAAATAATATTTCAATACAATATTTAAAAAAATCAAAGTTCATACAAAAAATCCATGATGAACAACATATCAAAAACTTCAACAAAGATGAGATGAGTTACAGTGCTGCGCAGAGCCATGTAGGAGCCTGGGGCAAAAGGAACGATTAGTGATACAGATCCTTTGCTAGAGCATTGAAATTCTATGCAGGTTTTGGCCTTCATTTGGCCTTGTTGTGCCCAGGACACCTCAAAATTCTTCTTATGCTTTTCCTCAGTGGGTCTCCTTGGGAAATCTTTTTTCTGTTAAGCATGTCTCACTGCTCATAACTATCTCCAATTTTGGAAAACCCAACTTGTGATTTCCAAGAAAACCTTAGAGTCTAGAAAATGTTTCTGAGGTTTTCCTATAGGAGTGGTCATTTCTGAGAACTGGAAAGACAGGAGCACCCATGGCTTCCTGGACCTTAGAAGCCTGCTAGAGATCTCATTATACTCTGGATATGGCAAAAAAGAAGGCATTTGGGCATCTATTCCCTTATGAATTCTTGTTGTTGATCCCAAAGTTAGAGTTCAAAAGGTGATCTTCATTCCCACAACTAACATTTAACCTATTTTTGATTAATGACAAATATGTTTAGTTTGTTTACAACATCCTTTTAATAGATTTTGAAAGGTATTACAGATATTATCACTGACAAAACAAGGTGAGGGTCACTTCATTGATATGTTTGCTATGGTCCCTGTTCTGTTGGTTGTTAATTAGATAGAAGAGGAGTGCTATGGTCTGAATGTTTGTATCCCCCTAAAATCCATTTGTTGAAGCCTAACCCTGAAGGTGATGGTATTAGGAGGTGGGGCTTTTGGGAAATAACTAGGTGTTGAGGGCCCTAGGATTTGTGCCTTTATAAAAGAGGCCTGAGAAAGCTTCCTTCCCCCTCCCACCATGTGAGGTTACAACTAGACGGTGCCATCTATGAACTGATGTCATAGAGAAGCGGGTCGGGTGTCCCATTTCCCAGCCAGGTGAGGTGAACAGAAGGCTACATGATATATGCAAATGAAGGGTTGGCTATTTTCCTATAAATTCACATCTTTATATGAATCTACATCTTTATGTGACTAACTCTTTTCAGCCATCCTCTCTGCCTGGCAGTAGTTTCCCGTGAACCCCACCACACACTATGTGTGGCCTCTTTCATGTATCTGCTGCCTGTGCTCTGAGCCTCATGCCTGACCTTCAACATGGAAATCCACTCCAGGCATGGTGGATGTAGGGGCAAGAACTGCATTCCTGTCTTCATTCTCTAGGTTGGCTTCTCTTGGTTCATATCTGGGTGAATAGCATTTTGCCTTCTTGAGAAACCTGTGGTCCCACAGCTGCTTAGAGAGTTTCAGCTGTTATTCTATATAGAGGGACCACATTTTCTAAAATAAAAATTTATTGAACTATAGTTCATGCACTGTGATCTTGCACACTAGAAGAGAGTACTTTAAAGCAGGAGTCTCTAGTAAATTCAGTATGAAGCTCTATATTTTTGATAAATGTGTGGATTTAAAAATTATTTATTAATTTTTATTATGGTATTAGGACTTATATTGATTTTATAAATAACAGTGATATATGATGCCTGCAAAAATTTCCATAATCATGTTAATATATAACTCATTCGGGGGGCAAGGGGAGGGGAATAAGCATTTTTCCTTGATCCTGAATATCATATTCAATACCTTCTCCTTTAGAATTTAACTGTCTTTGAGTTATGTTTCAGAGCTAAATCTGATTGATTTTACAAAAGGAATCAGCATATAAATGTGCATTTTTAATACTTACAGGGGACTCTTTATTCTCTAAAATGTAACAGTATTATAGTTAAGCTAAGTGAATCAGATTCTGCTCATGGTTAGGATGATTTGAAGGACTGATCCAGTTAATGCCTGAGTTCTAAGGAGGTTCCCCAAGAGTAATATACCATGAGAGGGACAGGGTTACAGTGGGAGGGAATGGCTTCTCCTATAGACCCTGGTCAGCCCAAAATAGCAGTGCAATAAGTACTGTCACTAGTTAAAAAAAGTAAAACAACAACAACAACAACAACAAAAACAAAAACAAATGCTAGATCTCCTCTCAAGCTCATAGCCCTTGACAGTTTCTGTCATTCTTTATTAAACCTGTGTGACTTGAAAAATAAAACCAGTGCTATCTTGTGAGATGAATCCTGGTTTTCTGTTTGCCCTTTTTTCTTTCTCTGTTAAGATAAATGTCCCTTTCAAGTTGTTTTGTACCCATCTTAAGAATGACTCCTGAAAATTGCCCACAGATAAAGCAAGAAATGGCTTTTTTTTTCCCCCAAACCAATTCTTTGGCACAGAAATCTGAATTGATATGTGTCTGGTTTGAAATGCACAGCAAACAAGGAAAGAAAAGCTACTGGACAATTCTTATGAACTCCCCCAACCGAGATGCACTGCGTTTTCTCTCTGAGAATTAGGACTGGAGAGGGAAGCTGCCAGAATCAGGCAAAGAGAAGCTGTAAGAAGATCCACACTCAGTATTTCCTCCTGTGTACTGGATAGAAGAGGCAATTAGTGGGACATGTCAATGTTTGTTTAACTTTTGAAAAGGTGACCAAAGGGTAATGCAGTATCCAATCAATACAGTTGAGATGGTCTTCCAAAAGGGGAAGTAGACTGGGTTCCTAGGTTTCCTCCCACTTAGGGGGGGATCATCTCAAGGAAAGACTGATGCATTTGATAAGATCGCTGCATTCACAGAGAGATGAAGTGAACTTTAGTCTTCATTCTTTGTTTTTAACATGAGTTTCCCCTTGAGTTAATTTTTCAGAGACCTTAAGGTGCTTGAGAATCAATCTTTCCTTCCTTGGGAGATGGTGCTGCATGCTAAATAGAACGGGGGCTTTGGGATAGCAGACCTGGCCTCAAAGTTTGTTTGAGCACTTACTATCTGTGTGACCTTGAGCTAATTACTTCATTCCTTTGAGCCTCCACTTTTCCATGCCATCTATAATATGGGTAGAACAGTCCTCTGTTCACAAGACTGTTGTAAGACATAATGATTGACATTCACTCATTCCCTTACACCCCTCCTTTTAAATGTTTCTAAATGGTATTTCTGAAGAAAAAGATAAATTAGCCAAATATGAATTTTCAAATGAGGTTTGTTTACTAGCATTATGAACAAACACATATTTAATATTTTAAAAGAGGGAAAAAGATGGAAATAAATTAAGCCACAAATCTAACTTACTTTATTTAAAGATATTTCAGTTTTTATTTGTCTATTTATATCTGGATTTGCTATGTTAGCCAGTGTCTTCTTCTCTCTATCAAGCAGGTGCCATTGTGCCAAATATGTACTATGTTTTGTATTTATAACCTTCACACAGCTAGAACATTAGGGAAACGAGCTGGTTTCAATTAAAATACATTGCCGATTTTAAAAAATCTTTCTGATTTGATAAATCAAGAGGAGGTCCAAGAAACTTGGATGCAGCTTAGCCTTTTTGGAAAGAAATCCCTATTCCACTTTGGAACCAGGTATAAAGAAGACACTTATCCCAGATAACACTTCTTTTCTCGTGCCTGGCCTTGACCACAAAGAAAGGTATGGCTTTGGGGGTCATATTTTCCACAATAGTCAAGTCTTAATGATTTAGGATCAGGAATATATAAGGTATACATGAAATTTATGTAAAATCTCAAAGTTTCATTATTAACCACTGATTCCAATTTCCCACCACATCAAGCTATTTTTAAAACTCAAAGGGAGGGGCGCCTGGGTGGCGCAGTTGGTTAAACGTCCGACTTCAGCCAGGTCACGATCTCGCGGTCCGTGAGTTCGAGCCCCGCGTCAGGCTCTGGGCTGATGGCTCAGAGCCTGGAGCCTGTTTCCAATTCTGTGTCTCCCTCTCTCTCTGCCCCTTCCCCGTTCATGCTCTGTCTCTCTCTGTCCCAAAAATAAATAAACGTTGAAAAAAAAAATTAAAAAAAAAAAAAACTCAAAGGGAAATGAAATACTTAGGCATGAGATTTCCCCCCTTTACTTTCTCTTGATAAGCCCTCTGGAATCAGGTATTAACAGTACCAAGCAGGGAAGAAACAGAGCCAGGAGATAAACCCAGTGAGGGATAGCTGTGTCAACAAGAGTCAATGGATTCATATCCGGGCTCTGTTCTTACTAACTCTATGCCAACTGACAAGTTATGTAACCTCTCCCATCATCAGTTTCCTCATCTGTGACCTGACAATAACAAAAGCAACAGAAACGGATTACTTACTTGCCAATTAATATGTCAAAATAATTAACTGGCTGAACATTGGTATTTTCTGCCTTTGTTCAATTATCAGTTGTTTGTAATGTTTAGTGTACTTTGAAAGCATTTTTAAAAGAATGTTTGTTTTAAAATCTTTACTTTGTGACTTCTAGGATGATTTAGCAACTTTTAATGTGCTCTAATGCTTTCTCTGCTTTAGAGATTCCTTATGTTTCTAATTTATTTTCAGTCATTTATGGAAATGAAGTTAGAAATAAAAGACAAAGCTAATAGAACAATAAAGACAAAATTAATAAAAGCAAAATTTTAAAAAAGCAATAAAAATAGTGTCCATTTTTGCCTCTTTAGCCAGTATTTCTGCACATTTTAAAAAATTTTTATAGTTTTGCACAATTTTTGCTAGGTATTACTGAGGTCACTCATGGGTTACTTTTAAAACTGGAATGTGAAATAAAAAGCTAGGGAATATTTGTTTAGACTATTTCTTACTATTTGAGCATTCTAGTAGGCCTTGTTGTGCCTTTTTCTCAAGATCATTACTATACATCTAGATGGTGCAGGTCCTTGAATTTTTTAGTTTCTAAAAAGGCAAAGTTGGCATAACGGCCTGAAAATGTGTTTAAATTATTTGTAAAGCAAAATACTTAGAAAGTGGTACAATATCTAAGGAAAATTAGTTAAAAATTAAAAATCTAATTAAAATAAAATCATGGGGTGCCTGAGTGGCTCAGTCAGTTTAGTGTCCGACTTTGGCTCAGGTCATAATTTCACTGTTCGTGAGTTCAAGCCCTGTGTCAGGCTCTGTGCTGACAGCTCAGAGCCTGGAACCTGCTTCAGCTTCTATGTCTCCCTCTCTGTCTGCCCCTCCCCCAGTCATTCTCTGTCTCTCAAAAATAAGTAAACATTAAAAAAAAGAAGAAAAAAGAAAATCATTTTGGGATGCATAGACATCATCAATATATGAATTACTGATCAGATACTTTCAATCAGTTCACTTAGAATTGGACATAAAATTTTTAAACTCAAAAAATATTGCTGGACAAATAGAGCAGACAGAATTGGGTAAAAGTAAATAAAATATTTGAAAACCAATAATCTGGATTAGACAAAAATGTAAAAATGCATGTATAACGTTGGAGTGCTCTCCAAATTAAAAAAAAACCTACAAAATGCATGAAAACTCATAAAAAGTACCCAAACTGCTTAATGATACACCCAAATGAATGATATATACCCAAAAAAATCTATATCTAGATTTTTACCAAATTAATCCCTTAGCCAATTTATTTCAACCAATTCATTTTAAGCAATTCATGTATAATCCTAATTTCCTACCTTGCAAGATGGTGAATGAGAATGAAAATAGATGTTTGTAAAGTAACTGGTTCAAAATACACACATAATAAAACTTAGCTGTCCATATTTTCTGAGGCTCAAAAAGCTTGATGCCAAAAAAGTATAACAAAAGTTAGTGTAATAAATTAAAATAAGCTTTAGGATTTGAGGATTGTTGAAGAATAATTTCTCCAAATTATCTTTTATTCATCATGTGTGATGTTTGCACACTTAATGAAACTCCTCTTGGGCAGAAAGAGAAATACATATAGTTGATTCAATTTGAAAACTCACTGATTTGTCAGTTTATGCAATGAGTATTTGGTAAGCCTTGTTAGCGGAGGTATATATAACCAGAGGCCTACCAGATTCAAGGCTGTTTTCTGCATTCTCATAAGATACTTGCCTTTCTCTGACTGATTAATTTCGCTTAGCATAATACCCTCCAGTTCCATCCACATAGTTCCAAATGGCAAGATTTCATTCTTTTTGATTTCTAAGTAATACTCCATTGTATATATGTACCACATCTTCTTTATCCATTCATCCATCGACGGACATTTGGGCTCTTTCCATACTTTGGCTATTGCTTATAGTGCTGCTATAAACATGGGGGTGCATGTGCCCCTTCAAAACAGCATCCCTGTATCCCTTGGATCAATACCTAGTAGTGCAATTGCTGGGTCATAGGGTAGTTCTATTCTTAGTCTTTTGAGGAACCTCCATACTGTTTTCCAGAGTGGCTGCACCAGCTTGCATTCCCACAGCAGTACAAAAGAGATCCTCTCTCTCTGAATCCTCGCCAACATCTGTTGTTCCCTGAGTTGTTAATGTTAGCCATTCTGACAGGTGTGAGTGGTATCTCATTGTGGTTTAGATTTGTATTTCCCTGATGATGAGTGATGTTGAGCATTTTTTCATGTGTCGGTTGGCCATCTGGATGTCTTCTTTGGAGAAGTGTCTATTCATGTCTTTTGTCCATTGCTTCACTGGATTTTTTGGTTTTTGGGTGTTGAACTAGATAAGTTCTTTATAGATTTTGGATACTAACCCTTTATCTGATATGTCATTTGCATATATCTTCTCCTATTCCGCCGGTTGCCTTTTAGTTTTGTGATTGTTTCCTTTGCTGTGCAGAAGCTTTTTATTTTGATGAGGACCCAATAGCTCATTTTTGCATTTGTTTCCCTTGCCTCTGGAGACGTTTTGAGAAAGAAGTTGCTGTGGCCAAGGTCAGAAAGATTTTTGCCTCCTTTCTCCTTGAGGATTTTGATGGCTTCCTGTCTTATATTTAGGTCTTTCATCCATCTTGAGTTTATTTTTGTGTATGGTGTAAGAAAGTGGTCCAGGTTCATTCTAATGCATGTCGCTGTCGAGTTTTCCCAGCACCACTTGCTGAAGAGACTGTCTTTATTCCATTGAATATTCTTTACTGCTGTGTCAAAGATTGTTGGCCATAGGTTTGTGGGTCCATTTCTGGGTTCTGTATTCTGTTCCATTGATATGAATGTCTGTTTTTGTGCCAGTCCCATACTATCTTAATGATTACAGCTTTGTAATATATCGTGAAGTCTGGGATTATGACTCCTCCAGATTTGGTTTACTTTTTCAAGATTATTTTGGCTATTCGGGTCTTTTCTGGTTCCATACAAATTTTAGGATTGTTTGTTCAGGCTATGTGAAGAATGCTGGTGTTATTTTCATAGGTATTGCATTGAATATGTAGATTGACGTGGGAAGTATTGACATTTTAACAGTCTTTGTTCTTCCTATCCAGGAGCATGGAATATTTTTCCATTTTTTTGTGTCTTCTTTAATGTCTTGCATAAGCTCTCTGTAGTTTTCAGTGTATAGATTTTTCACCTTTTTGGTTAGATTTATTCCTAGGTATTTTATGGGTTTTGGTGCAATTGTAAATGAGATCAATTCCTTGATTTCTCTTTCTGTTGCTTCATTTTTAGTGTATAGGAATGCAACCGATTTCTGTGCATTGATTATATATCCTGCGACTTTGCTGAATTCATGGCAGTTCTAGCAGTTTTTTGGTAGATTCTTTTGGGTTTTCCATAGAGAGTATCATGTCATCTGCGAAGAGTGAAAGTTTGACCTCTGCCTGGCTGATTTGGATGCCTTTTATTTCTTTGTGTTGTCTGATTGCTGAGGCTAAGACTTCCAATACTGTGTTGAATAACAGTGGTGAGAGTGGACATCCCTGTCTTGTTCCTGACCTTAGGGGGAGAGCTCTCAGTTTTTCCCCAATGAGGATGATATTAGTGTTTGGTCTTTCATTTATGGCTTTTATGATCTCAAAGTATGCTCCTTCTATCCCTACTTTCTTGAGGGTTTTTATCAAGAAAGGATGCTGTATTTTGTCAAATGATTTCTCTACATCTATGGAGAGGATCATGTGGTTCTTGTCCTTTCTTTTATTGATGTGATGAATCACATTGATTGTTTTGCAGATATTGAGCCAACCCTGCATCCCATGTATAAATCTCACTTGGTTGTGGTGAATAATTTTTTTAATGTATTGTTGGATCCAGTTGGATAATATCTTGTTGAGGATTTTTGCATCTGTGTTCATCAGGGAAATTGGTCTATAGTTCTCCTTTTTAATGGGGTCTTTGTCTGGTTTTGGAATCAAGGTAATGCTGGCTTCATAGAAAGAGTTTGGAAGTTTTCCTTCCATTTCTATTTTTTGGAACAGCTCCAAGAGAATAGATGTTAACTCTTCCTTCAAATGTTTGGTAGAATTCCCCTGGAAAGCCATCTGGCCCTGGACTCTTGTTTTTTGGGAGATTTTTGATTACTAACTCAATTTCTTTACTGGTTATGGGTCTGTTCAAATTTTCTATTTCTTCCTGTTTCAGTTTTGGTAGTTTATATGTTTCTAGGAATTTATCCATTTCTTCCAGATTGCCCATTTTCTTGGCATATAATTACTCATAATATTCTCTAATTATTGTTTATATTTCTGTTGTGTTGGTTGTGTTCTCTTTCATTCTGGATTTTATTTATTTGGGTCCTTCCCTTTTTCTTTTTGATCAAACTGGCTAGAGGTTGTCAATTTAGTTAATTCTTTCAAAGAACCAGCTTCTGATTTCATTGATCTATTCTGTTTTTTGGTTTTGATATCATTGATTTCTGTTTTCATCTTTAGTATTTCCTGTCTTCTGCTGCTTTCGGGTTTTATTTGCTGTTCTTTTCTAGATCTTTAAGGCATAAGGTTAGGTTGTGTATCTGAGATCTTTATTCCTTCTTTAGGATGGCCTGTATTGCTATATACTTCCCTCTTATGACCATCTTTACTGCGTCCCACAGGTTTTGGGCGGTTGTGTTATCATTTTCATTGCCTTCCATAAAATGTTTAATTTTCTCTTTAATTTCTTAATTAGTCCATTCATTCTTTAGTAGAATGGTCTTTAGTCTCCAAGTATTTGTTATCTTTCCAAATTTGTTCTTGTGGTTGATTTTGAGGTTCATAGCATTGTGGTCTGAAAATATGCATGGTATGATCTCAATCTTTTTGTACTAGTTGAGGACTGATTTGTGTCCCAATATGGGATCTATTCTGAAGAACGTTCCATGTACACTGAAGAATAATGTATATTCGACTGCTTTAGGATGAAGGGTTCTGAATATATCTGTTAAGTCCATCCTGTCCAGTGTGTTATTCATAGCCCTTGTTTCCTCGTTGATTTTATGTTTGGATAATCTGTCCATTGTTGTCAGTGGGGTGTTGAAGTCCCCTACTATTATATTATTACTATTGATGAGTTTCTTTATGTTTGTGATTAATTGATTTATATATTTGGGTGCTTTCACATTTGGCACCTAAATGTTTACAGTTGTTAGGTATTCTTGGTGGATTGACCCCTTAACTATGATATAATGCCCTTCTGCATCTCTTGATACAATCTTTATTTTAAGGTGTAGATTGTCTGATATAAGTATGGCTACTCTGGCTTTCTTTTGTTGGCCATTAGCATGATAGATGGCTCTCCATCCCCTTACTTTCAATCTGAAGGTGTCTTTAGGTCTAAAGTGTGTCTCTTGTAAACAGCATATAGATGGATCTTGTTTTCTTATCCATTCGGTTACCCTGTCTTTTGAATGGAGCATTTAGTCTGTTGACGTTTAGAGTGAGTTCTGAAAGATATGAATTTATTGCCATTATGTTGCCTGTAGAGTTGGAGTTTCTGGTGGTGTTCTCTGGTCCTTTCTACTCTTTGTTGCTTTTTTTCCTCATCTTTTCTCCCCTCAGAGTGTCCCCCTTAAAATTTCTTGCAGGGCTGGTTTAGTGGTCACAAGCTCCTTTTATTTTTATTTGTCTGGGAAACTTTTAATCTCTCCTTCTATTTTGAATGACAGCCTTGCTGGGTAAAGAATTCTTGGCTGCACATTTTTCAGATTCAGCACATTGAATATATCCTGCCACTCCTTTCTGGCCTGCCAAGTTTCTGTGGATGGATCTGCTGCAAACCTGATCTGTATTTCCTTGTAGGTTAAGGACTTTTTCTACCTTGCTGCTTTCATGATTCTTTCCTTGCCTGAGTATTTTGTGAATTTGACCAAGATATGCCTTGTTGATGGTCGGTTTTTGTTGAATCTAATGGGAGTCCTCTGTACTTCTGGGACCCCTATGATTCTTTTTTTTTAATTTTTTTTTCAACGTTTATTTATTTTTGGGACAGAGAGAGACAGAGCATGAACGGGGGAGGGGCAGAGAGAGAGGGAGACACAGAATCGGAAGCAGGCTCCAGGCTCTGAGCCATCAGCCCAGAGCCTGACGCGGGGCTCGAACTCACGGACCGCGAGATCGTGACCTGGCTGAAGTCGGACGCTTAACCGACTGCGCCACCCAGGCGCCCCGTGGGACCCCTATGATTCTGATATTCCTTTTTAATGAGTCACTGATTTCTCTAATTCCTAATTTGTGCTCTTTTGCCTTAGTCTTCCTCTTTTTTTCTGCTTCATTATTATCCATAAGTTTGTCCTCTATATCTCTGATTCACTTCTCTGCCTCACCCATCCTTGCTGCTGTGGCATCCATTTGAGACTGCAGCTCAGTTGTAGCATTTTTTTTTTTTTCAACATTTATTTATTTTTTTGGGACAGAGAGAGAGAGACAGAGCATGAACGGGGGAGGGGCAGAGAGAGGGAGACACAGAATCGGAAACAGGCTCCAGGCTCCGAGCCATCAGCCCAGAGCCTGACGCGGGGCTCGAACTCACGGACTGCGAGATCGTGACCTGGCTGAAGTCGGATGCTTAACCGACTGCGCCACCCAGGCGCCCCATTTGTTGTAGCATTTTTTATTTCATCCTGACTAGCTTCTACTTCTTTTATCTCTACAGAGAGGGATTCTAATCTATTTTCAACTCAGCTAGTATTCTTATTATCGTGATTCTAAATTCTGGTTCAGACATCTTGCTTGTATCTGTATTGATTTAAGTCCTTGGCTGTCATTTCTTCCTGCTCTTTCTTTTGGGGTGAATTACTTCATTTCATCATTTTGAAGGAAGAAAAGGAATTAATGAGGTAAAAAAATTAAAATTAAAAAAACAACACACACACACACACAAATCAAATAAATGATACTAGATCCTAGGTGTGTTTTTGTCTGGTTGTTGAAAGGAGCTTGATAGATTAGAGAATAAAGGGAAAGA
Organism: Lynx rufus; assembly: GCF_022079265.1. NCBI lineage: Eukaryota > Metazoa > Chordata > Mammalia > Carnivora > Felidae > Lynx > Lynx rufus. Next base: position 125,185,480 of record NW_025814856.1, read on the forward strand.
TAAGATAAAAAAAAGGAAAACATTTGAAAATTTGAAAAAATGAATACACTGAAATAGGATGAAATGAAATGATGGAAGTAAAATAGAATTTGAAAAATTTACAAAAAATAAATATAGTACAAAAAATTAAAGAAATATTTTTAATAAAAATTGGGAATAAAAATAATTTTTTGTCTTTATTCAAGAATAAGAAAAGAAAAGGAAAATAAAAGAAAATTGAACAGATGGACCAGCAAACAGACTGAAATATGATTGAAATTACATCCATTTCCCCTAGAAGCCAAACTATGAAGCACTTTATAGTCTGTAAATTAGGCAGATGGAGAGAGTTGTAGTGTTCCTGTAGAGTGAGGCTGGGCCAGTTGGGCAGGGCTTAGTGTAACGGCCCCATTCTGCACTAGATGGCACTACGTAGCTTACTGAAGTGGATTGTTGTGGTACTCGTAGGTGTGTATGTGCATGTGTGGGAAGGGTGAAAATGGTGTCACCTGGCTACCAAGTCTCTAGTATAGGAACTCTGCTCTCCCCGATTAGCAATTGCCCACCACCCCTTTTTCTCTGGCTTCCGTCCACTCCCTGCTTCTACACTGTCCATGACCAAGCCAGTCAGTTGCCAGGCGGCCCCTCCCTCCTGAGTTTTATCTCAGATGTGGCTGTGTTTCCCAACCCCTCACTTCTGAGGAACTGCAGCTTTGACCGGCTCAGACCTTCTGGGGGAGGGTCTCACTGAGCAATGGCCAGGTGCCAGCCGCACCCAGAAACGTTCATGGGAGTGTGCTGCTGCTGATGCTCAGAGACCGTGGCTCAGTACCAGCCCGTCCCAGAAAACGTTGACACGATCATGTAGCAGCAGCGGTTCAGGGATTATGGTAAGTCACAACACACATCTGGCACCAGGCTTCCCCCTTAACATCTTTGTTCCAGCACCAGCAAATGTGGTTTTTTTCCCAGGGTCCCTGGGACCTTTGGCTGTGGGGTGGCCATACAACCTCTACTAAATGTCCTCCCAGCAGGGGAACTACCTCTCCCCATTTTGCCTGATGACCCCTCAGACCTCACTCTCTGCTCCTAGGGATTCGTCTTTCCCACCAGAGCACCACCAGGTATCGAGCCACGGAGTTTCAGACTCTGAACTCCCCCTGTTTATAGAGTCTTAATGGAATTTAAACCCTTTCCTTTCTCCTTTCTCCCCCCCTTTTTTTCCAGTCCATGCATCTGTTTCCACTTTCCACTTTCTCTTCTGCTTTTGGGGTGGGTGTGCTCTTCCTGTACTCTCCCCCCCATCTCTGTCCTTTCTCTACAAGCAAAAACAGCTCCCTGCCCTCCACAGCTTCTCTCTCTCCCAGTTCACCTTTCCATGCCATGTACCTGCTGAGTTCTGTGGTTCAGGTTGTGCAGATTGTTGTGTTAATCCTCAAATCAGTTTTCCAGGTTTGCAGGAAGGTTTGGTGTTGATCTGTCTGTATTTCATAGAGAAGAGACACAAAAGAAACTTCCATGCTGTTCTGCCATCTTAGCCCCTTTAGCTATTGGATTTTTAATATCGAATAACCCCTTCTTCTTCTCTGATTATTCCCCTTATATAGCAACCTGTTCTTGTTTCATGGTTTCTTTGAAATTCTCTATTGCTTCAAGCAAGGTCTCTGTTATCTCTGAGTTCCCTTTTGTTTGCTCATTTGTTTTTGTCTCCCTTGTTCTTCTTGGAAGCTTTCCTCAAATGCCTAGCATCCTTGGATGTCTTTTCATATGTTAAAGATGGGCCACTAAAATGATGATTGGAAATGTATATGCACAATGTCTCACTGTAGTCTGGTCTAGTTGCTAATTGGCCTTTTCACTGGTGACTCAGATGTGAGTAGCTATAGATCTTTTTGATGGGATGGTACCTCTGGGAAAAATCCTCTGATTTCCTACCTAAGAGTTTTAAACTTGGCTGCTGGTGATCAGAGGTGGGTGGGAAAGCTTGGGCGGGGGTGGGGGTGTATCATTATTCAGTATTCAGAGTTTCACTTAACTGCTATGTTTTTAATCTGGTATCCTTCTGAATGTCTGAGTCCTTGCTTCAGGAGCTTTTCTAGTTCAATTTCTCCAGGGACCACACGACTTATCTCTGGTAGAGGGAGGATTTCAGCCAATAATGGTGGAACCTAGAATTATAACTGACTCTAAAATAGACTTCAGATAACCTCCCTGTTCTCCCACCCTCCTTGCCCCTGCCTTCTTGGTGTTTCCAATGCCCCAGCATTTCTAAAGTTTCACAGAATGACTCAGCTTGCTTCTTATCAACAGAGCCATCTAGATGGAGGCATTTGGTCCAGCCCCCTGTTGGGGCAATCCTCTTTCTGTGTATATTATGGAATAAGGTTATAGATGTCTCCTAATACTGTTAAAGATAGTTTATGTTTCTCCTTACTTTCTGGGGGATGATTTTGAAAAAGACAAGGAGATAGAAATGTCTTTATTATATCATCTTGAAACATTAAGATTCTGGTGTTAACTTCTATATCAGAACATATTAGAACATTGCTCTCTGCAACTACAAATTAATATCTGAACACTAAAGAAACTGACCAAAATTTCTTTCTTCTTTTTATAATAATTGGGTTTGATTTTCATGGAATTTTGAACTTGTGCTGAATATTGACTCTATATTTAGTTGCCTCAGATCCTCAACATCAAGTTAGCCAAATATCCCAAGCATTTCTTGGAGGAGAATTGGCAATGAGGTAAACAGAGCCTCCTGGTCAATGGGCCTTTCAGTTTGTGGGTCTCTTTTTAAGACCAGTGCCACATGCTGCTTATGTCCATTTGAAAGAGTTCATGCTCTTCATCTTTGCTTCCAATTATCTTAATCTGGTGCAAAGGAAAGATAATTGGCTCTCTAATTATTTCACAGTATGAATCCTGATTGTTCCTTATGAACTCTGCGAACTTGGACAACTTAAACAATTTTACAAGCTCAGTCTCTTCTCTCATAAGCTGGGGAAACTAATACCAGAGTTCTGGATAATATTAAGCAAATTAAGAAGTTAACTCATTTATTAATTTAACAAACATTGCCTAGATTTCTTTTAAGGGCCAGGCATTATGCTTGCCATTGTGCAAAGATGCAATGATGAGTAAGCCAGAAATCTTTGATGCAGCAGAGCAGGGGAGGGAAGCACACAATTGGTTGTAGGGTGCAAAGTGGTGAGTGCTGGGATAGATTGTAGAAGCACAGATGATGAGGAAGCAACCCAGTCCTGGGGGTGTAAGAGCATGTAGGGATTGTTCCCTATATAGTGATACCTGAGATTGAGAGGCAGATCTTAACAGAAAAGCAGTAACTACCCAGATGAAGAGGAAGTAAAAGAATATGTTACGGAGACAGCATAAACAAAGATTATAGAGGTGAGAATCAACATTGTTTGTACAGGAAAGCGAAAATGATTTAGTATTAATGAGCCACCTAACAAAGACTCCTACACTCCAGAAATGTTAGTCACCTCCCTCCCTGCAGCCCTAAATGTGGTCTTACTAAAATTTCCAGAGGTTCTCAATTCTTGGAGTCAACATATAGAGATATCTGTCATATAAATCAGGTATAGCTGCTGCAAGATGTGTGTATGTGTGCGTGTGTGTTTATACACGTGTGTGTGTGTGTGTTTGTGAGTGTGTGTTGTGTATGTGTGTAGGTGAGCTTGTGTTTTGTTGTGTATGGCTGGTTTCACAGAGGTTTCATTAGGGAGCCAATTTCTTCCTCTTAGCAGTTGAGTTTGACCCCTGCCATTAGTATATTAGATTAGAGTATAATCTAATATGCATGTATATATAATACACACAACATATACACTAATGTGGTCTATTAGGTTACACTCTGCTGTACTTCTCTATGAACTCTCTGTGTAATTCTCTATGAAAACAGCTGTCATGTTTGATGAAAATCCCTGTGCACAGACTGATACTACAAAGGGGACTTTTTCCTAGCACTGAGTTAGGTTTGCCTATTCCTGAATTCCCTGAAAAGGTATTCCAGCCAACGACTGCAATGGAATTGAGATATAACCCTCTCATGTAAGGCATTTGGGGAATTCCAGTTCAATATTAAAACTCTGCTGTTGAGGTTAACATGGACTTTTCTAATTAGATCATTCACCAAAGGGGTTGCATTCACCACCTATAAGTTCTCAATCTTCTCCTTAGAATCAGGGACAAGTTGACATGGACATCATACAAGTTGCTCTACTCGTTTTTATAGCTTTGCTGATATTTTATATGGGAGCATAGTGCAGCTTTACTATTGCTGAGCTTAGCTTATGTCAAGATAGTGGTTTTCTCCTATTAAATGTGTCTAGAAAGGGATGGTAAAAATCATAGAGATGAATATGGCCTCCGTCGTGGTATTCCCTTGGGAAGGTGGATTCTGAAGTCAATGCTGCCTTAAGATCCTGAAGCACAGTCATTAGATATTGTCAATTAATTTCATCCTTTTAAGGAAGAATTCCACTGTGGAAACCACACAATCATGTCTTATGGATAAAGCATGGAGTATAATTTTAATTTGTGCATGTGGTGTCACTATGAAGTAATGAGAACCATTTTCTTGGATGCCTTGTAAAAATGGTTCTGAAGGTAGTTTTAAAAGAGTTTCAGAAAGAAAAATTTAGCATAATTGAATAATTTTTTGTTTATTCACTGGCTCACTTATTTATCTAATATCTGTCATGGCCTATTATTATTATTCTGATACCCTATTAGGTACTAGAAATGAAAATGATGAGACAGCCTATCCTTTGATGAGTGATCCATCCACTTTGGGTGGTGGGAATGGGGGAGGCATGCAGGAAATACAAGAAACAGAGTATGATAAATGCTATAGTGTTCATATATTCCTATGTCTTATATATATTATATGTTATTCAATAGTGAGCAGTTCCTTGGTTGTTAGAGACGGCTCCATAGAGAAAATAAGGATGTCCTCCCAAGCTGAATTCCCTGAAGAACAAGACTGTACTGGGAATATTTAAGTTCTGCCTTTCTTTTAAAAGGCAATAAATACCATCACTTTGTAGATGTATTTACAGTGACATATTTGTACTGGATATTTGATTTCAAGTGGTATATCTATGGAAAGAAAGATTTCTGAACAAATTACAACAGAAAGTCATCTGCTCTGCTTCTTTTAGAAGTAGTAAGTGCTATGATTATTTTTTTTTTCAACGTTTATTTATTTTTGGGACAGAGAGAGACAGAGCATGAACGGGGGAGGGGCAGAGAGAGAGGGAGACACAGAATCGGAAACAGGCTCCAGGCTCTGAGCCATCAGCCCAGAGCCTGACGCGGGGCTCGAACTCCCAGACCGCGAGATCGTGACCTGGCTGAAGTCGGACGCTTAACCGACTGCGCCACCCAGGCGCCCCAGTGCTATGATTATTTTGCTAAGACAACAATAAACATGAAAATCCTTTTCATATTGTTCAAATAAGAGTTGCAATTATTATTATTATTTCTACCCATATCCATTTGGCTTTAAATCAGCTATCAAACACAAAGTTATCAAAATGACTAATAGTGGCCCTTGAAGTCTTTTTTTTCTTAAGGCAAAAAATTCACGAGTTGAGATGAAAGAAGAGAGAAAGTAATAGAAATTATTGAAAAACATATTTTACCGCATATTTTTGGGGAAATGCTATTTTATTACTTTAGGGTAAGACAGAGAAGCCATAATCCATTTGCCAAGTGAAAAAAGTTTAAACCAGTTCTAAATTCTTTATTTACTTCTATTGATCTTGTTTTCATCATTTCATGTCTTTTATGCAACTTTCTTAGGAAGAGATGAGTATCTCAACCTAAGATAAATGTAACAAAATTCATAGTATATTTGTTGATCATGGCATTTTGGAGGTGAAATATTGCCTTCTAACCAACAGCAAGATAGGTTGCAGCTAGTGCAGGTCCTAGAGGCATTAAAAAGACAGATAAGGCTTAGGTCCTTTCTTAAAGAAAGAGAAGTCAAATGAGAGTCTCAATAATGTAACGATACTTCCAGATTCATGTTAAAAGCTGTGGTATACCTATGCTCTCTCATGCAAAAACTCTTAGAACTGAAACCTTGAAGCCTTTCAAGATTGACTCACGTTAGTATGACATATTCATTTATTCACTGCTAAGTACAGATCTAACATTTTCCAGGCACCGAATTCTCTGAATTCTGCCCTCATGAAGCAAATGTACTAGCAGATTAAAGGAATAATTGTCTTAGTCATGGTATATACTTCTTGTTGATGAAGCAACATACATTAAAATTCAGTTTAAGAGAAGGGTGATTTCTAGGGCATGTGGCACAGAAAACAGTAAGTATAATGGTCTTAAAGTTCTAAAACTAGACCCAGTTCATCATGATGATTGGGTTTGAGTCTGGAAACCTCTTAGGAGGGGACAGCTAAGTTTGCATGTCAAAAAACTGTGACCACAGCTCTGGAGTCGCCTTCTGACATGTTATTGAATTTCAGGGCCTGGACTCTGGCCTGAGAAGTGAGTGTTTATAATTACATGTTTTCACATATGTTTTCCTGACTGCTGTATATTTTGGATGTTGTTTATACACACACTGCATAGGAAAAAAATACGCTTGACAAGAAAATTAACTAAAAGATTTTGATGTTAAAAATGACAGACTTGGGGCCTGAAATCTAGTGAGAGATGTGGGTAGTGAAGGGTTAACCCAGCCAGTCTTCAACATTAAGGGAAAAAAATCTCCTTAGATGTGTTCTTAGGTGTATAGACTAGTCCTTCCACAAAGCCACCACACATACGAACCTAACATTCTTTGTAAGTCCCGAACAATAGACACTCTAAGAAGATTACATCACACTGCATGTTTTTGGTCAGGAGAAGGCATATTTGTGAATAGGTTGGCCTGCAGCAGTCTTCTGCCGGTTTAGTCCTGTGATTGACATGTACAAATAATTCCTCTAGTGGCTACATAATCAGGTATCACAGCTGCTGTGTGTGGTGCGCGTGGCTGAGAGCCCAAGTGAGATATTTGTGAGGCTAGGGATTGGTGAGGCTGATTTTTAAGGTGTTCCTTCTTTTGTTCCCGTTAAACCTCTTTCAGAATCTGTCAGAAAGACAAGCTTTATATTGAGAGAGATTACGCTGAATCCCATTCAGTAAGCAACGAGGTGGTAACGTAACAGTCTTGCCACATGCTTTGGACTTAGCTTGCCGATTCCTCACTGAATGATGTTTGGTAAATACCAAGAGACCGAAAGAAGTCCAGAATGCTCCCCAAGTCAGCCTGTAACTTAACTCTGCTTGTAGCAAATCTAGATGAAAGACCCTGAGTTGTTAAATTGTTTTTCTCATGCCAAACACTCCTCAGAAGTTAAAGGTAGAAAAGTGGAAACAGGAGCATGGACCATAAAGCCCAGGAGAGCTGGAAGTTTTAATAGCAGGTACTAGGGCCATGCCAAGGCAACCATTCAAAGAATTTTGTTGCAACTCCCTGCTATTATTTTATTTTCCTTTAAACGCAGATCCAAAATTTGAATTCCTTCATAGCTACCTAAGTTACCTCTTCTGCCTTGTTTAGAATCTTCTCTCGTGGGTAAAGATTAATCTCCAGGAAAAAAGGGTGGTCATGAAGTGACTTTACCTTAGAGTTGTCTTTATTTTCTGCGTGTTTGGCCTCTGATATAATTACCTTTTCTAATTTAATAAACATATGGAATTACTTTTTCTAAAAATGACTAAAGGGTCAGAGTTTATGTTGCCTTTAATAAGATTACAAAACTTCTTAAAGTTGAGAGAGAATTTTTTTTCATGTGATAAAAAAATTCCTGAGAGATTCTTGATTTATTATTATTTTTTGAATGCAAAGCCTTGAGCACAATGTTTTAATTCTCATTAAATGCCTGTGTATAATTTTAACTGTTCTTCATTTGATAGTTTACATCCTTAGGAGACGTTACATAGTGTGCTGGTCCCAGATCCCCAAGTTAAAGGTGGGGAACTTTATTTATAAATATTCTGGCATTTGTTTTTAGATTTTATTTTACCCAAATATCCCAATATAATTGTATATTTGAAAGTACATGTAAAAATGCAATATGAAAGTATCTCCTCAAGTTTGTTTTATTAGAATAAGATAAGAATCCCAAATATGTGTGTAGAATTATAAGCCTGCAATAGCAGCTGATTTGCAGGTGATTTTTTTTTTTTTTTTTTTGCGGTAGAATTCTTTGCTTTATAAAGTAACTTTCCACAGAGTTGATTTAAGTAGCATTCCCACCCAGTTTGCTTTACCAGAGGATTATGAATATGAAAAGTTCCAAGGCACTTTGATGTACATTTAACTACTTAAGAACATTTCTATGGAGTAAAGTAAGGCATTTATATATTTGTCTTTCATTCAATGAATATTTTTTATGTACTTGCTATGTGCTGAATGCTGGACTAAGTGCTAAGTGTGCTATAATGGCACACCCTTGTATTTAGTCTGGAGGGGGAGGTTGGCATGTAGGGTGAATTTACCATTCAGCATGACAAGAGCCATGGTAAATTATGCATACGGTGTTGAGAAAGCACAAGAAAGGAGCGTCTAACTCAAACTCGAAGAGAAAGGTGGACTTCTTAAAAGTGATGATATTTGAAATTAATTTTGAAGGATGAGAAGGACTTAACCAGTTGAGAAAGGAGCAAAAACCTTCTACTTACAGAGATCAGCATGTAGGAAGCCTCCTCAAGGTGTGACATATCATGACACTGACCAGGACCTTGATATGTTATTGAGAAGGTAAACATGGGAGAATGATAGAAGATAATAATAATCTCTGGGTTTTATTTCTACTCTTTGGTTACTTCTCTGTCTTCTTGACTGGTTCCTATTTTTTCCCCCTAGTTCCTAACTTCAGCCTTTCTGAGAGCTCAATTCTTAGTCCTCTGCTCTATCTACATTCACACCTTTAATTTCATTCAGTCTCATGGCTTTCAATGCCATCTCTGTGCCAAGAACTCTCAAATGTTTATGTCCTAGCCTCAATGCTCTTCCAAACTAAAAAATTGCATACAAACTATCTTTCTGACATTTCTATTTGGGTGCTAATAGACCTTTCAGAATCCACATGTCCAAAACGAAACTGTTAATCTTCCCCCTCCTAGGCTGCCACAGCCTTCCTCACCTCCATTGATGGTCACTTCATTCTTCCAGTTGCTCAAGCCAGAATACTACAAGACATTTTTCCTTTAATTGAGGTAAGATTCACAGAATATAAAATTCATCATTTTACACCACTTTAATGTGGTCAATTCCGTGGCCGTTAGTGCATTCATAATGTGCAAGCATCACCACTATTAATTCCAGAATATTTTCATCATCCACAGAAGTAATCCCTTAACCATTACCAGTCATTCCTCATTCTCTCCAGCTCCCCAGCTCCTGGCAACCACTAATCTACTTTTCTGTAACAATGAATTTGCCTATTCTGGACATTTAATGCAAATAAAATTATGTAATTTGTGGCCTTTTGTGTCTGGCTTCTTTCACTCAGTGTAATGTTCTCAGGGTTCATCCATATTGTAGATTAGGAGTATTTTTGATTCCTCTTTTTCTCTCATACCTCAAATCCACTCCATAAGGAAATTCTATTGGCTCTATATTCAAAATATACCTGGAATCTGAGCACTTCTAAATTCTTCCACTGCCACCACCCTGCTGTGACACACTGCCATGTCTCCTCTGCGTTATTACTATCACCCCTGTCTCCCTACCCTTCCCTTACCTCCCCTCAGTGGACTCCCCACATAGCAGTCAGAAGGATACTGTTAAAACCCAAGTCAGCCAGTGGTATCTTCTTGATCCGCTGGGGTCTTATTAGTAGTTGAAAAATAAAAAATAAATAAAATGATTGAGTGATAATATACATCTGATATTCAACTCTAATTAAAAACTACATTATTCTGTACAAATATTCAAAGATGAAGCAAATATTTAATCAGATCAATAATTATTTTTTTCCTAGAAGACATTAATTAAATTAAATTAAAATGCAAATAGTATTTATCTAGGTCACAAACTAAACAGGTGATGACTTTGAGGAGGGCACCTGTTGGGATGAGCACTGGGTGTTGTATAGAAACCAATTTAACAATAAATTATATTTAATAAAAAATAATTAAAATAAACAAGTGATGACAAAAAAAGAATCTCTGTAATTCAAGTTTAAAAGAAAAGTCTATTAATTAATGGCTGCAATTTCTTCTCTGCAGACTCTTTGTTACTGAGAAAAATTTTTCTGATAGATGAATAATTATTAAATAATTTTTGGACATATTTTTTTCACCATTCAAAAAATTTCAGTTAATAGTGTCAGTTCTCTAGAGAGCATATCACCAAGAAAATCAAAAGTTACAAATTAGGCACTACATAGGAATGCAAGCTGGTGCAGCCACTCTGGACAACAGTATGAAGTTCCTCAAAAAACTAAAAATAGAACTACCCTATGACCCAGCAATTGCACTACCAGGCATTTATCCAAGGGATACAGGTGTGCTGTTGTGAAGGGACACATGCACCCCCATGTTTATACCAGCACTATAAGCAATAGCCAAAGTATGGAAAGAGCCCAAATGTCCATCGATGGATGAATGGATAAAGAAGATGTAGTATAAATAAATATATATATATACATATATATATATATACATACTCCATATATATAATGGAGTATTACTCGGCAATTAAAAAGAATGAAATCTTGCCATTTGCAACTAAGTGGATAGAACTGGAGGGTATTATGCTAAGTGAAATTAGTCAGAGAAAGACAAAAATCATATGACTTCACTCATATGAGGACTTTAAGAGACAAAACAGATGAACACAAGGGAAGGCAAACAAAAATAATATAAAAACAGGGAGGGGGACAAAACAGAAGAGACTCATAAATATGGAGAACAAACTGAGGGTTACTGAAGGGGTTGTGGAAGGGGGGATGGGCTAAATGGGTAAGGGGCACTGAGGAATCTACTCCTGAAATCATTGTTGCAATATATGGTAACTAATTTGGGTGTAAATTAAAAAAAATAAAAAATAAAAAAACAAATTAGGCACTACAAAGGATCACTGTGTAAGATTTCTCAAGCTTTCGACCCTGTGATTAATCTCTATCTATCTCTATCTATCTATCTATCTATCTATCTATCTATTACTACAAAGGATCACTGTGTAAGATTTCTCAAGCTTTTGACCCTGTGATTGATCTATATCTATATATCTATATGTCTATATATCTATATATCTATATCTATATCTATATCTATCTATCTATCTATCTATCTATCTATCTATCTAATTTTTCTCTGCTTTTCTAGGTCTCCTGCCTATTTTCTAAGATAAATACACCAACAATAGGGGGAGGGTGCACTACATTAAAGTTTGTTGTTGTTGTTGTTGTTTTGGTTTTTTTTTTGTAAAATTTGGTTAGAAAATGGTAAGCCATATTAGCGGCACCTGGATGGCTCAGTTGGTTAAGCACCCGACTCTTGATTTCAACTCAGGTCATGATCTCACTGTTAGTGAGACTCAGCCCCCACATCGGGCTCTGCACTACAGCGCAGAGCCTGCTTGGGATTCTCTCTATGCCCTTCCCCTGCTCTCTCTTTCTCTCTCTTTCAAAATAAATAAATAAACATTAAAAAAAAAAGAAAATGGTAAACCATATTAAGCCTGAACCAATTTGATATGGTTGAAGCTAGAGATTAGGCATAAAGATGTTTATAAAGTAACATAAAACTTCAATTTTGAGCACTATGGCAAACATGACACCTAGAAATGTTAGATAAAATAAAATGTCTTTAACAACAACAACAACAAAATAAGCAAGCCAACAAAACCCCCAAAACACACACAAAAAAACAATTCAGAGCATGTCACTATTTTGCTCAAAACATGGCAGTGGCCTCCATTCCATTCAGAGTAAAAGCCAAAGTCTCTACCATGTCTATGAGGCTCTTGGGATCCTTATAACTTTCCAAAGAGTAGCATTCCCATCCAGAGTGGCTTACTCTCACCCTTTCTCACTGGGCCATTCAGGCCTGCTTGCTGTTCCTCAAATGTGGTCTTCATCTCCCACCTTACAGACTTGGCACTCACTCTTTCCCTTTCCCTCTGCCTAGAATGTGAACTCACTCATTTCCTTCAGACCCTTGCTCATGGGTCACCTACTTCATGAGGCTTCCACTGGCCCCCACCCTTCATCTGTAATTGCAATAGGACCTCCCATTCCAGCACCCAATCGCCCTAACCTTGCTCTTGTAAATTTTTCTCAAACATGTATCACTCTCTAACTTGCCCTTCTCTTTCTTTCTTTCTTTCTTTCTTTCTTTCTTTCTTTCTTTCTTTCTTTCTTTTCCTGCTCTTTCTTTCTTTCTTTCTTTCTTTCTTTCTTTCTTTTCCTGCCTTTTCTTTCTTTCTTTCTTTCTCTCTCTCTCTCTCTGTCTTCATTTCTTGTGTGTGTTTATTTCTCACCAGAATGTGAACTCTACAAGGGTGAAATATTTGTCTTTTTTTTTTTTACTGATGTTTAATATTTTTAGGACTAACTACAATCTATTGGTCCTCTTTTATGTGCCAGAAACTCAGCTAAAGGCTATACTTACATTATTTATCTCATTGAATCCTCACCAGTAACTCTGTAGGATAGATGATCATTTCTCCCACTTCTAGATGGGAAAATAAAACTTATAAAGGTCAAATAACTTGCCTTTAGGTTTTGTAGCCCCTAAAAACCCATATTGCTAGACTCTGAGTATGTAGTCTCAGTAGTCACTTTGAACTGCTAGAGAAGTAAGCAGGATGGGGTCATGAAGGGTGCTGGGAGTTCTTGAACTCTATCCTGAAGTACAAGGAGAGAGCTAAACATTTTTCATCAGAGGTGTGATGGAATAAACTTGTGTTTTCCACAGAGTATGGTAGAATGAATAATGGTACCCCCAAAGATGGCCATATCCAAATCCCCAGAACCTATGATTATGTTATCTTTCATGGTAAAAGGGATTTTGCATATGTAATCAAGTTAAAGATTCTTAAATGGAGAGATTATCCTTGGTTATCCATATGGGCTGTATATAAGCACAAGAATGTTTTTTAAGAGGGAGGTAAGAGGATCAGAGTCCTGGAGTAAGGATGGAAACTGAGGTGGAGTGATACACTTTGAGATGGAGGAAGTAGTCATGAACCAAGGAATGTAAGCAGCTCCTGGAAGCTGGAAAAGGCAAGAAAACTGATTGTCCCCTAAAACTTTTAGATGAAATTTCAGCCCTGCTGACACTTTTCATTTTAGTCTAGTGGAATTGATTTTGGACTTCTGACCTCCAAAACTGTAAGATAATAAACTGAGTTGTTTTGAGCCATTAAGTTTTTGGCAATTTGTTATAGCAGCAATAAGAAACTAATACATGGAGTTTCCCCTTATTTCTTGAATTTAATAGAGAACTGATAAAGAGTAGGTTGATCCAAAATAAAAGAATAGCTCATCTTCTTCATGGACAGAGCCTTGCTCAGTGGAATGATTTGTAGAGCTCACAACAGTATTAGTAAAGGTTAAGATAGGCTATGAGGGTTCAATGAAAGGGTGGGAGGGGGTAGTGGTCTGAAGGGGTTCAGGTCTCAGTATTCTGATTGCACATCTACTCTTGACACTACCCTCCATGGAGCAAAATAAGGATTTGTCTGTACTGCAGTGGACTAGCATGTTAAATAACAGCTGTCTTTTCTTCTCCCAAGGTGAAGGCTAGATAGCTTAGCCCCAGAACAGTGCATATATGGAACCAAGTGTATGAGAGGTGAAGGGAATCCTTTTTTTCCCCTTAAGTGCTTAGAGTTCATCTGATGAAAATGCCACTGAATAAGGAAGTAATTTTGTAATGTTTCCTTTCTTCTGCAATTTGAAGAATGTTGTCAAACTAAGACTAATTTAGACTCTTTATGCAGAGCACATCATCATGGGATCCTGGAACACCTCTCTGAACTTCTTTCCATTGAATTTGAATTTGGATACAAAGGTAGCTCAAGAAGACACTTGAAGACAGCACTTTGGAAGGCAGTTAATTCAGAGCTGCCACAAGTTCAGCCACATGCTGAGCTAGTTCAGAGATGGGAACCCAAATGGAGTCAACTTTTCCCCTCTTGGCATCACTTATAGTTGATAAGGAGTTAATATAAGTTTTCCTGTTGCTTACTGACCCAACCTTAACATGTGAGAAAATTTAGTTTCACAAAAGCAAATTTAGAGAAAACAGAATTGTGTTAATAAAATAACAGTCCCTTTAGACTTGGGTCATTTCAAAGATTCCATTTCAAGAGTGTTTTAGTGTAAACACATTTCTAAAGTTTCCTAATACCAGCTGATATAGTCCTTTTGGGAGAAACCAAATGTGCCCAAATAAAATAGGGGAAAATGCCACAGAGATATTCTCATAAAAGATAAACTATTGCAAAAAGATATATATATTCTTTTACTATCTGCTTTGGCCAGAGATTCAACAAAGATAGCTCAAGATAAAGGAGGACAAAGATTAAAACATACTACTTTTGATTAAAAGAGACTCAAAAACTGTTTAAAAGAATCTTTCCATCTTCACAAGGGGGTCAGCTGTGGTCTGTGCTCTCTGATATGTCATTTGTGTTCCTCCCAGCAAGGGATTGGTGCAAACAGCCAGCACCAAGCCCAGGGTGAGATACTTTCTGCTTATTCCCTCTGTGGTGTCTTCAGGAAAAAATGAGGACTGGCCATTCCTTTCTATAAAGTAGGGACACCCAGGTGTACACAAACTCTAGCAGAGTCTGCTATCTTAACTCAGCAGACACTTACTGAACTCCTTTCATTTAGCAAATGTTTACTGTATTCTTCTTTAAATTGTGGCTGTAGAGATTAACTATGGTCTCTTTTCCTCAAAGATTTCATAATCTTCTGAAGGAGACATGTCAGTAACCCAAGAATCATCATGCCTAAGTGACTCAGGGTGCTGGGGAGGCCAGAAGAAGGCAGGTAACTCAGCTTGGTAGTAGGCAGCAGAGGGAGGTTTCTGAGGAAAGTATCCAGAGAATGCCACATGGGACTGACTCTAATAATCTGAATTGTAAATGAATTACATAGAATAAGCCCCAAACCTTTGTTCCCAGTAGGAAATATTCATGTCTTAATAATGGATTGTGACTCCAACAGAATAATGTGTCTACATGTTATCTTACTGGTTTCCCATCCCCAGTCCTGCTGCTTCTTCCTTTTAGTTCCAGATGTTAGATACTCTCCAAAGCAAGGTAGACATCTTAAGTGTCAGGGTGCCATTTTGGAGCTCATGACTATACTGGCTGGGAGTCTGTTTGCTTAGAGGAAATAATTTGTGAAGAGATGATAGAGACAATACCACCTACTTTTGTATAATAATTAGCTCTTAGAAAGTATGTTAATGGGCATGATATTATTTGGCTAATACTTCACTCATCCTCTTAGTGACTAGAACTAACTTTTGTCAGGCAAAATTTTAGAGCCATAATTCAGTGTTATGGATTGAATTGTGTCTCCCCCAAATTCATATGTTGAATTTCTTACCCCACACTGTGATCTATTTGGAAATAGGGTAATTGCAGATGTAATTAGTTAAGGTAAGGTCATCTTGGTGGAGGTTCCTAATCTGACGCTATTCTTAAAAAAAAAAGGTGGCATTTGGACGCAAACACTCTTGGGGGGAAGGCTATGTGGAGAGGCACAGGGAGAAGATGGCCATCTATAAGCCAAGGAGAGAGGTCGGGAACACATCCTTCCCCCACAGCCAGTGGAGGGAATCAATCCTGCCACAACCCTTACTTTGGACTTCCAGCCTCCAGAACTGTGAGACAACACATTTGTATTGTTTAAATCTCCCAGTGTGTGCTGCTTTGTTGTAGTAGCCCTAGTAAACCGGTATGCCCACCAACTCTGGCATCATGGCTTCCAGTGGAGGCAACGAGTCTACTGAAGGGCTGCCTCATTCGGTCAGAGCTGCTCACTTTCCTCTGCACCTGCCAGGAGGGAACTTGAGTTTTTCTCCAAGAGATGCCAAGCATGAGTTGTGAATTTAGTATGGCTCAGCATGGGGACCTTTTGTCTTTAAAAATGGGATTGGAAGAGAGTAAGACCTCACAGATTAGCTTTCTTTTATTTTGTGGAATGTTGGACAAGAAAGAAAAAGCCCTTGGGGCACTTTAATAATACTAACTTTTAACCAGCAGTGAAAAGAATTCACGAGTTATTAATGGGATAGATATTTTTAAGGAGAGAAGGTATTTTTGTGGATTTATTTTTCAAATAACCAAAAACAAAACAAACAACCAAAAAAGCCAAAAAAAAAAAAAACCCCAAACCCAAACAACAACAACAAAACCTCATAACCCCAAACCAAAACCTTTCATTTTATTTTCTTGCAGATTTCATAGAACTCTGTGATCTTCATATCAACTCCCTGACTTGGTTTTTAGTTTTTATCTGAATTTCAACCCTTAATGATGATATTCTTAATTCTGTGCTTAATTGTCACTAGTTGCTTTGAGGCACATAATTTGCTTTCCCTGATTTGCAAAAGCATGTGTATTTGTCTAAGGGACAAATTATAATATGATTCCACTTTTTAAAAATTTATTTTTAATTTTTTTAATTTTAATTTTTTATAATTTTTTTTTGAGAGAGAGAGCGAGCGAGCACATGAGCAGGAGAGAAGGGCAGAGGAAGAGAAAAAGGGGGAATCTCAAGCAGCCTCCATGCTCAGTGCAGAGCTCAACATGGGGCTCCATCCCACGGCTTTGGGATCATGACCTGAGCCAAAATCAAGAGTTGGATGCTCAACCAACTGAGCCACTCAGGCACCCCTCCACTTTTTATTTTGTAATATTATAAGCCATTATTAGTATTAATAAAGTCTATGCATACAATAATCTGAATTTTGAATATAACCAAGTAGGAATTAAGTGTCTAGAAAGAGTATGGACTTGAAATAAGAAATTTTGAGTTTAAATACAAACTCTGACACTTCCTACTTTGCAACTGTGAGCTGATCATAGAACCTCATCGAACGTATCAAGGCTACAAGAGAGATGTCTCCTCCAAATGTTTATACTGAGAATTAAAA
The DNA here is from genome assembly GCF_022079265.1 of Lynx rufus. Classification (NCBI taxonomy): domain Eukaryota; kingdom Metazoa; phylum Chordata; class Mammalia; order Carnivora; family Felidae; genus Lynx; species Lynx rufus. Next base: position 125,202,622 of record NW_025814856.1, read on the forward strand.
TTAGATAATGAACATCAGATTATCTGGCATGATGCCCACATATAGGTACATCCTAAAAAATAGCTGTTGGGAATTCGTCAAATTGAAAGCTCTGTTAGAGTAATAAATGGTGCTATTTTCATTCCAGTTGTTCTGTTTTTTAAATAGCATGTTTTTGTTCAAATTTGAAAGCTTCTTAAAATAAGTAAAAAGGACCTAATCTGTAATCTATTTTTCAAGGCACCTAGTTTTAGGATGTCATTTAATATTTAATGAGGGTTTATGGTATACCAGAAACTCTTTAGTACCTATTATCTCATTTTGTCCTTATAAAAACCTGAGGAGGATGACACTAGCATTACTCCCATGAGGAAACTGAGCCTCAGAGACTGACTGTAAGTGCAGAGCCCCCCTGGGAAGGGAAAGAAGTAACTAGGAAGGGGGTTCAAACCAAGGTGGCATGGGGCCAAGACCAAGCTTTTAACCTTGGCACTTGCTGCCTCCCTGTAGTGAAACAATTATCCCAACCAAGCCCTGTCCTCTCAGTGTCCAGAGGACAGGTTATGGATAAAATGGTTTTCATTGAGAGAGATAACCAGCAAAAGGGATTAGATTTATTATTACCACCGCATAAAGAATGAAGACTTCTCAGAGATCACTGCTGTCTTTAATCTCTTCTTGAAAGAAAAATCTTGGGAAAGATTAAATGAAAGTGAATGATGCCCAGCCTTGGGAGAGAAATGGTTTCCCACATATGAGATGACTCACATCTTAACCTTTTTGCTCTAATTTCTCTCTTTGTACATATCCTGTGATTTACTCTCTGGATGATGGCTCTGTAGCAAATTCCCGGCCAACGTATGCAGTCATTATGCATTTCAGAAGACACATGCACTCTGCTTTTAAGTGGTCACTCTCCCCTGGCTTCCCATATTTCTTTTCCCCCAAGAATACATTGTCTATCATGAAGCAGGTTAGGAAGCAGAGCCATTTCATGCAATAAAAATGGCAGGTTGATTTTGTAGAATTTTGCGATGTCGGTTACAGCCAATTGATCCTAGGTAGCAGAGACTCTGGTAACTTCCTCCTGGGACTACAGTGGTGCTTATGTGATGCTGGTTTTGTAATGCAGCTTCGTGTGTTGTGTACCTGGGCTTGATCACTGCCTGATAATTAGGGACTTATTCCCTTGATTTTGTCTCATCAATCTGGTTCATTTTGCCTCAGACACATTTTTCTCCCTAAGATTATCTCCACAAAACGCCAGTGCTGAGAAGAATGAATTCCAATAAAACCCAATAAATCTGACAGAAAAATGTGGAGTTAGAGATCCACACAGACCATGAGGACTGTCGCATTAAAGGCTCCTGGGGATTTTTTTTATGACTTCTTTTCCCTCCCTCTAATGCTTGGTCTCTTGCTTCCATAAATTCTGCAGGCTGGCTTTTCATTAACTCAGAAAGCTGAAATAATTCTTTGTAAAGAATTCTTTAGTCACACATGATTCAAAAGTTCACCAAGATCAAAGCCAGTCGGCTTTGTGGCGGGCCCAACACCGTATATTTCATGTAAATGGTGTGGCTTGCTGCATTCTCAGCTGGAGTTGTTCCAATTTCACATCCCTTCGGCAGATAATGGGACCCTCTTATGCCGTCCCCAGCACAAGGGGCTGCTCTGTGTCTGATCCTGTCTCCCTCAGGAGCCCATACAGATGCTGTCTGTACGGGCCAGCGAAGTCATTCTGACATTCCCCTCAATATTATATGAAATTTCACGAAGCATGGGAGTCGTTCTTGGCCCTAGGGGGTCTGGGGCAGTGGGGTGGGGGAGGTGGGGAATGGAGCAGAGAAATGCTTCATTGTTCAAGCCTCCTCTGTCTCTCTGATTTTCCCTTTAGGAGGGTGGGATGTATTAAAGAGACCCAAAGGTGAGATTAAAGTAAACCAAAAACAACAAGAACAGACAGTCTTCCTTGTTGGGGATATGACTCTCTCTTGTTCTTAGACTGTCTTACTGTCCTTACATTTTTCATTTAAAATATATGGGCACGGGAGGAAATGATGTGTGAGAGATATGGGAGAAAGAGCTTGACAGTTGGCCCGTAACAATAATAGCCCTGGGATAATAGAAGACCTTTCAAGGGGCTGACCACTTCCATGCATACCCTCATCATGAGCAGAGAGGCTCAGAGCCATTAAAAGATTTGCTACACACTCAGGTGGAAGCAAGGATAGAGAGCCATGAGGACAGTAAATTCTTCATGTTGCAGAACAGGGAAAGGGTGTCCTGGCAGGCAAACTTCTGAGGCTTCACACAGTAAACAGGGTGCCTGTTGCCTGTTGTACTGATTAACTGATAGCCATCTAAGTCAGTTTCCAGATGAGACCATGGGAAGCATGCGCATCTGGTCTTGTGCATGGTCAGCAGTGGCTGTGGTATCTGAGAGAGCACTTCCAGGGGCTTGGTGGAGACCCAGAGATGAGGGGCAAGCACAGGAAATGATGGAGAGGCAAGGGATGTGCCTGAGACAAGGAGAGCGAGAACTCAAAGAGGAGAGATGGGAAGTCAGCCAGTGGCAGAAGGGTACAACTGACATCCACATCCAGCACATCAATCACTGTGTGCTGAGTGGAACTGGCAGTCCTGATCCATCTGGTAGTCTGGGTAATTTCTGGAGGGACTTCAGTAGCCTAGCTAATATGGCCTTTCCATGATACCACAAAATTCAAGCCCTAAAAAAATGTCAATTTCTGGTGCATCTCTCCCTTAGTTTGCATTGACCCCTTCTGCCTTAGTTGTCACATCTCCATTATAGGATCATGGTAACTACACCTTAGCCTATTTCATCAGCATGTTAATGAACACAATAATGTAGAGAGTCATTTGAACTTGTAGACAAATGCTCTGTTTGCCAACATGATGGAAATATTGACAGTGAAGTTAGAAGAAAAAAACCTGGTGTTCGATTCCTCCAACAACAGCCCATACATCACAGAAGTTGAAAGTCAGCCTCCCCTCCTTCCTCCACAAGGAGCAAAATATATTTTCAAAAATGGAAGCATCTGGTTAAATATTAAATAGGAGAGTCATTCTTCTTGAGGTCTTGCATTGCCAGCACTTAGGTAGTAGTTAAGTAAGATGGCCGTTGGCTTTGACAGCCACGCATTTATGATGCTGTATAAATAATAACTGACAGCAACTCCATGGTACTCTTTTCACCAGGCTTGCCTCTTTGCTCTTTCTTTAGTGGTCTATGCACACACACACACACACATGCACACATACATACGCACACTTTGCCCGACTATCATAATAGCTATTGTCTTCTCCCCTCCCCCTTCTTTCAACAGATGTGTCCATTTTTAGTTAATGTGAAGGAAATGGTAGCTCTTAAAGGTAGCTTTTCTCACTGGGAAAGAGCTGCATTAACTGTGAAAACCTTTTAGTTGCACAGTTTTTATATTCAGACTCCCCTCCCCAGACATTGCTTCCCCAGGTCTGTATTTCCCTTTAAGCTTGCTGGCTGTCAGAAGGGGCTGCTAAGGGGCTGCAAAGGAGCAGCTCGAGGTTCCCGGGCCAGGGAATAGCAGCATTTAAAACTTCTGACAAAGTAATATTTGTGTGTTCAAAAACGTTTTATGGAAAAGTTTGTTGTGCCAACCTGTGCTCGAAATGCTAATGGTATTTGTCTAGGCCACTGGCCAGATAAAAACAGATTCACACGTCTGAAGTAGAAGGACACTTGAAATAATAACTTACATTTTCAGACTATCTCAAACTGTGGTTACTATATGGGTTCATGACACTGTGAGATCCACAGGGCCACTGTGGGGAGAAGCTTCAGCCATAAACTGACCTCAGGTGAGTCCATACAAGAGAGAAAACTTGCACACTTGCTGTGTGGGAAAATCTCCCGTTTGAGTTTTCAACTGGAGTCACTAGGAGAGAATCCACACAGGGGCAATCTCAGGTGTTTGGAATGTGGGAAATACTTTCCAGGCAACGGAGAATGACGGGTCATCGTGCCTAAGTCAGAGGTAGCAGAGAAGGCCCAAGAATGCAATTCATGTGGGAAAGATTCTGAAAAGTGATCACACTGAACCCACCTGGTATCTAAGGACTCACACTTAAGCCAACAAATGCATCTTACAGGCTTTATTCAACAGAGTAGGTCACCATAAAGACAAATGTCCCTCCCTTCCACCTTGTTCTGATAACCAAGTATTAAGAATGCACAAAGTACTGTGAGGATTCTAAAACACTCTCTGGAAACTCATAAATGCAGGAAAGCCAACTATTAGCCCACGTTGTAGAATGTCAATTCCATCATGGCTGAAGGACTTAAGGAAAAGTCTGGCCACAGACAGTCTTTCCACACTACCCTCCTCCCCATTTCTGAGAAAAACCTTCTCTGTCCTCCTAAAGGCTGCTCCCAGAAAAGGTGAGCAGGGGGCCTTTTGTGAACGTACCTGATTCTTACATTAGGAAACTTTGCAGTGTTTCCACACTCTTCCAAGTGGAACTGAGAATCACTGACCGGATGGGATCTTCATAAACATTTTGAGCACCAACTATGTGCCCTGATAAATTCTGGGGGATACGAAAGTATTCAAGACAGATTATGTCTGCACATTTCTCTGTTGAATAATCCATGTCAACAATAGAGATAAACCCAACAAAACAACCTACCAACACCTGAATATGAGTTTTTGTTCTTGAGCATTTTCTTTGAGTTCTACCAGGAAATGAAATCTTCCCCCAACTAGTCAAAGTTTATTCTACCCTCATGTCTAACCATGGTGGTTTTCAAATTTGGCTTTCATTGAAATCACTTGAGAGGCATAAAGCACATTGACTCTCACCTTCCTGAGATGTTGATGTAATTGGTCTGGGATTTGGCTGGTGAACGGGGAGTGCCTAGGTTAGTGTTAGATTCAATGCCCGGGATGAGAATCTTGGAGGACATCTTAGAATTCTGTCTACCACAGTGGTAAATTATTAGAAAGGACAGGGAACTCCTTTGTGGACAGTAATTTTCTAGAGGTCAGGGCCAGAGTCAACCAGTAGATGAATGTTTTGAAATGATTATTATTATTATTATTTTAGCAGTGACCATAAACATCTACAGATGATGAACCAAATTGGGGACAACAGACCCATGTTTATCACAGGCTTTGCAGTTAACAATGACTTTTCTAGAGTTGGCTTAGGTGTATGAATGCTGGGCTCTGTGCAGAGTGGGGTGGGAGATCTCAGAGGTGCCTCAGGGACAACTGAGATGTCTAGAGGGTTTGACTATCAGAGGTTAAACAGGCAGAGCTCTGCGCTCTTCCTTGGCACTCAAACTGGAACAGCTCTGTTCTGATGTATTTTGGGTATTAGACTAGAATACACATAACTTCTGGAGAAATGTTTCTTCATGAAATGGCCTTCAGGGTGCCTAGTGGGGCAGGTGGTTCACCTGTTAATTTCCCTGTCTTACCAGTGAGGAAACAAGTTCCCTCCATTTCACAATGTCCCCAGAACCCATTTAGCTAGTGATGCTTCATTCTGCTCAGAATATGTTGGCCCTTGCTGCCCTGAAATAATTTGCAGGGCCCACCTGTAAGCCATGTGATAAAAATCAACTTATTTTTTCTCTAGTACAATCTAATTTTGACCCTCAAATGGTATACTCCAGGTTGATTATTTTTTTTAAGACATCAGACATAGCACTCAGCTTCTTGGACTTTTCCCACAAATCATACTATGCAATCATAAAGGATATTCAAAGAGATGAATGCAATTGCAAAGCAATTTCTCACACCAATAGATAACTGTGTGTGTGTGTGTGTGTGTGTGTGTGTGTGTGTGTGTGCGTGTGTTGGGGAGGAGTGGGGAGAGAGGCTTCACTGAAATAAGTCCAAGTCCCATATAGTAATCTGCGTTGAAGAGAATAAGACTTATTTGGATGCATATGCTTTTCTAGTGTACTTTTTTTTAGAAAAAAAGTTACCTAATTTTATCATATTTAGGTTTAATAAAGACCTTTGAAATCACTGGAAAAATAACAAAAAGGAAATGGAAAATACTGAGTCCGTGGCATATCATCAACCAAAACATTAAAGTTGTGCGTTGCTAAGCTTTCAGACTTTTCTCTTGCTGTTGGAAAGGGATGGGTTTTCCTCCTTGCTGCAGAATTTTTACGGTGTTTTTGAGGCTGGCTAGTATTGCAGTAAGAACTCTGCTGTCTATACGAACAGCATTAGCAGCGAGAAGTCAGCGAGGTGGTTGATTTGCCAGGTATTTCCTAGAGAGAAAATCATGCTCATCTGTCTTTTCTTCCTTTGAAGTGTCCCTCGTGTGGTCTCAAAGTGGGGAGGGGGTGGTTTCAGTAGGAGGGGATGCTGGTGGGAGAAAGGGAAGTCAGGCCAGGGAAACATATCTGGGAAGAGCAGCCCCGGGCTGCCGCTCTCAATCCCCTTTCCTCTTGCCGCACACACACAGACACACACACATTAGCAGTCAGTTGAGCTGCAATATTCACAGCACATTTGCTGGGGTTCAATTGATTGCTTCAAGCAAGAGATAGCATCAGCAAGGATGTGGTGCGGAGAGGCCTGGGGCTTGGGGGCTTCCGCTCTCACACATCATCAAGCCCCATTTTGAAATGGTTTGAATTAATGACACTTATTCAGACAGACAAAGTAGATAAATGGAAATGTTAGACAAGGCTTTTCACCTACTTCGCTCAACATTTCCCGTTACCTTGAGTGCTGGAAACTCTCTGTGGTCTTGCTCAGCCCGAATGGGAGCTGCATGAGCTCACACCCCACACCGCCTGAAGCTGGATGTGCATATGCCCATGCAGGGAGGGTCAGAGGAGGGTAAAGGAGGTTGACTCTGTTGGGGCAGATGGGGCCCAGCATGGAGAACATGCTTGGGACATAAATCCTTCTTCTCCAGCATCAGGGTTACCCCTTGCAGGGTGCCATTCATCCTGTAGTTTTTATAATGATTATGACAATTTCCTGGCAGTTGGCAGGAAGGTGTCTGGAGCAAGGGCACCTTTGACAAATTTGTACAAAGTGGCCTTTGAGGCTGGTGGCCGGGCTGCCGAGCATCACCAGGCAAACAAAATAAGGGCTTTGGAGTCCGAGCCCAGCTCAAATCCCCACTCTGTTATTTCCTGCCTGTGTGACTTTCAGCACGCTACTTAAACACTCTGAGCTTGGATTTCACCATCTGTAATCATGGATTTTATGTGAGGCTCAAATGAGGTGAGCTGGGAAGATGCTTATCATGGTAAGAATTGTGTGAGCTCATGGTAGGTGCTCACAAATCATCAGGTCTTTGCCTTCCTGTTCCACTCTCTACTTCTTCACTAGATCAAGTAAACCACAGACCACATGACCTGACAGGGGCACCAAAGCACTGAGGCCTAAACATGACTTGTCAGGACATTGTTCATTTGCAGGGCTGGAGTTTGACAGTCTGCAAAGCCATCCTTGTGCTGGGCCCAGGAATTCGTTTCCAGGGAAGCAGCCAGCTCCCTTCTCCTGATGGAATGTTTGAAGTTATCCCATTATACCCTTTACCATAGGTGAGGGGCCAGAGGCCCCCAGTTAAGGCAGGCCAGGAGTTGAGTTGGGCAGTAAAAAACAAGTGGGATAGAGGGCCCCTTTATTTTAGAAACTTGTGGGGGTGTGGATGTGGGGTTGTGAAGAGAGGGGAAAGGGAGTTAGTGAATTTTGCTTCATCTGCTCCTAGGACTTGCTCTGGGAAACTGCTCTGGGTTTCTGTTTGTCCCCTGTCTTGCCTTTTTTATTTACATGGGAAAGCAGGGTAGAGCATGATCTGGAGTCAGACACCCTGGGTTCCAATTTAGGCTTCATGTACTTTCTGGCTTTGCGACCTTGGGCAGGTTATTTAACTGTTCTGTGCTTCAGTTTCCACATCTGTTAAATAGGAGTAATAATAAAATACCCACCTCATAGGGTGGTTGCAACAATTACACAAGAAGGACTTAGTTTAGTAAGTGTTCAGTATATGTTGACATCTTTTATGTGCTATTTATTACATCATGTCGTCTTCTTGCATTTCTAATTTATGTGATTTTAAGATGCATTCAATGGATTTTACATGCAAAGTGATATTTTATGATACCAACAGATTATTCATTTGGTTCTAGCACCCGTTGTTGGGACAGCGAATAAACCTGTCTGCTAGGCTTGGGTTCCCCAAGAGCCCCCTCTGTTCCCACGTCAGTTGAAACTTTGGCTTACTTTCTTCATGCTAAAGTGTAAAACTCCTTTACAGATTGAAGGATTTTTATCCTGAAAATATTATTTTCATCCTCCTTTCCAATGGGGGTTTACTCTTCTCTAATGGAACAATCCAAGTTCTTTTTCAGATTACATGTTTTTAGTGTAACTATTCTAAGGGGGAAAATGTATGGTTAGATGAAAGAGCTCAGTCCAAGTTCCGTGTGTGTTGGTGGAGGTTTTCAAACGCAAATATTTGATAAAAATATGTGGTTTTGTTTATTTACATAGATCTATATATTAGAAATGTTAACTTGAACTGAACCGTTTAACATGCTTAATCCAAGGCAGATGGAATGGTCAGTGAATTATTTTTGTAAACCACTTCTGTTGGCATTCAGTGCTTCCTTTCGTATTGATTCCATTCTGGCCGGCCATTCGAGGTTTCACCAGAATAAGCTGGTGCCAGACTCCACTTCAATGACATATGTGTTCATTCCCCTGAAATACAACACAATTGCAAATTTCTTCAATCCACAGAACCACTTTTGTAACTAATTAGACCAGACAGGGTGCTATGGAGAAACCCCCGGACACAGCACTGCATCCTGATAGATATTCATACAGGCCAGCCCCTTCACAAAGTGAACAATTGTCCAAATAATTATTTCCTGCTGTGGACTCCTTTTTTTAATGCTTTGTTTGTGAAATCCTATTTTTCCTTCCTACTTTCCTGTTGACTGCAGCTAAATTGAATTTGGTCCAACTCATCTCACACCAGGTCAGCAAAATGCTTCACTCTGTGGGGGAAAGGGGTTAACCCTTTGAACACTGCCTTTCCCATGGGCCCAGGATACCACCTCTGGTTATCTTTTATTCACTAGTAGAGCAGGAGGAGAGGAAGAACTGTACTGATCTGGGAAGGGGGTGGATGGGAAAGGAGGAATGAGATAGACATGAAATATGTTTTATTAGGATCGTGACCATTTTTGGTAAAGAAAGCTCATGTCACTTTCCCTATTGCCATCCAGAATATGCAATTATGAGAAGGCAGAGAAGACAGCGTGCACATATTTGTAAATACAAGGAAGGAGGACACTTTCGACCAAAGGTCTTCTCTAGCTAGAAACATGGAATAAATTTGAAGTGAAGGGCAGGCTATTAAACAAAATTTAGAAAAATGGGGGTAATCATCCCTGTGTAACAAAATTAATAGAGAGTTTGAATTAAAAAGCGGGGGAGGGTGACTTTAATTTATATCACATCTTAGGCCAGTCTGTGGTGGGAGCACCTGTCTCATTTGTGTTTTTTCACCATTTGGATTCAGAGGTGCTGTGTCATGAGATTGAATACTGGGGTCTGTGGAGAGGTGCGAGATCCTGAGGAAAGAGAACCAGCTGTGAGAAATATTCTGGCCAATATCAGCAAGTGTGATTTTGTCAGCACATTGTGGCGCCTATCCTCCATTGTGTGAAAACTGTCCCCATCCGTTGAGAGTTTGTGGAACTTGCTGGAAGCAGAGATGGTGTCAGAGGCTGCATTTGCCTGTCAGTTCTGAAAATGTAGCTTGTTTCTGCAGGTGGAGTGTCTGGGTCAAAGCATTTTCCTGTTTGATGGGGAGACTCAAGTTTTACTGCTTAGATATTGTATGAAATTCTACCTCCACCTGTAGTATATGAAAGTACCTGTTTTTCCCAGCCCACCCCACAAAGAGTATGTACTGAAACTTGTGGATTTTGCCAATATATGTTTAAACAATGGTATTTCGCTTATGTTTTAATGTGCCTTTCTCTTATGAGCGAGGGAGCATCTGTTCCTATGTTCAAGAACCATATGTAATGTTTTTTCCGTCAGATCCTTTGGTAACTTTTCTATTGGATGTTGGTCTTTTCCTTTGTATTTACAGAAGCTTTTAAAACTCATCTCATACATTTATAAGGATATTAATTCTTGATTTATTATGTAAGTTACAAATGTTTCCCCAATTTGTCGTCATACTTTTGACTTTGCTTATAGCAATTTTTGCTATGCAAGGATTTTTAAAAAAATTCATGTGGCAGAATTTACCAATTCTTTTATTTTTTTATTTTCAATGTTTTATTTTACATTTGAGTGGGTGGTGCACACAGGAGAGGGAGGGAGAAAGGGAGATAGAGGATCCAAAGCAGGCTCTGTGCACAGAGCCTGATGTGGGGCTCAAACTCACAAACCCTGAGATCATGACCTGAGCCGAAATTGAATGCTGAACTGACTAAGCCACCCAGGTGCCCCTATATCAATTTTTTTTATGCATTCTGGATGTTAAGTCATAATTTAAAAAGTTTTTGTCTTGTACTCTAAAGTTAAAGGATTTTTCCTATTTTTCTACATAAATGTGAAATAATAAAGGAAGATAAGAGAAATAGAGCAAATATGAATCATAAAAGACTGTATTGTTCAACCATATGCAAACAATTTAGACACTGGATGAAATGGAAAATTTTCTAGGAAAATGTAATTTTCCAAAGCTGACCCTAGAAGAGAAAGAAAATCCAAACCAATCAATTTCCATAAAGTTGTCAAAGAGTAATCCCCCACAAAAGAACCATGCCTGCATGGTTCCACTGGGCAATCCTACCACATCTTTAAATAAAAATAATTCCATAGCATAGAAAAAGCATAAAGCATAGAAAAAGAAGAAAAACTTCCAATTTTGTTTGATAAAATGCATTACATTGATACCAAAACCCTAAAAAGATTGCAAAAAATAGTTAAAGAATAATCTCTTATGAATATGTATTCTAAAATCTTAAATTAAATATTAAGAAACATGATTCAACAGCACATTAAAACAATGATGTATCATATCTAAGTAGGTATTCTAGGAATGCAAGTTTGGTTCAATATTTAAAAATTTACAAGTCAATTCATCATATTAATGTAAGAAAAATAATTTAAAAAATATTTTCATAGATGCTGAGAAAATCATTTGACCTGCCACTTCCATTCTTAACAAAACACTCTATGAGTTAATAACAGATACTTCATTGACATATATCTCAAACTCCAAAGCTAGTACCATACTTAATGCCAAGAGCATTCTCACCAAAGTCAGGAATAGTATATAGATATTGTTATTATTTATCACTGTACTGGAGGTGCAAACTGATATAATCAGACAAGAGAAAAAGGTTATAGCTACAGGGGCTCCTTGGTGGCTCAGTTGGTTGAGCATCTGACTTTAGCTCTGGTCACGATCTCACAGTTTGTGAGTTAGAGCCCCGCATCAGGCTCTGTGATGACAGCTCAGAACCTGGAGCCTGCTTCAGATTCTGTGTCTCCCTCTCTCTCTGCCCCTTCCCCGCTCATGCTCTGTCTCTCTCTGTCTCTAAAAAATGAATAAACGTTAAAAAAAAAACTCACAAGATTATAGCTACAAAAACTAGAAAGGAGGAAAGACAACTATCACAATTTGTGGAAAGTGTTATTGTAACTCAAGAGCATAGCTGAAAAACCATTGAAAGTGAGAAAGTTTAGTAATATATCAGGGTACAAAGTTAATAAAAAGAAAAAAATAGCTTTCAAATAAAACAATACTCAGAAAGCATAATTGAAAAAATCACGTTTCATAGTAACAGAAGAGATAAAATACTTAGAAATAAACTTCATAAGAGTAACAAAAACTATATGAAGAAAACTTTACAATCACTTTTGAAGAGCATGCATGCATGCATGGGCACATATACACCCACAAGCAAATGGGAGACTACTGGTTCTTGGATGGGAAGACAATATCATAAATATGTTAATTTTCACTAATTATAAGTTTAACATGATCATAACAAAAAATAACCCATAGGACTTTAAAACAATAGCTGAGTTAATTCTAAAGAAGATCAGGAAACTTCCAGTTATAAAATAAATAACTCTCAGATTTTAAGTACAGCATAGGGAATATAACCAATAATATTATAATAACATTGCATGATGCTAGATGGTAACTACACTTATCTTGGTGAGCATGAGTAATGTATAGAACTATGGAATCACTACATTGTGCACCTGAAACTAATATAACACTGTGTGTCAGCTCTACTTTAATAATAAGTTTTTAAGAAAGAACAAGAAAAATCTGAAAACAATAGAGCAATAGGGAAAATTGTCATATCAGATATTAAATTATATTATAACTACAGTAAAATCTTGGTTTGTGAGCATAACTCATTCTGGAAACATGCTTGTAATCCAAAGCACTTGTATCAAAAAGCGAATTTCAAGGACCATTGGCTCATTTGTGATCATGTGACATTTGGCATCACGTACTGCTCGTATCGCAAGACATCGCTCATTTATCAAGTTAAAATTTATTAGAAATATTTGCTTATCTCGCAGAACTTTGCAGATCAAGTTTAGGGCCCAACTGGATAACCTAGGAGAATCTCCCCATCTGAAGATCCTTAATCCCATCTGCAAATTCCTTTTTTTTCTTTCTTTTCCATATAAGGTAACATTCACAGGTTCTAGGGATTAAGACTGAGACATTTTGTTTTGGAGGGGGAGGGGGCATTATGGCATTATTTATGTTCTTGGAAGTTTGTAGATCATTTTAACCCTGGAAAAATTTTTAGCAATGTTAATTTCTATGCAAATTTTAGGCACTTGCCAAATGACTGGGCTCCTCCTTCCTCTTTCCTCCTTCTCCCTCCTCCCAGTGTCCTGCCCCAAGCCTCTCCTGTTCCTGCTCATGAAGGATGCAGGGCAGCTGAAGCCTGTCTTGGTCTTACTCTTAGGCCACCTGCTCATGCCCTGAGGGTGATTTTTCCAGGGGCTCATCATAATGTCATGTTTATCTCTTCCTTAAGAGGATTTCTTTTTGGTATTAGACGTTTCCTCCCCGCTGCCCTTGGTATGTAGCTATTCATTTTATAATCATCACTTTGCTAAATGCTCCAGTCTAATGGTACTTTATTCATTTCTCTTGCAGTTTCTAGCTAAACAAACTGTATTATCTACAGTAACAATAGCACCGTCTCTCCCTTTCCCAACTTCAGGTCTTGGCAACTTTAACAGAAAGGAAAAATAAAAACTTTTTGCAAATCATATGTCCTCTGCTCCTCCAAAAAGTCTCTGGCTCTGTTTTTCATGCCAGGCAGTCCTTCTCTACTTATCACATGTGCTCTTTTTTTGCCTCCACAAAGAGAGAGACCGGAGAGCACCCTGACCCTCCAGAGCTGAGTGCTTTGGTGGAAATCTTGCTGATCATGCTGTGGGTGCAGGTATCTGCCGGTCAACTTCCTGCTCACTCCATGTTCTGTCTTGGCAGCCTTCAGGTTTGTCAGCAGGGACGTTTGTTTAATAGGTCAGTGATGCAGTCCCCAGCCCTGGGACAGATTCTGAGAGTAAGCAAGCAGGACATTCAGTGGTAAGACCGTTCCCAGATATTGGACGGTAGCAGGCAGTACAGGTCCACGTCGCCCTGCTTTTCTGTGCAACCTCCTCCAGCATCTGTACAGAACCTTCCTTTATTTCTTCATTTCTGAATTCAGTGTGCTCCAATGTAAAGAAGATGGACGTGCTTCAGACCAGCAGTGATTCAGATGCTGGAGTTTCCGTTGGCAGATATAATCATTTTGTCCAAATTATATGATGTGATTCAATCTCTGTTTCCCAGTCAGTGAAATAGGCCCAATGAAATCATGTCAAAGATTGCCCTGGGGATTCAATGAGACAAAGTAGGTCATGCACCTAGCACAGTTCCTGGCCCATGGGGGCATTTCAATACATATTCCCCTTTTAACTCATGCTCAGCCTGAAGCCTTGTTTTTCACTCTGTATTTTCCCTCCTGAAGTTCAAGTTCCCCTCTTTTTCTATACTTAGGCAGCCACAGTATGCACTAAATAATTAACTGATATTTCTATTTATTAAGCCAGTTACTATACCAAGTGCCTTTTATGCATTTTCTCACTTAATACAACCTTTTTTTAAAAAAATCATGGAAATAGTTGAACCCCCATTTGTATCCCTTTCCAATCTCACCTGCTTCCCTCAAACACGGGTTTAAAATTGATGAAGATATTTTCTGGCCCTTTTAAAAAAAATACCTTTGCTGCATTTCTGTGGATAATACATATCTATTAGATAATTAGTATTGTTTTCTATGTTTTAAAAATGTACACAATTTTTAAAAATTATACTGTACATTTCCTTCTCCAACCTTGTCTTTGGAACCAACAGTGTCTTTTAGCTTTAGTTTATGAATTTTAACCAGTGCAATAGCTTATTGAATGACAACACTACTATTTACCTAGACATTCCTCTATTAACAGGCAAGTAGTTTGTTTTCAAATTTATAAGCAATTCTGCAATGACTATTGTTGTGTCCGTCTCCTTGTTCTCAAATTATTATTTTTATTTATTTATTTTTCAACGTTTATTTATTTTTGGGACAGAGAGAGACAGAGCATGAACGGGTGAGGGGCAGAGAGAGAGGGAGACACAGAATCAGAAACAGGCTCCAGGCTCTGAGCCATCAGCCCAGAGCCCGACGCGGGGCTCGAACTCACAGACCACGAGATCGTGACCTGGCTGAAGTCGGACGCTTAACCGACTGCGCCACCCAGGCGCCCCTCAAATTATTATTTTTAAAGACTATTTTATTTACGTTTATTTATTTATTTTGAGAGAGAGATGGAGGGAGAGCACAAGTCAGGGAGAGGCAGAGAGACAAGCAGAGAGAGAGTCCCAGGCAGGCTCCGCACTGTCAGTGCAGAGCCTGACACAGGGCTCGTACCCATGAACCGTGAGATCGTGACCTGAGCTGAAGTCAGACGCTTAATCAACTGAGCCACCCAGACTCCCCTGAAATTCTTTTTTTAAGACAAATCCCTCATAGTCAAACTGTTTGCCACACTTTAAAGACTTTTGTTATCTACTGTCAAATTTTACTCCATCTCCAAGCCATCATTTATGCTTTCACCAGTGAAGAATGAGAATGCCCACTTCTCTAGATTGTCACTAACATTATGTATTCTGACTCATTTAAAATTTTGCTGCTCTGATAAAAACAAAGCCAAAACAAAAAGCCATCATCTCACAGATTTAATTTTCATATCTGAATATCTTTCCATATACTTAATGGCCATTTGTTATTTTCATTTTGTGAATTGCCTATTCTTGTCTGGCCCATTATCATTATCTTCCACATACTTTGCTAATTTGTTGCCCAATTTGCCATTCATCTTTTTGCCTTTATGGTGATTTTTATTCTGCAAAACTTTAAACTCAAATGGTCAAGCTATCAACATTTTCAACCAATCCTTTCTATTTTTAAAATTATTGAGTTTTGTTCAATTAAACTTTATAATTATATCCGCTATGCGAATGACCCCAAGGGTTACAAGCTATAGTTACAATTTAGGGAGAAACTGTAATTTAGTTGTGAGACATGATACTCATAAAGCCATAGTCAATAATACGAGCTATGATGGGAGTCAAATACTTGGCACACAGAAAAGGTGACTTCCCTGAAACTGAGGGCAAAAAGCACGAGTGCGTGCTGAATCACAGTGACTTGATTAGCTTAGGTGACTCACAGAAAGGCAGCACAGTAGGGCCGGAATAGCCCTTAGGGCCATCTAATCCAAAATAAAAATATATGCCTTTCAGAGTTGACTGAATTCCCACCAAGGTGTCCCGCCAGCAAACCCAGCAGCAGCGCCAGCCCCCACCAAGTGTTCTCCAAAGTGCTCAAGACCGTGCCCTCTCCAGGCTTTTCCTGCTGTGTTGCCAGCTCTTGAAGCAGCTGCCACATGAGCTGCCACACCCCCCCAGAGATCTGACCTGACTGCCATGAGTGGGGCCTGTGGGTGCTCTGGCTGCTGCCCCAGCTCTTGGCCCCACAAACCACAGAGGAGCAGCACTGAAGAAGAGGTCAAGGGCGAAGGACCTGTCCCAGCCTTTGCTTCCCTGCCCTCGCTCTTTTCTCTACTGCCTGGTACTGACAGTCCTTGTATTGATGGGTGAGTTTTCCACACAGAACTTTGTTGTATCTGAAAACTCAGTGTTCATCATGAATCCTGATTTCTTCTTTCTTTGTCTCTTACAACTCATATGACATCCTCACCATTGTCAGATTACTTGCCCCCCATATAAACCTCCAAAGCCCAGGACCCTAATATGCTCCTCTTTAAGGGAAAGCAGAAATGATGAAGTGGTGAGCCAGTTGGGCAGTACCAAGGAGGCCACCTTCTTCTTGTTCTTGTTCTTCTTGTCATTCTTGCTCTCGTTCTCCTCCTCCTCCTCCTCCTTCTCCTCTTCCTCCTTCTTTCTTCTTTCTTCTTCCTCCTTCCTTCTTTCTTCTTCCTCCTTCCTTCTTTCTTCTTTCTTCTTCCTTTTTTCTTTTTCCTTCTTCTTCCTTCTTTCTTCTTCTGTTTTTCTCTTAACTTTTTCTTTTGAAATAATTATAGACTCACAATTAATTGTAATAATAGCACAGAAAGGTCCCATGCACCCATCACCCAGCTTTCCCCAATGATGCCCTCTTACAGAACAGTACATTATAAAGCAAGGAAATTGGCTCAAAATCATCAACTAGACCATAAATCTTATCCTATTTCACCATTTCACCTATTTCACTGGGCACCTTTTTGGGGGCTTTTTAAATTCAATTTAATTAACACACAATGTTATATTAGCTTAAGATGTGCAACATATTGATTTAACATTTTCACGCATTACTCAGTACTCACCATAAGCATAGTCACCATCTGTCATTATACAGCATTATTATAATGTTATTGACTATATTTCCTATGCTGTACTTTTCATCTCCATGGCTTATTTATTTTATAACTGGCAGCTGGTACCCCTTAATCCTCTTTATCTATTTCACCCATCCCCCCCCCATCCACCTTCCCTCTGGCAACCACCAATTTGTTCTCTGCATTTGAGAGTACATGCCCACATTTTTTGTATGTCTTTGTATATAATTCTATGATATGTTATAGATTTGAATAGATTCATACAGCCACTACCAAATCAAATTCCAGAACCGTTCTGTCACCACAAAGGAGCCACCCTCTGTAGCCACAACCTCCTTCTCTTTTCTACCCACTTACCTATCTCTACAGTTTGTCACTTCAGAAGTGTTGTATCAGTGGAATCATACAGTGATATGACCTTTTGAAATTGGCTCATTTTCACACTGCATAATTCCCTAGAGATCTATCCAAATTATTGATGTATCAGTAATTTGTTTCTTTTCATTTCTGAATAGTATTCGATGGTATGGATCCTCTACAATTTGTATTAGCATTCACCTGTTGAAGGACATTGGGTTGTTTCTAGGTTTAGGGTATTACAAATAAAGCTTATCAAGTCATGTAACTGGTTGAACACATTAAATGCATAACAGTCATAGAGATATTTTAGAAATGAGCTCTCTTAATCTTTATCAATAGAAAAATATACACATTTCTAGGGCAATTCTTTCCTACCTATATGCTTCGGGACTTCTTAATGGGGTATCTAGACAAATGCCCATTTCTAGGCCACTTTTCTGATATCTACCAATGATTTTCAGATTTATGTTTGGGAAGACCAAAGCTGGTCTTCTGCCATTAGAGGTCACCTTTCTGAAAACACTAGCTGTCAAAACTTGTCATTTACTATTCACATTCTCACTCTGGGGCCATTGTATATTTTCACCTTGTTTCATTGCCTCCCAACCATTTATCACTCTGACCTCACGATCCTTATTTATTTTTCTCCCCTTGTTTGTTGACTGACCCTTCCATGAGAGCTGGACTTTGCTTTATTCTCTGCTATCCACCAGTTTATAGCTTGAGGACCAGGAACAGAGCAGGTGTATAATAAATGCTTGTGAATGAATCATGTCTTCGACACATAAAGAAGACTTTAAAAACTCTCCTGAAAAGACTAGATTGAAGTACATATAAGTAAAGCCCTTCAAGTAAGTAGATTGAAGGAAAATCATTCCAGGGTTTGGATTTAGAAAGCTTGAGTTGGAATCTCAGCTCTTCCCCTTACTGGTTTTGAATCTATGGGCGAATGCTTTAACATCTTTGCCAAAGTCTTTTCATTTGCAGTACCATCATCTTCATGGGATAATTGTGAAGCTCAAGTAAGATAATTTGTATGAATACTATTTGTAAGACACTAAAGTG
Source organism: Lynx rufus (assembly GCF_022079265.1). Classification (NCBI taxonomy): domain Eukaryota; kingdom Metazoa; phylum Chordata; class Mammalia; order Carnivora; family Felidae; genus Lynx; species Lynx rufus. The sequence goes on from NW_025814856.1 coordinate 125,221,008, forward strand.
CTATATAAATCTAAGGGATTCTCCCCCAGTGTCATGGATATTATCTCTTCCTTCTCCCTCTTCGTCTCTTCCTCCATCTCCTTCCCCATCATCATTCTCATCATTGCCACCATCAGGACCATCTGCACCCTTGGAAGCATGAAAGCATCCAGGCTACTGCAAATATGAAATCATGATGGTAATGTGACATTCCATCCAGTAGAGGGCAATAGTTCCCATCAGCTAAGCCTAACGCCTTAAAACATCAAACTGAAGTTCAATCATGGCAACTTAAAATCATTTATATTTATTGTTACAGGAAACAGACACATCCATCCTAGTAATCCTTCCTTTCAGTGATCTCTGGTATTCTTGTCTGATGCTTTGCCTTGTAGCCCAAGCTTCTTTTGGATATGTCTGTCTTCCATAAAATTATCTTTTAAAAAATAGTAAGATTTACATTCTCTTCCTTTCTCCCTGGTTGGCTGGCCAAAATGCAGAAAAAAAATGTGGCTCAGAAATGATAACATAAGCGTGCTTCTCTTTTGAATATTTATATCCTTGGCACTGATGTTATAAGATAGAATAATTGTTTGGCTTGGTTAGGTCATCTGAGAATCCTCACACTCCTTAAGTGGGAATTTTCCCACCTGTATTCTCTGTTTGTTGGATTTTCACTGTATGTATTTCAGACAAGGATTGGTGGGGAGGGTCCTTCAAAGAAAATGACCTCTGGAATCTATCTGGTAGGTCTAGGAACTCCCTCCCATGGTGCCTGTCAATAGTAAGTTCATTGGTGCAGAGGCAGGCAGGCTGGGAAATTGCTGAGGGGCTTCACTGCAGATAGTGAGTACAGTTGGGTCTTTGATATACTGCTTTAATCTGCTGCCAGGGGCACAACACTGGAATAAGGCAGGGTAGCCACCCCTGGTAAGCAGAGAGAGAGAGAGATACACAAGGTAGCTCAGTTCTTTTCAGTTAATGAGAACTAGTGAGTATAGTTCGGAATAGTTCTGGGATACCATTTCTTCTTTATGGAACTCTATTAATCTTTGCATCATACCAATCTCTTAGTAAAGGAGGCTCAAGGATATTTAAGTAGGATGGTTTTATACATTTGAGTATTATTCATTCATTCATTCATTCATTCATTCACTCATCTAATGTCAATGGAAGGTCTACTGTATGCCAGGAATTGGAGATTCAAAAGGCAATAAGATCAAGACCCTTTTTTTGAGTAGTTCCCAGTCTCCAGGGGAGGCTGACGTAAATCATTAATGACCCTACAGAGGAGTGAGTGCTGTAACTGAGCTAAGGGTGCAGGGTCAGGAGAGAACAGTGGAAATGGTGATTGGCTGCATCTGCAGAAGGTTCGTAAAGAGGTGGAAATGTGTCTGAGTGCTATGTGACTTGTTTCAGGAGGTGTATTTTTCATCTTATTTCACGCTCTAAGCAAACCTTGGTTCATACCTATAGAATTCTGGATGAGAAGAATATAGTCAATTTTTACTGTTGTCAGTCCCCCTCCAAGTCTTCCCAGCCCTTCCTGGTACAAAGTTGTGGTCGGACTTGACAGTAGTGAATGGATGACCCCTGTGGGATGTGCTCACCACACACTTCCTGAGAGCTAAAGATGAGAAACCTGATCTTGGTGCCTTTGGGAAAATGTCACCTTCCTCCATCTTCCTTGTTACTTGTCCAAAGAGAAAAATAAATGGAACTTGTTTGGATTTCTTTGGCAGGGACCACACTAACTTTTCCCCAAGATGGGGCATGCCTCTCAGTATTCTGCCACAATTGCTTTTGGGTCATTTAGAAAAAGTATTGACCTTAGGGAGAGGACAGTACAAGCTTTAGATGGGGGAAGAGGCCCTACTCCATAAGAAACCCCTCTCCCTCCACACTCCGTTGAAGCCTTCCATGACTGTGGGTAATTTATTCTCTCTTCTTTGGGACCATACTACCCTGTATATTGTTCTCTATATTACTTTGGTCATTTTGCCAAGTATCACCCTCTCAGTGTTAGATCTCTAAGATACCTTTAGGATATGCCTGAGGGCAGAAGTTTGGCCTTCTAGCACGTTGTATCCTCTGGAGTCCTGGTCTTTGGAGTAGTGGGTGTTGAGTGGCTGCCCCTTGGCCGAGCAGAGATGACAGTCCTACAGAATGCCCAAAGCTTCATAACTTCCAAGCTATGACCAAGGTGGGGCCAGAGCCCAGGCCCGGGGACAGTGCAGCCCACACTCCTGGGCTAGGAACATTTCGGACTCATACTGGCTCAGCTCTGGAGCTGGCTGTGGCCAGCTGGGACACTGAACCGTTTGCTTGTTCTGTCAGCAGCCCTGCAGAACTGGAGTCCTTCCCCTGTGGGTGAAGTCTAAATTTAGCCCCGAAGAAGCTGCCTTCCCATTTTGCTGGAGAAAAGCTCTTTTCACTGGAATGAGCCTCTGCTTTGATTAAGTGGGAGGACCCCCATCTGGGAATACATAAACTTTATTGTCCTTGGATGACAAAACAGTTTCCTTGCCTACTGGTTTTCCGCCTTTTTAGCCTAGAGTATGATCGCCTCTGCTTACGACTGTGTTGGCCAGGGCAAGCCATTTGGCTATGGACTGGGTTCCCATAGCCCGAGTGTAGGCTGCAGTTGGCACCTGGGGACGTTGTTGTATCCCCACTTCACCTCTGGAGGCTCAGTTCTCTGCATGCAGAACAGGACAGAGCGCAGGAGGCTGGGTCTCTTGCGAGATCTTGGAAGAACATAAGGCCCAGATTTGTTCCCTTGTAGAGCAGATCCTAGGATTTCAGAGGGTCTGAAATATCCTGGGGTTTCCCTATAAGACTCCAGGGTTCAAGGTCTCGAGGGCCATTTTGGACCCACACTAAAGTGAACACGAGATTCCTATCTTGGACGGACACCAGACCTAAGGGGTTCTCTGTGCAGAGAATGGCTTCTAAGGCTTCTCCTGACCCGGAGCAGTCTCCTTAAGTGATTCCCACCATAGAAGTCCTCTGCCATTTGAGTTTTAAATGAACAGTTGGGTCATCAACAAGTGAATGTTCCTTTAAAAGTCAATTCCCCTAGTGTACGGTCACATCTCTTTTGATAAATGTCTCCCTTGCTGTCCAGTGATACAAGCTCTGGCTAATTCATCCGTGTGAGAACTTCTGAAATATAGGGCAGAGAGCACTGGACTTGGATTCAGAAAAGCTGGGTTGCTGGGTGGTCTGGTTTTACTGCTTATTAGCTATGTGACATTGGGCAAGGTACCTTCTCCAAACTTCTGTTTCCTTGTCTGGAAAATGGCAATTATAAGTCTGTACTCATAGCTCTGTTGTCAGCAAAAAGTGAGAAGATGTGTAATATATTTTTAAAGGCTCTTTTGTACAAGTAGATTGCCTTCTCCACCCAGTGACCTGGGGTGGTAGCAAATTGTTTGCTTGAATTTGATTGGTTCCCATGCCCCCCTCCCCCACCCCCTTGGAAATCTCTTTTCTCACAAAGAGCTCCCCACAGGACACTGGGGGTTGGTAGATGGAGGGAACTCCTGCTCAATTTAGACCCTTCTGTCCCCATTTTTGTCAGATCTCTTGAGTCTCTATCTTTTCCTGTAGAAGGATGGTGAGGAGGTCTGGGGGCAAGGCAACATGACTTCTGCATTGATTGGGCAGTTGTTTTGCTGAATGCCCACAGGCAGATTGCATCTTGTCTGACTTTACCTCAGTTTCTTGGTCTGTAGCATGGATACACAAGTACCCATAAGCAGGTGTTAAACAACCGAGTGGGAACTCAAGAGGAAAATTGTTATAATTGCAATGCTGTGGTCATCATCCAAATCCACTGTATCTTCTGATCAGAGCCTAGAGGTTGGTAATTTTCCTGGGCTACCTGCTCTGCATTCAACATTAGTGCTAGAACAAGTCTCCCCATTTAATAATAATTGATAGAATGGAAAGACATTAGACTATGTCTAAGAGAAATTAGGCTCTGGGTGAGGAAGAATTGGAAAGATACCCTCTTGCTGTAATTTTCCAGGATGCCCTGGACAACCCCCAGAAGTCGTCAGTATGGAAAAAGCTCAGGAACATTTTACAAGCTAGTAAAGTATTGTTGGGGGTGGGGGGAGTGGTAGATTCTTTGGAATTTATCTGTATGGCTGACGTCACTTTCTCAGCACAAGGAGCCAAACTGTCTCGATGTCTGTGGCCTCTTTCTGGAATCATTTCCCAGTAGTTAATCCCAGGTGACCCTTGAGGCCACTTCCCTGTCAGAAATTGTTGGCTTGCAGTGAGAAGTGGCCCTTTTTGGGTCCCTGAAGTTGGAAAGGAAGCTCCTCCTTTAAGCCTAAGTGGAAGGGAAATTGATGACTTCTCTGGGCTGAGGTTCTCTCTCCTGCAGACCCATGTCTGGGCTGTCCAGCCTCATATTTTAAATCTTTGACTCTTTGCCTCTGCCAGTTGTAACAACTGTCACCCTCACTAGCTAAGCACCATCCATAAAGGATCAGCACAATTTTCTGTTGCCAGGTTGGGGGACAACAATAGATTGGGCAGTATCCTGCTGTCTCTTAGGACCAAGCCAACTCCCTGGCTTTGTCGTGGAGGACAACGTCGCATCATCTTTCCTAAGCTTTAGTTATTACAAAGTGGTGTTCATTTTAATTTGGACATTTAGAGGGTGTGACAATGGATCCAGAAAAGGGAGGGGACAAAGAATAAGGGAACGAATTAACATTTATTGAGCAACCACTATGCACTAGGCACTGTGCCGAAATATTTTAATATACACAGCCACATTTAGCTCTCAGAACAACTCCCTAGGCCTGGACATTACAAATCTCATGTTATAGATGTGAGGATTCAGACTTGGAGAGCTAAAAACAAAGTGAAGGATTACATGGCTTTTTCTTGATTCTCTTAGGGCTTGGCTTCTTAATAGAGATGGTATCATCTTGTGCTGGGAAGATTAGAACAGTGATCCCAATGTCACAGTAACAGGGATCCACTGAGATCCTCTTTGACAGACCCAGTCCCCTCAAGAGGCCAACATGAAATAACCCAATAGCGTGATAGGATTTTCTAGGCAAACCACTGTCTCCTCCAACAGGAGAGTTGGGGCAACCAAACTCCGCCATTCCTCACCTCTAGGACAGGATGACCCTTCAGAAATCAGCTGTTCCCAAGAAGGCTCTATAGGTCCCCAGTGCTGGGTGCCAACATTGTTCCAAAATCTTTATGCTGCCCAGACCAGCCTTGGGAAATAGGCATACCTCTCCAGCTGGCGAGACCCAGGCTGACTCATCTGGCGGCAGGAGCCTGGGCATCAGCAAGCCCTCCTGCCCGCAGCTGCCTCTGCCATGACCACAGTGGCCAAAAGTAGTGGCAGAGGCTGGGGTCCGATGCTGCATGCTGCTGGCTGCCCAGCCCTGAGAGGGAACATTCTGGAGGTAGTAAGCTTAGCCAGCATGCCCCTGCATTCCATGCCTGCCTTCCTTGCCTATGGCTCAATCCCCCATGAGCTAGAGTGTGGAACATGATTCCCTTCTCCAGAAGCCCCGTGCCTGAGCTGAGACAGGAGGGATCTGCAGTTCCTCTTTAGTCAGGGACAGCAAAGATGTTTATCCCCCGGAGACAGGAATCCTCTGGGTGGGCGGTGGCGAGCCTGGGGAGCGGCTGCTGCCGGCTCTGTCCTCAGGAAAGGTCTGCCACTTTCTGACCCGGTGCTGACCTTAACTCAAGTGGCAGCCAGTCCCCTGCCATTTGCTCCTGCGGTCAGAGAGTGGGACAGATGATGCCATGGCACTTTTTGGAGTGCTGAAGTGAAGTTTTGACAAATTCCAAAGAACATCAAAGTGCAGAACAACAGCCAATACATCATAGTCTGTCACCAGGGCCCCCGCCCCTGATTATCACATTAAATCAGCAATGGGCATATTTCAGCTGTAGCTCAACGGACGCCTACTGGAACTCATAGTTTCTCCTTCCAGAGTTAAATAAATATGGCAATGGTTACATTTAAAAATCTGTGCTCTATATTCAGCAGCTGGGCCCTTCATCACACACACACACACACACACACACACACACACACACACACTCTGACAAAGAGAAGCATATTGCTAAGAACGGCAGATAATTGGGATACGCAGCCCAGTAGAACAGAATGCAGAGGTGGGTTCTAATCCTAGCCCGGCCACTTCATAGCTTGAAATTGTTAGCAAGTTAGTTAATGCCTCTGGGCCTCAGTCTTCTCAGGGTAAGATAAGGACAGTGACATCTCTATTTCCAAAATGAAGAGTTTAGTTGGTAGCAAATATTCATTCCTGACTGGGAACCATGGACAGTGCTTGCTAGTCATGATGTTTTGTATTTGTTTCTTGATGTGTTTATTGGGTGTAACTTTTTGGATGTAAGAAAGATAAAAACATTCTCCTCCACTCAAGATTTGCTGCGAAATATGAGTGAGTGAAGGGAAGGCAGGCCACTCAGGGTTTGAGTTTCAGATTATGAAGGAAATGCTTGCTGGGTTGGTATTTCCCTGGGTAAATTCTCACTGGGGGTGGGAGCGGAAGGTAACTCCAGAAAGAGCTTATGCTGATCTTTAAAACTGTTTCTCCTAAACTCTGAAGCATCCAAAGAAAGCAGAGTTATCTGCTAGAATGTCCCAGAAAGAACAACAGGCATATGAATTCTGTGCCACATGATCAGGCATAAGAAATGTCACATTTCTTTTATTACTTTAAATTAAATCTGATATGCTATTGTAGCCGTCCTGCCAGGCTGGTAGGAAATCTAGTCTCAGATCCTCCTGGAATGCCCCCTTCCTCTCTGTTCCTGTGGCTGTCCACCCAAAGCGTTCAGTTAGGGCTGTCTGGTCTTTCGTCCACATGGGTGACTATGGATGTATTCATTTGCAAATCCTCATCATCCTTGGAGGCTGGTGGCTCTACCTTCTCTTGGCAAAGCTTTACCATAGCTGTAATTTCTCCCCGAGGCCCTGCTGTCTCCCTAGAGGGTTTTCAGGCAGGTAGAAGCTTTCTGCCTGGGGACCCAGGTCTCTAGTGCTTTCTGGTCCTGGATGAGGCCCTAGAATTCCTTTCAGCCTCCTTCTCTATCTTCTGGTGAAGATAACCAATAATCTCCCTTCAGAGAGCCTTTGGAAACACAATGACAGCCTCTGCTTCCTGGGGCTGGGGAAAGATAGGTTGTCCAGGTTAACTAGAATTAATCAGTTCTGTTGCTGAGAAAGGTAACAAGATAGGACTGGGGAATTTGGGGACTCAGTGAGGGAAATGGAAGAGAGACATTTAAAGAATCACATGTGAAACTGGATAAGATTCTGGTTCCTCTAAAATACGTGTCACTTTCCTTCCTTCCAGTTGCACCTTTACAAAGGTCACCAGGGTATGGGGGAAGGGCTGGCTGGGCAGCAGAGGAAGAAGGCTTCTCCGGGGAGCTCCCAAACAGCAGAGGATACTGCCTGCCCATGACATGGCATTAAAATCCTTGTAAATTTAGAAGGTGCTTGCTGGGGGATGATCTTATCTGACAGAGCCACTCTGCAAGATAGGTGGAACAATTATTAATCTCACTTTCCCGGTAAGAAAACTGAGGTTCAGACAGAGCTGAGTGGCAGAGCAAGATGACGCATTCAAGTTCTCTCGAGTTTTTCTTCAAGAGTCCGCTGTGTCGCTCACGATCTTAGATTAGCCTTCAGCTACATCCATCAGTGACTTGGGATATTTGCTTTTTGCCAGTGATCTTGCAATATGGAAACTTGCTGATAGACTTCTTCTAACTCTTGATCTTATGCTATTCTTTGTTACTTTCAGGAAGAGGAGCTCGAAGCAGAATGTATTTCTTATGAGAGAATCTACTCCAGACTTTGATTCATATCTGGTGCGTCCCCAAAGTCTAGGTTATGGCAAGTTTAAGACCATGTTGCTAATTCTATGTGCATTCAATAGAGTACCTTAGTGAGGGGAGTAATTTTATAAAACTATTAATTCAAGTCTCAAAGAAGAATTGCAGGAAACGTACTTCTGACTATTTAGAAGTGACTCATTACGGGACTATTTGAAAACTATATATTATTTTTATCAGTAAATAGAATTGCCTATAGTCAATGTTATCTCGTCACATCCAGGGATTCTAGGTTCCGGTTACCCATTTCCCTCAAAACAACAGACAGCAAAACCGGGGAAGAGAGAAACTCACTTCAGTCTCTGCAAGACTAAACCCGCCCCCCACAAGTCCCACTGCAAACTGTAACGCCACACCCTTCCCTGCCAAATAACAGAGGGCAGATAAGATGGAAATTTTCATTCCAGTTCTCAATAATTTCCACAGCCAGTGAGATATCAGGATCGGAAGAGGTTCCATAACCAGAAAATCTTGGCTGGAGTTTCATTGTTTGGAAACAAAAAGGGAAAATTAAGGAGTGCCTCAGATAGCCTTTCTTCGGGGGCTTTGTCAGGATAGGGGCTTTTGAATATTTAGATTGAAAAAAAGGATGGCTAAGAGTTCATGTCCCAATTAAATATCAGATGGTATAAAGTGTTTTTATAGAAAGTACAGGATCTGCTTTTCATCAGCTGGTGTTTGGCGGCACCAATGTGAAGCAGGAACATTCTCCTCTACGTGTGTCAGCTGGCTCCTCTGACATAGGTATTCGTTCACCACGTGAAGCACTCTGGGCCCTGAACAGGTGAACACAGCTAAACTCTGCTGCTTCCAGAATAACCATCATGGAGCAGGGCTTCCAGCTGGAGAATGATGGGCCAGCCCAGGCAGTTTTCTGGGCTTGCTTCATGGGGAGGGAGGTGGTCCAGGTCTTTGTCTCCCAAACAATCCCTGGTTTTGACGCTTCCTGAGAAAGCAGGGGTTGTTCCCTAGTGCACCACAACTCTGGAAAGCAGCTCTTCCTGTTAGGAGGACAATGGTCCTTATGGGAAGGCTAGGGTTGCATGGAAGAAAGATTTGAACAGCAAGGAGAAGCATGCCAGCTTTGCTGGCAAGGGAAATGGCAGGCCCAGAGCCCTGCAGTAGGTTGAGGGAGGTGTCCCGAGGGCTAGGATTGTGTGCCTGGAGCAGAGCAGAGGTGTGGGGAGGAGGAAGTGAACAGGAGGTAAAGGAGGTTGGAAGGGTAGTGGGGGGAGGTAGGCCAGAGCGTTTAACACCCTGTTGAAGAATCTGGGACAAAGGGGCACCTGGGAGGCTCAGTCTGTTAAGCTTAACAACTCTTGATTTTGGCTCTAGTCATGATCTCATGGTTCGTGACTTTGAGCCCTGCATTGGGCTCTGCGCTGACAGCACTGAGCTTGCTTGGGATTCTCTCTCTGTCCCCCTCTCTCTGCCCCTCCTGTGTTGGCCCTCTCTCTCTCAAAATAAAGTAAACTGAAAAAACGAAACAAACAAACAAAAAAACTTGGGGCATACCCTATTGGTCTTTGCTACTCAAAGTGTTTTCCAAGGACTAGCAGCATCCTAGTCACCAGAAAGCTTTTAGAAATGCAGAATCCCAAGGCCCACCCAGACCTAGGAGATCACAAACTACATTTTGACAGGAACCCCAGGAGATCTGTGTCTTCATTCAAACACTGCTCTAGGCTAAGAGGAAGCAAGAAAGATTTTGGAGCGGGGAGGGGTGGGAGGTAATGTGATGGTGTGAAGGTGTTTGGGAATGAGTCCACTGGAATGGGTAGAGAACTCTCACTTAGGAGCCCATGGCCACAAGCCCAGGGTGGGTAGGGAGTGAGGAGGAGGGTCAGATGAGGTAGGTCCTGTCACCAGAGCAACGACAGCAAGACAGGCCTCCACCTTCCGGTTTCCCTTCAGGCAGTAGCAATCTTGGTGATCGGCCCAGATGTCGCACAGCATTAGGAAATGTATGTTTGGGAAGTGGACATCCCCAGGATCTGTGTTTTTGAAGTCAGATTTCATCGCTGTGGCTGATTATCTGCCCGACCCTGGGGAGCTGGGAGAGCGGCGAGGGCTGCCAGTGCCCTGCAGCCACACAAACACGCTCCTGCTACTGGTAGGGCCAGAGCTTCTGTGAAAGACATTTCGGAAGTTCCCTGTGGCTGCGACAAATTGTTGGGGTCTGCCCCGCAGCACCGCTGTGACCTGCTTTTCTCAGTCTTAGGGCAGCCAGCTCCTGAAACTGGACACTCCCTGGGCCTCACAGGCGGGCTCTACTTCCAATGGGACAGGAGGAGCATTGCCTATAACACCTTCTCTCTCTGTTCAAGCATGGCACCCCTTCCGATTGGGCAGCACAGACTGAGTTTCCTGGGCCTCTTGCCCGAGGGAGGAGGTGGTTGGTCCTTCCCTAGACGTGGTTATGAATAAGGGAGGCAGCGGTCTAGGTCTGGGACCCGGCTAGGTCTGCATCTGCAGGGAGAAAGAGATGGTGCATGGCATGGAGGGAATTCTTTTTTTTTTTTTAAGTTTACTCATTTATTATTTCAGAGAGAGAGAGAGAGAGAGAGAAAGCGCACAAGTTGGGGAGGGGTAGAGAGAGGAAAGGAGACACAGAATCCAAAGCAGGCTCCAGGCTCTGAGTTGTTAGCATGGAGCCCGACATAGGGCTTGAACTCACAAACTGTGAGATTATGACTTGAGCCGAAGTCAGACACTCAACTGACTAAGCCCCCCAGGCACCCCAAGAGAACTCTTTTAACTGGAGGATTCTGGGGTTCTCAACTTGAAAAGAAAGGGCGTGAACTTAGTTGTCAGTTAATTTCTGCCTTTTTCAGTTGCCTCCTCTGAGTCTCAGTCTTCTAACAGGGGAGGATAGTAGCTTCTTGAAAGTCATGAGAGCCTGAGCATAGCACTCATGGGCATGTGGATGGCTAACCAATCTTACTCCCTTTCCTTCCCCTCTCCAGAGTTGCTACCCCTCTCCTGCTGTTTCTTGCAAATAAACTTCCCAATTAAATAGTTCCTGTCTGGTAATTCAGATCAACTAGAGGGAGTATAAGTCTTAAATACATGACATGTTGAATTTGAAGGCTACAGTTTAGAATAAATGTGACCATTTGCTGAAATCAAACCGTTTCCTAGAATGGAGTCTTTAGGGGACCTGCTTCATGAACAGAACTGTCATTAGCACATTAGTTATTTGATAGCAAATGGATTCTCTTGGGACACAAATGTAATTAAAAGCAGTTTGTTCTAGTGTCTCTGGTTTAAATGTTGCCCACCACATTCTTTTTTTTCTACTCTTGCTGAGTAAAATCCATACTTTGTGAGTTCATAACCTCCGATGAGCTTTGCTTATTCTAAATATATTCTCAAACACTGGGTCCCACAACTGAAGGTGTTTTCTGTTCTTTGTTCTCTGGAGACTGAGAGGTTATCAAAAACCTCCCGTAAAGTTTTCTTCTATGCAGACCTTGGAAACACAGAAGACTCCTTGAGTGGTCAGACTTACCTTTTCCCAAGACCATAAAGGAATATATTTTTGTTTCCTACCCCAAACACAGTACAACTCATTTCCCGTTTTTCCTGGGAGATTGTGGTAATATGGGGAGGCCTGGGGGGTCTCCAGGATAAAGCAGCTTGTAAAACAACCGTGGGGGGATTCCAGATCTGACTTAATCAACATTTCTCAAGATCCGTAGACCAATAAAACTGTTTGCTTTCTTACCACAGTTCAGCCGGCTGATTTATTCCTCTCACCCTGCTGAAGCTGTCGCTGCTCAGAGCAGTTCATTTGTCAGGTTGAGAGAATTACAATTCACAGGACCCTCACTAGTGCTATCTCAGTTTATAAATTTCACGAATTACAATTTATTGCTATGCACCCTGCAGAGTCTCATATTAATAAATTGCGTCTCATCTGCAAAAGCACGTGTATATGGCTCCCTTGGACATAGGCTTATGGTCCTAGAGTTGCGGCACATCTACATGTGGCCAACACACAAACATAGCTGCTCTGACTGAACCGGGCCCCCAGTCAAGTTCCTGCTGCCTCCGTCTGATTTTCCCTTCCCTTGCAGTGACTGTTTGCGGGCCCTGATTTCTTGTTTTTATCTCCACAGGGATGCTATGTAAAGGAGGCCAGACACCATCTGTGTATGTTTGTGTTGTGGTGGGGAGGGTGTGGTGGTAGGGAGAACTTAATACCTTCCAAAATGCTCAGATTTTACCTTGCAGATTTTATCAACCTGTGGGTACCCATAAAAAAAAAAAAAAACCCAAACATTAATAATGCAAAACTTTCTTTTGCTAACTCTTGTCCTTACCAGCCACTAGAATCTCAACTGAAGCTTTCTGGTAGTCCTTGCTGGGTCCTCACATGCTCCCAGAGGCTACTGTTAACTGTCCATGTGGTCAGATGCCATAAGGCATCTTCCTTTTCCCCTGCTCTGGCCTTGTTCGCTGGGCAGGGCTGCTGTCACCTGATGAGCACCTTACAGTTTCTACCAAGTACCCCTGACTCCATCCAGCACCTTTGTTTTTTATTGAACACCTGCTGACTACATCTGATTCCCATTGGGCGTGCCATGATTCTCATTATCTCTGTCTGCCGTGGGTATATAAGTCCTTTTACGGGCTGATTTGACTTCATATATTGAAGTCCCTAACCCCAACTACCTCAGAATGTGAGTGCACTTGGAGACAGAGTCTTCAAAGGGGTAATTAAGTTAAATGAGGTGATTAGGGCTGACCCTAATTCCATATGACTGGTGTCCTTCGAAGAGGAGGAAATTTGGACGTGGAAACGTACAGGGGGAAGACCATGTGGAGACATGAGCTGATGACAGCTGTCTACAAATGAGGAAGCACCCTGCCAATAACTTGATCTCAAACTTGTAGCCTCTAGGACTGGGAGAAGATAAATTTCTGTGATTTAAGCCACCTAGTCTGTGCTACTTTGTTACGGTGGCCCTAGCAAAGTAAAACAGTCCCCTGCCAGGAACTGTCTAGACACTTCATGTGACTGCGCTGGGTACCAGTGGATGTCAAGTCAGGGATCAGAACCCACAGCTCCTGTTGAGATTTTCTTGGTCAGAGCAGCCTCAAAGCTCTGCTGCTGGTGTCCTGATGGCTTTCAGTGGATGTGGACTAGCCCAGCCCAATCTGGCATCAGCCTATCATTCTCCTTCCCCTCCCCACAAAGGCCTGTGCTCAAATCATAGTGCACTCATCATTTTTGGAAACTATTGTGACTTAGAACCAGGGGCTAAGATCACTCAGGGAGATGTGGAATCACAGAGATCCTATTTGGTGGGGATGCAAGCCAAGGCAGAGACACAGCTGCTGCAGGTACCTCTGGAGGCTGAGAGAGCAAGAAGAAATACCCTGGATGCTCCCTTCTTCACACCCCCAGTCTCCTGCCAAGTGCCTCCCATTGGCTGAGCCCCTGGAAACCACAAGAGTCTGGAAAATGCAGCCTGCAGGGCTCAGCCCCTGCCACAGAGAGCAAAGCAGGAAAAAGGTGAGGGATGGACCTTGGGGCAGGCAGGGCCGGGACCAGCCTTCTTCTCACACCTCTGCACTCATCTCCTGTGGCTGCCACAACACATTACCGCAAAGTTGGTGGCCTTAAACAACAGAAATGTGTTCTCTTACCATTCTGGAGGCCAGAAGTTCAAAATCAAGTGTCAGCAAGGCTGACAGAGGTTCTAGGAGAGAATCCTTCCCTGCCTCTTCCAGCTTCTCATGGTTTCTGCGGTTCCTCGGCTGTGGCTGCATCCTTCGAATATCTGCCTCCCTCTTCACATGACCCTCTCTTCTCTGAGTAGGTCTCTCCTCTGTGTGTGACACTTGCCATTGGATTTGGGACCCGCTCAGATCATCCAGGATGACCTCAGCTGGAGATCCTTAACTCATTTACATCTTTTCCAAATAAGGTTGTATCCCCAGATTCCAGGGATTAGGATGGGGGTATACTTTGGGGGACAACCATTGCACCCACTGCAATCTATTTAGCTTTGTTTGAGCTCTTCCCCAACCCTTCCATAACTAGAAAAATCCTGCCAGTCTCCACTCTGGGGCAGCAGAGGCAGGGGGGTGGGAGAGGATCACCTTCAGTATGATACCTTGCCTGAACTACAGTATCAGACAGACTCACAACCCCTCCTGTGCCTGATCATTCTTTGTTCACATGCATGATGCTTATTGGTTTGCTGGTCCATTCCATTAGACCATGAGCTCCTCAGGGAACATCAGGACCTTTGTCCTCTGTTCCAACTTCACATAGCTTCTCTCTTCCATGAGGACCAAGATCTTTCTGTCTGGGCCCCAGTTCTCTCTTCCTGTTCTGGGTCAGATAGCTCTCCTTACTCTTGAACTGCATATGGCTCTGTCCTCCATCTGACACGCACTTGCTGAGCACCTCATATGTCTGGAATTTGCCCCCACACTTTGCCTGAACCCCCTCTTTCCTGGACCTATATCACACAGGACTCCCAGCAGAATCCTTGTTCAAGAAGTGCTGCTGTTAAGGAAGTCTGATTAGAACCAAATAGGTCCAGGGGCGCCTGGGTGGCGCAGTCGGTTAAGCGTCCGACTTCAGCCAGGTCACGATCTCGCGGTCCGTGAGTTCGAGCCCCGCGTCGGGCTCTGGGCTGATAGCTCAGAGCCTGGAGCCTGTTTCTGGTTCTGTGTCTCCCTCTCTCTCTGCCCCTCCCCCGTTCATGCTCTGTCTCTCTCTGTCCCAAAAATAAATAAACGTTGAAAAAAAATTTTTTTTAAATAAAAAAATAAAAAAAAAAGAACCAAATAGGTCCAGGGTTAGAGGTGGGGAAAGAAACATGTTTTCATCACAGTATTTCTGGTAGAATGTGATCTGGAATTTGGGATAAAGGGGGGGTCCAGTCTTTGAAAACACATTTAAAAATAATGGGCAGGTGCTTTTCTGTAGTGAGTGATTTTTGCATTTTGTTCTGAGAAGTCTTGTAAAAACCTCCTAAAGTCCCAAAGAGAAAAACCTTGATTACCTGTAATACTCGGGAAATGGGGAGTTTTATTCTTTTAATTTAGCCTAAGCAAAACCTCTTTTAGTTTTTAATTATTAGTTTTTAAAGTTTATTTATTTTGAGAGAGAGAAATAAAAAGAGCATGAGCAAGGGAAGGGCAGAGAGAGAGAGAGAGAGAGAGAGAGAGAGAATCCCAAGCAGGCTCCACACTGTCAGCACGGAGCTTGATGCGGGGCTCAAACCCATGAACTGTGAGATCATGACCTGAGCCAAAATCAAGATTCAGATACTGAACTGACTGAGCCACCCAGGTGCCCCTAGCTTTTAATTCTTGATGCTATTTTGCCTAAACTACATATCTCTTTCCCATTTCAGTAGGTGAGGGAGAGGCAAATGGGACGCTCACTTTCTGCTCATAGGACAGAGGACTAGAGATGCAGGTTTGGGAATGAAGCTGAGTAATCTGGGGCATAATCTTGATAAAGTCCCATTTATCTACTTGTTTTCTGGGGATTTTGTATTTTTCTCCAAAAGTAGAGAGCAGAAAATACTCAACCAAGTAAAGGTTAACTTTCCTTCTGCAGTGCTAAGAACATTTTGTTAGCAGTGATTAACTGCATCAATGAAGAAGGTAGAGAATATCATAAACTTTGTAAAAAAGAGAAGTTTTAACCACTTTTCCAAGCTTTTCCAGCTTGCATACTTGTATTTAGGTGTGAATGTGTGTGTGTAATGGAGTGTGGGTACAACCGAGTTAGCCTAATGTGGATAAAACTACAAAAGAATGAATGAGAAAAGCAGTGGATTAAATGTCAGAAACCTGTCCGTTTTATCCCTCTCTTTGCTACGGACCAGTGCTATGACCGTTGACAAATAAATTTACCGAACTTATTTTCTCATCTAAAAATGAGGCTAGCTCTCACCTCTACCTTCTTGCTAGGATTGTTACGGAAATGCGATCAGATGTTTTGAAAATGCTTAATAAATAAAATACTACGCAGACTTCCCATGGCATTTCCTTGGCACTGAGCCCCGTGAAGAAGCAGTAGATGTTTTTGTAAAGGACTACGATTGTGAATTGGTATTGTTGCTGTTTTATTTGCTAACGCTGATTCTGCTTTTATCACATCTGAGTTTGGGTGTGAAGGCTCATCACACAGTCATGCATCACCAGCCTGCACTGCTCTTGTACACATTCGTTATGTGCCAGGGAGAAGCTAGACTCTGCTCATTTACCCCACATGAAACCGTGAGGTCTCCCTTGTGTCAAAAAAAATGAGACAGAGAGAGAGAATGAGACGCCAGAGAGACACTATATATAGTTTTTCTTTGACTGCTGGAAAAGATAAGTGGCTGAAAAGAGACGGGAATTGTTTGCCTATAAATTGAGTGCCAGCAGGTTTATCGCTGAATGCTGTAGATTATGTTGAGTGGAATAATCAGGAGGAAGAAGGGAGGCTACAATAACACTGCGATAGGGACTATTTGGAGTCCACAATCAGACCCTCCTTGACTTATGCACCCTGTGTGGAAAGTGCTTATGTTACAAAACAGCGTGAGGTCCTGGCCCCAAGATACTTATGTGTCTCATGGGTAGTGAGGCGGCGGTTGCCAGTTTGATTGGTATGCTCCTTGGCTGGGTCCAGTGTCACTTGAGAGGGCTGGATGGGATGGTGGAGATGGCAGGGGCTTCCTCCCACGGAGGAGGGCATGGTGATGCCCCAGAGCCGGAATCCAGAGCGTTGCTGAGAAGGGCAGTAAATGCCTGGCGCAGAATAATATTTGGGCTGGGTGTTCCTTGAACCATGGGACAGTGGAGTTTTCTAGGTTTCCCTCCTCCTGCAACCCTGTAAGCTGCAGGCGATAAATAATTTCTTCAGTCCTGGTGGCGCCTGGTGTCTCTATGGAGCACCCAGGTTGGCCCCCGGATGAGGCCACCATGAGGACTGCAATCACATCATTGGAGCCCGTGATGGAGGGGAGACTCGTGACAACTTTTGTGGACCCTAAAGCTTTCCTGCTTGGTTGGTGCTATGGTCTGAATGGTGCTGTTCTACTTCCAAATCATACTGTGCAGGGTCAGGAGGCATTCCAGTGGCCAGGGACCAGTGACTGACTGGAACATGAAACACAGTGACATTAGTTTTCTCCCGGCAAGTGTAAATCAACTCTAGGAGCCTTCTCCTCTATTTTGGCAATGGGTTTGCTTTCTCGATAAATCACCCTCAGGACCAAATGGATTAAGTGTCTTATGGTCATGTAGTTTACTCACATTATTTCTCATTTGAGACTCCAGTGGGCTGGAGGACAGAAGGACAGACTCAGTCCGCAATAAAATGGATACTCGCATTCCCCATGGGAGCCCGCTGTGTGAAGAACCCCAATCCTGTAAGACTGGAGGAGCCATGGTAGATGCCTCTTCCAAAGTCCAATAGCTGAACATAATGTTTACAGACATCCCAGGTGCTTCCCTCCACCTTGAAAATTAAGCCTAATCTCCCTGGTGAGGGTCTTTCTTTCCAGCTTCATCCGTTGCCACTCTCTTATACACGCCTCCCTCTGGCAGTGCTGAAATACTTTACATTTCCCGAACAGTTTGCATGTCTATACTCCTGAACATTACTCATGCTAACCCCCTTTGGCTCAAATACCTATTTTTCTGGTGATCTTTCCACTCATTCTTCAAAACCAAATTCAAGTGTGCCCTCATTACACCTTTGGGGGCCACTCTGAATAGCCTGAAATACTCCCCTGTCTGTGCTCCTCAGGGCAGAGTGTTTATCCCTCTAGGGTAGGGCTTATCGTCTGGCATGATTGGTATTTGTTCAAGATCTGACTCCCCCCACAAAATACTCCACTCTTCCAGGCTGAGACCTGGCCTATTTATCTTTTTAAGTACCCAATAACCAGCACATGCTAGGTCTTCAATTTCTTCCGAATTAAAATAATATACCTGTAACATAAGTGACAAAACCAAGCGCTAATTTCTTTTTACACACTGAACAGTTATGGGAGTAAAAAGAGATCATTCTTAGAAAAGCACATCACCTTCTATCAGCTGCCTTATGACACATTATGACTGAGAGCAAAGACTAAAGTAAGTTGGATCAGAGATCTGTAAGTTGGAAGCAGGGGAAAGAAGACCAGAAATCGTTTTTGTGGGAAAATCCTTTGCCCTTATTTTGGCTATTCATATCATCTTTCACTGATGCTTCTCGACTTTTATTCTTACCGCCCAGAAAGAAGTGACAGCGTGATTGCCTGGCTGCGCGTTGTGCACTCACCCGTGGTGAGGTGCTGCCTAAGTAGCAGAGTGTGATTCAGGCCTGGGTCTAAGTTCAGAGGCCAGGCAGGTATACTCTGCTCATTGTCCCCTATTTTCATTTTGGGTATAAGGATGCCAAATATCCTGTTGTTTTTAGGCCTTGTGGAACTAGCCCACAGTCTCTGCAAAGCACCTTAAAGCCATATGGTTGCCAAATATTGTACATCTAATTATACAAACAGAATGTTCTTTTAACTGTCCTAGGAAGTCTGTGTTTCATTTGTGTTCCCCACTATTTCCAGGGTGATCTTTTTCAAATATAACGTTATCATGACTATCCCATCCTAAAAACCTTCAACGGCTCTCATTTGCCTATAAGATAAAACCAAGATTCCTAAGAAGAATTTCAAGACCCCTAATGATCCAGCTCTTACATGTATCTCCTTCTTCTTTTGTGTTTCTCTCCCCACCTCACCTACCTCCATGCCACCAATAGATGGAAGCAAAATGGAAGTGGTGGTGTTCCTTCCAACTCCCCGTGACCACCCCGTGTTGGCTCGGTGAGCTGTACGTGTGTTCTGTCTACCTAAAAGGGGTCCCCCACCTGCATAGTTAGTTGCTCAATCTATCTTCCCTCCATCTCTTCTTTCTTATTTTCCATATTAGTTATCCATTGCCGTGGAATGAATTGCCTCCAAACTCATTTAAAACAATAATCGTCACTTAAGGTGTCACACCATTTCTGAGGGTTAGGGATACAGGAGTGGCTGAGCTGGGTGGTTCTGGCTAAGGGTCTCCCATGCAACTGGAGTTAGCTTATAGGTGGGTTGCATTCATCTGAATGCTTGACTGGAGCTGGAGCACATGTGTCTAAAATGACTCCCTTGCATGGCTGGCATAATAGAGCTGATTGTTGGCAGGATGCCCTAATTCCTTATCACATAGACCTCTCCACAGGGCTGACGGAGTATCCCCACAATATGATGCTGGCTTGTCCCAGATCTTCATTTTTATTGATCTCAATTTTCCTCAGTGTAGTGATGCACTCACCTTACAATCTTGAATATCTAGGCTCACTTGCACCTAAGGCAGCCCTGTGACACCATTCAGACTAGTGAAATGTAAGTGGAGCTTATACTTCCTGGGTGGCACTTCCAGGACAGCTGTTTCTTTCTTGGTCAAAAGGGACCTTCTCACTTGGCACATGCCTTTTAAACTTTGTGTTTCCTGCCCCAAATTCATATTTGGTGTCTGGATATGCACGCAGCCATCCTGCAAGCAAGATGGTGAAAGTCACAAATGAGGAATGGCAGAGGGGAATGATAAAAAGAGTTTGGTCCCGGATGGCTTCATGGAGCTTCTATGCCTGCCCTAGACTGCTTAACCTCTGCACTTCTTGTAACTTGAGAAAAGTGACCCCAATTTGCTTATGTCACTGTTTTCAGTTTCTTGTTACATGCACCTGGCCACAATTCTAACCAATACACTCCTTTGTCTTTTTCTAAACTTGTAAAATTTCTGTTACTATACACATCACACTTAATTTTCATTACTTACTTACATAGGCTTCTCCTCAACTCTTCAGTGAACCACTTGAGGGCAAACATTGAGTTATCAATAGTTTTTTACAGTACATTTTTATTAAACTGATGAGTTTATATTAAAAAAAAACTTTAGTGAATTTTTTGAGCTGTGACCTCGGAGAATAAGCTCCATCATTCTATTGGTGATCAGTGAATCTGGTCTCATCTTGACTTTCTTTCCCACCAGTGCCAAGACCTGGGTTAGAGAAGAAAGACATCAAAGGCAACAGGGGGTTGGGGGTGAGGAGGGGAAAGACCTGTTTGATGTGAAAAAAGAGGGAGAGGCCTTTCTAGGTTGACTACAAAGAAGCACTTCTGTGAAAATGGCTGCTAGCTCACCAGGTCATTATTTTTGCCATTCACCTTGCATGGGTCAGAGGACTTGAAGACAGATTCCTGCAGCCAGAGAGTCTAAGCTCATCACGAACATGACTCCAGCCTGTCACTGGGTGCCCTCCCCCCTCTTTTTAAGGCCTCGGCCTCAAAGGATAAGGAAGGAAGAGTCAAAGTTGATTCCAGGGTGATGAGGTGACTAGGAGGGAGACTTGTCATTAAGAGAAATAGGTGGTCAGGGGTTGGGGGCTGAGTACACAGCTGGCTTGCTTCTGACGTCCAAGTGGAGATGTACAGCAGGCTAGTGGGGGTTTAACTTGGAGAGTTGTTAGGATGCAAGTGGTCCCTGAAAATGTGGGGATCAAAATGGTCCCCTAAGGGAGAGAATAGAACAAGAAGAGAAACAGGTCAGGATTGAAACTTCGGAGAATCGTTTGACTTGGGTGAAAAAAGAGAAACAGAGGGTGTTTAGGGTGGTGAAACTGTCCTGTCTGATTCTGTACCCGTGGATGCATGTCATCAGACGTTCTTCAAAACCAACAGAATGTGTGAGACAGAGTAAACTGTAATGTAAACTATGGATTTTAGTTAATAACATTACATCTATATTAGCTCATCAGTGGTAACAAAGGTATTACACTAATGCAAAATGTTAATAATAAGGGAAACTGGGGGAAGGAGTGGCATGTGGGAATTCTCTGTATTCTCTGTTCAATTTTTCTATAAACCTAAAACTGCTCTAAAACAAAGCCTATTAATTCTTTTTAATCACAAGAAAACATAGAGAAAGAAAAATGGGTAGGAGGAGAACAAAAAGAGGTCAGTGTCTTGGATACTGAAGAAGAAAAGAGAGCGGGGTAGGAAGGAACACTATGAGTTAATGGGGCTGACACTAAATTGGGAATCAGAACAACCTATATCAAGCCATTTCCCATGTGTGACCTTGGGAAATTCACTTATTATATCTATTGTGTCTGGGATTCAGTGTCCTTATCTGTGTAACGAGTATCTAAGATATTATGAGAGTGTTTTCTTAAAACTTGGTAAACATTTTACTGGTGGTTTTGGAGATGCTGGAATGTGACCTTCGATAATATTGAATCACATGGAGAGAAAGTTATCTGCTCTCCATTTCAATTTCAGTCTTGATTTGGTCATGCAGAAAGTCTCAATTTAGGGCTAATCTGACTTTAACACCTTTCTAACATATAACTGCTGCTCTCATTTAAAAAAAAAAGTGTGGTAAAATATATATAACAGAAAATGTACCATTTTAACTGTTTTTAAGTGTAAAGTTCAGTGGCATTAAATTGATTCACATTGTTGTGCAACTGTCATTACTGTCCATCTCCAGAACTTTTCGTCATTCCGTACTGAAACTCTGTACCCATAAAAATAACTCCTCATTCCTCCCTCCCTAGAGCCCCTGGTAACCAACCTTCTACTTTCTGTCTTTGTGAATTTGGCTACTCTAGGTATCTCATGTAAGTGGAATCATAGAGTATTTGTTCATTTGTGGCTGGCTTATTGTACTACACATAATGTCTTTCAGGTTCAACTATGTTGTTGCATGTATCTGAATTTTATTCTTAATTAAGGCTAAATAATGTTCCATTCTTATGTTGATGGACATTCGGATTGTTACCACCTTTTGACTATTGTGAATAATGTTGCTACAAATAGCTCTTCAAGACCCTAGTTTCCATTCTTTTGTGTAGAGGAATTGCTGGATCACACGGTGATTCTAAGCTTAATTTTTTTTGAGGAGCCACCACACTGTTTTCCACAATGGCTATACCACTTTGTATTCCTAACAGTAATGCACAACAGTTTTAATTTTCCCACATCCACAAAAACCCTTGTTGCTTCTTTTCCTTTCCTTTCCTTTCCTTTCCTTTCCTTTCCTTTCCTTTCCTTTCCTTTCCTTTCCTTTCCTTTCCTTTCCTTTCCTTTCCTTTCCTTTCCTCTTTCTTTCTTTCTTTCTTTCTTTCTTTCTTTCTTTCTTTCTTTCTTAATAACCATCCTAATATATGTGATAATCTCATTTTTAAACAAGATATGAACGGTCTTTGGGCTCAAAGCCTTGGCAAGTGATAGCTTCCAGCTAGAATTATAGAAGTAATGTTAACAACATGGCCATCTGAAGGGGCCTTTACCCCAGTTCTTTGCCTCCTCTAGGGCCATGGCAGAAACCTGTGGGCAGCTGGATGTGAGTGAGGCCGCTGAGATCTGCTGAGATCCTTATGGGAAAACAGGTGTGGTGCTTCTTCCCCCTGGCTGGACACTGTTTGGGGAGCAGTGTCTGGTTCTAGGTCCTGGGAAAGGCCTGGTATTTGGAGAGGGAAAGGGGTAGATATTGACCCTTTGTGAACCCAGAAAGGCCATGAGGAAACTCAGTAGAGCTGGGTCTTTCTACTCCTTGGCTCCCTGGGTGGGAGCAGTGGGAAAACAGGACAGCTGACTTTCCTCAGGGGCTCAGAAGTCTACCTTTGACTAAAGGCCTACAGGCCAGAGTCGCTTTGACTTTAAACTTTAATAACATTATTTTCCATTCACTGAACTTCTTTTAATGGTTTCTCTCATTTATGACAAATGATAGTGATTCTCCACCTACATACATTTTTGTTTCAAACTAATCAAGTTAAGATAGGAGTCATTTTAAGAAAAACACTAAGGACATAGTAATGCAGGGGCAAATATATGTGACAAAAATTGGGCAGGTGGTGCAGTAATCTAGACTGAAGTTTGGGAATCTCTGAGATATTACATACTTCTTCCCCCCCACTCTCCGCCCCCCACAGGGTCATGATGTCCAAATGACAAAATGTGTGTGAAAGTACTTTATTAGGTGTAAAGTACCTTTGGGTGTAATATATCATCATTTTCATGACAAATGCTGCGGATTTGATTCAGGAGGGTGGTGTGGGCAGACGTCTGGTGGTGGAGGCTTTTTAAAGAGTAAGTAGGAGGGAGAGAATGAGGGGAACAGGTGCAGGCAGGAGGTTTAAGAGATTTGATTGTGAAGGGAAGAAAAACCTGACACTTGTTCCTGTTCTCATGGTCGGAGGAGGAGAACAGGAACCTCACTGGGCAGTACCTGTGGGTCTAAGTTCATGTGATGGAGCAGTATCCTGGAGGAGGCTGTACAGGTGGGATTGGGGTGAGAGCAGGAAGGATCCGACTCTGCCTCGGAGGCAAGGTCCCACTGGCTTGGTGGACGTCTGGGAAAGAGCACCAACGGGTAGCTCTGGTGTTCTCAGGGCAGCAGGGGGTGAGCACGTGGGGTAGGTCTGCAGTTCACTCTTGGTTCTTGGTGGGAGGGGTGACTTCCAGGAGCAGAAACCCCAAAACAGCATTCTTTTTTTTTTTTTTCATTTCTAAGCAGCTTTTGGGTTTTTTTTTTTGTTTGTTTTGTTTTTGTTTTTGTTTTTACAGCATTCTTCAGACTGTGCGTGGGGAAGCATCTCTTGGGCAGAGTTCTCAGAATACAGATTCCCGGGCACTTCCCTCTAACTCTGCTTTGCAATGTCTAGTGAGGGGCCTTGGCATTGTGCTTTAAAAAGTACCCCGGAGATGACGATGATGCAAACAACTAAACACACTTAGGAGATACGGTAAGGAAACCAAAGGTGAACAAAACAGACTGCTGGCTACTGGGTTAGAGTTAGAGATCATAAATGCATTATTGCATGTATTTCATCCCATCTCACCGATTCGAATTATTGTTGAGTGCTGAATTACTTGCATCTGTTGAGCTCCAGGATGGCGGTCCTTTGGAAAACACAGAGGAAGGGGCAGTGGTGCTCACTAATGATCCTTACATCTATGCACTAATGGAGTGACAAATGCCAGATGATGCCATAGAAGACATCCAGCACCCAGGATCCCGGACTGCCCCTTCCTCTGTGTTTCCTGTGGCCAGGCCTTATTCTGGGGATGAAAATGGCTCCTTCTGGTTTGGAGCTGACAGAGACCTTTCCTGGTGTTGGTGTAGCAATCTTCCAGATGAGATGTAAAACCTAAAATGCATATTTAGTGTGTCTTAGAAATATCTCACAAGCAGTCCTGTCTGCTGAGCTCTGTGCTCAGTGAGCCCCCCGGGATGGAGTCTAGGGGTTTTAGGCAGAGGCAGGTGTTACATTTGGAGTTGGTGTTGAGGCTTGAAGACTAAAGCATTACAACATTCAGTTGGATGCGATTCAGAGCAAGTTCAGACAGTCTCCCCTTCAGAAATTTATGCAAATCTCAACTCTATTTGCCAGGAAGCTTGTAGGCAGTTGGCTGCTAATGTGCTCGTATGGATTTTGGACAACCATGTATCTTGCCCCTCTGGACTATCGTTAAGCACACACTTCAGTTGTTTGTCTCACTCGTTTGGTTTCCTCCACTGTATTGTCTTTCCTCACTCTTTCCCTTCAGGCCACACATGGCATGCCCCTCACCATCCTTCTCTTTAGTTGTACCAGGTCAACTATTCAACTGCAGTGACTGTTGAGCAATCAGAGGCTGTCATTTCTATTGCCTTCCCAGAAAGAGGCCATGACTGTTTCAAGTAGCAAGAGATCAGAAGTGGGAGGGGCCCGAAGCTTATGCAGGGAGAGTGGCACTGGCCCTGCCCAAACTGGTGGGTCTGGTGCATATGATGAGGCAGATGATGGAACAGTCAACCCTGGAATGGCTCCTCTTCTGGGGAGTAAGGAGTCACTAGAAGGTCAGTTTTAGAAGGAACTCTACACTATAGCAGGGTTCCAATGGAATAAAATTTCTGCATCCAAAGGGACTTAGAGGTAGAAACCTCACATCTGAAAGGAGCCAGTTCTTGTTCTGTTCTCAGATTTGATCTTCAGTGCTTCACCCGAGACAGATCTGTTCCACGGAGCCCCCTTGTGGAGAGTCACTATATACGGCTTAATGTTAAAGGCTCTGAGAAGTCCTGCAGCGAGGAAGCCTGTTTCTATTCATTCTGCCTTCCCTAATTTTGTTAAACCAAATAACCCCCTTTGTCCACTCTTTTACCATGTACTTCCTAGAATGCTCATGTTCTACAAACTATTCTTTGGGAAACATTGTTCTAAGAGTTTGATAATCCTGAAAGCTTTCCTGCTTTAAAAAAAAAATCTTGTTCCTCTGTGATTAATAATAACAAGCTATAAAATGTTAGAAAGGCCTATTTTTTCTTTCTTTAGAAACAGCAAGAAAAATTGATATATTAATTAGTGTCTGCTAACTGCTATAGCAAATAATTTCCTACATCTCAGTGATCTTAAACTGTAAAGGTTGATTTCCCCACCATGCCACCATCTAGTGCAGTTAGTAGGGAGCTCTGTTCCACACAGTCATTGAGGGGTCTCTACTCCTCTCACTCTGTGGCTATGCCATCTTTAGAATGGGACTTTGAAGCTTCTGTGGTTTGATCCAGCTGTAGATGAGGAAAGAGAGAAAGAAAGGAGAAACACACGCTCTTGGCTCCCTGGGCCTAGAAGTGACCTGGCCGATTCTCTCACATTTCGCGGGTGAAATGCAGTCCTGCACTGGACCTGGGTGCCTGTGTGCTAGAAAATAGAAAAGGTGGCTTTGCTGTGTGCCTAGAAAAGTGAAGCAGGTATGGTGAACATCTAATTCGCCTCTGCCACTGTGAGAGAGGAAAATAGTGAGGTCAGTTGTCTGAATCCTACTCTGATGCCAGGCTTGGTGGGAGAGCAGAGGGAGGAGACCAAGGAGATGGAAAGGTGGATACTACCGAGAAAGTCTTGAGGGAGGCGGGCAGAGTTTGTGGAGCGTGCAGCAAAGAGAAAGGGATACCCAGGAGTTAGTTGAGGAGATAAAGAGCCAAAGAATTCACGATCTCCGTGAATAGAAAATGCCAGCTTTAGGCTCTGAGAAGAGCTTGAATACTGTTAAAGGAACATGGGGGAAAAAGGAAGAAAGGATATGCAGGCACAAATTCCAGGAAGGATGGAAGGGTAGCAGCTCTCCATAGGTTGTTTCCATACTGGCGAACTGTTCTTATTGCATTTGTAGTATAGCTAAAGAATAAATATTTCTTTGGGGGAAAACATTTCTTTTTAAGTAGGCACAAAAATGGAATGATTTTTATTTTCTTCTATTAGTTTTACTCTTGTGAGGTGTTTTTTTTTTCCCCACCAGCCTGGTACCTCTCAAGCTGTGTGCCAACAATGGGTCTTTTCTACCTTGGGAAATGGGACAGGGTAGGTATAGGACCCCCTCAGCAATGTCCTCTGCCTCTGAGCATCTTCTCCATTTACCTCAGTAATCATACCAACATCATCATTTTCAATGTTCACCATGAGGTGAAAAATTCTTGGAAGTACCACATTGGCTCAGTATCAGTGACTGCTAAGGCATTGGGCGGCACCAACCATAATGAGCCACAGTCAACTCATAGATTACCATATTTTATTTATTTACACCCAGCGTTGCATAAATGCCTGCCAAACAAGATGCAATCCAATTTAAAAAATATGAAGAAAATATGACAAAGGGAAATAAGGGTTGGAAAGATAAGAAGGAGCCAAGAGTGAGGTCGGTACACAAATAGGCATGTGGGATAAACTGGCTGGAGGTTGGGAGGAAACACTCTGAGCTTTCTAGCTGTTGATTAAAAAAAAAAAAAAAGACAACACAGTCAATTGCACATTGCATGTTATCAATAAGATAAAAATAAATCGGATATTCATAAGAAGCACAGCTATTCCTAGTACTAAAGTCCTAAGAAAAGGCATTATTTTTCATAATGACCCAAACCCTTCACAACATTCTTGCAGTGAATCCAAACACATGTGTTGTGGGACTTTCCTTCACAGTGTTGGCCAATGTACGTTCAGGGCAATACTCCAAAGTTCAGGCTGGGAGAAGCAGTTTGGGAAGGGATGAAGGTGGAGCCAGGAACGTGTCTGTGTGAGATGTTCGACATCACTGGGAACCTACAAAAGGCAAATGCAGTACCGCTTCCCAGCGATCACATTGACAAAGGCCATAAAGAATAATTCCAAAGAATGGGAATGCCTCATGCCCAGAAGGGTGTGTAGAAACCGGCACTTTTTACGTTACTGAATTGCTACAACCTTCCTGCATGGCCGTTAGGCAATACATACACACATACACAAAAACACATTAAGATGTGCAGTCTTGAGGAAGGCTCTTTCTAGGAAATTCACTGAAGGAAACAATCATGGGTGTGTCCAAAGATGTGGCTACGAGGATGTTGGTTGCTGTACTATGTCTGATATCTAAAAATGGCAAGATAGGAATCACACAAACTATAGTTCACCCATGAAATGGGATAGGCATTAAAAAGCATACTGAAGAGGGGTGCCTGGGCAGCTCAGTCAGTTAAGTGACCGACTTCAGCTCAGGTCATGATCTTGCAGTTTGTGGGTTCGAGCCCCGCGTCGGGCTCTGTGCTGACAACTTGGAGCCTGGAGCCTGCTTTGGATTCTGTGTCTCCATCTCTCTCTGCCACTCCGCTGCTCACACACACTTTCTGGCTCTCTGTCTCTCTCTCTAAAATGTAAATAAACATTAAAAAGTTAAAAAAAAAAAGCATACTGAAGAAAAAAAATAAAAAATAAGTCATGTTGGATGAGTTTTCCTGATGTGGATATGTATTTGTAATTAAGTAAATGAGATAAGTGTATTACCTTATAGTATGTATAATATAATCTTATTTTCTTAAAAGAGAAGATGCACACACACACACACACACACACACACACACACCCTGCTCCTACACGTGGAAAAATTCCCATAAAGTCTGTTGGATACAATGTCAGAAAGAAAAAGTATTGTAGTAACTTATGCGTATGTGTGGAAGGTGTCACAGAACCATCCCCTGGGAGATGTTAACCTATTATTCTCATAGGCAAGTTTCCTTTCTCTTTCTCACTCTCTTAATCCATGCTTTAAAGGGCCTGACAAATCACTGGTGGAGCTGGGGAGGGAGCTGGGTTGCAGGAATGGGGAGAAGAGCTCAGGTTCATTTTCAGGGTGGCTGAGAAGGGACTGCAGTTACCTGAGAAGGACATTAGCCCCCTTTGTCCATGGGCAGCTTCTTATGGTGTTTCCTTCCCAATTAGCATTTGTCTTCTCAGACATTAAAAACCCAAATGCAAACAGGGTAAATTGGAAGATGAGGAAGAAGGCAAAGAGGAGCAGGAAGAGGAAATTGAGAAAAAGAAGAGATTCTTTTAAAAAATTTTTTTAATGTTTATTTTTGAGACAGAGAGAGACAGAGCATGAATGGGGGAGGGGCAGAGAGAGAGGGAGACACAGAATCGGAAGCAGTAGAAAAAGAAGAGATTCTTAAAAAAAAAAAAAAAAAAAAAGGAAGCTAGAAAGTCACAAGAATATAACTACCACATTGCCATCAAGGCAAGGAAAAAAAATGTAAAGGAAAAGGAATGGGGGATTAGTTAGAAATCCACTTAAAATCTTTGTAAGAAAAGATACATGAAATAAAATGGATAACATTTAAAATAAAAGATAAAAGGCTCAGCTAACAAGATAAAAGGATACAAACATGAAAGCAGAAGAGGTAAAATGTTAAGATAAAAGGCTCAGGGGTGAAAAGCTGAAAATACAAAAGCAGGTGGGGTTGGTGATTACATTCAGGAATTCAGGATTGAAACCACTAGGCTGAAAATACGAAAACTAAGATTTCAGAAGTCCTTTATAGTTGAGTGCTTCAGGGGAGTGATAGGTTTCTTGGTGGCTCCCACAAATTTTCTGGTGGCTTCTGTAAGAGCTGGCTCCTGGAACCTCCCACTGTCCAGCAGCAATTGTGGCAGGGATTGGTTTCCTGCTTGTGGGTTTCTTTCTTACCTGTGCTTCTAAAGATTCTGAAACCAATTCCAATGTGGGGGGGGGGGGCGGGGAGGAGGGGTTCCCCACACACCCAAGCACAGAGCTTCCGGAACCCAGCTGGGTGTCCTACTATTCAACTCAGTTCTGACCTTACCTACTCGGACACAGTATCAGATCCCATAGATTAAGCGGCTCAGCCCTGCCAGACCCCGCTCTGTGCACCCTCAACACTTCAATTTTTTTAACGTTTATTTATTTTTTGAGACAGAAATAGAACATGAGTTGGGGTAGGGGCAGAGCGAGAGGGAGACACAGAATCCGAAGCAGGCTCCAGGCTCTGAGCTATCAGTACAGAGATGATGCAAGGCTCGAACCCACCAACCGTGAGATCATGACCTGAGCCGAAGTAGGAGCTTAACCGACTGAACCACCCAGGCACCCCTCACCCTCAACACTTCAGGTGCCAATCTCAAATCCAGGTTGTTACCTGTGCTCTAGACCAACCAGCTGTAGATCGGAGGTTCTAACAATCCCCTCCTTCAGTTCAATTAATTTGCTACAGTGGTTCACAGACCTCAGAGAAACATTTTACTCACTAGATTACTGGTTTATTATAAAAAGAGAGAACTCCGGAGGAGTCAGATGGAAGAGTTACATTGGGCAAAGTGTGGGGAAAGGGCACAGAGCTTCCGTGTCCTCTCCTGATGCCCCACTATCCCCATATCTCCCTGCACTGGCTCCTTGTGGGTTTTTATGAGGGCTTCATTACATATGCATGGTTGATTAAGTCACTGGCCATTGGCTGTGGGTTCAACCTGCAGCCCATCCTCTCTACCTGGAGATAAGTGGGGTGGGACCGAAAATTCCAACCCTCTAATCTCCTGCTTGGCTCTCCTGCCAACCAGCCCCATCTTAAGGTGAGGCCCCCAAATCACCTCATTTATATAACATTAGCCACCTTTATCGCTGTCAGCACTTAGGAAATTCCAATAGTTTTAGGAGCTCTGAGTCAGAAATGGGAATGAATATCAGATATATAGTTCTTATTATAAGTCACAGCATCACATCCTCCATCGTTGTCATTTGGTTTGAATTGAAGAACCCAAAGTGCCCTTGCAGGCTCTTCATAGCTCACAGCTTTCAGAGCACACGCAGGCTCCTCACTGTATCCTGCCAGACCCAGCAGGGTCTGCACGGGGCCTACGTCTTCTGGCCTGAAAGTTGAACCACACGGAGCAGCCTGATCGGCGTGCACCAGGCCCTCACGCCTATTTGCTGCTATACGTTCCAATCCCTTCACCTGGAATGCCATCCCTCCCTTCTGTAGCCTGGCTATGTTTTACCTGTCTTATAAAACAGCTCGACTCATTTCTCCTGAGAAGCCTTTTCTGAATCTCACCACCATGTGTCTTCTCACCCCCGGTTTGGTTTGGTTTTCAATTACACTGCAGAATAATTGTTGATTTCCTTGTCTGCTTCCCCAGGAGATCAAAGGTCGGAGACACTGACTGCTAATGGAAGAACTGCTACTTGAAAAGCACTATCCGTCCATTTTCTCATCAGATCCTCAACAACTCTACAAGGTAGGCCCTGATAGCCACATTTTACAGATTAAGAAACCAAAACTTAGTTATTTATTTCTTTGGCATAGCTTCATTGACCTCCTACTTTGTGCCGGTTTAAAGGGGTTAAATAACTCACCCAAGGTCACTCATTTACAAAGTTGCAAAGCCTTTTATTGAACTCAGGCTCATCAACTTCCAAGCCTGTGCTCTCACTACTGTGCTTTCTTCTTCTCCGCATAGATGAGGTGCTCAACGAATGTTTGTCAAAAAAAAAAAACGAATGAACGAATGATTGTAAGCTCCTCAGGCAACATGCAAATGAGAGTAAAGGCTTTGGGGGTCCATCCCCACCTTGTCTGATTCACCTCCTCTAACAATTGGCTATGATACCACTCTTTGAAGGCACTTTGTCTGCATGTTTTGATACATAATGCTTTAAAATGAAGTGCTGCTGGGCATGTGTGTTAGAAAGATATCAAAGGTAAACACATAGGTTGCAATGAAGCTTTCCTGGGAATCTTCCTTTGAGAAGGCAAACAAGACATAGGCTCTAGACTTCTCAAGTCTTTGAGATTTCTAGGGTTCATTTTTATGGTGTGGGAGTGGAATGTATGGTTTAAGCAAACACAATTAAATCCAAATTACCCGTGGCCAAGCGGCTACTTGCTGTCTTTCAGTGTGGGGAAAAGGAGGGCTTTTTAGGGCTAGAAGATATCTGTTAAAAAGCTATGAAATCGCTTTGTTCCTTTTCCTTTTCGTAAATGTGCATCTGAAACCCGCCAAATTCCTGAGGAGGCTGCCATTTTATTTGTTTATTTTTTGATTTGTTAGTGTCATAGAGCATGAAATCATATTTAAAAGGCATCTTTCTTGAGAAAGATGCCCAGGATTTGTATTCTCAGAGTCCAAATCCAGAAACCAAACACAGCTTTTGCCTCTTTGGGGCATCTCTGTGCTCTTTAAAATATGCTGGTGTTGTTTTTTTTTTCTGCTAAAGATTCTTCAGACACGGAGTGCAGGCAATTTGTTGTGACTCATCGTGAGTTGATTTATGTGGAGATTGTTTTAAACATAGTGTATCCCTTGGTACACAGTGTATGTGCCAGTGTGTTGTCTCCATATGGTTGGTGTGAGCCATTTGAATAAAGTACCAGATGGAAATCATCGTTCAGGTTATTCCTTTCCCATCACCTAAATGCAAACAGTAAAATGGGAAGTCATTTTCCATAGCTTCCAAAATACTACTACTACTACTACTAATAGTCTTAAAAATTCTGACAGATATCTTCAGATGGTATGGTATATAATGACCGTAACTGGTATAATGGGACTCTTACAGATGGCAGCCGAGTCAGATCAAACTCTTCATTAGTCCTTCTGAAAACTGTCATATACTTTCTCTTCTTTATGGTTCAAAACACAAAAGGCCCTTTGTGCCTTTAGAAACTTAGCTGCAATTTCAACTAAAAAGAGAAGCACATTAGCTGCTATTATGCATGAGCCATATCATCAGCATAAAAATGAATTTGTAATATTTTGCCACATGTGATGTATTATTGCTGGGCTATGTAAACAATACCGGGTCTGAAATCGAGCCTTGGGGACTCCCTTTACAACTGACAAATTGAGAAACAAGGCCATCAACTCTCACACATTGCATCCGGTGAGTAAATAACTCAGCCAAGATCCATTTCCAGCCCAGTCTGAGATAATCTCTGTCCTGTAATAATAAATCATAGTCAAGGGCGTCGGACGCCCCAGGCAGATCTATAAACCTGTAAACACTGCTATGCTACACAACTGATCTCTTGCAAAAACTCAAGCCAAACCATTCATGGGTTCAATCTTAGCATTGGTCATAATTACATTCACAGCTCCTGTCTGCCCCTTCAGACACAGCAGGGTTGCTCTTTAGAAATAGATCAAGGTAGTAGCCTTCTCTCTTTGTTGATTCTTTGGTTTTCCCCTCTACGCTTGTGAGTTCAGTGAGGGCTGGTATCTGCTCGGAGAATCAGGTCATGCAGACCCTGGACAAGCTCTATTTATTCCAGAGGAAGGAAGCAGAGGAAGATTGCATGGTGAAGTTGGATTGCTGAGGCAAATGATTCTCTGTCACAGGACCTGGAACAAAGGTTTGGGCCAGAAATGGCCTAGGGAATGGTGGGTCTGCTCAGTTCTGTCCCCTAATTGCTTTTCTTCCCTTTGCTTTCATGGCATATGTATGTGATTTCATAGGTTTAACCATCTGTTTAGTGCCTACATTGGGCACAACAGGACTGTTAATACTGGGTCGTATAGGGTCAAAGCTGATCCATAAAACTTAATGTTTGGCATTTCTCAGTCTGTATTTAGTTTCTTAACATACCCTTAAATTCACAAGAGTTTATGTATTGTTCCTTTCATACCTTTACTTATCAGCTGAATCTAATACACTCATGAGCTGAAGAGCCAAAGAGAATTTGGAGTTCTAGGGGAGGTGCCCAACTGCTTTTGTCATTAATACAGGAATTAGCATTTGTTAGACACATACAAAATTCCAGGCACTGTGCTGCTGGGCTTAAAATGTTCTCTCACTTAATCCTTACAGTATTCCTGTTGGTGGATGACACAATCCTTGTTTAAGAGAGAAAAAAGCCAGGACCCAGAGAGGCAAAGTAACTTGCCCAAGCACACACAGCTTGCTGAGTGACAGAGTGGGGATTTGACACCAGTTTAATGTGATGGTGGGCCCATGATCCTGGGCCGTACTGCTTCCCAAGAGCGCTATCTTAAGTTTACATGACCTCTTCATCTTTAGGCTGGGTAGGCAAGTAGAATTTCTGCTAACTTCAGTCAGTTAGTAGTAAGTGTCTGGAATGCTGCTTTGAGAGAGATCCTTGTTGGGATCTGTGGTCGCTTAACAGTGTCTGCCGTGCGTGCTTGGGGGAGAATGAGCATCCCCTGGCCTTCTCCTCAGGTTGCCAGGAGACACAGCCCACCTCCTGGCAGAATTGTGCCTGTGTGAAATTTGTATTGGGTGGTAATGTGTATCAACAAGTAGCCTGATGCTTAGAAGTTGGTAGCAATGTATGGTTCACAACCGGTCGGGAAGAAACTTCGGCAAAAAGAACACTTTCCCCTCACCACTCTGGACAAACTATCAAGTTGTAGTCAATCAGCACTTCAGGGGCTCATTCTGGGAGGAAGAACGCACCTGAAGGTACCCTGGAAATACCTAGGGTATCACACCCCAGAAGCATTCTATTTAGAGAACCACTACTTTCCTTTTTAAAAAAAGTTTATGTATTTTGAGGGGGAAGGGAGAGAGAGAGAGAGAGAGAAAGAATGAATCCCAAGTAGGCTCTGTGCTCTCAGCATCCCAACATGGGGCTCAAACACATGAGCTGTGGGATCATGACCTGAGCTGACATCAAGAGTCAGACAGTTAACTGTCTGAGCCACCTCGGAACCCCTACTGTATTTTCTTTTTATATTCATGCTAGATTTCTACCCCACTTCTTCAACCCTCCTCAGAACCAACTCACCACCCAATAGTCCAGTGAACAGACATCTGTACCAGGTACCCTTTTAAAATAATTTTTTTTCCCTTATAGATAATGCTTCAGTCTAGCAAACAAAATTAAATTAGTAATACAATTTATTTTTGGATGTTTTATTAATCAAAGACTGTTTATCAGAGCTTCTGCTCAGAATACAACTACTACCAGTTGAGTAGAACTTTAGATAGTTTGCCTACACAGTCTTACCAAGGATCAACATGCAGCTTCCACCTGACTTTTTGAAGTGTTGGAAATTGTTCATTGATACTCATTACTGCCTCTGAAGACTTCTGAGAGGGGACATCTTTAAACCCAGTTTGAGAACCAAATCATTAATTCCTGGGTGCCTCCCTGCAAGTAGTTAATACCTGCTTCTCTTTCTTGGCCAAGTTTGGTTGTAAATTCTAGCTCCTTGTGTAGGATTAAACTCTCTATTTCAGATGCGTATGTGCATATGAATAATATCTTTAATTCTTTTTTTTTAATGTTCACTTATTTTTGAGAGTGGGGGAGGGGCAGAGAGAGAGGGAGACACAGAATCCGAAGCAGACTCCAGGCTCCGATCTGTCAGCACAGAGCCTGACACGGGGCTCAAATCCACAAGCTGTGAGATCATGACCTGAGCCAAAGTCGGACGCTCAACAGACTGAGCTGCCCAGGCGCCCCTAACATCTTTAATTCTAAGCTCTTAGGACTCACTGGGAAAATCAGGACACATTTAGTTTACATTAAATCACCCAAGGACTTGATTGATGAGTTGCTAACAGTGAAAGAGACTAGAACCCAGGATATTAGGGATCATTCACAATTTTAACAATTAGACCACACTTCCTCCAAGATATAATTTTTAAGACTTTTAAACAAAAATAAACAGGTTTTCTGGCTGCAAGATTTCATCATTTATTTCATTCTCAGTTTGCCTGGAACCCAGCCGTCCAGATGTGTCTGGGAGAGGAAAAGATGGTAAGACCAAATGTTGCTCAAAACCTCGGAGACAAGTTTAGTTCCAGCATGAGCTGTAGTTTTGCTAGATTGGGAATCAATACAGGCCACATTCCTCACTTCCTCTACATTACTTCTCACTGCTTTGTGAGTGCTGTGACTCAAGAGCCAATGGTGCCAATGCGTTAGACATTGACATTTGTGAATCCAGTTACAAAGCTTGCTTATTATTTGGTTTCTTTCACTGACAGGGGGACTAAGCTTAAAAGAGGTGAAAGTTTTATGGCAAAAGTGATTCCCAGCCAGTCTTCGCTAAGATTAGAAGCTAATCCTAATTAGAGTCACTTCATCATATCCACCAACTCCATCCTTGACGAAGCATCTTCCTTAATGAATTGTCCCAAATGGTTTCAGGTGGACTCATACTGGAGCACCTGGGAGACATGATTTTGTTTTATTTTCTCTGAAAATAAAGGAGCTACAAGGGACTAAAGTGTGAACTTTACCAAGAAAATTAAAGAAGACCTCCAAAACTTATAATTTGCCATTTGATCAGGGCCATGGGATTACCAATCTAATAAGAATCTTTCTTATTAGGGATTCTTGCAGGAAACCACTGAGAAGAGTCCAGGGCAAGAAATTTTAGAGCCTGGTTCATTGTATTCTCAGTGTCTAGATTTTAGAGAATTCAGGAGGACAGCAAAGTACAACTATGTCTGAAAAACCACCCAAGAAGTCCAGAGATTGTTGATGGGTCAGTCCATGCAGACCCAGAATAAATAATGGGCAGATTTCAGAGCCATTACATTTATGATCAACTGGGATTCTGAAAATGAAGAGTGTGTGAATCAGTGACATCTGGTAACCTTCAAAAAGGAAAGGAGGACCTCAGCTTCCCAGAATGGTGCCAAATATGGCCAAGATGTAGGTAGGTGTCTGCCAGCTGCCATTCAGGCATTATCATGGAGGCATTATCCAGACTGAGAGCCCCATCCTGGTGCAGAAATTAGGAACACCAAACTAGAGCTTTGTGACTTTCTTTCCCAGGCCTGGAGATAAAGATGTTTGGAGGAAACCATAAATCCGTGACCCTGGCTTCAGCCCAGCACCTCTCACCTCCCTAAATCAGGTCTCAGAGCAACTCGAACATAGTGCAGAGGAAGATAATTCTTCTGATTGTGGAAAATATTAGCCAAGGAAATAGATGACAAAGATTGGCTGTAAAATCTCTCTAAGAATTAGGAAAATAATTATTTAGACCAGTCCTCTGTCTGCCTAATAATATATAAGCATAATTATCCCTATAAGCCTCAGTTTCTTCATCTATAAAATGGGGACTATAATAATATCTACCTCAAGTGGTGACTGTGAAGATAAAATGAATAGTGTGTGTAACGCCATGTTACTGTAAGTGATCCCTTAGTGACCTTATGGGAAGAGGTCTTTTCTTCCTGTCTTTGAAGTGAGACATTCTAGCTAGTCATTATTGAGTTCAAGAAGACTCTCTTGTTCTGTCACTCTGCACGTACACACACACACACACACACACACACACACACACACGCATGCACGTACACCTAGGGGTGTTAAAGAAAGTGTTTCTTTAAAGCTGTATTGTGCTTAATCTTTTAGGGCTTGGCAGAAAGCTATAGCCTCCCTGCTTGGACAGTTCTGAGGTTCAGAATGATCTTGAAAAGACTGAATGGTAGAGAATGAAATACTGAACCAGTTCTCCTTGTACTGCAATGTATCATTTCTTGTGCTCATTGTTAAGAGACAATGTTCTCAGTTTTATCGTGCATGCTTGCCCTGAGCCTGGTCAAATGTGATGACGTTACAAGGATCATAGTTCTTAACGTTATGGTAACTTTTAAGCACTGTGCTAAGTGTTGCACACACATGAGCTCATATACCTTTTTGTAAAGACTGTAAGGTGGCCACTATTTGTCTCCTCATTTGAATAAGGAAATTGGGGGGCGCCTGGGTGGCGCAGTCGGTTAAGCGTCCGACATCAGCCAGGTCACGATCTTGCGGTCCGTGAGTTCGACCCCCGCGTCGGGCTCTGGGCTGATGGCTCGGAGCCTGGAGCCTGTTTCCGATTCTGTGTCTCCCTCTCTCTCTGCCCCTCCCCCGTTCATGCTCTGTCTCTCACTGTCCCAAAAATAAATAAAAAACGTTGAAAAAAATTAAAAAAAAAAATAAGGAAATTGGGCTTCAGAGAGCTAAGTCATTTGGCCAAGCTCGCAGAACCAAGATGCATAGACCTTGGATTTGAACTCAGGTCTGTGAGAATCAGACCCCAAAGCTCTTAACCACTCCCTTTTCTTCACTGCTTCTCATGTGGCCATGCTGATATGATTGGAGCAGCAGCTCTCTGATACTGACTTGTCTCCAAGTTTCAGAAGGGGGACTTGAGGAAGTGGGCTGTCATATGACCTGTCAAAAGAGTTGTCTGTTCCTGTCCTTTTCCTGAAGAGAGGTGTTTTGTTGTACCAAGCTCAGCAGGGTGAAGACCCTTCTCTTTGACCTTGGCTTGCCTTCTTTCTATTTCATGACTCTAGCTGTCCCTTACTTTGTAATTTAAGAGATACCATCTAAAGTTCCTAGCATCTATCCCTCTGCCTCTTAGTAGTCAAATCAAAGGAGCCGAGATCAGATTTTCACTGTGAATTGGAAATTTGTTGAACATCTTATGTATAATAACTCTGCAATCTTGCTTACTCCATCCCTGTGATGAGGCATTCTAATCACCATTCTGCAAGTGAGGAATCCAAGCTCAGACAGGTTACTAGATACATCTGAGGTCAGATATCCAGTTGGTAGACAAACTAGCATATAGATCTTAATTCTAATGGAATACAATGCTCTTGCTTTTTGCTTATGCTGCCTCTGAACACTCTAAGGCAGTGGTCCTCAACTAGTGGCAATTTGGCCCTGCAAGGGACATTCGGCAATGTCTGGAGACATTTTTGGTTGTCACAACTGGAGGCAGCTATAGTTAACTACTGGGTAGAAACCAGAGATGCTGCTAAGCATCCTACAATGCACAGGACAGCTTTCATGATGAAGAATTATCAGACTCAAATGTTAATAGTGTCAAGGTTGAGAGACCCTGACCTGAGGCTATACAGGAGAAATTGTGTGATGTAGCTGGAGAAAGAACAAGTTTATAAACACTAGACCATCCATGGAGAGCTCATCTCAACTTTTTAGGGGAGGTCTAATTACCTCTATTCACACACAGGGAAACTGAGGTTCAGGAAAGTTAAGCAACTTGCCTGAGATCACACAGTTAGCAGTTATTGGAGTTGGAATTCAAATGAAGGCCTTCTGATCAAATCCAGGGCTTTTCTCCTTTATCATAATTATACTTCCCTGGATTCTTACTTTTCTCCTTAAACTTAGACTTTTAAGTCTACCTAAACATTATTTGGCTGGGTCAGTGGTTCTCGGACTATAACATGCCACAGATTCACATGGGGGCTTGTGAAAACACAGATTGTGCAGCCCCACCACAGAGTTTCTGATTCGGTAGGGCCCTCATAGGACCTGAGAATTTGTATTTCCAACAAGCTCCTGGATGCTGCTGCTGCTACTGGTCTGGGGCCACGCTCTGAAAGCCACTGTTAGGTCTGAAGTATGTTTTCCTTTCTTCTTCCCTTTGGAGTCTTCTCCTGCCTCCTCCTCACCTCTCGCTCCCCCAACTTTCCAAGGACACAGGAGTGCTGAATGTGTAGCCTGGCTCCCACAGACAAGCTGAGGCTGACAGGTCAGTGAAATATTAGTGGAGCATGTGAAGCCTACAGCTTTACGCACGCTCACTGCAGAGCTCAGCGAGATTACATGTGTTACTGGTCCAAGTGTTCCTTACAGTCTCCTGGGAGTGAATTAAAATCCTTTGCTGGTGACATAGGCGGGTAAACTGGTTCTGGGTCAAGTCTAATCTGGGTCAGAGAGCACAAGCTGATCTGTCATCTGAAACACTGAAACGTCTTCCTGGTATCTCCTGGGGAACCATGGCTGCCCTCTTTGTACAGGGGCAAGGGGGTGGAGGTGCAGGTGGAGACCTATCCCCTGTCCTTTTGTCTGGCAGCTGCTCTCCTCACAGGGTGGCTGTTTCAGACAGCAGTAGGTGGTCTGCTTAAGAGGCTGGGAAGCCAGGCTTCCCACAGCCCTGGGGACTCCCCCAATTTATTACCCCTGAATGCTTGGAACATCTGAGGTGCCAGAGGTCCAGGAATTTGTGATGAAGGTATAATCAAGACATATGCTGTGCTCAAACTAGCACTACGTAGGCCAAGGAGTGGAGATAGAAACTAGTATTTATTGAGCCTGGTTATGTGCCAGGCATCATGCTTGATGCCTTACAACAATCTCACTTAATCCTCATGACAGTTTTACACATTAGGTGTTCTTACTTGCATGAAGAAACCAGGACTTTGAGAAGCCAACTGGCTTACTCATGTCCATAAGCCTTGTAAGTGGAGTCGGGATTTGAACCCAGGGTAATCTGACTTCAACAGCCATTATCTTTCCATTTAATGAAAGAGAGAGAGAGAAGGGGGGGGGGGAGGGAGAGAGGGAGAGAAGGGAGAGAGGATGCTTGAAAATTTGAGGTTCAGAGGAGGTGAGGATGCCTTATGTCTGATGACCTACTTGGCAGTTCTTAGGTCACTTTTGACTTTACCCAACTTTTGTCGAGTAATTTTGGAAAAGAACTCCTTTTGCTTAGTGCATAGAAATTTAGAATGGGGGGAAATAATGCGTTAGTATGTACTGTGAGGGGTTTGTTTCCATAGTTAGGTAAGTGACATGTGGAATGAAGATTTGCCTCAGAGCTTTGCAGGAGGCACAGTAAATTCCAATAATTTTAATGGAGTTTTAGAAGAGGGATAATATAAAATATTAGAGGGATAATATAAAATATTAGACTTGGTCAGGGTAGAAATGCAATTTGTTCTCCTCTAAACCAAAGTTTACCGTCTTAGAAATAGACAGAATTCCACTGTTTTTTTTTCTTTCTTATGGACAGGAAAAATAAATCAACTTGCTCCCTATAGTTTCCCTGACTTACGAGAATAAATTCAAAATAGACCTTTGTAATTTTATCCTAGCCCAGAAAAAGACAAAAGAAACATGAGCCCAAGAAATCGCCAACCCACTCTCTGTGGTCCCCAATGCCTGGGTCTTAATTTCAAGTAGGGAAGGCACTTGAATCAGTACGACATTTTTGACATTCACTCATCTGGAGCAAATTGTGACATCCATGGGGTGGGAGGAATCAAACATTTAAACCAGTGCTGTGGATAATTGGCCTTGAGCCTCCTAATCCTATAATATGCTCAGTGGTGTCAGCAACAGGCCTGACTTCCAGCACTGGCCAATTGAAATGAGACCCAAGTCACAACATAAGTAATCATACCTTTCATTACTTAATGCCTTTCACAATCTTGCAAAGCATTTTCAGTCACATTATCTCGTATAATCCTCCGAACAACTCTATGAAGGAGATATTTTCATCTTCAATTTATGGATAGGGACACCAAGTCTTAAAAAGATCACACAGTAAGGGGCAAAGTCTCAACTCAAATCCAAACTCTTAAGTCTTATCTGAGCGCTTGTTCACTCTTTCTATCTGCCTCTTTGTTTTGTTTTGTTTTTTTTTTTTTAATTTTTTTTTCAACGTTTATTTATTTTTGGGACAGAGAGAGACAGAGCATGAATGGGGGAGGGGCAGAGAGAGAGGGAGACACAGAATCGGAAACAGGCTCCAGGCTCTGAGCCATGAGCCCAGAGCCTGACGCGGGGCTCGAACTCACGGACCGCGAGATCGCGACCTGGCTGAAGTCGGACGCTTAACCGACTGCGCCACCCAGGCGCCCCCCTCTTTGTTTTTTAAGTTTGACTTCATTCTTTTAATTTAGAGATTCGATGTAGTTTAAAATAGCTTTTCTCTGATATAAAATAAATCTGTGTTCTCATTGAAAATATAGAAAAAAATCAATGAAGGAATTCTATTCAACTTAATTAACACAACTACTGTCAACATTCTGGTGTATTTTTTTTCTATGCATATTGAATTAGTATCTCTTTATTTGCATTAAATTCAACTTGTAAATACATCTTTCAAGAGCCTCTAGCACCATTTCTAAAACCTTAAAGTTGCTCTGAAAAGATCTGGAATGGCTCGAGGGATGGAAGAATGACTGCATGCATTCAGACATGTGTGGGACGCATAAGAATGAAAAGAAGTTGCCCCTGCACTTGAAATGTTTGCCATGTAAATATGACAAGACTGGACGTTTGCTCATGCAGCAAGTTTTTGGAACTAACAAAAACATAAGGAAGCACCTAAGCCCAAAGTTAATAATGTGCTCTGAGTTTTATATGTAAGTGTTGAGAATGGGATTGAGCAGCATGAATCAGGACAAGTCCAGGGGAGAGTCCCCGAGGGACATAGTCTTTAGTTAAATCTTGAGAGAAATAATATTTGTGGTTGGCAGAAAGGTGTGTGGCCGTCCAGTCTTTTCTAAAATGATGGCCCACAGAAGAGTAACTGTCCCACTATTACCTGAAAATAGGAATTCCTTGTATTCTGACAATTGTCCTTTGGTGTTCGCGCTCCTTTAGTGAGAGCATAGTACATTTGTGGGCCAAGGAAACCTATTGTTTTAATCTATTTATTGAAAATATAACTGTGGCCTGTGTTTCTAAAGAGTGCCTCTTTCTAATCACTTGGGGAAATAAGAAAAGAAGTGGAAATAGCTGCTTTACTATTTAAACTTTGGGAAAAAGAAATAGCACAAGCTGAATAATTTACAGATTAAATATCTGAGTGTTAAGGAAGAGGTCAGCTTTGTTGCTTTTAGAAGGATGATTTACGGGTCTATTTAGCTTTTAAAGTCCTGCTGTGACATTTTGGGAACATGCTTTTCCATTGATAAGTAATACTGTCCTGTGATAGATGAGGGAACAATAGCAGGAGTTTGGCCAAATAGCTGTTCTTAATGTTTGTCTAACAGATAAAGAAGTCAGGTGACATTTTCTATCTTTATGTTGTGCAATACTGCAAAACACTGCTCCAAGATTTAGGATAGAAAATGAGAAATTCCCAGGGCAACTCTGGGTTGGCAGTTTAAAAAGGCCACCCGACATCAGTTGGATTCCTTAAATATCTTTTCCTATGGTCTTCACGATTCAGTGGAAAGTGCACAGACTTTGAAGTCAGATCTTTGTTCAAATCCCAGCTCTACCACTCCTTATATGTGAAAGCCTTTGGAGATGTTACTTAACCTCCATTAGCCACTTCCTTACCTTCTAAATGGGGTTAATAATAAAGCTATGTCACAGGGTTGTTGAAAGAATGAAAGCAGTTACGTGTGTAGAATGGCTTACATAAAACTTGATGTCTAGTGGAGACTTAATACATCCATTCATTCGGCAAACATTTGGCACTATGCTAGAGGCTGTGGAGTAGAAGAATGATTAAGATGAATAGATTCTGCCATCACAGAGCTAACATTTTAGTAGGAAAACAGAAAATAAAAGTAAACAGATAAATATATATATAATCACTACAAATGTGGGCAAATGTTATTAAGACCCCAAGGGCTGAGACTGAGAATATTTGGAGTAAGTATGAAACTACTTCACATAGGGTAGGAGAGGAAATGCCTTTTGAGCATGTAACTTTAACCAGAGAGCTAAAGCATGAAAAAGAGCCAGCCACAAAAAGGGTGGGGTATAAAGCATTTTGAGCAGAAGGAATAGCATGTCAGTGGCCCTGAGGCAGGGAATACCCGGAGTGTTTCAGGAACTGAACAAGACCAATGGCTGTGGGGCGCCTGGGTGGCTCAGTCGGTTAAGCATCTGATTCTCGATTTCAGCTCAGGTCATGATCTCATGGTTCATGAATTTGAGCCATGCATTAGGCTCTGCGCTGACAGCATGGAGCCTGCTTGGGATTCTCTCTCTCCCTCTCTAGAGTGGAGAGATGCCCCTCCCCTGCTCATGTTTCTAAATAAATAAATTAATTAATTAATAACTTAAAAAGAGAGAGAGAGAGAGAGGGGGAGAGAGAGAGAGAGAGAGAGAGAGATCAATGGTTGTGGCCTGCAGAGCAAAGAGGTGAACTGCTAGGGAGGAATGAGGCAGGAGAGGTCAGCAAAGATGGGTCACACATGACCTTGGGAGACAGTTTGGATTTCATTCTAAGTACATTTTTATCATCAGTTTTGTTCTCATCCTGTTGTAATTTCCACCATTATTTAGCACCAAGGACCTGCCAGCTGTCATCCAATTTTGCAGGAATTCCAAAGAGTTCATGTGCTCCACAGATTTTGGGAATAAGTACCAGGGTGGTGAGAAAGCATATCCTGCTACTAGTCCAGCATTTGTCACTAACTCATGAAGTTAGGAACTTCATGGACAGTGGGCATAGAGTTCCTCCTGTCCTGCTCCATCATTGTATAGATGGGAAGGAATGTCTGCGCCAAGTATGACTTTAAGCTAACTGGGAGAAAGAGATGTAAATGCTAATTTATGGACAGTTTTTTGTTTTCTAGGGAGGGCACTGGTATTTTCTTGTTTAGTTACTTTAGTCTTCACGGGTACCAGTAAGGTAGTCACTTTAGTCAGATTTCCCATATGAGAAAACTGAGTAAAATGGGCTAAGAAAGTGCCCCTATGGTATAACTACTTTGGAGAATAATTTGATTTTATTCTGTTAAATTGAACTTTCACATACCCTTACTGCCCCAATTTCAACTTCTTGGTATATTCCCAAAGGAAATTCCTACACATGAGCACCAGGAGACACATATAAGAATGTTCAAAGAAATATTGTTCTTAGTAGCAAAGAACTGGAAATAATCCAAATGCCCGTCCTCAGGGAAATGAATGAATAACTTATGGTATAATCATACAATGGAATATCACACAGCAGTGAAATGGAGTGACCTACAGCCACCTACAACAACATGGATTTCATTCAGTATAATATTAAATGAAAACAAGTCCCAAATGACTTCTTGGAACATTATACTCTTCTTATAAAGTTCAAAAACAAGCAAAATCAAACAATACATTATTCAGGCATTCATATGTATGTGATCAAACTTTAAAGCAAAGGGATGATAATCATAAAATTCTGGATCCTGGTTACCTCTGGGTGGGAAGGCCGGATATAGGATAATAGGCACACAGATAAATAAAGAAAATATATTCTATGTTCATAAATAGAGTAGTGGGCTCATGAGTATTCATGGCATTGTAACTGACTGACTGAATGAGTAAATGAATGAGTAAAATAAAAGTTCACCTTACATAAACCAAAGGTGACAATGTGTTTGAATTAATATAATGAATAATTCCACTCCATTATTGCAATCCATTAAAAGACAAAAACAAAAAAAGTGACTTTTATGGGTTTGCCATTATGCTGGGATGCATTAAAAACAAATGTAACAAATATTTGACATTTAGTAGAACTCTGAACTTCTCACTTGGGATAGTTTCACTGTGTGTCTACAACCACGACTACCCATATACTCCCAACAATATCACAGTATTTTTGGATATATATTGTTTATTGCATAGATTTGGGGTCTTTAACCATTTCTGATCAAATTGTAATCAGTAAAAAA
Source organism: Lynx rufus (assembly GCF_022079265.1). NCBI lineage: Eukaryota > Metazoa > Chordata > Mammalia > Carnivora > Felidae > Lynx > Lynx rufus. Next base: position 125,265,605 of record NW_025814856.1, read on the forward strand.
TTGGGGAGGGGGCAACCACTCCTAATATCTGTGAATTTATTGATAAATGATACACGTCCTCTGTTATTAATAGCTATGTATTTTTGCTCTTTCAAAGGTAAAATGAAATACAAAAATAAGTTTGAATAATTAATTTCTTCCTTTACTCCAATGTAGTGTCCTGTGCATCCCACTGTGGGGAGATCTGCAGATCACTAAACCATATTAACAATGACTTTACTTTTGTATTTCAAAGTCTCTCCCATGTCCCCCACCATAAATTTCTTTGTTTGAGGTTCATGCTATTCCTGAGAGGCCCAAGGGGCAGACAGTGTTATTCCCATGGCTCCACCGGGCAGAGTGAGGCCCAGATAATCTCACAGCATTGCTGTGGCCCCTCCCTAAGGGCCCCTGAACCCTTAGGGGCCTAAGGCTCATCCTACTATATTTGGGAGGTTCTAGTCGAATATCAACAACATTTTGTGATTCTTAAAGTTGGACCAGCTTGGCTTCCAATGCCAGCTCCAGTGCTTGGTTGCTGTATGTGCTTGAATGGGTTACTCAATCTCTCTGAATCTCAGCTTTTTCATCTGTAAAATGGAGAGAATTCTGTCTGCCTCACTGGGTGGTTTTAAGAAATAAAATAAGATCAGGGCACCTGGGTGGCTCAGTCGGTTGAGCACCCGACTGTGGCTCAGGTCACGATCTCATGGTCCATGTCTTCGAGCCCCACGTCGGGCTCTGTGCTGATAGCTCAGAGCCTGGAGCCTGTTTTGGATTCTGTCTCTCTCTGCCCCTCCTCCACTCACATTCTGTCTCTCTCTCTCTCTCAAAAATAAACAAACATTAAAGAGGAAATAAAATGAGATCAAATAGAGTAAGGTCTAATGTAGAGGACAAGGCAGTCAATAAATGTTAGTCTTCTTTTTCTTCTTATTCCTGTTTTCCTAGTCCATTATGTTGGCATATGTGATAAAACAATTTTGGGAAGGCAGGGGAAGAAGCAGTAATGGTAAACAGCATATGTAATGTAGTTTTATGTATTTAATTTTAAGTGAAGAAAGTCCCATGAACAGTATTAATCTTGTGTCTAAATCTGCCTCATATTTAGATAGGACTTTGGCCCCTAGGTGGGCAGTGCAATTCACAATGGAAGCAAAACAGGCCGAGGCCACTATAGAGCAATACAGTCCACACAGACCTTGTGTCTCTTCTATTTTTTTGGTATCAAACGAGATGCCGCATTGAAATGTTTCAAGTGTTCCCATTATTTAGCCAATGTCTAGCTCTTTAATTTATAATAGTTTTTCTTCCTCATCTCTATCTGAAGGAGAGGAAAAGACTTTTTGTATCTTAAACAACTATACTGGGATGGAAAGAACCCGCTAGCCTGGGCACCAGAGAATCATACAATTCATATGTGGCCTTGTCTGTGAATAAAATTCCTATAAACATAAGATATAATAACACATCTTTACAGAGCTGACCTACGGAATGCCTGCATGTGTTTCTAATTTATGTGGGATTGTTCTCTCAGGAGATTCCATTCTCCCTTAAAAAACACACATGTACAAACACAAAACTTGATTTAAATGAAACAGACACCTTAAGAATCTTAACAAGTAGGGTTGACCTTTGAACATAATTCTACAAAACTGTATTGTGCTCCTCAAGTATTGCCAGGAGGCCTCGGACAGATCAATGCATTACAACCCCCTTCCTGAACTTCCACGGGCAAAGACAGTAGATCCAGAGGGAAACAGATTCTGTGAAACCCACACACAAGTGCGACTTGGCCAAAATCAGATGACCCTGTTTTTCCCACTGTGCCGGGCTATAATGAGAGCCCTTCTCATTAGCCTTTTCATCATGTGCTACCTCTCAGCTGATAGTAACAAAGCCTTTTAGTATAGAAACCATGGGAAGTCACCTTTCTGTGTTCACAGAACATATATGTGTCGTAACATAACACATGCATATGCAGCGACATATTTAGACACGTGGAGCTGTCCATGCGTGCATGCTGTTGATCTGTGGCATCTGCAATGCCACAGATGGGTTTTAGGGAACGAGATAATAGAACAAAATACACTAAATCTACTCTGAGGGCGATTTACTGTTTTGCTGAAGACATGTTGATATCTTAAAAAGGGTTGGGTCATCTTTTGAACTTCATTCCTCATGGTTTTGCCAAGCGTTCCACAGTGCTGCTTACGAAGGCCACTTGTCCAGAATAGGCAGATCCATAGAGACAGAAGTGGATTAGCTGTTGCCAGGGGCTGGGGGGAGCAGGGAGTGTGGAGTGGCTACTTAATGGTATGGGGTTTCTTTGGGGGTAATGAAAATGTTCTGGAATTAGAGAGTGGTGATGGTGGCACAACATTGTGAATTTACTAAAAGCCCTTGAATTGTACACTTTAAGATGGTTAAAATGGCAAATTTTATGTTAAGTAGATTTTACCTCAATTAAAAAAAAGAGAGAGAGAGAGAGAAGGACCATGAACTAAGAGAGTTAAGCCAGGGAACAAATGTCAAATCTCCCAACTGCAAGGGAACTGAGGACTGACGCATCCTGGAGGTGGCTAAGAGGTGCTCCCAGGGCCTGGGGCAGGGCTAGGGAAGAGGATGATTTGATTCCAGCACCAGAAAGAGGCAGGTGAGGAATCTTGGGGTCAGGACTGATGGGAACACATTGAAGCAGTGTGCACACAGGGGTGTCCAGAAGGTACCCACTCACCTTTCCCTGGCTCACCTGCCCCAGTTTGGTTGTTTTATCTGACACTAGATTATGTTCTGGAGACTAACAGCAGGGAATGCTCCCTAAAATGCCTCGGTCTGATGTCCCAAAGTGCAGCCTCTGCCTTTATTTGCCTGGGGTGGAATCCAGCCTCAAGGGGCCCTAGTTCTGACGCCATGTGGTATCACCCTAGCCTCTGTGCAACAGCCCTGGGGTCGCTCCAGGTAGCCTGGGCCAGCAGGGAAGTGCAGGATGCCAACTCTCCCGGTTTCTGTGCCTAGAACTTTACCCACACATGTTGACATAATGTGTGTTTCTCCCTGACAAGCAAATCCAGTGTCATTTCTGAGTTCAGTTCAAGAGGAACCCAATTTATTTCTAAGGTAAATGAAATTATGCTTTTTATTTGGGTAATGAGACAGTTGAGGCTGAGTGATGAATTTTTTTTATCAGCTCTCTTACAAAACATTAATGTCCACCCTGAATTTGGAAGTGTCATGTAAAAAGTTTTTTTATTTTGCACGTATAGCAAGACTGAGACGGTCTCCTCTGGCATAAACTCTTTTGTCTTGAAAAATACCAGTAATGAATGCTATGAATTTCTGTGTTGGAAAATTTGAATCACCCTGGGATCCACATGAGTTCCTTGATGAAAATGTGAAATTAATTTTGTACTAAATAAAACTTGAAAATGGTTTCAATTACAGGGGGAAAAAACGTGAAATGAAGACAGTAATTCCACTGTATCGTATTCTCGTTTCATTATTCTGAATTTTTTTTAAAAAAGTCATCATTTCTAGATACTATACTGTCTCATAAAGACATGGAGATTGTGAACTTTGGAGGTTGTGGTGATGCTTAGTACAAACCCTAACAAATATGTACGGAGGGCATAACAAATATGTACGGGCAGAAACAAACATATATGGATCATCCTTTATATGCCAAGCTGTGGGCTAGGAAATGTCACGTATGTTCTCTCATTTAATACACATGACCATCTGAGATAAATATTGTTATCTCTGTTTGTTTCAGATGGAAAATGAAGGTTCAAAGAGGCCATATAAGATGACAAAAGTGACAGAGGTTGTAACTGGCAGAGTGGGGATTCAAGCTCAGGTGTTGCCCTCCTATTCTCAAGCCTGCTTTTCTTTGCAACCCCTAACCCATCAGTGAGGAAATCCAGACAGCAGCCTCCCCAGCCCCGCGCAGAAGGCCTTTCTCCAGACCTTCCCCCCATCAGCCTGCGCACACTCACTGACACCTTACACTTGCCTGAGTTTCTAATCGCAGTCATCATCCCTGTACTCACAGAACTGACCCTTCTGACAGAGTCCCCCTGAAATGTCAGGAACTATGGTCTGGGGACAAAAGTGAACACAGCACGGTTCCACTCTCCAGGAGCTTCGTCATTTGAGTGATGAACTCTGCAGTGTTTAACCTCAATGTCTTCACCTTAAAGTGGGGTTCCTGATCCTTGGCCCTAAGGGCTCTTGCATGGGTTAAAGTGGTGCCACGTGTCTTGCACTGGGCCTGGCTTGAAAGAAGAAATCAAAATATATCAGTTTTCTTACTACTACCTCCAGCTTTTGGCAAGAGGCAGAACAGAAACTTCCTTAGAAATGTTAAAAGGTAAGATGGAGGGGCGCCTGGGTGGCGCAGTCGGTTAAGCGTCCGACTTCAGCCAGGTCACGATCTCGCGGTCCAGGAGTTCGAGCCCCGCGTCAGGCTCTGGGCTGATGGCTCAGAGCCTGGAGCCTGTTTCCGATTCTGTGTCTCCCTCTCTCTCTCTGCCCCTCCCCCGTTCATGCTCTGTCTCTCTCTGTCCCAAAAATAAATAAACGTTGAAAAAAAAAAAAATTAAAAGGTAAGATGGAATCGGAGGTCAGGCAGCATTTGGAGGTTTTCTTCTGTTAGTTGCTACCAAAGCTTGGTGTACTCATAAAATCTGAATGTAGTATAGCTTCCAACCATCGGAGAAATTTAAAGACAGCTTTGTGGTGGAATTTTATGGTTTGCAGGATGAGGTCTGAGTGGACATGGCTTCTTCGCCATGCTTTGAATATGATGCCACTTGGGGTCTAGGTCTCTCCCAGTCTGTCAAAGTGGGTCCAAATCAGAGCAGGAAAGGGGAAACATTTTCCTTACTCTAACGTTCAACTCCATTGTTGGTCAAAGGAAACCCTTTCTAAGGAGCCAGTTTTTTTGGAATGAACTGGAATCTGCCCTGTTCAAGGCAGAACAAAGATCACCATTGCAAGTGGTGAAGGGCCCCTCTCAGAGGCCCGACAAGTGAGTAAAAGACAAACAAGCTGAAGGAAGAAAGAGCGAGTGCTGGTGTGTGTGAAGATGAAGAGCTGCTCACACAGGTTGGCCACGGCCCAGTGCAGGACTTTCCCTACGCCAACCACTCACCTACTCTGAGTTTCCTGAACTATGCAGTGCGTGTCCACTCTGTCCTCTCCTGTCCCCCCGAAGGCAAGGAGAAGGAAGGACAAAAGAAATTGAATTTCTAGGGTGTGTTGGGCACTGCAGTCGAGAACTTTCTTGTGACCTTATTTCCTTTGGTCCCCAGAGCTGCTGTAGGAAATCCCTGGAATTACTCTTCCCATTTGGCTGGTATGGTAAGGAGACTGAGTTTCTGGTGGATAAGGGTCTTTTGTCTTTTAGGTGTGTCTGCTTATATATGGTTATAGAATATGGAGGGCAAGTTGTCCACTTTGAGACATGGGCAGATATTGGAGGAAAGCAAAGTAAAACCTTAGAACATATAAAAGAAATCTAATTTGGCGTTGTGGGTGAGGGAATACCTACTGTTTATGCTAACTATCACTCCCCAAGGAATGTGTCCCTTAATTCAGTCCTTAATTCTCAGTCACTGCTTGTGGGTCATGTAATACAGTCATCTGCCGACACAGCAGGATCATTACTTTGCAACCTAGAAAATGCTAGGGAGCTGTAGTAATGATCCAAGTCCATTTAGTTTGGCAAATCAACAAGCTCTTCAAGCCCATTGAAAACAAATCCGGACAAAATGCAAGGGACTTGAAAATGATCATTATGATTTGGGAATGGAGGGAGAGGTTTAAGTAGACTCTTTTCATACCAAGTCTCCAGTGTCCTAGATGCAAGTTGCCTTTAGTTTCCTTATCTCAAAAAAATTTTTTTAATGTTTATTTGTGTTTGAGACAGAGAGAGAGAGACAAAGCATGAGTGGAGTAGGGTCAGAGAAAGAGAGAGAGGGAGACACAGAATCTGAAGCAGGCTCCAGGTTCTCAGCTGTCAGCACAGAGCCCAACGTGGGGCTTGAACTCGTGAACTGCAAAATCATGATCTGAGCTGAAGTCGGATGTTTAACTGACTGAGCCACCCAGGCACCCCTAGCTTCCTTATCTTAAAGACAATCTGAAATATTTTCCTGCCACTCTGGGCTTACTGGCAAAATGGTTTTTAGACTGTGTTCCTTGGAATCCCCGGGTTCCTTGAAGGATCCCCATGGATCCTGTGCTTGGAGAAAGGCTATGGTTAATCTGAAGGGGCTCCCAGCTGTCTCCCCATCACATACATCCTCCCTCCCCTCACCCTCCCTACACTTTAATCAGAACAACTGCTTTTATTGGTTCTGTGTATTGGCCTTCCCCCTTTAGTTTAGAAAGCTACATTGCAACTAATAACAATTTTAAAATCAAGGCTTTAGGAATGGTAGCTCTTGGAATCTAAGACAAAAAGCCCTCCTCTGGGGAGATTTACCTTAAGGTTAATGGCTTAGAGAGTTTCACCTGAGGGGGTATGGTCCAGAATTTAGGGAAGCACGTTCACTTTCCAAAATCATGTCAGCTCTCAGAACTGAAAAAGAACAAAACCACTGTGAATACAGAACATATCAGAGAAAGAACAAAATGTGGCAACACCACCAGTGAGATCAGACTCCCTTTAGCCCACAGACTTACTGATTGGAGTTTTCTGATGAGGCAGACAGACTCATGGAAGGCTGCCAGGAAATTCTGGACATCAAATTGCTTTTGCTAAGCCAGCCCAGCGGTATAGTAAAGAGCTAAGGAGTCCCAGGAGAGGGGTGGGAAAGGATTGGTCTCCGTTTCTCTACCCCTGATGTGGGCCTTTTTCGATTAGGAAGTGGAGTGTGAAGGAAGTTATCGGGGGTGAAATCAACTCAGCAAGAAACCTTTTTAGACCAAAGCCCAAGGAAAACTAATAAAACCAGTTGGGCTGCTTCATGCTTATCATATGTTGTGCATGTAGGTCAGCTCGCTTTACAGCAAAGACAGACACCCCCAAAACAAAACACTCAGTTCTACAAAAGGATTTCCAAGCCCCTAAAGGATGGCCTGGTTCTTTCAAGGGGGCATTTGCTACGTGAAACTCTAGTACAAGCAAATATCTGACACACTATTTCTAAATTAATGATCGAAATGAAATGTTGCCTAGTTTATGAACTGGGGATTATGTTCGGCTGAGAGAAACAAAGCCCCCCAAAGCAGAGCCTTAAACAAATTACTGGTTCTATTTTTCTTAGACAATGAGCAGTCTGGAGGCACACAGCTGCTGATCTTGGACCGTGGCGCAAGGGATGTTAGCATCCAGGTTCTTGGTGATCTCTTGGCTTTCTTCCCTGCAGAGTAATGGTTATTCCCCATTCTCCTCAGGCATCTCTTTCATGTTCTAGGCAGGATGAAGGGGGTAGACAAAGAGAGAAACCGCAGAAGATGGCTCCATCTGTGTTCCTCCTCCTTCTGCTCCCATCCCCACATCTTAAGAGGCTCTCTGGAAACGTCATCCGACCTCAGCTTACCTAAGTTCACTAGAACTATGCCATATGCCATTCCATCTGAAGAGGAGGTGTGGAAGTATAGTCTTTCGTCTGGGCATCTTGTTCCCAACAAAATCGGGCCTTCTTTCTAAGTTAGGAGGGGAGAGGGCATACCATTCTGACAGTGGCAGTGTCTACCAGACCTATGAGAAGATTCCCTCCTCTTAACTCCTTGGATGCATCCATAACTCCCCCCTGTCCTGCTCTACTCAACATTTTCTAGAAGTTTGTTCTCACTGTGGTTTTTCTTTTTCTTTTTGTAACGGGCCCTGATGTTCTTCATGACCTCAGGTTCCTCACTGGAATATTGCACCGTGCGATATCACATCATTCTCTGGCTAATGAGGGTTACAAGTGTGGCTCAAGCTGAGTCACATCTCTGTACGTGTAGAATGTTGAATTCAATCCATTGCAGATGAAGCAATTAGTGCCAGGCTTGGGAAAGCCTACCGGTGACTACAGGGCTTCCTTTCGGGTTTTGCTATCATGAGGTCAAAAGGGCACTGATGTCAAATCCAGTTTGTTCCAGTGTAACCACTGTCCATGGATGCAGCTGTGAAATGTTTCAAACTCAAACTCTGATTGTATTTTTGTACCCTCGTTAGGAGTAGGTGACCTCAAATCCTACTTTGCCAAACAAAGATGAGGTCGTTTGGCTTAGGTCCTTTGTGCTTTAGAAATTGCTGGGATTTTTACCCTTCTCTTTGTTTTACTTTGATTCTGAGGAATCCAGTCATGTCTTGTTCCAATGCTGGCCCTTCCCTCCCCTTCCCCTCCCCCCCCCCCCACTGCAGCTCTTGGCCCCATCCCTCTCACCTCCTCCAGTGCCTTGTTTTACCATCTAGCCCTTTTTCCCTTGCGTTTTCAGTCTACCTCATCTCAGCTAGCATCCTCTCATTTGTACAGATGATCCGATCCTGCTACTCTGGTCTAGATAGAGCTTCACTCTGTTCCACTACTCCCTAAACTTTTGCTCTTTGTCCCTCGCCCTTTTCCAGCCAGCACCACCCTGTGCTTGCTCTCTCTCTCTCTCTCTCTCTCTCTCTCTCTGTATTCCATTACCCACTTTCTCCTCTTCACACTTGTGAGTGGTAAATGCTCAGGAAAAGGAAAAACAAGGAAGGCTAAAGATACAACCATTTGCTCTGGATTGGGAAATTATTGTGATTTTTTTAAGGAATCTCTTTTTTTATTCTTGTATATACTTTCTACTTTTTTATACCAAGTATATTACTTTTAATCAGAAAACTAGCTTAAAGTTGAATAACTATCTATCTACTTAGAAAAGCAAGTGTATCAAAGCAAGAGAGAGAATAGAATTCAAAAGAAGTGGGGTCAAACCTGATTCTTTCCTAATTCGCCAAATATCGCTGGCTTGGTTTTCTCATCCATAAAATCCATAAAATGGCAACTGTAATGCTTACTCTCCATATCTTCCAGGGCTTTTGCAAGTAGTGTAGCTTAGAATGATTCTTCTTAAATTATTTGCGGTAAGGACAAGTTTGTTTCTTTTTTAAAGAAATGAATGTATTAAAGTGCATGGTTATTTAGATTTCCTTGGTTTTTACCTAATGTCCTTTATCGGTTCTAGTATCCCGTCCAGGATACTACATTATATTTAATCGGCTTGACTCTTTAGCTCCTCTTGGCTATGGTAGTTTTTCAGACTTGCCTTTTTTTGATGACTTTGACAGTTTTAAGGAATAGTGGTCAAGCATTTTGTAGAATGTCCCATTATTGGAATTTGTCTGGTATTTTTTCTTAAGACTGGGGTTATGAGCTATCAGGAGGAAGACCACAGAGGCCATCCTCACCACATAACATCAAGGGTACAAACTATCAATGTGGTTTATGACTATTGATGCTGACCTTGATCATCTGGCTGGAGTGTTCATTTCTTTCTGAGTTCCATTCCGTTTATATGTGGTCCTATTGTATGTAACTCAGACACAGTTTGGTGCCACATGCAACTCATCAGGCAAGTGCAACAAGTGAGGCGCCTTGTCACACGCTTGGGTGTCACATCCATGTCCAATTGCCAGAACTATTCTGATGCTTACTCTCAACTTTGCCTGCTTATCTCATCACAGGCTAGTAACAGTCTGGAGATGGGCCTGGGTCCATGGCAACACTTTGAGTAGTTCTGTGCTAACAGATACAGCACCGGGGGTTTTAATAAATCATTTGAAATCAAACTGAGCATGATTCAGAAACAAAAGGTAATTTGAGTTGAAATCTTGAAGTCATGGCAGTGATAAAGTGAGGGGATCTTGGAGGAGAACATTTTTGGTCCCCTGATTCTACATATGTGGAGTGTGAGCCTTAAGGGAAATGGGAGCTTGGCTTCACATGGGAATGTGGTGGCAAGCCAATGCTAAACCAGGTCTCCTGTCCCTAACCAGGGCTCTTGCCACCATCTGACTCTGGTCAGAATCATTGAATGTCCTCCCACGAGGAAGAGCAGGGAAGAAAACAGAGGTGGAATGGGGAGGGGGACTTAGATCTACAGCAAAACTAAATTCCTCCCTGAATTTCTGACCTTCTACTACCTTGTGAAAACTTTAACCAGCAGCTGAGAAAACCAAAATGTTTAAGGACAGGCAGAGGTGCTCACTTGGATATAATTGGTATCCTGATAATTGGAGGTAATTTATGCTTTCAAGATAAATAAGTTAGTCTCCCTTTGGCACTGTTCCATCTGTCCTGTCTCAGTGCAGGTCACAGAGAAAGAAATGCAGGGCTGAGGATGGAAAACAAATTAGTAAGTGGCGGAGTTCCCCCCTTCCCTCCCCTGTCCACTTTTACTTCCCTTACAAAAAAAGAAAAAGGAAAAGAAAAAAAAAACAACAACGATGGAACGGAGATGTGGGTGAAGGGCTAGGGAAACAAGAAATCAGGGACATAGGAGAGGTTTACTCATTTGACTCCTTTTTCTGTGGAAATGTATTTAGGATTAAATTAGACATGACATTTAGTAGACTCCCAATGGAAAAATATTTTCTTACACCTGAAGGGGCTCTGGGAAAATGGAACAGCCTGGCAACCAGGCTTGCCCGCCCAGGGTATGGCAGGAAGATTAGGTCCCACGCAGTACAGTGTAATAATAGGCTGCACAGCATCTGTAGTGTGGTGGACGAGGAGACTCTGGGGCCACCTAGTTGTTAGCCATCCCTCATTTGCTTTTCTCTGATTTTTCAAGTTTTATATTTAGAAGGGAAAGGGGGTATAAGAAATGGATATTATCGGACTGGGGATCATTCCTGCTTCACAGATTTCCATGACCACCCATTGCCTATGTGATGAAGTTCCCACTCCACACTTTGGCACTGGCCAACCCCCACTATGTCCCTTTTCACCTCCACCCACCCTCTGCACTTGTTCTTTCTTCATTCTGGAAAGCCCTCCCTCCTCACCAGTTGTTGAAATCCCCTTCAGTCTTGACGCTCCAGTTCAAACATTACATCCTCTGAGAAGCCTAATCCAACTCCTTAGACTCAATCAATAGTTCCAGCCCCACCCCCTGTTGCCTATTGAAAATGTCTACAGCTCAGCACTTACAACATCATTTTCAACAATCATTTATATGCAAAACATCTACAGAGTGCTAATGTGTGTCAGGCACAGTGTTAAGGGCTTTACATAATTTTCTTATTTAATCCCACCAGGATCTATCAAGTAGGATCCAGGATTACCTTCCTTTTGCTGGTGGGGAGTAAAGCCTCTAAGAGGCCAGGTAGTTTGCTCACAGTGATATGGTCTATGGAAGAGGAGTTTAAACCCAGGACTTTCTACTATAGAATCCTCCCCCTAGCCAAGCTGCCTCACTCACCACATTCAGCCCCAGGTTTGTTATCCACAGACCTCACTCAACCTCCAGGCTCCCTCTGGGCCATGGCCTTCTTGGGAGCAGGCCAAGATTGGTTAGATTGTTTTCTGAGTTCCTCTTGACTCTGGCACACAGGAGCTGGGGACCATTTGTTGGCTGATGTAAACTTGCTTGCTTGAGCTCTCTCACGAAATCTTATCACGGTAAAGGCGATAGCTTGATGCTGCTCTCATCAAGAACAGCCTAGCAGTCAGAAAAAAAACTGCAGTTGAGTCTTCGTGGCTAGTGTGTGATTTCCTTGATACTCAGGGCTTTCATGGTTACAAACAGAAGGCTTTTGAGTGCAAATGAAGCCTTTTTCTTAAAGACCAAACTAACCTCAGCTGTGACCATCTCAGATCTACTCCAAAACTTGAAACTTCTCACATCACTCTCTTACGCTTGGTTTGGGCAGCGGTCTGTTTTGAGTCTAAATCACCACCAAGCAGTTGACAGCTTCTGCACCACCAGGGGCGAATTTGGGAGCCACTGGGGTGCCTCTTGTTTTCTCTCTTGTCCAGGGACAAATTCCAACTTCCAGACTTTTGAAGTAGCTCAAGAAATGGAAAGGCATGTCTAAAATTCAAACACAGTCTCTCTCTCTCTCTCTCTCTCACACACACACACACACACACAACTTTCATTTGTGTGTTCATGGATATATGCTTACCTCATCAGCTTTTATTAAGTCTCCAAATGGAGTTCTGTGTCCTTGAGAGGAAACAGAAATGGAGGTCTTTGAAGCGAAGATTCATGGCATCCTCGGAGCCAGAAGAGGCTTCGCCACCAGGCTCCAAGTGTGCTTCCCTTACCTTGGAAAAGTAGTTCTCGGCTATTCCCATGCACTTGTTTTCCCTCATGATGTTACCAAGATTTCCCCACCCAAAACCCCGCTGGGATTTTAAGAGCAATTGCAGGACATTCATAATTTAATTTGGAGGACGGGCCTCTTGACAATGCTGATTCTTCCCATGTAGGAACATGGTGTATCTTTTCATTTTTTCATGTCCTTCAATCAGAGTTTAGGTTTGTCTCTATGTGGGACTTGTGTATTGCTTTAACTGCATTTCTCAAGGCTCAAGGTTTTGTATTGTTATGGCCATAGTTGGGATTTAACATTGAATTGATGCTGTTTTGTTTTTGAAAAGAGGGTGTCCTGAAATTAGGCAAATGGGCTAGATTCCTGTTGTAGGGTTTCAGCTGCCTTACTCAGTGGGCATTTGCTTGTAGACAGCAGGGCCTGCTACATTGCAGGGATTCGGGCTCTGAGAGTGATAGGTGGGGAGAGGGGTCCTTGATCATCAGGTAAAGGTAGGCCTGCAGCAGTTGCTTCCCCAAACCCAGGGGCTTCCACAGTCACCTGTTGTTGCTCACACACCTGCAGATTGGTGGCAGTGTAGCTCGTCTAGTTGGGGCTTGGCTGGAGTCCTCTGCTTCAGGCTGTGGCTGCTGGGTCATGTTGAACTTACTCTATCTCTTCAGTTCTGCACAAGATGACACACGTGGGCAGGTGGAACTTAAGGTCTCTTAAGTTCTGGATGTTAAACTGGTGCACCGTCAGTTCTGCCCACATACCATTGGCCAGAGCCAATGGCTGACTTTGAACTTAGCTAAGTGGCTTAGCTAAGTTGGAGCTATGTTTCTCAGAATGGTCTTTCTCACATGATTCTGGAATAGGGCTAGCCCCACAAGGGCTACACTATCTGGAAGGTGGAAGTGAAGCAGACATGGTCATGTCTCCAGCTGTTGCTCTCACTGGCAATCGGTTGGCTTGCCTTGTTGGTGTTGGGGAGCAGCCACCCCCCAACTCCTTTAGTTCCACCAGACTTCTTTCTTTCTTTTTTTTTTTTTAATTCTTTTTTAAATATTTAGTTTTGAGAGAGAGAGAGAGAAACAGAGCATGAGCAGGGGAGGAGCAGAGAGGAAGACACAGAATCTGAAGCAGGCTCTGGGCTCGGAGCTGTCAGCACAGAGCCCAACGCAGGGCTGACCTTGCACTGAAGTCGGACGCTTAACTGACTGAGCCACCCAGGTGCCCCAGTTCCATCAGACTTCTTTCTTCAGCGGTTCTGAACCGTGGGCCGGGCTCACGGGCAGCCCCGTGCTGGGAGGAATGCATCGACTCTTCTGCAGGTCTGCCTGAATGCTGGGGTCTTGGAGGCAGTGAGACACCCATGTAGGAACTAGCTCATCCTTGTAAGCTCCAGTTGGCCATTTCTCCCCTGCTTTGCATGCAGATTTCCTTCCCATGTGCTGGTCCCACTGGCCTCAGGCCTGGCGCCAGATGTGAGCACAGTGCATCAATGGACTGCTTAACTCACTCCCTAGATCGCATAAGTTCTCATCCCTGTGATCAATCCAGCCTATCCCCCATCATGATTCTGCTTCTCTGATGGAACACTTACCGATATAGCTAGGGACGTACACTTGGCCCATGACGAGGCCAGGGCAAGGGAGGGTGAAGAATTTGGGCGAGTAATTTATTCTCCCAGGATCACTATGTACTCCTTACAAAGACAGGAGCGCACGTGCAAAGCCTTTCTGGATATTTTTTGTAAGGGTTAAGGCAAATGGAACTTTTAAAACACAGCGACTTTAAAAACCAGCGTGTCACATATTGCTTAACTACAGATTTAATCCTGCTGCAGTGTCCATTTTAAATGATCTGAGAGACTTCCAGACAGTGACCCCTCAAGAGAAGTTACCAATACTTCATTATAAAGGGGGTTTTTTAAAAGTAGGCTCTCTTTTCAATCAAAGCTGAAGGTCAAATCGCATTTTAACAAATGCTTCTCCAACAAAATTATGTATAATAATTGAATTTCTAAGGTCTAAATCCTGACCCACTTACTTGAAAGAATATTTGATAGGGTAATAGGGTAGAATAATTAAACAACCCTGGTCTCTTCAGAGTTCTTCTTAACAGGATTTGATCTTTCGTATAAATAATTTCTTCTCTCATTTGCCTACCTCCATCCTGGATTCCCCATTTGTTACTGGTCGAAGCTGTGGGCTTAAGTAACACTTTAAATGTGAATTTCCTAAGAAGCCTTTTGTGCCTTTATTTTTTCTTAAAACAATTTCGGCTTGCCTGGCCTGGGACAGTGGCTTTGGGGCTTTTGCGGAGATAAGACGCTTCAATGTTTTCCTGACAGCTGAACTAAAGAAAACCTCTTACACACACGTCATCTGATTTGCCTCATGTCATTTTGATCTCTCCTTCTGACAGTTCCGATCTAACTTTTCTTTCTAAAAAGGGTATCAATTTCAAGGTTTAGAGTTCTCAGGATTTAGAATCTTTGATTAAAAAAGTGAAATTTAATCTCGACTCAAGGGTAGGGAATGTGAGCACGTTTAGTAGGCTTCTCCTTCGATAGAAGACTCTTGTGACCAGTATTTATTATGGTAATGCTTTGTTATTATAAACCTCCTACGAATAATATTTTGGGGAACCACACAACAAGGCATACATTCTAACGCCCCGGTTAGGAGGGGGGTGACATCAATGAACTGAGAAGCACAATTATCTCATGGTTATGCATGCCTACGAAGTGTGTTATTACTTTTGTTTTTTACAACTTGTGGAATATTTTCATTGGAGGTGAAGCATCAGACACATTTTTATTCAAAGGAAGAGAAACAAGACGAAGGTTGTGTGTGCTGTGCGTCTTGAATAGTACCCTGGTGGCCCCAATTCTCTAGCTGGGGAGCTAATTTATAACGGAGCGTCTCACGGGCGCCAGGACATTCTGCTTTATTGTCTGTGTCATGGTCTTCTGACATCCATGGCACAAAAGGAGTCGTTATTTGGAAATAGTGATTAGTCAGTTTCAACAGGAGGGTTTGCTGGTTTGCCTGCAGCGAATGCTGTTTTAGGTTGATTTAGTAGAACAACTTAGAAAAGCTTGGTGTTTGCTTGCTCGGTGTCCTAAAAAGCAAGTATTCATGCAGTCGGCATTTACTTCTTTGCCAGAGGTTTTAAGGCCATGCAGATAGGGCTCTAGGAGAATAATAAGGAAATACTGGG
Source organism: Lynx rufus (assembly GCF_022079265.1). NCBI lineage: Eukaryota > Metazoa > Chordata > Mammalia > Carnivora > Felidae > Lynx > Lynx rufus. The sequence continues at coordinate 125,281,041 of NW_025814856.1, forward strand.
GACAGAAATTGAATTCGTGACTAAATACTTACTAAGTGTCAAGTGATTAACTTAAGGTATCTCCTTTAATCTTCATAGCAACCTACCAGGCGGATACTGCTGTCCATTCTTGCAGAGGCAACGAAAGCCAGGCTGTAAGAATCCAAATGAGCCGCGCAGGCTGCTAGAACATGGTAGGGCAGATACTCAATCTGGGGGCTGCTTGATTCTGTAGCTTAAATGTACTTTCCTTAAACTAGCACTTCTTAAAATGTACTTAGAATGGGAATACTGTGGATGATGATGTTGTGGAAAAGAAACACAAGGAAGGATGGGCCATAATCCAATGTATTTTGGGAATGTTAGATCAAAAACATTTATACCTTTTAAAAACAGCTGCAGAACTTCTCAGAGCTTTTAATATACAATAATGTACAATTATGCAGCACTTCTCAAATTTATTTGACCTGAAAATACTTTCTTCCCCCAGAAAAGATAATATTAGAGAACTTACAAATCCATTTGCCCCTCACATGCTTTTCAGTGGAGCATTTGGTGGCATTACTATTCTGAGAAACATATCCATACTTCTGCTGTTGCTAGCCTGATGTTCTTTCGCATCTGCCTAGAATGCCCTCAGTGTCGTGCTTGATTTGAATCCAGAAAGAGGATTTTTTTTTTGCCACTTAGGTTGACCTACGTCACCATTTTGCTCTGAGAAAAGAGCAAGTGAGCAAGCCTAAATCTGTATCCAAGGAGGTAAATGTGTGAATCCACTCCTTTGCTTGTCTTTTTATTTCAAAACTGAGTACTCTTTCTGGCCACTTGTGCATGCTTTCCTCTCAGGCTTCTGCCCCAAGTTGGTGTGGGAGGTAGGCCACATTCATGGATGATGCTATAATGTGATGTCTGGTGGTGGTGGACAAATGCCCAGAGTATAATGGGAACACAGGAAGGAGGGACTACACTGGAGTGGGGCAAGAAGGGCAGGAAGAGGTGCCTAGGTCTTAGGGATGGAGTAGGATTTAGTCAAGTGTGTAAGACAAAAAGGGCATTTCATGTTGAGGGAACAGTACTAGCAAAGGTCTGGAGTGTGAGACAACATGATCCGTCTGAGCAAACAGAAGCAGTCCCAGACGCACCAGAACATAAACTAGGGGGCAGAGAAGGGTAATAGCTGCGGCTGCTGAGATAGATGGCAGGCAGGCCCTCCATGGAAGACTTTGTATGTTTTTTAAGAAGGGAGATTTATCCTGTAATTTTGGGGGAGACACTGTGATGTTTGAAAGAAACAGGCAATAGGGTCAGATCTGGGTTTTGACAAATTTGCTCAATGGATAAGGCCAAAGATAAGGTGACTGGTTATGCAGCAGTCAAGGTGAGGGAGGATGTCACCTGCACTGTGGCAGTGAGAACAGTAAAGAAGAGAAGAAACAGATTTGCTCCATATTTAGGAGGGCAAATGATCGGGGATTGATTGGAACTGAGAAATGGAGAAGAGGAAGAACGATAAACTTCAGCCCCAACATACTGGGAATGCCTGTTCATTCTGATCGTTTACATCAAAGGGTGTGAGATAATTCCAAATGCGAAAGCCTCTTTGTTAATATTCTCATATTCTCCTTGTTCTTTTGTTTCCTGCTGAGGCAGGGAGAAAAGTGCAAGGGCAACTTAGGAAGTGGTCTTAACTTGGGATTGTATGCTAATCAGTCAACAACTTAACCTGGGATGTGGAAACGCCACAGGATGTGATGTCAGACCTGGGCCCAATTTCCACATGTACCATGTCCGGGCTATGCTAACTTAGACGAGCTCTACAAATATCAATGCCATCATTAGGAGAATTGAAGATAGCCTCTGCTCTGGGGCGCAGGTGTGAAGATGACTTACTTGTGGCCTTTCTCTCTGTGTGTTGGCAGGGACCGATGCAACCTATCTGGCTGGCTAGGCAGGCAGCCCCTTCCTTCCTCACCTGAAGCTTTGTGCTCAAAGAGGTCATTCTCCTTCTCAAATAAACAAGGACCATCTTTCGGACTTGAGTATGTGGGAAATTGTGCTCCTCTACTAATCCTTCCGAATGATCCCTCGAGGTCCAAGAAGAAACTTGCAGGGTGTTTGTGAGGGTTAGATGACATCACAGATATAAAACACTCTGTAAACCCTAAGGGTTTCTTGCATTTGGTTGTTATTATCCTGGACATGGATTCTGTTCTTTTTAGTCATAAAACTTATCTGGAGAGAATACCCTGGTAGGTTTTCCTTTCTGTTCCCTTTGCTTTATTCCACAATTGCTGTGGCCTTTGTGAGTTGCTGTGGTGCCTAATGATGGTGAATTACAGCAGGACTCCTGCTCATTTGATTCCATAGCAAATGAAGGAATCACATGGTCTTCATCTGACACCATAAAGGCCCTGCATTAGTTTTATTTTACTTCATAATAAATTACCACCACCACCCCCCCCCCGCAAATCTAGCATCTTAAAAAATAACAAATATTTATCTCACACTTTCTGTAGGGCAAGTGTGGCTTAGGTGGGTGTCTCTGCCTCAAGGTTGAGGCACAAGGTTGCCATCATGGTGTCAGTTGGGGCTGTGGTCTCATCTGAAGGCTGAGGGGGGACCACTCCCAAGCAGAATTAGACTCCTTGAAGCCTATGGATGGAAAGCTTTCTTTCTGTCCACTGGAGCTCTTTTTCAGTTCCTTGCCATATGGACCTCTCCACAGGGCAGCTCATAAGATGGCAGCTGAATTCCATTAGAGCAAGCACATGAGAGAGCAAGAAGGGTATGCAGGACAGAAACCAGTTCTCTTTGTAATGACCTTACTTGACCTAACTTGAGTCAGGCTCCTCTAAGTCCTTAAAGCTCAGACCTTGGCTCTGTCTTTGGCTGGCTTATTCCAGTTTTAGCAAAAATCCTACTGAATCAGTTTAGCGAGAATCCCCTACCCTTGGTATCTGACCACTCTTGATACCTGATAAAATCCTCATTCCCAACCCTCCATATCTTATCACCCTGGCTTGCCTTCAGCAAGAATCCTGCTGGGTCAGGTTAGCCAGATCCCCCTCATTCCTCATGTTTCCTCTTAGTTGTTTTCTATCCACTGATCCCCACCCAGCTCTGTGGCCATAAATCCCCATTTGTCCTTCTTGGACTCAGAATCATGCCCAGTTCTATAGCGAGGCCACTCTTCCTCTATTGTAATCATTCCAGAATAAAGTTTTCCTTCACTCCTCTAACTTCTGTTTGGCTCTGGTTTACTTTGACAGTAATCTCATCTGGAAAATAGCATCCCATCACTTCTGCCATATTCTCTCAGTTAGAACTAGGTCCAGTTCACGCTCTGGGGATAGGATTGCACAAGGCTGTAACACCAGGAGGTAGGGATCATTGGAGGTCATCTTAGAGGCTGTGTACCACAGGTCTCATGAATAGTGGCACGAGACTCCTCCTCAGGGGCTGTCTCACAATCTCCAAACCATTGCTCTGCCTCCAGTGGTCCCTTTCCACTGCCCCCAGTTGAGCAGATGGTCCAGGCTTTAATTTTAGCAATATTCATACAAAGCTTTCTCCCAGGACCATGAGCCCCTTGGCTTTCACTACCCAATGCACACTTGGCCTGGGCTCCTGCCAGGTTACTCTCCTCTGTGGACCAGAGCCCCTGGCTCCTGCTTGTCTGGGAGAGGGATCAAAGAGGAACCAAACTCAGTGTAGCACCCCAAAGGGTCACATTTGATTTCCTGAGCTTGGAAGACTATGGGTTCACAATCGATCCAGACTTTCTTTCCTTTTTTTTTTTTAATCTTACAGTTTATTTTTGAGAGAGAGAGAGACAGAGAGACAGAACACGAGTAGGGGAGGAGAGAGAGAGAGAGAGAGAGAGAGAGAGAGAGAGAGAGAGAGAGAGAAACAGACACAGAAGCAGACTCCAGGCTCTGAGCTGTCAGCACAGACCCCAATGCAGGGCTCGAACCCACAAACCAGGAGATCATGACCTGAGCTGAAGTCAGACACTTAGCTGACTGAGCTACCCCAGGAACCCCTCAATCCAGACTTTCTTGATCACCAAGGCCTCTTTGCCCCCACACAGAAATCTGTAACACGCTGTGGCAGATGTTCTCTCTTATCGTGTGGCACTTCTCTCATCCCAAATCTGTCTCAACCGTCTCCGAGGAAAGTTTGCAGGCAGAACCGCTAAGGCCTATGATCGCGGTAAAATTCCTAAATGAATCTTTAATGCCTTGAGAACCTGGAGTGACCTGCTGTTTCCACAACATGTAAGCAATCCTCTCTAACGAAGTTGAACATTTCCCTTGTGGGCTTGCTAAGTTGTGGAAAATAAATATGAAAGAGCTTTTAAGATGCCTCCTGATCCGGGGTGAGCACAATCGCCCTTTTGTTTACCTTAATGTAATAGGATCATTATCTGGCCGCCCCATTTGGACAAAGCCTTGAACACATATTAACCTGTTGACTTTGTTAATAGTAATTTAGGATGACCTCTCAGGCTCCAAACCCAGCTTTTTAAAGCCAAGTGTAGAGTGGTCGTTCCTTGTTTTCTCTGTTGACTCTCATTAAAGATTTGCGTAAACATAGCTGAAGGATGACTACGTTGCTTTTTGGTGCCAGCCAATTATGGAAATTGGCTTTTGCTGGTGGAGGGTGTTTTTGATCTATAGAATCTGTAAGAGGTGGAGTCGTTTGGTGTTGGTTGATCTTGACCCTTAAAAGGGGAGGACTTACCTCTGTATCTCATGGTCCAATAACAGAGACTGCAGTGGTAAATGTGGGGGAGCCAGTGGCTTTCCATCCCGAACGTGACAGAGTCTCACCCCAGAACCACCGCAAGTGCCAAAAAGGAGGTTTTGTGCTTCTCTTCTCACTGACCCTCCGCCTGCCTCAATCTGCCCAATTAAAGCAGCGAGGCCGCGACCTGCTGGCCGCTTTCCTGGTTTCACTGAGCCGACCCACCCTCTCTGCCTTTGGAAGGCATGATGGATTGGTTTGAAACAAAACCATCTCATTCCCAAACTGAAAGGTTCCTTTTTACGTTTGGGAACAACTTGAAACCACCGGAGAAAATCATGTGCCAATTATGTATAAACTCCTTTACCACAAGGTATAAAGGAAGCCATAATTCGGGGGACTTATGTTTGATTGAATTCATCTGTTTCCATTTTGTAAATAGAGAGCAGGGAGAATCCATAGTGGTGGACAGTTGATATAATGCAGCTTCTATTCCCCGGGCGAAAGAAGGGGTGGCCCTGTCGTTTCACTCCCTCAGAGCCAGCCTTCTTAGGTGCAAAGAATCACATGAGAGTCCTCAGCTGGAAGGGAGGTCAGCGCTTTTTTTGAGGCAGCACCAGACCCTCCCAGAACCATAGACGTAGAAGGGAAGGGACCCTGCTTCGTCAACCACCCAGCCAAGAACAACAGCCTTCAACTGGGGAAATCCCCCCACCCCCTCCCTTGGTCCAGGATGAGATTTACACTGATGGGTCTGTGTTTGCCAGCAGCTGACAAGTCAGACTTCACCCTTAACATCCCTAAGTGTGTTGGTACTAATTAGGTGAAAAATGAGATGCATTGTTAAAACTGGCTTTCCTTTCCTGCTTGGCAGCTTGACATTATGGGACACTGAAACCTCATATTGTCTCACAGAAACATGCCCAAGGGTAGCTACATTACGGGAGGGGGTGGAGAGGGAAGACCCAGTAAGGGAAAGAATAGAGGTCACTTTACCATCATTTCTATCTGTCATTAATGAAAGACTGGCTTGTTAAGGGGCATAGTAGATTAACTGATATATCTTTCCGCATGTGTGGGTTAGTGACCTGATGTTTGGATGCACTGACTTGGAAGTCAGACACACTTGAGTGTGATCCCAGCTTTTCCACTTAACTTGTGTCCTGACTTTGGGGCCCTTCCTGAGCCTCACTCTCCTCATCTGTAAAATGGAGATACTTCATTGAGCTGTTGTTATTTAAATAATACTTGAGAATCATGTAATATCTTAAAAAATGAATTGTTGGACCTTTCCTTTCCATTCTGGGCCTCTCATTTCCTGGGAAGTCTGGCTCCCGTATCGTCTATTTTAAACTCCCTCTGATGAACCAGGAGGATTCCTTGCTGGGTAAAGAGAATGGCCATGTTCAGAGACTGCCGATAAACCTTTTCTAGATCTTTCTTTCTGCCCAGGCCACTTTGAATCACTTGCCTTTATTTTGGCGACCGTGATGACTGCATTGCTACCCATCTGAAATCATTTTCTCTAATGATTGCTAATTTTTAAAATAAAAAAACCATTTTTCTCCAAAATGAAAATGAATTGCTGTTGAATAGTCACTACTGTTTTCATTAGGTCAGCTCTTGATTACCCAAGGACCAAGGGCTTAAGGCTTACGTTTCATGGATTCTGCAGAACCTTGTTCTTTCTTTCTCCTCATCCCTAGTTTATTCTTAATTCAATTCTGCAGGTATTTTATGAGAGCTGAGTGGTTTACGTGGATGATCTAATTCAATCTTCTTGACTGCTTTCTTTTTATTCCTGAGAATAAAATTTCACTGAGAAGGGGAGGAGGTATGGAGTTATTATGCAACTTCCCTGAGACTATCCGACTGAGAAATGGCAGGGCGCAGGGTGCCTGGGTGGCTTGTTGGTTAGGTGTCCACCTTTGGCCCAGGTCATGATCTTGTGGTTTGTAGGTTCGAACCCCACATCGGACTCTGTGCTGACAGCTCAGAGCCTGGAGCCTGCTTTGGATTCTGTGTCTCCCTCTGTCTCTGCCCCTCCCCTGCTTATTCTCTCTCTCTCTCTCTCTCTCTCTCTCTCTCTCTGAAAAATAAGTAAACATTGAAAAAATTTTTTAATTAAAAAAAAAAAAAGAAGTGGCAGGGTGCAACTTGAACCCAGGCTGTCTGACCTCTGAACCCAAGCATGAAGGACTGTGCCTTCAGGTGTTGGTTCACCCCATTAGGAGAGATTGCACAAATGAAGAAATGAGGGCCCAAGTCATGCAGCACAATTTGGATAAATCAAGACTTGTATGTGAACGGGAAGGACACCAGGAAATGGAACGTGGGATTCAGACACAACTGGATGATTTGCAGCAATATTTAATCCTTCAGGCGATTCTCTCCTTCCTGTCATGGTCAGTGGAGGTCTGGAGTACCCTCTACTCTCAGAAGGAATCAAGTCCCAATTTCTTTTTTTTTTTTTTTCAACGTTTATTTATTTTTGGGACAGAGAGAGAGACAGAGCATGAACGGGGGAGGGGCAGAGAGAGAGGGAGACACAGAATCGGAAGCAGGCTCCAGGCTCTGAGCCATCAGCCCAGAGCCTGACGCGGGGCTTGAACTCACGGACCGCGAGATCGTGACCTGGCTGAAGTCGGACGCTTAACCGACTGCGCCACCCAGGCGCCCCAGCCAATTTCTGGAAGATAAATGTTACTGTCTTACAAACTAGACAAAAGAAAAAGGAACTCATCCTAGCTTCCCAAGGCAAGTCACTCCTGACATCCTAAAATAAGTGTGGTTACAAACTGCCTGCCTCTCTGCAGTGAAAATTGTATTCAGTAGTTATCAAGAGTTGTACCTGCTGCCTCTGTCGTCTTCTAATTGTTTTTTTGTTCATGATGTATGCTGCAGCCATACATCTGACATATATTTCCTGTTATTTGTTTCAGGCACCAGAATCTCTCAGGTTTTTCCTAGGCCTGAGACATAATGGCTCTATTTTGCTTTTAGGATTTCCACCCCCCTTGGGGCATTCAGACCTTCCTGGGTTCGCTTGGTGATTTGAATGTAACCCTTCTCACGAGGCAGCATCTTGGACCTTCTGGGTAACCCTGTCCTCTTCCACCACCCACTTTCTGAGCAGAGGTGGCCCATGCTTGCAGGACAGACCTAGCTTTTTGGAGGGTCAATCCTATCAGTGTTTCCAGGGTAATTTGTCTTTGTGGGATGGATGGGTAATGAAGGGGTCTCAGAGACTGAGTGGCACGATAATTTGTTCCTTTCCAGACAAGGTTGGTCTTATCAGGCTTGACTATCCATGCTACCGAGACGGTGGAGCTCTGACAGTATTTGCTTTTGAAAGGCTGGGAGTCAGCGAACCCCAGCGCTCTAGTTCCCTTAGAGGCAGCTGACCTAATCTTACCCTGATGTAAGCAATTTTAATTCATTGAGATTCTGCCTAATGATTCTGGTGATTTACATTGTTGTCATTCTTGAGTGTTATTATGTTTTCAAAGAAAAGGATCAGGCCTGTGGAGACATTTTCCTCTAAATGCTTCCTTTGAAGGACACTGCTCACCATGGAAGGGAGAGAAATGATACAAAGGAGAGTCTGCTCTAAGACAGCCAGGGTCTCTCCTAAGAACTCTGGAAAGAATAGTATCTATTGTACTCACGTGGCGTTTAGGTATCTGTCATTCTATGTCTCTGGTACTGAAGCCTCAGAGAAATGCTTGGGTCTGAGGGGATTTTTAGGATCCCCCTGTGCTCGTCCAGCTTGATACAGTATTATTCTCCAAAGGCAGGGTGCCCTTGATTCCATGGAATGGGGTTCCTACCACCCTAGACATGGAGGCGGCACTCTGCAAAGTGTTTAGATTCAGAGAGCATGCTGTGAAGGGAAATTGAATGAGCCTAGTGTTTATTTGATGACTTGGAGGAAAATTAGAACAAGGAATAGAAGATAGAGACTGTAACTATTATTTGAGCGTTGTCCTTGCTGAAGGAGGGAGGTTTGATCTGACCAGATGGTAAAGAATATCACAAGTGGATGGTATAATGCCCGCGTGTGTCCTTCCTTCAACACTGATTGTTGGGGCTTGGGTTAAGAAGCCCACATCATTGTCTTTTGAATTATTGTTAGAGACCCCCAAACTGGTCTTCTTGCATCTGTCCCTCCTCTTCCCCTCGACAATCTGTTATCAACAGAATAGCCAGAGTGATCCCATGAAAATGTATGTTCAGATCACGTCACACCTTTTCCCACCACCCACCAGAGGCTTTTTCCATCCCTCAGAGTAAAAGTCTGTATAGTGGTTGACAAGACTGCACAAAGAGCTCTCCCTGGCGCCCCATCCCCCAAGCCAGCACCTCTAAACTCTCATTTAGCTTCTGAGATGCAGCTCACATGCCGTCCCCTTGTGGAGAGGCCGTTGGACCTGTGTGTACCCCTTAGCCCTCTGCTCAGGTCTCAGTCACCTAATTTTTCTTTCATCCTTTCCGCTTCCCCCCTGGTCTCTGAGGTTCTTGTGAGAGGAACTGAGTTTTACTTCTCCCAGAATCATCCCAAGACCAAGTGCTCGGTAAGTTATTGTTGAGTGAGTGAATGAATGAATGAATGAATGAATAAACGGACGGATGAACGAGGCTGTGAGTGCCTCTTCGGCGCAGGTGTGCATGTGGTTTGTGGCTGAGGTGCTATGTGACAGGCAGCAGACAGCCTCCACAAACGGGCCCCGTTGGTGCTTTGCACCACACCTTCTGTGCCGAGATGCTCAACAGGCTGCATCCAGTAGCAAAAGCACTTCATTGTCTCCCCTCGAGAGACACCGAGGGTCTGACCACAGTTCCATTCCCAGCTCCTGGGAAAATGAAGCATGGCCAAAGGATCCTCGCTTACTTCCTCTGTCCTGGGCTGGGCCCCAGGAGAGGGTGGGCGGGATGAGGGGAAACACCTGTGGAGTCTGTCCTGTGCCCCGCCGGCCTGCTCGGGGTCAGCCCCCCAACCCCCAAGCTCTTGTAGAGCTGGGCTTTGTAGCCTGGCCCCCCACGCTCTGTGGCTCCGTCGGCATAAATATTGTTCTTTGAGGCACTCCACTGTGGTGGGACAGGGAAGGAAAAGTCATCACTGGGGGACACGTGTCTGCGTGCCTTTTCCAGAAGACGTAGTGCATGCTGGGCAGAGCCAGCTTTGCAGTCAGGCTGCTGTAGCCTGCTCTCGAGGAGAGACACCGGGAAGGCTCTGCAGGTGCCCTCCACCCCCACCTCCTCACCCCTCATCCCCATGCACTGGTGGCACCTACTGTGGCCAGGCCTTCCTCCAGGGCAGGCACATGTTGTGTTCCTGGCACCAAAAAAGTTTGGAAAAATTAAAGGGGAAAAGCCATTTGCTCGTGGCACGCTGCCCAGGCGGATTAATCCAATCCCTCAGAGAGAGCTCTTCCTAAACAACTTGTAATTAATCTGGGGAACTCATGGCCACAGGAGTTTATGAGGCCAAATTCCTCAGTAGGTTTCAAAAAAGGGAGTTGTTGTCCATGTGTAAGAGTAGTGTCTCTCCTCAGATAAGCTGGCAATAAGTCTGCAGGAGCTGTCAGTGTGTCCGCTGGGCCAGAGAGGAAATGCAGTCCTGGGGAAGAATAAAGGTAGTGCTCGCGTTCATCATCACAGTAGCTAAGTTTTGGCGAGTAGTTGTTATGTGCTTGACTTCCTGAGCTAAGCACTCTCTTTGCATCTGCTCCTGTAATTCTCACAAGCAGCAGATACTGGTGCCATCCCTATTTGATAGAAGAGGGTAAAGGAGCCCAGAGGCATTAAATAATGTGTCTGTGGTCACACAGCCAGGGCGTGTGGAGCTAAAATCTCAACTAAGGCACAACATCTCTGGATCAGCTCTTAATAGCTGGGTCTTAGTTCCTTCACCTCCATGGGTTGGAGTGGCCTTAGCGAGGCCACGCACGTCTTTGCCCTGTAACTTAGTGCCATGTGTTAGAGTGCTGGATTTGGAAAGTGCATTTGGTCTTTAGTAGCATGACCCTACAGCAAGTCATTTAATCTGCGAGTCTGTGTCCTCATCTGATAAGGTAGGGCATAATAATACCTCTCTTACCTATTTTGGGTGGTTAAATGTAATGATGCATTGAAATATACACAAAATATACACTTTTGTGATAAATACGAAAGTGCTAGTCAGCTGTCAGGCTTTGTTATGAAATTATCTACAGTCATGATAAAATGAGAGCATTAGATCCAGGCTGTTCAACAGGTCTTTCTGCCGTGATGAAAATAGTCTATCTGTGCAGTCCAATATGCTAGTCACCAGCCACATGTGGCTATTAACGCCTTTGAAATGTGAGACCGAGGAACTACATTTTAAATTTCACTTAACTAATTTAAATTTAAACAGCAATGTGTGGTTAGTTGCTACTGTAGTGGGCAGCACAGGAGATGGTTTCAGCTGGAAGCCCACTTAATCCAACCCCTTTGTTTCATACATGAGGAGACTGCGGTCCGGTCCGTAAAGGGGCAGGAACTTGCCTAAAGTCACACAGTGAGTTAGCAGACAAGAGGCCCAGAACCATGTCTCCTAACACCCTGATAGTCTCCACTTTTAAAAAAGTCTGAATATCATTGATTGAGACCAGGAGATCAGGAAAGAGGATTGATCATTATCAACCTGAAGCCCGTGTGAAATAAGCAGCTAGTGAAATACTAGGAAGACTAGTTTTGAGGGCTCCCTGAGGTCAGAGAGAGCTTTAAGACTGGGTGCCCACACCCACTTGTGTGAAACAGCGTGTGACTGTCTACCCTGGGAACCTAACTCGGGGCTGCCTTCACCAAGTATAATTCTGACTCCTTAGAGCCAGCAGACAGGAAATGCTCTTTGCGCTCAAAGCCCATCCTGACAGTGACGGAGACGCCTCTGGCTTGGTCCATCTCACCGAGGAGTGGCTTTGCCAGTAACGGAGGGCTCAGGGCTCCCGTGGACTGTAACGGTATATCTGTGGAAAGAAAGAAAAGGCCTGTGGTGAGCCTGCAACCCCAGTGCCAAATCACAATGCATAATTGGCCCTGATTTTTTCCATATGTATCAACAAAAACAGCGTTGCTTTCATGAGAGATGAAAGCGACCCTTTTCTTTGGTCATATTTCCTCTTTGTGTATAGTTCCCAGGTCTCCACTGGGTTCATCATTCTCTGTGTAAAGCAAACCTAAAAGAGAAAAAATCAGAAATTAGGGATATGGAAGGACTTATGGAGAAAATACCTTTCTTTATGTTTTCTATGGCAAAGAGGCTGTTTTCTTCCTTTTCTTAGCCAAAATGAAATTAATTTGTCAGAGTTTTGGTAAAATCATACTCTCGGTGTAGTGAAAGCATGTAAGTGCTTAGGAGCAGGGGATCAACGGATACGTGTGAACTATCTCTCGTAAAGGACACCTATTCATTCATTCAGCACTCCTTTTGTGTTAATCTGCTCAGGCTTCCACAACAAAATGCCCCAGGCTGGGAGGCTTAAGCAACAGAATTTTTTTTTCTCACAGTTGTGGAGGCTGGATGTCCAAGATCAAGATGCCATCAAGCTTGGTTTCTCCCGAAGTCTCTCTCCCTGGCTTGCAGATGACTGCCTTCTCTCTGTGTTCTCACATGGCCTTTGCTCTGTAACAATGGTATCTCCTCCTCTCCTTATAAGCACACCAGTCCTATTGGCTTAGGACTCACCCTGTGACCTCATTTAACCTTTTTTAAAACAATGTTTATTTTTGACGGGGGAGCAGAAGAATGGGGGGCGGGGGTGGCCGAAAGAAAGAGAATCCCAAGCAAGCTCCATGCTGTCACCCTGTCAGCACAGGGCCCGACCTGGAGCTCAATCTCACGAACCGTGAGATCATGACCTGAGGTCGAAATCAAGAGTCAGACACCTAATCAGCTGAGCCACCCCAGTGACCCTGACCTCATTTAACCTTAACTGCATCTTTAAAGGCTCCATCTCCAAATACAGTCACGTTAGGGTTCAAGGGTACAGCATATAAACTTTGAAGGGACACAGTTCAGTCCTTGACACGTTTACTGAATACTGTTGTGCTGGGTACTGGAGATACAGAAAAAAATTACATAACAAGCTGGACTCTGGGAAGCTGGGAGTCATATAGACTTGTAAAAAAAACGCATGAAACATGATACGCAATTTGTATACACCAAAGGCATCAAGGGAGAAATTCTACTTTGTTTCGGTGAATGGATGAGGAGAAGAAGCCTTCAAAGATAAGAAGCAGAGTGAACTGAGTTTTGAAGGAGAGCCTGGCATAGGCAGGATGACAGGGAAAAGAATAAAGAATATGGGTAAAATAAGCCAAATCTCTCTCCTGTCCTCTGGAAGCTTCTAAAAATACTCTCTCAACTTCAAAGGCCTAAACTTCTATAATTAGGGATAATTTCTTTCATTAAGGCATTCCTTCTTGAGAAAAAACAAAAACAAAAACAAAACTGTATTGGTTGGAATGATCTCGGTTACAAACAGCATAAAACCGTGATACAAGGTGGCTTGAACAGTAGGGACAGGAGTTATTTTGCATGAGCAGAAAAGATCAATGGAGGGATGTCTTCCAGACATAGTTTGATCACTAACTGAAGTGTGGCATGAAGGACTCAGGCTTTTTCTGTCTCTCCAAATTGCCTTCCTTACCACTGACCTTCGCCGCAGGCGGGATCTTCTCTTGGTTATAATGGCTGCCAGTGGAAATTGGGTTTATGTGATTACTTATTCGCACCCTGCAGGAGAGAAAAAGAAAACCTTGCCCCCAGTCATTGGTGTGCTGGTGTTGGCTTGTACGGGCTTGTGAGTACCAATTGCCAAATTTTTAGGAATTTTGCATGCTAGTTGTTAAACATAGTTGTTACTAAAAATTAAATTATATAAACGTAAAATGAAATGAATTATATAAAAAAACAAAGATAATAAAAAGTCAAGGCTCATCACTTCTCGCTACTTTCACTATTACCTATGCCCTTGACATGGTTTACATCTATCCTACCTGTATGAGGGTGACGGTAGGTAGCGATGTACCATTCTACTTCCCTCTCCAACCCCACATCAGTGGCTTGAAATTAGCCATGGTGGGAGTATTTATAGCTCAGAAATTGGCAAATGCTGTAAATCAGGTCGTGATTTATTGTGTTTTGGTTGTCTACTAAGAAAGTGATGGAGAAAGGCAAACAATGAAGATTAAACTTTAAACAGTGTTGTTCTAAAACTGTTACATTGTGAATAGTACAAAACTCCAGGGCTATTCTTCCAGTGTTATCTGATTCAGCAAAGAAGTCATTCACATCATGGACAAATGAGTGGAGTTCTGACTATGTTTCTTCATCGTCTTGTTAACATATACGAAAGCAGCCAACACTCGTGTCAGTATTACACTTGCTCATCTGTTCGTTGTAAACATAGGTTGGTTATAGACGTAAGAATGGCAAGGCCGATTAAAATATTTTCTAAAAATCAATTGGCTGTGTGGAATTGAAACTAAAGAGCAATGCGTGTTTTATGTTTGTGTGTGTGCCTATTGGCTTCCACACATCCATTAGATGAGTGAATACTTGTAATAAGTGTATATAGGTATACACATAGGTATATATACATACAGGTCTCTAGGCATAGGTGTCTACATGTATGTATGAATACGCTTTCCTTTGAACAGACTATTGTTAACATTCATTAGTACTACTCTCCAGTCCTTTAGTTTGCTTGGACCAATATAGTTTCCATGTGCACCCCAAAACCTGTATTGCCATGTATTAATTACCCTTTGTGTCTTGGAATGGGTGGTTTTCTGAAGTAAACAGAAGGTTTGCTAGGAAAAAGGAAGTGGAAGATAGATTTTGGACAGGCAACCAAAAGTACCATCAGCAAACATGACACATTAATATAATGTCAGTCGTCATAGTGTGAATTAATGAATGACACATTTTCCAGTAGAATAGGTGTGTCAGAGCATGTTGTATAGAACTATTGGCAGTTTGTGCTGTTTAATTCTTTGTTGCAGGTCCTATACATTATTGGATGTTTAGTAGCATCTCTGATCTCTACTCACTAAATGCTAGTACCCTACCTCCAGTTGTGACAACCAAAAAATGTTTCCAGGCATTGCCAAAGATCTGCTGGGGAGCAAAATAAAAATAGACCCTGGTTGAGGACTGGTGGCTTAACCCCAAGACTTCCTGGTTCCAAACCTGAAAGTTTTTCGTTTCCTATTCCATTCTCTCTAAGGTAAAGCTGTCTGCAATTGAATGTTAAGTTGATGGTTCAAAGGCAGCGCCAGAAGATGAGGCACATTCCTGAGAGCTGGAACCCTGGGCTCCATAAAAGTAAGTCTGGGGGCAAACCTTCTGGGCTTAGGAGAGAGGGTTGTTCCACTTGGGGAAGTCAAAGACTCCAGATGTTATCCTCTCCTCAACTTGGCAGATTTCACTATGCCTTTTCCCACCTTTGGAACTCAAAGGATATGAAGCTCTTGACATTAAGATCTATATGTAAAGATCTTTAAAAGGCCTTGGTACATTTTTGGAAACCTTAAGAAGATTTTTACATGGAGTTAGAAGGAGCATTTCATTTTGCTTGCACTTGGGTTCCAGAAGCATCAACCTTTCAGACCATAGCAATGATGTACATTCCAAAGGAAGCAAACAAAGGCTTCTGAGTGATTTGCAAACTGTCCAAAGTCTGGGAAATGTCCTCATGCCAGTCTATTGACATTTGTGTAAAATAAGCTTACCCTCTCCTCAAGAAAGCCCTCCTTAGACCTGCTTCCCCTTCCATCTGGTCTTCATCTTTCCTTAATTGCTAAAGATCTCAAAGGATTAGTCTTAATTTGCTGTCACAATTTGTTCTTCTGTTAATTCCTTGGGTTCTGTCTGCAAATACCAACAGTGATGTTCTGATGTGTTCAGTCACCTCCTCCCAAACATCATAATTCTGTTTGACTTTTAGGACAGCTTTTGATTCTGCTGGCCATCCTCTCTCTCCCATACGTCTTTTGCCATCTGTTAGTTCCGTAATGCCATGATATTCCTCCTACCCTCCTGTTGAATTCTTCACTGGTTCTCTTTTCTCTGTGTGCTGCTTATGTTGACATGTCCTTCCCAAGTTTCTGTGTGTTTCTGTTCTCTCCTTTCCTCTCTCTTTGGTCCATCATCTTCTTATCACCTCTCCACTCCAGGAGAATGGCTCCCAAGTCTAGGTGTCCAGTTGAGATGTCTCTCTTTGGCTCCAGAGACGATGAATCTATTCGTCTTCACATGTATGTGCTACAGGGTTTCAAAAACAACACATCACTCCTTACCTTTTTGCCTAGCTTGTCTTCTTCTCATCCCTATCTCAGTAAAATTGGTTTCCTTTATGTCTCCCAGGCTAGAGAGCCTAAAGACACCTTGAATTAAACTTCCCATGTCAATGAATCCCATGGTACCATCAGTCTCTGAATCCTGTGCATTTCACTTCCATCATTTCCCTGGTGTGCATTCCACCCTTCCTGCTCTTACCACTCTAGACCACAGGTTGGTGACCTTTTTCTTAAGACCACTTTTTCTTAAAAGAGCTAGATAATAAATATTTTGGGCTTTGTAAGTCATACTGTCTTTATTGCAACTATTTAACTCTGTCCTTGTACAGTGAAAACAGCCATAGATAATATGTGAATGGGAAGGTAGGCCTGACTGTTTCAATAAAGTTTTAGTTACAAAAATGGACTGTTGGTCCCAAATAGCCCATGGGACAGTTTGCTATCTCCTGGCTTAGAGGGTTATCACTCACTTAGTTTATCTAATTATTCTAGGAGCTGATCTCCCTGTTCCAGTTTCATTTTCCTCTAACCAATTATTTTTATCTTGCTGTCCAAAGTAAATATTTGTTGATGAGTTCATCCTCCTAAAATGCAGGTTTGATTAGACACATCAGACATTAAGACACTAGATAACTTAACTTTCTTTGAATATGCCACACACTCAAGCTCTGTAATTCTCCCTTAAGTGTGTTTCCTACCCTGGAGTGCTCTTCTCTGTTCCTAAATCCTTATAATTGCCAATGCATTAGACTCAGCTACAAGTTACTTCTTCTAAGGTGCCCTCAATACCTCCATTCCCAACTCAGAACTCTTCTTTCTCCAATACCGTCAATAATATACCACTCTCACAGCGATATCACCTTACAAGTCTCATAGTAAAGTTACTTCTACCTATGTTTGTCTACCTCCCTCGATCAAAAGGACAGAAAGTGTCTTTTTAAAAGATCATTTTTACTCCCCAACATATTACTCTGTTCAAGTAGACTAGTTTCGCTACTTACACACTCTCCAATCTCAGATACAAAATATATACGTTTCCAACCTACAGATGCAAAAAAGTTACATTCCAGAGCCAAAGCAAGTCCATTCCACCCACCACCACCAATCTCAACCACTGCCTCTTCACCAGCCATAGTTTACATACTGAGTCTACGATTAGTGTTTAGGTTTGTTTTAAAAAAAAACTTTTAAATGCTTATTTTTGAGAGAGAGAGAGAGAGAGAGAGAGAGAGAGAGAGAGAGAGAGAGAGAATGAGAGGGGGAGGGGCACAGAGAGAGGGAGACACAGAATCCAAAGTAGGCTCCAGGCTCTGAGCTGTCAGCACAGAGGTGGATGCGGGGCTTAAACTCACGAACTGGGAGATCATGACCTGAGCCAAAGGCAGACACTTAACCGATTGAGCCACCCAGACGCCCCAGTGTTTAGGTTTTTTTAAATTAAAAAAAAAAACTCATGAAATTATATTGCAAAAATGAATATGTTGAAAGGTCTAGGGAAATGAGGCTATGATGGAAATAAAAAGAAAAATTTATTAAAAAATGAAAATGGCAGGAAAATGGAGAGTGCTGAATGCATGGATTGAATCATTTGTCTATAAACATAATTTTAAAGGACCAAGAGTGAAGCAGATAATGTGTGAAGAGTACAAAGTCAATGTGATGCCAATGCAATTAACCAAAAGCAGTAATAGGGGAAGGTATATACTGAAAAAAATGGAAACATATTTTGAGGGTTTATCTAGAGCTGGCACTATTCAGTGTGATAATTACTAACTACAGCATGGCTGTTTAAGTTTGAAAAATTGAAATTAAATAAAATTTAAAATGCCATTCCTCAGGGTCATTAGCCATATCTCAAATGTTCCCAGCCACTTATGACCACCATTTTGAACAGTGCAGGCATAGAACTTTACTATCAACACAGAAAGTTCTATTGAATAGTGCTGGTCTAGGATCAGCAAATTAAAGTGCCTCTTAGCTGGAAGTTGAGTGAAAAAAGGGTGGGGCTTTGAGAAGGTAAAGGCCAAACACAGTAAATGGGCTGGTGGTGAAAATTCTTTCAAAAGCGACATCTGGTTCCACAGAGTTGAGTCCTACTGGAATCTGCTCAGTGTCCATGTGAAATGAGAGATAATCAGCCCTGAATTGATGACCTCAGAAATTCAATAGTTCTCTATATAGTTGAGAGCGTCAAAGCATTACCAATGTTATTTGCTTTCCTCAATGTAGGTTGAAATGTATATTTTAGGAAGGGATGCTCCGCAATACTATTTGCCAAACTGTGGGTCAAAATCAATTAGTGGGTCATGAGTCATTTAGAAGGATACAAGCAGACCTTTCTTAATGAAATAGAACAGACTGGGAAATATCAGGCATGTTGCACGCTGTAAGGGCAAATGGTGTTTTGTGAGACTTTTGTTTCAGTAATATTTGTATTTTTTAGTGTGAGTCGGGCCCCCAAAGTTCACAAGCCAGTGCTTTTCAGAACATAGATTAGCAAGGGAGGAAAAAGTATGTTTAGACAAACCCCTGCTTCGTGTAGGGCCTGTGTGTGAAGAATACAGGCTTGGACCCCTCTCAGTTACTTGGGCTTATGAAAAAGTCACACCTAGAAAACAGCCTGGTAGAATCCAACTGGTTTATTCTTTCCTCTCACTTCTGGAAATGGGTAGATTGTTACCAATTCCTACATTATCCCGGAAGAAAGATTTTTTTTTTTCCTACCATAAGAGGTAGCTAGCTGCTGAGCTGGCCTGCCAGAAGTGGACTGACCCCATGAGTCAGGGTTAGCTACTTAGAAAGTGGGTGTAACCTGGGCATGCACAGGAGAGGCAAGACCAGAAAGTCCGAGATATGTTCCCTAGCCACACAGCTCAACAGTTACCTTCCTACTTGGCAAAAACAAAAGCTCTATTAAATTTTGAAAGAAGAGAATAATGCTTGTCTTATTCACATATTAATATGATTTATTTAAAAACCCTGATCCTGTTGCCTCAGAACGACTTATAATATTCTGTTTATCTCTTGGAACGTTGACAATGAGAGTTCAGATTTCTCCCTCTGGCCTTCTAAATGATCTCTTTCGGAGCTGGTGGGAGCCCAGCGTACTTGCTACCCTATACATTACATAGTAACATGGAAACCTTGATTGCTGACTTAGGCCAATTTAATTAAAAATTAAAAGAAAAAAAAAAACCCTAGCTTAGTGAAAATTCCTATGGATGGCCACCCAAATTTGCAGAAAGCCTGCAAACTTGATTAGTCACTTGAAAAATTGCATTGATTACTTATAATTGTCATTAAAAGTTCAGTTTCAAAATTCTTTCCTCAGGTTAAACATCAAATCAGTTCTGACTGAAATATATGCATCTCCTTGTTCTAAATTATCTACATTTTCATAGGCAAGAACTTTTTGCTTCGATGGGGGTAGATATTAACTAAAATTTTGGAAGTAAGTTTTCTCAGGGCATTTGGATGGATGAGATATTCCCAAATTCTTTGCCCCTGAATTTTTACTATACGTACATGTATGTTTTTAAATGTTTAACAAAACTGACTTCAGAATGTTTCTATATATCCGCACTTAACTCTTTAGTTTTCTCTATGAGACACTGTATTATTAGCAGGACTCAGCTGCCAACTACATGCATTATTCACAGATCACATCGATCACAAAGTCATATCTCCTAATGGATTTAGACTCCTGGGTCCTATATTCTGAAGACCATCTCCATGAGCACCTCAAGTTCAACATGTCCAAATCTGAGCTCGTCATTCTTCTGCCTCTAAGCTTATCACCTCCAGCTGTATTCCCTGTCTTGGGGAATGGTATCACATTTGCCTCATTTCTTTTTTTTTTTAAATTGTTTTTAAAATATAATTTATTGTCAAATTGGCTTACATACAATACCTAGTGCTCATCCCAACAAGTGCCCTCCTCAACGCCATCACCCATTTTCCCCGCTCCCCCAACCCCCCACCCACCCTCATTTGTTCTCTGTATTTAAGAGTCTCTCATGGTTTGCCTCCCTCCCTCTCTGTAACTATTTTTCCCCCTTCCCTTCCCCCATGGTCTTCTGTTAGGTTTCTCAAGAGCCACATATGAGTGAAAATATATGGCATCAGTCTTTCTCTGACTGACTTATTTCACTCGGCATAATACCTTCCAGTTCCATCCATGTTGCTGCAAATGGTATGATTTCATTCTTTCTCATCGCCAAGTAGTATTCCATTGTATATGTAAGCCACATCTTCTTTATCCACTCATCAGTGATGGACATTTAGGCTCTTTCCATAATTTGGCTATTGTTGAAAGTGCTGCTATAAACACTGGGGTACATGTGCCCCTATGCATCAGCACTTCTGTATCCCTTGGATGAATTCCTAGTGGTGCTATTGCTGGGTCATAGGGTAGTTCTATTTTTAATTTTGTGAGGAACCTCCAAACTGTTTTCCAGAGCTTGCCTCATTTCTTAAACTAGCAGTCTTGAAGTGGTCTTGAAGATTTCCAAGTCACCAGCCCCTCATTAATTAAAAACATTAACAATTTTAATGAAAAAACATTAGGGTTTTATCAGTTCTTCCTCAGAAATGCCTCTTATGTCTCAGACTTCCCTGGCAGGCCTGAGGCAGGCTCACTGTCTCTCACCTAAATTACAGCTACAGCCTCTTAGCAGGCCTCCCTCTCCATTCCAGTTCCTCATCCATGCTTCCTCTGTGTTATCTTTCTAAAAAACAAACAAACATACTCCTGACACTCCACTGCATGACTCTCCCCTGTAGGATACTCTCTGTTTTCTGCTGTTGCCTACAGGTTGAAACCAAACTCCCCTGAAAGGCAAAGTATCCTCTACAGTTGGCCTCTTGCCCTCTGCCACCTCTCCTCTCCCTCTGCCCCTCCCAAATATGGTGCTTCAGCCACACTGAATTTCCCTCCACTCTTCAGATGAAAGGTGTTTTCCCATTCTCTGCCTTCATAATTCCTCTTTTCCTAGAATGCTCATATCCTAGCTCCCCAGAAAGGTACCTTTCATCCTTCAACACTAAACTCAAATGCTACCTCCTATAGGAACTTTTTGTAATTACTCCATAAAGGTTGTTAGTTTATTGGTCCCTCTTTTTTCCGTTTCTCTATTATAACACTTTTCACATGTATCACAATTATCTGCTAACGTGTATGGACTATTCTTTAAAAAATATTTTTTTTAATGTTTTATTTATTCTTGAGAGAGAGAGAGACAGAGACAGAGCATGAGCAGGGGAGGAACAGAGCAAGAGAGGGACACAGAATCCGAATCAGGCTCCAGGCTCTGAGCCGTCAGCACAGAGCCCGATGCGGGGCTCGAGCTCACAGACCATGAGATCGTGACCTGAGCTGAAGTCAGACGCTCAACCGACTGAGCCACCCAGGCACCCCAAGGACTATTCTTAAATGTTTCCGGATCTTCCCAAATCTAACTGTAAGGTAGAATTGCCCTTCCTGGTTTCCTTGTGGTTGGGTGAGACCAATGACTAGTTCTGGACAATGAATTGAGAGTGGAAGAGAGGAGTGTCATTTCTGGAATGGACCATTTCATTGCTTCTGCAAGTCTCATCAGACATTTTTCTTCTAGCATATTGACTGGCAATGTTAAAGATGGTGACTGCTTCATCAACCAAGGCAAGTGCTGACCCACAATGGGCATGTAACATAAGTGAGAATCTTTGCTAATTTTGGCCAGTGAGATATTAGGGTTGTTTGTTTCTGCAGCATAAGCTGGCTAATCTTTCCTGCTACAGTGTGTCATCCCTATGGGACAGTGAACTCATTGGGCCTCAGTGTATTATCTAGGCATTCCTGTTGTCTTGCAAGTGCATAGTAGTTGTTCAATGAAATGTTAATTGAATGAAGGCATACATAAATAAGGTATTTAAATCCCAGAGATAAATAGAAAGCCATTAATAAAAATATAGTATTTCCACGCCTGTTAAAAAAATAATGGCCACTCGAGAAATGTACTTAAATGCATTCAAAACCGCTCTCTTTGATAACAGTTTTCATTAAGTTTCCTATGCAGTTTTGTATTCTGGCTCTGGACTCTACACTGCAATGAGGCGAATGTTTGTTAAATGGCATAGGAATAACATGTTTCATTTGTAACTCTCTGTATGGTTGGGTGCTTGGTCCTAATGGACCGTCAGTGCTTTTTAGAAAACAGCCCTCAGTAATGTGCACACTGCCTTGATTAGTTGAGCTCCCAGACTGTCCTGAATGCTGTGGAGATCCAGTAACCGCCTTCAGATGTCTGTCTCGTCATCCCCACAGAAGTTAAGGGACTAGATGTTTTGAAGCAACCAGTTACTGGTATTTGCATTTTTTCAGTGATGGAAAATGACAAGCCACTGCCCGTGAGCCAGCTGTGTGTTTGCCTTTGTAAGTGACCAAAACTTTGTGTCAAAGCCCCACACACAAGCTAATCACTTGCACTTGGAGCCGCTTCCTCTGTCTTCTGGCAGAAGCTCAACATTAGGAAATTGTGACTAATGGCAAGGGGAAAGAACCCTGGGAGGCTTATCTAGCAGGGGAGAGCTTCAAGGAGATCTTTACAGGAGCCAGAGAAAAGTAAAAGATGGCTTGATTAACCAAGATAAGATAGGAACGAGCAAAGTGGACAATCTTTCAAAAGGGGACAAGCATAGACACAAGGGACTCCTGAAATGAGTCATGGTTATTATTAGCATCAGGGTTATTATTTTATTGCATTGGAGCATGCACAGTTTATGATTCTCCAAACCTGTAATCCAGGCTTCCAAAGCCTTTGCAAGCTATGAAACTTGTCTCAGTATGACCTCTTTCCATAGACTAAGAAGGGGCAAGGGAAGCAGGGCACTTAATAGAAGAGGATTTGGTCTTGAAATCAGACCCATCTGGCTGGAGGTCAAATCCCACAGCTACCACCTACTAACTGTGTGATGTTAGGCAAGGCACGTCTCCTTATTATACCTCAATTTCTTCATCTATAAAACGCTGTGTTTATGACGCCAGAGTGTTGTGAAGATTCAATGAGGTTATGCATGTGAAACCTTTACTTTTATTAAGCTTATAGTAAATGCTCCAATAAGTGTTAGTAGTCATCCAGTTCTGAAATAGCTTTGGGAAGTCCATTTCTTACAAATGCTCTTTATAATGATCAGAGTGGAGAGCTTTATGTGACAGGGATGAGGACCAGAAAGGTGAGGCATTGGAGGTCAAAGACCCTTTTTGGACAACTCATGCTTCTAGTTTCCTATGAGGAAACTGTCCTGTTGTCCCCGCAGCAGGCAGTAGCAGCTCAGAATTGCAAGCCTCCCGCTGACGGTAACAGCCTGGTAATCGAACAAAGCCCCACAGTCTTTGCCTTCACAAAGCAGAGGCCCGGGAGTTGCTGTTTTTTCAAAGGCTGTGTTTGAGCTTTGTCAGCTGGCTGGGCTGAAGTTTATCCTGTGTCCACTTCCCTTATCAGCCGCCCATGGCAGGCACACGTTTCTTTGCTCAGTGAATGGCAGGACTTTAGGACTCCCTGTTGACAGAGGTAATCCATCTTTCTCCTGCTGCCATCTTGAAATAACTTTGGAGCAGCTTGTCCAAGGAAATGGAAGCAGCCATGACGACTAGGAAGTTTTCGCAGGAATGAGGAGCACTTACTCCTAACGGCCTTTTTCCGTACAGAAACTCTGATGAGGATATATTAAAGAGGTGCCCAAAACATCTGGGCTCATTTACGGGGCGAGTGGGAGGCATTTTCACAGGACAGGCCAGAGTACCTGACTCATAAACCATCTTCACACAGTGTCTTTAAAGGAGGTTTGGTGAGGAGGAGACAAAGTCTGACAAAGTCAAGACTGACAAAGTCAAGACACTCTGCATCCCTCTCAGCCTCTTGGAGCTACTTATTGCTCAGGTCACACACTGTCACCAGAGCAGAGGCAGGGCTACCTGCTGTCCCTAGAATGTGCCTCTGGCACTGCCCCACCTCAGAACCCCCATGACTCCAGCACCTGCCAGGTGTTTGGCAAGTGTTGTGCTATCCGGTCCTTCCCATGTGATTGGCCCTAGGCTTTGATTATTGTTTTCCTTTGACAACAGAAAACAAGGGGGTGGAGACATCCCTTATCATCTTTAGTTTTCCCTCCTGTACAGATGGATTGTACTCTGTATTAAAGATCTCAGGCTCATAAGAAACCAAGTTATCCTAAAGACTGATTAGGGTGAAAACCAGCATCCCTGTTTTTCCCTTCTTCCCTACAAAGTCAGAAAGTCAGGTTAGGGGACTCCCTTGTGAAAAACAGTCCGTGTAGTTTGGCCACAAGGAAGGTTGTAGGGTGGAAGTTTAGTCTGGTCAAAGCAGGTATGTGAGAAGTTCCAAACTGGTTTTAAAGTCCAACTTGGGCAGGCTCATCTCATTACACAACTCCAGGGGGCATCGTTCATGTCACAGACTATGTGAATGGCACCCTCTGGAGCTGTGTAGTTTACAACCTGCAAGGCAGGATGCAGCAACCTGAACTTGAGCCTCCGTTCCCACATGACCAATGAATCTTAGCCTCATGTTAGGTTCCGTGTGCTGCTGTGTCAATACACTAGTTGGTGGTTGCAAGTCACTGCCGTCTAATAATAAAGTACAAACATTTTCAAACATGTTCCTTCTTTGTTATGAGTTAAAGAAAGCCAAGATCATCATTGCTAGTTCACTGTTACTGTGAGTGAGCTATGCTGGTTTTGCTTTCCTTATTCCAACATATACACATCTGAGAGAGATAGAGATAGAGATAGGGATAGAGATAGGGATAGAGACAGAGACAGAGACAGAGATAGAGATAGAGATAGAGATAGAGACAGAGATGGAGAAAGTGATGGAGGTATAGTTCCAGAATGTGAATTGGGTATAACTGAACATTGCAATCACTTATCTTAGTGTGCCAGGGATATGAAAGTCATTGGCCATGTGTGTTTTGATAGAAACAGAGTCAAAGGTCTCCAGAAAAGACCAGGAGCTCTTGGGGGTAAGGACTATATCTTGGGCATCTTTTGTCTTAAAGTTAACAAACTGCCTGGCACAGATTAAATGGTCAGTGGACACTGAATTTAAATATTTATCACCAATACTCCTGGCACCACCTTGCCTTTGGAGGCTAGTGACTCTAGCTCCCATACTTGAAAGACAGAGATTGTGAAGCACTCAACCCATTCCTTATCCTTTGCTTTGGATTGGATTTCTCTGCTTCATACTTAGTGATCAGCATTTTTAAAAGAATACTTTCAAAGAGTGGTGATAACCTTGCTAGATTTGGCAAAATAGTTTATTCCCTGCTTTTTCTCATGACATTATAATCAATCTTCATTTTTTGTTTAGTTATAAATATGCCTCTCAGGAATGTAGGATATATTTAGAGAGAAGCAAGTGGTAGGCTTGGCACGGATTCCTTTTTTTTTTTTTTTTTTTGAAATGGGAAAATCAAAGCTGTTAATTCGGACTTATATCAGAGGTGGAATAATAAAGGCAGTTTTCTCTACCTAAGCGGTTTTGTGAAACCAGCCCCATCTTGGCTTAAAAATCACATTAAGCCTCTGGCAGTGCTAGAATTTACAGGGTCCTTGGAGATCACCTCATACAGCCTTCCCTTCACAATGAAGGTCTTGGGAGCGCAAGTGAAATTGATCCTTGAGGAAAATTAATTTAGGCAAAAATTATCTGCCTTCTGCAATGTGGGATAGTAGACATGTGGCTGGGCCTGTGAGCTGACAAGTTGGTGGTCACATCTTGACTCTTCTGCTGTCTGTTTGAGTTCTGGCAAGTTCCTGAACTCCATTCTTCTCATATATTAAGTGGGGTACAGTCCTTCCCGGTCTGGGGGGGGTTGTAAGGAGAATTAGAGGAGTGTGTCTTTCACTGTGCTGGCCACAAGAAAGTACTCTCTACAAGTATCTCTAAGGCTATTCCTCACCCCTGATGAAATCAATAACTCTATATTCTCCGTAAGAATCTTTCCTGCATAGCCAAAAATTGGCAAAGCTCTTTCCCTATCACTGCTACCTATGTACTTGTGGAAAAACTTTCTGGACTTGCTTAGGGACTGACCAAAATCCAAAACACTGACAACACCAAATGCTTTTGAGGATGTGAAACAACAGGAATTCTCATTCATGGTTTGTGAGAACACAAAATCGAACAGCCACTAAGGAAGGCAGTTTGGCAGTTTCTTGCCAAACTAAACATATTCTTACCATACAATCCAGCAGTTGCGTGTGTTGGTATTTCCTAAAATGAATAGAAAATCTATGTCCACACAAAAACCTGCACATAGATGTTTATAGCAGCTTTATTCGTAATTGCTAAAGCTTGGAAGCAACCAAGATGTCCTTCAGTAGGTGAATGGAAAAATGAACTGTGGTACATCCAGGCATAGAATAGCATTCAGCACTTGGAAAGAAATGAGCTATCAAGCCTTGAAAAGACATAGAGGAATCTTAAATGCATATTTCTAACTGAAAGGAGTCAATCTGAAAAGGCTACATACTGTATTATTTCATTTATATGCCATTCTGAAAAAGGAAAATCTATGGAGACAGTGAAAAGATCAGTGGTTGCCAGGGGCTGGTGGGAAGGGAGAGATGAATAGTGGGAGCACAGAAGATTTTTAGGGCAGCGAAAGCAATCTGTATGTGCTATAATGGTGATGTGTGTCATTATACGTTTGTCAAAACCCAGAGCATGTACATCAAGAGTAAACCCTAATGTAAACTATGAATTTGGGGTAATGAGGATATGTCAGTGTAGGCTCATCAGTTGAACGAATGTACCACTCTGGTGGGAGATATTAATAGAAGGAGAGACTGTGCATATGTGGGGGCAGGGGAGAGTACATGGGAACTCTCTACTTTCTGCTTGATCTTTCTGTGAATCTAAAACTCCTCTAAAAAATAAAATCTATTTCTTATAAAGTCTAAAATTCGATTTTTTTTCTAATTCAAATTGCCCTCTCTCCTAATAATTGCCTTAGAGATTTGCAGCTTTTTGATACGAAACGGGTGGATGCCATATATCATTTGATAATAATTCTCACCTTTCATATCCATGGTACCATAGATCCTCCCCCTCTGGCAAACCTTAGATGAGATTGGCCTTGAAGATAGTTGGTTTGTAGCCTGTGGGTAAGACAGACGTCATAGTGAATGAAAAGAAGCCCCCATCTGTGGTACATAGTTTGTACTAAGGTGGAAATGCCAAACACAGAAAAGTCTTAACCACCAGAGCATTTTCCACCAAAGGCTTGCATCCAGGGGGGCCTGTTGACTTGTTCCCTAATTTTGTCCTGTGGTTTTTTTGAATCCTCTATTTGAGTCAACCATTATGAAGAGCTTCATCTGGGCCTTTGAGGATGAAGTCACTGCACCCTAAAATCCTTGGTGGAGTAAGTCAGGCTATAAATGCATCTCTATGTGAACACACATTTCACTAGCTCTTCTTGCTCATTTTCTTAGGCTGTTCTCATTGCTACCTAGAAAAATTGAGTTGCCACAAGTTCACTCAAGGCCTGGGGGGAGCTGTATGGGTGGGGTACTAGGACTCTGCATGGGACCCTATAAGACTTGGTCATTTGTTTCTTATACCTGTCTCTTTCCACACCCAAGAGCTCTCCCCTGAGTACCATGATGGTCGGGACAGGGCAGGATTAGGTAGGAGAGGGTATGCCCCTGTGTCCCCTCCTGTCCTGTTGAATAAGGACACTCAGTTCCTGGGGCATTCCTTACCAAGTGATGAAATCATAACAATCAGGAAGGAAAGATAGTGTTCACACCACCATGGCCCCATTTTTATTCTCATGAGTGCTCCATGTGTTCTTGTGGAGGATTTTTCATACTGAGTACATCCAAGAAAAAATTCTTGCATTTGCATCCTTAGTCAGTGGGCATTTAAATGCTCTCAGCACCTTCCCCCAGAATTTGGGTCCTCAGTGGGAGAAATAGTGCATCAGGTACAAGAATCCTTTCTTTTCTATCTCCTTTGCATTCACTCAATAACGTGGAACCTTATGAACCCAGATGCTTCCCTAACAGTTAAAGCTTTAGAAGCATCACTAATACCCTCTCCCCTAAATGCCTGATGCCCAGTTGGCTTGGTGTCACTGTAAGGGAACTGGGTTTTCCAGAGAGATTTGTCCTGCCTTCATTTTGAATGCACTAAGAAAATGGGACCTATATAAAAATGAAAGCAGCCCCTTTTCCACAGGAAATCAGGTCTTCTGAAATTTGAGTGTCTTCGTTTGTGTTGGCGTTGAGTTTTGGGTGAAGGTTCAGCTAGATTTTTGTTTTCCTTAAAATGTTCCTGTCCATAGATATACTGGCTAGTGAAGCCGAGTCATGTGATCCAAGTTGGCAGATGTTTTGCTTAAGTCACTAGAGTTTGGCATGAATAAAGATTGAACAAGGATTTAGGATTAACTTCCTTGGTCCCAAAAGATGAACTAAGTTTTTGAGACCCTTGTTTAAGGGATTAGCATCCAAATTGCCATCCACCATCTGGGTATTTGACAAAAAAAAAGTTTGGAGTTTTTTTTGTTTTGTTTTGTTTTGTTTTTTTCTAGTTCTCCCTTTGGTCCACTTCTAAACCCACATAAAAGCAGTTTGGGACTGGTCAGAGCCCCACAGAAAGAAATAGGAGACTGCGATTTTTGGATAAACGTTTTTCCTTTTTATGGAGATAATTTGCAATAATACTGACTTTCAGCATAGTCTCCATAGCCTTTATCTTGATCAGAAAACATTTTGAATAGGGTGATGGGGAGGGGGTGAGCTCATTGCCTGCAGTGACTCCCGCACAGGGACCCTGAATAAGACATTCATTGGCGGAAAAGCAGTGGTAACCGAAAAGGGTTGGGGGAAGGGTGGAGAGAAGGCTGAGTAGGGCTGGGGTTCCTTCCTCCTCAGGGGAGCTATTTTTTGCTTTACATGCAAAGAATTGCTTTGTACAGCCAAGTTGGTCCTGATCTTGTTTACATAAAAGAAATCGAACATTTATTTTGTGCCGGGTAATTTTTTTCTTCTTTTGCCAGTCAGAGGGTCCTAGGCAAATCAATAAACAAAGACCCTGCTCTGTTTTCACTTTGTGGCTGGGGGTTTAGACGGGGTAACCCTTGAGTGACTGGATTAGCTACTTCTGTGGGTACTGAGTCTTTGGGCCTTGGTTGGGTGGGTTGTCAATGACACACTGGTCCTGCTGGGAACCTGGAACCCCACAAGACAGTGGGGGGACCTCTGGATTCTTGGGTTCTGTGACAGATGGTAAAAGTGACAGAAAGAAGAAAATTCCCTCTTTGGCCTCAGCAGAAACCAGCTGAAGCCCCGAAGTGCATGACTTGGTTACTCTAATCTTTGCCCAGTCAACAGCCAGCATTGGTGTTGGGCATTAAATCAAACCAAATGCCTTTAAAAACTATAACTCTGAAATTTGGCTCTGCAAATATGGAATTCCATAGAGAGGCTCCATGCTGAGAGGAAAAAATATTTTTTTTTTCCTAAATTTACCTGCCATGAACTTGGACTGACCCTTTGTTCTCTTGTTTTGGGACAACATGAAAAATAAAAGGAAAAAATGTATTTGTTGTAAAAGCATTCCCTTAACCAATGTTCAACTGGCTAGCTTTCCCCCTTTTAAAGTGCACAACAGTGAATTTTTATGGTGGTTCATCATCTATAAATCCTAACCATTTAATTTCTTCTTTAATTTCTGTTAGCTTTGGTTGAAGCAGCATGGTTGAGGAGGGGAGAATAAGAGCTTTGGAATTAGACCCGGACTTGGATATTCATTTCATCTCTTACTAGTAGGTTGACCTGCAAGAAGCCATACAACCTCCCTAGGCCCCATTTTTCCTCTTTGTAAAATAGGAGTGATGAGACTTAACTTAGAGATAATATTGATAAAGAGCTTAGCATACCATAGGCTCCCACTAAATGGTACTCATTATTGGTTTCATTCTTCAGACTTGGGAGTTTGTACAAGAGGACCTGTGTCGTTAACTGGTTGTGGGGACTCTTCACTCTTCCTAGTGGCCCTAGAATAGCTTTTAGTGGTATGATCAGTAACATGTCAGTCATACACAATAATGTATTTGTGTGTATGTATGTGTGTGTGTGTACAATTATATTAAACATGCCCCACAGAAAGCCTGCACTAATGAAAATAAATTAAATTAAGCAGTCTTTGCTTTTTGCCAAATATATATTGTTACCCAAACTGGACATAGCTCATTACCTTGAGTATACACATGTTTGAGCAAAGATAAAATAGTAGACACGATTTTGAATTGGTCAAGAAGCCTATGAGTCTAAGTTCAGCCACTTACTAGCTGTATGTATTTGAGTAAATTATCTAACTACTTAACCAGATGGAAAATTCTGTGGAGTGCTAATTAAAATTAATAGCTACAGTGTTCTGAACTTTTCACATATATCAAACTCTTTTAACAATTACCTAAACACAATTTCATGGGATAGGTATTATTCTCAGCCCCATTTTACAGATGGGATCCCTGAAGCTCAGAGGGATTAAGTATTTTGCCCAAGATCACACAGATGAAACCTGGTAGAGCTAAGATTTGAACACAGAGAGCTTGACTTTAGAGTCCATTATTTTAGCCACTGTATTATTCCCCCTCCAGTAGTGATGGAACGGTCTGTGGACAATAGATATGAGTGTGAGTCCCAGCTACATCCTTTCCATCTATGTGATCTGTGTGAAATTTCTACCTAGAACTCTAAGGCTGAGCTCAGATAGTGGGATCATGGCAACTTGAGTGTAATAAAATGACATGATAAAAACTATGTGAAAGGACCAAGTTAGAGTGAAGTTATGTCATGAAAGAATTAGAATATGGAAGTCATTGCCAAGGGCAAAAATCATGCAGAGTCAAGATTACCCTTGAAAATCCCTTGAATTGCTCACCATGTTCTATGTACATATCTGTGCACACAGCCTGTTACAACAATGATAAACCATGAGGTGAGGGTTCTCTACAGATTGCGCTGAGCACTCCACACATTCTGTCCCCATGACAATCCTATTTAAATTGATATTTTTCTTTCTTGCTGGCTGCATAGAAGTGAAGTCATGTTCTCAAATACAAACGATGGGGCTCAAATGAGCTGTGCAAATTTTGGATGAATTAGAGCCACTCTTCGCTGGTGGGAGCATTCTAGCATTTTCTACCCTCATAATTGCTACAAGGATCAAATAAGGTGACTTAAAATCTGCATTTGTGCATTTGTGTTCACCTTAAGTCATCATTAGATAATGTTTGGCAATATTTGCTTACACTCACAACCATCCTACCCACTGGTTTGCTTATTTGCTGCTTTGTTTTATCTGCTTCCTCTTCTGACTCTAGTTTTCCTTCTGTCCTGTAAATAAAGTATTCAACAAGATTTAGGGATGCTCCGTGAATATTCCCTCTTCTGCAACATGGTTTTCAGCTCTCACATCCTATCAAACTTACCGCTTATTCAGTTCAACGTCATACATTTATCAAGGGTTTCCTGTGCACCAGGTTCTCTGTTTTCTGCAATTCTCACTCTCAGGAAGGATCTATAATCACCTTCAGAACATTTCCACATAGAAGTCACACCATCTCTTGATCTCAGCCTGTTTAAACCTGAGCTGGGCATCTCCCTTGCCTTTTAGGAGCTGTTTCCTGACTTCCTGGTTTCTGTTGGTGGCAGCGGCTTCTCCCTGTCAGAGGAGCTTGACAGATCAGCAATCTCGCAAGAGCCCCCCCCCCCCCCCCGCCACCGCCCCCCCCCCCCCGCCGTCAGTCTCTTGCGTCCTGTGTCTCTCCAGTTTCATTAGTGTATGTGCATTTGTGAGACTAACTTTCCTTAAAAGTGCTTTGTACTGCTTCTAAGAGAAATCTAAATGCCGTCTGGCCACAGGCTAATGATGCAGTATCATCCGTCTCTCTGCTTCTACAGGATTCTACAGGAATACTTTCCATCAATCGTACAGGTGTGTTTGTTACCGTTTCCCCAGATACTCAGCATTTCTGTTCCTGAATACTCTGTCTTTATTAAGAAGATGGCAGCTCTCCACAAAATTTATCTACAGTAGTACCCTCTTATCTGTGTTTCACTTTCCATAGTTTCAGTTTCCCACCATCAACTGCGGTCCCAGAAGCAGATGATCCTCCTTCTGATGAATCATCAGACGGTCAGTAGTCACCGAACTTATGCCACGATACCTACATCATCCGCCCAGCTTCACCTCATCTCGTAGGCATTTTATCAGCTTACCTCATGGCAAGAAGGGTGAGTACGGTACTATAAGACATATTGAGAGGGAGAGAAGCAGCATTTTCACATAACCTTTATTATAGCATATTGTTATAACTGCTCTATCTTATTAGTTATTGCTGTTCATCTTGTACTGTGCCAAATTCATAAATGTAACTCATCAAAGGTCTGTATGTATAGGAAAAAGCAGTATACATAGGGCTCATCACTATCCATGGTTCAGGCACCCACTAGGGGTTTGGAACATATCCACCTCAGATGAGGGGACAATTGAAATGCAAATAGATTTGTTTTTGTAACTTCTAAAGTTTATCTGCAAGAATAGGTGCACATGAATAACAAAAACACATTTAAAAGGAAGAAATTGGAGGAGAACCTTACAGTGAAAGATAGTAAATTGTAACATAAAGTTGCATTCAAATAAACATGCAGAACCTGAAACAGAACAGATGGAATAACTAAATGGACCCCCAAAGCAAGGATATGTCTATTTTCTGTACCTGGGGAAAAAACCGAGCATTTAAAAATAATGTGAATGAAGGATTATCCAATAAATGGTGCTAGAATAATTTTTACTTAAAAAAGTAAGTTAATCCTTTACCTCTCACCATACACTGAAAGAAATCCCAGGAAGATCAAAAATCAAAAAGATAAGCATACCATAAAAGCACTAGAGGAAACCTTAGTTAAATATTCATGTAATCTGGGTATGTGGTGGGTCTTTTCAGGCATTACCCCAAGACAGAAACCATGAAAAATGTTTAGATATGGAACTACATGAATATAAAATTATGCATAAAAAGTTATCATAAACAAAATGAAAAGCAAATAGTAAAACTGAGAAAAATATTTATAACATATCAGACAAATAGGAAATTACTATCTTCAATATGTAAAGAATCATCACAAGTTTATAAGAAAAAAATAAACACTATAATAGAAATAAAGGGGCAAAGGCTATTAATAGGCAGTTCACAGTGAAAAAAATAGAAATGGCAATACAAATATGAAAATGTATTTAATATTCCTTATAATCAAAGAAGTGAAAATTTAAATAAGTTACCCCAAGGAATAAGATATTTTTTTTACTTTATAAATGTCTATATTCCTGAATAAATTTAAAGAAGGACATTCAACTAAAATAACAAGAATAAAGCATGTTACTGTGAAATCTGTGTAAATCTGTAAAGCACTTACCATCTTTTTGATGGTAAGGCAGCCTAGGATTTTTCTATCTTGTGCCTTGAGAGTGACCTATAGGAGTATATTTATTGGAAAAATTATCTGCCAATAAATACATCGTTAAGAGAAAAAAGTAGCCAATAGATCAGAATGTGTGATAAGACATTTCACATTTTGGCAAAAATATATGTAGAAATATAAAAAACCATGTAGAAGAAAATCTTAATACATATAAAATAAAATGTTGACAGGTGTTGTCTCTAGGTATTAGAAATATGGGTAGTGAAAATTTTTTAAATTTAAACATTTTTCTTACTTGTGCTTGTCTATTTCCTAATTTTTCAGCCATGAGTTTGTATTGCCCTTTAAAAAAATGTAAGTGTAACGCATGTACATAAAATATGTAACTTGTAAGCACCAGCTTGATGAGTACATTGCAAAGCGAGCACAGCATGCCTGTTGTGTGTTCCTATGGATACACCAAGAACCTCTCGCATCATCAGGTGCTGCTTAGCAGTTCCTTTCCTCAATTTATCCCTTTCCTCTTGAATGTCACTATAAGCAGCAAGGAATGACCAGGCTGCACCTTCTACACTTTGCCTGGAGATTTCCTCTGCTAACTAAATATCCAAGTTCACAGCTCACAAGTTCTACCCTCCACCCAACAGCAGAACTCCATTCAGCCAACTTTTTTCATACTTTATACATGGGTTGCTTTTTCTCTGGTTTCTAAAGACATGTCCCTCCCCAGAAGTACCTTTAATGTTTGCCTTTCGTTCGAGACTCTATTTATGATAACATACGTAGTTTTAAGAGGTTAGAGATTTCCCTTTCTTGACCTTCACTTCTCCCTGAGCTTTAGCCAGAATCACCTTTAAAGCCCATATTTCCACCATCTCTTCAAGACAACCTAGGCTTTTTCTATCTTTTGCCTCAAAACTCTTCTAGCTTACACCTATTATCCAATTACAAAGCCACTTCCGTATTTTTAGGCATTGGCTACAGCACCACCCCACTGCTTAGTACCAAAATCTGTACTTGTTTCTCTAGAGCTGCAATAACAAATTACCACAAACACGATGGTGTAAAAACAACAGGAAGGTATTCTCTCACAGATCTGGAAGACTGAAGTCTGAAATCCAGGTCCTTAGCAGGACCATGCTTCCTCTGAAGGCTCTTGGAGTGAATCCTTCCTTGCCTCTTCCAGCTTCTGGTGGCTGCAAGCATTTCCTGGCTGGTGGCGGCATCCCTTCAGTCTCTGACTCTGTCTTCACAGGAGTCTTCCCATGACCCTCTCCACTCTGTGTCTGTGTGTCTTCTCCTTTTCTGTTTCTTATAAGGACATCCATCGTGGGCTTCAGGGCCCACCCTAATCCAGGTGATTTCTCGTCAGATCCTTACCTTAATTACATCTGCAAAGACCCTTATTCCAAATAAGGTTGGGGTTCCAGGTGGGTATCTTTTGGGGGATACAATCCAGCCCGTATTACCAATATGGCTGCCATCCAGGTCAAGAAATAGAATGTCCTCATGTCCCCTGCCAGTCTCTACCCCTCTCTGATCTCCATAGATAATTATTATCCCTCCTAAGAGGAGAGGTCATTTTTAACCTATTTAAAAATTATATAAATAGAATTATACACTATGTTGTCTTTTTTTTTTTAAGTTTTTAATGTTTTATTTTTGAGAGAGAGAGAGACAGAGTGAGAGCAGGGCAGGAGCAGAGAGAGAGGGAGACACAGACTCCGAAGCAGGCTCCAGGCTCTGAGATGTTAGCACAGAGCCCGATGTGGGACTTGAACTCACGAACTGTGAAACATGACCTGAGTCAAAGTCAGACGCTCAACTGACTGAGCCACCTAGGTGCCCCCACTGTGTTGTCTTTTACATCTGGTGTCTTTTATTCAACATCGTATTTAAATACACCCATGTTGTTGCATGTAGAGTATCTTGTTAATTTTAGTTGACATATGGTATATTTCATCATGTATCATATACTTTATTCATCCATTCTACTGTTGATGGAAATTTATGTTGTTTCCAATTTGGAGTTATTATGAATAATGCTGTTTTGAAAATTCTTGTACATCTTATTTGGTGGTGCACATATGTAAGCATTTTTGAGAGGTGTATACTGAGGAGGAAAACTGTTGGATCGTAGGGTGTGTGTATGCTCAGATTTAGCAGTTACTGCCAGACAGTTTTCTAAAATGGTTGTATAAATTTGCACTTCCACTGGGATGTGCTTGACAATTCCAGTTGCTTTACATTTTCACCTTCACTTACTACTGTCAGTCTTTCTTATTTTAGCCAATCTGCTGGGTGTGCCGCAGTATCTCATTGTGGTTTTAATTTACATTTCCCTGAAGACCTGAGAGTGAGCCCTTTTTCATATGTTTATCTATTACTTTTTCTATTATAAATACAAGAGAGAAAATTGTATTGAGAAATTGCTCTCTTGTCATAAGCATTTCAGTTGAACCATCCAGGAGTGCTTCCAGTCAGGTGATACCTCAAAAGCAAGCTGGTGAGAGAAGGCTCACTTTAGTCTGAGATAAGTCACTTTTTCTTCTTTGCCAATTTGCCAATTTTCTCCTCATTTCCAGTTGGGAAAAAGTCATCTAGGCGATAATATGGGGCTTTTTTTTTTAAACCTGTTAGTGGCAAAATTCTCCTGAAAAATTCTTTTTTTAAAAAAATGTTTATTTCGGGGCACCTGGGTGGCTCAGTCGGTTGAGCGTCCGACTTCGGCTCAGGTCACAATCTTGTGGTCCGTGAGTTCAAGCCCCGTGTCGGGCTCTGTGCTGACTGCTCAGAGCCTGGAGCCTGTTTCAGATTCTGTATCTCCCTCTCTCTCTGACCCTCCCCCATCCACACTCTGTCTCAAAAATAAATAAACGTTAAAAAACGTTCTTTAAAAAAATGTTAATTTATTTATTTTGAGAGAGAAATGGCATGAGCGGGGGGAAGGGCAGAGAGCGAGGGAGAGAGAATCCCAAGCAGGCTCCATTCTGCCAGTGCAGAGCCCAACACAGGGCTCGGTTCCACAAACTGTGAGATCATGACCTGAGCAGAAATCAGGAGTCAGACGCTCAATCAACTGAGCCACCGAGGCACCTCTCTCCTGAAAAATTCTTAAAGTTCTCAAAAGTCTGCCCTTTCTCCCTGATGCCCATCCTACTTCTGCAAGAAGGGGTCTTCGATGTCGCAGAAGCCTTAAGGGAGGCATGGTTGCCTCATGTAGTCTCTGCCTATTTGGGGTTGGCTGTTCTTTACCACTGCTTATTTCCCCAGGCTCCTGGCAGCGGGGCACCTTTTCTGCATCAGACTGCAATGAATTATATCAGTGGCAAAGAATTTGCCAGTTAAAGAGGACAGGTGTGGCTCTGAATGACCTAAATCTGGAAAGACTGGTGAGAATGTTGGGTGACAGCTTGGGAACAAACAGTGATGATGGCTAATACTTACCTCATGTTGACTCTGCGGGGCACTGTGCTGAGCCCTTCACAGACCTGACCTGGGTATTCCCTACAATAGGCCAATGAAGGTAAGGATGGAAAATAAGACGCTACTTCCCAATTCCTCCCTCTCTTCTGGTTATAAAATTATACATCCTTCCCCTTGCCATGTGACTTTGCAGTATTAGTGTAGGCAGAGTGTGAGCTCCCACCCCACCGATGTTTGCTTTGGCCAAGAGACTTGCTGTGACCAATGGGATGTTAGCAGACATCAAAGGAACAGTTTATGTGACTTTGGGGCATTTGGCTTGGTTTCTTTCACTGCTGTGATCTGCATATGAAGAGCAAGCCCCAGATAGTCTCTAGCCCTTTAGCTTACGTACCAGTTTGGACTTCAGGTAAAGCAGATACGAATGCAACTGGGAGCCTGAGTCCAGCCCTGGTTGCCAGAGCACAGCCAATCTGTGGACCCATGACTGTAAAAATAAATGGGTTGCTGTATGCCATTGAAATTTGGAGAATGTTTGTTATTATTCAACAGAAACTGACTAAGAGGGCAGTACTCTTTTTCCACCCATCTCCTCAATGAGTAAATTTAGGTTTAGAGAACTTAAAACAATACCCACAAATCACACACCTAATAAGAGAAGGAGCCAGGACTGGAGCCAGGACTGTCTGCTTTCTGAGCCCCTGCCTCTTCACCGCTACAAGGTATCTCCTTTCAAACTTGCAACAGGCTGGGGCAATGGGCCAAACGCAATAGGATGGAATTTAATTGGAATGAATACAAGGCCCAACATGCCAGTTAAAACAACAACAACAAAAATAGCAGTAACTAGGATACAAGCAGAGAATGAGCAAGGTGTCTTTGACTCCAGAACTGGTGCTGTGGCTCTAAGACTTGAAGCGCATCCGGGAAGGAAATGGTGGTTCAGCACTAGGGCCATGTTGGTGGAATATGCTGTCTGGAAGAGGGAATTGACAATTCTTTCTACTCTGGCTGGTCAGAGGATACCTGGACTATTGCATACAGTTCCAGGAAACACATGTTAAGATGAATATTGACAAGCTAACTCTGCAGATGAGCGTGAACAGAAGGCTCTTGAAGGAGCTCAAGTATTTAACTTGAAGAGAAGGCTTCAGAGGCGGGCAACTACTATCTTGGAACATTGAAAGGACTAACAGGGAACAAGGAGGCCAAGTTAACATCACCTCTCACCTGGACCACTGCCATTGCCTTCAGCACCCCATTCCACTCACCATATGCGGCCACATGTGACCTTTACAAAACATGAATGTTTTGACTCTGCATGACTTTGTCATGGTCCCATCTCCTTCTCTTCTCACCACATACACTGGATGCATACACATGTACATACACACACACGCCTACATAACACAATTTCTCCAGAACACAGAGCCTGAGGCAGAACTTTGTTGGAGGTCTGGAACAAAGAGCCAGGTAGAAGAGAAGTAAGGTATGGAAAAAAGGAAGGAAATAGGAGATGATGGTGTGATTATGAGGCTAGTACAGCTCCACAAAGAGACCCAGGTAGTGGCTCAATCAGCTGGGCATCTCCAGACAAGCCATGTGGAACCAGCAGGACTCTGACATTCCATAAGAGGAAGGATAAGCAGGGTGAAAGAATTTCTTTGTTGATTCCTTCCCATCTCCTCTGGATGCAGCTCCTACAGAAGTCAGACCCCAGTCCTAAGACATGGAGTTTCCTCTGGTCCCAGAAGTGGCGGGAGAAGGCAAAGCCTCCATAGGGGCCAACTGGAAGGACTAAGCCAGCCAGGGCCATTGCTGGAGCCTATGCTGGAGCCTGACATGCATGCAGTGGGGGGCAGGGGGAGCTTAGAAAGTGGCTGGTGCTAGGGGTGAGGTGGCAGCTCCCATGGCTGTGTCATCTAAGGCTCCCCAAAAGTAAGTAGCCAGGGGTTGGGGAGAGAGTTGAGGCAGGAATATGAGTAGGTGCATATATTGCATCCAACACACACACACACACACACACACACACACACACACACACACACACCTTGAATTGTTCCCACCACTTAGCGAATAAAGACAAAATCCTTTGGATGGTCTACTGGCTCTTTCACTTGCCTTACATTGAAGTCATGTGGGCTATCTGTTGGTTCCTTGAGTGCATCATGATCCCTCCTGCCACACAGAACGAGCTGTTTTTTCTGGCATGTCCTTGGTCCCTACCCCCATTCAAGGATTAACTCCTATTTTTAAAAAAATGTTTTTTTTAACATTTATTTATGTTTTTGAAAGACAAAGAGACAGAGCACAAGTTGGGGAGAGAGAGAGAGAGAGGGAGACACAGAATCCGAAGCAGGCTCCAGGCTCCGAGCTGACAGCACAGAGCCCGCGGGATACAGGGCTCAAATCCATGAACTGTGAGATCATGACCTGAGCCAAAGTTGGACGCTTAACCGACTGAGCCACCCACGTGCCCCCAGGGTAATGCTCTAACAGAGAGCATTTCCAGCTACCTCTCCCCTGTCCTCTTCCCTACAGCCTAAGTGCCATGGAACTATCCTTTCTCCTTCCTTCAGAGTACTTATCCCATGCCCATCAGTCAAGTTTGAGTAATGTCTGTCTCCCCATCTAGACTGTAAGCTTCACGAGGACAGGGAATGTGTCTCTTGTTTCAGAATTCCCCATTGCACCCCCTTTGCCCAACACACAACACCGCAACAGGTGCTCATTAAATACAGAGATAGTTTCAATATGAAAGAGGAA
The DNA here is from genome assembly GCF_022079265.1 of Lynx rufus. Taxonomy (NCBI): domain Eukaryota; kingdom Metazoa; phylum Chordata; class Mammalia; order Carnivora; family Felidae; genus Lynx; species Lynx rufus. The sequence continues at coordinate 125,320,789 of NW_025814856.1, forward strand.
CTGCAGGCCAGTTTGTATAGTTCTTACAAAAGGGGTGTGGGCTGCCTCTCAGGCAGGTTTCATTTCTCTGCTAGTGAAAATTTTCTGAGATTGATTTATCTACCAAATCAGGGCTGGCCCAAACAACCTTTAAGAGTCAGCTCTGCGAATTTGTGCTTGAAGGCTCCACATATTCAAATCATACCCTGGAACCGAACTTATTTGGAGGTGCTCTGCCTTTCTGCTTCCTGGCGCTCTCCCTTCCCTCTTTGAATCTCTAGCCTGGAGCATTTCAGAAGCATTTTGATGCTTCCAGCTGGTGATTCAGGAGCCTTGACCTTATTGATCTTCCTTGTTGGTCTCTCTGTTTCTGGTGGTGGAATCTGTGATCTCAAGAATGGGGCTAACTTTGTAACCAGTTCTGTTTATTCTGCCTCTTTCAGCACCTAAATTTGGAGAGGGTGATGTGGTGGGAAAGCTCACAGAATATCGAATTCAGTCGGGAGGATGATGAATGGAGACAGGAAGGAAGTGAGCGGGAGGTGAGAGGGACAGAACAAGGCGACGTGTCCTTAGCTAACAAAATCTGAGAGGTATCTGCAAAAAGCAAGAATCACCAAAGGCTGGCCTGGGTAGCAGCGTATCTCTTTAAGAGTTTATTATTTTTGCAAAGTTCTAATGTTCCTCGCCTATGGTTTACCCTGGTGAATGCTTGTTAATGCAGTTTCATTGTTGCCTGGGGAAAAAGAACCCCAGTGACCCACTATAATAACCGCTTTAATGTGGGGCCTCTGCTTTGGGCCTGCGTAGTATCCTTTAACAAATGAGCAAAAGTGGCCAAAGTTATATTAGACAATGCTGCCAGAGGTTTATGATAAAATCTCCAGTCACTGCCAGGGACAGTGTGAACCCTGTCAGTCTGAGGATTAACTTTTCTGTAGTAACAACTAAGATCTTTTTTTTTTTTAAGGTCTCACTCTATGCCAAGCACTGTGCAGGGGAGTGAGGCTGGGGGTGGGGGTGGGGGAGATGCTTTCATATGCGTGATTTTAATTAGTGTTCCTAATAACTCTCTAAGGTGGATATTATTATTCCTTCTTTACCAATGAGCAAATAGAGACTCAAACTGTTTAGATGACATACCAAGGTGACACTGGTGACAAACACTGGGGCTGAGAGTCCATTCCAAACCCATCCCCTGCCCTGTACCAGGCTGCCATTAGGTAACTTGATATAAGACTGCATGTCCTAAGCCTCATTATTTGTCACCTGTTGATCAACAGGACCTACTGTTGGCTGTTTCCTACTTTACCCGAGATCATGTGAATAGAGTGAATTAGGGGTGGGAGCCATGAAACTTTCAGTTGGGTATTCTCCACCTTTCCTAGGTAATATATAGAAGGTGTTGACAAATGTTGAAATAAATTAGGAAATTGTGAACCAGTCATTTCTATGTTTGTTCAGCTGTCTCTTGTCTTAAATTCCCATTCCAGTGCTGAACCAGAAGTTCTCTTTTGTCTGACAGATTCCAACATGAACTTTAAATCCCCTAAATAATACCCACTTCACTTGTAAGGAGAAATTGAAAGTTATAATGAAATATACAAATGATCTTATTCTCACCTATCATCTTGTTACGGTACACAAACAGTTAAGATCTGGAAAATGCAGTAAGTTAAAATGTGAATATGTAGACAAAAGAGTCTTACACAATTTTTAATACTGAACAACAAATTTGGCAATTAGTTGCCTGCTGGTCAAAATAAGAAGGGAAACAACATTAGGTATATAATACTAATTTTTATAAAATATAGTTTCTCAAGGGAGACAGAAAGTTTCCTGGCACTTAAATCTGAAATAAATTCTCTAGAAGATTAAGGATGACACTGGAGTAGTGTCAATATAGTGACCATTGTCCTCATCACTCCCCTCCTCCCTGCTAAATTCAATAGTATCGTTACTGTGTCTTCAGTATTACAGAAGGGCAAAATACCAAAGCCCATCCACTGAAAAGAATTACGTGAAAGCACTAAAAAATTTCATCTATTGGTACGTATTTGTAGAGCTCCAATGAATCCAGGATTAAAAGCTAAAATTTAGAAATGAATAAAATGCATGTTTTAATCCATTTTCTATAAATGGCATTTTTTATCAATGGAGCTTCAATCAAAAGTTGGGCAAAAGACAGTGTGACGTTATATAAGGAAAATAGTGACCTCAGAATTTCTTCATGGGGTGGAGGCTTAAGAGGGACAGTCTGGTTGACAGTGTGGATGCTGGGTAGAGTAAGCAACTATTTCCAGTTTGCCCAGAACTTTCTCAGTTTCGGGGCTGAAAATCCCTCATCCCCAGATGCACCTTGGTCCCAGGCAAACCTGCATAATTGGACAGCCTCGTGCTAGGCCAGGAGTTTCAAAGCTGCTGTTACGCAGCAAGTGCTCTGCTCTTACTTGGATTGTATGTTTATTTAGAAGTGGCTTTGGGGATACTGATGGATGTGTGTGTTCTGCGTGGCCAAATCTGAATGCTTTTGCAGACTAATGATTGGGTGGTAGAATCAGATCCTTCTGTGAAAACTGAGAAACCTCAAAAAGACCAGTGACTCAACCTTGCCTCAGGGTGGGTGTAAAAAAGCTAGTGAAAACACACACAGTGGGGCTGGGGGGTTCTTCTCTGAAGTTCTTTACAAATTAGAGAGAACAGCCAAGTAGAGTGAAAAAGCCATGAGCTCTCGAGTTGGACTGACTGACCCAAGTTAAGTGACCTGGCTTTGCCACAGATTGGTTGTGGGATTTTGAGCTGTTCATTTAAGTCTCTGAGACTTAGTTTTCTCATCTGGAAAGTGGTTGCAGGGACGTTATGAAAATTAACTGAGACCATTGAAAGCCCCTGGCAGAGCGCCTAGTTCAATGTCTCTTTCCTCCCCTTCCCTTGTTCTGTCTATAATGAGGCATTCTGGGGTGCCTGAGTGGCTTGGTTAAGCTTCTGACTTAAGCTCAGGTCAGGATCTCACAGTTCATGAGTTCAAGCCCCGCATCAGGCTCTGTGCTGACAGCTCAGAACCTGGAGCCTGCTTCGAATTCTGGGTCTCCTTTCTCTCTGCCCCTTCCCTGTTTGTGCTCTCTCTCTCTCTCTCTCTCTCAAAAATAAACACTTAGGGGCGCCTGGGTGGCGCAGTCGGTTAAGCGTCCGACTTCAGCCAGGTCACGATCTCGCGGTCTGTGAGTTCGAGCCCCGCGTCAGGCTCTGGGCTGATGGCTCAGAGCCTGGAGCCTGTTTCCGATTCTGTGTCTCCTTCTCTCTCTGCCCCTCCCCCGTTCATGCTCTGTCTCTCTCTGTCCCAAAAATAAATAAACGTTGAAAAAAAAAATTAAAAAAAAAATAAATAAAATAAACACTTAAAAATTAAAAAAAAAAAAAGAAAGAATGAGGAGTTCTGCTGCACGTGGGAGAGTTGACCCCAAGTAGTAATTGCTCTTTAGATGAACCTCAGCAGTTAGGATATTCCCATGGCACCAAAACGATGAATGGACAGATGGACCTCTTAGGGGCTATTCCTATATGCAGACTTGAAAAAGAGATATTATTCGCAAAGTACTTTTTAGATATAAAATATTAGTTCAGGTTTATCTAAACATATTTGGATTCTAGTCTCTTGTTCGACAGTAAAATGTGTAGATATCGTTCCTCCTTCCCTTCCTTCTCTCTTCCTTTCTTTTTCTTTTTCAATTTTTTTCTTTTTGGCCAGAACTGCTTTTTCTCCACACTAGATATGTTTGCTTTTTTATGCTGATCACCTCTTCTGTCTCCTATGGTCTTAGATTTAGGAACTGTGGGCTCTCAGGTAAGCGATTTCCCTTCAGCAGGCTCAGACACCTCCTCTGTGAAACAAAGGATGAAAGCACGTAGTTTATAAGTCTCCTTACCGCTCTAGCATCCTGTGATATGAGGAATACTATTCTTCTCCTTATTCAGCAGATATTTATTGAGCACTTAGTAAGTCACATGTAGTAACTGAGGACGCAGCAATAAACAAAACAAGAAAAGCCTCTGCTCTTGTGGAGCTTACACATTGGTGAGAGAGACAGACAATAAACAAATGCAAATGAATATATAACATACAAGAATATATAACTGCTGGGAATTAAAGCAAAGTAGGGTAAAAGGCTAAGGAGTGAAAGTGATAGGGGGGGCAGGTGAGGTCTGATGGTGCTATCTGATGGTGCAGTGATTGGGAAAGATCTTTCCAGGAAGTTGACATAGGAGCAGAAACCAAATGATGTGAAGAACAAGCCATGAAGGTATCTGGGGAAGAGTATTCTGAGTAGAGGAAACAGTAAGTACAAAGGCCCTGGGGTTGGAACATGCATGCATTTTCAAGGAATATCACAGAGGCCAGTTGGCTCTGGATTGTGTGAAGCCAGGGGAGAGTAGGAAGAGACGAAGTCAAGCAGGCATTTTGGTGTTGGATTCTGTAAGGTAACAAGAATAACTCTCAAAAATTGGCCCAGCACAGGTGCTCATGCGAACCTTGGCAGAGGATCAAAGGCCATCTGGAGCTCTTATCTAATTTCTAGGTGCTGACTTCTCACAGTCTCTCTTTACATGGCACTGTGTCATTTAACCTCATTGGGGTCATAAGGAGGACCATCTTCAAAGACCAGCAGGCAAGTTAGGGAACCAGAGGCCCTGAAGTCTGAATGTCTGGCTTGTTACTCCCAGTACTTAGGGGGACCAGGGCTTGCCCCAAGTCCTTCCTTTTACCCACTCCTCGTCTAGACTGGTCCTCAGAGATTTGGAATATAAACAATGTATTTAGTAAGAAACGTAACACATGGTATTCTCTGTCACATTAAAAATGGAATAGTGTGATGGAAAGCAAACTTTGGGCTAAAGTAAGCCTCAATTTTGTTAATACCTACACGAAATTTCCCCTAATCTATTTGTCCCTCCCCTAAGCTGGATATCCACTGTGCCCAGCCCTCCCAGCTCATTTTTCTGTTTTATAAGAGACAAAGTATCCAGAAAATCTGACTGAGCACTTGCTATGACAGGCTGAGAACCCCCAAACCTTTGTGTTTTCCATTCTCTCTTGAGGCACAAAGGACTGTGGCTAAGGCCTCCTACATCCTGCTAAAGTGACATTATGTCCTACAGCGGGATGTGGAAAGTGAAGCCCCTATTTGTCAGAGCAACTGTGAAGGTATTAGAATATTTCTCTCCTTGGGGTCGAGTGCCTTTTTCTTATACTCCATGGATCTGGTAGAGTCTAGGACCAGCCACTCTGGTCTCACTGTCCCTACTCATTTCGTGTTCTGGGAATTCTCTGTGTTCAGGAAGAGGATGTTAATAGCATATTTTCGAGGGGCTACAAAGTTCTAGAAACACTGCCAGGTCCTGTTTACATAAATCATCTCCTTCCGTCTTCACTAGACTAAAGTGGTAGACATGATGATCTCCACTCTCCAGGTGAGGCAAGAGGCCCGATGAAGCTCCTAACATCACAGAGCTGGTGCATGAGAGGAGTTTTTCCTTTCATTGCCTCCCTGTCATTCTTCTAGCCATTATCAACCTTGACTCCTGGGAACACTGGCTTCTTGACCCAATCCATTTTGCCATTTTGCCTCCAAATGCCAGCTGGGTAGGAATGGAGGCTTTTAGGAAGATGTGGTGGGGCAGAACTGGTGTCTTAGATGATGCCATTTATTTATGTATACATGTGTATTTATTTTTAAGAGAGAGACAGACAGAGAGTGCGCACAAGTGGGAGAGGGGCAGAGAGGGAGGAGACAGAGGATCCAAAGTTGGCTCTGTGCTGACAGCAGAGAGCCCAATGCGGGGCTCGAACTCACAACTGCAAGATCATGACCTGAGTCGAAGTCAGACACTTAACCGACTGAGCCACCTGGGTGCCCCTAGATGATGGTTTTCAAATAAAGATAAGCCAAGTGTGGCGCCTCCCCTGACCTGGACATTCCCAGCCCAAGCAGAGAGAGAGATGTGTAGCCCTCAGTCAGGGAAGGGCCACCAAGCAGTGCTTTCTGCTTTCTCACCTTGCAAGCCAGCTCCAGGAGTTGCAGGAGCCATACCAGGGACATTTGTGTCCTTTGCTTCCCTTAGCCTCACTAAACCCCCCAGCAGTTGTTCTCCATACAGAGCAGTGGGAGGCTGAGACAGTTATGTGGTTGCTCTGGCTCAAACAGCGGGGGAGGTGGTTTTTGATGTTGGTTTCCAAGCACCCAGATGTTTCAAAAGCCAACACGTCCTCCTGTTAGATTTCACCTGTATGGGAACTTGTCTGGTGAAGTATGAGTTAAGCGAGCCCTGCTGTTTTGGAGATCAGGTCCGCCGAATTGTTCTCTCTGGGCTCTTGGGCCCATTACTTTGTGTTGCAACACGAATTTCCCCCGCAGCTGCCTGCAGAGAGCTCAGCTGGTGTCATCGCTGCGCTCCTGGCTCCTCAGCATTCACTGACACACAGGGAAACTGGATCCGTGTTGGACACAAATGTTACTCAGTTATGTACTTTGTCTCTCTGTAATCCCTCTGGTATTGACACATAGAACTTGGGGACACGGGCGGCGGTGACAGCTCCCTCAGACAGCATGCATTAGCATCGGCATTACTGTCCTTGGCCCTGACACCCTGGGCGCTAGCAAGAGGATTAAGGGATTAGTGTGTGTATGTTACGACGTCTTTTTATTCCTTGTGACTTTTCAGTTTTGCTCACTTCATAGAGAGGTAAAAGGGGGCTCTGATGGGTAGCATATGTCTCAGACATTTGGGCAGTGTTGAAACATTATCAAATTTCTCCATGCACAGAGCAAATTATCTTGCCTTTGCAGCGAATATTGGTTTAAAAGGGGCTTCGGGGTATTTTGTATATATTTAGAAAATAAAGATCTGTTCGAATCTCTAGCTTATTATATTTGATGGCTTGGTGTATGTAGGTTAGATAATCTTTAATGGACTTTGTTCCCTGGACATTTAGTAGAAGGTAGATAGATCTCAGAGGATTATGCCCCTGAAATGAGATTAATATGATAGTTAGATATAGCTTTTTTTTTTGCATTTATTTTGGATTTGACCAAATTCTCTGAAATATTAATCCACAAGAAATAGCCCAAAGGAATGTCAATCATATATCTCAACATCATTTCTATGTGTGATAGCATTTTATGCATTTATAGGGTAGAAAAGTTTAGTATAGTAATAATAAATTAGGGCCTTTGGTCTTTATCATTGAGTGTGATTCTTAGATTGTAAAATGCTGACCTCTTATATCCTATACATTAAAACCTTGGATTGTGAGTAACTTATTCTGTGAGGGTTCTGCAAGACGAGGAAACATTTCTAATAAATTTTAAACTGACAGATGAGTAATGTCTTGCAATACGAGTAGTATGTGACACCGAATGTCACATGATCACAACTGAGCCGGTGGTTCTTGAAATTCGCTTTGATATACAAGTGCTCTGGATACCAAGCATGTTTCTGGAATGAATTATGCTCTCAAACCAAGGTTTTACTGTATTTTAATGTCTCTCCATTTATTCATTCATTCAACAAACTTTTTATTGAGCACCTACTTTGTGGAAGTGGCAGAAATCTAGAACAGTCTAAAATATAGTCTTTGCTCCCCAAAAGCCCACTGACCGTAGAGCATAGTTATAGTTTATAACTAAGTGCCAAATGAGCTATGGCAATAGTAAGCAGAGTTTATTTGTTGTAGGGATGAGTCAGTAGTGATGGAGAAGGTAGACAAGACTTTATAGAGGAAAGGAAATTAAGATGGCCCCTGGAGAAGGAAAGGTATGCAGCAGAGAAGGGGGTGGCTCTTGGTGGGTTATGGGAGGCAATTAGTAATTCATATTTGGGGCTCAGGGTAAGGTTGGAAAGGGAGATGAGAGCAGATTGTGTCAGATGTTGAATTGTCACATCTGAGGGATTTGGGTTTTATCTGGTGGGAAGAGAGAGACTTTAAAGGTGTTTTCGAAGAGATGTGAATGAAATGCTGGTTTACAAAGACATTCAGTCGGTGTTCACAGGACAGATAGGCAGGTAGGATGAGACAGGTGGCATGGAAACTAGATAGGAGACCACTGCCACAATCCAGGGGTGCAGCAAAGAGGCCCTGAACACAAGCTATCACCGAAGGAGAGAAGGGGGAGGTTGTACGGGAGGGGAAGTAACTATGCTGAGTTGTCAGGGGTAGGAGTAAGAGCCAACCTTTCTGGACTGCTTGCCGTGTGCCTGCCAAACTGCTAAGTATTCTGCATGCATTTCATCTTTACAGAAACTCTGTGAAGTGGGAACTGTCACCAGTCCCATTTTCAGATGAGGAAACTGAAACTCAGAGGGGTCAAGTAACTTGGTCAATGTCACATTGTAGGAAGTGGAAGAACTAGGATCTGAACTTACGCTCCTAACTCCTAACAGTGTGCGCCTGATATTGGAGGAGATTGGAGAAGGGGAGGAAAAAGGGGAAGAAACTTCTAAAAAGTATCGGATATGTAACATTTCAAAAGGGTTATTAAGTTATTATTATTTTCTTGGCCTGGAAAAAATAGCCTGAAATAGAAATGAATAAATTACATTTTCATATAGAAAAAAAGACTCTATGGAGTGAAAGCAAAGTTCATCCAAAATGTCCTGTCTTAAAATAGATGCAAAATTCAGAAATGCAATGCATGATGTTTATCTTAATCTCTTTATTTATATGTTCTCATACACAGAGTACTGTATAGCGTGAGTCTGCCTACGTGTACATGTGTGTAAATGTCACAGAGGGACGCAAACGAATTGAAACTGGATGCAAGCTTGAAGTGAAAAACGACTGTAGTTTTGACTTTTAAAAAATTATCTGTTTATTTCCCTTTCTCTGCCGATAACTCCTGGTTGAAATGCTGAAATCTTATAAATACGGCACAGTTAACTTGCAAAATGAGCTTAGTGTTCTCAGAGCAGTGCAAGTTGAACAACACATAATTTGGCACAATTTGGTGGGCCGGAGTTTAAGACAAATACAAGACTGAGAGAGCATAGAGGCTTTATTATTTCTAAGTAAGTTCATGTAGTGTACATGGGTTGAACTGATCAGAAACCCCCACGTGGCCCTTTGCCACATCCAAGGCATTCAGTCTTTATGCTTTCATAAGCCGTATTCACAGCACAACATTTCTCCTTCCCAAATAGGAATGTTGTTGTTTCAAATTACCATCTGTGCTTTCGGCAGAATAGTGAATGCCATCCCCCCACCGACCCCCACCCTGCCAGCCCTGTTGGTATCACAGAAAGGTTGGAAGGGCAGTGCGAGCAAGGCAGGGTGCATGGAATCACACAGCTCTAGTGTTCTGTAGTATTAGGAAAGGACTGGTGGAGGGAAGTGTTACCTAGAGCTAGTAAATGGGGGCCTCACTGTCCAATCAGAGTGCTTGAATGACCAATTGGAGTACAATTGGAGTATATTTAGAAACGAAAGAAAAGGGCCTTCCTGTAGAATTGCTTGAATTCTTGAGAAAAAGGAAGAGAAAGAAAACTAAGCTTTGTCAAGTATCTTTGTGCCACGCACCCATGTTGTATAACTTGGGTGGCCATATACCATATCCCTGATTTTGCTTATTGGTTCTAGCATAAGTAATAATGGAACTCCCTTTACTTTCAGAAGTATCCTGGTTTGGACAATAAATTACATGGTCACCCTATGCATAATCTGAGTAAGAGCTCTCTAGGGAAAATTTCATTATTTCCATTGTTCACATCTGGAAACTTTGTCTCTGACCACTAGTTCAACACACACAACTCAACAAAACACAAAAAGGATCCGACAACATAGATTATTTCTGCTTCATCATGATACCTCTCAAAGACTTTTATCTATGTCGAAACAATGGTACTCATCTAATAATAGGGCAAATTAGTTTATTATCAAAGCTGTTTGAAAGAGGAGCATATTCTTTCAGTTGTTTTCCAGTGGTGAGGAGTTGGATTTATCCCATACTTCCATATGCTCTCTCTCACCTTGTCTTCTTGTGACTAGGGGTAAAGTTTGGGAAATAGATAAGAAATTGATTATCATAGTTTAGGATGTAATATGGGCTCATGAACTACAAGAAAGGTAACAGATCTGTACAGGAATTAGACCCAGAACTGCTTCTCTCTACCATGAAATAAGTGGGTGACCCAACCCAGGGATGAGAAACAAGGAAGCTAGTATTTATAGTACCATGTTTGTATATCATTTTGTGTGAATAAGTAATAAAGTATTCTCATTCGGTGGGTGTTTGATAGATCTTAGCCAGTCACAGGCACCTAAGAGATTCTTTCAGGCCTTTTGGGTATAAGCTTTCACTCTAGAAAAATAGCACAGAGAATAAAGAGCTCTATGAAGGGAGTCTGGAAACCCTGATTCCTCCTCCATATCTGTTATTAGCCATGGGACCTTGTGCAAGTCAAATCCCTTTCTGGGATTCTGTTTCCTAAAGCAAAGAGAAGTGAAGCGAAGTGAAGGAAAGGAAAGGAAAGGAAAGGAAAGGAAAGGAAAGGAAAGGAAAGGAAAGGAAAGGAAAGGAAAAGAAAAATGAAAAGAAGAAAGAAAGAAAAAGAAAATGAGGATATTAGGTTATAAGGAGTCCTGCCTTTGGGTAGGTCCTGCCTATTGCTAGTTTTTACGAATAAAGTTTTATTAGAACATAGCCATACCCATTTGTTTACATATTGTCTGAGCCAGTTTTCTAGCTACAGGAGCAGAGGTGAGTAGTTGCAAAAGACTGTATAACCTGTTAAGCATAAAATATTTACTGTCTGGCCCTTTGCAGAAAAAGCTTGCTGATGCCTGGTGTAAATGACCTCCGAGGACATCTTTACTTTTTAAAGTAAAGTCTCTAACCCCAGGAAAGAGGAGAAAGAGAATGAGAAAGGGAGGAAGGAGAAGTTAGAGGTATAGGTCTGAGTCAATGAACAAGAAAGCAACTTATGAACAATCCACAAGCCAATTGTCCTAACAGTGACAGATTGCAATGCCCCCTGCTGGCCAGGAGGACCTTTTGCATATAATGTACACTCAAGGACCACAGGAATCAGACTGGTGGACTCCTTTTCAATATGTTGGTCACAGGCGGTCAGCAGAAAAGTTTCCGTTTGCTCCCAAGTCCTTTGAATTCATAAAACACATGCTTTAATTGGAGAAACAAGGGGAATTTGGGTCTTTAAACTAGGGTGTAAAGCTCCTTTAGAGAGAAGTAAAACCAAGAGAGGACAGGAAAAGCATGCTTGAAAATAACTTGATCATGGTATATGAAGCCAAAGGTAATAAACAGTGCTGGATGGGCTCTGGTGGCCTCAGACAGTAGGTGAGGATGGTTATTGTTGTGATTGCATTAAATCATGCTAATCCTAATGCCAAAAGCCACTTTGAATGATGAAGTTAAGTCACTTGCAGTGGTGACCAAGAGGCTCTCCATTGCTGTTCCAGCTGGGCAGGGCTGCTGTCAACCCTCTCCGGCAAGCTCTGCATCCTGTCTTAGCGGCCCAACTCAGTGTTCAGAGGAGACTTGCAGAATTGGCAGATTTCAGTTTGGTTTGGAGTTTTGTTGTGTGTTTCTTGGCAGGAGGGGACCATCCTCCATCCATGGAGCGCCCCGGATTAATGGCTAAAGTAACACCTACTGGCGGGATCAACCCAGGATGGGGGCAGCCTTTCAGCTGTTGACTCATGACTCCTCTTGACTCACAGACTCACTCCATTTTGTTGGCTGTTTATGGCTCCTGCCCTAGAGTTCAAATTGATTGTTTCGTGATGTGGAAAACATACAAAAAAAGTACATGTGACTTCCTCTCCAGAGTGAGGCATGTGCTCCTTGGTGGGCAAAACTTGGGGGAGTCAAGGGGAAGTTGTTTTGCACTATGGTGAATCCGAAGGCAAAAAGTATATTAGCTTTGACCCACAAAATCTTGACTTGATTGCTTTCGTGTTAAGTTTCCTTGAACTTCTGCTCACAATCTTGGAAGATGGTTGAGATAAAGTCCTAAGAACCCAAATCCAAATAGAGGCTTGGGTCTTTCCTTTTAACCTCAGTGAATTGACATGGAAGTTGCCATAATCTTGGTGCGTTTTCTTCTCCTCCATGGTAAATCCTTTCAGGAACAAGGTAGGATACACAAATCTATGGCTGTATGTTTCTGTGCTTACTTTTTTTTTTTTCTTGGCCTTTCTCTGAACCCAAGTTGTGCCAAAATGTGCTATTTTTTTATGCTTTGTAGCAGGGTGGAGATATTTATTTTCTCAATCTTTCTCTCTTGGGATTCTAAAGAAAATCAACATGTTTCCAGTAAAGTTTTAAAATGGGTTAATTTAACTTAGAGTATGGCAATTATACTCTACTACATATAAAACATTTATTTATATCATGGGTAGACATTGAGTAATGCAAATTTTCTTCATTTTTGAAGGGATATAATACACAAAACAAAGGAATGGTGAAGCATCTGTTGAATCGCCTTAGTCTCCCCATTAAAGTGATGCTAATACATAGAAAAACTAGGAATGAAAAATGAACTGAATTTCAGGAAAACTAAACAATAAGTTCCTATGCAAAAGGGCATGTAAAAAGGACCTGCTGGGCATATGACTCATTGTGTGTGGGTGTGTGTGTATGTGCACACATGAGCTTGTGCAGTGGCATGAGAAGCAGGGGAAATCTGACTGAGGGCACCAGTACTGGCACAAGGAAAGAGGATTCTGGGATTCCAGGTATTAGATGGGAATGGATACCATGTCTGCCAGAGTGGGCCATGCCTGCTCTCTTATGTAAGAGAGCATCACCTCCGATTTTCCAGGCACCAAATCTGACCTGGTCTGCATGTCCCCCTAAGAAAAGAGACCAAAGTTTGGAACACACAGGGGAATAAAATGGACTAGCATGATAGATCTCTGAGAAAAGGAAGGCAATGGGATCCAGCTCAAAAGCCATCCCCATCCCACCACCTCTTACCTCTTGGCCAAGAATGGCTGACACTGGAATATGCTCTAGATTCCCAAATAAAGCCTTACCTGATGAGTTGCTTGATTGCCCTTGTCTGGGGGAAAATTCTTTTTTCTGAAGCAACTTATTTCAACTGAAATTTTCCTTTTATGGGTCACCTGAAAGCCAGGATTTCAAAGATGTCAAAACCACCTGCTAAAGTTAATTATTTTCCAAGTGACATAGACCTCAAAGAAAGAGATTTGTTTTCATCTCACCATCTCACCCTCCGTGAGTGGCAGCCATATATGGACTATGGGAACTTATGCAAAGTTGCCATTCTGGGAGGAAAGTCTAACTGAAGTGGTGACCTTGTCATTGGAATTCATTTCAAAATTGACACTCCAGGGGAACTTTCCATATGTCCCACCTCCCAGGCACAGTGCACACTTCTAAAATCTCCAAAGACATTATTTATAACAGTGTCTGACAAATGGTGGCATTGCACCAAAATGTGTAGCTGTGGGGTTTCCTCTTATTGGCTGTATTTGTAATGCTGAGCTTCCCAGGCACGTGGAAAAGTCTTACTTATGACATGAGCCAAGAAATTTCATCAAGCTGGTACAGCCTAAAGGAACTGAGAATTGAGGACCTTGTTTACACAAGCAGATGGTCAATACATGTTTATTCAATCAAATATTTTTGCTTTTAAGTAGAAGTTGAGGAACTTATGGGGAGGTATTATTTTAAGAGAAAGTGATTGGCAGATGGATCCACTCTCTTTAATTGGATTGTTTAATTTTGAGCAGTACGTTATGAAGTTGATGTTTTTTTTAAAAAGATAGCACCCGACATTAGTGAGGGGTTTGGAAATGTTCATACTTCTAAATTGCCGGTAAGAGTGTAGATTGTTATGGGTTTTTGGATTAAAGTATTTATACACTGCCACTCAGCAATGCGTCTTTTAATAATTTATCTTAGGGACATAATTAGTACTATACATAGAGGTATATATACAAGGATTTTCATCACACTATTTATTTATTTATTTATTTATTTATTTATTTATTTTTATATGAAGTTTATTGACAAATTGGTTTCCATACAACACCCAGTGCTCATCCCAAAAGGTGCCCTCCTCAATACCCATCACCCACCCTCCCCTCCCTCCCACCCCCCATCAACCCTCAGTTTGTTCTCAGTTTTTTTTTTTTTTTTTTTTTTTTTATGAAGTTTATTGACAAATTGGTTTCCATACAACACCCAGTGCTCATCCCAAAAGGTGCCCTCCTCACTACCCATCACCCACCCGCCCCTCCCTCCCACCCCCCATCAACCCTCAGTTTGTTCTCAGTTTTTAACAGTCTCTTATGCTTTGGCTCTCTCCCACTCTAACGTCTTTTTTTTTTTTTTTTTTTTTTTCTCCCTTCCCCTCCCCCATGGGTTCCTGTTGAGTTTCTCAGGATCCACATAAGAGTGAAACCATATGGTATCTGTCTTTCTCTGTATGGCTTATTTCACTTAGCATCACACTCTCCAGTTCCATCCACGTTGCTACAAAAGGCCATATTTCATTTTTTCTCATTGCCACGTAGTATTCCATTGTGTATATAAACCACAATTTCTTTATCCATTCATCAGTTGATGGACATTTAGGCTCTTTCCATAATTTGGCTATTGTTGAGAGTGCTGCTATGAACATTGGGGTACAAGTGCCCCTATGCATCAGTACTCCTGTATCCCTTGGGTAGATTCCTAGCAGTGCTATTGCTGGGTCATAGGGTAGGTCTATTTTTAATTTTCTGAGGAACCTCCACACTGCTTTCCAGAGCGGCTGCACCAATTTGCATTCCCACCAACAGTGCAAGAGGGTTCCCGTTTCTCCACATCCTCTCCAGCATCTATAGTCTCCTGATTTGTTCATTTTGGCCACTCTGACTGGCGTGAGGTGATACCTGAGTGTGGTTTTGATTTGTATTTCCCTGATAAGGAGCGACGCTGAACATCTTTTCATGTGCCTGTTGGCCATCTGGATGTCTTCTTTAGAGAAGTGTCTATTCATGTTTTCTGCCCATTTCTTCACTGGGTTATTTGTTTTTCGGGTGTGGAGTTTGGTGAGCTCTTTATAGATTTTAGATACTAGACCTTTGTCCGATATGTCATTTGCAAATATCTTTTCCCATTCCGTTGGTTGCCTTTTAGTTTTGTTGGTTGTTTCCTTTGCTGTGCAGAAGCTTTTTATCTTCATAAGGTCCCAGTAATTCACTTTTGCTTTTAATTCCCTTGCCTTTGGGGATGTGTCGAGTAAGAGATTGCTATGGCTGAGGTCAGAGAGGTCTTTTCCTGCTTTCTCCTCTAAGGTTCTGATGGTTTCCTGTCTCACATTTAGGTCCTTTATCCATTTTGAGTTTATTTTTGTAAATGGTGTCATCACACTATTTAAAAAAAATTTTTTTTAATGTTTATTTATTTTTGAGAGAGAGAGTGAGACAGAGTGTGAGCAGGGGAGGACCAGAGAGGGAGACACAGAATCGGAAGCAGCCTCCAGGCTCTGAGCAGTCAGCACAGAGCCCGACGTGGGGCTCGAACTCATGGACCGGAAGATCATGACCTGAGCTGAAGTCGGACGCCCAACCGACTGAGCCACCCAGGCGCCCCTCATCACGCTATTCTTAAAAAATGTTTATTTGATTATTTACGTATTTGTTTATTTATTTAGAGAGAGGCAGAGACAGAGGGAGAGAGAGAGAATCTATGCACTGTCAGGACAGAGCCCGATGTGGGGGCTCCATCTCAGGAACCACAAGATCATGACCTGAGCTGAAATCAAGAAAATGGCACTTAACCAGCTGAGCCACCAAGGTGCCCCTACATCACACCATTTTAATGAAAAGTTTGCAAATAATAAAATTCCCAGTAAAAGAGGGTAGTTAAATAAAGTTTGACATACATATTCTGAAGACACAAACATCATTTTGAAAGACTTCTTAGAGATGGAAAAAGGAATATTCTCCCAATATAATGTTAAGTGGAAAAAAGCAGGGAATGAAATGAATTAATTAAATAACTTTGGTAAATAATATACGTATAAGAAAAATACCAGAAGTACATAATCAGTAATATGTTTTGGTTTATATCTGGCTGGTGGGATTATGGTAGGGCTTTTTTTTCCCTCTACTTTTCCATATTCACCACAGGAAACATGTTATCCACAAGAAATATGCCTTACTCTTATAATTTAAAAGTTTATAATTGTGGGGGGTTTTTTGGAAGAATTGAGCAGTTCATTAAAGAGTGTGACAAGAGTGACATTATTCAATTTAACTACACCCCAATTTATCCATAAAAGATTTGAGGCTAATTACAAGAAATGCGTATGTTAAAATGATTAAACACAATTAAAAAATCGGGATTGAGGGACACTTGGGTGGCTGAGTTGGTTAAGCATCTGATTCTTGATATCAGCTCAGGTCTTGATCTCAGGGTAGTGAGTTGGGCTCCACGCTGTGTGTGAAGCCTACTTAAAAAGAAAAAAAAAAGCAGGATCGAGGAAGAAATGAATATGAATACAGTGTCAAGACTAAAGATAAAAATAGAACTCACATCTACAGGCCATACTGTCCCACTTAATTGCATTAGCCAAGCTAGAGATTGGATGATATTTCCTAGTGGCTGAAGCAAAGCCCCTCGGTGGCATAACAGGCAAAGTTCTGGAGCCCTCACCTGAGAGACATTAACGTGGGACTTTAACTGATAGACATCAAGAGATAAGGCAGGGGCACCTGGGTGGCTCAGTCGGTTAAGCGTCCGACTTCGGCTCAGGTCATGATCTCGCGGTCCGTGAGTTCGAGCCCCGCGTCGGGCTCTGTGCTGACAGCTCAGAGCCTGGAGCCTGCTTCTGATTCTGTGTCTCCCTCTCTCTCTGACCCTCCCCCGTTCATGCTCTGTCTCTCTGTGTCTCAAAAATAAACAAATATTTAAAAAAAAAAAAAAGAGATAAGGCAAACATATATCCTGGCAATATCTCCAACTGCAGGAACTGCCATATGACTGTTTTTATAGCATCCTCAATGAATGTCAGTGGAGGAACTAAAAATGTGACTCAGTTGAGCAATTATACGGGATCTGTCTTAGTTTTGGTTCTGCTTAAAGCAGAACGCACCACGGACTTGGGTGAAGGTAGTTTATTTGGGAAGTGATCTCAGGAAGCAGGAGTATGAAGCAGGGAAAACCCATATAGAGTCGGGTGTTTTTTGGTGTGTGTGACTAGCTTTATTGAGATATAATTGGAACATATAAAGAGAAGCTTCTTTCTCTTACATTCTTAAGTGAATACCATAGAATTCACCCACTTAAAGCATACAATGAAATGGTTTTTAGTACATTAAAGAGTGTAATCTCAGAGGTTTCATCATGCTGGGATCTCTGAGGAACTAGATAGAAAACTCTTCAGAATTGACCCCCAAAGGATAGGAGCCTGGGGCATCGTCTTCCTCTGGTTGAGCGAAGCCTGTGTGTTGCTAACTCTCCTGCCCTCTGGCCATGCCTGGGGACTACACCGTCCGTCACTTCTCTGCTCCTTTCCTCCTTTAAGACACTTTTCTACTCTAAATATAATTAGCTCTGTTTGTGACTTTTTAATCACTGTTAATACCTTTATTTAAGCTCTTTCCATATTGAATTGTAATTTTCTGTTTATTTATATATCTCTCTACTATTAGAGGATGAGCACTTCAGGGACAGGGACTGATTCATTTCTGTCACTTTGGCACCTAGCCCAGTCCTGACACACAGGTTCTTTGGAAATATTTATTGAATTGATGAATAATTAATTGCTTTACAGGACAATGTAAACAAATCAACAGTTCAATTCTGAAATTTTTATTGGTGTCTGCCATGTGGCATCTACTGGGCCAGATGCCAGGGATGCAAACATGAATAAATCAGTGTTTCTTGCCATAAAGTTGCCAGCATCTAGAAGAGGAGATTGAAACATGAAAAAGAATGACAACACAGAGCAGTAAACAATATCAAAGAGGTGTTAAGTTGAACCATATGGAATGGTCATCTTTATAGGTCAGAAAAAAATGAATATGGGCCATGCCATGTGTTTAAACCTATTAAATATGATACTGCCAGAACAGAAGGTAGAATGATTAATGAACTTGACATGGTCTTGACCTGCGAGGGCTTTAATTCTAAGGCTTGGGAAAATGGAAAAGGCACTTGAATCCTTAGAAGACAGAGGATACTTTGAGAAGATAAACTCAAGAACAGATTACATTGTGAACAAGCAGGGTGGTTGGTACATCAGTAGAGGTGGGGAGTAAACAAGGATGAGGTTTGAGGCTGCCCACTTCTGAAAAAAGCATTTTCCTTTTCAGCGTCTTACTTCCCTAAGCTAGTTATCAAAATAAACTGTAAAAAGTTCTCCTGTGAAATTCTGGATCACACAATTTGTAGTGTTACCTATTAAGCAAAACATATGCCAAGTATATTAGTTATTTCTTGTTATGGAATGAGTCACCCATAATGACATTTATTGTCTCATGTTTCTGTGAGTCTAGAGTCCAGGCACAGCTTAGCTGGGTCCTCAAGCTCTCAG
This sequence comes from Lynx rufus, assembly GCF_022079265.1. Taxonomy (NCBI): domain Eukaryota; kingdom Metazoa; phylum Chordata; class Mammalia; order Carnivora; family Felidae; genus Lynx; species Lynx rufus. Next base: position 125,339,335 of record NW_025814856.1, read on the forward strand.
TCGCTCGTAAGGCTGCAGTCAAGATGTTGGCCAGGGCTGCATTCCTCTCAAGGTTTGACTGGAGCAGGACCCACTTCCAAGCTCACTTATGTGGCCGTCGGAGTGAGGGCCTCAGTTCCTTGATGGATTTTGGAAGAAAGGCACCCCTACTCCTAGCCAAATGGTGTCTCTATAGGGCTGTGCACATCATGAAAACTGAATTCTACCGGAGCAACAAGTAAGAAAGCAAAACAGGACAGATAAGATGGAAGTCGCTGTCTTTTATAACCTAATTCTGGGAGTAACTTTTGTAGTATTCCATTTGTTAGATTTTGAAGTCACCAGTCCAGCCACATTCATGTGGAAGGAATTACACAAGGACACGAATACCACAAAGAGGGATCTGTGGAAGCCATTTCAAAAGATGTCTAGTATACATCAAGGAATTTTCAGAATCTACCAAGGACTTTTGTTCCCTGGTCAGAATTTCCTGCTCCCTGGGTGTTGTTCATCTCTTGCTAGTCTTCAAGAGAATGTTCTGGCTACCAGGGAAGAGGACGAAAGGCTTGCATCCAGGGGAACAACAATCATTGCGTAAGACTCAGTCATGTAGTTAGAATCATATCATGACATAGGGGAAAGAAATTCCAAGAAAAGTTGATGTTCCCTCCTTCCCAACCCATTTACAGGTGAGGAAACCAAAAGACCTGATTGATCTGAGCCAACACATTAAATCTGCACGAGACCACAGTGTGTTAGGATAAAGCTCAGGCTGTGTAAAATGAGTTGCGGTGACCACCATTGAGTTATGGTGCTCAAGGGGTCTCAGAGTCTGACCACTCCTGAGAGCATGTGCTTACTTCTGGGCACTAGGTTTTAAAAAGGGACATTGACATCCTGGAGATTACGTAAAGAGGACGAACTAGGATTTGGATAATCTAAAGAGAAGGAGTGGGAAGCACTGGCACTTCTTACCTGTGAAAGAGAAGACCACACACACACACACACACACACACACACACACACACACAGCACCAACCATGAAAGTCACCTTTAAGAAGTACAGTAGTGAGCGAACTATCTCCGCATAGCTCCAGGGGATAGTGTGCAGGAGCTGTCAGGGGGCTGATTTCAAGACCTCTCTCTCACTGTAGGTGGTTAAGCTGAGGCTGGGCTATGCTCAGTGATGGTGGCACTCTTTTGGTTAAGTGACCGAAACCTAACTCAAGCAAGCTTGGGCAGAAACTGGTTCTCATAATCTAATGGAAGGAGAGCAGAGATAGGAAATGGGCTCAGGATTCTCCACTGTTCTCTAACTGTATGCACACCAACTTTTCCATGAGGTGGGACCCAGGAATGTCAGCAGATATGGACTCAGGTTTTTATAGCTTCATGATCACATAGGAAAGTTCTCTCCTAGCTCCTACTCAAAATCCAAAATCAACGGAATGCCTGCCATGTACTGGGTACTGGTCAAGACATCGAGGATGCAGCAGTGAGCAAAACAAGCATCCACGTCCACCTGAGGGTGACATTCTAGAGGAATTGGCCTGGGGCAGTCTAGGTGCCCACCTTTTGACCGCTCCAGGCCATCACACACACACTGCTGCCCAGGGAACTTCTGACCATAGGCCTGCCTGCCCTCACTCAACAATTCGCATGGCTTCTCTTTCTTACAGTATCTGGTTCAAGATCCTCAGTATGGTCACCAGGGCCCTGTATGATGGGCTCCAACTTACCTCTCTGCTTTCTCCATCGTGCAGTCTGCTAAAAAAAGAAATGAGGGGCACCTGGGCGGCTCAGTCAGTTGAGTGTCTGACTTTGGCTAAGGTCATGATATTGCAGTTTGTGAGTTCAAGTCTCACATCAGGCTCACTGCTGTCAGCCTGTCAGTGCAGAACCCACTTGTATCCTCTGAACCTCTCTCTCTCTCTCTCTCTCTCTGCCCCTCCTCTGCTCATGCTCTCTCTCTCTCTCAAAAAATAAATAAAATATTAAAAAACAGAAAAAAAAACAAAACAAAAAACCCCAAAACAACCATCATTTTAAAAATTTAGAAAACAATGAAAAAGGGCTCTTGTAGTTTCCCAGATGTTCTCTGTGCTTTTGTTCTCCATGTGTTGTCAAAATGTGTTTTTAGACTGGACTGACACATTTCCATCCCTCTCTGAATATTCAACTTTCTTTTAAGGTGTATCTCAAATACTTACCAATTACTTATTAAGCCTTCTCCATTGTCTCCCCAACTTCTGGCTATCTACTTTCTCTCTCACAGTAGTTTATTTCTTCACTAAGCTCTAACTCATCTTTATATCCTCTGTGGTATGTAGGCCAGGCTCAAAGTTTCTACCTTTGTTCATGCTGTTTCCTTAGAAGCATCATCCTTTCCCTTTTATTTCTGCTTGTGGAATGAAAACTTTCTTTCACCTGCCAGATATTCTCTGATCCTCCTCACCTCCTCACCACGTAATGCTCCATTTATACTTCTCTGTATTTGAGCACATCCTCCTTTGTCACCAAATGTTCTGAGAAGGCAACTCAATCTCCCATTCAATTATAAGCTATTTAAGGGAAGGAGCCTCATCTTTTCATTTTTCCCAATCTCCAAAATGTGAAGTTCTGTTCTCTGTTTGTGGCTCTCATTCAATATAATGTTTATTGGTTTGAATTTAATTGAGTTGAATATAAATCCCTGGAACGCTGTACTTTTTGTGGGCCATGTGTCCATTGTGAGTGCTCAGAGAATGTTGAATCACACTAAAACAATATGGATAATTTTGTTAGTGAAGTGTATTTTCACATGAACAAAACTGACATGTAACAGGCCTTGTAATATGTTTTCCTTATTATAATGTTGTTGCCGAAAGTCTTGCTTGTTAATGCAACAGGAAAGTTCAATATGGCAAAGCACCAGTGTTGTCTTTTTGAGGGATAACTAAGGAGCTGAGGAAAGTATGAAACTAATAATGTCTTTGATCCTGTGAATAGGTTCTCTCTCTTTACTCTCTCAGTCAAGCAAGATGGCCTATAACAACAGGTTCTTAAATTGATCAAGCTTTTGGGATGGCCTTGAGCTAAAGTGGTGAGCATTTCATTCATGCTGCTAATGTTTATTGAACTCCCACTCAGTGCCACTCACTGCTCAAATGCTGGAGATGCACTGATGTTACGGGTTAAATTGCGTCCCCAACTATAGGTTGGAATGTTAACCCCAAGTACCTCAGAATGTGACATCATTTGGCGATACAGTTGTTATAGAGGTAATCAACTCAAGGCGAGGTCATTATGGTGGTCTCCATTCCAGTGTGAACTATCTCTTTATAAAAATGGGAAATTTAGACACAGAGATACGTATAGAGGGAAGATGGTGTGAAGGGACAGTTAGAATATCGTGTGAACATGGAGACAGCCATCTATGAGCCAGGGAGAGAGACCTGGAACACATCTTTCCCTCACAGCCCTCAGAAGGAACCAGTCTTGCAAATGAACACCTTGATTTCAGACTTTTAGGCCCCAGAACTGTGAGCTAACATATTTCTGTTGTTTAAGCCACTCAACTTATGTGAATTTGTTACAGCCACACTAGCAAACTAATATAAGTGGTGAATGAAATGGATAGGTTTCCTGTAGCCACAGAGCTTACAGTCCAAGGGGAGGAACAGATATTGCCCAAACAACCAGACAATGAATGTGTAATTGAAAACCGAAAGAAGTGCTCTAAATAGAAGATCAAGGCCCAGTGACCACATAAAGGAAAAGATCCCAACTTAGCCCTACACATTCAGATCTGAAAGTATTAAGGAAGTAATGACTTGCATTCATTTAGCACAGATTCCTAGACGATTCTGGATAAAGCTTTGTTCAGGAAAATTCCGGTAGGGAAAAATATAAACACTGGATCCACAGGGCCGCTATGCATTTCGAGGGAAAGGACGGAAATCCCATTCCTCAAACCATTTCAGATGGCACAGGGGAAAGCACTTCAAAGTTTATTCTGGGCAGTCTTATGCTGGCTGGTTGATTTCATCTGGATCTTTTTCACTTCTTTCTCTTGTAAATCCCTTGCTGCTTTTCAAATTATGACCTGACAGTTGAAGGGCTTATAATACCTCCTTTCCATAGTCATGACATGTCTTTCTTTTTTTTTTTTTTTATTTTTTATTTTTTTTAAATTTTTTTTTTTCAACGTTTATTTATTTTTGGGACAGAGAGAGACAGAGCATGAACGGGGGAGGGGCAGAGAGAGAGGGAGACACAGAATCGGAAACAGGCTCCAGGCTCTGAGCCATCAGCCCAGAGCCCGACGCGGGGCTCGAACTCACGGACCGCGAGATCGTGACCTGGCTGAAGTCGGACGCTTAACCGCCTCCGCCACCCAGGCGCCCCAACATGTCTTTCTTAATAAAACTAATCGGGGCGCCTGGGTGGCGCAGTCGGTTAAGCGTCCGACTTCAGCCAGGTCACGATCTCGCGGTCCGTGAGTTCGAGCCCCGCGTCAGGCTCTGGGCTCATGGCTCAGAGCCTGGAGCCTGTTTCCGATTCTGTGTCTCCCTCTCTCTCTGCCCCTCGCCCGTTCATGCTCTGTCTCTCTCTGTCCCAAAAATAAATAAACGTTGAAAAAAAAAAAAAAATTTTTTTAAAACTAATCATGCAGGGCTAATAATTTAAGACCCCCAACCCAAATAAAATAAGGTGGCATTTAAACAAAATTAAAGATATTTAGGAATTTCCACGTTCTGAAGGAGTATAAATGTGTTAAGAAGTCGAACCCTGAGGTGAATTTGGCATTTGGCAGCCTGAGAGGCTCTTTGCAAATGTAACATTACTTGGCACCCCAAAGGTTGCAGAAGCCGTACCTGTAGACGGTCTCAGAAACCATTTTAATTATCTCATTGAAAATCACAGTCTTGATAGTTGATTCTGCTGGCGTATGAGTCATCTAGCCTTTTTGAACTCAACACCCCAAATTGTGGATGCTCAGATTTCAGCTGAATTGAACTTCAAAATCTGGGAAATGTCGAATGGTTTTAGAAAGCCAAAGGCTCCCTTTAATTTTCCTATATACCACTCAGAACGGATAAAGTTAAGAGGACCGATGGTCTCTTTGCCACATGGGCCTATGTCAGTGTGATCCAATCTGTTGGTGACATTAGATTGTGTAGACATAAGTGTCAGGCTAGATTGACCCCAGAGTTATACAGGCAAGGGCAGCCAACTAGGAACAAGCCTCATGCTCCCTCATTCTGAAACCTGGAGATCTCAGTCTGAGCCACGAGGCAGGGAGAAGAGCCCTGATTCCAAGCCAGTTGCTTTTCTATGTCTAGCACCTTTCTGCCCTGCCATATTGGCCTGAATGTGCTGCCTTCTCTCTGTCCACTGTAGCAGCAGCCACCTTTTCCCCTCTATAACTGCTTGTGGGCTATCATTGACCTTTGTAGGACTGGAGCCTTGTTCATGTTGGATATGTTTCCACACATTCTCACTCAGATTATCTGGGTGACTGACACTCTCTTGCCAGCTGCTATAAGTATTACATCCTGTGTTCAGCAAAAGATATGTCAACATGGGGAAACCTTTCTATTGTGATGGACCCAATGAAGTGCCAATCATTGATTCCAGCCTGCTCTGTCATTTGCCCCCAGTTTCTGTGTGGCCTCTCATAATTAAGGATCATAAAAGAAAGGTCCATATGGGAAGGGAAGTTCAGGTCCTTTCTGGGTTCCAGGCAACACAGATTTGAGGATAGGTAGCCCATGGACTCTTTTATGCTACTGATGTGCTTAAAAATGATTGTGTCAGGCTGCTGGTGTTTAAATGTGGTCTTGAGCCCTATATCTGTATCTTGGACAGCCACAACGACAGCATGAAATCTGAGATTAAACGTTTTGCTTGGGGCAGAATGACAGCACATGCTGAGGGTCTTTTAAATTTTCTGTAAAAGTCTACTTGACTTTATGTTCCTGTTCTCACTATTTCTCCCTTGCGCATGCACACGCGCACACACACACACACACACACACACGATCAAGATTAAAGTGAAGTGAGAGAAATACTTGCCCTGGGCACAGAACTTAAAGGAATACCAAAAAACACAGTCATCAACATAAATAATATTTTCATGCAATATTTTTAAAAATCAAAATTAATGCAAAAAAAACCCCATCATGAACAGCATATAAAAAACTACAAGTAGAAGCAGGGTCAATTTTATTGATTTTTCCTTTGCCTCAGGTTCCAAAATAGTTCAGCAGGGTATGGCACTATAACTGATCCTGTATTCTTTTAAAATTTTGATATTTTGTTTATTATGCATTTTTGTATTAATTTTTATTTTTCAAATATTGCATTAAAGGATTATTTTTATTTTAATTTTAGAACAATATATAAATATTATTTTAATTAATATATAAATATTAATATATAAAACTTTAATTTTAACATTTAAAATAATTGTCTATCTTGACTACTGTGGTTTTGGGGCCCTCTTCTACTCCTGGCCCTGAAGCTACATGTGGACAGATAGATATACACACACACATACATATACACACACATACACACCTTTCTATAGTTCACAAGGAACAAAATATTCTTTGCCTAAAACCTTATGATGTCCATTATTTTGTAATCTCTTTCTCATGCTCTGATGAGCTCATATAGCAGTTCTTGTATGAGAACTGCTTTGCCAGGAAAATATATGATATTGTTTTCTTTGTATTGATACCATATTATCAACTTATAACCAAATTGTGCTTTGACTCCAAGTAGGAATCTCTGATGATGTAAACATTTTCCAAGCCTTTCTGTCCAAAACTCACCTTTAGAAGTCTGCAGTGGGGGGCCCTCTGGGGCGTTGAAGGTAACATGTCCCAAAACAAACTCATTACCCATTGTGCCAAACCTCCAGCAGAGCTAAAGCCTTCATCAACATTCACACGTTAACCCAAATTACACACTTGGGATTCACGTTTCCTGCTCTCTTTCCCCATGAGACCCTTTCCATTCTGCTTTTTCAGGGTCTCCTGATTGCTACCATCTTTCCCATTACCAATGCCACTATCCCATTTGGGCACTCCAGTCAGTTCTCCTTCTGACAGCATGATGCCTCTGTGCTCCCCCTCTCCAAACCATCCTTCCCTTTGCAGCCAGGGTGGCATCTTTAAAAATCAAGTTGAAAGAGTCCCTGTGCTGGTTGACTCTTCCTTTGCCATGATTGTTGGAGGGGTGGTTGAGCTGTTTGGGTTTATTGGATGTCTTCATATGGGCAGTTTAGGGCAGGGAATGCAGAAAGCCCTGCTGACTGCATTCACCTCTCCTCCATGCACCATGTGGTGGAGCCACACTGCAGTCACCAGCTGTGGTGGCGATGTCCTGTTCAGGGTGAACAGGAAGGTGAAGTTCAGAAATCACTGTTCTCTTGACTTTAGTGAACAGTTCTCCAAATACTACTCCAATGATTGGGGGCTGTATTTAGCTTCATTGTTTCCTAAAGCTGATCATTTCTACCTACAACTGTTTGGTTTGGTGCAACTACAGATTAGCTTAGGTTTTAGGATAGGAAGAAGATCTAGTAGGAAGAGAGAAGTAAAGGAAGATATTAAGAATGATTTGTCCAGGAGAACTTGTTGGGGCCAGGGCTAGAGCTGGTGTTTTGTTTGTTTGTTTGTTTGTTTTCTTCAGACTATAAAGGACAACCCAACTAAGAATTAAATGAAACTAAGAATAGGCTTAGGGAGAGGAGGAACTTGAAGCCTAAATCTTCAGAACAGGAAGCTGGAGAGTTGCTGACCAAAAGGTGTCACATGTAGATATAAGAGCATAAGTAATAGAGCCAGAAATCCAGGAACAAATGGGATAAAAGCAAATGCAAGGACATCAAGAGTGGTCTGAAAGAGGCATTGAGATTATTGCCCAGGTTGGGGAGGCCACAGGTTTTACCTACTGTCTGGGGCAGCTGTGGGCCAGCCATATCCAAAATCTGGAAATAGGGTGTCTCAGTTATGATCCAAAGTCATAGAAGTCCACTTGTTAGAGGGCCAGAAGGAAAGATACGCAGTTGGCTTGGGCTGCTTATCTACTACCTGTACCCTTGGCCCATCAGTTTTCTGCAGCTGTCTTCCTTGGACCCTTCCGAGATGCACTATTGATAAAATATCATTGCCTACTAAAATGGCTCCAGGGGCACCTGGGTGGCACAGTCGATTGAATGTCCAACTCTTGATCTTGGCTCAGGTCATGATTTCGTGGTTTGTGGTTTCAAGCCCCGCATTGGGCTCTGCACTGATGGTGTGGAGCCTGCTTGGGATTCTGTCCTTTCTAACCCTCCCCTGCTTTTGGTCTCTCTCTCTCTCTCTCTCTCTCTCTCTCTCTCAAAATAAATAAATAAACTTAAAAAAAATTAAATGGCTCCAGAAGCTTCTCTTGGGAAGAAAGAGGGAATTTGAATGATTTGACATGCTGTGTTTAGCACGTTGTGTAAATTCCATAGAGTTGGATGAAAGAGAAAGTGGAAGTTACAGTAATACTACTTTTCAACACATTTTGTTATTCTCTACATTCCAGTAGACCAAGAACCAAATCTCATCCCTGCAAACATAACTATACATCATAGACATTTCTACATTTTGGGTTAGTCTTGAAAGATGGACAAGGAGGCGATACTGATTCTAAGTACCAGATTTAAGCACCAGGATTGTTTCTCCTCCAGCATTTTTCAAGTCTGTTTATTGCCTGGCGAATGACCCAGTGATATCAGAAAGAGCAAGGGCTTCATAGCTAGACACAATGGACTGTACAGTGTGGCTGGTGACCTGAACTCCATCCCCCCTTGAAGGTAGAGGTAAGGAGCCTGAAGTCCTGGCCACACCACGCTAAGAGATGCTTAAACCATTCATATGGATGTGTCCAGCCATCTTCCCCTAGAAGAAATCTATGGGCTCAGTTTTTCTTCTGTGGTTGGGCAGACTCTTTAGGGGCCTGCAGGGGAGTTATTTGATAAGGGGTGGAGATCCTGCAAGGGATAGGGAAATGGCAAGACATGGAGCCAGACGTGTTGGGAGAGAGGAGAACCTGTCCATCTGGCTTACGATTGCATCCCGGGATCCCACACAGCACTTAGCACACAGTAGGTGCTTAGAAAATATTTGTTGAATAAATGGATGGGAACTCTTTACCTGTCTAGTGAACCTAGGCATATTTAGCCATATAAGACTCAGTTTAATCACAGATAAAATAGGGACATTAATGCCTTCCTGCCTTTATTACAGATTATTGTCAGAAAATGCTTTTTAACCACGTACAAATGTAAGTTATTATAATTAGACTTTCTCCATAAAAGCAGTATATTGATTATACAAATGAAGCAGATGTAAGAAGAGAAAAATTGCCCAAGAATAGGACAGTAAAGCCTTGACTAACAAGAACACTCAGAGAATGAGGTGTTCCAGTTAACTGAATTACTGTTTAAGTAGGAGATAAACAGAACAACCTTTGTTTCAACTCCCAATGAGTCTGTAATTCCTTGCCCTAGGAAGAACAAACTGATTAAGTGTTCCATTAACAGTTAAGGATACGGCTGCATCTTTTGGTCATTGTTCTGTATACCACCACTTCTATAGTGCTAAAAGTCACATAGACATAGTTGAGATGTGGACATAGTTGAGATGTGGCTCTGTTATCCTGTGGGCATGTATGGGTGTGATACATTATAGATATTAGAAACACAAAGTGTTGAGGAAGGTGGAACTAGGCAGGGTGGAATATTCTCATTGGTAAGTAGTTCATATACAATATTAAGGCATCCCATACTCAAAGTCCAAAGAGCATCATTGCTGTTTTATTTATTTATTTTTTTGCTGGCAAACATTTATTGGGTGCCTACCACATGTGAAGCATTGGGCTGGGTTCTGCATGCTACGTGGTCATGACAAATCAACATCACATATTATGGTTAGTGATACGACAGGACTGATCACAGGATGCCGGGTGAGCACAGAGGCAAGATTGCTCAGCTGGACTTCTGGCAGGAAAGAGAAGACAGACCTGTCAGGTATGGTTCATCCTGCAGTTGCTGAATGATACTCAGGTGGGCTAAAATAGTGTGGCTCTGGTGGTTGGCTGGATTCCACAATAAAGCCTATTAAGTTTCGAGTCAGTTGCTCTGGGATTTGGAGAAGGGCTACAAGCCCTAAGAGGTAGCAGAGTTGTGGGCAGAGAAGCCAAGGCATGCAACGTTCTCTAGATTTGGCTAGGGACATGGTGACCAGGTTTGGCCAAGCATGTAGACCCTTGGACACATCAGATACCATGACCCCTTAACTCTATACAGCATCACGTTTATTCATTTGGTGGTTTAAATTTTTGAATGTCTGTTGTCTGTGATTTGGAGATAATAATATGGTAAGCACATACTGTGTCTGGCACATAGCAGATACCCAACGGTAGCTGGATACCAACGAGTTTCCATCTCTACCTTCACCTGTTTTCCTTTTTCTCTTCTGGCAGCTCCCCTTCCTCTCCTTCTAATCCTCAAAGGAAGATTTCTTATTGCCTTATGGCCAGAGTGTTTTTCCTTTTGAAGCATCACTATGTGGTACATTTTCTCCTTCTCAGTTAGAAACCAGAGGAGAATGAGGATGAGGTGAGAAATATGCCTGTGACATGCTTTTGTTAATAAGAATGTGACATCTTAACTTGATTTAAAAAAATTATCTTAGAAAGGAAGTAGATGCTTGAATCTAGCATGTTCTTGATTAACTTTATTAGGGAAAATACTCTGAAAGAGATTCCCCAACTTGAGAGAAGTTTTAAAATACATACACAATTTTAAATTAAGTTGACACCACACCAGTTTCAGAGTGAAGAGGTACACTCCTATTGTCATGGGCAATTCTAGTGGATATTTCTTGTCTCTTGGCTTCTAATGTCCAAACCCCCGATCTTCCTACTGGCATTCCAACCTTCCGTTCTTGCGGGGAATGCCCTTTTGAAAGTGGGTTAACATGAGAGCAATTCTAAGACTGTGCCTCATGTTATGGAATCTAGGAGTCCAGATTCTTCCTCTCTACTACCCATTGTCATGTTCGAGGGCCAGGAATGTGACCTAAAGGCCAAGCATGTGATCTGAGGGCCAGGCACATGACTTGGGCTTGACCAGTCAGAAACTACTTCTGGGACTTTGAATATCCAATAAATACCACAATAGAGAAGAAAATACTTCAAAGTTAGTTGCATTGCTGAGCCAGCAGGGGTATTTGGTGGTCCCAGCCACATGACTCTTCTCACCCAGTTCTCCATGCTCCATTGGTTCTTGCCATTGCCTAGACCTAGTTTCAGCATCCATTTGATCTTAAGACTTCTCCCAATTTCTTTCCAAAATGTCTTATTTCTGCTTGAGTTAATAAGAGTTGGACTGCTATACCATTACTGTTTAGGTATTCCATTGGTGATAAGGAAAAATCAGGTGGAAAGGTTAGCCTTTCTTTCATGTCTCTCTTTAAGCAATATTTCTTAAACTCTCCTGGATTGTATCAGCTCAGTGATTTGGTTGAAGAAGGTGAAGAGGTGATCCTGTTTCAGGATATGAGTCAGTGGGAATGTTGGTTATAGAGACGTCTGGAATCCAGAGCATTCTATATTGTATTTATTATATATCTGAAATTCTCAGTCTCTTTTGAGGCACTTAGTGTGAATCTTTGCATTGGCTTTATTGACATTTTAATTATTTCATGTTTCTTTTGCTGAATAAGATCTAAATAGAGCTTATTTAAGTAAATATTTTAAAAATAAGTGTAAAGTGCCAAGATACTGAAGTTCACAAAATGATATGAGTCGGTCCACAGATGGAGGTTATTATGAACATGCATTTATGTCTTATGAATCAGTCCATTGCAGAGGAGAGAGTAGGAGGAAGAAGTCTCAGCAAAGGAAGAAACATTGGTCAGCATTTGCTCTCTTAATGGCATTTGGCTCCCTTCTATTCCAAGCCCTGTCATTCTTGGATTATGTTGTTTCTGAGAATAAAATATAGTAATATGTAACTGAGATGGTAGTGGATGGGTCCCAATCACAATTCCTGTGGTTTTTTTTTTTTAAATAAAATATTTAAAAAAATGTTTTTTTGGATTTGAGTACAGTTGATCCAATGTTACATTAGTTTCACCAGGTGTACAACATAGTGATTCAACGTCTCTGTACATTATGCTATGTTCACCACAAATGTCGTTACCACCTATCACCATACCACACTATTATACTATCACTGACTATATTCCCTGTGCTGTGCCTTTTATTCCTGTGACTAATTCATCCCACAACTGGATGTCTGTATCTCCCACTTCCTTTCACTCATTTTGCCCATCCCCCACCCTCCTCCCTTTAGCAACCTTCAGACTGTTCTCTGTATTTATAGGTCTGATTCTGGTTTTTGTTTGTCTATTCATTTGTTTTGTTTTTTAGATTCCACATATGAGTGGAGCCGTGTGGTATTTGTGTTTCTTAGTCTGACTTACTTCACTCAGTGTAATACCCTCTAAGTCCATCTGTGTTGTTGCAAATGACAAGATCTCATCCTTTTTGTGGCTGTGTAATATTCCATTACACATAAATTATATATATGTGTATATACTTTATACAGTATAATACCACACCATCTTTATTCATCTACCGATGGATGCTTAGGTTGCTCCCATATCTTGGTTATTGTAAATAATGCTACAATAAACATAAGGACGCATGTATTCTTCCAAATTAGTGTTTTCATTTTTCAATCACAGTTCTTTTGAAATCTCTTTGGCTGAAGGAGGTCGGGGATCAGAAGGAAAAAATGATTATAATTAAGGTGAATGAATGAATAATCATTCAACATACATAAATTCAACAGGAAATTATCGGAGCCCTACTCTGGGCCGGAGTAGGGCAAGAGGATACGGAGAAGGAAGACAACTAATTCCTATCCTCAGAGAGCTTAGAATCTCATATAACTTCCAAGTGTGGATAGAGTAAATTTATTTCACATAAATAACTTCAGACCAGATGCTTGCAGGATTTGAGGTGCCTCTGTACAGAGGCAGGAATTGTTTTCCCACTCCAGACCTGGCATGCCCTTCAACTCTGACCACAACTGTTTGTCTACCACCCATGGATCCTGTAGGGTCAGCTAAATCTGTGGGTAAAAGAGACAAAAGGACAGGAGGAAGACACAGTGAGAAGATTATTGCAGAGCCAGCTTTAAAATAGAACCAACTCTAAAAAGGAGAAAAAGGAAGAACAGACTAAGAGGCCATTTCAAAATTCTAACCAATGGATTGGTGCCATCTTGGTAATATTTTATAATCTGTGGCAAAATGACTGTAGTAATTTACCATATGCCAGTTTAAGGTTGGCGAAGGCCCTTTGTGAGAAAGACTTATTTATTTTAGGAATATCTTCTCCCAAATTTAAAATGTCCCCTCTTTTATGGCAGAATGTACTCAACAGACAGTTCTGAGAATCCTTCAGAATACATTTCTTAGTCTGCAAAATCTGGAGGTCAGGAATCACAGAGAAATTAGAGCATAGTTCCCACGACATGAGATACTTCAGCTCTTCAGTAGACAAAGGCATTTCTCAGAGTGAAGTTTCTCAGGGAACAACCCTGCCTTTTTAATGTAGAAAATGAAGAGGAATGATAGATAGGATTCTAGAACCAAAGCTTGCCTCACAGTCTGAAGGTGGAATACATTTGGCCCCTCAGAGGTTTGAATTTCAGAAGAAGCTGGCTTGAAGGCACAGGGTCAGACCAGCATTTACAGGGCTGGATAGAATTGAGGGACACAGGAATAGATGAGTCAAGATCCATCATACTGGAATGAATGTCAATCTTCCTAAGCTACATCATTGACCAACTAGCTACATCAAGACTAGGAAATCCCTCCAACAGCTGAGATGCCAGTTAATTTTCCCAAAAGGAGTTAATATCCTTTTATCTCTTCTTCATGTAAAGCAACGAAGACTCCTGAAACCAGAAACCTCTCCTGATGTAAAACTAGAAGCCACTCCCAATAGCACAAGCCTCTAAAACAGTGAGCAGTCACCTCAGCACTTCCTCTTGGAGCCTGCAGAAGTGACCTGTGCTTTTCTCTGGGCATTAAGGAAGGCCTCAAAGAAACTGCTGATCTGCCTGAGGGAGTAGATTCACTGTGCTTCTCTTATTATACTGGGGAGGGCTCATCTTGCCCTCTTCTTTCTCTGTATGTTCAACTCAACTGTAGGCTAAAAGCACAGAATTAATTTTCTCCACAGGAATAAACTATTGTTTTGTTAACGTTATTTACCAGTGCCATGGACTGAAATGTGTCCTCAAATTCAGATGTGGAAGCCCTAACCCCCCCCCCCACGTGACTGTATTTGGCCTATACAGGGCCAAACAGGACATATAAGGAAGTAATTTCAATTAAATGAGGTCATAAAGGCAAGACCCTGATTGGATAGGATTAGAGTCATTATAGGAAGAGGCAACAGAAAGCCTACCCTCTCTTTCTCTCTTCCTGCCCTGCCCCCTGAAGGACACAGCAAGAGGGTGGCCATCTCCAAGCCAGGAAGAGAGCTCTCACCCGAAACTGAACCAGCTGGCATCTTGATCTTGGATTTCTAGCCCCCAGAAGAGTGAGAAATTAATATCTGTTGCTTAAGCTAACAGCCTGTGGTATTTTGTATTAGCAGCCAGAGGACACCGATATAATTAGTAATTATCATGTAAATTGACCTTTGTTTCTTAGGAATGTTTACCCAGAGGAAGTGATTTAAGTCTCTTTGGGCACCACATTGTCATTAGAAGGAGAAAGGTACTAACATTATTTGTGTCTTTACCTATTTGCTGGGCATGCGCTAATCATTTTCTGTGCCCTAGATAAGAAGCTGTGGGTTAAAGGGGTTGTATCACTTGCCCAAGGACACAGAGCTAGTAAGTTGGAGGCCCCAGTGGTTTATTACAGGTTTGCTGGGCTCAGAAGCCAGGCTGTGCCTGTTTGCTCTGCCTTCTGCAGAGCCTACATCAGATTGTGTTCTCACCTTTGTCATTTAACATTGCACTTTTGCTGTAAAGATTAAAACCACTTAATAAACTGGGGAATGTTCTTTTGGAGATTTACCAAGATCCAGTGTTTACATGATCCAGTTTTGCAAGGATATAGAAAGAACAAAAGAAAATATGTATGGTATATGTTGCATTACAAAGCCTGGAAGAATGGCATCAAATGGTGATAGGTTTTTTTTTTTTTTTTTTTTTTTCCTGAATGGTAAGATAATGACCAATTTTATTTTGCTTTTATACTTTTTTGGAAGCCTTCATTTTTCACTCACGACTTTTAAAATCAGAAAAGTAATTTTTAACAATGCAAAACAAGACACCCTGTCCTCCTCCTTCTCTGACACTTGTGTTCTCTGCCACAGCACAGGGGTGCCGAATGGCTCCTGGTCTGAAAGCCTGGGCACCAAGTTCAAGGCTGGGAAGAAGCACAGAAAGAAGTAAATGACAGAAGCTGACCCCAAATAATCCCATTATAGAGAAATGGGATTTTCAAGAGTGTCTGCTCTTAGAATTAAGAATGCTGACACTGGTTCAGTTCCAAACCTAACTGGGAAAACATGAAAATGGTTACCATCTGTAGCTGTCTGGTGTCAGGAGGTGAGGTGGGGAGGCGGTCTGTGGCCAGGGCGCCTACGCCTGTGACTCCAACACGGGCGTTGCTTTCTCCCTACCCCTGCCTTCCTCTGTACACCGGAGAAGGAATTACACCTCTCGGTGACCTTTAGGTGACCTAATGACTCAAACAGGGTGGCCACTGTTACAGTGACATTTCCAAATAATGGAGTGTTCCATAGAAGCCAGACTGTATCCTTGTAAATCTGTCTTTATCGAATAGTAAAGAAATGAAAAGCAAATCCTCTGCTTGTGTTCTAGAGTGTGTGGCCTAGATGGGTGGTATTATCCATGAATATCTTGGCAATAATCAGTTCTTGTTCCTTTCTTACATCTTACATTTTTGGCAAAGGAGCACAGGAGAAATATTCTATTCTGAGGGCAGGGAAACAATAGGGTTCTCATCCCCAGTTCTCCCCTCAGTTTAATGAGGAAAAGTAGTGAATAGTATGGAGCTAGAATTTCTTTAGGGGGAAATCATGGTGAATGAAAGCTTCTTGTAAGTGCTAGAATGTTCTGGAGGGGACCTTGCTAATTAGAAAGTAAAAGGGCTATTGTGTTTTCTCTAGGGAGACTTTGGAGACAGGCAGTGACTGGAGCACAGCAGTACTTCTAGAAGGATTTGCAGCTTTACCAAAGCTGGGCTCTTTTTTGGGTAACTACTTGTGGAGGTGTGTTGTGAAAGAACGAAGTATTTTGCAAGGGTCTAATTCTATATGAATTTGTCCACATTTGCCATTAATATTTATAACTTTAGAAGTCAGGGGTCCTTTCCTAGTTACCTATTTGCTCCTTCAGAAACTGTTTCTGTTATGTGAGCAGCTCTATGCTACACACTGAAGATATATATGTACGAATACATTATACATATACTCTTTAATTTGTATTATGTATGTACACAGGAGGGGGCTGAGTGGGAATTTGTGAGAACATATGAGACAGATTTAATCTCAGGTCTGGCAAGGCTTTCCTAAGGAGGGGTCATTTAAACTGAAAGTACAAGGACAATAAAAGGAGTTAACATTTATTGAGTATTTGCTTTGCACCAGACGATGTGTTAAGGGCATTATATAAGTTATCTCATTTAATCCTTTAAGGTAGGGGCCACTATTATGACCATTTTACAGGTAAGGAAACTGAAGCCTAGAGAATAAATTACTCAAAATTGCATACTTAGCAGGTGTTAGGATATGGACCTACCTTTTGGGTGAATTGTATGTATATGTATATATGTATGGATAAATGTGCACTAGTTTCTCCAGTACTCCAACTCTGGAGCCTTGGTTTTTCACCTTTTTTTTAAGTTTATTTATTTATTTTGAGAGAGAGAGTGAGTGAGTGAGCAGGGGGAGGCGCAGAGGGCTTGAGAGAGAGAGGTACAGAGAGAATCCCAACCAAGTAGCCTCTATGCTGTCAGTGCAGAGCCCAACTCAGGGTTCAGTTCCACAAACTGTGAGATCTCTCCTCTCTGTGTACCTTTTGGAAGGATTTACTTTGGTCTTCATAAGATTGAATGTGAACGTGGGTCCTCTTTGTGTGGAAAATTGTTGCCAAACCCTCCTGAAGGAGGACCTGAAAGTGAGGGGATGGGGGCCGGAGGGAATGGATCTCTTTGCTCACTCATGCTGGTGGCAAAGATCTCTTTCTCAGGGAAATAGGGCCCCACTGAAATGAATTATTGGAGGAAGGAGGGAGGGAAATGTGTTCTTTACCCATCCAAGAACTCTCAACATCCATAGAGAGAAGGTCATTTAAGAAACCTCAAAGGAATTTCTGGAAGAAGAGATATAACCACATCTCTGTAATCCCTGCTAGGGATAAAATGAAATAAACGCCACATTTTTGGAAGCAGTAGCAGAAGTGAGCAGCTTCAGAGGTTGATTCCCAAAATGGGGCAAGGAATTCCTGGGAGGTGTTGAAGGTTTAAGTTGTCTGAATGTCACAGTGTTGCCTAGTGAGGGTGGTGGCTCTGAGACGAGCTGCCCTTGCAGTGGAGTGGGGATTGGCAGATAGGGCACAGGGAAAAGGTGGTGGGGAAACAGAGGATTATGGGAGCCCTCTGGGAGAACTGGGAAACAAAACAACTAGAGACATGCTGTTCTCACCTGGTGAGAGAAGATGTCTAGGATGTCAAGATTATGTAAATAAGTGTTTAATAATAGTTATAAAGTGTATTCATAGAAAGTTTGAGGTATGGTCAGGTCGACAGATCAGGACGAAGATTGTCATTGAAAAGACAGTTTCTCACTCACAGTTCCCAAGAGGAAGGGGTTTGCCACATAGGGGGTGGGGGTGGGGCAGGGGGGCATTTGGAGAAGAACTGATCAGTTGGAAGGCAGAGGGAGAGAGAGAACCTCAGACAAGAGCTTTTATTGTGGTTTCTGTAAGAAGGAACAAGCAAGTTAGGGTAAGCAGATTTAAGATTGGCCAGACTAAATAATTTCAGTGGACTGAAGGGCAG
This sequence comes from Lynx rufus, assembly GCF_022079265.1. Classification (NCBI taxonomy): domain Eukaryota; kingdom Metazoa; phylum Chordata; class Mammalia; order Carnivora; family Felidae; genus Lynx; species Lynx rufus. Next base: position 125,357,454 of record NW_025814856.1, read on the forward strand.
AGGAGCTGTCCCTAGTTGTCTGGTACCTGGCCCTGAGGTGACCAGATGTACTGTGGCCTGGAGTGTGAGAGCCTGATAAAGGAGGTGGTTGGAGTATGGGCTCCGGAATACTTGGTGTGCGTTTGAAAAATGTGCTCATGGGTGGGTTGTTCCTATCTAGGAATTAGCTAACTCTGGGATGGGTAGTCTCTCCAGGGTCAGTAAGGCCCCAGAGGTCAAAGCATCAGAATACAGAAAATAAAAGACATGGTTAATACAACAAGCCAGCTGGGAGATGGTGAGCACCATTTTTTCCTTTTTCTTTTTCAACTTTTCACAAGAGGTTAAAATACTTTACATTTTAAGTCATGGCCCCTAATGGCCACATAGACCGGCTCTAGTGTATCTACTCATGAAGGGAGATGGTTATGTTTGTCCCAGGCCTCATTTAGAAAGGAATTTGAAATCCCTCTCTGGAGAAGGCCTCATATGCATAAATACAAAACCTTATTCATTAATAATAAACTTCAATGGAAACTTTTAATCATGCTTTTAAGGGCTGCTGTTTCAAAGCAATCCAGTAGAACCAAAGCCTTCATTATTTGAGAGATGTTTTTATGCAGAATCTGTTGAAAGAGAATTAATGATGAGCTTGGGTGAGTTGGGTATTCGAAAAGATGTCAGGGAGAGTTCTCCATTAGAAATACGGGACACAGTGTGGTATTAAATGGGGTTCCTGTACCAGCCCAACATGTTGCAGCTCTGAACTCTGGTTCCCCTCCTCTTTTTCTCTCTTGCGTTGCCCTGCCGATAAGAAACCAGTTAGGGAATTACACAGAACACTGCATTTAACTATATGGCCTGATTGTTACTTCCATTTGCATATCAATTTTCTGGAATCAGATAGCAGTGCAACTGCATACATAACACCAGGGAGTGTATGAAGAAGGAGTGCCTCGTGTACTGTAACACATAGATTCCTGTGTTTGACCTTAAAAAAAAAAAAAAAAAGCAATGACTACAAAATGTTTTTAAGTAGGGGGAACTTGAAACCTCAATAGACCTTGGTTCTTCATCCCGTTAGGACAGTTTGGTCTCGGAATCGCTGAGCGAGCTGAGCTGAGCTCTTGGAAGCAGGAGCACAGGCATGTCAAAGCCAGCATTGGCTCTGGGAGCTAAGGGTATCCTGGTGTGGGGCAGCATCCAGGAAACATAGCCAATACTTCGCTGGTGTCCAAAAGCCTAATGGTCACATTGGGAAAGTCCTCTCGGGTCACCTAGTGCAAAGCAGCCCTCTTCATCTCCAGGCTCTTGGACACTGGCTACTCCCACCAATTTTAGCCTCTGTCCGAGAGCTGCTGATATGGAGACTCAGCTCTCAGCAGACTGTGCCTCATGGGGACAGTTGCACTTTTTTACTCCCCCATAGTGGCTCTCCACCCCCATCCCTGGACTTGCTGTGGGCTCCCAGTACTTGTCAACAGTGTTTCTATGAGTGCAGAGTTGACTCTGGTGTGATGCTGTAAGAGGGACAATGCACGCCACTGGCAGAAGAAAATATTCTCATCGTCACTTTTTCGACGGCAGGCATTGTGGGGTGAGTAGAGGGAGAACAGTAAGAAGTGTTGCTCCACTCTGCTTAGGCCTTTTTCAGCCAGCCCAAGTGACCCAAATACCCACAGACCAGAAATACAGGCCATAATCACTGCTGAGCATTCACGGTGTCATTCTTTAGGAAAGCAAAAAATAAGCCGTAGGGCATATGGGGTTGCTAACATTTTAATTTTGCCATACAGAAATTAAAAGAAAAATTCTTTTCCATTCTTCCTGCCATTTCACAATAAAAGGGCATTGTAACACCCAAAAATATGAATACAGTGTCCTAAGTTTTCTCATTTACTCACAGTCTAGAGAAAATGTTGGCACGTTGCTAGGCTAGGTAGAACTATTTGACTCCTGTTTATTGAGTGTTTACCAGGTACCAGGGACTCTTCTAAGCCCTTACATATATTCTCATTTTTTTCCTTTTTAAAGTTCTTTGATGGCTTCACATGGTCTCTTGCAGTGATGGCAAATTATCATTTCCAGATCCATTGATAAGGCCTTGTCTAGGGCATTGTGTAGATAGGAATCCAAAGATTAACAAAGGCTCAGCTGGAAAGGGTAGTTTCTTGGTTAACAGTACCTGACATGGAAATGTGGGGTTGAGTGGGTGAGTAGATAGGAAGGGTATTTTTCACCCCACAGCCTTGCAAAAATAAGGTTTCAAAGTCCTCAAGGGGAAAGCCAAGTGCTTTACAGTCCTTGGGATACCTTTCCAGACTTGCATCCTGTCCCTTCCTTTAAATTCAGTGCCTTTGCTTCTCTAACTACATTATGCACGTGAATCTCCAGGGATTCTTGTAAAAATGCAGATGCTTATTCAGTAGGTCTAAGGTGTGGTCTGAGACTTCACATCTCTGTCAAGTTCCCAGATGTTGCTGGTCTCCAAGGACCACACTGTGAGTACCCAGAGTGTGGGTACTTCCCATTCATTCCTAAAACCTGCCTTGTGCTTTTACTTGTCAGTTAATAAGGGGTTACCACTCATTATTTACTAGGTGTGAAACCCTGTGCTAAGTACTTTTTTTGTTTTACATTTAAAAAAAATTTTTTTTATCTTTATTTATTTTTTTAATATGAAATTTATTGTCAAATTGGTTTCTGTACAACCCCCAGTGCTCTGTGCTAAGTACTTTACATGAATCATCTTATTTAACCTTAACAACAAACCTCTCACGTAGCTAATGGTATTATCATCCCATTTTAAAAATGACTAAAACCAGGGGCGCCTGGGTGGCTCAGTTGGTTGAGTGACTCTGGATTTCGGCTCAGGTCATGATCCCGGGGTCATGGGATTGAGTCCTGCGTTGGGCTCCATGCTGAGCATGGAGGCTGCTTGAGATTCTCTCTCCCTTTCTCTCTCCCTCTCTCCCTCTGTCCCTGTCCCCCACTGGCACTCTCTCTAAACTAATATTAAAAAAAAATAAAGAAACTGTCTCTCATTAAATAAATAGATAGATAAATAAATAAATAAATAAATAAATAAATAAATAAATATTTTTAAAAATGACTAAAACCAGACTCCGAGCTTAGTAAGTTCCTCAAATTTAGAGAACAGCAAGGGTCTTGAACTCCAGCATGCAGGACCACAAAGCATGTATTCTATGGCCTTGCTACTCACTCTGTAGATTAGCAGTATTAGTTTCATCTGAGAGCTTGTTAGAAAAGCAGAGTATCAGGCCCCGCCCCAGAGCCACTGAATCAGAATCTGCATTTTACTAAGACCACAGGTGATTTGTGTGGATACTAAAGTATAAGAAGTACTACTTTTCATACTTTTCTCATGCATCTCTTCCAAAATACAAATCACGATTTTTACCACACCAAAATCAAAAATATTTTGCAGTTTTGATCCCACAAACTTGACCCAAAGGACATTTTTACTAGGTTGCTGGGAAGATTTTTGGCTCAGCAGAAATAATCAACACAAAATAAATTGACAATGCCTAAAGATGCAAGTGGTAAAATTTAATATACTTGAAAACCGGCTTAAAGGGTCATATGTTGGTCATGTCGGATACTGCAGAAATGGGCTCAGGAAAAAAATTACACTTGGTAGAAATAATCAACATGAAATAAAACTGTCAACAGCTAAAATTGCACATGGCAAGATACAGATTACAAAAAAAAAAAAAAAACCTGATAGAAGAATCAAGTCTTCTTAAAAAATAAATTAAATCTCAAAATTGGACCCAGAAACACTGAACTTGTTAGAAATAGTGATTTCAAAAAGAAAGTTTACAAAAGTATAGGTTATTACTCTGAAATTATTTCTAGACAAGTACTGATTAATGATTCAGTATTAAGTTCCATGAATGCAGGAATTAATATCTGCCTCATTTACTATGTATTCCCAGCATTTAAAACATTGCCCAGCATATAACGGTACCTCAGTTAAAAGATGTATTGCATAAGATCTTAAAATGTATAAGGAATATAATCTGATAAAAAAAATCAGTAGGACAAAAATGAAAATGGGAAAAATATTCAAAAAGGTGTAAATGTGTGGTATAGAATTTGATCAAAGAAGTAAAATGATTTAATGGCATTTGATCCAGAGGATGCCTTGCATCTGAGAAAGACTGCATGAGAAGATGGTTAATCAGTGTTCGCACAATTAGGGTAACAGATTCATAAACGGGAGTCAAAGTAGGCTGGAAGGGTTAGCTCATACCTTCCACCTGTTCCAATGGTGGAGTGAAAACGATGGGGCAGAGCAGCTGCCCGAAGACAATCTTTATTCCTTCCCTCCGGCAGCAAAGCTTAATTATCCTTCAATGCCCAACTGAAATGTAATGTCTTCCATTTGGCCTTTGCTGATCCAAAGTAGGACATTTTGCCCCATTGTTTTTATCCCTACCATTCTGACCCAAGGATGTGCCGATGATGCCATACAACCTATTGTGATTCATCAAAGTTGAAAGAAGACTTTTGAAAATAAGGAATGTATTTTCATAATGGAACAACCTTCTGATATGTCAGAATTACTTACAATTTTATCATAGGTTAGCCCAGAAATAAATACAAACTATCAGACTGCTATTCAATTCATTATATATATTACTAAGGAAAATATATAAAATATAAAGTGTTATATGTGTTATGATTCACTGCCTGAAAAGTCACCTCTTGTTTATAATATTGAAAACTACAAAAGTTCGCCAAATAAAGAATTTGTAGAAATATTCAATATAAAATAAAATGTTCATGCTGAACTATATACATGGTAACATTAAAATTGATGGGAAAATAAAACGGCTTTCAAAATTTAGATCTGAATAATTAAACATGGGAAATTGGACTTGATGAAAATAATCACAGGATAAAGTTTACAGTGGGATTCAGTATGTATGCTTTTAAGTATGTTCCATAGAGATATAAACTAAATATGAAAGAGTTATGTACTATAATTTTCATTAAAAAGTTGCTTATAATAGAGGAAAATTAGCAAATACTGTTAAATATGGAGTATATTAGGGGAATAAAGCAAACTACATCACTGTCTCTTGATGGTCAATGGCTGTATCTCAGAGCAGCATCTCTGTGTTTATATCCGCTCATTTTTATTCGTATGGAAGTGAAAATAATATTTTCCCCATTCTCCTTAACACTTCTGCAAGTTGGCCTTTTTGTGGATGGTTGTGTGATGTCACTAAGAGTGAGAGCCTTGGAAACACAGAGGCTGCTGCTACTATTGTTTCACGCCAAATACCAAAGTGGTGTCAGGGGCTTGAGTTGGGCAGTACTGAAGGATGAAAATGTAATCGTGGTAACTGCCTAGCATCCTGGGATCTAGAGTCTGAGAACGGAAGAGCAAGATCAAGAAATATAAAATACATCCCACAGCCTCAAGTGAAAACCTGACATCTTGTCTTTCTTGATTCATTTCCTAAGTCATTCAACAAATATTCATGGAGTGGCTACTTGGCACCAGGAACTGTCCTGGACAATGTTCTAGATTTAGGACACCAAATCTAGAGACTGAATCATGAACAGAAGAGACAAAAGTTTCTGCCCTCGGAGTAGAGAGAGATAGTGATAAAACAAATGAGTAAATTATACAGTATGTTACTTGAGATGTGATATGGAAAAAATAAAGCGGAATAGGGGCATAGGGAGTGCTTGCAAGTGGGACTGTAATTTTGAATTGGGTAGTAAGAGGGGGATCTAGTCAGGAGATGCCATTTGAGAAAACTTGAGGGAAGCCAGCAAGCCATGCAGGTATCTGGGAGAAGAGGTACCAGGTGTAGGAAAGAACTTCGCTCTGATAGTCTCTAGCTTTAGACTTCATGTCTGGTTCGGTCTATCGTGTTAATAAGCCAGACCTTGGAAATGGACTCTAGATTAATGAAGTTCTGGAATTTTGGAGAAGGAAACCTCAGGGTACAAAAGTACCTTAACCCTTGTTAGAAATTATTTCGAGTCTGTGGCTTTTCAACTGGGCTAGGAGCTTTTGAGTCCCCACGAACCCAATCTCTGCCATTAGAATTTATGTTAGTGTTTCCAAAATGTGTTCTTCATCCTGAGTGATAGCTGCTGGGTGACAAGGGGTCTCATTCTTAAATAAACTTGGGAAACACAAGGTACTGTCTTCCCAGTTTGAAAAGCCCTGCAATAAAGAAACCTGTTGACTTTGGTTTAACCCTGAGCTTCCCTAACTTATTCTCATGCCATGGCTATTAATATACCACAGAACAGATGCTCAGTAGAACACCCTGGCCCACACAGTAGTGTTCCAGCTGGTTGCGGACTGTCTGGTAATTGTTCTTTCCCTTTTCCAGATAGTCCGTGTTGTTGAATTGTAAGGCAGGGCTAGGTGATAAAATTCTCTTGCATAACCACTTGGTCCTGGACACAGACCAAATAACAGAAAATCTTTCTGGATGAGATTGACTTGCTGGCTAACTATTGCTTTAAAAGGAGTCATTGATGATTGGAAATGTGGCCCTATGAAAGAGGTCAGTCAGGGTCCTCTTAAAGAAGTCTAAAGACTCCAACAGAAACAGTATACTCCAATGTATTGAATATAGAAGCAGAGAGAATGTAGCTAACTTTATTGAACCAGACATTAAAGAAATTTGCAAATATGTAAAACAATGTCACCATTTTCTCTCTCTTTTTTTTGGTTTTGAAAAATATAGTTGTTTTTCATAAAAATGTCATTTATGCTAACATGTATTATTTTTAATTTAGGTAACTAATATTTAAACATTTTCTCAGTTTCAGTTTCTAATTCTATAAATATTGCTAGCTATAACCCACATAAACTAAAGCTCTTTGGGGTCCTCAATTACCTTTAATAATGTAAAGTCCTGGAACTGAAAAACTTGAGAACTGCTGAACTAGGCAATCCTTTTTTCATTTCTAAGAAGTCAGACTACTGGTTTGAGACTCGTGAATGCAATGCATTGAAGGCAACTCAGAAGACCCTCTCTACTCCCAGCCCATTCTGAAACAGGGAAAAAAGTGATTTTGATTTTTGCCAATAAAAGTCTTTTCAGTAAGTCTTTTTATCATGTACTTACCCTTCCCCACATGAGAACTCTGCTTCTTTCTGTTGTCGATATAGAATGTTTGAATTGCCATGAGCTTACTGTCTAATCCCAATGGAATTTAGTTTTCTGTCTTTGGCAAAGTCTCATGCATCCCTGTGTTGTTTTTACCTTAAGGCTGTACGCATGTTTATTGAGTGCCTCCTATGTACAAGGCACTTTTCTCGTGAGTGGGGAGACTATCCTGCTCTTGTGAGTTGACAGCCCAGTGAGAGACTGGGTAATATTTAATCAAACACTTAGCCTGTGTCAAGATCTGTGCATTTTGCATGTGGTGTCACCATTTCGTGGTCACAATGATTCTCTGAGGTTAGTTGCTAGTGTCGCCATTTTACATGGAAAGGATATAGACTCAGAGAAGGTGAGAAGTTTGCCCGGTCACAGCAGTGGCCACTCTTGGTACACCCATCAAATCCTCTCAGTTTCCACCAGTGCTGTGCATCCGTCCCTCAGTTTGGTGAATCTTGCTGCTAGTGGCTTGTAGCTGCAAAGTTCTTCAGAGGATCGCCCATGGGCTACCACAGCCATCCAACCTGTGTCCAAGTGCTACTAGCTGATGACTGACGCCCAAGTACAAAAGCTCATCTTCTTTTGCCTCTGGATAAACTCTGGATGTAATTTACCCTGCAGATCTTTTCAGGGATCAGGCTGATGCTGGTCTTTAAGTAAAACTAGACCTTTGTTTAGCTTCTTTTTCCCAGGTCTCCCTCTCAAACTTTTACCATTTTTTCCCTGGGAGCTCTTTGTTGATAAGAAACCACTTGAATTTGAATCTTTGGCTTAGGGTCTGGTTTTGGAAGAATCTGACTGAAGACAATAAGCCACCTAAGTGGCAGAAGTCAAGAATTGAACCCAAGCCCATTTAACTTGAGCACATGTGTTTTTTTAACCAGCAGGCTTGAATGTGGGTTTTCAGTTTATTGGTGTGGGCTAGTGGTGAGTTGGTCCATCCACACGGCAATTGTATATAACCACATTTCTTATTTTGCCACACACAAGGGTGTTTCTTTTTACCTTGAGGGTGTGTGTTCTTCACCTTCTTGAAAAAAGTTCTGCACAGAGGACAAAGTAACATCCAGGGAGGTTGTCATACTTATTTAAAACCAGGCAACTGGTTTTAAATACTAGCTTCTTCCTTCCCCAACCAAAGTAAACATAAAGGAAATATTGATAAACTCTTATTTCCTACCCTCCCCCCCATGATGGCAATATATAAAGCAAATGGAAAAATAGTAGGTTGGTAATAGTATACTCTGGGCTCCTTCCATAGGATCAGCATCAGTAGCTAAAATGTCATAGGCTGATAGCACCTCAAGACAGAAGCAGTAGCCTGGTGTTTGGGTGGCAGTCACACCATCACTGTTGAGCTCTGCCTTTTGTGTTGAATGGAAGGGCTATTACTCCCCAGTGCCCTAGCCACCCCTTGGTGTGTTTCCCCTAAACTGGAATCAGAGTGACTGTAATTACCCATCCATTCCCTTTACAGAAAATGCTTCTGTTCTTGACTATTGGTAGCCCCCTTGTATTGTGGGGTCCTTGAATTTGGTGTTAAAATTCACAGGCGGCATGGGGACACATATCCTTGCAGCAGCCTTAGCATCAAAGACATTTGTGTAAAAAGGGCCCTTCTCCATTACTACAGAACTGTTTATTTTTTCAATTAACGAAGGATAAGGTGGTCCACTGGGGAATTTTGGCTTAGAGTCCCAGAATTTAAATATGTATGCTCAGTGGGAGGCTAGAAAGACCTTAGATTAATCCAGTTCTTTCGACATCTGGGGCTGGGCTTGCAGTGGGGGTGGCTAGTTTAAGTGCTGACTTTGGAAGGAGCCATTCTGTCCAAGTTTGGAGCCATGGGCTCAGGTCGCAGCTGCAGGCTTGGAATATTTCACCGACTTACACTCAGTTGAAAAGTTGATAGTACACCCTTTGACATGCCTTGGTATCTACTCTCATACCTCTGTTTTACCTTTTCTCTCCTCCTCAACAAATATACCTTATATCTAACTTGATATTTGGGGCACACAGACTTTATTTAAGATCCAGTCTGGGGTTTTTTTTAAGAAAGAATGAGCCCCAATGTGAGACTTAGGGGGAGCAGGGGACCCCTCAGTGATCCATACATGCCCCTTTTAGGTTAGGCTGAATGCAGAGGTTTTCTTCCTTCTCTCTGCTAGCTGATCTATTGAATTTTAAAGCAAATATATATGTAGAAATTCAATAAATTGCATAGGTCTGCTCTGGGAAATTTTCAATTTCAGTAATTGGCAGGACAAGAAAAAGGTGGGAGAGCTTATCAGGAACTGCTAAGATTACAAATGAAGGCAGAGAGAGAGGCCACACTCTGAACACTTTTTATTTCCTTCTTTACCCTATGTCTTCCCTCCTCCAGTCTGGAAATACAGATGCTTCAAACTTCCCTAGGGTAAGGATGACCAATGGTCAATCTGATCATGGGAGAGACCAGACTTTGCCATGGCCTTCAGCAGAGAGCCCCAATAAGATTTTTAAAATTTACCCTCGAATTCATGAAACTGAGAAACATTTACATCAGTTAGTGATTTGTAGATTTGTGTATGTCAAGTCTTTCAGAGGAGATACTTCCCTCCATTGTGGCATCGATCCAATTTATAATGGATGGCATCCAGTCCCTGACTTTGCCTCCTCCCTTCCACTTCCATTGGTGTGAAGATCTTAACACCACTGAACAAAAAGTGTGTGATGATCTTAACACCACTGAACACACTGTAGTCTTCTTACAAGCATGGCATGTCTCTCTTGGGCATTGTGGATTCAGGTTTACATAATGAAATTTAAAGAAACGGAGGGGGAAAGCTTCTGGCTTAAAATTCAGTTTTAGGATTTGCATTACCCATAAAATACCAACCGCCTCCAGAAGGTGGCTTTCCATCTCAGCTCAGAAAATGCACAAGTAGACGGGGACTAGGAAAAATGGAAAGGTGGGAAGACTTGGTTTGCTTCCCAAAGCCTCTCTCCTTCCCAGCAAGAGTCCTGATTACTTCTCTTCCTCATTTCACTTCATTTCTTTCTGCTGCCCTCAAGCCCATCAATTCTGATATTAGATACACTTGGGTTTTCAGCCCAGTGCCAGTGAATTTAGTTCAACATGTTAACTTTCCTCTGCATTTGTCTTGTCTTTAATTATGAAAGGAAGGGTTCTATCCTTTTAAAGGCATTGTGGGGAGTCTAGGGGGTATAGTAGACCCGGAAAGGAAACATCTTCAGGAACTTTTGACCAAGAGAAACGCCATCTGAAAATGCCTAAGCTAACAAAACTGGGTTTAGGACATCTGCTTTTGGCCCATTCTCATTAACCACCATATCCCTGGAGACTGGTTTTCCTCCTAATATGGTGAAATATGCCAAAAGCAAGTAAATTCTCCTGTGGGATTTAAAGGATTTAACTGAATCACATGGAAAGTTACCAGATCTTCTGAATGATTTATGTGGTGGAGGCATGGTTCTATTTGGATGAACTTCTTGCTATATCACAGGAAAAAGAAAGTGAAATATTCAATATATACTCACCAAGTGGTTCCAAGGACCTTGCCTTGAAAAAAAGACAGTTTGTTTTAAAAGTTAGTTTAGAAATGTTAAAAAAAATTACATTTTTAAAGTAAGGGTTATCACATTGCCAATCCTTTTCATCAGTGCTGTAAATAAAGTCACTCTTTATTTATTTGTTGTCGCATCATTTCATTGCTCGTAAGTAAGAAAAAGGTGTATAAGTTTGGTCTTAATCTAAATCTTAACACATTGGATAGAAATGTGAAGTCTCATAAAATTTATACCAAACGCTTAAAACACATGAGATACATTTTAGAAGCTGGAAACCACATGGGAATCCTGGGTCCCAGATATGTGTCCTCATTCCCTCAAATATCTACAGCATCTCTTAAAAGTTGAAGCTCGGTTCCACTTAAAAAGTGATCGTTTCCATTCTCAGCCTTATTTTAAAATGGAACTGCAGAAATGAATTCTTCTGGGTTTTATTCACATCTCAGTGACTCTAGGAAAGTCCACAGAAAGCACACTTCTCAAAACATTTAGTTAACCATGTACTACAAAGACCTCAGAAAGTGTGTGGTATTTTTCAACATTGCAGCAAAACGTATTGCTAGAGAGTTAGGAAAAAATATACAACTTAAGTCTTGCTCTTCAAAGACATCTTCTAGTGGACAGGCAAGAATTACCAAAGATTCTTACAACATAATAAAAGAATGATCTGGGTTTTTAAAAAAAATTTTTTTAACGTTTATTCATTTTTGAGAGACAGAGCACAAGCAGGGGAGGAACAGAGAGAAAGGGAGACACAGAATCTGAAGCAGGCTCCAGGCTCCGAGCTGTCAGCATAGATCCTGACATGGGGCTTGAACTCACAGACTGTGAGATCATGACCTGAGCCAATGACCTGATGCTTAATCGACTGAGCCACCCAGGCACCCCATAGAATGATCTGTTTTTTTTAAAAAGAATAGAGTGTGGGGGTCCAAATGGAATTCGGGTCATTGCGGTTATGTTCTGCACTCCAGTATGTACTGCATGTCTCAGATGCATTGGGAACACTATAGGACCTCTCAGTGTGCCTGCTCTATATGTTCTACCTGGCAAGTCTCTACTCAGCAGTGTCCCTCATACCGTACAGAAAACAGCAGTGGTCCAAGAAAGGCATTTGGATGCTTCTTTAGAGTAAGTAACTAATCTTGGTTTAGAAATGTGGTTTTTATTTTTTGAAGTTTATTTCTTTATTTTGAGAGAGAGAGAAAGCACGTGCATGTGAGTGGGGAGGGGACAGAGAGAGAGGCAGAGAGAATCCAAAGCACGCTGAGAGTGCAGAGCCAGATGTGGGGTTCAAACCCATAAATTGTGAGATCATGACCTGCACCAAAATCAAGAGTGGGTTGCTTAACCAACTGAGCCACGCGGGTGCCCCAGAAGTGTGGTTTTTAAAGTCTTAGGTGTATAGATCATTTTGAGAAACTATGATTAGAGTCAAGAAAAAGGGAACATACATATCACATACATGTTATATTTTGCATTTAGTTCTAGGGTTCCAAAAACATCAAGGCTAGAAGATCATTATGGGAGAAATTTCATTAGGTCTACTTAAAGAACATCAGTGATAGGCAGGAAGAAAGAGGAAGGGTTCTGACCTTGGACAAGGATGTAATTCCTTGTACTAGTGACCAGTTAATTCCACCCATCAGAATAACCTTTGCCCTTGCTTTTCGGTGGTTTATAAAAAGGAGTAACGGGAAATGGCACTGGTAGGAGATTTTCAGAACTGGAAATACAATTCAATTGGCTCCCCAAACAGATAAAAATAATATACACCTAATTCAAGTTTTAAATGCCATTTAAGCCAGAGAGGGAAAGGATGGAATGCTGATTATTTGGGGGAGAAATAGTGGGGAGTGGGGTGGGGAGGGAAATAGAAAGGGAAGGCCAGATGTTCAATTTTCAACATCAATGTTTCTGAAGCCAAGAATATATTGCTGACCCAGGCATGATAAAATGTGCAGGGATTTCCAGCAATCCAGAGTCAGCTGACTTGTTTAAGGAGGAAAACAACAATTTTAAAATAATAAAGTTAGGCTGTAAATATAATTTTCTTATCTGGGATTCTAGTTATTTATACCACAAAATGAATAGCCACATAAAGATCTTATTGTTTCTCATCAGAGCAAGCAAGCTTCATGCTCAGAGAATGCCTTGACTTCACGAGGTTATCAGAAGAAAATGTTGTATTTTTATGTGATAGACGGACATGAATTGTATTTAATAGCCAATCTGATGTGAATCAAAATACTATCAATTATATCAAAAACAATAGAAATCTTCATCTTATTGCTGGTTATATGGCAGTACTGTTCTCCTTCCAAAAGCCGATGGGAACGATTTCTTTTGCTTTTCATTTGAGCCACTTTACAAGTTTGTTATTGTTGTTAGAATAAAATATTTTAGCAATAACACTGAGTGACCTATACATTGCCTTAATAATGTGACGTTTTATAGGTTTGGCCGCCTAATGACACCATTTAGAAGTTTGCGCTCTGCCCGCTGTTGATTTGCCTTTGCAATTACCAAACTGAAGAAAAATGGCTTTTATAAATACATGAATCCAATTGAAACTTTGCAAGGTTGGAATCATTTAATTTTTGGAGTCTGTATCGCATCCAAAAGCCTTCTGTGGTTTGTGCACCCCAAGAATGATTTTCTATCCAAGTCATATTTGAATAAAGCAATGGATAACAACATGTCCTGTGTTTCCAAGAAACCTAATCTGGTGCAGGGGTGGGAGTTCATTATCTTCTCTTGTACCACCCTTCAGAGTACAGGCTGGTAAGAAGTTTGTTTGAAAGCTTGTCTTCAGAAAGATAATTTTATTGCATTAAAGTCATACAACGGAAGTTATCAATTCTATGTCAGGAATTAAAAATTACATCACAAATAAGTATATTTTCTTTCTTGTCAAAATATATAGTTTGTATTTCTCAATACCCAAGAAAAAGTAGACTATTTTCAGCAGAAATAATCCTGCTATCCTTTTTTTCTTCTCTACTCAAGACAGACAAACATACTTTTGCTTTTTTCTTCGAAATAATGGCCTGAATAACAACTGTTTGTTCCCAGACACAACTTTGGTAACTTCAATAAATGCATGGTAACTTTGCTTTGCCGTTCATTGTTGGTGTAAACCTTTTATAATACTAAAAAATCCCAATTTTCTAAGACTTGGACCTATTTATTTCTGCATCTTAACCTGCCCTGACTTTCCTCCAGACAAACTTAAGTCCTAAGGCCTCTAGAACTGATCTGCTAAATAAAATGGTCAGTGATCATAGAGAACTTATATGAAGAAATAAAATGATTTTCAGTAAAAATCTGGAAAAATATGGTTTGTGTCAGGTAGAGGGTGGTAGTGCTTGGTATATTGTTTACAATTGATTTTAAAATATTTCAACGTGGACTTTAAGGTGGTAAATACTTGTGTTAATTTCCTTCTCTGCTACTTACTACTTACTAATTGAAGCTATCTAACCAGGGGTGGTTGGTTAACATTTGAAAAAGTCTAATCAGGAGTGATGGGTGGCTCAGTCAGTTAGGCATCTGACTCTTGATTTTAGCTCAGGTCATGACTTCAAGGTTGTGAGATCGAGCCCCACGTGGGGCTCCGTGCTAGGTGTGGAGTATGCTTGGGATTCTCTCTCTCCTTCTCCCTCTGCCCCTCCCCCATTTGTTTTCTTCCTCTCTCTCTCTATCTGTCTAAAAACAAAAAACGCTAATCGAAAGCTTCCAGGAAGTTAACACAGGATGTGGTAGGCAGCTTCCCAGTATTCTTCTTATACAACCTTCTCCCCTTAAATGTGGGCTAGACCAGACAACTTGCTTTAACAAAGAGAATGCAGCAAAAAAGGATGAGATATCACTTGTGAGATAAGCTTAGCAAAGGCTGTGACTTCCATTTTGCTAGCATTCTCTGTCTTGCTGGCTTTGATGAAACAGCTGTCATGTTGGAGAGGTACACATGGCAAGGAACTAAGAGTGGCCCCAGACACAGAAACTGAGACCCTCAGTCCAAGAACCCACGAAGAACTGAATCCTGCCAACCAGAACCTGAGTGAACTGGAGGGAGCTACTCCTTCCTAGTTAGAGCTATAAGGTAAATACAGACCCAGCCAACACCTTGGCTGCATCTTGTGAGAGGACCTGAAGCAGAATCCCCCACTGAACTGTGTCTGGAATCCTGACCCAACCAAAACTTAGGAACTCACAAATGTTCTTCTAAGCCATCAAGTTTTGGGGTAGTTTGTTACACAGCAGTAGATAAGTAATACACAAGAACTACAAGGATCCTGTTTCAATCTGTACTAGCTGATCTAATTATACTTACAATTGAATTATACCTCAATAAAGCTATTTACAAATGTAGACTAGAGCATTTGTTAAATATCGTAATATTAGAAACACATGTACATATATCTATAAAAGGAGTGGTGTACAAAATATATATATTGGCTAGAAATAGTGTAGAGTGCCTCTGCCTTTGCATGTAAGAGGCATAAGAATATGGTAGGCCCAGAGCCCAATACTCTTCTCAATAGTACCCTAGCCCTAGGATTCTTGTTCAGCCCTGGATTTGGCCATCACGTGGAGGGATTATGTGGCTTGATTTGACTCACGTTAGCTAGGATCTATTGCTAGAACATTGTGGCCTTTGTCTCAAGTAAAACCTTCTAGTAAGCTACTTGCCAAAGAGTCTGAAGTGTGGAGTTTATACTTTTCTGAGCTTACAAGAGTGGATTCCAAGGCCTCTTTATGCCTGCATGTTAATAGTTGCTTGTGGATGAGGCAGAATTTGATGGGAGACTTGCTTTCATTGTAATGTGCTGCTCCTGAGGATATGAGAGATCTGTAGTTCCCACCTTTTTCTAATAGAGGCTAAAGAAATCGACCAAAACAAAAGGGATGACTGTGAATGACCAAATTGACTTGGGCAGTTCTGTAACAGTGCTGATGTGCCAAGAGGTTAAAGCATCAGACAACTGACTGACTCCCATGCATGATAAGGTGGCCCCTGTGTCTCCTCTAGCATCTTTCTTTGTTATGGCAAATAACTGACTAAACTGGTCCCTCAGCAGATCCATAAGTTAATTTGAGCAAACTTAGAAAACTAATGTAACTGTTATTTTCTCACTCGGAAACCTTCCATGGCATCCTATTTCCCCCCAAACTAAGTCCACCTCCTTTTCTTGAATACAAGGTTCTTATAACTTTTGTTTTCTACCATCTTTCATACAAAATTGGAAAACTTAAATGTGAGTCATTCTTGTACTTTCCTGCTTCTCTGTCTTTGCTCATTTAATTCCAACAGTCTGAATGATCTTCCCACCCATTAGCTTTGGACAAACGGTGTTTATTGTATCTCAGGCCATTGGATACAAAGATGAATAAGGTATGTTATGCCCATAAAAAGCTTATTCTGTATTGTATGAGTTGAATGTATCAACAAGCAATTTTAATATAATTTGGTGAGTGATATGATTGGTTTCCAGGGGTGGATTAAATATAGCCTGCAATCCTTTTGTGGCTCCTATTAAAAAGTGGACTCTTTTTCCCCAACTCTTGAGCCTGGGCTATCCTTGTGTCTTGTTTTGACCTATTGAATGCAGTGGAAGTGACATCACGTCATTGTTGAGTCTTGGTTTCTAGAGATCTGCCTTCCCTCTTGGAGCCAGCCACCATGTAGGAAAGCCCAGTGTGCCTGCTGGAGAATGAGAGGCCATGTGGAGTAGAACTGAGGAAACTCAGTGGATGGCAGCACTGTATCAATCATGTTTTTTTTCTTTTTTGTATCTTGTAATGTTTTGACACCTCAGGGGCTTTCAGACCTGGGGAGACACTGCCTCTCCCGTGGCCAGCTGACTCCTAGAGGTGGTGGTCAGCTTGCCCGGAGCATGTGTTTTCTTTGCAGATCGCTTGATTCAGTGCCAAGTCTCCATCTACCTGCTTATCTCACCCCCACACTCCAAGCCAGTATTTCCCCTGCTCCAAATCACCCCAGGGCCAGCTATCAGACAGCCAGGGACAGCACCCCAGGCCCCAGAGCCTATCGAAAATATTCAAACTCGACAATCCTAAACCTCAGTAAAGGCTCTGGCACAGGCTTGTCTTTTGCCCCTGCTTTTGCCTCCTGACTAAAACTTCGAACTTCCCCATGCAGCCATGCGTGGTGTGGCATGCCCCCTTCTCTTACGAAATGTAAGTAGGGAAAATCTTCTTTCAGTGGTATTAGTCTTCCTGTGTCATGACTCAGTTACCACCATACATTAAAATCCTGCAGGTACAAATTTTAGAACAAGCAGCAACTGGCTGGGTTCTCCAGCTTCAGTCAAGCCTTCAGATGATGGCAGCACCAGGAATGACCTCAGGTGAACCCAGCAGAGTCCCCTGCCCAGCTGAGTCCAGTTCAAATGATTAAGTTATGAGAAACTCAGGGTTTGTGGTACAGGGAAAAAATGTGCTGTGGTGGAAAATGACATTGTATGGAGTACACTCTTTCAAGTTACCAGATTCTGGTTCCTTGGGAGCAGTTTAAGAATTCTGTGAATTGTTGACAGCTGATCTCAATCCAAAATAATTCTTATTGTAGACATGCAAATGAATTCTGTCCAGTGGATGGACCAGCCTTCCTTTCTGCCCCCCCCCAAATTTAATGTTATCTCCATTTTCATCTTCATTTCAACATTCCTTTCCCCTATATAAATTTATGTTTCTTTGTCTTCTCTTTTGAATCAGTTATAACATTTACTATTTCCCTCATTTAATTGATGAGTTAAATAAAATCCAACACATGTTCACTTTATATCTGTATGAGGGTGATGAGTTTGCCATATTTTTTTTTTTTTTTTTTTTTTTTTTTTTTTAATTTTTTTTTTTTTTTTCAACGTTTATTTATTTTTGGGACAGAGAGAGACAGAGCATGAACGGGGGAGGGGCAGAGAGAGAGGGAGACACAGAATCGGAAACAGGCTCCAGGCTCTGAGCCATCAGCCCAGAGCCCGACGCGGGGCTCGAACTCACGGACCGCGAGATCGTGACCTGGCTGAAGTCGGACGCTTAACCGACTGCGCCACCCAGGCGCCCCGAGTTTGCCATATTTTGAAAAGTACCCCTTAACATAACAACCATGAAAATTTGAGGTAGAGCAATAGATAAGTAAAAGCGACTATAGGCAACTGAATTGATTGCTGATACCCTGTTTGCCTAGATTTCTTTGCTACCCATATGACTAATAGAAAATGCTATTTTTGTGGTATAAATGCTGATAAACATTTATAAAGTAAAATATTGGGATCATAGCCCTGTAACATTCCAACTAAATGGAAGTGGTAAAGTGATGAGGTTAAGGGCTTTCACCATTTAATATGCTTGAGTTCAAACCAGACTTCACTATGTATCAGCTGCATAAACTTGGGCATATTTGTTAATAACTCTAAGCCTCAATTTCTTCATGTATCAAAATCATCCTTAAGGCATAGGATCATAGTAAATGTTAAATAAGATTGTGTAGCAGACACCTTTCATTGCCCACCTGACATCCACTTCCTCATTTCTTTTTTTTTTTTTTTTAATTTTTTTTTTCCAACGTTTATTTATTTTTGGGACAGAGAGAGACAGAGCATGAACGGGGGAGGGGCAGAGAGAGAGGGAGACACAGAATCGGAAACAGGCTCCAGGCTCTGAGCCGTCAGCACAGAGCCCGACGCGGGGCTCGAACTCACGGACCGCAAGATCGTGACCTGGCTGAAGTCGGACGCTTAACCGACTGCGCCACCCAGGCGCCCCCACTTCCTCATTTCTGAACAGAGTCCCAAGTTAGTCTAGGGGTCCACATTATCTCCAGCTCCAGAGAAATGTCCTGACCTGTATAAACCAAGGAGTCCATGGCCTTTCCCTGGCATCTGAATTTGTTTAGAAGAGGGCAAAAGATTGACGTGACCCAGTCATGCAAACAGGAATGATTTACATCCAGGATGGGAGAGATCATTGCCTTTTTTCCTTCTTTCTTCTGCTGGGTGTGAATGAGGAAGCATATGAACACTTACTGCTGTTGGCAACCATCTTGTAACCAAGAAGCAAAACAGCCTTGGAATAGAGCCTCTGCTGACAGTCAGAAGAACAGAAGGACCGAAGCTGTAAGCTTAAAACGTGACCTTAGTCAGGGTTCAGTGCGTGGGATCTAAGCAGCCACCTAGGTTCTATTGAGTTGGAGAGGAACCCTCATTTGAATCTGCACCAAAAGGACTCTGGAGTGTTGGCCAGTGAGGATTGGAAGAGATACTCTATTTCCCGTATATTGTGTAAGGAGAGTGCAGTTTTATCATCTAACCATCCCTAAATGATTGTTCCCTTCAAAACCAAAAATCAAGTACAATTGGGACATTGGCCTCTGTATTCATTGCCTATAGTCATAATTTATTTGTGTCAAAAATATGGTCCTTTTTTTTGCCAAATTGTTGAAATTACAATTTTTAAGAGTCTGGCGAAGAAGCTTTTTCCCATCAGAGACAGCATTTTTACTGCGATTTTTGCCCGTTACATTATAAAATAATAATAGTCAAAGGCTTGCTTCTGGTAATAGTGTATCCTTAGAGTATCTGTTAGCACCACCACAAAGTGACATTTCCAATTCAAGCCCTCTTTTGGGGATGTGATAACAGAGTTGGAAATTTTTGCTGCTGGCTAACACTTAGCATATTAGATTTAAGCTTCCAAACATTCTTCTGAATACAGTTTTGCCAAAATGCAGGCATGCACGCATCCACACATACAGGCACACACATGCGGTCTTTCTTTCTTTTTCTTTTTTGAGAAAATAAAGACAAATGAACAAAAACGCATGAAGGAGGACGAAGCACACTCTTTGACAAGGCACAGAATCTTGTTTGATTCCAGCCTCTTACAAGCAACAATCTACTTTTAAGATGTGGAATGAGGGGTGCCTGGGTGGCTCAGTCAGTTAAACATCCGACCTTAGCTCAGGTCATGATCTCCAATTTGTGAGTTTGAGCCTCGCATTGGGCTCTGTGCTGACAGCTCGGAGCCTGGAGCTTGCTTTGGATTCTGTGTCTCCCCCTCTCTCTGCCCCTCCCCTGCTCATGCTCTCTTGCTCTCTCTCTAATGAATAAACATTAAGAAAAAAAAAGTTGTGGGATGAGACAGAGGCGTCACCTAAAGTGATGCCTTTTTAAATGTTGCTGGAGTTTTGAAATATAGAGACCAAATTGAAAACAATGTGTAAATTTTGGGAAAATGGCATTAACATGCTTTTGAGTCACAACACTGATTCTTGTCACAGGATTCCTGTGATTTTTATGATGATCTGCTTCCTCTCCTAATGAGATACTATTCTGCAATTTCACTTGGGTGTGTTTTAGCACTCCTCCACAGTATCTAGGAAAATCACCACAGTCAATTGTCGGCTTGGATTCTCCACTAGAATCTAGTCCTTCTACGATCAGTCAGTGCCTAGAAAGTCAAAGACCCAGTCAGAGTTAAATGTAAAATCCTGTCTGTTGGTACAATTCATTAAGAGACAATTTGCCTGTAATAGCTACTTAATGTGTCTGCAGTATATTTTCACCCTAGACAAAATCAATAGAGATGATCGATAAAAAGAATTATCACAAATTTCCTGACAACTCCAGGGTGGCAGCAGCTGGGAAGCCACGGCAAAAGGGCGGGTTGCTTTATTAGCCTGCACTTGGGGGGGGGTGTCTCCCAGCCATTGGAACACAGTCTAGACTGGTTATCACATAGTGATAGTCTTGTGGCTCCCCAGGAGAGCTCACAGTTCTCTCTCTGGTTTGTCCACTAGACCAATACCTTGATCTCCTCCTACTTTCTGCGCTGGGTCTAAGCCCTTCTCTGGGTGGAGATGGGTTGGGGTGAGGCCCTGAGCCTGAATTGTTTTGATTTTCATTCTTGTTAGCTCCATCTAGGAAGCTCTTAAGAACAAGGAGAGTCAACGGATAATTCAAGGTGAGGGAGGTTGCTACATGGAGTTACAGCAGAATGAACATACTCTTTTATTCTTGAATTCTCCATATTGTTCAGGGTGTGTGTGTGTGTGTGTGTGTGTGTCTGTATACCTACTTTTATCCATGTTCAAAGATTTGAACCACCTTATAGTAATGACAGCACATATAAGACAATATAAATAGAATAGGAAGTCAAGGTCCTGGACTAGGACATATGGACTATTTAGTGCTACAGCTGAGTTACACAAAAGGACATGAGGAAAAAACAAAAACAAAAACAAAACAAAAAACACACAAACCTTGCTACATGGTTCTTGACTAAGAGGAAAAACGCACCTGTTTCCCTGTCTTGCCTGGCTTCTTCTTCCTTGCTCACTGAGTCAGGTAATTCAGATAGGGAAGATGTCCAGGTCTCAGGGAAATCCTTTTTAAAAGCCCCACCGGAAGCCTACCATGGACTTGAATTTCCATTCTCTTGGGAGCATTTGCTTCAGTCCTTTGCAGAGGGGGTTGACTGTGTTCAGATCAGTGACATGTACGGTGAGGTCTCCCAAGGTAGCATTAACAGAAACCCTTGTGGGAAGAGCTTAGTGCAGCGACTCTTTCCTTTCTTCTTGTGCCCTTTGTGTGGAAGCTTGAGTGTTTTTGATGCCATCTTGCAACTTTGGAGGAAGGGCTGGTGGGAGTGCAAAGCTGCAGAACCAGACCACTCTGGGATTACCTGCTCCAGCCTTCTGGTTTTGTGAGAGGATCAAATGCTCTTATTACTGAAAACACTACTGGGAATTCTGCTTACTGCAGCTGACCATATCCTACTGATGCAGGTAGGTACTATCATTATCTCGATCACATAGGACAGTTGAGGCTTCCCTGGGTGACATGCTAGTGAGTAGCAATGCCTGGGTTGGAAGGCTCCTTGTCTGACTAGTCTGACTCCCTTCCCTGGTAATTCTTTAACTTCACCTGAAACCCCATCAAAGATGGCGGCTCTTGACTTCACCCCCAAAGATTCTACTTAGTAACTCTGAAATGGGGTTGAAGGAATGTCCGTTCTAAGCGAGCAGCGTGGGCATTTCTGATGCAAGGGCTTCCTGAACCCCAGTTTAAGACTCACTGCTCTATGCTACCTAACTGCTCAGTCAAGCTCACCTCTGTCCAGAGCCTACTCTTCTTCCCACCACTTTGGGCTGACCTCACTACAGCATCGTCACCCCCACTCCTACCCCTCACCCCCCCCAGCACATGAGTACATTCAGAGACAGGTCTACCTCAGCATGAAAACATCGGGTCTCAATTGGAGATCTGAGGCTGGAAAGAAAGAACAATCAGAATCAAAGATATTGTAATAGTGTTGTATGGTGACAGATGGTAGCTACATTTGTGGTGAACACAGCATCACTTATAAAGTTGCTCAATCACTGTCTTTGTACACCTGAAACTAATGTCACATTGCATGTCAACCATACTCAAAAAAGAAAAAGGGTGAGACATCTCTTCCTTTCTCTTTTTTTTTAAATTTTTTATGTTTTATTTATTTTTGAGAGAGAAAGAGAGAGAGAGAGAGAGCAAGCATGGGAGGGACAGAGAGAGAGAGGGAGACACAGAATCTGAAGCAGGCTCCAGGGGGCGCCTGGGTGGCTCGGTTGGTTAAGCGGCCGACTTCGGCTCAGGTCATGATCTCACGGTCTGTGAGTTTGAGCCCCGCGTCGGGCTCTGTGCTGCCGGCTTGGAGCCTGGAGCCTGTTTCAGATTCTGTGTCTCCCTCTCTCTCTGCCCCTCCCCTGTTTATGCTCTGTCTCTCTCTGTCTCAAAAATAAATAAACGTTAAAAAAAATTAAAAAAAAAAAAAAAAAAGACAGACTCCAGGCTCTGAGCTAGCTGTCAGCACAGAACCCGACGCGGGGCCCGAGACCACAAACTGTGAGATCATAACCTGAGCCCAAGTTGGCCGCTTAACCGACTGAGCCACCCAGGTGCCCCATTTCCCTTCTCTGTTTAAGCAGAATTTTCTCATTTGTTAAATTGGACATCCTGGGTGATCACGGACAGAAACAACCAGCTCTAAGCCTTACTTATTCCACCAGTGGCCAGCTCATTACTTGGATGTCCTCTTCTTGAACAGTACGAAAGTGAAATCATCGTGAGTCTTTCTTTTGGGGAAACACGTAGGGAAGGGGTGAGGGAAGTAATGCACACATTCATTTTGTTTTGTTTTGAAGAAACCCATGTGGTTCATTGTCATTCACTATAGATTAGTCCCTTCTGGCTTTGCCTGAGAGACAGAGTCCAAACTTAATATTGTAGGAAGCTGTGAAACCAAAGTTTTGAATTTTTCTCAAGAATTTTATTTTTAATAATAATAATAAAAACCCTGAGCCCATGTGTCCCATAAAAATAAATGAATGTTTTCACTCTTGAACCAATAAAGCAGAAGAAAGTTGGAAGCCACATAATGCTCTCTGTGTAGCTCATCCTGGCCATGGAAAGACTTGGAGAAGCAATGATTTTATGTTTTGCAGACGGGGGAAACTGAGGAAACACCAGGTTCATGTCCCCGGGTGTGACTGTCAGCAAGTTGCCGGCCAGGTGTTCTAATTTGGAAGAGCAGCTGTCTTGAGAGTTGGAGAAAAGCCCAGATTCCGTAGCATGGCAGGTTCCAGCCTAGCCAGTGAATTCAGCTACATTTCCAGCTAAGTCCTTCTTGCACCTAATGACCTGTGGTTCTTCACAGGGTCAGGTTGCATCATGCCTTTGCACATGCCGCCCTTTGCTGAAACACTCTCTTGCTCCTTTCCCACCCAGCAAACATCAAACACCCATTCATCCATTGCTCATTCATCACCAGAAGCTGTTGATGCTCCCGTGTGGCTGCTCGAATACCTGATGACATTTACTTGTTCTCCTGTATCTGGCCATCCCATCATCTCCTACCAGAGCACACAAGGCCCATCTTGAAGGCTGGATCCTGTTCAGTTCATTTTTATGTGACCAAGGTACATAGCCAGACACTGAATAGATGCTCATTAAATGCTCATTGAAGGCATAAGTCAATGAACTGATGTAGACAGGGGGTAATGTGGGGGAAAAAGAAAAAAAAGATGACACCTGCAACCAAATAGTGTTTCCTAAAAGAAGGTGGAGGAAGAAACAGGAAAGAGGATGCCCCTTTAACTTTCTGGCCAGCTTTTTCTTAGGGGCTGTTCCTTTCTCTTGGTCTAAGGAATGTAAACATTCAGATTCCTTTCATTGAAAATAACTTCTTCCATTTGAAAAAAAAAAAAAAAAGGAAGGAAAACTGACAGTTACTTGGGGGAATGATTTCTGCTGGGCTGCCAGGGACCATGTTTGTGGCTATGATGGGTATTTGAGCAAAGACACTATTAGGAGGGCTGGGATCACTTAAGGCCTACCCCATTTGGTGGGGAGAAATTTTTAAGGCTTTTTTTTTTTCCTTTGGGAGGAAGTCACACCCCGGCAGCTGCTGTCACGCTATGCTCTGTTTAGTCCTGCATGAGAAAACCCTGGGCTTTGGTAACATTGCCCTTCTTGCTGCTTCAGTACAAAGGCTGGGAATTGAGTAACAGTCATCCAGAAAGAGGGATTTTCCCTTTAGCCCGCGGGTGTCAGCCTCCCCACCAGGGGGCTGGAGTCAGGCCTGGTTAACATATTTACCCAGGCCTCCAGGCAAGGCAGCCCACTGTGATATGGGTTGTCCCGTGGACTTTCTTCTCCGGGATCCCCTAGGTCATTCTATCTCTAAGCAACCTCCCGTTGCAAAAGATTCAGGTATTTGAATTTTCCTAGTGGGAGACTGGGAAATTGAGAAAGATTACTGATAAAAGAGGCTCATGAGATGGAGTTGGGAAGAAAGTTCTGAATCTTTTAGAGTGAACTTTGCCCACTTCAGTGAGGCACAGTGGTACCAAAGTCAAAAAAAATGGGGGTGCTGTAGGGGGTGAAATGGGACAGGGAATGGAATTAGCCTTCACAAGAGCCTGGTCTTGTGGTGCTGCTTTTATATGTACGATTTCACTTTATATACCCAAATACCCTCGAGGTCTGTATTATTATCCATTGTACACAGATGACAAACTGAGGCTAAGGGGATCAAGGGACAGCCGAGGCCACCTACCTAGTAGAAGTGGGGGTCAGGATGTGAATATGGTCTGGGGTGCAGACCATGAGTGAAGTATAAGGAGTAGGAAAATCGTTACCAAAAAAGAGAATTATGTTTGGCAGTTTAAGCCCGGGTCAGTTTACAATTCTTGAGTGGTTATTCTCTGCCAACCATCATCCCTTTTAATCCTTATAAAACTTCCATTTTGTCAGTGAGGAAACTGAGACTCAGTGAGGTCATGCCTCTTGTCCAAAGTCAAATGACTAAACATTTCTGGAGTCAGGACTCAAACTCAGGTCACCTGAAATTCTAATCATTGTGGTAAGGCAAGGAGCAAGAGAATATAAGAGTGAGTTTGCAGATTCTGATGAACCATTAGGAAAATAATATCCTCCCAAAGCCACCAAGTTAGGTAGGGCAGAATCCATGTGGTTTCAGAGAATAAGTAAGGGGGAGCAAGGGCCAGTGGGGAAGGAGCAGAGAACAGATAGAAGCACTTCCTGCTGCAGACAGACACCCGTGCAGGTCGTAGCACCCTCCCCTATCCTCCCAGATCTTGGGATAAGTGCAGGCTTACCAAATGCCAGGATATTTAAAGCTCCTCTGTGGTGGTTTTAAACATGCAAACAAATTCTTAGATATTTGTCCTTTACCCTTTGGTCTGGGTGGGCTTGGGATTTGCTTATAACTAGTAAAATACCAGGAAAATACAGGAAAATTGACAGCAAGAATTTTGAGGCTGGGTCATTAAAGGTAACCCCGCTGCCACCTTTGTTGCTGGGACACTCACCTTTGGAGGCTTGAACTTCCATACACAAAATCTGACTCTCAGGTGGCTGCCATGCTCTGAGGGAGCCCAGGTCATGTGTTCTGGCCAACAGTCCTAAGTGAAGTCCCAACCAATAGCCATTATTATGTACTAGATATATGAGTGAAGACCCTTCCAGATGACTTTAGTCTACAACTTGCATATCACCTTGCCCCCCAATCTTTGTATAGTCCTAGGAAGACCCCAGATGTTGTGGAGCAAAGGTAAGCTGTGCCCACTGTAACCTGTCACAATTCCCAATACATGGAATCCATATGCATGATAAAGTCACTGTTTTATGCCACCAAATTCTGGGGCGGATTGTTGTGCAGCAATAGAACACCTTCTCATTACTTATTTTTGGAAGCAGCCCATGTCTCCTTCCTTTTTTTAAGTTTATTTATTTTGAGAGAGAGCGAGAGAGAGCATATGCATGCACGTGAGGGAGGAGTGCAGAGCCTGATGTGGGGCTCGATCCCACAAACAGTGAGATCATGACCTGAGTTGAGATCAAGAGTCGGATGCTTAACTGACTGAGCCACCCAGGCACCTGTTCCATGTCTCCTTCCTTGTCTTCCACACCAAGCTCTTAATTTCCGATAACCTGTAGATACACATGATGGCAATCCTCCAAGTACGTGAACTGATCGCATTCTTTGATGGGGGCCCTGTTAGAACAGGGAAGATGAGCCAGCTACTTTACAACTGCCTCTCCTAAGGAGGCTCCCAGGCCTCATTCCCAGACCCCTTTCCATCATTCACTTCTAGTCGACAGCTCCTCAACCCCTTCCATCCCCATCTGGATGGCAGATACCTTTCAGTCCATTGGGGCCCCAGGGTGAAAGCCTCCCATCAACTGGAGAGCCATTTATGTAGTCCATGCCTCCCATTGCTCACAACCCCAGGGGCAACTATGGGCTTTTTGTGAAAGTGGCTGGTAGGAAGCCACCTTAGTGGGTATCTCTCTGTCTCGGGTTCTACCCTACTGGCATAATCCCATGGTTGTTAAAATTCTTCAAAGAACGAGATGAGCTCATTTCTCTTCAATTAGTGCCTGGTAGGAGATCTCTCATTTTCCCAGCACAAAATTCATTGTGATGCTGCAGTGCTAGCACACCATTAGCAACCCTTTCGGTTAATAAACAGAGAAGAAAGTTCAGAGTCCAAATACGACTTTTCTCACTCTCTTTTGTTTTATTTTTTTCAGAGTTGACTCTGAAATCTAGTATCTATCCAGTACAGTGTGCTGGGACTGACATAAATCAATGTCTGCTCTACTTACTAGATAGTGTCCTTAGCAAGTTACGTAAGTCCTCTGAGTCCCATTTCCTCATCTGCAAAATGGAGATAATAACACTTGCCCAGGGTTATTGTGAAGATGGACTGAGTTCACGCTGGTAGCCAAGTTGGCCAGAAGTTAGGCTTGTTGAAGGATATGGTCTAAGATCTTGTTAATATTTTTGTCATGGTTATTGTTACTATTTGTGGTTACCCTTCAGCAAATCCCGTCAGCTCTACCTTCCAAATAAATTTCAAATCCGGCCACTTCTCATCACCTCCAGTGCCGGGCATCTGGTGCAAGCCATGAGCATCTCTCTTTGCATGGTTGCCATACTCTCCTAACTGGTCTCCTGGTTTCACCCTACTTGCCTTTTGCCCTTCCACACAGGAGCCAGAAGAGTCCTATTCCATCCTGTCCTGTCACTTCTAGGCTCAAAACTTTTCCATCACTTCCCTTCCTGCTCAGACTAAACTTTTTTCAGCAATCTATAAATCTGTGTAAAATCAGGCTCCTATGACTCGATGCCTTCATCTTCTCCTCCTTTCTCACTCTCTCTCTCCCTTCTTGCTATTCCTCCAACAGCGCACACCTGCCCTAGAGTCTTTGCACCTTCTGCTTCTCAGCCTATGAGTGCACAACCTGAACCTTTATTTCCTTCAAAGCGTGGCTCACGCGGCATCTTCTTTTGAGTTCTTCCCCGACCATCCTATTTAAAACATCTCCACTGCCATTTCTTTCTGCTTTATTTTCCTAGAGTCAGTCCCTTTCTCATGTGTAACTGACTTAATCATTTTATTTATTATCTATTTCAACTAAACTAGAAGCCCATTGAAAGCAAAGACTATGATCTCCTGCTAATTGCTACCTCCGGTGTCAAACACAGTGCCTGGCATTACATACTGAAGTGACCACAGACCACAGAAACAGATTACGTGGCTGCTTGCTGATATTTTATATGAATGAAGACGACTACGTGCATTTACTGCATCATCAGTGTGGTTTTGTTTAAGGTGCCGCCTTTATCTGGTTGGGAAATATGCTGATGATAAAAAACCTTGAGTGAAAAACCAGTTGAAGTCAAAGGATGTAGGAATAAGACCTAGGTCTTCTGCGTGTTGATTTAGAAGGCCCCCAAGAATCAAGTGTGGATCTCACTCTCTGGCCCAACCATACAATTGGCAGGGCCTAGTGCAAAATAAAAATGCAGAATGGCCCCTTGTTCAAAATTATTAAGAATTCCAAGACATCAACGGGAGAGCATTAAACCAAGAGTGGGGCCCTCCTGGGCACAGCTTGCACAAGTATGATTCTGGCCCCGCTCACTTTCTACAACCTTGTATCTTTTTGCAACCAATTGAAACAAACCTTAGGTGTACTGAGTGAACTTTATCCACACTAGTATCTATTTAAATTGCCATGATGCTAGGGCAGTTAAGGGTGTCCATTCTGCCTGAGGTCCAGTGGCATTCAAGCTTCAAAATAATCCCTTTTGTTTTGTACTAGATTATACGACAACCTCAGTTTTAGAGCAAGGAGATTGAAAGATACCTAAATTGTTACCCCTACCCTTTGAGTAGGTTACAATCTTACTGTGAAGACGGTGCTAAAAGCTGGGGTCAGGCTGGAAGTGCCCTGGGGCGAGGCAAACAGGAATTGCTGCCTCTGAAAGAGAGTGGGGTCATTTCTGTTCATCTTCACTGTCATCCTGTGGTCTGACCATCAGCAGCAATCTCTGGCTGAATGGGTTGCAAATATGGACCAGCCTGAGGGATGGTCTGAAGAGAGAATGGCAGTGGGGACTGAGATACGGTCCAGGCTGGAGGCAGGACCCCAGGCCTCCAGGTGCCATCAGGTGACTAGTGAATGAGGAGGACACCTGCTAGAATTCACCAAGGCCTTGCTGGCCAAGTCAGATCCTTTCCTTGGGATTTATTTTTTCATCTTTCAAAAGACGACTATATGGTTCAGAGGTTATTTTTGAATATCAACCAGACTTTAAACATTCACTTGGGTTTTTTGGGGTTGGATATTATTTTAAAAAAACAACCAAAACCAATAAAACAAAACACAAACTGCTGACCCCTTTTATTCACATTTTCTTAAAAACCAAAAAGAAGCCTTTTGCGTAGTTTCATTACAGGACCATCTCAACCTCTCAAATATTTTTAATGATCTGTTCTTTGGCTAGGAATATGGGTTAGTTGATTGAGGCTGCTTCTAGGCCCTCCTGTGAGTATTTTTTTTTTTTAAAAAAACCAAATTACAAACATCACAGTTGAAATAAAAAAAAATGTAATAGAAATGTATTACTTAAATTCCAAAATTATTTCTAGACTTTTAGAAATTTCCAAGATGAGCTGATTTAGCCACAAGGTTTAAAAACTATTAAATGAAATGAGCAAAAACATTAGTTCCACATTTCAAGGCCAATTTATCACTAAGCAAATGGATTTGAACCTGTGGAGATCTTTCTTACAAGACTTGAAAGTCTTCTCGTAAAGATAGCTAAAATAAACATCATACACTATTTTAAAAATTGTATGTACACTTAGTGTGAGTTGTTTCTGGTGGGTCAGAAGTAACCCATTTGTGTAGGAAGACATGTGACCATAGTTACAAGGGTAGCCTTTTCTTCACTTTTATTTCTGTCTTTGGTAGCAGCTGTTAACATTTGAAGGGTAGTTTGGCTTGTGGTGGTTGTTTAAATGTGTCCATTAAACTGTGGGTATCGGTTTAACAGGGAGTGAAATGTCACAAGGTACTAGCCTCTGGCACAGACATAAGAATTTAGCCAAACACATTTGGAATCATAGATTCTTCCCCTTAACATAAATATTCTGGGGATTTAACTTTCTCTCTGGTTCTACACCAGGTTCTCATACAAGTAAGACCAACCTTCATTTTGACCCTTCTGATTCAGAATATTGTCCAGGGCAGGAGACTGGAAGAGAGGGCATCCATTGAAGAGGAAGAGACTGGGGTATGAATTGCCATGTTTCTCTGCCACCTTAACAACACTGCTGCATTTTTAGGGATGGCTAGCAGACAACAAGGAATTCCTTCCCCTCCAGAAAAATCCCCAAAGAAAGCCAGGGTTACAAGGGAGCTGAGCTGGCTTATCTTAACGGCATTGTTGTCCTTCTATCTCCACTAGGAGAGATATCCCTGCAAGCCAGGAAGCCAGGGCTAGCTTCTGTCCCCCTTTTCCAAGCCCCGCCCTCAAGACTCCCCTTTTGATATCCACATTCTTTCCTTAGATATGTTAATGTCCTCAGCTAGGAGCTACCTGGGGCCACCTCTCTGGCTCCTGGAGAGGATTTTTATATCTCTAGATGATTTATGGCTCCCATAGAGTTGAAGGCTCAGAAAGCAGCCTGGTTTCCCAGTTTTCAAGTTCTGGAGGGCTGTAGGCAAAGGGAACCACTTCTGTGCCCCAGATATGTCTGACAGGGGTTTTCAAAGCTTTCATACTTGGATTGAGCTAAATTCAGGGCTAGACTCCTCAATAGCCATTGTTTCTAATTGATAACAATTGAGAGTAAAATTGATAAACTAATTGATAATTGATAAAAAAATTATTAGGTTGAACCATAGGAAAATGCCAGTATGCAACCATTTTGACTCAACAAATGTAGCAATTTCCTATGGTTC
The DNA here is from genome assembly GCF_022079265.1 of Lynx rufus. Classification (NCBI taxonomy): domain Eukaryota; kingdom Metazoa; phylum Chordata; class Mammalia; order Carnivora; family Felidae; genus Lynx; species Lynx rufus. The sequence goes on from NW_025814856.1 coordinate 125,388,010, forward strand.
TACGTAATACTGTAAATTGTTTTCACACATCAATGAAGAGATATTGAAAGATTTTTTTTTTGTTTTTTGTTTTCACTGTTTCACATCCCCTAACTTCTTTTCCTGTACCCTGCATACCTGTAATAAGACTGCACAGGCACACACACACACACACACACACTATGACTTAATCTTCCTCTTCTGGGACTTCAAAGAATTAAGAAATGAGATGAGAATGAGGTAACACATTTACATGAAAAAAAGGCTTGGACAGTTCTACTCCTGATACTCTTCTCCTTTGTTCAGGAATATCCACCCTCTTTTTACCCCTTCTTCCTCAGCTCTGCCTGCAATCATCTTTTTAGCTTGAAAGAAATGAAGACAACCTTGCTACAGGCTTGGGGGCAGGCTGCTTGTGTATGGAACAAGCCCCAACTTTGAGTTACAAAGATCTGGATTCTGCATTTGGCTTGATTATTCCCTGGGAGTGAGCATATGCATCCCTAAAATGCTAGCATCCCTAAAAATGAAGCATACCATACCTTGGGCAACTTTCTTAACCACAGTGTTCTTCGGTTTCTCATCTGTAGGTTAGGGATAATGCTATCTGCTTGAGACAGTTGAAGGAGTCGAATAAGATAGTGTATGTAAACTTCCTAAAACTGCTGATGGAACAGGTGCTCCAAACTTATGTAAAACCAAGATTAAATGTCCTATCCCTTGGTGTTTCCAGCCTCCATGCCCACCTGTCTACCACACGTGGCTCAGAAACCAAAGAGCCTCTTTAGCTGAAATGACATGTGGCCTGGGACATTGGCTGTCTCAGTGGTAACCAGTCAGCCGGGTGAGTCATGGCTAGCAGAATCTCTACCGCTTTGGGAAGGATAACTTGCAGCTGGGGAGGCACATAAGTGGCTTTGTGGCGTCAGTGACACTTGGGTTGGTCCCTAAGGATGGTTAGGATTTAGACATTCACTCTAGGCTAGCAAGGTCTCGTGAAACCTTCTGCAATGATGGAAATGTGCTATAATCTGTGCTGTCTAAAAGGTGTGGCTACAGAGCCCTGGCAATGAGGCCAGTGTGACTGAGGAGAGAACTTCAAATTTAATTTTAATTAATTTAAACAGCCACGTGTGGCTAGTGGCTATGGTATTGGACAGGACAGGACTCCCAGGAGTAGGCAGAGGAAACAGAAAAGTGAAGTGATGGAAGAGGAAAACCGTGGGGGCAAGCGGGTGTGCAGCCCGTCCTTCAGTTGGCTGAAGCCCAAGCTGTGTGAAGGACACTGGGTGTATCGGCAACTGGAGAGGGACGCGCAGTAAACTCTGATAGTCAGTGTAAAGAGTTCAAATGTTCTTTTCCGAGCCATGGGAGCTGGTGAAGGTCTGTGAACAACATGCAGAAATGACAACATGCTGCTCTACATCAGAGCAATTGATCTGGCAGGCGGTAGGGGAGTGGGGTCTCTGTTTTGACCAGATAGAAGCTGGAAATAGAAGTCCTTGAGACTGTTACTGCAAAAGCCCAGGAGAAGCTCTCACTGCATCTGGGTACCATGTGAACAGCTCCATCTGGATTATCCTGTGTTACTCTGGGGCAGGTGCTAGCAAGAGATCCATTTTACAGACAAAGAAATGCATTTACCATCAGTGAAGTTACATATCCTCATGTAAGCCCAGAAATACAAATTGGAACCCTGGTCTGTTGGAGTCCAAAGACCATAAAAGAATTGAACTCCACTCTACCTCTATTTTAGATCTCCCTGGGAAAATAAGAAAAGGGTCTCCCCGCAGCGGTGTGATGGGATTGAGGATACAGAGTCGACGTCAGGACTTGACATTAATCAGACTGGGTGTGGCTTTACTCCTGACCTGTGAAAAGGAAACTTCTTGTTTTTCCAAACACTTGTGAATGGGACTCACTGTTTTGTTGCCACACCCGGCCTCTCTCATCTCCCTGCTGCCTTGGTTAAAGCCCAAATTAAGCCATTGCCGAGCCCATTAGCTTGTGTATTTGTGGGCCAGAAGAGTTATTATCTGCATTTGGGGCACTCCCCGGAAGAATAGAGACTTATGTCCTTTTTGAGATGTCTTCAATTTGCAGGTAGTTACCTGATGGCTTGAAAATTTTCTTTTACAATCTTTACATAAGAGGCAGCTCAGTGTGATGTTAAAAACACCAGTTCAAGAACCAGGATGCCTGTGTTTGAACCCTGGTTTGCAGTCTGACTTTGAGCAAGTTACTGACGATACTACCTCTCTCGTGGCCTGGCTTTAAGGATTGAATGAGCAAAGGTACCTAACGTGCCTAGAATGGCGCATGACGTTTATTGTATACGGTTTACAATTTATTATACACGGTTTGCCAAAAACTGGGTGGGGATGGGGGCAGGCGTGCCTCAGGATGATCAGGAGGAAGAAGCCACTCTCAAAAGACCACTCCAAAGTATTTGGGTTTTAATTCAAAAGGAACCGGTCAGAAAGAGAATGGAATGTCAATTTTCTGAGTTAAGTTTAGACTCAACCTAATAGAGAAGCCAATCAAATGTAAACACAGAAAGAGAAGTTAGGCTGCTCCAGAGAGAACGGAAAAGGAAATCTTGACAGGTAGTGGAAAGAACAGTTTCTCCATACGTGGGAGCAAACTCTGCACTTTCGGGGTCTGGGCAGATGACCCGGCTGAACCACTCACTAGGTCTAGGCTGGCGCTTCTGGAATCGCTACGCGTTGGGCTGCGGACTCCGGCAGTCTCAGTGCTGCCACCTACAGGGCCTTCGAGGCAAAGCGCTCAGTCCTTGGTTCCGGGGCGGCTGGGCGCTGTGTCTCCGCTCAGGATCCATGGCCGCCTCACCAGCAATCATTAGCTCCTCGCTCTTACAGGTTTCACATGCTTCTGCCCTAGATAAAACAGTTCTGAAACACTGTTTATTTCTCAAAGGGGGTTAATGAAAAATAAACTATGACAAACTCCACACACGGAAATGTACAAATGTCACACTGAGGCTGCACCATGTGCCGGGCACTTAGTGGCTTGGGATATGCTGTTGCATTTAATCCACGTAAAAGATAGCATCAGCATTATTATCCCCATTGCAAAGTATGTTAGGAAATCAAATACACAATAGTTCAGAATCTGTGCCACTCACATTCCACAGTCTCATAACACACTATCCCACAAATTATCTTTCCATCTTTCCCAAGTATAAAAGCGTAGACAATGGAGCTGACCAAACAGGAACAAGTCACAAAGAGCTTCTGTTTGCACACGGCAAATGCTGCTTACCTTGAGCTATTGTTTTGAAAATCTGGGCTCCTCAAATGAAGATGCTATAGCAGAAATGTTCACTTATGTAAGTGAGTCAGGTCTTCACTACCAGGGCCCAAATCTTTGTCCATTTGTAAATTAAGTTCTTTCTATGCAAGCCAAACTTAATGAATTAGTATTGTAAACTACAAAGCAAAGTGCCACGCCTTGCTTTTACCAACTAAAACTCTATTAATTCATTACAATTTGGGTACGCTTACGCTATATTTATGCTACAAAGGTCGTGTTTAAATTGACCATCCTGGGGCACCTGGGTGGCTCATTTGGTTGAGCCTCCGACTTTGGCTCAGGTCATAATTTCATGGTTCATGAGCTGTGCTGACAGCTCGGAGCCTGGAGCCTGCTTCAGATTCTGTGTCTCCCTCTCTCTCTGCCTCTCCCTCGCTAGCACTCTGTCTCTGTCTCAAATATAAATAAATGTTAAAAAAAAATTTTAAATTGACCATCCTGTGGTACTAACAGTGCTTCTCAAACTTCTGTGTATATACTTTTCACCTGGGGACCTTGTTGAAAGGCAGATTCGAATTCAGTAAATCTGGGATGGGGTCTTAGATTCGATTATTTCTAACTATCTCCCGGGTGATACAGATGCTGCTGGTTCAGCAACGACACTTTGAGTTTCAAGGAATTTAAAGATTTGAAGTTCCTTTGAATCATCAAAATAAAAATTTAATTCATGGCATATTAATTATATTTTATTGTTTCCCAAGGTTTTGAGAATCGGTATGCTATATATTTCAACTAAAATATTTTATCAACTAGAACACCGAATGTACCAGAATATTCTATTCCTTCACCCAGGCTGGATTATAAAGTGTTTACTGCAAGATAAACCTGAAGGAATTTTGCTTTCAATCAAAGAGTAATTTACGCTCCAGGAGAATTATTTTCCAAACCCTAAGAGAAAGTAATGATGATATTAACTTAAGAAAAATGTGTTAAAGTTACACTTACCACTTTTTCAGGTTTTTATACTGACTCTTCTGTCATCTAGGGAATTCATTACGTGGAAGAGTAGAGCAGGAGACCCAATGACACACTTCAAAATGAAAAAGCATCTTTTCACATCATTCGCATCTGGGAATTCATTTATGCTTATGCTTATCAGAGTGTCCAGACATTGAGTAGCAAAAAGTAACACATTCACATGTGATACAGAGCAAAGACTTATTATAAGGCCCAAAGACAAGCTATTTATAGCAGTAGAGACTAAAGTGACCCATAAATAGACTGCCATTTACTTGTTTGTTTTGTCTGGGGTCCATTTAATGGCATCTGTCAGTAGTACAATAGCTAATGCCCAGCAATTATTTCCATCATAAACCTCACCAGGAATGAGAAATGCAGTGGAACTAGATCCTCTGGAATTGATTTTTTCCCCCACATCAGTTAAAATATTCAGTGAAGGTGTTGGGTTCTCCCCTACTCCTGTCTACACAAATAAAGTATACACATTTCGATAGCTAAATATAGGGGTGGCTGCAGTCAGGTAAGCATGCAACTTCGGCTCAGGTCATGACCTCGCGGTTTGTGGGTTCAAGCCCCCCGTCAGGCTCTGTGCTGGCAGCTCGGAGCCTGGAGCCTGCTGCAGATTCTGTCTCCCTCTCTCTCTGCCCCTCCCCCGCTCATGCTCTCTCTCTGTCTCTCAAAAATAAATAAACATTAAAAAAATTTTAAATAGCTAACTATGAATGACAGCTTTATATGTCTCTATATTCTAGAGAATATAACGTCTCAGAGTAGTGGAAATTATGGCAACTTGAACGAGAAGAAAATGAAAGAAACTATGATAACTTCAATGGGAACAGAGCACCTGTTACCCACACAGTAGTTTTTCAATAAATGTGGATTTACTGCCTTGAACAGCCTTAAGACTGATTTCTAGGCTTGCAAAGACTGATGTGGATTGTGAAGATAAGGGTAGGCTAAGAGTGGGGAAGCAGGTTCCTGGTATCTCCGTCCTGGATCTGAGGGGTCCTGCAAGGCCAGTCTCCTTCCTCCTCTGCAGATCTTTCTCTAATGTCCCAAATTATCTACCTTTAGTTTTAGTGCTTTAGGTTCAGGCATTGATGATAGCAGGTGCTGTAGTACATAGATATTGGTATATTAACTTTGAGATTATTATCGTTAATAACATCTATGTTGGCCAACATTTATTCAAGGCCAACTATGTGGCAGATTTCAAACAGAGAACAAAAGGTACTTTCCCCTCAGCTGAAGTTTGAAAAATCCGGAAGAGCTGGGGTCATGTTTTCAGTTCCTGACCAATGAATGTGGTCAGAGGGAAGAGAAGTTATAATTGGCCCAGTTTGGGCCACATGATCTCCCTGTTTGCAGGGAGGGTGTGTGGGGAGGGTGGGGAGAAGAGGCTAATAAAGTTCAGCAGACCTCAGTAAAACCATATATTTTGAAGAATATTTCCCAAAGAAGGTCCTCGCTTTTCTGAAAAAAAAAAATCATGTCCAGCATAGCTTTGGGCAAGTTACTTTATTTATTTGAACCTCAGTGGAAGAGTTTGTATGATGGAGTAGAATTAGATGCTTTCTGAGGGTCCTTTCATATCCCAAATCTCTAGTTTTCAGTTCCTTTTTTTAATGTAGTGCTTTATAAAATGATTTCATACCCAATCCTGACGAGCAAGCCGAGGTGATGCTATTTCACCCACATATTCGGTGGAGAAACTGAGCCTTACAAAGTTAATTAATTTGCTGCAAAATCATTCAAATGTCAAGTGGCAGAACTAGGACCAGATATTAAGTCACTGGATTAGTTTCAAAGAATTCCCTTTGAATGCTTCCCACATTAGTGAAATTAATTTTCTTCATTCCGTAATGACCACTAACTAATCTCATGGGTAGCAAACTACTATAAATTAAGCTCGAGTTAATGGGATAGTTTTGATGGATTAAATCTTGGGCACTGGAAATTTTTATTTTGTTGCCTTCTCAGAGATGCTGCAACTGTTCATTAAATATGATTCCTGTCTTTCCGGTGGGAGGTACTGGAAAGTATGGCTTGGGGAAGGAAAAGCCACTGCAAATTCAAGTTGAAAGAGGATGCTTTTAGGAAGGGATTGAGGAGAAAACTGGGAGGAACTGATCGTTATCTTCCAGCTCACAGGCACTTGATATTGTGCCTCGAAGCTGATAGTTGTTAAATAAGTCACTATTGTTTGTTTTAAGATTTCCTTAAATAAATATTTGCACCACACAATCAATGGAGTCTAGAAAGTCAATGGGATGTGTTTTATTTTTAACAAGCCTTAAATTAATTGTATATCCTCTGCATCTACAAACATCTATTAAGATAACACTGAGAAACAGCTCAGAGCTCCCGATGCTCCCACAGAAGCACGTCAGTCTGGCTGATTTCTAAGACTGAAGGGGAAAAGAATCCTTGATTAAGAATGTGTAAAAATAGGACTCAAAAGTCTTAATGCACATGCCTTTGGTCTGCCAGTTAATGAAATTTATCCTCAAGAAAATAAATATGAATAGTAAGAGGATGTTCACTCAAGCATCTCTTATAGTAGGAAAAAACTGGGAACAACTTAGATGGAAAATGATTTAAGAGAATTATAGTACTTTCATAAAATAGAATATTATGTAATTACTTAAAATGATGTAGCCAAAGAATGCTTAGTGACAAAAACATCCACAATAGCATAATTAGTAAGAGCAAGGGCTCCAGAGTTGGCCTGCCTGGATACTAGTTGTAGCTCAACCAACTCCCTGTTGTATGACCTTGAACAATTTATTTGACCTTTGGTGCTTAATGGCACTTAAACGTAAAATGGGGCTAACAATAGTACCTGCCTCATAAGCTTGTTGGGTGAACTGAATGAGGTAATATGTAAACTGCTTAGCACAAAGCCAGTCACTTTAATAAGATTATAAAACAGGACAATGTTTTCTTTCTTTGATAATCTGTATTTCCTACTTTTGAGGCCCGCCATTATGTTGATTTGGTAATGAAGAAGAAAATATAAAAGTTATCTTTTAAAAAAATTATCTTGAACATTTTAATTGTGGTATGATAGACATAGCATAAAATTTGCCATTTAACCAGTTTCTTGCTTCCTTCCTTTCTTTCTTTCTCTCTTTCTTTCTTTCTTTCTTTTTTTTTTTTTTTTTTTTGAATGAGAGTGAGAGAAAGAGAGGAGAAAGTGAGAGTGCACAAGCCTGCACTAGGTGGGGAGGGACAGAGGGAGAGGGAAAGAGAGAATCCCAAGCAGGCTCCCCTGCTCAGCGAGGAGCAAAACAACGGGCCTCGATCTCACAACCCTGGCATCATGACCCGAGCTGAAACCAAGTGTCAGGTGCTTAACTGACTGAGCCCCCCAGGCACCCCATCTTGACCATTTTTAACTGTACAGTTTAGTAGTGTTATGTGCATTCACGTTGTTGTGTAACTAATCTCCAGAACTCTTTCCGTCTTGCAAAACTAAAACGCTGCCCATTAAACAACTCCCCTCAGCTCCTGGCAATTACCACTGTAAACTTTCTGTCTCTATAAATTTGACTGCTCTAGCTACTTCTTAGAAGTGGAATGTATGGTGCTAGTCTTTGTGACAGGCTTACTTCACCTAGCATAATGACCTGGAGGTTCATCCATGTTGTAGCACATGTCAGAATTTCCTTCCTTTTTAAGGCTGAATAATATTCTAGTTTATGTACCTGCAACATTTTTGCTTATCCATTCATCCGTTGATGAGCACTTAGGGTGCTTCTACTTTTTGGCCATTGTGAATAATGCTGCTATGAGTATAAATCTTTAAAAGTTGTTTTTTAAAAGAAAGAATAAGTTCCCCCTGAATTTCCTGAAACTCATTAGAAGTAAACAGGCACCACAGGTGATTGACATCCTAGATCTGTTCTTTGGCTCTGAAAGTGCTTCAATCTTTAAATCATAGATCAATCAATGAATACAGTTGACTTTTTGTTGGGTACTTCTTCTTCTTCTTTAGTTCTAAATATTTCAGAAGATTTTATGCTTAGTTGAAAATAACAAGGAAATAGAAAACTAAGAAGACAGATTCTGCTTTTCCTCTCAGATTCAGGAAAGTCAGAGGGAGTCAGCCCAGGGCTCATTTTGCAGTTCTTGTCAGAGTTCAGTCTTCTGTCTTCTTTCTTGCTCTTCTTTGTCCTTAAAGCTTCCCCCCCCCCCCCATTAAAGCTCTTTTCACGGGACAAGGTGGTAAGGTGGTTGCTGGAGTTCCAGCGGCATTATTTATGCTTATACTCCAGCCATCAGGAGGAGGGAAGGGAAGGAGGAAGAGCACGTCCCTCCTCTAAAGACGCTTTCCATTCTATCCTACGGCTACAAGTTCCTCATGGGGTCACTATCTGTGAGAGGCTGAGGAAAGTGGTGTTTATTGCTGATAAGCCGTACATGCACTGCACAGATTAGGGGTTCTGTATTGAGGAAGAATGGGTACTGGAGGACAGCCAGCCTCTGTACATGTTACCTAGCATCCTGGTGGTATACATTGTTACGTAGGTAGTGTTGAACAGTTTTTCTCTGAGTCTATAGATCATCTCAGAAAACAGTTCTGAGGCAATGGCGACATTCTCTCCTATGTTGATGTTTGAACGGATTTGAACAATTCAATGAGACTGATTTAAAATCTTATAGGAGGGCTCATGCAATCTAGGACAAAATGAGCACGGCATTAGCTTACTATTCTGGTGTCTAAGGTTTGTGTCGTGCTTCCTTCAACTATCCCCCACTTCGGATAGATAGACAGGGCTGCAGCTATGGTGCCCATGAAGCTGGTGATTGGGCAAAGTTGGTTTGCGGAGTGACTTCCCAGATAGAATGTGGGGTAAAGGACCCTTTCTCAAAGTTATTCTCTATAAATGAGCAACATGGTGCCTTCCTAGTGATGGAGTCAAATTTATGTCTGATGTTTATAATCTCCAGTATCAAAATGACTTATTTATTAAATATTTTAGATATTGATGGAGATTAAAAAACATCTTTGAACAATAGCCACTTTTGTTGTACTTGTAGAACTGGAGAATCTATGACACTCCAAAGCAGGTGTGTTGGCTCATGGATGTTTAAATGAACAAATGCTACGTGAAACAGGTGAACCTTATCTCGTTACTCATGAGGTACCATCATCCTTGAGGCAAGAATTGAGTAAGGTTGGAGGTGGGTGAGAGCCAGGGAAGAGTAACAGGGAGTTTATGTACTACGATATTATTTCAAAAATTAAAAAAGGGGTGCCTAGGCGGCTCAATTGGTTAAACGTCTAACTTTTCATTTTGGCTCAGTTTCCGGAGTTCAAGACTTGAGGAGGCTGGCTCTGTAGCTGGCTGGGCAGCTCGCTTGGGATTCTCCCTCTCTCTCCGCCCCTCCCTCGCTCGCACTCTGTCTCTCTCAAAATAAATAAATAAACTTAAAAAAAACTAAAAATAAAGAAAAGTGATTTTGTTATTTTGATAACAAAATAACAGCAGCTGTGTCTCAAAATACCTCGGTTCTATCATCTTTATCAAAATGCCCTGCTTTAGAAATGGATAAACTCTTTTAGTGAGTATAGTCGTATGAAAAGAAGCTTAAGGTTACAAATAATGAAGAAAATGATTAATTGAGAAAAGATCAGGTTAATCACTTAGCAGTTCAATCTTAATAATGATCATTTAAGTAAAATAGAACAATGACACTGAAAGGATGCTTTTGTCATTGTCCCCACTCTCCCCACCGGCCACAAAAAAGTAATTTCAGAGACCCTGACTTCTTGGAATGACAGGAGAGCCCTCTGGCAGAATCTGGAGGACTTCTCACCAGCTACAATGGTGCCCACCCCTTTCTGAAGGAACAGAAACGAAGCAAACCAGTAGCAAAGCCCAGAAGAGAGTACAGTTAGTTCTTTAACATTTTAGTCTGGTGATCTAAGAGTATATTCACTGTACAGCTGCTAAGCTAAGTCGTGGTCTGCTTTTTATGGTCTTAGAATTTGTGTCTTTGCTGCCAGTTCAGTTCAATAGATTTTTGAATATTGCATCAACTCTGTAATTTTAATTTTCATTGTATATAAAACATCCAGTGGTGCTTTCCTATAATTCCTATGACTTAAGAAGGCAGAACGTTTGTAATGGAAAGCACCATGTCTGAGAACCAGAGGAACTTTGTTGAAATGGGCTATGCCATTAACTAGCTGTGTGACCTCGGGAAAGTCATTTATCTCTTAGCTCTCAGATTCTCATTTTTAAAGTGAAAGGGCAGGAAGTTGGTTTATATGATGTCTAAGATCTCCAGTGCTTAAAAAAATAGTTAAAAGCAACATTTGTACTTTCATTCCAAGCAGAATTATGTAGCCATTGCTAAAAAGGTTGAGAAACAGATTCATGTGTATTATGCATTGTATCGTCCAAACCCTTTCAAAAAGATGTAGTGGAAATGATGCTCTCCCCATGATTAATAATGACTACATGTGCAGATTGCTGAACATACCTGCAGAAATAATTTCCTTTCTCCAGAAATGTAGTTTGGTTGTTTTGTTTTATTTAGTTTTTATTTATTTACTTATTTTTTTTTTCATCTGGTGGTTTTAAAGAAGAATTAGGCACTTACTCCATGGTAAACTTTATATTGCTCATCAGGGGTGGACTCTTTAAGTGCTGCCGGTAGATTCCTCATGATTTCCCAGGTTTCCCACAGCTCCTGCTCTACCAACAAATAGAGCCAACTGGGTGGCTGCTCCCCATTCTCTATCAACCACGTGACTCCTGGCTGTTACTCTCTGCTCTTGCCAGATTGCGCTTCCCCTACTAAAGCTTCCCCTTTTTTCAAGGCTCAGCTCCTGTGCCACTTCCTCCAGGAAGCTCAATTTCTTCTTTCTTTAAACTTCCACCGCAGGGCGTGTTATCGCCTCCTTTTACACAGTCATGCCCCTTGATCTGTGGTTTCGCTCTCTGCAGGTTCAGTTGCCAGTGGTCAATTGAGATCCTGAAGCAGATGATCCCTCCTTCTGACGAATCATCAGATGGTCAGCAGTTGCCTAACTGAAGTCATGAAGCCTGCGTCATTCACCTAGCTTCATCTCATCGCATAGGTGTTTTATCAGCCCGCTTCAGCAAAAGAAGGGTGCATATGGTACCATAAGATATTGAGAGAGAGCATATTCACAGAATTTTATGATAGTATACTGTTATAATTGTCTGATTTTATTATTAGTTATGGTTCATCTCTTACTGTGCCTAATGTAAATTAAACTTTATCATAGTGTGTGTAGGAAAAAACATAGTATATATAGGGTTTAGTACTATCTGTGGTTTTAGGCACCCACTGAGAGTCTGCAGACAAGGGGAAACTTCCACATTCATTCCTACTTTGTACTGCCTTCATTTACAAACATGCTTTATCTCCTTCACTAGATGGTAAACTCCTTAGGAGCACCACCCCTTATCCTTATCAAGTCTAAAAGGCGTAGCCTGATGTCTTTTATAAAGCAAAACCTTCACACATTTATGGAATACTTTCGGCCCTCCCTAGTGGTTGGTATCACTATTCCTTTACCCTGCTGCCTTTTTGATGGATCTGTTTGTTTCTATTTTTAGGATGCTGGTTGATATCATCTCTTTGGCTAAATTATATATTAGTTGGATTTTTCACTGCAACTTCAGTATCACAGTTTTGCAAGAGATGAGGAGAATTTATCCTACCACAGGCCTGATTTCCTTTTAGTAAGATTAGGTGATATATTTTATTGTAAAGAGGACGAGACAGCACTTTATCTGAGAATGGAATGGGTCATGAGTTAAGCAATAGTCTTTGAGCCCCATTACCTCCTTTCCTTGAAAAATGCTATAAACAAAGCTAAACATTCATTGTCTTCTTTCGATTTCCCTCAAGAGCATTTTGGGATTTGGGTGGTACCACCATTTGTTTTAATTGTGAAAGCAGATTTTATGTGTCATTCAATGAGGCCTTCTTTTCTTTCTTTTTGGACCCTGGAATATCTCAGCTTTGTGTAGATAGAGACCAACTGGCAGCTGATAGACCTTCCCTTGAAGGGGTAGCAGCAGCAGCAGCAGCAGCAATGAATGTGTGCAGGAACATTCTGGTAAGTCCTCTGGGGAGTCGGATGCTTTGGGGAGTAGGGTTTGCCAAAGGCTTCTGTACATCTTTCACATTCATAAACTTCCAGACAGATGAAAATGTTTTTCAGGTGGTTTTTGGATTTGTACCTACAGAGAGGGTTTCAATGCATCCTAAATCACCACGCCCCTTGTTAGACAAAGGCCACACACACCTAGATTCCATCATGAAGAATTTCATCATGCAAACCTTTGAGGGTGTGTGGCTGGTGCCAGAGAAGGCACATCAGAGCAACTCACAGGCCTTCTTCAAATTTCCTCTGGTTCCTTAATATGTGTTTATCCAAATCTACTGCTGAAGTCTGCAGCAATAAAAGGTCTCTCAGTCTCCCCATTATTCTGTTTTTCCCTAGTTAAGTTGTGATTAACATCTTTTTCTAAAAACCCCATGCAGAGATAATCTTTTTAGATTGAGAAGATAGTGGTTTCAACGGATTGTGCTTATCTAGTAATAAAAGTTTTTATTTTATTTTTTAATCGGTCACTATGAATTGGGAGGTAAGATTGGGTTTGGAGGGTTTTTGTTTCTTACAGTTTCCCTCTTTATGGTTAAATACGTTAAACACATTCTGATTTTCAAGAAGCTGCCTGGCCACGGCCGGTTTTTTGGTGAGGGAGGGGGGACCCCCAAAAGGGCCACACATCATCTTTCTTTTCTTTTAACTTTTATACTAAAAACCTGTTTTGAGAGGGAAATGGAGCGTGCTAGGCTAATGACAGCTCTCCCTTCCCTTATTTTTTCCCTGTCGGAGCAGTGTGCTCCAATCAGCTCCTTGATGTGCGGGACGTGGGCAATGCTGCATTAAAACATGAAAACACATAAACAGCACCCCTCACTCCCGCCCCAAGCGCGGAGGGGATAAGATGGAACTAGACTAAATGTATTAGCAAACAGACTAATTCATTTTCAAAGATTTGGTTTCTGGGGCTGCAGACAACCCACTTCGCCGGGAGACTAAGTGCGTCCCGCTAGGAAAAGTGCTTGGCTAGGCAAAGATTGTCTTGGGGATCCTCCCAGGCGGGTCTGCCAGGAGGATGGGCGCGCAGGACCCGGTTTCCATTCTTGGGGGGAGGAAGCCGGCAACCCAAGGTGAACTCCGAAGACAGCTGATTATCAGCTTCCAGCCCAAGCTAAATGTGCCCTAAATCCCACCCCGCGCCTTCACAATTTGGTTACAAAAATTCTTCTCCATTGCAACCCCTCTTTGAGCAGAGGCTGGGTGCTACTGCTTGGGCAGGAGGCCGCGATTCGGGCGGAGGTATCCGCGGGGCGTGCCGGACTCGCCGACACCCAGGGCTGCAGAGGCAAGAAGGGCGCCGCGAGGCTGCGGCGGCGACAGAGCTGCGAGCTGCGGGGTCCCCGGTGGCGCCCCCCGCCAGAGATAAGCCGCCCGGCGCGTCCCTCCCTCTTTCGCGGCTGAATGAATGATTAGTCAAAGGGCACCTCCCCGCCCCTGTGCGCCAGAGGTTGGAAGGGAGGAGTCTTGGAGCGACTGTTCTTTTTTAAGGGCGAAAAGCGTTCGCCTCTGTGCTTTTATTAATCGACCTTGCCTGTCGTTTCAACTTCTGTCCTCCCTAATGTCACCACGAGCAGACACTTAAGCACTGAACACTGATGTCGGAGGTGCCTCGCCCCTGTGTCCGCTCAGTCCGGCAGTCCACTGCCGCGCCCCCGCCAGAGGGAAGCAAAGCCGGGAGTGAAAAGTTGCTGGGCCCCTCCTGCGCCCCGTTTGTCGCTCCTTCCCAAAGCTGGGGCACCTGGGAGACAGCAGGGTGGTGAGGCGCCCCTTCGCCCCATTTTCTGCTCTCTCATAAGGTTGGGGCACCCGGGCGTGAGCAGAAGCGGTGTGGCATTCCCCGTTAAGGGAGGGTTTCCCCGGGAAAGGGAGGAGGCACCGAGCGCGCCGGGCCGTGGAGACACGCCTGCCCGGCTCGGATCCGCGACCCGGGGCCGGCGGCCTCCCTGGAGGGGCTGGGGAGCGGGCTGGACGCCCGGCTGAGACGTGTCCGGGGCGCGGGGTTCCTGCACCCGGGCGCCCCCAGCGGGTTCCGGGAGGCGGCCGGTGCGCCCCCGTCTTGGGCACGGGAGCGTGCGCGCGCGCCGGCCGGCCGGAGAGCCGGCGGGGCCGGCGGGAGGTGGGGAGTGCAGTAGTGGAAGACGCGGCTGCGGCGGCAGCGCCCGGGGCAGTAGCTGCAGCCCGGGCGGCGGCGGCGGCGGAGCGGTGGTGCGCAGTCGGCAGCGCAGCCTCTCCTCTCGGCCTATCTCCGGCTGCTCCGCCGTCCCCTCCTCCCGGCCCCATCTCTGGCGTAGGGGGGCCGACGACTAAGCCACTGTGAGCAACTCCCTAAAAAAAAAAAAAAAAAAAAAACCGCATTGGAGGAGCCTGGCCGCAGGACCCCTCCTCCCTGGCGCCCCTCACCCCTCGCTTCCCCCCCCCCGAGCCCCCCCTCCCGGGCGCCCGCCTCCCTCCTTCGCGGACTGTCTCCCGACTCGCCGGCTGAGAGCCCTTTTTGACTGCGAGCGGCGGTAGCGGAGCAGAGGCGGCGGCGCGGGACCTGCAGTCGCCCGGGATTCCCTCCAGGTGACGATGCTCTGGTTCTCCGGCGTCAGGGCTCTGGCTGAGCGTCCCTGCCGGCGCTCGCCCGGGATTACCTGCTGCGTCTTGCTGCTGCTCAATTGCTCGGGGGTCCCCATGTCTCTGGCTTCCTCCTTCTTGACAGGTAGGGGAGGGGGCGGGAGGGACCGGCCCTCCCGGACGCAGGCTTGGTACCTGGGAGCCGAGGCACTGTCTCGCCCGGGAGACCGGAGGGTGGGGAGCGAGCACCTTGGCGCCTGCCACTCGCTGGCCGGTGGGGATGAAGCGAAGCCCGCCGTGTTAAGGGGTGGGAAGGCAGTGAGTAGGTTAAGGGGTGGAGGACTGAGAAGCTGTTAGCATCAAGAGAAATTCTATTGGAATTTGAGAAATTTCTTTATTTTTATTGTTTGCCTCAACCCTTGTTTTGATCTCTTCCCTTCATGTACGTATCAAGGAAAAACATTTGCGCCGTTTTCCACATACCCTTCTTTCTCACTCTACAAGGTTCCGACATAGCTTCTGTGTAAGGAGTGCTTTTTAAAACACTGGCACTCCAGACTTTGAATTTAAAGAAACTGTCATATTTTAAAAGGGTAATACCAGCAGGATATAATAATGATATGCTTTCAGGCAGGTGAAGACCTCAGCTACTATTCTGAAGGACATACTTTACTGACACCTGGTGCAGAAAAGAAAATATTGAGTCCGTTTCTAAGAGAGGAGGAAAGAAGATTGTTTCAAAAAGTGATTTAAACTCAAGATTATATGAGGCAGATTCATAGAAAGGCCTGTTCATTGCCACAGTCCTGAATTTTGTTCTGCCCTAATGTCCACTTTGAATTTTTTTTTTTTTTTGCGCATATGGGGATATGTGTTTAGTTGAAATACCTTCATCAAGGAGGAGGAGTATTAAAGAGTCAGTGAAATACTTGGATTTGTACTTAAGTCATCTGAGAGCACAAAATCTGTTTATATATGACAGGCTTTTTTTTTACACCTCAAATAAAATTATTTAAAATAATTATTTCTGGGGGGATTTGGTTTTGTTGAGTTTGATAATTTAAAACTCATTAGAGATTTCTGAATCTGGGTAGTTGCTTCAGAAAGGATTAGGGTAAAAATTTAAATGTTTGCAATAATGCCATTCAGTGAGATTGAATTTTCCCCTTCACTTCAGGTTCTGTTGCGAAATGTGAAAATGAAGGTGAAGTCCTCCAGATCCCATTCATCACAGACAACCCTTGTATAATGTGTGTCTGCTTGGTAAGTATGGAGATCAGGTAATGTGAAGCCCATTGCTCCATTAGACAAGGTGAATCCATTAAATGTAATAATATAACCAGATCTTAAAAATGGTTTTTAGTCATTACAAAACTGCACATAGCTGGCAAATTGAATTCAGTTGAATTTCTTTGGGATTCTTATTTTTGACATCATCCTTATAGAAATAAAATTAAGATGGGCTTTGTGAGGCATTGTCTCAGTGATAAAATTACCGTTGGCACTGTCTGTTCCCGGAATGGCTGTTGCCACCAAATCATAGGTGCCACCACACTTTCTGCCTTGATTCTGTCGTCTTAGTGGGAAGATGAGATAACGTTTATGTAAAAGTCGGGGATAAGATATCCCTGACAAGGGGAAAGAGAGGTGACAGTCACAGAGAACAACATGAGGATGAGGTGTAATCTTGGATTTCTTTGCCTGTGATACCCTAAGATCTCCAGAACAGTCTTTATATTTCTGATCTGGGAGCATGAGTCAGAAAGGACATTCTATCCTTAACAGAGAATGACACTTGGCCGTCAGCTGCTTCGTTAACACTGGCAGTGGCTAATAGACTAAAAAAAAATTTGTTTCCATTTATTTTGGTTTAATACTTAATAATAAGATCTAATGAGTAACCACATGGGGGAGATTAAGTTATATGAACACGAATTTCTGAGATGAAATATAGACTCACAAAGAGCAACATATTTGCTGGACAGTGTTTTACATGCCAATCACTTTTGGCAAAACTTGGTTAAGAACTACACATCACAAAACCCTGTTGGAAAAACATTAAGGCAGTCAAATGCAAAGCCCAAAAGTGATAGATGACTGCTAGTTAACAGATCAACATACTGTATGGAACCTTAGAAGGGATTCTTCTCAATTTAGGTGAAAGCCAAGCCATCTGGGTTTAAACTACCCAAACTTTCTCATGACAAGGGATGAGGTCAATGTTGCAAAATGATAAATGAGTGAAGGTGAATGTCTGTACCAAATGATTATCAGGTTCTGAAGACTAAGGGAATCAACAGAAACAGAGGTAAAAATACATTACATTTGCTGAGATGGTAAATGTTGTTACCTTAATAAAAGAGAGCCAGGAAAGGGGCTCTTTAGATTTTGTTTACCAGTTGCCGAGTCAGTTAGTGATCCTTGACTAAATGACCTGTTGAAGTTTTGCATTTAAATTTTGTCTCCATTGTATATTTACAAATGTAGTGGGGGGTGGAGGGTGGGTTGGGGGAGTGATAACCTTCCCTTTTCACTGATCTTATCTGTATAAAATGAGTAAATTATTTTATCTTAATCTCTTAAGATTTTAGGGGACATTACTGAATAACATTTAAATGTGCTCGGAGCTCCACATGTGAAAATAGTGTTTTTCTCTTTGGCAGTGTTACTACTTATAAAGTTTAAATATACAGTTTGCAAACTGTTCCCGAATAACATTATGAAAAATTCTACACAGAGCAATCCCCCTTTTCAGTATTCTCGTTAGGGTGGAAAATAGTGCTTTTCTTTGAGAGCACAGCCTTACTGAAAATAAGAGAGTTGTTAGAATCCTGCTGTTTTGAAGCTAAAAGAATGAATCAGAAGAGAAAAGAAGCCTCAGTTGGGATTCGAGTGGGAATGATTATTTATTCTAAAAAGTATTGATTAAGCTCAGAAGGATAGCAAGTTCATTTATATCTTCAACATTTGAAGGTATCTCCCTTGAGTGAGAGCTGTTAGATATCCTTTTATAAACACGTGAAGTCCTGACTCTGGCAATCCCATTTACTTGTTATTCGTAAGATGTCTTGAGCCCCTTCAGGAGCTGAAAGGTTCAGTGATACTTTCTCCCGACCTTTGCAGAGGTTTAGGATTATGGGACCCAAGCTGTCATAGTCGGTGCTTCCAAACATTTGTAATGACTTGATAAAATTGAGAAGGAATAGATGGATGGCCACTTCTCTATTTGTGTATGTTCTTGTAAGTTTCTGAGGGATCTACTGCAGTCCTTGGATTTCAAAGCACCCCAGACTGCAGTGAGGCTGGTTGGCATTGTATACTTAGGTTGGAAGGTAGCCATTTTTAGCAGATAGATAATATCAGTAACAGCAACATTTACGAAACACTTTATTTGCTGGCACTTACCTAAGCCCGCATTATTTAATTTAGCCATCACAAAAGTCCTTTGAGACCTTTTACTACCCCCATTTTACAGGCAACGAAACTGAGGCTAAAGAGTCTTGTAGCTTGTGAAGTTCATATTGTAGTAGATAGAGCTGGAATTCGCTCTCGGTTTCATCTGCCTCTAGGGCACCTACCTATAATCAAGTGGAACAGGCTATTTGCTTAATTAAAGGTGTGAAAAAGCAAGGAAAAAATATGAAGATTGTTGAATCATTTTACTTCTCAGTGCTGCTTGAGTTATTTTGTTTTTTTCTTTTGAGTCTTTTTGGAGTTCAGTTAGCTAACATTTGTTAATCACATTATATGAAAGGAAAATCTCGTTATGATTTCAGCTGACCTGCAGGGAGCTTTAGTTGTGAGCCGGTTTTATGTATGTACATTAAGAGGGTATGTAATAGTCAAAACTGTACTTTGGATAAAGAAAATAGTCATATTTAGTTTGTGTTGGTCCAGCCTTTTGGCAGAAAGGTACCTAAAGCTGAGCACAAGTTCATATCTTATTTCATAACATGTAGAAAAAAAAAAAGGCTAACCTCAACGTATGCTTAAAAAAGACGTAAAATGTTACAGTTGGGAGGAAGTAGGTGGCATGAAGTCCTGTATGTAATTACAGTGTAAAAGCCTGAAAAACCCCACAAAATCAACTTGGCCTGATTTAAACCTTTAAGCTCCGAAATGTTTTAAAGTGGAATGAGCTCATTTCTGTGGGAATTTTGAGGATGACAGCGGGCACGGTGGCCACGGCAAGCAGAACTGAATAATCGTATTCTCATTTATCCTCGTCTGCTTCGGCCCAGCATCTTGCCAGAATCCGCTGTGATCCAAGAATAACCTGTCTGTTACTGGTGATGGATATAGTTTTAAAGTGTAGGAGTCAGAAAAGCTTCAGTTCATCTATTCAAGGGGAAGGTGAAAGTTGGACCACTGTCATGAAATTGAGGGAATCCGGTAGGCAGTTTAGATCAAAGATGCCAGTGCTCCATTGTTTAGTCAGAAAGCAAAGCGTGGCTTTCCTCCGCCTTAAAAAACGGGCTTTTATGGGGCTGAGGAAGGAAGGCTCAGACTCACTGCTGTTTTGTATGATTTTTTTCCCCCCTGCTTGCTGGAATTTTTTTTTTTCCCCCAGAATGCCTAGGAAAACACATTGGTGCCTTTCCTGAAGTACAGCTGATAAGAGCCAGCCATGCTCGGATAATGGATCTAAAACAATTCTCTGGATCTTTCGGGCATCACCACGTCCACCAAGTGTGACTTAGAGGTGGCACTCCTACTTCTTGTCCCTTTTCCACCTAAGTGTCACATAGAAGGAAATGGCACCAGCCAATGAGTTCGGCCCAGTACTGGAAACCTGAGAAAACTTTGGAGGCCGGGACTCAGAAAACCAGAAGTCAGTCAGAGCTTAGTTTGGCATACGTTTTGTTCAGCAAAAAACATTATTCTGAGGTTTAAATTTCCTCTTTTAAATCCGGAGGTGCAATGTAGAAATGGACCCTCTGCTCATAAAAAGCAACGTGAAATTTGCTGTTACAAGAAGCGGGCTCCACCTGTCTTAGAGTCAACCAAATGGTGAGAACAGGGGAGACTTTGTCTGCTGTCTTCTACCTTTTAATCACAAGAGTTCTCTGTCACCAGAGAAGTAGCTACCAGCATCTTTGGTTCTCTGGGATGCCTTATCTCCATAACATCCTCATGTTTTTTTTTTTATTGTTGAAATTAACTGGCTAGAGAAGAGATATCTATTATCTGAGCAAGTGTTAGGCACATGTTGAGCATGAGAGAGATAATGTTACATCCGGATTTCATTTGTGTGTGTGTGTGTGTGTGTGTGAGAGAGAGAGAGAGACAGACAGAGAGAGAGAGAGAACTGGGGGTGGGGAGAGAGAGAGAAAGGAAATATGAAGTAGTCCAGATGTGTTCAGAGAGATACTGCCCTTAGTATATGCACATATACATAGATTTGCCTAAGTTTTTGAAAATTGTTTCGTATCACATTTATCACAGGTGTTTCGAGCACTTTGGATGCTCACTAAGGAAGTGATCAGGATTTGTTTGTTTGTTTGTTTGTTTGTTTTCTGTTTAGAAGGTGTTGTGATCAATTGCCTTTCCATAGAACAATGTATTCAATAGAACAGTTTTAAGGGAAGTAACTTATTTCTAGCATTGTGCTAGCAAGTTCACCAGTACTACCTCTGAAGCAATTATTTCTACCCATGCTTTACTGAGGCTAAGAGAGGCAGAGCAAATGTCCTGAGGTTACATAGTTACTAAGAGTCAGAACTGGGATGTGAAGCCAGTTTCGTCTCCACTAAACCAATTTGCTCTTACTACTTTTTTACTTTTTCTTTGTTTACTATTTAAAGACATCTTTAAGTACTTCTAAGAGCTTCAAAGAGTTATTTCAACCTCTGTGAAGCTGACATAGGCTCTCTTCAGGGGTGGCTCAAGTGATTTCGGTCTGGAATTTGGAAGACCCTTTCAAAGGAAGACCTGCAATGCAGTGAGCTTTTTTGTCTGGCATTGCATCATATTTTGGCAAAGAGCTTTGAATCTGGCATCAGATGGGCCTGGGTTCAAATCTAGGCTCTGTCTCTAACTGGTGGTGAACCTGGGAAGGCTATCTTACATTTCCAAGGCTTGGTTTCCTTATCTGGAGAGTGGGATGAATGTCAATACCAAGCTCAGAGATCTGCTGTGAGAATCAAGTGAACAACAGCATTTAAGGCTTAGCCCTGGGTTTGGCATCCAGCGAGCTCTCTAGAATGATTCATTGTTGTTGTTGTTGATGATGACGTTATTGTTTAAATTCTTATTTCCTCACATGGAATAGGATGCAAAGTTTCATCAGAAAAGGGGAAAAAAAAAAATAGAAGCAGCATGGGGATAATGATGCCAAGCCCACCCATCGCTATGAATGAACGGGGCTAAGTCAGGAACATTTGTGGGGTTTTCTATCCCTCCAGACTTGGACTGGGCCGATCTAGGCTGCTTCCTTATTGGTCCAGTGGTCTGTGAGCCCTGGTATAAGTTTTCCCCTTGCTCTCCATTAAACACTAAAAAAACTTTCCATGGAAGAGGGGCCTCGTTTTTCTGCAGAGTATTTACATCTCTATGCCTGTGGGGTCACCTTCACTTGTACTTTTATTGGCAGAGGGATAGAGTTGGGACTCAGGAGCGCTGTAATTCTGGAAAAACTGCCTAGTGGTCTGGCAACATGGGGATTTTCCTGGCCCGCCTCGTGGAAGTCTCTCAACCCCGTTCCAGACCTGAGTGGGTTTTTGCCGCCCATTTAGTCGTGTGCTCCCCTACCTCATTCCCATCTCGTCCACATCCCATTTTAAACATAATCTCTGGTCTTTCAACTGTGCATCAACAGTAAACTGTGTTTTAAGTCTAGGAAATAATGCTGAAGAAGGGGAGCCCTTCTGTAGACTGGGGTACAGCTATGGCGAAGGCAGGAGAATCAGAAAAGCCAGGCAAGGCAAAACAATGGAAAAAAAGGTCCGTTCATAAAAAATTTGTTGAACAAATAAAGGATATCACTTTTTCGCACCCTCTTCTGTGGCACTTCTGTCCAGCTGATGGTATATTGACTCTTTTGTGATAAAAAGAATACGAATAACACCACCTTTCACGGTACCGGGAGGTCAAGTGTGCTTGTTGAACTTAGTTAAGATCAGCAAATGAGCTGAGTGTGTATTTTAAGACCTCTCGATTCCCAGTTCTAATTCTATAAAACAGTATTCAAAGCACTAGGGATAGCAGGTTATAATTTCAATAATATTATTCTTTCTTCCTTCTCTCCACACTTCATTCTCCCCTTCCATTTTATTTTATTATTTTTAGCCTTTTCTGTGTTTGAAGCATTGTGTTGGTTGGGCACCTTGGGGAGGCAAAGACCAATAGGACAGACCCTTGCCCACAGTCTAATGGGGGAGAAAGACACATGCATAAATAAGTTCCACAGGAGTGACAGAAAAGCACTATAATAGACGTGAACCCGAGCTGAGGCAGCTGTAATTGAAATCTGACTGGACTATCTGGGACCTCGATGGGTAGAGGAAAGCTTGTTGTGGCAAGGCATTGTTGAAGGAAAGGCGCAGAGGAGTGTGTGCCTGGGAATTGTGGAAATGGCAGAGTCCTGAGGGCCTGAAGCTCTGATAGAAGCTGAAGCTAGAAAGCCTGGTGGGAACCAGCCAGGGGAGAACCTTGAGGGCAAAATGAGGAGATCGGTTTCACTCATGTAATTGGGGGGTAGGGGGTGGGATTTCTATATTGGTGCAGCCACATGACACAGTAAGATGTGTTTTTTATAAATGCGTCTAGGAGCTTTTGTGGGGATGTTTCCAGCGTGGCAAGGCTGGAGTTTGGACAGCAGACTCTAGGGATCTGTTGTGGTCAGTCGAGAGCAAGCAGCCTGGAGTAGAAGGGGCAGTGAGAATGGAAGAAGATGTTGGGGTAAACCAACGTCGCTTGTTCTTCTGAATTTCTTTAACCACCTTCCAGTTCTAGAATATGTGGATTAAAAGACTCCAAGCCACGCCCAGCAAGACAGTAATAAAATACAGTGTCATTAAAGTGGCATGAAATGCTATGGTGTCTCTGTAGCAGTCACTTTGCTAATCACTTACCGTCTTGAGAGCAGGGTGCAGTCACCTGAATGGAATAGTGTGCTTCCCAGAGCTTACTTTCAAAATACCATTTTTGCTCTATCCTGTTGCTTGACCCATTTGGCAAATTACTGCATCTGGTAGATATTACCATGATAGTATCTACTGTCAGTGGTAGCACAAATTTCAGGCAATAATCAAAATTGGGTAGCTCACCTTAAAAAAAGCGCACCAGTGTGCTGAGACCCCGAGACTTGCAGAGGAAGTTTAGAGCCCATGTTGCTAGCACTTGGCAGTAAAACAGAAGTGGGGGGTGGGGTGAATTAAAGGGAATTTTGAGAGTTCTAGTCAGTGGCATAGACCATGTAGAAGAGAAGAGGTTAGTGACATGGGTGCATGTCTTGAGTTTAGACCTGATGAATTGGCCTGGATATGGATTTTCCAAGTGGAAAAGCCCAGTAGGCTCAGAAGAGAAATCCGGACCAGAGAACAGCAATTCAGTACCTGTCTACATTGAAATACACTTCAAAACTTTGGTAATAAATTATTTGTCTACGCCGAGCTTTCCATAAAGGGGCCTACAAGAGCAATTAGAAGAAGGGTTGTATTTAAGAGAAGGGTAGACAAGGGATACAAGAGTGCTGATGCATAGGGGCACTTGTACCCCAATGTTTATAGCAGCACTTTCAACAATAGCCAAATTATGGAAAGAACCTAAACGCCCATCAACTGATGAATGATAAAGAAATTGTGGTTTATGTACACAATGGAATACTACGTGGCAATGAGAAAGAATGAAATATGGCCTTTGTAGCAACGTGGATGGAACTGGAGAATGTTATGCTAAGTGAAGTAAGTCATACAGAGAAAGACAGATACCATATGTTTTCACTCTTATGTGGATCCTGAGAAACTTAACAGAAGACCATGGGGGAAGGGAAGGAAAAAAAAAAAGGTTAGAGAGGGAGGGAGCCAAAACATAAGAGATTCTTAAAAACTGAGAACAAACTGAGGGTTGATGGGAAGTGGGAGGGAGGGGAGGATGGGTGATGGGCATTGAGGAGGGCACCTGTTGGGATGAGCACTGGGTGTTGTATGGAAACCAATTTGACAGTAAATTTCATATTAAAAAAAAAAAGAAGGGTAGAGAAGTGTAGAAACCCATGGCAGAGACTGAGTAGTTATAGAAGAAGGAGCAGAATCAGCAAAGTGCAGGCCAAGGCAGAAGAGGTTTGAAGAACAGAAAGACCAGGGTATTAAATTTTGCAATGTTAGTCTGAAGATTCTAGGAGAATATCGAAGAAGGACCTTTCTCATCATCTTATCGAACTATTTGAAACAGTCAGTGATGGTGCGCACCTCTCTGGTACCTGTTGCACATTTCACATGGAATCGAATTCATCATAGATGGAATTTGGTGGAACCCCATTTGATAGAAATCCAAAGCTAAGATTGCTGTAGCGATTCTGAAAATTTACTGCAAAAATCACAAATTTTCCAAACTTTGATTTGGAAAGATCTTAGCAAAAGTGTTAAATACCACAAGAAATTTTAAAAGGTACCAAAACAAAACTAATTTCGTGGATAAAAGTAATATACTTTTCCAAACATCTTTGGAATGTTTCTATAGTTAAGGGCAAAATGGACAAGACCACACTGAGGCTTTTTTTTTCTTTTTTTTTTAATGAATAAGAGCAACAATATAAAAGAGCCTGGCTAATATAAAATCTTACCATTATGAACTTTCAAGTTTGCTCTATTAAACTGTTAATGGTGCTTTAAAAATATTATGATATAATTTAATCCCTAAGCTAGGTCTTCAGGAAAAATATTTTCGTTCTTCACTAAATTTTCAATATCTGCTTTGTCATTGAAGTATAGCTGTGGAGTGACGGCCCTGGTGTCTGAAATCCCAGGTTCAAGTCTCACGGGGGCCACCTGGTAGCTGTGCATCACTAAACAGGTGACTTGTACTCTCTGAGCCTTAGTCGTGAGTTCTGGGCAAATCACAATGGTCTGTGTACCCAGCAGCTTCATCTCTAAAGAGGAATAATGACGCAGGCCCGAATCTGTTGACTGGAGCCATTATCTGAGGTGATACCTGTGGGTTAGACGTACTGATGTTTGTGAAAGGCCTTTGGATAACAGTATGAATGGAATTATTAAGGGTAAGAACCTGAATAGAAGAAAGTGAAGTGTGTGCCATAAACCAGCTTTTAGCAGATGATTTAATGCGTATATATTTTAGGAACAATGGTGTATGGACTCCTAAGTCTACTCCTACTGTTGGCTTGTAAGACTTTGTGTGAGTTGCCTAATTTTCTGTGTCTCTTTGTGTTCATCATAGGGCCTTGGTCAGAACTGTGGGCTAAAACATGTAAAGTTCTTAAAACAGGGTTTGGAATATGGTAAGCACCTCCAAAATGATACTGCCACTATCTAAGTGCTGTGCAATCACTCCCTCTACAGTGCTTTTAAGAAGCAATTAAATGGAATGTTTTTATTTCATTTCTTTTTAGTTTTTAATCTTAATTTATTTTGAAAGAGAGAGAGAGGGAGAGGGAGAGAGAGAATCTTAAGTAGGCCCCATGCCCGGCGCAGGGCCTGAAGACGCGGGGCTCCATCTCCCAACTGTGAGATCATGACCTGAGCTGAAATAAATCAAAAGTTGGACGCTCACCCAGCTGAGCACCCCAGGCGCCCCTTTATTTAAATTTTTGTCTACACTTATGTAATATGTTTACTGTGAATTACTGTCAGGTAGACAGTGGAACTTCAATTGAGGTGACTGCTATCTTTTCTGATAAAAGATGGAAAATGCTGGTCGTATTCGGGGCTTAGGAAGACGAGTTGCTTCTCTGTTTTTCATCTTCAAAAGTTCACCTCCTTGATTGGTGCCCGTCTACAGACAACTAATCACAATGTGGCCTCCACGGTTGAGTCAGGAGGTGGCAGGTGGGAGGCAAAAATATAAACTTAATTACTGAGTGGACCCTCTGAGCCTGGCACTCCTGAGTCCCCTCCAGTTGAGAGTGTGACTCTGACCAAGCACAGTCACTCATGCATGCCCGTGGTGGGGGGCCTCATCCTTTACAGGCTAATCCCAGATTCACTGATATGACTGGATTTGACACGTGGGCCCTACAAATCCACGCAGCTTTGTAGTTTGCAGCCAGTGGTCCCATCAACTCCGTGGACCGTGCTTGTTGTCTTCTCTTCAACAGCATGCTCTGTGTTGTAGTGCGGTTACCTGGGTGAATTTATGTCTTAGGAGATGAAGTCTGCAAGTCTAAGAACCTTGTCCAGTCATCTCTGCAAGCCCCATAGCTTCAGCGAGAGGTCCGCAACCTTGGGACTTAAGTAGGAGTCAGGCTGGAGTTTCCTGTTTATAGTTTGGGTTGTTAACACTTGGGCTAGTTCCCCCCCACCCCCAAGAATGGAACTCCAAGTTCCAGAACATGATTCTCCCAGAGAGTTTGTCACAGAAGGTCAGCCCTCTCTATAAAAGACATCCTAAATAATCATTACAAAAACACACTTTTCCCTTTGAAAGAATGTACTCACATTTGAAAATTTAGAGTCCTATAGACATTAAGACCTGCTTTTCTTTGTGACAAAAGGAACATTCTCTCTTATAGAAATATCCTGCTGTCAAAGGCAGCAATGTGTGTGACAATACAGGAGGTGTGAGAGGGAAGGATCTGGGATTATCTCACTCCTGCTCTCAAAAGTCACAATGAAAAATGCTTCCCCCATCCTTGTAGCTGCTGGTCTGGGTCATTTCCTCCCCTTTTAGTGAGGCTGGAGCTCCGAAACCCTGACACAAGCCCTAATGTTTATATTGGGTTTTGGATGTTAGCTCCCTTGGCTTCTGGGAGCTGACTCTGTTGAAAATTATGTTTTTCTTTTAAGGACAAAGGCCTTATTGTACGTACATGTTGTGTAGTGTAATGAGGTTTTTTTTTTTCTTTCTTTTTTTAAATGTTAGGTAATGGGTGGTACTAACCCAGATCTGCCAAATGAGAAGTTCAAAGGTAGGTCTGTAACCTGAATGGCAGTTAGAAGGTTTCACGAAGGTAACTTAACAAGAGAAAATGAGGGGGCGGGACAAGTGACATCTTCACTGACCACAGTGTGTGCCGCAAACGCCCCCCTTTGATGGAATAACCATAAAATCACTCTGGGAAAGGACCTGCAGCCTGAGTGATGGTACCCCAGAGACACTTCAAAGAGAATGATAGAGATAATAATAAAAATAATAGAGATAACAGCCATTCCATTTGACTTAAAAAAACAGGCATTTCCCAAATAACTCTTGTATTCTTGGTCAGCTAAATGGATTTTGGCTAGATGGTTCTTCATGGCCGCCTAGGCCATCAGGCCTAGGCTGAGCGTCTTATTTTTCAAGCCTGTGCGGTGGGCCTTTTTGGTTGTGTTGCTTGGTCCTTTTCATCTGGGGGTGACCTCAGGAAACTATTCCGAGAGAGCCTGGGCCTGGACCACAGAAAAAAAGGCATGAAAACCAGAAGGGCCAAAGCTGTTCTTGTATTTCTTTGGGCCTCGGTGAGAGGCATTTTTGGCATCTTTATCTTAATTCTTTTCCTCTTTCTCTGTAAACATCGCTTTTTTTTTTTAAACCTATCTTTCCTAGGTTCCTCTTTGAGAAATCTGTGGACCCCAGCAATGGCATTAAGATTCCTTTAACCCCTCACTGCTTTCTTTTTAGCGAGCAAAGTAATGACATCTGCATTCTTTTTCGTATTTATTCTTAGAGCTTCTTACTGGAAAAAACCGGAATGGGGTGGGGTGGGGGGGGGGAATTCCTTTTCTATTTCATTTTCTCCTTAAGCAGAACTATTTGAGGGGAGATATGACAGTTGCTCCCTCTTGGGTCAGATGCACCTTCATTGTGTCTGTGGTCTGTGGTGCTTGAAGCTTCTGCCTCCGGGAAAGCCTTGTTGTGCCGAATTTGACTGCTTCATTCCATCCCTTTACCTTTCAGAAATTCACAAATCCTAGAGGCCCTCACAGCCTGCTGGCTGTCTCCTGCCTTGTGGATTTATAGTATAAAAGCAGTAGCATCAAGACATCTCACATAGCAGTGTTTCTTGGTCTCGGTGGGGATACTATTTTCCTGAATGAGAGGACGTGAAAGATTAATCAGATATTCTCCCACTCGAGAGCGGCCACGTACCTGTGTTTACGCTCCTTGGGGGGAATGGGGGCTATTGGAATTGCAATTGCGATGTGGTGATTTCCTGTTTTCAAGCACATGTGAAACGGTGGTTCCGTGCCCAGTGGGACCCACCAGAGGTTGGCTCACAGTCCCATTAGCACATAGGTGAGCACTGGGATGGAAATTCCTTTTCCCCTAAGAGGGAATTTGGGGAAGAGCTGAATGGCTGGGAAGGGGGCAAGAATGTGCCATTTTTTCCAAGTCTTATTAGTCCAGGGGTGGTTTCTGTTGGAGGAAGTAGCCCTTCTTCCTCCTTACTGGGATGTGCTGGGAATGTATATACCAGAGAGCAGTGGCTTCCTTTTTGTTGTGAATGCTTGTGTGTGTGCATGTAGGGGAATAGTTGGGATTTATTTAAAAAAAAAAAAAAAATATATATATATGTATTGTGTATACATATATATATATGTGTGTGTGTATATACATATATATATATATATATTTGTTTTATGTAAAGAATACACTGGACAAGGGCAAAGAGAAACTTGCTTAAAGTAATTTACACACTATTTGGTCAAGTTACAGACATACAGTGTTCTCAGATTTTGGTGTTTGATTGAAGCATATGAAAATTTTGATCCTTGGTGTTGACCTTCAGAAACAGCAATTTTTGTGGTTCAACGTAATATATACTTTGAACATCTTAAGGCTTTTTCACTGGAGATAGTTACCCTGACAGGTTATTGCAATGTATCTTAATAATGCAGCCTTTAAATTAAGAGTGAATTTATACTGGGTTCATAAACTAAACATAAAATGTGATGGTATAGTGAAACTAACACCTCTCAATCTCTGAACCCCCAGCTCTGAATTAATGGCTCTTGTGTACATCCTCAGACCCCTTCTGATGGTGGTAGGGGTAGAAAGAGAAGCAGTATTCATTTACCTTAGTACCAGTGAGAGGGAATACATGCTATTCCCTGAAGGAGGAAAATGATTGATGGTCATTAAACTCAGCACATATTTATTGAGCATTTATGTTAATAATGGCCTGAGGCACTATGAGATTGGAAAAACACTTTTTAAAAAAAATGAACAAAAAATTAAATTATGTTCCAGATGGTTTTGAAGTTAGATGTCTTATATTGCTCTGGAGTTCTTTGAAAATTGATGAACTTCTGCTAGCCATGGGTATTAACTCTTGGTTGGAATATTTGATTAATCAGAACAAATTATTATTCCTTGACTGTGGTAGGTTATACACACACACACACACACACACACACATATAATATGTATGTATGTATTTAATATAATATTTAGATAATGGATCTAGTTTGCAGACTATTTTCTATTACTAGAGTCTAAAAGAGAGGTGTGAATGTGGGATTGAACCCGTGGTCATGTGCAGGTGGGCGAGGCCCTTCAAGTGGAGTTTGGGGCACTGGTGACAAGGAACAGACAATTGTATTTCCCATGGCTAGTGGCCTTTCCCTCTTCGTGGCCCCCCACCCCCACCCCCCCCACTTCCACACGGCTACTGGTCTTATCTCACACTGACAAGTCAGTGGTAAGAATTTTGCCTTTGGCTCTCAGTTTGTAATATGCATAAGAACCACGAGGAAGCTTGTTGAAAATGCAGACTCAGAGATCCTCCAGAGATTCTGAGGGTCTGGTGGGGACCAGAGAGTCTCTATTTTTAATAAACTCTTCCAGTGACTCTATGCAAGGGCCAATTTTTGAAAAACTCTTCCCAGCTGAGGTTAACGGAAAGGGAAGGATGTATAAATATAAACATAAATATAGGTAAATCCCCCAATGAAGCAACACGTTAAACAGGGGATAGGTACAATTGAAGTTCTCTTTTTGGTACAAAGCTTAACAAGAGGTCATCTCTCATTTACAGAATATTATTTTTGTGGGCCTTTCATGCAGTCATCTTGCACGCTAATGGTATTTGCTGAAGTGCCTCTTTTTCTCTTCATGTCCCTTCATCTCTTTTTTTTTTTAAATTTTTTCATGTTTTATTTTATTTTTGACAGAGAGAGAGAGAGAGCACCTGAGCAGGGGAGGGGTAGAGAGAGAGGGGGAGACACAGAATCCAAAGCAGGCTCCAGGCTCTGAGCTGCCAGCCCAGAGCCTGATGCGGGGCTCGAACCCATGAACTGTGAGATCATGACCTGAGTTGAAGTTGGACGCTTTACTGACTGAGCCACCCAGGCACCCCATGTCCTTTCATCTCTTAAGCCTCCTTTTGTCACCCAATCAAAATGAGTCATTTGTTCTTTGAAGACTTATGTTGGTCACTTGTATTATAACCCTTACTCCTGCCTACCCTGAAGTTTTATTAATTCTTTTCATGGCCGTCTCTCCTGCTGGACTTCAAGCTTCTTCAGGGCAGGAATAGTGTCTGACTTCTCACTCCCACTCAAAGCATCTAGAATAGCACCTCTTAACAACTGTTTTATGAATAAATACTGTGTTCGTAAATTGGGGGAGGGGGGTAGCCTGATCTTCATTTTCCTCAAAGCCAGACTTCATTTCTGAGGTAGCGCAGGTTTTCTCAAGAAACCTATTTCCTAGGTGAGATAATTAAGGCCCAGAAAAGTGAAGCAAGACAAAGCTCACCCTGCAAATGAGTGAGAGTTGGGACTGTGATTCAAGGACGGGAATCCTGGGCCATCCCGGGTAGACTCCACAGAGTTATCAATCAGAGAATGTTTCCTGACCACAAGGATTGAGAAAGCACCCCGAGGGGGTGAGTGAGACCCAGCAAATAACCTCCCCAAGGATTAGGTTTTTAACAGTCCTTGTGGTCCAGTTAGGTAGAGCCCTGACTGGCGCCTTTGGGTGGGGCAGACTGACCCTCTGGGCTGCTGCCAGCCCTTTCGTGTGATGGATTCTCACAGGGACACACTCTGTTTTCTGTGGTCTCTCTGTGATGGGCAGCAGCTGCACGATGAAGCTGATGTGACGTATGTTTGTTGCTTCTTCAACATGAGCCAACTAGATGTAGCAATTTGACAAAACAGCCAGGGTTTTCGGACTGATTTGCTGGAATCCTGCAGCATCTGGAGGAAACGGGCAATCGATAAAGAGCTGAGGGCCAGGTGAGGTGGGGTTTAGAGACGCCCCAGCCCTTCCATTCCCAAACCTCCATAATAGAAGCTGTTTCCTTCTGCTAACAATTTCCATCCAGCAGGTACCTTCCTCATCCAGAACAGAACTATTCTGGGAAATTTTAGTTCTTTTCTCTCTCTTTATGCCACTCCATTTCTGCCCACATTTTCCTTTCCTTAATCAGGGAGAATGTAAAGTCAAGATGTTGCC
Source organism: Lynx rufus (assembly GCF_022079265.1). Classification (NCBI taxonomy): domain Eukaryota; kingdom Metazoa; phylum Chordata; class Mammalia; order Carnivora; family Felidae; genus Lynx; species Lynx rufus. Next base: position 125,419,553 of record NW_025814856.1, read on the forward strand.
TTCACATTAATTCTGGTCACGTTGCTAAACTATTTCCCATACTTTTAATGGGAATCCTTAAAAATTTTTTTTCTTTTTAAATTGGCCCGACATTCCATTGTTCCAGGGTTTCACCTTTATCATCTCCATCTTTATTATTTTTTACCATGTTATTTTCTCTCTCTGTTATTAGCTCAGCATTTCCATGATGTCACCACTCCTCAAGTTTTCTGCCTTGTTTTTCTCAGTTTCAGTTTCTAATTCTTGGTTTCAGCCTGATAATGAAATGTACAAACAAAATTACAGTGGGGTGGTTGTTCCTCCTACACTCAACACCATGGCGGCCAAACATCTGAGGGATGGAGTGTCCAGTGGGGAGCTCTCTGGCATAGGTGGAGTTGGAAGAGCCGGTGGAAGGCCAGAAGGTAGGCCATTTGCTATAAGGATTAAGGAGTCAAGAAAAGGATAGCTAGGAAGAACGGAAGGGCTAGCTTAGAGCAGTGCCGAGTGCCCAGGTGGGAGTTGAGTAAATATTTTCCGCTAATGATGATGGGCTGATACAATTTGGCCTGGTGGAGAGAATGCCCAGGGGAACTTTAACAGCCTTCCAATATGTGGGAAGGAAATTCTTTGTTGAAAGGACAGAGAGGAGTACACATCCCAAAGTTGCAACATATCTTTAGCTGTAGCTTCTCCGCTGGCCTCTCTGCCTCTTGCTTACTTCCAGAGTGAGCCCCAAAGTGGTTGTGGGGTGTTGGCTTCCCTGTTTCTTGGCCAGTAGCTGCCTGTGAGTGCAGGCCTCTTCCCTAGATCCCTCTATCCTAGTTACCCTGCTGTAGATGAGATCACCCTCTCAGCTTAGAGCCACATTTGTTGGGATCAGAAATTGAAAGCAGGGTCTGACTGTGGACTCTATTCATCCCAGGGTTTTGGCTCTAGGTCTTAGTATAACCAAGAAGGAAAATTCTAAATAAAGGATTCCCCCCCTTTTCTTTCCATTACTCCTAAGGGTTAATATTCTCTGCCTCCCGCACTCTTCCTTAATACTCAACTAGCCTTTGGTTACTAGGCTCTGGTGGGTCTGAGCCTTGTTGGTTGGGGATATTGGTCCTAGAATTTTCCCCTGGCATTCTCGGCTCTTCTAGAGAGTCAGAATTTTCCTAAACTGCATCCATTCCCTCAGCGATGTAGCTTGGCAGGCACGCTGTTTATTAGCAATAGGGGCAAGGAGCGCCCAGCAGTGGCCAAGACAACATCTCTGTGAGCCTCAACTGACAGAGACAGTTCCATCCTGAAGTTTCTGGGTCCCTAGGTATCTGGCATGGTGGCAGGTGCTGAGAGAAGGTGACCTCTGGTGGTCACTGGATTAATGTGATCATCTGAGCCAGTGCTTTTGTACAGGTGTGTGTGTGTGTGTGTATGTGTGTGTGTGTGTGTGTGTGTGTGTGTGTGTAAGTAACACTTATGCGTATAGTATTCTCTTAGTACTTGTATGATGGATTTATAAGAATTTTGTTTCTTTGGCTATTCTTTCTTAGCCCTTTTTTGTTTTTGCTGGGCCTTTCATCTCTTCTCAAACATTAGAAATTGGAGGGCCCCAAGATCCAATCAAGATACTTTCTCTGTTTACATTTTTTTCTAGGTGACTTCATAGAGATTCATGGCTTAAAACCCATCCATACGCTGGAAGTTCCCACATTTATGGTCCCAGCTCTCTCACCCTTCAAGTGCAGACTCCTATCCAAATGTGCACATGGATGTCCCGGAAACATCTCCAAGTTAAAATGGGCCAGACAGAGATCTTTCTCCCACCTGTCCCCCAAATCTAGTCTTTTCCAGCCAGCAGGGTCTGCTACATTGCTGCATTTTCTCAGGCCGTCAGCCCTGGGGTTTTTGATTCTTCTTTCTCTTACAGCCTATGTGCAGTCTATTAGCAAATCTTGACCGCAAATCCTTGAAAATATATCTGAGAATTTCTGACTACCTCCACGATCATTTTTGCCTCTGGACAATATTTTATCAACCAGTGACCATTTAAAAGTACATATCCAATTATTTCACTTATTTATGAAAATCCCTCCGGTGGTTCTCATCTCACAACACAGTCTGAAATATAACTGTGGTCTGCGAGGCCCTACGTGATCTGGCTCCTGATGCCGCCTCTGGCCTTCCCTCCCCATCAGAGCCATCCTTGGCTCCCAGCACACGTGATACCCAGCACCCCCTCAGCAAGGGTATTTGTTCTCTCTGGAACACACTTATCCAATATATTACGTATTCTCATCCCCTCACTCTGGTCTCTGAGTAAAAATGTTCCCTTATCGAGGGTCTTTCTCTCCCCAGTACACATCGTTCTTCTGTGCCCTTGTCCTGCTTCATTGTTTCCAAAGTCCTTGTCAGTGCCTGTTATCAGGCAGATATTTGCTTCCTGTATGTCTCCCAATTAGAATATCAGCTCCGTGAGGATGTGGGCTCTGCCATTCACGCTGTACCCCCAGGGCCTGAGACAGTGCTGGCCCGGGACAGTGCTTATCTGTCGGATAAATGAGTATCTGCTATTTGTGTTTAATTTTTTGATTCAATAATTTGAAGATCTAGCTAATTCCAACCACCAAAATTAAATTATGAAATTTGATTTCTACTGTAAATCTGCTTTTTCTGTATGATAACTTGCCTTTTTCAGAGTTCACATTACATTGTGTATCAAATCTGATAGAAGGAAATTATACAAATACACCAAAAGATGGAAAGTTGTGTCCCATGAACAATAACATAATCAGAGTAAGATATATATAATAAGCAATGATAATTATAAAACAAAATTTTTCCTATAGAAAACTATTTTTTAAAATATGTATTACTGCTTATACTTGGTAGCATTGTAAGTATTGGTTTCGGTATTTAAATCAAAATTCAATATGTTGGTATTTTACATTTTGCCTAAAACATTTTATAGATGCAAGACCAGCAAAGTGTGTTAAACCTTAAAATTTCCTAGAGCAGGAATAACGTGGCACACAATATTTTCCCATGATATGCATAAAACAGACAGTTCCAGGGCTCACAATGCTGAGCCATGTTGCTGCACGTAAGTTGGAGTGTGCTGGGATGTCCTCGTCAAAGGAGATTCCTTTTGTGGGTTGTCACATCCCAAGGTGCTGACATATGTCGGTCAAATTCTGTCTCAGTGAGATAACTGCGTAACAAAACTTTTTAGTCTCCTTCAGTAGCCCACATAGTAGCTAAGGAACCAAGATGAGTTGGATGATCTCAGGGAGATTGCGGCAGTGGACTTTGGTTGAAACTGACCTTTGCCTCCTCTGAACTCATGAACAGCACCATGGGCCACTCGTGTTGCAACATATGAGGTGCTTTTGCTGTGTTCATGCTCTGGTCCCTCTCCCTCTTGGACTGTAAGCTCTTTTAGGGCAGAAGATGTATCTGATTCATATTTTCTGTTCCCAGCAAAACCTGGCACAGTGCCTGGACGAGAGCAGGGGCTCAAAAAATATTTATTAACCAGACTCACAGATTTTTAGTCAGATAGTTTTGACTTCTGCAGTGCAAATGTTTAACCCACAGAAAAACCCAGGTTTATAACAAAGATGTCACATTTCCTAAAGGCCATTTGTTTTCTGCTGACAGTTTTATCTTATTTTAGATGTTAAAGACTTCAATAAGCTGTTTTATGGTGAAACTCTTTTAAAAATCAACTATTAAGGGTAATAATCAGGGTTGGCCCTTTGTTTTTAAAAATGGGTCATGGGGCACCTGGGTGGTTCAGTCGGTTAAGCTTCCAACTTCGGCTCAGGTCACGATCTCATGGTTTGTGAGTTTAAGCCCCGCGTCGGGCTCTGTGCTGACAGCACGGAGCCTGCTTTGGATTCTCTGTCTCTGTCTCTGTCTCTCTCTCTCTCTCTCTGCCCCTCCCTGCTTATTCTTTCTCTCTCTCAAAAATAAAAACAAACAGTAAAAAGGGCACATGTGGTGAATCCCTTTAGCAGCAAGTTTAGGTAATGTTTGGTGGGTACCTAATCATTTCTTTGTAACACCTTAATCTGATATGGATTATATACAAAATTTACATTTGTTGATTGTTTGATGAGTTTGAAAATGAAAGCTCGTGGATTAAAATTACATTCTAAACCTATGAAATAAATCTGTGGCTTCTTCAGTGCTTTCTGACATCTGCATGTGGCCCTTGGGAAAGTCTTGGTGAAGGGAACATGCTGCTAATGGCCCTGGTGAATGAGTCAGACCAACCCTAGCTCACAGAATTGCCTTCATATGGGAAGTCTGGAGCTGGCTTTTCCAGTTTCAGCCAGCTAGAGGGCCCCTGCTTCCCCTTGCTCTCCTGTCTGATGCTCCTCAGGCTAACTGGACCCTGTCTGCAGTCAGTATGAATGGGAAGGCGATCCGGGAGCAGGGATCTTTCCAGCATCTAATGCCTCACATCGCCTTTACCGTTATTCAGAGGCAGGACAGTAGGAATCAGCTCTACAGCCTGCCATCCCAGGGGTCCCTTTGAAAGCCTCTGTGATTGCTGGTGGTCAGGGTCAATTGTGCAGATGTCTTTAAAAGTGTCTCACTAGTGACCAGAAAGTTACTTTGTCAAGATGACAGATGGACTGCGAGCAGCCCCTCCACCCTGCCTGTGTTCCCTGTGATGTCAGCTCCATTTACTTGTCAAGAGCAGGTATTTTTGTAGCTCCCAACAGTGCGCAAGCTTTCACGGGCAACCTGAGAAAACTCTTCTGTTCTGTGAAAAATCTGCTCCGTGGCTCGTTGTTGACCCACAGGAATGAGGGGGCATGTGAGAACCTGGTGAGTCCCACCCACTGTGGAAGATGCAGGAAGTGGCATGTGCTGACGAGGGGGACACCTTTCAGGGCTGGCCCCAAGAGGAGGTGGTCTGCCACCTCCCACCATCCCGGCAGGACACCAATGGGATCTAAGACACTCCATCTCTACGCTTTGGACGTTTGCATTCTTGGCAGAGAATCCTCTATGTGCGTAATTGACAGGGTCCGTTGACCTCTCAGCGTCTTTGTCTAGCCAGAGAGCCTGGTTTGTACATGGTGGTGGGTCAGAAGAGGCACTGCCACCATCATCTCTCCACGCATCCTTCCTGGATGTCACATCGCAACCTTTCCTGTGGGAGGTGCTCCAACTTTATTATTATGTTTAGCTCCTTCACTCCTCAGTCTCTCCAATACTCCCGCCAAACTAGTGGGCAGCCTCCACGCCATTGCCCAGAGAGGAGGAAGCCTGGCTTGTGCCCTCAGTGTCATAGATGTCGCTGGTGGTTGGACTTGGCCTCCCATCATCTGGAGAGTAAAAGAACTCACCAGAAATGCATACAAATGTTCAGAGAATTTCATCTCCCCTTTCTTCTTTGTTTTCTTTTTGGGTGGAGGAAGAAACAGATTCATTATTCTTCATGTGCTGAAGGGCGCACAGCAAAGTAAAATCATCAAAGGTGCTGGGAGAGACAGCTGGACCGCTTGTGCTGGAGGCTGCGTTACTTTGAAGGACTTCACCCCCTCTCACCCCTGGTCCGGAATCTGTAGACATTTCCTCTGTATCACCGGCCCCATCCCACGTCCCAGCTGTTTGACTCCCTTTTGGTTGGCTGGGGAGGAGAGAGGAGCGGGCTTGAGAATTTGGGCAAAATTAAGGAAGGATGCCCACATTTATTCCTCTCGCTTCACATATTTGGCTCCCGTCTCCTGGCAAAAGGGGACCAGCCTATCTTCTGGTTTTCCCTTCTGCTTCTGAGGGCTGGAGTTGTCAGAGCCGCGCCTGTGGCAGGGTCCGATGTGCGAGGTCACCGGCTGCTTTATGTCCCATCCATTACAGTTCCATGAACGTGGTGCTACCCGCAGACCCTCGCTTATAAGACGTACGGTGTAATAAAAACCAGGCAGTGCTACTTTCTTTGGGCTACTATTTTTATTTGGTGGTTATTTCTTTTGTGTTCTGCCATCTCTAATGTTTTGGTTCTATTTCAAAATATGATTAAACAGAATGAGGAGCTGTCTGACACTGCCCTGTTTTAAATCAGAGTTGTGCTTGAGTGGCCGGGACATTCTAATGGCCTGCGTTTCTTTGTTCTGAGGGTTTCTTGAAAAGGAGAAAAAAAAAAAAAAAAGAAAAAGGAAAGAAAAAAGAGAAAAGAAAAAAACAACAACACCAGACCTAAATCCTTAAACAGCATAGAACCCCAAACAATCCCTTCCAACAAACGAAAGCGCATTAAAAAAGAATTGAAATGTTAGGTAAGTTAAATATAAAAGGCCTCCTTATTAATCCCCCGTTGCTTCTTCTGGCACGTGTCATATTTTCAAGGTACAATATCAGGAGAGCACTGTCACTTAGTGATGTATTAGGGCCATATATCATCAGAACATCGTCTTTGTAGAGGATATGGGTACTAAAAGACACGATTCTGGCCAGACAGAACAGCAGGGGGCCTTACTTCTTTTCTCCAGCCCCCCCCTTACCCCTCCTGCCTTTTTCTTTAATCTCCCTCTGTTTTGTGTTGCAGAGAAGTGAATTTCTTCATGGGATATGACTTGTTGCAAAATAATCGGGGGGCCCCGGTGGGCTTCATAAAGTCTTTTAAATGGCTGAGTTTCAAGGGCAGCTTTGTTCAGAGTTTGCACTGTTCGCAGGGCCGGGGAAGGCCGCATTTGCCAGGGTCCAGGTCTCCAGGGGAAAGGCTCGCTGAGCCTAGACAGGAGGAAGAAAGAATAACACTCCCAGATGTAGTGCAGTGAATTGTGTTGTCCTTGCAAGATGCTTGCTTGCACATTAAGTCTCCAAAAATATGTTCTTGCAAGGGATTTTTACCTTAAGACTCCAAAAGTGTGGCCTCCGGGTGCTACCAGCCTCCCGGAGAGACACCCTCCTGCTCAAATTGAGGAAGCAATGACAGGGCTCGGAGGCTAAGGATCCAGGTTCTCATCTGTTTTGCAAATGACCAGGCTTTCAGAAATTGAGGCTTGTTTTGAGTTTTAAGCCAGAGACTTAATCTGTCTATCTTAAAATGCACTATTTTTATTCATGTGTTCAAAATGAAACCATAAACCACTAAGGTTTATAATGGTCTGAAAATGAGGAGTGCTTAACAAAGGCAAACATTTAAATTCCTAGCTACAAGGGAGAGATGGCTCATCTTAGCCTTTGAACCAAATTGTGTAGCATTGTGATTTAATCACCAACACCGCTATCGGTGAGTCCTGGCTTTGAATCTCTGCCCTGACTAGCTGTGTAAACCCAGGGAAGCCCTTAAAACTCTCTGTGCCTCAGTTTTCTTATCGAAAACAATAGGGGTAAATTGGTACCTTCCTGAGACTTGTTGCAAAGGTTAAAAAGGATATAATACACAAAACATGCTCAGCACAGTCTAGCAAATAATAGATTTTCTACAAATGCCAGGTACTCTTAATAGTTCAGCCCCCTGCCCGGAAAACTATATGCCACTTCATTGTTTGGTTAGCAATGGATCGGCGTCTCTCTCTCTCTCTCTCTCTCTCTCTCTCTCTCTCTCTCTCTCTCTCTCGCTTTGGCTATTAAAGGAATTTGCAAAGAGTGGTGGAGGTTGGGGGTTCAGAAAGGTCTGAAAATGCTAATTTACATTAAAAGCAAGGGCCATTGACACCTGCCACCTTTCCTACTGACCTCAGACACCTCCCACCTCTTGTACTGACCTCACTCAATTGGGGAAGAAAAGAGATCTTGGGAAACATTCTCTTGCCTGGGAAGTTTGAGTCATTTTCCTTACTAATCGCCCTTTCCTCACCTTTGAAATGGTTTTGTTAATTTTTTCTCTCTTTCCATTTTTTTTTTCTTCCTATTTTCATTGAGCTGAGAGATATGGCTCAGAGACTCATACTTGTAACTAAAGCTTTGTAGTGGACCAAATTTCCCCCACCCCTTTTTTTTCTCCAGCTCATTCTGTGCAAGAATTATGGGGAAGTCAATTGTACTATCAGTAATAAAGGACGAGCAAGTAAAAGCTTAATTAAAACAATAAATCATCAATCAAATTTAATATTGCCACTGGCAACCACTGAACTATCTCAGTTCCCCCCACCCGCCCGGTGATTATTGTCTCAGAGATCAAGAACAGATTTTGTCCGAAGGAGACAGGCTGGAGCAGGTACAGGCTTGTGTTGGCTCCTCTATGAGCGCTCATGCTCCCTTGGAAAGGATTTCCCCTGACCGTATGTTCCAGAGAATCACTGTATTTTATGTCCCATTTGTCAAACCCACTGACAAGCAATGGAACCTGCCCACTCTGGGTCTTTTCTTTCAGCCTTTGCCTGTATCTCTGAATTCTAGAACCATGCCATTCTGCAGCCCAGTCTGTTTGCCCAAGTCCCGGTCCAGCCCTTGCACGGTGCCTTTGACAGGTTACCTTATAAAAGGGCCGGAGACCTTGTGTGTTGGGCCCAGGTGGCCTCTTTCCGGAAGATTTCCAGACTAGCTCAGCTACATACTAATCTATTCCTAAAATCTCAACAGTCATGTAGGAGCTAACCTAATTCTAATATGATACACCCATAAATTTTAATGCTGTGCCTTAGCAACTAACCTCCTTGGCTGGCCCCTTAATCCAGGCCTGGGAACCAGGTTGTGTTCCCAGGTCCACTGCTCGCTAGCTCTTTGAGGGACCTGAGACACTTAACTTCATTGTGTACCATTCCCCCATCTGCAAATCTTAAGAAACCTGTGAGGATTAATGAAATAATGTCTGCTGAGCGCTTTAGAAGAAAAGTGCTATGTAAACGTGAAGTATTATTCTTCTGTTTATGAGAAGTTTTATAATATCGCCTAGGAGAAATTGTGACCTGCGTTCAAAGGTACCATAAAGTTCCCTTCGGCTCTTTTGGGGCTGGATTTGGGTTACAACGGGGGACTTCAAGGAAAAGTTGACCTCTTTAACTTCATGCATGGGGAGACTAGAAATTCCATGGAGAATACATGTGCTGATGTCGGATCACCTTCCTCCTTGGGAAACTTGACACAAGATATTTGTAATCCTAAAAACAAATTCCTCTGTGATCAATCTTGAGACTCTCAAGTAGTGAAACACCATTGAGAAAAAACAAAACAAAACACCATTTTTCTCACAGAGAAAAATGATTTGATTCGGGGTCAAAGTGTCCTATCTGTGCTCACCGCCCACGATGGCTTTTGAGTCAAGGTGACATTCCCGCTTGGTGCCAGAAGCTGCCCTGCAGTTTTGGTGTGATCTGCTAACGTGTGACATCTTGTTTCCTCCAACACTGTAGGTTTCTGGAGAATAGAGAGGAAGCTTGTAGCATGACTCCTCGCTCCAACGGCACCGCGCACCATGGCACACATATCAAGTCTTCAGTTTGGCTGCTCTAGAACTACACTGTGTCTTTACTTGTCAGAGTTGTCATGCTGGGCATCCGTCCCCTGACAGTAGCTGTTGATGAAGGGGACAGATGAGTCAGGGTTAATATGGGTCCACTCCCATGGATGTTTGCGTTTTGGTAGGGGGATTCTGGAGGGCAACACAGTCTTATAAGCTCCTCCTCAAGTAAGACTGCCATGATTCAATGACAGAGTTGGGGGGGGGGGCTTGCACATACATAGGAGGAAGGGATAGTCTTCAGGGCTTCTAATGGAAGAAAGACAACCACTGTTAGTTGCCTCTTTATCTTCTCTATGATACTCCCTGGCCTGTGGACTTCATTGACATATTGAGTGTTGTTCATCTGGTCAGAAAAAAGTATTACAACTTCACAACCTTCTTGATTTTCTGCAAAAGGGTCTGGCACTTAGAATTTGGTAGTTTGCCAAATGACAGCTGTTTGCCCCCAAGGGTAGGGTTTGGTTTTATAAGAGACAAGGACTGAAGGGAAATAATGCCATCTTCTAGGAAGACACTCAGGTGGTCTGCCAGCTTCCTAATATGGCTGTAGAGTCTCAGCAGGCGGGGCACCAGGTATTTTTGTTTTTATTCTTATTTCAAGATATTTGAGGTACAGTTTCAGAGTCTAAAAATAGAGTATCTGCCTGCTGACCTTTCTCCCTGATCGGTCTCATCATATTAGCTGCTGTGTTTTCCTCTCCAGATTTCTATTTTATTATTATTTTTTAAAATATAAATGAAAGGTCAGGTAATACTTTCCATATTTCATAATAGGATTGGTCCCGGAAGAATCTGAGAAAAAAAAAAAAAATCAAGACATTGGCTTGAAAGAGAACAAAAGCATTTCAAAAAACATTTTTTTCTAGTTGCAGAAAGCAAACAGGAAAATCTCCCAGTGGTGATCTGCTATCTTCTCTATAACCCCACCACCACTCCCCTGCAGTGGGAGATCATTTCCCTCAACAGCAGACGCTGAAAAATGTTCAGGAGCCACTACTGGGTCTCATGGTCCCAATTCCTAAGCCCATGGAACTCTGTGCTACCATCTAGTGGCAGACTTCAGACACAACAAGCTGGCTGCGGGAATCCTGTTTGAACTTGGCTGTGGCTGGAGCTGTGGTTTGGCTCACATCCTTATAGAGCTTTGTTGCCAGCCATGTAGACTTTTTCTTTTTTACTCCCTATGCCCCCCCTTCTATTTTTGCATGTTGGCACTTCATTTCATGTGCCTCCAGAGGCTATGTTTGGGGTTTTGATATATTCAGTCTTTTGGAAAGGAGGCAATAATGCAGATACCTTTGACAACAGGTAAATCACAGGCAGGCTGACCCTAGAAAGTGATAAACACCAGGAGACAGAGACAGAGCATGAAAAATGTGATAAGGCTTATTACTCTTAAACACTGGCTAGGTCTGTTTTTTAGAACATTCTGACATTTTCCTGCAGTGCTTTTCTACCACTGTGTCTGTTGCTTAGATTTGGAGAGATTCAAGCCCAAGCTGGAATCTCTGGGAAGTCTGTTTGGGGATGCCAGTCTAGATTTCAGAGATATATAGGCACAGCTACCTATCAGATTATCCAGAATGGTTAGAATTGTCCTCATTACCAGAAAACAGCTGGTGTTTGTACACCTTCCCGTGGTTGGTGATGACAAAGCTCTGTGGAGTTATCCTGCTCCTGTTAGAGAGCTCACTTCACTTGTGTGGAACGACTGGGAAGGCACCAGTCTCCCCTGGGGCTTCTGGGCCGGGACATTGTTTTGTTCTTGTCTGTATCCTGAGTGCCTGGAAGTAGCAAAGTGCAACATTTAAATGTTTGCCTTTGGAGTCAGACAAGCCTCTCTTTGCATTCCAAATCTGACTTTTATGTGACCCTGGGCAGGTTTCTTAACCTTGGTTCCTCATCTGTAAAATGGGGGGTGATGTGGATTTTTTGGGGTGAAATAATGCACATAAAATTCTTAGCACAGAGCCCGGTACACGGAACGTGTTTGGTAAGTATGAATCAGCATCAGAAAAGGCTTCTTGAGTGAAGAAGTGAGCCAAACGAGCCATGGCCTTGCATCAGGGCAGAGGACACTTGGCGCACATGGGGATGAGGAGGCCAGCGGAGGTGGGCTGCTGCAGGCGTGGCTTCGTGTGCGGCTTCTCACCAGAGCCGCCGGCTGCAGCCCAGCGTTCTTGTCTTGCCGCAAAATCAGTGACAGCAAAGCGAGTGGTCTTAATTAACCTGTGCTTAAATTTACTCTGTAGCTGCTGGACTCAATTAAGGAGACAGAGGAATCAGCCTCTGGCCAGCAATTCTCTGTAGTTTTTCTTGCTTTCTTTGAGGGCCTGCGATTCTAAGCATGTGCTTCATATCCTTGTCAACCAGACACCAGGGAAATGATCAGATATGGCGGCTTGGTAGAATATGAAAAAACTCCAAATGTCATTAGAATGGGGGAAATCCTGCAGTAAAAGTAGAGCTAAAGTTTAGGTTTGGGGTGTGTATGTGTGTGTGTGTGTGTGTGTGAGAGAGAGAGAGAGAGAGAGAGAGAGAGAGAGAGAGAGAGAGAGAGAAAGAGGGAGGGAGAGAGAAAGGGAGAGAGAGAGAACAACAAAAAAATTCCAGATGTGCAGCTACAAACCATCTGGTTGGAATGACTTTTGTGCTGGACTGTAATTACAAGCTATTTATTATGAATCTTGGGATCCTGTTATGGATTTTGACTGGCTCCCAGGTTTCTAATTTAGCAAAGGATTCCTATATTTAAGAAAGTGTGGGTCTTCCTATTTATCAGACCCTGAATTGTGTCTCATACCCACTCTGACCGCCCTTAGAGCTTTGAACTCCCCATGCCTGAGGACTTTTCCCTCCAGAGAGGAGATGCACTTGGGGGTGGCCCTTCCCTAAAGCTGCAGCCAGGTTTGCATAAGCCGTGCTAACAGAAGTTCTGCTTAGAAAGTGTGTTCACTTCCAGAGTCTTGGGGTGGGGGTGGGGGCGGGGTCGGTATCAAACTGCGGCTTGTGGGAACTGCACTTTGCCAAATGAAGTCACTGTTAATGATGCCAGGCAGCATATATCCCTGATCATTGCTCATGATGACTTCAGTGGTAGTGGAGGGACACTATTAATATTTTAAAATATACCTCTTAAATTTGAGTTGTGACCATACTATGTATTTTGCTTGTAACTTGAGAAAAATTATGAGAATCAGTTGAAGGGCTGTGACCTACAGTGAGTCTTGATGCAGCCATCATTATGAAGGAGAGGGGGAGGGAAAGAGCTTTGGAGGGCTGGGAGCTGGGCCACCTGGGTTCAGATTATAGGTCTACCATCACTTGAGGGACTGCTGACAGCTCCCGAACCCATCTCAGCCTCACTGGGAACAAGAATGTGCTCCGTAGAGTGGCTGCACGTTGGAATTACCTGGGAAGCTCGGGAAGCACCCAGGTCTCATCCTCAGATCAATCAGCTCGGAGCTTCAGGGGGTGGGAGACAGTGCCCTCTTTGTTAAGAACCACACAAGGGTCCTGGTTTGCAGCTAAGGATGAGGACCACAGATTGTGGGAGGAAATGAGGTTAGCTCCGTGAAGGACCTTATCACATAACAGACACCAAAAAGGGTGGGGGGGGGGGAAAGAATGGATTCCTCAGGTCATATATATATATACCTTCTCTGAGCAGCAGTTTTCTTGTTTATCAACGGGGGATATGAATAATGCTTATCTCGCAGAAGTTAAGTAGGAATGAAAGCCATAGCGCCTAGCATATAGGAGAAACTTACTGAAGCTCAAATCTTGTTGAGGTTTGTGACATTGTATTTTTGGTGCACGTGTATCCGGTCTGTGTATAAACAGGCATATACATCACGTTTGGGTCTTCTCTGAGACATTTTAACAGCTAACCTTTCAGGATAAAACCGAAGATGCAAATGCTCACCACACTTCATTAGCATAAGTGCTAATATAATGCAGCTGTCCCATGGCTATAAAACACTGACGCCTGTGTCTCTGCTTGGCGTGGGGAATATTATTTTTTCTCTAACTGAGCTGATTCAATACTCAACTTTGTCATTATTTGAGTTGGAACTTTAGATTGCTGCATTTTAATGCACTCTACTATTAAGGATTGTTGGACGGCTGTGTGCAAATATTTTTGTTCTCACGATGCAGTCCTGGCCCAGGTAGCCCAATGGGCAAAATATGATTTACACAAATATTATCGTTCCTATAGTGTATACTAAAGAGAAACCTTAGAACAGAGCGGGAGAATGCTTTTCTCTCGGCGTTCGGTTATCTGGGTTACGTTGGTTTCTGAAGAAGGGACTTTTCATCCCTTCTCGTGTGCCCTTCTCAAAAGTTCTGTGTTTCTGGATGACTATTTCTGTTCCAGAGAGAGCGAAATCCTATTTGCTTTCCTGAGTGTTCTTGCCAAGATGAAGGCAAGATAGGAAGAGGGAGGCTAGGAAAACCTGTGTCAGGCTTCTGGGGATTCTGTTTGGAGTTGCTTTCAAATGTCTCTTGTCTCTTTTTGCCTAGAACAAGGAAGTGACCTGTAAGAGAGAGAAGTGCCCAGTGCTGTCGAGAGACTGTGCCCTGGCCATCAAGCAGAGGGGAGCCTGTTGTGAGCGGTGCAAAGGTGACTTATGTCTTGGCCGCCTTCTCTTCGCTGGGGTGCAAGTGGGTGTTGGGAGGGAAGCTAGTGTGTGTGTATGTGTGTGAGTTTGGGGAGGTTGGTAATAATAGGGACTCTTCTAATGGAGGGAAGATAGAAGAGTGGCCATCTGCATATTTGGTTTCCTTTCGAAGGCAAGTGGCTTAAGTGTGACAGAGATGCTACAGACATGATGCCTATGTATGTTCGTATGGACATGCGCACTGTTTCTTTTGTCAAGAAGTTTCGATGGTTTCTCCTGGCTGCACACTCACCCTGCCTTCCTCTGCCAGAGGCGTAAGCCCGAATTTTATCATTTTGATCCCTATTCATTTTTTTCTTAACTTCAAAAATGAATCAACGTTGCTCCCCTCACCTTGGAAGCCTCTCTAACATATCCTTACTCCAACCTCGTTTTCCACGGCCCTCCAGTGCACGCACTCTCTCTTGAACATGCTGTTCCTGCTGTAGCCGCTTAGCCTCGGCTCAGGTCTCTCCTCCCCACCTGTCCACATGCTGCCTGTGCTTAAGGCCCCCAGCCTACCTTGTCTATGTTTCTGTGGCACACAGAAGTCCACATGGGTTCTTCATGGCTGTGCTTTTTCTCCTTCATCACCTTGTTTGCGTTCGTAAGTCCTTGGGGACGGGAGCCATGTCATGCTCTGACATCACCTTGTGCCTAACAGAGGGGGTCCCTCAAGAGGCACCGAGAGCATCATGGCTCAGGATGTGGGCTCTGGAGTTACACTGCTATGCCAGAGTCCAGCAGTCCCGGGCTGTGGAGTGTTTACCAAAGTTCATGGCCACTAGGAACCTCAGTATGTGACCTTATTTGGAAATAGGACCTTTGGAAGTATAATTAGTTAAGATAAGGTCATACTGGCTGAGGGTGGCCCCAGGTCCGATATGACAAGTGTCTTTAGACCAGGGAGTGGAGACAGGCAGATACACAGAGAAGACAACCATATTATGGCAAAGGCAGATATAAACGCCTGCGCTCTGTTCTCTGGGACTCCCGTTCAGTTGTTCTGGGGAGGGGGAATAGGTGTTTGTCTTTTTAAGTTTTTTTAAATGTTTATTTATTTTTGAGAGACTGGGGGAGGGGCAGAGAGAGAGGGAAACACAGAATCTGAAGCAGGCTTCAGGTTCTGAGCTATCAGCACAGAGCCCAACGTGGGGCTCGAACCCACAAACTGTGAGATCATGACCTAAGCCAAAGTCAGATGCTTAACCAACTAAGCCACACAAGCCACCCTCTGAAGGCATTTTTTTTTTAATGTTTATTTCTGGGAGACAGAGAGACAGAGTGGGGGAGGAGCAGAGAGAGAGGGACCCACAGAATCTGAAGCAGGCTCCAGGTTCTGATCCGTCAGCACAGAGCCTAATGTGGGGCTCGAACCCACGAACCGTGGGATCATGACCTGGGAGGAAGTCGGACGCTCAACCGACTGAGCCACCCAGGCGCCCCGGTCTGCAGCCATTTTTAATGACAACCCATGAGTCTCAATATTCAGCAAAGATCCTGTGAACTTTTTAAAACATACTATTATGTAAAATCCACATTTCAAGAATTAATGCCCAATTGTGTGTTAATAACTACAGTTATTGTAGTAAACTATTTAGTTAAAAAATTAAAAACTAAAAAAGCAAAATCAAACCCAACAGAGACAGAGATTAGAGTTAAGCCACCACAAGCCAAGGAGCACCTGGAGACACTAGGAGGCAGGAGAAAGCAAGGAGGGGCTCTTCCCAAAGCCTTTACAGGGAGCACAGCCCTGCCAACACCCTGATTTTGGACTCCTGGGCTCCAGAACTGTGAAAGAGTAAATGTCTGTTGTTTAAAGCCACCAAGGTTGTGGTAATTTATTATGGTAGCCCCAAGAAAAGAATACACCAACATCTCTACTTAGGCAGGTAAAGATATGGAATCTCTCCCCCAGTTCCCACCTATATATGGAGGTAATAATTGTGTTGGAGGCAGTTGAGTGGGAAGGTCCATTCAAAGTGCTTAGCACAGCCTGACATGTAAGCGTTTCTCAGTTAATTTCAGTATGGTAGGTGCTCTTTAAATATTTGGTAACTGGACTATAAAAATATACCTTCTGAAGCCTTTTTGGAGCAGGGGTGCAGTGGGCTGGGATGATATTTTTTCAGAGCCTTTTGCATCAACCATTTACCTATTGCCTTCTTACAAGTTGGGAGTCAGATGTTTTACCCATTTGACTTCTGAGAGCTATCAATGCGAGGCCTGAAATGGTAATTTATTAGGAATCTCCCAAGCAGATGGTCAGATAAAGCGATTCTAGTGAAAAACACATTAGCGAGCCAGTGCGTGTCCAAGTTACTGTTGTTTCACCTTAAAGAAGCTCCTCTATTCATTCTTTATTTTTTGAACTGCTTATTTGCCATCTTCATCTTTCAGCGATTAATATGGCTGCCTTGCCAATGAGAGGCCAGTTAGATACCACAGGATGGAAGCACCGTGTGTCAAGGGAACATGCCCAAGGCTTTGGGTTTGTTTCCCCATTAACCGTGGTACAGCAGGGAACTTTCTGTGGCTGTAGTGTATGACTGTCTTTTCTGATTGTCCTGCTGTTTCCTTTATGGTCATTTTTCCCCCTGATTATCCTACCATCCCAAGGGAAAGAGATACCCAAAACAAACCCATTTCTTGAATGTTCTTTTTGAGCTTTAAGAAGATAAGGTTCTTCAAATTAAACTGGGCCCAAGAATAGACTAGAGAATTCAGCATACTGAGATCTCTTTCTGTTAGTAGTGTCAGCCTTTTGGGGGAGGTCAAAATTCCCAACCTGCCCTGAGGTGGTCCTTCATGAGAGAGACTCTTGAACGCATCAGAATTCTCAAGCTCCGGAGGTTGATGTTAGAGACACCCCCTTCATTTTTCTTTATTTCTACTCCATCGCACACACTATTTGTCTCATGGATTTTAAGAGAAACAATTGTATTCGCTCTTAGCTACTGGCTTATTTATGTGTTTCTGATCAGAATAGTAACATATGCTCATAGAAGAAGCTTTGAAGAATAGTCTAAAGTGTGGGAAAGCAGAAAATAAATTTACTGATAACCCTACCACCAGAAGGTACAATTGTTAATATTTAGTATATTTCTTTCCATATTTTTCCCTGTGTAAAAGTGTTTAGCTAATAGCTTACTACTTATGTTGCATTATTAAAAAAAAGATTTCCACTTAAAATCAGGGCATCAAATCTTTGCAACTAACTTGGAAATATTGCCCTTGATGGGTACATGAGATTCTGTTATGGGAAGGTTATCAACATTCACTTGGTCGTTCTCCATTTCTGGGCATTGAGGTTGTATCTTAAATTGGAGCACTGTGGAAGGTGAAAGAAAGACAAACAGCTGAAACCAAAGAGCACACACAGTGAAATAAAAATGACTGGAAAGAGAGAATCAAGAGGAGCATTACCTGGGTAGGGAGAAGTCAGTGTGAACCCACAGACCACGCTGGATTTGGCATCCAAAGGAATCTGGATGGACCTCTCCTTAACCCTTTTGCACCATTTGTTCGCGCAGGGGGAGAAACAATAATAACAACAGAAAACTAGCTGTGTTTCTCAGAAGTCCTCTTTGAAACAGCGTCCTCCATGCTAACACTGGGGGTTTTGACTTTTCTTACTCAAAGAGGGTGATTCAGTGAGGAATCATATTAATGAGAATTTTGTCGATAATACTTGACTTCAGAGCAGAGTGATGTTTAGGCAATATTGTCTCAGGGTCAAATAATTTTGATCAGATCAGGGAATAATATGCAGTTAGTTTTTCTTAGCAAAGAAATGGAGCCTCTGGTTTTGGATCAGTTAACACATGGTCAGCAGAGAACTGATGGACTTCATTCCTCTGTATTTTGAAAGGCATTTACGTCAAGGATCCCATCTTTATGCTCATTCTGAAGTTGCTCATCAGATAGATTAGGTCACAGTGAGGTCAGGCCTCTTGTAGAGATGAGCATGTATCTGACCTGGTGGGATAGGTGGAGGGTGTGTCTACCAGGCTTCCCAGAAGAGACAGCCCTTCTAGAAGAGCCTTTCTACCAGCAGGTATGCATAAAGGTAAAATCTAGCACTGCTAACTTGGTGAAGCAATAGTGAAAGCTTGATAGTTGCTTTGACTTGCCCTTGAATATTGTTTTTTGTCTGTCCTTTCTCTTACCTGAAGGAATCGTGAGTATAAGCAGTGATTCTCAAAATACAATGGACTACAGGATCACCTGTTAAATGTAGATTCCTGGGCCTTGCCCTGCAATAATAATAGGAACTGGGATCATCTTTCTCTTTATTCAAATAGCAGCAGCTACTCTAGGTAATCTTTACTCAGTGCCAGGCATTGAATCCTCACAGGTACTGTCATAACCCCCTTTTGAAGATGAAAAAAATGGTACCGCTGAGACGCTTAGTGAATAGTCCAAGGTTACGGACTAGATGATGATGGAGCTGGGGCACAGACTATGATCTCACCATTAGGCTTGCAGGTCTGCTGTGTCCCTGGGCCCAGGTCCCTGATTCTACATTTCCAGGTCTCCACTGGGCGTCTCATGGGGGCTGAGGCTTGAGAACCACTGGTACCAGATAAAGAAAGGACAGGAGGATAAGGGAATGCAAACCACGTGTTTAGTAGAGTGTTGGTTGATATCTACTTCAATCAGTGCGTCTTTGGGGTAAAAAATTGCTTTGCCCTTTGTAGCTGTGAGTCCATCTTGTTTCTCTGACTCTATGTACCCCTCTTATTTGGAAATTTTATGTTACTACAGTTATGGTATCAGATATAAAGTAAAATAGATTAATGACCAAGAAAGTGTAACTAAAATGTTGAAGGGCTGGTGAATGCACACCAAAATTCCTTCCCATTCAATTGTGTAATAAATGAGGGGGAGTTTGATCCTCAAGAACTGACTAACCACCTACCATCATTGTTGGGACTTTCTGTTTTCTCTTTGGACTTTTCTCTCTTCCTCTTTCCCTTTTGAGCATAATTATATAATTTAGACTTTAGTTCAACTTGCGTTAATACATTATCATACCGAAAAAACTAAACAGAAGGGAAAAAAAGTCCTATTCGAACTACAAAAACCCACTCTTCTCAGAAATAATAACCATTATCAACTCATTGGATCTTTCTCAGATATTTTTTAGTTTATTACATATTTATTCACACATATGTACATATATATGTAATTTTGTATGTGTGGTTTTATTTTTACATAAATGGAATTAAGTGGTATATAATCTTTTACAGTTTACTTAAAAAAAATTTCAACAACAGTAGGACTTGGGAATTTTCCCATGCCAGTTCATGCTTTTTAACTGTTTATGGATTCCATAGCACACATGTACAGTAATTTATTTAACATATCTCCACTGATAGATGTTTAGACTTTCAGTTTTTTGCTAAGAAGAGAACCAGCCTGTCATGACTATTGTGCCCTTGTGTGTATGTTTCTTAAGAATTCCATGTGCCATGGGGAGAGGTGTGCAAATGTTCAGTTGAAAAGAATATAACTCAGTGGCCTCCGAAAAAGGCAAGGCTAGTCTCCTTTCCTATTCTGCTCACAGGTTTTAGAACCTTTTTAAAAGGTGATGGATGAAACGTGGGAGAATTAGTGTTACACCTGGCAACATTTAGACATACTGGCCGCCTTCGCCTTAAAAACTCACCACTGCCCATCTTGCCGATTCCCTTTTTAGACTGCTATGTGGGCACTCTTATCCCACTTCTTCCCTGTTCTCAACTTCCCCCATAGGACAGGGGGTATTTTCCTTGCCTTTCTGTGGTTCAGTGAGAAATGGTAGCAAGTGCCTTTTAAAGAACCTAGTTGAGGGCGCCTGGGTGGCTCAGTCAATTAAGCATCTGACTTCAGCCGAGGTCATGATCTTGCGGTTTGTGAGTTCAAGTCCCACGTTGGGCTCTGTGCTGACAGCTCAGAGCCTGGAGCCTGCTTTGGATTCTGTGTTTCCCCCTCTCTCTGCCCCTGCCTTGCTCATGCTCTGTCTCTCTCTGTCTCTCAATAATAAATAAACATTAAAAAAAAAAGCCTAGTTGAGGGCCATCAGTTGCTTTCCTGCTTTTCAATGTAGTCTAGAAAGCACTGACAGTTGTCAATAAATTAAGACTTGAATGATACTATTTTCACAGAATTTTGCCATATGTTGGCAAGCTTCAGTTTTGAATTGACTAGATTTAGAATAGAGACTCCATAAAGAAAGGAGGAAATATTTTACTTGCCTCTTATTTCCTATTTATTTATTTATTTATTTATTTATTTTGAAAGAGAGTGAGCAAGCAGGCTGGGGAAGGGTAAAGAGAGAGGGAGACAGAAAATCCCTAGCAGGGTCCACGCTATCAGCACAGAGCGTGACACGGGGCTCCAACTCGTGAACCTTGAGATCATGACCTGAGCTGAAACCAAGAGTCTGATGCTTAACTGACAAAGCTACCCAGGCACCCCTATGCTTATATTTTATTCTATGTGTACTGTCCTATATTTGGGCCACTTCTATAATCAGTGTTCATAGCTTATTTATGATTATGTGGGGCCTGATTTCATTCCCTTAAATAATTACAGATGTTTATATTTATTGCATCTTGGTCTTTATGACCATGCCCATTCTTTAAGGATCTTTACGAGTTATTCCCATTCTTTGTTTGAGGCCAGGCTGCTGATCAGGAACACACATTCATGATGACATTGTTCCTACAGGAAAATATGATCTTCTATACACCGATCACCTTCGGGTGTGATTAAAGTGGAACCCGTTTGTATCTCCCAAGAGCTGTGACTCAGATGCTCATGAGGGTGGTGGGCATTTGCCTTTCCAGTTAGTATCCTTGAAGCCCTGCGGGTAGTGAGGTATGAATTGTCTGATTGATTTTAAGACCTTGTCTCTCTCTTATCTTCATAGTAGTAGCCCTGAAGGGACTTGTTTTCCCACAGTGCAGGATACTAGGTTAGTCGGTTTATGCTCACCACTTAGTCCTTACAAGAGTGAGGTAATGTCCACCTTTTTCACTTTACATGTGAGGTAACTAAGGGCCCAGAGAGGTTAAATCATTTCTTTGCCAAGGTGTTAGTGACTCGAAGCTCAGCCAGAGGGTGTCCGTGTCCTCAAGGAGCTTGCTCTGTGGAGGGGCAGAAAAATACCCACCAGAGGGGAAGTTCCTAGGGAAGGGGAGTCAGAGTGCAGAGGGAAAGGGAAGGAAGACAGCCTGTGGGTAAGGGACTGGGGAGTGTTCCAGGGAAGGCTTTCCAGAAGGGGCAACTCATTTCTATGAACAAGGAGTTAATCCCATCCAAAGAGGGCTGTTGAAGGGAAAGCTCCCAGGTGAAGGTCATGGTACACACAAAGACATGATATAGTTCTTAGACATTGTCTGCCACGTGTAATCATTTAGGGAACTTGGTAAAATATCAGTTTCTAGGCTTTCCTTTAGACCTAGAGTATTAAAACAAATCTGGAACAAGTTTTTCTTTGTTTGCTGATTGTTTGGGGGAGGGAGGAAGGATCAGATGAAAATGTAATAGAATCCTATTACGACTTCTACTTATTTTACTCTGAAAAAGATGTTGATATTGAAATGAAGTTGTTGGGTAGATGTGCTTGAAGACGGAAATATGAAAACTCCTATTTCCAAAGAATTCTTAGAAAGATTGTTATGGGTATGTGTATATATGCATACATGCATTTATGTTCCTATTCGCTTCAATCAGATTGCTTATGTTTCATTCATTCATTCATTCATTCATTCAACAAGTATTTTCTGGTCTACATGCTGGGTATTTATTGGATGAAATTGCTTACCAATTTTTTTTTAACTATTATGAAGCCCAAATATTCTTTAAAACAAAAAAGTAAGTTATAAATAGTTCTTCTCAAGCAAATATTTCAGTATACTTCTGAGATTATTTTATGTTAAAGTGGTTATAAATTTTTATCCAAATAGCCCAAAACAACAGGGCAAAGATTAATCTAATTTGAAAAAACTCAATATTGTTTGATGAAAACAAATGAGGTCATTGAGAGACAAACAGACGGTCTTGGCAGCATTTCTGTATTTACTTGGACTGAGAATCACCCTTTAATTTCGGGTTCTTTCATGAACAATAATGTATTTGTTATCTGAATATATGCTTGTTATTAGTGGATCATAAATGAATAAGGTGTGTTTCCAACACTTATGGGTCAAATTCCATCCTCTTTCTTCATATAGAGCATGAAATATTAATTGTCTGCAATACTTTGATGAAAGAAATAAGAAAATAGTTGTCAAGTGGAATTTATTTTCCACAGTCTTCTCTTGTCTTTGATTTCTCTGTGCTTTGTCTTACTTTTCTATGGGTTGTGACCCCATGGGTTGCATTTTTTAACAGTTTAACTTGTATATTTGATGTAAAAATTATCCTATGATGTCTCCTGAAATGAAAGAAAAGAGGCAAAATGTAAATATTTGCATGCTAATTTCTAAAATTAGGCCAATCATCCTGGGCTCTGATAAATAAAAATTAAGAAAGCACAGCCTGCCCGGAGAATTTTAAGGGGATTGGGCTCATTTATAGAGACTATTTACTGACCCAGTAAAAGGGAACTATGAATAATGGTAAAAGATTGAACGTTATTAACTATATGTTGTCTTTATACAATTCAAGGTCATGAATAAGGGGCCTCTTCTCAGTGTTGTTTGGAGAGGGACCTGGAAGATGACCATACTGCTTGTGGTTGTTTGTGGGGAGGCAGTCACATACCATAGAACAGGAATGGACCTTTAAAAAAAGGCTTATTTAAAAATAATCACACTCCCTATGTTGACAGAGTAAATTGTCCTATTGTTTAAACAGTTTAAGATGGAAAGGCTGTTAGCCTTGTGCAGATCTAGTTGTTTGCTTTTAACCAGAGTTCTTTTGGCAATCCTAAGGGTGCATTGATTGTTGCCCAAACAAAAGAGTGGCTCTTTCCTCAACCTCAGTTTTCCCTTTTTTTTTTTTATTTTTATTTTTTATTTTTATTTTTATTTTTTTTTAAAATTTTTTTTTCCAACGTTTATTTATTTTTGGGACAGAGAGAGACAGAGCATGAACGGGGGAGGGGCAGAGAGAGAGGGAGACACAGAATCGGAAACAGGCTCCAGGCTCTGAGCCATCAGCCCAGAGCCCGACGCGGGGCTCGAACTCCCGGACCGCGAGATCGTGACCTGGCTGAAGTCGGACGCTTAACCGACTGCGCCACCCAGGCGCCCCTCCCTTTTTTTTTTTTTTAGACATGATCAAATTCTTTGGTAGATATTATATGTGATTTACCCAGATATAGTTTGCCCCAGGTTTCACACCCAAACAAGGAACCAGCTGCCTTCAGGTTAATGCTCTAGTTGTCATTTAAACTATACTGTGAACTAGAGTCAGAATATTTTGGAAGAAAAGACAAATTCCAATCTTCAGGTTTTTGTAGATATTGTTATATTCAGCCCTGAGGGGGTGGTTATTATTATTCTGATTTAACAGATGGGGAAACTTTGCTTAGGGATATGAAGTGATGTTTTTGACTATCCCACAGTCGCTGAGAGGTGGGAGAGGGGACTGACTCCAAATGCTCTGTTCTTCCTGGTATCACATGGCCTATGAGATAAGAAGGAGGGAGGAGAGACTTAGAGAATTAGAAGGGCTCTGGAAATAAAGGAGAGATATGCTAGCCTCAGTATTTGCCTTGCCATAGCCCTTCTCTCTCCATGGGCTTTTATAGGCTTGGGTGAACCCACAATTTCAAGGGAAATATGTGGGTAGAGAAGTTTTGTGGAGGTGATTGAAAACAACACGTGGCTTAGGAGGTGGTGACTTTTTTTTACTAACCGACATTTTTTGGGAATCCCTAACGTAACGTTTTTTTCCTCTTCAGTATCTGTGACTGTTTATACTGCAGCAATGTCCCACTGGGACAACTTAGATGAGTTTGGTCTTTCATGAGTATGTGTGTACCTGCTTTCATAAAATATTTTTAATAGAGAATGCATTCATACAATTAAAACTACACAAAGCATGTACGGTCAAAGGCTTTCTCCCACTTTTGACTTCAGTCACCTGGTATCCTTTACTGGAGACAACCAGATTCTTGGTGATCCTTCTGGAGCCAACCTCTGAATAACTGTGTATGTGTGTTTAATTTTCAACCAAACGAAAGTCTCCACTAGCTTTACTTCTAGCAGTTTTAATGCGAGACTCTCACCTATCAGTTAAACATCTTGGGGATCTGCAGTGCTCTGAAAGACATCCCACCATTGAGCTACTCATTTCCAGTTGCCACTGCTTATTTTTACCATGATTTTGAGCTTAAGAGAATTTTTGATATGTTTCTTGATGAAAGTTGTTAGATTAATGGAATGCCTGCATATATATTTTAACTTATGAAGTATAATTAAATATATCTACTAGCCCCAGAAATTTGAGTGCGGGTTGTTTATAGGTTTTTAAAGACAAGGAAAAAAAAACATAACAAAAGAACTAGAGGGGTTTATTTTTTTCCCCTCTTTTTCTCTCACTGAATAAAGATGCATAAAATGTTAGATTTCATAGATTGGCTTCCCATAATATAAACCATTTAAATAAAAATAACCTTACATGTTAAAAAAAATCTTGTTAACATTAAAATCATACTTTACAAAAATCTGTTTTAGTTGTTAAAACTAGTAAGAAAACATGAAACAGAGATCAGCTTTCAAATTTGTCTCAACCCATTTTTATTCAGGGCCTCTGTTTTTTAAATTCTGTAGGATTTTGGAAGGCAGTTTAAGTGAAGAGTTTGTGGTTGCCTTTAAGTTAGAAGATTAGATTTCCAAGGCTTGCTACTGGCTTGGGTGTATCAGTTTTCACTCTTCTAAAATGGGCAAGTTGAGGATGTTTTCATTGTGGTGGAGGAGGCTGATGGCCCTGGTCTCCCTGTTGTATAAAATGTAAAGTACTTCAGTCAGGTGTGGGCCTGACAGCTGTATTAAAACACAGATGTTCTCTCCATTCAGCTGCTGATGCGTAGTCTATGAGTTTTCTGTTTGTGCATAACAAGCGATGACAAACTTAGTGGCCTAAAATAACACTCTTTATTGTCTCATAGTTTCCACGAGTTAGGATTCTGGGTATGGTGTAGTTGGGTCTCACAGGTCTGCATTTAAAGTCAGCCAGGGCTGGGGTCTCATCTGAGGCTCAAGGTCATCTTCTAAGCTCATGTTTTTGTTAGTAGAATTCAGTTCCTTGCATCTGTGAAATAGCTTGCTTCTTCAAGGTCAGGAGGAGAGCATCTCTCTGACCTACAGACCTTTTTATAAAGGGTTCACCTATTAGGTCAGGCCCACTCAGGATAGTCTCCCTTTTTAATAGCTCAAAGTCAAACCAATTAAGAATGTTAATTACACCTGTAAAATGTCTTCATTCATTCATTCATTCATTCATTTAGTTTTTGAGAGAGTGAGAGAGCGCAAGTGGGGGAGGGGCAGAGGGAGAGGGAGATAAAGAATCTTAAGCAGGCTCCATGCCCAGCACAGAGCACATGAGATTATGGCCTGAGCTGAAATCAAGAGTCAGACACTTAACTGACTGAGCCAGCCAGGTGCCCCTCTGCAAAATCTCTTTACCTTTGCTAAGTGAGATAGCCTACTCATGGGAGTGCCATTCATCACATTCATAGGTCATGCCCATTGTCAAGGGCAGGGGATTACACAAGGTGGATATGTCAGGGAGTGGAAATCTTGGGGTTCATCTTCGAAGTCTACCAACCATACTGAGAGCAGTTCTGGGATGCATGGCAAATAGAAGCATCTATGGAGAATGATGCTTAGAGCTAGGAGATAGGTTATGGATCACACTGCACACTGTAAGTGCTAGCAAATGCTGACTTTTGGCTACTTTCTCTCCTTCTCCGGTTTGGTGGCCACCAAGCCCGCAAGGTCTGGTTCTTGCCTGTCCTCTATCCTTCTCTTGTTTTGGACTTCTCCAGATAGGAGACTTTCTTTCATTTCCCCTTGTGTTCTGTACTCACTTCCTGCCATGGGGCTTTGCACATACTGTTTCCTGTGCATGGGCTGCTTTTCCATTCGATGTCATGTAGTTAACATGTACCCTTTCTCACTGTAGGCATCACTTCCTAGGCTCCACGGCTACTTGTCATAAAATCCCTCCTTCTTAAGACTAGGCACAATTGTCATTTAGCATTTTTGTTTTCTGTAACTCCCACTCAACTGGAGGCTTTGTGTAGGTAGCAACTGTAGTATTCTCGGCTGTGAGCCCTGTGCCTGGCACACCATGGTTGCCTACTGAATATATGTTGGCAAAAGGGCAGTGAGAGGAAGATAGGAAAATTTGGACCAAATTTCAGTCTTCCGTAGTTAGTAACTCATAATGTCAACTGCATAGTTAGGATATTACTACTTGGTCATGTGCATCTTAATACATCTTATGTCCTTTTTGGATTCTGCATAGCTTAAAAAAGAGTTGAGTAAGAATTACAGGGAAAGAATAACAATGTATAAACAGGAATGAAAAATGGCTGAATGTTTATAAACCAGTCCCACGATCCTGATACTTTATTGTTTCTTCACTGAATTCCATAGACGTTAAAAAAAAGTCCTTAAAATCACCACCGCCTCTGTGTATTTTTATGTGGTGGTGGCTGTAGTATATTTCAGTATTAACAGACTTAGTGATAACCTCAATGTAATTTTTGGTAGCTCTTTCCTTGTATTGTACAAAGTTACCAAGTAATATTATGCAGTTAGGACTTCAGATTTCCTAGTTGCCTTCATTTTGATATGATTACCTGCTTTCTTTTATCACATCATATAAAACACACCTCTAATTTGGCTTTAAGTTTTCTGCAGCTGCTCTTAAAACTATTCTGTGACTGCTTGTAACTTGCCCGCCGTGAAGCGTAAACCTCTCTGTACTTTAAGATGATTCCCCCCACCCCTTTCCTGTCTTATGTTTCACTATAGGAATGAAATCAGTGATGCTTATCATCTGAAAATGTCTTGGAATCAAAACATTCTGATCTCCTTTGAGGCTTCTTATGGCATCGTTTCATGGAAACTATCGAACTGAGAAAAAAAAAATAAAGCTAGGTGTTCTGAATGGAAAGTTGGGGTGCATCATTAGAAACTACAGGAAAGAAATGATTTGACGCAGAAGCCCCCAGTGCCTGTCTAGGTTCTCTTTGATTTCTTGCTTAAGTTTGGCAACTGCAAAATTGAAAGTATGTCTTTATGTGTGACACATATCTATTTATGAAGATGCAGGAATGTACATGCATCTATTTATTATTTTTAAAATGATCACCATGCTGCAATTATAACCATTCTTTTAAAAAAAATTTTTTTTAACGTTTATTTATTATTGAGAGACAGAGAGACACAGAACATGAGCAGGGGAGGGGCCAAGAGATGGAGAGACACAGAATCGGAAGCAGGCTCTAGGCTCTGAGCTGTCAGCACAGAGCCCGACGCAGGGCTCGAACTCACAAACTGCCAAGATCATGACCTGAGCTGAAGTCAGACGCTTAACCGACTGAGCCACCCAGGTGCTCCATCGACTATAACCATTCTTAATGGGCTTTGATCAGGGACTACTCTCTTTATCTTCAGAAAAAAAAATTGGTACTTTCTAGGTGTTGTTTTTGAGAGGAATCTCATTTTGAGAGCTAATGTGTGTTTGCCTTAGAAAACTGTCTGCTAGAGAGGCTAATATTCAACAGAATTGATGATAATGCAGGTGAACAAAGTACATTGGTATGTCCATGAACTTGAGTGCATCCTTCACTCAGATGAGCTTATTTCTACCATAGCCAGCTAATTATGCTTCCAGTAGCTTGGTGGTTAAAGGGCTCAAGATGTTTATCTGCAGACATGTTTGGGCATTGACCAGCTGATGTTTACCCCATGAAGCAGCCCAGTGCCTACCTGAGACTGTCTGGGGATTCTCTCAGCCATACCTGGGATAGACAGAGGGATCAGATTTAAAAATGCACTTGAGTTTTTGATGTTTTGGGTTCTGAGGACTGTGGTATGGCCACCTTGATGAGGCTGTGAATGCAAGGATAACAAGTTGGAATCCCCACCACATTCAGGAGCTAAACGCAAATGCCAGGGTAATATTTTCACGCATCTAGACAAAGGAATTCTGTGCTCTGGGGCCTGCGGATTAGAGGATAGTCATAAAAACTATCATTTGAAGAAGGAAGTAAAAGAGGACTAGACTTGGGATTAGATGCAGAATCTAACTAACTCTGCCACTTCTAGTTATTTGACTTTGCCAAGCCACCGCTTTCTGGACCTTGGTTTCCTTTTCTGTCAAACACAAGGGTCCTGAACCTGGATGTGCCTCAGAATGGCCAGGGCCGATTGTGAGATATTCAGATGCCTGAGTCCTACTCCAGACCATGTGAGTCTTAGTTTCCAGTTAGTGAGGCCCAGGCATCTGTATTCTTTATTGTGGTAAAATACATATAATTGTGATTTAAAAATGTATAGTTCAGTGCATTAAATGTATGCACATTGTCATGCAACCATTACCACTATCTATTTAAAAATATTTTTTCGTCATCCCCAACTGAAACTCTTTACCCACTAAACAATAAGTTCTTATTCTCCCTTCCCAGCCCCTGGTAACCGCTATTTTGTTTTCAGTCTCTATGAATTTGCCTATTCCAGGTGACTTGTATAAGTGGAATCATACGGTATTTGTCCTTTTGTGACTGGCTTATTTCACCTAACACAATATTTTCAAGGTTTCCATGTTGTAGCATATTTCATAATTTCATTCCTTTTTGAGGCTGAGTAATAATTCATTGTGTGCATAGAACATCTTTTGTTTATCCATCCATCCAGCAAAGTGGACATTTAGGTTCTTTCCACTGGGCATCTGTATTCTTAATTAGCCCCCATGCGGTTCTGATGTTCAACAGGCCTGGGAGCCACTGGAGTTAATGTTCTTCTGGTTCAATTATGACTTTGTGTATAGGGGAAGGTTTAGGAAAAGAAGGGCCAGATATAATGTGGGTGAAAATATGTGACTGTTGGTATTCTTAAGTTATTTATCTAGGTGTATAGAATAAACAGCATAACCTTTGACGCCCATGAAATGTCCTAAACTCTAGCTAAATGTTCATGGTCTGCTATTAGGAAGAGAAGAAGCTTCACAGACCCATCAGCCTCCACTGTTAAAATACATAGCTCTGTACACAGTGGTGTGTTGGAGTTTGTTCAGTGACATCATGTTGGTCACTCGAAATAGACCATGGTGTGAGTATTTACACCTTGGAAATTGGAACACACTGCAAAATCAGGGTTTTTCTCTTGTGTAGAGCTGATTATTAAACATGAGAAGCCCACCACTGACTACATGCTAGGTGTTCATTTTTTTCTTCTTTTTAACAAATGCCACTAACAAAAGAAACGTATTTTATTTAAAAAAAAATTTTTTTTTAGCATTTATTCATTTTTGAGAGTGAGAGAGACAGAACATGAGCAGGGGAGGGGCAGAGAGAGAGGGAGACACAGAATCCAAAACAGTCTCCAGGCTCCGAGCTATCAGCACAGAGCCCGACGCGGGGCTCGAACTCACGGACCGCAAGATCATGACCCGAGCCGAAGTCGGACACTCAACTGACTGAGCCACCCAGGCACCCCAAGAAATGCATTTTAAAGGATAAGGCTTTGTTGACAAGCTAAAATCCAGAAATCCATGGTTTTAAATCCAGGAAGCACAGATGATTGATAGCACAGAGCTCCCATTAAGCACCTCTCCTTGAACTCCATGTTAGATGAGGTTTAGGCTTATCTGTTGGTGGCAAATTCTCCTCATCCCTCTTCAAGTATGATCATGCCCATCAATGACTACTTTTCTTGTCGGATATTTGGCAATCTCTTCTACAGCTTCTGCCAATAGGCGAAGGTCGTTTTCAATTCTGTCCTGTTTTCAGAGAAGGTGAATTTTTCTCTTTAATGCCTTATCTATCCATGTTTTAAATGTAATGAAGACCTGCCTCAGATTTTGTGGCATGATATCAAAGGGGGGCCACACACAGCTTCTCAGAAGACTCTTTAGTTTGGGCTGTTTAATCAGACACCTTTTCTACTGGCCACACAGTCCTAAAATCATCCCAAGCAAATAAGGCAGCTCAAACCTTCTAGAAAAGAGCCCGGGTGAAGGAGGTGGCAGATAAGAAGAAAAAGATGGGTGCAGGAATCTGCATTCTTACAGCCGCCCCCCCTCAACCCGCCCCAGGCCCCCCAGGGATGTAGTCAGTCCTTGGACTGCTCTTTGACAAATGCTTTATGAAAGTATACTTGGCAAACACAGGCAGGCTTCATCCTGCAGGGGAGAGGCTCCTAGATGATGTATGCATCAAGCCTGATTTTCCCATATAAATAATTTTTTAAATGGTATAAAAAGGGGCATGCCCAACAGGGGTATTTTGCAGACATAGACAAGCTTGTTCCAAAATTTATATAAAAAGGCCAAAGACCTAGAATAACCAAAATAATTTTGTAAAATAAGAATAAAGGGGGAAAAATCAGCCTACCCAATTTCAAGACTTTTAATATAGCTGTAGTAGTAAAGATAGCGTGGTACTGGCTGAGGAGTAGACATATACATCAATGGAACAGAATGGAAAGCTCAGAAATAGACTCATACAAAATGCGCAACTGACTTTTGACAAAGGTGTTAGGGCAATTCAATGGAAGAAGACTAACCTTTTCAGCATGTGGTGCTGGAAGAATTAGACATACACAGGCAAAAAAACACAAAAAACAAACCAAAAAAACATGATCTAAACCTCATATGTTATATAACAATGAACTCAAAATTGATCATTGACTTAAATGTCAACACAGATGGCAATAAAGTACAAGAAGATACTCAATATCATTGGCCATTAGGAAAATGCAAATCGAAACCACAGTGAGATATTACTACTCACCTGTCAAAATGGCTAAAGAAAAAAATAGCATGAGTAACAAATGCTGGTAAAGATGTCAGAAATGTCTCACATGTTGCTGGTGAAAATATCAAATGAGTCAGCTACTCTGGACATGATTATAATGGTTTATAGAAATAAACATACACTTAATCATATACCCTAGCAATTGTTCTTTTGGGCAATTCCAGTCAGATGAAAACCAGTGTGACCTCAAAACTCCATACACAAATGTTCACAGCAGTTTTAATCATAGTAGGCAAAAACTGGATGCAACCCACATGTTCTTCAGTGGTTCAAAAAACTGTTTTTTTTTTTTTTTGTACTGTGGAATACTGCTCTGCAATAAAAAGGGAAGATGCTATTGATTCATGCAAAAACTTGGATGTATGTCAAAACGATTTTTCTAAAAGAGCCAGTCTCAAAAGGCAGCATATTATATGATTCCATTTATACATAACATTCTTGAATAACAAAATGATACAGATGGAGAGCTGATTAATGGTTGTCCTAACTTAGGGATAAAGGCTAGTGGAGTGAGTGTTGTTATAAATGAATAGGCTGAGAGGGCCTTGTCTGTGAATGTTTTGAATGTCTTTGAATGTTTATTGGTTACACAAAGATACACATGTAATAAAATTGCATAGAAACACACACACACACACACACACACACATGCATGCAGCTACACATACACACTCCTGAGTGCATGTGAAGCCAGTAAAGCCAGTAAAATTTGAATAAGCTCTGTGGACTCCACCAATGTCCATTCCTGATTTTGATATTTTACTATAGTTATGCAAGGCATTAACACTGGGAGAGGCTGGGTGAAAGGTGCATGAAAAAAATACTTTTTTTGTATCTTTCTGTGAATCTGTAATTCTTCCAAAATAAAAAGTAAAAGAAAAATGGGGGGGGGTGATATTTCTGACAGTTTTTCTGCAGTAAGCCCTATGCATCCTATCTAATCAACCATAAAGGTTACATCTGTGTAATATGCTTCCCAAAGTATAAACATCGTGCAGGTCAATACATTAATCACACAGATGGCATGTCATATGTATGTTGTATATAACTCATTTCTTCTTCATGCTAGTCAAAGACATTTCTCTGATGTCCTTGAAATTGCTTTGGGGAAACTGAGGGTCCCATTCATGACTCTTTATCTGTGACCCCCATAATTTACCCTATGAAATTGTTGGTTGTTTGGCTGTTGTCAAATAAATTTTATTTTCTTAGATTGCTGCTGTGTACCCCAAAGTGTGAAACGTGTTCCTATTTTGAAAAATGCATGAACCCAAACTTAGATGTTTGAATTTGATCTTTTGATCCCTTACTATTTATTGCTCCAAAAGGCCTATGGCATAGCATGACTGACAACCAAAGGGAAAGACGTTCAGAACAGAGTTTAAACATAGACCCCCAAAGTCAGGTCTTGCCTCTTCAGCCACAAAACCTGCATTTTACTTTATCATCTTGGTCTTTAGACATCACTGGAATGTGATGTTGAAGTATCACTGGGAGGCAGCATGTCACATTCCCCAGGGATGCCATTTTTACTTTTGAAGCTTCCACTTTCTGAGCTTCCTCTGTGTGCCTGGCAGGAACCAAATAATGAATGGAACATGGATTTTGGAGTGAGATAAAAAGAATGGCTGTATGACCTGGAGAAAGTAATTTAGCCTTTCTTGATTTCCTCATTAAAAAAAAAAAATAGGGGTAAAATGTTCTCTGTCCTACAGTTCTTTTTATGAGGATAAAATGAAATCACATGTGAAAACTCTTTGTACAGTGCCTCACCTTTAATAATTATGCAGTGACTTTTATTTTCTCTCTTCTTTGCTTTTCTCTTGTCGGAGGATTATTTATGTGATATTTCTGAAAATATTTTTTGGAACTCTACTTTGGAAATGACCTCTGGCGACATTTTCCCTGCCCACATTAGAAAACCAGTCTGATGACTTAACAGGACAGTCTCTCCTGTTTTTATTCTTTTTCCATTTTTGCTCCATATGAGCTCAACCCAGTTCTTTCTCCTATGCCTGTTGAGAAGCAATGGGTATTGGCTATTTGACAATGGGGTGCTGAGGATGGAGTGGCTGTTGCAATGCCAATTCAGTCCAGAGGGAGAAGCACTCCCGTATTCAGGAGGGTTTATGGTAAGAACAGATCAAACACAGGAATGATGGGTGATGTGGCTCATATAAAAAAGTTGTTGCAAGCATTTTTCTACCTTAATGCATTGCATATTTCCTTTATTGTATTAATTACACTAAAAGTTTGAAAGCATATTTTATTGCATAGAATACTAATTTATTTGTGGCTCATAGAATCTGTTTTATTACCTTAATATCAATGCCAGATATTGTATGTATTATAATCTTATGAACTTACAAGACTGGCTCTGTAAGCCACAATTTCCTCACTTTATGGTCTTCAATAAACACATAGATTAGAAATCCAAGTAAGTCACGTGGCAATTTTATGTTCCTTTATACTGGTGAAGTGAGTTGAATTTGCAAATCATCTATATTCCTCTGATATTTCTGCATATTTGGGATTTTATTCATAGAACCATCAAAAATTAAGTGAAATCGCTTTCTGCCATTTCTTTTTCTATTGTTGATCATTTGATTTCAATGCTATATTTAATATCTAATTGGAAAACAAAACAAAAAAAAGCCATGAAAAAGAATGTTGTGGGGGGCACACACCACTGTTTAAGAACTCAGTTCATGGGGCTGATTCTTTCTCTTGGGATTGAGGAAATGGTTTGACTATAAAATTCCCATTAGCCAAAAATAAGCAAAATTGCCTGCAGGATTCATGGTAGGTACAGCCTTGGAGAGTAATAAAAGACTGTTTTAAATGAACTCCTAAGGACACGATATAAGCCCTAGAATGGCTAGTCAGATTTTATGTTTATCCCTCTTGATTATACTTCCATATGTTTCTGGAGAACAGTGTCTGAAAAGTGGTTCATTAAAAAAATTGTATTCGACTGGGGTAATTTGGGGCTTATTGACCAAGTCCCAGGGGTGGGGGTACCCTATCAGGTGGCCCGGAAGCAGCAAAGAATGGCAGGACTGTCTGCTCTGCTTCCCTGTACCATGTGGCATGAACTGACTTCAAAGACCCCAACGTTGCTTTAAGTAAGCATTACAGTTTGCTAACCCTCCCCCCGTGAAAGACAAGGATAGACTAGAAATTTGGGGGACCAGAGTGGAATTGGGAAAGAAAGTCGCCTTCCTGAAAATTTACTTAAGAGGAGGCTCGCACAGCATGGGAAGAGGGGACCTGGAAACTGTTGATAGCTTCTCACTTCTAAGGTTTGGTAAGTACTGGATGCTCAAGGACTTTCCTTCATTATGTTCAGCCCTAGCTGCCTGGTCCATGGGCGTGGTAGAGTTAGTCAGTATTAGAAGAGACAGATTTTGACATCAAAGTTGCTCCAGGAAAGCTTTGCTGTTTCTGGAAGTAGAATACTGAATTGAACTGGTCCACCTGATAAGAGAAGATAGGCAGTCCAAGGAATGTCATCCTTTCAAAATTCTTTTCCTGTGGTTTGCAGGAATAGCTGCATGTTAGTGCTTACTATGTATTCCTAGTGAAATTAGACACTTCTTAAGTAACTGATACACATAAAGTACTGTCAGAGACCTGGAAAAGACATTTGAAAGGCCACTTACACATGGGGAAAGAGCACAGGAGCACTCCTTTAGTGGAGAAATTTCTAGGAAGGGTTTCCAGAAGCTATGACCTTGAGGTGAGTCTTAAAGGAGTTGGCCAGGCAAAGAAGGAGATCTTGGGTAACCTATGTGTCATTGTGGGGATGGTGGAGAAGGAGGGAATGGATGAGATCTGGGTTTTTTAAGAAGGGACCAGCATTTGCAAAATCATAGGATGAGATCTTCTGGGCATATTTGGAGTGTGTTAAGTGCAGCACGTCTGCAGTGTGGGGAGATTGGGAGTAGCAGATAAGAGAATGCAGAAGTAAGTCAAGACCAGGCATGACAGCTGTATATGCTAAGAAGTTTCAATTTTATAGTAAAGGTTTTAAATCCTCTCCCACTTCCTCCTTCTAGATACTCTTATCCAATTGGTTTGGAGAAGAAAGGTTGGGGATAGATATCAGTCTACACCTCAGCCAGGCTATGAACCATTAGTCATTGATAGAGTGTAAGCATGAATGAGAATAAGACCAAGGTCTGAAAGAGCACACACGGTAGCCCATGAGAAACAGTCAGCAAGCCTGTTTTAGCATTCCAGGGGGAGAAACAGCCAGCAGCTTAGTTGAAGCTTAGTTGAAGAAGGAGTGGAGACAATGGATAGGTAATTAGAAGAGAACATCTAGAAGGTGTGTGTGTTGTGGTGGTGGGGAGAAGGGTGGAAGAAAGGAAGGGTGGCCAGACACCACAGAGAATCCTGTAAGGTAAAGACGTAAGGTATTCTTACCTGTAAGGTAAAGAGTGTCCTTTGGATTGGGTACTTAGTAGGCAGCCGCAGCCAGAGAGAGTGATGTTTCAGTGGGATGGTGGAGGCAGGTAGCCCAAGGTGAAGACCTTGAATTTGCTTGAAGAAGCCTTCAAGTTTGTTATGGTTAAGGAGAGTAGATAATCCCAGGGACCTAGATGGAGTTCCAAGAATGAAAAAGAAAGGGCCGGAAAGGCAGGTTGGGGCTATGTTGGGAGGTGCTTGGGGTTGTTATTGGTAATGGTAAGATCCAACTATATGCTCTTAGACTAATGTTTACCTGACAGTTGAGAAGGTTAAGCCCTTTTAGGGTGAGACCAGGTGGAGGTAAGGCTCATTAGAAGGCCAATGCCACTTTTTATGACCCTGATGATTTTTAACAGCTATTTTAACAGCAATGATGAAAATGTGTGGTATTCTCTCTCCCTTGGGATAATGTGACTGTTGAAAGAGGTCACAGCTAATTGGAAAAATGAATTTTATTGCTTAATTGTGGATTCAATTTATTTGTGTACTTCCTGTTACCATTGCCATGTGTTTTCTGAATTGACTAGTTGACCAGGCCAAGCTTCTCTATAAGAGTATGTTTGTTTAAAAAAAAAAATGCTCTGAAATTCTTCCCCACCCTGAAAATATTTAACATATAAAAAGCAAAAATTACATACATAAGTTAATATAGCTAGTTGAGGTTTGTTTTTGTTTTAGTTTAGTTTTGTAGAGAAGAGCTATTGGGGGATGTGATGGTTTTGATCAGGGTTTCTCAGTGTTGGCACAACTGACATTTTGAGTTGGTTGACCCTTTGTCATGCATTGTAGAGTGTTGAGAGCATCCCACTAGATGCTCATAATACTCTTATCTCCCAGTTGTGACAACTGAAAATATCTTCTAACATTATTAAGCATTTCCTGGGTGGGAGATGGGGAGAGGGTAAAATTGCCCTAGGTTGAGAACTATTGGTTCTCAATATATAGTAGTGGTTTCATCAGAAAGTAACTACTTCCTCCTGCTGGAGTATGGATAGTTTCATTGAAGCTTGTGGAATCTGAGAAACTTTCTGTCATCAGAAGAAAACTAATGAATATTTATAAATTCCCATGTCAAAAGTTGATTTAAAAGTATTTAAAGAAAAAGGAAAAGCTACTTTACGGGTTGCCTGACCATTCCTCTGTCCCATTTACCCACCTTTCATTTAGTTCCTGAATCTGCTGTCCTTTAATTTCAATCTCAATGCAAAGGATATTATGGAAAGGATATTATGCATTAGAAAGTGCCTGAATAATATCACCCATCTAGAACTGGATGTGAAAGGACCTAAATTCTCCACACCCAGCGTGGAGCCTCACGCAAGTTCAATCTCATGACTGTGAGATCATGACCTGAGCCAAAATCAAGAGTTGGACACTTAGCCAACTGAGCCATTGAGGTGCCCCATAAATGTTTGTTATAATTTGACAGAGTAATTTTATGCCTATTACATATAATACAAGAAACTGGGCTTCTATTTTGTGTTAGCTCTTTAAATGGAATTTTTTGAGTAGCTCATTTTTATTATATTTTTGAAGAGATCAGTCCACATTGGATTGGAAGAACAAAACCAAAACAAACTGTCTTTCACTGGAGGTAGTTTGAGAAGCACTGCCTTGAGGTATGATGGAAATATATTTTTGCTTCTCTTTCTACCCTGGCCAGTAAGAGATATTTAGTATATTCCTCCTGTGGGGTTTCAGTAAAAAAAGAGGGGCAAGACACTGCCTGTCTTCCCTATTAGCATAAAATCGGTGGCAAATATAATTTATTATAAAGAAATTTGCCTTACACAAAATAAGAGATAACATGAGGTAAGCATGAGGTTCTCTTTGATTTTATGTATATGTAAGTCTTCACATAGCTCATGTTAGTGTCTTGCATTAAATAACATGTTTATCTTAGAACAGAAATCCAAAGTGCGGTGAAAATGTCCATTTAAAAAGTATTTTAACCCCAGGAAGTCCTTAGATACGCAGTCTGCTAGAATGTTTGGTGTCCTGGGTCTCTGTACTAGCTGATGTTGGCGAAGGCAGGTAGAAAAAGGAAAAGGCATGGACTGTACTTGCTAAAGAGATTAACACAAATGTTTTGAGTCTATTCTGTTGTTCAGACTCATCCAACGTTTGGGAAAATCTGTTCCGTGGACTCAGCTGTGGTAGGCTGACATGTGAACATGAAGCAATGAGCACTTCACAGTTTGACCTTGGTCTTGTATGTTAAACTACAGTGGAGGAGCCAGCCTTCCAACTGACACTTACTTGAGGGAGAAAGCATTGCTAGGTTCTCTGCACTGTGGACCACTTGTTTGAATACCTTTTATCCCGTATTGAGTGGAATAATCCAGAGAGGCCTGTCCCACTCCTGGGACCCTTCACGCATGACCTGGCATTGTGTAGGAACAGTCTCTTGGCTGGCAGTTCCTGCCTGGTCTATATGGTTTTGTAGTGTACTTCCTCCTCCAAAGTAAAAAAGGCAAGATCTTTGCTTGCTCTATTAGCAGCAGAAAATCGCCCTTTCTTTCAGTTTTTTTTTTTTTAATCCAGAGGATGAAAATATATAACATATTTGGAAACTCCACTGGCAGACTTGGCAGGCGTTTCATATTTACTTGGACTTAACATGAATTGGATTTGGTCCTCTGATTTCCCCGCCTCCATCTCTCGGAACAAGTTATTTATTATCCAAGTGAGTCTGTGTTAGTGGATCAGACATGCGCATGGAACATCTATTGTAAGTGTGTTTGTTCAGTAAGATTTATGCTAGCCCAAATTGTTTTATATTGGTTTTCATTGTTGAAAATTTACTGTATTCATTCTTGGTTTGGCATAAGTATTTGTAAGTGTGCTAGGGGTTCCTGTGGTTGAACATTTTATCACTGTAACACTTCATGCAAAGGAAATTAAAAAATATATAGTGAAAGCATTTCCCTAATATGTTTCCAATCAGCTGTGTACTTCAGTAATTTGATTTGTAGGAACTAGAGAGAAGAGTATTACTGAGCTCTTTTCAATCATTCATAATTCTCTGAGAATTCAGATCATGGTTCCAAGTTATGAAATTGTCTCTTGAAATTTTCTTCAGGACTTTAGGATTCTTTTTTGTGTGTGTAAAGAGGGCTTTTATACGTTATTTTATTTTATTTTATTTTATTTTATTTTATTTTATTTTATTTCATTACCACAGCAGTATCTAAAAGAATTCAGGGAAGGAGGTATGAATCTTCTGTCTGTATCTTGGACAAGAAAAACTGATGTGGATTGAGGTTGATTGGCTTGTCAGAAGTCAGTCATTGGTACAAAGAGGCAGGACTTTTTATTTCTGCGTTATCCCGTGTATGTGTTCCTGCTTCTGTACTCCTTGGGCTAAGCAGTCAGACTGTAATTCCTAAGACCCTTTGCCTGGTGGGCTCCTCATAATCTAATATACAGTGACTAGTGACATAGGCAGTAACATCTTCCCTGAAAGTGTACCACACAAGGTGGAGGGCGATATTTGGTCAAGCTAAATTAAGATCGAGGCTGTGATCCTTGTGCCATTATTTCTTTGGCTCTTTCTACAGGGACTTAAGCTAAATGGCTTGTTTCCTCTTTTGAGGATCTTTGGCCTTTGACTTGTTTTTGCCAATGAATGAACATGACTTCTGTTTTGGCTGGTGAATTAACTTGTGATAACCCATAAATTTATGGTTTCAGATTTCCTTAATCTAGTTCACTACTTAAAGTAAGATCAAGGTGAAATGTGAAATCATAGCCCTTAAACTGGGAGGCAAGAGATGGGAGGTTTTCATCTGGTGAAGACAGTAGCTTGCCAAGAGTCTTAGATACATATAGAATTTCATAATCATTTCCTGTATTTTAATATCCTGCTTTTATTTCCTACCATGTTTTAACCTTCCCTCTTGACCTTCAGCAATTTTGTGTTCATTTACGCCTTATGAAAAATCCCCTTTCACAGTGGTGATTTTAGCCCTGGTGCTCCTCCTACATCAGTGAGCATAAAGTCATGAGGTCATGCATTTTGGCCAAGAGAGTACATCAATCCATGCTTTTCCATTTGAAAACATAGTCTTGGGGGTTAATCTGCTTAGTAGTCAAAGAATTAATGTAAGTGAAAACCAAGTGGATATTTAGAAGGCTTAGTTGTGTTTTGGAGAAAATAGCCAAGGAACATGATGGTTCCTGCTATTGCTAGTCCTGGCTTAGAAGACATAACTTCTTTTGCTCCAAAGAAAAAGGAAACACATATTCACTCTTGGTCTTTTTCCTGCTTCTGTGTTTCACGTTTAGGTTGCACCTATGAAGGAAGTACCTATAACAGCTCGTTCAGATGGCAGAGTCCTGCACAACCCTGTGTTCTACGTCAGTGCCAGGTAAAGTCTATTTTATTTTCCACTGAAAAGGAATCAGTAAAGTCTTCCTCAGAAGCACCTTTTAGACAGCACAGAAGGAAACCAAAAAAAAAAAAAAAAAAAAGTGAAACAGAAATGAGAAACAAATAAAAAAACAACTGTATCCTTATACATATTTATTGTGATGTTCACCATAACAAGACAGGCACAGAGTAGATATTATATCGCACTTGCTTCCAGAAACATGCAGTGGAATTGTTCACCATTGTTAAATTGCGCCTGGAAAATCTCCGGAAAGATGTATATGTCCTTGGGGAAAATTCATGTCTTCCTGTGAGTCAACTTTGTGCAAAACATGAATTCCTGTTAGCAGAAAGAGGTATTGTTAGAGGATATATGTTTTCCTTCTCTGATTTAGAAACATTTTGAACGGGAGCCAATCTGTAAGCTTATTAAATCAAAGCAATTAGTACACTCTAACCTCAATGATTTCAACATGACAAATTTGAGAAACACCAGTTCAATTCCTAAGGAGCCCACTGTGGCTGGTGCTGGCTGCTCTCTGCCAAGGGCGCTGATTCTACAGGACTCTAGTTGTTATAGGGCTTCAACACAGCAAGAGAAACTAAAGGAGAAATGAAGAATCTAAACATTCAAACTCCTTTTCTTATCTCTAAGGAAATAATTTTAAAAATGCTCATCTAATTTTGGCATTATTTAAAAATTCTATATAGAGAAGATGTTGTTAAATCATTTTACCCCTAGTCCTCTTTTACTGTCCCAGGATACGCTCTTGCGTTGAAAGGGGAAAGAAAGGTTAGTGTAATAATGCCTATTACTCTTGGATCTTATCTCAAGTATATTGACATTTAATTTATTGAAATCCAACTTTTATGTAGCCATGCTGCTATATACCCAGAGCGGGCACACTCGCTCCTAAGGTCATCAGTCATTTATTTGGCTAAATATTCATATCATTTGTGTAGTAAATCTAAATTATTTGTGAAAATGAGCAGGAGACAGAACAGATACCAATAACAGATTAATGGAATCAATAAATATTTGTTGAATTTTTGCTCTGAGAGCTGTAAATTCATGCTTCATGGAACAAAGAGATGAGAGCAGTGAGTTGTAATAATATCAAAAGTCCACAGTCATTCTAAAATTTGCACCACCCACTCCACCCTGCTTCTTGACCAATGAAATTTCCCCTCCTTCAGAGGGGCACTCGGAAAGTCCTGCTTGCATGGAATTGAAACAAGACAACCCTCTGTCTTTTGGAGTATAGTATAACATTTTTATGCAACAGCCAGAGGTCTTGAATATCCCCAAATTGCAGTGGTGACGTTTGCTACTTTCGGATGAAGACTTTGTTTGAATTAAATGAAAACTATTCTGTGGGAGGAAATAATTTGTAGACCGAGTAGCACATGAAGCCATTTTCAGTTGTGGACACTGAAACTCCTAGTGCCTATCGTCTTTGGTCACCGGCTACTCATCAGGCCCACAGAGAATGATGCGGGAATATCCCATTATTATTGGAAGAGATCTCAAGGACTAACAGCCCTGGGAGTCAGGAAGGGCTGAACTGCAGAATAGAGCCCAGAGGGGATGTTATCTACCAAAGATGAACTTTTGCCTTTTCATTTTCCTTCTTTAAAAAAAATTTTTTTTTTAATGTTTATTTATTTTTTAGAGAGAGAGAAAGAGAGAGAGAGAGAGAGTAGGGGAGGGGTAGAGAGAGGAAATGCAGAATCTGAAGCAGGCTCCAGGCTCCCAGCTGTCAGCACAGAGC
This sequence comes from Lynx rufus, assembly GCF_022079265.1. Lineage (NCBI taxonomy): Eukaryota > Metazoa > Chordata > Mammalia > Carnivora > Felidae > Lynx > Lynx rufus. Next base: position 125,461,206 of record NW_025814856.1, read on the forward strand.
CCGACGTGGGGCTCAAACCCACGAACTGAGAGATCACGACCTGAGCCTAAGTCAGATGCTTAACCAACTGAGCCACCCAGGCACCCCATTCATTCTCCTCCTTTTGAAAAACTTTGCCTGAGTCCTACTTGTCAGTTTTAAAATATCATTTCATTCAATAGTCCTAAAAGCAACCCTCTAAGGTAGTTGTAAAAGCTCAGCTGGCACCTTCCCACTCCTGCTTATTTTCTTCCTCTGTTAGGGAATGAAACCTCACCTGTGGGTGCGGGAAATAGCCACTTACTGGTACCTCAGGGAGGGCTTCACTTAAGACACTTCTCTGCACGATGAGACAATTGCGAACTCTCTAAGCTCTTCCCTTCTCAGGGCATGAAATCAGTAACAGAGGAGAGAGTGCAGTGTAGTGAGTGAAAAAAAAAATACAAGCTCTGCTACTCACATAACGTGTTTCTTTCTCTAACCTCTCAGTCTTGTCTCCTGTGAAGTGAGGATGGTACATCTCATAGAGTAACGTGAGCAGTAAGTCAGTCTGTGGTTAAAGACACTTATGGTAGAGGTATGGACTGGGCACAATAGGTGTACCAGGCAGGTGACAGGTAGCCTGACTACCTGGTTTATTTCCATTTGAGCTGAATTCTAGCTTCTTTCTTCTATCCTCCTACCAAAAGAGTTCCGATGGTGAAAAATTTACCTTTATTTTCCACTTTTACTTTTCTTACTAAAGAGAAAAATCTGAAGATCACAGACAGGAAATTCATGCTGGGAACAAATCTGAATCCTCCATCTGGATTGCAGATACTGAAGGGAAATTGATCTTGGGCCATAGCTTTTTGTATTGCTTCAGTTATATAACTGAAGCACAGATCCTTTTTTGATGTGGTATATTGTGATATTTTGACTGTTGTTCTTTTCTTTTCCAAATGTGATATAGACCACAATAAATTCCTCTGGTAGTGGAATCTTCAGGCCTGACAGATACGAAGATATTTAGGATATAACTTTCCTTGTTGGATTGAGATAATATGGTAGCAGACAGGATGAAGAAAATTATCCAGTTGTCAAATTGTTAATTTTTTTTCTTAGCATGTGCCACCCCTCCCTGCAAAACAAAATTAAACACACACACACACACACACACACACACACACACACACAAAATCCACTTATAAAATGGACAGAGAATATGGAGAAAATTCTTCAAAGGCTAACTCTGAAAATTAATTTAAAAAATGTTTCAATTGACATTAAAATACTAGAATCCCAAGATCCATTTGCAAGTGAGTCATTTGATTTCATCATTAAGATCTAAAGGCTCTATTTTTCCATATATAGTTTGAACTTTAAAGTAGTTGTATCTTGGGGCGCCTGGATGGCTCAGTCAATTAAGTGTGCGACTTCAACTCAGGTCATGATTGGTGGTTCATGAGTTTGAGCCCCGTGTTGGGCTCTGTGCTGACAGCTCAGAGCCTGGAGCCTGCTTCGGATTCTGTGTCTCCCTTTCTCTCTGCCCCTTCCCCACTCTCTCTCTCTCTCTCACACACACACAAATAAATAAACATGAAAAAATTATTTTAAAAAAGTAGTTTTATCTAATCTCATCGTTTGATTTTTGAGAGCCAGGCTTTCTATGTGAGGCTGAGTGAAGGCAGAGCTGGCCTTGTTATTTCTAGAAGTGTGGTAAGGAATTAGGTCTCCAGATGCCAGGCTGGGGTATTATGCTTGTACTCTGTGCCTCATAATTAATGGCTTAAAGTAGAATAACAATTATAGAAAATAGAGTAAGTGTTGACAACTTAAAACAATTGTGGATGAACGCTAGACTCTGTCAACTACCGACTGGCAGTAAGACGGTCTTAAATACTAGATTTAAAAGAAAGAAATTTGAGCCAAAGAGAAAGACTGAGGACAGGGTCAAGACAGGATTTGTGCCCTGAGTTCGAAAGCATCAGGGGTGTGAGCCGGGAGATGTGACCTCATTTGTGCCATGTCCTCTGGACTTGTCACCCACCTTCCTTTGCACTCTTGTGTTTGGACTCTTCCCCTATGCCCTTGGTTACTTGCCCAAAGTGAATCGCTCCTCAATGGGAATTCTGGGCTGACATGTTTGTGGCGTTCTGTTTTTCAGGAAGGTGTTGTCACAGAGTCTGAGGTGCGATGTGTTGTTCATTGTAAAAACCCTTCCAAGCATCTGGGAACGTGCTGCCCCACATGTCCAGGTAACATTCTCAGGAAGGGAAGGCTGCTAGACTCCCCGGTACAGCACATCACTGTGAAATCTCCGTGAGCTCTCTCAAGAGTGCAGGATTCTCCCCCTCCTGACTGGAACTTTCCTCACTTTGTGTCTGTGTACATAACGGGTTTAGAGAGCAAACTCCTTTGCACAGAAATGTCCGGTTGGACTCTCTGGTGTGCCCAGCGTGAATGCGATGTGCTGTAGGTCTTGGCACGTGGGTGCTCCAGGCTCCAGAGGCCTGCTTTCCACTCCACAGGGCCACAGGTAACGCTTACTTTGGAAGGAAAAGCTGTGGCTTTCTCTTGTTTCCAGAAATGTCTTTTTACTGCTTCATATTGCAGTATCTTGGCTAGAGCTTGCCTTGGTGATGAGGTGACCAGATGTTTTCTGAAAACTGAGAGCTGGGTCCCTAAGTGAATTTAGCTTAGGGTTTTGCCGGTCTCAGTTTTCGGTGTGGTGCAATGAGTTGAATCCACTGTCTTTTTAGAGGGCCCCACTGCCTAGCTGACAGCAAAGGATCTTTCCCTTCCAGTGGCTAGAGTGTTTCCTTTTACTTTTCTGAACAGGATTACAAAGGCCTCCTGCATCTTTTCTTGCCCTTAGGTACAAGCCCAGGGATTTTGAGGTGAGAGATTTTTTTCTGATCCTTTAAGCCCCTGGCCCATGCTCTCAGACAGATGTTCTGAGTTTTGGTTTTACTCTCAGTGCTTTTCCTCACTGGAGGCGATACTCACAACCAGTACCCAGTTTCCAAGGGGCTTTCTGTTCTGCAAACCTTCCTGGGGAATGGCTCAGTACTATGCTGAGATGCTCTGCAAACATGAGCCCTGCTCCCTCTGCAGGCAGCTGCTTCCCCTCCCCCACCCAAATACAGTCTGAGATGAGCCTGGACCTGAGTCCCTATCAAAGAATCCAGTTTTTTCTCATCTTTGAATGACAGTAAAGACAGCTGCTCTCCACTACCTCTAACCTTCCTGAGTTCCCTGGACAGTCTTTTTTTGAGCCAGATTTCCTTTTCACATTGGGATTTCTGTGGAGCTTGTATTCTTGGACGAGCTTACAAGAAGGCCAAAAATTGGTGGAAAGTAAAAGATTTCTTTCCATAATCCAATTATTTTGTATCTATCAAAGAGTTAGCTTGTGTTCCTTTTGCCTCTGAATGCATTAAATGCTTTGTATTATGTAACCATACCCTTAAATGCCTAAAGGGACCTTATTAAGTTAGATCAGTAGTTCTCTAGACTGCACATTAACATCACCTGGGAAGCTTTAAAAAATAACTCTTGATGCCCTGGCTGCATTTCAGACTAATTCCATCAGCATCTCTGAGGGCGGAATCCAGGCCTCCCAGATAATTCCTATACACCGGCAAGCTTAAGACTGATAACAGAGCAAATTTTATATGCCATGTAGATTTAAAATTTATTGTAGCTCTTAAATATGAATTCGGTTGTGTTGGAGAGACTGCTGCTTTATTGGTACAGAATCAACTCAGTGTATGTAACATTCCTCCTCGGTTACGAGATCGTCGTGTTTTTAGGCTGCCTTTGAAAATGTGGGTATACAAAGAGCTGAGTGAGTTTATTTCAGCAGTTGAAGTTATCATATTTGAGCAACTGCTTCTTTCGCTTGGCTTTTGGTTGAGTTCCCTAGAAGGAAAGCCTGAACTCTGTGCCTCCACATACTGCAGTGCTAAGCCCTCCTGACCGTCCAGGGAGGGATGAGTTATGTCCGCAGTTCGCACAAGAAGAAATTAGATCCAGTGAGAATAAGGACCTCTCCAAGGCCTGTGAGTTGGAGTTGGGGCCTGGTCCCTTTTCTTTCTTGGCCACTATACTGCACTGCCTACTTCTCCCCTCTGCCCCAAACGCACACCGTAATAATTGTTCTGCTTGGGTCCAGATGCCCTGGGAGACAAATCTTTAAAAGCTAGCTTGCCAGGGCCACACGCTGGCCCCCTGACACCTCGGCAGGCTGTGTGCCTTTGGTGATGGGGTCAAGAATCAACTCTGTTCTCTGTCTTTAATTTCAAAGGCCAACCTGTGGGATGTAAATCAGAAGACTCAGAAGAGGCCACATCCAGACTGTATTATCATTTGTCTTGGGAGGGAGGACTCAGCCAAGTCTAGGTAGGGACGGTCAAGGAAAGCCATGGGGTATTCTCCTTGGTAATTCAGAAGGACTGACATCTGTCATTGATCACAGAATGGTATTCTGCATAATGACAAACACGTACAGTCTGCGGTCGGTTTCTTCCTGAAACAGATTTCAGGACATTCTTGTTGTCGGTTCTTTCCTTTTGTCTGACTCTTTACTCAGGGATGGTGGGTTGTGATGGGAACAGTTTACATAGAATTTTCATTTAAAATTCCTTTATTTAAGTTGTCAAATGTAGATTGTTGTGGTTGATCTGTCTGGCAATCTGTGACAAAACCAGTGTGCAAACACATGAAAGAATTGAAGACCCTTTGTTGGAAGCGTGCTTTGAAAGGAGACAACTGGGCACCTGCCATCATTAACAATGCTGAGATACAGCCTCTGGGAGGGACCCAAGTTTACTGAGTCTTTCTGCATCAGCGGGAACAGCAAAGAGGTGGTTGCATGCTAGCTCTGGGTGTGGGTATCAAATAGACTTTAAAACCACAGTTTCCCTCAGTGATTTAGCTTCAGACTCAGTAGCATTTGTTTTCATGTCTTTCAGTTGAACAAAGGGCTCCATGTCTTGATTTAAAATGAATAGGTCCTGTAGCCAGATTAGGTGGTTATGGGTAATACTTGTTTCCTTTTATCAAGAACCAACTGCTTCAAGAGTTTGGTGAGTTCTGTCGATGACTTCAGGTGGCAGGCCTTTAAATACTCTCAGGGGCATGAGTCAGTCTCTCACAAGAGCCCCCTTTGCTGATTATTGGCACTACTGTGTTCGTTCCGACACTGTCTACCATGTGGAAAGTGACCTCAGCTATTCTGGCAAAGCATCTTGTGAAGACAGTCCTGAGGAAAGTGTCAGCCATAAGCTGACAGTCTTCTCATGGCCTGTTTGGCACAGGGGTTACTGGTCAGCCTGTGTTTCAAGTCATTTGTGGGATTTCTTAAGAATACAGTAGTGTCCTGGGTACCTGGGTGGCTCAGTCAGTTAAGCATCTGACTTCAGCTCAAGTCATGATGATCCCATGGTTCATGGGTTCAAGCCCCGCGTCTGGCTCTGTGCTGGCAGTTCAGAGCCTGGAGCCTGCTTCGGGTTCTGTGTCTCCCTCTCTCTCTGTTCCTCCCCTGCTCTCTCTTTCTCTTTCAAAAATGAATAAACATTAAAAAAAAAAAAGAATACAGCAGTGTCCTGAGGATCATTCTGAATTGGAGACACCTCCTGGGCTTTTCATCCTAGTTTTAGCCAAACTTAGTGGCTAAGCCTTTTTAATATCACGTAGGGTAGGTCTGAAAAACTGTGTGGCATCTCCTGCCGTGCCTTTTCCCCTTCCTGCCCTGGTGCCCGACCCTGTGTGTGGTGCAACTGGTAGGTCAGAGCTGAGTTTGAATATCAGCTCTGCCACCTGCCAACTGGGTGAATTACTTCCTCTCTCTCAGCCATATTTCCCTCATCCATGGAGATAATTACAAGAGTCCCCACTTTGTAGACTCGCTGTGAAGATGGAATGAGATCAGGGATACAAAGAGCCTGACAGAGGCTGGATATTCCCTGGATACTCACCAAGTGGTCATGTCATTTGTGTCATATGCTGGGTGTGGCTCATTGTGGACTTCTCTCACTTGGCCTTCTCCTGTTTGCCTCTTGCAGCCCCTCTGGGGTTTAGTTCCCCTGGCTGTGGTCAGGGTGGTCATGGGGAGCTCCTTAGACTTGTAGGGCTCGCCACTATCCAGTGTTCCCCCTTGGGCTGACCTGGCTTCCATCATCTTATTTGCTTTCTAGCATCTTCAGGTTTCTGGACTCCTGTCACTCTTTTGTACTTTTTTTTTTTTTTAAACTATGAAGCGATCTTGTCCCCTGGTTAAAGAGGATACTCTGCCAGGTAGAGGCGGAGGTGGAGGTGGGAGCTAGATGAGGGAGATGGATGAGCAGTGGACAGAAGCATCGTGTCAAGCTGAGCAAAGGCTCATGCCCTAATTCTAAACTTTTCTTTGCTTTCTAGGTTGTGTGTTTGAGGGTGTGCAGTACCGAGAAGGGGAGGAATTTCAGCCAGAAGGAAACAAATGTACCAGGTGTTCCTGTGTTGTAAGTATTGCCCTGGATGTTCTAAGGGTGTTCCTTCTGGTTCATTGTGGGTGAGATCCACCAAGAACAGCCTTGAGTTTCTTTACAGTCTTTCCTCCTCTCCCTCCAGATGTGGACCCAAGGAAAAAGTCTGCTGCTCTAGGGCAGGTTTCTCAATCTTGGCACTCTTGCAATTCGGGGGTGGGTAATTCTTTGTGGTATGGGCTGTCCTGTACATCGTAGGGTGTTTAGCATTATCCCTGGTTATGACGCATTAGGTGCCAATAGCACTTACACCCCTCAGTTATGATAACCAGAAATGTCTGCAGATGTTGTCACATGTCTCCTGGAGAGCAAGATCACACCTGGTTGAGAATCACTGGTTTGAATGAAGATTGAGGGAGGGAGGCTGGTTTCCCTCCACTGCCTTCTTCTTTGGGAAGATTTGGGTTCTCTCTTCTTTGGGGCAGAGAAGCTTCTGGCTGAGGCAGCTGTTGAGTTATTCAATGTAGTCAGATGGGAAGCAGATGGGGATAAGTGCAGCTTGCTTCAGTGTTTTCTGTGGGGCGAGAGAACCTAATCTGAGGCTTGGTCATTTTCACTGGCGGGGGGTGGGATGGATTGGAGGAAATGGCCACTAAACTGTAGATTCAGAGCAGAGTGGGGATTAGTGAGACAAAGCCATAGACTTGCCTTTCTAAGAATTTTTGACTTGAATTCATATACAGAGGATAGCTTCAGAGTGCTTAGGAATGAAAGAAGAAACTTGGCGTATGCTATAATTTTAAAGGGATCTTTTTAACAAATGTATTTTAAATTTGGAGTAAGATCATTGGTGGTGATGATGGTAATGGTGACGATGGGGAATCTAGTCTTACTCAGTGCTCCAGGTTATTTACAGTAGGGAATTAGCACAACCATATATTTTTAAAACTTTTAATCTTTTATAATGAAGAACATATAGTATGCATATCAGAATATTAAAAAACATACATAGAGAACGTCAGTATCCTAATTTCACCAAAGTAGAATCAAATGTGAACCATCATAAATCATAGTCTTAGCATTTGCCATTTCTCTGCATGTCTTTTCTAAAGTCTTTCCCTCTCCCTACATCAGACATGCACACACAACCTAGACAGTCCATATTAAGGTAAACATGACCAAGAGTGATGGTTTTTGTATGGGGGAAAAGAAGTAAAGAAAGGAAGGGAGGCAGAGAGAACAGTATATAAGAAGTATGTAATATGAGGTATATAATACCCATAATACTATAATAATATACAAAAATACAAAAGTAATTTCCTGATAAACAGAAGTTTGCATATTCAGACTCAACTGCCATGTTTTTCTCCTCTTGCTAATTATGTTTAAATAGTTTTATGTTATTTTTATGTAAATAAGCCATTAACTGCTGCCCATGTCTTAATTTTATTTCTTCCATGTTGGTAAAGTTTTCTGATAATTTTTTTTAAATTTAGTCTCATTCTTTTGGGTAAATTGAAGAAAAACAAGACACATTTCAGTAGGAAATTTTAAATCTGCATCTGTATGAATTGTCTTTTCCATAAAGGTGGGCCAAGGTTAGGCAGCTAAGCCTCCTTGGAGAGGAAGTTCAGCAGGTGGCAGGAGGATGGAAGGCTGCTGCGGTTTTACTGGTGACAATCACACAAAGTTATCCAATGTTGGGAACTGCGAATGAGTTTAGGAATTATATGTACAGGGGTCACAAACTCAAATGTGCTCAAGTCATTCAGATCTGTTGTGTTTGTAAACACAAGCATGCTGAACAAAACATACCTGAGAGCCAAGTTCAGGTACCTGGAAGTCCTGCTTCCATTTTCAATTGAAGAAATAAAAATCCAGAGATGTTACTTGCCAAAGCTTTCCTGCTAGTGAGTCTTCTCCAGACATATATTCTGTATCTTTTCTCTATTCCTGTATTTTAATTTCCTAATTTCCTAATCCTGTATTCTTTCTAGCTCTCTGTGTTGCCACCCTTAACACATAAGGGGCAGTGAATGGCTTTTTCTTATGTTCCTAATGTCAGTTTTTAAGCTAATAAGATAAGTAGAAGAGAGGAGGGAGCTCTTGCTTGGGGATTGGACATTTGTATGCAGGCTTGGATATGAGGAGGGCCCCGAGAGCAGTTTTTCTTTTTGTGGACACAAAAATTTGAGGTGTAAGCTTTGTCTTTTTGTAGCTTGTTATTAAAATAACCTCATTTTTAATATTCTTTCACTTTGCTGCCTTTTGATGTAGTACCCTAAAAGAAAAAAAAAAAAGATAATGTCTTGGCAGCAAATGGCCCTGTTCTTGAAAGTGATGACTACGGATGTTTGCTTTAGAAGTAACATTGCAAATGTACAGACTGGCCCAGGGGTATGTATGTGGTATCTGTGTGCATATATATTTGTATGTGTGTACGTCTATATCTACAAGTGTATATATCCACATAACTATACAAATCTATATAAACATGCTTATAAATATAAATGCAAACACACACATTTACATGTCCAAGTTTGGATTCCCCCAGAAACAGGCCCTGAGATAAGGATTTACATGTAAGTCATTTCCTTAGAGAGGACACTGGCAGAGGAGTGTGGTGATGACTCAGGGGAGGCACCCTGGCGAGGGGGTGTCACCAAGCAAGTATCCTTGTACCCAACCAAGCAAGTATCCTTGTACCCGACCAGAGTGCACTCCTGCCGGACAAATTTTGGAAGCCAGTATGAGATTCATGCCTCAGAATTTCCTGCTGAGAGGTGAAGAACATGAGATATGTTTACAGCAACTCCCTTCTACTCCAGAGGGGTATTGATTGGGTACCAATATGAGCCTGCCACTCAGGTGACAAAGTGGCCTCTAGCAGTGAGAGGAAGAAGCACAGGTGCTGGCCGTTGGGAGTCTGGCATGCACACTCATGTGGTAAGGGTGAGAGGATGGAGGTGGGGCAGCAACATAGTCAGCTACAGCATATTTGATTATGTATATGGCACATGTACACACATGAACTATACATTAATATTTTCATGTCTCTAAATATGTATGTATATATATGCATACACACGCATATACCTGTATGTATATATGCATGCACACATCTTTAGAACACTGGACGATCAGTGTTTTCCTTTGCTCATGCTGCTGGCCTGGTCTGGAACTCCTTTCTTTTCCTTCTTCACCTGGTGAGTGCTTGAGCTTTCAAAGTCTGTTATCACCACCCCACTGCAATTAACTCGGTGACCACTTCATTCCCCAGATGGTAGCAACCGCAGTTTTCTCATTTGTGTTCCTAAGGCTCTCACTGGCTAGCTCACCTGCCGTCTTTCCCTTCCTCCTTCTCTCACATGTGCGTGCATACACACACACACACACACACACACACACACACACACACACTTCCAGGTAGCAGGTTGTAGCTTCTGCATGTCTTTCTAACCTTGCCACTGAGCACTGTGAGTGTTCAGTGTCACTAGTATTCTTCTTTTCTATTGCTGTCTTATGACGTAGGACACTGAAACCCAGTAATCGCTTCTCTTCCAGTGACAATTCTGCCCTTCAGAGCTGACCTGCGCCTTCTTGCCTGGGAGAATCTATTGTAGGTAGATATCCCGTTCTCATTAGGGTTCTGCCTGCCTGGGAGCACCCCATACAGAGTCATGCACATGTGAGGCATCCTCCGTGTGTACTCCGTCTCTGATGGATGACTTACCAACTCTCCAAGGTGCTCCTCGCTCTCAAGGAGATATCACATAAGCCATGTGGTGCCATGTGGCTTACATTTTACATTCGGCCCTTTTTTGTTTCACTCTCTGAATTTGTGAAAATGGTCTACCCATGTTTTTGTGATGTGGTGACAGGGGCAGACCACCAGAAAAGACATTTCATCTTATTGAGATGGATTCCTTAGATAATGAAACAGATGCCTTGCGCATGATTTTACATCCTCGATTTAGGGCAGGCATTCCAGTATATACGGCATTCCAGACAGTTGAGAGCATGCTAACGTGTGACGATATCTGGGGAGGATTTCACAACCTCTTGCTCTTACTCATTCCAGAAGCAGAGCATCTAACATTTTTAGGTGTGAGTATCATCGTGACTCACAGAAAAATGCAGCGCTTTACTATCCCTTGTTAAACTATATAACCCCCATGTACCCATTACATAAATAAGAGAGCCAAGAGAATTACTTCTCCAGAGCCCTAATACTAATCAGGGGGGTGAAAACTGGAGTGCTTCTGGCTGTTCTATAGAGTTGTCTGAGTCATACTGGAGTGCGTTCCCTATGGCACGTGTTCAGTGTGAACAGGTCCTATGCTCCTTTTAAAATGGAAAGAGGAGGATTCTTTCCTAACACAGAAGCAAAGAATTGTTTATAAAGTATACCAAGCATTGGTTAAAGTATACCAAGCAAAGAATTGTTTATAAAGTATACCGAGCATTGGTTAAAGCCTGCATCTGTTTCTTTTTTGTTTAAGTTTGAATTTTTACTACCTGCCTAACTGGACAGCATGCAGTTCCGTTTGCCTTTGTTTGGTCAAGTTTTCAGGGAACAGGATGGTGGCAGTTGGCACAGACATTTCTGTAAAACCCAATGTCTTCAGACTTGTAAGACTAAAGACCAAGGTGCCAATGAGAGATGTTTGTGTTCTCTTTTAGTAAACTATTTTAAGAACCCTATGGGCTCAGCGTTCTTGGAAATTCCTTACCGAAGGGAGTAAAGCCCACAGAGTTGTAGGATACTCTTAAAAGAGTGGCAAGTCCTCAGTCTGCAAAACGAGCCAAATTAACTGGCCAAGATCAATTACTTTTGCTGACAAAGGCGTATTAAGTTCAGAGGATTTTTACTAATAAACATGGGTTGTTAATGGGCTGTCTGTGATGAAGGAGCTGTACTTTATTGGCTCTTAGAAGCCATGAAGTCCATAAACACCTTTGCTCTCACTTACACTTTAGATATTGCAAAGTGCTGTCTCCCAGGGAAAGTGAAACTCCTAAGAAGGTTATTTGGAGAGAACAAAGAAAATGGAGATCTTCATGGTTCCCGTTCCTCTTAGACCAAATTCCTTAAGATGTTCTGCACAGCCTGGCTTGGCCCGAGCTCTCCCCAAGCTCTCTGGCCTCATCTGTGGCCCTCCCACATTCTGTCTGCTCTGGCCCCTGGGCAGATCTTCAGGATCCTCATGACTCAAAGCGTGGACCCAACCAGCAGTGTTGGTCTTACCTGAGAGCTTGTTAGAAATGCAGAAGCCCAGGCCCTACCCCAGACCTACTGAATTGAAATCTGGAGTTTAATAAGATCCCTGGAGGATTTACTTGCCAAATAAAGTTTGAGGAGCATGGTCTAATATCTCATAGCCTTTACCTGGGCTGCCTTTTCTCTCCTTTCTTCTCCTTATCACCCCCCATGCTTAGCTAATACCCACTTATCCCGCACTCGGAAGCCCAAACATTTCCTTTTTAGGGAAACTCGGTCTGATTCTCAAGATGAGATCAGGTCATGTTGCTAAACCTTTTAGGGCAGCCCATACTTTACTTCCCAAACATTTAAAATGATTTATAATTAGATTTGTTTGTTTGTGACGATTGTATTTGACTCCATGAGAGAAAAATGGTTTGTATCCTTAGTGCTTGATATGTAATGGGCATACATAGTAATTGCTGAATTTATGAACAAATGACTGCTGAGTTTGATTTTCCTTTCTTTCCCCATTGCCTCTCTCTCCACTCTGCTAATTTAGTTTCCCCCTGCACGTTTAGTCTTTGCAAGTTCAGCAGGGAATAGAGAGATGCACATCACAGTAGATGAGCTCAGAAAGGAAGATGGATTTATGTTCAGCTGCTGTAGCACTTATAATAAATTGCTTTGTATGGAATGCAGATGACTTCCCTGGAGAGGTCTTCTCTGGAACGTGTGCCTTAAGCCTCAAAGATTCCTACTACTCATGGCAGCAGGAAGATGCAACCGCAGGAAGCACTTGCCAACTGTCAGGACCACTTGCTGTGGCAGAGCTTTGAAAAGAGAGCATGATTCGCAACTTTTAGAGTTGACCTTGCCCTGAAGTAAGGGGGAGACATGTCTGACCTCTCCCTGTTCCAGTGTGTTCGGCTTCGGATTGCACTTCCCTACGATAGGAAGCAGTGAGACATCTCATTATTTCTGTGGTCACGTGATGCCACGGCAATCCAAGTTACATATTCCCATCCACACGGCTGCTCCGCCTGCATGGGGACTTGGGACCCTCCATGCCTGAAACTTCTCACAGGGCCTCTCCCTTACTTGTTGTAATATGTGCAATTTGGCACATTTTAGACACAGGCTGTCATTATATCTTCCTTATCCACAGGGAGAAATTTGGCTACATCTGGGCAATAAATTGGAGAATTGAGCAATTATCGAGTGAATTGGATTAATGTGGGCAGTTTGTCTAAATGGTGTGGGCCCCAAACCTTCAGAATAGTTTTCAAAAGTAGTCTGAAATGTTGGTATAATTGTTGGAATGTTCTGTTTTGCATTGTGGATGTACCAGCACCCTGAGGACAAAAAGTTCCTGGTTTTGAATAGTCAGTTGAAAAAAAGAGTCTTTTCTTTAAGATGTGGATAGCACTTGACCACTAGGAGGGGCCTCCAACTTGCTTAGAGAAGTAGCTGGTGCTATACTTATTTTTGGCTAGATCATGAGGTTCTGAATCCCGGTGTTTTATGTTAGAATGAATCGGAGCAGTTGTAATCTGTCAGCTAAGACTTCTATTGGAAAGTCTATTGTAATGCCATTCTCTTTAGATAGAATCCATAAATGTACAACTGTTGTCATGGGAGTGTCAAATTCTTGCTTCTTGAAAATGCCACCAAAATAACCTGTTTGTAAGGCAAAGCCAAGTTTTTTGCTTACTGTGTTTATTGGTTATTACCTTGACAGAGGCTTAAAGTAATGTTTTAGAAGGAAGAAGGCAAAGGTGAGATATTTATGAGCTTTGGGTGGCAGGATCTAGTTGAAGGTGGGTTTTTCACTGTAAGGTCTTGATTTGGAGTGGTGTACTGATAGACTCATATGATATACTAGTCTAGAATTGGTGGGAACAGCGAGGCCAGGGCTCCAAGGGGGATCTTAAAGAGTTCATGAGCCTCGTTGAGTTATCTGTATTACTAGTTGAGTACTTTTAAGGAGTCCCTGACATCAACAGGAAGCTTACTTTTTTTGATGTTAAAAAGTCTGGGAATAACTGTTGTATATTTGAAATCCTATTTTAGCCCTGCCTCATATGTTTTCAGTACAAATCCTAGATTTTAGTCCCTATGTATGTCTTTATTTTTTGTGGCTTCTAAGCTTCCTTATGCTTATTTCTTTATATAATTTATAACTGAAGCAGCCTATAAAGTTATTTTTCTACATAACATGACAGTTTTTCTAGATGACTTTTGAACATTTATAGGAAAACACATACTTTGAAAAGAGATAGCAAATGATTTATTTACAGGAGCATTATTGGTAGTAATAGCTACTTTTACTGTGTGTGTCCTGTGCCAGATACTTGTAATGATTTCACATTAATTTTCAAAATTGTCCTGCAATCCAGGGAGGTATTAGCCCCATTTTTTTTTTTTTTTTGGTGAAGAAACTGAGATTCTGAGTTTAAAAGCTTGCCTAAGATCAAAGAGCTAATAAGAATTGAAATCTTGAACTGCTTGATTATAAAGCCACATGTCATTTCTCTCTCATCTACCCTCCCTCCCCCTGACCAATCAGTGTAATTTTGAGATATTATGTCTGATTATAGGCATTTGGAAGTGGGAAATGCCATTTGAATCTATGGAGTGAAGAGCAACCAGAATTTTGAGAGAGAAATAATGGTGAGGTGAGCATTTTTGGTGCAATTTTGGTGCAAGAGGTACAAACACAATAAAAGTGTGAATTACACTTCTCTCTCAGAAGTTCACAAGTCTAAGCAAGTTTAAACTCATACCAGATTTCAGCCTTGGGCATTCAGCCTAAGTATATGTCACCATGATGCCAGAGTGGATGAAGAACACATATCTGTTACCCTCACATCAGTTGGAGAACAGAGACACTGTGATCTATAGTGTGTTTCCTTGCCAAGAAATTATGAATACACAAAGAACACGTGATAGTTGCTGGGACAGAGCCAGTCTCACTGCCTCTGCTTCTAAAGAGATAGAAATAAATGTTTATCTGATGGGGCCTATCTATCCCTTGCAGTAGTCACCAACAGAGTTGAAGCAGCAATTGGGAGAGCCTTCTTTAGAGATTATACAGAGGAGTTGGGTTCCCCTGGGCATGAGTTTCAGTGGTTCTGTGAGTGGATATTTGTCCTCTCGGTAGAATGAAGGGGCAATTGTATGATTGCTTTTGAGCAGTTGCTTTTCTCCTATCCGTCTAAAAGCAGATGCATTTACATATTTGAGTAGAATTTGGTAAGAAAATGAGCTCGATTGGTTAAATCTCATCCCATTGTATCCTTGCAAAGATCATTCCGTCAATTTTTCCCCTCTCCCTTTTATACTCTTTAAGTTCTGTCACAATGATGAGCCCCCTTTATCTCCTGAAAATCCAGGAAGGATATTGATTTTACTAAATGCTGAAGAATTTCCCATTTGTTTAGCCATTCCTCCTTCCATCTTTTCATCCATCATTTATCTCTACAGCCAGCCAACCATTATTAATTTAACGATGGTTGTCTGCTATGTGTTAGTATATTAGGCACTGAGCACTCAAAGATGAAGGAGATTTCATTTTTATCTCCAGACAATTATAATCTATTGACTTGGGTATATTAAAAATACATCCCAAATTGAACCACCCTGCAGCATTTTTCGTGTACAAAGTATAAGATGATATTATATGATAATATGTACCAACTATATAAATTATATAATTTGTATAGAATATATAATTATGTATAATTATATAATTATAAAAATTCCAGGTGGGATTCTATCTGACAAGACAGATAGAAACAACTGTACAATTCAAAGATAATCACTGTTCATAGGATTTGATACATTTCCTTCCAACGTTTTTTCTCCATATTTACATATAGTTATAAAGCTAGATAGGATCACATTCTATATGCAGTCTTGTATCTTGGTTATTTTCATTTATCATTATATTGTGAACATATCTCCATCTCATTAAAAAGTCACCAAAAATTGAAAAATATTTTTAATAGCTACATAATATTCTATCAGTATACTATAAATTATTTAGTCATTTTTTGGTATTAAAAAACTAATGCTGTTCTCAGTTTTCACGGTTATGAGTAAACAACAAACATCTTTGAAAATTAATCTTTCTTTGTTTCTCTGATTGTTTTTTTAGGCTAAACTCATAGAAGTATAATTAACAGGTCAAGGATACGAACACTTCTGTGTGTGTGTGTGTGTGTGTGTGTGTGTGTGTGTTGCTAAAATAACTCATGTAAGTGATGCCCTAATTTCCACCTCAATCTTCAACACATAGATGTCTTGCACCAAGAGTGTTTTTTCATTTGTAAACCTTGTTTTCATTGACATTTTACTTCTGAAACTGAATATTATTCATATGTCAAAGTCTGTTGTATTTTTTCTGTAACTTGTGTTTTTATTTCTCATTTTTCTACCGAGTGCTTAAAGTTCTATTGAATGTATGTATGTATGTATGAAGGATATTCATCTCCTCCTTGTTATGCAAAGGTGTGTTTTTAAAAGCACAGACAAAAATGCTGTGTGTATAGTTGTTCCTTAGTGTGTATGTTGCATGTTGGATACTGGCAGAGTTTGCCAAAAATCCTGTGTGTTCTTCCAATCTTTTCTCTTCCAATCTTGATCCAAACATATTAACAAAATGTGAGTCTACATTGTTACCTCTCAAATGTAATTAATCTGAGACTTTTCTTTGTTTAAGCTCCTCTCTTTCCACCTCTGACCCCTTCATTTTGAGACAGTGATCTTCTGTACCTGTTCCTAGGCTAAAGTTAAGCTATTCTTTAAGTTTCTACAATGCCTCTTTCCTAACCCACAGCTCTGCAGTCTCTCTGTCTCCCCACAGGTTTCTCTTTGTCTCGTGGCTCAGAGTGTGAAAGATCCCTCCTGATCCCTTCTCAGGCTGTTATTCTACTGGGACTCTTGTTTCCATCCTTTCCTACCTTCCCTCATTCTGTGGTTTAGATTTTGTTTCTTGTGGACAAGCATAACGTGCCTTACACCTTTGAGTGCACTGTCTTGCATGTAGGAAACAGTAAATATTTGACTAAATGCCTGGTCTTACACTTTCTGATTGGAGTATCCATGTTCTTGGAAATGAGTTATACAATCTAGAGCCTTCTAACTTCCTACTTGGGACTTTGTTTCAATCCTCAAGGCAATAAGCTACATATTCACGTTTTTCTTTCATTGAGCATAGTGACTTGAAGGGTTTATGATAAATCTGTAGAGGGAAGAGAATCCAATCTAAAGTATTTTATTTTATTCTATTTTAATTTTTAAGTTTATTTATTTTGAGAGAGAGACAGAGAGAGAGAGAGAGAGAGAGAGAGAGAGAGAGAGAGAGAGGAGGGGAGGTACAGAGAGAGAGGGAGAGAGGGAGGGAGAGAATCCCAAGCAGGCTGCATGCCCGGTGTGAAGTCCAACGTGGGGCTTGATCTCATGACCCTGAGATCACGACCTGAGCTGGAATCAAGAGTCAGACACTTAACTGACTGAGCCACCCAGGCATTCCAAAAACTGACAAGGAGACTTCTAAGTGGCCGTGTTCAGAGGGAGGGGTGAGGGTGATGCCTCGGCCTCATGGGAGGGCAAGTGTCAGAAAGTATCTCTCTGTGGTGTGGGAGGAAGGGAAAGGAAACATCTATTAATAAAAGTAAAAAGAAATACTCCATTTTGTCAACAAAATAGAATAAAACATCAGTGTTATGATACTTGAGAATATTTCCAGATGTTTTGATCTTTTGTTTTGTTTTGTTTTGTTTTTGTTATTACCACGAAAACTTAATTTTTTAAAAAATTAGTACTATGGGTCTGCTCCTTGTTTCTGCTTTATGGCTCCCCCTCCCCTCCCTGTGCTCTTCCTTCCCTTTTCCTTTCCCTCCTGCTTCCATTCTCCCTGTCATTTCCAGACATCCTTAAGCTGCTGTGCTTTGATTCTCATCAGTATCTCAGCACGATAGCCTGTTTTAATAAAGTAGTGTAACTCACTTTCATTGCCATCTTGGTCTCTCCTTGAATAACCATCCCAGAGTTCTGTACACATGAGATATTCAGGAATTATCTTTTGAATGAATTGATTACACATTTTGGCACCTTTTAAATGTCATTCAAATGTTCAATTTGGAGGGTGGCAGTGCTTTTGTGGTCCTGTGAATGGCTTCAATTACCACCATTCCCTTTGAGTGGAATTTTAAATGATACCACTTGTTTAATGTAAGCAGCAATGTGTTGGGATCGCAGGGAGCCACACAGAAGAATATTTCCCCTGCACACATCCAACATTGTCTTCTAAAGCTCATCCCTGAGCCTACACTGAGTCAGTGCAGTGAATCATCCCTTGTAAACCCACCTAAATACTTAGTGTGGTTTAGAAGGTCCAGCTTGAAATATCAAGCAGATTTTGCTATTTGGAAAGGGGACAGGCCTCCAGGATCTGGATGAACCTTCTGTACAAGGAGCACCATGAAATGTATAAACAACCTAAGTTATATCCAGTGTCAAATATTATCTATCACACAATTCTGTGCACTGCTGTTTTGTTCTAGGGCCTCTTCTGTTCCCTATGATACACATCAGCATCAGACAATCTGATCATGATTAACAGTATTCTATTCCAGATGTCCTATGTGGGGACTTTTTAAACCTCTGAATATTGCTGGAGTTAAACACACACAAAAAACTGCTACTCATAAGGAACAAAAACAAAGGCCATAGTTTGTCCATGACATTCTCTTTAGTGAGGGGAAAAAACATACCTGTTTCATTTTCGGTCTGATTAAATATAAATTTGTAATGTAATCAAACATCAATAAAAGCAGTTATTCCTTACAAAGGAGTATACTTTGGTCATGTTTTAAGAACAAAAATTCAATAATAGAAAAGTTACTTTTTAATTTCAAAATGAGTATGAAGAATTACTCTCACCACATCATTCATATTGATACACATCTTACTTTTTTTCATGCTTTAATCGGACAAAACAAGCTTTAATATACTTTCACATTTTGGTTGTAGGGCTGTGTTGACTTTAGGGTTCTTTTCCCATACCAATCTGAGTTTATGAACGTGATTGGTAGATGACAGGAGTGAGAGTTCTTGACATTGGTGGGAAATGTGTTTCTTTTCAGCTTCAAGTTCAAGAAAAGTAGAGGGAGGGGACTCTTGAGAATTTTTGGTTTTGTTATTAGGTTTTCAGCATCCATAATATTCATAAGCAACGGACACAGCTGTCTTTAATAACTAAGGCCGCTAACTGAAAGAACAGAACACAGGCCAGAAAAACATCAGGCTGTAAGGATTTTTCCCAATGCAAAAATTTTCATACGTTGAAGCAAGATTGCATTTATAACCAAACTGGATGTTTACTCTAAGTTTCTATCAGTAAGTAAAAGCATTTGACTAAGCGCTAGGAAAAGTGCAGTGACGTTTTTGGTGTTTTTAAAAGTTTTCCCTTTGCTACTACATTGTTCTGGATGGTTTTAGAGCATGCAGATGTGTCCTGTATCCCTTAGGGGGCATTGTGGTGGGCAAAAGGTCACTGGCCAGGCTAAGGAGAACTGGGGTCCTGTCCTGCTTCTGGCGGGAAGGGCTTATTAGAACCTTTTCAGTTCTGTAATTTCCCAACTCAGAAAAAGCTCTTAAATTTCCAAGGAAGTAAGTTATTTGATGGACTCTAAATACCAGCTAATAGAATTATTTTTTCTAATATAATAATAGGTCATCATTACATTTTAGAGTTTACTTTTTTAAAAAAATTAATGCATTAATTTTTAATTTATTCATAGTGAAACTTGTTCTCTTTTTATACATATTCCATGAATTTTGACAAATGCACCATTAAATGAGTAGTTAATACAATTATTTTTATTTTTCAACTTCTTAATGTTTATTGTTTTTTTTTGAGAGACAGAGAGAGCATGAGTGGGGGAGGGTTAGAGAGAGAAGGAGACACAGAATCTGAAGCAGGCTTCAAGGCTCTGAGCTGTCAGCACAGAGCCTGACGTGGGCCTCGAACCCATGAACCGTGAGATCATGACCTGAGTTGAAGTCGGATGCTTAACCAACTGAGCCACTCAGGTGCCCCTAAAATAGTTATTATTATAAATTATGTTCAAAGATGCAAAAAGTCTACCTATTGTAGCTATACCACAACTTATATTAAAAAACTAAAAAGATTTTTGACTCTTAATCATAAAGCTTTTCTAAAATATCAAGACATGTCTGGTGCCTCTAACATATCTAGAATGAGGAGCAAGAGGGTCTCATCCATTTTGGATCTTGTGAAGGTCTTTACTCATGAAATGTATTTGTGGGTTTTGTTTGCAGAACAATGATTAGAAGTAGAGGAAGCTTTTCTTTTCCCCCCTAACGCAAAGGTAAGACAGTACAACAGGTGGGGAGTGAGAGCCACGAATAGAACTCCAGTTGCTGGGTTCTATCATTTATGTTGCTGAATGTGTAGGTTGTAGCTTATTATACAACCCTAGATTCATCGCTCAGAGATGGAAAGGCATTTCAGTGCCTTGACATGTTTCCACATTAGTATAAAACCAAATGGTATGGGGTTGAGGGTTTTCTGGAAGAGCGTTGATGTTCTCTAAGGAGAGTCACCTGGCCTTTTCAGCTGTGTTTGTTTCTGGAGAGCTCTGCAGATGTTAAGTGTTGCTTCCTCATCCCAGGTGTTGTCCAAATGTTGGTACAGAAGAGGCTTGAGTTTTCCACAGGGTGCAGTAGCTATGACTGTAATATTAGTAGAGTCACATGATAGATGACAGGTGAATACGGTATATCCCACCTGGGATCTGGCCCATGTGCCCTGGTGGGAGGACATAGTCTTTGGAATTAGTGGAGCGGGGTTTTAATTTAGCTCTGTTCTTTCAGCAAATGAATATACTTCTGAGCCCCACTTTCTTCATTCATAAAATAGGGGGCCATTTCTTGGCAAAAAATAGCCAGGAACCTTATGTCTTCTTCCTCCATCTAAACATGGTTGCCATAGCAAACAGGACCTACAAAGCTATTCCATGTAGGAAGAGTTTTATGCAAAATGGAAAAGATAAGGTTCTCTTGCTTCTTGTTAAGGAAATAAAATCAAAGATTTCAAAGAAAATTTAGGGCTTTGGAGCCCCAAACACCCCCACCCCTATCTTTTTTTTTTTTTTTTAAATAAAAGATGTCCCAGATGGCTGTCTCAGGATTTCATGGGATGATACATAGTGTCCTGCCTACTAACAGCACTTAGTAGATGCCTTCCTTTCCTGCAGGACTGAATAATTTTTAGTCATAGTCCTTTCAGTGGCAGCCTGTTTGAATTTAGATTTTCGTTTGCATATCATACCTAAATATTTTAAACCAGAGTTTCCCGGATTGGTGTTCAGAGAAGAAACCTACCAGAGAGCTTCTTGGTGTCAGATTATTGTCCTTCCTACACAAGGTGGCATGAACATGCTGCCTCTCTGCCTTGAAGCACCAGTACCTTTCTTTTCTCAGAAGGAGACAGTATTCTTCAGTCTGAGTCATTTTTTTCTCTCCATTTAAAGAGCTGCTGAATCTTCTTAGACACCGTGGGAAAGTCTAAGCACTGTTCTAGTAATATTCCAACCCTGCTCTATCCAGTGGAAATAGAAAGTGAGACACATTTGCAATTTTTGGTTTTCTAGTAGCCACACTGAAAGAAGTCAGAGAGAAACAGGTGACATAAATGTAATAATATACTGTTTTTAACCCCTTGTATCCCAAATATTATCATTTCAATACATAAGCATTATAAAAATATTAATGGAATATTTTACATTCTTTTTTTTCTTTTTTCATACTACATTTTCAACTTCTGGGGTGTATATCATACCTAAAGCCCTTCTTCTTTCAGACTAGCCACATTTCAAGTAGTCAGTAGTCTTGTGATGAGTGGCTACCATGTTGGAGAGCACAGGTCTAAACAATGATGGAAGGTACAAAAGAAGGTCCCGCATTCACACTCAACAGGACCTTCCCTCCTGCCTAATCCCATCACATGATACTCTATTTCTGGTCTGCCAGGTTGACATTGTGCTAAGAAATCAGGATGAAGTAAAATGGAAGTTAGTTATCTGCTAGAATAATCATTTCTAAAGGTTTGCCTCCCTCTGCTCTGAATCCTCCATTGGTATCCAAATGGTGACCCTACTTCGCTACCAACTCCCTCTGCCATTTGACCCTTCTTATCAAATTGACCTTGTTTATTTTTTTCCCCATAGCTTTTTAATTGCCATTGATATCCTTTTTTTTTTCTCTGTTATTCTCTCTCTCTCTCTCTCTCTCTCTCTCTCTCTCTCTTTTTGACTCCTGCCCTGGTAGAATATAAGCCCTGTTAGGGCAGGGACACTGTTTTGTTCATTGATATATTCTTACTAGTTACAACAGAGCTTAGCACATAGTAGGCACTCAACAAATATTTGCTGAATGGATAAATGGATGAACAATACCAAGGCTTTGACATTCTAAGAATGAAGAATTCTAATCATAGTATTTACCAACAGTTGATTAAAATTTGAAAGTTCTGAATACCACCCTGCCCAAGATAAATAGCTTAATTTTCTTAATTTGGAAAACACAATCAAATCATCTATGCATTGGCTTTTTTTCTGGTTTGGAAGGCCCACTAACAGACTTTTATGATGTTGCCCAGGTCAACTAGACCTCAGTGGGAGTCTGGTTAGTGCCCTCAAACACAGACACTGCTCAATTTTAAATGGTAACTTGTTGGAATGTCAGAACAGACTCAAATTCAAATTTAAGCAGCGTTCTCAAATGCTTTTCCTTCTTTGGAAGTAGATACTTAGGAATTCTCAAAATTTAGGAACTCTCAACTTGAATATTTAATGGGGTCAGGTTGGATTACCTCCTCTATCTTTACAAATCTTCAAACAAATCTCTCCCATTCAGTTTCAGCACAGTCCTTGAGAATGTCATGAGCATGTGCATAGGGTCAAGGCTGAATGGTAAGAAGGGCTGTTGTTGTTGGCTGGCTGTGTGTGGGGAGCAGCACTAACCATGGGCTTGTGTAGCCAAACAGTGTGATGTGATCCTCTGGCTACAGAGATCCTGCCAGACGCCCGCATCTGGCGCAGCGGCGGCCTGGCTCTTCAGAGAGGAAAGGCCAGTATGATTTAGAAGCCAGAAAAACTTTCCTTTGTCTTACTTGTTTTTTCTCCAAGAAGCTGAAGTTTTGAAGGCCTCAGCAGGAGAGAAGTCTCCCTGTCCGAGAGGCTCTCAGGATTTTGTGCCTTGTAGTATGAAGTTAGCAAGGAGCTCTCAGCATCTCTTTCCTCTTTCCCTGTCTGCTCGCAGTCCCAGAACATAAAATTGGCAATGGCCATAAATATATTTCACACTAAATTATTCTTTCTAGTAGTGGAGCGGCCTCTTACCATTCTCTTACATGTTCCGAGAGAGGAAATCAAAACTTTGTCAACAGTCTCAGAGTCAAAACTCAAGATTGAAGTTTCTAGGCAATGAATCCCATTTTGACTTCCCTTTACCCTCCTGGGCACTGGGAACACAGTGAGTTTCATGTGCTGAGAACATGCCATTTGGTGAATGAGAATTTAAAATTCTAAGTTAAGGTCCTGTGGCTAGTTTAAAGCTTGGTAAGGTAGTTTTGGATTAAAAGCAACAACCTAAGGAAGGAAGGAAGGAAGGAAGGAAGGAAGGAAGGAAGGAAGGAAGAATGAAAGAAAATAAAACCAACAACCTCAGACTTTATAAAGGTATGTCATCCCCCTGTAAAAAAGCATCAAATATGGGAAGGTTTGTTCTAGAACTTTATTTTTATTATGTAATAATTCTTGTACTTGTAAATTTTTAATGTGTAAAAGGCTTTGCTGTACCTACTGGTTTATACCATTTGAGTGTTTACAAAAGATATAGTTTGACAAGAACTTTTGAATTCATTCAGAGAAAGAATATTTTTCTGAAATCAGTTTCTCCTTTCTTGCGAAGAGCCTTTCCTTCAACTCATTTTATTCTCCAATCCCTTTTTTCTTTTTTCTATTTTCTATTTTCTAACTTTTTTTCTTTTTTCCATTTTCTATTTTCTAACTTCCTATTTGCTCCTTCTAAATACCTCTTTGGTTTCTCCAACTTCCTCAGAATTTCAAAGGTAACCATGGTTGTGAGTTGGAGACCATCCCAAACTCTCTGGTGGAGGGTGTCATATCCAGAGCTTTGTGCCCAGTATCTTCAAAGTTTTGTATTTGTCTGTCACAAGTTGATTATAATTGTGGCCATTTTTTCTGATCTACTAAATGACCCATTTGTAATTCTTTTCTGTAACAAACCTATGAATTATGAAAAAACTCACATGTTGACCAGTTTGATGAGAGAAGAGATGGGTTTAAAGACAGCTTGATCAAATTCTATTTGAAAAGGGGTACTGTGGCTCAAATATCCCAACTTCCTAATGCTTTTATGACTTTGGCATGTTTTAGTGCCCGAAGTAAAACCATTCATTCATTCATTCATTCACTAATTCGTGTAATAACAGTTTTTGCTTTGGACCCACTAGAACTGAGAGCCTGACTGTTCTAATGCTGGGAATACAACCATGAACTAGAAAGATAAAAATGTCCACTCTCATGAGGCTTACGTTCCAGCGGGGAAGGTAAGCAGCAACCAGGAGAAAAAGTTAAATGTATGTATCGCAAAGAGTGAAAAGTACTAAGGAGAAAAGCAAAGCAGAGAAGGTGGAGAAAGTTGTTGGGGTAGGGTAGATGATGATTTTAAATAATGGGGTCAAGAAAGGGCTCACCATCGCCTCACTAGTGTATTAGTGTATTAGACCCCAAACTCTACCTGTTTGCAACTAATAGACACTTGTCTGTTCAATGAAAAAAAGGAGCTGATAATTAAGAAATATCCAGAGATTTATCTAGACTAAATAATGAATGTATTGCAGGTAAGTGTATGGATTTCATATTGCTTATCCCTTTATGAACCGTAAACTGACCCTTTGAGTTATGGTCATTTTAGAGCTTGCTATTCTGTTACTTTTTGAGAAGTTGCTGATGCAGCTGAATTTGGGGTAAACATTCTTTTGATATTTTGGCCACAAAAAATGCTTGCACAAAAATGGAGAAATAGCACCATCATTCTAAAGAAACAAACCTGCCATCTTAAGTAATGGTTGAAACATTAAATATGTAGTACTCCAGCAAGAAATGTTTAACCAGAATCTTACTAGGAGGAAACAATCAGACAAATCCAAATTCAGTACTGGCCCAGATTCTTAAAAAATGTGTGTTGTAAAGGAAAATAAAAATTTGTGCAACTGTTCTAAGATAAACTAGAGGAAAGTGACGTGACAGCTAAGAGCAACATGTGATCATGGACTATAGCTCCTGGATTGAAGAAAATACTCAATAGAAATTATTAGCAAAATTGGGAAGATTCAAACATAGACTGTATTTTAGATGATAGTACTGATTGATTAGTTGAATGTGACAGTTACATTGTAGTTATAAAGGAAAAAGGAAAGTGTTCCTAGCCTTAGGAAGTACATGCTTAATTAAGGGTAGGATGTTTACAAATGATTTGAAACAGTTCAGAAAAAACTCTCTCTCCCTCTCTCCCTAAAAGTATTGCAAAATATTAAAAACTGGTATTTCTAGATGAAGGGCATAGGGATGTTTATTGCATTATTCTTGCAACTTCTCTGACAGTTTAAAATTTTTCAAAATTAGGGTGCCTGGGTGGCTTAGTCAGTTAAGCATCTGACTTTGTATTAGGTCATGATCTCGTGGTTTGTGAGTTCGAGCCCCGCATCAGGCTCTGTGCTGACAGCTCGGAGCCTGGAGCCTGCATTGGATTCTGTGTCTTCCTCTCTCTTTGCCCCTCCCTTACTCATGCTCTGTCTCTGTCTCAAAAATAAATAAGCATTAGGGGCGCCTGGGTGGCTCAGTCGGTTAAGCATTCGACTTCAGCTCGGGTCATGATCTCACAGTCTGTGAGCTCAGTCTGTGAGTTTGAGCCCCGCATCAGGCTCTGTGCTGTCAGCTCAGAGCCTGGAGTCTGCTTTGGATTCTGTGTCTCCCTCTCTCTCTGCCCCTTCGCTGCTCATGCTCTGTCTCTCTCTGTCTCAAAAATAAATACAAACATTAAAGAATAAAAACAAAAGTAAATAAACATTAAAAAATTAAAAATTTTCAAAATTATATGTTGGGGAAAGAACTGGAAGTGGTTGTAAAGTTTTTGTTTTTGTTTTTGTTTTTTGTTTTATCAGCTAACCCATTTCACTGTTCGTATGATGTTAGCTGTAGGTGTTTTTGTAGATGCCTTTATCAGGTTGAGGAAATTCCTCTCTCTTTCTAGTTCATTGAGTATTTTTAATATAAATAGGTGTTGGATTTTGTTCAAATGTATCTTATGCATTTATTGAGATGATCACATGGTTTCTGTTCTTTGCCGTATAAAAATGGTGTATTATATTGATTACTTTTCATATGTTAAAAAAAATTTTAATGTTTATTTTTGAAGAGAGAGAGAGAGAGAGAGAGAGCATAAGCAGTGAAGGGGCAGAGAGAGAGGGAGACACAGAATCCAAGGCAGGCTCCAGGCTCTGAGCTGTCAGCACAGAGCCTGATGCGGGGCTCGAACCCACAAGCTGTGAGACCATGCCTTTAGCCGAAGTTGGAGGCTTAACCGACTGAGCCACCCAGGGGCTCCATAATTTTCATATGTTAAACTAACCTTGCATTTCTAGAATAAATCTTACTTGGTCATGGTGTATAATATTTTTTATATATTGTTGGGTTCAATTTGCTAGTATTTTGTTGATTTTTGTGTCTATATTTATAAAGGATATTGGTTTATAGTTTCCTTGTGATGATGTTTTTGTTTTTTGATCAGGATAATAATAGCTTTATAGAATGAATTAGGAAGTATTCCCTCCTATGTTTTTGAAAATTTTGTAAAGGATTTGTGTTAATTTCCCTTCAAACATTTGGTAGAATTCAACACTGAAGCTATCTGGGCCTGGTCTTTTCTTCATGGAAAGTTTTTTGATTATTAGTTCAATGTCTTTACTTGTTATAGATCTATTCAGATTTGTTTTATCTTTGAAAGTCAGATTCGGGGCGCCTGGGTGGCGCAGTCGGTTAAGCGTCCGACTTCAGCCAGGTCACGATCTCGCGGTCCGTGAGTTCGAGCCCCGCGTCGGGCTCTGGGCTGACGGCTCAGAGCCTGGAGCCTGTTTCCGTTTCTGTGTCTCCCTCTCTCTCTGCCCCTCCCCCGTTCATGCTCTGTCTCTCTCTGTCCCAAAAATAAATAAACTTTGAAAAAAAAAAATTTTGAAAGTCAGATTCAGTAGTTTGTGTATGTCTAGAAATTTGACCATTTCATTATAGAACATCTAGGTTGTTGGCATACATTTATGTCGTATTATGCTCTTATAATCCTTTTTACTTTGAAAGGTCAGTAGTGATGAACTTTCATTCTTGGTTTTAGTAACTTGAGTATTCTTTCTTTTTTTTTCCTGTTCATTTTCTCTATTTAGTTTGTCAATTTTATTGAGCTTTTTAAAGAACCTACTTTTGGTTTCGTTGAGCTCGATTATTCTCTGTTTTCTTTATTTCCATTGAACTCTTTATTATTTCCTTTCTTTTTATTACTTTGAATTTAATTTCTCTTCTTTTTCTAATTTCTTAAGGTGGAGTGTTAAGTTATTGATTTAAGATCATTCATCTTTTTAAATGTATGTGTTTATAGGAATACATTTTTCTCCAAGTACTATTTTAATTGCATCTCTTAAGGATTAGTATGTTGTGTTTTTATTTGCATTCACCTCAAAGTATTTTCTAATTTTTCTTGTTTCTTCTTTGACTTTTTGGTGTTAGGAGTGTGTTAGTTCCATATACTTTAAAATTTTCAAAATTTTCCTTCTGTTACTTATTTCTAATTTTACTCCATTGTGATTAGGGGACATATTTTTTATGATTTCAATCTCTTTAAATCTATTGAGACTTGTTTTATGTCCTAACACACGTTGTATCCTGGATAAAGTTCCATGCATATTTGAGAAGAGTATATATTCTGCTGTTTTGGTGTGTTTTGTATGTACCTGCTAGGTCTAGTGTTGTTCAAGTCTTCTATTTCCTTCTTGATTTGCTTAGTTGTTTTATCCATTATTGAAAGTGAGATATTGAAGTCTCCGATTTTTATTTATTGATCTATTTTATCTTTCAATTCTTTTAGTTTTTGCTTCATGTGTTTTGAGCCTCTTGTTAGTTTCATATATGTTTGTAATTGTTATGTATTCCTAATAAAGTTCTTTCTTATCATTATAAAATGGCCATTATCTCTAGTAACAATTTTTATTTTAAAGTAATTTTTGTCTATTAATCTAGTCCCTTCTGTTCTTTTTGGTTACTGGCTGCAAAGGACATGTTTTTCGGCCTTTTTCTCTTATACCTATTTGTGTCTTTGAATCTAAAAATTGCCTCTGGTAGATAGGGCATAGTTGGATCATGCTTTTTTTCTTTCTTTTTTATGAATCCATTCTGCCAATCCCTGCCTTTTGATTGGCAGAGTCATAGTCCATTTACATTTAATGTAACTTCTAATAAGAGGACTTATATCTGCTTTTTTTTAATATTTGTTTTCAATGTCTTTTTGTGTTTGTTTCTAAATTCCACCATTGCTACTTTTTTTAATTAAGTAGATATGTTTTAGTCTACTATTTAGTCTATATTCAGTCTACTATTACATATATTACACATAGTTTTAAATTATATATATATTTCATTTATATATCATATATTATATATAATATTTTAATAATAAATATTATATATAGAGAGAAAAAGAGCGAGAGAGAGTCATTTTCTTAATGGTTTGCCTGGGGATTATAATTAATATCTCAATTTTAAAATATCTAGTTCAAATTAATACCAACTTAATTTCAATAGTATATAAAAGCTTTGTTCCAATATATCTCTATTTTCCTTTTCCTTTCTATTATTACCGTCATACAAATTACACCTATATAAGTTATAAGCTATTGACACAATTTATTAGTATTGTTTTCTATGGCTTCTTTTAAATATTATAGGAATAAAAGGAGTGAGAGACAAATATACAAAAATATACATTCATTCATACTGTCTTATATTTATCTGTGTAGTTACTTTTGATGGTGACCTTCATACCTTCATGTGGATTTGATTAATGTCCTTCCATTTCACCCTGAAGGACTCCCTTTAGTAGTTCTTATAAAGTAGTTCTGCTGGCAATGAATTCTCTTAGTTTTTATTTATTCGGGAATGTCGTGATTTTTTTCTTTGTTTTGAACAAGAGTTTTGCTGTATGTAGAATTTTTGGTTGACAGTTCTTTTTCACCACTTGGAATATGTCTTCTGGCTTCAGTGGTTTCCAGTGGGAAGTCAACAGTTTATTTTATTGATGATCCCTTGTAAGTGATGAGTCACTTTTATTTTGCTATAATGAAGGAAGATCCTCTTTTTTGCCTTTGTCTCTCTATCGTTTGACTATCATACATAGGCTTGATTGTGGATTTCTTTAAGTTTTTCCTATTTGGAGTTTGTTGAACTTTTTGGATGGGTAGATTAATGTTTCTCATCAAATCTGGGGAAATTTTGGTCATTATTTTTTCATGTATTCTTTCTGCCCCTTTCTCTATCTTCTTTCCTCCCATTATTTATATTGAGGACACCTACTGGTGTCATACATATATCTGAGGTTCTGCTTAGTTTTCCTTATTCTTTTTCTTTCTGTTTTTCAGACTGGATAATGGCAATGATGTATCTACAAGTTCCCTAATTCTTTCTTCTGCCAGTTCAAATCTGCTTTGAGCCTCTGTAATGATTTTTTATTCCAATTATTGCACTTTTCAATTCCAGTATTTCTGTTTCTTTCTTAAAAATTTTTAATGTTGATTTATATTTGAGAGAGAGAGAGACAGAGCACAAGTGTGGGAGGGGCAGAGAGAGAGAGAGAGAGGGAGACACAGAATCTGAAATGGGCTGACAGCACAGAGCCAAACCCCGGGCTCGAACTTGGTAACAGTGAGATTATGACCTGAGCCAAAGTTGGATG
This sequence comes from Lynx rufus, assembly GCF_022079265.1. NCBI lineage: Eukaryota > Metazoa > Chordata > Mammalia > Carnivora > Felidae > Lynx > Lynx rufus. The sequence continues at coordinate 125,490,945 of NW_025814856.1, forward strand.
TTTAACCGATTGAGCCACCCAGGTGGCTCTCTATTTGTTTCTTTTTAACAATTTTTCTTTATATTCTCTCTTGATAAGGCATCATTCTTATACTTTCCTTTTTTTTTCTTTAGACATGACTTCTTTTGGTTCTTTGAATATATTTATAATACCTGAATTAAAGTCTAATAAGTACACCCTCTGAGCTTCAGCAAGGATGATTTCTATTACCTGCTTTTATATATATATGTGTGTATGGGTCATATTTTCCTGCTTCTTTGTATGTCTCATTTTTGTTGTTGTTGAAAACTGGACATTTTATTTTTTATTTATTTATTTTTTAAAACTTTTTTTTCAACGTTTATTTATTTTTGAGATAGAGAGAGACAGAGCATGAACAGGGGAGGGGCAGAGAGAGAGGGAGACACAGAATCGGAAACAGGCTGCAGGCTCTGAGCGGTCAGCACAGAGCCCAAAGTGGGGCTCGAACTCACGGGCAGTGAGATCATGACCTGAGCCGAAGTCGGACGCTTAACTGACCAAGCCACCCAGGCGCCCCGAAAACTGGGCATTTTAAATAATGCAACATTAACAACTCTGAAAAATCAGACTTCCCCTTCCAGGGTTTGTTGTCATTGCTGTTTGTTTTTGTGGTTCTTTATTGTTGTTTTTTGTTTGTTTGGTGACTTTGTTGGACTAATTCTGTAAAGTCTGTATTCTTTGTCATGGGTGGCCACTGAATCTCTGCTTAGTTACTTTTATGCCAGCTCATGATTGGATAGAGATTTCCTTGTGTGTCTTGAAACTATATGTATCCCAACCTTTGCCAAGGGGCTCTGTGTGTGTGTTGGAGCATGCTTTCAATATTCTAGCAGCACGTTTATAATTCTACACTGTTCTTAACTTCCTGATTGTGCAAATCCTCAAGGTCAGCCAGATGTGAAAGATTTGGGCCTTCTCAGGTGTTTCCTGGGCATGCATACTGTCTTGCACATGTGTGTGGCTTTCTAGATTCTCAGGATTATGTAGGATCTTTTCAAAACCCTGTCGAGATAACCATTCCTCAACTTTTCCTTTTAGGTTTTTTTGGTCAGTGTTTTGTTAACTCTAACTGGTAATGCTGCTTTAGGCAGCAACTATGTTAAACAATTACTACTAATCATTTTAAACAGATGCTTATCCTTGGGGATACGATAGAGTGAGCTCTAAGTTGGAGATAAATTAGACAAATTCGGAGAGTGAATTTTTTCAGTAAGCTCTTTGTGATATGAAATAGTGACAGATGCTCTGGGGAGGGGATATTTGGGGAATTCCAAACCCATTCATCTCTCCCTAGTGGCTGCTAGGCTACTGTAGTTGTGAGGCTGTTGCCTTTCAAGGCTACTGTAGCGCTGGGTAGAGAGGGACAAGATTAATGTAAGTTAAAATGCCATAAAACTTGCTGTTCTTATTGCAGTTCAGTTCTTTTTCCTTAATAAATACTCCTCAGATTATTGTAAGCCTTTCTTTCTTCTCTAGAGCTGTGAAAGTGATGATATGATAATTTTTGATGGTGTTCTTATTGCTTTATGGAGGAGTGAATTTTCAGAAGTCCTTACTCTACCATTCTAGAATTTGTAAACTGTCCAGAATCATTTTATGTTACTTTTACAATTCATTTTATCAATTCATTTAAGTACTAGGAAAGCCCTTGAGGTTAAATCTTTTTTTGTGTGTCCTTAAGTTTTCTCTAAGGTAATATGTTTTTAGAAATGTGATTGCTAGCCAAACGATATTAATATTCTTACATTTCTTGTTATGCTTTGCCCATTTGTGTTCCACAGATACTCTCTTAATTCACATTTTAGTTCTTAGTATATATATATATATATATATATATATATATATATATATATGTAAATATGTGTTTTCCTGCATGCTTAGCAACTCTGGATATTATATATAATTTTTCTATTATGATGTTAGAAATTTACAGAGTTCTAATTCCAATTTTTTTCTTATTTAAATAAGCTACTATAACAAGTAGGATAATGGCCAAAGTATAATCTAAATAAAAGCAATAATTTTTTTCTGAAGTAATCATTGTATTCCTCTCTATTTAAAGATATATACATAATGCTATTTTTGCCTTAAAAGCCTTAGGAAAAAAATAGATAAAATATGATGAGTTTTTAAATTCTGAAAGAGATTTTGGTTTATGTCTTCTTAATTAAGAGTTAGGTTTTAGGGGCTCCTGGATGTCTCAGTCCGACTTCAGCTCAGGTCATGATCTTGTGGTCTGTGAGTTCATGATCTTGCCATCCATGATTTCGAGCCCTACTTCGGGCTCTGGGCTGACAGTGCAGAGCCTGGAGCCTCCTTTGGATTTTGTGTCTCCTGCTCTCTCTCTGCCCCTCCCCCACTCACGCTCTGTCTTTCTCTCTCAAAAGTAAACATTAAAATAATAATAATTTAAAAAAAGAGTTAAGTTTTACAGTGCATGAAGGAATCCTTAAAATTATCATGTATTTTTGGCTAGGTTTCACTGGAAAGGAGACCTTACCAAATTCTGTCATTTGCCAAGGAAAAGAGAAAGAATAATGATAAAACCAGAAAGCAGATAAAAACAGCCAGAGCTAAATTGATGAGTACTCCAGAAATCAAGATTTCTAATCTGTGCTGTTGTCTTTGGGTGACCCTACTGCTGCTTGGGGCAAGAGGCACTTTTTAGATAGGGTCACTGACATATTCTGCTTAACTAGCAATTGGGTAGATTTGACAGATGGACATCACTTAGTCATCAGGAGTTCCCAGTTATCTGAGAGTGTTGGTGTATTACTTGGAAACAATGATGTTTCTAGGACACCCGTATATTGTAATTTTTTCCTTCCCCTTTGGGATGCAATTGGAGAGATAGCTTCATGAACTTGGTGGCTCTAGTTTGACTGTTAGTACAAACTGGTACATTCACAAAGCAACCAATTCACATTTTATGTGATTATTCCTTTGTTTCAGAAATGGAGAACAGGCCAGATGGAAGGAGATTTAGGGAGCATCTTTACTCTTACATCTGTTTAAGAGTAGACCAGCCTTTATCTGCCAAGATACTTTCTTTTTTTTTTTTTTTTAATTTTTTTTCAACGTTTTTTATTTATTTTTGGGACAGAGAGAGACAGAGCATGAACGGGGGAGGGGCAGAGAGAGAGGGAGACACAGAATCGGAAACAGGCTCCAGGCTCCGAGCCATTAGCCCAGAGCCTGACACGGGGCTCGAACTCACGGACCGTGAGATCGTGACCTGGCTGAAGTTGGACGCTTAACCGACTGCGCCACCCAGGCGCCCCCAAGATACCTTCTTAATATGATTTTCTGAGAATTTTTTTCTAGATTAGGTCAGAATTCAGTGAATGGTGATTAAACTGTCCCTTCCTATATCTAATTCACTGTATTCCTTAACAATAATAAAATAAGATAAAAACATAGAACCTTAACATTGGAAAGGACATTGAAATAGTCTGCCAGAACACACCCTGGGCATGTTGTTTAATCATAGATGAATTTTCTTATCCGTAAAATGACGGGATTGTGAGTGTCAGTGATACGCAAACCTTTCTATGCCCTGCTTTTAAAATTAAAAACTTTTTACAAATATATAAAGGTTAGAAACTTTATACATATTTTATTAAAATTAACATTTTGATTGTTTGAATAAGTTTCACATACACATGTACCTTTCTAAGGTACAAGATGATAAAATGTGAGAATGAAGTCTCCCCACTCACCCCATCACTCAGTCTTTTTAGTATTCTCTAGAGGTAACCATAGTCACTAGGTTTTTGTGTATTCTTCACAAATAGCCTATGCATATGCAGCCATAAACATATTCATTTCCATTTACATCTACCTAATTATCCTTACAAATGGTAATATTTTATTACATCGTGTTCTACATTACTCTTTCCACTTAATCATCTGTTGGATATTGTTTCAAATCGATGTACTTAAGCACTGCTTCATTATTTTAAATGGCTGCGTATTATTCCATTTGTAGGTAGAGGATAATTTATTCATGGGCATAGGGTGATTTAGTTATGGATGCAAGCGTATATTCTTTGCAATATTTTGATTTTATAAACAGTGATGTAATTGATACGTACTTGTATATATTTCATTTTGAAGTCCTAGAACTACAGTTGCTGGATCAAAGTGCACATTTCAGTTGTTGTTGGGCACTGCCACACTGTTCTCCCTGAAAGTTCAAGTGATTTTCACCTCCATGGACAGCGGGTGAGAGTGCGGGTTGGTCTGTTCCTTGGTAATAGAGTATTTCCATTGTTTTATTTTGTCTACGTGATTGGTGAAAAATATCCTTTCATTGTAGTTTTAATTTGATTTTCTCTCCCTGTGAGTGCAGCTTAATATATTTTTTTATGTAGTACAGTTCATCACATTTAAAGAACCATTGATGATAAGACTCATTCAGATTTCGGAAGTGCTGACATTTAACAAGCAAACTTATAATTAATGATATATGACACTCGAGGCATATATATGTCCATTTTTGTGAAGTATCTGTTGTATTTCTCTACTGGATTGTTGATTGTTTGTATGGATGTCTAAGGGCTTTTGTAAATTAAACTGGCCCTGTGTCTGTGATATGTAGTACATTTTATAATTTTTTTTGTTGCCTATTCTGTAACATTTTTCTCACACAGAGTATTTGGGTTTTTATGTCATTAAATTCATTGGGCTTTTCTTTATTAAAATTTGGATTTTGTGTCACTATGAGGAAGGACTTTCCCAGTCTCTGAGATTAAAAATAATATTTTCCCCAGTTTTTTTCTTATTATTCTGATTGTTTTATCTTAGTATTATGTCACTCATCTTTTCATAATTTTCCAGAATTTTCTAATTATTTATCAATTTTTAAATAGTCTGTTTAGTTCTAAATAGCATCTAGTTGATATGTTTCTTGGAGTTATGCTTGGGCTTTCTCTATGAACCAACATGTCACTGACAATAATAATTTTTACTTCCTCTGTAAAGTGTCTATATGTTTCCATCCTCTTGTACAATTGCTGACTGGCATCTCAAGAACAATGTTAAATGATACTGGTGATAGTGGATGTCTTTGTTTTGTTCCTAAATTGAATGACAATATCCCCAGTGTTTCTCTGTTACCCATGGGGTTTGGTTTTTGAGTTGATATAGCATCATGTTAATAAGGAAGTAGCCATTCGATTCTGTTGTAATAGGAGTGAAATTCTATATTAAAGCAAAATTGTTGAATGTGTTTGATATTTAATGCTCTGAGAGTAGACTTCATTCTCTCTGAACTCTTAATGACTGGAAACGGAGATTAAATAGCTTTTCTGAACCTACCCAAACTGTGCTTCATGAAGGTGCTCTGTTGGAAGTGGGGATTTACTTTTGGGGAAGACTTTCCATTTGCTCTAGTAAGGGCCACATTGGTCATTGTATGCCAGACAGGTGTTCCAATTATTGCCTCCTCCCAATGCAAGTAGCAGAACTGACTATTTAACAATATCAGTACTATCCATATGATAGCAATTAGCACTGAATATAATGAAATGTAAAAAATAAATACAATAAAAGAGTAAAGGAGTGTCCTGTGGCTGGAAAAGTATGCCTCCCTACACAAAGTTTTCGAATGTGTGAGAGCAGTCATTATCTTTGGTTGCCCTGTCAAGAGATAAGTGTGATGGAAAAAGCTGCTCTAAACTAAGGCTGAGATTTCTACGTTTCCTCTTTTGATCTGTTCAGTTTGTTTCCGTTGTTTTTAGAAAACTGGAAATTCCCCCAAACATTTTTCTTTAAGAGCATTATTTTGCACGCTTCTCTAGGCTTGTACTGTGATTTTGTGTTGCCTGGTTGCTTGGGCACAAGAGCAGGAAAATGATCATCAAGTATTTTTGTTGAAATAACCCAATCTTAGAAGGAAGGTGACCTTCCAAGTAATTCTGATAAGCTACCATGTTTCTGTCTCCTACCTTAGCCCCAGGGGCAGTAGGTTAAACAGTTACTTCCAGCTGCAAATATGTTTATACATCCACCCTCTCTCACATGTCTTACAAATCACACACTTCGTGGCACATGCCATGTCTTCTCATGTTTGTGACTCAGGACATGCAGTTTCTTATGTTTGTAGTGTTTCCCTTCAGTTCCTTTTCTGTTTACCTTTGAAATTTAGCTCAGATGTCATCTCCTGAGAAGCCTTCCCTGGTCACCCCCATTTCTTGCTCCTTCCTCTGTTTGCATTTTGTGCATAGTTCACTATTATCGTTTATCACATTGTTGTGTAATTTTCTCTCTCTGTTTCCTGAATACTAGGAGTGCTTATACATGCCATGGCATTAGGGAGGCTCACCTCCATTTTTTCAACGAGAAAGTTCCAGAGAAATTTTTTTTTTAATTTTTTTTCAACGTTTATTTATTTTTGAGACAGAGAGAGACAGAGCATGAACGGGGGAGGGGCAGAGAGAGAGGGAGACACAGAATCGGAAACAGGCTCCAGGCTCTGAGCCATCAGCCCGGAGCCCGACGCGGGGCTCGAACTCACGGACCGCGAGATCGTGACCTGGCTGAATTCGGACGCTTACCCGACTGTGCCACCCAGGCGCCCCAGAGAAATTTTTTGAGTCAACTTGAATAAAAATATTTTTGGGGCGTGCAGATGGGATAGTCAAAGGTCTACCTTCAATTTTAGCTTACAAATTTAGCTATGCATACATATTGACAATTGCTTGTTATATAAATGTTATTTAAGGGACATAGCTGCTTTAGTCTCACTTTTTATGAGAACAGTTTTATTGATACTAATTACATGCATCTTCATCACGGACCTTTGACATCAGCAGGGCTACTCTTTGAGTCATCAGTCATGGTTTTCCACAGTCAGCCATCTTCATCTTCATTTAAGTTGCTTGAGATCCAGTACTCATTAAGCTCATGCATGGCGTTGTCACAAGTATCCACTGGTACAACATTAGGGATATTCGTTGTTTTTGTTCATCTCTGCTGGGGTTATAGTCATGAATTTCACAATGTGACTACATGCTATAGTACTTTTTAATGTGAATTTTGACAAGTTTTGTTTAGGAGGATATTCTATGCTTAAAAAATGTGAGCTTTTACTTTAAGAATAGTGATCATATCCTTGTCAAATTTCTTTTCTTTTTTATAGATTCCACTAGTTGATCCCTTTCAGCTGGTATTGACTGATGTATGTTCGGGCTAATGGGTCTTCCCGAAATAGTAATTTGATATTCAGAATAAAGTAGTTTGGAAAATGCCTTCTAAATATGAAAGATTTGTGACTGCTTGACTTTAAGGGGAGTCTCTTTTTCTGAAGTATAACTTTTGGTAAAATTTGGGTTAAAAAATTTAAATTTATATTGAGTAAGTGATGTTTTCTTTGAGAACAGGGTTTTTGTCTTATGCTTCTTTTGAACCAGGTACTGATTCTAGTAAGGTTATCTGTTAGAAATTGAAATGATTAATCAGGGGCCCCTAGGTGGCTCAGTGGATTAAGTATCTGACTCCAGCTTAGGTCATGATCTCAAGGTTAGTGAGTTTGAGTCCTGCATCCGACTCTCTGCTGTCAGCGCAGAGCCCACTTTAGATCCTCTGTCCCCCTTTCTCTGCCCCTTCCCCACTCTCTCAAAAATAAATAAACATAAACAAACAAACAAATAAATAAATAAATAAAATGATTAATCATTTATTCATTCGATTGTGGGAAGACAATAAAGTGAGAATAATTTTTTTTCTGAGAATTGCTTTGAAGTTGGCTAAATCTAGCTTTCAATTTATGCACAGTATTGACTTCTTTAATTTTTTTAAATGTTTATTTACTCTTGAGAGAGAAAGTGAGAGAGAGAGAGAGAGAGAGAGACAGAGGCATGAGTGGGGGAGGGGCAGAGAGAGGGAGACACAGAATCCGAAGCAGGCTCCAGGCTCCGAGCTGTCAGCACAGAGCCTGACGTGGGGCTTGAACTCATGGACTGCAAGATCATGACCTGAGCTGAAGTCGGACACTTAAATGACTGAGCCACCCAGACACCTCTGCACAGTATTGACTTCTTATGTGATTTTTAGGTAAGCTCCTTAAACTCAATGAACCTCAGTATTCTTTTCTATTAAAAAGCTGAAAATGTGTACCTTACAAAATTGTTATGAAATTTAGAAATTATACATATATGCACACATATGTACATAGATACATGTATGTGTGCATGTGTATGTATGAAAGGCTGTCTTTATTATTCTCTTCCTCCAGAACTTCTTTTTCTTCTACTGACATCTAAAAAGCATCTTTCCTCCAATTCTTTACCTAACGGGGTCCACAATTGCCTAGCTTTCTATCCTGCTTCTGGAGACTCATTCTGGCCATCTCTTTTCTATAGTACCACTGTACTTTTTCTTCTATTCCCTAGATTCTGGCTTCTCAAGAGTGTAGTCCAAGGACAAGCGCAGGAACACCACCACCTGGAATCTTGTTGGAGTGCTTCTCAGACTTTAATGTATATGTGAATCACTTAAGGATCTTGTTAAAATGCAGATTCTGATTCATTAGGTCTGGGGTGAAGCCCTAGTCTGCATTTTGAACTAGCTCCCATGTGCAGTGGATGTGGTTTGTCCATACTTCAAGTAGCAAGGACAGGGAATGATGCTGTACCTTTAAGAATTTATTAGAAACCTGGGCCACCTGGGTGGCTCAGTCGGTCAAGCGTCCAACTTCGTTCAGATCATGATCTCTGGGTTCTTGAGTTCAAGCCCTGCATGGGGCTCTGTGCTGACAGCTCAGAGCCTGGAGCCTGCTTCGGATTCTGTGTCTCACTCCCCCCTCTCCCCCGCCCCGCCCCGCCACTGGCCCCATTTGCTCTGTCTCTCTCACTCTCTCAAAAATAAATAATAAACATAAGAAAAACAATGGAAAAGAATTTATTAGAAACTTGTTTCCCTGCCTCTGAAGGTATCATTGGAAGGAAATAAAAGGCATACTTTGCATATGCAAAGTTTCACAATAGACTGAGCTCACTCATCCTCATACCACTCTATGGAAGATGAGTAAAAATTTCCATTAAAGGAAAATCTTTTAAACCGGAATATAAATAAGAGCTTTGCTGCTTTCAATTGGTCAGGGCAAGCAAAGCAAGTTTACACTGTACCTTGAAATTCCTTTGGATAAAGAGAACAAGTACATTCCAGAGATCTGGGCCCTTCTTAGAAAAGACTTTTAGTTTGCTGGGAATTTTACATTGCTGGAGATATGAAAAATGAAAACCAGGTTCAAAATGTAGCCCAGAACTCACTGCTTGAAGTTTAAAGCCAGTAATATCTTCCCTGTAAAAATCTCTTTGGAAAGGCTTTCAGATCTGAGTCAGCTAGGGTGAACCCATTTTCCGAAATTTTGTTTCTGGAAGCATTTAATTGAAAGGAAAAACCCCAAGAATGCATCCAGAGTTGAATGTCATGCAGCAATTGGGAGGGCCTCGAAATAGCAACAATGGGAATAAATGAAGCCAAATGAAATCTGCAAATTATTAGGTTGAAATTGGTAAGGGGCATAGGAACTTAATAGGAGAGAAGAGAAGTCAGTTTTCCAATACAAACTGCCCTGAGATGTTGTACAAAAGAGGACTGGGAATGAGAAACTTCTGTAAGCTAAAAAGATGGCAAAGGCTAAAAGTTCAGTGGAGACTAAATGCCTCTCATTTTAGTTTGATTTCATGTGGGATTTTAGTTTTAAAATCCCATGTAAATGGTAGTCCTCAATGCAGCCTCTTACAATATGTCACAAAAATAGCCCCCAAACCTCAAAGAATAAACTCTCAAGAACTCTGCAAATTGACATGGGCAGAAATCTAATTTGGTATCTCAAAGGAACTGGCATTAATCATAAGGCAAATAGGGCTTAGTTAAAGAAATGGACTTACTTTTCAGTTTATGACATATTTAATTTTCCTTTGTTTAAACTGTCTTCCAGAAAAAGAGCTGATGTCCTGAAACACCTGTTCCTCATTCTGTTACCTGACACACACACACAAACACACACACACACACACACACACACACACACACACAACCAGACATCACTTCCTTCTACACCCTTGTAGATGCTTATAGATGCTTGTAGATGCAGAAAGACCCTAGGTTTTCTCCAACCCTAAAGAAAAATAAAATCGAAGAAAATATGCCAATAAACAAAATTTACCAACACCACTTTATACCAATAAAGTATTCCTATAACAATGATCACAACCAAATAAAACGATCAAAGAAGTATGAACAACAAGCTTAGCAAAAGTCTGGGAGAAGGAAAATAAAAACTAATCAATCGTAAGAGTAAATTAAATTGGGTTAAACTATCCTCTAAAGAAGGTCTCAAATGGAATGAATATTAAAATTTACAATCAGTGTTTCTAAACTATATTTAAAAATGATTAGCTCAAACTTTCTGAAAGGGCAGTGTCTTTTACTGCCATCTTTTTTAGGTTGTCAGACTTCTGGAACCCCCAAATGTCTCAGCTTGGAAGACCTCGCTCAATAGCAGACAGACATGGCCAAGAAGAAGCCAAGACCTAGAAATCGCATGCTGAACACTGCATTGAGCCTCTCTCCTGGGCTCCAGTTGCCCCTGCTCATGTCTGCTGGTTATTCCTCGGGTACCATAACAGACTTCGTGAGCACCCCCACCAACCCTGCTTCTCTGCAGTTCCCTGCCTCGGCAAAGTAGCACAGCATTTGGTCCACTTGAGAGCCAGCCACCTAGGAATTACACTCTGCACCGTCTCCTTCTTCCCACCTTCCACCATCCACCAAGCCCTGTGGAGTTTGTAGTGTAAATATTTCTTGAATCTATTCCTCTCCATCTTCACTGCTTCCATTCCAGTTCAAGCTATTGTCATCACTCAGTTGATCTCCTTTGAAGGCTTCCTAACTAGTCTCCTTATCTTTGCTATTTTTATTTTATTATTTTTTGTTTTAATAGGAAGATCTCGTATTTTCAATTCTTCTTTTGGATTCTTAAAACAACTCTATTGAGGGGTGCCTGGGTGATTCAGTTGGTTGAGCATCTGACTTGATTTTGGCTCAGGTCATGATCCCAGGGTCGTGGGTTCGAGCCCTGTGTCTGGCTCCATGCTGAACATGAAGCCTGCTTAAGATTCTCTCTCTCTATCCCTCTCTCTCTTTCTCTCTCTCTCTTTCTCTCTCTCTCTCTGCCCCTCTACCCCACTCATGCTCTCTCTCTCAAAAATGTAAAAAAACCAATTTAAGAAACCAAGTATATTGAAATATAATGCACATAGCATAATATTCACTAGTTTCAGTGTACAATTCAATGATTTATAAAGTAAATTTAGAAGTGTGCAAGCATTACCAAAATCTTACATTCTTTTCTCAAAAGTTTTATGATAAAAAAAATCAATATATTCAAAAGAAGAGAGAATAGTATAGTGAGCCCTTATGTACCGTCAATGGCCATCGGTGCAGAGTCCATCTTATTCCATCTAGACCTCCAACTACTTTCCTCATATACACTGGAGTATTTTGAAGCACCTTCTGTACTTAAGATTATTTCATCTGTACATATTTCAGTGTATATTTTTAAGAGATAAGGACTCATATAAAAGAAGCAGCAATACACGATCACACCTTTAAAAAGCTACCAATAATTCCTTAATTTTACTTCAATGTTCAGTTGGCATATAAATTTTTCTCTCACTTTTTTTGTAAAATTGGTGTGTTTGTATTCAGACAAGGTCCATATATTACAATTGGCTTATAAGTCCTTGAAGTTTCTCTTAATTCAAAGTTTCCATCTCCCTCTTTTTTTGTTGTTGTTACAGTTTATTTATAAATGAATCAAATTGTTTGTGTACTGAAATTTCCCAGGTTCTAGGTTTTCTGATGGCATTCCCATAGTGTCATTTATAGTGTTCTTCTGTCCTTTGGAAATTTGTAGTTCTATCTACAGGATTGATCAGACATTGGTCCGATTTTCTAGAACGAATATGTCATAGTTGATATCATGAACTTCCATTAGGAGGCACCTAATGTCTGATTGTACCCATTTTTGTGAGGTTAACTTTGATGTATGGATTCAGGTGTTGTCAGCCTGATCTATTCATTTGAAAATTTCTCATCAACCTTCCCTTTAGGAGACATAACAGCCATTGATAATCATTGCCTAGAGCCAAAAGCAGCTACCATGAACTTTTATTAGGTATTAAAATTTTTAAATGAAAGTTTGATCATGTCTTTCTCCTGCTTAAAACTCTTAGAGGCTCTTCATAGTTCCCTCTCCTTCCCCTCATTGCACATACCAGTGAATCTGATTATAGTCTCATGGGGTTATTTCATTGTCCATAGATTACTCTGCAAGCTCCAGGAGGATCTGGACTGTGTCTGCTGTCCCATGTCATTGAAAGCCTAGGACAATGTCTGACAAATACTAGCACTCATTTGACACTTGTTGGGTGGATGAAATGAGTGAATAAGCTAACAGATTAAATCAAAGGAGGATTACCACATCTATAAAAGAGGCACATTGTGTGGGTTTTCTTTTTTTTTCTTCCTCTCCTGAATGTGGGAGAATATGGGAAAGGCAAGTAGAGAGACTGAAAAAAAACAGAGTAAAGCCAAGCAGAGCTGGTTTTGGAAGAGTCCAGGTGTTTTTGACAGATGACAAGCAGACATCGGAGGAGCGTTCACTATTTGCAGAGAAGGGGCAGCAGATGGGAAGCTTCCTGAAATGCACAGGATGGCATTAATGTTTAGGGAGCCAAGTGAAGAGGGATGTCCTGTGCTCTGTGAATGTATGAGGCAGCCCTGGGTCCCATTTCAGTGGCCCTTGAAGGCAGCATTGTGATGTGATGAGCTTGGGCCAGTGAAAGTAACCCATTCATCTGTTGACTGTGGAGCCTCCTGGCCACGCTGTGGCCACTTTGTGAGGCCAGTACCACGGAGCACAGCATTTCCTCACATCTGGGGAGACGTGGGCTCTGAAAACACCTAGCATAAGAATTCTGGTTGAGCAAATTAAGGTCTTATTGGAAATAATATGGAGGAATGAAGGTTGTAAGGAAACCTCTTTATAAATGGTTTATATGTTCACTAAATAAGAGTCCAGTCAGCACGGTAGAGAGAATATCTGTGTATTTTACATGTTAGCAAGAATAGAATGATTCATTTTCATTTATCATTAACTTTAGATTACTGACATTTTCAGTATTTCCCTCTTTTTAATTTTTATTTATCTTTTAAAGTTTATTTATTTTGAGAGAGAGAGAGAGCACAAGTTGGGGATTGGCAGAGAGAGAGAGAGGAAGAGAGAAAGAATCCCAAGCAATGTGGAGCACCCCTCCCCATGTGGGGCTCCAACTCACAAACCACGAGATCATGACCTGAGCTGAAGTCAGACGCTTAATGGACTGAGCCACCCCGGCACCCCTCCCTCTTTTTAAAGGGATGCTTACAAGTTCGTTTTGCTTTCTCATCAGTAATAGGCCCACTAGGAAGTAGCGTTTCTATCCCCTGTGATATCCTATTCCCTAGAAGGGAAGCAGAATATTGAATACCTATGTGATCAATACAGAGCCTCGCATTTTGTGCTCGGTGTATCATGACTGGATGTCCTCTAATGAGTCATCTAAATGTGTGCTGAAATTCAGGTTAAGGGACAAGTATACAGAAGTTGATTATGCGTGGAGGATAAAAAAACTGGACTCTGGAGTCAGAGTACCTGAGTTTGAATTCAAATTTCACCACCAGTGAGCTGTGTGAACTTGGACAAGTTACTTAACTGCTCTGTGCCCCTTGTTTCCTCATCTGAAAAATAGGACAATAATAATAATACTTCACAGTGTTGGAGAAGATTGAATGGTTTATTAAAAGTGCTTCGAAGAGTGACCTATTACATAGTCAGAGGGGTAAAAGTGATACCTCCTAAGACTAATGTTGTCAATGAAGTAAATCCACACCTATGAGAAGTTTACCTGTAGAGAATATGAAGTGAGTGAGGAATGCTCGCTCTCCGTAATTACCTGTAGATGCCTGTGGATAAAAGCACCTCAATAGTGGCTCCTATGACAGCACCGTCAACTTTCCTTTTGTAAGATGCAAGAAGCAGAAACGAAAAAGTTCAAAAGGGGACATGCACATTTGAGCACATGAAGACTTTGATTGATGAGAGTAATACTGGTTTTTCTCGACTGTCTGCTAATTCTGACCAGAAAGGGCTTCTGTTGAAGATGGAGTCCTCTAAACCCATGGGACTGAATAGGAGCTGAACTCTGAGTCTAGAGCTCCTAGGCCCTCCTCCCAGCAATGGGGCTCAAGCAGAGGGATCTGAGGGTGTGTCCCACCTTGGGCCCAGTGCTTCTGGCAAATAACACATGTTTAATGAGCAGGTACAGTAACATTTGAGGAATAATGGCTTTGGTATTTCATCTAGATATTAGATCAGAAAACTAGCCTCTCCTCCTGCCCCCCCAAGCCCCCAAAATGACAGTGCACGTGCAGAGGAGGAGCAGAGAGAGAGAGAGAGAGAGAGAGGGAGAGAGAGAATCCCAAGCAGGCTTTGCACTGTCAGCGCACAGCCTGATGCAGGGCTCTATCCCACGGACTGTGAGATCATAACCTGAGCCGAAATCAAGAGTTGGACATTTAACTGAGAAACGCAGGTGTCCTGTAGTTTTAAAGATTTTAAAGAAAACTCGGGGCCATAATCTATCCCCTGATCACATTTACTGCACAGATGAAAACTTCTGTTTGGGGTGGCATTGCACACATTGGTTTATCCTCTCTCCCGGAAGGTAATGGGATGTTTGCCAGTTATCTTACTAAAATAAAGAGACAACATGGTTCAAATATCCTTTGATCCCCAGTGATCCCCAGTGACTATATAAAACAGACCTGAGAGGGCTTTCCACTGTGATTGTTTTTTGAATAATTTTTGCATGTGCCCATGATCACTTTACTGACTTTCTGGAATGTTCAAGCCTACCTGTTTAATGCAATACGGAAACATTTTTAAAGCACATTATTAAACTGGTCTGAAATTTCTAAAATTCAGTTTTCCCTTCTCTTTCAAAATTAGGGCAGTGTTTGCCCTGTCCCATCTCTAAAACTTTTTTCAGCTCTCCATGATTCTTAGATCACTGACTACATTTTAAGATCATATCTGCAATTTCTTTTAGTTTCTGGGTGGAATTAGTCTGAATGTGTACTGCAACTTGAATTTGTTTAAAGTGATGGGGTTGTCTTTATCAACTTGCATATAGTGGATGTTAAATTCTTTGTAATGTGTTGTCCTCTGCGGTTCCCAATTTTCCAGTTTTATCTGGGTAACTTCCTGCTTATACAAAACACTTTGTTCATCTTAAAATTCTGCCAAATGCATTCTTCCAGCTCTTAGGACAAGCAACAGGCAGGTTATCACTTAATATATGTTTATTGCAAATTCAGAATTTTTAGGTAAAATGTTTGTATTAGTTAATATTGTTGTTTATTACAAACAAGAGAAATCAACGTAATTTTAAATGAGAAATCAACTTGATATTAAAGCAGAAGAGATTTGTGAGAATTTCTAGAGACTGGGTAATGCAGGAGTTGGAAAATTGGCAGCTTCCCAAGGGAGTACCAGGTGTTCCCCAGAGGTTTTTTGCTCACTGTGCTGGTTAATAATGTGAGTGAGTCAGTGGCCTCAATTGCAGGCTGATCATTTAAGCTGGGGAAATTCTGGTTCCGTGGGTAGGAAGTAGTACTTGGGACTAGAAAGCTTTAAAATGCTGCCTTGTCATAAAAAAAGATTTACATTGTGCGTTCTACTATTTGGATGTACCACTAGGTGATAAGCAATTATATTTACAGTGGGACTGAAAGGGAAATGCCTGGTGCATATCAAAATCGCAAAATCTTTTCAGAGCTCTGTGTGATGCATAGGTGCTGTAAACACACTGGGTTCACAGATAAAACAATTGAACTACATGATATCCAGGGCTTTGACTGTAGTTCTGTGGTGAGCTGCTTTAGGGTTAGGATAATTATCACACAATCTAAGTCCTAAACAATGGAAAGTATTGAAGCCATGTTTATGGGGAAATGTTCTTATCAAAACCATGGCATTACAACCAGACCAGGCATTGGTCTATTTTGGATGACTTCTTCTTTTTAGTGAAACTGAATTTCACTCAATTTTTAAAAGTCTCATTTTTCAGGTGAAGAAATAACTTTAATTTTCAGAAGACACAACAACTCCCTTTATACAAGTGTGAAAGAAATAGTGGCCGGCCAATTAAATGTTAGGATAAGTTTTGTCTTTTACACATATATTGAAAAAAATTTTGACTACTTATAGAAATAAGTCTTAGGAAAAAAGCTGTAACAACAGGATTTACAATAAAAATCTTAGGCACAAAATTTAAGAATAATGCCTTTTATATACATTAATGTTAAAAAGAAATACTGTTAAGTACTGATATTAGTAAAAAGCAATTGGGTAAATACAGCAAAATATATGTGTATTAAAAAAAATGCTGCCTAGTGATGCTAGTCACTAGCCAGATTTGGGGACTGCTGGGTGAACCAGTGATGTTCAAATTTAATCTTCTGAAGTGCTTGTTAAGACTCAAATCGCCAGGCCTCACTCCAGAGGCAGAGATTCAGTAAGTCTGGGGCCTCAGTAGGTCTGATAATTTGCATTTCAAAGAGCTCCCAGGTGATGCTGAGGCTGCCGACCAGGCTTTGAGAATTACTGAGCAAAAGGGCTAGCCAGCTGCTGTTGCCATAGAAGCTTGCATGCCCAATGTTTTCTTATTATTTCTAAAATTTTAACCTCACTGTTATCTACGTTGCTCTCTCTCCTGGGAGAACCAGTCTGTTCTGCCGGGTACCTCCACCGAAGATATTTGAACTTGTCAACACAGGCCAGTAGTTGTGTCATGAATGAGTACTGGGGAAGGGAGCATTCACTTCAGTGTGACTTGAAATCCACTACTTATCTTGTTAGTGCTGGGACCTAAAACCGCTGACCGAGTCCTGGGCTGCATTTACCGAATTCTAAGTAACCAGTAACCGTACCTAGTTTGCGATTCAACCTTCCTCAGTAAGAGAAAACACAGAAATATTAGTTTGAAGGATTCCATTATGGGCTGCAGAAAAACAGGTTGACTTCAAGGAAGAGACCTGGAAATATAAGGGAACATTTCCCCTCTTAGCGACCAAATAGAAATCTGCCACTTTCCACCACTTCCCACCCTGGGTGCCCTAAAATATAAAGGGAAATCTCACCTTTAGCACATACTGAGAATTTTAGATGGCTCTAGCCTTTTAAAGCTAGCCTGAGCAAGCAGAGTCCTAGTATTGAAGGTGGGCTCAGTTTTATAACCTTCAGATCCTCATTCAGAAGGTCTGTATGGATCTCACCATCACGTTGGCCCTGGCAAGATTCTGCACACCTCGCAAAAGTTTAGAGATGAAACTGGACACCAAGACGGGTTCCGTATTTCCTTTACGATCCTAAATGTGGCTCACACTTGTTTAATGCTTCAAGTTTCTGATCCTTTTGATGCAGGTCTGCCTTGACTTTATCGCAAATACTTCCTGAGATGTTTCATGCCACAGAGAAGTCATGTTGCAGTGGAATTTTTCCTTGGAAGTTGTTTTACTTTTTCCCTGTAAATCTGGAAGATGAAAGACAAATTCCCAGGAGGTAAAAATCACAAAACAAAACTGAAAAAGAAAAAAGATGAAAACCATGTGGCTTTATGCCTTGTATTCCTTGTCTCACCTTGGAACTGAAATGTGCTGGGGCGCCTGGGTGGCGCAGTCGGTTAAGCGTCCGACTTCAGCCAGGTCACGATCTCGCGGTCCGTGAGTTCGAGCCCCGCGTCAGGCTCTGGGCTGATGGCTCGGAGCCTGGAGCCTGTTTCCGATTCTGTGTCTCCCTCTCTCTCTGCCCCTCCCCCGTTCATGCTCTGTCTCTCTCTGTCCCAAAAATAAATAAACGTTGAAAAAAAAAAAAAAGAAAAAAAAAAATGAAATGTGCTGCTTGCCCTGACTCAGAAAGGGGTCTGATGGGTGAAGATATGAGAGCAGCAGGAAAGAGCCCCGTGCCTGATTGGCTTATAAAATCCTCATCAGTGCTCAGAATAGGAAAAGAAAACTGCAGGTTATCGGAGGACTGAGGAGCAGTAGCTCTACAGATGGATGATATGGTTGACATCTGATGTCATTATTCCACGAAGAGTCGGTCTTTGGGGAATGGGTTGTCCTGTTTGGAAACAAGTTGCCTGCAGGACTGCATCACTGGGTCTAGAATATAACTTTGGAAAAACTGCAAAAGAGCATCACTTTCCCAACCAACTTCCAAACAGCTTGTATACCATGGAGACTTGAGTTTTGATTCTTTCATAAATCACATGGTATGGACAGCTGGGATTAGAAGGAATGTTAGCAGACTGGGAGCCTTTCTCTGGTCAGGGGACCAAGATCAAGGGCTCCGCTACCCAAGGTTGACTCTTGTCTCAGCAGCCCCTTCAGATTTTACTTCTGGGAGCCAAGATGCGTTAAAAACATTTTTCTTCCCTGTAATCTTAGTCATTTGTACTCTCAACCTCAATAAAGTCCTTGGAGAATGAGCTCACGCAGCCTTCATGGAAAGCTGCCTGATGTTGCTGAGTTTAATCTCCTCCTTGGAGTGATGTCACAGGTACAAAAGCATCCTTTTCATATTCAGGGGAGTTTAGGCAGCAAGGACCACTCATTCGGTCATCGATGCATTTCGCAAATACACGTGGAGCTCTGCTGTGTGCTGGGCCTTGTGCTTCACATGGGGGTACAGTTGCAGATAGGATAGATAGTTCCTGAGTCATGGAGTTGTAGTGAAGAATGAAAGTAAATAAACCAGCAATTACAAACCATGTATAGTAAGGAGCATAAAATGGCATGAAGTACTCAGAATCTCTGCACATGAGTGATTGGTGCTCAGAGACTAGTAGAAGGTGCCAGTGAGTCTATACAGGAGGGAAACTGACCTTAGTTTGGGGAGGGGGAGGAAAAGGGGCTCTTCTTCAAGTTTTTCAGAAAAAGCAACAGCAGGCTGAAATCTTGAAAATGAATGTGGATGTGGGTGTGTCAGAGGAAAGACGAATTTGGAAAGGAAGCAGAAAGCCCAGCATGCGCAAAGGCTCAGGGATCAGAGAAACCATGAAACATCTAAGAAATGGTTTAGGATGAGTGTAGTGAGTAGTGGAAGCAAGAGGGGGAGAGAAGTACTTGGAGATTTTCTTATTGACTTTTATCCTGAGAGTAGAGAGGAGGAGCTGAAAGATTTAAGCAGTGAAAAACTCAATTAGACTACCCCCTGGGGAATAGACAATGGCTTAAGCAGGCGGGGTGGGGGGTGTGGGTGATGGCAAGTGTGTTCGGTTTCTTCTGTCTACTGGATGTCCAGGTATAGAAGTCAGCCAGGGTCTCCAACTAGTCTGATGGTCGAGGCCCTGGGAATAGATAGTAGTCACCTTTGGAAGCATATGCAGATAGGCAATGCTTAACTTTTAGTCTGTTTAAGAATCACATGAGGTGCTTGTTAAAATGAAGGTTCCTGAGCCCTACCCCAGGAATTTTGATTCCAAAGATCTGGGCACTCTACAGGAATCTGTGGTTTACCCAAACTCTCTGCATTACTCTGATGCATGTGGTTTGTGAGCCATACTTGGAGAAAATAAACGGTGAGAGTAAAATGAGAAGTCCTTGAGGGCACCTGGGTGGTTCAGTCAATTAAGCAGCCGACTCTTGGTTTTGGCTCAGGTCATGATCTCGTGGTTGGTGAGTTCAAACCCCACATCGGGCTCTGTGCTGACAGTGTGGAGTCTGCTTGGGATTCTCTCTCTCTCTGCCCCTCCCATGCTTGTGTTCTCACTCTCAAAATAAATAAACTAAAAAAAGAAAAGAAAAAGAAAGAAAGAAAATGAGAAGTCCTCGGAGAAAACTTGAGGGGCAGGGTGACTGGACTGAATTACCCAGAATTATCCCTTAAAGAAGTGTCTGCTGCATCCCAGTAGGCAAGAGTGCCAGTCAGTAGTGCGCAAAATGAGGACAAAGTGATTGTCAGTGTATTTTGCAGTCAGCATAGATCTCCCAGTGGGATCTTACCTTTTATAAGTGCATTTTCCCAAACAGGAAAATCAAATTATCCTTCCTCTCTGAAGAGCACATTTCTTTGAAAAAAAAAATACATACACATACACATATACATTTATATATACACACACATGTTGTAGATATGTGTGTGTGTGTGTGTGTGTGTGTGTGTGTGTGTATAAAGAGAGAGACTTACAACAAATGCAGGGTTAGTTTAACTGGCCCTTTACATTCCACTTTGTTAATTGCTTTATAAATACTCATATTTGGTGGAGTGAGATATGCTTCACAAACCTTGCTGCAGTAGAATCACAGACTTGTGGAAGAAATGGCTCTTTATTTGGACAAAGCTAGTGGAAATATGGGAAGAGGATTTTAAACATTTTTTTGAAACTCTTGGAAAAGTATTTTAGCATGACTAGCTCCTAGACATGAGTTCCAGCCACTGATGTTTATTATCGCTGAATTCTTTGGCAACACTGAATTATCAATTGTGATGAAGGTTTCTTTTATCTAATTAAGTGAGACTAATTGCTTTGTGCAACTTTGTAAGAGCATGTTCTTTTTTAAATTCTAGATGGTCCCTCAGTTAAAAGAGTTTAATCTGACTTAATGAATTGAAATCTAATCAAAATGTACAATTTCTCTATAGTCATTACCCTAAGGAGAAGTAGTATTTACAGGACTTTATATATGTCAAGGACTGTGCATGATGTTCAGGTGATATTTTGCTTAGTTTTTGTAACTGTCATTGGAGGTAGGTACTTACATTTTCAGATGAGGCAGATATACCTATGCTCACTTAAGGAGAGGCTGAGCTAGAAGTGGAACCAAAGTCTGGCTGTGAAGCAAATCTTCAAAGAATTTGTTGAATTGTGACTCTTGCATTCATGTTCTCATGCTTTACTGAGGGCACCAGATCAGCATTCTTTTGTACTGATGCAGTAGAAACATAAAATAGTGGGGCGCCTGGGTGGCTCAGTTGGTTAAGTGTCCGACTTCGGCTCAGGTCATGATCTCGCAGTTCGTGAGTTTGAGCCCTGCGTCGGGCTCTGTGCTGACAGCTTGGAGCTTGGAGTCTGCTTTGGATTCTGTGTCTCCCTCTCTCTCTGCCCCTCCCCCACTCACACTCTGTCTCTCTCTCAAGAAATACATAAACATTAAAAAAAATTAAAAAAAAAAAGAAACACAAAAAAGTATTTGTTGGGTTAATAATACTTTATTCCTGTGGACATGGTTATCTCAAGAAAACACCAGTTTGTCTAAGCTATACTCATCCTTTGTGTTTGGAGCATTCATTCATTCATTCATCCTTTGACTAGTTATTAAGGACCCGACACTGTGCAGAAGTTTGAAATGTAGCAATGACCAAGAGGTGAGTCCCTGTCATCAAGGAACTTACTTTCTTGTGGAATATTGTTGCTCTTGAGATGTGACGGCAATGATGGGATACTAGTGAGCAGTAGGAGCTATTGAATTTTTAAAAATTTGATGATTATTGTGCTCCATGGTGCTTATCAATCATGGTTTCTAGAGTCATCTTGGCAGTGATGAAAGCTATCCAACCTATGTTGAAACTCCCAGGGCCCTGTCATCCAATGATGGGCCTTTTAGAGATTCTTTCCCAATTAGGGACTTAGGGAGCTGCTTTAATTTTGAAAATACTACAGACTTATCATCGAAAATGTTCCCAGTCAGTAGGATTTGCCGTCCCTGTCTCGTTTTTTCTGGGCGTGCTCTGTGAGGGTACTTCCAGGGACCCTGTCCCATGTTTTGCCCTCCCTTGTCCTGTTTAGGGAATTCACAATGAAGAGAGCTACTCCGGCAACCTCTAAGAGATGTTTCCTGAGGTTTCCATGGCCTCTAAGAGAGATAACTCTTAAATTCCATAAGGCAGTGGGGACTTCAAAGGATTTGAGGAAGAATCTGAACTTCCTTATGAAAGTTTTTCTTAATCAAGAAAGTCCAACTCAGTGTTTAACTCAAATCTTTTTTAAGAGTCTATAAGACATATAATGGAGCCTTGTTATAGCCAACTTTCTGAGATCTACTGCTATGCCTGGTAGAAGAAATAGCCTGCAAGGGTAATTTAGATTTGGCTTCACTTAACAAGATTATGACTGGGTGGACCATTCCCTTTAACATTTGCCAAAAAAGGAAAAAAAAAGCCAGGAGAAGAGGCAGAAAAGGATCTATCATGCTGGCAAAATGCTCAAACATCCCTTGCCTTTTCCCTGTAATAGCCCAGAGTTTGTCTCAGATACAGTAGTTGTCTCATGCTGTCTATGGTGATAATGTGACTGATCACCCTTTTGGGCTTCCCCTTGGAAGTCAAAAATGAACAGTAATATATCTCTTGTCACAGGGGTTGATATGTGATCTGAGGGGCTTCGAGCCAACTTGGAACACTCTTTAAAACTAGCAGTAAGATGAATTAAGACTTGGGGGGAGCCACAGTGGGAAGGTATAACCTAAGGAAGCTTGGGCCGCACTTTACCCAAGAGAGGTCTCTTCAAGTAAGTGGCTTCACCGAGGAAGCATCCAGTTAATCCCCTTCATGTTGTATAAAGGCCTTTACATTTTCCCTAATGACACCAAAGAAATATTGACTTAGTGATACATAAATAATTCATCCTGTTTACACCAATGCCCATAGTTGTCACAGTTTGCCACATACGGCCCGTCCTCATACGTTGTTGAGAACCCAGACTCTTCAGTTAGAACATTTCCTCAGTGTATGCCTTGGCTGACACTGATGAAGTATGATGGACCCGGGATGAAAAAACTTGAACTTAACTCAGCGTAGGAAACAAATCTGATGTGTGTGGGTTGTGCACCTTTATGTGTTCTTTTGCTGGTAGAGGGCAGCACTGCTGCCATGGTGGGGAGGGAGGTTAGTCTTAGAGTCTGCTACTGCTCTTAGCTCGCTGTCCTTCTCCAATGTTTCCCCTGTTCTCAGACTCTCCCTATTTCTTTGTCCAGAGTGCATCCCTCCCAACATCCAACAGCCCTGAAGAGATTTCTAAATAATCTCAAATCTCCCGAGACCCTAAACATACGAACCCGAACCCCTACTATACAAACTTGACGTGAAGATTGGGTCAAGAAAAATTACAGGAGTTTCTAGAGAACATCAAATTATCCTAAATGCTGGGACATAGTTGTAGGAATTGTGTGGCGATCACACAGAAGATTTGAAGTTGTCTAAGTTATTATGTTTCGAATTCATTTTTGACCACTTGTAGGAATTTAATGGTGTTTTTGCACATTTTACTGAGACGAAAGTTTCTGTGAAGTTTCTTTAATCATTTGAAGAAGTAGACAGCCAAACTAATGGTTAAAATAATATGTGGGAGGGGCGCCTGGGTGGCTCAGTTGGTTAAGTGTCCAACTTTGGCTTAGGTCATGATCTCACAGTTCATGAGTTCAAGCCCATCGTCAGGCTCTGTACTGACAGCTCGAGCCTGGAGCCTGTTTTGGATTCTGTGTCTCTGTCTCTCTCTGCTCCTCCCTACCTCATGCTCTGTCTGTCTGTCTCTCTCTCTCTCAAAAATAAACATTTAAAAAAATAAAATAAAATGTTGGAGTACATTTTGTCTCCTATCAAAGTAAGTCAAAATTGGGGAAAAAACAACAACAGCAATATCCTTGATTCCTATGGTTTTTTTTCAAGAAGTCCCATTTTACTACCACAGATTAATGGAAGTAGGATGGAAATACTAATCTGAAAGAATTAGAAGCCTGAAGGATAGAGTATTTTATTTTATTCATTTGTAATGTATTTTCATATTACTTAAGTAATATGTGAGTAACAAAAACAAATAAAATGTCTCTAGATGTTAATAACAAAACCAATAGTACCCCGCTTCTGCCCTATATCCTTTTCCCCATAAGTGAAAAATTCCAGTGCTTTCAGCTGTTTCTTCTGATGTCTTTCTCGAATAATATACATGTACTCCTCATTTTTCATTCATCAATTAAAATATTACTTATAGATTTCCTACAGTGGTTGGTGAGGATTATTTTTGTTCTTTTGCATATTTCTCTCCTTATTCATCTATTATCCTGAATGTGACATATTAATACCACTAATAATACAAATCCTAAATATGAAAGTGTTCATTAAAACTCCAGGCTCTGCACTCAGATTCTGATAAAGTAGGTTCAGGATGGCCTCCTTTTTCCGCAATATGCATTTTTAGCAAATGACTCCTGTAATTCTGATGAAGGTGTTCAAAGAAGATATCTGGAGAAACTAGCTGAGGGTTTGACTCTTGATTCTTCTCTAAGGTTAGGAAATGCAGGATTTCTAGAACTAGGGAAAGATATAAAGGCATAGTAATTTATAAGCAATGACTCAGGGGTTCTGTTTTAATGAATAGATAAAATGATCTGTAGACTCCACACAAATTTTATTTACGTAATTGCTGTTTATAAGTGAGATTGAAACTGGCTTAGCTCCCCCTAAACATAAAAAGTGTACCCCCTAAAATGGTTTGCCAGTGAAAGCATAAACCTTAACTTGGCCTTTTAATTCAGTGATTTATAATGTTTGAAACAATATTATGAAATGCTTTCTTTGATTTCTGAACATGTGTTTGTGTCTAGGAAGTATAGTGGCTCTCAGATGTGATAACTGGGGGGAGGAGGCAGAGGATAGACTCAAAAACTTGAGGTGCAACCAGGCAGAGGGACAGGCACAGGGTAGCAAAACCTTCACAGCTCAGCTTCAGACAGTTAGTGCCTGGGGCCTGAGATGAGGTCGGGGGATCCCAGGAGGCAGTATCTCCTTCTGGGAATCAGGAATGCCTGGGGCTCACGCATCCAGGGAGGCAAAGGTCAGATCCTCTTTAGGAAATCGTACCCACAAGAAGGAAGTTCATGCCCCTTATCCTGGGGTTCAGAGGCAGAAAGAGAAGTAACTCTAGGTCCTGGATAGCAGGCAGAATAAGTGTTCAGTGATTTAAAAGGGGCTCATGCAAAAGCTTAGCCATAAAGCATGAGTCACTTTGGGTGAAGGTAGAGGGGAGAATAGTACTGATTTCAGGTGACAGGCATGTTTGTCTATGAACCAGATTTAGGACATAGCAGGGGAGCATAGAGTGTGTTCCTGGGTAGTTAGTTCCTAAAAGGAAAAGCTCTGGAGTTAGAGCTGCCAGGATATTTCTGACCTACCTGTTAGGATTTTACCTTTGTTTGGAAGTTGAAACAGTGTTTATTAGTTAGCTTGTCCAGCTCCAGGGATTTTGGGAGGGCAGGGGAAGCCCATGACCAGGAGATGTCAGGATAAAGGCGCAAGAACTTCTGGAGTTTCAGGAACAATTCCAGATACCCTACATTGGGTTTACGAGTAGAATATTGCTCTTGGCCCAGCCTAGCAAGAAAGAAAGTAATCTAGTATCAGGTACCTCTGGGGAGATGGGAAGGTAGAGGATTGAGACTGGTTGACCCCCTACTTTCTTTTGCCCTGATTGCTGTAGGAACTGGGACAGGGTCATGGCTCTAGGTAGACAGATTTGGAGCAGTGGTAGGGAAACAGGACCAGGTAGAGTCAAAGGATGACTTTATTAGGCAATGAAACATTTCAACCACCATCATTTTTATGAATCACAGGTTCTCCACTGGATTATTTCTTCTTTGTGAGTCAACTTAATGCAAGGATTTCTTGGGTTTTGAAATGGGAGGAATGTGGAAACTTCTCATATATCTTTCTTTAGACGGAAATTCTAAACAAGTAGCTAAAAATGCCATGTTGTTGACTATAGCACATCAGGTCTGATTCTTGTAGGTTCTGGTTTATTCAAGACAGTGACCATCTTGTGAAGACACCCTCCCCAAAGCATACTGGAGGAGGGTTAGCTGGTGTTTCACGGCCATCAGATTGAATACCAAGAATTCAGAGTCACTAAAATGAAAATGGCCACTGTGTTTATTTATAAAAGTACTTTGTTGGTCTTCTAGGTTGAAGTTGATGACAGATGTGTTTTTAGAGAAAAGTACAAACTCTAGAGACACAAGCATCTGCTCTTTCTCAGTCTTGCCTCCTGGGTTTATACTGCATTTTTTACCCACACAAAAGGCTTTCTTTTTTTTCTATTGAATATCTGAAAATATGGGTGTAAATGACTAATATGGATCCTTGACAGTTTTACTGGAGCAAAACTGGTGTTTTCAAGCTTTGATTGCCCATATCTGGCTGGCTCTGTGGGTGGTGTTGATTATCCCTTTGTTGTTCCGAAGTCCATATGGCATTACAGTCCACTAAGTGAATTTGCCGACGTAAGTGATGATGTACAGTGTTTCCCAGGGACCATAGAGTTCATTTCTGTGACCCAAGTGTGCTGCTATCCTTTGGTTTGTTTATCATGGTTATAAGAATTACTTCATGGAGGTAGACCTCAAGAATGTGAAAGTCAAGGCATTCGAGTCAGTGGTTCTCAAAGTGTAATCCATGGACCCCTGGGAGTCCTCAAGACTGTTTCAGAGGGTTTATGAGTTTAAAACTATTTTTATCATAATACTAAAACACTTTTTGCCTTTTTTGCTATGTTCACATTTACGCTGACAGCGGGTAAAAGTGCTACAGCCTTAGCATGGATCAAGGCAGTGACACCAAAGTGGTCATTATATTGGTCACCATCAGGTACTCTTAGTTAAAAAAAAATTTTTATAAGCCATTTTTACTTAAAATTTTTTTGGATGAAACAAAAAATTGTTTTTATTAAGTTTTACTCTTGAATACACATCATTTTAACATGAGAAGTGTGAAAAAAATACTGCTGAATATTGAAATACAGTGGATATCTAAAGGAAAATCACTTATGTGTTTATTTGAGTTGGGAGCTGAGCCAGCATGTTTTTTCCAGGGAATTCCATTTTTACTTGAAAGAATGATGGGCAGACAAATTATTCAGACTAGGCATTTGGCAGACATTTTCTCAAAAATTAAAAAAAAGGAGTGTCACTTAAAAGAAAATAAATGGCAGTCTAGTGATAAAATCAGTGATAAAAATTTGAGCTTTCATGTGAAAATTAGAATTTTGGAAACCTTGTATTTGCCACTGCGAACTTGACATATTTCTAATATTTAAAGACTTTTATGAAGAGATGAAAGATGGTATTAATAAATGTAATTTCTTTTTGATATCTGATAATGAAAGGTACCAACATTTGGGAGATCTACCTAAATCAATATTTTCCAAATGACCAATACATAGTGATACAAAATCATGCATGGGGAAAATTTCCACTTAACCTATAAGATATGGTTTTGAATTTCACATTACAACCAACTTTTAAGATTGTTGAATTTTGGTATAGCATCAAAAAAGAGTATCCACAATGATATGAAATGGCTCTTAAAATTCGCCTCTATTTTCTGACTACAAATCTGTGTAAGGCTGGAGTTTCTTCATATACTGCACCCAAAACAACACATTACAATAAATTGAAAGAAGCGAGTAGGAAAATTCAATATCTTGTTAAGCTAGCCCTTAAAAGATTTGCAAAAACGCAGAATAGTGCTGCTTCCCTCACTAATTGTTTTGTGTTATTTTGAATGGTATAGATATTTTTCATAAAGATGTGTTATCTATGTTGATGCAATAGATTTTTGTTCTTTTAAAATGAACAAGTTTTAAAAATTTCTCAGTTTTGGGGTGTCTGGGTGGCTCATTTGGTTAAGCCTCCAACTTTGGCTTAGGTCATGATCTCATGGCTCATGAGTAAGAGCCCCCCCCTGCCCCCCTGCATCTGGCTCTTTGCTGACAACTCAGACCCTGGAGCCTGCTTTGAATTCTGTCTCTCTCTGCCCCTCTCCTACTCACGCGCGTGCGCGCGCTCTCTCTCTCCTCTCTGTCTCTCAAAAGTAAATAAACATTAGAAATTTCTCAGTTTGATTTCTTTTTTTTTTTTGAATTTTTATTTATTTACTTAGAGAGAGAGAGAGAGTGAGCACAAGCGCATGAGTGCACATAAGCAGGGGAGGGGCAAGACAGAAGGGGAGAGAGAATCCGAAATAGGGTCCTCACTGTCAGTGCAGAGCCCAATGCGGGGCTCAATCTCACAAACCATGAGATCATGACTTAAGCCGAAATCAAGAGTTGGACACAACTGACTGAGCCACCCAGGTGCCCTTCTTAGTTTTAATTTCTAATACAATAAATATTGGTAGATAGGCATAGACCATGTAAACAACAACTCTTTGATAGGATCCATAGTTTTTAAGACTGTAAAGGGATACTGAGATAAAAAAAAAAAACTGAAACAAAAACAAAAACAGAAAAGCAAAACTTTGAAAACCACTAGTTTGGGGCGCCTGGGTGGCGCAGTCGGTTAAGCGTCCGACTTCAGCCAGGTCACGATCTCACGGTCCGTGAGTTCGAGCCCCGCGTCGGGCTCTGGGCTGATGGCTCGGAGCCTGGAGCCTGTTTCCGATTCTGTGTCTCCCTCTCTCTCTGCCCCTCCCCCATTCATGCTCTGTCTCTCTCTGTCCCAAAAATAAATAAACGTTGAAAAAAAAAAAATTAAAAAAAAAAAAAAAAGAAAACCACTAGTTTAAGGTTGGCTTTCCACATAGAGCCCAGATTAGAATTCCATGTCTAATTTAAATATAAATCATGTTTTGCCCCTTTCCCAGTTTTCTTAGCATTACGATTGCCCTTTGATTCCTGTGCGTCTGTCCAGAAATGCCCATAAGATATCTTTGCTGGACTCCAATCTAGAGACTCCCAGATATGCACATTGTCCGCCTGAGAGGAGACACCACGCGTGGGCTCCATCTACCTGAAGGGGAAGAGAGGAGTCGATGTGTAGTTATGGACAAATTTCATTGTCTTTCACATCTAGCTAACTCCTTTTTATGGAAAGATGGACAGCCAGCTGGGGATATGGTGACTAGCCTGAATGATTCTGTCTGAGACCTTTCTAAACTAAAGAGAATTAGAATTTGGAACAGTGTTTATGAGTTCATCGTAAAGAATATCCTCAACATAATGAAATATTAAATGGGCAATAAAATGTTAATTATGAAAAAATCATGAAAATTGCTTGCTAGGATTTTGAGTGAAAAGGTAGATTACCCAATGGTATTGCAGTCTGTCAACAAAAACTGTAATTATTTATTAGAAAAATATATTATGATAGGCACTGGAGGCATAAATTAATAAAAAATAGTCCTTGAACTGTGGATATAAAATTACCCATGCATGTTGAGACAAAATTGAAGGTCATGAGTAAAAATGAAAAATATTAATGGAGAAGCTGCTTCAAACCTCTCACATTTAACAAAATAATGTTTTTTGATATTATTTTAATTTCAATATCAGGGAAATAAGGGGCTAGAGATTGAAATTCATACTATTTTGATCCCTGCCTCTTGAAAACACTGGACACAAGTGGAAGAGAGACACTGGGAAGGGTACTGATCCTTCTGGCTGCTCCCAGTCTGGTGTCCTTGCCTGATCCCCAAAGCTCCTGCCTTTTTAAATTCCATTTGCACAGCTACGTGACCTCACCTAGCCCAGGGCTATCAGGGCCTCACTTGTAGTCCCATGTGGTCTCATCTAAAGGGAGTTACAGAGGTAAACAGCCTTTCCCTTGGATGTTTGTTTTCTTCCATTACCACCTACTGAGGAATCTATAAGAGTTCTGTTTGTTTATAATATGTCACTTTTTACAGGCCACCTAGAGGCAGGTATTGAGGGGCAAGTTTGCTAGGCAAAAAACCAAACCAAAACCAAAACCGAAACAAAACAAAACCCCCTGCTCCCAAAAACTAGAGAAAGACTTGGTTGAAATATTCCTTAGCATATCCTACAAATACCTTCTTTTAAAGGCATGGAAACCACATATCCCACATAGTCTGCCTGGGGAATTTGTAGCCAGCTATGTTTTCAGAGGATGTGGGAGGTAGTTTTCATACTATGGTATTTATAAATATTCCAGAAATGCCACATATTGGTAGGGTGACCTGGTTTATGGAATTGGAAAAAGGCCATGTTGAAGTCAAGAATTCTTTTCTTCTATAGTAAAATGTGTAAAGGTTCTGAAAAAAAAAATCAAGATAATCCTGAAAAAAATTAACAGGAATCCTGAGATAACTTATATTGATAGTATCCCTCAAATGAAAAAAAAAAAATAAAGCAAAACATTGTTAAAATGGTTTTAGGAATCTATCAAAATGTAATGTTGAATTTGAAGAGTATATTATATAATGTAGTATTTATGGGAGGGGAAGGCTTTGAGGAGATGGAAATGCTTGCTCAATGAAAGAATATTGATTGCTCAATATAAGAACTTGTTTAACCAAAAATTGTCGCCAAGAAATTTGCCTGAAGAGCAAAGACCCTGTTGCTGTAGATACTTAGGACAGGTATATAGCAGTAAATTGTAGTTGACTAGCGTTTTCCGAATTGTGTTCCTCATTATATTGTACTGGAATATGTTCAGATGCCATGATAAAAGGGTTCTGTGGTCAAATAAGTTTGAGAAACACCATATCCTATAATGTCCCTGTTGGATATCCATATGCATTGAAGGATAAGAAAAGTCTTGCAATAAAGAAAGCTATTTAACTTTGTTTTGCACAACCTTACTCTTTCTTTATAGGAGTCATGTAATGGAAGCCCTAGTAACCTCTTATGAAACAGGATTCCACAAAGTACTAGTTTAGGAGATGCTATAGAAGATAATTTGATTATAAATTACCTTGACGTCTTTGAGGGAAAGATTTGTGCAATCCAGACAGTTCTTCTGGTGCTCTGAAAGAAGGCGGAGATAAACGTTGGCATATGTTGGTAAGGAATTGTCATTGTCTTTCACATCAACTCCATCATATGGAAAGATGGAAAGTCAGCTGGGGCTATGACAGTTTGCCTGAGGGATTCTGGGTGCTGAAAGTCACAGCCACCTATTTCATATTCCCATTAGGCCTTAGATGGATTGTGGCTATGGTGCCCATTAATGCTCTTTTTTCCAGAAAAAGCATTTAAAAAAAAATGGTTATAGAGTGACCTACTGTATCTGTGGGGTTGCCTCACGTCTTCATAGGGAACACCAGCCTTCTTGTGGCAATACAGCAAGGGAGCGTGCCAGCATGTGTTACTTTCTAGAGTGAGATGAAATGATTATCTCCATCAACCCCCCAAACACACCCCTCCTTAGGAAAACAAACATTTGCAAGTTTATTTTATAAAATCTGTGTAGAACTTATATAAATATATTGTGACAGCAGCTGTCATACTGCATATATCAAGAAAGTGCTTTGAAACTTTATGCAAATACATGGGCGATGTATATACTACTGTGCACCCCAAAGACTACCCCATGTGTTCCTAGTGCCAAGAAAAACACAAATGTTCTCCAACTAATTCAGAGGAAAAGCCACCACAGCCCTATACCTTTCACAGCCCTGTTCTCTTGGCCAGTGAAACATACTTTGAATGGAGGATCCTAAAGAAAGCAGGGTGGGGGTGAGGGTGCTGAAGGTTCATTTTTATCAGTAACTTTTATAGATCAAGTACAAGTACTGGGCACTTAAAGCATATTCACTCATAAAATTTTCACAGCAGCTTTGTGGGGAAAATGGTATTGTTTAGTAATAAAATAACCAAGACTCAGATTAAATAAATTGCCCAAGGCTACTCATTTATTCATTTATGGAGCTGGCTGGGCTTCAAAATTAATTTGACTTTAAACATTTCTAAGAGCTGACATTTAATGAGCACTTACTATGCACCAGGCACTGGCCTAAAAGCTTTTCCTCCATCATCTTATTCTACGCTTTACATGAACTCTGTGACACTGAGTACTGTTGTTTTACTAATTTAAAGATGAAGAAATTGAAATTTAGGGAAGTTAAGTAACTTCGGCACAAAGTAATGAAGGCTAGAACTGGAGTCAGAAGGAGCCCTTACAGGGGTTTGTTCCTTTGAATCATGTGGTTTCCCAGTTTTCCTTCTTGATTTAGAATCTGGAAACTTTCCTGGTTTGTACTGAGCTTAAGGCACAGAGCTGCTCATGTCTTCATGAACTAGGTTTTCATAAGCATTTTAAAAAAGCATTATCTGAAGTTTAGTATCATTTCCACATTCATGGGGATTGTTACTTCTACAGCTCTAATGTTAGATCATATTTGGAGTTTTGAGCGTATTTCAATGCAGATACCTTATGTATAAATGTTAGATGAAAGAAATGGCCTCTTTACAAAGATTTTCAGTCTTTTGCCTATAGCATTGGAATATGTGTGTAACTGAGAGTCCCCTCCTCCATTCCTGTGTACCCTTTGGAATTAGGAATGTTTGAGAATAGAGTCATTTAAAATTTTTGCTATGAACAATTCTGGTGCTAGCACTGCTCCTTACATTTCCAACTTTTGAGAACTCTTCTGCTTTTTTTTTTTTTAACATTTTATTTATTTTCGAGAGACAGAGTGTGAGTGGGGGAGGGGCTGCGAGAGAGGGAGACACAGAATCAGTCAGGCTCCAGGCTCTGAGCTGTCAGTGCTGGAACCCATGTGAGATCATGACCTGAGCTGAAGTCAGACGTTTAACTGACTGAGCCACCCAGGCGCCCCCTCTTCTGCTTTTTAAAGTAAAACCCAGGATCCAGAAACCCATGGGGGAGGAGAAGGAAAAAAAAAAAAGAGGTTAGAGTGGGAGAGAGAGCCAAAGCATAAGAGACTCTTGGAAGCTGAGTGCAAACTGAGGGTTGATGGGGAGTGGGAGGGAGGGGAGAGTGGGTGATGGGCATTGAGGAGGGCATCTTTTGGGATGAGCACTGGGTGTTGTATGGAAACCAATTTGACAATAAATTTCATATATTAAAAAAAAATAAAGAATAAATTCTCTATTTAAATGCAATAAATAAATAAATAAATAAATAAATAAATAAATAAACAAACATTAAAAAAAGTTAAAAAAAAAAAGTAAAATCCATTAGACCCATTGAAAACTGTGGATTTTGAATCCTTACCTTCTTGTGGTTGCTCAAGTTCCCCCACCATTGGCATATCTTATGATTGTTGTGATAAAATGTTGCAATAAATGTTGAAGGCAACCATTTTCCAGGCAGAATTGATCCTAGAGAATTGCCACTTGTGATTTCAAAGTTAGAGTCTGCTTGGGAGGGTTTGCCAAAAAGCAAACAAGAATCGAGCCTAGAGGCCATCTGAGACTAGACGGTTTAAAAGGCTCAGTAGATCATCCTCACCAGTGGGAACACTGGATTTCTTGGTGAGAAAAGGGCTGGATATTTCATCTTCTGTAAGTAGGCTTTCACTTAATCTGCCTGTTTTCAAGACATTGCCATCATCTTCCAGTTGGCCTGGTATAATAAAATGCTTGATATTTCTGAACCATTGCCTCCCCGAGTCCTAGTCCTTCCCCCCCCCCCCCCGCCCCCCACATATTTTCCTCTTCAACACTGGTCTTTAACTTTTTTTTTTTTTTTTTTTTTGAGACAGAGAGACAGAGCATGAACGGGGGGAGGGTCAGAGAGAGGGAGACACAGAATCTGAAACAGGCTGCAGGCTCTGAGCTGTAAGCACAGAGCCCGACATAGGGCTTGAACTCACGGACCATGAGATCATGACCTGAGCTGAAGTTGGCCACCTAACCAACTGAGCCACCCAGGCGCCCCTCAACACTGGTCTTTATTTTTTTTTTTTTAATTTATTTTTTTTTTCAACGTTTATTTATTTTTGGGACAGAGAGAGACAGAGCATGAACGGGGGAGGGGCAGAGAGAGAGGGAGACACAGCATTGGAAACAGGCTCCAGGCTCTGAGCCATCAGCCCAGAGCCCGACGCGGGGCTCGAACTCACGGACCGCGAGATCGTGACCTGGCTGAAGTCGGACGCTCAACCGACTGCGCCACCCAGGCGCCCCAACACTGGTCTTTAGAGAGAGCCCCTGGGCATGTTCTGAGGGGCTTGTGTCTGGTCCACTCACCACTAAAGTCCTGGTGGCTATTTTAAGTGGATTGGCTTTCCTTTGATTTCCAATCAAAGGTGGCCTTCCACTCTTCTTCCTTTAGTTTCATAGGAACTATGGAGACTATCCTTGGTTTTCACTGAAGCATTTAGGGAACTTCTGACAAGCACTTGAACTGCTGTCCTAGCTATGGCCTAAAAAACCCAGTCCTGAACCCAGTCCTTTCTGTAGGATAGAGCTTTTTTCCATTCCTCTCTATAAGGTTAAGGATTTGACCTGTCCAGGCCTGGTTCTCCATCCGTCTTGAAAAAAATGTCTGTGGTTGCTGAGGTATTGTCACAGTTACAGAGCTATACATGGCCAGGCAAGCTTTCCATCCAGATGCTACCTCACACAGGTATCTTCCCTTTTCTGGCCTCTTTGTAGCATGTTCTGGCCAAGATTACAAGATAATGCTTCTGAACCTGGCCTGATGTTATTCCTCAAGATTGATTTAATATAATTCATTCTTTCTGTAAAAGGCCACTTTTTCTTTCGACCTGACCAACATATGAATCCATTTGTCAGAGAATATACCCCTGCCTTGTCTATTAGGTGCTGTTTCATATTGTCCAATGTTGGACACTGATTGCCAGTCTTCTCAGCAAGTCAGAGTTCATGATACAGGAAATCTCATTTTCCTGGACTGGATAAAAGTCCATCTTCTACCATGGTCTGTCTGCCATTGTTTCCTCTTTTTAGCACTGCCACCATGTCATAGGCACTTTGCTTTTCAGCCTAGCATGGCTACTATTTCCACTCGCTTTGATTGCACATCGCTGCTAATACCCTGGAGACCTGTGATGATAAAGTGTGGAGGGGAAGTGGGAAGGACCAGGAACACTTTCTTTTCTGTGTGGTTTACTCAATTATAGGAATCCAAGATCAGTGGGGTCTGTATTTGAATGTCAGAGGTTTCAAGGACACAGATTTTTAGGCTTTATTTCCAGTATCTTTCTCCCCTAGGACCAACACAGCCATCCATGACACTGGACTTGGGATGACTGAGTGACAGATGCCAAGTTGTATTTGCAATAACGCCTTGCTTCTATGATTAGGTTTTGGAACCAATGATTCTGTTGTGTTAATCTCTTTCTCCCTTAGGATGGATTTTTTTTTTTCCCCTCACCAGAGGCTAAGTAGATGAACCTCTCCCTTTCACTGGGCTTGCCCAGACATGTCAGAATGCTAGCTTTGGCTCAAACTGGGACCCTCCTCCCACCCCTTCCACAGCTGTTTCCAACAGCCTGTATACTTCTTTTCCTTTGATAATTTTTGGC
This sequence comes from Lynx rufus, assembly GCF_022079265.1. Taxonomy (NCBI): domain Eukaryota; kingdom Metazoa; phylum Chordata; class Mammalia; order Carnivora; family Felidae; genus Lynx; species Lynx rufus. Next base: position 125,526,322 of record NW_025814856.1, read on the forward strand.
CTAGATTATGATCATCACAAGAGCTTGCCAAGATTGGGTTGTAGCCTGTTTGTCTCAGAACACAAACTTTGAATTGGTTGAGAAGACCAATCCCCAGGGGCACCCCTAGTTTGAATGAATAGTGCCAGAAATCTCTGGTCTCCCTGGACAGTGCCCCTTAATGGAGGTCAGGGTGTTTATAGGACTCCTTCATATTTTACTTAACCATTTTAGATTTTGTTAGAATTTCAGGAAATTGTCACTTGATACAAAATAGAGACCTGTAAAAGGTAATGTATATTGAATGAAGATTTTGAAATTTTTTATTTAAAGACCACTAAATGTAACACACAGAAACTCAAATGTTTGCTGAATGGGCAAACGAAAGCCAAAATGCTATGACTAGCCCACTGCTATTCAGAAATGAAAATGAAGTGTAAGTGTAATCTTATTTTTTAGCAGGGTGTTCAAGCGTACCATATTTAGGAAATATCCCAAAGACTTGTTAAGTATAATTTTGTCAATACAGTGAGGTGATCCAGATAGACCTTAATTAGGACTAATTCATTTCAAGACAACAGATAATTTTGTTCCTCAGGAAACCTTACTGGAGCACACACATATTGGATTGACTTTCAGCTCTAGCTCATGACCCTCCAAGTAGGTGTTTAAGTGAAAACCAAACACTTGTGATGTTACTGTGGCTTTGCTGTGGAGCTAGGAAGACTGAGGCACTTGTGGAAGATAAAACTCTCAGCCTAGTTTGGGGCAAATGATAAATGCAAACGAAACATTGGAAATAAAATAAAACAATATATTAGACAGGTGGTGCACATATACTGTTTTTGGTAGCCAAACTTAAAAGTCAGCTGAAAGGTTTCAGAGAAACAGTTCCTCAGTGACACTTGGCTTTCTGTCTTGGGGGGTCAGTATTTGTAGAGACTTGCCCCTGTCGAGCCCTCATGGGGCCTCTTCCTCCACGCATCTCCAGTTTTGCTGTGGTGTGGACAACCTGAGGAATATGAAAAATGCCCTTTCTCCTCCACGGTGGGGTTATTTCCTTCCTTTCAGGAATGGTTCATAACTCATGGGAGGTGTGAGTTCTGAATGATTGTTCTTTTCATCTTCCTGGAAGCAGGCCAGACTGAAGCTAAAGCGTTTGATGTGTCAGCAGTAGGCTTGTAACGGCTTTGACTACTTACACGAGGATGAAAGATTGAACTTTGATTAAAAAAAAAAAAAAAAAAAAGGCAAGAAAAGGAAAAGGGCTCATTTTCTTTCTTTTCCTTTTTTTTTTTTCTTTTTGGGTGGTAGCTGAGAAGCATCCTACTGGGGTGGTCTGGGAGGTCCCTTGGAATCTGCAATAGTAGGAGGGTGTTCTCTTGTGGATTTATTTGCTTATTTTATCGATTGTTTGAGAGAGGGAGGACACCCTTGCTCACCAGCATCGCAGGACCAGATTCTCAGACCTTATCAGTAAGCCCCTACTGCTCTGCTCTGTGAGCCCTGGGAAGGGTTTTCACATTCCTCAGGGAAGATCACTTATGTTTCCAGCCATCCCTCAGTGCCTGCTTGTAGACACCAAACATACTATTGCTGGCCAACCTCTTCCGATTCACAGGGCCTTCCCCATCCCTTGCTTCCCAGGGCATTTCTTTAGAGGTTTCATCTGAGCGTGGTCCCATAGGGTGGTCTTATTTTCCTGCTTTTAAAATAGACAAAGAATACAGTAAAATGTTTGTGGAAACCCGGAACCAGTTGGAATTCGCCCCAAACGGTGTTCCAGTCTTATCAGCAATGTGTGTGTCAGCCTCTGTGTGAAGTGGGGTGTGGGGAGGAGGAAGGATTTCAAAATTTTCTTTTCCAAAGCAAGCACATGAAAACACAAAAACAAGAACAACAATCCGCCATTCAGCTGAGTGACAAGACAGAGTTAAGAACGAGGATTCAACGAGGAATATAGGCAAATTTTACCATTAAATGTGAGACCTAAGCAAACACAATATGGAAACTTCCTTTTAAGATGGTGTTAGAGGGGCACCTGGGTGGCTCAGTCGGTTAAGCGTCTGACTTCGGCTTAGGTCATGATCTCGCGGTTCGTGAGTTCAAGCCCCGCGTCGGGCTCTGTGCTGACAGCTCGGAGCCTGGAGCCTGTTTCCGATTCTGTGTCTCCCTCTCTCTCTCTGACCCTCCCCTGTTCATGCTCTGTCTCCCTCTGTCTCAAAAATAAACAAACGTTTAAAAAAAAATTAAAAAAAATTAAATGAAGTTAGAGAAACAGTAGTAAATGTATTCATATCACCTGGTTGTTTAAGAATCTAATATTTATTTTACACCATTGCAAACTCTGGCTCTGCCTCTGTGTGCACTTAAGCCCAGCGCTGTCTCCACAACCCAGTTGGACCTGCTGGTTTCTGCATCTGCTGGAAGCTGGCCTGATAATGCTGCCAGCAGGCTAAGGCCTCACTGTAGGGCCGTGCAAACCCGTGAGGATGCCAGTACAGGCATTCTTCTGTAAGCGTCTTTGAATATGATGAGCAGTCAAACTCTCTGGGAGTCATCTGTCTGGCCACCAGAGGACATGAAGTCCCTACGGGGCTCACCAGTATAGGCCAGAGGGTGAACAGCCAACATACTGCGTGGTGGGAGCTTGAGCTTGGGGGATGAGTGCTCACCAGCATGGCCAGCGTGCTGACCCTGAAGGGGCCTATTGGCCAACAGGAAAGCTTTCCTACATTATTAACACCTAAAACGTTGCTCCTGAAGATGTCCATTGACATTTATGAGTCGCCTATAACAATAAAGAGAGAGTGCGTAGGATGTGAAATTCAGATTGTCCGAGTTGCATATCACCTTCTGAAAGGTACAATGAAATGACTAGGGAAGAGCTTAGGAAGAACAAACAGTAATTGGGTGTGAACTTGCTCAGTTCAGCAACCATATGACCAGGATTTGTGTGGGGTTTTTTGTTGTTGCTGTTGTTGTTTTTTAATGTTAATTTATTTTAGAGACAGAGGCAGACAGGCAGAATGTGAGCAGGAGAGGGGCAGAGAGAGAGGGAGACATAGAATCCAAAGCAGGCTCCAGGCTCTGAGCTGTCAGCACAGAGCCCAAAGTGGGATTTAAACCCATGAACAGTGAGATCATGATCTGAGCTGAAGTCAGACGCCTAACCGATGGAGCCACCCAGGAGCCCTGACCAGGATTTAAATTGAGATTCTTAACTATCTTTTTCTTTCTGATAAAAAAAAAAAGGAGGGGGGGGGATTTAGCTTCTTCAAGGAGGGAAAGGCTGATAGAATGGGTGATTTTAGTGTTTCGTAGTCACATTAGGCCTGAAATATTACATCTGGGATGGCACAGTGAAATTAAATGTCATTTGTTTAACAATATATGTGGTAGGCAGAATAATGGATCCCCTGACCCCCAAGACATCCAAATTCTAATCCCCAAAACCTATGACTATGACCTTATATGGCAAAAGAGACTTTGCAGATGTGGTTAAATTAAGGATTTTGACAGGAGATTATCCTGGATTATCTGGATGGACCCTCTTAAAAGAGTCCTTTTGAACAGAGGCATAAGGGTCAGAGTCATACAGATTTTGAGAATGTTTTGTTGATGCCTTTGACGATGAAGAAAGGAGGCCAATAGCCAAGGAAGGCTGGCAGCCTCTGAAAGCTGGAAAAGACAAGAAAACAGATTCTTCCCTAGAGTCTCCAGAAAGAACCCAGCCCTGCTGACACTTTGATTTTAGCCCAGGGAGACTGACTTCAGATTTCTGATTTCCAGAGCTGTACGATAGCAAATGTGTGTGGTTTTAAGCCACTGAGTTTATGTGGTAATTTATTATAGCAGCAATAGGAAACCAGAGCAATAATATAAACAACAATACAATTGGACTTGGAGACGTTAATTGATGGAAAAAATAAAAGGAATTTGTTTTAGGCTGGATTCTCAAGACAGAGCATCAGGTCATGGTTCTTTGAATAGGTATGAAAGATAAAAGGGTTTTATTTTTGTTAGTCCAGGGGGGACACTTTTCAAGGGTGACTGCTCAAGATTTTTATGGGTCAGAATAGGTACTTTGGTCAAGCTTTTGCTGACGTGTTCTGGACTCTGTGTGTATAGAATCAAAGTTAAATTGTACTTTATCACTTGGAAACATAAGCCCATGTGTAGCACAATGTTCAGATTCTTGGGGTAGACAGTTTCCAGAGTCCTCACAGATTACGATGATAAAGCCTGCATTGGTCTCAGCACAGAACCACTTGGTGAATTCAGCCCCATCAACCTCAACCACAACTGCATCTTCCCTTCTCCTCCTGCTGCCCTCTTCCTTCACAAGCCTGAGTAAAAGTGGCCCCCAGCCCCTAGCGAGGTGAAGTAGGCTCATGTCCCAGAGACAACTCCCCCACCTGAGAAATGTGCTCTATCACTCAGAACACACGTCTGGAGCACAGTTATAAGCTGGGATATGTGCTAGCTGCTGGAGGAACTCACAAGGTTAATAAGCCTTAAATGCTGCTTGTTAGAAGCTCATATGAGTGACACATTTTGCAAAATGCAGTGCCTTGGATAGCAGCATTTAATTCATCTGGGAAAGTTATTAAAAATGCAGGTTCCTGGGCTGTGGCTTGAGAAAGCATTGGTTTATTAGTACAGTGGTTTTTAACTGGGAATGATTTTGTCCTCCAGAGACATTAGGCAATGTCTGAAGATATTTCTGTTTGGTACAACCAGGGGACAAAGGGTGATACTGGCATCTAGTGGATAGAGGCCAGGGATGCTGTTAAACATTTTACAATGCACAGGATGGCTCCCTAAAACAGAGACTTCTCTGACCCCAAATGTTAATAATGCCAAATTTGAAAAACTCTGGTCTAGTGAGTAACTCTCTCTCTCTCTCTCACACACACACACACACAAGTTATTATACCGTAGTGGTATATACATATATGTCAATATAGCATGTGTATATGTATATACATGTGTCCTTGTGTATGTACCATATCTATAAATACATTTCTCTAAGTAGGCTCATCACTCATTACAATTTGGGGTGTTCTCTCTTCCATTGTCCACTCTACTCCTGCTCTCTCAGCTGGACAGCTTACCTACTGCCCATCTTTGCTTTGATTTTTTTCTGTTCTACACTGGCCAAGAACAGGGGAAGCTAAATACCAAGACCCATGGAAGTAACTGGCATGCTCTGAAAGCCATTTATTTACCAAAATAAATTTGCAGGCCAAAAAGAAGCATGGATAAGGACATCCTTTTCCTCTTGTGAAGTTTTTGGACCCAATTTGCAATTCAGAGTGGGTACTCTATTCACAAATCAGCTTTGTACCATTCATTGACTGTTATGATATAAGAATTGTGGGTCACACATAATCTCTTTGCACTCAAGGTATATTTCTCCCCTATACTAGCCCCTCTCGGTCTTCTCTCCCCTGTTCTCACCTTCATCTAGAATCAATGGAGAACTCCATTCTCTTCAAACAATTGAACGTTGGGGGAAAAAAATCCTTCTAGAATGTGGTTGAGTATAATTGATTCTAACCAGTTCTAACTGGTTAGAAATGTACTACTCTGCTTCCCGCCTCCTGTTGGGGAGCCAAGTCTGCATGCTGTTCAAGGGATGAGTGCTATGTCATACGTTACAGTATGGTTTCCAGCCCTCAGTTCTCAATGGTCCTCAGGGGTGGGGGAAGAATCCTGCATGCATATGGCTGTGGTTTTATCATCTTGCATTCATTACTATATTCAGGAAGATAGATTTTATTATGCAGCAAGACTGCTAGTCTAGGGTAAACTTTCACACCAAGCAATTGTGTTCTTGACTAAATCAGCTAAGACAAAAATAAGGGGGTAGAAAATAGACTCGGGACAAGTTTCATGTCTTTCTTTTAAAAACAGCCACTTTTGGAGAAGCACTTGGATATGACCAAATGACCACCTGTAAAGAACAAATGACCACCTGTAAAGAACAAACTAAAGAAAAATGGTGGAAATCGTAACTCACCAGTACTGTGGAAGTTCCCAGAGTTCCTTTCCTTGTTGACCAGATGAGAATAGTGATTAGTCCCTGTGTATTTTAACCATATAGAAATTTTCAAACATTTAACAAAACACATGGGGTCCTAGAAATCCTGCCAGCTTAGAAGGTGAAGTTGAGTGTTGCTTTTTGATATATCAGCACCAACAAACATTTAGTTAGTACCTAAAATGTGTAAAACCCAAGGAGATACAAGGTAAGTAGACGCAGACAGCCCTGAAACTATACCAGCTTATCAGCATCCTGTAGTTCACAGTGATTTGAGAAATTCATTTAGATTCTTAGGGCCCATCATGTGTGTTGGCTCTTCCTTTCATTTAAGAAATTTTTACTGAGTTATTTCCTTGAGCCCGTCATGTTCCTGAAGGATATTAGGCTCAAAGGTCCTTGCTGTCACCAAAGTCTAGCTTGAAGGCAAAACCAGTGTCATCTTGCCAGATTAAACTTCTATGTATGTGTCAAGAATACAGGAATATACATGAGAAAGGGAAAGATATGGAAAGATAGAGGGGGTCACTGGGAAATTAAGGGGTGTGGAAGGTTTCACAGGGGAGAAGAGGCCCCAAATTGACCTTGAATGAAGCAGGATTTTTGTAGGGGTCAATGATGGGGGAAGAGAAGGAAAGAGGTACATATGAAGAAGATGGAAGGCCTCAGACGTGCCTGGGGACAATAAAAAATATATAATGGACTCTCCTCTCCAGGTTGATATTGTGAGGAAAGGAGATGGGAGAGAAGGTTATGGGGTATCTTGACCAACTAGACTAACTGTGGTAATAAAGATCTAATGCATCTGAGTATTTTATTTTATTTTTTTAAAGTTTGTTTATTTTGAGAGAGAGAGAAAGAAAGAGAGAGCATGTGTGCGAGCAGGGGATGGGGAGAAAGAATCCCAAGCAGGCTTTGCGCTGTCAGCACAGAGCCCGACACGGGTCTTGATCCCATGAACTGTGAGATCATAACCTGAGCCAAAACCAAGAGTTGGACACTTAACTGACTGAACCACCCAGGCACCCCACATCTGAGTATTTTAATGCAATTAAATTTATTTCTTGCTCATTTAATAGTTCATTGTGAGTGTTTAGTGGATAGACTTCCACATGGTGACCCAGGGAAGCAAGCTCTTTCCATTCTGTGCAGAGTTATTGATATCCCCTCAATTCAGGTGGTTATCCATGTAGCAGAGATAGAAAGTGAGAGTGTGGAGCACTGAGTGTGAGAGACCTTTATGGGTCAGGCCTAGAAGCGTGTTATTTATTTCCATCCACCTCCTGTTGCTCAGAACGTAGTCAGTCGTAAGGCCTAACTGCAAGGGAGTCTGAGAAATGTAGTGTTGGTCTATGTCAGGAGAAAAAGAAGCAGGTTTTAGTGAGGCTATAGTTGCTTCTACAATTGACTTTTAGCCTGAACTTTATCCCAAATGCAATGGCAACTCATCCTCCACGTTAGCATGGGGACATGCGCAATGGTAACATAGGCTCCATAAGGTGAGTGATTTTTGTATGTTATATTCACCGCTGTATCCTCAGCGTATCTAGGCCTTAAACAACTATTTGATCAAATAATGAAATGATGGATGGATGTTGGAAATGAATCCTGGCCATATGGAACTTTCCAGGTGGGTTCGTGGAAGAGAGCTGAGGCAGGGAGTCCGGTTAAAAAGAGTGTGCTAATCTGACAGAGCCGGAGTTAGTGCAGTTACAGTAGGAATTAGTACATTTTTAGAAACAGAAATGTTCACTTCTGCTATTTTAACGTTCTTAGTTTACAGCATAGCCACATCTCATAGTTTAACCAGATTCCCTGCTGAGTTGAAATCACAGAAGCAGGTTGTGAGCCGAAATAGCCTGGCACTTTCTTTGGAGGTATTAATTGGAACGCAGCCTTGGGACTTGGGCTGTGCCACGATCCTGCAACCCAAACAAAATAAAACTTGACTAAACCAGCAAACCCAGAATGCAGTTCAAGTTACTTTAAGGGGCTCTTGGGAAACACAAACTGCATTTGTATTATATATGCAAAATCCGCTCTTTGACCTTATTGTAAGAAAAATTACTGGAGCCCACCTAATCTTCTGCCAGCTTTCCGAAGTGCTGGACAAGTTAACTCCTATGCAATTATGTAATATTTCGTAAAAATTTTGACTTTCAAATATGCTTGAAAAATAGATGCTGATCCAACAAGAACAGAGACTATCAATGAAAAGAATATGTGCTCTGTGCACCTAAGAGAAGCCAACACACAGGCAGCCTCATGTGGCCCGAGGCTTCATGATTTTAGGAAGTTGCTTGCAGATGAAATTTTTTGAAATTAAAAGTTAAGGGAAGCATTCTGTCCTCCCTCTAGATTTAACTTTTGTGGTTTATGTATAAGCTGGGGCAGACCTCGGTGTCTGACCTAGACTCAGGTTATGTGCTTCTGAAGTCTGGTGAAAGGCCAGACTTTAGGATTATGCAGAGCTGAGTGAGGGAACCTCACAGAAAACAGCCAGGGATTCTTAGGAGATTTTCAGTGATTCTTGCTGATCTGGAAATAATGTAAAAACAACAGAAGAGCTTTTTGTGGTATTTTTGTATGTTCTCTCTTGGTTTGGGGAAGAATCTGACATTCAAGTGGCTTAAAAATAATAAATATTTAAAAAGACATAACATGTCCTACCCTTTTCATCCACCCCTACCAAAAAATAAACTGTAATAATAAAAATGGCAAGAGCAGGAAGGGAAAGCAGAAACAATGGATGGCAGCAGTATGCTAGGATGGGCATGAATTTGATCCAGACGTCTAACGTCTGGTGTTATTGCATAAAGTGGTGGAGAAGGTGTGAGGAAATGCCGCAGGGAATCTTTCCCTTCTTTACAGTGTGAGTTCCTCATTTCCTGAGGCCCCTTGAGATATAAATTACCGGTTTCAGACAGCGGGTACCTGAGGGTCTACTCCTTTGCTTTCTAGCTCAAATCCCAGAGAAGCCAATCCATTGAAATTCCATTTGTCTAGTGATCTATTTACCAAATCTTCTGATTTTCTGAAAAAAAAAATAAATTATTCATAAATTTAGTAGCAATTCATTTTGCACAGGATAGTTTTCACATGAACCTTACAAAGGTGTTGGGTGTAAATTGACTAGAAAGCACTATTTTTTTTTTTCCCTGCCCAGCTTTCTGAAGATTCAATTACAAGTTGCTGAGGCTGGGAAAACAGACACCACGGCAGAGGCATCGAGGAGGGGGAGTAGGCGTGTTGCATCTTCAAGTTGTAAAGAGGGGAGAGATACTGATGGCTAGAGAAAGGGGGGCATGCTGGGATAAAGAAGGAAGGAATGGATGTCAGAAAGGAAGACAGGAAAGGTGGAGAATGAGGGGCAGGGAAAAATTTGAAAGCTCTAGAACTTCTCCCATAGGCTGCTAAGCCTCTGCCATTCCTTCCAATATCAATCATCTTTTGCCTTCTACTTGTGATAGAAAAGTTTGGTTAGCTGAGTGAATTCAGTGAAATGGTTCTTCTGAATATTGGCAGCATATCCATTTTCAGCGGATTGGCTGCTTCATGAAATCTAAACCTCCGAGAGCCATCCTAATAATACCTTTAAGCAGTTACAGAAAAGGAAGTATTCCTGGAGGAAGATGTCTGCAGAACTTACAGAAAGATGAGGGTCCAAAAGAGGAGGAAAAGCCTCAGTAACGCCCAGAGGACTCCTTTGCTTGCTTGGGTGTCGGAAAGGGAAGCCAACTTTTCCTGGTTTGCCTAAGACTCTCCCAGTTTTAGTACTGGAAGCCTCCAATCTCAAGCCAATGAAGATAGTTGACTAGTCTTGAGAAGGAAAAAGGTAAAGAAAGGTGGTGGGTGGGTGGGGAGAGGTAATTCTGTAATAATCTCTTCAGGGACAGTCTTTTCGAGGGTACAGTTCATGTGGCCTCCAGGGAAGATAAAAGGAAAAAGGATAGTTGGGAGAAACTACACAGATCTAAGCCGTCACCCCAAGGACCCGATACCAGGGAAGACCCTAGGTTTGTTTCAGGTATCTTGATTATACAGTATAAATGCACTTACTTTTCTAAATGTGCTTTTTTCTCTCTCTCTTTTCTTTAGGGAGGCAGGACACAGTGCGTGAGAGAAGTCTGTCCCATTCTCTCCTGTCCTCAACACCTTAGCCACATTCCCCCAGGACAGTGCTGCCCTAAATGTTTGGGTGAGTGACTGTTTTCAGATAAAAGAACAATGTAATTTATTCTTGGGAGTTTCTGCTGAGAGTCTTCATTCACATTGTTATGTTGGGGTTCTCAGGTTGTCCTGTTTCATGGCTTATTAGAAATAACTGCTTTTTCTGGTGATAGGAATGTAAGGTGTGCCCGGTGTTTATCTCTTGTCTGAGGTCTCTACAGGTGTTTCTTTTCTCTTGTGCTTCCTCGAATCTCTAAACCTGGTTCACCAGACAACTTGGGATGATAACCCCTGATGGCGAGAGCAGTATTGAAGAAACTGTCTTTCATTGGGCATATGACAATTGGTAGAAATGATTAGTATTTTAAAGGCATATGAAATTAACACATGGAAAAATATAGACTAGTGTTACTTTTAGAGGCAAAAGTATGCAGGAGGATGACACCAAAAGCAAGAGGTTTGGAAGGGAGCAATGAAAAGTAGCGAACAGGAAAGGAGAATGAGCTATTTTTTATTGAGCATTTACTATTTCCTAGGTACTATGAAAATCACTTTACATGCTTTTTCTCATTGAATTTTCTCAAGAAGCTGTGCCGTATAGGTGCTAAGTATATCATTCTGATATGTAATATACATGCTGTGGTTAGTATTATTGCAGGAGAAGGGAGTAGATTCCTAGAAGGTGGCACAGCTGGTGAGTTACAGAGTTGATACCTGAATATGAGTTCCTGTGATTCCTAAGCCCAGGCTGTAACCTGCTGCTGCCCAGCCTCCGTGGTGATGTGGAGAGAGGCATATACATTGCCAGTTGAAAGAGACAGCCTGTGATGGAGAGTCTCTAGGGCAAGAGATCCTTTAGGTCTTGTTTATAATCCGAATGTCAGCTTCTTACACATGATCTTCAAACTCTTGAGTTAGTTGAGGTCAGACTAAGATTCAAAGAAAAGTAGCCTGACCCAGTGTGTGAATACAATAGAGCATCTCCCACTAAAATCCTCCAGCAACCCCACTAGAATCTTGAGGGATCTTTGAGGAGGCTAATACATTTCCGAGTCACCCCTGGCTTGGTCTCCTTCTGCTGTTTTTCTCTTAATTCTCCTTCTCCTCCTCCTTCTTCTCCTCCTCCTTCTCTCTCTCCTTTCTTCCTCTTCCACCTCCACTTCATCTTCCTCTCCTCCTCCTCCTCTTCCACCTCCTTCAACGCCATTTTGTACTTGCAGGTACATTCCCCTCCAGTCTTTTCACATTCTGTGGTGCTACTGAATCAAGACTTGTGTAGTAGATTTTACTGAAGGTTTGTGGTCAGTGAGGGTGATTACCTTTTAGTGGAGCACAGTGAACAACATGAAATGGATCCTTAATGGATCCTCCCTTTGTTCTTAAGAGGTCTCAGCTATTATGCCTTTAGGAAAATGTCACTGTGTATCTGGGCTCCAGCGTCCTATCAGTTACTGTCCACACCCTTTTTTCTGAATCTTCTCTCCTTTCTTTCATAGCTTGCTTTTCTCAATTCCAGAATCTCCTGTTGATTGATATTTTTCATTCCCAGCTTATCACAGCCATAGTCTAAAGTCTGTCTTTCTACAACCAACTTGTTGAATAAAGGTATCTTGTTAAACTAAGGCAGTTTTCTTTTCTTTACAGGATTCACCTGTCAACCCTTCATCTAATGTTTGCCCTCTTGCTGCATGTACACACACACACACACACACACACACACACACACACACACACATGCATGTAATACTTTTTAAGTAACTATGAAGTAATTAAAAGAACAAAAGAAAATTGTTTATACATGCCTGATTAAAGACATTTCCACTGATACGTGTGCTTCCTGGGTTGCCAATGTGTGCTTGTACTCCTGGAATAGAGTTAGCCAGTTCACTGTTGTTGAAATCGTCATGCTTTTGGTCATGGTGGACACAGCATTCCGTCTGAGCAGGAAAGTCATTACAGAAGAGGTGGCATTTGGGGCCTGACATTGAAGATAAGTAGACTTGATTAATGCTTTGAAGCCCATACTATGGATGTGCTGAGTCAACTCAGAAGCTTCTCATATTAGGAATGGCTGTTGTATTGAATGCAGACTTTTCTGTCCATTTGTAGTCATAAGACAGACTACAAAAGGAACAGTAAGTCTTAGGAAACTTAAAAATCTTAATTCTCCCAAATGAGACCGTTTTTGGTTAGGCTAAACCCCAGTGGAATAATGTAGAAATGGCTTAAATTAGGCTGAATGTGGACTCTCTGAACCACTCTTTTGAATGTTTCATCTTAATTTGGGGCCATGATGACTTTGGAACTACGGTAAGATTTTGTGTTCTTCGGGGGTAAAAAGAAATATACCCACACAACAAAAGACAGAAAGGAAAAAAAAAAAGGAAACACTAGGATACTTTCTAGATCCTGAAATCTTAGACTAATCAGACTTTTGGCTGGTTGGACACCAATTTGCTATGACATATTCCTTTGACAGGATTCATTTACATGACATACCTTAGCCTTTTGCATTGCAACATTCTCTAGCTCTCTTTTTTCATTTTCAATGAAGAGACTCATCAGACGTTTGTGTATACTGAGCACCCAATGCACCTCTTAGAATGACACAGCCTAGGATCATATTTGAATCCTACCACCGCTAATAACGATAACACTCATCATGTGCCACTTATTGGGGTTGTTTAGGGAATTCCAGGCTCTATGATAAAGACTTTACATCAATATTTTTAGGTAAAAATTATCTTTGAGTGATAAGGTAAGTAGTTGGTCATATTTTTTTCAGGGGGATATTATTGAAGAGTCTTTTTATTTGGTGACCTACTAGTGCATCAGTTCTCCAATCTATCCATCCATTTGTTCACCTACTCATTCATCCATCTATGCCACAATATTGGGTACTATAAATGTAGTAAAAGCTCCAAGCTATGGGAACACAGGAAGGGGCAGTTCATTCTAAGAGGTGAAAGGTCCTCTGAGGAATAATGTGGAGCTCAACCATAAAATGTATTTTCATTGGTAGGGAAAGAAGCTAGACTATATTTATGTATCTATATCCTGCCTCTTGCCTAAAAGGAATTAAGGTCACTTATAAAGTACATGAAGCACATGTAGATGAAAGATAAGAAAAAGGCAAACCAGGTTATCCCAATTTTTAAACATCGCTTAATTGAAATAATTGAGTAGATGGCCTGCACACAGCTTTCTGATGCCTCAGGGCCTAAAGGAAAATCTAGAGAAAGGCAGAATTTTGTATTTTGCAGGCAGTCCTCTAATTTAGTCTGCAAGCTTCCACAAGCTTCAAGAAACTCAGGACCTGGGGGTGCACATAAGAATGCCTGTCTTAGTTGGATTATTAATACTTGCTAGGAGCAAATACAGTCATTTAGTTAGATTTTGTCTAACCACGAAAGTGTTTTTGGTTGCCTACTTTCATATTAGCATTTTATGTATTTATTTATTTATTTGTTTGTTTGTTTATTTATTTATTTTTATTTTTTTTTCATATTAGCATTTTAGGCAGAGAGGGTGGTATGTTACTGCAAGGAGGCATTATTGTTACCATTTTACAAGTGAACTAAGTGAGGCCTGGAGAACTACTCAAGGTCACTAGGGAGTCCATATGTGGGACCCAGACTATAACTCACTGTCATCTTTTGAGGCAAGTTTACTTCTGGTAGTAAGAACCAAGCTAGTAATTTAATTCTGCATCTATACCGTATCCTAGCCTTGAAGTTGACTCTAACAGGAAGATGGCGTTTTTTGTGATTCCTGTTAATGGTAATTCCAACAATTTGAATTCTGAGAGTGGCATTTAGTATGTGCCTGTAGGTATTTTCAGCATTTCACTGGGCCTCCTGATAACTAGAGTTTGCTTTTAATCTTTCTATAAGAAGAAAGAGTGTGGAGGTGCCTGGGTGGCTCAGTCAGTTAAGTGTCCGACTTCAGCTCAGGTCATGATCTCACGGTTCGTGAGTTCAAGACCCATGTCGGGCTCTGTGCTGACAGCTAGTTCAGAGCCTGGAGCCTGTCTTTGGATTCTGTGTTTCCCTCTCTCTCTGTCCCTCCCCTGCTCGCTCGCTCTCTCTCTCTCTCCCCCCCCAAAAAAATTAATAAAACATAAAAAATTTTAAGAAGAAAGAGTGTGGTTGTAAATCTAATGAGTGATTATGAATCTTCATCTTCTTAACATGTTGCTTGACTCAAGCAACATGTCAGGGATGTTTTTATATGCTCCAGGGAGTAGAAGCTCACAATTTGAAAGAAAAGATGAAATTGGATTGCATTCTTTGTTTGGGGTTACTTTTTGGACCTTTTGATCATAAATCAAATCTTCATATCAGGGAAAATCAAGCTAATTTTACAGAAGTGTGATGCCTGTGAAAGCTTGGGCACTTGACATGTGGGTTGGATTCTGCCTCTATGTGCATTTTGAGTTAGTGCCATCCTTTATACCAATGGACTTGTAATTTCTCCAGCTGAGATGCTATATCATTGGTTCTCCTTTTCACTCATTCTAGTCCTTCTTGGAATAGCTTGACTTCCTGTGCCTCTTCCCTGCCAATACCTACTTCCTGGATAATTTTACTTATTCTTTAAAATGCAGTCGAGGCATTGCATCTTCCAAGAAGTCTTCTCTGTCCTCCCTGTCCCCACAGTTCCCAGATTGTCTTCTTTCTGGAACTTACCATATTGTATTTAAATCATTTTTGTGAGTTTGTCTCACCGGTAGACTGTGAACTCCACGAGGGCAGGTCAAATAGATCTGGTCATCTTGGTTCACTATGATGGTAATAAAGATTTGTTGAACTTACAAGATTCAGTGTGGAGTCAAGCTCTTTATAATAAAAACTTTCTAAATTAATTACTCCAGGGAACATCTGGCCGAGGACTATTTTTGTGCACCAGATTTACCTGGTCTTGTGAGAATGTTTAACAGTCCTGTGATAGAATTGTTGATGACAAAGTGGGAAATCCTGGCTTCTGTCTTGCATTAACCATGCCGTTGCTTCCCTCTAGGTCAGAGGAAAGTGTTTGACCTTCCATTTGGAAGCTGCCTCTTTCGCAGTGATGTTTATGACAACGGATCTTCATTTCTCTATGATAACTGCACTGCATGCACCTGCCGGGTAAGGTGGTTCTGAGGGGCTGTGATCCGACAACGATTGCACTGGGGACGTTACTGTTAACTTTATAGCCAAACATAATGATCAGTCATTTATTGGAAGGAGGCATTATGAATGCCATTTTACTACTTGAAATCATGCTTAAGGTTGTAAGGACGTTCAAACATAGGACCCAGATTACAATTCACTGTTACCTTCCCAGGACCTACAAGTTAGCTTCTGGAGGTGAGAACTAAAGTCTGAGGGACTGTCCTAAGGTATTTTCTAAAATCAGACACAGAGTGTCTCTGGCAGCGTTCTCTGGTTCTAACTATCCAAGATGAGCTCCTTAACATACCACATAATAAAAATGACTTTAATCACATTCAAGAGAAAAGAAAGGCAAGGATTTACAGTTCATCACAAAGATAAACCTGGTAGTTTGAGAGGGGAGTATTTATGTGTTGTTCATTGTACCATTTCTTACTTGAAAAGTAAGAAAAGCATTGCTTGCTTTTTTCAAAAGGCAACCAGAGGCCTAATGACTGGTAAAGAAAGAATTCCGCAGCTCCAGAATTTTAAAGGAATACACGGACCACATTCATTGACTGTGCTTATACAGTGATTTTTTTTTTTTAAACCAAGAAGAGAACCATCTTAATGGAAGATTTTAGAATCATTCATTAGTGAGTTAATGCAAACATCTGTGTGACATGAATTTAGAAGAATACATTTTGGCGGTGATGGTTGTTGTTTTGTCTTTAATAGCTAAAGGGCTAGAGAGGGAAGGAGGAGAGATTTGCTCAGTGTCAGCTCTGAGTCAGTAGCTGGGATTAGAGTTCAGAAGTTCCTGATTACTTGAGGCATGCTTTGTTAAGAAGCATGCACTACTTCAGGGAAGTGGCCGAGTAGGGGCTGAACTGTCTGTTCCCTGGCACTGAACACTGAGTATTTCCCAAGCCTGAGAATACTTTCCTGAGACTCCTTCCTCTCTTCCATGGTTTATATTTTCCTATGCTAAACCTATAGCCACTCCTTCTGTTTGCCTTGGCCTTCATCCTCATGACTTCTCTTCCTCTCCAGGAATTTCACAGGTTATAGCTTCCTCTTGAGGATGCTAAACCTTTGATGAAACACATCACATCCCCAAGTTCTCTTGATTGCAGGAAAGCCAGACGTCCCACGGATGGGAATTTGTTATGCTTGCACTGCTCTGGGTCTCACGGATTCTTTGAGAGGAGATCAGACAGTATTTCTCAGTGCTGAAAAGAAGTGTAATTAATACTGTTCCTTCAAGAGATTTGTGTGTGTGTGTGTGTGTGTGTGTGTGTGTGTGTGTGGGAGAGAGAGAGAGAGAGAGAGAGAGAGAGAGAAAGAGAGAGAGAGAATGAGTTCACAGTCATCTTTGGGAAATTGGATGTTTCAAGAATCAGGCTACAATTTTGGATTGTCATTTTGGATAATCATTATTATTTTCTATCTGCTTGGAGCTTCCCTCTCCAGCATCTCCACCCAGTGCCATGACAGGTGCAGGAAATTATTTCATAGTACTCTGAACACAGAGTCTTTATGGCAGTGATTTATTTTTAAAACCAATTTTTAAAACACAGAATCTTTGTGCCTTCATATTTGATGATTCCTCTACCTTGAGCGACCTCATCTTCTTTCAATTTGAATAGCAAACTCCTCTTCATGCACAACAGCCTCTCTCAGATGTTAGCTCCTCCCCTAGTGACTGACTAGGGGACTCACATAAGTAGGTAATTGTCCCTCTTTTCTGCTACCTCTATACCTTTACTAGTTCTGTTAATGACATTATATTGCAATTTAATAGTCCACATGGTTCTCTCTCCTTTTGCCCTGTGAGCTCCTTGTAGACAGAAGCACATCTATCCATCTCAATATTCTCATTGCTTAAACTAGTGCCAGGCATATGATCTAATGGGTGGTGTGTGTGTGTGTGTGTGTGTGTGTGTGTGTTTGTGTGTGTGTGTAATGAAAGCTGGTGTGTCTACCATGAAGTATGCATTACTTGAGAGCTAGTATGTGTCCTTGTTTTTCAAACTAGAAATCAATACGTGCAGTTTGGCAAAGGACTTTTTTTCCCCCAATTAATGAGTTGACCTATAATAATTTCTATGTGCCAGAAACTGTGCCAAGTACTTTAAATATTTCATTTAAGCTGCACAATAAACCTGAGAAGTAGGTTTTTGAAGATGAGGAATCTGGGGCTCACGGAGATGGATTTGCACAAGATAACATACCTAATGGATGAACTGGCATTCCCCCCTGGTCTTGTCCAATGCTGAGTCCTATCCATTATCTGATGTGGTAGAACCTTAAAAATAAAAGACAACCAATGCCATTTTCTTAAAAGGATCATCACATTGTTATAGTAATTTTAGATGGATAAGTCAGTAGGAGTATAGGAGATAATACCAGAAGTACCTGTTGAAGTCATAGGATTAACATAGAAGCTGCCGAAGTTACATACGTTGATTTATACAACCTGTTTGAATGAGTTATCTCTCAATACTAACTAAGGAGAGGGCTTGGTCTCATTTCCCTATCATTGGTCTGATACTAATTCCACACTGTGAAGGGATTGTCCATATACCAGGGACCCTGCTTTCCTCCCTCCCTGCCTGCCACCAAGTCTCATAAATATTTTGCTCTTAACATTCATTCTAGCTGATAACCTACTCCAATGAAATTGCATCTTGTTGGATGGGGAACTAGAAGAGTTTACTTTTCTTAAACTGCTCTGAACTTTTCTTCGACATGTTGTTCAATGAATTGGCAGGCACAATTTACTTGGCTAGAAATCAAGCCATACCTCTTAAAGTTACAGATATAAACTCATCATTTTCAGAGGTTAAGCGACCTGGTTAAGATTACATATTTAAAAAAAAAGATTACATATTTTATAGAAGAGTCTAGAATGGTCAGTTTTGGCATAGCTCATTCAATTCTTCTGTGGACATGGAACACACTAAGGAATTTTATCTTGAGGAGGAACATTAGCTCTTAATTTTTGCTATTTGATTGGATATCATGCCTTTATGCTAAACTCCTCAAAGGTGGCAAATGCCCTCAAGGAGACCCAAGAGAGTCATGTTAATGAAAAGCATGCAAGAGGAAAAGGTCAGGAAGAGGGAAACTGGTTGGCCCATAGTGAGTTGGACCTTCTTGCCACACGCTGGCCAGAGTGGAATCATCAGCTTCTTGAACGTTAAATTATAAACACTTGGAAAGTAGTGAGGGTATGTCACACTATTCATAGCTTCTTCACCTTCTCATCCGGATATTTAGTCAGCAAATAACATTTTGAAGTAGATGAAAGATTTATTACAACAAGTTAAAATATGATTTCTTCAGAATATGTTTTCTTTTGGGGGGGAAGGGGGGGTGAAGAGAATCAAGTAGTCTTTATGCTCAGGGCAGAGCCTGACATGGGACTCGAACTCACAAACTGTGAGATCATGACCTGAGCCAAAATCAAGAGTTAGTCACTTAACCAACTGAGCCATGCAGGTGCCCCCAGAATATGTTTTAAAGCAGTTAGTTGTGGATTGTTAAAGGAAGGCCAGGTAAGATGGTTGGTAGAGATGGAAATCATTTTTAATTTCTGGTTTGCCTTTGGGTCCCCAGGACTCTACTGTAGTATGTAAGAAGAAATGCTCCCACCCTGGTGGCTGCATCAGAGGGGAGGAGACCTGTTGTGAAGAGTGCCTCCTGCGAGTGCCTCCAGAAGATGTCAAAGTGTGCAAATTTGGCAACAAGGTTTTCCGGGTATGTCACAAGCCAAGCTCATGGGAACTATTGTACTATACTGAAATGTAAAAAGCTCCAGATAAAAGGCAGATTGGAGTATTCCATATTTTGTAGACACATATGGGGTGTGTGTGTGTGTGTGTGTGTGTGTGTGTGTGTGTGTCTATGCGTGCACAAATGTAATTATTTATATGGCAATATATATACATATTTTTAAAATCAAATATACATGGGGCAGAGAAGCAACTGTTTGAAAAAATGGTTTTCTTCAGCTTTATTTTTGCTTTATGAAGTGTTTTAAGCCTGTAAAACATTATTGCCTTTTCCAAATGTGGTCATCCAGTGATGGGGATTGAGCTGAAGATACCCCTCCACCCCCACCCACCTCCGGATGGTACTGTTATGGGAGCCCAAATGCTGAGGACATCTCATTCAGTCAGAGATGCTCAGTGTCCCTTTCCAAGATGCTGATGGTCCTATAGCTTAATACTTTTGGAACTTTTTACAAAGCTGCTTTTTCAAAGAGAGATTTTCTCACTTGGAAGATATTCAGGTAAGGATGTTCATGCTGGCCCAGCCATTGAGCAAAGGTGAGAGAGCCTTGCCCCAACTGACCTAGCACGGTTGTCTCCTGACCATCTGCTACTTATCAAATACTACCCGTAGTTTTCTGACAGCATAGCTGTGCAGTGACCATGTAAACGTCAGGATGAAGACTGTTGTATTTGTCCAAACTGCTTTCCATTTAGTTTTTTGGGTGGAGGGAGTCTTTCTGTACCTGAGGTATCATCTCAGGACATTCTTGAGACTGGGACCCTCAGAATCAAGTCAGATGTGGGAGATCCTCATGTTGTACTTGGCCAGATTTCCTTTTGCATTGATGGAGTTGGAAGGAGAGTCTTGATTCTTATGGAATCAGTAAGAAGACATGATGTGTCATGCCCAAAAGAAGGGGGTCACATGTGTGTTGTATTTACACCAGGCTTTCAGAGCCACTCATGTATCCTTTTTACATAAAGTCATTCTTGTGTTTCCAGAGCACCTGGATGCAATAGACCCCCTCTCACATTGGTATTGTGTGCAAAGTGCTTTCAAGGCTCCTGTACAAAGGTTCCTTTATGTGATGAAGCCTAAAATAATTTACAGAGAGTCATCTTTGAAACGCCAAGTCCTAGAAGTGTGCACACAGAGAATTTGGACTCGTCAGATGCCCTTTAGGACAGATTCAGTTAGGTCTTTGTTTCTCGAGAAATAAAAGGTTCTAGTAGTCCTTAAATAGCTTCAAAATGTGCGAAGGAAAAGGAAGAGGAGTCATCATCAAAATCTGAGATAGTTCCTCTGTTTTTAACAAATTTTTCTGCTTATATCTACAAACTCAGGAAGGAATCTTTGTTTTGTTTTCACATCCAACCCTTGTGCCTGTATCTACTCTTGCATAAGCTAGGATGCACATCCCTGTGTGTTCTCCAGAGATACAGGGCTTCTTGTGGCTGGGTATTTGGCAACTGTATATTATAGATTCAATGAGCCAAAAATATTCCTCAAACAGCCCTTTCTGGGCTAGAAAATGTGTCCCAAGGTGCTATCTAGCTTTTAGGGAGGAAAGTATCAGACAGGCAGGGGCATGGTATCTCGGAGTATTCCATCTGGGCTCCACATATTTGGATGGCTTGCTGATCAAGTGTCTGCCTGGGCAATGAGAGTCCTGTGAATTAGCCTCTGTTCTTTGAATGGATCATACCCTGTGTGGTCCAGAACCATGTCACATGTGGGAATAAATTCACCACCTTTGTACATCTCAACTGCTGCTGCCTGGAATAGCTTAAACACTTCAGGTCTATCACACAGGAACATTAGACCTTTGCTACTGCATCATGTTCAACTCATGCTTGTCTTCCAGGGTGAAGCTAAGTAAACAATGTAGGAGGAACATGATGCAAATATGGTTTGGTTAGATGCATAAGAATTCTTTTTATATCCTGGAGGGGGAACACACACACACACACACACACACACACACACACACCTACACACACCTTCAAATTGGGTAGGTGTAGATAGACACCTCAGAGTAATTTAGTCTGATGATGGATCTCTCACTCAGAGTAAGAAATGCTCTCCTTGGCAGAGAAATCCCAGCCTGTTGGATTAGTTCCCATCAGCCTCCAGCTGATAGCAGAATCTTGTGCTCTCTCCCATAGGATGGAGAGATGTGGTCCTCTGTTAATTGCACCATCTGTGCTTGTGTGAAAGGCAAGACAGAGTGTCGAAAGAAGCAGTGCGTTCCCATCAGCAGCTGCCCGCAGGTATGTCTGGAATGCAGGTTGACTTTTTCTTTACCTTCAGGTCTTGGGAAACGTCCTACCTGTGGCATGGCCACATGCCGTCTTCTGAACACAGAATCTAGATTTCCTGGTAGTTCTAGGTCCCCCAATAGCCACAAACCCCCTTTGCAAATTTCTCTCCTTCTTTTTTGCACATTTCTCTCCTTCTTTTTTGCACTTCCCACCCAAATTCTAGCCTTGTAGGAAAATAGCTCCTACCTTACACTTGACCCAAGTCTCCTATTTCTCATTGACTTCTCCCACTTCTTTGTTTTAATGTCTCCAACTCCTGTTAGATCTGCTCTCTTGATCCTTTTGCTGGGTTTTCTGTTGAACACCATATTTTTCTCTTTTCTTTTTCCTCTTCCCAAATCAGAGATTTCTTCCCTTCGCCATTCAAAGTGTATGTAGTTGTTTATTAATAAACTCCCCAAGGGGTTTCTCTGGCCTAGCAGCACCCCCGACCCCTTTACTGACGTTTTCCCTCTCTAACCTTGGCCTCCACTGTAGCCCACAATGGAAATAGTGCCCCTATGGAAATATCTCTTTTCAGAAACCCACAGTTCCAGCATGCTGAATAAAGCAATCATTATCTTCTATGGCTTGAGCTTCATTGAGTTCACCTCGGCAACTTGAAACCTTTCAAGGTTTTATGCATTTTGGGAAAATGTCAAACCTATTCAATACCTTCCAGTGAATGAAAAAATATATCCATATATTCAGGACATGTCCTCCCTTCTCTGTTATAGACAGCTTTTAATTTTATTCACATCTGTTATTATTATAAACAAAAAGTTGCTGTTTTTACTTGAGTGCCAAATGAGGCACAAAAAAACAACAGCTGTTGCTATTGCACAACTGAATGAAGGGGGGAGAGAAAAAAAGGGGGGAAAAACCCTAATTAGTCTTGCTTTAAAAAGCCTCAGACATAAAACTGAAAATCTCCCATAAAAGAAAAAAAAAAAAAAGGGAGATACAATAAGTAGACTTGAACATGGTCTGCTTATAAATATTCATTGGGAAAAATGGGATCACATCATTTATGCCAGTCCTTGGGGAACCCTCACTGCTAATGAACTCCTGCAGCACATGTTGGTAATAATGGGCTTCCTTATTCTACAAGACAAAAACAGGATGCTGTGCCAACCTGGTGGCTCAAGTAACTAGCCCCAACAGGCAGTGGTGGAGTTTCCAGCTTTACTTGAGTCCTGCCACTTGTGGCAGGGTTGATGGGTTTCATTGTCCTCTTGCTGTGGGGAGGTCAGCGTTCTTTATGTCCGTGGCATCTTGTTAGCATCTCCTCTGTGGGGGCCTCATTTGAGCCAGGAGCATCCAGCTCTCCAAGTGCAGACCTTTCCTCCCCCTCCTGGTCTTGTCAAAGCTTGTCTGGGCCCGGCTCCTGCCCCAGGGGCCACCTTTCTGCTTCTAGGCATCTTTCCAGCCTTTCCTCCGGTTTACATTTTCCCTCCTCAGGGGCCAACATAGGACTTTGGAAGATAACTTAGTTCTACCATGGAAACCCTGTTAAATGCTTATTTCCCCTCCCTTGCATTGCCTGGGGAAATTTAATTTTTTTTTTTTTTTTTTTTAAAGAAGCAGACTATATTCCCTGCTCTGTTCTTCCTGGCTACTGCGCCTCTTTTTTTTTCCAGAAGTGTGGGTGCCTTGTTGAAGGGTCTTATGGTTGGACTTCCTGTCCATCCTCCCCTGAAGCCCTCCCCAGAGGCGAAGGAGTGCCTTTTGTGAGAAGGCCTGTAGGGGGTTCCAGTGAGGACGGGTCATTATAACACTTCCATCTCATCATCACTGATGCATACTGAGACTTTCTGTATAGTCACAGGACATTACTCTGTTAATGTTGAGACCACCCCTCTGAGTTGAGTGCTGTTACTAGACCCTTCTTACCAGTGAGGTCACATGTCCGGAGTTTTACAACATATAACTTGGGAGCCTAGACTTCATAGCTTGTGCTTGATTTATTCCTTATATGATTCAGTGAGATTACCAGCCGCACTCAGTTCCAGGAGAAAGGAGATGGCAGTTTCTGCCAAGGTGCAGATGTGGGGGTTCATATAGTCACCCTCTATTAGGGCCTTGGTTCAAATTGTTCTGTACTCCCTCGAGGCCACTACTCCAGGGGGAGCCAGCCTCATTGATTTTGGCTAGAGCAGACCTCATTTGATCTTGTCCTCAGCTTCTTTCAGTCACAAGAAACTAAAAGGGGCCTCTGTGCCAAATAGAAATGAATAGAGCTTTAGGCAATGAAAATAGGTCCTAATGCCCCAAACCAAGGGAGAGCTGAGTGAGCTGAGAGACTAAGTTTTAAGTCGCAAAGTTGTCATAGCTTTTAATGTACCATTTTAGGCCTGGCTCTGCTGCAAAAATGAATTAGATGATGTTCTAGTTCCTCAATTATCAACCAGCATTTTTTAAGTCAGTATGATTTTTTTTTTTGAGTACCTAAATCTATTCTATATGCAATTGATCAGTAGTGGCAATTGACCACATTTCTTTCTTTTTGTCTCTGAGCTTCGTTGAGTCAGAGATAAGACAATGCCATTTTCTGATGTCGGCCCTGAGAGTATGTTTCCTGTTTTTAACGTCATGCATTAAAAAAAATGAGAAACAACGGAATATAGGAGATTACATTGTATTTCCAGAAAGGTAATGGAAAACTACTCAGCATTTCAAAACCCTCAGCTTCATTGGCTTTGACTGGATAACAGTGACGTAACATGGATAGCATACCACTTGATGAAAGAAGAAATCCTGAATGAATGTGATCTGCAGCACAGATATTGTCCATATCCATAGGCCTGCGCTTGGGTTATGATGTACTGTTTGGGCCCCTCCAACAAACAAAGACAGAATGAAGGCCTTACATGGGTCGAGAGGTTGATAGACGATTCTCATTTTTATGTGTGTGCTTGGTCTCTTGAGGGCTAGTCTGGATATAAGTGAAAAGGTGTAATCCAGACTGTCTGCATCTTCCCTCCATGTGAAAAAAATCACACCAGTGAGTCCTTTAGATATTGTATTTCTCAGAGGATAAGAACAGGAAAGCTTTCTGAATGACTTTGCCTGGCGTTAGAACCTGATACTTCTAAGTTCATTTTCACTATCATCATCACCATCTGAGCATTGAGTTCAAATATAGCTCGGACTGATTTCATTAGTTGAACTGGTATTTTAAAAAGTTTGGTCTTCAGCGTGCCCTGTTTCTTAACATTAAGCTCTTGTGTTTTTTGTTTTTTTCCTCTTGATTAGGGTAAAATTCTCAACAGAAAAGGATGCTGTCCTATTTGCACTGAAAGTAAGTTTATTCCTTTGGAAATTGCTATTAATATTTGCTTCACCTTTTATAACTCAGCAAGAAAAATGGTGGTATAAGTTTTTGCACATTTTGTGTCTCTAGGTATGGGATGGGGTCATCCCGCTTTTCTACAGACTTTAAATCAGTTGGAATCCCCTCTCAGAAGCACCACTGAATAGTTCCATTAGAGTTTGTTGCTAATAGAAATTTAGAAGTTAAATGGTCTGATGAGGTTTTAAGAAGGACCACATTGGGGCGCCTGGGTGGCGCAGTCGGTTAAGCGTCCGACTTCAGCCAGGTCACGATCTCGCGGTCCGTGAGTTCGAGCCCCGCGTCGGGCTCTGGGCTGATGGCTCAGAGCCTGGAGCCTGTTTCCGATTCTGTGTCTCCCTCTCTCTCTGCCCCTCCCCCGTTCATGCTCTGTCTCTCTCTGTCCCAAAAATAAAATAAACGTTGAAAAAAAAATTTAAAAAAAAAAAAGAAGGACCACATAACTTAATATGCATTTTAAGTAATAGCATCTGCAGTCATAGCAGTTAAGATGATATCCAGTAAAACAAACAATATACATAATCTAGGAGGGATTTTCCTTGTATCATTATAAAGCCAAACAGCCACACTTATTTCCTCCTCTCCAACCCCACCCTCTTTACCATTTCACCTTGGCACGTTTGGTGCTGCTATTGGCAGAGTTAAACAAGAGGTCTTTAGGGTGGCAATGGTTTGGCCATCCTGTTATTTTTTTAATGGTTATTTATTTATTTTGAGAGAGAGAGAGACAGAGGCAGAGACAGAGTTCACGCTTGTGTAAGCAGGGGAGGGGCAGAGAGAGGGAGAAAACAGACTAGTGTTTCTCTCCTCTGCCAGCATGGAGCCCAACATAGGGCTTGATCCCATAAACCGTGAGATCATGACCTGCACTAAAATTAAGAGTCAGCTGCTTAATTGACTGAGCCACCCAGGCACCCCAATCCTGTTCTTTTTAACTGAGTTCTGGAAGGTTCTCTCCCCAAAATGGCTTATTCTGAAAGCTGACTGAGACTGCACTGCTAATCACTCAGAGCATAGCAACAAGTTCAGTGTTACCCCACATGTGGACATATGACTAGCAAATTGCCATTTTAGTCCTCTTCAAATTCATATGGCGTTGAGACAGCTTGCACTTTATCTATTTATTATTTGTTTATTTATTTATTTATTTTAGCTTCGTGTGTGCAGCTTTATAATTCAACATCTGAATACACTACAAAGTAATTACCACAAGTCTAGTTATCATCCATCACCACAGAATTAACCTTCTTCATCCATTTCATACACATACCTTTCCCCCATCACCTTCCCCTCTGGTAACCACTAGTCTGTTCTCTGTATTTCTGAGGTTCTTAAAAATTTTATTTGTTTCTTTGCTTTCGATTATACACATGAGTGAAATCACGTGGTATTTATCTTTCTTCATCTGACTTATTTCACTTAGCATAATACCCCCAAGGTCCATCTGTGTTGTCACAAATGCAAGATTTCATTCTTTTTGATGGCTGAATGATATTCCATTATAGAAATATACCACATCTTCTTTATCCATTCATGTATTAGTAGACACTTAGATTGTTTCCATATCTTGGCTGTTGTAAATAATGCTGCAATGAACGTAGAAGTGCAGATATATTTTCAAATTAGCATTTTTTTATTCTTCAGAAAAATACCCAGATGTGGAATAGCTGGGTCATATGGTAGAATTTCCTGAAGAATCTCTATACTATTTTCCACACTGGTTACACCAATTTACACTCCCACAAACAGTGTACGAGGATTGTTTTTTCTCCACATCCTCTCTAACACTTGTTATTTCTTGTCTTTTTGATAATTGCCACTCTAGCAGCTGTTAGGTGATATCTCATTGTGGTTTTGATTTTCATTTCCATAACAATTAGTGATGTTGAACATCTTTTCAAGTGCCTGTTGGCCATCTGGATGTCTTCTTTGGAGAAACGTCTATTCAGAGCGTTTGCCCATTTTTTAAATTGGGTTCTTTGTTTTTTCATTGTTGAGTTATATGAGTTCCTTATATAGTTTGAATATCAGCTCTATGGTATGCAAATATCTTCTCTCATTCAGTAAGTTGTCTTTTCATTTTGAAGATGGTTTTCTTTGTTGTGCAGAAGCTTTTTAGTTTGATGTAGTCCCACTTGTTTATTTTTGCTTCTGTTTACCTTGCTTTTGGAGTCAGATTCACAAAGACGTCCCTAAGACATGTCAAGGAGTTTATTGCCTGTGTTTTCTTCTAGGAATTTTGCGGTTTCAGGTTCTACATTGAAATCTTTAAACCCAGTTGAGTTAATTTTTTTTCTTTTTTTGAAATGAAATTTCTTTTTTATATGATTTCTTTTTTATATGAAATTTATTGTCCAATTAGTTCCCATACAACATCCAGTGCTCATCCCAAACGATGCCCTCTTCAATGCCCATCACCTACCCTCCCCTCCCTCCCACCCCCCATCAACCCTCAGTTTGTTCTCAGTTTTTAAGAGTCTCTTATGCTTTGGCTCTCTCCCACTCTAACCTCATTTTTTTTTCCTTCCCCTCCCCCATGGGTTTCTGTTAAGTTTCTCAGGGTCCACATAAGACCATATGGTATCTGTCTTTCTCTATATAGCTTATTTCACTTAGCATAACACCCAGTTGAGTTAATTTTTGTGTATAGTAAAGATAGAGGTCTAGTTTCATTCTTTTGCATGTAGCTCTTCAGTTTTCCTACAGTCATTTATTGAAGAGATTGTCCTTTCTCCATCTTATGTTCTTGGCTCCTCTGTCATACATTAATTGTCCATTTATGTATAGGTTTGTTTCTGGGCCCTCAGTCCTACTCCATTGATCTGCATGTCTGTTTTTGTACCAAAAAAATATGATTACTATAGCTTTGTAGTATAGTTTGAAATCAGGGAGTGTGATACCTGCAGTTTTGTTTTTCTTTCTCAAGATTGCTTTGGCTGTTTGGGGTCTTTTGTGGTTCCATACAAATTTTAGTATTATTTGTTCTAGATGTGTAAGAAATGCATTTTGATAGGGATTGCATTAAATCTGTAGATTGCCTCAGGTAGTATGGGCATTTTAACAATATTAATTCTTCTAATCCATGAATATGAAATATCTTTCCCTTTATTTGTGTCTCCTTCAATTTCTTTCATCAGTGTCTTATAGTTTTCAGTGTACAGTTAAATTTATTTCTGGATATTTTATTCTTTTTGATGCAATTGTGAGTGAAAAATTTTTAAAAATTCTCTTTGTGATGTTTTGTTATTAGTGTGCAGAAATGCCCAGATTTCTGAATACTGATTTTGTACCCTGAAAGTTTACTTCATTCATTCATTAGTTCTAATTTTTTTTGGTGGATTCTTTAGGGTTTCCTCTATATAGTATCATGTCATCTGCAAATAATGATAGTTTTTCTCTTTCCTTTCTGATTTGGATGATTTTTATTTCTTTTTATGGCCTAATTGCTTTGGGTAGTCCTTCCAGTACTACGTGGTGAGAGGGGCATTCTTATCTGGTTCCTGATCTTAGAGGAAAAACTTTTAGCTTTTTGTGGTTGAGTATGATGTTAGCTGTAAGATTGTCATATATGACTTAATGTTGAGGTATATTCCCTCTATATACACTTTGCTGAAAGTTTTTATCATAAATGGATGTTGACTTTTGTCAAATGATTTTTTTGCATCTATTGAGATTATATTATTTTTATCCTTCATTTTGTTAATGTGATGTATCACATTGATTGATTTGTGGTTGTTGAATACATCCTTGCATCCCTGGAATAAATCCTACTTGATTGTGTATATGATCCTTTTAATGTGTTTTTGGATTTGATTTGATGATGTTTTGTTGAGGATTTTTACATCTATGTTTATCAAGGATATTGGCCTGTAATTTCCTTTTGGGTGGTGTCCTTATCTAGTTTTGGTATCAGGGTGATGGTAGCCTTAAAAATGTGTTTGGAAGCTTTTCCTCCTCTTCAATTTTTTAGAAAATTTTGAGAAGAATAGGTATTGAATCTTCGAACGTTTGGTAGAATTCACCAATGAAGCTCTCTGGTCCTGAATTTTTGTTTTGGGGGAGATTTTTGATTATTGTTTCAATTTCCTTACAAAAAATTCATCTATTCAGAATTTATATTTCTTCATGATTTAGTCTTAGAGGATTGTATGTTTCTAGGAATTTATCCCCATTTCTTCTAGGATATTCAGCTTGTTGTCATATAATTGTTGATAGTAGTTTCCTATCATCCCTTATATTTCTCTGAGGTCAATTTTAACTTTTCCACTTTCATTTATGATCTTATTTCTTTGAGTCTCTTTTCTTTTTTTTCTTGGCTCGTTTAGCTAAGGGTTTGTCAATTTTATTTATTTTTTCAAAGAACCAGCTCTTAGTTTCATTGATCTTTTTAATTGTCTTTTTAGTCTTGATTTCATTTATTTCCACTGTGATCACTATTATTTCCTTCCTTCTACTAGTTTGGGGCTTTGTCCTTTTTTTCAGTTCCTTTAGTTATAAAATTAGATTGTTTATTTGAGATTTTTCTTGTTTCTTGAGATAGGTCTGTATTGCTGTGAACTTCCCTCTTAGAACCACTTTTGTTGCATTGCATAGGTTTTGGTATGCTGCATTTCTGCTTTCACTTGTCTAGTTATTTTTGGATTTTTCCTTTGATTTCTTTGATGACTTATTGGTTGCTAAGTAGCGTGTTGTTTAATCTTCATGTTTTTGTATTTCCCTTTTTTTCTTGTAATTAATTTCTAGTTCCATACTATTGTGGTTGGAAAAGATACTTGATATGATTTCAATTTTCTTGAATTTATTGAGACTTTTATGGTTCAACATGTGCCCTGTCCTGGAGAATGTTCCATGTGTACTTGAGAAGAATGTGTATTCTGCTGGTTTTGGAAGGAATGTTCTGTATAATACCTAACTATTAAGTCCATCTGGTTTAATGTGTTATTTAAGGCTGATGTTTCTTTATGGATTTTTTGTCAGAATGATCTATCCATTGATGAAAATGGGATATTAAAGTCTTCCATTATGGTATTTCTTTCAATTTTTCCCTTTAGTTCTGTTAATATTTGCCTTATATATCTTGGTACTCCTATGTTGGGTACATATATATTTCTAAGTGTTACATGTTATGATGTAACATTTAATATAAACTTAATAAATCATTTAATATAAATAAACAAGACATTAACATAAAGATGTTATATCTTCTCTCTGCATTGACACTTTTATTTTTATGTAAATACCCTTCTTTGCCTTTTATTACAGTCTTTGTTTTTTTTTTTAATTTTTTTTAACATTTATTTATTTTTGAGAGACAGAGAGAGATAAAGCACAACAGAGGAGGAGCAGAGAGAGAGAGGGAGACACAGAATCCAAAGCAGCCTCCAGGCTCTGAGCTGTCAGCACAGAACCTGATGCGGGGCTTGAACTCACGGACTGTGAGATCTTGACCTGAGCTGAAGTCAGCCACTTAACCAACTGCGCCACCCAGGCACAGTCTTTGTTTTAAAGTCTATTTTGTCTGATATGAATATGACTACTCCAGCTTTCTTTTCATTTTCATTTGCATGGGATATGCATGGGATATCTGATATGATAGTTAGTCTATGTGTGTCTTAATTCTGAAGTGAGTTTCTTATACTCTCTTGTAGGCAGATAGTTTTCTGAAGTGTTTCATCAAAAGGGGAGTATCAATAATGTCACTGTCAAAGTGTTTTAATGTATAAGCAGGATTAACAAATCCATGAAATCAATTAGAAAGTATTTTATAAACTAGTTAACCTTAGAGAAGTGGGCTTAGATGATGGCTGAAAGCAGCTTTCATGTGGGCACAAGTTTGTTTATTCCACATGTTTAAAATCAGAGTTTATAGCTAAAAGGTATCCTGGCGTTTTTTTTTTTTTTTTGACAATAGATACGTATGTGATATATTATAAATATATTTGTTGTATATACATCACACTATCTATGATAGAGAGCTATTAAACAATTATACATTATACACGAGATAAAAATGTTGATTGAATTAATGAAAATGAAATTGTAGATTTAGTAAAATAATTTTTATTTAAAGAGAATGACATACATAAAACAACTCAAAGAAAGCCAACCAAGTATGCCTTAGTAGAGCCCAACAGTTAGTGCAGGAAGAAGAACTACCTATGACTAACACACCAATTGATTTCAAAATGTGTATAAATTATTACATTTAATCAACCTCCCAGAAACTCTGTGAGGAAACTTTATTTAGGGATGGTCTGGAGGCTACCTCCAGCTTCTTTCCTTTCTAGATGAGCAGAGTAGAATTTAAATTGGTGAAGTTTTCCTCTATAGCCATGTCAGTGAAGATGTTTGCATTTCTCTAGAAAGCATTTCCTTATTAAAGCAGACAAAGTTCAGAGGAACTCCTAAGATTTCCTAGCTAAGCTCTTCAATTTGTGTGAGCACAGATAAGTTACATCTGCTAATCACAGTGCTGTCAGGCAGGATCATTGCTTATCAGTTTAATAAAAACATTGGACTAGTCTTGTGCAGAAACAGCACAAATCTTGAATTATCTGACTTTATTTTACAAGAATCAAGGTGATTATTGAGATAGTTGAAAAAAAAGTTACATTTCATTATTAGTTTATCCACTATGAACTAGCCTTGCCAAACCTATAACAATGGTGGTTTATCAGAAAAAAAAAATGAGAAAAAGAATAGAAGGATGGACATGACAAAATAATACCAAGTTTTTAACAGGTCATATTAACTATTGTATTTGTAAACCTTATGTCACCAAGAGAGGCAATTGGCAAAGGACAAAACCATCCAGCTGTTGGGGCACCGGGGAGACCATTGACCCTGTGCACCTGCATCCAGCAGGTCAGTGCGGGAAGAGCCCAGGCATGTGGTTCTTGGTCCAAATCTACGTGATATCATCAGATGGCTATTTCTCAATTTCCTTTGGTGTCCTTTCCATCTGTTTACTCTCTCTTGCTCTCCAGCAGTTCTTCCACCGATGCTATAAAACACATTCTGTTGGCAAGGTTTATTTACTTAGATTGAGTTAAGAGATGGGATGACTTCCAATTTTTTTAAGCAGTGCCCAGATTTTCCTAACACATTCAGGGAGACATATTCTGATGTCCCTTAGCTGTGGCCTAAAGATATTCTATTTTGAAATTCCTTTGGCATTATATCCAGGATCCAGAACAAACTTTGGGCTCATTTTTTCCTAATCTGTCATTTACAAAAGCTCTTCTTACATATGGGTTTCTAGAGAAGACCAACGAAGTACAAACTAAGTCTAGTGTTTTCTATAATGAGAAAAGTGACTGATTTCTATCTTATTCAAACAAAATCACACACAGCCATACACACCCTATTAGTTGCTGCAATTTTCAACTTCAGTGCTATGTAGTTTGACTAGGTAATTCTTTGTTGTGGGCTATGTCCTGCACATTGTATGCTGTTTGGTAGCATCTCTGATCTCTATGAACTAGAGGCCAGTAGCACTTCTCTCCTGGAGATTTTGGCAATCAACAGTGTCTCCAGACATTGCCAAACGTCCCCTGGGGGTCATTTGTGACCCCCTTCCCAGGGCAAATGCTTGAGAATCATCGATACTCTTAACAAGGATAACAGCAGGGTGAATGCAGACATGAACACCTGTGGTACATGTAACTTACTCTCAACACCCAATGAGTAGATGAAGTAGGAGAACAAACCTGGTATAAAAACGCAGACTAGAAGCCTCTGGATTTAGTTGAGTGTGTTTATATTTTCATTGTTTAGCCCTCCAAAAAAATTATAAAGGCATAATTAATCTTGACTGGTTAAAAGTCACCATCTTTGCTTTAGTTGCTAGGAAGCTAGAAATAAATTTGTAGCCCACCTCTAATAGCATGCAGCTTTTGAGTAACAAGTGACTCCTTACTTTGTCTTAAATGTCTCCCCTTATGTGATTTGAATCATTTAGTATGTATGCCCATAAGCTATATACAATCCTTCTTGGAAGGAGGCAAGAATAAATACTTAGATTCATATATAGTTTCATACACAAATGAAAAGGATTGATTATATGGCTTCAAATAGTCTAAAACTTACTTTGATTATCTGTTGTCATTAAATGAGTGTCACAGGGGCGCCTGGGTGGTTCAGTCGGTTAAGCGGCTGACTTCAGCTCAGGTCACGATCTGGCGGTCCGTGAGTTCGAGCCCCGCGTCGGGTTCTGTGCTGACAGCTCAGAGCCTGGAGCCTGTTTCAGATTCTGTGTCTCCCTCTCTCTGACCCTCCCCGTTCATGCTTTGTCTCTCTCTGTCTCAAAAATAAATAAACGTTAAAAAAAAATTAAAAAAAAAATAAATGAGTGTCACATTATTTCCGGCACAGGTGACACTGAATTGTCTGTTTCTAAAATCCCGCCTAA
The DNA here is from genome assembly GCF_022079265.1 of Lynx rufus. Lineage (NCBI taxonomy): Eukaryota > Metazoa > Chordata > Mammalia > Carnivora > Felidae > Lynx > Lynx rufus. The sequence goes on from NW_025814856.1 coordinate 125,559,494, forward strand.
TTGCTGCCTTATTGACTGGGTTAGTCTGTCTTGGTAGTGTTTGGGGCTCTTGCAGACCCCTGAAAAGAATAGCAAAGAGGAAACTTGAGGTAAATGTGTAGAACATTTTCACAGGCTTCTCTGCGAAAGTAGTAATTTGCAATTCATTAGGTAAAAAGCAGCAATTAGGCTAAACCTTGTTGTACTCCCCGTAGTAGAGCCGTCTTTGTGGGGTTGATCTGAAAGGGCAATGATAATTCTATCAAAATAAAAAAAAAGTCATATTAAAATCAGACCTGAAGGAAGAATGAAAAGCATTGTTGTCTTTTAATAACATGGACGTTCTCTCTCCTTGTCCAAGTGAAAAGAATTAAATCTGGTTTGGGTGATTTATTTAAAATAAAATATTTGAAGTAAGCTAAATAAACTTTATAAAGCTTTCATGCAAATGCTGTTTCTTGCCAAAGTAAGAGCTATAGCCTAGAGCGGATCCCACTCTGCCTGTGCTGGGCGTCACAGGACTGTGAACTGGGTGCCAAGAAGGCCACTGTCTGTTGTGCATGTAGCACTTGGTTTAAGTAAAATGCTATCTTACTGTGAGTTGGCAAAGTAGTAGGTGAAAGCTTGACCTAACCACCCAACAGCGAGGCTTGAATCGGATAAATTCTTTGCTGGCAGAATGTCAGTTTTCAGGCATGGAAATAATACTTAGTGGCAAAGTTTTCACTGATAAGAGAGGGGTGTGTGTGTGTGTGTGTGTGTGTGTGCGTGTGTAGACAGGGAGAGAGGGAGGGAGAGACAGAGACAGAGAGACACGGACTCTGAGAGAGAATTAAATCTCTTAACCATCTACAAGACCAGAGGCAATGAAAGGCAGCCCAGATGTGGATGCCCAAACTCAGACCCCATAGATTCAATAAGCTGTGCCTCTAGCTACATTAGCCCTAACCATCAGAATCCCAACTCAAAAGGAAAGTTCAAGATTACATAACACAAAGGCGGGTACAGTATACTGAGCACAGATGTGCGTTTAATTGACATAACCTCAGCTACACGTCCCACAAGTAACAGGAAATATCAGATTTCAGCAACTCAGGGTGCAAGGAGGCTCACAGTTGCCAGGTGACTTTTTAAACCCTCCCCCAGGGTTAGTTTCCAGCTGTGCACAGCATTAGTGTGCCTGCTCTCAGAGAGGGCCCTGCCTGCTGCGTGCACCCAGGACAGGGGCTGTGGAATTTCTCTGGTTGGTTTTGGCACACCTTACTTAACTCCCTGGGCATGCCTACAGGTATCTCCAATTAAAGAGTGGCTGTAGGAGGGGGACTGCAACAACAATTTAACCAAACTGTGACCTCGAGGCCCACTTTATGAGAAATCTCCACTGACAGAGGTTCTGCAAATTAGTAATTCTGTGTTGGAGCAAGGTTTCTGGCCCCTGAGACTGTAGGCAACTCCAGGTCCCTTAACGCCAAGGGTCTGTCCTTAACTCAGGAAAGCAAGGAAATTTGAAACCAGAGCTCAAGATGCTTGTAGAATAAGAATTTGGGGTGATGACTTTAACCCTGCCAAGGAGGTGTTAAGCTAAGTGGCCAATGAAGTTTCTGCCGGAGCATCTGGAGTTGGGTTTGTCACCACTCCTGAGGCTCAACCAGCAGACAGAGGTGGCAAATAAAACCCAACTGTGTCACACGTGGTGGCTAGGAAATCCCACACCAGCAGGAGCAGCGTTGGAAGGGACATGAGGATACCAGTTTGTTGTCTGGTTTTTTTTGCTGTTCTGTTGTAAGGGATACCGTTACTTTACAATTTCTGGCCATGGGTTGGTGAAAAGCTGAAAGAGGGGCCTGAGGTTATCAGGGGTCATCTTTTATCTACCCCTGTTGTAGTCCATACAGGGCGTAAGTACTTAGTAAGTTCTGATGGTTTAGTTAACAGTCATCATCATCATCAAATAATAATGGCAAGAAACGCAGGAGCAGCAGCAGCAGCTAATATTTATTTAGCGTCTGCTGTGTCTAACCACTTTCGTGGGCTGTCTCGTTTGATCTTCTTTATTTGATACTCACAGCCATTTTATAGTCAAGTGATGTTATCAGCTCCATTTTAAAGCTGAGGAACTGAGGCTTAGTGGTTAAGAAGTATGCCTAAGGTAAGTGTGGAGCCTGAATTCCTTTAGTGAAATCTGGCCCCAGGGCCTGGGCTGGAATATCTACCATTGCCTTATTTGTCATTTTATACAGTTTAACAACCAGTTGCAATTGGGAAAGGAAGAGAAGGTCCGGAGGGCTTTATAAAGGTTAAGGATTGGAAATTGGAGAAGGATGTTAGGAGGAGTTTCCAATTTAATAGCATTTCCCTCCACCCTACCCTGGAGGAAATGCCCACTTAAGTGCCCAGGCTTTCATCTACGTGGTGACACCTCCATGCCTGCTTGGGTGCAGAGGGGTGATAGTTGGTGTTCTCTGTACTCCACTGACAAATCATACTGGCTTGGTTTTCCATGTCCACTCAGTTTTCCAGATTCCACCCCACCCCCCACCCCCCCGTCTGGCAACTCAGGGTTGAGGTATTTTCAGTGATAAGTGAAGACCTTTCCAAATTTTCGTACTTACAGTATTAAAATACTATAGTTTTAAACTTGAAATAACTGTGTAGAATTTCCACCAGGAGTAAGAAAGAAGAGTAGAGTTGCTCTGTCACTCAAACTCATCACCATTTCAGCATCAAAGAATTGTATAAATGAATGAACCTTTATTATGGGGTCAACCTTTTCACCTTCCAGGTGAGGAAACTGAGGCTCTTTGGTAATATTAACTGGAAGAGCTGAATGACAACCTGTTTTGTTGTTGTTGTTGTTGTTGTTGTTAACTTTCTAGTCCAATATTCATTCTTACATAACATATGGCCTCCTTGGGTCTTTGCTTAGGAAAATATTCTTTATTTTTATTTTTTTAATGTTTATTTTTGAGAGAGAGAGACAGAGTATGAGCAGGGGAGGGGCAGAGAGAGAGAGGGAGACACAGAATCTGAAGCAGGCTCCAGGCTCTGAGCTGTCAGTACACAGCCCAACTTGGGGCTAGAACTCATGAACTGTGAGATCATGACCTAAGCAGAAGTCGGACACTCAACTGACTGAGCCACCCAGGTGCACCAGGAAAATATTCTTTTTTTTTTTAATGTTTATTTTTGAGAGAGACAGAGTGTGAGTGGGGGAGGGGCAGAGAGCGAGGGAGACACAGAATCCAAAGCAGGCTCCAGGCTCTGAGCTGTCAGCACAGAGCCTGACATAGGGCTCGAACCCACAAACCGTGAGATCGTGACCTGAGCCGAAGCCGGATGCTCAACCTACTGAGCCACCCAGGCGCCCCTGAAAGAATATGTTTTGAACAGAAAGAGATATATAAATTCATTACTAGACATCTGGTACATTTAATCAAGGCTGCCATCTTGAATTTTGGAAAAAGATGCATATACCCGGTTTTGACTGATAGAACTGGTGACTAAACCCCCTTAGCATTGGTGTACCTAAAATACAGTGAAGTGACTAAACAATATAGACCCTAGATTCTGAAATGAATATTTCACTTTACAGAAAACACTGTATAATAAATTATGCATTACTGTATGCAAAGCCGAGGCAGATTTATTCCTCTCTGGAGGTCACGTCTACTAAGAGCAAAACAAGAACAACAAAAACTGCTACATCTCTTGCCACTAAAATTGGTCCTATTGCCAGTAAAGATTTATTGGGTGTAAGTCTGTGTCAGTCTGTGTTGTGATGAACATTCTCTGTGTATCCTGTCCTCTGATCCTCACAATGATCCATGGAGTAGAAGCTCCATTTTACAAATGAGAGATCTAAGAGTCTGAAAAATAAATAGGGTGAGGGCAGCTGATACGCTGCTCTATGGGACTCCAAAGCCAACATTTATGAGAACTATTCTATGTTCTCTGTTGACTACATTTTTATTCGTTTAGAGGTTTGCCTCCAAACATACATGAAGTTTGCCAGTTTCTTTTCTCTCTGCATGACTAGCGGCTTCTGTTTGAAAGCACTTGTATTTGCTCACCTTTTAAAAACGTATCTACATTTATTAGGTCACTTAACCTCCAGTCTCTTGGGTTACAACACTTGAGTTCTAACCTTCCCTGGGAGTTTGGAGAAATGACTCACTAGCTGCACTATGTAGTTCCCTTTGATGTGAAGTTTTTATTTATGAGTACTATCATTCTTTCTTCTCATCACAATCCCTTCTTACTACTCTCCGCCCCCAGCCACTCTGCCCCTGCTCCACTCCTCTGCTCTGCCTTTCCACATCTGTCCTGAGAACACATATCTCTTCTCCTTTTATTTTTCACCTTCTCATCCTGTGAGCTCACAGCTCTGCCTCCACAGCACCCCTCCTGGAGTTGCTCTCTCATTCAGGTTTCTGATTTCTGAGGACCTTCACATACGACTTCTTGACAAGATGCTAATATGGTAGATCTCAGCTCCTAATTTTTTTGGAGACCACATTCTTCCAAAGTACTGCATTTGAATTTTATTAACAGTTGCTACCATTGATTCTCTTAATTGTGTTGGTTGGGAGTTGGATGGAGAAATGAACGGCTGATTCCAACCCCTATCTGTTGACTGAATTCTGGCACCCCCATTAACCCAGCTGCACAGATTTGGGACCTTAAGGTTATTTCTCATCGTTTTGGCCTTTGTCCCCCACGTTACTAATAAGTCATCAAATCTGCTTGATTGTCTCTTTGTGTTGTTTTTCTAATAAATAATTCCCTTCCCATTTCCATAGCGGCCAGAGCTTTCACCTATTGACTGCAACTAACCTCTGTCTTTTCTCCTTCAGCCCTTTCTGTAGGGCCCTGGCCTTCACAAGAACTCCGGCTTCCTTCACTGTCTCTCGCAGTTTCCCAAAGTTTGTTTTATAAAACACTAGTGCCGAGGAAGAGTAATGAATAATATTTCAAAACAAGCTTCTGTGATTAAATACATGAGGAAAATGCTGGGTCAAGTAAACTTAAATATGTCTCTTTGCTGCGGAATTGGCAGGGTCCTTTATATGCCAATGTGCAGGGTAAACTTTCAGGAGGGTGATAGACTATGGAGTACCTCCTGAACTAATTTGAGCTGCTGAGATTTTTTTTTATTTCTACTTATTTTGGCAGAGTCACAGGCAGGATTGATGTTTCATAGGGAACACATTAAGGAATGTTGGTTCTTTGGAATATATTTAAACTTTTCATGCTGGCAATAAATCACAGGCCAATTGATTTAGACGTTTTGGGTGTCTCACATCTCCCGAAGTAACTCCCCACTCTGGTCAGATCGGTGTCCTGCTCTTCTGCAAGCTGCCCCGTGACTTGATGAACATTCTTCTTTTGGCCTAGAAGGCTTACTCTGTTGTAGCCCCAGATCTACACTTTATATGTCTTTTATAGATGGACTCAACTCACATTGTCTTTTCAACAAGTCTATGTTTTACATGTATGCTGCAGTCTTATCCAGCCCTATTTTCACCAGCAGTGGATATCGACTTGCTGGATTTGCATACTATTTATAATAATAAAACTAATAGTAACTACTCTCTGAGCATCTATTACATTCTCAGCGCTTTTCCAATACTGTCTTTATCTTTATAACCAACCTGCAAGGTAATTGTTTTTAGAACCACGTTATAGGTGAACAAACTTGAGGCGATACTAGGTAGTCTGTGCATGATTTTGTAGTCTTTAAGTGGCAAGACTAGGATGCAAACCCAGGACTGTCTTCAATGCAACATATTTCATGTTTGCAAAGCTCTAAAGTGAGATTAATTTACAGATTGAAGCCCACCTCTTTCAGCTCAGGTGCACAGCCCTCAAGTGATAAATAATAATTTCTAGTTTATAGACAGCAGACATATTAAGGTCAGAGCTTGGATGGCAAGAGAGACAAAGCTGAATCTTCTCTAACAAGTTTGGTGAGTTTCCAGTATTCTGGAAGGCCCTCTGGAGGAAATGGATAAAAAGCTGGTACAGACCCTGAGTTTAGGAATGTGTAATGTAGTTGGGGAGATGAAATATAAACATATCAAATAAGAGAACCATATAATATCATTTATAATTAACTTCTAGATAGTGTTCTTAAGCTAAAGGTGATGGATTCCTTGATCAGTCTTGGGACAGAGAGTCCATGAACCTCTACATTTGAGTGGATACGTTTCTGTGCATTTGGGAGGAAGAATGTCTCACACATTTCTTCAGATCCCCAAAGAGCTTTGTGATCCCGGCTAGTTAACAACAACTGAGCAGGATGCTGTGTACAGGGTACAAGTGGAGGCATCAAGTGGTGATGAGGAAGGCACTGGCCTCAGAGCTGCAGAGCTGGGTTGGACTCTGTCTTTACTGCTTTTGGCCGAGTGACCACGGGCAACATGGCAATGTCTCTGAATGCATTGCTAAGAAATTAGGGTAATAATATACAGCGTGCAGAGAAGTAGTGAGGATTAAAGGGGATAGCCAAAATGTGGAAAGCGTCTGGCATGGTTCCTGGCATAAACTAGTCACTTTAGACTACTCACCTCAGCTATCACTAAATGTATTAGTCTCCTATTGCTGCTATAACAAATTACCGCAGACTTTGTGGCTTGAGACAACACATATTGTTCTGAAGATCAGAATCTGAAGTGGTTCTGAATGGGCAGAATCAAGGTATCAGCAGGGCTGTGTTTCTTCTGGAAGCTCTGGTGGAGAACCCGTTTGTTTGTTTGTTTCATCTTTTTTAACACCTAGAGGCTTTTAACACCTTTTTGGCTTGAGACTGTTCTGTCTTCAAAACCAGCGATGGCAAGCTGAGTCCACCTTGTGCTATGTCACTGTGACGCTCATTTTTCTGCCTTTCTCTTTCACTTCTGAGGATGCTTGTGATAATGTTCATCCTGCCTGGATTATCCAGGATAATCTCTCCATCTCAAGGTCAGCTGATTAACAGCCTTAATTTCATCTGCAGCCTTAATTCCTTTTTTTTTGAGAGCATTAATGAATGATCCAATTAGTTAACTGGTTAAGGAAAATCCTGTTGATAACCTGCTGTATGTTAGTCATTACCCATCTATTTTAGTAAGTTCAGTGTGGGCAGTTTAGCTTTTTCTACTAGCATGTATTCTTTAATTAATTAACCCATTCATTCAACAAATATTTATGGAAAGCTAACTTGTATTATAGCGGGCATTGCTGTGAGTAATGCAAGATGAATCCATGTAATACGTATGTATATACCTCCAACTCACGAGGAAGTGTGCCAGGCACTGAGAACAGAACTTACATATAGGGAGTTTAAAACCTGATTTGGGAGTTAAGGGTACATTCTAACTATAAGTTATGGAAGAAATTGATTTATCATAAGTCTGCAGTGGATTTGGTGGTGACATTTTTAACCCTCAAACTGAAAAACATAATGCATCTGTAGGATGGAGCATTTGAAGTTAAGGCTGTCCCAGATAATCTGAACCATTGGTCAGTTTTGCTTGGGGGACTTAGAGGGATGCTGCGTCATTGGGGAAGGCACTGTGCGGAGTTGGCATTTGAACCAGGAAGTGAAGGATCCATGTACTGTGAACTGTCAAGTGTGGGACAGGCATAGGCTACTGCAGGGGGGAAGGTGAGAGGAAGCACTGGGCTCCGTTGGGGAGGCCCTAGAAAGTCAGCCATGGCTTTGGAGTTAGGTGTATTTCAGATTAGATCTTGAAGGTATGGACTGCTTTCTTTGATTTTCTGTTTGAGCCTGGTGAGTATATGGAAAATATGTGAAAAGAACTTTACATTCTTAACGGTATCCCTACTCAACGTAATATATGTGTGTGTGTGTGTGTATATATATATATATATATATATTCCTATATATATATATTCCTATATATATATATTCCTATATATATATATATTCCTATATATATATATATATTCCTATATATATATATTCCTATATATATATATTCCTATATATATATATATTCCTATATATATATATATTCCTATATATATATATTCCTATATATATATATATTCCTATATATATATATATTCCTATATATATATATTCCTATATATATATATATTCCTATATATATATATTCCTATATATATATATTCCTATATATATATTCCTATATATATATATATACACACACACTATATATTCCTATATATATACACTATATATACCTCTATATATGTATACATATATATATATATACACATATACATGTATATATAGTGTATATATAGGTATATATAATATATTCTATATATATGTACACGATATATACTATATACACTATATATACGTATATATATACATACATATACGTATATATACTATATATACATATATATGTATGTATATATGTATATGTATGTATATATATGTGTATATACATGTATATACATATATGTATATATATGTATATATAGTGTGTATATATATATATAGTGTGTGTATATATATATATATATTAGTTTCAGGTGCCTACTCAACTTTTGAAAATCAGTTTTTCTTATATAGATTTGTAAGTCTGTCTGGTGAATTATAGATTTGTAGAAAGAAACCTACTACCGGCTTTCTGCTCACCCTCGCCCCCATTCGCACAGTAAAGTTAGATTAAATTTTTAGTTAAGAAGACAAAGATGCAAAATCTTCTAGGAATCCAGGTGCCGCTTGTTGGAGCATCTGTTGGCTCCTGGAGTGCGCAGGGCAACAGCTGTCAGGGACACCTGTGCGTGAGGCCAGAGCCTCCTGCGTGCAGAAGTTCAGTTTCTGCTGGGGCACTCACAGCCTTTTTATGTCAGAGGCTTACGTCATGTTCAGGGGGAGCGTAGACCAACAGCATCAGGGCTTGTGTTAAGGGCAGTGTTTCTAATCCCAGCCTTTCCCGGTTCTTTACCCAAATTTGGCACATCATCACGAAGCTTACCCACCTGGGGTTCCCTGCATGACCCAAGGACCCAGAGTCCCACAGGGCCTGATTCCCTGCAATTTGTGTTGAGAAACGTTTAAAGCCGTTTTTTATTTGACAGACTTTCTTGTGGTTAGGACACTTCTGGAAATGTGCTGATCTGTATGGTGCTGTGGTGCCATGAGTAGGGGAAACCATCCTCTTTGCAGGAGAAAAGGACTGAGGATGAGAGTCATTTTCTATGTTTTCAAAGTGATTTTAATGACTTGGGAAATCTTACGACATGGTAAGTGACAAGGAAATAAAATTTCATGTACAGGATACTCTTAACTGTGTTAAAATACACATACACACTGCACACACACACACACACACACACACACAATTGTAAACGGTGGTTATTTCTTGGTCGCAGAACCATGAATGATACTTTTTTTCTTCCTTACTCTTTTCTGTTTTTGTTTGGTTGTGTTTTGGGGAGAGGGGTTTAGAGTCTGATTTCTCTTACTTTCTTTATAACATTCTGTATAATTTTCCCTTAATTTTATTTGACTGTTGTTTTGAGAATAATCACTGCTCTCAGAAGGAAGGCATTTCATTAGAATAAATATACCAGTGGCTGAAATACCTATACCTGATGAGGTTAAGAGAAAAATATTGGAATTATGTTTTTAGAAACAGCCTGACTCTCTTAATTCTCGTTGCAATCTTATTAAAGCATGGAACATTAAAGCAATGTGTTTTAATCCAGTGTTTTTAATTTTGTAAGGCAAATATTCTTATTCCAAAAGTATACCTAGTCATTGTAAATAATGAAATGTAATGTAAATAATAATGTAAATACACATAAACAAGAAGGAGGAAAATACATGTCACATATAATTCTATTACTTAAGAGAAGAAAAACCCACTCTTAATATTTGGGTTTATATACTTCTAATGTTTTTTTATGCTTAGACATTGTGTACCTATGAGGAAAACAAACCAAACCAAAAATGACATTTGATGATTTTATTTAAAGGACTTAGAAAAAAACATACCACTACTTGTAAATTGGAATTTTTCTCTCCATCCTCTGACTTAGACACATTCAAACAAGGTTAGTTATAGAATGGTCCATTTATCTAGCTCTAACCATCACTCCAAGCTTTCCAGAATAGTGTGACCAGACATCTGGACTTTTTGGACTGCAGCTCATTTCACTGGGTCTGCTGGAAAAAAAAATGGTATGAGCTTACAATGTTCATTTGTGTCCCTTAAATGTTTGTCTAGCTTTTGTCCTTCCAGCTAGGTGGCTTGTGTGTCCCTGGATATTCGCACTTTAAGCCATCCTCCAGTGCACATGCTCGTTGCTCCTGCAGGATCTGGCATGGGGACCTTGAGGTGCCAGGAAAAAGGGCCAAAGTTTCAAAATTATTTTAGCTCATGATACAAATGTCCCCAAATGCAACACATAATTCTCAAGCATCTTCCTAGTCATGAAATTTTGTTGGCCTCTTCTATCTCGCTGTTACACAGAAAAATCATTCTGATCTCCAAACCCCTCTCTTCCACAAGTTAGGGCCTCTTGAAAAATATCTTTCCTGACAGCCTTGTTCACACATGATTTCCCTCGCCTGGTCCCCCTGGATGTCCCTCATTGCTTTCTGCCCAGCTATGAGTAAGCTCAGCCTTCCCTGGGGCCACCATAGGCTATATATTTTCTGTTGCTTCTTTGAGGATTTGCTCAGTCATTTAACTGGTCTTATGTACAAGCGCTCACATTTTGACTTTAAAAACAAAATTATAACAACAAAAACAAAAAACAGAAAAGCAAAAGGAAGAAAGGAAGGAAAAGCATCACTCATGGTTCTGCCACCCAGAAATAACCACAGTTTACAGTCTGTGTGTGTGTGTGTATTTATTTTAACACAATTAAGATGATCCTGTAGACAGAAATTTGTTTCCTATTTTTCACTTACCATGTCATAAGTATTTCCTTAATCGTGAACATGATTCATAAACTTTTTCAATGACTAGATAATAGTTCATGTTATGGATTTACTACCAAGGGCTTAGCTGTTTGTTTAATTTTAGGAGACAATCTATCCATTTTCTTACAATGTATCTGGGATCAATAGGCATGTAGAACAGCACTAGGGGAGGTAGTGATTCCTCGGTTAATGCTAGCTCTTACTGGTTTTATTAATAATAATTTGGTTGCAGTTGTCAGAAAACCAGCAGAAGCCCTGGATTGTCCATGGTGCAAGGAGAGGATTGCTAATTGCAGACTCTGGGCAGGTGGTGTAGGCATTTCCTCTTCCTGCTCCCAGCTGAGAGAGGATTTCTTCTGGAGTATTTCAGCTCCTCCATTAGTGCCTTGGCCTCTCCAGGCTGAGATCCATCTGTTTCACGCTCGAAAGCTCAAAAGCCTTGCTTGGTTCTGGGTGATTTCTTGGGTGTGTTAAAAACTCTGAAAAAGCCCTTCTCTTGAATTTGGTGCATCTGGTGGTCATGTGACCAGTCTTTTTGTGGCACATGATAGTATTAACCCAGAACTATAATTTTCCTGATGCCACTTGGTGGCAAGGTGTCCCAAGAACTGCCTTGCCCCCTGTCAATGAAAAAAACCAGCATTTTCATGCCAGGGAGAGACTCCATTTGTTAGAATGTGAGGGAAATGTGTGATGGGACAATTTTGAAAGCAGTCGTGTGGAGAGAGGACTGGAACATGCATTATGGGTTGGTTAGATAGGTGGGAACACTAGTTGGGGGTGGATATAGGATTAGGAAAGTGGGGGGTGGAGTTGGAGTCACGAGGAAGAAACGATTAAGGACAAGAAAGGAACAGAAATGGAGGGCAAATTAAAATTTTGTCGCTGAGCTCTCAAAGCTTCTCTCCCCATCCTGGTCTTCCACCCTCTTCCCCCAAGTAGTGCCTTTTATATATTCCCTGAAGTACTTGTTCATTGGAACTATCCTACACACAAAAATCTATATCTTTTTGAGTCTCTATGAGTTATTGACAAGGAAAGCTAACTTAGAACAGGCAGTTAATTTACCAAATTGCAAATACATGTGATTTATATGGAGTCCAATGTAATTGACATATGTAATGACATAATGTATCATAATACAAAACAACATTACTCTCCAAACACTTTAGAAATTAAAAGCACATGGTTGCCTTGGATCCCATTGGTCCTATCAGATCAGTTGGCACATCCTCCCTCTGTATTGACTTTTAATTATTCTCTTACATATTCAGAGCAATTGCTTATAGGATAGTTTCATATTCTTGACCTATGCTGGTGTTAAATGGAAATTGATCTTTTGATTATAGTTCTTTCATCATGTTGGCTGCTTTACCTAAATGAATTCTTCATTTCCAGGTTGTTCATGCCTCCCTGAAAACAGATAAAAAAATCTTTACGTGGAGAACAAATCAATGCCAAATATTGTTTAAGAAAAAGAAACGATGTTTAATTTTCTCTAAAACTTTTTGAGATGCTCCAAGTGTAAAACTTTACCTGGGTTTCACAAATATTTGAATGAATGGTATTTTGAAGTGATAAATGCACTGGAATTTCCTAAATCTGCTAAATGATGGGTTTACAATTTATTTTTCCCCAATTTTAGATTTTGATACACAGATCAAAATATCGAACCTTATATTTGTAAAAAACACAGGGACTATTAATTTTATTAGTACTTTGTTTCCTAGTGGTATTTAAACATGTATCTATTTGGCAATTCTATTTATTTGTCCTTAGTAAATACATGGGTGTTGAATATAATACCTCTAAAAAATGAAATACAATACCTCTAAGAAATGAAGACCCATGAGTAACATTTAGAATACGATGTTTCCACATGTTTTTGAATCAGTTAAATGGAAATAATACTATTACTTTGCTGTATTGTCATTTATGTTGCTGCCATTTATTTATTTATTTATTTATTTATTTATTTATTTATTTAGGTTTTGTTTATATGTGTTATGCAGTGAGGCCAGTTCTGTGCACAAAATTATCTTAGTTTTATTTCTCCATAGCTTATGTTAAGACCATAGAAGTATATCAAGGCTCCAAAACAGAGATGGTTTAAAAACTTGGAAGTGTTATAAGTAACTTTCACGTATAAAAGTACCTGAAATGTTGCATGCCCCGTGAGGTTTGGCACAGACTTTGAAAACAACCAGTTCTTTTTTTTTTTTTTTTTTTTAAGTTGATTTCCACTAGTGCATCTCTACTAAGACCCTCCCTTGCCTGGCAGGTGCTCCCTCCAGGTTTATTGCAGGGACCCCTGATTTCTCTTTGAATCCTTTGAATCATTTATGACCTGCTTTTGTCTCTCACTCATCCGCAGAGCCTGGCGTTTGCACGGTATTCGGAGATCCCCACTACAACACTTTTGACGGACGGACATTTAACTTTCAGGGGACGTGTCAGTACGTTTTGACAAAAGACTGCTCCTCCCCTGCCTCGCCCTTTCAGGTGCTGGTGAAGAACGACGCGCGCAGGACCCGCTCCTTCTCCTGGACCAAGTCTGTGGACCTGGTGCTGGGCTCCAGCACCGTCAGCCTCCAGCAGCACTTGACCGTGCGCTGGAACGGCTCGCGCATCGCGCTGCCCTGCCAGGCGCCTCAGTTCCACATCGACCTGGATGGCTACCTCTTGAAAGTGACGACCAAAGCAGGTGGGCTTCTGTGTCCCTCTGGCTTTCGCCTCTGCCTCACGAACCCGCACAGCAACGCCGCCTCAGTGTTTCTGCAGCAGGTGTTGCCTCATCCCTGCTCACCAGGGCTTCCACCTGAGACCTGGAAGATACCACAAAATAGCTGGAGAAATCTGCAAACCGCGGAGCCCTGCAGTCGGGCACCAGTCACACCACCCTTGTAATCTGCTGACATCCTCGTTCCGAAAATAGCACTTGTGCGCCCAAATAACTTCTTTCTCATGTTTTGTTGCAGTTTTAGGACATTGATGTCCAGCTTGGAATTGTCAGTGTTTCTCCCAACTTAGCCAATAATGTGCAGTTTCACATCTGTGAGAAAGAGTTTTCTTGTTAGCATCTGTCCAAGGAGGGGGGGGAGGCGGGGAATCCTCAAAAGGAAACCACAAATGTGTGTGTGTGTGCAGATGGGAGTGTGCGTGGCTGTGTGACCAGCAGTGCTGTACATTCTGGACCGTGGGGAAGGTACTTGCTGGGTTGATGTCTAGAACCATGAGCTCCACTGGAAGATGCTTAGGTTGCTCTGAAAGCACTGTCCCCCAGGCTTGGGTACACGGAGGTGCTGCCACTACTCTTTCTCAGCATCCCATGTTACCTGAGACCCACTGGGCCCTCTATTCCACTCCACTGTCAGACACATCCCCCCAAGGCCAAACTGTTCATCGTTGCTAGCAGGTTACTCCCAGGGGCTCGGTGAAAGCTCAAATTCTTGCCTAGCTAAATTCTTGGCATAGCTAAAGAGGCATCTTAGAAGCGGAACACAGTCCTTCAATAGCGGCCCCCCCAAAATGAATTCAGCTCATTTACACATTCAATTATATCATGGTTCCTTCCATGCTACCTTTGGTTAATGCATATTTCTGGATATTGAACTTCATGTTCTCCTGGTGTATGCTCTTTCGGTCAGCAGGATACTTGAGGAAATCAGTATGTTTCTTGCTTTTTGTGTTTGTGAGAATTTAAGTGTCAAAGCATCGATCATGTTCCAGTTCCTTTAGATAATATGAATCCAAAAGGGAAATATTTGATAGAGCAGGCACTTCTAAAGCACTACAGAGTCTGTTCTCTGCTGTCCTTCAGAACCTTGTTAATTGTTTCACTTCAAGCCCAAAATACATTTGACAAATTGATCTGAGTTTATGGAATGCCAGCTTAGCTAAACAAAGGCAGCAAGCCAAGGAGAAGCTTAGGGAGCTTTTATTTACAGAGCATAACATGGTTGCAGTGAGAAAAATTTAAATATTAATGTATTGGAACATTCTATAAAGGGAGGATTCCCAACTTCACTTTGAATGTAGCAGGTGTGAAGAGATCTATTTATTCAATTCTAGAGGGCTTAGTCCTCCTCAGAAAATTCGGACACCTGTTGTTTTATTCAAATGCCATGTCACTCTGTAGACATAGGCCTCAGCTCATTCCTTTAACGAAGGCTACAGTTTGTGGCTCCCTGTAAATTGTGCACAAGATAGCTCATTATTATACAACACTAATTAGAAGCACCTTGCTTATCTGTTTGCATGCCAGCTGAACACAATGGATTCTACTGATATGGAAATTATTGGTCAACCACAGCCCAATTTTCAAAGGGATCCTGGATACTGGAAGTTGCTAACAGTCTAGGAGGTTCGATACTGTTCCTCTCATAGCTGGCAATACCGTATGGAATAAGTGTACTCTTGTAAGGATTCCATATTGTAAAAATTAGTGAAAGGATGAGGCTGCTAGGAAAATAATAATAGATCATAAACACCATAATTAGATTAGTGAATTTAACTCTTCTTGGCCTTGAACTCAGTTTTACAATTTCCTTTCTTCTTTCCATCTCTATTACCATGATGCAAGTAAGTCATGTGATGCCCTTAATACCCAGCTGAACAATTACCCGTAGCATAAACTTTCTGCTTCCTAGCGAAGAACTGTATTCCTCTGGGCACTAACCATGCTTTGAGATTATCCTATGAGTGGAACACTTCCATTTCCAGATACTAGTCTTCTCCCAAGACCAATCTCAGTCTGTACTACGCCTTAGGGATATTTTTTTTATCATCTATCGATTGTCTACTTAAAATATCACAGTATATCCTTGGAGTGTTCTTCTCCCATAGATTATTTTTGTAATTTTGTAAGCTTCATATGATCAAAGGGAACTTTTTTCAAAATAACAGTTTATATCAAGCCTACAGCTCGGAGGCTGGGAAGTGGGGAGAAGTGACTCTTGGCCCCTGTGTTTTATGAACTCAGCACTTCATGACGGAATCATTTGGCAGAGGAGCACAGGTGGCCGTGTGGCTTGGTGGGATTAGGCTGTAGCTGCCTTACCTAATAACACCCGGGGTGGTACAGAGGGCACGGGGCTGGTTTAGTAGCTTGAGAAAGCACTGCCCACCCCCATCACACTCCTACCCCAACTCTTGGCACTTAGTGAATAATTTAAAAATATTTCCTTTCTGCCATCTGTTCACTTCATCAACTCTACCTGAGAGAGTTACGTCAGCTCCACCCGAAGGCATTAACACGTGGGAGTGTGGTTTTTTATTTTATTTTTGGTAGAGTTCTACACTTTATGAACCTGGAGACTATATATATATATATTTTTTCTTTTTTTTCCTTTGGTATAAAATCTGAACAGAAAAACCATCAATGTTTAAGCATTACTATGGTATGTCTATAGATTTTGTACCTCCTCTGTCTTTAAGTTGGGCAACAGCAAAAGCAATAATGACCAAAAAAAAAAAAAAAAAAAGAACCAAAAAAACCCCCCAAAAAAACAAAACAACAACAAAGCAAAGCAAAAACAGCAAGAAAATAAAAGAACAATGACTTCTCCCCCTCAAAAAACAAAACATAACAAAACAAAACAAAAAAACACAACCCCAAAACCAGTGGTGTGGAGCCTGGTCATACATTTGAAGGGTGAAAAACAAGTTGGTAAAACATTCACTGGTGAGAAGGGATAATTGGAAGGCGCTTTATGCAGTGGAAGGAATGTGGCTGCTGCTTACACCTCCAGATGGGACATGTGCTTTGGCTTTGGCCTTCTGACTCTGCCAGTTATTTCTACTCAGTTTCCCGTGCAGAGGAATTGGGAAACTCATCCCAGCTGTAGAAAGAACTAACCCCAGCCTCTCAAACACTTCCACAATGTTTTCATCTCGTAAGATGCCTATTTAAAATGTCTTTTGAAAGAGCAATTTCTTCATTTATAACTTATTCATTTTTTTGCCTGTCACTATTGTAATTTACTTTGCATGGATTTTACTCACGTAGAGGGTAATAATAATCATGCAAACACATATGTATATGATATAGCAATAGACAAAGCCATCTGTAGTTGGGTAAGTCGTCCCTTAGCACTGGTCCATGAAAATCCTCTTAATATAGTAATAACAAAGGAAAGAGGAGGAAGAGAGAGTGAATTACAAATTATTCTCTTACTTTTGGGACCGTGTTTTATGACTGAGAGGTCAAGAGTTTTGAGAAGAGTTTGCTAAAAACGGTGGGTCTGCATCTTCCCAGACATGCAACGGACCGGCAATCCATTGCATGAAAAGAACATAATGACTGGCTTGTCAACTGTGAGTTGATTTCACATGAACTCAGTTGCCCAAACTCTCAAATTTGTTATATCATTGTCAGTAATGATGTTGGAACTCCTTTGGATATAAATTCTCAACCATTGTGGCATTTGGAAGAATAGTATTTGCCTACTGTCTAGGAAAGAGATTTGCAGTTTGGAAAATTTTGCAACATGGAAAGTCTTTGGAATTATGCTCTAAAAGTTAGAATGCTGTATGGAATTGATTTTCTTCCCTCATTTCTCTTGCTGGGCAGCTGCCTGGCTACAGGCTTGTGAGGTCATGTTTCTTCTATACCTTAGAGAGTTTATTACAAATCATATTATAGTTTGCTTGTCTTTTTTTCAAAATTGTTATTTCAGTGTCTTAACTAGCATGAAATTCACAATTTCTCTGGCTTTGCAGATTCAACTCAAAATGTATCAATTTACAGGGTAATTCATTCATTTAGTGAGTACACTCTAGGTGCCAGATAATGTATTTGATGATGGGGTATGAAAAAATATAAATCACTTTATAGGAGAATTGTAGTTGTCGGAGATGACACCATTGTGTCACAGAGATCCACAGAGGAGGGCAGTCCAGTGTGTGGATAATCTCACAGTGTGTCCTTTCTCTGATCATCTTGCCCCATCACTCTATTCTCTTCATCAAATTACTCCTAAGAGAGATTTTTTTTCTTTCCAGGCTTTTATTTAAATTCCAGTTAGTTAACATACAATGTAATGTTAGTTTCATATGTAGAAGTTAGGGATTCATCACTTACATACGACACCTGGTGCTCTTAACAGTGCCCTCCTTAATACCCATCACCCATTTAACCCATCCCACTACCCACCTCCCCTCTGGTAACCATCAGTTTGTTCTCTATAGTTAAGAGTCTGTTTCTTGGTTTGCCTCTCTCTAAGAGAGACTTTCTTATGACCTTCTTTCTTGCTTCTTTATCCAACTCTATTTAATTTTCTGAATCCAACTTCTTCTCCATACCAAGAGGTCTTCTCTACCATTTGCCTTGTACTAAGAACACTTCCATTCCTTTCATGTACCATACAGTGATTTCCATATGGGCCTGTTTATTTCTTGAGAAACCTAGTTTTACAGCACAGATTTATTCTGTCAATAACTCCCTAACGTGGATTTGTAACTCTTTCTTGTGGCAGTTGTGTGGCCTACTCACAGGAATGCTATTTGGCCAGCCTTTTCTCCTCTTGGATCATGTTCTGACTTAGGGAATATTGGCTTTAGAATCTTACTTCTGGGCATTTCTTACTAATCTGACATCACTCTGATTTTGTCTTATGCCAATTTTATATCCAGACGAGATTCATTCCCTCCTCCCCCTGCCCTTCTCTTTCCCATCACTGCCTTATCCCCCAACTTCTGACCATCTGTTGGACATTTGTCCACCAACCTAGTCTTTCAAGGTCTTCTAAGAGGCAAGTCATGTTGCTTTTTCCAGAGGCTCAGTAAAAGGCCAAATGAAAGACTAGATTTTGTTAGAAACCCAAGAAGGTAAGACTTAAAAATACATACATGGGAAGACTTTCTCTTTTTCTGTTAAAAAAAAAAAACTTTTTCTTTGGGAAAAGAAATTATTACACAATTCTCTCTCTTAGGAGACAGTGACAGTGAATAAGGAGAAGTCCTAGGGAAGAAATGAACATCAGCTTTTTGTAGATGTTCTCCTGGTGTTCATGTCACAGAACTGGTACCTACTTTGTCTATTTGCTGGGAAACTCAGGCACTGCCAGGGTAATATCAGGAAAAGAGTAAGAAAAGCTTCCAATGCACACCTGAAACATAAAAAAAACTCTAACCAGAAAGAAGAGTTTGTCATTTGCTCTGGAATGAACCTCAACAGGCTTTTCATAAAAGTCCTCAACTTTATCTAATGCACAGTGTCTTCACACACAATATCAGGAGGTACATGAGAACATTTCTTCTTGACCTTTTAGTCAGACTGATCTGTGCTGTGTGACCACATAACCTGGCTGTCCTACATGTGATACAGAAATTCTATTCAATGGGGTCATTTCATCGGCTGATGGATCTTGGAAGTCTTGGGCTAGCGTATCTGAAAAAACATGAATATTTACAGACAGAGCCTCCAATATTTTAGATGGTCAGTTCAGCAAACTAAGAGAAGCCTATATGTTCTACCTTCCAGAGTGAAGATTATTTCCTTGGTGAACAAGATTGTACTGTCCTGCTGATTCTATATAGCACACGAGAAACTTTCCCCCATGGCCTGGTAGCCTCCAGTGCCTTCTCAAATGTTGAAGTTTATGATCAGCTTGGGGCTATGAAGGTTGGAAGGGTTCCACAACAACTCAACCCTAGGAAACATTGATTAAACAGCCATCCTTGTTTCAGGGATGTCTGTAAAACAAAGAGGAGGCAAATATTTGTATTTATATAAGTGTTCTCCTTTGAATAGGATCTATTCAGAAGCTATATATTTATTACCTTGATACTTTCACTATAACAAATAACTTGGAAATTTTCATTTGACATTTGGTATAATTGCATGGAGGATTTTTGGATAAAAAGAAGATTACATTAAAAACTATCATCTTTGTTATCTTTACATTTCTACATTTCACTTATCATTGGATAAATGAAAGCACAAGTTGGACCAACACAATTACTATAGGAAAGGGCAAAACTATAAACCTTAGAGGACCATGGTCAATGAATAGTCCTCTGCAAGGCAAGCCAGGGTACATAGGTATCAGGTTAGGACAAACTTTATACAGTTTAAAACTTCTGAACCCCAAAAAGTAAGTGACTCATGTAATGTCATACAACATTTAATGTGAGATTAAACAGTAACAGGAATTTGGATAGACACTTAGTGTTCCTTATTAGAGGTTAGTCATATGTACTGTGTCCTTACATATATGCACTTGGGAATAATTGGTGGATTCAGAAGTGGTTGATCCTCTTTTCCTCTCCTTTTACTCCAGGTTTGGAAATATCCTGGGATGGAGACAGTTTTGTCGAAGTCATGGCTGCCCCTCATCTCAAGGGCAAACTCTGTGGTCTTTGTGGCAACTACAATGGACATAAGCGTGATGATTTAATTGGTGGAGACGGAAACTTCAAGTTTGATGTGGATGACTTTGCTGAGTCCTGGAGGGTAGAATCCAATGAGTTCTGCAACAGACCTCGAAAAAAACCAGTGCCTGAACTGTGTCAAGGGACAGTGAAGGTAAAGCTCCGAGCTCATCGAGAATGCCAGAAACTCAAATCCTGGGAGTTTCAGACCTGCCACTCAACTGTGGACTATGCCACTTTCTACCGGTAAGTACAGTGTTTTGGGGGATGGTTTGGGTTACAGACCAAGGATTGACCTGACCTTGAAACAGAGTATATCAAATCTTCCGGCGTACAAAACAAGGGCCCCCAAGTCACAGGATAAACACTTTTTCTTTCTTGTGTTGAGACTGATCTTATTTTGAGTACCACATTGTGTCCCAAATAAAGAAATTGTAGGGAGTATTTCAGAGCTGTCTCCTATAGATCATTCTGGTTTTGTGTCTGCAGGCTCACTGGAAGGCTGGTGATTTTTCTAGGTGTTAGCTTGACTCTAAGACTGAGGAGTGCTTCCCAAATTCTGTCTAAACTACAGTGGTTTAGGATAGAGATGGGAATCTCAAACAACTCTGGGTGACTTGGGTGTTTGAGTGAGCTTGGTCATTTGAGGCCCGAGGAACAGTTCAGGTCTGCCTCGTGGTCTAGTCCCAAACATCTGCAGGTGGAAAACAAGGCAGTGAAATGAGGATTCCTTAGATCTTGGCTAACTATCAGACTTCACAACCAAATTTAGGGGAGAGTAGAAAGAAGGCTTGAAGATGGAAGAAGAGAGGTCTCTCATTGAGAATATGGATTCTATAACCTTTTCTTCCATGCTGCGAGGCTGAATTTGTGAGTTGATGAGTCTGGCCTGGTTGTACTTCCATTTATTACACAATTCCATGGGTTCAAGAGCTATGACTGTCTATAACTTTAACCACCATGGGTGTGGGAGGAAACATGAGAAGACACAGCCCAAAAGGCCTTGTTTAAGTGATTTGCCTGTGCCTCTTAAAATGAGAAAACTCCTGTGGTCTGAAGCCACAGAAAAGTTATTTTTACTCTTTAATTGCCACCAGTTTATTTCCCCTAGTTCTCGTTAAATGTGATCTTTTTTTTATTTGATCTTTGGACATAAAAGATAAAGTTCTACAAAGACAGCTCAAAGTGGAGTGGAAAAAGGACTGTCCCTGTCATCACACACCCCTAAACATGGCTGTGTCTGCCAAACCATTTGGGTCCAACTCCTACATTTAGCTCTTTCAAGCCATTTTCCTGTTATAATTTGAATCCCTGGGTTCCCTTCTTCCTCTTTCTTGTACCACCCCCTAGACTGACCCCACCCTTGTCTATTGAAATTGAAAGATCACTTTTTAAAAAAGGTTTATTTGTTTAGGGGCGCCTGGGTGGCGCAGTCGGTTAAGTGTCCGACTTCAGCCAGGTCACGATCTCGCGGTCCGTGAGTTCGAGCCCCGCGTCAGGCTCTGGGCTGATGGCTCAGAGCCTGGAGCCTGTTTCCGATTCTGTGTCTCCCTCTCTCTCTGCCCCTCCCCCGTTCATGCTCTGTCTCTCTCTGTCCCAAAAATAAATAAACGTTGAAAAAAAAATTAAAAAAAAAAAAGGTTTATTTGTTTATTTTGGGGTGGGGAGTAGAGAGCGATAGAGAGAACATGTGTGAGCAGAGGAGGGCAGAGAGAATCCCAAGTGGGTTCCTCACTTGACAGTAGCAGGGCTTGATCCCACAAACTGTCATGACTGGAGCCAAAATCAAGAGTCAGACGCTTAACCAACTGAGCCACTCAGGTGCCCCTGCATGGCTTTTTAAATTGAAAAATCTTAATGTAAGACTTCGGAGTGAGTTGAAGAGCTGGGAAGAGAAACCAGGCTTTGTTTGGAATCTAAATACTCATCAGTTGAAAGTCTGAGGGGAAGCAGTAGGGCATAGCAATTAAGAACATTGTGGTCTTCCGGGGCTAAAAATACAGCCCAGCTTTACAACCTTGAGCAATGATTTAAGCTCTCTAAACCTTAGTTTGCTTATCTGTGAAGTGGGGATAATAAAAGAACCTACCTGAAAGAGTTGTAATTCAGATTTAATGCGATTATGAACGTAAATGCATGTGCCCAAATGCTATGTAATTGATGGATCCTGTAATTTCTTCAATTAATTAAATTAAATGATGAGCAACCATAATGACTCTTTGGGAAGCTCCCCTGCTTCAGTTGCAGATTTTGATTAGACCCTTCTCTGTCTAACATAGAAAGGAAAGGCTGTACTTCTCCCAGGGCCCCAATAGTCTACACCTTTGATTTTTATCCCATTTCAAAGGAGTGTGTTGAAAACAAAAATTGAAGAGCAGGGCTGCAGAGATTAGTCCCTTTTTGCAAATTTCTATTTCTTTTCCCTTTGGTGATTTATTTCATATTATGATCCCTGGACTGCAAACAGAAATACGATGAACACCTTGGCAGAAGTCATGAGAAATGGCATAGTCATGAATGGAGAAAACCAGAATTGTTAGGTGGCCAGGCAAATGTTTGCCTTCTGCCCTTGGAAGTTGCTGCAGCCACCACAGCACTATAGTGGGGGTTGCTTATTTGTGGAAGGGGCTTGATGTGCAGAGTTGGGGAGTTTATGAGAATGCTCCCGGGATCTTTGTGTACTGAGGTTTGGAGCACCAGATGTGATGGGAGATGAGCTCACGTTCTGCCATGCATGGTGTAGTGGCAGGGCACCCTTCTGCGGCCAGCCACTCTTTCCTGGAAGAGGCAGGGGAACTCAGTAGAGTGGAGCTGGACAACCTGCCTGTCACACATCCTGCTGATGATCTCGTGCCCCAACCACGAGGTGCGCCTTCATGCATTTTCAAATGAGGGTGAGGGTGGCCGATGTTGGATAGATTTCGGGTTTCTTCCTTTCTTTCAAGGATACATGTGACAGGAAAAAGAAGATAAACAAGGTCAACATAGAAAGGTAATTGGGTTCCACGGGATCTCCGATGAGGACCAAACCTCAGAGAGGTTTTAGGAAGCAATGGACAGAGAATGTGTTGAGTGATGCCGAGTTGGACCTAATCTCAACTCTGCGGTGTTCTAGCTGTGTGACCCTGGTGGCTAGCTGAGTTTCAGATTCTTTACCTATAGAATAGGTAGGACAGTAATGGCCTGGTGGGGCTTCTCCTCCAAGGACCAAGGTCAATGGGCAGTGCCATGTTGTACATGGTAGACAGCCAATACTGGCACAGTGTGTTGTTGTCCCGTGTCCCTTTCTTTCCCTAGAGAATCTTGTGTGCTCAGTTTAGCTACTTATCTCTCTGGTAGCTGATATCTTCTCCTGCTTACATCATGGAGAACTAATTGGATGGATTCTCACTGATAAATCCCTGGAACAATTAAAAGTCAACTCTTTCTTATTGGTGACACTAAATGAGATAGTATAAGAGAAGACTCCATTGCAATCTTTTTTAAAAAAAATTTAAGTTTAATTTATTTATTTTGAGAGAGACAGAGACAGCAAAAGTGGGGGAGAGGCAGAGAGAGAGAGGGAGACAGCCAAGCAGGCTCATGCTGTCAGCACGGAGCCGGACATGGGCCTCGAACTCATGAAACCATGAGATCATGACCTGTGCTGAAACCAAGAGTTGGACGCTTAACAGACTGAGCCACCCAGGTGCCCCTGCAATCCTTTTTATAAACGTGTCTTTGGGGGAGTCTGGGGGGCTCAGTCAGTTAAGCATCCCACTTTAGCTCAGGTCATAATCTCGCTGCTCGCAGTTTCGAGCCCCACATCAGGCCTGTGCTGACAGCTCAGAGCCTGCAGCCTGCTTCGGATTCTGTGTCTCCCTCTCTCTCTGTTCCACCCTGGCTCACAATCTCTCTCTCTCTCTCTCTCTCTCTCTCTCTCTCTCTCTCTCTCTCTCAAAAATAAACATTAAAAATAAATTTAAAAAATAAAAATGCATTTTTGTCTTTTAAGAGTAATATATGTTCATTGTATGACATTTAAATAATATTAAAATGAATAAAGAAGAAAATGGCAATCATATATATCTCACTCATGTAAATTTTTGCTTATATATTTTATGTCATTGGTGGAATTTCTAAAATGAACCTGAAAACACAGTCATGACTGTGGTTGTGACCTTAGTTTTGAATCATTACAGGACTAAAGAGATTTGCCTTGATATCATGAAAAGTCATATACATAAATTGTATATAAATTTGACTCCTTGTATTTCCCCCTGACCCTCCAAAGAAATATGAGTATTTCCCTCAAGGACAAAGAATAAGGTCACATAGCATACAAATGCAGCCTTCCAAGCACCACTGTGTTTGTGACAATGGAGAAGAAAGGGAACAAAGAAGACATTTCTCTGAGGAAATGGTACCTTTTTGGGGTTTTCTTAATTATATGATAAATTCCACAGGGCAAATTCTATTATAAGTATGAGAAATATTCTTATAAAGTGAAAATAATAATTATAATTTTTCTGAATTAGAATTTACTTTTGAGATGTCTAGGATTTTAGACATGGTCTTTTATTTTGGTCTTTTATCCAATTCAACATTTTAAATATTAAACTATCATCTAAAAAATTGAAAAACTTTGTGAGTAAGAAATCAGCCAAAAAAATTTTTTTTCTCTTTTGGGAAACTTTTTAGGTTTTGCTAATTTTTATTCACAAATCAATTCTACCCCTCGTGGGCTGATTTGGCATAAAAATGTGATATTTAATTAAATATTAATTTAATCGTTGTGATCAGCATAATTTGGTTTAATTCATTAATCAAATATGTTTAGGTGCAAGGTAGTTTAATTATGAATCACATAAAATTTTTAGCTGGCTGCATTGTTAATGTGTCTTAAGTCCTAGAGTTGCTAATTGACTTGTCCTTAAATTAGATAATTCCCTTTAATAATGTTTTGCATTCTCCTTCACTGGTGTGTTATGGAGAAATTCCTAGAAGCTAGGGAGATAGTGTACTGTGGAAAAATTGATGCAAAGTCATTTGAATTCTATTTGGATTCACACAGAGACTTCCCCGAGGGGAAAATGTCGAGTATTTTCACGCCTCTCTTCTCGTTTCTCTTGTTCACCTTACTTTCCCGGCCTCATGTTGCCTTGTCTATTCGTGTCCCGGATGCCAGCCGAGACATCCAGGAGGAATAGGCAGATGCCCCCCCTCCCACCCTCCACCTCAAAGGCTCCCTGGAGACCCTCAGCAGCCAATATCAAATCTGCTCCCCACTGCTGCCTTGGGCCACACTGAAGAAAAACTTTGGCAGCCTTGGGATGGGAGAGGCAAGGGCTCTGTGGGTCATACTGGGGAAAGAGAAGACCTAGTTACCGTGTATGAAACATCAGCAATGGGCTTTTTCCCTAATGCAGACCCAATCCTGGATAAAATAGTAACAAGAAAGTGTAACCTCCCAGTAAAGCAGGGAGGGCTCTTAAGTCAGGGCAGGAGAGAAGTCAGAAGAATGAATGGGAACTGCCGCAAAGCCCAGACATTTGTAGACCGCAGTCATCTCGGCGCTGTTTTCCTCTCTCTGCTCTCCTTAACGGGGTATAATTCATCAGAGCAAAAGCTCTCTGTTCACTTGTTCGGGATGGGAAAGTGTCTGGGGATTCCCAGTCTAGGAAGTGTTCTTTTCTTTCCATGAAGTGGTTTTTACAGCTGTAAGGAATTGAAGTAATGCCAGAGGGTTCACAGATGTGTCCTTCCTGCAGAGGTACCGGGAGGTAGGGGGCGGGAGGTAGAGCAAGAGGGTATTAGAACTTCGATAGCACAACGGTGTTGGATATACTGGCATCCTGGGACTGACAGTGGCTTCCTTCCAGAAGATCACAGACTCTGTGGAGAACCCACTTTGTGTTTTCCTATAAAGGAAACTAATCATTTATTATAAAACAAGAGAAGAGATCAGGCAAGGAGTACAGACTCCGTGTGTGTGTGTGTGTGTGTGTGTGTGTGTGTGTGTGAAAGTCATATAAAGCTCACTACTATTCTATAATTAAAATCAATCTTCCCTTGCTTCAAAGAAGAACATGCTTAGAACGTTTCTCTTTACATCTTTTAATAACCTGCCTCAAATTGCCGTTAGAACTAGAGTCCTAAATCAAATGAGATGTTCATTTTTAAGTGTGACATGGGCCTTTCTTTTTATTTTTCTTTTGGCAAACTAATCTTTCAGGAGGAGTCCCTCTGAATCTGTCAAAAAGGTATGCTGACACCAGGTGGCAGTAGACACCTGAGTTGTACCACCTGTCAGACTAGCTTCCTACTTATTAGCACTCTCTCGCTCTCTCTCGCCCTCTTGCTCTCTGGCTCTTGCTCTCACTCTTAACTTCTGCCCTAGGCTATTCCTTTCACTGTACCTAAATATACAATGTACATTCCTGCTTCTGGGTCCATGTTATTCCCTTGCCTGGGATGCCCTCATTTTCTACATTGATTTCAGCTGAAGGTACAGTTCAAGTCTCATCCAGGCTGCTATAAATGTTCTTTCTTTAGCTTCTTAGATATGCTGATTGTGCTCATCATTATTTAGCACCTATACTATATTGCACTGCCATTGTCTCCCCCGCATTGGATTTTAGGTTCACAGGGAAATGGGGAATATCTTTCCTACCCTTTTGCATTTCACCCAGCATCACCCCTGGAAGTCACCCCTGGAAGGAAATGTTTCTTAGCTCCCTTCCAAGCTCTCTCCTGTTTTCATCCTCTCTGAACTAACTGTGACTTCTGCTACCCTCAATTCCACATCCATCTTACGTCTTTATCCCCACACTCAGCTACACACCCATAGTCAGAATGTGCATGCATCTCGGTCTTGTCAGGGAGTAGACTAGTCAGGGCAAGCAGCGCCTCTGGTCTACCTTCAATTCTCCAAGAACTATCCACACTTCTTATTGCATGAGCCTACTGCTGTGACTGCCTCTGGACCTTAGCACCTACCTGTGTCTACTCACAATTCACTTAAAAGCCACCTGGACCTCCCAGCTCCTCTTCTGTGAATCAGCTAGGATTTGGCCTTGCCATCTTCTCACGCAGTATTTTCATCCACAGACACTTCTGTGTTGGTCTCTTTCAGTTGGTCTTAGGACCTCAAATTAGCCTCCTCCTCTGGAGGCACAGCAACTGACCTCCAGTGGGGTGATCTTGCCATGGCCAACTGACCCTGTGCAGTATTCTCACTCAGTATTCTCAGTACTGAGAATTCTCAGTATTCTCACCAAGGAGGCACACCCCTTCTACCTTGTCACTGGCCCTGAGCCTTCTGCCAGTTTAGAATCAAAGCCTCATTGTGGTTTTTCCCTTCATCTTTCATTTATTCTTTTCCATGGCAGCCACAGGTAGCTTATTTCCTGTTTGCCCCACCAGCATAACCCAAAAGAAAGGTTTTAAACTGCCTTCTAGATGCCTGGATTTCAGCTCAGAAGGGCCCTCCAGGTTAATCCAGTTTTCTTGGGGCCAAAGCAGAAAGAAAAATACATAAGTATGCTTAGAAAGGTACAGGGTTGCTTGGAACATCATTGCATCCAAGTCTAAAATCATCTCCTGTTTAAATTTTCATATCAAAAAGAGAGGAACACTATTGTTTAAAGAAGAAACAAAGAAAAATGGGACCTATCTTAGCAAGTAGGTTACCCTTTGGGGAGAGTTTGAGCCAACTGTATGGCCAGCCAACTACAAAGACAACCCTCCCTTCTGACACCACCAGTTTGGAGGCATTCCCAAATCACCTTCAGGGTCAACAATTTGCGGGAAGGACTAACATAACTCACCGAATGCTGTTACACTAGTGGTTATAATTTATTATAGGGAAAGGATTAAGATCAGAAGAGACACAGGGCAGAGCCCAGGAAAGGGCTAAGCATGAGCCTCTGCTGTTATCTCTTATGGAGTCACGGACTGGCATTAACTCCTCTTGGCCACAGTGCTGGCAATATTCACTCTTCACAGCGTACTTCCAATCAAGGAAGTTCACCTGAGCCTTTGGTATCCCAAGATTTTCCTGGGACTACCACCTGCTGTCTACATGGATGACGTGGTCTTCAGCTCCTCCTGGAGGCCATGCTAATGCCTTTCATACCCAGTTCCTCTGGAGGTTGGGACTGTTGTGATACAGCCCAAAGCCCCCACCATAAATCCCATCGTTAGAGTGTCTGGTATCCAAAGCCCCCAGGTAGAAAACAATACTCCGGATAGGCAGGGCATTCCAGGGGCCTGGGATCACTCCCTCACACCCCTGGGGAGCCAAAGACCAGGGCCAGACTTTGGGGCAAGGTCAGTTTTTCACTATACAACCTGCCTGGCTCAAGGTTAAATCTAATTTTGATTTGATTTTAATGTTAGCTTTGAATTTATTTTCAGCATCAACTTCCTAGAATCCTGCAGCATTTCTCTTCAGAAAATTACATTCTGGGATGCAATTAGATGAGGCTTTTGAACACAGATTTGAATGAGTGTCATTGTCACAGGTAAAACACTAATTATTTTGTAGCACCTCTCTTGGCGGCTTAGGGGATGCCTTGATTATTCTCAGTAAGCAGGAGACAGTCTGGTGTAGCTTCCTTACATTTTCATTATTTATGAGCGTAAGGCATTTTCCATCCGTGAGAGCGAGGCTGACGTGGATAGTGTTTTCTTCATTTCCCTGTTGTGGTCTGGGAACTCTGGTAAGAACGTCCATGGCTGGTCTCAACGTCTCTCACTGTCCATTCAAGTTTTCAAATATCCTGCTCTGCCATGAGTCTGTGGAAGAGGATTTCATTAATTATTTACTTTGCTCCTTTTACAACTTTCAACTGAGCACCTGCTGTGTGCCGGGTACCTTTGCAGGTTGGCAATTCAGGACGGAACAAGAGAGACAAAAACTTTTCCTTCAGAGGACCCGGCGTCTAGCGTGAGCAGACAACTATAAATAAGAAACAAGGTCACTGCCAACTGTGAGAAGAGTAATGGAGGAAACAGGCTGGTTAGTCAGGGAGGCTAACTCTGAATTAGGTGCACACAAAAAAGCTGCATGAGGAGCTCCGCTTTGAGTGGAATCCACTGCAGATGGGAAAGGACTGTGAGGAGGCCGGCCAAGGCAGGAGGAAGGGCAGAGGCCCCAGGGCTGGGAGGGTGTGGCCCCTTTGAAGACCTGAAAGGAGGCTGCCACGACTGACACTTTGAGAAAGTGATGGGAATTTGTACCTCTTAATCCCCTCCACCTCTTCCACCCTTCCCTTCCCCCAACCGCCTCCAGTCTGGCAACCACCAGTTTGTTCTCTATATCTCTAAGTCTGTTTCTATTCTGCTTTGTTCGTTGGTTTGTTTTGATTTTTAGATTCCACATATAAGTGCGATCATATAGTATTTGTCTTTCTCTGTCTGACTCGCTTTGCTAATACCCTCTAGCTCCATCCATGTTGTCACAAATAGCAAGAGCCCATTCTTTTTTATGGCTGAGTGGTATTCCATTGCATATGTACAAATCTTCCTTATCCACCATCCATGTATCGACGGATACTTAGGTTGCTTCCATATCTTGGCTATTATAGAAAATGCTTCATATATCTTTCTGAATTAGTGTGTTTTTCTTTAAGCAAATATCCAGAAGTGGAATACATAAGTCATGGGGATGAAAAGTACAGCATAGTTAATACAGTCCACAATATTATAATAGCTTTGTGTGGTGATAGGTATAACTAGACCTATCACGGTGAGCATTTTGTAATGTCTGTAAATGTTGATTCACCATGCTATAACCTGAAGCTAATATAACTTTGTATGTCAACTATACTAAAATGAAAAATAAATTAAGTAATTAAAAAAAACACATACTTGTCAGGAAAATACAAGAAAGTAATGGGTATGCTGCCAACAGCCCTGTGATCTCGGAAGCACATCCTTGTCCATTGAAGTCCAGAGGAGACAACAACCCCAGCCAACACCGTGATCACATCCTTGTGAGACCCTGAGCAGAGTCCCTGCCTGGACTCCTGATCTAGAGAAACTGAGATAGTAAATGTGTGTTGTTTTAAGCCACATAATTTGTTGTTTAATCCACTAACCTTTTTACACAGCGATAGACAGCTACTCTATGTAGAGAGCAATTTGGACTTGTCTTTGGATTTACTGTTCTTTAAATACTGACAGAAAGTGCAATATGAGCACTCTTTTTTTTTTTTTAACTATTTCAAACTTTCCCATTTTATATAGTTTGATGGGACACCACCAGTTCTGGGTTCCCTGTCTCTACTACGTGGTTCTGTACTTCCCTTAACACTGCAGATTTGAAAACTGTATTCTAAGTGTGTTTTTAAAAACCTTATCACTACTAAGCTGTAGCCTCCTTGAAGCTCTATGTTTTGCTCATTATCGTATGCCCAACACCTAAGAAGGTGCGTGAAATATTTATATTTCCTGGTACTCGAAAATATATATGTTGAACGATTAAATAGAAAAAAATGAATAAACAAAGAAATGCTTTTTAATAAGTGATGGATAAAATGGAACAAAATGCCTGTGATTGTCAGGCAGATTTTGGAATCTGCATTAATTTCTGAGCTCCTCCATTCCCAAGTTGTGTGCTGTTGGGCAGGTGAGTTCGCCTGCTGAAGCCCCGGATGTGCCATGTGTAGAAGAGGGCGGTAAAAGGACCTATTGGATTTCCCTGAGGGTTTGTTATGAGGCTTGCAGGAGGCACTCCACGTGGATATTTTCTCCAGGCCTGGAATATGGCAAATGCTCAGTCAATGGCAATTTTATTATTAATATGATTTCATTGCTCTGAAATAGAAACCTGTTTTGTAGTTAGCACTCAGTATAACCTATTCAGCCTGGCTCCAGAGCTTGAAGACGTGTTTTGGTTTTGTTCTATGTGATCATTTCTAGACCCAGCCGGAAGAACTTCTTCATATCTTGCATGGAAATGGATGCTTTTTCTTAAAACAGAACGAAGCAAACAAACCCAAAAACCAGTTGGGAATTCATTAAAGTTTTCATAATGTGCGCTTCACAAATGGTTTCAACTGACAGTACTGACCCAGAAGGGGAGGGGAAGAAGGGACAATTAATTCTCTTAGGTGAGCATTTAGATGTGAACTTAAAAAATTGAACTCATCCCTAATGAGGGTAGAGATTAACAATAGAAGGAGTTCATGTGTCATGTTTTGTTCTTCTTAGAAGAATACAGAGTACTGGAAAAGAAGAAATGTATGCAAAATTCTGACTTTTTTCATGTCAATATTCTTTGCTTTCTTTAATAGTATCTGAGCATAATTTAACCTTCACATGACGCTTCAAGGTTCTTACTGGGGTATTAGCTACATCGTTCCTAGGAGACCTGGGAGGGGGGCTCCTGAGTTCTGTTTGAGGTTTAGACCTTCTTAGTAGCTCTTGTCTTCTTGTTATGGCTTCCCCTTGCCCTATTTCCCTCTCTTCATTTCTTTTGTGGCTGTTGTTTCGATGTAGAAAATATTGTTGGTTAATACTGTTTGCAAATGAAGTATTTAAAGGTTCTGATAAAAGACACAAGGCTTTCTCTTACGAGAAAAGTCCTTTGGGATATGGACTGTATTTTTTTTTCCTCTTGCCAGTGGTAACCAGACAGCTCAGAGCAAGTTTGTGACCCATTTCAATCAAATGTACAGAACTTCAGTTGAGGATTTTATTTCTTAAACTAATCACAATCCTGGTTTCATTTTTACCTTGTCCATTTTCCTCATTTACTAAGTTTCATTTTATTTCATTCTGCATGTAGTTTTGTAAGGTGATCTAAATCCTTTCTGGAACAAGTTGGGAAATAAGTGAAGTGGTTATGGGCAAGGGATCTAACACCTCTGAACTTCCGTGTTTTTCGTCATGAAATAGAGCAACGGTTGCTTATGAGGCTGAATGAGGTTCCCCTTGTAAAGCCCAGATGGAATGACCAAGGAGCTGACTTCTGCTGGCCGTATCAGCAGCAAGATATAGTGGCTTACGTGAGGACAGGCCTGAGCCCTGGTGTTTCACATCGTCCTTTAGAAAATCAGGGTATGCAGTTGGGTGCCAGAACTAAGAATCAAGAGAACCTGTATATGGGAGTCCTCAGAGATGGCACTGGGTAGGCTGGATTCCATCAGGCCACACAGATTTGTTGGAACTTTGATGTATTATGAGTACAGCATTGTGGCTCAGTGAAACCACAGGGACAGGTGCAGCATCTTGAGAATTAGCTGGTGTCTTGGCAACACTGTGGACTTCTCCAAGGTGTCATGGTGGCCCTCGTATGTTGTGGGAGCAGCTACAGGGCTTCGGTCCAGAGCTCAGAGCTGTACTGAGTTTGACAGCCATCTGGGACTCTTTGACCATTTCCCAATCGAGCTGGCAAAAATTTAAATCAATGGAGAGCGTGTGAATACAAAATAAGAGGTAACATTTTACATTCCTGGATCCTTCTATTTACATGGAAATCTGCTATTCAATCTCATTTTTCTTCTTACCTGGCACATACAAGGAGTCGTAGGCATTCACACGCAGGCTTTCAGAGGGGAAATGGTTCAACCAGGGAAAAGAATTCAGAAGTGTGCATATGGTTAAAAAAAAATAAAAAGACCAAGGGGTAGTTTAGTTAAGGGAAAAAAATGGTGAATTATTGTTTTATATATCCACAGTCCTCTTTTCTAGGCTTGTGGTCAATTACTCATGTCTAGGAGTCAGTGAAATCAATAAATAATAAAATGGATATATATTATCTATTGTAAAAAGGATTATTTTAGAGTCACGATTGATTGATTACATAATTCAGTGGGCGCTGTTCAAGGTGCTGGAGATACGGCAGTGAATGAGATAAATGAGTCAGTCCTCTGGCTCACCGAACTTGCAGAACAGGCTAGTGAGTGAGGGGGACAAGTAAACAGGACTGTACCTAGGGAGGGATGCATTTTTGAAAGAAGATGTACAGGATGCTGTGGGAATCTGCCAGGGGGTGGCTGCCTGGAGGAGGTGACTTCCTAAAACATATGTAGGGTTTAGTTGCACAAAAAAGAGGAGGAATGTATTGGGGAAAAGGACAGAAGAAAAGGTTCCAGCCATAGAAGACTGCATGTTCGAGGCTGTGGAGGCCAGCAAGAGCCTGGCCCAAGCAGCTAGGAGAAGGGTATTCCGTGGTGCAGTGTCATAAACAATGAGGGGTGTGGACAGTGGGCCCGGAGGCAAAGGCCTCAGCCAGATCATAACAGTGTATGCCCCAGCATCCATCAGACGATGGAAGGGGCATACTGTAGTGTCATTCAGATATTAGCTGGAGCAGGTTGTTTGGAGCAGTGGTTCAGTAGAGCCAAAGCTTTCCATTTATTCCTCACTCATTTATTTCCTAGTTTTTTGTGCACCTATTGTATATTCTATGCTCTCAAAATTTAGCAGGTTTCAGAATAATTTAGAGAGCTGATTCAGTGTGTTTATGGTGGGGCCTCAGAATGTGCATTTCTAACAAGTTCCCAGGTGATGCCGCGGGTGGGGGACCCACCTGGAGAGCCTCTGCACAAAGTGGAAGAATTACAAGAAGAATTGCTTCCAGGTGTTTATGGGTCCTCAAGGGACTCAATTCTCTGAGATTTTGTCTCCTCAATGATCTTTTTTTTTTTTTTTTTTTTTTTTTTTGGATCACGGGGCTTATGTGTGGGTTTTGGTTTTGGTTTTGTCCTCTACAGTCTATCTCCAAATGTTAGAGATGAGAATGCAGAGGGACCCATGGCTTAGCGGGTTAGGAGCTAAGTGTATGCCCTCTTAGACCAAAGTGGTAATGGGACCTCAGTGGCATTTTCTTGGTGTGTCGTTCAAAGTACAAGCACCAAAGTAAATCTTTTTATGTCTGTTTTTGTGAGTGAAAGGGTACTGGTCTTACTGCCTCCTTGTTCATAAGGCCAGGCCAAACAGAAGGGCTGGATTTGCACTGCTGGGTTATTTGTGCATCAGAATTAGAATCCAGGGTCAAAGTTCTCCTGGTTGCTGAGATGCCTTTTCACTGAGAGCCCGGTGCAGGGAACCACCTGGCTCACTTTTAGATGACCCAGGACCCAGCCAGTGAGGCGGGAGAGAGGACTGAACACCGTGTAGCTTTGTTGTTGATCAGGATCAGAGCCCAGGATTCCTGTGCAGAGTCAGGGCTACCCAAATCCTCTCTTCCCTCATGCACTCAGACAGACCCGGAGACAGGGGCCAGGATTGTGCGCCCAGAACGGCCGACAGGATGTATCTGTAAAAATCTGTTTCCTTTCTACTGGCGTTAGGCTTTTAAAGAGCCCAGTCAATGGGCACAGAGAATAGAGAAATAAATGCTTTGCAAGGAAATGGGGAAATCTGGTGACGATCCTGGAATTAATAATTCTTTTAACATGAAAGAGCCATTCCTTATGATCTTTACTGTCTTACCTAGTGTTTGGAGTTTTAAAAGAGAGAGAAGACAAGCTGGTTTGTTCATTGCATCACAAGCAAATGGCCCATGTGTGAGCATGAAGGTAGGATGCATTTGAGCTGCTCAAAGAATATGGGCCAGAAGACCTTTCAGAGCCCCTGAAAGCTTTTCCATATGAAAAGGAAACCAGGAAATTGGAGTCTTCATTTTGTCTTTGTGATCAAAGGCGGGAAGGAAAGATATTAAGCAGATACTGACCCATAGTTCTGTGGCCACCATTAGGGTTTATTGGCCTTAATAGCAAATAAGGACTGTAGAAAAGCTGAGGTTGGTATTTACTTGGGGGGATAAAAAGAGTAAGATCCTGAAGTTGACTGGAAATAGAGGGCTGAATTACTATATAATGAATCCATGGGCTTCGGTAATAGGAGGTACCAACGACCATGTTAGCTAGCATTGATTGACATGCGTTATGTGCCAGAAACTCTGCGAGTCCTAGTAATATATTACAATGTTAATAATAATGGATAATGCTACAATAACAGAGGAGTAAGAGCTTACATGTTTGGGTGCTTGCTATGTGCCGAGTGGCCTCTAAGGGCTTTGCCTGCCTGTAGTATTCCATTTGTGTGGATGAGGAGCTAGAGTTTAAAGGAGTTAAAAATATCACCCAAGGTCGCCATGCAAAAAAGAGGCAGAGTCAGGATTTGAAACCAAATCTGTTTGACCCAGAGCTTATGCTTTTGACCATTACCATCATAATCTGGTAATAGTTCCCCCTTGTAACCTTCATCCTCAGCCCTAAATTTTCTCCATTTGCTAAACGGAGCTAAAAACACTTGGATTTTGCAAATGTTTCATATACTGCAATTTATTTTCATTTTTTTTTCTTTTAAAATAGTTTCTTTTAAGCAAAATTATCTGTTCAGGCTTTGGAAGTCTTATGCTACAGTTTATGTTGGCTGACTTTTAAGTAAACCAATTTCATCCAATTGGTCTTTTAAGGAGAAATGTATGAATTTCAAAATGGTGACGATTTTCCTACTCAAAAATTTTTTTTTAGTTAGTCTGTTTGTTTGTTTGTTTGTTTGTTTATTTTGAGAGAGACCATGCATGCATAAGTGGGAGAGGAGCAGAGAGACAGAGGGAGAGAGAGAATCCCAAGCAGGCTCTGCACGGTCAGCACAGAGCCTGATGCAGGGCTCAATCCCATGAACCCTGAGATCATGACCTGAGCCAAAACCAAGAGTCGGATGCTTAACCAACTGAGCCACCCAGGAACCTCTCTATTCAAATGTTTTTCTGGTCCACAGTATTATTCTAGCACTAAGGCACACTAGTGCCCAATACCACTGTGAACGGCTGAGTTCTTCATGGAACAGAGATCCTTGGTTCTGGTGCTCTGCACCCGTAAAATATTTCTTTCATATTTTTTCTTCTTTTGCTTTTCAAGATTGTTTAGAAGTAATTTCTAAAGAAAGAAATTGATTTTTATTTCACTTCCTAAGATGTTGAGATTGATGAGATACTGGTAGGATTCTTAACTTCTGGGAAGTCACAGTCCTTGTTGAGAATCTGTTGAAAGCGAAGCGTCCTTTTTCCAGAAAAATGCATGCACACCTGTGCATATAGCAGGGAATTATCTGTGTAGGGGTCAGTGGACGCTGGGTTTAAAAATCCTGCCTCTTTCCTCCCTCCTTCTTTCCCTTCAGCTGTTTAATTGATGTTTCTTGAGCCCTGTTAAATGTCAGGTGATGTTTGTGTGTTGGGATTACAGTGGTGAGTGAAATAGACATGGTCCCTGTCTTCATGGGGTTTATAGTCTAGTGAATGACACAGGCAGTACTCCAGTGTCCTCACAAATAAATGTGCTATGATATGTGTCTGTTTCAAAGGAAAACTGGTGTATAAGAGGATGATTTTACAGGAGGATCAGACCCAGTAGGTGTGTGTATAGGGGAAGAGGGAGGCCAGTGGATCAGAGAACTCCCTCTCCACAGAAAATGATATTTGAGCTGACATCAGAAGGATGGGGAGCAGTGAACCAAGCTCAGAGGCAAGAAGAGAGGGGCCTAACTAGGGAGTTTTGTGCCACATTCATATGCCCCTAAAGTGCTGATGTAGCCAAGCCTGAATTACCTGTGTGCCCATCCCAAGGAGCTCTGTGTACTTCCTGTGTTCAACGTAATAAGGTCCCAGGACACAGAATCTCACCTGTCAGTGTGATTCACTCATGTTATATGTCAAATCATATTTCCCCTGAAGGTTAATCCTTCTCATGGAGCTTTCAAGTGGGTTTTCTCCTCACCCTCACGGGTGACCATATCACTGACTTCGTTATATCTTGGGCAGGGCTTTATATTACTTGTTATGATATGCTTGGGCATGCCGTGTTCTTTCACAGGGCACATCTGGAGTGATCAAGGCACACTTGCTGCACATGTGGGCACACACGCACAGACACGCATGCCAAGCCACGTCCACACCACCACTGCACGATCCGTAAGACACCAGCACGAGGTTCAGACCTTTGCTATTCTTTGTTATCCTTGGACCAGCAGTGCTGGGAGCTTGATAGAAATGCAGAATCTGTCTCTACTCTCCCCCTCCTGAAACAGAATGTACAGTTTTGATAAGGTTCCCACATGATTTGTGTACACATTAAAGTTTGATGAGTGCCGGTGTGGTTTTCAACATTCCTGCTTGGACCTAATCTGTACTGTGTTGTTGAATATTTTTGTCAAAGGCTTCCATTAAAGGCTTGATAACACATTGAAGCTTTTGATCATCTATATTTTGTTTAAACATTTTTTAACGTTTATTCAGAGATACAGAGAGAAGACAGAGCGTGAGTGGGGGAGGGGCAAAGAGAGACGGAGACACAGAATCCGAAGCAGGCTCCAGGTTCCCAGCTGTCAGCACAGAGCCCGACACAGGGCTTGAACCCACAAACCATGAGATCATGACCTGAGCCAAAGCTGGACGCTTAACCCACTTATGGGGGGCGCCCCATAATTATCTATATTTTAATAGAACAATTTATTTTCCTATGCAGAGAAAAGGAGTCCAGGTAACTTTTGTGAGACAGTTGTAATTTGACTCTAGTGTGTCACAGGGGCTGAAGGCACGCAGTTGGGTCACACTTCCGCAAAGAGCTTTCACCTGTTCATGAGTTGGTCCCCTATTAGTTACTGGCCTTGTGCTTCATTATTTACATCAGATGGAAAGTCTCTTAACAGGATTTTTGAAGCGACTAGGGATGCTGAAACAGGGCAAGGCAATTGTACACTGATCAGTGAAATAGCTCATATTTATGAGGCGTAAGGTCATTTGTGTTTGCTTCACCCTTGGTTCTTAAAAGGGTCTTCCTAGACCTTGAGCCACAAGATTACGGTGAAAAGCAGCCCAGGCACCAGCACAGCTCCTCCATCTGCCCAGCTGTGCCTTTCACTCTCCACTCGGCCCATTCCTGCCTGCTCCCTGATTCCCAGGCTCTGTCCTTCAGATCTTGATAATAGTAACTCATTCCCTGCCTCGCTGGGCCATCTAGCCACCCATTTGCTTTCCCTTCCCTCAATTCTAGCATTGGGTAAGGCCCTTCCCACATGAGTCTCAGGCCCTGAGCACGCCTCGGGTGGTGGAGAATCACAGCTCAGGGAGAGTACAAGAGTCCAGGTGTTAAAGTGGCAGAATAACTTTTCTTTGCACTTTGAAGGCATCCTCTATTTCCTAAGTTTAGCTGTAGCATGTACTGTCGCTCGCCTTGTATGAATTAGATCTTTTCTTTTCTTTTTTTTTCAACGTTCATTTATTTTTGAGACAGAGAGAGACAGAGCATGAACAGGGGAGGGGCAGAGAGAGAGGGAGACACAGAATCCGAAACAGGCTGCAGGCTCTGAGCGGTCAGCACAGAGCCCGAGGCGGGGTTCGAACTCACGGGCCGTGAGATCATGACCTGAGCCGAAGTCGGACGCTCAACCGACCAAGCCATCCAGGCGCCCCTGAATTAGATCTTTTATTTCAGTTGCATTTAAAGAAAACCCCAATTAAACTAGCTTTAGTAGTAATGGGTTTAATCTGTAAAAATGAGTATTAATTGACTCGTGTGACTGAAAAGTCAGGGCATTTTTCAGTTTCGCTCATGGCTTGATTCAGAGTTTAAATGAGGTTCCCGGGGACTGTGCTTTCTCCAGTTCCTGCCACAGTGTGTCTATGTTGGAATATAGCCCCCCTGCCCCCCGCCCCAAATACTTCTTGGTTAGAGCTTCAGACAAATTATGCAGACACGGGTGAGTCTTTTCTCCCTCAAACCCCAGCAAGTCTCATGAACCTCCTTGGTTCTGAGTCTTGTGCCCATTTCTAAACCAATCAATCACCATAATTGGGAAAGTCACATGAGTTGACTCATTTAGACAAGTGGTTCTCAAACTTAGGCAGGCATCAGACTCATTTGGGGAACCCGTCCAAACAGATTGCTGACCCCACACCCAGAGTTTCTGATACAGCAGGTCTGAGGTGGGGTCTGAGAGTTTTTAACAAGTTCCTAGGTGATGCTGATGTTGCTGGTCAGAGGACCACACCTTGAGAACCACTGGTTTAAACTAATCAATGGCTTATCACACAGAGACTGGGAGAGAGGTACCAACGCAATTCAAGGTCCTCTTTTACCTGTGGAGGGGAGATGGATGTTTCCATTTCTCCCTCTCTAGCTTGCTTGTGTTCCTGTTAACCACAATTCCTGCCACCGTGTAGTGAGGAACACCTCTACCAGGGACTTTCTTAGGCTCAGGGAATGCAGCTGTGACCCAGACAAAGTTTTTATTCTCATGACCTGGAAGGGTGGTTAGGATGGCAAGAATAGGCAAATGCATGTGTAGTACATGAGGTGATTTCATGTTCTACTGAGAAACACAGAGCAGGAAAGGGGACGGAGAACACTGCTGGGGGCTGGGAGCAGTTTCCTGTAACTTGATGAGGAAAAGCCTCTTGGATAAGGTACCATTTGAGCTGAGAGCTGAAGGGAGAGAGGGAGTGAGCCCTACCCCAATTTAGGAAAAATGCTTTCCAGGCAGAGTCCAAGGGGCTTGGAGAGTTTGAGGAATAACAAAAGGCCACTCTACTGGAGGCAGAAGGAGCGAGGGGCAGAGGGAGAAAAAAATGCAGAAACATAGGGCTTTACAGACTGTGGAAAGGGCCTTGGGTTTTTTTTTTAAATATGTTTTTAACATTTATTCATTTTTTGAGAGACAGAGAGTATGAGCAAAGGAAGGGCAGAGAGAGGGGAGACAGAATCCGAAGCAGGCTCCAGGCTCTGAGCTGTCAGTGCAGAGCCTGATGCGGGGCTTGAACTCAGGAACCATGAGATCATGACCTGAGCCGAAGTCAGCCACTTAAGCGACTGAGCTACCCAAAGTATTTACTGTGAGGAAGAAGAGAAACTTCCCTGAGACATGAGCGGCATCTCTGGGAATAGGGATTTGAAATATGATAGAATAAACATGGGTGTAGAGAGAATGAACTGTGCCCTCATATTCAGTTAGGGTCCAACTACTGAAAATCCAGCACTGGGCTTTAAGTGGACCTGGCATTTTTGCTCCCTTCCCTAATCATTTCTTGTGACCATATGGTTTGAATCTAGGTATTCTACAGAGGATGGGAGACGTTATCCATCAGTCTTCTGGACAGTGCCTCTTGATCCCTTGTCTCAGTTTTTTAGTAAAGTTGAATAAAAGATTATTTCTTCTGAATGTAAGCACTGAGTGATAACCCACCATCACATAAACTTGAAACTCTACCATTTCTTCCATTCCTCTTCCAGGCATTAGGGAGAAGGGATTGCTGTTGAATTTTGCTTGGAAAAAAGTTTTGGAAGGACACTGATTTTTTTTAAGTAACTTCCCTTCAAAGGAAAGGAAGAAATGAAAAAGTAGTTCTGATTAAAATACAGGTGTCACAGAGGGATAACATGTTTCCGGTTCTGCAGGGCTGCTGAAACGGAAAAACTCTTGGGACCTTCAAGAGAATGAATCATGAGAGCGATTCTAACAATACAGATGAACCTGGAACACCAGACAGTCTCCCAGGGGGCCGGCTCATCCAGGGGGCTCTAAACTCATCCAGAAGCTGTGGTGCTGGGGCCCGCGGTGAAACCTAGCGTAGCCTATCTTGGTGCTCAGGAGCACTTAGTGACTCTATCATTTATTCCGTCAAGTTCATGGTCCTGAGTGTGGTTGTCGAGGCTCCCTGCCATCTGGTGATTCCTTATGTTTTTAGATTTGCTCATTTTTACCTACATTGTATTCTAGCCAATCTGGCAACCCCTGAGTGCACTTCATACTTTCTCATGAATGTGACTTTGGTTTTGTTTGCTGTCATTTGCTGGGACTGTCCTTCCCTACCTCTCCCTGTCCCAACTCAGTTTAAGGACTGCTTAAATGCTTTCTAAAAGCATTTTCTAAAGCTAAAATTTATTCCCCTTCCCCTGTGCCTCTCATGCTTTGGTTGTTCCATTTTATGCACTAATTCCATTTGGCCTTGGATATATTACCATTATTCCTCTACAGGACAGCTTTCCTCAAGAGATAAAAGCTCTTGAGGAAAGAGGCCATTTGTTTTTTTTGTTTTTGTTTTTGTTTTTATTTTTAAAAAAAATTTTTTTAACGTTTATTTATTTTTGGGACAGAGAGAGACAGCGCATGAACGGGGGAGGGGCAGAGAGAGAGGGAGACACAGAATCGGAAACAGGCTCCAGGCTCTGAGCCATCAGCCCAGAGCCTGACGCGGGGCTCGAACTCCTGGACCGCGAGATCGTGACCTGGCTGAAGTTGGACGCTTAACCGACTGCGCCACCCAGGCGCCCCAAAGAGGCCATTTGTCATGTGTGTTTATGTTCCTCTCACACACCCACCACACCCCAGCATAATGCTAGAGGGACTTAAGAGAAATTCCTGCTTTAACTGAGTGATGGTGATTATGGGCCATTGTAATCTTGGGGCTTGTCAGGCAATTTCCTTTCCTTTCTTCTCTTCTCTTCTCTTCTCTTCTCTTCTCTTCTCTTCTCTTCTCTTCTCTTCTCTTTCCTCCCCACCCCCCTCTCATATTCTTACACAGTCTCTCCTTTTCTTTAGGAACACATGGATTACACTTTCCTGAGCTCAGGACCACTTTCCCTTTTTGTCTAGAAATTTCTAGAACCATCTCTAGAAAGAGAAGTATGATTCAACCCAACCAAATGGTCTGGGGTTGAGCTATGTGTGTGCAGTGGTGGTTGCAGAGGCCCCAAAATGAGCCCAGACACATTCTGCTCCTGAATATGCTTAGTTCCCTGGCTTTCCCTTGCAAACTTATCTTCCCTCATTGACCCATTGCCTGGGTGGCAGGAAGAACATGAGATGTTCCCATCATGGATCTCCCAACCTGAAAAATTGGAGTAAGGCACATTCAGAAACACATTTCAGCTTGGAAAGGGGAATGGAGAGAGCTGATTTGTGCATAATCTCAGGGCTGTGGGATTCCCAGAGATGTCCCTTACTTCATATATGTACCTTGATTTGCTTTCTTTTGTTCAACAATCTGTCTTCTGGATTTTTCTTAATTACAAATTGAGGTAGGAGGTACATCTTCTACAAGGTGGAGGGAGGCAAATGATGCAGTATGCCTTAGCTTTTTACGAGTATGTTAGTTAGTCATCTTTGCTCGTAACTGCTGTCTTTTGTGAAGTTCATCTCACAGATGAATTACAAGTTGAGGCATGTTGTGCATAATTGGGCTGTCAGGGCCATCATGTTGTGTGAATTCTGAACACATTCCGTACGTCTGCAGAGGCTGGCAACAGATTGTGAGCGTGCTCCTGGAGTCATACATGCCTTCTTGTCCTGATCTGGACTTTCTTAAAAGAGGCCTAAGAAGACAGGTTCAATTTGGGTTTCGTTCTTCTTCCCTCTAGATGACATTGGGAGAAAACTAAAAGCACCTGAGGACCTGTCAAAGTCAATCCTATTTATGCTTAGAAACCAAGTTCATCACAGAGGGCTAATCAGTGATGTCTGGGCTCACCAGTGATGAGAATGGTTTGACCTTTGACTCATGAGTCAAGTTATTTTTCCAGTGGAAGATGAAATAATTTGTGATATGTAGATTCCTCAGTGAGGATGAAGTTAGTCCCTTTTTGACTTATAGAGTTTAAGTCAATTAAGGGTACAAAGTGCAGGCTTACTTCACAGTCCTATTTAAGAAAGGTGGCTGTGTCCTTTCCAAAGGGTCCATTTGCCTTGAAGTGAGTAGATAAACTATCTTCCATGTGGTCAGAGACACTGTTTCATTCAAGCTAACATTGCTCCTGAACCAAAGGAGCATCAAGACAATTTTCATTGCTGCCCTTTAACAGATGGAGGTGGGGGTAAACAGAGGAGATGGGGGTAATCAGATCACAGACCTATTTTCCAAATGTGGCCCAGTCTGTGAGGGACACATAAGCATTGGATTGATATTCAGGCCTTCAGTGTCCCAGCTCCCAAAGTCCATCTCGCAGAAGGTATTGTTGCTTCTTATCAATATAATATTCATGTGGACCTAACCACAGGTGACACAAGACTATGTACGCAAAGCTTATGCCACCTAGGGGGCTTATTTCAAGCCTGGGTGGGAACAGAGTGCAATCCTCTGTGTAGGGGTGTACTCCACACACTTATGGGGAAAACAACTACCCTAGAAAGGGGACCTTACATTTCTTATGTGCTCTTGGTTCATATTTTTATTAGGAAAGACCTGTAGTCTTTCCTGCTTGAAACCTTATAGGCATAGTTAGGCATAATTGATTCTGCCCTGCTTTTCACACCCTCTTCAACCAGTTACCACCTCTACTGATTTATCCTAAGAAATTATGTATATATGACTTCTTCCATGTACCAGCTCTATGATTAGGTAACTTTCTTGAGCTTTTTTTGTCTGTGGAATGGGATGAATAAGAGCTATACTTGGGGTGGTTGTTAGAACCCAGTGAGACATGAACACAAAGCATCTAGGCATAGAGAGCATGTGTAGATAGGGCACAGCCAGCATCACTGTCCTTCTTCCTCTGAGTTTCTCACTCACAGGCACAGTGTGAGGACCTCATTCCCAAGAGCCAGCACCACTGCCCCAGACTCCTGAACCTGTGACCTCTGCTAGACTCTGTTTCCTCCTCTAGAGCTCTCTACCTGATGAGCTCCACACTCAGGTGCTACTTTGACCTCTTCAGTATCATCATCAAAGATCTTAAGTGTGGCTCCCTTACTTAATGGACAAAGTCCAAACTCGTTAGCTTGGCATTTAAGGATTGCTCCAGTCTCTACCCCAAAAACTTTTAAAAATGAAACCTTTACTGTGTTGAATACAAGTGGCAAGAGTAGACATTCTTGTCTTTTTCCTGATCTTAGAAGAAAAGCTCTTAGTTTTCACCATTGAGTAAGATGTTAACTGTGGGTTTCTCATATATGACCTTTATTATGTTGAAGTATGTATTGAGATTTTTATCATGAATGGATATTGAATTTTGTCAAGTGCTTTTTCTGACTTCTATTGAGATGATCGTATGATTTTTTTATTCTCCATTTTCTTGATGTGGCGTGTCACATTGATTTGCAAATATTGAAACATCTTTGTATCCCTAGAATAAATTCCACTTGATTGTAGATGATACACGTTGTGGAGGTACATGATTGTGGATGATACAATACATGATCCTTTTCACGTGTTGTTGAATGTGGTTTGGGAATGTTTTGATCAGGATTTTTGCATCTGTGCTCATTGGGGATATTGGCTTGTAGTTTTCTTTTTGTGTGTGTGGTGTCTTTGGTTTTGGTATCAGGATAATTCTGGCCTTGTTGAATGTATTTGGAAGCTTTCCTTCATC
The DNA here is from genome assembly GCF_022079265.1 of Lynx rufus. Taxonomy (NCBI): domain Eukaryota; kingdom Metazoa; phylum Chordata; class Mammalia; order Carnivora; family Felidae; genus Lynx; species Lynx rufus. The sequence goes on from NW_025814856.1 coordinate 125,604,056, forward strand.
TTCTAATTTTTGGACTAGTTGAGGAGAATAGATATTTACTCTTTTTTAAATGCTTGGTAGAATTCACCTGTGAATCCATCTGGTCCTGGACTTCTATTTATTGGTAGGGTTTTGATTACCAATTCAGTTTTATTACTAGTGAACAGTCTAGTCTATTCAGATTTTCTATTTCTTCCTGATTGAGTTTTGGAAAATTGTATGCTTCTAGGAATTTATCCATTTCTTCTAGGTTGTCAATCTGTTTGGCATACAATTTTTCACAGTATTCTCATATAATCCTTTCTATTTCTGTGGTGTCAATTTTTACTTTCCAAACCCTCTGGTCCAGCCAGACTGACCAGCTCTGAGTGTGCCCTGCTCTGTTGTGCCTCTTGCCTTTTTCTTAGGCATTTTGCCTTGATTCTACTTTCTCATCTCTTCAAGTCCTACCCATCTTTCCATATCTAGCCAAATGTCATGACTTTTTAAAATATTTCCTGACCACCAAAGACACATGCCTTTTCTTTTTTCTGAATTCTTACTTGCATTGACTACATCGATTGGCCGATCAATAACCAAACTACCTAGCTTCTTGTTGTGGTCATGAGTTGGAATTTAGATCCTCTGTCACCTCTTCAGCTCATTTCCCACCTCCTCAAGCAGGGGGTGTAAGTGTCACAAAGTTCAGGACTATATCACATTTATATTTCACATCCTCTAGCATGACGTTCCTTGCCTTGGAGGCTCCCAGTAGTTACTTGAAGCAGGAGAGGTTCATCATGATGAGAATAGATCTTTTCTTTATAGAATTCTTTGTTTTTAGCATATATAAGCAGTAGATGTGGCAACTCAATGTGCAGCATCTTATTCTCCATTGGGACATGTCAGTTTGAATGACTTATTAACTATGCAGCATTCTCAAACTAATTTGTCAGTGTATCCTCTGGACATTAGAATGCTAATTCTCTCAGACTTTATAATTTCTGCCAAACCTCTGAGCATGGCTCTGGCTGACATCCTCCAGAGATTAAATTGGAGCAGAGGCAACTGACTAAGTAAGCCATTTGGAGTGTTATGTAATTTGGACTTAGGTTGAGTTTTTTTCGGAAGTAAAATAGCAATATGACACCGACTCTGGTCCAGGTGTTTTTCTCCTCTCCTGTGTGTTCTGGTCTTTAAAAAATAAATCTAGAGCAGCTCATGATGTTTTAGGATTATTCTTCCAATGCGACTCCTTTTCGTTTCATGGCATATCAGGCCCTATTTTTTTTTGTGGGAACTGTGTGACATATGAGGTTCAATGCTCAACATGTGAGGTTGTATACTTTTGGTTCTTTGATGTGTTGAGTTTTGGTGTAATAGGTAAAAGTGAGGGCTTATTGTCTAACTGTTTGGGCTCAAATCCTGGGTGCACCATTACTTTGTGCCATTAAAACTTTCTAGGCCTTGAACTCCTCATCTGTAAAGTACACATAATACAATATTTACCTCCTAAGATTTTTGTAACTGTTATATGAGATAATATATTTTAAGTACTTAGTACAAAGCTGTGATGTAGTAAATACTCAACAAATGTTTGTAATTTAAAAATTGTTGTATATTCATTTACCAGTGTAGTGATAGGGAATAACACAAAACGAAACAAACAAAAACCCCTTTCAGACTATGATCCTGGAACTGCAGGATTTTGTACAGATTTAAAAATATCAGTGGGAGACCTGTGCTGATTCTTGAAGTCTAATTATTAAAAGTGATTTTGATAGGTAAATGGAAAACATTCATCTTTCCAAATATCAATTTGGACCTACATGGCGGATTGGACCTACATGGAGGGTGTACATTTTTGGCTGTTCCGGTGTTATGAAATGAGCTTGGCTTATTAGAAATGGCCTTGAATCATAACCCTGGATAAGTCAAGGAGGCACGTAGAACCAACAGAGGACACTGTCCTTAAGGTTTCCTGAAGGTGAAGTCAGCTTATTACTGGAGCTTGGAACTGACCTGCTCACTGAGGTCATACCAGAGACCTTGGTTTCCATGTTAATTTTCTTCCACTGTCTTCTCTTGGTCACCAATCTTCAGAATGCTAGAGAACAACATGATATGTCGAGTGGCAAATAGTGTGCTCCTCTCTCAAGGGCGGACATTCTCTGTTTTAGAGTTTCTTGTAGTATTTAGCAGGGATCCTGAGTGTGAGTGGAGAGTAGGAGAGTACTTCCCTGACTACATTGTTTTTGTCTGTATTTTTAGATACTTACATGGGAAACATGAAGTTAAGAGTTGTTTCTACCTGATGCCAAATTCCTGGGTTAGAACAAGAAAAAGATGCTGACAAGCCCCATGGATTTTTGAATGTTCCTAATCATTGGATACTCCCTAGAGTATTATTTAGTTTGAATTTTTACCCCAATATGGGTTACCAGATGGCCTTAGTCTTAGATTGAGCCTAAAATATTTCTTGCAAGATAATGGGCAGTCATGGGAGGGGTTGGATTATGACTTTTTTAACTTTATTAAGTTTTTAATTTTAATTCCAGTATAGTTAACATGCAGTGTTATGTTAGTTTCAAGTGGACAATATAGTGATTCAGCAATTCCATACATTGCTCAGTGTTTATCATCATAAATGTACTCTTGAATCCCCATCACCCATTTTATATCCCCTCAACCTGGATTGGGCTTTTTGAATGGATTGGTGTATTAGTTAGGGTTCTCCAGAGAAACAGAATCAACAGGAGATATAAAGAGATTGATTACAAGGAGTTGGCTCCCGTGCTTATGAAGGCTAACAATCCCTAGGTCTGCAGGGTGACTTGGCAAGCTGGAGACAATGGTGTAGTTCCAGTCGAAGGAGCAGCAGGCTCACAAGAACCCAGGAAGGGTCAATGTTTCAGTTCCAGTTCAAATGCAGCAAAAACAAACAAACAAACACGCAAAAACCAGAAAACCACACTGTCCCAGTTGGAAGGCAGTCAGGAAGAATTCACTCCTACTCAAAGGAAAGTCAGCCTTTTTGTTCTATTCAGATCATCAGCCGATTGGATAGGCCCACTGGCATTAGGGAGAATAGTCTCATTTATTCAGTATATAGATTTAAATGTTTATCTCTTCCAAGAGCACCCTCACAGAAGCACCCAGAATAAAGTTTGACCAAATATCTGTGTACCCTGTGGTCTAGAGGAATTGATCTGTAAAATTAAGCCTCGCAATCAGAGTATAAACTTCTACTTTGACTCAGTTGTCTAGGTCATACAACAGCTGTCCTATTAATTTGTTATCCTTTTTCAGAGTTCTTGACTGGAATAATCCATACAATAGTAAAGAGACGTCAGCTCAGTAAGCATTTATTGAGTTCCTACTGTATGTGGGTACTGGTCAAACTCTGGGTGGGGGGCGGGGGAGGCGGGGACAAAACTGGACTGGTTATGATTTCCGCCTCGAGATTAAAACTTCCTCCATACCAGATGCCTGCTGCCAACCTAGTTTTAGAAGTTCATTTTCTTTAATCTAATCGATCCCGAGTGTGTCGGCACTTAAAAGGATTCTTTCAAAATTTGACTTTCTCATGGTTAACCAATACCAATGGATTATTTCCTCTCCACTTGCTCTGGCTTCTTTGCCATACTTGCAGAATGAAGGAGCTGCTTTGTATCCTTCTGGTTTTTAATGTTATGTAGAATCTGCTGACAGTCACTATACAGTGACAGGGAAAATGCCATCCCAGGAAAACCCGCCACTGCCCCAGAAGCCTTTCAAATGAAATCATGCTTCTGATGAGATTTTGAAGCGGTGACCTGATTTTGAACCATGTATCAAGGTTTCCACTGGCTCTCATGTGCCGTGGATTTTGCTGGCTGTTTCTCCATTGGCTCTGCTCTGTCGTTTGCATTTTTATCATCTTTGGTCTTCTCATGGGCAAAGGACACCTGGCTTTATAAGCACCAAGGTCTTATTACTTCGAATTGCCAATCCCAGGCCGGCATGTTCCAACAATTTCCCTGCTCCTTCCCCGCCCTGCTCCCCACACCCCCTCAGTGTCTGTATTTGTTGGGAGTGAGGGTGTGGGGCAGCAGGGCGAGCAGGAGAGGAGATGCACAGGTTAGCATTTGCTTCCTGTTCAGTGTGATTAGTGTAGCGCTGAGGGTTAGTGCCAGATCGCAGAGCCTCCGGAGAGTTCAGGAAAGGATGTAGTGATGAGAACAACAGCTGGCCTGCTGGTCTGGAAATCACAGAAGTAGTATGTTTGTCACTTTCCTCATCACTGTTGTATGTACTTTCAGACTTTATATACTGTGTGTTCCTGTGATATTTGGAAGAATGTGTACAAAAGGATCTAGGGTGGAAAGGTTTAGTTGTGTCCTATGGAGACCCTGGAAGAGCTGCATCTGGGAAGGAAGTTTCCTCTGGGAGCCAAAGGTGCTGGCCTCAGACTCCAAAGCTCTTCTTCCTAATCCAGTTCTCATTGTCTTTTAATTTTAAAACTTATCGTTTGAAGTGAGGAATGCACCCAGATTGAATAATCAGATAAAGAGTGTAGAAGAATTAAGAGTAGAGCAATATTAATCCTTTGGGTAGTGAAAAATGATGGTAAAACTCTGTGTTAAAGGTATAGGAGGGACTAACAAGGATTCCAGAATGTATGTGGAAAGATAAAGATTGTTTTTGCTCTTAAAACGTGTCCAAGGGAAAAAGTCCTTCTGGTTCAGTGGTTTTCCTTTAAAGCTACTGGCCGAACCTGCTTTGAGAGCAAGGCAAGGAAAAGTAGGTGCTGGGATTTCCATAAGAAAGATTAATGCCTAAATTAGTTTTCAGTGACATGATCCTGTTAACAGCTCGTTGGAAAAATTATTGAGGGGAGACAGCTTTTTATTTATTATTTTTTTTTCTTAAGCTTTTATGGACTCTCCTGCTGTTTCATAGAATTTTAAATGGGAAATCAGAGACTTGGTAGCATAATATTTCAGTACTAGATTATTAGCAGAGGTTTTTGTCCCGGTGAGCTATACCTGGGGTTTTACCTATCTGTGGCTGTGCGTCAACTCTTCGTTCAAATTTGATTCGTCCCCCAGTTACATTTTTATGAATATGGTTTGTCTGCACAATCAATCAAACAGAATTCACTGTGGATCTAATTGGATTGTAAAGACTTCATTGGTTGGATGAGGCTCAAATGTTACAATCGTTTGGAGACAGTTGGGTGGTCTGCTGGAAATAAATCTCCTTTGGGGATAACAAGGTGGAGTAAATCTGGATTCAAGGCTTTGGTTTGGATCTCAGCTGGCATGGGATGATGATAAGTAATTCCCTGGTAATCTGTGTGAAGCCCACAGGTTAACACCCTTTTCAGCCCTCTGAGGAGAAAATAGCATAAGGCAAAATTATGGTCTGGGGGAATTTCTGTCAATTCTGAAATGAACCTAGAAGAAAAAAAATCTCGCATCATCTAAATGGTTGCTAAAAAATGGATATGACTGTTTTCTAATAGAATTTATACAAACTTTTGTATACATTTTACATTTAAACACTTGGGAAAGTTTACAAGATTTATAAAATTCTTCCCTTTTAGCAAGTTAAAGTGCAAACAGTATGCTTTGAAAATGTATCGCACACATTTCATAAATGCCACAGGAGAATTCGGAAACACAGAGCATGCAGAAAGTAAAAATAACTCCACCAAGATAGCTGCTTTATGTTGTTCGGAGGTGTACATGTGTATGTATTCACATATACACTTATTTTACAACAGCCAAACCATGTTGTATACGCCATCGTAACCTGTTGTTTTCACCTAACAACATATTATTCATATCCTTATGTATCAGTAAATATTCTTCTATACTATTATTTTAAATGCCTGTATAGTGTTTCATTTATTTTTGTTTTAATTTATTAAATAGTTATGTGAAGTTTATTATATGCCAGGCAAGGTTTTAGTTGAATTATAAATATTAAATCATTTCATATAAATATAGATGTAACATAATTCATTTTGCCATTCTGCCAATGTTGGACATTAAGGGTTTTTTTACAATGATTCTAAAAGTCATTGCAGTGAACATACCTTGCAGCTGAATAGTTGTGCTTATCCTTACTTCTTTAGGATATATTTTCAGAAACAGAATTTCTGGTCAAACAGCATGAAAATTTTAAGGTTTTTGAGATATATATATAGATAGATAGATATAGATATAGATAGATACACATATATATACATACATATATATATACATATATATGTATGTGTATATATATATATATATATATATATATATCTCAAAAACCTTAAAATTTTCATGCTGTTTGACCAGAAATTCTGTTTCTGAAAATATATACATACATATATATGTATATATATATATATATATATATATATATACATATATATATATATAGTGTGTGTGTGTGTGTATATTTCTAAACTGCCTTCAGAAAGACTAAGACAATTTTATGGTTTATCTAGCAATATGTGAGCCAGAACCCTTGCTAACAGAGTATTTTAATTAAAACAAACAAAATAAAAACTTGAAAGAAAAAAAATAAACTCATGAAAACTCATAAAGAAACAATAAATTCTAAAAAATTCAAAAGCAAAGAAAAACTTCTTTTTAAAATGATAGGTAAAAATTGATTTCTCATTTTTAATGGTATTTGTCTTGGGGAGTTCTTTTGATGTTAAAGGTATTAACATTTTATAATATGCTGTAGTTTTTCCCCTTAGTCATTTATTTTGTTATTCTGATAGTTTATATCATAGGCAAGTGTTTCTTTTCTTAGTAGTCATATGTTATCTATTTTTTTTTCCTTCGTGGTTTATGGGTTTTCCCTTTGCATTTATGCTTATATGGGTTTTACTTGCTCTTAGATTGCATAAAAATATACATAAATTTTTAAATACTTTTATGGTTTCATTTATTGCTTTTTAAATCTTTAATCCATCTGGAATTTATTTTGATCAGGATACGTTTTTTTGTTTTTGTTTTTGTTTTTTTAACGATGCTTTCAGTACATAGGAGCGAATGTTGTCCATGGAGCTTTGGAACAAGTTGTGTAGGAAAATATCAAACCTTGAATTTAATAATAGTAACAGTTTAAAAAATTAACATTTATTAACTTCTTACCATGTTCCAGGTAGTATGATGAGAGCTTTGCTTGTATTATTTCATGGATTTCCAATAAGAAGCTCAGTTGAAAGTATCCTGCAGTTACCCTTTGGTATCACAGTAACCAGTCATGTTGCCAAAATGGTCCAGGACACTGCTTGGGGAGGTGCATAATTACCCAGGGTTCACCTGTGGGTTCCCTCTTTCTGTCCGTGCCTCCCTGCTGCTGGGATGTAGTCTGGGCAATGTCACTGTCTCTCTTTTCCTGTTGGATTCCTCTAATGGTTTGTCAGTGCAGCTGTTCCGTGAATGAGTGCTGGCGCATCTTCTCTCTTACTGACAGCATTTATTGACACAATTGGCATTTTTATTGCCTTTCTGTTTTTAATCTAGGCGAGATGATTCCTGCACAATAAGCCTGGGTTTCCATTTTTAGGCAGCTGTCTTCATGTGGCCATGTGTTTTTTCCCCTTCCTCTTATAAGCTCCACCGCAAGCAGCAACATGTGCACATGTTTTTCCAGCATCTCTGGGAGTTCGCTCCCACCCCCATGGGCCCAAAGCCCAAGGGATTTACCTCTCCGACTGTGCTACTGCACACTCAGCTGGCCAAGGGCCACACTACTTGACTTTTGGGCCCCGAGTGTGTGCAGCAGCTCCATTCATGGATTCTCCTTGTCCCTTTGTATCTTTGCTCTTGAAACCAGATTCACTATGTGAATTGTTGGTTTATGAAGTCTTGTCCACATTAGCACTGAGGTTCTTCTGCGCTTTGTTTCTCTCTATTGACCATTAAGAACCCAATTCATGAATTCATTCAGAACCATTTCCCCTGTGCCCAGTGGGTGCTAGGCTTGGGAATGTGTCAGTGAATAAAAGAGGCAGATTCTCTGCCCTCACTGAGTTTACAGCCTAGCAAGGAGAAAGACATTATGTGGTCACATGAGTAAATGTTATTGCTGACTGTGGTAAGTGCGAAGTGTGATGTAAGAAAAAGTGAGAGCAGTGTGAGATATTATAACATGGAGGCCGTAGGTGTGGTCTAAGGCCGTAGGAAAGGTGTTGTGACGAAGGGAGCCTTAAGCTGCCATCCAAAGAGGAGTGGGCATGAATTAGGGGAGGGCAGTGCAGGAGAACTCCAGTGCAAAGGTCCTGAAGTTTAAGGGAGCAGGGCCTATTTCAGGAACTGAAAGGAATCAAGGTGAAGGCAGAGGATGAGTAAGTGAGATGAAGCTAGAAAGATGGGTCTAGGCCGGATTGCAGAGGTCACAGGCACGATTCAGGTCATCACACTGTCATATTAAAAGCAGGAAGTCAAGTGTGATAAGTGAGAAAGATTGTCATGTACTGTCTCTAAAAAATTATCCAATTATCAACTAATCAAATAATTCTTAATTTTGAACTAATCAATGGTTTGATCACTCCCAACTATATTAAGTGCTTATCATGTAAATGGCTTTATCCTAGGTGCTTCTGAGATTACAAAGAGGAAGCATATATAAGTCCTACCCTCCAGGTGCTGGCATTCTAGCAAGGGACAATAAGCATATGCACAAAAAGCTTTAATACAAGTAAAAACAGTAGAGATAAACACGTACAAATATTTAGAAATAGGATGATTGCCTTAGGAGAAAAGTGACTAATCTCTTGAGAAAATGGCGATGATATTCTTCTTTTAAAAAACAGTTTTATTATGACTCATATACATACAATTCACCTATTGAAATGTACAGTTCAGCAGTTTGTATTATATCCACAGACAGATGCAACCATCACTGTAGTTGATTTTAAAACATTTTTATTACTGGGTCGCCTGAGTCGATCTCACGGTTCATGAGATTGAGCCCCACATCAGGCTCTGTGCTGACAGCGTGGGGCCTGCTTGGGGTATTCTCTCTCTTTCTTTCTCTCTCTTTCTCTCTCTGCCCCTGCTACACCAAAATAAATTTAAAAACTTAAAAAAAATTTATATTACCTCAAAAATGAACCTGTATGCTCTATCTACCCCTCTCCTCCCACATTGTCTCAGCCCACCCTTGTTCCTAGGCAATCTTATATACTTTATGGACGTTAGTATGAATGGAACCACACGATACATGGCCTTTTGTGACTGGCTTCTTTTACTTAACATAATAGTTTCAAGGTACATCCATGTTGTAGTATGTATCAGTATTTTAGTTCTTTGTACGGCCAAATAATATTCCATGGTACGACTATACCACGTTTTGTTTACCTATCCATTAGTTGATGGACATTTGGGTTGTTTCCACTTTTTGGCTCTTGTACCATATTGTATGGTACTGAATGGCACTGCTATGAACAGTATTGTATTTATTTGAATAATTGTTTTCAATTCTTTAGAGTGAAATTGCTGGGTTGTATGGTAACTCTATGTTTAATCATTGGAGGGACTGCCAGACTGCCTGCCTCTGTTTTGAGTGACTGCCAGTTTTCATTCCCACTAGCAGTAAATTTGAGTTCTGATTTCTCCACACCTTTGCCAACACTTGTCATTATCTCACTGATTGATGATAGCCAATCTAGTGGGTGTGAATTGGTATCTCATTGTAGTTTTGGTTTGCATTTCCATGACAACTATTGATGTTCAACATCTTTTAATGTGATGGCATTAGTTCCTACGTTACAAAAATGAAAAGCTCCTATAATTTCCCGTTGATGAAAAAATGAGATGAAAATGAGACAGAATATAAACTCCATGAGGATAGTGACCTTTCTGTCTTATTCACAGGTGTAATCTCATTACTTAGTAGTAGGCAGTGGTAGTATACAGCAAAATATTGGATGGAGAGATGGATGGATGGATGGATGGATGGATGGATGGATGGATGGGTGGATGAAGGAAGGAAGGAAGGAAGGAAGGAAAGAAGGAAGGAAGGAAGGATAAATGGATGGATGGATGAATGGATGGATGCTTTGTTCCTTCTGGTGAGGGTAGAGTAGGGATTTCTAAAATGGAATATAGTTTTTCCATCTGCATTGTGTCTTGCATTATTCAGTTTATTGACTCTTTCCTATATTTACAAAGAAAGAAAACTTGTCAGATATTAGATCTCTATAGCTCATTTTCTTTGTCTCTCTAAATTAGTCACTTTTCATAATTACGAAATTGTGGAAGTTAGGAGAGACTTTTGAAACCTGACAAGAGTAGCAGAAATATTACCCCAGTCCAACCATCATTCATTAATAAACTTCCAAAGTAAATTAGGACTCTCAAGTCATTATTTTTCCTTAATGTGTATTATTATTGTTACACAGACAATAATGACTAAATGCAGGAGGGCCAGACTCTGACAATAAATGCAAATCCATATCCTCTCAAGCAGAATCTCATTTACCCTTAAGTTTTTGGGAGTTATCTATGATACAGTACAATGTCAGAGCTTCAGGGCAAATTGCCTCATTCGTCAATGGGAGGCCACCTCAGAAACTCAGGTGATTCTGAATTTAAAACTGTGTTCTTTCTCCTTGTCACAGCCAATTTAATAAGGCCACCAGAGTCAAAAGTACTAAGCACATATTCATACCGGGGTGTCTCAAGGGTCTCTTGATTCAGAAGCACTGATCTCGGCTCCTCATATAAAGAGACCATATCTTATCCAGGTCCCTGTGGGGTCAAAAAGTCGTAAGTAATAAGAAACAGACAAGTGAGCTCTTATGTTGACAATCACTTTTGACAGTCAGTCTCTTTAAAGAGAAGCAATAAAATCATTATCCTATTAACCCCAGGACCTTTATGATAACTAGAAGAAAGGCTTTCTAAAGTGTTATTATTGCCCTGTTTACTATTATTTTTTAATTTTCACTTTGGTCAGCTGTTATTTAATACCTTGGAAGCTGTGGGTCTCTGAAAAGTCTTTGCACAGCACAAGCCAAACTTGCTTCAAAAATCATTTTTCACCCAAAACCAGAAGGTTGAGATAGAAGACGTTCTGCCAATTTGGCATCAAAAAGGTTGCTGTAAGGCCAGTTAAAAGGACACTCTGCTAATGTAATAAATGCAGGCCATCCTAAGGGGATGAAAAAGCATTTTCCAGAACTTTTATTCGTTGTGTTAAAGATTTAAGCATAAGCCTCTGAAAATCCCTGAGAACGAAATTTCTACCTTCAGTGCATTTCTTTGTTATGGTTTTTCCACTTTCTTTTTTCTTAAGAAAGCCTTGAATTCATTTACCCTATCTTATTAAAACAAAACAAAATAAAACTTAGAGTTACGAAAGGTAATTTAAAAGAAATTATCCCATTATCTCTATGCAATGCTATTCATATTTGCATCTCTCTGTCTCTCTCTGTCTCTCTGTCTCTCTGTCTCTCTCTCTCTCTCTCTCTCTCTCTCTCTCTAACAGACGTTCCCTGTTCAAAGGGGAGGAGCATTTCCAGAGCAGATTCCCTGTGGGTGGGAGGGTGGCCAGTTGATCTGGGATTTATTGTCATGAGTGGGGAAAACCACCTTGGGTAAGTGGGAAGATAATGCCTGGCATATATTTGGTATTCAGTGAAAATTTGCTGGCTGGCTGGATAGATGAATGTATAACACAAACAAACTGAGTGTGATGGTTAATTTTATGTGACAATTTGGCTAGGCAAATGTACCCAGATATTTGATTAAACATTCTAGATGTCTCTATGAAGGCATAGTTTAGGTCAGATTAACATTTAAATCAGTAGACTTTGAGTAAAGCAGATTACCGTCTGTAATGTATGTGGACCTTATCAGAACGGTTGAAGGCCTTAATAGAAAAAGACTGACCTCCCTCAAGGAAGAGGGAATTCTTCTAGCAGAATTGCCTTCAAGAACTGCAGCATCCTTGTGTCTCCAGTTTGCAGCCTACATTGCAGATTTTGAACTTGCCAGCCTATACAATCTTGTGAGCCAATTCCTTAAAATAAATATCATAAATTTCTCTCAGTCTTTCTCTGGAGAACCCTGACTAATACAGTGAGTATAGGGGAATTTTCTAGATGAGTATACACATCACTGGCTAGGATTGCTAACACTTAAAAGCAGCAAGGGATGTATGACACAGGCTAAATCCAATGTTCAAATCACATGAGCCAGGGTACCTACCTAGCACCCATAGCAGAGAACAGCAGTGCTGCTCAAAAACCAGATGGGCTCGGGGCGCCTGGGTGGCTCAGTCGGCTGGGCGTCTGACTTCGGCTCAGGTCATGATCTCCCAGCTTGTGAGTTCGAGCCCCGCGTCGGGCTCCAGGCTGACAGCTCGGAGCCTGGAGCCTGCTTCAAATTCTGTGTCTCCCTCTCTCTCTGCTCCTCCCCTGCTCATGCTCGGTCTCTCTCTCCCTCAAAAATAAATAAAAACATTTAAAAAAAAATTAAAAAAAAAAAAAAACCAGATGGGCTGAACATCTTCCAGCCAAACACCAAATTATGTCTACATGGTTGAAATGTAGTGGTACACATGGGATATATGGGATTTTATATTCTGCTTTTCCTCCTAATAAAACATCATTCAACATTTTCTCCTTATGCTACAGAAGCTTCAAAATATTTGTAGTGGTTATAAAACATTTCATCATGTTCTCTATTGTTGGACAGATGTTTCTAGATCAACATTATAGATAATGCTTCATGGAACATCTTCACGTACATATGCTTTCTGATACCTTCATTATTTCTATAGGTAAACAACCAGTAATAGAATTGCTGGATAGCACAGTAGCAAGATTATATTGTCCTAAAGGGAATAGAAGAAGGTAGGAAATAGAGAAATAAAGAAGAAAAAACATTATAAATAGAAAAGATAAAAATATGGAAGCAAAAGTCCAGCTAGATCAGTAATTGGAATAAGTATAAATGAATTAAAGTTGCCTATTAAAAATTACAGACTCTAGGGGCGCCTGGGTGGCTCAGTTGGTTAAGTGTCCAACTTCGGTTCAGGTCATGATCTTACAGTTTGTGAGTTCGAGCCCTGCATCGGGCTCTGTGTTGACAGCTCAGAGCCAGGGGCCTGCTTCGGATTCTGTGTCTCCCTCTCTCTCTGTCCCTCTCCCGCTGTCTCTCCCTCTCTTTCTCTCTCTCAAAAATAAATATTAATTTTTTTTAAATTATTGACTCTAGAATTGGATTTCTAAAAAAGTAGTTATATATGATATATGTGGTTTTCAAGAGGAATACGTAAATGAATGGCACAGAAAGATTGAAAGTAGAGAAAATGTATCCTAACGGTACCAATGAAAGCTATTATAGCAATAATATGAGGTAAAATAAAATTGAACATGAAAACGATGAACATACGATGTTAGAAACAATATGATAAGAAGATATTATAGTCCTGAACCTGTCCATTTCCAATCACATTGACTTCATACATCCACCAAAAATTGTCCAACAGACAAGGAGAATATAAAAGCTCCTTAATCATAAGGGAATATTTTAACACACGATAAATGTGTGTTAAAAGTTGATAAGAACGCAGAAATTTGAACAATTGGAATTAAGCGTGATTTAATCAACATATCCAGAACTCTGCCTTCAAGAAATGGAGTATACATTTATTAGAGCATACATGGAATGTTGTAAAAAATGTTGTAACAAATGACATTTATTAGACTCCAACAAGTCTCAATGTGTTCCGAAGATCGACATAACATCCAGGTAGCAAATCTATCTATCTTTCTATCTATCTATCTATCTATCTATCTATCTATCTATCATCTATCTACATGCTTACAAGAATGCTTATTGAAGTATTTTTAATAGTAGCTGCAAATTGGAAATCTCTATTGCCCATGATTAAACTGAATGATCTAGATCTAGTGGTGTCAACATGCATAATTTTTCAGAACACAATATTGTGTAGAAAAACCAAGTCCAAGAGAGATATACAGTGTGGTACCATTTGTGTAAAATTAAAAAGAATACCACATATTATTCATGGATACAATTATATATAGTAAAAATATAGAATTATTATAAAGAAAGAATAATCATTTGCCTTGAGAAGAAAGGAAAAGGAACGGAATTAGGGATAGAGGAGATCAAAGAATTCCACTATAATTCTAATGTTTTCTTCCTTTTAAAAACCTAAAACAGGGGCGCCTGGGTGGCGCAGTCGGTTAAGCGTCCGACTTCAGCCAGGTCATGATCTCACGTTCTGTGAGTTCGAGCCCCGCGTCAGGCTCTGGGCTGATGGCTCAGAGCCTGGAGCCTGTTTCCGATTCTGTGTCTCCCTCTCTCTCTGCCCCTCGCCCGTTCATGCTCTGTCTCTCTCTGTCCCAAAAATAAATAAACGTTGAAAAAAAAATTTTTTTAAATAAAAACCTAAAACAAATACAGCAGAATGTTAACATTATTGAATTCTGAGTGCTGGGTACATAGCTACTTGCTGTATTACTCTCTGTTCTTTTCTGTTTGAAATATTTCATGATGAGCAAAAGTTTGAGTTACTTGCCCAGGGAAACGGAGTTAGTATTTGGTATTTTAGTTTCAATATTTTGGTGTCCTTACTTTTTATTGTACAAGAGTTCTTAATGTTTATGATTTCCAACTGAATTCCTTCCATTTTTCTCAAGTTTATTTATATTTAAAGAGTGACTTGATTTTTGGTCTTCTACTCTTAAAGTTTATTCTTTGTTTGCATTCTTACTCACTTTTCTCCTTGGCTCCCAAGTGTTTTGGTCATGAATATTAAACAATAAAGAATCGTAGAGTCATCCTTCGTTAGGAGAACACTTAGTTGTAAGGACAAAATACAAATCTGCCCTTATCACTGACTCAACTCTGAATTAAGCTTGATTGCCATTCAGTGAGCATCATAACAGGACTTCAGAAGAAAGCAAGTCTTCTTCTTTTACTTTTCAGTCAAATAACAATCACATTTACTAAGAATCTATGATATAACCCAGTGCACTGTGTGAAATCTAGAGCACAGTGGAGGACCGAAGAAATATGGAACAAGGACTTTTCCTGCACTTAGAAAAGATGGCAGTCTTCCTTTGCTTATCTACAGAAAGCTAAATGCCTTCTTGTAGCAAGGATGTAACAGAACTGGAAGGAACAAATGAAGCCTCAATTATCAGCGTTTTGAAAGAAAAGAAGTCTTTTTGCCACCAACGGCTGGCCTCAGAAACTCCATCCCTGACTCCCCAGACCGAGTTTAAGCCTCCTCCTCAGTGCTCCCTAGTTCAGGATTGGGAGTCAAGGGAGGTTCATCCTACAATGTTCTTTGTAGCTCTTACCATAGCCCTTAACATGCTAAGGGTCTGATTACTTAGCTGTTCCCTGCCTAGCTCTAAGCCCCATAAGGGTTGGGACTAAGTCTGCCTCGCCCTGTGTCCTATCCCGGCCTCACATATAGGAGATGCTCAATGCATGTTTGTTGAGAGAGGGAGGGAGTAAATGAAGCACACAGTGAACTCCTTGAGGGATGCAGCTGCATTTTCCTATACAATGAAATCACCATGAAAATATGGGAAAAATTAAACTTACCAATAACAATGATAATAGTATTTCAGAGATATGCACATCAGAAGTTGCCCATCATTGTGAAGGTTTGCTTTTAATACTCTGCAGACATCTTTAGTGGGGACAGGGGTGGAAAGTGGGACAGGACCCAAACTCTTTAAAGTTTATTTGTTTTGGGGCGCCTGGGTGGCTCAGTCGGTTAAGCGTCCGACTTCAGCTCAGGTCACGATCTTGCAGTCAGCGAGTTCGAGCCCCGCGTTGGGCTCTGGGCTGATGGCTCAGAGCCTGGAGCCTGCTTCCGATTTTGTGTCTCCCTCTCTCTCTCTGCCCCTCCCCCGTTCATGCTGTGTCTCTCTGTCTCAAAAATAAATAAATGTTAAAAAAAAAATTAAAAAAAAAGATAAAGTTTATTTGTTTTTTGAGAGAGACAGAGACAGAGAGACAGAGAGAGGCAGAGACAGAGGGAGGGAGAGAATTCCAAGCAGGCCTCACACTATAAGCACAGAGCCCAACACAGGGGTTGAACTCATGAACTGTGAGATCATGACCCGAGCTGAAACCAGAGCCACTTAACCTACTGAGCCACACAGGTGCCCCTTCAAACTTTTTATTAAAAAAAAAAAAGGAATTAAAAGTAGGCTCTGAAAAAAATTAAGATTGAGATTTGAAACCCCTGGATTTATCATTTTATTCTGAAATTTCTAAGGAGAACCCAAGGTCATCATCAGATGATGAGATGATCTCAGGCTATGGCATAGATGATAGGTGATGTACCATTCTTTCTGAAGCTGCAACCCCTTCCCTTTCTTTTCCATTTAATTCCTACTCAGCCCAAACTATCCATTTTCAGAGTGTAAGTGCTCTGGAGTTAGGGGTGGGTGGAACAAAAACCTGCCCCAGACCACTGCTTCACAAACCTGGCTGTGCAGAAGAATTACCTGCAGAGGTAGGTCAGATGCCAATTCCTGGGCCCCAGCCCCCACCCCCACCCCCAGCATCTGATTGAGTTGGTCTGGAATGGGGTCCAGTAATTTGCATTTCTACTCAACTCTGGGTGATGCCAAAGCTGTCCTCTGACTGAATTTTCTGTAGCTCATTTCTAGACCAATACTTCTCAAATTTCAATGCACGTTCAAATCCCTTGGGATCTTGTTAAAACACAGAGCTCGATTTCATAGATTTTGGGTAGGACTGACATTCTGCATTTCTAACAAACCCCAGGTGAGACCCTATGTGAGGTCAAGGCTGCTGGTTTGATGGAAGGACCATGGGCACCGAATTCATCTGGACCTTTAGCTGCTTAGTGAATTTTCCTGCACGTGGACACCAGTCAGAGCAAAGACGGAGAAATGCTTTTGTTAAAGAGAAAAGTCTTGCTATGAGAAATCTCAGGCAATCCTATTATTTGCCCTTAACTCTTTCCTCCCTTTGAGAATTTCGGTTTTTTAGTGACTTTCCACTGAAAGCCCATTGTGAGTACAGAACTTTGAGAGAGATTACAGTTCTTTCTTTGGAATGTTTCTAATAATGACCCAGAGTGTTCATTTGTCTCCGAGTTTATGATATGTACACAGGGATGATTTTCTTCAAAGTTCTGAAATAACATTTGCCTCTGCAATTACCTGATTCTTGTGTAAAGGTTAATGGGCAAACATAATGTTCTCAGAGTGCATAGAAACTCAGGAATCAGTGTTTATAGTGCATTCTTTAACATCATATTCTTTCTTTCTAGACTATGGCATAGAAGGATAAAGTTATAAGAGCTCAATGCCAATCAGTATTTCCAAATTTAAGTAAAAATTATTTTGATGAAATTTTAGGGGGAGCAGGATTATATTTTGACCCCCCAATTTTATTTATACAACAGAGATGGAAGAAAATCAACAGACTATAATGTGCTTTTAGCACTTTTAAGGTTGGAAAAGCTATTTAGCTTGTAGAAGATTGTAAAAAATCTGTATCTTAGTTCCCCTATTTTAAAAAAGTGAGTTTATTGACTATGTTGGAAGATTCCTATGCAGAATTAGGGGCTAGTGGGGATCTGTGACCCCAAAGAATAGGGCCTTCTTAACAGTAACTATTTAGACCATGAACCAAGATCTAGCTAGTGATGAGGATCCAATTCTGGGCTTCTCCGTTAGAGCTGCACAAGGGAGTCACTCTAGGGTTTTCTGGTACCCTGGCCACACGAAAGCCAATGAAGTCAGAAACTCTGAAGCCTGAGACCCCTGGCATCACTGAGACTTAACGTTCCCTGGCAATTTTAAGGTGCAGTGAAGTTTGAGAACCAGTGTTCCAGGGACCTGAGTCCTCTTCTACTTCTGAATTTCATTCTGTATTATAATCCTCTTGGATTATGATTCTGGCTTCTCTGAGTTTGCTCAGTCTGAGCCAGATTCACTGATCAGTTGTACATCTACCATTCCCTGCAGTTCTATGTTCTTCTTTTCCATTCATTAAACACATTTAGATTCTCCTCTGACTATTCATTTGAAGGCATCATTTCTTCATAATTTCCACTAATGAAGTTCCATATTGGATTTTATTTTTGTGTGAAAGAAATACGTGTAGGTTTCTTATGTGTTGAAATGATATCTTTTAATGCATCCTCCTAAGAGGATGCTGAATTGAATGTGTGTTCTCATTTAATTATCCATGGTTTCTGGTCTCTAATTTAGTGCCTGACACGTAAAAGGTACTCAGCAAATATTTGTTGAATGTACAAGTCATTGATTCTTCTCTCTTCTTTAACTCTTATGCTCAAATAGTCAATCAGTTTCTGAATCATATTGATATAAGCTCTTAAACATATCTAAAATCTATTTTCTTGGTTGACTTAGTAACCATTGTTACCTTGGTGTAAATTATCATTATTTCTTTGTGTTTCCAGTTTCTATACCTCCTCCCTCAGCTGCATCCCTCTCCCGCAGTGAACACTAACCCTGTCTCCACACCCTAGCCCCCACTGAGCAGCCAAAGAGGTTTTTAAAAATTATTTTTTTCACAGGGCTCCTGGGTGGCTTAGTCGGTTAAGCTTCTAACTTCAGCTCAGGTCATGATCTCATAGCTCATGGGTTCGAGCCCCGCATAGGGCTCTATGCTGACAGCTCAGAGCCTGGAGCCTGCTTTGGATTCTGTGTCTCCCTCCCTTCCTCTCTCTCTCTTCCCCTCCCCTGTTCTTTCTTTCTCTTTCTCTCTCTTTCTCTCTCTCTATCTCTCTCTCTCTCTCTCAAAACTAAACATTAAAAGAATTTTAAATTATTTTTTCAAATTTAGTATTTTGATTTGTATCACATTAATACTTACACAATGTAGAACTTTTTAAAATAAAAATAAAGTGTACTATATTATCCCAGGAAATCTCTTTTTGTTTATATATTTTATTTGCTTTATATAGATTCTGTATTTTTTAAGTCTCATTTCTTCTACATTGACTGGTTGGTATTGTGAATTAGATCTTTTTGTAGAGTGTAGTTCCTAAGCAGTTACTGCTGGCATTTAGTAAAACAGTTTTTAGAGCTTCTCTTTTTCTGAAGTTTCCTAATTATAGACAATCACATAATTTGCATGCAAAGTATAATTTTGCTCTTTCCTTTCTAAAATCTTGTCTATTGTTTGTCTTTGTGTGTGATTTTATTTTTTTAAAAAGATTTTTGTTTTTAAGTAATCTCTACAACCAACGTGGGGCTTGAACTCATGGCCCTGAGATCAAAAGTCACATGCTCTCCCGACTAAGCCAGCCAGGTGTCCCATTCTTGTATAATTTTAGAAGGCATAACTTTAGAATATCATTACTTAATAATAGTATTGAAAAGCAGCCTTTGCTTTTGAATTTACTGACATACCTCTAATGTTTCATCACTAAGAATAATTCTGACTTCTTACATTGAGATAGACATCATTCGTTGTGTTAAAGAAGCATTCTTTCGTTTCAGTTTTACCATATTTGTAAAGTTTTAAAACCCAGAATAAATGTATAATTTATGATATGTTGTATTGCATCTGTCAACATGAATACATAGTTATTCTTGTTTCATGTATTAAGGTGAAAATTATATCATTAAACATCTTGGTATCAAACCAACCTTGCATTTCTAAAACAAACACCACTTGGTTTAATATGTTATTCTTCTAATGTACTGTTGGGTTCTGTTTAATGATACAGTATTTTTTGCCCTTATTTTTGTAAATAGATAGTCTGTAGTTCTACTGTCTGTGCTCTCTTTGTTGTATTTTGATAGGTCCTTCCTTGCGTATATGGAACCGCTCATGCCATATAAAATTACATGTAATTCCCTAAGTAGGTACTGTCATTTCAGGACTTAATGGCTATATGTGTTTCAAACTTATGCAAAACTGAGATCCCTGGTCATTATTGGTCCCCCTTCAATGAAGTTTGCTCAATATACAGCTCACATTCTTAACTTGACTCATCATTCTCCCCTCTGCTGTTTGTTCTTTCTTTAATATCTCTATTATAAAGCTGATCATATGGCATAAAAATTCTTTTTATACCTGTTGCTCTCTATTTTATGTCTTTAAGGGTGGAGATTTTGACATCTTGTCTGTGTATCGGCACAATGCCTCTGTGTAGTAGGTGCTTCGTAAATGCAATTTAGAGCAATGAGTGACTGAAGGGAACTCATACTTACATTTGCCTCACCTTACTGCAAGTCTTCCTGGGAAGTACTGTGAGTTGCTCTTAGTATGTCACAGAAAAGTCAGCACATATAACCTCAGTTGTGTTTCTATACAAGACCCCAAGTCACGTATTTAAGTTGTTTGATCTGCTGTGTTACTTTAATGTGGCATTCATGGCAGGGGAGCATTATACTCAGACATAATGGAGGACAGGATGGTGGAGACAGGACTAGTCATTCTTTTGTTTTTCTTTCATGAAAATATGTCCAGTTAAATGTGAGTGGGAGCATTCTTCATCCCACAAATGTTTACTGAGCACCTTCTACATGCTAGCAACTGGGCTGGGAGCTGGTGAGTCAGCAGGAAATTAGACAGACAAGAGCCTTCACAAAGTTTACATCCTCATTGGGGAATGCAAACAAAACTAAACTAATAATCAATGAGATAGAGTAGAGTATGTGTGAGAGGGTGATGAAATGGAGATGGAGGATTTTTGTAGATACTGATGATCAGAGAAGGAACATCTGAGGACGTAGTCATTGCTCTGAAAGTTGAGAAGGTGCAAGCCACTCCTCCAGGACATTGGAAGATCGTTTCAGCCAAAGGTAGCATCGAGCATGGCATGTTTAAGGAATGGCAGGGAGTCTAGTCCCATCCAAAGGTAGTGAGCTAAGGCTGGAAGACAGAGATGAAAATGTAGAGCAGGAAGGGCTTAGATCGTCAGGGGCATGTGGACCACGATTAGGGTTTATGTTCATTATATTTTTAATGTGACAAGGCATCTGTGGTAACTTTTGATTAGAGGAGCGACGTGATTTATTTTATATTTTAAAAAGAACATTTGGCTGCTATGTGAGGAATGAGGAGTTTATGTTCCCCTAAGTATTATTATGAGAAGTGTTTGCACAAAACACATGAGTGGCTGCTGTGTCCGGAAGAAAGCATATGAAGATATCCGTGCTATCACTGGAAAGATATGGGGGAGAAATTAGAATTTTTCACTGCTGAGTCATAGTAAAGTCTTTTTTGACCACTCATTTTCCCTCATCCCTATCTTCTTCCCCAGTGCATGACTTTGAATCACTGTGTTAATACGAGCTATCCACTTTCCTCACCTTTTAACTTTCTTATTCCAATGCCTTACCAACTTCATAGCATCACTGACTGCCCCAGTATTAATCAGTCTTGTTGCTAGATTTTTATACAATCTTAAAAGAGATAGTCTATAGTTTTTTTTAAGCCAAATTGCATCCTATGATTGACTGAGCAGCATTATTATGAGCCATTATAAAACAGTAGACGGCCCAGAGGTACTTGTGAAGGTGGCAATGAAACAAAGCAACCTTTAAATTGATTTAGCAAAACACTTAGTTACTATTTCATGCTAGGCAAAACAATAATAAATCTTAAAGGAGGAATCTTTCTAGGATATTATGAAAAATAAAACCGGCATAAACTCATTGGTTGCTGTCAGCACTCATTTTTATGGTGTTTACATGAACGTTGGTAACGGAGAATGAGATAATTTATTTGGGACTTTTGGCTGACGTTAGAACACATCAGTAGGGATGCTCTGCCTGTAGCCATGGTGTTAACTTTGTCTCACGCACACAAAATCGCATTTTGTTTACTGAAAAACAAGGAACCCTCTTGGCTCAACGTATATCTCCCCTCTCCAGCGCCTGTTACACATTGTTAACCGGGTGTAGCCAGCTGGAGCTGGCTTGAAGTGGCTCTCTAGAGGCAGTTGTTAGACTCTCTTCCCAACACCATGCTTAGGGATCAGGGAAGTCATGTGGGGAGCCTGAAAGCAAATACACTGGGAGAATTTACACAACAGAAATTGGAATAGGCTATGCGTCAGGGGTTCTATTCTCCCCAACTCCCCAAGAGCCCGTTGCTAACCACTTACCATCCCTTCACTGCCCGGATGTTCTACTGGAAATTCCGCGTTGTTTAACTACAAACTCCTTGTCTTTCTTTCCTCTTGTTGCCGACAGTCTCTTCTCTTGCATTCTTTATTTGGTGACAGACTTTATAAACCCAGGCTCAAATCTCCAGAGGCATATGTGACCCTTTCTCTTACCTTTTGCCTGGCATGAGATCCCTTTAAAAATTCTACAGGGTATACCTTCTTCTATCCCATGGGCTTTATGTCTCCCCTCTGGTTCTACTGGCACCATCACCTTCTGCCCCCAAAATCCCTGCTTGTGTCTTTTTTGCTCTTGTAACCTCTCGTTGGGTCATCCTCAATAGGTGCTTGACCCCAGGGATCACTTCATCAGCTCACTTTCCTGAGGTACGTTTTCTATTCTATCCTTTGTCTGCTCAAACCTGTCAGTGACTCCCCTGATCTCCAAATAAGGTTCATGCTTCATAGCATAGCATACAAGGCAGTCCATTAAATGAGCACAACCTACCTTTCTGGTAATTTCCTAACACTTTTGTTCCTCCTCTTGATGATCAGGAATTTTCAAGTGGCACATGTGGCATTGCAAACAAAAGTATTTCTTACTTTTTTTCTTATTTCTTAAATAACGAGTTTTCTGAAAAGCTCTTCCTTCCTCTTTGGGTAAAACGAGCTCTTTCTTTTAAGATGTAACTCAAATGAAACCTCCTCCTTGAAATCTTTTCTAGCTTCTCGCTCCCTACCCTCCTTGCCAGAATAATCTCTCTCCTTGCGCTCCCCTGGTAATACTGTAATGCTTTTTATAGCACTCATTGATTTCCTCCTTTTATTACAATTTATTTTAGTACATTGTGTAGTTGGAGTAGAAACCCTATCTTTTTCATCTTGGCCTCTAACTTGGAGGTGAGCACAATGTCCTGCTCAGCAGAGATTTGTTGAAAGAATAAATAAAAGGGAAAGGAGGTTTATACTTAACTCGAATGCCCTTTAGCTGCTAGGTGTAAAGAAAATAAAAGCACAGGAAGTAAAAAAAATGGCCTAATAGGTATATTTCTGGAAGTTCCCCAAAAGTTAACTTTCAAGGGGAACATTTTCACTTTTGGTAATGTGTTTGAGGAGGATATCATATGGAGGCTGGAATAGAATAGAACAATGTAACAGAAGGTAGAATCTGAACAAATGGGTGGAAGCTGCAGAACACGTTTTCCTTTAATATATAAGAAAACTTCCTGAGAGATAGAAGGCTTCATTGTTTATCGCAGGAATGATACTCCTAAAAAGCTACTGAGCTATTATCACCGACATGATGCAGATGTATGACCATCTGTCAGGGATGTTATAAAAGGAATTCCTGCAGGAAGTAGATGTTCACTAAGGTCTTTTAAGACTCTCGATTCTATGGCTCTGTGACTGTTTATGAGTCATCCAGCCTATTGGTAGGACTTCTGAGCACTCACTGTCCTTTACTAAGATAGATTGCCATAGTGGCTGCTGTTAAGACGTACTATTCAGATGAGAAATTAAAATATTTAGGAAGAAAAGCATCTAGAAAAGCCTCACCCCTGCCCCACAAAAAAAGTGGTGTCTAAGTGTCAGGTCCTCTGACTTGGGGGAAAGTGTTCCACCACTAATTTTATTTAATTAAATTAAGGTTTAAGAAACCTGCTGTATTGTGTTTTTCTCCACAGGAGTTAAGGACCAATTTCTCCAGCACTCAATTTCTGGCTGATTAAAACTCTGGCTTAGTTTTATTTTAGTTCATTTGCCATGGGTCTCCAAGGTCATGGATGAGATAGAGTGGAACTCTTATTCTCCAGAGGTGGGAATCTTGCCCCTCATCTATAGTCCTTCCTCACCTGGAAACACCATTTGAAAATTTCATTCAATTCTACCCCCTTCTCTGCTAGGTATTTGCACTGGGTTATTGATCTTTATCCAACTGCTGATTTAGAAGGTAGCCTTGATTTTTTTTTACCCCTTACCCCACTCTGATTTGTATAAGCCAAAGGACTTGTGTGTGTGTGTGTGTGTGTGTGTGTGTGTGTGTGTGTGACTTTTTCCAGAAATTTTTTCAGGGATTTACTAGCAACTGTAAGTGAAGAGAAGGACAACGTTTCTCCTACATTCTTGACCCCATCTTTACCTATTTTCTTCATGACATTACTCTATCAGTTACATAATCCCTCCATCTCTTTAACTTCAACATCTTCTCTTGGACTTCTTTTTCCTCCGGTGCAAAATGTTCAAGTCTCTTTGATCCTAACACACACACACACACACACACACACACACACACACGAATGCACAAGAGCTGCCCCTGGCTTCCCTTCCTTCTATCATCCCATTTATGTCCTCCTCTTTACTGCCAACCTACTGAAAGAATGGTCTTCACTTAATGTCTCATATATTTTCCTCCTTCAACACTTTTGTCTCTGCCCCATGAAACTATTCCTACTAAGAACATCACTGTCCTCTTAGTTGCCTAATCCAGTGGCCTGTTTCCAGATCTTCTTCCCCTTGGCCGTTGGTTGTACTTAAATCCATGGGATGCTCACTCCTCCTTGAAACTTTTTCAGGCCATTTAACCATCTCATTCTCATTGTCGTCTTAGAATTCACTTTATCTTGCCTTGCCTGTATAAACATCTATAAATGATTCACTCAGAAAAACAGGTTTGGAGCCTTAACTCTTGACCAGGGCTGGTGAAAGATGGCAAATAAAACCTGCCCTCCCTGGAGGGAGGATAGAGATGTGGATGGAGTGAGGGATAAATCAGACAAGAACATAGTTGCAGGCTGTGACCTGGGTCACTCAAGAACACCATGAGAATGTTTAATAGCAACCCCACTAGTTTGGGGATCTCAGAAGCCTTCCCTGAGAAAGCTATTGGCCTGCATATTGAAGGAGAAGTACATTCTAACCAGGAGAAGGGGTGGGGGAAACAGCATATGTTGTATTAGGCAGTGTGTTGTAGGAAAAAGAACATGGACCTAGCTTTGTCACTTACTACCAGTGTGGCGTTTAAAAAAAACTCTGTGATCTCTCTGGGTTTAAGTTCCCTGTTCCGTTAAAAATTTTGCAGTCGAAATTATATGTGCTTATATAAGCAACACACCTGGCATACAGCAGGCACTGAGGAAATGTTGCCTTACCCCACTTCTTCCACTTTCAGGGCTATGAATATTCCGGGGCTTTCAAAGCAATATTCTCAGTTGCTTCTAGGAAACAGGCCTCACTTTCCGTCTCTCTGGGGTTTATATGAGGATGCTATCATTCTAGCAGAGGGTGGGAAGCTGCAAGAAGGTGGTTGGCCCATGGTGTTTATGGTTTGGGTTTGGGGAATGTCTGGTTTCTGAATCTCTTTTCCATGATTTGAGAATGGCCACGCGCCATCCCCCGTTGATGAGGGTGCGGTGGGCCCCTCAAGAATAATTCTCCTCTTAGGTCTTATGGACTGAGTTTTCCCTATACAGCCAAGCTGCACAGAGTATGGAGCACAAAAAACCCCCTTCCCAGAGCAGTGATTGGATGTGAATACTGGTTTGCTATGGAGCCCAAAGCGGGAAGATGCTTGATGAAAGGCACCCAGCATCTGAAAAAGTTCACCACAGCGATGCATCCTCTGGGGGGCGTGGCCACCACTCTGCCCTTTTATTAACGCGCGTAGTGGAGGGTTTGTGGACTTGGCAAGCCTCCACTGCCTAATGTGAACAAGGCCTCTGGAAGGATCGGCCCCTTTGAAGCATCTGGGCTGGTGGTGGCTGCTGCATATGGCTGGGGCGTGGCCTCCAGATGCTGGGCGCCTTCACTTCCTTGGATTTTCCTCACTGCCAACTTGTGACGGCGCGCTCCCACTCATACCCCTCAGCAGGCAGCCGTGGTCTAGACCCGCAGACCTGTCCCGGCACGCTGGGCCACCAATGGCAAGATTTCACAGAGGACCGCTGGGGCTGGGAGTCCCCGAGGATGGCGCTGAGGGGGATGCCACCCTGGAATGAGAGAAAAAAACAAAGCTCCACTTACGCACCCTTTTTCCTTTGCGCTTCGGCTGGGCAAAGATAGGAGACCCTGGTTTCTGCCTGGCGCCCACCGCTAGCCCGGATGCGGCCGTGCGGATGAATTTCTCTCTCCTCTGTCACAACCGGACAGTCTGTTTTCTCACTTGACTTTTCTTGAGAACACTCTGAGCGATGATGCGGGGGAAAACGGCCTAGAAAGGGGGAAGGCTGTGCCCCAAATAACCCAGGCGGGGTTTCCCACAGGTGTGGGAACTCCGGAGCGCTTTTTGCTGCCCCTTGCTGCCTCCCTCTGCGGACTCCCTGATGGCCTGTCCTGTGGGAGCACTTTCCTCTCCCCCAGGGTCCAGAGATGAGCAGGGTGCCCTGGGAGCACGGTTGAAGGAGGAGCTCCCCTTAGAGTGCCGTCCTGCACCTACAGGAGCCCAGACTGAGCCTCCTTAGTCCTGGGCCTGTGGCCTTGCCCAGTCTCGCCCTGCCCTCCCCATGACTCTGTGAAAGTCCCAAGCTGAAGGCAGGGTCTTCTTTCCTTCTACATTTCCACCGAGCCCGGCCTGTGTTTTTGTGCACGGCAGACAGTGTTTGTCAAGCTGAATGGAACGATTTCAAAGGTGATGTGCATCTATGTTGGGGGTAGAAATAGAATCAGTTGGGCTTGCTGCACAGAAGAGATATTGAGACTTTATTTTCTCTTTTGTTTTTAATGTTCTTTATTTTTGAGAGACCGTGAGACAGGGTGAGTGGGGGAGGAGTAAAGAGAGGGGGGGACAGAGGATCTGAAGCGGGCTCTGCACTGACAGCAGCGAGCCCAATGTGGGCTCATGACCCTAACCAAAGTTGGACGCTCAACAGACCAAGCCACTCAGGCGCCGGGAGATTTTTCTCGGTAAAGAGCGACCTCTCTTTCTGGAAGATCTTCCAAGTGTGAATATCACCTAGTGTTAAGGCTGGCTGAGGGCTGGGCAAGTTCATATTTAGATAGAGTCCTAGAATGCCAGTACTACAGTGATTCTACTATTTTACTAATTAAGAAGCAGGAACATGGCTGAACATTGTCAACACGCTGTGCTTTTGGCCTCTGATTGTGTTACCACCTCAGATGTGGTACCTCCTGCTTAGGTGCAGGGTCGGGTGCTCTTTTGTATTTGAGATTCTTTGCAAAAACAGAGTATGTGAAGCTAGATCCAGTGCATGGGTAAAGTGAGATTTTGCAAAAAGTACAAAAGCTGAGATTTTTCCCACCAATGCGCCACCTCACCTGCCCTCTGGCAGGGAGTGCCTCAGCTCTTCTAGCCTCTGTGGCAGAAAACCAGGAGACTTTTAGATTATGTGGGGATTTAGTCCACCAGCCAGCCTCACAGTTGTTTTACAGTGAACGTGACAGTGATGAGTTGAACATGTTTAAGAGAAGAGTAATCGGTTTTCTGACGAGCAGCCATTTTTATGTTCTGCTTTATCAGTCAGCCTCCCCCTCAAAAAAAGAAGAGTAAGAAGCAAACGTTGGGATAAGAATTAAGGTTACTTGGCACTCTAACTCTCAGCCACTAGAGGGGGGTAGTGACCAGGCTTCCTCTCTCCCTGGCTGGATTGTTAGACGTCTTTGCCCAAACTGAAGTAATGAGTTATCCCTGGGAGAGTGACAACCTAGCAAATGTTTGCTAATCATG
This sequence comes from Lynx rufus, assembly GCF_022079265.1. Classification (NCBI taxonomy): domain Eukaryota; kingdom Metazoa; phylum Chordata; class Mammalia; order Carnivora; family Felidae; genus Lynx; species Lynx rufus. Next base: position 125,631,810 of record NW_025814856.1, read on the forward strand.
GTCATCTTTTCCCTCTGTGGAGCCAGTGTTTCATACTCTAGCAAAAATATCTCATTTTTTCCCAAGAGGAGTGTTTTCTAACCATGTTAGTCTGTCCAGCAAATAGCAGGATGGTGCACACACCTTCTCCAGCCATAAGGTACAAGAAAACTTAACTATGAGCCGTGGGGAATATATTCTCCACAGATGGTCTTATAGATGCCTTTATCAAAGGAGGAAATATTTCAGGCTCCAGAACATGCACGATGATTGTTTGGTCTCTGCTCAGAGCAAGTGTAAGGGATTCCTGTTAAAATTGGCATCTATGGAAAATCATAAGCATTGCTATCTTTAAAGGGAGTCTCTGTGCCTGCTGTGTTAGCCACAAAGCAATCTCTAGCTTTAGAAAGGTGTCCAAGGCCGAGGACCATTTCTGGAACTCCTATGCCACCCTAGTATCTGCCAGGCAGGTAGCACCTTTTGCCTCCTGGGGAATATAACCTTGGAGAGTTAAAGCAATCAATATTTTTCAGTATCTAGAGTGTGTAAATTAGGTAAAAAATGTAGAGTCCCTAGGTTTTAAACCGGAACTACATACATATAAGTAGGCAATGTATACGTGACAAGAACAGAGTGCAGGCAATCAAGAAAAGGGGTTCATTGTGAATAATTATGAAAGCAGTTCAGTAGGTTTTTCCCTGTTACTTTGGTAGTCGGATTTTTATTCTTGTCAAGGCAGAAAGAGCAAATGCCCAAGGCCGATGGGGGAGCTCGGGAAGATAACTGAGAAGTCATCACGGGCACAAGCACGCTGACTGATTCTGTGTGGCACCTATGAGTGTCACACCTACGGGTAAGGTTGGAAATTAGGAGGATTTGGATCCCTAGAAGAAAGAAATGGTTTTTTTGTTTGTTTGTTTTTTTGTTTTTTTGTTTTGAGACAGAGAGAGACAGAGCATGAATGGGGGAGGGGCAGAGCGAGAGGGAGACAGAGAATCGGAAGCAGGCTCCAGGCTCTGAGCCATCAGCCCAGAGCCTGACGCAGGGCTCGAACCCACAGACCGCGAGATCATGACCCGAGCCGAAGTCGGACGCTCAAGCGACTGAGCCACCCAGGTGCCCCGAAAGAAATGTTTTAACAACAGACCTGATGTGCTGCCTTGTGAGGAAACGTGGTCTTCAGAAACAGGTTGTGTGACTGTCATGGGCTTTTTGTCTTGTCTCATTTTTTAGTATTCGAGGTTGGACCACATGAGCATCAAATCTGAGATCTGGTGATTTGGAAACTCTGCTTTTAATCAGTCTCCTCCTTTTTCCTGAAATTCCCTTTTCCTCATTCTGTAATGGAGCAAAATTCAACACTTCCTTCACGACCCAGTTCCCATGTCTCTCCTACTCTGCAAAGACTTCTAGACACCCTTACCCACCCCCATGGAATTAGTCTTCAGTATCCCATTGCACTGACTTCCTGCCCAGAATACTCTTTATGTCATTTGGAGTTTGAAGGTGCGTCCCTCTGTTCATGTCTGTGCCTCCGTCTGAACAAACAGGGCTCAATGAGTTCATTCTTTGCACTTAGGAGTGGAATAAAGGTATAATGTATGTGGGTCTGTGTGGGAGATCTAATGAGGCTGGATTGCACATAAGTTCAGTATCCACAACCAGAGAAACAGGTAGACTCCCAGATTCTCCTGCCCCGTCTCCTTAGATTGAGTTTGTAAAATAAATAAGCTCATCCAGAAATACCTGGCCTTGCTGTGCTATCCTGGAAACCTAGGCAACCATAGAGCCAATAGCTAAGCCAATATTTGATATCAGATATTCTCGCCAATATTTAAGCCACCATGATGTCAAACTATGGCTGGCTCAGGGAGGATCTGGAAGGAGCAGTACAGACTCCCTACCAGCTCGCTCTGCGGGTTTGCCCCACGCTTATTAACACCTCAATAGAGCAACCTCTTGTGTCCCATTGTTGAATCTTTTGGCCCTATTTTTTTATGTCAAAATGCTGTTTTTATGTGAATTGCTGAGGGTGCCCGTGTAGTATTGAGAAGAGCAGATGTAGGCACTAGAAAGCCAGGGATGAAGTTATTTCCTTAGGTCTAATGTGGCATGGCTATGCCTTCTTATGGCTACCTCCTCTAGTAACTTTCATGCAATTCAGGTTAGGGAGGTTGGGGCAGAATTTCAAGGATTAAAGTATAAGTGAATTTATTAATAGTCTCTATTGATAGTCTCTTGGTAGTTAAACACACTTCTGTCCACCCAGCCAGGACTATTTCCTGAATTCTCTCCCTTCCCCTTTTCCCAGGGATGCCCAGGCACTAACCAACCTGAGATGCTTTTGCCTGATTCTGTGAACTTCCTAGATACATGGAGCAAGGAAAGCCATATGACCCCAGTGTGGTGTTCTAGTGATCGTCCAGATGTAGCCATGTTCTACTGTTGTTCTCAGGAAGGCTGATTTCCAAATAGAACAACGTAGTGCAGCCAAAGACCCTTCCCGGTGGCAGAGGGGAGAGCCAAAGCTCTGCCTCTGGCTCCCAGATGGTGCTGGCCATGGCACCTCTTGGCTTGCCCTTCTGTTCTCCCAGAAGCAGCGTGGAGAGTTCCCAATGGTTAATCTATCTGTCCTTCAAAACTCTGGGTAGCAAACGCATGCACGCTTACCTCTCTCTGACAGGGGTGGCCTTCATGCCAGAAAAAGCAGAGGGAAAACTACTCGGTCTGCTGTTGCTAGGAGGCAGAGAGATGTTTGATGTTTTGATTTTAGCAGTATTGGAGGCTTGCCTTTTTAATAACACGAAGAGCTATAGGTTGTTCTTATGATATTGCATATATGCTTTTCTGAAAGTGTGTCATGAAGGCAGACTTCTCTGATCAAATTCTTTATTCTGCCATTCATTAAATTAAAAAGAAAATCCCCTGGGGTACAGCAGAGGAGTGTAAGAAGTTGAAAATGAAAATGCAAGGTTCCTGTGGAAGCAGCTTAGTTCAGAGGTTGCTATGGTGAGCAGCCCCAGGTGGAGGGCTGGGATAGGCACTGGCCGAGGACTGGGGCAAGGGTGGAATTCACGCTCTTCAAATATCAGTGTCCAACTGTGGCCCTGTGGAAGCTGGGCAGAAGTTATCAGACTGTTATTCACTCTTTGGGTGATTTACCGCATATTTACTGAGCTGCCTGTTCAAAGCACTGTTTGGCTGGATGAACGAGATACAGTTCCCCCGCACAGAGGAAGTGGTAATTGGGATTCAGAGGGTATGTGCTAGGATAAAGATGTAGAGGGGATAGGACCCAATAGGAAGGGGCTAACTTTTCTTGGGCCAGTCAGGAAGCGCCACGGAGCAGCTGAACTGAATGTTAAAGGATAGACATCAGATTCTTCCAGTGGGGAAGAGAAGGAAGCACATTCAAGGCAGGAATGGCTAGGTGGAAGGAAGCCTGAGGGTTAATGAGACATTGCCTATGCCCAGGTAAAAGAACGGGTGGGGAGGAAAAAGGGATGATCTAGATCGCCAGGGACCTTGAATTTGAACTTTCTCTGTAGGTGCCCAGTAAGAGTAGGAGTGAGCGTGATCTTGATATCACTACATCTACAAACCTCTCTGAGGAGAGCAGGAATGGTTTCCCAACACAGATGGAGCTGCACCATCCATTAGAACCTTCTGCCATGACGGAACTTGTGTAGATCAGCACCGTCCAGCATGGTGGCCACTAGCCACACATGGCCATTGAACACTTGAAACGTGACTAAGGAAGTGAATTGAAAATTTTATTTCCTCGTAGTTAATGTAAATTTCCACTTAAACAGCTCCGTGTGGCTAGTGGCTTCTTTCTAGAGCTTTGCACGAGGCAGTGGTTGTGACCTAATGGAGGGGAGAAGATGATGCAAGCTTCCCTGCAGGTAAATTATGATAAGCTGGGTCTCAGGGAGGGAACTGACCCCAGGTGGGTTCTGACAGTATTGTGCTGGACACAGTGAGGAGAGGCCTTTGAAGAGTCTTATTGAGACATGACAACCGTACATGAAATAATTAGAGAAGGGGGCAGCTGGTGTGTGACAAAGTGCTGCCCCGCACGGCATCAGCTCGGGAGCACCCTGCCGTGCCCCTTGGCATTGGAGACAGGTCTCCATGTCGCTGCATTGCACAGCTACGTGTGCCCCAAGGAACAAGAATCCTGCCTGTACCTCTCTGCTGTCAGGAAAGGTGCCAGGAGCAGGGTGGATAAATCAGAACATCATTTCTAGATACAGTCATAAGCTCCTGTGACAGAAAGCCTGCTTTAAAGGGCTTGCATAGGCGGGCCTTTATTCTGTATTACCTGTAGAGCTTTCCTGGAAAAGCTCTATTGTAATGCAACCTGTGTTTTCCCCCTGGAGCGCTGGGCAGCTGTGTTTCCTGACCAGGAGCTCAACATCGAACAGAACATAACTGGGACAGAATAATGCCATGAAAGCAGGGAAACCAAAGCCATAAATCTTACTAACTACTAAGAGTGATAAAATTCTCCTACACATCCTATAACATGAATATAAATGTGCAGTATTGGTGCACACGGACTAGGGGAAGAGCAACAATCTTCCATTAACATATAAAAATTCAATTCCACTGTGTCATAAATTAGATTTTTTCTCATACTGAAGTATTAAGTGTGATAAACGCAAATTGAACACTTGAATAACAATTGCTTTGCCCAACCCTGAAATTTGAAGTGCATTTGAGGATGCTTGCTTCTCTTAATAAGTTCCTTCTTCTTAATAAATTCCTTCCAGCAGAAGCATACCTAATTATCCCATTATCCATTCCATCCATCTGGATGTCAAGTCCATAGCATCAGTAGACCAATGAGGTGGGAGTCTGAGAATAACACACGATGAATAGAATCAACACCTGAGTCGGAGGCACAGCCCAATACAGACTGGAAAGTGTTAGCTGGAGAAATATTCAGCAACTAAGACCTACAAATGGATATTTTAATTTCCTCCCATTCCTTATTCTTTATTTTCTCACTCTAGTCCGTAAATTCTGATTGAAATATTAATATGTCTCATGTTACTCTTTTTGTTGATTTATCATTTTAGAAAAGTGATATGTGTTTATTATAGAAAATTCGGATATGAAGAAAATAAAAACAGCCACAATTCTACCACTTAGAGACCGCTGTGAACATTTGGCCGTATCTGTTTTCAGTTACTTTTGTTTTCTTACTTGTTTTCACGCAATACTGAAACACAGTTTTGCTCTTTTTCAGTCAATGTTTCCTCCGTGTTTCCTCATATCTTAAAATGTATTTCCAGAACATCATTGCAATGTCTGCAGGATATAGAGGTCACCTAAATGTATTTAACTAGGCCTCTATTATAGGCAATTTAGGCAATATATAGGCAATTTATTACAGGCCATCTTCCTGCCTTCCTTTTTATTTCAAATAGCATTATGATGAAAACCCCCATCTATAGAATCTGTGTCCACATGCATTACTATTTTCTTGGGTATGGAATTTCCCTGCCAAAGGGAGGAACTTTCTTAGGGCTGTTTATAAGTATTGCCCAATTGTCCCCTAGAAAGATCTTCTAATGCAGTCGTCGTTATTACTATGGGTGTTGAGATGAGAAGGCCCTGAAGTACAGTCCTGGTTTTGCAGATCCAGATCTGTCATCAGCCGTGTGACCTTGAGCAAGCCAACACCTCCAAGCTGCAGTCTCCCCAGATGTTAAGTGGGCCAGTAATAAGACCTGCCTCACGTCCCATTGCCGTGTGGACTAGATGAGACAGTCCGCATAAGAGCTGACGACGGCAAAATGCCCGATGTGAGAGCTAACAATTACATACTCTGCCCACCGAGTAGGGACCATCTATTTCTCCATTCTTTCACAAACCCTGGGTACAATTTTGTGTATAAAACTCATCAGCTTGACAAGTGAAAAAAAGACATCTTGTAGTTTTAACTTCCGTGACAAAACACATCTCTCAAGCCTTTAAATATATGTGAAATATTTCAAGCGATGGGTGGCTTTGACACATGCTTTTTCCTCAAATGTTGTTCCTCATGAGTGCCAAGTAATAGAATAAGCTCGAGTCGTCCTTAGTTTTAAAGGGCAGATACATTGTTCACTGCATCTGCGTAGTGAGTGGCATATTGTGGAGGTGGAATACTTATATGCAGTGATTAGTAAATGTGTGCTTCAACATTAAATGCGTGCCTACCTCATTTTCTCCCAACAGTCTCGACGAATTGTATGTAGCTGCCCGCAATTTATTTTAAATTGTATAAATAGCTTCCTAAGACAACCGGTAGAAATAAAAAAGAAGGAAAACATTCACTTCCCTCACCCAAATTAAATTTTGTTTACTGTCCATACAATTTTACAGAGTCACGTTAGATGCTTTTTCAAATCGGGGGACACGTTTCCTCGTGTGGAGACCACCTCCTTCCCACACAAGGACCGTCATTCCACCAGGCCCCCTCGGCGCCCGCTCTATCCCCGTCACATCAGTGGGAGCCATGCCAGAGAAAGGGACCCGCACCCTATGGGCCAGGGAAGAGGGTGGATGACAGAAGTCCTGGGAGTGAAGCAGAGGTGGGCTGAGAGGTCAGCACCGGCAGCCCAAATGTGGCCGTAATGTGAAGTCTGCGCCGGAATGTGACGGGTGTGGGTTGGTCTGAAATAAAAATCAAAACAACAAAGGCAATCGCAATCGTGGCGTTCAGGAGGGTTCATAGTCAGATATTTAGGGGCCTTCGTCGTTTTAAGAACAGGCTTTCGTTTGCCTTTGTCAGAAGCCTGGAGGCTCTGCACAAATTTAAAGGCACAGCGCGGTGTCGGGTACCAGAGAGGGTTTTCTAGTGAGCAGGATTCCATGGGATTTCTGTAATGCACGGGGGAGGAGGTATGAAGATACGCAGTCTTGATTATTCCGGAGAAGAGAGAGATCTGTTTTCCTGTCCTGTATCAGTCATCAAATAATTTTCTGTCTTAAGTCATCAGTCACCAAATAATTTCTCACTTGATGACATGGAGAAGGCTCCTTAGGTTTCAGTTCTGTTCCTCTTTTGTCCCTGTTAGTTCATATTTCCAAGGCTGTGTCCTCGAGAGTTGGGCTGTAATACCTTTGCAGGGAGACGGTGAGTCTATTGATTCTTTAATATGGTTTCTGCCATTTAATTCTTGTTGGGAGCAGGCAGCGCTCCAGCCCTTACACACAGCTAGCTGGCTGCTCTCTGTAATCAGATGTGTACACACGTCCCATGCCAAGAGAAAATGCTGGCGTATTCACAGTGGATTATCATATTCTGGTCACTTTTCAAGATCATCCGTGCTGTTTGTAATCTTGAGTATTATTATTAATTGTTTTTGCTTTCAGCCTTGAATTTGGTTCTGCAAGGAAGAGGTTTTGCTGGCAAGGGTCATGAAAAAGATAAGGGCAGCTTCACGTTCTTAATCTTGAGGGCTTCTTGCATTACTGTTAAGTCAGAATTGTTAGGGAGTAAACTTGCTGGAAGGTGAAGATGAAGGTGGTCCTGTGGAATAACAGGAAGAGCAGTAGTCTCAGGGGATGTGATTTAGTCCACCCTTTTGCCTCTTTTTAACGTGACTTTGGGCCCATGTATTCATTTGTAAAATGACCTGTTTATTTACAAAATAGGGACTGTGCTTTGTCCTGTGTAGCACTCAGTGACAGACTGCATGTGGAAGCATTTTGTAAACGATAATACTGCACACCAATGTAAGGTCATCACTGTGTCTTTGCGGTCGACACGCTTGAAAATTTGTTGGTTTATGTTGAAGCCTATTTCAGTTCTCTTCATGTCCTGGCCCATCATTTCCACATTTGAACTTAAGCTACCGGCGCTTGGGTGGCTCAGTCAGTGGGGCGTCTGACTTGAACTCAGGTCATGACCTCACGGTCTGTGAGTTCGAGCCCCACGTCGGGCTCTGTGCTGACAGCTCAGAGCCTGGATCCTGCTTCTAATTCTGTGTCTCCCTCTCTCTCTGCCCCTCCCTCACTTATGCTCTATCTCTGTCTCTCTCAAAAATAAATAAACATTAAAAAAAAATTAAACTTAAGCTATGAAGACCTTGGCTCAACCTTCTTTATCTTTCGGTCTAATTCGAGGCCTGGACGTTTTGCTTTATTTGGAATTTGTCACCCCACATTCTAAAGAATGAGCATCAGTATTTCTCAAGAGACTAAGATTCTAAGATATTGCCAAAGCGAATCTTAATTGTATGTCTTCAGAAAGCCCTGGGATCTTATACTTTTATCATACTGGGCACTATTTTGGTTATATTGTAGTAGAAACTATTATTCTTGTATTAGAGCTATTCACAAAATGGCAGCACTTTGAACGATGACTGTAGTCTAAGAGCTGCCTTTCCAACATGGCAACCGCTAGACATATTGATTATTTGCATCCCAGTCAATTAAGATTAAATCAAATAAAAAATTTGGTTCCTCACACACACTAGATACATCCCAAGTGCTCAACAGCCAGATATGGGTCATGGAGACTACTTTGGACAGTGGAGATTATAGCACATTTCCGTCTTTGCAGAAAGTTCTACCAGACAATCCTCTAGAAGAAAGGGAACCTAATATCACCTTCTTCAGAGGTACCCAATAAGGTTTCATGGAGAACTTTTATGCCATTTTTAGATTTCCAACCTAAATTAGCAAACTTTCATGGCCAATCAATGTTTGACATCCCACTTACCTACCCTTTCCTGCAAGTCACGTTTAGGGTGTTTGATAATTTGATATTTTTACATGTTCATTTCTTTCTGTTGGGTTCCTTAGGTCCTGTGTGACAGACATGTGTGAATGTCCAGTCCATAAAAACTGTTACTGCGAGTCATTTCTGGCATATACCCGGGCCTGCCAGAGAGAAGGCATCAGTGTCCACTGGGAGCCTCAGCAGAACTGTGCAGGTGAGAAATTCCTGGTGGACCCATCCATCAGAAGTTCACTACAATCCCCAAAATAGCAATGAAAGAGACTCGCTGATACGAATGGCCACATTCCCCCTTGGCCAAAGGGAAATTCCATCAATAGTCCAACTGGATTGCAACTTGATAAAACACAAGGGCTTCCCACTAGGCAGGATAGAAAGCACTTAAGAGAAATGCTTTGTGACAAGCACATTTGAACAATGTAAGGATTTCCACTGTTGCAAAATCCTCTCAACCTCAACCTATCAGCTGGATGTACTTAGCACACGGACAATCACAGCTGTGGCTAAGGTTATATGTGGCGCAAAGAATATTCATGATGATTACAGTCATTTAAGGTCTTCAGGATAAGTGTGTGTGTGTGTGTGTGTGTGTGTGTGTGTGTGTGTGTGTGTGAGAAAGGGAGAGATTGTTAAACCCTAGCAGAATATTCTTTTGCCTCTGAGAAATAGATTTTTATAATACTTGTTATAGTCCTTTGATCTCAGGCAAGTTAATTAGCTTATTGGATATCTGTAAAATGGACTTCTTTGTTCATTCAAGAAATATTTCTTACAAAGTGTCTACGTGCTGGGCATTGTGCTGAACACAGTGAGTACTCTGGTAGCTTAAGAGACGAAGCCCTTGTCATTGAGGTGCTAGCAGTCCAAAAGGAGAACCAGATGAAAATAGTAACTCTACAAGAAAATACTGGCTAAGTATGTTAAGTGTGATGTAGGAAACAAACAAGGCAGAGCAACAAAAGACAAATGGAGAGGGAATGGGTGGCTATTTAGATGGTGACAAGGGAGGGCTCCTCTGTGGTGATGATAGGAGCCTTGAAGGATTGAAGGGAGTTAGGGCAAGAATTCTATGCAGAAGAAACATATTTTATGACCATAAAGCAGGAATAAAATAGCATCCTCTCGAACTGGAAGGGAGTCATTGTGGCTCAAGCATGGTGGGCAGGGGAAAGAAGCATAAAATGGGGGTGGAGTAGAAACAGGAGCTGGAAGATATTTGCAAATGACGTATCGGACAAAGGGCTAGTATCTAAAATCTATAAAGAGCTCACCAAACTCCACACCCGAAAAACAAATAACCCAGTGAAGAAATGGGCAGAAAACATGAATAGACACTTCTCCAAAGAAGACATCCAGATGGCCAACAGGCACATGAAAAGATGTTCAGCGTCGCTCCTTATCAGGGAAATACAAATCAAAACCACACTCAGATATCACCTCACGCCAGTCAGAGTGGCCAAAATGAACAAATCAGGAGACTATAGATGCTGGAGAGGATGTGGAGAAACGGGAACCCTCTTGCACTGTTGGTGGGAATGCAAATTGGTGCAGCCGCTCTGGAAAGCAGTGTGGAGGTTCCTCAGAAAATTAAAAATAGACCTACCCTATGACCCAGCAATAGCACTGCTAGGAATCTACCCAAGGGATACAGGAGTACTGATGCATAGGGGCACTTGTACCCCAATGTTCATAGCAGCACTCTCAACAATAGCCAAATTATGGAAAGAGCCTAAATGTCCATCAACTGATGAATGGATAAAGAAATTGTGGTTTATATACACAATGGAGTACTATGTGGCAATGAGAAAGAATAAAATATGGCCCTTTGTAGCAACGTGGATGGAACTGGAGAGTGTGATGCTAAGTGAAATAAGCCAGACAGAGAAAGACAGATACCATATGGTTTCACTCTTATGTGGATCCTGAGAAACTTAACAGGAACCCATGGGGGAGGGGAAGGAAAAAAAAAAAAAAAAAAAAAGGACGTTAGAGTGGGAGAGAGCCAAAGCATAAGAGACTGTTAAAAACTGAGAACAAACTGAGGGTTGATGGGGGGTGGGAGGGAGGGGCGGGTGGGTGATGGGTATTGAGGAGGGCACCTTTTGGGATGAGCACTGGGTGTTGTATGGAAACCAATTTGTCAATAAACTTCATATTAAAAAAAAAAAAAAGAAACAGGAGCTGGATCGTGCAGGGCTTTGCAAGTCTTGGGAGGGTGGTAGCCTTTATTCCAAGAGTAGTGGAAGCCACTGATGGACTTTGAGCAAGCCTCATTCTGCTTTCTAAACATCACCCTGTATCCAGGCTACTGTGTAGAGAATAGATTGGCCGGAGCAAACTGAAAGCAGATGAACAGGCAGGAGTGTGGTGGTGAGCAAACAATGGTGACTTGGGTTAAGATGGAGGCAGTATATGAAGAGAGAAGAAGAGAGATTCCCGATATATTTTGGAATTTTACAATAATATCTGTGACGCAGAATGATACGCATCAGTGTGAAACATCAGATGTGAAACATCTGAAAGAGTGTCTACCTCATAGAAGCTACTGCTGCTAATTAGATCTGGAGAAGAGATGGCTGAGTATTTGTCACTTACTTCAAGGGTTGGCAGACATTTTTCCGAAAAGGGCCAGATTTGCCTGGAATGAAGACACAGGGGGGTTGCACTAATTCTACACTAATCCTAATAACCTTAGCTCTGATATTAGAAAAAAGGCAGTTCTTGGCACTGCTAACTCTAGAATGTCTATATTGGTGGAGGTCACCTGGTTGGAAGAGAGGTCAAGAAGGATTGCCTTGAGGCTGTGTTTTCATTGAGTGGCCATCTTGTTTACTCAGACCAGTGAGTCTCAGTCTGGCTGGGCATTGGAGTCACCAGGGAGTTTACAAGATAAAAAAGAAACCTATGCCCAAATATCCTGTTTTAATTGGCCTTATGTAGCTTTTAAAACTTCTCAGGTGATTCTGACTTGTAGCCAGAGTTGAAACCACTGAGTTAATTTTTATGCCTACTTGGGTGGCTTTGAGGGAGTAGGATGACAGGTATTTGGGGGTTACTAAAACTTCTCCAAGCTGCCCCTTGACAAAATCACTTGTCTGTGTCCATGAAAAGCACTAAGCCCTTTTACCTACTTCTAACTTCCATTTTGGAATTTGCTCTCTTCTCTGCAAACCCAAGTCCAGTCTTTGTATCTGAGTTCACTTTCTACAGCAAGAATGTCTATCAATGTTGCCCTTCTGAAAGGAGTATTGATTTGATAAAAATAACTCACGGTGATACTGGTGGACTGGGTCCGAGGATGCAGAGGGGGGTCCCGCAGGGCCAGCCAAGAAGGTCCTTGGCTTCACACAGGATGGAAAGCAAACTCAAGCCAGCAGAAAGTGAGAGCAGAGTTTATTGAAGATACAGAGACAGCAGATACAGACAGAGCATCCAGGAGACTCAGAAAGGAAGTAGAAGATGAATCTCATCTTTGCTAGGGGTCTGGAGTTTTTACTGATGATTGTGGTCTGCTGCACATGTCCTCTTGGGCATACAGGAACTGGTCAGAACAAGGACAGTGTCCTGATGTCCATCATAAGTCATGTATCCCCTGAAGCCAGGGGACCTTGGCATCCTCAAGATGTCTAGTGCCAATGATCTGGAATATGAACATGATGGCTTCACCCTATCATTCCTTAGGTATTATCTATTGTGTTGAAAGATTCCAAAGAAATCATTAACTCCTCATCCCTTACAAGGAGGACATAAAGTAAGGCATGTGTAGGGCAGGGGTGCAGGTCCTAGCAAGAATAGAAGAAGGAAAGGGAGCAAAAAGTAGATTTTTATGGAGTCCTTCAGGTTCCCTATCTCAATAACATGGTGTGGTTGAGGCTTCTAAAAAGTAAGACGGAATAGCTTACCTCTCACCTAATGCATCAGTGTGGGGTAGCATAGTAAAAGTGATGTTTTTGTGGGACCAGGTCCTTTTAGTACACCTTGAATATTCCTAGCTCGCTTTCTCTCCTTTGAGTCCTCCTTCCCTTGAATCTATCAGAAAAAGACTAAGCTATATGGAGCCACGTCCCATCCATCCATCCTGCTGTAATTTAGGGCTCTGCAGAAACTTATAAACTTCATTAGCTGTGGTGGTGCTGTGGTAAGGCTTATATTAGATACAGAATATAGGAGTCCTCTCTTCCCAGCCCACAGCTATACTTAGCACCGTCTGAGTGCACCATTTGAGGACTACGCATTCCCCTTGATTTCAGGGACCAAATCTCAGGAGCTAAAATTACTTTTCTAATGGATGAGGAATATGGCTCTCGAAAGATTTCATTTACCACTTAAAATTAATGGAGCCATCTGAGTGAAGTATAACTCTGTGCAGTTGCAGGGGAACCTTTACACACACACACACACACACACACACACACAATGCACTTGCACAGGTTGACAGTTGGCACATGAAAAATAAATTTACGGAGACATGCAGCATCTTTCAGTGGATTCATTTCCAGTTGATCTGGAATATTGAAGACTATAAGAGTACCCTTTACTTATTTTTAGCTCCCAGATCTTTTCGACTTATGACAGCACGTAAGGGCACTTAATACAGAGAAGAGAAATTTTGCAGAGTAAAAAGCTTGGAGGTTGAACAAATAAGAAGCCAGCCAGGCAAGAAACTCTGAATGAGCAAGTGACATTTCCAAACGTAGCCTGGATTTTAGCACTATCATGACTACTAGCACAAAGCGTATGCCCACTGCGTGTGGCAAAAAGGACTGATGGAGCTCAAGCTTAGCATGTGAATTACTGAATATAATATACTATGCAAAGGACCATCATAAAGGTCTAGAATAAAAGTTTAATAATGACCGTTTATATTAACAGTCACCATTTTCTAAGCACTTCCTTTGCCCCAAGGACTACACTAGCACTTTTATGACATTTTATGTTGTTAATTCTGCATTATAATCTATATGGTAGCATTCTATTACCCACACTTTACGGATAAGGACATTGAGGCTTGGAATATTTAAGTGATTTGCTGCAAGCCACAGAGCTAGAAAATGAGTAGGTTGGGAATGAAACCCAGGTAAATTTGCCTCACAGCCTCTGTAGTTAATCATTATGAAAACAGACCAGCAAGAGCACTGTGGAAAAATATAGTCAAATATGAGTATATATTTATTTGCATATTTACATAAGCATCAACTAATTTATTCAAATATTTGTTATGTAGGTCTTTCCGATTTCTATTCATTTGTGCCTTATCACTGAGAGTTGTCAGTTGGTAGTCTCTGACCGTAACTTTGTTATGCTCTTGCCCTCGCATCTTACTTGGCCATTCTCGGTAGATTTCCTGACACCTCCCTGTAGCCCACACTAATTGTCAGTGCACTTTCAGTAATGCATTTTATAAGTGGAAAAGCATCTGGGATACTCAAAGTGGCGTGTGTCTTTCTATAGCACATCAGATAGCCTGCTGGGTTCTATGAGCAGGTTTTCCTCTGTTTGTCTCTATAAATTCCAGGTGCTTCTAGCCCTTTGCTGTAGCAACGGCTTTAATTATACACAGTGAGCTTCTCCTTGGCCAACTGGGTGCCTCCTGTAAAGGATTAGGAGATAAAGTCAGTACGGGGATCTTCAACACTCAGTAGGGGATATGGAGGCAGCGGGGTTCCAGAGGGCACAGAGCCGTGCTTATTGAATTTATTGATAAAGCTAACACCCAGCGCTTTTCTGAGTTACCACGTGAAGTAACACATAATGCTGCTTGGACACATTACACAGTGTCTGCTTGTGTGTCCCCTAGAGAACAAATGCATGCCAACCTTAATCACTTTGGTAGTTGGCTGGTTTTTCTTTTTTAAATTATTTAACCAGATGAATCCTTCTTTAAATGCATATGTTCAGGGGCGCCTGGGTGGCGCAGTCGGTTAAGCGTCCGACTTCAGCCAGGTCACAATCTCGCGGTCCTTGAGTTCGAGCCCCGCGTCGGGCTCTGGGCTGATGGCTCAGAGCCTGGAGCCTGTTTCCGATTCTGTGTCTCCCTCTCTCTCTGCCCCTCCCCCGTTCATGCTCTGTCTCTCTCTGTCCCAAAAATAAATAAACGTTGAAAGAAAAAAATTAAAAAAAAAAAATAAATAAAATAAATGCATATGTTCAACTTGGTCACAGTTAGGTTTTATTTTTATCTCTTTATTTGTTTAAGTTTATTTATTTGTTTTTAGAAAGGGAGGGAGGGTCAGAAAGAGAAGGAGAGAGAGAATCCCGAGCAGACCATGCTGTTAGTACTCCTGACATGGGGCTCAAAGCCACCAACCATGAGAGCATGACCTGAGCTGAAATCCAGAGCCAGATGCTTAATCGGTTGAAAATAATATATCTTTTGTCTTTTATATATATGGAAAAAAAAACATTGAATTCACAGAAGAGTTAAACAGGGTCGGAGTCAGTATTCACTTTCTAGAATCATGTAATAGTTGATGATCAATTTGAAGGCAAATCTAATCATGGCATCCCTTAGCTAAAACCCTTCCAAGGCTCCCCCTTGCCTAGATTCACAGCCCCTGCCTACTTGTCTGCCTTTGTCTCCCCATCTCTCCCTCCTCAAATTCCGTGCTCCCACCTACCAAATTGAGACCCCCTTCCCCTGATGGAGCCAGGCAGTTTATTGTTGCCCGCATCCCACACTTGCCGTCTCTCTGCCTGGGGAGCTCTTCCCACCACAGTCTGTCTGACAGCTGCTACTCACCTTTTAAGACCTAAGTGGGCTCTGTTCTCTGAGGTCTTCCTAGATGCTGACATCTCCTCAACCTCAAGTTGATGTCTCTCTCTTACTCCTCCATGGTACTTTGCTCTCATGATCTGATATAGTGCATCTTGCATTTTATTAAGAATCTGTTTAGGGGTGCCTGGGTGGCTCAGTTGGTTGGGCATCCGACTTCGGCTCAGGTCATGATCTCACAGTCCGTGAGTTCGAGCCCTGCGTCGGGCTCTGTGCTGACAGCTCAGAGCCTGGAGCCTGCTTCAGATTCTGTGTCTCCCTCTCTCTGACCCTCCCCCATTCGTACTCTGTCTTTCTCTGTCTCAAAAATAAACATTTAAAAAAATTAAAAAAAAAATCTGTTTATGGGCCACCTTTACCTGTTCGGTGGTAAACCCAGGCTCCTGTAATGGGAGGTCAGAGATGATACCTGATTCACATTTGATTCCTTGGCCTAAGAGAATGCCAGCCACATGGCAGATACGCGGGAGGTGTTTATTAATTGAAATGGAAATGGCAATGGTGTTTGTTCAATGAGAAAAGACCTTTTTCCCCCCTAGTGGTTCTGCATTTTCTACGTTCTACTTTCTCCCCGTAGATCGTGAGAGAAATAATCAGTGTTCAGTTGGCCAAAGGTGAAATGTCACAGCAGAGCATCAGGAAGTTAAGTGGTAGAGCCAGAAGGAAGAATTGAGAGGTCAGAGAGAGGATGAGACATGGGAGAGCTTGTGTCTATGAGAGAATGTGGGGAAAGGAAAGAACATAGGTAGGAAAGAGGAAATTCTATCAAGTTTTCGTACTGCAAGTGATCTCTGCACGGTTTCAAGGGAAACAAAGTATCTGGAGGGTGAAGTGAGTTCAAAGAGGCTTTCTGGAAGCAGCTGAGTGGAAAATGAACTCAAGGCCAGCCAAATGTAATCCACACTGGGAAATGAGATGATGGATGGAGCATCATTAAGATTAAGTCATCCTCCAACAGGCACTAACATTTAATAAGCTGCTCCTGTGTGCTTGGCCCTGTGCCAGAACTTTGGGTCATGGTAGAAGGGACTCTGCCCACAGGAGCCTGGGCCTTGGCAGGTTACCCTCTTCCACCGGGGATGATTGTCCTAGTGACCCCTGGAATTTAAAAATCTACAGCTACTTGGGCCCCAATGCAGAATGAGAGCAAAAATCTTCAGGGAATGGGGCTGAGAAATATCTTTTAAAAGATCCTCAGGGGACTCTTATAAGCTTCTCTGATTAAGAACTACAGCTGCACTGGAGATGGGGGATTAAAACAAATAAATAACTGTAATGTGAAAAGTGCTGTGGGGTGCAGAGGGAGGAAGCACATTCTGGGGGAGATCCAGGAAGCTACTTGGAGGAGGTGCCATTTGAATTAAGACTTGGAAAATGATAAGATAGATTGGGAAGAGAATCAGAACTAGAAATTAGAGATGAAACTGTAGTAACTGATAGAGAGAGAGAAGACGAGACAAGGTAAGGGGAAGAGTCTTAGAGGTCATTGGAACTTGTAATGCCAGGGGAGTAGGCAAGGAAGCCCAAGAGAGAGGTGTTCTCCAAGTGTTAGCAGAAGAGCCTGGAGAATTCAATGTCCAAAGATAAAGTAGACAATAAGGCCAAATATTTTTGTGGAGAGGTTATAGGAGAATGGGGATGCCGGTGGATATAGTCATGACTGAAAATGTTGGTGGGAACTGCTTCAGTAAAGTGGTAGGTGAGAAAGAAAGACAGATCACCCATGTTGATTAATTGCAGAGGAATTGGGTATAATGACTGTGAAGTCTTTTATGAAGTTTGGAGGTAAAAGGAAGAAGAAAGTAAGTCTGATAAGAAATCTTTTTTTTTTTGTCAAAGATTAGTGTTGATCTGAAAATGTTGGTAATATTTGGAAGCGGAGCCAACAGAGATTAATGTTCAATGCGAAGGACAAAGAATAGAGCAAGTTCCTGGAGGAGATGGGTCAGAAAACAGGAATGGCCAATCAAGGATGGGTGCAGATGTGGAGCAGGGGCAGTGGGGAGATGAGTTAAGGGTGCTTGTGCAGATGACCTAAAATCATCAATGAGGAAGGGTGGGCACTCTGAGGCTGAGGATGGGCTCCAGTAGGGTTTTAGGTGCAAGATGATGGGAAACAGTAGGAGCTTCCATTGTGCACTTACCTCCCCTTTGGAAATAGTTGCCTTCTCATTTGCTAAAAAGACACGAGTCTCTACTGTGACTGAAGTATGAACGTGAGGGTTGTTTATAGGATTAGTTCTCAATTCTGACTGCATATTAAAATAACCTGGGCTAGGTTTTTTAAGGGGGTTGTCAGGTATCGGGAAGTTCCCTGATGAAACTGATTTTCAGTTTTGAACACCATTGGTCCACGGAAACATAACAACACATGGATATAGTTGTTGTGTGTGAATATGGTATTCAGCTAGGATGTTTCCAAATTATTAGGCATATAGAATGTATAGGGTATTCTGTTAGCCACTGAAAAGCAAAAAACAAACAAACAAAAAAAAACAACTTTGAAGGGATCTATCAAAAGCCAAAAGATTATCCAAAAAGCAAGCAAGATTTAAAGGAATAGTTATGTTGATCTACCCACTCACTCATCCATATATCGATGCAGATCTTATCTAAGTACCTACTACACGTTAAACACCACACTGCTGCCGAAAATAGAGAAACAAAATAGCCTTTCCCTCTCGTAGCCTAGATTAAGCTGGAGAGAGGATTATAATTTCATGTTGCAAACGCAGAAATGGAGGTGGGCAGCGGGTGCTCTGTGAATACAGTCAAGGGACAGCTCACCCAGATAAGACAGGTGGGAGAAAAGGTTGGGGAGTGTCTAGAACAGGGGAAGTTGGGGTGGATGTAGTAACATTCACCAAGCTAGGTGATGGCTCTAGATCAAGGCAGAGCTTAGGTCTCAGGACTGACTTTGCTACAGGCAGTTCCTGGTAGCGTAAGAAATATGATTAAATTGTGAAAAGCCGAAGCAACTTAATACAGTTACACTGTAGAGGTGATGTTAGGGAATGTAGCATTAATGAGTAATACTAAGTTTTTGCTTATCTACTGTATCATTTGGGATCCAGGCAGAAAACAAATGGCACACTCAAACTTACTAATGGAAGTAAGTTTTTTTTTTTTAATTTTTTTTTTCAACGTTTATTTATTTTTGGGACAGAGAGAGACAGAGCATGAACGGGGGAGGGGCAGAGAGAGAGGGAGTCACAGAGTCGGAAACAGGCTCCAGGCTCTGAGTCATCAGCCCAGAGCCCGACGCGGGGCTCGAACTCACGGACCGCGAGATCGTGACCTGGCTGAAGTCGGATGCTTAACCGACTGCGCCACCCAGGCGCCCCTGGAAGTAAGTTTAATAGATGGATGTCTGATAAAGGATTAAGTAGGATGTAGGAAAATAACAAAGAAAAGCCCAGGGCCCTGGAAATGAGCTGTTCTTCCTCACAATATTTTGATACCAGATGTGTGGGGCTTTTTTCTCATATCAACCAATTCTCCAAAGTTTCAGAGACCAACTGGATGCCCTGCAATTCAATTCAATTCTGATACTACACAGAATTAGCACAAGGCTGCACAGGCTTAAGGGCTCAGTGTCACAAGACTGCCCTCGCTTCAGATGCCAGTTGCAAGTAGTGGGTCCTCAGGTTAACCTCACTTCTGTGTGCCTTGGCTGCAAAGCAGGGGGAGGGAGGTGTTCTTACTATCCCCCTTCCCTTTCAGACTTAACAGTTTTCTAGACTACTTCACTAACCTCTAGAAAACACTGTGTTTACTATTACTGGTTTATTATAAAGGATACCATTGAATAGATGAAGAAGTGCATACAACAAGGGACAGAAGGGTCCTGACATAGGAGTTTCAGTCCCACCACCCTCCCAGTACTCTGATATGTTCTTCAGCTCTGAAGTTTTCTGAACCTTGTTGTTAGTCATTTAGGAGTTTTTATAAGGGTTTCATGATGCAGGCACGATTGATTGCCACTGGTTGGCCACTGGTGATTAACTCAACATCCGCCCCTTCTCCCCTTCCTGGAGATTGGGCGGTGGGGCTGAAAGTTCCAACCCTCCAATCATGCCTTGGTCTTTCTGGTGACCAGTCACATCCTGAAGCTATCTAGGGTCCCCTAGCCACCAGTCATGTCATTAGCATACAATAGACCCTTAATACTCTAGAGAGTCCATGGACTTTAGGAGCTCTGTGTCAGGAACCGGGGACAAAGACTAAATATTTATTTTTTATTATATCATACCCTGTGTCATAATAGAGAGGCTGTTATCATTCCTGGGCCTAAGGAAACAAGGGAGGGGTTGACTGTCAGAAAGTGGGGACAGAGAGAGCTCTGTAGAGTATAAAAACTACTCATTAGGAACAGTGGCATTTGTTTGAGGGGTGCAGTGGCCCACAGTGATGCCAGAAGGAGAGGGCTAAGGAAATAAGCAACTGGACCTCACTCTTCTCCTTTCCTCCAATTGCCAACTAGTGTTCACCATTCAAAAGTGAGCCAGTTGAAATCATCCCTAGAGATCAACACAGAGCACAGACATAGAGCAGGTTCAAGAAATAAAGAGAGTAGGTCTAGAGGGGCAAATGGAAAGTGTCCAATCCACTCTCTGGTGTAGTTAGATCTGTTTCATAACTCATTTGTTTTTTTTCTTTTTCAGCAAGTATGTATTGCTGGCTTCCATACCTAACGCCCTTTAGGAGCTAGCGATGCAGTGGGAGACTCAATGAAAACTCTGCCCTGAAGGAGTGTATATTCTAGTGAGGGAAGACAGAATAAACATGTTACAAATGATAGAAATGGTAGTGATATGTATAAAGAAGAAAAATATGGAAAAGGAATCGAGAATGTGAGGCTACTGTTTTGGATAGGATGTTACCTTTGAGAAAACACCTCAAAAAGGGGAGAGTAAGTCAGGCATAGAACCAATAAGACTACATTTGATGTTTCAATATAATTGGCTGGCAATAGCTTCCCGTAACCCATCCCTCTATTGGTATATCATGTCGTGTATCTCTACCAAGAAAGCATCGTATACAGTGGCTTTGTTCAAAACAGGTGGTTGGTAACAGTTAGTTTAGTTTATTTAACAGCTTAGGCAACTAGGACAGGGATAGAAATGCCAAAACTTAATATGGAAATTAGAATCTATACAGAAAAATGATAATTATAGAGCCAAGTATTATAAAGTAGGTTTCACTCAGATGTCTCTCAAAATTCTGTTTCATACAGTTCAGTTTTTTAATAATATGGAAGAACTTGTGAGTGATAATTGACTACTCTTTACACAGCACCCTTTTCTCATTTGTGTTTAACTAGTGTAATGGCTATTTGAGGAGCCTTATTGTAAGTTAGATGTGGTCAAACATGAATGTTCTGTGATAACTCTATATAATTTGAAAGATTCAATATAAGGCCCACTTGCTTGAAAACCAGTCCTATTTTTCAGTTTTACAATTACATTCTTTACAATCTTTGCAAGGTATTATTTTGCAAACTGCATAAGCTATAATAGAGGTGTTTAAACTGATACTCTTCCATTGTTATTAAATTTGTTTGGAGCGACTTCAAATGAAGGTTAGATTGTTATTGGTATTCTTGGAAAGTCCCTCTTCTAAATCCCTACATGTGTCAACATTCCTACTCATGAGAATAAAGGGTGGCCTCTTTGTCACTGGAAATAACTCAGATGGGAAAATTTGTATGTCATACAACTTCCAGAATGTTTGTTTTCCTGACAATCTATTCATGAGTTTTCAGGAACTCTTAGAATATTGTCAAAATCATTCTAGCTCTAAGCAAACAAAGATGGCAAATTGGTTATGATTTGGCTAGCTCGTCATTTTTGTATTCTCTGTGGCCAGACAGCCACCTACTTCCCTCTCTCCAGTCACTCGTCTCATTTTTCCCTATTTGGTTTTACCCCACTCTTGCTTTAATTTGCCTCAAATTGATCACTATGATTAAAATATGTCGTGTATTTCCAGTAAGCTTGGTAGGGGTTTTTTTTTTTCCTGTATGTGTAATTCTGTGTATTTGAATATTGATGGGGCTGCACAAAATATTCCTATTTATCACAACTTGATAGCTCTAAGCACAATTTGGAGTTGATTTTTCATACTGTTCTCAATAACCAAATAACCTCATAGACTTCCCGGTAGCGTCACTAATGGGTAGTTTGTCTTCCCTGGGAATAAAAAGCTTTCCATTTTATTTTACTTTGAAGATCACTAGCCCAGAAGGTGGATCTTTGATGTTGTTTTTTCAAGGGCAGGTGATGCTCAGAGTGTTTGAGGAACGTTGGATGTTTGCTATTTGGACGAGCCAGTGCAGTGGGTGACATGAGCCTGCAGAATGGCATTGGGCCGAGGTTGAATCTACGTGGCTCTTTCTCCACCTCTCACCCGTGTCTCCTTTTCTCAGCCACCCAGTGTAAGCATGGAGCTGTGTATGATACCTGTGGCCCGGGATGTGCCAAGACCTGCGACAACTGGAATGAGATCGGTCCATGCAATAAGCCGTGCGTTGCAGGTTGCCACTGTCCCGCCAACCTGGTCCTTCACAAGGGAAGGTGCATCAAGCCAGTTCTTTGTCCTCAGCGGTGACCTTTGTTCTGCTCCTAAGACTTTGAAATCTGGTGTCTTTGACACTGAAGTGGAAGAGCCAATGAAGGACTGCGGTATTTGTGTGCTGATTCTTCAAATACACACAGAGTATATATGTGTACATATATAGATATATAGATATATTCAGAAACATTTCATCATTTATATAAACTATAGGTGGATTATTATATGTATATTTTTTGCTATAAGACATGTATTATTTCTAGGATCCTAATCTGTAAGCCATTGGATACATTGTATAAATTAGCCAGGTGTTTGTAATTTAATAAGGCAGCATGCAGACATATTGGATGGCTTTAACATCACATACATTTGTCATTTCTAAGAAGTTTTCTAAGAGACCTAAATTGCCTGCCTGCATTAATTTTAGCTTTGAATCAAGACTTGCAGTTGAGTGGAAAATGTGTTTCTCTGGAGAAGGGCAGAGTTATCTAGGGGCATTTCATGCTTCCAAAGAAAGGAGTGTATGCCCTAGGGAGATGACTGGTGATTGGTGACAGGACCTAATGGTGCATGTAAAGCAAGGGATAGGTTGTTAGACTTTATTGGGTCATGGTCCAATATTATTTCCAAAACCGATTGGCTAGTTGCCAAGAAATATATATTTGTCAGTAGAGCATAACCAAAGAATTGAATGGTTTCTTGCCATCTTTGCATATTCCTTGAGTCACCTAATTATACATGTGTGTATGATGGATGTGTCCATTTATATGTCGCAGTGAGATTAAAGAATGTTTGGGTGACATGTCAGTTTTATTGAGCATGAGCAGATATTTAGGGAAAGTTTTGCACAACATATGAAAGAATAGCCATTTCTCTGAATCTTAGAGCAATTTAGGATGGGCCAATATGATGAGTTGATGTAAGCCATCTATGTTTTGTGACTATTCCATGTGTAAAATGAAAATCATTAATTATTTCTAGAGAATTCCTAGCCCAGTGCTATTTGGTGACTGTTAATATGTCATGATTCTACAAAAAGAAAGCCTTTTCTGACCAGTTGATTGGATATCAGTCCAAACAAAGACTGGTCTCTGTATTTGCTCTAATTTACTGGTAGTTTACTACTGGTCATCAGATGAATTTCCTGACTTTTTTTCCAGTTGAATAAATGAAAATGTCAACAAAACAAAACCCACTAATGTTTCATTTCAAGATACTATGTTCCACAGTGTAGTCAATAAAGGGCTCAATATTTAAAACAATGCATTTTCTCTTTCAAGATGTACTGTGTTATATTTTATAAGTAAGCTATATCAACTTCAAATTGGCCAATTTTTAACATCTTTATTTGGATATAATAGACAATAGGAAACCCCCCAATTTTTTATGTATATATTTTCATCTTTTCTCCCCTCAGAAAGTCCCCCTTAAAATTTCTTGCAGGGCTGGTTTAGTGGTCACAAACTCCTTTAATTTCTGTTTGTCTGGGAAACTTTTTATCTCTCCTATTTTGAATGACAGCCTTGCTGGATAAGGAATTCTTGGCTGCATATTTTTCTGATTCAGCACACTGAATATATCCCACCACTCCTTTCTGGCCTGCCAAGTTTCTGTGGCTAGGTCTGCTGCAAACCTGATCTGTCTTCCCTTGTATGTTAGGGACTTTTACCCTTGCTGCTTTCAGGATTCTCTCCTTGCCTGAGTATTTTGTGAATTTGACTATGATATGCCTTGTTGATGGTCGGTTTTTGTTGAATCTAATGGGGGTCCTCTGTGCTTCCTGGATTTTGATGTCTCTGTCTTTCCCCAGGTTAGAAAAGTTTTCTGCTATGATTTGCTCACATAACCCTTCTACCCCTATTTCTCTCTCTTCCTCTTCCGGGACCCCTATGATTCTGATATTGTTCCTTTTTAATGAGTCACTGATTTCTCTAATTCTTAAATCATGCTCTTTTGCCTTAATCTGCCTCTTTTTTTCTGCTTCGGTATTCTCTATAAGTTTGTCCTCTATATCGCTGATTCTCTGTTCTGCCTCGTCCATCCTTGCCACCACTGCGTCCATCCATGATTGCAGCTCAGTTCTAGCATTTTTAATTTCATTCAGACTATTTTTTACTTCTTTTATCTCTGCAGAAAGGGATTCTAATCTATTTTCGACTCCAGCTAGTATCCTTATTATCGTGATTCTAAATTCTGGTTCAGACATCTTGCTTGCATCTGTGTTGGTTAAATCCCTGGCTGTCATTTCTTCGTGCTCTTTGTTTTGGGGTGAATTCCTGCGTTTTGTCATTTTGAAGGGAGAAAAGGAATTAATGAGGTAGAAAAATTGAAATTAAAATAAATTAAAATGAAAATATTAAAATGAAAAATGAAACACACACACACACAAATCGAATAGATGATGCTAGATCCTATGTGTGTTTTGGTCTGTGTATTGAAAGTGGTTTGACAGATTAGAGAAAAAAAGTGGGGGGGGGGAGGAAATCATTTGAGAATTTGAAAAAATGAACACACTGAAGTAGACTAAAATGAGATGATGGGGGTAAAATAGAATTTGAAAAAATATACACAAAAGTAAAGAAAAGAATATAGTAGAAAAAAATTAAAGAAAAATATTTTTAATAAAAATTAAAAATATGTTTTTTTCTTTTTCTGTATTTAAGAAAAAAGAAAAGAAACGAAAAAGAGAAAAAAGATAAAAAAGAAAAAAACAAGAAAAAAGAAATCGTTTCAAAATGTGAAAAAGTGAATGCACTGTAGTAGACTAAAATAAAACGATGGAAGTAAAATAGGATTTGAAAAAATTTACATAAAAGCAAAAAATATAGTAATAAAAATTAAATAAAAATATTTTAATAGAAATTGAAGGTAAAAATGAAGTTTTTCTCTTTCTGCATTCAAGAAAAAGAAAAGAAACAAAAAAGAGACAAAAAGGAAAAGAAGAAAAGGGAAATTGTTTGAAAATTTGAAAAGGTGAATACACCGTAGTAGACTAAAATAAAATGATGGAAGTAAAGTAGAATTTGAAAAAATTTACACAAAAGTAAAAAATATAGTAATAAAAATTAAAGAAAAATACTTTTAATAAAAATTAAAAATAAAAATAAATTTTTCTCTTTGTATTCAAGAAAAAGAATTATAAAAGAGAAAAAGAAAAAAGAAAAAAAAAGAAAATTGAATAGATGAACCTGCTAACAGACTGAAGTAGGACTGAAATTGCTTCGTTTTCCCCTAGAAGTCAGAGTATGTAGCCCTTTAGAGTCCATAAATTAAGCCGGCAGTGAGACTTGTGTTCTTGAAGAGCAAAGTTGGCCCAGTTGGGCGGGGCTCAGTGTAACAGCTCTGCTTTCCACTAGATGGCGCTGCTAGCCTACTGGGGTGGATTGTTGCGGCATTCGTAGGTGCATATGTGCATGCGCGGGAGCGGTGAAAATGGCGCCACCCAGCTACCCAGTCTGTTCTCCGGGATCAGCAATCGTGCACCCGTCCTCTGTCTTCAGCTCTCGTCCACCCCCCACTTTTTCACTCTCCGTGACCAGTCCCCAGTACCTCTCTCCCGAGTTTCATCTCAGATGCAGCTGTTTCCCAGGCCCCTTACTTCCAAAGGACTACGGCTTTGACCCGTTCCGCCCCTCTACGGGAGGGTCTCACTGAGCAATGGCCGAATATTGGCTACCCAGGAATGCCCACTGGACCCTGCTGCTGCCGGTGCCCCGAGACTGTGGCCAGGTGCCAGCCCGCCCCAGAAAAAGTTCGCGAGACAGTGTAGCAGCAGCGTTTCAGGAAAATCACACCACACATCTGGCACCAGGCTTCACCCTTAACAACCTTGCTTCAGCACCAGCGACTGTGGCCGCCTTCCAGGGTCTGCTGGGACCAGGTGCCTTCAACAGTCTCTACCAAATGTCCTTCCAGCAGTGGAACCGCTTTGCCCTGTGTGTCCCGAGAGCCTCCCAGACCCCATTCTGTTCCTGGGGATTCGCCCTTCCCCCCAGAGCACTGCCAGGTATCATCGAGCTGAGGAGTTGCAGACTTTGCGCTCCCCTTGTTTATAGTCTTAACGGAATTTAAACCCTCTCCTTTCTCCTTTCTCCCTTTTTAGTTTAGTCCCTGTGGCTATTTCCAATTTTCCACTTTCTCTCCAGCTGCTTTTGGGGAGGGGTGCTTTTCCTGTAATCTTCCTCCCTCCAACCCCAGTCTCCGTCCTTTCTCCACCTGCAAAAGCGGCTCCCTGCCTGCCGCTGGCTTCTCCTTCCCCAAGTTCACCTCTCCACACCATGGTACCTGCTGAATTCTGTGGTTCAGGTTGTGCAGATTGTCGTGTTAATCCTCCAACCAGTTTTCTAGGTGTGTAGGATGGTTTAGTGTTGGTCTGGCTGTGTCTCATGGACGCGAGACACACAAAAAACTTCTATGCCGTTCTGCCATCTTGGCTCCTCCCCGGAAACCCCCAAATTTTTTACAATCAGCATATTGCCATTGCCTGTTACAACATTTGTGTTCCTTTTACCTATATACATGACAGCTAAAATATTAATTTGGATTTTTTACTGGGACATCTTTAGTTGTTCGAGTAAAGTGAATAAGTACAGAGTATAATATTGACTGGCTGGGAATGTGTTCTCTGGAAGCACCAGAGAATGTGGTTATTACTGTTTTCCATGGGTCCTAAACATCTTAATATCTGGGACCCAAGGTAGCCAGGTCATTGCTTTAGAGCTGCACTTGGAAAGGGAGTTTTTTAAGGGACTTGGGTTCCAAATATAGTTTCTGAACTTGTCCACACTGTTTAAGCACTTGGGTCCACACTTTTGCTTATCTGTCACACAAAGAGGCTGGGTAGCATATAGGCAGGGTTAAGAATCAGGACACCTAGGCATCCTGCCTCTGGTGAGATTACTTGCACAGACATCTGAGACACTCGAGTTTGCAAAACTTTTACATTTATAATCTTATGTATTTTCCCCCTGTACTGAATGGAGGTGTGGGGCAAATCAGTTGACCTCTCCTGATTGGTTCCTTTTTAAATTATCTTTAATTCTTTTAGATCATCTTTAAATTCCTTTCCAGTTCACTCTGAGTTTTCCCTCTGTAAAAGAGGATGCAGAAGGGAAAATTGGGAATGGTTACTGTTCATGATTCATCCAAAGACTGAGTGGCTTTGCCCAGTAATGCTTAATAGCCTCTATCCCAGAATTTTTAATTACACCTAACTATGGTAAATAAGATAAAGACTCTTCTTCATGGACCAACTCTGTCAGTTTGGGTGGCATCATTACAAGTGTGTGTGACACACTTTATCCATGACTAGTTTAACCTTTGTACATTTTTGCCATTCCTAATCCTAGAAAAAAGAGAAGGTAGAAAGGACAGAGGGTTATTCAGGCCTACTAATTCAAGCAGGCAGCTGTCTGATTGGGGGGGGGGCATGGCGAAATGAGCTGAATGGTCCGTTTGCCATGTTCTGGTTTTGGCCATGGGCTATAGATGAGCATTGGTTTTGTCTAACGGCTGATGATAATGGAGATTAACCAAGCGCTTTGGTGATAGTAGCCCCACCTTATATACATGGGGTACTTTCAATGGGTTCTCAAAGGCTAACTCCTATGGAGTTAGAGACTTTGAAATGAAAATGTTGTATTTCGCTCTTCAATGTATATACCTAAACTAGCTATTCATGTTGGTTCCATGGCATATATAAAATTAAAAGATGGGTTAGTATCACTCTGCCTACATACATAGAATCCCTATTTTAATGATGCTATTAGCTATGAATATTGAATTTGATGAGGGACAACGCCCTTGATGAAGAACAGGCACAATTATGAGTCCAATTACATGTAGTTGGTGCTTAGTAAAAGGAAGTCCTTTCCTCACTCCCTGTGAAAATAGGAATGTTTCAAGACCCTGAACTAAAAGTTTTGAGCTGGAAAGAAAAATGAATCTTTGACATTGACACTAGCAATTATTTGTTAAAAAGGTGGTACGTTGAGAGTCCTCAACTCTTCAGGTGGAAGGTCTCCCCCTATTAACCTGTTGAGTATTTCCTGAGCACCTGAGCACCAGTTTGTAAAGGGCATCTCCTAATGAAATGAGAAGAACCCAGTGGTTGACTCTTCCCCAGCTTTCGTTGAACATGGATAAACCATTTTGACGGGAAAACTTTTTCTTGTTATGAAATGTTTCAGACATATAAAAGATTTAGAGAATAATGGTGCAAAAACGCCACGAAT
This sequence comes from Lynx rufus, assembly GCF_022079265.1. Lineage (NCBI taxonomy): Eukaryota > Metazoa > Chordata > Mammalia > Carnivora > Felidae > Lynx > Lynx rufus. The sequence continues at coordinate 125,660,104 of NW_025814856.1, forward strand.
ACATTACCCTAATTAAGAAAAATAACCTGGTAGGTAGTCAGTAAATTTTTCTTACATAAACAAAATCAGGCCAAGTCTTACGGTTGCAACAGCTCTGTGTAGAATCATTCCTTGTTGAGTTTCTGTTCACTGACTGCTCTTTGTCACTCACATCCATATGGATCTAACAAACGCTAAAGATGTGAGCTGAAAAGCTCTTGGGAGAAGGAGAATGCCTTAGGGGACAGGTGCCAAGATATTTTAATTAGCTATCTCTTGCAAACATAACCCACAGGAACAAGCAAAGATCGTCTCTAGTTCTAAGTCCTGAAGTGAAAATCTTTTCAGAAACCAGGATTTTAATTCTGAAAATTGAGAATGTTCAAGTGGCCAAGAATGAGCAAAAAAGGAGAAGAAACCAATACTGGTGATTATGCTGACCCTGCATTCATAATCCAGACGTTCAGTCCTCTAAGGGGACCTTTTGGGCTTTAGAGCCATGTCGCTATATCGGGCTTCACTAAACCAATCGAATGACAAACATTTGCATGAGATCCATTTTTTACTATGGTTCCCTTTCAGATTAATTTTGAGAAAGTCAGCTACGAAAAGATTACTGTGAGGGAGGAGGTTGGGAAATCTATACGCAAACTTGAGCCTTAAAGAGGAATTCAGAGTGAGCCTGGCTAAGCAAAGTGAGAAACATGTTCCAGGTACAGGGAAGGCAAAGCATTGAGGCTGTGCTGTAAGAAGTGTGGTGCGAAGAGAAAGGTAAAGCACCATGAAGGGAGGGCCTCCTACACATGCCAAGAAGTCTGAGCTTTATTTATGGGGCAGCCATTCCCAAAATGTTTTATGCCGTAGTGCAGTCAGAAAACAACATTTGTCTGGGGCGCCTGGGTGGCTCAGTCGGTTAAGCATCTGACTCTTGGTTTTGGCTCAGGTCCTTATCTCGTGCTTTGTGAGATAGAGCCCCTCATCGGGCTCTGTGCTGACAGCACAGAGCCTGCTTCAGATTCTCCCTCTCTCTCTCTCTCTCTTCCCCTCTCCTGCTCTCTCTCTCTCTCTCCTTCTCAACATAAATAAATGAATACTTTTTTAAAAGTTGGGGTAAAAATTCAGAGCTGTTTGCAGCTAGCACTTCCGTGACTAGAGCTTTGTCTCAGCGGGTGAAATGAGGTGGGATTTGCAGTGGAAAGAGCAGGTGGGAGGTCCCTGAGATAGTCCAGGTGAAAGGTGAAAGACCCCCAGAACTCGGAGGTAGGAAGGAAAAAGCAGAGAGCTGTGTCACAGACTGAATGGCTGTGTTAGGCAAGTTTCTGGCTTGAGTGATGGACGGTGACTATGCTAGTGTGTCACGTAAGGAACACTGGCAGGGGGCAGGTTTACGGAAATTTCTATTGTAAAAAAAAAAATGTTTTCTTTACTTCCACAGACATCCTGAGCATTCAGATGCAGACATGGTCCTTAAGACAGTTACAGTCTAGAACCTGTGACTTGTGGTAAACCAGAGGAGCACAGAATTGGCCGTGGAACTTCGGAAAGCCCAATTTGGGGTTTTCTGCTTGGGTATAGGTCAAGGAAGTTTTGCTAGAGAAAGTGACTTCTCAAATAAGCATTGCTAGGCTAATTAGGCTCTACTTATTCCTTCCTAGGCTGAATGCAAAAAAATGCATGTGTGCGCACGTGTGTGTGTGTGTGTGTGTGTGTGTGTATTGGCAGGGATGGTGTGGTCTGGAAGTTTAAGGCACAAGTCACGGCGCAGATAAGGAAAAAAATAAGCAGGCAGCCTGGGAGTGCAGAGAACACCAGGTTTTCGGTCCTGCCGGGGTTCAACAAATTCACGGAACTCTTCTGAGCTGTGCCAGTGTAGCTCACACGCTCTGAGAGACTTTGCAAGCTTCCTTTGATTTCTGGTGGGGTGAGCACGAGCAGAGACTGAGGAAATGTTGGCATTTTGTTATAAGCCCTCTTTGCTTCCTGCACCTAGGTGTGTTTGAGTTTCCTTGATGTGTCTTCTGAGCATCTAGAAAGGGAAAGAGAGGGAAGAGGCTTCTAATGAGACCGTTCTATCTGACCTTCCGTGTTGAACTGTATAGTGAGGAGGGCCTTTCAGACCCTCTAGGCACTGCTTGCTTTTATAGACCTGGTCCAAGCAGTAACCACGGCTTCTACTGAGCTGGCTGACGGTAGGAACAGAGGATGCTTAGGGTCCACACAGTGTCACAGTCCTAGTGTCAGCAGGTCTGGTCACACCTACGGGTAAAAGGCCTGGGAAACATAGCTTGCCTAGAGTTCTGGTTGGAACGATCTTGTCATGTTGTAGCCACATTATGTCACAATCCAGCTTATGCCTTAAAAGCTGACATAAACTTCTCTGCTTCCTCCAACTGGAATTTGGCTTACTAAGTAATTCTTCTGAGGGGTTCTTTGAGCGGTGAAATTTTGGGCTTTAGGAAATGTTTGTGGTGATGAAAAAGTTTCACTTTGGCTCCGGGAGTGTAAATACCATTTGTTATATTGCCATTTTCACCATGTTCCGACATGTAATTTAAAGAATTGGATCCTGAACAGCTCCTTCTGGCTCGGGTGCTTAAGCAGGCATGAAGGGGCGAGGAAGGCAGCAGGAAGCTTGGCCAGATCCCTTCCTGCACTGTGCAGGCTGCTTTGGGAGCCTGTGATGGGAGGTGTTCCTGCTGGATCACCTGCACACTTCTGGAAGAAGGCGGTTCAAAAGGATTCTCAGTACAGAGTCCCACTGCCCTCCTGGAAACAGCCAGACTAGGGGCGCTCAGTCTACGGAACTTGCTCGCTCACTTAACTTGTTCTCGGAACTAACTGGCTGTGATAGGAAACTGCAGTGGGAAGAAAGAGAAGATTAAAAGGCAGGCTTATCCATAGCATCTGCCACTCCTATCCAGCCCGAAAACCTCAGGGAGGACGTAGGACAGGCTGCTTGATCGCGCTGAAAAGCATTCTCCACTCTGTTTCCTGTGACGACATTCCGGGAATATCTGTTTTCGTAGTCAGAGCAGCCCAGCCTGAGCGATTTCATTTCCATGATGGATCCACACGGCTATGCTAATTTTGTGATTCCCTGAGATGCATGGGGGAGAATCCTCCCAGTGGTCTGTTAATACATTAGGCCATCCCGTTCAAAGGTGCTGGCAGGTGAATTTAGACTCTAAACCAGTTTTGGTTTGCCTGTTGAGATTCCCCCATCATTTATGGCATGAATGTCTTGCCCTTCTTTGCTCTGTCGTTGGCTCGGGTCACAGACTGGTAGGGTTGCTTCGGTTAAAGGAGATAAAGATAGCGGCCAGAGGAGCATCCCAGAGGAACCAGAACGTCCAGCGGAGCTGGGAGGTGTTTGCTGTGTCTAACTGTTCCTGAGGATCGGAGTGGATCCATCGGCTTCACCCTTCTGTTTGGGAATAGAGACGGCAGCAAGGGAGGGAAGGCTTTTTCCGTGATGATTCTCTGAATTTGCTATTTATTTCCTTCAGTTTTACTCTGAGGGGAAAAATATCAAGGAGCAATATGGTATACACATTTTAGTATTTTGCGCTAAAATAACTTGGGTAAAATAAAAATTGTTTTCAAATTTTGGGAATTTTATATTTCAATGGATTCAAGTTCTACCCAGTATAATTTATTGAACGTTAAAATTTTCATATTTAGTTGATTTCAAGTGCATACATTCTGAATGCAATTTTCCAAAGTAAAACTTGTTTTCCTTGAAATTGGTTCCATGATTTACTGTTCATATGACTAGTTCATTGGGACGTCTGTTTTGTGACAGCAAATGTATGGAAATATCTGTCTAAATAATGTATATGCATATTATTTTTCTCCTATAACGGCATTTATTCTCTTTTCATCACTAATGCATGTGACTTCATTTGTTTCTGCTCTTCCAAGTACAAGTGCACAATCCTTTCTCCTGGGAGGGAAGACCAGTAGGAGACAGGGTGAGGCTGTGAGGCAAACTGCAAACATGCAACAGATACAACTGTGTATGTGTACCTTTCTGCAGCACAGCCCAAGAAGGGCTGCAGCATGCAGGAATCATGCAGGGGTAGCCTAACCAACGTTACCATCAGACAAATGGAAGGAAATAATATCCAGTTTTGAGATTCTCATCCTATGAACTGCATAGCCTGACCCACATTATCTCTGGGAATGTGCCTTTTATGACACAGGGGAACAGAGTCCCCATGTCTAAAAACCTCCACTGAGCTCCTTCAAAGCTGTGATCTGTCATCTAGATGGCTAGGCTGTTAGGGGTAGGAGCAAAAAGGGGTAAGAGGGCCTGGCCCTTCTGATGGCATATGCTGGCTGGATGGCAGGGATTTTGTAGGCCTGGGCCTACCTGGTGCTTGGACCCTGGGTGTGAGCAGGTGCCCCAGGTAAGCCACCATAGGTCATGGGCACAGGTGTGTACATGTCTGGGAAGGGGTTCCTGCCAGATGTCCCCTGAGCCTGTAGAAGTGGCCTCCTGCTTTCTGCTCATGCTTCTTCCCTGGTAGAGAGGAAAGTTTTCCCTCACAGATCATGGGATCTCAGCATTTCCGGCCAAAGATCCCAGAAGCTGGACTAGAGCATGCAGGGCCAATGGCAATTCTTCCTTGAGAAGAAGCAGATAACGGTGTGGCTTCCAGAGAGGTTTTACCAGGAATGCAAATAAACTATCTCGTCACTATTGACTTGTGTCCCCTTCCCTTCTACAGGAGCTCCTTCTCTCACCTTTCAGTTTTGTCCCTTTATCTTACTTCTCTCCTCCTCTCCCTAAATGGAGTTTTCCCGTGCTTCCCTCTCCTTCTCCCTGATCGCCATTCCAAACTGGCCTGCCCTCCTGGCAGCATCTTATGTTCCAATACCTTCCTGGCACTTTTTAAAAATGTAGCTGACCTAGGGTCACCTGGGCTGGCTCAGTCAGTTGAGTGCCTGACTCTTGGTTTGGGGTCAGGTCATGACTCGGGGTTCGTGGGTTCGAGCCTCACATTGGGCTCTGTGCTGCCAGTGTGGAGCCTGCTTGAGATTCTCTCTCTCCCTGTCTTTGCCCCTCCCCTGCTCATTTTCTCTCTCTCTCTCTCAAAATAAATAAATAAACTTAAAAAAATGTAGCTGGCCTGGTTCTATTCCCTCAGGAATCAATTTTTTGAAAATATATTTAAGCTGCTCTGAGGTCTTACCCATTATCAGTGTTAGGTACCATATTTCCATTTTCCTTATCTTCAGTCCTCTGGCATTTAACATCTTTAAGCAGTAGTCTATTTCTAATGTAGGCATTTAAGGTGCTATCAGATCAGAAGGGAAGATGTTTAGAGAGCAGAACATTCTGTTGCCCCCAGCAGTGTAGATGCAGTGTAGACACTATCTCCATAGAGGACTGGTTTTGTTTGCCTTAGAGACATTTTGAAACTTATTTTGGTTGTAGAGCATTCCTTCCGTTTTTATGCAGAACATCTATAAATTCTGATGTCAAACATTCATCGAAGAAAGAATTATTCCATTTGCTCCATTTTTGTGTCCTGACCCGCATCCCCCTTCTGATGAACAGTGGCCTCAATTATTTCCCTACAGCAATATGAGTGAATTTTGCAAAATTTTTCCTTCTAAGGATCCTGGATGAAATTCCAGGGATATGGCATCACAGTACAACTCAGTAAACACAATTTTGTTGCAGATCATAAAGATAACGTAGTTCAATCAGTTTTCTGATCCAAGAATAATATATAAAATTTATTTGCCATCCCTAGGAAAGATGGCTGATCTCTTGAGCCAACTCCAAGTAAATTTGAGTGGTTATTTCTGTGCTGTATTGAAGACTGCAAAGCCTTTCACGTACTCTGTTGGAAAGAGGGCCATGAGCTAGTAGCAAGGTCTTCACAAGAGGAGGACCAGTTTTATTTGCCCTCCTGGACCTCATTGATGGGATCGACTCCATGGCTACCCAAGATCACCATTTAATCATCAGTAAAGACATTCTAAAACACACACACACATACACACACACACACACACACACACACACACACACGATGACAGAAATTCACTACTCCTTTAGGAGTCTTTCAGATAGAATTTTATGTTCCATTCGACCTTTTGTTTGAGATCCAGAAATTCCTGAACATAAAAATGTAGTGAAGCAGCTCAAGCTGCTTGTCAAATTGCAAAGTGGAAACCTCAGCTTACTACAAATTGGTCTAATTAAGCCTTATTAAAATTGGTACCCTGGGGTGAATTTTTATCCCCTGCACAAAGGATGACATTGCAGATTTCCACACACTATGCAAGCAAGTGTGATGCTTTTATGGGTGAATTTTCCAAATGGGGGTGGCAAATGTGTCAGGGACAGCATCCCTGAGGCACATGGGAATGTATAACTGCTCAGTAATTGCAGTTTTCATTTGGGCAAATTAAATGGAAGTGAAACAAAAGCCAAGTCCTGTCTCTGCAGTGTCTGTGCAAGCCAGACTCAGGCTGGGGACCGGGGCCAGGCTGTCAGAGGTGCTCCAGGGAACACAGCTGATCATTCTCTCCACCACCTCCCACTGTCCCTCATCTCACTTGGTCTTCTCCTTCCCTGAAAGCTCAGGGGGGATCTTAATGGAGGGAAGAGAATCCCATCAGACAAGGTCCCTCTGCAGAGGTGGCTGCACGCACTGACTTTTTCCGACAAGCTTTCATTCTAACGTGACTGCTCATCTGCTGTGAGGACACAGTATCTGCTGGAGCTAGACCTAAGAGAGCATGGGGAGCTGTCATCACAAGACAGGACACGCCACTGTCTGCTCCTTCCACGGAGCCCCACTTCGTTGTCTTCTTCAGCTGCCCTTCAGGGCCAGGAACAGAGTCACCCACCGTGGGAACAGTGAGAGATGGAGACTCGTCATAGCGGGGAGTCCGTGAACATGGGGCACTACACCCGACACAGGACCACTGCAAACAAGTAGCCTCGTCTCTTCTGCACACTGTGTTCTCAACCCCAGGCTCAAGCCATCCAGCTGCCTCCTCACCACCTCCACTTGTAAGTCTAACTGGCATCTCAAACTAAAGCTAAACTCTTTATATTTGTTCTTCTCTCTAAATTCTCCTCTCTCAAGGTTCCCTACAATTCAGTAAATGGAGGACGCTTCTAGTTGCAGAGCCTCAGGCAAGGGCTTACTTGGAGGAGTTTTATTTTGGAAAGGGAACCCAGGGAACAATAGCAAAGGACTGGGAAGAGTCACATGGAAAGAGGGAAATCCTGTCCAAGGGAGTACGGCTGAGCTGGTTACTGCTGTGGGCTCCTGGGGGCTTACTTTCAGTGGATTCTCTCTAAAGAGGGTGCATATTACCCACCTGTTCCAAATCACCACTGGCCAAAAGTTGCCCTTGTGGTGTGGACTTCCTGGCTTCCAGGCGGATCCATCCTTCCTGGTGGATCTTCCAGGCTTCCACAGGTGCCCGAATGCCTGGGGCAGAAAGGGCAGGAGATGCAAAGTGCAGTGAGGCCAAGGTGCTGCCGGGCTACGCCCACTGCAGTTAGTTGCCATAGCAACTGCTGGAACAAAGAAGCAGGTGGAAAGGTTCTGAGAAGGAACCATAGCTTGGAGCCGTCCTTGACTCCACACTCTCTGTATCTCATATTTCACTCATCGGTAACTTCTGTCAACCCTACTTTTAAAATACATCCCAAATCTGACCATCTCTCACCATCGCACAGCTCCTGCCCTGGTCCAAACTGTCAACATCTCTTATTATTGTAAGAGTTTGCTGATGATGCTCCCTCTCCTACCCTTGCTTCCCTTCTCCCCACCCCCACCCACCACCCAATGCACCCTGAAAGCAGCAGCCAGAGTAAACCTTTAAAAGCTCTATCAGAGCATTGCTTGTTTCCTTTCAAAACCCAGCAGCTACTCATCTCAGCAGTAATAAAACCCCAAATCCTTCCTAGGATCTACAAAAGCCTGTATGTTTTGGCTCACTGCTCCCTTTCCCATCTTATCCTTTCCCCCTCTAGTCCTGCTCCGGACATTCTGCTCTCCATAGACCTCTCTGCTGTCTCCAAATGCTGGACAGGTTTCCAGTTCCGGGCTTTTGCACTTGCTGTTTCCTTTTCCCAGAATGCTATTCCCACAGCTGTTTGTATGTTTCATTCCTGAGACGGTACAAGGTGCATTGCATCACACAGAGGGCTTGGGGGTAGAGGTGGGAGGGAATACCAGACGACCCGTGTGCCTTCCCTGTGAGATTGTCCTCAGGTTCTCATCTCTTATGTTTTTGTTGTCATTGCTTAGCTGTGCCCATCCTTTTTCTATCTCTAGAACTTGGAAGACTCATTTTTTGTTTTGTTTTCTTTCTCCTACTCAAAGCATCCCTATGTATTTCCAGTGGCATCAGTGGGGTTCCTATAGCCAGCACCAAGAGCATGGGATTTGCAGTTAGGGAAAGCTAGCTTCATATTCCAGGTTCCTTATTAACATGCAGTGTGACCTTGAAAAAGTTGCTTAATCTTTCTGAACCCCTGTTTCATCGACTGTAAAATGAAGACAATCCATCCTCATTAAATTGTCGTGAGAATTTTAATGAGATTGTATACCTCCCCACCACCACCCCTTCTCTGCCCTTTATAAAAATAGATCACTTACAAATTAGATGTTTTAAAGTCTGAGGCAGCCTATTGTCATTTTCAAGAGATAAATCCCTGGCAGGCGAGATGTTTGATTTTTTTTAACTGTATATATATATATATATATATATATATATATATGATATGGGGGAGTTTATCACACTTCTTTTAGAACAAGCTCCCACAGGTCTGAGGTTGTTTAAAACAGAAATGTATTTAAATACTGACATAGATCATAGGAGGACAAAATTCTCACATGGAACCAGATGAAAGCGTATTCATTTAGAAAGCAGATAGCCAGGAATCCCTAGATGCCCCGGGCTTTCTCTCCATTGTATTTTCTCTGGAAGCCCTGTGCCAGGAGAATCACAGAGAAGCCAAAGTCCCTATCAGAGTAAACTGAAAATTCTATATACAGGAATGAATCATTTTTTGTTTGTCAGAGAACACTTCTACTTCAATGGCTGTGAACCTAGGACTGTGATCTAAAAGCCTCTAACGGGATATTAACATTCTGTGGGACATGCCGTGTGCATCATCCATTTGAGGGAGCCCTCCCCACGGGCAGATAAGCACATTGAGGGCTAGAGAGGTGGAATGACCCGCCCAAATATACGTAGCTAATAAATGGCAGAGCCACGAATTAAAAAGTCCATTTGATTCGCATGACTTCCTTAGCCACCGTGAAGCCCCGATAATCTGGACCACAAGAAGTAGATATTCTACTGAGTTCAAACACCCTGTTTATTACCCGAGGGGGGGAAGAAGATGAGGAGGGTTAAGCCATCAGCAGACACTGCCACGGAACCGGAAGACAGTTGGGGAACCCATCCCCTTACGTGGGGTACCAAAGCACGGTAGGGAGTCTGGATCGACGGGACATGGGAACATGGATGTTAGAGAGGGAAGACGTAGTGCGTCAAAAAGGAGTACATCAGAGACATACTCTCTCTTCGTCATTGCCCCTTCTAGTTAGAGAAGACAGAGGCTGTGCTGTACCCTGAAAGCCCTGGTGGACCATTTTCCAGCTGTGGGACCCAGGGCACAGGGTCTGCAGGGGTCGAGTGCTTCGGGGAAGGAGCTGAGGGGACACAGTAAGAGGTCAGCCAGGGAGGTGGGCAGCGCAGACTCCTTGTTCGGATGGGATTGGAGGGTTCGTTCTCTACCAGAGCCATTAATGTGCTCCACGAGAAAGAGCTAGAATTTGGCTACTTGCCATGCCTTCTACCCAAAGTAGAAGTAAAGACAGAAAGCACTGAAAGTAGCTGAACGGATACTACAAATAGCACTAGTTATGTAAAACAGGATTTCTGTCACTTTTGCTGTAATTCTCTTGCCACTTCCCCGTCCTCACCCCAGCTGACCCTGAGTTGCCAGAGTCAGAGACGAAGCAAGGGAAAATAGCTGTTGGCCTTGTGGGTACAGGGCATTAGAGTCTCAAGGTATGGATGAAGGGGGGACACGATTCAGTCCCTAACAGCTGGCTTCCTCTGACACTGCAGGGGCTCTCCTTATTTCTACCAGGTGGGTCGGAAAGTCCTAGATCCCCACTCAGCCTTCTCTAACGCCACCCAGGCAGGAGAGTGAAGCATCTCGTTACAGCCTGATGAGTATAGAAGTCTATGCTTCCCAGCCAGTCTTTGTTCAAAAGTGGCATCCCATCAGTTTTGCTGTATTCTCTATGTTAGAAGCAAATCACTAAGGCCTACCCCACATCTCAAGGAAAGGTATTACAAGAGCAGTCAGAGATCACTGGGAGCCATGTCTGAAATGGCCTACCACAGGGAGTAGAGCATTGGTGAGTAGAGCTTGACTAAGGAATTGCTTAAGTCAGAACCAGTAAAAGGAGGCAGGGATTTCCGGGTACAGGAAGCACATAATATGGAAGCAGGAACTTAGGCTATTCTCTCATCAGATGCATCAGGGCATGTCAGGGCATCTCTGCATCTCTGGTCTCTTCAGCTGTTCCTAGCCATTTGGCTACTTTTAATTAGTCTTGCACATGGTCCATTAAGGTCTATGTGCTGGCCGCCATATGCTCAATTTGCCTTCTAGATCAGTTCTTATTCTTTCTCATCCTATTTTTCCTCCAGAAGTCTATACCAAAGAGTTCTCTTTCTAGGTGGCTTTAGATGGGTTTGGCTATTATATAGGACTGGCCAAAGACTGGGGAGAAAAAACAGAGTAAGATCTGGTACTTACTTCTCAGTAAACTTTTTGTCTGCCAACTGAAGGGCACATGGCTGTGTTCATATAACTCTAGATTCTAGTGACTGCCCCTCTCTTACATTTTCTTACCTTTCGTTGGTGATGGTGTCTGAAATGACTAGACCTAGGGTATTGCATTATTCCTTATGGTTTTCCTACCCTGAATCATACATTTATAAATAGCCCATTTTAAAAACTGTCCTCAAAAAAATTGATTTGAACATGCCATCTGTTTTTCTGCAGAGACCCTGATCAATGTAGCCTTCTTGGACCTCAATCTACCTCTTGACATTAGGGAGTCAGTTTCTTCTGACTGAATCTATGAATTTCTCTTTCAAATCTCTAAAAGCAGAATCTAATTATTCCAGAGATATTTTTGATTGCTTCTGCCACTTTGGTGTCAAATCTCATTCCTAGTCTAATTAACCCTTGGCTGCAGATTGCGGATGGGATGGGGGTCTCAGGTGCCATGGGAAGTATAGGTTGCCTTAAAAATACAGATATGCTAGAAAGGACATTATTGTCATCGCTATAATGCGGTAAGGGGGCTGTAAGATCCCCTGTGCATAAAATCTTGCTTTCAGTGGCATCCCTGATTTGACTCCAGTAGACATCCTGTCTACTCTTTCTGCCCAATGATAACTGCAGAGAGCCTTTCATATCCTTTGTTTCTCTGATCCTCATCAAGAATCAAGTAGAGCAGCTGTGTTTCTTTGTCTACAATGAGGAAAGTAAGAATCCGATCGGAGATATATCAAACCTAGATTTATACAACAATTAAATGGAAGCATTGGAATTCAAGACCAATTGAACTTATTATTGTTAGTATTTAACATACCACAGATCTTTCTCATATTCTTCACCTTGATCGCCAATTTGTGGAGGGGGGAGGGATGTTATCATTTCTTATCTCTCTCAGGGTGTTTATGTGTTAGCGTGGAATAAAACCCAAGTGGTGAAAAGATGAGGCTACACTGCTATAAATTTAAGGGGACAGAATTTCTCCTGGGGCTTTTGATATCTCAACAGATGGACAAGTAGTTGGTTATTCAGGTCTGCTCTTGCCAGAGAGGTAAAGAGAGTGCTCTCTTCTATTAGCGAAACAGTGAAGAAAGTTTAACATCAACAGTTTGAGTCCTGAGGATGGATGGAAGACAAATTCTAAAGCATTCCTTTAAGGAAAGCTTCTCTTATTTTCTGAATTGGACATTGGTGCCATTTTTTTTGTCTACTCCCACTGCACCAACAAATTTCTCTAATACAGATTTATCATTCTTCGGGTTAATTAATGGACTTCCATAACTAATGAACCAGGAGCTCCATGAGGCCCACGATTATGTTTTGCTCATTTCTGTAACACTGAGGCACCAAGTAGTATCCCACAGATGAATTTACTCCATGAGACCAGTCAAATAGAGTAGTTTCAAAAATCCCAGGCAAGAAAGACTTCGATTATCACAAGCAAGTCATTTCAAAACTTAACCAGGAGAACGTGGCTTTTCAAATTACTTGAGAAATTAGAAGAAATCGTAGGTGAATTTCCTAAGGTGGCAGAGACAGCAGAAGTTGCGCAGATTTCAAACATCAGCTTAAACAAACCTCATCAATGCCTAGACAATTTCAAAAATGAGCAGGTCACATGTTATAAGCCTCCTCCTATATACAGAGGATTATGAAAAGCCTAAGTAGAAAGACGGAATGTAAGAATTGAAAAGAATATGTGCTATGGAGTCACAGACTTCATTTAGACTTTAGTAGCTATGTGACTTTGGCCAACTAGCTTCCCTTTGAGCCTGGTTTTCTTATGTAATGGGAATCATGCTAGCTAATCCCACTGGAAAGATTGGTATAAAATTTATGCAAGTTACTTTGCATAGTGGCCAGCACATGTTGTTCCTCAGTAATTGGGAGATATTAATTAGTGTCCACCGTTGAAAAGAAGTGGGCTACTGCCTCTAAAGAAAGCTGCTGGGGACATTATCAATTTCTATCTCATGGTCAAGGAAGGTCATTGTTGGAGGCTTCTCCTATTAGAGATTTTATGCCTGCCACCACATGAACAGAAGTATTTTGGGTTTTTTTTTTTCCATCCACAGCTTCTTTCTCCAGGAGTCTCATGGGACTGAAGCAGGATGGTACAGATTCCATTTCTTACTCTGTTACTGCAGAGCTCATTGTTGTTAGATGGGCCACCTAACCAAAAATTTTCCCAATAAATATGCATTTCCTTCTGATATGACTATTCCGTACTTACAAGATGCTGCATCTTTGTGTCTGTTGCAAGAGGATTTATTTTCTCATGGAACCCTTGGAGGACCTACAATCTGTGCTGTATTTAGGGAGAAAAAGACATCTGTAAAATCTACATTTGGAATGCTATAGGCATCTAGATATGTTTCAGTTTTGGGAGAAATGAGAAAACAGATGGTTCCAGGAAAGAACTAAATAAACCAATCAACCTCACCTTTCCCCTGTAATACCACATGGAGAAACCAGTACAGAGATGATACTGTGTCACTTTTTCTGGATTTGCATGTGTTTTCTAGGGTATCAGAATTAGACCACTTATTTGCTCTATCATTTACTAGTTATTTAATCTTGGACAAATGACTTGAGTTCTCTGAATTTCACTTTTCATCTGTAAAATGTGTGTAAAGGAAACATGATATGACCCTTGAAGTTTGCTGCATAAAGAAAACATAATGTTTTAGTAGCAAACCCTTCTTTCCTTATTAATTCTGCACTATTTTCATATGCTAGCAAAGATTTCAACTTACAGAAATGGTTGGGGCAGAGCAGAGAGCTATGGACGTATAAGGAGAAGGGAGCCTCTAATATATAAGGAACCAGATCTTTGCCTAAGAATTTCATCTTAACTTTAAAATTTTCAAGGAAATCTATAATTTCAAAAGTTCAGAGTTTTTTTGTTTGGAGAAAATTTTCCACAGTCTCTACTGATTGTAAACATTCCTATTCAAAAACAGGCAAATAGGGGTGCCTGGGTGGCTCAGTCGGTTTGGCATCCGACTTTGGCTCAGGTCATGATCTCACGGTTCCTGAGCTCCAGCCCCACATTGGGCTCACTGCTGTCAGAGCAGAGCTTGCTTCTGATCTTCTGTCCCCGCCCCTTGCCCTTCCCCGCTCTAGCCCTCTCTCAAAAAAAATAAATAAACATTAAAAAAATGCCAAAAAAAATAGGCCAATATATCTTCAGGCATGTCGCCTGGTTTCTCATATTATTATTTGGATAAAAATAGATGGACATTCCTGATATGCTAAATAATTTGGGAAAACTCAGGTGACCTGGATACCCCAGGAAGAAAAATAAAATTAAAAATAAATGAGTGGAATGTGGCTTATAAGTACAATGGAAGTTTAGGGGGCAGACCAGTTTTTCTGCTAAAGACAAATAAAACAATCAGGATAAAATACGAGAATAATTAGTTTAAAGGCAGTAGGGATCTGTTGAAGCAATGAAGATTGAAAAGTGGAGACGAGAGAGGTCAGAACTGCAGAGAGGTGAGCTGAAAATCTGTTGCTGCTTTTTGCTTGTGGCCATTTGCCTGATTCTGGGCAAGGACCAGAGGCTGAACAACCAGCTGGACTCAAGCAGAGACACATAAAAATGGATGACAGACAAGTGGGAGGTGCTTTTTGTGGTCTTTGGGGCTAGAATGAAAAATTGGAGATAAGATAAAAAACATTTGAACAGTAGTCTCGTTGTGCTGAGAAAACAGTCGAGTTTAAGACTCACTTGCATGAACGCACTAGACTCAGTCAGTTAAAAGCCCCGAAGAGCTGTATACAAGAAACAAGGGTGAACCAGAAGTAGACTGAGCCTGACAAAACACGCAGAGTAGCCCAGATTCATCGCAGCTAGGACTGGATTAAGATGATCAGCACCACCTCCCCTTTTCCAGCAAAAGGGAGAATAAACTTTCTTTGGGACTCTACGTTCAAAAAAGAAACATTTGAAATTTTTACCAGAGTATTGAACATTATTTTCAAAAATTAAAATGAACATTCTAGAGCTTAAGAAGATCAATGTCTGAAATTGTGAACTCTAAGATAGAAAAAGATAGACATGACAGAAAACAGGATGAGTGAACTAGGTCATTAGAAAATATCCAAATTGGATAATAATGTAGGAACAAGATGGCTGTCCTAAACTCTAAGGCAGGCATTCTTATCTCTTGGAATATGGTCTTTTTTATTTAGGAAAACTCCTTAAAGGGCCTCATGAGTATGGAACGATAAGTCCTTGAGCTGGTCTAGATGGGGGAGAAATGAGAAAACAAAGATATCATTTTCTTTGGAAGTTAAAGGTAATCAAACAAGTCCTAAAAAGAGGGATGGTAAAAAGAAGGCAGGAGGCCAGCGACCCACAGATACTCTGTGGCTGAGTTTGTATTATCTTCACGCCTCCACCAAACACGTGAGTGTAGGTGAACTGGGGAGGAAAGGCTGGGCCTGACCCAGCAGAGTGAGAGCAGCAGCGCGGGAGCGGGGACAGTGAGGAGCTGCTGAGTTTCAAAGCTGGAGCTGGAATTCTCAGCAAGCAGACCCTGAGCGAGCCAGCACCCTCTGGGAAATTGCCTGACATCGCCATGATTATGTACGTGTTGTGGGGTGACGGGGTCACTGAACTTCCCTTGGAGCTGGGGGCTGAAGCCTTTTCATTTGGAGACTAAATTCCCCCATAGAACAGACTTCGGAGGCGCTGGCTCTGTGTGGAAGGTGCTCCTGCCCACCGTGGCCATCGGTCAAGCCCACCATTGTCATCACAGCCACAGCCATGCACAGAAAATGTAGTGATGTTGGTTCAGTTCTTCCGTCCCCTCTAGCCCTTCCCCAAACCCCACTTCTCCCTCTGTAGACTGAATGGAGGATGTCAGGTTAGGGAGGGTTATCTGGAATTGAACGTGGAGGCTTAATCACCACAGACAAAAACCACTAGTGAGGAAAACACGCTATTCACACACGAAGCTGTTTTGATGGGATCTAACTTAGGGCAAGTGCTCTATCCTTCGGACTCCTTGATAAAAGGCCTCTGTCCTCACGTGTTCTCACTAGCCCCCCCCCCCCCACCCTCCATCACTTCTTTTTCATTAGCTCAGTCTCACAGGAAATCAGAAACAGGACATAGTGCTTTCCACACCTTTTATGGGAAAGGAAGCGATGAGGCAGCAGGGTTGGCTCCAGGCGAGCTCGCCAAATAGCAGTGCTTTCTTTGGGAGTCTCTCACTTTTCTTCTTGGCTGCCTTTCTCTCGTATCTTTCTCCTCCTCTCTCCTCCTCTCATTGCCATTTTCTCGCTGGCTAGTTGAAGTTTCCCTTTCACCCTCACCAAATTGACTGTCTTCCACACTCTTTGTTTACTTATAATTAAGGATCTGACCTGGGCTAGCAGCCTGGGTTGGGAGCGGGAGTTTCCCTGCCTACAGCTGAGGAAAGGACAAATAGCCTTCAGGAGGTGGAGGTGGGGAGGTAATGAGAGTCAGAAAGCAAAGCCTGAACACGCAGAAAACCAGGAAAACCAGCCGGTGGGGGGACTTGCCAGTGCTATCGCAGGAGAGGTTGGGAAGCACCAGCCAGTGACCAGGATGGTTAGAGAAATTAACCATCTGTTAATTCCATATTGCTGTTTTCATATCGCTTTTCTTCCCCAAAAGCTTCCCTGTAGAATCAGCAATTAAGCCCACACCCTGGCTTTTGTAGCCACCGGTGGGCTCGGCTGAGGTCACCGTGTTCCGCACCAGTGCCCCGCTCTGGAGGGGACCTCCCCAGGTAAACTGGAAGCTGGCTGCTCTGGAGAGGGAGCAGGGGGGTGGGGGATGCCCAGTCTCCGGAGACTGTGACATGGAGAAGGAGGGAACTTTGTCTAGGGCTAGGCAGTGCATCTCTTCTTCCAGGCTGAATCCTCCAGAAAAGGGTCATATCTTTTATTTTTGTGTTCTCGTTTCCTTCACAGGTTTTGACGACAGGGGCTCAAACCTGGGAGTGCAGTAAAAGAATAACGGAATAAATACATAGAGATATCTTCCTCCTAAAGTGATTTATGCCAATATTGCGGCTGGTATGTGCAATGGCTCTTGGCCCCAGGGGTTTGCACACGGTAGCTTCCTTTACCTCTCTCTGCTCCCCTCTGTGTTGACAAGCTGTCAGAATGAGGGTGACCGCTACATTTTGTGTGTCTCTTTTGGAAGCAGGGGGCCTGGCTGGGGGCAGGAGTCCAGGACGACCATAGTAGAAGCCAAGAGTCTGGGGAGTCTGAGGGCTAGATAATGGAGGGTGAGCTGGAGAGCGCTGGTGGTCTCAGTCGGGGCCAGTTTGGACATGGCAGGTGTCTGGGGAAATGCCATGGATTCTGCCACCACCAGGCTGCCTGACCTTGGGCTGGTCACTCATTCCTTGTCAGATGAAGCCACAGTGGCGGTGGCAATGCAAAGCTCACGTGGGGGCCGAGACCTGGAAGGGACGTGTTTCATGTCATGTGCCGCTCCCCTCAGTTTGTAGTGGCCAGCTGGAGGGCTGGACTGATTCTGTAGGTCAGATCTTGACAGGAAAGGGGACTCTGATCCCTCCACAGAGCCTTCCCTCGGAGGTGAGGAGTTGCCCTCAGGCTGCGCGTCTGCTGATACCGTTAAGCCTACTGAATGTCCCTTAGCGGATTCAGGCCGCCAGATCCACCCAGATCCCTGTGTGGTTGTATTTGCTAGTATTTCAAACATCAGACAGTGAGTTCTTAATGAAATGACACGTGAGTGGTGAATAAATCAATTCTACTTTCCCTTCGTGGTGGGCAGGGAGGCAAGGAGGTCTAATAGTTATCAGTATTCCATTTAGAGCTAATATCATTTTTTCTTTCTTTCTTTTTTAATTTTAGTTTCCGGGTAGTTAACACAGTGTCGTATTAGTTTCAGGTGTACAATATAGTGATTCAACAACTCTGTACAATACCCCGTGCTCATCTTGACAACTGTACTCTTCACCCCCTCCGCCTTCTTCACCCCCTCCGCCTACGTCACCCATCTCCCCCGCCCTACCTCCCCTCTGTTTGTTCTCTGTAGTTAAGAGATCATTTTCGTGGGGCGCCTGGGTGGCGCAGTCGGTTAAGCGTCCGACTTCAGCCAGGTCACGATCTCGCGGTCGGTGAGTTCGAGCCCCACGTCGGGCTCTGGGCTGATGGCTCAGAGCCTGGAGCCTGTTTCCGATTCTGTGTCTCCCTCTCTCTCTGCCCCTCCCCCGTTCATGCTCTGTCTCTCTCTGTCCCCAAAATAAATAAACGTTGAAAAAAAAATTTTTAAAAAAAGAGATCATTTTCGTGTATAAGAAGAAAGAGCCCCAGAGATGAACCCAAAAGGGGCAATGCTCAGAGTTCTCCCAGGACAGTCTGGAGCCTGCTCTCTCCCCGCTGTGCGAGTCCTGCTAACAATAGTTACTCACAGCGCTCGTCATTACTTCCAGATTGCTAGAGAGAATGCCGGCTTTACCTTTCTTTAGTTCGTGTTTTCTTTTTTCAGTGGCCCAGTGAATAGGCTTCCAGAGGGAGAACAGTAAAGCGCGGCTCTTGTTGCTGGATGATCACACAGCAGCTCTGTTTTTCCAAACTGATGGCCTGGCTTGCCAGGAATGAATTAAATGTTTCCACAGAAACATTTGCTTTGCTCCTAATCAGATCTTTGAAGTATTTTCCTTTCTCCCACTAGTTTAAGAGGGATTTATTGGCTCCCTTGGTCAGGCAACTCAGGCGAGGGCTTTTGGGAAAGGGAGAAATAGAAAACTATGAGAAGCCCTTCTAGAAATCTAGGGGAGAATGGAGAAGTCTGGGCTGATTGCAGGCTTGGCCTCAGAGCAGCAGACAGAACAGACAACACATCAGTGCTCCTCCAGGGCTGTGGTGACAGAGATACTGGGAAGCAGGGATTTCCAGGCCATTGGCCCTGGGGGACAACAAAAAAAAGTCACCAATGGGAATCACAGATGCCAATTCCATGACTTGCTCCTGGAGGAAGATCCTAGTAAGCTATAGTTCCTCCAAGCCCATTTCTCTGGCTTAGAGGAGAGACTTCCTAGGGTAGCTCACTCGCTGTGACCTTCCACCTGTGGCCTTCTGGCTACCAGTTGCCATGGTGACCATCTGCGAATGCCTTGGCAGGTCTGGGTACCAGCATCACTGCTACTTTGATGCTTCTCTCTTCTCTGCTCTGGGAGACCCAGTTCTCTTTTCCAGTCTAAAGGTCCCATACCGAGAGAGCGAGAACTTCTGTTATCCCCAAGAGGGCCGTTCTCTCTCTTGAAACACAAAGAAGCACTACCTATGTGTTTTCGTGTCCAAATTCTTTGGCTCTGCTCTCCCTTATAGCTCTCTCTTCTGAGGACTCAGGTGGCCTAGTGAGAACCAGGCTAGAGGCTGCTCTGAGTGTCATGGCATTGGGCTACAGCCCATTGTCCCTCATGTCTGTGCTGGGGAGCAGTCCCTCACTGGAATTTGCACATGGCTGTCTCCATCAGCTCAGCACCATTCTCTATTGGGACATTATTTCAGCTTGTTTTTCTCCTGCCACATAGGGGGTCATTTTGGGATGAGGTCGACTGTGACTTTCAAAGTATTAAGGACGCATCTTTCTCCAAAACGTCCTCTTTCTCTCATATGAACAGATCATCACTGGGCTTGTCCTACCAGTACTACATTTCCAGACATCTATGAATAGCAGAGGGTTCACGAGCTGGTTAAAGTTGTGTCCTATGGCACTTACACCCTGGCACCATTCCAACTTCTGGAACTTATGGCGGTCATGGCTAATGGAGCAACTCTTTTCTAGCGAGCCTTAGAATCCTTCTCGACACCACGCATCAGACGGATACTTCCAGTCTGCTGGAGTTGGTTCTTAGAATGCCACCTTTCCATCTTTCTTAGCATAAGCTTCCCATTGAATCTCCCCTCTCTCCAGCCAACACACCTATGAATGGCCAAAAGTAACAGATACTTAATGCCACACTGACCCTGATAGGATGTGCTCTCTGCCTGGGGGGAGGAGGGACTTCCAATTTGTCTCACATGCATTAACAAGATATAAGCATGCTTGATTGAGGGCAGGGGAGATGTTAGAGCACAACTCTATTAAAGAGAGAATTTGTCCCTTTCCAGAGTTGATGAATGCACTTCTTCTCACTATTCGTTTATCTCTCCCTCACTGGCTAGGTGGAGGGAGGTCATATTCTAGAATTTATTGGTCCGGACAAGCTGTAACTGTCCTGGGAAGTAGAGAGGGCAACCTGAGACTTATCCAGCAACATCTCTCCTATAGTAAACCCTGTCATAACTGGGCCAACCCCAGGCCATGAGGGCAGCAGTCATAACTCAGGTCCTGCCATGTGGACATTTTTTCCCTGACACAAAAGAAGAGGAGGTGATGAATTGCAGCTCAGTTATTTTTATGAGTTGCCTTGTATACCGGATTCATTAATAGTTATCAAAGGTGTGTGTGTGGGGGGGGGGGGACTAAAGTAAATGAAACTGGAATTTAATATGCAAAATAGCTAAAGGATGTGTTTTTCATTAATGCACCAAATGAATAACTACAAAAGCAAGGAGAAATAAATAAAATAACATCCTCAGTTTTAGCCTGTCTTAAAATCCAAGACTGAATTATGTAACTCATGACTAGGAATCCATTCCTTCTGATTTACCCCCACCATCTCATTACTACATGGGTTCTCTAACCTGATTATTTGGGACTTTAACATTTGATTGCATTTCTTCCCATGCTTTTTCATCTCCCTTAGCACTTCTGTTTCCAGTTTGCTTGTTTTGCTTGGGCCCCTGCACGCCAGTCCCATGCTGTACTCAGAGATCATAAGAATCCCAGGTCTCAGGTCTACTGATCTTCCTTTGACATTGGTCCTAACTGAACACTTGCCTAGTCCCTCCAGCCCACAGCACTGTCCCAGGCCTTGTAACACAATTCCTACCTTGCTTCTCTACCCATCAATCCAGATGCTCCAGGGTTGGGGGTCGAGTAAACTTTCTTTGGCCGGGGGCTGAATCTGGAGTCATTTCTCTTGCAAGTGGTAGATGAATGTGACAGCCACCATATGGCTTTACATTCAGGAAGATCTTGGTATAGCTCTTGGGTGGACTCCTCGCTAAATGCATGGACCTAGACAAGTAGTTTCTTCAGTGACTCTCAGTTTCTGTACAATGGGTTAATGGCAACTGTCTTATATATGGATTTAAA
This sequence comes from Lynx rufus, assembly GCF_022079265.1. Taxonomy (NCBI): domain Eukaryota; kingdom Metazoa; phylum Chordata; class Mammalia; order Carnivora; family Felidae; genus Lynx; species Lynx rufus. Next base: position 125,681,148 of record NW_025814856.1, read on the forward strand.
GATTAAGTAAGATAATATATATAAGGCTTTTGACTTGGAATAGTTCAGTGAAGTCTAGTTTGCTTTTCTTCATCTTTCTCTAATGAAACCCACAGAGCATGCCAACTCTGTTTCCAATTCCTCTCCTTTAAAGGGAAGATGGTCTGTGATCTACCACTCAGTATTCTATCTTAAAATGGATTTCTGATTTTGCATTCCTGACATCTTCCAATGTACCAAAAGGGCCGAAATTCAATACATTAAGTGAAGTGCTTTTAATGTATGAGATTGAAAGAGAGATTTAGCGTATAATCCAAATATGCAGGAACATGAGGTGCATTCAGAGGAAGATGCTGCTAGATGATAAGAGAGAGAAATATCCATTCTGGCTGGGGCATAATAAAGTGGCTGAGAAGATGGCTAATAGTTTTAGGATGAAAGCTTTTGGCTCCAGACCACCAGTTTTCATCCCACATCGGAAGCTTGGGTGCCCATTGCTGGCTGCTGAGAGAGACTGGCCAGAGCCAGCTGCAATGCTGCAGGGAGTGTGGTCTCAGACAGAAGTCCCATGTCCTGCAGTCAGTCTCTCACACTTGCTCAGCTTCAGTTTACTCACCTGTGAAATGGGTACAATGATAAGTACTGAAAAGGGTGTGAGGACAATGAAATGAGAAAGTAAACAAGGAGAGACACACCCAGTGGCTCAGTCTGTTAAGTATCTGACTTTGGCTCAGGTTATGGTCATGGTTCATGGGTTCGACCCCTGCATCCGTCTCTCTGCTGTCAGCACAGAGCCTGCTTTGGAGAGAGAGAGCTCTCTCTGCCCCTCCCCTGCCAGCGCTCTCTTTCTCTGTCTCTCAAAAATAAATAAACATTTAAAAAAAGGATTAAGGGGGCACCTGGATGGCTCAGGTGGTTGAGTATCTGACGTTAGCTCAGGTCATAATCTCACAGTTCTTGTGTTCAAGCCCTGTCTTGGGCTCTGTGCTGACAGCTCGGAGCTCGGAGCCTGGAGCCTGCTTCAGATTCTGTGTCTCCTTCTCTCTCTGTCCCTCCCTCCCCTGCTCACGCTCTGTCTCTCTCTCCCTCTCTCTCAAAAAATAAACATTGAAAAAGTAAAAAATAAAAAATAAAACAAAGTATGAAAAATAACAAAAGGAAGGAAACCAGGGGGGCCTGCCAGAGGCCTGGCAGTGTGTGACCAACTGATACGAGCTGAAATGCGTGAATGAGTTAGTTTGATTTGTCTTCTTCAAGAATGTGAACCGAATCTGGAAAAGCATGTGCTCCTGAATCTCTTCTTTTAACTTTGACTAGGTTTGCCTGTAGAGTTTGATAAAAATGTCTTGTTTTTAGAGTTTTGGGGCCCACGTATTTAACACCACTTGATTTCCAGAGAGAAGTTCAGGGGGACCCAATAAGCAATCCCCAGCACCTTCATCAGGCCCTCATCTGGCCTCAAAAGACACTAGCTTTGTGGGACTTTAACAGTTGTTCCTCCAAAAAATGGGATGCATGCTCAAATGTCGTTGGGAATAGCTGAGTAAATAAAATTTCTGACTGCACGGCTTTCCAGGTATTTAAACAAACCACTCTACACACATTTCCAAGATGGGGCCATGTCACATACATTGTCTCTCAAATGTGTTTGACCATGGTCCCCATACTTTTTGGATGTGGGATATTTTTAGAGACCAATGGTCCTTGGCATGCTTTGGCAAGTGGCCTTCTAATAATTTTTAGGGATTTGGAAAAAAATGTTTACATTGTAATATTAAGTGAGAAAGCAAGCTACTAAATTTCATGTACTGTAAAATCATGATTATGTTAAAATGTATTTAAGAGACTGGCAGGAAATAGATCAAAAACGTTAGCATATTAACCAAAAACAGTAATCTCAGGAGGGAAGAATTATGGGTAGCTTTTCTATTTATTTTACTTACCCATATTTTCCAACTTTTTCTACAATGAGCATGTATTGCCTTCGTAATTCAGAAATTTTAGTTTTCTTTTTTTCCTTTGGCCAAACGATCTCAGGAGGGATTGTTTCTTTTCCAAGTACAATGTTGGATCCACCTGAATGAAATATGCCTTTCACTGCATCCTGAGAAGATGGAAGAAACATAAAAAGCCTTTAGAAGCCCTTGAGGAATTTTGAGGGCAGTAAAAGCAAAGACTGTAAACCAAAGAAAAATACACAAAGCTGTAAGAGCAGTAAGAGAAAAGTGGGGGCAAGGGATATTGAGTACCTAAAGAGAAAAAATAAGAAATGTAGCCTTTCCTGGAAAGGAAAAGAAAGTTTGTGGTAAAAAACAACTGTGGGGTTTCTGTGAGAACACACCGAAGTAAGGAAGGAAGAAGCCAGCCAGTAAATAGCCCACAGCCAGATGGCCGTAAGGAGGTTCCTAGCCCACGACCCACCTTCCTGCCTCCAGCAGGACCACCTCTGAGTCATCACAGGATTTGTTTACTTAAGGACAATGCGCGGGTTAGTTTGCACGTGGGTTCCTCAAACCCCTGTCTGGATCCTGAATCAGTGAGGCCTGACAAGGAGCAGAGGGTGGAAGAACAATCTGTGGATAGGGCTGGATGAGGAGTAGGGAGGTGTGAACAGTTTTGCAAGCCCCATGGATTCCAAAAGTGGCAGTTTAATATACTCTGGAAGTTGACCGTCTGGATTTAAATCTTGGCTCCACCATTTACACTTGTGTGGTTTTGGATGCTTCTCTTAACCTCTCTGTGTGAGCCTGAGTGGGGGAGGGGTAGAAAGAGAGGAGAGAGGATCCCAAGCAGGCTCCGGGCTGCCAGCACAGAGCCCGACGCAGAGCTCAAACCCACGGACCACGAGATCGTGACCTGAGCCAAAACCAAGGGTCTGATGCTTAATCGACAGAGCCACCCCGGTGCCCCTAAAATGAGAATAATCTTAATAACGATCTCACTTTGGTTTCTTGAGGATTCAGTGAGGTAATATATGCAAGGACTTAGCAGCAAGCCCTTTGTAAGTGGCAGCATTAGTATTAATAAGGAAGTGGATGGCACCTGTAAATAACTGAGCGTTTCCTAGATTATAGCATATGGGAATGCCGTCTGATTTCTGGACTTCAGATTACTTATATGAGTGACTCTGTCAGCTGATACAGGCCATATTCAGGCAACACTGAGTGAGGGAAATTTCTTGACTTTTCCACGCTTCTCTGCATACTATGAATGTGAGTGCAAGTATCAACTGAGTTTAACTTCTTGTGTTAGTCAGGTTTTGTGGCAATAATGCTATGTAACAACCCCAGCCTTCCCATAGAAGCAATATTTATTTCATACTTACAGGCTTATGAGTGCGCTAGGATTCTGTGGTGTTTTTCTGGGCTCAGCTGGGCTTGGTTTTAGGTTGTAGGTTGGGTTTCGGTCTGCTCCATGGGGGTCAATTTTGTCAGTTGAAGGTCTATTACTCTCGTAATTTTTTTCTTTTTTGGCAACTGCACAAATGTATATACATTCGTGTGTGTGTGTGTGTGTGTGTGTATACACACACATGTATACACATATACATAAATGCACATATATACATATATATACATTTATATGTGTATATATATGTACACTTTTGCAGAGGGTTATTTGTTCATGTAATAATTTATTTGTTGGATATTTTAAAGAGAAATTCTTCATATACATGTATGTACATATATGTACATAATTTGTTGAATATTTTAAAGAAATTCTCCATATACATATGTATACTTATATACATGCATATACATATATGTGTGTATATACATATGTATTGTACATATATACACACATGTATGTATATATATGCATGTGTATATATGTATATACGCATGTGTATATATACATATATATGCATATATATATATATATATGGAAAATTTCTCTTTAAAATATTCAACAAATAAATTATTAGATGAATGAACGAATGGCCTTCTGCAACAGTACATGATGTAGAAGCCCACGAATACTGACTGCATTTGGGAGGCATGACTACTGGCCGTGTTTTCTAGACTCTTCTCTGATACTCAAGTCATTTATCTGTGATTATTTCCTGTTTCCTGTATCAGTTTTACTCCTCTTTCCTTACCATTCTATTTGTCCCAAAGATAGAGTTTAAAGCTGTGATAATTTCATTCATCCACATTTGCATGATTATTTACCATTTAAATGAGTAAATTGACCCTACTTGGAACATTGTTATTCTCTTTCAAGTTTCCTTAGGGAACAATTCTTCTTCTGCGCAACATCATTTGCTAAGTTTAATCCTTATAAACTGAAAAAGCACACATCCCATCCTGGGGGAAGAAGTTCATTTCCTGCCCCTGATATCTGTCCATCCTAGATATTCACTGTGGGCCTGTTTTTCCAAAGCACTGTGTGGAGGGGTGGTCTCACCTCCCAGTGCCGGGATATGCTCAGGCTACTTCTAGAACAATCACATAAGCACTGCATCTCCTGGCTAATGGCTGCTCAGGCCAGCTTGTGAGAGTCACGTCTGTGTTATGCAAGCAGACAAGGTGAATTATTGAACTAACAGCTTTCTCAGGTATGGGCTGTGCAGTGTGATCAATTATGTATAATGTTCACTCAGGCAAAAAATGAAGTGGCTGCAAGCTGGAGTGCTTCAAGGCTGCTGGACACATTAGACTTGCCAGATACAGTGCACTTCTTTCTGTTTTGGTGCATGTGTGGTGTCTGTCCCCGCATGGTCCCTTTGTAAATTTCATCTGATTTTATGATTTGCCTGATTTGTCTGATTATGGTCATGGCACATAACAGTAACAACGATAGCAACAATGACCATTTAATTGAGTGTGTCAGGTGCCCTGTGTGTGATTAAATCCTCCTAACAAGTTCTTGAAGGAGGTCCTGTTAGAAGCCCCATTTTACAGGGGAGGAAATGGAGCCTTGGAGAGGTTGCATAGCTAGTAAGGAGAAAAGCCTAGTCAGCCTGGCCCTGGAGCTTACATTATACTTTACTGTATACTGCTCTTCGGCACATTTTAATTATTGTTGGCTGAGTGGATAAATGGATGCATGAATAAATGTCAGACTAAATGGTCTCATAGAGGGGATGTGAAGGCAAAATGTTCTGTCTGGAAATGGAAAAAAGGTTTATATTCTGTTTGAATTTGGAAGATAACAGCAGCTGCCACATGGCCCCCAACCATGTGCTCTTGGAAGTGAAGGCAGAATAAATGGAAAGTTCAAACCTCAGCTTTGTTATGAGGATATATCATTCACAACAATATCTCCTGCTTCCCGCCCAATGGCTAGTATAAACCAGGAGTTGAAAATATCTGATGAATAGATGAATGAATGAATGAATGAGTGAATAAATGAATGAATGAGGTTTAGGAAACGTCCCATTTCATAGCCCCAATCAAAAACTATATATAATTTCCAGGCGGAGTCACATTTAGACCTCTGGGTAAAGGCATTTGCCACATATAATATCCTGTTTTTCAGAAAATCAACTTTATTTATTTTTTTTCAATATATGAAATTTATTGTCAAATTGGTTTCCATACAACACCCAGTGCTCATCCCAAAAGGTGCCCTCCTCAATCAACTTTAGAAAGATTTTCTTCCTGTTTTATGTTGGGGTGAGGATCATTGGAGAGCCCTCTCTCAAAAGATTTCTTGCATCGCCAGTGGCTCTTGAAAAGATTTGTTTTAAACTTTAAGCTAATGAGCAAGACACATGTGGAGCCTATTTCCCATCAATTTCACATGGGCTTTTTTTTTTTTTTTGAATGAGTTTATAAGTTTGGCAGAGTATCCTGAGAGTTTGGCTGACCCCCAAATATTCAAAATATGGTTTGAGTTGTTTGCCCAACCTATCTTGTCCTAGTCCTGAGTCAATAATTGATAAATGATTTTCCTTCCTTCCTTCTTTTTTTGGAGGGGGGTGGGGGGATAAGGGGTGGACAGGGAGGTTTCATAACTAGCTTTGACCCTAAGAAGCCTAGAGCTCTTCAGGTTGTCTTTGATTTTTTTTCGTTTTTTTTGTGTGTTTTTTTTTTTGTGTGTTTTTTTTTTTTTTTTTTGCTGTTATCATTAATTTTCACTGGGTAGCCAACTGGAAGTAGCATATATATCATTTTACTAAGATTCGGTGCTTTATAGCTCTGTCACTTAAGTTATCTGAGCCTTGGTGTCCACTTTTATAATAAAATGAGTGTCAAATACCTACTTCTTGGGATTGTGGTATTAGATTACTAGCTAGTGCCTAGCACAGAGCCTGACGGATAGGCTCTGGTCAATAAATATCCCCCTTCTCTCTTCAGCTATGCAAAGCAGTTCTGGCCTGGGTTTATTGCATAGCATCATCCCAGACTGGGCATGACCAAGCTGGGGGCAGATGCTCAGAGACAGAGCAAGGGTAATGATGTACATGTGCTCTGCGTGCAGGAGACACTCAATAAATGCCTATTAAGCAGCCAAATGAACAGAGCGGTGAGCCAGATTATGAAAAGGCAATGAAGGAAGAGTCATGCTGTTTGTGCACCAGAACATAATGGTCTTCTTCAATTCCACATCACCGAATTGTTTTATATGAGACACTCTAATCACAAGGATCTCTTGCAGCAGTAGCAGAACTTACTAGCAAGACCTGGGTTTGAATCCTGCTTCTATTATAGAGTCCTATGAATTCTGGCAAGTTGCTTGCCTCTCTGAGTCAGTTTATTCACATGTAAAATGTGCACAGCAGGACCCCTTGCGTTGTGGGAGGATTCAGGAGTTAATTCAGAGTGTACAAGACCCTCCCTTCAGTGGAGAACCTTTAGTAAGTGCTCAATAAATGCCAGTTACCAACTTCCTGCTCTTCTCTTCCTCTCTTTTTCCTCATAAGTAAAATGGGAATAATTGTAGGGCCTTGCTTCTAAGAGTTGTTACTAAGATTAAATGTACAACATTCAGAGGTGTGCCTTACCAATAGTAAATGCTGCATCGGCTGATGTTAATTTGTTTTCATATGGTACTTCTGTGATGGAAACAGGGTGAAACAAGCCCGTATTAAAAATGTTTTTCTATGTAGATCTAGACAAGAACCACAAATGAAAGGAAATAAATAGCTCATGTATCTTAGCTGCTTTTTTTCTTTTAGGGTGTTAGGGGTTTTGGTTGTCTTTTCCGAGGCATTTCAAGGTTGGTCAGCTTAATTTGGAAATATTTAAATAAACTGTGATGGAAAACATTTTCCATCCTGCCCTGGCCAGATTCTCCACTCTAGGGCTGATCCCAGATGCTACTGATAGCCTCAGTTCAGAGCAGCACTTCACTTATTGACACGCAGTGTCTGAAACTCAAATACGAGAAGACACAAATGAGGAAAAGGTGCCCAGCGTGCACGTGGCCTGATCTAAAGGACTTCCATGCTCAGTATGGAAGACTGATCCCTGTATGACTTCCCTATGTGTTGCACATCTGCCTGATCACGGCTGGCTCCCCAGCGTGGCCACGCAGACTCATTCCTACCTTGGCATGGGTGTAATGGGATTGAGGGATTGATTCGGAGCCCCTGGTTCCATTTCCTCCAGGTTGTATGAGCTCAGATGAGTCAGCTCCTTTCTTGAAAATGTTCGAAAAAACGCCTACCTCCAGGGTCTTCCTGAAGACTAAACCAAGGAAATATAGGAAAGCACATAGCAGATTGTAGAGTGTTATGTAAACATGGGACCTTTAATTCTGTGGACTATTTAGGTATGTTGCTTGTTTCTGCCTTGGCTTTCTGGCTGTCTCCCCACTTGTGTGTTTCCACAATTGCTCAGAAGTTTCTCTGAGCAGACCCCTTTTTCCTTCTCCTCTGTGGCCCTGTCTCACTTTGAGGTTCATTGGCTGAGGGACTAGGAAGGGCAGAAGCTGAGACTGGAGATGGATGAGAGGCTGGACTACTTACTTCCTGGTGCCTCTTTTGGAAGAGAGTAAAAAAAACAAAAAAAACAAAAAAAGGTAGGAGATATTTGCAGTGATTTGTGCAGAGCTGAAATGGGACAAGGGCAGGATCCTAAGAAACTTAGGCTTCTACAGCAGGCCACAGATAGGCAGGCAATTGAGAGGGAAACTTACAGGCCAGTGCTACACTTTCTTCTTTTCACTGCTCCAGGCTCAGTGTTAAGTCATCCTGTGCTTTAATTCTGTTTTCTCTGCATGGATCATTATTATTTGACCTGGTACTGGGGATCTTACACTCAGAAAAGACTAGCACAGTCCTCATGGCATTATTTAATAGTAGAACAACATTTTGAAGGTCTGCGTAATTTACGAAGTGTGGCAGAGTCCAATGTATATATAGAAGTATTGATTTCAACACTGTGATCCACAAGCCTTTACCCTGCATATCGTGCATGGGCCAAATCCAGCCTCTCCATCTCCTTACTCACCTCTTACTTCAGTCTAAACCACCAATTTCCCTCACTGCACCAACCCAGTGGCTTCCCAGCTGCTGCTCTGACTTCTGGTTCTCTCCTCCTGTAGTCCCCCTATGATCCATTTTTCACAAGCAGCCCACAAAGAATGACCTTTTAAAAATGTAAATCAGATAATATCGCTCTCCTGCTCAAACCCTCCAATGGCTTAGAGTAAAAATCCAAGCTCTTTATCCTATCTTACAAACTTCTAAATCTGAACTGTCAAATTTAGAAGCCATTGGCCTCATGTGGCTATCGGGCCCTTGAAATAGGGTTAGTCCACGCTGACGTGTGCTGTACGTGTAAAATATATACCAGATTTTGAATGCTTTGAATGAAAAAAAGGGCATGAAAATATCTCAGTAAGTTTTGTATTGATTACATATTGAAATGATAACATTTTGGATACATTGGATCAAGTAAAATTTATTATTAAAATTAGTTTCACCTATTTTGTAATATATATATGGCTACTAGAGAATTTTAAGTTATGTATGGTGGCTTGCATTATATTTACTGTGGACAGCACTGCTCTAAATGAATCTGAATCTCAGCTACACTGTTTCTCTTTCTTTTTCATGAACACTCAGTGCTCAATCCTACCCTAGAGCATTAACTCTCAGTGTTAACTCTACATGGAAGGCTTCCCCCTGGTCTGGCCACAGATGACTCCTTCTCTTCATTTAGATTTCAACTAAATGTCATCTGCTTTGAGATGTCTGCTCTAAGCATCGTATCAAAATAGCAATGCTAGTTGCTTTTTATTCCCAGAGCATCCTAGTTATTCTCTGCATAACATTGGTCACAGACTGATAACTTCCTCCCTTCCTTTCCTTATGCCACCTCTTCTTCCTTCCTCACCTCCCCAACATTATATCGATACAAGAAGGCACTTTGTCTTGTTCATTGTTGTCTGAGGGTGATAGGAATAGATCTTGGCATGTGGAAAGCACGAAAACAAAATTTGTTGAATGAATATGCTTTTTGAATCATGGAAGCCCTGAAGACCAAATGGCCAAAGAAGCATTTATTGAGCATGTCGTATGTGTCAGACCTTGACAAAATGACTGTATTCTCAAAACAAGAAGATACCTCTATACTGTCTCCTTTGGTTGACAAACTGGTTTTGCAGGTGACTGGATGGATGGGTGGGTTGGTGCATGAAAGAAAATGAAGAGTAAGTTCAGTTCACTTGGACTTCGTTAGGCTCTGGGTGGAATGAGCAAGTAGCTAGTTTAGTGGTTGTTCTAGTGTGATGTTTTGTAATCTCGGTCAGTTCTAAAAAACATGAAATATCATCTGCTTGGTCCTCCATGACAGAACATATTAACCAGTGTTGTTTATTTCATGACACTCAAACTACGAGCTGTCAAAACCAATCTGCCCATTTAATCAATTTTGGCTTGTTTCCGAAAACTGAAATTTAGTCTTTTACTGTTGTTAGCAGTTATCCCTCTCCCAGTTAATCTGAATTTTCACAGGTCATGGCAGATCACAAACGGTGCAATTCCATTGCGCTAACATTAACAGGCTCTGAGTAACTGGGAGCTGGATCTATGGAGGCTCTTGGCTTGGGAAGTGCTCTAACTTGTGGGTGCTGACATAAGACAAAATCAAGTTACATTCACAGGGCAGAGCAAACAGGGTGTGAAAATGCCAGAAATATCTTCACTTGTTTAAGGTTTTCCTACTTGATAAATGCAGCAATAAAATGTATATATAGAAACTGCTTGAACTGCCTGCATTGGTTCGTTTCAATTGGGACACCACTTTCATTTTATCCCGTGTTAGCTCTATGGCTGTGCCTCAGTTTACAATCTGCACCGTGATGGAAAGTTCACCACAGGCTGCCACCATGGTACAAGTGTGTGGTGTGTGGGGTGGTGTGTATGTGTGTGTGTTTGTGTGTGTATGTGTGTATGTAGGTGAACTGAAGAGTCAGAGAGCCCATCAGTGGTGCCTGGATGCATCGGTACCTCGACTACATCTCAGCCATGTCTGGTGTCATGCCTGTCCTGTTAAGCTATCCCTACCGCAGAACTGGCTTCTGGAACGGCACTTTGCATTACATCAGCAGAGGGTCCTTATTTATCAGGAAGTCCTGGGGCAAAGATATCAGGACAGCCCCTTCCAGTTTCAGACCTTCTTTTAGGAGGCAGATCGGTTTCATTCTTCCTTTAACTGGGGGAGGGTGGAGGCTTTGGGTAGCCAAAGCAGAGAAAGCAACTTCTCCCTATGAGCACATAATCCGAAAAGCGTCCTTTCGACAACTTGAGGTAATGCATTGTCACAGCCATTGTCAAGACCACAGTGGAAGGAATGAGAGAAGGCAGTGTGGAAACCAGACCCTGACAAACCTGAAGGAGGCCGTCAAAGATGGCTCCTTCTGAGTGCACAGGTCCCACGCAGAGGCTGCCACCTCCCCCCCACCGCCCGCCATGTTAGAACCTGACTATGCCTGACCTCAGTCCCAACCTTCCTCACAGCAGGCAGAATTGGGTCCGTGTGGGTACAGCTCTTTTCCAACCAACAGGCAGTGAGTCGGCTGCGGCAGTCTTGGCCCTGGAAATGTCACACTAAAATTCATTACCATTATTTCCTCGGGGAAAAACTTGACCTTTTAGGGTGATTACTTTTAGAGTGCCCAGCATTACGGAGGTGGTAACAACACGCCTGCCATGCTCTGGTGAGTCAGCCCACACCTCTCGTGCTGGGCTCAGTTGCAGGCACCACCTAAAGAGAGACTGCAGCAGACTGGGGGGTTGCAAAGAGATGAAAGACGGCTAAAGACTGGGTATGAGGACTGGCAAACAACTTCAGAGCTAGTACATATTCTGTGCGGTTCCAGGGAGCAGAAACGGGCCCTGGGAGTAGGACTTTAAGGCTATAGAGACTCCATTGACGTATTTGTTTAGAACTGTTTCATATTTGAGTGGACTGCCTTGGGGATAGAAATGTCACTGTCACTTCAGGCAGGGGCCAAGGTGGGAATGGCAGTAGAGGTAAACTAAGATCTCAGGGATGATCCAGGCTTTGTGAGGACTAGAGTTTATACAATTTTGGGATGCCTCTTAAAAGCTACAGAAATACAAACATGCAATTAGATATAAAAGTAAATGTAAAAAATCACAACAGATTACTGGGACCTTGGAGATTCATGTTTCTTCCCCTTGAGATCTTTCCAGGCAATGTACCGGGGATGCTTATCCAGAAACCCTTTTTCTTGTAACCTGTCTTCCCATCTCCATGTAGAACATTCTGCAGCTCTCAGCAAAACTCCCAGCTCTCCAATGGGCCCCTGTAAGGAAGATCCCTGAAGCTTAACACTCATGACTTTAGGGTCCATGCTCCTTGGCTGAGCTCCATCCGGGTTTAGAGTTATGGGGGTGACCAGTGGCTGGGGGGACCACATCCTCCTGCAGGGCGGGGAATGAACAAGTGGCAGATGGTGTAGGAGTCTATGGAGAGAGGGCCAGTCTTGCTCAGCCCCTACCAGGAGCCTGGCATCGTGCATATCACATGCACCGGTTTTCTCTCCCCTTCCTCAGTTAGCTTCTCTTCATTATGGAGGCGGTAAGGCTCTGGGATGTTAAGAGAGAAACCTGATTATGTCCCATTCTGTGTTCTTTTTTCTCACCAGGAGCTGCTAAAGCCTTCCTACGGGGGGGGGGCGGTTCACCCTGGTGGAAGGAGAATGATCTCTTCTTAAGGACATGTTGGGCTCAGAGGACAACCTGAGCATCTATCCAGTGTGAAACATGAGGTACATGCCAGTGTCAGTGCCATCCATACATGTATGTGTTCCTAGCTCAAGGAAGATGCTTGTAAAACATCTTTTTTTGGGTTCTTTTTTTGCGTGACAAATAACACACTGTGTTCAGGCTGCAATGATGACACAATTACCACTGACATCCATGGGGAAATCAACTGTTATTCAAAACAACAGCCTAGGGTCTTTCATTTCTTTTCTCAGAGATGCTTCTTCTTCTTCTTTAATTTATTTATTTTGAGAGAGAGAGAAAGTGAAAGTGGGGGAGGACTAGAGAGAGAGAGGGAGAGGGAGTGGGAGAATCCCAAGCAAGCTCTGTTCAAAACCATGAACCGTGAGATCATGATCTGAGCCAAAGTCCAGTGCTCAACTGACTGAGCCCCCTGCAAGCCCTCTTAGAGCTATTTCTAATTCCTCCTTAAACCCAAGAGAAAATTTCACTGCCTGTCTTATTTTCTCTACTTATAACACAGCTGACCTCAATCCTCCTACACATTTATTATGAAGATGAATACGAAAGGGGTTTTTAGCCTTTTAGAGACCCATTTAGATACAGATCACGTACAAAAAGACATTCCTATTTGTTGTGTTGTTATTAGGAAAAACAATCACAAATAATAATAACATTAATTTAGTTACAAAATAATCCAATCTCCCTTAGACAGAAGTGAAAGAATGTACTCTTTTTCTTTTTATTACAAATATTACATAATTAATTTATGTTCATTATAGAAAACTTATTAGTACAGATAAATCATAAGGAGAAGCCCCACCCCACAATCTCACCTCCCACATATAATAAGCCATTGATTCTTAATTTTTTGGTGCAAATTCTTCCTTTGTTTCCTTCCCTCATGTCTATGTGCGTGTGTGTATGTGTAAAACTTTCTACTCTTTCATAACCTGCTTGTCTGCATGGTAATACATTGTTAACATTTTTTTCATGTTGATAACGTCTATTTAATCACATCTTTATTTTAAGTGGTTGAATTATATTTCATTGTAGTGGTGTGCCATCATATTTTGAAATAATTTTTACTGTTGGAACTTAAAAAATTGATCATCATGAACAATATTGCAGTGAACATCTTTTATTTGCTTATCTCGTTGTTTTTTGGGGAAGCGTTCCTGGAAGTTAAATTATGGGGCCAAAGTCTATGTGCATTTTATGGCTCCTGATACTCAGGCCAACACTCCTGCCAGAAGGCTGTCCGTGTGCTACTCCCACCAGAGTGCCAGAAAAAGCCAGTTTTCCCATGCCTTTGCCAATAATAGGCATTTTCATTCTCTTTTAACTTTGCCAATTTGAGATGTGAAAAAATGGTATTTTGTATTCATTTGCATTTCTTGCTTCGTAGAGAGCTTAAACATTTTTTATGTGTTTCTTAGCCACTTATATTTTATCTATTTCCTTTGTTCTTTTTTTTCCTAGAATATTTTTCTTTTATCTTATCTTTCCTGATAAAATAGACTCAGCAATACTTTCCCTAGATAATTTTAGGATGTGGAGGTTCAGATTCCCTAAAAATGTAATTTCCTCAATGCAATCTCTCCTCACTGAAGGAAGGCAGGCGATCATTTTAAGAAGAAAAACAAACTGGCACTGAAATTTCCACAAAACAGATTTGATTTTTTTAACTAGCATTCTATGCCTCAATTTTTTTCATATGGAATTGTTTTTCCTCTCTCTCTCTCTCTGCGCGTGCGCGCGTGTGTGTGTGTGTGTGCGCGCGTTGATGACCTTGTACTTTTGGCTTAGATTCAAAAATAAACAGGCTCTCTAACTTTTATGTTCATTTTGAGTCCCAGAATCTTCTATAATAGTGTGTCTACCTGTGTATGCGGATGGGTGAGGATTGGGTATAAGCGACTGTGTCTGGAAGGTGTCTGTTTACATTAATACCTGGAGGGCTTCTGTAGCCCAAGCATTTATGATAACAGCACAAGCTACTTATTGACAATGACAGAACCCGTGTTTTGGCACTAGAATAAGAACTGTATACATAATTCATTATACAGACAATTTAAGGAAAATTACACATAACACGTTATAAATGACACATAGGAGCTTCTGATATAAATTTCTAAGTCTCCACCAAGAATTGCAAAATCCTCTGTTCTGCCTGGTTCTTCTGTCTCCTCAGATCTTGTCGGTTTCTATCTTTCCTCTTGCCCCCAAGGTCCTTTTTCCTAGTCACTGTACACTATCATCTCCATAGTTGACCATATGGACTCTTCGTTCATTCATTCATTCTCGAAATGGAGCGGGTGAAGCCACTGGTTCCTCTGATGCTCTCTGCAGAACACCTGTCCTGGTTGTTGGCAGACGGTACTTCCTGGTCCGGAATCTTCCTGTCTCTCCGAGGACGCGGTCTGCCACGATGTGCTTCGACAGCACTGCTTCCCTTCCCACACATGCTGAGGCAGTGGAAACGGTTTTCTAAGGTTTAGCGAAGACTATCTTCCAGGCTGGGGCCTGGTTGAAAATTATTTCCCCATTCTCATTATTTCAAGATGCGAACACAGTATGTCATTTCAGTGAGATACCTATAAACAGTCTCTCTGACTACTTAAGCAAATAACTCTCAAAATTATAAGGGCGATTCATATCTCCAGGGGTACTGCAAATCTTGTTTACTTAAAACAAAACAAACCAAAAGGCTCTTTAAAGCCTCTAATGAGCTATATATAGCTAATAATTTGAAAATATTTATCAATCCTCTGCTTCCATCTGAGAGTTCCTGTTTCCTTTTGGTAATCCATTAGTTCATATATCTGCAGCTGAAGTAAGGAATACACCGACTTCGCCCAAACATGGACCCTGCACACTTAAAATTATTCCCCCAAGCCATTACTAATACAAGACAGGTTGTATCTAATTGACTTCTGCTGAAAATATTTGGGGATATCAGAGAGATTACATCACAGAACAGGAGGCTTATAATTGCATTGTCAGGAGTCACTATTCCTAATATCTTATCAGCCATTCTCTAACCCACAGAAACCTTTTGATATGTCACTCCTTATGGGACCTGTCTCCTCACCACATTGCTGACTTCTCTGTCTTCCCCCATAAGAACTTTCTCCTATCTCTTCTCTCAATCCCCAGACCCCTATTTCCTATTAAGTGTCCAAGATTCCCATTTCATTATTAAGCAGAGCAATTTATCTTTGCTTTGTCTTAACCCTCTTCTCTCAGACTATGCCAAAGCCTTGTGTTCCATATTCAATAGAGACATTCATAAGAGAGCCACTTTCCATGAGATTAAGCGCTCTGAATGCAGAAGTGATTACAGTCACTAAATAAATAAAATGCACCCTCTCCTCCCACTGAACATTAAGCATCACAGCCCGTGGAGACTGGCCCACCCCAGATTCCATCTCAGCTATCAAAGCTCACACATACGCCCCTCACATTCTTCCCCATTCTCCTTCTGCTCTCCTTTGGTTCCACTTAGCCAACTTCTCAGCCCTTCCTACTTTGCTGGGATTTTAATCAATAGACCCAGACATCTGACCTCTCTGCTCACTCTTGAAGAGCAGCTACCAGGGCAAGATGTTTAATGCCATTCTCCTCAATGCGTGTAATCAGCCAACATCCACTTCCTCTGTCTCCGTTTCCTCTTGCTCATGGGGCTTCTCGCACTGCTGGAGATAGTCCAAAGGGTACAATATCCAGGTCTTCTCTCGGTTTATTTTTCTCTTTCTTTGACCTGCTCCATTTAGTAAGCGATTGCTTTAGCATGCCACATGGTCAAAGTTGCCTTATGGAAGTGCTTCACCTCATTCTTGAGAAAATCCAGTGTGATGTTAGATGATCGAAGGAAGCCTTAGCCATTGCTGCCAAGTGCTCTTACCCTGTTCTCCTTCAGAAAAGTCATACATCATCTGGCCTGGCCCAGTGCTATTCAGCCTAATGCTGTAATTGCACTGTGATTACCTGCGCTGGCCCTCCCGCCTGCCTTAGATGTGATCGTTTCTCATGAGTATAATTCATTGCCGTCATAGAGGGCTTGGAGGTGATTCATTTCTACTGTCTCCTGTGGCTCCTAAATAAAACATTTTAAGCAAAGAATAGACAAAAGGGAAGGCAGAGAACAGTGATGAATTTTTATATCACTCCCAGCTGACATGTTCCCCTCCCAGACCAGGACTAGTGCATTAGGAGTAAAGAGATCACTCATATCATGGTATTTTTGTAATAAATTGCAATGCTCACTATAGTGTGATTGAGCCTTTTTCAAGAAGGATGCTATTGAAATGAAAAAGCTCTCCCTCATTTCACTTAAGATTATACTGACCTTTTGAAATCAAGTCTTACTGGTTTTCCTGACACCAAGCTTTCAGCCAGGAGGATGCTGCCTCGGTCTGAGATGCCTGGACCGTAGCACCACAGTGATGCATCTTGGCTTCCCTTACCCCTGAACCCCAGAGGGTGATGTACCTGCTAAAGATAGGCCTTGGGGTTGTCTAATAACCCTTTGTTGGTTATTGTCAGGTATGCTGTTTCCTTATTCTTCAGGAGGAGGAAATGCTCACCCTACAAAAGGATTCTAGGCATAAGGTTGGAGGAGGGGAGAGTATACTCTGGAAAGGGGAAGAGACATGACTTGGGATGAAAGGGTGTGAGGCCTCCCAGGCTGTGCTACTCAATGAGTGGCCTGCGGACCAGCAACATCAACATCACATGAGAGCTTGTTAAAACTGCAGAATCCTTTCCTGAACCATAATCTGCATTCTTGATTGGTCTAATCCAGTGTCTCTCAAATGGTGATCCTGGGGCCAGAAGCATCAGTATAACCTGGGGAAAAAAATAAGCTTTGTCTAAAATTATAGTTTTGGAAATGCAAATTTTGTTTCCACCCCAGACCTACTGTATCACAAACTTGAAGGGCCAGACCTTCCAGGAGATTCTAGGGCACACGTAAATATGAGAAACATTGTTTTTACACCATTGTCTTTGCTGAGAATTAGTTCAGAAACCCCAGCCTGAGCCAATTAATGGCTATGGAATTGCTATAGGAATGTGTATGGGACTCCAATACAGGTCAGAAAGACTCCGGTGGAAGGTTATCCAACTTTTTTGAGAAAAGTTTTGCCACATTTAGACAGAGCCTTCGGGATAAATGGTTTCTCTCCCTATGGATGATGCTGTGGACATACAGAGGGAAAATACTGCTACAGCCACCTTGCTGATAGCCTGGAAGGTAGCGGACACAGAGATGAGGACAGAGGAGAGGGGATAGCAGGCAAATGACCTGAGAGCCAGGCTTCCTCTAGTTTGTAACTATGTAAACCATTTCATTTCCTCATTTCAGCTCGCTTAAATTGGCTGTTATTTGCAGCTTAAAGCATCCAGCATAGCTATGATGCATGCAGTAAATAAGCTGCATTGGTCTCGTTTTGCCAATGGCCTCAATACCCTTCAAACCCAGGAGTGATATTCAAATTATTTCTTAACCAGTACAGTCCAGGCACTGCCATGTCAGAAGGAGGGACCACTGGAACATTTGTACGATTCGTTTAGTGGGACTTACCCAAATCATATCTTCTTTCCCATCACTTCTATAGCAATGATGTCACCTCTTCTATGGTATACCATCGGGGTAGAGCCCGAGTTTTTCCTTCTTTAGTGGGCCATCTGTGTTTCTCTGAAATCCTCTGGGCTGGCAGGCAGTCATGGGGACACTTCCTGGTGAGAATTTCCTTCTACCATAATTTCAGTACTCGTTTTTGCTTCCCATTGTCTCCATGAAAAAGAAGTAGCTAGTACTCATATCTTAATAAATCATCAAAAGTTCCTTCAACTCTCTTCCTCCCTTTCTTAAATATTCAACTTTAATAAAATTTTTATAAAAATTAAAAATTAACAAAAAATTTATTTTAAAAGATGTATTAAAATGAAATAAGTCAGGACTTTAAAAGTTTACAGTAGAACCAAGTGTATAAATCTACGGTATTAACTTCTTTCAGGACTATTTTAGCGTTGAATCGATTTTGTTCTAATTCTCTGAAAATTCATAATGCCCATATAGTGTACCTATATGGTATTTATTAATGAGGATATGTGATTCACTGGAAAATAATTTCATATATCACAAACCAAATAATATGGGTTTTTAATATATTCTATAAAGAGATACAGAGTGGTTACACTAATTTATTAAAATCAAAATCCAGAGCCTTTAACAGAACAATCATGGGGACTGTGGTGCATGAAATGAGACACACATGTTTTAATACAATTTTTGCATTCATAGCTATTGGTAATAACTAGAGCGTGATAACCTGAAATTGCAATCTGTTCCCTGATTTCTGTTTCTCCTGTCCATCAAAGGCAATCAGTTTAATTTGAGTATAAGATACGAGCAGTGAAGGCACCAATGATTAACAACTAGATCTGTCTTCTGGAAGCGAATGATACTGAGTATATCCTATCTTATTGTTTTCAAAAAGAAATGTCAGAGTGGAATTCTACTAACTGGGCTTTGGATGTGACCTTGATGACACAAATAGCTATGTAGACATATCGTGTGGTTGGGCAGAGCTGAGTGAATTATGGTGATAATATTTTCACCACCAAACACCTTGCCTTATCTCTAAGTAATCAGTCACATATTCCGGTCCTACTGACAGACTTATCATAGAGGTAGCTAAGAGGATCTCCTTTGAGTTTTGATAAAAAGTTTACAAAAATAATAACCTGGTTTTTAAAAGAATCTGTAGAAAATCAATCTCCAGTTTTCCACACAGATGAAGTACATCACATGAAGACCACCCGTTTCCTTGTGATTTGATAGCATGATGCTCATGCTATGTCACTAACAGATGATTTTGGAACTAGGTTTCCAAATAAGTTACAGCTGGTATCCAGTCTCTTAGAATGATTAATCAGAAACTATAACTTAATCCATCTCTTTGAATCTTGTTCTTTGTTCCTAAGCTTATGAAGTACATGACTGGTAGAGGTTGGAATTTATGATAGAATTTTCTAGAACCACTTCTCTCTAGAGCCCTCAGGCAATTAAGAATGTGACTCTGTTGTTTCTTGTGCTGCTTGAATGATAGAATCTGGAGCAGGAAGGTGACCCCTTTAATCTCGGGGTCTCAGGGGAATGTCTTTTTATTTCTTTAATCATTAATTCTCTCTTATCGCCTTGATCTTCTCCCTAGGTTTCTTATAGCACATGTATTGGCTCTCTTGGATCTATTCTCTATATATTTAATATCCATCCTTTCCCCCCAGGTTCCACAAGAGTGAGCCAGACTTTAGCTGGATTGATAGGTTCTAGTATTCAGAACATTTCTTGTCTCCATTAGAAATGTTTTAAGCAGTTGTATGTATGGTCTGAATGCAGATTTGCCAAGTCTCGGGTTAGCCTTTTTACACTGATGCAGGTTCCCTCAAAATGTGATGAATTTGTAATCTTTTTTTATTTCATGTGTGGGTTCATGTTCTCTACTCAGTGCACTCTAAGACAGATGTAGATATTCAAAAAAATTTAGGGAAAATGCCTGTGAAAGATAAAGGAGAAAGAACAGGAGAAGGTGGAAAATGGCTCCAACCAAGAGGTCTGACACCTGTGCAGGAGGGGAAGGAAGGAGAAATGGGTTCTCAGACTAAAGCAAAGTTCTAAGAAAGTTTAGGTGAGGCAGATGGTGAGTTCTTTAGCCAAAGCCACCTGTTAAGAGAATCTCTTGTCTGGCACGAATGGCCCTGCATCAGTGCTGGAGTAGCCCATGGGAAGAGCTGTCTCCGTGTGAATGCTGGGATAGGTCTGGAGAAGCAGCACCTGGGACTGTCAGTCAGTGATGCTCATGCAACAGGAAATCATGGCCACTGTGAAATGGCACTCAGCCTTGATCCGTATGTTTCCTTTAACTTACAAGTCTTATCATGCTGGATGATTTCTCTTCCTTTGCTCAACTTTATCAGGTGAGGCATCACTTTTCCGGTCTGGGAAATGAGGGGATTTCACTCAGAAATAGGAGAGAGTCTTTATCAAAGAATACAAGTCCAGACAAAGAGAGAAGGGAAACTTTAGACAGACCTTTAAATAGACTCTGTAGATGTTGTCTATTTAAATAGCATTGTCTCTTGGGGTTAAAAAGAGAATGAGATGCAGAGGCACAGCTTAGCAAGATCCCTGTTACATCGAAGAATTTATCTTCAAGTCAAAGCTACCTTGGGCAATGTTCCTTTTTTACTTGGCATGCCCACAGGGCATGTCATGGCCACAGGGGCTGTCATGTTTTATTAAGCATGCTCTCTACCCCCAAAAATAAGCTGGGAGTGAGTGCTGTAGTTAGCTACTTCCCGTACAAGCTTCCGTACCCTTCCCCAGAGACACTATTATCTTTTGATTCTCATCAACTGTTCAGTAGGCTGCCTTCACCTCTAGGCCCTGCCACTGTGAAGATGGTCATATTTGAGAGTGTCCGGTGGGAAGTACTATCCACTTCCTCTCCACACACACTATCCTTTATGAAAGGTACATCTCAGGTTTACCAATTCTTTGGTCAAGCCAATCTTTTTTTCCATTAAGTCCTACATGACATCCCCTGTATTTAGAAGGAGCAATTCTCAGTTTCTGTTCTGATACAAAATTTTCTTTCCTTTCTTTTTTTCCTTTTTTTCCTTTTCTTTCTTTCTTTCTTTCTTTCTTTCTTCTTTCTTTCTTTCTTTTTCTTTTTTTTTTTTCCAGTAAGTATTGACACAGACTAAAAGGGTTTTGGATTTGGCTGAAGTAATCTACTCTCTCACACCAACTTGTCATGACTTGTATAGGAGGTTGAACAGGAGAATAGCTAAAAAATAAAGTTTGAATTCTGTGTATATGTTGTGTCTAGGGCGATTGGTGGGGGCAGGGAGAAATGGTAACAGAAGTCAGATGGCATGGAGTGACCCCTGTGCTCCTGAAAGAGAATCCGCTTTGCCTGAGGGAAGGTGGCAAGTTGAGCCAATTACAGCAAGAGGTTCCCCGATGAAGGCTGAGGGTAGGGGAGCAGGTACACTGAGCCAAAGGCACTAAAGTGGTACCTGCTCAGTCACTCTGGTAGGAGGCAACATGGGAGAAGGAAAGGCCCTGGATACGAGATGGAAGATCTAGCTCGGTAAACTCCACAACACGTTTGAGTAGGTCAAACAATACCACAGTAACAATGAATAAACTACATTCTCCCCCTCTGTTCTCAAGAGATTGTTGAACCTCCATGACCCCGTGAGAACTGAGGCAACTGGGGAAGATCAGCAGAGATCATTAATAGAGACAGAAGCCCACCTTGGACATTAGAAGCTATTGGCCATGTAAACAGTAGAGGTGAGTGCCAATATATCTCTGGATGCACATAAGACACCTCTGAGGGATTCCCAGAAATGCATTAAGGGTGGGAATAGCTTTAAGAGATTGAATTAAAACAGGTATGAAGCAGAGACTTTGAGTTATCTGGATTCACGTATAAATATGAATGTGACCTTACTGAATTTGTCATTATAATTATTTGAAACATACAAAGGAATATTTGCAATATTAATATGAGTTTGAATCGTGATTTAAATTTTGATGACCCACTACCCATATCAAAAACTAACACTATGGGGCACCTGGGTGGCTCAGTCAGTTGAGCATCTGACTCTTGGTTTCGGCTCAGGTCATGATCTCTCAGTTCGCAAGATGGAGTTCTGGGTCAGGCTCTGCGCTGACAACACAGAGCCTGTTTGGGATTCTCTCTCTCCTTCTCTTTCTGGCCCTTCCCTGCTTCATGCATGCACGTGCACTCTCTCTTACTCATAAAATAAATAAACTAAATAATAGATTATTCCTTGGAAGTATATTACATATTAAAAAAACCTAACATTATGGATTACTGCAGCCAAGTCATAATTAGATTGGTAATGACTTGTATAATCTAAATACATGTTTTTGATTCAATGATAAAATGAAAAAGAATGGTCTCCACTCTCTACTTTTGGTTATTAACAGTAACACATTTTTAGATAAGTAAACTTATTTTTTGATTAAAAAAACTCTAACATTAATAATACCATGGAATATATTACTTCCCCTATCCAATCCCTGTCTCCTCTCCTTAGGTAACAATTACCTTGGATTTTGTATTGACATTATCATCCCTTTGCTTTTTGAATGTTGTTCCTATATATTGGTTGCATTCCTGAGCAATGTAATTTTTAGTTGTTCTTATATTTGAACTTTATAAAAATAGTATCAAATAGTCTTTAGTGTTCTGTGACTTACTTTTTTAACTCAACATTATGTTTCAAAGATTCGCCCATAGCTGTTTATCTATCCATCATATTTGGATTGTTTGAATAATTGATGTTATTCTATCCATCATATTTGGATTGCTCTGGGTATGTTTTTAAAAACAATTTTTATATGATCGCTCTTTTACATGTGTCTTTTTGCACATGTGTAAGTATTTATTTGGAGTGGAAATTCTAGGATTTAGGCTATATACATGTGCAAATTTATAAGAAAATGTCAAACTATCTAATTAATAATACCAATTTTTTCTCTCTGAGAATGATTAGTTTTTTATGCTCCAAATCCTACCAGGTATGGCATTGTCAGAATTTAATTTTTACCAATATTATAGGTATAAAATGGTTTCTTATTGTGACCAGATGTGCATTTCCATGAATATTAATAAACTCGTGTATATTTTTATATTTGTGTTGCTTTTCCTAGTGAGTCATCTATCAGCAAATACAAATCTACAGGAAGATTTTGTTTTCTTCAAGAGACAACACAGACTGGTCTCCTATGAATGGTGTTTTTTGTCCTACTAAAAGAAATTCCCCCTACTCTGATAAGGAGTATCTACCTCCTTCTTAAGGATGCTCCTATTATGTAGGTTTCCCCTTAATTCATATGGGCTACCTGCTCCATCTGTGGAGAGTGATGTCAGACTCAGACAGATTTTCTTCTGGTAGCAAACCTCTCCCTTTAGTGGTTTCTGAAGTTCATCTCACCACACCATGTTGCTAAACCTATGGTGTGGAAAATGTGAAGCTGGTAGAACTCGGCCTCAGCACCCCTCGCCTCCCTTTCCTGGGCACCTTTGTCTCTTAACCACATCCTTTCTCCACAGTGCTCCCGAACTACCCATTCTCCCCACACACGTTCTTGTGGCTCCTCTGGTCAAAAGAATAGATGATTAAAATTTAGAAGAAAGTCAGCCCATTAGGGCTTTTTCACTTCCCAAAGAGAAGCACAAGAATAGATGTTTCAAGGGGCAATCTCTAAATGATAAAATGATAACATTTCAGGCACCGCATCCCCAAGGAACTCTCCTCAATCACACTACTCAGTTTGTTGCTCCATATGTCAATTGGGAAGACCAGATGTGCTGACAGAAGGGCTAGATCCTAGAGTCTGAGCTACACTGAGATCTTGCCAGCCGCTGTAGGAAATCTCCTCCTTCTTGCCTCTTACCTCCAGCCCACCCATCTAAGGAACCTCAGATTCAATTCCAACTGACATGTAAAGTGCACCCATTGCATATTATGTGCTTTCACTCATCTTTTCTCATCTTTTCCCACATTTTTTTTATGTTCTGGAGAGAAGGTGGCTGAACATCTCGAGGTTAGTTGACTTGGAGAAAGCCACATAACTAGTAAGGACTGCAGCGAGGGCTCATCCTAAACTCAGCACTGGAACTTTCTCCGTATCTTATAGTTATAGAAATGTACATTTGTCCCTTAGTCTGGAAGGGCTTGCTAATAAAACCATCTAGGTCTTGAGCTATGTTTTCTTTTGACCAATTTTTCAAAAAGAAAATCTCTTAAAGTTTCCCACTTGCAGTGGTTATGACATCTTACTTCTAAGCTCATCATTCCAAGCAGGGAAGACCCCAGAATGTTCCTGCTACCATTCTGGTCTTTAAAAGGGGTCGCAGGTTCTCAATGCCTTTGCTTCTTCTCTTTTCATATGACCCTTTGAGTCATAGGAAGCTCTTTTCATACCACATATTCTAGTTGAGTGATTCCCAACCATGGTTCCATAGACTGATTGCATAAGAATCCCTGTAGAATTGTTCTTAAAAATACAGATTACCAGGTCCCCTCCTAAAGGCCCTGACGCAGTAGGCCTGGGTGGTTTTAATGTACAGCCAGTCTGGGAGCTCTTGGACTGGTTGAAGTGTCCCGTCACTATGTTGGAGACTGGAAGTTTGGCTCTCGCATTACTACCACTCCCTGGGGCTCAGTGTGCCTACTTGTGAGCTGGGAATGAATACTTCTTGTCCTTATACACCCACTGAGGTAATTTATGGAGCAGATTATGTCATGGGTATTAACACACATGGTGGAAATGCTTTACAAGTAAGAGCTTATTTCTGTTCTTCTGCTCAACAGGCATTGCCAAGAAAGCAGCTCAAGCATGTATCAATTCAGTATTTAATATCTATCAAGTTTTTATGCAGGCAGGTAAAGATGATGTGACTCCTTCCTCCTAAGGAGCAGAGACTAATCTCCTTAAGATCTCCTAGCTGATCTGCTTGTCAGTCCCTAGTCTGTTGGCCCACTTCCAACTCTCAAACCTTATGGCTCACTCTTTCGGCTTTAATCCCACTTTAACCACAGAGGAAGAGATTCCTTTCCCTTCAGGGAGATGTCTTCTGTGTTCCTTTGTCTGTAGGTCTTGCTCAATCGGCCTCCGGGATCCTCACTCCCTTTTCAGTGCTTAGACTACTCTGCTTCTTCTCAACTTCGAAGGTGCATTACAAGGGTCTGTAGAATTTGTCATAAAAACAGATTCTCAGGTGCTGCCCCCCATGATTTTGACCACTAGGGCTGAGGTCATGCCCAGAAAGTTGCATTTAACAAGCACTCCAGGGAATTCTGTGCAGATGATCTAAGGAGCACACTCTCGGAAATACTATGCTGCATCTTCTGTGTTCCCATGAAGTCAACATGCATTCATTTTGACTCACCAAGGTGGGATTTGTGGCATTTCGACAGGATTGGCCTGAGGATGGCCTTTTTTGCCGGGAATAAAGTTTAGCTAAGCACTGTAGAGCCTTGTTATTCAACTTGTGGTCTACAGACCAACAGCCTCTTCCTACCTGAAAGCTTGTCACCCACGCAGAATCCCAGGCCCCATCCCAGACCTTCTGAATCAGAATCTGCATTTTAGCCAGACCCAGGGTGATGCATGTGCTCATAAACGTGACAGAAACACAGCTGTACTGCCAGAACATGGGTTTGGAATGAAACTAACTTGGGTTTTATTCTGTGTACCATCATTTATCCATTCTATGTACTCGCTTAGTGGCTTCACTACTTTGTCTTTTTTCCTAATGAGTGAAATGGAAATAATAGAAACCACAAACATTGATTTAATCCCCATTATAATCTGGAAGGTATATTGTCTCAGAGAAATCCTGACAGAAAATAATGCTTCATACATGTTTGTTTCTTAACACTTTCTACCTTTAAGTAGTAGTGTCTAGAATTTATATTGGATATATGGGAATTAATTAAGAAAAGAAATTGTTTAAACGCTACAGGTGGACAATTCAGATATGCGGAAGTATACAGAGAAGTCCTTGAGTGATCTGAAGAACTGTCTGAGAAGAGCAAGCCACAGATATTTTTGTGGGGTGAAAAGAAAGAAAAATGAGAATATGCAAGAAAAAAACATGGGGGATGGGCATCGAGGAGGATTGAGTTTTCCTGCCCCACCAGGATTAGGCAGTGTGGAATTGGAGGCTGAGAGGGGAGCCCAGGCAGCCAACAAAGACAGCTTGCCCATGACTTTCTGGAAGGTGGCTGAGAGGTGGCAGTTTTGCTGCAGGTGAATCATGAGAGCATTTTTCACCCAAAGCCAAGTCTCAGCATGGGCAGAGTCAGGGTAAGACCTGACAAAGTGGCGAGCTTCACATTTTTATGATAACAGAGTTTATCTTATAATTTAGATATTTCCAAGAGTGCCCAGAAAAAGGGAATTTGTATCCAGCGACAGGTCAATGAAGCTAATTACTCAATTCATGAAAAATTGCACTGATAAAGCTGCTTCAGTTGTGTTATCTCTATGACTTGTTACTGAGGCATAGTGGAGGGAGAGCTTCCATTTCTGTAACTCACACTCCCCATTGATTTCATTTCTCACTCTGCTGCTCAGAGAGAGTGGCCCTCAGTGAGGTGGACCAGGTGCTCCCCTCCAGCTTCTCATCAGAGGATTCCACCTGCCTGTGGTCTCCTGCTGCTCCTACTATTCTGATCTAGGCCAGGCATTCTGTGTTCTTGGCTGAAAAAGACACCTCATTCTTTTAATTAGATCCCTCTAGAAAACATCTAAGGAGATGCATCTTCAGTTGCTGTCAAACACTGATTGTAGAGAATGATACAATCCCTCTGTTCAAAAATGAATCCAACCGAACAGTGGCCATTTCTATTAGGTGGCTCTGGAATGTAAGATGACATTATGTCATATAACAGACATATATTAATTTCAGGGAGGAGGGTTAATTCTGATATTTCACGTTGTACCTTTTAATAGGATCTGTTTTTCACTCTTTGGAGAGCAGTACATGAAACATCCAAAGGGTGTTGATATCACTGTGGCTTCCATCATACTCATGATCATAGTCATCTTTATCATTGTGAGAGAGACTATTTATTGAGCATCAGGCACTTGGCCAGGAACTTTTGCATATAAAATTTAAAGTTGAACATTAAGCATTATCTCCTGATAAACCCTTCAGGGTAAATACTTGCAAAATTGTGCTATGGCTGTAAGTAAATAATTTAACCTGCCATTAGAAAAATGAATATAGATCTACTGAATCTTGGAGGATGTCTGCCAAACCTAATGATTTTGAATCCTAAGCCATTCTTTTTGACCATAATCAGGTAATAATGCAAGTTATATATGGGTGCCATTTGTATGTCATCATAATAAAAATATCGGAGACAGAAAAGAATGTATATGTTCTTCAGAATATAAAAGAATATGTACCTATTCTCAACTGCAACTAAAAATAGGATCCTTGGCTGAAACAACTTCTTACTAGACATGTCTCTGGAGGCAAGGGAAACAAAAACAAAAATGGACGATTGGGACTTCAGCAAGATAAAAAGCTTTTGCACAGTGAAGGAAACAGCCAATACAACTAAAAGGCAACCAACAGAATGGGAGAAGATATTTCCAAATGACATATTGGACAAAATCTATAAAATCTATAAAGAACTTATCAAACTCAAACTCAACACCCAAAAAACAAATAATCTAGTGAAGAAATGGACAGAAGACATGGATAGACATTTTTCCAAAGAAGACATCCAGATGGCTGACACATAAAAAGATGCTCAACATCACTTATCATCAGAGAAATACAAATCAAAACCCCAATGAGGAATCATCTCACACCTGTCAGAATGGCTAAAAGTAACAACTCAGGAAACAATGGATGTTGGCCAGGATGCAGAGAAAGGGGAACAGGAGACACTTCTGCACTGTTGGTGGGAATGCAAACTGGTACAACCACTCTAGAAAATAGTATGTAGTTTCCTCAAAAAACTTAGAAAAAGAACTAACCTATGACCCAGAACTTGCACTGGTAGGTATTTATCCAAAGGATACAAAAATGCTGGTTTGAAGGGGCCCATGCACCCCAATGTTTATAACAGTGCTGCCAACAAAGTCAAATAATGGAAAGAGCCCAAATGTCCATCAACTGATGACTGGATAAAGAAGATGTGGTGTATATATACAATGCAAAATGGAATATTACTCAGGCAATGAAAAAGAATGAAATCTTGTCATTTGCAACAATGTGGATAGAACTAGAGGGTATTATGCTAAGCAAAATAAGTCAGTCAGAGAAAGACAAATATCATATGACTTCATGTCTGTGGAATTTAAGAAACACAACAGATGAACAGAGGGGAAGGGAAGGAAAAATAAGATAAAAACAGTGAGGGAGGCAAATCCTAAGAGACTTTTAAATGCAGATAACAAACAGAGGGTTGCTGGAGGGAGGTGAGTGGGAGATGGGCTCAATGGGTGACGGGCATTAAGGAGGGCACTTGTTGAGATGAACACTGGGTGTTCTATATAAGTGATGAATCACTGGGTTCTACTCCTGAAACCAATACTACGCTGTATGTTAACTAACTTGAATTTAAATAAATAAATAAATAAATAAATAAATAAATAAACAAACAAACAAGCAATCCAATAATTAAGATATAAGTTAAAAAGAACCAGGGCCAGAAGCAACTCTGTTTCTCACTGCCAAGAATTATTGTTAATCTGTCACAGCTGTTTCCACTAACCCTGACCATCACCTTGTTGTTAAGGAACAAGCTCAGTGAAGACATCAATAACCTGGGTCAGAGTAGCTTCACCCGTGATATACCAAGTCAGAGGCTGGGAAAAAATCAATAGAGACCAGCAGCAGGTTACGGAATCATTTTCAGACAGATTGCTTCTCAAGGTGATAAGGAGGTATTACAGTGGTCAAGCATATCCAAATCATACTTAAAGACTTTTTGCTCCTTAAATTAAATATTAGCTTAAGACACACCAGATTGCCCTTTTGCTCATGAAGCAACCCGGCATGAGAGCTTGGAGGGAGAAGGAGGCATCCAATAAACTACTTAGCTTATGGTTTCGAGGGCAGAGTGGAAATGTTCTTTAAAAGGGGGAAAAATTACACTAGGCCTACAGAAGTAGATCTAACAAGTTAGTGAAGAGAAAGGCTCAACAGAATGTCAACGTTCTGGGGACAGAAAATCTTCATTACGCATGTGTTAAAATTTAAACTTTTTTTAAAAGTTTATTTATTTTGAGAGACAGAGAGAGAGAGAGAGTGACGCATGAGCAGGGGAGGGGCAGTGAAAGAGAGGGAGAGGGAGAAAGAACCCAAGCAGGCTCTGAGCTGGCACCGAGCCGGCTGTGGGTTTTGAATCCACGAACTTTGAGATCATGACCTAACCGCAATCAAGAGTCAGATGCTTAAACAACTGAGCCACCCAAGTGCCCCTAAAATTTAAACTTCTTGATCACTAGTGTTATCTATAAACCAAAAAAGATAAGGGACTTGGATCTACAAAGTTCCTAAGTTTTGCCTGGATTATGAAGTTGAGGAAACGGATCTCCTAGATATCAGATGAGATCTGGTTTCTAAGATTTTGTTTACCAGATTCATGGATAATTCCCCTAGTCTGCCTTTATTCTCAATTCTAAGTAAGCCCAGGTCTTTCCAGAAGTATATCTCATATGTGAGTGTTTGGGAAGGGATGGTGGTTTTCTAATAAAGTTGAAATTTACTATTGTTCTGGGTTGACTTTACTGAATTCCTTTCTAAATTCTGTTTCATCTGCCACATTACCAAGCTGGCCTGTTTTTATCCAACTTACGGACAATACTTTTCAAACCAGTAATTGAAGGAGTGATAGTAAAATATTCTAATAGACATAGAATGTTCCCCAATCCAGTCAAATTTTTAATCCTCAATACGAACCCTGGTCCACTCATGCGCACAGATCAACATGAGGGCCGCTATGCCAAGATTGCACTGTGGGAAAGATGAGCACCTTTGGTCACTTCAAGATGCCATTCCTTGAAACAACTGGTGTGGCATTCAGCCAAAGTGACTCCATCTACCAAAGTGTTAACCATTCGGCAAAACCAAATCATGGACGACCATCACTTCATTCTGCAAGGACTCCACGTAGAAGCTTGTAAATGTTCATCTAAGTATCTTCAGAACTGTGAGATGCATGGCATATGGATCTGATATCAAGGATCGCTTTTTCTGATGGCAAAGTTGCAACAGAATATTGAAACAAAGCGCCTTTACCTTCTTGGAGAACTGAACTAGCACCAGAAGGAAAACACTTTGCAAAACATTCCCCTTTGGCATGAGCTGGAGGGCTTAATTGACATTTCCTTTATGCTTACATTTTTTTAAACTTGCATTTCCTTTAATCTTTAATATGAGGGTTGGCCGGTCTACCCTAACTCCAAAAATGTTTCTCTCTATAGCCTAGGATTAAAAAAAAGTTGCCTGTGTCATAATATTTAAGGAAACAAGTTTTTTGGAGCTTAAGTGTTATAATAACATGTAATGTTAAATTCCATTTTGAAAAAGCACATAACAACTTTTCTTTGAGATTTCATCCAGATACGTTTCAAGAGAGGCATCATAATCACTGGAAAATATGTGCTCTAGGAAGTCAACTGGACGTAAAAGAAGATAATCACTGTGCATGTTGAGACACTGAACTTGAACTAAAATTATAGCTGCTTAATGGATAATCTGATTTGCATCTCTAATCCAATCCATTCAAACCTAGATAGTTTGTCCTTCTGTTACTAAGTCAGAACTCACTTATACCCACAGTTACAGGGTGTTTCTTTTTCTTTTTTTAAAAAAAGTAATTTTTTTGAGTTTACTTATTTATTTATTTAGTGAGAGGGAGAGAGAGGCAGAGAGAGAGGGAGAGAGAGAGAATCCCTAGCAAGCTCCACACTGCCAGCGCAGGGCCGGATGCAGGGCTCAAACTCACGGACCATGAGATCATGATTTGAGCCAAAATCAAGAGGTGGATGCTTAACTGACTGAGCCCCCCAGCTGCCCCTACAGGGTGTTTCTTGAAGTGCTGCTTCTGACTGCGCTTTTAGCCTCTGGGATCATTTTGTTTCTCTTCTATTTTCCTGGATTACTATTTCCTGAATACTTCTTTCCCTCCCTGCCCTGTAAGCTT
Organism: Lynx rufus; assembly: GCF_022079265.1. Taxonomy (NCBI): domain Eukaryota; kingdom Metazoa; phylum Chordata; class Mammalia; order Carnivora; family Felidae; genus Lynx; species Lynx rufus. Next base: position 125,712,058 of record NW_025814856.1, read on the forward strand.
GCTCTGCCATGGGGCAATGTGTGCCTGACCGCTTCATTTTGCTTCTCTCTGAGAGTCAGCCTCTCTCATCTCTATACACTACAGCCTGTGGTCAGATGCATCAGAACTCCCCATAGATGCCAGAGCCCCCAGTTTGGGGGTCCAGGATCTGACTTTGTGTAAGTCTAGTCCTATGTGCAGTGTTGGGGTTGGTCTGGCAGAGGGAAATCGTTCCACTCAGCTAAAAGATGCAAAAGGAACCTTGAAGAAATCTATTGGGGGAGACCTGCCATTGCCATTGTCGGAGGACTGAGCATCACACTGGAACCCTGACTGTAGGGTGGAGGGCATATTCAGGCAGAGAAAACCACATTTGAGAACATGCCCACTTGGGAAACAGAATTGCATGTTAACATGGTTGGTGTGGGAGATTTAAATTAAAAAAAAATGTTTTTTTAATGTTTATTCATCTTTGGGAGTGGGGAGGGGCAGGAGCAGAGAGAGAGGGTGACACAGAATCTGAAGCAGGTTCCAGGCTCCTAGCTGTCAGCAGAGAGTCCAACGTGGGGCTTGAACTCACGAACCACAAGATGATGACCTGAGCCAAACTCAGATGCTTTAACAGACTGAGCCACCCAGGTGCCCCAGTGTGGAGGGTTTACACGATGGAAGTGGGTTGGAGTCGAGGAGAAGACTAAGAAAGTAGTAGCAGATGGTGAGTGATCTCCTAAGCTATGCAAAGGGGTTTGACTTGACCTTGTACGTGTTGCGAATACCATGTATAAGGGTGGCAAGATCAGAATCAAATATATTTCCTGGTAAAATTTGAGGAGGGTATAATGAACCTTCCAGAGATCTCAGTGATTAAAATGACTTTACAGGAATATAAATGTCACAATTCAAAGCAGCTATGAAGTTAGTACCTCCCAGGCCCTCTCCTGCCAATAATGGCAAAAATATCTACATTTAATTTTCAAAATACAACTGCTCTACAAATCATTGTTTGAGTTTGGCCAGTATGTGCCCTGATGGTCACACTAGACTCTCTTCTGTCCACTTGACTCCTATTTCTATCCCGGCTCTCCTTTTCGTGCTACCTCTCACTGCAGCTTCTCTAAATAGCTTTAAAGCTGTGACCTTTAAAATAAGCACTTAAAAGTCCTGCTGTGATTTACATTCTGAGCATGAGCCAGCTGTTTTTACCTAGACATGCTGTGGGTATGAAAAATTGCTGGAACAATTTAGGATAGAACTCTCTATTTCCAATCGGTAGCAAATGACGATCGGTGAATTATACTTTTTATCTTCAGTGTGTTTCCATTTCTTACAATTCTTACTGTGTCAGAAAAAAAATCAGAATTCACTCCTGCTGCATGTTGATGCACTTCCTGAAAGGTTATTAGCCAAGCCAGTCATACTCTCAGAAAGATGATATGGTCCAACGTATTCTCAAAACTTACAGTTTGAATTTATTTTTCCTTTGCTCCCTTCCAAGCTATTATTTTACTGGCAGTCAAAACAACAACAACAACAACAACAAAAACACTGGACCCATTGAGCTATCAACTATTATGTTGGAACCAGCATCATTTCGCTTTCATAAAGGCCAGCTAGAAATGTTCAGCAGAATTATCAACGTAGCAGTGTTTTGCCCTTTATAAATGACTGGAAACAATTGGAAGTCCTAACCAAGGAATTTTTGGACTCGACGAGGTAAGGAATTATGATTTCATCTTATTTTGAAACTGATTATCCTAAACTAACTTCCAGGTCATATCAGAGATTTCAAAGAAAATGGAATATGTTTCACATAAGATTAGGCAATTGGCTTTAGTCAAATAATCCTGTATAATTGCTGGTTACATCTCCTGAAACACATGGTCCTTGTTACTGAAAGAAAGTATTAGCCTTTAGTAGAGCCTCTGATTATTGTTACTCTTATTACTCTTAGTGTAGTGAGGGCTCTAAGGGGTGTGTGTGTGTGTGTGTGTGTGTGTGTAAATAAGAAGGGTGTCCTACATAGAACCCCGACATGACACAAGAGGTGAAGTCAGGCTTCCTATGATTTTATTCATAAATGGAGTCCTTGAGTCTTAGGGCAGAGAAGATGGCTGTGTACATCCAATCTGACAGTAGGGCTTATAGGTGAGAACTGTGACAAGAGACATAGTCTCCCATATCATGTCCCCTTAGCTGAGCAGAAAAATTGCCCTTAGCTCGGTGAGAACTTGGTTTTGAGCTCTGTCCAGGGGCAATGGTAGGAGAAAAAACAGATGTTGGGTATGACGGGTGATGGTTACAACACACATTATTCTTTCTCTCATGTTAAATTTTGTTCCACGGTTTTTGGAAGAATCTGGAAAGGTGACTCTGATTAAGGAGTTGACACACAATAGGGATGGGCTAAGATGGAATGGCCTTTGCTTGGAGTTCTATAGTAAAGAGGAACAGCAGAGGTTGGCAGGGACTTCTTTGATTTCAACTGGAGCAGTGTAGACACAAACAGGAAAGACAAAAAGGACTGTGAGGAACCAACCCCATTCTTAATTTTATCTCTAATTCCCTACTTTGAAATTGATTTAGCATCCCTGCCTGCAGGTTCACTATCCTTTCTCATTCAATATGTCCTATTACATGAACTCCTCACTTCCTCTCTTAATCCTTATTCATCAGTGAAACACCCTTTCATTCTCCTGATCCCAAAACTTGGAATCATCTTTCTTTCCTCCCCTAAAACTCTTTATACCCATGAAACAATATATCTTTAAATTATTCTGACAATAATTCTTTTTTTTATTTCAATTTTTATTTCAATTCTAGTGAGTAATATATAGTGTAATACTGGAGTAGAATTCAGTGATTCATAGCTTACATACAACACCCAGTGCTCATTACAAGCAACCCTCAGTGTGTTCTTTATCGTTGAGTCTCTTATGGTTTCCCTCTATTTTTTTCTTCCTTCTCCTATGTTCATCTGTTGTTTCTTAAGTGCCTCATATGAGTGAAATCATATGGTATTTGTCTTTCTCTGACTTACTTATTTCACCTCTATCTCCATCCACGTTGTTGCATCTTTATCCTTTCATCAGTCAATGGACATTTGGGCTCTTTCCATAATTTTGTGATTATTGATAGTGCTGCTATTAACATCGAGGTGCATGTGCCCCTTTGAATCAGTATTTTTATACCCTTTGGGTAAATACCTAGTAGTAAAATTGCTGGGTCATTGGGTGGTTCTATTTCCAAGTTTTTGAGGAACCTCCACACTATTTTCTAGAGCGGCTGCACCAGTTTGCATTCCCACAAACAGTGTAAGAGGTTCCCCTTTATGTGCATCCTCACCGATACCTGTTGTTTCTTGTGTTGTTAGTTTTAGCCATTCTGACAAGTGTGAGGTGGTACCTCATTATGGCTTTGATTTGTATTTCTCTGATGATAAGTGTTGTTGAGCATCATTTTATGTGTCTGTTAGCCATCTGGATGTCTTCTTTGCAAAAATGTCTATTCATGTCTTCTGCCCATTTCTTCACTGGATTATTTTGGGGGCATCAAGTTTGATTAGTTCTTTACAGATTTGGACACGAATCCTTTATTAGATGTCATTTGCAAATATCTTCTCCCATTCTATAGGTTGCCTTTTAGTTTTGTTGTTTGTTTCCTTTGCTGTGCAGAAGTTTTTATTTTGATGAGGTCCCAAGAGTTCATTTTTGCTTTTGTTTCCCTTGCCTCTGGAGACGTGTCTAGTAAGAAGTTGCCATGACCAGAGTCAAAGAGGTTGCTGCCTGTGTTCCCCTGTAGGATTTTGATGGTTTCCTGTCTGCCAATTATCCTTAAAATGGGTCAATGTCTTGTTCTTTGTTGCCACTGAACAGCCATAATTGGTGCATATGTCACTAATGCTTCCACATATCCCTCTGCAGTTCAGAAATTTAGTGTGCTTCCCTGTCACCTGAGCAGTCAAGTCCAGTCTCATGTCCCCATCAGGGCTGGTTGACCCTACTTCCAAAACGGTGAAATTCTCACCTTTCTCAGTAAATACCCTCAACTCTGGCCAAAGTCTATGCAGATCACATGCAGTACCTCGTCAACACCATTGCTTAGCTAATTCCTATAACAGGCAAGTCTTCTTCCTCTTCCTAGTATCAGCCTTGTTATTTTCTACCATCATATAAAGTCTATTTTAATTCTCTCCATATTGCTAAAGTGATCCTTAGTAACTTTTGCTGCCCAAAGTAACTTTTGCAACCTTGAATAGCTCTGAGCTACACATTGGCTCGTAGTGGGCATTTAATAAGCATTTGAATTAAATTACATTTTGCCATATTAATCTCAATCTCCTTCATGTGTGAAAGTATTGTCCTTTAAACTGTAGTAAAAGGTCTTTGAATTTAATAAATACTTGCCAAATTGAATTGACTGGCTCATAGGTTGGAAATAATTTTAATTTTTAAATATGTGCTTAGGCATAGTCTATCAAAAGCGGCCATTTAAACACAAAGGAAATTTAAGCAACATTTCTCTTCCACAGGAGTTTGGGTGAGAGGTGGAGAATTGATGTGATTATTCTTTTTCCCTTTTGGGTACACGCTATTCTCTTAGGAGTCAGGACGATCTCTGTCATTTTTATCTTACAACAGTATTATTAAGCACATATTCTGATACACAGCACTGTGTGGGAAGACAGCTGAAATGGTCTCTATTTTCTGGACTTCTACATTTTTGTTAAGAAAAGAGTAATAGAACAACGCAAGACTTTGCTCCAAAATGGGTGATTTTGGCAGTATGCTAGAAAAATGCACAGGAAAGAATTGTCAATGGGTACAAAACAGAGGGAGCCTTGCAAGAAAGCAGGGTACTAGAAATAAACCTTGAAGCAAGGGGTAGGATTTTAATGGGGAGGGTTAATTCCCTATGAGAATTGATGCAAGTGAGTTATTCTATTTCTCCGTATCCCCTTCTATAAAATGAGGGGCTTGGGTAAGATTATTTCCAGAGCTACTTTTAGGGATCCAAGGTAAGGAAGGGAGAGGGGTCTTGGTGGAGGAGGGATGGCAAAATCAGTGGCTGAGCAAGACAGCAGTGAAGTGGTGAGGGTTAGCAAAAATCTTTGGCTTACATTAGATCTCGAAGAGGTAGATAGCGTGTGCCAGGGGTTCGGGATATTCCGGGCAAATCATTAAAAGTGGGGCTCTGTGACTTCTCTTGCTCAGGTATAGCTCGTGATACCAAAATCCTGAGGGTCTTGAAGCTTGGAGTTGTAGATATATGTGTATGTTAAGGGGAAAGAAGAAAATTCTCCTGGTTAGACTGTAAAACTCGTTTTGAAGAAAAGAGTAAAATAAGATCATGCTAGCTACATTTCAAATGCTCAGCAGCCACATGTGGCCAATGGCTACCATATTGGATAATGCAGATGTAGAACACTGCCATCATTGCAGAAAATTCTATTGAACATGCTGTGCTCTAGGTCTCCTGGCGAGTTCATTCCAAGCCCCAGAATAAGGTCAGAAAAGAGGAAACACTCACCTTCCCCAAGCTATCTTGGGTTTTATGACACTGCCAATATTTCCAGAACACCTCAAAAAATGTCACCAAATTATTTTGAAGTTAATTCATTCCAATTCAAGTCAATTATAACAAAAAAAGTCACACTCCATTTTTTTTCTGTGAAGAGCAGATATTTCTTGTTCACATCTTCTCAGAAGAGCTATTTGAGCAGGTCTGAAAATAGAACCTGTTTAGAGCATGCAGGCTTGTTTGTTCTACCGATTACACCGCCAGCACAGTTTGGAGACAGCAATACGCAGTTGGCCCCTTGGTGCTGCTCAGGTGTTGTTTCATTGTCCGGAACCCCTTTGACATCTCTCCCTTAGGATCTTCCGCCTTTTTTATTTAGACTTTCTGGTGCCTCCCAAAGAGTGGAATCTAAGGTCAGCTGGTGGATAAATAGTAAGTATATCCTTATACAGGAGACACAATCATGTGAATGTCAAGTTGGCATGTTGACGGGACACTTCCCAACTGGCTTTAGTTCATTATAAAAAAAAAAATAGTAATCCCTTTTAGTACTAAACTTCCTCTCCGTGTCATGTCACAATTTGGGGAAGGAGTTTCACAGTAGAATTAAACAAATAACAATTCTTCATGTCCAAAGGGCCTAGAGAGGGTCTTTTGGGGGATGAACCTTGGACCCAGCAGGACATGAAGTGCAACAGTAAACAGGTGAGGGAGATGAAGATGCTCCTGAGGACTGGAGATGAAAGTAATAATGCAGAGTGTGGCTCATAACCTCCCATCCCCCTCGGGTAGCTGCCATCTCCCTCTTTCTGCTAACCCTCAGCAGATCGCTGCTATGTCACAATGCAGGGACACACACCTTTAGCCACAGAAAATACTTTCTGTGGTATTCCATTTGGCTCACTATAGAACAGAGGAGAGAATGAGTCATGTGGCTTGGTTTTCCCCTTCCCTGCCTTGCCTTAGTACAGCCTCTTTGAGCTTTAAGGTACTTCCCTCAACCATGAATATACACAGCAATAAAATTTTCCTCAATGCACTCAATGAGGCACCAAAGATACTAAGATAAATCATATGTGGTCTCTGCCCTTGAGGAGTTCAGAGACCCTAGAGGGTTGTAAAGTATACGGCATGAATGTCACCACTTTCACCTCCCTTCCTGTAACACACAGTGTTAACATGTCACTCATTCATATAAATACCAATTGAGTGTCTACTGTGTATTCACACTGAGCCAGGCACTAGAGATATCAAAATGTGTAAATCAAGTAAGGCCCCTTGCCCTTATGAAGTCTGCATTGAACATTCTTCTGTTGAGCTCAAATGTGGCCTGAGAATCCTTCTCAACACAGTGCTCTGGATAGTACCACTGATTCCTTAGATAAGTAGAGAAGACAATCCAATGTCTAAGCCATAATCTGGCAGGAGAGACAGATTCATGCATAAAATAATGTCATGCTGAGTGACAGACACTAGAGAAGAAGTGCACATTGAGCTGTATGGGAGGGGTGCCTGAGTGGCTCCGTCTGTTAAGTGTCTGATTCTTGATCTCTGCTCAGGTCATAATCTCATGGTTCATGAGTTTGAGCCCCATGTCAAGCTCTGAACTGAGAGCACAGAGCCTGCTTGGCGTTCTTTCTACCTCCCTCTCTCTTCCCCTCCCCTGCTTGCGCTCTGTCTCAAAATAAATAAATAAAACTTAAAAAACATTTTTTTTTTCAGTTGTATGGGAATATAGAAAGTGGGTGACTTAACTGTGCCCAGGGAAGTCAAGGAAATTCCTGAGAGGAAATATACTTTTTCAGGGACCTGAAGGATGCATAGGAGTCCATAAAGCAGATCAGAAGTAGTTGGCGTGGGAAGAGCCTTGCAGGCACAGGAAGGAGCAAGAGAAGGGCTCAAGGCAGGAAGGAGCACAGGTGATGTTCAGGGAACACATGGTGAACATATGTGGCCGCATGGGTGAAGTGTTGAGGCCAGAAGCTCAGGAGAGGGCAGATTGTAGAGGTTAGGATTAAGCTCCATTGAGAAAGGTCATCTATTGCATGTTGTGAAGCTGGGAATTTATCCTAGTGGCAACTAGGAGTCCAAGAGGGAAGAGGAACACTTTAAGTGAAGGGACATGCTCAAACCTAAAATAGAAGCAGTAGAATTTAATGCTTAAGACAGCACAGACACTGAGCAAACAGCCTGGGTTTGAATCCACTTGTCTGTTAGCTCTTCTGTGCCTCAGTTTTCTCATCTATAAAATAGACATGATAATGGCATTCACTTCACTGTAAGAATTAAATGAGGAAAGTGCTTAGAACATCGACTGACACGTGAAAGTCCTCTATGTAGGTTTTTTCTATGCTTACCACTCAGTTTTGGCAAATTTGGAAACTACTTTTTTTTTTAAAGTTTTGTTTATTTATTTTTGAGAGGGAGAGTGTGTGAGTGAGAAGGGGAGGGCAGAGAGAGAGAAGAGGAGAGAGAGAATCCCAAGCAGCCTCCCCACCATCAGCATGGAGCCCAATGTGGGGCTCAAACTCATAAACTGGGATCATGACCTAAGCTGAAGTCAAGAGTCAGACACTTAACTGACTGAGCCACCTGGGTGCCCCTGTTTTTGCAAATTTGGAAGCTGAAGCACAGAAAGACAAAGTAATTTACTGAGGATACAATGCTCTTTTGTGGTGGAGACTGGATATCTATCCATCATGCGAAACCACTTTAAACATGTGCATTATCAAACATTCATCTCTCCCAATGGATCCCAGCAGATACATTTTTTGTTTGTTTAGAGGATGAAGAGGAAATTAATTCTTCTTAAAAACCCTTTGTCATTTCTACTTTCCCCTTTTATCTTAAGATGCTCCAGCTGCTTCCCATATTGTGTTCCTCCACTCTGTTGTTCTTTTATTTTTAACATGTACCATTTCATTTTCCCAAAACGCAGTGCAATTTATCATAATGTAAAATAAATAAATAAATAAATAAATAAATAAACCCAAGCAGAAACACAAAGCATATTTTTCTCCAGGAAACTTCCCTCTTCTCAAGCACAGGGAGAGAGAACCCAGTGGCACCTTCAGCAAACACATGCATCCATAATTGTATTAATCATATCAATGTAAGAAGCTGGTCCAGTTCTGCTGGAATCATATGCTTATGAATAAAAGAGAAAGCATGTCTTTGTAGATTGGCCAGATATGTCCAATCGCTGCACCAGTCCAAGGCATTATAGTTTGCAATGCTTCCCACATTTGCAAAATAAGCACATTGATTATCAAATTGTTCTCAAAGGAGCATTTTCCTAGATTTCTATATATAATAACCAAAATATTTTGCTCCCCAAATGAGTCCTATAGTATCTGTGGTCAGAAGTAGAGACTTACCACAACTTTGTGTTAAAATCAGGCCATGTCTGCCCATTCTCAAAGTGACGTGAGTGATTAGGAATGGGGGTCTGTGATCAGGAGCAAGAAAAGGAGTTGTAGTAGATGGGAGAGAAGAAAGTGATATTTGTAGTTGTGAAGCTTCAGGCAAGATAAAGGTTGTAGGGGGTTAGTACATATAGGTCTTAGAGCACTAGTTTTCTGCCACTTGTGGGAGGAAACAGCCGAGGCTTAAGAGAAACTGATGAAATAGGGTATGTGTTTGGTATATTCTAGTATTTTCTAGAGGAAGAATTTCATGACTGGAGTGCAGGCTATACAACTCCATGGGTCAGAGGAACGGGATCCTGGATCTATGTGTAGGTGGGTGGTCTCCATCAGTATTGCTATGCCCCATGGTACTCAGAGTGTCCACAGTGCCCTGAGTCGCCAAGGGTGCAGTTAGTCTAGTTGGGAGGTGGGGCCTCACAAACAGCAGTTGGTTTGAAGAAGCAAAAACATCAGCCAACTGTCAAGTATCACAGAGCTCTGCAATTCTCAAACCTGGGGCATGTTAGAATCTCTTGAAGATAGATTTTCTTTTTAAATTTAAAGTATAGAAACATATACTTAGTAAAGTACAGAAATCCCAAGTGTATATCTCCATGAGTGTTTAAAAAAACATCTCACCCATACATCGCCAGGATCAGGATATAGACCACTGCCAGCACCCTACAAGCCCCTTTGAGCCCCTTCCTAGTTAGTGCCTTCTGGACCCATGAAAGAAATCACTGTCAGATTCGCCTCATCATAGAGCTGTTTTGCCTGCTTCTAAACATTATCTGAATGAGATTATACAGTGTATACTCTTTTATGTGTGGATCTTTTGTCAGTATGATGTCTAAGAACTTCATTCATGTTGCTGCATATGGGAGTAGTTTGCTCTTTATCACAGGTATATAAGATGGCTATGTTAATAGCTGCACACAAATTTATATCTCATTGTATCTTCCTGTTGAATTATTTTGTTTTGTATCTTGTTGAATTGAAATTTTTATTATCACAAATGTCTCCTTCATCCCGAATAATATTTCTTGCCTTAAAATTTTTGTAGTCAGATCTTAGTAAAGCTATGCCAGCCTTTTAAAAATATACATATTAGAGATTGCATGTGTTTTTTCCTATCCTTTTCAACATTTTTGTGTTCTCGTATTTAAGGTATAATCTTATAAGATAAGGTTTATTGTTTCTCTCTATGTTTCTATTTATATAGATACATATTTGATATATATGTGATATATATATATATACATGTACATAGATATATGTGATACAGATATATAAGGTGTATCTGTATTTAGTTTTTTAATTTTGACAATTTAGTCTATTTACATTTAATGCAATAACTGACATATTTGGATTTAAATATACTCACTATCAGTTTTATATTTATCCTGTTTTATTCTTGTTCTTTTTTTTGCCTTCTTTTGTATCAGTCTAGTACTTTTAAATCCATTTTTATTTCTATTAGTTGTATTGTAATATATTCTTTCATTCTTCTCTTAGTGGCTACCTATAATGCATGCTTGACTTAATAGAATATACCTGCAATTAATACCTTTACTACTTCTCAGGTAATGCAAGGACTCACAACACTTTGGTCTATTTATATCCTTTTCCACTTTTTTGTGCTATTGTTACTGATTCCTTTTATTTTACATTTATTGGAATCCTCATTAGACATTATTCTTACTAAAAAGGGAATAGTCATTTAATATACCCACATTCCTCCCATTTTAATATTATTCATTTCTTCCTACATTTTCTTGCTTCCATCTGGGGTTATTTCTCTTCTTCCTCAGAAACTCCCTTTACTATCTATCTATCTATCTATCTATCATCTATCTAGTCTTGCTGGAATATATTTCCTTAGCTTTTTTTGGTCAAAAACTTGTTTTATTTCATTTCTGAAAGACATTTTTGCTAGATATAGAATTCTAAGTTGACAGGCATTTTCTTTTTTTTTTTTTTAATTTTTTTTTTTCAACGTTTATTTATTTTTGGGACAGAGAGAGACAGAGCATGAACGGGGGAAGGGCAGAGAGAGAGGGAGACACAGAATCGGAAACAGGCTCCAGGCTCCGAGCCATCAGCCCAGAGCCCGACGCGGGGCTCGAACTCACGGACCGTGAGATCGTGACCTGGCTGAAGTCGGACGCTTAACCGACTGTGCCACCCAGGCGCCCCGACAGGCATTTTCTATCTACACTGCAACTTCCCTTGTCTAGTGGCTTCCATCACTCCTATTAAACATTCAGGTGTCAGTCTTATTGGTTCTCTCAGAAGGTCATGTGTCTTTTATCTCTGTCAGCTTTTAAGATTTTTTCTTTGTTATCATGAGGTGCCTAGGTGTGCTTTTCTTTGCATTTATGCTGCTTTGGTTTATGGAGATTCTTGAATCTGTGGCTTTATAGTTTTTATAAATTTCAGATTGTCCTTGGACAGTTTTTTTTCCCACATATTTCATCTGCTCCATTCTCTCTTCACATCTTAGATCCCTACTGCAGAATGTAGGCACTTTCTTTTAAGTTTTATTTTTATTTTTGAGAGAGGGAGAGCATGAATGGGGAATGTGCAGACAGAGAGAGAGAGTCCAAAGCAGGCTCCATGCTGCCAGCACAGAGCCTGACATGGATCTTGAACCCATGAACCATGAGATCATGACCTGAGCTGAAATTAAGAGTCTGACACTTAGAGGCACCTAGGTGGCTCAGTCGGTTAGGCATCCGACTTCAGCTCAGGTCATGGTCTCACGGTCTGTGAGTTCAAGCCCCACGTCGGGTTCTGTGCTGACAGCTCAGAGCCTGGAGCCTGCTTCAGATTCTGTGTCTCCCTCTCTCTCTGACCCTCCTCCGTTCATGCTCTGTCTCTCTCTGTCTCAAAAATAAATAAACATTAAAAAAAAAAAGAGTCTGACACTTAACTGACTGAGCCACCCAGGTGCCCCCTGGGTATTTTTATGTAGGTATTTTTATTATGTTCTATTTGAGTCTTGCCTTTTTTTTTTTTTTTTAATTTTTTTTTTCAACGTTTATTTATTTTTGGGACAGAGAGAGACAGAGCATGAACGGGGGAGGGGCAGAGAGAGAGGGAGACACAGCATCGGAAACAGGCTCCAGGCTCTGAGCCATCAGCCCAGAGCCTGACGCGGGGCTCGAACTCACAGACCGCGAGATCGTGACCTGGCTGAAGTCGGACGCTTAACCGACTGCGCCACCCAGGCGCCCCGAGTCTTGCCGTTTTTAATTTTACACTTTTTTAAAAATCTAGATGCTTTCTATTGACTACATCCAGCTGTTTAATCCTCTTTGCTGGTTTGTCTGCTGTTACACTCATCTATTTAATTCTTTAGTATTGCCTTATTTATGGTTCTACAATTTTGATTTTCTGTATATTTTAGTTCACTGAAGAAATTACTCATCTCATCATCTACTTCTTGAACACATTAATTGTGGGTATTTTAAAATCCGTGTCTGATAACTTCAATATTGTGATCACCTATGGTCTGTTTCCATTACATGTCTTTGTTCCTCTTGCCTTGTAGTTATTTGGTCCAGTTTCCTGGCATGCCTCTTAATTTGAATGTCAGACATTATCCATGAAAAATAATATGGGGCTTTGGAAGATTTTATCTTCCTCTAGAGTGGATTTAATATTCTTTTGGCAGGCTGATAGAATACAGGCAAATCACCTTAATGCAAGCAGCCATTGCCATGACTTTAGTTTCGGGAGGCACATGTATTTTCTATCTGTCCTTACTCCTAGGGAGCGGCTCTTGGAGTGCGTGGTGGGGAGGGTCTCAGCTAAAATTCTGGGACATTTATAACGGTCTCATCTCCCTAGCAAGCCCACCTCCACGTTTACCACCTCATGGTAGCGTCTCCAGTACCATGAGACTGCCCGGACTCCTGTTCTAGTGTTTTTTCTGACTGTATTCATATAATTTTTGGAGTTCAGTGCTTAATGCTATATGATACAGGGGGTTGAACGTGAAAGATATGTCACACATGGAAAGTCCAGTGAGACTTGGCCGGCCCTCCTCTGCCCTGTGGCTATGCCATCTGGCTAGCTGCCACGGTTGCTGGAGTAACAGAAGAGAGATGAAGGAGACAGTCTCCTAAGTGCCTCAGACTTGAGCAGAAACCTCACCTGCTCACTGTTCATGGGCCAAAAGTATCTACTAAGCCCCAATGTGACCACAGGTAGGGTGCGGAATGTAAAAAAGTACTTGGAAGACTTATTTGGTCCTGTCTATGTCTGCTATAATCTTTGCAGTTATTTTTTTTTCCTTAAAGATGGTTAAACTGAATAAAGCTATTGATTTTCCTGTGAATATGGCTTAGGTACATCTCATACATTTTAGACTATCTTCAGTCAGTATCCCTTCAGAAATGTATTTTTTTTAAGTTTATGTATTTATTTTGAAAGAGAAAGAGAGACAGTGGGGGAAGGGCAGAGAGAGAGGGGGAGAGAGATAATGCTAAGCAGGCTCTGAACCATCAACGCAAAGCTTGATGTGGGGTCGTAACTCGTGAACTGTGAGATCATGACCTGAGCCAAAGACAAGAGTTGGATGATTAACCAACTGAGCCACCCAGGCATCCACTTTGGATATGTATTTGTCTCCAATCACACATATATGAGATCATCTGCAATTGTCTCCTAGATCTCAGATGTTCTTTTCCGGCTTTTTTTTTTTTTTTTAATTTTTCCTCTGCACATAAGTTTGGATAATTTGACTCATGTTTAGGTTCAGTGAACTTTTTAGTCTCAGTAGAAAGCCTAGGGTGTTGACCAAGGTGTCTCCCTGCTGGGTGGTCAAAACTCCAAAGTGTCCTTGCCCCTGTATAACCTCAGAAATGCCTGTTATCCCTTGGCCACCAGCGGCCGCCCTCTGGCAGGCCACCTGAGTCTTGCGCGGTGGCTGCACAGTTTAAGATCCTGCCAAGGATGGAATCTTCCAAGACTTCTGGGGCTCCTCAGCAGCTGCCTCCTCTCAGGTACCCTGACCCACAATCCCACGTAGTTTAGTGGCTCCATCACCGTTCCTTTCCCCCAACCAGACCTGGCTCTGCACTGCCTCCGCTGCCATTTGGAAAATGCCCCAGGGAGAAACCCAGGATGGCACTAAACTCTGTACTTCTCTCCTACACCAGTTGCTTCCTGTGTGGGCTGCTACCCAGCCCCTGAGAGGAGTCACAGCACATACTTCATCCAGTTTCATCGCTGTTCACTGTCATACCAGCAACTCTGTCATCGTCAAGATTGCAATTCTGCATCAGGTATATTTTTAAATGTGAAATTCTCATTTTCAGTACCTTCCAAAGGGTGTAATTTTACTTTTCATTTTATGAAATGAAATGGTTCCTTAGGCTTTTTTTCTACTTTTTCCCCCATTATTTTACGTTATCGTTCTACTATTTTGACATCAAATATTATAGCTTATACATTTACAACTTTTTGAAATGGATTGAGGCTTATTTTCAGTTTGATAGACAATTACTTTCAAGACGATTATTTTGTAGGTCAATGAAATGATTATATAACCCTCCTCAAATTTAGTATTAATTTATTTAATCATTTCGATTATATTATTCAAAAGTTGTGCATCCTTATTTGATTTTAGGGTATTTTATCACTCAAGCACGAATCATATTGTGCTAAGTTTTCTTACCATTATTGTGTTTTTATAAATTTTTCTTTTTTGTCTCAGTTTTTGGTGTATATTTTTTATTTGAATATATTTTATTGGTCAAGCATGAGTTGTTTTGTTCAAATAGGTACTTATCACATTCTGCTGTCATGTTTTAAAATGAGGGAACTGAACTATAAGGAAGTAATTCTAGTTTGCCTGATGACACCCTTCATCAAATAACATTAATCATTCATGCTAGTGTAATGTTATCCTGAATTAATAAGGAAACCACACAGTGGACTTCTATTTAAAAAAAAAGATAGACCAATGTAATTTATTTCAATATGATTCATTGGGTGCCTAGAACTATGTGCCTGCTTTTGCTTTCCTGAATGAATAATACTTCAGCTCACAGGAAATATTTGACTAACTATGGTCAAACAAAATTTACTGAAAATACTTCATTTTTTTAACCAGATTTTCTTTTATAAAGGTAGAAATTGTATTTTCTTGCTTTCCACATAGGTACATTTTAAATCACGTTCATGAAAACTGCCTTAAGACAGCAGAAGTTTTCCACCTGCCCACCGTTACCCCCAATAATAGTTGCTAGGCAGTGGGCAAGGCAGTCAGCTATTAACACAAGAGCCATACTCCTAATTTTCCTTCCTAATAGAATTTCAATGCTATATGGGATGCCAACTAGATATCGTTAAAAAGTACTTCCTGGATTCCCTTGTAATAAAAGGTCATTGTGTTGCTTTAGATATTTTGGTGTTTTGTTATTGGTTGAATAAAAGTGTATGCCTTTCATTTAATTGTATATGTTCACCCTAAATTATTCCTTTTATTAATACAAAACAGTCTTCGTTGTTAAATTTTAGTTTTTTTGCTTTGATTTCTAGATTGTTTAAAATTAATTTTGCCATTTCAATTTTTTTATTATTTAGTCTTACCCGATAGATCATTGTCTATACTTTTCTTTTTAAACTTCAAGTCTTTAAGACATTTTGTTTTAGATCTGTTATTTTAGGCAGTGTATAGCTCAATTTCATTTTTTAAAACAATCTGAGTACCTTTGTCTTTTGACAGATGTATTCAGCCATTTAAGTTCCTGTCATCACTGGTGTGTTTGATCTGACATTGTCTTATGACATGCTCTGAGTTCTTTTTTAATGCCTCTGTGCTGCTGCATAGTCTGCTTTTGTTTAGTATCTATTTTAAATAAGTGGTGGGGTTTTATTTGCTTTTATTTTCTGTAGAAATCTGTAAAGGACACACCCACTTTAAAGTTCCACTAGTGGTTATCTTTAAGTTACAAAGAAAAAAAAAAAACTTTTATAGCAGACATTAATGGAAGTGGTAGGATACTACCTGTTTAACAACTCTTTTTCTTTTTTTTTTTATGTTTACTTATTTTTGAGAGAGAGAGACAGAGCATGAGCAGGGGAGTGGCAGAGAGAGGAGACACAGAATCTGAAGCAGGCTCCAGGCTCTGAGCTGTCATCACAAAGCCCAATGTGAGGCTCAAACCCACAAACTGTGAGATCATGACCTGAGCCGAAGTTCGACACTCAACCAACTGAGCCACCCAGGCACCCCAACATCTCATTTTCTAAGTATATTTTCCTCTTATAGTCACCTAGTGCAGAGGTTCTTAACTGGGACAGTTTTCTTCCCCCAGAAGATAGTTGCCAATGTCTGGAGACATTATGGTTGTCAAAACCCAGGGAGAAAGGGTGCTAGTGACATCCAGTGAGTAGAGGCCAGGGACCCGTCTTACCATCCTACAATGAAAAGGACAGCCCCCACAACAAAGGATTTTCCAGTCCCAGAGGTCAGTGGTGCAGAAGTTGAGAAACCCTGATCTAGTTAAACCCTTTTATCTTGCATATGAGCAGTGTTAAGACTCACAGATGTGGGGTGCCCTGTTCAAATTCAGTTAGCTAGGTAGGTGCCAGAATGAAGAAAATAATCTAACACTGTCACTTTTTCCAGTGCAACACCTTACCTCCTTAACAGATGCTTATTTAAAACAAGCCACTCCCTGTAAATGTCAGATAAGTGCACGGAAAATGAAAGATGACAGCGATCGCTCCTTTGGTAGTAAATCGGAGACCATTTCTGCTTATTCAGCTTTTTAGCTGAATACGATCAAGTAAAACGTGATTGGTACTACAAAGCTTTAGTAAATGAGAACAGCCATGTGATCAGCAAGTGCTTTGGGTTTTCTGCAAAATATTAAATGTAAAATACACAGAATTTGAGAAAAGGAGGTTTACTTTGAGGTCATCCCATTCCACCTCTCATCCATCATGGTCCTCTAGACTGACTCTGCTTGGACAATTTCAGGGAGGGGGAGCTTAAGACACTCAGATGCGGGTTGTAACGGTGATTACTCTAAATGCAAAGGCAGAATAGAAATTACAACTGTGATTACGGTGACCATAAGGTAACAATTGAATTTATGTTCATAAATCAATCAGGAAAGAGTTTGTCAAACAGAACAATGTGGGTATTGTTGAGAGGGAGATTCTAAAAGGGTGTGGGGAAAGGTATGAAGTTCGGAAGTGCTTTGACATGACAGGTGATACATTCACACTTTCCAGGCCTTAAAAGGAGTCTCTGCCTCCAAGGACCAAGGAGCCAACCCATTCTGAGGACCTGAGTTCCTGGATCAGAATTATTGCTTCTGCAAGGGAAATTGTGGGGAGAATTTCAAGCTTTAGGCATGATGGCTGACTTAAACTGCTGAGGTAATGAATGGCTGCAAGAGGGAGGAAAATCCAAAAGGTTTCTAGGAGGGAATCAAGCTGATAAGATCTCTAGAATATTTCCTGTCACCCGTGTGGCAAAGGAAGAGGAGTAGAAAACACTTGTTACTTGGATCAATATTTTGGATGTGGACAGAGATAAAGAAATCACCAAAATTAAAATAAAAATGTGAATTCTGGTTTTCAAAACCATGCTAGTGATTTATAAAAGTGGACTTTGTTCCATAATAAATGTATTGTTTTTTAAAAATATGTATTTTTGAGAGAGAATGTGAGAGGGGGAGGGGCGGGGGGGGAGGGGACAGGGGATCTGGAGTGGGATCTGCATTGACAGCAGACAGCCCAGACCACTGTGGGGCTCAAACTCATGAACTGTGAGATCGCACCCTGAGCCGCAGTCGAACGCTCAACTGACTGAGCCACCCAGGCGCCCCTAAATTTTTCATTTTAATCCCACCCTCCAACCTGACCTCCTCCCCACTTCCCCCTAGTCTTCTCCAACTCAATTAATGGTACTACCATCTACCCAGATGCTTAAGCTATAGCCGTAGAGGTTATTCTTGATCCCTTCCTCCTCTACATCCTCCGCAATGAATCCAAAAGCATATTATATGGATTCTAGCTCCTAAAACCATCTCCATTGCAGACACTTGAAACATCTTCACTGCCATGATCCAGGTACAGGCCTCCACAGTCTCTTCTTTGGAAAACTGCCACCAGTTGTTTGATTGCCTAACCCAACCCGTTGTAATCTACTCTCTACACAGCAGCAAAAGGTTGTTTTTGTTTTCAACAGAAATCAAAGGATGTCACAGTATTCTTCCTGGCGATGGCCAAATGTTCCATCAAGAACGTCTATAATAATGATAACGAGGATGAGGATAATGCCTTTAATTTAGGTCCTGTTTCAATTGGTACTAAACTGCCACTATGATGTAGTTTTTACTGATTCTCATTCTATGAATGAGGATATCGATGTCCAACAAGGTTAAGGAACTTGCCCAAGATGACAGAATGAGGGAGTTCCTGAACTGTGATTCAGGTCTGTTTGATCTCAGGATGACACTGGCTGCTCTTGCTCCTGCTCTGCTCTTGGGAAAAGGCACATCCTCTCTTCTTCCTTGCCAGGAAATGCTTTTTATGTGTTTCCATAGCTGACTCTTCCACAAGCACAAGGGAGAATTCTACCTCTTATATATTAATACTGTGAATGTAAACTGGCTGTTGTCAGATTTTCAGGAGTTCTGCATTGTTATGTAAGAAAATAACAGAAGGAAGAAGAAAAATAATTATGCAATTTCTGAGGCTAAGCTTCAATGATTCTTTTCTTACAATGAAACATAATTTCAATTTTTCTTGAGCAAATGGGGTTTAACAAAGAATACCAGCCTAATAATGACAAAGTGAATTTTAAAAAGCTTCAGCCTGTTTTTCAAGTGAACTTGGAACATTATTATCAAGAAAATTCAGTTTTTAATGGTATTTTGCATTTCACATTCAGTTAAATTCAATACAGTGTATTCAATATGTAGATGGGGAGGGCAGGCTTTGGAGAAAGGGAAGCTGATGTTCAATGGTAGACCAGATTTGGGCCAAAAGACCCATGCTTATCACCTGCTAGATATATGTAAAAATATAAGTCAAAGTCTCTCTCTAAATATCAGTTAAACACACTGAGGAGTGGAGGCTAATTCGTACCTCCAAAAGTTATTGTGGTGATTAAATGGGACAACAGATTCTAAAGTGCCTACCATTGTGCCCAGACCTTAGAAAGATTTCAAAAGAATGGGTTGTATCTGACGTGTAACAGATGCACAAGCAATGCAGGATTATAGAGACTGGAGGAGGTCAGAGTAAATGAGTGATATAGGAAAGACTTCTCAGAGTTGGTTACATTTAAGCTGGCATTTGAAGAATGGTTGAAATGTCAACAGGTGGAGATTAGTGATACCAAAAGTCCAGTACAGTACATGGGTTAAATAAGGCCAGAAAAGAGTAGTAATCCAGGGATCACTAGTGGTTGGGTATAAAAGGTTAACAGAAGGAGAGATGAGGAATTAATAGTATGATGAGATTGGTATATTCCATTTTAACCAAATCTAAAAATACTATCCAGCGTAAGATGCACTACAATTTCAGGCTCCCTTCAGAAAGATAAAAACCCAGCCAACTAGCAGTGCCATAAAATATTTATTTTATTGAAAGAGCTCTTTTAGAATTGGACGTCATATGTTATTCTCATGCAGAAGTCAGAAAAACAAAAAAGCAGAATAAACTGGCTTAAGAATGCCTACAGCCCGGGGCACCTGGGTGCCTCAGCCCGTTGAGCGGCCGACTTCGGCTCAGGTCATGATCTCGGGGTTTGTGAGTTTGAGCCCCGCGTCAGGCTCTGTGCTGACAGCTCAGAGCCTGGAGCCTGCTTAAGATTCTGTGTGTGTGTGTGTGCGCGTCTGCCCCTCCCCCACTCACACTCTCTCTCTCCTTCAAAAATAAATAAACATTAAAAAAAAAAAAAGAATCACTAAAGCCCTACCACTTCCAGAATTCTGCGTCATGTGTGCATTCAGGACAATATTGTCCTCTGTTCCCCCCGAGAGCGCTGATAACGAGGTATGCCTTAACGGAGTGCCTGCTCTGCTGTTGTCTGTGGGCCTTCCTCCACACTGCCGGCGCTTCTTCTGCAGACTCTGATGTGTGTTCTCAGGCGGTGGCAACCGTATCACTCCCACCACATGGCTGCCAGACATGTTAAGACACAAACTGATTTCAGAGATGTTAAAATGTGGGGGGAAAGTGTGCTTTTTCGAAAATCTTTGAAAGTCAGTGGCTGCGAAAGGCCCTGAGAATGTATCCTGCTTCGAGTCTGTACTTAAATCTGTAGCCAATCAAGAAGCACGAAATGCTCCTTGAATCAGATGGGCTTTGGGTGATTCATTCCAGCAGCAGGGTATGGGGCGGAGGTGCAAGAATGGGGAGCTCTGAGATCTGTGGGCTGGTGAGAGATGAAGATGGTCGCAAGCAAGTGAACAGCTGAGAGAGACAATGGAAAGAAGACAAGAGACTTTCCATGGGAATGCTGCTCTACTGAGCAAGTTCATACTATTTCCCATTGTGATTTGTGCATAAAATCTAGTCTTTTAAGTTAAATTGGGTTTTTCAGCAATCATATGTCTGGGCCCCGAAATGAGAATGGGGAGATTTATTAAAGTAATTTGGGAAGCTCCAGTTGTCCAGACTGACAGCAAACGGTTTCCACCTTTTGATCCTTTAGCGCACGCTAGGCCCTGAGCTACATACGGAATAAGCAAAGATGGGCATGCCTCAGCCCCTGGCCCTGAGAAGCCCACAGCCTTACAGGGAAGACAGAGGGAACATGAGTTAGAATGCCACTGGGTGCGTTGTGTGCAGAGTGGTGCAGGGGAAGAAGTGTGTAGGCCACTGGGTGCGTTGTGTGCAGAGTGGTGCAGGGGAAGAAGTGTGTAGGCACAGAGGACAGAGCATCTGAGGCCTCCAGTGTGGCATTAAGTGGCATAAAGGGAGTAGCAGAACTACTGTTGATCAAGATACACAAAAGCAGAAACAGGGATAGGACAGTGTGGGCTTCTCTGCTCAGAATTCAAATCTCTTGGGGTGCCTGGGTGGCGCAGTCGGTTAAACGTCCGACTTCAGCCAGGTCACGATCTCGCGGTCCGTGAGTTCGAGCCCCGCGTCAGGCTCTGGGCTGATGGCTCAGAGCCTGGAGCCTGTTTCCAATTCTGTGTCTCCCTCTCTCTCTGCCCCTTCCCCGTTCATGCTCTGTCTCTCTCTGTCCCAAAAATAAATAAACGTTGAAAAAAAAATTTTAAAAATTCAAATCTCTTTCAGTGGGCAGCTTTATTCCCCATTTCCTTCAGGGCAGGTTTATACATACCGGTTCCTAACTCAAGCAGTCCTCATGGAGACAAGCAAAACCCTCATATCATTTGTATGCCCTGTCTCCCTGCAAGGGCCCAGGAAGTGGGAACACAATATGGGCTTGGACAGTGGGTCTTCTCCTCTGAAGTATGAACCGACTTGGAGACCTCCCCTCTCCAGATCCCCACTGCTCTGGGAGTGCGCATTCCTTATGGAGGAAGAACATCCAAGCAGTTCTTTTTACAAGCTGATACGCCTTTGCCTTGTGGGGGGAAAAATGTCCTTCTTGCGATTTTACTCTGTCTTAGTGAGGAAGTGGATTGAATTTTCTGCTAGATCAACATGTGGGACTCACACCCAGAAAAATTTCCAGGGGGAGAATGTGCAATAGATATAGATGCTGCTGTCTTGAGTCATTATGCCAATGATTGGTGTGGTTCTCTGCAGGGTCTATCTCCCTGAAGAAAACCCCAGATTAGACATAAAGATGCCGCTTGAGGCTACTGTTCTGTCAATTACTGAGAATAGCTCTGCAAATTTTATATATATATATATATATTGAATGCTAAAATGGGGAGTATGAAAATTGAGAATAAAATTTGCCTAGATTAAGCATCCTGCTGATGCCTAGATATTGGTGAAAGAAACAAATCTCTTTGGTAGAGTTATTACCCATATGTTTACGATATTTTAGATTTAATCTTCTATATTTAATGCTGAAGAGATTTTCTAGCTAGGGCAAATCCAACCATGGTAATGAACAAGTGGCAAAATACAAAATGGCTCAATGCAAAATTATGAGAGAAGTCGATTTCTTACTCACATAGAGTTTGAAATGAATGTTTGTAATTGGCAAGCAGCAATCAGCGACCCAGGCTCTCTCTTGCTGTTTCAAAATTTACCATGCTCACTTAGGAGAACCTAGCAAGCAGACAAAGGCATCAGGAATGATCCATGGGTGGTTTCTGGGAAATAGGCTTGAAAGGAACCCATATCACTTCTGCTCACATTTCATAGGTGAGAACTCAGTCACCTGTATACACTTGACTATAAGAAATCTTGTGAGGTAGACTTGTATGTTTAAGAAGTAAAGGAAATAGATTATAAGTTGAAGAACAGGTAGCCAGTCTGCCATGGTTTGTCCTTTTCACCAAAGGTGGTATTTGTCCCGCTGTTCTTGCCACATGAAAATACACTCAACCTTCTCATCAAGGAAGGAAACTAAAGTCCCATCCTGTCACCACATCCAACTTTGATCTCTGTGTGATATACAGTCTTCTCCATAGGTCTAGATGACCCAGCGAAACAGTTATCTCTGAATAAGTCATTTGCCCCTCACACATTCCACAAGCAACAATGGAGCATGAGAAGGGTAGCACAAAACTCCCATTCAGAAAAAGAAGACACTCGTCTTGCACCCGTCCATAATAATGATGGGATCCTGCTGGGCCGGCACCAGGAAGGCCACCTAATTTCAAAGTTTCTCATTTAAGACTTCATTCTGCTCTATAAAAGGAACACCACGGAACCTGGTACCACCCTCAGGGTTTTTCGTTTCGTCTTGTCTTGTCTTGTGTCGTGTCTTGTTTCGTTTTGTTTAGTTACACGCTTTCCTCTACCACTCCTGAAGCGGGCATTGGAGAACAGGCCTTTCTTGAAAGATGTATGACTTTCATAGCCCATTTTGTGCTGTTGTAAGGTTGGTTTCCCAAAGATTATTTTAAGGGTGAAACTGTCAAAGAAGGTGTTAAGCCCAGAATCATGGTTTCTTTGACAACAGAAGTCCCTCAAAAACTGTGTGGGCTTTCGATCTATTTGC
Source organism: Lynx rufus (assembly GCF_022079265.1). Taxonomy (NCBI): domain Eukaryota; kingdom Metazoa; phylum Chordata; class Mammalia; order Carnivora; family Felidae; genus Lynx; species Lynx rufus. Next base: position 125,735,092 of record NW_025814856.1, read on the forward strand.
TTCAGTAAATCTCATGTACCAGCACCAATACCCACATCTTTTCCTAGCATAATTTTTTTAAATGTTTTATTCGGTTTTTTTGAAAGACAAAGAGAGACAGAGCACAAGCAGGGGTGGGGCAGAGAGAGAGGGGGACAGAGAATCCGAAGCAGGCTCCAGACTCTGAGCCGTCAACACAAAGCCCGACGCGGGGCTCAAATTCACGAACCGCGAGATCATGACCTGAGCTGAAGTCGGACGCTTAACCAACCAACCCAGGTGCCCCTCCTAGCCTAAATTTTAATCAGCTTTGTTTCCTCATCTCTCTTTCTCCCTTTCTCTCTTCCCCTCTCTTGTCCATCTTTCTATAAAGTTCATGGTGGCCATATTGACGCTACCTAAAACAATGTTTTGGGGAGAAGGTAACATGCATGATCTGATTTTTGTTATAGAACTTGGCCACTCTGTGTTGTTACCTCTGGACACTTGACGTTATTGGACAGCTGGCCTCTCAATATCACCACTGGTGTAAATAATTTCTCAGCTATTCCAGTGTCTTTTGATTGGGAGCACTGATTGGGTTAAACTCCTCTCTAACTCCCAGGGAATATGGAAAAGGAGCTTCCTGTGTATTGAGAAGTGAACCCGGGTCTTACCATGACTCAGTCCTTTTATGAGCTCACAAACCATATGTATCCTCTTCTTTTTCAAAAATAATGCTATCATCTAACTATTCTGCTTAGGGGGAAAAAATGCACTCAGAATTGCCCCAAAAGGAGACAACTAAAGTCATGTCAAGTGTTGCATCCTGTTCCAAGTCTGGGATCTCCACGTTGTACTCCTCTATTTTCTTTCACAGTTAGTCTACACCTATAAACTACGTTGGAAAATTCACCATCAAGAACCCGTAGTGGGAGAAAGAAATGAAACAAAATGGAATTCAGGTAAAATATATAAATATATGTACTTGAGAAAATAAGGAAGGGATTTCTGGTAGAGGCTATGGTTTTAGGCAAGAGATCACGGAGCTGTAGCTGGCTAGTATTACTTTCTTGCTCTCCTACCCAGTTTACTTACACCTTCATTTCTTTTTTTTTTATGTTTATTTAATTTTGAGAGAGAGAGAAAGAGAGAGAGAGAGAGCATGAGCAGGGGAGGGGCAGAGAGAGAGGGAGATACAGAATCTGAAAGCAGGCTCCAGGCTCTGAGCTGTCCGCACAGAGCCTGATGCGGGGCTTGAACTCCTGAGCTTTGAGATCATGACCGGACTTTAATCAACTGAGCCACCCAGGCACTTCTTTGCACCTTCATTTCTGAGAGATGTGAGCCCCTGGCCATCTTTCCTGTATAGCACCACAGTAGTTTTCTATGACCTTCTGCTATTAGGCATGGTAATATGAGGACATCATCTGGGTTTCATCCATATTCCTCTCCAGCTATAGTGTCCAAAAATGTCTCTATGTTTCCTTGATAATTATGATCAATAATTACAGTCAACACTGTGACCTCCTTTTATGTCTATTTAACTTAGTGGTTGAAGAACCCCAAATGGCCATGTTCCAATTCAATGGAATCATTGCTGCGTCTCCTGATAGAAGCATTATTCCCTCATGATCCTATGTATGCACTGGGCCAATGTAATCATTGACTTGTGAGTTAGTGGAATGGTAAAGTTCCCCATAAATAAATTGTGGCACACATCCACAGAGGAGAAGTAACCCTGAGGCAAAACGTACTAGTCCTTGTCAGGTAAAAGCATACTGTTCTGGTTATTTCTCTTCAGCAGAAAGCAGTAAAAAACATTTGTCAGTTTAATAATTGTATACCAGGTATTGGGGCTGTATCTCTTGTGCCAATTCTCGGCTATAATCGAGCCATCCCACACGATCAACTTTATGATAACCCTCTCTTTCATAGACCTGTGTAAGTTCTACGCATTTAACTTGAGACAACTAGAGATACGAGGGAAGTCACCACCCCTGCAAGTTTTCAGACTGAAAGTGGCAGTAACTCTAAATCACACAGGCAGTATTGGTTTTTATTTATTTAACATGAAGGAAGAGTTTCAGGTTTCCTACTTTGCCCTTCCTGCCGCAATAGCTTCTGTCAAGGATCTGGGAATCAGTGTAGGAATTCTGCTTGCGGCTGAAGATTTTATTTCCACCTCTGCACTCAAGAACAGGGAATATATCCCAAGGCAGATCTGGGTCTCAGTCTGCCTACCAGGGAGGTGGGCTAGAGTCATAACTATTAGTTGATTTTAATAGTCTCCCCCAAATGTCTCTGAGGAAGGCTAAATGTAGATTCCTTTTTTTTTTCTTTTTAATGATTGTGGTTACAATGTCCCTTCTCAAAGGTAAAAACTCCACTCCATTTAAGGAGCTCCAGATCCGGGAATGGATGAGGGGCCATTATTATTAATTGTGTGGAGTAGCCACTGTGGAAAACAGTATGGAGGTTCCTCAAAAAATTAAAGCCAGAAATACCCTATGATCCAATAATTCCATTACTAGATATGTACCCAAAGAAAAGGAAAACACTAATTTGAAAAGATAAAAGCTTCAGCTTGATTTTAAAACTGATTTCCTTCTTCCTTTGATAAGTACCCTCAGAAAAGATTTCTATAGGGCTCCTGGGTGGCTCAGTCAGTTGAGTGTCTGACTTCACCTCAGGTCATGGTCGCACGGTTCGTGAGTTTGAGTCCTGTATCAGGCTCTGTGCAGACAAGCCCAGAGCCTGGAGCCTACTTCAGTTTCTCTGTCTCCCTCTCTCTCTGCCCTCCCCTGCTCGTGTTCTGTCTTTCTTGCTCTGGAAATTAAAATTAAAATTAAAATTAAAATTAAAATTAAAATTAAAAAAAAGAAAAGATTTCTATAAGTATTTCTTATTTCTGCCTATAAAAATTAGCAGTTATTAAAGTTTTTAACAGTTTACTTTGGAAATTGTCCAGTACAAAGTAACAATGAAAGAATTCTACAAGTATGTTGCAGGTTTGATACCTCTCCCCCTAAATAGTTCAGCATGCACAGGAGTTTTGACAAATATATGCCCCTGTGTAACCCAACCTATTTAAATATAGAACCTGAGTCTTTCATATGTAAGTGTTCTCTTCTTCAGCTTAATTTTGTAATGACCTCTGGAGTATGTTGAATTATTGCTTCACTCATGACCTGGGGACAGTGAAAAGTGGGTATGGGTTGGAGTCTGAGGAAAATTGATTTCTTCTTGTTTGGCTACTTACTCAGGCAAGAGGAGCCCATCACTAAAGCAGAGGATCGGGTTCAGCAGGCAAAGGAACGTCAGATTTTGTATATGAAATAAGATTCTGATAGCCTCTCATTTGGTCTGCCGTTTTATTTCTCTGTGGTTTTTTTTTTCTGTTTCCTGTCTTCCTGTGAGTTACTTGAACCTTAGAATTCTATTTTAACTTATCTATAGTGCACTTTAGTGCTCTCTTTCTATAAAACTTTAAGTTATTTCTCTCGATATTATATTAAACACACATAACTTACCAAAATCTACTGCTGTTGACATTTTACCAGTTAATATAAAGTACCGAACCCCTATCCTACATTAAGTTCTTTTGTCCTTTGCCACTTTGAATATAATGACTTAAATAGTTACGTATATTGACAATTACATCTAACAGTGCTGTAAATTTTTCTTCAAACATCACACACGATTTTGAAAACTCAAGAGGAGAAAGAAAGCACAAGCTACTTACCCATATTTACTTTTTCTCTCGTTCTTTAATCCTTCCTGATGTTCCTAGGTTTGTTCTTTTACATTTCCTGTCTGTTTCAAGAACCTCCTTTAGCCATTTTTCTAGGGTGAGTCTGCAGGTGACAAATGCTCGTAGTTTTCCTTCATCTGAGAATGTCTTGATTTCTCCTTCAAGCCTGGAGGATATTTTTCCTGGATATAGAATTTGGGCTTGACAGCTCTCTCCTTTCAGCACTTAAAAACTATGGTGCTGGTTATTTCTGATAGACATCTGCTGTCATTTCGATTGTTTCTCCCTTGTAGGTAAGGTGTCACTTCTCTCTCGCTGCTTTCAAGATTTTTTGTCTTTGGTTTTTAGAAGTTTCACTAAAATGGGTCTTAGTGTACATTTCTTTGAATGCATTCTCTTTGGGGCTCTTGAATCTAGGTTCATGTAATTTGCCAAATTTGGGAAATTTTTACTTGTGATTTCTTTGAATTTTTTTCAGCCCCGCCCTTTTTCTCCTCTACATCTGAGATTCTTATGATGTGAATGTTGGATCTTGTGTTATATCCAAAGACTATTCCTTTCAGTTTGGTGTATATTCTCTGTTATTCAGAATGGGTAATTTCTATTGTTCTATCTTCCAGTTCACTGATTCTTTCCTCTGTCCTTTTTATTCTACTATTGAGCCCATCAACTGGGTTTTTCATTTTGGTTATTGTATAATTCGGTTCTAAATTTTCCAGTTGGTTCTTTTTTACATCTTCCATTTATTTGCTGAGATTTTTTTCTTTTTCATTTGTCCCAAGTCTGTTTGTAATTACTTACTAAAGCATTTTTTTTTTTTTGATGGCTGCTTGAAAATCCTGGTGAGATAATTCTAACATCTGTGAGATCTTGGTGTTATGTGTTGATTGTCTTTTCTCATTCAAATTGAGTCTTTTCCTGTTTTTAGTGTGACAAGTGATTTCTGATTGTATCTTGGGCATTATGTTTTGGAACTCTGCATCTTATTTAAATTATTAAATCTTCTACTTCAGCATGCCTCTTCTGACACCAGACTAGTAGAGGAAAGCAGTTTCCCCCTTTGCTACTGCCTTATGGGTCTTTATTTGACTGTGACATAAAGAAGTTTTTATTGTGTTAGGCCACTAAGGCTGAGATTGTAACAGTAGCTAGTATTAATTAGCCTAACAGTTTAGAAAAACATATATTTGTTTATCTGATCTATGAAGATCACTGACCATTTCTCCATTTTTTTTTTCATTATTTGGCACCATATAGTATGTGGGTAGGAGATGTGGGGATGCGGGTGGGGAAATTTGGAGTGAGGGAACAGGCAGTTTCTATCTGTGCTTAATCAGAGCTATTGAGTAAATTAACATTTCTTTACTGAGCCATAAAGCTCAATGTGATGGTTTCCCCTGGCAACCCCCCACCCAGGAGGAAATAAATCTCCAGTTGCGCACTGGTGAACATTTGCCTCCTGGGATACTCTTCTGTCATTGGGCTCAGTGCAGCAGTTCTCATGGTCCGAAAAGAGAATGGTACACCCTACACTGAAGAATGTTCTCTCTTTCCCTCAGGTTCCAGCCTGCTGTTTGTAATAAACTCTGAAATGTGTGCCCAGCAGATGCTGCTTACACAAGAAACACCACGGCATGAAGTACAATCGTACTGCTGTGGCCTGATGGGGCAGGTGAGTCCGTTAAATGACACAATCTGCTTCTCTCTTCCACATCGGCACTCAGATCCTGGTTTCAGGAGAGTCCACCAGAGCCTTCTCTCCAGACAAGATTTTCCTCTCATCCCTGGTTAAAGGGAGAGAGAAAGGTGAGGGCCTCTGCCCTGTCTACCAACTCTGCAGCCCGACTCTGAGCAGAGGGCCCTGTGCTTCTGATCAAGTCACATTAGGTAGGCGCAAGCCTTTTGTAACCCGTAACTCTCAGACACGCACATTGTGAGGCAACACAGTATTGGAGGTTTTGACATCAGACCCACATCTTTTCAAATCCCATCGGTACTCCCTTCTAGCTAGGTAATGTTGGGAATATTCCTTGACTTCTCTGCTCTTCAGTCTTCTCGGCTCTAAAATGGGGCCTCCAAGACCTAGTCTTCGGGGTGAGATTAAGAGAAATTGCATGCGAAGCCCTCAGCTCTGTGTCTGGCACACAGTTCGTGCCCAATAAGTGTTAGTTCTCCTCCTTCCCCTTTCCCACCCGCGCAATGCCCCCTAGGTGCAGCACAGAGACAATTCTTTTTTGCGTCCCTGCCTGTCTCGGTACATTTCTGGAAATAGGGAAAGAGACTTCTTCAGTTATGGTTATATAGGCTCTCTAGCAAGTAACTGGCTACTTTGGTAAGTAAACCCCTTGAATAATGTCCCAATCCTTCTCCACCACAGACTCCACTGGATCAAGGTAGAAGGAAGGCACTAGACTAGGTGTCAGAAGACCTGCGTGAAGGTCTCCTTTCTTAGCTGCTGTGGTATTGGTCAGATTAGATCTCTCCAGACCTCAGTTTACTTGTATGGAAAATGTTGGTAATATCTTCCACAGAAAACTTTGTGAAATGCAAAACCTAGCTCAAATATGAGGTATTTCAGTAAGGATACTTTATTATTATTATTTTTTTTTTTTTTTTTGCCTGCCCCATTTTTCTATATGTCCAGGATCAGGGAAGAGCTGTGTCGAGTATATAAGGGCAATGCTATGACTGGGTTATCCACTCGTGCCTCTGGACTCACACCATCTTTCTTTGCTCGTGTTAAGAATTTCGGTTTCAAACGGAAAAAAGAATCTTTGGTTTCAACGTATGCTACTTTAAAATATCCCCATCAGAGGAGAGCACAGGGAGAATGTCCTATCTTTCCACAAGATTTTATTTTTTGTATGCTGTTTCAATTCAACCACAGGTCCCAACGTGATTTGTACATCTTTGTTAAAATTTACTGCTCTCACCCCAATTCAGGCTGGCCATTTTAAAAATAGAGAAGTCTGAAAGTTAACATAGCCAACAGACATGAAATACACGCATGGATAAGGTGTCTGAGATATTGTTACCAGGGGAGTCATCTGTTTGAATTTTCTGACTTCACTTTAAAAGCCTAACCACCTTGATATTTGTTTAAACTTGAATTCAATTCCATTAAGGTGTAACGTTCCCGTTGTCTCACTTATATGTTAACAGAGCTTTGTACATTTGAGAATATATTTTCTTACAGTCGGAGGCTTTCGGACCTCTGCTTTATTTCACAGCTGTCTACACTTGAGGCCACGTTTTTGGACATCGACTTTTAATTTTCCTGCCTTCTGCCTCTTTGGAATCCATTCAAGTTCTCCTCCAAAGCTATATGGGGACTCGATTCGGGGGCACCATACATTTTTCCAAGGAAGAGCGCTGAATTTTGAAAAGGGAGTAAAATAACATTATGGAAATCTTATGTTCCAACTCTGTTCTGACTCATTAATTCTCTCTGTGTGATACCTCGATGATCCAAATCATCTACATGCCTTCAAACAGGCTCTGCTTTCTTGAGTTGAGTTTGGTTCCTTTGTATGCTTCCTCCGCTGTCTAGAGGGTTTTCCTCAGTCCTTGAACATTGACACGATGTAAGCTCGTGTTCCACTCCGGCTGCTACTTTTTTTTTTCCCCCCTCTCACTTGGGTCTCCTGAGCTAAATGGATCCTGCACAATTTATCTCATGCCTTATTGCAGCTGTTACCACTTTGCTCCAAAAATGTTTTCCTCATATTCGATTACTTTGTCACTCAGGCTTATCGTTATGTTGACATATTATTCACTCCTGTGTCTCGTTAACTTAACATTCTGATGTGCTGTACAAAATAGCAAACATACTTGATGTCTTGGAGCTGCAGTCCTGTGTAGAAAAAGGGTTTATTTGTAAATTTGTCACTCTAATTGAACACTTTGCAAATCTAGTCTACCATCATCTCATTTCTTTTGATTCTGTTTAAGAAGCAAAGAATGGTATATTTCTGGGGACTAGTAAAATTCTTTTATACAGTAATAGATATTCCAGAAAGAAAAAAGCCCATTTATCGTTGTTTCCTTCCTTTATTCTCTTTACCTTTTCCAAAGGCTTTCTTAGGACGCTGGCAGTATGTGTCATGATATTTGTCAGGATTTATTGTTAAATTCCTTTAATCAGGGAGGACTCTCCTCTTTGAGAACAACTCGATATTCCTTGAAGGTCTTACTAAGGGGAACTAGGGGAACTATCTCCCGCAACTACCCTTAATTTTAATGTTCCTAATTTTATCCAATTGTTTCTGGTTAGCAGAGGAACTTTACCTTGCTCTTTGTTCATAGAATATTAGACCTGAAGAGAAACTTAGAGAATGTCTAGTCCATCTTCCCAATTTTTCAGATACCAAAGTTCAGGGTGGCTGAGTAGACTGCTGTCACAAAATTGGTCGTAGCAGAACTGGAAACAAAGCTCATGTCTTCAGATTCCTAGCCCGGATCTTTCAACCTCTCTGATATTCAAAGACCCTGAGTATCTTAACTTGTTCTTGTCAAGTTCTGTGAATTTTCTTCCTAGAATGTGTCACCTGGATATGCCTCAGGCTCCATAATGCCCTAGCTGGCTAATTCCCCTTTTTGGTGATGGGACGCTTGAATGAGTAAAGACTTGAGAGAGGCACTGATTGATTCATTCACTTTGTGAAGCCAGAATGCCATCATCTTCACGTGGGGAGCAGTAAGGTGAGAACCATTCCCAGGACCTAGAAGATTCTCCATAAATATTTGTTGAAGAAATGAATCAATGAAAAAAAAAATCTCTTGTCTTACAACTCTGTGTGAACAATGAGGCATGTAAAAGATGGAAAAAGATTTATTACCATCCATGAAAATGTAATCTTGAAGCTGAAAGCACAGGTGGGAAGTAGCAAAGTAAGAAACTGTATTTAATTGCCAGAATATGAGCGCTGTAAAAGTTCAGAAATGAAAAACTAATATAGCCAGAGTCTATAAACATCTAAGCAGTGTGGATAGATTCAACACCAACAGATGTTGTAGAAAATAAGATATGTCTTTAGTTTGAAGGACATATCTTCTTGACAAATAAAGAGAGGAGACATAAAGAAAAAATGATTTTCAGCAGAGAAAATTGAGAAACACATCGGTAACTTAAGGATGAGAAAGAGAAAGAAAGTAGAAATTGCTTGACTAATGTAAGTCATTTCATGAATAATAGATTCATAGTTTTTAATTCATGGTTTAAAAGTGTAAATCCTTTTGTTATGTGGGTTTTAAGAGCATCTCATGAATGCACTCCAGGGCCTTTGTCACGCTTCTGAGACCTTCTACTAAGTAGGCACATTACTTTCCCAATTAACTCATTTATTACAACCTAAATTCCCATTAGTTTTTAGAATTGAATTGGGAGAGACAAATGTATTTCTTTACTAATGATTCAAAACATAAGGTAACTACTTACCTTGGCGAGTAGTTTAGATTTTTTGGTCAGAGTTGGAGTGTCTCTTTTTTTTTTTTTTTAACATTTTTATTTATTTTTGGGACAGAGAGAGACAGAGCATGAACGGGGGAGGGGCAGGGAGAGAGGGAGACACAGAATCGGAAACAGGCTCCAGGCTCCAAGCCATCCGCCCAGAGCCTGACGCGGGGCTCGAACTCCCGGACCGTGAGATCGTGACCTGGCTGAAGTCGGACGCTTAACCGACTGCGCCACCCAGGCGCCCCTGGAGTGTCTCTTTAGAGAAGACTAGACGTTGAGTAGCTGCAGTGTTGAGGCTGGCCCGTCTTCAGGGTCTGGGTGTCTTCTGACCATAGAAGCACTCCCCCTATATGGGCTCGACTTCATTCTCCCCATCTGCAAAATGAAAATTCCATCCCAAGACTTGCTTCCCTCTTGGAATAGAGGACATGCACTGGGCTGAACATCAGAAAGCCTGGACTCTGATTCTGGCTACCCACCTGGAGCAGTGAATCTCGACCTCCCGTGGCCTCAGTTTCCTCCTGTGCTAAATTAGAACTATGCTCCGAGGCTACTTCCTCTCAAAATTTGTGTATTAGGTAAGGCTCTCTGGTTGCAAGCATCCAAAGGAGTTCACAGAAAGATAGAATTAGAGTCTAAAAAGAAATGCATAAGCAGGCCTCAGAAAGGAGAAGAGTAGGAAAGGTCAAGGTTGAGAGAAGCAGGACGTAACAACCCAGCATCCCCTCAGGATGCTTCCACCGGACACAGGATGCTCGTTGTACCACCTGAGATTCAGCTTCCTATATCCAAGCATTTGATTGTCTGATACTCATTCCCAGGTCAGGGATGGGCCTCCAAGCCTGGCCAGGCCTAGCCAATGCTCTCTTCCTACAAGCAGAATTTCAAGGAAAATGACTGACAGAATCCAAAGGTAGTAAGATATGCTCTCAGGGGAATCAGGCTGCAGATTTTAAGGAGCAGGTCCAAGGTCTTGTCTCTAAGAGACTATGTAACATGTCTTTTTTTTTCCTTTTCTTTTCTTTTCTTTTCTTTTCTTTTCTTTTCTTTTCTTTTGTTTTCTCTTTCCTTTCCTTTTCTTGTTTGTTTGTCTGTTTGTGTGTGTGTTTGTTTGTTTGTTTGTTTGTTTTGGACACACCACAGGATGGGAGGAACATCCTCAGAACGGAAATAGAATGAGAGAGAGAGAGGAGTCCAGAGGCACACAGAAAATAGTGACATAGACTCACAAGGATGTCCATAGGGCACACCATGCACACAGAGACAGTCCAGGGACACCAGCTACGCAGACATACAGGGGGAGACATAGAGTCAACATACCTCCCACCCCCCACCCCCCCGCCCCCCCACCGCCGCCCCTCAGGTGCACAGTTCTGGCAACACTCGACACACATGGATATATACATAGAATATGAACACTCCCGTGGAGACGTGCTGGGCACACACAGACACACAGAGTGCACAGACACACAAATATAGAGGATATAATGCTGAGTGAAGTAAGTCAGACAGAGAAAGACAAAGCTACAACATGACATCACTCGTACATGAAATATAAGAAACAAAACAGATACGCGAAGAAACAGAGACAAACAACAACAAAAACCCAGACTCCTAAAGACAGAGCACACACTGGTAGTGATCAGAGGGCAGGTTGGGGGTTGGGATGGCTGAAACAGATAAAGGGGATTAACATGCCCTTTGTTAACATTCCCCTTTGTTGGAAACAGTAATTAGACTTTGCTTTAGGGAATGTTCTCCCCCGCATCAGATACAGGCTTTGCAGATGTTTTAGCAATCTATCGTTGCAGAAAAAAAAAAAAAAAAAAAAAAAAAACTACCTCAAAACTTAGTGGCTGGCTGAAGACAAAACCATGACATTGCCCACGACTCTCAGGGGCAGGACTTTGGGCAGGGCTCAGGGAGGATGCCCTGTCTCTTCTCCACATGGTGTCAGCGGCAGAGGCTGCGCTGGGGCTGGGGACATCCACAACGGCCTCTCACAAGTCGGGCAGCTAGTGCTGGCTGTCAGCCGGGAGCCCCAAACCACATCTCTGCTCCCCCCCCGCCAGCCTGCATCCCTTCACCAATCCTCACTTTGGTCCCTGCTTCTAGGAAACTCGGCCTGTGTCCCCAGGCTTCCACGTCCTCACCTGCACATGACAGAGGTGCAGCCAAATTGTGCGTCAAGGCCTTTCAGGCTGGGCTTGGGCACACCGGTTTCTCCTGCTCTCCTCTATCTTCCATCCTGAGTGAAGGGGGAGTTTTCCCCAGATCCTGAAATCCAGAATGTTCAATGGGCAGTAGAAGGTTCATAGGCTTTCAAGTCACACAGATCTAAATTTACTTCTGGCTGTGGGGCCACGGACCTGCTCCTTAACTACTCTGATCCCCAGTTTCCTCATTAGGAAAATGGGGGCATCTGTACCTATCTCGGAGGATTGTTATGAGAATTAACTGCAGTAAAACATATGAGGCACAGCTAGAGGGCCTGGTACATAGAAGGTGCTTAATAAATGTTATTTCCTCTTTTCTTCTTCTGCTCAAAGGCTCCATCCTTCTAGGACTGTGTTACATTCCCCCAGGAAGAAAAAGATCAAAAATCCTGGTATACTGTGTTTTCCCATGACATGGTTTGAGGGGTAACATCGCTTGAATGATGTCCTTGGGAGCACAGTGATTTGGTGTGAAGTGTCAACAGCTGAGATTTAATCCTGACTCCTAACCCAGGGGTGTGGTAGGGTCTTGAGAGCCATGATTCCCTAGTGTTTAAAGAAATAAAAGTTACGTTAATTCCAGCGGTCTTATTTCCAAGGTTACAGGATTCAATAAAGAAAACAAGATGAGGAAAGGGATTTCTACCTTTTTCATATTTATTGAAAGAAACACATGCCCATCAACCCCCTTCCTGCTGCAATTTAGGCAGTACAGGATTAAAGTCAAAAGCTATTCAGACTGCGCCTTAGAACTTCAGTGAATGATTTACCTATTTGTTTCTGAGTCAATAAAAGCTCAGGACTAGACCTCAGAAATGAAAACCACAAAATTGTTCACTTATTTTACTACCAGTCTCTCCGCTTTTATATCCCCTAACTTATAAGCCCTTTCTAAGTTCTCACATTTTTAATGTTTTGCCAATAAAAAGTGAGCATGACTTCTTTCTTCCTACAGGTAGCAAGCCACGGCTACATTTAAGTGAGGCTTCAGACGGCACGGCTCCACGGCTGAATTCATGCAATCCTGGTGCCGTCATGAAGGATGGCCTTTGAGAGCCATTTTCTGTAATATGTCTCTTGGCGATGCTGCTTCCTTGCTCACACAGCTTGCCTGAAACTTTGAGTTTCCTTCCTTCACTAGAGAGCCACAAACTCTAATTGTTCAATTAATTTTACAGCGAGACCAGCATGGCATTCACAAGAGTGTTGTAGGATCATTTGTTAAGCACCACGTTTCACATACAAGATAGCAACTTGAACCAACTTTCAAAGCATTTATTTTTATTTACACTCATTCCAGGCTTGCTCAGCAAGTGAGATGGCATGAGGCAACCTAGATGTCAGATAGATGCAAGAAATAGCTCAATAAATCACAGAGAATTTACTGACTGGCACAAGTTTTTGTGCATGATTTACGGTCTTAGGTCCATAATTTAAGGAACGCTCATGATTAACTCTCTGCTCTACTTTTTTTTTTAATTTTTTTTAATGTTTTTATTTTATTTTTGAGACAGAGACAGAGCATGAGCAGGGGAGGAGCAGAGGGAGAGAGAGACACAGAATCTGAAGCAGGCTCCAGGCTCTGAGCTGTCAGCACAGAGCCCGACGCGTGGCTCGAAACCATGAACTGTGAGATCATGACCTGAGCTGAAGTCGGACGCTTAACCAACCAAGCCACCCAGGCGCCCCTATTAATCCCATTTTAAAGATGAGGTGACTGAGGCTCAGAAAGGTTAAGTAACTTCTTCATAGTCACTTGGCTAAAAAGCAGCAAGTTGGGAGGTAAGGCCAATTTTATGAGCTTTGAAGCCCATGATTTAACCATTTCATTGCACTGCCTCCCAGTGGAGACGGGGGTGCAGAGGTTTGGCAATACTTGCTGAGAAGAGGCAGAGAGGGCAGTAACCTGATCCAAGAGAGGCAGTATTCAGCCTGGAGCTGGACACCCCCCCCCTTCACAGTAGTAGCAAGTGTGTGTGTGTGTGTGTGTGTGTGTGTGTGTGTGTATTAAGGGGGAGGCAGGTGGAAGAGTCCCTGGGGCTGCTCTGCCCTGACACTTTATCAAGGAACACACCCCCCTCTTGAGGACATGGCCCAGGAGACACTTGAAGACTGGCTAGCGAGATTCAGTGGGATTCAGTGTGGGCTCCAGCTGGCTCCAGTCCAGTGAGGATGGCTGTCAAGCAGTTGGCAACTTTAGTTGGAAGAGAAGTTCTGGCTGTGAAGGCAAGAGAGATTGGAGTGTCGCCCAGGGAAGTGCTAGCTCATGCCTGAGTCAGGAGCCACTGAGAGTGTGGAAACTGAGGCAGGGAAAGGGCTACAGTTCCCAGGAAGCGCCCAAAGAGAAGGGATTTCTGGTTCTTGCCACTGAGTTAGTGAGTTGAGCTCAAATAGCTAGTTCTGTGTTATTCTTACCATTGAAAGTGTGCTTTAATCCTTGATTATTGGGTCTCTAGCACTGCCAGGGTTTAGATGAATATGTCTATTAAAAGAGGGGGAAAACCCCTAACTTTGGGGCGCCTGGGTGCATTAAGCATCTGACTCTTGATTTTAGCTCAGGCCATGATCTCACGGTTCATGAGATTGAGCCCCACATCGGGCTCTGCACTGACAGCACAGAGCCTGCTTGGGATTCTCTCTCTCCCTTTCTCTCTGCCCCTCCCTCACTCACACTCTCTGTCTCTCAAAATAAACTTTAAAAGAGGGGAAAATAGGGGTGCCTGGGTGGCTCAGTTGGTTAAGGTCCAACTCTTGGTTTCAGCTCAGGTCATGATCTCACAGTTCCTGAGTTCAAGCCCTGCATCAGGTTCTATGCTGACAGTGTAGAGCCTGCTTGGGATTCACTCTCCCTTTCTTTCTGCTCCTCTCTGTCTTTCTCTGTCTCTCTCTCAAAATAAATAAATAAACTTTTTTAAAAAGTTAAAAAAATACAAGAGGGGACAAAACCCCTAACCTACATGCAGTTACTTTGGAATGTTAAGAGAATAAAGGTTCCACATGACTGCCCTGCCCTTGCACACTGCTCTGTGCTTCTAGTCACGGTTGGGAGAAGGAAAGCCCTCCTACTTTGACCTTAAGCCCAGCCTAAAAACTTAGAGGCTTGCAAAGTTGTCAAGGCAAAGCTAAAGTGGAGAACCCGGAGACTGCTCATTTGGTCACGGAGAGTGTATTACCAATTCGTTCACTATGAAATGGAAGAGATAGGAGGTGATACAACATAGGAGGCTAAGTTGCTACCAAATAAATTAATAGGAATTTTGAATGTTTCCTCTGGGCAGCTGACATGACAGGGCTTCAAGACCCTGGGACACGGAGAGAAAGGAAGATAGTAGAAAGATCTCAGGAGAGAGAGGAAAAGTGGGCCCCCAAACAGCAAAGAGGGACAGCTGGGGCCTTAGGAAGAAGATGCCACCAGTAAGGGTCTCTTTGTAAATGTGCATTGTAGTTAACCTCTTTGTTATGCTGCGCTTTTGTAGCATGTATGCATTTTAGAAGTTATAAAGCAAATGTGCAAAATAAATCCTTTAATTTTTTCTAAAATAAAAATTAACTCGTTTTTTTGAGCTTCCCTCTCACTGAGGTCCAGAAATGTTGTCTAATTCAATTTGATAATCGAGAGAGAAAAAAACAAAGTTTCATCATATCTCTCCATCCCTCTCCCACTGTCTCTCTCTCTCACTCCTGATTGGCATCTAAGTTTCGGGGGGGGGGGTTGGAGCCTCAAGGCATCAGGACAGTAGAGACTGCATCTTGTAGGGACTGCATTTGGTTGCAAGTAGGAGACAATGCCTTGTATGACAAAGAAAGACTGGGAGTAGAAGTCCAGGGTTGATAGGGTGGTTCCGTGGCCCTAGCAAGGACCCTAGCACTTTCTACCTTTTTCCTAGCATTGTGAATTTTGTCTCCATGCATGTCTCCTGGTCAGTGCCAGGTAGCTCCTTCACCTTCAGCATCTTGTTTCCATTCCAGAAGGAAAGAAGAGGAAGAGCAGAGGTCAAAAGGCACAGATTAGCTGCACCTTTTGGAAAAAATTTCCCAACTTCTGCTTATGTCTCAGCAGCCTGGATTGTGTCCTACCATCATTCTTAGCTTGAACAAAGTTTGACAATGTAATTTTGTGTTCTTTAACATCTCAGAGCAAAATGGCTGTGTGGTACTACAGAAGAGACGATGGCTTTCATCAGGCACCCGGCCGTGCCTCTCACAGATGTCAACTGTCCACACCAGTGTCCTTGGAGACACAGTTTCTTCTCCTCAAATCCCTAGGAATCAACCTGATTTCCACTGACATTTACCTTCCTTCTTCACAGCAGATTTTATTCAGGAGACGGTGGATGGAAGGGTGACCTTACTGATTTGGGCATCTCACACCAGAGGAGACCCAAATGCTGTGTCAAAAGCTACTCATTTGGGTAAGTGAATCCGCTGTAGCATTTAGATTACTCTCTTTTATTCTTACTCTTGGGACCTGGGCACTGCGGTAACATCTGCAATTTACTAAAGGCTGGAATAGATCTAAATCCCACAGAAAAGAAATGTTTCCATCTCATGCTACTCTCTGATAAATTTCAGTGCTTAATTAACCCCGGACCTCAAACAACACTCTGTAAATTCTCTGTCTCTGAGCAGTGGAATCTTGACAATGTCCTTTTGTTTTGGAATGGGAGTTTCTTTGGTGAAAAAGACACAAAACATCACCCCTTTTGTCCAGCTAGTGAAAAGCAGGTCTCCAGATAATTTAAAGATACAATGAAGTAAGTAGCTTTTGCCTTTTGTCAAGATCAAAAGCTGATTTGAAGATGAATGAATTACGATTCATTCCTAATGACTATCAGTCAGCACATTACCCCAAACTTTCTGTGAGCTATTCTATCTGTTGTGTCAAAGGAACACTTTGGGGTCAACAAGTTTGCACTGTGTTTCATGAGTTTCTCTTGGGTTAGTGATGATTTAGGCTCCTTTAGGATTCTCTGGCAGACTGCCTGTTCAGACATCCAGCATCCTCTTCGCAGAACACTGGATGCGCAGCAACTTTGGGGAATCTTCCCTGAGACACTGGTGTCTGCAGCTCCTGGTCTGACAAAAGGGAAGACTGTCCAGGGAGTCGATAAAAAAAATTGTCACTCTTAGACGTCTGAAAGGAATAAGATCCCTCTGGGAGGGCTTGGGGGAGCGGTGAGGACTTGAGAGACTAGAGCAGCTACTATTCACTCCTTTTCAGTCACAGACCTCTCCGAGAAGCTCATGAAACCTACAGATCCTCTATTCAGACACACAGCGCTCTGCAGCCCCTTTTTATGTGTGTATTCATTCAGGGGAGGCAAAGAAGGATTTAAGCTCAGGTTAACAGCCTTTACTCCAAGAAGACAATTGTTGTCCTGGCAGAAAGTGTGGCCATGCCTCTCCCATCGTGGCAGAATCTGAGGCGCAGCAAGAGGAAAGGCTGAGAAACAGCAGAAGATACAGCAGGGAGCATCGGATCCTAGCTGATTTCTTCCCACATGGCTACTCATCTTCAAAGCTGGAGATCTCAGCCCCTCCTTCGGTCCTGTCCAATCTCAGATGTATGGACCAAGCCTGGCATTTTTTCAGCTCTGTTCTTTCACTTGGGGGTCTAGATCAAGAAGCCAGGCTTTTGCCATGCTCTTATGAAACAATCCTTGCTATATATTCTATTTTCAGGCTTGGATCTCATCTTTTGCCCTTCTGAGTTTCTAGAGTCCTGTCCCCAAGATGTGAATGGGCCTTGGATTTTTTCTCACAGCCCAGCTCTAACCTTTCTGTGCCGTTGGCCGTGATTACAGGCTGATTATAGTTCATATTATTTCCAGATGACTCCAGGAGAAAGTGTCAGCAATGAGTGATGGGCCTTTCTTAGGTCCTCTGGAGTTCTTCAGGTTCAAGTTCATCAATGAAATAGGTGCCCTTCAATACCTTTGTACCTTCTCTCCTTTCCTTCGTGAAACATTATTTTGTCAGATTCTATTAGATTCAAGGTCATATCTCCTGTCTTCAAGAAGTTTATGCTCTAGTGGGACAAAAAGAGAAATATAATGTGATATGCATCATAAAAGTAAGATAAACAGTGAGGAGACTGTGATACACAATGCTCAGAGGGAAAAAAATACTGGTTTTGATCCAAAGGGTCTAGGAAGTCAGGGATTTGAACAGAGTTCTGATAGATGGTGATGTTTCCTACAGGACAGGCATTCTCAATCTTCTCTTTTATAGACTTTTGAGAGTCTCGTGAAATGGGAGAAAAAAAGGCTAAAAAGGTCTCTGAGAACTGTGGTAAAACTAGCTCAGAATTAGGTCCTGGATTGTGGCCACAAAATTGGAGTGACCTGTACAAGTCCTTCTTCAAGATGCATCTTGATGACTGTATCTATAAAATAGCATTGAAGGACATATGATTAGATGATAATCCACATCTCCATTTACTTTAAAATTGTATCACTATATAATTCTATGACCTAGTTCATCACTCTGGATACTTAGGTTATTTTAAAGAAATTACATATTTTCCTAACAAAAGACACAAACATAACCCTTTTTCCTCATCCAAAAGATCATAAAATTGTTGGAAAGTGCATGATACACACACTGGGATTTTAAAGAACCTAACATTTTACACATGTTTAAAGGGGTTCCTCAGAGTAATAAAGTCCAACCTTTACTGAGTCAATTATGTGTCAGGAAAGTTGCTAAGTGCATTATATACATTGTATCATTTAATCTTCGCATTAAGTCAGTGGATTAAATGCTATGGTTATCATTCCCATTTTACAGATGCAGAAACTGAGGCTTGGAGAGATAAAGTTACTTTCCTAATGAATCTCAGTTGGATCTGAATTT
Organism: Lynx rufus; assembly: GCF_022079265.1. NCBI lineage: Eukaryota > Metazoa > Chordata > Mammalia > Carnivora > Felidae > Lynx > Lynx rufus. The sequence continues at coordinate 125,753,330 of NW_025814856.1, forward strand.
CCACATTCTGACTCTTACAGCTTAAGTACCCTATGGCTGCTATGGTTAGTGGAGTGAGATTTCCAGTGAAGTGAGATTTTTCATCAGTGTTTTATAATGCTTCTTAGGTCACAGATAACTGTGAAAATCTCATGAATTCCCAGTGTGTAAGCTTTCATCCAAAAAGACAAACACATCCACACACACACACTTACAAAAGTGCACTTGTAGATATATTCAGAATCCCAGGAACTCTTTTGAGGGCCATCCGTAGATTCAGGTTTCCCTACTGAAAGTCAAGAATGGCTGGAGCAGACTATGGAAGGGCTGGTCAAGATCAGTCAAGGACATAGATGACTCACCTCGTCTATCTTTTTGGAAGAGTAGAGGGCATGGCTGTTGGTTCAAACAGAGGTAGAGTTGGCAGAAGAGGCCCATACAAGGATGCCCCATGACAGACTGTCAGTCTGGTGAGGTTACTGACATACCATTGTACAAGGGGCAAGGACATCAGGACTCATACCGTCCATGACAGCAGGATCATCTTTCCCCAATCACTCTTTATTCGCCAGAGACCTCCTTGGCTTGTCCCGGAATATAGCACCCCCTTGGAAGTGATGTAGGCCTTTCAAAACCAATTCTAGAAAAGCTCATTCTCTCTGCTTACCCTTCCTCATGGCGAGGCAGGCAGTCGAATCCAGCTGTTGAATAAACTAGCACACGAAGGGTAAAAATTCTCAAATGGTGGGTAAAAACTCCAACTCAGTTGTGTTTTCCCACCGAAGAGAACCCCTTGGAAATCAAGACTGAAATGTATGTCACAATAACACATTTGCTGCTTCCTTTGCTGCTTCTCTTCCGGATGTTTGTGAATTTTTGTTTCACCCGGACGAGGCCGGCTTGCGAGGGAAAGGTGATGCCGTTCGTCCACTAGGGGGAGACTTGCCCACATTTATAACCACTCCTTGGGGCGGCCTGCCCCTGGCTTTAGATAAGAATTGGAACTTGATTACCGCAGCAGCTCATTTACTCCGTTTCCTTGGCTGAGCGAGGCATTTGAGTTTGATTAACAAGATTTTCTACTTGACGTTCAACTCTCATTTTCCGAAGCGCTGAGGACGGGAGTAAGGACTATTATGCAAATAAGCTAGTGACTCCCCCTGCCCCTCCCTGGAGGCGGGGAGGGGGGGGGGCGCTCGGAGATGAGTGGCTCTAACTGGACCCTGGGGGTGCCCGCAGCCCGTGCCTTATTTAGGGAAAGCGCAGCTGCCGCACCGGGAGCTCCAACGTGGGCAGGGCTGCGGACCCAAAATACGCACTCTGCAGCCGGCCCTACCGGTGCCTTTTATAGCTTGTTTGCGGCCAGGCTGACTCACACAGCTAAGACAGCAAAATGTACCTGAAGCGACGTCTGATGGTATTCAAATATCCCTATTTTCTTTTCTATTTTTCTCTCCCAGCTTCCGTCCCTCTCCATCACCTCTGCCAACTTACGCCTCCGCCTCCGGGCCTCGGAGCCGCCTTGGCAATGGCCAGTCCTGCGATTGGTTCCCAGCGGTAAAGGAGCTACTGACTCCGACCTTGTCTGAAGGTTACTTCTCAAGTTCGTGCATTTTCTCAGCGATGTGCATTCAAATTAGGTCTGGAATTGTGTGTCTTCTATCAAGATTTGCAACACTCATAAACACACACACCCTTCACTGAGTTTCATTTTTCTGACTTTGGAAATCATTTGAATCAGAAGAGTTTTCTTTGTTAAACCGGAAGGTGGAGGGCCTGAGTGTCACATAACGTGCCCACCCTTCTTACTCCTCCTTGAATTTGAATTTGTAGTGGGCCTATGCAGTTAAAGAATAGCCAGGGAGCTCAGCTATAGATCTTTATTTTCTTTTATTACCCTTAACATGTACTATTTGATTCAGAAGAGGGACGACCATCCTTACCTGCCACTATTCTCCCTCCATATCTGGGGACACCTTCCTAATTTAATATCTATCTAAAAGCAATAAACTATTTTTTTTAATGTTTTAAACTGAAACCAGTGGTAGGTATTTTGCCTTCTAAGAAAAGAAGTATAGCGTATATTGTTGGGGGAAACAAACCCTGTCTGCTGCTACTTTTCCATTGCAGAAGAGAGGGGAGGTTGATAGCGGACAGTTCTAGGAAAATAGGAGCACTGGTAAGTGTGGGTATACAAAGGTAAGCCCTGAGCTGAGTGTGGATGTGGGGGGCAGGGAGGAGAGGAGACTGTTCCTCCACAGGATGAATTTGGGTAGGTGTGCTCTGAAGGGAGGTGCTGTGGAGGGGGCTGGAAGAGGAGGGAATGGAGAGTGAATAACACAGTGTCTGAAAGACATAAAGAAGATACGGTCTCTAAGCTGCAAACCTCCTCCGTCTCTCCCACACCATCAGTAAAGTCCATAGGTCCAAAAGAATTCTGTTGATAATTTTTTAAGTGTGGACCAAGAAAATGTCACTTTATTTATTTTTGAGAAACAGAGTGAGACAAAGCGTGAGCGGGGGACGGGCAGAGAGAGAAGGAAACACAGAATCTGAAGCAGGCTCCAGGCTCTGAGCAAGAGGGCAGCACAGAGCCTGATGCGGGGCTCGAACGCACGAACTGTGAGATCCTGACCTGAGCCGAAGTCGGACGCTCAACTGACTGAGCCACCCAGGCGTCCCCAAGTCTCATTTTCGCGTGTATTCGTTCTTTCCACAAATAGTTCTTGAACATCTACTATGAGGCAGATTTTATTCTAGGTGCTGGTGATACAAGGGTGAAGCTGGCAGTAGAAGATTCCTCCCGTCTCAGTCCTCGCCTTCAGAGGGAGGAAGAGAGACAACAAACAAGTGAACAAAAGTAAGCAAGATCATTTCAGAGAGCGCTCAGTCCTGCCAAGACTCACACAGTGGTACTGGTTACAGAGTAACTGGGGCAGGGAAGAATGTGCATGTCCCTACCCAGTCAGGAAATTGGAAACCACTCCAGGGTACTGAAGCAAGGAAACTTTGATACAGAGCATTTATTCTACATTTATTGGAAGGAATGGAGGAGCAAAGGGAAGATTCTGTCCATGGGAGGCAAGGAAGAGATAGGAAGGGAGGGACAGAGAGAAGAAATGCCTTCTCCTGCGTTTGCTGGAGACATTGGCGGTGGCTGCGGCTTTGTAGACAGCAGTCCTCAGTTCCTGCTCAGGCATAACATGTGCAAAAAACCGCAGAGGCTGTTTACCTTGGCTTCTTCAACGGATGGGTGATAGCAGCTTCTTGTTCTTAATCTCTAGGTGCCTCCGCCCAGAAGTGCCAGACTGGCTTGAAATTCTGTAGACAGCAGGTTCCTCTTCACTTTTCCAGATGACAATTCTAGCCTCCTCCAACATATTCCATAGGAGAAGGGAAATTTTTTGTTTCTAAAAAATAAGACCAAAGAGACTCTAGAATAAGAGACACTAGGCCATGTGAGGGGTTATCATGTTCTCTAAAAACCTGAGCATTTGATACTGACGTCTGAGGGGTCCCCAGTGAGAAGACCAGCCCCGACAATTTCTTTACACTATATGCATCTGTTAAATACGAAGAAGGGATGTAAGGAAGTAGAGACATCGAGGACAGACAAATACTGAATATTTTTCCACGGAGAGGAGCACAGAATAAGCCAGTAGCTGGAGCAAGACATTAGGTGAAGGGTTTTCAAGTATGAAGGGTCTGTAGTATGGTTGGAATAAGGCAGCAGGGAGGGCGAGATTGATGATGCAGGAATGAGTGGAAACTTACAGGAGCCCGCTTCTTGGGGACACGAGAAAGGCTGGGGGAGGGGGGTGGAATACACATAGCAGAATAGCTGGAAGGCGCAATGTGAAAACAAGGATTCAAGGGTGGTGGAAAATCAGAGCCAGAAGTGAAGATGACTAAGCACCCGGGAATTAGCAAACCCCTCGAGAAAGACATGGGACATTTAATAAGGTGTGGAATGATGGCTTGAGCAAATCTTCACTAGGTCTTAAGGCACAGGGTGATCTGTTTCACATCATTTCTCGAATAGAGGGTTTATTCATTTCTCAAACAGAGGTGGAATATTTTAAAGCTATTTCTAACGAAAGGTTTGTCTAACCAGTGTTTTCACCTTAGCCTTCCCTTTTGCAGTTTTGTCTTTTACTCTTTTATATGCATACCTTGTGTTCTTGCCAAGTTGGCCCATAGGAGGCCCTCAACAAGTATTTATTGAATTAATAACAAAATTGGACTTACTCTCCCTGTCCCTGCTGGAGCTCCCAGTTCCTGCAGTCCATGTTTTCCTAGATCTGCACTTTCGTTTATGCATCTTTGTACTGTTCTTTCCTCCCCCAATACCCTCTTCCCCCTCTCCCTTTTCTGCTTCTTGAAATCTTATTCCTGTTTCCTGATCCAGCTAACATGCAACTTTGCCAAGTCCTCTTTGACTTTCTCGCTCAACTATGATATCCCTGCCCCCTTTCCTCCTGTGGAATTGTCTTTATCTGGCTGATGTCTCTTAACATTCTGTGTCCAGGGTGATGGTTATTTGTGGAATTATGTTCCCCACTAGACTGTGAGCGCATTGAGGACAGTAACCATATTTTATTCACCTTGTTCACATTGAGCCGCCCGGCACAGCCTCTGGTGAATAGGGAGTATTCAACAAATCATAGTTACGTTTTAATTTGACTTCCCTCCCCAAGTGTTCAGACTCATTAGTACACGGACAGAAACCAACTGGTGCCCTGTTGCACTGGTGCTGCCTCTTTTAGCTGTAGAACAACCTCCTAATCAGCCCAGACTACAAACAGACGGCTTCTTCTTTTCATCACTTCACTTTCACGTTTAAAGACTTTTTTTCAAATGCAACCGCCTTCCTCATAGCCTCTGCAGAGAAACACAGAATGGCAAGTGCCCATGGACACAGGCACGTTCATTTGCACACCCGCACGTGTACACTTTCTCTTTACCTCCTACCAACTGAATCCTGATAAATATTGTGAATCAGTTTTTTGAAAACCAGATTCATTGTGATATAATTTGCATACAGTAGAACACATCATTTAGGTGCCTATTTCTATGCATTTGGATAAACACATTGTACGAGTTAGGTTCTTAAGAGAAATAGAATCAGGAGGAAATCACATCGAGAGAGAGAGATGGATAGAGAAATGTATTTCAAGACATTGGCTCACACGATTGTGGGGGCTGACAAGTCCAAAGTCCACAGAAGAAGGCCACTGCAGTCTTGAGGCAGAGTTTCTTCTTCCTCAGGAAAATCCCTGTTCTGCTCCTAAGGCATTTCAACTGATTGGATGAGGCCCACCCACACTATCAGGGATAATCTCCTCTACTTAAAGTCAAATGGTGGTAGGTGTTAACCATACCTACAAAATACCTTCACAATAACACCTAAATTAGTGTTTGACCCAATGTCTGGATACTATAGCCTAGCCAAGCCCACACATAAAAAGTACCATAGGAGGCATACAGCTCTATAATCACAACCTTAATGAAGATACAGAATAGTTCAATTATCCCAGAGAATTCCTTCATGCCTCTTTGTGGTCAATACCACCATCACCCCCTGACCATGCCCCCAGCCCTGTCAAAGCCCTGATCTGCTTTCTGTCCCTGAACTTTTGTCTTCTCCGGAATATCACGTAAATGCAATCACTCAATATGTGACCTTTTGAAATTTGCTTTTTCTGCTTAATATGATGTATATGAGATTCATCCACGTTGGTGCATGTATCAGTAGATTGTTTCTTTTTATTGCTGAGTATATTGTCTTGTATGGAAGTACCATGATTCTAAATAAGTTTTGTGGATGGGAGAGGTACGCCTCCTACATTGTTCTAAATCACACATTACCAAAGTTTGAAATTTTATAGGCATGCAAATCAAATTAAAAAGACTAGAAAGCCCTCCTAGACATAACTCAATGAGAAGTCAGTTATGAAGTACACTCCCCCAATGCCTGCACAGGTATTTGGCCTTGAAAAAAAATAAATGATTTCATTGGCCACACAGAGTCAAAGCCAAGGTGTATTTTAAAAGCATCAGTTATCATAATCTTTTTATTGGCCATATGGCACAACGAACTATTTTAGGCTAGACTCCGTTAACTCTGATTTTCATAATGGCTAATGGCTAAGCCACAAAATCAGATCAGGGAAAGGCTGGACTCCCGAAGTAGTCATGAAGAATGCTAAAAGGTATAACACTGATGGTCAGACATGACAGATGGTCAGAAATGACAGACTTGTGTGTTTTGGAGTAGGTGTCAATCACTCTGCATAAAAAGGAAGTGTGACTTCTATCCACTTGATCTGACATAGCAAAACTCCCTAGGACCCATGCTCAAGAAGTCAAGTTGAAAGTCTATGATCTGGTCTGGTCCAGTTGGGCCAGCCCATCTGGATTTAATGGACCTCAGTCTGCTATGACTAAAATCTCTCCCTCCTCATCTATGATATTCATGACATAGGATGAAGGCTTAAAAAAAATTTTTTTTTTTAAAATAGATGGTAGGATCTGGAACAAGATTTGAATGCCTTATAAGCTCAATACCAAAGTTGACCTATTTTCCATCGTCTATTGTGGAAACAGGTAAACAAGTACAAGCAAGTAATTGGACAAAGAACTAAAAAATTATTAATTGTGATAAGTCCAAAGAAGGAAGTAAATAAGGAGCTGAGGTTCAGAGCATTCTAGATGGGTGAAAAGGAAGTCTTCTCTAAGAGTTTTGAGAAAATATGGCAGGGGGATGAGTTTGGGGAAAGAAGTTACTGACAGAAGGAGCAGCATGTGTAGAGGCCATAACAGAGATTCAGGGTAACCGGAACAGGGTAAGCAAGCAGGTGAGGGACACAGGACAGGGTCAGAGGAAATGTCAGATCAACTGCAGCTTGTGGGCATAAGAAGTTTGGGTTTCCTTTAGTGAAAGGGGAAGCTTTTGGAGGGTTCCGAGAACATGGGGGTCAGATGATCCAATTCATGTTTTAAAAGGATTATTTTTGCTGCTATGGGACAGCGTTTTGCAGTGAGACAGGATTGGGAGAAAGGAGAACAGCAGGATACAGCTTGAAAAAGTCTAGGTGAGAGAAGATAGTGAGAATGGAGATAAGATGAGAGGCAGATAAGAAGATAGTTGCACTTTCAAGCAGGCCCTGTTAATGGATTGTGACTAAGGAGTAGAGGTGAAGGGAGAAAACAGGCTGATTTGCAGATTTCTGGCTTGAATGATGTGGTGTTTTTGACATTTAATTAAACAGGAAAGACTGGTTCAATATTGGTGCCTGGAGCTCAACAAAGCTGAACTACTATTTGGGGATTTCAATATCACTAATATTTAAAGGTATGGGAATTGCTGAGATTACCTGGGAAGAAAGAGTGAGAGAAGAAGAGCCCCAGACAGAACGTGGAGGAAAGACAACATTTCATTCAAGTGAAGAAGAAAGAGGAGACCAAGAATACTGGGCACAGTGAGATAAAGAAACCCCAGGGAATGTGCTGGAAAGGAAGTGGAGAGAGTAGTGCTTTAAGAATAGGGGAGTCATCTGTGGGATGGAGCTCTGTTGAGGGAATAAAAGAAATAAGGGGAAGAAACTGGGCACTAATTTTGGGAATAGGAAAGCAACTGTTGACCTTGACAAGTTTTGATGGAAGGGTCATGGGTGGGACTTCAGAAACTGGGACGCAGGGAAGCGGAAATATTGTGCATATGGACAACTTCGTTGGAAGTTTTGCTGTGGGGTCGAGCAATGGCATGTCCTCTGAGGGCAGAGGGAGCTGGGAGGGAGAATATGGGGTTTAACAAGATGGGAGATATTAATTATAATTACAATTATATGTGAAAAGAATGATTCCTAGTAGGTGGCACCGGTGGTGCAGGAGAGTGAAAAGACGATGCCCGAAGGAGGCAGAGGGCACGAACTTGGGGAATGCACCTGCGGCAGGAAGGGAAACATTTCCTCCACCGGGGCCGAAGGAAAGGAGAAGATGGATGCCCGTGCTTCTGATGTGGCACCTGGTAGGATGAATGAAGGACCATGGCTGTTATCTGAGAGAGGAGGGGAGAAGGGAACCTGGAACACCTCAGCAAAGAGGACAAGGTAGGAAGTCATTTTTTCTTTCTTTCTTTCTTTCTTTCTTTCTTTCTTTCTTTCTTTCTTCTTTCTTTCACAAAATCCAAGCCTGGAGAAACGAAGCATATTGATCAGCACTGTTGAAGGCTCATGTGAGATATGGGCCGTGAATTTATGGTGAAACCAATTGTCTAGTCTGTAAGATTTCGTGCAGCCGTAGTATCTAATTTTTTCAGCTGTTTTGTTCAGCTGTTCTGGTGTAGACATGGGAAAGGAGGATGTGGGGTTCAGGTAGGATTGGTGTTTTATTAGGTAGGTAAAAAGGAAGGAGAATGAAGGAATGGGATAAGGTTGGAAATGATGAGCCGCAGATTCTAGGTTGGACATTGTGGGAAATAAAGCCAAAGCAGTGGCTAAAGAACAGTGAGGAAATGATGGCACTTATTATTCTACTTGGGTAATATCTGCAGCCTAGGAAGCAAAATGAAAGCTGGAGATTTCAGGTTTAAGAGGTCACACTGCCATGCTAAGAGAACAGGGACCACTGCTGTAAGAAATTTATAAGCTTTTAACAACCTCCTGTTAGAAGTGGTCATGAGCTGACTCTTTCTCTGTAAGTTACTCATAGCTTCAGGGAAGAAGAGAGCCCTGTGTTTGTATTTGGGACCGCATGGAAGGGGAAACCTGGGGAGAATGTCCCAGTGCATAACAGTGGTGAAGCCCTAAGGGATAGACCAAGGTGGGGTGGGCAGATTCCTTGAGGAAGAGAGGAATGCCCAGGGCCTGAGAAGGATCCTGGGTCTCAAAGCAGTTGGGTGGAAAATTCCAAGTAAACTTCTCCCACAAGGAACCTGAGAACCTGTGATGGAGGTCTGATTTTGTTATCGTTAAATGTGGATTAAATTAACTCAGTTATATTTAAATAACTCCAGCAATCTCCTCAGGAGCACCTAATGAATGGTATTCGTTTCCCTATTAGAAAGGCAGCATGTCATATTGAAAAAAAAAAATGAAATTTAGGGGCAGATGTATCTAACCTTGATTCTTGACCTTGCCACTATTTGGCCATGTGTTCTTGAGCAAATTGTGCCACTTCTCTGAATTTCAGTTCTCCGATCTATAAAGCAAGGCTGATAATAGTGCTTATTCATATCTTTATTCTAAGGCATAAGTAATTAAGGTAAGGAAACAATTTTGAAAATTGCAAAACTATGTGCAACGTTAGTGTAGTAGGAATGAACACTAGTCCACAAATATAGATGTGTAAGGAATATTGTGTTTCATAATTTTCCTTTATATCATTTGTTTAAGTTTAAAAAAATTTATATTTTATTTTATTTTATTTTATTTTATTTTAATTCCAGTGTAGTTAACATACAGTGTTGTTAGTTTTGAGTGTACAATACAGCGATTCAGCAATTCTGTATGTTACTTAGTGCTCATCATAAGTGTACTCTTAATCCTCTTAACCTATTTTGCCCATCCCCTCACCCACCTCCCCTGTGGTAACCAGTTTGTTCTCTATAGTTAAGAGTCGGTTTTTGGGGGTGTCTTTTCTTCCTTTGTTCATTTGTTTTGTCTCTTAAATTCCACATATGAGTGCAATCCTATGGTATTTGCCTTTCTTTAACTGACTTATTTCACTTAACATTACACTCTCTAGCTCCATCCATGTTGTTGCGAATGGCAAGATTTCATTATTTTTTGGCTGAGTAATACTCCATTGTGTATATTCCTTGCATCACTTCAAGTCTGAATCTGAGCTCCACCCACTCCTGAAAGTGCTCAAAATTCAACTTTGACATTATTCAACTGCCATGTCCTCCTACTATCTCCTAATATTCAAGGTTCTTGGTGTTTCCCATAACACCACAACATTGCTTTGGTAGATAGCCCCCGTCGGTTACTACAGAGACACCATATGACTCCATCAAGCCCAGTATCGTCTATGGCAAACTTGGTGAGGTCAGCCTTCGCAGATGGACTATGGAGCCATCTTTGCAGAGAGACTCCTACAAGGGAGGAAATCCCAGGCCTACTTGAGGAAGGGGCCTCTTTTCCTCCTCAACCTTGGGCGATTTTTCTTCTCTTTCCTTGCCCTCAAAACGAAAACAAAAACAAAAACAAAAATAAAAATCTTTCAATCACTATACTCTCCTTCTGGGACACTTAATGTTATTTTCTCAAAGGGCTTTGGCTTTTACAAGTTCGGGAAAAACTATTACTTGGGAGTCTCTTTGCTTTCAGCTCTACCAAAATTCCTAACATGGGGATATCCCAAAGGACCTGGATACCTCTGTGAAAAGAATTAAGAGGAGAAAGTAGAGAAAAGACAACCAAAGCTCTTTTAATAAATTATATTCTGTAGTGGTTATTTTTATTAATTTATAGGCAATGTTGGCATGGCAATCTTGTTGGATAGTTTGCCTCATTAAGGGACTAGCCAATTCAAGAACTTGGAAAACATTGACTTTAGGAGTAAATGAGATACACATGAAAATTTTAATTCTTTCAAGGAAGATGCTATCTAAATACCAGGCACTGAATGAATAGGAAATATTGGCCCATTTGATAATGCAGGTACTACCTTCTCTTAACTGGGAAAAGTATCCATAACTAGGCACGATTTAGGAGATCCATACATATTAACTGAACACACAAATGGACACTTATAAGCCACCTTTTTCCAAGAATGGCTTGAAGCACTGAAGCAAATTTCCTATTGAGGGTCTGGTTGCCATGTTCAGCCAGCTGGGGAAATGAGCCTCACATGGCCTGTTAGAGTCAGTCCTATTTGACTAGATGGCGGTCCATCTGGCTGAGCACACAGTTCCATCCCCTCCCATGTTCCTGTGCCTGAAACGGCAACAATAAACACCTCATTTAAGACATTGCCCCTGTGAATCCAGAAGAACAGTGGCAAATTGAATGTCACTACATGATGTGTGCAATTCATCAACAAAAAGGCTCTAAGGAGAAGACAGACCCCACCAGAAATAATGTGCATGAATGAAAATTCTTACTCATTATTCCAAAATCAAAACAAGGAATCTTAAAGTATTATCTGGTTTTATTCCCTGCCTCCACACAGCCTGAACCCACTACAGCATTACCAATGTTTACCCCAAATATCCAGACAAAGGAAATCTGTTGAGGTACAAAACATCCCTCCCTTTGCCTTTTAAGCCATCCTTTTCTACCACATTCTTGTTCACTCAAATGCTGGAGTGAAGGATCCCAAAACTTAATGTAGGAGATAAGAACAGGTGGCTAATGAGATAAAAATCTAATAAACCAGCATTCAGATTTGGAGAACTTAGTTATATTTTGGAGGCAGATTATTTAATTTGCAAAGACAGCAACAATGTAATACATTTGCTTTGCAAAATAATGGAGTGCTCCTCTTTCTCAAATTTTTTAAAAGTAATCTCTACTCCCAACGTGGGGCTCAAACTCACAACCCCAAGATCAAGAGCTGCATGCTCTACTGACTGAGCCAGCCAGGAACCCCTCTGCCTTATTTTTAAAATATGAAACTGTAAATAATAAAATATTTAAGTATAAAGGCAATAGTACATTTGTCTTATGAACTCCAACACATTTCAAAAAAGAAAGTGAAGCCCCAAGTGATAAAGAAAATGGTCCAAGGTCACACAGACAGACGTGGGAAAACCTTGATTTAAACCTAGTGATTAAACGCTCTATGGCGACTGAGCATTTTAAGAATGTTTCAAAATGTTTTCTTTTTCTGTCTCTCCCCCTTTGTCCTTAGTTTTGATTCATCAGAGTTTGAATGTTATAAAGTACTCCCTTTTATTTGCTAAAAGGAAGAATGAATCTCTTGGCTTCCCTTATTGCTCCTGAACTCGTGGCCGGGGTCCTCACATCTGTGCCAGATGTGAGACATTGAAGCCCACCAGGTCTACAACTTTGGCCTAAATCTGACAATGTTTGTTCTCCAATTTACAGAAGTTATTTATTTATTTATTTATTTATTTTTAAAAAAGAATTTTTTTTCAACATTTATTTATTTTTGGGACAGAGAGAGACAGAGCATGAACGGGGGAGGGGCAGAGAGAGAGGGAGACACAGAATCGGAAACAGGCTAAAGGCTCTGAGCCATCAGCCCAGAGCCTGACGCGGGGCTCGAACTCACGGACCGCGAGATCGTGACCTGGCTGAAGTCGGACGCTTAACCGACTGCGCCACCCAGGCGCCCCAGAAGTTAATTTTTTAAACCTCAAAATATTTCAGCTGAACCAGTGTGTCAATTCCAACTATGACAGTAGATAAAAACAATGTGAAATGGAATGAATGGGTGAAACGTGGTGTCTGGGTAGGAGGAAAGAAAGCATAGTCAGAACCCGCTTCTAGAAAGAGTAAGGACTCCACACACACACCTAAATCTTTACAACTCTGCAGCTCTGGCTGACCTCATTTTGCTCAGTCCATTAGCACCTCTTCCTACGGCTGAAGACTAGGCTAGTTTAGAACTAGTGGACATCACCAGAACTGTCCTACCACCATCCTGACATCCCTTGATGTCCAAACTTCAGTGACCTGCTTTGCTAAGCCCCAGATCTGTGTTCGTCAATGGACATCTTTCTGCTCAATCATGTGCAGCTCTTTCTACTCCAAGCACACATCGTCCAAGGTGAGACACCTGATGGCTCAGCAATACTTTAAATCACCTCTTGTTGATTCCATGGTTTAATGGTCTTGTTCGCCACCCTATCTCAACCACTCATATCTGAAGATAAACCTTAGACATTGTCCTTAATAACAACTGTATGATCTCAATTTCCATCATCCCAATTCTGACAATCTCTACTTCCTAAGTTTCCAGCCCACTTCTTCTACTACTCCCACCTTCATCATTTTTCAACCCTTCAAAGCACTCAATCCATTAACCTGAACACATTTTCTCGGTTAACGTCCTCATAACCTCGTTTCCCTCATTACTCCACTTAGATTCCATAGCTCATTACACTCACTCTTGTGCACTATCTCAAGAGTATATTACGTTCACTTGGAAAATGCCAGGTGTGGTTCAGTCTCCACCTACTCTGCACCTGCATCAGTGGGCTGAATGAAAAACATAAAATATTTCACTTTAAATGTATGACCACCAACCTCAGGTAGGCTCTTTTCCTGTCATGTTGTCATTCTCCCAAGGATGCTGTACCATTCACGCTTCCCTTCTCAAACCTCCCCAAATTTCTTCTTCCACCTCATTCTTAGATGATGACTTCAGTTTTATTCTATTGAGAAAATAGAATAATTTGGAAACGGATTTCCATACTCCTGCCTCTGAAACTCTGCACTGCCTCCTTGTTAAAATGGTTGAATTCTAAAGAAATCCCCTCTGCCTGAGATCGTGATCTCTCCGTCGTCCATGGAATTTGCCCCTGCAGTCATCCCCTCTCTGTTCTGCATCATTTAACTCTATAATTTTTTTTTGTTGAGATATAATTAAAATACCATAAAATGCACCTCTTTAAAGTCTACAGTTTGGGGCACCTAGGTGTGGCTCTGTCGGTTGAGCATCTGACTTTGGCTCAAGTCATGATCTCATGGTTCTTGAGTTCGAGCCCTGCGTCGGGCTCTGTGCTAACAGCTCAGGGCCTGGAGGCTGCTTCTAATTCTGTGTCTCCCTCTCTTTCTCTGCCCCTCCCCTACTCATGCTCTGTCTCTCTCTCTCTCTCTCTCTCTCTCTCTCTCTCTCTCAAAAACAAATAAACATTAAAAAAATTTAAAGTCTACAGTTCAATTGCTTTTAATTTACAAAACTGTGCACACATTACTACTATGTAATTCTAGAATATTTTCTTCATGCCCAAAGAAGCCCTTTACCTGTTACCCCATCCCTCCATCCCCCAGTCCCTAGAAACCACTAACCTACTTTCTGTGTCTATGGATTTTCCTATTATGGGTCCTTAATATAAAGGAAATCATACAACGTGTGATCTTTTGTGACTGGTTTCTTTCACTTAACCATAATGACTTCTAGGCCCATCCATAATGTAGTATGAATAAGTACTTCATTCCTTTTTTGGCAGGGTAATATTCCACTGTATGGATATACCACATTTGTTTAACTAATCGTCAACTGATGAATAATTGGTGGTTTCCACTTATCGGTACTATAAATAATTCTCCTATGAATGTTCATGTACAAGTTTTTGTGCACATATATGTTTTCAATTACCTTGGGTATATATAGCTAGGAGTGGAAATGCTGGCCTTATTGTAGCTCTGTAACTTTTAGGAACTGCTGAAATGTTTTCGAGTGCAGCTGCACGATTTTGCATTCCCCTCAGCAATGTGTGAGTTCCATTTTCTTCGCATTCTTACCAACACCTACTGCCCATCTTTTTTATTATAACCATTCTAGTGGGTGTGAAGTGATATCTATTGTGACTTTGATTTGCATTTTCCTAATGATTAATTATATCGAGCACATTAAGAAACAATGCATTCTTTCTAGTTCCCTTTTCTCTGGTTCCTTCTCTGGATGCCTTATCTGTCTGTCCTGGGACAATCTGCTGCCCAGAATATTTCTCATCTCCTCCACCCCCACCCAACCCCAGCCAAAGGTCTCTGTCCTAGTTGCCATTTCTGTTCATCATGCCATCTCTTTAAGGAATACTGGTAAATGTTGATGTCACATTCCAGGTAACATATTTGCATTTTCCCAGAATTCTTAGATGACATAAAGTTTTACCCTAAAGCAATGGGTACATATAATGATGCTGTAGCAGATTGCTAAGGGAGTTATTTGGGGACAAACAATCCTTTCTTCAATCCTGGATTTGAAAGCCTAGTCAATTTCATCTCAGGAAGCCACTTAAATATGTAAGCTCCATTTTCACGTTCATTTAAAGGAGATATACTAAGTAATCATTAATTCCAATCAAAACATTCTTTCTCTGTGATCCTAGCTGTTTTGTTGTTTGTAACAAAACATGAAGATAAGTTCTAAAAATCATTTAAGCCTGTCAAAGGAAAATTTAATAAACTAGATGAAAGAGGCTCTCTTGGACATATTAATATCTAAAGTCTTCCGAATCCATGCTACTAAATACAAGTTGTATTTCAAAGGGCCTCAGGTTATAAGGACGGTGACTAATGAATTACAAAGAAAGGTAATTAAGTTCCTACATTCCCTAAAAGCTTGCTTTGTGAGACCCTCTGACACTCTTTTAGCGGAGACTGTAACTTCTGATTAGCATTGTTAGGAAAATTGCCCACTTCTTTTCTATTTTCAGACTCCTTTCAGACTGGGGGTGTAGCTACAGCAGGCTGTGGAAATTTGGGAGCAGATCAGGAAAGGAAGTGTGATGTGTCAGAAGTTGCTTTGCTATTAACCAGCAGTGGTGTTGGGGCAAGTCATTTAAATGCTCTATGCCACGGATTTCCTTATCGGTAAAGTGAGGGATAAGACACGACTTGTGAGTTTCCCTCCACACCTTATGTTCAATGATCCAAGCTTTCTCATCCAAAGGCATATGAAATATTGTAGAATGTCCCATGGCTCGTGGGGGTTTAAATAACATTTGAAATAAAAATCAAAGCCAAATAACCTTTTTGACCTGGACAACTTCTTTTCATGACTTACTGGAGCATTAAGAAAGGAGACTGACTGGGGTTCCTGGGTGGCTCAGTTGGTTAAGCGTCTGACTTTGGCTCAGGTCATGATCCCATGGTTCATGAGTCTGAGCCCCATGTCGGGCTCTGTGCTGACAGTTCAGAGCCTGGAGCCTGCTTTGGATTCTGTGTCTCTCTCTCTCTTTCTACCCCTGCCCTGATCATGCTGTATCTCTCTCCTCCCAAAATAAATAACAAAACATTTTAAAAAAAGAAAGGAGACTGACTGATATTCCTTATGCAACTGGCATATCAAACAAGCTTGATGTGTGCATTGGAATCAAAACACAGTTTAATTTTTAGCCCCCTCCCCCCTCCCCATCCTTTAAAATGTTATCCCGTGGTGGTAATCTTTTGCCTGTGGTAAGCTTTTTCCTGCAAACTCCTGACTTTCTCTTCACTCTTAGGAGCTAATGCAACATTTACTTTAAGTGACAAACACCTTCCATTCAGAATATATGAAGTTCAGCTCTTTTTAATCACCAAAATGCCCGAATTAATTTAGTATAACATTTTCTTCCCTCCTCTAATGTGGACCTGCTTCTCAGAACAGGGAGCATGGCCTTGGACTTCCTACTGCCTATATTACTCCTCAGAAAGGCCCTAGTGGGAAAGGCCTAGAGGAGGAAGAGGACAATTCTCTCTAGGATGGAGAAATCATGTTTTATGGGCCAGGCCCCAGAGTTGGTGAAAGCCATCTTCTGTTTCTCCCATAAAGTGCTTTGGAGGACTCTCTGGAGGTTTTGTGTCCAGACCCTCTCTCTTGCAGTTTCTTTGACTCAAGCAGAAGAAAATTTAACCTGTGTTGCCAAGTGAGACTCCTTTCTCAGACTTCAATCACCTGGTGTTACGCCCTCCAACTCCCATCATCCCTCCGGGTTCTCTCCTTATCCCCCCCCCCCCCCCCCACCGTTGGCCCTGTAGGACAGGATCCTCAACAATCCCATTCCAACTTAATGTCCACCATTTCTGTCTCCACTGTGGGGAAACTCATGTATCCCTTGCCTCTCTAAACCCTGGGAGACCAGTCTAACCTCAACAAAGCAACTGTTTGGGCCTTCTCTTTTCCTCAAGATTTCTGTGGCAGGCTCAGACGACATCCCACACTTGGCCTTACTTGCTCACTTGTAAATCAGGAGCTAGTTTTCTGTGTATCCTAATGTCAGGGGACATAATTTCAGTACTTTCTGAGTGGACACCTTAGAGGCAATCTAGCCCAAGGGCTGCTGCCCTGCAGGCCTTTAAGTAGATGGCCCATTTTTTGCCCTCTGACAGTCCCACCTGCTCCCGAAAGACGGGTATGAGGAAGCAGAGCAAGGCAACAGGTCTGTCCAAAAAGAAAACAAAAAAATGTTTCACTGAACTCTTCTCCAAAGCTTTTCTCTAATGCTTTATATACCTTGATCTCATTGAACCATCCAAAATTTGAGAGATTTTATTAACTTTATAAATTCTGTGTTTGAGAGTGATGGACAGGTTTATGCCTCCGTTACTAGAATCTAATATTTATTGTGTTGATGCTTCAGTTGAAACCAATTACAGGAAGAGTCTTCTTCTACCATCCTGTGACAGTCACGTTAAATCCATGGGTGACATGCTGTTACAAAAAAAAACAAACAGCAAAACAAAAACCCTCAAAACAAAACAAAAAAAATTTGGAAAGATAACACAACAAGGGAAACTATTTTAATCGCTCTAACATGAACACATACTTTGATGGTTTTACTTTCGAGTCTATAAAGCCATGGTTCTTTTATAGCTGTAATCTAATTGTACACACATGTTTGCAATCTATTTTTTCACAACGTATTCCTCACAAACGTTTTGTGAAGTCATGCTTGGAATTTAAATGTGTACAACGTTATTCCCTACGTTGACGTGCCATTCGTTCATCAGAGACTCTGAGTGCCCACTCTGTGGCTGGTGCTGGTTGAGGTGCTGTGGAGTTGCTAAAGTTAAAAGAAGTAAATATTCTGCTTAGGGGAGTGCAGATGATTACAAGGCAGTACTGTATTTGTGACAAGACAGAACCCATATGAAGTGGGAGTAGAGAATAACACATATCTGTGTGGGTTTTGGTTTTTTTTTTAAGGAAATTAGGAAGAAACCACACAGGAAGTGTTAATGTGAGATGCTTATGGAGGGCGTGTGGGAGTTTGCTAGGCAGACCAGCAGGGGGAGGGCACCCAGGTGGATGGAACAGCCGTGCAAAGACCCGGGGGTTTATTTCAGTCTTGTAAAAGGTGCGAATGCTTTCTTTTCTTTTCAAAACGGTTACTGAATTATTGGAAATTACTCAATAAGTCTCTTCTCGAGTATAGAGTTCTACTGAAAAGCTTGCTTGATCATTCGGTTTCTGGTGTTTCTTGGTCTACATCCAGTGTCTCCATGCAGTTCCAAGGATTGAGCCATTTTTTGGAAGGGCCACACTCCTTAAAGTATTGTTTCTTTTTAATGGTTTCAAATGTCTAATAAGCTAATCTACTCTCAAAGCTTCTTTGTCAAGCAATTTTTCTCTAAGTTGTTATAAGTCTAATGTTTCCTTAAAGGAACATTAGCTCTCTTTTGATATTTTAAGATGTCAAAACTACTTTTGATATTTAAAACACTCTAAGACAAAATTGCTTCAAATTTTTAGCCGAATCAATCATCAATTTCATCACATTCTCTTTACCTTTGGCTTTAGATAAAAATCTTACGCCAAAGACTTGAGGCTAAATCTCACAGATTGTTGCCGTTTCTGCTGGTGTTTTGTTTAGATGTATTTCTTTACACAACCTCAGGAGGGTGTGTACCTTCATAACCCTTTGGATGATTTCAAAATATCTCTAGCTCCTTAAAAGCATGGGGGTTAGTCTGAATCTGTGGAATTTAATCTGTGGAGCAAAATCACCTGATAATTACCTACTTCTCTACATACAGAGGCGTTCTTAGGAGCATTTGGAGATGGTTGGGCCTCTTAACTTTATGCTCAGTGTTAGGTTTGCATCACTTTATTTCCATGGACTTCCTTCTCTCCTTGCTCCTAAAGCTTAGGGAAAAAATATACACAAATATAACACATTCATAGTAGAGGACCGATTCTGAGCCAAAGGTTAGGTTCCAGTGTGCCCCAAAGTACCTGATCCACAAGTGGGATGGGTGACTAGTCACTGACCTGTGGGGACTGCAGGCTATAGCAGAGTGAGGCTGGAGGCGGGGAGCATTCCCTGAAGGGATGGCACAGGTAGCCTGGACTCTTCCCCTGATTTTGGAGAGTAGGCGGGATAAGTTTTCCAAAGGTATTACACGTGCAGTACGTGGGCCCAAACAGTACTGCCAGAATGACGGAAAGGCTTTAGAACTTCAACACTGCTGCTGGAGTAATTCTAGAAATAGCATCCTTGGCATAGGCATAGCTTTCCTGAGAGGCTCATGTGATGTGCCATCCTTCAGTTGGCCTTGGATGCAATCATGAGTGTGGCGGAATGGGAGAAAGAACAGGCCACCTGGTAGTGGAGAGCACCCCAAAAACTTGGGTGAGACCAATCTAGGAACTCTGTAGTTTAATTGGACGAGACCTAGAGAGGGCGCATGACCTGGGAATCCCTGTGAGTTAATAACCAGGGGGAAAGGAGCTATTTAAGCTCCTATTAAAGCTATTATTAAGGGAGTTAATTATATCCATTTATACACAGAGGCTAATGGGATCTGGCAGAAGATGAGTTACACATAAACACTATTTGAATAACTTACAGTTAATAAATGTTAACTGGACGATGTT
Source organism: Lynx rufus (assembly GCF_022079265.1). Classification (NCBI taxonomy): domain Eukaryota; kingdom Metazoa; phylum Chordata; class Mammalia; order Carnivora; family Felidae; genus Lynx; species Lynx rufus. Next base: position 125,772,803 of record NW_025814856.1, read on the forward strand.
GGACACTTTCTTCAATTTCTAGGATTATAAAGATTTGGAGACTGTCCTAACACCAAAACAAACAAACAAACAAACAAACAAACAAACATATAATCCTAGAATATTTTGAAACACTGGCAGCATCACATGGTAGGAAAGTCATTGAGTTGGAGTCAGAGGGCATTATTTCTAGAAGTTCTCTTACTAATTTGAGACATTCATTCATTTCACCTCTCTGGTCTCATATCCTTTATTCATAAAATGAAGCAGTTAGGAAATGTGCTACAAAATTAAAGAAACTATATGTCAGTCTCATGCATGACCATAAATGGAAAATTCTCCAGTAAAATTCTAACAAATGAATCTGCTAGCATATTGAAGAATGATGCGCTTTGACCATGGTGGGGAGCACTATGGCCTGAATGTCCGTATCCCCCTAAAATTCCTATTTGGAAATCCTAACCCCCAAAGATATTAGAATGTGGGACTTCAGGAGCTGCATAGGTCTTGAGTGTAGAACGCCCATGAAAGAGACTAATGCCCTTATAAAAGAGACCCCACAGACCTCCCTAGTTCCTTCCACCATGTGAGGCCACAGCAGGGAGGCACCATCTAGGAACCAGAAAGTAGGCCCTGACTAGATGTTGAATTTGCCAGTGCCTTGGTCTTGGACTATTCAGACTCTAGAATTGGGGGAAATAAATTTCTTCAGTATAGAAGATACCAGTCTCTGGTCTTTCATTATAGCAGACCAAACAGACTGATAAGGTTTACCTCAGACATGGAAGAAGTGTTCAAGGTTAGGCATTGTGTCAATTAATGGAAGTCATTACATAAATATTTTAAAGAATTTTTTTTCAACATTTATTTATTTTTGGGACAGAGAGAGACAGAGCATGAACGGGGGAGGGGCAGAGAGAGAGGGAGACACAGAATCGGAAACAGGCTCCAGGCTCTGAGCCATCAGCCCAGAGCCTGACGCGGGGCTCGAACTCACAGAGCGCGAGATCGTGACCTGGCTGAAGTCGGACGCCTAACCGACTGCGCCACCCAAGCGCCCCTACATAAATATTTTAAAGGAGAAAACCACGGGATCATCTTTATAAATTGCAAATTACATTTGACACTATTAAGCATCCATTCTCATAAACCTCTGTGTATGGTAGATCCTTCCTTATCTTAATAAAAGCTAGAAACCAACAACGAATATCTATGGAAAACCCAAGACATTCTTATTGTGGACAAGACCAAAACCAAGACGAAGATGTCCATTGAGGTAGATAGTCTGTGAAGATACTGCCCAATGGACACATCTCCTGATATGCACCCCCTTGATCAGTCACTTTCACCCTGATTCTATTATAAGCAATCAAAAAAGCTCAGAAACCAAAAAATGAAATGATATGATGAGATTAACTTAATAGAAATAAAATTTAAAACTTGGCATGGTGAAATTTTACTCTAAACAAAATTAAATGACAAACCAACGTAGTAAATGTTTGCAACCTAATGGACAGATAGATGGACAATATCCATACTGGATAATGTTCTCATAAATCATTATGAAAATGAGAAGTACCCCATAAAAAGTGAGAAAAGGCTATGAATAAACATTTCACAGAAGGTGAATAAAAATATCCAGTAAAATCACTACTAACTAAAAACAAATAAAAATGAGATTTTATTTATGTATTTATTTATTTATGCATGTATGCCAATGTTGGTCAACAATTTAAAGAAGGAGAGCATTTAATTAAGAAATGGTCACTCTCTAATTGTTCTCTGGGGTTCAAGATCTCTTTCTTAAAAATATTTTTTATTGAAGAATAATAAACATAGTGAAAAGTATTCAAAACCTAAATGTAACTCTTCATAGAAAAGTATGAGATAAACATCTGTGTAATCAGCATCAGATCAACAAATAAAACTTTAGTAACATCTCAAAAGCACATTTCATGGCAGCCCCAATTACTACCCCTTCCCTTCTATTCCAAGGTAATAGTATTCTGATGTGTAATACTCTAGTTTAATTTCACCCATCTTTGAACTTCACAAAGGTGGAATCATTCTCCTAAGTCTACCTTGTTTTGCTCAATATTATATTTGTGAGATTTATCTTTGTTATTTCCTGTAATTATAATTCTATTTGTAAAATGCTTCACAAAATTTCACTGTATGAATATGCACAATTTTTCCTTCTACCCTTAACATTCAAGGTGTTTCTAGTTTGGGGCCATTATGAATCATGATTCTGTGATTATTCCTGTATGTGTCTTTTTGTGTATATGTTCAAACATTCCTATCCTTTTTACACCTAGGATTGGAAATGCTTTCTCAAAGAGAACGTGTATGTTCAGCTTGCACAGATAATGCCAGAACCTTTCCCAAAGTTTTACCAATTTACCAGCAATGTATAAGGGTTCAAGTTGCTCCTTATTCTTACTCACACATAGTAATGTCAGTCTCTTTAACTTTAGCTATTCTGGTGTATGCACAGCTTTCATTTTCATATTCCTGATGACCAAGTCCAGCAGCTTTTCATGTATTTATGAGCCATTTGAATAAGCCTTATAAACAAGCACCTACAGTTCAAGTACCTTGCCTCTTTTGCCTTGTCTGTGCTTTTCTGACTGAATTTTAGAAATTCTCTCAATGTTTTGTATAGAAGCCCTTTCCCAGAAAGGTGTTGCAAATTCCTTCTGTTCTGTGGCTTCCTTTCTACTCTTTTAATGGTATCTTGTCATAAAAAGGTGTTCTTAATTTTAATATAATAGAAATTATCAACATTTTCTTTTATGCTTCATGCTTTTTGTGTCTTGTTTAAGAAATCTTTTCCCTCCCAGGTCATGAAAATAGTCTTGTATATTATCTTTTAGAATTGGGCCGTCCATTACAGTAGCAACTAACCACGTGTGGCCATTGAAATGTAACTAATTGAAAAATTTTTTTTTAAATGGAAAGTTGAGTTCTTTGTTCATTCTGGTCATGTTTTTAAGGACTCAATAGCCACAGATATAGAACATTTCCATCATTGTAGAGAGTTCTGCTGGTCAAATATGTTCTAGAGTGCCATTTTGTTTTGCCTTATACGGTTCTAGGATATTATTCCCACATAAAATGATAATTAATTATATGACACTTTAGATAAAAACAAAACAAAAACAAAAATGAACTCGTGAATCTTTATTAAAAAAATTTCTAGGGGCACCTGGGTGGCTCAGTCAATTAAGCAGCCAACTTTGGCTCAAGCCATGATCTCACCTTTCGTGAGTTTGAGCCCCCAGTCAGGCCCTGTGCTGACAGCTCAGAGCCTGGAGCCTACTTGGGATTCTGTGTCACCCTCCCTTTCAGCCCTTCCCCAATCACACACTCTCTCTCTCTCTCTCTCAAAAATAAATAAATATTAGGGGCGCCTGGGTGGCGCAGTCGGTTAAGCGTCCGACTTCAGCCAGGTCACGATCTCGCGGTCCGGGAGTTCGAGCCCCGCGTCAGGCTCTGGGCTGATGGCTCAGAGCCTGGAGCCTGTTTCCGATTCTGTGTCTCCTTCTCTCTCTGCCCCTCCCCCGTTCATGCTCTGTCTCTCTCTGTCCCAAAAATAAATAAACGTTAAAAAAAAAAATTAAAAAAAAAAAATAAATAAATAAACATTAAATTTTTTTTTAATCTCAATGTTATTTTATTACTGGATTAGTAAAAATAAAAAATTCCAAAATGGAGAACTCACAGTAAAAGCTCTGCTCATGAAAATTCGGATCCACTTGCATATAGACCTAGGTGACATTATTGTGAGAATTAATGATGTAATGGCAGTATGCATGTGGGCAGGAAGACTGTGGGAGGAGATGTGAGAATGCTAATTTCCTCATCTTTAGTGGGAATGTAATCAGTGTTCTCCAAAATGAATCCAAATAGAAAATTTTGGTTTTTTGACTTTTACCACTTTTTACAAAGGCAGATTCCCTTAGCTTTAGGGATCTTTCAGGAAATATTTCTGTTGTGAAGAAATAATGATATAACGTTTATTAATTGTTTCAGTTTTGCTCATCCCTTTGTCTTCTATTAAATTCAGGTAAAATTACATTTAATAATTGAATAACTTAGGATGAACTCTATAGATGAATTACAACAGACCTCCGTTTTCCTTGCTTTGACCCTAGCCTCCTTTCCTTCTTTTTACCTTCTACTATTTCCCTGTGTTTCTTTCCCTACCTCCAAACTTGACAAACCACAAAGCTTGCAAAAATAGCTCTTGAAAGAATTGTTATGACAGTTGCTCGAATGGGATTGTACCAGTGATCCTCAGCAAAAAGCATGAGAAACTAGAACATTCTTTACCTCTTGCAACCACAATTTTTGCAGGAGTTAGAGATTTAAAAAAAAAAGAAAAGAAAAGAAAGCAATCCAGGCCACACCACAGGGACAGATATCCCCACCTTTTCCCTCTCCTGTAGAACTTTAGTTATGCTTTGGTCTGGGGATTAACCTGGTTTTAGGTTCTCGCTGATGTACATCAACTAATAAAGACTCTGGTTTTTATTTGAATCCCTTAAACTATTTTTTTCCTTGACTTTCCATTTTTTGTTCAAAAAATGTAATGTATGCCTCCATTTGCATATATGCAGAGAGAGAGAAAGAGATGGTAACTGACAGTTTTTTCTAAGCAGTTAAATTTTAGGTTTAATTGGCATTTTCCTACATCTTAAAATTCATTATAATCATAAATTACTGAAAGTAAGCATATTTAAAAAGAAGAGGATTTAAATCTATATGCTCTGATGTTATACAGAACCCATAGTACATTGTTAAGTAAACAAGATTTGGTCTTTAATGCTATTTGTCACTAAAGGAAACAAAGATCCTTGGCGAGTGCCTAACTCCATGTCTTGGGCTTGAAAAAAAAAATCAAGTTGGGAGTAGAACATCTTGTTTTGGCCAGAACACAAATATGCTATGAGAAAATGCCCTAGTGTTGCTTATAGGGCACATATTTGCCAAGGTGTGGCAGGTTCATCATCAAAAAGCCTGAATGAAAGCAGATTCCATTTAATAAGATGTATTAAAAGATAGCTGTAAAATAAAAATAGTGCTTATAACAGTATATGCTTATTTGTGTTCATTGTAATGTATATGGGATAGTTGATACAGGTGGGTAAGTTATTTAGATGAAGTATATATTGAATTTTTCTCGGTGTAGGCAGGAACAGGTACATTTTGGGAATTATGAGCAAACAAGTTATTTCTGGGAGAAGAAAGGATTTTACTAAAGATAGGAAGGATGGGAACCCAGAGCTCAGGTGGAAAGAGAGTTCCAAAGAATGCATCAAGTTGATGGACCCAAGGGGAAAGTAGATTGCACAGACTAGGTTCTCATCTCTTGAATCACAAAACCATGGATAAGGCTTTTAATTATAATAATATTCGAATAAAGTTATACCCAGATTTTCAAAAATTCTAACGGACTATATCAAAATTGTGAATAAATTTCAGAAGACAATGGGTTTTGCCATGTAGGCCAGGGTGCAATAAAGTGAAACATTCCTCTTTTTTTTTTTGGAGGAAGGTGTGATTTGTTTTGTTTAAAGGTATGACCTTGAAAAGTTCCATTTACAAGGGAGCATTGATCATAAAAAAAAAAGAAGGGGGGGTCTTATGAACACCCTTCTAGTTTGAAAGATCCTAAACACGACCAGATCTCATGTTATGACCAAGAATCAGTTAGTTATTTAATACTCCAGAACTCATCATCCTACCAGATTTGTGGAGATGGTGTTTTCTTTTGAGTCTGGCAGAATCACTATAACCTTGGGGAGGTATAATATAAATATAGAAAGAAGTGAAAAAGTGAATCACAATCATAGTATCATTGCTTTTGTATTAGGGTAAATAAACCTATAAAAATAAACTTCTAAATATTTTGAAGTCCAAGGTGATTGAATCAATAAAAAGGTGACAAATTAGACAGATTCCATTGAAATGTTTTGGATCACTTTGTTACTTACACTTTAAATCAATGTTTAAATATTTAAGATAATTTGTGACATGTGTAAATATTTATATATTGTGATGTTTAAAGGTCTAGAAACATGGTATTAAGTAGATTTATAGAATATAATAAGCTAAAGGTTAAAGAAGCACAAATAGAAGAATTCTTCCTGTCCAGATTCTGAGTATTCATAAATCACAAGCTGGCTTTCAACAATGGATACAATGAACTACTAACACGGGGCCGTCTCTCTGTGGCGATAAGTCCGTCTGTATCCTGATTGTGGTGATGGTTACTAGGATCTCCACCTGGGATAAAATTTCATAGCACTATAAATTCCCTCAAAGTAAATAATGTAAGAAGAGAGCCTGTAAAAACTCGTGGCACCCAAATAAGGTCTGTACCTAATAGCATTAGATCAATGCCAAAGTCCTGGTTTTGACATGGCCTATGGTGATGTAAGATATTATCATTGGAAGAAGCTGAGCGAAGGGTACGTGAAAATTCTTTGTACTGTTTTTGATACTTCTTATGACTCTTAAACTATTTGAAAATAAAATTGTTATAAAGAACATACATAGATATTAGTTATTGCATAAAGAACAGGTGCAGACAGGTGAGTCTGCTGAGCGTATTGTCAGCTGACCACTGTCCCTGAGCCTCATTTGGCCACTCTGTGAACTCAGGTATTGGCATGACATCAGGTAGATCTTTCTGAGTCTGCTAGGCCAGCTTGTGAATTTTTATTGTTATTAATAGTCTTGTAGGATTTAAGGCAACAGGAAGCAGTTATTAGCGTAAATACTACAGAAACCATCATATAGAGTAATTCTTCCCTCTGGATGGTGACTCCTTGAAAATTAATCTTTGGGCATCCCCCTAGATCACTTTCCCCACACAAGAACTTTTTGGCTATTAAAGTTGCACTCTCCCATTTAAAACCAGCCAACTGTTTCTCCTGACACTTGGAAAAGAAACGAGTCTCCTTACAGTGTCTGAAGGACTTATAAAATCTGTCTACTATTGACATTTCTAATCTCATCTTGTACATTCTTCCTCTTCCTCAGAACGCCTTAGCTATATTGGCCACTTGGCTGTTCTAGAACATACCTAGAACACTCCTGCTTGCTGGACTTAGATCTGCTGTTCCCTTTGCCATGCATTCACATTCTGTCTGAAAAGACTGAACTCGTCACTCTACATGGACTGTACTTCAGACCACTGTACTTTGCTTTTCTTTGCAGCACTTGTGACTAACTGAAGTTATTTTCTATATCTATTTATTGTTTTCTGCCTGTCTTGATTTTCTTGCTTAATATGTAATTCTGTTCTTGATAAATATTTTTTGAATAAATGAATGAATGAATGAATGAATAAAAGCTCCTATTAGTGGTGCTTATTCTGGGAAGTATGAGTAGAAGTGATAAGACTTACATTCTGCTTCTTATACATTAGGGCAATTTGACTTTTTTTTTTTTTTTTCAATTTGACATACTTATATCAAGTATAAGCTAATTTTGCAACTAAGTTTAAAAAACATAAAAACGCATACACATGTTTATGCTTGGAATAGATTACTATAGAGGTCTTTTCAGCTTTAGCATTCTATGATCTTAGATTTTCCAAATTATTCTGTTAAGATACAAAACAGGGTGCATAGCGTAGCTTAGCTCTAAATGATAAGGTATCAAGACAGACCCGGGGCGCCTGGGTGTTGCAGTCGGTTGAGCGTCCGACTTCAGCCAGGTCACGATCTCGCGGTCCGTGAGTTCGAGCCCCGCGTCGGGCTCTGGGCTGATGGCTCAGAGCCTGGAGCCTGTTTCCAATTCTGTGTCTCCCTCTCTCTCTGCCCCTCCCCCGTTCATGCTCTGTCTCTCTCTGTCCCAAAAATAAAAAATAAATGTTGAAAAAAAAAGACAGACTGAATGGATTCCCGTTTTCATTTGAGAATTAATGTAAATGCACGAATCAGTGCCAACATCTAACCCTTACAACATACTTGTACAGGTATCCCTTAATACACAAACTAATATGCGCACCTGTGTTCCCCTTCTTAATTTCACAAACAGCGGGTCAAGAATATCAGTTCTTTCTGGACACCAGTCATGTGTAAGAGAAAACAGAGGTGATATGATTTTGTGTATTGAGGGAGTGTGATGACTGTCTGTGGATTGATTCTTCCCTTCTTCCTCTGGTCTCTGCGTACGAGGATGCAAAATACTTGTTCCTATATCTCGGCCCTCACTTTGAGAGTAATTGCCGTTAAGTTTAGATGATTTGACTTATCTACCTTGAGTTCAGAGTGATCTTTAAACTTTTGGTATGCCCTTTCCTTTTCCACAAAGTATTCTGACATCCTGCAAAGATACAGAAGATATACCAAGACAAGCTAAGAGCAGAAGACAAAGAAAAGGGCCAGAGGGACACGAATATAAATGGAACCAGAAATGAGGGTTAAACAAAACTATGTCTCATGGAGACCTACACTCTTGTAAATGGAGTGCAAACACTGGCTGTAACCTTTCTCGGATCCAGTATAGAAGGGGAACACTGCTTGGATGACACCTTTTGCAGTATTTCTAACATAAAATAAATCTAATCCATTGTTTGTCAATCTAAGCAACCCCCACAGCGAAGCAGAAAGGCATTTCTGAAAGTTTCTGTAAAGAAGATGTTATTCTTCATCTCCTTCTTGCGGTGATGTTTACTCTCATTTCTTTTACTATAGGACAATGGCAGAACTCCAAGATGAAATTAGGTTAAGACAGATCTATGGTGATGGGAGTGATGGTTGGGTGTGAAGCGGGAGCGGAGGTTGTGAATGACACTTTCATATAAACACATGGACCTTTAACACAACTGCACACATTTTCTTTCTTCAGTCATTCTAGGATGGGAACTGGCAGGCGTACTTCTCATTTTCTTTTCTGTACCAAATTAGAATGTGCCCCTAGGACTAAAGGAAATAGAGCTGGGGAGCCTGGTAGTTAAAAGCCAGTAAGAATCATTATTTCTGCCTCACTGGTCAGGCATATTTTGGGCAAATGAGTCAGCGCAGTGTGAGAGGGATGTTTGGGCTAGACTTTATCAGCAGTTACATACATTTTCCAGAGTTACTAAAAGCTGTCCAGGCTGGTTATTTAGAGCTCTGGGGAAGAGCAGGGCAGAGGAGGTGAGGGAACAGAGTGTATTTTGCGATTGGGACATCTCAGATTGGGCAAGCTCTCTGTTCTAGCTCTCTCTGAAATGCTCTCTTTATGGGGTTTATACTATCACTGTATAAATTGCTCAAATTGGCCAGAACCCCTGGGTTCTCAAGTCTGGAACATCTGACAAAGATTCCAGCCTGTCAAACCATTCTTCCATATCATATCGGTTTCTCGGGGCATTTGCCAGATGGGGGTAAGCTATCCCGGTGATTCGTTTTGATTCCTCAGACATTAACTAAGAATATATTATGTGCTTGATATGTATGTATGTGGTGCTTAAAGAGATGGGGAAGGTCAAAATGGGTTTGCCATCCTCAGGAAGCTCATAATATAATGGCAAAGACAGGCATGAGAACAACAGTCGGAGTACAGAGTAGAAGGTCATCCGAGCGGAACAAAGTGCAGGGGTTCTGGAGCCTAAAAGAGAGGAGAGTGGGTTTTTTAGAAAAGGCTCTGGTGCGTCTTTTTTTTTTTTTTTTTTTTTTTGAGGGATCTAGCATTTTGAGGACACACAATTTAGCAGACATTCAAATTCGCTGAGCAGATGAATTCAGAGGGGAGGTGGAGATCTCAGATGGAAGAGATGTTCGAGGAAGAAACTGCATGGAGGCCTGAAATGCATGGTGAGTAACAGGGTTGGCTGAATTGGGGCAGAGAACAGCCTGGAACGTTGTTGAAACCCAGAAGAACGTGTTAATCTTTGAAGAAACAGTCACCTGTGGTTCAATGCTCTTAAAAAAGTAGTTTTGAAGCACATATACACCCTTGGAAATAAAAGTAGACAAATTCTGTTGGAAGGTTGAGGTTCGCTAATGTAATATAATTTAATATTATAATGTGATAGGGTATGACATGATATGATATAAAGTCAGGATTTTCTAAGGAAGGTTGTTATAATTACTAGATCTCCCTTTTCATCGCCACCTACCTTTGCAGGCACACAGTCCTGTGGGGGGGGGGGTCTAAGGATAATATGTTATATCATATTGTGTTGGTACACTAAAATGGGGGTAAATTGAGAGTTTAATGAAAAGACCCTGTATACAATTGTGAGTGGGGTTAGAGAAGCCCCATTAACATTTGGGAGCCACGACTATTCTTAGAAGTAACTAGGCAAGGGAATGGAAAGGTCGTCAAAACCCAGAAGGAGTTGTGACGGTGAAGGGAGGGGTCACCAACAGGAGCTGTCACCTTCTGTGGAGGAATGTACTCACTGCCAACCTGTGACCCGGGAAGGAGCAGAGAGCATAAACCTCCCAGCCCTGTCTCCTCCCAATTCCCTGCTGGTGTCTCCTCCTGTGAGAAGTCTCTTCCCAATCAGAAGCCAGAGGACATGGAGGCCTATGAGGTAGCACTCAGAGCTCAATATGTTGCAGAGCAGGCTGAGAAAGATGGAGTAGGAACAGAGCCAGAGAAGTCCACATGGGGAAGGCCAAAGCTCGTCTTCCTCACAGAACATTGGGAGGTCCCATTTTATTCACCTCATGACACCTTTGATTATCATGGCATCACACGGGTGAATTTATGGGCTGCTCTGTAGAGTTTAAAGGGTCAAACTCCCCACATTGCAATACCCTAGGCTTTCCATCAGGCAGAATTATCTGCAACTCGGGCTCATTCTCCATCCTAGGTACTCATGTCCCATAAGCGGCTAGGGCTGTCATCATTTTCTCAAGTGTTGATGACGTGTGTAGGCACAATATCACTAGCTGGTGATAGTACCGGATGACATGGGGGCTCCCAAGACAGGTGGCTCTTGTGAACGTGCTGCACATCTATTTGTCTCCTTCATCCAAAACCAACTGTTACCCAGCCAAACGCCTAAATCTCATACATCTCATCAAGGTGCAAGGGGGTAAAGAATTATCTATCTTGAATTATAAGGCAGGCTGTAAATAAACCTCCAAGTAAGATATTCAGATGTGTGTTCCCAAGGTCAGTACAATATGCCAGATGTGGGGAACGGCATTTTATATTCAACAATGTTTTTTTTCTAGGAGAACAAAAGGAGTGGAGGAGGGCTGTCAAGCCTTTGAGAAAGTGTTGCTCATTTCAGAAACCTCTAGCTAGGATACAAAGAGAGAGAGTCACACAGTTAAAGATATATTCTCACCCTCAGAGAAGTTCACTCTAGTTTGATTTACGTATGAATGTATTAAGGGTAAATCCTCAACCTCAAGCTCTCTTATATAAGAAATATTACCATAAAAATAAATGAAATCTCACTTGGCAACTTCTAAAATTCTAGACTAAGAGGACATAAAATATCAACTCTATTGCCGTGCATTCTCCTCAACTCCAAGAGAACACGTGCTGGACATTAGTCCCCCTCAGCTACCGTGGCAGCCTTCTCCCCATCTGCTGCCAGGGATGGAATCCCAGCCTCCGGTTTTGGGGAAAATCACTGTTTCCATTCTCTTCCATGCACTGGGAATCTTTCAAAGGCACTCCGTCTCTCCCTTTCTCCATAGCATAACTTCAGTGCATTTAGCTTTTATTTTTTTTTAAATGTTCGTTTATTTACTTATTTAGAGAGAGGAAGAGCATGCAGAGAAAGAGGAAGAGAGAGAGAATCCCAAGCAGTTTCCACGCTAAAGCGTGGAACCCGATGTGGGGCTCCATCTCTTGACCAGGAGATCATGACCTGAGCCGCAGTCAAGAGTCAAATGTTTGACTGAGCTACTCAGGCACCCATAGCTTTTCTTCAATAGTAGGAAGAAAGGTTGCCCTCCAGAAACTGAGACTTTGAGTTCTGCTAAGTGGACCCGAGATAAGTGAAAGTAACGGCAATATAGTAAACAAGATAAAATACCTCTCATCCTTTCCAGATCTTTCAAGACAGAATCATTCCAAGTTAATATGTACCGTTCCTGAAAGCTAGGGAAGTGAGTCCTGAGGGAGGGGATCTGGCCACACCCATCCCATCCCCGGTGGCAGCCACAGTCCAGCATTGCTGTGTCATGTGTGGTGGGGCAAGAGAAGACAAAGTACTAATTAGCACACTAGGCTCTGCTGCAGTAACAGAAACTCTCAAGTCTCATGACATAGTAAAGCCTTCTCTTATGCATGGCACTCACCTTGGAGGCTTGTGCAGTTATTTATGGTAACGTGGGGATTCAGGCTCCTTCAGCCTATCCAGAGTTGCAGTAAAAGAAAAAGAAGGAGAAAAGAGGACCACGCGAAGGGGCCTCATGACCTCATCTGCAAGTCACATACGTTGCTTCCTCCGGCGTTCCGCTGTTGAGACCCAGTCACGTGGGCATATTTTAACTGCAAAAGAGACTGGGAAATACGCTTCTTTTACATGCCCGGAAAAAAAGGAGAATGGGGCTGGTGACATCTAGCCCGTCTCTGGCTCAGGTATTCTTGTGTGGTGTTCGGTGTAGAGCAGGATCATTGGGTAGCATGCCCTTGGTAACACCAAGTGCTGAACGGAACAATTCAGGATTTTTCCTTTGTCTGTAAAAATCAATATCTAAAATTCTTTCAGATTTCTCTTCTCTTCAGCAACATGAAGAATTGCTCTAAAGTTACAGAAGTTATCTTAAAAATAGAAAAAGCTGATCAGGTATACACCGCACATTATTTATTGAAAAAAACAAAGCAGTATTTTTAAAGCTATGACCAACGCCTCCTTCCTGGCTCTATTTTGATATTTTTGTGCAGAACACCTGTCGGCGTAGGAGTGCAGAGAGGTAGGAGAGATGCTGGGGAGGGCTCTAGGGGGTGGTGGAAATTCAAACACGGACTCTGGGTCCTTTCCAAGGGGTCTGGACATTAGAGGGTGAGGAGAAGGCTTATTTCAGGTAGGATGGTAACCTGACTCCTCCTGTCTGGAATATGGTCACCCATAGAAGTAGGCCCCACGTTGGTGAGTAAATGGTGAATCACGTGATCAAGACGAATGTTTGCCAGAAATTTATTTGTGCTTTAAATCAAGATGTCAGGTACGCTGCTATTTATAACAATTCAACTTAATCCACAGGAAAATTCCTGTTGTGTAAACCTCTTCCTTGAGCTATTTCCAGAATTAAATGTGACCAAATGGAACCACCTCCTTTCAAGGAAGCGTTTCGACAGTCGCTGCCTGGCATGGACTCCTAACAAACTTCTCCCTTCATCAGTGGATGTTTCAGCCACTTTCGGGCAGCCTTTAAGAATTTCTTACCCGACTGTAAACCCTGGACAACAGGGCTCTTCCAACAGCGACTTGATGGCAAAGGAGAGCCCACTGAGCCTGTGCCTTGACAAGAGGGAGCAGATTCCTGAATGTGACCGAGACAAAGTCCTTGGTGACCAGCTCATTTCTTCTGCTTATCAGACTGAGCTTGAAACGAACTTCCGATGAGAAGCCGTTCTGTGCCATCTCCCTCCTCCCTCCCATTCCTGGGAGGGCACTTTATTCAGGGACCGTGCTTTATTGCTGTTGATTCTTTCTTTTTCTGTTAACTCTTTAATGACTGCCCAAGAGCAGAGCCCCCCTTCCACATGTTGTATGCACCGTGGTGTCTGGTGGAGCTCCTTGCCCTCTACAGGAGAGAGAGAACTATTTGTTATAAGTACGAGAGCATGACCCAGGCTTCCCCAGTAATGCTCCGTGGGACTCCACTGAATAAATCAATTAATGTTTTTGGCCCTTGGCTTCCTTATCTAAAAGTTGAAGAGGTTGGATGTCCTTTAGGTACCTTCCAGCTCTCAAGTCCATGAACACATGGGGTCACGTGGGGAGACCCGGTGCGATACCTAGTCTCTGAGTCAGGAAGATGTGTGTTTGAATCCCAACTCTGTTGCTGGCTGGCCAGGTGATCAGGGCAAGTCTTTTAGCTTCCCTAAAGAAAACGTTTTCAATTTCATGACTTCCTGGTGAGGAGCAGAAGACATTGAGGCAAAGGATCCAGCTCCTAGCAGACATTAACCAAACACAGGTTTACTACACGAGACCAGACGTAATTCTAGGCTAATACTAGAGGTCTCCAAGACAGAAGTTCTAAATGCAAATCATGAAGTTGGTAAAGCACCTCTGGTTTCAGGCACCTACTGTGGCCAGGTCTGGGGCTGATGCTGGGGATAAAAGACGCAAGCATGTACTAAGAAACCACACAATGAAGCATATGGATGTGATCAACCATAATGAAGATGCAATAGATTGCTTTTTATTGGGGCTACCTTCTTCAGAAAGCCAACAACATAAGGCAAACAAGAAAACGGTCCTGAAAAGTAGGAACCATTTTATAGAGAGGGAAGCCAGAAAAATACACTTTTAAGTATTTTAACAAGACTTGGTAAGGTTGATCCTGGCCTCGACCTTCACCAACCCTGTGAAACTGCATGTGCTGGTGTCTGTGTCTGTCTGTGTGTGACCGTGTGTGCATATATGTGTGTGTGACAGTGTGTGCGTGATTCTGTGTGTGAGTGGTTGTGTCTGTATGTGTGTGGGTGTGGGGGGGGTGCACGTACACACGTGTTCACACACTTACCCCTTCCAGAAAGCACTCCCGGGCTCCGCAGGCCTATTCACACACTCAGATGGCAATAGAATCAGCATCTGCTGTCTTTTCACACCAAGAGCAGTCTAGCACATTGATGTGAAAAGAAAACACATCCCTCAGTCAGCTCTGGGTAAAGGACAGAGATCGATAACTATATTTCTCAAGTTGGTAACACTCGGCATCTTCTATGCAATGCTGCTGAAAGTTTTGCTCCCTCCTAAACACATGGGGTCGGCTGGCATAAAGAAGTAGATTTTCCCAGCAAGGTGCTCCCGAAAGGCAGCTGCCTGCTGGAAAAAGGCATGTGAGGCACTGAGTTAATTTAGCCGTTGTGGGTACCCTACTTGGCCCCCTCGTTGGGTCCAGCCCTAGAATATAAAGGTGGGCTGGAGGCAGCTGATGATGTGCGGTGTCTTTGCAAATCATGATTCTCCCCGTGCTCTATCTCCACAGGGTGTCAAGACCCACATTAACCTCATGCTTCGGGGACTTTGCATGAACGGACAATATTTCCATGCATTCATTTGTTTTATTGGTTTTGTCTTCACTGTGTGATTGCCCTTTTTCTTAGTGCAAGCCGTTTGCTCTGTGCTCCATTGGCACAGTTAAGGGACGTGGCAGAGCAGAAAGCAGGAGTCACTGGCCAGAGTACCTGGCTTTTTCTTTCTTGCTTTTTTTAAGTTCATTTATTTATTTTGAGAGAGACAGAGACAGGGTGAGTCATGGAGGGGCAGAGAGAGAGAGAGAGAGTCGGATGCTTAACCAACTGAGCCACCCAGGTGCCCCACTGGCTTTTACTTCACAAGCACTTATGAAGAGTCTAGGGCTTTGTGGAAAAATAAAGAGGTCAAGGGTATTTAGTGGCAAAGGCAGAGTGATCTGCAGAAGTAGAAGGCAGAGAGGGGCTCACGCGTGCCCTCCCACAGTCCACAAAGACCTGGCTGTGGGAAGAGAAAGGTGGAGTACAGGCATCCTGGAACAGTGGCGATCAGCCTGGCTTCCCAAAATATCCTGACAAGGGGCCAAGACCCCAGAAGGGAACACTATGTGCAGTGTCCTGGCAGATAAAGCCACAAGTGGTGCTATGAAAGGGTCCACCCAGGGGCGCCTGGGTGGCTCAGTCAGTTGAGTGACTCTTCTTTTTGGCTCAAGTCATGATCTCGTGGTTGTGAGATCGAGCCTGCTTGGGGCTCAGAGCTGACAGTGTGGAGCCTGCTTGGGATTCTCTCTTTCTCTCTCTCTCTCTCTCTGCCCCTCCCCGACTTGTGTTCTGCCTCCCTCCCACTCTCAAAATAAATACATAAACATAAAATTTTTTTAAATTTTTAAATAAACAAAAGGAAGAAATGGTCCAAACAGATGGGGATAATTGGCGTCTCCAGTGTAACTCAAGTGTGCCTAGCACCAAGACCTTGTTACTCAGGTCAAGAGTAACAAGAGGCCTGGTATGAGGGAAGTGCTAGAATAAAATTGGGCTGGCTTCTATAAAATAAGGAGAGGCAGTATTTTTTTTTTTTTTTTGGACACCTGAGTTTATGAGCTGTCATTCCTACTACATATGGAAGACCAATAACATTTTCCAGATTAGCAATTGATTTTTATTGTCTGTTTTGATTCTGCTTCCAGACAGTCCAAGGTCCCCTCTACACACCTGAAGAGGAAGCCGTACAAGAGATCCAAGAGTCATGCTGGGACTGTGTAGGTATGTGAGTTTCACTCTGGTGATGATGACTCTTTCTTTCCTTCCATGAGGTGTTTACTTCTGTTACTTAGGACTGTACATCCTAAGGGCATGATAAATCTCCAGCTGACGATTTCTGTTGCTTTCTCCTTTGGCTTAATACCTTTGTTTGTACAATATCTGGGTAGCGCAGGTATGTTGGTGTGGGGTACAGTTCCCAAGGACTGCTGTCTCTAGAAAACAGGGCTTGGAATCAACTCTTTGTGTTCTTTCCTTCCTTCCTTCCTTCCTTCCTTCCTTCCTTCCTTCCTTCCTTTCTTCCTTCCCCCATTCCTCCCTCCCCCTTTCCTTCTTGCTTTTGTTTTTTCCTCTTTTCACATTCATTGAGTTCCTAAAATAGATCATGTTCTAGGTTCACTGCTGGAAATACAATGATGGGCAAGTTTGGCGTAATTTGTGCCCTCTGGACTCTATATTTTAATGGGTAAATACAGCTAAGTGAACAGGCAACTACAGTCCTATACCATGAATGTTCATATATAGCACCCAGTGCTAAGAATCTTATCATAGCACAGCAAACTTGTTCATGAAAAGGGGGGGGGGAACCAGGAAAAGCTCCCTAAAGGAAATAATTACTAGAAAATGCTATCCAAGTGTAAGGAAGTCGAGGTAGGAGAGCAGAGTTAGGAGAGAGGGAATGGTGAGCTAGGAAGAGAAAGGGAAGGCATGGAGTGTTAAGGGTATGTCTTTTTAAGTTTGTTTATTTATTTATGTTTGTTTATTTATTTATAACTGTTTGTTTGTTTGTTTGTTTAGAGAGAGAACATGAGCAGAGTGAGGGGCAGAGAGAGAAGGAGAGAAAGAGAATCCCAAGCAGGCTCCATGCTGTCAGCGCAGAGCCTGACATGGGGCTCAAATTCACAAACCATGAGATCATGATCTGAGCCGAAATCGGATGCTCAACTGAATGAGCTGCCTTTTTAGGTATAGTTAATAAATCGATAGTGTTTACTGTAGCCAACCCTATGGAGTAGATAGCATTATCTACATTTTACAGATAGGGAAATTGAGGCTCCATGACACTAAGAAGTTTGCCCAAGGAGTTCAGTGTGGCTGCTCCTGCATTAAAGGGATTTTCTATGTCATGACTCCACAGGCATTGTCAGGTTAGGAAAGCCAGAGTCCCCAAGAGCAGGAATCTCAGCACAGGGTTCGATAGATTGACTACCAAGATGGCACCTAGGTGGAGAACCAGGGCACTCTGGTTCGAGTGTCACTGAGTGCTGCTTTGTCCTCAGGTGCTGGGCCCAGCCGCAGTCAATTCTCTGCTTTGTTTTCCCCCAAGCATGTCTCATTACCTTGAAACTTATTTTTGTCAACTGTTTGCTGAGTAAGGCCTTTTCACTTAGAGAGTTTAAACAGGAAACTGTTGTCAAGGTTCTACCCAAATTACCATACACTGTGAGGGGGGAAAAAAAATCTAAAGAGCAATTCTTAAGTTGCAGATTCATTATGATCCCCTCATGAATTAATTGAATAAAGCATAGTTTGAAGATCAATAACCAAGTTGAAAATAATTTGTTTCAAATTTGGTAATTTTGGTACCCCAGAAGTTACCTACTTCATTTGAGTGCTTTTGTCTCGTGGCCATGCCCCCCCCCACTCCTTTATTTCGTTGATGTTCTCTTGCTTTACAATTTCTCTTACTTATTTGGCTTACTTGACAACATTTGGTGAGACAAGGACATATCTAAGAATAGCTAATATTTGGGTAGCTTTTGAATTTTATGATCACATGCCTCTCTTGGAATGTTATAATTAAGAAACTTGTAAGTAGCAAAGTCTGCAAGGAGCCAAGTCATGCCATGTGCTTCCTACTCCCCTCAACTATTCATGTGGGAGAATTTGGTTTGTAATGACAACCAAGGGCTATCCTGAAGTGTCAGGAGGCAACTGAGAATTATAGACCACAGATGCCCTTTGATGTGATGTGATGTCATTCCTTCATCCATTCATCCAGCATTACTGAGTGCCAGGTCTATGCCAGTCCCAAGTGTACTTAATCTGCCATCAGCCGACAAACAGGTCCACAGACACACAAGCTCTAAAATAGATGTATGTGTGAAGGGCTGTCTGCGAGTGTCGGCAATGCTTTTTTAGAGAAAGGAAACAGTGCTGGCCCTTGAACATGAAGAAAGAGCAGCAGAAAATTCTAGGCGAAGGGAACGTGCAACGTCAGAGGTATGGTCAGGAGGTAACAGGTTATGGGATACTCAGAAATTGTGGTAGCCAGCTTCCAATGATCCTCATCTCCTTGGGGAGATGATTCATGCCCTTGTGTAGTCCCCTCCCACACCAGAGCGAGGCTGGCCTATACGGCTAGTAGACTACTATAGATGTAATGGCATGTGACTGACAAGTCTAGTTGTAAAAGACATTGTGTCTTCCACCTCGGTCTTTTGGATTGCTCATTCTGGGAGAAGTCAGTCGCCATATTGTAAGAACTCTGTGGAGAGGGCCACGAGGGAAGGAGGTAAGGTTTCTCGCTAACAGCCAGCACCAACTTGTCAGCCATGAGGGTGGACCACCCTGGAGGAAGTAGATCGTCCAGCCTTCATCAAGGCTTCAGGTGACTGCAGTCCTAGCTGACCTCTGACTGCAACTTTAAAAGGGACTCTGAGCCAGAATTCCCAAGCCAAGCTGCTCCTGAGTTCCTGACAAATAGAAACCGTAAGATAATAAATAATTACTGTTGTTTGAAGCCACTGAGTTTTGGGGTGATGTGCTGCACAAAAACAGGCAACACCAAACACTTCAGTGCATTTCAGTCCCACCAGTTGCTCACACGTGTCCCCATTGATTGACCCGATATGCTAGTGCCGATGACCGTTCATAAGTCATGAACCCTTGGGCCATCCATGGGGTGATTCTGCTTGTGTGTTCAGTGCCAGAAAAAAGTCACCTCAGATATGGATTAGCATCCCTTCTTTGTTCCAACCTTTATAGAAAATGCAAACTATTTCAGAATATTTCACCTCTTCTTTCCCTTCATTTGTGATTTGGATAAGCAATGGTACCCAGAGGCTGAGCAAAAAGCAGCAAAAGAGGAAGAAACAATGGCTGTGACTAATCTATAGGCTGGAAAATCCACTCTGAATCACTAAGAAGGAAGAATTAAGGAATCTGTGTGGGGTATGGTAGTTCAACCCTAGCACTTTTCCTTCTTGTGTGTTCCTGTGCCATGTCCCCAGACATTCCTGCCTGGTGCCTCAGAGAGTCCGTTTACCAGGCAGTGGTTGTTCCCGAGACAGGCCTGCTTGCTGCTGTTCTTGTATAGTTGTACCTCGCTAGTGGTCTGAGACCATTGCTCCTTTACTCTGACTCTTTCTAGCCCTTCCAGGATATGCCCACTCCCACCAGGGCATGCCCAGACTCAGGCCCACTTATCCCTAAAGATAGTCCTAATCAGAACAGAAATCCTGTTAGAGCTTCCAGCCCACAAGTTCATGAAGTCTGTCAACTCTGAGATCTGTTTTGCATGGGCAGGCTCTGGGCATACCTGAAGCCACTAATATGTATCATCCCAATTTCTCTTCTCTCCTTGCCCTATGCCAGTCTATGTCTCAGGATGTGGCTTGTGCCTCAGTTTCTCTAACAAGCACTCTTGATCTCTACTTGGACTAGCACCGTGTCCCACAATTTAGAGAGAAGTATGCAAGGTCCCCACGTTGCTGTGGCTCTCCATAACCCCTTCCTCTCCTTGAGGACTAGTTGCCGCAGCCCATCACCTCTTTCACAAACTGCTGCCTTGTAAGTAGGAGGAATACCTGGAACCACAATCTGGCTATCTGCCTGACTCTTTTCTGTGCCTTATACCACCCACTGCACAGGATTCTTCTCACAAATAGGAATTTCCTGGGTCATATTTGAGCTCAGCAAAATTTTCAGACACTGGACAAGTCCCAGTCCTATCAGGTTTCCTGGCTGGCCCACAAATACACATATTTCTTCTCTTTGTTGCAAGTTGCCCAGAGAAACCCTTAGATGTCCCAGCATGCCCTGCACTGGCACTCCATGAGTGATGACAACATCTTGACTTCCTGGGGTCCTTTGAAAAAGAAAATCGTCGGATTGAGGATTTAGTTCTTACTGCTCTTACCTTACCATCTAAGTAGGGATTTATTATCAAGAACTTTTTCGTGAAAGGTGAAGCAGGAACAGTAGTGAAACCAGATGAGGGGATGTGGGACCAGGATCCTTAGTGGCATGTACCCTATCTATCTTGGGGGAGGATGCTTCCAGAACTCTAGAGTACTCTAGTTCTGTGGTGAGCCAAGTCATGGAGAGGGAATAGAGCAGATTTTACTGCCCCCATAATCTCCATTTGCACCTTTATGAAAGCCACACAAAATAAAATCCACACACAAGTAGTGTTATGGAAACGTAACTTCAATACAAATTCCCTTGTTGTCTTAGAAGGGTCAGTTTGTGGTTCTACTAAGATCCCTAAGCCTCCCCTGAAGAATCCATTGCTCCACACTTTTTTATCTCCTTCAAGAAAATGAGTCTTCCAGGTTCACTGTGCCTGGAATTCAGGACTTCTCCTGAGAAATTCTTCACTTGCCAAGACCCAGGTCAAAATCATCTCCTTAAACAACCGGTACCAATCTTAGTTTTCACCTCTTCTTTGGGGCTTCCACAGACCCTTCTTCATATCTCTGTGATGGTGCCTTTTATATTTTATGTTAATTTATTTTGGTACAGAATTATTCTTATAAGCTTGCTGAATCATGGAGGGTGAGCTTCACACCTCATCCGATTTTGAAACCCTAGCAATTCACAAGTACATATTAGGTGCTCAGTTTTTAAAATGGTAATTGACCCTGGACGTTAACTTCAAGCCAGCACTCTCGTGCCTTTTGAAAGGCGGTATGACTTTGTCTTGTGTGCACATGCCACCTCTTACCTCTGTCACTTGACTCATTTAGTACCTGAACCTGGAATGTCTCACACCCCCTTTGCCTGGCTGATGCCTGCTCATTCTTAAGACTTGGCTTAAGTACTACCCGTCAAATTTGGGAAGCCTTCCTTGACCCATTTAGGTTGTTTTTGACAATCCCTCTTAGGAATTGACGTAGAAAATTCCCTCTTAGGAACTGACGTAGAAAATTCCCTGTGAGCATACTTCTAATGCTACTGCCCGTTGTCCTAGATTATCTGTATGTGATCGCTCCTTCGTGAGACTATGAGTCTCTGCGTAGCAACTCCCCACACACAGTTCAGTAACAAGAAAATGTTTATAGAAGAAGTCAATGAATGCATGGACAATTTTTGCTGACTACCAATCTTGACCCTTACTAAAATCTAGGAAAACCTGTCTACTGGGAAGATTAGTATCTAGTGGCCATTTTGTAAACCTCTGATCCTTAAGACCTCCAGATTAGAAACCACAAGAGAAGCTGAAGGGGGGGAGGGTATTCCTCACTCCTGCTTTCCAGCTCCTGCATTCACAGTTCTAGGCTTGAATTTAGAATGAGATGGCAGGAATGAATTGTGTCACACGCTGCCTGCCGTCAGTTGAATTCAATTATAATTTATTGATTGCTCAGGTCGTCAGAGGCCATCATCATAACCAAATGCCATGGCCTTATTATGGCCCCTGCACTCATTCATCTTGCACAAATGGACATTCACATACTGAGCAACTGTTGAGAAGGCCATTCCCAAGCTGTGCAGATTAATGCTGATTTCTGATTAGTCCCAGATTATGTCTCTGGGCTGACATTGTAACTGGCATTCTTCATTTAAGGAAAAAATGACAGCACAAGCTGTTATAGGGTTTGCATGACTTTCTTTAACTTTCTCAGTATGTTTCAACATTCTTTTCACTTTCCTCTAAGACTAGGACAATTTTTGCCTTTTTTGCCACATTGGTTTTTCTTCTTTTAAAAGATCTGGTTATAGTTGGGTATCAATCTCTGTTGTCCTCTAAATTTTATTGTCATTTAAAAATGGGAATATTGGGGCACTTGATAGTCGGTAGAGCATGCAAGTCTTGATCACAGAATCATTAGTTCAAGCCCCACGTTGGGCGTACAATTTACTTTTTAAAAAAGGAGATCTTAAACAAACAAACAAACAAACAAATAAAATGGGGTTATTGCTGTTCTTTTTTTCCTTTTAAAAATGTACAATAGCAAAATTGAGATTGTTTAACCACTTTATGACATATAAAAAGCCATACATATTTACTGCAGAAAATTTGATGGGTTTTAGGTAAGTATACATCTTGGAAGCTATCACCACTATCAAGGTTGTACTCATACTCATTGCCTCCCCAAGTTTCCTCCTCCCACAAAAATGAAATTTACGGACTATATAATAACATACATAGATATTATATTTATCTAAAATACCAGTTCTGTATTCACAGAGGGATAAATTCATTTAATTAAGAAATAAGGTCTCTTGAGTGTTGTTTGTTCTCTGTAAATGTTAACAGATGAATTGGAATTTACATTTTGCAAGTCGATGTTTCTTACTAAGAAGCTTTGCCATCTAAAAAGCATTTCCTGTTCTGTTTCCAGTTAAAGTGTTGCAGTCTGGGGCTCTTCCCGTGATAAGCACTTTCCAATCACAGTGAACATGTTCCAGGTGGCCTTGTTTGGTTGTAAGGGACGGAGGGTAATCTCAGAATAACTCAGATAAAGAAAGCTTTATTTTACTTGGCAGGAAGCTCAGCATCATTGCACCTCATGAGAATAGGGCTGGAACTCACTCAACTGCACGGCACCTGCTTCTCCCTGCACATCTGCTAAATGCTTCTCTCTCTACCAACTGGCATCTTCTTCCTCTGCTCTTCTTTCTTGTGTGTTACATACCGTATTTTGAATTGCTGTGCCCCCAACTCAACATCATGAAGTTTCATTTACCATCTAGCCCTATGTCTCAGGTTCAAAATTGTCTATATCTAAATTCCTGAGAATGGAATCTGACTCACCCAGCCCATCTTTCTGAGCCAGACCTCATAAGTGATTGGCCACTGGCCAGCTTGTAGGTACCTCTCTGGGTAAGAGGTTGAGCCTTGCTCCAATCAGCTGTGACAGTAGTGGGGGGTCATACAATATGAACATGACTTGGTTAGGCAGAGAAATTGAAAATGGAAAAGTGCATCACAAGGAGGTAAGGTAGAGGTATAAATTTGTCCGGAGATTTGCTTAGGCATGAAAACAATGTTTCTTTGTGCCTGTATCGTCTATCTGCATGGGATATCAGGACAAGTGTAGTCATCACTCACTCCTCATGACCTGCAAAGACTTAAGATCCTCCTACCAAGAGGTTTCAAGAGACTCGTGCAGAAAAAAAACAGAACCGGAACCAATGTTGACTTCCTGCCAATACAAAAACTTGCTTGAAAGTGACAGAATCTCATTTCAAACCAGCTTAAGCCAGAAGGTTTGCTGCCCACACAACCCAATTACAGAAAGAAAGGGATTACAGCTGACCTCAGAAACCCATGGAACGGGGCTCCGATGCTCTCTGTCTGCCAGGAATCTCAGTCTCCACCTCTGGCCTCTGCATCCCTCCATGTGGGTTTCATTGTTTTCAAACCGAACGATCCTACCTAGAGCGTTTGCTCAGGGCTCTACCACATCCTTGAAGATTTGCCATCAGAGGTGAAAGAAGATTTTAAAAATCCTGGAGAAGGATGCTGATTGATGCAGCTTAGTCATAGTTCTTCAGAGAGACAGAACAAGCAGGGTGCATATACGTGTGTGTGTGTGTGTGTGTGCATGTATCTCCAGAGTTTTATTTTAAGGAATTGGCTCACCCAACTGTGGGTACTGACGAGTCTAAGATTTGTAGGGCAGGCTGGCAGACTGAAAATTTAAGCAAGAGTTAATATTGCAGTCTTGGGAGAGGATTTCTTCTTTGGAAAACCCCGGGTTTTGCTCTAAAGGCTGATTTGACTGATTCAATGAGGCCCACCTACATTATAATCTCCTTTACTTAAAGTCAGCTGATTTTAGATATCCATCATGTCTACAAAATACCTTTATAGCTACATATAGATTTAACATACAATTTAATAACTGAGTACCATAGGCTAGTCAAGTTGACACATAAAACTAATCATCACACGTGATCATCCCTTGGTCCAAGTAATGGTGCAACAGAGGAATTGGGGACTGTGATTGGAATAGTTTGGGTCATTTTCCTACCCATATGGTGCACATAAGTGGGGACTCAGTTAATAGAAATGGATTTAGTATATATATGAACACCTATAAACCCATTACCCACCCTCAGGGGTTTATCCATGAGTATGCCCTTTTCTTGTATTCTGGCCCTTAGTGAGTTGGATGATGTCCACTCACACTGGTGAGGGCCATCTTCTGTACTCAGCATACCAACTCAAATGTTAACCTCTTCTGGAAACACTATTATAGACACACCCCAAAGTAATGTTTTACCAGCTATCTCAGCATCCCTTAGCCCAGTCAAGTTGACACAAAACATTAACCACCACAGCAGTGATAAGTCTCAGAAGAAATTAAAAAGGAAGACTATGATGGAGAATGGCTTGTGGGGGTTGAGCAACTTAGACTGAGTGGGAGACTGCTTCCCTGGGGCATGTTTGAGTCATGATGGGAAAAACAAAAAAAGAGTTTCCCAAGTAAAGATATGGAGAATCTATGGACAACCGCCTAGCCTATCTCCATTTCCATGTGAATATATATGTATATAAGCAGATCACTCATTGTTCTGCCTCCTTGTATCTTTTTCTTACATGTTGTCTGGACTCGCAGTTTTTTAGGAACATTAGATCTAGCTCCCATACTGATGGCATTTGCTGGGTTCATTTTTTTTAAAGTTCATACTCCTAAAGGAGATAACCCGATTGGCCCAGCTCCTGCCTCCTCAATATGCTGACCACCCAATGAGTTCACTGCTCTTGGTCATATGCACCACTTTTAGTCTGCTCAGCAATGGAAGATGTGGAGAAGATCTCATGTTCAGAACGGACTGTGCATTCAGCAGGATGGTACAGGTGAGCTGTTTTAGCTGAAGAGTGTTCTTGGGTGCAAGCACCATAATTGAAATATCTGAAGTAAGCACCTACTATGTGTCTGCTACCATATTAGAGATGAATAAGACATGAAGTTCATAAGTTCACATCTAGTGGGAGACTCTACATGGCATTGCTTTCAACACGAATATGTCTTGACCTCCCTAGTTGTCCCAGTGTCTTCTTTATACATTATTATCCTGTTCCCTCTTCCCTTTACTGCTTCTATGTCTGCATATCTATCCTATTCTACTGGAAATGGGATATTCCATGGTATAAGTGAATTGCCCAAAGTCAAGATCTTCTAACTTTTAGCCCAAGGCTATTTAAAGGGTAGTTTACAGACGTGCAACATTGCTTGGGACATGCGAGAAACACAAATTATTAGACTCACTGAATCAAGTTCATCAAGATATCAGACTTACTGAATTATGTTCCCTGGGGGTGGGGTCCAGGAATCTCTTTTAATATGCTCTCCAGGTGACTCAGTCACTGCCAAAGTTGGGGAATCGTTGTTTTAGGCTACTCATCTTTGCCTACTCCACAATGCTGGGTATTAGTAAACTTTGGTTTGATCATTTCATTGTCCAAAACTGTCTCAGAAGAACTTCTTCAAAGATTTTGAATGCTCTGTTCTGGGTTGTAAGGCATCCCATCACACCAGCCAATCAGCATCTGCATTGCCCTAAGCTGATGGTTCTCAGCTGGGGATGATTTTGTCCCACAGGGGAAAATGTCCATAAACATTTTTGGTTGTCACAACTTGGGTGTGGGTGACACTACTGGCATCTAGTAAGCCAAGGCCAGAGATGCTGCAAGCATCCTATACAGTGCACAGGACGGCTCCTCACAACAAAAAATTATCCAGCCAAGAATATCAATATTGTTGGGGGTGACAAACTCTGCCCTAGAGGATCCTAAACAATTGATAACCACGATGCCTCAAGATGACATTTTGACCTGTTTTTCTCCTCCTCCACTGCTGTTATTAATAGCCACTTGGAAATGGCTTAGTTTGCTTGCTAGGCAGAGAAGTGTTCTGATTTTGAACTTGATTCAGCAAAAGAAACTGCCACTTGATAGTGGAACCACAATATATCACTCCACAGGCTTCCATCCTCTTCCTCTTCTTTTTTTTCCTCAACATTTGGAATGTGTCAATAGCACTCCTATTAATAGTTCACATAGGCATGTTATACATTTAATAAAATGCATGGCCTTTGAAAGTCATAATGTCCCCACCAGGACTTGTATATGATACCATATAATTTTTCTTGAAACTGGGATCTGGCTTAGAGAATGACTTCAATTTGTTTTCCAGAAACATGTGACACAAATCACTATTTCACTGGCTCTGATCACCAGACCATTGCTGGCCAGCAATAAATGTTTCCCAGGCTATAAACATTTTACTACGGAAAGTTCTTATTTTTAAAAGCTATAAACTGAAACGGCGACCCTCGACAGGCAATGAAACTTACAACATTACTTGTTGAAGTTCTAATTTTTACTGTACTTTAGCAGTAACACAAATAATTGGATTGAGAAAATATACGTTAAATAATGCCTGTCTTAGCATGGTCTTCCCAAAAGCAGAATCTGAGGTGAAGGTTTATGATGGATGAGTAGTTTTATCTGAGAATTTGATTGCAAGGGACGAGGAAGGGATGGGGGGAAGGAGGGAAATCTCACACAAGCCTGCACCAGAAGTTGGCCACCCAGTGGACGACCGGTCACTTCATAGCATGAGTCCTTGAGAAAGCCTGTAAAACGTATCACAGAATCATTGGTCTGGATAAGCAAGGGGAAAGCTTTTGTGTGCTAGCCGCTGGTCTCATCAGTCAGGGTTGTTTTACAAGATGTCTGCTTCCCCAAATATCATTTGTGAGTGGTAATTGTTCTAGAGATGCTGAAGGATAGGAACCGAGAGGGGGCTGAAACAAGAAAATATTAGGCCGCACCTGTAAGGAACTTGGCGTTTTTTTTTTTTTATTTTTTTTTTTAACGTTTATTTATTTTTGAGACAGAGAGAGACAGAGCATGAACGTGAGAGGGACAGAGAAAGAGGGAGACGCAGAATCGGAAACAGGCTCCAGGCTCTGAGCGGTCAGCACAGAGCCCGACGCGGGTCTTGAACTCACGGACCGCGAGATCATGACCTGAGCCGAAGTCGGCCGCTTAACCGACTGAGCCACCCAGGCGCCCCAAACTCAACCTAATTTAAATATGCCGCCGACTTCCGCTCAGGTCATGATCTCGCGGTCCGTGAGTTCGAGCCCCGCGTCGGGCTCTGTGCTGACCGCTCAGAGCCTGGAGCCTGTTTCCGATTCTGCGTCTCCCTCTTTCTCTGTCCCTCTCCTGCTCACACTCTGTCTCTCTCTCTCTCAAAAATAAATAAACATTAAAAATTTTAAACTAGGTTGAGTCATATTACCCATACATGTGAAATAAATATATGATGAATATATATTTGTCTGAGGCATGTCCTATACATCCATATGTATCTATGTACTTATCAATATATACCCCTGTAAGTATAGGTACATGCATGGCACATACACACACATGGTACTCATATACATGTGCAAATATAATTCATAAGTATATAATTCAAATAAGTATTAAGGCACACATTAAATACTTACATAATATTTTATAACGATAATAGAGACTTTCAATATTTTTCTTACCTACAGCTTTGTGTTGCCTATGAAGTATGGTCACTCTCATTAATTTGAAGAGAATTACCATTTGACATTGAAATGTATGACTGTACTTCCTTTATCTTAAGTTTACTTAATTATTTTCAGAGAGAGGGAGGGAGGGAGGGACAGTGAGGAAGAGAGAGAGAATTGCAAGCAGGCTCCGGCTCAGTGCAGAGCCCGATGCAGGGCTCAAACTCCCAAACTATGAGGTCAAGACCTGAGCCTTCAAACCAAGAGTCAGACGTTTGACAGACTGAGCCTCCCAGGCGCCCCTGGCTGTACTTCCTATTGGGAGTCCATGGCAAAGTGTGTCTTTCTAGGGGGTGTTATCTTCCTGTATTCTTTGGCTAAGATATTGAATATGGACTCTTCCTTCTGCTTAGAGTTAAAATCTGACTACTTCTGTTTAAACTCTGCCTATACAACACACTAGTTGTGACCCTGGGCAGGTTGTTTAACTTTTCTGTGCTCCAATTTCGTCACCAGTAAGATGGACACAATAATAGCACCTGCTTCATGAGATTATTATGGGAACAAATGAGTTGAACTTGAAAATACTGAGGTTGGGCTTGGTTCATGGTAGTCGTTCCTAGCGTCTTAAGTAGTCATAGCTAATAAATGTTAGCATTAATTACTTTTACACGTGCATACCAAAACTGTATAGAAGGAGATGGAAGAAAAGATAGGATGGAATTAGTTGGCCTTCTTTTCTTGGGTCATTTCCCACCAATAAGCAATCTCCAATATATTCGCAAGCTGAGCAAACACTTGAAATTGCGTGCCTTTTGTTTATTTGGTTTTTAAGTACTTTGCTTCTCCTAAGTTTTGTTCAGAGATAAGCTTGTAACGTGTTTTAGGGAGCATTTTGTGTGTCATTTGAGAATTGCTGAGTCAGACGAGGAAGTTACTGAATGGATCAGAGCCATTTAAAATAAAAATCCAAAAACTGTTAAAGACAAACATATGTTCAGTAACTCCTGATGAGTGGAGTGGAGCTCACACTTGCATCCATGTGGCCAGAGGACAGGGACAGTGTCAGATAAGACAAATCAGAGATGTTCCCTACATACCTACTCATGCTAAGTCCTGTGCTAAGATAGTATGTGCAAAGCTAGGTAGGAGAGTTCCCAACACAAGGAACTCACAGCCTAGTAACCCTGCTACTTTGTGTTTACACAAAAAGTATAAAACAAGTATATGAACCAAATGTATATGAACCAAAGTATACGAACCAAACCTAAAACCTGTTTTAGGTTTCAAATGAAACAAAATCAATCAATCAATCAGTAGATGTTTTGTCTAAGTGGTCTCAGTATAAATTTAGCCAAACGAATGACTTGTATGAAAATATGATCCAAGGAGGATTATATGGGGTTTCAGAACTCATTCTTAAGAATGTCCTGGCTCCAGTTCATTATTAGACATAGAGGGCTATTGGGAGCCATATGTAGGCTATGCTCTGCTCCTACAGAGAAGGAACAATAGTCTAGTCTTAGTTCTCGAGAATGAAGGAGGATGTGAAGAAGATCCCAGAGAGGGATGGGAAAGAGGATTGAAACGGAGTAAAAGTTCTAGGGCCCTTACAACCGAAACACTTACATTCCGTCTGTCTGAGGCAAGAAACATCAAACTCACTGAGTACCTACTATGTGCCGGCTTGCCGACCTCTTTATACATTTCCAAAGTGAGATCTTTAACACTGCAGAAGGTTAAGTCAGCAATCTTTAAGAGATCGATAAGATAATACAATAAGTAGTCAGAGCGGAATTGTAACCCCTGCTTGCCCAACATTCACATCATGAGATTGCCTTTTCTGTAGGTGTGAAAGAGCGAACACCAGCTTGCCAAATACGCAACGGCCTTTTAGATCCAGCTGGTCAATGACAGGGTGAGGCCATCAGCAGTTACTTGGGGTCAGCCATTTTTTGAGCCCTGACACTGACAAAAAAATGCACTCGACGTACTATGAGCTTGACAGGGCACGCAAAACAGCTGAAACCAATTAGAGACATAAACTAGGATTTTCTGTCCAACTCCAAAATAAATAAATTGTATGCATAGCCATCCACAACTTGGAGTGGGAACCATTTATTGAATCAAGTAATTGCCTCTCAGTGTCTGTAGCAAGTTAACTACCTAAGGAAAATGAGACAAAAAAACACCCTGAATGAAATGCATCTGTTTATCCCATCAAGCAGACTTTTAATTGCAGCATGTCCCTCTGCCAAATCTCTTTGACATTTAAAGGTTGGTGGTCAAGTCTATACTTAAGACTCATGTTGACAAAAGCTTACATAAGACAAAGAAATGAACTACTAATGGTAAATAATGTTAAGAGAAAACAGAAGAGTGGGGATAAGGCAGTGCATATTCTCTCTGTCTTCTATATAATATTGGGCCAAGCCCACAATGCCTTCTTTCCAGAATTACTGGGGAGGGAACAGAGATGTTTCATTGGAATCCTATCTGTCACTGCTCTGCAAGCTTGGGGAGACCCTCAACCTCTCTGCTCCAACTTTCCTCATTCAGAGGTAATTAGTAGTCATTTGTACACTTTGTACATGGCAGAAATTTTTACGTGCATAACCTCATTTACTTACTGTATGCATTCTCCCACAAATTCTGTCACGATGATGATACTGTCCCTGCATTTCAGGTAAAGAAACTAAGGTTTAGAGAATTTTTTGCTCCACGTTATGATGAGAACCCAGGTCAACCAACCTCAAATTCCATGCACTGCCCATCAGAGTGTGTTGGTTCTCGCCACTCTGATAAAATCCAGTTTTTCTCATTTCAAAGTAAGGAGCAATCAGCTGTTAAGACTGTCCAAACTTGACTTTCTTCTTAGTGAACTTTGCTCCACCAGCATCAACTATTTTGATTTAACTCCCCCCTCCCCACCATCATGATATGGAACATTACAGCCTTTGATTCTATGTTCTAAACTTTCTCTTTTTTTTCCATTCTGCACCCTACGGCCTTAGTTCTGAGACTGTCTCCTAGATCTGTACAAGAGTCTTTCCTGGCCACTGCTCCTTCCACAACCTCCTCTAATCTATTCTCTTCATGCTGCTGACTGCTTGGCTTTCTGGATTAGGACTCTGTCTGCTGTGAGAAATCCTTGAATTACTTTCCTCCACCCTCCCAAGGCAGGTGTCACACAGCCACTTATCATCTCCTCCCAGCCCCAACAATAAGTCAGCTGCCCCCAGTTCTCCAGGCATCCTGTGCTTCTCCATGCTTCTGGGTGGTTATCTCTGCCTGGAACCCTGGTGTCCCTTTATCCAAGAACAGACTTCATCTTTGAAATCTCAGCTAGTCCTCAGGATGTTCTTTCCCCTCGTTCTCCTCCTTACTAGCACCCCATCTCTCCTTCTGCACGGATCTATTACAGGCCCATGATTGTCAATTCACAAGGGTTACAGCGAAGGGTTCCCTGAAACTGATAAACAAGGGAAGAAAAATGATTCTCTGGGAGTTAGACCTCAAAACCAACACATAAAGGATCAAAGCAGCTAAGTGCAAAGTCATCTTAAGGAAACAAAATATTTCCCAAGCTTGGAAGATTAGGCTATAATAAATCTGAAACCCTAGGGGCAGGATTTGCTTCAGAATTCAGATTGTTTTTTTGTGATACAAGACAGATACCACATGTTATATAATATCCTTAGCATAATGCACCATGAACATTTTCAATATTTGTGTAATGGAAGTATGAGTCTCACACTAGGAACATAAATGAAAATTATAAATAGCTTCATGTTATTTCAGGTCATAGTCTCCCTAAACTTCCTACAACTTTTGTTTTTCAGAGATTTTGGTATTTCAGAATTGCGGATAATGGAATGCGGATGTGAATATCTCTAAAGAAAGAAAGACTCAATCATAGAAGAGAGAAGTGAGCCATGGAAGTGTAGAAAAGGGAGAAGCGTGGAGAACATGTGAGCAGTGACCAGTCAAGCACTACCCAGCAAGAGGCAGGATTTACTATATTCTGATTCCATTGTCAAGGCCAGCATTGTAAAAAGAAAGAAGTGCTGAGCTCTCTCAACTGAGATCACTAAACAGTTGGCTCATTTGAACAGTATTTTTCTACTCTTGTACTCCCCAAGCCACTGGACAATTATCAATCTTGGCATATATAAAATATCTGCAGAAGAGAGTAATCTTTTCACAACTTTGGGTTCCTACTTCTGTAATAGGTATGTATGTGTATATACATAAGTATATATGTATATGTTAAATTAATACTCTGACCCTGTGGTTTTACATATCAGTCCAGCCCTGGGAGATATATTCCTCCCTCTGTTTATTCATTTATTTGTCAAGTATGTACTAAGCGCCTTGATGAGCAGTTGACTCAAAGCCTAGCCTTGGACCACACACAGAAATCTGCTGATGTAATGGATGTGATTGCCCTGTGAGGTTTGCTAAGAGTCATGCTGCTGGCGTTTCCGTAACATTTCAGGCTTAGCCTCCCTGGGTGGAGGCACCTGGGAAGTTTCTTCTGCTATTTAACTTTCTACAGTGATCACATTTATTTTCTTTATAATAGGTTAGTAATTATTTCCCATTTTTCAAAGTGCAAGTAATGTTACTTTTTGTGAAAGTGTCCTTAACTAAGAATTGATTTGATCTTCACTTCTGCCTTCCCTGGACTGTCAAGAAAAAAAAAACTCGAAACCTTATGTAGTCCACGGTGTCATTGGAGAGGGTTCAGGAGATGAGGGAAGGGGTTTGGCAGTCTGACTTCCAAACCCAAGAATTAAAGATCCCTGTTTGTTATCACCGTCACCACCATCTAATGCCACTGTCCCTCTGACTTTTCATTGTCTCTCGGCTGACTGCCAAGGCTTGTGAGGTCCCACGCAGGAGGATGGGTTTCCATTAAGAACATTCTCATTCCTCTTACTTAGGAAGCCAAGTCTGGGACACCAAGTGCCCAGTCCTTGAAGAACCCACCCACTCACTAGCCATTTAGTCCAAAGTCTGTTAGACTGGATGGAAAAGAAGTTGTAATCTCCTTTGCTCATCTTAATGCTAAGGAGCTACTTTTCTTTGAAATCCTTAAAAACACAAATTTCCCCACCTACCACCCTTGGGAAAGAAATCCAAATTCTCTTAAGGGATCTAGAAGCCTCAAAGACTCAGGGAAATTTCTATATTCAAACATGATCTATTCTTTTCATGTCTTAGGGGAAATAAACCTGAAAAGAGTATTTAATTTATTTATTTGCCTGGAAATATTATTTCTATTTATGATCCCAGCAGGAAACATCTGGTATAGTCAAATCAGGATAATTTGAAGAAGACAATTAAAGGACTGTTTACAAAGGTATAGCCGGTATGTTGGGAAATTACAAGGTGCATTAGTTATTTATTGCTGCATAACAAATTGCCTCCCAAGCTAGAAGCTCAAAACAAGTATTTATTACCTCACAGTTTCTGTGGTCAGGAACTCAGGCACAGCTTAGGTAGTTATCTGCGGCTCAAGGTCTCTTGTGAGATTACAGTCAAGCTATTAGCTAGTACTGTGGTCTCATCTGAAAACTTGACTGGGGACAAACAGGTTCCTTTCAAACTCACATAGTTGTGGACAGGCCTTGCTTCCATGTCGTGACGGCATAAGGCTGTTCTGGGGCATAACAGTTGGCTTCCCCCAGGCATGTGATTCAAGTGAGAATGGCCAAGATAGAATTCATAGCCTTTTCATAACTTCATCTCAAAAGTGTCATCTTAGCTCTCCTGTGTATTCTGGTAGAAGTGAGTCAATAAATCCAGCCCACATTTAAGAAGAGGGGATTATACAAGGGTGTGATTACTGGGAAACAGAATCCCTGGGAACCATCTTGGAGGCTGCTTACCCCAATGAATGGATTGTGAAGTCTTCCAGGGTTAGTTACAGATGAACTGTTTTCATCCCCAGGGCAAAGAGGCAAGGGCAGAGAGCAGTCTACATAACTTGGAAGGATAGTGTCGTGTGGAGAGGGCAGACTTGAGAGACACTGTGCCCTTGGGTCAACGGAACAGACATCTCCAGATGACCCCAGAGAGAGGAAGCAGAGGTAATAAATACCTTGACTTCTTTCTTTTCTCTCCTTCCATCTCTTGGTGGGCCACTAGACTAGCAGAACCCAATCAGATGCCATGAAGCAAGGGAGCACATTGATGTGGTCCATACAAGTCAGCCTGCCAGAGCAGAGAGTGCGTCTGGATGGGTAAATAGCAAACATTGTCACATTATGCTCTAGTAGCTGGCAAATTTCCCATCAAGGACTTTCACATTCCGGGGAATCTTTATTTAAAAGGTTCACTTGAAGGGCAGCTGGGTGGCTCAGTGGGTTGAGTGTCCAACTCTTGATTTCGGCTCAGGTCATGATCTCAGGGTTCCTGCTCCGAGTTCCTGCTAAGTTTGAGCCCTGCATCTGGCTCCATACTGACAGTGTGGGGCCTGCTTGGGATTCTTTCTTTCTCCCTCTTTCTCTGGACCTCCCCCATGCTCGCTCACACACACACACACACACACACACACTCTCTCTCTCTCTCTCTCTAAATAAATAAATAAGCAAAAAAGGTTCATTTGAATTATTATTTGTTTTTTAAGCCTGATTGATCTTAACAACTACATTACAGATTTTTAGTCAGTGAGGAAAGGCTCACCTTTGTCTTTGAATACCCTGCATAACTTTGCCTGTGCCGAACAAGGACTCTTAAAAATCACCGCCATAGTATTTGAGAGCTGGAAAGATCCTTAGATATTATTTAGTAAACACTCATTTTAGGGATGAGAAAATTGCTGAGATGTTAACTGGATTGCTTAAGATCACACAATGCTAAGCCCACATGTCCCAACACTATCTATAATTTACTAATTCCTGAATAGTAATGATAATGACGATAACAAATTGCAAGTGCACAACATTTTCAAGTTTACAAAGAGCTTCCACCCACATCATCTTATTTGAATCTCACAATAATCCTGAGATACTGGGAAGGTAGATGTTATTATTTCCAATTTACGAGTAAGAAAGTGACCTACATAGATATTAGCTATTTTCAGCAGAGCAAAAAGTGATATAATAGGCATCAAAAACAATCCAGACACTTGAGGCTTTTGGGATTCACCTGTTCAGTCTCATCAGATAGATTCATCTCTTCTAATTGACTAAGGCTATGAAATGAGGGGCTGCTCATTGAGAAACCAAGGTTGGACCTTCCTATATGAAGATGGTGAGTGCAGACTGAGTAGGTCTCAGGGAACATTCTAAGAAGAGAAAGGCAGTAAAGCAGCCCCACTAAGGGCCTTCCTTGTCTACCACTGAAGGAGCCGTTCCTGGGCTTCCTGGTGACATCCCTATAGCATCCTCCAAGAAATGGAGCTTCTATCTTTTAGGAGAATCTACACAATGAGCATTCACATAGGAAAAACCCAGGGGGCAAGAGGAGGGTCTTTGGTAGACTTGGGTAGACTAGGTGGAATGTCAAGCCTATACTACTTTGCTAGTTATTATTGCTATGTAACAATTCCCCAAACTTAGTAGGCTTTAAGACAACAACCCTTCATATTACAGCTCACAATTTCATGGGTCAAGAATTCAGTCGAAATTCTGCTGGGCCATTCTTTTGTTTCACGTGGTCATGACGGGGCTGCTCCAGTGATATTCAGCTGGTCTGGTCGGGAAGGGTCAAGAGACTTCAGTCACACAGCAAGGGTTTTGGTGAGGGTGTCTTGAAAGCTTAGCTCACCTCGGCCTCTCTGTAGCTTCGGGGCCCTCCAGGAGATTTCTCCAGTAGGGTAGTTGAGTTTTATACATGCCCACTCACCTTCTGAAGATTTAGAAAGCAGTTTTAGCCTTTTCTTCAAGGCTAGCTCCAGAACTGACATAACATTAGTTTGGCTGTCCAGTTTTGGTCAGTGAAGTCAAGGAGTGGTTCAACAGATCTCATCACTTGGTGGGAAAAGAGACAAAGGTTTATTGCCATCTTTAATCTAGCATAATTCTCACACAAACTTCTCTCATTTCCCCACTGTTTTTCATGCTTACTCCCCATTACAACGTTTTTACAATTATAATCTGAAGGAAATATTAAGGACATGGGCTGGAGGTAGTTTTCAACCTGGGGAACATATATTTGATGATGCAAATTGCAACATCACTTGGGGAGACAGGTTGGGATCATTGATCTCTGTAGTGTGACTGGCATGTGTCTTGCTTCACCAACCTGGGTTTAAATGACAGAATGTATTCATAACATTAAATAAGGTGTTCTTGATTCTCCTAACCACCTACTTGTCTTGCAATTGTTTACAGATTTCTCCCTCCCAGATATATTTTTTTAATTTTTTAAGGTTTTATTTATTTTTGAGACAGAGAGAGACAGAGCATGAGCAGGGGAGGGGTAGAGAGAGAAAGGGAGACACAGAATCCGAAGCAGGCTCCAGGCCCTGAGCCGTCAGCACAGAGCCTGATGCGGGGCTCGAACTCACGGACTGTGAGATCATGACCTGAGCTGAAGTCGGACGCTTACCCAACCGAGTCACCCAGGCGCCCCCCTCCCAGATATTTTAAGAGTCCCCAGGCCTGCTTCCCTATGTTTGATGCTCACATCTCTGTGCCAGGAGCTGGGGTTTGTCCCTCTGAACAGGATTCTGCAGGAGAGGCTACTGCTGCTCTGTCTCTGGTCTCAGTTCTTATTCACCTCCATTTGCCACCTGCCATGGCATCTTGGGACACATTATTAAGGAAATTCATTGCTATCATTTCAATTCCCATGGTGCTGTGAGAGAATGATCCTCCCTCTCCAAGTGCAAAGCACAAAGGTTCCTCATTTTTTATTCTCATACAAGTTGGGTCCCACCGAGAAGTTGCCCAAGTGCCCAGTATTGTCATACATTTTATTCACCTACACAGAGCCAGGTACCGCAGAGTCACTCAGGTAGCCAGGGAAGCTGGCATTGAATAAGTTCCAGCACCTGCCTGGCTGCATGTCATATCTAGATCCCCAATCCAGCCCTTTGCTCAGACAATTGTGCTACCTATGGGACAAAGTATAAATCTCCCTTTTTCTTACGGTATCTTCTCTCCCAGGGTTGCCATGGGCCAGCTCCCCTCCTGGATTCTGCTAGAACTGGCCATCTCCACTTTCTTATTCCCCTCCCTGTAATTTACCATGTAGGTCTCCATGCGTTCATAGGGTTCCTGACCTTTTTTTCTTTAGTTCTCCCTGGGGACTTCTCGCAGGCCCTTAATAAATGTAAACAGATACATGATACGTGTACGCATGTTTGGGGGTGAGATGTAGGGTCTAAACCTTTTTAACAGAAGCATCTTTGCTCCAGAGCCTGTCACCCAAGAACTCTGGATTCTTGGGTTCTAGCCAAATCATATATTTCCCTATTTTCTCTGCCTTCCCCTTGCCTACAAACGTAATTTGGGAGAAAAACAAATTCCGAAAATATCCCAGGTGTAGAGATGTGCTCTTTCCTCTTTATCCCTCAAGGGACTAAACCAAATTGGCTGTCCCCCTGAGTCAATTCTGATTGGTTGGTTATGAACACAGATGGGCCCCTTTTGCTGCTTCTGCCCAGCCTGGGGTGGAAAAAGGGGTACAGGGGAGGAATTGTAGTATTAGGAGCTACCACCACATCTAAGCATAATCACAGCACCTTGGGGTCCAGAGAACGTGCCGAGAACGTGCCAAGAACATGAGTTAGCAGGTGAGCTTGGCCCCTGTTACTTCTCTCCCACACATGGAGAGAGCATGAGAAGGGGCCCTAGCACACTGTAAACAGGCTTCTAATGCCAGTAGCCTGATAAATTTTATAAATAAAACCAGAGAATTCTGATTATGCATGAATCATCTGCATCTGATTTGTTTCATCAATATGTCAGTCCATGAGTTAGCTTTCCACGTTTTCGAGCTTTCATAGCACTGTAAATGCACTCAGTATCAGAAACTCTGGCATTCAGCACCCCACGTCCCTTTTGCCTTGTGTTTATTTTGGTATCTTGCCCCAGCAACATCCTCTCTCACCTACGGGTCACTCAGCTTTGTGCAAACATCCCATCTTGGAAGCAAACTAGATTCTGCAGAACTCCCCGGCCGAAAAGGAAGGAAAGAAGGGGAAGCTGGTGGTAGTTTGAAAAGAAATACAAAGGTCTTTAAAACAACCTTGCCATAGCCCTCCTCGAAACCCCCTACTGTCCACTTGCTGAATATTCATTCCCTAGTAGGTTCCAATGAAACTTATCAATGTTGTTTTTACTTTTTTAGAAACAAAACAAATTATGTTCTTCCTTGTTATCAATACATGTTGGCAATAGGAATTGTGGGATTTCCAGATAAGCAAATGGAAAATGAAGAAAATATCAATATATAAATTTTATTAACATTTTGGTAAATGTTCTTCCATGTTTTTTTATGTAAATAACTATGACTACATATGGTCCACACCATATACGTTTTGTAATGAGCCTTTTCATTTGATAGACTGCCTGAGTATCTTGTGTTTATATAAATAATCTTTAAGATCATCATTTAAAATTGATGTATAGTATTTCATTTTATGAAATAAATACACCATTTATAATCACCATAGATTATTTCACTACTTACGTACTGATAAAAATTTAGGTTGTTTTTATTTTTATACTCTTAAAAAATCCTATGTGGAGGGGCGCCTGGGTGGCGCAGTCGGTTAAGCGTCCGACTTCAGCCAGGTCACGATCTCGCGGTCCGTGAGTTCGAGCCCCGCGTCGGGCTCTGGGCTGATGGCTCGGAGCCTGGAGCCTGTTTCCGATTCTGTGTCTCCCTCTGTCTCTGCCCCTCCCCCGTTCATGCTCTGTCTCTCTCTGTCCCAAAAATAAATGAACGTTGAAAAAAAAAAAATTAAAAAAAAAAATCCTATGTGGAAAATGTTTATAAATACATCTAAAAATACATGCATCCATTTTTTCTTAAAATTAACCCCAGTTTCTTAAAACTCCTACCTGTGCTACTATTGAGTCCTAGAGTTTGCACATTTTTAGGAATTTTGATATGTAGTCTGAGTTCCCCTTAAAAGCAGGTTCTGTTTTTTTCTTAGGTAATAATAGTATATACAATGCTCACATGGGCTTAAGGAACTTCATAGCAGTTATCAAACAGGTTCTCTTGCACAAATATCTCTTTAACAATGCTTGAAGAGACTCTTTAACTTTAGGAATTTATAATAGAACAAAAAGATTAATTGCCAGAGTGGGACTCATATGAAGTTTACTATAGCAATTAAGCAGAGTCATGCAAATTGAGAGATGTATTTTTAAATATTTATTATATATATTTAATCTTATAATGATAATATATGATTACTGTAGAAGATTATTTTATGTATACAGGAAATTATATTAAATTTACTCATAAGCCCATCATGCCTAGAAGACCGCTGTTCAGATCAGATACATGAACTACACATCTTTTATATTTAGCCTTCTATTTTGCTCTTTTTCATTCAATGCTTTAGCAGTAGCATTTTGTCACACCGTCAACTCCATTTGAAAACATGCCATTGATTGCCAGAAATCATATAAAAACGACTCTATGGAAAATATCATAATTAAAAAAATCTTTCTCTTACTCTTGGACTCAGGAATGTCTAGAAATTTATCATAAATATCACTGGGATGAACATCTTCGTACACTGGTCTTTTTTCAGGTCTATGATTATAGCTTTCACCTTGGGTGAAATTATAGGATCAAAGGCATGCTGTTTTAAAAATCTCTTGAAATACTCATTTAAATTTTTTTTCAGAAAGGTATTACTAATTCACTAAATTGCTTTCCAACAAGGTTTGATCAATTTATACTCCCAACCTCACTGGTGGGTCAACCGCACACAGTTGAATACCCTTGAACTCGTAAATCCAGTACCTCTGCTAGAAAAAAAAAAAAAAAAGAATTTTGTTTAATTAGTATTTTTTATTCATATGGATATTGAAATTTTATTTCAAATAAATGTTTCTTTTAAATTATTGGTCAGATTTTTGGCATATAAGCAAATACAATGATCAGTCATATACCCATTGTTTAGATTCAACAATGGTCAACATTTTATCCTTATGTGCTTTATCTACTCTCATGAATGTTCCAACGTCCTTCATCACAATTCCCCATTAGCCTGAGTTCAGGGCCACCAGATCTCAAGTCTGTTTGCAACATTTTCCTAGCCAGGTGTGACCATCTCCTTCTGGGGGATGCCTGGTTGATACGTATGACACGTTCAACCTCCTTCTATGTAGTCCCTGTCCAACTGGATACTGAAGGGAGTGCTCTGGAGTAGTCTGTGCTGTTTTTGAATTTATTTCCCAGCCTCAACGTCAACTGACCTGTGGTTTCAGCATCCTCGTCATGCTGTAGAAGCGGGCCCTGCGTGACTCTATTTGTTCTCAATGTTGATTTTTCAAGAATGTGAGAAAAGGTCAAAATTTAAGCAGCCACTATTTTCCTATGAGAACCTGGAAACTAAGATCTTTTTACTGGTTCTTAAACGTCCTTTGCACATGAAGAGGATTGGCCAGACGTAAACAAATAGAATTGTGCTTATTGTCTCCTTTTACATTTTGCTAAAATTTTAAGCCATCAGCTTTTTAAACGTTTATGTCAAATTAATGAGCATTTTTTTGGTGACATTTTCCAGTTTTTACATTGTGGGAGTAAGCATTTCCTATTCAGAGATTGCATAAATATTTGGCTGTAGTATCTGCTGATTTTTATCTATCTGTATTATTTTTAATCATTTAAAGTATCTGCAGTACGTTTGGTCTACAGAGCGCAGTGATAATCTTTAGAGTTTTTTTCCCCCAAGTAGGTATTTTTTCACACACTTGTAAAATAAACAATTGTTTCTTCAGTGACTTATGATAATCTTTTTACTGTATATGAAGTTCTTATCAATGTGTATCAGGTCTATTTCAGGGACATGCATTGTGTTGCAAAGTTATTGATTATGGCATTGTTTATAATAGTGTAAAGGGGGGGAACTTCGGTTTTAGCTAAGTAATTATGTTATAGATACATAAAGTTAATGCTCTATTACAGTTGGTTTGCACACTCAGGAGTTCTTTGGTGCAATCTAAAACTGGTCCAGATGCAGAGGGCAATCTCCCCAATTGCCTGGGCCCAGCTTGCAGTCGGTCAGTCAGCTCGTATCCTCTCCGTTACTTCCTCCCATAGTTACAAAGGTGATGTTATTGAAGCATATGTACTGATATAGAAAGTTGTTTGCATTATATTGTCAGAGAACAAATGTAGGTTTTATATTCATGTCTACATGTCTGTAGGTATAACTATAAATTTTAAAACATTTATTTTTGAATATTAATACACACTGGCAAATATCTGGAAGAATACTTCCACACTGAAACTATTAGGATCTTTGAGAGTTGAAGTTCTGGTTAGAATATTATTTCCTTTTGCTTATTCATCTGTATTTCTTGATTTTTTCTAAACAAATATGCAATACTCTGAAAACAATCTTATTTTGATTTCAGTTGCTTACATTTAAATGGATTAACATTTTGTTTAAGTTTTATTCCAGTTTATAGGATTAGATTTTGCTTTTGACATTTTAATAAATCACATTTAATTAATCTCTGAATCCAAGGGAGGGTTTTTATCTAAGGGCTATTTTTTTTTTGTTTAACAGTAGAGTCATTATGGTAATGAGAAGTGGTAATTCATGATGAAATCATCTATTTTATAGCCCTATCTTGGTTGATGTATCCTCACCACTTTCAAGTGAAATAGACACAGACCATCAACTGCCCATGGGTTTGGGGTGACTTGACTCCTATGGAGTTTTCTGGTAAGCCCGGTGCTGGCCTCTTGACTTCCTCACAGGACAGGCACCCAGTTTTCTGATTGCAACAAGTTCCTTTTTTTGGATTTCTTTTCTTTTCTTTTTTTTTTTTAAATCTATTTCTCTATCTGTGGAGGAATCTTTTGACGAATATTTTTTGAAGGTAAATCCCTGCATAGGCTAAGACTATCCTGTCGTCTTCACCTAAGAAAAAGAAACTTAGTTATGTAAATACTTCTTCAGACACAACCTTTCTCCTTCAAAGTTCTGTAGCCGCTGTAGTATTGTCTTCCAGTGAGGTTGGCTCTGTTTTTAGAAAACCTGTAATTTCTGCCTGGAAGCTCCTAAGAGTTTTTAAAATTACTCCCTTTAAAAAAAATTTTTTTATGTTTATTCATTTTTGAAAGACAGAGAGAGACAGAACACAAGCAGGGGTGGGGCAGAGAGAGAGGGGGACACAGAATCTGAAGCAGGCTCCAGGCTCTGAGCTGTCTGTCAGCACAGAGCCTGATGCGGGACTCGAACTCACAAACCGTGAGATCATGACCTGAGCTGAAGTTGGATGCTCAACCTACTGAGCCACCCAGGTGCCTCTAAAATTACTCTATTTTATTCAAATACTCGGCTAGTATATATTTAGGCGTGCATCTATTTTCTTCAGTTTAGTCTGGTACATGCTTAATACTTTCTGTTTGCATATAACAGAATTGGATTTTGGGGGGGGAGGTTCTTTTTCTTGATGAATTTTGTCTAATTATGTGCTTATTGCTTCTTTTGCAATGTCCTGGTTAGATCCTGAATTAACACCTATAAGTCTATATCGAATCTGTGGTTTTTGTTGGCTGCGGTTACTTTCATTGGTTTTGTCTTCCACTTGGGATCTTACCACTTTCCTTGCTTTGTCCTTCCTGCATTCTTAGAGAACAGTTCCGGCTGTCTTCTGTTTCAACGATTACCTTGTCCTCAGTATCACTTCTACCCTCTACTAGCTGTAATGGTGCTTTTACGGCTTCCTGCTACATATTTACTTCTCTGCCATTAATTCTTTATAGGATCCAGCTCATTTTTTCTATATACTTCATTGCATTTTAATCTTAGTGTGTGGCTTTTTAACCTCTCTTTTCATATGACTGTGTTTTCACCGAAGTCAAGGTTTTTCGATAATATTGAGGAGGTGAAACTTTCCCCCATTCCCATTCTGGTTCCAGTGAGGAATCACATGAGGGATTTTCTCTTAAGTCTTTAGAATGAATTCTGCTTTTTCCTTTTACTGCTTTTTGTTTGTTTGTTTTTTGTTTGTTTGCTGGTAAGCTCCATTTTTCTGTGGTTAATTTACTCATGCTTGTATATGAGGCTTATCCCCTCTTGGAGCTTCCTGCAGAGAGGGTAATTGTTCTTAGCCCTAGCATCTGTTTGCTTACGTGTTACTTGCATACTGCCCTTGGTTCTACTGCTGGATGGAAGACTGATGGCCCAGTTTCTAGTCTAATTCCTGATATCCAGCTGTCTTTGTGTTTTATAGTAGTTCTAAAATGAGGTGAAAAATTCTTCTAGACCACAGATTATAAATAGTTACACCATAGGCTACAGAGATGTGTTATTGGGTTAGCACAGTATTTTCAGTTTGTTCTATTTAAAAATATTTGACATCTTTTAAACTTGTTTTATTGTGGTATAGCTTGCGCAAAGGGTGCACACCTTAAGGGCACAACTTTTTGGATTTTGACATTTAGGTATACCTGCTTCATCACTACCCAGACTTCTCTCCTCGGCAGGAACCTTTGATCTGACATTTTTCCTTGTCAGTTTTTTGCCTGATCTTGAACTTCATGAAATTGGACTCATATAGCATGTCCACTTTTGTGTCTGGCTCCTTTAATTCATCATTATGACTGGGAGATTCACCCGTGTCGGAACATATAAAAATAGTGTGTTCTTTTTATTTTATTGTTGTGTAATATTTTGTATGGATATATCACAATTTATTTATCTCTCCTACTGCTGATAGGCATTTAGATTGTTTCCAAATGGTGCTCTTATGAAAAAAGATGCTATGAACATTCTTGTACATGTCTCTTGTTTGATTTACCTCTCATTTCTTTTGAGTATAGACTTGGGAGAATTGCTGGATTGAGAGTAGGTGAGCACAGTAAATTATTTTTTAATACAACTTACTATTTTGAGATAATTACAGATCCAGATGCATTTGTAAGAAGTAATAGAAATCCTAAATACACTTTTACCCAGCTTCCCCCAATGGTAACACATTCCAAAAGTATAATACCACAACAGGGATATTGTCACTGACACAGTCTAGATACAGAAAATTTCTGTCACTGCAATGATTCCTCATGTTGCCCTTTGTAACTACAGCAACTTCCCTTCCTAACCTCCCAGAACTATTAATCTGCATTGCTATAATTTTGTGACTTTGAGAATATTATATTAAAGGGTATATAACCTATTAGGACTGGCATGTTTTAATTCAGCATAATTCTCCAGAGATTCATCCAAGTGGTTGTGCTCATGAATAATTTGTCCCTTTTTTACTGCTGAGAAGTACTCCTTGGTATGGAAGTCCCGTAGTTCATTAACCATTCACTCATTGAAGGACATCTGGGTTGTTTCCAATTTCTGACTATTATCAATAAAGCTGTCATGAACATTTGTATACAGGTTTTTGGGTGAACATAAGATTTATTTCTCCGGGATAAATGCCCAGTAGTACAATCACGGGGTCATATGGTACTTGCATGTTTAGTTTACGAAGAAACTGCCAAACTATTTTCCATAGTAGTCGTGTCATTTTACATTCTCATCAGCAATGCATGAGTGATCTAATTTCTGCACATCCTTGCCAGCATTTGATGCTGTCATTATTTTTTATTTGATCTATTCTGGTAGACGTTTAGCAATATCTCATTGTGGTTTTAATGTGAATTTCCCTAATGGCTAATGACATT
This sequence comes from Lynx rufus, assembly GCF_022079265.1. Lineage (NCBI taxonomy): Eukaryota > Metazoa > Chordata > Mammalia > Carnivora > Felidae > Lynx > Lynx rufus. Next base: position 125,817,719 of record NW_025814856.1, read on the forward strand.
GAACATCTTTTCATGTGCTTCTGTGCCATCTGCACATCCTCTTCATTGAGATGTCCTTTCATGTCTTTTGGCCATTTTCTAATGGGACTGTTTTTCATATTGTTGCTGTTGTTTGAGAATTCTAAATACTAGTCCTTTCTCATATATATGGCTTGCAAATATTTTATCCCGCTCTGTGACTTATCTTTTTATCCTCTTAGCAGGGAACTTCACAGAGCGAGAGTTGTTAATATTAATAAAGCCTAATTTATGGATTTTCCCCTGATGGATCATGCTTTTGGTGTCAAGTCAAATAATTATTTGCCTAGCCCTAGGTCATGATGAAAAATTTTATCCTACTTGTAAATAAAAATTTTACATTTTACGCTTAAATCAGTGATTCATTTTGAGTTAATTTTTGTATTAGGTGTGAGCTGTAGATAGAACCTAAATTTGTCACCTAAGGATGTCCCAACAGCTCCGTAATATTTATTTAGAAATTATCATTCCTTGGCTAGAATTAACAACACAAGAAACAACAGGTGTTGATGAGGATGCAGAGAAAGGGCAACCCTCTTGCACTATTGGTGGGAATGCAAACTGGTGCAGCCTCTCTGGAGAACAGTATGGAGGTTCCTCAGGAAACTAAAAATAGAACCACCCTACAATCCAGCAATTGGGCTATTATGTATTCACCAAAAGGATACAAAAATACAGATTCAGAGGGGGCACACGCACCCCAATGTTTATAGCAGCATTATCAACAATAGCCAAACTAGGGAGAGAGCCCAAATGTCCATTGAATGATGAATAGATAAAGGAGATGTGGTATATAGACACAATGGAATATTACTCAAGCATCAAAAAGAATAAAATCTTACATTTGCAATGACATGGATGGAGCTAGAATGTATTGCGCTGAGTGAAATAAGTCAGGCAGAGAAAGACAAACAGCATATGATCTCCCTCATATGTGCAATTGAAAAAACAAAAAAAGATGAACATATGATAAAGGGCAGAATCAAGAGAAGAAGGAAACAAACCACAAGAGGCTCTTAATGATAGAGAACAAGCAATGGGTTGACAGAGGGAGATGGGTGGGAGATGGTCTAAATGGGTGATGAGCTCTAAGGAGAGCACTTGTGATGAGCACTGGGTGTTGCATGGAAGTGATGAATCACTAAATTCTACTCTGGAAACTGAACCAATATTGCGCTGTATGTTAACTGACTACAATTTCAAAAATAAAATAAATAAACTGAAACCTTGAAAAAAATAAAATAAATAAAAATAACAATTATCATTCCTCCATCGAATTGCTTTTGCAACTTTGTCAAAAGCCTATTGAAAATATTTTCTAAGTTCTCTATTCTGTTGTGCTGACCTATGTGTCCATTCTTTTGTCAACATCGTGCTGTCTTGATTATTCCAGCTATAGCAGGTCTTGAATTAGGTAGACCAATTCCTCTTCTGTTCTTCTTTTTCAAAGATTTTTAAGCTATTCTACTCCTTTGGTCATTCTATATAAATTTTAGAATAATACTGTCCATATCTACAAAAAGACTTGTTGGGATTTGGATACGAATGACATTAAACCTATGTATCACTTAGAGGGAAATTGACATCTTTGCTACATTGAGTCTTCTAACCATGGCCATTTCCATTTCTCCATTTATCTAGCTTTTTTAAAAAAATTCTTTGACTAACATTTTATAAATTTTAGTATGTAAGTCCTGTACATGCTTTATTAGATTTACACCTAAGTATTTCTTTTTTTTAGATATCATAGTGAATAGTATTATATTTTTAATTTTAATGTCCAACACACTTGTTTATCTCTCCCTTTTTCTTAAATGTTTATTTACTTATTTTGAGAGACATAGAGAGCACAGGGGAGGGGCAAAGAGAGAGGGATAGAGAGAGAATCCCAAGCAGGCCCACAATCATGGAGCCCTATGTGGGGCTTGATCCCATGACTGTGGGATCATGACCTGAGCCAGAATCAAGACTTGGACACTCAACCAACTAAGCTGCCGAGGTGCCCTGTTTTTCCTTTCCCTTTTTACCCGGTTTATTGAAATATAATTGACAAATGCCACTATATTAGTTTAAGATGTACAACATCTTGATTTGATATATGTACATATTGTTAAGTGATTACCACAATAAAGTTAGTTAACATCCATCACTTCACATAGTTATGATTTTTTTTATTGTGATGAGATCTTCTAAGATCTGCTCTCTTAGTAACTTTCCAAACATAGAATATTGTGTGGCTAATTATAGTCATTATGCTATACATTATACCCCCAGAACTTATTTATCTTATAAATGGAAGTTTGTACCTTTTGACCACCTTTACCTGTTTCCCCCATCCCTTACCCCCTTACCCTTGGCAACCACCAATCTGATCTCTGTTACTATGAGGTTTTTTTTTTTTTCACTTCTACATATAAGTGAGATTATGCAGTATTTGTCTTTTTCTGCCTGACTTATTTCACTTAACATAATGCCCTCGAGGTCCCTCCACGTTGGTGCAAGTGGCAGGACTTTCTTCTTTTCTATGTGACTGAATATACATATACACACATATATGCCACATTTTCTTTAGCCATTCATCTGTCAATAGACACTTAAGTTGTTTACATGTTTTGATTATTGTAAATAATGCTGTAGTGAATGTGGAGGTGCAGAAATCTCTCTGAGATAGCAATTTCATTACCTTTGGATATACACCCAGAAGTGGTATTACTGGATCATATGGCAGTTCTACTTTTCAGTTTTCGAGGAACCTCTATACTGTTTCTTATAGTGGGGGCACCAATTGACATTCCCATCAATAGTGCACAAGGGTTCCCTTTTCTCCACATCCCTGCCTTGTTATTTTTTATCTTTTTTGATAATAGCCATTCAAACATGGGAGGTGATGTCTGCATTTCCTTGATGATTGGTGATGTTGAACAGCTTTTTATGTGCCTATTGGCCATTTGTATGCTTTTTCGGAAAATGAAATTTTCAAGTTTATTTATTTTGACACGGAGAGAGAGAGAGAGAATAAGAGAAAATCCCAAGCAGGCTCCCAGTTGTTAGCATGGAGTGATCACAGGGCTCAATCCCATGAACCATGAGATCATGACCTGAACCAAAATTAATAGTTGGGCGCTCAACTGACAGTCACCCAGGAACCCCTCTTCTGCTCATTTTAAACTGGATTGCTGCTGCTGCTTCTTCTTCTTCTTCTTCTTCTTCTGCTTCTGCTTCTTCTTCTTTTTTATTTTTGGATTGCTTATTATTCTTGTTTGCTATTGAGTTGCATGAGTTCTTCACACATTTTGGATATTAACCCCTTGTAAGATATATGATTTGCAAATATTTTCTCCTATTTGCTATGCTGCCTTTTCATTTTGTTGATGGTTTCCTTTGCTGTGCAAGACCTTTTTTTTTTTTCAACGTTTATTTATTTTTTTTTTGGGGACAGAGAGAGACAGAGCATGAACGGGGGAGGGGCAGAGAGAGAGAGGGAGACACAGAATCGGAAACGGGCTCCAGGCTCTGAGCCATCAGCCCAGAGCCTGACGCGGGGCTCAAACTCACGGACCGCGAGATCGTGACTTGGCTGAAGTCGGACGCTTAACCGACTGCGCCACCCAGGCGCCCCTGTGCAAAACCTTTTTAATCTGATGTATACTACCATGTGTTTATTTTTGTATCTGTTGCCTGCTTTTGTTGTCAAATGTAAAAACAAAAGTCATTGCCAAGACCAATGTCAAGGAGCTTACCCTCTATGTTTTCTTCCAAGAGTTTATGGTTTCAGCTTTTACATTCAAGTCTTTAATCCATTTTGAGTTTATTTTGTGTATGGTATAATATAGGAGTTGAGTTTCATTGTTTTGCACCTGACTGTCCAGTTTTTCCACTGTCCCTTTTCCATTGTACATTCTTGACTCCTTTGTCATAATTTAACTGACCATACAGGTGTGAGTTTATTTCTGGACTCTATTTTGTTCCATTGATCTATGTATCTGTTCTTATGCCAATAACATACTGTTTTGTAATATAGTTTGAAATTAGTAAGTATGATGACTCCAGCCTAGTTGTTCTTTTTCAAGATTGCTTTGGCTTTTTTATTTCATTTGTGGTTCCATACAAATTTTAGGATTGTTTGTTCCATTTCTGTGAAAAATGACATAGGAATTTTGATAGGAATTGCAATGAATCTGTAAATTGCTTTGGGTAATATGGACATTTTTTTACAATATTAGTTGTTCTGATCCATGAGCATGGAACATCTTTCCATTTCTTTGTGTCTTCATCAATTTCTTTCATCAATGTCTTTTGGTGTGTCTTACAGCACATTTGCTTTTAAAAATTGTATTTGTGTTGGGGCACCTGGGTGGCTCAGTGGGTTAAGTGTTTGACTTCAGCTCAGGTCATCATCTCACTGTGAATTTGAGCCCTACATCAGGGTCTGCTGTCAGCACAGAACCCATTTCAGATCCTCTGTCCCCTTCTCTCTCTGCCCCACTCCCACTCACGCATATGTGCCAGCTCTCTCTCTCTCTGTCAAAATAAATCAACATTAAAAAAATTGAATTTGTGTTTATGGTCTTGTATGATCTAGTTTGCCACACTTCTCATCACTTCCCACCTAGGCCATGAGGAAGTTTTTCCTACATTAATTGTATGAATCTCTGATAATTTCAACAGAAAAAATTCCTGAAAAATCTAAAATCCCAGAATAGCCCTAGTAGCAGATTTTTTTCTGTTTCTTTCACCACCTACTTCACTTTAACTTGAGAGAATGTAATCTCCGGGATTTAGCCCAAGAACTTCAGATAATAGAATTAGTATTCAATTTAAGCCTCACTTTTATTTTTAGAGTTTTCTTTCATTTGTCAGCAAAAAATGTGTGAAGGGGTCAGGTGTGTGCATAGATTTTCTCATGCATATGAGTGTCTAGTTATTCCAGCACTGGTTGTTAAACAACTGTCTTTCCTTCATTGTATTGCTTTTGCTCCTTTGTCAAAGATCAGTTGACTATATTTATGTGGGTCTATTTCTGGGCTTTCTATTTTGTTCCATTGATATATTTGCCTATTCTTTTGCAGTGCCACCGTGTCTTGGTTTCTACAGCTTTTTAGTAAGTTTTGAAGATACATAGTGTTTGTTCTGACTATTCTTCAATATTCTGTTGACTATTCTAGGTTTTGTCTTTTTATACATACTTTGGAACAAATTTGTCAATTTCCACAAAATAATTTACTGGAATTTTTATTGGGATTGCTTTGAAACTGTAGATCCATTTGGGATGAGCTGACATCTTGACAATATTGAGTTTTCCTATCCATGACCATGGGCTATTTCTCTAGCTTTTAAGTTCTTTGATATCTTTCATCATAGTTTTGTAGTTTTCCTTATATAATATATATTTTGTTAGATTTATATTTGAGTCTTTCTTTCTCTCTCTCTCGCTCTCTTTTATTTTTCTTTTCTTTTTTTTTTTTTGGTGCTATAATAAGTGGTATCATGTTTCTAATGCCAAATTCCATTTGTTCTTTGCTGGTATATGGGAAGAAAATTAACCTGTTATATTAATCTTTTATCCTTCTAGTTTGCTATACCTGAGAACTAGTTCCAGGAGTTTTTTGTTGATTTTTTGGGGTTTTCCATATGGACAACAGTGTCATTTGTGAAAAAAGTTTTATTTCTTCCTTCTCAACTGTATACCTTTTATTTCCTTTTCTTGTCATATTGTATTAGCTAGGACTTCTAGTACTGTTTAAAATCAGGATGAGAGGAGATATCCTTGCCTTGTTCTTGAGTTGAGTGGGAAAGCTTTCAGTTTCTCATCATTAAGTATGATATTAGGTTTCTTGTAGATATTCTTTATCAAGGTGAAGAAGTTCCTCTCTATTCCTAATTTACAGAGGTTTTTTTTTATCATGAATTAATGTTGATTTTGTCAAATGCTTTTCTGCATCTGTTGATATGATCATGTAATTTGTCTTCCTGAGGTAGTGGATTACCTTAATTGATTTTTGAATATTGAACACCAGTCTTGCATACTTAGAATGAATGCCATTTAGTTGTGGTGTATAATTCTCTTCACCATTGTTGGATCTAATTTTATTAAGGATTTTTTCATCTATTTCATGAGAGATATTATTGTGTAGTTTTATTTTCCTGTAATGTCTTTGTCTAGTTTTGGTATTAGGGTGATGCTGGCCTCAAAGAAGGAGTTAAGAAGTACTCTCCCTGCTTCTATCTTCATGTAGAGATCATAGATAATTAGTATAATTTCTTCCTTAAATGTCTAGTAGAATCAACCAGTGGTGCTTTCTGTTTTGGAAAGTAATTAATTATGGATTCAATTTCTTTAATAGATGTAGATTTATTCAGATCATATGATTCTCATGTGAGTTTTAGCAGATTGTGTCTTTCAAGTATTTGGTCCATTTCATCTAGATTAATAAATTCACGGGCAGAGAGTTGTTAAGAGTATTCCTTGATTGTCTTTTTTTTTTTTTAATTTTTTTTTCAACGTTTTTTTATTTTTGGGACAGAGAGAGACAGAGCATGAACGGGGGAGGGGCAGAGAGAGAGGGAGACACAGAATCAGAAACGTGCTCCAGGCTCTGAGCCATCAGCCCAGAGCCTGACGCGGGGCTCGAACTCACGGACCGCGAGATCGTGACCTGGCTGAAGTCGGATGCTTAACCGACTGTGCCACCCAGGCGCCCCTTGATTGTCTTTTTAAAGTCTACAGCATATGTAGTAATATTCCCTCTTTCATTTCTGATTTTATTGATTTGGGTTTTATCTCTTTTTTTCTTCTTATTTAGCCTGGCTAGAGACTTCTCAATTTTACTGATCTTTTTCAAAGGGTCAACTTTTGGTTTCCTATTTTTAATGCCATTGGTGGTGGTTGGAATTTTTATTACTTATTTTCTTCTGCTTACTTTGGAGTTAATTTGATCTACTTTTTCTTATTTCTTAAGGTTGAACTTTATATGGTTGATTTTTTTATCTTTCTTCTTTTCTAATATACATATTCAACACTATAAATTTCTCTTTATTATTTTTATTATATCCCACAAAGTTTGATAAGTTTGTTTTAATTTTTGTTTAGCTCAAAATATTTTAAATTTTCTCTTGAGATTTCTTCTTTACCCAATGTGTTATTTATAAATGTGTTATTTAATATCCAAGTAGTTTGGGATTTTCCAGTTATCTTTCTGATATTGATTTCTACTTTAAGTCCATTGTGGTCTAAGAGCAGACACTGTGTAACTTCTATCTTTTAAAATTTGTTAAAATGTGTGTTATGGCTCAGAATGTGATCTATCTTCATAAATGTGAGCTTAGAGAAGAATATGCATTCAGCTATTGTTGGATGAAGTAGTCTCTAGATGTCAATTATATCTACTTGATTGAAGATGTTGTTAAGTTTACTGATTTTCTGCTTCTTGGGTCTGTCCATTTCCAATAGAAGGACATGAAATCTTCAACTGTAGTAGTGCGTTCATCTATTTCTCCTTGAAGTTTTATCAGCTTTTGGCTCACATATTTTGACATTGTTGTTAAACACATATATGTTAAGGATTTTCATGTGTTTTTATTTCTTATCACTTTCTTATTTTCTGGTGGTTGTTTTGTTGAAAGCATCTTCAGTGTTTATCATCAATTCTCATTTAAACCTCTTTGTCCTTGGGGCGCCTGGGTGGCGCAGTCGGTTAAGCGTCCGGCTTCAGCCAGGTCACGATCTCGCGGTCCGTGAGTTCGAGCCCCGCGTCAGGCTCTGGGCTGATGGCTCAGAGCCTGGAGCCTGTTTCCGATTCTGTGTCTCCCTCTCTCTCTGCCCCTCCCCCGTTCATGCTCTGTCTCTCTCTGTCCCAAAAATAAATAAACGTTGAAAAAAAAATTAAAAAAAAAATAAATAAACCTCTTTGTCCTTTCCATGCTGTTGGAGCATTTGTTTGTTTGTTTGTTTTTGTCTTCTCCTTCATTGATTTGATTCCTATAATACCCATTTTGCTCCTCCCTGTCTCCAACCAATGGGTTCACTTACTAGATGGGGATATTGGGCTCTTGATACTCAGAATAGGAAGCTTTATTTCTATGCAATTAAGTCTTCTTGGCAAGCATCTGTCCCTGTGTTGAAGTCTCCTCTGGTCATGGTTCCCTGGTAGTACACCTGCCTAGGGCAGGAGTCCTCCTTGAGACCCCTCTTCTTTGATTAGTCCAATCTGCCAGTTTTTAGAGACAAGAAGTCAGTGATGTGTTCCATCCATAAAAGTTCAGGTTTGCCTCTCTCCTGAAGCCCCTGTTCCCCTGGGTCAGACCATGTTTCTGAAGATGTTTTCAGGACCTTCCCTTTTAATTCCTCTTCTGTGTCTCATTATGTCCTTGTCTCAAGTTGATATGCATATCAATGCTTAATTAGTGTTATTACATCTTTTAATAATAATTACAGAAAATGCTGTCTTTATTTTCTTAAATCACTGTTGAAATGCAGAATTATGCTCTTGCTAGAGAAGTTTTTTCCCCTCCATTTTAATTATTATTTTTTAATGTAAGGGATTCTGTAAAATAATGGCTATTTCCTGATTTGCCTGATCTTTATGGTTGTACTTCATTCTGGAATGATATCATAGCTTCCCTCCGGGAAGCATAAGAATTAGAATTTTGGTTGCAGACAATAGAAACCAATTCTAATAATTTGAGCAAAAAAGTAATTTATTGGCAGGATCTTCCATGGTTAATACAACAGACAAAAATCTTGAACAGAGAAAATCAGGCTTAGAAGTTTATGGAAATGAGGGCTACTCTCTGGCTACACACAGACCAGGAATTACTGACAGTCAAATCCTGTGCTGCTGCTAGAATAAATGAATTCTAACTACATCATTTTTCCATCCTTTATCACTCAGCTCAAGATTCAAAGTCCCTGAATGAGAGCCTTAGCCTGGTTTGGGAATGTCAGGCTAGGAACGGTAATTTACAACCTTATTAATATTGGACACCACAGGGAAAACAAGGTTCCCTAAAAGGAAAACAGTGCAACTACCAGAATGAAAATGAGGGGAGGCAGAGTTGCAAAAACCAGCAAAAGACAAACGAAAGTTGTAACTGGGTATTTCAACTGTAATAGGAAGTAACCATCCTGTATTGCCTTGCTGAATAGCCAGGAGGTAAGAGCAGAGGGCTAACACTACCCTGGCATCTTTCTTTTCTGTCCAGTTATGCAGATAAATAACATTTTCCAACAACTTGGATTTCTTTATCTACAGTTAATGCTACCAGTTGACATACATCTTGTCCTCTATTTTATCTGAGTTCACTTTCTAGTGACCGTTCATACTTGTTTTGGAGTTGTTACATATTCAAGATGGACTCTTTATTATACCCATGTTTGTAATGTAGGATCCACCATCTGATATCAGTGATCAATGAGATCCTCAGATCATTGAATCAGATGTCCAGGAATGGACACAAATTCTTGCAACACCCCTTCTCCTCCTTCAGGACAAATGTCACCTCTTCAGAAAGTCCTCCTCACACCATGGTAACTAAGTAGGTCACCATATCTATCCTCACTCTGTTTAATTTCTTATTAGCCTTTATAATAAGCTGAAATTATTTCATTTATATGTTTACTTGCTTATCTTTGGGCTCCCTCCATGAAAGCAGATACCATGTCGTTCTCATTCACATTGTACCCCTAACACTTAGCACAGGGCCCTGCATATGTGAGATGCTTATTTATATATTTATATAAATATATACATATTGATTATGTATATACATATAATATATATAATATATGTAATTACTCAGCAAGGCAAATATACACACACACGCACACAAACACATATATGTATATACACACACACACACACACACACACATATATAATTTCACCTTTTCTCCTAGTAAATGAATCTCAGTTTTTAGTTTATGGTCCAAAGCAAAGGATAACAATGCTCTTTACAATCCAATTTTGAAAGTCAGTTGTTAGTTTTTAGGCAAACCATTTTTTTTTCAAAGAATTGATGCATAAAACTGTTGGCTGCACTTGAGTTCCTAGTGTGAAATGCAGTTTTTAAAATATTTAAATGTAGTAGACTCTCTCTGTTTTATAATCAAGTATCCAGCACTTTATAACCCTCATTTTTTCTCCTTCCAAATGCCTCGATAATTTGACTTCTCCAAAAAGTAATGAAATAATTTTGACAGATTTTCTAATTGCACTTTGCAGTTATCAAAGTAAAAGCACAATTCTCTGACACCTTGGAAAGGTGATATGTATTATACACCATCCATTACTTAGAGAAAATAATGATTATGACTTTGGTCCCACCTAATTACTGTCTCAGGATACTCCTATAGATAAGGTAAAAATTGCACACTGGAATTTAAATGGCGTTGTCTGACATTTCAGGAAGCTGACAATATTTTAAAAAATTATAGTGGCAAGGTAATGCACGTAACTGCATTTCCAATTACTCATTTTACTAGAATATATTGCACTCAACATATAAATTAGAAGCCTGGTGGGATGATAAAGAAGCACCACTAAACTGTTTATGTACAAGTGATTTCAGCTGTGGTAATATACTCTCATGTTAAGTAACCCAAAGAGGTGAAAATATAAAATTGTAGAGCAGATTATAAATTAATTTGCTTTACAAATGCTATCTTCTCTTGGGGCGCCTGGGTAGCTCAGTTGGTTGAGTGTCCGACTCTTGATTTCGTCCCAGGTCATGATCCTGGGGTCGTAGGATGGAGGCCCAGGTCATGGTCTGCACTGAGTGTGGACCCTGCTTGGGATTCTCATTCTCTCTCCCTCTGCCCCACCCCCACTCACGCTCATGCCCTTTCTCTCAATTGCTCTCTCTTTTAAAATAAATAAATATTTCTTGAAAAACAAATGGTACCTTCTATTAAAAACGGATCTGCCTCAAAACTTCCACCTTCTCAACAGCTCATTAATATATATCTAGGTAATAAGTTACTAACTTGCTTGAGAGGAAACTTGTAAATCAGAGAGAAAAAACATATCAACTACATTCTTAAGCAAAAGCAATGAAGGGGGCACCTGGGTGGCTCAGTCGGTTAGGTGTCTGACTTCGGCTCAGGTCATGATCTCACGGCTTGTGAGTTTGAGCCCCGGGTCAGGCTCTGTGCTGATGGCTCAGAGCCTGGGGCCTGCTTCCAAGTCTGTGCCTCCCTCTCTCTCTGCCCTCCCCCGTTCACACACTGTCTCTCTTTCTCTCTCAAAAATAAATAAACACAAAAAAAATTAAAAAAAAAAAACAATGAAAGTCAGGAATTGAAGGTTACCGATTTCTCTAGTCAAGTAACGTTATTGGAGACAAGGTGTTATTAGCATCAAAAATCAGATATGGGGATAAGTCATGGGCTGTATATGTCATAGGCACTCTGTGCTGGCATCATATCCAAAATTGTGTAGAAAGTCAACAGTAAGATTTTTGTTTTCTTTTGTTGAGGAAAGGGCAGGCACACCACATCATGTCCCTCTAAGACCCAATTCAGATTTGCTGGAGAAGATTAAAACGGGCAATTCTGACAGAATTGCTTGAACTCTGCTGAATTACACCTACCTTTTAGTGACAAAGAAATTTGGATTTATAGCTATTTCAAACCCATATGGCCTGCATTCTTCTTCTTCTCTCTCCCTTAGCATCTGTTGAAGTTAGAGATCCATCTGTTACTAAGCTTATTTATTTATTTGTTTGTTTGTGTGTTTGTTTGTTTAGTGATTCTGCAAGTGGATTCCCCTTAAGGGCAAGTATCAAACAAGGATAACACTATCATCCCAGTCATTTAATCCTATTTTATCAGCAATGCCCAATGAAAGAAATTAGACAAGAAAAAAGAAATAGAAAAAAAATCTGAAAATAAAGCAAATTTAAGTTGTTAGGGTTTGGGGGCTTTTTTTGTTTTGTTTTGTTTTGTTTTGTTTTGATTTTAATTTTGCTGATGGTTTAATGGTTTACTAGGAGTACCTAAGGAAAAAACAAAACAAAAACATTAGTTGGTAAGAAAATTTTATAATTTAACTGATTACAAAATAATGCAGAAGATATCGATACTTTTCTATACACCAGCAATAGTAATTATATCTTCCTTACTGCATTATATATATATATTCAGTGTAAGTTAGAGTTTGGGACTTTTGGTGAAATTAGGGCCAAGATTTCCATAAAGAGTTGAGGTGAAGAATTTGGTGAAATTAGGGCCAAGATTTCCATAAAGAGTACAGTCCTGGGGTGGGAAGAGGAGCTTAATTAACATTTAATTAACATTTTCCTCTCGAACTAATAAAAGAGTATCTTTCTAAAATTTTTGATATATACACACATGTACATATGATACATACATGTGTATATATTTCCCTACTTACCATTACAGTGATATATAGAACTGTATGATGCTTAAATTGAATCCTCAAGGTAGTCCTAGGTCTTTCCATCTTTGCATGCTCAGCCCTTAGCCCAATGCACGGCACATAGTAGGCCATAAATGAATGTTTTGTACTTTAAAATAAATGGAAAATGTTACTGTGAAGATTTTTCTTCCTATGATGCCAAGAAGGAGCTGTAAGCAACCATTTTGCAGATAGTCCCCTAAGAGCATATAACTGTATCTAATTTTGCATGGTTTGGAAAGAGGCAGACTCCAGAGTAATGGGATAAGCAGCTTTGGACTTCAAACTTTCCTCATACACATGTAGGATCACACAGGGCTTTTTTTTTGCTGTGTCTTGTATTGAAGTATACCCTCAGTAACTATTCAGGTGCCCTATATTCATCATGAGAAAGTCGTATAACTTTCCAAAAACTTTTCGTCTGCAGTCTTTCCCATTTCTGCCAGGATTTTCACAGCAGTGTGGCTTGAAGAGGGCACACATCTTGCATAATTGTTGTCTTTGGGTCCTTTTATTCCCAACTAATTAAGTTAGAATGTCTGTTATATCATTTAGGATTGTATTTGGTTAGAAGCAGCATGAAATGTGAATAATGGCTTTATTTGTCTGATTTAAGAGCAGAAGTCCAAGGGTAAGGCATTCAGGGCTGATACTGTAGCTGAACAATGACATCAATTCAATTTTTTTTTTCTATCTTCTTGCTCTGCTGTCCTCAGCACATGGTTTTATGCCGATATCACAAGACAATGGATTCACTTCTAGAAATCATTTCATTTCAGGAAAAAATAAAGGGAAGAGGATAAGTTCCTCAGACATCTAATCCACAGGCTTCATCTTAGATCTCATTGGCCAGACATGGAGTTCATCACCATAAGCCCCTGGCAGGTTGGGGATGTGAGTATTTTCATTTTCACTTTGATTGTAGAGGAAAGCAAGGGATATTGGAATGGCTTTGGATGGTCAATCTACAGTAACTGTCCTTCCTTTGTTTGGGTCTGATGACATATTTTGCTAAGATTAAAAAAAAAGGATAAAGCTAGAAAAGTAAAGAGTATATGTTTCTTCCCATCTAGTATATAAAAACTAAGAAGTTTAGAATAACTAATGCGTATGAAGACACCAGACAGACTTATCATGGGCCATATGATATGTCAAATTGTAAGGCTGCTAAGAGAGATAAGCTCAGAAAACTCACAGGACAAACAGCAAACCAGTAAAAGTCCTTCCATTGAACCCCTTGATCATGTGGTAGTTGTGGAACAGTGTTGGGCAGGAGGCAGAACTAATGGAAGGGGACAAATGAAATTCAGCTTGTAAAGTCATTGTAAAAGTCTCTTTCTCTCTTCAAAATCGGCTTCATTGAAGACTTCACCCAAGAAGAAAGGAGGGGAAGAGAATGAGCTCCGCCTGGCGTAAGCCATTCGTCCTATGAGCCGAGTGCTCTTGTAAAGGCCTCGTGTTTATGAACTCACATAATTCTCAGGACAACTCTTAGGAGACAGACACTATTTTTATCCTCATTTTGCAGACAAGGGACAGGTTTCCACAAGGAAATTAAGAAGCTTGCTTGTGACCTCACAAATGGCAAGAGCTGGGCCTTGCCGGCAGGTGTCCTGGCTCCAGAACCTGTGCTGACAACCACTTACCCTCTACTCCACTGAATCTCCCACTATTCTGTTCGGCAAACAAGAAAGTCCTACTTCACTTTACTCCGTGTCAAGAGGACCCTTCAGGACTACAGAATAAAACCTGGTATCTAGGACACCTTGAAGTCTAGTAAAATAGCAAAAACACACTTCTTTCTGTGGTGGCAGGAAGAGGATGCCCAGCCCTTTAATGACATGAGCTGGCGGGCTCTTGGCTGGACATCAAGGAAGTAGACGTCCGTTCACTCCAGCAGTCACTGTGAACATTTCCATTTTTGGAATCCCCCTTTTCTCCTTTATAGAACACAATGATAGGATGCGAGGATATCTCAGGGTTTTGTGGTTTTAAAAGTTGTGGGATTTTGTTATTTGATACCTTCCTGGAGACACGGGGTGGGGCCACACTTCAGTTATTGCAGACAGATACGGAATTTCTCCTGTAAACACACGGACGCAACACGTACTCCACATCTCTGACACCACAGCGCATCTCTATCCAAATCCATAGACGGGATATTTAACAAATGCTCGTGCACCATGGAATTTGGTGAGTCCCAGATTTTCCAATTCTAAGGTGTCACTGAACTTTGATAATATTTGGGGGCCTTTTTTTTTTTTTTAACAAACAGAATTATGCTTTAGGTATACAGTTCTTCGTCTTCTTAAGAAGTGGCTATTATTTGAGAGACTGAGAAAAGATTAGACCCCTTCCTTAGAAACATATACACATACATACATACATTTTTTATAAAATCACCAAATCTCATTCAAGATTTCCAGGTTAGAGACTGCTACTTTGTGTGTTTTTATGATGTTACATATTTTGTTTCTGAGAAGGTATAATTATTTCAGTTTTTTCTCTCCTCTCAAGCAAATTTTCACATTCACCCTATACCCACATGGTTGTACGTGTGATCAGCACAGCACAATACATATGTTGAAAAATATTGTTTTGGGGGTGCCTGGGTGGTTCAGTAGGTTAAGCGCCTGACTTCGGCTCAGGTCATGATCTCGCGGTCTGTGAGTTCGAGCCCCGCGTCAGGCTCTGTGCTGACAGCTCAGAGCCTGGAGCCTGTTTCAGATTCTTTGTCTCCCTCTCTCTCTGACCCTCCCCTGTTCATGCTCTGTCTCTCTCTGTCTCAGAAATAAATAAACGTTAAAAAAAATTAAAAAAAAGAAAAATATTGTTTTGTTAGGCTATAATCCAAAAAAAATAATTTAAAAAGGAAACTTTATTGCAATGTTTATTATTCTCAACCCTATTAAAAGAGTTACTTGCCTTACTTGTAGAATTATGGTTTTTACTATTACTTTACTCAGTCTTCTCCCTTCACGTAGCATGCTAGTCTGTCAGTTTCTAATTAATAATTACTTTTGGTTTATTATTTTTCACTATAAAATTAATACTTTTCCACAAATCAAGCTTTAGTACATATACTTTATCCCATGTTTTTAATTTATTCAAAATTCTACTAAATGTTTCCTAAGTGCCTGTCTTATATTCTTATAATATCTGTAGTGTAGTATATATAACAGCATTTGTTAATCACAATATGAAGAACCACAGAGCTGAAAAATATAAAACAACAATAAAAAATTGAGTTTATTGTTTGCCCGGTATATTAGTTTGCTGGAGTTACCATTACAAAGCACCACAGACTCAGTGGCTTAAACAACTCTTCTGGAGGGTAGAAGTTTGAGAACAAAGTGTCAGCAGGGTTGGTTTCTTCTGAGACCTCACTCCTTGACTTATAAATGGCCTTCTCTCTGAATCTTTACATGGTTTTCCCTTCTATGCCTTATTTTTTTTTTAATTTTTTATTTTACTTTTGAGAGAGAGAGAGACAGAGCATGAGCAGGGGAGGAGCAGAGAGACTGGGAGACACAGACTCTAAAGCAGGTTCCAGGCTCTGAGCTGTCAGCCCAGAGCCCGATGCGGGGCTCAAACTCACAAACCGTGAGATCATGACCCGAGCCGAAGTCGGATGCTTAACTGACTGAGCCACCCAGGAGCCCCCCCCTCTGTGCCTTATTTTAATATAACTCTCTCTTTAAAGAGCCTATATCCAAAGACGGTCATATCCTGAGGTATTGGGTGTTTAGACATTAGCATATGGGTTTTTTTGAGGTAAGAGGGGCACACTTAGCCCGTACCTGCAGGTAGAGAGACTGTGCCACTCACTAGAAAATGTGGTAAGTCTCTGTGACTGAAGTGGAAAGGCAGGATTGTAAAGAGCATCATCCAAGTTGTCAAGGAAAGGATTCTGAGTCTCCTTCAGGAGGCGTTTGCACCGCTCTGGTTCATATAAAATACAGGCACAGCTCCCAAAGGTGAGCTGCGTAGCCCATAGGCTCTCAGGGTCACGTCTCAGACACTTGCACATACATATATATGAGATGTGGCAGATTTTGCTTTTCAACACATTAATATAAGTTTTGCAATTTCCCAATGCTTGACAATCTCTTGCCAAAACAAGCTATCAAGATAACTTGAGCAAAAAAGGAAACAATCTCACTGTTTCTCTCTACAGTTAAATCATATACAAGACAGGAGAACCACATTAAAGACCAGCTCAGTTTCCCATAGCAACTTCTCTGGGCCCTGATGAATTTTCTTCCTTTTATCCGGATTGCGTAGTTTCAGAACGAAAGCTTATTGCACGTAGCCGTCTTTCCACTTTCCACTCACCAGAACTTTGGGGTGAAGACACTGATAGCCAATTTGAAAGGAAAAAAAATGTTTTGTTCTTATAGGATTTGTCAGTTTTCTTTTGTTTGCTCTAAAGAACTTTAATCCTAATTGAAGACTTCAGATGTCACAGGACATTCATTTTGCAAGATAGAAAACAAGGGAGTAAAGTAAGGAGCAGATCCTTTCAGGATATCAATTAAGCGTAAGGAATATGGTCTTCAACCTTGAGTCCCACCTGGTCTTTTCTCATTCCCGAAACTCTGGGATGAATGTTGTGATGGTGGACGAGAGCGTTGCTGTTACACTTATTTGCAGAATCTTTGAGTCAAAAGTATGACAAATCTTTTAGGAAAATCTAGGTGGTGAGAGATACCCATCTATAGGATAGCAAAGATTGATTTTACTCATTTCCCTATCCCCTGCTGCCTACATAAGGTCAGTCTTATGGACAGTAAGTTATCAACAAATATTTATTTAGTGATTAGATTCCAGACTTATTGAACACACGTGGCCCATAGCAGTAGGTATCAATGATGTTTCCATCTTAAAGGAAAGGAGACGGAGATGCAGAAATATAAGTGCATGGCAGTAGAGGAAAAAGAGTTTTACCCTGCAGTGGATGGCCGTATCTGCTAATTAACCAGTTAGCAAGCAGAGCTGGTGAAAGTTTGACATTATTGGTGTCTTAAATGAGTAAGTTCTTTATTTTTCATAGAACATTTTTTAATCAGATAAATTTGCATAGTCACCACCTACGCTTTCCTAATCTGAAATGCAGCTTAAAAGCTCATACTTCTGAATCAAATCCTCTGGCCTTTTATTTCTGTACAAGTACTTGAAACACCCTGAGCAGAGATGCTTGAAAGGTCTTAAAGAGGCCGGCCAGGGTCAACCTGGCTCTGAATTTCAATGTGGGTAACTTGCTTTGCCAAGGGAGTCAGGTGCTTTACAAGCGGGCAACCAAGAAAAGTCTGAGCCCCAGCTCAAAGGTTCACAAGCAAGAATCAAGACCAATTTTCTTAGCTTATCAGGGTCTTGGTGCTGTTAGAGGAAATCCAGGAACAGAGTAAAATAGTAAAGATAAAATCAAGATGGAAATTCACTAAAGACGGGAATCAGATTTCATTTGAGCCCCCAGGCAACTGTTTCTGGAATTACCCTGTTATGTGGACAGATTTTCTTTCTTTGTTTTGGCATGTTTTAGCCCTCCACTTCAGATTCTTCCAAATCTGGTTGCCATGAGGACTCATTGACATTTTTTGGGGGGGGCCTGGATTGCGGGGGGGGGGGGCAAGAGGGGGAGGGGCAGAGAAAAATAATCCAGCCACAGCCCACCGCAATCCACTCCATCTCATATCCCGAGGGCCCTTGCTCCACTTCTCCAGCCAATTCTGGCACAGGAGAAAGGCAACAAATGAGCAAACACTAACCAGAACAACTGCCCCCCAGCGTTCTGCCAGAGCCCTTGAAACTCTTCACTGGAAAGGGAGCTTCAACAGAATTGGAAATCAGTATGTCAGTAACATACCCCAGGGCTCCCAGTGTGGGGCAAGGCAGTCTTTAAATATTCAAATGTTTAAATGTTCAATTCCATCTGTTTAAGATGGATCTTGGCCTGGTTGCATTTCAAGTCAGGCTATGAGTAGTGGGAAGCTACCTACTTTTAACCCCTCTAGAGTCACTATTTAGAAAAAGAAATAAGCAGTTTGGGATCATCTGAAAAAAATAAAAATAAAGTTATCTTCCGTCTCTCAAGCAGCCCATGAATTCTCAATGGCAGAGCTGAATATTTTGCTTTTTTGTTTTGTTTTGTTTTTTTTTTCCTGGTGGCCTGGAGTTTGCTGTGATGCCACTCAGCAATTTGCAAGTGTGATTCTGAACACTCAGTGTTCGTGTTTGTACGCATCAGAGCAACCAGTAGGAATGAATTAGTGGGAAATACTTGTCCCTTCTTTTTCATGTTGTTCTATAGCAGAGATTTTTCTCAATCTTCTCATGGAGAACGTTAAAGGTGATGTTTCTAAACCCCCGAGATACCCCGTACTCACTTTTTGCCAGTGTAGGAATGACTTTCCTGATGGGCGAAATTAATGAGACCCTAACATCCATTTGACCACGCTTGCATGAGGTCTGGTTCTTGACATTGAAAAGACGACAGACAGCCATCTTTTTCTGGCCCTCTCCATTCTGCTGGGCCTGAGATTTGAGGACAGACTGTGCTCCTCAGCATAACTGACTAGGTATGTGAACTCTGAGTCTGTGCAGATCTAAGTCTCCCTGCAAGTTTGTGCCAAGTTCTGTATTTGGCATGAATTTAGGAGAACGTAGGAACTATCCTTTATGTTCCTGGATGTTACCATTTGAACGTTTCCTAAAGAACTCTAGACTTTAGGAGTTATTGGGTCTTCATGGATGATGGTGTTTGTTCTACACTGACTGGGCCACCCTACTTTGTTGGTTCTCTAGTGGGTAGGATTTGGCTGGAAGGAGGCCCCAAGATTCCATTCGAACATAATTATTTCTGAGAGCCCTCAGAACTAGTGCCTTATCCCCCAAAAGTCGAATTACTTCTGAAGATACCTTCAGCAGAATGCAAGGTTTGGCTGCAATGCTCCATTCATTAAAACTGCAGGAAAAGAGTGGTTGTTCAAATCCGGAAAAAATAAAATTTGATTAGATAGTGTGTGGAACCTATCATAAAATTTGCTACTTTCTGAGAACCGCTCATATGTTTTATTAATAGAATTGGACAGAGATTCTGGAGGTGCTGCTTATTATCTATAAGGCACATTCAAACACACCTGAGTTGTTAAGGTTTCCGATGCGACTGGTAGTAAAAGGATATGGGATGGAGATAATTATTAGAAGAGAATAGGGAATGAATGCTTTTGTGAAGAGTCTTTGCATCAGCAGAAACTTCTATTTTCTGACTTTTTTTGCAGTAGTTTTGTATATTTGAAATCTTTTTTTTGTAATGTTTATTTATTTTTGAGAGAGAGAGAGAGACAGAGCATGAGTGGGGGAGGGGTAGAGAGAAAGGGAGACACAGAATCTGAAGCAGGCTCCAGGCTCTGAGCTGTCAGCACGGAGCTCAACGCGGGGCTTGAACTCATGGACTGTGAGATCATGACCTGAGCTGAAGTCAGATGCTTAACTGACTGAGCCACCCAGGCACCCCTGTATATTTGAAATCTTAATTTTTGTTCTATCCCTGCCTGTATTTTGGATAATGTTTAATATTTGAGATCATACTGTTCTGAGAGATTATTATCCTCTTTCCCATGCAGTTTCTCTAATGGATGGGGAAGGTTGGTGGAAGAATGGTCTGTGTGTCTTGTTCCTCTTTCATTTTACCAGGTTCCTTCACTTTCCCGTCTTAGTTCTTTTTTTCCTTTCACTGCATGTCTCTAAGGCACACTATCCCTGCTCTGTATATCGGGTTCTTTCTCAGAAGCTGTGTTTCTTCAGGGCTTTTACTTTTGGTCTCATAATAGCCCAAGGAATGGAATGTAAGAGAAAGACTCCTCCATGATCCATGGCTAGAACCAGCATGTAAAAAGTTTCCTGTGGAGGGGTTAAGCGTCCAACTTTGGCTCAGGTCATGATCTCACGGTTGTGGGTTCGAGCCTCATGTTGGGCTCTGTGCTGACAGCTCAGAGCCTGGACCTGCTTCGGATTCTGGGTCTCCATCTCTCTCTGCCCCTCTCCTTGCTCATACTCTGTCTCTCTCAAAAATAAACAAACATTAAAAATTTTTTAAATATTTACTTTATTTATTTTTGAGAGAGGGAGAGAGAGAGAGAGAGAGAACAGGAGAAGGGCAGAGAGACAGGGGGACAGAGGATCCAAAGAAGGCTCCATGCTGACAGCAGAGAGCCCGATGCAGGGCTTGAACTCACAAACTGTGAGACCATGATCTAAGCTGATGTCAGATGCTTAACCAATTGAACTACCCATGCGCCCCTAAAATTTTTTTTTTTTTAATAAAAAGGAAAAGTTTCCTGTGAACAACGCTATGCCAGGCTTGTTGGCAGAAGACACATTATTCCAGAGACTTCTCATGGATGGTCATAGGAGTGAACAAAAAGGAAATTATTGGAAATTACTATCAGAACTTTGCATCATGCCTAACATTATTTTGCCACATATGAGAACCACTACCTAGGACATTCATATGTTGCATTATATTTGTCTGGGATTTGAGACACAGTTTTGTAGTTTTTCCCTTGGATCAGCTCACATTCTAAAAAAGTTGGTTTGCTTGCCTTTGCTTACTAATTGTGTAATGTAGGCTAAATATATTCCAAGGAATAGAATTCTGAATGGTCCCAGCTCCACCAGACATGCAGGACTGGGTAATTCAGGAAGCTGATGTAGACAGATGTAGCAAAGGTTCCCAAAACGCCGTATTATTTCTCTATTACAGTTTGGAATAATTAACCATCTTCTCTACCTTAGAATGGAAACAAGAGCTACATTTATAGGAATTGGAAAAAAAAATTTTTTCATAATTTCTTTCACTCACTTGGTGAGTACTGTACATGTGTGCTCTTCTTGAGCAATTTATTAAAGTCTTATCTTCATTTGGGGCGCCTGGGCGGCTCAGTCGGTTGAGCATCCGACTTCAGCTCAGGTCATGATCTCGCGGTCCCTGAGTTCGAGCCCCACATCGGGCTCTGTGCTGACAACTTGGAGCCTGGAGCCTGTTTCAGATTCTGTGTCTCCCTCTCTCTCTACCCCTCCCCCACTCATGCTCTGTCTCTCTCTAGGTCAAAAATAAATAAACATTAAAAAAATTAAAAAAAGGGGTGCCTGGGTGGCGCAGTCGGTTAAGCGTCCGACTTCAGCCAGGTCACGATCTCACGGTCCGTGAGTTCGAGCCCCGCGTCAGGCTCTGGGCTGATGGCTCGGAGCCTGGAGCCTGTTTCCGATTCTGTGTCTCCCTCTCTCTCTGCCCCTCCCCCGTTCATGCTCTGTCTCTGTCTGTCCCCCAAAAAAAAATAAATAAATAAAGTCCGATCTTCATTCAAACAAAAGATGATGGGGAGAAATTCAGTACAAAGAGAGCCAATGCGGATTTAATGTATTTTAAAACGTACAGCTAGGACTAAAACAATATGGAACATGGGTTAAAGAATCATATGTGAATATTATTAATTCTGACAAAGTAAGGAGAATAGAAATTCTTAAATGTGAGGAGAAGGGGAGGAAAACAAGGAAAATAGAATAACACCATTGACTGATGTATAGGTCATAGATAGAGTCAACAGATACTATTAGAAATGAAATGTCAGAGAGTAAGAGGATAAGAAAGAAAAAAGGAGATTCAGTGTGGTGTAAATAGTATTTGTTCAATGGGAACCTTCACACTAAAAATACATATTTCTCTAAGTACCAAAAGCAACTGAAACAAAGCACAGGAAACAGATCAGGCACATAATTGAGACTGAATTGCTTTCAAATTTAATGTAATTTTAATAAAACTTCCCATGAGTTTTTAATTTTTATATCCTATCAGGCTGATGCTAAATTTTATACAGAAAAATAAATTCAAGAATAGATAGGGCTCTGAGTGGAGATGATCACCATCAGACATGAAACATACTACAAAGCTTCTATAATGAACACAGTATGACCCTGCTTCATGAATAGGCAGACAAACGAATGCAATAAAACAGACAAGAGTTCAGCAAACTACAGCTTACAGGCAAGAAAAGATGCACCGCTTGGCTTTGTAAATGACCTCTGACTGGAACACAACCATGCCCTTGTATTTACATAGTCTTAGAGCAGTTGTACTGAGCACTATCAACAGAGATCACAGGGTTCACAAAGCCTAAAATATTTACAGTCTAGCTTTTTACAGAAAAAGCTCTCTGATGCAACTTCGGCATTGAGAAAAAAAAAATGGTGTGGAGCAAATGAGTAACCATTTGAAAAAAGATAAAATTAGGTCCATTAAATATACATACAGACAAACTCCAAATGGGGCAGAAATCTAAATTAAGAATGAGCCCCACAGGGGTGCCTGGGTGGCTCAGTTGGTTAAGTGGCTGACTTCGGCTCAGGTCATGATCTCGCGGTCCGTGAGTTCGAGCCCCGCATCGGGCTCTGTGCTGATAGCTCAGAGCCTGGAGCCTGTCTCAGATTCTGTGTCTCTCTCTCTTTGACCCTCCCCCGTTCATGCTCTGTCTCTCTCTGTCTCAAAAATAAATAAACGTTAAAAAAAATTAAAAAAAAATAAGAATGAGCCCCACAAACCTATGCAAGTACTAGAAGAAAACACAAATGAATCCCTCTCTATCTTGGGTATAAGGAAGGTTTTCTAATTATGACTGAAATTACAGACACATAAAGAAACGATTGTTTAAATTTGACCACACAAAAACAAAAATGGTCTGCAAGACGAAAGTATCATCAGCAAACTCAGACAAATGACAAACTGGAATAAAACATTTGCAGCCTATACTACAGATAAAGACATATTATCCTTCTTTGATAAATAACTTCTAAAAAACAAATTTTAAAAAGTCCACAAAATTCTACAGAAAAAAAAATGGTCCAAAAAATGAATTTCGGCCCTTAAATACATGGAAAGAGTTTCAACTTCCCCCATAATAAGATTTAAAAATACACTGAAATCATTTTCCAATCCATTAGATAAGCAAATATTCAACAGTTTGTCAATACAGGCAGAAATGCAAAATGCTATATTTTGGCAATATCTAATAAAATTTAGCATTCAATTCATCAGTTTCACTTCTAGAACTTTACCTGGAAGATACACTTCCAACAATCAAAAATATATAGGCTTAAGATTATTCATTGTGGCATTATTTATAATTGAAAAATACTGTCAACCACATAAATGTCCAAGAACAGACTGGTTGCATAAACTTAGGTACATATACACAGTGGGGTCCTATGTGGCTCTATAAAAGAATGACGGAGATCTCCATGAACTGATACAGAATGATTTCCAAATGGTATCCTTAAATGAAAACGGTGAAATGCTATAGAGAACGTATAATATGCTACCTTTTGTGGAAGAGAGAAGGAATAGTAAGAAATCATATGTACATTTGTTTGTCTTTATGAAAAGAAATGCATGAAAGTTAAATCAGGACACAGTGAAGCAGGTTACTACAAAGGGATGAGGAGAATGGAAGGGAGGTGATAGGAGAATGAGGGACACCTTTCCAAAGATACAGCTTGTGAAGTGAACGTTTGGGAATGTTTTACGTTGCCAAATAAATAATAAAACTAAATCAACAGTAACAGGGAAGAAGGGCTCTTAAAACTGAAAGCAGCCTGAAACATGTGAACCCAACCATATTTGAAGTAAATATCACAAGGGCACCCTTATGACATTGGCTCAGTCAGTTAAGCGTCCAACTCTTGATCTCAGCTCAGGTCATGATCTCAGGGCTGTGAGATCAAGTCCCACATCAGGCTGTGTGGAGTGTGGAGCCTGATTGGGATTTTATTTCCCTCTGCCTCTCCTCTACTAGGGCATGCGTGCACTCTCTCTCCCTTTCTCTCTCTCCCTCTCAAAATAATATTAAAAAGTATCATAACCACATTGAAGAGTAAAAACAAAAGAATTAATCCAAAAGAACTAATGCAGGTAATTTATAATCATAATATCTGAATAGACATATTCTGATATAGACAGGTAGGTATAGATGGATATATAGATATATTCTGATAGATGATAGATAGATAATAGATGATAGATAGATAGATAGATACATACATACATACATACATACATATACATACATAGACAGACAGATATCCCCCCTCTGTCTGGGCAAAATGAGAGAAGAAGGTGAAGGGTAAGAAGTACAAATAAATCCTGAAATCTTTCTTCGTGGATTTTTGTATTGCTATTATTATTGTCTAGGCATATGAATGAGTGAAGCAATTATGAAATATTATAGATGTATTATAGGATTGAGCAAGTGAGTAAATGTGCTGTGAGCCACAAAAAGTTGTTGGGAGCCAGGGTTCTCAGTGCGAAAGAAAGAAGTACAGATATGGAGTGGATAGAAGGATAAAAAAAACTCTACAGAAATGGTTTGGAATTGGAAATATCACTGTACTTATTAGGTATAAAATATGTATATGCACATACATTTGTATGTGCACATGAATTTGTTGGTATGTAGATAGGTAATATTTGTAAAAGTGCCTATACAAACATAAATATTACATATGTATATATGCACAGGTATGTACATATATAAGTATGTACACATACATACAGAATATAAAATAACTCTACCCTCTAAAAGAACCAAGAAGCATTCTCACTAAAAGTAATTAGGCCTCCTCAGAACTATTGCTTCCAGGACAGTCATAAGGATGAGATTGAGACATTCAGCCAGGAAGTAAATACTAAAATAAAAATGATGTGGGCATGACATGTCACAAGGCTGAAGGATTCTCATTGGCCAAATCTAGAACAATTTGGGCAGCAAAATAATAAAGCACACTAATAATTTATAAACCATTGGAAAAAAAACCAGGAATGTGTTTTCCCATGTTGATTATAAATAGATAGTTAAAATAAATAAATGGGGAGAAGGGAGGGGAGAAGGGAGATCTCTTGCTCACAGTAGAATCCTGAGTGCCAACTGACGAATGCGAAGGCAGTGCTGGGGCTGAAAAATCATCATTTTCAACTATCAGAATAGAGATTTGATCAATCAAGAACTCTCCATGGAAGATAAATCCAGGAAGAGATTTTTTCTGAGAAGCAGTATATTTGCATGGTCTTACAGCATCACCCTCAGGCTGCTTACTATTTGCGAAGTGGTGGAGGGATCATAGAATTATAGAGGAGAGAAATAAGACAACTTCTTGACCAGATGATCAAAATTTAAATCACCAATGAAAGACGGATCAGTATTGTGTGCTTCTGGATATGATACCCTGATAAGGAAACGCTTACATGGTACTGTGGCCGGGAGTGTGCAACCTGAGTATAATCATGAAAGACATGAGACGAACCCAACATCTGGCAAGTCCTATTTGAAAAAGAGGGAGGAAGGTTGTAATCTTCAACCTGTCGATGTCATTAAAGACAAGGAAAGGCTGTGCTATTGTTCCGGATTAAAGGAGGCATGACAAAGACGTATGACACATTAAAAGACACATAACAGGGCGCCTGGATGGCTCAGTCGGCTAAGTGTCCGACTTCGGCTCAGGTCATGATTTCACAGTCCGTGAGTTCGAGCCCCACATCAGGCTCTGTGCTGACAGCTCAGAGCCTGGAGCCTGCTTCTGATTCTGTGTCTCCCTCTCTCTCTGACCCTCCCCCGTTCATGCTCTGTCTCTCTCTGTCTCAAAAATTAATAAACGTTAAAAAAAAAAGACTCATAACAATTAAAAGAAAAACCTGCCCTAGACTGGATACTGCACTGGAGGAAGGCAAATCCTATAAGGAGAATCAGGTCAATGGACAAAATTATAATACAAATTGTAGATTAAATAAAAACGTTATGTTAAATTTACTGAAATTGACAGCTATATTCTAGTTATTATGTAAGAGTATATCTCTATTCCTAATAAATGCATTCTGGGGTATTTAGGAGTAAAGAGGTGTATAGTTGTTTTTGTACTACTTTTATACATTTATTATTAAATTTTTTCTGTTATTTTAAAATTATTTCCAAATGGGAAGTTTAAAAAAATGAATGGTAAATTCATAGCAACATTTTGGGGTTGGCTTTCTCTTACCATGCTCTCCCCCTGCTCCCAGAATAAAAAATTAGTGGGACATAACATATCAGTGAGTACTACCTTCTTAGGGTGATACACACAAAGACAAATGGAACCAATGGAAAAGAAAATTTATAAAAATACCCAAACACATATGGCCGCTTGATATTTGACAAAGGTGGAGTTTCAGGGGAGTGAGGAAAAAATGGTGCTGAATTATCTGGATATTAACATAAAAACAATAAAGGGAGGGAAAGGGACAGGAGAAGAAGAGGAGGAAAGGAATATGGCTCACACCATAGGAGAGAATCAATTGCAGATGATTGTCATTCAGAACGTGAAAGGTAAAACAAAGTTTAGTGAATAACATAAAGCGTAAGAGAGTATCTTTATAAACATAAACATAAAAAAAAAATCCCCACGACCTTAGCATGAGCAAAGTTTTCTTCACAAAAACAAACACTCACTGCAGAGGAAATAACTGATATTGGATTACATTATAGTAAATTCCGTTGATGACAATGCATGTTCTAACTTCTGCCTAAAGGCGATGGAAGCTGTGTAGTAATCAGCCTCCCCAAATTTGCTCCTCCGATGCTACTAAATAACTTCAGAACCCATGGAACCTCTACACACAACCATATCCTCAGCATTGTTTGAAGACAGAGAATGCCAACACTGCAAACTGTGAGAAAAAAGAGAAACATCAACGTATCCCTAAGCATCATCCCGCATGCTGCCGCATCCCTCTCTTGTCCCATTGGGAAACTGTAGAGAGCAAAGGCATATCTAGAAAAATGTAAGGAAGAGGAAAAGGGCAAGCAGAGAAGACTGGGAGTTATTTGAATCAGCCACATCCACCTTAAGTCTGAACATACTAAAGGTATTCCCGGGCACAGACTGCAGAGCAGAGATTCCTAAGTACAGGTGACTTGAATGGCCACATGCCACCTATAATTTAAAGGGGCAAATACCATTTAAAGAGAAATGTGATTCAAAAGGATAAGCATGATTTAAAAGACAGCCTTCATATGCATACATGTGGGGATGCAACAAAGGCAAGACATTCCCTTCGGCAATTTGGTAGTGAAGGAGAAATAAGAAAATGTGGGAAAGATAAGGTCTTACGATTCAAAAGGGAACTACAAAATCAGAAGACTCTCAGCCCCTGTTCCACCAATAAAACCAACAAAACAGTCCACTAAAGCACCAGGGCTTTGAGGGCAGTGGGGCGCCTGGGTGGCTCAGTTGGTTAAGCCTCTGACCCTTGATTTCGGCTCAGGTCATGATCTCAGGTTTGTGAGATAGAGCCCTGTATTGGGCTCCCCGCTAAGCATGGAGCTTCCTTGAGATTCTCTCTCCCTTTTCCTCTGCGCCTCCCCTGCTCTTTCTCTCTCTCTTTCAAAAATATTTTTTAAAAAATGTTTTTGTTGTTGTTTTTTTTTTTAATCTAGAAAGAAGGAAAGCAAGCAAGCAAGCAAGCAAGAACAAATGCACACACCAGGGCTTTTCCAGGCTGAGAGAAATGGAGGCCATTTAACTAAGAATCTTGTAAAAAGTAGCAAAAGGAAGGAAAAAATCACATAGAGAACTATTGCAGAAAATAAGCAAATGAAAAGTCACGTATGTCAAGTAAGGAAAACATCCTAAAAGCAACAACCATGGGGCAGAATATAACTTTACACATTAGTCTAAATAGGATTTAATGTACTCAAGCATTTGAGGAAATGAAAAATCACCTAGAATTAAAAATTCTAAACCTAACCCAGAATGGACACAATGTAAGGAAAAATATAAAAGAGGTGACTGAAATCAGGAAAGAAGTGGAAGAAAAAGACAGTCTTCTTATGAATGAAAGAATAAAGTGCAGGTGCCCAAGGGAAAATAGACTCAAATGAAATTTTAATAAAGGGCATTGAAGAAAGGTAGGAAAACAACCAAAAAATTAAAATGGCATAAAGAATGAAGTAAAAACTAAAAGTCAAAGAGAAAGTAATAGAAATGAAAGACTGGCAGAGAAGCCATAATATTCATATTATTGGAACACATAACGAAGAAAAACAATGAAACAGAGTTAATAATTAAAATAATAACTCACAAAAACTTTCCAGAAATAGAAAAAAATATCTGAATCTACACACTGAAACGACTCCCTGAGCACCTGAAAGATTAAACCAGAATGATGAACTCTGAGACATATCCCAGTAAAGCGATTAGATTTCAAAGAGATAAATTCCTTAAGGTCTCCAAGCAAAAAGATAAAATATTTACAAAGGCAAAATGAATTAGACTAACAATTTCCTTTCAAAATCAGCATGGAAATCTAGTAACAATGGAGCACAACTTTTAGAAAACTCGGTGAAAGAAATGTTTTATGTACAGCCAAGCCAACCATCAACAGATGTGTGAACTGTTTTTAACATACAAGAACTCGGGGAATGCTGAGCCCATCACATCTTCCTGAAAAATCTACTAGGGGATGAACTTCATCAACAGAGTGATGACCCGGGAGAATTCAGCAAAAGGACTGAAGTGAGCATTTTAGAATATACACATGTGTATTTAAGAATAAAGCAAAGGTGGGGGCACCTGGGTGGCTCTGTCTGTTAAGTGTCCTTCAGCTCAGGTCATGATCTCACAGTTCGTGGGTTTGAGCCCCACGTCAGGCTCTGTGCTGACAGCTTGGAACCTGGAGTCTGCTTCAGATTCTGTGTCTCCTTCTCTCTCTCTACTCCTCCCCCACTCACACTCTCTCTCTTTCTCCCTCTCTCTCTCTCTCTCAAAAATAAATATTGAAAAAAAATTTTTTTAAAGAATAAAGCAGGGGTGCCTGGGTGGCTCAGTCGGTTCAGCTCAGGTCACGATCTCGCGGTCCGTGTGTTCAAGCCCCGCGTTGGGTTCTGGGCTGATGGCTCAGAGCCTGGAGCCTGTTTCCGATTCTGTGTCTCCCTCTCTCTCTGCCCCTCCCCCGTTCATGCTCTGTCTCTCTCTGTCTCAAAAATAAATAAATATAAAAAAAAAATTTTTTTTAAAAAAAGAATAAAGCAAAGGTGGAGATGAGATGGAAGGATAAAACACAAATGTTATTTATTGTGACAAAGCAGAAACAATGCGGATGGGAGCAGCTGGGAGAGGAAAAGAGGAAAATAGATAAAATTCATTGTTATATGCAAATAGGTAATATTAACTAATACAAAACAAAAACAAAAAAACTCTGATACACCACATAGTAAAGGCCAAATGAGAAAAAGGGGGTTAAGGACAGTTAAAAAGGTATAGCTACAAAGGTAATTACTAGAACAAAAACAGAAATTTTCCTGACTACCAAAAATAGGAAATATATATCAACACATACACATAAATATATATCACATATTATTTATAAAAAAAGAAAATGTATGTATTGCATGTGTATGCAAAGAAATACACATCTCTTAGAGAAGGAGAAAAATAAACCAAGATACATATAATCAAAACATTGTGATACAGTTGAGATGAAACAAATTGGTCATAACAGAAAAAAATACCTATTAAACAAATGATTTCAATTCGGTTCACAAAATGTAACCTAGCTCTTTGCTCTTTCAAGAGACACACTTGAAACAAAATGATTCAGAAAAGCTCAAAATAAAGTAATGGACACACAAATACCAGGCAAATGGAAATCGAGAAAGAGCAGGGTAGCAATGCTAATATCAGAGCACTCAAGCCCAAAGTCTATGACCTGACAAAGAAGGATAATTTTTAATGCTAATGGCTATAATCCATAATGTAGATCTAACACAAGAATACTGGGGTGCCTGGGTGGCTCAGTCGGTTAAGCATCTGACTTCAGCCCAGGTCATGATCTCAAGGTTCATGAGTTTGAGCCCCGCGTCAGGCTCTGGGCTGACAACTCAGAGCCTGGAGCCTGCTTTGGATTCTGTCTCCCTTTCTCTGCCCCTCCCCGGCTCGAACTCTTGCCCCCACCCTCTCTCTCTCTCAAAAATAAATAAACATTAAAAAAATTTTAACACACGAATAGTTATGCGTAAGCAAAAGAACAACCACCTTTATGAAATAAAACCACTGGCAGTGCAAGGACACATACTTAGAAACACACTAATAAAAGGTGACTTTACTATTCCTCTTTCAATATAAGAGTAAGAGGACAAAAATAACTAATGAGATAGAAGACCTGAACAATATAATCAATTGAGTAGATTGTGTGAATATACATCAAACCCTGCACCACAATAATAGAGACTACCCATTTTTTCTCAACTGCTCATGGCACAGTCACAAAAACTGATCAAATATTGAGAAACAAAGAAAGTATCAGTAACTCCCACAAAGTATAAATAATGTAAGCAACACTCCTGGTCACAATGCAGTAAAATTAGAATATACTTAAAAAATGAAACAAACAGAAACAAAGGGAAAATGCCTTCTACCTAGGAATTTTTAGCACTTCCTATTAAAAACTCCTAGATGAAACTGAAGTTACATAATTCTTAAAAATGACAATGAAAACCACCACATATTAGGATCTATGATAAGCATTTACAAGGGTGATCAAATGAATATTCATTACCCTAAACACATTTGTCCATAAAAGTGAAAGAAGACAACTGAACTAAATTCCCAGCTCAAAACCTAGAGAAGGCAACAGCAATGCAAATAAAAATAGGGCACAAGAGGGGCGCCTGGGTGGCGCAGTCGGTTAAGCGTCCGACTTCAGCCAGGTCACGATCTCGCGGTCCGTGAGTTCGAGCCCCGCGTCAGGCTCTGGGCTGATGGCTCGGAGCCTGGAGCCTGTTTCCGATTCTGTGTCTCCCTCTCTCTCTGCCCCTCCCCCGTTCATACTCTGTCTCTCTCTGTCCCAAAAATAAATAAACGTTGAAAAAAAAAATTAAAAAAAAAAATAGGGCACAAGAAAACTCCCATAATAGTCCCCTCTGCCTTTAAACTATGCAAATGAGTATTTTTGGTAGTATCAGAGGAAAAAAATAGGACTAGTTCTGAAATGGCAACCTGGTCTTCTAGTACCTTCTGTTTCATACTTTTGTTCCTGAGACCGCTGCAGCTCAGCCTCAGCAACATTTTCTCTAATGGCCCTGAGGCTCTCAGCCTCCTCTAGCAAGGTATTCTCATACATGCTATTACAGCGTAATGAAGGAGTAACTTTCAAATTAAAGAATGTGTAACTGATGACATGTTTGGGGGCATTTGCTTGTAACTGAACTGCTCTGCGATGAATTTTAGGTGTAAGGGAGAAATGGTTCAAGAGATTCAGAAAGAAGCCTTTTACCTCTGAGATTTTTTTCCTATACTTGTAAGAGAGCAATGCATCAGAATGAACCTTTTCACACACTAGTGGAATTATCCAGGATTGAAATGACAACCGGATCAAAGCCATCCCAGTGAAGTTATGAACTACAGAAGCCAGAGGCATTGTCAAACACAGATACAGGAGCATTGTCCAAGTGCAGAGTTCAGGAGAACCACACATGCCTGATCAAGCACAAGGAATTCTTTGTGCCAAAAGTTTCAGTCTGATGCCTTCTTGAAGAAATTCCATGTTTGAGAATGGCCATAAAGACGTGCATCTTAGTTAACTTGGCATTTGTATAAATAAGAGAAGGAAAAATTAGGGAAAAGGGAGGGGAAGGAGGGAAGAAGGGAAAAAAACAGGGAAATTCTCTTTATACCAATTCTTCTGCTAAATGCTTTTCTATGTTATCTCATTTCATATTCTCCTAAATAATGTGATAAAGATGATATTTCCTCCTTGTTCTATATTTTAGGAATCTGACTCATTGAGAGATTCATAAAGTCTTCATTCATAAGGCAAATAGGTGATTTAGGTACAGTGTAAATTCATATTTTTCTGAGTCCAAAGCAAAAAACTCTTCCTATAACTACACTTTTTTGTAGCTCTCCATTCCACCAGTTTTCTCCCTTTTTCAGTCATTAAATACTTCCTGACTTCCTGGGTGCCGGGGAGTGTTCTAAGCATCAGGATAAAGCAGTGAACAAATCAGAGCATTTCTGCTCTCACAGAGGGTATAGTCCAATGGAGGACATAGAACGTGAACAGATGTATGAACAGGAATAGTATCAGATCACAAGATGGGATGGGAAGATCATTAAGCTAGCACGGTAAGAGGGAGGGTGGTTGGGTGGCTGCTTTGGGTTGGAGTTCGGGCAGAACTCTCTCCAAGGAGGTGACGTCGTGCCAGGCACAGACCTCAACAGGGAATGAGCTGGTGTGTCTGAGGAGCAGAAGGAAGGCTAGTGGCTCTGGGCTGTAGGGAGCAAGGGGAGTGATTAGAAACGGAGTGAGGGAGGTTAGTGGGAGCCTGATCACGTGAGAATTTGTAGACTGGAGTAAAGAACTGGGGTTCTATTTTGAGGCTGGTGGGAAACTTTGGAGAGTTTTAAGCTAGAAGTTGAAGGGACCTCATTCAAGTCTTGAAATATCACACTGGAGCAGTGGAATCATGATGAAGATGTAGCTTTCAATCACTGAAGATCATCTCCAACCAAATGGAGTGCCTTGCACAGCAAGGGGAAAAAAATCCCTTAGACTTAACCTTTAGTAAAATAACTGGCAGAAGTTGGGAACGCCTGGGTGCCTGGGTGGCTCAGTGGGTTAAGCAGTTGACTCTTGATTTCGGCTCAGGCCATGATTTCACGGTCATGAGCTCTCTCTATAAACAATCAATCAAACAAACAAACAAACATTAAAAGGAAAAAAACTTGGGCATGCCTACATGGGGTGGGAAAGGGTAGAGCTGCACGCAGATATACATAGATCAGCGCTGTCAATCTGAGCCTGCTCCCCCCAAAATCTAAGCCGCACCTTAAGCAACTAGCTATGAAAAAATAACTGAGCAAAAGACAACAACAAAGGGCTCAGGGAAAAAGGGGCTCAGAGGAAGCAGATCCCAGGAAATACTGAACAGGAAAATTATCCCATCGAAAGGTGAGAACACTACCTTGGAAGGTAAGGCCTTTTGATCCCTCATGAACTCGGCGATGGAGGCAGAAAACCCCCTGAACCAGACCCAACTCTGAGGGAGGAGGCTGGCGGTACACTGAGATCAGGCACTGGCCCTTCTTGCTAGTTTGAAGCTGGGAAATCACTTTGGCCCATCCTTTCCCCCCAGGAGGAAACCTATCGCATTGAAACATGAAAACAAAGAAGGAATATGGCATAACCCCATACAGAATTAACCGTAAGAAGAAAAATAGATAAAAATGTACTGAATAGCATTCCAATAGATGATGAGAATGTTCCAGAAACATGACCAAAAGGACACAAAAAATGTACCCATATTTCAAACCAAGTTAAAAGAAATTTTAGAAAAAAGATTGAAGCTTTAAGAAATGGCACTCAGAACTAGATGAACAAAATGATATATGATTAGGCAACAAAAAGATAAAAAATGAGAGCTAACATAACACAGGAAAGGGCTATTTATTTATTTATTTATAGCATGGGTGAGCGAGCAGGGGAGGAGCAGAGGGACAGAGAGAATTCCAAGCAGGCCCCATGCTGTCAGCACAGAGCCCAACGTGGGGCTCCATGTCATGACCTTGGGATCATGACCTGAGCTGAAATCAAGAAACAGGCGTTCACCCAACTGAGCCACCCAGTGCTCTGTGGAAGGCCTTTAAAAGAAAAATTCTGAAATGAAGACTAAATGAGAAGGTATACAAGCAAGATTAGACACCATGGAAAACAAAATAAGGGAAATATGGGAGGTAAAGGAGAAGGCTAAAAAAAAAAAGATAAAAGAAAACGTATTTATTTTTTAATGTTTATTTATTTATTTTTAATTTTTAAACATGTTTTTGTTTATTTTTGAGAGAGGGAGAGAGACAGCGCACGAGCAGGGGCGGGACAGAGAGAGAGGGAGGCACAGAATCTGAAGCCGGCTCCAGGCTCTGAACTGTCAGCACAGAGCCCGGAGTGGGGCTTGAACTCGTCAACTGCGAGATCATGACTTGAGCTGAAGTCAGATGCTTAACTGACTGAGGCACCAGGGGCCCCTATTTATTTATTTTTGACAGAGAGAGGGAGAGAGAGAGAGAGAGAATGTGCATGAGCAGAGGAAGAGTGGAGAGCAAGACAGAGAATCCCAAGCAGGCTCTGTGCTGTCAGTGCAGAGCCGAAGGAGGACTCAAACCCACAAACTGTGAGATTAACAGTCAGTTAAGCATCTACCTGAGCTGAAAGCAAAAGTGGGACACTTAACTAGCTGAGCCACCCAGGCACCCCGAAAGAAACTTTATTAAAAAAGAAGAGTTTAAATGGATTTAAGGGCAAGTGATACATATAAAAGTCAAGGAAAGGAGCTCAAATATTAATATAATTGGAGACACCAAAGAAATTGGAACAGAATAAATATTAAACAACCATAATTCAAGAAACATTTCCTAAAATAAAAAAATTGAATTTTCATATTCAAAGGGCACATCATATACTTTGGATACACAACCCAGAACACTCAACAGGGAGACATATCCTACTTAAATCAAAGGACTTTAAGCAAAGAATATGAGAATCTAGACAAAGAGCCATGTTATTTATAAAGGAGAGAAAATCAGATTTGGATGATACCCTGATAACTTTCTTTTGAATTTAGAAAGCAATGGAGCAGCATGTTTAAGGTATTCAGCAAAAGAAAAATATGAAGTAGGATTTTTATATTCAACAAAATTCTCCTTTAATTATAAAGTCTAGGGGTGCCTGGGTGGCTCAGTCAGTTAAGCGTCTAACTTTGGCCAGGTCATGATCTCGTGGTTCATGAGTTCAAGCCCCACACTGGGCTCTGTGCTGACAGCTGAGAGCCTGGAGCCTGCTTCAGATTCTCTGTCTCCCTCTCTCTGCCCTTCCCCCGCTCATTCTCTCTCTCAAAAATAAATAAATGTTAAAAAAATTTTTAAAAAACAACAACAGGATGTTCAAATTTACCAGAAGCATTCAAAAGAAAAGAAAGTAGAGGCCCTAATCTGGCTAGCAGACTAAGTAAAATTCAAATTAAAGAGAATCAAATAAGATAAATAGGGACACTAGGCTGGTAACAGCTAGTTTCTGAAAAAGATGTAATAATTGTTAACTTCTATGTATTCAGTGACAGCATCCATTTTCATAAAGCAGAAACTATGGGGAAAAGAGGAGAACAAACACCAAAAACAGTAAACTAGCAGTTTTCTCACAGACATAGATCACACACAAAACGTTCCTGAGCATAGAGGTGGTCTAAAAACTTAACAATATGGGATGTATAGGTATATATTAATATAGCTTTTCAGTTGCATATGAATTATTTGTGAAATTGATCATATCATCAGTAGACTTCAAAGAAAACTTCAGTAAGTTCCAAAGAGCTTAAAAAATGTGTGTGTTTGTGTGTGTGTGTGTGTGTGTGTGTGTGTGTGTGTGTGTAAGACAAAAAGGCTTTTCCAGATGCAGATTAAAAAATAAATTGTTAGTCTGGTAAGCACTGAGACCATGGAACGTGCACAACTACATTGGATCCAACTTTGGAGACAAAGGAAAAAGGATTTGCTGACAAATTTGATATGGGCCAATAACATCAAGAGGAATTAAGGACATTGACTAGATTCTGGGCTTAATAAATGGGGGGTCAGTTTTCAAGGCAGGAGAGACCAGAAGCAAGGCTAGTTAGGACAATATTCTATTTTGAACGTGTTAACAACGAGTTGCTTATTTGACATCCAGTTGGGAACTGGATACATTTGTCCCCATCCCAAGCTGCCTATCAAATGTTCCTTTAGAGCTCACCCAGTAATCTTCCCGAAAGGAGGTCTGCTCAGGTCATTTTGCTCCACCTCATTACTTTCCCAAGACAGTCCAGTGCTGCAGTGTTTCATGGTTCTGTGTATTCTACTGACCTCGGCAACTGCCCAGCTGCCCCACCCCTTGCTCTAGCTCTCTGACTTAGCTGGTGACTCCTCGTCCCTTTCCTTCATTAATGGCTCCACTAGAACATAAGAAAAACACATTTCAAACTAATATAGAGCATTAGTTCTTGCTAAGCAAAGCTCTCTTTCATTTTCAATACCGTTTTACCCCCAATATATGTGCAGCTGCCTTATCTTTCTAAATTTGGCTTTCAGCAGTTGTCTTGGAGCTGTAAGGAATCTTGTTACCTGCTGCTATTGGAAACAGGTAAGTTAAGACAGGTGTCCGGTTGTCACCGAGAACTTAAGTTGATAGCTTCTGTGCTTTTCTTAGAACAGAACCAGTTTTATTTTATACACTTCCTTGATATTTGATCACATTTCATGAAATCCAATGCAAGTTCTCAGGAGTCTTCAAGGATTGGAGACTGTCAGGAAAAGAATCAGAATGGGAAAAAAGGAATCCGCAGGACTACTATGCAGGACAGAGAAGTCATGACTTTGAGCAATTTTCTAAAGGACTGTGGTAGGTCTTACCTTGGGTCAAAGCATTCAAATCAATGACAGAGTAACAATGGGAATCCAGGAAAAGGGGCAGAGCTAGGTCATCACCACGTCTTTCTGCCATCATAAATCTTAAACACACTGAAAAGATCATCTGGTGTGGAATGTCTTGACTGTACAGAAATAACTGGTATTACCTTTACTTTAAAGATAAGATACTTCAGACCCAGATATTCAGCTAAGTGGTGGGTATTTAGAATTAGACTCCCGACTCTTTGCAAGGTATTCCTCTTGGATCCATAATTCAAATTGCCTAAGCTATTGTTCCCACTATTATTGGGCCACTGATCTTACAGCTTCTATACAATAAAGGAAGTGAGAGCAAGAAACTTGCTGGTTGGGCTAGGGGAAGAGGAAAATTGAAATGGAAGAGAGGAGAGACTAAAAGTTATCAAGTATGAATTCTATATTGTACTCTGTGGAATACATTTTGTAGATGCCATCTAATTTAATTATCATATGAATCCAGTTTAGTAGGTATCATCCCCAGTTTATAGGACAGGAAAGATTAAATAACTTGCCAAGCTATAGAGGCAGGAGTTGGACATTTTCCCCCTGTGTGCCCATTTCATTGTACATGATCTTATTGACCCCCCCTTTTTTTTTTTAATGTTTATCTGCTATTTATTTTGAGAGAGAGAGAGAGCACATGTGAGTGAGCAGAGGAGGGTCAGAGATAGAGAAGGAGAGAGAATCCCAAGCAGGCTCCACCCTGTCAACATGCAGCCTGACCCGGGACTTGATCCCACGAACGGTGAGATCATGACCTGAATTGAAATCAAGAGTTGGAGGATTAACCGATTGAGCCAACCAGATGCCCCCTTACTGACTCTTTCTGATGACCAGAATTGCATGTTCCTGGATTTTCTCTAATAATTTATGCTTAGTCTAGCATGGAAAGTTTCCAAGTAGGAAATTAAGTACCAAGCAAAACAACTAGCTTAAGAATCAGTTTGAAAATTTGAATTAGGGGCGCCTGGGTGGCGCAGTCGGTTAAGCGTCCGACTTCAGCCAGGTCACGATCTCGCGGTCCATGAGTTCGAGCCCCGCGTCAGGCTCTGGGCTGATGGCTCAGAGCCTGGAGTGTGTTTCCGATTCTGTGTCTCCCTCTCTCTCTGCCCCTCCCCCGTTCATGCTCTGTCTCTCTCTGTCCCAAAAATAAATAAAACGTTGAAAAAAAAAATTAAAAAAAAAATTGAATTAATGCAATACATTTTAGAGCAAAACTTAAAGAAATATAAACATGTAAGAAATGTTGGACTGTATTTTGAATTAATTACTTTTTGAAATTAACAACTACTTGTAGGTCAATTTTAGTCTTATTGAGATTCTGAATGAACCAACATTAAATCTACACATTAACTCATAAAAATAATCAATGTGTTTTCAGTGCTCAAGAGCAAGATGTGTCTTTTTCCTTTTTCAAGTTTCCATTTATTCAAGTTTCCTTTTATGTCCCTTAGTAAATTTTGTAGTTATATATGTCTAGAATATTCCTTTTAAAATTTATTTTCAGCTTTTAAATACATTATTGCTACTGTAAATCAGATTTTCTTGTTATAATTTTCATTCCATTTTTCATAAAATATGATAAATATTTTCCATTTTTATATTTATAACTAATCATATTTAACATGATTTTTGGGAGTTTGGGGGGTTCTAGAGGGGTAAATAATCATATAACTTGCAAATGATGATAATTTGTCTCTGCCACCATATGTCTCTTATTTCTGATTGTTTTCACATATTTTTGGCTGGAAATACAAGAACAACATTGAATGAATGTGTTGAGATGATTCAACCTTGTCCTGTTTCTAGATTCTATGGAATCACTTGTATCATATTTTTAAATAGGATTGTTGGACACTAGTTTAAGGTTTTTTCAGTTGGTTTATAAATATTTTTGCCCTTATGCAACCAATCAAATGGTTTTATCTTTTGAGTGAATCATGAGAAATATGCAGGTTTTCTGTATTCCATCTTCCCTGTATTTCTGGAATGAAGCCAACTGAGTCATGACTAGTCCTTTAAAATATTTCTGTGATTATTTTAAGGTTTTTTTTTTTTTCTTTTAGAGATGAAAGAGCTTTATAGTTTTCCCTTTTTCAGACAGGATTTGAAATTAATTTTATGTCTCTTTTTAAGTGAATTTGAAACAGTTAATCATTTTTATATGGGACAGTTCATGATATTTGCTCCAGAGGAGATTAAATACATTAACATAAGAGCTTGGAAATTTGGATATACCTTTTTTTAAAAAAGAGTGTTTTAAATTCCTTTGTCAGTTCTTGATATCTTCATGCTTTTTAGTTCACTCAATTTTTAAAATTCACATTTTCTTAGAAAATAATACATCTTATCAAAATTGTGTGAATGTTACCAAAACATTGATAATTGCACACATAAATGCTTTCAATCTCCTGTGTAGTTAACTTCTCATTGCCAGTTTGCTGTATTTGAGGATCTTTTTCTTATATATACAGTACTTGAAAGAGTTATGTCAATTTTGTTTTTGTTGTCCTTTTTTAATGAACCACCTTTAAGTTTATAAATTCTAATTTTATACTTTTCAATATATTATCATTTCTATTACCTTATCATTATTTTCAATGTTGAATTAAATTGCTAATGGATTTATATTGCTTCTTTTTAAATATCAACGGAAACATTTAAAACTAGGAATTTAACTTTTAACTACAAATTGACCACATCATATTTTTTTGATATGACTTGTTTTGATATGACTTGTTCTCACTGTTTTTCTTTTTAATTTTACATTTGCCTCCAAATTCTAGGATATTTCTAAAAATATTTCTTCTTGGTGGATTAATTTCATTTACTTCATTTTGAATAAACTCTAAGAATGTTTTTGCCATTGTGTTATGCAAATGTACTTATTGTTAATTATTTATGTGTTGTTTCTCATTTATTACTATTTGTAATAATTATTATTAAAGCCTTATGTAATTTACAATTACTCATAGATTCAGAAATTCTTTTGAAGGACACAAAGTTAGGAACACACATGCTTACATTATTGTTTTTATTATTCACACAGAGCGTTGGAGTCACATGTGCAGGCTCTGAAGTCTAGCTGGCCACAATTGTACCCAGGCCCTGCCTTTCTCTTGCTATGGAAGCTTGTGTGTCACTCAGGGTCTCAGAGTCTCAGTACCATCATTTGCAAAGAGGGACTAATCATATATACACACAGATATTTCAATGAGATAGCGAAAGTAAAGCCTGGTGCCTAGCACCCAGCACTATTCAAGACCTCAACAGTAATAATAATATTCTTTTTCCGGGTTGCTGCCTTAATCAATCAAAAGCTATGAATGATGTGATAATGTGATAATGTTTCCTCCGATGCATTTATTTTTCCCAATTTTCCTGCATTCTAAGATTCTGTTTTACATATTTCCTGAGGAGTAAATATGAATTTACATATTTCCCCGAGGAGTAAATATGAATAATTACTATGCTTTCCCTTTGTCTCTGTAAATTAACCTCTGCCTGTTGGTAAAATTTGCCTTGAATTCTCTTTTCAGTGATAGTGACATTACTCTCTGTGTTGGTTTGTTTTTTAACAAACCAAATTTTGAGATAAAATTGATGTATAACATTGCGTTAGCTGTCCTTGGTTTTATCTGAGGTTGCTTAACACTTCTTTCTTTTAAACGTTTGTGCCATTTGTGATACATGTATTTGGTAAATAGACTGTATGTACTTATATATTTTTTAAGAAACATATCTTTAATTAGGGAATTTTTACCTATTTACAATTATTATCACAAAATGTGTTTGACTACAGCTTCTGTGAATTTATATCCCTGTTTTAATTTTCTTTCTCTTTCCTTTTTGTCTTCCATGTGGAATGTCACTCTTTCTTCCATTAATGTTTTGAAAGTTATAACTTTTGTAGATTACCTAAACAAAAATCCATTGTTTAGTATTCATGATTAAAAATATCACAAAGAGGAGTGCCTGGGTGGCTCAGTCCGGTGAGCTGCCGACTTTGGCTCAGGTCATGATCTCACAGCTCCAAAACTTGTGAGTTCGAGCCCCACGTCAGGCTCTGTGCTAACAGCTCAGAGCCTGGAGCCTTCTTCAGATTCTGTGTCTCCCTCTCTCTCTGCCTTCCCCTGCTCATGCTGTCTGTCTGTCTCTCTCTCTCAAAACTTAAATTAACATTAAAAAAATTTATATATCACAAAGAAAGTATCATCCATTCAAACACTGTTATGGATGGTAAGGTAATTAGTACACATTTACTTTTAATCAGAACTCTCTTAACACATAACAAGATTCTGTGATTACAGTTTTGTATTTAAGCAGAGATTTCTAACATTGAATTATTTGAATTACATTCTTATACTCTCAAGAATATATTTCACATTTTTCATGTTTTATAATTATATTGACAATAATTACTTTGTCTCAAGAATAAATTTACATGACAAAACCTCTCCAGGTCTTTCTAAAGATATTTTTCTAATTTTGAGTTATTTACATTAATTCTTAAGTGCTCCCTTCAGCAGCACATAAACATTAATTCTTAATTCTATTAACCAAAGTATATGTTTGAGTAACACTTTGAAAAAATGAATTTGAACATTATATTTTCTTAGATTTAAATAAAAATTATAATTGCTTTACAGAAGTAACATCATACCTGCTGTGAAATTTGCAATCTTTCCCCCTCAAAATTGCATTGATTTTGGTTCATTGTTTTTTTTGTTAATTTCTTTATACAAAGCCCAATCTTAAATCAATATTAAATTTTGTCAGTTCAAGAATTAATTTTTAATAAAACTTTTATTTAGGACAACTTGAGATTTATAGCAAAATTATAAATATACTAGTGTGACCATATATCCTGTACCTAGTTACCCCTATTGATGTTTTACCTTGGTATGGCATATTTAGCATTTAATATGGTATATTTATTACCAGTAATAAATCAATATTTTTGGCAACTATGTATATACCTGCTATAAGCATTCATGTGCAGGCTTTGGCGTGGACATAAATTTTCAGATCCGTTGGGTAAGTACTTAGGAGTGCAATTGCTGGATCATATGTGTCTATGTTAAGACTGTTCAGCTTTGTAAGAAACTGGCAAACTGTCCTCCAAAGTAGCTGTACGGTTTAGCATTCCCACCAGCAATGAATGAGTTCCTATTTCTCAGCATCCTCACCAAACTGTGCTATTGTCAGTTTTTGTGCATTTTCACTACTCTACTAGGTGTGTAGTGTTCTCTTATTATTAGCGCCTTAATTTATTCTTAAAAAAATTTTAATCTTTATTTATTTTTGAGAGAGAGACAGAGTGTGACCAGGGGAGGAGCAGAGAGAGAGAGAGGGAGACACAGAATCCAAAGCGGGCTCCGCGCTCTGAGCTGTCAGTACAGAGCCCAACGCGGGACTCGAACCCACAAACCGTGAGATCATGACCTGAGCCGAAGTCAGATGCTCAACCGACTGAACCACCCAGGCGCCCCATTAATTTATCTTTTAAATGCATTAGAATATTTATCCGCAAAGTCAATGTTTTCTGGGGTACAGATGGATTTTAGTAATTTTCTTTTTAACATCTGTATACTCAAGCTTTATTTTCAATGCAAGCCAAGTGTTCTTCAGCTGTATCTTCTGATTACTGCTCCTATTCCATTGTTGTGATTTATTTCTCGAGAAATTCATAATTCTTAAGTTAGATTTCCATTCGCTATCTTCCCATTACTATGATCTTCAACATTTTTCTTTTCTTTTTTTTTGGGGGGGGAGTATTTTTTTTCTGTATCATCAGACAGCTTCTTTAATTTGAGCTTTATGTCCCTTATTCAAGATTCTGAATTTCTAATTCTGTCTTCTAATGGAGGTTTTTAATTCAGGTGTTAGATTTGTCTAGTTTTTTTTGTAGCATCCATTTCCCTTTGAATTTCTGCCTTTATTTCATCTCTTCTTTTGTAATGGCTTCATGTCCCTGCTTTTTAAAGCTGGCTTTATTCATAGAATCATTCTCTATGATACGATTTCTTCCAAGTGTTCCAAGTAATGAGAAAAGGATAATCCGGATCTAGTGTTTGCCAACCGTCAAGTTTTGTGGCTTGGCTTTCCTATTGCCTAATTAGTTGCAATTAAAAAACATCTTTATTTCTTCTTAGGAAACATAAACGATTGATAGGATGTACAAAAAATCTTTAATGCCCAAGATGCATTGCGGCATTTCTCTCCAGAGGACAATCTAGCAAAACATCACCATGCTTACCTATTATTATCTGACTCATTGTTTTCAGAGGGGTGCAATCTCCGAAGCTACTTGACTAGAGACATTCTGGGGGAAGATGGGAACACATCTCAGTACTTGAAAATAATAATTTACTATAATAGAGAGGTTGATATCTGACTTTTGGATAATAAAGGTCTGGGTTTCTGACCCACAGGCAAAGATAGCAGGTGAGAAATTTTATATTTTATACATCAGGCAAGAATGTTTGCCTTCCCTTAGGTGACAACCATATGCCAATGTCTCTTTCATATTCTAATTCTCATTTCTGTTTCACATGTTTTTAATTAATGGAAGTGCTCCCTATGGTCTGGCAATATGTTGACTGTCAGCCTTAGTCTTAGATGTAGTTACAAATTATAATAACTTCCTGAGTTCCCACAGGTATTCCATTGGGAGTTGGGAAAAACTGAATTAAAGAAAGCTAGCCAAATGATATAACATGATGGTTTAAAAAAAGGTATTTCAATAGAAATACAGGACATTTTTTACACATAGATCTTATAAGGTAGATAATGCTTGCACAATACAGAAGAAAATGTTTACAGATTCATAGCAGATAATAGATTATGTCAACAATGGTTTTATTTAATAAATGAAATTTGCAATATATAATATTAGTAAAATAAAATATCTGAGATGCAGGTATTAA
Organism: Lynx rufus; assembly: GCF_022079265.1. NCBI lineage: Eukaryota > Metazoa > Chordata > Mammalia > Carnivora > Felidae > Lynx > Lynx rufus. Next base: position 125,861,630 of record NW_025814856.1, read on the forward strand.
TTCAGTGCTGTATAAGCATTGTTCTGGTTTGCTCAGAGACTGAAACAGGGATTTTGAGATGCATAAGGAGAAACTGAAAAGAACCAAATGAATAGTAATACAGGAATTATAAAGAGGTGGGGGCACTGGGTGGCTCAGTTGGTTGAACGTCCGACTCTTGATTTCAGCTCAGGTCATGATCTCACTCTCATGAGACTGAGCCCCACATCGTGCTCTGTGCTGACAGTGTGGAGCCTGCTTGGGATTCTCTCTCTCTCTCTCTCTCTCTCTCTCTCTCTCTCTTTCTCCTTCTCTCTCTGCCTTTCCCCTGCTTGTGTGCACACTCTCTTTCAAGTGCTCTCTCCCTCTCTCTCTAAGATAAGTAAATAAACTTTAAAAAAAGAAATTATAAAGGGGTACTTAAAACCAAAAATTAGAGGTCTCTAGATATCTCCCTGCACCAATAGAAATTATTAGGCAATAAGAAAATAATGTTCAATCCATATTTTATAGCTTTATACAAGTATAGTTTTCATACAGTAAAATTCACCCATTTTACATGCACAGTTTGAAGACTTTTGGCAAATGTGTAGGGCCATGCAACTACCGGCATTATCAAGCTTAATAACATTTCCAGAACCTCCCCAAAGCCCCCTGTCACCCTTTGACAGTCAGTCAAGGCCTCCAGCACTGACCTCCTGGGATCACTAGTCAGCCTCCGGTCACTATTGCTTCTCCTTTTCTAGAATATCATACAAACGGACGCATACACGACGTAGGCTTCTGTGACTGGCTTCTTTCCCTCAGCATGGTGCTTCTTAGATTTATCTCTCTTGTTGGCATTTCAGCAGTTTTTAGTAGTTCTTTCTTTATCACTGAGCAATAGTTCTTTTTATGGATATCTCACATTTTGTTTATCCACTCAGCAGTTCGTGGACATGTGTGCTCTTTACAGTTTGGGGTAATGAATAATGCTGCTATAAACATTCGTATATAGTTGATCAGCAGACACAGGTTTTCATTTCTCTCGGGTAGTAGGATTGTTGGGTCACATAGTAAGTTTATACTTGACCTTTTAAGAAACTGCCAACATGTTTCCAAAGTAGCTGCACTGGTTTACACGCCAACTAACGATGCAGTTGGCTCCCGGTTGCTCTATGACTTGCTGAAACGTGATATCATCGGTCTTTTCAGTTTTAGCTATCCTAAATGTGAGAAACACGTTCAAAGGCAGAGCACGTTTGCACATCTCTCCAAGCCTGCTGGGTCCCCTGGGGTCTCACATATACATGTGTAGTCTACCTGTCCTCCGGGTATGCATGGAACATTTATTATCCGTCTTCTACAGATCTCTTGGCTCTCATTACCAACATCTTCCTGTATTCTTCCTGAATTCTTAAGCTGCCCTGCAACCAGATCCAAACTAAATCTACTTTTTCTGTCGGGTAAAGTAATAGGTTTTAACTACCCAAGTGCGGAAGGGGTGGAAATGACCACCCCTTATTGCAAAAAAAAAAAAAAAAAAGTCACCATTATTTACCAATGAAGCATCAGTTACCCCTGAGTAAATCTTTTCAAGTTGTTGCTTGGCTTTGGCCAGTTTCCTGTGCCCTGAATTTTTTTTGTCTTTACTAATGTTATCCAGTCTATATTCATTTTTTTTAAATTTTTTTTTAACGTTTATTTATTTTTGAGACAGAGAGAGACAGAGCATGAATGGGGGAGGGACAGAGAGAGAGGGAGACACAGAATCGGAAGCAGGCTCCAGGCTCTGAGCCATCAGCCCAGAGCCTAATGCGGGGCTTGAACTCACAGACCGCGAGATCGCGACCTGAGCTGAAGTCGGACGCCCAACCGACTGAGCCACCCAGGCGCCCCAGTCTATATTCATTTTATGGAGACAGAGAATCTCTCCCTCTTCCCACCCAACCATGCTACTACTACCAGAAATAACGCCATTAGTCTGTTTTTTTGTGAAATGGGAAAGAATTGGTAACACATGTGCCCCAAAATGATGCTAAGTGCCATATCTACCTAGCCAGGCTGTGAGCGCTTTGGAAAGGAGTATGGCTGAGACTAGGGAAGTAAGAGAATTGGGAGTTTTCAGGGTATGACTCCAGGTTTATACACACCTGGTCAGAGTTGAAACAGTAGAGAAGGATAAATCGTAGCAAGAGTGAGTTTTATCATGAGTTTGGGAGAAGAGTCAAGAAGGATATGAAGAATAAAAATGATGAATAATTTAGTTATCTTTGGATGTATTACATGTTATTTTAAAGATAATAGCAGTCCATTACTCCTTCTCTTCAGTTATGATTCTAAGATAAAAGAAACTGGCCAAAAGTAAAATTAAGAATAAAGGGAAAGTTTCTTTTTAAATATTGAAACAGGCCAGAGGGAGAAGTCATACAATTCTCTTTTCCTTTAGGACGTTAAGAATAGAAAAAGATGGGGCACCTGAGTGGCTCAGTCAGTTGAGCGTCTGACACCTGATTTTGGCTCAGGTCATGATCTCACAGTTCATGAGTTCGAACCCTGCATTGGGCTCTGCGTTGACAGTGTGGAGCCTGCGTGGGATTTTCTCTCTCCTGTCTCTCTCTCTCTGTCCGTCCTCTGCTGCTCTCTCTAAATAAATAAATAAATAAACATTTAAAAAAAAATAATAGGAAGAAACAGCTTTCTGGCTTGGAGGACTGAAGTCAAAACAGGATAAACCTGATGAATACTTGATACTATTTCCAGGTGTAAAAGACTAGTAACTTATATTAAACTATAAATTGTGATAAATTTTGGATGGTGGCAATTACTCATAACTGTTACTGAGTATACACGGGACTACTATGATAGTTATTGTCTTATTTTTTACCCTCTCTCAACTGATCAATATATAGGACACATTATATACTAGACTTGTTTAGTTACTCAGGATCCCAACAAAGTATTATGTAGTCAGAACGGGGGTTTTAAGAAAAAAAAACTGTGTATGGGCAAAGCCTTATTATTATCACTACTTCTGTTACTATCCACCAACTACCTCTTTGAGACCCTAGTCACTGTATCCTATGTCTTTCATAAAAGTATCTCTGCTTCTGAGATAAATGAGTCTTCACGGATAGCTTACAAACGCACAAATCACCATGTACCCTGAGTGTCCTCAGAAGGGTAACTGTCGTATGTAGCTCTGACAAAGAAAGGAAAATTATATGTGCAACACAAAATTGTCCTGATGCTAGATGCAAGGAAATCTAAACGAAGCCATTGTAAATAGAGCAGAATGATGACTCTCCCACCCACAGTTCTGCAGTTTTTTGCTGATTAAGGCTCAGATTTTTGTTTCCTCATTTGTGCTTAAACCAATTTTTCCTTTGGTTATATTAATAACAATTAATATTATATTAATATTTCCTGGTGCTTTATATGTTTTGAAACATTTCTGCTGGATCTGTTCAATCACAACAACTCTGCTATTATCCTCATCATAGAGCTAGCTTTCGGAGGAGTGAGGTAAGAAAATCAGTGAGCGGTTCCATTAGTCATAATTCTATCCAGTGGCAAGCCCAGAATTCGCACCAGGGTATTTTTTAAAGCCACATCGAATACATGTTTTTTTTTCCATCTTGCATGCTGGGCAATCTAGAGAAGACATTGTGTCTTTTATAGTTAGAAAAATGGAGGCGTTCAGAATCAGTAAGAGGTATCCTTTTTTTATATTGTGTTGTTGGATGCTTATCCTGGCAAGACATGATTCATCCAAAAATGAAGTTTGGAGTAAACATCCACAGTGAGGGAAGGTCATTTAGAAAATCCACAACCTTTTAATTTGTTTCTGTAGTACTTTATCTGTGCCTATCTGACATCTTTACCCAACATCTAATTTGGTCATAATTTTCTCTCCAGGTATGTTTGTTCTCCTACTGAACTATAAAATTATCAGAGGCAGAGTTTATGTGATGAATTGCCCATAGTGCTTACCATAATGCTTTGCACATTATAATTCACAATAATTGTTTGTTAAATGAATTAATTACACAATCCTATTATTGTTTTTGTATTACAATTATATTTTCTTGGTGTATTATTAACAAGAGCTATCAGTTTGGATGAGCTAAGAAGGAATCGTTTAATAGAGGGACAGACAATAATGAACCAACGTGGGTGATATGTGGGACAAAATTAGTGATATCAGGGAAAGAAATGAAAGGAAGCTAGGGAGATCTGGGAGTTATAAGAATAGAGTCAGTCCGGAAAAAGCTGGGGAAAAAACACTGATTGGACTTGACCATGTTCGCTTTTAACAGAGTTTAAGTGAAACTTCTTCCTGAAACCACTCCAGACTCCCACCTTCCTGTCCAGTAAGCTTTTGAATAATTCATCTTTATGTGGAGAGAGGGAATTATAATGGACAAAGCAATAAGCTTTTGAATTAGAACAGGTGGATTTGTACTGACACTGTCACATTACTCTGCAAATGTACCGAATGCCAAAACTACTGGTTTTGTCAGCTACACTTACTTTCCCATCTCCTTTTTGGCCGGTGACAGGGTATCTCCTTCCTTTGGCCGGCCACTCTCTAACTCCCCACGGGACAATATCTTCCTGGATAAGTCCACGGAATAGTCACATGGTTCGCACTATGCACCTTCTGAGCTCCTCCCTGGAAGTTTCTACATTAGAGGTGGGGGTGCTACTGGAAACTCTGTTTAAGGTCCTTTCTCAAAAATGGCTTGAGGCAGAGTCTCAGAGAGAATGAAATTTTGGCCGGGTTTAGGTTCAGTTCAAGAGATATTTTGAATGCTGATTCAGTAGCTATAAAAATAGATTTGTTCCAGCTCAAACTGGTTTACTATTTTTGTTAAAAAGTTTTAAATAATTGAGAGGAGGAAACAAACACTTGGGTTTATTCAGAAGCTTTCAGACAAGGCAGGAGTGTAAGTGGCTTTTATGTATAGGGTGCAACAACCCCTTGATGGGAACACAGACATCTAGAAACGGGAGAACACAAATGAGAGCGAGCACATTGTTTCTCAGGCTTGCTGTGCTCCCCACGGACTTAAGAAGGGAGTGGAGAAAGCCAGCCAAATTAGCTGGCACAGAACGTCAAAGCCAGATGAGGAATTTTAAAAGGCAGAAAAGACCTTTAATCAGGAGACCATACCCTGCGGGAGATCAAAAGCCCGTTAGATACAACCATTATGATGGAACTTAGTGCTAAAAGGGCCATTTGGATAATTAAAGCCTCGTATATGACTTTTATTGCCTCTACTCTCAGATGCCTCTAGAGAGAACAAAGCCCCTGCCCATGTAGATGGAGATATGAGCAGAAATCCTGGTAAGGAGACTACCCTCCTGACAGCAATGAGGTTTGAAGGATACCAGTGACAGGTTGGCTACTGATTATAACCCAAAGGTTATATAAACCCAGAGGTTGGCTACTGAATATAACCCAGAGGTGCACTGGAGGAGTGGAGCGGAGCAGTCTGGCAGCCTGCCCACCATATTCCACCTGAAGATAGGTGGGGTTTTGTGGGGGCTTTTGTGTTTTGAGGGTTTTTGTGGGGTTCTTTTGTTTGTTTTTGCTTTTTTGTTTGTTTTTGCTTTTTTGTTTGTTTTTTGTTTTGTTTTATTTGTGTTTTTTTGCATAGTGTTTAAGACTCTCATGGTGTAGTGGGGGAAAGACAGTCCAGTTCTATGATTTCCTTTTAAAAAACAGCCCTGGAAGCTCTGGTCCTAAATTCTCTCATAGTAGCAGCTGGTTGATCCTGAGTAGCATCTGTCTCCTTTAGACAGGTCACCACAAGCCTAGTGCTTACATTATTGCTTTTTTTTTTTTAATTTTTTAAATTGATTTATTCATTCATTTATTTACTTATTATTGAAGTACAGTTGACACACAATGTTACATTAGTTTCAGGTATACAGCATAGTGATTTGACAACTCTACATGCTATGCTGTGCTCACAAGTATAGCTACCATCTGGCACCATAAAATGTTGTTACAACACCATAAATTATATTCCCTATTCTGCGCCTTTTCTTCTGGTGACTTACTTATCCCATAACTGGAAGCCTATATCTCCCATTCTCCATGATTGGTTATTTAAAAAAAATAATAGCCTTTATATCCTTGTCTGTATAAAAATAGGAAACTAAACGATTAAAAACTAAACAAAAAAAGAACACAATTTTTCCTACATGTGGTCCATTTCACCTATTTGCATTATCTGCCTAGTCTCTGCTGCAACATTTGAACTGGTCACTCTTAATATAGAGAATGTTTAGTCATGAACTTGTCAAGATTGTATTGAACATACCAGTGAATAAAACCTGAGTTTATTTTTTAATGTATTTCTGCCCGAAAATGGATTGTTACCTTCCTTTTTGGTTGATCAATGTGAGATGCTAGTGGGATAGGGAAGAGAAAAACAGGTATTGGAGTCAGGCAGCCTGGGCTCAAATCCCAGCTTTGGCAATAATCAAGAGGGCGCTGGAGGAAAGTCACATTCTGGCCACAGTTTCCTCATCTTTAAAAATAGGTATAATAAAATTTATCACACAGAGTGACTCTGGGGATTGAATAAGAGCATTATGCAAAGCTCCTAGCACATAATAACTGCTCAATAAGTGACATGTTTATCAATTAATGATCAATTTTATATTCCAGCCCCAGATTGAATCAAGTTTTTATGGCAATAAAATCAGGCAACCTGAACTAAGTTGGGTGGAAATGGGCTACATAGTGTAAAGAATGGAAGAAAAATGAAACCGCTCTTTGACAGGCCAATTAATAAAATCAATATAATGAACTAGACAAGGGGCCAGCAAACTTTTTCTGTGCATTCTTTAAGCTTTGCAGTCCATGAGGTCTGCATTGCAGCTACCCAACTTTGCCCTTGTAGCGTGAAAGCAACCACAGACAAAGACATAAGTGAATGAGCATAGTTGTGTTCCAATAAAACTTTGTTTATGGACACTGAAATGTGAATTTCATATAATTTTCACATGTCACAAAATATTATTATTCTTTTGGGGTTGTTTCCAACCATTTAAAAAAGTAAAAACTTGCGATGCCTGGGTGGCTCGGTCAGTTAAGCATCCATTCAACTCTGGCTCAGGTCATGATCTTGCCATTCATGGGTTCGAGCCCCATGTCCGAGCTCTATGATGACAGCTCAGAGCATGGAGTCTGCTTCAGATTGCCTATCGCCCTCTCTGTCTCTGCCCCTCCCCTGCTTGTGCTCTGTCTCTCTCCCTTCCTCTCTCTCTCTCAAATAAATAAATAAATAAATAAATAAATAAATAAATAAATACTATTCTTAGTTCTCTGGCAATACAAAGTCAGATGGCAGCCTGAATTTGGCCTGTGGGCCATAGTTTGTCCACCCCTGCATTAGAACAGTAACATGAAAAGGCATTATAAAAACATTCGAACTCCCAGAGACAGAATTAACTTCAATTAATTTTATATCCAAATAATCAGAAGCAAATAGAAATTTACAGAAGCAAATTTTGGCGGAGTAAATCCTCTGAATGTCTGCCTGACCCCAAGTCCATCTGGAAGGACTAGCCCCTTCTGGAAATTGACGTGTTGGACTAACATGGTCTGATGGCTAATTAACAGCCAAACTACCCTAACTCACCAAATCCTCCTAAGTTTTATTTGTTTTTTTTTTTTCTACAGAGTTGCCTACAGGGAGGGGATGTACTGGTCAGGCTGACACAAATATCTATTTTGTTTGACAGTTATTTCTTATCACAAATGGGTAAACTGTGATTATGATTTGCTCATCAGACTTTTGTAAATTATTTTTTTTTTCTCCCTTAAGCCTGAATCAGCTTTTCCGAATCCAATTAACTTGGGGATACATATGAGAGTGTTTTTATGAGCCTATGTGGCTAAGGGCCAGGTCCTCAACACTCACTAATTTATGAAGGTAATTTCCCTTTTAAAGGCCTTTCTATGTGTCCAGCCAGCCTTCCGCAGTGGCCCACACTTACGCTGTGCCATACATTCTCCATCAAAACTTCCAACTCTTTTTAGGAGGTTAGTGTGGTGATTCACCGAATTGTAACAAGTAAAGTAACAATGGTACATACGAAGTGCTCAATTAGTATTCGCTATTATGATGATCAAGACTTCAATTATTGACAACTGCTGTCACTTTACCCTTGTATCTTAATTAGACACATTAATAGACCTCACTCCTTTTTCTGTCCCTGATATTAAAATATGATAATTCATTTGATACGGGTTGCTGAGATACAGGGAATTACAACAGACTGTCTCAGATTTTTTAATTTAAAGCTACTTTGAAATAGCTCATCTTGGGGTGCCTGGGTGGCTCAGTCGGTTAAGCGTCTGACTCGGTTTCGGCTCAGGTCATGATCTCACAGTTCGTGAGTTCAAGCCCCATGTCAGGCTCTGTGCTGATGGTGCAGAGCCTGCTTGGGATTCTCTGTATCCGTCTCTCTCTGCCCCTCCCACACTCTCTCTCTCAAAAATAAATAAACTTAAAAAAAATTAAAAAAAAAGAAATAGCTCATCTTTTCATATGGTGTCAAAAGAGCTTTCTACTTAAATCAAGGTCACATGCAGAAAGAAAGGAAAGAAGGCCTCAGATACATGGAGCGCTTACTCTTCTCCAGAACCACTAGGCACTGACACATATATTTAATGTTCTTGAGAGTCCTGTGTAATTATTCCCTCTGTACCAACAAGCAAAATGATTGCTCAAAAAAGTGAATTCGTGTTTTTCAGGTCATACAGCTGGGAAGGTTACCTCCAGGATTTGGATTGGAATCTCACCTTCTCTCCTCGTTTTTAAAAAAATTTTCAATGTTTGTTTATTTTTCAAAGATAGAGAGTGAGTGGGAGTGGGGCAGAGAGAGGGAGATACAGAGTCTGAAGCAGGCTCCAGACTCTCAGCTGTCAGCAAAGAGCCCAAGGTGGGGTTCGAACCCACGAACCACGAGATCGTGACCTGAACTGAAGTCAGACGCTTAACCAACTGAGCCACCCAAGGGCCCCTTTCCTTCTCTCCTTTTTAACAGTGCAGTTCCATTTTTGCCCACATTCTTTGTGCTACAGTTGTCATGTAAATTATAACTAAATATGTTCTAAATTTCACCACGCAATGCCATGATTTTTCTCTAAGGTGCCATGTCTTTTTAAAAAAATTAAGAAAGGGAAAAGATCACATTTGTATTTATGTTCACATAGCTATCATTTCTGATATGCATCTGAATCTCTTTGACCACAAGATTGAAGGTTGTCTGCTGCACTATGACAGACAATTCCATAGGTTCTCACACCCTGATTTTCTCCTCTTTTGTGCCTTGGATACAGGACTACTCTACTACAGTATACAAGATAGACTGTAGAAAGGGGCAAAGAAAGAATACTTTGCCCCGCAAGTTTAAGCCAATAGTAATAATAACTACTATATGCTTTGGGTTTATGATGTGCCAAGATTCCGCCTCGAGCTTTACATGTACTTTCTCATTTAGCTGTAGGTAGTGACTATGATCAGCTCCATTTTGCAGATGAGGAAACAGGGTTACTGAAGCAACTTGCTCAATATAAAGGAGCTGGCAAGAGTCTGAGCTGAGATTAAAATACAGGCTCATTTGACTCCAGAGCCTATATTTTCACCCAGATGTCTCCTGTTATCTTGTATTCTGTGGTTGTAATTACAATATTACATTACTGTGTACTTATTCAGATCAACGAACACAAGTGTCAGCTTACAAGATCCTAAACAATGCTCTAAAATTACTGTATATTCACAAACATAGCATGATTATCCATTAGAAGGTGACTTCCGCTTTTTTTTTTTTCTGATAGAAAGATTCCCTCCTGGGTTGTTAGTTTTTAGGTTTTTTACATACACAAACTTTTGGAATGTAATTAACTAGTTAATTGTCTCATTATTTTTAGCCCATCAACTCACTTATGCACACATATGCATATATAGTTAAGTAACTATAGAAAATCACGTATTAATTTAGAAAGTTATTTTCACTCTCGCACTCTATAGAAAGATTCCATTTAAACTTTGCATCTTCAACACCAGGGCCGTATCACATTACAACCACTTTTTGAGGGGCGCCTGGGTGGCTCAGTTGGTGAAGCGCGTCTGACTTCAGCTCAGGTCATGATCTCACAGTCCATGAGTTTGAGCCCTGCGTCAGGCTCTGTGCTGACAGCTCAGGGCCTGGAGCCTGCTTTGGATTCTGTGTCTCCCTCTCTCTCTGCCCCTCCCCTGCTCATGCTCTGTCTCTGTCTCAAAAATAAATTAAAAAAACAACCACTCTTTGAGTCATCTGACATAGTTTTCCAGAACACTTTGTCTTCACTCCATATAAATTACTTGGGATACAGACCGTTTTGAATTTGAGTTTGAGTACAACGATTCCTCTATAAATTTCATCCCAAGCCACAAGAACTCATTTTTAAACCTTAGGAATTTGTCTTTAATTTGTCTTGTGATCTCTTTGACATAACAATGAACTGTATTATGTTTACATACTTAAAAAATTTTTGCAACAATATCCGTCACTGGCAATAATGAAGGCAAACCCCAGGGCTTAATTATTAAACCTAGCCACCCCTGAATACTTTAGCTTGTAGTTCATACAAACAAGGGCATTTTTTATATACCACAAAATGTCCACAAAAATTGGACAATTAACACTGACATACTACCACAATCTAAACGTCAGACCCTATTTGTGTTTTGCCAATTGTCCTAATAATGTTTTTTTAAATGTTTGTTTATTTTGGGAAAGAGCACATGCATGAGAAGGGGAGGGACACAGAGAGAAGGAGAGAGAGAATCCCAAGCAGGTCCCCTGTTGTCAGTGGAGAGCCTTATGCAGGTTCGATCTCACCAATCAGGAGATCATGACCTGACCGGAAATCCAGAGTGGGCTGCTTAACCATCTGAGCCACCAGGCACCCCTGATGTTTTTACAGAGGAAGGATCCAGTCCAGAATCACACTTCTCTGTTCTGTCTCCTTCAATGTGGAGAAGTTTCTTGGCCTTTCCTTGCCGGTTTTTTTTTTTTTTTTTTTTTTTTTTGACACTGACATTATAAGCCAGTCATTTTGTAGATTCCCTCATTTTAAGTTTGAGTAATGTTGCCTTGTGATTACATTCAAGCTTTACAATGTTGGAAGGATCATCACAGAAGTAATGCTGTGTTCTTCTCAATGCATTCTATCAAGTAGCAAATCATTTCCATTTGTCCTATTACTAATTACATTCACTTTGGTCCCTTGCTTAAGGTTGCATCTGCCAGACTTCTTCATGGGAATGTTATTCTTTCCCCCTTTTGATATTAAGGATCTCTGAGGTCAGACACTCTGAGATTTTCATCAAACTTTTAATCTATTCACTTATTTATATCTACATGGATTTATGATTTCTTATTTTATAATTATTATTAAATGGGGTTCAACCCTTTATTATTTTTGTTTTGGTATTCTAATTATTCCTGATTTGGCCAGTGAGAGCTCATTCAACCTGACTTCCACATTCTTTTGACACATCTCCACAATTCTTTGAATGTCTCTGTTTTCTGGCCCTAGATGTTCCAGGTTCAAACTGTATTTTCCCTAGCCAGCTGTGCTCACCTAGTTGAGAATCCACTTCTCCTATTAATTCTTCCTCCGCCCTCTTCTACAGTCCCGTTACAATCTGACTCCACCTTTACTACAACCCGTTTCTGGGTGGCTTGTTAAAACACAGATTGCCGGACCACCTCCTAGTTTCTAATTCAGTAGATCTACGGTAACTCCCCAGAACTGCATTTCGAACAAGTTCCCAGGTATTGCTGCTGTTGCTGCTCTGGAAACGCACTGGGACAATGACCGCGGAAGAGGCTGACTCATACCACGGAAAGCATGGGCTGACACTCAGAAGCATGATCCCAGGGCTGCCACTTGCTGCCGGTGTGACTTAGGGCATTCTGGGCTTGGATTCCTCACCTATAACAAATTTGTCTATACAGAGACCAATCCCTAAGGTTTAAAAGTCAGCGTTATTTGGAGGCTTAAGTGAGGTCATTTACAAAAATGCCTAGAGTGAGTGTTCTGCACACAGTAGGAACTCAGTTATTATTAGTTCCATACACCAAATGCAGTTCATGCTACTGACGAAGGCAATTTTCTGACTTCTGTCTATCGTGGCTATGGCACTTTTGTCCTTGCGGGAATCAACGGATGGATTATCTCCTTTATAACCAGGAGGCTGACCGGCGGTGCACTCAGTCTGCTTTGAAGGCTGCTGCCTGCTGTTTCATCTGCTTGTAAGCTGGTCACTCCAAGCTTGCTTCCTCAAAAGGCCTTAAATTGCTCCTCTGGGTTTATTTTCCAGTGGTTCCCGATACCAATAACGATAATGATAATAATAACAATTTTTCTAAATGGGGTGGAGAGATACTATCTGCAGGGTATTTTGCATGTGTTATAGTATTTAAATCTAACAATGAGCCTGCAGTAAAGGTATTATTATCTCTCATTTCCTAGATGAGAAAATTGAGGTGCAGAGAGGTTAAGTAACTTTCTCAAGTTCCCAAAGCTAGTATCAAACAGCTGTCATATAACCCCTTTGTGTCCCAAAATGAGCCATGCTGGGCAAAATCTATGATGACGGCAGCTATGTTCAATAACATTGCAATACACACACCCCTTCCCCTTTTCCACTGTCAAAATTAGATGGAAGAAAAGTAAAAGTTGCAATAAAATTAGATTAAGTGGATTAAGACAATGCTAAATAATTCTCTACAGAGAAATAAGAATCTTTTGGGGCGCTTGGGTGGCTCAGTCAGTAAGGCATCTGACTGGCTCAGGTCATGATCTCGCGGTCTGTGAGTTCAAGCCCTGCATCAGGCTCTGTGCTGACAGCTCAGAGCCTGGAGCCTGCTTCAGATTCTGTGTCTCCCTCTCTGTCTGCCCCTCCCCTGCTCATGCTCTATCTCTGTTTCTCAAAAATAAGTAAGTATTTTTTTAAAAAGGAAGAATAAATAAGAATATTTGCTGCCAAAACAGGATGGTCTCTGGACCACAGGGAAATTCTCCGATAAGCCCAATCAGGCCATGCCCTCTGGGCCTCTGGATTTTTGCGTATTTTTTTTCTGTGTCAGCATGCCCTCTCCTCTTGTCCTGGAACTTTCACTGTCTGGCAAACTCCTTCACAGTCTTGTGAATTCATATGTAGTTATCTTCTTTCAAAACTTTCTCAATCCCACTAGACAGAGGTATGCATCCCGTATCTGTGCTGCGACGGTCCCTGTGTTCCGTGGGGACTGAAGCAAAGATTCATTTATTACTTTTTCCTGTGCTTGACAATGGTAGACTGTCTGTGTAGTGAATATTTGATGGTGTTTCTTTTGGGAAACTGGCTTGTTCTCTAGAGTCAGCCATATGGGGAAGACCTACCCACTCTCAGCTCAGGGGATGGCTGGAGCGTTTTCTTTTTTTCTTTCCTTTTTTCGTAGTCAGTGTTTTAAATACTGTATTCCATATCAAGACACCATGTTTGATCCAGGAAGGACAAGTGGTCCAATTCAAGTCAACAAGACATAGGGGGACATTTGTTAGTGGCATCTAGAAGGGATAGAATCTTCCTCAATCTTTTGGGAAAGCCAATGAAAAAGATGGGCTCTCTTCCTTAAGACTTTCAACCCTTTTAGATAACCTCCAGAAGCTCTTCCAGACACTCCAAACTCCACACCTGCCCATCAGGAGCCACTACTTTCCAATCTTGCCTGCCCTCCTGTGTTTCCTGTGTTTGTGGACAGCACCCAGATCATCCAGGTGCCCTGGACCATGCTAGTTATCATAAGCTCCTTGCTCTTCCTCACCCACAGCTACTCCAGCAATAAGTTTTGCCATGCTTTCCTCCTACATATTACTATAATTTCTCACCTTATATTCCTAATCCATACTTTGGACCTTCAGTCTCATCTTGCCAGGACTATTTCAGCTCTTCCTAGCTCATCTCCTTTCTTCCAGCCTAACTCTATCCAATGAGACCTCAACACTGCCTCCATATTCAAATCTGACTACGATACACTACAACTCAGAATATTTCTGTAGGTCCTTATCAGATCCAGCATCAATCTCAGCTTCCTTAAAATGATATACAATTCTCTTCCTGATCTGACCCTTACTTCCTCAGCTTTATCAATTCCCACTTCCTCCATGCCTTAATAATTTATTCAAGCAATATTGAATCCATACCATTTTCTCTATTGCCTCAATGTCTACCCATGCCAAGCCTCCCATCTTTAATGTCTTCCTTCCCCATGTCTATCTGGCTTACAGTCTTTCTTCCAAAACCCAAAATCAAGTATTAACTTTTCTGTGAATCCTTCCTTGATGGCTGCAGACAAATGTGGGGTGCCTTCCTGCTCATGTCTTTTGATTACAACCTTGAGTATTCCTAAGTCTTTCTGCCTATTAAAGTCCCCTTTACTTTATAGTCAACACTCCAACCCCCCACCATCTAACATCTAAAATTCCCTGAAGGATGAGCCATCATTCATATTTCAACAGTTGGGTCTGCATATTGCGGATAATTCTTCCACCCTCCTCATGGCTATCATCAGTTGATTTCCTGGCTGTCCCCCCCACTTGCTCTTGTAAAGATGTTAAGAGATGAGGTACAGTCTCATCTTCCATCTCAGTACCTTCTTTTGTTCTCAGAGACCTCAGGGCCAATGTGGGTGGCCCAGGTAATCCCCTGACTTCTTAATTCCTTTCCTCCCTCCTTCCTACATATCCAAAAAACTTTCTGTGGCTTCACTTTAGCCACACAATTCTAAGGGCACACCCTGGACCTGTCATCTATACAAAATAAGCCATTGTTGAAATCATAAATGTTTAACCTTGCTTTCCAACTATAATTCCGTAGCCTCTGGCTCAGTTGTTCAAATCGTAGGACACACGGTCCTCACCACATCCTTAATATCAGGCTCCAAAGTATATTTAGCTCGGCAGATGCATAAGAAAATGTATTGGACTATGGAAAGAAAATATTAAAACCTCTATCATAAGTTTTATCATGGACATGATGTACTAGTAGAATAATTCTTTAGATTACCTTTATGCACATAAATGAGAGCATGAGCTCTGCAGCAACTCCATGAATTCAAATCCCATGGCATTCACTGAGTGTGGCCTTGAGAAAGCTACCTAGCTACTCTGTGCCTAGTTTTCTTATTTGTAAAATTATACAGTAACAGCTTCTACTTTGTGGAGTTTCCATGAAAGTTATGAAACTCAAGAGAGCTGAGATTTGTAAAGCACTTAGCTCAGTATTAGAACATAGTAAGTATATATAAGGGTTAAACAAGCAAATACCCATCATGTATGAAGGATATATACTCAAAATGTTTTCACTTAATATAGGATGACCTATTTATACAGTATGAAAGCAATTCCTCTTAGCCATTCTCTTTTAATAAATTAATTCTTTTTACTGAAGCATAATTTGCATACAATATCCTGTTAGTTTCAGGTGTACATCATAGTGATTCAATATTTTTCTACATTATGAAATGATCCCCATGATAAGTACAGTTACCATCTGTCACCATGCAGTTATTACAATATTATTGACAATATTCCCTATGCTGTACCTTACATCCCCGTGACTTGTTTATAACTGTCAGTTTATTCTTGTCTATTATTAAATCATTGTCTTCTACCAAAAAATCCCCTCTCCTCATTTTCCTTCATATCCAGGTGAGATTACACTACTCTGAACTCCCTGCTCATCGTCCCCCATCACACTTCCCTTTACAAATCCAAAAATCTGGATGAGCTTAAAAAAAAATCTCTGTTGAACTTGTCCCCAAGAGGCCAGTATTACGGGAGAAAAATCACATGGGGCAGGCTGGCGCCTCTCCACTTTGGTGATTACTAGCTCCAGATGGACTTTCTGCCCTAACTAAGTGCCCTACTCAGTTCGTGCTGATCTGCCTCTTGCTTATTCATCACTGACTATTTGACATCTCTTTCTCTTCAAACCTCTGAACCTCTCTCTCCCTGTTGTATTTTCAGCTTGCAAAATTTACCTCTTTTTTCACTGAAAAAAAAAAAAAAAACAAACCATGAGGTCTTTCAAGGAGATCTTCTCCTTGTACAATGAGCAGGTCTAGATATCTAGCAAGTCTCTTCACAGCTTCTAGGGAATCAGAGCTCTTCCTCAACTCACACTCAGGGTCTGGAGCCGCTCACCCTGCTACTCTAAAATGTCCTTTGCTCCCTCTTTTTCCTTATACTGCTGACCTCCCTACTGGACAATACTCTCCAATATCCAAATAGGCTTTGGTATTTCCCATCTTAGAAACGAAGAAGGAAAGAAATAAAAAAAAAAAGAAAAAAATATCTCAGGGCGCCTGGGTGGCTCAGTTGGTTAAGCGTCTTCGGCTCAGGTCATGATCTCATGGTTCGTGGGTTCGAGTCCCACATCAGGCTCTGTGCTGACAGCTCAGAGCCTGGAGCCTGCTTCAGATTCTGTGTCTCCCTCTCTCTCTGCCCCTCCCCCACTTGTGCTCTATCTCCTTCTGTCTCAAAAATAAACAAACATTAAAAAAATTTTTTTTAAAGAGAAAAAAAATCTGTTTCATAATACCCTCTGGCTATTGTCCCATTACTCTGATCCCTTTTATACCCCAAATTCCTAGAATACCAGCTTTCAAACTCCTTCCATTCATTCTTCCACAGCTCTATTCTGAATTTTATCTGCGATTATATTGAAACTACTATTTTCAAGATCACTGGGCTCTTCAAATTAAATGCACATTTTCTTGTTCCCATCATCCTTCATCTCCCAGCAGGAACCATACAAGCGCTAACTCCTAGGGCATTAACACCTTCTCTCTCACTCTCTCGGTCATGTTCCTGATTTTCCTCAGACCTCTTTGGCTGATTCTTCTGCCTTTTTTTCCTGGAGGCTTTAACTTTGCCTAACCTTCAAACGTCGGAGAATCTCAAGCCTTTCCAGGTCTCAATACATCTTTTTCAGCCTCTCTCTCGACCCACACTACAGGAGACCACATCCATACCCCTGGCTGTAAATACTATCTGTACATTTATTCCCTTCTTGGAGTTTTATTCTTAGATATCCGCTTGTCCATTTGATATTGCTTCTTGAATTTATTGTGATCACCACATATTTAAAATGTTCAAAAGGAGACTTCTAATTTTGTTTCACTTAGAATAAATCACCATCACCTTTCAAATGGCCACTGTTGTAATATCATAATTGCCTTCTCTTTTGCCCCATTTTTACCCAATCTGTCTTCAAACAGCAGGGAGAGTGATCTTCCGAAAGCATAAATTGGTTTAAAACCACTCAGCCTCTCATTGCATTCCAAATAAAATTTGCATTCCCTACGTTGGCCTGCAAGACCTCTACGTGTCCTGACCTCTGTCCACCTCTTCAATCTCAGTTTGTGGCATTCTTCCCCTTGGGCACTAAGGTGCGGCCACACCGATCCCCAAACGCGTTGAGTGTTGTCCAGCCCAAAGGCTTCGGTGTGCGGTGCCGTGCCCTTGGCCTGAAATGCTCCTCCCAACCTTGCAGCCTGGCCCCTCCCTCTCATCCTTCAGGTCTTGGTGTACCTATCATTGCCTTGGGGATGGCTTCTCCTACCTCCGTACATCAGTATCATTCCCCTACCTCTTTATTCTCCATTCCAACTTCCTGTTGGTTTCCTCCTGACAATGTCTGATTCGTTTATCGCTGGGCAGCACACTCAGAGCTGAGCACAATGGGAGTCAGGAGGGTCTCACACCTTAGGGCCAAATACTCACACCAGAGCTTCAGTACTCACTATCCGTGGAAATTCAGTGACATTTTTTAACACTTCCATGCCTTAGTTTCCACATCTAGAAAATGAAATGGCAGGATGAAGATTAAGATCAACGTTTAGAACAGTGTTCGGTACAGAGTAATCAGCATCACTATTCGATCTGCCACTGTTACTACTGACGATGATCGTGATGATGAGATTATTATTGTTAGCGTTCAATAAAGTTGCTGGAATGAATGAATGAGTAAATAAAAACTCAGATTTATATCATCGTGCCACTGTAATGTGTCAGGCACCCTACTCCTTGCTGTCAATACGTTTTATTTTAAAACTTTGATTCTCACAGCTTAAGGAATAGACAGCATTATGTCGGGAGAAGTTATTCAGAGAACTTGAATCACTTTTCCAAAGATGCATAGCTCCTGTGTTGGAATCAGAATTTGAAACTAATTCGCCACCAGGTCTGGTGCTATTTCTAACAACCCACTGTCCATCATCTAGGGCCAACCTGCCGTGCAGAACCACCTGGAATCTTTTCAGTTACAGAGTCTTGCTCTCATCCCTGGAGGTTGGGATTCTGTAGGTTGACATGGGACCCTGGACTCTGTGGCTTTCAGAAGAGCTTTGGTAAAGCTAAGAGAGGGACCATTACCCTGTCCTTCCTCTGCTATACGGTCCCATGGTTTTCCCCTTGGCACCGCAGTGATGTGTGAGCCCATTCAGTGGCGCACAGGAAGGCAGGAAAGAGGCCACCATTGTGAGCCACCTTCCCTGGAAGGTTTCTCACGTTCATAGCCACACCTGGACTGTCACGCTAGCCTGAATGTGGCTGGGGCAGAGCTAGAGGCGGGATTACCACAAACCCATCACCAGGGTCTGGAGAGTACCACAGTTATCGCCATTGTGCGAAAGGCAGCATTTTGAATTTTTCTCTTAAATGTGGAGGTAAATCCAAAATCAACTTCCAGGAGGACTTGGAAGAAACAGCTTTCTTTAAACTGAGTAAGAAAATACAGTGACAAACAAATGAATTTCCAACTGATTCTCTATGTGAATTTGTTAAACGCATAGGAACATGGACTGCAAGGGAAAGGTTAGCTGTGATTGGGAAGAGGTAGGCAACAAAAAGCCATAGGGAAATGTTTACAGAAAGCTTCCTTTTCAACTAAACAGAAGACCAGATGTTACCACAAACTGCTCCACGTGTGAAAAATTCTTCTACAGAGTCCTGGCCAAGAAAAATAATTGACATCTTCTTGAAAACATGGGTAGCTTTTAGTGCTGGCAATTAGGTACCTCAGCTCCTTTCAGTTATCATGTAGAGTTATCACTTCTCTCAAGCCAAATCATAAAAGGTTTGGCCATGTTTCAGTATGAATTGGAAATGTTCAAAGAACACTGGGATTATAATTCCTAGTAAACCTTTCAGTTTTTGTCTTTGCTTCACGACCTAAATTATGCTCAGGGGAAAACAAACAAAGTTGTTATCCTCAACCATATGTAAATTCAGAGACCATCTAGGGTGGATCAATGAAAACTTGACCCGGAAACAGAAGGTTTCCATGTAACTAGTTATTAAATCCTGTGGGGAAAGGGCAGGCCAGACATAAGAGGAGGAAGAACTCTCTGGCAAGGATTTTAGCATCCGTCTCTGCGACAGAAAAAGGAAAGAATGTTCAGACTTATTTTTGCACCCAGGAGGGCACATAAGCCCACTGAAAGGACCCAGGGCTGAAGCGAGCAGCGTTCCCAGATGCAACTTGTCCAGATAGGCTAGGAAGTACCGCAGGCACAAACAAAACCCAAATCTCAGTGGCCTGGAAAAACACACAAGCGGAGGCTACAACCTGGACCTGAGCAGTCAGGTGTGAGATCTCCAAGGGGAAACTCAAGGAAATGACGTAAGGAGGCAGCAGATCTAAAAGTTATTGGAGAAATGAGGTTCGGGTACTCTGATACTAATGAAGGCTGATGTTGATTGTGGGCTCATTGTCCTAAATGTTTTCATGTATGGATTCAATATGTATCTATTGAGTGGTGATAGCTTGCTGGATCTGGAGACAGCAGGAAATGAACCAAATGGCCTGGCTTTGTGGACTTGACATTCTAGCAGCTTTATCCTCGGGGCCATCCTCTTGAAGGTGGGCATTACTGTCATCCCCATTTCATCAACTGGAAAACAGAGGCACACAGACGTCTCACACAGCCAGTAAGTGGCAAAAGTGAGGTTTGAACTCTGGCAGCCTGACTCCAGAACACATGCTTCCAACCAGCAGGCTATGTTCACACCGCTGATGCCCAATGAGGACGGTCATTCTTTGCTGTTCCCAAAATCTGGAAGAGGGGCTAAAGAAAGTAGGATGTGCATTACCATGAAGTCAGATGGAGGGCCACATGCGAGGCTAAGTGCCAAATGTCCTGCGTGGAATAGCACTGACAGGCTCAAGGCATCAAGGTTTCTACTGCCTCTGTTCATCACAGAGACGGGAATCCTAGTTCCTAAGACTGTGAATTCAAGAGTCTGCTCGTTTCAGAAAGATATGGACTAGGAAAAATTGGCTCAAACCCCTAAGCTCATGTTCGGGCAGTGCAGGGCATTGGCACCCAGATGGCATACATTTGGATTCCAGCCTGAATACCAGTGCCTGTGACCTTGGGCAAATTGCTTGTCCGCTTAAATCTTAGCTTCCTCATCTGTAAAATGAACATGTAAATAGTACTTTCCAGATAAGTTTATTGTAAGATTAAAAGTAATTAATGCACGTAAGTGGAGTTCTGGAACATGGAATGTCCCCAATAAATGATTATCCATAGGTGTCAAATTGGCCTAATGTTCCTCAATGATAATAATAGTAATAATGATGATGATGATGATAGTTAAGGGGACGTTAGCAGCCACTAGTTGAGGAAATTCAGAAGAGTGAGGATTATTTTACAATAGGAGAGTGTTCAGAAGATTATGTCCACACAAACTGCCCAAGCCCCTTCTCTGCTGCCCAAGTAACAAGTCCTTACCCCACATTTCTCTCGGAGTCTGCTTTCTCAGGCTTCTGGCATTCATTTCTGCTCTCATCACATTTTGTCTAATTAACATCAAATTCGAATCCACAGTCACTACAGAGAAAATCTTCCACCAGGATTAACATCTTAATCCCTGGTGGTGTGCAAGCTGGGAGAATGTTCGCTGAGCCTGGGACAAGTCCTGCCAGCCCAAAACACAATCAAGGAGGCATGGAGCCAATATACAAGCGACTGAGCCACTATGATTAAGAGAAGTTTCCTTCAAAAGCTATTGGTTCCCTGAAGGAAACATATCAAGCACTACCACAGAGAGAATTTAGGACATTTTGCTCTCAAGGGGCTCAATTATTTCTAAATATATTTCAAATAAATGAGACTTTCTTAAACCATTTATCACCATAGCAACTAAGCTGGCAGAGTTGGTGGGAGTTTTAGCTTCTATCAACTGTGAAATATGCTTGTTACTTGCAAGTCTTTAGGAAAAAAAAGTGTTCTGTTGAATAAGTGCAGCAACAAATTCATGAAGACTCACAGGAAATTAATGAATAAAGGGAGGACAAGAGCATTTCCAAAGATGTACAATCTTACTCTGAGAGTTAAATAATAAAATTCCATTGGACAGGATCTCATTATGCCCCCAATTTGGTTATCTCAGAGGTAAAATAATTCTCTTAAGATGCAAATTATTTTCTCAATCGTACGTTCCAGCGTGTTTGGTGCCTGGAAGTTTGTGGCCTGGAGATCAAGAGACGCGGGTTCTACTCTCACTTCCGATGTTAGTTAGCACTGTGTTTTGGGTAAGACTTTCAACCTCAAATCTATTTCCTTTTCTATACAGTGAAAGGATGTGGGACTCTATTGCTCGCTTTGAATTAAGTGAGGTAAACACTAACTTTTAAAACTTTTGAAACTTCTTTCTGGCCTTCAAACATTTTTTGTCTGTATAGTTGTCATTTATTTATTTTTTAGTTTCTAGGAAATGAACCGGGTGTTCAGGCTCATTACGGCTACGTGTCTACATAAAGACCCCGACTCCCCTCTTGCTCTTGCAGAATCTCAAACATACCAAAGGGAAGGGAAGGCTGACCTCTACAAGGCATCTTTGAAGGGTAGAGGCAGGTATTTGTATTTCTTGAGCAACTTGGTACTGACGGGCACTTTTACATATTATCTCCTTTCACCCTTACAACCTTGTACATTAGGGATTATAATTCCCACTTTAGAGCCAAGGAAATAAAACATCTAATCTACTGTCCCACAGTGGGGCTGGGGCTTTAACTCACGTCTGCTGGTCACCAGAGACAGCACTCACCAGACTGCCTGTCCTTTGAAACCATCCTGTTCAAAGACACCTGAGCTTAAGTCCGGCACCTTCACCTACTCGCTGTCTGACCTCAGGCAAGTTAGTACTGTCCTTGGGCTTTAACATCTTTATCTCCGAGAGACTGGTTCATATGGAGTGAACACTTGAGACAATGGGCAACTTCAGACAAAAAAAAAAAAAAAAAAAAAAGAAAGAAAAGAAAAGAAAAAAAGGATCAGAAGGCATCCCAGGAGCAGGAGGGTGAGAATTTCAGACTCACTGTGGCCATGGGCATTTCCTTCAGGAAGGGGGCGAGGTGACCATGTGTAGAAGATTAAGTTCAGCCTTTTGAAAGCGAGGATCAAGTTGGGGAGCACAGGTTTTGAAAGGAGTTCATTCAGCACTCACAACTGGAAATAGATGTCAGACACTGAAATAAAGTACGCTAGAAAAGAGCTTTCTGGCAGCTGCCACGGGGTTAGGTTGAAAGCAACAGGCTGCATTCTGCCACCTCTATATTTCTCTGCAGGTGATCTACTTTTAACCAAACCCCGGTGTCCAGACATAAGAGAAACAGAATCTACTGGAAGAGGAGACTTTGTTTAAAGACTTGAATACTACTTTTTACGGGGTTTCCTTTCCAGATGATCTCACAGTGCCTCGACAGTACTGATGGTATATTTTCATTGGAATCACACCACTCCTTCTAGTTCTGTACACTCCGAAGGAATAGCCAGCTGCGATGAAGAGGAGAAAACATACCCAGCCTTCATCTCAATCCTGGCGCCTTCACCTAACCTTAGTAATTCTGTCAAACACAAGCTCAGAGTCCTTTTTTTTTTTTAATATTTATTTTTGAAGGAGAGAGAGACAGAGTGTGAGCAGAGGAAGGGCAGAGAGAGAAAGAGAGAGACAGAATGTGAAGCAGGCTCCAGGCTCTGAGCTGTCAGCACAGAGCCCAACGCGGGGCCCGAACTCATAAGCTGTGAGATCGTGACCTAAACCGAAGTCGGTCGCTTAACCGACTGAGCCACCCAGGTGTCCCAAGCTCAGGGTCCTTAATTCATGAATTAGAAGAGAGGCCATTAGATACCTTTCTTGTATATCATGCCTCTGAATACAAGTGGGAGAGAGAACTTCTGCTTCAAGAAGAGGAGTTTCGTACAAACGCAGACAGACCCGGAGTCAGCCAGGGGTGCAGCCAATCCTGACTCCTTCACTTACGAGTTTACATCAATAAATTGTGTGACATCAATAAATTACTGAGCCACTCTGTACTTTGTTTTTCTCATCTGAAAACAGCTAGGGACGTTCTAAGAGCCGTCAGTTTCCAGGGAGTAAGTGTGGGGCTGAAAGCAAAAGATAAAACAAGGAGTCAAAAACGTGAACTCTGGGAGGAAGTTAGGTAGGGAATAAGATTCAAAGCGGGATGACGTTTTGAGGTCAACACACTGGTGGCGTGAGGAGCATGGGTATCCAGAACCCATGCACAGCCGTGGATGGATGAGCAGGAGCGGAGGGCCCCGTCACCAGCCAGGCAGAAGTGGTGGCAGGCCTGGTGCTATGACTGTCCATATTGTGACCAAATCACCAAGACAAAGGAGAAGAGGAGACAAGAAGTCCTCAGACTGTGAGAAGCAGCCAATTCCAAGGGTAGGATGATACGAAGAGGACCACAGGAAGGGGCTCAGGTACACAATGCTTTACGAATACCACTGTTGACATTTGCACTCCCTGGGGTTGCCAAGGTGGAGGGAAACCATGCAAAGCCCTCCAGTTCCTCTGCATGTTCTTCCTTCTGCTTTCACGTCAAGGACCTCAACTATGACGCCTACACTGCTCTGCACACGGCATCCATTCAGACACCCCTTGTGCCCGAACCTAGGAAGAAACAGGGAGACTTTGGGAGTGGTGTTCTTCTGAAAGTAACAAGATTGGAATGAGCAAGGAGAGTCCTTCCATCCACAGGAAGCGGCACTCTGCCTCCTGCCCCCTCTTCCTCTGTCTGTGCTGGGCGATAGGGCATCACCTGACCTCCGTCCATGTCCTTGTCCCCTTTTCCCGAGTAGCTATACTCCCGGGCCTGCGTGTGTGGGTGTGGGTATCAGAGGTCTCCGCCTGGACCCAACATGGACAGCATGAAAGGGGCTTCAGGCAGCATCTGTGCATAGTCACAGGTCACTCTCTTCCCTTATGGCTGGGCTTTCCACTTTCACAGTGAATAGCCCTCCATGTAGGTCAATCCTCAACACAAGTTCTTTTCTAAAAAAAGTAATTTGTTTTATTTTGCAGGTTTTCAACTTTTGTTTTTGAAATAATTGTAAACTTACAAAAACTTGCAAAAACAGTACAAAGGACTGTCATACGCGGTTCATCCAGATTTGATTTCAAGAAGCAAAAATACACAGGGGCCCCTGGGTGGCTCAGTTGGTTAAACATCTGACTTTGGTTCAGGTCATGATCTCACAGTTCGTGAGTTTGAACCCCGCATTGGGCTCTGTGCTGACAGTGCAGAGTCTGCTTGGGATTCTCTCTCTCCCTCTGTCCCTCTGCCCCTCCCCCGCTGGCTCTCTCTCTCTCTCTCTCTCTCTCTCTCTCTCTCTCTCAGTCTCAAAAATAAATTTAAAAAATAAACATTTAAGAAGCAAGAATACATAAAAGAATTCTCATAGATCCTTTACCCAGGTGCACCACTGGGTTCC
This sequence comes from Lynx rufus, assembly GCF_022079265.1. Classification (NCBI taxonomy): domain Eukaryota; kingdom Metazoa; phylum Chordata; class Mammalia; order Carnivora; family Felidae; genus Lynx; species Lynx rufus. Next base: position 125,886,458 of record NW_025814856.1, read on the forward strand.
TTTGCCACGTTTGCTACACCACTTTTCTATCTCTTATGATATATATGTATATACAATTCTTCCTGAACCATTTGAGAGTAAGAGGCAAGCATCATGCCCCCTTAGTTTTAACCTGCACAGCGTACATTTCCTAATTGCAGAACATTCTCTTATATGATTGAAGTACAGTTATCAATATCAAGAAATTTGGGGCGCCTGGGTGGCGCAGTCAGTTGGGCGTCCGACTTCAGCCAGGTCACGATCTCGCGGTCCGTGGGTTCGGGCCCCGCGTCGGGCTCTGGGCTGATGGCTCAGAGCCTGGAGCCTGTTTCCGATTCTGTGTCTCCCTCTCTCTCTGCCCCTCCCCCGTTCATGCTCTGTCTCTCTCTGTCCCAAAATAAATAAACGTTGAAAAAAAAAAATTTAAAAAAAAAAAAAGAAATTTAACCTTGACACAATATTATTATCTAATCCACAGAACATATTCAAATTTTGCCAATTTTCCCTAGTCCTGTCCTCTGTAGCATTTTCTTTTTTCCTGGTCGAGTGTCGTAGTTGCTTCTAGTGACCGTATCTGCTTAATCTTCTTTAATCTTGAACTGTTTCTTCATTTTCTTTTGTCTTTCATGAAATGCATTGAGATTTTCAGAGAGTACAGTACATTGTGCATTTTAAAAATATTTCTCAGTTTGAGTTCACTGTGTTTCCTCATGATTAAATTCAGGTTATGCCTTTTTTGGCAGGAACATCACAGTCATATTGTGTCCTTCTCGGTGCAACCCAGTAGGACGCATGGCATCTCAGTTAGTCTCATGATTGGGACATTAACTTTGATCACTGTACATTTTGTCTGAATTTGGCCTGCACACTAGAATTTTTAAATGCTCTCCATGTCAAAAGAAGAATAAGAATAGTGCTCTGGGCCAATTAAGTCAGATTTTCTGAGAGCGGGAACCAGAATGTTTCAAAGCTCTCAAAGGTATCTTGATGGGTAGCTGGGGTCAAGAACCACAGGTGTGCACCCAGGAGATTAAATCCACCCTTAATCAAAGGGGAAACCTAGACTGCACTGGTTTCCTCAAGAGCATCTAGCGGGTTAGTGGTGGGGCCATGGATACTAGCCCAGGCCTTCTTTCCTGCTAACTGTGAGTCTTCCCTGAATGAGGCAGAAGTCAGACAATTGACACCTTTTTTACCTGAGAGGGGATCAGAGGTGTTTTTATGCTTCCAGCCCAGGGAAACTGAGAAAAGGAGACAGTTATGTTCAGGTTGTTCCATGACTGACTACATCCTTTCTACTCAAAGTATGGCCCGGGAAGCAGCAATGTTGGCATCAGAATCTCAGCCCACCCTCAGACGTGTTGGACCAGAATCTGAATTGTAACAAGGTCTCCAAGTGTTTTAAGTGCAAATGAGAATTTGAGAAGCATTGGACCACAGCACAGGGGCAGTAATGCAGAAGTTAGCAGACCTTTGGACATTACATATCATACGGTCTTTGTTGCAACTACTCATTCTGCCTGTATAGCACAAAGCAGCCACAGGCAAGAATGAATTGAGCGTGGCTATGTTTACAGCAACCCAAGTAGCAGACCAACACGGCCCATGGACTTTAGTTTGCTGACCTCTGCACTAATGCAATGAAGCAGGATGGAAGGACGATCATATAAACTCACAAAATTGGGAAATTACAGATTCAGATCCTACCTTCATCACCAACCAATTTTGTGGCCTCAAACAGATTACTGAACACTTCTGGGTTTCATCTGTAAATTGTGTAAGGAAAACCCTACCACGTAGGGTCAAGAATCATGTTAAAGGTGTGGCCTGAAGAAAGCCCTCGGTAAATGTCAAATGCCTTGCTTCCTTCCAGCCCTTTTGTGTACAGACTCAATGATTCTGGTAGTTTGCACCGGGCACTGCAACACAGATAAGCCAAACAGTTTTTGGTCCAAAACAGCATTTTAATTTGACTCTGGGATGTTCTTTTGTTTGCATTTGATTATAAGAAGTCTGATCATCTGAAAATCTCCCACATGTCTAATCAGATAGTAATGCCAAACCACAAAAACCCAGCTCTCTCAAAGCAGGAAATCCATCAGCTTCATCCCTCCCCACATTGTCCCTTCCCTTTCCCTTTTTCTACAGCTCATTCTGTCTAGAAGATGAAAGGCACCTCCCCATCCAACCTCTTTCTCCAAGCTCAGGTTTTTCTGACTCATAATTTCCCTAAGGGAGAGAAGAAAATAGAAAGTGAAATGATTTTGCTTAAAAGACTTGGGTAGTTTAGGATGGGGGGAGAGGGCAGTACCTCTACTTTAAGGATGAGGTTTCCAAATAGTTTTAACAGGATGATTCAACAGGAGAGAAAAATGTCAAATGGGACTGACGGTGTGTCCAGGATGGTCTATCAGGGAATAATGACAGCATTAAAGAGGAAGCAGTCAGTGAGCAGTGACATCTATGATGGCACATAGCCCCAGACTAATTATAACACAAGGGTCCATGCAGAAAGCTGATTGGCACCTTTTCCAAGCAGCTTGGAAGTCAGCAAGGGAATCTAGTTCTTATTGCAGTTGTCGTTAAATTGGGAGCAGGAAACTGATGGACAAACAGGTAGGGACAGGGACAAAAATAAAACCTGGTGATGCCAGGAGAGTGATAACATGCTATCTTAGAGGCTGATTCAGAGCAGCTCAAATAATCCCGATGCAGAACCCCAGAAAAATGGCCCATGCATGATGCTACTTGGTTACAGAGAGCTTAAGATTTTGTGAGATATCTAATTAATTATAAGGCCACTCTAGGTCAAGGAGCCCTGAGAACTTCCACTGAGGATGATAATTTAATCACTTCTATTGTGCTTTTCTTTCTAGCTCATGTGCATCGAAGTGACCAAGAAAATATAATTGAGATCTCTAGATCCCAGGAGGGGTACTATTTATGTTTTGGAGTTCTGGAGAGCAGGCAGATGGCAAAGGGGAATGGCAAGCCCTTACATATTACCATATACAAATGTAGCGGTATTCTGAGCTAGAAGGGATATGGGTGGGGGGCAAGATTGGCTGTAAGAGGGAAAGAATCTGATCTGGATTTAAGAAGTGTACCAGGGTTGGGGCGCCTGGGTGGCTCAGTCAGTAAAGCATCAAACTTCAGCTAAGGTCATGATCTCATGGCTTGTGAGTTCGAGCCCTGCATTGGGGCTCTGTGCTGACAGCTTAGAGACTGGACCCTGCTTCCGATTCTGTGTCCCTCTCTCACTCTGCCCCTCCCCGCTTGTGCTCTCTCTCTCTCTCTCTCTCTCAAGGATAAATAAAACATTAAAAAAAAAAAAGGTACCAGGGTTTAAAGCCATGGATCTCATGCTGGAGTTCTATCTGGCCTGCATGCTTTCTTGAAGACAGAAAAAAGGTATGGGAGAAGGAGTCTACTTTTAGGTTGTACATGACACAAAGGACATTCTTAAGCATGGCTGTGACACTTCTTTTCTGCTCTTATATATAAGAATAAGCAAATAAAAACCACCAGACGAAAAGATTTAGCCGTTCAATAGAAAGGAAATAGAGGTAAGGAATTGGAACACATATAAACTTCTATAATTAATATTTTCAATGATATTTCAGATGATATTGCAGGAAGATGTTAGGAAAGGAATAGTCAATATCAGGAAAACATTGTTTCAGGTAATAAACCCCACTGCCACATTAAAAAAAAATACTTTGGAGGAAGTCACCAGCAAGTTGGATCACGAAGAAAACGGAGAAACTGATAAAAACAGAGCTAAAAACATTGTCCCAGAATTCAGAGGAAAAACACAAAGATAAGAATATAATGATGAGCAGAATGACAAGAGACTATGAAAACTGACCCAGGAGATCCAACATCCAACACATAATAGATGTAACACAAGGGGGTGAAATTGAGCACAAAGAAAAGCAAAATCAAAGAAATAATTGAATAAAAGTTGCCTAAGTTAAAGAAAAATTTGAAGCTTTGCCAGAAAATGGACTGTCAAATAGCTGATGATACTAATCACTTAAAAAGTCTTCCTTTCCAACAGGAAAAAAACCATCTATAGAAGGGAAAAAACTCGCAGGATAAAGCCAGATTTCTTCCTTACTGCCCTGGACACTAAGTGAAAATGGAACTTTTCTACGAGATTTTAAGAGAAAGGTTTGCAATACCTTTTGAGGGGTAAGAATTCTATACTCAGCAAAGCCATAATTTATGAATGAAATCATTAAGGTATTCTCAGATATGCAAGAACTCATACCCTTCCTGAAAACGTTACCCAGAAAATAATTGAGCCACTTAAAAAAATTAAAACAGTTAACTCAGGAAAAATGAAAATACGGTACGAAAACATAGATATGAAATAATGGAACTACTTAAAACGGACTTAACCTCCAAATAATTATTGTAAATATGTTTTCCCTTTATAAGAACCATAATTTATTTTCTTTCTTTAAAAATAATTTAAAGAATAACATGTTGCTTTAAAACAACCAGACCCGGGGCGCCTGGGTGGCGCAGTCGGTTAAGCGTCCGACTTCAGCCAGGTCACGATCTCGCGGTCCGTGAGTTCGAGCCCCGCGTCGGGCTCTGGGCTGACGGCTCGGAGCCTGGAGCCTGTTTCCGATTCTGTGTCTCCCTCTCTCCCTGCCCCTCCCCCGTTCATGCTCTGTCTCTCTCTGTCCCAAAAATAAATAAACGTTGAAAAAAAAAAAAATTTAAAACAACCAGACCCAAACAATGACGTTAACAAGCATTTCCTGTTTCTACCACAATCTGGACCAGGATCCAGTGGTAATCATGGTCTTTTTTTAACAGCTTTAATATGGTTTTGCAGCCTGGTAACAGTGAAAAGAAAAAGAATGTTTTTTAAAAAAATAGCAAATATAATTAACATGATTGTTAATAATGGTAATCTGGATGTAAAATCCCAGGTTACCCGGATTAAAACTCCTGGGAGGAGAAGGGAACAGAGAAACCGTAGACACAGCCTACAGTTTGCAGCCTGCAGGGTGGACACAACGAAGACCATCCCCAATCGCAATATGGGAAATGGGCTAAAAGAACTTGGTTGCCTGCTGAAAGAAAAGCATCAAAATGCTAATTACAGAGTAGCTAATATGTAAATCGAAAAAAAAAAAGATGCTAGAAAGAAACACTAATGGGATATGACAAAAGAGGTAAAGAAGAAAATGGCAAGCCTGATATCCTGTCATCATGGTGAATTTTATCTTCCATGGCCAAACCCAAACAATTAAAAGCAACATCATTTGTGACTGAACTAGTGAGGGCGGCTGAGCTTCTGGTTGGTACGAGGTCACTCTTGGCGTTGGTCCTTTTCAGACCTGCTTCCTTACTGCCACCTGTGGTCCAGTGACTGGGGCCCCCTGCTCTTGAACTGCGTGCTATCAAGTTCACCATTATAAAGAAATTTTCCTGCTGAAAAATACCAGAGAACGAAAAACTGGACGCCCAATCAGGAAATAGAACAAGTAACATTCAGTGAGCAGTACTGAGCTGCAGTAATGGTGCTGTATTTGTTGTCTTTTCAGAACATATCACACTAACCTTTTTAAAATAAGAGGATTTTTTTTTAAATTTTTTTTTTCAATGTTTATTTATTTTTGACAGAGAGAGACAGAGCATGAACGGGGGAGGGGCAGAGAGAGAGGGAGACACAGAATCGGAAACAGGCTCCAGGCTCTGAGCCATCAGCCCAGAGCCTGACGCGGGGCTCGAACTCCCGGACCGCGAGATCGTGACCTGGCTGAAGTCGGACGCTTAACCGACTGCGCCACCCAGGCGCCCCTAAAATAAGAGGATTTAAAGTCATCTTGATATGTCCTCCTTAAACGTAAAGAAGGGGTCGTGTTTCCTGAGATGAGGGAATGTGGATGAGAGCATTCTCTATCTTTACATCAACACAAGACAGAATTCCGATGCATCATTTGTTCAGGGAGAGTGTGGGAGGCAGAAGTGAGGTTTAAGAATTGTGAAGTTTAGGAGCGTCTGGGTGGCTCAGTCGGTTAAGCCTCTGACTTCAGCTCAGGTCATGATCTCACAGTTCGTGGGTTCGAGCCCCACATCGGGCTCTGTGCTGGCAGCTCGGAGCCTGGAGCCTGCTTCGGATTCTGTGTCTCCCTCTCTCTCTGTGCCCCCATCCCATTTGTTCTCCCTCTCTATCTCTCTCTCAAAAATAAATAAAAATTACAAAAAGTTACAAAAAAAAAAAAAAAGAATCGTGAAGTTTGCTAAGGCATCTAGAAACAGAGTCCCAAGGATGGGCCAAGGGAGGGATAAAAACACAACTGGCCACAGCAACAACTCAAACAGCATATAGGAGTTAAGTGTGTGTAATTCCAGTCGACGCACACTCTTCACATTTTTTACATTTTTGCAATATCTGGAAACTTCTTTTATAATCTTATTTTAGATATAGAGCTGTTCCCAGCACCTGCTCTCAGGAAAGTTTTTGATGTAGTCCTGTCTACCTTAGGAAGAATCCGGAGCGTCACTTCTGCCAGAAGCCTTTGCACTGTCAATCTCATTAATTATTACAAAATTGAGACTGCTGTAACTCCTTAGAGAAATTGGAAGCATCGGCAAAGTGAGTAGGAAAAGTATTTTGAAGAGCAGAAGATATTTCCTGATTTGAAAACTCAGGAAAAGAAAATCCTGCACACAGCTGCTTTAGCAGCTTTATGCGTAGTTGGCAAAACTCGGAAGCAACCAGGATGCCCTTTAGTAGGTGAATGGATAACAAAGCTAGGTATATCCAGACAATGAAATATTATTCAACACTAAAAAGAAATGAGCTATCAAGCCATGAAAATACATGTGGACCTTAAATGCATATTACTATGTGAAAGAAGATTATTTGAAAGGCTACACACAGTATGCTCCTAATTACCCAACATTCTGAAAAGGCGAAACAATGGAGACAGTAAAAAATATCAGTGGTTGCCAGAGGTTAAGAGGAAGAGAGGGATGAGTGAGACGAGCACAGGTATTCTTGGAGCAGGGAAACTGCTCGTTATAATATTATAACGGTGGATACTTGTGCCGTTAAACATTTGCTGGAATCCATAGAATGTAAAACCCACAAAACTGTGGACTTGGGATGATTACGATGTTATCAGTGTGAGTTCAGCAACTGTAACAAATGTACCCCTCTGGTGGGGATGTTGATAGCGGGAGAAGCTGAGCATGTGGAAATAAAAGATACATGGGAACTCTCTACATTTTCTATTAAATTTTCTTGTGACCCTAAAACTGCTCTAAAAAATAAAGTCAATTAAAAACATTCCAAGTATCAGCCAGTCAGCAGGAAAAGCGTTTTGAAGAGCAGGAGGTATTTCCAAGAGCCTCTGCATTTCTATCACTGGCAGATACTTTCCCGAAGCCACTCCACTCAGTGCAGTCAACATGGCTATGGGATCAACATGGGTTCTTTTGCCTTATCAGTTTAGCAATGTCAGCTATGTAACCTCGAGTGCATCATTTAACTTATTTCTTCTCTCCTTCATGGGGAGCAATGACATTGCTGCAATGTCATCTGCCATTGTTGCAATGACAGAAGAGTGCATGTCCTGATGCAGTTCAATAAGGAGTGGTTGTTGTGATTTTTGTCATTATTTAATACATCCCAGGGAATTTCACGGGTTATAATAGGGAGATTTGAAAAGAAGGAAAAAGCCAATGGTTGCTTATGCCCACCACACACATGTACGTAAATATACAGATGTATGTACATCCAGTATGTGCAGCTTCTATATCACACGCCCTGTAGCTGGCTTAGTGCATTTATGGAAATGCTTTCTCCATCCTATCATTGATCAGATCCAATAATAATGGTTCAGAATGAGACCCATAACACTTAAGTCCTGTTCTCCTGACACTTTCATCTGTCCATCAATTTGTGTAAAGGAACAAAGAAAAGAAATAAATGAATTTTTTTAAAAAAAGTGTTAAGTGGGGAAGGAAAACATGCTGTGAATTTTTGTGCACAAATAATAAAAGGATGGTTTGATGAGCAGGAAAAAAATTATATGCAAGCATAAAACACTTGTTAACTAAAAATTTTTTCCTTCATTAAACCTTTTGTTGCTATGGAAATGTCTTTGTGCTGAAGTTTTAGATACTTGTTCAAAAACTTTGAAAATATTTACTAATTATCAAGCTCCAGAATTTGCATTTATTTTTAATATTTTTAGGAGACTGGGTTTTAAGTACCATGTTTTTTGAAATCAGGATTATTGTTTGACAATTTTGTTACTCACATTTCTTCATTACTTGCCCCAACAAGCCTTGCCTCCCACGTAGACAGCCACTCCCTGAAGGGGTCCTAAGAGGGCCCCAAGGAAAAGCAGCCCAAAGAATTGTATGATCCCATGCTCCAGCCCTGATGTTGTAGGCCATTGTTTTGACCTCAGTGCAACAAAGCAATGACACTGTTTCCATTTAGCTTTCCTTCTACTCGGAAGAGAAAGATATATAACAAATAATTTGGACAATTTCAGATAGATTGAAGTTCTATGAGTAGAATGAAACAGTGCAGTAGTGTAAGGGGGGACTCTGGGCAAAAAAAAAAAAGAAAGCTTTTTGAAAGAGTAGGCAGGAAAATTTTGTGAGAGAGCAACACTTGAGTAGAAACTCCACTGATAAAAAAATATTCCTTGAGTAGAAACTCCACTGATAAAAAAATATTCCAGTGAATACAAAAGCGCTATAGCTGAAACGAACCCGAACTGTTCCAGGAAGATCAGGGCAGCCCTAATGGCCAGGAGCACAGGGAGGGGAAGTTGTTCAAGGTAAGTCTGGCAGGAAGAAGATCATGTGGGGCTTAGAGCTCTCAGGGGCATGAATTTTATGCTGAGCATAAAGGAAAACCATCAAAGAATTTTTAAACTGGGGAGCAAAATTTTCCTACTTACATTTCACAAAATTACTCTGATACCTAACAGTGGATTCGAGTCCAGAGATACGCAAAAACCAGGAATAAGCTTATAGCAGTGGACCAAGCATCTCAGGATAGAGAGGTAGAGTGCTGACACTGGAGACAATGAAAAGTGGTTAGGGAAGGGATATCCTTCAGAATGTTAGGGCGTAGGACTGTGCTGAGAAATCAAAGGATGATTCATACTATTATTGTTCTTCAAAAAAGATGTTGAATTACATGAAATACATTTTGAAAATTAATAGGGATATATTGTAATTTTTCCCTTTTGTTTTTTAAAATTTTAATTCCAGGATAGTTAACATACAGTGTTGTATTAGTTTGATGAATGAATAAAGATGCCACACACACACACGTGCGCGCGCACACACACACACACACACACACACACACACACACTGGAATATTATTCAGCTATAAAAAAAGAGATTTTCCCCCTTTTGGTTATTAACAAGTATTTAATATTAATCAATTTTCTGAAATTTTATCTCCTTGGTCTTGCTTTATTAATTCCTTTGAAATACTACTACATTTCCTTAGCTAATAATTTGCTTACTGATTTTCAGATTGATATGTATAATTGTGACTGGCTTGTAATTTTTATCTTTATAGGATTTTTAAAACAGTACTTATGCATGCTTTAGAATTTAGAAACTTTAATGCTCTGGATTAGATGGGGCACCTGGGTGGCTCAGTCGGTTAAGCATCTGACTTCAGCTGGGTCATGATCTCACAGTTTGTGTGTTCGAGCCCTGCGTCAGGCTCTGTGCTGACAGCTCAGAGCCTGGAGCCTGCTTCGGATTCTGTGTCTCCCTCTCTCTCTGTTCCTCCCCTGCTCAAGCTCTCTCTCTCTCCTTCAAAAATAAATAAAAACATTTAAAAAAATTAATGCTCTGGATTAGAATATTTTATATGGCTTTAAATGATAAGGTCCTTGGGGTAGTTGGGTGGCTCAGTCAGTTGAGTGTCCAACTCTTGATTTGGGCTCGGGTCATGATCCCAAGGTCATGGGATCCAGCCCCACTTCAGGCTCCTCGTTGAGCATGGAGCCTGCTTAAGATTCTCTCTCTCTCTTACCCGCTGCCCCCTCCCCCACTTGTACACACTCTCTCAAAGATAAGATAAGATAAGATAAGATAAGATAAGATAAGATAAGATAAGATAAGATGAGATAAGATGAGATAATAAAATAGCTCCTTAATGGTTAGGTAGAATTCCATTGTGAAACTACTTGAACATGGTGCTTTTTGTTTAGACGTAGCTCAATAATGCTTTTAATTTCTTCTGTGGCAGTTAGTCTGTTCAGGATTATTTCTGTATCTTCTAGAGTCAATTTACTAATTGATATTTTCTTAGAAATGTAACCATAGCAAACGAAACTATAAACAAAAGTATTTTTGATTTCCAGGTGTATTATTTTGATTTCTAGGTGTTTTAAATTTCCAGGAATACTTGTTTTGACTTTTTTGTATTTCAATAACACCTAGTTTCTAGTTTTGTTGAATTGTGATCAGAGAATATTGTCTGTTACTTTCTACTTTGAGGACTTCATTGATGTTTATATATGCTCAATTACATGGTCAATTTTTAAGACTGTTTCATGAACTGTCTTTTGGCTCAGAGTTCAACATGCAGTTAAAAACAAATACAGTAAAACCTTGGATTGCGAGTAACTTGGTCTGCAAGTGTTCTGCAAGACAAGCAAACATTTCTAAGAAATTTTAACTTGATAAATGAGTGATGTCTTGCAATACAAGTAGTACCTGATGCCAAATGTCACATGATCACAACTGAGCCAATGGGTTTTGAAATTCACTTTGATATACAAGTGCTTTGGATTACAAGCATGTTTCCGTAATGAATTACGCTCACAAACCAAGGTTTTACTGTATTTCTTTATTGTGTATGAATCTGCCATGTTTTTTTTTTACTTTATGTATGCAAAATCTTTATATCTACAAAATATCCTAGCCATATATCTGGGCAAATTCCCATTCTCTAAAGAAGAGGGTCAGAGGTAAGAATAGAATTGTCAGGTCCCTAGGGGTATGAATTTGTTCCATGGGAAAAAAAGAAAAAGCAGGGGGCACATAGTGGATATATTTACCTAGATCTAAAAGTATGCATACCAAGTCCAGATTTACATGATCTGATGTGTTCCTATATTGGATGCTGCTCTTAAAATTACTATATCGTCATGACTTAGCATACTATACAGTATTACAAGAAAATAAGGACCCTTTCTCTGCACTATGTAGAAATATATCCATGAGAAATGTGGTAAAGAAAGCCAGGTGGAATACAATGTATATAATGGGTGTTAAAAAAAGGAAGGAAAGAGAAAGAATCTCTATTTGTAATAATTTGTATAAACATAATGATATTCTGAAATGACCATTTGAACCACTGGGAATGGATGTGAAAGTGGGGAGAAATGTATACAGGAAATACTTTTTCATGATTTACTTTTATACACATTTAAAAATTTTAAACTGTATGAAATTTGGACCAATCAAAAATTTAATAAATCAATATCATAAAGAACTAATAAGCCCACAAAAAATGCACTTAAGGATTTCCTGGGATCCGAAGAACCCCAATTTGAGAAATTCCTATTTTGCAAGTTTGTTTTTACAACAATACATGGACATGAAAAATATTCAAACAGTACAAAACTGAAAGCAAACCTTCCATCATATTGTCAGAAATATCTCTGTGCATAACTACCAGGTTTCTGGGTTGTGGTTGTGTATGTGCTTGTGCATACATTGGGTATGGGTACCTGAAACTTCTATGGGCTGTAATTGACAACACTTGGAATTCCTGTCATAATTTTTGGTCCCTACTAGTTTTCTACTGATAAAATAAATTTCAGTAATTTGTGTTTTCAAAAACTATTATCACTTTAATCTAATTTTTCAAATGTGCTTGATAGATTTCTTCATGATAGACTCCTATTAATTTTTTAAAGCCCTGTGCATGATGATACATCTTTTTTTAAATCTCCATAATGGTATATTACTGCTTTATCTTCCTTTAGCTTACTAACCAGCAAGCTTCCAGGTCATGACCTTGTAGTTGATGGGTTCAAACCCTCACTGGGCTCTGAGCTGGCAACATGGAGCCTGCTTGGGATTCTCTCTCTCCCTCTCTCTCTCTGCCCCTCCCCTGCTCATGCTGTCTCTGTCTCTCTTAAAATAAATAAGTAAACTTAAAAAAAATCAGCAAGCATCCTTCAAATGCATTTTCATAACAATCTTTTCAATAATACAGCTGCTGCATACATTTGCCAATTCTACTCTTTGCTTTCATTTTATAACTTATTAATATCCACCACACCATTTATTTTTTATTTTTTTCTTTCTTTAAATTTAATTGGCTGTTAGTTTCTTAAAGTTTAGCTTATTTGTTTTTATTTCCAATTATAAGTTTATCATCTTTAAAAGGTATGAATTATTGTTTGGTGACATTTTCTCATATTGTATCATAGCTCACTTAGGAGAACAACTTTAAATTTTCCATATGATTAAAATACTGGCTTCCTTGTATTGTGTGTGTCAAATGATGACTTTATACTTTTGACTTTGAAGAAGCTACCAAGGTTTTCTTTGTAGCCTACAGCATGATTCATAGGATTCACTCTCTGCTTAGAGTGTAAGATCATTGCTGTAAATATGTACTAACTGAAGCCTTACAATTATAATCTTCTTATAATCTTGCTTAATATTTCCTATTAGATTTTTCACAGCCTGGAAAATGTCTTTAAAAATTTGAACTCTAATAATTTTTTTTTCATTTACATTTTGAGACAAAGAGACAATTCCATGCTATATAAACCATTAGATGAAAGTACCTTCGCTGTTAACAATTTGATCTCAGTGAGAACAAGCAGTACTTCATCAGGGAGACAGATTATCAGCTGCCTCAAGGGTAAAGAACACTACTCTGATACTGATTATATTCTCTCTTACGTAGTCCTTATTTCTGCACAAATTTTACCATCCAACTATACAACTACCAAAAAAAATTTCTATGCTCTAACATATGATTACCTTATTTCAAATAATTATCAGTAAAATATCATCTCAACACAATGAGAACCCTAAATTGAAGGGTTTGGGAATGTACATTTGACTTTAACATAGTCCTATGCATGGCCGATCCTCCTTAACAAAGAGTTTAAGAAGAATGCACATTCAGAATCATGAAATGAAATACACTGCAAATAGCACTTGCCATTTCAAAGCAACCAAAGCTTCATTTTGCGTATGGATAGCAGCAAAAGAACAGATGGTTAACACACTCCTTTCAACCATACTACCACTTACAGGGCATTATCTTTGACAATGACAGGTAGTATTACAAGAAAATTTGCCTATTAGGTGAGGGTTCTCTGTGTCAAAAAACTAAACTTCCGTTGGAGCAACACAGAAAGAGCCAATTCTAGGTCCTTTTTAAAAAATCAAGTAAGTGAAGAAAATGAATGGTTATTGTATTTTCAGGCTGTGTAGGCATTGGTTTGTAAAAAAGGTATTCTATATATCTGGTCAGGAGTACCACAACTGTTGTTAAAATGGTTCTGCAATGATAAAGAACCAAGCCTGGTAAAAGACTTCTCATGGAATTATAAAATGTTAGATATAGTAGGAATACCAAAGTTCATTTGAAATGTATCAGTTAAGTTCATTGCAAGAAACAGATGGCATGTCTAAAATAGGATAATTCCAGCAGAGTTTTTAAAAGGCACTAATTGCAAAGACATGGGAAATATGTAGGGAAATGATGAAGGATGATGCGGTACCTTGGGATTAGTAATAGCGAAATGAATATACTACCCCTTAAGCCTGGAGGAATAAAGGGAGGAAGTAATGATGTGCATGGGAAAGAAGAAGACTTATATAGAGAGTGCCAACTTGGGAACAGTTGTGAACTTAGCTGAGGGGCATGAACAGCTTAATAGTAGCCCAGGGAGGGAGCTAAGGAACTAAATACCTAACTTCACTCTCCTCCCTGCCGGAGTCCAGCTCCAGCAGGTCCAGGGGTTCCTGAAGGATGAACGGCGTCGGCAAAAAAGTGAAAATAAAACAAAACAAAAATAAGAATAAAAAACTAAAATAAAAATAAAAATGGACACAGACAACAGCAGTGTGTTGAACTGGCCAATTTACTGCAGTACACGTGGCATTATATATGCTAATGATTTCCTTGTAACATACATCATCTATGTTTTTCTAACATTACCCAATTTTAAAATTGTTCCTTTGTATAATCACCCAATAAGGAATAACATGATTGTTTTGTCATAACATTCCCTCCTGCCCTTTATTAATTTCTTTTATTGTTTTTATTATGTATCTATGTTTATCTACAATTTATAAAGCATTTGCTTTGCTGTTTTCACGAAAGGTCATTTATCTCTCAACACCTCAAGTGGAACAGTTTCAGGGACATGACCTCTTAGTTGTTTCCCTGAACCATTCGTGGTTTTGAAGAACAAAAGTGTTCGCCTGGGTCCGAGGTGCCAGGAAGGGGGCCAAGAGGGCCTTAGAAACCCACGCCTTATACATTCTCAGAGAGACAATGCACCTAGGAACCAATGAACCATTCTGTACTTTAACCCACTAGGTTCAATCATCATCTGGAATGCCTCCGGGGGGCCAGGTGGGCCTAGGGGTCAGAGTGACCTGTGTCCATAGATACACTCCTTAGTTACCGGAGTGGGGCTTTCAGATCCATATGCCTCTCCTTTGTTGGCCGCCTTTGCTGGCAAATGCATGAGGTTATCCTTCCTGTAAGTAGAGGAGTGTCCATGGGGATGGCAAGGGCTAATGTGAGGCCGCACAATTTCTTGCGGAACCTTATCTTCTTCCCTAATGGTTCTTTTCCCAGGGGGCCTGCCGAGGGCAATTCCCCAACAGACAATACCCCAGGTACTTTCAAGGCCAAATTACCTAAAAGCGGGAGGACAAGAAGCTTCACTGTCGGCGGGCCGCCTTGCAGTCACCAATCCGTCCACAGCCCGGGCTTTGCCACTCAGGCTGGGTAGCTCAGCTTCCAGCACCTCCCTTTTCCCAACCTCCTGCTAGGCCTCCCCAAGGCCAAAGCCAACTGGGAAAAAGAAAGTCAAGGGACCTACAGATGTTGTTTATATGAGTCAATCTAGGAAAAAGAGCAGAGTGCAGAGGCTGAAGGCATACCTAGAAAGGACAACAAAAGATGCACAACACAGGACCCAGTGATCTAAACTTTTACATCACTGTGAGCCAAATTGAGGAATTCACTTGCTCAGGTTCAACAAGCAAGTTAGAATCAGAACTAAAACCAGAGACTCCCAATCGAGTTCCCGTTTCATGGAAGTCAGCTGTGTCCCACTTCCAAAATCTCAGGCTGTGGGGCAACCTCAGGCTCTGATGAGGCTCCTGGATCAAAAGGGCAAGGTAAATACATGTAGCCTCCTCTCCCTTCATTCTGGCGTTCAGTCACTGTGTTACAAACCACCCCCAAAATCGCAGGACTGAAAAGCAACAATTTTATTATGCTCATGGATTCTGTGAGTCAGAAATTTAGACTTGAAGTAGTAGACTTCTTTTGTGATACCCAATATTTGCGGGCTATCTAGGAAGGCTTGAATGGCTATTCAATAGTGAAATGGCTGAACGGATGTTATCGTCTGAGGGCTTCCTTATTAATGTACCTACTGTAATGACCTGGAGGCTAGGCTGAGCTGAGATTAATGACCAGAACATCTGGGGAGCTTTGGGGAGACGAAGTTCAAACAGTGCCCTACAGAGAACATGGCTCGAGAGCATGCTTCAAAAAGCATGGGGCTGAACGCTACTAGGACCTTGCGCTGAGTGAATCTGTGTTGGGAGTCCACCGACTGAAATACCGTGAGCCCTTGCCTCTCCTCTCCTGCCTTTGTGTCTTCAGTCCTCTTATTCGACTTCCCAACCCAGTTCCACTTGTGTGTGTGATCTCAGAACTGTGCCAAGCAGACATGGGGACAAAGGGAAAATACCTTCCACCTTTCCCCGGTCAGCCTGGTGCTGCCCTTTATTCCCCTCATGTGCATATGATTAAAGAGTTATTTAAAGAAAAAAAAAAAAAAAAAAAAAAGGTGACCAGAGCACCTTTCCATGAAGCTTGGACTTTTCAGTGTAGGTGGATAGAGTCTAAGAGGGAGAGTCCTGACAGGAAGGATCCAGAGAGTGGGCCTTCCAAGAAACCAAAGCAAAAGCAACCTTGCTTCTTGTGAACTAGTCTTGTAACTTACACTCTATTTTTTGTGCTAAACTCTTTGGTTTACAAATGACTGACTGAGGCCGGGCCATATTCAAAAGGAGGAGAATTAAATACCAACTCTTGATGGGGAGATGGCAAGTTCACCTTGCAGAAGAGCATGTAGCCTAGAAGATATTGTTGTGACCATTGGAGGAAAATATAATTTTCCACATCCCTCAAAGACAACATTTAAATAAAAGCAAAGAATGAGTTTAAAAGTATGAATTGATATTGAATAAGAGATTAGAGTTAGGAGTCATCTGAGGAAAGAAACACCAAAAAATTTTTGGCAGAAAGAAACTGAATAGGATAGTAGTAATGGATGGAGTAGAGTACCTAAGCCTACATCTAATATATGCATAAAAGATAAACTCACAAAGATGTTAATCTGCCTCTAGAAATGCAGAGAAGCACAGGACTTGGAAATGCCAGGTGTGATAGGAGTGTGGGATGTGCAAATAGGGATATTAACTTTCTTAACATGTAATTGTCAAACTCCTGTCATGTTGTATAGAAAAATTCATGTAAACTAGTCATTTATGTGTCTGATATTTTTTTAAATCATGTTTTTGCCTCAGGAAATTGAGCAGCTACAGAACGAAGACCCTAAAATTCTGGCAGTTAGCTCCCCACCCAATTACCTAAAACAAACTCTTTCAGAAAATATTGGAGTAAGGAACATTTTTCAGTTCATTTGAATGGGCTACCACAAATCTGACACTAAAACAAGGAATAACATTTCAACAAAAAAATATTGAAGATCAATATCCTCAAGGAACATGGATACACAAATCCTTAATGTAACTAGGCAATCTAACCTAGAAGTATATAAAGAATATAACATACCATGAACATCTGGAGTTTAACTCGGGAAAGCAAAGTTAGTTCAATATTTTCAAAAAACAATTAATACAATCCCCATAATGAACAGAATAAAGGGGGAAAATCATGGTATCTCAAAAAAGCATCTGATAAAACCTAATATCCTTCATGATGAAGACTTCAACAAACTAACTGTAGAATAGAACTTTCTCAATTACAATAAAGAGACTCTATGGGGGAAAAAAACTCCACCAAATCCCATGCTTTATGATAAAAAGACTGAACATTTTACCCATAAGATTGGAAAGGAGGCAAGGAGGGCTATTTTCAGCAGTCTTACAGAAGACTGTTCTTGAAACTTTTCCACAATATCTCTGGGCACCAGAGTCTTCCCTGATGGATTCCTAAAAATATTTAACAAAGAAATAACACAAACCCTTCCAAAAAATTGAAGACGTCTCATTCCATAAGGCCAACCTTACTCTAATACCAAAATCAAACACATAAAAAGAAAATTACAGGCTACCATCGATTATAAGCATAGATGCAAACAAGTCATTTAAAAATTAGCAAATTGGGGGCGCCTGGGTGGCTCAGTCGGTTAAGCGTACAACTTCAGCTCAGGTCATGATCTCACGGTCCGTGAGTTCGAGCCCTGTGTCGGGCTCTGGGCTGATGGCTCAGAGCCTGAAGCCTGCTTCTGATTCTGTGTCTCCCTCTCTCTCTGCCCCTCCCCCGTTCATGCTCTGTCTCTCTCTCAAAAATAAATAAACGTTTGAAAAATTTTTAAAAATTAGCAAATTGAATCCAAGAATATATAAATATGATAATACATCACAATCCAGTCAGTTTTGTTCCAGGAATGCAAGATTTGAAAATCCATTAATGTAATGCGCTGTGTGAAAAGAAAAATAAAGGAAGAAAATATTGTCATCTTGATAGATACAGAAAAAGCATTACAAAAAAGGCAACATCCAATCCTGATTAAAACTCTCAGCAAAGTGGGAATGGAAGGAAATTTCTTCAACCTTATTAATAACATTTATGAAAAACCTCAACTAATACCATACTTAATGGTGAAAAACTGAATATGTTTCCCCAAAGATTATGAATAAAAAAAGGATTCTATCCTCAGCACTTCTATTCAATATCGGGTTGGAAGTTCCAGCAATTCAAAAGTGTAAGAAAATGAAGTAAAGTCATACAGATTGGAAATAAAGAAGTAAGACTGTTTTATTTGTAGAAGACATTATGGTCTACAAAGAAAATCCTATGGAATCTATAATAAAATCTACTAGAATCAATAAGCAATTTCATCAAGGTTGCAGAATATAAGGTTTATGTCAGAAATCAATTGTATCTCTATAACCTAGCAATGAATTATCAGAAAATTGAATTAAAATAATATCATTTAATAACAGCATCAACACACAAAATTCTAAGGGGCATACCTGACAAAAATTGTGAAAGATTGGTTTACAGAACAACTACAAAATATTGCTGAGAGAAATTAAAGAAGATCCTAACACACAGAGATGCCATGTTCATGGATCAGAACGCCCAATGGTTTTAAGGTGTCATTTCTCTAAATTGATCTATATATTTACTGAAATCCCACTCAAAATCCCAAGAGGAAATTTATAGAAATTCACAAGTTGAATATGAAATCCACTTGGAAATGCGAAGGAAGGACATAGAACATCTTTACAACTCTTAAAAGAACAAAGTTGGAGAACATACATTATATGACATCAAGACTTTTCATAATGCTAGAGCAATAAAGACAATTTGGTATAGGGTCCCAATAGACAACTCAAGCAAGAGAAAAGGAGAGTGTCAAAAAAAATTTTGACAAAGGTGCAAAAGCAATTGCTTCTTCAACAAATGGTACTGGGGCAATAGAAGAACATATGCAAAAAAAGAAAGAAAAAGAGAGAGAAGGAGAGAGGGAAGAAGTCAAGAAGGAAAGAAAAGATGCTCAATGTCATTAGCTATTAGAGCAAATTAAAATCATAATGATATATCACTACATACTTACTAGAATGACTGAAATAAAGAAGACTGACTATATCAAGCATTGCCAAGAACATTTCAGAGATGGAACTCTCATTCCACTCCTAGGTGTTTCCTTAAAAGAAAAAGAAAGTACATATACATACAAAGACTTCTATGAATGTACACGATAGCTTTCTTTGTAACAGCCCAAACTGAAAACAACCCAAATGTCCATTAAAAGTGAATAATAAACAAAATGCAGTATATCCATAATGAAATACTACTTAGCAATAAAGCAGAATGAACTGCTGATACATACAATAGCACAAATGAATCTTAAAACAGTTAACCTGAATGAAATAAACAGACAAAAATTTTCATGCTTTATAAATGTAAACTGCCCTATGTATAAGTCTGGATTTTTCTTTCTTGGTCTGAATTATTTCACCTACCATAATACCCTCAAGGTCTAATCTGTATTGTTGTAAATAGCAAGAGTTTCTTCTTTTTATGGCTGAATAATAAAATAATGGCATATTATTTTAATTCACAATATTCCAGAACTGGAAACAACCCAAATTTCTATCTGTAGGAAACTAAATAAACAAATTGTGATATATTCATTACTCAACAATACACAGAAATACGCTACTGAAATATGCAATAACATGAATGAATCTCAAAAAACATGCTGTGCAAAGAAGCTAGGTTTAAGAGTACATCCTGTGTGATTCCATTTAAATGAGGTATTATAAAAGGCAAAACCCATCTATGGTGAGAGAAATCAAAAAGTGACTGTTTCTAGTGAGTGTGGGCAGGGGTTGACCCCAGGAACTTTGGAGGTGATGGGCATACATATTCTATATCTTATTTTGGGTAGTGTTGTGTGAGTGTATATAATTGTTAAAATTCACCCAACTATATGTAAATAGATCTTAATTGAAATAAAGAAAAACAACCAATGAGTTGATTTCCAAATAATAATACAAAAGTATATCCAGAGAGAAAATGTGTCTCTAGGTAGTGTCTTTAGATGAAATGGAACCACTGAGAACCCAGAACAATGGATTCCAATTGCAGCCAAACTATCATTCAAACAACAAAAAAAGGCTCTTTTAGATATGAAGTGACAAAAATGCTCTGCTTCCCTACAGCCATTACTGGGCAGTTGGTTGAAAATATGCTTTAGCAAAACAAGATAAAACTTAAGTAAGAGGAAGATATGGTTATCTTTAAAAACAGTGAATCCAAAACTGGAGAGTTACAAAAGAAAGCTTTCAAAGTAACAGTTTCATGGGTGTGTAGAGAGCAATTGGTAGAGATTGGGGAATGAGGAGGAAAAATTTCAAGAGAGAGGTGTGTGGGAAAGAGGTGGTTTCTTGATGTGTGTAATGTAGAACAACTTAAGGGGTGATAAATGTTAATTGTGTATGAAAAAAAATTAAAGCAGGGGCACCTGGAGGGCTCCGTCAGTTAAGCGTCCAACTTCAGCTCAGGTCATGGTCTCGCCGTCTGTGAGTCTGAGCCCCTCGTCGGGCTCTGTGCTGACAGCTCAGAGCCTGGAGCCTGCTTCGGATTCTGTGTCTCCCTCTCTCTCTGCCCCTCCCCTGCGCTCTCTTTCTTTCTCTCTCTCTCTCTCTCTCTTTCAAAAAATAATAAAAATTAGGGGCGCCTGGGTGGCTCAGTCGGTTAAGCGTCCGACTTTGGCTCAGGTCATGATCTCGCAGTCCGTGAGTTCGAGCCCCGCATCGGGCTCTGTGCTGACTGCTCAGAGCCTGGAGCCTGTTTCGGATTCTGTGTCTCCCTCTCTCTCTCTGACCCTCCCCCGTTCATGCTCTGTCTCTGTCTCAAAAATAAATTAAAAAAAAAAGTTAAAAAAAAATAATAAAAATTAAAACATTTTTTTAAAAAAGAAAAAAAGTTAAAGCAAACAATGTTATAAGTTTTAAGGAATATAGCCCCTTACATGCCCAAATAAAAACTCCAGAATGGAAACATTCTGGTAGCCAAAGCATGGATTCATTTAAATATAGATTGAACAGTAAATAACTGTGATAGTTCTTATTGTCACTTCAAATAATTTCCCTTACTTTTAGAAGGATCTTCTAGAATCTACTATTTCTTTTGTTAAAAAGATAACTGAAAGTCAGAAAATGTTTGTTTCAAATCAGCTTCTTTTCCTTGTGTTTAACTCATGTAAAAATTAAATTTAATGCCTTCTTACCAAAAGTATTACATTATATAAAGTCTCATTCCATTGTTATACCTAACCACACAGCCTTCCTCATGTATATATGCACAGAGAGCTGCCTGGAATTATGGCTATCTGATGTCTGTTACGTGAGCCCAGTGGTAGAATTCGGGAGACTTTTTAAAATTCTCATCCTTATATATTTTTATAATGATTGAGTGTTCACTATGAGTATGTATCATTTCTGTAAAGACAATGAAAACGAAAGCTTTGGTAAAGGAATCTTCACAAAAGTGTGGAAATGTATTAGAGCTTAAGGCTACATGAGGTGCTGTCATTTTAGCAGGAAAAATTCAGAAGCCCACCTGCACATGGGAGCTGGCTGGTGGCTCATTTACCTCATACCCCAAAAGCTTGGCAATTACCCTTGCAGCTATGGCCTCTTCTCCCCCTTATTCCTCATGCCCTTCCTTGGAGCAAATTGTCATGACCACAAAACACAATAGCCAACGTGCTTGGTGCGACAGAACCAACTGCTTAGTTGTTCCCAATTCCAACAGAATTCAAAGAGTTGGGGTATAAACTCGAGGAGCAGAAGCACAAGGGCCTCCATCAGTTATCATCCTAACAGGGATTAGATAAGAATAAGAATCAGGTTTTGGATAATCACTTGTGAAAGTCAAGTACAAGAAGGGATGGAAGGGGCACAAAGAGGGGAAATGATGCCACATGCTCATTCATTCAATGCATTTTTTTTAAGTTTAATTATTTATTTTGAGAGAGGAGAGAGAGTGCACATGCATGAGTGCGAGCCAGGGAAGAGCAGACAGAGAGAGAGAGAGAGAGAGAGAGAGAGAGAGAATCCGGAGTAGGCTCCACACTGTTGGCACAGAGCCCAATACAGGGTTTGAACTCACAAACCTGAGATCATGACCTGAGCCAAAATCAAGAGTTGGATGCTTAACCAACTGAGCCACCCAGGCACCCCTCATTCAATGCATCTCATCCTTATCTACCAACTGTTAGTTTTTGAGAACCCGACACTGCATGTGTGGTGTTGGGTGTGTAGGGTAAACAGGGTAGATCTGTTTCTTGTCCTCTTGTCACTTCAGTTTAGTGGTAAACAGGGAGAATAAGTAAATAATTGAAAATTGTGGTCAGTGTTTAATTTTTTAATTTTATTATTTTTTTTAATGTTTATTTAGTTTTGACAGAGAGAGTGTGAGTGGGGGAGGAGCAGAGAGAGAGGGAGACACAGAATCTGAAGCAGGCTCCAGGCTCTGAGCCGTCGGCACAGAGCTCGATGCGGGGCTCGAACCCACGAACCATGAGATCATGACCTGGAAGTCAGATGCTTACCGACTGAGCCACCCAGGCGCCTCTGTGATCAGTGTTTCAAAGGAAACAAGCAGCAGTTATAATAAAAAAAAAAAAGAAAAAAAACTAACAGGATGAACAGGTAAGGTCTGTCTAGGAAGAGGTAATCATTAGATGTGAGGCAGGAAGTGCAAAGGCTCATAGGTGGGAAGGGGTTTGGTGAATCTGAGGACCTGACACGGGGCCAGTGTGGCTGGACGGTTGTGAGGAAGGGGGCCAGTGACAACCTAGACCAGCCATAGCACCCAGAGTCAATTTGTGAGCTGTACTATCTTACAAAGCAGGCCTCAGAATCCAGCTTCAATGCTCTCTTAGAGGACATTTCCTCAAAGGTTGCTGTAGTGGGTTGAACGATGATCCTCCAAAAGATATGTCCACCATGTCCTGTGAATATGACCTTATTTGGGGAAAAGGGGTCTTTGTAGATATAATCAAGTTGAGCATCTGAAGACAAAAGCATCCAGGATTAGGGTGGGCCCAAACCCAGTGACAAGTGTCCTCATTCTGGCAAGAGGAAAATGCACAGAGAGGACCATGTGACGATGGAAACAAGTGTGCGTATGCAGCTCTAAGCCAGAGAAGGCCTGGAGCCACCAGAAGCTGGGAGAAGAAAGAAGGTTCTCTTCTATAGTTTCAGAGGGAGCGTGACCCTGCCCACACCTTGATTTTAGACTCTGACATCCAGATCTATGGGAAGATAAATTTCTGTTGCCTTAAGCCACCCAGTTTGTGGTCATTTGTCATGGTTGCCCTACGAAACTAATACAGTTGCCAATGTTTCCACCTGGTTTCCCTCCTTTCTCAGAATGACCTGGAAGTGGCAGATGATAAGAGAGAAAGGAAGAGACAATAAGGTTTCCTAGAACACGAAGCTGGTTTTACCCACCCACCCATCAAGGGGGGACTAGCATTGTCCCAAGGGCACAGCCCAAGGACTCCTAGCCTGATTTATGAAACCCTCTTGCCAGGTGTATTTCAAAGAGATACAGTGGTTTCTGGCTTTTGTCGATGTTTGGCTCTTGAGACTCTCTAATGCTCTGGGATCCTGGTGTTCCCTTTTGGCCATCATTTACACAATCTACATTAAATTTCTCAAGAAAATGGGTTTTCCTTTTGCACTGAAGTATTTTGTTTTATATATCTTCCCATCTCCTGTGGGGGAATGTCCATCTTTGACTTTAGATGTATCCAGGTCAGACTCACCTCAGGAAGAAGGATTTCAACTTTAAGATCTTAGAGGAGAGTTTGGAACTCCAGTTCCCTGAAGTGGCATCTACCTCCCCAAAGGAACAGAAATCACTTTTAATGCTTCCATGCCCCCATTCTACTTCTTATTCCAGCTGGCTGGCTTACGAGAACACTGTGCTCCTCTGGGAACCCATCAAGGAGTGCTTCCCTTTGCGGAGACATGAAAGGGGCCTTGGACACAGTTTCTCAGTCCCCCGGGGTGGTCATGAGTCACTGAGGGCAGAACAGCCTTTTGTGGAACACAGTGAAAGACAGACAGGTAGAAAGTCCTCTCCTCCAGTAGTGGTGGGAGGAGGTTAGTCTGTCCAGTAGGACTCCACCTGCCTGGCTGAAAGGAGAAGTCTCTGAGCACGAAGGGGCCTGCACACAGAGCCAAGAGTAGCTCTGTACCAGGTAAAGAAGGGGCAGGGAAGCACATCACGGGATGGGGCCTGGACTTTTAAGCCTCGACTCCAAGGGGGAGCGAGTGAGAGCAAGAGAAGAGAGGTGGATGTAGGCAGAGAGGATGATACAGACAGATGATGGAGGAAGGTTGTGTCCACAGCCCAGCCCTCAGTGCCAGCCTCTGTGGCAGGTGGGAAGCCTGCTAGATTCCAGGCACCAGGGCAGAAGCCAGGAGAAGCCTAACATCTTTGTGTCCTTTTCACCTGGGCTATTGGCTTATGTGTCAATGACAGGCTCTGGCTCGCCTACCTTCTCTGCATGTTGACGCTTAACCAGACCAAATATCAGAACCTTAAACAGAAGGTCACCTTGAAGATAATACAGTAAGATGTGAGCTCACCTAACTGCTGGCAACATAGAACACCATCAATCCAAACCCTGTTAAGAGTGACTACTTTACTTACTTCACCTTCACCTTTTTTATTTTTTTTAATTTTTTTTTTAAAGTTTATCTATTTTTGAAAGAGAGAGAGACAGAGCATGAACAGGGGGAGGGTCAGAAAGAGAGGGAGACACAGAATCGGAAGCAGGCTCCAGGCTCTGAGCCGTCAGCCCAGAGCCCGACGCAGGGCTCGAACTCACGGACCGCGAGATCGTGACCTGACTGAGCTGAAGTTGGACGTTTAACTGACTGAGACACCCAGGCACCCCACTTTCCTTTCACCTTTTAAGAAGTTCCCAAACCTGCCTGTTCATCAAAATAACCTGGGAGAGCTTTTAAATTACAGATGCCCAAGCCTTAACTTTACATGAATACCTGTGAGTAGGTCCTAGAAATATACATTTTGAACACGTAATCCCACAGGACCTGATATGAATTGTCCATGGGGAACTGGGTTTTGGAAACTACTGTCCCTACTGGGATGGCCTCAGGTGTGAGACCCTGTATCAGTCATGTTTCCATACCCACCCTCAGCCTAGTGCATGGCACATGGGAGACTCCACAAGTGTTTTTTGGCCTCAGCTGAACTAACAAATTCATGTCCCAAGGGCTGACAAGATGCCATGGGGAACACCGCAAGAATCAATGACACCAACCATGGGATATTTAATGGAGTATCAAGAGATAAGTAGAAGGTTGGCAGGCAAATTTGGGGGTAAAGGATAAAGAACTTCCCCAACAAGAAGTGTTTTCAAAGAAGGGTTGTGGAAGAAGGTAGAGCATCTGGGGCTGGGGGAGACTTGCCTGGCTCTCTCTCCTTAGGCACTAAAATATGTGAGGCCAACTCAGCCAGGGGGAACCCCTGAGTTCAGCCGCAGGACTGACTGTAGGAGGCCTGCAATCTCTGTCTTTCTTTGACCTCTTCAATCCTCAGATTTCTCCAGTGTCATGTGACATCTTCTAAGCACAAAACCTCTTCTGTTCTTTCCTTCCTCCCTCCCTCCCTCCCTCCCTCCCTCCCTCCCTCCCTCCCTCCCTCCCTTCCTTCCCTCCTTCTTTCCTCTGTCCCTCTCCCTCTTTGGCTTTTTCCTGTGTCCCTCACTGTTGCCTGCCCTTTGACCTGTGACTTTTCTCTCCTTCCCTCACAGTGCCCAGGATAAGTCTGCTCTCTCTCCAGACCTTCACGGTCCTCTTCTGAAATCTCAGTTCTCCACAGGAGGGAAGGGCAGAGAGGGGAGAGGAGAGAAAAAACAATGAAAGCGGGGAAGAAAGAAAGGAGGGAGGGAGGGGAAGAGAGAGGACAGGAGGGCAGGTTTAACCTTCATTGGTCATCTTTTCGGGACAAAATGCTTTCCTATAGAGTAACTTGTTTAACCTCCACGACAAGCTTGTGAGATGGCTGTTACTAGCACCTCTTTATACATGCTCAAGCCAGATTAAATAACTTGTCTAATATCACACAAGGATTTGCTTCTCCTGTAGATGCCTGCTAAAATGGTTTCCTTCAGTTAGACACAATTTCAGGGATCAGCCCCAATTGTGTGGTAAGAGGTAGGTTTGTGTTTTCTTGTCCCCAGCAGTGATTATTAAATGCTAATATTTCACTGTCTTAAAATACCAGACTGCAAGAGCAATGCTTCCAGGCTAGTTCTGAAGGAAAGTTTTGAAGGTGTTTTTCTATTCAGAAGCAATTACTGCAAACGAGAGAAAATCCCCAGTAGAGTTTTGACTCATTTCGTCGTTTGAGAGCTTCACTCTGGCCGGAGTCAGAGTTCCAATTAAATTCTTCAGAGAGCAGACAATACAGGTTCCTACCATCTCGATCAGCTATATTTAATGGATTCTTTCAGTGAATGACACGTTTCTCTTAATAAAAAAATCTCATTCTTCCAATTGCCTAATACAAAATGGGGGCAGCAAGGTGTGCCAAACATCACGTGATGTGGAATATGGAATGGCAAGACAGGCCACATAGCCCCTCTCCCGAGAGAATGAAAATGATAGAGAATAAGCTCACACATCCTGTCCCTCAAGATCACAGCACCCCCGTGTCCCCACTGCATCCTGCCCATACTTCCAAAAGAGTGAGCCTCACATCCAACCACAACCACTGACTTACCTGCCTGTCCAACACATAGCAAGCTCTCAATAATTGTTTTTATTTTTTTTCTTTTGTATCGGCAATAGAACTGTATTTCCTAACCATTTCATCTAGGTATGACAGCGTGGATAGTTGTTTGTGAAGAGAAGGAAAATGGACATTTTGGGCTTTAGTTTCTGGTGGCTTCCCCATAGTCTCTACCATTCTGTCAGCTGGATACATATAATGATGAGGCCATAGGGGGCCAAATAACGGATTGCTCTCTATCACATGGGAAGACTCAACTCATCTATAATGTAAAATAATAATAATAATACACTTTTTTGAAAGAGAGAGAGAGAGCACGAAAGTGCACATAGGGACAGAGGGAGAGGAGCGAGAGAGAATCCTTAAGCAGGTTTCACACCCAGCTCACCTCAGCACAGCGCCCAGCTAGGCCCACCGCGGATCCCAACACAGGGCCTTGATCTGACGACTGTGTGAGGTCATGACCTGAGCCGAAATCAAGAGTCAGATGCTTAACCGACGAAGCCACCCAGGTGCCCCAGAAGAAATGCACATTTTAAATTGTATTTGGTGCCAATTTGTTAAGGTAGCCCAGCCTATAATAGGAACATGGGTTTCAGATGAAATCTGTAACAAATGGTCTTCTTTCATAAACCAACAAGCAGTCAGTTCCAAGGGACCCTGACATGTTGCTGGAATTCTAACCTATAGCCCTATAAGTCACTATTAGTTTGGCCCAGCTCAAATGTTTAAACCATGGGAAGTAGTTTGAATTTCACCTAAGTTCACAAAGATACCATTAAAGAATTTAGGGAAGTGACATGATTAGATTCACATTTTATTTATTTATTTATTTATTTATTTATATTTTTTATTTAAATAATTCTTTTTTTTTTTCTAATGTTTGTTTTTGAGAGAGACAGAGCACAAGCAGGGGAGGGGCAGAGAGAGAGAGAGAGAGAGAGAGGAAGACACAGAATCTGAAGCAGGCTCCAGGGCTCAAACTCACAAATTGTGAGATCATGACCTGAGCCAAAGTCGGACACTCAACCAACTGAGCCACCCAGGCACCCCTAGATTCACATTTTAGAATGACCAATAGCATAAGACCAAAAGCAGGGAGACTAGGTTGAATGTCCTTGCTGGGAGCCTACTAAGGGGAAAGAAAGCATCTAGAGAACAGGAAAAAAAAGAAAGAAAGAAACAAGAATGTTTTAAACAAGGGAGGGAGCCACGGAAAGAGAATCTTCAGGAGTGGGTTGTACATGGAGCTGGATAATGCTGAAGGGCAAATGAACTAGGTTCAAAAAGGTGCCCATGTGATTCAATAAATGAAAACCATGCCATGGTGCAGTGGGGGCAGGCTGGGGTAGCTAACCCACATTGTCTTAGCTTCAGGGATGGATGCAACATGACGATATGGAGACAGAAAATATAGAAAACTCTTTCAGGAGGATGGCTTATAACAGGAGAAGTGGGGAAGTAGTTGAAAACATGGGTTGAAGGAGGTTTTACATTTTTGGGTTTTTTGTTTTAAATGTAAGAGGATCATTCAAATGTCCTTGGGAAAGAACATGCAGAGAGGATAGAGAATGATCAGTGGAGCAAGTCCCTGATGAGGGAGCTATAGGGGGCCTGGGATGCAGGGTAGGTAGAGAAATTAACCGTTGGCAGGATGAGGAACCTCATTTGTTATCAGACGAGTAGTAAAAAAAAGAAAAGGTACTAATGGAAGTAATTTACGTTTGGCAGATTACATGTAAATGGGTAATGGAAACAAGGAAATTTACATCATCTGTTGAAAAGGAAAGAGGAAACATCTATAGAGCCTATTAGAGTTTCTGTTAGCTAAAGGGAAAGGAAAATGGCTCTACAGAAGTATGATTCAAAGGAGGAATACACACCAAAATGATCCAGGAAGGATCCAGAGTAAAATTTCAAGAAACTGCAGTGACCATAAAATCTAGTGGTTAAAAAACATGGGCTTTGAAATCAGAAAAACAAAGTTATGCATTCCAGTGTTATGATTTAATAACTGTATGATCTTATACAGTTTGGCTGACCTTGCTAAGACTCCAATCCTAATACCAACGGGATTACGTGCACAAAACAATGACTATTTAGGGTAGCACAGTACTGGTCATCAAAATACTTTTGGCATCATCATTATTATCTGTCAAAAGTGTTTGAGAAACTTACACAGAAATGCAGGGATTATAGGTGGTGATGGAGAGACAAATGGGATAGCTTCCCAGAAGACTTAGAAAATGAACAGAGATTTAAACAATTAGAAAGTTAAAGAATATAAAGGACTAATATGAGTAACTCAGGTACCAGAATGAAAGAATACAAAGAGTGACAGAAGCTATAATCAAAGATATACATCCATTCTTTTGCTATCTTTATAAGTTTTCACACAGAAGTCTCACACATTTATAAGCCACCCACTTTTGTTATACAAAGCAGGATTTTTTTTTCACTTCTACAGTGTTGAAGCTGGTTGTACCCAGCCCAGAGGCATGTGACAAAAAATTCTGCACACGTATTTTTCAAGTTTTAGGGTTAAAATGGAGTTCTATCTTTAATAATATTTTAATTGATTAGTTATATAAGGAATACTACTTGCTATTAATAACAGTAATATAATTAATAATATTTGTTACAAAATTGTGTCCCAGATACATTTCAACCGTCACTTGTAATTTCCACCAGCAAGACAAAAACAAAATAAAAAACTGACCGAATGGCTGGCACTGATGTTACCACTTTACCAAAACCCCTATCGCTTCAGAAGTTTTTAAAATTTAATTGCATAATGATAGAGATTATAATTATCTACAGTATGTAATTACCAACACTCATTATTGATATTAACAGCTTAAAGCCTGAACTTTGTTCTCCATTAATAGAAGCACAGCGGTTTTCACATTAACACTAAAGGATAAAATTCATGTGTTGTTTTGCCCACCAGCTAAAACCTTGGAACCGAATGCACTTCTTTTTTTTTTTTTTTTTAATTTTTTTTTTCAACGTTTATTTATTTTTGGGACAGAGAGAGACAGAGCATGAACGGGGGAGGGCAGAGAGAGAGGGAGACACAGAATCGGAAACAGGCTCCAGGCTCAGAGCCCGACGCGGGGCTCGAACTCACGGACCGCGAGATCGTGACCTGGCTGAAGTCGGACGCTTAACCGACTGCGCCACCCAGGCGCCCCACCGAATGCACTTCTATGGCAGGGCTAATTGTATCAGAATATTCCAACGACCTGGAGACATGTGTACATAATTTAAATGACTCCCTGCAATGCAGACAAAATCAATGACAAGGGATCCATGCTAGATTTCATCCTGGCAATTTTTCTAATCACACAGACATAAGAAAATCTTCAAGTGTTGAGGCTTGAGGGGATGATAATTAATCAAACCTCTTCCCCCATCTCCACCTCGAGGTTGAGAAATCAGACCAAAAAATTCACATGGATGGAGAATGCAAGATAAAGCTGATTGGGGAATGCAGCTTAGAGCTTGGTCACCAAGGGATGCCAAGGGGCATCCCAAACCATGCATTCCTCTCAATGTGACTCTCAAAACAGAAGTTAAACTTGCTAACCTCATCACTAACAAAGCTACGTGACTTCATATTCTTATCCATAGCAGAGGAAGAAAGGCAGAAGGTTCTAGTAGAAGAAAGGAACATGGTGGACACCTCAGTGCTCCTACACATGACCTCTTCTTCCAGAAGACTAGCCTGGACTTCTTACATGCAACTCAGGGCTTCAACAGAGGAGAAGCAGAAACCACCAATCCTCCTAAAGTCTAGCCCCAAAGTTGGCACAACATCTCTTGCGCCATATTCTATCGGTCAAAGCATTCCGGTGAGCCCAGAGTCAAGTAAGAAGGCAAACAGACAACTCTGCTCAGTGAGAAACTGGCATGAGTGTGGAGGGAGGGAAAAAAATGATGGCAGTCAACCTATCACACACTCAGGGATTTGAGGGTGCCTCACAGTTGCTTCTCTGCATTCCAGCTTCAAGCCCATCTTCATGGTCTACGTGTTCCCAACCGAGTGATGCCACTCTGCACTCTTGAGTACGGGAAAAGGGAAAGAGAGCCCTGGCATGCACAGGACTCAGATACTCCCCCCTTCTATGGAGTCTTGCCGCTCTTTAACTTAGGGAGTGACATATAAAGCTGGTTATGCTCTGCCTAGTCAATGAAAAATGAGTCTCATGAAAGGTGAATCAGTAAAGCCTGAAGATTTTATTGGTAATAAGAGTCTCCCATTCTTAATGCTTAATCTCTTGAGCTTGAAACGCTGTAGGAAAACTACCTTAATATATGTTATAATTTCATTTCAACATTGAAAAAAGAGTGTTTTCTGATACATTTGGAACTGGTGACAGTCCTCTGAGATGAGACAGATGCAAAAAGTGCTGGGCCTGGAATAGGAACTTACACCTTCTCCCTTTAAAGGAAAATGTTTGGTTTGTTTATAAGAATAATAAATGTTCTTGTAGAAAAACAGGACATAACAAAAAAGCTTTAAGCATTTTTTAAGAAATACAAATTCCTCATAAAAGCACATCTCAAAGATACACATTATCACTCTTATGATTTAACTCCTAATATACTCTTATCTGTTTCCCCGTGGTTACCAGCAATATCTGACAACCCTCAAAATCACATATGTAGTTTCTCGGTCACAACCGTAGCATAAAACAACTAGCTATAGCTTTATTTCTCCCTGTCATTACACACTCATCAAAACACAATTTGGTAAATAATATGTTTTTAAATTTGACTATGTAAAACTGATCCATTGTACAATATCTGGAAGTTACAGAGAAATAATGTTAAAAATTGTTAATTCTCTGCATGCCCACAACCTGCAGCTAACGATTGCTATCTTTTTGTTGTTTTTTCCTCCCAGAAATATTTTAATACAGGTAAGGGTAGTATTGAAAGTGGCATATCAGTATCTATCTCTATATCCCTCTGTGTGTGTGTGTGTGTGTGTGTGTGTTTAGGCAGGCAGTGTATGTATATATTGTATTTACAAAATGATGATCATAGTTTGTACACTGTTTTGTAACCCTCACTTTTCTGAACAACACATGGTAAATATTTGCCCATGTTTTGTCTTCTAGAACACCATCCTATCTAACGTGTTATTATGAATGTCTTCAAACATTCAGAAAAGTATAGACTGTGTCTTGTATGCCCATATACCCACAACCTAGATTCTGCAGTTGATAACTGCTGTCTGATAACTGCTGTTGATAACAGCGGTCTCAGTACTCTCTGCTTCAGAGTCATTCCTGGGACTCCTTCTGGCACTCTCCACCTGCTGGGCAGTGGGGATAGCTGGGTGCAATGAACAGTCCTGCATCCAGCAAATACCCACACGCAGTACAGGACCTCTCTGCAAGTCATACTGGGGCAGGCCAGGGTCTATGGGCAGGGTACTGAGAGGGTCATCTGGAGAAAGAAGTGGTGGTCAAATGGCCCGTGGTCAATGCTCTGCTTACCACAGTTCCTCAGAACCTTTTTCTTTAAAAATAAAAAGGTTTACTTATTTTGAGAAAGAGAGAGAAAGAGTGGAAGCAAGGGGAGGGACAGAAGGAGGGAGAGGGAGAGAGAATCTCAAGCAGGCTCCAGCCCAACTCAGGGCTCGATCCCACGAACCACAAGATCATGACCTGAGCCAAAATCAAGAGTTGGACGTTTCACCAACTGAGCCACCCAGGCAACCCCCTGGAAGCCTTTTTCTGAAGCGCATTCAGGTCTCTGACTTTTTTTTTTTTTAATTTTTTTTTCTTCAATGTTTTTATTTATTTTTGGGACAGAGAGAGACAGAGCATGAACGGGGGAGGGGCAGAGAGAGAGGGAGACACAGAATCGGAAACAGGCTCCAGGCTCCGAGCCATCAGCCCAGAGCCTGACGCGGGGCTCGAACTCATGGACCGCGAGATTGTGACCTGGCTGAAGTCGGACGCTCAACCGACTGCGCCACCCAGGCGCCCCAGGTCTCTGACTTTTTTAAGGCAGTTGAAAGGAAATGTTTTTCTGGTGCCAATACCAGTCAGTGTGAGTAGTCATTCCCTGATCTGCCAACATTCATTGTATCACAAAGAAACTTTATTTTTGTTTTTGAAAATGGTTGAGATTGGTCTTTTAGCTTTTACATACATAATCGAGAAACCCAAATACCCTTGCTATTTGAGAATGTAATGATTCACTAAGGAGACGCAAACATTCCTACCAAAAAAACACATCCATAAAAAACTCAGCAGTTTGGGGAAAAACACTACACTCAAATTCTATATGATACTATGTCAGTGCCTGTGGCCTAAGTGGGACCCAGGTGACCTGCAAAAAGATAAAAACAGAGCTGAACTGGCTCTCCTGGAGTTCAGCTCCCAGCAAGTGGAACTGAAGGACTCCAGAAAAAGCCCCACTGTCCATCAGGTAGTGAGATTCCACACCAGTCTCACTGACCGTCTTTTATTTTTTTTAATTTATTTATTTTTATTTATTATTGGGAGACAGA
Source organism: Lynx rufus (assembly GCF_022079265.1). NCBI lineage: Eukaryota > Metazoa > Chordata > Mammalia > Carnivora > Felidae > Lynx > Lynx rufus. Next base: position 125,919,802 of record NW_025814856.1, read on the forward strand.
GAGAGATAGAGCATGAGCATGGGAGGGGCAGAGAGAGGGGGAGACAGAGAATCTGAAGCAGGCTCCAGGCTCTGAGCTGTCAGCACAGAGCCCGACGCGGGACTTGAACTCACAAACCACGAGATCATGACCCCAGCCGAAGTCAGACGCTTAACCAACTGAGCCACCCAGGTGCCTCTAAACGACCTTCTTTTAAAAGGAAAAGTGTATTTATTTATTTTGAGAGACAGAGGGAGAGAGAGCACCAGCATGGGAAGGGGGAGAGAGAGAAGGAGAGAGAGAGAATCCCAAGCAGGTTCCATGCTGTCAGTGCAGAGCCCGATGCAGGGCTCGAACTCATGAACTGTGAGATCACGACCTGAGCCGGGATCGAGAGTCAGATGCTTAACATGCTGAGCCACCCAGGCCCCCTGAGCAATAAAAGGCCCTAACCTTGAACTTTGACCTCTTCATCTCAACTCCTCTTTGTCAAGGGCAGGGTGAAGCAGAGAAGAGAGAAACAACTAATTTCCAACATGGAAAATTCACTTTCAACAGCAGTCTCCCCAACGTTATTTCATCTATGTCTCACCACCCACTTTGTGAGGTAAAGAAAAATATGTTCACTCACTCCCCACACTGGAGCGGAGGGCAGTTCAGAGAATCAGATGGGTATTCAAACCCAGGTCTTCCAACACCTAGCTCACTGCTCTTTCCAACTCCACCACCCTTTACCTCTTCTCACCAGTGAAGACAAACTTGGTCAACACAAAAGGCTGCACAAGATAGCAGGCAAAGTAGCTTTACTAAGAAACCACTCATTTGCCAGCTTTCCTCCTTCCACAGTTTCGTGTCTATAAAACGTGTATTGCCTTCAAGGAATTTACGTCCAAACTTCCTCCTTTTCCTCGTGCAACTCCCTGCAAATTGAAAGCTATTCTGATGAAATGATTAAAGGGAGCAGACGCTTCCATCAAGATCCCTTGCCTCTCATTCTACGAAAATGAAATTATGAGGTAACTGCCCACCTGAGAAACTTTAGACAAAGTAATGGGGCAGGGCCCGTTAACCAGCAGGGCATTCGTTTACTTGGCTCTCCAAGGACCACCCCTTCTTACCTTTGGGCCAGGGAAGAAACTCAATAATTTACACTCATAAAAATGAAAAATCACTGCATGGAAGTGAAGTAAATGAGTTCTGTGCAACCAGTATGAAGTGATATTTGTGCCTGCCACAAAGCAGTTCTATCAAAAGAAAGGACTAAATCACAGAATTTCCAAAGAGTTGTCTCTTCTCTTGCAAAAATGAGTTAGCCCGGGTTCCTGATCTGAACTCAGAGGCCGGTCATTTGGCCGGTATCTACCTCATGGAAGTCTCGTGGAGTTCCATGGAAATTACTTTATGGAAGAATCAGGGATGTTGCCATAAATTGCCCGATAAATTTTGAATCATTTTCCTTTAACTAGCATATATATTATCTCCACAGTGGTGTGCCATCTTGTTTTGGATATTAATTGCCCCTTGAAAGATTAAAACCTCACCCCTGAGCCTCAGGCATTCAGCAATTATTCCTCCCAATGAGTGAAAAAAATATAGAGGCAAACAGAAAGGTGGGAATTCTAAAATTCTTCCCCTGGATGAAGCAAATATTGAAAACTCAAATATCAGCAGATTTTTTAAATCCTACCCTAACATAGGAAGATCCCAGTATTTATTTCCCCTGATCTTAAGTAAGCTAGCCTTTGAGACTCTCAGGTCTGCCTAATCATCCAAGGACCAAGTTCTGGAAGTTTAGCAGTCTCACCCATGCAGAAGTCTGCAGCAAGCCATGGTACGGAATTGCCATGATTTCTCCCCTAGACCGAACAGAGGCACCTACTAAACTTCTTGCACTGAGTTCTAGGATTCTATTCCAAATCTGTAGCATCAATCCCTTTATCTGCTTGAATTCCTAGTCAACAAGGAAAACTGAGGCAAAATCTGGTAATATTTCGTGTGGGGACTTGGCCACTCTCGCCACATGTGGTCCCGCGGTCATGTTTCCTCACCTGTAAAATGGGCCGGTTGCGTGACTGAGTTCTTTATAGGTACCAGTGTTTCATATGCTGTGCTTCCCTTCCCATCTCTCCCTCCCTGACTTCTCCAATCACTAACATTCCCTTCTCCTGCTGCTGTCAGCATCATTAATAGCAGTTTGTATTGCTGATATTAAGTGTTTTCCAGTTAGTCCCGGGGAATCACACACAGTTGGAGTGGGAGACAGAATTTGGAGATCACCTAGTCAAGCCTCTTTCTTTTTGTAAAATCAGGAAACCAACCCTCAGAAAGTTCGTTTCCCCAGGGTGTCACTCTGTGTTTTGACAGATGCTCCACCTGGGTCTTCTGAATCAACACTGCCGTCTTCACTGGTATACTGGTTCAAAATATTTTTCAGCACTGGACTCTTTCTGCAGGTGAAATATGATGAGGAAGGCAATATAAATAGAGGACTAAATTCAAAGCAGAGGTGGGGTCTGGAAACCCATCTGCTGGATTCTTCCCTCATCCCCTACCTTGAGGAATGGCCATAATGCCTCGGGGGAAGGTGATATAAAAATACTTAACCACTGGTAAGGAGAAGGCACAGAATGATCAAAAGAGATGCACCAGTCACCATTTCTAGGCCATGCAAATGCACACTGACTGATCAACACCGCTGCCCCCTGGGATCCACCAGTACAGTCTGTAAACCACCACACTTGACCACGTTAGCAGGGCTGCAGGTGGAAAACAGCCATCCAGCATTTCCCCATCCATGAATTTCCAGAAACTGCAATTCCCAACATTTCTTGATAGAGCTCTCACGTCTAGTCACTAATCAATCACAGCGTCAACTTCCTTTGAAAGACACAACATAAAAACACAGAGTTAAAGTTAGTGCTGATGACGTCAGCGAAGCAGAGTAAACTCAACGTGCAGAACGACAATGTTACCAAAATTCCACACAGTGGGAAAGCAGAAAGCCACAATTATCCATGGGAAATGGCAGACATTTGAAAAAAATTAAAGTTTGAAGTGTGCGTGCATGCACGTGCATGTGTGTGTACACGCGTGTGTGTGTAGGTGGTTCTGAAAAGTAATGTGTCAACTGAAAAATACTCATCATAAGAATCATGCTTTAAACAGCAGTTAAGCACACAGGCACAATCCCAAGACACCTCTCCATCACCTGGCAGATGAAAAGAACCAAGAAGCTGAACTGATGTTATTTCACTGACATCAAAAGTGTATGTTCTTTCAGTTAGGAGGGTACATACAGCAAAGAGGCAGTTGAGAACATCTGGAAAACGACAAGTAAGTAGGTCTGAGAGTCTAAAGTTTTCCATTTGTGCATTTCCTGGCTCCTGTCTTGGGGTGTCCACCCATTGCCTCTGTACCCTGAAGACAATGTCCTCAGGCATGTCCAACTTTTCTTTTCCAGCTCAGTTTAGAACGCAGAGGGAGATCATGAGACCACAAGTGAAAAGGTCAGAGATGCAGACCCTGTTGCATCACATTACTTTCCTGGCTCCAGGAAATCATTAACATTCAGGAGCCTCAGTTTCCTCATCTGTTCAACGTCATGAAGGATTTTGTTTATTGGCTTTGTTCCTAAATGCAATAGGTGGGGATTTGAAGTTTACTGATAATATAGTATTTCTGATGAAATACGGAAGAGATACGAGATGACTATAGGTGGTGTCTGGGCTTAAAGGAAAATACCTTATTTTCCTAGAAACCACAAAGAATAGAGAGGAAGCTTTAGACTAAGACTTGAGAAGCAATTTTCCAATCCTCTTCCGGACTGAGGAGCAACCTGGGAGCTAGCAAATCACCTGGAGTGATGTCATGTATTCGTGCACCTACATACAAAACCACACAGTCAAGAGAGGGTCACATAGTCTTTATGTTCAACTCTTACGTTTATTTCCTCTCAATGTCTCTTGTGAGCATAAAAAACATGCTCAGGGACATAAAATAATTTCCAGACAAAACTTACCTGTGTCATTTTTAGTGTATTTTATTTAACAAACACTTACATGGTCCTTACTAGATGTAACAACAATTTTAAAGGCCCTATAAATATAAACTTATTTAATGTTCAGCCTTAGGAGGCCAAGTGTCCCCTTTTACCGATGAGAAAATAGAGACACATAGAGGTTAAGTAATTTTCTCAAGATCACACAGCTAGAAGTGATAGTGTGGAAATTCATTTTTTTTTTCAACGTTTATTTATTTTTGGGACAGAGAGAGACAGAGCATGAACGGGGGAGGGGCAGAGAGAGAGGGAGACACAGAATCGGAAACAGGCTCCAGGCTCCGAGCCATCAGCCCAGAGCCTGACGCGGGGCTCGAACTCACGGACCGCGAGATCGTGACCTGGCTGAAGTCGGACGCTTAACCGACTGCGCCACCCAGGCGCCCCGATAGTGTGGAAATTCAAATAGAGGTAACTGATTTCAAAGTTCCTGTTTTTATCTCTTACACTATGCTGCATCATGGAAAGTTGAATACTATTTTTAAAAAGTTTCTTTACATTGTCTAAACCGAAAACTAAATCATCAGTCTCAAACGATGTACTAAGGGTAGTTGGGAGCCAACAATCAAAAGGTAGAATGGTTTTCCTAATCTCCTCTTGACTGCTGGAATTATGTAAGCATTTAATCCTCTTCATGTTGAGTATTAATCTTTAGCAAGTGTCTGTCTCCTAAAAATTCTTAGGGATAAACTAAAGTAGGATTTACAGGCAAAGCTGTAATTTAATTGCACTCTCTGGATTAGCGGAATGGTGAATGAGTAAGTTCAGGGCTTCAGTAGAGTTCTCCTCCAAAAGGTTCCTCCAGCTTTACAGAGTCTGTTTGGGCAGAAGTCATACTCAATGTTATAAACATAAGGTTGCAATGGCTATTATTTAGGGGGGTAATCCCTTTCATGAGGCTAAGGAGGGGATTTACCCTAAGTAACTGAGTCAGAGCTCTAAAACCTACAGTATCTGTTTGTTTTCTTTGCTAACATGAAAAAGAACTGCCCCCTCTCTATTATGTTTGTCTGTGAGCCCCAAGTCATAAAAATAAAACACAGTAAGTCATTAAGACAAAGATGCCTAAACTGAGGCATATAAAGGGCATTTTGATGCAGAAGACTCCATCTTTGATGATTCAGCTAACCTGGGCCTTTGTAACAAGGATGGTCCAGGAAGGATGCTATTGTATCTTCATCAGAAGACCAAGAATTGGAGTCAATGTCATTGCCAAAATGTGAATTTGAGTACATCAAAGGAGGCCAACTCTGGTTTCACTCTGGAAGAAGATACATAATTGTAGTAGCTGAGTGCGTTTTTCTTTAAGTGATTCAGAAGAAAATAAGCCACAGGCCCACTGTTGGAGAAAATAGACACACAATTTAGGCCAGTTACCCTCTCTCTCGCCACCAAGAAATCAGTTGTCCCACCCTCTTCAGAAGAAAGGCAAACCAAGATGTAGAAAAAAGTCATTAACTTAGAGCTGTATACTGGGACCAGAGTTGGTTAGACACAGGGAGGGAAGGTTACTGGGCAACTGTTATCACATAGGAAGAAGAGGAATGTCCAGAGAAAAATGAGAATGGAGAGGTGAAGTACAGAGGACTGCATGGATGGAGAGAGCTGGTTAAAAGAAGGAATGTCCCACATGGGACACTCTCCAAGGGCCTAGGAGCAGGTCCTGTCTCTGACTTCCCCGGCAGCCCCCCAATCTCCTTTGGAGTTCAGGGTGTGGATTAACTAAATGAAGTCACAACTCTCCTCCTTCAAATTCCACACTGGTTTGGGAAACTTACTTCAATGAGAAAAGTGGTGTGGAATAGCCAAATTATGGAAAGAGCCTAAATGTCCATCAACTGATGAATGGATAAAGAATAAATACAATGGAATACTACCTGGCCATGAGAAAGAATGAAATCATGCCATTTGCAAAAACGTGGATGGAACTGGAAGATATTATGCTAAGTGAAATAAGTCAGTCAGAGAAAGACAGATATCATATGTTTTCACTCATATGTGGATCTTGAGAAACTTAACAGAAGACCATAGGGGAAGGGAAGGGGAAAAAAATTAGTTACAAACAGAGAGGGAGGGAGGCAAACCATAAGAGACTCTCAAATACAGAGAACAAACTAAGGGTTGATGGGGAGTTGGGGGAGAGGAGAAAATGGGTGATGGGCATTGAGGAGGGCACTTGTTGAGATGAGCCCTGGGTGTTGTATGTAAGCGATGAACCACGGGAATCTACCCCAAAAACCAAGAGCACACTTTACACACTGTATGTTAGCCAATTTGACAATAAATTATATTAAGAAAAAAAATAGTGGTGTGGAGATATTTGAGATGGAGAAAGTGAGTTGCTGGTAAGATAGAACTCAAAAAAAATTTTTTAAGACGTCCTGATGTGTAGCATTTGCCATTTTCTTTGGTGTAAGTCATTGCTGATTTCAGGTTACCAAGGTGATGGCACTGAATGCAGAGTTTGTACGCAATGCCCACAGTCCCTCCCTCCTGAGCCAATACAGTCTGCCTACAGCTGACCCCTCCCCTGGCTGGCAGCCACATCCCCTTCAGGTCATCAGCCTATGCCTTGTGGGGATACCTTGATTAAAAGCTTGCAAACTAGCAGATGATGATACATACTTGAGAGACTATCAGACTAGTTTCCTTGACCTGTCCCTTTCCCCAGAGAGTATGAAAGAGATGCATAGAATTCGGATAATGGCCATGACAAAATAGGGTGATTGTAAGGGTGGGGTCAGTGTGTGCACCAGTACCACGACCCCTCTGTTGACAGGCCAAGTGATCTTCAACAACACCCAGCTGCTGAGATCCACTCAACCTGAAAAATAAGTCAGAGTAAGCAGAATGCCTTATTACAGGAAATGGCTACTAGAGACAGGGCTGGATAACCGAGCTTACATCTGTGGTCACGTGGGCTTCCAAATAGGAAATTCCCTGCAAGTATGGAGTCTGGAGGAGTAGACACCTTTAAAATGGAAAGCATGGAGAGGAGTAACAGAATCCATGCTCTCTGCAGGAAGATGGTCTCCCAAAAGAGTCCAGAGGGAGGACGTGATGGGATGCCGTGACTCAATCCAAACAGGTACCCATTCTGGCACAAGCAATACTGGACCAGAGCAGGCCTCCCGGAACTTCCTATGGATTCTTGGTCCTATTAGGGGGTGAGGATTGCAATGTGAAGGAGCAGAGGGGAGTGTTGTTCCTAAGAGAAGCTTCTCTCGAGGGGGAAGGGAGAGACTGGGCATGTTTCTCCTATGTAACTTGCAAATCAGAGCAGAGGCCAGGAGTATCACACAAATGGATGTCACCCTATATTAAGGGAGAGACCCCCTCACATTGCCTAACTTATTTTTATCTTGGTCCATTGAACTTAAGCTTTTGGTCAACTAGGGGTGTGGCTGCTCCCCAGGGGGAGAAGATCATCCCAGGACTATAGGGAAGACCTGCCCCACTTAATTACGCCCCTCCCCGGGCACTGACATCTACATCTTTGTGTACCCATGAGACTGCTAATGAGAAATACGTAATTTGCCTCCACAAAGCTCAGAAATTGGTCAGAACAGTTAATTAATTAAGACAACCCCAAGGCCGTTCAGTTCCCAAGCCTGAAAATTTGCTTTCTATTTTATTTCCCGTGCCAAATTATGTCCACCCAGCATATCAGAGGTCCTGCAATAAAAACAAATGAATAAAATGCAAACCAGATAGATACACCCTGAATCTGATTATTAAAACTCCTCCCTTAATCAAATTCCAGAAAGAAATGGAAGTTCAAAGATTAACACCACCCTTGCTTGTTAAAGTACAAAATTTATTCTAATTTCATAGTCTGCTCATCTTAGCTCAAAGAGTTGTCTTTGGGGCACCTGGGTGGCTCAGTCAGTTAAACATCTGACTCTTGATTTCGGCTCAGGTCATGATCTCACTGTTTTGAGATCAAGCCCCGTGTTGAGCTTCTAGATGGGTGTGGAGATGCCTGAGATTCTCTGTCCCTCTCCCTCTGCCCTTCCCCTGCCTTCTGTCTCTGTCTCCAAAAAAAAAAAAAAGAGTTGTCCTAGAAGCCTTTAACTTCACCTGTAACGGCTTCCTGCAGAACTGTCCAGAACAATATACTGGGAGAAGTCATACAGCTGACTCACCTCCCTCTAGTCTCACGGATGACAGACCCCATAGGGCAGTGCTAAAAAGCCAGGGCTCAGCTTCCTTGGCTCAGCTTCGCACTACAACATGTCCACATGTTTTTTCCTTTTCTGGGTGTCCTCTGCCCTTCCCAATTCCTAGCTCCCTCCTTTATTATCCCAGACAGTACAGTTAGGATGACATTGAGACGCACAGATGTGAAGATGTCTCACCTCCTGCTTTTATGTGGTCACAGACTTCAATGGTTATTCAAACTTGTTCAGAAAGCATTAGCAAACTGAATGTTTGATACACCCCTTTTTTTCTCTTATTAAGGAAGGGTTAACCCCAAAGGGCTCCCCTTCTTTACTTTTGGAAAAGCATGGATCTCTGTGATCCATCCCTCTGCCAAGATGTGCTGATGTTTTCTAGCAATAGATTGCTCCTGCCTTCTGGGAATTTCTGAGCATTAAATATGTTAGGACCAAAAAGTAGCCATTTGGTGCCATGCTTCATTAAGAGAACCTTGGTGACACTGTCCTCATGGATCATGCTACATAATGAGACCCATTTGGTTTTGGAATATTGACTTCATAAATAAGGAAAGTGGTTTTTCTTACCTAAAATGATAATATCAATTTTTCTACTTCTTTAATGAATGCAACCAACTTGGTAAATAATTTCTGACATTTAAAATGCAACTCTTGAATCTCTCTTCTCATTAAATGGGGAAAAAGAAAAAGATTTGGAAACAGCCATTCCTCCTGGCCCTATTACTGGATGGTTTCCTTTTTAAATAAATGATTTCACTATAAAAGTAGAACATGCATATTAAAGAACATTTGGAAAACCCAGAAAAGTAGACAGAAGGAAAAAAAAAAGCACATTTAGCCCCATTACCCAAGAAAAAATCATTGTTAGCATTTCAATGTTTTCAATTATGATTTATTCCTAAGAAGTTTTATGCTTATAAAGTATTTTCTAGGATTGAAAATAGATCAGTTACCCCTAAAATATGCTATTCATTTAATGCAATTCTAAGTTGTGATTCCTTATTAGAATTCCATTCTAATAAACATCCCCATGGGTTTCTTTTAAATCTTGATTAATTTACTCTAAATTCAACCTCAAATATACATAAATGAGACTTATGTAAGAAACCTTTTGAAACAGTGAAGAAAGAAGGATCCTGGGAGTATAATTAAAAATTTCAATGCACATCGTCTTTGGCCTAACAATCCAATGTAAGGAAACTTCCTTTAATGAGTAGGACTCTAGGATCCAAAGACATATGTCAAAGGGTATTTGAGTGGTTGTTTGTGAACAATAGGGGCAGAGCGTTGAATTCATCTCACTTCTCCCAATTCATGGAATGTTAATTGACATCATCCGCACTTGATGCAACTGTCTCTTGGTTTGATTTTTTCGTATTAATTTTTTCCCTTTAGGTCCCCAATCTCATTGCCTTGTTCCTCCTTCCCCAGTAACGGCACATAACATTATAATAATTCATTCTTTCAGGAATGGCACCTGGGGCACCTTGGTGGCTCAGTTGTTTAAACGTCTGACACCTGATTTCGGCTCAGGTCATGCTCTCACGGTTCACGGGATCAAGCACGACATCAGTCTCTGCACTGACAGCACGGAGCCTACTTGGGATTCTCTCTCTCTCCCTCTCTCTCTGCCCCTCCCTCACTGGCCTCCACATGCGTGCATTCTCTCGCTCGCTTGCTCAAAATAAATAAATGCTAAAAAAAAAAAAAAAAAAGTAATGGCACCTAAATTGCCTCAGGATCTTTTTATCACAACTAGTGTCACAATGAACATCCCTATGCACTTTTCCTAAGGATCTATGTAAAAATTTAGGTGGGGACACACACACACACACACACACACACACACACACACACTTTTTTTTTTACAAGTGCTTTTGAATTGATTTTCATATTGTTTACATCTTTTTACTTTCACCAGCACTCCATAAGGTTCATCCATCTCATTCTTACCAATGCCTGTTACTCACTTTTGTCGGTGTAACGGGGATAATATAGCAGTTCACAGTTGCTGTATTTCATACGTACCTGTTTAACTAGTGAGTTTGACCATCACTTCACATACTTAATAACCATTTGATTTTTCACTTCTGGGATTCAGGATACCTGTCCACTTTTTCTTTTTTGTGTATCTTTTTCTTAGTGTTTTAAAAGGAATCCCTCGGGGCGCCTGGGTGGCTCAGTCAGTTAAGCGTCCGACTTCGGCTCAGGTCACGATCTCACGGTCCATGAGTTCGAGCCCCGCGTCGGGCTCTGGGCTGATGGCTCAGAGCCTGGAGCCTGCTTCCAATTCTGTGTCTCCCTCTCTCTCTGCCCCTCCCCCATTCATGCTCTGTCTCTCTCTGTCTCAAAAATAAATAAAAACGTTAAAAAAAATTTAAAAGGAATCCCTCAAATAGTCTAAATTTTTAATCTCTTGTCAGTCTTAGACTTGGCAAAAATCTTCCTCTGGTCCATTGCCTGTCTAATCGTTTCGTTGATGGTGGCTTTCATGTAACAGAAATTCTAGCTCTGATGTAATCCAATCTTAATATTTTACGTTATGGGTTATATTCTTTAAGATCTTCTCTAGGAATATCCATCTGACCTGAAGTCAGAAAGATAACCTTCTACATTTTTTCCCTATTATCTTTACCTTTAACCCTTAATACTTATATTCCACTGGTATCCATCCTTGTATTTTTGCATGATGTATAGTTCTTCGCACTGTGAGCTGATTTTCCCAGCACCTTCTATTAATAACCTAGCTTCCCCCACCTGAATGTGGTACTATCTTACATTAAATTCCCCCAGATAGCTAGCTCTGTTTCTGACTTTCCATTGAGTTCCACTCACCTACTTTTACTCGAACCAGTAAACCATCTTTTTTATGACCTCTTTGTCGTGAGATTTATTTTCTGGTACATTTAGTCCTCTTTGTTTGCTTTACCATTAAAAAAGGATGTGGACAATTTCAAAATGTGTAAAGCAAAAATTGATAAAAATAAAAAAGAATATTTTAAATCTGTATCTTAGCAGGAGACTCTAACATAACTCTGTATGAAGCCAACAGAATAAGAAAATTAAAAAATTGCCAAGCATATGCAAGATCTGAGAGACAAAATTTTTTAAAAATGACCTAACTGGAATATATAGAACAATGCACCCAATGATGACAGACTCATTCTTTTCAAGTTCACACAGTACATTAAATAAAAATAATCATATGCCAGGCATAAAGCAAACATCAACAAACTTAAAAAATGATATCATTCATCCCATAGTCTCTGATCATAATGGAATCAAGCTAAAAATTTTAAGTACAAAATATAAATAAAAATGAACTAATACACTTCTTTTTTTTAACTTTTTTAAATGTTTATTTTTGAGAGGGGGGGGAGGAGGGGCAGAGAGAGAGGGAGACACAGAATCCAAAGGAGGATCCAGCCTCTGAGCTGTCAGCACAGAGCCTGACATGGGGCTCCATCTCAAAAGCCGTGAGATCATGACCTGAGCCGAAGTTGGATGCTTAACCTACTGAGCCACCCAGGTGCCCCTGAATTAATACACTTCTGAGAAGTCTCTAGGTCAAAGAAGAAATCACAATGAAAATTATAAAATATAGAACTGAATTACAATCAAGAAATGACATAGTAAAATGTAAGGATGCAGGTAAAAACAGTGCTTAAAGGGAAATTCATAGGATATATATTTATATGTACACATAGTGATGTATATTTATACACATAAATCCTTCTAGATTTAGAAGTGTTCAGCACATCACAATGATTCCTTTCCTTTTGGGTGTTTATATAGTCAAGGAAATTAGCGATTCATCCACAATGGAAAAATAAATATTTCCGTTCCTAAGTTTAAAATTTTAGTTTGGCAGGGGCGCCTGGATGGCTCAGTTGGTTAGGCGACCAACTTCAGCTCAGGTCATGATCTCACGGTTTGTAGGTTCGAGCCCCGCATCGGGCTCTGTGCTGATGGCTCAGAGCCTGGAGCCTGCTTTGGATTCTGGGTCTCCCTCTCTCTCTGCCTCTCCCCCACTTGCGCTCTGTCTCTCTCTGTCTCTCAAAAATAAATAAATGTAAAAAAAATTTTTTTAATAAAATTTTAGTTTGGCAAAACAGTTCTTTCTATTCATATACCTCCTTATGCAAAGAAATAAACCACATTTTTAATGAAACTTTAAAAAATCATTCTCTTGTCTCAGTAAGAAATAAAATGAAAAAAATCCATTAAGAACTTGTGTTCCCTTTTGATATGAAAGATTACTGTAGAAAATACTAAGAAAGTCCCAAATGACAGAAAGCTAGAGACTGTCCCAGTAAACATTCAGTTAGCAAAAATGCCCCAATTGTTGGATCCTTATCTCCTTTATTTTCTTGCAATAAAAACTGAAACAGTAGCTGAATGAAAGTGTTGATCAAAATAAATTGTTCTGAAGTTTACACAGACATTATCTATCATAGAAGTCACAATTCATAAAGAGGACATGTTCAAAATAAGTTGTCTATATTCAGCCTGACAATTTGTCTATGTCCTTATCTTTGACAATAGAATTTGAAAGAAAACAAAGTCTTTAATGGTTTGCCATGTTCTCATTTTTGTTCTAGTCAGTATTTTTATTAATGATTAGGACATGGACGGCAACAGTATGCTGAGCTAATAACCCTGACCAGAGACTATGAGGCGGGGGGATCAGCCTGGCAGCCCAGCACGAGAAGCAGCGATGATTCATGTATCACGGGGTAGAACCAGGCTCCAGTCGGATCACCATATCAGCTCCATCAGCAAGCCATGAGCTTATTTTTGTTGCAGACCCAGTGGAAATCAACAGTTCCATGTGGCTTCCCACACAGTTGATGAAAGTCTTGGGCTCGCATGGTATCTGTAAAAAGGAAGGTCATAGTCCCACTGTGTGTTTCACTGTACCATAGGGTTCGGTTCTGGAATCCACTCATGAACAGGTTACTCAGATGAACTGAAGCCAGTTTGGAGGAGGACAATCAAGATGGTGAAGGCATCAAAGTATTTGCCACATGGGGAGCAATGGAAGAGACAAGAAGAGGTTTATGGAAGACATGCTCTGTGCCCTCAAATACCTAGAGGGCCATCATGCAGTGCAAAGACAGACAGACTGCTACTGCAGAGGGAGGCTGGCGGCACACCTGTGTAAGGGAGAGCCACGAAAGCATACATGGATGCCCAAGTAGGACTGCCAATGAGGAGTTCGAACAGGCAATCAACCAGCTGTTAGGGAAGTTTGGGGGGCATTTGGGTGTTAGAAATAGTGGTGGCTGGGGGTGGCTGAGGATTGGAAGACTGACCTAAGTGGCCTCTGCAATGCCCTCCACACCAAAATCCTACAGGGTTACATGTGTGAATCAGGTTTCCTCTGATGTCTTCTTCCCTCCTCTCATTGTTGCACAGAAGAAAGTTCCTTTTTTCTGTGTGCTGCGTTCTTCAGTGACCCCAGCGGAGAGCTCTTTTCCTCTTGTTCTCAAGACCCTTAAGAGCACTGCCCTGCACTGCACTGCCTTGTTTCCGTGTGTCTCTTCCCCGTCAGACTGGGAGCTCTGAGGTGTTAGGAGCAGGCATTCGGTCCATGTCAAGTGCATACCTTTCTTTGCCTGAAAGGTTCTTGTCAGAAGTGAGTATGTGCATCTTTGCAAATACCATATCAAGCAACTCTGAGAAACTAGAAGTATCTGCTTTAAGAAAAAGGGAGGGGGCTGGTGAGAGGGCTCTGATACTTGTTATGCAGAATACGAAAGTTAAAAGAACAAGCCAAAGCTTAAGTGCTCCATTATATAACGAAATTACATTGTACTTATGTAGAAAATAATTTCTTCTGATCTGGAAAATATTCTTCACAAGTTGAGGATACTAGTGTTTTTCTGAGGTCAACCATACGATGGCTCAGGGATGAAAAGAATAAAAATCAAGAATTCAGAAACACAGAGTAGGGGCTCATTAGGACATTGTTTGAGCCCCCGCTGCTCTGATTACAGCGAGTCTGACATGACGGACAACCAAACTAACAACTGTCGGTTTTCCAGAATCATTACAAGGAAAATCCCATCTAGTCATTTGCTGGAGGTGCAAACTCTTCATGGAGTGCCACTGAGGTGTACCTGAGGCCCCAGAGTTAACTCGCAAATGTGTTAGAGAAGTTGTGGACTGATTCTTTCATGCTCTTCAAGCCGTGGGCGAGCTGCACCCTTGGATATGCCATGGGGGGCTGTCAATCTTGCCCCCCATGATTACAATGGTGGAAGCAAAGCCAGACTGCACACGTTGAATAAAAATAGCTATATTTGAGACTAATATATTTGAGACTGTCGGAAGTAGTTACTTGAAAAGACCTTTGTAAGGGCAGAATTAGAATGTGCCTCGATGTCGTTTTTTAGAATTAACTTTAATTTTTAAGTAATTTCTGTCCACATTTGCCCATGTGTTTACGACTCATCGCCTTTGCACTACACAGAGTGTTCAAAACAGGCAGGATGAGGAGTCCCTGGCCTCGGGGACAGATTATAGCCTCTTTGGGATGCAGGTCTGGAGTTTAACACAGGCTGACGTCAGGAAGATAACGGACAGAGGAGCCAAGAGACTTGGAACAGTAAGCTCTTCCCGTATGGGGAAGATCTGGCTGCAGAGGCCGGCTTCTGCAAGGGATCCTGGAAATCTCAGCTGTGGGGTCCGGCAAGCAAGAGAGCACAGGTGCCAAACCATGAACCAGGGTGTCACAGCAGAAGGCATCGAGGCTCCGGGATCTGGCAAGACCCAGCAGGATCCAGCACGGCTGACTTGTGTCATGCTTCCGACTGATGCCACTGTTTACGGCAGGAGTCCAGCCGGGGGCTGGGAATGCCTGACACGACTCGGCCACCCTCACGGCAGGACTAAAGGGGGCCAACCCTGGTTATTTAGGGTTTTCTAAGGCAACAGTCACAACACTGTTCTCCCGGGCCATTTGTGGTGGAGGATTTCCACTTGCCCTACACAAGCCGAGGAGTGTAACTTGACTGGGACAAACATAATCCTCCCCCCCTAAATTATTTGGTATAGCACTTTCTTAAAGCATTTCATAACTGCACAACCAATGAAATCAGGCACCTATCTCAAAAATGTTGTCATTTTAAAGAAAAGAATAAGAAGGGTCACTGACCCAAGATTTTTTAAACTCTGAATTAAAAAAAAAAAAACAAAAACAAAAACAGGGGCGCCTGGGTGGCTCAGTCGGTTGAGCGTCTGACTTCAGCTTGGGTCATGATCTCACAGTCTGTGAGTTCAAGCCCCGCATCGGGCTCTGTGCTGACAGCTCAGAGCCTGGAGCCTGCTTCCGATTCCGTGTCTCCCTCTCTCCGTCCCTCCCCTGCTCATGCTCTGTCTCTCTCTGTCTCAAAAATAAATAAAGTTAAAAAAAAATTTAAAAACAAACAAAAAAACAAAAAATGTGGAGCTTTGCCGGGATAGGATAAATAGAGGATTATTGCAATTCCAGCTGAGTTAGCTGTCAGTCTCTCTCACTCAGAGTTCAGGTACTAACATCACACCCATCTTTCATCTATGGTATAATCTCTAATTGCTGATGAAATCAAAGTATTTGCATACGTTCGTACTGGAGTTCCAGCAACCCCACCCCCACCTCACAATGCATCATGGCACACCACCACGTCTACATCGAGCGCAGGGAGGACAGGGTTCTGAGACCCGATGCGTTCTTCGGAAAACTCCCTATAGGAAAATTTTCTCTAGCTGTGGAAACATCCTCACTGATGTATCACTGTCCCTGAGCATCCAAGGAAAGGACAAAAACACTAATCCAGGAATAAGTGGGGTGGTAGGGAGGTGTGGACAGGGACCCGGTGGGAGAGACACATGCACAGAAAAGGAAAGCTGAGCAGCTTTTTCTCCCATTCTCTCTCTCTCCCCTCCCCCCTTACTATCCCTTCATGTCAAGGAGGAGAAGAAGGCTCTATTAACCACATAAGATTATTACAGATAAATCCAAATAATATGCAAAAAGAGCGCAGTCTTTTCTTTCTCACAAGCTGTGCTAGACACAAAAAGCACAGGTTATTCTTTATACGCAATGTCTAACCCAAGATATAAACCAGAAAATTGGGTAACTGCACCTCCCTGGGTCCCTTGGCTATTTTTTGAGTAGACTCAGAGTTAAATGCAAAGGCTTTGGCATAGGACCGACACGGTTCACACTGTGGCCATGCTGTTCCCCAGCTGTGTAATCTTGAGCCTCAGTTTTCTCATCTGTTAAATAGGGATAATAATATTACTCACTGGATTTTTAAAGGGATCCTGTACATAAAGTGGTTAGCACAGTTTGTGACATGCAAGAAAAGCACTCCCCTGAGGCCAGTTGACATATAATTATTAACAAAAGTGATCATAATGGTGGCAAACTGTGTAGACCCAGAAGTCAAACTTTCCAGGTTCATCCTGGCTTTAGTTCTTTATGTGACATTGAGAAACTGACTTGATTTTCTACACCTCAATTGCCGTATCTATCAAATGGAGATAAAAGGACCTACTTTACAGGGTTGCTATGAACAGCAAATGCTATAATCACAAAACGTCTGTGACACAGACCTCATAAATATTAGCGGTTAGTTGTTACTCTCCAGTTTAGGCGAGAATCATTCCTGCCCTCCCTCCTCCAGCTGTATAAGGGATTGGCACTGGTATTTTCCATTCAGACTGACTCGTGATTGGACTGGAAATCACGGTGGCAACTTGCTCAGACTGATTCTGGGTGGCCGTTGGGTTCCTCCTGACTGTTGGGTTTCTCACTGGGCTCTCCCACTGGCAATGGCAACCGTCCTAAACCCAGGTAACTGTGAATTCCTCACCACTTCTTAAGAAACTCTGGACAATTGTGAACAATTCATGCCCTGGGACACTGCACATAAGACTCCTATAAGGCATGTCTTTCCTGCCCTCTTTCATTCCCTGCCAAATGCTTACTCAAGACCCAGCGTTGAAAGTTATCTCCTCAGTGACTTCCTCTGTTAGAGGTAGACATTGGCTTCTCGGGGTTGCACTGCTCTTGTTCATAACTATTACAGGATTTTGACTACGGGTCTATCACACATCATCTTTCCAGCTAGAATGTGAGCTCCAGGGTAGTGACTGTTCCATTCATCCCTGTTTCTCAAAAGGGCTCCTGCAGCTGGCACAAAGTATGTGTTCAATAAATCTTTTAACCTGAAGAAAGTAAATCCATTCAATGTTTCAGTACATTACATTCCCAGATTCTTTCAAGCTGTCCCACTAGCCTGAGAGGTCCTTTCTGGGAAGGAGAGTGTTTTTTTAAATCTCTGTAGTCCCAGAAGAGCCAAGTATATTGTAGGTGCTTAATTATCATTTATGGAATAGACACAAAAGGATGAATTTTCACACTGATTGCTTTTGAACATAGCCTTTTATTAGCACATAGAGTAAATCAAAAACCATTGGATCGGATAAATAGCTTCATTTAATCGAAATTAAAGGGAAATTAAAGATACAGAGTACACTGTGATCAAAATTAAGGTAGCATCTTGTAAGTAGAATGTTTCGTTGATATAATAAATCAGCAGTTGTGTCTAGAGACCCTAAGACTTGCCTCTCAAGCAAATTATGGCGGCTGGTCACTCACTGAGCTTTTAAAATTCCCGTATTTAGGTTCTACCCCAACTTAATGAATCAGAATGAGCTGAGGCAGAAGTTTTGTTGTGTTTTTTCCAGATTTTCCCAAGATTAGTGTGAAGGTTGAGAACCACTCTGGACCTCTAACTTGCTAGCCCTGTGATCCCGAGCAATCTTTTTTCCTCTAAACCCCAATATCCTCATCTATGAAAGGAAGATAATTATCATGCTGCCCCTCTCAGGTTGAGAATGTGTAAGTGAAATAATCCCATAAAGGAAGTGTTGAACACAGAATCTAAAATGCTAAAAGCATAGAATAAACCTTATTATTGTTTTATTGGTGATTTTTTTTTTTTTTATTGGAGCATAGGCGGCACTGCCACCCATGGGTCACCACTGCCACATCTTGGCCAAATATCCTAACTGCAGGTCCCTGTCCTTTGTATTTGAATTGAAACTGGACCAACCTACCAGGTCTAGTTCAACTGGTCAAGGAGTAGAGAGGCTAGCTTCCAACCATCCTCCCTTCCATTAATCTCTGGCTGTCAAGGCCCAGGATTTCGCCAGTTGTTTCTAAGAATCAAATTACACAGACTTGAGGTTGTTTCTTTTTGGGGGAAGAAGGAAAGGCAACAGAGAACATGCTCTAGGACAAAACTTTTCTAAATATTAGCCATCCCAACAGGACAAAAAGATGGCATGAGAAAACCTGCTGTGTGGGAAATCGTTTTGGAAGAAAACTTGGATTTATTCATTAATTTCCTTTCTGTCATCTCTTTTACGTCCTTATAACTCTATCAAGTCCCTGAGTCTATCTCCATTGCATTAAAAAGGGAGCCAAATGAGTACATTCCATGCATATTGTAGCATATACAAACTCTAAGTTCAGAAACCAATTTATATGTTAGTATTGGGATAACAAGGTAGATATTTATAAGGAAAATAAATGCTTAAGTAGAAAAAAGCATCCTCGGGGGCACCTGGGTGGCTCAGTTGGTTAAGTGTCTGACTTCGGCTCAGATCATGATGTTATGGTTTGTGAGTCTGAGCCCCACATCAGGCTTATGGATGTCAGCCTGGAGCTGCTTCAGATCCTCTGTCCCCCTCTCTCTCTGCCCCTCCCCTGCTGGTTCTCTCTCTCTCTCTCTCTCTCAAAAAATAAACTTTTTAAAAAAAAAGCATCTTTGAAGAAAACAGTCTAGGGGATTCCTATATTCTACCAAGAAGGTGATAGAAAAACATAGAAAGGTTCTAGAGCTGAGAAAACAGGGACAGAATGTCTACAGTTGGAGAGGACCTCAATATGATGTTCGCTACATACCTCATCTTCAGATCTATCATCAAAGGTAATCTTCCCAATGACAAGGAAGAGGACATACCATTCATTATTCTGGGATTACAGATGAGGACATGGAAATACGTAAAGGCGAGATTTCACAAGTCCACATGCCTGCTTAATGGCAGAATTCACACGAGATTCAATATGTCTCTTTGGTTCACTCCACACACAGTTAACCTCCTTCCATCAAACCATTCTGGGTAGCTCAGAGAAGCCCACAACCATCAAAAACACTGCCTATTTAGCTAAAACAGAACATTATAATTCATGTGTAAGAAAGATTCCATGGAGCGCCTGGGGGGTTCAATCGGTTAGCTAGCGTCTGACTTCAGCTCAGGTCATGATCGCACGGTTCGCAAGTTCGAGCCCCGAATCGGTGCTGTAGTGTGAGCTGGCCTGGGTTGCATGAACTGAATGCTTGTGCCAGATTGATCTTTATACACTGGGGGCCATGAAGCAAACAGCTGTAGACTGGAACAGAATGAAATTGGCCAGGGGGCAGGGGACAATTTTCTCTCCCTCAGGTCTTCATGTTTGAATTAGTGGAAGTTTGTTGGTTTTTGCTTTTTTGAAGGGTTGTTAGCTGTTGTTCTTTTTTTAATTTATTATGAAAAAAATCGGTGGAACTCTGGACCCGCTGTGACTATTTTTCCTACTTTGTCAGATAAGGAGGACTCTTCAATATTTTCACTCTCCCTTTCTTCATAGCACCAGAAAAATAAAGTTTTTAAAAAAAAAATTGTAATGCTTATTTATTTTAGAGAGAGAGAGACAGAGACAGAGTGTGAGTAAGGGAGGGACAGAGAGAGAGGAAGACACAGAATCTGAAGCAGGCTCCAGGCTCTGAGCTGTCAGTACAGAGAGCTTGATGCAGGGCTTGAACTCATGAACTGTGAGATCATGACCCAAGCCGAAGTCAGATGCTTAACCGACTGAGCCACCCAGGCACCGTGAAAAATAAAGCTTTTTAACTAAAGTATTTGATCTTTTCCTATCAATTCCTCAAAATTTTATGAGGTGCTGATAGGAAATACCTCCCCCTAAAGCTCGGTGCTGTCTTCTACAAAGGACTGAGTGAGCAGGAGGGGACAGGTGACACTCAGGGACACCCAGTGTAGTAGGTTTGGAGCAACCAACCATGGGCTCACTGCAATGTCTTCTGAATCATCTCTGGGCTTGGGTTCCTTAAAACTGACCTCTCTCGCACAAAGTTCTTATGGGAAATAACAAACAAAAAGAACACAATGAATAAATGAACCTTTCTGCAAAATGTTACAAATTTTAAGTGATGGTACTAAGCTCAGATCTTTGCATCTGTTGTTTTCACTTAATCCTTAAGATAACTGTTATCATCCCCCTTCATCAGAAAATACACTGAGGCCTAGAGGGCCTCATAAGGCCACACAGATCCTGCGAGGTGGAGGCAATTTTCCCTGATCCCCGACCTGTGTGCTTGTGCAGTGTAAGGACTTTAGAACCAAAATACGTGGGTTCAGATTCTGACTCCACTAGCCGTGTGACCTTAGGCATGTTTCTTAACCTCTCTGTGCCTCCATGTCTTCTTCATTTTCGAAGTGGGGAATAGAGTAATAGAGTAATAGAGACAGTAAATCCCAGGGTTGTCATGAAAAGTAAATGAGTTAATGCATTTAAAGTTCTTACATCTGCAATTCCTATCCAGTGTGCTGAGGGGCCCCAGGGCCCCAGGGTGAACTCACAAAGGGTTATTAGGGCATTTAAAATTTTCAAGGGAGGGGTACCTGGCTGGCTCAGTCGAAGAAACATGCAACTCTTGATCTCAGGATTTATGAGTTCGAGCCCCATGTTGGGTGGAGAGATTACTTTTTAAAAAAAAAAAAAGAGAGACTGTTTAAAAAATAAATAAAATTTTCATGAAAAATGTGATGATACTGGACACCTGTCCAACACTGAGTGAACTACTAGCTCAACGTCATTCACAGTTTCAACCAACATTAGATCACCATGCATTCTTTTTGGTAATGGTATTATCTTCACAAAGTTAGGTCTGAGTCACTGCTATGCAAAAAAGTCCCACTCAAAAATCAATGTGGAGCAGGGAGTGATCTTGGCGGTGTCCAATCTGAGTCCTACATTCGAGAAGCTTGTGTAGGCCCCAACAGGTGCACTCATCCCATTATAAGTAATTGTGTTATTTAAGAATGAAATAAAAGTACTATCTTTTAATTTATGTGTGTCATTTTTTTTTCAAATGGCTACTTAAGTTGTCAGGACATAAATATGTATTAAGTTGTCAAGACCTAACTACTTGGTAAATGGATATAATGGGTATTTCTTTTGGCCCAGATGTGCCATAAAAAAATTATTGTTGCTATGAATGCCACGAAACGAGGACGTTTGGAACTTCTGGGTTGGAACAATGCCTCGTGAATAGTCACGCTGTGTAAGTCAGCTGTCGTGATCCACCCCCACACTGCAGTGAGTCTTACGTTAAGTTCCACCAGTTCTAAATGAGTAATATAGCTGACATTTGTGTCTAAACAGGTTGGAAGAAAGCGAAGGACCAATTTTTACAGATAAAGATGTGAGGCTAAGACTGGCAGGTGACTTGTCCTAGATCATTCAGCTCAGTCACACGGTGCTGGCCCTTCAATAGAGAGCACGTGTTTCCCAGGACCAAGCTGGTTTCTCAGACGAAAATGACACAAAACAAGAAAAATGTGTTAGAACAGACAAGATTCTTTTTGCTCTTTTTGCTTTTTCAGGGTTGGGGTGGGGTGGGGGTGGGGAGTTGCGTCTCTTCCTTTAGTTATCGATTCATTTGAAAATACGTTACTTAACAATTTTAATGAGAGAGTCACTCTTCTGATTAAAAAGATACATAGCCAGAATTAATTTTCCTCTCTTACTCACTGGGAAGGCTCATAGTAAGATCCTGATCCTGACATGGCATTCTAGAATTCAAATTCCCATCTGCTACTTTTACTGCTCAGACACTCATGCCCTGTGGAGACAGGACCCTCCTGCTGTCTCTTGGCATCACGGCTGCCTTCCTCTGAGACCCAGCGGGGGTGCCAGCAAAGGAGCAGTAGTTCAGACATTTGATGCTTTAGTCAAAGGACGTGGTTCTGTTATTCCTAAAAGTAAGGGAAAAATATGGAGAAAAGATTCCACCTTACACACAGATAACTGTGCTACTGGAGACAGAGCCTTTTTATGGATGGTTTCAAGAAGCTGCCCTGAGGGGGTCTGTGCTTTCTTGTTTGTTTTGCATATTAGTTTTTTATGTTTATGTAAGTGTTTAGGAAATTGGTTTACTTTTAATATTTTCATAGCATCCCTGGGGTTGTCCCAAGGGAACGCTTTGTATCAGCTGCAAGCTGCATATCAGCTACTTCAAGCAGTGGGTAAGGGATTCCACAAAAGTGCTCTGAGAAGGCAAGGTTCTGGCAAGTTCCAAAGGTCCATTTTTAAGCCTCTGCATGTATTCACCCCTCCTGTTACAAGGCACCTGCAAAGGGCACACTCTGACTCATGGCTTCTGTTCACAGACTCAGTGCTGAAGTGCCTTCACCTATTACTTGACCCCTTTTTTCTTTTTTCTTTTTTTTTTTATGTTTATTTTTGAGAGAGAGACAGAGCGCAAGCAGAGGAGGGGCAGAGAGAGGAAGACACAGAACCGGAAGCATGCTCCAGGCTCTGAGCTGTCAGGACAGAGCCCGACGCGGGGCTCAAACTCACGAATCATGAGGTCATGACCTGAGTCAAAGTCGGATGCTTAATTGACTGAGCCACCCAGGTGCCCCTTGATCCCTTTTTTCTTGCCTTCATCTTGCATTCTGGTGACCACATTGCTCAGTCCTCTAATTCTTCCTTTGCTTCACTTCCTGGTGCCGTTTCCTTCCTAGCTTTGAACGGGTTTCCTCTCCTTTGTCAAACACAGTGTTGGACTTTTCATCATAGCAACACTCTTGCAAATCACTTTAGACCAAGCCATTCATTCTTAGAATTTCAGTCAACCTCAAAGACTTATCTTCCACGGCACCCACAGGATTATCTATTGTTAATGTTATTATTAACATAAACTATTTGTTTATTAGTTCCATCACCAGAGCCTTATTTTCCGGTTGGTAACAGGAGATAAGTATACCTAATTTCCAAGATTATTTCAAGGATTAAATGACATGAATATAAAGCACTTGACCAGGGGCGCCTGGGTGGCTCAGTCAAGTTAAGCATCAGACTTTGGCTCAGGTCACGATCTCACGGTTCGTGAGTTCGAGCCCCGCGTTGGGCTTTGTGCTGACAGCTCAGAGCCTGGAGCCTGCTACAGATTCTGTGTCTCCCTCTCTCTCTCTGTTCCTCCCCCACTTGCACTCTGTCTCTCTCTCTCTCTCTCAAAAATAAATAAACATTAAACTGAAAAAAAAAAGCACTTGGCCCAACCTAGCAGGCTCACACCAATGTAGCCTTTAGTATTATGAGAAGCAGCACCACCCTCTCACCCGATGAGGACAAGGGGAAACTTAGAGCTTGTGGTAATCAGAAAGGTGCCCCACAAACATATGTACTCTTACCCCTGGATCTATGAATATGGTTTGCTAATGGCAAAAGGATATTAAGGTAACAGACCTTAAAATACGGAGATGACCCTCGATTATCCCAGTGGGCATATCTAATCACATGAGGTCTTAAAAACAGAGACAATGTACCAGCTGGAGACACGAAGATATGGCAGAAGGGGTAGTGGGAGAGATCTGAAGCATGAAATGGATTTAATATGACATTACTGAAGGGACCACATGGCAGATATGAGAAGGAACCCAGGTAGCTTCCAGAAGGAAAGACCTGCTCCCAGATGACAACCAAGCATGTTGGATTCTGTGCCTCCCTCTCTCTCTCTCTGCCCTTCCTCTGCTTGTGCTTTCTATCTCTCTCTCTCTCTCACACACACAAATAAATAAACATCTAAAAAAAGAGAGATTCAAGAGAAACTTGTATCTATGAGAAGTTATAAATCCGGGATAAGGAACAACTGTCCTCGGATGATCAACATAATTATTGTGAAAATATGATGGAGGCAATGCCTGATAAAATATATTTTTCAAAAACTGAAATTGGTTAATTGGATAAAAGGCTTAAAAATTTTTTCTCAGAATCTAGGGAATAAACATGATGCATGTGGTAAATACACTCAAAATAGACCCAGATGAAAGGTGAATAGAAACTGGAGAAGGATCATATAAAGAGGCAGAAATAAACCAGTAACCAAAAAAATAATAGAAGAAAATTGCCTGAGACATACAGAAGCTTCCACCTTCAGATGAAAAGGCTTACTGAGTACTTGGCCAAGAAAACGCAGAGAACCTAGGAGCCAAATTTAATTGAAATCTCACTTGCAAAGGAGCCTGGGAAACATGGTTTGCAAGGTCACCTCCACAGCTAACAAGTAGAGCAGGGTGAGGGCAGAGAATAGATTTTGGAACAAATGGGCAAATTGGGACAACGACCAAGGAAGATTTATTCCATAAATAAAAGTTTAATTTAATGTTGGGCAGTTCATTAGGCAATTTCCTTAAGGCAATTCATCATCTAATGGATCAAAGAATGAAAACTGTAAAAAAGATACTGAAATAGTACTTGGAAAATAGCAGTCAAAGGATAAAAACAACTATATATACTAGAATTAAATACTAAGGACAGTTTCACTAAAGTCAAGAAGAAGAAGAGATTATTGGTCATAAGTGAATTATTCAGTATTGCTTTGGATATACTGGACAATACAAAAAGATCTTCATCTTTACAAAAAGCAAAAGAAGAAAACATTGAGTGCTATACATATTAGAACAGAGGAGATAAAGTTACCATTATTTTCATACGCTGTCATTTTATACCTATAAAACTTGTAAAAGCCCAACTAAATTTTTTTACGTTTGTTTATTTTTGGGAGAAGACCGAGTATGAGTGAGACAGGGGAAGAGAGAGACAGAGACACAGAATTAGAGCATAAAAGCCCAACTGAATAACTATTGGAACTGATAAATGAATTCAGTAAGTTAATAATGAAAAAGCAGTGTACAAAATCAATATAATTGTAATAACCAAACAAAATCCAATTTATGATAGGACCAAAATATACTAAATAGCAGTGAATAAAGAACAAAACATGATGCCAAAAATACTAAAAGGACTTCCTGAAATAACTAACAAGAAAACATGTATATTTGGTGCAAAAAGAAAAGCAAAATATGTGCCCTGTGGCAGGGTAATTTTGTCTTTAGGAAACTACCATAAAGATGTGGTTAGACTAATGGGCAAGAGATGTGCACTGTAGCCTAGTTCATAATGGCATGAAATTGAAATATCCTGTGTTGAATAAAGAAGCAATATTAAATTTAAGAAACAAACAGACAGGCAAAGGAAAGCGAGAGAGACAAACCCAGAAGCAGACTCTTAATTACAGAGAACAAACTGATGGTTACCAGAGGAGAGATGGCTAGGGGGATGGTTCCGGATGAAGGAGCTCACTTATGATGAGTACCAGGTGATCCATGGAAGTGTTGAATGATTATATCACACGCCTAAAACTAATATAACACTGTGTGTTAGCTATACTGGAATTAAAATCTAAAAAAATAAATAGTGCATATTCATGCAAGAAGAAAGATTTCAGCAGTAGAGTTATCGTTAGTCATAGCCCTCTCAGGGAATTGGTTCTATACAGGTGACAAAAGAACTGAGAAGGCAAGCAGGATGATGAGACAACACAGAGTGTCACAACAGCATAAAGCTGCTCGCACCCTGATGCCTGGACTGATGATGGGGAGGAAGTGGTGTCACTGCAACCAGAAGTTGGGACCTTCCTGTGGAAGCCCCACCCCCAGTGGGAACAGGAGCAAGGTTCTAGGGAGGAAAGCGCTGTCCTACTATTGCTGGAGCCACAGAAGGGACCAGTGGTTGTCAGAAGTTAACACAAAAAGAAGGGCAGAGAAATACCCCGGCTTATCCTTCCAATCTTCCACCAGTTTCTCCCATTGGTGAATCTATTTGGAAATGAGAGAGGCATTGAAGTCTGGGATGTGTAATTGCCTGTAGTTGAGAACAGAGCAGGAAAAGATAGGGAATGAATCTGAGAGGGAAACTGGCAGTAAGCCAACATAACTATTATGTGATATTTATTGATGAGAAAAATGCATTTATGATATATGTTAAGAAAAGAAACAGGTTATAAACATTTATATTGTTCCAGTAGGCATATAAATACATACCTAAATAGATAAGCACATAAAAAAAGGACTACAGAACATAACACTGTCTGCATGATGCTATTTTTGGTTTATCTGTATCTTCTAGTTATTCCAAAATGAATATATAACACCAGTGACTTAGAACAATAAAAGGATAATTGTGTTTCTGTGTTTAAGAAAAGAACAATTAGATTGTTGGCTCCTTGAATATTGGATATAAAGATGAAGTATCGTTATCAGGTTTAGAGCCTTTAGTTTAGAGGGGGAAAGAAAAGCTAAGATTTTCCTACCAATATGAAATATACATCTGCACCTATTGATGTTGACCATCAAACGAAATGTTCAATTTAGTTTTACTTCTGCTTGCCCTTTTCTACTCCCACATACAATTGAAATAATAAGATCTATTACATCTGATTCCTTTTTATCTCTTTCAATAATACATTATGAATCATCTCCTTTAGGAATCCCTTGCACATTTATTTCTTTTATTATCATGTTAACCTCTGTAATTCAGAATGTTTTATTTTATGGTTCTCATAGTTTAACATTATCTATTTTATGACATGTATTCTCTCTTTTAGATTTTTAACGCCCCCCCCCCCCCGCCCCCCACTCAAAACACTATCCCTGTTACCTGAATAGCATTAGAATGCAGATCTCCTTTGGGAGGATACATCTAAATGCCAACCTGCAATGGTAAAGTCAGAACCTCTTCCTCTTTTATCAGAAACCGGTTATCCTTCCTCCAGGTCTGTCTCAGCCAGTGTCCAGCCAGGAGGTAGTGATCACATCAGGTATTTTTATATAAAGAATTTAACGCAAAGTATAATTAGGTATTGGAGAAGAGAAAATACAAACAGGGACACTGAGGTTTTATAGAGGTTATGACCGCAAGAAGTAGCAACTATCTCTGGGGTTGGGAGTTCAAGGGGAAGGGACTAGGATTACCAAAATTTCGATGCTCAGAGGAGGCATCCCTCGGAACTGGGATGGAAGACTCTAGTGAGAGGGCACTGCCTGATCGGCATGGGGTGACACCTACACCTCAGGGACCTGGAGGAGGAAACCTGTGGAGTTGGGACTCAAACCTTGAGTGGAGCCCTTGCTGGCCAGCACTGTGACCCCTGAGAGGATACCATGAGGCTGGTTCTAACAACAAAGTAGGTACCTGCTGCTGCCAGAACTTGCTGTCAGTGAGGGGACAAACCACCATTGCTGTGGTATGGCTGAGATGAACAGGAAACACATGTGAAGGAGCATGTCCCTTCCCCTTGACAACTGGCCATCCTTCCTCTAGCTCCCCCTGTTGGCAGAGACAACAAGGAAAGGAGCCAGCTGACAAAATAGAAAGGGGCACAGAAGGATGGTTTGAAGCTCTGAAATATTAGCAAAAGTCCCCTGCACATAGCTCCTGTCAAGAGTGTCTGCAAATATTTGGCAAAATACAGGGTAGTTTCTTGATAAAAACCCTCAAGAAAGTAGGGATAGAAGAAACATACCTCAAGATCATAAAGGCCCACATATGCAAAAGACCAACAGTTAATATCACCTCAGTGGGGAAAACCTGAGAGCATCCCCCTAAGGTCAGGAACATGACAGGGATGTCCATGCTCACTACTGTTATTCAACATAGTGTTGGAAGTCCTGGCCTCAGCAATCAGACAACACAAAGAAATGAAAGGCATCCAAATCAGCAAGGAGGAAATCAAACTTTCACTCTTCGCAGAGGACATGATACTCTCATGGAAAACTCAAAAGACTCCACCAAAAAACTGCTAGAACTGATACATGAATTCATAAAAGTCACAGGATATAAAGTCAATGCACAGAAATTTGTTGCATTTCTATGCACCAATAATGAAGCAGCAGAAAGAGAAATCAAGGCATCAATCCCATTTACAATTGCACCAAAAACCATAAAATACTTAGGAATGAATCTAACCAAAGAGGTGAAAAATCCATACACTGAAAACTATAGAAAGCTTGTGAAAGAAATTGAAGAAGATACACACAAAAAAGGAAAAATATTCCGTGTTCCTGGATAGGAAGAACAAATATTGTTAAAATGTCAATACTGCCCAAAGCAATCTACATACTCAACGCAATCCCTATCAAAATAACACTGGCATTCTTCACAGAGCTAGAACAAATAACCCTAAAGTTTGTCTGGAACCAGGAAAGACCCCAAAGCCAAAGCAATCCTGAAAAAGAATACCAAAGCTGGATGCATCACAATCCCAGACTTCAAGCTATACTCCAAAGCTGTAGTCATCAAAACAGTATGGTACTGGCACAAGAACAGACACTCAGATCAATAGAACAGAATAGAGAACCCAGAAATGGACCCACAAATGTATGGCCAACTAATCTTTGACAAAGCAGGAAAGAATATTCAATGGAATAAGGACACTCTCTTAGGCAAATGGTGTTGGGAAAACTGAACAGCAATATACAGAAGAATGAACCTGGACCACTTTCTTACAACATACAAAAAATAAACTCAAAATGGATGAAAGACCTAAATGTGGGACAGGAAACCATCAAAATCCTCAGGAAAACACAGGCAACAACCTCTTTCATCTTTGCTGCAGCAACTTCTTACTTGACACGTCTCCAGAGGCAAGGGAAACAAAAACAAAAATGAACTACTGGGACCTCATCAACATAAAAAGCTTCTGCACAGCGAAGGAAACAATCAGCAAAACTAAAAGGCAACCAGCGGAATGGGGGAGGATATTTGCAAATGACACATCAGATAAAGGGTTAGTATCCAAAATCTATAAAGAAGTTATTAAACTCAACACCCAAAAATCAAATAATACAGTGAAAAAGTGGAAAGAAGACATGAATAGACACTTTTCCAAAGACATCCCAATGGCTAACAGACACATGAAAACATGCTCAACATCACTCACTATCAGGGAAATACAAATCAAAACCATAATGAGATACCACCTCACACCTTTCAGGAGGACTAAAATCGAC
This sequence comes from Lynx rufus, assembly GCF_022079265.1. NCBI lineage: Eukaryota > Metazoa > Chordata > Mammalia > Carnivora > Felidae > Lynx > Lynx rufus. Next base: position 125,949,208 of record NW_025814856.1, read on the forward strand.
AACTCAGGAAACAACAAGCTTTGGCGAGGCTGCAGAGAAAGGGGAACCCTTTTGCACTGCTGGTGGGAACGCAAACTGGTGCAGCCGCTCTGGAAAACAGTATGGAGGTTCCTCAAAAAATTAAAAATAGAATTATCCTATAACCCAGCCATTGCACTATTGGATGTTTATCCAAAGGATACAAAAATTCTGATTCGAAGGGGCACATGCATCCCAATGCTTATAGTAGCACTATTGACAATAGACAAATTATGGAAAGAGCCCAAATGTCCATCAAATGACAAATGGATAAAGAAGATGTGGTATATATATATACAACGGAATATTATTCGGCGACCCAAAAGAATGAAACCTTGCCATTTGCAACAACATGGATGGAACTAGAGTGTATTATACTGAGTGAAAAAAGTCAGTCAGAGAAAGACAAATATCATACGATTTCACTCATATGTGGAATTTAATAAACAAAACAGATGAACATAGGGGAAGAGAAGGAAAAATAAGATAAAAACACCGAGGGAGGCAAACCATAAGAGACTCTTTAAATTTAGAGAATAAACTGAGGGTTGCTGGAGGGGTACTGGGTGGGTAGATGGGCTAAATGGGTGATGGGCATTAAGGAGGGCACTTGTTGGGATGTAAGTGAGGAATCACTAAATTCTACTCCCAAAATCTTGAAATCATTATTACACTGTATGTTAACTAACTTGGATTTGAATTAAAAGAAAGATTGTCTGCAAATAATAGGGCTCTGTGCCAATTTCTAAGAGTGAAAAGGAAAATATAGGAGCAGAGAAGAGTAGAATAGGCCTAAGAAAAAAATTACAGGAGTTGTTTACCCTAATGACTAAAATAGCAAGACAAAACGACCTTCCGCAACTCAACAGTGCTCAGGAGGAACAAGCTTGGGCTTCCTGATTTTAAGAAGTCCTTGTATCTCATTACCACCCCCATTTGGCAATCTTTGCAACTCCTGGTATTTTTTATCTCATCTCCTATTATTAGTGACTACAGAACCAGATAACGAGTTTGGATTTCTGAATGTTGACCCGAGAACCTCACGTACCAAGTATATCCACCCTCTGGCCTTTTAAACGATGCCCCCTTCCAACAATACAATGGCGCATAGTACTCCACCCCTGTATCATGCATCCCCACAGACCTGTGTTGGCCTTCTAGAAGGCCTATCCATCCATCCATCCATCCATGCACTAAATAATTTGACAAGGGTTTATTCAAAACTTTCTCTGTTGGACATTGTTCTAGATACTGAAGATATAGCAGTGAGCAAAGCAGTAAGCAAAGCACCCCAAGTCTCATTTGCATTTCAGTGGGGTGTGAGAGGGAAAGGCAGGAGGGAGGCTGAGAATGCACACTTGGAAGTTAGGGAATAACAAAGTCCATAGAGAGTAAGACAGTAGTCTGAGAGGACAGGGAGAGGCAGGGATGTAGAGAATGATCAAAAAGGACGCTGAGGAAGTAACAGTTTGACAGAGATCAGAATGATAGGAGTCTTAGGAACATCTATAAAAAAAGCAATTGCAGGTGGAGGGAAGAGACAGTGCAGAGAGGTGCTGAAGCAAAAGCCTGTCTGGCATGTTGGAAGAGACAAGCAAAAAGGCCAGTGATGCTGGAAGGAAGGTGGCTCAGGGTCGGTGGGGAATAAGATCAGAGGAGGAACAGAATACACGGGGTGGCGTAAGTCACGGAGAGGCTTTGCAGTCCACTCTTGTGAAAGGAAAAGCCACTTAAGGAGGATGAACAGGAGAGAGAAAACAGTTGACTTAAGGTTAAAAAAAAAATCATCCTGCCTCCTGTGGATAATAAGCCATAGACTCTAGGAACCAATTAGAAGAAATACCATTGTTGTATGCACGAGAAAGGAAAAAAGAACGGCTGATTAAACCACATACAAAACGTTCTTATAACTCAGAAAATTTTTACAGTTGTTAAAAAAGCTGTTTTAAATTTATGCAGGCATAGATTTGTATTATCTGCCACCCTAGAGCATATATAAAAGGAAACTATATGTGAAATTAATTGAAGAATTCCTAAGTCTCATCATATTCAGAGTTCAACCCTTCTGAAATACTTTGTTATTCAAGGTCATCAATGAAGCTTAGATATTCATTCATTCATTCATTCATTCACTCAACCAAGACAACCAGATTCCTGCTCTAAGATAAGCATTGTTCCTGGTGCTGGGAGGCAGCTGAAATAAGACTGAAGCAGTCCTTGGCCTCACCAAGCATACAGCCCAGTAGACCACAATAAGCAAGGATCTGCGCAAAGCTCAGTCATCATCCTACATCATTCACAGCAGGAATTTTCATTTCAGACAAAGCTGGGTGTGAATCCTGCCTCCCCGTTACTATTTATGCATCCTTGGACAAATTATTTCATCTCCCTGGTCATGAGTTCCTTCTAATATCTGCCTCCTAGAGTTGTTATTAAGGTCAAATAAAATGGCGCATGTAAAGCCTTTAGCAGAGTATTGGCTCTAATACTGGAGTTCATGGTTACTACATGAGCATATTGTCATATTTAGATATGTCTTGCATGAGTCTCAAATTAATTCATATGCCCATGATATCCCTGATTCTCTTTGAGTGCAGCCAAAAAGTCTTATTCCCTCGTTCTGTAATCTTTTAGGAATCTTCTAAATACGCTACATATGTAAAATTGCAAAAAAGGCGATTCTGTCTTTTCATAATCGTATGTTCAGTTGGCACTTTGGTTTTCCCTCCCCTAACTCAGAAGATCTCAGGAAAGACATATCTTGTTTCCAGTTGTATAAAGGAAATTTTGGGGCGCCTGGGTGGCTTGGTTGGTTGAGCGTCCAACTTGAGCTCAGGTCATGACCTCATGGTTCGAGAGTTCAAGCCCCATGTCGGGCTCTGTGCTGACAGCCTGGAGCCTGGAGCCAGTTTCAGATTCTGGGTCTCCCTCTCTCTCTCTGCCCCTCCCCTGCTCACACTCTGTCTCTCTTTCTTGTTTTAAGTAAACATTAAAAAAATGTTTTTAGGGGAGCCTGTGCCTGGGTGGCTTAGTCAGTTAAATGTCTGATTTCAGCTCAGGTCACGATCTCGCTGCTCGTGGGTTTGAGCCCTGCATCAGGATCTGTGTTGACAGCTCAGAGCCCGGAGGCTGCTTCAAATTCTGTGTCTCCCTCTCTCTCTCTCTCTGCCCCTCCCCTGGTAATGCTCGCTTGCTCGCTCTCTCTCTCAAAACTAAATGAGCATTAAATTTTTTTTTTAATTTTTTTTAAAAAAGGAGTTTTTCATTTGCCATTCCTTCTGTTTGGTAGGGGTAAAAAAATCTAAGGACTGAAAGGAAAGTGACAGGAGCACAGCCTCAAAGACCCTCAAAGACAGTGCCAGAATTACTGCAAACATCTAAGCAGGTGTGAGGAAGTTAAAGGAAGTAATGCACTAACCCCACCAAGGAGCTTCCATCGTTTAATTGGCTCTCCTGGGAGTCACTGTGATAAACAGTTGTCAATCCATGGAGTTCCAAGGTCTCCTTAATCCTGAAGCCAGGAGGCTGATGATATCCATCATAACACACATCACGATTATGTTACTATAATCATCCTTCTAATGGGACTGAAAAGTACCTATGACCTGATCATCGTCTTGGCCATATATTTAAAGTTTTGATTAGGCAGTTCCCATTTCAAAAAGCCTTAAGTAGACCAAGAAAAAATAGCTCCCAACTCTTCTTTTAAGTCTTAAATTATGTAAATTGTTTCTTTGTTGAATGTTTCTTGACTGGAACTTCTTAAAAACAAAAATGATAATCTGTCCCCCAAATATAGTTACGTTCTCTTTCTCTTTTATTGTTTAAATGTTTATTTATTTATTTTGAGAGAGAGAGAGAGAGAGAGAGGGAGCAAGCAGTGGAGGGGCAGAGAAAGAAAGAGAATCCCAAGCAGGTTCCTCACTGTCAGTGCAGAGCCCCACGTGGGGCTCCATCTCATAAACTGTGGAATCATGACCTGAGCCAAAATCAAAAGCTGGACGTTTAACCAACTGAGCCACCCAGGTGCCCCCTTTCTCTTTTAAATTCTAGACCTGATTAGAGACCTCATTCCCAACTGACTCAGTTATGAGAATCCCCCCAAACTGAATCTTTGAATGAAATATCTATCTTCCTATGTGTATGCTCTATTAATATGTTAGGACAGTGAATGTATTATTAGCAATATTTCCATGTATGTGAAAGATCCACTCTGCTCCCCTGACAACCCTTTCTCTTCCCAAGCAGAAAGGGTCCTGGAGGTCAGACACTGTAACTTCAAAATAAAGAAGACTCCATGATTCCAATACAATTGTGAGAATAGAAGGTACCCTTTCAATTCCTAAATGTTTTAAATGAGATAACTGTGTAATAAATAGGTAATACATATTTGACTTATTCTCCCCAAAAGATATTTCAATTGTGCAACTTGAGTCAATATGGACCTAAAGGATGGTCACAAATGGTTAATAACTGAAGTCCCATCACAAGCGAATAACTGGAAAACAATGAGGAGATTAATGAATTCTTACCCGGGCAACATATGGTCTTTAACTACAACAGATACGTGAGTATGTTCTATGTTTATAAATTTCTAATTTCTCAAAATGTTCTAAGCGGCTCAAATTAATTATTGGCATATGTTACTTCTTAAAACACATTCCACGTTTTGATTCACAAAATAAAATTAATTTTTTTCACTTGAAGTTTTACTGATGTGGATGATCAGATGTCAGCTGTACAGAGAAACTAGTTTTCTCCAAATTATGGGTAAATGACAATGGTGTTTATTTCTTTCAAAAGTCTCACCCATCTTACTTTCCACACAATTCTGTTATGCCCTGATTTAATCTATAACAATAAACTAATTCCTCCATCTTTTAACTCCCCAAAGAATACTGTGGAGCCTAGAGAGGATCTGCCTGGCCCAAGGCTCACACTTGGTTCCTACTTTCTTTTGAAATTTTCCCACTTACTCCCTATATTTATCAATGATGATGAAGAAGATGATATCATTCACTCAAATGTCATTCCCTCTAATGTCACTTTCACATTTATTACCTCATTTAATTTTTCATTAACTCTAGAACATATTATCTAGCAAGATAATATGATACCCTTTTTTATATACAGTATAAGAAAATAATATTTTCATAAAGTTACAGAGTTCTTAAGGATGGGTACTCAGAATGGTACCCAGACCTCCTAAATCCCAGCATACTATGTTTTCCATAGTATCCAGCATTTCCTAGGTAGGAATAATTTGGGTTTTGATATTACACACACTTCAGTTGGAATTTCATCTCTTAACCAGCTGGGGGAATGGAACTGGAGGTAAACTCCTTAAAACTCTCCTTGAGCTTCAGTTTCCTCACCAGCAAAAGGGAAACAAATAAATGACATGTATAACAACTGGACACAGTTCCCGGCACATCTTAAATTTGTAATAAGTAATTGTAGTGAGGATTCCATTTAGTGCATAACACTCTATAAATACACTTTCTTCCTTTCTAGCCAGATCACATCAAGGTTTGTGGCAACTGAGACTGTCACTAAATGAGGATTAACGGAGTAAAAAATATTTACAAATCAAGTAGAACAACTACTACTAGTAATATGTATTGAATACCTACTATGCCTCACATTGTTTATTCTAAAGTTCTTTATATATGTAAAAGTTGGTACCCTCATTGTCTGTTTTACATATTAAGAAACGAAGTCACAGATCATTTAAATAACTCCTCGAGATCACACAGCAAAGAGTGACAGTGCTGGGGTTCAAATCCATTGATCTGGTTTGAGAGTCCTCCAAAGATAGGTCAATTCCAATATCTCTACTATATCCAAATTCTATACCAAAAATGTACACAAAAAATACAGGCAAGCATGCATACATATAAAACATGTCCTGTTTTGTTTTATACTTTTGTAATAATCGGTTTCTGTCCTTGTAGCATCCAACTATCTAAACAAACAAAAAAAAAACCAATATTAGCAATATCTTGACATAAAGCAACAGGTGCTCCTGAGAACAAGCCAATCAACATCTATTTTTTAAGCAACTATCAGTTAAAATCCTACCTTTAAATATTACAATAAAGGAAAAAAAAGCTTCTATCAAGTAAATCAGGGTGATATCATACCACTTCCTTGCTCAAAAATCTCGAATGCCTCCCTTTTTCCTAGAGTCAAGCTTACATTCCTTAGCCTGTCACGCAGGACCCTACAAAACCTGCCAGCATTTAGTTTTTAAGTCTTTTCCCCGCTACTCACAGCTTGACACCCCCACTCTTGTCCTAATCTTTTTTTCAAATTCTTATCTCCACAATTTTTCTCTGGCTGTCTTTGTATCCAGAATACCATCTTGCCTCTCTGTTGTCCCTACCTGTTCCCTAAGGCACACGCACAATCAGCAGCATTCCTGTGAGTTAGCCTTCACTTCCAGCATCTTCGAGGGGTCCTTTTCTCTCCATCCTGGGAGCACACCAACTACTTCAATCATTTGATATTAATCCTCACATTGATTGAGCACCCATGATGTTCCAGGCATTCTAAATACACATTTGTATTTAATCCTCACAGAGCCTGGCATATGCCTCACCGTCTTCATTTTACTTAGGAAGACATCAAAGCTGCCATCTAACTTGCCAAAGGTAGGTAACTGTTAAGAAATGGGTTGGAGATTCAAATCAAAGTGGTCTAAATCCAGAGTTAAATTTTTCCTCACAATTTTCCACAATGAGATCTACATTTTTACCTTTTAAGCCAACTGGTCGATTTCTCATGGCACTACAGTTTTGAGAAAAAACTAAGGATATACCAGGGCACAGCAGGTCTAAGTGTCATGATCCATGAGCAGTGCCTCAGTGAGTGTGAGAAAGGTAGCAGGCATGGGGAGGGGAGAATATGCCCAGGTCAGAAATAAGGAAGGAGAACGTGTTGATGCAGTGGTAAGAGGTTGCTTCTTCTTGGGCTTCCTTGTCTCCATGACCCAACTCGGCTACTCTGCAGTCATTTCCAGCACTCTTTTTCCTTGTTTCCTTCTACCATCAAGTCCTTAAAAGCCAGGCACTCATTTTCCAGATGCCCTTAGAGGTAGGGGTTGCCGTATGACCTCGTTCTTGCCAACAAGATATAAAGAGATAACTGTCAGTACCTTCATGGGCAGCATGAAAATATTTTTCTCTAGGAAAAGAGAGGCAGATAAGCACACCCTCCTCTGCCATCCTTACTTTCTGCTTTGGAGTCTGACATGTGAAGATGTGATGATTAGGGATCTGGGTACGTACCATCTTGTCCCCAGGAAGGGAGACATTGGCAACAGGATAGCAGGGTACAGAGGATCAAGGAAGCTACCAACCCCGCTCTGATACTGCCCAGATCCCGCTCTCTATGGAATAAACATTCCATTTTCATGGTTTAATCTTCTGTGAGTTGAGTTTTCTGTTCCTTGCAGTCCATGGCATCCAAATATCAGTACACCATCAAATGGGCAACAGCAATAACTTTCTACATGTTCTGTCATCTTTGACAACACAGAAATAGCCTAGAAAAAGGAAGTCTCTGAATCTCATGTTTGTAAAGCTACAGAAGCGAAAAAACCCCACAAATCTTGGGATCCTTAGCTGTAATTTGTTAGATCCAGATTCTTGAGAAAATTTCTGATGGACTCACAGCCTACAATTTATACGGTGAGGCAGGAGGAGAATTCTACCTAACTATTCTTTACTCCCTGAAGAGAAGAACATTTTCTACAGAGTATTGGAAAAAAAAAGAACAACATAATAGATGTTAATGTTGGGGTCTGACTTCTGACTGTCCTTTCCTGCAGATTTGACCCATTATTGGGGGGGGGGGTGGATAGAATAAGTTTCGGGATTCAAATGCAGAAAGGTTTGTACCACATTCCATGTCTGGAAGTCATTCAGGAAACAGTCATGCCGACTGCCTCATACCAACAAAGGCAGGCTGCTACAGGTTAGTAAGGGGCATGGCACAGTGAGACCACCCATCACAGGCCTTGGAAGAGACGCAGAAAGTTCTCAAGGGGCCTAGAAGACAGCAGAGAATTAAGGGCTGGAATGCAGTCAGAGATTCACAACCCCACAGCAGATGCAGAAAGTGATGCCATCAGAGAAATGGGAAGAAAAAGAAATATAAAGAGAACAGCTCAGAGACATTGAGTTTAAAATTAAATAGCCTGAAAGGGAAAGACAAAGGTTTGTTTTTGGGTTTCTTTTGCCTACTACAGAGCAGAAACAGTATTTCGTGAACTAGGTTGATTTCTATAATAAAGAAAGTTTCATTTTTCCCTTCTGGGTTGGTGTTACAAATTTAAAGCCACAGCAGACAATTTGACATTCCTGGCACACAATGTTAGAACTCATCCATCTGAGCGAACAGCAATTTTCCAAAAGAGCCCACGAGCAGCAGGCTTCCCTGTTGCCATCCTATCTGACGGACCCAAAAGAAAAGACCAAATTTGACAATCCCCACGTGGAGAAATCCCACAGGCTACGAAATCTGAAGCCTGGATTATATTTCACGACCACGAAGAGCAGGCACAAGCCAACCAGATGAAGATGGCTTTTTCAGCCCTTGGAGCCCCCGCCACACAGCACTTCCATGCTCAAGAACAGACCTGGTCTGCAAGGAGCCACATCGCTCAACTGAGCTTGCCTATGACACCAGGTTCCTGGGGTACCTGCCCGTACCTGCCCTTTGTGAGTAATGTTTCATTATTGGCAGACAGGTTTCTTGGTTCCCTGGGAATGTTTCTTTATGCTATTTGAAGTTCTGAAGCACCCAAAAGGAGAATGTTCAAATTATGAACCAAGTCAGATGTAACCAAGGAGAGTTGAGAGCAGTCACCTCAGCCACTGCAGAATGTTAGAGTAATTGTGGGCATGGAATCAGCCATCCTGGGTCAAAGCTCAGTTCTATACCCTTCTGGGTATGTTACTCTTGCCTCGATTTCCTCATTTGTGAAATGGGAAGGCTAATATCTACCTCAATATACTTTTGTAAAGGGTAAAAAAGGTAACACTCAACTCTGCTGGCCCATACAGGAAATGCAACAGATACCAGTTTTTCTCCCTTCTTCTGTTATTTCATGCTGTAAATTTTACCATAGTCTGAGCTTAAGCACAATGTATTTATGCTAAGGTTTAACAACCATGGTGACTTCATCTTTAAGTCAATCTAATTAATTTCAGATTTGGTTGTACCTATTGACCTCTGTAAATAATAACAGAAACACTAAACATTAAGCTCCCAGCTAGCCACCTGTAATCCACATGAACATCTAGAGATGGCTCCATCAGTACTCATTCAACTGATGTTCACTCTGTATCGAAAGTGTGCCAATCTCATCCTCAAGCCCAGGGAAAAGACAAGGGGATAATATGATCTCTGTAATACACTGGCAGAGATAAGACAGGTGCTCTGGGGCCAAGATGAAAGATATGAAACTCGGAACCAAGACTGAGAAGCAAGGAAGACTGCATCAGATTGTTTCAAGAGATGTTAGTGGCCTGAAGAAGGCCCGTGATGGTGGAGAGTAAAAGAAATAGAGAGTATATGGAAGTGATGATTCACTGAGCTCTACTCCTGAAACTGTATGTTAACTAATTTAAAAAAAAATTTTTTTAAGGAAAAAAAAAAGAATAGAGAGTTTCATAAAGCATTAAAGGCTTCTTTAATGGTGCACAGCACGCCTGGATGGCTCAGTCAGTTCAGCATCTGACTCAATTTACATACTCTCACGGTTTTTGAGATGGAGCCCTGCATTGGGCTCTGTGCTGGGAGGAGTTCTTTCTCTCTCTCTCCCCCCGCAAAAAGCAAAAACAAAAACATTAAAAAAAAAGTGTACAGGCAGACCTCGATCACTGAACAGATGTAAATAGCAGGTGGATAGAGGAGGTAAACAGGATAACATGACATATTCTATTAATACTAATTGAGGGCCTGAGTGGGGAGACCCTGATATAGGTGATGTGGAAGCTACAAAAAGCTAAAACCACATTCCTGACTTCCAGAAAATTTATAATACATTTAAGGAAATAAAGTATAACAACTTTTTCCCCCATCTCCCTTGGGTTATTATCTTATTTTTATGGGGCCCTATTCAGTTCTCAACAAAGAAAATAAGTAGTTAAAGCAAAAGGTCATTGGGCATCTGGGAAGAAGTTTTTGGAAGCTTCAGAAAAATTCCATCGCAATCTCCACATAATTGTTATAGTCTTAGAGAGAGAGAAGATGAAAAGAATGGATTGTGTCATTTCCTTCTGAGCCAGGTACTGCAAAGCCATCATGTCCCTTCTAAGACTAGCTAGTTTCACTTCTATAAGGAGGAAGGAAAGGCATAATACTTGAGAATACTTTTTGAAAGCTACTCTTCAGGAATTATAAAGAGTTAAACATTTTGAGGTCCATATTGCTTAAAATTATATATCCCCTTTTGATATTTACGTGCATGTGTGTGTATATTTGAGAAACTATTGTATCAATGTCCCAAAATAGTAAAATAAATGTGTTACTACGTTTCAGTATGGGCCTTCCATTTCTGCTCTAGGTAAGATAAAAAGTATAAAGATTCCTCACTGAATCCCTATCACATCCCAATTTCTTCTTGTCATATTTGTATGGACCCTACCTCAAGTTGTGGGCAACCTCTTCCTTGACTCCTCCTCATTACCGAGTGCTTTTTCCATCCAGTCTCTGGGGGCCTGAGTCTGTCTCAGTGGCCAAAAAGGTGCTGCTTTTAGGAAGAGGCCAGATCCACTGTAGCACATATTCAGCATTCTAGTTGATAGGGAGTGAAGGAAAAGGACAACTTGAATCCCCCAAGCTGTTGCCCCAGCTTCTGCTTCACTGTGAATTCATCATCTATCATGGTCTCACCTGGAGTAGTTTGCTCCAGAGACCATCCTAAGAAAAAGGGTGTAGGCAGATTCCCAAAACCTAATTCATAACCTAATTCAAAACCTAATTCAAAGGCAAGATGGAGACAGAACAAGGTCAGGAAATGAATGGGAATTTGGAGGAGTCAGGCCAAGCAGGAGTAAACATGAGACTGTAGGGTATAGGTCTGGGTTCTGGGGATTTAATTTCAAACCAAAGTAGAAAAGGCCGCTTTTGCTGTTCAAAGAAGTACGGCCAAGTGAGGTAGGAGGCAGTAAGGAATCTTTAAGGACTATTTCAAATGCTTTTGTACCACTCCCACTGCAGTCAAACACACATGGACATAGAGATCTTGCCTTCTGAATCACTGAGATGGTACATTGGCTCTGTCATTTGCTTGGGGAGAGGGTCTTTGAAAATAAGACAATAGCTTTGGTTTCTGGCCAAACAGATAACCAGAAGTATCCCAGCACACAAAAAAGAAGAATCTATTGTTATCTTAGAGTCCTTACATAATTCTTTTTTAATGTTTATTTATTTTTGAGAGAGAGAGAGAGAGACAGAGCGTGAGCGGGGGAGGGCCAGAAAGAGGGAGACACAGAATCGGAAACAGGCTCCAGGCTCTGAGCTGTCAGCATAGAGCCCTACGCGGGGCTCGAACCACGAACCATGAGAACATGACCTGAGCCGAAGTCGGACACCCAACTGACTGAGCCACCCAGGCGCCCCGGGTGAGACAGAATTCTAACTCATTATTATATCCCCTCTCTCATTTTATACTAACTAGGGTCATAACAGCCATCTGAGACTTCCCCAGATACCCCCCCCATCCAGCCAATAGCAGACTTCACTACCTCGATTTTTAGGAACTGGGGCAGCAATTTGATCTCCTTCTCATATGATACAGTGAATATGCTGCCAAGGGACATTCCGTGTGCTGGTTCACTAGTAGTGCAGAAACTCTGTAGCTGGTTGGAGTTGCTGAGATCAGGGACTGTATATCCCCCTTGTGACTCTACCCTTCAGAGTGCTAACCTGTCTTCTTTTTCTGTTGGATGCATTCTATACATCAAATGACAGTGAAGAAAAAGATGTTCCTGAGGAAGTCTAGGTGGTTTGTGGAATCAAACAGAACCTCCTTTTCAGCTGACATATACAAGATACCTGATATAACAGCATGAATCAAGTTTAGAGCAATGAATCTTCTCTTATTTAAGTGATAGGAGACTGAGTGTATTAAATTTGCTTTCAGTGAATGTACCTTAACATGACTGTTTCTAAGAATCCTTACATTCTAATTTAAAACAGAGTTTAGTGTGACAATATAGGGTACGATGTTTTGCTTCTGGTATAAATTCACCATATATGAGAAAAGGGAGAGGAAGAAAAGTTGTCAGTTCAGATAAGAGAAAATAATTGACCGAGAAGCTCTTATATTTGAGAAAGATATAAAAGTAAAAACTGAAATCATTTGCATGAACTGACGACTTTGAAAAATGTTTACTCTGGAACTGAAACTACCCAGGTATGCCTGGCATCATTCCATCCGGAGTCAGATAGTGATACAAACCTACAGGGCCTGCATTCAATCTTCATACTTTCTCCCTACAGGGGATTACAGTTTCCCTATAGGGCAAGGGTGCTAAATCTGAGGATGGGAAAATAAGATGGGCCTGCGATCATTTGTGGTTGGAGATGGTGACCTATTTAGACATTCTGGAGACAGTGACAGGTAAGTAGATGGATGTGAGATGAAGGCTTACACAGCAGAGCGTTCAAACAGCAGAAAGGTGACTAGAAAACTAACAATTATGGTCCACTAGAATTAGATTAATCCATAAGTAGGCCTTGAGTCCATGATAACACTTAGAAATAAAAATTAACTGAAAAGTGTGAACAATAATATATAAGTTGGAATCAAACCACACACATGAGACTTCAGTGTTCTTTACAGTAAGATGGGTGATTTGTCAAACAACGAAGAGTCCAACACTGAAGTTTAGCCAATCCAGGTTACCCATGACAAACTGCTTCCCTTCTTGTGGAGGTTTTAGAGCATAAAGCATTTCTTAAAGAGATGGGGTCTATGTTCATGTCTAAATCTAATTGGGTTCGTGACTGCTTTAACCATTAGAGGATGTTATAGTAGAGATGATACTATGTGACTTCAATGATTAGATCATAGAAGGCCACCTACTTGTGCCTTATTTACAGGAATACTCATTTTTGGATCCCTGAACCACCATGTAAGATGTTCAATTATCCTGGGGTTGCTATGCTTTGAGGAAGCCTGAGCCACATGGACGTACTATATGTAGGCATTCTGGTCAACATTCCCAAGTGAGCTCAGCATTGGAGTCATCCCAGTTCAACTGCCAAACATTTGAGTGTAAAGGTCTCTAAAATATGACAGCCTGATGCCATTTAAGTTACCCAACGTTTTCAAGTCTTCCTATGGAGGCCCCAGATATCATGAAGTAGTGAAAAACCATTCGTGCTACAACCTGTCCACATTCTTCATTCACAGAATCTGTAAGCACAGGTTTGTTTCACAACAATATATAATCAGAACACCTCCAGACTTCTAGGCAGGAACAAATTATGTGATTAAAGTCTCAGGTATTCATGATGTGCTGTCTCGTATTATTATGCTTTTGATTGTGCTTAGTGTTTACATGTATAATGCATTCCAGACAAAAATCAAGCAAAGCAGAAAGATAACAACTCAAGAAATTTCTACTAAGTATAACCACCACAGAATGTGCATCAAAATAGTGCATAAATCTCCTCCCTAGGGCTGTTACTAATTAAAGTTCCCAAGAAAATGCCTCGGTGCAGTGACTCTCAAACTTTGGTATGTATGAGAATCACCTGAGAAACTTCGTAAAAATGCAGCGTCCCAGGCCTTTGCCTACTTAATATGCCTGATCCGCTCTACTCTTTATTGACTCTCCAGGTGACTCTGATACATATTAACGTTTGAGAACCACCAACACGCTGCGATGGAAAGTAAGTATGGAAAAGGAGGTAAGGTAGATAAAATGGCAATATTTCCTACCCATCTACCCACTGCATGTAGGACACTTTTGAGAAGAGGTTTAGCTGAAGGAAAAGTAAGCATACTTTTTCAGCATGTCTCACACAGTTTCTGAGCCGACAGCTTCTTAATTGCAGTGCCTTCTCCCTCTGACTTGAGTGAACACCCCATGCCCACACACATTGAGCAGTCTGAGGTTATGTGGCCATGCACTCATACCATAGGAGAGACAAGCACTGATTTGTTTGCCAACTGTGTAGGAGTGGGGCTATCTACCCTCAACATACAGAAGACCTACAGGGGCAACTGCTTTGTTTAGCTCAGTGTTTCTCAACCTTGACTATACACTAGAATCACCTGTAGAAATTTTAAAAATCCCCATTGCTGTACCCTGGGCTATTACAACAAAGTGGAAGTGGACCACAGGCACAGGTTATGTGTCAGCCTTCCCAGGTGGTTCAAAGTCCATCCAAGTTTGAAAACCACTGTCTCTAACTCAAATTTCCACAAATGAGGCTAATCCACCCTGGATTAAGAAAGAAATGTTTAACTTTAAGGATCCATTAGGATACTCTCATAATTTGGTATCAGATAAAGTAGTTAAAAATATGAGAAAATGTACAGAAAAACAAGCCCCAGAGATCTGGATTGTCTGTAACCCTGCCCCCTCTCTACCATATTGACAAAAGAAAAGACAATTCCTTTCCTGTATACCAGCAATGGCAAGTGAAATTTGAAATTAAAACACAATACCATTTATACTAGTCCCCCATTAATACTTAGATGTAACTCTAATAAAATCTGTAAAAGACGTAGATGAAGAAAACTATGAGATTCTGATGAATTAAATCAAAGTACTAAACAGGAGAGATATTCCATGTTCATGGATAGGAACTCAATATTGTGAAGATGTCCATTCTTCCCAACTTGATCTATAGATTTAATACAATCCCAATCAAAATCCAGGAAGTCATTTTGTGGATGTTGACAAACCAATTGTAAAGTTATATGGAAAGGTAAATGACCTAGAGTAGCCAACACAATATTGAAGGAGAACAAGTTGGAGGACTAACACCACCTGACTTCAACACTTATTATAAAGTCACAGTAATGAAGATGACAGTGATGTTTCCACAATTCTGTAAACTACTAAGAGTCAATTTTAATTATATGCTTCAAATAGACAAATTTTATAGTATGTAAGTTATATCAAAATAAAATTATTTAGAAAGACACAATGTGGAATTAGCTTTAAAATTCTGAAAAAAAATAATGGAAAAATAATAAATACACAAAAATAAAGATTATTACTTTGAAAAGATTACTTTAAGGAATAGGAGAAAAAATTAAGCTGCAGGAATTTTTTCAAAAATGCATTTACTCTAGGGGAGCCTGGGTGGCTCAGCTGGTTAAGTGTCCAACTTTAGCTCAAGTCATGATCTCATGGTTCGTGGGTTTAAGCCCCACGCTGGGCTCTGTGCTGACAGCTCAGAGCCTGGAACCTGCTTTGGATTCTGTGTCTCCCTCTTTTTCTGCTCCTCCCCTGCTCATTCTCTGTCTCTCAAAAATAAATAAACATTTAAAAAATGTATATTTTTTCTATAAAAATAATATTAACTAAATGTATTGAGCGTTTACTATTATATACCAAATCTATTCTCAGTGCTTTAAATCATTTTATCGTTAAACAATCCTATAAGGTTGCCTGGTTGCCTGGGGTGGCTCGGTTGGGCAGCCGACTACAGCTCAGGTCATGATCTCATAGTCTGTGAGTTCGAGCCCCACATCAGGCTCTGTGCTGACAGCTCAGAGCCTGGAGCCTGCTTCGGATTCTGTGTCTCCCTCTCTCTCTGCCCCTTCCCTGCTTGCTCTCTGTCTCTCTCTCTCTCAAAAATAATAAACATTAAAAAAAATTTTTTTTAAATCCTATAAGGTTGATATTATATCCCCTCTTACAGATACAGAAACTGAGCCCAGCTAGATAAAAAAAAAAAAAAAAAATGAAATGATAGTATAAAGACAGACTTAAATTAAAAGGAAGATGGTAGTGCTAAAGAAATGATTCAAGGAATTAATAATGCCATTAAATAACTGTAAATGGTATTAGGAAGAGTAAAAAATAATGAAGATCCAAAAGTAGTTTAGTGGTGACCAGATTAGGTTTGAAGACATCACAGACAATGCAGAAGAAAAGGCGAAAGAGATTAATATTATCAGAAAATAAATGATAGATATGGATGACATAAAATGAGGACCAAAGAAAAGACAATCGTATTCATAGGGGTACAGGAGAGAACAACATAAAACAAAATTAAAAGTTATTACTTAAATTTTCTCTTAGCTGAGGAGAATTTTAAATATAAATGGCACTATCATTAACGAGAATAAATACCAGATAACAATATACCAGCAGCTGCACTGAACATTTCACACACAGCAACTTGTTTGATCATCACAACCCTAGAAAGCACACACTATAATTATGCCCATTTTACAGATGATCCTTAGAATAAGATGAGTGTATATTCCCAGTTTGCCTAGGACAATGCTGATTCACTCCTGTGGTACATCAGTAAATGAATGAAAATTACTTGAGGTACCATTTCGTTCTCCAAAGTGTTAGAATATGGACAGTAAATTACATGATGACCCTACTTTGAACCTAAGACCACAGCTGGTAAGTCACAGAACTGAAACTTATAGTCATATAAATCTCCAAAGGCTTTCTTCTTATTATTACACCAACTATGTAGAGCCAAAGTGTTTATCGCATCAAGTCACAATTAGTGAAAAGTGGTCATTCCAAAAAATCCTGCATTTCAAAGATAAACGAACAAGTCTACATGCATTCGGTAGAAGCAATCACTTAAAAAAGAATAATTACTTAATTTAGTAAGTAAATAATGCCCTAGACTTATTCTCCATAACATTTCATGACAAAAAACAATTTATATACACTCAAGTTATAATTAATGTTCAAAAACAATGAAAAAGCTGTTTTTAAATATACAAAGAGTTGGGCAGCAAATAGTCAAGGAAGTACTTAAAGACATTCTTCAGGGGCGCCTGGGTGGCTCAGTCGGTTGAGCATCCACCTTCAGCTCAGGTCATGATCTCGCAGTCTGTGAGTTCGAGCCCCACTTTGGGCTCTGTGCTCACAGCTCAGAGCCTGGAGCCTGTTTCAGATTCTGTGTCTCCCTCTCTCTCTGCCCCTCCCCTGCTCATGCTCTGTCTCTCTCTCTCTCTCTCTCTCTCTCTCTCTCTGTCAAAAATAAATAAAACATTTAAAAAAAAAAAAGACATTCTTCAGCTGATTGTGGGATGAATCAAAATTTAGACTTCACAAATACAAAAGTAAGATACTGAAGGACTGGCAGTGGGCAACAAATCAACTTCAAAAATCAAATTATAGATGGCTCAGTCATTAAACGTCCTGCTCTTGGTTTCAGCTCAGGTCAAGATCTTGGGGTCATGGGATCAAACCCCATGTTGGGCTCTGTGCTGAGAATGGAGACTAATTAAGATATTCTCTCTCTTTCTCTTTCTCTCTCTCTCCCTATCCCTCTCTCTCTCTCTCTCTCTCTCTCTCCTTGCTCCTCTCCTACACTTGTGTTCTCTCTCTTAAAAATAAAAAAATTTAAAAAAGAATTTAAAAATCAAATTATATATAAATTGATTCAGAAAATATTGTGTCTGGATGAAATGTGCATGTTCTATTTCTTGGAAGATGATCACTGTGTTTAACTTCTCTACTGCATCAACAATTTCAGTGCTGGAGCACCTGGGTGGCTCAGTCAGTTAAGCGATAGACTTCAGTTCAGGTAATGATCTCACTGCTCATGGGTTCAAGCCCCAAGTTGGGCTCCGTGCTGACAGTTCAGAGCCTGGAGCCTGCTTCAGATTCTGTGTCTCCCTCTCTCTCTGCCCCTCCCCTACTCTCACTCTGTTTGTGTGTGTCTCTCTCTCTCAAAAATAAACACTAAAAATAATTTATAAACAATTCCAGTGCATATCAGCTAAAAGTTTTATGAAGAAGTAGGCAGAAGAGAGTGAAAGTGATGAGGGAAACAAAGGCAAGAGAAATGTAGCCTAAATTAAATTTCCTTACAGCTTGCAGTCCACTGATATATACCTGAAACATGCAGAGCGTGACCTTCCTCAAGCAACTCATGGCTGCCTTACTTCCCTTGATGCTTTTGTTTTATTAAAGACTTAAAGTAACCTTATCTTAATAGCAGCTAGCCCCTCAAGGTCCTGAAACCTTGCTTCCAAATTCCTTAGAAACTTACTTTATCTCTACCTCCCTCCCTCCACAAACTTAAAAATATATAATCAGCCACCCCAGTGCAGCTCTTTCTGCCCACAAGTCCTGTCCCGTGCTTTAATGAAATCACCTTTTTGCACTACAGACGTCTCAAGAATTCTTTCTTAGCTGTTTCCTCAAGAACCCCATCAAAAGAGAATGTGTGTGAATTGCTTTTCCTATTTTTCACTGAGGGAACTCAATAAATAATGTCTTGTAGCAGGATTCTAGCACAGAGTCATGATACCGAGGTTTTTCTTTCCAGGAAGCAACTCTATTCCTGCCGGCACCGCTCAGTTAGGTTCATACCCAAAGAACTGAGCCCTGAACGCCATGTGGCGTAGTTTTTAATATATTTTTTACTTCTTTGTTCCCCATATATGGTAACACACAAACATGCAGTCTGATTAAGTGGTCTTATGTTACAAACTCTTGAAGGATGTTGTCACTTAAGCATATAACCAGGTTGCCTTGAGGTTTTTTTTCCTTTCCTTAGGGAGGGGACCCTACCATAGTATCATTTGCAGTGTTGATAAATGAACAAAGTTTTAATTAAATTATCTGAAGATATAAAAAGTATATTAGCAGAACAAAAAATGTGTATATCTTTCACATTACAGAAGAAAAACAACTAAAGAAAACATTTAAAAGATAAAGAAAACAACATGAAGATAACATAAAAACTGAAGAAAATAATAAGAAAAAGAAAAGAGGTAAAAGTCAGGAAGTAATACAAAAAGACCAAACACAAATATGTTTAATAACAAATACAAATGATTAAACCACTGTCTAATTAAAGGAAAGCCTCTCTGACATTGAATAATAAATAAATAAATAAACAAATAAATCCCATAAGTAAACAAACCTATCTACAGATGATCTAAAGCGAAAGATTAAGAAATATAAGGGGGAAAAATGATAAGAAAGAAAAAGATGTGTAAGGAAAAAAAGTGATGTAAATGACATTAATGGAAAAGAAAAAAGGCATGTGTTAGGGACTCCTGTTTGCCCAACCAAAATTCATACTTGACTGATTGACTTAACACTCATTTTATGGGGCATGACAATATTCCCAATTTCCCTTGCAAACAGGAGAAGCCACAGAATGAATGAAAGAGAAGTGGAAGGTACTGGGAGAGGTTTCTAGGAAAGCTCCTTTAAAAAGAGCTGAGTACCCTTTTACTTTCCCCACTTTCCCCCTTTCCCTGGCTGGGATGTAAACATAATAAATGAGTGTCCATCTTACAACCATATGCTGACCTCAAGGATAGAAGCAATTCACCAAGGATGCTAGAGCAGGAATATACAAGGAGCCTGTGTCACTGATGACATCATGGGACTACTCCACCAGCCCAGGCCTCCCACCACCTCTTGACTCTTACTTGAGAGGGAAAACAAACAAGCAGAAGACTATCCTGTTTCAACTACTCTTCAGATCTCTGTTTCTTGCACTCAAAACAACTCTTAACTGATACAAGATCATAAAATCAATATAAAACCAAAATCCAGTGTGGAAAAAAAAATAAATGTGACGGAGAATCACTTTGCTCACTGATCGAATCCAACATGAATATGCGTCATAAATTTTTCTGTGACAATAATATATCAAAATGTTTAGAGGCAAAGCTATAGGAAATACAAGGAAAACGTACAGGATTTTAATTATACTGAGAAATATAAGCAAACTTTTCTGGATCTTTGAAAACTCAAGTAAACAAAACCATTAGGTAAGAAAACGGAGGTTCTAAAGAATAGGGTAGAATTAATGAGGCTGCCCTAACACATATGTGTATGAAAGTGTTTGTGTGTATGTATTTCAATTGCCTTATAAATAAAAACTCATGGTTTTTTTTCAAAAATTGATTATATGAAAATGTTTAAATATTTCGAATATAGATCTTAATTTCAAAACATAATTCAATAAATTTAAAAAAAATATGAAATTAGATTAGATTGAAAAAATATATCAACATTTGGAAGTCACTCGCAGTAATTCTTTGGTCCAAACAGAAATCAAAATGCATGTTACATACCATAAGAAATATGAAAGTAAAAATAATATGCATCAGAATCCACATGACATAGCTAAAAATATATTCAGAGGAAAAGTCATTGCCTTAAACATGAAAGAATGAAAATAAATGTAAAGCATTTAATCCAAGGATGCGGATAAAGAAGAGCAAAATTAAGACAGAAGAAAAAATAGATCAAAGAAGCAGTAGCAAGGATAGCACAAGAAAATCTTTGGGGGAAATTACCAGAAAAGTACTCAAACATGATTGCTCAGTGCAGTTTCTGAAATGTCAGACACAACTTAAATCTCAGTTAATACGGGAAGGAAGGAATGAAATTGTGGGAAGCATTACAGAGAGCATTACAGAGAGATACTAGAAACAGCCATTGTATTTATTGATATAAAAGCCAACAATGTGCAAAATTAACAAGTAGAATGTAGTATTAGCAGTGTAATACATTAGCAGTATAATTTGTATCTTTGCATATCCAGGTCAATAGTTAGAGTAGGCAAGTTTTGTTGTTATAATCAGAAAAATACAACTCCAAAATCATGGATGGCTAAATCCTATTTCCTCTGGCGTCCTCTTTAAAGTAGAACATTGCATCCATTTCTTTAGGGATAATATCTCTTAGTCATTAAAACATGTGTAACCTCTTACACCTATTAGAGCAAGCAATTACCAGATGTAATACCGCATTTATCTTTTCTCTAGGATCCCAAGGATTTCTCTCTGCTTTCAAAGCAATTTCCTCTCAGAGGACACTATCATTTCATACTAATGATTCAGAGCCCTCACCACCTCCTCAGAACGCAAGGCAAAAATAAAGGGACTATGGCAAATTAACCAGCGTAGGGAGTCAATGATTGTTTCCAATTCCATGTTTCTACTTGAAAAGCTCTCCTTTACCAAGAACTCTCTGCACCTTTAAAATGGGGAAACTTGCACCCACTTGAAAGTAATATTCCGGGAATTAAATGTTGTGACATATGTCAAGCTCCCAGCGTAATGATTAGGTGGAATTCTCCCTTTTCCCTCCCCCGTAGCCTTTCCTACCTCCTACCTCCTACCTCCATGATTAAAAAGCTCCCTAACCAATCCGCATTTACACAGATTCTAAAAGAGGCACTTAGGGAATAAATGTCCAAGTGTGGCAGTGATATATTTTACTTAGATACAGTGTGCGACATTGTGTCAACTGAGAGCTTAGACTGTCAGCTTATTCCTTTGAGAGAGAAGTCATGGGGCATGGGAGGTGGCATGTCTATTATCACCTTAACCCTGAGAAATGTAGTCCCTGCAGGCAGTGGCACATTCTGGTACCAGAGGATCAAAATCCCGCTGAAAGAAGTTAATTTCCAGTGTCCTTAACCTACTCTTAAATCACCATTTTCCACACTGGTGAAGAAAGAAATGTCGCGTGTTTCATCCAAAGTAATTAAAAACACCAAAGCCCAAATTTAAACCTCATACCTATGATCTTCCTCTGAACTTGGAACATTAATTCTCTTTACTCCTCACTTGGAGATTAACCACACTCTGCCTGTTGTCACCTACTGCTTTTGTACTATTTTACGCCTTCTGTGATTTAACCTGGAGCGTTTTATTGTCTGTTCTTTCCAACCAAACCATGAACTTCCCCCACAGCACCTGACATAACATATTCCTCGTTTAGCAACAGCTCAAGAAAGAGATTGTTTTTCTTTTTTTTTTAATTTTTTTCTTTAACGTTTATTTATTTTTTAAGAGACAGAGAGAGACAGAGCATGAGCAGGGGAGGGACAGAGAGAGGGAGTCACAGAATCCGAAGCAGATTCCAGGCTCCAAGCTGTCAGCACAGAGCCCGATGCGGGGCTTGAACCCATGATCTGTGAGATCAGACCTGAGCTGAAGTCGGACGCTCAGCCGACTGAGACACCCAGGTGCCCGAGATTGTTTTTCTAACTAATAACATTTTCCATTCAATACAGCATGAATTTTTTAACAGTTTGGAGTTGGGTAAGAAAAGACTTAATTTGAAAGATTTGTGGCAAGAGGGGAAGGTTTCACCGCAATAGGGAAAAGTGACCGTTACAATGGGGAGACTGTTCCCACCAGTAGATGTGCAAGCATCTTTGTGTTAGAACACAAAGAGGTTTATGAGGCTGGAAAGAAGCAGGTGTGGAGAAGAGGGGTGAATAGAATGCTTTGGTCTGATAGTAAAGGGGAAACCGTTTTCCTGAGGGGCTGGCCCATTCTAGCAAAGGGCTGTTAAGGAGGGGTTGTAAGCTGACTTAGGATGAGGGACACTGAAGTTCAGCCTGGGGAAAAATACAGAATCTTAACTAAAGTTTTCTTAACCAGCATTTCATTCCCAGTTGATCAATGGGGACACACTAGTTTAGCTAACCATTTACGAAGCAAAGAAAGGGGATTGGAGGGTCTATGTCTGGCCTTGTTACAGGTGTCCCAGACCCACAAGGGGGCATCCAGGAGTCTGATCTGAGCCACATGGGAAACCATGGTTACTGGCAGTAATCTGTTTCTGGAACACAAAGGCGTGATTAATTTCCCTGTTTTCCCCCCAGGGCTCAGGCAAGGTTCAGTGTTGTCACAGGATACAAAAAGAAAAGGGGCAGCTTCAGCCCTTTAGGAATTTGGAGACTAAACAAAGAGCCCAGGAAAATTTACACACACAAAAGAAAGAGGCATAATTAAGAAGGAAAGAAGGAAGACAATTAGCATTAATGGATCAGCATTATCTCATTTAGTTCTCTGATGATGCAGGCACTACAGTCATCCTGGTTAACAGAGGACAAAAGAGAAGCCTCGGGGTATCCACGAACTCACAGAAAGGAGGGAGCAGAGCCAACTTTGGATCCAGATCACTGACTGCCGAGGTCATGGTTCATCCGTGAAAGTTTCAAATAATGAATGAGCTCTGGGAAGGTCAGGAAATACCTGGGAGTTTCGAAACTCTGTCTCATTTACATAGGACTAAAGGGAAACCTTCAGACTTTCGGACTGCAATGAAGCGGAATGGCTATCCCTAATGAGACTGGCCTCAGTGACCATCAAAATTATCTCTACGAGTTTAAATATTTTGGCCAGAATTTTTATTCCAAAGCTTATGGACTTCCCTTTCATCATTGTAGAAAAAACAATGTATTTGTTCAAGGACATAAATATTGAGGAGGGAAAGTGTTAACAGTAGGCAGAGAGAGAGAGAGAGAGAGAGAGAGAGAGAGAGAGGAGGCAGGCTGAAGCAGCAGCGGGTTTGGGAGGGAATAAAAAGGATGAATTCATTCCAGACCTGCCTGTGGGAGGAGCCATGAGTGTGGCGTCTCACAGACTTTCTGAAAAGGTCCCAATAGCTTCTAAGGTTCCAAGCTTCTCCATCATTTGGTTTGCTGAAGGTGAAATCCCTGTCCCAGGGGTAACTCTTTTCATCTTAGGAAGGTGAAGATTAAAAAAATAAATAAATATCCCTACCATATAATCCCAAGGGGTAGGTTGCTGCTACGAGACTGATTTTGAGCAAAGGTTTTCACAGTAGAGATGAAGAAGGGGACCAGTAAGCCAGGAAAGGTGACCTTCATCTAGAAGGAGAAGAGGCTGAGTGATGTGCTGTGCTCCAAACTGAATGTTTGACAGATATATCAGGATAGGATAGGGGAGTCTGGAGAGGAGGACTGGGCATGTACCAGGGACACAGGTGGACCAGAAAAAGAAAAGGTGAAACTCTCCCAGACACCACTTCCTTACCAAAGGCCCATAGCCTGAATGTGCCCCAGGAGCATGAGGAGTAAATGATACTTTGTAAAGCAGTTTCATACAGTTTGTGCAAACTTCTCTCTTAAATATCTCCAAGTCTTTGGGGCACCTGGGCGGTTCATTCCATTAAGCATCCAACTCTTGATTTTGGCTCAGGTCATGATATCACCGTCATGAGATCGAGCCCACGGAGAGCCCTGTGCTGGGTGTGGGGCCTGCTCAAGATTCTCTCTCTTCCTCTCTCGCTCTCTCTCCCTCCGTCGCTCCCTCCACCCCTTACCAGCTCGCACGCGCACGCGCGCTCTCTCTCTCTCAAATAAAAAAATAAAAATAAAAATATCTCCAAGCCTTGGTCACATTTTATGGAGATGCCCCACTCCAGGACATGTTGCATTCTCAGGTAAAGGAACTAAATTGAGACCCACTTCCCTAAAGTCAGAAAGGCAGAATGAATTACTGAACCACCCACAGGCAGAGAAAATCTAAGGGATGGAGTTGGAGTTCTACAACTCATTTCCTTACCTGGAAATTCTTCTTTCCAACTCTAGTTGCATATTTTCTGAGGAAGTCAAGTCTTAAAAACCTGATCGAAACTGCGTATCTAGGTGTCTCCAAAATGACTTCCTGGTGCTGAGAAAGAAAAAACAAAACTCTCTGGAGGCCTAAAGATAAAGATATGGGCAACTTCCCTCCCTCTCTGGAGCTACGGGTGCCTAGAGGTTCAAACTTGGTAGCGAGAAAGCAAAGCCCAGAAGCGAGGGGGAGCGCGCAGGGGTCCCAGGAGCTCCAGAAGGGGCCCTGAGGGCCAAAGACCGGATAATTAAGACAGCAGCAGCCCCGAAATGAATGCCAAAGGCAGGCAGCAAAAACCACCCACTGGGAGTCTGATGCTAGAGATTGCTGTCCTCCTAAAACAGGGTTTCTTTTCCCTGGAGGCACATTCGAATCACCTAGGGAGATTTTAACAATCCCAATGCCCAGGCAGAACCCTAGAACAATCTAATCAGAACCTTAGTCTCCTAAGCATTAGTATTTTAGAAAGCACCCTAGGTTATTCCGATGTGCAGCCAGGACTGAGGAATCCCTGCCCTGGGGAGCCATGAACATGTAAATTACAGGACTTTCTTGGCGAGGCCTCCCAGTTTCTACAGGGAACATAGAGATTTGAGGCTCACTTTATTGCAGTCTGTTAGTAAACCATTTACTAAGGTTTGTGTTAGGGAGGTGGCTAGGTGGGGAATGCTTAGGCTGCGTCTCATGATGTACCTTGCAGACCAGAGCTCTCAAAACTGGGTAGAGTCACTGTACAGGTAACTGACTCGCCAGCACTACTGGGTAGACAAGGCAAAGCTTCTCTGCTGAGCCACCACAACAATTGTCATTGTTAACGGGCTAACAGCTAGTTAATAAAGCTAAAGTACTGACATTTTTAGCTGTGAAAATATTTTTCTGTGTTTTCTTCTAAGGGCTTATAAGAAGGCTCGATCCATCCCAAATTAATGTGGAGCATGGTGTGAGATAAAGGCCGAGGCTCTTTTTCTTTTCCACGTGGATGTCCAGTTTTTTGGCATCATTTGTGGAAAAGACTTTTCACTCACTGGATTATTTTGGTGCCTTTGTCAAAAATCAGATACCCATAAAAATGGAGGTCTATTTCTGCCCATATGAAATGCTTCGTTGCTCTATTCATCAACCATTATTTCGTTTTCACATTGTCTTGATTTCTGTAGCTTTATGTAAATTCTTAACCTCCAACATTTTTCAGTTTTAAGAGTACTCCGGATAGTCTAGGTTCACTGCTTTTTTGTATATTTGCATCAGTTTCTCCACTTCTACCCAAATAACTCGATTTGATTGTGACTGAAATTTCATTGAATCCATAGCTCAATCTGGGGAAAACTGACATCCTAACCACACTGAGCCTTCCAATCTCTGAACTGGGATGGCTCTGTGTCTTTATTAGTTTCTCTCAGCAATATTTTGCAAAAGTATTTCACATTTTTTGTTAAATATATTCTTAAGAATATTAAATTCCTAAATTTGAAGAATTCCAAAAAATTGTGAATGAAAATGTTTTGTAAGGTTTTTTTGTCCAACCCCTTCAACTGATTTTTAACTCCCCTTTAGGGCTCATTATATAGTTGCCCACACATGTACTTCTTTTGCTCATATTCCTTAACTATTTTTTTCTCTCATCCTTTTCCTTTTAATGACTTCAGAGTTTCTTACCTGCCTTGTATCTCACTAATTCTTTTGAGGTTTTTTTCTGCAATTCAAAACATTTTGTGCTTTTTCCCAGCTACTTATTTTTATATCCATTTTTCTTTTCTTTTTTTAAAATATAATTTATTGTCAAGTTAGCTAACATACAGTGTATACAGTGTGCTCTTGGCTTCAGGAGTAGATTCCCATGATTCATCACTTACATACAACACCCAGTGCTCATACAAACAAGTCGCCTCCTCCATGCCCATCACCCATTTTGCCCCCTCCCCTGCCCCTTCTATCAACCCTCAATTTGTTCTCCATTTTTCTAGTTGATACACCTTAAACTTTTAGCTCTTCTCTACCTTCCTTTTTCTCAAAAGCTACCTCCCTCACTTGTAAATATTTAGCACAAGGGGTGGTATGAAGGATAGATTTTAAAGTGGCCACCATGATACCTGACTCCTGGAATTTATGCCTTTGTGTAATCCCCTCATCTTGAGTGGAATGAGGCTAAGGTAATAGGATGTATGCAATTATATGTATGTGATTACATAATAGTATTGAACCCATCTTGCTATAATTTCTCCTCCCTTTACGAGCTTTGAAGGAAAAAGGTGCCATGAGTTCTACCATTACCAAAAAATGAATTTTGCCACAGCATGAGAGACCCTAGAAGCAGATCCTGTCCAGTTGAGCTTCTGGTGAAACCCCAATCCTGATCAACACCTTGATCTCAGCCTAATACAGTTGGGCAAGAAGAAAGACTCAGAGACTAGACTGTCCATCTTCATGGATTGTGATCTATTCCTTTCACCCCAGATCAGACTCTGGAATTGCTGCTGCCATTTTTCTGCTCTGCTGTAGCCACAAGCCAAGCAATAATCCACTTGGGCAATGTGTGCAGGAGAAAAAGGCACAACTAGAAAGCTTCCTCTCAGCCTATCCCTGTCCATGGCACCTGGCCCTTGCCTGTTCTAGATTTCCCCTCCCACTTTCAGCCATCATCACATTGTGACCCAACCAGTCTTTGACCCACATCTAGAAAGTTCTCACGGAGAAGTGCAGAGATTGTAAGCGTATATAGCTCAAAGCATTTTCACAAGTGGAGTATCTTCGTGTAACTATCACACTGACGAACAAACAGAATATGACCAGCATCCCAAGGGCTCCCTTCTAGTCCGCTCCAGTCACTACCCACCAAAGGTTTCTTAGCTTTTAATTTATGTAAATGAAATCAAACAGTATGTGTTCATTTGTGTCTAACCTCGCTATAAGTCAAAATAACAACTATAAGATTTATGCATTTTGTCACTGATAGTGTCAGATCACACATTCTCATTGATAATATGTTTTCTGTGGTATGAATACACCACAATCTATTTGTCCACTTTTCTGTTGATGAACACTTAGATAGTTTCCAGTTAGGGGCAGTTACAAACAGAGGTGGTCTATTCATCTTTACACTTTTTGATTAACATACGTGCTCATTTCTGTCTGGTATTTTCTTAGCAGAAAACTGCTAGGTCATAGAATATGCATATGACCAGCTTTATATATTTTTTTCAATGTTTATTTATTCTGAGAAAGAGAGACAGACAGAGCATGAGCAGGGGAGGGGCAGAGAGAGGGAGACACAGAATCCAAAGCAGGCTCCAGGCTCTGAGCTGTCAGCACAGAGCCTGATGCAGGGCTGGAACTTATGAGCCGTGAGATCATGACATGAGCCGAAGTCAGACACTCAACAACTGAGCCACACAGCCACCCCTATGATCAGCTTTAGATACTGATGCCAAGAAGTTTTCCAAAGTGCTTGTACCAATTTACATTGCCACAGGAGTGTATAATAGTTCCTTATCCTACACACCTTTACCAACACAAGGTATTTCCCCTCTTTATCATTTAAGTCTTTCTAGCAGGTATCTTGTGGTGTCACTCTAAGTCCTGTGATCCATTAATGCCTCTCTCATTTCTGTGGAATCTCTAGGGCTAGTTTCAGGTGAGGAGGTAGAAGTCATATGAGAAGTCTAGGTTAGAGAACCAGGAAGCTGACGTGTAGTTCCCATCAAAAAGTCAGCAGGCTTGAGGCCCAAAACAGTTCATGTTTTAGTTCAAGTCCAAAGGCTTTTAAAGACCAATGTTCCAGCTCAAAGCAGTCAGACAGTAGTTCCCGCTTATTTATGGGAGAATTAGCCTTTTTGTTCTATTCGGGCCTTCAGCTGATTAGATGAAGACCACCCACATTAGGGAGGGCAATCAGCTTTACTCAGCCTACAGATTCAAAAGTTAATCTCATCCTGGGGCGCCTGGGTGGCTCAGTCTGTTGGGCATCTGACTTCGGCTCAGGTCATGATCTCGTGTTCCATGAATTCGAGCCCCATGTCCGGCTCTATGCTGACAGCTCAGAGCCTGGAGCCTGCTTCAGATTCTGTGTCTCCTTCTTTCTCTGCCCCTCCCCCACTCACACCCTGTCCCTCTCTCTCTCTCTCTCTCTCTCTCAAAACATAAATAAGCATCAAAAAAATAAAAAATAAATAAATAAATAAAAGAAAAGTTAATCTCATCCAAAGACCTAAGTATGAGACAGAAAACCATAAAAATCCTAGAGAAAAACACAGGCAGCAACTTCTTTGACATCAGCCATAGCAACTTCTTACTAGACAGTCTCTGGGGGCAAAGGAAACAAAAGCAAAAAATGAACTATTGGGACTTTATCAAGGAAAAACCTGCACAGTGAAGGAAACAACAAAACTAAATCAACAAAACAAAAGGCAGCCTACAGAATGGGAGAAGATATTTGTAAATGACATAGCTGATGAAGGGTTAATATCCAAAATCTATAAATAACTTATCAAACTCAGTACCCAAAAACCAAATAATGCAGTGAAGAAACAGGCAGAGGGCATGAATAGACACTTTTCCAAAGAAGACATCCAGGTGGCTAACAGACACATAAAAAGATGCTCAGCGTCACTCATCAGCAGAGAAATACAAATCAAAACCACAATGAGATACCACCTCACACAGGTCAGAATGGGTAAAATTAACAACGTAGGAAACAACCGATGTTGGTGACGATGTGGAGAAAGGGGAACACTCTTACAATGTTGGTGGGAATGCAAACTAGTGTAGCCACTCTGGAAGACAGCATGGAGCTTCCTCAAAAAGTTAAAAATAGAACTACCCTGCCATCCAGCAATTGCACTAGTAGGTATTCGCCCAAAGGATACAAAAATACAGGTTCAAAGGGGTACATGCACCTCAATGTTTATAGCAGCATTATCAACAATAGCCAAACTATGGAAAGAACCCAAATGTCTATCAACTGATGAATGGATAAAGAATATGCAATATATATATATATATATATATATATATATATATGTATTGCTCAGCCATAAAAAAAAAAAATTAAATCTTACCATTTGCAATGAAGTGGATGGATCCAGAGTATATCATGCTAAGCAAAATAAGTCAGTCAGAGAAAGACAGATACAGTAAAACCTTGGTTTGCGAGCATAATTCTTTCTGGAAGCATATTTGTAATCCAAAGCACTTGTATATCAACGTGAATTTCCCCTAAGAAAGAATGGAAACTCAGATAATTCATTCCACAACCCAAAAATATTCATATAAAAATGATTACAATAGTGTAATGTAATACAAAATGATAAAGAAAATATAAAGAAAAATAAATTAACCCACACTTACAGTTGAAAACCTTCATGGCTGGTGTGAGGGAGACAAGAGAGAGGAGGGTTATCCTGTAGGACGACTTTCACTGTCACTAATGGGATCACTGCTAACTGTGGGCTCAGTGGAATCTTTTTCTTTTCATGCAACTTGAGCAAGGAATCTATCCAACAACACTTGCTTTTGCCGCCTTTTGAGGATTTCACAAAATGTGACATTGCATTGTCATTAAACAGATTCATCACTCGCACTGCTACAGCCTCATTCGGGTGGTGCTTTTCTACAAAATTTTTAACTGTTTCCCACATTTTACACATCTCCCTAATCTCATTGGCAGTGATGGGTTCCTCCGCCTTTTTCTCCTCCTCCTCAGCAGACACAATCTCCTCCATAACCTCTTGCTGTTTTTCGCGATGCAGAACCATCAGTTCATGGGTGGTCAGCTCCTGGCCATGTTCCTCCGCCAGCTCTTGAATGTCATTCACCTCCAATCGCGTGGTCTTCCCCAAGAACACAATTTCATCAACAGCTTGCTGCTCCTGTTCGTGAGCAAGACCCTCTAAGCTGTGTCCAAGAACACAATCAGGCCACAGTTTTCTCCAAACAGAATTGAGGGTTCTCTTGGTGACCCCGTCCCAGGCTTTATTGAGGATCTTGAGGAAGTTCCTGATGTGGAAATTATTTTTTCCACAACGCTCAGAGGGTAAGGTTTGCTCCTTCAGTCACCTTGAAGCATCGCTGAAATAGTGCTTTGGTTTAGATTTTTTTTTAAGTTCAAAATGACTTTTTGATCCATGGACTGGAGGATTCGAGTGGTGTTGGGAGGAAGGAACTTGACCTTAATGAACTTGAATTCCTCCAGTAAGTCATCTTCAAAGTCTGGAGGATGAGCAGGAGCATTATCCATAATCAGCAAGGCTTTGAGTGGCAGATTCTTTTCTAGAAGGCATTTCTTTACTGCAGGACCAAAGACCTCATTGATCCACTCAATGAACAAGATATGAGTGACTCAAGCCTTGTTGTTGGACCTCCACATAATGTTTAACTGGCTTTTCTGCACGTTGCATTTTTTTTTTAATTTTATTGTTTATTTATTTTTGAGATGAGAGACAGAGCATGAGTGGGAGAAGAGAGAGAAAGAGGGAGACACAGAATCTGAAGCAGGCTCCAGGCTCTGAGCTGTCAGCACAGGCCCGACGCTGCGCTTGAACTCATGGACCACGAGATCATGACCTGAGTCGAAGTCAAAGGCTTAACCGACTGAGCCACCCAGGGGCCCCATGCACATAGCATTTCTTGAAGGCTTGTGGATTCTTGGAATGATACACAAGCAGGGGATTGCCTTTGAAATGCCCGCTTGCATTAGCACAAAACAAGAGGATGAGATGGTCTTTCCTGGGCTTGTGACCGGGCATTTAATGTAATGTAATTTAATTTCTGTAATGTAGGTTCTCTTTGCCATCTTTTTCCAATAAAACGCCATCTCCTTGCATTTAAAAACCTGCCCTGGCAGGTAACACTCAGGAGCCATGAGCCAACTCACAGCCTCTCAGTGCTCACAACACCATGGATGCCACTTCTCTTCTTTAAGTTATCAAACCATCCCCTGCTCGCCTTGGATCCTTCTTCATTTTCTGTTGATGTACCTGGCAGTTTACTTACAAGGTCAGTGTACAAGGCCTTTGCCTTCTTGCAGATAAAGCTCTTGGTCACAGTATCACCTGCTAGTTGCTTCTCATTTATCCAAACCAGAAGCAACTTTTCTCCATCTTCCAGAACACATGGCTATTGCTTTGATATTCTCATGACTCCATTTGCAGCATCTAGCCCCCTTATTTCTTCTTTCTTCTTTAATATTGTGCAAATGGTTGACATAGACTTATAGAATCTTGCAATTTCAGCCAATCATATACCTTGTTTGTACTCCTCAATGATTTCCTTCTTCTGTAATCACCTCCTTCTCACTGCCTTTCTTTTCAACCTTTTTCTGCATGGGGACCATTGTATACACTTGCACGGAGGTTGACTACAGTACAGTATTAATAAACTCTTGTCGTATACTGTATTTAATGTAACTGGCAATAAAAAGGGCCTCTATCTGCAGGCAGCCTGACCTAGAATGAAGCAAAGCATTCCTAAGCTTACTGTTGTATGGAAAAGCAAAGGACTGTCCATAGGTGATTTGAAGTGACAAAAAATACTCTTCTGCCAGTTTTGGGCACCTTCCGGTGTTCTGAAAAATCACTGATTTCTGCCAACCACTGTGGCCTGAGACCAAGCATTGGAGCATAGGAGACAATCACCCACAATCCCACAGCGAGAGAAAGGGAGGGAGAGAGAGAGAGAACCATTGGCTCCGTTGTGACCATGTGACATTAGGCATCACGTACTACTCATATTGCAATACATCACTCGTTTATCAAGTTAAAATTTATTAGAAATGTTTGCTCATCTTGAGGAACACTCACAGAATAAGTTACTTGCAATCCAAGGTTTTACTGTACTATACGATTTCATTCATATGTGAAATTTAAGATACAAAACAGATGAATATATGGGAAGGGGAAAAAGAGAGAGGGAAATAAACTGTAAGGAACTTTTATATTTAATATGAAATTTATTGTCAAATTGGTTTCCATTCAACACCCAGTGCTCATCCCAACAGTTGCCCTCCTCGATGCCCATCACCCACACTCTCCTCCCTCCCACCCCCCATCAACCCGCAGTTTATTCTCAGTTTTTGAGAGTCTCTTATGGTTTGCCTCCCTCCCTATCTAACTTTTTTTTTCCTTCTCCTCCCCCATGGTCTTCTGTTAAGTTTCTCAGGATCCACATAAGAGTGAAAATACATGGTATCTGTCTTTCTCTGTATGACTTACCTCACTCAGTATAATACCCTCCAGTTCCATCCATGTTGCTACAAAAGGCCATATTTCATTCTTTCTCATTGCCATGTAGTATTCCATTGTATATATAAACCACATCTTCTTTATCCATTCATCAGTTGATAGACATTGAGGCTCTTTCCATAATCTGGCTATTGTTGAGAGTGCTGCTATAAACATTGGGGTACAGTTGCCCCTATGCATCAGCACTCCTGTATCCCTTGGGTAAATTCCTAGCAGTGCTATTGCTGGGTCATAGGGTAGGTCTATTTTTAATTTTTTGAGGAACCTCCACACTGTTTTCCAGAGTGGCTGCACCAGTTTGCATTCCCACCGACAGTGCAAGAGGGTTCCTGTTTCTCCACATCCTTGCCAGCATCTTTAGCCTCCTCGTTTGTTCATTTTAGCCACTCTGACTGGCGTGAGATGGTATCTCAGTGTGGTTTTGATTTGTATTTCCCTGATGAGGAGCAACGTTGAGCATCTTTTCATGTGCCTGTTGGCCATCTGGATGTCTTCTTTAGAGAAGTGTCTATTCATGTTTTTTGCCCATTTCTTCACTGGATTATTTGTTTTTTGGGTGTGGAGTTTGATGAGTTCTTTATAGATTTTGGATACTAGCCCTTTGTCTGATATGTCATTTGCAAATAGCTTTGCCCATTCTGTTGGTTGCCTTTTAGTTTTGCTGATTGTTTCCTTTGCAGTACAGAAGCTTTTTATCTTCATGAGGTCCCAATAGTTCATTTTTCCTTTTAATTCCCTTGCCTTTGGAGATGTGTCAAGTAGGAAATTGCTGTGGCTGAGGTCAGAGAGGTTTTTTCCTGCTTTCTCCTCTAGGGTTTTGATGGTTTCCTGTCTCACATTCGGGTCCTTTATCCATTTTGAGTTTATTTTTGTGAATGGTGTAAGAAAGTGGTCTAGTTCCATCCTTCTGCATGTTGCTGTCCAGTTCTCCCAGCACCATTTGTTAAAGAGACTGTCTTTTTTCCGTTGGATATTCTTTCCTGCTTTGTCAAAGATTAGTTGGCCATACTTTTGTGGGTCTAGTTCTGGAGTCTCTATTCTATTCCATTGGTTTATGTGTCTGTTTTTGTGCCAATACCATGCTGTTTTGATGAAATAAGGGACTCTTAGTGATAGAGAACAAACTGAGGTTTGTTGAAGGGATGTGGTTGGGGGATGGGCTAAATGGATGATGGGTATTAAGGAGGGCACTTGTTATGATGAGCACTGGGTGATATGTGTAAGTGATGAATCACTAAATTCTACTCCCAAAACCAATATTATATTATATGTTAACTAACTAGAATTTAAATAAAAATTTGGAAGAAAAAAACAACAAAAAAATGGAACAAAAGTTAATCTCATCCGGGAACATCTTCACAGACATACTGAGAATAATGTTTGGCCAAATATCTGGGCACCTCACTTCCCAGTGAAGTTGACACATAAGGCTAGTCATCATACCATATTAGCCTGTCATCTTGTCTACGACGATTTCTTTCAACTGTGTATACTATTCCATTACATACGTGTGTATGTATATGTATATGTAGACACATATAGACACACACATGTATGTAATGGAATACACACATACACACACATGTATTTACAGTCATAATATAAATGAAAAATGTATTATTTTGTTTAATAGTGTTTGTGAGTTTCATCTA
Source organism: Lynx rufus (assembly GCF_022079265.1). Classification (NCBI taxonomy): domain Eukaryota; kingdom Metazoa; phylum Chordata; class Mammalia; order Carnivora; family Felidae; genus Lynx; species Lynx rufus. The sequence goes on from NW_025814856.1 coordinate 125,983,695, forward strand.
TAATGTGTTGTATTTGCTACAAATTATTCATTCTCATTGATGTATAATATTTCATTACGTGACTACATGGAAATTTATTTATCCAATTTACTATTAATGAGCATGTGGATAGTTTCCAGTTTGAAGCATCTCACTGATTTTGTCATTGTGAATTTTAGGTTGCTTCTAATTTGTTTCTAAACAATATTGCAAAGGCATCTTTTTGAACGTCTACTTGTACACACACATAAATATTTCTCTTGGGTAACCACAGATCAAAATAAAAAAAAATGATCCATCTGGACCATGAGTGGAGAGAAAACAACACAACCAGAAAGTTCTCTTTCCACTTATTCCCTGTCCATTTTGGCATCTAGTATGTTTCTCTCTCTTCACCCTCACCACATTATGAAATAAACAGCTTCTTCCCTTTCCCAGAAGTTTCTCACAGATTTTGTTTTACAAATTTTTATTGAAGTAAAACATATCTATAGAAAAGTGCATACATTTTATGTGTGCAGTGCAACGAAATTCCCCAAATTAAATACACATAAGTAACCCTGATAGAAATGGAAAATTACTAGCAGTAAGAAATGGAATGATGCATTATAGGTTCTGTTAATTTCAACTTTACTGGATACTGCCCAATTGCTCTTCAAAGTGACCATGTCAGCTACCTCTCACGGAAGTGAGAGGGTATACCCATTTCTTCTCATCCTTGTCAATACTTGGGGTAGTCAAACCCTAGTTTTCCCTATACCAACAGGTGAAAATTTTGTGTTACTGTTTTAAGTTGCTTTTCCTTAATTTTTAATACGGCTGGGCATCTTTTCATGTTTATTTGCCAGTCAGAATTTTCTTTACTCATTTTGCTGTTGGTTGTTGTCCTGTGTATTTTTGTTTTTAATGAATTGTTCTCAAGTTTATTTATTTATTTTGAGTCAGAGACAGAGACAGAGACAGAGCATGAATGGGGCAGGGCCTGAGAGAGTGGCTGACAGAGGATCTGAAACGTGCTCAGCAGAGATCCCGATGTGGGGCTCGAACCCACAAACTGTGAGATCCTGACCTGAGCTAAAGTAGGATGCCCAACCTACCGAGCCACCCAGGTGCCCCAGTTGTTGTTCTGTTTTGACTCTTTCCCCTGGGAACCCACGGCTTATCCACTTTTCTAGACAGCTCCCTCCTATTTGCTGTCCCTTGTTACTGGACCAAAGTGGATCCGCTCCTTGGTGGACTATAGATCACTGAGAATGATTCCCAAAGTCGGGTCTCTACGAACAAGGGAAAGCTGGCTCCTTTTATTAGGGTTTAGAATAAATATTCCAAGGGGGATTTTAAGATTGTAATGAGGCTGTGACACTCTCTGGCACTTTTTGAGTCTTCCTGCAGGCATCTTCCTCAAATGTTTCTTTTTTGTTCCAGCAGGTCATTAGCTAGATTCTAAAAGGTAAGGTTAACAGACAGTTCAGAAAGTCAGTCCTGAGTTCAGGTCAGTCCTGAGCTCAGGGGATCAGGCCGGTGCCAATTGCTATCCCTTCAGTATAGACTTAATATCTTCTCATCTTTAACTCTCTATATTCTTCTTGGTCTGGAGAGATTATGCTAAAGTTTTCCCAGTCAATTTCATGGGGGCTACAGTTTTTTATGATCATCACTAAACCCGCTTCTTTTAATACTAGGTGTCCATAACCAACGGCCACCTGTATTTGGAGCATTTTCCGTGGAAGTAATCAGGCAGTTATGGTTGGTTTCTTTCTTTTTTTTTTTTTTTTAACGTTTATTTATTTTTGAGACAGAGAGAGACAGAGCATGAACAGGGGAGGGGCAGAGAGAGAGGGAGACACAGAATTGGAAGCAGGCTCCAGGCTCTGAGCCATCAGCCCAGAGCCCGATGCGGGGCTCGAACTCACGGACCGCGAGATCGTGACCTGAGCTGAAGTCGGACGCCCAACCGACTGAGCCACCCAGGCGCCCCAGTTATGGTTGGTTTCAATACAAGCAGCTTTTGTTGTTTTACACCTGGCCTGTTACCCTTGCTTATGTTAACTTCGTGCCTCAATAGCCATTTGATATTTGATGCAAATCAGTGTACGTTCCGGTAAAGGGACCAAATGTCTAGGAATTTCTGAAGAGATGAGTTATTATCTCATTTCCGTCACCAGTTGTGGGATCTTGGGCAAGTCATTTCACCCCTGGGTAAATCTCCTCTAGGGTACAATGAGAACATACAGGAGCGTCCCCTGCCTATCTCACAGAGTTGCTTGGATATCCAATGAAAGAACAAGGTGATCAGAGGATCTACCAGGCACCGTTTCCAGGTACATCATCAACAGTCGTAGCTTATTGACAAACACAGACCCCAGGCTTTTCTGAGAAGTGCCCTGCGAAAATCTAGAATAAATACAAATGGTGAAATAATGTGCAGGCTACTAAGTAAATGATTAGGAGAGTATTGTAAGTCAGAAGGCAAGTGCAGCTGAGGCAGATGCATAATTATGATTTGATATCAGAAGATCCAACACGACCTGAATTAATCAGTCTGCTGTTGAGTCCAAGTTCCTGTGCTGTTGAAGCTGGAGCAGAAGTGGGAGTCCATTCTGGAAGTTAAGGAAAGCATAGCCCGGCAGGGAGGCCTGTCTCAGGAGCCACGTGGATCGCTCGGGGTGGGGGGTGGGGGGGGTCTCAGACCTGCCCTGGGTCGAGGCCCCGCCATGGGCGGGCGGGACTTGGGGGTGAAGAGGCTGTGTCGGCTACTGGATCACAACTGCTGAGGAGAGAGCAGCACAAGGATCCTCCCTGGCGTCAGGCAGAGCTCTTCAGGGAGGTGGGCTCTGGGAGGGCTCCGTGCCTCTGCTCAGCCGAGCTCCAGCCGGAAGCCTTAGGAGCCAGAGCAGGTGCAGAACTGCAGCTGCTGGCCAGCTCTCAGAGGGGAGCTGGACTCTCCCTGGGCTGCAGGAGCCAGGACAGCCAGGCTCAACTCCACCCGAGCCATGCCAGCCAACCTCACGGAGGGCAGCCCCGACTCCAACGGCTCCAGCGGGACCACGCAGACCCCGGATGCTTCCCCAGCCCTCTGCACCGAAACGGTGACTTTCACTGAAGTGGTGGAAGGGGAGGAGTGGGGCTCCTTCTACTACTCCTTTAAGGTAAGTTTCCTGCTTTCCAGTCTGAACGATTTTAAATGAGACAAGTAGAATTTAAGAGACCCAATTAAACTATCATTGCCAATACCGTGAATGGGTATAGTTTGTTTTCCCTACTGAAAAGAGTAAAAGGAAAAAACAAAACAAAACAAAACAAAAAAACAAAAAACAACCAATGAGCTAAGGCAAAGAGTTTTTCATATTGTCCAAGGACCTATAGTATAGTTTTTTTCTGAATACTGGTCTTTTGTTCTGCTGCTGCTGCTGCTGCTGCTGAAAACATGTGAATCTTGAGTAACATTTATGTTAACTTCATGCCTAAGAGTCTGCAAAGTGGATGATTTTACTCCCCTCCCCTTAGATAAAAGCACTTTTAATTAATTCTATAGTAGTGCTTGAAATGTTGCCTGTTTCTTGTAGGGGTTATTGCCGTGAGTTTTCTGCTAGGAACATCAGAGGTGTGGAAAGCCCACATCCCCCAGGACAGTGCCTGGTGCAACCGAAGACCTAAGCAGTAAGGAGGGAAGGTCCATACTCTTATTGATCCTATCCTTTGAACATCAGTGAGAAATAGATTCTTTGATTGTAGTTTGTGGTGCCATCCTTTGCAACAAGTTGCCTCCTAGAACAAAGGAGGAATCCGACTTTGGTGAATTTCACCTTGAAAGCATCCAAGGGCCATACTGAGGAAATGATCCTCATTAACCTAATCCTGTTCCCTCTTTTGCAACAAGATTGGTCAGAAATCAGGCATCTGGAAAACGACAGTTCTCTGCTTCTTGCATCAGAAGGCAGGCATGTCAGGGTATTTCACACGCTGCCGGAAGGTGCATTAAGTGGTGGCAGTAATTCCCAGGTCTCCAACTGGTTTTTTATACCAAAAAGGAAAATACTTAAAAAAAAAAAAACATTCTAGCAGTTTTTTTTTAGTCCTCTGGGTGTTCTTGAAATGATTTAGTTTTTACCCCACAAAATAGAATTACTGTAACATCCACCTCTCTACCGGAGCTTTGCTTCTTTGCAAACACTCAAAATAAAACTTTCAACAGGGAGCAATCTCGGAAGGCAGCCTCCTGCTCCTCAAAAACCAAGAGACAAAATAACAAAGCAGAGCCTGAACAAGTCACTTAGGCTGGCTCCACGGGTCCAGCCCCTCAGAACCACCTCCTAATGCATGCACACACCCTGCCCAGCTGCCCAGCTCCAAGACAGAAAATAGAAACTGAACTTGGAGTTTGTTGTCATTTACCTTTGACTGAATAATCTCCCCTTTAAGAAATCAGCTTGCAGACCCAGAGATTCTGTCTTGGGGAAGCAGGCTCTGTGCACCCAGGAGACAGACACAGCTCCTTCTCAGTGACACTGCTTCTGAAGCCTCTCTGATATTTATAAAACATGACAGTAAACAGAATGAAGAGAGAATGGCCATTGCAAAAGGGATAATAATCAGCAATAAGGCAATACTCAGTCTCCACTGAAATCTCATTGGCCATTTTTTGAATATAGCTCCTAAGGGGAGATTTTGAATATTCAGGCAAACCACCCCCACCCCTCACCCCCTGCTGGTTCTCTACTAGTGTTTATACTCTGTCCTAGCAACACCATCTCTGGGCACTAAGGAGAATCATATCACTTTTTTCTTTTAAATCTCCTTCCTTTTCATGTTTGCCCTCAAACACCTGGACCAGTGTACAAGGAAAAGAGGATAAAAGAGAAGAATTGTTTGTCTGGGAGCTTAGAACGCTTCACTTTTGACCCATGAAATCATTGACTAAAACACAGTGATTTGTAGTTACAAGGCAGGTGCTGGTGTTTGTGGGAACCTAGCTTAAATGTTTCAGGGTAACCTTTCCCCAGGGTCCTCTCTGAACAGGGCAGTTCTGTTACATTGGCGATACAGGAACAATGGTGATGCAAACCCTTATTCATTGGTCCTTTGATTTCACCTACTTCTCAAGAAGAAAGCCAGAACCGCTCCTCTTTACTGTCTCTCAAATGTGTACTTTTAATCCCCGTTCTCTACCGAAAGCAGTAAATAATATACAAATAAAACAAATGGTATCAGCAGTAAAAGTAGTAGAACCAACAATAACAGGAATAGCCTTGCATTTCATTTGCTGTGGGCTTTCTTGGTGCCAGGAATCTTTCTAAAGGACTTCTGTGAAGTATCTCCTTTAATTCTCACACACTATGGTGTTTCTTTTCCACCTGGACTTGCCTTCCACCTTCATCTGTGTTTATATAAATTCTACCCACTTCAAGTCTCCTCTTGAATTGCTTCCTCCTCGAAGCCCCCCTTGACCCATCTCTCCTCTGAGTTCCAGTCGTGCCAAGGAGTGTAACTGTCTTCTTGCCACTTAATCTGTCTTCAGCTGCTACTTCAGTACGTGTCTAGGAGATATCTAATAGTCATTAAGCTCCTTGAGGGAAAGGAATGCTTGATTTCTGTTTCCTATTCCCCAGAAACCAGCACCATGCTAGACGTACTCAATAAATGTTTACTACACAAATGAAGTGTGGTATTCTGTTTCTGTCAACTGCCCACATTTTGTCAGATTGGCTAATAGAAAGCTTGCTTGCTCTGTAACAGAGTTGGGGGAGTGGGTATCTTATCAACCATGACTGCACATGGCAGCCTCTGCCTTGCCTCGTCTCTACTCTCTGTACTGGCCAAAGTCCTTCTCTGCAGGAACATTCGAATCATCCTTGTCTCATTTCTAAGCCAACATGACCAAGGTAAGTTATGGATGCCAGTGGATGGGGTATGGAATTCGTTGTGGTGCCATAGACTAGAACCTAGTACTGATTTAGGCCCGAGAAACCGTACTTACCGCGTTGCAGCCTTACTAGTCTCAGCAGTCCTGTTTAGTCCACACACCTGGGCTTCTGACTTAGTTTCCTGCTTAGCCTTCAGATTCTCCTCTGAACTCCAAAGCTCTCTTGGCAGGAGAAAAGACATCCCTGTGTAAATATGGTTAGCTTTTCCTTCCACAGGCTTAGACCTTTTCCCTTCTTCCCATTTCCACCCCCAAAGTCTTACCGCCACTCCCCACTGCTCTAGCCTACTCTGCTGTGTAACCATGTCCTTGGATATAGGCAAGAAGGTTAGAGGTGAGTTCGCCACCCCCTTCCTCTATCATTGGCTTCATGTTACCAATCCTATGTGGTCCTGGGTTCAAGGTTCCCAGCTCAAGCCCCAGTTTCTTTCATAGTTTCCAGTGTCAGGGTCCCATCCGCTTCACCTCTTCAGCTCCCAGTGACAGCATTAAACTCTACCAGCAATTCCCTAGGAGGATGGGACCTGGCTAATCAGAAAGTGAGTGGAGGAGGTGAATATAAGCCTGTCCAAGTGGAAGACAAAGATGAAACTCTTCATTTTGCCCTTGAAGGTGCTAGCAATGCTTCCAGTATCTCTTAATGATGAGAAAATTAACTCAAAGTAACTGGGACAGAAACCGGTCTGAATGAGTAAATTGGCAAAATTATGAAATAATGCAGATGAACTCATTTTTATTACTCTCAGGTGAGGGAAAAAACATCAACCAAGATTGCTAAATGTTACCTAATGACGATCTTTTATTGAATCTCCTTCAGTGAGTAGTTAACAAATGATATGCCATTAGTCTAACTATTGTTTATATGTAAATGGTTGCAGCTAAGTGCTTGAGGGTGATTGGACACGTTTCTTTCCCCCCCTTTGTTAGTGCAACCTCTTGTCTACTGTCTTATTGTTAATATTCTTGCTACACCTTTCCTCTTTGAATATAACAATAGCAAATTCTGGTTCAACTCATGTCCTTATCTCACACGAGGCTTTAGCAAGAGCTCAATTGAAAAAGTTTACGAAGACTTGCTTCTTTTCACTGTATTTTGGTTGACAACTCATTTCTAAGAACTTGACCTACCTGGGGCGCCTGGGTGGCTCAGTCGGTTGAGCGGCTGACTTCGGCTCAGGTCATGATCTTGCGGTCCGTGAGTTCGAGCCCCGCATCGGGCTCTGTGCTGACAGCTCGGACCCTGGAGCCTGTTTCAGATTCTGTGTCTCCCTCTCTCTGACCCTCCCCCGTTCATTCTCTGTCTCAAAAATAAATAAACGTTAAAAAAAAAAAAAAAAAAAAAAGAACTTGACCTACCAAGTACCAGCATTTTCACCTCAAATGACAGTGACTGTCATTTCAGCTCCTTTTTGCCCGCTGGCCTGAACCCTCCTCTTGTCCTGTCCCACCTGTTGGGGACTTGTTTGTCTCCTTCCGTCTTGGATGCCAGGACAGTTGTCACTGATGCCCTTCCTGGAATCCAGGAGCCCTCGGTCCCTGACCTTCCCGTGTGATCTCCGGCAGATGACAACAAAGGCCTGGCCTTCACCTCATGCGTTTGTGTTTGCCCTCCTGTATGGTTTCACTCGGTGCGTTCATTTTCAGTACATTCGTGCAGCTGAACATGTGGCTGTTGGTGAGGGAACGACTATTAGTTTTGCTCACTTAAGTAACTGTTAAAGGTCTGCTATTTCCTGCCTGTTTCTGCTGTGCACACCCAGCGCTACACTCCCCACCCCCTACTGGGTAAGCTCCGCCTCGTCCAATTTTACTCTGGGTCCTTGAGAAAGACACAGCTGCTGCTGGCGGGTTCCTCGGGGACGGGGACGCCCTACAGTTCCCAAGCTCTGGACTCTAGCTTGTGAGAAAGGAACACCTGCTCAACTAAATTTCCCTTCGCACTGCTCACACATCCGATGGCAGGAGACGTGATCTTCGTCAGTGCCAAGCGAACTCAGAATTGCGGTTTCTCCGCCCCCGAAGGGCTTTCCCGTTTTCTGACTCAGGGAAGGTGTCTCGGCTCTCGGGATGCTGTCTCTGTGATGTGTTCACATGTGTGTGATGGGGGTAAGGGTGGGGGTCCGCCCTGAGGAGGCATCCGGGCAATTCGGCCTCAACGGAGACGAAGAGTCGTTTCTGGCCTTCAGAAGTGGACATCCTTGGTCCAGACCCTCGTCTGGATCCCCATCGGGCCGTCGGGGCTACACCGCGTTCTGAGGCAGGGTACCTCTGTCACACTTCCTTTAGGCACACGGGTGTTCATAGCTCCCTCTTTCCCTCTGTCAATCCTGGCTCAGTTTTTGTGTCCTCCCCTCCCAGCTCCGGGCGGTGGGAAACACAGTGATGTCTCTGGTGCCGCCTCTACCCACGCGACGATCATATCTGTACCACTCCTACCTCATGATAGCTGGGAAAAACCCCAGAGACTGCCATTCCCTGGTTCCTATACAGTAAGTGGACTTCAGCGCCCTTTTAATCCTGTGCTCCCAAACTCAGAGGGTGTTATTTCTTCCTTGTTTTGTGCCGGTCTTTGGAGGGGGCAATGTAATACCCTCTCATCAGTGTCTACCCTTCCTCACATTCTATACCACTGTTGTCCTCTCTTACCGGCCTTCTCCGTCAGCCTTTCTTTATGGAGGGGAGGCTGACTGCACTGTGTTCCTCTGAATTCATTATTCCAAGCTCTCAGCTCTGAACGCTCAAAAGACACATTCTCTTGCAAGGGGAAAAGCTATTTCTTTTCAAGGTATTTGAGATAACCTCCATGAGGCATTTTTTTTTGAAAGCCTGACTTTGACTTGTTTCTCTCTGCCTACATTGGTAAAGATAATACCCTGGTATCTTTACCCATTGGTAAAGATAATGTACCCTGAGGCCAGATGGGGTACAGCTCTCTGGCAGCCTGGGCTGGGGAAGGATCCAGCAAAGGGGTAGGAAGGGGCACATCCATTTATGCTTCAAAATGTTACCCTGTCATCCTGTTGATATAGTGGGTAAGAGTGTTTGGAGCCATGTACTCAAGTGGTCAAGAAATGTAACTTCATTCCTCTATCATTGAATCTAGCTCTTCTCTACATCTCAGTTGACCTGATTTCAGAAGTAGCTTAGTCATCCCCAGGTAAACTCAGGCTCTTGAATCTTCCCCATCGTTTTATTGAGGCGTAGCCTTTAAAGCCAGACCGCTGGGGTCAGGTACATGTGCCAGCACTATCTACCTGCAGCTCGCTTCTACCTGTGCCATGGTTTCCATGTCAGATAGATGACACGAACAGTTAAATGTCCTCCAGAGGGCTGCTGTGACAAGTTAAGTGACGGAATGCTTGTGAAGCCTTTCAGAAGAGTGAGTGGCCTAAAGGGTTCAATAAATATTAGCTATTCTATACCCAGGAACTAGTTGTTTAACTCTTTTCCAAAGCTACTTTCTGAGAGATGAGGGGCCACCATTATCTCTATGGAAGAAGCTTTTGAATATTTTAAAAGATATCACTGCAGTTGAAGCCCTTTAGGACAGTTTTAATATGCATTAAGTCCTCAAACAGTGGTGGTGAATTGAGCTGTTTCTTTTCTCTCAATTAGACCATGAAAAATGGAGAGTCAGATATTTAAAGAAGATTCCATTTCTTACTTTATCATCTTGATATAATGTCTACTTTTTATCTAGGCAAGCTTAGTGGCCCAGTACAAGAAGGGCTATTTACAGAGATGGGAAATTATGCCCCATCCAGCAGAAGAAAGGACAGGCTTCTACTGTGGCAAAAAGATCTTCTGGGCCAAAACCACCTAAAGTCAGGATGAAATCATTAAGGAGTAATCCTCAGGGTTCTTGTCTTCTCTTTCTTTCTTTTTTTTTTTTTTTTATCCTAACTTTGGCAATATTGGTGGCTGCCTAAAAATGATGGATCTTTTACACCCGTCAGCACTTTATAGTCCACAACATAATTTCACATGAGTTTTTTTTTTTGACTTACCATCAGCTCTAGGAGAGTTTAAAATAGCATTCTTGTTTTTTAACCAAAGGTAGGCACGAAATCTGAGAAAAGGTAAAGGTGTGAGCTTCCTAAGAAATTAGAAAGAAAAAAAGAAAGAAGAAAAAAGAAACAAGATTCTGCTGCTGATTTTAGTCAGGATAGGTTAGGTTCTACAATAGTAAAAACTAAATCCTGAATATCTGTGGTTTAGCACATCAGAAGTTGCTTTATCTTTCACATCCTAGTTGCAAGCAGGTCAATTTGTAACTCTGCCTTCTAGAACAAAATGGTTTCCAAGGAAGAACGCAAACCTTTCCTCATCTGCTCTGCCCTGAAATGGCACATGACTTTGACTCAATTCCATTGGCAAGAATTAATTAGGTGACGGGCGTGGGAAATGTAGCTTTATTGAACACCCCCAGAGTGGGGAGCATAGTGTACTGCTTAAAGTTTGGTTTGATCTTCACCTTCTACAGGACGAAACCCAGATTCTTTGACCTGACCTGAATATGTTCATAACTCATACATCATATGACGTAAGATACGCACATGAACACACACACGTACACAAACACACACACACACCACTAGATGTCAGTCATGGAAGGACAACTCTAGATCCTACTTCCCCAGCATAGTGTCTGACACATATTAGAAAAATGGTCAAGAAATACTTTGGTGAACGAAAGAGCGCATCAAAAAACAGTTGGTGCCATGGGGCACCTGGGTGACTCAACTGGTTAAGTGTCTCCTTCTTGATTTCCGTTCGGGTCATGATCTCATGGTTTGTGGGACTGAGCCCCTTGTTGGCTCCAGCGTGGAGCTTGCTTGGGATTCTCTCTCCCCCTCTCTCTCTCTGCCCCTCCTTTGCATGCACTTGCTCTCTCACTCTCTCTCTCTCAAGATTAATAAACTTTAAAAAAAAAAGAATGGTTTGTGTCACAAGTTTATTTGTAATGTCTCAGTAAATTAATGTGAGCATATAAGAGTGGATAGAGTCTTAATCTTTATCCCACACGCCATTGCATTTGAATTTTAAAGGTACTGCAATTTGGGTGAGTTCCTGAGAGCAGCACAAGACCGTCTGACAGGGAAGTGGGTGTAGGCAAATCTTTAGACCCGAAGCAGACAATATGCGAGGTCTAACTGTACTTCTTTTCATGCTGCTAGCTCAGATTCCACACCTCAGGTCTGCAAACCATCCATCTCTGAGCCCCAAGACATCAGGCAGGTATTGGGAAAGGCGGATGTTAACACTCACATCCTTGCTCTCCAATGATGTGTTCTGACACCTGATTATAGAAGTCCAGCCATACAGGTCTTCCGCAAAGTACAGAGGCAAAGGCCACCATCTGTGGACAATAGGACCTGCTGCAGTGGGGTGAATGGACTCAGCTCTGTCTACTAGAATCTCAGTCAAGCAGTCACACAGGATTGCTGTCTGCTGCCTCTAGTCACTGCCAGCAGAAACTGTCTGCCCTGTGAACGGTGAGACTACAGCTGCTTTCTTAGGAGAGGACCTTATAGTAGGTACCAGGGAACCAAAAAAGGACGTATCACTGTCGTGAAGGGCTGGTAAACTAATGCTTTAATTCAACAAATATTACTAAAATGACTTCAGCCTTTTAAGATCTTAATCCCTATAGATAAACATAAATATTTCTCAATTTAATTTAAATTTTAAAATAAAATACTATATCTGACAATAAGTCAAAAGCGTACATATAATAATGTAGAATATCTTTTCAACTATATTCTTTCCCTCCCCATATATCATGTATCCCTTTGCCCTACCAAATTGAGAATCAGATTGGTTTGATGTATTACCTTAGGCACTGGGCGGGGGGTGGGGGGGTGGAGGTGGGTACAGAGATGAAAGACACAGGTATCTTGCCTTTGGAAAGATACCAGACATTCAGTCAATAATTATAAAGGAAGAGGTTGAAGTCAAAAAAAGGGAAGAAAAGATGGGGAGGGCAGGCAGGGAGTTGTATAAACAGATTGAAAAGAAGCATTTCTGCATAGAAAATCAAATAGATCTTGTAGAAGACAAGTAGAAGTAGAATATATATATAATGTATATATATTTTGTATAGACAAAGAAGATCTTTAAAGTTTTATTAGCAAAACTGTTAACAGTGAAAACTAATCAGAGAGAGGTTAATCAGGCTGCAGAGTGCTGGACAGATTGTAGGGAGGGGACCTTGGGGACCGAGAATCAGTTATGATGCCCTAACGAGAGGTGTCAGTGCTCAAGCAAAGATTGTCTTATCTGATAGTGGGGGCAAAGAAGCAAGAGGCCATCGTGTCGGGTCACGGGCAGAGTTCAGGGAATCGGAGAATGCAGGCTGAGGCAGAGAAGGAAGATGATATGGGGGTTAAAATTGGTAAGTTGATCCCAAAATGTATATGAAAAGGCAAAGGAAATTGAATAGCCATAATAATTCTGAAAAAGTAAAAAGTAAGGGGACTCATGCTAGCTGGTTTACAGACTTATTGTCAAGTTCCAGTGAGATATGGAGGGGATGCTAAACATCCAGAAATGGAAAAGAAATAGGCCCGCACGTACATGGTCAGTTAATTTTTGACCAAGGGAAAAAGCAGTTCAATGGAGACAGCAAAAATAGTGCAGGAACGAGTGGATCGCTACGTGTAAAAAGTGGACCCGTACCCAAAGCTTACACCTTCTAAGATGTAACCCCAAATGGATCATTTACCTAAGTTTAAAAGCTAAAATAAAACACCTAGAAGAAAAGACTGGAGAAAATCTTTGTGACTGTGGATTAGGCAGAAGTTTCTTACACACAACACTGAAGACACAAACCATAAAAGAAAAAATTTGATAAATATGACTCTATTAAAATTAAGAACTTCTATAACTTGAAAGATGCTATAAAGAGAATTAAATGACTGGGGTCCCTGGGTGTCTCAGTTGGTTGAGGGTCCGACTCTTGATTTCAGCTCACGTCATGATCTCGCAGTTCGTGAGTTCAAGTTCCACATCAGGCTCTGCCCTGACAATGCAAAGCCTGCTTGGGATTCTGTCTCTCCCTCTCTCTCTGCGCCCCGCCCTGCTCATGCTCTCTTGCTCTCTCTCAAAACAAATAAAGAAAAATATTTAAAAAGGAATACTAATTACATATTAGGAGAAAATATCTATAAATAACATATATATCTAATAGGTACTTTTTATCCAGAACATATAAAAAAATTCTTAGAGCTCAATAAGAAGAGAAAAAAATCTCAGTTTAAAAAAGTGACAAAAGTTTTGAATAGACATGTCACCAAAGAAAATACACAGATGGTAAATAAGTACATGAAAAGATGTTGAGCATCCTTAGTCATTAGGGAAATACAAAATAAAACCGCAGTGAAATACCATCACGTACTTATTAGAAGGGCGAAAATAAAAATATACTGACTGTATCAAGCACTGTTAAGGATGGGAAGCCATTAGAACCATCATACATTGCTGATGGCAAGATGGTAAAGACATTTTGGAAAACTTTTTGCCATTTTCTTATGAAGTTAAACATACATTTATTGTATGTTTAACCCCCAAATCCTACTCCTGGGCATTAACCCAAGGGAAATGAAACACATGTCTACCTAAGAGCCTGTATGTCAATAATTACCCTGCCTTCATTTAAAGATGCCAGAAAGTTGGGGAGCCTGGGTGGCTCAGTCGGTTAAGCCTCCAACTTTGGCTCAGGTCACGATCTCGCGGTCCGTGAGTTCGAGCCCTGCGTCGGGCTCTGGGCTGACGGCTCGGAGCCTGGAGCCTGCTTCCAATTCTGTGTCTCCCTCTCTCTCTGCCCCTCCCCCGTTCATGCTCTGTCTCTCTCTGTCTCAAAAATAAATAAAGGTTAAAAAAAAAAAATTTAAAGATGCCAGAAAGCAGAACAACCCAAACATCCTGCAGCTGGAGAATGGATAAACAAACTATAATACACCCATTCGGTGGAATATTACTTAGCAATAACAAGTAATAAACTTACAGATCTACAAAACAACACGATGGATTTCAAGTGCATTATGCTAAATGAAAGGAAATCAGACTCAAAATGCTACATACTGTCATGATTTAATTTACATGTTATTGTTAAAAAAAAAAATGAAACTCTAAGGACAGAAAACAAATCGGTGGTTGCCATGGGCGGGGAGTGGGCAAAAGCCCGACTACAATGAGCACAGGGGAATCTTTTTGAATGCTGAAACTATTTCGTACCCTGATTGTAAGGATGGTTACATCTGTCAAAACTCACCGAACTGTACACTCATAGGTTGAATTTTCTTCTGTATAAATTATACCTTAATAAAAAATTTATCATCTAGAGATTTACATCGTGAGTTTAATTTTCAACCCAATGTGTTTCATTTAATAATCATAAATCCCCAAGTGACAGCATAAGGGAAGTATAGCTGAAGCCCCAGGAAGACCCAAAACAGGATCTAAATTCAGAAGATTAGTACAGAGTTCAAGATAGATGAGTCTCCAAAAGCAGCAAATATGCATCAAAATGGACAGAAAGATGAAGGTCCCACTTGACACGGGTCTTTGCTCACATGTCATCTCCTCAAGAGTCTTCTTCAACTTCTATGACATGATATCACACATCCGTGTGTGAAACTATGCTCCGTGAGGACCAAAACTTCACTTTGTTTGATCCTGTGTCTCCAGTGTCAGCAACCATGCTGGCCCTGACGAGACCCTCGGAGAGTCTTAAAGAGTGAATGGACTCTATTGTGGACTTAAGATAGGTATAAATATCGACAAAGAACTCAAGGCACAGCTCTGTGAATGCTTTTCTAGGGTCTTCTTTATTCTACTTTACAAGTAGACATCAACCATTAGCCGCTTAGCATGAATCTTAAGTCTGTAATAGCTAGTGCTGGTGAGAAATAATGATGAGGCTTCCTAATTTTGGAGAACATCAACAGATTTGTGAAAGGCTTTGGATGAAACTGGAGAAGGCAAAGGTGTGCTCGGGATGTTGAATGGGCAGTGCTGTTTGGTTGATCAGCTGTTTGGCTGATTTGGTCTCAAATCCCTTCTCACGTTCCCAGCCAAGTATTCACTGTCCTAGTGTCCCTTGCAGTTAAAAGTAGTTCAGTTTGGGAAACTTAATTTAAAAAGCCTGTGAGATTTCTGAGAAAAAGTTTCTCCTTTTCTGATAAAAGGAGAAAGATACGGCTGGCATTTTGTTTTTTCCCTTCTGTCTGCCTTGAATTCTGACACAATGCATGGAACTGTGGCAGCCACTTTGTGACCGCAAGAGAAAAGCCAACGCAAGTTCGATGAGTCAAAGACAGCCGCCACCTAACTTCAGATTTCTTATTATATGAAAAAAATATTTGTTTAAGTCACCGTTAAATGGACTTTCTTTATTTTCGAGCTGAACAATTTCCCAATATATACAAAAACCAAGTGCAAAACTACATGTTTGGAAGACAGGGCCTTGAAAAAGGGCCACAGAGAATCAAATAGACATTTCATTTCTTTTGTTCCACATTTGGTTGGTACAGCGGCTGGCTATGCTCAGTTTTTCTCATCCTGCTATTATCCAGATTACGAAGGCATTGAATAGAGTTTTATAAACATTGATTCAGACTGGATCGTATGTATCTGAGTAACTACGAAAAAGTATCTCCCCTTTCTGAAAGAAAAAAGCTTAAATTTTTCAGACTGATTCTCCACATTTCGGATAATGACAGTGTTATTCACTTGTGCAATTTTATGAAAAAATACTGAAGCACTTTTTAAATATTATCTTAAAAAACTACCCGAAACATTAAGTCGTTTTTCATGACAGCTCAGCGAGAGGAGTTTCTATTCTTCCTAAAGTGTGAGGAATCATATCCTTTCCTGACACTTTAAAACGACCAAGAAGAGTGTGAGACATTAGCTCTGGACCCTGAAACCAATTCCATACTGTGCAATCCGGAACACCTCCCAGAGCTGCTCTCCCCTCATGTAGCTCTGCTGTGGGAGCAGAGCAACGACTACTTCACCGCAGGATGCTGAAGAAGGGAAGGAGCCCATTCTCATGTGGAAGATGGATTTTGGGGGAGAGAAAGAGGAAGGCAGTCATGGAGGAGCTCTACTCATTAATCTCCTATGAGGGTGTCTGCAAACTGAGAGTGGGTGAGTGGTGAAGGCTGATGCCCTTCCCCTTGAAAACCAGCCTCCCAGACTCTTCACCACCCAGATTCTCCACCCACCTGCACTCGCCACTCTCCAACTCTCTATTCTCCCAGATTCTCTACTCACCCTACTCTCCACTCACCCAGATTCCCCACCCACACAGGTTCTCCACCCACCCATACTGTCCACTCTCCAACTCTCTACTCTCCCAGATTCTCTACTCACCCAGATTCTCCATTTGCCTACACTCTCCACACTCCCCAATTCTCTACCCACCCACACTGTTCACACCCCCAGATTCTGCACCCTCCCACACTGTTCACACTCCCAGATTCTCCACCCACCCAGATTCCCCACCCACCACACTCTCTACCAGGGTATTCCCCTAATACCAAAGGTAAATAAAGCAGAAACTTCCAGGGATTCCTCCCCTATTTATGTTTCATTTTTGGAAGGAAAGAGACAGTTCTCCCACAGATAGAAGTAAGTTGTTGAAGAGGAAGAAGAAGGAAGCATAACCTTGACACAAACAACAATCAGTTAGGCTTTCCCACACTGTCAAGAGCTATCTTTCCCTTCACTATCTCTGCTGCCTGCTCTCATACCTGCCTGCCCAGGCATTCAGCTTTGACCTTCCATGACCTGCCTTGAAAACTTTTTTTCTCCCTCTTTTCCCTTGTCCTCCCTCCATCTAACAACATTCTTCCCCAACAAGCTGATTCCAAGTATCAGCATAAAAGCCTTTCTGAGTAACGGAGTTCTTTCCCAGGGGTGTCTCTCCCCACAGCGCCCTTAACCTTCCAAGGCTATTTGCATTTTAAAGAGCATTTTGCTTAACATAAACAATCCCCTACTCTCTGAGCATCCTGGAAGGAGATAGTGAAGATCACAGGGTCTAGAGGAGTTGTTAGAGTTCCTTGAAGAATTGACAGCAAGGGGGAAAAGGGCTCCCCTTAATTCTTCTTTTTCTGACTCCCAAAGGCTATTGCCCAGCTTCTCTGCTGGGCTGGAGCCCTGATTCACCCAGGCCTGCAGTGTTCCGACTCTGCACCTGATAAGAGGTCTCCCCACGGCACTCAGAATTCTATTCACGTACAGATATCGAGCCGAAGTCTTTGCTCAAGGACCATTATTCACAACTCATAATTTAATAAAAAATGAAATGGAATATTGTTAGGGCCCGAACGTAAGTTTCCTCCCTTTCATCTAGTATTGTGGACTATTGCCCTTGGCAACACATAGCAATCTATGCAAATAGAAGATATTCTTTCAACTGAGGATAAATTTAATTTTCTTTCCAATGCATTATTTCTTTTTGAGGATTTTTTTTTTTTTTTTTTTTTTGCCTAGGTTGGGATAAAAATGCAAAAGGTATTCAAGAATACAGACACTACTTGCCCAAAATAAAACTTAGGATAATTTATTGAATGCTACCCGCCAAGCACTTTGTTTTCTCCATCAATTATTTCATTTTCTCCTTCATTACTCAGGTTAAACTAGGTTATGCGGTGGTAGCAAGTAACCAGGTATTATCAGAAAGCTAAAACTATCTTTATTTCCTGCTCATGCCACGTGTTTATTACGGGTTAACAAGGAGCCCCTGCTTATTGTAGTTACTCAGGGACACAGGCTGACGGAGGCTCCATCTCAACACAGGCTGCCATGATACCAGGGCTAAAAGACAGATAGAAAATGTGAACCCTGTCCTGGCTCTTATAGCTGCTACCCAGAAATGACACATATCACTTCTGCTCACCATTCATTGGCCAAAGTCAGTCCGCGGTCAGATCTGATATCAAAGGAGAAAGGAAAGAGCATCCTCCCTCTGGGAGAGGCAGGGGCTGTTGGTGATCAGAACTGTGTGTGCAGCTCCTGTAGCTCTGAAACAGGCATTATTATCCTTGATTTACAGACAGAAAAGGTGAGGCTCATAGAAGATGAGTTCACAGAATAATCAGTTGTCCAAAAATGTGAACCCCATCGGATCTGGTTCAGAAGCACATGCTCTCTGCACCGTAACAGAACCCCACAAAGATGTTCCTCAGAACTCTAATTATGTGGACCGTGGCCAAAAAAGTCTGGGAAAATGCACATATTACATATATCACCATATATAATGTAGTGGCCTACTTAAGTTTCTGAGAAGTCTTACAGTAAAGAAAGCAGTTTAATTTTGCTTAATCAGAAGTTCCCAAATTTATCTGACCACAGAACATCATGATGTTACCTCTAATAATATGCCATCGAGACAATGGTCCTGGAACACACCTGAGAAAATTCTCTACCAAATCATGCTCTCTCCCCATGGAACCTGCGGAATAACCTAACAGAATGACCTGTTTGGGCAGATGAAGCCCAGAGAGGTAAAGCCATCTTCCCAAAGTCACACAGCGATAAATGGTAGAGACAGGACAGAATTGTAGTCTCTAGATATCTAAGTCAGAGCTCCTGGTTGGCTTGTGGAAGGATCGTGAAAATACAAGAATACCTTATAAACTGGAAAGAATTAGTCAACTTTAACATAGCATTAATTCTTGAAATATATAAATATTTGAATAAATAAAAAAACATGTGGTGCTTCAGGATAGGAAGGTTAAATTGTGTGAAGATGTCGATTCCTCCCAAATTACCTTATAATGTCTAAAACAATTTTAGCCAAAATTTCAATGTGATTGTTTTATTTTGATAAAATAATTCAAAAGCTTATAAAAAGCAGGTGAGAAAAATGAAGAGATTTTTAATATAAATGCTAATGAGGAAGAGGCATTTTTCCCTATCAGCTCTTAATAAATATAAATCTGCATTAAGCAAAAACATTTCAGAAATAGCACAGTAATTGGCATCAATAATAATACAGATTTGACCTAAAAATAAAGTTCTTGTGCATTAATGAACTTAATACTACAAAGAAACTACAAAAATTTGTAAGAAAGAATGCATATTTTAGCAATAAAAGTAGAAGGTGGGTGGGTGATGATTCTTATATCGCATAAGGTTATAAGATCAATTTCACTTGGATTTTGAAATGAAGTTTTTACAAAATAGCTAGAAAAAAGCGTAATTATCAGACTGATTTTGGGATGAGCAAGAACTTTCTAAGTTTAAAAATAAAAATTTAAAGGGAAACAAAAACAGAAAATTATTTGCAACAAATCTAAATATGTTACTATTATAGCTAATAATAATACATAATTGTGTGATGAATATAACATGATTAAAGCCTTTAATATATAATGAGCACATAGGAGAAAAATATATTTCTAATGGAAAAATGGGCAAAAGAAATAAAAACAATTTTAGATTAAATGCGGAGCTAAAAGAACATATAAAAAATATTCTCTGCTAGTGTCTGAACAATACAAACTTAACAATGAGACATATCAAATTGGCAAAGATTAAAGAAAAATACTACGTACAGCATGTGACAGTTCTGTAAAACTGTTAAGAGAATAAATCAGGACAATTGACATGTTTTCTGGAGAGCAATTTGGTAATACACCGCAAGCCTAAACGATGTATTGCACTGCACTTGGACTTAGTAATTCTGCTTACAGGATTGAGCCATAGGAATACTAAAGAAATATTCACAGAAAGTTTAGACATGGGTTTATGTATTAAGTTGTTTTATTCAGTATGTATCTGGTAGTAGAAGAGTAAAATAATGATCTAACCACAGGATGGAGTATTATGCACCTATAACAATCAATCATTGTTTTCATTCAATGCTAAAGCTTTTTAAAAATCACAATTAACTGTATATATAATATATTCCAAGGTTTTTTTTTAATTTTTTTTTCAACGTTTATTTATTTTTGGGACAGAGAGAGACAGAGCATGAACGGGGGAGGGGCAGAGAGAGAGGGAGACACAGAATCGGAAACAGGCTCCAGGCTCTGAGCCATCAGCCCAGAGCCTGACACGGGGCTCGAACTCACGGACCGCGAGATCGTGACCTGAGCTGAAGTCGGACGCTTAACCGACTGCGCCACCCAGGCGCCCCTATTCCAAGTTTTATAAGCTACATAGATACATACTGAGAAAATATGGAAGGAAATATACCAAAATGAGAAAGTGAGAAGTTCTCTCTGGAAGGTGATTTTTGTCTTTGGTAAGTATTTTACTAAATTTTCGACAGCAAACACCTATTACTTTCATTATCAGAAACAACAAAATAGTCATATAAAATACTCTATGCAGACTTTTAAATATATTTTGCACATTGCATTTCCATAAGAGCAAATGAAAATATCTTTTTCTGCAGAGAAACCTTAAGGGACGTTCTAAAAGGCATCTGAGAGCAAGACGCCTTTGTGACAGCAAAGTATGCCAAAAAGAGGGAAAGATTCCAGAGAATGTACTGGCCCCTGAGGCTCACACGTGGAAGGGTCTGGGGAGCTGCCCGTGTCTCTCTAATAATGGCCCAGGTATATGGGGGAGGGATGTGGTCTTGAAATAATTAAGGTTACGCGCTTTCAGAGCCACAGCCAGGCTCTGGAATTTAGTGGGATCAGTGCTGCGATTCTCCCTTTTCATTTCTTTCTTTCTCCTGTCTCTTTTCACTCCCCTTAGAATTTCTCTGCACTCCAACCCCCAACTGAGATTTTGTGGTTTCTGGATTATGCATGCAGCCTGTGAATTATCTGTTCCTTTGAAAACCCACTTTTCCAATCCTGCATCATTTTTCTATCGTTGTTGGGATGGGCTGAACCACTAATTGTTCTTGAACTTCCATGCTAAAGAGAAGGAAGGTGGTTTAGACAGGGGCAGGCATCGGACTAGAGGACCAGTCTCTAGGGGACTTGTCCCTGCTGGGGTAACCGAGGCTCCTGAGTATAAACCCAAGGTGATATGGCCAACTCCACCAACACCCAAGAGGTTCAGATAGGAGTGATGCTTGCAGCTAAGCAGGTAGTTACATCTGTAGGCCTCAGATAGGTTCCCACGGAACGACTGACAAGAGGTGGAGGGACTAGTGTGTGACCCTGGGCAGGGAAGGCTTGCAAGACTCAGACAACATGTAGGAGACCCAGAAATGCAGACAAGGGAATTAGAGGACAAATGGAAACCAAGGCAGATGAGTAGCTGTATGAATTGGGTGCAAGGTAACTCATCAGCCATTTATACTCTGTTGACCAACCACTCAACGTAGGTGCCCAGAAAGTGAAGTCACCAGGAGTTCAGGATGATCTCCCTGGAATCCTCGTACTGGGTGCCTCTCGTGCCCCTTTCTATTACCCATTCTCATCTACTCCATATCCTGGCCTCATGTCTGCCCCGGCTCGTCATCTGCTAAGTCCTGCCAGTTTCTTTTAGCTACTCGAATGTGAGATAGACTGGAAACTACGGATTGAAAGTATCGGAGTCTGAACTGCAGTGGGCTTCCAAGGGGAAGGGTTCCGTGGACACTTTCCCCCATTTATTAGTACCTCCAGAACAGAAAACAAGTTCCCAGAGGCTTTTTTAAATTATGTGGATCAACAGGAAGAATAGTTTTTGGTATATTACATAGTAATTACTTTAGTTCCTACTACATTATAGAGATTTGGACCTAATTTACCCAAATGTTAGTGTTTTTTTTTTTAATTAATGTTTATTTATTTTTGAGAGAGAGAGAGAGAGAGAAACAGAGCATGAACAGGAGAGGGGCAGTGAGAGAGGGAAACACAGAATCCAAAGCAGGCTCCAGACTCAGCTGTCAGCACAGAGCCTGACGCGGGGCTCGAACTCACAAACCGTGAGATCGTGACCTGAGCTGAAGTCAGACACTTAACTGACTGAGTCACCCAGGTGGCCTCAAATGTTAGTTTTTTTTTTTTTTAATATTTCAAGGGTCTAGAGCTCAAATAGCAATTTAAATGCTCATCTCAGTTCTTGGTACATAGCAGGAACTTCATTTGTTTGTTCAACAAATATTAATTACGACCTGGACTTGCAGCCCAGTGGGTTTTCAGATGATTTCTAATATCTGTGGTGTGGTATATCATGGGAATTCAGATGGAATCCCAGAGTTTAATTGCCCCAAAGCTACCAATACACCCTATTTGTGATTAATCGAGAGGTCCTCTTGTGAGCCAAGAATGAATCAGAAGAAGGGACTCACGTTGAAATGAATGTGGGGCACTGGTATTTCTGTTGCTGGTGGAATTCAAGCATTCACCAGTAACCAAAAGGCTGAATCAGACAGTCCCATGCAAATGTGGTCCCATGCTACCAAACCCTGATTGAAATGAGAACAATTAGGCAGTGGGAAATTAACATTGTTAATTAAACATGAAATATAACCCATGGCAGTAATGATAAAACACTCCAGAGCAATAAGTAACCCTTTCTTGTCAGAGTAGAAAGAGCTGATGCAGTTATTCAATACGTCCTGGAGGCTAAACTGAGAAATAAATGTTAGGCAGTGAATCACTTCCCTGTGCAGTCCCAATTTGAAGGAGATAAAATTGTCTTCTGTCACTCAGGATGGTGGTGTTGAGAGATAGGGCAAAGGCAGTTCAGACAGTGAAGACAATTCTAGATGGAGAATTTATTTTTCTCTTGGTAGTAAGTTCTCCGAACTCAGGACAAAGATCTAGCTAGAATGTACCTGGCCCCATTTTTTTTAAAAAGTTGCTTTTCAGGACACAGGTCCAGTTTCTCATTATTAAGCCTTCCATTGCTCTGTGACCACACTTAATGTTTATAAGTGGCCCCTATCTGTCCTACTAACCCGAGAGTTTTTACCTTCCTCCTTCACTTACACTACTGTCAGGCATTCTACTCTTTCCTTGGCTACTTCTCATTTTTTCAGACTCAGTTCACATGTTAATTTCTCCAAGATATACCTTTTGGCCAACCATGACTAGTGTCTCCTCAAGTTCTATTACATGCCCCTTATTTGGAATTCTAAAAAATCTCCATTATAGTAGCTCACACTTTTTTTTTTTTTTACATACATGCTTCCACCATTAGACCGTGAGTTCCTTATCTTAGCCTTCCTTCCTTCCTCAGACTATGTTGAACTTTAGTACTAGATTCTCAATAAATGTTTGTCGGAATTGATTATACAGAAAGCAAACCAGTATGTTTGTTTTCACAGGAACACAATTTCAAGGACAGTTTTCCACTTCTGGTCTATCATTTCTACACCAACATATATATGTATGTGTGTATGTACATATATATGTGTATATGTAGGTATGTGTGTATATACATATATATGTATATATGTATGTATATGAGAACCAAGGTTCTTGAACCCCTTAGGGCAAATGCCTTCCCTTACCCGTCCCCCCCCCCAAATATACTACATGAGTTCACAGAATGACTCTTGGTTCACAACACTTTGGGACCATCTTTGTGCACAGCCGTGCTGTCAACTTCAAAAGACCCAGGCTGTGGGAATACCTCCCCTCTTATTCACGTTCTCTATTCTTCCAGCAAGAGGCCCCTGTCAGTTTGTCCCACCAGGCCCTAGTAAGAGAGTGTCCTGGGCCCCTGTTAAAGTGATATGTGATATATGTGAAAGTGATATAAAGTGATATGAAAAGCTTTACAGAAAATTTAAAACTTGAATTAACATCCGCACTTATATGTAGCTTTCTATAATTTCTTGTTTTTGCAACAGTAATTATTTTAAAAGTTTTGCCATATATTTGCTCATAAGTGAGTAGTAGAAATGAAGGCTATCCTGGGTAATCGTACATGGAATTCCTATAGCTCTGGGTAAAACAGTTTGAAAAGGTGAATGCAGATAGGTGGTGATGATAATAATTCAGTTGTATTTGCAAAGGTGTCTCTCAGATGGCTGCTGGGAGGGTGGTGAAAATGCAGAGGCGGTTGTGGGGGAGAGGCCAAGGTGTGCACCCTGGAGCAAGCCCAGTCCTACCTCTGAGCCTTCTAGTTGACCATTTCCTGGCAGTGCGTCTGAAGCAGCACGTGAGGTGAGACATGGGGAGAAGTTGGCACAAACTCCTGAATGAGAGGTTCCCAACTGTGCAGAAATGGCTACTGCCCAGGGGTTTCTAGATCCCCTGAATGTGTCTCATTCCTCAAGTCTAATCAAGCAGCTTCAGGAATCCAAAGCTTTGTAGTCTGTTCCTACCTGTCTCACTTTAAATTGCGTGCTCCCTTCATTGCCTGGTGATTCATCCTCAGTGAAATTAGACATTTTCAGATCTTTGCTTGATATTTGCAGCCTACCTAAGCAAATTAATTGGGCTCTGAGCAGCCTCAGAGCCTGAGTGCTGTGAAAGACAGGTGGCGTCTGAGTCTCAGTGACAGGGGAGCAGAGTTTCTTTGCCTGCTCCCTGAGAACTGAGGCTGAATCATAACCCGAGACTTCATTTCCTCTCCTGGGAAGTAAGATATATTTGCTCCTTCCTGTGTCTGAAGGATTCATCTTCAACATCGCAAAAATAACAATAACCATAAAATGAACCATGAAAATGTAAGGGGTACAGAAAGTTCTGTGATTCCTGGGACAGATGATACAGCTACATCTTGTATGATATTTATGATTACAGTTGTGTGCAAGTCATATACTGCTCCAGTGTCCATCCATCCAAGCACATACTGAGCACTGACCTTACACTCAGACCTGTAGGACACAGTCATGAAACTAACCTGAGCCACTGACAAGTTTTAGGTCAGAGAAAAATGAAGATCTGTCTTCCAACTGAAAATTGAAAGTAAATGAGGTGACTTCACCATCTCTGGCCCCAAATTGTAAGAGAAAACCACTATAGGAAGCAGGGCATGCACTTTTCAGTCAAGTAAAGCTGTGTTCAAATCCCAGCTGCATCACTTATGAACCAGATATTCCAGGCTACTAAGTTTTTTTTTTAATGTTTATTTATTTTTGAGACAGAGAGAGACAGAGAATGAACGGGGGAGGGTCAGAGAGAGAGGGAGACACAGAATCCGAAGCACTCTCCAGGCTCTGAGCTGTCAGCCCAGAGCCCGACGCGGGGCTCGAACTCACGGACCGTGAGATCATGACCTGGCTGAAGTCGGACGCTTAACCGACTGAGCCACCCAGGTGCCCCAGGCTACTAAGTTTTTGAGCCCCATTTCCTTACTTATAAGATTGAGGACAATGATGTCTCATTGGTCAGTTTGTGATAATTCCATGAGCAATATGTAAAGCCTCTCAAATGATAGTTGGTAGATGACAATCAATCAAGAACAAACACTTATAGTACATCTCCTATACATGACAAACTAAGTGAGTCACATGCTAGATTAATGTGATTCACTCAAATAATGTTAGTTTCCATTCACCCTATAATTGTTAAAGATACTTTAGGGTTTTTTTTTTTAATTCTGGTTTCTAGGACTCCTCTGGAAAAGTGGATCCCCATTCGTTGGATTTGGATAACTCGTACTTTCTCCTCCAGACAAATCTGACATATCCAGCATTAATTACTATCACCCAACTAACTGTATTTCCTGAGATAATTCCCATTTCAGATAACCTGTTCTATTATACTTCTAATTAACCTCTCACTTGTCATTAACTGTGTATCCATCCAACAGATATTTATTAAGCACTTTCTATAGGGAAGACAGAATGCCGGCCTGGAGTGGTGCCATGGACCTAATGCCCGCCCTTAGGGGTGTCCTTTTGGCCTTAGAAGCCTATTCTATGGAGTGAAACCCAAAGTATCAGCCCTGTGGCAGCACCAGCATCATCAAGTGAAGGCTGCAATCCATCTCTCTAAATCCCTGCTCTTCATCTTCTGATCTGCAAAGAGATGACATCACTGCACGGCCTCATGACTTTGAATTTGAAAACCAATTAGTCATGAGTAAAACCACATAGCTGAGTTGAAAACACTGTAGTCTCTAGTCACTGCAAAATTTCAAATTCACCGATTAAGCATCTGGCTGGAATTTTGCCTCGTGTGACCACTAGGGGGCATTTGATCCTCAACTATATTCTGCAACAGTTTTGAGAATGGTATTAGAACACCATCCCTATCTGGGGGAAGGGGGTCTGGGTGGAGAGCTGGTTGGGCTCAGGTGAAATTCCAATAGACTGTAACTGAAAATAGGGTGAACAGGGTGAATTCAAGCATCGTCCTGAAAAGGTTGTGAGTTATTTATAAATGACTCCTCAAACCTATGTGTAGTACATGAAACTAAGGAAGGAGGTAAACCAGTTTTTACTGTGCGTATACTATGCATCAAGCTGTGAGCTAGAAGTCTCCGTTTTCATCATCATATGTAGCCATCACAAGTATCCTCTGGCAGAGTTTATCTTTACCTTCATTTTATAAATGAGAAAATAGACTCAGATTGTCACTTACCAATGTAACACACATCTAGCAAGTAACAAAGAATCTGATCCCAGGTCGGGCTGGTTTCGAAGTCTATCCACTTTTCTACACATCCCTCGCCAGATTGTGATAGTCAAATGCCCCTGAACTTGCTCCCTGAATTTCCATTGTCGTAATTTTCCAAATCCTCATATTACCGTGGGATTTGTGTGGGTCTATGTGTCTATGCACACATGGGTAAGAACACTATGAATAAATGATCCTACAAGTAAGTGTTTGCATACTTAATGCCCCTTGTACTACTTGACTGAAACAGGATTTAAACTTGGCCGAGCACAATCTCTACATGTTTTATTTTCCCTTATAATGCCAACACCTTATACTATAGACAATTAATTGATTTTGAGTGAATTAATAAACAAAGAAGTAAACATGGCTTTTAGGAAGACTCCAGAAAGCAAGGAGGGCGTTGGGGGGGGGGGGGGTCTTCTTCCATCTGGAAATTTCCTGAAGCTTCTGAGGTAAGGTGAGATTGTCTTCAAATAGAGAACACTAAAGCAAGAGCAGGGGGCCTAATTTCACAGGACCTGCTCAGCCTGCCCTGTAGACATCATCCAATCCCAAGGAGAATAGACCCTGACCAGTTTACGGAGAGCCTTGGGTCTACCAGCCCAAAACAGTTACTGCAAGCTTCTAAGAAAAGGCTCAACCAAGCTAGCACTGACTTTGCCAGCCCTCCTGAGGCCTGACTTCCAATTCACTGATATATCTAAGCAGGATAATTTGATTTGCAGTGTTTGTCACTCTGTGCTCCCAGCAGAACAGATCTGAGCTCCAAGCCTACTTTGACGATATTGGATGCCTGGGTCGGAATTGTGCAGCACAAAAACGAAGAAAACAGCCGCCCCATGCCCACTGAGAGGCCGGAGGTCTTCCAGTATGGAGAAACTTGATTTCTGGAAATCTGAACTTTGATCTCAGCAGAGTAATTGGCAATGTGCCATGTGAAAAGCAAACTGTTTAACCACTTCAGTGCTGTTTTTCTGGAAATGAGGCCTGACCGTACTTACCACAGGCAGTAACTAACGTTATGTGAGGAAAGGAGAGCGTCAGGAGAGAGACATTCTGGGAAAAAACGTTAACTTCTAGTTCAGATTTACCTGAGTTTAGTTGATTAAGTCTCCTCATCCCTCCAGTTCGCATCCAGAAGGCCTTCAGAGTACAATTTTAGTTGAAAAAAGTTCTGTTGTCAGAAGTAGAAAACAGAGAAGGTTGACCCTACGTCTGCAAACTGGGAAGAATCCCTATAAAGTAGTGAGTAGGTAAGACATTCTGAGGGAAGGGCAGACAGATTCACTGAAGAGTCTCTCCCTGGAAAAGCAATGAGAAGAGGCTGGCCCCAGGGGAGTCCAGAGGCTGAGGTGGGGCGAGTTTCTGTGGGAAGTTCACTGAATGCTGCAGACTCCATGGGGGAGACACGGAAAGCAGCTATCATCCAGCTAAAGGACGTGGGCAGCCGACCAGGGCCATAGGTGGTGCTGGTGAAGATGGGAGTCCCAGTAAGGAAAACAGCCCTGTATCCACCACCTTCCTGACACTCAACCACTGCTGGCAGGGAAACATGCCTCCTTCTCTGTCTGCTCCGAGACTTTGCTCTCTGCCCACTCACCGCGGAGATCTCGATTCCCGATCTGGCAAAGAAGCATCACAAACATTCTGACTTCTTCCTTTCTTCTTCATCTGAGGCTAAGAGAGTTTAACAGAAATCAACTCAGTACTGGACAAGCGTGGAAATAACCCCCCCACACCACCATCACCCGGGCTGAGAAGGTTTGCTGGACAGGACCCAGTGTCCTATAATTTGAAGAAAGGAATTTCTTGAAGGCATCAAAGCATTTTTCCCTGTGAGACATTTCCTGAAAGAAACAGGAGAAAATCTTGGAAAATCTCTCATTTGTATTCTCAGTGGGGCTTGGCAGGACTTTGTGTGCCCACATCTCCAACACCACCAGCTCTAGGGGCTCCTCGTCTTTTCCTGAATCATAAACACCCCACGACCCCATCACCCTCCCTGATAGCACACTGTATTAGGACCATATTGGGGACATAGGTGCCTCATCCCCCACCCTGGCCCCCGACTGTATCAGCTCTCAGCCTCATGGTGGCAGTGAGACCTTCTGCTAACAGATGTCTAAGTCATCTAGTTTCTTACGTTGGTCCCCAAGTTGCTCTAAAGTTTTAAAAGGTAGGTTCTCCAAGTTCAAACCACCTATTTATGCTCTATGACCTACCTGCTAGCTGCTGAAAGGGGAACATCATTCTGGTACATCAAAGGCTTCCCCTGCTAGGTCTGCTCCTGACAACTGTCCATCTATCTCAAAGGAGAGAATTCTCTTACAAAAACCACTCCCTCACTCCACTCAGACTAACCTTTTTCATAATAGTTTTCACTCTTGATGCTTTCTCAATGCTGTTCATATCTAGACTGCTAGAGAGATGAATCATCCAGAAGAAGGTGACCCTTCTGGTTACAAAAGACCGGAGAAAAATCTGGAACCTGGCACTGATCAGACACTGTTCTCATCAGGGGAGATGAAGTAAGCATGCTGGAGGTGGGGTATTGACCACCTGTGCGCTTCAAAGTAGCAGAGGTCATCAAGCCTGTGGTCCCCCCATTCTAGTTGTGCAGCCAGCCCCCTGGCACTGCCACTAACGCTATTCCCCCTACTCCCACCATCTGCATTCACTCCCGACCTCTGCCCAGGGCCCCAGGAACCCATCTGTAAATCTGCGATGGAGGACCTAAATATCAGTATTACAAAGTGCAGGACTGAGGGACATGTGAGCTCCAGCCTGGACTTCTGGAAAGGATAGGGCTGGAGGAGAAACCATGAGAAACTGCTCCGGCCCTGGAACCCAGCAAAGCAGGTGTAGGTTTCTACCTGGCAGCTCCAGGGAACCCCGGTGATGCTTGGGGAGAATAGGGGCTCAGAGAATGGAGCTGACTCAGTACGCTTCCCAGCTCCTTCCCCTCCTTCAGGCTAGAGGCTTCCCTACACCGTCACCTTATTTTGTTTTGGCAAATCTAATCCATTTCTTTTCATTGAAATATTTTACTGCCCTATATGAAAGTACCACCTTTTATGTAGCCATTTCTCCAACTGACCGAAAAAAGCAATATGCACAATACATAGAGAGTAGAGTACATATCAGATTGCTGTCCACACACACAAAATACTATTTGTTTGCTATGGGTATATGTGTGTGTGTATGTCTGTGTGTAATTGGAAAGATAATGTAATCAAAATGATATTTGCCTTCTGGGAGAAGGAGTTGATCAAGACAGAGAGTAGTAGCAAAGGGGCTTTGAGCTTTATCTGAATTGTTACAATTTTTTAATTAAGTAATCTCTATACCCAATGTGGGGCTGGAACTCATGACTCTGAGATCAAGAGTCACGTGCTCTACTGAGTGAGCCAGTCAGCTGCCCCTGAATTGTTATAGTATTTTTTTTTTAAAGAGAGAGAGCAGGGGAGGGGATCAGAAGGAGAGACAGAGTCTTAAACAGTCTCCACACTCATCATGGAGCCTGATGTCGGACTCAGTCCCACCACCCTGGGATCATGACCTAGGCCCAAATCAAGAGTGGGACAGAAGCTCAACCAGCTGAGCCCCCAGGCACCTCTATAGATCTTAAAGAATTAATCCATCTGTCACTGCATAACTTAATTTAATGTAAGAAAAAGT
The DNA here is from genome assembly GCF_022079265.1 of Lynx rufus. Lineage (NCBI taxonomy): Eukaryota > Metazoa > Chordata > Mammalia > Carnivora > Felidae > Lynx > Lynx rufus. The sequence goes on from NW_025814856.1 coordinate 126,013,758, forward strand.
GCTACTGTGATGCCTCAGATATTTAGAGTGTATTAAGGTTCTCCACAGAAAACACAGCCAATGGGGAGAGAGAGAGAGAGACTTATTTTAAGAAAGTTGCTCACGTGATTGTGGGACTGGCAAGTCTTAAATCCATAAATGAGCCGGAAGGCTGGAAACTCAGGCCTGATTTCTATGTTTCTCAAGGAATTCTTCAAGAAATCCTTCTTTGGGAAACTTCAGTTTTTGCTCTCAAGGCTTTCAACTTATTGGATGAATCCCACCCATATTATGGAGGGTTATTCCGCTGTATTTAAACTGAAGTTGAATGTAGATGTTAGTCATATCGACAAAATACCTTCACAGCAACATTTTACATTACTGTTTGACCAAACAATTGGTCATTGTAGCCTACCCAAGTGGACACATGAAATTTTACCATCACAATGGGTATCTTCAGGCTCTTCTTATCTTCACCAAGTAAGAGCTGCACTTCAGATTCCGGTATTCGTATGCATTCTTACCAGCATTCTGCCCAGACCCTTTGAGCTTATGTCTCTTGGCTTTTGACCTCAAGCTTGCCTCTGGATCCCCTTGGCCCCATGCTTTCCACCCATGGCCTTGCTCTGCTTTATTCTTGTGTCCAGGCTGCCCCAGTGCCCTGGGCCTCTGCTTATTCTGGGCCATGGATTTTAAACAGATGGAAAGCTTCACTTGAAGAAATCATGGAAAATTCCTTGCAAGAGACTTGGCATTTTAAATGAGTAGCATTCCTCATTTTTCTGTTATTTACTATTTATACATTACTCAGTGGAACTTTAATATTACTGTATTATAAAATTCTGTCAAATGAAAAAGAATAAGATAGCCCATAATCACACTACCCTAAAATAACCCATCTTAGCATTTTAGTATACTTCAGTCTTTCTTCACATGTAGAATTTTGCAGTTATAATCATACCCAATATATAATTGTATCATGTTTTTCAACTTACCATTATAGTATAAGCATTTTTAATGTCACTACATAATCTTCCTGGTCCTCATTGTTAATAGTTACATAATCGTTCACTGAATTGAAGTGTTTCATTTACTTCTCTTGTTATCTTTGAACAATTAGCAATTTATTCTTACAATAAATATCCACATCTTTTCTATCATAGTATTTTTTTTTCACACCTTGAATTCTTTCACGTAGACTTAAACAATCGCTTGGCCAAAGAATATATATACATTTTGTTGTCTCCTGATGTATATTTCCAAATAGATTTCTTAAGGTTGCATCAATTTCCACTGCTATCATTGTAAATAAAGACCACTGCGTCTCTGTTCTCTTGAGGGTAGAGCTTTGACAGGTGAGGATTCAACACCAAGAGGAAGACATTCCAGGAACAAAGCCTGAGATTTGCATTCTGTAAAGTACCCTGGTCCTCACTAGTACGCTGGTTTTGTGTTGCTTTGTTTCTCACAGACTGAACAGTTGATAACTCTGTGGGTCCTGTTTGTTTTCACCATTGTTGGAAACTCCATGGTGCTGTTCTCTACGTGGAGGAGGAAGAAGAAGTCAAGAATGACCTTTTTTGTGACTCAGCTGGCTATCACAGGTAAGTAACTGTGTGGGTGGGAGAGAATAAGCTGTTTCCAAATTCCTATGGCTCCTTCCTTTCAATTCTTTTACCAACAGAAATGGCATACTATCGAGTCCAAAAGGCATTGGCAAATTTAAGACTGATTTCTATAGGGAAAAAAAACCCACGTGTGAATTTTTCTTTCAGAAAGTTTTAACACATCTGTACATCCACAAGACTCCATTGTAAAAATAATTCACTCTACAACACACTTGAAAATACCATTATTAGTGCCACCAAGGGGTTCTCTAGGGTTCCACCCTTCCTCTACGCAGCAGCCTCCATAGTTCACTAAGGTGATAATACAATATCATACCATATTATGAGCTTAAAGAATGTATCCTAGGGGCACCTAGGTGGCTCAGTTGGTTAAGCATCTGAGTCTTGATTTCAGCTCATATCATGATCCCAGGGTCATGGGATCCAGCCCTGTGTCAGGCTCCACACTGAGCATGGAACCTGCTTACGATTCTCTCTCTCTCTCTTTCTCTCTCTCTCTGTCTCCCCTCCCCCACTCTCTCTCTCCCTCTCTCTCTAAAACAAGAGAAAAAAGAGAATATATCCCAGAAAATGGACCAGAATCATCTGTATTCAATAATAAATGTGAAGTCTCAAGTACTTTGCAGATTTATGTCTGTGGACATTGCTTTGGAAATATAAGTTATATGTAACACCACTGGTGGGTACAGTATAAGGACAGAAGATAATATCTGGGATCGGGATGTTTAAATACGGATTTGGGAAATGGCCAGTATAGTTGAAGTGTGAATGCATCACACTTAGAGGGTGAATGGTGAAATATTCTCAAGTTTAAAAATGATCTGTGAAATAAAGACTCCCACAGAGATGGGTAGAGCCCAAATTGGTAGGGGTCATGCTCGAAAGGAAAACATAATCAAGGAGAGAGTCCTATTCTACAGGCCAAAGAAGAGAGTGGACAGATGGGATTCCTAGAAGGTCCAGCCTAAGACAGGCTTGGACTCCTGAGCTCTGGGAACAAGATGGCTGTGATATGACTTTAATTTCAATCAGACTATAGGGAAAATGCAAAAAAAAAAAAAAAAATTAAGTGCTAACAAGAAGCAATGGTAGATGACCATCAGAATGGACTGTTTGGTACATTTCAACCTATGCTGTACTCTCCATTGCAGCACTGGCTGTGGGGTTTAGTCTTGAGCCACAATACGGGAAAAATATGGCACCGTAACTTAGAGGAGAAACTTAGCTAAACGTTGTTGATAGCCTGACATTCTCCCATATCTTCCTAAAAAAAGTGTAGCAAGCCCATCTGCTTAAGCTGGGCTACAGAGACCAGGATGAAAAACAAAGGCACTACTGAGAAATACAGACATGAGGAGAGAAGGTTGTGTGTCACAGAGGTGATGCTTATGATGGAAGAAAACTCCTTCAATCTTTCCTGCAAACAGGAGCCACACTTTTCACTCCTGACTGTAGGAATAAAGGATAATCAGGATCATCCAGCAAAAGCTGAAATGCAAAATCCCTGGATGAGGATGTAATAACTTACTTTCATTAAATTTCCTTAATTACTGTGTTGTAACCCACATTCTACAGAGATGTGAGTTTTTTTAGAATGTAAGAACTTAGAGGCGGCAAGGATATCAGCTTGGAATTTAAAGTGTTACAAAAATAATCAACAAATGAATCATTGAAATATCACCATCTATTGTTAAGGAGAAAAGTTGTGTATTCTAGTCTAATCCATAGTCTGCTGTATAACCTGGGCTTAATTTCTCATGAATATTCATGTCTGTTGTTTATTTGTTAATTCTTTCTGGAAAAACTCAAGGTGTCAGATCAGGGCCATTTTAAGTGAAGAGTTCTCAGAGAGGAAATTTTGCCAAGGTTCTGAAAGTTTAGAAACTGAAAAATGTAAAATAACCCAAGGTAAAAATACGATAGATGGGTGTAGCAGCAAATTAGATGTAACTGCAGAGAAAATTATTAAACTAGAATATAGGTCAGAAAACAATGATTGAAGCATGAAAAAACAAAAGGATGGACAATTCAGACAGAAGGTAAGAAACATATGGGCTCAGTGAAAAGGATTCCCACAAAAGGGTAAGACAGAATGGACAGAAATAATATCTCAAGATATAATGACCAACAGTTTCCCCAAAACCCTGAAAGACATCAAAACTCAGATGCATAAAGCACCATAAAGGTCAACAGATCAGAAAACAATCAAATAAATATAAAGAGAATTGAAACACATGAAAATAATGAGTTTAAGTAAAATTCCCATATTGAATTTGAATTGAGAAAGTATGTGTGTCAACTCATGGTTTATCTCATGTTTTAAAAGAATCCTTATCTTTTAAAGGGTACATACTGAAATGTTTGCAAGTAAATTGATAACACATCTTAGACTGGCCTCAAAATAATTTGAGGGCATGGTTAGGTAGGGATATAAAGGACAAAACTGATTTTTGTTGGTGCTTGGTGGTGAGTACATTGGATTCTTTGAACTTCTCATACTATTCTCCTTACTTTTACATACATTAGAAAAGTTTTAATAATACAGAATTTAAAACAAAGAATAGTGAAAAAAATATACGTCATAACAATGAAACAAAATAAAGGGATTTGGGGAGTTAAAGAACTTTAAGTTCCTTGAATTGTTTTGGATGTAGTAGAAGCATTAATTCGTGTCAGATATTAAGAAGTCAAGGGGGATATTGAAACCTATAGGGTAATCCCCAAATTATAAATATGCATAATACTAGCAGTTGAAAACATGTAAAGTGAAATATTTAAAATATACACATACATATAGATGTACATATTTGTATATAATATGCATGTATTCTATATAATTAATCTAAAAGAAATTGAGAGAAAAATATTAGAATTATTAGAATAGGTAGGGCAAATAAGCTGATACATGTCACCTCAAATATATTGGTAATTGCATTTAGTGTAAAATAAGATGGTCAGAGTAGATTTAAGACATACCTACTTTATAGGGCGCCTGGGTGGCTCAGTTGGTTAAGCGTCCAACTTCAGCTCAGGTCATGATCTCACGGTTTTTGAGTTCGAGCCCCACATCGGGCTCTGTGCTGACACCTCAGAGCCTGGAGCCTGCTTCGGATTCTGTATCTCCCTCTCTCTCTCTGCCTCTCCCCCGCTTGTGCTCTCTCTCTCTCAAGAATAAATAAACATTAAAAATAGTTTTAAAAAAGACATACCTACTTTATTTAATCTGCTTGTAAGAGATGTATACCTTAAAAATAATGATACAGAAAGAAATAAAATTAGAAGGAAAGTAAAAGAATGAAAAATAATAAAACAAGGACGCACAAACCAAAAGATAGCTTATGAAGCTATATTTATATGTCGGAAATCCGGATATTCACTGTGCTTCTCATAGCTCGGGTGCCCACATCTTTGTCTTAGCACTTGCTTTAGGGGAACAGAGTGAAGACAAGAGGACTCTAGCTCTATTAATGTTCTTTTTGGTGATGCTGATTGTAGTCACACAGGTGTGTACCTTTGTGATAATTCACCAAGTTATATAATTATTTGTGCACTTTACGTAGTTTATATCAGTAAATGTTTTATTTAAAAAACACAGCTCCTCAATATAGAGCAGGAGTTGCAGTCTCAAATGCCTTCAGAAGCAAATGTTTGAAAGAGCCCAGGGAAGGGACAGGAAAAGATGGACACCCAGGGGAACTGGAGAATGCATGCCCCACCTACAGGCATTCAAACTCAATTCTTGTCAAATGGGATACTAATCAAACAAACCACTCTGGCAGGCCAGATTTGTCCTAAGGGCCACTGGTTTACAACTGCTGTTATATAAAATCTTAAAATCAGAATTTGAAAAGCTTGCACCATCATAAAATTCTAGCCCAGCCCATAGTATGAATCCCATTTTCAATATGTGAAGGGAACATCAAGCTTTTTGCGTGGGGTTGGGGAGAGTGAAAGCAAGATGGGGAGCTTAACATTTATAACGGTTTAGATAAGTCACATGTTTGTCAAAGTTTTAAAATGCATTCTCTTGGGGTACCTGGGTGGCTCAGTTGTTTAAGCATCTGATTTTGGCTCAGGTCATGATATCACGGTTCGTTGAGTTCAAGCCCCGCATCGGACTCTGTGCCGACAGCTCAGAACCTGGAGTCTGCTGCGGATTCTGTGTCTCCCTCTCTCTCTGCCCCTCTGCTCCCCTGCTTGCTCCCTCTCTCTCTCTCGAAAATAAATCAACATTTAAAAAACTCTTTCAATAAAATAAAATAAAATGTAGTCTCTTGCAAATAAATGCTATGTTAGGGCTTTTATTATAACTTGAAAATTATAAACCATTATATGGAACTACTGAAACCAAAACACTGAGTCATTATATGCCTCATGAATAATAATAATGCAAATGAAAATATAAAGGAAATTTCCCAATGAAATCAAGCCTAATCCATATAACCCAGTATACGTGATTATCAGATGACCAGTAAGATTAAGGAGAAAAGTCAAAATCAGCACACATTCGTATCTGCCTGTCACTAAGATTTTTCCTTCAGAGGAACGTGTACCAGGCTTCTCTATATGAGGAAACATCAGACAAGACACTGGCCCTGTCAGGGTGGTATTAAAGCAAAGGCTGCTAGGTTAACCTCCGCATGAATGACTTGTTCTCACATGAAGATGCTGCTATTATTAGTGTTTCCCTGTGAGGCCAAGACATTTGCATAATGATAATCACATAAAGGAAAGGAAAGGAATGATAACACCTTATAGGTGTTTTCCTCTTGGCATCAAGAAGGGGATGTCTTAGTCTGCCCAGTGTGCCACAACAAAGTACCACAGATTGGGTGGCTTACACAACAGACACATATTTCCTCATTGTTCTGGAGGCTGGGGATTTGAGATAGGGCGCCAGCATGGTCAGGTTCTGGTCAGAGCTCTCTTGCTGGCTTGCAGGGGGCTGTCTTCTCACTATGTCCTCACATGGACAGAGAGAAAGCAAGCTCTCTGGTATCTCTTCTAATAAAGACATGAATCCTGTCAGATCAGGGCCTTCCCCTTATGACCTCATTTAACATTAACCCCTTCCACAAAGGCCCTATCGACACATACAGCCACGTCCACATCCGAGCTGGGGCTCTAACATATGAATTTTGGGGAGGCACATTCAGATTATAACAGAGGGAAAAGCTAGGTGCATTAGAAGATGACAGGTGACCCGGAATGTGTGGAACATGGTATGGGGGGATGGAGGTCTTGGATGAAAGAAATAAGGCATGGCCATAAACAATAAATGGGAGCTTTGGATGCCTTGCTAAGATGTTCAGGCTTTACCTTGAGCTTATCCTCTAGCATGCTAGCTTGGTTCAGTCCACCATCGCCTTTTATGCAAAAGTCCCAAGGTGTAAGAATGAGAAAACAGATACTTAAATTAGCCCATGGCCATGTTTTGCTGGTAACAGGGGAACACAACAAAGCAAGGAAGTTGAACTTCTTTTCAAGAGCGTGATACAAATGTTGGGCCACAGAGACCCTGATTAAAGAAGGAAATGAAGGGGCACCTCAATGGCTCAGTTGGTTAGGCATCAGACTTTGGCTCAGCTCATGATCTCGTGGTTCATGAGTTCAGGCCCCGTATTGGGCTCTGTGCTGATGGCTCAGAGCCTGGAGCTTGTTTCAGATTCTGTGTCTCCCTCTCTGTCCCTCCCCTGCTCACACTCTATCTCTGTCTGTCTCAAAAATAAATAAACATTAAAAAAATTTTGTTAAAGAAGGAAATGAAAGCAGTACAGGTCAGAAAAGTATAGAGATAGTGGAGAGTCAAGGAATGACAGGTGGCCACACAGTCTTGAGGTGGGTTTAGTGAGAGCCCCTGAAGAAGAGGCCTGGAAAGCAGCGAGTGTGTGTTCAACAATCAAGGTATCCTCTGGTGAATGTTACAGAGGTGATATAACTCAGTGTCTCCCTTGTATCGGGGAGCTAAAGTGGAGTCACAGAGAAAGTCATTAGCAAACAGGGCCACCATAAGAGAAGCTAAATTCTATTAAATGCTCACCATGTACCAGGCTACATACTAAATGCTTTGTGTAGATTATTTTCTTTAATCCTCACAATAGCCCCATGACCTAGCCCTGCCATAATCCCCTTTTTACAGGCATGGAAATTAAAGCTCAAAGATATTCAGACCTTGCCCTAGGTCATGCAGTGAGGGTGGACAAAATATTCAAATTCAGGTAGTCTTTCTTCCAATCGTGAACTTTTAATCATTACAGGATGGGCTTCCCAAGAGGCCTATGTGTGGGTGAGTGATCCGTGGGCATACTTAAACACCTCAGGACAATGGGAAGCTGGTTGGATGGAGCAAAATGGAGAGCCTGGTGCCAATGTATTTAATAAATGAGGGAAATTGGCCAAGCCAGAGCATAGAAGTCATTAGAGGCAGGAGAACATAAGAGCTGAATATAAACTTCAAAGGATTTTGAAAGTGCTTGTGATAAAGTTAAAACTATCTGTATCTGACCAGTTGGCTGGATTTCCAGTCTGCACAGTGAGTCCCAGGACCGGAACTAGTGACAACTGCCCATGCAGGATGGGACACCAGGAATCCTCCTGTCCCATCCCAACGCCTTGCAAACCTGTTGACATTGGCTAAAATGTCTGTCACAGCATAACCAGTTCTTGGACTTCAGTTAAAGTGAAAATACTCTGAAAACATATCCCACGTTTCACTTTGCTCGTTGCTTCCCAGTACGGAATGAAATTCTGAAAGCTCATAGAAAGAGAAGGGCCCTGAGGGCAGTGGATGGCAGGGAGTGGGGAAGTGGCCAGTGTTATTGAAGACAAACTTCACCCATTTCAAACTTTTCTATTTCTGATCCCTTGGGGAATTTACATAAAGGCAAACCAAATGTGATGGTTCCAAAGTTTAGGAAGAGCTAGATCTGGCAAATTTTTACCTTTCTATTTTAATCAACATTCTGAATGGAGATCTGATCTTTTCAAAGTATTCTATCAACCACTGTATAAAACCCCTCTTTTAAATTGATAAAAATTTCCACAAACTCACCTCTTTGGGTGAGCATTTTGTTTTGCCAGTGTTTTAGGTTATTCAGACTTGGGCTTGAGTCTCAGCAATTGTACTTCCTAGCTCTGTGCCTTTGGAAAAGGCAATTTCTCTGAATATCAGTTTCCTAATCCAAAAAGTAAGGATGCTTCTCAGAGTTGTGGAGAGGAGTAAATGAGACGATATCAATTAAGTGCTTAATACAGTGCAAGGCACATAGTAATTGCTCAATAAATGCTAGCTGCTAATGTACCACTATGGTTGTTTCATTCATCCAAATGAAATGAATGGGATAATTTAAAATCCTTTGAGTCACTTACTAAAAGAGTGAAAGTTCTGCAAAAGGCCTGAAGTTCATTGCAACCCTCAACTGCTCTACTCTTTTATTCAGGACAGTATACTTAGCTCAGATGTGCCTTTGGCTCTCAAATGTTGCTTTGAAGGATGGCCAAAGTTTTTCATATAAACATATTCTTAAATCATCAGATTCAACCGACATCATAAATGGCACAAATATTTGGAAAATAAATCCAAACACTGTACCTGGCTTTTTTTGAGGGAGAAAAATGTGCTCTAATACTTATTATTTGGTAAGGCAATACTAATGCCATTCATTAAATAATATTTCCATCATCACTCACTTGTTGACAATAGCCACCTACTTAGCGACTCAAGTAGGCTTGAGTGATTCTTTGAAAAACTTTTGGATTTCCATTTCATCTTTCATTTATTTAGTTGGTAAATCAGTTGGAATTAAATTCAGCCACACAAGCATAAAATCCAGATAATAGTGGCCTAAGTGTATAGGGATTTATTTTTATCTTATGTAAAGAATTCTTGAGGTGGGCAGTCCAGGGCTCATATTGTCTTTCCACATCACCGGGAATCATGTACCTCTGTGTTTCTACTCTATTAAAGGACTTCCATCCCCAAGGTCATTTCATGGTATGGAGTGTTCTTGGTTCAAGATGGCTGCTAGAACTCCAGCCATCGTGCACAAAGTCTAGTCAATAGGAAGGAAGAGGGGAAGAAAGAGGGAAGAGAGGAGGGTCCATGCCAGCTATCTGTCTGTCTCTTAGCTGACATTCCCAGAACTCACACCCATTAATTTTTGCTTGTGTTTCATCAACCATCTCTAATTGAAGAAGAATAAATGCTTTTGTTGGTTTTTCACCTGAGTCCATTGGCCAGAATAAAACTAGATTCCTTTTCATAAGGAAAAATGAGAGAATAGAGGTATGTGGCAGTCTTCTGGTATAGTTTATCTTCCATACTTTAATTTCCATAGAGAACTGAGAAGTTTAGACAGTGAATCTGTTTGACTAGCTATTCCTCTGCTTTGAGAATGCCTCCTCCAGAGTGTCATACTATCTTCTTCTAACCTTTTATCTTGGCACGCTCTCCGTATACTACATTGACCCTTTGGATGATTGTCCCGTTAAGTCGATAAAATCCTACTGTTGACTGTGTGCATCCCTCCCACCCAAGTTTTGGCTTTTATTAGCAGTTATGCAATGAATAGTCTCATGATTAAATCTTGTGAGCATTTATTTATTTTTTTATAAGAGTTTATAGAAGTGGACTTCTATGAAAGAAAGACACTCTTAAGTCTTTCAAATTGGCTGATGTCCTTTTAGTTCCCCCAGGACTAAAAGATGATGGAAAAATTTCAGGAGACAAATGCTCTAGAAGCCACCAAAATAGATCCATACTGAGTCTTATTCAAGAAGTTCCCTGAAAACAAAAGCCTTGCTGATTGCACTAGTTATAGAGTCATACCCAGTTCCTTGAAGGCAGGGGTCCTCTCTGTTCATCTGTTGATGATACTTATGTACCTATCCAAGTATAATTTGCTTATTTAAAAGGGGGAATTTTCTTCTACTTTAGCCAGTGTATTGGAGAAGAAACTTAATTTGTCTTTGTCTTCCACAATAACCATAGCAGTACTCATACATTTGTGAAAACAAAGAACACATCATTTATCAGAAAATTTGAATAGAAGAAGTATTTTAATTTTGCATATCTATGTTTTTTATTGAAGTATAACTGAAATATAATACCCTATTAGTTTCAGGTGTACATCATAATGATTTGTTATTTTTGTACATTACAAAATGATCCCCACTATAAGTCTACTCACCTACTGTCACCATACAAAGTTTTTACAATGTTATTGATTATATTCCTTATGCTATAGTCTATATTCCTATGACTTATTTATTTTATAACTGGAAGCTTATACCTTTTTAAAATCTACTTCACCTATTTGGCCAGCCCTCAGGTCTTCCCCTCTCTCGTAACTGACAATTTGTTTCTCATATTTATGAGTCTGTTTTCTATTTTGTTTTGTTTGTTTGTTTTGTTTTTTAAATTCCACATGTAAGTGAAATCATTAAGGTATTGGTCTTTTTCCTGATTTATTTCATTTAGCATAATACCCTCAAGATCCATCCATGTTGTGTAATGACAAGATTTCATTCTTTTTTATGGCTGTGTAATATTTCATTATATACAGATAGAGACAGAGATAGAGAGATATAGAGAGATCATATATAGATATATATAGATAGATAGATCTATCTGTATATAGATCTATCTGTCTAGATAGATAGATAAATACAGATAGTTAGATATAGATGGATAGATAGATAGATAGATCTCACATCTTTATCCATTCATCTATTGATGGACACTTGGGTTGTTCCATAATATGGCTATGGAAAATAATGCTGCAATAAACATAAGAAACATAAGGATGCACGTATCTTTTTGAACTAGGGTTTTCATATTCTTTGGGTAATAACCAGTAATGGAATTCCTGGATCATATGGTCATTCTATTTTTAATTTTTTGAGGAACCTCCATACTGTCTTCCACAGTGGCTGCATCAGTTGTCATTCCCAGTAACAGTGTATAAGGGCTCCCTTTTCTCTACATCCTTGCTAACACTTGTTATAGCCAGTCTGACGGGTGTGAAGTGATACTTCATTGTGGTCTTGATTTACATTCCCCCAATGATGAGTGATGTTGAGCATCTATTATGTATCTGTTGGCCATCTGGATGTCTTCTTTGGAAAAATGTCCATTCAAGTCCTCTGCTCATGTTCTAATCACATTATTTATTTGTTTTTGATGTTAAGTTGTGTAAGCTCTTTATAGATTTTGGATATTAACCTCTTATCAAGATATATCATTTGCAAATATTTTCTTCCCTTCAATAGGTTCCTTTTTTGTTTTGTTGGTTGTTTTCTTTGCTATGCAAAAGCTTTTCAGTTTGATGTGATCCCATTTTATTTTAGTTTTGATTACTCTTGCTGGCAAATCCTGGTCCAAAAAAATATCACTAAGGCTGATGTCAAAGAGTTTACTGCCTGTGTTTTCTTCTAAGACTTTTATGGTTTCAGTCCTACATTCAAGTCTTTAATCTATTTTGAATTTGTTTTTGCATATGGTGTAAGATAGTGGACAGTTTCATTCTTTTGCATGTAGCTGTCCAGTTCTCCCAACACCATTTATTGAAGAAACTGCCTTTTCCCCATTGAATATTCTTGCCTCCTTTGTCAGAGATTAATTGACCGTATATGAGTAGGGAGTTTATTTCTGGGCTTTCCATACTATACTATTGATCTGTGTGTTTTCATATGTTTTAACTTACTTCCTCTCCACATTTCAGACCCCTTCCAAAAAAACCTTAACTAATTCTTTTCTATAAATTCCATTAGGACCTTTGGTTATAGGATTAGTCTTAAGAATGGAAGGAAACCAGAAGCTACTGAAGCTGCTATTTTGGCACATTCTGCAATTTTTAGCACTTCCATTCTAACAATTTTCTGGATGAATTTAATGACTGTTTATATCTTATGAGCTAAAGTGCCAATTAAAATTTATTAGTCATTTATCATCTTCAAGACTGACTTGTCTGTTTTATTCAAACGCAATAAAGAAGAGGAGCTAATGAGAATAACTCCCATTGAGTTCAACAAAGGAAAGATAGAAAACATATTTTTTGGCACACATTCAAATAACTTCCTTTTTCTGATAGGGCCAAATCTTATCATATTAGTATAGAAAATTAGCTTTGCCTCAAAGCACTTCTTGGAGAGCAATTTACTAATGAACTAAGGAACTCTCCACCCTTAAAACCTCTGGTTAATTATCTGACAACAGAGAAAATTGAGAGGTTCAGCAAGGGAAGAGAAGTAAGACCAGGGGTGTTGAGGTGTTCAAGGTCGTAGGTGGAACTCACTATGACCTGCCTATGCCTATTTCTTCACTTTTTTCCTGTATTTTTGAGTTGTGTACTTAATTCATTTATTTATTTATTTTAATTCTGCTTATTTATTTACTTGTAAAAGTTTGTCAGCTTCATTGAGATAAAATTGGCATATAACATGTAAGCTTAAGGTGGACAAAGTAATGATATATGTTTATACTGTGGAATGATTACCACAATAAGTTTAGTTAATATTCATCACCGCATATAGTTACAATTCGTGTGTGTTAAGAACTTTCAAAATCTACTGTCTTAGGCATACACACACACATACACACACACACACACATATCCCTTTCATCTGTTAACAAACACAAGTTGTTTCTGAGTCTTGGCTATTATATATAATGCTGCCATGAGCATGGGGGTTAAGATATCTCTTGAAGATGGAGATTTCATTTCCTTGGGTGTATAGCCAGGAGTGGAATTGCTGGATCATATGGTAATTCTATTTTTAATTTTTTAAGGAACGTCCATACTGTTTTCCAGAGTGACTGCACCAGTTTGCATTCCCACCAACAATGCACAAGGATTCTCTTTTCTCCACATCCTCGCCAACATTTGTTATCTATTATCTTTTGATAATAACCAGTTTAACATGTGTGAGATGATACCTCATGGATGTGATGTGCATTTCCCTGATAATCAGTGATTTGAGCATCTTTTCATGAACCTATTGGCCATTTGAATACCTTGTTTGGAAAAATGTCTATTCAGGTCCCACGCCCATAATTTAAATGGATCATTTCTTTTTGGCTTTTAAATTGTATGAATTTTAAAATATATTTTGACTGGACTTGCAGACCTCTCTAGCGATCTTTTTTTTTTTCCCCCTAGAGAAACTGTAGGTCCAAGAGGGGTCCTGCTGATGTGGTGTTGTGCCTTCCTGAGTGAGGGGTGATGCAGCCAGAGTTTATTTACTCTTCTTACCCTTCTAAAGCAGCCCTTCTTGGCCTCTGTGTTCCAGCAGGATGCTTCATAATTGTATCTTGTGTATGGACAACTGCTAGTTTGTCTTCTTGTGAGGGAGAAGTCAGGAATAACATGTGTTGCCATATTGATGACATTACTTGTAATTCTCATTCATAATGAAAATGTTAAGACTATGAATTTTTTCTGAATTCATAAATTTGTGTATGACATTATGTTACTATTTTCATTTCCAACACTTTAGTTTTGAAGTTTTTATATCTCCTTTCACACAATAACCGTTTGGTGGTTTTGGGGTTTTTTTTATTTTTATTGTCTAGGTGACTTTCTATTTTCTTTAACATTTTATAATTCACATTTAGTGTTTTTGCCTTGCCGTCAAAGAGTATTTTTCGGAAGGATCCCTGGTTTTTGGAATTTATTAAGAGTATCTTTGAGGTCTAACGTGCAATCATTTCTTTTGAAAAATATTTTACGTATACTATAAAAAATAGGATGTAATGATTAATGTTGTTGGGAATAAGAGAAAGTCACCTGAATGAGAGCAAGCGGTAATTGTTTACTCAGAGCTTGCTAGAGCTGGGGAGTCTGCCACCATCCTTTCTGTTGGCAGAGACTCGAAGATGAGCAGAAGGGCGGGAAAGCTTTATATAGAAAAAAGGGAAGGCTTCAGTTGTGCCCTCATGGGAGGCTACTGGCATGGGAAGCCATAGGCAGGTTAAGTGGAAGCATGGCATCCTATGTCATTGGGTAGCCGTGCATATTTGACTTTCTCTCTTTGGCTCTAAGTTGGAAACAGGGTCAAAAATTAGAAAAGTTGTCAGTTTTTAACCAAATTCTGGCTATTTGGAGTGGATTACTACAGTGATTATTGCTTGCCTTTCTGGACCGGTTGCTACAGATAGATAATAAGTTGGCTTCCTGGGCTGGTTGCTGCAGGTTGTGGGTCAGATTTCTACGTTTATATACAGTCTGATCATTGTCCATTTGTATATTCAGTCTCTCAGTGTGTTCTTTGTGCTTATCTTTTTGAATTTTCCCATATTAATTATAGCCCTCAAATATTCTTTATTTTCATGTATTTCTGATCTATTTGATACGTCATGGGTAACTAAAAAGCGCTGTTACAAACTTTCATACTTTCATTTTCTCCTAATACTTTTTAATCAACATTTATTTTATAAGTTTTAACATTTTATTATTTGGCTCCTAAAGGCTCCTGACTAGTATATCTTTAATATAGGTTTGTGTGCTTAACATCACACACACACACACACACACACACACACAATCCTTTTAGTTTCGTTTATTCACTCGGCTCCAAATTTATTTGATATTAACTTCATCTATTTTATTTTTATTGCATTTATTTGACAAACACTGGACCAAACATTTTAGTAAAATATTATCTTTAAAAATGTTTTTATGGCCTTCGTCTTCATTTTGTGTTGATGTTTACAATTATCAACAAGTATTTCTATGTTGGAATGTTTTGTGCTCACCAGCAGTTGGTTTCCTCATTCTTGGCCCCTGTATTTGATACAGCTCACAGTTTTCTGAAGTACTTTGAGTTATGATTCCTTCTCCTTTCAGGTTTGGTACCTGAAGAGGAGTCTCAGACACCTGGCGTTTATGAAAAAGTCTTTCTCTCACCTTCTCAACAATGACAATATAGACGGGGGGGAGAAGTTTTTAACTCACAGCTCAGATCTCCATAGATGTTACTCCATAGATTCCCAGCAATATATGTTACAAAGGAGAAGTCTAAAGTCAGCCAGGGATTTCTTCTTTTATAGGTTATCAAATTTTTGTTTGTTTGTTTCTAGATTTTTTTTTCTTTGTGGTTCCATACCTTTTTCTGGTTATATCTATTTATTGGTCTATTTGATCAGTTCTGCTCTCGGCCAAGTAAGCTCTTGATCTGCAGATAAAGTGATTTCTTAGCTCACTTTATTTATGTCTGAATATTGATTATCTCCTTTGTTCTGATCTTTTGTTCAGGAATGCTAACTATCCGTATGTCAGTAACTCCGGTTTTTCTTTCTTATCATTTAAATATCTTGGTCCTATTCCTCTACATTTGGAAGAACTATTTAACCTTTTCCTAATCACAGATTTGATTTTGATTCCATTATTAGCAGCATTACCTCTACTTTTTATCATTTCTGAAGTCTCTTAAAAGTTGTTTTTCCAACAATTAGTTTCAAAATATGTTTTATATTGCCTAGTGCCTTTCATTTCTGTCAATTTTTAGTATTTCTTTTTTTGGAACTCATTTAATATCTTATTGGTTCCTCTCTCACCTTTTATGCCATATTGTAAAGCATTCCTAAAACACACACACACACACACACACACACACACACACACAAAATACACTGCTTAAAATTGAAGTACATTTCTGAACTAAAGTGTTTTTTATGTAGCTTTTTTCTGATATTTGTGTGCTCTTTCCTACTTAATACCACAAAATCTTTCTACTCTATGACTCACTTATTCCTCCAAAAGTTGCCTAATTGGCTAACATCTGAATAAATCCACATGCTTTTCATTTAGATTATTGCTACAGTGGCTACACAATGCCATCATTGTTCCCTACTCTGAAAAGAAAAGTCTATGTTTGTAAAGAAAATCAGTTTCTTTTGAGCAGGAAAAGAAGATATTGTCCTATCACTATGTGAATAATTTGACTAAAAAGAATGAACTCTTCTCCTACGAAAGCTTTTCCTTCTTTTGTATTTCTTTTTGTTCCCTGCTTTCATGCCACCATTAGCACACTGGGTGACCTGGGAAAGGTACTTACCCTCACTAAGCCTTTGTTTTCCCATCTCTAAAAATGAAGATGTTAGCTGGTTGAGCGTAAGAGGCCAAAGTGATCTGGTTCTAGTAGCCCTGTGCTTCTAATCAGAAATGCCCAGTTGTAAAAAGTGAGAGGAACTTTTACATCTTTAGATAATTGTTTAGTAATTAAACACTTTTGCTGTAATGAGTGCCGACACCTTTATGAATTAGCGCCGTCACTTCATAATGGTAGTATCTGGCTTCAGGCCCACATCGAAGGAAAACGACCCATGGAATGCAGTTATAAGGTTGACTCGCTCCCCTGTTGCTTGCTGCCTCGGGGGGGGGGGGGGCTTTCCAGATCAACGTTCTACAATTCCATACATGGCTTATTTATTCATTCCTTCCTATGATCATTCAACAAGTATTTATTAAGCATTCACTATGATGGAACATGGTTCTGGGTGGTAAGGGCACAGTGGTGTATTTGGATATAAGTGAGAGTTCAAACACTAATGCAAGAAAGAGGACAATTTTGCTTTTGTCCATGGAAAAGTCAGTGGCAGAATAAGCCTTGGGCTTGATCTGTTTTAACAATCCAGCGGTGCCATGAAGGACCCTCTCTCTGATATGGTAGAAGGCATCACCCCCTAAGCTTTGTTCCCCATCCTGGTTATGGGATGCTGTATTTGCTGGGGGTGCTGTAAATACCATAGATTGGGTAACTTAAACAACAGAATTTTGTTTTCTGGAGTATGCTGGAGGCTGTAAGTTTAAGAGGAAGTTGTTGGCAAGTTGGGTTTCTTCTGAGGCCTCACCGCTTGGCTTTTTGATGGCCATCTTCTTCTGTCTTCACATGGTCTTTCCTCTGTGTGTATGAATGTCTGTGTCTTAATCTTTTCTTACAAGGACACCAGTCACATGAATTAGGTCTCACTCATATGACCTTATTCTACCTTAATTATTCTTTCAACGTTTATTTATTTTTGGGACAGAGAGAGACAGAGCATGAACAGGGGAGGGGCAGAGAGAGAGGGAGACACAGAATCGGAAACAGGCTCCAGGCTCTGAGCCATCAGCCCAGAGCCTGACGCGGGGCTCGAACTCACGGACTGCGAGATCGTGACCTGGCTGAAGTCGGACGCCCAACCGACTGCGCCACCCAGGCGCCCCTTTAATTATTCTTTAAAAAGCCCTGTGTCCTAAGTTCTTTACAGATTTTGGATATTAACTCTTTATCAGATATGTCATTTTCAAATATCTTCTCCTTTTTCACAGGTTGCCTTTAAATTTTTTTTAATATTTATTTCTTTTTGAAAGAGACAGAACGTGAGCAAGGGAGGGGCAGAGAAAAAGGGAGACACACAATTTGAAGCAGGCTCTAGGCTCTGAACTGTCAGCACAGAGCCCATCGCGGGGCTCGAACTCATCAACTGTGAGATCATGACCTGAGCCGAAGTCAAACGCTTAATCAACTGAGCCACCCAGGTGCCCCTGTAGGTTGCCTTTTAGTTTTGTCAATTGTTTCCTTGGCTGTGCAGAAACATTTTATTTTGATGAAGCCCCAATAGTTCATTTTTGCTTTTGTTTCCCTTGCCTCCAGCAATGTATCTAGTAAGAAGTTGCTATGGCCAAGGTCAAAGAGGTTGTTACCTGTGTTCTCCTCTAGAAATTTGATAGTTTCCTACCTTACATTTATGTCTTTTATCCATTTTGAATTTATCTTTGTGTATGGTGTAATAAAGTGGTCCAGTTTCATTCTTCTGCATGTTACTGTCCCGTTTTCCCAACACCATTTGTTGAAGAGACTGTCTTTTTTCCATTGGATATTCTTTCCTTGCTTTGTTAAAGATGAATTGACCACATAGTTGTGGATCCATTTCTCTGTTTTCTATTCTGTTCCATTGATCTGTGTGTCTGTTTTGTGCCAGTACCATACTATCTTCATGACTACAGCTTTGTAATATAGCCTGAAATCCCTGTGGATATTAATATGTGCTACAGTTCTTATTGTAACTGCCAAAATATTCTTATTTATGCAGTTTAAATAAACCCAGTAATCTTTGCTGTGAGAAAAAAAAAAAAGCCTTGTGTCTAAATGCTGTCATATTCTGAGGTACTGGGAGTTAAGACTCCAACAAATAAATCTGTGGAAATACAATTCAACCTATAGCAGATGCCTCCTAATGACCCCTGAGGAACATTAGTTCACGTGGGTGGAGAAAAACTATAACTTCCAGAAGGCTTCTTAGAAGTATAGGAAGGCACTCTTCCCAGTAGTGTTCGGCAAATGTCTTCATGCCCTTCACTGACCTAATCTGACCTATATGCCCTCCCAAGAGAGACACACTAAATCAGGGTCACTAGTGTGATGCTCTGTCCTTTGAATCAAGGATGTGTCATCAGGCCTCATCATGACTGTGTATCCATCCTGTCAGCCAAACTCATTGAGCATCTATTAGGCACGAGGCTTGTGCTAAGTGCCAGGGATCTGGTAGTGACCAAACACGCAGCGTGTGTGGCCCTGTGGAGCAGAAGCCTAGTGTGGACGCAGGGAGGGGGTCTCCAAGACCAGCTGCTGATTCTTACGCTGATTGTATGATCATGAAGCAACCTTGTGATGACTTCAGTCCCTCGAACAGGCTGTTATCAGAAAATTGAGTTTTGGTGGTGGCTATAGATCAGAAGCCCAGTTTCTGGACCTGTTTAACTAAGGAGTAAACCACACACCCTGGCAAATTCACCCTGAGAAAGCCACTCTGTAAACCTCCTGGGAACAAGCAGAGGCCTCCTCAGAGATACCTTTCTGCTTGTTGCATACGGTCTTTTCAGGAGAAACATTTTCTTGGGCTTCCTTTCTTTTTTCCATTTACATTATTCTTATCTCTTCATTTTCCCCTCTCTGTCTTCCCACGAATGAGTTTGTCTTGAGTTACCTTGAGTTTGTCCAGATCGTCTCTTGTTAATTCCTCATCACCACTGCCCCCTCTCTAGATTTTCCGTTGAGTCACAGGGGAGAAGCCTACATTTCCCAGAATTGTTTTTCCTGTTTGCTGCCCGGTCAGATCCTGGCACTGAGGAGCACACACAGGAGATGTGAAAGATAAAAACAAAGGAGAGGTCATTATTCACTGGTGGCGAGTCATGAGCAGATGGCAAACATGAGATTATCATCAGTGCCTTATAAGCTAGGTCTTGGAAATGTCCTGATTTATTGGTGCTTACAACAATTCATGAAGTCTTCAGAGACTCCAGGTGAGCTCCTGTAGACCACCTGTTGTAGTGTTACAGGGAGCTAAGATCAAGCTTCCCGGAACCCTCTTATGTCTGTAGTTCCCTGTATCCAAGACCCTTTCTACTTGGAATTCCTAGGAAAGCTACTTTCTGCTCAAACCTGACAAGTTTGATAGGTCTATGGGGGGAAGGACTAGTCCCACCTGTTTTGGCACTCGCCTCAAGACCCTGAGACTAAATATACAATGACCTCCCTTGGGAGAGAGGAGATAAAGCAGAGAAAGGAGAGAAAGATATCCAGTGTCCGTGAATTGCCTATTTCTGAATTCTACTATTAGTGACTAAACAGCCTTCTGAACTTCCTATATTGGAGTCTCAAAGGCCATGAATAATCAGAAGCTTGAGCCAATAAGATTCCTTTAGCTAATAAGAGAAAGGCCTTTCTGCTTGGACTGATATTAGATTTTTGAGAGGCTATTCTTGATCTGTGGCCCGATTCAGTGGGAGAAATACTAATTTGGGATCTACTGTGTACAAGACCCTCTGCTAGAGCCGGCAGAGAAGAGTGGCATTAGTGGGAAATAGTCTTTCACTGGGGGACTTATGTATAACAGGGAGATATCAAAGTTATTAATTGAAATGACACAAAGCAGAGGAAAATGTCATGGAAAAAATTACATAAAAGCAAGAGCTAAGACATTTTCAAAGAAGGTGAAATTATATTCTCGTAAGAGAAATCAGAAAGGCTTTTCAGGGAGAGATGGATCTTAAATGATAGGTAGATTTCCCAAAGAAATAAGCCAGGAGTTATTCTGGCCTAGAAAATAGGAGAGCAGGAGGTGTGTGGTGTTCTCAGAATATGGCCAGTAGGCTTGCTTGGCTAGAAAACAGGGACTCCATAAAGGAGGGAGGGGGTTTGTAAATATAAGCACTAGAGATACTTCATAGCATCCAACGCTAGTAGTTTTCAGTCATCCTGCAGGGAAGAGTCAAGTCCAAGAGCACTTAAAAAAAAAAACAAAAAAAACCAAAAACATTAATGTCCAGGCCCCACACCACAGATTCTGATTCAACTGATCTGGGGCCAAATTGATATATGAGTATTTTTTTCAAAGTTCCCCAGATGATATTAATGTGCAGCCAGGGAGAAATACTGAGACAATACTCTTGAAATGCCTAGCACAAAACCTGCTCAAGCAATGTTAGCTTTTGTTCTCTGCTGTCTTTGCTTAGGAGATCTGAAACCTGGCCCAGGTTTCTTTGAAGAGCATCATTTTCATTGCCCTACAGCTGCCTGGTGGATAAGACCACAGAGCACTCTTCTCGACACTGGCTGCACATTTTACTCAACAGGGACTTTGCAAAAGCACCGATGTCTTGGCCTACTCTGACCAATTAAATCAGCATCTCTAGGGTGGGACCCAGGCAACGATATTCTCCTCATTAATTACTCCACAAAAATCCACCACGTGATCTGATCTGTTTCCCCCTCATAATCGATTTGTATGCCATTTCAGGTTTCACAATATGCCTTGTATTATAGCTGCTTGTTTATATTATCTCTCCCACTGTGTTGTTAATCACTGGAGATCAAGGATTATGTTTTGTTTCATTTTGTTTTTATACAATCTCTTTCCTCTTGCACTGGGTACCCAGCAAAGTTCTAACATATGGCATATATTTAAGTAATATTAATTTAACTAATTGTCTGAAGCCACAGATACCCATCTGAAAGGCCCTGATTTCCCCGTTCTACGTTTCCATTTACATTACTTGCCATGTTTTCTTTTGTCATTGTTTTGCTTTATGTCCTTTCTTCACATTGTAGCCAGAGCGATCTTTTCAAAATTCAAATCCATCACCGAAGCTTTCTGGTGGGTGTAAAAGTAAACATACAATGAGATGATTAACACGCATGTCAGTTATGTTTGATCTATTTTTGTGTATGCGAAAGGCCTCCACAATTTATAAAGGTCCCCAGTGACTCAAAAGTGTACCTAAAGTTAATGTGCTAGGGGTGGGTTGGGACAGGAGCTGGAGGGTAAGAAATCAGGGCACTGGGGCATCACCGGAGGCTTTGAACAGGGGAGCAACTTAAACAGAAATGTGTGTTAAGTGTGTAAGCCAAAATACAGCCTGTGGATACAAGGCGACTTAATTACTTCTGAGAGAGTCCTTTATTCATTTCTCAAAGGACTATGTAATCATCTCAGTTCTGTTTCCAGTTTCCTTCCTTCTATAATGATTTTTTTCTCCGTTCACTTGCCCTGATAGCCTTATACTCATTTGAGTATCTGTCAAAGGGTCACATTTCAGTATATTAATTCTCTCGCTGAATGTTACAGCTTGAATTCCCATCTGCTAGTTTTATTAAAATCTAAATGGGGGGAAAAAAACCCTCTACATTATCTAGGAGATGCATGTGAGCAGCCTGGCCCCATTAGCTGTCGTCTGCAGGGGAAATGGATTGCGAGTGGGTGTGATTTTAAGGACACAGCTCTTGGGTGGTTGTTACAAAGCACAGACTGGGCAGGAAGGAGACCTCCGTGATTGGTAGTTACCACCGCTGGTCCCCAAAGCAAACAGAGTCTCAACTGTCAGACCTACCCTGGTGGGACAATAGAGTACAACTGTGACTTTAAAAATCTAGGACATCATTTCTTTTTTTTTTTTTTCTGAATGACTTTCATCTTTTGTAAGAACACGTTTGTGGTTTTGCTAGCACAGTCTCATGATAGGGGGGAAATGCCCAAAAATATTTGAGAGAGAAGATAAGAAAATCAGGTTAAAATGTCATACGGAGCCGCCTCTGGGATTTCTCTTATGTAGCCCATCCTTGTCCCATCTCCAAATTGCAACGTCTAGAAGAAAAAACATATATTAAGACAATTAATGATTTAGCTCAAAGGCAGTAAGAAAAAATCTCCAGGTGCCAGAGATGAAGGGCAAGTGCTCGGGCCAGAAAGCTCTGGGAGCTGAAGCCTTGCAGAACACAGTGAGGATCCAGATGCCATGTTGAAGAGGTGGGTTTTCACATCTCTGTGGGGAGGTCAAGGCTCCAGGGCAAAAGCACAGATCTGAACTCCCTGAATAAAGCCTGGAGCTGGGGAGACACTGCACCATCCATGGTTAGGAAATGGAAAATTGCTCTGCTGGCTGGGAAGCCAGCCATCTGTCCCAGGCTTTGTCCCAGGCCCCTCTGGATATAGGAATACCCTCAAGAAACAGGATCTCAAACCCACTGTGTCCCACGTACCAGGCAAAATGTCCACTGGACACCTCCAGGGAACATCATTCCCACCAACCAGTGTCCCCTTTTCTGGTCATTGGTTACTGTGTCACACACAACCCCAAGTGCTAGTGGGTTAAACATCAGCTTATTGCCCCTCATGTTTCTGGGGGTCAGGAAATCAAGCGGGACACAGTGAGGTAGTTTGTCTTTGCTCCACAATGTCTGGGACTCAAGTGGAAATGGTTTAAATGGCATGGCTGGCATGTTGATGCTGGCTGGCCACTGGGAAATGAACAAGATCTTTCAGGCAGGTTCCCCGGCTCCTTCTCACACAACCTCTCTAGAGCTTTCTTGAAGGTGGGCAGCGGGGTTCCCAGGAGCACCTACTAGAAGCTGCCAGGATTCACTTGGCTCAGGCTGAGAAGTTACAAAGTATCACTTCTGCCACTTTCCATTGATCAAGCATGAGTCACAGCCCAGCCAGGATTCAAGAGGAGGGGGGCATTTCAACATGAAACATGGCTTGGGGGGCTAGGAGGGGAGCATCTTTGGAAACCGCTAGAATTGGGCAATGTGCCAGGACTTGGCTAAGGCTATAGGAATCTCTGCATAAAGCCAAATAGAAACACGGGTTCAGAATAAGACAACAACTCTGGTGCCCTTCAGAAGTAACCCTAAAAATTTGCCTCAAAGGTCCTCTGTGCATTAGACCACCTACCGAAGCTCAGAGTTCCCAAAGAAGATAGGTCCCCTGGAAGGTGAACGTAGAGGTAGATGTCCACTTAGCAGAGCTGGGATGTGAGCTCCAAGGCTGAGCAAATGGAGGTCCACAGGGTTCTCAACCCAAGACCCAGTCAGTTGTTCCAACCAGCCTCTGGAGAGAAGCAGAGCTGGGATCAGGGCTAGATGGGTAGGTGGGCTACCTAGTGACTTTAGCTATGCATCAAGGAGTGCCATAGAGACCAGGAGCCAAATGAATGAAGATGTGCTATTATTCTGAAGGAAATAAGACCACTTGCATGTCCGTAAGAAATGGTACTAGGACCACAAACCTCCCATCTCAGGCAAGCAGCAGCCATCTCTGAAAAGAAGCCTCAGGCTGGAACAATTCACAGTGAAGATATGTGCTCTGATTAACACGAATGACAAGTCCCATTGTGCTCCTTCTCTCTGGAGGAAGATTAATTGAGGACACCTGATGTGAGAGAGAGAGAGAGAGAGAGGAGTCTGACTCTCAGGGCAGACGTCCTGCCTTGTGGCAGGTTCCCCTCTGCCTGACTGATGCTTCAGAATAGAGCAGAGATATAACGGCCTATAATTTGGGCTGCTTGAAAGACAGCAGAGAAAGAATACCTAGTTCAGTAAAATCAAGAAGCTCAAGAATGTAAAGGCAACTCTGTCCCAAGCCAGCGGTGCTCTTGGACTAAGCAAATGGGAATTTCTCCCAAAGAAATCCTCTTTTTGGCAGCCAGTCAGACCCCTGGGATTATATAGGCACCCAGACTCTGAAGCATTCAAGAGAGTCAGAAAACCCTCATATCATTGGAGCCTCCACCAGGGAATTGTCAGTCAGCCTTACAGAACATTCTTTGTGGCCTTATCTTAAACTTGTGGCAGACGTAATGCCGTATGTTCACTATGTTCCATTTCGTGCCCATCCTCTCTGGATGGGGCCATGTAGTTTGTTCAGGCCAATGAAGTATGAACAGAAGTGGTCGTGTCACTTCCCAGCTGAAGCCATGAATAAGTCTGTCTGCCCCTCCATTATTAGTAATGAGTGTGGAGGCCGTGTGTTGAGGCATCGGGTTCTTTAGATCAGAGTAGCCTGAATTCTCTCCATTTGGAGGTTGTTTCCTGCTGCAGGCTGCATAAGCCTCAACTATTCTCTTAGTCCAGAGACTCGGTGGGCCCATCTCTGCAGCTCCAGGAGCACCCCAAAGCTGGGACCCCTGCAGGTGGCGGGGGCAGCACCTGGATGGGAAAACTCCATGTTCGGCTTGAGGGATGTCAGTGCAAGCAGCCCAGGGAGGTACCGCCATGAGAAGAGAGGTGAGTGACAGAATGAGGGAAGTGGCATTGGTTAAATGCAAAGAAGGAGGCATAGACAACCTGGAAGTCGAGGGAATGGCGTGGCGGCCTCCAAAATTGAGGTACCAGGACATGGTACAAATTGTGCCTGGGATCGAGCTGTTTGGGACTCATTTATTAACCTTTCGGTAAGAAAAGGAGGAGAATGTACATATTGACAGCTGGTTCCAGAGACAGGGCTCGTGGTTCAAACCCTGGTTCTCCTGCTTTCTTTGGGGAAATCTTGCAAGATATTTACTTGATTTCTTTCTGCTCCAATGTCCTCACCTGTCAAAGGGAGATTGAAGCAGTTCGTTTTTCATGAGGTCAGTACAGGAATGACATTAAATCACGCAGAGACGTATTTAGCACCATGTCTGATTCTTGAGTCCTAAGTAAATGTGAGATATCATGATTTAACGGGGATCCTTCCAAGCACTGGGCAGGCATCCCTACCCCTTTCTTTACCCCTTCTTCCCCTCTAAATGCCTAAGACAGGCCAGTCCTCTCCCTACCCCCACCTGCTGTGCTGTTCCTGGGAACACAGAAGTGCACTGTGGAGCCTCACTCTGGGATGGGGACATCACGGCTTAAGGGCGCTAATTCCTTTCTGTATGTCCCAAATCTCTGACTTGCCACCCTCCTTGTGTGCTTTACGCCAAGACTAGGGTGTTCAGGAGAAGATTACACGGAGCCTTAAAACGGCTGTGCTGGGAGCGAGGGCTGCTCTCAGAGGGAGAGAAGCCAGACAATTCCCTCCTTGGTGTGCTTTGTTGGACACCAGAAAACTCCCACCGCCGGTAACATTATATCACTCACTCACTTCCCCATGTCTACCATTCCATAAATTAGGATATAATCATTCAGCTAAAATACAAAAGTTCCAGGGAGAAGACATGTACTAAAACCTATCAGTCACATATACCTTAGTAGAAATTAACTTCTCAGATTTCTTTCTGAAAGCAGCTTAGGTGAGTTGGGGAGATGTAAGAGAGGATGAAAAGCCAGAGGATTTGAGAAGCAGCCGAGAAGACAAGGAACGCAAGTGAGACTCTCCCTGGGGAGGTACCGTTGGTGCAGAACTTCTTATACTCTTGCTCTGAATTGGCCGTGCCCCGAAGTGAGGCATACACTCAAAAGCCCAGCAGTGCTCTCAGGGTCTCACCGTAGGGAGAGGCTACTTTCGCACCCTGGGGTTGCAGAGTACAGAATGGTAATCCGAGGAGCCCATTAGACACAAAATGACACAGTCCTGCTTTGAATCCAAGGTTGTCTGACCTCCAAGCCCGTGCTTTTCCCAGTCCTGCTGGCTAGGGTCAGCAGGGAGCAGAAAGAAGTGGAGGAAGGAGTTTGCTCTGTGAGTTTATCCTGAGCCCATGGCATGTGATAACCATGCGAGGGTGGATGAGCACTCGATACCTAATAACTGCCTGGGGAGGAGGGGGTTATACAGTGAGTGGGAAATGGACAGTCACGTGGCTGGTTATCAGAGGGCTGGAGTCAGGATAAATGCTCTCAGAACACATGTACTGGGTATGCAAACGCCACCCTGCCCCATGACTGTCCCTCTCGGGGGAGAAAGGGAAAGGAGGCTTTTTCCTCTCCTTTCATTCCATCCTGTGCTTGGCATAATTTGCTGCAAGGCTGTTTTCTCTCTCACGACTTAGTGAGGAGAATGGAGTCAGATGGTTAGCATGCTAGATTGTTCAGAGCTATATTGAAGCAGCAGGTGACCTAGAAAAGAGTGGTCCTAGGAAAAAAAGGATAACGCGCCGTCCCTGGATAATGATGACATTCTGTCTCTATGCACTGTTAAGAAGTTTCAGAAATATGAGAAACAAGAAAGGGATTTTTCATATAGTTGGCACCTTACTAAATAAATATATATTTCCTACCTGATTCATTAATGAGGATTTTAAACGTATTCTCATACCGCTGTCAGAATATGTTCCTAAATCACAGACTGTTTCCAATCTCTTATGCCAAAAATCGAGATGGACCTCCAGTTCAGGATTGTGCCTGTCTCAACAACCCCCCATGCAACCTGTCCCATTTTCTCACTTAAAAATCATGGGAAAAAATGAAAACTCCCATTACTATCGAAAACCACCCATGACAGACAATCTAATGTCAGAATTAGAGGGGAATGGATGCTACTTATAAGGCAGATGGGGTTGCATTGAGAAACACCAAGCCAAGGAACTCTCTAGGCTATACCTAGATTCATTTTGCAAAACCCAGACTGACAAAAAATGCAAGAAAGAGGGAGCATCTATGGCCTGATGACCCTGATGACCCACTGGACGAGGAGAAGCTCATCCTTAGACACTGCCAGGCTGCGAGGCAAGGGAAATGGACTCATCCCCCCATTAACTACTTTCTGGAAAGGAATACAAGTTCCAGGGGAAAAATGGGCAGGATGTAGGAGTGGACTCACGATACAAGGTGATGTCAGTCCCACAAGTAAAAAGCTAGGTACATGAGTTTACAGAAGTCCTCTAGTAACAGTACCACATTGAGAGTTGTATGTGGTTTGTGTGTGGGGTGTGTGTATGTGTATGTGCATACTAGTGTGGCATGGTGTGTGTGTGTGTGTGTGTGTGTGTGTGTGTGTGTGTGGTGTGTGGTATATGTGTATGCAGGAGTTTTGCGTGTGTTGTATGTATGCATATGTGTATGTGATACAAGTGTGTGATGTGTACATGCATGTGTGTGCACATGTGTGTGCGCATGTGTGTATACGTGGCAATTGTGTGGTGTGGCGTGTGTATGTATGGCATGTGGGGGGGGTGTACATCTAATCAAGAGTCTTAAAGAATCAGGTGACTGAAGGAGAGGGAAGACTTCCCTTAGACAAAGAGCTATCAGAAACTTGGGTTTGGCATGGAGCTGTGCCCAGTGACCTGGCCTCCCAGTGCATTTCGGGAAGGGGTATTTGCTCACCAGATGCACGGACAAGAGTAATTCATTTGCCATATCTGCTTCTCATCATCAAATCTGAAAAGAAATCTGGTGTTTTCCTGAAAAAAAAAATAAGGAAGTCATCAAATAATTTAGAACTATAGAAGCGTCCTTTATACCAAGAAAAAGGAAACAACATCTGGAAGACTCAGAAGAAAAAGATATCTCTGGAAAATATGTACCTCAGTGACTAGAGAAAAAAAAATCTTTCAAGGAAATGTTTTGGTGTCATTTAAAGATGTCAGGAGGCCTAAGAGGGAGCAGTAGCATAAGCAGGGCAAGTAAAGAGGAACAGGGTGATAGGAAAGAACCCCTGGTGGGGGAAGGAACCCCCAGACAACACCTGAGGCAACAACCAAAAAAAAAAAAAAAAAGATCTCCTCAGTTGCCAGAAGGACAAAAGTGAGAAACCTTTCCAGAATGACAAGGGAAAGGATAACGAAGTCAAAACAAAGTAAAAGGAGGTAGGAAGGGAAGACGGCAAAGAGTATTCCTGGAAGACAAAGAAGAATAAATGGAAGAAAAGCAAAATCAAGACTGACACGAAAGAAAGTCTCCCTGAGCTTAAAGAAAGGGGAGAGGGAGGTATGTGTGCACAGGTTCTAGGGGCTTGTCATTTCTAGACACAGTAATTGAAAAGACACGCTGGCTCACCTCCACTGCCATCGAGTCACATCTTAGCAAAGAGTTTTTGTGCATTCACTCAACAAATATTTATGTGTAGTTACTACAATTATAAAGGTTAAAGGAAGGTCTCCAAATTTTAGGTAGAACAAAATTGTTTACTTACAATACCTCCAGTGACTTCTGATATCTTCGTGAAAGCAAACATAAGAACACTTGGAGAGGACTTGTAAAATTTTTTTCATTTTTTTCAACATCTATTTGTTTTTGAGAGAGAGAGAGAGAGTGTGAGCAGGGGAAGGGCAGAGAGAGAGAGAGGGAGACATAGAATCCGAAGCAGGTTTCAGGCTCCAAGCTGTCAGCACAGAGCCTTACACAGGGCTCGAACTCATGGAGTGCAAGATCATGACCTGAGCTGAAGTCCGATGCTCAACCAATTGAGCCACCCAGGTGCCCTGAGACTTATAAAGGAATAAGTCTTAAGGGAATATTTCATGGCCCAGGGACTTCAGAGGCTGCCAGGTTACCTTTTGTGTGTGAAGGTAACAAAATGGCGTATGCAGATATGCAGTAGTTTAGAAACCACGGCAATAATATAGAATGTTTAAAAATAAACTTAAAAAACTTAAAAACTTAAAAACTGAAATTCCATAGCCAGTGGAGAGTTGGAACAGAACTGAAGACCTGAGATTGAAGAAGTTATGTTATAGAAGTCCTGAAATTATTAAAATAAATATAAATAATTAGTACATATGGTTGTCAGTTGAAAATGTCTATCAAATAATATGTCTGAAAAAGAATATATATAAATGTACACACCCTCAACATAACAATTCTATTATAATTTCCCAAGAAATTATTTAAGAATAGGTGTAATGATCTCTAAACAAAGATATGATTTACAGTGTTAATTATAAAGTGAAAAAAAATTAGAAAAACAGCAGTGTCATTGGCTGTAGAAACAATAATATAAGCCTATAATGAAATACAATAGAACAATGCAGGTAAAATCCATTTATAGGAGAATAAGGTGTGATATGTTGTCATGTAAAAAAAAAAAGCAAGTTAAAACCCAATATTTATAGTATAATTCTACTTTGGAAAAAAATTAACATATGCATATAAATAGAAAATAAAGTCTAGACATCTCTGCAATTAAATGTTAATAGTTGCTACATCTGAATGGAAAAGATTTTACACACTTGTTATTTTCTGGTAAATGTTGGTTTGTTTTGGCTCCTCTGGATTTTCTAGTTTTTCAACAAGTTACATGTAAGAGACTTAAACAAGGCTGTGACATATTCGATTTTCAAGGGTAGAGACAGGATTGAGGGCCAGGATGAGAAACACAGTAATTAAAGCAAGTCAGATGAGAAATGGTAGCCGTCCAAAGCCAGACAGTAGCGGGGGAGATGGACAAAAATAGGTAGACTTGAGTGATTCCAATGACGAGGGACTGATAAGGCTGGAGATTGGGTAGAAATGGGAGTAAAGCCACAGATAATTACTGTACAGTTCAGCAAGAAATCATGTCTCCTCGGAGCTTTAAAGAAAAAGGAAGAGTCAGCCAGATCTCTGGAGAGGAGGGGAGGACCATTTCAGCCAGAAATGTGGGTCCCATTATTTGACCTGTTTCACGGTGGCCTTTCCCAGCCAAATTGCAAACACACCAAATCTGAATGAGCATTTTCAAAGGGAGAGGAAAGTACTGCTCCCTCAGGAACCCCTCAGTCAGAGTGAATCCATCCATCTTGGCTGAAGCAATCCCCAGGCGATGCCGCCCCAAGCCGCTTTGCAGAACAGGGTTATTCTCTGCTGAGCGCCTCATTTACTCCTGAATGGAGAACTCCTGGGAATCCTGCATCAGCCAAGCACAGCACAGTTTCTATTTCTAGGAAATAGCAACACATTTGACCCCGATGACTTACAATAGCAGAACAATGTCCCATTGCCCAGTAATAATCACCGTGACCTTCATTGGGACTGGTGTCGTTTCCCCAAGGACCTGCTCCAAAATACCATCCGGCAGATCGGAGGGCCTGTCAGCATGTGAAGACTCATCACACTGACAGGTTCCCCCTGAGGACTCCAAGAGCCTGAGGATTTGAGCAAAGCATCCTTTATATACAGAATGAAGAGGGTGCCAACTTCTAAGTGGCACAAAATAAGATGACCTGCAATTATCTATCTATGTTTAGCAGACTTTTAAAGTACGGATAGGTCATTGGAATTGCTGTTTCAAATCACTGAAATTCTTTATCAAAAGACTTCTTCAGTTGATCTACTCAACATTTCTTACAATATAGTTTATAATGATAATAATCATAATAAAATAATGTGAACATTTGTTAGTTTGCCAGGCCCTATTGTGAACATATCTCATTTTATCTTTACAACAATCACATGAAGAAGGTAATCTAATTAGAAGGTAATCTAATTTCTATAGATGTCAGAGAGAAAATGTATCCATTGGGTTGAACCAAAACCCACCTATGTCCCACATTGAAGAGTTAGGCTTTTACTTTAAAGAACATGCTATTATTGGGGCGCCTGGGTGGCGCAGTCGGTTAAGCGTCCGACTTCAGCCAGGTCACGATCTCGCGGTCCGTGAGTTCGAGCCCCGCGTCGGGCTCTGGGCTGATGGCTCGGAGCCTGGAGCCTGTTTCTGATTCTGTGTCTCCCTCTCTCTGTGGCCCTCCCCCGTTCATGCTCTGTCTCTCTCTGTCCCAAAAATAAATAAACGTTGAAAAAAAAATTAAAAAAAAAAAAGAACATGCTATTATCAAGAAAGCCCCAGTATAGTTTCACTTTGACCTTTGTCCTCAAAGCCCCCCAAACCTGAATTAGCAGATTTCTCCAAAAACGTAATTACTGTTGACTTCCTTTTCATCACCTCCTATAAGTAGACCTGGAAAAAATGGTGTAGCTAGCATAAAGGAAAACCTCTAAATAGTGTGGCCGTATTGCCACAGAAACCAACTCAGAAAAATAAACCCAAGAACTCCAGAGAAGGAAAGCATATTATATAAGTTTTTCCCTAGAGTCTGGCAGCCTTTGTTCATGGTTGGATATAAACTCATTCAGTTCTACCCATAAGCCCACACAGCTTCACTTCCTGGCATCTGTTCTGTGCTCCCAGGAGCTGGGAGATTTCTTTCTTCTGATAAAGTGTAAAATGTTTGCAGGAATAAGGTATGCTCAGAAAGGGAGAGAAAGCAGACAGCGTGATTCAACAGGTCTGGTGGGACTGGGAAGCTGTTTTTTTTTTTTCTTTAATACCCCCCTCGAAGTTATTCTTATGCAGATGGTTTTGGAGCAATTTTTCAAGAATCTCTAAGTGGGATATTGATGGTAGTATGCACCTAGTGGTTGGGAACTTGGGAGTTACAGAGCATGGGGTCAAATCCCAGCTCTCTATCTCACCAACCAGGTGAATGTGGCAAGTCAATTAACTACCTAAGTCTCAATTTTCCCATCAATTAACTGGGGATGATCATAGGTGAAAATTAATGAGATGGTATATATATACAAATATATGTGTAAAGTGCTTAGCATAAGAGTCTGGATTACAGTAGGCAATCAAGAAATGGGAGTGATTATTATTGTCATTATAGTATATGAAAAGTCTAAAACAGTACTGTAGTATGCAAATGACAGAAGTGATTAAACACAACCCCCCCCCCAAATGTCTGTGGTTGATGGGGTTGGATGAAAGAATGTCTAATGGTAATAGACAGTGAGTGTTATCAAACTACCAAATGGCTGATACATTCAAATCCCATTTTAGAAAGGAATAAAAAGGGAGGGGGGATCTGAAACCCAGAGTACCAACTGCCACAAGGTGACTGCCATAATTTTCATAACCATTTCCCGAAACCACTCATATCCCAAAAAGAGAAAGCACTTGTGGGACTAAAACTTAGTAATTAAGATGCTAAAGCCAAAAGAGGGTGTCATCATACATGTCAGTCATAACTACACTTTTGAAGAATCTGCTATGTCCACTCAAGGACACCAAATCCTCGGCTGGGGTTGGCTCCTTCTATCCTGACAGCCATCCAATGGTGAGTGTTGGTTTAATCTCCAGCTCTGACAGAGACTACTGAGGACAGAGATTAAGAATCTTAGCCAGGCTGCACACCTCATAGGCAGTGGAACCAGGTTATACCCAGAGCACCCTCACAGTAGAGTCCCTGTAATGAGGGCAAAGCCCAGTGGAGAGATGGTTTCCTGAATTATGCCAGCTAAATGCTGTCACCAGCTTATTTAAAAAAAAAAAAAAAAAAAAAAAAAAAGGAAGGTGGTCAAGAGAATGAGAAGACAAGCCACAGACTGGGAGAAGATATTTGCAAAAAAACCCCATCTGATAAAAGGCCTATTAATCAAAATATACAAAGAACTCTTAAAAGTCAATGGTAAGAAAACAACCTGATTTTTAAAATGGACAAAAGGCCTGAACAGACATCTCACTAAAGAAGATACACAGATGGTAAGTAAGCCTATGAAAAGATGCCCCGCATCATATGTCATTAGGGAATTGCAAATTAAGACAACCACGAGTTACACTGTACACCTTTCAGAATGGCCAAAATCTGGAACAGTGACACCAGTGACGGTGAGGATAGGGAGCAACGGGAACTCTCATTTGTTGCTGGTGGGAATGCAAAATGGTACAGCCACTTTGGAAGACAGTTTGGCAGCCTCTTACAAGACCAAACATACTCTTAACCACACAATCCAGCCATTGGACCCCTTGGTATTTACTGAAAGGAGTTGAAATTTATGTCCACACAAAAACTTGGGTATGGATTATTGTAACAGCTTTATTTTTTTCAACGTTTTATTTTTATTTTTGGGACAGAGAGAGACAGAGCATGAACGGGGGAGGGGCAGAGAGAGAGGGAGACACAGAATCAGAAACAGGCTCCAGGCTCTGAGCCATCAGCCCAGAGCCTGATGCGGGGCTCGAACTCACGGACCGCGAGATCGTGACCTGGCTGAAGTCGGACGCTTAACCGACTGCGCCACCCAGGCGCCCCTGTAACAGCTTTATTCATATTGCCAAAACTTGGAAGCAACCAACATGTCCCTCAGAAGGTAAACAAACTGTGGTAAATCCATACCATGGAATATTATTCCATGCTAAAAAGAAAAGAGTTATCAATGAAAAGATGTCAAGGAAGCTTAAATGCATATTACTAAGTGAAAGAAGCTAATCTGCAAAGGCTACATACTGTGTGATTCCAACTCTATGACATTCTGGAAAAGATAAAACTATTCTATTTTAAAATTGAACTGGAAACAGAACAAAGATCAGTGGTTGCCAGGAGTTAAGGGAAAAGGAGGGATGAAAAGACAGAGTACAGAGGATTTTTAGGTCAGTGAAATTATTCTGTACATCATTGCAATGGTGGATACATGGCATTGTAAACATTTGTGAAAACCCAGAGATTATGTAACATCCATAGTTAACCCTAACTAAACTAGAACTTTGCGGAATAACATAACAATGTGTCAATGTAGGTTCATCGATTGTAACTAGTCCATGGCTCTGGTGCAGGTTGTTGCTATTTGGGGAGGTTGTGATGTGAAACACGGTGGGGCGTATCCGAAAACTCTGTACCTTCCTCTCAATTTTGCTATGAACCTAAAACTGATCTAAAAAACTGAAATCTGGGGGTGCCTGGGTGGCTCAGTCGGTTAAGCGTCCGACTTCAGCTCAGGTCACGATCTTGCGGTCCGTGAGTTCGAGCCCCGCGTCGGGCTCTGTGCTGATGGCTCAGAGCCTGGAGCCTGTTTCAGATTCTGTCTCCCTCTCTCTCTGCCCCTCCCCCGTTCATGCTCTGCCTCTCTCTGTCTCAAAAATAAATAAAACGTTAAAAAAAAAAACTAAAAAACTGAAATCTGGTGGTGTTTTTTGTTTTTTTTTAAAAGGAAGTGGATGATGAACTTCAAACACATGCACACTGTTTTTACAATTCATTGATGAATAGTAATCTCTAAGGGGGCAAGAAACATGTTTATACTGCTTGCTTTATTCTTAACTTATTTTGAAATAATAATAAATTGGAAGGAAACTGCAGAAGCAGTAGAGAGAGATCTTCTGTACCTTTCATCTAGTTTCCCCAGGGTTTTTTGCATAACATTTTGCATAACTTTAATACAATATCAAAATCAGGAAACTGATGTGGGTAAAATGTGTGTGTTCATGTGAAAATGCGTGTAACCACAACTATGATACCTTGTTCAAGTAAGTGCTGAGGTAGTCAATAACACTGTGAAGTAACTCAGTGAATGAATAAGCAAGAAGCTGAATGGATGCCTGAATCTATAACATGAATGAATAGCATATAGTTCTTTTTTTTTTTCAACGTTTATTTTTATTTTTGGGACAGAGAGAGACAGAGCATGAACGGGGGAGGGGCAGAGAGAGAGAGAGGGAGACACAGAATCGGAAACAGGCTCCTGGCTCTGAGCCATCAGCCCAGAGCCTGACGCGGGGCTCGAACTCACGGACCGCAAGATCGTGACCTGGCTGAAGTCGGACGCTTAACCGACTGCGCCACCCAGGCGCCCCAATAGCACATAGTTCTTATAGTATAGGCTCAGTCAATCTCACAAATCATTTTATTTTTATCTTTATAAAGTCTGGATCTAAGAATTGCTTATAAATGCACGGATTGGGAGCCCACCCTCACACTATTAAAGAGTCATGCCTTCCGTTTCAAGCTGGCTAACAGCCTGCATGAGCTTTACATGCACTCCCCAGAAACATTCTTGTTGAAATAATATAACAAAAATTTCCTGATGACAGGAAAGAGTGCTATCCATGTGGAAAACAAACAAAAAAACACACAATAAAACAAAACAAACAAACAACAACAAAAATCTTTCTTACCAGATTCAGAGCAGGTGAAGGGGAAAGCCTACACGTGAGAAAACAGGAACTAGTAAGTGGAAGGGATACCAATCAACAGTCCATTCTCAGTCCCGGAGCCCCGAAAACCAAGAGCTACAAATAAAAGCTATTCTGGGTACAAGTCATGGAAGAAGTGTGCCAGACCCAGTCACAGAGCATTGGATCACGGTGACCTCCCAGTGCATACTGGAGGCAGACTGCACTGGGATGGGGGCGTAGGAGAGGGGTGCACGAGGCAGAGCCGCTTCTTACCTGGCGTGGTGATGCTAAACGGAGCCAAGTGGCAGTACCTCAGGCCCTGACAGAGCTCAAAAGCTCTACAGGGGGAGCTGGTACTTTTACCTTAGTCTCTGAAAATAAATGGATCTCGATCTGGCCAAACGGAACTGGAGAAAATTCTCCCTCAATTTTTGTCTGCTCATCTAAGCTTTTTCAGGAACTACCCCGGTATACAAACAAGTGTGACATTGTTTGTGAAAGAAATAAACTCAGCTCCAAGGCTGGTGTCAGGGAAGAGGCTCAGGAAGAACTCCTCCGCTGGGCTTGAGACCATGGCCGCTACAGGCACCGTGTGTCTTCTCACGGGAAGCCCACTGGCCCGGAGACTGTGGCGACTTACCGAGGTCTCTGTGGGCCTCTTCTCGGATAAGAGGCAAATAGGAGCAAAGACAGAACATAAAATGTCTGTAAATTCCTCATCAAAGTCCCCTGTGTTTAGAAAACATTTTTGCTTGCTTTTTATATTGGCATTAAACACAAGGGAGAAACTTGCTCCTCTGTCTCCCAAGAGAAAAAATAAACAGTGAGACTCCATTTCACAGTGTGCCCACAGTTTCCCACCTGGGGAAATTGATCAGGGTATCTAAGTGCCTCCCACCAACCCTTTGCAGGAACTGTCACCTGTGTGTCCTGTTAAAGGGTCAGCTCTAAAATCTTCTGGGCACACCATCCTCTCCCAGGGTCTCAGCTATGCAAGATCCTATCCTGCTGAGGGCTGTGGAGGTACAGGTGATCTCTCAAGACTGCTTAATCTTACACTTAAGACGGAATAAAGGAGAAGCAAAACCTATTGACTGATCTCTGCTTCTTTGTTTCCTGAAATTTCCATCTTCTTGTGAATAAAAGAGTCAAAATATGTTCGATCCCAGAGAAGAGATGTATCCCTGAACTTTGCAAGATTTAAACATCTTGAAAAAATATACTAGCCTCTGATAGAAAAATCAATGAACACATACAAAGATTCTGCAGTTCAAAAGGAAACTCTCTAAGGAATTTAGCTAATGCAATCCAGTAAGAAAACAACATAATAAAAGATGTAAGTGAAAAAACAATGAGTGAAATTATCAGTTTGCAAATGATGTGACTGTCTAAGAAGAAAATGCAAGATTGTTTGGAAACCCATTGGGCCTAATAAGAGATTTAATTAAAGTAGCTGATTATAAAACCAACAAATATAAAAAGCAATTAGCTTTCCTATATAATAGCAATAACCTATTAGAAAATATAAAAAACCCTGCAGATTACATTTTCCTAGAGCGACAAAACATGAAATGCATGTGAATACACTTTAAAATAAATGTAGTGACTTATAGGAACAGTTAACTAAGTGACATTTTAAAAATTTAGTAATTAAAAATCCATTCAATGTTTCTGGTCAAAAGACACCGCCTTGTAAAGACTCCAGTTATCCCCAAATCAAAATTTTAGTTTCATGCAATTCAGCTGAAGACTCCAAATAGATTTTTAATTTAAAACTAGCAGATATTACTATTTTTTTAAGTTTATTTTTTATTTTTTGAGAGAGAGAGAGAGAAAGAGAGAGAGCGCAAGTGAGGGAGGAGCAGAGAGAGAGGGAGAACTAGCAGATATTATTTTAAAGCACATCAGGAAACATACACTTTTGAAATTTTCCAAGAAGTTTTCTCTGTTTTTTTTTAATGTTTATTTATTTATTTTTGAGAGCGAGAGAGAGTGAGGATGAGCTGTGGAGGCACAGAGAGAGAGGGAGAGAGAGAATCGCAAGCAGGTTCTGCACTAACAGCAAAGAGCCCGACACAGGGCTCAATCTCACAAACTGTGAGATCATGACCTGAGCCGGAATCAAGAGTTGGAAGCCTAATTGACTGAGCCACTCAGGCACCCCCAAGGAGCTTTCTAAAACGAAAACAATAAGTAAAATGTAGCTGCTCATCTTAAAACAAGTCTGTGTTGGCTTAAGATTTGAAAGTGAAGGAACAGAATGAAAGGCCAGAAACAAATCAAATATCTGTAAGACTTGACGGTATAAGAAAAGTGCTTTTGAAATGAATAGGGGGCAAGGGGAAGATGACTGAATAAACAGTTGGCAGGATGCATGTGCTGGGGCTGACTGATGCTCCTGCCTCCCAGCACATACTTAACTCTGTGCTGCCTGCAGCTCTTTGGGCTTGCTCTTCCCTCTGACTTGAACAGTCTTCCACCAAAGCTGTTCCTGGTCTCTGCTCAGTGTTCCCTCCTGAACGAGGCCTTCCTTGGCCTCCCTAAGATAGCACCCTGCAGGGGGTTTGAGGGATTTCCAGGCTGATCAATGAAAAAGGTCTGACTGGTAATGCACGCAAGCGTTATTTAGGGGCTACTTTAACAAGTTTGTATGTAAGGAAGCTCTTCACATCAGCATGATCTAGAGGCTATGGTGCAAGTTCACTGCTCAGAAGCAGAGGAGGTCAAGCGGGGAGTAGGATCAGGGAGAGGTTTATGTGTCCAGATGATGCCACTCACTGGCACCAGACAGCTCCAAAGTTGACAGGATCAGTTTGAGGTCTATACACCCCCAGAATTTATCTTATCTGTGCCTAGCAGATGTTGGACACAGTTTCAGGGTACACAAAGCAGGCAGGCTTTCAATGGCTAAATGTCTGTTACTTGGGGCTGTATTTAAAATAATTGGATGTAAAGTTTTGATTTTGGTGCCAGTGGCTTTTGAGCTAACAGATCTCAGTCTGCTGTGAAGAAACAAGCAACCTAGGAACCAATAGAGAGAGGCCATCTCTTATTTATATAAGGTACTCCCATCCCATTCTCTAGTTCCTTGCCCCTTTCATATTTTGTTAACACTTATCACTCTGTAACACTATAATCTATATTTACTCGGTTTTTGTGTTTATTATCTTTTTTTTCATTAGAATATTTTACTCTATGAAAACAGGAACCGTAACATCTTTGTTCACAGCTGTTTACTCAGTGTCAAAAACAATTGAGTGCAGAGGTGCCTGGGTGGCTCAGTCAGTTAAGCGTCCGACTTCGGTTCAGGTCATGATCTCGCAGTTCACGAGTTTGAACCCCGTGTAGGGCTCTGTGCTGACAGCTCAGAGCCTGAAGCCTGCTTCAGATTCTGTGTCTCCTTCTCTCTCTGTACCTCCCCTGCTCACACTCTGTCTCTCTGTCTCTCTCTCTCAAAAAGTAAGTAAACATTAAAAAAAAAATTGAATGCCTGAACAGAATGGTAGGTCAAAAAGCGTTTGCTGGAGGAAGGAAGAGAGGAAGAGAAAAAAAAGAAAGGAGGTATACTTAAGTAAGCCATAAAGTAAGTTAAATGTTCCAATATAAACATGAAATTGTTTCTAGGAAAAAAATTTCAACATTTAGGGTGAGAAAGGATTTTTCTAAATGTGAAATCAAGGTAGAAATTATTAAGAAAGGCTAACAAATTTGACTAAAATATATAAAACACCAAATTTAAATTATAAAGGGGAATTTAAAAAATAAAATTATAAACTGATTAGAATATTTACAATATGAGTAATATTTGCATAGCTGATAACCAGTTAATTTGCTCACCAAATAAAGACTTTTGACAAATTAATAATAAGAAGATAAATACTTAATATAAAGAAATAAACACAAATATGTGAACAGGTAAAATACAAAACAGAAATTCAATTTTACCAGTAAGCAAACTTTAAATGTTAAATGTTGCCACTAAGTAAATGCAAATAAGAATAACAAGGAACTGCCATGTTTTCCTATTAAGAAAAGAAAGTAGGTTTCAAGAAATTGGTAGGGCATCAGGTCATTTCTTCTTAATGAAATCCAAAATGGCATCAACAAAACATTAGGAAGTTTTTATTTCTGGGTCATATTTAGCTTTTCGGTACTTTTTAATTTTTCAGAAATACATACTTCTTACGTAATAAAAAAATTAAGTGTACATAAAAAATATATAGCCGTGATAAACCTTGGCTCCTTGGATGGGCCAATCCTGAAAAATAATGCCTCAGTACTAAGAATCGCCTAGGTCTGTTGCACCTGTCAGTAGCACGGAGGAGAGTGTGATTTTTTTCTCTGCTTTGGATGAGGACCAGGGGGTGAGGGTTAATACTGCACAGATGGATCTTGAGGTCCCACTAGAGGTTTCCTGGTGGTCAGTGGAATAGGCAGAAGAATAGAACGTGCAAAAGGAGAGGGTCACAAGACAGGATGGGGCACAGTAGTGTCATAATAAAAACAAGCGACATGTTGACTTCTCACTTCCCAGAATTCACAAGTGCCACCAAAAGTTTATCATGTGCAGGGCTCAGGTTGAAGTTCACCTCACAGGTTACGGGTAACAGACAGAATTCTCGATGAGATTTGCAAAGCAAGCATCAGTAAAAAAGAGCGTGTTTCTCTAACCTCTCACCCTGGCAAGTGCTGGGGCAAGTCTCGAGTGTACCTCCCAGGAAAGAGAGCCAGCTTCTCTAGCTGTTCACCTCTCTTATTTATCAAGGGATAGGGCAAGTTCTTCAGCGATGGGGAAGGGAATCATGGTGGCAAGGAAAGGCCTAGCACTAGGCAGGGTGGTTTAGATGTCAGTTGTTTACTCTAGTTGTTTAGGAAAGCCAGCCGCCTGCTGGAGACCCAAGAAGTTGAGTACAAGGGAGGCTCCATCTCCTGGCATGGGAAAAACCCATTGTCTCCAATGGCTCAACTTCCGGGCAACTCAGTGAGCATTCCCAGGGTTGCTTTTAGACTCTTCTGTTTATCCAGACCAGACTCCTAGGGTGGCTTTTGGACTATTCGGGTACCCGTAGCAAAGGTCCACGATGTTTCAGCAATTTTAATTTTACTGAGGCTAAATCTGACTGATCCACAGTTTAAGATTACTGTGCACAGTACATCACTGAACTAGCGAATGAGACTAGCTGACCACCCAGAAGTCACAGCTCTACTAAACATCGTTTTGTGTCTTTATCCGCAAATACACACGCACACTTTTACAACGAGGCTGTTCTTTTGTAAAAAGTGGGCACAAAAAGGGTATCAACTGCCAATTCTTGTGGTGGCCATAAAGAGTGAGAGATTATGAGTTCTTGGACAGAAGAAAAGAAGGTGTGGGTAAATGACAGAGAAATGTTAACTCACCTATTTGTTAAAGTTTGAATGATAATGAGTATAGCATTTAGAAAGAAGAAAAGGTGATTCGGGAATCTGTTTTAACGACTGCCTGAACCAATTCAAAAATTGCTCATGCAGTTAGAGGTACAATAAATGAATGGTCAAATGGTGGTGAACTTGCAGTGTTAGCAGGTGTCTGACTCTTTACAGGAACCCATGCACAGCAAAAGTATCGTTAAGGCTTTGATGACATGTGCTGAAAAATAAAAGTTGGTTGGACATTTTAGGAATTATTTTTTCCTTTGCAGAATTTAGATAACAGGGTTTTGTGAGGAGAGGGCTTCTTAATCCCACCTCTGTACAAATGTGGACTCTACTGGAATACATAACCCATTCATCATTCTTGGTCAGTGTTACTATAGAAATGTAATGCAACATTGTGTGGAGGTTATTTTCGTGACAAAATGTACTGTTATTACTATTTAAATTACCTTAGTTCTGCATTTATGGAGTCAGGGAAGTCACAAATTTTTTAGTTATAGCATACCACACTGTATGGAAAGAAATTATGTGACATCTAAGAAAATAGAGTGTCACAACTGCCTTGAGATATTTTTCTTTTGAACACCAAAGACTACTTTGGTACTCCCATAGGATAAACTGGGAGAGGAACAGCATAGGTGTTGATATTGAGCAGAGGGAGGTGGGTAGCCCACTGTGAGGTTGTGTTTCCAGCAATGCACTTAGGTTAGAATCGCAGAAGGGTCACAATCATGAGAGTGACAGCGTCAGACAGGTTTCCCTGGAAACCAATTCCCCCCAAAGATTTCCCAGGAAGTGGTGTGGAGGACAGATTGGGAAGGAACCAGACTGGGAGAGTCAAGGTGACAATTTAGGAGAATATTTTCATAATCCTAAAAAGATGATAAGGATCTCAAGTTAGTCTCCAATCCAGTGGTTCTCAATGCTGGCTGGATATTAGAGTCAGTTGGGGAGTTTTTGAAACTGCAGATTCCTGAATACCATTCCAGATCAATTACATTAGAATCTCTGGGAGTGACACCTGGGCACCAATATTCTTCAAAGTTCCCCCAAATGATTCTGTTGCAAGATGAGAGTTGAAAATGCCACTGCAAACCATCACTGGCAATAAATGTGGATGTTTTCAAAAAAAAATTCAGGAGGTAGAAGTTGATGATGACTGATAGAAATGGAGGAACAGGAAATATCTAATTTCAAGGTGCAGGTCTTGGACAGCTTGGAGGATAGGGTGACACAACACTTATTAAGATGGAAAATATGGAGGACCTTCTCAGAGCTAAACACATTTCAAGCTTTGAATATACTACAACTTATAGTCACTTCAAAACCTAGCCTGTGCTACAAACCTACAACAGCAAAGAAAGCCTCTAATATTTGAAAAATATTTCTTTCAAATTGGTTGGCTAGTGTTAGGAAAATCCTATCCTCTCAACAGCCGCAAGAAAAAATGGCTTGACTGTAGATGCCTGCTCTCAAGGAAGATCTAGATAGTAAAATATCAATATTTTGTCATGAAGATTTTCATCCTCTCTGGGATCAGATTTATCATTTCTTTAAGATTGAGGTGGAGTGTCTCCTCAGAGTGCACTCTTTGCAGAGTGCAAATTGGTTTAAATGGCCATGATGTTGCATAGAAATTATTAGATTTCAGTCTTCTTGAAAACCAATGTCTACCTGCAAGTATGTTCTCTTTCATCTCCTGTTGGCATTACCTGTTTTCTCTTGCTATTCTCAACCATTTAATGGTTGTATTTTCCTCTTAGGCAGGATCTCTGCACAAAGGACCCCAGCAGCACAAGGCTTACATTATCCTTAGAGCTAGTAGTTAATTACTATGACCATGGGTGAACTCCTCTGACTGGCTATTGCTGGGTCATGACTCCATCCTTGGTAGGAGGAATGGAGTTAACGCCACCTAAATCATGTGTATTGAGACCTGGTTGGGGAAAGGATAATTGAGATACTGTCGTCAGCAGAAATATATGCAGGGCAAGCAAAGCAACAGGTGCCCAGTAAAACTTCAGCGAGCCTCCAATTTTCCATTCCCTTAGGCCTCACCAGAGTCCGTCCCATGAACCCCAGGAATAGTCCATGGATTACTATGTTCCTTCCCCAGTCTCTATGAT
Source organism: Lynx rufus (assembly GCF_022079265.1). NCBI lineage: Eukaryota > Metazoa > Chordata > Mammalia > Carnivora > Felidae > Lynx > Lynx rufus. The sequence goes on from NW_025814856.1 coordinate 126,056,954, forward strand.
AGTTATGGCCATGCTTTATGGGGAGGCCCCGGAGGTTTCAGAGAAAAGACCATTCTGGAAGAAAGAGCTAAAATGAAGGCCAGCCTGTGCCATTCACAACAGGGCTGTCTCTCTTGTTTCTTATCCCAGAGCCCCTTATACCAGAGTTCCTCTTTTCTATTTTGCTGACTTTGATAAATGAATAAATGAATGAATAAATAGATGAATGAATGAATGAATATATATTTGGATCCTACACATATGTTCCCCATAAATGCCACGCCAGCCTTCCTTCTTCCCTCCAAAAAATAAATTGGGTGATTATTGGAATAGAAGAGCTGAAAAAAATGAAAGTTCTTTACCTCAGGCTCTTGAGAAAACAAAACAGATATCTTGTGCAAAGTAATGCTTAATGAGTTAATTTCCAAAAGCCTGAAACACAGCCTTAAAAATGTTCTTTTAAAAAAAATAGCAGTTAACGTTTTGATAATCTACCCTAGGGAAGTCATCTAAAACTGCTGATGATGCTTTTTGCAAAGAGATTTTTATCACAGGGCTATTTATAACAGCAGAAAATTGTAAACAACTTAAATGTCCAACATTGAACGAACGGCTAACTAACATATGCTACCTCCCCTCAAAGAATATAATGTACCATTAAAAATAATGTTAATAATAAATTTGTAATGGTATACAAAAAATCTCATAAAGTAAATGAAAAGCAAGATAAAGAACTATATATGCACAATGGACTTCAGCTATATAAAGTAAAGCTTTGCACAGAAAAAAGAATGTGGAAAACTGTTGGTGGTAGTGATGATAAAACATACGATCCTCCTTCTCTCGCAACTTTCTACTTTTCTCTAGCTTCCATATTTATGGTAAACATAACTGACGTTCAGTTCTCAGACATCTTCATTGACCTGTCAGCAGAATTTGACATAGCTAATCACTCCCTGCTCCCTGAAGTGCTTTCCAAGCTTGCCTTCCAGAACAACATACTCTCCTGATTTTTATCCCACCCCACTGGTTCCTTCTTCCCTGTCGCCTTTCCCTGTTTCTTGTTTTCTCCCTGATCAATTAGTTTTGGGTGTCCCAGAACTTGGTCCTCAGACCTTTACGCTTTCCTAGCCACACCCACATCTTTGGTGATCTCATAGAGCAGCACGACATTACACCTCATCTATATGCCAATAACTTTCCCATTTGTATCTCCAAACTAGACCTCACTCCTAAATTCTAGACTTGAATATACAACCCTACTAGACATTGCCACAAAAAGATGTTCAAACAATCCATGCCCAGAGCTAAATTCCTGATATTCTCTCCCTACACCTACTTCATTTGGATCCTTTCCCATCTGTATCAGTTTGGATTTGTCTATAAATTAAAGTCACTCTAAGTATTATAGGAATATAGCAGTTAAATGGGTACTTTCTCAAATGTTAATAGAGCTGGAGGAATGAAGACCAAGAAGCCGGATGGTTGAGGTGTCGGGAGTGGCTCAGTCTGTTAAGCATCTGACTCTTGATTTCAGCTCAGGTCATGGTCTCATAGTTCGTGAGATCGAACCCTGCGTCAGGCTCTGTGCTGACAGTGTAGAGCCTGCTAGGGATTCTCTCTCTCTCTCTCTCTCTCCCCCACTTGCACTCTTTCTCTCTCTCAAAATAAATAAATAAACATGAAAAAAAAAACTTTAAAAAAGAATCCAGGTGGTCAATGAAAGATCCCCCAAAAGCCAGTGGTTCTCAAATATTCCCTTGAGTACAGCAGCAATTCTCAAGTTCTCTGGCAAAGCTCCCACCAACTGTCTCAACTGCAGAAGCAAAACAGTCTCTTCCAAAAGCCCGAGAAGCCACCGTAAATCTTGCAGCTGCCTATACATATGCTTTCTATGGCCTACTGACAGAATGGTCTCTCCTTTTTTACTTCTCAAATTTCACACTGAAAATTGTAATCTGGAACAACATGGGGAAGGAGAATCTAGAAAATGTGGTTCCTAGTAAGTGTGAGATCTAGAAAACATGGTACCATTTCAATTGATGGCAGTGCCATTCTTAGAGTTACTCAGAATCAAAACCTCAGAGATATGTTTGACTCTTCCTTTCACACTCTATTTCCAGTCTATCAGGAAATTCAGTTGTCTCAACCTTCAAATATATAGAGTAATGGCCACTGGAGTGTAAGCTCCATTAGAGAAAGATGTTTATCTATTTCATTCACTACATTTAGAAGAGTGTCTGGTACATAGTGGGCCATTTAATAAATATTCGTTGAATGAATGAACTAGTGATACCACACCAGCTCTCTTTTGGTTACTATTTGCATGGATTTCCCCCCCATCCTTTCAGTTTCATCTTATTTGTGTCTTTGAATCTAAAGTGAGTGTCTTTTAGACAGCATATAGCTGGATAATGATTCTTATCAATTCTGTACCTTTTGATTAGACAGTTTAATCCATTTACATCTAAAGTAATTACTGACAAGGCAAGTCTTCTGCCATTTTGCTATTTGTTTTCTGTTTATAGCTTTTTTGTTCCTGTATTCTTTTATTACTGCCTCTTTTTGTGAATAATTGATGTTTTTGGTGTATAGTTTTTATTTTTTTTAGTTTATTTTTTTCTTAGTGGTTACCCAGGGGATTACAATTGGTATCTTAACTTCGTAGCTGTTATAATTCGTATAATCAGGTTTGAAAATTAATACCAACTTAGTTTCAACAGTATACAAACTTTGTGCACAAACTTTGTGCTTTTACATCTTCATTCTTTTTTCCTGTTGCAAGTAACAAATTACATCTTTACACAACACATATCCATTAACATAAATTTGTCATTACTGTTTTATGCAATTGTCTTTTAAAGCATATTGAACGAAAATGAAGAGTTACAAACCTGAAATATAATATACTAGCTTTTATATTTACCTTTGCCATGAATCTTACCGTTCTTTATTTTTTCACACGGTTTCTACTTGCTGTTTTGTGGCCTTTCATTTCAGCCTGAAGGACTCCCTTTAACATTTCTCCTGGGGCATGTTCATGGCTGAAGAACTTTTCATTTTTCATCTCGGGATATCTTAATTTCTCCTTCATTTCTATTTATTTATTTATTTATTTATTTATTTATTTATTTATTTATTTTAGAGAGACTGAGTGTGAGCTGGGGAGGGGCAGAAAGAGAGGAAGAGACAGAACCAGAAGCAGACTCCAGGCACTGAGCTGTCAGCACAGAGCCCAACGTGAGGCTTAAATTCACAGGCCATGAGATCACGACCTGAGTCAAATTTGGATGCTTAACTGACTAAGCCACCCAGGCACTTCTGTTTCATGTTTAAAAGCTGGTTTTGCTGCATGTAAAACTTGACTGACAGTTTTTTTCTTTCAGCACTTTAAATATGTCATCCCACTGCCTTCTGGCCTCCATGGTTTCAGAAGAGAAATATGCTGTTAATCTTATGCAGGATCCCTTATATATGACATGTCAGTTCTCTTGTGCTGCTTTTAAGATTCTGTCTTTCTCTTTGGATTTCAACAGTTTAACTATAATGTGTCTTTGTGTAGATCTCTATAAGTTTATCCTGCTTGGAGTTCATTGGGATTTTTGCAAGGGTAGTGTCATGTCTTTCTTCAAATTGGGGAGCGTTTGGGCCATTATTTCTTCAAATATTCTTTCTACTCTTTTCTGTTTCTCTCTTCTCCTTCTGAGATGCCCAGAAGTGAAAGATTAGGGTTCTCTCCAGACTTGTCAGAGAATTCACACATCCCTGAGTCCTGCATGTGACCTTGATTCACCTGTATTCATGGGTGCTTTCAGCCTTTATTCCCCCAAATATCTTCTCTCCCAACCTCATCTTTCCCAGGCTTTTTGATCTCTCTATTGCTTTGTCCCTATTATTATTCTTTGGTCCATACTGCCGTATTCAATACCTTTGTCTTTAAATGTTTTCAGCAAGTACCACTTGGGAAGTGTTTCAGTCCTGAGAACACTCCAAGCCAGGTGAAATGAAGGCACACTTTGTACCAGTGCTTAAAGGGAGCTGCTGGACAAGTCAAAACATACAACCACAGCTCTTTGAGAATGAGATTTGTATTGATCCCTGTGGCAGTAGCAACCTGCACCAGGAATGTGGTGTCTTTATGGCCATTGCTGATCTGGGGACTAGGGTATGGAAGGAAGGCAGTGTAAAATGTTGTAGCACTCTCTTACCACAATGCAGCAAATTCTTAGGCTTTCCCCTGGTTGTTGTAAGTTTTTTACTATATTTCAGCGTTCTTTGAAAGTTGATTTTGAGAGTTCAGGGATTTCCTTACTCTGCCATTTTCAGTAATACCACTTCCACTCTTTTCTGGCTTCTTAAGTTACTTAATTTACTTTCATACTTATTTCTTTTCTAATATAGGCATTTAGGGATTACAAGTATTTCTCAAAGATACTTGAATTTCCTCTCACAAGTTCTGACAGCTACTATTTTCCTTACTATATCATTATGATTAATTAATCTATGATTTTTATTATGATTTATTCTTGGACAAATAATTATTTAGAAGTATGTTTTTTTAATTTTCAAAAGTACCAGGCTTGTCTAGTTATGTCTTTGCTATTGTTAGCTTAATGTCTTGCATGTTTTGGATATTTTGAAATTGGATGAAACATGACACATGGTCTAATGCATATCAATTTCATAATGTGCTAGGTGCCTTCGAAAATATGTGTTCTCCAGATCTGAGGGGCATTACTTATATATATCAGGTCAAGTTTGTTTATTGTATAATTCAAATCTTTTCTATTCTTAGTGATTTTTTACCTACTTGATCTATAAATAATTAAAAGAAATTGCTAAAATCTGTAGGTATGGTGGTAGATTTGTCTACTTCTCCCTATAGTTCTATTATTTTTTATTTTATTTATTCTAAAATATTTAGAATTCCTACATCTTCCCAGTGAATTAAACTGTTAATCAATATTCAGTAACTCTTTTTATCTTCAGCAATGCTGTTAGCCTTTAAGATTTTATCTTGTATTGATGTATCTATAGCATCTTTGTTTTAGTTAATATTTGTCTGATGTATTCTTTTTTAAAAACATTTTGTGTTTTGGGGGGGTGTCTGGCTGGCTCTGTCAGAAAAGCATACAACTCTTGATCTCATGGTTGTGAGTTTGGACCCCAAGTTGGGTGTAGAGATTACTTAAATAAATACAACCTTAAAAACACACAACATTTTGTATTTTTATGTTAGGTGCTTCCTTTTTCTTCTTTCCTTAGAGCAAGTATTCATGTGCCTAGTCTTGTGTGCAGTTTGACTGACTGCCATAAAGGAGAAGTGGACCTTAGATAGAAGATAAGGGAAAGCAGAGGAGGTGGGAAGGAGTCCTGAGGCTGGGTGACTTTCTTGGAGCCTGGCAAGGCTTCAACAAATATTTGTTGAACCACCAAAGTGACTGTTTATGGCCAGGTTTTCTTCCTAGCCTTGGCCTTGGAATCAGATAAAGTCTCCTCATGACTTTTTTGTGTTTGAAACTCTAGGAGTTGCATTAAGAAACCCTGATCTCCTAGGCCTTCTGTTCATAATAGACACTCCATTTGGTTTGTGATTCAAAACAACACACATGATTTCCTCATCCTAAATCTGAAATACTGTTTGAGAATTGTGTGGGAAATTTAAAACCCAGACTTTGTCAGTTTTCTTATATCTGAGGATTGGTGTCCTTCAGTTCCAGAAAATTCATAGCCACTATCTCTTTGAATAGTGCCTCTTTTCCTTTCTCTTTATCATCTTCTGGAACTCCAATGAGATTTGTGTTGGACTTTCTCATTCTATTCACTATGGGTTTTAACTTCTCTTTGATCCACCTCCTTGTCTTTATTGCCTTCAGGGTGATTTCTTCAGACCTATCTTCAAGCTTACAGTTCTCTAGTCATCTGGTTCTAGTCTTCTATTTAGCATGTTTATTGAGATTTTAATTTTAATTATTACATAATTTCTCTTCATTTCTAAAAGTTCTATTTTGTTCTTGTTTTAATATATCTGCTCAGTTACAGCTGCCTTTTAATCTCATCAAATTTATAATCCCCTGCTTTATTGTAACATTTTTTAAAGGTGATATAATACTGGTTACTTGATCATTTCCAATGAAATCGCTGTACACCTATTTTCTGTGTGTACGCAGATGTTTGTTTGCACAGAGGAATTTTCCAAAGGCCATAGGACACTCATGAGAGAACGAGAGTCAAAAAAGGCAAATAAAGTCTTAGTATTACTATGAAAATAGTTTTGACCTGATAGACTGAGGGTCTCGGGGACCCTGAGGGGTCCTCAGATCACACTTTGAGAATTGCTTTCCCAAAGTGTCCGTTGCTTTAATGAATTATTTTTCTCCCGTGCATCCAGAATTACCCTGGGGAAATGCCCTGGGCAACGTTGGGAAGGTATCAACCTTGGGAACATTGAGAAGATGAAAACTCCAATCATGTTCCTTAAGGCTTAATTTTCTCTGGAACTCTATTTGAGAATGACTGCAAGCAAGTTTTTAAAAAATCGAATGTAACCGTATGATGTTTTTGCTCCACAACCAATGTGTTCTTCCCCCTCTCCTCTTTAGCATTTCTATCGCTACATAATCCTCCATTTGGACAACTATATCATGAGGCTTTTACTGCCATAACGAAGGTTTATTAAAGGAATGTGAAAACAAAATAGTCTACTTCTTGGCTTTTGAATTTCAAGTGATATGGAAGAAAAGCTGAAAAGCTAGACTACCTGGATCCAGAAATGGGAAAGGGTGAGGAGACACGTGCAGGAGACAAAAGCCAAGACATCAGGGCATTGCTGAGAAGGAGACCTTGAGCCTTGAGCCACTCCAGGACAAACATTAGGGGGATATGGGAGGGGAACTACAAGTCAGAGAAACTCAAGGGCAAGGGGATCTGTGACCCACATTCTCCAGAGGTAGTCCAGGGAGTGAGTGAGGGGGGTTCCCCCTCCCCACAACCCAGCACTGAAAGTGAGAAGAAATATCTGTGTGGGTGTGTAGGCAGAGAGTCTGAAATAGCCACATGCAGTCTGCAGAGACTGCCCTTATCCTGGTGCAGGGACAGAGGAATGTATTCTGAGCAACCAAGGAAGAGAGAGCCGGTGGCCTAAAGGGGCCATGCAACTGGAACAAGGCAGGCATCACTTTGATCTGCTGATCAACCAAAAGCAAGATGGGATTGAGGACTTCTTAGTAGATGCCAGTGAGTATAAGGTAAGACACCTAGGACCAGACGCCATGCACACAGGCAGGCACCCATACACACACACACACACACACACACACACACACACACGACTTAATACTGAATAAGTTTTCTAGAACTTAAAGAGGACTACAGAGACAGGGGAAGAGTAAACACTTAATTGACTGCAATTAATTTTTCGACATCCAGCAGAGTAGGAGTTCACACTAGCAATTAATTTCAGGTTTAGAAGATGAAGAATGTTATTTTTCTTGTACACTACAAACAAAAGTGTAACAAATACTCAGATCCCAGGATGCCTTAGCTGCCGTGACAGGCAGGAGGAGGTGGAGAGGGGAAGGAGGGAGGGCATGTGGGCACCGCTGCCCGGCTGCTTCCCTTCTATGGGGGCTGCATCACAAATGAGGCTCATCGTGGCTCTAGGCATGTTTACTACTCAGCAAGGCTCTCAGCCAGAGAACATAATTGATGTGCACAGAGCCGGGCTGTTGCAAGCTCATGGTGCAAGGGCCTCTATTTCAGAGAAAAAGGAATTGGGCCTCTGCCAGTCATGTACCTTTTATGCTTTCATGTGGGCATCAGTCAGACCCTGGTTTCCGTCAGACAAACCAGGAAAAATAAAACTGTCAGAATCCAGGCACGCTCTTTATTGGGACTGTTAGCTTGGTAATGGAAGGGAATGTTATTGCTCTAGGCATTTGCATAATATCTATTGATCAAGCCGCCTCCACGCTCCTATTCTTCATGCTGGGTTCTGGCAGTGGGGGAGGATTGTTTGGGTCTCACATCACACTCTTCACACTCAGGCCTGGGCACAGTCACTAACACAGTTCAAGAATAGGGCCGGAAGTCCCCTTGGTGACCAAAAGAGGCAGCCTCAGGCTGGGGCAGCAGTGTGAGACTGGGAGTTGAGGTGGCTGGGCTTTATTTACAGCTCTGCCTCCACCTTGCTGTGTGACCTTGGGCAAGCTGCCAGCCCATTCTGCTCCTGTCCGCATTCCACACTGCCTGGAATCCCTCCATTAAAGAGTCCCTCCTGGGCCAAGGTTTGATGCCCCCATTAAAATGAAAGTACTGTGGAGAGCATAAGTGGCTTCAACCATTAGCCCTGGAAAATTAGCTGTCAGTTAGATTTGTTTGCAATGGAGAACCCTTTACTTCTGGTGGGCTGAAATGGGGGCGAGAGTGGGGAAGAGTAACTGGGGTGTTGGGACTCTCGTGCCTGGGGGTGGGGTGGGTGACATAGAGAAGGGTCCTGGCGAGTCATTATGGAATCATAGACACAGGTCCGGGAGACACAGCTTGGGTCATTGCATCCATCTCCCCACTGCGCCTGAATCCCTGTCAAATGGATGGAGGATCTTTGCATAATCCCCTCTAATAATGGGGATAAGCTACTTCAAAGCTCCAAGATATTACTGAGAAAAGGCCCTTAGCCAGCCACATATTGGTCTCAAGTTGAATGCTTTTCCCAGGTGACAGCCCTTAAAGGAATGCCTGACAGGCACACACTAAGGTCAAGAGTGTGACCTTGAAACTTCTAGATAAATAATATCCCATCCCTCCTCTGCACGGTATGCAACCCCAACAAAGCTGAGCCCCCTTGTGGCCAGTCTCAGCCTGATGTCATGCTCCAAAGAAGCATCCAACTTCAGTCTTAAAGGAAACCTCTCAGGATGTGGAGAAACGGGAACCCTCTTGCACTGTTGGTGGGAATGCAAATTGTGCAGCCACTCTGGAAAACAGTGTGGAGCTTCCTCAGAAAATTAAAAATAGACCTACCCTATGACCCAGCAATAGCACTGCTAGGAATTTACCCAAGGAATACAGGAGTACTGATGCATAGGGGCACTTGTACTCCAATGTTTATAGCAGCACTCTCAACAATAGCCAGATTATGGAAAGAGCCTAAATGTCCATCAACTGATGAATGGATAAAGAAATTGTGGTTTATATACACAATGGAGTACTACGTGGCAATGAGAAAGAAGAAATATGGCCCTTTGTAGCAACGTGGATGGAACTGGAGAGTGTGATGCTAAGTGAAATAAGCCATACAGAGAAAGACAGATACTGTATGTTTTCACTCTTATGTGGATCCTGAGAAACTTAACAGGAACCCATGAGGGAGGGGAAGGAAAAAAAAAAAAAAAGAGGTTAGAGTGGGAGAGAGCCAAAGCATAAGAGACTCTTAAAAACTGAGAACAGGGGCGCCTGGGTGGCGCAGTCGGTTAAGCGTCCGACTTCAGCCAGGTCACGATCTCGCGGTCCGTGAGTTCGAGCCCCGCGTCGGGCTCTGGGCTGATGGCTCAGAGCCTGGAGCCTGTTTCCGATTCTGTGTCTCCCTCTCTCTCTGCCCCTCCCCCGTTCATGCTCTGTCTCTCTCTGTCCCAAAAATAAAAATAAACGTTGAAAAAAAAAATTAAAAAAAAAAAAACAAAAAAAAACCTGAGAACAAACTGAGGGTTGATGGGGGGTGGGAGGGAGGGGAGGGTGGGTGATGGGTATTGAGGAGGGCACCTGTTGGGATGAGCACTGGGTGTTGTATGGAAACCAATTTGACAATAAATTTCATATATTGAAAAAATAAAAAATAAAAAAGAAAAAAGAAAGGAAACCTCTCAGTTGCAATGGCATTTATCCATGGGGATAAATTGTAAGAAACCCAGCAAAGTGTCTTAAAATTTCTCTCTACCCATCCGTTTACCTCTCCCAAAGTCTCCATCAGCTGCTCAGAGTCTCTTCATTGTCTGACTCCTAGGCTCTCTCTTCCCCAAATTTCTTCTCAATCCTGCTAAGGAAAGAGGGAAGGGGTTAGAAAGGAAAGTAAGGAGAAGAAAAGAAGGAAAAGCTTACATTATTGCTATGTTCCAAACACTTATGACATTTAATCTTGACAAAGTAAGTATGCATACTTATCTCAGTTTTATAAGGTAGTAACAAAGACCCAAGATGTCTAAGTAAGTTGCCCAAGGTCACAAAGCAATTAAGTGGCAAACAAGGACTATGTCACAGGCCAGACCCAGTTACACTCAAAATAATTCATATCCTCCTGAGACCTGGAGAAGCAAGCCCTGGGGACCCAGGCATGGGATGTAGAATAAAGCAGAAAGTACAGAGGTGACAAGATGCTAGTCACAGTTTGACCCTGATTATAAAACCTGCTCCAACTGAAGTTCAGTCTCATCTCTTTAGAAGGTTTCCTTTGTATTCCAAGTCTGATGAGAAGTCCACACACTAAAAATGGAGATTTGCTGAACATGTAAAATTCAGGCCCTTAGTTAAATCTTTTAAGAAGACTCTTCCTGGGTTTGCTCTTAATCTTTTGTTTCCATCTAATTTTAGTGTCTAGAACTTGACTAAGGGAGTAGAGAAGGCTGTTATGAGTCTCATCCATGAGTCTGTCACAGTCTAGTTGGAAAGACTAGTAAATAAAATGACACCCTAAATGACGAATGGCGATGGGTGCTTCATACTTTGCATGCTGCTCTCTTGCTGTCATCCGTCTAGCAAAGCACTGCTCAGTCTTTGAGATACAAAGCTCAAGGGGAACCTTGGTGAAGCCTACCTTGTCCTCTGGGCTCCTACCCTAGCAGAGCTGATCGGTCACCCCATCCTTTGTACAGATACCATGCAAAAATGTGTTAAATTATTTTACATGACTCCCTTTGACACCAGAATGTGAGCAAGTAGAGGACAGGGTTGCGGTTCTCTTCCTCGGGGGATGTCTAGCACATGATATGGTATGTGAAGCCTAGTGGGCAGCAATCGATAATTATAGACTGATGATCACTTAAAGGAATACTAGATGAAATGGTACAAGTCAGAGTCTGCCCTCCAGGGGCACATGGGGGGAACTCCATGCAGAGGTAACCCTCGCAGTGGGTCTTAAAGGGTGACAACATCTGGGGTTGTTGATGCTGCCAAAAGTGCAAGAGGAAGTCACCAGCGGGGAAGGTAAGACAGAATAAAAAGTCCAGAAATACGAGGATGTCTTCCCAGGGATTTCATGGTGGCCTGATTTCAAATATTCCTTCCTGTTGTCAGACACCGTTACAGCTTCAGAATGAGAGAAGATAGATGTTATTCAGAATCCCAGATCGGGCCTAGTGCTCATCAGGAATAGGCTTGTGAACAGGGCTGCCCAAAACGATAACTGGAGTTTGAGACACAAAGAAGGCATGAGGTGACAACAACCCAACACGAAGAAAAAGACCCAGCCACGTTGAAGCCCTTAAATTCACTTTGACAGTTCAACAAACATTTGCAGAAATCTTGCCGGGGCCAGGAGGGTTACCCAACATCCAAGCCCCTTCCCAACCCCTCTGCTCTTGTTCCTTCTCCTGAGGTCTGTTTTTTGTAACAGCTGGTCAACTGGACATAGGCTAGGCATATCAAAACTTGCTTTCAGACAGGATTTTTAGGGCAGTGAATATACTCTGTGTGACACTATCTATAATGCTGGTTCCATTTTATTATATATTGGTCCAAGATCCTGGGACATACATCATCAAGAGAAAATCCTAATGTAAACCATAGACTTTAGGTGATTATGATGTGTCAGTATTTTCATTAATGGTAACAAATGTACCACTCCAGTGGGAGACGTTCATAATGGGGGAGGCTGTGCATATGTGAGGGCAGGGGGTATATGGCAATTCATTGTACTCCTGCTCAATTTTTCTGTGACCCTAAAACTGCTCTAAAAATAAAGATGTTATAAAATAACACAAAAACTTCCTCTCAGGAAATCCAAAGAAAGAACGAAAGACCCACAATCTACCCGTGCAGACACGTTCTTGTACATTCAGTGACCAGCTCTGGTGATTCTGTTTGATGGTAACACTTGCTGCTTCTTTTTTTTTTTTTTTTCAACGTTTATTTATTTTTGGGACAGAGAGAGACAGAGCATGAACAGGGGAGGGGCAGAGAGAGAGGGAGACACAGAATCGGAAACAGGCTCCTGGCTCCGAGCCATCAGCCCAGAGCCTGACACGGGGCTCGAACTCACGGACCGCGAGATCGTGACCTGGCTGAAGTCGGACGCTTAACCGACTGCGCCACCCAGGCAACACTTGCTGCTTCTAAGGACGGAGTTGAGTGAGTGGAAGTCAAGAGTAGGTGGAAGGTGGCTTTCTTATTTTTAGTTTTTATTCTTCATATTGAAATATGAAGTCTAATCCTGTGCACACATTACCAATATCAGTTTAATGAATGTTCATTAAATTACTCATGTAAACTGAGTATACCTATGTAACCAGAACCCAAATCAAGAAACAGAGCACCGCTGGTTTCCCCCGATCTCCTTCCACCATCTTCTAGCCCCCACCCCTCACCTCCGCCAAGGGTAATCCCAGAAGCAGAGGAGAGCTTCCCCTTATTGTATATTCCAGATGAAGGCTTACAGTAGGCATGCGTTTTATGTGTGGCTCCTTTGGCACAGCATTCTGTTCAAGAGATTCGTCAACATTGTTGCACATATTGTAGACCCTTCACACTCTTTATTGAATGGCTCCACTATATGAATATAGCACAATTTATTTCTCCATTCTACTCGTGATGGCCATTTGGGTAATTTCCAGTTTAAAGCTATTATGAATAGTGCTGCCTTGAACATTGTGAGACATCTATTTTTATTATTTGTACTGCTTGAATTGTGTATTGTGTGCTGGTGTTACTCTAAAAAATGTTTTAAAAATACCTCCCAGGGCATTTTAGCTGGGATCAGAAAATTAGCTTCTTCCCTGCTGACAAGTAGGCAGAAAAAAAAATACTAATAATGGTTCCTATTTACTGAATGTTTACTCAGCCAACTCTTCGCAAAACAAAGAACTATTTACATGTATTTTCTCATTTAATCCTACAAATTGCCTGTGCTATGGATGTTTTCATTACTCCCATTGTAGACCTGTGGAAACTGATGCTGACAGAGGTTACATGACTTGCTCCAAACCATAGTGCCCGTGAGTGGAGAAGCCAACACAAAGCAGGTCCCTGCCTCTGGAGCTTGTGCAGTCAGCCTCCACGTCCGCTGGGCAGGGCTGGGGGCTTGGGGACCTGTCAGACGTGAGGAGGTGGGGCTCAAACGGCAGCAGCTCCAGCTGGCAGCCTGGCCCAGTGCAAGAGTAGGAATTGTTCTCTCTCCCCCTTTGTGTCCTCATTAATCAAATCCTTTGAAGATGAAACAGAGTGAGATTGGATTTTTGTTAAGATGAAAGGAAGGAATCTGTTCCCATCTGGTACCTTCAAAACTCTCCCATGTAAGCCAGCAGGGAGCCCTTCAGTGCAACCTGTCTGGCAGTTTGAAAATTCCCCCGAAATGCCGGAAAAATTTGGCAAAGTCACAAGCAATCTGGATCCACCAGCACTTGGGCATAAAGGAAGGATCAGGGGTCTAAGGTCTGCAGTAAGGGTCGGCCAGCTTTATCTAAACATTTTACGCTTTGGGGGCCATATGATCTCTGTCTCAGTCACCGAGTTCAGCTGGTGGAGCAGGAAAGCAGCCATGGACAATATGTGAGCAAATGGGCATGGCTGTGTTCCAATAACCTTGTGGATACTGCGATTTGAATTTCATATCATTTTCATGTGCCACAAAATGTTTTCACTCTTGTAATGTTGTTCAATTATTAAAACATTTGAAAAACCATTCTTAGTTTGAAAGCTCTACAAAATCAAGTGGCAGGGTCTAAGTACCTGGGTGTGAGTCCTGGCTCTGGTGCTTATCATTTGTGTGGCTTTCAACACGTTACTTAAATTCTTATCACTTCATTTCTCTCTTGGGGAAGTGAGCAGAGCAGGGACCATGCATTCAAAGCCTCCTTTGTGACCAGCACCGAGATACGTGCTTTGTGTGCTTTACTCAATTTAATCTGCATAATGACCACAAGATACAGAAATTCTATTATTGCCTTCCTTTGGACAATTACGGTGACGGAAAGAGATTATGTGTAAATTATGCCTGACCTGGTCTCCACTGTTGATGGAGGTTAATCCTTATCACATGCAGAAGTCCGTATGTTGGTTCAGTGATAGTGTCCCAGCTTCTCTAAGATTCTGTGATTTTTCTGAGTGTCTAGAGTCATCCTGCACCTTAGACGGAATCATTTCATCTAATTAGAATTATTCTATTCAATTAGAAATCTATAAAAGTCCAATTTACACTCCAAATTTCACTGAACCCAAACTTGAATGCAGACTCTCAATGGTCACTGATTCTATTTATGTGTAGGGCAGAGAGTTTGGCTCAGATACACTTATACAAACACTGCATTAAATAAACTAATGCATGTTAAATTTTTTAATGTTTATTTTCGAGAGGGAGAGATAGAATGCAAGTGGGGGAGGGGCAGAGAGAGTGGGAGACACAGATTCTGAAGCAGGCTCCAGGCTCCGAGCTGCCAGCACAGAGCCCTATGTGGGCTCGAACCCACGAACCATGAGATCACTACCTGAGCCAGAGTCGGACGCTTAACCGACTGAGCCACCCAGATGCCCTTAAACTAACGTATGTTAAATCCTTCACGCAACGCCAAAGGCGGTCAGCCAAAAATTTGTCTCCACCCTCTGCCCAGACTCAGAGAACTATTTTTGGGGAAAAGGGAATGTCACCTAGAAAGATGAGGCCAAGGCCTTATAAAATGCACTGGAACTAACAGGCCAAGGCAGTAGGGTGTCCAGTGTATGAGTACTAGCTCTGAAGCCCAGGCAGCTCTCTTATTCCCAGGCTGATCCCTGTTTCTGCCTTCATCAATCACCCACTAGGCTAGGCATTGCTCTCATCTCACTGTGCTATTCTAGTGACCAACCGTGGCCCAAATCCTCCAGCTTTCTTCTGGCCCTGTGATTTGGTTCTGCTCCCTTCCTCTGCATGCTTGCTCCTATCTTCTGTCCCCTCTGAGCTTTGGCTCCATTCCCCACTCAACACAGACAACTCATTTTTGCCCCAATATATTATGCCACAGCTCAGACTCTTTTCGATAACTCTGACCTTGAACACCTCAGCTTGCCTTGTAAGTGATTCTCAACTGGAGGCAGTCCTGGGGCATTTAGAAATGCTTGGGCATTTGGAACTATCACACAATCCAGGGATGCCACATTTTCTGCAATGCACAGTATGGTCTAGCCCAACAAAGAATTGCCCCATAAACAGCATCTTTGCTGTTCAGCAAAACAATGGCCCTATCTCCGAACCTTTATCACAACTAGTATTTCTTGGTGTTCTATTCTCTCAAGTATTGGCTTGGTTGTATTCACCTTGTGAGCCAATCACTTAATTTAATTAGCACTGTCTTCATAGTGGATGCCAAATGTATTAAATTAACTAGATAAATTAACAAGCGTGCATTATAGAAAATAACATAGACGGTCTTTACTGTAGATCAAGTTTAAACAAAGGCTGAGCCTCCTATTTATCAATTTTTTTCAGAAAACTATCTTCCAGAAAATTGGGTAGGAGCTCGGGACTGGGCTAGGAGCTAAGATCTTAGATTATGCAGAGGCAGCCTTTAAAGACTCTCTAGACAATGAATGGTCGTGCGTCTCTTCCTGCCCTATCTCCTGTTGCATGTTGAGTTCTTTGGGAGACAGATGCTGAAACAGAATTAAGCATGCAAAAATTGGAGGGGATATAACATCTATGAAAAGAAAAGGGAAGAAGAAAGATTATAAGAGGACCCATCGGAATATGATGACAACCTTACAGTTTCTACCAGCTCACCGTAGGACTCCCATGCTAGATGGAAATGACTAGACCCTTCCAGTCACACCTTGCCCAGTCCTTGGCAGAGCTTGTACTACTAATAGAGTGATCTCAACTAGGAAGCTGGGACAGACCCTGAGGAATCTAACAGCTGGAGGATGCCAGAAAACCACACTCTCCACAGTTGGACAGTGAGGTTTTTCTTCAAGAGGGATGTGAGCAGCCTGTCTCCATGTCTGCCTCACCTCTTTATGTGTAAGTCTGCCCCTTTTTACAGCAGGATGAAATGAGAACCAAATATTTCTTATTACAATTTACAACTTTCGTGCCAACCTGCTGCAACTCAGCTGCCTTTGGGCAAGAACTGCAAAGAAAAAAAACCCATTAAAAGAATTCTTCTCTTGGATAACTGCAAATGGAACTCCTCCCCTTCTCTTGGATATTTAAAAATGCAAGACCATTGATGGGATGGATGGAAGCCCATTCTTACTAGGAAAGCAAACTCTCAGTAAAGGAGGAAACAAGTTGTCCATGTCTTGTATTTACACCCAGAGTCAGTTTGATCCTCACGTTGTGCAATGGTGATGATGTACTGTCATGCCTCCAGAAGTTTCCCCCTAAAGTTTAGTGAGGAGGAGAAATGGCAGTGACTCAGTGCCTTATTTGTCCTCACTTCAAAGAAACATATGCTCTTGCTGAACCTGATGTTTACACATATGAATATAAGAGTTCTTCACCACCCAGCAATACCAATGACCCACACTGGCCAGTTGGCCTCAAGTGTTGAGATTCTTGCCTTTGCACACAATGGAAGCAGAGAATAGGTTTTAGGATGACTTGTGTTCCTTTAATCAGGCACATGATTTTTATTTGTTCAGTGGACCAATGGAAAAAGGGAGGCACTAGCGACATTCATGACTTATTAAGACTAACTGAAAATCTCAGGAACAGCTTTCTGTGAAGAGAGTGGTCTGATGAGAATGGATGTGATGGTTATTTACCTAATTGAGCAGTAATGACTGAGGTGCGGGCCACTTTCCCAGGATTAATAAAGAGCTGGGGAGTTGACAGTTTGGGCCATTAAGCTCAGCCTGTACTTAATCTTGGTGAAGGGCACAGTGCCAGGATCATATTAGTATTGTAAAATGAGTCTAAGACTTAGAAACACAAGAACTTACCTTTTTGAGAAATAATTTTAATTGGCAGTTAAGCACCTGACAGGTTGGGTAATGCAAATTCCATCAATAAACAAATTTTTACATAAAGTCTTCAAATCTTGTTCCATTTAGAGAGTCCTTAAGCATTTGGTTGTTAAAAGAGAGAGAGAAAGAGAAAAAGAAGGACTCTTAGCAATATCAAAAACGTTTTCATGTGCAACCACAAGCAAACAATTACCACCTCCCTTGCTTTAAAAACAAAACAAACAACCACACCAGAGATGTTGAGTTGAGCTGGAAGCGTTGTATACCCTGGAGATTCACTGTTGACATTGCCATCTACAGTGTCCTCCAGGAAAACCAAAGCACCTCTCGTCCATAACACCATAGCTGAAGCTAAAATAACCTTACATTGTCAGAAATGTCAAAGTCATTGTTAAAATTGTTTGTATTCAGTAGTCCTCTTATCCAGTGTGACAAATGCTCATGTACTACTCATTTGCCAAAAAAAGTTACTCGGCTTGCTAAGTGTTCATTATTCCTGTAGTCCTGCTTTGTAAGGGAAAATATGAACATCAGCTGAGAGCAAGGAGAACCTAAGAAATGGTGCTTCAACTCATTCTCTGTGTAGGTGAATCCCTCACTAGTGGCCTTGCATTTTCAAGAGCTTTGCAAATCTGTTCAGTTGGCCATTTTCTCCTTCACCTTGCAAGCACTGAGTATCTCACAAGACACCCTGGAAAAAGATGAGGCTATAAACATGAGTGAGGCACAGCCACTACTAATCAGGAGCTTACCATCTAGCAGAGATCTCAGAATCTAGAGAGCTCTTTTAGAATTCTGCTTGGGGATCAAAATTTCCAATCACATTCCTCCTTCCAGCATCTTGACTCCAAAATCATTACCTTAATCTACTCTGAAGGACACAGTTAATGGGACTCAGTCTGCTCTGTGAAACCACATCTGCTGAGGCAGCCAATCAAGCAACAGCAGTGATAATGTCGCCATTCATTTACCAGAAAGTTACCACGCTCTTGCCATGAAATAAGAAGATGTTAGGGTCTGGAGACATGATGGCACATTAAAAAAAATCTTTATCCCTCATAACAAAATTAGAGAGAAATACAAAAAATAAATGTGTTCATGTACTTTGATGGTAAGCTAGGGAGAGGCCCAGAGGAGGTAATCAACCAATCCCAGTATGTAGAAAAGGCTTCATAAAGGTGGTAACCTTGAACTAAACCCAGAGGAGTTAGGATATCCTTAAGCAGAGGTGCATAAAGAAACTCCCAAGCGAAGGGAGCAACATGAAGAAAGGGGCTGGCAGAGTGAATGGCCAGGAATTGTCAAGGAACAGTAAGGGTCTCCCATAGAAGGTCTGTTGGGTGCATCTTCTTTATGCATTACTGGACTAACCAACAGTCTCCATCCTTCACACACCCTGACTAACTAGCTCCCACGACTAGCAGGATAGTCCCTAAGAAGCTGTCCATTTCTGCTCCCACTACTTAGGTTATAGGAGTCCCAGGGGTCTGTTCCCAAACCAGTTTATGCCAGTTGTTCTCATTATTACAACTATATAATGGACATAAACAACATGAAAGGGTTGTTTCTGTGAAAATTAAGTTGGATACATTGGAAAGACTTTTTTTTTTTTCCTGAGTCACTAAAAGAAGCAATAGAATTAAGCACAGGGAATGTAACTATAAAAGAATGAAAAAGGATTATAAAAATCTCTACAATGAGATTCTGCCTCAAATTGCTTCGCTGGTATCTCAAGTTTTCCAATTTAAAGAAAACAAAACTGGAAATCATAAAAGATGCATTATGGATGTATTTTCTGCACACAAAAGAAAGATGATGCATAAAATCAAATAAAACTCTTGGCCCTACATTAAAGAAATGGATAAATACATGCACATTAATGTTTTATATAAAAATGTTTTAAGATGGGGTTGTGTGCGTGCTTCCTTTTTTTAACCAACGTTTTGATCAATTAACCAGCTGTCAGTATAACTGCTGGTTGAAAGGGTTTCCCTTATGGTATGAATTTGTAATAGGACCAGAAAAGATCAGACCTAAGAGGTAGGCAGGAAGGCTCCAAAAGTCACAGTAGGACGATTTGTAGTTTATACTGTAGAGCAGGAGGGGGGGGGGGAGGCAAACTGTAGCCCTCCCACCAAATCCAGCCTGCAGCCTATTTTTATAAACAAAGTTATTATTGGGACACAGCTATGTTTGTTCAGTTAGAGGACAGTCTATGGCTGCTTCCACTCTACGGTGGCAGAACTGAGGAGTTGTTACAGAGACAGTGTGAAGGTATACATGAAGGTTTAGTTTATGCCTTCAGGAAAGGTATGAAATCATGCCCTCCTGCCCAGTTACCTCTCAACAAAAACCTTAGGCCACTGTGTGACCAAATACTGTTGCCCCAGAGCACAGGGAAATACACAGAAACAAACAATAAAAAACCCTCAACTCTTGGGGATGGGGGCATACAATGGCTGGCCCCGGGTACCACACCAATTCCATGAGAAGTCACCTACTACTAGGGGAAGGGCATAAAACTCTCCCACACAAGACTCACCACATCGATATAAAGCAGAAGTTCGACAGTCATGGTGAGGTAGCAACTGGAGTGCTGAGAAGGTCCCAACCCCATGGCCCAGATGCACAGGTGGATATAAGAGGCTGAGCTCAGGCAAAGTAGAACCTCCAGCCAGCAGCTTAGCAAGCACTGAGCAACAAGAGGCAGCAGTGTTACAGGAATGCAGATGCAGATGAGGGGAGAGAATGGATTATTAGAACACCCCACGCCCCAGCTCCCACCATCACTGAACACTCAAAGAGGAATTTGAGGCATAGAGGTTGCAAGTGACCATAACAACAACATCGGTAACCAGTAGGAAAATGCAAATTGAAGCTAGGCCCTTATAGCCCAACAATCTCACTCCTGGGTATTTACCCCAGGGAAAAGAAAACTTAAATTCACACAAAATCTTATACGTCGATGTTCGTAACAGCCTTATGTGGAATTGCCAAAAACTGGGAACAACCCAAATACAATGAACTTATTATCCTCCCGTATTCTCAAGAGGCACCACCATCTCCCACGAACACCCAAGCCAGGACCCATAATACAGTGTAGACTTCTCTCTCTGCCTCCCATTTAAAACATCTATCACTCAGTCCCCAAGTCCTCCTAATTTTACCTTATAAAGTATACCTCAAATCTGCATCCTTCTCTATATCTCAATTCCTATTTGACACACCCCAGGTACTACTTATCTCTTTCCTGAACTTTTGCACATTTCCCTAACAAGTGTAGTGTAAAATCTAGCACTGGACCTCCCAAACTGATCCCCCAACAGTAACTAAAGAAATCTATTTGAAACAGGTGTTTGAACACATCAACATTCAATTGCTCCCACAGTACACAGGGGAAAAAGCGCAAGAGTTCCTTTAACTGGCACCGGAGACCCTAAATGGCCCAACTCTTGTCTCTGCAGCCCCATTTCGTGCCGCTTGGAAGCTCCTACTTCAGACTTCAGCAACTACAAACTGATGTTGTTTCATATACACAAGCCACGGAATCTCTTACCTCACTTTTTCTCGCCACAACTTTGCTCATGGTGTCATCCCTGTCTAGAATCAGTGTCCTTCACCCCCTTTCCATGCGACCCCTTCATATTGACCCTTCAGGGTTCAGTTCAGGTGTCCCCTCTTTCTTGATTTCTCCCCACTCCACCCATATCTGTGCTCCAACTGGGAACCCACACTCATACTTGCAAGAAGCCATCAAAGGGGCAGTAATGCCTGCAGGGAGCCTGTTTTGGCTTTTCTGAGTATTTCAGCTTCCTAGGATCTCTCACTGAAGAAATTTCAAGAAACAGGAGTAATAGTGGGGAAGTGATTAAGACTTTTAAAGTGCACCCTTTGTTCCCAAGGTCCTGTTAATTACCATTTAAGAAAGGTTTATTTGCAATGTATTCAATTACTTAGGTGACTAAGTAGCTTTTTACCGATCAGATCCAGCAGCATTTGCTTAATAGCAACAAATGCTGTGGCCCAGGCTTCACTGATAGTCTACTCCTAGATATGGGCTCATTAAAGACTGAGCTCCAGGAGAAAAAAGAAATGTTACTGGGGGTACAATATAATTGTTAATGTATCACTTCAGTTCAGAAAAACATAAGTTTAGGGATTTTCCCCATTATTCTTTATTTAAAGAATACGTAGGGGTGCCTGGGTGGCTCAGTCGGTTGAGCGTCCAACTTCAGCTCAAGTCACGATCTCACAGTTTGTGAGTTCCAGCCCCACGTCTGGCTCTGCACTGAGGGTGCAGAGCCTGCTTGGGATTCTCTCTCTCCCTCTTTGTCTGCCCCTTCCTCTCTCTCTCTCTCTCTCTCTCAAAAATGAATAAATAAACTAAAAAAAAAAAAAAAAAGAATATGTAAAACAAAAGAGAATATCCAAGGAACTTCAATTGGCCCAATCCACTCACACATTCAGTCCATTCCTGCCAGGAAACCCTTCATGAGATTTCTATTAATCAGGTCATAACCCACGACTCTCAAGACGCTGCTCAAATCTGACCTTCTCAGAACTTCTCTGATTTCTCTAATCTTTGACACTTTTGTTGTAGTTCCCATGTGCTTGTCCATGCTCTAATTGTCACCTACAGAGAAACAAAAAGGAAAAGACAGACAGGCATAAGACTGGGAGGGCCCAATACCTTACATGACAGACCCTACCTTGTGAATGGTCAAAGGAAGCTCCTGGAAAAAAGAGGACATGTCAGCTAGATATTGAAAGGTAAATAATAATTCAACAGACTGACAAATGGAACAAGGCAATTTCAAGAAGACGGAATGCATGTCTGAAAACATGAATGTGTGATCACTATGGTGTTCAATATAAAAATGCCAGGTGGTTACTTAGCAAGAGGTAAGTCTTAGCAAGTCTTTATGCTAAGTTGGGAGCTCAGCCTTTATCTTGTTTACAATACAGATCCTGAAAAGGAAGATTTACCATCACAGTTCTCTAAAGGTATAAAAGCAAATCCTATGGGTGGAGTGATCCTACAAATAGAGGAGGCTGAGAGAAAAATCAGGGCAACCAGGACAGGGAATGAGGGCATAGGAGGAAGAATTGTGCCTGTATATTGGTCTAGGGATTAAAGGAGAACAGATAGAACAAGAATTGGGAAGGGAAGGGGAGGGGAGGGAAGGGGAGGGGAGGGGAGGGGAGGGGAGGGGAGGGGAGGGGAGGGAAGAGGAGGAAAAAAAACAGTGTGGTGAAGACTAGACACTAACATCCAGTCTGGGTTACAAGTCTGACTTTAGCTGTAACTTGTTACACAATCTTAAAAAACATTTTAATCACACGAAGTTTGCCTATCTATCAAATGAGGAATTTATAGTTTTTTGTTAGATTAAAAAATCTTGAGATACTTTAAATACTTAAAATATTGACAAAGATGTAATGACTGCTTAGTAACATTCCTTAGGATCATGCTCCGTGTTGTACAGAAACCTGGATTGAGAGTAATAATTCTCCTTTGAACAATGAAGCCGACTCTAGTTACATGAGATGTCACCATGGGGGGAAGCTGGGTGATGGGTACGTGACGACTCTCTGTGCTATTTTTGCAACATCTTGTGAGTCTTTAATTATTTCAAAATAAAAATTGATTTTATTTATTTTTTAAAAATGTTTATTTTGAGAGAGAGAGAGAAAGAGTGTGAGTGGGGGAGGGGTAGAGAGAGCTGGAGAGAGAGAATCCCTAGCAGGCTCCATGCTGTCAGTGCAGAGCCCCATGTGGGGCTCGATCTCACCCACTGTGAGATGATGACCTGAGCTGAAATCAAGAGTCAGATGCTTACCTGACTGAACCACCCAGGAACCCAAGTTTAATTTTTAAAAAGCCATAAATGCCTTTTCCAAACCATAGAGACAATTTATTTGACAAATACATTCTGAGCACCTACTACATGCCATCCCCTGCTCTGGATGCTAGCCTCCCTTCTGTTCTCATTCTCCAGCATGCACAGAAGTAATTAACCAAGTGACAGTGCCATTTTCAGTTTTTGTTACTCCTCTTTAGCAGAAACACAGTAATAAAAATAAACCATTGGAAATGAAATCATGAGCGGCCTACTCCAAAATAGGAGTTTCTTTTGTGGTTTAGCTGTTCAGCTTTCCGAGAGCCTGAACTCAACCAAATGGATACCCTTCACTTCTAAGTAAGGTTCTGCCCACTCTTCTGTCTGAGCAGAAATGCACAGAAACCATAGATTCTCTCCCATAACACCTGGCAGTGTTTCTCAACAAAGGCAGGATTAGAATGTTGATCTGAACAGTTTCGTAGAGGGTATAGTTCGTATGTCATGCAGGACAGAGTTGACACTTGCTTTATCTTTGTGCAGCCTGAAGCCAAGGTGTGTGTCTTCATGACCATACTAAAGCCTCGATTTCAGCCCCCACGCACCCTCCCACCACAGCAGGACAGAGCAGTCTACAGCCTCAAAAATCTGCACAACCTTACATTGAGAGCCTGCTGCAGTATGCTTAGCACATCTAGCCCCATTCACTAATTATCTACAGTCAATCATAAAATAATGAGTAAATTACCTGTGTTCTACCCATCCTCTCCTCTTCCTTCACTATATAAACCCAGCTCTGCCTCCATCAGCTGATCACAGCCAATTACTCTGACCACAGCTGTGACTTCTCTCCTTGACTGCTAGTCCCTGGACCAACGAGTCCAAAGTGTCTTCGTGTCAGCCATCACTTTCAGTTCAAGGGGACCCTTGCTATGACCCCCGGCAGGTTTGCAACTTCCTTTTGGGACTAGGACCTCCAGCCTGCAGAGCAGAAAGGTATACACAGTGCCCCCCAGGGGTTCACTGGGAGTAATATGCAGTGTGACCATTCCCACCCCTACCCCTTGGTTCTCAGGCATATGTATATCTCCTGTTAGTGACACAGCACCATAAAGAGAGCTCTGATTTAATGCATATGCAGCATTTTGGAGGATGGGATTCCATGCTTTCAGAGTATTGCCACTAAGCTGGCACTTTGTGCCTTTACTAGTGCACCCCAGTGCTCCAGGAAGACAGCTGTGCTGGGTGGTGCACTGTGTGACATAAATAGATTCTATGATCCATGGTGCAAGCCTATATCCCCTTCACAATGAAGTGGGTTTCCTGATCAGATACTGTGTTGTGCGGGATTCCATTCTAGTTGGGCAATCAGAAATCCTCTAGAGATTGGTGAATGGTGTTGACTACAACTCAGAGGTCAGGGAAAGCATGTTCATACCCAGAATAAGTATACGCTGGGAAGATGGACAGCTGGCCCTTGCAATATCGAAGGGTCCAATGTAGTCAGCTTGTCACAAAGTAGCTGGTTGGTCTTCTTAAGAAATAGTGTCATACTGGGGCTCAGTGTTGATCTCCACTGTTGGTAATTCAAAGACATTCAAATACAGCAGTAACTAGATTGGCCATGATAAGGGGTAATTCATCATGTTGTCCAATGAGTAGTCTTGCTGTCTGCCACTATTATGAGGAAGCAGATATGGAGTTATTCCAAATGCTAAGTATATTAGTATAAATTAAACATTCAGGGAATGGGGAAATGAATACTGGAGGGTCTGCAGATCTAGTGAAACATTCCATTTCAACTAGGATTCTATTTGTTACCTGGCCCCAAAGATTCCACTCTTATAGTCGGGCCAAAATGACACTTCGGGTCTCTAGGTATCATGTCAACATACAGCCTGTGCCTCAGTACTCAAAATGTCTGTATATTCTTCTTTCCCCAGTGTACAGTCACACAAATAAGTGACTATAGGTCCCTTTGGGGAAGGACTAGGAGAATTATTATAGTGCAGCCTTACCATGTATAATAAGACCAGGCTCTATGACCACCTTTCCTACATCCACTCTAGCATAGTTGGAAGCTTCTTTGTAATGCAGGTGCTCTTCTCACCAGTACATTCTTGATAAGTGATGTGTCTTCTGAGTCCTTCCATGGAATATAATTCTCTGGTGGGTCTTCTGGCTTTACATAATATATCCATTATAGCATGCACACTTTACTTGGCCTTTTTATTTTTATTTTTTCTACTGTCTGCCGGGGCAACTCAGGCATTTCTCTTTTGCCTAGGAAAGACCAACACTTTCTCCAGACTTCTAAGAGCTACCCTGGCAATGAATTTGCCTTGCCTCTTGGGTCTTTGACAGAGTGTTATATCCCATGTTCCAAGGAAGTGACTCTAAGTCAATGAATTCTTACTTATCCTGTTTTAAGTACCAGCCCTATCCATCAATTAGCAGAGAATCCCTATAGCACTGTTTTGAGAATGATTCTGGATCACATGATCAATTAGTGATATGTCATGGAAGGGTGAGAGGGAGCTTCTAGACATATATTTTACCATTTCTGATATAGATATCTACACAACTTTCAATCTAAGTACAGAAATGAGTAAAGATAACCACAGGAGCCTAAAGTCTCTGACTTTGGTCTCAAATCTTGGCCTCAGTTCCTCTGTTGTTTAGCCAATTAAGTTAATGAAATTGATAGATCATGCACTTGATTTTTTCCAGGCATAGATGTTGAAAGGGGAAAGGAGAAGAAAGAAAAGAAACCTGGAGTGAAAGTGGAGTGCTGTCATTGCTGGTAGGGAGGTAACAAGAGGTTGACATTATAAAACAGTGGGTACAAGAAGAGGGATTTTGAGGGGCTTCTTAAAGATAAATATTTTCCTTTTCTCAATTTTTCCCTTATCGATCCTCACACAGTCCTTATTTTGGTACAGATCTAAACCCCCTTAAAACTCCTCTTCTGTGACTTAAAAGGTCAACTGTATGGTTACCAAAATCATTTTAGTCATTACCAAAATCCTTCCAAGGTGGTTACATCTGAGTGGTAACGAGACCTAATAATAAAAGTCAATGAACTCCTGCCTTGCCTTACTTTTCCTTAATGGCCACCTGATAAATCCGAAGGAAAAAAAAAAATCTCCCTAGGAATTCATTTCTATTGTGGCAAGGCTGGAAATTTGAAAGAGACTAAAGTTAACCACTTGCATGTTTTTGTTAGACTCTTTCACAGGACTGGTTAACATCTTGACAGATATCATTTGGCGATTCACTGGAGATTTTATGGCACCTGATCTCGTTTGCCGAGTGGTCCGCTATCTGCAGGTATGTAGCCCTTTAAAAATATGAGGCAAAGTGACAAGTAGTTTTTGGAGTCTTCACAAGGACAATAATATAGAACTCAACACTTCCACACAACGAACTGCTCACTTCCTCCTAGTTGGAAGGATAAGCCAAATTGGTAAGATTTTTTAATTTTTTTTTGCTAAAAATAATTAATATATAAAGCAAACATAAATAAGCATTAATAAGAACATAAATATTCACATTTTAAATGGGGGGGGGCGGTAAATATGAAGGACTTTGACATATTCTGGCTTTCTTAGTCCATTCAGGCTACTGTAAAAATACCACAGACTAAGGGTCTTATAAAAACAAACATTCATTTCTCACAGTTCTGGAGGCTGGAAGTTCAAGATCAGTGTGCCAGCAATTGTCAGGTGAGGGCCCTCCTCCAGGTTACAGACTTCTCATGGCAGACGGAATAAGGGAGCTCTGCCAGGCCTTGTTTATAAGGGCACTAATCCCACTCATTCATGAGGGCTCCACCCTCATAACCTAACCACCTCCTAAAGGCCTCACCTCCTACCATCATCATATTGGGCATTAGGATTCATATGAATTTTGGTGGGATACAAACATTCAAAGTTCTTTTTTTGATTGTTTTTTGGTTTTTGTTCCTTTAATTTTTTCCTCCTGAAACTAACACAACACTGGCTACTGTTCTTTTTGAAAAACTGTGACAGACTGTCAGAAAATAGGTATTATCTCTAGTTGTTTTAACTTGTGGTGCCTGTATTACCACCTAAATTGGACTTTTAAAAATATCAATTTGCGTTTGAATTTCTTCTTATTTAAATTGCCTACTATCCTTTTCAATTTTTTTATAACTGGGATACTTGGGTTTTTTTTAATATTTATTTATTTTGAGAGAGAGAGAGAGAGAGAGAGAGAGAGAGAGAGAGAGAGAGAGAGAATCCCAAGCAGGCTCCATGCTATCAGCACAGAGCCAGACTTGGGGCTCAATCTCATGAACTGTAAGATCATGACATGAGCTGAAAATCAAGAGTTGGATGCTTAACTGACTGAGCCACCCAGGCATCCCTGGGATACGTGCTTTTCCTTAATTATTGCTAATATCTATTTTTAGATTAAAGACATTTATACTTTGCCTGTTGAATATACTTTAATGTAAAAATTACTAATGCAAATATATATGCATAAAATAGATGGTACAAAATATTACATATTTACCATATACATATATTGTTAATACACCATATATGTACATACTATGGATTAAGGCACTTCAACTAATACAGAAAGAATGAACTGGCATTAGAACTGATGTGTTCTGTTTCTGAGCTCTTAAAATTATTTTCCATGAATAATTTTTATTTTGATGCCCATATTCCGGATCTAAGTTATTGTAGCTCTAGAGATGTAGAGTACATTTCTGGAAAACCTTATCCCACAGTATTCCACTTGTTAGTAGGGTTTTTAAGAATCTTCATATCTATATTCATCTATGATTTTCATT
This sequence comes from Lynx rufus, assembly GCF_022079265.1. Lineage (NCBI taxonomy): Eukaryota > Metazoa > Chordata > Mammalia > Carnivora > Felidae > Lynx > Lynx rufus. The sequence goes on from NW_025814856.1 coordinate 126,084,740, forward strand.
TATTCTATCATTTTCAGACCTTGGAAATGGAGTTACTCCATCTTCAGAAAATTAATAGAGAATAGTTACAATTAAAAATCTTTGGGGTGCCTGGGTGGCTCAGTCAGTTAACAGTCCAACTTTTGATTTCTGCTCAGGTCATGATCTCATAGTTCGTGAGTTTGGCCCTGCCTCAGGCTCCATGTTAATGGTGCAGAGCGTGCCTGTGATTCTCTCTCTCTCTCTTTCTCTCTCTCTCTCTCCCCCTCCCTCACACTCTCAAAATAAATCAATAAATTTTAAAAGAATAAATAAAATAAAAATCTTTTGTGTTCTGAATATAATCTTGAAAGTTTAGTAGATGTGAAAGACCCCTGATTACCATCTGGAACTGGTATTTTCTCAGGGGTTATTTTTTAAAACATATTTTAATTCCTCATTGAAAAAATTTTGCTTCCTTGTAGATAAATGTTATCAATTGCTTACTGTGGCAATTGCTGAGAAATAAATTATGCCAATACTTAGTGTTAGAAGCAGGGATATAGTTGACTAAATAGCTCTCAGTTGAGGTAAACTAAACTATCTATCAAATTGACCTAATTGACATTTACACAACACTTCATCCAACAAGGCAGAATACTTATTCTTATCAAACTCACATGGAACATTCACCAAGGGAAATTACATCCTGGACCATAAAATACACCTTAACAATGTAAAAGAGTGGAAATAGCACAAAGTATGCTCTCAGACCAAATTAGAATTAAACCAGAAATGAATAACAGAAGGCTGGCTGGCCAATCTCAATGTTCTGGGGGATTAGACCCACTCTAGGTAACATGTGGGTCAAATTAAACATGAAAATACAACTTATCATAATTTGTAGGACAATAAAAACAGTGCTTTTGGAGAAATTTATAGCATTAAATTCTTGTATTCGTCAAGAAAAAAGACCTAAAATTAATAATCTAATCTTCTACCTTAGGAAACTAGAGAAAACAGACAATGTATACCTAAAGCAAGTAGAATTTTTTAAATGATAAAAACTAGAGCAGAAATTACTAAAATTGAAAACAGTAAATCAACAGTGAAAATCAATGAAACTATAAGCTGGTTCTTTGGAGAGATAATAAAATTGATAAACTTCTAGTGACAGTAAACAAAAGAAGAGGGTTGGCACAAATTGTTAATATTAAAAATGAAAGAGGGTTAATTACTACTGATCCTATAGATTTTAAAAGGATAATAAAGGAATGTTATGAACTATATGCCTGAAACTTTGATAATTTACTTGAAATGGACCAAATCCTTGAAAGACACAATCTACCAAAACTCATATAAGGAAAAATAGACAAGATGAGTAGGCCTGTATCTGTGAAACAAATTTAATTAATAATTAATAATCTTCCGAGAAATAAAGCACCAGGCCTAGATCGGTTTACTGGCGAATTGTACCAAATATTTAAGGAAGAAATTATACCAATAAGTTGCTAATTTTTCTAGAACACAGAAGCAAAGGGAATGTTTCCTAACTCATTCTGTGAGTCCAGCATTATCCTAACATCAAAAACAGACAAAAGAATTACTGGAAAGGAAAACGATAGACCTATATTTCTTGTGAAAATAGATGTAAAAATTATCAACAAATACTAGCAATTGAATCAAAGTATTTATAAAAAGAACTACATACCACAGTCAAGTGGAATTTATTCCATGTATAAAAAGCTGGTTCGACATTTGAAAATCAATTGATGTAATCCATTATCTCAAAAGACAAAGAAGAAAATGTATATGATCATTTCAATAAATACCAAAAAATCATTTGATAAAATCCAATATCAATTCATGATAAAAACTCTCAGTAAACTCTTCATGGAGGAAAATTTCCTGAACTTGATACAAGAACATCTACAAAAAGCTACAGCTAACCTCATACTTAATGGTGAGAAACTGGATGCTTCTTTCATAAGATTGAGAGCAAAGCAAGGATGTTCACTCTCACTACTCCTATTCAGCATCATACTGAAGTCCCACTAACTCGACAGGACAAGAAAAATAAATAAAAGGTATACAGATCAGGAAAGGTGAAATAATATCTTTGTTCACATATGACAAGATTGTCTATGCAGACAATCTGAAAGAATTGACAAAAAAACAAAACCAAACAAAACCACAGAGAACCTATGGGCTTATTAAGTGAAAATAACAAGATTACAGAATATAAGATTAGTAAACAAAAGTCAATTGTGCTTTTATATGCCAGCAATAAGCAATTTGAATTTAAAATTAAGAACACAATACCATTTATGTTAGCACCAAAAATATGAAAGCTTACGTATAAATCTAATAAAATACGTGCAAGATCAGTATGAAGAAAACTACAACACTTGATCAAAGAAATCAAAGAATATCCAAATAAATGGATAGCTATTCTATGTTCACAGAAAGGAAGTCTCACTATTATTAAGATGTCAATTCTACTCCAATTTATAAATTCAATGCAATCCCAATAAAAAGCTCACCAAGTTATTTTATAGATATAGACAAACTCTAAAATTTATGTGGAAAGGTGAAAGACACAGAATAGCCAACACAATACTGAAGAACACAAATGAAAGACTGATACTATCTGATTTCAAGACTTACTATAAAGCTACAGCTAAATCAAGACAGCATGATATTCGCAAAAGAATCAACAAATAGATCAGTGGAACAGAATAGAGGCCCAGAAACAAATGCACACAAAAAAGTCAACTGATCTTTGACAAAGGAGCAAAGACAGTTCAATGGAGAAAAAACAGCCTCTTCAAGAAATACTGCTAGAGTCATGGGATATCCACATTAAAAAAATAATAATCATCTAACTACAAACCTTACACCTTTCACAAAAACTAACTCAATATGGATCATAGACTTGAATGAAATATGCATGCTATAAAACTACTAGAAGAAAACATAGGAGAGAAGCTAGGGTACTTAGGATTTCTCCGTGACTTTTTAGGTATAACACCAAAAGCGCAACCCAAGAAAGAAAAAAAATGAAAAGTCTGATTTTATGAAAATTTCAAATTTCTCTGCAAAAGACACTGTTAAGAGACAGAAAAGACAAGGCACAGAATGAGAAAAAAATGTTTGCAAAACACATACTTGATAAAGAATTTGTATCCAAAATATACCAGACCTGGATGCCTAGGTGGGGCTCAGTTGGTTGAGCATGGGACTCTTGATTTTGGTTCAGGTCAGGATCCCAAGGTCATGGGATCGAGCCCTGTGTTAGGCTCTGTGCTGAGCGTGGAGCCTGCTTAAGATTCTCATTCTCTCTCTCTCTCTCTCTCTCTCTCTCTCTCTCTCTCTCCGCCCCCTCTGCCCCTTCCTCCCTTCACTCTCTCTCTAAAAAAATGTACACACACACACACACACACACACACACCTCTTAAAACTCAACAGTAAGGAAACAGCCCACTTAAAAATAGGCAAACTATCTGAACAGACAGCTAACCAGAGAAGATATATAGATAATGAACAAGCATATCAAAAGAAACATTATATGGCATTAGGGAATTGCAAATTAAAATGAGAAAGCACTACATACTTATTAGAATGACTAAAATCCAAACAACTGATGATACAAAATGCTAGTGCTGTTTGTAGGAGTGCAAAATGGTACAGCCATTTTGGAAGATATTTTGGCAGTTTCTTAAAAAATCGAAAATACTCTTGGGACACATGGGTGCCTCAGTTGCTTAAATGTCCAACTCTTTATTTCGACTCAGATCATGATCCCAGCATCATGGGGTCGAATCCCGTGTCAGGCTCTGTGCTGACAGTGTGGAGCCTGCTTGGGATTCTTCCTTTCTCTCTCTTTCTCTCTCTGTTTCCCCCTCCCCTGCTTGCACACACACACTCTCTCAAAATAAGGACATAAAGATTAAAAACAAAGAGAAAATACTCTTATCGTGCAAGATAGCAATTGTGCTCCTAGATATATATCCAATTGAGTTGATGGCTTATGTTCATACAAACTTGCACAAGAATGTTATAGCAACTTTATTCATAATTGTCAAAAATTGGTAGTAAGATGTTCCTCAAATGCTGAAAGGATAAAAAAAAAAAACTTTGGTACTTCCATATCATGGAATACTATTTAACAATAAAACATAATGGGCTATCAAGCCATGAAAAGTCATGGGGGAATCTTACATGAACTTTGCTAAGTAAAAGAAGTCAGTCTGAAAAGGCTACAGAAGTATGATAACTATATGATGTTCTGGAAAAGGGAAACTATGGAGACAGTAAAAATATCAGTGGTTGCTAGGGATTTGGCAAGATAGACTAGGTAAAGTACAAGGCATTTTTAGGACAGTGAAGCTTTTCTGTATGAATCATTGATAGGGGACATTATTCATTTGTCAAAACCCATAGAACTATACAACACAAGTATGGACTTTAATGGTAATGTATTGATATTGGATCATCAAATTTAACAAATGGACCACACTTAAGATGTTAATAATGGGGAAAAGTTGGGGATGGAGGTGGAAACTATCCTTTTTTCTATGAATCTAAAATTGCTCTAAAAAATAAAGTATATTAATTTTTTAAGTCAATCCAGGGATCCTCCTTTACATGAATCCAATCTGGTATTTTTCTAAATAAAATTTTTCTAAGTTTGCTGCATTTAAGTCTCAACTTCTGTGCAAGATTTTCTTTGGTTTTATATTTCCTAGGTCATTTTTGTCAGAATAGAGGGGTGGGGTAGTGAGAATTCAGACATATGTCCTCAATCTGCCATCTGTTATCCAAATGGTATCCCATATGTTGTTGATGTGTAGAATTTTCATTGTTGACATTTATGAATTGACTATAATTGTACTTTGATTTCCTTCTTGACTCAAGTTAATTACAAGGGTGTTTAAATTTCCAAGTGGTATTTAAAAAAAAATAACATGATACTGATTTCAGTTTTTATTGCTTGTTGTTTTAAATATGCAAATTATATAAATTGTATAATTTTGAAATCTATTGAGGGATTTTTTTTCTTGGTAGTTTATTTTATGATCAATTTTTGAAATGTTGATAGATATTTTACAATAATGTGTATTATTTTTTAAATGTGTTTAATTATTTCTATGTATTATTGTGTTTTATACTTGGTAAGTCTTTGAACATTTTAGTTATGCATATTTAGTATTATGTTACTTGTTACATATAAGTTTATTAATATTCTGTCATCATTATGTATCGTATCAATAAAAATAATCGCTTTGTCCCATGTAGTACAGTTTGCTTTGAATTTAATTTGTCAAATAGTAGTATTGTAGTAAATGCCTTCTTTTGATTTTAGTTTTTCCTATGCCTTTGGCCATCACTCTATTTTTAAACTTTGATAATAATTTGGACTGAGAGGCTTATTTTCAACACAGTATACAGTTAGATTTGTGGAAGGGTCTTGTACATAGTCTTTGTTTTAGTCAAGGAGGTTAAGTCATTTATATTTACTGAGACAAATAGTGTTTGGTGTTATTTAAGTCACCTCATTTTAATCTTTCTGTGTTAATTTTTTTATTTACATGTCTTTTTTCCTTCCTGCTTGGTTGTTAATTGTGGTAGGCTGAAAAATGGCACCCCCAAATCCAAATTCTAATCCCTGAAACCTATATATATTACCTTATATGGCTAAAAAGGACTCTGCAGATGTAATTAAGTCCAGGAATTTGAAATGGGGAGATTATTCTGGATTATCTTGATGAGTTCAAGTGTAATTACATATATCCTTTATTAAAGGGAAGGGGGGAGATTTGACAAACAGACAGAAGAGCCATTGTAACCATAGACTCAGAGATGAGATTGGTGTGGCCACGAGTCAAAGAATACTGGCAGCCACCTTCAGCTGAAGGAGGCAAGGAATGGATTCTCCTCTGGGGCTTGTGGAGGGAGGGTGGCCCTGCCAACACCTTAATTTTTGACCCAGTGTAACTGATTATGGACTTCTAGTCTCTAGAAGTATAAGAAAGTGCATTTATGCTGGTTTAAACCATGAAGCTTGTGGTGATTTGTTACAATAGCCGTAAGAAGCTAATAAATTATTTTCCCCCCTTTTATTTTATGTCATAGCTTATCTTTAATTTTTAAATGTAATATGTCTCTATCAAAGTAAAAAACAACAGAGACGTCTAAAATGACCAAATGGAAATATATAATATGATTTCTTTCCTTCTACTCTCTCTTCTCACTCAATTCCCCAGATTTTTCCCTGGAATGTTTCCTAACTATATTCATAATGATGTTGTAAACATTTTGTGGGATTTGGGGGGACTCATTGCTTACCATAGCTATTATTATTCAATCCCGTCCCTCTTCTAGAGTTCTTAATTTTTAAACAATGCTCAGTCAGCAGAAATATTTCCTCAAGGAAGATTTTTCAGGAGATTATGTGATGTTATACTTTCTTTTTTTATACATTTAAGAAAACTATTCTGTGCCTTGGCACAGAAATGATATTTACAAAATTCTTGGATCATAATTTTTCTTTCAAAACTCTGAACATGTTTTTATGCTGTTTTCTGGCATTTATTTTTGTAAAAAAGAGGCATGACAATTTGAGATGCATTTCTTTTATGTAACCTTTAATTTTTTTTTTACCCTGCCTACATGTTTGAAGACCCTTGAAATTAACTACTCTTTTTGACTGTCTGAAAGTACATCTCTTTGTGTTAACATCGCCTACTCCTCCAGCCACTCCTTATTGTGACCTTTTTCGTCTTGCTTCAAATTCTGAACTTGTGTTGGCAAGTTCCTCAAGGTCACAGTCACTCAACACAGTCAAAGATGGCTGAGATTCTTACGACCTTCTCACCAAGACGTTCCATCCCATAGAGTTCTGCCCTTGGGAGCTTTCTTTCTCATATTCCTCGAATGCCACCTCCTATGCTGTGTGTGGCCATCCTTAAAAGTTCTGAATTCATAGGTCACACGTACAAATCCCACTTTTCTCTAAGAAGACTGTTGTCTAAATTTTTTGGTTAAATTTGGCCAAAATTCTTCTCCCTGTCCATATTGCATCTTTTTAGCAAGAGGAGAATTTCTTCTTATATCCCTCAGGAAAGCCTTCAATCTTTAATCAGAACTCCCACCCTGTGGCACCTTCCACAACATTAGTGCCAGGACGCATTTGCGGTGGTGTTATACAAATAAAAATAATAGAGAACAATAACATAGTTGATTGTTATTTTTCTGAATGAGAGAAAGAACAATAAGGTATAAATTCAGACAAAAGTTATTGCCAAAGTCACGGTATTTCTATTTTGTTTTTAGGAGAGATTCAGACACTCACCCTTAGACTCTGGTCTTTGAGTTATTCTTCCCTGCTCTGGAATTGATCCAAAGGTTACAAAGCAGAGATATGACTAGACTCTTGGTATAAATAAGGCTCAAAGTTACCTGAAAACTTTCCACCTTGATCATTCTTTCAGAAATATTTCATTTAATTACATTTTGATTATGCTTTTAATATGAGAGATGTTAACCTCTTATATCCCAATTTCCTTCTCTGCAAACTATGTAAATAACACTGTACTCAGGATAATTAAAGGGCATGAGTAAGGTTAATAAAAGAGAGGGTGGGAAGGAGGAAGGGGGGGACCCAAGGACTGGCCTTAATGAACAGTTATACCAGAGAAGTGGAGGAGGAAGTGAGCTCTGAGACTGTCAATGCAGATGATGATAAATGATTCTAAACAGCACATGGGCTCCCAGAAACCAGATCCCTTCCATTGTCTCTCAACAACTCACACTGATAAAAGGCAAATGAACGTTTGTTTCTAATTATTCTGGAATGTCAATTGTGGCAGGGAAAATTAGGTTAGCTTTAAAAGTCAATTACAAACAAATGTACCATGCAAATGTCAAGAGAGACTGATCCTGAGATGTGGAGTCTCCAAGAAGCCAAATGAATGAGTGAGGAAGGGTGATCTGGAAGCATTCTCCCCAGCTACGACTAACAATGACAAGTGCAGCACCAAGAACAGCAATCTGCTTGTAGACACAGGGAGTGAATCATTTCTCTCCCTCACCCAAACTTCATCCCTCCCTAGGTTTGGTGCGCAGGTTTCTCAATAGCACAGAACATTCTTCTTCCCATTGTGTGGATTCCCTCACTTCTATGAAGTCATGCACCCCCTCTCATTTCTGTCTTCAGGTTGTGCTGCTCTATGCCTCTACCTATGTCCTGGTGTCCCTCAGCATAGACAGATACCATGCCATCGTCTACCCCATGAAGTTCCTGCAAGGAGGTGAGCTGGCTCAACCAAGCACTATTCTGTAAGAAATCATCCTTGGGTGAGAGTGGGATTGTTCTCACTAATATCTTCTATGGTTCTTTTCCTCCCGCTTTCTCCTTCTCTGCTTTCTTTCTATTTAATGGGTCTGATTGTCCATAAAGATGTAGAAAGAGAGGCAGGATGCCTGGAGAAATGCTGATGGTTCCCACGGATGGTCAAGAGCTACTAAGGAGGGTAGTTTGCTGGGCCCACTTTGTGACCATTTCCCTTGACCCTAATGCCTCTGGCCTCTTCCTTTAGAGCAGTGTTGACACATACACCTCTCCCAAGAAATGAATATTTCCACTTCAACTTGCTCATTTTCCAGAAACAAGCACCTTGCCCTCTGTACTCCCAAACCATAGAAATAATTGCAAAGATTTTTTTAATTCATAACAATACTGGAAACAAAGAACATTCTCCTTGATCCAGTGATAGTAAGGAATCCTTAGGAGGACGCAGATGGGTCAGAGGGAAGACTGAAGCCACACGGTTGCCAGTACCCACAGGCTACAGTAATGTGGGTGAAGTGTTAAGATTGTGTAAAAGCCCAGGGCAGGAAGGACTCAAGGAAACTAACGGGTGATTTCTGGAGCACAACAAGGAGGGTTGATCACTGCATGTTTCCTTTCCCTTTGGCCTCCCCAGCCCTAGAGAGGCAACAGGGATGGAGGTCTCTTCCTCCTAATCGTGGGGGTGTTGGATTTGGAGAGACAGAGTTGGGGGTCTTAGGAATCAATGAGTCCTTGGAGGGGTGATGGGTACCTAGTCATGAGACTAATTATCCATTACTCTGCCCATGGGCAGAGCTTACTTTCCTCCATGACCCCTGAAAGCAAGTAATAACCCAATGTTCAGTGACCCATACTACACTTTCCCAAGCAGCCCATGAAAACTTATGAAATGAAGAACCTAATGTGAAATCTTGACTACAAAGATGAGGTGCAATCAAATATAGAAAATGGGACAAAAGTCAAAACGTGGCCAATAGATAATACTTTAAAATACCATTCTGTGTAGTTTACAACTAAGAAAGCAAAATGAACAGAACAAGCAGAATGTTAGAATAAGTAGAATTAATGTCATCAGAATCTATTGAATATATCAGATAATATTGGCACATGTGCCCTTTGACATAGGAATTCTACTTTTTGGTATCTTCTCTTGACAAACACCCACATGCATGCAAGTATGCACACATGTCGTTTATGGTAATGTTGCTTAGAATAGCAGGGATTCCCTTGTTGGAGGAATGGCTGGCTAGCCTATGTAGAAGTTTCAGTAGCTTAGATTTATTGATTGCATACTATATTCCATTCACGATTCTAAGCTCTTTATGAATGTTAGGTACTTTAATTCTTACAACATCTCTGGGAGATAGATGCTATTATTATCTGAATCTTATAGTCTGGACAATTGCAATTCAGATAGTTAAAGTAACTTGCCCAAGATCACACAGCTGGTAGGTGTAGGGGCAAGGTTTGAACCCAAGACAGCATGGGTGTCTTTGACTACCATATATCCTGCCTTTCAGTGAGGTATTGGGATAGCAATGGATAGTAAAAAAAAAAAAAAAGAAAAGAAAGAAAAGAAAGAAAAGAAAAGAAAAGAAAAGAAAAGAAAAGAAAAGAAAAGAAAAGAAAAGAAAGTAATAAGCAATTGCTTCCAAGGACACACACCAAATAGTCCTCACTTCTGGGGATGGGATTTGGACTAGTCATAGTGACCACAGGGACTTACATACAAGAAGGTATATTGATGTGTTGTGTGCAGTTAAAACCAATTTAAAAATATAATTTACACCTGTTTTAGGCTTTTTCTAGGGTTGTTTTTGTGTGTGTGTGTGTGTGTGTGTGTGTGTGTGTGTGTGTGTGTGTGAAGGTACGTGACCATTACTGAGCTTTCTAGGCACTACCATTGCCTCAGTGATTATGATAAAGAAGGAAGCAGGGAGTGAGATGAAGGAAAATGGGGAAACATTTTATGCTGTATACGAAAGTGTGATATACTTATTCATTCATCTATTTATTTACGCCCAGTAGGCCCCAGGAAGGTTTGAGTGGGGACATACAAAAAACACATACACCAGGGTATTTCAAAGTGCAGAAATATGAGTGAAGGGAAATCATATAAGAAAACATGTGAGAGGTGTCTCAGGATGCTTGGCAGAAGGTGGAGCCTTCGGGAATCCGTAGACAGAAGGAAAACATGGTCAGTTGCCCATGTCACCATACTCATTAGATTAAAAAAAAAAAATCAAATGTTTAGCTCATGGAAGATATGACGAGTTCTAGAAACACCGCAATATTATGAACAGTGTCCTAAATTACAGAAAAGGCAGGAATGAATATCACAGTGTTCTGTTAAAGATGTAAAGCAATTTATTTCCTCACTACAAAATTAATAGAGGTTCAGTGTTGGGCACTTAGAAAATAATCATCTCCAATGGCTTCGGGGAAAGATGAAAGTTGGAAATCGACATTAACCGTTTTCCCTTCCTCGCTGCCAATTCCTCTGAAGTCATGGAAGAGCCATAGAAATCGAGGACACTTGGGGTGCCTGGGTGGCTCAGTCTGTTAAGTGTCTGACCTTGGCCCCGGTCAAAATAGAGGAGACCTGGAGCTGGGTGGGAGCCAAGGAAAGAAGCCATCCAAATCCCAGAAACTTCAAGGAATTCCTAGCACACATGGGTGCCACACCCCCAGGAAGGCTGTATGGCTGTGCAGGAGTTTGGGGGAGAGGTACAGGTGAGAACAGGGAACCCGATGCTAGAGTCTCTTGATGTCACAGCTCATTGGAATTTAAGGGCAGCCCTGAGGGGCAGAGCTAAGGGTTTACGTGACTGAACAAAGAGAAGACAACAGAAAGCAATTCCCCACCAGGCAGCACACCTTTGTGGAGAACAGGAGCAGGTGGAAGCCACACAGAGTCACATGTGGCTTTGCAGCCACAAGGCAATGACAACTAAAGCAAAGGAAGGAGAGGGGAAGGGGAGGCCACATTTTACTGATTTTTTTTAATGCTTTTTACTAAAGTGGTAGTTTCCTTAGCCAGCCACTCCAGAGAAGTTGACATTTCAAGGCCCGTTAGGATAAATAAATATAAGAACAATTAGGAAAACATCTGTTAATAATGAAGAGAAATATGTCATGCCAGATATTAAAACATAATATAAAAGTTTGATAATTTTAAAAAACATGATACTGAAACCAGAATAATGTATGGAAAGCATATGGAATAATGTCAATTAGAAAAGAATGAATTACTCAGTATATGGTGTTATTGTAGTTGTCTAGCCACTTAAAAAATATTAGACTGCTATCTGCCACAGCTAATTATAAAGTAAATGCCAGTTGGATTGAAAAAAGTAAAAATTTTAAACTTGAAAGGGGATGAGTATGAGTAAAACTTTTTTTTTTAGTCTTGGTGAGAGAAAGATCTTCCTAGGAATAACACCCAAGGCAGGAACAATAAGGGAAATAAATGTTGTTTTCACTACATCAGAACTTTAAAACTATTTATACAAATAATAAATATTGTACACATGCTTAAGAAGCAAAATGACAAGTGAGAAAATATTTGTATACAACAGACAAAGGGGTAATATCGTTTTTGTAAAGAACTGTGGCAAGGATAGAAGAACATACCAATAGAAAAAGTGGGCGAAGAACATGAACAAATTATTAAGAAACAAAGAAAAATGAGCAGACCATATATAGAAATACTCTTTTGGACCACTAACTAAACAATTGCAAGAATTAAACATTTGGATATGAAATCTTACCAATGAGGTAACAAGAGTTAGAGGGGGAATCTTCTCCGGGTTGGGAGGGTATAACAAGATAGTCGTGTCTGTAGACTTCTGGCGGGAACCATAAGTTGTAGACACTTCTGGGAGAAATTTAATAATATTTGCCAAAATCTGTTTCTAAGAGTTTATCCTAAGGCAATAGCAGTACAAAGAGATACATATAAATTATTTGTAATAAAAATAATCAGAAACAATTTAAATACGTAATAAGAGGCTATGGATAAAATTGCAGTTTAGTGTAACCAGTTGGGGGGGGGGAATGTATCAGTGCTTTTCAAATTATATTTCACACACTGGGCCCTGAGGGCTCATTTTGTAGACCTGCTCCAAGATAGGCCTGGAAGCTTCTGGCTGTCACCTAGCCTCAACCTGAGCTACCCAGGCATCCTGCACTGGGCCCAGGATAAAATTAACATTTGATGAAAGGCTTTCACTGCCTGAAAAACTCTGAATGCCGCTTGTGTAGATGTAGACATGAAAAGATGTCATAAAATTTTTTGACAAAAGATTTTCTTGACATGATAAGATGGTCATAAAATTTTTTCCAGGGAAAAAAATTAGGTTGAAAATCAGCATATATATTATGTTCTCATTTTTATATGTGTAATCTATTGTATTATATATGAATGCACTATCAAAATTTAGTCTGGCTATTTCTGGGTGGTGCCACCAAGGACTTTTTTTTCTTCTCTTTGCTTCTATTTCTCTGCTAGTATGTCTGTAATTATCATATGTAACTTCCATTGTTAAAAACAAAGAAGGTAGAGGCTTCTACCTTTTATGATGTATAAAAGGTAGAGGCTAAGACAGAAGTACAGAATTGGACAAGAGCACTTTGAACAAGAAGCTGCCTTCCTATGGGTAGGAGACACAGGCAACTTTGAAGATAACAGAGGATGGCCTACCTAATACCCAGACTGCATTTCATCTGTTCTGTCCCTGAGTGTTAAGCCCCAAACAGTCACTCTTTATAGCAGATGGGCTCCGCTGATCAGAAGGTCAACAGTCTTACCACTGCTGTGTGTTTGCTGGTGACACATCTGACTGGGGACTTCCCGGTACAGCCCAGCACCTGTATGAGAAAAGTAATTCCAAGCATGTGCCCTGGGTGGACTCTGGGGACACATTTTTAGTACCTTGGTGGAATTAATTCTAAAGCATGGTTTCCTATTCTTTGAATCTGATTACTTCCTTGCCCATTCCTTTCACAAGTGAATACATTGTTAGCCCGTCAAGTGGAAACTGAGTGGGACCCAGGAGCTGCAGATCACTCTTAAAAGTCCAGGCTCTAGGACCTACAGAAGATAAAATTTGAATTTTAACCAGTGAAAGAACAAGAGCATGCAGGAACAGTTACTAATGCTGTCGAGGTCTGCAGAAACCCAGCAGGGATCACATTCCTCTGATCAAGAGGAAAAGCCTTCCAGCCATCTCACTTGCTCTCTCAATCCCATCCTGCTCTGTGCTTATTTCCTCACCAAATTCCCATGGCTTTTTATACCCAGAACAACTTTCCTCTATTCCTCCAGGAACCAACTCCCTTACATTGTCAACCACATCACAGTAGGTTCCCTCCACCCTCTGCCTCCTGAGATCCCTGGTCCTCCTAACATCTCTGAAAAGGATGCTTCTCAGCCTTCCTTCTGAGAACATCAAGGCGTGGGGGTGGTGTTGACATTTTCCTACCTCCCTGAATCACTTCTAGCTCCCTTCTCCTCCATTACTGCATGTGCACTGGTCTGTTCCTTTGATGCTCATGTTACCATGATTGCCTTCTACAATGTTCCCTCTGTCTGACCACACAGCCATGCTCCTCACCCAGTGAAGATGTCAGACACTATTCTCAGTCTCTTTCTCACCTTTCATACTGTCCTCATCTTGGGTGATTTTGATCTCTACATGAACAAACCATCCAACTTCTCTTTCCTTTGAGCAGAAAAGCAAGCCAAGGTCCTCATCATGATTGCCTGGACCCTCTCTTTCCTCTTCTCCATTCCCACCCTGATCATATTTGGAAAAAGGAAACTCTCTAATGGTGAAGTGCAGTGCTGGGCACTGTGGCCTGACGACTCCTACTGGACCCCATACATGACCATCGTGGCCTTCCTGGTGTATTTCATCCCTCTGACAATCATCAGGTAAGGGGCCAGCAGTCCAGACCCATGGATTTCCTGGTTCGCCAATTCCTGCTCTCCTTCCCTACAGGTCTTTCATTGTTCCTGGAGTCCTTGAGGGAAGTGGCCAGACCACAAGATTTCATCTAAACTTACTGTTTATCAAGCCCAACTTCTCCAAAGTAGAGTGAAAGAAGGGAACTAATATTTTCTGAGTATGTACTATGGGGCAGGCATTGTGCTAAGTGGTTAACAATTGTCCCATTAACCACATTACAACTCTATGAAAGAACTACTGTTGTCTGCATTTTATGTGTGGTAAAACTCAGGCTCAGAGAGGTCAACTTGCCCAACATGGCACAGGATTTAAACATGGGTTTTTCTGATTTCATGCCTGTTCTTTCTCCTATAGCATGTAGTCTTTCAAATATAAGACATAGTGCCAGTTTCAGAGACCTTATAATTGGAAAGATAGGCAAACTTGAAACAAAACTGAGCAAAAAAGGAAAAAAGGCAATATACACAAAAACTATGCTAGAAAGTGTGGGCAATGAGGTCACTTAATGGCAGGGAACACTTGTTGGAAGCCACCGTTGAAGGAGAGAGGAAAGCAGGCTCCCTGGTGACTGGGGGTTAGAGTAAGTGTGGTGACAGGGAAAGGGAAGGCAGGCGGTGTCAGTAGGGGACGGGAGAAGTTGGCAAAAAGCTCTTTCTGGTGGGGTGAGGCTCGATTATAAAGGGCCTTAACCACCAAACCATAGGTGGTTTGTCCTGCAGCCAATGGTGGCCACTGATGGTCTTTCAGCAGAGAAGACCACAGCCACCTGGAAAGGCAGGGTCTCACTAGTCATATGGCAGGATCGCCTCTGACTACGTGGCTCTGTGTGGGTGGATGAGATGGGATTGAGGGAGACGCTGGCATGTTGAGTGCATATGTGGCCAGGCTGATCCTGTTTTGAGTGTCCTCAAGCTTATCATGGCGCGTCCCATAATTTCTCCTGGTTGAAGGAAGATGAGCCTTTGGTTTCGGATCATATAAATAATGATGCAATGAAAATCTTTGTATTTAAATTTATTCATGAGTCCCTGATTATTCCTTCAGAACCCATTCTAGTGGAATTCTTAGATCAAAGATGATGCTCATTTTAAGACTTTAGATGCATATTCATAAGCTGCCCTATAGAAAAGATGTATTCCTGCCAACAGCAAAAAAGAGCTCTGATTCTTCTTCCCCTGACCCAATGGAAGATGACATCACTTCTTTATTAAATCTTTGTCAAACATAGAGGTTATGAAAAAGTGTCTTACCGGGGCACCTGGGTGGCTCAGTCAGTTAAGTGTCTACCTTCGGCTCAGGCCATGATCTCACAGCTCATGAGTTCGAGCCCTGAGTCGGGCTCTCTGCTGACAGCTCAGAGCCTGGAGCCTGCTTCAGATTCTGTGTCTCCCCCTCTCTCTACCCCTCCCCTGCTCATGCTCTGTGTCTGTCTCTCAATAATAAATAAATGTTAAATAAAAAAAAAGAAAAAGTATTTTACCATTTTAATATGCATTTCTTTGATTATTAATTAAGTGTATTAAGTATTTTTCAAGTGTTTTCTGACATTATGGGAATCACGTATTCTTGCTCTTTGCTCATCTTCAGTCTCATAAAATCCCAAAGCTGGAAAAATGTTATCCATCACATAGTCCAGCCCCTGAATTTTTCATAAAAGCAGGCTTAAAAGAAGCAAAATGATTCACCCAGCATCAGAGGTGGAGCTGGGCAGGACAGTGATCCCATAGCCAGCCCAGCAGCCTTGCTGAGGTTGGAGATTGCCCAGTCATCTCTGCTGAACTGACAAATTGACGTCTACGTTATTTCAACGTACTGCCTCCTTTCTACCAAGTTGAACTTGGGAGGAATCCTGAAGGAAAGATGAAGGGTATTTAGACAACCAACCAAAGGTAAGTCATAGCATCGTTGGAAAGGGGCACATGGAAGAGGAGGGCGACTAGTCGCAGGGGTGAGCATTTGGGAGTAAGCGGCTTCCGCCGTCTGTCACACAACTGACACATCGATTTCGGTGGCAGTGTATGTCCTTGTTCTCTCCTGATTGATTTCCCATCAGTTTGCGAAATCAGTCAAAACCCCTGCTCAGCAGGGTGAATACAGTATGTGAACCACATGGCTCCCACTGTGCTGTCTGGCCAGATCTGTCACACGGCTCTTTCACTGTCCCTAATCTTCCCCCATCAATTCAAGCTGCTTCTTCCCATCAGGACCTCTCAAACTTG
The DNA here is from genome assembly GCF_022079265.1 of Lynx rufus. Lineage (NCBI taxonomy): Eukaryota > Metazoa > Chordata > Mammalia > Carnivora > Felidae > Lynx > Lynx rufus. The sequence goes on from NW_025814856.1 coordinate 126,101,239, forward strand.
CCTACAGCCCAACTTGTATGTTCTTGTAGTGTCCTTGGAAAAAGCTAAGTATAATTTGATGATGAAGGGATGATTTCAAAAGCGAGTTTCCCTCGGCCCTCATCCTTCTCCTTGCTCCCTAGGTGAGGTAGAACGATGGAGATTCAGAGTGACCTCCCTCCAACCCTTGAGCTTCTCTGAAGGGTTTCCTATCTGCTCAGTTAGGAGCTTCACTCTTTCATGGTCAGGCTCCTCCTGTTGGAGAAAGAACTTCTCTCAGGGGGATATGGCTCCACCCCATCAGCTCCTCCTCCCTTCTTTTTTGTTTTGTTTTGTTTTTTAATTTTAGAGAGAGAGAGAGAGAGGGGTAGAGGAGCAGAGAGTGGGGAGGGAGAGAGAATCCTGAGCAGGCCTCACACTGAGCATGGAGTCAGACTGGGGGCTCGATCCCATGACCCAGGGACCATGACCTGAGTGGAAATCAAGAGTCCAGTGCTCAACTGACTGAGCCACCCAGGAGCCTCTTCTCCTCCCTTGACACAAGACCAGGCCTAAATGGAATCTCGTGAGGAATTTATTTATTTATTGTTTTCCAGCTAGCTCCTCGGATAACTTGTAACAATTTCATATCTCTCAGAGCTAAAGTTCACCGTTGTTGTTTTTAGTTTTCCTTCTTAACCACACTGTGAATCCTTGCGTTTGATTCTTTTGCTTATAGTTCTTTTAGGTAAAGTTGAACTTTCAATTCCAAGCTTAAGTAGACAAAAGAAACAACTCAAATAAGATGTTCATTCACTTTATGAACCATGCCTCATGCTTCATTGTTCTTCAGGCATGATACACACGTACATATATATACATATACATACATACATACATACATATATCCTTACCAAATTGAGAGGCAAAAAATACATATGTCATTGTTTTAACTTGTATTTTTTTCATTACGGATGAGATTTTAAAAATTTAATATGTACATTATCATTTTTTCTTTTTTAAGTAAATTACATATTTTATTCTTTTACCCATTTTTTTCTCAATTTTATTTTGTTTTCTCTCTTCTCTATTTTCAAAGATATTCTTTAAGTAATGAGCTTTTCATGTTTTCAATCATTGAGGATATTTCCCTAGTTTGTCATTTGCCTTTTCATTTTGAATATAGTTTTATTTTGCTTTTGGTTGATATGACTGACATAATTATGAAAGGGGAGACAGCATGAATTAAAAAAATCAGAAATGAGAAAGTCTTGGGTGCCTGGGTGGTTCAGTCAGTTAAGCGTCCGACTTCAGCTCAGGTCATGACCTCGCGGTGAGTTCGAGCCCCGTGTCCAGCTCTGTGCTGACCGCTCAGAGCCTGGAGCCTGCTTCAGATTCTGTGTCTCCCTCTCTCTCTGCCCCTCCCCTGCTCATGCTCTGTCTCTCTCTGTCTCAAAAATAAATAAAAACATTAAAAATAAATAAATAAAAAATAAATAAAAAATAAAGAAATGAAAAAGTCAAATGAATAAATTTAAAAAGTTAAAAGAATCGTAGGAAAGCATATGCAAAACTTTGTATAAATGCAGGAGAAAATATGAATGAAATGTATATGGCTTCTCTCTAATACACCCACGTCTCACACTGTCGTGTATGCACATTTACTCATGCTTTTCTTTACATTGTTGCCTTCCATTTCTTTCTTAGGAAACTGCCTCTTCCACATACTTATTTCTACTTTGATTTAACTTTAAAACATTAAAAAAAAATTTTTTTTAACATTTATTTATTTTTGAGACAGAGACAGAGCATGAACAGGGGAGGGTCAGAGAGAGGGAGACACAGAATCTGAAACAGGCTCCAGGCTCTGAGCTGTCAGCACAGAGCCCGACGCGGGGCTTGAACTCATGGACCGCAAGATCATGACCTGAGCCGAAGTCAGCCGCTTAACCGACTGAGCCACCCAGGTGCCCCAAAACATTTTTTTTAATGTTTTATTTATTTTTGAGACAGAGAGAGACACAGCATTAGTGGGGGAGGAGGAGTGAGGGGGGGAGACACAGAATCCAAAGCAGGCTCCAGGCTCTGAGCTGTCAGCACAGAGCCCGATACGGGGCTTGAACTCATGGCCCATGAGACCATGACCTGAGCCGAAGTCAGATGCTTAACTGACTGAGCCACCCAGACACCCCGATTTAACTTTTTAATGATTTATTATTTTAGTTATTTGAAAATAATTTCTGTGTTGGGAGTACATTAAAAATGTCACTTTAAAAAAACATATTTGATTTGATTTGACAATTGCCCCAATAGCATTTAGTTTTGATGTTACATATGAATTAGAGATCTAACTTGAATTTGTTTTTTTTAATGTTGGTCATTTGTCCCCACACCTTTCACTGAATAATCTATCTTTTCTCCATGGTATGAAACAGCAATTCTATCATATGCATGTTTATATTATAAATACTCCCATTGTTTCTGGGCTTGTTAGTCTCTTCAGTTTGTTTTTATCTTCTTTTTTCTTTATCTTGAGAGATATTCTTTATACAATAACCTTTTTCTTTTTTTACGAGTTGCAAATATGTCCCTAGTTTGTCATTTGCTTCTTCATTTTAAATATGGTTTTATTTTCAGTTCATCGTAATTGCCATAATTAGGAAAGGAGAGAACATAGAAATAAGTAGGTTAGGTGCTTTTTTGCCGCTAATTCCACATTGTTTTAATTATTATAGCGTTATATACATTTAATATCTGTTAGGACAAGATGGCTTGTCTTTCTCAAAGGTCCCCTGGCTATTTCAAGGGAGTTACTGATGTTCTTCCCTTCACGCACTTCTCCAGCCAGAACAAACAGGGACGTCCCTCACTCCTCTCATGCCTGTGCCTTTGTGCACATCATTCCTTGTGCCTAAGCACTCCTCCACACTCACCCTGCCTTGCTTCTGGAAACTCACTTCACATTCTTCATTTGTCCCTCCACACACCAACTCCACACAGAGCTGCTGCTGCCAGTCCTGGGCCAAATAGTGCCTCAGCTGTTCACCCAGAGCCTCCAACCTCAGCTCGTCCCTGTCGCCATAAAGGCTTCATGGTAGTGTAATCACCTGCTTGTGCGGCTGTATCTCTTGAATATAGAACTTTGTCTCTTAATTTCTGGATTCCAAATCCAGCACACCATAAAGGCCAATGGACAAACTGCCCCAATCACAGGACAGGACAGAGATGCTGTGTCACTCTCTCTGTCTCTTACACACACACACACACACACACACACACACACACACACACATACCTATCATGGAAATTTCTGGCTACTTAGTACCTAGATCAGTTTCTGGCATATGGCAGATCCTTCATTAATATTTGTGAAAGGAAAGAAGGAAGGGAGAAAGGAAAGGGAGAGAGGATGAAAGGCAGAGACGGGGGGCGGGGGGAGTGGTAAGAAGAGAAGAAGGAGTTATATTGCCTGTGGCAAACTTTCAGGAGAGCTGTGTATGAATAAAGATTTAGCTGCTCTGCCATTAATTAAATCAAGCCTCCCAGGACTTGAAATCACAGTGACTGACAATAAAGGCAATACAATGTTTTTCTGGGTCAACACAACTCCTGTTATTTTAAAATTTACTTGACATAACTGTCTAACTGTTGCTGGGAAGGTTATTAGCCCCGGTGTAATTGCTTTAGTTTAGCTGTGGTTATTTTCTTGTGACTTAATTGATGTCTCATTTTTCTATCATTTTTATCTCTGTGACATAAAGATAGAGGCATAAAAGATCCATGGCCAACGATTGCAAAGTAATAAGTGGAAAAAAGCACATTTGTCATAGAGCACTGATTCGTGTTACATGAAAAAAAAATCCATTTATTTTGCTTGGGGAATGGAGTTCAGACTGTGGGAAAGCCCTATGCTAAGGTTGGTACAGCCCAGTAGAGTTCATGGCTATGGTGGGTAAAAGGACCCAGGGGCTGACCAGCACTGTCCCTGGGCATGAGGTCCAAGGTCAAGGAGAATGACCCATGATATTAGTAAAGGAAGGGATATACTATATGGTGTTACCTGAGGGGTGGCAAGAGTTATACCTTTTGAAAAGGCATTCTTACTAATTTGCTAGGTTAGGGTAGATGTTTGTGATGGGCTTTCCAATATCCATTCCACAATAAGCTGCTCATGGTCGCCTCTCCCCTCAGTATGTGAATGGTTTGGGAATGGCCAGGTGACCAATTGTAGCCAATGAGATGTGAGGGAGTGTTTCTGACAAGCTTTTGGGAAAGATTTCCCCATTCTTAGGGAACAAGCCCAGGAGAGGACAGCTTCTCATCTTTTGGACATTGCTGTCTCTGCATTGACACCTAGAACTGCTGTAGTCTGACTCAGGGAGACACCTACACTGAAAAGAAAAGAGACAGGGATGGAAGGAATGCAGATTTGACCCTCTGAAGTTACAATTGCAGAAGATAAGAAATATTCTAATTTCTTAGAACAATTTGAGTTGGGAGTTTTCTGTAACTTGCTACAAAAAGCATTCTGATACCCAACTGTCCATACTTGCTGGTTCCAGACATCAGTGAATTCATCTGAACTACAGAAGTCACCAGAGTGAACTATTCTGAGAAATCTCAGTTAATTCTGTAGTGCCGAGTGAGTTAATAAAGGCATTCCTTTGACTTTCTCAGTCCAGGAGCCCCTTAAACATGGTGTCAATGGGTTGTGTATATTGGGACTCTCACATTTTTCTTAGTTTCTTAAGTATCATGCTCTTTCTACATTCTCCCCCGCAAAGTTACTTCTGCCTTCATGTCTCCCAGAGCCCAATGACACAGTCCCTGACTCCTTGCCTCTTTCCACACATTAGTTATTTCCAGAAATACATGTAGAGCACCCAACTTCTGCCAGACCCTGGACCAGGCAAAGGGGATACAGAAATGACAAGACATACATCCTGTTTGAATTTAAGAATCTTCTTGTATAACAGAGAAGGCAGCCAATTAAGGAAGGTGTTGTAGCAGTGTGATGAGTGCTATGGTAGGGCAAATAGAGAGCCCCCTTAGGGGATCCACAGCAGAGAGGCTAAGCTCGTCTAGGAATCAAAGAAGTAAATAACTAGAACCATATATAGTATGCGTGACTCAATACAGCCCCGAGAGGAGGCTGTGCACCCTCCTTAACAAGTTTGTTAACAAGTTGGTTAACAGTCCTTGAAGTCAGAGGACCCAGGTTACAGTCCCATTTTCTAGTTGTGTGAACTCAGACAAGTCACTGAATCTCTCAAAACTGAAGTCTGACCCCCAGAACAAGTCAGGGCCCTTATTATATACTCTTGTGTCACCCTACATTTTATCGCCATATGATTTTGCTCCTTTATAATCATATATTACTGTGTCCTCATTTTATTATCGTCTATCTCCACAAATACAATATGAGCTCCATGAGGGGTAGGACTCTGTTTTTTTCCACCGTGGTATCCAGAGTGGCTCAACAGGTGCCTGATACAAAAAAGTGCTCAAATGCATATAGTGGAATGAATTAATTAATGAAGGAGAGAGACACTTTCAACTAAGGAGTATTCTTAAAGCCCCTGCTGGGAGAGGAGAAAAAAAGGCCTATCCAGTGAAGCACCAACTCCCCCTGCCTGTCTTCCCTATGCCTGACCTCCAGCGAGACCTTTAGAGCACAATTCAACACCATCCTCAGGCCCCAAAGGTGAGGCAGAGATGCAGCCTTAGTCCCTGTCTGACTCTGAAGGCGTATGGCTCCAAGATTGCAGTGGACATCCATCAAGTCCCCAGCCTTGTGCTGAGTCCTTCAGGGGTCAGGCACCTGTAGTCTGAATGGGGTGCTCTCATGGTGTCTCAAAGGAAGAGCAAAGGTTTTGTTCTGTTTCCTCAACACTTCTTACACATAATCCAGACTCAGAACTAAGGAACCGGGTTCAGGCATCCTCCTAAGTGTCCTACAAGGTTTTCTCTGGCTTAGGCTTTCACTCTCCTCTCGCCATGAGCTGCCTCTATAAAGGAAATGAAAGAAAATGGGTCTGTGTCCAGATAGTCTTCCATAAAATCAGGAACTCCACCTGCCATTACCGATAAGGGATACTTTCTTCAATCTAGGTGATCTTTCAGTTTTCAGGTTTCTAAGAAGCCTGAAGGAAAGCTGCACTTGTCAAGAGAATGGAAATAGATTGAAGACATGGAAGAAGCTGGACTAAAAGAATGGAGAGGCTATTCTTTAGCTCTCTTTCTACAAATGGGCTATTTATAGGTCTGCTGATCTTTAGGACATGACCACCATAGACAAGAATCAGTGTAACCAGTGTTATACTATCATGGAAGCCCCAAGGAAGAGGGAGCTAATTATCACTGGGGAACAAGCACAGCTCAGAAAGGTTTCATAGCAAAGTGAAATACAGAGAATAGGCTTAAAAATGCATTTCAATGAGAGAGCAAAGCGGATGCTGACAGATGGAAGACACTGGAACTCAGATTCACCCAAAGTCAACTACATGTGAAGCATGGAGTCAGGGTTAGTTTTGTTGGCCTGCCCCTACTGGCTGCTCCCACCACTGATATGGAGAAATGTCATTGAGAGACAGTGGGGTGGAAGGAAGCAGGATGATGATGATAAGGTAAGGAAGGCAGAGGCAGATTGTGGGAGGCTTTGGATGCCCTGCATAAGAGACTGGATACGATCTTGTAGGAATGTGGAGACACTGGAGTGTTTTAAGCCAGAGAATGACTCTGTGTCCCAGAGCTCCACCTTGATGGTGGCATGGACATTCAAGATGGTAGCTGAGTAGAGGCATTGGAAGATCACCATAATCAGGCAAGAGGTCACAAGGGGTGCTCATTTGGGCAGCACACATACTGAAATTAGAATCATACAGAGAAGATTAGTATGGCCCTTGCATGAGTATAATATGAACATTCATGAAGCCTTCTATACTTTTAATGGCTATAGAGATTCACTTAGGGAAGATGATAAATTCTGGAGATGGAGGATGGTGATGGTTATACAATGATGTGAATGTACTTCATGCCACCACACTGTGCACTTAAAAATGGCTAAACTGGTAAATTCTGCTATGTTTATTTTACCACAATAAAAAAAGTTGTCAGGGTACCTGAGTGGTTCAGTTGGTTAAGCATCCAACTCTTGATTTCAGCTGAAGTCATGATCCCAGGGTCATGGGATCAAGCCCTGAGTCGGACTCTATGCTGACAGTGCATAAGTGCAGAACCTGCTTGGGATTCACAGTTTCCCTCTCTCTCTCTCTCTCTCTGTCCCTCCCCTGTGTGTGAGTTTGTTCAGTCTCTGTCTCTCAAAATAAATAAGCATTTTTTTTAAATTGTCAAAGTATAAAAAAAGAGGTTGGAAGGATCTGGATTGATGCTGAGGAGCAGCAAAGGAGAGGAAGGAACAAATCATGGAGACATTTTGAATGGAAAGTCCACAGAACTTGCTGATGAAAGAAATGAGGAGGGAGAAGGAGACAAATATAATTCAGAGATTTCTCTGATGCATGACTGCTCTGCTCTGCTCTGCTCTGAGAAGTGGCCTGATTTGGGTAATAAAGGGACACCCTACTTATTAGGAGCTGTTTTCCACTTGCCTGATTGGTCCTATGTAGACTAGGGGGGGATGACTTAGTCTTAAACCGCTAACACATAAGACCTTCCTTAATTTTCCTTTGTGTATATGGCAGGTGGTCAATGAATATTTGAATTATTAATTGACTTAGCACTGAGGTTGCAATTGTAATACATAATTAATGTTTCACAGTGGTTGTAACCTTTCCTTATATTTCATTTCCTGGGGAAAAAGTCTCCTTGCTATAACAAATGTCCAACTTAGGGTAAAGAATAGACTCACAAGTAATTGTTTTCTCATTTCTTCTTTAAAGTAGACTTACACATTCCAGAAAAATCCCTGGACAGGTAGATGAGAAGGAGTGGGGATGCTCGAAAAAGGTCCCACGCTCACCTGGAGCATTCAGAGGAGTTCAGTGAGCAAGAATAGGAAAAGCAATAAGGAGCAGAAGGTTTTAACACAGTCATTAATTAAGTTATATTGTAAAGATCACTAAAAACAATTAGTGCTTTGTCAGCTACTGCAGACCAGAGCTCCGATTTTGTTTTAACCAGTGATTCTCAGGAGGGAAATTTGTGCAGTTCTAAAATAAAGCAATGCTTGACACCTGGGTGGCTCAGTTGCTTAAGCATCTGACTTCGGCTCAGGTTCAGCTCTCACAGTTCATGAGTTCGAGCCCCGCGTCAGGGTCTGTTCTGACAGCTCAGAGCCTGGAGCCTGTTTCAGATTCTGTGTCTCCCTCTCTCTCTGCCCCTCCCCCACTTGCACTCTGTCTCTCTCTCTCTCTCTCAAAAATAAATAAACATTTAAAAAGATTTAAAAATAAAATGAAATAAAACAAAATGAAGCAATGCTTTGTCCCAAAGTTTTTGTTGAGTTTCTTAATATATTAGAAACAACAAATAACTGATTACAGTATAAATTTTTATATTCATTAAAGGAGACAAAAGATACAAAATTTGCTGATGCTTTTGAGTCACTTACACTTTGCTTTCCTGTTAGGTATTGATTATATCATGCGAAAGTGGATGTGATATTATGTGAAAAATGGAAAAGAAAGAGGGGAAAGAAAAATGGCATTTATTGATTGAGTCTCTGCTAATTTCCAAGCACTGTGCTTGGCATTTTCCACGTGGCAGACATCTTGTTGTGTCCTCACATGGCAGAAGGGGCTAGGGAGCTCTGTGGGGTCTCTTTGATAATACCACTAATCTCATCCATGAAGTCTCCACCCTCATGACCTAATCACTTCCCAAAGGCTCTACCTCCTAATACTATCACTGTGGTCGTTAAAATTTCAACATATAAATTTGGGGGTGGAGATACATTCAGCCTCTATCACTCAGTGTATTGCTTATCTATTGCTGGGTAACAAATTATCATGAACTCAATGACTCAAAACAACATATATATATTAGCTCCAGTGTCTATGGGTCAGGAGTCGGGACATGGCTTAACTGGGCATGTCATCAAGGTGTCTGCCAGGGGCGGGATATCATCAGAGGCTCAACTGGGGAAGGATCTTCTTTCAAGCTCTCATGGGTTCTTGGCAGAATTAATTTTCTGGAGGTGTAGGACTCATGGCAGCAACAGAGAGAGACACTAGCAAGACAGGCACTACGCTTATATGCAATCACAGACATTATCACCTTAGGCCCACTGCACGGATTAGAAGTAAGTCACAGTTCTCACCGCACTCCAGGGGAAGGGATCTCACAAAGGCATGAACACCAGAGACAGGAATCATGGGGCCACATTAAAGAGTGTCTAAGGTCAAGGTCATACAACCAGCAAGTAGCAGTGCTGGTTACAAACATAAATCTTTCTGACTCCAAACCCTGTGTTTGGATTCTAATGTCAGCTATTCTTCAGCTATATCTCTAACCACCTGAGTTATCTTGAGAAACCATTTCACTTCACCAAGTCCTAGCGTCCTCAGTTAAAAAAGAGGTAGCTGTCATCTTCTGGGATTCTATAATCAGCAAGGACAGGGACCAGGCATGGTGTAGAGACCCCTCCCTCCATACCTCACACTCCGGGACCTGAGAGTCCTCCTGTCTCTGTGTCTTCACTGTAGGAACCCACCAGCCATGTTAATATTACCTCTGCTCCTTTCCACAGTGTCATCTATGCCATTGTGATCAGAACCATTTGGATTAAGAGCAAAGCCCATGAGACTGTGATCTCCAACTGCTCCGGTAAGTCTCTAATCAGAATTACCCAACTCTTGGGTAATTTTGCTTCTGCAGTGTTTTTTGTTTGTTTGTTTTGTTTTTTGTTTTTTTCTGGCAAATATGAGCTTGCGCTTTGCCTGAATACAATAAGCCTGCATTATTCTATCAGGATTCAACCAGCAGAGTAGCTCCACCAAAGGCTCTCCCAGTAGGTACTATCTCTTCCAGGTGGCCTCCCTGAAAACTCAAAGAAGGAAGGAAGGGGGGACTTTGGGGGCCATGATCCAAAGCCCCCCCCCCAGTTTCTTAGGCCTGGCAAAAAGGAACACCCTGGAGGACACTGGGGTGAAAAGACAGCTGTCCAAGGAGCACACATTTGGTGAAACATGAGGATAGACATTTCTATCTGACTTAAATTTACAGATGGAGAAAACTGCTGTCTATCCACAGAACAATCCTGGACCCTAAGCTAGGCAAAAAATGGCCAATTTCACCTCAGAATGAGCCTGAGACCACCTGCTACAGCCCTTCCCAGATCCTGCTGCAGTAAACCTTGATGCAGAACACCTCCCCCATGGCAGGCACCGGGACCTGAAAGCCTAGCCTGCCTCCCAAGCAAATATTACTGGACCTGATGGAGACCAACCTGGAGAGAACTCAGTGAACCAAGTTCACTTTGCCAGAAAGAGAGGGGCAAGGGCTCCTGGTTTTCCATTTATTATAATGCAACTAGTTCTCTCCTCAGGCTCCCCACCTCCTCCCGTTCCTTGTACACACACGCATCCCTTCACACACCCAGTCTGTCACACACACACTTACGCACTCATATGCACTCACATCTACATACTCACCCACATGCACTCACACAAGGACAGCAAGCTAGAGCGCAGCTACGTGGACTATGAAGAGTTGGTTTCTGTTCTAGATGTGCCACTAAGAGTTGTGGCACCTTGCAATAACCTCTCTGGTCTTCAAGAGGTTAAGATAAGGGGACAGACTAAATGGTCTCTAAGTCTACCTCTTTTCAGACTTTGAGCCAGTACCTTTACTGGACCGAGACCACACTCATCTCATCTTCCTCCCTCTTGAAGCTACTTCTTCCAGTGAGAAAGTCACATGGATTCCCAAGTGGGCACTGATAATCTGTGTCCCTCTCTCTAGAAGAATAGGTAGAGATGTGTAAGTTTTAGTGTCTTCATCTGAATTCAGTTCATTTCTGCTGTGTTCCCCACATGTCAGCAGTGCTACAAAGGACCGGGAATGCCAAATGAGTAAATGGCACGATTCCTGGCTAGAGGAAGCCTGTTCTCGTGCACTGGGTTTCAGCTCCGGCTGCACAAGGGTTTGCCTGGGGAGCTTTTCAAATGCCCCAATACCAGCTACCACTGCCTGAGAAATTCTGATTCACTTTGTTTGGAGGGAGGTCTGGCATCATTACTTTGGAAAAGCTCTTCAGATGATTTTAATGTGCAACCAGGTTTGACAACCTCTCATCCAGTGGGAGACACAGTTATAGGCAACTGACTCCCACGATGATTGACGAGAGTAACCCAGAGGTGTGTGCAGGCTGCTTGGAAATTTTCCGCCCGTGAAATACCTATCGTTCAGCTCGTGGCTCATTCTGGCCTCTACGCAGATCCTCCACACAGACTCCCTCATGCCAGTCTAGTCTCTGCAACCTGGTTTTTCTAGAAGAACAAGAGCCGTCGGGAAGACTAAACACAAATGCATTCATCTTATTTATTGTGAGTGGCTTTGGTCAAAAGTCAGAATATTTGTCTGAAAAAGGAAAGGAGGAAGACATCCTTCCTCTATCAGGTATCAGATAAATACATTGAATACTATAACTGTTGAAACAGTTATAGTATTTATTTAATTATTAAGTACTTAATTACAGAAACATGTAAATATCACTTTTTTAAGTATATTAATATATAATAAATAGAATATGCATGTGCATGCACATATAGATGATAGCTAGTTGGATAGATGGATAGATAGATGATAGATAGATGATTGAAAATGTCAGGAAGGACAAACACTAAATGTTATAGTAACTATCTCTGAGTGGTAGAATTTTATCTTTCCTTCCTTTTTTTCTTCCTTCCTTCCTTCCTCCCTTGCTTATCCAGGGGCTAAAATTTTCCATGATTACATACATTTTATAATATAAAGTAATAGCCCACTGGCCCTTTAGTCAGTATAAACATCCATCATTATGCTAGCTGTGTATATGAGATATTTTTTTAACTGTCAACTCAGCCCCCACAAAAAATTATCCTTTCATGCACTTCTCTGGGTAAACTTTATGCTTGAACTCTGAGAGACCCAATGCTGAGACTGTGTAGATAGATGATAGATAGATAGATAGATAGAGATCTTATACTGATGAATATCTAAACATTCAAAACTTACATTCTCAGTGAATGGGTAATGACCAAGATCAGATATATCTGGATATATAGGTAGTATCTAGAAGCTACAAGCAATAAGGAAGCTCCCAGAGGCTGATAAGAGAGATAGAAAAAGTGCCTCTGTCTGCCCTGAGCTATCTCCCTCCTGAGCCTTCCATGATGCCGGAAATTCAAACCAGTGGAGTCAGTCATTTTTCCTTAAGGTACTCTCTCAAGGAGGACCCAGCAGTACATTTGTAGCCTGGATTGAGCAATGTGCATGCACCACACGAGCATATACTGGTCAAGTTGTCACTTTAGAGTGCATGACCCCTGTTTGATGGTGGACAGATCAAGTGTGGTGGGACCAGAGGGGTTTGGAAGGTCCAGAGCTTTGGGTCTAAAGGGGGACAAAGTAAAAAGGGGGATATCTTAGTCTGTTCAGGCTTCCCTAACAAAGTGCTTAAACAACAGAAATTTATTTTATCACAGTTCTAGAGGCCTGGAAGCCCAAGATCAGGTGCCACTTGATTGTGTTCCTGGTAAGAGTTCTCTTCTGGTTTGCAGATGGCTGCCACTTCCTCCCTGCTGTGAGGCAGGAGATGAGAGAGAGGGAGCGCATGCTCTCACCTCTCTTCTTATAAAGGCACAAATCCCATCCTGAGGGCTCCAGGCCTTCATGACCTCATCTAACTCTGATCACCTCCCAGAGGCCCCATCCCTAAATACCAGCATGTTGGGAATTAGGGTTTCAACATATGGATTTGGGGAAGACACACACACTTAGTCCATACAGAGAGAGAATTGAGAGAAAAAAAAAAAAAAAGACACCGTGGAAGTAACTGAAGACCAACGAAATGAGAATAGACAAACACTATTTATCCAGAGCTTGCAAAAGAGCCATATGGGTTGCATGGCATGGCTTGCAAAAGAGCCATGACTTACATTTTGGCAGAGACTCAAAAGCCAGTGGTAGAATGGGAAAGCATTATAGTGGAAAAAAAGGAAGATATCAGGTGTGCCTGGTTGGTGGCTATTGGCCTGGGAAGCTGCAGGCAGAGCGAAGTAGAAGCACGACATCCTGTCTGATTGGTTAGGGGTGTGCATTTGGCTTTCTCTGGTTGGTTTTACATTGAAAGCAGGGACAAAACCTGAAGAAGCTTCCAGTCATTAATCAAGTGTTGGCTGTTTGGCATAGAGTGTCACAGGTCTTACTGGCCAGCATGCTAGAGATACAGGTCTGACTTGTACATAAGAAGGTGGCTTTCTGGTCTGCCTACTATAGATAGTGGATGGGTTTCCTGGCCTGGCAGCTGCAGAGTGTGGGTCAGAGTTCTGTTTTTATATTTGATCTTGCCATGATCCATTTGTTTACTCGGTCTGTCAACACAATCTGACGAGACAGCGGAACAGACAGAACGTCTACTGCCAGTCACTTCGCTAAGTTCTTTCCATGCGTTGTCTTCCTGAATCCTTACACGATGCTGCAAGGGGGCATTATCGTCTCTCTTTTACAAATAGAAGACAGGCGTGCAGGTTAAGCCCATGTGATTGACCAGAAAGCCTGTGTGTCTTCCCGCTGTATCAAGCTGCCTCTCAGAGGAAGGACACTGCAAAAGGGAGGTGGTAAATGGCTAAAAAAAATGCTCAGGGGTGCCTGGTGGCTCAGTCAGTTAAAGTGTCCAACTCTTGATCTCAGCTCAGGTTTTGATCTCAGGGTCGTGAGTTCAAGCCCCACACTGGTCTCCACCCTAGGTGTGAAGCCTACCAAAACAAATAAACAAACAAAACAAAAACAAAAACAAAGCGCAGAGTGAAAAAAATACTTTTCCTAATTAAAAAACCCAAACACATGCTCTGTGGCGTGGCTTTTGCCTTCAGAGCGCTATTCCTGTCTTCTCTCCTAAACTGTTTCGTTTTGAAGTATTTAATATCTAAAAGATGGCCGCTACGGGTGCAGGGCTCAATTTTATTTAGGTAGGTGAGGTCTTCCTGTGCTTTCAGATGTAAATCAGGCTGGTTTAAATCCCTGTCCTGTGATTCTTGCCAGTTCCAGGAGGCTGGTATGTCCTTGACCCCTAAGCTCTCACATTCAACGACTCATCTCGTAGGGTTCTTCTGTTCCCTCCGCTCCTGGCCCAGAAAGCATGGAATCCACATCATTTTCCTTGAGTTCATCACTCACAAGAGTAAATACAGCAAATGTTGCCGGAGGTTCGAGGTGATGAAAGGTTTCTACATCCCCTCAGCTGCCCCACCCCTCCCCCTTTCTCATTAGGTCTTTCACCATTATGGTTGAGCTCTGTCTCTCTCCAGAATCTCCCATATCTCCCTGCTACTAGATTTTCCAGTCCCTAAATTCTTGGCTTCCCCCGTCTTCCAGTCTTTGAAATAGTACAATGCCTCAAAGTGATCAGTTTTCCCACTGATATACAGTATGCCATTACCCTTCCCCGAAGGTAGAAATGGTGGCAGTCAATTTTTATTCTCTAATACAAGTTTACATCTCCATTACCTCTATTTTCTAGTTGTCCACTATCACCACCATGAGCCCCTTCTGGAGTGAGGAGCAGAGAATTGTATCAAAAGCCTGTATACTCTCTGTATCTGATTCATAAATGGAATTCACCTGATTTTCTTTTGTTTTAAGTTTATTTATTTTGAGAGGGAGTGAGAGAGTGAGCAGGGGAGGGGCAGAAAGAGAAGGAGAGAGAGAATACCAAGCAGACTCCATACTGTCAGCACAGCCCAACGTGGGGCTCCATCTCACAAACCGTGAGATCATGACCTGTGCTGAAATCAAGAGTCAGCCACTTAACAGACTGAGCCACCCAAGTGCCCCATGATTTTCTACTTGTCATTACAGCCAAGCACCTATGGAGTTGGCCAGTAAATAGATCTCCAGTGGTGTTAGCAGGCCAGGATTATTGCTCATCAACAAGGGGACATCAGCAATGATTAGTGTGAACAGAAGCGCACTTTATAAATATAGGTTGCAAAATTCAATCTATCACTCGTTTATGAACCACTCTTCTTACTGGCAAATATGTCTATTTTCTCTCCCTCAAAGGCTGACAGAAAGAAAAGGAAAAGCATTTTTTAATAAATGATCTAAATACTTTCCCAAAAACAGGTGTAGAAGGCAAGAGGTAGAGGAGATAAGATTTTCAATCTTGTAGCTTATCTTTCATAAACAGACATGCTCTTGATGCCCAGGGATATTTACTTCTATAAAATAGAACATTTAACTGCAGAGGGACAGGAGATGTGGGAGGTGCAGACACAGCATGGATAAAGTAACATATCTACATATAACTGCATCTGGTCATTGTGGCTTGGAAGATGCGATACAATCCATACTATAGCCAAATTGCAGGTTTCAAATTAAATGAGGCACAAAGAGGTGGAGAAAAAAACTTTGTATTAAGAACTGGGTTAGACTCTTACTCATTTCTAGCTAAATGAATTTAAGATAAGCCCATTAACTGCTCTCAGTACCTTTTTTCATCAGTAAATGTAGGTAAAACGGCTTCTCTACAAATAACTACATTTAGCAAAAGATATAAAGAACTTCATGCAAAAAAAAAGTATAAATATATAAATAAATGAAGCTTATAACAAGTTCATGGGTAGTAAAATTCAATAGCCTAAAGATGTCAGTTCTCCCCAACAACATATAGATTAATGCAATTCCTGTTGAAATTAAAATAGGACATTTTATTGAGCTTGACAAACCAATTTTAAAATATATGTGGAAATTTCAAGAGCCAAGAATAGTCAAGACACTCCTGGAGAAGTAGAACAAAGTGGGGGGGTGGGATGTTACTGTATTAAATATTAAAACTCATCATAAAGTCAGAGTGATTAATAGAGTGTGGTATTGACACAATACAACAGACAAGTAGAAAATAAAACAACCCCAAAACAGAATCTACAGATATATGAGAACTTCATATATGTCAGAAGATCACAGGAAAAGAAATAAAATTAGGTCATTACCTCAATTTATAGGGAAAAAACAAATTCCAGGTGAATTGGAGACTTAAATTTTGTTAACTTTAAACAGAGCAAAAAGCAATTTTATTTCAGTAAAAAATGAGTTTATTTATAAATAGCAGAGAAATTGCAATTCGGGACAAGCAAGTTATGATGAACCTTAGGCCAGTCCAAAGAGACAAAGGGGAGGTGAGATTTTATTAGGTTTTAGGAGGATGCTGGGGAGGGCTGTTCTGAACAAAAGTTCATTTGAGAACAAGAGTTCCAGGTGGTGGTTGTTTCTCATTGACAGCAGGCAGAGGTTGGTGCTTTGTGGCTGGGGCAGGGAGGTACGGATCTTCCTTACTTTTCTTTCTTTTTTTTTTTTTTTATGTTTATTTATCTTGGAGAGAGAGAGAGAGACAGAGTGTGAGTGGGGGGAGCGACAAAGAGAGGGAGACACAGAATCCAAAGCAGGCTCCAGGCTCTGAGCTGTTAGCACAGAGCCCAATGTGGGGCTCCAACTCACCAGCAGTGAGATCATGATCTGAGCCAAAATTGGATGCTTAACCAACTGAGCCACCCAGGTACCCCTTCCTTACTTTTCTTAAAGGCAGGAATTAAATTCTATGTGCAAAGTGCCCTCCGTTGTCAAAATGATTGTTTCTTCTTTCTGATAGTAAGCAGGCTGCAAGGAGTGGTAAGTATGTGAGCACCCCCTGCAGGGCTTGCCAACTCCATTTTAAGTGAGGTTTCCTTTATTTTCACAATATGTAAAACTTTTAAAAGAAAATGTAGGGTGATACCTTTATGCCATTGGGATAAAGAAGGATTTATTAAGCAAGATCCAAAATATGTTAAATCATAAAAGAAATGATAGATAAATTTGATTTGTTTAAAAAGTTAATTTAAAAAGTCAAGTGACAAAGTGGGAGTTATTTGCAACACATATATCTGGGAAAGATTAGTATCCACAATATATGAAGAACACTTAAAAATCAATTGATAAAAGAGTTTTTTAAAAATATGAATGAAATAAATAAGTTGCAGAGATGAAAAATTACAGCATAGGGAATATAATTAATAATAACCTAATAATATTGTATAGTGACAGATGGTGACTGCACTTATCGTGATAAACACTAAGTACTGTATAGAATTGTTGAATCAATATGTTGTTCACTTGAAACTCCTATAACATTGTATGTTAATTATACTTCAATTAAAAAATAGGAGGTGCCTGGGTGGCTCAGTCGCTTGAATGTCCGACTTTAGCTCATGTCGTATCTCATAGTCTGTGCTGACAGCTCAGAGCCTGGAGCCTGCTTCAGATTCTGTGTCTCCCTCTCTCTCTGCCCCTCCCCTGCTCATGCTCTGTCTCTCTCTGTCAAAAATAAATAAACATTAAAAATATATATATAGCCACAACAACAAAAGATAAATAGAAAAAAATGAGCAAGACATAAACAGGCATTTCACAGAAGGGAAAAGAGGAATGGACAAAAATAAGATTCTCAACCTCACAGATAATTAGGAAAGTGCACATTTAAACCTCATTTGGGTACAATTTTCTTCTAACCACAGGATTAGTAAAAATTTTGATATCTGATCTTTATTTTTTATTTATTTTGAGAGAGCAAGAGAGTGAGAGTAGGGGAGGGGGCGAGAGAGAGAGAGAGAGAGAGAGAGAGAGAGAGAGAGAGAGTCCCAAGCAGACTCCATGCTGTAAGCCAAGAGCCTGATTCAGGGCTTAATCACACAAACCTAAACTCATGACATGAGCCGAAGTCAAGAGTTGGGCACTTGGGGTGCCTGGGTGGCTCAGTCGGTTAAGCGTCTGACTTCAGCTCAGGTTGCGATCTCACGGTCCATGAGTTCGAGCCCCACGTCAGGCTCTGGGCTGATGGCTCAGAGCCTGGAGCTTGCTTCGGATTCTGTGTCTCCCCCTCTCTCTGCCCTTCCCCCGTTCATGCTCTGTCTCTCTCTGTCTCAAAAATAAATAAACATGAAAAAAAAAAAAAAGAGTTGGGCACTTAATCGACTGAGCCATCCAAGCGCCCTGTACCGTTTGATCTTTTAAAGTGTTGTAAAAGATAAAGAGGTCATGGTTTGTTTAGCAATATCATTCCTCAAAAACTTAGTAGATTTCTGACATATTTGTTTTCAGTGAGTTTCATGTGCCAACAATCATGTCCAAAAAGTCTTTCTTAATAGAATTCTCAGGTCTGACTTTCTTTGCTTTCTCATGCAATCCCTATCTTTAACTTAATGGAAGCTAGTTTGAAGCCACCTGAAACAATAATGGGAGGCCCCGTCCTTAGTCTGATCTTTGCCTTGGGAATGATTCTAAATGGGTCTTTGCTTGTTAAAACTTCTCAGAGTTATAACTTAACTTGGGGACGAGGGTCAGCTTCATTGGCATAAGTCTTGCACACTTAGAAGTTGTACACATTTGCTTTAATGCTCTGCTCACATTTTCCTCTTGCACTGGATCAGGTAAAGTGTGTATCTGTTACTATTAGGGACTAGAAGTAATTGATGCTTACAGCTCTATGAAATCTGAAGTTGTAAGACTTTCTTTAACTTCCTTTCATTTTTACCAACCAACTCTTGTCTGAGTTCATCTTTTTTTTTTTTTTTCCTAATACCTTGCTAAACACATCTGGTAGCAATCAACAGAGACTAATAACATTCTGTTTACCAATAGTGATGGTTAATTTTATGTGTCAACTTGAATGGACTAAGGGATGCCCAGATAGCTGGCAAAACACCATTTTTGGGTATATCTGGAAGGCACTTTTAGAAGGATTTGAATTGGTAGACTAAGTAAAGAAAATGTACTCACCAATATGGGTGGGCATCATCCTAACTTCTGAGGGCCTGAACACAATAAAAAGGCAAACAAACGGCAAATTTACTTGAGCTGGAACATCCATCTTCTCCTGGACCTCAGTGTTCCTGTTTCTCATCTTTGGGTTAGGACCAGGATTTACATAATTGCCTGATTCTCCAGCCATTGAGCTCAGACTTACACCATCATCTCCCCTCGTTCTCATTCCTTGGATTTGGACTTAATTATACCACCAGCTTTCCTGGTTCTCCAGATTGCAGACAGCAAATTGTGGAGCTTCTCAGCCTCCATAATTTTATGAACCAGTTCCTATAATACATTTCCTCTTCTATGTATTTGCTATTGGTTCTGTTTTCTGGAGAGCCCCGACTCCTACACCAACCTTGTCCCATGGGCTCTGGGCTCCGTAGGCACACAATTTGATTTCCCAGGCATCATATGTGAACGTTGTAGCAAATGGATCTCTAGTGTTCCAGCTTCCAATATCAGTTTCCTTGCCACCTGCTGCCTGCCCACTAGGCCAATGTCACATATTTTAGATTTTGGTTATGATAGCACTGCATATGAGATACCAATTTCTGTTTCAGGTAAGGAAACATTAGATGCACTACCAAAGAAACCCCCAAATACAGTAGCCTTAACAAAGTAGAACTATGTTTCTGGTTTAATTAAAGTCCAATTGACAGTAAAGGTCAAAGGGAAGGGCACTGTTCCACAGTCATTCAGAAACTCAAAGAGATGGAGATTCTGCCACACTTAACAGATTGCTGCTAAGGTACCCCTCCACATCAACATCCAATAGTCAGGGGTGGGAGGAAGAGAGAGGCAGAGGAATATTCAGGTGGTTTATCTGAGCCGGACCTGACAATAGTGTATATGGATTCTTCCCCTATTCCCATAGGTAGAACTTAGTCATGTGACTCCACCCTGCTGAAAAGAAAACGATTTGGTGGACAGTTAACCTGTCTCTGCCACAATTATCTTAGTTCTGTCAGGGTTCCTGGTTCCACCTGAGCTGAGGAGCTGAGGAATAGACAAGGATGTGAGGTAGGTTAGTTAGGTTAAACTTGCTCATATCTAGCTATGACCTCTGGTTTGTTAGAGGGTCAAAAAAACAAACAAACAAAAAAACCCACAAGGGAAAGTAGTAGTCAAAATCCCACAGCTAAGCAGATGAGACCTAATGTATGAAAAATATTTAACATTGAGGTTATATTTGTAAATAAACAGGACATCAGTGATCAGAAATCAAAAATTAATTTCAAATTTAAAAGTTTTACAAATCAAGCCTAACTACAAAAAAAATTTTTTAAATCAACCTGAAATACATGGAATTCCCAACACATGAAAAAATATTTATTTAAAAATATCACCAAGTAAGAGTTTTGAGGGAGGAGCCAAGATGGCGGAGCAGCCTGGAAATTCTCAGCTTCTCTCATCCCTGAAATGCAGCTAGATAAGCACCAAACTATTTTGCACACCTAGGAAATTGATCTGAGGATTTACACAACAATCTGCATAACTTGAGCCACAGAACTGAGCAGGTACCCAGCGCATAGAGGTGAACTGGGGGAGAGAGAAGCCGTGGAGGGTAGGGAGCTGTTTTTGCAGAGAGTGGACAGAGAAAGTGGAGAGAGTGCAGTAAAAGCACTCCCCCAGAAAGTACCTGGAGAGAAAGAGAAAGAGTAGAAATACTCACAAGAGACTGAACAAGAAAGGGAGAAAGAAGAAAAAGGTTTCAATGCCATCAAAATAACACCAGCATCATTAACAGAGCTAGAACAAATAATCCTAAAATTTGTATGGAACCAGAAAAGATCCTGAATAGCCAAAGCAATCCTGAAAGAGAAAACCAAAGCTGGAGGCATCACAATTCTGTACTTCAAGCTGTATTACAAAGCTGTAATCATCAAGACAGTATGGCACTGGCACAAAAACAGACACATGGATCAATGGCACAGAAGAGAGAAGCCAGAAATGGACCCACAAACATATGGCCAACTAATCTTTGACAAAGCAGAAAAGAATATCCAATGGAATAAAGACAGTTTCTTCAGCAAATGGTGTTGGGAAAACTGGACAGCAATATGCAGAAGAATGAACCTGGACCATGTCATTACACCATACACAAAAATAAACTCAAAATGGATGAAAGACCTGAACATAAGACAGGAAGCCATCAAAATCCTCAAGGAGAAAGCAGGCAAAAACCTCTTTGACCTTGGCCACAGCAACTTCTTACTCAACATGTCTCTGGAGCCAAGGGAAACAAAAGCAACAATGAACTACTGGGACTCCATCAAGATAAAAACCTTCTGCATGGCGAAGGAAACAATCAGCAAAACTAAAAGGCAACCGATGGAATGGGAGAAGATATTTGCAAATAACATATCAGATACAGGGTTAGTATCTAAAATCTATAAAGAACTTATTAAACTCAATACCCAAAAATCAAATAATCCAGTGAAGAAATGGGCACAAGACATGAATAGACACTTTTCCAAAGAAGACATCCAGATGGCTAATAGATACATGAAAAAATGCTCAGCATCACTCATCATCAGAGAAATACAAATCAAAACCACCATGAGATACCACCACCTGTCAGAATGGCTAAAATTAACAACCCAGACAATGACAGATGTTGGTGAGGATGCGGAGAAAGACAAACACTTTTGCACTGCTGGTGGGAATGCAAACTGGTGCAGCCACTCTGGCAAACGGTATGGAGTTTCCTCAAGAAATTAAAAATAGAACTACCCTATGACCCAGCAATTGCACCACTAGGTATTTATTCAAAGGATACATGTGTGCTGTTTCAAAGGGGCATGTGCTCTCCAATGTTTATAGCACTGCTATTGACAATAACCAAAGTATGGAAAGAGTGCAAATGTCCATCGACAGATGAATGGATAAAGTATATACAATGGAGTATTACTTGGCAATCAAAAAGAATGAAATCTTGCCATTTGCAACTACATGGATGGAACTAGAGTGTATTATGCTAAGTGAAATTAGCCAGAGAAAGACAAATATATGACTTCACTCATATGTGGAATTTAAGATACAAAACAGATGAACATAGGGGAAGGGAAACAAAAATAATATAAAAACAGGGAGGGGGACAAAACATAAGAGACTCTTAAATACAGAGAACAAACTGAGGGTGGCTGGAGGGGTTGTGGGTGGAGGGATGGGCTAAATGGGCAAGGGGCATTAAGGAGGACACTTGTTTGGATGAGCACTGGGTGTTATATGTAGGGGATGAATCACTGGATTCTACTCCTGAAATCATGATTGCACTATAGGCTAACTAACTTGGATGTAAATTTTAAAAAATAAATAAAATAGAAAAAAAATTAATAAATAAATAAAAACATCACCAGGTGGATTTCCTTGTTACAAACAAATCACCTGCACTCATTGTAAGTCCATAGATGGCTCCCTCCTCCGGCCAGGAATAAATTGTCTCATTTAAAAATCCCAATACACCAATTGCTCCTCCTTCAAGCTCTCGGCATATAAGAACAAAGGGTTCCCCGTGGCTCTGCAAGGGGCCTGAAGCGAGGGGAAGTAAAGAGCAGGAACTGGCCCCTGAGACACTAAATTTACAGTGTGGGGTATCCAGGGATGCATGCTTGAACCAAAACTGCCTAAGGCAGCATGACGCTTCCAGTCCGAATCTCATGGACCTGCTGCCTCTAGGCTACCCCAGCTACTAATGCTCAGTGATGGCTGAATTTAACTGCTTTTTGCTCCAACTCAGCGCCAAGGCCCCGGGTAGAAATAATCCTTTTATCTCTCAATAAAGGAGAATTACTGGCATTTTGTAGCTCAGCTCTCTTTGAAGGGCCATCTTGAGAAGCTGGAGGCTTTGCATTTCCCTGAGTGGTCAGATTAAAGACGCTTTTCCCTGATCTCGTTGGGAGATCAAAGGGCAGGTAGTTGATTATATTGTCACCCAGTTGCCCCCTGGAAAGTACTGCAAGTTTCCATTTTAAAAGGATTTCAGAGTACAAATGTCATGCTCAAGAACTTTTCTGAAAAACAAAGTCTTCAGAACCATATTGTTTCAAAGCCAGCTGTTACTCCAGCAAATGGGAATACTTCGAAAGGATATAATTTGGTCGGCTGTATTTCTTACTTGCCTCCCATGGGTAAAATCCTTCCGGGATAAGTTTTGGATGTATATAATTCCTGTAAACAGGTAACAACATTGTATAATAGACTATCTAAATGTAGTAATACCTTCTGTTCACTTCCATAAAGGTGGTTCATATTCCTCCTGAAATACTGTTAAAACTTTACTCATCTCAATTAATAAGAGAATTGATATTCTCAGCATAGGGTTGACACCTTAAATACATTATTTTAGGTCAATATTCAAAACTCTGACTTTGGTGTTTATGCCTCATTTTTTAAATTGGGAAACTGAGGCTGGGAACGGTCAGCATTTTGCCTCAGGTTGCACAGCTGGTAATTGGTAGAGCTGGAAGGTGTAATAGGTTCTGACCTTGAAGCCTATATCCTTCCCAGGATACCACCTTAGAAATCAGGGTTTTTCAACCTTGACACTACCGGTATGTGCGGCTGGATAATTCTTTTTTGCTGTCCTCTGCATCTTAAGATGTTCAACAGCATTCCTGGCCTCTACACACTAGAGGCTGCTAGCAGCCTCCCATACATCGAGACAACCAAAAATGTGTCCAGACATTGCCAAATGTAACCCTGGGGAGCGATATTGCCCGTAGTTTAGATCCACTGCTGTAAATGCTTCTGAAGCGTTTGCTTCCTTCCACCACTGAAGCCTTGTGGTTCTGTGAAATGCACAGAATAATTGGAAGCCATAATAGTACCTGAGAGTGGCCTTGCGAGGTATACATTAAGAAATAAAAAAATCAATTATAATTAGCATTTCAGTTTATTGCCCATAAAAGAGCCCCTTATTCCTATTATTCCTGATAACAGTTTGTTCACTCCAGTGAGTAAATGCTCACACTGTGAAAAGACTCAGAAGCTTCAGAGGCTTGCGACCAGCTCAGAAATTCAGACCAGACTCCGCTTGAAGACATTTTAGGTCTCCCCATTTTGGCCTCAGTTTTCCCCACTCCAAAGCCAACATTCTTTCAGGCTCCAGCCAAGTGAGGTGACTCCACCATGGTCCAAATACATCCGACATTTTCTTGTTTCCGTGTCTTGGCTGAGGACTCCCTCTGTTTCATGAGTCTTTCCTGCCCCCAGCTCTACCTTTGGAATCTCTGCATCTGCCCCGCAGCCTCCTCAGCATCGTGGTGGGGTCCTTATCTCATGACAGTGTGCTATGCTGTTTGGATTGGGCTGGGTTGGACTGGAGAGGGGCTAGAATAAGAAGTGCAAATGTAAATTTCACACCAGTTTCCATGGGTTTAAAATAAATTTCAAATGTGGAATCTGAACAATGTAGTGAGGACAAGCAAGCACAGCAGTTGGTTTGTAGTATACAACTGTCCTGCCCCATGTGACAGGGGCCCTGGGTAGGCTTTTGACCTGGACCACTGCCAGGGTTGTACCCATCGAGCCCTAATCAGTGGCATCCCAGGGATGTGTGGGATTGGCATCCCATCCTCCCTGAGGGTATGCTGGGACAGGGCTGTGTGCATGCAGAGGAAGGGCACCTTTTCCCAGTTTTTACAAAGGTGCCCTATTGCCTGGCAGAAGCTCTGACAATAAAAACTCCTCCACAGCATCAATGGACCCTGTGTCCAACACCTCCAATCCCAGAGTTGCCATCTACACACTCCTTTTACTAAGAGCTCTCTGAACTCTGTCCACCCTAATCAACTTTAATTTTACCACTACTTTTTAACGAGAGAGAGGTTTATATTGATTGATTCAACAAATATTTATTAATCATTCACTAAGCTTAGAGGATACAGGAATGTAAAAAAGCCAAGTCCTTGCTTCCATCAAGTTCATATTCTAGTGGATTCTTATATTTATCCTTCATGTATTTACCATCAAACAATAGCCTACATAGAATTAAATTATAACCAGGCTCCTACTTGGGACAGTTTTGTTTTTTTTTTTTTTTTTTTTGGTCTTTGTTTTATTTTTAATATCCCTGGCTTGAGCTTTTGTTGAGAGTGGAGTTTCTGAGTTAGATGTATGAGTTAGTTTGGGGTAACCATTCTAAGACAATGGTTTCACCCTAAGTTGCTAAAGTGACTAGATGGGTATGTTAGCATTGCCCCCTGGCCAATTCAAGGTTTGAAGGCTAATTCTAGCTTCCGCTGACTCAGGGCATTCAGCCATGACTCGAGAGAGTCTGGATGTCCGGATGCATTTGCATTTTATATCAAGTTGCAAACTGAGCAGTTTCCAGCATCAGGCCCAGAGCTGTCTTTACTCTGAAAATGTCCAGGAGGTCCTCCTGGGAAGAGGTGAGTGGGATACAAGAGGTCCCGTGACAGCTGTGGGTCTAGCCTGTGATGTTCCTGTTGGCAACAACAATTTCATTTCACGATGCCCTTTTGTATCTACAGATGGAAAGCTGTGCACCAGTTACAACCGAGGGCTCATCTCAAAGGCAAAAATCAAGGCCATCAAGTACAGCATTGTCATCATTCTCGGTAAGCAAAGTCCCTCTTTGTGTTGTAGAACTGGGTGAACATTCCAAAAGCAAACTTGCACCTGGGAGCTGGTAGTGGAGAGCCCACGCAAGAAAGGAATTTGTCTGCAGGCACTGCCAGCTTTGTCTGACTGGAGCGGAGAGTGTGGAACTTGCCATACACCATCTGCATCTCCTTTAAGGGAAGACATTGGTGCCTGATGCCTCCCTGTATGACTCGAGTAGCCTACCAAGACCATGGGGTGGATAATTTGGAGAAAGTCGATTAAGACATAACGAGCTGATCTGAAATCATTATTATACTACATGTTAACTAATTTGGATTTAAATTAAAAACAGAAAAAAAAAACCATACCTAGCTTGATGATGTTCACCATATCCAGTTGACCCAGTTGCATTCTCTAAGACATACTCCCCCTGGAGCTGAAGTATATGGGCAAAGTAAAGACAGAAGTGACATTCCAATTCTTCTGGATATATAACTGCAGACTCACTACAAATCTCTCCCTAATGGTCACTTTACCTTCTCCCCCATCATCCTATCTTCTTTCCTTTCCTTTTCTTTTCCCTTTTCTCTTTTTTTAATGTTTATTATTTTTGAGAGAGAGAGACAGAGAGCAAGCAGGAAAGGGGCAGAGAGAGGGGGAGACACAGAATCGGAAGCAGGCCCCAGGCTCTGAGCTGTCAGCATAGAGCCCGATGCAGGGCTCAAACTCACAGACCATGAGATTATGACCTAAGCTGTAGTCAGCTGCCCAACTGACTGAGCCACCCAGGCACCCCTTTTCTCTTTACTCTTAAGACCAATAAAGTCACCTCACCTTAGGGGGAAAAAAAAGGCATTTCTAGAGCACATAGTATGTGTTGGATTGGTGTGTATTCTTCGTTATTCTCAAACCATCAAAGCTTCCTCCCTCTTACGCCCTCTCAACTAATGACCTTGCTTCCTATTTCACTAAGAAAATACTATATCAGAATAGAACTCCCTCACCCTTGGGGCAGCCCGCCGGCCAAGCAGAGACCCTGAGTCTGGCTTGCAAAAGTGGAGGGGCCAGACGGAATGTTCTGACAGCAAGTGGGACTTAACATCTGGAAGGTTATAAGTTAACAGCTCTGCTCAGAGAGTGGGAAGGCTGGGGGACAACGGGAGGGAGAGTTGCTGAGCCCCAGGACAACAGAGCTCAGCTTGGCGGGGAACAAAGGCGCTCGCCAGCGCCATCTCCCCCGCCCATCCCCCAGCCAAAATCCCAAAGGGAACCAGTTCCTGCCAGGGAACTTGCTTGCACCGCGCAAACACCCAACACAGTGCTTCTGCGGATCCAGTGCTTCTGCGGATCTATCCCTCCCGCAGCAGGTCTGGTGGCGCAGGGCCCCTCCCAAAATGGATCACTAAAGGATAAGAGAGCTGAGCCTGCCCCTCCTGCCCCTGTGCACCTTGCTGATCCACCCCAGCTAATACGCCAGATTCCCAGCACCACAAGCCTGGCAGTGTGCAAGTAGCCCAGATGGACCATGCCACTCCACAGTGAATCCCGCCCCTAGGAGAGGGGAAGAGAAGGCACACACCAGTCTGACTGTGGCCCCAGCGGTGGGCTGGGGTCAGACATCAGGTCTGACTGCGGCCCCGCCCACCAACGCAAGTTATTCAAGCAGCACAGGGGAAGTTCCCCGAAGTTCCACACCACTCCAGGGACTAGCCAAAATGACGAAACGGAAGAATTCCCCTCAAAAGAATCTCCAGGAAATAACAACAGCTAACGAACTGATCAAAAATGATTTAAACAATATAACAGAAAGTGCATTTAGAATAATAGTCATAAAATTAATTGCTGGGCTTGAAAACAGTATAGAGGACAGCAGAGAATCTCTTGCTACAGAGATCAAGGGACTAAGGAACAGCCAGGAGGAGGAGGCTAAAAAATGCTATAAATGAGCTGCAAAATAAAATGGAAACGACCACGGCTCGGATTGAAGAGGCAGAGGAGAGAATAGGGGAACCAGAAGATAAAATTATGGAAAAAGAGGAAGCTGAGAAAAAGAGAGTTAAAAAAATCCAGGCGTATGAGGGCAAAATTAGAGAACTAAGTGATGCACTAAAGAGAAATAATCTACACATAATTGGTATTCCAGAGGAGGAAGAGAGAGGGAAATGTGCTGAGGGTGTTCTTGAAGAAATCATAGCTGAGAACTTCCCTGATCTGGGGAAGGAAAAAGGCACTGAAATCGAAGAGCCACAGAGAACTCCCTTCAGACGTAACTTGAATTGATCTTCTGCATGACATATCATAGTGAAACTAGCAAAATACAAGGATGAAGAGAAAATTCTGAAAGCAGCTAGGGATAAACGTGCTCTAACATGTAAAGGGAGACCTATAAGACTCGTGACTGATCTATCTACTGAAACTTGGCAGGCCAGAAAGGAATGGTAGGAGATCTTCAATGTGATGAACAGAAAAAATATGCAGCCAAGAATCCTTTATCCAGCAAGTCTGTCATTTAGAATAGAAGGAGAGATAAAGGTCTTCCCAAACAAAAACTGAAGGAATTCGTCACCACTAAACCAGCCGTACAGAGATCCTAAGGGGGATCCTGTGAGACAAAGTACCAGAGACATCACTACAAGCATGAAACCTACAGACATCACAATGACTCTAAACCCATATCTTTCTATAATAACACTGAACATAAATGGACTAAATGCGCCAACCAAAAGACATAGGGTATCAGAATGGATAAAAAACAAGACCCACCTATTTGCTATCTACTAGAGACTCATTTTAGACCTGAGGACACCTTCAGATTGAAAGTGAGGGGATGGAGAACTATTTATCATGCTACTGGAAGTCAAAAGAAAGCTGGAGTAGCCATACTCATATCAGAAAAACTAGACTTTGAATAAAAGGCTGTAACAAGACATGAAGAAGGGCATTATATAACAATTACAGGGTCTATCCATCAGGAAGAGCTAACAATTATAAATGTTTATGTGCCGAATATGGGAACCCCCAAATATATAAAACAATTACTCACAAACATAAGCAACCTTATTGATAAGAATGTGGTAATTGCAGGGGACTTTAACACTCCACTTACAGAAATGGATAGATCATCTACACACATGGTCAATAAAGAAACAAGGGCCCTGAATGATACATTGGATCAGATGGACTTGACAGATCTATTTAGAACTCTGCATCCCAAAGCAACAGAATATACTTTCTTCTCGAGTGCACATGGAACATTCTCCAAGATAGATCACATACTGGGTCACAAAACAGCCCTTCATAAGTATACAAGAATTGAAATCATACCATGCATACTTTCAGACCACAATGCTATGAAGCTTGAAATCAACCACAGGAAAAAGTCTGGAAAACCTCCAAAAGCATGAAGGTTAAAGAACACCCTACTAAAGAATGAGTGGGTCAACCAGGCAATTAGAGAAGAAATTTAAAAATATATGGAAGCAAACGAAAATGAAAATACAACAATGAAAACGCTTTGGGATGCAGCGAAGGCAGTCCTGAGAGGAAAATACATTGCAATCCAGGCCTATCTCAAGAAACAAGAAAAATCCCAAATACAAAATCTAACAGCACACCTAAAGGAAATAAAAGCAGAACAGCAAAGGCAGCCTAAACCCAGCAGAAGAAGAGAAATAATAAAGATCAGAGCAGAAATAAACAATATAGAATCTAAAAAAACTGTAGAGCAGATCAATGAAACCAAGAGTTGGTTTTTTGAAAACATAAACAAAATTGACAAACCTCTAGCCAGGCTTCTCAAAAAGAAAAGGGAGATGACCCAAATAGATAAAATCATGAATGAAAATGGAATTATTACAACCAATCTCTCATAGATACAAGCAATTATCAGGGAATACTGTGAAAAATTATATGCCAACAAACTGGACAACCTGGAAGCAATGGACAAATTCCTAAACACCCACACACTTCCAAAACTCAATCAGGAGGAAATAGAAAGCTTGAACAGACCCATAACCAGCGAAGAAATTGAATCAATTACCAAAAATCTCCCAACAAATAAGAATCCAGGACCAGATGGCTTCCCAGGGGAGTTCTACCAGACGTTTAAAGCAGAGATAATACCTATCCGTCTCAAGCTATTCCAAAAAATAGAAAGGGAAGTAAAACTTCCAGACTCATTCTATGAAGCCAGTATTACTTTGATTCCTAAACCAGACAGAGACCCAGTAAAAAAAGAGAACTACAGGCCAATATCCCTGATGAATATGGAGGCAAAAATTCTCAATAAGATACTAGCAAATCGAAATTAACAGCATATAAAAAGAATTATTCACCATGATCAAGTGGGATTCATTTCTGGGATGCAGGGCTGGTTCAACATTCCCAAATCAATCAACGTGATACATCACATTAATAAAAAGAAAAGATAAGAACCATATGATCCTGTCAATCGATGCAGAAAAGGCCTTTGACAAAATTCAGCAACGTTTCTTAATAAAAACCCTCGAGAAAGTCGGGATAGAAGGAACATACTTAAACATCATAAAAGCCATTTATGAAAAGCCCACAGCTAACATCATCCTCAATGGGGAAAAACTGAAAGCTTTTTCCCTGAGTTCAGGAACACGACAGGGATGTCCACTCTCACCACTGTTGTTTAACATAGTGTTGGAAGTTCTAGCATCAGCAATCAGACAACAAAAGGAAATCAAAGGCAGCAAAATTGGCAAAGATGAAGGTAAGCTTTCACTTTTTGCAGATGACATGATATTATACATGGAAAATCTGATAGGCTCCACCAAAAATCTGCTAGAACTGATACATGAATTTAGCAAAGTTGCAGGATACAAAATCAATGTACAGAAATCAGTTGCATAATTATACACTAACAATGAAGCAACAGAAAGACAAATAAAGAAACTGATCCCATTCACAATTGCACCAAGAACCATAAAATACCTAGGGATAAATCTAACCAAAGATGTAAAAGATCTGTATGCTGAAAACGATAGAAAGCTTATGAAGGAAATTGAAGAAGATATAAAGAAATGGAAAAACATTTCGTGCTCATGGATTGGAAGAATAAATATTGTCAAAATGTCAATACTACCCAAAGCTATCTACACATTCAATGCAATCCCAACCAAATTGCACCAGCATTCTTCTCGAAGCTAGAACAAGCAATCCTAAAATTCATATGGAACCACAAAAGGCCCCAAATAGCTGAAGTAATTTTGAAGAAGAAGACCAAAGCAGGAGGCATCACAATCCCAGACTTTAGCCTCTACTACAAAGCTGTAATCATCAAGACAGCATGGTATTGGCACAAAAACAGACACATAGACCAATGGAATAGAATAGAAACCCCAGAACTAGACCCACAAACATATGGCCAACTAATCTTTGACAAAGCAGGAAAGAACATCCAGTGGAAAAAAGACAGTCTCTTTAACAAATGGTGCTGGGAGAACTAGACAGCAACATGCAGAAGATTGAAACTAGACCACTTTCTAACACCATTCACAAAAATAAACTCAAAATGGGTAAAGGACCTGAATGTGAGACAGGAAACCATCAAAACCCTAGAGGAGAAAGCAGGAAAAGATCTCTCTGACTTCAGTTGTAACAATTTCTTACTTGACACATCCCCAAAGGCAAGGGAATTAAAAGCAAAAATGAACTACTGGGACCTTATGAATATAAAAAGCTTCTGCACAGCAAAGGAAACAATGAACAAAACTAAAAGGCAAAAACGGAATGGGAAAAGATATTTGCAAATGACATATTGGACAAAGGGCTAGTATCCAAAATCTATAAAGAGCTCACCAAACTCCACACCCGAAAAACAAATAACCCAGTGAAGAAATGGGCAGAAAACATGAATAGACACTTCTCTAAAGAAGACATCCAGATGGCCAACAGGCACATGAAAAGATGCTCAACGTCGCTCCTCATCAGGGAAATACAAATCAAAACCACACTCAGGTATCACCTCACTCAGTCAGAGTGGCCAAAATGAACAAATCAGGAGACTATAGATTCTGGAGAGGATGTGGAGAAATGGGAACCCTCTTGCACTGCTGGTGGGAATGCAAACTGGTGCAGCCACTCTGGAAAACAGTGTGGAGGTTCCTCAGAAAATTAAAAATAGACCTACCCTATGACCCAGCAGTAGCACTGCTAGGAATTTACCCAAGGGATACAGGAGTACTGATGCACAGGGGCACCTGTACCCCAATGTTTATAGCAGCACTCTCAACAATAGCCAAATTATGGAAAGAGCCTAAATGTCCATCAACTGATGAGTGGATAAAGAAATTGTGGTTTATACACACAATGGAGTACTACGTGGCAATGAGAAAGAATGAAATATGGCCCTTTGTAGCAACGTGGATGGAACTGGAGAGTGTGATGCTAAGTGAAATAAGCCATACAGAGAAAGACAGATACCATATGGTTTCACTCTTATGTGGATCCTGAAAAACTTAACAGAAACCCATGGGGGAGGGGAAGAAAAAAAAAAAAGGTTAGAGTAGGAGAGAGCCAAAGCATAAGAGACTCTTAAAAACTGATAACAAACTGAGGGTTGATGGAGGGTGGGTGATGGGTATTGAGGAGGGCACCTTTTGGGATAAGCACTGGGTGTTGTATGGAAACCAATTTGACAGTAAATTTCATATATTGAAAAAAAAAAAGAACTCCCTCACCCTTTCACCTTCACATTTTTCCACCTATCTGCCTCTGTACAATGTGCTCTTTTCTCCTATTACTGTGGATAAACCAACACTGCTTCTTTCTAAGCCCAAAATGATGGCTGGAGCCGTGCATCCCATTCCTTGCTGCCTCCTCAAGAATTTTGCCTCTCTGGGTATTTTTCCTCCATGACAGGCCTCCCCTCACCTGGATCATGTGCACGTAAATGCTGTGCAGTAGCTCCCTCAGTGAGCTCTTCAGAATAGACCTGCTTCACCACTCTCTCTCCTAGTACAACTCCTCCACAGTTTACCTCTCATTCTCTGGAGTCTGTTTCTATCTCTCTTCTGTCCTGTTACTCCTGAAACCACCCTCACCAAGGTCACCAAAACCTCCAAAATGCCCAGTGTCGATTCTCAATCTTCATCTTGACTTGTAAGCAACATGTGATCAGGGTCTCCTTCTTAGAACACCTCCTTTGCTTAGAAATCATATTTATGATTTCTACCTGAGATCTTGATTTGCATTTCCAATAAATTCATCATACTCAGCACGTCAAACCCAAAGTCTTGGCATGTTCTTCTCCTCCTCCAGAGTAACTCTTCCCCCCATTTGTCCCCATTTCAGTAAATGATACCATCTTTCACCCGGTGTCTGCATCAAAAACCTAAGGGCCATCTGTCTGTCATTATTCTATTTCTCTGACATCCTGCATAACTAGCACATCAGCAAAGCCTGGAGGCTCTACATCCAAGATAGTTCTCAAACCCAATCATCCTTCGCTATCTATACAATTCCTGGCAAAGCCTCCACGAATTTCTGCCTGTAACATTAGAACTGGTCTTGTCTTATTCCTTTTTTGCAAAACAGCCAATGTGATCTTTCAAGATTGTAAACCAGGTATCATCACAATCCTGCAAACCCACCTCTGGCTTCCCATTACATCGGAATAAAACCCCACGTTTTTACCATGTGTGATCTATCGCTCAGCCAGGTCTCCAGCCTCATTCCCAGGGCTCTCCCTCTTGCTCGTTCTCTCCAACTTCTGTTGGTCTTCTTGCTATTTCTTTACAATGTCAACTTGTTTGCACCTTAGGGACCTTGTGTTGTTTCCACCACCTGAGAGACTCTGCCCCCAGATGGTTGCCTGGCTCCCCCCTCACATCATTTTGTTTACCAACGGTGCTACCTCTTCATCCAGTCCTCCAGCACAAGTTGTAAACAGCCCCCCTCGTCATTATTCTGCGGTATTTTTCTGCCTATTCCCACTTCTACCTGACATTATATCTATTAATCTGCATTTTGTGTATCCCCTACTGGCTTCAATCCATGAGAGCAATGACCTTTGCTTTGTGTTCCTTATATTATTATCACCAAAGCCTTAAATAAGATCCCACATACACTAGGTGCTTCATTAATATTTGCTGGGAACAAATGGATTAGGATATGCAGGAAGAAAAAGGATTCTTTTTATTTGGCTCAAATACTACCCTCCCTGCCCTCTTGCAGCTCCAGGAGCTCTGAGAAAGCATACCTCTTGTGGAAGCTGCGTGTCAGCTCACCAAAACGGTCCATATCTCACCTTTCTGAGACACAATTGCAAAATGCCAAACAGACCACATGCAGTGTGACACAGCCAGTAGAATAAAGGCACAAAACAGCATTGCAGGCCGACCTGGGGATAAAGCATATATAACCACGGGGGCTCAGAATCCTTTCCCAACAGCTTACAAAGTAGATCAAAGATTCTCTTGCCTTCCCAGACAATCAGAAACACAGATATACCTCCCATGGATGTTGAGTCAGGAAATATATGTCATACATGTGTGCCAGAGCCAACATAATTATTTGTAATCAGGAACCATATGCCCAGGCCCTGGGGGTCCTTTAGTCAGAGAGCAGAGATGCCCACAAGAGGGGCAGCCCATGTTAACAGCCCAGTCAGACCAAAGCAGCCCTTCCTAAAACACATGTTTTGTAAGGCCCTTTTACCTGAAATGAAATGTATAATTAATACCACTTACCCAACATAAGTCTTCAAAGATCAATATTTAATAATACAAAGGAGGACTAGAAAGAAAATAATTTATAATAAAACCATGCAGATTTCAATATGTAAATACTTAGGCACAGCTACCCTAGGAGAATAATGAAGTAGTCAGTTAGATGTATTAACAGCTACAAAGGAAAATCAGTACAGGTGTGTTTTCATGAAGGCATGAAAATAAAGCAGTATTGCTGTCAGGGACCTGATTTTCTGAGCAGGTAAACAAATCCTGCTCAAGTTCCAAATTACAGAAAGTAATCTTTCCTCCCTTTGCAAGAGAATTGCATTTCTGGAAAATTCACTATTTAGTACAAATATTTGTGTTCATATATAAAATAGAGTTAGGTTTCCAGAGTTCTGGAAATTATAAACAGAGTGCTCTGCTACATAAATCAAAGGCTGTATGGGACCTGGGTCCCGCAGGAGGACTAGTATCCCTGGGCACCCCAGACCCCTTACCCCCTCAACACACACAAATCCATAAGCATGCACATTTTCAAAATGCTCCCAAGAGGACTTTTGCCCCTCCATGCCCCAGAACCACTGTTCTAGGTCAATGCTAAGCTCAACCACCAGCACCCAGAAGGCTCAGGGGTCTTTGTGTTTCAATTGCTCCTCTTTAATACCTTGCCAAGGTCTGGGGAAACAAACACATGTCAGTTGAACAGTTTCAGAAGAAAGTTGGCCCCTGCAAGCAGATGGGGAAGGAAGCCTGACTTCTCTGAGAAAAGTCCTATGGGTGAGAAAGCGGGGAGAAGGAGGGTGGAGAGGGTGTGACAAGAAAGCAGAAGAGCACATCTCGGTGTTTAGTCAGCCTAAGAGTGTTTACCTCTGTGCATGTGGGGATTGGTTCAGTTCTCCAGAGAATGAGGAGAGAGACATATATGTAAAGAGAACTGTTAGAAATTGGCTTAGGATCTGCAGAGCCAGGAGAGCCCATGGTGTAGTTCCAGTCCGAGTCTGAGTGTGAAGGCAGGAGAACAATGTCCCAGCTAGAAGATAGTCAAGCAGACAGCACAATTCATCTCTCAGTCAGCTTTTTGTTCTATTCAAGCCTTCTGTGATTGAATGGGGCCCACTCACATCGAAGAGGACAATCTCCTTTTCTTAGTTTACCCATTCAAATGTTCATCTCATCCAGGAACAGCCAGCAATAATGTTTCCCAAAATATCTGGGCACCCCCTGACCCAGTCAAGGTGACACATGAAGTTAACCATCATACTCTGGATCTCTGTTTACCACTCATTTCCTCTGAGGATGTTGAGACAAACAGAATCAGGGGCTCACACGCACCGACTGACTGGGAGAGGGGTAGAGAGCAGCTGTTTTCTGGAGTGGCTAACTTAGAAATGGAAAAGAAAATTAAGAACATTGTGATGAGGCCAGACGTTGCTCTGAAAACATTAGGCACCACAACTCTCCCCTGCCGCACACTAAAACCAGAAATCACTATCTGGTTAATATGCTTCCTGTTCTTCTGGGTTTTTTTTTTTTTTTTAATAGAATCTCCAAAGAGTTTTGCTGGTTTTCCTTCCACATGATACAGGATAAGAGGCTGAGGCCATGCCAAGCCATTCCCAACCTTTCCATGAAGATTGACAACAATGGTCAAATCAAACACTCCCTTTACAGACAGAGAAGATCCAAGAAATTCCCTCAACTTTAACAATGTGTCTGTGGGATGTGTATACATGCATGTGTACATGTGCGTGTGTGTGTGTGTGTGAGGAAACATGACATTAATGTGAACACACACAACGGTCCTAAATATTTCTGAGAGATCCCAGGGGCTAAAGAGCCTCCTATTTGGAGCTCCAGTTGAGGACGCCACTGAAAGGCCCCTGGTTGTGATCTGCTATGGCACTAATGGCTCTCTTCTCCCCAGCCTTCATCTGCTGTTGGAGTCCATACTTCCTCTTCGACATGTTGGACAATTTCAGTCTCCTTCCAGACACCGAGGAGCGCTTCTACGCCTCTGTGATCATTCAGAACCTGCCGGCTTTGAATAGTGCCATCAACCCACTTATCTATTGTGTCTTCAGCAGCTCCATCTGTTTTCCCTATGGGTAAGGGTCACTACTGCCCGGGCCAGCGCAGATGGCCATTGCACTAGGACACTGACATGTGTCTTCTCTTTCAGTGCCTCCTGACAGGTATAGATGAGATGCTTCAGGGTCAGAAAGGTCTCGCTAGTGTGACAAATTCAAACCCAGGCCTGGGCCATTGTCCATGCTCTTTCTCCTATAACCGTATCACCTCCTGTAGCAACCATCTTAATCGGGTCACACATAGAAGAGCTTTCTTTTGTCCAAAGTTTCTCTACACTAATTTCTCTACAGTCAATACAATGCTGTGGTGATAGCAGGATCCAAAACCTTATTATCATTTTACAGATAAACAAATGAAGGCCCATGACCTTAAGTAACACTATTGAGGTTATCTGAAAAATTAGTAGCAAAGCTGAAATTAGATCCCTCCCACAACTACTCAGCCATCTTGCTGTTTTTCAGCTGTTTTAATGCATGGGCTACAGAGAATAGGTAGAGATATCCATAGGAGATAAAATAATAAAGTGGTTTAAGGCTTGGGTTTGATGTCAGTGGCCACAGTTCAAATCCTGCCATTGCTGATCCATGGCTACGGATAATAGATGTGGATAAGCTCAATAACCTTGAGCAAGTTATTTAACTTCCATAAAACTCAGTATCTTCGCCTATAAAATGGGACTAGAAGCAGTGCCTACCTTTCGACCAGTGATGTCTCTGTACACTGGGCTCTGGTGCTGACCAGTGGGAAGACTGGGAGTGGGAAGGAAAGAGGGATATTACACGCAAAGTGCTTAGTCCAGTGTTTAGTCATCAATACGTCCTCCATAACTATTATGGTTTAACTCCCTTACTTCTCTTTTCATCAGGTCAAATTATTTTCCCTCTCTGATTTATTCTTTCTCTAGGCAGCAAACATCACGGGATTCCAGAATTACATTCCGGGAGAGAACCGCGAGGCACGAGATGCAGGTTCTATCCAAGCCAGAATTTATCTAGACTCTGGGACAGTAGTATGGCTAGTCTGAGCCCCATCAGCAGTGCCGGGTCCGTCTCTACCTTGGGCACGTGCATGGAACTTCTCCATTCTGCTCCTTTGCACAAAGCAAACATCCCAATGAGTGTGTATCTCCTACGTCAGCAAGTATTGGCTAATGTGAAGTTACCAACTGTTCATGTCAGCCAGGAAAGATGCTCCCTCCTCCCCATGACTCCCAGCCCTCCTTCCCACTGGTCAGCACCAGAACCCAATGAACAGAGACATCTCTGGCCCAGGATCAAGCTTGGGCAAGCAGAGGGGACTAAAGAAGCATACTTGTGCTACGAGAGTCTTCTAATTACAACTTCGGATGTAAATGAAAGACTTCTTAAAGCTTAGATTGTCCCCCCATCTTTGGATTGGCTGTTTAGTAGTTGTAGCCCAGAAGATACCTGTCCTCAAAATGCCAACAAATTCATTTCCAGGCATGGGTACTTTGTGTCTCCTCTGCAGATAGCCTTGGTTTGTAGTTGGGTGTGTTGGCAGGAATCAACCTCACAGTGCTGTTGTATGAACAAATGATTTGTCAAAAGAACCCAATGCTGGCCCTCCAGAGGAAAGTTATAATCGAAGGGTGCTTTCACTGATGGGGAAAAAAAAAACAACACTAAAAAATCATGGGCCCCAGATTTCCAGTCTCTGAGAGTTGGGACCTAGGTCTCACATATCTGAGGCTCTCTGAAGGCCCCTCCCTTTGCATTCAACATTTGGGCCACTCTGGGCTCTGTTCCTCATGTCGCAGGGACACTTCTTTCCCTTCCATGAACCCTCTCTCGTTAGCTGGGAGCTGAATTCCTGTGGCTTTTCTAGGCGCGGTCCCAGAAGCTCTATCATTTTTGCATATCATAGCCATTGTCTATCTAACACCTCGGCCAGAAAGTGCTGGTGGGGTTTATTTTGACAAGTCTGGAGTTTGGTATTTATAAGCATAATCCAAGTGAAATATGACTAAATGTTTTCTAGTCAATTTTTGCCATCAGATTTTTTCGTAAGTGGAAATGGCATAATTTAATTTGATTATATATACACCCCACCCACGGCTGTGGAATGTGCGTGAACTCCTTATTTTTAGCCTCACATACATTCTTGACATTAAAATCTCCTTGGCAAAATCCTCCTTCCCAGAATTATTCTGAGCTTAAGTCTTTTTTTTTTCTTGGCCTACTGCTAGTGGAGTCATTAAAATGTGCAGTATATTTTAATAGCACTCCATTCCTCATTATGGTGTCAGCCCAGCAACTGCATGTTTAAGGTCACAGTGGCATTTTTCCCGCAAACTCTCTTATCAATTCTGTCTGACCTTAGGGAAAGTATCTCCTTGGGCAGAAATCAGACTCTTCAGTCACTATCTCTCTGAGAATAATTCTCTGAATTGAGTAGCCTGAATAATCTAGTTTATGTCTACACAATGGTTTTGAAGACTGCCTCCCCTTCTGTCCAATCAGCTAAATGTGAGCAACCCTGAACACTTTGAGCGGCTGAGAAGTACTTTTCAACATTTCATTCTCAATCAAGATGTGCCACAAAAGAAAAGACCCACAGAATTGTTGCTAAAATCGCTGCCTGCATGGAAGCCAATTAACAGAGCAAAATCTGGCAGGTGTCCGGGATGGCAAAATAGGAGGCCTGGGTTCTCCTGACAGACGCTTTCAATCTCTGTCAAGTCCTGGTCTGCAAAAGATATTAGATGTCTACCTCATCTATCAGTGGAGTCTGACAGTGAAGGAGAGAGTAGAGTGAGGGGCTGTGTGCTCTTTAGAAACTGGGAATGTGATTTTGTAGTTGTTGTAATGCGGTGTATCTCATTCCCTGAGAAGACTGGACATCAGTAAGATAATGATACATGTTACTGCAGGATAAGCTGCCTTTATTTATTTTTTTAATGTTTTATTTTATTTCTGAGAGAGAGAGAGAGAGGAGAGAGAGAAAGAGCATGAGCAGGGGCTGGGCAGAGAGAGGGAGAGAGAGAATCCCAAGCAGGCTCTGAGCTGTCAGCACAGAGCCTGATGCAGGGCTCAAACCCATGAAACATGAGATCATGCCCTGAGTCAAAGTCAGAAGCTTAACTGACTGAGCTACCCAAGTGCCCCTGGAAGATGAAAATGAAATGAAACTTGCTTTATACTGCTTTATATTGATTGGTGTGGATTCTGGAATCCTCATCTCCATGTTATCTGCTAGGTTCAGGGAAATACAATTTAAACATGAGAACATTGGTAATTTACTAGTCTTATGACCTCAGACAAATCATTTAATGTCTTTGGGTATCAACTGCCTCAATCTGCAAGATGGGAACAGAATAAGGCTGGAGCAGAGGATCTTATACGTTCTCTATAGATACAGTTCTGAGACTGAAATGGTTTAAATTGTACCCAGAGAGTCAGACTTTTTGCAATCCTTTACCCATGGGCCTGGTGACTTGGTGACTCAGCACTGAGTCACTTGCCCTTTAGAAGGTGTAACTTCACTATCTATCACTATGATATCAGAGAAACATCATTTCCTAATCGAGAAATACAGTTTGAGCTCCTGGAGGAAAAGACAGCTTTGGTGATGTGATGTCACTGTCGGTAGCTTTGGATGCCCAAATGGGGCCAGAGAAGTCAACAAGGTGCTTTATAAAATAAAGATGCTCACTTCTTACACTGAGAGGAGGTCTGTGGTTACATTATCACATACTTCCAGGCCCAGGTGAAAATCTAGGATAAGAAGAGTAGGTGTGCTCAATGTATTTAGCCATGCTATAGAAATAAGTGTCTCCACTTTACTGAACTAAATTAAACATGAATGGTAAAAACTTCTCTGCTTTCAGGGTTTGTGTGAAGCATAATTTAATTGAAGTTTAATCTTGCCAAGCAACATCTCTCACCATTTTTCCTCCAGAAAGTAAGTGGCAACACCTTTTTAATGGCTTTAACTTGAAATTAATCATGAGAAAAAAAGCATCCCTTTTAAAGCAAACAAACGTGCAGCATAAACTGTCTTCCTCACTTCAACAACTTTATACACACATATGCAGAAATGACTTTGCTTTTTTCCTTCTGCATGCATGGTGTGGAAAGGGGCCACAAGGAAACAGGAAAACAAAGATAGTCTCAGCGGGAGATAGAGTTATTCTGTACTTCTAGAATCATCTTAGGTGAGATACAGACCTGGTGGCAACTGCAGTTCTTTTGTCATCCTCTGAATATACCTCATTTTATATGCAGATCTGCTTGTGTTCCCTACAGCTTTTCAATTGCATTTGATTAAAAAGAGATAGCCCTGTTTGGCAACAACCTCCTTGCTTTTGGAATCGTGAGGAATCCATGCCTCATTGCTCTGCAATTGCATTTTTAAAATGCATTATCCACAACAGTGGATTAACTGGGCTGGTCCAGTTAACATTTTAGAAGTGCAATTCTGTGCTTATAGAATGTTAAAGTGGATGGAGGCTTGGCTGTCTAGTCTCATGGTTTTCAAACTGCTCAGGGATCCTTTAAGAGGTTCACAGGACGTATGACTCGGTATTACCATTTGTACACACAACAATAACATATGTCCAGAGAGAACTAAATGTAGTTAAATTGGTTAAAGGTCCTTGAATTACCTGGAATGAGAGAGAGTAGAATGTACAGTACATTAGACATTGATACACCCAGAATGCATGCTGTGATTTCAAGAATGCATGTTGTAAAATAATAGAAATGAAGAGGTGTAAAATTTCTAAGCCAAAAAAGAAGAAAAACTGAATGACAAAATCTCTTAAGCAGTCTGAAAGAAGGCAAGAAAAGAGAGAAACAGGAACATGAAGAGCTGGGACAAATAGAAAGCACATAGGAGGATGGTGAGGATTTTTTATGCAAATATATCAGTAATTGTAATAAAGGTAAGCAGATAAAATACTCCAATTAATAATCCAAGACTGTCAGGCTGGATGTTTTTTAAAAAAAAAAAGAAAACTAGGGGCGCCTGGGTGGCGCAGTCGGTTAAGCGTCCGACTTCAGCCAGGTCACGATCTCGCGGTCCGTGAGTTCGAGCCCCGCGTCAGGCTCTGGGCTGATGGCTCGGAGCCTGGAGCCTGTTTCCGATTCTGTGTCTCCCTCTCTCTCTGCCCCTCCCTCGTTCATGCTCTGTCTCTCTCTGTCCCAAAAATAAATAAACGTTGAAAAAAAAAATTTAAAAAAAGAAAACAAAACAACACGCAGAAAGTTTGAAAGTAAAAGAATGGACCAAGGCATTCCAGGCACCCGGTACCAACAGAAAGCTGGTGAGACTATGTTAACAAAGACTAAATAAACTTTAAGGCATAAAGCATTTATAGAGTTAAACAGGGACACTTCAAATGATAAATGTTTTAATTCAACAAGGTGGTATTTTAATTCCAAATTTCTGTGCATCTAACAACATGGCTTCAAATATATATTTTGCAAAGCAGTCAAAATACAAAATAAATAGGCCAATATATAGCCTCATGGGGAATTTTATCACGCTTAATTCCAGTTATTGAAGCAGAAATTAGAAATGATCTGGATAATTTGAACAACGTCAGTAACACATGAAGCACGTTACCCTAACACCCCAGAATAAACAGTCTTCTAAAGCACATGTGAAGCAGTTATAAAAGTTGACCCCGTGCCAGGCCATAAAACAAGCTTCAAAACCTTTGGAAGACTGAGCTCATACAGTCAAAGAGTTTCTCTGATCACGATGCAATTATGCTAGAACAATAAGTAGAAAATTGCCATATGTTTGGAAATTAGGAAACATACTCCTCAATAACTTATGGTCAAAGAAGAAAGTATATGGAAATTAGAAAACAATTGTACTAAGTGATAATGAAATTATATATCAAATGTGTGGGATACAGATAAAATAATGCTTAAAGAAAAGAGGAAAAATCTAAAGTCGATGAACAAATTATCTGTCTCATGCAGTTAGAAAAAAATCACCAAAATAGCACCCCCCCCAAACCTAAGGAAATAATAGAGTAGGAGTAAAATTAAGGAAATAGAAAATAAATGTAATTTAAAAGATTCAACAAAGAGAAATTTCTGCTCATTGAAAAAATAATAAAATAAACTCAGGTAAGATTAGTCAAGGGGGAAAAAAAGAGAACTCATAAATAAGCAATATCATTTTTTTTAAAGGATATCACTGTAGGTCCTGGAGCCAATAAAGAGATGATGAAAGCATATTATGATTAAACTCATGCCAAAAAAATTGAAAATATGCATGAATGGGACAACTTACCATAATGGACATAAGAAGAAACAGATAATCTGAGTAGTATCATAACTACTAAATAAAGAATATGCTTTCATTGGTGAGTTCTGCCACCATTTAAGTACAAAGCAACTCCCAATTTTACAGACTCTTCAGAAGACTAGAAAAGGGGTGAGTTTTAAAATTATTTTTGAGACTAAAAATACTTAATTCCAAAATCCTACAAAGATTACAAAAAGGAAAATTACAAGCCACCTTTTGTCATGAAAATAAATACAAAAACTTGAAATAAGATATTAATAAACCAAATCCAGAAAAAATATAAAAAGAGTAACACTTGTGACCAAACTGCATTCATTCCAGGAATGCAAAGTTGGCTTAACATTAGAAAATCACTCAATAACTCACTACATTAATAGATTAAATGATT
The DNA here is from genome assembly GCF_022079265.1 of Lynx rufus. NCBI lineage: Eukaryota > Metazoa > Chordata > Mammalia > Carnivora > Felidae > Lynx > Lynx rufus. The sequence goes on from NW_025814856.1 coordinate 126,144,232, forward strand.
TATAATAAAGGTAGAGAAGATATTTGATAAAATTATTTGACATCCAGGCACAATAAAAAAACTCACAGACTTGAGATAAAAAGAAATTCCTAACTAACTCTAAACGTTACATACCAAAAAATCTAATGATGAAACTTTAAAGGTGTTCCCTTTAAATTAAAGAATGAGTTAACATGGCTAAAATTAACAACACAGGAAACAACAGATGTTCACGGGGATGCAGAGAAAGGAGAACCCTCTTACACTGTTGGTGAGAATGAAAACTGGTGCAATCACTCTGGAGAACAGTATGGAGGTTCCTCAGAAAGTTAAAAATAGACTGACCCTATGGCCCAGCAATTTAACTACTAGGTATTTACTCAAAAGTATATAAAAATACTGATTCAAAAGGGCACATGCACCCCAATGTTTATAGCAGCATTATCAACAATAGCCAAATTATGGAGCGAGCCCAAATGTCCATTGACTCATGATGGATAAAGATGTAGTGTGTGTGTGTGTGTGTGTGTGTGTGTGTGTGTGTGTGTGTGTATGTACAAATGTACATATACATATATATATATATATATATATACACACACACACACACATACACAATGGAATATTATTCAGCTGTAAAAAATAATGAAATCTTGCCATTTGCAACAACATGGATGGAGCTAGACTATATTAGGCTAAGCTAAATAAGTCAGAGAAAGACAAATACCATATGATTCCATTCATGTGGAATTTAGGAAACAAAATCAATGAACATAGGGGAAGGAGAAAAAAAAGAGAGGGAAACAAACCCCAAGAGACTCTTAACTATAGAGAACAAAGTGAGGGCTGATGGAGGGGAGGTGGGTGGGAAATGGGCTACATGGGTGATGGGTATTAAGGAGGGCACTTGTTGTGTTGAGCACTGGGTGTTATATGTAAGTGATGAATCACTAAATTCTACTCCTGAAAGAATGAGTTAACAACACTAGCGTCATCATTTCTACATTTCAACATTGTACTGAGATCCTAGCCAATGCTACGAAGCAAGCAAAATAAGATAAAAGGTATAAGCATTGATAATGAGTAATAAAAACCAATATTATTGCTATAAATATATAGTGGAAGATTCAAAATAATATGTGGATAAATTATTAAAATTAATCATAAGTTTTAGTAAGGTAGCAGGATACAAAATCAATACACAAAAATCTGTATCATTTTCACATAATAGCAACAAATAGAAAATTAAACTTTTAAATTATTATCTATTATAGCCTTAAAAGATGAGGTTTCCAGGAACAAATTTATAAAATGTATATAAGTCTCTATGGAGAAATCATAATATTATTGAGAGATATAATATGTAGAAATAAAATGTAGAAATAAATATATAATGATTACTGTTTGGAAGACTGAACATCATAAAATTATTCTTCTCCATTGATGTATAATATGAATACAATGGCAATCAAAGTTTCAACAGGAATTTTGTAAAACTTGACAAGATAACTCTAAAAATTTATATAGAAATGCTTAGTCAAGACACTAAGCAGAAAAAAAATGGAAAAACTTGATGAACCAGGTACCAAACCTTATCATAAAGCCATAATAATAATAATAATAAAAAAAACGTTGTGGTATTGTCTTCAGAGTAGACAAATTAGCAAATGGAACAGAGAAAGAATCGAGAAGATGCTCACATTTGGAAAACTTGATTTATTTCAGAGTAGCATTGCAGAGGGATGGAGAAAGGATACTCTTTCAGATACATCATACTAGCACAGCTGGGCGTTAACATGGGGAAAAATTAAAATGAAAACCTAGTGAATTATATGCAAAATTGGTTCGAGGTGGATTATGGATCTAACTGTAAAGACAAAACAACCTTAAGGAAATAATGTAGGACAATGGCTTTAAGATCTCTGAATAGGGAAGTAGCTCTTAAACAAAAAACAAAAACTATAGTTTGTCAAGGAAAATAGCGATAAGTTTGATTAAATTTAGAAACTCGGTTCACCAAAAGCCATCATAGAAAGGGTCAAGAGAACCTTAGAATGGGAGATGATGTCTGTAACACATAAAACTGAGCAAGATCTAGTATTTAGAATATATAAAAGCTCATGCAAATCAGTAAGAAAAGACAATAGAAGAGAGACAAATGGGCAATACTTGACTTCTGAAAAGAGGTGATCCAAGTGGCTGGTAAACATGTATAATTCAATACCATCAAAAGTCAGGAGAAAGTGAATTAAACCACAATGAGAAAATAATATGCATCCGCTGGACTGGCAAAAATTGAAAACGTTGACAGATATCGAGCCCTGGTGAGGTCATGGAGCATCAGAAATTGTCATTCTGTTTTGGTGGGTGAATAATTAATACAACTATTCTGGAAAATTATGTGCCTTTAACTAGTAAAATTAAGGATGCATATACCCCATGACCTTGAGATTCCATTCCTGAGTGCACATACCACAGAACAGTGTAATTATGTGCACCATGATACAAATGAAAGGATTGATTTCATTGATTTTAAGAACCTCAATTGGAGACAAAACAAATGTCCACCAATGGTAGAAGAAACAGATTATGCTGGATCTCATACAATGGGATACTTTATAGCAACAAAAATGAAAAAAAAAACAACCACAGCTGCTTACCACAATATGAAAAAATATTTTTAAAAATAACATAAAAGATAAAGAAGATAGATACCAAAAGATACTATGTATAATTTGATTCGTGTAAAATTCAAAACCAGTCCAAATTAAACTGCCCTGTTTGGGGAAGCACACATAGGTGATACAAATTCTAAGGCAAAGCAAGAAAATTACTTTTTATAAAAGCCAAGGCCAGGACACCTTTGTAGGGGAGAGAGGAAGAACTCTCTTTGAGAGGGGGGCATGCAGAAGAGGGATGGACAGGCTATATTTCTTGCTCTGGGTGGCAGTTACATGCTCTAATTACTCATTAACCTGTATATTTACGTCCTGTGCACTTTTATGAATGTGCATTATATTTCACAGTACACAGAATTTCTAAAACTGTATTTCAAAAAGGCTTTTGGAACAATTATTCTGGACACAGTGCGGAGAGAGGAGCCAGACTGGCAACAGGGAGGTGATCAGTTGTGTCTCAGTTCCATATAAGAAACAGCAGAGATGGCTGAAAGATCCTTCTGGGTTCCTTCTCTGCATTCAGAGCCAACATGTATCATTAGCATCAAGTAATAGGGATATTGGATGCCAACATTTTTCAAAATCTGCAGAGACATCTTGGCTCCTTCACAGAGCCTTGGGAGTCAGTTCAGCAGAAATCAATATTCATCTTCTGTTCTCTTCTTGTCTGTCTGGGGGTCTGGAGTACTTAAGCTCTTCCCATATCCTTCCATATCCTTTCCCAAAGTCTCCCTCTCCTCCTTGTCCCCATCCTTCCTGCCCTTCTTCATCCCGCAGGGCAGAGCAGATACACAATACACCGGCTAAGATGTTACCCAGAGCTCAGCTGAATGCAGCATTCCTTGAGAGATTTACATGTAAACTGGGAACACTGAAGATGGTGATGTCCTAACCCCAAAGAACTAATCACCAAAGGTAGGCACTTTAGGCCTGCAGTAGGTAGCTGGGAGAAATATTTGGGGCCAAAATCTTATAACTCACACATCCCCATAACTACCTGACTGGCTTTAAGGAGGCTGATCAAATGGTCCCAAACCTACCTCACAGAAGTTAAAAAATAAAAAATAAACAAGTACAGATTGCTAGATCTCCAGCCCCAGAGATTTTGCCTCACTGGGTTCTGGGCAGTGAGGAGATCTGTATGAATACCAAGCAACTCAGGTGGTTATGGTGTAGCAAGTCTGTGCAGCCCTTCAATGGGCCAGGATTTAGAAGCCTAAATTTCTCATGGCCGAAGTGTGCAGGCTCCCTTTGCTTCCCTGCATCCAGTTGCTCTGGGACCCACCTGAGGACAAACGTGTTCTCCTAAGAGTCCAACTTTCTCAGCTTGCAACTCTCTGTATATCTGTTAGATAAACCCAAGACAGCTCAATTTCTTCTTCTTTCTACTCTGGGTTAAATGCATTTTTCCCCAAGAAGACAGACTTAATCTAAAATAGTTCTGCATCCATGTAGATACCCAAAAGAGAATCAAGTGGATAAGTATGGCCGTGTATTTATATGATGCCTGGACACAAGGAAGGATGCTTCCAAAGAGGAGTCTGGGGAGATCTAACAGCATGTGGGTGTGATATCACATCAAAGCCCTCTAGAGCAGGCTTTCTTACACTTTTTTTTTTCCTCAGGACCCCTTTATGCTTGTTTATGTGGATTATACTCATTGATATTTACTGCATTAAAAATTAAAAGTGAGAAAATGTTCAATATTTATGGATTCATTTACAAGTAACAATAATAAGCTCATTACATATTAACCTAAATATCTTTTATATGGAAAGCAACTATATCTCCCCCCAAAATAATTAGTGAGAAGGGTGACATTGTTTTAACTTTTGCAAATCTCTTTAAGTTTGGCTTAACAGAAGACAGCTGGATTTTCATATCTTCTGCATTCAATCTGTTGCAATATGTTGTTTTGATGGAAATATATAAAGAAAATCAGGCTTCACACAAATATGTAGTTAGGGGGAAAAAGAGTATTTTAATCTGCTTCTGCACTCAATCTGTTGTGCTATTACATGCCATGTAACCTCTGGAAAATTCTGCCATACCCATAAGAGAATGAAAATGAAGAGGGCAAATAGCATCCTGGTGCTGCTGTGAAAATAGTTTTGACCTCACACATCACCCCCTGAAAAGTTCTCAAGGACATGGCCCTCCAGCCTCCAGCTTCTCGACCACCCTTTGAGGACTGCTGCCTGAAAGAAAAACAGTGTTGATTTGCTTGCCAAGAGCATTGCTATTACCACTGTCTTGGGTGCAAATCAGATGCAGGGTGGGGGTGAGGGGGGTAGGGTAAGGGACCGTGTGCATCTGTTTGCAAAGCTGGTTAAAGCATAATCACAGGCAGTTCTTATTCAGGCCCCCAGACAACACCTCAGGAGATGATTCAGCCTGTCTCTGCTGGGGCTGGGCTCCTAGTCCTACCCATACGAGCCCCTAGTGCATGTCCAGGACTGGGGACAAGTGATTGCTTAGACTGAGGAACACAATGGCCGATATTCCCCTCAAAAGCTAGGGATTCTGAGTGTCAGCAACAAATAGCACTCCTTGTTGGCTCAAAGGTGCTTGCTGAGTGAGGCTGACCCAGAACTGTAGCTGCCCAGTCCGGCAACTCTGGTCCCCTTCACTGTTCTGTGTTTATACCAGCTTTTACCACCTTCCGATATACTATGCAATGTACTTATTGGTTACGGTTATTGTTTATTAGCTGCAGATCCCATGAGATAAGGATCTTTTCTGTTTCATTCACTGTTGTATCCCCAGGACCAGAATGGTGCCTGAAATAGAGCAGGTGCCGATACATATTAGTCTTATGAATGAAGTGGTAAGATTTACACATGGAAGAGCAGAGGAGAACCTCAGCTTCCTACAAGGAACCTGCACCCAGGAGAAGGGGAACGCTGAGCCGAGCATGCCCAGTTTCTTCTTCCCAGATTTGTGACACAGATTAGGCCATTCCTTTTTCCTTGAGTGATTGAAGGGCAAACAAATAAAAGTTGGGACTGTGACATCTCCACGTGAAAGGAAACGTCAGGAATAGAGAAACATCCACTGTGACTTTCAACTATTTGTTCTCAATCCGTCTGCTTAATTATTACGCTGTGGTCAGCCAGAGGGTGGCAATACTCAGAGAAGGAGATTGGACGTTCCTTCGAGACCTCTCTGCTCCTCCTTTGTCAGGCACGCCCCTGGTGCCATCCACTGCATGTAGGCCCTTTATCTCCATACTGCTTTTCAGCTCCAATCCCACCCTTCAGGTCCACCTTCCATTTGGGGCTGGGACTCTGCAAACCACATTTCCCAGACTCCCTTGGTAGTTGGCTCTGTTAGGTAGGGTGTGACAAAGGGACATGGGCAGGAAACTGGAGGGGAGAACACAACTGGGGAGAATGGGGGGCTTCCTTTCTGTCTGAAGCACCAGCCTCACCATCTCCTCAGAGTTATTAGCAATATCCAGGCTGTGCCTCTCCTGAGTTGAATGGAGCCTGGACCCTAGCATCTGTGCTGGGGGCCCAACCTCCTAGGATGACTCCTCCTCTTTCCTTTTGTTCCCACAGTCTCGGGGATGGTAGCAGCTTCCTGTCGTTATTCATATCTCTGCTACTCTTCCTTTTTGCTCTTTCTACCCTCCCACACCTGTGCAACCAATTCCCTGCATTGAGTCCCCTCTATCTGAAATGCCTGTGGTGGCTCCTCTTGCCTGGCTGCATGGCCCCAACTGGTACAGCTCCTTTGTAGATCCTGCTGGGACCACTGGTGAACAAGTTAGAACTGATCCCCAGAGGGCTCTCATGTGGGTCAGAAAATCTTCATTAATTAAATTTACTACACTGCTGGAAATTCATTCCGCATTCCATTTCTCTTTTCTAGTTATGTCTTTCCACATGTTCTCCATACATCCAAGTTCACCCAAAACAGTCCAGGTTCATGCCCGTTGTTGCAACTGAACTCTCAATAGAGCCTCCTGTCTCTCTCAAAACTATCCTAGTTGGGGTGATAAATTACATGGTCACTCTAAATACAGACCATTATATGTTCTGCAATAAAATCAAATGATGTTAAGATACTCCAGCAATAAAATACCAATTACAACATGCTCCAAATTTGAATATCAACCCCTTCTCATCATGAATTTTCTAGGAAGGAATTAAAGTTCAATGATTAAGTTAAAGTCCAAAGATATTAAAATCCAAAGGATTTAAAGTCCAAAATCATATTCTCTTCCCTGTGTGATTTAAGGTTCAAAGAAAATTAAAATCTAAATCTCCTCCCAATTTGTTATTCAACTCCTACGTTCTATTTCTCAGTGTTCCAAGGCCATGCACCAAATGTTGGAGTTGAGAGGCCCAAAAATAGCCTCTCTCTTCCCCATGAGAGCTTTGAGCAGATTATAAAACAAAACAAAGGATGACAGAAGGTAGAATAAAACACCCTTATTACAAATAAATATGGCTTGTACCTACAGGCAAGAGAAGCTGCTAATAATGAATTCTAGAATGAGACTTCATACAGCTCCTGCTCATCACTATCTGCAGCCCTTCTCTGAGGCACGTGGCACTATACATTTCTCAGCCTCTCTTAGAGGTAACTCTGCTCGTGAGTTTTGCCCAGTGGAAAAGTCACGCACACCCTCCTGGCATGATCCATAAACACTTGCTGTGAATTTTCCTTCTCATGTTTCCCTTCCCACCCCGATCTGCAGGGGACTCTGCAGGGCTTAGAAAAGGGAGCAGCTACTAAATTTCCAAAAGTTGTTTCCTGCAGCACTTAGGTTACCCCCTCTCTGATCTACCCATTCAGTTCCGGGAAGTGCTGACCCAGGATGGGTTTTCCTACAGCATGGAGTTAGCTTGCTTCAGTGAGACAGAGAAGCAGAAAAAACTTTCTGCACCCTGTGGACAGCCCAAGCCCAAGAGAAGGAGAGTGGGGCTGAGCTGAGTGTGCTCAGTACAGTTTTCTCAGGTTCAAACCAATCAGATTAAGACCACCTGGCAGGAGGGGGCCTCTTTCCAGAAGCTAAGATCATTATACCTTCTTGTGGAAGGAAATATCTGCCCATCAAAAATGTGTTTTCTTTTTGTACACCTCTTGTTTTCATCACTGACATCTTTCCTTTGCTCCCCATCCAGATTCTATTGTCTCTTTCCTAAGACACACACTTCCACCCCAGCCTCCTTAACAGGTGTGAAAAAGAGGGCAATTGCCTTTGCTTCTCTCTGGTGATTGGCCCATGGAAGCCCAGCCAAATTGTCCTCTGGGCAAAGATGGAGTAAAATTAAAGGGAAAATAATGCTTCTTGACCACCCACCTCCCTACCTGCTCTAGATTCCAGAATCCACAAAGGGTCATGTTCAGCAGACATAACAGGAGATTCTTGGCACATTTTAAAAAAGAATGGTAGCATTTACTTACAAATCACCAGGCTGTTTCTGAGGGAAATTTGTGCTCTCAGCCACCCCCAGAGTCCACCTTCCTGGGAACCACCTTTCTTATGCCTTTACTTGAAATGGAAATAGAAAAGCCCAGATCTTCACCATAGCAAGAATATATGCTGGGATTGGCCCACTTTAGTGTACTTGCCATGCCCACAGTCCCTTCTGAGGGACACTGTCCTGCACAGCAATTAATGCTTAGGCCAAGATTTGGCTTAGTACCATGTGACCTAACACCTCCTAGCCAAAGCAGATTAGACAAGGAAGACCTCCAATCCATGGGGGCTCACCTACAGACTGATCCACCAACTATGGCCAAGAGACTGAGCCATTTAGTGGGAACTGAAACCCAAAGTTCATGGTATAAGATTCAAACAAGGGAGGTCACAATGGACCATCTCAAACCCATAAAACAATAGGACCCAGCAGTAAGCAGAGGAAATGGACTGATAGAGAAAGGACAATGATATAGTTGTGCAGAGAAATGCAAACAGAGACAGGAGAGGGGAGAGAGAGGGGGGGAAATGGAGAGAGAGAGAAAGGGAGAGAGAGAACACAGTTTGGAGGAACCCATCCACAGAGATATCTTGGATCCTGACAGTTGTTCAATTCCTTCCATGTCTATCCTTATAATAACTTCCCTTTTCCTTGACCTGACTTGAGAGCATCACTGTGTCTTATCTGACTAGAAGAATTCATTTCCATAATTGTGTTATCAAACTGTGATGAGTGATTCCCTAGAAAACTATGCTCATATGAGCTTCTTCCTCTTCCTACCTACCTGTCAGATGCCTTGAGCTATAAACTTTGGGAAGAGGCTGTGAATAAATAATAGAGAGCTTGGCAAGATTGGTACTTTGTGAAGAAAGGAGAATAAGACAGGTGAATTTTTATGGCATTCTTTAGGTTTCTACAAGGTTTGGGGATTAGGGTAAAAGAAAAGTCACCCACAGAAAATCCATGCCACACTGAAGACTTCTCCAGGTCACATGAAGAAATAAGGAAGGTTTCTTCAAGGACATCATCGGGCTGGTAAAAAATTAGTTGACTTTCCCTTACTTCTAATAAAGAGAGAACTAAATCATGTCCTCACTGTCATCTTTCAACCCAAGACAGATACTGATCCTTTCCTGCTGTGGGATGTTGAGGCCTGGATGAAACCCTTCCAAGCTAAGGTAAAGAGGCTTTGTGTACAAAAGCCCACAGATGTGAGCTTCGGTAACGTGGAACCCAGAACCTGGATCCATTATCAAGACCAACAAGTGTCCCCAAGAAAGAGGGCAGTTGTCCTGACAGAGCTGCAAGGGCCAAGAGGCTTAGTGGCCAGTTTCCAAAGCAGGGTGAATGGGAGGAGGGAAGGGTGAAAGAGTTTAGCTCCAACCCATGCCCCGGAGGGAATAACAGAGTGGCAAGTGGGAAGATGGGCGGATGTGGATCCCCACATGAGACAGGAGATCCTGGCACTTGACAACTCACAGTGCATCTTCTGTCCTCATCTTCAGGAATCGCTTGGGGCTATTTGGGGCTACTCGGCCAGATCGGCACGTTCATCCAAAGAATGTAGGTCTATGGGGCGCCTGGGTGGCTCAGTCAGTTAAGCGGCCGACTTCGGCTCAGGTCATGATCTCGCGGTCCATGAGTTCGAGCCCCGCGTCGGGTGCTCAGAGCCTGGATCCTGTATTGGATTCTGTGTCTCCCTCTCTCTGACCCTCCCCCGTTCATGCTCTGTTTCTCTCTGTCTCAAAAATAAATAAACATTAAAAAAATTTTTTTCAAAGAATGTAGGTCTGTGGACAATACTCACTTGCCAGTACTATTTCAGGTCCTACTGGAGAAACACATCCAAGTCCCTGTGACCACACCTGTTATAGCTATAGACGAGTGGCATCTTTCTTCCTGGAGATTTCCCGTATATTACCTAAAGAGCAATAATGATGATTGATTTTGATCTGGAAATAAGAAAAGGGTCACTGGGGACATTAATAGAACTTCTCTCAGAAGCAATATCTTTTAAGAAATTCTAGGGGCACCTGGGTGGCTCAGTTGGTTAAGTGTCTGATCTGACTTTGGCTCAGGTCATGACCTCGTGGCCAGTGGGTTCTAACCCCACGTCGGGCTCTGTGCTGACATCTCAGAGCCTGGGGCCTGCATCAGATTCTGTCTCCATCTCTCTCTCTGCCCCTTCCCCCCTTTCCCTCTCTCTCTCTCTCTCTCTCAAATATAAATAAAACATTAAAAAAATTAAAAAAATTAAAAAAATAAATTCTAAAACAAATGGCTCCCCCTGCTCAATGTTCTCCTTACGGCATAGTGTTCCCAGCCTGGGTTCCAGGATAAATCCAAAACAGTCTTACATCCAATAAGAGAGTTCATTTATGAAAAGGAGACACTCTGAGATCTGTGGAATAAACTAATGAGGCATGTCTACCCCAAATGCAGAAAGTTCAGCCAGTTTTACTAAAAAATTTCCAATCTTTAAAATGTATAACTTAGAAAGCTATAACATATTGAATTATCTTAATCCTCACCAAAACAAAGAAGTTAGTGAGGAAATTGAATGCAATGAAGCTAAGACTGACAATTCAACTAGCCAAACAGCCAAATAATCTGGTGTACATACTAGAATGTTATTAAATAAACCCCTGGTTAGTTTCCTTTATTTAAAAAAATTTTTTTCAACGTTTATTTATTTATTTTTTGGGGGACAGAGAGAGACAGAGCATGAACGGGGGAGGGGCAGAGAGAGAGGGAGACACAGAATCAGAAACAGGCTCCAGGCTCTGAGCCATCAGCCCAGAGCCTGACGCGGGGCTCGAACTCACGGACCGCGAGATCGTGACCTGGCTGAAGTCGGACGCTTAACCGACTGCGCCACCCAGGCGCCCAAGTTTCCTTTATTAAAGAGCGAGGAGTGAGCAGGAGAAAGATTTCAGAAGCCCAGGGGGTAAGCCAGGAGTGAAAGTGAGAGGGAGTCTGGAACCCCTTAGCATCCTCTACTAGAGAGCAGCTACCCCTGCAGCACCCAGGACAGCACCCCACATGTACTCCCTGGCCTATCCATCTCTGTCTCCTCCCTCAGCCTGACCTAAGTAGCTCTGACCCTGATGGGGAGAAACCAGACTGGAAATTTCAGTCTCCCTGACCACTGAGAGTTGAGGGAGTAACCCCAAAAGTCAAGGAAAGGAAACGAGGTCTGAACATACAGCCAGCCATACTTGGCACCCAGCATACACCCTCGCAGGGCCGGCCACTGGGCACAGCAGCAGCTCACTTGTGCAGCAGAGGGGTTGGCAGAGGGGGAGCCTACTCTTGGAGTAAGAGAGAGAAAGCATTTGCACTAATGCAGAGCTGCGTGTGCAAGCTGGGTGTGCAAATGTGGCCCAGTAAGGCACGTCTTGTTCTTCAGAGGAGAGAGGCATCGTGGAGTATTGTAGTCACTCGTGTCTGTCCCCTGAGCCAGCCTCCATGGACTCCAGTTTAAACTCATCAGGGTTGCTTGTCCCCCTCTGTCAACATATGGCGCAGAGGTGCCTCCGGCGCTAAAATCACCAAGGCCTAGATGCAAGGGGCCAGAACAAGGAGGGCCCTGTGTGCAATACCACGTCTGCTCAAAGGCAGCCGTGGCTCCGGGTGGGGTTGAGACAAACCTCCTCTGAGGAACTGGGAAGAGGCGCAAGACGGGGCTGAACACAAGGCAGGAGCAGACAGATCTGTGGCTGGGTGACGCCCTCTGGCAACTGCAGGGGAGAAAGTGGCCTTCGTTACCAGGTGAAGGCAAAAATCAGGCAAATGGACTGGACAATACAACAATTCAAGTAAAACAATTAAATAATTCAAGGGGAGAAAGTACAGGCCCAGTCATTCACAGTGCTTGAAAGTCATTCTTCTAAAATGTAAATTTGGTGACATCAGATCCTGTTTAAAATCACTGCCTTTTCTCCATTCCAGCACACCCTGCCTCGACTCAGACCATAATTAACTAGTTCTTGGTTAATTGCAGCAGCCTAATGGACAACAGCCGTACCCTGCCCCCTCCTCACAGGCTGCCTTTGGGGACACGTTGTGAACCTTTCTTAGGGAGTGGAACTGGCAGGGTGTGGTGCATTCGTTGGCAGGCAACAGAAAGCAACATCTTTCTGAACCTGAGCTCCTGATTTGTTCCAAGTGCTGTGCTGGGTGCTTTCTTAGGCTTCGTTTCATTTAATTTCATTGTCACATCCTCCAGTGAGGCAAATGTCAGTATCTGCATTTTACAGACAAGGAAAGTAAGACTCAGAAAATGTACACAAAATGGCAAAGCCACCTAGCCATCAGTGGGGTATGGATTTTGAGCCTGGGCTTCCCGACATCCTGTCTCAGGAGTGTGGGCCAGCAATAGCATTCCCCTGCCCTCCCCGCGCTCCACCTGCTTCTGGCTCCTCAAAGCCAAAAAGTGCAACACTAATCGATCATGCCCCCAACATGTCTTCTCCGATCTGCTGTGTCCTATGAGCTAACCAACCCTCACCATCACCTTCTGTCCTGCCTGTGCACCCTCTTTCATCCCTCTCCCCCACCAGCCCTCCAGGACCCTAGAGTTTACTACGGCTCCATACACCTTTTCCTGGGAAGAGATGAATAGACCCGTGTTCCTGTCCCACAGTATTTCTGAGGAAGGAGGTGGGGCCCCGGCAGGGGCTGTGTGAACAATGGCTGTTATGATAGGACTTTCAGGACGGGGTGCAGCGTGGCTCCCTCACAATGCCTTGCATTCTGCCTCTTAATCATCCCCTGGCCTATCTGGCTGGTTCCGGCCATTGAAATCTGGTAACACCCAGTGATAAAGAGCCATTGTGCTTCTTTCCTGAACAGAACTGGACTGTCATTCCCAATGCATTTAGGAGCTTTGCCGAGTCACTCAGAATTTGCAGTGCCACTCACTATCCCCACTGGTCCTTACTCTCCCCTAACAAAGCAGCCAGGTGTTGCCCAGAGCGTGAGTGCCACAGCCCGAGGCCTCCAGGCAGCGCTGGGGCTCGATGCCCTTTGGAGAACGGCTTGTGTGCTTCCCTTAAAGTTGGGATCTCCGGGCCAGTCCAGGATGGAGAACAGACCGGTATTAGAGCTGCAGGGCCAGCTCTCAGTGGCTTGTTTGCACTTGTAGCCTGTGGTCTCACTCCTTGAATTAGACCCTCGAGTGTAGGGCAGCAATGCTTCCTGAATGATGTTATTACCCCTTCAAACAGGGCTTCTCACACTTGAATGTGTATAGCAATCACCTGGGACCCTTTGAAAATACAGGTTTGGATTTGGCCTGAGATTCTGCACGTGGGTCCGGGACCACGTTTTTCTCAGCCAGGCTGAGAGGTTTGCTCGGGCCCCCAGTGGCGAGGTGAGAGCTGACTGTGTGAGGCTCTGAGGGAGCCACTCGGCTGGCACTGGTCAGGACGCCAGCTGTCCTCCCAGCAGACACCCAGACGGAGCAGCATGGGTCCAGCCCCGGGGAAAGAGTTGAAGAAAGAGGATGAAAGAAACCATCAGAGAGGCTCACAGGAGAAAACATTTTAAAAAGACCCCCACAGTGGTATTAGTTAGAAGGTGAAAAACAGCGGTCAGGGGTGACCTATACGTGGTATGAGGAGTTCCCAAAATGAGTTCACACATAGAAGACCCAGGCCTTATCCATTTCAAGCCATCTTTCTTCCTTCCCATCTTTCTCCTTTCTATGTCAACTCCAGGAGGCCGACTCTGCCCCTCCCTCAAGGAGAGAGCCGGGGAGGAACTGGTCAGCCGCCTTCCTGGGCTCCTCTGCTCTCATCACGTGCCGCAGGTGGCCCTCTGCCCGGTGCCACTTCTCACTGCTTACGACAGCTCACGGTCACTGGTGGCTCTGAAAATGGGTCACAGCAGGCCGGGCTGTATCAGAATCACCAGGGAGGCTTATAAAAATGCAGGGTTCTAAACCTAGAAATTCTGACGCAGTAACGTACGGGAAAGAGCCCAGGAATCCACAAACACATGTAAGCTCCCGAGGCAATGATGAAGCAGCACCAAACCTGTAGTAAAGTACCGATTTCCGCTACACAATACTACTATCCAACCATTAAAAAGATGTTAACAAAAGACATTTAAATACCAATATCATAAACAGTGTAAATATAGATACATCTATACTTTGTAGTATATAATAGCGTAACTCCAATTTTGTAAATACACACACGTCTTAGATACACAGATACTAGGTGGCAGGGTGAGAGGATCATAGGATTTTCCTTTTTATTCCTTTCTCAGTTTTCTAGATTTTCTACAATAAATACGTATTTGTTTTGTAATGAATGTGTGTTTTTGTGAAGGCCGGGAGATTATGACATGTTTGATGTGGGTTTCCCAGAAACATAATGCCTCCCAGAGAGGTGTGCTGTTCCTTCCTTTCTTCCGGAGAGAGTTCGCCAATGTCTGCTTCAATGTACTTTTTTTGTTCTGACTGGTGAACTTCCTGGCTGGCTTTTGTAAAGGAACGCTCATTTCACTGCGGTAAATAAATAAATAAAGTTTTTTTTTTGGTTTAGAATGTTTGCTTTTTTTTCTTTGTTTTGTTTATTTATTGAGGGGGGCGGGGAGAGAGAGAGAGAGAGAGAGAGAGAGAGCACAAGCAGGGAGAGGAAGAGAAAGAGGGAGAGAGAGAAAATCCCAAGCAGGCTCCACACTCTGAGCCCAATGTGGAGCTCAATTTCATGACCTGAGCTGAAATCAAGAGTCAGACCCTTAACCGACTGAGCCACCCAGACACCCCTCACCTTTTCTTTTCCTTTTTTTTTCTTTCTTTTCTCATTTTTTTGTTTGTTCGTTTGTTTATTTTTTATGTTAACAGGAGTTAAGGAGGAGATCAGGTACCTGGGCATATATTCAGGACAGGACTCCAGTCAGAAGGAAATGGCAGGCCTAAGCACGAAAACTGAGACTAAAATCAACATGGTAGTGAAGAGGGGTGACTGTGGCTGTAGGGAGGCTCCTAGGCTCCCCCCGACATACTGAATCCAGAGCCCAGCCATGCCAGGTCTGGGTCTGCTATTGTTCATACTGGAACAGGAAGTGGGGAGGATCTGATTTGTGTCCAGTTTCACTACTTACTGGCTGTATTTAACATTGGGTACCCCAAATAAATGTGTTTCATCTCCATTTCCTCGCCTGCAAAAGGGGAATAGCAAAACCCACCTCCAAGTCCTAGTGATGACTTAAAAGAAGTCTAGTATGGTATCTGGCACAACAGAGGGCCCTCAGGAAACACCCTTTCCCTGCCTTCAAGATGGGCTCAAGTCAGGGGTGGGCATGAAATTGCAGGTGGTGGGCACCAGGGGTTCCCTGGGAGAGCCTGGGAGCAGAAGGGCCCAACAAAGCCCAGTGGAAGGGGAGGGGTTGCCATGGTCTTGCTTCTGCACAAACATCCAGGACAGGCTCATGCTGCACAAAGAGCTCACTGAGAGGCTTGGGTGTCCTAGAGGCCCTTCCTTCATCATGCTTCTCTGAGCCAGGGAAGTTCTGGGTTTCTTTGGGTGCCCATGATTCTGGTTTTCTATATCACTGTGAGTTCTCCCCATATGACAAAATATCAATAGCACAGAAAAGAAGGATGAACCTTTTGATTTTCATTTTCTTGAAGATACAGAGGATAATCCCATCCATACTATCACTTTCAGCATTAACCAAGATCTCGTTTTGTGGAATGCAAAATGGAGCAATCCAAGTCTATATCCTAAGTCAGAATAATCCTTCATTGACAAATATGGTGGACTACTGGCATCAATCTGCATGACAATAATTATGGATGTGTTAATGGCATATCTACCCAGAAGATGGGGATGACCTTGGGTTCCCTTGTCCCTACATGTGTGACAGCACAGTCTAGAGACAACAGGCAGGTGGGGTCAGGGAGACCATGGAGCAACACACCTGTGCTCCGCTTCTGGTCTCACAAGCTGGGCAACAGTCTGTGCCTCAGTTTCCCCATTTCTACAGTGAGGCTAAATAGCACCTTCTTTGAAAGGCTGCCATGTCTCTGGCACAGAGCATAATGTAGACACTCAACAAAATCTTTTCCTGCCTGACTCCTTTACTGGAAATTCCTGCAGATTTGATTCCAGTTAAGTCTCCAGGGCATTAAATAATATCTCTCCCACTGATTTCTGAGGGGTACAGGCACTCTTCACTGTATAAACATGAAGTTCATGAACCTTTCCCTGGCCAAGCCCGAGACTTGTGAGGGTCCTCTAGCCTGGGTTCCTAGCATCTGAGCCCACAGCTCAGGCAGCCTCTGCCACTGGGTGTCCTCTCAGAAGATGGGAAGGGGGCTCTTTAGATATCCTTTCTCTAACTTGGGCACCCACACCCACACAGAGCATTTGGTCCTGGGGGCTGTTTCTGTGTTAAAATGTACTCAGGATTTGTTTTAATCAGGTTTGGTAAGACATGCAAACACAGATATGACAATCATGAAGGAAGAAGTTTATGCTCACAGATCCCAGGAAACAGGAAACACACCATACCATGCAGGACACATGGAAACAATACTGTCAGTCAGGAGGCAAAAGAGGTGAGAAGGGAGAGCATGGCTCAGAGCATTTATTGGGGTAGGTGCACTGAATAGCTTGGGATTTGATAGTTTGAATAATCTTGGTGGGCTCTGGGCTATAGGGGTGGTTGCTAGTTGTCCCATGAACCTGACCCTGTGGTGCTCTGGGGCAAGGGGAATACTGGTTTGGTGTGGGAGAGGTTGATGAAAGTGATGGTTGGGGATGTGGGCTCCAGATTGGTTGGTTTGTGTATCAGAAATGCACTCTCAGGGGAGATGCTTGCTATCTGGAGGAATTTGCCAGCCCAGGGAGAGACAGTCTTTCCAGAATAAGGCCCTAAATGCCAGAGCATCAAGAACAGAGAACATTTCAAAAATATAGGCAATACATAACAATTTTAAAATATAGCAAATCAACCCTCAAAGATGCCACTCAGGTCTTCAAATGACACAGAGCAAAATCAATAGCAGCATAGGAAGTCTTGTATATTCCAGACAATCTGGTGAGGTGGACACTGACTTCAATGCTCTTCCACCCTCCGTTTTACATGATGATTATCATAATTTTAATTCCAACTTTTACCAAGCACCTTCTCTTATACATTTTACTTCATTTAATCTCCATAACCATTCTATGAAATAAGCTGTTGGTCCCCATTTGATTCATAAAGAAACAGTCCACAGGAGGTGTTGGGAAATGCGGAGTGAAAAATTAGGGGCAAGCTAACATGTATTAAGCTCTTCTAATTTTTTTTTTTCAACGTTTATTTATTTTTGGGACAGAGAGAGACAGAGCATGAACGGGGGAGGGGCAGAGAGAGAAGGAGACACAGAATCGGAAACAGGCTCCAGGCTCTGAGCCATCAGCCCAGAGCCTGACGCGGGGCTCGAACTCACAGACCGCAAGATCGTGACCTGGCTGAAGTCGGACGCTTAACCGACTGTGCCACCCAGGCGCCCCATGCTCTTCTAAAGGCAAGGTGGCATTATCCTAATTTTACAGGTAGGGGATTCAGAGGCTCAGAGAAGTTTAGCTGTCAAAGCTGGGAGCTGAAATGTCCCTGGGTTGGACATTGAAACAACATTGGTTTAGACATCCAGATGGCCAACAGACACATGAAACGATGCTCAATGTCACTCATCATCAGGGAGATACAAATCAAAGCCACACTGAGATACCACCTCACACTGGTCAGAGTGGCTAAAATGAACAAATCAGGAAACTATAGATGCTGGCGAGGATGTGGAGAAACGGGAACCCTCTTGCACTGTCGGTAGGAATGCAAACTGGTGCAGCCCCTCTGGAAAACAGTGTGGAGGTTCCTCAAAAAATTAAAAACAGAAATACCCTATGGCCCAGCAATGGCACTACTAGGAATTTACCCAAGGGATACAGGAGTGCTGAGGCATAGGGGCACGTGTACTCCAACGTTTATAGCAGCGCTTTCAACAATAGCCAAATTATGGAAAGAGCCTAAATGTCCATCACTGATGAGTGGATAAAGAAGATGTGGCTTATATATACAATGGAATACTACTTGAAAATGAGAAAGAATGAAATCATGCCATTTCAGCAACATGGATGGAACTGGAGGGTATTATACTGAGTGATGTAAGTCAGTCAGAGAAGGGCAGATATCATATGTTTTCACTCCTATGTGGATCTTGAGAAACTTAACAGAAGACCATGGGGGAAGGGAAGGGGGGAAAATAGTTACAAACAGAGAAGGAGGGAGGTAAACCATAAGAGATTCTTAAATATAGAGAACGGAGGGTTGATGGGGAGTGGGAGAGAGGGGAAAATGGGCATTGAGGAGGGCACTTGTTCAGATGAGCACTGGGTGTTGTATGTAAGCCAATTTGACAATAAATTGTATTTGAAAAATTTTTTTAAATTAAAAAAAATATTCCTTATATGGAAAAAGAAAAGAAACAACATTGGTTTGATCTAAAAATCCATGTCCTGGGGCACCTGGGTGGCTCAATCAGTTGAGCGTCTGACTCTTGATTTCAGCTCAGGTCTTGGTCCCAGGACTATGGGATCGAGCCCTGTGATAGGCTCTGCACTGAGCTTAGCATGGAGCTGGCTTGGGATTCTCTCTCTCTCTCTCCCTCCCTCTCTGCTCCTCCCCGTCTCCTGCATGTGTGCTCGCTCTCTCTCTCTCAAAATAAATAAACATTTAAAAATAAATAAATAAAGATAAAATAAAATAAAACCCCATGTTCTACCTACCACATTAATTGATTCAACTAATAAATAGGGTTTAACTCCCATATGTTCCACACACTGTTCTGGATGCTGGAGATACAAAGCTGAGGAAAATAGATATGTTCCCTACTCTTGGGCAACTTACAGAGTAAGGGGAAAGCTGTTAATCAGCCAAAGAAAATGTAAAATTAGAACGGTGCTAAATGCCTTGAGAGAACACTTTTCTGGCACTGTGACATCTGAACCAGGAGCCTGAGGCCGGGATGCAGCCTGGGTTGGGTGCTGAAGCTATTTCCTGGCTGGTAATAATCCCCACAGGGGACCAGGGCAGTGCAGCCCTCCTTTATAAAGCCCACTGCTTGACCCTTCATTGCCCACCTTCTCATCCTGCAAGTTAGCTGTCCTATGACCACTCCAACCAGATTTCAGCAATATTGGAAGACATGGCAGAGAAGAGTCAAAAAATAAGTTGTTGAAAGTCTTAAGAAAATCCCTGGGACAAGAGCCTCACCTATTCTCCTGCCTGAAGGAACTCTCCTTCCTCAGGAAGGAGTGACAGTGTTTGTTTCCAATACAAGACTCAAAGACTCTGGACTTATCTTCTTCAAATTTTTAAAAAATATTTACTTATTTTTGAAAGGGGGGGAGGGGCAGAGTGAGGGAGAAAAAGGATCCAAAGAAGGTGCAGAGCCTGACACGGGGCTTGAACTCACAAACTGCAAACCATGACCTGAGCTGAAGTCGGATGCTTAACCAACTGAAAAACCCCGGAACCCCCTCTTCTTCAATTCTGACTGAAGGGGTCTGAAGGGATGATTTTTTTGAAAGGGGGGGGGGTTGCTGGAAAGTTCCCTTGCTCTTCAGGGGGAGCCACAGGAAGAGACTGATGTCTGGATACAACCAGTACCCAGGGGACAGAGCAGAGAGTATGACCTGGGTCCTCAGTGCCATCACTGAGCCACAAAGTCAGCTGTCCCTGAAGCTGCCTACCTCACCGCTTCCTGTGCCCTGAGATAATAAAGTCCCCATTTAAACCAGCTTGAGATAGGGCTTCTGTTTCTTAAAGATGAACATATTTTAACTGATGCATAATAATAAGCTTTATTTTTAGTATCATGAAGATTATTTGCAACCTCATGGAAGCAAAGTTATTGATGTCTTCTACCTGGATCAAAGTTATCTTTTTAAGTATTTTATTATAATTCCTCATAAATTAAAAATGTGTGCAAATCCTAGGTGTGCAGTTTTATGAATTATGATACTAGGAACACACCCGTGCAACAACCTGGGTTGGACCCTAGAAAATTTGGAGAAACAGAAGTGAAAGTCCAGCCAGGCATGACAGGAAAAAGGAGCTATAAGAATCAAAGTCCAAAGGTAGGAGCTTCTGAGATGGACTGGAGAGGATATGAGAATACAGGCTTAACAAACTGGGTCATTAAGATAAAAAGTATCTACCTAGACCCATTCATTAGGTGAGTTCAAATAGACCTTTCCTACTTATGGGCCCAAAAATCAGGGGTGCTAGATACCTATTAGACATATAATGAGGAGGAATCCAAGAAGCACCAAATGTAAAGTGAAGGACAACTTAGAAAAACACAGTTAGTATGACCATATATACTTCCTCACTCTGTCAGCTGAGAGGGACTAGAAGAAATGACACCCTAGTGGCAATGAGCACCTAGTGATTTATAATACCATCTTCTAATAAGAAAGAAAGAAAGAAAGAAAGAAAGAAAGAAAGAAAGAAAGAAAGAAAGAAAAGCCAAGTCTCCCTAGAGAAATGGCTGATTCCAGAACCAGGACAGGAAATATACAAGACGAACCTGGAGCATCTCATAGTGCCAGAAATAAGGAAGTCCTTGGGAAGGAAAAAAATCCCAGTGATGGGGCTATCAAAATGGGAGCCAACTGAAAGAGCCACCCCATGGCCAAGCTGGAGTAATTTGAGCAACAAAAATAAAGAAAGTAGTGTTGAATCATAATCTACAGTATAAAATAAATATCAATGAGTCCATACTCAAAGAAAAATGATTGAATAATAAATAGGAAAGAAGAGATAAATCTCCCATGCAGAAGAATTCTAAATAATGTCTGTAGACATTTCACCCTCAAGGGTGTGCAGTAGAACGCCCATCTCTTAAGTGTTGGCTGCAGATGGTGACTTCCTTCCAAAGAGCACAGTAGGAAAACAGGAATGGATGAGTAGAGGAATCTGACAAACTACCTCAGCCAAGTGGTCAAGGTCAGCATCAACAGTCATAAATCATATCGATAGCATTCACCCTTGGTATGATGAAATGAGACTCCACTTTACCTCTGTGTCTTCGTCCCAAAATTACAAAACCCCAGTGTAATCATGAGAAAACCATCAGACAAATCTTAATAGAAAGGTATCCTGCAAAATATCTCGCCGACACTCCTCAAAACTGTCAAGGTCATTGAAAACAAGGAAAGCCTGAGAAACTATTACAGCCAAGAGGAGCCTAAGCAGACATGACTACTTAGTTTCCTAGGGATGCTGAAACATCCCCAAAATGGGTGGCTTAAAACAACAAAAGTTTATTTTCTCACAGTTCTGGAGGCTGGAGTTCTGAAATCAAGCTTGGCAAAGCTGTGCTCACTCTGAAGCCTCCAGGAAAGAATCCTTCCTTACTTCTTCCAGCTTCTGGTAGCCCCAGGCATTCCTTGCCTTGGGGACACATCACTCCAATCTCTGCCTCCACTGTCACATGACCATCTTCTCCCCATGTGTCTTCTCCCCTTGTTATAAGGACACCAGTCATATTGGATTAGAGACTACCCTACTCCAGTGTGACCTCTTCTTAATTACATCTGCACCAACCCCATTCCCAAATAAGGTCACATTCACAGGTACTAGGGATCAAGACTTCAATGTATCTTTTTGAGGGATGTAATGCAACCCATAACAATCCCCACACCAATTGTTATCTCCATTTTACCAACGAGAAGCCCGGACTTGGTAGAGGAAAAGCGACTTTCTCAAGAGCACATGACTAACAGAGTGTCAGTCAGGTTTCTAACTTAAGTCTGCTGGTTCTCAAGCACGGGTTTCTCCACTACATCATATAGTCTTTTTCACCCGAGACATCCCTTCCTGCCTCTGCCCTCATGGTTCATCCTCTTTTAAGTTACAGATGAGCAAACTGAGGTCTAGAAAGAGGTAGGCATTTGCCCAATGTCATACAGGGAAACAAAACAGGCAATAAATTTTGAGGTTGAGACTTTTAATTAATATATTTCAATTCAAAAATGTCTAGTAAAAATCTGACCAGTCAGCCATGTGCAGAGAGACAGAGAGAGAGAGGAGCTCTGGAAGTTGATAGGCTCTGGATCAGAAGGTGCCATGTTCACAATAAAAGAGTTGTCCGTGGCACTGAGTTTTCAGTTCCTTCTGCAGTTTTCCCTCCCATGCCACTCTTTCTCTAAATAGTGACCTAGAAGAGAAGAGGACAAAGCAAAGAAATTCTTAGAACAGGTCATCTGTCTCCTATAATCTGTCAGAAGTTGGGGCGTTGTGGGTCTCATGGTGCCCCCAACAAGAAGCCCAGACTGCAGATGCATAGACACACGCTCTGTCTTCTTTGCCTGTAAAAGTTCTGTGCCTTTTTCTCCAAGAATGTCAGGGCCATCGTTATCGGCACCCACCTCCGTGATTGATTTTACAAAGGTTGAAGCTATGATGAGAGGCTGGAAATGCCACCACAGTCACTTATCTCCCTTCCTTGCCGATGGCCAATAACTGGGCTGGTGTAAGGTGGTGTCATGGGTTGAAAAACGGTCCTACAAATATATCAGATTCTAACCTTTGCAACTTGTGAATATTATAAGGATAAAGGGTCCTTATAGATGTGATTAAGTTAAGGATCTTGGCAGGGGAGGATTATCATGGATTATCAGGGTGTGGGCTCCAAATGCAATCACAAATGCCCTGAGAAGAGAGCACAGCGTGAGGTCACAGAGAAGGGGAGAAGACAATGTGACCATGGAGGCAAAGACTGAAGTAGCACAAGTCAGGGAATGCCAGCTGCCACCAGAAGTGGGAAGAGGCGAGGAACAGATTCTCCCCAAATCCTCCAGAGCACAGATAGTCCTACTGACACCTTGATGTTCACCTACTGATACTGACTTCAGACTTCTGGTCTCTAGGATGATGACAGAATAAATGTCTGATGTTTTAAGCTACTAAGCTTTGGGGAATTTGTTATAGCAGCCTCAAGAAAATAATACAGTTGATAAATTTATTCCATTACCAAGTGGGAAGAACTCTTTAAAGCCAATGTAGATTTCCTGATTTATACTGATCATTGCAGGAGTGAGATGCTGTCCCGTGATGCCCACGTGCACACCTCTGCAGAAATGAAGTCCACCCAAGCCCTGGGTTTCCATCTGATTAAGGAAGAAGTTAGAGCTAAAAGAAGCCAATATGCAGTGTAATTATCTCATTTCTCAGATGAGGAAAAGAAGATCCAAGGATGTTATTTAGCTTGTCCAAGATCAGTTAACCAGTTCCTAATGAGTAAAGCTACTTGAGGTCTCTAGACCTAGTGCATAGCACTGTGCTACACACACACACACACACACACACACACACACACACACACAATTGGGTCACAATGACAAAAACACATTAAATGAAGTAATGACAAAAATAGGAATAAAAGAATCAGGATCTAGGGAAAATATGATTAAAAGATTAAGATCAAAGCAAAAAAATTAACAAAATACACAGACTCCTCAGAGCCACCACCCTATCTATAGTTAAGCTTCAAAATAGATGAAAGGAAGGAAGGAAGGAAGGAAGGAAGGAAGGAAGGAAGGAAGGAAGGAAGGAAACAGGGAGGGAGAAAGATAGAGGGAGAGGGAGGGAAAGAGGGGTAGGGGGGAGAGAGAGAGAGAGAGAGAGAGAGAGAGAGAGAGAGAGAGAGAGAGAAATTTGCACAGGAAGCAGAGGCAGATCTTTCCTCAAGGGATTTTTTTTAAGGGGGAGGGAGGGTTGTGTTGAAAAAGGATAGAGGAGCAAATGAGGAATTGCCAAGGGACACTACAGTCCACTGAGGCGGGTGCTTACAGTGTCTGCTTGCTGGGTGGCCAGGGCCTTCCTCCTGCCCTGGTGAGAGGAACAGGTGCGGGCTGCGACATCACTTGAGAGAGGAACCTGGAGAGGTTTGAGAACTCAGATGGCCCCTGGCTCTTCTCTGCCCGGTTTCCTGAGGCCACTGCCACTTCCCTGCAGGAAACTAAGAAAAGGATAGGGACAGTGACTGGACCAGGAGGGAACCCCGACAGGGCACCTCGGAATTTAAGTGGGAGATCCCCTCCCAAAGGACAGATGAGCTACCTAAAGGTTAGTTCCAGGCTGACTCCTTTCCCCACCTTCTTTGCTGGATCACTCCCAGCAGTCTTCCAGCATCTTCCAAAGCAAACACATCCCGTACTGGCCATCCATGCTCCTCCAGCCTTGGCCTCACTGCTCTCTTTTCCCAAACCACCTTAGAGACACCCCGCGTTCACTGCACATGCACATCAAGCCACTGAAACTGTCCTTTCTCCCACAGGATAAACACTTGTCCCTCCAGCTCTAGGGAGGGCTAAAGTCCTTTCGTTGTCATATGAGACAGGGACCCTCTGCAGAAGGAGGCAATTTCTAGACACCCGGACTGCTCACTCATCCAGCCTGTGTCTAATGAAGCCGGTTGGCTGTTTGTGTACCACCTTTTCTGTGGTCTGTCCTGGCCACCACCACCTTCAGCTCCAGCCTGAGCTCGGGCTCCCAGGATCTTGATCTTTCTCCTCTGGTCGGTTCAGCTGTTGTCTCAGGTGCACAGCCTGCCCTTCTGGAAGTGGTCTCCTGGTGCCCTAAGCAGTGACTGCCTCCACTGTCCCAGAGACAGCACTTCCTAAGTGGAAGCCTTGTCAGCACCCCCCAGGGTTCCTCATTCATTTTCAAATCCTTCCAGGCAGGTCTCTCCTTGAGGCATCCCCACTTCTGCGGGACAAATCTCTCTGGTTCCCCAGTTTGTCCCAATGTGAGGAACATTGAACTTCCTTTCTGCACCTGCTCATCGTGTCCAATGCTCTGCCCACAGGACAGAAGGAAGCATTGTGACCTCACTCCTGTTCACACCTGCTGCCCTGAAATTCTACCTTCGGCTCCAAGAGATGGTCTACTTCCGCCCTTCTGTTATAACACTAATGTGTTCAACTTCCTAAAACCTGTAGAGCCATGATGGGAGTTCTGGAGGAAATGTTCCACTGAGGAGAGCCACAAGGAGAAGAAGCAGAACACAGATAAGAGAACCCAAGGTTAGAACCAGGGAACTGGCACGGCCCAACGTTCCAGTGTTTAAGCAAAAGAAGGGAGAGAAGGGGCTGCAAAGTCACTTGGCAGCGGGGGAAGATGAGCACCCTCGGGTGCAGGAGAGAGAATATGGGGAGTGGTTAGTAAAGACCTAAATACACAAGCAGAGCCAGAGTTGCCCTCCGACACGGTACTGGAGCCATCACGCTGATGGAGGCATTGCTGGGCCGGATGGGGCAGGGTTTGCTTGTGGTCTCCTCATCTTACCCCACCCGCGGCAGTCCTCCTGTGCTATCCTGGTCCCGGAATCCTGCACCTTACATGGTGAAAGAGAGTCTGCCGACATGATTAAGTGAAGGGTCTTGGGATGGAGAGATTATGCTAAAATATGCAGGGGGCTGAGTGCAATCACGGGGGCCTTGTAAGAGGGAGGCAGGTGGCTCAGAATCAGGAGGAGGAGGTGCGAATAGAGCAAGAAGTTAGAGAGGAGAATACAGCCCACTCCTAGACTCTGAAAAGACAGGAAATAGATTCACCCCTAAAGCCTCTAGAATGAACACAGCCCTGCAGACACCTTGCTTTTAGACTTCTGACTTCCAGAACTGTAGAAGAATAGATGTGTGTTGTTTTAAGCTACTGAGTTTATGGCAATTTGTTACAGAGATAATAGGAAAGGAATACACTTTTGTGTAGTGCAGGGAGGGTTGACAGGTGTGCATGGGGAGCTCAGGACTTTTGCCAAAACTTCAGGGGCCAAGATATGCTGCAAATGGCAACATCAGCACCTCCTAAGGTTCCTCTTTCCACCCCTGGGTCATTCACCCACTTAGAAGAATGCTCTATATGTTGCCAACAAGGTTATCTGTAAAGGTGGCAAGGTCAGGTCCACCCAGAGCCCTATGAAATCCTCTTCCCAGTATTGCATTTGTTAGGGCCAGTGAGGCTCAGCTATTCTGCCAGCCGCCAAGCTTATTAACTGAAGCTGTTTTACCCTGTCACTGCAGGGACACTAGGGGCCTGCTCTTATTTCCTGACTCACACCCAGACAGAGCAAAGGGACCAGGGAGAGCAAGTTCAGGCAGACCACGAGGGTGCAAAGAAAGCACTTCTCCAGCCCAGACAGCCCACGGGGCCAACACCAGCCACACCAACTTTGTGCCAAGGCCCCTGCCAACCTCGGATGGCATCCCAGATGCTTGCAAATTGAAGGCGAAGAGATGGGAGGCCTCTGGCTGCCCGCAGGCTCCATTTCCCCACTCTGTGTGTCCTATTCCCTTAATAAAAGCAATTTCCAAGCAACTTCCCTGCAGAGCATTAGCATAAACGAGCTCAGGCAGTAGTACCATCCTGATTCTTTCATTTGAAGCACATGCTCATTACAGACTTTCTTTCAAATAAATCATATTGCTGGCTGCAAAGGAGAATATTTCTCCGGGCCCACATGACAAGCCAGCAAGAGACAACAGCACCGTGGTCTCTGTGACATGCCAGGCACTAGGGCCTTACTCTCAAAAGCTGGAAAGGGCCTGGATTACAGCTACATTCCTACTGTGTTCCTAAACTAATACCACTGATCCACAGGTGCATCTTCTACAGGGAACATTATATTGCATGCACCTGCCCTACCTGAAGAGGGCTAGAACGTGAGGCTGTGGGACAGCAGGGGCAGGACAGCCACCGGGCCCTGCAAGGCTGTATAAGGCAGTCGTCCCAGGCAGAGGTGAGCCGGCACAGAGCACAGAGCCTTCTGATTCCAAAGCCAGTACTTTCTCCACCAGCCATTCTGTACCATTACTGGTAACCCCAGTTCTTGTGCTGGAGGCCCCCAAATTCCAACATGCCTCCTACAAGTAAGTATAAGTCTCCAATAGGCTACTTAAACTCATGTTAACCGTTTTTCCTACCTAGTTTTCCAACTTGGTACAAAACAGCAGAAAATGGTCATTGATTGGTCACAGCCTAGGGCACTCAGGCATGCGTGCCCACCCTGCCCCTGTGGCAGGCACTCCTGGGTAGGGCCTCCAGCTCTGTGTGAGCCCAGCCTGGGATCCTTCTCTTCCACCTTCATTCTGACTATAACTGGGCAAGAAATTTAGGCTGCTGTCTTGAATTTTCTGGGAAGAGGAGTGAACTCTCTCTTAGACTCCTATATCTGTACTGGGAGTTGTTGCATCTGGCACTTAATGAAGGGGCATACGGATTTCCATTTGGCTATTAATCCTTGTGTGCAAGCCCCTCACCTGATAGCTACACAGGGAGGCAGGTGTGATTGATCCCAGACTCCCACAGCTCAGGAAATAATGTCATTGGAGGTCCAATGGCAGGCCCTGGTGAAGAAGTAACTGTAACTGAGGGCATCTGGGGTGGCTCAGTCAGTTAAGCGTCCAACTTCGGCTCAAGTCATCTTACAGTTCGTGGGTTCAAGAGCTGCGTCAGGCTCTGTGTTGACAGCTCAGAGCCTGGAGGCTGCTTCAGATTCTGTGTCTCCCTCTCTCTCTCTCTCTCTGCCCCTCCCCTGCTTGCACTCTCTATTTCTCAAAAATAAATAAAAAATAAAAAAAATTTTTTTTTAATTTTTAAAAAGAAGTAACTGTAACTGGAAGAGAATTATAGGTCTTGAGCAGTCCACACTTAATTCTCTTCAAATCATATTATGGTATTTGGGAATTATCTAAATGACTTGCAACTTGGCCTTGGTAAGGCCAGTAAATGCATTTGATTTAGGGTTGGGTTGTAGGACAAGGGTCCTCTGTGGTAGGCAGAACAATGGCCCCCAAGGATGTCCACATCTCACTCCCCAAACCTACAAATATGTTAGGTTACATGGTGACAGGGAATTAAAATTGCAGATGGAGCTAAGGCTGATAATTAGATGACCTGAGATTATCCTGGTTTCTCCAGATAGATCCAACATAATCACAGGGTCCTTAAGTGAAAGAGGGAGGCCGAGAAGGGAGAACCAGACCCCTGGCACCTGAGAACCTAGCCTGCCATTGCTGGCTTTGAAGATGAAGGACGGGAGCAACAAGTCAAGAAATGCGAGTGGTTTCTAGAAGCTGGAAAAGGCAAGGAGGTGGATCCTCCCTTAAAATCTCCATAAGGAACTCTGCCCTGCTGACACCTTGATTTTAGCCCAGCGACACCCATTTTGGACTTCGGGCCTCCAGAACTGGGAGACAAAAATTGTGTGTTGGTTGAAGCCATTGTGTTTGTGGATACGTAGAAAACCCTGTCAGAAACTTTGTTTCTCAACCTCAGTACTATTGACACTTGGGACTGGAAAATTCTGTTGTGGGAGCAGTCCTGTGAACTGTAGGATATTTAGTAGGATTCCTAGCCTCTACCCACAAGATGCTAATAGAGACCCTTGCCAAAGTTGTAACAATCAAGAAAGTCTCCAGACATTGCCCTGAGTGGGACAGAAGGGGGAAAATCACCCCTGGCCCAGAACAGCTGTTCTGAACCCTCCACAGTTATTCATTCTAATACACACTTTGTCCTCAGACACATTGGATTCTGTTCACTGACCTTTTCTATATGGATGCTTCTGGATGAGGCCTTTGATGCCAGCTGAAAAGTAAGTGCCTAGGGAGATTCCACACAAAGCCGTCATCAGTCTCTGACACCTCAGAATGAGTTTCCATTATTTCAAGCAAGCTGAATTGATGGGGAGAGAAAAAGGGATCTGAATGTGCTGTTAAGTAAAGAGGACATAGAACTAACATCCAGATGGATAAAAGACAGACTGCCCACCCCATGCAATACTCTTTATCATTCGAGCTGGACAAGAACATGCACTTGAGTAAGACGTAATTTCTGCTCTTAGGACCTCATTGTCTCATAAGGGAAACTTGTGTGCAATTTTTTTAAAAACCCTCAATAGAAACCAAAAGGACTATAAACACACTATGGTCATGTATTCTGAATCAGGTATCCATGCCCTGGGCACAAGCTTCAAGAACACATAACAGTAGGACCAAATAGTTTAAATCAACACTACCTCAGAATATGGGGCCATGCCACCTGTAAAAGGCATATGCAAATTGCCACCAGAAGTTTCCAGGGCAGAGACCTCGGTATGGGCAAGAGGAGGAGGGAACCACAACCCACGTAAGAGAAACGTGTGCACAAAGATGAAGGATAGGAAAGCATATGGCACACTATTTGGAATTAACCAGCAATTCCAGATAGATGTAGCTGTTTGAAGATAATTCCAAATATACATTATTAAACTTCAAAGAATAGATAAAACAGAAATGATTTTTATCATTTCTGTGTTAGGCGTCTGGCTCTTGAGTTCAGCTCAGGTCATGATCTTACAGTTCATGGGATTGAGCCCCGCATAAGGCTCAGCGCTGACAGTGTGGAGCCTCCTTGGGATTCTCTCTCACTCTCTCTCTGCCCCTCCCCTGCTCATGCTCGCTCTCTCTCAAAATAAATAAACATTAAAATTCTTCAAGGGTAGGCACCAAGGATTTAACCTGGATTCTTCTCTCTCCTAATCACCTATGGTGTAACTTTGGGCAAGGCACTTCTCTGTGCCTCTGTCTCCACATCTATAAAATGGGAATAGTAATGTCTGCCCTCAGGTTCATTGAAGGAGTCGTGTATCCGTGTGATGCTCTTGACAAAGTGCCCGGACCATGCTAAGTGCTCTATAATTGTTCCTATTAATATTATTGGAAGTATTGTTAGTGCTCAAATAATGTCACCAAGGCACGGGCACATACTGCCTGGGGCAGACTTGGGGAAGGGGCACAGCCATGGCCTGGCACCCCCCAGGGGCAGGCACCTGGTGGGGCACAGAGGAGAGTCAAGCCTCCCTGGCAATCAGCGAAGGGTGACTGTGTTTACAACCTCACCCGTGTGCTCTGGGGCTCAGACTGGAAGGCACTGCATGTATGACACAGGGCCCATCTGCAGAGCTGGGGCCTTCTCCACCTGCAGCCCCGACGGCTGTTAGGGACTGGTGGGGCCTGCCATGGGCCTAGGGTGTAAATGCCTTTGAAAAAAGGGTCTCCCCTCAGCTCCAGCCAGTTGTCACATGAGAATGTTAGCAGATCTTATTTTTATTTATTTTTATTTATTTGTTTTGAGAGAGACAGAGATGGGAGTGAACAGGGGAGGGACAGAGAGAGGGAGAGAATCCCAAGCAGGCTCCACACTGCCAATGCAGAGCCCAAGGCGGGGCTCCGAACTCACTAAACCCTGAGATGGTGACCTGAGCAGAAACCAAGAGTCAGACGCTTAGCCAACTGAGCCACCCAGGCACACCCAGCCGATCTTATTTTTAAGGAAAAGGTGGAAATCAGAAATTCTGTGGGGGAGATTCCCAGTTTTAAAACACAGTGCCAGATAAATCAGCTCATTGGTCTGTGAGCCAGATTCAGCCCGTGGGCCACCCTTGTGAGACCCCAGGTTGAAGGCTTACGAAATCATCTTTCTTGACATACCCTGTGATATGAGAGCACCACCAGCAAGGAGTCTGGGTAGTTCTCTAGTAAGACTGACGAATCCCGGAGGAAGAAATTATTTCTGACTTTCCTCTGGAAGAATCTATATATTGATTTAAGTAGCACTACTACCTTAATACCACTTTACCGCCACTTTACTGCTGCAGCTGGCAGCTCGCCAACCTCTTCGAGGCCAGGAGGATGGGAGTCACTCGTTATGTCCTCACCCTCACAGCCGATCCACGACCACGTCCAAGAGAAGGGCTCGGGTCCATGTCTAGTAGGTCTGCCACTCCCACTGACATTTAGGCAATGCCATCCTCTTGGTTAAGCCCTGTTGATGCTTCCTCACAGATCCTCACACCCCCACCTCACCAGGTCATCCTGCACACTGCGCTCTGTCCCATTCAAAGCACGCATTGTGTGCGCTTGTTTGACTGCCTTGCTTGGAACCACCCAAAGACTCTCTATCGCTTGCAAGTAAAACATCTGAGCCCTTGGCATTACATACACATCCAGGCAGTGGCAAATATTTATGTGTGCTTGAGTACTGGGGCAATGGGAGTGGTAACATCAGGCAGGATCCATATTCTGAAGAGCCTTGAACGCCGTGCTGAGTTGCTGGCGGCCTTGTGTAGGTAGGCAGTGGGGAGCTACGGAAGGTTGGGAGCAGAGAAGAACTCTTGTGTGGTCAGCATTTTGTAAACCTCAACACTCTGTTTGCTTCTTTCACGGCACTTATCACAGTTTGTAAGTATTTTCCTGACATTTATTTTTTTCCAAGTCTCCCATTAAACTTCAAACTATGAGAGGGGAAAAACCCCATGTGTGCTGTTCACATTTATTTCTCTACTACCCTGTAAGTACCTGGAGCATAGTAGAAATTCAATAAAAGGTTGTTGAATAAATGGGTAAACAAATGATGAATGCAGGAATGAATGAGTAGAATTAGCACAAAATTAGCTATAGGTCCCATTCAACCCATACCCCACCATTCCTATTTGTATGTAAGATCCTTCAGAAATATGTCAAGATAAAATGTGTATTGTGGTGAAGCTTTGCAATGCAGGATGAAGCAGCAGTGACTAGACATTAATGATGTGCATTTTTATTCAATAAGGCAAAATGCAGAACAGCCACCAGTAGGTAATTAGAGGAATAAGACCTTCAAGAGTGCTCATATGCCATAATTAATTGAAAAATCTGCTTACTGTTACCGGGAGCATAAATGCCAAGATTTGGTATTCAACTTGGTCTATATGCATGAAAGATCAAGAGAATTAGCAGCAGTGTTTGTTCAGGTATGCCTTCTTTTAATTCATATCAATCAAGTTCTAGAACAATTTGGACATACGCTGAAATGTTATCAAGGACCTTCTTTGGGTAGTGACATTTCCTTGATTCTCCAAATTTTCAGTAATAAGCCTGCATTATTTTAAAAATCAGAAAAACAACAAAACCTTAAGAAAGGATTCCTAGGAAGGAAATCAATTTATTGTGTGTATCAGCTGAGGCCCTATAATTTTTCAAACATTTTGGTCTTTAGACTCAGGAATTGTTAGAGTAGGTAGAAATCTTGCAACATCATCTCATAAAGCTCCCTCATGTTTCACGGGTACATTTTTGACTACACAGTGTCCCTCCCCCTCTAGTGTGATTCTAACAAAACTGTCAATCATGGGGATGGGGGATGGAGGGGAGTGTGGAGAGACTGAAAAACAAGATCCATGCTAAATAATCAGAGTAATTTAGATCATTTCCCTGGAAGCAGTAATTAATCTGGCAGTGTTCACATGACTCAAGAGCCCATTTAAATTACTTATGCTTGGGAGAGGATCATTCTCTTTGTCTTAGCCCTCATGTCAAGGAAAGACCTGGGTTTGGAATGATTATTCAAACCTTGCGTAACAGATGTGCCTGGCCCAACTCCTTGGACTTTTCAGAAAAAGTGTTAAACTAATTAATAACCCTTTTGGCTGAAGGTTTGAATTTACTTTCTGTCACACACACCAGAAAGAATTCTTAATAAATAGCCACCCATGACAAACACTATTTGTTTATTTTAATTTAATTTAATTTAATTTTATTTTATTTTATTTTATTTCATTTTATTTTATTTAAGAAAGGTAGACTGCCATATTCAGTGCCTCATTTGGATGTTTCTGGAGTTTTGAAAGCTTGCCTATATTATGTTCTTCTGCAAATGGACATTGAGGGCTTGATTAGAGGTTCTAACAGGGGAGCCTGGCTACTCATATATCCTTGACTGAAGAATGATTTTCCCCTATGGGTGTGGTCGTTCTCTTTGATCAAGCACACAGCTTTGGGAGGTATGCACATGCAGCAGTTAGGAAAGAAGGGGACACCTGTCTAGACAGCCAGAGCAGCCAAGTCAATCCTCTCATGAATGGGGCCATGGATGTCCCAGCCAGATCACACTCTCAACCTGTCCCCTTTATTAAGTCTCCAAGCAAGATGACTCCAACACATTCCTGGGTCTCCTATTTCAATGATTTTTTTGTTTTTCTAATAGTGAGAGTAAAAAAAAATCATTCCTTATGTTCAAATTAAACTTTCTGCTATAATTTTAAGTTAAAGACTTCTGCCTCCACCTGAGATAGAGTAACAAGAGTTAGATTTATCTCCCTACTGAAATGACAACAACAACAACAACAACAAACAGACCAAATATATGAAACAGATTAGTCACTGGATGTTAGGCAGTGAAGGACAGTGATTGCTGAGATGGTGAACTAATAAGGTGAGCCCTATAACTGCCACAGATGAACTTGAAAGAATTTACAGTCTGCAGTCTAAGAAGGGGGAAGCCAGATAGAGCCTGATGGACTCTGTGAATTGAGGGTCTGGAGAAAAGAAGGGAGCTGGAGCTGGCAAGACAGGGTACCAAAAAAGGAGAAAACTGCACAGTGAGTGGTCTGTAGAAGGTCCTTCTTGGGCATCCAGCACAGTATTGAGCAGCAAATACATTTAAGGAAACTACATGCTGCTGGGGAAAAACCATCTGGAAGGATTGAAGAACAGTGCCCAGTGCTCACACAAGACTGTGAATAGTTCCTATTCCTAAGGCAAAGGGGAAAACACATAACTCATGGCACACTGGGGAAAGTTCCCAGGGAAGCCATGCTTTGGTAGTAGGGAATAAATAGTCCTAGACTGAGCACAACTCTGAGCCCACCAAAAAACATCACAAAACAAGAGCCAAAAAGCTCTATTTCAAAGTAACTTAATTGCATCCCAGACAAAGTTGAAGGATATTTATAGGGATATAAAAAATAATCAGCACTAAACAGGATAAAATTCACAATGTTTGGAACCTAATCCAAGATCATCAGATATGTAAAGAAGAAAATATGACCCACAATGAGAAGATTAATCAATCAACAGAAACTGACCCAGAGCTAACACAGATAGTAGAACAAGCAGAGAAGGACATTAAAAATTCTTCAATAAACATTTATTATAACTATTCCAATATGTTCAAAAGTTATGTAGGGACATGGAGAATATTTTAAAAAGACCCAAATGGAACTTCAGGGGATGAAAACTATAAGGTCTAAGAGGTGAAATATACTCCATGGCACCCAGAGTAGATTAGACATTTCAGAGGGAAAGATTAGTGAACTTCAAGACATAGCAATAGAAATTATCCAAAATGACACACAGGATGTAAAAAGAATCCCTCCTCCCTTCTGCGCCCCCAAATGAAAAAAGAATCAGTGAGCTGCAGGATAATTACAGGCAGCCTAAAATGTAGGTAGTTGGAGTCTCCATAAGAAACATTAGAGAGAGGGGGTGTGGATAGAAAATATATTCTTTTAAATGAAGAAATAATGGCTTAAAATTTTCCAACTTCAGTAAAAATTATAAACCCATGGATGAAAAGAGCTCAATGAAACCCAAGCACAACAAAAACAAAACAAAACCCATGAAGAAAATGACACCAAGACATATCACAATGAAATTGCTTAAAAACAATGATAAAGGGTAGAGCTTTAAAATATCCAGAGAATGACAGGTTACATACAGAGGAACAAAAATAAGAATTAGAGCAGGATTTGGTGGGAGGAGCCAAGATGGAGGAACACCATGGAAGTTTTTTGTGTGTCTCCTGCCCATGAAATACAGCCGGACCAACACTAAACCATCCTGCACACCTAGAAAAATGATCTGAGGATTCACACAATCTGAACAACCTGAACCACAGAACTCAGTGTGTATGCGGCGCAGAGAGGTAAACTGAGGGAGAGAGAAGCCGCGGAGGGCAGGGAGCCAATTTTGTGTGCGGAGAGAGGACGGAGACGGGGTTGGGGGGGGATACAGGAAAAGCACGCCCCCAAAAAGCAGCTGGAGAGAAAGTGGAAAAGTGTAAACAGCCGCAGGACCAAACTAAAAAGGGAGAAAGGAGAAAGGAGAGGGTTTAACTTCCATTAAGACTGTAAACAGGGGAGGGCAGAGTCTGAAACGCCGCAGCTCCATACCTGGCGGTGCTCTGGTGGGAAGGGCGAATCCCCAGGAGCAGAGTGGGGTCTGGGTGGTCCTCTGGCCACACGGAACAGGCGGTTCCCTTGCTGGGAGGACATCTGGCGGAGACTGTGGCTGCCCACAGTCACAGAGACCCCAGCAGACCCCAGAGAACAACCACATTCGCTGGTGCTGGAACAGGGTCGTTGTGGGTGAAGCCTGATGCCAGATGTGCGTTGTGATTTTCCATAATCCCCGAAACGCTGCTGCTACACTATCTCGCGAACTTTTTCTGGGGCGGGCTGGCACCTGGCCGCAGTCTCGGGACATCAGCAGCAGCACGGACCGCAAACGTTCCTGGGTGCAGCCGGCACACGGCCATTGCTCGGTGAGACCCTCCGCAGAGGGGCAGAATGGGTCAAAGCCGCAGTCCCTCAAAGTTAGGGGTGGGGAAAAAAAAGCCGCGCCGGAAACAAAACTCAGGAGGGAGGTGCTGCCTGGGGCTTGGTCACAGACTGTGTAAAAACAGGGAGTGGACGGAGGCTGAAGACAAAGGACCGGTGCGCGATTGCTGATCCAGGAAAAGTTTCAATACTAGAGACTGGGTAGCTGAGTGATGCCATTTTAACCGCTCCCGCGCATGCGTATACACACCTACAAGCACCACAACAATCTACCCCAGTAGGCAGCGCCATCTAGTGGAGAATGGAGCCATTACACTAAGCCCCGCCCAACTGGGCCAATCTCCCTCTTCAGGAACGTGTCTCTCCGCCTGCTTAGTTTATGGACTATAAGTGCTTCATAGTTTGACTTCTAGGGGGAAATGAAGTAATTTCAGTCGTACTTCAATCTGTTCACCGGTCCATCTATTTAATTTTCTTTCTTTTTTTTTCTTTTTTCATTTTTCTCTTTTTTAATTCTTTTCTCTTTCTTGAATACAGAAAGAGAAAAAAATTTCATTTTTATTTTTAATTTTTACTAAAACTATCTTTAACTTTTTATCCTGTATTTTTTACTTCTGTGTAAATTTTTTCAGAACATTTCATCCTAAAGCAGCGAAATATACATTCTTCTCCAGTGTACATGGAATGTTCTCCAGAATAGACCACATACTGGGACACAAATCAGCCCTCAACAAGTACAAAACGATCAAGATCACACTGTGCATATTTTTCAGATTACAACGTTATGAAACTTGAAATCAACCACAAGAAAAAATTTGGAAAGGTAACAAATACTTGGAAACTAAAGAACATCCTACTAAAGAATGAATGGGCTAACCAAGAAGTTACAGACAAAATTAAAAAGTTCATGGAAGCCAATGAAAATGGTAACACCACAACCCAAAACCTCTGGGATGCAGCAAAGGCTGTCATAAGAGGGAAGTATATAGCAATCCAGACCTTACTAAAGAAGGAAGAAAAGTCTCAGATACACAACCTAACCTTATGCCTTAAAGAGCTGGAAAAAGAACAGCAAATAAAACCCAAAACCAGCAGAAGACAGGAAATAATAAAGATTAGAGCAGAAATTAATGCTATCAAAATAAAAAAAAAAACAGTAGAACAGATGAATGAAACCAGAAGCTAGTTCTTTGAAAGAATTAACAAAATTGATCACTAGCCAGTTTGATCAAAAAGAAAAAGGAAAAGACCTAAATAAATCAAGAATGAAAGAGGAGATATCACAACCAACACAGCAGAAATAAACACAATTAGAGAATATTATGAACAATTATAGGCCAATAAAATGGGAAATCTGGAAGAAATAAATTCCTAGAAACATATACACTACCAAAACTGAAACAGGAAGAAATAGAAAATTTGAACAGACCCATAACCAGTAAGGAAATCGAATTAGTAATCAAAAATCTCCCAAAAAACAAGAGTCCAGGGCCAGATGGCTTTCCAGGGGAATTCTAGCTACCAAACGTTTAAGGAAGAATTAACACCTATTCTCTTGAAGCTGTTCCAAAACATAGAAATGGAAGGAAAACTTCCAAACTCTTTCTATGAGGCCAGCATTACCTTGATTCCAAAACCCGACAGAGACCCCACTAAAAAGGAGAACTACAGACCATTGCCCTGATGAACATGGATGCACAAATCCTCAATAAGATATTAGCCGGTTAGATCCAACCATACATTCAAAAAATTATTCACCACGACCAAGTGGGATTTATACCTGGGATGCAGGGCTGGTTCAATATCCACAAAACAATCAGTGTTATTTATCACATCAATAAAAGAAAGGACAAGAACCATATGATCCTCTCAATAGATGCAGAGAAAGCATTTGAAAAAATACAGCATCCTTTCTTGATAAAAACCCTCAAGAAAGTAGGGATAGAAGGCTCATAATTTAAGATCACAAAAGCCATATATGAAAGACCCAGTGCTAATATCATCCTCAGTGGGAAAAAAACTGAGAGCTTTCCCCCTAAGGTCAGGAACAAGACAGGGATGTCCACCCTCACCACTGTTATTCAACATAGTATTGGAAGTCTTAGCCTCTGCAATCAGACAACACAAATAAATAAAAGGCATCCAAATCGGCCAGGAGGAGGTCAATCTTTCACTCTTCGCAGCTGACATGATACTCTATATGGAAAACCCAAAAGATTCCACCAAAAAACTGCTAGGACTGTACTGATTCATGAATTCAGCAAAGTTGCAGGTTATAAAATCAATGCACAGATATCGGTTGCATTCCTATACACCAACAATGAAGCAACAGAAAGAGAAATCAAAGAATCGATCCCATTTACAATTGCACCAAAAACCATAAAATACCTAGGAATAAATCTAACCAAAGAGGTGAAAAATCTATACACTG
Organism: Lynx rufus; assembly: GCF_022079265.1. Classification (NCBI taxonomy): domain Eukaryota; kingdom Metazoa; phylum Chordata; class Mammalia; order Carnivora; family Felidae; genus Lynx; species Lynx rufus. Next base: position 126,182,176 of record NW_025814856.1, read on the forward strand.
AAAACTATAGAAAGCTTATGAAAGAAATTGAAGAAGACACAAAAAAATGGAAAAAGATTCCATGCTCCTGGATAGGAAGAACAAATATTGTTAAAATGTTGATACTACCCAAAGCAATCTACATATTCAGTGCAATCCCTATCAAAATAACATTAGCATTCTTTACAGAGCTAGAACAAATAATCCTAAAATTTGTATGGAACCAGAAAACACCCCGAATAGCCAAAGCAATCTTGAAAAAGAAAACCAAAGCAGGAGGCATCATAATCCCAGACTTCAAGCTACACTACAAAGCTATAATCATCAAGACAGTATGGTACTGGCAAAGAACAGACATTCAGATCAATGGAACAGAATAGAGAGCCCAGAAATGGACCCACAAATGTATGGCCAACTAATCTTTGACAAAGCAGAAAAGAATATCCAATGGAATACAGTCTCTTCAGCAGGTGGTGCTGGGAAAACTGGACAGCGACATGCAGAAGAATAAACCTGGACCACTTTCTTACACCATACACAAAAATAAACTCAAAATGGATGAAAGACCTAAATATAAGACAGGAAGCCATCAAAATCCTTGAGGAGAAAGCAGGCAAAAACCTCTTTGATTTTGGCCACAGCAACTTCTTACTCAACACGTCTCCAGAGGCAAGGGAAACAAAAGCAAAAATGAGCTACTGGGACCTCATCAAAATAAAAATCTTCTGCATGGCGAAGGAAACAATCAGCAAAACTAAAAGGCAACCAACAGAATGGGGGAAGATATTTGCAAATGACATATCAGATAAAGGGTTAGTATCCAAAATCTATAAAGAACTTACCAACCTCAACACCCAAAAAACAAATAATCCAGTGAAGAAATGGGCAAAAGACATGAATAGACACTTCAAAGAAGACATCCAGATGGCCAACTGACACATGGAAAAATGCTCAACATCACTCATCATCAGGGAAATACAAATCAAAACCACAAGGAGATACCACCTTACACCTGTCAGAACGGCTAACATTAACAACTCAGGCAACAACAGATGTTGGTGAGGATGCGGAGAAAGAGGATCTCTTTTGCATTGTTGGTGGGAATGCAAGCTGGTGCAGCCACTCTGGAAAACAGTATGGAGGTTCCTCAAAAAACTAAAAATAGAACTACCCTAGGACCCAGCAATTGCACTACTAGGCATTTATCCACGGGATACAGGTGTGCTGTTTCGAAGGGACACATGCACCCTCATGTTTATAGCAGCACTACCAACAATAGTCAAAGTATGGAAAGAGCCCAAATGTCCATCGATGGATGAATGGATAAAGAAGGTGTGGTATATATATACAATGGAGTATTACTCGGCAATCAAAAAGAATGAAATCTTGCCATTTGGAACTATGTGGATGGAACTGGAGGGTATTACGCTAAGTGAAATTAGTCAGTCAGAGAAAGACAAAAATCATATGACTTCACTTATATGAGGACTTTAAGAGACAAAACAGATGAACATAAGGGAAGGGAAACAAAAATAATATAAAAACAGGGAGGGGAACAAAACAGAAGAGACTCATAAATACGGAGAACAAACAGAGGGTTCCTGGAGGGGTTGAGGGAGGGGGGGTGGGCTAAATGAGTAAGGGGCGTTAAGGAATCTACTCCTGAAATCATTGTTGCACTATATGCTAACTAACATTTATTAAAAAATAAAGTAAAATAATAAAAAGAATTAGAGCAGGATTCTAAAAACTTAAAAATAATAATAATAAAAAGAATTATAGCAGATTTCTTCTTGAAAATGTTGAGAGCAGGAAGACTGTGGAGCAATGTCTTGAAAGAACTGCACTGAAAGAAAGCCTGTGAACCTGGAACTTTTTACTCAGTAAAAACATTTCAAAACAAGGGCCACATAAAGACGTTTCAGTCATAGGAAGACTGTAAGAGTTCATGTCCAACAGACTTGCACTACGGGAAGTGAGAGGAAGTCCTCTTTGTGGAAGGAAATTGATACTGGACAGAAATCTGGAGCTGCACAAAGGCACGAGGATCACCGGAACAGATAAAGCCATGAGCAAACACGTAAGATTCATTTTCTTACTATTTAAGTTTTAAGTTGCTCTTCCTTCACTTGGGTCTCAACGACCTCCAACACTTCATTAAAGCCCTTCCTGTAAGTGAAGGTGAGTCACATAGCCTTTTACGCATCTCTCCTAATTCATATCCCCATTTCCATGGGCTTTCATTCTCATGGTCTCGCTCGCTGAACCACTAGGACTTGTGCTTTTCCCTCTTCTAGCTTCTCCCCACCTTCTTGAGCTGTGTAACGAAATGTCCGGAACAAGTATCATTCATACCAATAAAGCCATTAAGTGGCTTGTCTGCCACCTGTTCCACTAAAGGGCCTTTGATTGCTTATGAAAACTTGCACATTATCCTTGTCCTGGAAACTTGTGGTGCATATTGGCATATTAAAGTTTTAAATAAATGAAAAGGTCGGGGAGCCTGGGTGGCTCAGTCGGTTGAGCATCCGACTTCAGCTCGGGTCATGATCTCACAGTTTGTGGGTTCGAGCCCCTCATCGGGCTCTGTGCTGACAGCTCTGAGCCCAGAGCCTGCTTCGGATTCTGTGTGTCTCCTTCTCTCTCTGCCCCTCTGCAACTTGTGCTCTGTCTATGTCTGTCAAAAAATAAATAAACGTAAAAAAATTTTTTTAAATCAATGAAAAGATCATTACTAAGGCAACCTAAGTAATTCATCCCAGCATTTCCTCCAACTTACTGACTATAGGATCCTCAGAATGCAATTTGAAAATTATTGATCCCATTCAATGTCCTCAGTTTATAGATGAGAAAACTAAAGTCCCAAAAAGTAAAGTAATTTGCCCAAGATCACACAGGGTGTTAAAGCAGAGACTAATACTTAAGTCTTCTGCCGGAAGCCCAGTGTCCTTTCCTCAGCACTTCATCCAGAAACCTTGGGAATCTTGAAAACTTCCTTAGGAATGTCCTGTCCTTCCAAGACCAACCTCATAGCTTTCAACTTGGCCTTTCACTGTCAAGTTTCTTTCCCAGCATAAAACTCTGCAACTCTAGGACTCAGTGGATGCCTGAGCACTTGGACAGAAATCAAATCTTCAGATCATAAGCCTCTTCAGGGACAGCAAGCTGGTTGTGAAAGTGCCATCTGAAAAGACAATGCTGTGCATTCTCGGAGGTGATGATTCTACTTGGAATTGGCAGCCATTTCTCTGTCTTCACTTAGTCATTTTCCTGTTCACTCAGAAGGCAGCCCTGGCTGTGCTGGGAGCGACAGATGCTCTGGGGAGCAGAGCCCGGCCCATCCTACCCAACCGGCCCCGCTTTAAGCAAAGGCTGAGTGAAAGGGGCAGATGTGGAGCCAGACTATTTTGACAGGGGATTGATTTCTCCCCCTTCTCCCCAAAAGCCTTTTTTCCCCCTCTCCTTATGTTTGGATGAATTCTTCCTATTCTCAACGAAAAGCGAAGAGGAACAGCAAGAAATCATTCCCCAGGGCTTGGGGAGACACGTGGGAGAAAAGGCACAAAAAGGAAACCTCAAAGGTTTTCAGCGCTGGAAATGGTTAGTGATCAGATCCACCCTGATTGGCTCATCCCACTGGGCACTACGTATGATTAAGGTAAGGGAAAGGTGGACTGATGTTAGTTTTTTTTTAAAGCTCTCTGCTATTGGAGCTTGATAGAAAATTCATTTCAAAGAGACTTCTGATCCTCTGGTTGGGAAAAAATAACCTAACAAACATGTTTGCTTATAAATGTGAAGTCCCCTTGGAATAGCTAACCCAGACGAGAAGAAGAGTAGACAAAACAACCGAAATCAGGATCTTGAAGAGATGTCAGCCCTCCTGGGCTCCCCGCATTCATAACAGCCAAGGTGTGTAACAAGCGGATTCTTACCACGTGGTCTATACATACAATGGAATATTATTCAGCCTTAAAACAGAAGAAAATCCTGCCGTATGTGGCAACATGGATGAACTGTGAGCACATTATGTTAAGTGAAATAAGGCAGCGCCAGAAAGCCAAACGCTGCACAATTCCACTTACATAAGGAATCTAAAATAGCCAAACTCCTAGAAGCAGAGACAGGAGTGGTGGTTGCCACGGGCTCGTGGGAGGGGAAGTTGGGCATCATTAATCACCGGGTATGAAGATTCCGTTCTGCAAGATCAAGTTCAAAAGTTCTGCCTCACAACGTTGGGCCGATCTTTAGCAGTTGTGTGTTGTACATTAAAAATTTTGTTAGAAGGGCAGAGCTCGTGTTAAATGTTCATACCACAGGGCCAAGGAAGGAAGCTCAGCCGGTGAAAAAGTTCCTGGGGTAGAAATGGGGCCACGATGATAGCACCGCTGTCACCCCTAACCTCAGGGGAAGCCCACAATGTGCCACATCTTTTGTTAGCAGTGTTTTGGGGGGCTTTAAAGCACTTTTCAGGGGGAGGGGGAGAGATGAGCGATAGGGAAGAAGATGCTGGTGTGGTGGAAAGGCCAACATGATCAAACAATGCGTGTGACAGGATTCGTAGACTGAGTTTATTCTCTTCGTTTTTTTTTTTTTTTTTAATGTCTATTTATTTTTGAGAGAGAGAGAGAGAACACACGCCAGGGAGGGGAGGGGCAGAGAGAGGGAGACAGGAGATCTGAAGAGGGCTCCAAACTGACAGCAGTGAGCCCGATGTGGGGCTTGAACTCAGGAACCGTGAGATCATGACCTGAGCCGAAATCGGACGCTTAACCGACTGAGCCAGTCAGGCGTCCCTAGGCTGAGTTTATTCTTGCAGCGAATGAAAGATTGAGCACAGAGAGCTGGCAGTAACCTGCTCAAAAAATAAGATCTCATTTAAACCTCACACCCAGGCTATGAAGAATCATTATTCCTATTTTACAGACGGGAAACCAGAATTGGACAGGTATACTGGGTTGCCTAAGCTCACTCAGCCTTTTCTGGAGACTGGCAGAACCAGGCTGCATAACTTGCTCTGACCCACTCCGGCTCATGTGCTCCTGACCAGTCTGCTTGTGATAAAACTTGCACACCCCTGAACTTAATTCTGGATCCCTTGATGGTAGGGCAGTGTGACGTATTTATTTTCTAGTGCTCTCCCACTGCCTGAAATCCAGCAGGTGGGTACTCAATATGTATAGGCTAAATTGCAACACCCAACCCCCCCTCCCCCCCCAAATTAAATCCTACAAATTATCGTGGAGAATATTTTCCATAGAGCTCAGAAGTTAATTAATTTGCCTGAGATTACATAGCTGGAATGTGACCCAGGTGTGCCTCAATAAAACATTTACTGAGGACCCTCAGCCAACCTCCTAGTGGCCCTGTCAGGGCATCGCAAATCTCCACAGCCTGCACACCTGTTCAAGCCAAGGTGAAAGGTCCCCGAGGAGGAGCAGAGGAATGTCACTGACTCTCCATGGGCAGAGAATGTCCTGCCAATTCTTTTCCACCGAGGGTAGGATCCCAGAGTCAGGGCGGAACAGCAGGCAATGGGAGGCTGGGTGAAGGGAGAAATCAATAAAGGAGTCAATCATTCATCCAAAAAAAAAAAATAATAATAATAAAAATAAGCTTTGCACACAGACTGTGAATGATAAAGCTTCCCAGCTTCAGGAAATTGATTCTGGCAAAAAATCTTTGTTCAGCTCGATTCTCTTTGTTCCCGTAGGGATCTCTTGGTGATAACAAAAGCTCTGCGTGTCTGGAGGAAACAGGAAACAACAATAATTGTTTTGTTTGCACAAATGCAAAGTGGATGTCTAGTCATCTGGAACCAGAAATAAATTTGATTTGAGTATCAAAAATAAGAAGGAAAGAGCACCAAGAAGACACTTACCTAGAAACCCCAATGTGCCCTTCTACGTGCCAGCACGCCCGGGAGGTGCAGGGCTCTGGCTCTCCTGCGAGCAAACGTGCTGCTTTCTGCCTGGGTGTGTGTGGGGTTGATGATGTCACAGCATTTCAGCCTCCTCACCTGCTGCCACCATGGGTAGCAGGTGAAGGAGGCAACGGGCATCTATCATATACTCTGACTATAAAACTTTTACATACAGTACCTCATGCATCTTCCAGCAGCCATATGAGACTGGCATGATTTCCTATCCCCGTTTTACTCAAGGGGAAATTAGGCTTTCCAGAGTATAACTGACTTGTGCTGGCTCATAGAGCTAAGTGTCAGTGCCTGGATTCCAACCCAGCTTCAATGTATTCCTGAGCCCATGTTCTTCCCACCTTACCGAGGTGACCACAGTGCCTTGGACCCAGACAGCTGCTAATTTCAGTTCCCCTCCTGAGTACTGGTGTGAACTAAACAAATCACTTCCCCACTCAGGGCCTCAGTTTCATCATTTGCAAAAAGATGTTGACTTCAAACTTGCCAGTCAACACTTCCTTCTAACAGTCTGTGGTTTTATTATCCTAAGTGGTTACTGCTGACTTTTTGAATGAGACACCTGTTTCCTTCATCCCTCTAGTCCCTTCATATTGAACTGAGAGGGTCCATCGTGCACCAAACCCCAAGGGAAAGCCTACTTACAAGTTGTGATTGCCGGAGAAATTGAGGATTTCTTCCCAACTTCCTGCCACACCTACTGGAGATTGTTCTTTTCGTGTGTATTAGCATCTGACAGTGTCTACTTGTTATTTTCAATATTGAATACTCATAAAATGTTTAAAGCATAAGTAATTATAATAAGGTTACATCCACATATCCACTACCCAATTTCAGAGAACATAACCTTCAACTTCAAAGACCCCACTGAACTCCTCCTCCATCCCATCTTTTGAGAAATGACCACTCGTCTAATTTTGTATTTATTATTCATTTGATTTTCTTTGTATTTTGCTGCTTCAGGCCCTTAAAAATATAGTTTAATTTTACATGTTATTGAACCTTCTGCAAATAAACTCACATTGCATGTATTCTTCTGCAAATTAGATTTTTTTGGCCTAATAATATTTCCCTGGGAGTCATCCACATTGTTGCATATCGCTATTTTACGTATTCGGTAAGACCCTACTGGATGACTATTCCTAAATGTCTTTATCTAGTCTACTATTTATTCCAGATGCACGTTCAAGTGACGTCCTGGTTTGGGGCTATTATGAACACTTGGCAGTGACCTTCCTAGACAAGTCTCCTGATGCATGTGTATAGGAATTTGTCTGGGGTATATGTCTAAAGAATAGAGAAGCTGGGTCATAGTACGTACATTCTCAAATGTATCAGGTTATGCCATTTATTTCCAAAATGGCAACCTTCCACCAGGAATGAAGGAAACTTTGTGTTTTTCCTCCTGTTTCCCAGTACGTACTTTTTTTTTTTTAAACAATGTTGTGTGACAAATGTTATCATTATGGTTTCATTTTGCATTTCCCTGATTATGAATAGTTTCTTTAACAGTTACGGCCCATTTGCATTTCTTTTTCTGTGAAATGTCATGTCTTTGGCCACTTTTTCTAATGAGCTCTTTGTTTCTTACCACTCGTCTGAGTTCTTTATTCTGGTTACTAATCTTTCTTCTGAATACTAATCAAGTGCCTTCTACATATCATGGCTAGGTTCACTTCCTTCATAATATCTTTTAGTAAACAGAAGTTGTTAGCCCTAGTGAATTGACTGATCCTTTCTTATACAGGTTTTTGTTTCCTTTTGTTTTGGAAGTCCTTCTTTGAGGAATTCCTCCTTGAGGGCATGAAGATATTATCCTAAACTGTCTTCTAGTATACTCTATACTTCCAGCATACTCTCCTACTTGGGTCTTTCACCTATTTGGAATGTTATTTCTATGTATGATGTGAGGTAGGGAAACAATTCATTAATTTACTTGTTATCAGCCTCACTTATTAAATATGTGCACATTTGTTCTTGAGCTATCCTCGTCTCTTTTTAGGAGTTAATTTGTATATCCTTGTGCCAATGCTTCTACAGCTGCTGTGATAAATCTTGTTATCTGGCAGGGGAAAAAAATGCCCCTCTCTCATGTCCTTCTTCAGACTTGTCTGGACTATTCATCCATAAGAATTTTATATTCAGATTGTCAAGCTCCATAAAAAGCCCTATTGGTATGCTGATTAAACTATGGGTCAATTTGAGGAGAATTGATATTTTTACATCTTACGTTCAACTTATTCTTGGGTTCTTGTTTGCATCTTTGTTCATGCATGTAATAGACCGGCAATTTTCTTTTATTGCATTAACCCCACTCTGCTCTTGGTATTCCTGTTTACAGTCACCTAACAAAATGGAATTCTCTAATTTTCTATTCTCTGGATGTTTGTGTAAGATTGGAATCATCAGTATCTTGAGCGTTTAGTAGAACAAATTTGTAAAACTCTCTAGGTTATGCTGTTTTCTTTGAGGGGAGATGTTTCTTCAAATTATTAATTCAAATTCATTGCTGGAAATAAGATTGTTCCCAGTTTCTATTTCTTCTTGGATCAGTTCTATTAAGTTGTAGTTTTCTAGGAATTTAACCATTTATCTAAGTGTTCACATTTACTGAACAAATTTGTTCATATCTTCCTGTTATCTGTTTACTCTTCACAGCTTCAGTAACTTGCCATTCCTAATTTTTTTATGCCTTCCCTACTTAGTCTTGAATCTGAATGATGTCAAATAACCAACTTTGGCTTTGTTGGTCTCTTTTATATTTCATCAAGTTTTGCTTGTTATTTCCTTTCATGGGCAGAGGAAAGGGTGTGCTCCTGTTTTGTCTATATTTATGACATAGATATTTGAATTCATTTTTAATGTGTGCATTTTAGACCTAAAAGGAAAAAAAAAATCCCATACCTCTAGACCTGCTTTAATTACACTCTACAAGCTGTTTGTGGTATATAATTGCTTTATTTTTTTCCTCAAATTTTTACAGATTATTCAATTCATGAATAACTTAAAATTTATTTTGTATTAATTTAAACAAAAATTTTTTAATGTTTATTTATTTTTGAGAGAGACAGAGACGGAATGCGAGTGGGTTAGGGGCAGAGAGAGAGAGGGAGACACAGAATCCGAAGCAGGATTCTGCTGAGCTGTCAGCACAGAACCCGACGCAGGGCTCGAACTCATGAGCCGTGAGATCATGGCCTGAGCCGAAGTTGGTTGCTCAACTGACTGAGCCACCCGGGCGCCCCTGTATTAATTTTTAATGTAAGGGTTTTTCAATAACTTTTTTGCAAAGTGCTATTTAGTTCTACACATAATCATTTTCTTCGACAAGTATTAAGCACTCATACATTCCAGGTATTGTTCTAGGTGCTTGGATTCCCTCAGTGAACAAAATCGACCGAAAATTCATGGCTTTCTGGAATTCATGCTCTGTTGTCAATTGTTGGCAATGTCTCAATGCTTAAACAAAATGTGTATTCTTCATTTGTTCAGTGCAGCTGTTTTATAATATGACTGTTAGATCAACACTGCTTTTCCTATTACTCAAATTATGTATATCTTTACTTTTTTTTTTGCCTGCTTATATATCAATTTTTAAATGTTTATTTATTTGAGAGAGAGAGAGAGAGAGACAGAGAGAGGCAGAGAGAGCAGGAGAGAGAGAAGCCCAAGCAGGCTCTGCACTGTCACTGCAGAGCCTGAAGTCAGGCTTGATCCCATGAAGTATGAGATCGTGACCTGAGCTGAAATCAGGAGTCAGATGCTTAACTTACCAAGCCACCCAGGTGCCCCTAGAGCATTTCTAAGAGAGGCATGTTAGAATTTCCAGGTGTATTTGTGAATTCATCTATTTTTCTTGTTTTTAATTACCACCATAGGAGGCCTATCCTTTTAGAAGACAAGAAAACTGATTTTCAAAATAAGAAACATGTCTTATCTCATGAAGTTTGTGAAGATGGAGCCAGGATTCTCATTTAGCTGTCTCAATTAGGACAATATTGTATTACTGTCATTTGTCTTGTCTAATATCCTCATCCAGCAGCAACATATCAATCTCTCCCCATGTTTAGAAATTTCCTCTCCCATACTTTAACCAAATTCTTAATCAGAGTTCTCTGCTTCCCGGCCAGCAGTGAATATGCCCAGGACCAGCCATTATAGTAGCTTAAGCCACACAACCTAAACCAGGCCAATAAGAGGCTTCTCTCTGGAGACAGACATATCTGTCTTTGCCATATTGCTATCTAATAGTTACTCAGTTACTAGCCGCGTCTGAGTGTATCAAGGTACCTAGTCAGAATATGTCTTGTGGTTAATTTTTGTTTTGCTGTTTGTCAAGGACATTCTTCTCCTATATATGATATTAATCTCATCTGAAGGTGTTCTGAATGTCCTTATTTTTCATCTCCACAGCTATAGTACATACTCTTCCGTTTCTTACAGTTCAAAAAATAATTTTTACTGCCATATGGAACTTGCTGCATTGTTGGACAAAGCACGATTTAGAAAACCATTAAGCATTTCTACATGCCAGGAACTGTACCAAGAGGCACTGCAGATTCCGAATGGAGTAAGACAGAAGTCCAGTCTATAGGGCCACGGTGTAGTAGAGAAAGTCATGTTAAATATGTGGAATAAACACACTGAGTTACAGGAGCACGGGCAGTGGGGGCAGTTCACTCAGCAGCAGGCCCTCAGGGAAGGCTTCGCAGAGGAGGGGACACGTGAGTTGCACCTTTCAGTTAAACTGATCAAGAAAGTACAGTCCAGGGAAAGAGAAAAAAGCATGATTCTCCACACTGATATTAAACTGTCAGTGATTCGGAAAGGAATTTCTTTTCACTTATTTTCTTGCTCTTCTATTCTCATTTCTCACTGACACTCTAATCCGTGTTTATGAATATGTGGCACATAGGCTGCCCACTCCCACCTACCCCATGGCAGCTATCTCTACCTGAACACAGAATCTTTTCCTTATAGAGTCGACTCAACATGATTAATAAAGTAGAAATAGGCCCTCATCATTAATAAAAGAGAGTGGATATGAGAGAAACTTGCTGACCGTTTCTAATTTCGTGGAGTGGAGGAGACATGGGAAGGGTGGATCCGGAGGTGAGGCAAGGAGGCCAGGTTTTACAATGTCACTTGGGCATTTTTTAAAGTTCCAAATCGTAGACCACACCATAGACTGATCAAATCCCAAACTCTGGGGGTGGGAGAAAGGATTCAGCAGTTCTGAAGCTCCCCAAGTAATTTCCAATGTGCACACAAGTTTGGGAATGACTGCCATAAGGGGGCTTTGTTAGAAAAAGTCTAATTCGGATTTAAAGTCAGATCTAAAGAAGGGGCGCCTGGGTGGCGCAGTCGGTTAAGCGTCCGACTTCAGCCATGTCACGATCTCGCGGTCCGTGAGTTCGAGCCCCGCGTCAGGCTCTGGGCTGATGGCTCAGAGCCTGGAGCCTGTTTCCAATTCTGTGTCTCCCTCTCTCTCTGCCCCTCCCCTGTTCATGCTCTGTCTCTCTCTGTCCCAAAAATAAATAAACGTTGAAAAAAAAAAATTTAAAGTCAGATCTAAAGGGTTGAAGAATGACCAAACTGCACTTCCGAGGGAGGATGTTTTAGGGCAAGAGGGAGGCCTCAGAATCTGGCCTTGTCAAGGAGCAGATACCAAGAGTGAAGACCCGAGGGGCGTGGCCAGTGTGCAGGGCATCGGCACCCAGGACAGAGCCAGAGATGTGAACTGTGCCCATAAAACTGAGCTGAAGGGCTGGCCTTCAGGCACCTTTTCTTTTTTTAAATCCCTTTTAATGGCCTAATGCCAAATCTACTTAAAAATGGCCATGTCTTGTTTTCATGTCTTTCTAGAAATGGCTGAGTACTTAAGCTTTAGGGCAATCAGCATAACAACTGAATGAGCTTAATTTCGCTACATTGAACTTTCTTTCAAGGTATTAAATTTGCATACAGAAAAAGTCCAGGTACTTACAAATCAATGAAATGATATTATGTTGAATTAAAAAGTACATGCCTGCGTAAACATAATACTTGGTAGCACTACCATTTATTTGAAAGTCATTTTGACAACACATTGCTTACTTAAAGTAATTAAAATTTTGAGCTAGAGATAATTGAGTACAGAGAATGCTCCTTTGAAAGCAGACCCAATATCAATTCCATCCTAATCTCTTTGCAAAAAAAAAAAAAAAAAAAAAAAAGAAAAGAAAGAAAAATCTACCTTTTAATTACACTACAATGACTCAAAATCTTAACAGGAAAAAGTCTTCAACTTGAACATTCGCTCAGAATTTTAAAATCTCTCTCATGAGAAGAAAGGTAAAAGGAAAGAGTTTTCAAGACCTTTCTATACCTTAATGTCCTTTTCGACTCCAAATGTAAAACTGTATTTGTACTGATATAGTACTGTGAAATAAAGACCAATTCAAGAATGTAATGAAGTTTAAAAGCAGCTTCTCTTTTTCTGCATAGGGAACAATTTTACTGATTTCAATTAGAAGCTTTTAGTTGGGGGGAAGGAGAAAGGGAAGGCAGAAGAGAGAAACAGGTGATCCGTGACTCAAAGCTAGTTCTTAACTGCTCTCTAATAGAGGGAGAAGAGTGAAGATTTCTGGGGCCAACGGTAATAAAGTGAAAAATGAAGTTTTAAAATCCACACACATCACTGAATTTATCCATTTTCTTCTAGACAAAGTAATTTTACAAAAAGAAGTTCGATTTTAAAGGATTTCACTTTTTCCATCTCTGAGCTGAAAAGAAACAGTTTATGGCTTCAAAATATTTAAATGATCATAAGCCACCTGCTCAGCAAACACAATGTGTATTGATGTTCTGGTTAAAAACTACCTTATCTGTTCTTTGCTCCTTGCAAGTTCTGTTGAAAGCAATGCCCCCTAAAAGACAAAGAAGAGGCTCTACACAATTCAGTTTCCAATACAGGGACCCTCTAGCCTGTCGGGGTGGGATAAATGCTGTCAAGAACGGAGCGCCCTCTAGAGGCCAGTCATCCAAATAGTCTTTTGCAATCCATTAGAGCAGCAGTTCTCAAGTGCGGCCCTTGGACCAACAGCATCAGCATTACTTGAGAAATGGTTAGAAATATAAATTCTGGGGACTTACCTGTTTAATCCCCCTTGAGTTATCTTATAAAGAACAGAAATTCATTTCTCATAGTTCTAGAGGTTGAAAGTCCAAGATCAAGGCTCCAGCTAATCCAATGTCTGATGAGAGCCCATTTCCTGGTTCACAGATGGCACCTTGTAGCTATACCCTCACAATGTGAAAAGGTCCAAGGGAGCTTTCTTGGAATTCTTTTACAGTGGCACTAATTCCATTCATGAGGGCTCCACCCTCATGATCTCATCACCTCCCAAGTGTCCCACCTCTTAATGCAATCACCTCGGGTGTCAGGATTTCAACATATGAGTTTTGGGGGGGACACAAACACTCAGACCATACAACCACCTCGGGTCCTCAGGTCAACTGAATCAGAACCCTCTGAGGCAGGGTGCAGCAATCGTTTTAACAAACCCTCCAGGTGATTCTGATGCCCATTCCATTTGAGAACGCCGCATTCCAATGAACACTCCCCCAAGATGTCAGAGAATGAAGGTGTCGCTTTGTAAAGAAATTAATTGTACGGGCATGAGCTAAACTGTCTTTCCTCCAGCCAACTAAATAAATAAATAAACAGACAAAGCTGATGCTTGTATCAAGCAAGAACATGGAACTATAGTTTAGGAAATATCATGAGACCAAACTATTGTTTAATGTATGAGAAAATGCTTTCAGCAGCTCTAAAGTTATCCCCAAACGATCGTTTTAAAGAATTATTGTGTCCCTTGATGTAAATGATAAAGTAATGTGAATCTGTAACAGCATAAATAGAAGAAGAGTATGGGTAACCCCAGTACCTACACTGCCACCAACAAAGAGGAGTAAGCAGCTTCATGGACCCCAGTGTTATATCCCTTCCCCATTATTCAGGACTGCAGTCTCCCACAAACGAGTTCATGGTTATCTGACTATAGAGAATGAGGCTGAACATGTCAATAATCAAGGCAGAGATGAAAATAATAATTAAAAAAACCCACCTTCTATACTTTTCATGATCTTTTTTATTTAACATAATAGTACATGTAAAACAACTGGCATAAAATTCATAAAAATACAATACTTCTATGCAATATCACTTTATTCCTGATACATCCTTTCATGTTCTCCTTAGTATCATTGTTCTAGTTTAATACAATCCGTCTTCTGCTAAGCAGTTTTAGAGGCTTATCTCACAGAAATCCTGCCCCAACTTTGTTTCTTTTTTGTCACGGCAACGGCTATTTTTATCGCCTCTCTGCCCAACCTTACCTTCCTCACACTAAAGCAAAAATATTTTTAAATGCTAAAAATGAGTAAAATACTGAGCTTTAATACTGTTTTGTCATGTATATCGAAACTACTACTATTCTACTTTGCCATAAAAGATATTTATAATCTACAGCACCGGCTGCTACCAGATGTGACCAAGGCTGAGTGTGCAGTGCAGCCCAAGGCCTCTGTTCGAAACTCACTGGCTTGAAATATAATCATAGCTTGCTGGTGGAGTCACGTTAATAAATGCCATTACAAAAGGATTCTTTGGGGGTGGGGAAGAAAAAAAAACTAACTTGCCCACTTTTAACTTTTCCCAGCATACAAAACAATCAAAACAGTACTTTCATGTTTTTCCTGTACAGAATCTCCAATCATTACATGGGAACTTATTGGGAAGGGAATTATCGGAGGGTGGGGAGGATAAAGAATGGCTTTAAAAGTACAATTTTTAAAAACCTGTAACCGCTGGAGGTACAAAACAGCCATATTTGGTGCAGAACAGTCACAGAGCGGAGCAGGCTTCCCTCCTCCCTCCCACCGTGACCCTCAGCCACCTCGGCCTCAGGTGCCCTCTTGCCATTTTTCTGGATTGCTGCATCATTGCTCAAATTCTACTCCCAGTCCACAACTCCCCAGCTGCTTCCCTATTTTCTGAAACTGGCAAAAAGCCCAAGAAATAAAAGTCACCCAGCAAGCGAGGAGGAGGGGGCGGGCACCTGAAGACACTGGCACAGAAGCTCCGGCCGGCCGGAAGGAGGCTCCCCGGGAAGGCGGGCTCTGGGGCAGGCCGGGGGCTGCACGCTCGCCAGCCCAGGCTGTCCTTGCAGCTGTCTGCTCTAAGCAAGCTAGTGCTTCCCCCAGACCAGGCTCGTCCTTGGGCTCTGGTGAGAAGGCAGAAAGGGAACAGCTCTTCAGTGGCTCCCAGCAGTGGGCACCGGAAGCCATCCCTGAGGACTCAGGTCTCAAGGACAGTCCACAGTGAGGTTAATCTGCCTGCGGTTAATAAAGAGAACACTGTATAATTAAATGTGTAGTCCGTCAGAGTCATGGTTTGCTTAGAATTTAAAATCTTAAAACCGTTTCTCAGAACTATGAGGATTCGCTGTTTTGAAGAATCTCATTTCACACAAATTAACTTCTAAGAAACAAAAATTCATACTAGGAATTCGGAGCAGGTTGGGGACTCTTTCAAAATAAAAATAAATAGGAAGGGAAAAAAATAAAGAGGAAGGCTGAGTATATTCATTCCTTTGTACTGAAATGATAGTTTTGGGGATCAAAATTATAACATAAGGCTTAAGGCTTTGTCTTACTAAAGACAGGCAATTTAAAAAGTAAAATATAAAAACTCCATTCACTTCTCGTTATTCATTTACTTTTCCGACAGAAAAATTAGTCACGTTTTATTGTATCTTAATAGTAAAAGAAAAACTACACATACTACATCTACTATTCCACTGTAAACTATGCCTACTCAAATGCACTACATTTGAGTCATTCAAAATAGTGGTTCTTAAAACTACAATTAAACATGAAAAATTCTGTAAATGGTTTAAAGGTATTAAAATATAAACATCTGAATAATACTAAAAATGAGAAACGTACACAACTGCCATTAAATTTTTTTAACCAAGAATAAGTACTTTCTAAGCAACTAAATGAGTAAATAACACTTATTTGACAAAGAATGCTGGGAGAGAAAGCGGGAGAGAAGGAGAGAGAGCAGACACGCTGTCACATGGTTGGTGGTTAGAAGAATTTGGTCCTGACCACTAGGTCCAAGAATCTGGATTAGTAATGGGCAGAAAATGCTTCATTAACAAGAGCAACAAGACACAGCAGAACGTGAAGAAGTGAAATCAACAGATCATTCCACATAGCAAATACCCATGTCTGCCCCATCTGCTCTCACGGAAGTTGATGACAGGGGCCGACACGACTGAGGAGCTTATGACAATCACTGAAATGTCCAAAAGACGAGAGCAAGAGGCAGAAAAAGAAGCAAGGGGCATCAATAGTCCATAAACTAAAATCAGCCCCTCCATAGTTCAGAGCTCACGATACTTTCATATCATCCTTGCCGTGAGCCATCATGTTTTTTACACAAGTAGCTTTGCTCGCTCACTTTAGAACAAATATTTAAGTCAGGTACAAACATATACTCATTTGCATAGCAAATTTTAAGGGGTGCATTGAAATAGTAACCAACTGATTAAGGTGTTAAGTATCTTTACAATCAGAACGACATTCAAATTGACCACACGAAATGTTTTCTATTTGAAAACAGTTACCTATAAAAGTTTTTGGGATTTGAATTAAAAACAAGGCATGAATTATTAGCAAAACATTAAAACCATTACTGATGTACTTCTCTGTAGGCAGCAGTCACTCTTCTATAACTTCTAAGACCTTGTAAACACTGTTCTGGAATACAGTGGTGAAGTGTGGCTTGGAATCCTTCACCAGGAGGTTACATAAGGGAGGTTTCCCAGCATTAGCAGGGTCTTCCACATCCCAGATTTCAGGCATACTGCACCCAGGCCTAGAAAAATTAATGTACAGATTAAAAATCAAAGTACATGATACACGGCAGATGAAGCAGAGCACACTTTTTCTATTCCTGCCCTCGTTTCATTTTTTCTATGTAAATTCACTTAGTTTAAAAAATCCTGTTATAGTTATCTATATTTATTTAAGCTGCCATAAATTCTCTTTAGAACAAGGTGAATGCAGCAAGTGGACTATAAAGAAGGAAACAGACGTACAAAATACACGAATGCAGGTGGTGGGGTAAGACAGATCTTGCTTCAATTCTGCAACAGTTGGCTTAGCAAGGATGTGGTGTTGGAGAGCTCACAGTCTCTCTCCAGATTTGTCAAATGGGGAATAACCATGATGTGGGTATGGGTTATGAGGACTCAGAGAGAAAGACTGTACCTAGTTAGCACCGTGCCCAGAACACAGACAGAGGTATGTTATATTGACTTAAAAATTATAATTGGCAGATATGCTTAGTTCACATTTATGCAACTTCCCACTATTGTCTCCTAGAATGAGTCAACTTAAAGAAAACCCAGTGGTGTTCAGTTCAAGTCTTTAGCTAAATGCACAATTAAATTTTATTTTTTTCACAATTAAATTTTAAAAGCAATATAGTTTATGAAGAACAGAAGTGAAATTGATATTATGTGGTATCAGTCCCAATAACTTCTGCAGATGGCTTTAACATTTATTTTACATCTAAAGCAGTGTTACAGATATAACTGCTGGCTTTCACTAGGGTTCACAAATTTCTTTTTTCTTTTTGGCTTTTGTTACATTGAGGATTTTTATGTTATTATATTCCAAAATGTCAGTATTTTCTTTAGGACTTATGATTTCCATGTCTTGTTCAAGGAATCCTTCCCTATAACATATCATGAGAGTATGCATTGTGTTCTTCTGTGAAAGTTTTAGAGTCTGCTTTTCACAGCTAGACTTATAACTCATCTGGAATTAATCTTTCTGTATGGTGTGAGGCAGAGATTTAATTTTAATTTTTTCCATATAGATAGCCCAGCAACTCTAGGGACATTTTTATTTAAAGCAATTTTTTTTTTAATGTTTATTGATTTTTGAGAGAGTGAGCAAGACAGGGCAGGGAGAGAGGGAGACAGAGAATCTGAAGAAGGCTCTGAGCCATCAGTACAAAGCCCGATGAGGGGCTCGAACCCACAAACCATAAGATCATGACCTGAGCCAAAGTCTACACTCAACCGACTGAGCCACCCAGGTGTCCCATATGATTTATTATTTGTCAAATCCATCCTTACCCCTATCGATCAGTACCTGGCATACCACTTTCAAATCTATATTACCTGTTTTATAATCACCAATGTAATAATGGATTCAGGCAAGAGTCAAAACTGGATGCAAGAACTATCTGGTGAAAGGTTGTTGAGAAAGAGGATAAACAAATGGCCTCTAAGTATCTCTACAGGTTTCCTATTAATTCTATAGGAGATGTGCCTCCTTAATATAGAGAGATCAGGTGATCAAACTTAGCATGACCAATGATAGAACAAAGTGATCTCTACCTCCTGATGTGACACAATAGAAAGTATACAACCCCTCTGATGTCATAATCTTGCCACAATTTGCCAAACTGAATCTAATCACAAGGAAGGAATTAGACAAATCTAGACATGGGACCTTTCCTCTAAGACAACTGGCTTGGACTCTGGGAAAATATCAACAAAAACAAAAAGGGCAAAAGGGAGTTCACAATCTCCTATGTGCTATTTGAGAAATTAAAACAAACAAACAAACAAACAAAAATAGAAAAAATACACAGTACAGAATAATTACAGAGAACTGACAACAGCTTATGTTTTGTCATAGTTGCTTCACTTTATGAGAAAGAAACATTTCCAACATGTCTTTTTAATCCCCAAGTGCAGCCCCGCTTCCCTACCTCTACTATGGGGCAGGCAGCACATGCCTTTTTCTTCTCAATAACATCTTTAATTTGAAACTGACTAATCATCCAAAAAGTGTCAAAATATAGGCCTATCAAAAATAAAAAAATGAAAGTCACTGTCACTTCCAAAGCCATTTCTTAGAGGTGACCTGTGTAAACAATCCAGCATACATTCTGCTACACCCATTTAAATTTTTTTAAGTGCATTTATTTATTTTTGAGAGAGAGACAGATAGAGAGAGAGAGACAGACAGAGTGAGTGGGGCAGGGGCAGGGAGAGAGAGGGAGAGAGAATCCCAAGCAGGTTTCATACTATCAGCACAGAGCCTCATGTGGGGCTCGAACTCATGAACCGCAAGATCATGACCTGAGCTGAAACCAAGAATTGGACGCTTAACTGACTGAGCCACCCAGGCAACCCTCAGCTAGACCTTTTTAATCCAAGTTCAGACACACACATACAAATATAGGAATGGACAGATTTATGTATATAGATGCTCCTGGGCTGCTTTTACAAACAAGAGATTATTCTGGAACTCCTCACTTAACAATAAAATGTGGCCATTTTCCTACCTCAGTACCTAAAGACCTACTTCATTCTTTTTAATAGTTGCTAGTACACCTATTAATTAGCCACTCTTTTATGGGTAGATATTTTAATTGTTTCTCATTTTGCCATTATAAAATGACATTGATATAAACATTCTTGTGCCTATATCTTTCTGCAAGCTAAATTAAAAAAATTTTTTTAATGTTTATTTATTTTTGAGAGAGAGAAGACAGAGTGCAAGCAGGGGAAGAGTAGAGAGAGAGGGAGACACAGAATCTGAAGCAGGCTCCAGGATCTGAGCTGTGAGCACAGAGCCCGATGCGGGGCTCAAACCCACAAACCGTGAGATCATGACCTTAGCCAAAGTCGGACACTTAACTGACTGAGCCCCCCAGGTGCCCCAACTGCAAGTTAGAAGCAGCATTATTATCACATCACAGGGCTACACAATTTTCACTTTGCCTCTATCACATTATCTCCCAGTGAGTGTTCCCACGAAGGCTGTTCACTAGATTCTACCAACACCGAGCATATATGATAAAATGAGAGGGCTTAGGTTTTCTAAGCCATTTAATTTTCTGACACATGCCAAGGACAAACTGTTGCCACACTGCAGGCCATGGGTAGTAGAGAGCGAAACATACAGGCAGTAGAAAACTACCCAGTTCCTGAGCTCAACTGTTTGCAGGAAAAAGAGAAGGTAAGAGCTGCCTTTGTGAGCTCTGTCTGCCTGAGTGTAACATCCTTTAGTACTTATCTGCGTGTACTGGAGCTCCCCCAAGTCAGCCAGCGAGGTCTTTAAATAGCATTATTGAAAATGGGAATAATTTTCTTCTGAATTCATGTGTTTTAATTTTATGTCAACTCTATTATCGGAATTAATGAGATAGAAAGCAGAGAACTGAGAAGAAAATAGTTAATTAAAAACTCATCTACAACTTGCATTTGAGTATATTTTCGTACTTGTATTTGAACATGGGGTGTCAAGTATTTAAGGAATAATCAAGCCACACAATTAAAGCCACTGGTGGGGCGCCTGGGTAGCTCAGCCAGCTGAGCATCTGACTTTGGTTCAGGTCATGATCTCATGGTTAGTAAGTATGAGCCCTGCACTGGGCTCTCTGCTGCCAGCGTAGAGCCCACGTTGGATCCTCTGTCCCCCTCTCTCCACCTCTCTCTCTCTCAAAAATAAAGAAACTTTATAAAACAAAAATTAAAAATAAAGCCACTGGTAATGAGATCACATAAATGTAGGGCTCACCAACATGCTGGGCACAGATTAAGTGCTAGATAAATATTAGGTCCCTCTTCCTTTTCTTCTTCCTTTTCTTTGAGTTCTCCATTTACTCCCCCTGTTCTGACCAATTTTTCTGTTCCAGTAACCTACAAATGTCTCAGGCATAACTGAAATGGACAGTGGGGGCCAAGGCATTAAAGGCATTTCTACCTAGTCCTGGTAGAAAGTTCTGTCAAGAAATGCAGTCTTCCGACTGCACTAAATATTAGTTCTTATTCCCTTTCCTCTTCTGAGTTCCCCATTTGCTTCCCTGGCAAAACAGAAAGCACAGCTTGTGTTTTGTTTCAAGGTTTAAGCAGAGTGCACCTGTCTAAGGTTTCCTGAGATTTAGTATCAGTCTGGCTTAAATCCTGTAGTAAAAGGAGAGTACTGTTTTAGTTACTGAGTGCGGAAAACAGATTAGAGAAAGTCACTTCTTTAGCCTCCTTCTCTCCACTCCTGCCAGAAAAAAAAACAGGGGCAAGTCAAGATCCAGACAGGAAGATCGAGCACGCACTCCCACCCCAAACTCTCAGTCTTGGTGCCCAGAAGTGGGCGCTAAATGGAGAGGATCCAAAGCCAGCGAATTTACTGCTGACCTTGTTTAGTGAGCAAGATTTGTTGCCATACTTCCTAAATTTGTCTTTCATCGCTTCTTGTGTATAAAACAGTAATCTGCCCATCAGAACATGAGACTACTACAGCAATGCAAATCCAAGGAGTTCCATCAACATCTTAGAATATAAAATGCCTTTGGGGCGCCTGGGTGGCTCAGTCGGTTAAGTGTCCAACTTCGGTTTGGGTCGTGATCTCACGGTTTGTGAGTTCGAGGCCCACGTCGGGCTCTGTGCTGACAGCTCGGAGCCTGGAGCCTGCTTCGGATTCTCTCTCTCTGCCCCTACCCAACTTGTGCTCTGTCTCTCTGTGTCTCTCAAAAAATAAATAAGCGTAAAAGAAAAATTAAATTAAAAAAAAGAATATAAAGTGCCCCAATCTCTGCGATTTACACATATTTAAAATACTATGCAAGATCTGGGGGAAGAAATGAAGAATCTTGAATCAAGGCTCATCATCAGCATGGGAACAAAAAGGTCATAAAACATTATTTTTATGTTCCAGTAACCTAGAAGTGCCTCAGGATGATAATCGAACTAGGGAGCAAAGCCCTTGGCAATAAAGATCACAATGCTGGTGGAAATCTCTGACAAGAAGTTTTTCTTGCAAGTTCTTCTTGCAAGAACTTCTTGCAAGTTCTTCTAATCGCAAATGTCAGCCTACCATTCCTTTATTACAATATCCTCATAAAATTGTTATGAGAGATGCTTATGACTTCTTTGTTCTAAATTTATGTAACAAAGTTAATTAAAAGTGGGTATATGAATTTCATATGTATTCTTCTGTTTATAAGGACATAAAACATTTTTAAAATTATGACTCTAAGAACATAAACATTTTGTATAGATCTTGATTAAATTCAACTCACTGGGGACATATTCATTGGAAAATCATTCAGTAATCAACAGTTGTTTGAGTTTCCTTGTGGGCTATGTCACAGAACTATTTTCACTCCTGAGTCAATATTTAATTATTTTGTCTTAACACCCTTTTGTATCACTGAAATACATGGCGAATAAGTATGATCAAGCCACAAATACAGCAGCCTCCTGAAGGCTTCTGTTTAAAGAGTAGTGAGAATTTTAAATTAATAGTTCTCCATAAAATACTCTTATTTTCTTTTTTTTTTTTAATTTTTTTTTAATGTTTATTTTATTATTTTTGAGACAGAGAGAGACAGAGCATGAACGGGGTAGGGACAGAGAGAGAGGGAGACACAGAATCGGAAGCAGGCTCCAGGCTCTGAACCATCAGCCCAGAGCCCGATGCGGGGCTCGAACTCACAGACCGCGAGATTGTGACCTGAGCCGAAGTCGGACGCCTAACCGACTGAGCCACCCAGGCGCCCCAAATACTCTTATTTTCTAATGAAACTGCTCATGTCTGTGCTCCTCATGGATCCAGCACTTTGGTATTTTAACAGCAAGAAGCTACAGTCGTCTGTGTGTAGTCACCGAGGTACAACATCTCTAAATGTTTTTAAATGTTTCTAAATGTTTACAAGTCATATTTGCTTTTATGATCTTACTAACCTCTGCTATACTCTGCTTAGTGAACTTCTCTGTGGAAATAGTTTTAAAAACTATAAAGCCAGGAAAATGTGGGTCACGGTAAAGTTAATTGTTTTCCCACTCAAATAAGATGTGAAACAGCAAGAAAGAAGTGTCACTGTAAGGGGACGCCGGGAGGGGGCCCGTCTCTCACGGGGCACGGCGTGACGTGCAGAGACGTGGTGTGCACAAAGGAGGCTCTGACTCTCAGCTGCCTGTCTGACTTCATTACAATGAGACTCTCCATTATTTGGTTTCAGACTCTGCAAGTCTTTTTAAAAGAGAATACATCCAACTTTAAATAAAAGTTTTTAAAAACATCGCAGGCAAATATGAGCGATTTGGGAAATTATCAATCAGTACCAATATAATACCTTTATGGTTGGATACACATGCAAATCATTATAAAAGAAACATATTCGTAATGACCAGAAAAGAAAAAATTGCAATTCAAAAAATGATCTAAAAAGTTCTTTCCACTTATACTTTGCTAAATGTTATATATATCTCACACATACGACTAGTAAAGCACTTGCCATAAGACTGAATTAATTTTTCATGTCTTATGCATATAAAATATTAACTGTGTTGAATACTCACTTGGATCTTCTTATACACCAGGACTCCTCTAGAATGTAATAATTCACTTGTAACTTTATCAATTCTCGCTTCACTTCTTCAGCTGCTTTTCGACTATACATTGAGTAAACTATTTTCGTTCTGGCTCTTTAAAGAAAGATAATTGGGCAAAAGAGTTTCAAGATTAAAAGGATGCAGTCAACGCACTTGGAAGAAAGCACTGAACGGAACAGGAAGGAAGAGTCTACAGAAGAGTCAGGTCAAGAGAACTTTCTTCTCAGAGTTGCTGCTCAGGGGCCCCAGGGAGGTCAAAAGGACATTTAGAAGCAGCACAAGAGTCCTGGGAGAAGAGATGCACTTTGATGAACCCCTTCCTTTCCAAACTTAGTCTCTTTGTTCATTGGCTCATTTGTTTTTGTTTCGTATTCTCCATAACTCTATCATACATTAGAGTGAGGCGTGCTGTGTGTGGGCAGGGTGGGCCACACATACACGGCCACCACACTAGAGCTGCAACACAGTCCCGACTTCGACAGCAACAATAACTGGCATAAATGGCTCTCCATTTTGGTCCTAGATTAAAATACAAAAAAAAAAACAAAAACAAAAACAAAAAACAACCCTAAACCGATTCCACACAACTGCTCTGGAAATAAGCTTGCGGAAATTGGTTTTTTAATGAAAAAGTTTTTTTATTTATAAAATGTATGTCTCACCGTTACACAATGAATACATTAAGAGGAGTCACCCAGTGACAGGGATAGCTTGACCTAGCCCCAGAAACTGTATGAAAATTAAATCTATGTCCTTTTTAAAAGAGAACACAATACTCTAACTTATGAAAAGTAGTAAAAAACAAAAACCAAGATCATTCTAGTAGGCTACACAGGTGAAAATCAGAATAAAATCTTCTTTGAATGAGATTCCGTTTCAACTGACTCTTGAGAATTCAAGAAAAAATAGCCAAAAGGGCACCTTAATAAAAGCTAGAGGCTAATGAATCTTCTGGGGAGCACAAGGACGGTGATGACTAACAAGAACCTACGTGGCTTGCAGCCCTGCTCACCTGGAGAAAAAGGACACACTATGATTTCATTTGGCTGCCTCGTACAAAAGGCAGAAAAGGTTGTAGATTTATTGCCCTGTGGAGCCTTACCAGTTTGTATCGAACTCAGCCCTCTTATTTCAGCCTTGTTTTCTCCCCTAACTCTATAAATCCCCATTCACCACAGCCTCGTTATTTTGCTGGTTCCCTCGCTCACTATTTGTGTGGGAAATTTGTTTTGGGCAACATGAGAACTGTGTACTAACCTTAAACCTGCATCTTCATAATGTGGATGATTCACAATGGGCCGAAGTGCAGAGAGTTTAACACTTGCCATTGTGGGCATGGCACCCGCAAACACCGCGTCTGCAAAGCAGGAAAGAAGGTCTCAGGAGACTCAGTGAGTGTCACAAGGGTCTCCTTCTGGGTCAACTCAATCACTTCCCAGGTGAAAAAACGGAGGCCCAGAACAACTTAAAGATTCAATGGAAGAACCAGACTGAAGTTGGAAAAATGGCTATCAGCAACCTGGCCTGGATAAACAATTTTCTTGGGAAGTTAGAGCCTCCTCATTTCATCACTGAGGATTTCTGGGGTTTTCTTTGTTTGTTTGTTTTTGTAATGTCTTAGAAATCTTTCCTGCCCCTAGGAAAGAAGTATCAAATTGGCTAGGAAAGTTTTATAGCACCAAGGGATCCTGGAAAATGATTTAAAATTCAGTCATTTGATACTCAGACAACAAAATCTCCCTTGGATAAAATGCCATACTCCATGAGTTCATTTCAAGGAGGAATGTGCAGGACTAAGATTAAAAACTCATTAGGAAAATAAGCACAACAAAAATTATTTTAAATCTCGCAATGTAAAATCTTGGATAAATTTTGAAAAAACATTGGTATTTAAGGAAAATAGCAAAACAGATTACTAAGAAAATATATGTAACATTTCCTTGGCAAACCATTTAAGTAAGACTGACATCTCTCTTTTTCTGAATAATCTAGAAGCAACACTACTTAGAGTAAGGCCACTGGAAGTAAGTTGGGTTTAAGATTTTGCAGGGGCATATGAAACCGTGAGGGAAACTTACCTGGTTTAGTACTGTATTTGATCCATTCTATAAGCTCTTCTTGTGGCAAATTGCTGAATTCCCCTACAATATTCCATTGGGTTTGTAGATTTGCTGAACCCTGTATTGACATTGCTGCTAAGACAGCAAAAACAACAGCACCAGGATGTACTTTGCAAAAGAGCCATCCAAATAGCTGAAACCAAATTAAGAATATGTTGATAATTAGTACAAAGCAGCCTGTATCAAATAAACATAAGTTCTTCCCAGAGAAGAACACAGTCTCTGGTAGAGTCACAGATAAATGATTAATTATCCTACGAAAAAGTTCCAGCAACAATGACCAGGGGGATTAAAAGAATTTTACCATAAGCCTTACATAGGTGGGACATAATTTAAGAAGTTCTTCTCTCAATTTGTGCTAATTCTAGCTTCAGGTAAGGCCAGGACCACCTACATAATTTGTCAGGCCCAATGCAAAAAGAAAAGGTAGGGTCTCTCGTTTAAAAAGTATTTAGAAGTTCCAAAGACCAACAGAAGAGCACCCAACTAGATGTAGGGTCCTTCTGAGTGTGGGCCCTCGTGCATTTGCAAAGGTCCCACACCTGTGAAGCCATCCCGGGGCCATGCTCTCTATCTTCAGTCATGGTGCGGGCTTCCTGCCAGCCTCCTTTCCTGCCCAGCCCGGAGGAATCAGGAACAGCAGCTTCATACCAAGACAGGTAGGTCTCTAGAAAGCTGTCCCTCTTTAACACAACACCAACATTCTGATTGGAAAACTTGAGGCTAGCTGATTTTTCCATTTTAATAGTCCACACTCAATAATAACACTTTACCCCTATTATTCTCTCCTTAATTTCTCTATATCTTTAGAGTTAGACTTCAAGCCTCTTGAGGGCAGATATATATTATTTCTTCTTGATTTTTCTATCATGCCATTCTACGCTCATCCTTAGAGTATGGTATAGATGCTTAGTAAATATTTGTTAAATTTAAAAGAGGTACTGCTGCTGGACCTTGGCTAATTGGTTGATGAAAAGGTGACACGATGCAGAAGCATCAATCTGTGAATACAGAGCAAGGACACAGTTATCCAGGGAAAATAAGCAGCAAATAACCAAAATGGCTTACACTAAATTTTAAAAAGGCAGGGATGTGCATACAAATGTACACTCAAATGAGAAAAATATTTTTTTAAGCTTGATACTGAAAAAGAACATCTATTTGAAAGCAACTGTAACTTGAAATCACTGGCTAGAATTCTATGTGATAGGAATGTCAAAACAACAAAAAAATATTTCTACAATGACGCTCTGCTTTCTATCAACATCTGTAGGGATCATTCATGAATTCAGCCTGTACTATTTGAGCGTCTGTTGTATGCCAAGGAATGTCTTAGAAGTTAGAAGGATAAATGACCTGTTTTGGCCCTTACCCTTTATGAACGATTAATATAAATCCATGAAGAACTTTATGACAATTTAAAGAATTTTGAGTTATTCAATATTATTTCAGGGTCATTCAATGACATAGGCTGGGGTAAAGTGATCATAGCAACTACAACACCAACATAACGATCTTACCTGTCTTGAACAGATCAAAGAAGCCATAACACACATGTGTGGGGTCAAGAAGAGTTTTAGTCTCATAATTAAAATACCGAGGGCTGTATATGCTAACAGTTGCAATGCATGATAAACTAGCTGAAAGAAAGAGAAAATATTTTTTACTCCTACAGTTTAATATATTGTTAAATAGATGAATATCCAGAAGAGTACTTTTGCTTCGCAACAATACTTTGACTTCTGAAATAAACGAGTCTACAAGTTCACTTTCAAACCTCTCCATTTTATTAAAAGCCTAAAATGATAAAGTCACTAAAGCAAGTTGTTCTAGAATTCTGCTCAGGGTTAAGTCCATAGTTACCAAAGCCCACATCTCTGAATCTACCTTGATGATACCATCAGATTAACACAGGAAAGCGGTAAACAAAAGTAAGTACTATTTAAGATCCCAGAGTCTGCCTTGGAAGAGCCATCAAAACCAGGCAGAAATATGCAATACAGTATTATCAGCTATAGTCACCATGCTGTTGCTAAGAGAGTAGATCTTAAAGGCCATCCCAGGGGAAAAAAAATTATTTTGTAACTACGTATGGTGATGGATGTTAGCTAGACTTATTGTGGTGATCATCTCACAATGTCTACAAATCTGATTACTTATGCCATACACCTGAAATCAATATCAGGTTACATGTCAATTAGATCTCAAGTAAAAACAAAACAAAACAAGAAAGAAAAAAAGATAAACAAGTGAAACCACCAGGAGATGGCAGGAGCAACCAGTCACACCTCCAAAGCCTCAGGGCAAGGTGAGTAGAGAGGAAAGCCATCTCCAGTCAAGCAAA
Organism: Lynx rufus; assembly: GCF_022079265.1. Lineage (NCBI taxonomy): Eukaryota > Metazoa > Chordata > Mammalia > Carnivora > Felidae > Lynx > Lynx rufus. The sequence goes on from NW_025814856.1 coordinate 126,210,022, forward strand.
AGACACTCCACATGCATTTAGCAATAAACTGGATCTTCTGAGGATGATCAGAGCAGACCAAATGGGTTTCCTACTTAACGGTTTTAACAAATGAATGGTCATGTTTGTAACAGTCTCATAAAAACACATACAGGCCTATTTTGAAGATGATTAGTAACAAATACCAATACTTAGAAACTGGAACTGAAAGAAAAAAAGTGTGTGTACACACACACACACACACACACACGCACACATATATATACACACACACATATATATACACACATATATATATACATACATACATACACACACACACACACACACACACACATTGAAATAAAGTATGTTTTAGTAATATTAAGTCTTTACCTCTCCATGATCAAACTGGTGTTTTCTGAAATGGAATAAGAAATATTACTGTTGAATCATTGTTGAAGCACTTCAATTATTTGCATTTTTATCTTACAAATACAAGTTTTACAATTTCTGTAATATTCCAAGGACATATATATGTAAACAAAAATTACAAAGTTATGAACCCAAACTGGTGCCATAATCTTTTAAAAGACAGTTTATTTTTAAAAAATTGACCTTGGAGCATACCTTGCACATTTGACTACAGAGACAATTCCTGGGCCAACAAAAGGGACACCGTGGTGTAGCAGGTCCCTCCCTGTGATGTCCTGCTAAAGCAGGGAGGGAAGTGAAGGGAACACTGAAGACTTCATAGTTCTGTTCCCCTGCTTCTCATCCCCAGGGAGAGGAGCCCCACCTGAGGTCCCCCCCAAGCTGGGGCTGCTATAGAGATAATTTAGGAAACCACATAAAAGATTTTTTCATCAGTGGTTCTGGAATATACAAATAGCCACAAAATTCCCTCTTTAGTTCTACTTGACAGCTTTAATTTTCCTGAGAAAAGATGTACGCTTAGAGGTCCCTGCATCTCCCTCTGGTCTCGTGCCACCCCTCTCCATAATCACTCCTACTCCATTTCCCTGCTTTATCTCCTCAAAGATGTTCATTTATTGGTTTCTTATTATCATCTGTCTCTCCGTACTAAAATGAACCCCTCAGGACTACAAGGTACAAACCTATCCATCCTCAATCCCACTGAGCACCGATGACACTGGAGACACAGCAGTAGATAAGATGGGGAAAAAAATCTTTGCCCTCATAGAACTTACATATAGTAAAGGGAGAAACAAAATGCAAGTAAGTAAACATTTGTCAAACAGTGAGAAGTACCGTGGAGAGAGTGAAAACAGGGCAAAAGATGCAGGGAATGGTGGGGAAGGCGTATAGCAATCAATGGGGTCACTGAGTGACATTTGAGTAAGGCCTGAAGAAGCAGAGAGTTTGAGGTTGAGCAACCCTCAGGAAGAGCACTTGAGGCAAAGAGACAGATAGTGCATAACCCTATAGTAGGAAGTAGTCCTTAATGGGCTAAGTACAAAGACACCGTGATCAGAGAAGAGAGATGTGGGGGAGAATGGCAGTGCCATAGGAGATGTTCAAGTATAAATGGTGATAAATTCGGAGAGAGGAAGATAAGGGCATATGATGATGAAGAATAACAAGCCAGGAGACAAGGAATCTACAGGGAAGTGATGGTCAGGAAAGGCTTCTTGAAGGAGGTAACATTTAAACAAGAATTAAAGGAATTGGCCACATGCAGAGCCAAGCTGTGGGGAGCAGAGGCACAATTACAGCCTTGGGGTACAAACAGTGCAAAACTGCCAGGCAGGAAGCAACGGGCCACGGTTACAGAGCAGCAAGGAGGTCCAGGGGACATGAGTGTGGTGGGAAAAGGGAAAGTGACTATTTTTCTCTCAATTGCCTCTTTTGTGTACTTCACTCATTTTCCAATAGGGTTTTAGCATTTTTCCTGTTAATTCATAGAAGTCCTTTATACATGAGTCATTTGTCCTTTGTCATATATTGTGACTATTGTACCCAATTTGTCTTTTTCTCTGAACAATGCTTACAAGTATCTCATCAAACCAAAATATTTATCTAGTCAGCCTTTTCAGTCTTTCCTTTTAGCGTACAGGTTTTATGTCATACTTAACAAGGCCTCTCTCATCCTAAGAGTCCTAAAATAATCTCTTGCTTAATATTGGGGTTTTGGGTTTTTTCCTACATTTAAATCTCTATTCCATCTGGAATTTATTTTGTGTAAAAAGTAAAGTATGGAATCAGTTTTCTATTTCCCTGCTCTTCTCTCAAAAGGCAGTCCAGTCCATTGGTCCTAGAACCAACAACAGAATAATTTATTTTCCCTGATAAACTGAAGCACAAAGCTGTGTCCTTCAAGTACAGATTATGTGTAGGCCTAATATCAGATTGTATGGATGGAATCTGAGGTATGAATAAGTAATTTACTGAGCTCTGCATGGATAGGGGATCATGAGAAAAGCAAAGAAGGGGAATGACAACAATCGAAAACATCCATGATCAAATGTTGAGTGTACCACACCACATGAATTATAAAATTAATACCTTGTAGATATCTATTTAATAGATAATGTAACAAAATGATTAATAGCATACTTACCTCATTTGTGTCTGTTGTTTAGTTAAGACACCCCACATGTCACTAATAATCTGCAAATAGATTTTTTAACACTTAAGAAGAGTTGTTTTGGGAAAAACAAAATTGTAACTAACGTATCTTCTAAATTTTCAAACTCTACTTAAAAATATAAGTATAGGGATAAGAGATGACTCAGGAAATAATAACTACAACAACCTAATCTTACATTTGTACAGTACTTGATCATATATCTAATACCCAACAACCCTGTTCAAATAGATTTTCTTATCTTCATTTCGTACATGAGCAATGGGCTCAGATGGATTAGATGATCTCCTGGAAGGTGGACAACAACTCGGAAGCATTAATAGGTCGTGAAACCTGACCTTCTGGCTTCCAGTCCACATTCAGTGAACTCCACCATGCCAAGGTCACTAGCAATGCCTCTTCTTAATCATGCACATATACCCCATATACCCAGACAACTGCCTCAGAGACTGATAAGCACAACTAACTAAACACTGGGTTTGCACAGTTAGCAGCCAGGTAAGGTCATCTAATCTGAAATCCTATCCCCAGTATGGATGCCCTCTTGGACACTGCTTGCACGTTTTAATCTAGCCCTTGGAAGAACCACCCAACTGCTGCTTAAATCTACAACACTTTGTCAGTCCAGATCAATTCTGGTCCAAAGTCCAACCTCGTAGAATTGGCCATAATTCTAAGGAGCCAGAATGAGTGTAATCGTATTTCCAAGGGGTAGGCTTTAAATATTTGAAAATAATTATCTTTTGTCCAAATGAATCCTTCTTTAAATCAAACATCTCAGCTTTTTTAACCTGATGTAATTGCTTTTGTCATCTCTAGCCATCCAGGTTGCTGCCTTTTTAATGGATTCTGGATTGCCAACGTTGGTACTTTCTGATTTACCTACTAGCTGCACACCTACACAAAGTATGCAAAAGTGCAAAGGAAGCACAGAGCCTGGCATATAGCAGAAACTGACCACAAACTCATTAGATTTGAAAAGCTGGTGCAACTACAAAGCTGAATGCTACACTACACCCAAGAAGGAGGGAAAGGTGCAGAGTCTGATTCTTATTCCTTCCTTGCTTTTTAATGGACATGATGTGAGGCTGGTAACAACTTCTATGATCTTCTAATTCTGCATCTGTCAAAATGGGGGCAATATCTGTGTACCGTACAGAGCTGTCAAATAAGCAGGTGAAATAACACACGTGATATGGCTAGGGAGAGTACAAATATATAATGTGAACAATAACCATAGTACAGAATATTCTACAAATACACGACATTCTGTTAACCCAGAAATCACTAACTACAAATCAGAAAACTTTTAGGATCTATCATCTGTTTTTTGATAATAGATTAATCTTTATTTATTCTCTTAAAACACTTGCAATTACAGAATTCACCAACTCTTACAAGAAAAAAGAGAATATCACACCTGCTCTTTGCTAAAGATTGGAACTTCCCTGACCTGATTTAAATCTGGGCTTAGAATTTCATTATCAAAGCCAAGTTGGAAGTCTAACAATTTTATCGATGTTGGTAATACACTGTTAGTATTCTATTTTTTCTTTTTGATCAATAATAATAAACTCAATCCAGGGGTTAGTGAGAACTGCACAAATGACTTAGAAAGGCATACATTAAATATTTTAGAAAATATTACATAAAGTTAAAAGTCAGTCAGTAGTAATTTACAAAGACAAAAATAACTGTATCTGGGTCAATATGGTCTCTTTGATCATGTCTTTCAAAATGTATGACCATCAAAACCCGAGCCATCCTTTTCCTATGTCTATTTTATGCTGGCAGATAGAATGTTTTTAAGGTTTATAATGTTCATCAAGGGCTGTAATTAAGAAAATACAGAAAACGTTTCAACAAATCCATATGATGTATTGTGTCATATTAACGTGTAACCTAGTTTACTTAACTACTAGGATAGAAACAACAAAATGTTTTATTATAAAAAAGAGCTCTTAAGTAATCAAATCAACATACCTTTCTAACGATTGCAATAAACACAACCAGAACAACCGGAAGCAACAGTGTCTTTGTATACCTCAGAGGAGTCTGCAATTCAAAGAGATGTTTTGTTAGAGGAAAATATTTTCAGACAAAATTTCATTTCAAAAAGTATAAGTGAGAAACATGAGCATCAGTCCAATATACCCATTGACTCCCATCGTAAAAATGAAGATGCATTTCCATAGAAACAAACATCCCTAAAATGCTGAGTTGAAAACACGAACACTGGTAAGTATAAAATGTGACTAGGAAGATTACTGTTCACTTTTTGTACACAGCGTTTCCAACTACAGAGCTCAACTTAACATTTGCCTAAGGTCAGCAGGACTCTAACTTTAAACAGCATGAGCATTTCCTGTACATTTGGTGAGGGATAAAAATCGTAACCATGATCCTAAGATACACTAAGACACACTAAGACACACACGCACACACACACACACACACACACACACAGACACACACACACACACACACACACACAGTAATGACCAATGTTTACAAGAGAAATAAAAACATTTTTGCATTTTCTTAATAACAGAGAAAAAGCTACAGAAACATTTAATACCAAAGCCTTACACACTGCAATCCTATATATATTTCAATTATTTGAAGTCACACTTTTAAACAATTCTGGGCTTGAAATTTCTAAATTGCAATTGATTTGCTTACCACCAACATTTACCTTCACAAAAATAACACTATATTATTGAGTTAAATAATGTACATTTTCCCAAATATGTTTATCAAGAGAAATCTAGCTTTAATCATATTAAAAACACTGATACATTTTAATTTTACAAAGTAGTATTTTCTGATTTTCCCTCTCATTAGTCCAATTTTCTCACTTGTTATTCTGTATTAGAAAGTAATTTTGATAATTTATTAACCCAAAATGCATACTTCAGTTAGAAGTCCCATTAAAAGGAGATTTTTTTATGGTTTTATTTTACTATTTACAAGCATTTGCATAGTACTTAATATTTTAAAATATACGTATTTCTAATTTGTAAATTTTACATTATGTCTTTGTCTAGACCTATGTCTAGGCAAAAATCATATATCCAAAACTATTTTATCATTTAAAATTTAGACATTTGCTATCAACAACTAACAATAAATATAAGAAAAGGTGTGAAATACAGGTGTTTACCTTAAAAAGGCAATGTGTCAAAACTGTGTTAAAAGTATTTAACAATTTAACAAAGAATTCAAACAATTTTAAAAATACATTCAAAAACTTTGTTTTAAAAGTATTTTTTAGGGGCGCTTGGGTGGTTCAGTCAGTTAAGCGTCTGACTCTTCATTTTGGCTCAGGTCATGATCTCACAGTTCATGAGTTCAGACCCCAAGTCAGGCTCCCCACTGACAGCATGGAGCCTGTTTGGGTATCTCTCTCTCTCTCTCTCTCTCTCTCTCTCTCTCTTTTTCTCAAAATAAATAAATAAATAAATAAATATTTTTAAAAAGACACTCAAGGAAAAATACAAAAATACAAAAAAAAAAAAAAAAGCCAAAGATTTTGAATCTAGCCAGAATTTCACTTATATAAGCCACTGATAGAATATTTGACCACGTAAAAACTCAGGGATTACTGTTCCTATGGCCCTTCCTGAGGAATCCATTGGAGAGCAAGCTTCACACAATAGAGAAATGGCAGGAGAGGCTTCAATGCCAGAACACACAGTGTTAAAAACACCAACCTACAGAACTATGACAAGGATGTAACAGATATAACAGTGACAGAGTAGCATGAGTGGTTACATGTGTAGACAATTCAGATACAATGGATCTCTTAAAACAGGGGTCAGAGGGGAGAGTACATGGGAAGTAAAATAACGTCACTGATTATAGTATTACAAAAGAAATGGGGGGGAGTAGTGGCCAGGCAAGAAGAAACTAAGTTCAATATAATTCTCAGTAGGAAACCAACAGAAGGGACTGGAGTGGATATATGAAAGTATTAATACAAAGGAAACAAAATCATACAATTTCCTCAATACCAAAAGATCCACCAGAGTGTATGCACAAGAACAAATGCAAGGGAAACAACCACACAGGGAGAGAGGTGAGCATGTGTGTGCAATATTAGAATTACAAGTTCTTTTAATACTTCTATGAATTGTTGGATTTAGTCTAAGCATAAAAGTTATATACACTCATTGTAAAAACTAAAAAATGCAGAGAAAATAAAGAAGACAACCAATTTAGGGAAAGCCTGGGCGGCTCAGTCAGTTAAGTGTCTGACTCTTGATCTTGGCTCAGGTCATGATCTCAGGATTTATAAGTTTGAGCCCTGCATCGATCGGGCTTTGTGCTGGCAGTGTGGAGTCTGCTTGGGATCCTCTCTCTACCTCTCTCATTGCCTCTCCCCCTCCCTCAAAATAAACAAGCAAACAAACAAATAAAAAGGAAACAACCAATTTCACATTTTAATCAGTTGTCAGCATTTCCTCCCCAATGGGTTGTCTGTTCCCACCTTTCACCTATTTCTGCATAGGTGTGTGGGAGTGGGGATGTATTCTTTGTGATGGGGAAGGGTAAGAGTCCTTGGTAAATTTTTTTTAAATGTTTATTTATTTATTTTGAGAGCGGGTGGAGGGGCAGAGAGAGAGGTGAGAGAGAATTCCAAGCAGGTTCTGTGCTCAACGCTTCAGCACAGAGCCTGATGCAGGATCGATCTCACCAACCGTGAGATCATGACCTGAGCTGGAATCAAGAGGTAGATGCTCAACCGACTGAGCCACCCAGGCACCCCAAGTCCTCTGAAATTTTTTCTTGATTTGGACAATCTCCTATACTCACTACCTTAATCCCTAGTTTCACTTGTCATATTTATGGCAAAAATCATCCCACTTAGTCATTTGCCTTTTGGTTTTTGAAATATTTAATGTCAGATGTCTTAAGTTACATGCAGACAAATCTATTAATCATTCTCAAATGCATTATGTTAAACTGTTCCCTTTTCCCCACCATATGGATGTATCAAACAATGGAGGCACTCTCCGAGCTGGCACAGTACTCTGTCTCTACAGCACGGTCCCTGTGAAGATACCCATGGAGATGAGGAATGGCAGGCTGGAAACAGCTTTGCTACTGTCTTCAAATTAACTGAAGCCAGGCTATGCCTCAATAAGCAATTTCTTCTATCACCTACCCGATGGTTCTTACTCTCAGGTGACAGCGGCATGTGTATCTAACTAATGTCAGAGGACTTCCACCAAGTCCTAATGCCTTCTGGTGTTTACCTGTTTACCTTCTATTTCCTTTACCGCTTGCTTGAAGGAGTCTTGAGCTGCTGTGAATACGTATTTTAATGTCTTGCAGATACTCTTCCTTCCTTTCTTTCAGTGGGCTCAATACATTCACTCATACAGTTTTTATTAGCCATTATATGTCAAAACTTGCCAGAACCTGGGAATGAAGACTGGTAGGTACTGGAGTAAAGAGGACATGTGCAGGACATGCCCAATTCAGAATGTCTGGTTGAAAGGACTTTGCAGTGTGGGGCACTATCATCCACTGGTCTGTGTAACTCAGGACACAGAGGGAACACAGTGGGGAGCGAGAGGAAAATGAAAGTGTCAACAAAGTACCGTTGACCAGTGTAATATATACACACACACAGCTCTGAAGGAAAATGTTTCACAGATAGTAAACTATCATAATAAATTGGGGCCGCATGGATGGTGTTAAAAAAGACACATATATATGTGTTTGTTGAACCAAACCAGCTCACTGATTACTGCAAAATAATATTCTATAAAAAATATCATTAAAATATCAAAGTACTATCCTCTGTATCTCATTTGGTCCTCACAATATCTTTTTGCAGCACACTACTAGAAACTAGTAAGCTATGAGAGAGAACAAAATGAGAGTCGTGTGTTCAACAACATCGAATACTACTGCAGACTTCCATCTCCCAATCCACCACACTACTGTCTGATTTCCTTTTAAACGTCTGAATACAGTTTTAGAAAGAAAAATGCTGTTGGAATGAACAAACTCAAACTCAACGATATTTCAAAGCAATGAGATTATTCCAACAAACAACCACTGAATGAATGGAAATGTAAGAGCTCGGGAGCGTCACTGAATTAATGTTGTCCCTGAAAAGAGGCATCTTGAAATGCCTCTGTGTTTACTCATTCAAAAAACTATTGCTAGTCTGAATGCATGCTTCCAAATTATCAAAGTGAGAAAAGACCATACATTTCAGGGTGCTGTACTAATGTAAGTAGGAACATCTTCCTGTAAACCATCACTTTCCTTTTCCTTCCAAGTGAGGTAACAGCACAGAGGAGAGTCTGAGATAAGAGGAGCGCCCTTTATGAAAAATGAGTGGACCAGAACCTGGGGAAGGAAAACTAGAAATCACACCTTACCTCCTTTTCCATAAAGTCAAACTCTGCTGCACAGGTATACAATAAAGTATCAAAATCCTTGTAACTGAAGAATTTTGATGTTAATAAGTTGCCAATATGAGCCTAGGAAGGAATAAAGTGAGGTACCATTAGATTACGCCATATGGTGGAATAGTGCATTTTCATCTTAATAGCATTGAAAAATAGCTTTCACTACATTGGCGAGCTCGCTGTCCCCATGCCAGGCTTGCTTTTGCTAAAGAGCTGCAACTTCGTGGTTCTCCCTTCTTTTGCTGACAAATGGTAACTCCAGCAACACCCTGCCTTCCACGATCCATCATCAACATACCAGAGCTTTCATCCTTAGGTTTTCCCTGCTCAGTGTGCTAAGCCTGATGAAATACACTACCCTTCTCCTTTTCTGGAGCCTTCTAGGGAGGGCGGGCTTGGTAACACATACAGACATCTGTCAATCATAAGGAACAAAGTGCAATGGAGTGAAAGAAAAGGAGGAAACATTCATTCTGATTTTTGAAAAGGGGATTGAAAAGACTCTTTGAAAGGGGTGCCTGGGTGGCTTGGTTGGTTAGACTGTTGATTTCAGCTCCGGTCATGATCTCACAGTTTGTAAGTTAAAGCCCCGTGTGGGGCTCTGTGCTGATGGCTTGGAGCCTGCTTGAGATTCTGTCTCTCTCTTTGCTCTCTTTCTCTCTCTCAAAATAAATAAATAAACTTTAAAAAAATGGCCAGGCCTTGGAATAAAATCCACCTTCTGAATGACGATCAATTTACCTGTGTAATTCTTTACATGTTACCAAGTGCTCTTACTTCCCTCCTCTCATCTGCTTCCCACAAAAAGTCATGTGAGGAAAGTGGGATTATTTGCATTTAACAAATGAGAAAACGTTGGCTAAATTTTCAATTCATTATTGTCTAAAAGAGTAAGGACCAAAGAAAAGGGGGAAATTATGTAAAACAAACAATAGCTAAAATCCTAAATGATACCTACATGAAGTGGGAAGATTGGAGGAGAGGGGAACTAAATAAGGGGTGGTGGGAATGTGTTGAAAAATTCCAAAATACTCTATTTTGTTGGGGAGGAAATGTATGCTGAGAAGTTTAAGAAACCAACAGGAAGAACATACAGTGCCTTAAACAGCATAAGAAATCTGTCTATCCAATGAAAAGGAGAAAAATCTAAAAAGCATGTAAAATAGTTGGAAACTGAAATACAATGGAAGAAATGTCCCAATATAATGGTAAGTGCCATATATTTAAAGAACTTAAATTCACAAATTAAAGGATAGATGCTCAAATTAGGTTTTAGGAAGAAAATTCAAATATATATTGTCTACAAAAGACATGTTTAACACAAAAGTACATAGAAAGGTTGAAAATAAAAGAGGAGAACAAGATATATTAGATAAACTGGACCAAAGAAATCTAGGTTAGCAATAGTAACATCTCACAAAACTGAATTCAAGCAAAAAATATATGAAAAGAGACAGAATGACCTTATATGCTGGTAAAATGAACAGCAAAGCAAGGTCATATGCATCATGAACATATGTGCAGTTAACAGTATAGATTCACAGTGTATCAAGAGCTGAAAAGAATGTAGAAATAGGTAAGAAGAAATAGGTAAGAATAGGTAAATTGATGAAGAAATAGGTAAGCTGACAGTGTTCATTGGAAATGTTAAATATTTCTCACTAAAATAGAAATATTTCTCACTAAAATAAATATTTCTCACTAAAATAGAAGGTTAACAAATGTTAACATAACACCTGAATAATAATATGCTCACGGAGAATACAAACTTCACAAGAGAGACTACATGTTACCCTTGAACATGGTAAAAATTTTTTTAAATGTTCACATACCATACCACACCACAATATATTTTAAAGAACTGATATAATACAAATTATTTTTTTCTAATCGTAAATGCAATAAAACTGGAAAACAGCTAACTAGAAATGGCTTTAAAAATCCTTTTGGCTAGAAGCTAACATAAATAGCATAAAATTTAATAACCTTCAGGCTAAAAAGAACATCACTAAATAGTTAATTTGTAAGATACACAAAAAGTACTACTTACAGGGAAATGTATAGCTTTAAATGCATTTATCAGAAAGAGAGGTTGAAAACAAAAGAGCCAAGCACTTTCCCTCGAGCATTAGAAAAAGCTACAGAACAGCACAAAGAAATAAGAAATGAGGATGACAGAATTTGTTGACAAAGAGAAATTCAACAAAACCAGAGGACTCAAAAAAGGTGGTACTTTGAAAATATTAATACAGTAAATAGAAAACAGGAAAAAGAGCACACCCCAAAAACCCCTTAAAAAACAGCTCTTTATAGGAGACTAATACAATATTGACTCTGAATCCAAATAAGAATAAATAAAAGAATGTAAAACCATTTCACATACATGCAAAAATGTTAATAAGAATTTTCACTAATTGAATCCTGTAATAAATTTTTAATTTTTAAACTTGTTTATTTATTATTTTTGAGAGAGAGAGGAAGAGAGAAACAGAACACGAGTGGGAAAGGGGCAGAGAGAGAGAGACACACGCACAGAATCCGAAGCAGGCTCCAGGCTCTGAGCTGTCAGCACAGAGCCTGATGCAGGCTCAAACTCACAGTGAGGTCATGACCTGAGCTGAAGTCGGATGCTTAACCGACTGAGCCACTCAGGTGCCCCAGGCTATAATAATTTTTCTAAAAAATACAATCCTGGGGCACCTGGATGGCTCGGTCAGTTAAGCGTCTGACTTCAGCTCAGGTCATGATCACATGGTTCATGGGTTCGAGTCCGGAGTCAGGCTCTGTGCAGACAGCTCAGAGACTCGGGCCTGCTTCAGATTCTGTGTCTCTCTCTTTGCCCCTCTCCCCACTCACATTCTGTTGTCTCTCTCTCTCTCAAAAATTAAATGAACATAAAAAAACTTTTTTTTAAATACAATCCATTTGATGACACATATGAAATGGGTAAGATTCCTCTAAAGACATAAACCACCAATAACTTCCTCAAAAAAGTGGATTTGTAGTAGAAAATTCTCGCATGAAGAAAAGTCCAGGCCCGGCAGGCTTCACTGTCAAATTCTACCATACACTGTAGGCAAAGAAATAATATCAATTCTACATAAATTCTCTTTGAAATAGAGAAGCTATCATTACCTTGAAACCAAAGCCAGACAAAAAAACATTGTAAGAAAATAAAACCACAGACTAATCTCTCTCATAAATATAGACAAAAATCCTTAAAAATATTAACAACCAAATCCAAATCCAATATACAGAAAGAATACTACATTGTGAGCAAGTGAGGTTATCCGAGAAACACAAGACTGAACGAACAATTAAGAATTGATGGAAATGAGTGCTTCCTATGGCAGAGAAGTTGACAAATCCTTTTCCCCAATAACAACTATAAAACTGGACAAAACTGCCAAAAACAACCATATCAGGTTCTAGAAACTGACCACAAGGCAAGCAAACCGAGAAGCACTCATTCATACAAGAGCTGATGAACTCTGAGTGGACGTAGAAGGCGTCTGCAGCATTCTTGCCTGGGCTGGCCCATCTGCCATCAGATCAGCACCACGCTTGGTGGGACCAATAGTCCCCGAGGCTGGGGCTGAGCATGAAAAGCAGAACCTTTGCTACTGGAGGGTCCTGACTTGTTTGGGGGCAGACAGCAAAATGCCTATGCCCAGAGACACTATTAATAAAAGTATGGAATGGCAGGAAATGAAAGGTGAAAGCTCACAGCTTTGCCAGCCTAGTATTTCATTACTTGTGCAGTGAACAGCAGACTGGAAGACTACCTAGAAATTTTAAAAAGATTCTGGAAATGAGAAAACCAGCAAGGAGGTAAAGAAGTTCTCACATCCCCGGTGGACTAGAAAGCTGCACACACGGGCAGGGATCCTCGAGCCCAAGCTCTCCACAAACCTATGACCAACTGGGAAGTGGTATGCAGATTCACGGAAGATCCAATAAGTCATGGAAGATAGGAAAAGATGGGGCAGACCTGATGTTCAGGTGAGAGTTAACATAGTAGGCCTGACTGCTATCCTTTGAAAACCCTGCTTGCAAAGCTGGCACTTGGCTGGCATCAGAGAACTTAGATTTCAGATGGCTCCTTCTACCCTAAGTGAGAATGAACAGCGGCTCACTGTGCCCAAATTGAACAAACCCAGGCCTACCCTCAGCACCTACATTCCTTCTGGGAGTCTGGAACTTTGAATTGTGTCAGGCCGAGGGTGCCTATGTTACCAGCTCCCAGTGAAAACTGTGTCACTGAGTACTGAGCTTCCCTGGTAGACAAGCTCAAGCTTCTACCAAGAAGAGTGTGACAGAAGCAGGATGTACTGAGAAATTGGCTCACTTGGCTCCTAAAGAACAGGCGAGTGTCTAATTATCTTAATAGAAAGGGGTGAATGAAAGTGCTTCTTGAGAGCTATGGGACCTTGCCATTCTCTTCCTCTGACCAATGTCAAAATTCAGAATTTATGAGCTGATGTCCTTGATCGGTGTTACAGATTCCTAGAAATATTAAAGTTGCAATTAAATTACTTCTGATTTGGAAATAACTGTGGTTTGGTCCTGCTACAACATCAGGCTGTGACAGCAATGACGACATCACTTTAACCTGAATCAATACCTTAACTGGTTTGTCTTCTCCCAGGGAGGAAACAGATTCCGTTCACCCAGGACTTGGGCTCTTTCCTTTCCTGCTCATTCTCTGCATCCTCACTGACTCGATCACCTTTTAGCTCTCCTCTTCGCAGGTGACTTCAGGCAGGAGCCTTCCCCTCTCCTCCTCTATGTTTCTGCAGCTTTCTGTACTTGTTTTTTTAACACAGCCTTCCTCACATTGTATTACAGTTGCTAGAAATCGTTTCCACCTCACACTAGACCGTGTCTTACTCAGTTTTGTGTCTCTAGGATGCATTCTACTGCCAGGCACAAAGCAGGCACGTATTGAATGAATTAACAGGTAATTTTAGACGCCAGTTTTATACTTTAAAAAGTCTTTCCACAGCTTGCAGATCACCCACTGAACAACCCAACTGTTCAATCTTTTTTAAGCAAAAAATTCCCTTGTTCTAATGAAAACCTATATAATTATCCAATGTGTAAGAAATTAAAGCTAAACTGCACTGGGTGGAGCGGGGGGACTTCCAGGATGATTGGGAAGTAGGTGGAGCCCACGGAAGACTCCTTGGAAGTCTCAGGACTTCACAAGACCCAGTGTCAAAACTACAGCTTTAATCTATTATGGATAGAGGAAAGACAGCCTGTTAAAATAAATTACAGAAAAAAGTACATGGTTTACTTTTGCTGGTTGCTGTGTTGCTTCTTTTTTAATTAATGTGTTTACTGAAACACCAAAATAAAATAGGCAAAGCAAAATTATGCAAGGAGGAATCCTTAAAGTTATAAAGCAGATTTCCATCCTACCCAGATACCAAAACAGAACAGACAAGAAAAACCCTTCTCTTCTCAATAAGGCTCACTTGGATTAAATTACCTATAATTTAGGTATAAATTATAAATTACCTATAATGTAGGTATAAATTAGGTATAAATTATAAATAAACCTTTCACAAGCACTGACTGGGAAACCTGGGATGGGAGGAATGAGGCTATAATACAGTCTATAGATTCAGAGGCTCTGAAGATGGCGTACTGATGTGTTACCAAGGGGAATTATGAAGAAACCAGAGAAAAATGACTATATGGACCTTAACATTTGAGCTTAGGACTCTAGAGCTTTCTTGCTTTAAAATTTTAAAATCTTTATGATACAGAAGGATAAAATAACAGAATTGTGTCAAGAAATTGATATTGGAGAATAGAGACTATACACAGAGTCACATTTATTACTTTCTATTATAGTAAATAGATTAAAAAAAATAAGTAAATAGACTTCACATTAGAATCTGGCTTAAATAGTGGTACTTTAATAACTCAGGTAATTCATTCTTAGCCTGTCTGATTCTTTTAAAGTCTTTCAAGTTTAAGCAACAATGCACTTACATCGTCTGCAATGCCAAAGATTTTAGATGTCAAATACTTGAGTACGACAGTTCCAAATAACCAAAAACATCCTTGGATAACCTACAAAAGAAAAACATAATAAAGCAAAAATAAATTGATGCTTCTGATAGCCATTCCTTGCATATAATGGAGGAAGAAAAATATAAATGCTTTAATCAACTGTGAAATAACTAGCTCCATACCCAAGAAAAAAAATGCTAAACAATGCAGCTTAAAGAATGCTACTCCAAAATCACCAAAAATAAAAATATATACATACAATATTATCAACATTATAATAATTATAGGAGATTTATACGGAATTACAGTTAAATTCCCTTTGTACTAACAGTTTCTACACACGCACTGCTCCCCAGAAACAAACATGGGTGATAAAATAAGTAAAACTAGAATTCTTCACTTATCCAATATTAATTTTAACTTGCCACATGAAAACGGCAATTTGGCCCATTAAAATTGAGCCCTAATTATGTCATAAAGCTGTTAGATATCTTGCATTACATAAAAATAGATAATTTCCTTAAAAGTAAAACATAAAATCAAAGATACATTTTAGAGAAGGAAAAACTTACACATTCAAATAGATTGATTCTTACCCATAAACTAAGTTCAGATATATTCATTTTCAGGAAATGTGGTTTCATTTCCAGTATACCCTTCATGGAGAAAATAACACAGCATGCAGTTAATACTTATATACATAAATTCAAGCACCAAAAACCACTTATAATAAGACTCTCTAGAATCTAAAACTCAGCACATTGTCAATGTTCCATATAGCATTGGATGACTTTAAGCAACAGTCCTATTTTATCCAAAGTAGATTAGGTTAGTTAGTGACTTTGTAAAATTGAAAACAAATTACCATACATTTCTACAACTGATTTTACATCTCTGATTTACCTAAGAATCAATATAATATATAATAGAGTATAATAACATATATAAAGTATATAATAATTTCAGAATTTTAGACAGTATCTTATAGTCATAAAATTTTACTTAAGTTAAATATTATCAACTCTTAGAATAAACTACAAATGAGTTTTTAGTGGACCAACCAAATACTTCTCCTCTATCAAATCTTCGCTCTCTCCTGGACATGAATAGACTCCCAAAGTATATTACCTATAGGGGGCTAAATGCACTTGCAACTTGGCAAAAGTACGGCTACAGATCAAAACATAAATAAATACATGAACCCAAATTAAATCTTTTCACAAGTTTCTGAATATCTGAGAACACAACAGGTGATAGGATTCAGGTTTCAAAGTGATAACTACAAATAAAAATAGGAAAATGAGTGTTTATAGTTGAATATGCATAAATACGCTATATTCTGTAACTGTGGGCATCATTTATTTTTATATACACCCAAATAGGAAATATACATAAATACACTTAATTCATACCTAAGACACACCTCAGTGTCAAGCAGCTAAAAGGAAACCTGACACACTCTGGGTCCTGGACTGAACTGAAGAGAAGTTTCCTGTAAAATGTACTTAGGTTAGATTTTATTGGTACCTGAATACAAGTACCAAGAGTCATGTGCTTTAATATAAGTGATAAGGACTTGCCTGTGCACACATGTAAAATATAGAACTGAGTACACTGTTAACATTTCCTGATTAGAAACAGAGTTCACTGACTGTAAGAACTATCATTAATCTCAAACTACAGCAACTCACTTAGTGATTTTTTTTGTCATTGTTGAAAACGCAGCATCACCATATGCTAATTACTTATACCTGCAACTAAGTATACTCGAGCCACACAACCTGAAAAAGGGTAGCGTGGTCCAGAGTGGGAAGAGGCATATTTCTGGGGGAAAAGGATCTTAAGTATTATTTGTGAAATGGGGCAAAGAAATAGGAAGTTCCCAATTTGTTCATGAGTTCTAGAAATCAAGAAAGCCAAAATAATCTGAGTAACTTAAACAATTATTCAAAGAGAATATATTTCAATTAAGAGAGTACAATACACTTTTGTCTTCAGAAAAGCAGCCTAATGCTAAAGCACATGCACTTTTAAACACAGGAATAGTATTTTTCCTCTTAGGTACACTAAACATTATAATGGTGAGATCCATGAATAAAAAAGGCATACCCACCTCTGGAAGTCCTTAAATTTAGGAAGATTTATATTTAGAAGGTCATCCTGCCAAAAGTGGCAGAAGGGGTTAGACGACCTTTCCCCATTTGTTCTAATTCTAGCAGACAGTCTCCCAATAATCTAAACCTGCTCTCAGTAGTGACTTAGCAAAATACAACTGAATCATCACCTGACTGAAACTATCTAAATATTTCACACAAATAGAACAGGAAAAAAAAAACAAAAACAAAAAAACTAAGAGAACCCAGGGCCCCACACCTCTGATCACAGCAAAACCAGGAGAGACTACTGCGAAGTGCCACAGGGAGGCAAGGGGGTCAGCGAGTGGAGTAGGAATAGGATAAAAACTGCAAAGAGGGGAGGAAACAAGAACAAGAAGAAAGCGTGAAACCTTTCTCAAGTGAAACCTGGGACCAAAACTTAGGTGACAGAAAAGACAAGGAAGGAGAAAGGGCAAAGTAGAGGTATGAGGCAAGGGGCTATGTTTTCCAGTATTAACTCTTTTGTTTCTTTCCTGTTTGAAAAGTGAGTACTGGAATACTCTATCGCATATAGATGAATTCATTAAAACACCTCAGGTGATTCTTATAGAAAATAACTCATGAATCCCAAGCCAGTGGTTAAAAAAACTGGTCAGTCATTAGTTTCAAAAACAGCCATATACTTAAGAGGCACTTACCCAAATAATTACCAAAGAGGAAGCATAATAAGAAGTTAATAACATTGAGTTTCCAAACATCAAAACAAAACAAAGTGCAAGAGAAATCTGGAAAAATCCAAGAAAAATATAATTAATGCACATAAAAAACACTGATTTTTATTCTTAAAATTGCACATGCCCATGATGAAATTCAAACCATTCACAAGAGAAGAGACAATGAAAGCAGCTCATGTTCTATCCCACACTTCAAAACCCAGAAGATCGCCACCATCAACAGTTTCCTGTGCATCCTTCCACATAGTCACATGTACAAATTCCAGTTTGTATTTTTTAAAAAACACAAATGGAAACTTGGCCCATAAGCTATGCTACTGCTTGCTTTACTCTGACTTTGTTTCCGAGAGCTTTCCATGAATCCAAACCAATCTAATTTATTCCATTGAATAACTGAAAAAAGTACACCAAAGTGGTTCCATAATTTACTGAACAGTCCTATGACTACTGCTGAACAGGTAAGTACCTTCCAGTTTTATTTTGCTGCTATTTTGCTTTTCCTGTTGCAAACACCGCTATGATAAGCATCCTTAGGTGTATACCTTATATACATGTCCAACACTCGTGAGATAAATTATTTTATTTTTATTGCCATAAAAAATATTGTACCAATTTACCCTCCATCAATGGGATATGAGAGCTCCTGCTGATACACACTCCTGCCAATTCTTTTAAATGTTTGACAATCTTTTTTTTTTAAGTTTTTAAGTTATTCAGAGAGAATGATCTTTTTTGTTGTTGTTGTTGTTTATTTATTCAGAGACAGAGACAGAGAGTGTGCATGCAAGCCGGGGAAAGGCAAAGAAGGAGACAGAGAATCCCAAGCAGTCTCCGTGCTGTCAGTGCAGAGCCCAACTCGGGGCTCAAACTCATGAACCAGGAGATCATGACCTGAGCCAAAATCAAGAGTCAGACGGTCAACCGATGGAGACACCCAGATGCCCCTGTTTGACAAGCTAATATAAGAAAAATGTTGCCTCATTATTTCACTTTTCCATTCTTTTAATACTGGGTAGATGCACCATCTTTTCTTCTATTTGTTGTTTTTGTTACTGTGTGTCTGAATTGCTTATTCCTACTGCCCATTTTTCTACTGGGTTTCAGTTATTTTCTTTAAGAGCTCTCTTTATATATTATGAAAAAAATCTCTCCTTATCAAACAAACATATTGTTAAGTATTTTTCCCAGTTCATTTTTATCTTTGTGGCATTTCTGTATTAGGATTGTTTTCCAAATTTTTATGATCATCAAATTTATCATTCATTTCCTTTAGGTCTTCCATTATCAGAAAAGCTTTAAAAATAAAATAATCCATGTTTTCTTCTAGAAGTTTTCTTTTTGAGCAATATATATGAATTTCTATCTGAATTTTAGAATCAGCTTAAGTTTCAAAACTGACATTTTTATTAGAACTGTTTTATTCAATAATATATATCACATATTTATAGCTATAATCTGTCAACTGTTGAATCTTTAGATCCAAAAATACCACATTGCTTCCATTTCTCTAAGTGTTCCTATACTTATTCATTAGCAGAGCATAAAATTTTCTTCATGTAGATCCAGCATATTAAGTTTACTTCAAAGTATATTATTTCTGTTGCTATTCTATCAGGAATATTTTTTCATCATGTTTTCTGACTGCATAAAAAAATTATGGTAAATATACAGAAATGAATATAATCTTTTATTATTTCTAGTAGTAGTTTATTAACTTTGGTTTTTTTAGGTATTCAAAATCATATCACCTGCAAATAATATTTCTTTGTCTTCCCTTTATTTTTGAAAGTCTTATTTTTTAATCAATTGTATTGTTTGATATTCTTTCAACAAAATTAAGTAATAAAAGTGACAATAGGCATTATCTGTCAAGCTTCTGGCATTAATGGGAATAGTTCTATTGATGCATCATTTTGTGTGACACTACTAGCTTTTGAAGTATATGTATATATTTAAAATTTCAATGAAGGTGCACCTGGGTGGCTCAGTCGACTGAGCGACCGACTTTGGCTCAGGTCATGATCTTGCGGTTTGTGAGTTCGAGCCCCGTGTCAGGCTCTGTGCTGACAGCTCAGAGCCTGGAGCCTGCTTCTGATTCTGTGTCTCCCTCTCTCTCTGTCTCTGCCCCTTCCCTGCTCACGCTCTGTCTCTCTCTCTCAAAAATAAATAGACATTAAAAAATTTTTTTTAATTTCAATGAAATTTCCATCTATTTTCATTTGATTACGATCTTAAAATAAGAAATAGATATTGACTTTTATTAAATACCTTTATAGCATCACAGGAAATGATCATATTGTTGATCTTCTAAAAATATATTGATGTAATAAATTATATTAATATAATTTCTAATGTCAAACCTTTCTCACATTCCTGGAACGAACTTAACTTTTCATGGTACATTATTCACATACACTTACTAAATGGGTAAGGAGCCAAATTCTCAAAATTTTATGACAATACCTTTTTCCCATAAGTGCTAAAATTTAAGACTAATTCTAAACTTTCCCAATCAATTCTGGCAAAAATTAGCAGAATAACATCACTTTGAATAAACAGATTCATAACCAACAATCAGGTAAAGCCATGTCAAGGGTATTCAAGAAAAAAATTAAGGCAGTATTAAAAAAGGAGGTCCTAAAGGTCTGCAGAGACATTTGTGATCCATTCCCACCTCAGCAGCCAGTCTGGTCACTTCCCTGCTCAAACCCTCCAAAAGCTTTGATTGTCACTTTAAGGGAAAGCCAAAGGCCTTACAAACACCTACGGAACTTCTAGGGCCTTCCCCACTAACACCTGGAACCTCATTTCACATTACCTTTCCCATCTCACTCCAATCCAGCCACATCTTGGACATGCAGAAACATACCGGGCACACCCCCATCTCAGAGCTTTGGTACCCGCTGTCTCTCTTAACCTAACAGACGCTACCTCCACTCCCTCAGCTATCTCTATGTAACCTTCTCAGTGAGGCCTTATCTTTGCACCCTTTTCAATTCTGACCTCCAGTACACACTCAGCACATTTTTTATCTGCTTTCTTTTCCTAATACCTTTGGAATTAACATACTGTTTATCTTACATATTTGCTTTCTTTGTACTCTAGAATACAAGGTCCAGGGGCGCCTGGGTGGCTCTGTCGGTTAAGCATCCGACTTTGGCTCAGGTCATGATCTCATGGCTTGTGAGTTCAAGCCCCGCATCGGGCTCTGGGCTGACAGCTCAGAGCCTGGAACCTGTTTCGGATTCTGTGTCTCCCTTTCTCTGCCCCTCCCCTGCTCACGCTCTGTTTCTCTCTCTCTCAAAAATAAAAAAAATAAATAAAAAAAAAAATTTAGAATACCAGCTCTAGAAGGGAAGGGTTTCTTTCTTTTTATTGTTTTCTCACTGCTCTATCCTTAGAACCCAGGAAATGTTTGACAAACAACTCATTGCTCAAAAACATCAGTGAATTCAAATTTGAGGGAAAAAATTTGAAAATTTGAAAAAACAAAATTAAGAACTTAAAAGGTGCAGAATAGAGATTATTACAAATTATTTAGTATTTGTCTTTTTTTGAGTATCTGTATTTTTAGTAGGTTAAAAAAAATAAGACAACACTGTGAATGACTTATGTTAGTGAACTTTTTTTTAAGTTTATTTATTTTGAGAGAGAGAAAGCACACAAGCGAGTGCAAGCAGGGAAGGAGCAGAGAGAGAGGGACAGAAAGAATTCCAAGCAGGCTCTGTGCTGACGCAGGAGCCCCCATGAACCATGAGATCACGACCTGAGCTGAAACCAAGAGTAGGACGCTTAACGGACTGAGCTACCCAGGTGCCCCATTATGTTAGTGAAGTGTAAAACTTAGATGATATGGGACAATTCCTAGCAATGCAAAAGTTATAAAAAACTATTCAAGAAAGAAATCTAAACCGTCTTATTATCATGAAACAAGTTAGATGAGTAACTTAAAATCTGTCCACAAAGAAAACAACAGGTCCATATAGTTTAATAGGCAATATCACCAAACTTTCAGGGAATATTCCTTCCAATCTTAAACAAAATCTACCACAGAAAGAAAAGGTAGAGACAACTTACAATTAAATTCTATGGGGCTAGAATAAATCTGATATAAAAAACCATCAAGTGTGGCTGGAGCATTCTGGGAGAATAGCAGGTCTGCTCACCTAAATAACAACTGCACTGGCCAAATCTGTCTGATGGAACTGTTCTGGAACTCGGGAGTCTATTAAGAGTTACAACTTCCAGGAGAACTCTTCAATGGGAAATTGAGTTAATCTGAGTCCATTTCAGCTCTTACCTCAACAGCAGCTACCCATCGAGACACAAACAGTCCTGCACAAGTTCAAAAGCATAGGCAACAAAAGCAAAATAAACAAGCGAAACTATATCAACCTAAAAAGTTTCTGCATAGCAAAAGAAATGATCAACAATATGAAGAAGCAACTTACAGAATGAGAGAAAATATTTGCAAACCATCTAGCGGAGTTAATATTCAAAATATATAAGTTTTTACAACTCAATAGTCAAAGAAACCCAAAAGCCCACATAATCTGATTAAATATGGGCAGAAGACCTGAACAGACATTTTTCTAAGGAAAACATACAAATGGCCCACAGATATAAAAGTTGCTCAACATCACTAATCATTAGGTAAATGCAAAACAAAACCACAATGAACATCACCTTATACCTGTTAGAATGACTATTATAAAAAAGACAAGAGATAAGTGTTGAAGAGGATGTGGAAAAAAGGAACCCTTGTTTTCTGTTGGTGGGAATGTAAATTGGTACAGCCACTATGGAAGATAGTATGGAGGTTTCTTAGGAAATTAAAAGCAGAACTACCATATGATCCAGCAATCCCAAAGAAAGAAAATGAAAACAGGATCTCAAAGAGGTATCTGTACTCCCATATTCACTGCAGCCTTATTCATAAGAGCCAAGACATGGAAATAACCTAAGTTTGCATCAATGAATAAATAGATATTGAAATTGTGATGTGTGTGCGTACACACACACACACACACACACACACAATGCAAAAATTATTCATCCATAAAAAAAGGAAATCCTTCCATTTGCATCAACATGGATGGATCTTGAACACATCATGCTAAGTAAAATAATACATTAAGAAAAAAATAACTGGCACAGTTAAAATCATAGACATAGAAAGCAGAATGGGGGTTTCCAGGAGCTGGAGGGGAAGAAGGGGAATAGGTAATTATTGTTTAATGGGTATAGAGATTCTATCTCAAAAGATGAAAAGAGTTTGAGAGATGGTGGTAATGGGTGCATAACAATGTGAATATACTTAATACCATTGATGGGTACACTTAAAAAGCTTAAGATAGTGAATGTTACATTATGTATATTTTACCACAATAAAAACATGGAAAAAATTTCTGTTTGGAAATAATTATTTGTTTTCCTTTATATAACTATAGGGATTTAGGAACTTGTAAAGTGATAACGAAAGAAGGTATTTCACAGTAAGAAACTAGTTCCGTAGTTAGTAAGTCACATCATAAACCATATACCATTCACCCAAGACAGGTTCTACTACAAATAAACCTGAGTAATGTTAGTACTTTTTAACTGTAATTGAGTCAAACACCTTACCCATAGTCACCTGTGTGACCGTGTGACTGACCAACTCTAAATGCTAATTATTTTTTTTTTAATGTTTATTTATTTTGAGAGAGAGAGAGACTAAGCGAGCAGGGGAGGGTCAGAGAAAGAATCCCAAGCAGGCTCCACCCTGTCAGAGCAGAGACAGACATAGGGCTCGATCCCACGAACTTGAGATCATGACCTGAATGGAAATCAAGAGTTGGACATGTAACCGACTGAGCCACCCATGTGCCCCTACACAATTATTCTGATTTTTGCTGCAATGTAAAAACAAAAAACAAAAAACAAAAAAAACAAAAAACGATATCAAACAGTTTGGGGGGAAAAAGGCAAGTGTAACAAAAGGATAATTATTGTCTAATCCCATTCATGAAGAGATTTAAAAAGAGATAAAAAAAGAGATTTAAAAAATTCATGAAGAGCAAAATGAATCCAGTAATATATAAAAATTGTATTTAGTCCATAAAAGCAAGGTTTCTTGCTGTATAATATCAATTAATATAATTTACCACAGTAACATATTAGAGGGAAATATACACAGGATCATCTAGACAGACACTTTAGAAAAGCATTTGATGAAACTTAGCTTTTATTAATTTCTTTTAAGAGGTGCTCAAAGCTTGAGGACATGTTAGAAAGACAAAGAAGCCAGCTTTACGTAGCTGGCCAAATCAGGAACAAGTTAAGCATAAAAGCATAAAAATAAATAATGAAAATGGTGGATTATACTGCAGTGAATAAAACAGATGCCATTTTCTCTTGGACATAAGAGAGAAAGTGGTAAGAGATTTGAATAGGAACATCACAAAAAAGGAAGCACAAAGGGCCCATAAACACACGAAAAGATCTTTGGCTTTATTGACAATCAGGGAAAATGCAAATTAAGGCCATAAGATACCATTTTATACTCACCCGAAAGACAAAATAAAAAAAGGATGTACAATAATATGAGCTATATATTATCCATTACTGTTTGAGGTAGTCTAATCATTTTTGAAAAACAATACAGGATTAAATTAAAAAGCTGAACATGTATATAATTTACCGCCCAGGAGTTCTACTGTTAGGTAAATACCCTAGAGAAATTCTTAATATATATGCCTCAGGAGGTACATGTGACAATATACAGCATTATTCATAAAAGAAAAAGAAGAGGAAAAAACCTAAATGTCTTTCAACAAGAAAATGGGTAAATAAATTGTGCTTTGTTTATACAATGGAAAGTGCAAAGCAAAGAAAACGTCTGAACTCCAGTAACATCAAAATCTCAGAAACCTAAGTAAAAATGTAAGTCTCATAAACAGATACCATTTTTACAAACCTTAAAAACAATACTAACCTATAATAAAAAGGGTATATTATTCAGGAATACATAAAAGGTAAAGTCACCAAGAAAAGCAAGTTAGTTATAATTTAACAAGTCAGGAGACTGATTATCCCTAGGAGAAGTGAGGGGGATGTATCTAGGGCACACAAGGATTTCCAAGTAATGACGGTGGGCTCATGCTTGTTAATTTTACAACTGTACTCAAAACCTCCCTATATATTATAATGTCCTTTTACAGAGAATAAAAAACAATACTGTCATATTATAATAACATCAAAATTATAGGGAAAAGAAAACATTTAATTTTAAAAATTAGTGACAATGACAGATACTCTTGAAGAATAAACATTCATCAAAATAAACCATCCAGCGCCTTAGGACCTTTGTTCTAACTGTTCCATGACATCTACTTAGCTAATTCCCTCTCCTTCCAACCTTTGCTTTCCTCTCCTCTTCTTCCTAAAGACCTGCCCTAACTACTTACTTGATATCTTAATCTCCCACTACCTAAGACTGGCACTCCTGAAAAAATTAAAAATAGAGAACTACCCTATGACCCAGCAATAGCACTACTAGGAATTTATCCAAGGGATACAGGAGTGCTGAGGCATAGGGGCACTTGTACCCCAATGTTTATAGCAGCGCTTTCAACAATAGCCAAATTACAGAAAAAGCCTAAATGTCCATCAACTGATGAATGGATAAAGAAGATGTGGTTTATATATACAATGGAATACTACTTGGCAATGAGAAAGAATGAAATCTGGACATTTGCAGCAATGTGGATGGAACTGGAAGGTATTATGCTGAGTGAAATAAGTCAGTCAGAGAAGGACAGATATCATATGTTTTTACTCATATGTGGACCTTGAGAAACTAACAGAATACCATGAGGGAAGGGAAGGGAAAAAAAAAAATTTACAGAGAGGGAGGGAGGCAAACCATAAGAGACTCTTAAATACAGAGAACAAACTGAGGGTGGATAGGGGGGGTGGGTAGGGGAGAGGGGAAAATGGGTGATGGGCATCGAGGAGGGCACTTGTTGGGATGAGCACCGGGTGTTGTATGTAAGCCAATTTGACAATAAATTATATTAAAAATTATATTAAATTAAAAAAAAAAAAGACTTGCACTCCTGATTGCCCTGAGGTACCTTGATTTGTTCTTTTCTTTTTTTCTACAGTCCTGTGTCACCTTCTAATACTATATACTTTGCCCATTTACTGTGTTCATTATTTACCCTCTGTGCTCTCGCATTCCCCATTCTCCCAGAATGTGATTAACATGGATGCTGGGATCTGTGTAGTTCTAGTCTCAGGTACAACCCACATGCCTGGATAGTTGGTGCTCAGAAATGAACATTCCACTTCATTTTAACAGAAGGCTCCTGGATAATACACCATTCTATGTTTCTCTCTCACGAATTCTCTCTTTTACTTGTAGCAAGTCAGGCACAATCTCAAACCAGATAACATGACCCAAATTAAAATTTTCTGGGTGGCCTATTTTAAAACATGGTCTGTTAATTATATCACAATATTTGAATGACACTTTTTTTAGTTATGGAATCCTATTATGAGTTTCAACCATGTGTATAACAAATAGTAACGAGGCGTTTAAGGTCAAAGTAAATCGAAAAACAAAAAATTTAAACCATTACCATGTGTATATAAATGATCTTCCGTAATTTGCATACATCAATGTATCCCACAACATATACTGCAAATAATGATGCAATCTGAAATTTAAGAAGTTAAATTATAAATAAAAATTACATACATAATGAATACCTATAAGAATGAAAAAAAGATTATTTTTTGTTTTTTCTCACTTTGATTTGTATTTATATTAAAAGGAAATTCTTTAGTTTCTCTCTTACCTGCCAATTTACTATTGAATATGGTCAATATATAAATATAGCAAATATTGATGTTTTTCCTTCCATACACAGCTGTCTTACATAACCATGTAAATTTTCTACTTTGTGGATTATTCAACACAATACTCATTATAATGTCAGGGTGACTCTACTGTCAACATGTACAATTACAAAGTGCCTTGCCCAATCAAAAAATATAAAAATTTAATTATAATGTATGATAATTAATACATAATTGGGAAAGGTACATTGAATTCAAAAGTAATCATGTAATGAGTGTGTGTGTAAAAATGCATTAAGTTCTGCTTATTAGTCACTCTTTACAAGAATCTCCATTAGTGTTCTCTTTCATATAAATATTCAAGTACTTGTTATAATCAAATTTATCAAATTTCAAATTAGAAGGATAATTTTCACTACTTTTAACTTTCTTCACAGTTTTGAAGAAACCTGCATATATATTTACCAAGAATTCAAGGAGTACTGGAGTTATTTAGATGAATTAATTGATTAAATGATAACAATGTATAAAATATAGTTACTCGGTCAAACAATGACTCTCCACCCTTCATGGAGAAAGCAACTCAGATTAAATTCCATGCTTCCCCTACCACACAAACATGGTACAAATGAGCTGTAAAGTGGCTGAATGCTTAAACACAGAACTTAAAATTTCATTCATCAAGTTATTTATCTCCAAAATGATCTACAACAAATTTTCTCATTAGCAAGAAAAACAAGATTTCCCTTTACCAGGGATTTACCCAAGGGGAACACTGCATTGCCTAAGGATGAGACTAATATGACATGGTAACTGGGAGGAAGTGTGCCTCGTTATTCAACATAAGCCCCTCACTCCGTGCAACGCCTTCCCCCACTCACTCCCCCCCAAAAAAAAAACAACAACGCAGGTTAGCACCCCTAGCTGGAAGCAACGGGAACTCTCCCTTTCCACCCCAGAGCCAAGCAATACACAGCAGGCCTACAAGGGTAGACTCTTAAGGAGTGTCTCTCAGGGACATATTTAAGCAGACACATTTAAAATGTCACCAAGCTAAAGGAAACAAGGGAGCCTAAAAGGTAAGATCAAAGAAAGAATGAAGTACAAATAGAGCCTCTTTTTAAAAAATAATGATAAAAGCAGCTGACCTTACTGGCATCTTGCTAAGTACCAGCAATGTGTTAAGTCTAATATACATTCCCTCATCTGATCCTAACCCAATAAAGTAGGTTCTTTCATTTTCTCTATCTCACAACGGAGAAAACTGAAACTAAGCAAAGTTAAGCAGTTTGTCTAAGTCAAGCGGCTAGTGGACAGAGTTAGGAATCAAACCCAGGTCTTACTTCATATCTCAAGCAAGACATTTCCAAGATTACAAAGCAACTCTTAATCTGCTTTATATGAATAGGAAGATGGCAAGCACAATGAGGGAGCAGAAGTAGCTGGGGGCGGGGAGCAGCATAGGGAGAGACCACCCACAATTCACTCCCTCTCTCAGCAAGCACCTTCACCTTGCATCATATACTTCTATTTGAAGGGAGAAGGGGGCAAGAATGCACAGAAAAATGATAAATTATAGATTGGTGGGGGAGCTCTATAAATAAGAACTGTTTAGCTCCCTGTCCTATGTTATCCTGCGTGTATTTATGCTCTGGGTAAGAATGTACAGCGTTTTTCATAAAAGAAGTACATTTATTTAAGAGAAATACTTAAAGTTTTAGCGCTGGTCCTCTTTTAAGCACACTAGCAACACCGAATAACAAATATGAGTAGGCTCTTCAGTTTGAGTTCAATAAAGGCACTCCACTAGTAAGTCAATAAGGAGCACTCACTAATACATAAATGTTACATATTTCCCTATCTTGAACTTTCTTTAAAAGTATTAACTAAAAAACATTTTAGGACTTAGAATCATGTAATATCTCAGTTCTATAATTTTACACAAGTGAGTACACATAATCAAACACACTGAGCTTAATTCCATTTAAAACTGTAAGCACCGTACCTGAGTAAGAAGCACGAACTGAGCAAACTGCCATGGAAGCATGAAAAATACATTGGAAATGCAGAGTGCAATCAGGCTTCCTCTATAAAGTTTTGTAGCCCTTGGGAAGATAAAATAAATATGAGTAAGTTTAACCACGAGATATTCTAGCACGGCCCCGAAATGCTGCAAATTAGTATCCCTAAACATAATCTGGTTATAACATAAACCAGACATGAAATGAACATATGGGTTAGAAATTATACTCCCTGACACTCAATTCCAACACCTTTCCATGAACAAAACAAAGCTTGCCAGAGAGAAAGGGCAGTTGGGTCAGTATATCCGTTGAATTTTTTCAAACTGTATTTTGGCGAATTTATAATCAAACATATTAAATGCTCCATCCCAATAGCTTCATTTGGAGAGTCAGAAGATGTGTATAAAAAAGTAGCATATTCTAAGTGCCAAGTATTCTGCAGATAAATTGAATTCCGAATATGGGCTGAGCAGAGGGAAAATCTGTGGAGGGTGTGGGATAAAAGTTGGGTCCTGCCCAGGGAGGACCCAGAGAAGAAAAGAGAAGAGAAGAGAAGAGAAGAGAAGAGAAGAGAAGAGAAGAGAAGAGAAGAGAAGAGAAGAGAAGAGAAGAGGCAGCAAAGGCAAGGGGCCACTGTGGAGCACCCTTAGAGGCTTCACTTTCCTGACTTGTAATTTAGGGGACCTTCAGGAAGGTGAGGCAATTTTATCTTTCGTGCTAGTTTTGAGAAGTACTTTTCTCCTAAATCAGTGAGCCAACGAGAAGCCCCCAACATGTCTAACATCTGCGCAAAGTGAAGTGTATATGCTAACACAATGCAGTATACACCTTAAAGAGATCCTCCTCAGGATAAACCTACCTGGGGCACTGAGCGCCACCACAAAATGCCTTTCTTTACTTCCTTAAGCATCCCGTTTCCGAGGACATCCCTCTCTGCTCTTCTTTTTTTTTTTTTTAAATTTTTTTTTTTCAACGTTTATTTATTTTTTTGGGACAGAGAGAGACGGAGCATGAACGGGGGAAGGGCAGAGAGAGAGGGAGACACAGAATCGGAAACAGGCTCCAGGCTCTGAGCCATCAGCCCAGAGCCTGACGCGGGGCTCGAACTCGCGGACCGCGAGATCGTGACCTGGCTGAAGTCGGACGCTTAACCGACTGCGCCACCCAGGCGCCCCGCCTCTCTGCTCTTCTAATCCAACTCTTTATATCATGTCCCTATATCAAGTACTTTTAAAATCCAGGTAACCTTTTTGTGAGCTATGAAATCAATTTATTAGCTACAAACCCATAATTTTTAATGGAGTGAATACATCCCACATTCAGAGAGGGGCCTGTCTACCTAAGGGACAAGGCCACATAATGGCTCTAGTCCTGCTGAGGTTGTCACAGGTGGAAATGGATCGTCCAAATGGTTTTGGTGTAAAGATTTTAACCAGCTTCTCCTACATTCTGCCGATTGTCGAAGGGAGTTCTTAGTCTGAGTCATCTTCAGAGTTTCGTCAGGCTTTGTTCTATTTTTTTCGCAGTCCCCATTTTGTTTAATTTTTACCCTCTGAATCAAGGCAACATCCATCCAAACTCAATATTCATCGACACAAAGGAGAGAGAAGTGTTCTTGGTCCTACTCTCTTCCATTCATATGGTGCGTGAATCTCTGTGAGGTCTCTAGCTGAAGGCCAGATGAACGTGAGAAAGCCCAATCCAATCCTGAACTTCCAGCAGGAATTCTCCTAGTAAGTGTATCTTTTTACGCTTTTCTTTTTACGCTTACTGTCTGATTCTAGGGGATGCTAAACACATACAGGAAGAATTACACGCGTGAACGTACCTGGCCACAATTATTCTACGAACTGTTCTTTCCTCTGAAGGACTGTATCTTACAGGTTACACTCTACTGCCATCAGTCTTCCCCCTTCTCTGCCTACTTTTGGGAAGCCGTGGTGGCAGCGGAAAGTGACTTGGGAAAGAGGAGATGGCAAGAGTGAAAGCAGATTTGCTGCTCCTCGAGCAACTAAGGAAAAAAGGGAGAAGACTGGAAGGCAGCTGAAGAAAATGTTTTTGGTGCTAAATATTTTGAAGGTATACACTTAAAATAACCATGGATTCAACCTAGCAAGGGCATCGTCTTAATTATTTCATTCCATTGACTGTTTTTATTATGGAAGCTTAAAAAATTCTAGCTTAGGTTATTCAATGCAAAACAAACAAATTAGACCTAAGGAGAAGTCAAAGTTACCTGAGAATGTGAGTCACAAGCAACATCTGAAGTACAAGGAACGGATAGGAGAAGCTTTCGCGGAGAGGTGGTGTCCACATCACACGTGTGCACTAAAAACAAAATTCATAGTGTATGGTCTGTCTGTTGAATGTGTTAAGTAAGACATACTAATCGAAAGCAGCTATTTACGAACACAAAAAAAGTTTTTTTTCACACATAATTTAAATGGTATGTTGGAAAACAAGCTGCTAGGTTTTCCACCAACAGCAAAACTGAAAAGTGAGAAGCGAAACATTATTGAGAGGGGGACACACATGGCATAAGATCTTGTGAAATAGTAACATGAATTGTCAACAACAAATACCAACAGACTTCAACTACAGCCTAAAAGGAAAGTGGGGAAAGCACGAGCAAGAAAATGTTCCGCCAAAATGAAAAATGTTTCATTTTGAATTGGTGGTGGAAACCTGTTTAGTTTGTCTTCTTCCACTTGAATTTCAGCAAAACTATCCATAACCAATACTTCAAAACTCTTTGTAGTTATCAATGTCAGTATTTTTATGCACAATGCTGCTTTACAAAAAAGTGGGGGGGGGCAGCATTCCATTTCTGTTTTTACTTTTTCTTTGCCCAAGCTACCCTTGGCTGCAAAATATTTAAAAGTGGCAGAGGGGATCAAATAAAAAATAACAAATCCTAAAATGTAATGTACCAACTCTACTAAAGAACACACTTTGGACATAAATAAATAATGTTCTATCCCAGTTTTAGTACTCTTACCATTTTTCTGCATCTATACGAAATGTATTAATAAGTCTATCTTTCAATTAAAGGAAAACTATACTGAATGACATATAAACAATCTGATTTTACTACTATTAAGCTACTCACACTAGATGAAATCATTACATCTTTCAAGTCAAGCAGATTTACTTAATTTTGTTTTTTTAAGATTTTTTATTTTTTTATTTTTTAAGTACTCTCTACACCCAGCGTGGGGCTTGAACTCACAACCCCAAGAGTAAGAGTCACATGCTCTACCAAAGGAGTCAGCCAGGTGCTCCAAGCAGAGTTACTTTAAAGACTACATGGAATTACAAAGACCACAGTGAATAAAGGAAATAAACCTTTCCTTTATTTTAGCTCTGCTTCAGACTATTAGATATTTCCACTACTGCTATAGAAAATTTGAGCCAATTTACTTCTCTTTTTAACCAAAATTCACCATCCTCTATGAAATTTAACATAGATACCTATTTATAAATGAACTATACACACAAGAGAATTCTGAAAAGATTGAAAAAGTCTTTTTAAAATGCATATTTATTGTTACTGGAAGGCAATTTAAAAAATCTGTTAGTTTACCAAATTAATTAGAAATTTCAGTATGATTGATAGTAGAGATATATAACCATACTTTATAAAGCTATCAATCTCTGTGCAAAAACCAAGAAGAAAATATTTAAACTATGTAATTCAGAATTTGAGAATTTTCTCCATTCAGACTGTTTACCTATGTTTATTTTATTACCCAAATTCAACTATGGTGCCATCTCTTAGAAATTCATTTCTTTTACTAGCTGAAGTCGCTCAATTCTCTAAAACTCAATTACATCCCTTGTAAAACGTAGGATGAGAAGGCCAAATTACAGAACTGAAACAAAGAGCAAGGTCATCTGCCTCTGCAAAGTTAAGAGTGAATGAATGCAAACGTATGGGAAAGTGCTTATTTCTTCTCCAATGACACCATGTGCTTTACTAGATCTGGTACAAACATAACTGCTGGTCCAGATGACCCCAAGTAATTTGAAAATAGTAAACAGGTTTGCTTTAATCAGACCTTAAGTCTCAACAAGTAAGTATTTTCCTCTAATTATAATACAGTTCTCTACATAGGATGATAGTTCAAAAGGCCTTCTAAAGGCATCACTGTGAAATTTAGGAATTATAGAAGGGAATAAACGTGTGAGCTCCTTCACATGGGGTTACACACTGTGTTACGCACACTCGGGCAAAATACAAGAAACTCCTGAATTATGAAAATGAACTCAATGAAAATCTGTTTCTTTAAGCTGTCCTCTTATAGTATATAATTTCTGGCACATATTTCGAAGCACTAAATAATGCTGCAGCATGATACGGCCCAGGTATTGACAACAACAGCTCCAATTTTCTACTTAGGAAAGCCTGAATTTCAAATCATCTACTCAAGAATCAAAAACCCAGGAATTTTGACAGTAGGCAGCTTCATTTGCCAAGCTCTATTTTCTTTTTTTTTAATTTTTTTTTTTAACGTTTATTTGTTTTTGAGACAGAGAGAGACAGAGCATGAACAGGGGAGGGTCAGAGAGAGGGAGACACAGAATCTGAAACAGGCTCCAGGCTCTGAGAGCCCGACGCGGGGCTCGAACTCACGGACCACGAGATCATGACCTGAGCTGAAGTCGGCCGCTCAACCGACTGAGCCACCCAGGCGCCCCTGTCAAGCTCTATTTTCAAATGGCTTACGTATACTATTAGAGATCTAGCATAATCTAATCTACTTCTCTTCATAATGTAAAACTAAATAGGAGAACAACTAACTCGTGAATTATAAATTAGTTAATATCAGAAAGATTGTGTTTAAGGCTTGTTCTAAGAGTTTTGGCCAGAGCTGATATTTGTAGGATTAGTCATAAATTGTTGTTGGTATAATGTCTAGGTTTACAATAAATTATCCCCCTTCTGAATGCTGCACCACAATATTAGCTATAACATTGCTTTATATTGCTTACTGTTCATTATAATATTGTGTTAAACCCTGCACTTAAAACTGCTTCCAAAAAAAGATTTCTGGCCCCCATGGGTTTTGGCTACTTTCCTACAGAGAACGGTACAGGTTTAAAAATACTATTCCTGGGGCACCTGGGTGGCTCAGTTGGTTAAGCATCCAACTCTTGATTTCAGCTTGGGTCTGGGCTCTGCGCTGACAACACAGAACCTGCTTGAGATTCTCTCTCCCTCTCTCTCTCTCTGCCTCTCCCTCACTCATATGCTCTCACTCTCTCTATCAAAAAAATAAACTTAAAAAAAATTCTATTCCTCAGATGCTAACCATAAAAAATGCTAGGAGTAACAGCCACAATTTGAACATCTCTTTGATGTTACGTAGGGTAGTACCACTATTTAGGAAGACCTTTAGCTCGGAGTGGGCTTTGTGTGGCTGGCTGATGGTGTTGCACCTTGATAATAAGCCAGGTACCTTTCTTGGAATTTTTGTCTCTTTCTGTACCATGTAATGATATGCTGCCCAATTAACCAGTCATATAAATCAATTTGAATTTGTAACACAATTTTGGCTCACACAAGAATTAATGTGGCAGTAATATATAATTGCTAGTATTAAGTTTTCCTACCTTAACAAAGAATTTCTGCTGATTCTATGAAAAGAAAATTATCTTTTTTGTCTCTGAACTTTCAGGATATCAGTATACATCTGTGAAATCTGTAAACTTTGTTGGAAAAGCATTGAATCACATCTTCATGCCTCCATCTATTGCTGCAATGACCCAAACTTGACCATTTCTTACTCATTTAAAATAGAAAACATTATCTGACAATATTCTAACAATATATCTCCTTTACCATGTGGTTGTAAACTATACCTCTCAAAGTGATCAAGAATCAGAATTCTGTCTATAGTATGAAAGTATTAGTCAAGATATAAAGGCAGTATAAACTATAAGTGATTTTAATTATATTATCAAAATAATAACATAGAGAAAAATAATTCAAGTCACTTCTGAATGTTTAATTTTTGAACTGACTGTATAACGTTAATAGAATATACTCTTGCAAGAAAAAGAATTGCAAAAAAATCTCGAGTCTTACTAGCAAATTCATTATTGGTAACAGAATTAGTGTACTAATTCTGAAACTACTTCTTGTATATTATAGAATAAAGCAAATAAGTAAATTTATTTAAATTGGGGGAAAGAGGAAGATACAAATATGGAGTGGGGGAAAGTAAAGAAGAACCCTAAAATAATTATTGGAGGAATCAGTAGGAATTAATGATTTTTTAAAAGCATACTTACTAGCCTTCTGCTGAAAAGAGCTAAAAGTAATTACACCCTAGTACCAGTGAGTTCAGTAAGGACCCTGCTTGTGGTCTCTAAATACCATTTGGGGTGCCTGGGTGGCTCAGTCGTGTAAGTGACTGACTCTTGGTTTCAGTTCAGGTCATGATCTCACAGTTTGTGGGTTCAAGCCCTGCATCGGGCTCTGTGTTGATGGTGCACAGCCTGCTTGGGATGCTCTCTCTCTCCCTCTATCTGCACCTCCCCTGTTCTCTCTCTGTCAAAATAAATAAACATTTATAAATAAATAAATAAATATCATTTTCCACTAAAAGCGTCCAAGGTTCCTTAGAAAACAGTGGATTTGGGGCAGCTGGGTGGCTCAGTCAGTTAAATGTCTGGAGTTTGATTTCAGCTCAGGCCATGATCTCATAGTTCATGAGTTTGAGCCCCACATTGGGCTCTGTGCTGGCAGTGTGGAGCCTGGTTGGGAATTTTTCTTTCTCTTTGCCCCTCCAGTGCTCAGGCTCGCTCTCTCTCTCTCACACACACACACACACAAATAAACATTACAAAAATTTTAAAAGGGGGCGCCTGGATGGCTCAGTCGGTTAAGTGTCTGACTTCAGCTCAGGTCATGATCTCACCATTCGTGTGTTGGAGCCCTGCATCAGGCTCTGTGCTGACATCTCAGAGCCTGGAGTCTGCTTCGGACTCTGTGTCTCCTTCTCTCTCTCTGCCCCTCTCCCACTCACACTCTCCCTCTCTCTCAAAAATAAATAAACATTAAAAAAAATTTTGTTTTAAATAAAAAAAAAAATTAAAGAAAACAGTGGATTCCACATCTGGAGATAAGAAAAGTGCAAGGTGATCCTGTAACACCTTTTTTTTTTTTCCAGAAAGGATATGTTCAAAGACAAATGGGGACATATCAAAGGCAGAGAATAGTACCCAAAAAACCCACAAAATCTTTAGGAATTAATTTAACATAAATATATGTCATCATGTCTGCACTTAGTTTAAATGGATTAGAAAAACGTCTGTAATGTGTAGGAGCATGTATAAGACAGAGAGAGCAAATGTGGGGAAATATTACAATTGGCAAATGAAGTGAATCTAGAACAATGTGTACATTAATTTTTCCAAATAAAAAGCTAGAGAGAAAAAGTAAAGAAACATGTAGTTTTTTGGTACTGCCTTTTTAGGACAAAATGTACAATGGAATTAGATAGAGCCCAAAAGAAGAGACAGAACATCTGTTGGCTTCTACTTTCACACCTGGGAACAACTGCATAATTTAGGTATGGACCTTCCACAGACAGTTTTTGCTGGTGCCAGATATAAAACAGATAGACTTCTAACAACAAAAACTGGAATCTGGAAAAGCCACAACACAAAAATAAATCTTTTTGACAACTTCCCCCCCTCACACCAACCCTGAAGACAGACAGACAGACACACACACACACACACACACACACACACACCCCACACAAACTTGGCAGAGTAGGCAGCAGTGGGGAGGCGTAAAAAAGCAGAGATCTCACAATCTCATACAATGCTTAGCTTCCAGGAACTTGCGGGAAGTTGAATTCAGAGATGGACTGAAAGTAACTAAAAGGCTGAAAACGAACCCCCTCTCAATTCAAATGCTGGTAAGATCAAAGAGCTAATGCCCTGGGCTGAGCAGCTGGGAAGCTGGAGATTGAGCCTAAGAGCAGAGATCTCCTTAATTCAAACTGGAGGCAAACTGAAACAATGAAAAGTATAGCCCTGCCCACTAAAGCAGGACTCATAGTGAGATCCAGATGCTCAGGGCCTCACCTTACATGCCTGACCCGAGAAGAGATGGTCCTTCTCTGGGAAAAAGAAAAAAACAAATGAAAGCAATTATCTAGTTCAGGCTTTCTCATTTTTTCATACAAAATGTCTTACATAAGATAGAAAGCTATGACACATGCAAAATAGCAAAGAAACAGAACCCACAATCAAGAGATAAACTCTAGTCAACAGAATTAAAGCCATAAACAACATATATGTTGGAATTAACAGACAAGGACTTTAAAATAACTATAATTAGGTTTTAAAATTTATAGAATAAGATAGACTGGGTGAACAGATGTGAATTTTCAATAGAGAAATGGAAGCTCAAAAAAAACCCCGAAATTCTAACATTGAAATTCATAATATCTTAAATGAAAAATTCACCGGACTGAGTAGCAGATTGAATGTATTAGAATAAAGTACCAGTGAACTCAAGGACATGGCAAGAGAAAATATCTAAATAGAGACAAAGATAGAAAAAAAAAAAACATGAATAAAAACAAGAGGAAGACAGTATCAAAAACCCATCAAAAATACATGGAATCAGAATCCTCAAAGAAGTGAAAAGACAAAATATTTGAAGATACTGGCTAAAAATTTTCCAAAACCAATTTAAAAGAATCAATCCAGGGAACAAAGATGTTCAGTGAGCCGTAAGCAGGGCACATACAAAGAAGACCACATCTAAATTTATTACCATCAAACCAATGAAAACCAAATATAAAAAGAAAGTCTTCAAACCACCACAGAAGAGATGTACTACATTCAGAGTAATAAGAAGAATGATAACTGACTTCTCATTAAACAACGGAAAGCAGACGACAATAGAATAACACTTAAAGTTCCGAAAGGTAAAGCTATCAACCTAGAATTCTTATCCAGCAAAAACACGCTTAAAAAAAAGAAGGCAAAATAAGGACATTTTTAGACAGGCAGAAGCTAAGAGACCCTGTTGGCAGCAGATCTTCACCGCAACGCTAAATAAAGTTCTTAAGACCAAAGAGAAATTCTACCAGATGGAAACCCAGATCTGTAGAATGAAAAATATCACTGACACCCAAACACAAATGTCCAGATGTGAAGGATGGCTAGGAGATAAAAAGGGAGGGATGTTTGCAGGGCAAAGGCACAGCACATACAAAGGCTCTGAGGAAGGAAAAGGGGTGGTCCTTTTGGGAAGTAGAGGGGGAAGGGCAGTGGGACCTAAGCAAAGAGAAGAGCCTGGACAGTGCTGAGAACCCAGCAGGGCCCAGGTCATCAAGAGGCTAGTTTTCTACTATATTATAGGCGGTTTTCAAATCTAATCAACATATACATTCCCATCTAAGACCAGCACACTTTTTTTTTTTACTTTGGAGTTAATGCAATTTTAATGTAAATTCACAAATTGATAAACACACCTCTCAATAGCCTGAATAAATAACACATCTTTATACTCACACAATTTTCCAAATTAATGTAAAAAGTAATTTAAACTGCATCACTCTTCTGCATGTAATTCCTCAATGGCCTTCCTACTTACTCCAAATGAACCCTATAGTGACCAACAAGGACTACACAATTGGCTTCTTCCACATCCTACTCCCCATTATTAACTGGCCTCATCCCTTCTACTCTCTGCTCCTGTTGTGATAGCCTCCTTGCTACTTTCCCCAAAAGCCAGGATTCTCCCACCTTAGACAGAAGATGGTCTGACCTTCAGACGCTTATCCACAAGGACAGGGGTCCTTGTTTTACTGACATATTGACATATCCTCAGCATCTACAAGTACCTGGCATACAATGAGCCCTCTGTATACATTGTTTTCATTGAGTTGAATAAACAGAAGACCCAGAATAAATGTCCTGGCCAAAATGTTACCATCACAAGAAAGGGAAGAAGGGAGAGAGGGAAGAAGAAAAAAAAAAAAAAAAAGAAAGGAAGAGGGAAGAGAAAAAGTTCCACAAATTAGCAAGGAAAGATCTCTGTACTTTTACTCCTGAAAGATAAACTGTTGTGTTATCTTTGAAATCCTACTCCCTTTTCTGAGAGTTATCTGTGTTGAGAGAAGTTTGGAGAGATTACGGGTTAATCAGAAAACTTAGAATCCTGTCCCTGCTTAGCAACCTTGACTCAAACATTTAACCTTTTAGTGCTTCCAATTATTATGCAAACTGGAATATTATTATCTCCTATTTATCTACCATACAAGAACATCCCAAGGATTAATGAGACTGTTTTCAAAGTGTTCTAAGAACTGCTTTCCAAATCTTAAATAACATAACTGTGTCAATAACTAATTAGGAACATGTACATTATCTCAGTTCAGTTCAAAAATATTTAAGAAACCAATATGGGTCAGAAATATATTATGGGTAATAAAGAAAGGCTAATTAGATATGCCTCTAAAGCAAACCTTTCATATACTACTTTGAATTACTTACTTTGGTTTCAAAAAAAAAGAAAAAAAAAGAATTTTCCTCCTCACATGTGCCTATCATTTTATCTGGGAACATGTTTCACATAAAACACCATTAGTCATCTTAGTAATAACTTCTAAAAAATCTCATCATGAAAAAGCTAAACAAACCTATTTCACATATAATGAATTTTTAACAGTCTAAAATTAAAGAGAAATATTGTATTTAGGTTTTTTTTGATACACTCCTCTAAATGCTTTTCAATCAGTATGCTAAAAATCCTACAGTATCAACCCATGTGGCATACATCTGATCTTGTAATTAGGAAGGATTTAAAAGGCAGAGCAAAACTGTTAGCTTTCATCTTAGCAATAATTCCCAACTGGGACAGAATCAAGATTTAATAAAAAAAAAAAAAAAAAACAGCTTGACAAGTGAAAACATCTACATAATTTTTATTATGAAATGTGCAAGCTCAATATTATTATTACTATGAGCAATTAATAAGTCCTTTGTTACATTTTCACAGGTTTCAGATTTGGAGGTTTTAAATTTCTGTTTTAAATCATTTGATTACTTCTTGTATACTATACATTGTGTAGTTCTTTTGTTAAGGCCAAAATGTTCCCTTATGAAATCATCTGAGTGAAAGACTGTTTTCAAAATATACTATCTTAGACTCAAGTAGAGAGCAAACTAAACAATGGAAATAGAATTTAAAAGCAAGTAACAATCCATAACTATTTTTTGGCATACAAACCATTCACTCGCATGATTCAGATAACTCTCCTAAGAAAGAGGGGTCCGGATTAGTAACCGCCAGCAATTCCGGTGAGCAAAACACCAGGAAGCTCTAGAACAGTTCACTAAACATGTGAATAGGTACGACCAGAGTAGATGCTTCCCTTCTATAAAAATTATAGACTTTGAGCAACATCTTTAAAATTCAGAAAAAAAATAGGGTCTGACAATCACAGTCTGAAAACCAAAATAAATACTAAATTATAATATAAATGGTTTTAGTTACTTAAGTTTTCACCCTCACTTTACCCCAAACTGCAGTTTATTCTACGAAATTTCAATGTTTTTACTCAGAATGGTCACGTTTCTACTCCAAAGCTAAGTTACTGATTAAGTACAATTATCTACTTGACTATTTCAGTGTAACTGCAATTCTAATTCTTGTCACATTTAGTTGACC
Source organism: Lynx rufus (assembly GCF_022079265.1). Taxonomy (NCBI): domain Eukaryota; kingdom Metazoa; phylum Chordata; class Mammalia; order Carnivora; family Felidae; genus Lynx; species Lynx rufus. Next base: position 126,250,439 of record NW_025814856.1, read on the forward strand.
CTTTCCTAAGTAGAAAGGGATGTCTAAGCATGTTTAAACACACCAAATAGCCAAAAAGTATCAAAGGGAAAGTCTATCAACCCGAAAAATGAACAGAATAGTCCAAATTTCATTGGTATAAACTGAAAAGCCTTGTAAGGAATGATGTTCATGCTATGTGAGCATCAAAATCGTGTAAGAAAAACATAAGATCGGGAATTGACCACCTCTAATTTAGACCGAGGGTAACACAATAGACCTTTCTGCTTAACAGACCATCGTCTTTAAAACTGCACCTTGGCTTCAAATTTTTCTATAATCTCTTTCCTCCAACATCTCATAGTGAACACTCAGCGCTCCTTTCCTCCACTGTTAAGTAGTTACTTCCTAGTTCTTAGGTCATTCTCCCAGGATCTGTGCTTCCACATGTCTCATGGTCCGCACTATTACACTGAGTGGCATCCACAGTCAAAAAGAGGCAAAAAAAACCAAATGTTTTTTTTTTCTTGCTCAAAAGTCAGACAAACCATGCTGCAATGATTTATCTCAAATGCTCTAATCTCTAAGGCTGCTCTGGCTTTAAATTTCTGTGATTCTAAATATTAAGCCTATGTTAGTTAACATAACAATAAAAAAAAAGTTCAACCTTGACTCTACAGTTACATTTTAGTATAATTAGGGTTTTTTAACGTGTGCATATTCAAATACTGTAGACACTGAGTTTATAAATGCATAAAAGGATTAAGTTACTTCACACAAAACAAGCTGAATTTTTTTTCCTTTCCCTCATACAAAATTTACCATGAAAGAAAACCAGATAGAGATCTATTAATAGAAATTCATTTACAACTACAATTCATTTAGTGGAAGGATTTCACTGGCATCCTGAATTTATATTAGAACTTAATCTAAACTAAGTTATTAATAATAATACAAGGTAATAGTTACATAACAGTTACTATGTGCCAAACATTGTTCTAGATGCTTTACACTCATGAATTCATTTCATCTCCCCAATAATCTCATGAGATGAGTAACATCATTACACCCATTTACAAAGAGGAAACTAAGGCAGGTGAGACATAATGACTTGCTCAGGTCACGAAGCCCCTAAACATCAGAGCCAGGATTTGAACACAGGTAGCCTGGAGACAGAGTCGATACTTTTTTATAATAGGGTTCTCTTTAGAAAACCCTTGGGTATGTGCAAATTTACAGGAATAATATTCTGCAAAGGAGACTTAAAAATGCATCCAAGTTTAACATAGATGCATTAAAACAGAAAGATACTATATAGCTCCAACAACACAAAGTTATCCCCTGGGGCAGCTGGGTGGCTCAGCTGGTTAAGCATCCGACCCATCTGACTCCTGATTTCACCTCAGATCATGGTCTCCCAGTTCGTGAGATGGAGCCCCACGTCAGGCTCTGCGTTGACAGCACAGAGCCTGCCTGGGATTCTCTCGCTCTCTCGCTCTCTCTGCACCCCCCCTTGCTTGGGCTCTTTCTCGCTCTATCAAAATAAATAAACAAACTTAAAAAAAAAAAAAGTTACCCCCACACAAGGAAGTTAACTACATCCATGGCTGGCTTATTTCTATTATCACTACACGTGAACTTCCGCACTTTTAAATTATATAAAGAATTGATGCAGACTTGCTTGCATCTTGCTTCAAATCACTAAGAGATATATGGCACAAAAGATATAATATTCACAAAAAGTTAACTTAAAATAAATGCTAGTGTAAAATTTGTATTAAAATAAGATCAAGCATTTAAAGAATGCTACTATAGACTAAATTTAAGAAAATTAAATTTTAAAAAGAAACCTGTATTTCCATCAGCAAAATCTCCCAAATTTTTAAAAAAATATTTGATTGACTACCTAAAGAAGAAACTTGTATTTCTGGAAGTACAATCGTCTAAAAATTCTGAAAATATTTGTTGACTACGTACCTCTCCATGATTGAAAAAGAAGCACAGCACTGTAACCAGGCCTCCTAATCGGCTGCCGCTGGAAAAGAAGGTAAGAAAACATAACTCAAATAACTGAAATTCAGGTCAACCCTAATGAAACCATGAAATAATATAATATGATAAACTTCTAGTACTACACAAATTTTAGCCACACTAGAACTCACTCTACTGTGCTTATTTACAAAATAGTTTATTCCCTTTACCGTAACATTAGTCAAAATTAGTTTCATTTTTAAAAAGTCATTTTCCATCTTCCAAATGTACCAAAAAAACCCCAAACTGACAGGGAATAAAAAGTTGTGAATAGTCGCATTCCTGGGCATAAAACAAGCTGATATTTTTCTTTTTTTTTTTTTTTTCACTCTTCCGTACCATATATTTATTTGTGTCCTCCAGCAGTTCTCAAATTATTTTTCTGAAGACACAGGATAATAGATTAAGGAAAGAGGAGGAGAGAAGTGCAGAAAAAGGTTTAGTGGTCATTAAGGTAGAAAACACCATATGGTCTCCTACTCTTGTAAATTCAGAAAGCATGCCAGCCCATTAAAGATTTGATTAATTCATTATTTCCCAAACCCCATCCCAAGCTTTCCTATAGAACATGCTTGGCAAACATCAGTTTACAGATGAAGTTTTTACCTTTCATCTGTTTTCAAAAACTTATAAAAGAACACAAAAATCAAAATACAGCCATCAGGCTTCTAACTCTAGCTAAGAAGTCACAATGCCATAGTTTGGCAGTTGAAACAATTAAATCTTCATTTGCTTAGGTAAGAGTAATACGCATCCCCTCACTCTCCTCCCATCCTGGCCAGAAGCATCTGGACAGGGGATAAAAAGGCTGTTCTAGGTTTGCTGCCCTTCTTTCATCTTTACTCTTGAGGTCTTCTACTCTCTTTAGCTCATGTTGTTTTCTCATTATTGTGCCCAAATAGCCTTCCTTCTTTCTATCTACCCAACAAGTACATGTATAACACAGACAAGTCAGGAAGGTAAGGAATCAGACACAGGTATCCTAGGCCATGATACTTACTCTTGGAGATGAATGAATAAGGAAACAGAGGAGATACATGAGATGGCGGAGACAATCCAAGGAACAAGCACACACACCCTCCACATCCCCCCAGAAGGAGATAGGAAGGGCTGGCCTCCCCAGCATAGGTGGCTAATCAGCCTTGGTACGAGAGGAAGGTTAAGTTTGTGTGTTCAGAGCAGCACATAGTTTCTGGCGTTGCCATTTTCCCTACAGAGTTTTGAGCCCCTCACTTGCTGCTCTAGAGAAGAAATGGCAGTGCTAAAAGTTTGAAGAAAGAGGCTTGTCTGAAATACCACATGCATTTAAGAATGGAGCTAACCCGGGGAAACAGATGGACTGCTAAGCCATCTTAAGGGATCATCGGACACTGAACACCACACATTTATAGGACACTAATGGAAGAACTGTGTAATTTTTCTCCACCAACTATCAACCTGGACTAGCACAAATGACCTATAAAGGGGCAAAGAAACAGCATACTGGCCAGAAAATGGCTGAAGTGAAGAATCACAGAAATAAGAGGGACAAATAAAGGAGCCAGAAAGTAGTACAGGCCAGGAAGCAAAAGCCAGCATTCTCCCCTTGGAGGTCCAGCACGTCTTCTTAAAAAGACCAGCAAACAGGCCAACCCCAAATTTCATTGAAAGTCATGAGACTTTAGAAAATGTAAGCTAGAGTTACGGGTTTAAATAAATAAATGTTAATATTTTGAACTTATTCCACCAGAGCAGAAAGTGCAAAGATCTATATAGTTTAAAAATTGGTCTCCTCCCTGCCACCCTTCTCCAAATCCTATTCACCTAAGATAAATAATAACATCTGTGTGTGTCCATTCTCCCAAATCTTTTTCTATACCCATACAAATATATATTTTAATTTGATCATACTACTAACACCTCTCTGAAATTTGTTCCTTTGCCAAACAATCTATTATGAAGATGATTCCTAATCAATACATTTAACTCAAGACGTTCTTATTAACGGACGTCAAATATTACATAGTACAAATGTATTACAATTTGTTCTGTCTTTTCGCTATTATCGGACATGCTAGTATTTTTTAAATTTCTTACTATAATAAAAACACGTTAAAAAGATGCCTGGGTGGCTGAGTGGGTTGAGCGTCCAACTCATGATTTCAGCTCAAGTCATAATTCTAGGGTCATGGGATCAAGCTCCATGCTCAGCACAGAGCCTGCTTAGATTCATTCTCTCTCTCTCTCTCTCTCTCTCTCTCTCTCCTCATCTGACCCTGTCCCCCACTCACACTCTAAAATAAAAAAATTAATTAATTAAAAACACATTAAAATAAATATCCTTGTACATGCATATACTGGTGCTTTCATTTCTATAGGACAGACCTTACTGTGAAGACTGCCCAAAGAATGAACTTTCCAGAAAATGCCATACCAGTCCACATACACCCCCACCACAGCATGTGAGGGGTCTGCTTCTCCATAACACAGAACCTGATGTGCCCAGACCCTTTTGTATTTTCCCCATTGGATAGGTGGTAACTTTTTTCTCACTGTTATTTTTACTTCCTTCCTGCTTATACAGAGCATCAGTTTAATGGGTTTTGGAGACAATATGCATTTCTCTTCCATGAATTGCCTGTTTACATTCTTGTCTGATTTTCTATTGGATTGTCTGTTTCCCTATTCAAAGATTAAGGTTATCAATTTTTTGACTGTCATATGTGTGACTAAGTCTTTTAATAATTTATGGTGTATTCTGCCAGAAAGAAATATAAAAGTTTATGCAGTTAATTTTATGTAGTTAAATGTCAATATTTTCCTTTATTTCTTCTGCATTTCCTGTCTTGTCTGTGAAGATCTTTCCTACCTCAAAATGATACAGTGTTCTAAAATATCTTCCAGTATCATTGTAATTTACATTTAAATCTTTCATCCACAGAAATGTAAGTGTAAAGCCCTAATTTTGTTCTTTTTGACACAGACAGCCAATTATGCTAACACCATTTATCAAATAAACATTCCTTTTTCCAGTGTAATGAAATTCAGCCTTTATCTACTTTAATTTCTTACAATATTAGAATCTGTTATTTCCAGCCAATTGACTTAATTCTGTATTTTCTATATCACACTGTTTTTATTCCTGTAGCATTATGGTAATTTTATTTTATTTTTAAGTTTATTTATTGATTTCGAGAAAGACAGAGAAAGTGAGCAGGGGAGGGGAAGAGACAAAGGGAGAGAGAGAAACCCAAGCAGGCTCTGCACTGTCAGCTCAGAGCCCGAAACGGGGCTCAAACTCACGAAACGTGAGATCATGACCTGAGCCGAAACCAAGAATCCGACACTTAACCAAATAAGCCATCCAGGCACCCCACATTATGGTAATTTTAACATATGATAAGGAAAGTTCCCCACCCTCAAGTACTCTTATTTTTTAACATTTTTTAAGGTAATTCTAACCAATGCCCCTCCCATGCACAAAAAAGTGTGGGGTTTCTGATCAGAATGTCATTAAATTTAGAGATAATGTTGGAAGAACTGCCATTTATGTGATGTAAGTCTGCCCATTCAGCTGGAGATTATGTCTCTCTCCATTTATTCAATTCTATTTCTTTAAATAAAACTTTTATGGACAAGCAGCACGGCAGTCAGATAACTAGAGTTAAAACTTCTAGAAATACAGGGATATAAAATCTGATCATAGTAAAGTATTTTAGCACTTTCAGATTTTGGTAGATCATATAAGCTGAAGAAAACATACTAACAATTTGAATGAGATAATCAATAAGCTCAATTTTATGAATATATATAGTACTTTAACTATACAGAGAATATGCATTATTTTTTTATGTCCCTGGAGCACCTGGCTAGAAAGACACCTCATTATCTGATTATAATCCAAACCAACCTAAAACACAAAAGAGACTCAAAACAACACTACCAATTTGGGAAATTAATGTAAAATTCCCTTTTAAAAATACCCTGAACAGAAAAAGAATCAAAACTGAAATTTTATGAATTGAATTTTTTTAATGGCAGAGTAAAGACAAGGACAGGGATGTGGAGGACAAGAACAGAAGGATCACAAGTCCCATTTTATCTCGCAACCAAAACTCATGATGAGGTCTGCTCAAGAAGCCTTCCACCCTTACTCAATTGCCATACGACCTGTGGGGCTCCGGAACTGGACATTTTCCCAAAGGCAGAAGCAGTGTGACAAAACTCCCCTTTCAGCAAATTACCACAAAGTAGGTTATGGCCCAACCTCTTCCATGAACACGAACAGCTATGCTTAACTAACCAGGGGGGCAGATTTTCCCCTACACTTTCATGTCCTGTATAGTTGGAAGGGAGAACAAAATTTGCTTACCTACAAGGAATATCTGAGTTACAATCGTTTTGAAACGATGTGACTTGCAACAAATCTAAAATAGTGTCTCCAGCATTAACTCCCTCCCCTATGATCCGTACAAACGACCACATAGGTCATTTTATTTTTCTAAACAGAAAAGATATAATAATCAGAAAACTTAAGACTGACTTTTTTTTTTCCTCATTATAGTTGATCAGTTGATATTTCAGCATTCCCTAGTGGTTTAAAAAAAAAAAAAAAAGCTTCTTCTGCAATATTACCACCAACTATCAGAAAATTCTGAAGCTCCTATTGTGTAAGTTTTATAATATTCTAAGTTTGCTAAACATTTACCATATTTACTCATTCACCTCTTCAGCCTCAATTTCATTGGATGTAAAATGAGGGGTAAGAATGTGAAAGATCTTAAAAACACTTTTCATTGCTGACATTTAATAACTTATAATTCTCTTCTCACATCTTTAAGTGACATGAATTCAAACCAATCATCATATTTTGTGGGCTTCATTAATCACTGATGTTTGTACCTCCATTTACCAAAAAATGGTAAAACATACAAAGTTCAACACTCAATGAGAAAAAGAAAAACTAATCAGTTAATTCAAAATGTTATTAACTAACTCTTGAAGTTAAGTAACTCTTGTATAAATGCTTAAGAAAGAAAATGAGAGAATAATGTAGAAACAACTGAATTAAGAGAATTTCAGTCTCAAGTTAGAGACGTAAGACTTAGGCACCTTGCTAGCCAGATGAAGAAACACCTGGCAGGCCCACTGAGCACCTTCCCCTAAACTTACACATGGATTCTTTGGCTCCTCTGGGGCATTAAGGAAAGCCACAGAAAGTAAAGGTAAGGAACAAGAATGATAATCGGGAAGGCTAGGAAAAGTCTCAGCTTAGCCCTCCCAGTCTATTAGAGGCAACTAATTAATGCCTTTAATTTAACTCTTTGTCTGCCAGGGCCAAAAACATAATCTTTTATCTACTGGATTGTGAACTTCCCAAATCATCATTGTGGCTGCCATAGTGCCTAACACACAGCCTGAGCGTTGTCTATGGCAGAGTCAAAAGGTATCTGAGGAGTAAATAAAAACATGAAGACAATCCACTTAAAAGGCGGCTGGCATTCTTTTCTTTCAGGAGAGGGAAGGGAGCACTTTCAAACACCCCACACCTCATGCTACTGCTGTCCTTGGTCACTGGCCTAGATGCAGACTCCTGCTCATCATCAGTGTCCTGTGTTCAGTGGAACCTCTACTGTGACCCACCACACCACTTGACTCCCCATCCAGACCTTTCACTGCACCCTTCAGAACCTCCATTCCATGGTAAACAACTTCCTTCACGGCACCCTCAGTCTCTACCCAGATGCTTCCCTCTCCTGTCTTGAAACCTCACCCTCCTCTGAGAAGAAGTTTCCCCTCCCCACACCACCATGCTCCTGAATGGCTCAAGGCCCGGGGGCGAGGCCAGTAGCTTCCTCTATTGCTACTTTCAGACACCACCCTGGAACCTTCCTGAAAGCCTGCCCCTCTGAGCTCATTTCTCTCACAACAGTTCTCTCCCAACACTCCAGCTTGTTTTCCATAATCCACAGCTATTCTCCTTCATCACAGGCACACCTAGAGTCTTAACTCACAGGAGGCAGGGTTCGGGGTTCCCTGTGCCTCTTTTCCCTTCCTCTCTTACACTGGGGTGGCTTTTTGAGGAGAACTTTTTAACGACCTTTTTTAATGAACTTCTCTACATTTAATGTCTGCTGCTCTGTATCACTGTGGCCACTCTAATCTGTCTCTGATCTCTTCCTTCTCTTCTTGAATACTTACCTTTCTCTGTTTCTACTTTATCCTCCATTGCTTCTCAGCTCTTGTCAGAAAATCCTGGCCATTCTTTTGTAGACATAGCTAGTCATCAGAAAATGCCTTTTCTTCCACAAGAAAAACCAACCAGTCACAGAGCATAATGCATTCATCATCTCATTTTCTGCTCTACTCTATTATTTTCTTTGGTCACTACAGGTTCATGCTTCTTTGATACCAGAAAGAATTTTTGACTACTTTATTTCTAAAGGTATTCCAGAAGCCCTGAAAGCATGGAAGATTAGTCTATATCCAAATCTTCCTTTTAATTTTGCTTAACATCCCCCCTTTCTATCCTGAATAATGATAGTGAAGAGTCATAGTTAATATAACCAGTTTTTCTAGTCTCTTCTCATGATCCAATCCAAGCTATCGATGAAGTGACTCAATGTCCTTTTAGGTTCTGTGGCAGAATAGAGTAGCTTTTCATATCAATTCTTTATTATAGATCAATATACTACTCCCCCTACCGCTACCTGTTTCAAGGCAAAGTTGGGCTTCTTATTCTTTATGCCAATTTTGCTTTGCTTCCATTGTTTTATTTGACATTTTTCTGTTGTTCATGCTTCATTAAAAAATCAAGCATTATTGTTTATGCAGGCTGGATTTTTGACTAAAATATGTCTTAAATAAGCTATGAATTGCACCAGCTCGAATTTCTTCAGCTCCATGTTCTTGTTGTGGAGGGGGTTTTTTTTTGTTTGTTTTTTGCTTTTTTATTTTTATTTTTTGGAATGTTCTATTAACTTGGCCTGCTAGCACATCTTTAGTCATTTGGTCTAACAGTTGTATATGAATATTTAAAAGATAAGTATTTCTCTTCAGTACACATAAATTGATGAAAGTTATTGGTTGAAAATATTGGCATCTTTTCTCCAAAACCTGTCCCTTTTTAGGTCACTATCTCAGCAAATGACACTTCAAACCAACAAAGTTTGCTACCCAAGTCTGACCCCTAGGAAAGACCCATGGCTTTCCTGTTACTCTGTTTCCTCAGAGTTACCTCTGAAAGTGCTAGAAACGTATTTCTTCAGTAAACAAATAATCTTAAAATGGGAATCTGAAGAGGAAAAGCTTCAAATGAATCCACTGAAAAAATACTTCCTAAATTGGTAAAATGCTAATAAAGCTTATATGCTAGATAAGAATATATCATTTTTGGGGCGCCTGGGTGGCGCAGTCGGTTAAGCGTCCAACTTCAGCCAGGTCACGATCTCGCGGTCCGTGAGTTCGAGCCCCGAGTCAGGCTCTGGGCTGATGGCTCGGAGCCTGGAGCCTGTTTCCGATTCTGTGTCTCCCTCTCTCTCTGCCCCTCCCCCGTTCATGCTCTGTCTCTCTCTGTCCCAAAAATAAATAAAAACGTTGAAGAAAAAAAAAAATTAAAAAAAAAAGAATATATCATTTTTGTGCCTTTTGCAAATAGCAATCAAGAGCTAAGTTTTTCTTCCCCCAATAATTTATTTATTCACTTCATTCAATTAAAAACTATTTTCTGAAAGCAAATTTTCTTCTAGGTGCCCTGCAAGCATTATCTTATTGTATCTTCTGTCTCACACAGAAGACAGTGTCTCCTAACTCATTTCGGTGTTTTCCCCCCTACCCAGTCACTTCTTAAAAATTCTCCTATAATCTTTCATTCCAATTAACTTGATGAAACACTTTACCTCCCTATCACAACCCTGAAAAACCTTTGTTACATTATATTTTCTTTTACATCTAAAGGCAAACCAAAGAACTGGCAGTCACTCTAAGTTCTTCCCACGTCATTTATTCAAATTATATAAAAACTCAATGTTAACAGGTTCCACCCACGATATGGAGCTTCCATACTGCTTTTGTGTCCTCCTGTCTCAATCATGACAGCCTAGGATAGCCAGACAGCTAAAGACAACCTCTAACATGGTAGGTGAAGACAAAAGATTAAAAAAAAGCAAACCAGAAGATACCAAAGTTGTTTAGGGAAGAAAAAAATCATTAGTATCCACCGAGATAAAGATATTGAATCCATGAAACAAAAATAAAATACTACTTTTTAAAAAAGGAACATTCACAGAACAAATGAAAATTTCTTGAAAATTAAAAACAAGATAACAGAAATGAAAAAGTGAGAAGAGTTGGAAAAATAAAGTGGACAAAGTATTCTAGAATGTAGAATAGCAATGATATTAAAAATAGGAAAATATATGAAAATTAGAAGATCAGGAAATGCAATACTCAAATAACAGAAGTTTTGAAAGAGAAAACAGAAGGAATGATGTACGTGAAGAAATAATCCAAGAAAATTTCCCTGAAATCAAGGGCACAAACTGCAACGCTGAAACAACCCATCACACGTACAAGATAATAAAGGGGAACAGATCTACAGCAAGACAGATTGTGAAATCTGAGAACCACGGTGACAAAGAAAAAATTCTACAATCATTCAGAAGGAAAGACAGGGGAGAAAAGGTCACATACAAAAATTTAGGAATCTGAATAACTTAGACTTGAACGGCACCATGTGAACCAAGACAACAATAGTGTGATGCCTTCAAAATTCTGAAGGAAAATGATTTCCAATCTGGAGTTCAATACTGGCTAAAACTATCAATCAAATATAAGGACAAAATAGATACATTTTCAAATATGCAAAACCTTACCTCCCATCTAGTCACTAGAAGATGTACCAGAGTGAAAAAATAAACCAAGAAAGAAGAATACATAGGATATGGCACAAGAGATCCCATTATAAGAGAGCAATGAAGGAACACTGGGTGGTGAAGGAAAACGCCAAGATGACAGATGGACACCAAACCATAGAAAGCAGTCAGTACAGAACCAAGTACTGACTCATGCCAAGATTCTTTTTTCTTTTTAATGTTTGTTTATTTTTGAGAGAGAAAGAATGCAAGTTGGGGAAGGGTGGAGAGAGGAGGACAGAGGATCTGAAACCAGCTCCACACTGAAGGCAGTAAGCCCGATGTGGGGCTTGAACTCATGAACCGCAACACAACCTGAGCTTAAGTTGGATGCACAATCCACGGAGCCACCCAGGTGCCCTTCGTGTTTTATTTAACTTGAGATTAATACCCAGGTGAGCCTAGATCAGATTGTTGTCCATATTTTGTCTTGGCTTCCACATGCCTTACTACTGGCATCAGCTAAAGACGCTCATTTCACCTACAGAAATTGTTCTGTTTTGGTATATCCTTGAGAGCCAGGATGCAGTGATGAATTTGGAAACAGGGGACAGCTCTTCCCCTGACAATATTTCGGCTGGACATTCAGACCAGGCCCGTTCTTCCAGATGCCCCTTTGTCCTCATGACCTTGCCCACAGATGCCCTACAGAGTTGGGCTCCTGGTTAAAAACGCATAGATAATTTCTAAGGCCCAACCACAGACAATTACAAAGGTTTACCTGACAGGCCTCACTGAGACAGCTACCCTCCCCCCACACACCTGGTGCATGGCAGTCTCTGAGGACTCAGGATGTCCTGGCCAGTCATGGCCTTCACATCTTTGCATTCCTACCCCCAGCTGCCTTCATTCCTAGGTCTCTTTATCTGAGACTTTGGGCAGAAGTCCTCTTCAGATGCCTCTGCCAAGGGTTCCTTATAGAGGGATGAGAGGGGGAGCTCTGAAGATACTTTCCCCCAGTCTGACTCAGTACCCAGTACTTTTCCATTCCTAGCCATCTTCCCTTTGCCCTTCCCCCACCTACCTCAGGGTCCATAAAACTGCTGTAGCCTTTTGTTCAGGGCTTCCTCAACAGTGAGATGACCCCCATGTCTACACTGGTCTCCCACTTCTCAACCAGTGTACTGTTCCATGGGGGGAAGTGGGCCAGGGATAGTCTGTGTTTTCTCCAGTTTTAGACTCATGCTACATTATCACAGTAAGTGACAGAAGGTTTAACTCTTTTGTTTCTGGCTTGTTGCTTTAATGGACGACTCCAATACTTGACAGCTCAGCTCCCTCTCCTAGCTCAGCTGAGCTCCTAACAGTCCCTGAAGGTTCCCTCAGAGAACCCTCCTTCCTGCAGAATGGAAACTTGCACATACCAAGTCTTATGAAACTGGCCTCCAGACACTATTAGTCTGTAGCTGAAACATGTCAGGGTATCTAATGAAATAGATAACTGTAATCATGAATTAACAAAACAGCTTTTAGAAAATAACAACATATGTTTTATTAAAAACAAAAACAAAAACAGAACACTGAGAATTCCAGAAAAAGAGATACATCATGAATAGGTTGTATTGACAAAACGTCTTACTTCATCTCAAGTCAGAGCTTGGCAGCCCAGCCCCATTTCACCATTTGGCTGTGTTTTCTGTTTCTCCTTCCATTTTTTTTTTTTTTTTTTTTTTTTTTTTTGTGAAATGGATTGACTTATCTGACTTCAGAAAACTTATATCTGTACTATTTAAAAAGAAATATACTTCTGGAGTAAAAATGTCATGCTCAATCTGCCTGTAAATTTATATAATACAATTTATAAAAAGATTCTAACCACAGTTATAGATATCCTCCTCTTTATTCTTAACCCACATGTTAAGAAGTCTGCAGCTTTATCCCACTTTATAAAGTTAGAAGGTTGACAGAACTAACCACCAAGAAAGAAAACAATAAGAACTACCTAGCAATTTAAGACCTCTAAAAATACTCATGTTAAGAACATTCTAAAATACGATGAAAAAAACTGATAGAAAAGACGTGACTGAAGACTCTCTTCAACACAATATAAACCAGGATCACCACTGGACTCTAATTTACACATCTGCCCTCAGGGCACAGTGCAATAGTCAAGGCTCCCTAGAAGGGGCTCTGTTAATGTACAAGAACTAGATATTCATTTGGGGCTGGAAAGAAATGAGTTTAGGATGCATTTGGCTCAAGCTAAAGTGATTACTCAGGTAGGGTTAAAAAAATGCCCGCAAACAGAGCAAAGGGAGAAGGAGAGAAGTGAAAACGTGTGACACTACTGCAGGTCTATATCCAAGCCCAGGTGCATAAGGCAGACCACCCTCAGGGTCCAAGAGTCAAGCAACACCTGAAAGGCTGGGGCACAAAACAGGTAAGTGGGTGAAGCTGAAACAGGCTGCAGCCCTCAGAGCCAGGAAGAGAAACCAAAAACAGCTATTTGGAAAGACTCAAATGCGTAAGGTAATCACTCCCTCATACCGAGTAGCAGTGGTCTATAGATTTTTTTTCTTTACATTCAAAGTATAAGAAATGAGACTTTACATTACAACTCAGCACATGCACATGTATACACGTATATACAATAAATAGCAAATAGAAGTTTCTCTAAATCTTACCTATCTTACAAAATGTTGTATAATCTATTATTTACATTTGTATTCTTTTCTTTTTCATGTGAAAAATACTGCTGCGCCAAACCAATTAAATTAATTCTAAAATCACCGAGTAGGCCTTACCCTGCAGTTTGACAGATGCTATGCTAAAGGAGTTACTGTCTAACTGTAGTGACAGGTGAAAATCAAGGGTCTCATGAGATCGTAGTTTAGTTTGAATCCTGTCCCTCCGTTGGTCAAATTTCTGAATGTCTTCGCTTGCTTTGGAATAGGTCTCAAACCGGCCAAGGTCATGCACCAACCAGCCAAACCATTTCTCCAATCTTAATCTTCAACAATGTTCCTCAATAATCTGCATCCCAGTAAAACTCATCTGCTTTGTACATCCAACGTTTTCCACCTTTGCCTCTCCCTGGAATTCCTTCCTCCCCCACCTATCCAAAATGCCCTGACCCTCCAAGGGACAGCTAAAGCAACCCTCCACCCAGAACAAACTTCTGCCACCAGCACTAGAAGCACGTTATCCTTGTTGGCTGTCTCCCATTTACACACGCTCAGCACCACTTTCATCTCCCACCTCACCTCACCACATGCTGTCAAAACCCAAGCGCACCAGCTCACAAAGAAGCCACTTGGTACGTACTATGTGGACTAGACAAATGAACATGTGTCTCCTATGTAGGGAGAAAACTGCTGTCTGGGGACAGCGGGGGCTGAAGACTGAGAAATCTCAGGTCAGGGCCTAAACCACCGAGAACCTCTCAGTCAAAACCACAAAATGGAGTCTCTGCAGCGGATGTCATACCCTTGGCCTTCAAAACGATGCATTATAAGGAAATGATACTGCATGCTTATTAAATAGTTAGAAATTCTTTCAATTAAAAAGGTAGCATAACTATAGGTCGGCAATTTAGCAACAATGCCATATTGTTGTTCCATATTTTAACTTCTTTTCCTCAAAATCAAATATCCCAAACGCAATAAAGCTACCCATCCATTAGACAGCTAGGCAGTACTTAGCAAAATGATGGACCCCCTCCCAAAGCAGAGACCTTAGGCTCATCATAATACAAGGCACACTGGCCATGCTCTCCTTCAGGTGGGCTTCCTCTTGACCAATTAACATATACTTCTGGTTAAGATATCTGTGTGGCTTGTTTCAAAAACAAAATTTTCCACATCATCTTTTAATCACGCATTTTCATTTCAGTCTCCTCCAGTGACATGATTAAAAAAACTTTGTTATAGCTAAATCAGAAATATTAGCATCAAAGTATCTTAAATCTATATGCAAATATACTTTAAATTGATCTTCTAATAACTTCCTCATCTGACAAATATTTATCAAGTTACTGTTATCTGCTCAAACACTGAGCTAGGAATGAAAGAGATCTTTGAGGCACTATACTGAAAATACCAGTACTTCCAAGGCAAAGATAATGGTATAACAGCAGATTCAAACTCATTAACCCAAATTGAAAGTCATATACCTATGCTCATACTTCTGTACTACAAGGAATCTATAAGCAATATAAAAAAATTCTAAACATATTCTCAAGGTAAAATTGTTCAAACAAGTACACAATGTAACAAACTGTCAAAAAAAGAAGAAAAATAAAGATGCTTACAAAATTTGTCAATCTTTTACTTTAAGGACTATTATTCAACTGTGAAGTATATCAGGTCAGATATTAAATATCTGTATAAAATATATTTCTATTTTAACATCAGCAAAATAGAATTGTTAACACCATTTGATAATGAGTGGTCCTTTCCTTATATTTTATGTAAACAATATATTATTTATGCTTAAAAGCCTATAAATATTTAAAATTAATCAAATATCCCCACCCTTCTCTATTTAAGCCTCTAAAATTATTTTAAGTTTGGCTGGCTATGCCAATGATGAAATCATTCAAATAGGAAAGAATTTTGTATCTACAAGTAGATCTATTAGAAATATTATAAAACTGAACCAAAAGTTAATCTTTATCTCACCATTTTTATTATTCTAGTATATAGTGTTATAATACATACCAAAATATTCTCGATGAATAGTCTTACCTTAAATATGTGCCATATATGAAGAATAATGCCATCATTAGTCCATTTAAAATAAAAATTACAGCCACATAAAAGCAAGCAGGATCTCCCAATCCTTTAAAAATAAAAAAAAAAAACATATGTTCTAACTATAAATTACTCTGTGTGTCTGGCAATTTATATTAAAATGTGCTTATTTTGAAAATGGCACAGATATCTTCAATGGTTGCCTTGGTTCCCATAGGAACACATGACACTACTGCAGAACAGAGATGAGAACAGGGCAGTAGCTGTGATGGTTTTATTTTTTATTTTTTAAAGTTATTTATTTACTTATTTATTTACTTATTTATTTGTTTATTTATTGAGAGACAGAGAGAGAGAGAGAGAGACAGAGACAGAGACAGAGAGAGACAGAGAATCTCAAGCAGGCTCCAAGCCCAGCGTACAGCCCAAGGCAGGGCTTGATCACAGGACACTGAGATCATGATGTAAGCTGAAGTCAGGAGTCAGACACCTCCCTGAGCTACCCAGGCGCTCCAACTGCCGTGGTTTTAAAACAGGGCTACAAATTCAGATACTCCTCCTTTCGAGGTATTGGGGAAGGGGAGGGTCTATGCTCATGCTTTTGAGTCTGGCTGGGCTTGTGACTGCTTTAACAGACGATGGCAGAGGCCATACTATGTGACTTCTAAGACTAGAAGAGGCCAAGCAGTATCCAACTTGGAGTCCATGAAAAGCCTGATTACCCTGAGGTACTATCCGGCTCAAAAGCCAAAGATGCATGGAAAAGGCATATGTAGGTGTTCCAACCGACAGCCCCAAATGAGCCCAGCCTCTCAGGGCAGAATGTAAGTGAAGCAGTCTCCAATTAATTCCAGTGTTCCCAAGCCATTTGAATCTAGCAGAAGCCTCTGACACATTATCACAGAAAGAACCTTGCCTTCACAGCTTTCAATAGGACTGAGTCCTTCTCCTCTGGTAACCGTCCAACATATCTTGGTTTGAAGACCAATCAAGTCCATTGTTTTGGTATAAATCCGGTACCAGCTGGCTAAGATTACCTATTTTTAAGAAAATAGAGGCATTTTTTTAGATTTTTAGAGAAAAGATATCATCAACAGTTTCATTACTAGAATATTTTTGAGATATTTTGATAATTATTTTTTTTTCAACGTTTATTTATTTTGGGACAGAGAGAGACAGAGCATGAACGGGGGAGGGGCAGAGAGAGAGGGAGACACAGAATCGGAAACAGGCTCCAGGCTCTGAGCCATCAGCCCAGAGCCTGACGCGGGGCTCGAACCCACGGACCGCGAGATCATGACCTGGCTGAAGTCGGACGCTTAACCGACTGCGCCACCCAGGCGCCCCTATTTTGATAATTATTAAACCTTCCTTTTCTACACTTACCCACTTGGTTCCCTTTAAATTTAGTCAAGTAAGCTTTACAATCCCCTACATAGATTCTTCATTAGCCAGGCTTCAACTGTTCACCCATACATAAGAATAAAATATAACACGAAACACGCAAGATTTATATTTTTCAAAAGCTTTAAGATTCTACTAAGGAACATAAAAGAAGAGATGAACAAATCGAAAGATAGTTTGTCCTCTTGAATAGATCTAATTTCTCAAGATGTGACTTCTCCCTCAAATTAACTCATAAACATAAAACAATGCTAAGCAAAATCCCAAGTGTCTATCTAGAAGTGCTATGTGGCAATATAACAAGGAGAATAACCGAAGGGAATATTCTATCTAACAGATACTAAAACTTGCTACTTAAAAAAAATTAAAACAGTGTGATGCGGGAAGAAGAGCCAGACAGATCAAAGTAATCATGGCAGAGGCCTCGAGGAGTGTTACCATATCCTCCTCCAGGGCTGAGACACTCATTTCTTCAGGGGCTGGGAGGGTTGGTGGCTGACAGCTCCCACCAGAGTCCCACTCTGGTAACTACCCTCAACTGGAGGACAGTAAATTCATTATAGGTTACACCCTGACCCAAAGGCGACCCAAAGGCAACCCACGGGTAACTGGGCATTCAATACCAGACTAGTCAATAGGGAGGGATGTAAAGGCCAAGGACAACTCCCAGCAGGGCCATCTCAGTTCCAGAGCTCTGGGTGGGATTACCTGCAGCCTCTGTTGTGACTGCATCAGAGCCCAACTCCTCCAGCCTCAGCCAACTTCCTTCATCCCCTTTAGGTGTTGCCCCCAAGGGCACTCCTCTAGATACTTCCTATATGCAAATCTCCATCTGAAAGCCTGCTTTCCAGGACCTCAACCTAACCCAATACAGAATACAAAGCCCCAAAACAGATGCAAGCATATACGTAGAATAATTCTGTATATAATAAAGAAAGCTACTTCAAATCAGTAGGGAGAAAGAAGATGGACCACTCATCAAAGTGTTAGGTTACACATGAGACCATTTTGAAAAAATATAAGGTTAGATTCCTATTCTAATACTGTGCAATAAAATAAATTCCAGAAATATTCAAAACATAAATGCCAAAAAAATAATTAAAATAAAGAATGAAGATTTTTTTACAAATATGAAAAATCATAAATTTAAAAGATTAATAGGTATGCTACTTCTATACAGAAAAAATACATACATATCATACACAAAGTTAAAGGCAAACAAAAACCGGAGGAAAAGGTTTACCCAGATAGCCTGGTATTAACATCCAGAATATAGTAAATGCACCCCTACAAAATTGCAATAGGAATATAGACAAAGGACATAAACCATTACTTTTATAAGTAAAAATGCATTTTTAATGTATAGCACCGAACGAAATACATATATACACACATATATAGCAATGAGAAAAATATATCATGTGATTTCAATTTTTTTGTCTACCAAATTGGCAGGGATTCAAGGAAACAAACATTTTCAAAAACACTGCCAGTGGTAATTTTGATTAGTATAACCTATCTAGAAAACATTTTAGCAACACATACCGAAGTCATTAAAGTATATATTTGTTGAACCAAATAGTTCCACATCAACAAATTTATACTTTAAAAAACATAAGGACATGTATAGAAATTTAGCTTCAAGAATGCTCATGCCAGTATTAGAATATTTTAAAAACTGAAAACAGCCAAAATTTTCATAAAAGATGGACTAAATAAACAATGGGAGATTGGATATACAGCCACCAAAACTGATGTTGCAGAAGAAAAGATGACACAGGAAGATTGTTACAAATATCCTAAAAGACAAAAAGGACTTATAAAAGAATATTTGCTATGTGATCCCATTTCTGTAAAAATAAATGTATACACGGTTATAGAAAGTACTCATAAGCAGTACATTAGTAAAACAACACAGGGGTGCCTGGGGGCCTCAGCAGGTTAAGCTTCCAACTCTTGATTTCCGCTCAGGTCATGTTCTCACAATTCGTGAGTTCAAGTCCTGCACTGGGATTTGTGCTGACAGTGTGGAGCCTGCTTGGAGTTGTCTCTCTCTCTCTCTCTCTCCCTCTCTCTCTCTCTCTCTTTCTTTCTCTGCCCCTCCCATTCACTCTCTCTCTCTCTCAAAATAAATAAACTTAAAAAAACAGAAACAAAAACAAAACACTGGAACTTGGCGGTTGTCTCTACCTCCTCTATCTCTATCTCCTCATTAATCAATCAGCTAACTCACTGATCTGGATGGAGTTTGGGACTCCTCTCTCGTGGAATGGGAATAACGGAGAGCCCTGCTAAGTCCTGGTACAGAGCCCAAGCTTGAGATCCCCAGAGACCAAGGCCCCCACCGCCCTAGCCGGAGAACATGCTGTCTAGCAGCTCAGGCAAGCTAAGAGGGGGGAGTCAGAGGGGCAGTGTGTTAACAGAGGAACCTCATATCAAGTCAAGGAGGATGTCACTGAGTCACATCTCAGTTTAGCCCTGGAAAATGCTTAGGGATGTGTCAAATGAAGGCAGGGACAGTAAAAGAGAGGCTAAAAAAGTTACTGATATCATTGAGATCACCTCCTGGGTGGATCCGTCTTTCCCCTCCCCGCAAAAAGGGCATTCATTCAATTAAGTGAAGAATCCCAGACAGGGAAGAAACATTATTTGGCAAATGACATGTAATGGCACTCCCTTGCTATCATCTCTGTAAACACACCGAATCTAGATAGTTTTCAAATTTTCTAAACCATGAAATCATGACAGTTCCCATGAAACTAGCTAAAGCCCACCAAAATTAATAATAATTTTTTTCATAGTTCTTTCCAAAAGAAGATATATAATTTCTTTTTAAGTAGAAGATGAAATAGAATATATTGAACTATACCTTACATTTAGAATCAGCATTTAATGCAAGTAACACTTTAAAAAGTAAAAAAAAAAAAAAAAAAAAAAAAAAAAAATCACAATTGAAAAAGTAACTTACCTCAGGGTAAAGATTGAACCTTTTTAATGTATTAATAACAAGGGGGTATTCAGTCAGCTTATCATTCATAATCATCCATACTCCATTCAAAAATGAGGGTGCTTCCACAATAGTCTTAAAGTAGGAATAATACAGTCCCTGAAACAAATATATGTTATAGTTATAATAAAAAGCACATAATTACTATGCCTCTTATCAGCTTAAAAAAAATACACTGTTTTTGAAAAATAAAGCAATCAGGCAAATAATAGCTTTCAGTTTCTGATCACTAATACAATCTTAGGTTACAAAAAAGAACTACATATGTTAGTATAACCTTGCCTTAATTAAAACAATTGAACTCAAAAAAATAAATTAAATAATTGAACACAAAATTTACTCAAAAATAGTTTTAGCATTTAAAAAGTAATATAACTCAGACAGCATACATAATCTAAGAAACCCCAGGTCCCATACTAATTTAATTGTTAGAAAAGGCTACCTTATGAACAGGGTGAGTGAGTGGTTTACTACAGAACATAAATTACCATGATCCAAGAAATCTTCCCTCAGCAAAAATGTTTCCCCCTTCCTGCTTATCTGATTCCCCAAAATTCTGCTATCAGTCATCTTTCCTCCAGATTTGCATGTATAAATGAAAATATATTAGGAAGGCTACATATTGATGTATTACATATCAATTATTACACTCAGATGCCAACCACTTTTCCAGGCTGTTTTCTTTCCTTCCAGCTCAGAATACAGTAAGAACCCCATAGCACTGCGATCATGTGGGTCGGGGAGGACAGCAGTGGTACTCCCATTATGAGCGAATAGGACATATTGAGGTTGGAATAATACAAAGAACAAAAAATAAGCAAGTACTAGTACTTGCTCCCCTTGTGAGGGAGTATAAGTGGCAGTATGGGGCAAGACAGGAAACATACTGCATCTTCTATACAACTTTGCCTACAGCTACCCTGGTGGCCAGGACACATCAGCTGTCAAATTCCATACTGGATTTAAAGCTCATAAATATGAAAGCAATTTGCATACCTGGATATTTATTGAAAACAACAACAAAAAAATGGTTCTTCCTACTATGGTATTTAGCTTTCATATCACTTTTTAAAAATATCTCCCACTGTAATGAGTTGAACAATATCCCCCAAAATTTCATACGCACTGGCACCTGTGAATGTGAACCTATCTGGAATAGGTTCCTTGAAGACATAATCAAATTAAAACGAGGACATCTAATAAGTGATATCCTTACAATGAGAGGGAAATTTAAACACAGAGACACAGGGGAAAATGTCTCATGATGACAGAGGCAGAGCCTGGAGTGATGGCAATTCCAAAGCCGGCCAAGGAATGCCAAGGATTGCCGGAAACCATGAGAAGCTAGGAAGAGGCAAGGAAGGACTGTCCCACAGAGCCTTCTGACACAACGTGGCCCTGCCCACACTTTGACTTCACACTCCTAGCCTCCGAAACTCTGAGAATAAATCTCTGCTTTTAAGCCACCTGGTTTAGTGTACCCTTGTTATGTTAGCTGTAGAAACCTACTACAACCTATCTTGTTTTATAGGTTTGTTTTGGAATCATGTAAATATCTTACTGAATTACAAAACAAAAATTTTGTAAACCCCAAACATCAAAATAAAGGAATTAACTATCAAGTTGGAAGATTTCAAATAACTGTAAGATACAGTAATTCTACTGTACATCCCTAATGGAATATATCCTGAAGTCAAAAAGAAATGCAAGAAAATCTTAAAATGTTTTCAATAATCATATGTTTAATAATACCTTTGGTACTTTTGTTCCTCAAAAACAAGTAACTTGAAACCAAGATTCCTAAGCTAACAATAAAGATATAAATTTAATACAAAGTAAGTAAAAAAAACTCATCCTAAATTTGCATTTTAAAATATGAATATAAGATCATAATTTCTCTTTAAAAAATTGTTTCTTAGTTCTGTTTACTAAAAAGGCTTAGACACAATGGCCAATCTAGTATCAAATACATCTGAACCCAGAACAACACAGGTTTGAACTACGCAGTTCCACTCAGATTTTTTTGGATAAATACAGTATATTTTCTCTTCCTTATGATTTTCTTAATAACATTTTCTTTTTTCTAGCTTACTATATGGGAAGAATATAGTTTATAATACATGTAATATACAAAACATGTGTTAATCAACTGTTCATGCTATTAGTAAGGCTTCCGGTAAACAGTAAGCTATTAATCATTAAATTTGGAAGGAGTCAAAAGTTATACGTGGATGTTTGACTGCACGGGGGTCAGGACCTCTAACCCCCTTGTTGTTCAAAGGTCAACTGTAATAGCAATAAACACCTCTAGCACCAAAACTGTGGTCTCTAACTACCACTTGCTACTGAAAGGAATTGGGGCTCCTTGGAAAACTGGATGACTCCAGGTCTGGAAAGGATACACCTAATAGTACCAGAAAGTATGAAAGCTATAGAAGATTAGCAAGGTCACATCAGAGGGACACAAAGTCAATGCAAGGACTCTCATTAGTTAAAGACAGTTTTACAAGTTTACAAAACATAATTCATCAGTTCATAATGATTTATTCCAAAAGATGGAACTCCATCAGTTACCAGAAGAAAATGCTAGGAAACCAACTAATTTTTCTAGAAAGTAGTAAATAAAAGGAAAAACTCAAGCATTTATTTGTCTTACCTGTACAAAGCGTACACCAGAGAATATATAATTAAATAATAAATAAATAAATATTATGGGAAAATTCTTCTTTATAGAAGAATTACAGTCAACAAATGCAGGAAACAAATAATTAGAATAGATCATCAACATTTGGTAATCTTAATGAATTAACTGATCTAGGCTGATGGCTAGGCTATAATGGAAGGATCAACATGACAATATCTAAACCCACTGATCAATCTTGGCATCACAGAAACTGAGACAACCAGATATGGTGTGCCTCTTTGTATGATACAGCAGATGTACACCCGCTTATGAAATATTCCTACCGAAACAAACAAACAAAAAAAAAACCAGACAAAAAGAACACCACTGAATCTTCAGTTATCAGGTCTCTCTCAATTATTCAGGAAACTTGGGGCAGTGGAACATAATAAATGACATGAATTACTGTGGGTAATTCTGTAAGATAAATAACCTGGATTCTACAACAAATAAAGAGCAGAACAACAAAAATCAGAAGTGGAATTTATAGATTAAAAGACAAGAGATACCTCAACTAAGCGCAATGTGTAGACATTGTCTGAATCCTAATTCAAGCCTACCAACACACCAACTGTAAAAAGGAAAAAAAAAAAAAAAGCCAGTAGGTCACTTAAACACTGATTGACATTTGATAGTATTAAGCAATTGCTGTTTATCATTTTCAAGTGCGCCAGAAGTATTGTGGGTAACAAAAAATTCCTCTTTTGAGATACATACGAAAGTATTTACAGATGAAATGATACGATGTCTGAGGCTTCCTTTAAAAAGAGATGGCTGTGTGGAGGTGAGGGAATGAAAGAAAGATGGCTGTGTCTCCAGGTGTTGAAGCCACAGGATGGGGCATGGGAGGTGTCTGCTCTTTCTACTTTGGAACATCTTTGAAAATTTCCCTGATAAAAAGCTTCAAGTTTTTAGATTCCTAAAATACCACATGAAAACTAACCATTTCAGTGCGAAAAGCCATCTCCCTTTCCAACGTTGAGAGGTGAGAAAAGTGGCGATCATTTTCAAAGAGGTGTGTTATATGGCTCCTGCAAAAACAAAAGAGTTAACAGAGCAGCAGTGTTGAACTTATGCTAAGTATTATTTTGAAAAGAAACCAAGAGCAAACATAAAAGAATCTAGAAATTTGCACATAATTTTGTAATGAAAGTCAAAGATAACGGTGTCCACATTTGTTTTTCCACTCTGTATGTCTTAACATTTCTACTAAAATTTCTATTAGAAAACACATTCAAATTAGATTTTAAAATTAGAATGAACCAGAATAACAATATTTTAAACTACGTACAATAAAACTATAAATGAACTATAAATGTCATTGGGTTCCCATTTCAGAAATATCTGATTAATGAAATTCATATTTCACTCTATCCAGAAGATTAAAAAAATTAATCTTCCTCTCAACATGAACACTATATTAACGTTAAGTGAAATAGAGCCTCAAATATAACCTCTTCAATAATGGATCTCTTTTTTTTTTATTAAAAAATTACATTATTCTGACCTCGATTTATCAATTAAACTACTTTTTCAAGCTATTGTGTTGCCTGTAGTAATTAATATATATATATATACATCCTTATCATACTGAAATTTTTTTCTTTATATATATGGGAAATAGCTTTGGTAAATTGTAATGATCTGCATAAAATACATGAGAAGAAAACAATCTTACCAGTGCAACACTGCTGCAAAGGCAGCTGGAAGAAAAAAGAAATTTAAATTACTATGTTAGCATAAAGAAACATGTTCACCTTATAGAAAAGCATTGCAAAAATAAGCATGGTAAAATTTGGGATATAAAATGTTGGATTCTTAGCGATTGGGGAAAGAAGAGAGACTCTTTGGAAGAAACCCCAGGGCTATGCTTAAAATCCAACAGCCTGGATTACAAAAGAATTAGGCATGTATCTATAAATTTCATTCATTCACTCACTCAACAAAATGCGGGCCCTTTATTTGCCAAAAACTATCCAAGGAACCCTCACATGGAAACTTCCACAAACAGAACTGCCAGAGGAATAGAAACAACAGTAAGAAATAATTCAAGAATAAAGACATATGGTGACCTCGGGCGCCGGACTGAGGATGAATAAAATAAGAAACTATCACTTATTGTATATTGCTGCAATATCTGGATTTTTATGATAAATTTTACTATTTTTTAAACAAATTTATCATGAAATATAGTAAAGAAGGAAGGAAGAGGGAGGGCTGTTGACACAAAACAAGCAAACATTTTAGAATCTCTAAAATAAGAGAGTTTTACGGGAGCCCAAGTTAGGACAGATGCCCAAGAAACATGCTCTTCACAGAGAAGTGCTTCAGAGAGTAAACAGTTTTTACAAGGTTATATACTTTTTTACATCTTGTAAAAGCTCAAAAGATTACAGATTAGCATACAGGCAGCAAACATAAGTTTAATGTCAAGGAATGCAAGTAAGAGCAATGATCGATATCTTAAAGACAAGATGGTTTTCCTTAGGCTACTCATTTACAAAGCAGGTGTATAATGTAGGAGTGGTGGGCCATAAATCAGGCGTTTGTTTTAAACCAAGTTTATGTACAGTCATGCTGACTTAGAAAAAAACCTAAAATAACTTCCCTTATATCTCAGGCCTTTAGAGGTTTTTTGTTTCTGTTTTTTCTCTCATCAGGGCAGAAGGAAGAAAGAAAAGGTAAGGGAGAGAAAATAAGCTAATAATAAAATCAGTCTCATAGGAGAATCAATAGTTGCTTTCTGTCCAAGTACAAAAAACATATTAAGATGAATCCAAACCATACCAATTTTCTTATGCCACAAGATTCACCCTATTGCAGGCTTTTTATTAAATAACTACTTCTTATTAAATAACTACTAAGGAACTGAACTATGAAATACTCTTAGAAATGAAAACCAAACAGTCTAGATCTTATTGCCTTTTTCTTAAACAAGTATTTACATTTTTAAATATTAAAAAATGCATGTTACCTAGGAGATAGTAATGGTTATAAAAGATTACTCCTTCTGGGTCACTAAAACTGCAAATATTTAACTAGGTTTGTCATTTGACATTTGTTATATATATTACTTGGATCTTTCAAAATTTTGATTTTTTCTTGTTGACAAATCTACCATCCATTTCTTTTTTGGTTTCTGCCTTCAAAGACTTCACCTCACCATACATAACACGATTTGGGCTTTATTTTCTCAATAATCTAACTATCATGTTCTGAATAAATCGTTCTCTCACTGAATGTAAATGCCATCTTTAATGTATGGAACACCTCACACCCTTCTACTTTGGGAATCCCTTTGAGATTGTAATTGGAGTTTCATTTATAAATTAATTTGGAAAGAAGCTACACGGTGATGACATGAATCCATATGTATATACCCATAAACATAGTACATACCTTCAATTATTCAACTTGCTTTTCAATTGCCCTTGACAAAAATCCTATCGGTAGAATTAATATAGTAGTTACATAGTTAATTCATATTTCTTAAGTCTCCTTTGTGAGCGTAACATTTTTCTGCTAATATCCACGAAATCTTTTTTATTACACTTTACTGAATATTGTTAATGTACTTATTTTTGAAGTGTAATTATTTTGCCATGTATTTATTTTTGACTCATACTAAATTATTAATTTTATTACCTTTTTTTTGTTTATATTCAATTCTCTATTTTGAACAATATTATTTAAAAATAATAATTTTGCGGGGCACCTGGGTGGCTCAGTCCATTAAGCGTCTGACTTCCATTTGGGTCATGATCTCATGGTTCGTGGATTTGAGCCCCACTTCCCACTTCCAGCTCTGTGCTGACAGCTCAGAGCCTGGAGTCTGCTTCAGATTCTGTGTCTCCCTTTCTCTCTGCCCCTCCCCACTTGTGCTCTCTCTCAAAAATAAATGAACATTAAAAAAAATTTTTTTAATAATTTTGCTCGTATTTTATAATTTTGCTGTTAGTATCTTCTTCCCACTTGACAATAATAATAGACTTCTAGAACAATACTAAGTAATTCTGGTAAAAGAGGGCATCCTGCCTTCTACTGACTTCAGTGGCAGTGCATTACACATCTGCTTTTAAATTAGCCTCTAACCTTCAGGACTCTGGAGTGATAAATAGGATTTCTCAAGGCAATCACCTCTCTACTTCCTCAGAATACCACAATTCTTCAGGAGAAGAACGGAAGGAAGGAAGGAAGGTACCAAGTGGCCTTTGGTGCCTTCCTCTAATTC
Organism: Lynx rufus; assembly: GCF_022079265.1. Lineage (NCBI taxonomy): Eukaryota > Metazoa > Chordata > Mammalia > Carnivora > Felidae > Lynx > Lynx rufus. Next base: position 126,277,335 of record NW_025814856.1, read on the forward strand.
AATCCCTGAAGCACTAAACTGTTCTTGGAATTTGGGGCATTTGAATGGAGCTCTTTCATAGCCCCCAGGGTCGATTCATAATATGCCCAGTGTTTTCAATTCCTTTGCTCCTTTCAATTTAGTAGTAATAATAATAAAGCAGCTGACATTTTCATTCTTATTACATGCCAGGTACTTTTGAAGTGCTTTACCTAAACCAACCCAGTAGATCCCCACAACTATCCCATGGGGTAGACACCAGTATTTCCCCACTATATAGTGAGAAACTGAGGCTCAGAGAACTGGAGGAACTTGACCAAGGAAACAAAGCAAGTAAACAGAGAAAGGGAAGTTGAAGACAAGAACTTTAACGTGAAAGCCATACACTGCCTGGCCTCTTGAGGAGGACTGCGGGGGCAAGGGTAAGACAAAAGCCGGGGCTTCCTTACCTTAAATTATCTTGCTCCCTTCTTTCTTTCTTTTTTTTTTTTCCTTAAGATAAAAGGGGTGGAAAGTTGCAATTTATCTATTGATATATGCAGCATACTTTACAGAAACTAATTTTTACATAAAAATGTAGAGTTATGATTTAATTTATTCAAAATTGAAATAAGCTATGTGTGTATACATATATTTATATATATACATTTTTTTTCATTTGAAAATGAAAGCCTCAGTAAGGCAGATACTGCCTTGTGAGCATATAATTTAAGCAGAAAGACATAAAATGACAAAAACTTCTGAAGGCACCCCTAAAGAGCTTTTCTTACATTCTTGCCTACAGAAAAGATTATAAATGATTTTCTCTAAATTTAGTCCAGTGATCATCAACCCTGTCTATATAGTCTTTTGGGAGTGTCACAAAATTGATAATCCCTTTTTTTCCATTTTAATACACATGCTATTTTTTTTTTTTGTCATTCTAAGGTACTGTGGTGAATTTAGCATGTTTTTTTTTCTTTTAATCGGAACATTGAAAAAAACCCGAACTTTCAAAAATCCAAGCCGATTCCATAAGAAGAAAAGTGTTCAAGGAAAGGTTTGCTTTGTAATCTAATTCAAAAGATTGCAATCCTATGAGAATTCTGAAAGGCTCTTACGTTTTGCTGGAAGCACTTAAATTACCAACACTCTGAAGCTAAATTGGACACTCCTTCCACTTTCTGATTAAAGAAATTCTGTACCAGATTATATGTCACATTATATCAATTTTCAGTTTCATGGGATTTGAGAGGCCTAGCCACTGAAAATTGTTCTTCTCCTGTTATTAGAATCTTGTTTAAACAAACTAGAATGTAACTCCCTGAGGGCAGAAATGATGTTTTACTGAGGTTTATACCACAATACTTACAGGAAGCTGACCACATACTGGAGCACACAGCTCAAATGAAATGTTTGCTGAATTAATGGGTACAACTTGATATAATTAAAGGGGAAACGAAATCATCTAAATCATGTCCACATAATAAGGTTGAATGTACTCTGATTGATGGATACACACACATACACTTGTATGTAAGTAATAGATTTTTTTTTCCAAAAATTGAGTCCCCACTTACTTAGTGCAAATTTGACACACCCACCAGCCTCCCTCTACAACCAGTCAGGTGCCTAAGCTTTTAGTTCCCCTCTCACCCGCAGCCCAGCAGCAGGTAGCAGGGGAGGACGAGTGCCCCCAGGTGAGCAGGCGAGGTCCCAGAAGTCCACCCCAGCTCAGTTCCCTTTGACCCCCCTCCTTCTAGCCACAGCTCCCCAAGGTGGCCTTTGTTCTTTTCCTCTGGATTGCTCCACACCAGCAAGTCCAGTGTCTTGGGAAAACAGGGAGGGGACATCCCCTGTCCCCATCCCAATGCCTGGCCCACAGTGGTCAGCAGCAGCAGGGAGGGCAGGAGGAAAGGAAAAAGAAATGGGAGAAGGGGCTCTTCCATAGGTTCAGCTCAATCCTCCCTCAATGGCTCCTAAACCCTAATCCCTCTCTGCCCGGCACCCGGCCCCTGCCGGCCCTCACCTCCTCTCCCAGCCTCTTCCCTTCCCCCAAGTTGCCTCACCCCAGCAGATGACTCAGAAGTCCAGAACCCCTTTATGAATACACCCACCAACCCCCATCTGGATTGCTGCGAAGTAGAGCCTTGTGATCTGCATCTTTAAGATACTCAGCTGAGTCTTTTGCACTCTAATGCACAGTCCTTTCCTTTCCTTTTCCACCTCCTCAAGGTGTGAGAGCAAGAACCATGAAGCCAAGGTGGGCTGCCTCTGCCTTTGCTCTCCTGTGCTAACCTGCAGGAGGCTCTCCTGCAGCCAACAGATATTTCTGATCCTGAATATATTATCCCATCCACGTTACATTGTCCCTTACATGTGTACTACGTAACTAGCATTTGACTTAAAACTCAGAGCTACCTTCACAAACTGTCTCATTTGATTCTCACACAGCAGTGGGAGTATTTATTCCTATTTTACAAATGAAAAACTAGGCCTTCAAGAGGTCATTTCCCCCAAAGGCACATAGCTGATAAATGGCAAGAATCACCTGGAGCCAGGGGTTCTAATTCCAAACCTCCCTTTCTTCGCACTGGGAAGGAGCTGCCTCCTCTCCCATTTGTGGGCATTTGCTGACCTCATCTTGTAACAATATTTATATGGAAAAATGTATTCTAAGACCATAATGACTTGCAAAATTTAATACAATTTATTCCTAAATTGAGGTTAATCCATACTTAAAGCATTCTAAAGAGTTTTAGCCTCCCTAACCCTCAAGTGACAAATGACATAAAAAAAGGTTAAGGATGCTCCCCTTAAATCTATTGGACAAGGTTTCCAAATCAACCTTGACAAGTTCTATACTCAATCCTTACTAATCATTTCTTATTGTTCTCAAGGGTCTGTTCAGAGTTTAAGTTTCTTTCCAGAAGGTAAAGCCACCAGTAAATAGTCTGTCTCCTTGTTCCACATCAACAATCCATCCTGGAGAATGAAGTCAATTTCGAAATGTACAGGTTTAAGCATCTCATCCCCTTGTCTGAAAAGTCTCATAACTCCCGAAGCCTCAAACCATGGAGCCCACACTCCGGTCTGTTTTCACTTGATTCCCACCACATGCCTTTCATGCGCGCTGCACTGGGCAACAGTCCCCTAAAATACCAAGTGTTTCATGATGCTATGCTTTTGCTTCTGTCTGTAAACTCCTACTTTATCCTTCAAATCACAGGAATTCAAATGTGGCATTTTGTGAAGCTGATCCTGCCATCCTAGCTAAAATACCTTTATTACAGCACCTAAATAGCTAGTCATGCACACGCCAGTTTCCTCTGCTAGAATGGAAAGGCCTTGAAGCTGAGCTTGTGTTTAATTCCTCTTAATATCTACATGTCCTAGCATGACGCCTGGCACCTCACTGGGTTGAACTGTTAAATGACAATCACCATGTAAGAGAAATTAAAGAATGCACCCCATTAAATAAAAACCTAAATACCTAAAGACAATATCTAAGCATTCCAAACTGTTCAAAGGGTTCCCATTACATGAAGGCCCATATATTATAATAAAATTAATATATTGGAAGAAATCATATTTTCAGTCTATAGTACCTATAATGAAACAGAGGCCAGTTTCTGTGTAATCAAGTAACAAGTGAAAAGACATTTTGTAGGATCCAGTTTAAGAAAGAGAAAACAGTTGTTATACCATAAGCTCAGCTCCTGCCTTCTTTCTAGCACCTAGATTTTTGAGAATTATAAGTGCTTTAAAGTCAACAAGTATCTAAATGCCCACTAGATGCACATTTTCCTAGAAATCAACAACACTAAAGAAATATTATCTAACATCAGGGGCACCTGGGTGGCTCAGTGGGTTAAGCATCTGACTTCAGCTCAGGTCATGATCTTAGTCTGTGAGTTCGAGCCCCCATGTCAGGCTCTGTGCTGACAGCTCAGAGCCTCGAGCCTGCTTCAGATTCTATGTCTCCCTCTCTCTCTGCCCCTCTCCCTGCTCGCACTCTGTCTCTCTCTCAAAATAAAGACATTAAAAAAAATTTTTAAAGAAACATTATCCAACATCAAAAATAAAATATTTGAGAGATATGATTTAGGTACACACGCAATATAATGAGAGAACACATTAGGCACTCAAGCAAAGGGCACAAAGTCTATAAACTGTAAAAAAAATCTGAGAAGGCAGATCAGTAATGACTTTCTCAGGGCAAGGTCTATCAAAGGGGGGTGGGAGGGAGGGACAGGGCTCAGGACATGAGTACAACTTAGGTAGGGATTTCTGGTGGACAGCCAGAAAAGAAGACAGCTACAGTAAAGCTGTAGGTGGACTGGGCTCGAACATGAAAAAGAAGTTCCATCACTGATACATAGTACAGAACACAAATTATAATGGCAAAAACAAGACAATATTCACTGAGGGCCCACTCACTATACGTATAGTGTGTCAGGCTCTCAGAGCTCCACTGAACACCAGGAAAGGAGTTTGGCAAAGCTTCTCAGCCAATGGGGCCTGGAGTGCTAAGGATGGCAGCACCAGAGTCCTGGGGGCCAGTAACCTCCAGGTTTGTTTTTTTTTTTTTTTTTCAACGTTTATTTATTTTTGGGACAGAGAGAGACAGAGCATGAACGGGGGAGGGGCAGAGAGAGAGGGAGACACAGGATCGGAAACAGGCTCCAGGCTCTGAGCCATCAGCCCAGAGCCCGACGCGGGGCTTGAACTCACGGACCGCGAGATCGTGACCTGGCTGAAGTCGGACGCTTAACCGACTGCGCCACCCAGGCGCCCCAACCTCCAGGTTTTGAAGAGAGCACTCACCCACCCCATGCCACACAAATATTATCATTTCCTACGTGTGCCATGACATGAAAAAGGTTGGAAAGCACTGAGCCACTAAAGAAAAGAAAGTTTCAGAGAATCTATCCTAATACAGTAATATGAAGTCACAGTGGTCTAAACCCTGGGATTGCATTAGAATCATCCCTGGCACTAAATAAAACTGGAGATACTTGAGTATTAATCCAGAACCCCTAAATCTGAAACTCTAGGGATTTTTTTTTTTTTTTAATTCACAAGGGATTCTGATGTACAGTCAAGGCTAATTATCACTGGCACAAAAATGACTGGAACAGAGTGTAGGTAGTTGTCCACAAAATGTAACCTGAGAAATGGTTCTCTGTATTCCAAGTGCCCTCCAGCAGTAATTGTATCACCTGAGAGCTCCCTAGAAATGCAGACTCTCAGGTCCCATCCCGGAATCCTGGGCTCCAAATCTACATTTTAACAAGACCCCTCAAATGGCTTGTAAACACTTTTAAGGACAATGTGTCAACACTGACAGCACAGTGGAGTCACCTGGGAGGTTTGAATGTGCTAGGTTTGGCACTGGGGGTGATTCTAATACGCAACTAGGATTGAAAACATTAACCTAGGAGGGGCATGTTAAGATTACATTCTCAAAGACCCTAATTCAATCTCTCTCACTTGGGGGGCTTGGAAATCTACACTTTTAGCAATTTTTATTAGGAAAAGGCAAATGTTAATTCAAATGATACTCTGATAGAAAAACTGTCAAAATCCTGATAGCAGAAAACAATGATTAAGGAAGGGAAAGAACTAAAATTGAAAATAAAATCCTTTTTTTTAACCTCTCTTGGCAAGAACGTCACTCCTAAAAAGAAAGAGTCCCTGGATTTTATATGACTTATAAGTTATTTAGTCTAAGTCTCATTTTTCCCAGATGTTAATAAGTGGTTTTTACTTGGTTATCTCTATTCCTCACACTTAATGACCTCAGATAGCCACAACAATTACCACTAATACATCGGACTTCACATTCTCCAAGTTGCTTCCCTGGTTATTTTCTGTTTTTGTTTTCATCTTCCTGCTCCCCAAACTAAAAGTCTTTGTAGGTTTGGTCCTTTTATTGTTTTCTTCTCTGAATGGAGAAAAAAAGGAATGCACTCAATGTATTAATAGAGATACTCAGTCTTAAGAACCAGGACCCCTTTAAAATTCAGGCATGATTTGAAGACACTACCAGTAAGATCTAGAATTCAGTGATCTATGTGATGATGGCTGCAAGGCTGACTTTAGATCATTTGAATCTCCTGCATATATTTGGCATTGAGCAAAACAGTACATTACAACAGGAAAAAATTAGGAGGCTCTCAATTACAATGACAATGTCTAACATCTGTTTATCAGTTGCAGATTACAAAACACTTTCACACATTAAGGGAAAAGAACCAGGAGTCCTTATGAGTCAAATATGGTTCTTATTTTCCCATGAGGTGCAAGGTCACATGACTGGGATGCACCAAGGCCTGGAGGAAAAGCCTGGATTTTGGGACTCTGGCCACTGATGTCCTTGTGACTGGAAGCTCAGGCATGAAAATGTTTAATAAGCACATTTAACCAAAAGAATGCATTCAAATGTGGGAGGAGATGCTTTAGAAATAATACAAAAATCAAGGACAAAGGCTTATTTTAAGGTGAATATATGAAAACAGAGCACAGAAAATATATATCACCATCCTCAAAGAGAATATAATTAGGCTATTCTAAACAGAGAAATATACAAAATAAATGTTCACGTCTTTAAATATTTACATATATACATATATTAAAGTAGGGAATACTTAATAGAACAATTACCCAGCATATGGGCTTTTAAAGCAATCAATTCTAACTTCCTTTAAAAATCTTATTCTCAGATAATATGAATACAAATATTTCTAACTCAAACAGTTACCTACATTAATCATTTTCATAAAGTAACTTTCTCCTTATTGAAAAAAGGCATTTCAGTGTTTTAGGTAGCTAAATAAATACAGACCCAAAATAATATGCTGGCCCATTTAATGTTTCTGAGCAATCGTAGAAAAACTGTTAAAACTTTAGTAAACCTAATGTGAAAAGTGTAGATGCTGCATCTCTTCATTAGAGGGGGAAAGAAAACCCACACGTGCACAATATAAACCCAGACCCATCACACGAAGCAAAAGATTTTAGCAAGTTTATTAATCAATAAGCCATTCCAATCTTTAGATTATAGATTCCATCCCCCAAACTGCAAACTGCCCTTGGATATCACAAAGTGTACTTTATTCTTTAAATGGTTAAGAAAACCACGATACCACTGATTACTACTCTGTTTTTATACTAATGCCAAACACCCAACCAACACAATAAAAAATAACCCACAATTTAATCATCTTCAAAAATAGTTAAGCACAAACAAAATGGAAACTAACAAGTTGACCATAAGGATAGAAGAGAGTGACTCCCCCAGATAAGCAGAAGCCAGCAAAGGAGTGTTCTTGCCAAAAGAGTTATCAGGTCATTTTCCCATTAATGTATCTTTGACAGCTGCCTTAAACTATAGATCTGAAACCTACAATTTGACAGATGTGCTTAACAAACCAAGAGACCTTAACTTCAATCTCAAACTTCCCCCTGTGAACTCACTAATGATGTCAGGCCATTCACCTGGCCTACTTTACTTTCTTCGCATGTAAAATTCCAGTAACCAACCTTTCAGTCTGGATTTCTTATGATATTTCCATGGAGATCAAAGAGGACAAAAGAATGAGAAATGAGGTCTTATTAAAAAAAACCCTTTAAATGTGGTGGAAAACAGTAGCACTGTGCCAGTTATATAAGTACTTTATGATGATTATTAAAATGTGGAGAGGGGCGCCTGGGTGGTTCAGTCAGGTAAGCATCTGACTTTGACTCAGGTCATGATCTCACTGTTCACGAGTTTGAGCTCCACATCAGGCTCTGTGCTGGAAGGTCAGAGCCTGAAGCCTGCTTAGGATTCTGTCTGTCGGTCTGTCTGTCTGTCTCTCTCTCTCTCTCTCTCTCTCTCTCCCTCCCCCACTTGTACTGTCTCTCCCTCTCAAAAATAAATAAAACATTAAAAAAAATTTTTTTAATGTGGAGAAAAGATTCTGAGATTTGACAATAGCAGCACTGAAAAGCTGCATTACAAAAAACTAGTGATTACTGTTAGGAACTAATAGACAAATTCAACGCAGAGCAACAGCATTTTGGGCAAATTTGAGTTGAGCTGTATAAAAATAATGACTAAAGCCTCACTCTTCTGAATTACAACAATCTCAAGTTAAAAATTTGTCAAAGTAATTGGCCAAGTAATTTATAAACTTTGTTTAAGATATAGTTGGTACTACCGTAAACTAGAAGATAAAATCACCCCATCCTTAGTTAGTACAATGAATCACACTGAACTCCCGTGATTTTGGTGACTAGGTTATTATGTTAACATTTGCTGCAAGAAGTTAAAATTACAAAATGCTGTCCAAGCGTTGATCATGTGTAGTGACAGTAGTGAAAAACATACCTGACAATCGGTTACTCCGGAAAGGAAGTCAAACATGAAGGAATATGCCAGACAAACGTGAAGATATGAGTGTGAGCTGTTAATTTAAATGTATTCAGGGAGGAAAAAGGACAATGCTGAGAAAATAAAAAGTAGTATGAAAACAAAAAAGAGAAAAGTTACAAACTTGTAGATTTATGTACTCTACAAATCAATACTTCCACTTTTAAATTTATTCCTATTCAATGATTCTTGAATTGTGAAAGATCATCCATGAAGAATTGATCTTTCCTATGAAACTGCCTTTTACAGAATTAAACAGCAGCATAAAGGTCCTGACCTAGAAATAGATGTAATTTTTACTAACTCTGAGGACAAATACTCATTAGAATGGTAACTAAAGAAAACTAGCAGACTCCTTCCTGGAAGAGTAATGTTCCGATGGTTTGGGTAAAGTACAATCCGATGGCAAAAGATAAACTAACGACACAAGAATTTAGAACTAAACATACAAAGTACGCAGCCTAAAGCTGGCCTGCTTAGAAACATGCACACAGGCTTATAGGTCTCTATGATAATGTAAGTATCTCATTAACATAAATTTTAAGACACATTAATACAGCCTAACAGGCTAAGCATATAAAACTTATAAAAATGGCCACAGTTCAAATTTATCAACATGCAAATATGCATATGTGTATAATAAAATTTTATCTGCTTTCAGTAATGGTGCCATACTATGGGCCAAGAATCAATCACATATTGGTAATGTCTCCTTATACTTACACAATCTAAACTCATCACATTTGTTAATTTGAGCACACACAAATATAACATACTCAGAACCCCTCCAATTGTGTATTTTAATAAAAAAATATGTTTAAGTGATTATGACTGTTGTTTAGAGTTAACCAGAGTCTATTTCAGAAAGAAAAAACTGGGGCGCCTGGGTGGCGCAGTCGGTTAAGCGTCCGACTTCAGCCAGGTCACGATCTCGTGGTCCGTGAGTTCGAGCCCCGCGTCAGGCTCTGGGCTGATGGCTCGGAGCCTGGAGCCTGTTTCCGATTCTGTGTCTCCCTCTCTCTCTGCCCCTCCCCCATTCATGCTCTGTCTCTCTCTGTCCCAAAAATAAATAAAAAATGTTGAAAAAAAAATTAAAAAAAAAAACTGGTTTTAAACATTGAAGAAACCCTTTAAATCCCAAATTCCCATCTTATTCACTGGCTTTCTAAGGAAATGTACTGGTCCAACATCTATGTATTAACACATCCTTAGAGCTGATGCTCAGTTGTGTCTAAGCGTTTGCTTGACAGCCATCCCACCAAGATGGCCAGTGGTCCCTGTGCCTCACAGCTCCTCAGCTTTTCTCATCCTTTATGCCACCCTAATATGCTCTCTTTCCACTTCCTGTCCCCGTACCTCCACACATGATCCCTCTCTGCTTTATTTCCCCTGAAGGAAGAAACAAGAAAGCTAACACTTAATTGAGCATTAAATGTTGCCATTTCTCTGAACAGAGTCCTGGGGCTTCATTTCTTCTTTTGCTATACTCACCCTGGAGAAGATGAAATACAGCAGAGCAGTTAAGAGCTCGAACTCTGAAGCCACATTGCCTGGATTCAAATCCTGAGCCTTCCACATTCTAGAGATGGTCTTGGGCAAGTTATTTAACAGCTGTGTGCCTCAGATCCCCTGTCTGATAAAACAGGTATGGCAATCACAGTGTCATGGCCAGGCCTGAGTTAGCAGTGAATTGAGTCTAAGATAAATGAGTTTATCTAAAGCACTTAGAACTATGTCTGGCACAGAGTAAACCCCATTTCAGTAAAAGGTGTTATTATTAATTCCCATTAATTTGGGAATTAACACCCATTTGCTGGTGATGTCCTATTTTGTTTCCATTCTGACATCTTCTCTTATGTCCCACTACCTGCTTGACATTTCTACTCGGACATCTCACAAATATTGCAACGGAAACACGTCCAGGATAGAATTCCAATCTTTTCCCTCGAACCCAGCCCCTCACCATGCCCCTAGTCTTCACGATCTCAGTGAATGCACCCTAGATACCCAGTTACAGCAGCCAAAACTGAGAAATTATTCCTAGCCCTTCCCTTTTCCTCAATCCAAGCCCAAACCAATTCCTTCAATCCAAGCCCTTCCCAATTCCTCAATCCAAGCCCAAACCCTCCCATTTCTCTCTCCAAAGCAGATCTCAAATCTATCCCCTTCATCATGACCAACAACTCTCTTGCCGGAGTCCTGCCAGAGCCTCCCCACTGACTGCTCCCAGCTCTGCCCTTGTGCTCCACAGCCCATTTTCCCAAGTGTAGATTTCCCAAAATAAAATTTAAGTCACGTTACTCTCCTGTTTAATACTCCTCAGTGGCTTCCCGTCATGCTAGGAATAAAACCCCAACTCCTTAAGGAGCTCTGGTTTGTGGCCTTCTCATGTTGAACAGGCTAAGCTCTGGCCTACCTCAGCACATGTCGTGTGCCATATCCACAATGCCCCTTCTTCTCCGGACAGTATGCATCTTCTCACCCGCAGGTCTTGCCTCTAAGGCCAACTCCCCCCAAATTTTTCTGACCCTAAAGTGGGTCTCTCCTGTTTTTTCTATCTTAGCCCTTTTTCTTTCCTCCACTGGACTTACTACAATGTACTATTATTCTTATTTGTTCCCGGCCCTTTTAGAATGGAGTTCCTTGGAGACAGGGGCTACATACAGCTTGTCTTTTCCTCCCTCTTATCCCCCAAAGCTAGCATCAGCTGTAGTAGGCATTCAGTAATTGGTAAATGTGAATAGAGCTGCTGTTACAGATATTATTTATTCTTTACCATAACCGTGTGGGGCATTTATCCTCATTTTATTTATGTTTTATTTTAAAGTTTATTCATTTTGAAAAAGCATGAGTTGGGGAGGGGCAGAGAGAGAGAGAATCCCACTGACAGTGTGGAGCCCAACACAGGGCTGGAACCCATGAACTGTGAGATCATGACCTGAGCCGAAGTTGGATGCTTAACTGACAAAGCCACCCAGGCACCTCATATAATCCCCATTTTAAAGATGAAGCAAGCAAGAGTCAGAGATATTTAGGGATCTATAACTTTTAAGTGTAGAAACAAGACTCAAATGCAGGTCAGTATTGAGATGCCTGTGCTATTTCAAACACACCACACTGCCTCCTACCCAGTCCTGTGGCTAACACCTAGCCTCAATCTTCTGCCTCCACCCACTTTCTTACCCCTTCTGCCCCTAAAAAGCCATATTTCTTTCCTATTATATGGGCTTTCACACTCCCATAAATTGTGGAGAACAAAAGCAGTTTTGCTTCCCAAAGGACATTTGCCAATATATGGAGACATTTTGGTTGTCACAACGGGGGACGTGCTACTGACGTCGAATAGGTAGAGGCCAGGGATGCTGCTGAACATCCCACCATGCACAGGACAGCAGCCCCTCCCCACCCCCCAGCAAAGAATTATCCAACCCAACATGTCATCACGTTGTGGTTGAGAGGCCTTGCCAACACAGAACCAGCTTTCAGCAAGGGTGCGGTTGCCACTGATCCTAGGAACCAGGCAGGTATGTTAACGAACCAAGCAGGACAGATGAAAGGGGGAAAAAAGTAGTTTTCAGTATCTTTCTCTTCCATATTCAGGTTACAAATTTATTATGTTTTGTAAATGGCATCTTACCTTGCAGTCTTTCACCACAGGCATGCTCTATTTGCATGTTTAACATGTATATTCACTTCCACAAAGGATAGCACCCCTTCCATTTCTCCTTGAAACACACAGCCCTCTCCAACTATGCTTTTTTCTTCCCTCTTCTGATAATACACATGGGTACAAGAAACACATCACTCTTCTCTCAACTCTAATTAAAATAACAGCCATATCAGTTGATGAATGGCAACTCACAGCCCCAGTTTTGAGAAAACAATAGACTAGGAGAAACGTGGGCAAATTGAACTGTGTGTCCCCGCCTAAAAGAGGGGAGGTGAGAACCACTTAGTACTAGGGGATCGCTGCCATGTAGGAATAACAGCCCCGTGATGCTAGACAAGCTGCTTCTACGGAGAGGCAAGACATCGGACTTAAAAATTACTGACATTTTCCTCCACCTCACCCCATCCCCAGATTTTGATTTAATTGGTCAGATGTGTGGCTTGGCTATTAGGATTTCTTGAAGCTTCCAGATGACTCTAGTCCAGTATTGCTAAGATTGAGAGCCACCAGTCTAGTCCAGGCTTCCCATTTTTACATGTGCTTACAAACTGAGGCTCAGAGAAGCTAAGTGCTTTGCTCAGGTACCCAACTAGTTTGAAATAGGTAAAAAAATCAGAAAACAGTTCTTCTAAGGCAATGTTTTCACTGTAGGTTTTTCTAGTGTTATACACTAGACCATAAAACTCAACAGTTTATAAAATGGCATTGTTTTAAAAGGGACAGAATAGAAAATCAGAGTATTCAGTATATTACAGAAGATTGTTAACATGACACTTGTTTTAAAGCATATGCACATATTTGCTGGTCAGACTTCATTTGCCTATCTAAATCCATTCTCCTCCCTTCTCTGCCTAGTTCCCAGCCCTACAGAATGATTCAGTTGGGTCCCTTGCCCGAGGGGTTCCAGTTGGTCAGCCAGTGAGAGGCATGAGTGGGGAAAGTAGAAGGTTGGAGAAGAGTATGGGGTCACTCCTCTTGGGGGGAGATCCTGCTCCCACATCACAGCTCTCCTTGGGTTCAGCTCCTGATGAAGCTCCCCTTCCCCCATCAGGCCCAGACATGGTAGCACTTTCTCACTGCTGACAGCCTCGGTGTTTCGATGCCCTCTGTGGGTTCCACAAAACTGTTCACTTTTGAAAACAGTCCGTTTATTAAATCTGTTTCCTGCCAGGACACTGACAAACCTAAACAGAATAACAGACAGAAATGTGCATAAACGTACTGGGTTGCACTTTCAGAAGTGTGAGCAAGTTTAATGTAAATTGTATTGCCTACTGTGGGTTATGGTCAAAAAAGATGGAGAAACACCATCATGGTTCTTCTTACTATACCACTGTTGCCCCTGGCTGATATAGGGAGGTACTGGACTGATACTTCTAAAAACACACATTTGAAAAATATTTCTTTTTATGACTGTTACCACTAAATAAATAGTAAATGATATCCAAAAAAGAAAAAGAAAAACACATGTTTGTTGAATAGATGTTTGCAACGGTGATTACCACTGCCCAACAGTGGAAAGGGCCCCCATGGTACATAGTGAGTCCATCAGTGCTTAGTATATATGGAGGAGATGCAAGAAACAGAACTGAGAATCTCCAGTCAGTTTCTAACTTTTAAAAATGTATGCTTCTATCAGGGAGGTTCAAGTTGTAAAATTTCTTCCCAAAACATAAATGAACCATTTTTGTCATAGCAAAATCCCATACTGTACAGTGTCAGCTCAAATTCTCACTCATTCTGTGAAGGGCAAGAAGGAAGGGAATGAGGAGGCTTTCAAAAATGTCTAAACTCTGCTCCTTCTTGCAGGATCCAAAGGAACAGGGCCAGAGGAAGAACCAAACAACCTACATCCCATTCTCCAGAATCACCTCTCAGGCTGTCCCGTGGCCTCTTTTAAGTGGTTAGCAGGGACAGAAAATCATCCAACCTCCATACATCTGATGACCAGTACACCCAAAAATAAGGGACAGCTCCTTCACTGTACCTCTTTTCAACGCCCAAAGGGGTAAGTCAGGTAAAGTGCCACACTGCTCTATTAATACAAAACTGTATTTAGGTAGAAACATTAAATATAATGCTCACGAAATCCAAATATAAGGTATCCAATAAAAGGAGATTCAAAGTAAATGCAATAACAAGAAAAGAAAATGGCAAGATATTATTCTATGGTTGTTACTGTAACCTCTGAAAAAGAAGTGGTGTCATTCCATATTTCACTACAAAGTGGTTTATGTTTATACTAGCCATTCGACAAAAATGCAACTTCATTCTGTCACCAGATCTCAAGTCAGTATTATGCATGTGCTTTTATAATAGCAACTAAAACTTGTTAAAGGCTTTAGACACAAAGTGCCTTCCCACATATTAGCCACCCCTTTTAGTTCTACTCCTCAGAGTAAGTAGGGCAGGTGATAATCCCATGTCACAGAGAAGGAAGGGCTCACAAAGGAAATAACTTGAAACTTAAACCAAACTTAACCACTCTGAACAGGATTTGGAGCCTGTTCTCATCCATTGTACCATGCTGCCTCCCCAAGGTGAACTTATCTAACCTGCATACTGGCAAGGTTTTTTTCAAGCTCCCTACTAAAAAGGGGAGGAATATACTGAAAATACTGATTTTTTTGAGGCTTGAATCTACAATATATAAAAGTACTCTAATAACAATATCAACCTGAGACCATTAAAACACACACACAAACACACACACACACACACTCACACACACACACACAGTGATGACTCTGGTGTTTTATGATTGAGTGGCTTCTTCTGGTGGTGGATGTTATCTCAGGGGAAGCTGACTGTTGTGTCCTATTCCTTCACCTATATTGAAATCCAAATCTTTTGGGTCACTAAGGGAATTTGAAAGGATAACAAAGAATAAATCACCAACAGTTAAATAATGCAGTAGCCAAAATCCATTAATGTATTATATAGGAAAGGCGGTGTTACAGCATTTCCCATTTTCCAAGCACTGGTTTGGAAAAATTAGGCCCATTATCCAAACTGCTAATAATTTGCCTTATCAGAATGTCAATCAGGAAACAAAGAAAACCTGAAGTCTGTCCACAACCTGTGACTGTTTGAACTTTATTTGTTCAGCACATCGCTGCATATCACCCATTTGGTGCATGGTAGCGGGAACGGAGGGGAGCCCTCCACACCAAACGTTCCCAGGTCAGCAGAGAGGATTAAGGCTCCAGTGCCCAAAACACAACACAACCTGGAAAGTGACGTGCTGCGGGGAATCACAAAGTGCCACCGGCGGTGTCTGCGGCCAAGAAGAAAAAAAGCACTCTAAATTTCAATTATAAGTTTAGCAACTTTCTAGGATAGAGAATGAGCTTCTACTTTGAGCAGCACGGAATCGCTTCCAACCCAAAGCAAACCATCCTCCGGGCAGGGGCCGAGATAACGGGAAGGCGGCCGGTCCGCGCCAATCAGCAGCGCCCAAGTCTCGTTAGCGCAGACCTGTCAGTTCGCAGCCAGGCCGGGCAGCTGTTGATCTCGGGGCCATTTTTTTTTTTTTTTTTTTTTAAACGGAGACAGAGTGCGGACTGGAAGGGAGCGAGGAAGGCTGAGCAAGGAGGAGGGGGAGGGGAGGAGGAGGTGAGGACGTCCCAGGAAAAGTCGGAGAAGGCTGCAAACTGACGGGGACAGGGCGGCGGGGCTCCGCGGCGCGGAAGTGGGAGGGGAATACAGGGGAGGGGGAGAGGGGCCCGCGCCTCAAAGTTCCGCGTCCCGGCGGCGCCCGCGCTTTGGGGCTGCTCACCTAGCAGGAGCGTGGTCCAGGTCCGGCCGCGCCCCGCGCGCCGCAGGCCCAGCGCCCCACGCAGCCCGGCCGCCAGGCGCCCCCCGAGCCCGCCTCCGGCGGGCGGCGCGGCGGGCTCGGCGCGGGGCCCCTTCCTGCCCGCGGCGCCCTTGCGCCCGGGGGACCGGGGCGCGCGCTCGGGCCCGGGCTCCCCGGCGCCGGCGTCCGGCGCCCCCCTCAGCGGCGACTGAGAGGCGCGGGGCGGCTGGGGCGGCTTGGGGGCCGCCTCCCGGTGCTTGTTCCGCGCCTGCAGGACCATCTTGGCATAGTCGCTCCCGCTCGCTGCGCGCGCCCGAACGGCGGCCGGGGAACGGCGGGCTGGCGGGGCGGCACGGGCGCCGCTCACTCTCCGGCGGGCAGGCGGGCGGAGGGCGGGCCGTTCCCTCCCCGCGGGCCGGGAGGCGGGGAGAGCAGCAAGGCCGGGCGGCGGCTGCTTGCTTTGGCGGTGCGGCCGGGAGGCGGCGCCGGACTCGCGCTCCTGCCGCCGTTGCCGCCGCTCCGGTTGTCACGGCGACCGCGGAACGCCGGGGGGCGGGGGCGGGGACACCCTGTGAGCGGCCGCGGCCCCGCCCCCGCCGCCCCTCCGCCTCTCCGCGCCGGACGCGCGCTCCCGGCCGGCCAGCGCGCACGCGCGGACTTCCGGCGCGGAAGGGGAGCCGACCCCGCCGCGGCCCCGGGACCCTCGCCCTGCTGGTGGCCCGCGTCGGGCTCTGTTGGGGCGAGGGTGGTGCTCTCTTTCCGGGAGCAGCCGTCCCTCCCTCTGGGAGTGGTTGGGAAGAAGGAAGGGCCTTTTCGGGGCGGGAGCCTCTGGCGAAGTTTCGGTCCCGATTAAGGGTGCGCGTGGAGCCCAAAGAAGCCCGCGTGGCCCAGGCGGCTGGTCGCGGGGGTGGGCTGGGTGGGGGAGGAGCGCTCGGGAACGACCGAGGGGGGCGCTGTGCACGCGCTCCGCAGGCGCGGTGGCCCCGCCGCTGGAAAGCGAGGGGATAAAAGTCAAGCTGCGGTTTCACACTGACTCCACAGTGTGTGGCTTCGCATCTGGGAATGCTGCCCAGTGCACCTCCCTCCGCCGATGCGACCAACGGTGCAACTCGACTTAAAATGGCAGCAGAGTATCTCAGGGGGAGTGATAAGCGTCGAGGCACAAGTGTGTGCCTGACGTTACAACCGTAAACTGAAAACCAGGGGGGGGAGCCCAGGCTGGAAGGTGACGAAATTGAACGGCCCGAGAAGGAAGGATTATCAACAAGTATGTTCTGTTAGTTTCAAGTGCTGCAACCTTGTGACTTAGAGAAACTTTATTTGCTGATAAAAGACAAAACTTTAGTCAAGAACGTATTTTCTTTCACGTAGCAGCGGAATGCGGGAGTAAAGGAATTAAAACGAAGCAAAACCCAGTTATCCCTCCTCCTCCACCCCACCGCTCTCCTGAATTCTGTGCACAAAGCTCTACAGCTGTATGGTTAACTGGCAGGTCCCCTTCCTCGCGGTGTCCAGTGGGCTTGTTCCAAAAAGTTGTCCTTAAGTCCCAATTTTGTAAATCGTATCATATCATTTGTAAGTCATGTAAATCATATATCATTTATCTCTATTGTAATTACAGAAGCTTCATGAGACTATGGATCCTCACCGTGAAGTTTCTCCACTGAGCGATGTCTTTATTAGGGAAGTTAATACATGCATACATTCACTGTTAGGCCTCTTTAAGAGACAATGAATTCTTTTGTAAGGGGAAAAAAACGTCATGCTAATTGATAATCCCTCATACTCTATATTTTGTGAATTAGGATTTTCAGCTGTTGTTTTTATTGGCGCAGGGAACAACTATTTTTAGGCACTAGTTTTCAAAAAACAAAAGGATAGCAGGGAATGCTTGAATTCTAAAACAATGTGTCAGATGGATCCAGTGTTGCCCTCTTGGATTAATTTTTAAATCATTACCGATTAGATTAAAAGAAACCTAACTCAGGGGGCCTGGGTGGCTCAGTTGATTGAGCATCTGACTTCAGCTGAGGTCATGATCTTATGGTTGGTGAGTTTGGTGAGTTCAAGGCCCACATTGGGCTCCCTGCTGTCAGCGCAGAGCCTGCATTGGATCCTCTGTCTCCCCTCTCTCTGCCCTTCCCTTGCACTCTCTCAAAAATAAACGAATCTCCCCTCTCTCTGCCCTTCCCTTGCACTCTCTCAAAAATAAACGAATCTCCCCTCTCTCTGCCCTTCCCTTGCACTCTCTCAAAAATGAAAGAAAGAAAGAAAGAAAGAAAGAAAGAAAGAAAGAAAGAAAGAAAGAAAAGAAAAGAGAAAAGAAAGAAAAGAAAGAGGGACCTAACTCAATGTCTGTTAAAGGTAATACAAATAATTCATTGACCGATTTTTGTTTAAATGATTGGAAAAACACATGGAATACGAGGTTCAGTATTTCAACTACTGGATTGCTTGTCTGTCTCCTCCTATACATGGGAGGCTGGATTCAGGAACTGTATCCCTTTAACTGGTACCATTTCACCAGAGAAAATACTTGTTGAATGAATGAATGAATGAATGAGTAAATGAATGCAGGAAATGACATAATCAAATGATAATTCAAAACCTTGTGTTCTGTAGTGCACTTGAAAGTCACCTTGTTGCAGCCCTCTCCCACAGTCTCAACTTTCTAGAGGACAATCTTTTCTATTCAATTTCATATTGTCCCACAGAGCCTAACCCAGAACCTGGCTATGGAAGTTTTTTTAATCGAAAGAGAGACACCTATATTTAAGACACACCTAGTAGGTTTTTATAAACTCCACCAGTGCTGATGAGAGCTCTTCTTTGTTTGGAGACCAAGTAAAGAATCCCAGCAAGGGGCAGTATGGAGTATTGGGCAAAAAACATGGTGAGTTTAGGCCCAGGTACCAGCCTTTGCTCTGACGTGTGCCAGCCCTGTGACCTTGGCCAATTTACTAGACCTTCTTCAGTTTTGGTTTCCTCATCCCTAAAATGGGAGTGATAAAAAATATCTACCCTTCAGGTTTGTAAAAATTAAATACAATGTATATAACTTACTTCCATCAGAGTAATTTCTCAAAAAATGTTCAAATCAGTGGCCAGTATGTAAGGAGGATGGCAGGTCCTCTGTCCTCCCAGAGCCTAAGGCCGACAGTCTCCAATGGGTATGAAGATGCAGGGGAGAAGAGCACACAAAAACAAGGACAGCTGTATGCTCTCTGGACCAGTCCTACACTGGGTGGGATTCAAGCTTCTCAACTATCTGAGAAGTTGACCTCCCCTGAGTTTTCCTGCTTCACACACATGCTTTACAAATGATGCCCATGGGTGGGTCATTAAGCCTGGATAAAATAATAGGCATCTCCTCTTGACCCTCTTCCCCCCCATCCCAACCTCCCCCCACCCCGAGAAGCATATTTCACACGAGATGGGTGGTGGAACAGAAACTAGAACAGTCATGGAAGGTTACATGCCAGATTTCATTGTGCATTTATCGCTGTGACATTCACAAGAGCTGGCAATGCATTTTATTCATATCTGTATCTTTAGGCCAGTGCCTGCCACACAGTGGTGGATGTTTAAAAAAAAAAAAAAAAAAAAAAAAGACAACTGAAAGCTGCATTTTAAAAACTGTGTTGTGCACAGATGATCCAATGAATCAATTCAAGATTATAATGAATATGGATTAAGCATTATAGTTAGTAGCCACCTTTAATGTGCTTTTCAAGAGTTACAGATGCACCAGGAAGGTACTTCCTTATGTGACATTGTAGAAATACTGGGCCAAGGCAGACAGATTACAGACACAGAAACCCAACAGAACAACCACTCATTGGGTTTGGTCCCCAGGGTGCAAACCCAATCCTTTCCCTCACTAAAAGCTACGCTTTGGACGTTTGAAATAAGAACTTTTAATTAAAAAAATTTTTTTTTAACTTTGGGCACAGAGAGAGGAGGTTAAAGAGGGGAAGTGAGCATAAAATAATAAAGGAAGGCAAGTAAATGCGCCAAAATAAAGCTTAGCTACATTAAGCAACCAAGGAAACATTGTTAAATGGGTGATGAAAAGCAAAATTTGGTCAAGAGAAGACTATGTTAGGAACCAATTTCCTTGTTTCTCTACACTGGCATTTTATTTATTTATTTTTTTCCAACATTTATTTCTTTTTGGGACAGAGAGAGACAGAGCATGAACGGGGGAGGGGCAGAGAGAGAGGGAGACACAGAATCAGAAACAGGCTCCAGGCTCTGAGCCATCAGCCCAGAGCCTGACGCGGGGCTCGAACTCACGGACCGCGAGATCGTGACCTGGCTGAAGTCGGACGCTTAACCGACTGCGCCACCCAGGCGCTCTACACTGGCATTTTAAAGACCCCATTTAACACTTTCAAATTTCGGGTGTCTAGGTGGCTCAGTTGGCTGAGCGTCCAACTTCGGCTCAGATCGTATCTCACGGATCGTGGGTTCAAGCCCCAAGTTGGGCTCTGTGCTGACAGTTCCAGACTTGGAGCCTGCTTCAGATTCTCTCTCTCTCTCTCTCTCTCTCTCTCTCTCTCTCCTTCTCTCTCTCTCTCTCTGCCCCACCCCTACTTGTACTCACTCTCACTCTCTCTCAAAAATAAAAATAAATAAATAAAAACATTAAAACTTCCAAATTTCTTGCATTTCCTCCCACTCGCACTCCTGCCCACAGAATGAAGCAAAAGGAGAATCTTGACTGTGGCATCTATTTCTCATTTCCTTGGACTAGGTCACTTGATCCCTTTATTGGAGAAGTGTCTTGGGGGCAAGTTCTAGATTCTGGCAAGTTCTAGATTTCTCAGTAGTAGCTCCTGTCAAGAGAAGAAACTGCAAATCCCAGAACACTTCCCAAAAATTTAAAATGGGTGCCACAAAGTAGATCTGTGTAACATTCAACTTCCAGCAAAGCTCCAACATTAACTTGTCACTGTGTTATAATGTATTCCGTTAGTCTCTGGTGAGAACAAATGTAAATTGCTACTTTATTGCTTTTTAAGTTTTATCTTCCGTCTCTCTGGTAGCTGACCTTGTAATTTAAACTGTTCATGCTCAAATGGGTGTTCCTGAGAAAGGCCTGGAGTGCATTATTAGTCCTAGTTATAGTGCATCACCAGGAGCCACTCCAGTGCAGAGGTCCGTGTTTCTCCAAGCTGCAGTCTCTGGCACTGAGGGCTCACTATGTCCCTAGTGCCTCAATAGACATTAGAGACATTAAAAATTCAGATACTAAGTCTCCATCCCCAAAGGGCTTGCAGCTTGGTCAGAGAGGCAGGGTAGGCTAGAACAAAGTATGGTTATGCAGGAAAGTATGTGATCCAGAGTGTAAGTACTGAAGGAGCTCTAAGGAGAGAAGACCATGGCTGACATGATGGACGAGTTTGCAGATAGGAGATGAAACTTGGTCTAGGCCTTGTTCGAACAATGGACTTTGAACAGAAGGAAACACGGAAAAGGCATTACAGATGGGGAACAGCGTATTTCCGAAACCCTATGTGCCTGGTATATAGTGGGTGCTAGTATGAACATCTTAAATCCTTTTTGGAACGAGGAAGGGAAGAAACAGCTGATGTAAGTTTCAGGAATAAATAAATGGATTAAAGAATGAATCAATGAAGTAGTGATTGAAGCATGACGTGCCCAGGGTGTCTCAACATGGCTTCTGGCTCTCAAAGCCCCACAAATCTATCTAGACCTGAGCAGGCTCCTGCTTGAGGGATGCCGAGTGACCCTCACACCCACGTGACCTGAGAAATACTGGGAGCCAGGGGCGCCTGGGTGGCTCAGTTGGTTAAGCGTCCAACTCTTGATTTTGTCCGCTCAGGTCACCATCTCACGGTTTGTGAGATGGAGCCCCCCAACAGGCTCTGCACTGACAGCACAGCTCGGGGCCTGCTTGGGATTCTCTCTCTCCCTCTCCCTCTGGCCCTCCCTGACTCGTTTTCTCTCTCTCTCTCTCTCTCTCTTTCTCTCTCTCCCTCTCTCTCTCAAAATAAACGAAAAAAAGAAAGAAAAGAAAAGAAATACTTGGAGCCAATGAATTCCACCTCCAGGCTCAGATTTGGGCCAGGACTCCCTTGCATCTGACTGGCCTCTGCTGACTCCCAGCCAGAAGCCTGAGCCCCTCACCTATTCCCAGGCCCCCAGGCACGGATCAGGTAAGGAACTGACCGACCTACACATTGTACAGTCAGTCTCCTGTCTCCATTCTCCAGGGTAAGCACCTGGATGCCTTGCACAATTTTTCCTCTCACCCCTAAACTGTTGCCTCTACGCAACCTTACCTGGTGCTCCCTGAGACCACCAATTCATCTCTGACACACTCAGTTCTTCTCAGTAGCCTCCACCTCTCAGCTCTTTCCAGAGGCCCCCCCTCTCCTGTGATAGGTTCATTCCCCCACAAGGCCACTCTGTCTCTCCCCAGAGCTCCTTTCTGCCACCTGGAGAGCTCCTCTGAATTCCGAGTCATCTTTGCCCTTCATCGTTGTGTCCCGCACGGGCACTTCCTCGAGCCCTGGCCCCAGCCTGCTCAGTCTTCCCCAGTGCTCCGAGGGACCTCCACACCCATCTAACACCCAGCCTCTCAGCTCCCTGACATCCCTGTCTCCGGTGACCTGCACTCACACTCTGTGTCATCCACCCACTCTCATGGACTCACCCCGATCCTTGTCACCACCCCAACTGGCTTTGCCTCTGCATTTTATAATGCAAACAACCCCACTTCCAATGCCTCTAAGTCTCTTGATTATTCCATCCTGACAGTCAGGGCCCGTTATTGCAGCTTTCTGTGCCAAGATCCCCACCTCTCCCCTGCATGGCCTTCCTCTCTCACCAACCTGGCAAAATGTCACTGTCTGACTTCAAATCTGCACCTGTGCTGCTGTGAAACACTGGACTAATCCTACAACATGGAAGGAAGTAACCCCTGGGAACCCTTAGTTTCCATCAGCAGCTGAACCTTACGTGCTGCCTGAAATCCTTCCATGTTCCCCGATCCCATTCTCCAGAGCAGGGGTAGCAAATGTTCGCTGGTGCTATGGACTGAATATTTGTGTCTTTACAAAATTCATGTGTTGAAATGTAATCCCCAGGGTGGTGGTGTTTGAAGGCGGGGCCTTTGGGGGCGATTAGATCATGAAGATCATCAGGGCCCTCAGGATGGGATTAGTGCCCTTATCAAAGAGACTCAGAGAGTTCCTCCACCTCTTCCTTCTTATAAGGACACAGCAAAAAAGAAGGGCATCTATGAACCAGGAAAGATTCTCACCAAATCTGTCAGTGCCTTGATCCTGGACTTCCCCACTTTTGAACCGTGAGATAGAAATTTCTGCTGTTTACAGCCCCCCCCCCCCCCACGCTATGGTGCTCTATCATAGCAGCCTGAGTTAACTAAGACAACTAGTTTCTCAAACCTGCTACCCTCATCCCAATTCCCATACTCCCAGAAAATGATCTTTCCTCCTACACTACAGAGAAACTGGCCACTATCAGAAGGAGTTGTCTGCCTGTTCTCCCATGTACCCACAAACTCACCCAATATCCTCATTCCTTCCATCCTAAGGAGGATGGGGCTTTCCATACACAGCCAACCTCTCCTATCTTATGCCACCATCTTGGTGCCTCCCTCTGCCAACTACTGCTTGGGCACCTTTCCACTGTTTGGGCTGCCTTCAAATAGCCTTAGGACTATAGCCAATTGACTCCTATTTTAATTAGAACCTTCCTCCAAACCAACAACTCCTCAAGGCAATGGCCCTTTCCCTCTCCTTGCCTCATTCAGACACATTCTGGTAGAGTTCCTTAGACCTACTACTTCTGCTTCTTCATTTCCCACTCAAGCTCAAGGAAGTCTGGCATTGCCTCCAACCCTCTGCAGAACTGCTCACCCAGAGATTGCTAATAACCTCCCTGTTGCTAGGTTCACATCTTGTCATCTGACCACACCCTTCCTTTGACTTCTCTGACCCACACAGTTGGTTGTTGTGTCCCTTTGGCTGTTCTTTTCCAATCTCCCTTGAAAGTTCCTCTTGTTCACTAAATGTTGATGTCCCCGTGGGTTCAAAAAGGAGCTTCTCCCATTTTGACTCTGTACACATTCCCTGGGCATTCTCACTGCTGTCTCTTTGATGGGTATTTCTGTCTCCAGCCTTGATCTCCTCTCTGAGTCTCAGACCCGTATCCACAACTGAGCATTTGATGACACACTGACATGTCTTTTTGGCACCTTAACCCCCCAAATCCAAACCTGCTTCTCTTCTAGTGTCCTAATCTCAGTAAATCCACCAGGACTCCCTCTATCCCCCTTTCCAGGGAGTCATTCTTATTTCTTCTCTCTTACTTTCTTCATCCTGTCAATCACAGACACCTACTGATTCTGTCTCATAAATGTCTCCCAAATAAACTCCTTTCTTTCCATCCTTATGGCCATGACTCACCATTATTTTTCCCATGGCCTTCGGCAGCACCTCCTCACCGGTCACTTTGCATCTTCTCTTTTGCCCATCCGTCTTCCAGATAACTGTTTCCAAAATGAGAATTTGATAATGTTGCTCCTTTAAAAAAAAAAAAAATCATTCATCCCTCCCGAATTCCTCCACATGATCTATTACACTGCCGTCATGTGCCGTCATGATCTGTGACATACTGTTCCCTCCCCCTGCTCTTTCTTCTCCAGCCTCGTCTCTGACGTCGCCCCAATACTCTGTGCCCTCAATTCCCCTGGACTTGCATGTGTGGTCTTCTCTTGAACTGCCCCACTTCTGCCTACCCTGCCCCTAACACTTCACTAGGACAGCTGAGTCATCCTTCATATCTCACTTAGAAATCCGTTCCTGTAGGAACTTTCCTCCCCCTTCCCCTGGGCTCTACAGCCAGTAACCAAGACTGTCTTCTGTCATACTACTTACCACACAGTCTATTTGCCTGTTTATTTGTCCAACTTCTCCGTCAGACTATAGGGTTCCTGGACGGAAACCGCGTGGTAGGTCACGTGGCCCAGGAAGCAGACTCTGAGATGAAAATCTGCATGCAGGCAGTGTGTTGGGGGAGGGGGGGTGCTCTCAAGAACAAAACCTGTAAGAGAGTGAGGAAGGTGCAATTGGGCAAAGAGAAATCGAGCTGCAATGTGGTTGCCACAGAGGCTTTGGCCAATCCAACAGGGAGCTCTGGAGCTAGGATGGCCCTTCAAAATCACCCCAAATTGTGGCAAGGGTCACAAGCCTTTGATATCACATCAACTGATTATTGGTGCTGGCTGCTTGCAAGGAGCAGGGGCAGAGATCTGAGCATGGCATCTCCATGGAAAGTGCACATCCAAGAGCAGTTCCTAAAGAGGGACCCAAAGCCCTCAGCAACCTACACTCCTGGTTGCAGACCTGAAGGGAGGGTCTGGGCGGCACACGCCCAGCACCCAGGCCAACGCTGGGGGGTGTCTCGGGGCCTGATAGACCACGAGCACCTATTCAATATTTTGCTTCCATTTTGCATTTTTTTTTGAAAACGAATAAACATTTTTCTCAAATTCCTTTCTTATTAGTATTTAATAATCTGTACATTTGTAAGGGAGACCTTCAGGAGAAGTATGCAGATTTTGCCTGTAGAAAAAAAGTGAAAAAAGCAATAGAGATACATTTTCACAAAGTTCATCCTTCATTCTTTTTTTTTTTTTTCTTGAGTTATATTTTGGAGAAATAGCTCTTGTATGTCCCTAATAATTCTTCTTTAGTAGTTTAAGAAGGATCTTGGAAACAGGTCTTGAAAATACTGCCAAAAAAAAAGAAAAAAAGAAAAAAGTAAGGTAGATAACAATAGACCACGTACTATTTATAAAACTTAAAAGGTTACACAGATGTGTGATTCTGAGTACTGAGGGAGATGTCTTTGGTGTCACCTGACCCTTTTCTTGGAGCCTGAAGTTGGGGGAACAAGGTTGGGGAAATCTACAACTGTTCAGCAAATACCATAGGTCTGCCAGGTCTCATCTCGGGAGCTCTGGCAACATTAACCTTACCCGGAAGCCTTTAAGAAATGCCAGTGTCCAAACCTCACCCAAACCAATGAAGTCAGGAAGGGAATCATCTGTACCTCTTAGAAGCTCCCCAGGTGACTGCAAAACGGTAAGGCGGAGACCCACAACCTTAGGAGACAAGGAAATGATCTTTATTCATATTCCTTGGTTATATGATACACTTTTAGCATACAGTATATTAATTTACCTTATGTAGGGTCCATACAGTAAAAGGAAAAAACAATGAGGTAGCAAGGAATGTAGGATGTCACTCCTTTCAAATTCAAAAGTGGCTTTTACACAACAGAGACAGACCTTTGTCCATAGCACTCTCTATTTGAGTCTCTCTCTTGTGGCCTGTCCAACACTTCAGTCAGGTCACAGATGCCAACTTAACCCACAGTGCACAAGTGCCCAGCATTGGTTGGAAAACAGTTTGGAGCTTCAGCCTGGAATGCCAGGGATTTGCCTCCTAGACTCCTGTTCCTCCCCCTGGCCCGGATCCAGCTTTGCCACAGCTTGGAAAACCTGAGCAGGAATCTCCTCTTTCCCACACTCCCCGGACTAGGCAGAAACAGAAAGGGCTGAAAAGGGATGGCTGTAGGGAAGGAGAAATGAATCAAGGTGCAAGTATGAGGAGCCCGTGAAGAGAGTCGTGAAATATCTCGGAGAACAGCAGCTTGTGCCAAATCTCGTTTTTCCTGGAGCTACCCAAGCCCAAGACATATTTCTGGTGTTAGCCAAGGAAGAGGGCAATGGAATTTTAAGTATCTTGAAAACAAAAGAAATCCAGGTGGAGGCACCCTATATATTTATCTGTGGGCATTATTCAACACAGTAATGATGTATTTGTTCTTTATGCCCAAAACAACTGGTAAAACATCAAGGAAAACCCTCAGAAAATACCCACAGAAATAAATAGTAACAACTACTATAAAACCAGCCTTTACCAGGTCCTGGGCACTGTTCTGTGTCTTTAATACACACTATTTAATACTCACAGCAACCAACAAGGTGCATATTCCCTCCAACTTACTAGAGGGAAAATACAGAGAGGCTGTGACTGGCTCAAGGTCAGACAGATAGTTAGGAGTAATGGGGCCACTCTGCCTGATCCTGAACTCTGTACTATCTTGTGGGTGGAGCATTCATGAAAGACAGACACCATGAGTTGTGAGCTAAAAATGGCTTCCTTGCAAATAAAGGCTACGCATACCCATCCAACAATTACGGGCTTTCATGAGAAAGTATGTTCAGGGTGACTGAGTGTGACACATCACAGGGATTAACTTGAGTTCTCTTTAATTTATATATTGAAAAGCGAGTCCTCTGCAGACCTCGGGACTCTATTTTTAGTAAGCAATGATTTGCCCTACTGCTGACAACCCATTGCAACACCCAGGGGGTTGCAACACCACCATTTTGGAAAGCAGCAGCCTGGTGAATAGACCTAAATGGAAAGATATTTATGTGACTGAGTTGGAAAAGGTAGCTGGAAGATGCATAAAACTAGACATCGGCAGTTTGTGTCAGACTTCCCAGCTTAGTGCCTTTCTGGAAAAGTGGGCAAGAAAAGCAGCTGGCAGAAAGAGCAAATATCACAGTGTTGGAGTTGAGCTGCAGAGATAAGCTTCAGGGCATCCTGCTGCCTGCCAAGACTACAGGACAGAAGTCCCAGAAGCCACAGCACTTATTGCATAAGATTAAATCACTGCTGGCCGAGAATTCTCCCCGTTGAAACAGCAAATGACAGGCTCTGGGGGGAAGAAAGAGCCACTTCTCCCAGGACATCCGCATGCTTGGACATTTGGGTCCCTTGACGCTTCAGGTCAGCCAGGTGACTTTGGTCAAGTCAATTAATATTACTGCAGAAGGAAAAAATATATGCTCCCCTAAGTCCCTTTTTGCTCAAAAACCTGTGGTGCTTTGATTAAGATGAGACTGGTGTATAATGTTTATTCCCGTCGAGAAGAGCTAGCTTGAATGCTAGATTTTCACTCAATGTTTTCTTCCCGCCTTCAATCTTTTCCCAGTAATCCACCTCCAGATCATTTTCTTTTTCATTTCAAATGAATAGATTTTGTAAAGTCCTAGTGGATCACTAGCCCACAGACTCTAAAGCATCCGTTGCTTGTATTCAATCCATATTAGCATTATTTAGACTCTGAGCCTAAAAAGTATCTATCTATCCAAATACTACGTCCTCAAGACTCCCCTTGATCACTATGCACTTTTTCTTTATGCCATTAATTACAAACAGGAAGAATCCCACCTAAAAACGCATGTCATCAAAAAGAAGAAATTATATTGGAGAAGTTTCTTTTCACACACTAGCACACGCCTTTGGGTACATTTCAAAGGATCCAGGTAGACGGAAAAGAGACAGTCCCATTTCATGTGCTAATTATCACAAGGTTCTCAAAGGCTGTCCCCATGACCCAAGGTTTTGTTATTTACTAAATGTGATGGTAAAAACTGTCATTCATAAATCCAGCCTGCACTGAGTACTTACTATGGGATGGGCAGCGTGCTTGATACAGACACGAAACTAGTGAATAAAACAGAGTCCTGCCCTTACGTCTGAAGATGTGTAAGTAAATAAGTGGCGGTAGCTACCCTCCGGAGTGTCCCTCCATTTCCAAGTGCATCCCTTAGTCCCTGCCCGCCAGTCCTCCCCTCCCCCACCTACACCTGGGAGCTTGCAGCTGTACTGTGGACTGGTCCCTTCACCCCAGATGAACGGACGCTGACCCACACAGGGCCGAGCGTATCATCTCTCCCGAGAATTTTGTCTAATTTAGTTTGGACAAGTCTGCTGAATGAAGGACTCAAAATAGAACATGACGGAGCAGCCACCTTCTGCTTGTCATGTCAGCTGAGAAGTAGAAAAAAATCAATCTGTGGAAAGAGTGGAATGCAACAGACAGCATGAGAACAGGGGTGGGAGGGAGAGAGAGGGAACGAGAGAGAGAGAAAGACAGGGAGAGACAGAGAGAGAGAGAGAGAGCCAGAGAGAGTGAAAGTGGATGAGTGAAGGGATCCTGAAGAACCTGCTTCCTACCAGTAGCTGCTTGCTGCCCCTGCCTGAGGGCCGGCCATATTCTGACATTACAACACTGAACAGCGCTGAAGGCACCCAGTTCCTTTTTCTGTTAAGCCTTCTCACATTTCTAAAAAATGCTTATAACCAAGAGTTCCAACTAATAAGTGAGTGAATTGTTATTCATATAACAATTGAGATGGGTGAAGGTGAGGTAGGAAAGTTGAACAGACTCCATTTTAGAATGGCCACGTTGCTGCTGTTTTTCTGCCAGGCCCCGTTTACTCACGCTCTGTATTTTGCTTCTGAATAAGCCAAAGAAGCTATGTTCCCACGTCAAAGGGGAAGCAGGGAAGTTGATCATTCTCTGACTTTGGTCCCGGGCCCCAAACACCTGAGAACATCTCAGAAGAGCTGGATCCCAAACATGTTCCAGGACATGCGCTTCAAATAAACCTGGGCTGCTGCTAGCCTCAGTGCCCCTACGGAGTAACACCTATTGTTCACCTGACATCTGCCTTTGATTGGACCCTACCCTGGATTCCTGGAGGAACACATACCTGAGACCCCTTTTCAGTATAAAACTCTAACCCCAAGCAAAAGTGAGACTCAATTGTCCTTTCCTTTCTAGTCCGCCAGACACTCTGTCTGCTGTTCTCTGTCTTGTCACTCATGCTATTCAATAAACTCTGCTTTCACTTTTTCCAGCTTGCGTTGGAGTTTTATCCTACCGGAAGCCAAAGACCCTCTTGGCTGGTCCTGTGGGACACCCCCTGGGTCCTTGAACCCAGCCTGCCTGCATCAAAGGAAAAGTTTTTACTTATCTTACTGCTATAGGTAGAGTAAAAATAATAAGTGTATTTCATGATAAATAGGCCAATGACAATTCATTTTTTTAAATTTTTTTCATGTTTATTTATTTTTGACAGAGAGAGAGAGAGAAAGCAAGCGTAAGTTGGAGAGGGGCAGAGAGAGAGGGAGACACAGAATCCAAAGCAGCTGTGCTGACAGCTCAGAGCCCGATGCAGGGCTCAAACTCACAAACCAGGAGATCATGACCTGAACCAAAGTTGGATGCTCAGCCGACTGAGCCACCCAGGCACTCCTAAATTCTTTGCATTATAAACATTCACACTCAGCCGCAGCTTTTGCAAGACATTGAGCTTGGCAATGGGGTTAACAAGATGCGTAGCAATGGTGGGCAACCTTATTTTGATCAAGGACAAATTCAGGAGAAAGCACAAATGCTTACAGGCTATATTTCTCTTTCATTCAAAATGGCTTTGTGGTTGATCCTATGGGAGAAATTATCTCAGCTTAGATGATCTGTTTATTGAAGAAAAGAATGTCAATGAGAAAACTATGCTTGCTTTTTAGCCTTTGAAATATTATAATATAGTCCAATTTGAAAATTAGTAATACCACACAGCTTTTTCTAATTGTTCATCTCTTGCATTTGAACAGTGCCTTCACTTTTGCCACAAGTTCATCTGCATTAGCCCCGTTTATTCTCCCGTTCCCCCGCCCAAAGATCTATCCCAAGAAATATTATTTCATTTAACATATGGAGAAACTGAGGCTCTGCAGAGGTTTCAAAGCACCTCTGTAAATTCTTTGACATTCTTCCCATCAAGAAGAGGGATTTCTATTCCCCTCCCCTGGAAACATGAGCAGGACTTTCAAATGCCTCCAGAAAAACAATGTGGCGAACAGGTCACTGTGTGATCAGAGGCTGGGTCACAAAAGGCAACTGCCTTCCACTTGCCTCTCTCCTAGGACTCATCCCCTTGTGTAAGAAGTCCACCTTCCCTGAAGCCACCATGCTGGAGGGTCCACATGGAGGGAACACACTCTGACAGGGAGGGGTGTCCAAGAAGCCCCAGACATTCAGGTCTCCCCAGGTCAGACAGCAGACATGTGAATGGAAAGGCCTTCGAGAGAACTATAGCCCAGCCACTGTGTAATAATAATTGCAGAAGGACCCAAAACTACCTAGTGGGGCCCTATCAACACCCAAACAACGAAAGATAATAAATGCTTATTTTCATTTCCTGCTACTAAGTTTGGAGTGGTTTGTTGTACAGCAGGCTCCAAGAGAAGTAACTTCCCAGAATCACTCAGAAACCTTCCAGTGGAGCTGGGGCTAGAATCCATGCATTCCATTCAATGGGGTATTAAGCAGACAGCAGTGGGCCCTGGGGGACCAGAGAAGAACCAGGTACCGCCCAAGCCCTCCCCAGTCTAGGCCTCCTCCTTCCACCTCACCCTTGCAAAAGCTCTTCCCTGCAGGAGGTGAGACCCACCACTGCTGGTTTCTAGAAGGAAATGGCTCCAGGGCACTATGGCTATTCCTCTACACCATGCTGTGTGCAGGTGGCTTCTGGCACTTAGAGGTGCCAAGCCGGCTGCCAAGCTTGGCTTTCCCTCCCATCCTTCTCAGAGGAGTTGGCTGGCTGTGTTTGCGTTTGAAGGCAGGCAGTGTTGCAAAGGTAGGTGGGTGCCATACAACCTGCCTGCAGAGAGTTGCTTGGCTCAGATGAATTACGCCCAGTCCCTGGTCTCACATTTGGCTGGATCTACAGGAAAAATATGTGTGTTCTGGGCCCCAGCTGATCTTTTAATCTAGCTTCTCTGTTCTAAAATAAACATTCTCTGTTAAAATTGTAAATTTTCATCTGCTTCTTCCAAAGAGATTGGTTAAAAAAAAAAAAGCATAAAATATACAAAAATCATTTTCACTTGTAATGAACTCAGGGCTGCTGGGTGGCCGGCCCTCACCTAGTGCCCTGGGACTGTCCTGCAGGGGGCGCCACTTACATCAAAGAAAATTCCACGAGAATGGAGCTGCAGTGCTGTGGTTCTGTGCGCTAGGAAAAAAAAAAAAGAAAAAAAAGTCATCTTTTTCATTTTGGGAGCATGTATATTTTCATTTAACATTTATATGTTTCATGGATTAAATCGACAAATATTTATCGAGTATTGACTTTATTAAATCTTTTTTTTAAATGAGAACCAGCTTGGTTTTTTGCCTGCTGTAAAATCAAAGCCCAGTTAAAAGATTCATTTCCAAATTTTTATCTCTGCATAGTTTCCTTTAATCAAGGTATTTCTGCATAGTAAGGAAGAAGGAGGAGGAGGAGGGGAAGAAGGAGGGAGACTTTCAGGGTTGTGATGAGGAGTAAATAATATGTTTAGAACATTTAAGCATAGTTCTGGCCCAAGACGGTGGCTCAACGGATGGTAATTACTGATCATTACTACTCTTGCCTTATCTTTCCAAGGTTTCTCCACCAGGCAGGGAAAAATGAGGTCAAATTACCTGGACAATTTGAGTTTCACTCACTGGTTGTCTGGCCACCTCGTGCAGGACCTTCACACCTCCTCTACCTATAAGCTCCCGCTGGTAGTTCTAGGACTCTCCAGAAGGTGTGTCACTGGTGTGCAGGAACCAGCCTGCTGCTGTGCCCTGCAGGCCCGCAGATGCCCTGCCCGTCACCAGAGTGCCCTGTCTTCAGAGCTGTCACAGCTTGGAAAGCCACTCCTGATGGAGGCACAGCCTCTCTGCCTGCCACCCACGCTGATGATGAGAGAGCAAAGCTGTGCTGTGGCCTGTGACAATCGGCTGCGGGGACCAAAGGACCAGCTCTGTGTGACTGGCTGTTGGAAGAATGCCAAGCAGGGAATGCCCTATGTTAGAATTTAAAGACAAAACTACTATTCAAAAAAAAAAAAAAAGTAGTGTCTTTCCTCTCAGTAGAAAAGGTGCATCCCAGAGCCTGGGCTGGGACAGGGGTGAGTAACTGCTTTCACCCTGAGCTCAGAACCCCCACTTCCTTCAGCAAGGAAGGCCCTGTTATCAGGCTCAGCTTGTTGCCCCCCGGCCCCTTCTCTTGGGAGGTCTTCTCCCCTGGGGATCTGTCAGCTCTCTACAAAGAGTCAGCCCCATAAGGGCCCCTGCCCGTGTCCTCCTCGGGGAGGCCCTTCCCCCTGCAAACAGGCTATTCAGGGCCGCCCGCCAGTCCACGGTCTCTTAGGCTCAGGGCCCCCCACTTCAAGGCTGTTCTGTGGAGCACCACTCCAGCGTCTCATCCTCCTCAAGGGACTGGCCACAGTGGCTGCCACAGGTTTTGCCGGGTTCTGCTGGGACTTGGTGCTTTCTGTCCCAAAGTGACAATTCTGACAAACGGCCTCAGGTAGCATGGCCTCCGAGGCGGGTGAGAAGAAACCCGTGTGCAGTGAACACCTGCTATCTGCTGGGCATTGTGTCAGCCACCTTCTCTCCTAGCTGCACTAGGATCCCCCCTTTAGAGAAAGGGGTGACAGAAGCTTACTTTGTCCTGGCCTCCAACCCAGCTCCGGCCAAATCAGAAGGCCATGCTTCTCAGAGACTCTCGGTCTCCACGTCTCCTGAGGGAATCTTTGCTCGTAAACAGTCGCACCTCATGGTGTCATGAGAGATATTAGAATTTCCTCAAGAGCTCGGCTGAACAGGACAGAGAGTTTAGCTACAACACAGTTCTGGCCACCACGCTTCTCCTGCATGGCCTCTGAGCTGGCCCCAGGCCCTGGCTCTACCCGTTCATTATTCTGACACTGTTTTTAGGTCTCAGTAACTATCCGTAGCCCCTCCTTGAGTGTGTTTCTTCAACCTGAGGTCGGGGGTCCTGATAATCTCCTCCAGTGAACCTCCAGTTTCTCCCAGGGTCCCAGGTGCCCCAGGGACAAGGGGCTCCTGGTGTTCCTCCTCCTAATGACATCCACTCTTTCATTCCTGATACTGCTAGCTGTTGCTCCCTCTCTCCCCCGCTCTCTCTCCCTTCTCTGGTTTCTCTTTCACTGATTTTTGCTCTTATCTTTATTATTTCCTCCATTCTACTTATTTTGGGTTTAGTTGATTCCTTTCTAGTTTCTTAATGTGGAAGCTCAGGTTACTGATTTGAGACTTTCTTTTTAATAAGAACATTTCAGGCTATTTTTTTCCCTCTAAGTGCTTCCTATCCTTGTCATAGCTGTATTTTCATTGTTATTCTTTTAAAATATTTTATTTACCAGGGTGCCTGGATGATGCAGTAGGTTAAGTGTCTGACTTCAGCTCAGGTCATGATCTCACGGTTTGTGAGTTCGAGCGCTGTGCTGACAGCTCAGAGCCTGCTTCAGATTCTGTGTGTGTCTCTCTCTCTTTCTGCCCCTGCCCCGCTTGTGCTCTGTCTCTCTCTGTCTCTCAAAAATAAATGTGTTAAAAAAAAATAAAAAATAAAATAAAATTTATTTACCTTGAAACTTCTTTCCACTAGATAACCAGCCTTGTTTAATTTCCAAATGTTTGGATATATACTAGATATCTTTCTGTTTTTATTTTTTCTCTAGTTCTGTTATGATCATACATGTTATTGTGAACATACTTGGTATGCTTTCAATTATCTAAAAAATTCTAAGGTTTATTTAAAGGCTCAGAATGTGGCCTATATAAGCACTTTCAAAGAATATGCATTTTGCCATTTTGGAGTGGATTGGCATCTGTTGATAGGTTTTCCCTTGAGAACTGGTCACATTTTCCTGATTCTTTGCTAACTAACTTGAGATTATATTCTAAACAATTTGATATGATGTTGTGAGACTCTGGGTCCCGTCAAAATCCTCTGGCGATTATTGGATTTTTTTTTTCTCCAGTTATAAATCTAGAGAATGTTGATTTTGTTTGCTTGCTTTAGCAGTTAATCAGCCGACACAGCACAGGTCACCAGTCATGTGGGACTGTGATTTCACCATCAGGTCAGATCTCAAAGTGGTGGCTATGTTGCTTTTGGGTCTGTTTCATGCACATGCAGCCTCGTCGCTAGCCCAGACCTTGTGTTAGTTTTGTACACAGGATTGGAGCTTTCTCTTCTCTAGTTCTGACCTCTCCAAGATTTCCCTCATGCCCTCAGGCTCCCAGGGACACTTGTTCCTGGTTCTTCTGGCCGTAAAAATGAGTTCCTCTTAGAATTTATTCAAACCACGCTGTCACACAATTCCATATGACTGGTGCCGCATTCTGGGCAAAATGGTGAGGAAAAAAGAGAGAAAACAATAGTGGGGACTTCTACTATACTCTTTGGAGCACTGGGAGCCCTTCTGCCAGATTCCTCTGACAAGAGAAACTAGTTTTTCTTCAGTGCTTTAAGGCTCAGGCCCATAGCACTGCAAAGAAGTTCCAGACTGGGGCCACTCTTGTGTTAGAGGTAGGAGGGAAAAAAGGAAAAAAGTTGATGTGTGCCATACTTCCCAGCTCCCAGGGGTCCGCTTTTCCTGCTATGGTCAAGAAAGGAGTTTTTTCTCAGGGTTCTAACGTCTGCCTGTGTGACACTCCATAACGGGGGCCACTATCCTGTCAAAGTCGTGTGATGAAAGAGGAAAAACAACCCCAAATACCACAATACTGGTACTACTTAAATTTTTGTTTTTCCTCTCCAACCTACCTTCCCCTGTTTACTTTTCAGATTCCTTACGGAGTTGGGGTATGTTGCATTGGTTTTTAGCTACAGTTTGTGTGAGAGAGAGGCTGTTGTGGGCTCACTTCATCTTGGCCAGTCTCAGTCATATTCAACATCCAACAGTTGGTGCATTCTATATACGACTTGCATCTCCCTGTCCTTCCCTCTTTGGGAAGGCTTTTAGAACTGCCAGGTATGTGGGGATTCCAGGGACTTTGAGGGAATCTGATTTGCTTCGTCAGGGGAGTAGTGCCTCTTGGTCCACATGTGACTTATTTGCATATTGGTAGCTTCCCCCTTTCAGGAATCACAATAATCCAGCGTCACAATTTTATGTTCCCATTCTGGAGACATACCCTACTGCTACTACAGTCATTACCTGTGATACTTAGTATTTGTTGGTTTGTATGTCTATTTCCTCCTCGAGGTTCCTTGAGGGCAGAGAATTTATATCTGCCTTCTGAGCTCCTTCCAGTCTCTGGCACATAGCGGGAATGGGATTTTAAAAATATTTTTAATTGTCTGACGTTGCCTTGAAATTGACTTCCAGATTCTTGGCATGAGTGGCGCCAATGAGTGGTATTTTTCTGGTCGCGTTAAACACGTCTGCTAATAATAATACATCACACATCTCTGAGAATGATCCTGTAATTACAGTCTCTTATGCCTGAAAAGGTCAACACTTCACAAACATGAGCACCCTGGAGCTGGTGGGAGAGGTCCCTCTGAATCTTCTCTACTTCAGAGACAGGTAAACTAAAGCACGGGAAAGTCAGATGTCTTTTTTTTTTTTTTTAAGTTTATTTATTTATTTTGAGAGCGAGCGCGAGAGTGTGAGCATGAGTGGGAGAGGGAGAGAGAGAGCATCTCAAGCAGTCTTCACACCGTCAGTGCAGAGCCTGACGCAGGACTCGATCTCACAAACCATGAGATCGTGACCTGAGCGGAGATCAAGAGTCAGACGCTTAACCTTAACCGACTGAGCCACCCAGGCGCTCCCACATGTCCTTCTATTCAGCCTACAATTATTATTCACTGTGAAGAAATCGAAAGGGAGAATCTGAGTCAACCCAGGCTCATAATGGCAGTTCTGATTTCAGTTCCCCTCAGCTGCATAGCAGACAGCTCAATATCACTCATTTTTTTTTTAACTTTTGCATTAAGACATCATGTAAGAATACGTTTTCTCACTTCCTCTGTGTCTCTGACTGCATCAATAACCAAATGCATGGCACGCCGTGCTTCACCGATACCACTGTGCTCCTGCCCTGCCCTGTCGGTTTCCATTCTATGGTGGAACAAAAGCCTTAAACATATTTTTTTTAGTTAAAAAAAAAAAAAAGCGTTTACATTCTCCTGGCGTATGAGTGCAGTCAAGGCAATTTCACGTTATTTTCCAAGGCTTTTACTTACTTGGGGGAACTTTGCATCCGAGAGGTATCAGCAAGATGTCACATCAGCCATTCACCTACATGTTCTAAATTGAGCACCTGCCCTGTCTGGCTGAATGCTACATTTATCACATCTCTGGGAACAGCTCCACACCCTCAGGAACTACACTGAATCACACACACACCTCGCGCTGTCACCAAATTGCTTCAGATGGGAATTTGATTTCCTCCGGAGAATTTTAAATTCCAACGAAAGGGCGCCAGTAAACAGAAAATGCTTCAAAGGCCTGTGCCACAGACTTCTGCTTCGTGCGAATCCAGCCCAGGAACAGATCTAGCAGGGATTCTCAGTAGTCTGGAGAGCAGAAAGCTGAACCGCCTCCAGAGGAAGCAGGATCCTCTCCTTCGCCAGTGAGCCCACTGCAGGGCAGAGAGCTGCGGGACTCAGCGAAGGTCTCCGAAGCTCCCCACTAATTAGCTTCCCATGGGTGGGAATGGAAAGAACCGGGTCCTGCTGTGGGCGGGAGCTCCTGGGTTCTCAGAGGACCCCTTTGCCTCCTTCCCTTTCCCTCCCGCTGTTGGCCCAGTGGAGACTGGCCCCCCACCCCCAAGTTCAGCCCTGCCTTGCACTCCCACAGCCTCCAGCAACCCGGAGAAGGTCTGGGATGAGAAGAGCTGGGTAATTTGCTTGCTCAGTCGTTTTTGAGACGGTTCTTGAGATGAGCTTTGCAATCCGAGTCCTTTAACAGCAGGGTATTTACCGTATTTCTCACTTGCAGGAGTGTCCATGCCTTTATTCTCAGCCAGCTCTTCCTTGTTCCTCATTGCCTTCACCGCCTGGTGGTCAGTGTCCTGGATTTTGGCCTTCGGGATTTGTTCTAATCACGTGTGGCAAGACACGCAGACATGGCAATGACTTTCACGAAGAAAGGTCACCGGTGTCCGAGAAGAGGGGGCATGCATGCCACACCGCATGGGGAAATGCCAAGGCCAATGAGGAGGCAGAGGAAAGTGGTGGGAAATGGGGGTACATGGATTTCTTGTGGTTTCTGTGGGAATAAATGGGCAAGCAAACGGAAATAAGTTTAGAATTGCTTAATTTGAATAATTCTAGCAAGTTCTGGGGCATAGGGGGTGTCCCTAGTTGCCTGGTACCTGGCCCTGGTGACTGGAGCAGGTGGAGGATGGCCTGGAAGGTGAGAGCGCATCAAACAGGCAGTTGGGGGTGTGGGCTATGGATCGGTGAGTTTGCATATGAAAGGTGTGCTTGTGGTTGTTTGCTGTCTCTGGGAATTAGCTAACCCCGAGAGAGGCCGTCCTCCTGGGACAGCAAGGGCCCAGATGTCAAAGCATCAAAATAGAGAACACGAAAATCATTGCTGATAGGTCTTTACTGCTACTCCGTCCATCACCAGCCATGTAAGAAGTATTCACAAAGCACTCGACTGGGTTAAACTGGACTGAATGCAGGGTCAAAATGTGTTATAAAGAAGGGTGCCTGCGTGGCTCAGTCAGTTAAGCTTCCAACTCTTGATTTCGGTTCAGGTCATGATCCCGTGGTTCCTGAGTTTGAGTCCCACATCAGGCTCTGTGCTGACAGCACAGAGCCTGCTTAAGATTCTCTCTCTCTCTCTTTCCTTCTCGGTGCCCCTTCCCTGCTTGCCTTTCTCTCTTTCTCACAAACAAATAAGATAAACACTCAAAACGTGTTATTAAGAAATCACCAATTTCAGCTTCTGGAGCTACCTTGAAAAAACATTGAAACTTTTCGAATGAGGCGTATGCTGCTAGACAGTCTATTTGCTACCCATTTTCGCTTTTGTCTTTCAACAATAAATATCTTCATTATTTCATTTATCTCCTACAATGTCTCGCGGAGATAGACCTTTCCAGAACTCCGGGGCTCGCATATTTCCCACCCGAATCCAAAAGCTTCAGTCATTTTGACATTTTTGTGGGCTTTTAACTGCATCTCTTTTCTCCTCCTCCTGAAGGAAAAGTGTCAGTGCCAATGAGTCATACACAGATCATGGGCTTTTTAGAGCCGAAAGGCCCTTAGAAATCATCTAAATTGGAGTGAGTTGCCTGAAAGAGAGGTGTTCTGCTCTTCAGGAGAGAAGTAGCAACAAACAGGAAAGATAGACATGTGTCCTGAAAGAATGGACTACATCAGCGCGATACTGTAATACATTCAGTTGCTTTTTCCTTTTCATTTCCAGACCCCCATTGATTTCCCTTATCTGCCCAGTTCTGGTTCTCCATGGGAACCATGCATGTGGGGTCTGTTTGTATAGATAAATTCATTCTGGAAACGTGTGCCAAGTACTTATGAGAAGCCAGGCATTGACCTGGTCTTGGGCATGCAAAGAAACTGCTTTCTTACTAAGGCACATTTTGTACCCCTGAGGAAAATGAAAGAAAGTGGAGAATAAAGGCACCAAAATGTTGTCGATTCTGCAATGGGAGTCATTATCAGTAGAGTGGAGACCTAAAACAGGAAGTAGTTTCATCCTTGCCTGTTTTCCTGATCTGGGAAACAAAATAGGTGACTTTGTAGAAAGTCCTTGTATACTCTACTCTCATTAGACGATAGTCTAAGGTCTGACGTATCCATAGACTCAGTTGAGAAACTTGTTATAACACCAAATTTCTTGCCTTTACTGTGGTGCCTATATTAATTTGCCTGCAGGAGGGAGTGATGTTGACAAAAAGTCTCTTCATGGAGGGCCTCTTTCTACCTCCTGCTTCTGTATGGCCCTGCTTCTGGCATACTGTGGACATGCTGAGTATGAGTGTGGGCTTCTGTATGTGTGTCAGGAGATTTAAAAGTATGGAAGTATTACACATAGAATATGTTATTTCATAGGAGTGTATGCGAATCCGTAATTATAAACCACCTTGGATGAGAAAGTGGCATCAGCTAAAATATTCTGAAATTGAAGCTGAAGTTTGTTTTTCTCAGGTCGTCGTAGTAGAAAAATAACGCCCAGAGAAAAATCACCTGTTGTGGTAAGTAAAAGGCATGGTCAGTACAGGGAACAGAGTGTAGAAAATCTGGGTCCAGTTAGACTGACTCTCCAACCTATGTGGATGATCTGAGAGATTGGTCTCATAACCCAAGTTTCCTACTGGAAATGTCCATGGCTCTACCCAATTGTGTGAATAAGACGTTCTGGAAAATGGTTCCAACATGGCGCAACCCGGAGAATTACTGTGTCAGCCGCCACTATTTCCCTCTACATCTTCTCTCTTCACCGTCCCTCCCCTTCTCACCCCGTTTCAGGCATCAGGAATAGGAGGTAGGAAAAAGAGCAACATACTTATTAAAGAATCAAGCCATGAACCTTTGCCTCTGGTTACCTTTTTGGTTTCTGACTCTCTCAAGACAAATTCACCTGCCGAGAAAACAGAAATTTGCAGAAGCATTTAACAAAGTCCTTCCAAGAGTAAACACAAACAGCCACCTTCCCTCATCCTCCACTCAACGAGGCTGTGACATTAGGTGAAATTTGTGCACAGCACATCAACTCCCATGATGGTATTTAGATTTGTTTCCAATTGAGAAGCTGTTATTCATCTTTTTCAATTTGCTTTGCCTTTGCTGGTGAGAAATTTGTCAGAAGCAAACTCTGGAGGCCTGGTGTTGTTGTGTTTCTTATTTTATGCCTGGAGGTAAAGACCACCTGAGTAAATTCAAAGTTATTTGAAAACTTAAAATGCCACTATACTATAGCAACCTGCTATTTTGCCGGTGAAGCTATAGTCATTTATTTAGACTGTGTTCATCTTCTGTGTCTGGCATAATGGATTTTTTTTCAAAAAAAAATGTCTTTTTTCAATGTTTTATTTATTTTTGAGACAGAGACGGAGTGTGAGTGGGGGAGGAGCAGAGAGAGAGGGAGACACAGAATCCGAAGCAGGCTCCAGGCTCCAAGCTGTCAGCACAGAGTCCGACGTGGGGCTCGAACCCACGAACCGTGAGATCATGACCTGAGCTGAAGTCAGACGCTTACCGATTGAGCCACCCAGGCACCCCTGGCATAATGGCTTCTTAAAATTAAAGATATAAGTTAGCCCTCATCAGAGAAACAACACAATAGTAAAGCTTCCCAAATTGGCATAGTGAAGTGTTGTAAGTAGACTCCGGAGAGGACAGACGGTCCCTGAAGAATAAGCAAAGTATTGAGTGGTGAATAGAAACCCCATCCAGTCAGCGGATGCCCTGTGCTGATCTGATTTTAGCAGGAACAATGACAAAAAGAACAGCAAGCGACCTGCTGGGCGCTTACTCTATTTTATATGCTTTATGGTATTACCTCATTTTTTACTTCCAAAGACCATTTTGAGGGATACAGTTTAATATCTCCATATTGCATATGAGAAAACGTGTGAACATTTAAATGAATTGCCCAGCTAGTAAGTGAGAGTGCAGGGATTCCAACCCAGTCTTAATCTACATACTACTATTTTGTATTTGTTCCTCAGAACACCCAGATCCAGTGCTGGATACCTAGAAAATAAATTAAGAATATGTTGATCCATTTTTGGATGATTTACCCATGTAGTAGAGACAGAAAACAGGGAAAAAAAATGACCCAAAGGGATTACCAAGCACCCTATCTTTATTTTTTTTCCTATATCCTAACCATGTTCTATGTTATTCCTTCATGCAATATTTACTGAGTGTCTAGTATGTGCCAGGTACTGTGCAGGAACACAGAAATAAGTAAGACACAAATCCTGTATTTAAGTAGTGCATAGCTCAGTAAGGGACGCCTGAAGGCAAACAATTTTTTAGGTTTATTTATTATTTGAGAGAGAGAGAGAGAGAGAGAGAGAGCATGTGTATGAGTAGGGGAGGGGCAGAGAGAGCCACATCATGAGATCATGACCTGAGCCCAACTCAAGAGTCAGATGCTTAAGAGTCTCAGCCACCCAGGTGCCCACAAACTGACAATTTTTAAACAAACGACATGGCAAGTGGAGTGCCATGAGCAAACCACGGAAGAGCTGGGCAGGACCAGTTTCCAAGAGGAGGGGACTTCTGGGCAGAGACTAGAAGGATCAGCCTCAAGAGGAAGGAGGGCAGGTGAGACCTTGATAGATTGAAGGGAGGATGGGAGGCCGGATGGGACAAAGAGAGGCTGGAGATTTCCAGCAATTCATTATTACTGGAGTGAAACGTGATGTTGGCTGTGTCAGTGATCCTGGACAGGGAGGCAGGGCCGAAGCCAAGAGAAGCTCCTGAGACATGAAGGGAGGGAGCTAAATGGAGGACACGGTGCAGATAGAGTGGGTAAAACAAAGAAGAGCCTATTCTGTTCCAAAAAAAAAAAAAAAGTGTAGTTCGTGTCTTCGAGTTCTGTTTGTCCTTGGATTTCTCCCACTTTCTATTAAAACAAATGCAAACCAGCGGCTTTACAATTTTTATAGGTTATTTCATGACAAATGTTATAATATGTCACTGCCAGCAGATGGCACTAAGTATATACAAAATGAACATTTTGCGCCCTCCTTTTTTAGTGGCTCTTCCTATTTATTAAAAAAATTAATCCAGTTTTCATAATACAGTAAACCATTTTGGTAAGTGTGGGGAGTTAACAAGTCTGTATTTCAGATTAGTTTTGCTTTTCACAATATTGGAAAGAGTCTAACAAAGCCCAACTCTTCATTTAAAATAGCTGAACTTGGCTAGTTAGTTTTATGACCAAATTT
Organism: Lynx rufus; assembly: GCF_022079265.1. Taxonomy (NCBI): domain Eukaryota; kingdom Metazoa; phylum Chordata; class Mammalia; order Carnivora; family Felidae; genus Lynx; species Lynx rufus. The sequence continues at coordinate 126,319,824 of NW_025814856.1, forward strand.
CAGCATTTAATGCTTCATATAATTGTACAGTGTGAATGTACTATTAACGGTTTAAATGCCTGGCCTCTTCTGTTCTCAAAGGACTTTTCTCCATTTGGGAGAACTCTGAAATTTGACAAGGGTCCAGAACCGTGAGAAAAGACGGTCGTCTCAAGGCATACAGTCCCCTCTCTTGACAGTAGCTGCTGTGGGATAGCCTCCTAGGGATTACTTTGGGGACTCCGGTAAGGTTCTAAAAGGAGAGGAATTTCCTTGGTGGCATCATCTCTGAGTAGTCCAGAAAATTCATGGGAAACTAGCACGGGTGGGTGAAGGAGTGAAAGTAGGTTTTCCGCAGTCAGGTTTTCTCTATTCGTAAGCCCCCACATACACAGAGAATGGCAGAAATCACTCAGACAACCCGACAGACGGACACAAAAGTCCGAACTTGCTTTGCTTATGATCGGGGCCAGCAATCTACCCAGGTTAGCTCAGGTTCTCCAACAAATAGAAGCCGAGATGGAGAAAGGAGGGCACGGGGCTTGACGGAAGGGGTCATGGCTGTGGCAGGAGGTAGGACTGGGTGCGGCAGCCCGTGGGCTTTGAGGTCCATCTGATACCCGGGAGAGGAGGGGCAAGGGACTGCCAGGGAGACCTGCCCCGGTCTTGGCTTACTCAGTGAGGAGCTTCAGAGAAAAGGTTGCCGTTCCGAGGAGTCCAGCACTGGGTAGAAACAGCCAGGCCCTAGTTCCCACCATGCTGTCATTAGCTTGGGACAGCCCAGAAGAGTGTGGCCACTGCTTGATGGCCATGCCAGAAGCTGCAGCTGCAGGTGCTATAACCGGAGGCCATCAGTTAACTGTCCTCCTGCAGTTGAATAGTACGTTCTTCTTTGGAGGAATATCCTAAGGGTGGTGTGCCTTTGTGACAGCCACACGGTCCCAGCTAAAAAGGGGACCTTGTTAAGATCCCCTTTGTATTCCTTAGATCTCCCTGATGAGGGAACAGGTTTTTGTTTGTTTGTTTTTTCCGATGGCTGAGGTGCTAATTGTGTATAGACTTTAGTTCCTGTGTCCTTGGGCCTGGTTCAATTCAGTATATTCCACGAAGGGGCTTTGCAGCTTCATTTGAATAAGCTCAGTATCTATAGATGAGTTAGCTGTAGCTCTTCCATGGAATTTTTCCCCTTCTATGAAGATTTTCAAATAAAGGCCATTGTCTATATGGGTTCAAAGGATACAAATGAATTTTAATCTCAGCCAAGCATAATAACCCAGTTTCTGCAAAAGCTCCTCTAACATAATTCAAAGTCAAATAAAAATGATCATGTTATTTGCTCTTTTGGATTATTACTACCTTTCAGAGCTTCCTTTTGTTAACATCCAATTCAGAGTTGACTCCATGTCTTTAGAAGTATTAAAATGGATCGCATGTGGACTACTTTATAACGCACTTCCACATGGAATACCTTGTTTGATCCTCACAATTCTGGAAGGAAAGCCTTATGAACAACTTACAAAGAAATGGAGGCCCAGAGTTATCGGATTGGAGAGTAAGGGTGCGTTTGTGGTCGTCCCGCTCCAGAGGCGTATCTTCCTTTAAACCCCACTGCTTTCATGACCTGCTTGCCTGTCTCTCCAGTTTCTAGTAAGTACTTCAACAAGCACATGCTGCCATTGAGCCACGACACAATTCCTGGACTGAGTCATCTGCCTCAATGGTTCTGGGCTCTTGTGCATGCTGCTCCCCCTACCCGGAAAGTGCCTCCCCCCTTCCCCTATCCATTTAGCTGGTTACTTCCTACCTTCCCTTTAGGATACAGATCGAGGAGCACCTGTACTAGAAAAGTCTTATGTGAAGTGACATGGTCTGCTCAGGCGTCCCTTCTATCGTGCGACCAGGGCATTGGTCACAGAGTGGTTATCACACACAAGCTTCTAAGCTCTTTGAAGATAGTTCCTTTAAAGGGGATGCGGACAGGGGCGCCTGGGTGGCGTAGTCGGTTAAGCGTCCGACTTCAGCCAGGTCACGATCTCGTGGTCCATGAGTTCGAGCCCCGCGTCGGGCTCTGGGCTGATGGCTCAGAGCCTGGAGCCTGTTTCCGATTCTGTGTCTCCCTCTCTCTCTGCCCCTCCCCCGTTCATGCTCTGTCTCTCTCTGTCCCAAAAATAAATAAACGTTGAAAAAAAAAATTAAAAAAAAAAAAATAAAGGGGATGCGGACAGACTTGCACACTGTATCCACACAGCAGACTGTAGTTTTTCAACAGAAAAACAGGAATCTGAGAACTGTAAGGCATTCAAAGAGTATTAAGTATCAAATGTTAATACTTGATTAGACCAGGGCGCCTGGGTGTCTCCATCAGTTAAGCATCTGATTCTTGATTTCGGCTCAGGTCAATGATCTCATGGTTTGTGAGTTTGAACCCCATATGAGGCTCTGCATTAACAGTGCAGAGCCTGCTTGGGATTCTCTTTCTCTCTTTGCCCCTCCCCTGCTTGCTCTCTCTCTCAAAAATAAATAAACTTAAAAAAAAATGCTTGATTAGACCTCATTTCAAAGAAAAGCAATGTCTTCTGTTCAATATTACTGAAACCCAGGCTAGAAATTTTGCTCTCTTGGGGAAAAACAAAAACAAAAACAAAAACCTCTTAATGGATGTATTAATGTTAAGTAGGTACATTGTGTATTTTTTTCTAATTTTGATAGTTAACCGCCAGAAAAGATGAAGAAGCAATTTACCACAATTCAAGAGAAACAGGGAGCCTAATTTGAAGTCCTAAGCAATGTACTACTTAAAGTTGAGTAATAAAAATCTTGGCCTTAAAAATAAATAAAAACAAATTTAATTTGTAATTTTCTTGTGTATTATAGAACACGGGTGTTTAATAGACACAGGCCATCACATATACTGTGTTGGGTAGCAAAAACAGAGTTCTTGTCATGTGGAGGCTATTTTAAGGCCACGAAGAAGTCACATTATTGCTCATTATTATGAATTGTAATACAATTTCTATGAATGATGTCTTTCCTCAAAGTCCAATGAACCGTGATGTGGTAATTTTTAAGAAGTTATACTCCTTTTTCAATACTATTCAGGGTTTTCCAACTTTCCCTTAATGCACGTAAATTACTTTCATAGGAAACATTTTTTAAAAAATCAAATTTCTATAAAAAATTCTACCAAGTTTGTGGTGTTCAATAAAGGCACTGTCACATCACCTGCTATTTGAAGAAAGAAATCGCACGAACGGAAGCTCAAGAAAATCTACAGTCTGAAGTTTTGTTTGGCTGGCTAGACTATGGTCATCAGAACAACTCGTGATGCTTGCTTAGGCACCCTGGGGCCACTGAAAGACAATCTGAGGTTTAAGAACCACTGATATGCTAGCACAGCCCCCCCCTTTTTTTAACTTAAAAAAAAGTGAAGTGGCCTATATATTTATACACACACCCATCTTTGATAACTCAAGTTTTTTATTTTTAACATATTTAAAATTGAGTCCTGCTGATACATGAATGGATCATTTTCACTTCTGTACAATATTCCATTGTATGGGATTCTTCATTATCTGGTCTACTGGTGGCCCTTGGGTTGTTTTCAGCCTTTATTCTCCTGAGGTACAAATAATGCCTCCATATATATTCTTGTAATTGTTTTCCTTGGCGTATTGGTACAAACATTTCTTTAGGGTGATTGTTGGTTGCAGGGACTACACCCTCTCAAATTTACTAGGTAATAAAACATTATTTTCTGAGATAGCTGTACCAATTTATCCTCCGTACTACAATTTTGTGAGCAACAATTTTGTCGCTCCTTGTTTTCACCATTATTAGACTTGCACATTTTGTCTTGTGTGTGTGTTTTAACGTTTATTCATTTTTGAGAGGCAGAGAGTGCAAGCAGGGGTGGGGCAGAGAGAGAGGGAGACCCAGAATCTGAAGCAGGCTCCAGGCTCTGATCTGTCAGCACAGAGCCCAACGCAAGGCTCGAGCCCAAGAGCTGTGAGATCATGACCTGAGCCGAAGTCGGAGGCTTAATTGACTGAGTCACCCAGGCGCCCCTGTCATGCGGTTTTAATTTGTATTTTCCTATATTCTTCTAAAAGTTTTAATGTTCTGCCTTTTTCATTTAAGTTCTTGATCCATATAAATTTTATTTTTATGCTTGAAGTTATATACTTACCGGTTCTTTTCAAATTTTCCTTTTGTTTCTCATGGTTAAGAATTTTCAAAAGGATTTTTCTTCTCCCTTATCTCTTACCCCACCTCTTTTGAGGAGACTCAATGGATTTATCAAAGAATATGAATGGAGCTCCAGAGAATATACTTTTTAACGATTAAAAATACAGGGAGTTATTACTGGACATAAAACTCCACTAGTTCACACGAGGCCAAAAACTGTTGGAAATTTACTAATTTCTGTATCCTACAAAAAGCAACCCAGTTTAGATTAATAATAATGGTTTAAGAAATTTCAGTCATAGGGGCACCTGGGTGGCTCAGTCAGTTGAGCGTCCGACTTATGCTCAGGTCATGATCTGACAGTTCGTGAGTTCGAGCTCCGCGTCAGGCTCTGTGCTGACAGCCCAGAGCCTGGAGCCTGCTTCAGATTCTGTGTCTCCCTCTTTCTCTATGCCCCTCCCCCATTCACGCGCTGAATGATAAAACATTCTTTACTATAAATAAATAAACATTTAAAAATAAACATTAAATTTTTTTAAATGTAAAAGAAATTTCAGACATAAACATAGCTTAAAAAGTTTATAGTATCGAACCATGAAATGATGATCACTGCATCTTTATTTAAACAGCTGAGGCACTGAGATTTTAAAACTTGATATTTAATGTTAAATATGACATACTGAATATGGTACAAATGATAAACTATTTTAGACAGTTGACGCATGGTCTCCAGCCTACACAGTAGTAAGAATATACTAACTCATATGGCATCTTCATCAACATTACTAAACAGCGAAAAACTAAAAACTCACTAAAAACCAGTACTGTACAATCTCAGTGCTGAGCTGGACACATATAAATGTGGATGAATATAAAGGGGCGATACACAAAGGGAAATGCAACCATTTAACAAGCATGAATAGGTACCCAACCTCAGAAACCAGGGAATTAGTGTGAATTAAAATAATAATGAATAACATTTCAGGTGTCACAAATTTGCACGCTGACTTCTGGTGGTGTATATAATCCCTTTGCAAAGGTAATTTGAGGCAAACTGCATTGTAGACTTTAAGAGTATCCACATTTCTTGGCTGAAACTTAACTTTATGGAATCTATCCTACGGAAATAATTTGAAAATTAAAAAATCTTAAGGTACTAGGATATTCACTGTAGTGCTGTTCTACATATATACATACATGAAGTAGCAAGAGTGGAAATAGCTTGACAATGCTTAAGAGACATATTTATATACATGGTCTCTACACACACACACACACGGGGTATTATATAGTACTATGAAAAGAGTCTCTGTAAAATACTTCCCTATGTATTGCATAAAGAAGAAAACATAAAAGTGTTTAAATTATGTTAAAAGAAGAAAACAAGCAAAATATGCATCCTTGATAGTAAAGTTGGAAGAAAACAATGACACAACTGAGTTTGTTGAGTATTTCCCCCCTTCTTTCAAGTATCTTTATTCAAAATTAAAATTCTGAGTTTGCATTGCTTGTATAATAGACACCTATCAATTGAAATATAATTTTTATTAAAATTAACATGAAAAGTACTCCATGCTTTTTGATGTGGCATCTGTTAGCGGCAAAAGAGTAGAAGGCACAGCAGTCACTGATGCTGTAATCAGAAGATGGAGACATGGAAGACGGGGAGGATTGCCGGAGCTTGTGTGCAACTCACTTCTAGCCGTAGTTTCAAATGCGTGTGCATAAATATGATCATCAGAAACTAAGGGAAACACTTCATTGCATTGGGGAAAATCTACCCATGACTCAACCCACAGTGTTCATGCACAGTCTTCACATTTCAAAGATATAAACGACTAAATATATGCAGGCGAGAGGCCAATAGCATTTGTACAAAAGTAAGGCGTAGCCCAGTATTCCTCTTTATTGACAGAAAATAAAGGTAGAACTCTTTGAAATGTTGAGATGAAATAACCAACCATGTAACTTGATATTGTTAAGCTGGTTATTTGGTGAACGGGGAGAAGGAGCAATGGAACTAACATTTTTGAGTGCACATCTGTAAGTGCCAAACACTTTACTACATTATCTTACATTATCTCATAATGATGCTACCGAGTGGGTAGTTTGGGCTCTCATTTACAGAACTGATTTACAGAGTCCGACTTACAGGTGAAGAAACTGAAGCTCATAGTCATGTGACATGGCCAAGCTTAATTAGCACAGTGCCTGGCATATAGTAAGGGCTCAATAAATACCTTTTGAATGGATGGTAGGTGATATACCCAGTAAAAACAAATGCCAGGATTTAAAATTAGAGCTATCTGGTTACAAAGCCCACACTATTTCCTTCACAATACCCCGACTTCTGTGTGAGACGATGCAGAATTGTTTTTAAATGGCTAACTAAGAAAGATCATTGCCAATGTAAACATGGTTAATAAATTTAGGAACCTATGATTTGTACCTTCATACCAGATTTATTTCAAGGTCAAAATGTATGCTTAGTAAAGGATGAGAAAAGATAGAAAACACACAGAGGATCTTCAAGGGCTTTTTTTTAATTCTTAAAAATATATAGTACATGAAAGTAACACAAATCCATATCAATACATTATATTTGCATGAAACATTTAATTAGTTAATATTGTTCTTCCCTGTTTTGGTTGTTGAATTCTACCAGCTTCTTTAAAAATATTTTTATGCCAATATCATCAAAAATGTGTTACTTTAATTTTATGAATGTCAGGTGCTATGTCTCTTTTCCTTCTTTGCCCTACACACCGAAAAATTATTTGAAAATGCTAAAATAGTAAAATGTTTTACTTTCTTAGCTGCTCTGCATCCTGTGTTAAAATATCTGACAACTATACAAGTTGAAAATAATAAATACATGTAAGTACACTTGTATAAAATATGTTATTAGGTAATACAGCTCTTCTTTTAAAAAAATTCTCCCAAAGTTTGAAAAATATTTCCTATGAAAACATCATCCAAAATGTATTTTAATTTTTACGAACGTTAGGTGTTAAGTCTCCCTTTTCTTTTTTGTCTCATACCTAGGCCCCAGTTACTGGAAAATACTGATAAAATGTGGTATGCTTTCTTAGCAGTTTTGTAACCTGTATTAAATGAGGTATTTTACAATTATAAAAGTTGAAAAGTAATTTTATTCGTTTTCTTGAATATAATCTCCTACCTACCATATATGAACTAATCTATGGAATTAAGTCATTTGTTATCTCAATGTAGAGGGCCAAGGACATAAGGGAATTCCAAAGACTCTGAGATGATTAACTTAAAGCAGATAGATACTAAAATGCTACAGATGTGGCATATTTACTATCAAGCACAGACAGTCTTTGCATTTGGCAACATCTTCAAGATAACTATTTCCCACTGCCAAAGCACTGTTGTTGCATAGGTTTTATATTGGAGGAGAAGATTTATAAAAACATCAATGTCCTCATCCAAACCCAAACATAAATGAGGATTTAGAAATTTGTTATTACAAAAGATGGCGATTGGAAAGATAGTAATCGGAAGGAAAGACTATGTCCAATGAGTGACAGGGCTGTCAAGATGAAAACGCCTTTGCTTCATTCGGGATCTAGAATCTTAAAATCTCATATGACAAATTTAACTAGATTTTCTTTTCTGATTATGTTTAACCCCAAAAGTTGGTCATGTACCATAGCAATTTTTATCTGGATGTTAAAAGAAAAACCACTGGACTATAAAGATAGATTAATAACCTGTTGAACTTAGGTTGGGAACTAATCAATAGAAAATACTTATCTGGTTGGGTAAATAAATTTCAAGAGATACAAAATAGGTTGTTTTTAAAAATATTTAAACTGAAATGATAAAAAAATATTAAAAGCTATTAAAGATCTTTCCTGAGGGTTAGTAAAAGCAAAAACAACCTTAATAGACACGTGGTTACACACAAATTTCCTCATGGAGGTAAAGAAGTTGTGATCAGAATCAGGATTTTATGGAAGTGTCTTTCAGAAACTGCATTAGTCTATTCTAAGTGGTTTAAAGAGTTTGAGCTGGTACATGCTGGTACCAGAGAAAATCTGAAATAATTCACCTAGTTGGATTCAAAAGGACTCACATCTCCCCTTGATTTATTAAATCTCATTGTTCTTTTACATGTATTTTTCTTTAAAACTTTAAGATGGACATTCGTTTCTGCAGAATGAGATGATTTCGTCATTTAAATAACAAGCTTAATAAGGCTGACATTCAATGGAAAACAATGAAACAATTTACCTTTTAGTAATCAGAATAACTAAAATATTTTTATTATCTTCTTTTTAAGGATCCCTTATTAAAGCTTGTGATTTTCTTTTAATGTAAATAAGCCAAAGTGATGGTTTTCTACACACCTCTTTGCATCCCAGTGTGATAGGTAGTCTCGTCGTCAGTTAACCTTTAATACTCTGTACATACTATTTTGAAATACTGTGGTGAAGTAGGGCCTCGGGTCCGTGAGCAAGACGCTACATAAGGGAGGATTAGCTGTATTGGAAGGGTCTTCCACATCCCAAATTTCCAGCATACTGCACCCAGGCCTAAAAAAAAAAAAATATATATATATATATATATATATATATATATATATATATACCTATATTAAAAATGCATTCAGATACAGGGGAAATAGGTAAATTATAAAGTAGCTCCAAGTTTGGAGCCAAAGTCAAGACTAATTTATTTATTTATTAAATAAATAAATAAATAAATAAATAAAGTTTGGCTCCAAACTGAGCCAAAGTCAAGACTAATTTATCTAATACATGTTTTAAAGCATCATTTAAAAAAAATATCAGTTCAACATTTAGAGATAAAAATGAAATTATGCTGCATTTTCCTGTTCCACTTAAGCAAATAATCAGTATATTATTAAGCCTACCAATAAAGGTCCAATATACATTCAGAAATACATATTTAAAAATTTATTTTCAAAATGAAATATAAATAGATATATTTTCAAAGTGGTGTCACCATCCAAGCATAAGGGCCATGAGTAGTAGGAGACAAATTAAAGGAGAGCTAATCTGATTCCTGATGAATTTCATATTTTTGAGCTTAATCTAACTTAGATTACCATGAAAACATATAGTCCAAGGTGAGGAAAGAAAGCTCTTTTGCCAGATTTGTTTTCTTCAACCCTTTCCTATTTTGGGTGGCTCTATGATTCAACTGCCTGGGATAATATTTCCCACTAGAGAATAACCCCACATGAGAGTCAGTAAAGGGAAGAAGTCAGAACAAATTGACTTAAAAAAAAATTTTGTTAAGTTTATTTATTTTGAAAGAGAGAAAAACAGAGCACATGAGTGGGGGGGGGGAGAGAGAGAGAGAGAGAGAGAGAGAGAGAATCCCAAGCAGGTCCTGTGCTGTCTGCACAGAGCCTGATGTGGGGCTTGAACTCATGAACCGTGATACCATAATCTGAGCCAAAGTCAAGAGCTGGATACTTAACAGACTGAGCCACCCGGGCACCCCAAATTGACTTTTATTTTTCAATAGCTATATTGTATACAATTTATATACAATAAAATGTACCCATTTTATGAGTAAAGTTTGATAAATATGGGCAAATATGTATAGGTGTGTAAGCACCACCATAATCGTAATACAGAAAATCCCCAGCACTAAAACAAGTTCCCTTGAGCCCTTCTGCTGTCAGTGCTCTCGCCCAAACTTAGCCCAGGAAAACACTGATCTTCTTTCTGCAATATAGTTTTGCCTTTTCTAGAATATTCTAGATATTTATATTCACTACAGCTTTCATGTGTTACTCACGTGATAACAATTCCATCCCTTTTCTTTCAATCTATACATGTATTTGTACTTAAAATGCATGTCTTAACAGGCAGCACATAGTTGGATTTTGCTTTTGTATTCAGTCTACTACTAATCTCTGCCTTTTGATTTGAGTGTTCAGTCACATTCTTATTTGTGATTACTAAACGTTGTTTGATTTAGGTTTGAAGGTCACAAATTCAGAGAAGTTCTTCAAGAGCAAATTTTTCTCAAGTTTCTCCCTGCTTTTGTGTCACTTTCTAGAGACTTCAAATAGTTGTTTTTAATACCATTAAACCTAACTTTGCATGCATCCTGTTAACTGAAGCATCTGCATATTGGAACTATGTCCTTGCTTTGAGTAGTGCCATGGTAACTCTTAGAGGACACAGTTCCAATACACATCAGTTAACATGACGCTGAGCTCCATGGAACCATGCAAAGCAAGAACGCAGCTTTGACATGCTCAAGTTTCACCTAATATAGTACCATGCAAAGTGAAGAGTACCTGTGTTTTCACCCGATTCTTATAACTGTAATATCTGCGAGCATTAACTCAACCTTTTCCTGCCAATATTAACTGAACTCCTTCCAAAACTGGTTTCTTATGGGTCTTATGTTCAATTTCTTAGGGCCTTAGACAGACTAATAACTCCTAAATCCAGTTTGCCCAAACTAGAAAATCCAATTCACACTTTTCATTATTTTCCTTAAATCACACAGCCTTAGGGCTTTCAGGTAAGGAGTATGTGATACTTAATAGAACAGAGTTGTGAAGAAAAGCAAAAGCAGCCAATTTTGTAAAAAGATTGCCTTGAGAGAAAATGTGCTATTCCTTCTTTACAACTTATTCCTTCCGTTCTCAGAAGGCTATTAGTGATAGCTGTAAAAATGTTTTTCTAAGTACCAGAATTTTAGAAGAGTTCTTCTTTGCATAAATATTTACTTGTATATTTAGAGTAAGTTGTTTACATAATTACATAAGTAAAAACACACAGATCTCAGTGTACAGCTCCATGAGCTTTGACAAATGCATCCACCCGTATAAAAAACATGTCAATCAAGATAATGAACACTGTCATTCTTCTAGGAAAAAGAAAAAAAGTTCTTGAATCCCTTTACAGAGTATTCCCATCACCACCTCCACCCCCTGCTCCATCATAACCAACTGCTATTCTGGTTTTTATTCCCATGAGTTTTGCATATTTTCAACTTGATAAAATGGAATCTCATAGTAGGTGCTCTTCTGTGTTTGGCGTCTTTCACTCAGTATGTTTTTGAGATTCATCCTTTTTACATTTCAGTAGTTTGTTCCTTTTCATTGCTGAGTAGCATTCCAGTATATGAACATACTACAGCTTGTTTATTCATTTTTCTCTTGATATTTGGGTTGTTTCCAGTTTGAGATATTATGAATAAAGCTCCTATAACATCCTCTATGGATATTTTCATGTCCCTTGTTTAAATTCCAAGGAGAATTGCTGAGTAATAGGCCAGAGATATGCTTAAATTTTTATAAGAATCCTCCAAATACTTCTTCAAAGTGGTTGTATCATTTTTACTCCCATTGGCAATGTGGGAGATTTCTAGCATCCTTGCCAATATTTGGTACTTTCATTAAGATTTTATCTGTTCTACAGTATATGTTACAGTATCCCACTGTGGTTTTAATTTGCATGTCCCTGAACACTGACAATATTGAGCATCTTTTCATTACTATTCACATATCTTCTTTCATGAATTATGTCTGTCCAAGTCTTGTCCATTTTCAATTGTGCTATAAATGTATTATTTTATAAAATTTCTTCATACACAAAATATGTGTCTCCTTCATCAGATACATGCTCTACAAATATTGTCTCCCAGTCTATGGCTTGGCTTTTCATTTTCCTAACAAGATCTTTTGAGGAAAAGATTTCAATTTTGATGTGAACGATTTATTGATTTTTTTTTATAATGGTTAGTGATCTGTGTTCCAAGAAATCTTTTAATTTTAACTTTTACATTTAGTTCTGCAATCCATGTCAAGTTAATTTTTGTGTATGGGGTAGTATGGGTCATGGTTCACTTTTTCTTTGATACAGATATCCAGTTAGATCAGCAACATTGTTGAAAACACCTGTTTTTTGCATTCAAGAAAAAAAATACTGTTTTAAAATTTTCTCTGCATTTTTTCTTTGATCCGTAAGTCATCCATAAGTTTACTGCCTTATTTCCAAATATGTATGGATTGACTAGATATCTATATTTAGATTTATAATTATTAATTTCTAACTTAATTCTGTAGGACTTCAAATCTTTTAAACACATTGAAGCCATTTTTATGGCCCAGCATGTGTTTTCTCTTGATGAAAATTCCATGTGCCCTTTAAAAGAATGTGTATTCTGCAGAATATATCTTCCTGTACTGTTCTATAAGAGTCAATTAGGTCAGGCTATTTGATACTTTTTGTTGTTTCTATCTTTCAATCCTTACACTCTTTTTATCTAATTTTCTCAGTAGAGAAAGTTAACATTTCCAGCTATGATCAAAAATTTGCTTATTTTTCTTTTAATTATGCATATTTCTATTTTGTGCACTTTGAAGCTCTGTTTAGATGCATACATTTTAATTTTTTTTAACATTTATTTATTTTTGAGACAGAGAGAGAGAGCATGAACCGGGGAGGGTCAGAGAAAGAGGGAGACACAGAATCTGAAACAGGCTCCAGGCTCTGAGCTGTCAGCACAGAGCCTGACGCGGGGCTCGAACCCACGGACTGCGAGATCATGACCTGAGCTGAAGTCGGACACTCAACCGACTGAGCCACCCAGGCGCCCCTAAATGCATACATTTTAGAACTGTTACATATTTTTGATGATGAATTAATTCTTTTGACATTATAAAATGTCCATCTTTATCTGTGGTAATATGCCTTGACCTGAAGTCTACTTTGTCTTATTAAATTTTAAATTAATGGATGTACACATACATTATGTTTCTGCTTCTTTTACAAGATGCCATTTCTTCCTAGATATATTTATTAGATATTAAAATTAGATATAAAAATTAGCTACTAAACTTGTGAACCTAGCTCTTCAAAAATGTTCTATAGTTGAATTCCTAATTACCTACAGGAGAAATGAAAATTCTTAATGTTAGGCCTAATACGACAAAGAACCTCTTAAGTCAAGGAATCTAAAAAAGGCCTCAAGATAACCTATTAGAATTTTGTGATTTCTAGAAACTATACTTAAGAATGTTTTTTTACTCTTTTCTCTTATCTGAAACTTTTTTCATAAGTCTTATAAATTTAATGCTATCCACTTGTAATAACAGAATGCTAATGTCTCTATTGCTGTAAATTCAAATCTTTATTTCACACATCTAATAAAAATTATCATTAAGAATTTCAAACACTATGATAGAAAGCTACATTATGATGCTAAATTTAAATGAAAAAATCTGGAAGCTAAAACACACTATAGTTTTTAAATGATATTTACTTTTCTACATGAAATGATTTTAAATGCAATAGTGTTTTTTTTTAAGTTTATTTATTTTGAGAGAAAGAGAGAGAGAGAGATTGAGCAAGCGAGCAGGAGAGGGGCAGAGAGAGCGGGAAAGAGAGAATCGGAAGCAGGCTCCACACTGTCATGGGGCTTGATCCCAAGAACCATGAGATCATGACCTGAGTAGAAGTCAACTGTTACACGTTTAACTGACTAAGCCCCCCAGGCACCCCTCCCACAATAGTATTTCAGTGGAATTTGTTTAGAATAAAAATTCTTAAAGAATCACAACTACTATAATAAAGTAAAACAGTTGTGGCTTAAAGATATTCCATATTGTATAGCACAGGGCTCATACTCACTTAGTTCTCACAACACACCATGCCTCTTCCAAGACATAATAATTCACATGTAACGCCAACAATTTATCTCTCACTTCTTTTGCAGATTTTCGACTGTATGTGGAATAAACTATTTTTGTCCGGGCCCTTTACATTCAAAACACAAGTTAAATGTTTTAAAATAAATTAGAATAGACTAGAGAAATTTTGCTAGCAAATCAAAATCTTAATACTCACTGTATAGAGCATTCATATATATGACCTCAAGCAGCATGAATGTTTTGGGGATAGCATAGATTATTTTTGGATAGCAGTTTCCACATTCCTACTTAATTGTGCATGTGCTAAACCTTACAGTGGTTGGAATTTTGTATATACTGCTTGTTAGTGCTTACTGGAACAGGCAGATATAAACTGGTTTAGAGTCTAGAGCTGGGTAGCAGGATAATAGTTCAGGATAAAAAATTTGCTTTGTATAATGCATAAAATAATTAATCTGCTCATGGAACACATTCAGATAGAGGCTGAACGAGTGGAAACGTTTCAACAGATAATTTCATCTGTAGAAGCTCTGAAAAGCATCTGAATTGAAGTTGAAATGTAGCCAATCCAACATTGAGATAGAGGGCATCTAGTGTAACAGTCAGGTAGAGAAAATATCTTAATGGAAGTGTGAGAAACTGGATTATTTACCAAAATTTGGTACGAAAGATGATTTGGCCTTAAACAGGTGTTTTTATGAAATCCTGAGCAATTACCATTTATGCATTGGGAATTTCTTAAAATTTCAAGCATATGGGATGTCCAATGTCCACAACCAGACATAAAACTTTAAATAATTTAAAATGTTACCTCTAACAATAGGCCAAAGATGCATTAACAGGAAAAGATTACCCTGACAATTACTAAAATGATTAAAATAATTTTTAAAGTCAGTTATTTAAGGAAAACAAAACTTTCACACCTCAGTAAAAACCTGAGTTCTCATAACTGGCTAACAAAAAAACACCCTAAATTTTCATAAGTGCATACAGTATATAGCAAATTTCATATTTTTTTTTGTTTTTAAAAAAAACTAGGTATAGACCACCAATAAGAGGGAGAATGGTTTCTTAAATCAGGCAGAGGGGCTTGTGGAGTCCAGAGCAAGGGCTAGCCAACTACGCCCATGGGCCGGATCCATCCCATCTGCCATGACTAGTACTTAGCAGTTCTACTTCAACAGAGACACACATGCAGGCTAGTCATGTGACATCTTCACTCTGAGAAAAATTAACCTTTTTCCTTTTTTCAGAGGTTTATTAAACATCCTTTAGAGTCAACAGGCACATAATTATACTTTCTGGATGGTTATTACACATTTTTAAACTACCATCATGAGTATGAAGATGAGAACATATGCATGTGTATAAAACCTTCCCCATTTCTAAGAGCCGATATAAGTTGTAAGCGTGTCTAGTTGAAACATTTCAATCAGTTGCCAACCTCAAGTCTGCATCCTCATAATGCGGATGATTCACAATGGGGTGAAGGGTAGACAGCTTGACACTGGCCATTGTAGGCATGGCACCGGCAAAAACAGCATCTGGAAAGCAAGAATATATTCCTTAATGCCATATTTTAAAGAGAACAAAGGTTCTTTTTCATCTATAATATTTGAACTCAAATTAAGAATACAAAATACATTTAAATAATCATCACTGGCACTGTTCTTATTCTTTGCTCAATATTGTCGACTATAATAGGAACCAACTTTGTTATCTCTGCGCGAGGAACTGTGTGAAATATTTTTACTAGGATTAAAAAATCTAGCTCGCACAACTCCGTAAAGTGTGCTATAGGTTATTCTTGTTTTGTAAATGAGGAAACAGACATCACAGGGGAGAGTGACCTGCCCAAGACTACACACCTCGGCAGTGTCAGAGCCAACCCTCTTAGCTGCTTCACTACCGCCTCCTGCCATGGTCAAGCTCAAGGTAAAGATGATACTACAAAAATTTCATATCTCGTCCTGATAATCTGAAATGCTAAGAACTGAGAGACTGTTACAAAGGGCAAGTCTCATGCTACATCTTTTAAAATGACCTTCATGGGCTGTGAACTGTGGTTTCTTGGAAGACAAAAAGACCAAATGCTGACCTCCTGGCACTGCTGTATAATACATTATTATATAATTTTGAAGGTTATTATCATTTTTAATCAGCATAATAAAATCATTAATAAGAACAAGACAGGTCATTCAGGTCTACTGTAAATAACTGTTCACTTGCAAATATAACAAGTATTCTAAATGTAACGTCAAATGAAAATCTCTGCATAGGAATTAAATTTGCAAATATTTAAGTCAACCAATATAGAAATGTGTATTAATTATCACAAGATTCAATAATTAATGATGGAAAGCTCTTAGGCCAGAGCAGTGGTTCTCAACCAGAGATGATTTTGTTTCCGAGAGACACATGTGGTCAACTTCCGGAGACATTTTTGGTTGGCTCGCTGTGCGGGACAGAGGTGCTACTGGCAACTAGTGGGTAGGAGGAAGGGATGCTGCTAAAACTCTGTGATGCACAGGACACTCCCTAACATCAATAGGGTCAAGGTGGAGAAAACCTGGGCTAGAGGGACCCAAAGCCCAGGGCCACAGTTATCAGGAGGACACGAGGCAGGCCTGTTCAGCAAGAGCTGTAATCACTGAAGAGAAACGATCTGTGGCAGAGATGGGGAGAAATGCTCTATACACTCTTCACTCGAGGTGATGAGATAAATATGAACACGGTGGGGGAAAGAATATGATATTTTCCTATATGTATACTGAAGTTTCCACATATACTCGACTGACCATATTAGAAAAAAGATCCCTTCTGACTTGACAGAGTCTCATTAATACATGACTTGGTGATTAGACCATGGGCTGGATTTCAGTTCTCACTTGTCCTCTCAACTGAGCACTTTTATGCAGTGCACAAACTATACAACCCTACGTGGGGGACCTGAACGTAAGCACTAGTCTCACCCATACTATAGAGCATCATGCTGATTTTAATACACATGTGGTAACCATAAAAGAACTCATAATATGAGGATGAAAAAAAGACTTATAAGAAGATCAAAGAAGAGACAGCTAAAACTGAGGTGGGAGTCCGTGAGAGTTATCTTAGAAGAAGTTGCCAAAGGTAGGCCCTCTCTGCCAGGAACCCAAGATGAACACTGGAACAAAGAAAGACACACTAAAAGATTGAGAAAGTAGGTACCCAGTAAAGCTTGGGAAAAATATCTAACTGGGAAGGGATAAGGGAGAGTAAAGGGAGTGCCTACACTTGGTACTCCTATAGGGAAAATTCACAAAAGGATTAATTTAAAAATTCTGATTAAATCGTCCTGGCAGCTATCGGCGATTTAGGTACTGTCACCTCTGAAAACCAACTATCTGAGCTGAAGCTTATAAAACTTACTTAAATGATGCCTAATTAGTAAAATGGCAACTGCCAAATAAATGATAAGAGGAAACTGACCCAAGGAGTCACAGGATGAATTTAAAGAAGCCATACTGAACAACTAGTGCCAGAAAAAATTACTAAATATCAAAAATAGTTTGGGACAAGATTATAGATTATAGAAAATACTGTAGAAAACACTTATTCTCTGGAAAGGTTTTTCAACATGAAATAAATAACTTTACTTGAGGTGGTTCTGGATAAAGATAGGAAGAAAAAAAGGTAAGCTAAAAGTGATATTTTAGAGTATTTAAAAGTAGGATTTACACTCATCTCCTTGAAATGATTTAGTGAAGAAAAAAGAATATCTGAGATTTTAACTCTTCTTGTGCGCAACTGGTTTTACAGAGTTGGATCAGACAGTCAGCACTGACTGAAGTGGAGAAGGAGTGCTGTTGACATTCCCATGGTCAGAAGTACCTTTTCCAATGGCCTGTAACTAGGTGTGGAATTTTGTTATTAAAGATTTATTTGTCATTGGTAGAGTTAAAATACAATAATGATCTCAGAGTTATAATATATAACTGTGAACAATCATTAATTCCCCATGTTAATTAAAATTCCTGAGTTATCTAGGAGGCATTTAAAGAGGGCACACAATTGTTTTTTGAAAGGGTTTGATTTGGTGGATGCTGCAATTAGCATGCTCAAAATCTGTGAGTGTATAAATGTCACCATGTGTGTGTATTTTTAAATGTGTGTATGTTACTAACTATACATACAACCAGACAGCTACATACCTGGTCGAGTATTGTATTTGATCCATTGTATCAGTTCTTCCTGAGGCAAATTATTAAATTCTCCTATTATGCTCCATTGATTATGGAGGTTTGCACAACCCTGTATTGACATCACTACTAGAATGCCAAAGATAACATTCTCAAAGCGAACTCTGCAAAAAACCCAGCCGAAGAGCTGAAATGAAAGAAACCATTTATTTTTAATTCTTATATGAAGAGTGCTATAGGGCAGTAAGAAACTCTCATCTTGCTACTTTAACCAAGGTGGATTACCATTTGATACAATCAATGCACTAATAATATATGGAACTGCCATCACCTACAGTTTAAACATAGTAAATATTTTGGAATTACAGGGCCACTAAAAATGGAACTTTCTTTCCTCTCGAAAGAATTAAGGCAGAAATACACCTTACCCTTCTAGTACTGATTTACCACCAAGGATTAAGATCAGTAAATCACAAAATAATGGAATATCCTAGAACTAAGTCCTGTAACATCTGCCTTTCATGGGGCGGGGGGGGGGGGCAGTCATCTATGGAAACCCCACTAGCAGAAACACATATTCCTCCTGGAAAAATAAGCATTATGATATTCTAAGACAAGACTCTTATCATCAAAGCTAAGTAAGATGTTTCTAGAAGTGCACTGGTCCCCAAATTCTAGCTACTTTGTATATAATGGTAATAGAACTCCCAAACTGACAACTTTCCCTCGGGGTTCTTGAAGCCAAACAGGACAATACTAGAGAAATTCACCTGTATCTACTCTAGTATTAGAACATTTGAGGACAGTTTTGATGCGTCAAGAAACTCTTGCACAGACCTGAACTCTAAAAAACTATGTCTGTGGACAGAATACTAACAGAGGGGAAAGTGTGCCTCCTCAGTTGTCATAAAAGTATCGGTTAAAATCTAAGAATAGGGGCGCCTGGGTGGCGCAGTCGATTAAGCGTCCGACTTCAGCCAGGTCACGATCTCGCGGTCCGTGAGTTCAAGCCCCGCGTCGGGCTCTGGGCTGATGGCTCAGAGCCTGGAGCCTGTTTCCGGTTCTGTGTCTCCCTCTCTCTCTGCCCCTCCCCCATTCGTGCTCTGTCTCTCTCTGTCCCAAAAATAAATAAACGTTGAAAAAAAAAGTTTTTAAAATAAAATCTAAGAATAATTTTCAAAGCTACTCAAAGTTGCTTTTGTTATTCAGAGTTAATCATGAAGTAACATTTTAAATAATTTAAACCAAGTTTTCTTATGTTTTGGATTACTCAGCAAAGCCATGGCCACTACCCTGCTGTTACTATAGTTACTACAGTACAGTTACACAAGGATGAATGCCTTACCCGTCGAGAGCACACCAAGGAAGCTACAACACACATGTGAGGTGTTAGAAACAACTTCAGCCTCATAATTAAAATGGCAAGGATAGTGAACGCTAACAGTTGCAATGTGTGAAAAATCAGCTGTAAAAACAAAAAAAAAATGACAATTTCACTTTATATATTTTTAAATAAATATAAAATATATTAAAACTATTATCATTTGCTAGGATAAGGATCTTTTAATTGAGTTATAAGTCTGTTAATATTCATTAATTCATTCAACAAGATTTATCAAATGTCTATTATATGCCAGGTACTGTTCTGGGGGCTCTGGATACAGCAGTGAACCAAACAACAGTGAGGCACTGCTGCCCTTGGGAGGCTTACATTTTAGAACATTTATTAAGGAGAAACAAACATGGTCATAGCAACTAACTGGACCCATTACAGAGTCTATTAGAAAGTGGTAAGTTCAGTGGAGAAGAGACTGGACCAAGGAAAGGAGACTGGGAGGACACGGTGTGGAGTGAGGCCCCAGGTGGGAGCAGTTGAGACTGCAAGTGGGACCATCAGGGTGGGCCTCATGGGAGAGGTAGTATTTGAACAAGACCCACAAAAGGTGAAGGAGTGAGCCACGGACACATACAAACATGCAGTGCTTCACAAACTTGTGTGTCATTCAGTCACATAGCAAAACAATTTTGTTAAAGTAGTGGAATTACATATATCAATATTTGTACTGATTAGGACTCCCCATTTTTATTAAGATGGGGTTCTACTGAGCAGAGGTTTTAGACAAAACTTTTCTAACAGACATATTCATAAAATATCAACCGATTCTTCACTAGAAAAATAATGCAACCGAAATTGGAAACTGAATATTCATGTTCTCTCTAATTTTCAAATTAAATATTAAAGATAGCCTCATCTATAAAATTGAAAAATATTAAATCAATGCTGAGTGTTAGAGAAGATGCCACAAAACACACACTGAAATAATTAATTGGTACATTTCTGTAATTTGGCAATATTTATCAAGACACTACTAAGGAGCCAACCCCCCTGAGTTAAATTTCCATTCTAACCTAAGGGAATAATCAAGACAAAAAATGCTTCTACAAAGACGATCATTGAAGTGAATTTTTAGCAGCAAAAATAGAAACAATCTATGTGACCAATATAGAGAAGTAAATCACCACATTTACCACATGTATAGAGCCATTAAAGATTACATGTTAGAAAATTATATAATGGCATGGAGAGGTTTCAGTGTGTATAAAATTATGTACTTACAAAATATTAATTTTGTGAAAAACATGTGTATGTATGTGTATATATATGTATATATATGTATACACACACATATATGTATATATCACACACACATATATATATAAGTGTGGGTGTGTGTGTGTGTGTGTATATATATATATACACACATACATACACACACACGCACGCACACGCATGGGGGGGTAGGGAGGAAGGCTATAAAAATATATACCTAAAAAGTGAACAGAGGTTATTCCTGAATGGGGATTTTCCTGAACTTTCTAAAATTTTTAAAATGTTATTTTTATATTTAGAAATATATAATTTATACACAAAACATAATGCAAAACTGTGCCCAAAGCTGTATTTTTTTCCTTTTTCAGTAAAGATGTTTAAAAATGGAATTTGCTAATTTTTTCATAATTCTTCAACCCAAAGCTGGAACGTGGAAGACTTATTTCAAAATCAACCCTTCAGGAGCACCTCGGTGGCTCAGTAGGTTGAGGGTCCGACTTTGGCTCCAGTAGTGATTTCAAGCCCCACATAGGGCTCACTGTTGTCAGGGTGGAGCGTGCTTCAAATTCTCTATCCCACTCTCTTTCTGCCCCTCCCCTACTCGCACTGTCTCTCAAAACTTAACATTAAAAAAAAAAAAATCAATCCATTTTTTTTTTGTTAAATTATTTATTTTTAAAATTTTTTTAAAATTATTTTTGATAGGAAGTGCCAGTGAGGAGGGGCAGAGAGGGGTGGAGGGAAAGAGGATCTGAAGCGACTCAGTACTGACAGTACAGCACCCAATACAGGGCTTGAACTCACAAACCATGAGGTCATGATCCATGCTCAAGTCCACTGCTCAACCAACTGAGCCACCCAGGTGCCCCCTTCATTTTTCTTTAGTCAAACTCCTCTTTGGACAAAATCAGGGACATGATGTGGAGAGAACAAAAGACATCAACGTATTTCATACCCGAATAGGTCCTTTTGTTTAGGACCATTAAATCACAGATTGGTAGATTACAGGGGCCATCTTCTTTAATCATCTATCCAAAATAGAGATCTCTTCTATAAATCTAAGAACTGGGTATTCACTAATTCCTGAAAAGGAATATGCCAAAGGGAGTGCCTGTTATGATTATGGACAGCTGAAAATGTTAGAAAATCTTTCCTAAAACTGAACCAGTGTCTCCAGTAATTTCCACATCTCTGCAACTACACAAAATTAGTCTAAACCCATTCACACATGACAGTTCTCTATTATCCAAATACTGTAATCATGACTTTGCACTAACCCCACCTTTACCCTTAGAAAGCTTTCTATTTTTAAGCTAAATATTCAGAAACTTGGATCACTGTTCTGTATTGCCACAATTCTGGTTCCCTTGCTCTGGACATGGTACAGACTACCCATGTTTTTGTTAAAATGTGGCATCTAGGGGGGCGCCTGTGTGGCGCAGTCGGTTAAGCGTCCGACTTCAGCCAGGTCACGATCTCACGGTCCGTGAGTTCGAGCCCCGCGTCAGGCTCTGGGCTGATGGCTCGGAGCCTGGAGCCTGTTTCCGATTCTGTGTCTCCCTCTCTCTCTGCCCCTCCCCCGTTCATGCTCTGTCTCTCTCTGTCCCAAAAATAAATAAACGTTGAAAAAAAAAAAATGTGGCATCTAGAAATAGACTACCATAGATATGGTCTAATTAATGCAAGTACACATGACTTCTCCCAATATGCCTTCCTTTGGTTATTCTGAGCCACAGATGAGACTATCATGGTCTCTGCTAAATCCCATCACTTCTACTTTATTTTTCCATCATTTCTTCTTAGGACCAACTTCTCATGTGACCAAAATTAAATCCAAAGTAATAATTCTTCTTGACTTTCCTCTATCATCTAAAGGCTGAAAGGACTTTGTTTTCATGGGGAGACCTGAAAGATCCCTACCATTTTCTTATCTTCCCCACATACTGCTTTTTGTGGGTGCATGACATAGAACAGCCATCCCAAATGGCACCACTTATGTTTATTTTTTATTGTCATCCACACGCTCCAACCACTCTTCTACTCACAGGCTACTGACTTTCTATGGAGCTCTCTTGCCAGTTATTTGACCTTCTAAACTATCAAATAGCTTTCTTTTTAACTACCAAATGGAAGACAGAAGGTTACAGTCAAAAAGTACAATTCAGGAGGCACCTGGGTGTCTCAGTTGGTAAAGTATCTGTCTGGCTCAGTTGATGATCTTATGGTTTGTGGGTTTGAGCCCCACATCAGGTTTTGTGCTAACAGCTCAGGGCCTGGAGCCTGCTTCAGATTCTCTGTCTCTCTCTCTCTGTGCCCCTCCCTGACTCATGCTCTGTCTCTCAAAAACGATAAATGTTAAAAAAATTAAAAAGTACAGTTCAGGTGTGCCTGGGTGGCTTAGTCAGTTAAGCATCTGACTCTTGATCTTGGCTCAGATCACGATCTCACAGTTTGTGAGTTCAAGCTCTTCATCCGGCTTTGTGCTGGGGGTATGGGGCCATCCCTCTCTCTGCCCCTCCCCCGGCTCTTTCTCTCTCTCAAAATAAATAAACTTAAAAAAAAAAAAGTACAGTCCAAAAATCTGTACTATATGTACAGTGTTGTCAATTCGTTAGTACTTCTGTCCACATAAAAAACTAGGAAAATCCTCACAACATCTTTTAGAGGCTGGAAACAAGGAAAGAAGAGAAGCCCAGCAAACTGTTCACTACCCATCTTTGGAGTAAGTGAGCCAACTGGGTAAAGTGTGAAGTAGCAGCTACCAAGCACAAAGAAAACAAAGACTAAGTACGGAAGGCCAGTCCAAGTGGCAGATTGTCCTGGTCAAAACTACCTCCCACAACAATGTAAAAATGTCTTGAGAACATGGTAGGGATGCCCTTCACTGGCACAGGTAACAGAGGGCAGACAAAAGGTCCAAAAGGCACACAAATTTAAAAGTGGGAATTTACACAGGGTTTAACTTATACTAGGCATTATTCTAAGTATCTTACATGGAACTCATTTAATCCCATAGCCACCACATGAGCTAAGTGCTGTTATTACTGCTGTTGTTTTGGTTGTTCCCAAAAAGATGTAAAGTAACTTGGCTAAGATCACAAAGCCAGTAAATGGAAGAACAAGGATGTGAGGCCAGCCAGATCCTAGGTCTGTGTCTTTAACCACTATACTTCCTCTCCAAACAATACACTATCAACCACATGGTTCTGTTAGTCCATGGACACAGACTTGTACAGACCACAACATATATCACTCAATCCATTTCTTCAAAAGAAGTAATTCTCCCCCCAATTCTGTATTACTTCACTCCTTCAATAGGATACCTCTATATTGGTTCAGACAGCTTCAGCTGTATGTCACAAAAAACTCTCTGGCTGGCTGTAGAAAAACTTTACTTATGATAAAAAACACAAACTCAATGGACTTAAAATATAAAGAATCAAATATAAACTAATGAAATTGGTTAGGGATTGGGAAAAGAGTGAAGGCTGATACAGACTGGCCATCATGGACAAAAGGAGGTATGAGTGGGTCAAGAGAATATTCAGGATTGAACACCCTCAGTGTTATCCCTCCCTCGCCTATCTTCACAGTAGCTCCTCATTGATACTATAACATTCTGGCAATAAATATTGTTTCTAACTCTTTCCCCTCTTTTTCTTTCCTGCGAATTACTAGGTACTCCACCAATTTCTAAGCCCATAAAATAGAAAAATTGGTTAAAAGAAACCAACTTATGAAATAAATAAAATACAGATAAATACATTAAATTGGGAGGAAAAAAATCACCACAGAATCCTTTCATCTAACAAAGTTTGCCAATTATCATGACACTACAGAGGTAACCCAGGGATTTATTTAATGAGGTGAAGGTTGTGGACTGCCCTGGATTCAGAGGGTTGGCACAAAGCAAGGAATTTAGAACTTATTCCCTAATTATCCTAAGGACTCCTTACCTAATCCTGGAACAAGCTGGAATGTAGAAACTTTTGTTATCATATCACATCCAGAGTAAGATGCACCCTCTACCCTTCTCAGGGCTATGCCTTCTGTACCCTATCATCCCTAAGGTGAAAACAGTCCATCTCCAAAACCTTTTAAGGAGACAGATTTCTCAAGTGTGAGTGGGATGAGGAGCCAGCCAGACATAAGACCACATCGGCACTGATCAACATACTTTCTTTCCGGAAGTCTACAGTTTTTAGACATCTAATCTATGTATCAGGAGTTAACAGACTCTCTTTAGTTTAAAAAAATTAACAGATTTGCTGTCACTGTCTTTTAGTCTGCTTGACTTCTGACTGCCTTTTAAAAAGCTATCCTCTCTACTGCCAACAGGGCGAAAATATCTACAACTCAGATCTGATTATACCACCTCTCCTAAACAATAAAGTCCAGGAGACAGTCCAGTGTCTTTGCATACAAAATCACCAGAGTCTGAACCTGGGTCGTTTCCTGCTACTTCTTGCCTTCTCCATGCATCAGCAATACTGATTTGCCTGCAGCTCTGAACATAACTTACTACTTTATGGCTTCCTTATACACACACATGCTTTGACTTTGGAAAACTCCTCCTCTAAGGTCATTAATAAAATCTTTCCCTAACTACCCTTATCTCCTCCACACAGATTTAATCACTTCTTCTGCACTACTGGTCTATCTACTTCCTCCGTCATGGCACATATAATGAGGTGTTCACGTTGCTTGTCTTCCTCCACTATACATTAAATTCCATGAAAGCACGGACCTGGTGTACAGGTGCACATAATAAAGATTGAGTGGATTAGTATCCAGAGTTAACAGAAAAAATTAAAATGGATAAAACAAAGATAAATGGAGAAATGAAAGACAAGAAGAAAGCAAAAGAATGTGAAAAATGAGGGCAGAAAATTAAGGAATACTTTGTTTCTAAAAAGAGGTGGCTTTTATTTTTTTTTATTATTTTTCTATTTAAGTTTATTTATCCATTTTGAGAGAGCGAGCAGGGGAGCGATGGAGAGAGAGGGAATGAGCAAGAAACCCAAGCGGCAACAGCGTGGAGCCCGATGTGGGACTCAAACCTATGAGCTGTGAGATCATGCATGACCTGAGCTGAAACCAAGAGTCAGATGCTTAATGGACTGAGCCATCCAGGTGCCCCAAGGTGGGTTTTAAATACAGTATGATAAAATATGAAGTATGAATGTGCACCACTAAGTAAAGTGGACAATGTGACATGGCTGACTTGCATAAGAGCAGTTCACGTTAGGTGGTAGCATGTGGTGAATGATTAACAGCACGGACTCTGCTGCTACATGGCCTGGGTTCATGGCCCTCGGTTCCACAAAGCTAAGGTCATTTCAGCTTTGTGACCCTAAGTTACTCAACTTCTCCATGCCTCAGTTCTCTTTCACCTGTAAGATATACAAAATAATAGTACTTACCTCAATGGGTTGTTGTGAGAATTAAATTATAAAGAGACATAAATCACTTCCCCAAAATGCCATGCACACAGAAAGCAGTAAGGGCTGACTACTACTTTGAGGGCATTGGAGACGGACTGCTAGTGTTCAAATGCAAGCTTTAGTAACAAATAGCTGTAGACCTGACAAAAGCTATTTAATTTCTTTAGGTCTTCACTCCGTGGCCCAGACCTCTTTGCTTTTCTTCTCAGACAGGCAGCTAGACTTCATTTCCCAAGCTCCCCGGCAGTCAGGCGTGGCCGCATGCCTGAGTTCCAGCTGCAGGCAGGAAGTTCACATTTCCATTTCCAGGCCTAGCCCTTACAAAACCTCCAGTGCACCCTCTTCCCTCTTCTTTCTCCTTTGCTGATTCAATGCAGACAAGCGCATCGATCCTCCAGTGCAGGCTCTTCCCTGTTCCTTCTCCTGTGCTGACATGAGGAAGACAAGTACATGGGCCCCAGAAGCCACACGCTGAAGATGGCAGAGCTATAAATGGAAGGAATCTGGGTTCCTCAATCACTGCCTGTTGGAGGGCCACCTGCTAACCAGCAACTCCTAGTTTTAACTTTATGTCAGCAAACAATGAAACTTCTACTGAGTTAAGTTACTGAAATGTTAGTGTTTGTCTCCGTAAAAGCTACTATCATCTAATTAACATAATTTTCTTATTTGCAAAGCGGAAATAATATCATGAGAATTAAACAGCACAGTACATGGCACATAGTAACTACTATAAAATATTCATTATCATTATAGGCTGTTTTCATTAGGTTCAAATTCAATTGTGAGAATTACAAATTCTCTTGTAAATTTGACCTTACCCTTGAGACTCAAAGTGCTAATACTTAGGAAATCTTATTTCTAGCCCCTGATTTCTAGCTTTCTCTTCATATGCCACAAAATAATTTAGCACCATATAAAATGTTGTCTTGTTTGCATCAGGTCTGTTGAAAAACTATACACATTTGAGGGCAGAAACATTGCTATTCCACCTTCTGTGTCCGGGAACACTGCTAAGATTGTAGCTGACTGACCATCAAGTCCATGTGTGGCAGCAGGCCACCAGTCACAGGGCCACGGGTATCCACCCGGATAGGCTCTAGCTGACTAGAGCTACAGGCTCAGTGGGCTAGGAATTTAATGCTTTTATTATTGAACGGATAAAAGAATGAATGAATTAATGAAGGTAATTTAATTATGCTCCGTGGTCGTCAATGAGCCTTCTGGTTTTCAAATCCTTCCTACTGTTCAAAAGAGCAGATGGAAGAATGGGAAGGATCGCCAAAATGTATTACCAGTGCTGAACCACAGAAGCACGACTGACAGTGCAAGGCAGTACCTTTGTGAATTACCCTTGAACTAGAATTTAACACACAAATATAGCAGAGATTAAAATGAAGGCCTTACCTCACCATGTTCAAGGAGCTGTTTTCTGGAATAAAAAACATTCTGTATTTATTGAATGTCCACTATGATTACATAAAAATAAACTGCATTTATTTGTTCTTAGATTTAAAAAATTTGATTCTCTCTAAACTATTCAGTAACATGAACAAAAAAAAATAAAAATGTTAGACAATATCACTAAAAATTACAGCAATACGAAGGCAGGATTGACAGTTATCCTATTTAAGGTATATAAAAAAGCCATGCTTTGGTTAAGATAAAATAGGTTTTACTGATTGCAGGAGATTGTACCTCTGTGTGAATTTTTAAAAAAGAATTTATATTAAATATTCAACCATGACAAGCATATATATTGTTTTAGATAAGTACTGCTGGACTTTTGAGTTACTTTCATTTTTGACAACTGTAAGTACCATGAACATCCTTGTACATAAAACCCTGAGCATCCCTGAATACTTCCTTAGGATAAATTTCTAGAATAAACATTACTGGGTAAAGCATATAAATATTTTTATTTCCAGAAAAGCTTATGTCTAAAAGTTTACAAGATTTGTATGGTGTACCTACTGAGCCCTAGGCACTGTGCAGGGAACACAGCATAAACAGTGTAAACATTGCCCTTCTCCTCTTAGGCTGCATGTTAGACTCACACAACAGGTACAGAACTATTTCATTGTTCCACTGAGAAGACTGGAGACTTCAGTTTTACATGCAGAGAGGCCTTCTAATATGGATTTTGGGGTTGGAGAGAAAAGTTACACAGTTCAAGTAAGAAAGTACGAAGTAAGGGAAGTTCAAGGGCACACACAGATCCAGAGATTTTTTTTTTACTTTTTATTTTTTATTTTTAAAGGCTGGTCAGGGGAAGGCCTGTCAGGAAAGCATTACAATCACCAAATTACTCTGCTTCCCTTGAGGCCCCTTCCTGACTTGCTCAGTGGAGGGAGGGGCCAGGGGGTGTGGCTTCCCACTGGTCCTGAAATCTGGGCACAACAGAATGCTGCAGTGAATTGCCTTGTGCAGAGGAGAGGCCTTGAGAATAGCCACTGATGTGAATAAATCTAGTAGCTAATTTAAAATGTGAATATACAACCAAATCTGCAAACAGAAAAATTAATAGATAAAAATTAAAGAAATTAAATTGATAAAAAGCAACAACAGATTTTCAAAAAAGAGAGGCTAAGCACAAGATGAAGAGACCTACAATTCTCTGAGGTAAAGAAAGATGTGAATGTTCAGATTTAAATGTCCTACAAGTTAACAAACATATAAAGTACACACACAGCCACACGTACATATGCACATGCATATCTTAAAACTCTATAAATTTCCAGAGAGCAAAACTTTATATAAAATTTCTCATGTGTAGGGGCTCAGTTGGTTGAGCGTCCAACTCTTGATTTTGGCTCAGGTCATGATCTCACCATTCATGGGTTTGAGCCCTGGCTCAGGCTGTGTGCTGACAGCATGGAGTCTGCTTGGGATTCTCTCTCTTCCTTTCTGCCCCTCCCCAGCCTGTGCACTCTCTCACACTCTCTCTCTTAAAATAAACAAACTTAAAAAAATTCTCATCTGTAATGCTCAATGCTAGAAAACGATAAAGCAACATCTACAAAATGCTGAAAAAAATCCCAGGAATACCTATTAAACAAACCATCAACTTAATGTGAGGGCTAAGTAAAGGTATTTTTCAAACAAGAAAGCACTCAGAAACCCTTGGGAGGAAAACACTGCGGCACCACTCCCAGCAGGAGCTGCCGTTGCACCACTCTGGAGGCAGGGCTGCCGTCCCGCACAAGCCCTCACACAAGCCCTGTGCATATCAGGTAGAGAGACATGGCCACTCTGCGTACACCAGCATTTCAGACCTCTGTGGCTGCTCTGCAAACACCAATGCCTCAGGTGTGAAACCAACGCTGCTGCAGGCTAGCCAGAACCCCAGACCCACTGTTGCTTTATGAGTGCCTGCACTCCAGACCCCAGCCTTGCAGTCATTTGATGCACATCCGTGTCCTGCAAGTTGTCACCAACATGAGCCAGCCAGTGCCCCGCACCCGGAAGCCATTGTTTCTCCATGAATGCCCAGGCTGCAGTCCCCGAATTGTGCCTGCTCCACGTACACTCACATCTTAGGAACCAGATTCACCACTACAGGAGGCTAGCCAGAACTGCTGGAGCCCAGAGCCACCATTGCTCTGCAAGCACACGAGTTCCAATCCCCAGCAACACAGCTGTCCCATGGTCACCCATGTATCAAACACCACTGCCACCATGACCACAAGGGCACCCACAAGACAAACCCAGTGCCAAAGGAGATACCAGGGGTCAAGATACCTTGACCACAACGTGCACCATGGGAGAAAAGATCAAGTGGTCCCCAGAAGTTTCACCACTGCAGATCCCAGCAGATCACCACCATTACAGACACCCACAGCCTTGGTCATTGAAGACGCCTGCAATCTTCACTGACGCTAAACTCAGCTGATAGAGCTGCACAAATACTACAGTGTTGAGCCTTCCCCAAGAATGGAAACAGCATACCCTACCTGGCTCCTTGCACCCACCTGCAGGTAAAGGTCTTTCCTCACCAAACCAGACCCTAAAATCTGAAAGAGGTGATTGCTCCATGAAATTGAAGAGATCAAGGCAAGGCTACAAGAAATGAAAAATCACGGAAGTGTAACACAGTCAAAGGAACACAATAATTTTCCAGTAACTGACCCCATAGAAATGGAGATCTATGAATTGCCAAAGAATTCAAAATAATTGTTTTAAGAAAGATCAGTGAACTACAGAGAGTGCAGACAACTAAATAAAATTAGGAAAACAATACATGAATAAAACAAGAAGTTCAACAGCTAGAAATTATAAAAAGAACCAAACAAATTCTAGAGCCAATAAATACAATAAATTAAATGAAAAATGCAATATACAGCATCAATACCATACCTGATCAAGCAGAAGCAAAAACATGGGAACTTGAACAGTGATTAATTTGAAATTACCAGTGAGAAGAGGAAAAAAAAAAAGAATGAAAATGAGTGAAGAACGTTTATGTGAATTATGGAACACCATCAGAAGAAACAATATTTATATTATGGCAGTCCAACAAGGAGAAGAGAAAGGACAGGAATCTTATTTAAAGATCAGCTGAGGGGCGTCTGGGTGGCTCAGTCGGTTAAGCGTCCGACTTCAGCTCAGGTCACGATCTCGCAGTCCATGAGTTCGAGCCCCGCGTTGGGCTCTGTGCTGACAGCTCAGAGCCTGGAGCCTGTTTCAGATTCTGTGTCTCCCTCTCTCTGACCCTCCCCCGTTCATGCTCTGTCTCTCTCTGTCTCAAAAAATACATAAACGTTAAAAAAAAATAAAAAAAAAATAAAGATCAGCTGAAAACTTGCCAAATCTGGAGAGATCTAGATATCCAAGCACATGAGGCTCCAGGTACCAATACAAATTAACCACCCCCCCCCCAAATTCACTAGACCCATCATAATGAAATTGTCAAAACGAAAGACAAAGAATAAACTGTCAAAGCAGTAATTACCTCATAAAAGGGAACCCCCCTAAGGCCATTAGCAGATTTCTCAGCAGAAACCTTGCAGGTCAGGAGAGGATAAGATGTTATATTCAAAATGCTCACACTAAAAAATCTGCCAACAAAGCAGGGCATCTGGGTGGCTCAGGTGGTTAAGCGCCTGACTTGATTTCAGCTCAGGTCACGATCTCATGGTGAGACCGAGCCCATGCTGGGTTCTCTGCTGCTGGCGCAGAGTCTGCTTAGAATTCTTTCTCCCCCTCCCTCTCTCTCAAAAATAAGAAATCTAAAAAAAATCTGCCAACTAAGAATACTTTACCCAGCAATGCTATCCCTCAGATAAAATGAAATAACTTTCTCAGACAAACAAAAGCTGAGTGAGTTCATCACCACTAGACTTGCCTTAAAAAAATGCTAAAGGAAGTTATTTATGCCAAAATGAAAGAATGCTAATTAGTAACCTAAACATATATGAAAATATGAAACTCACTGTAAAGTTGACTACACAAATTAGGAATACTCTAATGTTGTAATAGTGGTATATAATCACTTAACTCTAGCATAAAGGTAAAAAGACAAAAGTATTTAAAAATAAATAGAGCCGTAATAATTTGTTAATGGATACCACACAGAAAGATCTAAATTGTGACATCAAAAGGATAAAAAGGGGAAGTGAAAGAAAAAAGCTGAGATTTTGTATGTGATTGAAGTTAAGTTTTTATTGGCATGTAATAAGCCTCATGAGAACCATAAAGCAAACAACTACAGTAGATACACAAAAGATTAAGAGAAAGGAAACAAAGCATACCAGTATGGAAAAGGAAGACAGCATGAGAAGAAGAAAGGAACTATGAAACAGAAAGCATCTAGGTGGCAAAACAAGTCCTTATCTATCAACAATTATTTTAAATGTAAATGAATTTAATTCTCCAACCCAAAGAGAGTGGCTAAACAAATTATACATAATTTAATTTATTTAGGTGTTTTGATGTTGGATGCATATAGATTTATAGATGTAGATGTATATATGTAAAATGGTTGTAAGAGCATGTGATTCTTGATCTTGGGGTTGTGAGTTCAAGTCCCACATGAGGTGTACAGATAATTTAAATAAAAAATTTTTTAAAAAAGAAACTCATTTTAGCTTTATGGACACACATAAAGTGAAAGTGAAGGGATGAGAAAAGATATTCCACTCAGATGGAAATAAAAAGAAAGCAGGGGTAACTCTATATATCATATATATAATATATATATATAATATATATATGCATACATATCATACATACATATGCATACCATATAAGCATCATATATATATGCATACATATATATGTGTGTGTATATATATATGCCTGTATATATACATATATATGTGATATATATATCTATACATATGTATATATACATATATACATCTATATCTATAAATCTATATGCATCCAACATCAAAACACCTAAATAAATTAAGCAAATATAAATAGATCAGAGAGGAGAATGAGAAAGCAATGCAAAACAGTAGAGGATTTCAATACCAATTTCAACAATGGATGGATCATCCAGACAGAAAATCAGTGAGTAAATATTGGACTTGAACTACACTTTAGACCAAATGGACCTAACAAATATATACAGAGCATTTCATCAACAGCAGTAGAATACACATTCTCCTCAGATGCACACAGAACATTCTCTAGGATAGATCCTATGTTAGGTCACAAAATAGGTCAATAAATTTAAGAAGACTAAAATCATAACAAGTATCTTTTCTGACCACAATAGTATGACATTAGAAAATCAATAATAGTAGGAAAGAAAGAAAATTCATAAATACACGGAAATTAAACAACCTAATCCTGAACCATCGATGGATCAAAGAAGAAATCAAAAGAAAATAAAAAATATCTTGAAACAAATGAAATAAAAACACAACATACCAAAACATGGAATGAAGCAAAAGCAGTTCTAAGAGGGGAGCTTATCCTGGTAAATGCCTATATTAAGAAAAAAATATTTCAAATAAACAATTATATACCTCAAGGAAGTAGAAGAACAAATGAAGCCCAACATTACCGAAAGGAAAGAAATAACAAAGATCATAATAGAAATAAATGAAATAAGAGACAAGAAACAATAGAAAACATCAATAAAACTAAGAGCTAGTTTTTTTGAAAAGATAAACAAAATTAATAAGCCTTTAGTAAGACTAAGAAAAAAACAGAAGATTTAAATAAAATCACAAATGAAAGTGGGGACATTAAAATTGATACCACAAAAATACAAAGGATCATAAGAGACTACTATGAACAATTATACACTGACAAATTGGACATCTCAAAGAAACATATTCCTAGAAATATACAACCTACAAAGACTGAATTACAAAGCAATAGAAAATCTGAATAGACTTAAAACTAGTAAGAAGACTGAATAAGTAACCAAAAATCTCCCCACAAAAAGAAGTGGAGGGCCAGATGGCTACACTGGAGAATTCTACCAAACATTTAAATAAGGATTAATCCTTATTTAATCCTTCTCAAATTCTTCCAACAAATTTAAGAGGAAGGAACACTCTCAATCTCATTTTATAAGGCTGGCATTACCCTCATACTGAAGCAAGACAAGGATGATAAAAGAAAAGAATATTGTAGGCCAATATCCCTGATGAACATAGATGTAAAAAACTTCAACAAATACCAGAAACCTATTTCAACATCATATTAAAAGGACCACACACCATGAGTAGGTGGGATTTATCTTTGCAATGCTAGGATAGTACAATACATACAAATCAATAAATTTGATGTGCCACTTTAAGAGAATGAAGAATAAAAACCATCTGATTATCTCAACAGACACAGAATAAGCATTTGACAAAATTCGAAACCCCTCCATGATAAAAATTCTCAACAAATTAGGTACCAAAGGAATGTACCTCAACACAATAAAGGCACACAGCTAACTTCATACTCAATGTTGAAAACCTCAAAAACTTTCCCACGAAGATGAGGAACAAGACACGGGTGCCCACTCTATTTCCCTCCAGCACTGTATTGGAAGTCCTAACCAGGGCAATTAGGCAAGAAAAATAAATAAAAGAAATAAGAAAGGGAGAAGTAAAACTGTTTGCAGATGATGTGATCTTACGTACAGAAAACCCTAAAGACCCCACCAAAAAACTGTTAAAACTAATAAATGAATTCAGTAAATTTGTGGAATACAAAGTTAACATATAAAAATCAGTTGCATTTCCACACAATCACAGTGAGCTATCTGAACGGGTAATTTAGAAAGCAATCTCATTTATAATAGCATCAAAAACAATAAAGCACTTAAGAAGGAGTACATTTCACCAAGGAGAGACCTCTACACTGACGACTGTAAGACACTGATGAAAGAAACTGACGACTACACAAATAGAAAGATATCCTATGTTCTTGGTTTGGAAGAATTAATGTTAAAATATCCATACTACCCAAAGCAATCTACAGATTCAAAGCAATCCCAATCAAAATTCCAATGACATTTTTCACAGATACAGAAAGAATGATCCCAAATTTCATATGGAACAACACAAGACCCTGAATTTCCAAGATAATCTTGGGAAAGCAGAATGAAGCTGCAGGTATTATAGTTATTCACTTCAAACTATATCACAAAAGTATAGTAATCAAAACAGTATGGTACAGGCATAAAAGTGGATACATGGACCAATGAAACAGAATATAGAGTCCCCAAATAAACTTATGTGTATATGGTCAATTTATCTTTGATAAGGGCACTAACACACAATGGGAAAAGGATAGTGTCTTCAATAAATGATGCTTAGAAAACTGGATATTCACATGTAAAAGAATGAAATTAAACTCCTATTTTGTACCACTCACAAAAATTAAGTTGAAATGGATGAAAAGCTTAAATGTAATACTTCAAACCATAAAACTCCTATGAGAAAAAACAGGGAAAAACCTCCTTGACATCGATCTTCACAATGATTTTTTGAGTCTGACACCAAAAGCACCATCAACAAAAGCAAAAATAAACCAGTGGGACCACATCAACTAAAATGTTTTTGCACAGCAAAGGAAACCATCAACAAAATGAAAAGGCAACCTATGAAAGGGGTGAAAATATTTGCAAACTGTGTATCTGATAAGGAGTTAATAGCTGAAGTAAATAAGGAACTCATACAACCCAATGGTGATAAATAAATAAATAATCTGATTTAAACATGGGCAAAAGACCTGAAGAGACATTTTTTTCTGAAGGAGAACAGGAAAAATGCAAATGTGCTCAATTTCATTAATCATCCAGGAAATACAATTCCGAACCACAACGAGATATCACCTCACTACTATGGGAATGGCTATAATCAAAGACAAAAGATACGTGTTGATGAGGACACAGAGAAAAGGGAAACCCTGTGTACAGTTGGTGGGAATGTAAATTGGTACAGTCATTATGGAAAGCGGTATTGGAGGCTCCTCAAAAAACTAAAAAGAGAACTGACATACGATCCAACCATCCTACCCCTGGGAACATATCCAAAGGAATCAAAATCCATATTTTGAAGAGATATCTGCACTTCCATGTTCATGGCAGCATTATTCATAATAGCCAAGATATAGAAGCAGCTGAAGTGTCTGTCACTGAACACATGGATAAAGAATATGTGGTATATATAAGCAAGGGAATATTATTCAGTCTTAAAAAAAAAAGGGGAGGGGCGCCTGGGTGGCGCAGTCGGTTAAGCGTCCGACTTCAGCCAGGTCACGATCTCGCGCTCCGCGAGTTCGAGCCCCGCGTCAGGCTCTGGGCTGATGGCTCAGAGCCTGGAGCCTGCTTCCGATTCTGTGTTTCCCTCTCTCTCTGCCCCTCCCCCATTCATGCTCTGTCTCTCTCTGTCCCAAAAATAAATAAACGTTGAAAAAAAAAATTTAAAAAAAAAAAGGGGAATTCTGCCATTTATGACAACATGGATGAACCAGGAGGGCATTAAGCTAGGTGACATAGGTCAAAGAAAGACAAATCCTTTATGGTATCACATATACGTGGAGTCTAAAAAAGAAAAAAAAAGTAAATTCAGAAACAGAATAGAATGGTGGTTGCCAGAGGCTGTGGGGTGGGGGCTGATGCGGGTGATGTTCATCAAAAGATACAAACTTTTAGTTGTAAGATGAAAAAGTTCTGAGGAAAGAATGTACAGAATAGTGACTATAGTTAATAATACTGTATTGTATACTTAAAGTTTGCTGAGAGTAAGGATCTTAAGCATTCTCATATACAAAAAGGTAACTGAGAGGTGATATAGGTGTTAGATGTATTAATCAACTTGATTGTGGTGATCACTTCGCAATATATATGTACATCAAGTCATTGTGTTGTACACTTTAAATATGTACTTATTACTTGGCAAAAAATAAACATTATGAAAGAAAATATGAGGAAGTAATTTAATGATTTTGATGTGGGTGTTTCTAAGGAACAAATTAACACAGAAAATATATAGTTGTGACTGTACAGAAATTCTAAACTTCTATAAAGCAAAGACCATTAATAAACTATAAATTGATATCCTAGAAGAAATGTTATACATGTAATAGGCAGAAGGTTACTGTCTATAATATAAATTAAAATACCCTACAAATCAATTTTCAAATGTCAAGAGATACAAATACACCAGACATTTGAAAGATGTAAAACTTCCCTGGTAAAGATGGATAAAATAAAATGAGCCCCCCGCTTCCCCCCACCTTTTTTTTTCTTTTTTTACCTGTCAGAAAAAGTTCAGTTTGATAACACTGGTGTTCATGGAGATACAGAGAAATGGACACTCCCATCAATAAGTTCTCAGGATTTATCAAATTATAAACATTTATAAATTACGGTTCAAAAGTCCCATTTCAAATATTCTAATACTAAATATTCTAAATATTAAAATAAGTATGCAAAGAAATATGTACAGAAATGTTCATTACTCTTAGCACTTGTTGTTATGACAAAAAGATAAATATAATCTTAATGCCCACTGATGAGGGACTAGCTAAGTACTTCGTAATCGCTCATATGAGGAACAATAAAATGTGGAGACCACTACAAAGTATGAGGAAGATCTAGGCAGATACCCAAGATAAAGCTGTTAAATAAAAATAAAAAGTTACATAACAATAATATTGATTCTATTTTTTATAAAACTATTGTGTTTTTGGAAGTGTTTTCTAGAATGATACATATGAAGCCATTTGTGATCAGCACCAATGAGTAGTAGCTCTAAGGGAGGGAAACATTTCCTCTTTTCTTGAAATATTACTTCATCTGAATGTATTACTGTACACATGTATTATTTTTGTAATTTAAAAAACTCCTCTGCCCATACACACACACAAGGCTGTCACTTTCAGGACTGTAATTACCTCCTTCCTTTGAGCTAAATATCTTCCACCCTTTGGTCCCCTCAAGTCTGTCCTCTTCCACACTGTACCCTCTCAAATATTTGAAGACAGTCACAAAGTACTTCTCAGTCCTCTATTATCCAATTAAATATCCCGGGTGCCATCATATATTCTTTATGTGAATAGTTCCCATGGCTCTAAAAACATTCTTTTTACTGCATCAAGGCATATTTCCCTGGTCTCTATCTGACCAAAACAAAGTCTATTAAGATTTAAGACCCAGAACATGGGCCTATTAAGTGCCTTGATTTGGATTTCAACAAATAAGATTTAACCATTTCAAACATAGGGTTCTGTTTAGCTCTTCTAGCAACCATATGAAATGCTTTACTGAAAATATAAGCAGGGGTATGGAGCTCATGGAAACTCTCTGTACTAACTTCACAAATATTCCATAAATCTAAAACTGTCCTAAAAATAAATTTCATTAAATACATCAAATTTAATGATACAGCTATAAGTATAAAATTTAATTTAAGATATTCCTCAGAAGGAAATTTTCTTCACAATCTACTTCTCATGTCTGGTAGCAATGTGTGATTTGAGTTATTTTACTCACATATGTTTAGCAATGTGTGATCTGAGTTATTTTACTCACATATGTTTATGCCACAATTCTAGTGACTTCACTAAAACCACCACCAAAAAAAAAAAAAAGTGATACAGCAAATGGCTTTACAATAAATGGAGAATAAACTATTTCATGATTGTGCAGAAAAACAAATAATTATATTTTCTCTGAAAGTCAAAAAAAACCTGCCCAAATAAAACTTTAGCTTACTTCTGTTTATGGACTTTAAATTCTAGCCATATATTAAAGTTTAACTTGATTTAAACTTTAAATTAATTCAAATATAAGTATCTCCAAAACAAGTCCAAACACATAAAAGAAATCTCTAAGAATAATATATTCAGTCTTTTAAGAGAACATCTAAGATTGGTTCATGTCTTTCTTAATCAAAATGCTGATTTAATACACATTCATTTAATATTACAGTAGTTACTTAGTAACTGAAGACAGTGTGATTTAAAAACAATTATAATTACCTTTGATAGGTGTTTGCAGATAAGACACATAAAATATCACGAGTAGCCTGTGAATAGAATAAATTAAACTTTTCTAAGGAATTATGTGACATTTAAAATGCTCCAATTCATTAACGTAAACACCCCCACAAGGAAAAAGTATCTTAATTGTTAAAGTGAGTTCTCAGAAACACTTTAATCCCATCTTTGCCCCAGGCAAATATTTTCTTGCCGTTCTAAGTTCCTCTGCTATTAAAAAAAAGAAAGGAGTGTTGGAGTAAATCTTTTTTAAAAAAAATGTTTATTCATTTTTGAGAGAGAGAGGGAGAGTGCACAAGGGGGTGGGTGGGGGAGTAGGGACAGGGAGGGCAGAGAGAGGGGGACAGAGGATCCAAAGTGGGCTCCTTACAGCAGAAGAGCCCAATGCAGGGTTCAAACTCATGAACCATGAGACCATGACCTGAGCCAAAGTCTGCCGCTTAACCGACTGAGCTCCCCAGGCACCCCCGCTGTTGAGATAAATCTTTAAGGTCCATTTCAACATTAAAATTCTAAGCCCTTACATGTGGACAACTCTTTACTAGAGTTTAAGTTTGTATTTTACTGGGAGGGAGGTGGGCTGAAAGTGGGGTATTAGTTTCTATAAAGGAGGCTGTTTCTCCCATGTACTTTCAGAGACCATCTTAACCTTCCACGCAAAGTGGGAAACTCTCCCCCACCTCTACCCACCTCCCTCCATACTCCATACACTGCAGTCCATACTCCTGCTTCACTGAAACTCCAGATTATTATAAAATTATTATGGCATATCTGCTTCCCTGATCTCAGCCACGAGTAAGCACTGGGAAGGCCAGTGAGCACCCCTGACAATGTACCACAAGATGTTGAGGGAGGGAGGAGAGCAGGAGGAGTGAAGGGGAAGGTGGGGCTAAATTGGGCCAAGGAGGCTTTAGCTACAATCCTATGCAGCTTAAACAGTAAGATAAAAACCTTATGGGGAACTTAAAATTTTAAACTGTGAAGGATATGCGCTTTACAACTTAGAAATAAACAATGAAAAAAATAGAGTGAAATTTGAACTCTAATTTAAAATTAAATCTAAGTTTAGAATCTTTAACTTCTCTCATTTGTTCAAGAGCATTTTTTATGGATGAATGTTTCAAGTGACATAAATGAGATTCTAGTCACTTAGGCAAGCACGAAGCCTATTTGGTGGTATAGTTGATAGAATATATGCACTTAGGGGAGTTTAAGATTCTGTAGTGTCACAGAAAAATCATACTATATATGCCTTCTTTCTTTCTTCCCAGAAGTGACTTCACACAAGTGAAAATGTAAATTTAGATCAGAAATATCCTTGAGGTGAAAAAGAAACCACAATGGGACAAATAAAGATGAGGGGTTTACCTGGAGGCAGAAAGGAGTTAAGCTGCACGGATGGGTGTGTGTGTGTGTGTGTGTGTGTGTGTGTGTGTGTGTGTGTGTGAGAGAGAGAGAGAGAGAGAGAGAGAGAGAGAGAGAGAGAGAGAGAAAGAGAGAGAGAGAGTGTTGTGTGTGTGTGTGTGTGTGTACATGTTAATGCACATGCATGATTTGAGCTGTGGTGTGTCTGGGGGCCAGTACTATGTTTATGAGTCTTGGATCTTAATTTTAAAAAATAGTAATAGTAGATCTAGCTGTCATCT
Source organism: Lynx rufus (assembly GCF_022079265.1). NCBI lineage: Eukaryota > Metazoa > Chordata > Mammalia > Carnivora > Felidae > Lynx > Lynx rufus. Next base: position 126,360,002 of record NW_025814856.1, read on the forward strand.
TCTTTGATGCCAGCTATCTCCTCACTGAAGAGTTAATTCCTGCATTACCCCTTTAAGTGTAGCCTTGGAAGAATACCACCGTTTGCCATGATGAAATGGAAACAGGCTAGTGGAGAGCTAGGTAGAGCCCAGGGACACTGCTCTAGTTTACCCATTCCTTCTCATTACCTCTATCCTCTTTCCAAGTGGTCCCTAGGGAACTGGGTCAAGGGAGAAACAACAGAGATCAAGGTAGAGACAGAGGCTTCTCATAAATTGTTCACATTTTACATGAAAACACAGGAATGAGAAAATGTAGGAATTGCAACCACACACACAAGGTATGCACCGTGACTTTACACATAGAAAACTAGTTGGATCAGGGCTACCCCTGGTATGGTGGCAGAGAGATGCTCCTGCTATCTACTTAAAAGTCTATGATAAATACATACTTGAAAGGGCGGGCCTACGCCGGCCGACTCCATCTTGTTCTGTGTCCTTCACCTTGACCACACCTCCTCTTCTTGAGTAACCCCCCCCCCCACCTGCCTAACAGGACTCGGACCCTTCCCCAGCCAATCAGCTGAGGCCAGAGCCATTACCTCACCAACTGCCCCTAGGCCCCAATAAAACCTTTTGTCCTTTTGAAACTCTCCCCCCCCCCCCCCCCCCCCCCCCCGGTATCTCGTTGGTGCAGGTAGGGGATTGAGCTCGAGCTAGCTCCAATAAAGGCTCTTTTGCTTTTACATCGGACTTGGCTCCCTGGTGGTCTTTTGGGATCACGAATTCTGGGCATAACAATACTGACTTAAGACGACTTGTAAACAGTATCATAAAGATGGTTCAAAATTGCAAAAAACTAAGACCCAGGTTCTTTAGGCTTTCAGATATACCACTTCAAGACCAAGAAAATCTGTCACAGGTATTTTAGAATATTATTTTTTCTATCATTAATAATGTTTTCTTTTGTTGGGAAAACAGTGAATACACAATGACTTTTTAAAGAATGTGTGTAGAATTTCTCCTGTGAAGGTCTTAAAGCGGATTAAGACTTCCTTGAATATGCTTTATGTTTAAAAGCTACCAAACTGTCATCTTCCTTTCACAGCACCTATAACAATTGTAATTCTTTAGTTATTGTGTGATTATTTGCTTAATGCCCCACCCCGCACCCACACCCACCAAGAATGTAAGTTCCAAGATAGAAGCAGGCCTGTTTTATTTGTTCCAGTGGACTGACAATGTGAATATAGTTCATGGTACATAGTACGTAACTGACAAATTTCTTTTGAAAGAATAAATAAGAATATCTTTTCTAATGAGGCTTCCTAAAACCCATATTATACTAGATAAAGATCTGAGTAAGAAATCTGTTTTATGGGGGAAGGTTCATCCTAAAAATATGATGGAATTCTGATAAGATGGAATTCCGAACTACAATTCTATTATAGCCCTTATCTTGAACCCAAAAGCAAATGATAACAAATTTTTAAATATACCTTTTTAAAGATAAAATAAGTAATCAACATAACAACTGGAAGCAATAATGTCTTTGTGTATCTCAATGGAGTCTGAAATAAAGCAAATTGTTCAAAAGTCATTTATTAAATTTTATATTAAGTGAGTAAAAACTTATGTCACAACGAAACTTCATAAAGGTAAAAATGTTTTTGCCATTAATATTATGTATATTTATCAACCTTCATCTTCTAATACAAGAATGAAAATTATAAAAAGTTACACAAATGCACCAAAGGTTTTAACGGTAAAAACTATTAAAACAAAAATTAGCTATATATTATTTTTCCCCTTCTTTTAGTTTTATCTTTCCTTTATTTATATATAAATTTTTAAATTTTGTGTTTACCGATCCCCAGGCCCTATATTATCATTTCTTGGGTTGCAAAGTTCCATTATTTTCACTGGTGAAAAACTAGAGCAAACAAGGAAGAAAATCATCCTACATACTTACTGTAAATATGAATAAGTACTGAAATGACAGCAGCTAAATAATTCTCATGACCCATTAATGTGGTCAGAGTGATTTACCATGTCACTAAATTAAATACTTTCTTGAAGGCAGAAGCCAAGCCATTTTCCTCTTTGCAGCCAACAGCCTCACAGATAATTAGTGCTAATAGTTTTTGAGTAAATGTATGACTGGTTGGATAGATAAGAGAATAATGTATGATTAATAGTATATCTTTGTCGGCACCATTTTGTTAAAGATTTTTATAATATTTGATGTATTAAATGAAACATAACTAAAGTTTTTAAAAACCAAAACAAGAACTTAGATTTATTTTTTGTGAGTAGTCCCATACTTCTAAGTGACATACACTATTAAAAGTAATTGAACTATACTAATAGTAATTCACTATGGATCAAATAGTATGGTAGGCACTCTTCCTGGATTATCTCATTCAACCATCATCAAGAACTCTTTAAGATAGGGGTCACTGTTTACTCATTTTACACATAAACAAAAACAGGTAAGGAATGCTTATGATTAGTAAAAATTATAGTAAAAAATGATAAAGTTGGTTGTCTCTGAATAAAAAATTTGAGTTTCAGACTAAAAGGAAAACTTAAGAGCAAAAGACCATCATACCTGTAGAGAAGGAAAAGAACAAAAAAAAAAAAAACGTTCATACCGCTTTTTCCATGAAGTCAAATTCAGGAGCACAGGTGTAAATTAAGGTATCAAAATCTGTATACCTTAAGATTCTGGCTGCTATAAGGTCACTCAGGCGAATCTGGGAAGAAAATAAAGTAAAAGAAATTAAAATTACACTAATAATTATGGTCAATAATAACTGATTTGTTGTAATATTAACTAAGTCTACAGAGCAGATAAATCCAAGGTACATGGACGGCCCTCAAAGAAAACAAACAAAAAATTCAGTGAACAATACATTATTATATACTGAATTATGAAGAAAACTGAAAACAAAGAGAAATATCAAAAGAATGAAAAGCAGAAAGAGGTCAGAAAAAATAAGCAGACATGATAATATGAAGAGTGAGTTAAGATCAACAATAGCTGGGCAGAAACCACCATGTAGTTAATCATGAGATTTTATAATCATTTCTCAAGAAGAAAACAGTCTCACATTAACCCTTTTTACCACACAGTGAAAAACATGAATAAATTTCCTATGTGTTGTCATTTTCACAAAGTTTCATACACTGATTACAATTTTTGGTGTTTCTTGAATTTTTCAGGCATACAGTCAAGCCATTAAACATAACAGCTATTCATCATAAGAATTATAACAACTACACACACGACTTTGATTTAGTTACTTGATATCCAAGGCCTTTGAAATAAACATCACCAACCAAACTCAATGTAGAATTCTTATTTTCAGTTATTTATTACCCACTGTCAGTGAGACAATTGTTTTTCCACTGCATTCTCAGAAGGCCAGAAAAGAGAAAATATTTGGTATGTAAACCTTAATTCAAATTACTTTACAGAAATGAAATTATTTTATATCAAATATAATAATTATCTGTGGTTTTCATTTATTTATGGTTCCCCCTATCTACCAGTAGCAAGGATAATTTAGAATTGACTTCATTTTTCTAATTTTGACTGGGACTGATGACTAATAATAATTTAACTAAACCACTTTCATTGCAAGTCTTTCGCACAAGGGTCACACACACGAAGCAACTTAAGAGTACCAAGGGGGGGGGGTAGGTGTGTGTGTGTAAGATTTGTAATGAGTTGGGTGAAAACGTGGAGCAAGGCAGAAAAGAAACCCATAGACCAACTTAACAAATAGATGACTTAGGAGGCCTCAATAAAGTTCACCATAAAATGTTTAGCCCCACAGAATAAAAAGGAAAAGAAAAAAGGAGTATATCAGACATACCAGAGAACAGCAGCAACAAATAAACCTAATAAATCACCATACAGAGCTACCAATAAATGGCAGATAAATCCATATACTTTGAAATTTTATTTAACTTGAACATGTATGCTAGCTCAATTCTACTGGAGAGTGATAGCACTTGACCTTTTAGAGACTAAGGACCATAATCTGTTGTTAAAGATGAAGAAATTTCAGCATTAGGGTTCTAATTAGATAGTATGAGATGAAGTACATTTCAGAGTAGGTTACTGTGTGATTTGCTCATGTATGCTCATATCCAAACAGAAAGTAAGAATCAAAAGTAAGTTTCTGCATTGTTTTCTGTCCCTTAAACTGATTAGCTAAGTAGGGACTTAAGCTTTGACAAGGGCTATTATGTAAGACACTGGCTTTAAAACAAACACACACCACACATGAGGGATAGGTCCATATATTTTCTAGAAGATGAAAAGATAGAGGATTTTTAACATTTACCACTTTCCTTTTACATAACAAGAAAAGCTTTAAAAATATCAAGTCATGGGGCGCCTGGGTGGCTTGGTCGGTTAAGCGTCCGACTTTGGCTCAGGTCATGATCTCACGGTCCGTGAGTTCGAGCCCCGAGTCGGGCTCTGTGCTGACAGCTCAGAGCCTGGAGCCTGTTTCAGATTCTGTGTCTTCCTCTCTCTCTGCCCCTCCCCTGTTCATTCTCTGTCTCTCTCTGTCTCAAAAATAAATAAACGTTAAAAAAATTTAAAAAAAAATCAAGTCATATCTTAATTTTAGTCTATTAACTATACATAAATAAAACTACATTAAGATTTTGACTATTATATTTCAAAGCTGAGTACAGACTGCTCATATGTTAACATTTTCAATAAATGAGTAACTTATTATTTAAATAAATGAGGTTATTTGTTTAGGAGTTTATTTTTTAAGTAATCTCCATACGCAACATGGGGCTTGAACCCACAACCCCAACATCAAGAGTCACACGCTCTACTGACTGAGCTAGCCAGGTGCCCCAATTTGTATTTTAATGAAATATAAACACATAACTACTTAAGATATTATTCTTTTTTTTTTTTTTTTTCTGGATGGCTAGGTTAGCATTCATTGATACAGTTTTTTCTTAGTGGGTTGAAAAGATCACTTAACTGTAGGGTTTTATTACTAAGTCTGCCAATAACTAACTCCAGGACCTTGAAAAGGCACTTACTCTCTATAAACTAAAGAGGTAAAAATAGATGGTTTTAAAGTTTTCATCCAGCTACATATTCATAGGAATTTTTATGCTTTAACTAGAAAGTACTTACATGATCTGAAACACCTAACATTTTAGATGTCAGAAATTTCAGAATAATTGTTCCACACAACCAGGCAAAGCCTTGAATCAGCTAGAAAGTAAGTGAAAGAAAGAAAGAGACAGAAGTCAGACACTAAAAATCGTAACTTACCCAGCTACAAAATTCAATCATATCAACAAGTGGTATGGGAAATTTTAATCATGGTATGGAAAACTATATTAGTGATGTGGTCTGAAAAAAGGTTGCTCCTTTAGAAAATTTTGTTTAAAGGCAAAGATTTGAAACAGATGACATTGATATAAACTACATAACAACACTAGAGTTCTACAAATTCTGAAAGAATTTTTTTCAAGTTATTTATTTTCAATTTCTGTGAAGAAAGGAGTTGTATGTTTGGTTCCAAATATTATTTCCTAGCAGAAAAGTCCTTTTTTCAAAAATAGGATTAAATTATAAAATATTCTTCTACCACTCTTTTGGAAATAGAATTTTATGAGTCCTTCCTCAAGAAAGGAAAATTTCAAAACTTAAGCTTTCATTTTAAAGAGAGAAATAGAAACTAAAACTCACGTGGGGGTTTCTGTTGTTTTGTTTATTTTTTGGCTAACCTTGATTAGAAAAAGCACAGATGTGGACTTCTAGGTAGCCTGAGGAAAATTATAGCAGACTAAATCCAAATCTCTCCACACTCATCCAACAAGTAGGACAACGCAATCACAAATATAAAAAACAGGTAACAGTACAAACTTCAAATTACCTGTAAATAGAAAGAAACAACATATACAGCAAACTTAAACCTCAAGTTCCTGATCTAAGCCTTTGCAGAGAATGAGGGGAGTCTCAAAATCATGCAGAAGAGGAGAGAGGGAGGTGAGGAGTCCTAAAATGAACTGAAATAACCGGAGGGAGAGAAAGTCCACCTTACATGTGAGAAAAGCCAGGAGACTGGAGAATGAGCTACAGAGTGGGGACTTAAAATGCTCAGTATAAGAACTCACCTCAGAAAGACATTACTTCTGGAAAGAGAGGAAGGGAAAAGAAAGAGAGAAACCCTCTGAAGAATGTGTGGATAAGGAAATAAGGAAGAAAGGAAAATCAAGTATCCAGAAAAATAAATGAGGACCAAACAAAAGACAATCACTACTGTCACTGAAAGATGAAGGAAGGAAGTTACTAATTGATAAAACCAGATTTTGTTACATTGACAAAAGGCTGTACCTAGATTAGAAAATACCTGCTCTGAACACAAACTAATTAGATGAAAGATGTCTATATGATTTATAATAGAGCTTCTATAAGAAGGTAACAAAACTGAGAGTCAAACATTTCAGCTGCTGATATCCATTCAAATGAATGATAAAAATCTTACAAAGCAGAAAAAACTACAATGCAGAAAAGCTGAATTAAGTAAGCTCAAATAAGCATTCAGAGACATAATTTTTTTTGAAACTAAGAACATAAATGGACAAAACCAGAAAAAAATTGAGAGTACTTATTAAATATAGAAAAAGAAATGGAAGAAAAGAGGGAAACCATTGAAAAATGAAGACAATCTCAAGGTAACTAAAGGAGCAGAGATTTAAATAAAAATTCAAAAAAGGCACTAAAGACAGTAAAAAAAAAAAAAACAACACCCACAAAAGAATAAAAATGAGATTAAACAAGGAAATAAAAGAATCATAGAAAGTAGTAGAAACAGAAGACAGGCAACATGTTTGTAATTGGAGTCCCTGAAAAAGAAAAACTGAGCAATGAATTCACACTAATATTCAAACTACAATCTAAGAAAACTTCCTAGAAATAAAAGACCTGGACTTACATGTGGAAAGGACCCACCAGGAATTGGGAAAATTGACCAGTATGGTAAACTACCTCGAGACATAGCCTAGTAAAACTTAAAAAGGAAGAAAAGTCCGTAACACTTCTCAGCACATAACTTAGAAGGGCAAGAAAATTTGGCTTGCATCATGCATATTAAAAGAAACATAAAAGCGATAAAACAGTGTAGAAGCATTTTCAAGACACTCAAGAAAGTGGGAACCAAGAACTTTATATCTAGTCCATCTGTCATTCAGGTATAAAGATTACAGAAAAACAGTTTCAAGTATGCAATAATTGAGGGAACAACTTTCCTGAATATAGAAAGTTAAAAATGAAAGAGAAATGTGTAATGAAGTATGTAAAGAAATTGTAAATACAAAAAATAATATAACATTTACAACATAAATAAAAATCTTCAAATTCTCACAAAGCAGTGTTTGACCTGTGCTATACAAAGATGTACTGAAACAGATTCAAAAACGTGACAATGGGGGCGCCTGGGTGGCGCAGTCGGTTAAGCGTCCGACTTCAGCCAGGTCACGATCTCGCGGTCCGTGAGTTCGAGCCCCGCGTCAGGCTCTGGGCTGATGGCTCAGAGCCTGGAGCCTGTTTCCGGTTCTGTGTCTCCCTCTCTCTCTGCCCCTCCCCCGTTCATGCTCTGTCTCTCTCTGTCCCAAAAATAAATAAACGTTGAAAAAAAAAAAATTTAAAAAAAAAAAAAAAAAAAAAAAAAAACGTGACAATGAAACAGCGGCAAAAATGTACCAAAGCTAATAAGAAACTAAAGCTTATAATCCTATCATCACTAAGTTTCACACCAAAAAGCATTAGATATGGAAATTATTTTGACACTAAAAGACACAATTCATGAAGAAAATATAATTAAGTATGAATATCTATGTATTGCAACCATCCTTATAAAACAGAAGTTACTGGATCTTCAAGGAGAAACAGAAACACACTAATATTAAAAGACTTAAATACACTTTTTCAATACAAGAGAGGTCAGTGGGCAAATAATACATAAAGATATAAAAGACCAAAACATTTAAAAATAAATTTCATGGATAAATTTATCAAAATATGTCTTGCTAATAAAGGATACACCTTCATCAAGCACACATAAAATATTCACAAAAAAATGATCATCCATTAGGTCACAGAGAAAGCATCCAGTAGGTCCACAAACTAAAAATGTAATCTTCTATCATCGTGATGTAATAAAACTAGAAATTAATAACAAAGTTAGAAGAAAAAAAGGTCCTTCCCTCCTGGAAATTAACAAACTTACTATTAAAACAGGTCTTAAGTGAAAGAGAAACAAAATTTTTTTTTCAAATATGATCATGAAAATTACATATTAGGAATGAAGAAAGTCATGTAAAACAATGATCAGAAGAAAATCCATGGCCTCAAAAACTCATATCAATAAAAATGAGAGAAAAAATAAATTAATTAAAATTTGATTCAAACATCTAGCTAAATAATAAGCCAAGAGGAAACACGTGAAAAGAAAAACACAAGAATAGTATATTACATTTATTCCTTTATGTATCCATTTTCTTTTTCTTTTTCTTTTTTTTTTTTAATTTCTTCCTGATGTTCTAAGATTCCTTCTGGTCATTTAGTTTCTGCCTCAAGAACTTCCATTTACTATTCTTTAAGGGTTGCTCTGCTAGCAACAAATTCTCTTAGTTTTCCTTCATCTGAGAATGTCTTTTATTTCCCCTACACTCCTAAAAGACACTATCCCTGGACATTTAATTTGCAGTTGACAATTCTTTCAGCATTTGACAAATGTTATGCCATCTCCTTCTGGCCCCATAGTTTCAGGCTAATGTAATCTGAATCAGTTTTGCCCTATAGGCAACATGTCATTTCTCTCTGCCTGCTTTTCAGATTTTTTGTCTTTAGTTTTCAGAAATTTAATTATGATGTGTCTTGGCATGGATATTGTTGGTCTTATCCTACTCGGGATTCACTCCATTTCTTGACTCTGTAGATTTATGTCTTTTACCAAATTTGGAAAGTCTTCAGCCATTACATATTCAAAATTTTTCAGCCCCACTCTCTTTTACCTCTCCTTGTGGAATTTCAATGATACAAATATTAGATGTATGTATGCATATGTATCTATATCGGTCTAGAAGTATGGGTCTAGAAGCAAGGAAACAGTGTAGCAATGAGAACACTCAGCATTCAGACCTTGGCTTCTAAATACCATATGGAGTAAGATATGCAATATAATCTTTATTCCACAGGTATGAAAGAATTACTTGGAATAGTAAAACGCCAAGTTTTTTTGGGAGGAAGGGGGTTGCAAGAAAAAGTGTTAGTTCACAAAATATCTTTGCTTTTCCTTTTTGCCTTTTATGGGGAAAAAGCCATAAAAGGCCAGAATATCCTTTGTATTGTTTAGATAACTAAAATTTATTTCTCCCCTTTGCAAAAGACTGACATCAATTCTGTCAGCTTTAAAAAATAAATGTTTTGAACATTAATTATATCTCAACTTTTTTCTCCTTAGATGTTTGTTTCTTTGAATTCTTGACTTGAAAGCTTAATTTTTACTCTTTCCAGTCTAAAACTGAAAAGAAGAGAATAAATCTCAGTACAGCTTTGGCAGAATTTCCTAAATGTCCATGGATGCTATTCTGTTTGTTGCCACTTTTCAACAGTTTGTAATAGAAATTTTGACTTTGAGTTCAGTTATTAAATGAAGATCTTTGAATTTTCCATCAATTTCCTGGCTTCATCTTGGAAAAAACTGCTAATTTTTGTGAACTAAAAAAATCATATATTAGAAGAGTCATATCATCCACTAATTCAAGTGCACAAATATTTCTATATTTTCACCATTAGAGAAAGCCTCCAGTAGCGAGTAACTGGCAACTCAATACACTTTGTCCTTTTGCATTCTGAGTAGAAATCTACCTTATCTTACCATAACTTCTCCAGCTTCCCCCTATTAATATATCATATGTAATCACATAGTTCTTCAATATGGCAGGTTTTACTTTTTCATAGGTGTACATCTACATCAAAGATCAAGAGATAAAAAAGGAGTGTCACCTGTCCAATATTACGAGAATTAGTAATTGTAGGGTCTACCTAACAGCATACTGAGTTTACTTGGAAACAAAACACACAAACATAGAATTAACGTGGGCCATCCATTTGCATGTGTGGGAAGAAGTCAAAAGAAGATTAGGTGGTGTCTGAGTTGATATAGGAAGAGGCTGGGAGACTGTAGGGAAAATGTGACAGGGACAAAAATAATAGTCTAACATGGGAAGCAGAAGAACAGATAGATGATAGACAGATGTAGAGAAAAGAAAAACAGAAAGTGGGGGCAGGACTACAGGCTGAGTTATTTTGAAGAGAAGGTTAGTAAGTTTAAAGGGAGAAACTCAAGGCAAAAAAATTTTTTTAGAAAGCAAGGCAGTAAGAGTATATATAGCAGGGTGAAAAGTAAAGGAAGAGAGGCGTGAGAGTGGTACTGAAATACATGAACTCGTTTCTGACAATGACTTGTAGATGTCACTAAGGACTATTTCTTGCCCCATATTAGTAGGTATTTATAAGATTTATTGACTATAAGTCATTCGAGTTTTAAAGTATACTGTCTGTATTCAGTTTATAGAAATAAAAAGTTCGAAGAAATGTATGCATATGTATAAATGTCGAATCTTACCCAAAAGTTGAGTTCAGACACTCCCAATCTTTGAATTTGATTTCTCTTTAGAATTATCACCTAAAATGCACATGATATAAAATTAAACAATTAAATAAAATTGACATTTTATATGACTGATACGTTTTAAAAATTACCCAGCCACCCCCTTCCATCTTGGCTATCACCAGTCATTTTCCTTCTTAATTGTTGATTTTTCAAAATTTGGACATGGCAGATTTCCTTTTAGTGACAGCTCAATGCTTTATTCCCAGCAAGTTGCTTCTAGAATCAAGTTAATTCCTCACTGAATTAGCTGTGATGCCTTGTGCAGGTTACTCCTCTGAGGGTGTGGGTTGTTTGTGGGAGGTGTGTCCATGCAAGGATATATGTTAAGTCGCCCAGCAAAATTAGTGGTCTAAAATAACATGAAAATCCTTCCTCCCCAAATTCCTAAATAAAATATTTTTAAATTTTTAAAAAATGGCTAACTGGGCGCGGCTGGGTGGCTCAGTCATTTAAGCATCTGACTTTGGCTCAGGTCATGATCTCACGGTTTGTGAGTGTGAGCCTCCCATTAGGCTGTCTGCTGTCAGCACAGAGCCTGATTAGGATCCTCTGTCCTCTCTCTCTCTCTCCTTCTCCCCCATTTGCATGCTCTCTCTCACTCTTTCTCTCTCAAATAAACAAACAGTTAAGAGGTACCTGGGGGTGGGAAGCACACAGTTGTGGAAAAACAGATGCTGTTAGAACTGGAAATTTATTTAGATGAAGGGGACTGGGGAGAAGTGCTCTAGAGTGACTGTGGGTGCTGGACGCCAGGCATTGTGCCGTGTGGGTTGAATATTGTAGTGGGATGAAATAAAAATAAAAACAAAATATTAAAAACATACCTAACTGAACTTATAAGAAAGAAAATGAATTTTCCAGGTGCCAGAGAAAGCAGACGACTTTAAAAAACAAACATGTAGGAGAAAACTTAGGGTAGTCTTCAAGAAGGACTGCAGAATAAAGTTGCAACAATGGGCTTACATCAAAAGCAGAAAAGGGCCTGAGGCTATGGAAGGTAAGAAATTGGACTTGAGACATGTATAAAGCTGGGGTCCTCAAAAATCATACCCTTCAGTGCTACCAACTAAATGTTTATGTCCCCCACCAAATGCATGTGCTGAAACTCTAATCCTCACTCTGACGTAACAGATGAAACCTTTGGGAGGTAATTAGACCATGATGGCAGAGCCCTCATGAATGGGACTAGTGCTACTATTTTTTTTTAATTTTTTTACATTTATTTATTTTTGATAAACAGAGTGAGACAAAGTGTGAGCGGGGAAGGGGCAAAGAGAGAGGGAGACACAGAATCCAAAGCAGGCTCCAGGCTCCGAGCAAACAGTCAGCAAAGAGCCTGATGTGGGGCTTGAACCTACCAACTGTGAGATCATGACCTGAGCCGAAGTCAGATGCTCAACCAACTGAGCCACCCAGGTGCCCCGGGACTAGTGCTTTTATAAGAAGAGACATAGGAGAGATGTCTGTCTCTTGACCATGTGAGAATATAGTGAAGGCATCTGTAAATCAAGAAGAGAGCCCTCACCAAGAAGCAAATTGGCTGGTATCTTGATCTTGGACTTCCTAGCCTCTAGAACTGTGAAAAATAAATTTCTGTCTATAGTATTTTTACTATAGCAACCCAAACTGACAAAGATACTCAAGGAGTAGGAATACTCCTCCTGCCATTGCTACAAGCTCACAAGGTATTTGTTTGAGTTTGGGGTGGGAAGAAAAAGCTTCCTATAAGAAACCGAAATCTTAGGCCTCTGTGTTACTTAGATTTGGAGTAGAATTTTGCAGCATCTAGTTAGCTCAAAGTGAGCCAGGATTCCTGAGCTTCCAACAACAGAAAATATAAATGTACCAAATTATACACTGCAACCTGTTTGTAAGTGCAAAATATAGGAAACAACCTAGATGCCCAGACATAGGACAGTATTTGAATTATCTACAGAACATACCCAGTGTAGTATGTACTATGAAACTATATAAAGCATGAAGAAGATCTCTATGACATTATAAGGAATTGTATCCAGGATAGGTTGTTGCATGATATATACAATAGGCTGATAAACCAAAGTGCAGAAGACTATCTAAGTATTCTACCTTTCATGTAAGTAAGAGGAGATATGATAAATATATATATATATGTATATATATATATATATGTATACATAAAATATTTATTAGTGTAAAAAAGAAAAAAACAAATGAGAAAACCAATGAGATATCTTACAGGAAAGGCAGGACAAAGGTGAAAAGAAAACTGGAGAGAAAAGGTAGAGGGAATGAGAGGGAGTGACATTTCCTGAGTACAACTTTTTATATATTTCTTATTCTTAGAAACATGATAATATTTCACCCCCAAAATAAAGTAAGTAATTAAAATCAATCAGGATGGAACTACTGCTTCTGGTCAAGTTGATATAACAGGAATCACACATACTCTCCCATCTGAAATAACTAAATTCAAGCAAAATAGATTATAAGAGACTACTGTGAACAGTTATATAGTAACAAATTGATTACATAGAAGACACATATTCCTAGAAGCAAACAATCTACCAAGACAGAATCATACAGAAACAGAAACTCTAAGCATACCTATAATTAGTAAGAATATTGAACAAATAATCAAAAACCTCACAACAAAGAAAAAAATCAAAGACCAGATGGCTTTATTGATGAATCCTACCAAACATTTAAAGAAAAATTAATGTCAATCCTTCTCAAACTGTTTCAAAAACTGCAGAGGAGGGATACTTCCAAACATATTTCTTAAGGCCAGCATGACCCTGATACCAAAGCCAGGCAAGGACACTGAGAAAACTTACAGACCAATACCCCTGATGAACACAAATGGAAAAATTCTTAACAAAATACAAGCAAACCGCATTTAACAGCACACATTAAGAGGACCATTCACCATGATTAAGTGAGATCTTGCAATGCTAGGATGGTTCAACATATGCAAATCAGTTAATGTAACATGCTACATTAACAGAATGAGGGATTAAAAATCACAAGATCATCTCAATAGATGTAGGGAAAGCACTTGAAAAAAATTAGTGTCCTATCATGATAAAAACTCTCAACAAACTAGGAATAGAGGGAGATTACCTCAACACAATAAAGGCCATATTTGAAAATCCCACAGCTAACATCATACTGAATGGTGAAAAACTGTAAGCTTTTACTTTAACATTAGGAAGAAGGCAAGGTTGCCAACTTTCACCATTTCTATTCAACATAGTACTGGAAGTCCTAGCTACAGCAATTAAGGAAGAAAAGGAAATAAAAGGCATAAAAAATTGGAAAGGAAGATGTAAAATTATCTGTTTGCAGATGATGTGATTTTCTACATAGAAAACACACACACACACACACATACACACTTGGAATAAATAAATTCTGCAAAGAAGCACAACACACAATCAACATGCAAAAATGTTTTGTATTTCTACACACTAAAAATGAAAACTCTGAAAAGGAAATTAAGAAAATAATCCCATTTGTAATTGTAATAGCCTCTGAAAAAAAGTATTAAGAATAAACTCAAACAGGTAAAAGACTTAATACATTGAAAACTACAATACATTGCTGAAAGAAACTAAAGACACAAATTGAAAGATAGTATTTATCTTATTTCACAGAGCATGATGCCCCCAAAGTTCAACAATGTGGTTAAAAATGGCAGGGGGGCACCTGGGTGGCTCAGTCGGTTAAGCATCCAACACTTGATTTCAGCTCAGGTCACGATCTCACATTAGGTCATGATCTTATGGGTTCATGAGATGGAGCCCCCCAAGGGCTCTATGCTGAGAGCACAGAGCCTGCCTGGGATTCTCTCTCTCCTTCTCTGCTCCTCCCCTACACGTACACATTCTCTCTCTCTTTCTCTCAGAATAAATATTTTTAAAAATGTCAGGAAAACCTTACATATTTACCTTTAGCTACTATTGCGTGTGCCCTTCATTTGTGTAGAGCCAGACTGACATCTAATATATTATTTCTTCCATCTGAAGGACCCCCTTCAACATTTATTTTAGTGAAAATGTGCTGGTCATAAAGTCTTTGTGTTCATTTTGAAGGATATATTTGCTGGGTATATAATTACAAATTCCCAATTTTTTTTTTAAGTATTTTATAAAGATGTTGCTTGACTATCTTACTGCTTGCATTATTTTTCTTATGAAAAATCTTTTGACATCCTTACCCTCTGTTCTACATTTAATAGGTCTTATTTCTCTGGCTGTTCTTAAGATTTTCTCTTTATCACTAATTTTGAGCAATTTGATTATCATGTGCCTTATTTAGCTTTCTCTCAGTTTCTTGTACTGAGATTCAACAAGATTTTTCATATCTCAGTTTGTAATTTTCATCAAATTGGAAAAGTTTTGGCCATTATTTCTTCAAATATTTTTCTACCTCCTCCCAACTTCCCTCATTTGGACATGTACTTTATTTTCCTTTATGAACTGTAAGTGAGGGATTGATATATCACCATTTTGCAATCCCTATTTAATTAGTGGATCTGGTACTAAGCATTGATGGCTGCCGCCATAAAAAGAGAGGCACCAGATATTATGTGCCTCCTGCTAAAAACAATACTATGGACTTGCCAAAGGAATCAAATCTGAACCTGTCCAAGTTTTAGATCTAATTATTAATATACAGTTGACCCTGAAACAACACAGGTTTGAACTGCATGTGTCAACTTAAATTTTTTTGGTAAGTACAGTACAGTACTGTAAATGTATTCTCTCTTCCTATGATTTCCTTAATAACACTTTCTTTCCTCTAGAGCTTACTTTAAGAATACAGTACATAAGACACATAACATACAAAATACATGTTAATTGACTACTTATGTTATCAGCAAGGCTTCCAGTCAACATTAGTTACCAGTAGTTAAGTTTTTGGGGAATCAAAATTATATGTGGATTTTTAATTGCATGGGGATTTAACATCCCTAGTCCTTGCACTGTTCGAGGATAAACTGTATTATAAATAAAGAAGGCAAAGGAAGATGTAAAATCACCCAATGAGGATTCAAAGAGCAAAACCTAGACCACAGCACCTTCCTGTGCTGCGTTCAATGACCTGAATTCTTAACAAATAAATTTCTTGGAAACAAAACCAGGAAGATATATAGAAAAGCTGTAGGTAAAAATAGAAAATTAATTGATGAAACTATAAATGAAAGCTAGGAGTAATTACCATAATCAAGACAGCTATTCCTGCTTTAGAGCAGTGCAAGGGAGTTATAATTGGGCAGGACACACAGAGGGCTTCTAGAATGGTTAGACAAGTTCTAATTTTGACTTGACGGCAGCTTAAGTTACTTTGTCAAATAACAGTTCATTAATCAGTATTTATCACTACTAGTCAGTACTAAGTACATAAAACATTTGTTTTATGTAGTTTTCTACACGTGTGCTATATTTCAAAACAAAATGCTTTCATAAAAAGGGGTAGATGATTACAAGTACTTTACTTGTAAAGTAATACAAGTAAAAATACTTTTTTTTACAACATTTTAACTTGTATATTTGACAATATTTTACAAGTATATTTTACAATTTTTTACTTGTATATTTTACAAGTAAAAATACTTTACTTGTAAAGTAACTTACTTGTCAGTAATACTGACAAAATTTGACAAAATGCTGAAAGGTTTTGGGGGAGAGA
Organism: Lynx rufus; assembly: GCF_022079265.1. NCBI lineage: Eukaryota > Metazoa > Chordata > Mammalia > Carnivora > Felidae > Lynx > Lynx rufus. The sequence continues at coordinate 126,376,384 of NW_025814856.1, forward strand.
GAAAAAGTAGGGATTACTTATTTGGGGGGAAAAAGAGGCTGGGGACCAAAATATTAAAATATAGGGGAAATCCCAAGAGCCCATCTATGTACCATATGTGGAAAAGTGCCACATTTTGGTATTACTGTGGTTCATATCATTTCTAATCATTACAAAAAGAGAATACCCCAATAACATTCCAGTGGAGGAAAGCACTCCATGCTCTGGCTCATGAATATTAGAAGTGTGACTCTAAAGTAATAAAACGAATTTACTGAACCACCCTTCCAAATACATAATCCAAATGAGTGTTATCCCATGAAAGTAAGTCACATGCATTATTCTCATCATGTTGCCATTGCTTAAAACAGTCTGAAACTCCTCTTTCTAAACTGCCTTCAGAGATAAATTTTTTTCCAGAGATAATTTATGGTGCAAGAAAATCAGTCTAATTACTTTATTGTCACACCATATTTTGATCAAGATCTATATTACCCAAGATCTAATCACCCACCTTGTTCACAAGACTTTGGTCATTTCCAAAAATTAAATCCACCCTTGAAAGATGAAGATTTGCCACCATTGAGGATATTCAAAAGAATGTGCCACCATCTGTGTCTGTGAAGGCATTTCAGAGGAGTTCAAAAATGCTTTGGGCAACGGCAGTGTCACTGCAATAACTAGTGTACTAAACTGACATAGAAAGAAATAACTAATTTTTATCATAGATGGCATATTTTTAAAGTAAGTCTTATTAGCTTATGATTGTTTTTAAAATATTTACTTGGGCATTGCCTTAAAGAGGTAAATTTTGGATTGTATTCATTTTTCAAGGATAAGATAGACAGAAAGCATTATTTGGGAAACAGTTTTTCATGTGAGCAATAATTTGGGAAGGGCACTATTTATTCTCCTAAGCTTATATCACATGGGTAAACCTACTATTTGACAGGTAAAAACAAATCTTCAGGAGCTTAGCAAACACTTACCCATGTCATTAACAAAGATGATGAATAATAAGAAGATAAATACATTGGATTTCCAAACATCAACACAAAACAAAGGAGAACTGAAATCTGAAAATTGAGGAAAAGAAACATCTGTTTTATTGTGACTAGATAAACAGCATGATGCATACTTTGTCTACAGGCATAGTCACTTCTAATACAAATATTATATGCATAAATAAGATTGATAAATACATAAGTAGATCTTGGTCAAATGATAATAGAATTTCAACACACTGATAGGTTTTAAGTATTTTCAACACCATAAATTATATACAGGAGAATTTCATTTTATTTCTCTATTTGCTACTTGCTATAAAGAAAACAGAAAAAACACCATTGTTTCTATTGATTCAATGATGGAATAATATAGTAAGAAAGACTACAGTAAGAATATAGAAAGAATATAGTAAGAAAGTATTAATTTTCTAATCTTATTTTTGTTGGACTACTTGAAGATTTCCATAACTAACAAGGCCATATTTTATTTTCTTAGCTGAAGTATATATATATGTATTTAGAAAGTAAGATTTTAAAAATGCAAAAACATAAAATTTACAGGGTCATATTAATGCAAAGTGCTAAAAATCTCAGATCTCAGGGAGAAAAGGCAGTTTCAAAAGTAATGATAATAATAATAAATAAAACATTAAAAATGTTTAAAGTTTCACAGAACATAAAACATCTATAGTCTAGTTGATAGAGTGTAATCTATCTGATATTATAGATGTAGATATATAATAGTATAATCTTTCCTTCTGGATAATATCAACATCATATACATTAAATACTACTTGGAGGAGGTACCCCCATAAAATAGAGTCAGTTCTGTTTTATCAACCCTGAAATCTTATTTTAATATTTGACTTACAAATGTTAAAAATATTACCATGTTCATATAAATGATCTTCTGAAATTTGTTTGGCTCAATGTACCCCACAACATACATGGGAAATAAAGAAGCTATCTGAAATAAAAATAGCAAAAAAGCAAAAGTGAAAACAAGCAGAAAACAAACACTTCACTACCTATAAGTAAATATAAGAGTTTATTTCCAATAATGATAATCAAAATAATTTGAACCAACATTATCATTAAGAACTAGAATAGCTAGAAAAAATATTTCAAAACCTGTATGAAAGCCACACATCATTAACAAAGCAAAAAAGAATTAGGAAGTTAAAACCAGAGAAGAGATGGAAACCTAGCGATGAGTGTGACATTTTGGGTTGCTTTTATCCCAGACGTAGCTGCCAATTCCAACAGAAGCAGATTCTAATAGAGGTAGTTGAAAGATCTCAATGGACTCAGTACTCAGGGCACACAAAGTACGAGATCCTCACTAAGTCCCCAAGCTTTGCTTTGGGATATAAGAGAGAAGCAGAAGTCAAGCAGCCCTCAGAAAGATGGAAGTCCACCTTTGAATCAGCTCATTCTCTCATTGTATGAGGGTGACTGAAGATTGGTAGTGCCTTTATCTGCCTAGTGGAACAAATTTCAATCTTCTCTCTCGAAGTTAATATCAACCTAGTCCCAAAGTAACTCTGTGATTGTTCATGTACAATATCCAATACCGCATCAAAACCAACCAGATATAGGAGATATCTATTATCACTAGGATAACAGAAACAGATATATAAAGAATCTACTTTATGGGTCAGTAAACTTTTTATGTAAAAAGCAGCTAGTAAATGTGTTATGCTTTGTGGGCCATGTACAGTCTCTGTTGTATATTCTTCGTCTATTTTTTTTTCTTTAATAACACTTTAAAAATGTAAAAACCACTCAGCTTGTAAACTACTCAAAAACATGTCTGGCATCATTAGAAATAGACTTTCTTTTTGATATGTGGAAGGAAATAACAGGTAAAATTGAGACTTCCTGGGGTGCATGGGTGGCTCACTTGGTTAAGCATCTGACTTAAAAGCTCAGGTCAGGATCTCACGGTTTGTGGGTTAGAGCCCCACATCAGCTCTGTGCTGACAGCGCGGAGGCTGCTTGGGATTCTCTCTCTCTGCTCCCCTCCCACTCGTGCTCTCTCTCTCTCTCTCTCTCTCTCTCAAAATAAATAAACTTTAAAAATTTTTCAAATTTCCAAGAGAGTTCTGAAAGCCATAATAGAAATTGAAATATATAAATTTATTACATAAATATGTAAATATGTAAATAAATTTATTACATAAATATTACATAAATTTATATGTAATATAAATATTAGAATAATCAATATTAAGAAAGATGGATTTATTTATTTTTTTAACATTTTTATTTATTTTTGAGACAGGGAGAGACAGAGCATGAACAGGGGAGGGTCAGAGAGAGGGAGACACAGAATCTGAAACAGGCTCCAGGCTCTGAGCTGTCAGCACAGAGCCTGACGCGGGGCTCGAACTCATGGACTGCGAGATCATGACCTGAGCCGAAGTCGGCCGCTCAACCAACTGAGCCAGGCAGGTGCCCCAAGAAAGATGGATTTAAAAGCAGGTTAAATACAACCAAAGAAGTGATAAATTCGAAGGTAGGTCAGAAGAAAACATTTAGAAAAAAGAATCACAAAGGGATGAAAAATATATGAAAGAATATAATAGATACAGAACATACAGTGTAAAGGTCTAATATATTCTACTTTATATCTCAGAAGAGGATATAGGAATGAAATAAAAACTATATTTAAAGAGATTATATCGGAGAAGTTCCAAACATTTACAGAAAAAATCAAGCATCGATTTATAAAGTATTACAAATCCCCAACAAGGGATAAATTAAAACAAACAAAAACTTGACCACACTTGGCATATCATGGTCAAAACTGCTCGAAACCGAAGGCAAAGAGAAAAATTCTTTAAAAATCTGGACACTAACTGACTTTAAGACTTACTATAAAGTTGCAGTAATCAAGACAGCATGATATTGGAAAAATAACAGACAAATTAATCAATGCAATAAAATAGAAAGCCCAGAGACAGATCTATGCAATTATAGGCAAATGAAGCTTGACAAAGAAGCAAAGATAATTCAGTAGGGAAATGATAGTCTTGTCAACAAATGGGGCTGGAAGACTTGGACGTCCATGCACACACAAAAAAATGAACCTAGACCTAGACCTTACATCTCTCCAAAAAAATTAACTCAAAATGGATCTTAGGGGGGGTGCCTGGGTGGCTCAGTCGGTTAAGGGTCCGACTTCGGCTCAGGTCATGATCTCACGGTTTTTGAGTTTGAGCCCTGCATTGGGCTCTGTGCTGACAGCTCAGAGCCTGGATCCTGCTTCAGATTCTGTGTCTCCCTCTCTCTACCCCTCCCCTGCTCACACTCTGTCTCTCTCTGTCTCACAATAAATAAACATCAAAAAAAAAATGGATCTTAGGCCTAAATTTAAAACGCAGACTATAAAACATCCAAAAGATAACATAAGGAGAAAATCTAGGTGACTTTATTTGAGAATGAGTTTTTAGACATAAAACCAAAAGCATGACCCATGAAAAAAATTCATAAATTGAACATTCTTAAAATTAAAAACCTCAGTTCTGCAAAGACACCATTAAGAAAATTAAAAAACAAGGAAGAGACTGTGACAAAATCTTTGCAAAACCCATGTTGATTGATAAAGGTCTGGTATGCAAAATATATTTAGAACTCTTAAAATTCAGAAATAAGAAAACCCAACTTATTTTTTTTTTAATTTTTTTTTAACGTTTATCTATTTTTGAGAGAGACACAGAATCCAAAGCAGACTCCAGGCTCTGAGCTGTCAGCACAGAGCCCAATATGGGGCTCGAACTCAAGGGACCGTGAGATCATGATCTGACTTGAAGTTGGGACACTCAACTAACTGACTGAGCCACCTAGGCGCCCCAGAGAACAACCCAGTTTAAAAATGGGCAAAAGATCCAAACAATTACCTTATCAAATAATATATACAGATGGCAAATAAGCACATATAAAAATGGTAACTGTAAATTAAAGCAATAAGGACATACTGCTACGCACCTATAAGAATGGCTGAAATCCAAAAACCTGATAAAACTGGCAATTTCTTACAAACCGAAACATAGTCTTACAATACAATCCACCAATCACACTCCTGAGTATGTACCCAATTGTGTTACATTCTTATATGCATACAAAATTCACACAAATGTTTCTAGAATCACCCAAGACTGGAAGCAACCACAATGTCCTTCAAAAGGTGAATGGATAAACAAACTGTGTAAATCTGTACAATGAAGTATCATTCAGCAGTATAAAAAAAATGAGCTATCCAGTCATGAAAAGACATGGAGAAACTTAAATGCATATTGCTAAGTGAAAGGAGCTAGGGTGAAAAGGCAACGTGCTCTATGATTCCAACTACTTGACATTTTATTTTGGTTATACTTTATTCAATTAAAGATTGCAGAACTCTACTGCAAAGTACAGTATTACCATTGCTTATATTTTAGAGGATAGTATTCACAGTCATTATTTTGACTGAGCCCAGGAGTTCTTTAGTTTGGGCCTTTGAACAGAAAAGTCCCATGCAATTTAACACTCAGTAGTAAAGAGGTTAGGAGTTCATTGTATGTACAATTTCAAAAAAAATTTGCAAACACAGAAACAATGAGTAATTTATTCAAGAGTGCCAAGGAGACGTTTGTGTTAAAGCTGAAGATGGTAATACTTTCAAGTACTAAACAATTTACCTGAATACAGTTTTCCAGTGCTTTGTCATACCTTAGCTACTTAGAGCTTCAAATACAAGTTTGTTTGGTTTTTTTAGAGACAATCCTATACATTTAAATCCTATCAATGGATACTAGAGTACCAATGCTATCTCCACCCTAAAAGGTACTTACTTGGTGGTGTGGAAAAAAAGGCAAGGATACAAATAGCTCAGCAAACCTCTTTTCAACACATTATCAAGTGCCTCATAAAACAGAAGGCGACCATCAAAACTCACAGTTCAAGAATGCATAAATTATTACAAGTTTATTCTATAAATCAACTATCCAGAATTTGGGAGTTTGAGGCTAATATCTTACTGTCAAAGCCTTTGTCATTTCTTGTTCTCTCAGCCTAAATACCTTACTACCCACCTCCTCCCCCAGAAGAGATAAGACAGGTGGAATGTAGCTCCAAGCAATATACCAGGTAATGGATAATCAGAACTTAACTAGACTTAAGAATTTTACCCTTTTTATTATGGTTAGAATCTCTACTAAGGAACCCCCTATTTTTTCCAGATTTATTAAGATGTAACTAACTCACAACATTATGTAAGTTTAAGGTGTATAACATGTTGATTTGACATACCTATATATTATAACAGGATTAGCACTTCAGTGTTAGCTAATATCTCCCTCCATTATGTCACCAAATTCCCATATCATTTTTGTAGTAAGAACATTTAAGATTTACTCTCCTAGCAACTTTCAAGTATATAAAACAATATTGTTAATTGTAATCACTCTACTGTGTATTAGATCTCCCAAATTCATTCATCTTCCAATTGCAAGTTTGTGTTCTTTGAACAATATCTCCCTATCTCCCACCCCCACATACTGGTAACCACCATTCAACTCTACTAGCTTGGCTGTTTTTGTTTCCACATATAAATGGTATCATACAGTATTTGTTGTTCTCTGCCTGACATATCTCACCTAGCACAAGGCCCTCAAGGTCCATCTATGTTGGCACAAATGGCAGGATTTTCTTCTTTCTCATAGCAGAATATTCCACTGTGTGTGTGTGTGTGTGTGTGTGTGTGTGTGTATCCCATCTTCTTTATCCATTCATGTGTTGAAAGTCACTTAGGTTGTTTCCACATCTTGGCTATTGTGAATAATGCTGTAACAAACATGGAAATTTAAATATCTCTTGGATAATCTCTTTTCATTTCCTTTGGATATACACCTAGAAATGGAATTGCTGGATCATATAATAGCTCTATTTTTAATTACATGGAGAGCCTCCAAACTCTTCCATAGTGGTTACACCAATTTAAATTCACACCAACAGAGCATAAGCATTCACTCCATTTCTACTACATCCTCTCCAACACTAATTATCTCTTATCTTTTTATGTTAATCTCTTATCAGATGTATAGACAAGTAACATTGCATCAAACTAAAAAGCTTCTGCACAGCAAAGGAAACAATCAACAAAGTAAAAAGGCAATCTATAGAATGGGAGAAAATATTTGCAGACCATATATCTGACAAAAGGTTAATATCCAAAATACTTATTACTAAACAAAACCTCCTAATATTCTAGGGAAAAACTAATAATGCTATTAAAAAATGGGCAAAGGCTTGAACAGGTATTTACCCAAAGATATGCAAATGGATAATATATATACAAAAAAATGCTCAATATCACTAATTATCAGTGAAATACAAATCAAAACCACAATGGTATGTTATCTCACACCCATTAGGATGGTTATTATCAACAACCAGGCAACAAGTATTAATGAGGATATGGAAAAAAGGGAACTCTTTCACACAGTTCACACAGTTGATACATATGCAAAATTGTATGGCTGCTATGGAAAACAGTATGAAGGTTCCTCAAAAAATAAAAAATAGAATTATCATATAATCCAGCAATCACACTTCTAGGTATTTATCTTAAAGAATTGAAAACAGGGAGGAGCCAAGATGGCAGAACAGCATGGAAGTTTTTTGTATGTCTCGCATCCATGAGACACAGCCAGAACAACACTAAACCATCCTACACACCTAGAAAACTGACTGGAGGATTAACACAACAATCTGCACAACCTGAACCACAGAATTCAGCAGGTAAATGGTATAGAGAAGTGAATTTAGGGAGCAAGAAGGTGCAGGAAGGAGGGTGCTTTTGTGAGCAGAGAGAGGATGGAGACTGGGGTGGGGGAGTGGGGGGCAGGGAAGTATATGGGAAAAGCACCCCTCCCCAAAAGCAGCTGAGAAAGTGGAAAATTGGAAATAGCTGCAGGGACTAAACTAAAAAGAGAGAAAGGAGAAAGGAGAAGGTTTAAATTCCATTAAGACTGTAAACAAGGGGAGTGCAAAGTCTGCAACTCCACAGCTCAATACTGGCGGTGCTCTGGTGGGAAGGGCAAATTCCCAGGAACTGAGTGGGGTCTGGGAGGTTCCCAGACCACATGGGGAAAAGCGGTTCCACTGCTGGAAGGACATTTGGTGGAGACTGTTGAAGCCACCTGGTCCCAGCAGACCCCAGAAAACCACATTCGCTGGTGCTGGAACAAGGTCATTAAGGGTGAAGCCTGGTGCCAGATGTGTGGTGTGATTTTCCATAATCCCTGAAACGCTGCTGCTACACTATCTCGTGAACTTTTTCTGGGGTGGGCTGGCACCTGGCCACAGCCTCAGGGCATTGGCAGCAACAGGGTCCCGCAAGCGTTCCTGGGTGCAGCTGGCATTCGGCCATTGCTCGGTGAGACCCTCTTGCAAAGGGTTGGAGACTTCAACACCCCACTCACAGCAGTGGGCAGATCATCTAATCAAAAAAGGAAACAATGGTTTTGAATGACACACTGGACCAGGTGGACTTAACAGATATATTCAGAACATTCCATCCTAAAGCAACAGAATATACATTCTTCTCCAGTGCCCATGGAATGTTCTCCAGAATAGACCATATACTGGGACACAGATCAGCCCTAAGTAAGTACAAAAAGATTGAGATCATACCGTGCATATTTTCAGACCACAATGCTATGAAACTCAAAATCAACCACAAGAAAAAAATTTGGAAAGGTAACAAATACTTGGAGACTAAAGAACATCCTACTAAAGAATGAATGGGCTAACCAAGAAGTTAAAGATGAAATTAAAAAGTATATGGAAGCGAACGAAAATGATAACACTACAACCCAAAACCTCTGGCATGTAGCAAAGGCAGTCATAAGAGGAAAGTATATAGCAATCCAGGCCTTCCTAAAGAAGGAAGAAAGATCTCAGATACACAACCTAATCTTATGCCTTAAGGAGCTCAAAAAGGAACAGCAAATAAGACCCAAAACCAGCAGAAGACAGGAAATAATAAAGATTAGAGCAGAAATTAATGCTATCGAAACCAAGAAAACAGTAGAACAGATTAATGAAACTAGAAGCTGGTTCTTTGAAAGAATTAACAAAATTGACAAACCACTAGCCAGTTTGATCAAAAAGAAAAAGGACCCAAATAAATAAAATCAAGAAAGAAAGTGGACAGATCACAACAAACACAACAGAAATAAACACAATAATAAGAGAATATTATGAGCAATTATAGGCCAATAAAATGGGCAATCTGGAAGAAATGGACAAATTCCTAGAAACATATACACTACCAAAACTGAAACAGGAAGAAATAGAAAATTTGAACAGACCCATAACCAGTAAGGAAATTGAATTAGTAATCAAAAATCTCCTAAAAAACAAGGGAGTCCAGGGCCAGATGGCTTTCCAGGGGAATTCTAGCTACCAAACATTTAAGGAAGAATTAACACCTATTCTCTTGAAGCTGTTCCAACAAATACAAATGGAAGGAAAACTTCCAAACTCTTTCTATGAAGCCAGCATTACCTTGATTACAAAACCAGACAGAGACCACACTAAAAAGGAGAACTATAGACCAATTTCCCTGATGAACATGGATGCAAAAATCCTCAATAATATATTAGCCAACCAGATCCAACAATACATTAAAAAAATTATTCACCAAGACTAAGTGGGATTTAAACCTGGGATGCAGGGCTGGTTCAATATCTGCAAAACAATTAATGTGATTCATCACATCAATAAAAGAAAGGACAAGAACCATATGATCCTCTCAATAGATGCAGAGAAAGCATTTGACAAAATACAGCACCTCTTCTTGATTAAAATCCTCAAGAAAGTAGGGACAGAAGGATAAGGTCAGGAACAAGATAGGGATGTCCACTCTTGCCACTGTTATTCAACATAGTATTGGAAGTCTTAGCCTCTGCAATCAGACAACACAAAGAAATAAAAGGCATCCAAATCAGCCAGGAGGAGGTCAAACTTTCACTCTTTGCAGATGACATGATACTCTATATGGGAAACCCAAAAGATTCCACCAAAAACTGCTAGAATTGATTCATGAATTCAGCAAAGTTGCAGGATATAAAATCAACGCACAGAAATCGGTTGCATTCCTATACACCAATAATGAAGTGAGAGAAAGAGAAATCAAGGAATCGATCCCATTTACAGTTGCACCAAAACCCATAAAATACCTAGGAATAAATCTAACCAAGGAGATAAAAAAATCTATACATTGAAAACTACAGAAAGCTTATGAAAGAAATTGAAGAAGACACCAAAAAATGGAAAAAGATTCCATGCTCCTGGATAGGAAGAACAAATATTGTTACAATATCTATACTATCCAAAGCAATCTACATATTCGATGCAATCCCTATCAAAATAATACCAGCATTCTTCACAGAGCTAGAAAAAAGAATCCTAAAATTTGTATGAAACCAGAAAAGACCCCGAATAGCCAAAGCAATCTTGAAAAAGAAAACCAAAGCAGGAGGCATCATAATCCCAGACTTCAAGCTATACTACAAAACTGTAATCATCAAGACAGTATGTTACTGGCATAAGAACAGACACTCAGATCAATGGAATAGAATAGAGAACCCAGAAATGGACCCACAAACATATGGCCAACTAATTTTTGACAAAGCAGAAAAGAATATCCAAGACAGTCTCTACAGCAAGTGGTGCTGGGAAAACTGGACAGCGACATGCAGAAGAATGAACCTGGACTACTTTCTTACACCATACACAAAAATAAACTCAAAATGGATGAAAGACCTAAATGTAAGACAGGAAGCCATCAAAATCTTTGAGGAGAAAGCAGGCAAAAACCTTTTTGATCTTGCCCGCAGCAACTTCTTACTCAACACGTCTCTGGAGGCAAGGGAAACAAAAGCAAAAATGAACTACTGGGACCTCATCAAAATAAAAAGCTTCTGCATAGCAAAGGAAACAATCAGCAAAATAAAAGGCAACCGACAGAATGGGAGAAGATACTTGCAAATGACATATCAGATAAAGGGTTAGTATCCAAAATCTATAAAGAACTTACCAAACTCAACACCCAAAAAACAAAAAATTCAGTGAAGAAATGGGCAAAAGACATGAACAGACACTTCTCCAAAGAAGACATCCAGATGGCAAACTGACACATGAAAAAATGCTCAACATCACTCATCATCAGGGAAATACAAATCAAAACCACAAGGAGGTACCACCTTACACCTGTCAGAAGGGCTAACATGAACAACTCAGGCAACAACAGATGTTGGCAGAGAAAGAGGATCTCTTTTGCATTGTTGGTGGGAATGCAAGCTGGTGCAGCCATTCTGGAAAACAGTATGGAGGTTCCTCAAAAAACTAAAAATAGAACTACCTTAGACCCAGCAATTGAACTACTAGGCATTCATCCCAGGGATACAGGGGTGCTGTTTCAAAGGGGCACATGCACCCCCCATGTGTATAGCAGCACTGTCAACAATAGCCAAAGTATGGAAAGAGCCCAAATGTCCATTGATGGATGAATGGATAAAGAAGGCGTGGTATATATATACAATGAAGTATTACTCGGCAATGAAAAAGAATGAAATCTTGCCATTTGCAACTACGTGGATGGAACTGGAGGGTATTATGCTAAGTGAAATTAGTCAGAGAAAGACAAAAATCATATGACTTCACTCATATGAGGACTTTAAGAGACAAAACAGATGAACATAAGGGAAGGGAAACAAAAGTAATATAAAAACAGGGAGGGGGACAAAACAGAAGAGACTCATAAATATGGAGAACAAACTGAGGGTTCCTGGAGGGGGTGTGGGAGGGGGGATAGGCTAAATGGGTAAGGGGTGCTAAGGAATCTACTCCTGAAATCATTGTTGCACTATATGCTAATTTGGATGCAAATTTAAAAAAAAAATAAAAAATAAAACAAGATAAAAACAAAAACAAACAAAAAAGTATTGAAAACAGAATCTTGAAGAGATACGAGCACTCCCGTGCTCACTGTAGCACTATTCATAATATCCTAAATGTGGAAATAACCTAAATGACAATCAATGGATAAATGGATTAAAAATGTGTCATACACATAAAATGGAATATCATAAGTCTTAAAAAAGATGTAAATCCTGTAATATGGCACAATATGAATGAGGATAATTCATAATTTCATTATGCTAAGTGAAATAAGCTAGTCATAGAAGGTCAAATACTGCATGATTCCACTTATATGAGGTATTTAGAATAGACAGACCCATGGAAGCAAAGAATAGAATAGTGATAGCCAGAGGCTAGGTGGGGGGGAGGGGGGTGAAGAAATGGAAAGTTGCTAATCAATGCATAAAAAGTTTCAGTTATGACATATCAATAAACTCTAGAGATCTGTACAACACTGAGCCTATAGATAACAATACTGTATTCTATCTACACTTAACAAATTTGTGAGGATGGGATATCTATGTTAAGTGTTCTTACCACACACAGATGCACTTAAAATTTTTTAAGACACAGGGGTGCCTGGGTGGCTCAGTCAGTTAAGCGTCTGACTTCGGCTCAGGTCATGATCTCATGGCATGTGAGTTCTGTGATGACACCTCAGAGCTTGGAGCCTGCTTTGGATTCTGTGTCTCCCTCTCCCTCTTCCTCTCCCCCACTTGTGTTCTGTCTCTGTCTCTCTCTCTCTCTCAAAACTAAACATTAAAAAATTTAAAAAAATAATTTGAAGGCACATTACATAAAAATAAAAGGAATATTATGCTAAGTGAAATAAGTCATACAGAGAAAGACAGATACCATATGTTTTCACGCTTATGTGGATCCTGAGAAACTTAACAGAAGTCCAGGGGGGAGGGGAAGGAAAAAAAAAAGGTTAGAGAGAGAGAGAGCCAAAGCATAAGAGACTCTTAAAAACTGAGAACAAACTGAGGGTAGATGGGGGGTGGAAGGGAGGGTAATGGGTATTGAGGAGGGCACCTTTTGGGATGAGCACTGGGTGTTGTATGGAAACCAATTTGACAACAAATTTGATACTAAAAAAAAATAACTAAAAGGAATATTTAACAACTGTGCATATCATAATATTACATCAACATATTTAAAGAATAGATATTGATCGACTGTTAAAGTAGAAGATTTTAACACATTCCCCCTCTAGTAACTGAAATAAGCAAACAAAAATAGTAGATAACAAAAAAAATTGAATAGCATAATTAAGAAACTTTGCCCAATTAACATATGTAGAACTATATACCTAACAAATATAAAATACCCAATCTTTTAAAATGCATCAAAAATAGAAAATACCTGGGAATAAATCTAATGAAAGATCTGTAAGGTCTCTAAAAATCTATGTAACATTATTAAGGAAAATTAACCAAGAACTAGTTAAGTGGATATATATCATGTTTTGTGGTCAGAAAACACAAGATTTTAAAGATTTTTTTTTTTTTACTGAAATGAAACTTCTTCAAAATGAAAAGGAAAGGAATAGGTATGGAACCTCCTGAAATTTCATCTAAATATGGGGGAGAAACAAGTCTAGAATGAAGGTTTTAAGAGGCAGTAGGAGAAAAAATGCAGTTGCTTTCTGCCGGTCTCCTTTTGAGTCCAGCTCATTTAATATGATACAGTGGTTAAAAGGAAGTTCATAAATTCACCTTGTGAGGAAAATTAATCTTGACACTAATTATGAAAGATGTGTCATATAGGTACTTATATAGAAAAGCAATTAGATAATAGAGTACACTCAATTAATTATAGTTTCACAAAAGGTACAGAAATGTTCTTCAAATGCATATTTCTTTTATTACTGCTGCATGAAAGCTGAAGGCATTTTAGCAAGGAAGTAAGATAATATAGCCAAGTGTGCAGCCTTCAACAGAGAAGAGTTCAAAGGCCTTAGACATGCAACAAAAATAAACTGGAAAATGCTGGAGCTTTGCAGTTGGATAGACTTGATTTGAATTTAATCTTTGAGCCTCTCTTTATCTATAATACCCATCTGACTGGACTCCTTGAGGATTAAATGATAAACTGTGAAACTGAAATCTGGCATATGTTAGTCTCCCTTTCTTTCCTCTCAGAGACCAGTATCATTAGGATATACAAGTCTGGACCACCCTTATTAAGTATCACAAATAAGCTGTGGCTAAGAGAAACACTGAAGGGGCGAAAATTCTGCTCAGTTGCTGAAATGTTGCTGTTTGAATTTCTGGTTGAAAAGAGAGCCCTCTCATTAGATACAAGCAACAGAGTTGACATTCTGTTGTGAAAATGTAGACAACGGGCTTCTTTTCTTGCCCCCAGACGAAGGTTTCATCATGATTCTGCAGACACTGGCCTTAAAGTGAGTAGGTGGCAACACACTGTACACTTTAAACTTATAAATTATTGCTCATCAGTTGTATCTCAATAATGAAAGAAAAAAGAAAAGAAAGAAAGAAAAGCCTAGCACATCTTTTGAATGGATCAAAAATCATTAAAGCGGTATCAAAATTACCCAAACAGCTACTTAAGCAGTCTCATCAGCACCAGTGGATTAATACATGTGCTTGCGAGGAAGTGAGGCACATTAGAAATCTATGCTGGCACGTGCACATAATGGAAACCAGACTCTCTGTGTTACAACCTGGAAGGGCCAACTCTAAGGAAGTAAAGCACAGAGAATACTTTAAACATGTAGCACCAATTAAGCTGAGATTATCATTTCATTCCTTGTAGATAATGGGCAGCACCAGTCTTCTTGGTACAATTTCTTATCGGCAATAGAGAACATTATTATTATCAGTGCTAGTTAGTTAGGTAGAAAGGAGCTCTGATGGAAACTTTGGGTATCATGAAATTTCATCAAAATTGACCTTTTACTCTCTGCTTTTCCAGCTCAGTTTCTGGCCGTTAGTTACTTAATGGCAGGATATGGCCTCAAATTCACTCAAATAATACCACGATTGAAGCCCTGAGAAGCACTGTCCAGTACGATTCTGCTCTTCAGACAAAACAGCCAACAGTAAACTAGATTAGAAGCAGATACCCCCTACCATGAAGAATAGGATTGGCCCTTACCATGCTGGGTAGCTTGGCATCCAAAGTGATTCCTAAGATAAAAGGAAAATCTACAGGCAAATTTATAGAGATCATCTCAAAAATAAACAAGAAAAATTGTGACTTAAATAGGAAAAGGTCTTTTGCGTGTTGATCATTAATATCTGCCTAACTAAACCAATACATTAATAGAATGTAGAACTATAATTATTCCGTATTTTAAAAAACTATTAGAGCAGTAACATCATGACATTTTAAAACTTCTACAAAAGCAACCAAGTACATCTTGCATTCAACTTAAATTAGTTTGAAATCATCTTACCTGAGTAAAAAGTATAAACTGAGCAAACTGCCAGGGAAGCATAAAAGCAACATTGGAAAGACAGAGTGCAATAAAATGCCTTCTACTATTGTTCGAGGTCCTTAATAGAGAGAATTAATACCAGTAAGTTTTACCATTAAAGTTAAGCTATCACTAAACAGAAAAGCTAACTGCAAAATGATGAAATCTAATGACTCCTTACCTTTGATCTAAGGCAACAAAATATAGTCAAATTTAAAAACTCATTAAAAAGAAAATACCTGTCATAAAAATGCTTAGTACAAAACAATCTAAATTAGCAGTGTAAATACTGTATCTAGTTTACCAGTAAATAAAATACTTTAAACATAAAAGTTTATTTTCCTTTCACTGTGCATAACATAAGAAATTTAATACTCCAGCAATGTGGTCAGAAAATAGAACATGAACTGACCCTGCATAGCTCAAGGTACTTATCCTATATTAGCAGCAACAGTTTTACATACCACCATTTTTATATTTCAAAAAGCAATGGAGGAAAAGTGTACAAGCTGGTGAAGTAATAAATTAACAATGAGAAAAATTTAAAGAAAAAAATTAAAATGATGACTTAAAGAGAATTCTGGAATGCAGTTATAAACTACTGCACACTGAAGTTTTAAATTGTCCAGTCTGCAATTATGAAATATCAGTAACCAACACCTTTTACCACAGATAGTGTTAGTATCTTTTCGAATATGAAAAAGAAATGTACAACATTTTGTGTAAATCATAAAATTGTAGCCGTTCTTTTTTATAAAGATTTATAAAGGATTTTGATAAATCCTTACACTATGTTATATAAATTTTCAAAAGCAAAACTTTAAATGTTCATATTGTTTTGTTATATTATCACAAAATATATTCACTAAGTACTCAGTTATATTTACCAAACAAAAATGACTCTGGACTAAAGTACAGAGTGTGTAATACATGCACTCACGGGTATAATCCTAATATTGTAGTTAACACATTTCATTCCAGGAAACCCCTGACTGGTCAGACTAAAATCACTTCAAAAATATAAAAAGAAACCATCTCTCTAGGAATTTAGATTACGAAAAATCTGTAGTCTAGACTCAAGTGGAAAGCAATTATTTGCGTAATTTTAGATAATTTTCTCAACTAGATACTCAATTTAATTTTAAAGTAACTATAAATAAAAGGAAAACTAAATTCTACAATTATAACTTTAATAAGTTGAAGCATATTTTAAGAAAGCTTACATAATTTATTTAGATTTGTTTATAAACAAAAATTACCTGAGAATCAAAGTTAAAATGCACATCTGAAGTACAAGAAATGGATATGAGAAACTTTCCCGGAGAGGTGGTGTCCACATTACACGGGTAGCCTGAAATCAATAAAATGCTTACTTTGCTTTATGTTCCATTACAGTAAACATTATTAATCTAAAAACCATGGGTAGGCTGGTTTTAATACTTTTAATACCAGACTCATTGATTTCTGAATAGCTGGGATAGCTTCTCAGTTTTTGGAGCTCGCTTAATGGGCATACAGGCATTAGGTAGAAAGCCACTGACTAGCAAGTCCAGAAGCAAGTGAAAGATGTATCATGCCAAATATAAGAAAACCTGAAGGACAAACAAGATGACAGGCATAGGAGTGGTGAGGATTCTGGGACTGACAACCAGATCCACATTCTAGCTCTGCACTAATGATCCTGGCATCCCAGGGCTGTG
Source organism: Lynx rufus (assembly GCF_022079265.1). NCBI lineage: Eukaryota > Metazoa > Chordata > Mammalia > Carnivora > Felidae > Lynx > Lynx rufus. The sequence goes on from NW_025814856.1 coordinate 126,393,486, forward strand.
GCCCAGAAAAATATTTAACCAAATGTCATCTAGGGCATGCACAAGCACCAAGAGAATTTACACATAACAAGTTTAATGAGTACAGACACACAGTACAAATAATTAAGATGGTCTCTGAATCCGTGAAATATATCTTTAAAAGAGTTAACTGTAAATTTCTAAAAACAACTGGAAGTATTTGTAAATCACTAATGTGATGCATAAATGAAAGTATTAACATTTTGTACAGGCTTTAAAACTAATCATTTCTAAGACATGAGTGAGAATATTATAAAAGTTCTATGTCAAGAATTCTAAAATTCTAGAGAAAATCATAACTCTTATAAACTCTTATTACTCCTATTCTAAGAAACCAAAACTATAAACTTTGGAAGATTAATTATGGTATGTTTAAGAAAGTTTGGCATACTCAAAGAAAAGTTCTTGCCTTTATATTAACACCTGGTGAATGACAATGTATTCGTTTAAGTTTATACATTTAAGATATTTATGTATAATTTTTATGATTCCCTTGTCTAACTAGTTTTCTAAAATTCACCAAGTGTTTGCCTTTCCCAGTAGTAACAGAAACTTCAACCCTATGTAACCCATGCCAAAACATATTACATATTTTGCTTCCAAAAGCTAGCAGTCATATTCTCTCTCTTTTCACTGCCACATCCTCAGCATCGAACAGAATCTGGCATAGGTCATGTACTCAGTATTTTGTTGAATGAATCTATCATACTCTAAGTTTCTATGAGCTCTTTGTAGGTAGACTATACCCCATTGGACTGAGTTAGTAAATTTCTATTTTGAATTCAGCATTTTGTGTAACTGAAAAAGGCAGCCTGATGTAATAACAGAAACAAGGTATTAGAGCAAGACAGATGGAGAATGGGAAACCCAGCTTCACCAGGTACTGACTGTGAAATCCTGCATAAGTAACAACCAGCCTAAATTACAATTTCACATCTTCTACCGTGAGGAGAACAGCTACCTTGCAAAAAAGTGTGGTATGAGTAAATGAGATGTTTATCAAGTGCCTGAACTCAACAAGTACAGTATTTGCTTTTTCAACAAAATAGAGTATTTGCTTTTTCTACAAAATGTAGGTATACTAAAAACCAAGCAAGATACTTCACATCATGAATTCTAATTATGTAAAAATGTGGATTAACATGATTAAAATATCAACTTACAACATAAGGTTCTTTAAAATATTGCGAAGTCCTAAGTAACATGCAATTATATATTGTTTTGATGAATGTATTTCCTTGTTCCTATATAGCCCCTTCTATTTCTTAAAAATTATTTTCTAGAAAACAAACCTCTCCATGGTTGAAAAAGTAGCATAATACTGTAATTAGACCTCCAAGTTGAGTCCCACTGTTAAAAAAAGAGTATACGTTCATAATTCATGCAAAATATAGTGAGTTTCTCACTAAATTATCTCTTACAATTTAAAGTCATATTTAAGACACCACAGTACTGAACCATATAAAATGATAGTAACAATTTCAAAAGTACCCATGTAGTTAATATTTTAATCTTGAATGTACAAGCATACAAAGTATACATATAAAGAAATCAGAATTTTATAATTTATTGTATTTAAATTATTTTCTAAACAAAATACATGTGAACATAAAAGTTTTTTACAGGCCAGCATTTCAAAGCCTATATTGCATTCTTTGAATTTTCTCAATGGAGGCCAGGTTTTGTTTTTGAAATTGGATTTCAGTGACTGGGAGATGAAGACAAGAGCCCAAAAGTTTCACTTAGCAGTAACTCTGAACTATCTAAACTACTACATTCTTTTGTTAAGTCCCAAAGAAACAGCAATGCAAAATGCAAAACTTAGATCCCAGATGGCAAAACTTAATCATCCCAGATGATTAGCTCATAATCATCAAAGATTATGAACTGTTTCTTAAAGTTGCCTTTTCTTTGTACATTGTCATCACTGTATCCACGGCTTCACACTTGGAAGACAATATCACATGAATGACTGAAGAACTAACGAAATGAGCTCAAAACAACAAGCAAAGGAAAGCTAATAGGAAGTAATATACCATCAACAGATTTTCATGAAAGAAAATTCAAAGAATGCCTTTGAAAAGAAAGAAATTGCGAGGAGGAACCTGTGAGAGACAGAAGACTGTAGCATACAGAAAGTAGGACCATGTGGATATAAATGTGAGCAAGATTCAACAACATAAATGGCGATAACAGTGACTGCTATGGAGGGGAAATAGTAGCACTAAACTACGATAATAATTGTAAGATATGAGGGGCTGCTTTGAAGCAAAGTGTCCTCAAATTCCTTGTATTGTAAGAAGGGGAAATATCTCAATTAATTTTAGACTTGATAAAGTCAGATAAGCATGTTAATGTTTTATTATTAACCACCAAAAGAACAGAAATGGAATAGCTACATTCCAAGTTACTGCCAACGGCGAGGGTAGCCAGTGTAAGAAATATAAATTTACCCCTGCTTCCTATTTCTTTGTTTCTCATATGCCATTGTTTCTGCTCTCGTCACAATATTGGTGATGCTATATATATATATATATATATATATATATATATATACACACACACACATACATATATATACATATACTGTATGTCAGCTAACTTATAATTCATTGTCAAGTTAGCTGACATACAGTATATATACAGTGTGCTCTTGATTTGGGGGTAAACACTTTTATAGCCAACATTTGTTTTATCTATATATCCTTTTTTTAAAGACTGGAGCTGAATAATGTATTTGATATTCCTGAACTGTGTAAACAATTCAGAGAAGACTATCACCTCTTGGGTACTTCTCCCAGGGAAAAATATTAACTTTAAAAAGTTTTAGTCTTGTATAACATTTTCCATATAAAAAAAGAGTAATATGGATAATTTCAAAAATAGAACATTTTAAAGCTGCCAACATAATCTAAAAATAATTCTTTTCCATCAAAATATTGATGAGCTTATATTTTCCTAAAACACATATATTAAAACATACATAAAATTTTCTAGTTTCTAGAATATAAAGTGAACATCCTTTCAACCACTATATATCATTGAAATAGAAAATTGATCACGCCTTGGGTCCCTACCTGACACCCCTTCAAAAGCCACTATCCTGATTTTTGTATTAATATAACCACATCTATACACATACTATGATTTACTTTAATCTGTTTTTAAACTGTATACAAATGGAAGTATGCAGCCTTTCTTTAATTCTGTGCTTGCCTTCATTCATTCAACATTCTATTTGTAAGAATAATCCATGTTGATGTGTATAGCTACAGCTCATTCATTCTCAATGTTGTGTAGTAGTTCGCTATTAATAAACTGTAATGGGTACATTTCTCTGTTCATAGATAGAGTTGTTTTCAGCTTGCAGCTCTTACAAACAACACTGCTGGTGTCACCTGCAATACATACTTTCTGGTGTACATAGTATAATTGGCACACAATTATGTTAGTTTCAGGTATACAACATGATTCAACATCTCTATACATTATGATATGCTCACAGATGTAGCTACCATCTGTCACCATACAACACTATTACAATACCATTAACTATATTCCCAATACTGTGCCTTTTCTCCCCGTGACTTACTCATTCCATAACTGGAAGCCTGTATCTCCCATTCTCCTTTATCTATTTTGCTCATTCCCCATTCCCCTCCTCCGTGGCAAACACCAAGTTTGTTCCCTGTATTTAAAGGTGTATATACTTTAAATTGGAATTGCAGAGTTAGAAAGTATCTACACTTTCAACTTTACTAAATTAATGCACACAGTTTTTCCAAAATAGTTGTACTAATTTGTATGTCCACTTGCCACAGAAAAAAAGTTCCTTTTGCCAATCTAGTAGATGTGAAATATCCTTGCGGATAAAATCTGTATTTTTCTGATAAGTAATTATGGTAGTCAACTTTACATAAGTTTATTGGCAATTTGGAATTCTTCTCATATATGTCTGATCATAAATACTCTGTGCACTTTTCTATTGGGTTGTCTGTCTTCTTAGTCTTGTCTCCTCTCTAGAATATAAATTCTAAAAGGACAGAGGTTCTTTTGTATTCCTGGCACCTGGAGTGCCATGTGATTGCAAAGTCTGGATACAATGTTGGTTATATGCTTTGTAATATCTTTTCCCAGTTTGTGGATTATCTTTTCATTTTATAATGCCTTGAGGAATTTAATTCTTCCCATCAAATTTATTAGTTTTCTTCTTCATGGCTAAACTTTTGTTCCTTGTTTAAAGAAATCTTTTCTTATCCCAAGTTACTGATATTCATTCTAAGCATTTTATATTTTTTCTTTCATATTTGAGTTTTTACTCTAGGATTTAATTTTCGTACAGTTTCAACTTCTCTTTGTTCCTTAATGATCTTCCAGTGATTCCAGGACCATGTGTTGAGAAGCTGGTCCTTACCTACTGATGGACAATATCCACTCTCAGCATACATCAAGTGTCTTTAAATGGGCCAAGTGTTTCTGAGACCTGCTTTACTCCACTGTTCTACCTGCCTATCCCCATACCACAATCACATTACCTTATTTACATCAGATTTATAATACAGAAATGATTACTAAAGCAAGTCCTCCTATCTTCTTCAAGAATGTCTCCACTATTTTAGGTCTTTTGCATTTCTTTAGGTCTTTTGCATTTTTAACTTTATTTTTTTTAAGGTTTATTCATTTTTGAGAGACAGAGACAGAACATTAGCAGGGGCGGGGCAGAGAGAGAGGGAGACACAGAATCCAAAGCAGGCTCCAGGTTCCCAGCTGTCAGCACAGAGCCCGACACAGGGCTCGAACTCAGGAATCGTGAGATAATGATCTGAGCTGAAGTCAGACACCCAACTGACTGAGCCACCCAGGTGCCCCTAGATTTTCAACTTTAAATTCAAGAATAACATTATAAAGAAAGCTGCTGATCAGTTAGGAATATATTTTGCTGTAAGAAATAAAACCTAACAAAAGTGGCTGATATCATTCAATTAAAAAAATGAAAGATAAGTGTCTGCTGGCATTGGTTCACCAGCACAAGGATGTTAGGGCAGACTTAGGTGCTATATTTGTGGCCTTTCCCTCTTGGTCACAAGATGACGGCAGCAACTCCAAGCATCACCCTAAAGTTTAAAAGCAGAAGACAGGGGCGCCTGGGTGGCTCAGTTGGTTAAGCGTCCGACTTCAGCTGAGGTCACGATCTCGTGGTCCGTGGGTTCAAGCCCCGCGTCGGGCTCTGGGCTGATGGCTCGGAGCCTGGAGCCTGCTTCCGATTCTGTGTCTCCCTCTCTCTCTGCCTCTCCCCCGTTCATGCTCTGTCTCTCTCTGTCTCAAAAATAAAAATAAAAGGTTAAAAAAAAATTTTTTAAAGCAGAAGACAGAGAAAAGACAGCTGAAATCTATCCTTTTGTCAGAAAGACAAATGCTTTCCTAAGTATAAACAAGACTGATTCCATCGTATTTTTCGATGAAAAAACTAACTCACATGGCCATCCCAAGCAAGAAGCAATGGAGAGTGGGAAGCAGATTGCATGATTATCATAATTAAACTTCAACCTATCACCTGAGACTGGACACACTGCTACCCGAAACCAAATTGTGGTACCATTAACAAGAAACATAGGCTATCAAATATAAGTGTCTGCCATAGTGATATATGTTTTCTTTTATACTTTCTTAATTAGAAATAAAATTAGAAATAATCAGTCACTAATGCCAACCAAAGATTCCTCTAATATTATAATAATTTTACATATGGCCTGGTGGTATTCTCACTAAAGGCTTTGTTAAGGAATCTTAGTCTTAAAAAAAAAAATACAAAAAAAACCCAAAAACAAAACCCAGAAGGATAAAAGAGAGGCCTTTAAGTGACAGCTTTAGTTTCTGGTTGTGTGATATTAACTAAGTTTCTGAAAAAAATAAAATAAATGTATAAAATTTCATACTATTAATCAATTAATCTCACACTTATCCTTTTCATTTAATCAGAAAATGTCAGCCAGTCTTTATAGGTCCACTGAAAGATCTAACACAGTAATCTTACCTCAGGTATGCACCATATATGAAGAACAATCCCATCATTACTCCATTTAAAATAAAAATCACAGCAACATAAAAGCAAGCAGGGTCTCCCAATCCTTTAAAAAAGACACAGATTATTAGTACTTCATGAATAAATGACTATAAGGCAATTGGGCATAACTGTCTCAGTGCCTTGGATTCAGGGTTCAGAACTTGCTGAAAACATTTGCTTTTCAGATTGCTGCTCTACTTAATAGTTACATAAGTACCTTCCCCTTATATCACGTATTATTACATTTGAATTTTATACTTTATTGTAGTTACATTTATACTTTGCCCTAATGAAGTATTATTATACTGCAATGATTAGTTGGTGGTGTATTATTTTGTTAAAGTGATGTTGCTATTGTTCAGTATCTAGAATTCTCTGTAAAGTCACTTGATGTATTTACAGGAGAAGACCTACTGCATTATTTTTATCCTTTGTGACTTTCTTTTTGCGACTTTCTTCTTCCCATATGTATCCAGGCAGGTAGCCACTTGACCTCCCCACTTTCAGGTCTCCTAGGTATCTCAAACTAATGTAGCAATTCAAACCTGCTCCTTAAAACATCTTTTCAATGTTTATTTATTTTTGAGAGAAAGAAAGGGAGAGCATGAGTGGAGGAGGGTCAGAGAGAGAGAGGGAGACACAGAATCTGAAGCAGGCTCTAGGCTCTGAGCTGTCAGCACAAAGCCTGATGTACGGCTTGAACTCACGAACTATGAGATCATGACCTAAGCTGAAGTCAGAAGCTTACCTGACTGAGCCACCCAGGCACCCCAAACCTGCTACTTTTAAAAGGTTTTTTTCCATTCAAAGAAACTATCACTTAAGCCAGAAACCAATGTTAACAGGACTTCACTCACTTTCCCCTCCCCCATCAATCGATTACCCAATCTTGTCAATTCTACTTCCAATATCCCACAAATCTCTGCATTTCCCAGTTATCTCCCCCCCCCCCCCATACACACACAACCGCAATCACTTGCTAAGAGCTTAATAGTCTCCTCCTGGTCTCACTAAACCCACTTTTGTCCTTTACTAATATATTTTCCATATAACTGTCAAAATAATGTTTTTAAAATGTTAATCTGCTAACATTCTTCAATGAATAAAGTACAAAGTACAAAATCCTTAACCAGCATGTGGCCTTTTGTTTTCTGACCCTTCCTTACATTCCTAGCATCACTTCACACCATTTTTTCTTCTTTCTCTCTCTGCTCCCAAAAGTCTAGCCTTCTTTCAGTTCTCTCTTGCCTCAGGACTTCTGAATATTCTGGTTCCTAATCTTGAAACACTTCTCCTTTACTCCTAAACTCAGCAACCTGATTTTCTTATTTACAATATCCATCACAGTTGTAACCACTAACACCCCTCTTACGTGTAAACTCTATGAGGGTAAGGTCTATGCCTACCTAGCTCATCTGGGTTCTAAGTGCAAACAATAACCTATCACTTAGTGGCAACTTAATAAACATCATATATGTGTGTGTGTATATATATATGTGTGTCATATATACACACATACATATATGTGGCAATTTTTCCCCATCCTTCAGAAAAAAATGTTAACTTCTAAGCTGAGTCATTACAAAGTTTCTCATTTTATGAAACATTTTCTTGATTACTTTGTACAAAAAAAGTCTAATCGCCTCTCAACTATCCCCTATCAATGCTATTTTAGATGCTACAAAGATCAGCTGAAAAAATTAGAAAAATGTAAGGAAAATACAGAAATACAGATTTAGCAAACATTCTAAGAAATAAATGTTATATAAACAAATCTAAAAAATATATTTATAAAATACAGTTAAGTAGTCATGTTGTAGAGAATATGAAGAAATAAAAAATGCAAATATTATGCAAGTAGATATATGTGACTTTGAATAAAGTTCTTAGAGTTTAAAAGTGCTAAACGACAAATATCTCAAATAGAAGTGACAATTATAGATCCTGGGAAACCGAGGATTCCAAATGGGGTTCTTTGACAAAGGTGCTAATGAAGATGTATACGGAGAGTTCAAGTAGAACTATTCATGAACTGTGAGAATATAAGAAACAGTATTTCTAAAGCAATCTATTAATTGCATATTTGATTTTTATGTATGTATGCATAACCAAATTTTTACATGAACTATTACAGGTAGATATTTGACTGTTTACTCTACATCCCCCAATTTTATACATTTAAACTACCCCAAAACTTTTTTTAAATCTTTTTATTCTATTTATACTCTTTTAATCAGCTCTACAGTGTTTTAAAGAAAACAAATCAATCACAGTAATTTATAATTCTTAAAATGAGTCACAACTCTATAAAACATTTTTGTAAATATTAATGACAACATGGCAGCATTTAGAAAGAAACATGCCTTCACAACTTTGAACTTCATTTAAAGGTTCTACTCTGGTGACATTCCAGCAGGTCTTAGCTTCTAGCCCAAATAAACTCATTATTCCCACAAATATACGATACCAGAAGGCTATAATCACCTACAAAGACAAAAACAAAAAGAGATGATGGAGAAAAATATCTTCATAAGAAAACTTTTTCCAAAATACTACTTTATGATGGCTTCCTTTGACATTATACACTTTTGACAAATTTATTTAAATCATTTCACTTGGAAAACAGTCCTTTTAAAATTATATATATATATACACAATAAACTAAAGTTGTATATTACTAATTAATGCACATCTACAAAAATGTATGTTATGATCAGTATCTCTGTAATATGTTCTTGTAATCAATTCTACAACATAAATAACAGTAGCTGTAAAACCACGTATAATAGTACATAATTAAAATATGGTGTTTATTAATAGCAAAATACAATGATTTACGGGAATATTTCATAACATTTCATTTACTGAATTTATTTTCGTTATAGTCTACAAAATATAAAACCAACTGCATATGGGATAATAGCTCTTGTGCCCATTAAAACTTTAACCAAGCAGGTGGCTCAGTTGGTTAAGTGTCCAACTTTGGCTTAGGTCATGATCTCACAGTTCGTGGGTTCAAGCCCCACATCAGGCTCTGTGCTGACAGTTCAGAGCCTGAAGCCTGCTTCAGATTCTGTGTCTCCCTCTTTCTTTGCCCCTCCCCTGCTCACACTCTGTCTCTGTCTCTGTCTCTCTCTCAAAAATAAAAAAAAATTAAAAAAACAAAACAAAACTTAAACCAAGCAGATTTAATTAACTAATTCTTCCCAATCTGCAATCCACTTTGGTGAAGTTTAAAGACAAGGGAAAAGGACAACAACAGAAAACTACAACAAAATGCTCATGGTTGGGGGATTTAAAAAATAATAATTTTATAGATTTGGGAATAATACAAGATCATTGGGAAAAGAAATAAAAAAATAAATAAAGAGTTTAAAGTGAAAGTGAAAACCACCTAGATCTATTTTTAGTATTTTGGTGATCATCCCTCCAGTTTCCCCCTTGGTATACAAAAACACACACAGAGCTAAAGTGATTCAGGATTATATATTATCTAAAATGCTAATGTAATATGCATCACCAAACATAATAAACATCTTTCCATATACAAAAAGTATAGATTTACTGTTTTATCACTTACTTGTATAAAACTGGCCTTATGCAAAAAGTTATATATTCTTGTGTATTTATCACCCATGTACAAAAACTTTATTACATTAAATGCATGTGCTAAATCTAGAATTATACTCCTTTCTGGAAGGTAGCTTGATATAATAGGGAAGCATTGCTTTGAAGTCAGAATTAAACTCAAATTCTGACTCTGTAAATTATGGTTTTGATAGTCTGAAGTAATCAATCCTTCAACCTCTGAACCTCACACACCTCATCTCTAAAAGGACATTAGTGATAACCATCTTGTAAGAGTGATGGGAGATGAGAAATTACATACTGGCATACAGTTAAGCATTAAATGCTTTGCCTTTTTAAAACATATTGTTCCACACTTAATACTTTCAGCTGTAGGTGAGAAATTAATCCCCTGATGAACGCAAAAAGTATGGAAGTCCACTTCAACACTGCAGTACTAGAGAAGGTTGCATGCAAATCCAGATCTCCACATTGTATCTACGCAACGGGAAATGAGATTGAATGACTCCTTGTTGCCTCGTCCCTTATAATGCTATCAAGTTTACATTATCATGATTACTCTTTCATAACATCAAGGAAACTGAAAACTGCTAATTATTCAATAAGTATCTCTGAACAAGTGAAAAGAAAAAAATTAGCTAAGAGACCATACTGTTGGAAATTAAGGAAACAAGAAACAGAGATTTTACTATATAAAGTTCTAAAAATAACCAAAAAAGTAAAAATAAGTATCAAACGCTGGGAGAAAGGGAGCTAGTGTAGTAAACTAAATCCTCATCCTACACACAGAGTAAGTCAACATCAACTAAAGTGGAAGATTCAAGAAATAGGTTGTCTTTTGATTTTTGCATTCATGCTATAGTTACACAGGTAATCACAGAAGAACAGAAGAGTGTCTTTGAAGGGTTAGCTGGGAAATAGACAAAGCTGGTACAGAAAACTGCTTCTTTCATCTTAGATCTCAGGCAGGTCCATACTATACAATTGTTACTATTGCAAATGACATTGAGAAGTACTTACAGAAATCAAAAAAGAAAAGAAGAAAGAAAGAAGGAAAGAAAGAAAAGAAAAGCAAGGAAAAATAAATCTAGAAACCAAAATTAAACAACACAATACCAAATATACGATGGGTCAAAGGAAAAACCATATTGGAAATTAAAAAATAACTTGAACAGAACCAAAATGAAAAAACAACATATAAATGTTTAAATACTATGAATTTCTGTTTTGGGAAAGATGGAGTAGATGTACTTTCTCCTATTTCTCTAAGTGAGACTAAAGCTCTTGGGAATTATATAAATCAAATCTAAGAAAACTTTGAAAGGTAGAGAAAAGGCAAGCTAGCCAGGGATCTTAGGACTGACCTAAGGCACAAAATGGTGATGAGTTTCTGGGACTTTCTTTTTGCCTCATTTTCTCAGAATTGGTGTTAAAGATCCTGGCAACAGAAACACCAATGGGCGCAGACACAAAAAAGACCAACAGGAAATACAAATCAAAACCACACTCACATATCACCTCACACCAGTCAGAGTGGCCAAAATGAACAAATCAGGAGACTATAGATGCTGGAGAGGATGTGGAGAAACAGGAACCCTCTTGCACTGTTGGTGGGAATGCAAATTGGTGCAGCCACTCTGGAAAACAGTGTGGAGGTTCCTCAAAAAATTAAAAATAGACCTACCCTATGACCCAGCTATTGCTGCTAGCAGCTATTGCTGCTATTGCTTCCTAGCACTGCTAGGAATTTACCCAAGGAATACAGGAGTGCTGATGCATAGGGGCACTTGTACTCCAATGTTGATGGCAGCACTCTCAACAATAGCCAAATTATGGAAAGAGCCTAAATGTCCATCAACTGATGAATGGATAAAGAAATTGTGGTTTATATACACAATGGAGTACTACGTGGCAATGAGAAAGAATGAAATATGGCCCTTTGTAGCAATGTGGATGGAACTGGAGAGTGTTATGCTAAGTGAAATAAGCCATACAGAGAAAGACAGATACCATATGGTTTCACTCTTATGTGGATCCTGAGAAACTTAACAGAAACCCATGGGGGAGGGGAAGGAAAAAAAAAAGGAGGTTAGAGTGGGAGAGAGCAAAAGCATAAGAGACTCTTAAAAACTGAGAACTGAGGGTTGATGGGGGGTGGGAGGGAGGGGAGGGTGGGTGGTGGGTATTGAAGAGGGCACCTTTTGGGATGAGCACTGGGTGTTGTATGGAAACCAATTTGACAATAAACTTCATATATTGAAAAAATAAAAATAAAAAATAAATGAGGAGAAAGGAGATGTAGCACTTTTTAAAAATCATGACCTTTGCTTATGCATGGCGTCTTTCTAGGTAATATGCAAAGCTATATTCTCGAGTCAAAATGAAAATGTGTGAACCTAACTCCTTGAATGGCTTTTGCAAACAAGTTGCAAACACAGCCAATCTATTCTCATAGCCTTGGTCATAGTACTTGAATACACGTGGTAATAAATTTGATTAAAAAAAAAAAAAAAAAAAGACCAACAAAAGCCTTCTCTCTCTAGCTAAAGGACCAGGAAAGCAGAGGCCCAGGAATACATAAAAATTTTATAGACAATAATAACTCTCAACCAAAAACCACAGAAAACAACAATAAAAACATGTGGTCCCACTCCTACCAACAAAGGTCAAATTGAGAACAGAGACTTCAACCTTCTTTAGGCTTTAACAAGTCACCCCAACTTACCCACTGGGATGTTGTAGGAGAAAACCAACTAGGAAGCTCTCTATCTTCATGGTGTCAGTATAGACCATGTAGGGAGCCTGGACTTCTACCCTAACCAGAAATAACTTAACCCTTTCCTTGCTCAGTAGGGTAATGTCAGAGGAGGCCTAGTGAAGAGTCAGGGCTTTCATTACCACCCAGGGGTAACAAAGCCATCCACATTATGGTGTCTATAGAGATCACAGAGTTAGTCAGATTCTGATCCCTTCAATGGCAATGAAGAGTACCCCCACCTTGGGGTTAACAGAGGCCAGGGGAAGAATATGGACTTCCATACCCATCTGGCAGTAACAAGATGACTCCAATGAGTCAATTATGAATGTACTTGAAACAAATAAAAACACAGAAAAGTCTTAGTCAAGAAATTGAAAGTTTTAGCAAAAAAATAGAAGATATGAAAGAAACAAACAAAAAATTTCAGAACTGAAAAATACAATAACCAAAATTAAAACTCAATGGATGAACTTAACAGGAGAATGAGGGCGATAGATGAGAATAATCAGTGAACTAGCAGATAGAACAATAGAAATTGCTCAATCTGAATAACAGAAAAAAAAACAGACTGAAAAAAATAAGGTTATCTAAGGACCTCTTGGACTATTACAAAAAAATCTAACATTTTTTATCACTGAAGTTTTGAAAAGAGAAAAGAGGAAACCAAAGCTGAGCAAACAAAAAATAGTATAAAACCAAAGAAATCCTCACCAAGACACTTCACACTTTTGAACACTTGTGAAAACTGAAAAAGAAAAATATTGAAAGCAACGAGTAAGAAAACAAAATCTTACCTAAAGGAAAAAAAAAATTCAACTGATGACAGATTTCTCATCAGAAACCATGAAGGGCCAGAATTAAGTGGCACCTTTACCAAATGCTGAAAGAAAAAACTGTCAACCTAGAATCCTATAACCAGCAAAATACAGCCTTTAAGAATTAAAGGGAGTTGGACATGAGGGATGGAACAAAAAAAAAACCAAAACAATAAACTAGGAAAATATGTTGCTAGCAGACTTACCCTAAAAGAAGGCATCTTAGAACATCAAGAAGGAAGGAATTTTTTTTTTAATTTGTTAATGTTTGTTTATTTTTGAGAGAGAGAGACAGACAGACGGACAGACAGAGACAAGGAGCACAGGGGAGGGGAAGAGAGAGGGAAAAACAGAATCTGAAGCAGGCTCCAGGCTCTGAGTTGTCAGCACAGAGCCCAATGCAGGGCTTGAACCCATGAACTGTGAGGTCATGACCTGAACCAAAGTCAAGATGCTTAACTGACTGAGCCACCCAGCTGTCCAAGGAGGGAATTTTTTTTTAATGACTAAAATAAAATAGATTTCCCTTCTCAACTTAAAAAAAAAAAAAAGTTTGAAGGCTAAAACAAACATCATAGTACTGTCTGATGTAGTTTTAAATGGATGTAGAGGAATTGTTTAAGATGATGATTTTATTAAGGGAGAAGGGTAAAGAGATGTAAAAGGGGGTAAGTTTTATGCACTATTTGAACTAGTAAAATGATAACAGCAATAGACTGTAATAAGTTACATATATGTAATATCTACAACAACCACTAAAAAAAGCTACATAAGGAGATATATTCAAGAAGTATAGACAAATCAAAATATAATTTTTAAATCTTCAAATTACCCACAGGAAGACAAAAAAAAAAGAAAACAGAGAAATGAAAACCCAAGGACAAACAGAAAACAAAAAATAACAGACTCAAGCTGAAACAAATTAATAATTACATTAAATGTAAGTGGTAAAATACAATAATTAAAAAATGTGAGATTGACAGTTAAAAAACATAACTCAACTATCTACAAGAAACTCACTTCAAATATAATGAGAAAGGCAGACTGAAAGTAGAAGGATGAAAAAATATACCATATACACATTAATCAAAAGAAAAAAGTAACTATGTTAGTATCAGGAAAAGTAGGCTTCAGAGCAAACAATTTATAAGTGAAGGGGGTAGGATTATTATATAATAATAAAAATCCAACAAGAAGACAGCAATCCTAAATGCCTATGCACTTCACACATTGCTGTAAAATATATGAAGAAGAACTCATAGACCTAAAAGGAGAAATAGATGAATCCACAGTTATAGTTGAAGACTTCAGCATTGCTCTCTCAACAATGGATAGATGCTGGACAGAAAATCAGCAAGCACTGAGAAAATATCACCACCACCATCATCCAACAGCATCTAATCAACATTTATAAAACACTTCACCCAAGAATAATGTAATACATACTTTTTTCAAGTGCCCACAGAATATATATCAAGAGGCCTATATTCTGGGCCATAAAACCTCAACAAATTTAAAAGAATCAAAATGCTACAAAGTGTGTTTTCTAAACACAACGAATTTAAGCCACAAATGAGTAACAGGAAGATAAAAAGGAAATCTCCCAACACTTGCAAACTAAAAAACCCACTTCTAAAAAATCCATGGATCAAACAGGAAGTCTCAAGGGAAATAAATAAATAAATAAATAAATATATATATATATATATATTAAATTGAATAAAAATGAAATACAAAGTTTCCAAGTCCAGCATCTAAGAAGCTCATAAGTTGCAACTTCATCCTAACGAGTAAAAAGTTGAACAAACTAAAAGTTCAGTAATTCTTAGATCCATAAGAGAGGTTAGGTCACAAGGCAAACTCCTGCTCCCCAAATTTGAAAATGACAGGTAAATTGAGAGAATCACAACTTAGTGGAACAGAAACCCATGAGCAAAAACCTCCATGGGAACCAGTTGGAGAGTAGGAAAAACTAAACTATAATTGATAAGTTGCTGGAGGCACAGGGTAGACAAGTCTGAGAATCACAAACTCCAGGGAGACCCAGTAATAGGGGAAGTGCCAGATGTTTATGAGTTTTACTTCTACGAGCTCAACAGGTTCTTACAGTGAGTATCAGAGAAAAATACCCTCCCACTTCTGGCAGGGGGAGTGGAAAAAGGACCAGAGGCACTGTGTTTTTCTTAACAAAGCCTGTCTTAGGAGAAATTATTTTACTAGAGCCTAACCTGCTAGGGTTCTTTCAGAGCCCAACACACAGGGAAGTGGGGAAATACCAAATTTCAGCCCTATCTAGCCATCTTGTTGCACCTAAGTGGGAGGAAAAAACCTGAAAAGCACTTGTGAAGTTTACAGCCCATCGCTTCTCGGCCTTTTGGCTAAGATCAAGTGAAGTTTACAGCCCAGAGGCACAGGTTCATAAAAGACTGACACCTACTAATAGGATTATAGAATGCCTCTTATCACCACACTACTGGAAGCTTATTGACAGTGGTTCTTTCACCCAGGTCCAGCTATTAAGAAACAATTACAAGCCATACTAAAAGCCAAAAACAAGTTTGAAGAAACAGAACAGCATCAGAACCTGACATAGCAAGGATGTTGTAATTATCAAATTGGGAAATTTAGACCAACTATTATTAATATGCTAAAGGTTCTAATGGGTAAAATAAATAGCATGCAAGAACAGATGGGTAATGTAATCAGAAAGAGAAATCCTAAGAAAGAACCAAAAACAATTGCTAGAGGTATGTATGTATGTATGTATGTATGTATAAATAAATAAATAAATTAATAAATAAATAAAAGAAATCAAGAATGCCTTTGATAGGCTTATTAGTAGACTGGACATGGATGAGGAAAGAATCTCTGAGCTTGAATATATTTCAATAGAAACTTCAAAACTGAAAAACAAAAAATTAAAAAAAAGACAAAACAAAACGAAAAAATAACAAAAAAACATCCTGGAATATTCAAGAACCATGGGACAACAACAAAAGGTGTACCTACATATAATGGGAATACCAGAAGGAGAAGGGAGAAGGGAAAAGAAGAAATATTTGAAATGGCTCAGAATTCCTTCCAATTAATGTCATGGGCACCTGGGTGGCTCAGTAGGCTAAGTGTATGACTCTTGGTTTCAGCTCAGGTCATGATCTCACGGGTTCATGAGATCAAGCCCCACGTCTGGCTCTGTGCTGACAGTGCGGAGCCTGCTTGGGATTCTCTCTATCCGTCTCTCACTGTCTCTCCCCTGCTTGTGTGCTCTCTCTCTCCCTCTCCCTCTCTCTCTCTCAAAATAAATAAACATAAAAAAGAAAAGAATTCCCTCAAATTGATGTCAGACCACAGATCCAGGAAGCTCAGAGAACACCAAGCATGATAAATGCCAAAAAAAAAAAAAGAAAAAAAAAGAAAAAAAAATCTACACATATGGTATTTAAACTACAGAAAATCGAAGACAAAGGAAAAATTCTGAAAGAAACGAGAAGAAAAAACACATCTTACTTACACAGGAGTACAGCTAAGAATTACATCTGACTTCTCCTCAGAAACCATTCAAACAAGAGGAAACTAAACTGATAATGTTTAAAGTGCTGGGAGAAAAAGAAATGCAATTTGGAATTCTGTATCATGTGAAAATATCCTTTAAAAGTGAAGGAGAGGGGCGCCTGGGTGGCTCAGTCGGTTGAGCGTCCGACTTCAGCTCAGGTCACGATCTCGCGGTCCGCGAGTTCAAGCCCCGCGTCGGGCTCTGGACTGATGGCTCAGAGCCTGGAGCCTGCTTCCGATTCTGTGTCTCCCTCTCTCTCTGACCCTCCCCCGTTCATGCTGTGTCTCTCTCTGTCTCAAAAATAAATAAAAACGTTAAAAATTAAAAAAAAAAATAAAAGTGAAGGAGAAATAAAGACTTTCTCAGACAAACAAAAATTGAGGAACTTTGTAAAAAAGTTCTTTAGAGGGGATAGAAAAAGATATAGATCAGACATTGAATCTACATAAGGAAAAAAAAAGAGGATCAAAATAAGAAAAGTGAAGATAAAAAGTTTCCTTTTTATTATTCTTAATTGATCTAACATAAGTTTTGTTCAAAATAGCAATAGCAACAATGTATTCAATTATGTATCGTTATGAATGCATGTAAGCTTATGTATAGGTGACATGAATGACAGAAAGCATTCAGGGGTTGGGAGGGAGGAATTACCATTATTTTGTTATTATAAGGTACTGGCACTACCGTGGAAGTGATTTAATGTTATTTGAAAGTGGTCTTGGATTAGTCATAAATGTGTATTGTAAACTCTATGGCAACCAAAAAAAGTAAAAAAAAAAAAAAAAAAAAAAAAGAATTATAACTCATACCCTAAAAAAGGAGAGAAAAATGTAATAATATAAAAGTTCAATTAAAACCACAAAAGGCACAGAAAGACTGTTGGTCAAAATAGTAAAAAGAACAAAGGCAACAAATAGAAAACAGCAAGAAACAGTAGATATCAGTCCAAGTTTATCAATTATTACTTTGAATGTCAATGATCTAAATGTACCAATCAACAGACAGAGACTGTCAGAAAGGATCAGAAAACAAGACCCAATCATACGTGGGTTTTGTTTTTGTTTTCAAGTAGGCTTAACACCCAAAGTGGGGCTTCAACTCATGGTCCTGGGATCAAAAGCCAGATGATCTACTGACTGAGCCAGCTAGGTGCCCCATAACCATATATTATTAAAAAAAAAAAACAACCCAACTTTAAAAATAAAGACACCTATATATTAAAAATAAATGGAGTAAGATATACTATGCTAACACTAATTAAAGGAAACTGGGAGTAGCTATACTAATCCCAAACAGAGCAGACTTTACCATAAAAAAGTTGTCACGGGTGGAGAGTGGTATTACATTATAATAAAGGGGTCAATTCCACATGACATAATCCTCACCATGCGTGCATCTAACAGAACATCAATAAAACTGATAAGTCTCTAGCCAGGTTAACTGAGAAAAAAAAGGGAAGACACAAATTACTAATATCAGAAAGGAAAGAGAGGACATCACTACAGATCCCATTGACATTCAGCAAATAATAAAGTAATGAGCAACCCTTTGTCCATAAATTTCACAATCTAAATGAGCCAATTTCTTAAAAGACACAATGTTGCCAAAACTTACACAAGAAGAAATAGACAATCTGAATAGGACTATATCTATTAAACAAATTTAACAATAATAACCTTCCAAATCAGAACGCATCAGGCCCAGATGGGTTTACTACTGAATTCTACTGAACATTTAAGGAAGAAAGTATACTAGTTCTCTAGAATTTCCTCCAGAAGATACAGCAGAGGGAACGCTTATGAACTCATTTGTTGAGGCCAGCATTTTTGGTTTGGTAACCAGAAAAAGATATTACAAAAAAAACTACACTACAAACAACATTTTTCATGAACATAGATGCAAAAATCCTCAAAAAAAAATCAGCTTATCAAATCCAACAATGTATAACAAGATTTATATACCCAGACCAAGTGAGATTTACTGACAGTATGTAAAGCTGGCTCAACATTTGAAACTGAATTAATATAATCCAACATATCAACAGGCTAAAGAAGAAAAATTACAAGATTATATCAATAGATGCAGAAAAAGCAATTGACAAAATTTAACAACTATTCAAGATTTTTAAAAAAACTCTCAGTAAACTACGAATACAGGGAATTCCTTAACTTGATCAAGAATATCTACAAAAAAACTACAGCTAAAATTATACTTACTGAGGAGAAGCTTGAAGCTTTCCCACTAAGATCAGGAACAAAGTAAGGATGTTCCATCTCACTGCTCCTCTGATGAGACAACTCAGTGGGGGGAGCACAAAGGAGCACACAGGAACTTTTTGGAATTATGAAAATGTTTCAGAATTCAATTGTGGTGGCTACACAGTTTTACACATTTGTCAAACGTTTAACTCAAAGAACTGTACACTCAAAAATGAATGTATTTTATTGCATGTAAGTTATACCTCAGCAAAACTGATTAAATAAACAAAAAATAGCCAGACAGAATATATGTATAACACATATTACTAAGGATTACTCTACAACATATATAAATTTTGCCAAAAAAGCAATAAGAAAACATCCATCAAGTGGTGACAAAGAAAAAACCCAAATGACTATTAAACATGAAAATATTCTTAGCTCCACAAGTCCAAATTAAAATAAATAGCATATCACAGCAATTAGAAGAGCAAAATCAGAAATTTTGATAAACTGAAATCTAGTAAGGATAGAGGAAAAGTACATACTCCTACACAGCAGTGTGAATTGCTACATTTACTCCAGAGAGCAATTTAGCAGTATCTGATGAAGTTGACTAAACACATACTCCATAACACAGTAATTCTACTTCTAGAACATATCCTACCAAAAAATCTTGCGCCTATACACAATTAAAGAACATATACTATGAATATACAAGAATATATACTTTGGGACTATTTAAAAAAAATGGAAACAAATATCCACAAAGAGGAAAATGGACAAATAATTTTGCAATTAATAAAATGGTTAAAATTAAAGAAAAAATATACACATACACAGGGTTCAAAAATATAATGTGAGGAAAAAGCTGTAGAGTGCTTTATTCAGTGTGAGAGCATTTGTATGGATTTATAAAAACACATGAAGCAATCCTTGAAAATCAGGAATGATGGGCACACACATTATACTCATGTAGTGGATGCTTGTGGGAGTGGTGAAGGAGCAAACCAGACTGGGAAGCAAAACAAAGATGACTCTAACTGTATTTATAATGCTTTAACATACCTGAATCAAAAATTACAAAAGAATAGCATTTATTTATTCCAAGTGGTTGATCACACATTCACTTCTTTTCTCTAAATTTCTGTAATTTTCAACATTTCAAAATCAAAGGAATAATAATTTTTTAAAGCTATACAATATGAAATGGGCTTAAAAAGCACTAATTTTTAACAAACGTGCTGGATTCTGAGATAACTCAAAAGTAGTGCATACCATGACATTAAATTAGCATTTATCTTAAGAGTTCAAAAATTGAACTAATTTTTTGTTGTCGTTTTTCCAATTTCTAGAATCTGCAGACTAGAAAATCCATACTCTTTTAGGCTAAGCATTAGAAGATATTCATAGACCTCTGACTATGTAACTAAATAAATCTTGCTTTATTAATGTAACTCTAAGGTCGCTGTTAGTGCTCATGACTTTCAGTGTCCCTTCATGAGACCAGTATTGCCCATTTGCAGGGTCTCAAAAGCCAACAGACTATCCCCATTTAGACACATCTTGACTCCTTCCCATTTGGCTCCTCTACGTATGCTGGTCATTACTTCCACACGAATGTTCATTTCTTTGAGTTTATGTCAGCTTAGTTTCTGGAGTCTTTAAAATTTAGGAGAGGAATTTTTGATTCTCTGCTCAACTATAAGGACACACAGTCAACAAGCCTTAAAGGTCTCCTTTCTTTTATGACATCATTGTGTTTACTTACTATTTTTATCTGATAAAAAAAGGATCATCTACAAATATTTTCTCCCAAATAGTACTCACCTCTGGATAAAGATGGAAGCGTTTCACTGTATTAATTACAAGGGGATATTCAGTGAGCCTATCATTCATAATCATCCACAGTCCTTCCAAAAATGAAGGTGCTTCAATAATGGTCTTGAAGTAGGAATAATAAAGTCCCTTTAAAAAGTATAAATTATTGATATAATTAAATATGAAAGTTTTTAGAACAATTTCTTCTGAATAAAAGGAAAAAGTCAATAGTAAAACTTCCTAATTTCTCCTTGCTACTGCATTCTTGGGCTCAAAAAAAAGGCATGTATTTTCAGGTTGTCACTGTGCTATTCTTTCATATTTTCTGTATGCTTGAAAAACAGGTGGAGGGGTGGTTAAATGTTGCAAGGAATTTTTCTGACTATGGTTGAAAACAGGAATACAAGGGCGCCTGGGTGGCTCAGTCGGTTAAGCGTCCAACTTTGGCTCAGGTCATGATCTCACCGTCCGTGAGTTCGAGCCCCGCGTCGGGCTCTGTGCTGACTGCTCAGCCTGGACCCTGTTTCAGATTCTGTGTCTCCCTCTCTCTCTGCGCCTCCCCTGTTCTTGCTCTGTCTCTCTCTGTCTCAAAAATAAATAAACGTTAAAAAAACAAAAACAGGAATACAATATATTTGTAATTCCAGCAAGCCTGATTTTGCCCCCACATTATGAGATTCCTAGAGGCTGAAATCTGATGAATTCTGGCATAAACAGAGAAGCTTTCATCTCCTTGTACAACTTTGCATATGCTTTTTTCCACCTCTTAACAACATACAATGGTCACAAGCAAAGATGAGACATGATTCAGGCTTGCAACTTCCTAGCTCCATCTAACGGCTCTGCACAAAGTGAAAGCTAACTAAATGTCAACTGACCACTGTTCATGACACAAACGCAGTCCTGAAAAGGGGATTATCTGAGCGTATTATGCTAGCATAGGAAATAAGGACTTTATTAGGCCAGCAAAAGTGCTGTTTAGTTAAAATTCAGAGATTAACAAAAGCATGCTGTTTAATATTACTTTCCTCATCAATTTCCTGCTTTTCTTCCTAAAATCTAAAAGCAAATAAAGGGCCACGTTGCTTGTAGTACATGCTTCCAAAAGCATTAAAAATAATTTTCAACTCCACACTCATTCCTGCCTCATAAAACTTTGTTATTAACAGATCAAGCAATGCTAGAGTCTACTAGATTGAAGTTCTGTTTCAGCTGATGTCTGAAAGAGCATTTCCCCATAGTTTTGGTTGCTAAAATAGGAGTTCATATAAGGATTGCTCCTTTCTCCTTAGGAGGGCAAGACAACACTACAATGAAAGAATATTTAATATGCGTAAATCTTATACTTAGAGAAATAGAAAAATATAAAAATAAGTTTTTGTTAACAACAGCTGTTATTTTTATGCCTGGTACTGTGTTATGTGCTTCATTCATGATCTCCCTTCATATTCCATAAAATCCTGTAAAGCTGGAATTATTTCTAGATGACAGATGACATTACTGAGAATCTGAGAGGTTGACTGACAAGCCGTCAGACAACGAAGCACAGACCTGCTATCTGAATCCAGTTATTGTCATCAAAGCCCACACTCTACCCATAGCTACACAATTCATTTAATAGTATTTTATATCCTCCCTTTGGAAATAGTATGTATGTTAAAAATTTAAATGCCACAAATATGGTAAATGTATCCAATTCTTCAAAGGTTTAAGGAGGCTATTGGGGTGAGATTCAAAAAGCAGTGAGTGAGGTAAAAATTGTATGCAGATAAATCTGCAAGGACAGAAAGAAGAACAGAGATTATGAGGGGCTTGGGGAGAGGGGCATGGGAAGTTGGTGTTTTTAATGGGTATAGTTTCTGTTTGGGATAATAAAAAAAGTTCTGGAAATGAACGGTGGTGAGGATAAGAAATTTCTGGTAACATTTGGCACGCCTATATCGCTTCTTAAATGCTGTCTTTGTTTTCCTTCTTCCCCAGCTCTTCTCAGTGATCTTTACTATCTTTAAAAGAAGTGTGCATTAGAAGAGTAGGGTAATGACATAAGTAAAAGAATCCTAAAACATTTTCTATTTAA
The DNA here is from genome assembly GCF_022079265.1 of Lynx rufus. Taxonomy (NCBI): domain Eukaryota; kingdom Metazoa; phylum Chordata; class Mammalia; order Carnivora; family Felidae; genus Lynx; species Lynx rufus. The sequence continues at coordinate 126,416,378 of NW_025814856.1, forward strand.
ATATTAAACCTAAGTTGTAGCTTGAGAAACAGTGCAATTCAACAAAAATTCATTTCAGTTCCTAATATATTTCCACCTTATAGTCTTACTATTCTTAAACTACAAATTAATTTATAAGAAACTAACCATTTCAGTTCGAAAAGTCATCTCCCGTTCTAAAGATGAGAGGTGAGAAAAATGACGATCATTTTCAAAAAGTGTTACTAAATGCATCCTAGGAAAAAAAAAAATGATGCACCATATTCTAAGAATAAGAACATTTCAAAACCATTACTAAAGTATTAAAGTACAAAAACCATGAAAAAAATAAAGTTTTGTAATAAATGAGATAATTTTACAATTTGCTTAATAATTTGTATATTTTTAGGCATTTATAATTCAGTGTGTACAGAGGTGAAATTCCTTAGCCACAATTGTATATCTAAAACTCCCTCTCTGCACCACCCTTCTTCCACTCCAGGTCTCTAAATCAGAACAGAGGCAAGTTTCTGTTTAAGTTTCACAAGTGATTCTAATGTAACAGGTTGGAGAAATGCCTCTGTAACTATCAAAAAGCATGCAGAATTAAAAAAAAATAAATTTAGATTAAAGCAGTTTTAAAATAAATACTATAAAAGGGATCAACTTTCAGGTGCCAAAGAGACACAGAACTGTATGTCAAGATATTTTATTAGTGAGACGCAAGAAAACAGCCGTGTAGTGAAAATAGGAGCACATGTGATAATAAATAGCAATTCTGCTATCCTTAACTTACCGAGTAGATGCTTTCCAAATACACAGAAAGCAAACTTCTATATATCAACCCTGTCTTCACGTACCTTGATTTACATGTAAGACATATATATGTCAGGGTAACAGTAGCTATAGGAAATGTTTCTTACCATTACAGCCTTAGTTCTAGAATCAAATCTCCCTGCAAACTAAATGGCCAGAACAGCACTGAAAATATGTGAGGCAGATCCCACTCTTTCTAAGAGTAAAAATTCCTGAGCTCTTATAGAAATGAAAATTTATCAGAGGAAAAATATTAAATTACATATAGTTTTTATAGATAGGTCACCTGTGTAAAATAAGGTACATGTGCGTGCTCATTTAATTCTGTAATACCACAGTAGCATCTTTAGTTTCATTTCTACCTGATTTCCAGCTGACAAGTGTTACTAAAACTTATGTTTTAGTCACTATGTCTATGTTTTAGGTTTGAAACTTATGTTTATGTCACTAACAACACACATTTACTGTAGGATAAGGGAATTTTTTTAGATGAAATAAACATGCATAATACACTAGAAAGCTAGATATTTAAGAAATATAGTGGTGAATCCTTGGGTAACACAAAAATATTTTAATTCATAAGTACTATTCCTTTAATGCATCTATTTTGTAAATGCTGCTTCACATGTTTTTTTTTAAATAACAAATATGTGTAAACTGGTACACAGATATTATATACACATAGCAAGCGGTTATTGTCTTATTGTTTGTATGCAAACAGCAATGTCAATTTTGAATCCAAATGTTTTTATTCATTTAAAACTGTAACTAATCTTACCAGTGCAAAACTCCCACAAAGGCAGCTGGAAAAACAAACAAAAAAGTCATTAAAAGCTGCTTTATCGTAATATACCCTTAAAACAAGTACTTCAAATGCATTCCCTCCTATGCCTTAAGACAGCACACATATTTAGCAAGATGGCTAAATAATTCCATCTGTATAAAATAGGAAAAATTTACAAACAGACATAGAACAAATTATGAATAGTTCTCACCTCTGCAAGGGAGGGCCGAGGAGCAAAGGAAGATTTGGAAGACTAGATCTCATTCGCATAAATTGCAAAAGAGTGATGAAATTACTGATTTTGTGCTTCTTTGTGATTTTCAGTTTATTCTCTCTTCTCCCTCTTATTCTCTATTTCTTTACAATAAAATTTTTAAAACAAGCGCACATATACACTATGCTCAGCTCAATCCTTTCAGAATTGAATCTAGCCTACAGGAGCCACCGTAGACCACTTTCCCTCGTGCTCATCAGAAGATTGTTAAATGCAGGAAATGCCTTCCTCAGCAGCACACCTGAAAGCCCCTATATATATGGAGCTTGGATTGCTCCCAGACACCTGGCCTGGGAGACCCATCTAGAGCTGCCCTGTCTGCGCCCTGTGAATGAGGCTTTAACAGAGGGTGTGGAGACAGGTCAAACAGTGACACTCCTGTGGGTATGGAGATTTTTTTGAGGAGCTCCAAACAATGACTCCTCTGGTGGCTGGAACACTGCTTGTTTTCAAGGATACAACGGAGCTGGGGAAGGGGCACGGGATGAGGCCTAAATAAAACATCACAAACTCTGCTGTTCTTACAGAATTGCAGTCGTTTTTTGAATACCTGTTCTCTAGAGTACTGTAACCCTTTGGTTATTTTTGTAAAATTTTGAAAAATTGATTCTGACAATTTTCCAAGTACTTTTGTTACTATCACAGAGGAGTGAATTCACTCAGCTATTCCTAATGTCCTGTCTCCCCTCCAAGATTTTATAGTAATATTTCTTATGGTTGTCCCAAATATGCCTGGCAAATCATTTTAGCAAACCACAAATTTGAGCCTCTTAAAAATTCAAGAAATTACTCACCTGGACTAACAAAATAAGTCGATAAAAAATTAAGTAATAATAATAAATTGCAATTTTGAAAAAAATTCCCAGGCATGCTTCTCCAGCTCTTGTTCTCCATGTTCCTAACCATCTGGTCCCAACCACTCTTTAATACTTCTCAGAAGATTTACTTGATTTTACATGATCAGCAACTATAGCCCTTGGTCTGTTTTTGTACTGTCCACGAGCTAAAAATGCTTGTTACATTTTTAAAGGGTTGTAAAGGGTTGTACAGATATGGAAGAAGAACAGGCAATGGAGACTGTACGTGACCTGTGAAGCCTGAAATATTTACTGCCTGGCTCTTTATAGAAAAAGTACAGGGGCGCCTGGGTGGCTCAGTCGGTTGAGCATCTGACTTTGGCTCAGGTCATGATTCCACGGCTTGTGAGTTCGAGCTCCACATCGGGCTTTGTGCTGACAGCTCAGAGCCTGAAGCCTGCTTCAGATTCTGTGTCTCCCTCTCTCTCTGCCCCACCCCCCACTTACACTCTGTCTCCCTCTCTCAAAAATAAAGAAACGTTAAAAAAATTTTTTAAGTATATATTTATTACATATGTTAGCTCTTTCTATCTCATATGTAATATACTCTGAACCACTTTGAAATTAAACCTATACCTGCTCTCTCAACTTAAAACAGATGCCCCTTTGATAAGGTTTCATTAGCCTTAAGATAAACACATACTACCTCATTCAACTTATATTTATAATCTCTTTCTCACTCTCTAGGCAATTACATATAGTGGCAAAAACTCTTAAAAATGGTGTTTAAGGAAAGGGAAAAGATCAAATATCCTACTTGAGCCATCTAGCTTTCCAAAAATCTTCAAAATATTCTTATGCCTCTCATTCCTTCCCTTTACCCCACATTCCACACCTGATAAAATGATAAGGTGTAATGAAGCCAATATTCTAAACGCATGAAGTGCTTATCACAGTCCCTTCCAAAGCTGTGATAAAAAGCATGTCTCCTGATCCCTGTATCCTGTCAATCTCACCTCTGAAAGTGACCTAGCCTCATATTTCACTGAAACGGAGATCATCTGATAAAAGCACTCCTAACTTCTTTTATACCCACTTTAACATTTCTGTATATACTAATCCTTGCTTTGCTATTCTCTACCATCTATCTCAGCAAAGGAAGTATCTCTCTCTTTTCCAGTTAGCTTCTCAAATTTGTGCCTCTAATTCCACTCTTCTCAAAGATTCCAAGACTTCAACTACTTCCTCTCTTGGAACCTGAATCTCACCCTCTCCCCTTGATCTTTCCCTTCAGCCTTCAATTCTCCTAAGCCTTAAAACACTTTGGTTGATCTAACAGCACTTCACTTCAAACTATGACAGATTCTCTCCCCCACCCATAACCCCATTTGCTGCCAAGATTCTTGCACACGTCTTTCTTTTATGTTCCTATGTTCCTGGTCTTTTTTTTTTTTTTTTTAATGACCAATGGCCTCTTTAAATTCTTATGCTTTTCAAACCTCTCTCTAGCATCTGACCAGATTCTTAGATTTCTTCATCTTTTATTACACCAACTCTTCCAGTTTTTCTGGCCTCTGTTTTTATATGCATATCTGGCTTTTCCTTTTCCTCTCCTCTCTGAAAACTAAGTAGAAGGGGTTTTCTCAAGTATCTCTGCTTGGCCCACTTTTCTCTCACTGGGAATCTCAATCCTCAAGTTTCAGCTCACTTCTACATGGATAATTCCCAAATCTATAATCCTCATTGCTGAACTTTCTCTCTCCCTGTCCTCCCACCTTGTCTACCTCACCACCTACCCAGCCCTCACAATATGCTTCCATCGACTCTCACCTCTGTCCTCTCCTCTCCTCTCCTCTCCAGTCCTGCTGTTGCCACCCTCGCTAAGACCACTGTTGCCTTGATTCTGGTATTCCAATCATGTTTTTCTGCTCTTCTCCATCCGTCATGGATCCATTTTACAAACCACTACCATGTTAATCATGTCACTCGATTTTAAAATTATTCAAGGCTAACACTGTGAATGTATCCACAGAATTGTTCACTTTAAAAGGGTTAATTTTATATGACGGGCATTTCATCTCCTTAAAAAAAAGTTGGTTTTGTTTTTCTTTCCTTAAAGAATCCATCAGTTGCTTCCACAGAATGAAGTTCAAATTCCTTAACCCAAGTTTTGGGTTAGACTCTCCACTGCTCGTCCCAGCCCACCTTGTGAACTTACTTCCCACTTTTGTCACCTTCCTTTGCAGTCTTACTTCACCTTTATATTTTCTTACTCCCTCCACTTCAATTGTGCCATTCCTCGGGCCTCTAATACTTGCTGTCCTCTGTCTCACACAGCCAGATGTTAACTTTTGAATCACAATTCTAATCCCACCTTTTCCTAAAAGTCTTTGCTGACCTTATTTCCCACTTCCCATCTTAAAGTGTTAGTTTCCTCTTCTGAACTCTCCTAGCACTTAATATATTCAGTCCTTACTTCACCCAGCACTCAGGGAATGCCCTCAGTGTGCCAGACATGGGTGCTCAGGAGCTGGTGTTTGGGTTGGTGAAACAGCATGGTGTCCACGCTGATTCTGGATGTGGGATGTATGTGCTGCCACAACTACACATCTGATAAAATGTAAGTGTGAATTCCCATCTATTATTCCTCTCGTATTTGTTAATACCCAACATGTGGAGACCCATTCTTCTCTAACATCAGCAGTCAGCTTATGACTAAAAGAAATCACAACAACTTACATTAGCAGACATTTCTCCATGTTTCAACCTACATCAGTAGCCCATCTGAACGAGGACTAGGCTCAAATCTGATTTTACTGAAACGGCAACATTTAAATTAACTCTTAAACTACAGAAAATGAAGAATGTAAATAAACAATCTTTCAAGTGCCTTAAAAAAAAAATTCCCCAAATCCAAGCAGTGAAGCTCTACAGCAAGATGGAAGCAAACTATTAAGGGTTCTCAGCTAATTAAACCAACACTTTATTTTATTTTAAGGTACAAGAGGAACATGGGTGCCCCCAAGAAGTAGCCTATCGTTTTTAGAACCCGTGATAAATGGCTGCCCTGATTAAAACGACATTTTGGTGGTGGCACAGGGGGTGACCACGATGCCCCCCCCCAACCCGGGACTCTGTTTTAAAACAAGAACCAGGGGGGCTGGAATTCTTCAGCGATCTTCCAGAGCTGGACCTTGTCATTAGAACTGCTAAGCTTGTTTGTTAAACTGATCTTGAAGACTCAGCCAAATCGCTTCAAACCCGGGCTCAGAGGCCCTCCCGGCCTTGCCACGGGCGCCCCCGCCCCCCTCTGCTCACCTATGCCGAAGGAGGTCCTGCTGTTGACCTGTCGTCTCCGAAACTGCAGCACCTTCTCCCGGAGCTGCTCCAGCAAACAGCTGAGGAACTGGAAGCGACCGAGAAGAAGGGTCTTGGCGACCACTTCCATTTGCATGCAATTCTGCGCGTTCAGGTTTCGGGTCCTCCGCGGCGAGTAATCCCGGGAGCCCCCCGGCAGGTTCCCCCCGCCTACGGGCAAAGGCGGCTGCCGCTTTTCCGTCTCCGCCTGCGGCTCCTCCATCTCCGGCTCCCCGGCTCCGGTGGCCCGGCGCCGCCGCCGGGACTGCACGGAGCGCGAGGACTGGACCGGCTCTGAAGCCGCTTCTTTGAGCTTACTCCTCGTTTGCCCGACCATTTTCTCATAGTCCCTGTTCAGATGGAGCTGGGTCTCTGGCTGGCGCGGGCCCAGCCCAGTTGGGCGAGGTCCGCTGGGGCCTGGCTCGGGTCGCGGCCTCAACGACTAGCCCCCGCCGCCGTTGCGGGCCGCCCGGTCGTCATGGCGACCGGGAAACCGGGAGGGAGAGGCCTGAGGTCCAGACCGCCCCGGCCCCGCGCGCGCCCTCCACGCGCACCGCGCACGGTCCCCTCGCGCATCCCACGCGCGCAGCCCCTGCGCCCTGCATCCCGCGCATCCCCCAGGAGCACCCCCTTGTCCCCCTAACCAGCCCAGCGCGCAGCACAGGCTCACTGCCCCACTCCAATCCCTGCGCGCGTCCTGGGACGCTGGCCGCCCCTGCGCACGCCTTGGCTCCATGGTCCTGCTGGCGGGGAAGTAGGAGGAATTCCGATTTAATTATTATTATTATTATTATTTTTTCCTGTTCAGGGTTAGTTTTGTTATTTCAACCAAAAGCTTGTGCGTCTGGAAGTAATTAAAAGGGAAAGAGAGTTTAGTTCAAAGAAAGAACCATAGAAAGAGAGGGAGGGAAGGCACTTTTGGGAACATCTCTCCTCCCCTCCTACGCACACCTTGCATTGGACATTAAATGCCTCCTACAGAGAGGGATTGGTCGAAGGCCATAGGCAACATGTGGCAGAGCAGGCTGAGCCTCGAGGCCTCAGGTTGGCATGAGTTCAGTGACACCGCGGTTGCCCTTGGAGGGCGGCATTTATGAATCCATTCTTGAAGTATGTGGACCTTGAAATTTAAAGTTGTTTTATCAGCCAAAAAAAAAGGGGCGGGGTGCTGATTTAGGAATATCAGAGAAATGCAAGCTATAGGCAAAACCAGAGGTGAATGCAACAGAGAACTTATTAGGAGACAGTTGGGAGGGGTTATTTTGAACATTAAGAGTGCATGAGGATTTCTCATTAGCGGACTTGCTGTTTACCGATGTTTTTGTGGGAAATACAATGTACCTCTTTCTCTGTTAGGACTTGGAATTGATGATTCTTTCTTATTGATGCGTCTTTTGTTGGGGTCTGTAATTGACCTCCAGTGGTACAGTGTGGTAGCTCCCCCTTCTGGCCTTTAGACTCCGTTTGAAATGAGATTTCCTTTTATTAATTTTCACAAGTGGAAGTGTGTGTCCCAACTAATAATTGTTGCTAAGACAGAATTCCTTGGGCATAGAATCATTGTCCTCAGCGCTCTCGCCTTGCTAAACCAGACCCTACCCAGCCCTACAGTCACCACCTAGCCAAACACGATGCTACAGCGTCTGGCAAAGATGGACATGATTCATTGTCATTTTCCATGTCCTTTGGCATCTTTGGAGTCCACGCATTCTTCACTTCCCATCTGTTTTATGGTGGATCAGATTGAACTCCCTAATCCCCACCTCCCCCATCAAATCTATGGCTCATTTTGGCCAGATTAATTTTCCTGATGCAACATCTCTCAAAAATGTTCATGGTAGGGGCGCCTGGGTGGCTCAGTTCGTTAAGCGTCTGACTCTTGATTTCTGCTCAGGTCATGATCCCAGGATCATGGGATAGAGCCCTGCGTGGGCCTCAGCGCTGAATATGAAGCCTGTTTAAGATTCTCTCTCCCCACCCCCCACCCCTCTCCTCTGCTTACATGAGTGCAGTCTCTCTCTCTCTTTCTCTCTCTCTCTCTCAAAAAAAAAAAAGTTCATGGTTCCCATAGCCCACAAATGAAATGTAAACTTCTTGGCTTACTCATCAGTGCCTTCAACAATCGGCCCCCATCTGCCTTTTCAACTTTAATTTCCCACTTTCCTGGACACAAACTTTCCAGTAATTTTGAGTAAGGTCCGGAGCATGAGACTCTATAACTATCTATCCCTTTGCTCATACCAGAAAGTATCCCCTAGCTTTTTCATCCATTTCTCCCTGCAAATCTGAATTCTGTCACCTTCCAAGCCCCAGCCCACATGAATTCCCCCTTCTCTGAAGGTCTAAAGCAACTACTGACCATAGTATTCCTCTTGTCACTTATTTAAATTCAGTAAGTACTGTTATTAACTTGTTGTCTTGTAAGTTTTTTTCAAAGAGCATTTCTACATTCCTGGCACTGTGTTTGGTGCTTAAAATATTTCCTCATTTAATTCATACAATAACTTTGTACAAATTAGAAAACTGAGGATCAAGGATATAGTAATTTGCCCAAGTTGTAATACCTAGTAAACTGTTCAATATTGAGTTTAAAATGAAAAGTATTTATAGGTGGTTGATAAAAATATGTTATTGAATAAATATGCAAACTCAAAATACCTTATTTTTATGTATTTTAATATTTTTTGAGAATAGTAAGTGAAATTCTATGATTATTTTTTAGTAGAGTTATATTAGATTTATAAAATGAACTGGGTGGATTCGTACCTTTTTGTCTATATTACAACATCTGGTTGGAAGCCTTTTTTCTTCCTTTAATCTTTCAGTCTCCTTCATGATTATTGGTCTATTTACATTGTCTACTTCTTCTGTAGTCAATTTGGGAAATTTATTTTTTCCCATAGACATTTCAAGTTGGATGAACTTTATACCTCCTTTACCTGAAATTAATATGACTATGTGTGCTTTAAAAAAAAAAATCGTGATTGCTCAATGGATCTATCTATCCTTCAACTGTCTGTTATTTTAATAGATGTATTGCTTTTGAGCTATATGTAGTTGAATATTTTTAAGATAATTTGAGGGTCCTTGTTAATAGATTATTCATTTAAGTGATTTTATATGATTTATGTTTCTGTTTTTCATGAGGGTGGGCATTTTTGTGGGAAGGAAGGAATGGATGCTACTGGAATGTTGACCAGATGTCATTTTCAGTGTCATTCTCTTGTACAATTCTGAACTTTCTGATTTTTGTTTCCTACCCTTCAGTTTCTTTCGCCTATTTCCTATTTCCTATGTGACACTTTTTGGCCAATTTGTTAATTTGTTTCCTGGAGTTTCCAGTTGCCTTTTGGATCACTCAGTGTACTAACAGAATAAAGCATATTCTTACCCTTGGTTTAGCTCTTGAAAGTGTAAATCTGGTCACTTTTACCATTTAAAACATAATTTTTATAAGAATGATCATTGTATTATTTCTTCTATCAGTGAAAATTAGAAATAACCTAAACATCAAGTAGCAAATGATAGAATACTCATGCAGTGAAACATTCCTAAATTGACTAAAGTCATTGGAATGAATATTTAACAATATAGAAAAATACTCAAGATATAGTGTTTAAGGTATAAGAAGCAGGGGCGCCTGGGTGGCTCAGCTGGTTAAGCGTCTGACTTCAGCTCAGGTCATGATCTCCTGGTTTGTGAGTTCGAGGGCTGCGGCTGACAGCTCAGAGCCTGGATCCTGCTTTGGATTCTGTGTCTCGCTCTCTCTCTTCCCCTCCCCTGCTCACACTCTGTCTCAAAAATAAATAAAACATTTTTAAAAATTTATAAAAAAAGGTATAAGAAGCAGGATATATATGATTTAGGCATACAGTAAATGCATACAATTAACTATATGCCAGGCTCCATTTTAAATCTTTTACATAGTGGGCTCATATATGGAAGATTACTGTGGTATGACCTTGAACTAGAAGCTTAGCCACTCTAATATTTGTGTTCTCATCTGACAAATGTTAAAGCATGTAAACCATAGTACATTCTTTTTTTTTTTTTTTTAAATTTTTTTTTCAACGTTTATTTATTTTTGGGACAGAGAGAGACAGAGCATGAATGGGGGAGGGGCAGAGAGAGAGGGAGACACAGAATCGGAAACAGGTTCCAGGCTCTGAGCCATCAGCCCAGAGCCCGACGCGGGGCTCGAACTCACAGACCGCGAGATCGTGACCTGGCTGAAGCCGGACGCTTAACCGACTGCGCCACCCAGGCACCCCCATAGTACATTCTTAATGTAAAAAAATATTCCTGGGGGCTCCTGGGTGGCTCAGTCAGTCAAGTGTCCGACTTCAGCTCAGGTCATGATCTTGCAGTTTGTGAGTTTGAGCCCCGCGTGGGGGCTCTGTGCTGACAGCTCAAGCCTGGAGCCTGCTTCAGATTCTGTGTCTCCCTCTCTCTCTGCCCCTCCCCCACTCAGGCTGTCTCTTTCTCTCTCTCAAAAATAAATAAACATTAAAAATAAATAAATAAATGTTCCTAGATCTTGCTCTAGATTGATCATATTAAAAGTATACTGGTAAGTGTTACCATTAATATTTGCTAACCTGGATTCTTTTTCATTAAATTATATTTCTGTGTAGTCATATTATTAAACAGTAATGTGAGTTTTAGGTTCATTAGTTAATTCAAAAAACTGAGTGACAGTTGCCTAAATAATTATGCATTCTCTTACTAAGAAGAGGAATAGATTTGTGTATGTGAGGGAAACCATGGCACTTAGTTTTATTCAGTTGAATAGAATCATGGCACATTTTCACCTTTCTATAACTTCCAACAGCAGTCACTTGTTTTACCTAGTTGTTTTCAACAGTTATTTGAGTTGTATTTTAACTACATACTTATTATTATAATAACTTAAACCAGCATGTTTGATATTTATTCTATGATGAACTGACAATTAAAACAGCACATTATAATTTGATATAATACAATATATTCTTGAATTATTTATCCTATTTAATATGAAGATGCCTCATAATTTAGCAAATTATTTGTTTTACCTAAAGGTTTCTAATTAATCTACATATAAAACTCATCTGTTTTCTCTTAGTATCTTAGTAAAGCAATTGGTAATTTTTACCCCCCAAATGCAATGAATCAAAATAACCAGCAGATGGCAATAATGACTTGTAAATCAGAATTTTTAAAATTTAGGTATTTTTAAAATTTATTTTAAAAAATCAGTTTTATAATAAATCCATCTACTAAATATGAAATGTAGGGAAATTACAAATGTAATTCCATATGAAAATAATTATGTTGCATATTTCATATTTCAAATAATTAAGATATTCATCATGGCCAACATTTGGTTTTCCAAATAATAATGACTTTACTTATATTGATTCAAGTAACTTTTTAATCAAATTTAAGTGCTTTATTTTATTTATTTATTTATTTTTATTTTAGAGAGAGAGAGAGGGAGAGAGCGCACACTCACGAGTGGGGTAGAGGGGCGAGAGAGAGAATCCTAAGCAGGCTCCACACTCCCAAGCAGAGCCAGACAGGGGCACCATCTCACGACTTTGGTCTCATGACCTGAGCCAAAAGCAAGAGTCAGATGATCAACAGAGCCACCCAGGCACCCCACAAACTTAAATGCTTTAACCTTACACGAATACACAGATGTAAATTGAAGTGCATAGCTAAGTGGACTTCTGTATTTAGCTTGGTTATATCAACCAGGAAAGACAGAGGTAGAGGTAGTTCTGAGAACATCATATTGAAAAGGTTAAAATTTCCACTATAATTTGATAATTTAACATACTAATTCCACTGTAATTGATGCTCTTCTGCATAAAAGATGGGTTTGTATCAGTGTTGTTTCACAGTTTCTTACACATTAAAGTACTTTTTTTCCCCTCTGATGGTACAAGGAGTTGGAATTGGCCTCAAAGTGTGTATCTCTAGTTTATTACCATGAGTTAGCCCCAAAGATTGTAGCAAAGTTTTTAGGATCTCATAATGACATCACCTGTAATTGAACCACATATCCAATATTCTTTTAGAACCATTTGATGTAGTAGTTTTATTCATTTCAATTAAGAAGTTTTAAAAAGCTGAACCAAATGGAATTCATTTTTTATATTTTCACAGGACTTATAAATTTATAAAGATGAAAAAAATATTTTTGTTTAATCATGTATCTCTATTTTTGTCTCCAAAATATAGGATAACCATAGGTATGTGCTTCTTGGTGGCTGTGTATTTTCTAATTGGTCTGTTTTTATACGTTAAAAGATCTTTTCAAATTTCAGCAAGTTGCCTCCACTAAAAGAAATGCTTTTGTACATGTGTATTTTATAAAACAACTACTTCAGTCTAAAACTGTTACATATCTTGGATTGATTCATTTTTAGATAGTATATTTACTGCTACTGAATTACTTTATAGAGCCTGCTTAAATTCTAGTTGGATGCAAGTGCTTCTTCATAGGAGAAAATGGAAAGCACCAGGTGTCAGTGAAGCATACAGCTTGAATGTAAATAATGTATGTAATGCTTTGCATAATGCTGCCATTTCATCCAAATGAGAAAGGTACCTGTGATAAGTTGGAATTTCTGGGAGTTCTAGTCTATTTTCTTTGTCCATGAGGGGCATATTCTCCTTTTAAAACTGGAGCTCCTAAGGGCATCTGGGTGGCTCAATTGATTTCAGCTCAGGTCATGATCCCAGAGTCGTGGGATCGAACCCCATGTCAGGCTCCATGCTGAAGATTCTCTCTCTTTCTCTCCCTCTGCCCCTTTCCTAGCTTCACGCTCTCTCTCAAATAAAAAATAAAACAAAATACAAAAACAAAACTCGAGCTCCTTCTGCCACCCATACTCTGGTCAGTTGTTACCCAGGCTTATAGTAGATGAAATGAGATCTCTTCGACCTTGAATAGCCTTATATAGGCGTATTTCATTCAAAGGAAGGGGGGGAATCCATGAATTCCTTCACCCACTCCCAGGCCACATGAAGACACTGCCTAATTGCATAGTATATACACACTGATTTGAACAAAAAAGTACTCAGTAATCACTGTTAAATGACTTAACCAATATATGTATACCACATACATACGTACATATATACATACATACATACACCACCCTCCCCCAAAATCTATTTTTCCATGAACCTAATGATGGTAGTTCCATGTGAAAACTCCAATATACTGAGATTATTTTTATTTACCACCAAAGTAACTATTATAAGAATTACTACATTCAATATTAATAACCAGAAGTCTTAGAATATATTAAAGTGTGAATTGTAGAATATGTGTGGGCAGATTAAATGCAAAACATAGCAAAACAGCAATGCTGCATAAGGCATCTGTGTGCTATGTTTTATTTCACATAATATTTTAGATTGATTTAAGATTTAACTTTGATTATGACACAGTGGTCTAGAAATATCACTGCACTGAGCCCAGTATGTTTTGGACCATTTACTTTACTTCTCTAGCTTTTATTTCCCCAACTATGGAATAAAGACTTTGGACTACATGGCCTTATTACATTCTTTTATTTGATTCTGGTTAGTATTTGCACATATACTTAAGTGGCTGGAAAAATGTATCTGTTGAGTCATATAGTGCCTTGTACCAACACTTCCCTTCTCTCCTTTGTGTCCAGCTATGTTTGGATTCTGCCCTGAGGGTCTTCATCTCTGCAGTCTATCTACTCCACAGTTTATCCCCATCCTGTACTCCAGATGCTACACTTCACTGCCAACCCAAATGAACTAAGCCTATCTCTCTCTAACCTGTTCAGCCCAGCCCCAACCTGGCCCCTGCTCCATCCCTGGTCTTTTCTTCTGGTTCCTCCCTGACTCCACTTGCCCTCTAGTCTTTCAGTACGGTGGGCTTCATTGTTTCTATTTTCTAATTATTTCTGTGCTCTAGAAGAACTAACTTGGAACCAGAGTTTAAGGGAGAAGGAAAAGTGTCCCTAAGTGAGTACTAAGTGTTTACATCAAGACCACCAGTCTCTTGCTTTGGGCAACAGAGTCCTGCTTTCACGTAGACATTGACCCATCCCCAAAAGATGAATGTGGAACTCTAAAATTCCCTCCTGTTCTTTGCCATAATCTGAAACTCTTCTTGAGACACTTATCAGTGACAATTATATAATCCACTATGAGAAAATTTGTTTGATCATGCAGCTTTTATGTTTCTTGATTAAGGTTGTGTGTATATGGGTTCAGTAAAGGCAATGTGCACGCTTTAAGTTTTTTTCTTAAAATTTAGAAGTATTTGTGGGGTTAGCACAGTGTCTCAGTTATGAGTACAGACAGGATGTGAATCCTGCCTATCTCACTGAGGTAGGTTCTGAGAACTTAATTTCTCTCTGCCTCAGGTTTTTCGTACCTCAAATGGAAATAATACTAGCTCCTACTTCAGAGAGCTGTTGCAAATATTAAGTCGGATAATGTATATGAAGTGCATAGATATAGCAAATGTTCTATAAAAGGTACCAATTATTACCATATCAAGGCTCAGGGTGGAGAGGGAATTATTTATATCATCTTCCCTCCCTCCCCCCCCCCACTCCCCAGGGAGTCCAAAGAAATAGCTATGATTCTTCCTAGGAAAATTAAAAAAAAAAAGGGGTAAAAATAAATAAGAATGGAGAGCCTAAGGCTGTACAAGGCTAAAAAATAGGCAGTATCATCTTCCTTTTACAGATTAAAAAAAAAATGAGGCAGGGAGAAGATTCTAGATGGCACACTCAACTCACAAGTACATAAGATTTATTCCCCTGGAAGTCCTCAAAGTTGACAAGTTGGGCACTAAAGACTGGAAATAAAAAGATTCACTGCATAGCTTTTTCTTTCATGTTTTAAAATAACAGTGAGCTATAATTCAAACACCATAGAAGACATTCTTTTAAAGGGTAGAATTCAGTGACTTTAGTATATTCACTAGGATGTGCAACCATGACCACTCATTCCATGTTTTCAATACCCTCAAAAGATACCTCCATATCCATTGGCAGTAATTCTCATTCCTCCTACCTTCCAGCCCTGGCAACCACTAGTCTGTCTTATATCTCTATGACTCTCCCTATGCTGGATATTTTATATAAGTGGAATCATACAATACATGGTTCTTTGTGTCTGGTTCTTTTACCATGTTTTCAAGATTCGTCCATGCTGTAGCATTTATCAGTACTTCATTTCTGTCTATAGCTACATATTCCATTGTCTAGATATGCCAAATTTTATCCATTCACTAGTTGATAAACATTTGGATGGTTTCCACTTCTTGGCTATTATTAAAAATGATGCTATGAATATTCATGTACAAGTTTTTGTGTGGACATGTGTTTTCATTTCTTCTAGGTGTATGCCTAGGAGTGGAATTCCTAGGCCATATGCTAACTCTGTGTTTAACCTGTTAATGAACTGCCAGACTATTTTCCAAACCAGTGCACCATTTTCCCAACACCAAAGTGCAAGGTTTATTTTCTGGACTATTGTTTTGTTAATCTACTTGCCTACTATTTCACCATACTGACTTGATTACTTTAGCTTTATAGTAAGTTTTGAAGTCAGCCTCCAACTTTGTTCTTCTTCAGTATTTCGTTGACTATTCTGGGACTCTTGCCTTTGCATATAAACTTTAGAATCAGTTTGTCGACAGCCATAAAACTTGCTGGGATTTTGATTGGGACTGTATTGACTTTATAGAAGTGGAAAAGAACTGACATCTTGGCAATATTGAGTCTACCTACCCTCAGACATGGAATCCCTCTCCATTTATTGATATCTTCTTTGATTTCTTTCTTCAGAGTTTTATAGTTTTCCTCATATAGATCTTGTATATATTGTATTTACACCTAAGTATTTTTTCCCCTTTTTGGGTGCTGATATAAATGTTGTATTTTTAATTTCAAATTTAGATTGTTCATTGCTGATATATGGGAGAGCAATTTACTTATTAACCTTGCATCCCACAACCTAGATACGGTTTTTTATTAGTTCTATGAGGTTTTTGTTTGAAGCATGTTAATGTATGTTTTTTTAAAAAGATTAGTAAGAATGAGAAGGAAAGAAAATCCTTCTTTAAAATTAAAAGCAGCTGGCTGGCTTAGCAGGTAGAGCATGCAACTCTTTATCTCAGGCTTATGAGTTCAAGCCCCATGTTAGGTGTAGAGCTTACTTCAAAAAATAAATTAAATAAATACATTTATTATTTTAAAAAACCCACAAAAACAAAACTGTAAGCAACTGAACAAGTGAACCCAGTTGTATTGTGAATGAATAACATAACCATATAGGAAGATGAAGAAGGAACTAATCTAATGGCTAAACATGTGATTTGACTGTGTTCCCTTGGTCAAGGAATGGGTAGAAGGGGACCAACTGCAAACAACCTCTGAACTCTTTTTTAAAAGGTTTGTTTATTGCAGTTTTATGGGTGAAGCAAGATGAAGTTATTTGGGGTTTATGGTTGAATTGAGTAAATAAGCATGTTGATGTTGGGAACCAGGGAGAAGGTACATGCAGATAGGGAATGGGGCTAAGCAAAAGAAAAAGCCCCTGTGGGAGTGTACTGGAATTGGAGATAGCAGCACAGACTCATGATTTCTAATACGTGCTGTACACACACACACACACACACACACTAATGTGTGTGCTTATACACATATATGCATTCCCAACTCTGCTGGCTGAGAGAACCTAGAAACAAACGTATCCCATATGGTACATATCTGGTACCCAGATCTTGGTTTCTAATATATTCCCCAACTAAAAGGAATCTGGGCTCCTTGGAGAAATGGCTGGTTCCAGAAAAGGTATGAGATGAGCCCCGGACAACGTGTTATGCCAGAAACTGAAGTGCTAAAAAAAAAAAAAAAAAAAAAAAAAAATCAAGTAGGGCATGTCATAAGGACATAGGGACCAGCTTAAGGGGCTCCTGATGACCAAATCCGGGGTGAATTGAGCATCAAGATAACTAAGAATAGTAATAAATTATAAAACATTGAAAAATAAGAATTCTTTGCCATGAAAGACACAGAAAGGTTGCAGAGCTGTACCAGCTTAAAGGAGACTGAAGAAACAGGATAACTCCATGCAATATGTAACCCTGAACTGGATCTGTACTGAAGGAAGAAATATGCTACAAAGGACATCACTGGGTTGGTCATTTAACAAAACCGGAGTACAGATGGTAGGTCACAGTATTATATCACCATGAAATTTCCTGAAATTGCTAACTCTTCTGTAGATATTTAATGGAATCTTCTTGGTTTTAGAATGTGCACTTTGAATTACATAGGGATAGTGGGGCATGATATGTGAAACCTACTCTCAAATGGAGGAAAATAAATTGTATATATTGCATGTGCTTGGGTGGGGGGGGCATATACTACTCAATGTAAATGCTAATTGTAAATCAAATGGGGCAAAACATTAACAATGGGTGAATCTGGGTAAAGAATATACAGCATTTCTTTATATTATCCTTGCAACTTTTCGGTAAACCTGGAATTATTCCACATAAAAGATTCTTAAAAGGTTGGCATTTGGCATGCACAAAAAATTAAGTATAATAGAGCAGACTTCTGAAAGCACAAGGTATGATAATGTCAAATACCCTGAAGCACAAGGTATGATAATGTCAAATGTCATGTGGAAGGATTAAGACTTTGAATTTGGCTAATCTTATTTTGTATCAACCTGCCTTCTGCAATATCATTACAGCACATCCAAGAGCTTATGGTTAGAATGAGAGGTAGATCTTTAAGCTTTATGGAGTCTTCAGTATCATTCCATACAGAGAGGTGCAAAGTCCTGTAATTTTAAGATTTCATCAGGTGGAGTAAATGAGTGAGGGGACTAGGTGTAGGAGAATAGGAACCAGTGGGGACTTCAGAGCGCTGTTTTCTCTAAAGGCTTCCAAATACAATTAAAGACAAAACCCAAACCCTGTACAGTAATCCAGTTGGCTGTGTCTGGACTGGGAGTGGCCAGCTATGACCCCTACTCTTACCTAATCCTTTTTTTTTGTTGTTTTTCAAGGTGAGGAAACAGGTACCAAAAGTCACAAAGCAAAGTGTGTAAGATAATTAAAGGTGTAAATGTGTGCATATATATCAAAACACACCATTTTTAATGAAAGAAATTAATATCCACACATTTGTACTTCTGTACAATTTTGGGTAATATATAATTTTAAGCTGTTTACAAATAACATGTAATGCTTCAAATATTACATAATGTTGATAATACATTTCTAGCAGAAATAAATATATTGCACTTAAAAAGAACTTCGTTAGGTGTTACTTCATAGTATTAGGCTTATAACTTCTTTTTTCATAAAACATTTCCCATGCCCTTCCCCCCACCCCCAACACACACACTTCATTACAGTGACTGTTCTCACGCAATTCATTAAAGCAAATGGACACAGCAAACGATATAACTGTGATAGAGTCTACTAAAGAGGCTATATCCAATTTTATCCTCTAGGAAATAAAAGGGTTTTTTTAGGTTTTTGAAAATAAGGAAAAAAACCACAACTAAACACGTATTTTAATGTCTCAGAAGTAAAATACCAAACTGTATTTTTTGTCCAGATGTATTATTTTACCAATGTTTTTATTTTCTTATTATCAGGGAAGGGGATTGGAATTGAGGAAGGGATAGAGAAAGAAGAGTGAGAAAATACTTATGGATTATTTGCCTACCAATATTTATAAATGAAACTTTGCATATTTAAGCATGCCAAAGAAAGATAAGTATCAGAATATTTTATAACTGGCATGGAATAGTAGTGAAGAAATTATTTTATGGTTTTCTAAACGTTTAAGAATTTGTAACCTTCTCTTTGCCTGTTTAAAATAAAATCCTTGCATTCTGAAATAATATAAAAACATGTAAAATCCATCCTCCACCCAAGCTGCCTAAAGGAGCCAGCAGCTGAAAATCTTTCTGTCCAGTGCTTTATTTCTTTCCAGTCTAGATTTACAGTATAATATTGTTTTGTTTCTAATAATTATCAATTCCATACATGTTTAATAACAAAAACAGTTTCCTTACTTAGTCAATGGAAGATTGAGTAAAAATATTGTTTTCCTTGCAGCATGTGACCCTGGCACATTACATAACTGAATTTTTTGAACTTTAGTTGCTGAGTCATGGCTAAGCTTGACTGCATATTTAATGGAGTGGTAAAGTCCTTCTTGAAGCTCATTTTTCTCAATATGGTTCAGCTTAAATATAAGCAAGATGCCTGAAAAGCTAACATGAAATTCAGAAATGGATTAAATATCCCAACATCTCTCTGAAAAATTCATAGGTATGGGAATGGTGATCTTTTCTTCTAAAAATTCTTTTTCTTGGCCTTTTGGAGGGTGTCCTTTTTATTTTTTTTTGCATGGGGGGCGCAGGAGATGTTGTGGCTAGAGAAGCACAGTGACAGAGATGTGGATGAGAGTGAGGGAGGGGGGAGACCTTGGAATACCCCAGAAGTTAATGTAACTTCTATAGTATAGCCCGACACAGGGTTTTTCTCAGTATCTTCTTAATATCTCCCATTCTTTGCCCACCTGCTAGGAATAACAACAAACCTTCGTTATAAACTCAAACCAGCGGTACAACCTAAATTCATTAATGCAGACCTTATAACCTAATAATTTGTGATATGTTAGATACAAGATGGAGAGATTTTACTTACATACCGCTAAGGGTCGGCAAAGGAGGGGGAAGACTTGTTAAGTAAAAGAAATAATTGAACTTACTCTGCATTATTGATAAGTGTTCTAAAAACAAATCACATACGCAAAACCTACGGAGTTATAAATTAATTCTTTCAGGTTAGACAAAGCATTTCCGGAAGGGCCTCTTTGTAGCAGCACTGCACATTAGTCATGCTTTTTGATACTGTGGTATACCTGGCGGGGGCAGGGGGGGGACCCTACATTTATTACAAATGGTCTGCAACTCATGCTCTTAATTACTCGATTGGCTTTCCCACTAACTATCTAGTTCTTGCAATTACTTTTGGTAGAATTAGACTTTAAAATCTTAAATACCTGAGGAGTTCAGTAAGAATCAGCAACCAGAATAGTTTAGAAAGACCCTGGGGTTGGGGTAAATTTCTACCCTTGGTTCTCACAGTTAGGGTGACTTTGATCACAGGTTAAGTTCCATGTCACTTGTGCTTTTTCTTCCTCTTTCAAATAATGCCAAATACTTTAAAAAAAAAATCCAATTTAGAATTTCAGGTGTTATTTCCCAAAAGCATGCTTTGGTATCTCAGTCTTTGCTTTTCTCTAAGCACACTACTTATTTTTAGTTTTATATTGCATAATTACCAAATAAAGTTATGAAGTCAGGAAATACTGAAGTAAAGCCATATTACAAAAACAAACCCACTTTAAGATATGTCAGTTGGGAAAAATGTCTAAATAGTATTAAAATGATGCTTTCATTCTCATTGAAAAGAAAACTCAGATACAGATTCACTGTAGTAGACCAGTAATTTACCAGAATATCGAGTAGCATCATGTTAAATAGCATCTAGTTTTGTTATTCCTGCTTTAAGCAGCAGTACTGTGTATTAAATGGAGCACTGGCAGCAGGCCAACTATTAAGTATCAAATCCCTATCCTAAGCCCTATGGATACTTAAACATTACTTATAGCTGTTTTTTTTTTTTTTTAAATAAACGCACATCTGTGCTGTGTTTGAAAACAAACTACCTGTGGATACTATAGCATAACATGCAAGAAGTTAGAAATTAGCCTACAGTGTCTGCCATAGGACTTTGAGATGCTTGGGGAACACAGTCCATGCTTCTCCATAAGTAAACTACGGGACACAGTGGAGAAAAACAATTGCAAAGTCCAACAACAATGGCATCACATAGACAGGCTATGCCATTATGCCTTGTTTCATAGACTAGAAATGCCCAAGAAAGGCATTTGATATGGAAAAGCCTAACAAAATAACTAAATAAAACCCCATGCACTCTGATAAGTATATTGCATTTACCCCCCTCTCTACTCTCAGCAGTGATATTTCCCATCTCTTTTAACAGATTTAATACTTTTGCAGTCAGAACAAAGTAGATACAAAATTTAATTAGGATAAAATAGAGTTGTGGAGAGTTTTCTAAAGAAGACAGGTTATATCTTACAGCTAGAAAGCATTATAAAGTTGAAGGACTATAAACTTTATTAAAGTTGCAAAATGCCAAATACTACCCTGACTTCAAATGCTTAGATACATGTTGCCCCCTAAATATAGAGATTATATATAATTAAAATATAGTTAATTATTAAACATTAAAGGAAGGTTTAAGAAAACAATAAGAACTCAAAGTGAATAAATACTTTGGATTGACTTATAAACACTGCCAGTGTTTCAGTCAGAGAGTCATTGAGTTGACATACAATTTCATATAATGGACTAGGAAACTGATAACAGAGTCACTGAACAGAACAGTAAGAAAGAAGGACAAATCATTTGTATGACTGACTCATAATGCTTCATGAACATAGGTTAAGTGGTGGCTATACAGGCATTCAGAATGGTCATTCATAAATCTTTGTCAATCGGTGGTAACAGCTAATCTAATAACAAAGCAGATTTACCAAAAATGAGAATTTGGCCCGGTGTGTTTTACCATCCATAAGGTCTCCCAAAGCTGAAGTAAAACTAAAGGGGCCTTTGGTACCCATGGCAGAGAAATTCCTTTCAGGACAGGGCAACCATCTTGGTACTGCAGATTGAGAGAAAGCCTCCCGTGTCATCATGTAGAGGCTTTAGAAGTGTTCCCCAGTGAATGAGTCAGCAGTGCACTTAGAATGCAGCCCAGAAAAATATAACCTCAATTGTGTAATGTAACACATAGAGCCTCTTGCTTCAAAATTGTATATAGGTTTTTTTCTATGTAAATGGCAAGTCATTGCAAGAAAGAGAATTAGGAAGAAAAAGACAAGACTGAGAAAGAGTTTGTCAGATACTGGCCCTTCAGTGTTACAAAAAGAGCTTTGTAAGGTCATTACCATCTATTCATCCACAAAATAGGATGCGTTAGCATTATCTCAGCCCTTTACCCAGCAGACTAATACAAAGGAAAACTAAACATGCTTAAGCTTCAGCACTACAAATATTTCTCTGTTGGCTCTCATTTTCCTCAGAGAGAAATGGACTTAAGTTAGTCATTATGCATTATGGTCGGTATGTTATACATATTGCCTCTTTGAAGATTCTTTAAACCTGTGGAAAGCAGAAAGATAACCTCTACACATTGATTTTATACATTACTGCGCTGACACAGCATTTTTAACTGCTAGGTATAATGCACCTTCAGATTCCTCTGCCTTGTGTTATTCAATTTTCTGGGTAAGTTAGTATCCTACTGGCTGTAGGACTTAGGCTGGCTAAGAACGTGACACTGATTCTCTCTTGAACCCAAGAGCTTTCTCCGAGCTACACGTGAGTCCTGGTCTGTGGTGCATTCCCTCAGCAGTAGGCTTTATTGTGAGTCCAGCTCTCCTCTTTAATAGGTCCCATGTCTCTTGGAGAGCCCCTGCTCCACACCCCACATCCCACCCACCCCACCCTCTCCCACATTTCATACCCATTTGCACATTCTGGATCTGGATTCTCCTAGGTTTAGAAGAGTCATACAAATGGTGTCATCACCGCGGAGGAATGGCGCAGTCCTTGGATAGCAGCATAAGGCCCCTGCTGAAAGTAGTGATGATACCGAGGCATGTGGAAGGAGGGGAATGTCGGGCCGCTCCCCTGCATGGAGCCGGCAATGGCCGACGGGGTCAGAGGCACCCCAAGTCGGCTGTACGGTGGCAAAGAGCCCTGTATAGGGTGAGGAATGGGTGTCGCTATGGATGCTGTGCTGGTGCCGAGAGCAGCGAGGGACTGGGGATGCTGAAATCCAGGAAAAGTGGAAGAAGAAGAGACCCAGGAGCTGAGGGACAAATTATCAGATGTCGTAAAGGCCGACCCTGAAACAAAAAACCACTCATCAGACTAGAAACTCTATTTCAGTGTGCAAATCAAGAATTACATTATCTGTGCAGATTGATTTATTTTTTTAGAATACATAATAGATCTGCAATTTAAAAAGATAAACACGTCAACCATGAGTCAGAACTACCTTTCCAGATAAGAAGATACCATTTATACTATAAGGAAGAGAGAATTTACTAAATAGAAAAAGACTTAACTCATTAGATGGCCTGTATGCTCCTGGAGAATGGTCAAAATACAAGTATTCTGCCTGAAAGGAATAACTGGATTCCCTTTAAAGGAGCTCAGAGGGTACCTGGGTGGCTCAGTTGGTTAAGTGTCTAACTCTTGATTTGGGCTCAGGTCATGATCTCACAGTTTGTGACATCAAGCCCCACGTTGGGCTCTGCACTGACAGCATGGAACCTGCTTGGGATTCTCTCTCTCCTTTTCTCTTTGACTCTCTCTCAAAATAAACTAAAAATTTTTTTTAAAAACAAAAGGAGCTACAAATAGCTGGTACCTGTCCTAAACTCTATAGCATCCCTATAAGGAAGGCTGGACATACGAGCCTCAACAAAGCTACTTGGTTTCTAAAGGCCTTGTGAAAACCCACAAGAATGTTTTTCTTTTTCTAGCTTCTTTTTCTAGTTGCAAGAATAATTTTTCCTACATCACAGCATCCACAAATTTAAACAAAAGTTGACGCTGGATTTGCCAGCTGTATAATTACCAGTAGTTCATTTGGATTTAGTTATAAGAGATGTCCTATGTTTTGACAGATTACGCTATTCCATAGAAAGGACATAAAAATATGACAAAGGGCTCTCTCCTCACACAAACATCCCTATGCTCAGCGTGAAGCACTGTCTGGTTACTCTTCTCTGGACTCCCAGATGCAGACGGCTCCTCTGTGAGTCTTTGGGACAGAGGAACTTTGTTCAGTACTCCCCTACTGTCACCGCTGGGGCCACTGCCTCTACATAATGCCCTTCACTAGGAAAATTTTCTTTTTAAAAGGGTTTTCCATTTTAGTCATTGGTCCTAATAAGATATTCCTGGAACCTCTTATAAGTGGAACAGATATAGTCCCTGATTTTCGGATGACAAAATTGAGGTTCAGTAAGACTAAAGGATTGCCCCCAAAGTCTAATAGCTCTTTGGTGGTAGATCACAGACAAATAACTCCTGAGCTCTGACTCAGAGGCTGGGTGTCCTTTCACTAGAAAACACACCACAGGAAACCATCAGGCAGAACAATCACTTAAGACTCAGAGGCAGGGGCCCCTGGGTGGCTCAGACGGTTAAGCGTCTGACTTTGGCTCAGGTCCTGATCTCGCAGTTCTTGAGTTCGAGCCCCGCGTCTGGCTCTGTGTTGACAGCTCAGAGCCTGGAGCCTGTTTCAGATGCTGTGTCTCCCTCGCTCTCTGCCCCTCCCCCGCTCACACTCTGTCTGTCTCTCTCAAAAATAAATAAACATTAAAAAAATTAAACAAACGAACAAAAAGACTCAGAGGCAAAATAATGACCTGTATGAAAATCAGGCTCCAGGGCTGCCCCTTCCTCAAGAGACTCCTGAAATACTTTTGGGGCAGACTGCACGCTGAGGACTAGGAGTCTCATCACCTACCTGCCTCTTCCTCATTCTGGGTGCTCTTGCTCCCAGCAGTTACGTAGCCCGGAAGCTGTCTTACCTCGATTCTGTGTTGTCTGAACCTCATCCCCCAGCACATCATCTTCTCCTCCATAGGTACGGATGGGTGAGCGGGCATAGGAATGCTTTTGGATCAGGCTCTCCACACTTTCCCTAGGTTAGAGAAAAACAGATCCTAAATAAACTAAAAAGTACTCAGAGATGGAGACGGGTCTTAAAGATAATTTACTAGTCAATAAAACTATCTTCTCAGCCAAAAGACCCCCGCTTCAAGAAAGACGACATTCAAAACGTGTGTTTGTGCCACTGTAGACTGCTTGGAAACATGACATCAGGCATATAAATACAAGCAACCATAACTGCATAGGATAGGAACAATCCCCTGAAATTCTATAAGATGAAGGACAAAGAGGTGAACAAGAACCTATGACACCAGACTATAGGAATGTAGAGTTTAATGAATGAAAAATGAGTGAAATTCCTATGAGGAGTTGCAATGAATCTCTGACTTCATCGGCTAATGAATATAAAACAAATACTCAACTGATATG
The DNA here is from genome assembly GCF_022079265.1 of Lynx rufus. NCBI lineage: Eukaryota > Metazoa > Chordata > Mammalia > Carnivora > Felidae > Lynx > Lynx rufus. Next base: position 126,441,597 of record NW_025814856.1, read on the forward strand.
AACTGCACTTATTCAACATCTGATGAAATGCTGGCCAGAAGTTCAGAATATCATTAGTCATGAAAAGACTCAATACTCACTAATAAATCTAGTAAGTACATAGATTATATGACAATATGGGTAGTTTGGATAATGGACTATTTGAGATTCCTGTTTCTTTAAGATGGAAAATTATAGAAAACCTGTGAAGGACACATAAAATGGCCATTAGAAAATTGAGGCCCCCAAGTAAATTGGTCCATTGACTTTGAAAGTAGTCTTCCTGTTGAAACATAGTCTATCAACTAAAGAATGCAATTAATTTCAAAAGCAAGAATTATTTTGGTATTGACCCATTTGACTTGCTGCACTTGCTGCTGTTAAAAAAAAAAAGTCAGCAAGAATTTAGCCAAAGAGAGGCTCCTGGGTGGCTCAGTCGGTTGAGCATTGACTTCACCTCAGGTCATGATGTAGCAGTTCATGAGTTCAAGTGTCATGTTGGGCTCGTGCTAACAGCTCAGAGCCTGGAGCCTGCTTCAGATTCTATGTCTCCCTCTCTCTTTGCCCCTCCCCTGCTCATGCTCTGTCTCTCTCTCTCTCAAAAATAAATAAACATTAAAAAAATTTTTAAATAAAAAAAGAATTTAACCCAAGAATTTTTCGCCGGAAATGGAAGTTCATAACAGGTAGCTTACACAGTATACAACTCCAGAATATCTGTAGCCTAAAGACCAACACTGCATTAACCATCAAAGGACAAAAAAAGAATTAGAAAATTGAAGAAATTGTGTTGAATTAAGAATAAATCAAACACCAAATTTCACATTGAGGGGACAAGGAAAGCAAATAGAATGTCATAATAACTTCCAAAATGTAGTACTTGTCAACATTTCACATAGATATACAGACTTTACTGCTAAAAAAAATATTGCCTTATAGTGAATTTGGCCTTCTAAAAAACTTCTATACTCAGAGTTTCATGAAAGCGTTTTGTCATATTATGTAGCTTGCAAATGAGGATTTAAAAGCAAGCCTAAAAGAAAAGTTAATTCTAGCAACTATCCAGTTACATCTTTGTTTCCAAAAAGTTTTAAAATAAGCATATAGTACCAACTTCAGGCAGTCACAATGACTGGGATCTATACCCAATAGATTCACGTACAGATATTTTAAAAAGTGAAACCATTCCATATTTATTGCAATGGAATGAACTCCAAGATATAGTAAGTGAAAAAGTTAACTACAGAAAAAATGTATAAAGTATGCTACCATTTGTGAATTTAATTTTTTTTAATTTATTTATTTATTTTGAGAGAGAATCAGTGAGAGAGAGCATGCATGAGCAGGGGAGGGACAAAGAGAGAGAGTGAGAGAGAATCCCAAGCAGGCTCCACACTGCCAGCATGGACCCCAATGTGGGGCTCAAACCCATGAACCATGAGATCATGACCTGAGCCTAAATTAAGAGTTGGATGCTTCATCGACTGAGCCACCCAGGCACCCCACCATTTGTGAATTTAAAACAGGGAATATATATGTTTGCATATGCCTATATATACATAATATATGGAAATAATATTTCCAGAATGTTCCAGTTTCAGAACAGGAAACTGCCTAGAATAGGTCATCTCTGTAGGGTGGAACCAGGGACCTGAGGGACTGGAGCAATGATTCCCAACTTTGTCTTGATTTTCAAACTTGTCACAAATCCATTTGAGACACGTGGAGCTCTTAAAAAAGAAAAATTACATTGAGGTATAATTAATATACAACAAGTGGCACATATTTAAAGTGTACAATTTGACCACTTCAGGCTGATGTGACCATGATACCACTACTACAAGTAAGAGAAACTACCTAACACCTACAAAAGTTTCCTCATGCCCCTCATGCTCCCTGGTCCCCATCCCAACAAGTTTTGCCAAGGAAACTACTAATATGACTTCTGTCCCTACAGATTAGTTTGCATTTTCTAAAATCATATAAAATGAAATCATATCTCATGTTTCTTTTTTTATCTGGCTTCTTTCCACTCAACATAATTACTTTGAGATTCGTCATTTTGGACCATATATCAATGGTTCATTCTTATTCTGAGTAGCATTCTGTTTTCCAAGCCATAGTGTATACTATAGTTTACCTATTCACCTTTTGATCTATATTTGCCTTGTTTTCAATCACTGACTGTTACACATGAAGCTGCTACCCATATTCCTGTGTACTTTTTTTTTTAAAAGGACATATGCTTTCACATCTCTTTTTTTCTTTGCAGAAATATTTTTAGTTACAAATTCAAAACTATCAGATTATCTGTTTCTTCTTGAATGAGTTTTGGTAGTTTTTGTCTTCAAAGAATTTGTCCATCTCATCTAAATTATTGAACTTATAAGTGTTCATAATATTGCTTTTTTATCCCTCCTTCTGGTATCTGTAGAATCTGTAGTGATGTTACTCCTCTTATTCCTGACAATGGTAATTTGTGTTTTCTCCCTGTTTCCTAATCAGTTTGGCTCCAGGATCATCAGTTTTATTAATCTTCTTTGCTTTTGGTCTCACTGATTTTCTCTATTGTTTTCCTGTTTTCTATTTCACTTATTTCTACTCTGATATTTATTATTTCCTGTCTTCCACTTACTTTGGGTTCAATTTGCTCTTCTTTTCCTAGTTCCTTGAGATGGAAGCTGAAGTCATTGATTTGAGACCTTTGTTCACTTCTAAAGTGGGAATGTAGCCTATAAATTTCCTGTTTTAGCAGCATCCTACAAGGTTTTGTGGGCTGTATTTTCATTTGCATTCATTTCAAGACATTTTCTTTTTTTTTTTTTAATTTTTTAAATATGTTTATTTATTTTAGAGAGTGAGAGAGAAAGCCTGAGCAGGGACGTGGGGAGGGCGGGCAGAGAGAGAGAGAGGGAGACACAGAATTTGAAGCAGGCTCTAGGCTCTAAGCTGTCAGCACAGAGCATGCACAACGTGCAGCTCAAACTCCCAAGGTGCGAGATCATGACCTGAGCCCAACTCAAACACTTAACCAACTGAGCCACCCAGGAGGCCCAGCTCAAGATATTTTCTAATTTCCTTTTTGATATCTCCCATGATCCTTGGGTTATTTAGACATATGTTATTTAGTTTCCAAATGTTTGGGAATCTTCTAGTTATCTTTCTGCTATTGCTTTCTAATAAAATTCCATTGTGGTCAGAGAACATACTTTGTATGGTGACTTGAATGCCTTTAAATTTATTGGGACCCTCTTTTCGTGGCACAGAGTATGGCCTATCTTAGTAAATGCTCTATGTGCACTTGAAAAGAAAGTATATTCTGCTAATAGAGAATGGAGCATTTTATAAATGTCACTTGGGTCAAGGTGGTTAACAAAATTGCTCAAATCTTCTGTATCTTTACTCATTTTCTGTCTACTCATTCTACCAGTTTTTGAAAGAGGGACAGTGAAATCTACAACTATAATTATGTATTATTCTATTTCTCCTTACAATTCTATCAGTTTTGCTTCATGTACAACACTTTGAAGATCTCCTAGGCACATAAATATGTAGGATTGGATGTTTTCCCCATGAATTAAAACCTTTACAGGCGTACCTCAGAGATACTGTAGACTCAGTTTCAGAACACCCACAATAAGGCAAATACTGCAATAAAGTCAAATGAATTTTTTGGTTTCCTAGTGCATATAAAAGTTGTGTTTACACTACACTGAAGTCTATCAAGTGTGCAATAGCATTATGTCTAAAGAAAATAATATATATACCTTAACTAAAAAATATTTCATTTTTTAAAAATGCTAACCATCATCTGAGCTTTCAGCAAGCCAATCTTTTTGCTTTTCAGGGTGGTGGTTGCTAAAGGTTGGCATGATTATGACAATTTCTTAAAGTAAGGCAACAGTGAAGTTTGCCACATAGATTGATTCCTCCTTTCACAAATGATTTCTCTATAGCATGTGATGCTATTTGATAGCGTTTTACCCATGGTGGAATTTATTTCAAAATGGGAATCAATACTTTCAAACCCTTACTGATGCTTTATCAACTAAGTTTATAATATTCTGAATCCTTTGTTGTCATTTCAACAATCTTCACAGCATCTTCAGCAGAAGTAAATTCCATTTCAAGAAACCACTTTCTCTGATCATTCATAAGAAGCACCTCTCATCTGTTAAAGTTTTACCATGAGATTGCAGCAATTCAGTCATATCCTCAGGCTCCACTTCTAAATCTAGTCCTCTTGCTATTTCCACCACATTAGCAATTACTTCCTCCACTGAAGTCTTGAAATCTTCAACTTGCAAAAAATGCAGTATTCACAAATCACAATAAAGTGACATGCGATAAAATGTGGTATGCCTACATCAGTATGAAATGATCTAATTTATCCATGGTAAATTCTTTGCTCTGAAATCTGTGATACTGATGTAGTCACTCCAGTTTTCTTTTGATTGGTGTTAATATAGGTATATTTTTTCCATTGCTTTACTTTCAACTTGTGTCTTTATATATAAAGCACATTTTTTATATGGCAGCATATATTTGGATTTTGCTTTTTAATCCAAACTGACAATCTCTCCCTTTTAATTGAGGTATTTAGTGCATTTATATTTAATGTGATTATAAATATGTTTAGGTTGAAGTCTGTCATCTTTATCACCTATTTGCATCCTACCTTCTCATATGCTATTTACCTTTTCCTTTTTTTCTTTTTGCCTTCTTTTAGGTTGTTTCTTATTATTTCATTTCATCTCCTTTGTTGGTTTATTAGCTATAACTTACTTTTGTTATTTTAGTGGTTGATTTAGTACTTATAGTAAATATTTTTTACTACAATCTTCGAGGCAACCTGAAGTACACTGTAAGACTTACAATAATATATTTCCATTTCTCCCTCTTTTGTGCCATTCTTGTCAAACCTTTTACGTTTACATAAATCCTACATTATATTATTATGGTTAATTTAAACAGTTATTTTTTAAAAGATGTAAATAATATGGGAAAAATTGATCTACTTATCCTTATAGTTACCATTCCTACTGCTCTTCATTTCTCTGTATTGATCCAGATTGACAGCTAATCTTCCTTCTACCTGAAGAACTTATTTTAACATATCTGTATTACAGTTTGATGATGGTGAATTCTTTCAGGTTTTGTATACCTGAAAAATGTCTTCATTTTATTCTTTTTTTTTTTAAGTTATTTTTGCAGTGTGTAAAATTCTACGTTGACACATACATCAAAAATGGTGCTCTACCGTCTCATTTACTTTGTTGTCTGACAAGAAATCTACTCTCACCTTATGTTTAATGTAATATGTCTTTAATGTAATACGTCTTTAATTCCCTGGCTTGCTTTCAATTTTTATCTCTTCATCACACTTCTGAGCAATGTGATTATGATGTGCCCTCCCTCATGCTATTTCTTCAAGTTTTTGAGATTGAGTTTGTTGGGCTTCTTTGGATGGTGTTTCCAGTTGTCATTAAATTCTCACTAAACTTGGAAAAATTCTGGTTATTATTTCTTAAACATAATTCTTCTCCTATGCCTCAACTCCCATCTACCTTTCAGGGCCTCCAATTATGCATATATTAGACTGCTTAAAGTTTTCCCACAACTCACTGATATTCTTCATTTTTAAAAGTTTCTCTTTGTTCTCTACGTTTAATTTGGATTGTTTCTATTGCTGTGTCTTCAAGTTTACCAGTCTTTTCATCTGCAATGTCTACTCTGTCATTAATCCCATCCAGTGGGATTAATACATTTTATACGTTAGATACATTGTAGTTTTCATCTTTAGAATTTTGATTTGAATCTCTTGGACATCTTCCATGTCTGTATTTAATTTTTTGAATATATAAAATAGTTATAATAATTGTTTTAATGTCTTTGTCTAGTAATTATAATATTTGTGTCAGTTTTATTTTCAACTGATAAATTTATAACATTATTGGTCATATTTTCCTTGCATATTTCTTTGCATTTCTGATAATTTTTTATTGGATGCCAGACTATGAATTTTATCTTGTTGGGTGCTGGGTGTTTTTGTATTTCTATAAATATTACTGAGTTTTGTTCTGGAATATAATTAAGTTACTCGGAAATAATTTGATCCTTTTGGGTCTTGCTTTCAAGATATCTGAGGGAAGACTGGAACACTGTTTGGTCTAGGATTAAATTTTCCTCACTACTGACGCAAAACCTTTCTGAGAATTCTATCAAATGCCCTGCAAATCACAAGGTTTTCTAGTCCACCCGTTAGATGCTAGAACAGGCACTATTCCCACCCTTGTATAAATACTAGGCAGTGTTTCCTCTAATCTTTTCAAGTATTTTCTTTTTTCTTTTTAATATAATTTATTGTCAAATTGGCTTACATACAACACCCAGTGCTCATCCCAACAAGTGCCCTCCTCAATGCCCATCACCCATTTTCCCTATCCCCCACCCCCACCCCCCCGTTCACCCTCAGTTTGTTCTCTCTCTGTATTTAAGAATCTCCTGTGGCTTGCCTCCCTCCCTCCCTCTCTGTAACTATTTTTTTCCCCTTCCCTTCTCTCATGGTCTTCTTTTAAGTTTCTCAAGATCCACATATGAGTGAAAACATATGATATCTGTCCTCTCTGAGTGACTTATTTCACTCAGCATAATACTACTCCAGTTCCATCCATGTTGCTGCAAATGGCATGATTTCATTCTTTCTCATTTCCAGGTAGTATTCTATTGTATGTATAAACCACATCTTCTTTATCCATTCATCAGTTGATGGACATTTAGGCTCTTTTATAAACTGGCTATTTATAGTACTGGCTATTTATTGTTGATAGTGCTGCTATAAACATTGGGGTACATAATCAGCACTATAAATCAGCACTCCTGTATCCCTTGGGTAAATTCCCAGTAGTGCTATTGCTGAGTTGTAGGGTAATTCTATTTTTCAATTTTTTTTGACGAACCCCTACACTGTTTTCCAGAGTGGCTGCACTAGTTTGCATTCCCACCAACAGTGCCTTTTCAGATTTTCTACTCCCAGCCTCTGGTAGTTTCCTCAGATGCATATGCTAATCAGATCTCAGCTGAACACTCAAGAGGGATCCTGAGGGATCCCCTGAAGATCTCTGCAGTTCTCCTATCCTATAATCTATCCTGTGGATTCTCAATGTTTTAGTCTTATCAGACTCTAAGCTCCTACTGCTAACCTCAGGAAATCTGCCAAGCTCTGCCTGTATTCTCCATCCTTGTGCCATGACCTAGATACTCTCTTAGACTATAAAGCTGGTGCCATCATAGGGCTTACCTCATTTAATTCCCATCCCTTGGGGATTACTGTCTTTTGTTGCCTAATGTCCAATGTCATAAAAAATGTTTCATATATTTCATGTGTTTCTTAGTTATTTAAGGCAAGAGAGTATACTTGCTACTTTACCTGAAGCAAAGTCCCTCCTGGGGATCTTCTGAAAATTCCAAATCCCAGGCCACACACACAGACTAAGTAAACCACAATCTCTTGGGGTGAGACCCAGACTACAGTAATTGTCAAAGCTCCCCAAGTGACTCCAATGGGCACACAAGTTCAGGAACAGGGGAGTGGTATGTGATGGATGCTTTTCGCCATATACTCCTCTGTACCGTTTGAACTTTGGGCATATGTGTTGTTTACTCAAAATTAATAGAAATTATAAAAATATCATGAAAATACTACCCTACCAATGAACAAAAAGAACTGCCAAACTAACATCAATACTTGGTAGATTTACTATAATGAATTGATAAAAATTGTCATTAACATGCTGATTTTTTAATATAGTAAATGCACTGAAGGTAGAGAGTAGTATATTGGAAATGTCACGGGCTTTAAAATCATTTATCAAATGGACGAATGGAGAGATGAGTAGGTGGACCACCTAGAACTATTTTCACATTCTAGTTTTGTTATTTCCTTAACCTCTCTTCATCTGTAAATTGAGAAGAATACTAGCCTTACAGGGCCACTAATCCAGCCAAAAAATATTTATCAAGTACCTATTATGAACAAGGCACTATTCTATAGCAGTAAGCAAACATAAAAATCCCTAACAGGGAAGGAGGCTCAAGAGGAGAGACAGAGAGAGACATTAAGAAAAATATGAAGCACATTAGATAATGATAATAGTGCTATGGAAGAATAAAGCAGAGACTAGTGCTAAGAATGGTAACTATGGGGATTAAATATGATAAGGTATTTGCACTGGCCAAAACAGTGTCTGTCACATAGGAGGTACATAGTAACCTATAAAAGTATACCTAAAGCAGGTAAAATATTTTATTTTCTTAGATTATATTTTTCTCCAATTTATCTACCCATCTGAATCATCTTAATTCAGAGCAATGAGATCCAAATTAGAGGGTTCTTCTTGTTGACAGAATATTAAAGTCAGCAGAGAACTTGACTAGAGTGTTATTTGCAGTATTTAAAAAAAAATTAATGTTTTATTTATTTTTGAGAGACAGAGTGCAACCAGGGGAGGAACAGAGAGAGAGGAAGACACAGAATCTGAAACAGGTTTCAGGCTCTGAGCTGTCAGCACACAGCCCGACATGGAGCTCGGACCCACAAACTGTGAGATCATGACCTGAACCGATGTCTGATGCTTAACACACTGAGCCACCCCGGCGCCTCTATCTGAAGTTCTTCTATAAAATTATACCTATCATAAAAGATAAAATGTTAAGCTTAAGTGAGTCCATATTGCTTGTTTAAAAGTGTAACCTATTTTTAAAAATCTCTTATACAGACTTGTTTAATCCTCTGAGTTAGACTTGTTGAAATGAAAATAGTTTATCATGTACTAAGAGGCACCAGTAAATATATTAAATGCAGAAGTTAATAGAAAAGGATAATTTGGCAGGACAGGGACCCTAATTAACCAATTTCCCAACTGTCACATATTTTAACTTTTATATGTCCACACTCTGGTAACGTTGGACCCCCACAACCTTAACAGCAGATGTCACTTACTCAAGGACTTATTTTACTACAATATTAGAGAGTTACTGTCTTTTGGGGTAACCTGGGTCATTAAGAAAATAGTCAAGTAAGCTTAGCAATCCTTAAAATTAAAAGTATAACATACATTCAAGCAGATGTCCTTTTAGTCTGAGCCATGTGTCATACAGTTAATATTTAAAATGAACATAGGTGGTTATTTTCACCAAGGAACTTGCTTCAAATACCCTAGAAAACATTTTCTCTTTGTGTAGTTAAAAGGAATGGCCATCAATAGGCCCATTATGGATGGTATATCTCTGAGGTATATTCCTCTCCCCATCCTATGCATATAAGCTGTTCTATCCAAGCATTTAAATTCAAAAACAAAATGCAGTATTTGTTTCTCTAAAAATATCCTTGCATAAAATCACTTAAATATCTTTCACATACACAACCTGATAAATCATTTCCCAAATAACATAATGAGTCACTGCCTTATAAAATTCCTTGCTTTTCTATAAGAAGAACATTATATTCACTTTGTCCTTGGTAGATCACTAGTATCATTACTTATTTTCATCCCTAGGAGGGAGAAGAAAAAAGGATTTTATCGAAGTGATTTACTTGTGTCAGGCCTGGAAGTGAATGAAAGCAATGGCAGGTCTTATATAAAGGGTGCCATAATTGAATTATTGCCTTTTAAGTGATTGAAAACAGTGGTGCAATATCAGGGCCATCTCTTCGAAGATGTTGCAAAGAGTAGACAGCCCCCATTCTTTATGTCTAATCCCTGTTTCTAGCAGAATGAAAAGTGCAAAGAACCTGTTTAGGCCTAGAAGCCCTATTGCAAGGACTTCTAAAATACTGTACCCTGAAAAATAAGGGATGACTCACCTAATGGGTTAAGTGATTTAGATATCACAAGCTATGAGTGTCTTGTAATGCTCAGTTCTCTTATAGCCTAAAGAAAGAGACTGTAACTTTAGTAGGCTTCCTTTGGATCTAGTAGATAAATAAAATGGGTACCTTTACTGAAGTATCATTACCGGCCTTTCTAAAAATCTAACATTAAATTATTTTTCTAGGTAAGAGAAATACATTATTACTTTAGGTATCTCTAAAAGATCTCTTTTGACTATAATGTAACCATCAATCCCAAGAATAATATACATGTGAGAGGCACTATCATAGCCAGAAGGTGGGCAAGATAAAGGGTAGCTACAATGATGATGTTGATATCCTGCCAAAATGTTTGGACCTGTCTGAAGTCACTGTTTGTTCAAACCCCAAACAAGCAAAACCAAAACACTCTATGAGTATTGGAACTGACTGCCCATCATCTACCTCTGAAACTAGAGTGCAAATTTCTCAAGGTTCAAAAAGCAAAACCTTCCTTTTTCCCTCACATTCTCCTTTGCACCACCACTATACTTAATATATTCTTCTTTTACTGTACTTTCTAGATTGATCACAATCATGTGCTTCCATGACTATCTCTACTACTGCACCATTGGCCCTTGAACAAAGAGAGAATAATACTTAATCTAGGCAGCGGTTCTCAAATTTTAGTGTGTATTAAGAACTGAATGTCTGTGTACCCCCGAAAATTCACCGGTTGACATCTTAACTCCCAATTTGATGGAATTAGGAGGTAGGGCTTTCTGTGGCTTTCTGCTTTTCAGTCATGTGAGGACACACTGAGAAGATGGCTATGGCTGCTGACCCAGAGACCATACCTAGAGAACCACTGCCCTAATGTGGTGGTTACAAGTGTGCTTGGTGGGAACCTGCTTAGCTTGAATCCTAGCTCTGCCACTTGCTAGTTGTGTGCTTGTGGGCAAATTACTTCACTTCTCCACACCTCAGTTTCCTCATCTGTAAAATGAGAATATGAATATGGTCTAGCTCTTAAGGTTATTATTAAGATTCAATGATTTAATACACATAGAGAACTTATATTGGTACCTGGGATATAATAAGCATTCAACAAATGTTTACAGATAAAAACAAATTCTTGTTGTTATTATTGGGTATCAAGATTGTGTGTTCCTAAAGCTGGTTACAGAGTCATAATCATTTTAGATGAAGTTAGGACTTCCAGTAGCTATAACTTGCCATGCTTCATTGAAGCCATCCTACACTATACATGTCAGGGAGAAAATTAAATATTATTTCAATTTATATTCTAACTTTCTCTCCTAAATACACACCTGGAAAAAAACTATGTTTAGGGAGAAAATGTCAAGTCCACTAAAATCAATTCTAATCTCTCAGAAATAAAATATTTAAAGTTGTTCTTTCTCCTCAATTTGTTCAAGCTTATATCGTCTTCCTGAGCCTTTGTAAATAAGTCCTTGTCACAAAGATTTTCCCAAAGATTTATGCAGATAATGTTATAAATTACTGGAAGACAATCTATCATCAATATCTGTAGCTTCCACAAAGTACTTAATAAATGAGAACTTTACATAATATAATTTAAGATGTATTATAAATCGTTAATTTTAATTTGAGAACTGAATGTATAATACAATCCATTTTGGAAAAACAAAATAACTTTAATTTTTTAAAAAGCTTTTAGACTCCAGTTTATTATTATTTATTTCACTTAATCCTACTGGTTTTTCTTTTCAGTGGTAATATGCATTTCTGTTTTTATATCATCATTAGCAACTTAAGTAAACTGGACCAATGAAAAAACCCCCAAAACTATTATGCTTAGTTTCTAAGTCTTACGGCTGTGACAACTAGAAGAAAGGTCTCAAGCAAATTACAGATCACTCAGCCTCTAAATAAACATTAGTAAATTGTGAGGCAGGGAACAAATATCCTTCATACACAGATACAAAATTACAAGCAGGTAAAAAACGAGGACAATTCACAGCTAAATGCCAATTGTGAATAACTCTGCGACTCTAACTACCTGAGTCACCGGTTTAACACTGCTTTATAAAAGAAATGCTTTCTCTTAGAAACTGTGGATAAATGAGTTAACGTTTTAAGGACAGAAGCACCGCTTGATAGTTAAAGGAATTCTGTGGTAACTATAAGTTGAAAAAAATTAATTCTGTTAAAAGCCATCCCTTTTTTTTTTTAATTTTTTAATGTTTATTTATTTATTTATTTATTTATTTATTTATTTATTTTTTCAACGTTTATTTATTTTCGGGACAGAGAGAGACAGAGCATGAACGGGGGAGGGGCAGAGAGAGAGGGAGACACAGAATCAGAAACAGGCTCCAGGCTCTGAGCCATCAGCCCAGAGCCTGACGCGGGGCTCGAACTCCCGGACCGCGAGATCGTGACCTGGCTGAAGTCGGACGCTCAACCGACTGCGCCACCCAGGCGCCCCTAATGTTTATTTATTTTTGAGAGAGACAGAGACAGAATGCGAGTGGGTTAGGGGCAGAGAGAGAGGGAGACAACCCGAAGCAGGCTCCAGGCTCTGAGCTGTCAGCACAGAGCCTGATGCGGGCTCGAACTCACAAGCTGTGAGATCATGACCTGAGCCGAAGTCAGACGCTCAACCGACTGAGCCACCCAGGCACCCCCATCCCTTCCTTTTTGAGGTTGTTGTCAACAGATTATTTTACTTTATTCAACTAAGAGATTTTATTTGAAAGCAGACTTTAATCCAGTCACCAAAGAAAATCGCTTTCCTTTTATGCATTCAGGCTCTTATACTAAGTCTCCTCATTGGAGATGACTTTTTTGTTTGTCTTAAATTCAAGTGAGTTCACATACAAGTGTAGTCTTGGCTTCAGGAATAGAACCCAGTGATTCATCACTTATGTATAACACCCAGTGCTCATCCCAACAAGTGCTCTCCTTAATGCCCATCACAAATTTAGCCCATCCCCCCACCCACCTCCCAGCAACCCTCAGTTTGTTTTCCGTATTTAAGAGTCTCTTATAGTTTGCCTCCCTGTTTTTATCTTCTTTTTCCTTCCCTTCCCCTAAGATCAGCTGTTGTGTTTCTTAAATTCCACATATGAGTGAAATCATTTAACTGTTTCTTTCCTATGAAGCTGTGTGATCAGATTCCTCATCTGTATCTGGGCTTTGATTCCTTCTACAAAATGAGGGGGTCGTAGGGAACGAGGAGGCTGGATTAGATGATCTCTAAGATTCATATGGCTCTAACAATTTGTGAATCCTTAAATATGTAAAAAGGAAAAATTAAAAACAGCCATTTTGAAAAAGTCCACTAGTTCTAAAGAACCCTGAGTTCTAACCCCAGATCTTCTACTAACTAACTGTGTGACCTGAGCAAATCACTTGCAGGCTCTGGGCCCTCGTCGCTTCGTTGGTGTAATGACAGATTAATTGGATGGCTCCCCAAATCGTTCCAGCCCCAAAATACATACTTCCTAGAAAGCTAGGTTTAAGGTGGTTTTTTTGGAAGTTCAACTGCAAAATGTCATGGCACACAGGTATGAATACAATTTAAAATATTTTTCTCATGTTTTACTCTGTGTTTAAGAAAGAATGAACTATATACCAATAATTAAAAATAAAGTCATTTTCATTTATACAAGATTGGAGTATCATATGTTGCTCAACAGTCTCAGAGATAAAATTCAATTTTTAACTCTGATTTCTGTCTCTTCATTCTGAGCAACGTCATATTCCTGGGGCCTGTCCCTCTATGCAGAGGTGATACAGAGGTCCTCTGTCCTCCCCTACTGCAGAAGCCCTGGCCTGCTCTGTGACTCCTGTGACAGAAAGTGGGCCCCAGGGGAACAGTGAAGGTCGCTGGGAGCAGGGGCAGATCCAAAGGGCAGAGACTATTGTTATTAGCTTTTGCCATTTACTATTTTTAGCATGTTTATTTGCAAGTATCTTGATATGCCGCTGCCGTCAATATCCAAGGAGGGTTTTTTGGATTTGTTTTGTTTTAGCAGGCTTCATTAAAATTCTGTTTCAGTTTTACTTCATCACAGACACTCTGGAGTGTGCCTTTTAAGAGTGTCCATAAGACTCAGGGATAGTTGTACTCGTGAAAGATTAAGGGAATTAGCAAACTTTATGAGCCATAACCAATTCTCTATTCAACTCAGCTGAAGTTTAATCTATTTATTTTCTTAGCTAGTATAGTCCCGTCCTCCCAATATACATATTTCTCTCCTTTGCCTAAATCTATTCTGTTGGTGTTCTCTAAAGATAGGATATGAGAGTGATATGAGAACTTACGTTGTTGGCTATCGGGGTAACAGCTATTAGGCTGAAGTAACCACTTCCAAAATGCCTGACTGCAGGAGCCCTATCACAGTTTTCTTTTTTCCAAAGCTAGCCCAAATGCTTAGAAGAAAGCCCACATACCAGCAGATATCCTAAGTAGGGGAAAGTGAAGACAGAGAGGAAACATGAACTAATTGCACAAAAGTATACTGCATTAGTCTTGCTCTAGACCAATCCTCAAGAAAAAGATAACTATTACATCCAAAATTCAAAGGTAGCGGAGGATTTTTAAAGAAATACTTCTACTATCGGACATCTGGAAAGAGTACTGAGCATGACATCCATTCCGCTCTACCACTGAGTCCATCAAAACGGTGTGAGTGCCAGCTGTCTGGAGGGGACCCAGGATGTAGACACGGTCCTCACATTTCACTTCACCCGCGGATTGCCACCTCTCCGACTGTACAGTTATCAGCACCGCTTTTAATTCAAAAATGACTCCACCAGGAAGCTTACAAGAATTCAGTGTAGGGAGAGTCTTGGATTATACACCAACAACTGCTCCCTATAAGGAAGCATGAAGTACAAGAAGAGCAAATGAGTAAAGTTTCAAAGGACTGATACCACCTTCTTTCTGTTCCTTAACAACATCTATGAGTGAAGGAAACAGGGACACAACAAGTCCAGATAACCCTCTTCTGGGAAGTAGGGATGCCCCTCTGTCTTTTGATCAAGGACAATTAACAACAAAGTAAAAAGAAGGAAATCTTTTGGTCATTCCAGAAAAAAAGACTAAGTCATTTAAATGGACAGGAATATTAGATGGCCATCAGAGTGTGAAAGTGACATTTTATATCAGGAGACAATAACAGCATAATTAAGATATGACAGGAAAGAAATGTGAGGCAAGGATTATCTACCAAATCAAACCGATTTTCACAAATAAAGGCCACACACTGTAATGTGCATGCAAAAGACAAGGAATATTGGCCCCACGAGCCTTTCTAGAGGAATCTAGTAGGAAAAAAGAGCCTCAGACAATCAAAATGACTGGGAAACACTGATATAAAATGTATCAGTGGGCATTAAATCTAGATTTACTTGAAGAACTAAGATTAAGCCATAAAAAAGAATATGGGGGTGACTGGGTGGCTCAGTCGGTTAAGCATCTGACTTCAGCCCAGGTCATGATCTCATGGTTTGTGACTGCAAGCCCTGCACTGGGCTCTGTGCTGACAGCTCAGGGCCTAGAGCCTACTTCAGATTCTGTGTCTCCTTCGCTTTCTGCTCCTCCCCTGCTCATTCTCTCTCTCAAAAATAAACTTTAAAAAATTTTAAAAATAAAAATAAATTTTAAAAATCTTTAATAAGTAAATAAAAAGGAATACATTGTGTAATGAACATATACTCTGACAAGGTAAATCAAGTAAAATTCTCAAGAATGGGAGGAGAATGGGGAGGGAAGATGCTAAGTAGAATAAGGTTTTAATTATTTATTAACTGAGATTAAAGGAATATTACTTCCAAGGCTTAAAAATAGAGAAAATGAGGGGAAAAAATAAGTTACTAGTTAATTTCAATACTGCTTACAGTAGGGGACCTAGAGAAAATTAGAAAGGGGAGACTAGGAATTTTTTAAAAATATTAGTGTACAGGAAGACAAAGTAAGAGTACAAACCTTCATAGTTATCAAAAAATTATAAAAAAGAAAGGTTGCTAATAAAATAGACCACATAGTAAAAGATTATTCACATAAAAGCCTTATTTATCTATTTAAATATAACAAAGCAATACAACTGAACTGAACTCCAATGTATTAATATGTATATCACATATATATTTTATACTCACATAGTATAGAGGTAGAAAATGTGTAGAGTATGTTAATATTTAAGAAAAGAAGGAAGTCAGGGCACCTGGGTAGCTTAGTCAGTTAAGCGTCTGACTCTTAATTTCTGCTCAGGTCATGATCTCACGGTTCCTGAGGTCAAGCCCTGGGTCAGGTTCTGCACTGACAGGGCAGAGCCTGCTTGGGATTCTGTCTCTCCCTCTCTCTCTGCCCTTCCCTTTCTCTCTCTCTCTCAAAATAAATATATAAACTTTAAACAAAAAAGAAAAAGAGGAAAAAATATAAATATGTATCTTCTTATAGTAAAAAACACAAAAAACAGTGCTTTTTTTTTTAAATGGTTACTTATAGGAGAAGGAGGAAATACGGTGGAAAGGATAAGATAGAATCTTGACACCTCTGAATAAGCCACATTCTGTAGATCTGTCTTGAAACTACGTAAATCATTTACTAAGTAATCGTGTAAGAAAATTACATTTTAATTTAAAAAAACCCAGAAAATACAATAAAACAAATGAACCTAAATGTGTATCATTGGGTAGTAAGCATAACTACATAGAGGAATGATTCCAAGTGACTTCAAAATACTCTAATAGTAAAATACGGAAAAGAAACTAAACAAACAAGCTAAAAGCAAACACCCTAGTAGAATCTACACTAAGGACACAAAGAACCACAACAAGAATTTTAGCTATTTTTAGGTGCCATGTTGTTGGAGGTATGTGATATGTGTATTGTGAGATCGCTGTGTAACTACACACTGTGAGATAAAGCACATGAGTAATGACAGAACAGTCTATCGTTTCCCTCATTAGTGAGAACTGGATTCTCAGCATGAGAGAAAAGATACAGGTGTAAGGTCAAAGAAGTTAAATAAAGCCTTATCACCCTGAATTTAAATGGAAAGTATTTGTTTGAACTCATGGTGGATTTTATCTTTTTTTTTTTAACATTCATTCATTTTCGAGAGACCGAGTATGAGTGAGGGAGGGGCAGAGAGAGAGGGAAGACACAGAATCTGAAGCAGGCTCCAGGCTCCCCACTGTCAGCACAGAGCCTGATGTGGGGCTCAAGCCCACAAACTGTGAGATCATGACCTGAGCCGAAGTCGGGTGCTTAACCGACAGCCATCCAGGTGCTCTATGATTTTATCTTTAATGCCCACGTGTGTGCATACACCCTTCAAACTAAAAGCATAAGTGGAAAGGTGGAGGCTCACATTTTACTTATTTGAAGTTTGAGTACCTGATTCTTACACATTTCAAATACATCATTTTGCCATTTTAAAATGTGAATCTGAAAAATATTCAAAAAAATATTTTCTAATTCCCTAACAATAAACTGGATGAGGATGTGTTAGGAGTCTTTCTAACACCTGCTTTCCCAAAAGCCTTTTATACTGTTCTCTAAAGGCCCTGAAAGTTTCTGGTGCTTGGAGAGAAAAAAAAAAAAAAAATCACAGCCTATTTTCCAATTCTTCATCATAGCTGAGGTACAAAATTAGAAAATGGGTAACAATACCATAGGTGATTGAAATCTGCAGAAATTCTTAGAAAGAATGCATATCCAGGCTGTTACTTGGTTACCCTACTCTGTCATCTTTCTTCTGGCTTGAACTACACCTGCTAAAATGCCCCTGCGAGCACGTCTCAACCACCACCGCAAAGACAGGAAGGATAAGGTGTTGGCAGAGATGAGATCTTGCCAGTTTTGTCAACAGGCTCAAAATGAAATTCTGAGTTTCTTCATTTCAACCCACAGAGAGGAAAGATCATCCTATGGATATAAAATTGCTGGGTAGGAGTTTTCCCCGCTGCTAATATTTCCACCGCCCCTTAAAGCTCTAAGCCGGGAATCCTCAGACTTTTTCTAAAAAAGCCAAACAGTAAATGTTTAAAGCTTCACATGCTTTATGGTCTCTGTCAGATATACCCAGCTCGGTCACTGTAGCATGAAAGCAGCCACATGCAATACATGAACAGAAAAATGTGATTTTCCTCCAGTAAAACTTGATTTATAGACAACAAGACTTAATTTCATATTCTTTTGCATGTCACGAAGTATTATTTTTCTAATTTTTTCAACCGCTGAAAAAGATAAAGACCATTCTTACCTTGCGGCCTCTCCCAAACAGGTGGCAGATAGCTGTTTGCCAACCCCTGCTCTAAGCCGCTTACCTGATGAGAGATAGGCCCCACTGACCCTGCACCACTTCTAATGAACACCTTACTGCCTCAGATGCTCTACAAGCAAGCTGAGAGCTGTGTTAGGACCAAACATCACTTTCTTTTTGAAACTGTAAGTCATCATGAAAGACACAGAAATTGTCCACAAAATATGAGCCTCTTTAGCAAAGCTGCCAAAACACTGGCTGCTCTGTGGCTTGATGCAGATGAAACTTCCATCAATTCCCAGAATATCAGATTTGCGACTTTCCTGAAGTTTCCTTCCTCATCTAAATTAATACAGTGGCTTTGAGCTCTGAGCGAAAAGGCCTGATTCCTTCTGGGCTTCTGTCCAAATTTCATGTGTTTGAAAGTTGTATTCAGTGCCAGGGGATTTTAAACTTATTTTATAGAGACTTTCAGTATGCATCCTGAATGAATAAGGTGAGATAAGCCTATGTATTTAATTCTCTGCCCCACTGACATGACTGAGAAAACAGGAAATCAGGTAGAATGCCAAATGCACGGTTTAGCCACAAACAGGAGAGGAGTGAGGGAAGCACCAAGCAGCGTGTCAGTCATCACTGGCAAGCTAGCTGGGGAGGGAATAAAGGGAAGTCCTCGGTCAGAGCTTCACCTAAACCCCACTTTGGAGCAGCAGAGATGAATGATAAAGCCAGGTCTGTGAACAGCTGACAAGGAGCGGATTCTCGCGCTCTGGAGGCTAGGACTAAGGAATCCCAGAGCGAGGCTCTCAGCTAACCCGGGGTGGTTATGGTACACTGAACGCCGTGGGCCCATGGCCGTGGCTGGCTCTGCTCACTCTGACTCTGGAGGAGGGCTGCAAGGCTGCTCTGCCGGGCTGGTTGGAGGAGGTGCTAACTTCTAGCCGCTGAGGCAGACTGAGAGGGGAGCTCAGTCACTGCACGATGAAAACTCCCTTTCCTACATTCCCTCCCCCCCCAATCCACCTGCCACAACTCCGTACCCCAAACAGAATAATTATACTTCCACAGTGGAAATATTATAAAAAATTTAAATTATCACCCTATTCTTGGGTCTGTACCTGAAAGATTTAACAAAGATCCACATGCTTTTATTCAAAATTAATCTCAACTCCCTAACACTAAGCAATCAGATATCCCATTCTGTAGATGAGCTGGGGAAAAGTAATTGGACATTAACAAAACATGTGGCATTTCAAAAGAAGAAAACTAATTTTAAAAACAGGACAAGGGGCACCTGGATGGCTCAGTCAGTTAAACATCTGACTCTTGATTTCAGCACAGGTCACAATCTCAGGGTGTATGGGATAGAGCCGTGCGTCGGGCTCTGTGCTGATGGTGCAGAGCCTGCTTGGGATTCTCTCTCTCTGTCACCCTCTCTCTCTGACCTCCCCTGCTCATGCTCGTGTTCTCTCTCTCTCAAAATAAATAAATAAACTTAAAAAAATAAATAAAAGATAAAAGCAGAACAAGTGCTCTCTTCTGAAACAGACTTGTTTCAAGAAACAGGAAGAAATATTTTAGTGTCTAATATATATTTTCAAATTTTCAGCAAGATTTAAGCACTAACAAAACAAAACAAGCACTAACGGGCATGAAAAGGAAACCATCGGGATGTGTAAGCATACTCAGAATGTCAAAGTAACAATAACCACATCCTAAAAGAACTCAGAACACAGAACACTGGATGCTGCAGGAAACAAAATCAAACACATGAGAAACCTTATATAAGAAATTCTCCCAACGTCAGAGTAAAAAAGTTAAGGAGATGAAAATTATTAATTAATAAGAGAAACAGGAAACAGATTTGGGAGATGTAACTAATGTACATATAATAGGAGCCTTGGAGGGTCTGAATAGAGCAGGCCACTTAGAAGCAAAAAGAGGAGATAAAGAAGAATGAGAAGACAGTCTGCCTGGGCTGAAAAACGACCTGAGTTTTCAATTTAAAGGGTTTATTTATAGAGGAAACACTAATTTTTACAAATCTACAATCAGACAAATACTGGCCAATTTCTGAGTTTCAAAGAAAATATTCTAAAAGCATTTTATCCAGAGAGAAAAAAAGGTAAGTTTCCAACAAAGGGGAGGCAGTGGCACCAGCCTTTATTCCACAGTATTTAAAAGCCAGATGGCAAAGGACAGTTGAAAGGGTCTGGGGGGAAAGACTGCTACCATAATGCTGGCAGATCCTCTGGGATAAACAAGAACTCATAAAGCAAAGGATGCACACATCCTTTCCCAGCCAATTACTCAACGTTTACCAACAACTGGGAATAAAGTCAGAACATGATTCCAATAATTGGAAAGACTACAGAAATGAGCAATAAACAGTGAAATCACTAGAATTCAATTTAAATGACTATAGTTGATGTACTGTCATCCTTAACAAAAAAACTTTTAAAAAAGATAAAGAAGATACATGAATAAAAATCTGGATTTAAAACCCTAGATCAGGGGCACCTGGGTGGTTCAGTTGTTTGAGCATCCGACTTTGGCTTAGGTAATGATCTTGTAGTTTGTGAATTTGAGCCCTGCATGAGGCTTGCTGCTCTCAGGGCATAGCTTGCTTCAGATCTTCTGTCCTCATCTCTCTGTCCCTCCCCTGCTTGTGCACACACTCTCTCTCTCTCTCTCTCAAAAATAAATAAAACATTAAAAAAATATCCCAGATCATGTAAACCACAATTATGGATGGAGGGGGAGGGGTAGTACAAAGAAAAATCATATACTAAATATCTCCTATTTTACAAGAAAAGAAAGTATATAGCTTCTGACAATAACAGAAATGTTAATTTTACAATTATGTCTTTTAGAATTTGAAAGTATAATTATTAAAAAGAAATACAGTTAACACTAGAGCAAAGACTTTGGTTTCATAGAAACTATGGTGGGTACGAAGCTCAACTCACAAATTGTGAGAATAAAGTACCGATCTCTCCAAACTTCCGCTATCTCATCTACCAAATAGGGATGACAATGGTTCTTTATTATAGGTTTATTTTGACAAGTGACTAAAATCAAGTGTGTAAAGTATATAGCCCACTGCCTGACTGTGGAAGTTCAGCTATAATAAAAGGGGTGGGTGGGGGTAAGGTGATACATATAACAAAGGAAGAGAAAATAAAATGTAAAGCAAATAGCCGAATTAAACAGTGAGCAGAAATATCAAACATATCAATTATTACGATACTGAAGAGGGATTACATTTTTCTGTTAAAACACAAAGACCTTCAGACAAAATTTTTTAAAAAATACAGATACTCTTGTTATTTTTAAAAAGACAACATCATTATTTACTCAACATATATGTGAGTATATACTATGTACCGGCCACTGTTCTAGGACCTAGGGATATAGTAGGAAACAAAAGACAAAGCCTCAGACCCATTCAGATTTGGGGGCAGCACATTCCAGGGAGAGGCCTGGGCATGCTTAGAGAAAAGTGACCAAGAGGAAGAAGGTACATGAGTTCAGAGACAGAACTGAGAAGGTCGGGGCCAGATTCCATAAGACCTCTCAAGCCATGTCTGGACTGGGATTTTACTATCACTGAGAAGGTGAGTCACTGGAGAGCTCTGAGCAAGAGTGATATGGTCCAATTCCCCTTCCTCAACAGTGAAAGTACACCATTCTGACTGGTGTACTAGAAATTGACCTAAAGGCAGTAAGAGTAGAGGTAGAAAGATCAATGAGAAAATTAGTGTAATAATCTAGTAAAGAGATGATAGTGTCTCAGATAAGGGTGGTAGCAGTGGAGATGGTAAGGAAGCAGTTGGACTCCTCCGGACATAGTTTGAAAGATTAGCTGACTGTTTGGATGTGGGAAGAGAAAGAAAAAGAGGAGCCAAGGATGACTGCCAGCCTTTTGGCCAGAGCCGTGGAAGGATGTGGTTGCCCACAGCTGAGATGGGAAGGGTAAGGGAAGAGCAGGTGTGGGAGACAATGACTGGGCATCCTGTCTCAGATGTGTGAAATCTGAGAAGCCCTTTATGGGGAGAGGGAAGAGTAAAAGAAATAGCCAGTCAGATCTTTGAGAGGACAGAACCAGAGATGTACATTTAATAGTGATCAGCATAAAATATCATGAAACCAGGTCAATTTACCGAGGAAAGAAGTGCAGATTGAGAAAGAGAGGTCCCAGGATGAAGGCCTGGAACACATCACTGTCTAAAGATGGAGGACAAGAGGAAGAACCAACCGGGGGGTGGAGAAAGAATGGCCAATGGAGTAGAATAAAAACCAGAAGAGTGAGAGGTCTTAGAAGCCAAGAGGAAAGTAGGAGAGAATGAACAAGTGTCAAACCTGACTGACAGGACAAGGAAGACGATGACTGAGACTGTCTGTTGGATTTAGTGATGGAGAGGTCACTGGTGACCTGGACAGGGTGGACTGGTGGAGAAGAGGGGGAAAGCCTGAAAGGCAGGGTAGGAAAGACAAAGGGAAGAGAATAGACACAACTCGTAAGGAGCTTTATTATAAGGAGCAGGAAATTGAAAACATCAGTAATTCAAGAGACAAATGGGATCTAGAGATGATTGTCAAATGTCAGGATACTTGATGATGCAAGAAAGAGGGAGTATATTGCTATAGTGACAAAGATTTTTAAAAACTAAAAGGCAAATAAAAGAAAGCAAAAACTTAAAAAGTACAGCAATGTAAGAATAGGCATAGTAGAATCCAAGACAAAAAGCATTAAATGGGATAGAAATTAATATATATTTCTGATAAACTATGGAACTTAACTAGTTAAACAAGTCTTCCCCATAAGAGTACTTCAAGACTATAAAACTTCCTTGCATTTTTAAACTGATCCAGACTCAAAAGGAACATATTTCAATTCATTTGAACAAACTAGCAGAAACCTGATACCAAAAACTGACAGAAAAGGGAAGAAGAAACAAAGTTAAATCTCTGTTACAAAAATTGATAAAATGTCTTAAAGAAAATAGGAGTAAATTAAATCCAGCAACGGATTACAAGAAAACCAGATAAAATCCAGACAGGATTTATTCCAGAAATAAACTGATAGCTCCACATAGACAACAGGACTATAATTATTCATATTATTATTTAAAAGTAGAAAAATAGGGGTGACTGGGTGGCTCAGTCAGTTAAGCATCCGACTTCAGCTCAAGTCATGATCTCACAGTCCACGAGTTCAAGCCCCGCGTTGAGCTCTGTGCTGACAGCTCAGAGCCTGGAGCCTGCTTCAGATTCTGTGTCTCCCTCTCTCTCTGCCCCTCCCCTGCTGATGCTCTGTCTCTCTCTGTCTCAAAAATAAATAAGAACATTAAAAAAATTTTTTCAAGTAGAAAAATAATTAAAATTGTCTCAGATGTTAAAAGATTATTAAATGTAAATTCATTTAATATTCAGGATAACAAAAAATTATTTAGCATAGAAAGGCATTGCCTCAACATGATAAAGAATAGCCATCTGAAACCCACTGCCAATGAAAACCATATATGATGATCAAACATTTGAGGCATTGCTAAACAAGTCAAGAACAAGAGAATAATGCCAACTACAATCATTACTTTTCAATAGGGTCTTGGAAATTTTAGTCAGTGTAGTAAAACAAGGAAAAGACATTTTTAAAAGTATAGCTATAAGAAAGAAAAAAGATAAAATTATCATTTTTTTGCAAATTATACAGCAATCTGAGTAGAAAACTCAAGAGACTAAAAGGAAAAATTATTAAAACTCTTTTTTTAAGTTTCATCAAAATGGCAGTATGCCCAACACGGATAGGAATCGATAGCTTTTTACAGGCTATACTAGGTAGATTCTAATTAAAAATTCTACTTTCAAAAGCAAGCTCTCTCTTCCCAAAAATCTCTCTGGTGCAGTGCCATCCAGTACAAAGGTAGTGTGAGCCATATATGTAGTTTTAAATAGTCTAGTTGTCACATTAAAAAAAAATAGGCGAAATTAATTTTAATATGTTTAATATGTCCAAAGTATCATTTTTAAAAGTTTATTTTGAAAGAGAGAGAGAGAACAAGCACAAGCAGGGGAAGGGAAGAAGAGAGAAACAGAGAGAGAGAGAGAGAGAAAAAATCCCAAGCAGTCTCCAAGCTATCAGCATGGAGCCCAACATGGGGCTTGAACTCACAAACTGTGAGATCATGACCTGAGCCAAAATCAAGAGTCAGATGCTTAACTGACTGAGCCACCCAGGCACCCCCAAAATATTATTTTAACACATAACAATATTTTAAAACAACTTTTGAGATATTTTCATTCTTTTTTCAAGGAGCCTTCAACATCATGGGGTTTGTTTGTTTGTTTGTTTGTTCTGACAGCACATCTCAATGGGAATAGCCACATTTCAAGTCCTCACTTGACGTCACCTATGGTGACCATCAATGGTCAAGCCATCTATGGCCAAGGGCCATTGGTGAAATAGGACAGTGTAGCTCTAGTAGACTTAGCTGTGTGCCTAAGAAAATTTGGGGCCTAAGAAAATATGGTTGGGACTTACAAACTTGAAAATCTCAAAACTTCTAAGGAACATAAAAAGACATTTTAGTAAAAGGACAAACATATGACATATGCCCAGAAGGAAGTCCCAATACTGTAAAGATACCAATTTTCTCCTCCAACTTATTATATAAATGGAACATAAGCCCGGTCAAATTTCCAATGACTTTTTTGGGGGAAGATCTGACAAAATGATTCCAAAGACTGGAAGCATAAATGTCAAAGAATAGCAAGAAAATTTGAAAATAACAAGTAAAAACGTTTGGAGTTTGTCATATCAGATATCTAAGTATCAGTTTTTATATATTTTATCAATTTATAAACATTAAAACAATGCAATACTGGAAGTTTGATAAAGAGACTATAAAAACTACTACAGGTAAGAATTTAATATATGATAGGGGGAATTATAAATAAGTGGGAAAGGAATATGTTAGTAAATACATGTATTGGAACCACTTATAAAAAATGTACAGTACACATGTCTATTTTATATATTACACCAAAATAAATACTGCATGACTTTTTAAGTGAAAAAATAGAAAGCCGTAAGGTGACAGAAGTCTGTAGTTGAACATTTACATATTTATATAATTCTGAAGTAGGGGGCCTCTTAATAGAAATCATAAAGTAAAAGAAAAACAGAGTGGTGATAAAATACTCTATTTATCAAAAACATTTAAAAAGCTAATTTCAAACTGGTAAAATGGGTCCAGTATACATAAACAATAAAAATACTAATACATACTAAATATTATATATAAAATACTAAAAATACAATTACATAAGTAGCTTGTATAGATCAGTAAGAGAAAAAATGAACAATACAAAAGAAAAAAGAGAGGGTTAATGACAAACAGGCCAACTTACAAAAGAAAGGACAAATTTTCACCTATCAAATTGGCAAAGATGAAAAGACAGTGATTATGTTTGACAAAGGTACAAGAAATGGGCACTCTTGACCATGACATGGACAATCATTCTTGAGGGAAATTTGGCAGTATGTATGAAAAGCGTTAAAAACACGTGTATCTTTCCCTTTTTCTGAGGTACCTAAACTAAGCCAATTCACAGAGACAGAAAGTAGAACAGATATTACCAGGGGCTGAGGGAGGACCAATGGGGAGCTACTAGTGAATGAGTACAGACTTTCTGTTTGGGATGATGGAAACATTCTGGAAATGTATAATGGTGATGGTTGCACAACACTGTGAATATACGTAATGCCACTGAATTCTATACTCAAAAATGATTAAAATGGCAAACTTTAGGTTGCAATGTTACCACAATTTTTAAAAGTTTTTCCATTGCATGACTATAAACATTCATTAAACCATTTTTCTATTATTGAATATTTAGGTTTTTCCCAAATTTTTAACAATTAAAAATATGATTAAAACTTAGACCCAGTATTTTCATTTGTTAGGATTTATCCTATGATAATAATGAAGAATATGGGTAAAGATATGTATTTTCTTCCTGGCCCTGTTTATAATAATAAAAAGTGGGAAATGTAAGTAACCAATATATAGGATTGGTCAAATAAATGATCATACACAGTGGAAAATTAGGCAGCTATTGAAAAGTATACTACAGACAAACATCTATTGATATTAAGGGGAAATGATTAAAAACAGTATGTATGTAAACTTTAAAGGAAGTAAATGCATAGGAAAGTACCTGGAAGAATATATAAATTTTTGTTAGCAGTATTACCAATGAGTGAATGGGATTTGTTACATATTTATGCTTTTTTTTCTTGTTAGTATTTTTCTGCAATGAGCATGAACTCTCTTTGGAAAAAAAAACTAATAAAAGAAACTTAATTTTGAAGAAATCAATTAGTAACCCTCCCAGTTATTTTTCCTTTCTCAGAGGTAACACTGTGCTTTCACTTACTGTACAAAGTGCCCCCCCCAAAGAAAACATCAGCTTGACAGATTGTTTATTATTATCTGACAGACCAGCAGGTATTTCTTTCCCTGAACTAAATAACTATGAATGTGGTTATATGAAGAAATCCCTAGGGCACCTGGGTGGCTCAGTTGGTTAAGTATCCAACTTCTACTCAGGTCATGATCTCACGGCTTATGAGTTCGAGCCCCACGTCAAGCTCTATGCTGACAGCTCAGGGGCTCCAGGCTTTGGATTCTGTGTCTCCCTCTCTCTCTGCTCCTCCTCTGCTCACGCTCAGTCTCTCTCTCTCTCAAAAATAAATACACATTTAAAAAATAAAAAAATAAGAAATCCCTTTGGCCTTTGGTTTGCTTCTAAGCTGTGCAAAGTATCCAATGAAAATACTTTCTACTTTTGCTAATGAGGTGGGTTTCCTTTTAGAAATGAGGGAGATGCTGTCACTGAGGAGTAACACTACATGTGAAGCATGTTAGACATTCAAGTATCTGACCGGAACCTAGTAAAATGAGAGCAAGAAAACAGTAATGCCTTATACAGTATCCCAAAAGCATATGCAACCGTAGAAGAAATAATATTATAATAGAGGTATAAAGCAAACAGATCCAGTCCCAAAGGCGTTTTTGTTTGGGTGTCCCATATAGTAGTTGTAAATCTAGAACAGGAAACTTAAAATAATTAAGATCACGTATTTATAACATCATATTCAATTAGGTTAGAAAAGTGCAATTTCTGTCATCATGTCATAAAAAGATGTGTTTTTCTCTCAGATCTCTTATAAAGAAAAGTCTCCTCTATTGTTACAGATAGGGCTGTTTTCAATCAGTTACAAGGAGCAATTCAATTACTAGATGGTTTAGTGCAGTAACTGACTCCAGACTAATTTAATTTCTTTAGGTCTCTAAAGATCAATTGATCTGATTTGACCCATCCCCAAAGGCTGTTTAGGGAAAATTCAGACTTAAATACCTGGAAATGAAATCCAAAACCTTGGCCAATTTCACACTAGTTAGGTCATCTTGCAAACTTTCAGCTGGTCACAGAAGATGCTCTTTTTGCTCTCAGACCATTGAAAGCTACTCAGCTTCACGTTCATGTGACTGCTCCCCACATCAGGATGCTTATTCAATAAGTGGAAAATGTGCCTGCATGTATTATTAAATCTGCTGTTCTAAAGGGCAGTCAGTCTGGGGACTCACATCTCGTGAGCGCACGTGCAACTAAGAGGCTATTTTTACTCTAGGAGTAGTTTATTAAGACTACTAAAGTACACTTAGATGGGGCAAAAAAATAATAATATAATTATTTCATATTTTTATATTTATAAGGTATTTCATAAATGTTATCTTACTTGGTTCTCATAACAAACCTCTGAAGTGAGCAGGGTTATTGTTCCCATAGGAAACAGACTCAGAGGCTAGGAGACTTCTCCAGGATCACTGTGCCAGTAAAAGGCAGAGCTGGGAGTCTAACTGATGAGTTTGTCCCCCAGTATATTATACCCATCCTTTGATTTGAGACAGAAGATAGGGCACACACTACAAAAACACACCACTACGGCCCCACTGAGCCACTGTCTTTATTCTTACCTGCTACCTGACTTAAACAGACAAGTTCCCTTATGATTCCACCTGTACACATCTCCTTTGCATCAGTGCCTCTGGCGTTCCAGAAACAAATGAAAAAGGTCACGCTTGAATGAGAGCAGCCTTTGCAAATGGACTCATTTGTCACTCACACTGCTGATGCTACAGTCTCACTGACTTCAGTCTCAAGGCCTATCTGCCTGCCTTTGTCCCACCTAATTAGAGAGCTACCCACTTGGAGTCTCTCTGCAGTTTGCAATGGATTTTCTTTTCTTTTAAAAAAAATTTTTTTAATGTTTATTTATTTTTGACAGGGAGAGAGAGAGAGAGAGAGCAAGAGCGAGCGAGCATGAGTGGGGGAGGGGCAGAGAGAGAGGGAGACACAGAATCCGAAGCAGGCTCCAGGCTCGGAGCTGTCAGCACAGAGCCCAACGCAGGGCTTGAACTCACGGACCGCGAGATCATGACCTGAGCCGAAGTCGGACGCTTAACTGACTGAGCCACCCAGGCACCCATGCAATGGATTTTCAACCACAAGCTCAATTTTCTTTCCTTGATCTCAGCACCCACAGCCACTTGTCAAGCTCCCCAACCACTTAATGTCTCTCTTTTACTCAAATCCCATAGCACCTGCCCCACTTTCAGCCTATCCTGCTGGCTTCTCCACCTCCCCACTGAGTCTCTATATCTGTTTCTCCAACTCAAAACCACCCACCCCCCATGCTCTGCCACTTGGGAAGGCTGAGGGAAGGATCAGAAAGATGTTGTTAAAATGTGTAATTAGTTCTTCATCTGCAATTGCCAGGACAGGTTGGAAAGAAGTGCGGAGGTCAGGAGACGTGACCATGTGGTAGGTAACACAGGGTGTGACAGAAACGTGTAGCAATTAGTAGGGAAATCGCACAAAGATTTGGAGCTAAATTAAACCTAAGGGCTGGTGGTGAGGGTACACCACCTGTCAAAGACTTCAGGCCACATGAAAGAATAAGTTCAGAAGATAAAAAAGGCCTAAAGATCTAATGTGTAACATGGTGACTAGAGTTGATAACACTTTTTGTATAATTGAAATCTGCAAAGAGAGGAGAACTTAAATGTTCTCACACACACACACACACACACACAAAAAGAAGTACAGAAAGTTACATAGTAGGTGTAAGAGTTACAAATAATCAGGTTGAAAAATCTTCTCCCTATGAAAAACACACATTTTTTTGACATTCCTATGGGCAAGCTATGGATCTCATTATAGTCATTACTCATCACATAGATGGCCTCGCAATGTGTGAACCATTTCAATTAAGTAAAAAGTGAAGTTACAGGCACACAATTGTCACTTGTCTTCTTAAAGGTCCTGAGATCTGATGTCTCTCCTACAACATAGACGCAGTCTACACCATAGGTAAAATATGTGCCTTGAATTAAATTAGATCTCCTTGCTTCGACATTCCAAACTACTCATATTCTTCATGCTAGCAAATATGTCCACTTCAGAAGGCAAAGGCTATCAAAATTCCATTTCTCTACAGATTGCCACTCAAGACATGAAGCTTAGTATCATCAAAAGGATTGAGTCGTTGATAATGAAGAAACCCTATTTTTTACAGTTGAGTAAAT
This sequence comes from Lynx rufus, assembly GCF_022079265.1. NCBI lineage: Eukaryota > Metazoa > Chordata > Mammalia > Carnivora > Felidae > Lynx > Lynx rufus. Next base: position 126,471,347 of record NW_025814856.1, read on the forward strand.
GTCCCAACCAAAAAAAACCACTTCCTTGGAAATAGCACAGAGCAGATGCAGACATAGCAGCTGTCAAAGCTTAAGCAGCTGCATATCTAAGGGTTTATAGGTGGAAGGGGAAGTGGGGTGGCGAATCGGAGACTATCTACAGCAAGGTTATGGTTCTTTGGCGTTGAAAGGAGTATGTTCCTACAAACTCACTCTTTTTTTTTATCTTATCTGGACAAAAAAGTAAACAGAAAATTCTCATTACCTCTCAATGTCAGTGAGCCTGGAGGAGTCCCGGAATCCTTTGGCAAAAGGGTTGCTATCTATTTTCAGCTTGGTTATCTGGAAAGGAATGAATGGGCAACAAGACAGTATCATTTCCGAGGTTTGAGTTTGTTCATTTTCCATGCCACCCCAAGAAAACTTAACGTCTCTCAGGACCGTGGGAAGGGTGGAAAGTGACAGAGAAGTTCGCAGGAGGGATGGATCACAGCCGAGTGGGACAGCTGATCAGGGAAGGCCTCAGAGAGGAGGGATTTGGAGACTGGCTGGTCCTGGAGAACAAGCTGAAGGTCAACATATAGAGACAAATGGTGGGGGTGGAGCTTTGTGAACACTGTGGCTGCACTGTGAAGTATTGAAGAGGGCAGTGAGTGAGGGAGCTGTCTAGGCCAGCACTGGTGGGTGATGGGGAATAGAAACAAGAATGTTGCCTCATGCTGAGTTGGCAGCATCATTTGTGAATCCTATAGGCACATACATATACCACAATGGATGCAAAGATAAAATGGCCAATAATAGCTTCATGTTCAATACTAGATTGAAATCCATGACATAAATACATGATATAAAGCTTTCAGAGTATAATTTACCCCTGCTCCCCTTTCCATCTGACCAAATTAGAATCAGTCTTTTGTTATCCTCCCGTACAATGCTATTTATAGACTCCGTGCTTACACAGGAAAAAAAAATTCCCTAATAAGAATCATAGTCTGAAGTCCTGAGTACCTACAATGTCCTAGTCATAATTCCCACAGTATTAATATTAATGTAAAAAGATCCATTAAATCATATGTACTTGTCCATCTAAAGAAATAGACATCAGGTTAAGAAGCAAAAAAATTAAAGAAACACCTATTAAAAGATACCTGACTTGTAAAATTCATGATTAGAGCCAAAAAGAACCCAGGAGGACCAGGACACGGCTAATAGATACCTGAATTAGAACCACAGACACCTTTAAACAGAGTCATAGGCCATTGGTATCAAAACAAGAACCCATGTAAATCTTTAGAGAGAAATGCACAAAACAATCTTAACCTGAAGAAAAAGTTACAATTGAGACACATCCTCCTCCTAAGCACTAAACAACAATCAAAATAACCTGAAATACTCTTATGCCAAAATGCAACTATTCCTCTGATCAGAGTGTAGCCGCTGTTCATTTTAAGTAACACCTAAAGAATTGCTTTTTTTTCATTACAGAAGAAAGGCATTTTTTTCCATTTTGAGTTTTCTAAATATGAACTAACCAATGTACAAGCTGCAAAGAAGCTGTTTGCCTCACGTAAACTAGAACTTCCTGCGCTATCCTATTCAGAGACTGCATTACTCTGCCGTGAACGCTGGCAGGATATAAGATTGATCGCTGGATACTATTAAGTCTTAAGAGTACTCGACAATATCTCACAAATGTTCATTTTTAGCCTTTTCACTCTAGTGCAGCCAAAAAAAAATTACTAATTTCCTTTTCAGCTTAGTTAATGGACATTGGTAAATAAGGAAGGAAATAAGAAAACTGTTCTTAGTGAATAACAACAGCTAATTTAAGTTTGCATATAAAGAAATAGCCAGGACCTCTGAGGTTGCCTGGTTGATGGCCACCCAGGGTTCATACAGAACCTTCTCTACCTCTCCACCACCACTTCCATAGCCATGGATTTCTCAAGGGTCAAGTCTGTGTCAGTCCTTCTTTCAGAGTAGGATTTAGGTTTGGGCTTTTGTTTGTTTATTTTATTTTTGTTTGGGGGGGGCAAGTGAGCAAAGGGCAGAGAGAGAAAGAGAGGAGAGAGAGAATCTCACAAGGGGCAGGGAGAGAGAAAGAGAGAGAGGGCGAAGTGGGGCTCACCCTGAAGTGGGGCTCGAGCTCACCCAATGCAGGGCTGGAACGCACAAACCATGAGATCGTGACCTGAGCTGAAGTCGGATGCTTAACCGACTGAATGACCCAGATGCCCCAGGATTTAATTTTGAAGGTCAATTTTCAGGATGAAGGAGAAATTTTTTATTTGTTTGAAATAAACTGTAAACATCCTCTAAAGCACAAGCAACTCCTATGTTCTAAAAACACCAACAAGAGTTTTAAATCCTCAGATAGGAGCTATGTCTCTTTCTACTGAATAATTGTAAGTTAAAACACTTTCTATTTCCAAAGTGCCTTATAGTTCATGAAAATGCTTTCACAATCATTCATCAGCACGTCTTTAACGAGGACCGATTACCTATCCTGTACTATGCTAAATGTTGGATCGTGCAAAACTGAAGAACACATGGTCCCTGCCCTAACGGAGCTTAAAATTCCAAGGCACAAAGCAGAGGGATACATAGCTTCCCAGAACAGACGGTGACTTACAGGCCACTAAAGATGGTGGCACCATAGTCACTGAAGTGCTAGTGATGTTAAGGGTGAACCAAACCCAGATGAAAATTTCAAACCAAAACTGTGAGGTAGGACAGTAAAGGCTTCCTTCAGGCTCAAGTCCTATAACCTAATGAATAAATTTTTAAAGTGAATAAAGTTTTACGGAGACAATGGCAGATATCTGATGGAAAAGCTAATTTTGAAAGAAGTTCTTTAACAACCATTCCAAATGTGACTACCAAGCTTTGTTTGAGTCTTCACAAACTAATAGAAAGTATGATCTATCTGGCATAATGATTAAAACGCTGTTGATCTGCTTTGTCCCTGTAAAGGATTTTAAAAATTATATTCGCTCTTCTTCATTATTTTCAAAAGGTAAAGACTAGTGGCTCAGAACGTGATGACTGTCGTAGAGAATAAATACTCTCAGCATGTGTGTGTTGTTCGAGTGATACGTCACCATATCTCATATTACTGCCATGACTCTGAAGAAGTGAATCACATTCAACAGGTGTTCAGATTTCTTTGGGATTTTCTTTCAGTATTAGAATTTTATTTTATTTTATTTTATTTTATTTTATTTTATTTTATTTTATTTTATTTTAATTTTATTTTAATGTTTATTTATTTTTGAGAGAGAGAGCACGAGGAGGGGAGGGGCAGAGAGAGAAGGGGACAGAGGATCCAAAGCAGGTTCTGTGTGGATAGCCTGATGCGGGGCTCAAACTCAAGAACCGTGAGATCATGACCTGAGCTGAAGTCATAAGCTTAACCAACTGAGCCACCCAGGCACCCCAAAATTTTCTAGTTCCAACATCTTTTCACTCCCTCTTTCATAATCCCCAGGAAGATCAATGGTAGCTTTTTCTCTTCACATTTTGATAGGATTTCAAAAGTACAGGAAAGATTCAAGAATAGTACAAGGCACTCCCATACACCTAGATTTACCAATTGGTTATAGCAACGATTCGACTTTAGTGTGCTAATTAGAAAAGGAGCTCAAGACAATAACCAGCTATTTACTTTTCTCTATAGACCATTTTATCGAATTTCAGGGAAAATAACTGCTCTTGGAAGTCAGAAGGAAAAAAGCTGAATCGATGTCTAATTACTAAAATTGTATGGGGGCCCTGGATTACCACTACAATCCTGAACAGGTTTTATTAACACCTGATTAGCAGCACAAGGACTAGGAGTTAAATTTCCTAATGCATCCACCGTGTCCACAGCAGGTATCACTGGTCTCTGAGTTTGCTGGGGTGTTAACAATAAGACCCCAGAAATGTCTGTTGAAGTTTGCTTCAAGAACAAGCAATCAGAAATACGATTTCATCTTTTTGCCAGTGATGGGCTAGCAAAACCCTTCTTGGATTGACACAAATAGCATTTCATTTTGTTTTCTAATTTTAAAATAAAATAATTTTTAAATAGCAAGATTTTAGCATTCTAGGTAATCATGCATTTTTAAAAGGTCACGCATAGATTTTATTCCATGGATATTCCAATAAAAACTAGTAGTTACATCGAAAGACATTTATTTCTGAAGATAGAGTTGTATACCCCTTTGTGAAATTTGTGATAACTGAAAAAGTTATACCATCCAAGAACTGATTAGAGAAAGGACTTGAGTTACAGACGGTGATCTAAGCTGGACATTCATTTCATTTGTTCTCTTAACACAGAATCCCTGCCACAACATGCAACACTGTTGAACAATATCATCTGTGTCGAGGGTAATACTACAAAAGGGTCCCAAAATAGTGATCAAACATAATACATTAGAAATAAAATGAAACTACAGGTATAGTTTATAGTTCAAAAACAAATTTTAAAAGCAGCAACGTTTTTCATTTTGTGAGGAAAAGCATCAAAGGGCAGGCTTCCTGCGGTCTGGTGGGTGCCTGCATTTATGCAAATCGCTGACTACTTCAGGCCAGAATACACTGCTGTTTCTTCACCTGTTATCTTAATAGAATACATTTCTTTTTTTGTAAGTAGGATTCTTGCCCAGTGCAGAGCCCATTACGTGGCTTGAACTCATGACCCTGAGATCAAAACCTGAGCTGAGATCAAGGGTTGAACGCTTACCCGAATGAGTCCCTCGGATACCCCAAACATAATGCATATCTTAACCAAGAAAAATTCACTCTTTTAACATCTCCTTTATCTATAGATAATAAATGTATGCAGAACTGAAGAGCAGATTTTGACACAGACAGCTGCACCAAGGAGAAGGGGACCTTTCCCAGTGGTTACTACTCCATGTGATATCACTGGACTCTGAATCCAGCTGGCCCTCAGAGACCATTTCTCCAACTATCAGGAAAAGATCTGTCCAAAGGCATTTTAAAAATGAAACCTGACCTACACTTCAACTCCACAGCAATGGTCTGCCTGCTCAAAAACAATGTATGACCTTTAAATCTTAAATTATAAAATAGTTTGTTGAAAGTGTAATGTATTTAGGTTTTATCTAATAACGTAAGGAAATGCAATCATTTCCTCACGAAAACTAGAGGAAAAAAAAAAAACAACAAAAAATGTCCCATTTTCATTACTTACAAATAAAACTACCAGCCACAATACAGGAGAAGCTTTTTCACAAATTCTGTTGAAAACTGATTTCACTTTTAATAGATATAAAAGTAACAGTGCTATCTAAAGAGATACAAAGGTGAGCCTCAGTGTGAACTTCTAAATCTCTCTCTTCTTTCTATTCTTCGTGCACAAAAAATTCTAATACTTATCCTAAGTACATGTTTATTTCCTATATATTTACTTTATTGTATATCTGCTGTAGGGAAATAGTACACAAGCATGGGATAGCTGTGAAAATGCAGTAGATGTGGGGAGGCTTGAGAAAGAATCAAGGATAACTTTAGAAAATTGCTTAAGACTAAGGAAAACATTAACCCCCACACTGATTTATTCATCCCACATGTGTTTATTGAACACATGAATTTTGATTGGTCTTGTGAGGTTTATGAACCATTTACAAAACTGGCTTATTAGTATACCAAATTAAAATCTTCCACTATTACCTGAATTTCAAATATATACATGGCATGGGAATTATGGTTTAGCAGTACATGTAGAGAAATAAACTCAGACACAGCAGGATCTATTGAAAAAATTAGTTCTGAATTTAATCACTTCTATTAAAGGTTATTTAGCAATGAAGTGATATACTAATCACATTAATATTTATACTTAATAATGCAGTGAATGATAGCTAGGAACTGGTGAATGGATTTTAAGCCCACTTATAATCTCAATTAGAAATAAACATTTGCAAGATGAAAAACTAGTGTCAGGATGTGTGTTTATTAGTATCTTAGTCTATTTCAATGAATTTTACAAATTCATTGTCCAAACCTTAACACTGTCAATGGTCATTTCCTTGGGCTTGCAATGCCAACAAAAAGGAGAACCTCAGTTTTTTTCATCTACAAAATGGGTCTCATGGGGTCTTCTCCAGGAGACGAGTGTCAGAATTAAATGAGATACTGAGAAAAAAAGAGATTTTTTTTAATTTAAATTAAAACTAATAAACCCAAACCATGAACTGTAGTTGGATCCTAGTTCAGAGGGGGTAAATGAAAAATTATAAATTTTTATAACAAATTATAAATTTGTTGGTCCATCCTGGAAATTTTAGTATGAACTGAATTTTACAAGATATTAAGGAATAATTCTTATTAATTTTCTCAGCTGTGATAAAGATACTGTGCTTACAAAAATAATATTCTTATTGTCAGTATATACTTGTAGAAGTATTTACAGGGAAAGTATCATGACGTATTCAACTTAGTTTCAAATGATTGAAGGGAGGAGGAAAGTACATACAGAGAAACAGGGCAGGCGAGGTCCAGCAAATTTAGCAAAATGTTAAGTGCTGAATCTGGGTGCAGAATACATGAGGTTCATTTTGCCATTTATTTAACTTTTGGATATTTGGGGGTTTTTTAGTCTTTTTTTTAATTAACATACAGTATAATATTAGTTTCAAGTGTATGATATAGTAATTCAACATTTCCATACAATACCCGGGGCTCACCACAGCAAGTGCACTCCTTAAGCCCCATCACCCATTTAACTCAGATCCTGACCCACCTCCCCTCAGGTAACCACCCAGTTTGTTCTCTATAATTAAGAATCAATGTTTTGGGGTGCCTGAGTGGCTCAGTTGGTTGGGCGTCCGACTTCAGCTCAGGTCATGATCTCACACTCCATGGGTTCGAGCCCCATGTCGGGCTCTATGCTGACAACTCAGAGCCTGGAGCCTGCTTCAGATTCTGTGTGTCCCTCTCTCTCTCTGCCCTTACCCCTGCTCATGTTCTCTCTCTGTCTCAAAAATCAATAAAAACATTAAACAAATTTTTTTTAATAAAAAAAAAAGAATCTGTTTCTTGGTTGGTCTCTCTTGGTTTTTGTTGTTTCTTAAATTCCATACATGAGTGGAATAGTATGGTATTTGTCTTTGACTGACTTCTTTCACTTAGCATAGTAGTCTCTAGTTCCATCCATGTCATTACAAATGGCAAAGTTTCATTCTTTTCATTCTTTTTATTCCATTTTATACATATATATTCATCGACTGATGAATGGGTAAAGAATGTATATGTGTATATATAGATATACACACACATATAACATCTTCTTTATCCATTCATTAGTCAATGGACACTTGGGCTGTTTCCATTAATATGGCTATTGTAGACAATGCTGCTATAAACATCGGGGTGCATGTACCCTTTGAATTAGTATTTTTGTATTCTTTGGGTAAACATCACTGTTGAGTATTTGAAAATTTTTCTAAATAGGAAGTTCAGTGGAAAACAATTAAATGAGAGAGTGTCATTAAAGTGTCTGGCTCCTATTAGCTGCTAGTTTAGGATGATTACTATGCCACTACACTAGCTGCTCTACAGAGTGAACAGTGCCCTGCATGCAGCAGGTAAGTAGTGAGAACTTCCTGAAAAGAAATTTAAAAAATTAACATAATGAGTTGAAATCCTCTCAAAAGGATGTCTCCGAGTCCATGAGGGTCACAAGCTGAGAGGAGATAAAGTTCTGCTTTCTTGGGGACACCAGGCACCTAAAGCTTAGAGGTTAAGAACACTGACCTTTGAGTCTAACCCCTTGGATTTAAATCTGTGGTGGGAGCAGTAAGGTCACCTTGGATGAATTATTTAATCCCACGTCTCAATTTTCCCAGCTGTAAATGTAACATAAAAATAGTTTGTTCCTATTTCATAATATCCTTGTGAAGATTAACTAGGACAATGCACTTTAAGTGGTGCCCTGCACATAGTAAGTACCCAAATACTAGTTATTATTATAATTATGTAGGTAAAACCTCCTATCCCATTGTACCATGATCTGAGAGGTGCTACCAGTATTTATGCAGGATTGCTCCTTCACCTACTAAACTGAATCTATGGTGTTATTCTTAGAAACTTCCCTTCAATTTTCTTCAGTTTGTAAATTTCACTAAAAGCCCACAATTTACCTATTCTTGCTTTGGTTTTCTTTACAGAGAATTCTGATAAAAGCAATGAAGTTTTCACATGACAAGTCTCTGATTCTCAAACATCAATGGGTTTCTTGTAGTAGTACAAATCTAATGTTTTATAGTACAAATGCTACAAATTCAATGTGTGTAAAATGAATGTTTCAGGAATGTTTTCCAAATCTATGATATCCGTATTACATGTGTCCTCAAATAAAACCTAGTATCATTGGTGTCAGTGTTTCAGATTCTCAGAGAAACAGTACTAAAAGTTGTAGACCTCCGTAGGCGTCATTCTATACCCAACTCTTTAGCTTGGGCATTCTCTGAAAGTATCTACTCTCGTGTTGTTACCTTTAAGAGATAACCAATCCTGCTTCAAATTCTATGTCTCCCTCTCTCTCTGCTTCTCCCCCGCTCATGCTCTGTCTCTCTCTCCTTCAAAAATAAATAAAAAGATTTAAAAAAATTAGAAAAAAGGGGAGCCTGGGTGGCTCAGTTGGTTAAGCATCTGACTTCGGCTCAGGTCATGATCTCACAGTTCGTGAGTTCAAGCCCCACACTGGGCTCTGTGCTGACAGCTTAGAGCATGGAGCCTGCTTCAAATTCTATGTCTCCCTCTCTCTCTGCTTCTCCCCCGCTTATGTTCTCTCTCTCCTTGTAAAACAAATAAAAACATTAAAAAAAAATTTAAAAAGGGGCGCCTGGGTGGCTCAGTCGGTTAAAGCGTCTGACTTCGGCTCAGGTCATGCCACTAATGTGTTAAAATCCCAAAGGTGACAGATCCTCTTTGCACACTCCAGAGACAGTCCAATAGTAACCACATGCCTTATTTATAGAGTGCCTTACCATTTCCAAGGCATGTTTACACACAGTACCTCATTTGATCCTCACAGCAATGGTCAAGATGTTCTGGGTAGTTCTTAGCCCCAGTTTACAGGTAAGGAAAATGGCAGTCACAGTGGTGAAGTGATGTCTACTCCAAGTCACAGAGAAATTATAGGTGCTTATGTCTTACAGACACACATCCACTCCTGCCTTTTGCTCACATCCCTTCTCTGGGCTCCCATTTCCTCATTTGTGTAGGGCTCCCCGGGCTCCCAGCTCTTTCCTGAGAGACTTAATACCATACCTCCTCTGGCTGACCATCCCACTCTGGACTCTGAGCCATCTACCAGGCACACCTTACAAATACTCATTCACTCAGCACCCAAAATATAACAACATCAAAACAAGGGGAAAGCAATAGTCCTGGTTATCTTGAAACTAATCAAATAAAAGCAAGATACAAAGACCTCAGAGAGGCCACAAACAACCAAATTTGTCAAGTAAAGTTAATGAGTTCCTTTTAGAACAAAAGGAATTCTACTTTTGGTCCTTTGTGACTGTGGAAAAGTTTCTTATCCTCTCTTAGCTTCAGCTTCCTCACTACAGAATGTTCCTATTACCCCCAGCCTTCAAAGTTATGTTGACCAAAAAAGAAGAAAATATACGGGAATGTATCTAACAGTACCTAGCCCTTAGTTAAGACTTTGATAATTACTTATTGAGTTGGACTAAACCTTATAGATGAAGAAATACATAAGCTTGAAATGTGACATATACCAAAGAGTAAAAGGTATAAAACTCAATATTATAAATTAGATGTCTTGATGTTAATTAAATATATACTGTTTACATGCTCCAGTTTATTATCTAAAGAGATCATTCTACTAGAATTACCTTAAATTACACTAAATAAGCTTCACAAAATGTCTAAAATATCAGTAGTTTGGATAGTTGGCTGGAATATGTGTGTTAGTTTAGCAAAAAAACTGAACCTCTAAATTTTATGAAGAAATAGCTATATAGGTATGATATATATATATATATCATGAGGTATGATATATATATATATCATGAGGCTATATATATATATATATATATATATATATATAATGATATATATATATCTCATGAGGCTTTACCAGAAGGAGAAAAAGGAAGCAGGTGATTTTCTCAAGAACAAAATTTGAGAAGGCAGATAGGGCAGGTTTAGCGGGGGAGAGTGGGCAGTGAACAACCTGACCAAGAGTATAAAGATTCTAGACAAGATGGTATAATACAGACCATCATAACTTTGAGCCATGGTCACTCAACACGCTTAGAGGTCCTGGGGCTGATACTCCATAGCATTCACCAAAGTCAACTTCGATATTGAGTTCTGGGATTTCATTTCTCTCCACGAAAATGAAAGCAGCTCCTAAATCTTTACCTCATTTAGGAAATAAATGGTGAATGCCAAACTCACCAGTTGGTTCTGGTAGGCAGTGACTGCTGTGAAAACGGTCTCTGGAAAGATGAACGTTCTGAATTCTTCAGACTTCAGATTGAGCAACGAGGCTGTGTGGTCTTTCTTCTTAATGATGTGCACCCGCGGCTGGTACTTGTGCATGGAGTTCAAAATTATCTACAACAAAGAGATGGGAAGTACTGAATATTAAGTATTTATATTGCAAAACAGGCCAAATTGCAATGAGGCAAAGAAAGAACCATAAAATCTACAGTTTTGAATTTAAGTTTTAAGAGTAGAAGCCACCTTTTCCACTTTTTTTTTTTTAATGTTGATTTATTTTTGAGAGACAGAGACAGAGCATGAGCAGGGGAGGGGCAGAGAGAGAGGGAGACACAGAATTGGAAGCAGGCTCCAGGCTCTGAGCTGTCAGCACAGAACCTGACACGGGGCTTGGACCCACGAACCCTGAGATCATGACCTGAGTCAAAGTCAGATGCTTAACTGACTGAGGCACCCAGACAACCCCACCGTTTCCATTCTTAAGGCAAATCATTTTCACAGGATGCTGCAGAAACATAGTTGTGAAATCACATTTTACCAAAACAAGTGTAAATAATACAAGTTGCTTCAAGGGTCCTTTCTAAACTGATGGGGGGAAAATCATCTGAAGGATAAGTTTATTTGTTTTTTTTTTTTTAATCAAGTCTTTCAAATATATTTTGTTAGTCTGGTTAGACTGAGGATGTATGTCTAAATTTTCTAAAGTAAGAACTTATATATTCCAGGAGGACAGATTGTTATTTATGGTAGTAGAGGGGAATAAAAAGAATTAAGAAAGGCTGTGTGACATTAGATCTTAGAGTGCAGAAACTGTTACTTTCTAGGTCCTTCATCTTGGGCCAAGTGATCTCGCCTCTCCAACTTTGTTTTCTCAAATACAAAAACTTATTAATCTCACAAGGTTGTGGTGAGGATAAGATGATGTTAACTCTCATAAGTTGCACAGCAAATAGGAAGTGTTCAGTAAACCTTAGTAGTCGTAGTAGTATTTCTGACAATTTTGTTGATTCCTGACTCACTGTTATGAACCAAATATGAATGACAGTGATGACCATCTTCTGTTTTATAGCTAGTAAAAGTTGCCCAATACTTAGAAATCATAAGTCTACCTTGATTAACAAGGCAGTATTTCTCACGAATGTTTTAAACAAAATATAATGATTTGCCATTATGAAATCCGAGCAACAAAATTCACTTTCATATATAAAGGATTTTCTACATCTTCCCCACTGCCGCTCAGACAGCTACCTAAATCTGCAAAATTGGGCATGTCCTTCCTAGGATAACAGTGCTCACACTGTATGCCCTTCACCCCAAGGGCCTAGCAGAGAGCCTGACTTTCCTGGGCGGCATGTGATAAATAGTGTGGCAGGAGTGTGGTCAATGGCAGTGTTGATGCATCTTCTAGACTAACATGGGTGTGGTAGATGAGTATTTTTGCTGGTTTACTTTAGCAGAGTTAAATACTAGTCACTGTGGGATAACTAATATAGAATCAATCTCTGTGCTGAGATATAAGCCAACTTAAAGTTACAGGGCATTGGGGCGCCTGGGTGGCTCAGTCGGTTATGCGTCCGACTTCGGCTCAGGTCATGATCTCGTGGTTTGTGACTTCAAGCCCCGCATCGGGCTCTGTGCTGACAGCTCGGAGCCTGGAGCCTGTTTCAGATTCTGTGTCTCCCTCTCTCTCTCTGACCCTCCCCCATTCATGCTCTGTCTCTCTCTGTCTCAAAAATAAATAAACGTTTAAAAAAAATTAAAAAAAAAAAGTTACAGGGCATTAACTGGCATTGAATTTTGAACATGCCATCCTTTTATGATCCCAAACCTGAAGAGGAATAACTAAAACAAAGGAGAGCTCCAAATGAATTGAAATAGACTTTAAAAAAGTCATCTCTTGGGGCGCCTGGGTGGCGCAGTCGGTTAAGCGTCCGACTTCAGCCAGGTCACGATCTCGCGGTCCGTGAGTTCGAGCCCCGCGTCAGGCTCTGGGCTGATGGCTCGGAGCCTGGAGCCTGTTTCCATTCTGTGTCTCCCTCTCTCTCTGCCCCTCCCCCGTTCATGCTCTGTCTCTCTCTGTCCCAAAAATAAATAAACGTTGAAAAAAAAAATTAAAAAAAAAAAGTCATCTCTTTATATAATACATTTATTCCAAGGAGTTTAAGATATTTACGCTCACTCATAAAACTGGAATAAACTCAAAACAAAACAAAACAAAACAAAAAACTGGAATAAATTCAAAGTGACAAAAGTATACTCTTAAAACTGATATAAGAAAAACGCTGGGCATTCATTATGTGTTGTAATAAGAAGTTACAAATAATTTTCACACACATTCTCTCTCTCTTTCTCTATCTCTCTCTCTCTCTCTCACACACACACACACACACACACACACACACACACACTCATACACAAAGGACAAAGCCCTAAGCTTTAAATAATGTCCCTTCTCCCATACTTACACCATCCCTAGGTCAATTTCCTTCGGGAAAAGGTGCTGGAGAGGGTCCAACCTCAGACTGAATCTCAGAGCCAGGGCTCCTTGACTATCCGCTCAAGATCTCATTGGGTTAAGGAACACTAAAAGAAATGTGAACTTTGCTTCACTGAAGAACTAAATTCCCTGAAGTAAAAAATTTTCCTGTTATAAAACTAAAAATGCATCTGTAAGAAGGGCTTCTTCCGGACTAATTCAAAGAACTTGGCTAAACTACACAGGATCTAAAAATCTTGCCTTGTAGTTTTCAGAACACACTATTTATGGTGATAAGGGGTTACATTAAATAATAAAACTTTAAAGCTAAAATGGATATTAACAATCATCTAAGACTAAACAATTTGTCAAGGTCTAATCTTGGCATAATCAGACTAGAACCCAGAGCTCCTGAAATCCAGCTTGGTGTTATTCCCACCCATGAAGTTGATATTAAAAGGAGAACATATTAATTCTGGACAGGTGATTTCAAAATGAATTCTCAAGTCGTTCTGGAAAGACTCAAACAGTGCTTCTCAAAGCTTCACATATGGAAAATATCAGAACCATTAAAAATTTCATTTCTCCCTGCAAAGATTTCAGTGGAGTCCAAGAAACTTTAATATGAATGACATTAAGAATGATCTGGCCTACAGAAAATGTCTCTCAGATACTCATCATTTTTAACCTGAAAAAAAATCCATCAATGAAAACATCTTTTTAAAAAATTTTTTTTTCAACGTTTTTATTTATTTTTGGGACAGAGAGAGACAGAGCATGAACGGGGGAGGGGCAGAGAGAGAGGGAGACACAGAATGGAAACAGGCTCCAGGCTCCGAGCCATCTGCCCAGAGCCTGACGCGGGGCTCGAACTCACGGACCGCGAGATCGTGACCTGGCTGAAGTCGGACGCTTAACCGACTGCGCCACCCAGGCGCCCCGAAAACATCTTTTTTAAAAAAACAGAAAAGGACAGTTACCCCAACAGTCTTAAAGATAAAAGTCAATTATCTTTTCCAATACATAAAATAACAGAAAGCTATTAACCTACTTGCAACATCCCAACAGCAGAGTCATGAGTACCCAGTTACTCTGATTTGGTCATGATAAACAAGGTCTCTTGTGGGCGAATGGATGGTGGCAACGTCTGAAGTGATTTGTTTGCTTCCAATTTCATTGGAAATTGATTTTCCAATTTGAAACCATGTCTAAAACTCTCTAATATATATCTACTTATAACCATCCTTTCTGAGAAAAGTTCTGAAACTTCTAAAGTGCATAGATCCAATAAAAACTAAAACCTGAAGTAACAAGAGCCTTAATAAACAGAGAGAGAACAATGATAGAATATCTAAGCCCAGGGAAGCAACCAATGAAATACCAATGTGCTTTCTGGCAATTGAGCCAAAACCAAAAAACCCAGTATTCTTATCAAAAAGATGTATGCAAGTCTAAAGTTTTCTTAGCATAAAATATAAAACAATTTTTATGTCAATCTTTATTTAAGAGCATGGATTAACATCACAATTCCTTACAAAGTAGTCTTACCAAATGTGTAAAGCGCTGCGTCAATGGCTATTTGTGCTATTAATTACTGATATGAGCCCAGAATTCCAATTTCTCTTTTTCCATATTTTGATGAACTCCTTATAAGATCAAATGTTTTGTTTTTCATTTCAAGACTTCTCTGTGCCTTAATATTCCTAAGACTCTCTACAGCAGGGGTATATGATGAGTAAAGAGCACTTCCTCAAATTTATTTGGGCATAAAACCCTTTTGTCCTATTGTATCTCCCATGAACATGGTCTATAAACACACTTTGGGAAACCCCCAAGGGAGATGTCCATCCTATTCCCCCTATGCTGTGTCATCTAACATACCACTGACAGAAACTAGACGTTTAACCCAAGAATGGGCTATAGTAGCATCCAGAATGCACATTCCCTTTGTTTGGTTGGTGCAGTCTTAGGACATTCATAATGCCATAGGTCCCTGACTCTCTTGCATAGAAATGGCACACGGCATCCCTGTAAGTGATGTCTTAAGAAGAGGAAACAAAATTCCCTGAAGAACAAATGGATGTTTTCAATGAATGACTCACATATGGAGGATGGGATGGGGAGAGGGAGGGGAGGAAGAGATTTAGAGGGAGGAAGTTTTGAGGGACTCCTCCATTCCATCCCAGGGAATCCACATAATCCAAGGCACTGTACTTACATGGCCATGCTGATCTAGTTCATTGTTGGTGAGTTTCACCTTTTCAAAAGACACCATCTGCTTGAGTAGCTGCTCACCAGTAAAAGGAGAATCTGGGTGTACATACAGCCTAAGAAAATTATGAGAGATTTTGTTAATCTTTAATATATTTTTAAAATCTGTTCTCTGTGGGTCATAAAATACTCTGATTCTAAAGGAATGCAAAAACTTCATGTTGGTGAATTTTATTTGTCCCACATAATCTAAAATTTAATAATACAACAACATCAAAATAAATCTAAAACATCTAAACATGTTTCTTTATGTACCAGTGATCTAAAAGGGGTTTTACCTAATATATTTTCTATTGTCTGTTCAGCAAGCCATTTTTAAAAGGCAAATATTTGTCTATCTATCTAATCAACTACTGGTCTGTTTCTGTAAAATATAAAATCTTATTACTGTTGTGGGTATTTGCAAAAGAGAGACAAGCTTATACTAATTGTGTAACAAGTTCCTAGTGTAAATACTGCTAAAAGTAAAAAGAACAATGAAGGGATAAAGAACACAAAAGACAAAACAATTCTAGAGAACCCATTCATTTAAACTTGAAGATGATGCAGAAGTTTATAAATATAAGACAAAGTAATTTTACTACAGCGGACTGCCTAACTTTTAATAGTTCACAGATCACAGTCTGTTATTTCTTCTAGTACCTTAAATACTATGACTTTTATCTAGTTAAGTGCCCACTAGATGAGAGTGAAAAAAAGCTGGGTAAACCTCGTATTATTCAATGTGTTTATTCATATACAACTTAAAGGGGGGGGGAAGCTTTGATGGGAAAAAATGTATTTACCACGTATTTATCATTTATCAGCTTCTACGTGCAAGAAAACTCACAGATGTAGGCCATTTGTTCTATCTGCAAAGTATTACACAAAGTATAACTCTTTGTAAATTCAAATTCTGGTATCCACTGGATATAAGCTTGTCTGAAGTCAGGGGAGATACAGAACTCAAGAAAGAAAAGCAAGTATCCCTGATTTAATAGGACAAATCCCTTTATCCATTTAACAGGCTATTTATATCTCAATTTTATATAGGATCTTTATATCTTTAATCAAACATAAATATTATGGTTGGGGCAACATCAGTGGGGGAAAAAATTACAAAACATTTCCTTGCAGTTTCTTTGAAAGAAAGAAAGAAAGAAAGAAAGAAAGAAAGAAAGAAAGAAAAGAAAAAAGAAAAGAAAAGAAAAGAAAAGAAAAGAAAAGAAAAGAAAAGAAAAGAAAAAAAGAAACGAAACGAAACCAGAAGTCTATGCCATGCTTTGTCACAAACAGGACTAAGAACAGAAGAATTAGGTAGCCGTACTGAAATGTGAAAGCCCACCAGAAGCAAAGCACAAAAAAGACTAATAGCACTAGAAATTCTTACTAGACCCATGTAAGAACTTTAAAGGCTTTCAGTGTATGTTTGTCTGTCTGTTGGTTTTGGAGGAGTGTTTAAAAATGCCTTTCAATCGAAGTATATTCCTTAATGATACAACCATCATAACGTTTCAAGTATACCCCTCCAAGGCTATCACTATATGAAGTTGTTTTACTGGCCAGCACCACATCCTACCTACCCCACCAAAAAAGGTTCAAAAATATTTGAAGTCCTAGAAGTTCATGAAATGTTCCTTCTTTATCAATTCAACATGGGTCTTCACAATAATAAAGACTAACTTATTTAAATATCAATTGCTTTAAAGACAACAAAAGGTCCTATATGAAAATATGACATTATTTTTTTAAAAAAAGAAAAGATAACGTTACTTTAGATAATGTATATATCTTGCCATTGTGGAGATCAAATGATACTGTCCAGTATTATTTCTTCTGGTTAGGAACAACTGACTGGTAAACTTTGGTCTGAAACAATATATTTCAAGGAATAAGAACCACAAGGAACTTCTACCATTAATACAAAAATATCACCTCCCATGTTCCTCACCTTTCCCTTATGGAGTTATTCAACACAGCACTATCTGTTTTAATAATAATAAAGAATATTTGCTTAAAATTGGTAGAATATTTCTATCCTATAACACACCAAACACTTTTATTTAATATCAGTATAAATATACTGAAAGATGAATGAAAAAAAGCATACAGGAAGCCCCTCCTCTCTCAAGTCCCCCAGGACTTAAAATTCCAGCAATAGCTTAAACATGCTTCAGTTAAGATAGTGTATTGGTACGTGCTTTCCTTCTCCAACCAGAACAGATTAGTAACATAAACAAGGCATGTCATATTTCCAAAGTCCTGCTGGCCCGCACCAGCTCCTCATACCTTCAGATAGGAAGAAAACAGATGCTAAATAAGAGGGATTAACTTCTTAGAGGAAAGACTTTGGGGAGAGAAAAAAAGAAGATTTGATTGTAAAAATGGTTAGAATACTGCTAAAACTCTCTCTCTCTCTGTCTCTCATTTAAAAAGATTTTGTAAAGTGTGGAAGTAAGCCTGAGAGTAGTAAGAATCAGCTCTTTAATGATAAATAGTAAAGAAAATTAATATAATCATTTTAGTACCAACTATAAGACAGTTAATCTTGCTCTATTTAAAAAAAAATGGGTGTAACATTTTTGTAAAATGTCTTAGGCCTGCTATTTAGTATGTTATTTAATATACTGATTTGGAAGGGTTGGGAAGATGTCCTTCCTAGTCTCCTGTGGGAATGGAAAACTCTGAGAGGCTTCTTTTAATCTTTTCTCCAGTGTATTTAGCATACCGTAAGCTCAATAATGTGATCAGTGACTAAGTAAGCTTAATATTCCATCTGAACTAGTATGTGTAAATTGTGTTGATTCTGTGCCTTGATTAAAACTCCAGACTAGATACTTACAAAGAATCAACCAAACTTCAGAGTTCCTAAGTAATGTAAATAAATTTATGTAAATATGTAAAATATGTAAATAAAAATAAACATGTAAATAAATTATTCATTCTGATAGGAACTTCCAACAAACTACAAAAATTAGATAATCATAAGACAACTTAAAATCAGCAAGGCTTGGCTTTAGAACCCTAACTGTAAAGTCCGCTAATATCCTTTGCTTGTATTAAAGTATTCAGTTAGATTCCTATAACTTCAGCTATTACTATTTGCATAAGCTAATATATGCTTTTCCCCCCCCTTAGAAGGCTAATTTGGGCAAAGCAGCAACAATAAAAAGCAGCATGTGATTTTTTAAACAGAGTTCTCCTTCAAAAACATTACCAATGAACAGCACAAAAATAAACATATATGATCCCTAACATATTGAGTAACATTTTGCATAAAATAATATTAACCTGTTGTTGAATTATATCCACCCACTGAACTTATTATGGAGAAGGGGTAAAAAAGAGTTTGCTTTTCTTACTTAAAATTTCTGAGTCCCTTACTGGTCAAAAACGAATGCATTTCACCAAAATGATGTTTATTGTGTGCAGATGTTACCATATTACTAAGAAGTACTTACTACGAACAACCACTTTACTAAAATGCACTCTTCTCAAAAGGATGTTAGGGCAACCACTTCAGCAGTAGGTTTTTTCAGTCTGATGTTAAGTAGCCAACTAGAAATGATGGGTGCCATATGAAATAGGTCTGGATCTCTAATGAATATTCTAACTGAAATTAGGAAAGCTTGAAAATGAATTACAAAAAAAGAAACAATTAAAGACGACTTTCCGTCTGTGCACAAACTCTGCCTTTCTCAGATATTTTGTAGTCAGTCCTCTGGGCTGGGAATGCTCTCTACCAGAGCTCACCACTGTAAAAACAGAACTGCTTAAAATTCAACCAGCCAGACACATTCTGCTCTCAGGGTTCATACGCACTGCATTTGCTCTGCCCGAAAATCTGGAGGCACAAACCTGGCTGGCAGTGGTGGGTCTGCCTTGCCAGCCACCAGCCAGGAAGACCGGTGGTAGGCGTAGCGGTACCTCTTGTTGTCCACGGGGACGATGTCCATCAGGACTATGTACTTGGCCTCAGGATCCACGCCAGAAAAGGATACTCGAATGGTGGGAAACATCCTCCTGACACAAGGAGACAAAGAGAATCCGCTGGAGCTCCTTCCTGGAGGCTAATGAGTCACTGAATAAAAGGGCGAGGTCCTACTCCCTCCCCACTGACCCCCACACCCTTTTTGTTTCCACAGAGACTTGAGTACTGAGACCCTCCTTCTCCCACACCTACATAATTTTAGGTGTCACCATCATAGGAGTCCCCTTTGCTATGTGAAAAGTTTTGTTTTGCTTTTTAATACTGGAAGGTCTTCGAGTAGGGAAAATCGTATGCTGTATTATCAAACGTGTGAGACTCCCCCAGACCAAAGTCTCTGGAGCAGACCCAGTCTCCCAACCCTCTAGGGTTGCAGGGAGAAAACTTGGTTCAGCCACAGAAATCTAGGGCAGGTTGGGTTCGGGAGACCCTGCGGGTATTTCCCAGAGTCTACAGAGCTGGAGTGACGAGGGCTGCAGGCCACTGACCTTTAGAGTCTTTGTCCCAGGCCTGGGGAGCCACCTGCACCCCCATGCACTACCCCGTGCCTGCCCCACTAAGGCACCAAGGGGGCCCGCTGCACCAGCACTCCATCCTACACAGTGTGAGTTTCAAATTTCATTCCTCTGTGCAGGTTTTAATTTTAGTTTTTAATGGGAACTGGCAGCTTTTGCAAATTGAGGCCAATAAAAGGGAAGCTACTTGCCTCCCTCGAAGCACACAGCAGCCTGCCCTACACCCCCAGCAAGATTCCTGCTTCCCTCCAGATGCCAACTCCCCACCCCAAAGCCCTCCCAGATGGCAGATCACTGGTCCCCACACCCCTCTCATCAAGGCCACGGCCACCATGGGGTTTTCCATGGCCAGATCCTGAAAAAGCAAATAAATGCTCAGAAGTCTGTCTCGCAGCTCTTTCCAAAAGCAAGTTGATAGAAAGAAGCCCTCCTTAAGGGAAGGTTCCTCTCGGTGCTCTGGACCAGTGGGGTTTCACCCAGCTCCAGCGAACACCCGAGGCCACCCGGGGCGCCACTGTCATCCCTGCACCCCTTACACACCAAGCGCCCCACCGCCACCACGGATCGCTACCTGCCCGACTTGGTGATGATCATCTCTGTTCCTAGCTCGTGGAATTTGTCCCAGAGCTCCTTCGTCTCCAGGCTGCAGGCAATTTTGGCCATTTCCTCACTGGGGATGATGGGGGTGGTGGGGATCAGCGGCTCAGTACACAGAGAGGAGGAGGAGGGGCTGCCACTGCTGCCGCCACCGGCAAACTCCCCGTGAGCATCCAGGCTGGTCAGTTCACCCAGGGGCTGGGCACAGGAGGACTTCTCAACAAATTGTTCTGCAGGCAAAGAGAATGGAGAATGACAGCTAACGCTGTCAAGCCAAGACACAAATAGGAGAACAGCGCAACCCAAACAGGTACTGGACTCGACTTTGGAAAAGTGAAGTTCAGAAACTCCAAGAAGGCCGTGATAACCCATCACTATATAAATTCTCATGGAATGACATACCCAGAGCTTGCTTACCGAACCAAATGAGTTCTAGAACTGTGGCTTGTTACTAACATTATGAAAGCCACTTTGGGGACTACAAATGTAAGGAGTGCACAAAGGGAAAGGAGGTGATCATGAAAGATGAAAAGCAAGTATTCCTACTGTTATCCCTGTCAAGTTCTAGACGTTGTAGCTTGTGGGATCTCCTGCCAGTCCTGCCTCTTTGACAACCAGGAGAGACTTTTCTCCAGGGAGACCAAAGGGAACGAAGAGGTCAGCATCTTCCTTACTTTGAGAGAAGCTTTCCCTTCCGTCCTGAGCCCTCTCTCCACAAGAAAAAAGGAAGAAAGGTGGAAGGGAAGGGAAGAAAAGTGGGGATGTGGTTAAACGAAAAACTCAAGTCGCTTCACTTCTCTGCCTGGCTCTCAGTGTGCTAGGCTTTAATATCAGGGCAATTTTACAATATCCCTCCCAGCCTGAGATCTTACGAAAGACTCTAACATAGCTTATTAAATCACAAAAGTGGGCTCGCTAGGCCATTTTGGGAACAGGTGTGAAAAAAATGTCTTGAGGGCAGTGTGTGTATTTTTCTCCCTTTCTCTCAAAAAGGTCCTGGAAGTGAGGGAAACAACCCTCAACCCAGGCTAGCAGAGTATTTAAAGTAGGAAGAACACCATCCACCATCAGGCTGGAATACCGCTGCCTATGAACCAAACATTCTACTCCACAGCTGATAAGGGCCTAGGACTACACCAGTCACTTTGATGGAATACAGGGGGACTTTTGTAATTGTCCCAATTATCTTGTATCCCTTAAAAAAGAAACTACTTGAATCTGTAATGTGAAACTGATCTCTAAACAACACTGTTCTAAGTGCCAAGGAATTGAAACAAGTTCTAAATGTAGATATAGACATGTATATGTTATGTATCACATAAAGCATTTTATTTCCCATATTTCTCCTTGGCTTAGGGCAGGCAAGCAGGAAGCAGGGAATTTTTACCTTTTCTTCTCTTACAATAATAATCCAACTCACTGTAACATTTTAAATTAAGAATAATCAAATTAAGTATCTTGGCCTTAAATTTTCAAGTTCAAAGAACGAAAAGTACGCCAGGGCAAAATCTTATTTTCAACAAATATTTTCAGAAACACATTCACATGATGTCTTTATAGAGAATTAACACGTAGCTTCAGAAATTTTCTTATTTTTCTGACAATTGGAAAAGGTAGACTCCCTAAGCCCCAGACTAAGGACAGCCAGGGTGGGAAAGTGGAGGAAGAAGAAAATGATACCGAATTTCTGCAACACAATGTTATGTGTCAAGGGTATCTCAATAAAAAAGATCTGAAAGAAATGCTCTAGTGGTTTAAGGAAGGCAGCTCTTCTAAATAGATTTTACGTGTTTAAATGCGCAATCCTGATACACTTTTGAGTCCCTAGCCCACAATTGCTTCCACACCTCACACCTCTCCATCCAAAGTACCATATTCTCTGTAACAGAACCTCTAGGTGTTTCTCTTGCGGGAGTCCTCAGCTTAAAGTCACTAATTGCACTGTTGAACTACTAGCCCCTGGAAAGGACAAGAATGCCTTCTGGGTCTTTCAGAGCCCGTCTCATAAGCCCAGGGGAAAGAGGTTCATTTTACAGACTGTGTATTTGCGGTGGGGGAGAAGGTGGTGGGTATATAGTTTAGAATTGAGATAGCAAGTTTTCTCAGGAAAAGAAATAGAAAAGAAAGCAATACTGAAATGACAGTGGAACTGAAAATGGCATGTTTCCCAGTCTGCTGTCTGTAATTCTGACAGGAATATTAACCCGAAGGGCTCTTTCCCTGCTAGCTACTGAACTGTGATGGGGGAGTTCATAAAGAATTCAGAGGCCTTCAAAATAGGAGTGGATAATGTTGGGCTGTCCCACCAAAATAACTTTGAAATTGGTGGTTAATATGTCTGCAAACAGTTTGGGTTTGTTTCATTGGTTGTTTCCTCTTTTTTTTTTTTTTTTTGGCAGATTTCAGGTGGATGAGAAGAACCAGGGTAAGTGAGTGAAACCTTGGAGGGGAGACTTTTTGACATTATATTTTCTGGAGATCTTCCTGTTTCCTTTTCCTTGGTTCTAAGTTGCTCTGGGGATTTTAGCTTTCTTTTCTTTTTGCCCAGCCCTCTTATTTTTCATCTTTAACCCTTTGTCTTTCATACTAGGATTGCTGTTTCAGACGTGGGATGTTAAAGTGTTGGAAAGGACAGGGAGAAAGAAAGAAAAAACACAGGGGAGAGTCAAAAAATATATTACCCTAAGTTTGCTATTTGATGTTTCTCACCATTTTCGGGCTATCAGATGATCAGGATGTAAAATAATTTTTTCCTGGGGACCCAAGAGGTGATGAGAACACTTCTTTCTCTGTTAATTGTAAAGGGACTTTGAAATACTCAAGTCCAGCAGTCTCTTTCCCATACAGTTCACTTGTGCTGAGGGGAACATAATCCCTATTTTCCCTTTACTCCAAGCCTAGTGTCTTCTATAAATGGTAAAGGTTGTTAAATAAACAGTATAGCTAAAAGTTGAGGAATTTGGAAAATGGTTACTGGCTAATGTTTTTGCCAACCTCCACTGAAAGTGATGGCGGTTACAAAATGATGTCTCACTGATAAGTTCGGAGCTTCGGTGAAGAAAACGGTTCATGGGGGGACAACTGGCTTATTCTACAGCATATGGCAGTGGCTTTAAGGAGTTAATTCTGTTTATTCAAGTCAAAGGAAAAACAAAATCCAACTAGCTTCTTGTTAAGTCGCTAAGAGTCTCCTCGGGATCAAATGCACACGCAGGTGTTACACGCATGGTAAATTCTGTTGAGTCTTAAAAGGGGTTAATTATTTATCTCTGATTGTTTTGGTCCCAACAAAGTTACACACTTTCCTGCACAAGTACGACTTGCCCTGGGGATTCTAGACGAATAGGTAGAGACAGTGGCTAGCGCGCATCTGAGATGCGAAACCGGTTGTCTGTGAAGCCCCCAAAGAAAAGAATCTCCCGACCCCGGCGTGGGGCCCGTGGCCTGAAGATCAGAAGCTGCCTAGAGCAGGGAAAGGCGGCCACCCTCTCAAGCCTCCCGCAGGCAGGGGACAGAGGGACAGACAAGATGCGCGGCGGCCCGCTCCTGCCCTAGGCGGACAGTCGGGCAGCCCGACTTACCAAGTGGTTTGATGGTGTTCTCGGCGGCTTCCTTCTCCTTAGAGCCGCCGCTCGACATGAGCGCGGCGATGGAGAAGGCGTTGGCCCGGGAGGAGAGCTGTGGCTTGGGCGACGCCGTGAACTCCATGGCCCCCAGTGTGCGGTCCTGGCCACGCACGGGGCCTGCCGAACAGCCGTCCAGCTTCCCCAAGGGAGACAAAAACCAACACAGAGCGCAAAGTTTCCAATTGCAATCTCAGCGGAGTGGGAACTCCAGATGAGTCAGCCCCAACCGGACAAGAGCTCCCCACTGGCCTCTGTCCCTCACTGCAAAGCCTTCCAGCCGCAGAGACTTCCCATTAGCCGGAGAGGACAGGAGAGGACCAGCCTCGGGCTCCACCGGGTGCGCGAACCCTGGGGCGCTCCGCAGGACCACAGGCTGCGCCGCCGGAAGCTGGAGACGAGCATCGGGCGCGCAAAACCCGGGGGTCTCGCGGCACCCCTGTGCGTCCCTCCTCCGTCCACGCGCTGGGGACAGCCGGAGCGGCCCAAGCTGCAGGAAGGAGGCTACGGGTGGAACTCCGCAGCGAGGGGGCGGACGCCGGACAGCACCGGCGCCGGCGTGCGGAGCACAGCGCGGCGCGGAGGACACTGCACCCGGGCGCTCGCAGCCCTGCGCCTTAATTTGCTGGCGGCAGCTATCCCAGCGGCCCGCAGCCAGTCAGCGCCTCACCACGTCACCGCTTCCTGATTCCGCCGCCGGGGGCGGGGCAGCGGGCTGGGCAGGGAGGGCGCGCCCCGGGCGCGGTGCCCGCTCGGCCTCGCGCAGCAGCCAGCCGCGAACCTGGCACCCGTTCGGAAAAAGTGCCACCACCGAGCTGCCGCGGACTCGCCTAGCCTGGTTTCGAAGTCCCAGGGCGGGAGGGACTTGCGCGCAGTTGGGAGGGGGTATTTTTGAAGCGGCTAGGACGCGGGATCCCGAGAGTGGCCCAGTGCGGGAACCTAGACCAGAAGTAGCCTGGGGGAGTTCCTGCTTCTTCTGTTCTTTTTCTTGAGCGTGCTCAAAGTTCCAAAAGAAAGTTGGGAAGCTTTAAGTAGAGCGGAAACCCGCGCCACAGAGCCACCACGTACGGGCCAGGTCCTATTCTCTCTGGGCAGTTCCCAGGGCTGGGTGCCCTCACTCGTTGGGCTCCAAAATCTGTCTGCTTGACAGTGGGACTGGAGATACACAGCCCTGCAAAAGATATGCTGAGAGAGGGATGGGGACATTTAGCAAAGGCTGCTGCTCTCAGAACCACGGCTCCCGCTGCACACCAGTGCGCCACTTACGCGCTGTTCCTGTTCCCGTAAGGGACTCTGGGGAGTGGAACCTCCACCCAAGGGAAGGTGCGGGGCCGGCGCGGGGGCCCGGGCGTGCACCCTGCGGGGACCGGGCGACACGCAGTGGGAGAGTGAGAGATCTACAGTGCTTGAACTTGGTAGACAGGGAATCTGCCTTCGCAAACTGGGCTGCGACCAAGGACTTCCCACGGCCTTATGGGGGTCGTCCTGTTGGCCTTGTTCAGCTTGAATAACTCAAATTCTCCGAATTCGCAGGGTAATCCGCTTCACTAGGAGCCGTGTAAACTCAGGCTGACACACACACTCAAGCTGTACATGTAAATATTTGCGCTCCTTTCCAGCCAGCCGGTCTGGCGATTAGGAGCCTCTTGGTGGGTCTTACAATTTTAAAGAAAAAGAAAACATCTTCCATTTCCCACCAACCTTTTTCTCCCTTCACTGCACCCGCTGCCGTCCTGAAATAAACTTACAGTGGAAAAAAAGTCAAAGGTTGAGAACTTTTATGAAATGATGACATCTGGGGGAGTCGTGATTTAAGCCACTCTTGCCAACGTGTATCAATAGTTTCTAACATGGTGCTGCATGCAGGTGGTAAGAAACGCATTCTGATATCCGTCTTCATGTACAAAGTGTATTTGTGCAGATATTTGGGGAAATTCGTAAAATCATAGGTTTTATTGCTGGAAGGGGTTTGCACCGTGAGTAGCGTATCTCCACTTGCTTTTGAGAGGGAAACACCAGGTCTGGCATGAAGGGGACCATCTCATTTCCAGTCTGCCCAGCCGGCTAGAGGCAGACCTATGCGCAGGACCCGCACTCCGGGCCACCGGTTTGGTCACACCCTGGCCCTGCAGCTGTGTCCGGGCTGTTCAGGGGAGATCGATCCTAGAGCTAACGCCAGCTGAGAGCAAAAGGCTCTCGGATGAAACCTCAGTAAGAATAGAGGCTAAGCCACCGGCTGTGCCTAAGGATCAGTTTTCACTTTTAAGGCTTTAGTCTTTGACTGTTTTGAACAACCCAGACCTTTCATGGTTGCTGTTGAAGGCCACTTCGCCCCCCAGCATATATCCCATCTCAGTGCACCAGTGACATTTTCCTCTTAAACGTAAGGAGCAAAGGGGTTCCTTCCCTGTCTCAGAAGGGAAGATTTCTGACGAGAGGGTTTTTCTTTGTTTTTAACTTTTTATTGGCGCAGGGGGTGATGTCATGGTCAGTCTAGAACTTATTATATGCTTCAAATGGGTGGCAAAGATCTTGTTGGCTACGTTTGGTTTTCAAACACTTATTATGGAATTATACCTCAATTTTTAAAAGTTGCCATTACTTGTCTACACAGAGGAAACCCTGTTTCTTTTCTTAATTATCCTAATGGTTTAGAATGGAATTTTAATAAATTTAATAAATTCCATGACAGGGCCTTTTTTTTTTTTTTTTTAAACTGGTCCAGCGAGGGGAAAGCTGACTTGCCTCCAATCAGCTTCCACTTTTTTTTTTTTCTCAATTGCCACGGCCACGCCGAAGCCCAGTTCTGGGTCTCTCGTGGGCAGGGAACTCCGACTAGTCCTCGTATTAAACGTAAAACAAAAAGCCAAGAAGGCCAAGTGAGCGCGCGGGAGACAGCGGGCAAACCTGAGGAGCTGAAAAGGCCACTTTAAACAAACCCGGGCGCGAGAGGTGGGCCGTTTGGGGATCCCTAACAAGCGATGCATCTTGATGGTGTTGAAACCGTGGCAGTAAAATGTATACTACAACATAATTATCGGGGGTGGGGGGGATGCTGTCCCTTCTCTTAGATTTATTGCCTTTGCAAATCAATATGGTGCTATAAAAACGGAGAACCGGTGCTTGGCAGAGAGACGCTATCAAAGGGTGATTTAAAGCCATCCCGAAGCGGAGAGCGCTGAAGTTCTGAGGTCCCTTCAAAACCTCAGTGTTAGAGCGGGTTAACAGGTAAAGACGCCGAAGGGGGTGGAACAAAGCAATATGTTAATTCGGAACCTTTCTCTCCAGGCCCTGCTCAGGCCGACGACAGGCGGGCGGGAGCTGCTTTGGGATACTGGAACGTGCAATCGGACCTGGAGAAGGCTTTGAATCTTGACTTTAGCCTTTGCTAGCCCTGAGACTTTGTGGAGGTGTTGTTTAAGCCTCTCGAAGCCTCAGTTTCACCGTCTTCATTAAAACAGGGCCAATAATGTATTCCTACCTGGAAGATGGCCCCGTGGATTAATGAGATAATCTGTGTAAAGCTCCTAAACCACAGCTAACCTTAACAGTAACACCAAAGCACGTAAAACATAAGTACAGAATTTTGTTATGTCTAAATTTTGAACTACAACTTCGCGATCTTAGAGATGTATCTATCTCATAGTCTCGCCGAGTTAACTGTATAGATAGTTGGAATGTGCACAGGGGAGAGGAGTCACATGGTGATAATGGACCATTCCTTACATCCCGTTAAACTTTGGAGCCTGAGAATGAAACGTTTTGATTATACGTCTGAGTTTGGTTCTACGGAGTTTGGAGAACTGGAAGATGTCTCTTCGTGCACGCCACCCTTTCAAATTCTCATTTGTTGTCTCCGGAACTCAAAAGTTAGTGGTCCAAGAAAACAGCCTAGGAAGTAATCAGATTCTCGCTTTTTGGCCAACGGTCCCTCGCGTAACGAATGCTAGCGCAGAACCCTCCGCGGACCGCAGCAGGGACCGGTTCCCGGCTGGTCTTGGTCACCTGCCGCCAACACCAGGAGCGAGAGCTGAGCGAGGGCTGTGGGACCGGGTGCCAGACCGAGAGCGCCGCCGTGCACCCGAGGGTGACAGCGGGAGAGAAGGTGAGAAAGGAGACGTGCTTCTGAGCACCCGGGCAGAGCTACTCGCGGACTTGGCCCCAAATCCCCGTTCCCATGCTCCTTTCCGCTCTCTCTGCTTTAAAATGCTTCAAAAGCGACAGTAATGGTGCCTTTGGATTCCTAAACTCGGTTTGCCGAACAGAAAAGTCCTAAAGCAGCGTAGGGAGGGCGGCCGCGGCCGCTCGGGAGGCCCCTGAAGCACCTCCCCGGGGAGAGAGCAGCGCGCGTCCCCGCGCCGGGTAGGGAGCGCGCGGCGAGGCCTCGGATTTTGACCGCCGGGCTGCAGGGGTGCGAGCCTGAGCCTTTCCCGGGGCCACCGCACAAACGCACACCCCGGTGGGGTTAAGTTTTCCTGAACCCGAGTGATCCCCCTGAAGCGCCCCCTAGCCCGGGCCGCAAGCCTCCACGCTTTCGGGCCCACCCGGAGGCCCCTGGGCCTGGCGCTCGAGGCGCATTTGCCCAGCTCAGGCTTTACGGGCAAGGCTCCTCGAGGGGTGCGGCCGGAGGTTATCATCTGACGGTCCCGGGTGGTGTGCGTGCGTGCGCTTTTGGCCCGGGACTGCACACTTGAGACCGGCTGTGAGACTAAGGAAAGAGATATTTTGGGGGCCTAGGGAGGGCCGCACCCATTTCCAGGGCCCGTGTCCTCAGGTGGTGAAGGGAAAGGTCCTTTGGGGCCGGGGCCCGCCGTACTGCGACGTTACCCAGCCAGGCCCAGGCTAGCGGAGGCCTGCAGCGGTGGGTGCCCCCCGCTCTTGCGCTCCGCAGGCCTCCCCCACCCCGGTTTCCACTAAGCGGCTCCCCTCGCCGGGGGCCAGAGGTCAGGCGTGGGGCCTCAGAGACTCCTCACAGGATGCTCCCCTGGGGCCGCGGCCCTCCGGCCCCTTCCCGAGACCACTCGCTTCCCGGGTCTTCCCTCGTGAGCTCGCGACTGCAGGGGAAAGGCCCTTGGCGCCCCTCAGGCCTCCCCCTGACCAGAGAAGAACCCGTGAGCCACAGTTGGGTGCAAAACCCGCAAGGTGATCCTAAGAACAGCATAGAAAGATTTCTCCTGACGCCGCGGGGGCGAGGCATCCAGACCCACTCTCCCCCCGACCCTTCACCCTCCTTTCTCTCCCTCCACGCGCGCCCCCGCCTTCCTCCGCCAATGCTGTTCCTGTGCGGTCACGGTGTTCCCGCTCCCAACCGCCTGGCTGAAGACCGATCCTGTCTCTATTTAAAACTAAGATATTTCGTGCATCGTGAATTTTTGCATGAATTTTGACTTCTTAAATTACTGCATTAAAATATTGTTTCTCGATTACTGATAACTTTTGTCGACACTTAAATTTGGGGCGTTCACCCTAGTCCCAGCTTTGTCAAGAAGGTTAAGAATTTGAGCCAAGTTACACTGATGTAAGCGGTACAACGGGGATTCCGAGGCAAATCTCTAGCTGAAAAAGCGTCGCTCCTGCCATTACGGTACACTCCGGACTGATTAAGCGGAAACTCCCAGCAGCAGGAGAAAAGCGGACAGAGGACAGTCCCCTGCTTCAGGATGAAGGTCCTGTTGGCCTGGTGCCCACGTCTGCCCAGGCGGACCCATGGGCCCTGCGGGGACAGCCAGACAGGTGGCTCGAAGGCGCGCTTCCTGAGCTTAGGCTTCTTAGGTGTTTAAAAAACATACCCAAACCTAAATGAGACAACTTCCGCAGAAGAGCAACTACAGCTTGCCAGCGCCCTTCCTCTGGCAAAGTAGCGTCAGTTTTGGAGATGTCGCCTAATTAAACTTAAAGCAATTGCCACATTTCAGACGATCCAGCCTTCCAGCAACCAACCGCTCCCTGTCCCTTCTGGTGATTGCTGGAGCACTTCCTGCCTTCCCTCTTCAGGAACCAGAGCTAGCTGTTTGGTGACAGTCTATCTGCTCTTTTTTCAGGAGGTTTGGGAGACCGAGGTGGGGAAGACACAGACAGGAAGTAGTCCTCCAATGTCTCCGCTGCCAGCTCCCACTACAAGTTACCCCAGAAGCCATTGATTAAACTCATCTTATTCCTTATGGAGAGCAAAATACACCCAGTAAGATCTGCGTTCCTATTCCCATGTGAGCATGCTTCAGAAGACTTGAAGCATATATTATGTAAGGGAGCAAAGATGTATGCATCTAACACAAGATAAAGAATGCAGAGTGTTTGTTCATTCATCCCATATTACCTGGTACTTACTCTGGACTGGGTACTGTGCTAGGTTCCAGGAATTGACCAGTGATTAGAACCCTAATTCCTTCCTCATGCAGTCTGGTGGGAGACACCAATAAGAAGCATATAAAAACCAGAAGAAATAGAAATTGTGATGAAGACTTGAGGCAGCAAGGAGCAGAGATAGCTAATCCAATCTATCTGTAGGCATTCATTCATTCTGGACCAGGCACAGCTTATTGGGGTGAGGTTAGTGTTGGACAGTTTGCATACCATCCCTGTCCCTCCAGGTTTCAAAGTCCAGCTAGAGATGTGTTTAAAAAAAGCACCAACATGAAGAATATACATTACATTCTCGTCAACACTGAGCTCATAAAATAAAGGGGCATATGGCTTAATGTTAATAAAATAAGGCAGAATAAATAACTTTAATAAAAGTCCTGGCAGAAGAAAAGTGTTGAGGTCTGACATTAGAAACACTGCTTTGGAGCAAGCCATGCTGAATCCTTTTCCACATTTTAAAGATATAGTTCCTGATGGGAACATCTACATGGAGAGTTTTTGCAAGGATTAAATGGTATAATGTCCGTGTGAGGGCAAAGGACTTCATAGGCATTACTATTTGCCATCTCTGGAACTTGGGAAAAGCCTCCTCTTCAATTTAGGGATGATGTAAATCAACTCTGATCAGGAAGAGTGTTCAAGAGCCCCAGTTTCCACCCTGCACACAACGAATGTAAGAAACAGCTTTCTCGCGGGGGTCTGTAGAGGCTCTACGTCTCACTCAGGAGTCCTATGGTGGAACAGAAACCCATATGCCGCCTGCCAGGTGGAAAGCATCCCTTCAGATGCTCGGACACTCAGCCTTTCTGCTGTGAACACCCTCACTAGAAAGGCTGGAGGCCCACCGTTGGCCTCTCCGCTGCAGTCTTCCGTTAACTCACCTAGTTTGAAGGCGTTTTGCATTCAAATCCTGGAAGCTAGTTTTTCAGTGCATTACAAAGAGCTTCTATCGTGATTTTGATATGTGCCAGGCTTCTCAAGAAACCTATAATGTTGACACCATCAGTCGGGTAGCATAATCGTGTGCGTTTTAAAGTTGCAGAAAATGAGCCCAGGAAGGCTAACTCACTTGTTCAAGGGCACACGGATAGTTTCATGGTGGAGCAGTAGACGACCCTGGGCTGTGTGACCCAATCGCTCCTCAATCTTAACCTCCATCGCATATCGAATTCTATCACTAACTTGGTTGGTTTCCGGTTCTGGAAGCAGAGGCAGTTCCGAGGGGAGGGCTCAATTTTCCTGGTCTATTTGTAAATAGCACCCCCGGGGCCCGGGAACACGTGCAAGTCTTTGTTGTCCGCCAGACGCGACGAGGAACTTTGTTCCTCCAAACAAGGGCAGATGTGACTGGCGTGACCACCGTCCACCCTCGAGGCGCGCAGAGCGGAAGGCAGGCCAAGTAAAGGTCTTTCGGCGTCGCACGTGGACCTCGGGACCAGACGGCCTTTGTAATTTTCTTTTTCTGGGGGCAATTACCGAGTAATCTGTAGGTTCCGCGGAGACTGCAGAGTCGGCGGCTGGGTGGCGGTGGGCGGGGTGGCCGGGGTAGAGATGGAGGCGTGGCCGGCTGGGAGATCACGCACCACTTGGCTGGAGACTGTGCAGGCTTACCGCCCTCATACCCCAACTTTTGGAGGTAGACTGCCAACTTTTGGAGGTTCGAAGCCAGGTTTGTCATTTGCCGGCTGTGTGAGCTGGGCTGTCTGGATTGTCCTTAGTGGGAGAGGTTCGCACAGAGCCAGGCGTTGGCTGAGCTCACTGGGAGCAGCGACCCCACTGAGGGTGATGTGATGGCAGGAAGCGGGTACTTTCTGCAGCGGAGCAGCGCGGACGCGCGCGGGGCGAAGGGGCCAGCGAGGCGCACTCCCGCTTCTCGAGTCTGGGATGTCCTGGTTTTCTTCCTTCAACCCACCCCACCCTTTGTGACGGTCATCAGTCCCAGACCTCCGCTAGGAGAGGCCAAGGCACGTCAGAGTAAAGGGGACAACGTACGCCCGGTGTTAGTGAGTTCCACCACTTGGGGACTCCGGAAGTGGACTCTAACTCCTAAAGAATCCTCCCAGGGCGACGCCGTCGGGTCCCTGTGAACGGCTGACCCAGACCCACTTCGGCTCTCGCGGCGCTCGGGCCGTTGTCCCACACACGCGCTTCCCAGCCAGGACCCGAGGCCAGGGACTGCGCCCTCCGCTCGGACCGCCGCGGTTCCGGGGACTGGGACACAGACATCCCCGTTAGAGCCCCGCCACTGCGGGTCCCCGCTTAGTCTGCGCGGTGGCGGTGACGGTGGCGCTGGCGGCGGCGGGGGCCTTCCCTTGGCTGCCCCGCCATTTAATCAGGGCTATTATCAGACCCGGCTTGCAGGATGGCGCCGGCGGAGCTTTACCCCCATTAGCGCAGGGCGGGGTGGGGGCTGGGCCCCCAGATCGCCGCCGGTCGGGCCGCCGCTGCGGGGGTTCTGGGGCGCTTAGAGCGAGGCCGAGGCGCGGGGTCTGGCAGCGGCTTGGGCGGTCTCTCCCCAGCCCTTCTTAGGCTGACGGGTTTTATTCCCCAGCTCCCAGCTCGACCCTTACTAGCTCTGACGTTGGGGCAAATCGCTGCACTTCCCTGAACCTCGGTTTCTCTTCTGTGAAATAGGTTCGGAAAGCTACTTCGCCCAAGGTAGTCGCGAAAATTAGCTGTCCGGAGATGAACTAAGATGATGCGTCTCAAGTGTTATGTGGACGACGTGGCACGCACAAATCGTCACTGCTGTTATGACACTAGAAATAGGTCTGCCTTTTTAAAAAGCCTACCCCCCCCCTTTTTTTCTTCATTAAAAAGGAACGGAAGCGGGGCGCCTGGGTGGCCCAGCGATCGAGTCAGACTTTCTTGATTTTGGCTCGGGTCATGATCCCAGCCTGGTAGGATCGAGCCCCGCGTGGGTCTCCGCGCTGCGCGTGGCGCCTGCTTGGGATTCTCTCTGTTTCTCTCTCTCTCTCTCTCTCTCTCTCTGCCTTTCCCCCCCTGCTATCTCCCTATAAATAAATAAATAAATAAATAAATAAATAAATAAATATTTTAAAAAAATTTTAGTGTTTATTTTTGAGAGACAGCCACAGAGAGAGATCGGGCATGCGCGGGGGAGGGGCAGAGAGAGAGAGGACACAGAATCTGAAGCAGGCTCCGGGCTCTGAGCTGTCAGCACAGAGCCCGACACGGGGCTCGAAACTGTGAGATCATGACCTGAGCCGAAGTCTGACGCCTAACCGACTGAGCCACCTCGGCGCCCCCAAATAAACAAAAATTTTAAAAAGGAGAGGAAGAGAGGAAGTGAGGTTGAATGTTTCAAAGAAGTCCAAGATTGCTTACCGATTTGCTGATTTTATTCACGCCTAACTGGTGTTCCAGGTTCATCTCTGCCACTGGCTAACCTGTGTGACTTTGGGCATTCCGCTTGCTGTCTCTGTGCCTCCTTTGCCTTAGCTATGAAATGGAAGAAACACTAGCACTTGCACTGCGGCACTGTTCCGCACATAAATGAAGGATGCATACAGAATGCTGAGCAGAGTAGGCTCTCCTCAAGCACAGGTCATTTATTTGTTATTAGCAAAATGATTTTGCAAACCACAGTCGTCCTTCCTTCTTTCCTTCCGTATTCCCTGCCTTCCTTTCTGTCTCTCTCTTTTCCTCTCTCTTTCTTAAACTAAATCTCTCTACAAACAGGCAACTCAACTCACGTTCAGAGCTGAACGTCAGGCTGGAAATGCGAGGGAAAGGGAGTGTGAATCACTCAACAGTGCCTTCTAGCCTCCAGTTTCCTCTTTGCATTCCCATCACAATGCCCTATTGACACTGTCCATTTAAGATAAAAGGCAGACAGCAAAATCAGGCACTATTATTTTCAGATGGCTGCTAGAAAAATTAGCACTTGGGAGCAAACCCAGTATTGTCAAGGGTAGTTTCTAATCAGTAAAGTGTAATTAGCAAAGCGAGACTAATTATTAAAGTGACCTTCTAAGTAGTGAATGTTTATAAATGGTTCTTAAGTGGGATGTGTTTGGGCACACAGCCCAATCCTTAAGGACTGTGCTCCACTTCAGCCAGCGCTGGCCCCAGCTCTCCTGCTTCCCCCAAAGCCTAGTCTGGCGTTTGGATTGACTTTTTCCGTCTGGCATGTAAACACATGGCTCATAATAACGGTTAAGTTATTTCAAGTGCTTGTATGTGCCTGGCAATATCCTAAGCACCTTACCTGTATTATCTCATTTGATCCTCCCCATTTTACAGATGAGGAAACTAAGAGAAGTTATGTAACTTACTATATAAATCACACTGCCCATAGGTGGTGATAGGTTTGAATTCTTGTCTGCTTTTCTCCAAGGCTCCTATGTCACCATCTCCCAGTACTTTTAGTCTCTACTCTTCTACAATTCTAAAAACGCTTCAAAGAGGATAGGAACTCGATGAGTCTGGAGGAAAACAAACAGCAAACTCACGGTGTTTGCTGCTTCTAAGGAGGCACCCAGGGGTAGAGGCTACAATACCTGGTAGGAGTCTGAGGGCCTCTACTCCTCAGGATGACTTCTTGTCAGTCTCTTCTCCTTTGAGCCACAATTACTCTTTTATTAAAAATGATTGCATGCTTCTTATACTGTCTTGTACAACCGTTAGTTATATTGTATAACTAACATTTAGTGAGACCTAATATATGTCAAAGCCTGTGGGAGGTGCTTTGGGACACATCATGTCATTGTAAAATAAATTTCATGAATTTTATTTTGTAATAAATACTGTCTACTTCTCAGACTTTTGTGATGCTCTAATGAGCCAAGTTATTTGGAAGTATTAAAAAAATAAGAGTTTATTACAACAATTGTTTAAGCATTTTGAAAAAAAAACCCATTTCTTTGGACAGTGATATTTTGCAGTATGTGGTTCAAAGTCTACCTGCGTCCAAAGCACTTAAGATGTTTGTGTATTTCTTGGCTCCACCCAGAGTGACTGGACTTAGGGCCCCTCGTGCCTGTCTGGGGGAGGGAGGGGATGAATATGCTTCTGAACCAAGCGCTCCTAGAAGCTACTGAACTTCTAGTCCTCTTCATAGCGCTCTAGTCCTCCTATTGGCCATATCTAGCTTTAGAGTCAACCAGAGCAAAAGAGAAACAAGGACTTCTCACCTCTTCTGAGAAGCCATCTGTGAATAATCAAAAAGTCCCACATCGAAACCTGTAACTTTTATAATTTCCCACCACTCTTTTTTAAAAATTTTTTTTCAACGTTTATTTATTTTTGGGACAGAGAGAGACAGAGCATGAATGGGGGAGGGGCAGAGAGAGAGGGAGACACAGAATCGGAAACAGGCTTCAGGCTCCGAGCCATCAGCCCAGAGCCTGACGCGGGGCTCGAACTCACGGACCGCGAGATCGTGACCTGGCTGAAGTCGGACGCTTAACCAACTGCGCCACCCAGGCGCCCCATTTCCCACCACTCTTAATCAGAAAGGGTGGCTTCTGGTTCTGACACATCTGTTGTTTTCTTTCAAAGGTGAATACTGGAAAAGCATGGCTGACTGACTCTGTGCAACTTGCAAAAAAGAGAAGCCACCAGCAAGTCCCACCCCACCACACAGACACATCACAGACAGGGCATAGCTAGAGGTGAGGTCTTTAGCTGAGATTAGCACAGCAGGAACCAAGACATTTTAGAATGTTTGAAAAGACAAGCATAGTCCCTAAAGTCCCCCCTCTTTCCCTATTTATTGATGAGGAAATTGAAAATTGAAGCTGGGTCAGGAAGTGACGTGTCCAAAGCCATGCTGCTGGCCATATCTTTGGACCCAGGTTGCCTGACTTTGCATTAATGCTGACCCCTTTGACAGGAGCCCTCCTTAGGAGTAGGAAGGCCTTCTCATTATCTATCATTGGTTTCCTAATTTATGCCACTACATTCTCTGAGTCGTGGCCCACACATATTGGGCTTTTCGGTGGTGATCACAAAGACCACACAACTTCTCTAAATATTGCACCTGAATTCTGCAGTTACAGTTTGAGAAGGGAAGAAAATTTGGAGTCTTGCCCTTGACATCAAAGATTTGACTTCCAACAGAGTTCCTTGCTGTCTGGGTTGCACAAGTCATCTCTGGATTTTAAGGTTGACCGACCTTCAGGATTGGTTTGCTCTTTGTTGGGGAAGGTGGGGAGAGGTCCGGATATACATATGACCAGATAGAATGCAAGTATTGGAAACAAAATTTTAAGTAAAGGGGGTTGAAGTCCTGTGTGTATCAATTAAGATCTTACGTTTCATATGTGGAATTTAAGAAACAAAACAGATGAACATAGGGGAAGGGAAGGAAAAATAAGATAAAAATAGAGAGGGAGATAAACCATAAGAGACTCTTAAATACAGGGAACAAACTAGGGTTACTGGAGGGGAGGTGGTTGGGGAGATGGGCTAAATGGGTGATGGGCATTAAGGAGGGCACATGTTGGGATGAGCACTGGGTGTTATACATAAGTGATGAATCACTGGGTTCTACTCCTGAAACCAATTCTACACTGTATGTTAACTAACTTGAATTTAAATAAACAAATTTAAAAAAGAGATTCTATGTTTCCAACAATGGGAAATCCTTATCAATCTAGTTTAACAATAAAGGGAACTTGTTACCCCCCCATGTGTACAGTTTAGATGCAGCTTCTGATGAAGTATGATCCAAGGCTCACAGAAAATTTCCATCTCTCATCTCTGGCTTTCTGCTGTTAGTGCTATTTTTAGGCAGGCTTTCTCCTGGGGTCACAAGATGTCTATCAGCAGGTCTCATGGCTACGTTCTGATTTGTTTGCACCCATTAGGGTCTCTCTCTTTCAGTAGCACCTATAGGGAAATGAACCCAGGAAATGTCTTTGCATTCATTGGACCTGGTTTAGGATCATGTCCCTTGAATCATGATCAAAGGATGGGGTACCCTGATTGGCTTAACCAAATCAGGGGTCTAGCCCTGGAATCTGGGGATAGTGGAAGCCGTCTCAAACCATGTAACTGAGAGCAGCAAAGAGGTGAATTCATTAAGGAGAAGTGGGATTAGTATCCGTCACAGTAGAGCTTGGGAATCTTTGCTTGAGAAGATTTTTGTTCTTTTCAGGAAACCTGGATTCTGTTTCCCAAATGGAGCTTTGCAGAACACAGGTTGCTTCAGATGTTGCCTGTTTTTGTACATCCCAAGAACTAAGAATGGCTTTTACATTTTCAAATGGTTGTGGAAAAAAAAAAACCCAAAAGAATAATAATATTTTGTGACATGTGGAAATGATATGAATTCAAATTTCAGTGTCCACAAATAAAGTTTTATTGCTAGAGTTGGCAAACTTTTTCTGTAAAGGGCCAGATAGTAAACATTTAGGCTTGCAGGCCATATGGTCTCCATCACAATTATTCAACTCTGTCATTGTAACATAATAACAACCATAGGCAATATGTAAACATATGAATGTGGCGATGTTCTGATTAAAATTTTATTTATGAACACTGAAATTTGAACGTCACGTAATTTTTACATGTCACAAAATATTATTCTTCCTTTGATATTTTTTTTCAACCACTTAAAAATGTAAAGACCATGCTTGGCTGGCAGGCTGTGTAAAAACAGGTAACTGGCTAGATTTGGCACATTGGCCATAATTTGCAGACCCCTGTTTTATTGGCTGCTTTTGCAGTACAGCGACAGAGCAGAGTAGCTGTGACAGAGACCACATGGCCTACAAAGCCTAAAATATTTACTAGTTGGTCCTTTACAGAAAAAGTTTGCTGACCCTTAGTCTGGAATGGTACTTCTCAAGCTGTACTTTGCATACAAAGCACCTGGGGATCTTGTGGACATGCAGATTTTGATTCTGTAAGTCTGGCGAGTCCAGACATTCTGCATTTCAATAAGTTCAGAGGTGGACCACATTTGGAGAATTTTTCAGTCATTCTTGGATATCCTGTATCAGAAACCTGAGAGGAAGTCCCCTCTGGCCTACCCCCACTTGTTGAATGAGAAGCTTCTTTGCTGGGGGATGGGAATCTGCATATTAAATAAGCAGATATTTAATCTGTGATTTTTTTTGAGAACCACTGATACAGATGCTTTAACAGAGATTCAATGACAAATTCATTGAGGGCTGGGTATTAACCAAACAATGGGCTTCAGGGCACAGGTGGGTGGCTTTTTGTCCAATGATGGATTAATACTATATTTTTTAAGTGTCATTAATTATCTAATTATTATAGCATAAGGATTATTTATTTGTTGGTTAATCTCCAGGGCGTTAACTCTCCTTACCATGTCTTGATTTCACATGAAGGCAGTGACTTAGGCATATTAATTGTTAGCAAAGCCCTTCCATTTCTCCCATTTCAGGATATGCATTTATGACCTGCAAGATCTATTAATGTTCAGATAGGTTTAAAGAGCAAGGATTGGGTTTTTATCTATTTTTCATGTAGTAGTAAGGCAAGCTTTCTATAAAACCCCATTAAGCACTTTCTTTATTGACCTCTTTCCTTCTTCCCTCCCTTCTTTCCTTTCTTTGGTGTGTATCCATCATGAATTTTTTATTTTATTTCCAACTTCACTAACTTCTAAAGAATTAAACTTCCAAAACTATGCAGCTATTATATTAGTGGAGAAAGAAGAGAATAGAGAACTTTACTAGATGTGGGATTTGGGGTTTACAGAATGTGAATCAGACTCTGGTCCTAGACAGCAAGGAGCAGCCAACATAGGGGCCTTGAAGGATGAGACCGAGCAGCTGTGGAAATAGAACACTCTGGCCCCAAACCGAGTGGGGAATCAGCGTTGTGATATGTGATGTGTCAAACACACTGTTCAAACAGCGTTTATGACACTGTGTGGGTCACATGGATGGAAAAGCACTACTTGTTTTCTTCTGTTTCATACTTGTTAATGACTCAAAGCCAGCTTTATAATTCAATCTGCGCATGTGGTCATACAAGGCAGGCCTGTCAGTACTGTCTGCTTCTTAAAGGGGAGGGATAGGACAACGGGAAATGAGGACATGGGTGGAGGAGAACATTGCATTTAAAGGCTGCAGAGAAGCCTAGGGCATCTTGGGGAACTACTAATCCATTATTAACTTCAGTTTGGGTTGCTTCACATTGGATCCTGAGAGGTGTTTTTATTTTTATTTAAATTAGAATTTCTGAGGTGTCTGGGTGGCTCAGTCCATTGAGCATCTGACCTTGGCTCAGGTCACCATCTCACCGTTCATGAGTTCGAGCCCCCACATGGAGCCCTGCTGCTGTGAGCCTACTTCAGATCCTCTGTCCCCCTCTCTCTCTGCCCTTCCCCTGCTTACACATACTATCTCTCAAAAATAACTAAAACATTTAAAAAA
Organism: Lynx rufus; assembly: GCF_022079265.1. NCBI lineage: Eukaryota > Metazoa > Chordata > Mammalia > Carnivora > Felidae > Lynx > Lynx rufus. The sequence goes on from NW_025814856.1 coordinate 126,511,003, forward strand.
AATCAGCAGAATTTCTTAGAAAAAGAGAAAATCAAGGGGATGAAAGTGAAAAATGATGATTTTTGGAAGGGCTCTCTTAAATGCTCTTAAATAGTTAAATTCTTATTTAACTAAGCCATGGTGGTGGAGAAAAGCAGTATTTTCCCACCAAAAAAATAATTAATAATAATAACAACCCCAAAACCCATACAACTAACTTGTCAGGGTTGGAGCCTGTGAGTACAGAGAACCCTCCATTCCTGACTTGATGCTCACCTCGATGCGCAATGATTAGTCTCCCTGCCTAAAAGGCTACAGAGTAAAAGAAACCTGAAAATGAAAATCCCCTCAGACCTCTTAGAATAAATTATGTGGATTTGCTAAGTACACAGACTGTCCCTCTTAAGAGGGAGATAACCACTTTAACTATTGCTTTGGAAAAAGAATCCATAAGGCCAATTACGAGTCTTATTTGACGTTAGTGATTTTCCACCAGTAAAAATTACTACTGGGGGCCTACCCAAAGTGCTGCTTTAAAACAAAACCCAAATGAATTTGGAATTGGTTTACATTTCAAAGATAAAGTAGCAACGTGTAATAAAGAGCCTGCCAGACTAGAAGTCCGAAAACCGAATTCTCCCAACTCTTGAGTAACCTCAGCAGGCCAGCAAGGCTCAGACTTTTTCATCTATGAAAGGTAAAGAAAGATATCTACTTCACATTCCTCACAGTATTTTTCTTTCTTTCAGTTAATTGTGGTAAAGTTCACGGTACTTTTGTGAGGCACAAGTGAAATAAAGGATATAAAATTCCCCTTTGAAAATTATAAATCCTAACAAAAGGTATTTTGAGAGGTTGAGCTAGGTTTATTGAAACTAACAACATTTACATGACCATTTTAACATTAAATCATGTTCCATTTTCCTCTTTTCCTGGCTAGCCTCAGCTTTCTGAGTAAAAATTAAATATAAAGTATCCAAAAGAGAAGGAAGCTAATCTTTCTTAATGACTGATCATAAGTCATTCTATGGTAGCCAGCCTTTAACATCCAGACAAGCTGCTATCAAATTCCCCACCTAGGGATGCAGTGTGAAATAATAAGTGTTTGGTTTTTTTAAGATGCTGTTTTGGGGTAATTTGTTATGCAGCAATAGATAACTGATACAGGTTCTAACAGGGAGAGAAAGAGGCAGAGATGTCAGGAGGACTTCTTTTTAACTTCAAGAACTTGACCAAGAAAAAGAAAGCCTGTTGGGCACACATTCCCTTTCTCATTAGCTCAGCTTTGGTAAGGATTTGAAAGGCAAAATGTCCCTATATGGTAATTTAACCTAATGAAGTGTATTTCTGAGTTGATGTTGCCCTTGACAAATCATAGCACACAGTTGAGGCAACTGTGTAGCATAAGGAGAAGAGGAACCTCTGAGAAGCAACATGGTTTAGTCGGGCTCTTTCAGGAAAACAGCCCATGCTGGATGGCTCAGTAGAGGGAATTTAAGATGGGAACCCAGTCACAGAGATTGAGAGAGCTGAAAAGCCAAACAGAAAGTAGGGAGGCAACTCAGGTGAGCAACACTGAGAAGCTGCTATCGTCCCTGTGACTGGAGAAACCAGGGTCATGTGCCAGGGACTAGAACAATAAAAGCAACATGGCTAGAGAAGAAGCAGCTATTTCTGGAATTGCTACCCTCAGTGGAAAGAAACTGGGATAAATGCTTTAGCTCTGCCCCCTCTGCTGGCCTTACTTGTCTGCCAGTCCCACCATTGGCTAACCTTGGAAACCCTTGGAAATATACTTTGCTAGAGTCATCCCCTTGTGAAACAGAGCAGGGGAAGGGTGGGGAATGGATCTGAGAGCAAACAGTCCAAAAACGCAGTCCACCTTTTTTTGCTATTCAGTATCTGTTATCACATTCCTACCCATGTTTATTTCCCAAACAATATCAACTTCACGTGTCTATCATTCACATAGATGAAGACTCACCCTCCTATTATGGGGAGACACAAAGTTCCATCAGTCATGTCAAAGTCCATATCTACCCATTTCAAAATCTGGAATTGTCAGGTAATACAATTATCCCCTTTAGGATCAGATATGGCTCCCTACGGTCTGGTAATCTATAAATAAAGAGCCACCAAATTCCCTACTCAAATAATAGAAGCAGAAGGCAGAAGGAAAAGAAATCACTGTGTGTCTGTACAGCTATATAATATTATATAGTATTATATTAATTACATTATAATTTTGTGAATATATAGAGCAATAAAACATGCATTGTTACTACAGACCTCATTCTGTAACTGGAAGCCATGTTAGTATTTATCACTTTCTTCATCTACCACCATTTCATGTTCTCTTTGACCTCAGCTGGCACCTCAGCTAGTCAGGGATTTTTTTTTTCTTTTTTTTTTTTCTTTTCCTTTTTTTTTTTTTTTTTTTTTTTTTGGTGGGAAGATCCAAAGTTTCACTCAAAGTTCCTGAGGTCTTAGTATTATTTATTATCCTTATTGAACTGTTGTAGCCTTCCATTAAACATATATAGAACAAATAAGAAGTGTCCCAGGGAATTTCAGTTCTAAAGAGTTCTCTATACCCCTATTATGTAGCAGCAACCCAACTTCTCCTTGGTAATTAGAATCTGACTCTTCAACCAGCATCCTACCTCCTTCTTTTTCTGTTGGCTCAATGCCTTGAGCAGCATAGATTCAGAAGCAGATTAAGTAGAAACATTGTGTCTCCTAGTGGAAGCTTCATCCCTTGGGAACCAAGGCTTCTAAATAATCATAGCCCAAGGTCTTGGGATCGGGAAGTGAATATTCTTCAAGAGGGTTATTAAGTGTAAAGGGGCCACTCCTACTTCCATTTCTTCATATCTGGACCTCTGTATTATGGAGGATTGGAGAAACAGCACCATATATTGATTGTGCTTCAGAGTATGTATTACATCCTTCAGGATAACATCTGTGGTAGACAGAATAATGCCACCCCTCCTCCCAAAGATGCCCATCTCTTAATCCCTGGAATATATGAATATGTTAGCCTACATAGCAAAGTAGAATTAACATTGTGGATGGAATTAAAGTTGCTACTAAGCTGATCTTAAATTAGGGAGAATATCCTGAACTATCCATGTGGGCCCAATAGGCCCAGGAATCCTTAAAAGTAGAAGAGAGCATGGAAGAGAATCAGAGGAGCAGATGTGATGATAAAAGCAAGATCAGAGTAATGATATGTGAGAAGGACTCTTTTAATAGTTTTGAATAAAGAGGAGGGTAACCATGAGCCAAGAAATGCAGACAGCATCCAAAAGCTAGATAAAGGCAAGGGGATTGATCTTACCCAGAGTCTACAGAAAGAAAGGCTGTCCTACCAAAGACATAACATCAGTGAGACCTATGTCAGACTTCTTACTTACAGAACTATGAGATGATAAATTTGCATTGTTGAAGCCATTAAGTTTGTGGTGATTTTTCTACAGCAGCAATAAAAATGAATACAGTACTTTAGTCTTGCAGGGTGTTTATCTCCCAATTAGTGCTGTAGCTGAATCTGCAGTAAGCCATCCTGCCATTCTATCAGGCCAGATGCTTCTGAGTGCTGATTATATTGTAAGATCAATAACTTCTATGAGAGTGATTCCATTCCTAGATTTTTCTCACTATGAAGTGAGTTCCTTGGTTAGAATTGTAATGGTGAATTAAGCATTTTGTAATTCCACAGGTGGTGGTTTTGGCAGAAGCAATGTGGGCAGAGAAGGTGAATCCATAGAGTCTCCAGATCAGATTGGATGAAGGTAAGTCTCATGAATTGTCTCTCCTTGTACCACCATGGCCATTTTGTACATGGGCCCGTGGCAATTTTGCATATGGGCCCACTGAGCAAGCAAGCACTGTGGTAGCTGAGGAAAGAGGATGACTTTCATTCACTGAACAAGCCACCTTTTTCACCTGAATATTGAGTCTTTGTCATGGAGGCCCTTTGTAGAGCATTCACAGGAGACTCAAATATCTTCACACTCTGTTGTCATTCTAGGAAGTTAACCTACCTATTCCACATACTTTCTTGCAGTCAGCCTCATTTTTTTCCCCAAGCCTTTGATCAGCTGGGAAACTTAGATACTGCCTATGAGTAAGAGTAGATTCACCATGCCTTAGGACATCTCTCCTTCCAGACAAAGTGGACAACCAGATGTACTGCTTAAAGATTTTTTCATTCCCCTTCTGAGACTTCCCTTCTTTATTGAATATAAAGCCACCCTAGAATGGAACTTTAGTGTGGCAGCTGTAATTTTCAACTTATTGTGTAGATTTATATGTGAAATAGTTCCAAGTATTTCCTTCCTTCAACAACTGGTCATAGGGAACTCCTCATGTGACCGTAAGAATGGACTGAGGGAAGGGTGGTATTACATGGAAGAAATTCCCAGATAGCCTAAGTCAACTACATATTCAAGCATTTTCTTGAGCTTTCCAGACCTGCAAAGGCACAAATTTATATATACCATTCCCACTTGATGATGATGGATAATTTTTGTGACCACACTAATTTATGACTTGATGGCTCAAATGACACCTGAGTTTTAATGTGGGTGACTTTGTAGCATAGTCACTTGGTGTCCTGCAGTTAGGTGTCCAGGGCCCAGTAATAAGCCAGAGGCTGTTCTCAAAGGGGAGAAAATTATCAGCAGAATGAGATATGGCTATGTTCCACAATTTAGAAGGCTGTGTAGAATCTTTTTAATATGGCTTGCCATAGGGCCCATATAGCATCCTGATTTGCAATAGACACTTCAGGCACTTTTATATCTGCAAAGTCAGAAGTTCTGAGAGTTGCAGAGGAGCTTGCATCACAACTTGGAGAAATTAAAGGGCCTCTAAAAACTAGTAGTCTTCCAGGTAACTCAGTAAAAAACTTGAAGTAGCAAATTCCAATGAGGAGGCTCTTGCTTTCAAAATGATAAAGAGGCCCACTAAGCATTTTATCAGCAAGCAACATGAATCAACTTACCTTTCATTGTCACCAAAGTGTTCTACTTGTCTTTCACCAAGCAGCAGGCTCATGAATTTTTATGGGTTTTATCTTCTATCTGTTAGAATGTGTGTGTCTTATAAGGCATCCAGGATACCTGCTCTTACTACTCACCAGGTGCAGTCAACATGATGTTCTCAATGTGGTCGGCCACCATGATGTTCTCTGGAATGCCCAAATGATCAGAGATATACTGGATAATACTGTGACAAAGAGCAAGAGAGTTGACATAACCCTGAGGCAAGATAGTGAAGGTGCACTGCTATTCCTACCAGTTACTGCTTCTGGTTGAATTTGCTAATTGATCTAGAAGAAAAAACATTTGTCAAATCATTAGTTTCTAGGGACTCTTACATTTTTCCAGACATCAATTGCAATTTATATACCACTTTATTAACTTATCAATAATTCCTGTCATTCTGTAAATGGAGTCATTCTGTATCTGGCCATTCTATATCTGGGTTAAAATGGAGAAGGATAGGAATCACCACCCCTGCTTCTTCTTTCAAGTCTTATATGATAGCATTAATCTTTGCAATTCCTCCAGATATGTGGTATTACTTTTGGTTTACTATTTTGGTAGAAAGGAATAGTTCCAGGGTCTTCAACATGGCCCTTCCTACCATATAATCCCTCACTTTCAGTCAGGGAGCCAGTGAAGATATTCTCCTAGTTCTCTAGTATTAATGTCTTTTCCAAATATGCAATTACTGGGAAATAAACACATGGATGTGGAAGCAGGTTTTCTAGGCCTATTCTAAGACTGACCAGGTCCCAAGCTCTATTTACCACCTTAGACTTACATAAACTTCCTATTATGCCTAGTGGATCACAGTGAAATGTAAACTAAAAGCCAGTGCCATAATAACTTCTGAAAAGTTACTTTTTTCCTCTTCCTAGTGTATTGTCACTTAATTAAATGGTTGTAGGTCCCTTTGGGAAAAGTGTGGAGGAAGATTAATGGTATATACTTAAGGCAATGGGAAAGGGACTTGTTTTTCCCTCTGATCAAAGGCTCTGGGTCTATCAGGTGGCTTAGGTTTGTGAACTGGGTGAATGGTTTTCTTTATCTCTTATTGTGCAACACAAGTCAGAACTATGCTCCTAAGCTTACAATTTTTCTGAAACTATAAGCCAAGTAATATTTTGCTAGGGGGACTATTTCATTCCTAGAAGCACCATGATCAGTTATCATATATTTTACTTTATACATTTCATAGACTCCATAAGACATCATTATTGTTGTTTTAAACAATTAATATTTTGAAAATTTACCCATACATTTACCTTTTCCGGTGCTTTTCCTTCTTCCCTGAAGTTCTATGCTTTCATCTGAGATTACTTTCCTTTGGTCTAAAGAACTTGCTTTGGCATTTTTTTGGAGCTCAGTTCTGGCGACAATAACTTTTCTTAGCTTGTGTTTGTGTCTGAAACGTCTTTATTTCATCTTTATTTAATTTTCCTAACTCCAGTCGTCAGAAAAGTTTTTAGACTTACAGAAACATTGCATAGACAGCACAGAGTTCCCAAATATACCGCACAAAGTTTCACGTATTGTCAACATCTTATATTAGTACGGTACATTTGTTATAAATAATTAACAAACATTGATACATCATCACCATTATTAATGATACATTATTATAAACTGAAGTCTTATCCAGATTTCCTTTTTATCTAATGTCCTTTTTCTGTTTAGTACCCCATCTGGGATCCCACTTTCAATGTGGCCACAGTTCACGTTAGTGTCTTTGTGACTCTGACAGTTTCATTATTTTTGGAAGTTATTTTCACTCATTTTTTCACTGATCACTTTCAAGATGTCATTCCCTTATCTTGTGGCATCTGTAGTTTTTGATGAAAAGTTAGGCAAAAGTCTCCTCTTGTTCTTATGGCAATACTAGTCTACCTAGGAGTTCCTTGGGTGGGAGAGGGGGTGTACTAACGGGTTGGGAAAGGACACGAGAAATGCTTCTGAAGTACTAGAAATGTTCTCTGTGTTGATTTGAGTAACAATTACATGAGGGTGTAATCATGTAAAATTAACTGAGCTGTACACATATGGTATATGTACTATATCATATGCGTATTGTATTTCCAAAAAAAGCATTTAAAAAATATCAAAGACAAGTCTTGCTAATATAGTGAGTCTACTGTAGATCCAGCCCTCTCCCTATAACCAACAGTAAGTATGAATACATTGAAAAAGATATAATTATTAAATAAGGGACTTATTATTTTCACATGACTTGTAAACCATTATTTTTGTAATTAAAAATAGAACTACCTGGGGCAAGTGGGTGGCTCAGTCGCTTGAGCCTCCGGCTTCAGCTCAGGTCATGATCTCGTGGTCTGTGGGTTCGAGCCCCGTGTTGGGCTCTGTGCTGACAGCTCAGAGCCTGGAGCCTGCTTCGGATTCTGTGTCCCCCTCTCTCTCTGCCCCTCCTCCACTCATGTTCTGTCTCTCTCTATCTCAGAAATAAATAAACATTAAAAAATTAAAAAAAAAATAGAACTACCCTATGGCCCAGCAATAGCACTGCTAGGAATCTACCCAAGGGATACAGGAGTGCTGATGCATAGGGGCACATGTACCCCAATGTTTATAGCAGCACTATCAACAATAGCCAAATTATAGAAAGAGCCTAAATGTCCATCAACTGATGAATGGATAAAGAAGATGTGGCTTATATATACTACTTGGCAATGAGAAAGAATGAAATCTGGCCATTTGCAGCAATGTGGATGGAACTGGAAGGTATTATGCTAAGTGAAATAAGTCAGGCAGAGAAAGACAGATACCATATGTTTTCACTCATATATAGATCTTGAGAAACTTAACAGAGGTCATGGGGGAGAGTAAGGGGGAAAAAAGTTACAGAGAGGGAGGGAGGCAAACCATAAGAGACTTTTAAGGACTGAAAACAAACTAAGGGTTGATGGGGGGTGGGGGAGAGGGGAAAGCAGGTGATGGGCTTGGAGGAGGGCACTTGTTGGGATGAGCACTGGGTATTGTATGGAAACCAATTTGACAATAAATTATATTTAAAAAATAGTGAATTAAATAAGAAAAAAACTATGATTTTTGTATGATCTAAGACAGACTGATAGGTTTTGTTTAATATCGTTGTCATGATAAATAAATGATATACCCATGGTCATGGCAAATAAGTAATTAAATCAACTCTCGTGGTCAAGAAAGGTATTTTATAAAACAAGCTCATGTTGAGTGATGATATAATTTGCTGGTATGAATCAACCTTATTAATCAATAGGGCAATGAATGCTCTCACTAGACCACCCTCATATTCAATATATCTTCATACTATAATTTAAAAAATGCATTAATTAGCAACGATGAACAACATATTCAAAAGAATATGATATCAGATACAATAGAGGGCTGGGTTCCATTTCTTGCTGGGTGTAGAATCTTTGTGACTAAGTTACTTAACGTCTCTGCACTTCAGCTGTCTTACCTATACAATGAGGATAATAAAACACATCTCACAGAACTGTGGTAATGAGTAAAATTCTAAAATATTTATAAAGTACCTTGACATCCCATAGATGCTCAATAAGTGATAGCCATTAATAATGGCAATAATTATTATAATATCATTCAATCAGATAATTTTGGATTATACTATTCGTTTATTACACATGTAATATTTTCCCCCTATCTAAAATAGTTTATTATTGTCCATTTGGCTTTATAGACACTATCTATAGTATTTATTCTGAAGCACGCTAGCTGTGCTTCAGAATGAGTTGCTGACATCATGATTTTTCCTTTCCCTTTATTCAACATTCCCTGGGAAAATGTCCTCTTAGCATAGTCAGTGCAATGCCACGAATGCTGCCAATTAGTGCTAAAGAAGTTCTCTGGCAAATGCTTATCTCTTGAGTTCATGGTGACAGGCTGGCCACAAGACACCTATCACCATGAGATGACTCCATCTCATCTCTTTCTGTCAGGTGAATCACAGTGACTTATTAATAAGAGAGGAAAACGATAGCAGCCTTAGAGTATGGAAATTGTTACTCTTTAAGACATGCCCTCCAGATAATTTAGAGTTGTACAGTGCCAGTTTTTGAAGAATCATATTTATATGAATATGAATTATATGAATCTGGAATTACATGAATTATATAAAATCAAATCTCAAGTACCAGCGTGTTTTCTGGGTAAATAATCAATAAATTATGAATGTGCTGGGCATCTGAGGATGCAAAGAAGTCTAGGACTTGGCGCCTGCCCTTGGAGGATGTATGATTGAACACCTAGCACTATCAGATTAGAATGTGATTAAATTGCAGTTCAGAGCAGGCTGGGAGGTCCTACTTGGATCCAGTTGGAAATCATGGATGAGTAGGATTTATATGGGTGAAAAGAAATTCCAGAGAAAAAGAGTCATATCACTACTACAAGGTTAAAGAGTCAGGGTGAGGACAAATCAAGGAGGGGGAGTCTCTCATATAGAGATTTATTCTGTAGGGAAGGCGAGTTGGGGACCTTGCAAGCTTTAAGACAACCCAGTGGTGGTGAAAAGAGGGAGAGACAGAGCAGGCATAGTGGATGGGACACACAGTAGCTGTTGGTGGTCTAGATGTAAGGTCTTGGGGTCACACAGGGATAGATGAGAAAGAAATTTCTAAAGAAGGGCCAACAGGCCTTGAGAGTCATTGGTTACAAAGATGTCTTTGCGGAGAGTGGGTGAGGTTTGGAAGGGAGAGGGAAGGTGGCAAGGTAGAAGTCCCAGATGATTCACAGTGTTTATATCTCCTTGGATTGAAGAATGACATGTACAGAGACATGAAAGTCAGGGAGTAGATGATGGTGAGTTTGGTTTCAGAGTTTGTGAGTTTGTGATTATCAGAACATCTGTGTGCAAATGACCCACAGCCGGAGTGGGAATGAAGCAAAGTGATGTAAACAGGAGTAGTGATAACAGTTGTTAGTGTTTTGGAATAACCTCTAGGCATTAATGGTTATGTAAAGGGCTCGCTTCTCCCCTCCCCACAACCTTCTATATGAAAGTGAAACCTTATAGATTCATGAACACTTATATCCAACAGCTATGCAACATGTTCCTGCAAGCTTGGAAAAGTCCTACTCTGTCCTTCGGCCCTCTGACGAGTGCCCTGCCTGAAAGGTTCTTCATGTGATAGGTGCAATGATATTCTGATGCCAGGAGAAAACAATCTATTGGTCATATGAGGCAACAGAGTCACCCATTAGGTCTGTGTGGTGGGGGGATGGGCACAGGGTGAGCACAGTAGTAAGGTGAGGGTCAGCCAGAGAGCTAACTGTACCTCTTTCTGTAAGGGCAGAGCCCATAAAATCTCTCTAGCCAGACTTGTATCACGTTTGCCACTCTCTTCACTGATTAAACATGTTTTTTAACAGCCCTTGTACCGAATAACACTTCCTGTAATGCAGATTTAAATAACAATGTTAAAAGTGCTGGTCACACATGCACACACAGTGGTATGGATTCCTGATTAGGGCTCTTCACCTGCTAGTGAACCAGTGTCCAGGGTGTAGACTAAGCTTAACTCACATGCACATACACATCCTACACAGAAATATTTTACAGAAAATGGCGGCATAGCAGGCATTCCCAAAGAGATGAAAACTGAAACCACAGAGCTGCTCCCGCAGAGGGAGTCGCTATCAGAGGAAGGACACACTTCAAGACAGTAAAGGGGGTCCGGTAGCAGTAACTACATCAGAGAAAAGGGTCATTGGATTTTACGTTGGTAACTGGTGACCTTTTGAGACTGGTTTGTGCAAGTAGGTTGGGGCTGAGGCCAGATCACAGGGCTGAGAGTAAGGCTGAGTGTCCAAGAAATGGGAGCAGCAGGTGTGAACCAGATCCTTGAGAAGTTCCCTCCCCGAGGTGGATCGTTCTTCTGGGGCAGCTGAAGCATCAGGGTTGGAAGTAGAAAGCCATGCTGGTACCCTGGAGTTCCTTTTTTTTTTTTTTTTTTTAAGTTCATTTATTTATTTATTTTGAGAGAGAGAGAGAGAGACAGTATGAGCTAGGGAGGGGCAGAGACGGAGGGAGACAGAATCCCAAGCAGTCTCCCTGCTGTCAGCACAGAGCCCAATGTGGGGATCGAGCCCACAGCCCTGGGATCATGACCTGAGCTGAAATCAAGAGTCAGACACTCAACCGACTGAGTCACCCAGGCACCCCTGGAGCTCCATTTGAATGCTACTCTAAGGGTATCAGCAGCCAGGCTACCTTCTGATGAGAGCCTTTCAGACTTGGTAACTCATCTTCTTTGGGCAGGCCCACGTGGCCTACCTTTTACCAAATGCCGGGCAGTTCTGTGGAAAAGCTTCAGAGTATATGATTTCCGTTCTGCCGTGGTAATGATTAAGTCTCATCTGTATGTAGTGGTTTCCCTCTCTTCCTTGCTGGGGCAAAGGTATAGTGAGCCTCCGGGTGTCTGGGCTCAACGGCCGGCTCAACAGAGGCTCTGTTTCCAAGGACACAGAGGTGAGTTAGGCATGAAAGGGAATGGCCGCGGCGAGGTAATCCCTACCAGAGGCGTGGGACAAGTGTTGTGGGAACGTTGCCTGGGAAGGCTTCCTAGAGAAGGCTTCTCGAAGGGTGGGTAGGAGTTTACAACCCAGCTAAGTAATAAAGCCAGCTAGAATTGATAAAACAAGAGTTTTTTCTTTCTTTTTTTCTCAGGGGAAAGAGAGTTGGGAATCTGAAGGGGGGGGGCGCGGTCAGAAGAAGCAGAGCTTATGTTCCACCTCTCATGCTCCATACTGTGAGACATGCCATGTGCATCTTTGTCCAACAGCTGAAAGAGAAAATAAAGGCATGCTTGTATGCCAGTGGCCACAGTAGAAAGAATTATTTTATGCATATGGGCATGAGCTCCAAACAGAAAATAAGTGATTCAAATCACATTAACAGTCATGTGGTCACAATGAGATTGGGCCAGGAGCCACATGCAGAGATGTGACTTGCCCAAAAAGCTGACACTTGAAATAAAATGCAGACCCACAGTGGAAAGTCAGGCCAACCCACTGTGCGAATCCAGGCAGTAACAAGATATCATACCCAGGCAGGCTTGTCTTCCTCGAGGTCTGGGTCTGGCCAAACCCTCAAAAGTAGGAAAGTCGTTTCTGCAATGGCTGGATCAAGGTGCAGTGTGGATGTCTTCTCTAATCTTTTCTGATGACAGGCCCCGTGACCTTCGGTGGCACACAAACTTTTTAAGGGGAAAAAAAGTATAAAGTACAGAAGTCTAAACAGCCCAGTTCCCAGGATTAGCAGACCATGTCCAGCTTTCACCCTGAATTCTTCATCTTGCTCAGTTTCCCATTAACACGAGACAAGGTATTAAAAAAAGGTCGGGGTTTTGAACCAGAGACAGTGTGTTCGGTTTTCCTTATAGGTCGATCTCCGAAGCATAATTAAAAGCCTCACTTCACAAATTAATTTGCAGCTCACGAGGCCAAAAAGAAATCTAAAAGTAATTTTCCGAAGAATGTTTTGTGGCCTGGACAGGGGCACTCATGGTATTAACGTGAAGCTACCTGTACCCAATCCCCTTTCAATAGCCTGTCAGGGAGTAAAGCCTCCCTTATAAGATCTGACAAGCGTATGTTCTAGAGGAAGCGGAGGGGAAGCTCTCTGTTCATATGACTAATTAGACGGACTTCATGCTGGGTTGCTCTTTTTTGATGCAGGTCCTGGTCCTAATTGACAGTTTGCTCCTCAGGAAAGTAAGGTTGAGTTCAAATGCTTACATGCCCTGTTTTCTTTTAGCATTCCTGACCTGAAACTGATGCGGGGTGACAGGGAACAGACGGGAAAGAGACTCCTTGTTTCACTTAGAGTAAACCTTTTCAAGTTCCCCACTAGGAAGACTGGACCACTAGGAGCTCCTTCCAAAAGCTGCATTTACCAATTAACATGGCTCACTCCAGCTGGAAATTTTGTCCAGGATAGTGCCAGACTCTGTGATGGGAAACTAAGCCCAGGTGAAGGGACCACAGATAGTTATTAGCCAAGTCTGCTTGGATTGTTCTCCAAAGGCCAAGACAGTGATTGGCCCATATATGGCAATGTGGGGATAATGCTGGTAAATGGGGTGTGAGAGATTGATTGCAAGAATGGTTGCAATTCTTTACCCCTCCCTATAGCTGTGCCCTTTAGACTGTTCCTTCTACAGAGGTGGAGTCTGTTTTTCCATCTTAAATCTGGTCTGGCTTTTTGACTTGTGTTGACCAATTGAATGCAGCAGAAGGCAGTTGATGTTAGTTCCAACCCCAGATCTTAAGAGGCCTGAGCACTTACACCGTATCTCTTGAGAGACTGCCACGTGCACAAGAGCGAGGGTGAGAGATGACGTGAAACAAGGCTAAAGCATCCCAACTGAAGCCATCTTAGATTGTTTCGGGCCCAGCTGACTCACTCCCTGACTGTGATGTATGAGCAAGCCCAGCGAGGTCAACCTAGCAAGACTCAGGCCAGCAATACCACCCAACCAACCTGTGGTCTTCCGAGCAAAAAAGAAATGCTCATTGTTTTAAGTGATTAAACTTTGGGACGTGTGTTAGTTCATATCCTCTGAGGAGCAGATGCCAAGACGGAAATAGATGTACAGGAGATTTGTTAGGTGAAATGCTATTGAAGGCTAAAGAGGAAAGAGACAGAGAAGGCAGGGAGATCCTTCAGAGTGAGACTCAGGACTGACCTCTGTATAACAAAGAAGGAAGGAAAGAGTGAGTGGGTAGCGCCCCAAGCTGCAACAGAGGGCTCAGAAAGTTCTGGCTAGCCTGATGAGGAGTCCTTGAGTCCACTCTGGAAGGAGTGGATCTGCATTAGTGCCCCCACTGTGCTCTTCATTGGAAATGTGGCCTCACTGACTTGGGGGTGGATCCAGAAGGGCAACAACTGGGGCCATTAATCGGTTCTACTCCCCACAGCAGGAGGTCTGAGCAGCATTGGTCAGTTTGTTATGCAGCATTACTGGGACAATTACTAACTCATACACGGGGGAAATAAATTTCTATGCCTCTGCAGATTTTTGTTGTGGCCTAACTTTGATCTAAAGAATGTCTCTTTGACTATAACTAGAGCAGAATCTTTTCCTTGAGGAACATCAAAGTTTTAAAATGTTCTTGGCCAACTGTACCACCTAGACCTAGAATGCCCGGACAAAAATGCAACAGACCCATCATTCCATCCCCAGAAGCCATTTTTTTTGTTCATTAATTTGCCCAAGATGGTGTCACATGATGTCTTCCATGCCATGCCAGGAGGAAACAGAGTCCTTGGCTAAAGGCTTTAATTACTTAGATTTGAAACTGGCTTCAACCTGTGAGACAAAATTTGTGGAATATTGTTGTTGATGGCAAATTCTTTATGTATCTGTGTGGCCTAGATTAGCATGCCTCATTACTATTGTTTTTATAAAGCAATTTAATCACTAAGCATTTGCAATTACTGTCATTAATTACTTTTTTTATAGATATCTGGGAAGAAGATACAACCTCAGATTCAATTAACATTTACGGAGCTCTTTTCATATGCTAGGCACTTTGCCAGGGACATATTTTATTGAATTCTCACCAAAACCATGGGAGGTGCTTATTATCTCAATTTGTCTCAGCAATTGTACTTCTGGTAAGTCGTAGAGCACAGGCTTAGAGTTGGGTCCTCTGACCTCGTAATTCATGTACTCAACAATATTCACTAAGCGTCTAGAGTGTTCTAGGAGCTATACTATTTGATAGTAATACAAACACAATTCCTGTTTCAAATTGTCCACAGATGAGAGGGGAGACACATACCAAATTTGTCTACCATGCCCAATGAGATGCAGCTATGACTGAGAACCACAGGGCACTGCATAGAGAATGGCATCTGTTATGGCTGTTATGGCTTGTGTCCTCCCCAGGTTCATATGTTGAGGTCCTAACTCAGTACTCAGATGTGACAGCATCTGCAGGTAGAGCCTTTAAAGAGGTAGTTAAGGTACAAGAAGGTCAAATAGTTCGGTCCTTATCCAATATGACTGGTGTTCTTATAAGAAGAGCAGAGTGGCCACAGGCATGTGCACACAGAGAGGTAAAACCATGTAAGGGCACAGTGAGATGATGGCCATGGGCAAGCCAAGGAGAGAGGTCTCAGAAGAGACCAAACCTGCTGATGCCTTGATCTTAGACGTCTAGCCTCAGAACCTCATCTCTGATGTTGAAGCCACCCTCCTGGGGTATTTTGTTATATTAGCCCTAGAAAACTAATGTAGCATCTAACCATACTGGTCAGGGGGTGGAGAGAAAGCAGTTACAGGAGCATCTCAAACAGAGAGGCAGGAATTAGGAGAGGGAGGAAACATGGCTTTTAGTTCCTGCCTGGCTAGGGAGTCCCTGCATCTCCTTCAACAAGTCACTTCCTCTTCTGGGCATCAGATTTCTCACCTGTAAAATGAGGGGATAAGCCTGGAAGACTGTTTGTCAAAATCTGTTTTATGGACCCTTGATTCCCCTGAGACACTTCTCAGGAAAAGGGCAAGGAGGGTCTCCATGGTCAGGTACTTTGGGGAACACTATGTGCTATACGCCTTCCTGTATATTCATAACACAGAGCTGCACTTGGAAATTCTGAGGAGTCTTGCAGGAAAAATAAGTCCTGTTTTATATAGAATTCACCCACCTTATTTAGCTACAAAACTCCATTTCCACATCATACTCATTACTGCCAGTAGTCCAAAGGATCCACTTTGGGCAACTCAGGCCCAACTACCTCATCTCTTTCCTTTCCAACTCCAATACCTAGTGACTTAAAAAAAGAAACAAGCAAACAAACATTAAAATCCCAAGTATAAAATCTTCAGAGATGAGTGGTTAGATGTATGACTTAAACAAACCACCGATCCAGGGAGGCAGTGCTAACTCCAGGGAGAAATGGAAAGGAGATGGTATTAACTGGGTTGATGTTCTCCTGCTTGATATTCTTCTCTTCATTTCTAATATTTAAACTTAGTTCTTTTATTTTTCTTGTCCCATTTCTTTAGCAAAAAGTCACTGTACAATGTTGAATAATAGTAGTGATAATGGGAATCCTTGGCTTGCTTTTGACTATAATGCAAACACTATAGTGTTTAACCCTTAATTTCAGGTTGGCTATTGATCCAAGCAAGTTGTCTTTTACTATGTTAAGGAAATATCTTCTGTTTATTTATAGTTTTCAGAGGTTATTTAATAGAAAGTGCTATTGACTCTTAAGATCCTTTTTGGCTTCTATGAAGAGAATCATGATCTTTTAGTCTTTGAATTATTAATTTAATAAGTTGTGTTCATTGATAAAATTACTCTTACATTCTTATGGTAGTGGTAACTTGGCCATGATATATATAGTATGATGCATTGATTGATTTGAGAATTTCAGCTGAATATAATTACTGACTTATAGCTGACTGTAATTAGATGCATATATTACAAAAACATTTAAAATAGATTTGTGCTATTGAAAACTTTTCCAAATTATATCAGGATGCTTTAGTTCCCTTACATAATCAAATTGCCCAGCTCTGTTTCAAGGTGATATCAGGCAATTGTTAATCTATTAGAAATTCAGTAATGCATGCATAGAATTTGACAGAAATATGGTCAATCTGCAGGGAGGGTATCCTAAAGAAAATTCAGTCATGTAAATCTCAGTTTATATACATTAGTTATAGGAAAAACAAATATTATAGAAAGAGTTGTTTATTTAAGGGCAAACTGGGGGCGCCTGGGTGGCGCAGTCGGTTAAGCGTCCGACTTCAGCCAGGTCACGATCTCGCAGTCCGTGAGTTCGAGCCCCGCGTCAGGCTCTGGGCTGATGGCTCAGAGCCTGGAGCCTGTTTCCGATTCTGTGTCTCCCTCTCTCTCTGCCCCTCCCCCGTTCATGCTCTGTCTCTCTCTGTCCCAAAAATAAATAAACGTTAAAAAAAAAAAAAAAAAGGCAAACTGCAAAATAAGATAATGAAAATAGTATTTAAAAAAGATGTATTAGCAATTATTTTTGCAAATTATTCTTTAACAACCCCACTTAATAAAATATTGACATGTAGATTCTTTTTCTGATACTCAGTTATAGTTCTCTGTGAAGATACCACATTTGATCTCTAATAACAAATACACTTACCTGTTTCTTGTCATAAGATCCTAGTTGAAAAATGTAGTATTTTATCTAAATCTTTTCTCAAATTGACTTTTAGAATATTTAAACAACAGAGCTGGACTAATTGTTATGATAAAGTAAAGTGGAAAACATCATCAGGACTGATACGCTCTATCTAATCTTGATAAAGTAAAACAAAATAAAGAACATAAGAAACCAAAGGAAATGATATTGGGCTGATTTATTTGGTAGTTAACCAGTTGTTTCAAATTTATTATTGACTTCAATGCTTATTCAAATCTTGACAGCAATAGTCAGATACACATCAAGGACAGATTATTAATTTAGGCCCATGTCAGCAATGTTTCTCAACCAGAGAGAAAATCAGACTTCTGAGAGCTTGAGAAAAACACACACATATTAAAGCCACTAACATCATTAGCCTCTTAATCTATCTTACGACCATAGCAATAACCATGTAGCTCAGCCTGTGTGAAAGAACTGCTACTGAAACCATACAGTTTTTCCAGTCCCATGGATTCTTGGACAGCTTTTTTGCTAAATAAGGAGCATGACACAATGGATTATAGAACATTAGGGCTAGAAGGGTCCCTGATTTGCTGTTGATAGCTCAGTCAGCTTTATCACATGCATTCCCTTACTTTTTTGGACATTACTGAAAGTGCTAAAGACAAATGTCATATCAAGAAGTGGAAGGAAAGTCTCAGATAATAGCAGAGTGGTTAAACACCTTCTTCTCTTATGAGCAGACCATGTCTGTGAACCCAAGCTAGAGATATTCTCCTATTTGAGAACTACAGACTGCCAGAACCAAGTGTGAACTTAGAGATTCTATTGTTCCACTACCTCATTTTATGTATCATTATAAAGTGAGTGCCAGAGAGCTTGAATGATGTGCTTCCTTACTAGGGCAGACTGCCTAGGTGCTCATCTGTCTCATTACTCTGGTTGTATTTACAATACCTGTGATTATATTAGAGAGTTATGTTGCTACACATGAGATGTGGGCACAAGTGATGTGTACCATTCTAAGCCGGGCACAATCCCCTTCTCTCACTCATTAGGTGAATGCAAAGGGTCTGGTGAGCGACTCAGGAAATCCCCAAAATGGAAGCACAACAGGATGAAAAGAACTGGCATCCCTAAAATATTACATTGAAGACTGGACACCTGATTGGACCATGACATGGGTGAGAACGATAGCATCAGACTACTAACATTTTGGGAGTTGTTACAGAAGCTGATGAAATTATCCTAATACACTGCTGGTGTACTTTGGTGGTGACAAAGCTGAAAACAGGACTTCTAATATCCTGTCTGTACTGTCAGTTATATATCATTGTTTAGGCAGAAATCACCTCCAGACCACAAGGAATGTTTTGCTTATTGAATACCTTCCAGGAGAAGAGAAGTTTAACTTTTGCAAAGCTGAAGTGACAGGCATGGGTATGGTCACACTTAAGAGTTCTCAGTTTCTCTACCATTTTTATTATTTTAGATACAGCTGATGGATGGTTAAGGAATTGTCCAAAGTGCAATGAGCTGTGCTGGAAACTTCTCAGGAGTCAAGGGAAATGACTAAGTCTGCTTGGGGAAAATGGTCTCATCTGCTTTTAGTGATTTCTTTTATTCTTATCATTAACTTAGAAAATGACTAAGAAGGCTATAGTTGGGGAATTTTCCACTTGATTCTCTGGCCTGTTGATTGAACATTGAAGTCATATTAAGCTGTATGGATGGCTTGTCTCCATAAATCCACAGATGAGCTCCAGATCATCTTATTTTCATGTTTTTGTGGAGGTGGACAGAATGTGGTAGCTACTTCTAGCCACTATAGTAGACTCATGGATATACCCATCTGTGCCAGAAAGGGTGAATTCTGTTTCCTACTTGGGAATATTCAACTTTTTAGTGATATTTCTTGTGTGGTTTTTTTGGTCCATGCTATTTCTTTCTGATGGACTTAATTTTTTTTTCAGACTGTGAGGAAGGATACTTTACTGTTAGTCTTTTTGTATCACTTATTTTTAACTTTCTTAGAAAAATAGAAATTTTTGAAAAGAATAACATTCTTTTAAAATTTTTTTTTTTTTCAACGTTTATTTATTTTTGGGACAGAGAGAGACAGAGCATGAACGGGGGAGGGGCAGAGAGAGAGGGAGACACAGAATCGGAAACAGGCTCCAGGCTCTGAGCCATCAGCCCAGAGCCTGACGCGGGGCTCGAACTCCCGGACCGCGAGATCGTGACCTGGCTGAAGTCGGACGCTTAACCGACTGCGCCACCCAGGCGCCCCGAAAAGAATAACATTCTTAATGAACACCTTCAACTTGTGTTGACCAACTGACATGTTGTTTAGTTCCCAGATTGGCTTCCTTTGAAGACTACAACATAATTTTCAGGAGGGATTAGGAAGCAATTTGACCTAAACAAACATCTCTTTGAAAAAGTTAGAAAAAGAACAGCAAAATAAACTTAGATAAAGTAGGAGGAAAGAAAGAAAGTTGAGAACAAATTAATAAAATAGAAAACAAAGATACAATATAGCAGATCAACAAAACCAAGAGTTTGGTTTTTTGAAAAAGACTATTAAAATTGATCAAGAAATCAGGAGGCTCCTGGCTGGCTCAGTCGATAGAACATGTGACTCTTGATCTCAGGGTTGTGATTTCAAGCCCTACATTGGGTGTAGAGATTACTTAAATAAATACACTTTTTAAAAAAAGAAATCAATTGGCAGAACTGACCGAGAAAACAAGAAAGTCTCTCTTATTTTCTAATATATTCATTTTAAGGCTATGATTTTCCTCTTTAGAAACTCTTTTGGCTGTAACATACACATTTTTATTTTTTTATTTTTATTTAAAAAAATTTTTTTAACTATTTATTTAATTTTTTTTAACGTTTATTTATTTTTGAGAGAGAGAGAGACAGAGCATGAACAGGGGAGGGGCAGAGAGAGAGGGAGACACAGAATCTGAAACAGGCTCCAGGCTCTGAGCTGTCAGCACAGAGCCCGACGCGGGGCTCGAACTCACGGACTGTGAGATCATGACCTGAGCCGAAGTCGGACGCCTAACCGACCAAGCCACCCAGGCGCCCCTGTAACATACACATTTTTAAATGTAGTTTTGTTGTTGTTGTTGCTGTTGTTGTTGTTGTTAGCAGTATAGTCAAACTTAATGTCTCATTCCAGTATGATTTCGCATTTCCAAACATATGGGTATTTTTTAATTTTTTGGTTTATTTCATCGTTATTAGAGATCATTCTCCACATGATTTCAGTCACTTGAAATTTGATGTGATATTCTTTATGACCTAGTATACATTGCCCTCCGCTTCTTGTTACATTCCATTTGTGCTTGAAAGATGTGTGTTTGGCCATGTTCTACATTTGTCAGTTGGTTGAAGTACAAAATCATGTTGCTAATGTCTTCTCTTCCATGTTTTTCCCGATCTTTGTCTGTCACTAAGGATACAGAAGATGCTTGTGGATTTGTCTATTTCTCCTTTTAGCTCTGTCAAAATTTCTCTTTAGATGTTTTGAAGCCAAATACAATGTTGGTGAACCAAATCTTTATCATTATATAGTGGTTTTTTTAACCTATAGTAACTTTTTTGACCTGAAGTCAACCTAGTTTAATCATAATATGGTCACACCAGCTTTCGTTTTGTTGTTGTTTTCATAGACTACGTAAAAATGTTATTTATGGTACATATAATTGGTTTTTACCTTCTACCCTCTTTGTTCCTTATATATTATGTGTTCATCTTGTAAGCCATATCTAGTTTTTTTTTCCCTTAACTCCAGTCTGATAATCTTCATCTATTAATTGGAGTACCCCATCTATTTATGTAATGAGAGGTATTAGAATAGAGCAATATGGCTAAATTTGTTTTAAAAAAAATTAGACCCAATTTAGCAGCTTGGCATTGGAGTTGTAGACAGTAAGACTTGTTTGTAACTACAGACTGAGAAACTCCTTTCTGTGTCTCTGGATGGTACCCAAACAAGTCATAAGAAAAGGTCCTGTGAAGCTTTCCTTTTTTGTTTCTCAGAGTCCTGTTATCTGATGGAGCACATGGGGTGGGAGGCAGGGGCAAGCTGCCTGGCCAGCCAGTTCAGCCCCATCCACCCTGGCTCCTTGCACACGACAAATGCCAGGGCTGATTGTACTGACATCCAGGATGCCCTGAGGGGTGTTCCGTTCCTTCTCTGATCCCTGGTGACTGGAAGCAAAGTGGCCATGTGCAGATTCTCAACCTTCTGGGCAGAGTTGGAGCTGTGATGTGGGTGCGGAGTATTTCTAACTTTGGTGTTTATCTCAGGAGATTGTCCTTCTGAAGGATGACATTTCCCCCACTCTGTCCCAGATTGGAAAATCTGATGGCATGATTCTGGTGCTACCAAACTGTGAGTCTCTAGATAAGTCTTTTGTACCTGTATAGATCTTGGTTTCCCCATTTGAAAATGTAAAGGATTGGAAGGTCTAGAAGACCTCTTTCAGCTCTTACATCCACTGAATCTATAATTTCTAAGTAAAAGACATATGAATGGTCTCCCTGGATTCTAAAAAAGAAATTAAGTGTACCCCCAAACAGGAAAAAGCTACGTCTGAGATGATTTTCCCCAAAGAAACTAAACATAGGCACTGAATTAGAGGCATTTATGGCTTGCTTCTATTTGTATGGGGGTGGGGAATGGGAAGGAGATTAAATAAAAAGAGAGTAAAAAAGTTTCCTGATTTTAAGTGAGTTTGATGAGAAATAATTTATAATGTCATTGCTTGCTTGTTTGTTTCATATTTAACTCCCCCTCCCCTCTCCCATCTTAGCTCTTCTCCAAGGGCCAGGCTTTTATCACTGGGATCATTTGATAAAAGTCCTACTTTGCTGTGTGACATTGCAAAAAGGATCTGTATACCCAGGAACATTCTCACCATTTCCAAAGTATCCAATTTTTGTCTCACTTGCTCTGTAGAAATGTTTCCCCTTGGGGTGTTCTTACTCACTTGAGTGCTTTAAGTCTACATTAATACACTTATTTCAACTAGACCTTTAATCAATATTTCATGGGATGTATTGAGAAGACCCACTTAATCTCTTTTAGTCTCTGCAGGTGTAGGAGTGAGAGAAAGCACTGGCCCGAGAAGACGGGTGTCATTTACACACAAATGAAGATGTTCCTATCGATCATAGGCTTGTTGGGATAATACTTGTGATGAATCATTTATAGGAAGGGGACAAGGCATTTTATGTTTTACAGAATGGGACTTTTGGATCCTTAAATATCTATCAGGGTCCCATTACTGAAGGAGTCAAGGATTACCATTGGATTGACTTCCTAGCAGGGAAAAAAACTAATATAAAAAAGTGACTTGAATAGGCAGGACCAATTGGGGCCATAGACGATTCTATTTGTAAATTGGGATATTTGAAGAGACCTCAGAGCATTATCATCCATAGACAAATAAGATTCAAGTGGGAAGGTTGGAGTGGCTTGTGGAAAGGTAATTTCTTTCTAATGATGTTTATAGTACAGTGGTAAGTCACCTGGGTCTTAGAATCAGTGGGATTCTGTCCAGATTCTTGCTCCAATACTTATTATCTGTATGACTGTGGCCATTTTATTTTATTTAAATGGCACTTCCTGATACATAAAATGTTTGAGTAATAGCTCACATATGCTCACTTATCTTGCACTTACCATGTGCAAGATATCTAAATTCTTTTAACATATGTAATCTTTTATAATTCTCAAAATAACTTTAATAAGGGGACACTATTGGTTACTGTAGCTATGTAGTAAGTGTATGAAGTGGAATTTCTCCTACTTTTTTCTTCTTTTCCAAAATTGTTTTAGCTGTTTTAGTTCCTTTGTATTTTCATATAAAATTTAGAATAAGTTTGTCTATACTACAGAAATTTTGCTGGGATTTTGGTAGGAATTGCATTAAACCTATGAATCAATTTGGGGAGAAATATCTTCACTGTATTAAGTCTTCTAATCCATGAAAATGGTATATCTATTTAGATCTTCAATTTCTTTCATCAACTTTTTGTAATTTTCAGCATGTATATCCTGTACATTGTTTTTAAAAGATTTATTTCTAAGTACTTCATTTTTGGAGTGATTGTACATGAAATCGTGTTTTTAATTTTAGTTTTCATGCATTCACTGCTATAGAAATATGATTGGTTTTTGTTTTTTGATCTTGTATTCTGAAACCTTGCTAATAAACTCAATTAGTTCTAGTATTTTTTTTTTTCAGAGAATCCTTGGGATTTTCAACATAAGCAATCATGTTATGAGATAGGGAAAGTTTTCTTTCTTCCTTTCCAAACTGTATGTCTTTATTTCTTTTTCTTGCCTTATGAAGCTGGCTGAGCCTTCCAGTATTATGTTGAATAAGAATGGTGAAAGTTGATATTCTGCTTTGTTTCATAGTTTTGGGAGAAAGCATTCAGTTTTTCATCACTAAGTATACTGTTAATTGCAGGATTTTTGTAGACTCTCTTTTCCAAGTTGAGGAAATTCTTTTCTATTTCTAGTTTACTGAGAGTTTTTATTATAAATGAATGTTGAATTCTGTCCAATGCTTTTTTTGGCCTCTGTTGATATGATCATATGGTTTTTCTTATTTAATCTGTTAATATAATGAATCACACTGATTGGTTTCAAAAGTTGGTTTTCCCACACTTGCTATTCACAGGAAGAACGTCACTTGGTCGTGCTATATATCCTGTTTTTGTATTACTAGATTTGATTTGTTAATGTTTTCTTGACAATTTTTGCAACATGTTTGTGGGAGATATTGGTCTTAATGTCTTTGTGTGATCTGGTATCGAAGAAACATTTTTTAATGTTACAGTTTTGAATTGGTGTGTAGGAAAGCTATTAATTTTTTCACTTTTTTGTTATATCTAGTCAGCTACTTAAAATTTTGTTTTAATTCTAATAACTTTTTAATTGGTCTTTGTATATTCTAGGTTGGCATTTGTAACTCCTGTTTAAAAAAAACTCTTTGGTCTCTTCTCTGTCCCAAATCAATACACTTTTTAGTTGCTCTTACATTTGTGCATTATCTAGTGCTCTTCAATCTCCAAAAATTACAATTTTGGTAATTTATATTTTCGTAGATTTGTTTATAGTATTTACTAATAAATTTAACTACCTTCCTATTTATATTCTCTTTCTTTCTCCTTACTGATCAGACACCAGAATTTTAACTTTGTAAATTAATTATTTAAAAGTCCGATATAATTGATATATAACATTTTGTTAGTTTTAGATGTGTAACATAATGGTTTGATATATGAATTTATTGCAAAATGATTACCACAAGTTCAGTTGACCTCCTTCATCATACATAATCACAATTTTTTGTTGTTGTTGTGATGGGGACTTTTAAGATTTACTCTCTTAGCAACTTTTAAATATAGAATACAGTATTATTATAATAATCACCATGCTATACATCGCATCCCCAGGACTTATATATTTTATAACTGGAAGTTTGTACTTTTTAACCACTTTCACCTATTTCACATACTGCCCCCACCCTCCACCTCTGGCAACCACGAATCTGTTCTCAGTATCTATAAGTTTGAGGTTTTCTTTAGATTCCATAGATAAGTGAAATCATTTAGTACTTGTCTTTCTCAGAGAACTTTAACTTTCTAATTGACCTTTAAAATAAGAGCCTTTGATTTTATAATTATCTACTCTCTGGTAGTTTTTTTTATAATTTATTAATTTATGTTCTTAATTTTAATTACTCTCTTCCTTATTTAGTTTTTTTTAGCCTCATTCATTGACTGCTTGGTTTCTTTATTTTCAGGCTGTTAATTTTTCTCGGAATACTCTTTGGTCACATTTTGAAGATATCAAAGTGTACTGTTTTCATTACCATTCATTTATTTCATTACCATTTATTTAAGTAGTTGATAGTTTCAATTTTGTTTTCTTCTTCCTTCTTCCCTGGCAAACACTGGTATTTTTTTCTGTCTCCATAATTTCACCTTTTCCAAAATGTTATGTAATTGGAATCATACAGTATGTAGCCTTTTCAGGTTGACTTCTTTTACTTAGTAATATACATTTAAGCTTTCTCAATGTCTTTTCAGGACTTAATAGCTCATTTCTTTCTAGCACTGAATAATATTCCATTGTCTGGATGTACCACAGTTTATTTATCCTTTCACCTACTGAAAGATATATTGGTCTCTTCTAAGTTTCGGCCATTATGAATAAAACTGCTATAAACATCTCTGTGCGTTTTTGTGTGAACACAGTTTTAACCTCATTTGGGTAAATTCCAGGAAGCATGACTACTGGATCATATAGAAGTATATTCAGGTTTTTAAGAGACTGCCAAACTGTTTTCCAAAGTGACTGTACCATTTCCCATTCCCTGCGGAGTTCCTGATGTTCCACATCCTTGTCAACATTTGGTTATGTCAGTATTTTGACTCGTGGCCATTTAAATAGGTGTGTAGTGATATGTCATTCTTGTTTTAATTTGCATTTTCCTAATGACATATGATATGACATCTTTTCATATGCTTGTCATCTACATAGCTTCTTTGGTGAGCATTATTATATGACTCCAGTGATTGTTCTTAAATTTTTAATGAACATCTCTAGAAATGTATTTATTATTTTCTTAAATTATAAAAGGAACCCAAAATTGCTGTAAAAATTCCATTAGCATGGAATTCTAAACAGTAAAGGTGAATGTCCATTCTTACCCTTGGAAAAGTTATTAATAAATATTACACTTTCACATTTATTGATGCATAAATAAATACACATATGGTTTTCTATACAGATATGCTTATTTTACTTTCCTTATCTGCCACCACAAATTTCTATTTAGTTGAAATTATATCTCATTTTAGTTCAAGACTGCTCACTTTTGTTTCATATTTTGCTGCAATATTTTAAAAACAATGGCATCAAGATCATAACCACAATACAATCCTTTAGCCTTGTATTTTAAATTGTTTTTATTTATCACCAAACTTTTTATTTCAAGGCTTCCTCTTTGTTAATTTTACTTTTTGTCTTGCTGAAGAATTTCCTTGCATAAATTTTTTGAAAAATGAAAGTACATTTATTTTGTTTTACCTTACACATTAGTGATAATGCTGTTGTCTTCTAGCATTCTGTGTTGTAAGACAGAAGTGGGACATTGCTCAAATGCTAGTTTCTTTGTAAGTAATTCATTCCTTTCATTTTAAAATGAGTTAACAGATTGTCTAAGATGTCTAGATAAGCATCTTTATTAATTATTTTTGCTTAGTGGTCAATAGTGAAGTCCCAAATCTTTGTTCATGTAAATAAAATTATCCTCTGTTATTTCTTTTCTTGTTTCTCTCTTCTCCAGTATGTTTTCTCTTTCTTTTCTACTAAGTGGATGCTGGAGCTTCTAAAAATATCCCCCAAGTCTTTTGTGTCATATTTTTCATTTCTTTGTTTATTGTTCTGTTTTATGGGACATTTCTTTGCTTTATATTCCACATCTCTAATTCGGCCTTTGGGTAGTCCATTTTAATTGCTTCAATTTTTAGCGTTTCTTTTGAGTAATTGCTTCATATGCTTGACTTCTACCTTAAAAATAGCACCTAGTTCTAGTTCTTGTTTCATGAATCCTCCTGAAAGTTTTAGAGGATGCTAGTTAGAATTTTAAAATTTCTCTTCCATTTTTCCATCTCTTTTATTTTCTTCAAAATCGATCATTCTGCTTGTCTGTCTTTGCTCTCTGTCACTCCTGCCTTTCTCAAATGTTTGGTGATCTTTAATTGCTCATTTATATTTATCAATGAAATGTTGGATGATGAATATTTAAAGTTGGTGAGATTTCCTTTTTTGTGCATATCTGTTTCCATAATAGGTTTCTTCCTAACTAAAAGGGATAACTGTAGATCGGGCCTGGTGATGGGCATGTATCTCTTTGAGGGTAGAGGACGAAGGCACATTGGAGCCCCATAAGCTTGCCAAGGTGAGGAAGGCCTTACCCCGCTACTAGAATACTTCAGTGTTTTCATTTCTAGAAGAGCTGCCTTTATTCCATACTCATGTTTCCCTGCATGGTCATTATGTAGGACTAGAACTTAAGAGTTCTGTTCCACTTTTCTCTCTTTTCAAACTCAAAAATGTTAGGACACCCTGTCCTCCTGGCCCCCAAAGAGGGATTTGCCACCATAGGAAGTGTTCTCAAGGCCTTGTCCTGGAGGCAAACACTATAAGGAGCCTCCCTGTTCATTTGCAGGGGTGGATGGGGACAACAGACCCAGGGGCTCAGCAAGCACTTCCTTACTTAATTGACCTGTGAATTGCACTGTGGCCGGGGTCTCCTCTAGTTCTGCATTTATATTCTCTGAGTTTGAAGATTGAAGATCTATTTGGGGAAGAACAGCTTTCTTTTCTGCAGCAGCTTTCCCCCTCTCCCACCCCCCCCCACCCCCGCCCGTTTTGTGTTATGGTTTGTTCTACTCTGGCTTCACTATCATTTGATTCTTATTAGGTTTTTTTTTTTTAATATTTTTTAAAAGTTTATTTATTTATTTATTTATTTATTTATTTATTTATTTATTTAGAGAGGGCATCAGCAAGGAAGGGGCAGAGAGAGGGGGAGAAAGGGAATGTCAAGCAGGCTTTGCACTGTCAGTGCAGAGACTGATGTGGGCTCCGTGTCACGGTTCTTGAGATCATGACCTGAGCCAAAATCTAGAGTCAGATGCTTAACCGATGGAACCACCCAGATGCTTCAGATCTGAGCAGTTTTTTAACTTCTAGAAATTTTCCAAAACGTACAGTCTACTGGTAGTATCCTTTCTTGTTTTCCAGGTTGTTATAAACTTATTTTTAAATTATATACTTTGTGTCACTTAAAACAGATTTTGGCAGAGGGAAGAGACAAATGGGTGTGCTTAGCTTGCCCTATTGAAATAGAAGTCTTCACCTGCTTTTAATTTAGTTAAAGTTCTATAGGCTAATTAAATGGAAACTGTCACTGGTATGTAGATTCTAATTTAAATTATCTCTTAGTTTCTAAATGAAATCGCTAATCCACTCTTGACGGGATTCCAAGAGAACGAGATAGAATAAAGCCCTTAAAAATTTTTTTTTCATAGACTACTTAACATGGCAGTGGACAACTAATGAAATATAAATAAAATCTAAAACTGCACATACCATTCAAGAACATTTATACCAGCTGATTTTTCCCTAGCATTAAAATATGACCATTTTTAACACAGAGAGAGGTTGAGAGAATTGTACAGCAAACACCCATCTACTCACTTAATTTTGACAGTTACATTGAACTCTGTTTGCTTTATCTCATATCTATCCTTTCCTCTATTTACCAATAAGTTTTTCTTTTCTTTTCGATGTATTTGCAAGAGAGGTACAGTCAGCAGTGCACCTTAGAGGGTACCTTTAAAATGACAATACATTTTCTCTGATTTCCTTTGCTCTCATTTTCTTTCTCTCATTTTGCCATCACATTCTCATGACACTAAGAGGTGAGCTTCCCTCAGGATGGCAGGTCTGGGTCAGCTTGGTTGGCTACTTGAGTGTGTGTTTAGACATGCAAACCAGATTGATTGCTTTAAGGACCAGCAGAAAGCTCACCTCTTTGGTAAAGCCTTCCTTGATTGGACGTCTTGACAACCCTTTTTCCTGTGATCTTGGAGCACTTTGGGCAGATCTCTGCTAAGCTATTTATCAGATTGGTATTGTGAGTCATTCCCTATAGGAACGTATCCCCTTCTGACTATAGAATCCTATGTATACATGTGTGTGTGTGTGTGTGGGAGACAGTGGGTTAGAGATGTTGTCTTATTTATCTCTGTGTCCAAGAGCTAAAATAATTCCTAGAACGTATGAAATCAATAAATCAGTAAATGAAAAATGAATCAATGCTTGTCTGCTTTTTTAATGTTTATTTCTTTTTGATAGAGAGTATGCACTCACGTGTGAGTGAGCAGGGGCAGGGCAGGGGGTGGGCAGAGGATCCAAAGCAGGCACTGGGAGGGAAGAAGTGGGCTCTGTGCTGACAGCAGCAAGCCCCATGTGGGGCTGGAACTCAGGAATCAATCTGGAACTACTCACAAATATGAGATCATGACCCGAGCCAAAGTCGGTTGCTCAACCCCCTGAGCCACCCAGGCACCCCAATGCTTGTCCACTTTGACTAGACAAAACAGTTCAAAGTTGTTTTTATGATCATTGCTTTTTTATTAACTTAGTAGATTAAATTAGAATGGTTGTTTTGCTTAACAGTGTTTGCAGTCTTCACAATTGGTATGGCTTTGGTGTAGTTCTTAAAGAAGATAAGAACATGGCCAAAGTGAGGCTTCTTACGTGATTGTAGATATAATATCTCAAAGCCAAGGGTGGATATCAGAGCACAAAGATAGAATCTGTCAAGCTGTAATCTCAGATTCAAGGACAAATATCATACCATCTATACTCTACTTGCTAGTGTCATCAGAAACTTTTCAGGTTCCTTTATTAGGAATAATAGACACCACACCATTGTGAAGAAATTACATCTGATTTTTACTTTTTCTCATTTTTAGAAATTTTCCCAAGGTTAATTTGAGTAACTGATCTAATAATAGAGATCTTGATAGCTGGAGTAAAACCTTGCATCTTGACCCAGCTTTTCGATATGTCATACCTTCCTTTCAGCATAGATGATTCATGAACCGTGCACAGTGAAGAAATGCAGGGCAGGTGTTAAATGGGAACCAACATTTATTGATGGACTATGACATGCTTGGCACTATACTATGCAATTTATATTGGTTGTTTTTTCTGAAATGGCCTTTAATTGAGGGAAAATTGGATTAGCTGGCTGAAATCACTCACTTGAACTATCTACATGGCTACTGGTCATTGGTTGCTTGCTGACTTGAGGCTAAGAAACTCCTCCTCCTCTTTCATGTTTATCTTCATGATTTAACATCATACTCAAAAGTAGTGTCAGAGAGCTGAGCCGCCAAACAAGGCCCACAGAGGATGCTGGGATCACAACCATATTTACCGTTCAAAAATGAAAGGACTTCAGAGAATTCCTTGGTGGACAAGACCTAGGGAAAACCTCTTGGGCCCAGTTTTTGCTTTTGTTCAAGTCACAGATCTCCTGATCTTTAAGATAAAGGACACAGATAGATTCCTCGTCTGTCTCCTCACTCTCCTCAAGCAGGCTGTAGCCCTCTTGCTTCTTGTTAGTAGCTTTTTTGGTAGGAGTTCATTTGACCAGATGTAATAAATGTGGCCTAGGAGGGGACTGAAGTGTGATTTACTCTGGGACAACTCCATAGTCTGGAAGCCTTCCTGAACCCAGTACACCTACCAGAACTGCACCAAAGCCTGCCCCTGTCTTGTGGTTTGAAGGCACTTCGCAGGCACCATTGGGTGGCTGGGTTCCCTAGGATGCTGCTTTAGGGCAGTCTGTGCTTGTGGGAGCAGATAAGAAGTGAGCTTAGAGGGGCCTTTTATCAGCTGCCATGTTCACAGAGGCCAGATGATCTTCAAGGAGTTGCTTAGAGATTTAAAGCACTGATGTGACAAGGATGCTTTGATTCCAATGTTCCAGCCATCTCCCTGCAGCCAGTGTTTATGTAAACTTGAAAAAACCTGCCACTACTGTTCATCACCCTCGTTTTTCAACCTTAATGGTAATTACATTCCACGGACCAGGAAAGATGTAGCATCCTTCAAGTCTGGGTTGGAGTCTTCCTTCCACGTGGCGGTGGAATGTTGTAGTCCAGCTTCTGGAGGCACGGACAGAGCAGGCTGCTGGGGACAAGGGAGACTGCTCTCCAGTGGAGGTTTGAAATCAGTCTCCAGAAGGCTTTAGCGTGTTGATTGATTATTATTATATATGCAAAGTTCTCACTTAAAAGACTTGAAGTCTCGTTTTGCTTTCATGTATGAATCAAAATTCAAGAACGAGAAGTTGTGGCTTTGTACCTGCACTCTCTAAGCCTGTGATCTCTTTCTCAGGCCCTCAGTTTTCTGAGTCCCCTTCCTCCCTTTCCCTTTCAAATTCAGTTCCTGCCTTCTCTCTTCAATGGCCCTTCTTTCAATAGCAAAGATGGGGCTTTGAGAAGGAGAGAGGCCTGTTCCATCAGTTCAAAACCCCAAATCAAGACAATATGAGGGAACATTAAGAATTGAGATGCCCCCCCCCGCCCCCAATCAAGGGCATATGCTTGCCCTTTGGTTTGTTTTACGTACCTCTTCCTTGTCTTCCACCTCTAAGATACCTTAGATGTCCCTCCCATCATCATTTTTCTTCCTCAATCTGTCTTCATTCCCATATCTACTGTCCTATGAAAGCAAAGGGAAAACAAATGACTTTGTATAGGGGATAGAGTTATGTATGAGAATGTTAAGTTTTCTGTCTCTTCTTCACTCCCTTTCCCTAATCAAGGCCTGAAGGATGTAATTGGTGCATGCCAGTGGACCATACCTTGGGTCTTGACCATCCCAGCCACCTCTAGGGCAATTCTCTAATCTCTGTTTGGCACTCTCGGTGCCACTGAGCCCTAGCCCCGGAATGGTGCCATGGCGAGCCCTGCCTTTAGGCTGATCACTGGAACTGTAAACACAACCACCCAGATGAAAGGAATTCAGATCCTGTCCCTGGAATCCAGAGCCAGGATCCTGATGGAGCCTTTTTCTTCCTCTCAAAGGCCCAGCCACTGGCAGACTTCTTTTCCATCTGTCCAGGAAAGCCAGCTTTCAACAAATACAGTTTTCAGAGCTTTTATCCTGCTCTTGCATCCAAGAGTTGGCCCAGAGCACAGCTCTTGGCTTTTCTCAAAACCAGCTCTGCTTGATATGAACTCCATTGGGTTTAGTACATGGATACTGGCACTTTTCAACTTGCCTATCTTAAGTAGAAATACAGGGCCAAATGCAGGTTTTGTGAGGCTTGAAAGCTTGTACAATTTTTAAGGGCTGTCTTTAGGAAAAAATTATATAATATTACAAAAACAAAATTAAGTACTCAACTTCCTCTTGGGCATATCCCCAAAATGACCATGACATTTCAAAACCACCAACCGGATGGGAGGTGTAATGAAGTAGAAGATGGAGTGTAAAGAGACAGCAGTCTTGCAAATTGGGTTAAAATGTCTTACTTTGGCAACTTCAAAAACAATCAAGTAACATATGACCATATGAGCACATTACTGGTGATCGTCTAAGGCGTAGGAAGGAGACTGTGCAAGCGGGGAGCTCTGCGGGACATATTTCATTAGCTTCACTGTAAATTTACCTCTGTAGGAATGCTTTCCTCTTTAAAAAAATGAAAACACAGCCTTCCTTTTCCCCAGACCACAGATTTTATGTTTCTAAGAATGTTTTTCAAACGATCTTTGCACAATTTGATGATGACTCAAGAGCCTGAAAGCATTCATGTTTTATCCCAATAATTCTACTTCTGGCAATCTGGTCTGAGGAAAAGCATCTAGATTATGGAAGAGCTTTATGCACAAAGACATCTGCTGCAGCATTATATATAAAAATGAAACCTTGGGTGAGTTTTAATGACCAGCAACATGGGAATGACTAAGGGAAATGTGATATATTCACCTAGTAAAATATTATATCATTAACACCGATGATTTTTTTTTCCAAATCCTTGTAGTAATCTGGGAAAATGCTAATATACTAATGTTATCAGAAAATAGCAGCACACGAAAGTTATATAAACTATAACATATAAATGACAATTGATAACATTGCCTTTGAGTTTTTAGCCCTTTGCTAGTATTCTTGAATTATACATATCTTCTTAGGTGAGGAAAAGAAAGTTCTGAATCCCTTGGATCTTTGGAATTTCCGAAGTTGGGGACTAACATTGATCACACTAGAAGAAAGGCTCATTTTTTTTTTAAGTTCATTGATTTTTGAGAGAGAGAGACAGGGCATGGGGGGTTGGCAGAGAGAGAGGGAGACACAGGATCTAAAGCAGGCTCCAGGCTCTGAGCTGTCAGCACAGAGCCTGACGTGAGGCTAGAACCCAGGAACTTCAAGATCATGTCCTGAGCCGAAGTGGAACACTTAACCGACTGAGCCACCCAGGCACCCCGAGAAAGACTCATTTTAAAATAGCTTCTGATTTCATATTATTTTTTAAAGATAATTCTTGATATTGATGGCAATAAGATGAAATCAACACTTTTATTTATCATAGATAGAACAATAATAAATGAATACAACTTTTTTGGAAATCACTTTGGCAATACTAATCAAAAGCCTTAAAAATGCATTCATACGCTTTGACACAGTGATCCCAATTCTGAGCATTCTACTCCAAGGAAATTACCAGAAATATAAAGGTATTATGTACAAAGATGCCAACTGCAATAAAATATATTATAGAGAAACATTACTAACAACTTAAAGATCCAAAAATAAAGAAATTCTTTTTAAAAATCACTGCATTTCATAATGGCATATTAGCTATTGGAACGGTGAAATTAGGTGACAAAGAAGAAGGATAAAAACAAAGATAAGGGCATACAACGGAACTATTAACGAGGTTAACACAAAGCTGCATATTGAAGAATGTATTTTGTTAACAAAGTATAATATATACCAGTCACTGTTCTTGGTAACAATCTTATGAGGTTTGTTTTATAATCCTTTCCATTTATGGCTGATGAAGAGCACTGTTGGTGGAGCCACAGTTCTCATTCAGCGGTCTAGTTCCAGAAGTCTCTGCTTTTATCCTCTATGCTGCGCTACCTCAAATTTAGACCTCAGCTTTCTGGTAACCAACATGAAAATGGAAACTAGATTAGTTAGTTCAACATTAATAACAGGACAATAAAACAATTTAGCATATGCTACTCCTGAAACTAAGACCGGCAAAAAAATTTTGTTTCTTCTGAAATGAATGTGGTGTTGCTTAATGAACACCACCCTTGAAGGAGAGACCACACCACACTTGATGCCAATTTTGACACCCTCTCCTCATTATAGGCTGAGCCTATGACGTTGCACACCAAAGGATACTTCAGTAAGAGTGGTTCTATAGGGATGGGGGGGGGCAAGAGTGCTACATAGTAATGCTCAAATGCTTTCTTTAATGAGATGACTTAATTCAAAGATCAAGAATATTCAAAAGAATAAATACAGTGCAGATTCTTCATGGATTCGTTCTTAAAAAAATGTTTCTCTTAGCCAACCTTTTGGATAGAGGTTAAGACACTGCTTTAGGATATCCCCACAATTCTCTGTAGTTATACAAAATAGGCGTATTAGCTAATTAAAGAAGGGAGGTAAAGAGACACAGCGGTTCAGGTGTTCCAACCCTCAGCCCAGAATTTTGCACCATAGAGTATTAGTGAAATCAGGTACGGTCTTGTGTCCCTTACCTTCTACGTCCCACGAGGGCTGTGCAAGTTTGCAAGTAAGCTGCTGGGGCAGACCAGAGGCTGTGTGACAGGCTGAGAAACTTCCTTCTCTCTCAGTCTCTGGGCATGAGAATGCATTTGTCAACGCATGAAAAATATAAGGTAAAAATTTCAATAGGATTTTTACGACAGATATTTATCCTATCTCCATACCTCTTCCCTATATATAATGGTGAAAAAGGAAAAGAAAAGAAAAAAACAAAGCCAAGGGTGATTGCACCTAATTCCTGCTAGACACAACATCAAAACCAGTTCATCCCTCTTCTCCCCCATCCCAAGCGGTAGGAATAAGCCAAGTCAGAGCAATGGTATGCTTCTGAGTGATTGTCCAACAATGTCCTGTCTTTCTCAGCCAGTCTCCCAGAGAGTCATAGCAAAAACAAACATGCAGGAGAGAGCCGGAATCCTTGTTTATGGTTTTTATTTCTTCAAGAAAAAGGGCAGGAGAACTGATGGGCTAGCTCCAGATATGGCGCACAGCCCAAGAAGCAGTGAATGAGTAGCCATTTCCACCTCAGCAGTCTTGGGCTTTGTTCTGGGGGCTGTCAGCAAAAAAATGTCACCCTCTGTTCTGTTCATTAAGGCATCCAACACTTATTATGGATATGTGCTTATTTTTGTCTTATTTTGGGGTGCTTCCCACTCCCTGCCAAACCTCATTGTTACAGTGTCCCATCTGTGAGGTCTGAGTTACTGTCATTAACTGGGACCTAATCTGTGTTAACTTGTCGTGGAAATTTTATTGGAACCACTGAATAAATATACACATAAGGAATTATGGCTACCTGCAGGGGACTAATCTGTCTTTTCAGACTACACTACTATACAAACTCTGCCTTTCACACTTGTGTATTAAGTGCAGCAGGGAGCAGATTTCATTCCCCTAGGGAAAGGACCTCATTCCTTTCCATAGACTTGGGTCTTTTGAGGTGTTTCCCCACAAACGCAGCCTTTTCTCTCTACACAGAAGTACACACATCCATACACTTGCTAGACACTCAGTCTTTCCTCCTGACCAGAGCTTTTCATCTTGACCCTTCACCCCCACCCCATCTCTGTTTTTCCTGATAGGAGTCTGGGCCCCTGACCACACCCCCAAACTAACTGTCTCTTGTGACCCAAGCCACTTTTGCAGCTCTACTCCCAGCTCATTTATCTGAGAAGCAAACAGTGTTTAGCTGCCAGTGGATAATGATGGTTTAATAAAGTGCTTCTCAAATTTTATTATATACAAAGGTCACTTAGGATGTTTGTTTTAAAAAGGTAAATTTCTAGGCCTTTGTCCACAGAGATTGTGATTTTGTAAATCTATTCCCCATTTTGTTTGTTGTTGATTTAAATCAAAATAATGCAAGTGTACGGTTGAAAAATTGGATAATATGGAGGTGCTCTGCGTGTAATAATGACAATCTAGATTTAGAATGACCTTTTCACGGAGGACATCTAGATAAAAACTAGGCAAGATTTTTTTCTTAATTTTTTTTAACGTTTATTCATTTTTGAGAGACAGAGAGAGAGAGACAGAGCATGAGTGGGGAAGGGCAGAGAGAGGGAGACACAGAATCTGAAGCAGACTCCAGGCTCTGAGCTGTCAGCACAGAGCCCAACGCAGGGCTCGAACTCACAAACTGCAAATCATGACCTAAACCGAAGTCGGATGCTCAATCAACTGAGCCAGCCAGGCGCCCCTAGGCAAGATGTTTTCAAAAAATAGTTGAATGCTTCAGTGGAGAATTCCAGAGCTAGATGCTGGAGGAAGGAAACTCAGAGAGGTGACCAGTTCCTATGAGTATTTTCCAGATTCAGAGAGGGAGCTCAAAGTTGTCAAACTTAGTAGAACTTTGACAGAGTCATAGACTATAAATACTACATATTTATATATGAATATTATAAATACTAAATTTGTATACATATAATATATATGTATATAATATATGTATTATGTTATATGTTATATATGTGTGTATGTATATATATGTGTGTGTGTGTGTGTGTATATATATATATATATATATTTCAAAAGTTGCATAGTCCTATATGACTTTATAAATAAAGATAGTTATTTTTGACAATGGTATGTTAGGGGTGGGTTTTTTCATTCATTCAATTTTGTATTTTGTAGATCTTTTCAATTTGAAATTTACTTCTATATTTAGCTTTGTAAAGTGGTGGTTTTCTTTTTTCATTAATAATTGCTTTCTCTGCATTTATTTGTTGTCTTTTATTTTGCACTTCTCTTAATGGGATATTGGATCTCCCGGCCTGATACTCCTTGTCTCTTATCTTTATTGCTCATATTTTTCATCCCTTGGCCACTTTACTTTTATGCTCTGACAGGTTTTCTAGACTTCTCCTTCAATGCTTCTATTGCATTTTTATATCACCTATCATATTTTTAATTTTTGAAACTACTTTCTTGTACCCTGATAATTCCTTTGTATAGTTTCCTATTTCTTTTTTAATTATCTTATTTAAATTCAAGTTAGCTATCATACAGCGCAATATTGGTCTCAAGAGCATAGATTCCTGTTTCTGGATTTGTGGATTAAATAGCTCCTCAAATCTCACTGAGCCTATTAATTAGATTTTTTTTTAAATCACTGAACTTGAATTATGTTCACGTTCGAGTTCTCTTGGACTTTCTCTTTCGAACTGCTGTTTTTCCTAAAGTGTCTGATACCTTATAATGTTTGTTGATATTTAAGAGTGTGGACTAAGAAAAAAAGAGTGTGGACTAGGAAGATAAATCAGGAATTCTCTGTACATTGGTGTGGGCTTGTTCTTGGCAGCCATCTCTAACATGAGCAGGTAGAGAACTATTATTCTGAAGGCCCTCCAAAAACCAGGATGAAGACTTCTTTACTTTTAGGCATTCACACCTTCGGTAGTTGCCTTACTTCACTCCAGGTATATTGTAACTTCTTTATTTTCTTTTTCTTCCCTCCCTCTCCTTTCCTTTTCTTCTCCCTTTCCTTCTTCCCTTCCTTCTTTCCCTCCTTTATTCCCTTCCTTCCTTCCTTAAAAATGCCCATGTTTTTTTGGCTGGGGGTAAATGCCTGCCTGCTTGAGCTTTGTATAAGGATGGAGGTATTTACTATTTTGTATATAGTCTTTTCACTTATTTTTAGACCTGCTTTTTATTTCTCTCATATGTGTTCACTCTGAGTCAAGAGGTTCTATGGCTCTGCTGCTTTTGGATTCCACAGCTTCCTCAATGCTGCTGTTTCCCCTGTTTTGCTTCAAGCCACGGATGCTTCTGCATCTACCTTCTATCGTCTGGAAATTTGTTATGATCTCTTGTCTGTTGATGAGTAACTTTCTAGTCATTTGCTGTTATAGGGTTACTTGTGCCTTTTTGTTGCCTTACTGTCATCTTTCTGACAGCTCGGGAGATGGAGAGTCTAACATGTGGATTTAGTCTGTCATCTTGAAGCTGAGTCCCTTAATGTTAGAGGAGTCTTAAATTCCATGGAAGATGTTTGATTTAAGCCCAGTTTTGAAAAGTAAGTCAAATTTGTATAGACACAGATGATTGTCGCAGATCACCTAGAGGACACATGTGAGTGGCAGAGTGGAGATGGGCATAGCCATCTTAGGTTTGAAAAATGAGTACCTTAGCCTAACAATCCTAGTGTTTCAGGGGGAGGGTCACAGGAAACAAGATGTGAAAAGTAATCTGGATTGAGAGCTTTTAGTTCTTTGTGGAAAACTTTGGCTTTTGTGAACAGAGGAGAAAAGCAATGAAATCAATATTTTACAAAGATTCATTTGGCAGCACATGAAATATGCTTCAGAGGGGAGATAGACTGGAGGCAGAGGGCCAGTTAAGAAATAGCAGTAATCACCCATTTGTGAAATGATGGATGACGGCAGCAGGAATGGAAAAGTAGGAAGAGATGTGGGCAGATTAAGAATAAGAACGTCTAGTACTTAATGATTGATTGAATATGGAGGATCAGACACATTTTAGATCATTGTATATAGAAGATCAGTAAGTTTTCAGGACTAGATAATTATAGAGAATTATTGGATTGATGTGATCGGGAAATTCATAGGCACCAATCACACTTCTACCTCCTCTCTCTGCCAGAGTAGGTTATTCACAGTGAAATTCTTGTTTCCCAGCCTAGGTTTTTGACAGATGGTAGCAGCAGCTATAGTGGTGATCGTGGTAGGGGGTTGTAATGTCGAAAGGGGTCATTGTGGCGGGGTAGCAGCAACGGAGGGGTGGCGATACTGATTGTTGTGGTAAGGTTTCATACCAGGAGGCACATCTTACCTATGCAACTACAGCTTTAAGTCTTGAGCTTACTCTTGTTCACATGTATCATGAATTTAGGAGAACAGGTGAAGACTTGGTTGTCCACAGAGCTAGGCAACCCTGTAGCCACAGTTCATTAGACTCGAAGTGGACATCAACTTCAGGGGAACAATTCTTAGGTTCCATTGAACTAAGAAGACTTTCAACCTCTAGAATTTAACAGACTCGGAAATAGTAGCTGTAAGAGGCAGACCTTTGAACTGAAAAGGTTTGTGGAGTCGGAGCCTGAGTCATCACCATGGCAATGAAATGCTGCATACAGTTAAGGTTAAGAGAGAGTTCATAGGTTATGCATAAGCAGAAAAGGGCAATTTGCTGAGAGAGGCAGGAAGTGAGGGACAGAGCAGCAGCCTCCTTCCTAGCTGATAAGGCCCAGGCCGCATGGGTTCCCAAAGAGACCATCCAAGTCCATTCTGATCTTAGATGGTCATGAAATTGCCGTTGTATTCTTTCCATAAACTTTCCTTTTATTGGAATTACTTTGTGTAGGCTTCTGTTTCTTGCAACCAAATAACAGGGACTAAGAACTTCGTGAAGTAAATTGCTTATTTTCCATGTTGCTTACAGACTTCTTCAAAGTCACCAGTCCCTAGATGCCACTATTAGACGCTTTTGTGTTTGGGTCACTCAGCCATCTTCTGGGAGCTTACCAGGGACAGATCATGAACCTAAGAATTACGTTTAATATCAGGTCCATTCCACACAGGCTCTAGGCTTTAGTTAATATAAGCTATTACTTAACAGTGCCCCTTAATATTTCAAAATGAGAGTTTCTCACCCTGTGGGATATCGATTCCTGTTTCTCCAAAGGCAGGAATGTCTCTAGATTCTGTCTCCTGTACTCTGTCACTGTGCTTTTGTTTCTCTGGTTTGCATTCTCTTGACTTACACCTTGAGCCTCCTTCTCTGGCTTCCCCTTTAGATCCTGAACCTGGACTCTCCATCTGACTTTGGTTTTGGCTCACTCATAAGATTCTGATTCTGGTGTTTTTCTCCCAAGGACACAAGTGCACAGCTGACTAACATGCTGTACTTAGGCATGATGCCCCATACTTCTGCCAGATTTGTAAGAGAGACATGGAGGGGAAGAATCTTGATCTGCTGAGTACCCTGCATGTGTCCGGTATTCTATCACCTGGGAGGTTAGCACTACTGCTTTCTTTTATAGGTGTTAAACCTGAAGCCCAGAGGGTCGAAAGTGACTTCCCAAGTTTATAATGGTGAATGAGTGGCAGATCTAGGGAATGAACCCAAGTGTGTTTGACTTCACTTTTTTCCTTTTAAACTGTGCTGACTTGTCAAAGATGGAATAAAACCAAGATGTGTTGAGCACCACGGCAGTGACCTTAAGGGGCTACGCAACATCCATTCTCCCTTTCTTTCTAAACAGCAAAAACCATAGTTTTATTTCATATGAAAATTTGTCCCTCCCCCCCAAGTCTCCATATTCCAGGCTTCCCGAAGCAAGATATGGCCACGTGAAAGCTGGTATGATGAAAGTGGATGGGTCTTGTGGGGCTTCCAGGAACACTGCTTAAAGCTTGAAGCTGATCTTGCTGGGAGGTTCTTCCTTCTTCTTGCTGCTCAGACACGAGTGGAGCTCTGATAACCACCTTGGGTACGAGGAGATCCTGAAGACAGAATCCATATTCTAAGGTAATGGAGCCTTTGTCCCTGAAGGCCACAGTGCTGCAGTATCAGTTCTAGAATGCCTACCTCTGGACTTTTATGCAGAAGAGATGTGAACATCTATTTTGAGTTCCTTTTAATTGCAGTAGGGTACAATCACCTCCCCTACGTGAAACACTGTGCTGGCACTTGGACGTTTGGTTGCCCCTATTTCAGATGAGGCCTTAAGTTTCAGAAAGCTTAGGTAATTAACTAGGATCACACAGCTACTTAAGCGGCATGTCTTGACATTAGAGCATCTTGCTCTAACAAAATAAAAATCTAAATTCCTTAGCATGGCATACAAAACACCCATGATCTAACTATTCTTATCTCTTGAGTCTTACATTTTGTTTTATATGCTTTTGAAAATGCTATACCCTCTGCCTCGAATTATTGGCCCCTACTTTTCCTTTTGAAAATACCCACCTATCCTTTAAGACCCACTGAAGATACTTTCTCCTCTGAAGTTTTCCTAAACAGCTCTCATGAAATAGGTCTTCCTTCCGTGTTCCTGTTTCTCCCTGATGTACCTTAGTAAGACACTGTGGTGCATACAGCTTGGTAATTGGTTCAAAAACGTTTTTGAGTATAGTTGACACACAACGTTACATTAGTTTGAGGTGTGCAACAAACATAGTGAATCAACCTCTCTCTTACGTTGTGCTCTGCTTTGCACAAGCATACTGCCATCTGTCATCATACACTGCTATTATAATACTATTGACTATATTCCCTGTGCCGTGACTTTTATTCCCATGACTAGAAGCCTGTTTTGCCCAAGTCTCACCCACGCTCCCCTCTGGCAGCCATCAGTGTGTTTCTTGTATTTATAGGCCTGATTCTGCTTTTCGCTTGTTCATTTGTCTTTGTTTCTTTTTAGATTCCACATTGGTTGTAAAAAATTGTAAAATACATGGTACTTGTCTTTCTCAGTCTGACTCATTTCACTTAGCATAATATCCTCTAGGTCTCTTCATGTTGGCACAAATGGCACTATCTCATCCTTTTTGTTGGCTGCGTAATATTCCTGTGTGTTTGTGTGTAGCATGTCTTCCTTACTTATTCATCTATCAATGGCCTCATAGGTTGCTTCCGTATCTTGGTTATTATGAATAATGCTGCAATAAACATAGAGAGGCATATATTTTTTTTGAGTTAGTGTTTTCATTTTCTTTGGGTAAATACCCAGTGGTGGGATTACTGGATTACGTGGTAGTTCTATTTTTAACTTTTTGAGGAACCTCTATACTGTTTTCCAGAGTAGCTGGACCAGTTTATGTTCCCACCAACAGTGCATGAGGGTTCCTTTTTCTCCACCTTGCCAACACTTGTTATTTTTTGTCTTTTTGATTTTAGCCATTCTGACTGGTGTAAGGTGATATCTCATTGTGGTTTTGATTTGTATTTCCCAGATGATCAGTGATGTTGAGTATCTTTTCATGCATCTGCTGACCATCTGTATGTCTTCTGTGGAAAAATGTCTATTCAGGTTCTCTGCCCATGCTTTAATACATTTTTTGTTTTGTTTTGTTCTGTTTTGTTTTGTTTTTCAGTGTTGAGTTGTATCTGTTCCTTTTCTATTTTGGATCGAAACCCCTTGTCAGATACATCATTTGCAAATATCTCCTCCCATTCAATAGGTTGCTTTTTTGTTTTGTTGACGATTTCCTTTGCTGTGCAAAAGCTTTTCATTTTGATGTAGTCCCAAGAGTTTATTTTTGCTTTTGTTTCCCTTGTGTGAGGAGACATATCTGGAAAAATGTTGCTGTGGCCAATGTCTGAAAATTTACCGCCTGTGTTCTCTTCTAGGATTTTTGTTGTTTCAGGTCTCACATTTAGGTCTTTAATCCATTTTGGTTTATTTTTGTGTGTGGTATTTAGCGTGGTATTTGTTTACATATCTGACTCCCCTCTAAAATATCAGCTTCCATCTCTGTATTCTCAGTACTAGTTCATTGCCTGGCACACACACACACACACACACACACACACACACACACAAACCAGTATTTTTGAATGTCGGACTGCCTGAATGAATAAAAGGCAATCAAGTTGAATGGTATGTTTTAGTAAACTTCAGGGGATAAACAGCACATAATGAGGCTTATCTCTGGGTGTGTCTCCTAAGCTACCCGGGAAGCCTGTGGGAGCATGTCCCAGGAGGGTTACTTTAAACAGAGATCCAAAAGAGCCCATGTCTTCATGGAGACCCTTCAATTCACTCTTTACTCCCATTCCATAGCCCCTGCATCTAAGGAAGACTGGGGCATATTTCCAACTCAAAATATCGTTTTGTGAGGGAATGTGACTGAAAAGATGATAAAGGTAGATCTGATTCTTGCTTTAATCCTTTAATCCTTAAATTGAATCAGTTCTGACACAGCATC
The DNA here is from genome assembly GCF_022079265.1 of Lynx rufus. Lineage (NCBI taxonomy): Eukaryota > Metazoa > Chordata > Mammalia > Carnivora > Felidae > Lynx > Lynx rufus. Next base: position 126,554,002 of record NW_025814856.1, read on the forward strand.
CTTTTTCAAGATTTTGAAAACTTTGAATCCATTTTAAACTAGATTGTGATCGACAAACCCACTGGAACATTAGCGAACAGTTAAATACTAATTAGCCAAGTCCCTGCTAATCTCTCAGCTGTCAAAGGCAGAGATAGAAACAAAAGCTTAAATTAAACCTGAGTTGGTCCCAGAGGAGGGAGAGGTCAGAGGGGAGTGTTCAGTCAACTGTGAGATTTTGTGAAGGAAGTCCCAAGTAATAATCATAAAAACATGCAAATGTCCCTTCACTCATTTAAAAAGACATTATATTGACATGAAAACTCCTTTTGTCATGTTACTCTCGAATCTGCCCCATCATTTAAATATTGCCCATTATTTTTAAGATAAAGTTCAAATTTTTTCCCCTCACTTTCTGTCCCCTAAGATTTCCTGTTGTATTTATCACTTGCTCCTCTTGGTCTTTCTGCTTACAAGCTAAACGTGCCTCTAGGAGCATAAAGCTTTGGAAGATAGTGAGTGGCAAGGTACGAGATGGGACAGAGATATTGTGGTTGTGATTGTAAATGGTGGTGGTGGGGGACGTTGTTGGAGAAAAAAGGTGGAAAAAGTTGCCTCCTGAGGACCCAGATTGGTCTACACAGAAAGACTTCACTTCCACCACTGTGGGCTAGTTCTCTGTTTACACTTCACTGCCCTGCAAAATTTCTCCTAATTGTCTTTCAAAATTTGAGCAACTGTAACCCAGTATTTTAGCTCAAGTCCCCTATTCTAGCAAAGCCCTGTGAAAATCCATCCTTTAAATAATCCTTTGCAGTGAGAGGCTTTTCTTTCACTCCTTAGTATGCAGGTGGATTGGGTGGGGGAGTGCCCATAGTTTCACATAATTCTCACAGGTATTTAAAACACCCCTAAAGATTAAGAAGCATCAAGTTGGAGGAGATTGGTATGAAAGATTAAAACAGAATTTCTTAAATTGTGGTCTGCAGACCACTGATGTTAGTATCAACTGGAGGCTTGTTTGTAATATCGATTCTTGGATCACAACCCCGAGCTCTTGAATTAGAAAATCCTGGCTGGGAACCCCAGAATCTTCATTTAAAAGTCCTCCCTGAAGATGTAGGTTAAAATTTGAGAACCACGGGCTCTAATTGGATCGAAGTTCATGTTCTGTGGTATTTTATTATTTGTGGTTCTTTTATAATTACCCATTTTCCTGACTTCTACTAGTTTGCTCCGTGGGTTTTTCTGAAACACACTCATAACATCAGAAATAATTGTAAGTTTTCCTCCTCCTTTCAATTTTCTTTTTCCCCCCTTCTCTTATTGCACTGGCTATGTTGTAGAATAGGGGTTAGCAAACTATGGCCCACAGTCCTAATCTGGCCACCACCTATGACCCGCAAGTTAGGAAGGGTTTTTACATTTCAAAACGATTTTAAATAAATACCTATATAAAATCCTCCATGTTGCTTCTGGCCAGCAAAGCCTAAAATATTTACTATTTGGCCCTCTACTAAAAAAGTTTGATGACCCCTTCTGTAGACTCTGAAACACATCATCCAGACCCCACTGCAAGAAGTGCAGCCTCCCCAGCCACACAGGGTGGGCAGCAAAGAGCCTCCGGCTTGCAGCTCCTCCAAGGCTGGTCTCAGCTGCAGGGAACCAGCTTACAAGGAGAAAAACCCTCTGGGGAAGCTCATAATAGATAGCCAATTGAGATGGGGTATAGAGGTCCATTTCAACTCACGAGCCTGGGAACTCCCTCCAGGCTAGTCTGACTCTGTTGGACTACATAACCTTGTACTTCCTCCTTTGCACGGTCCCCCTTCCGCCCCGCTCCCTTCACAGGTATTGACCCCTTTAAATATCTTGCACATGTGCTGCCCAGCATCTGCTTCCGGAGGACTCCACCTTTAACAGGTTATAATTTTGCGTACAACATTAGTAATATTGGTAATAATGAGCACTACTGTTTGATTTCTAACTTTGAGAGAACTGTCTCTTGTTCGTTGTTATATAAAAAGTTTGGTATAGATTTCAGTGGATATTCTTTATCTCTTTGAAGAAGTCTATTAACTAGGTTTTTTTTTTCCTCAACGTTTTTATTTATTTTTGGGACAGAGAGAGACAGAGCATGAATGGGCGAGGGGCAGAGAGAGAGGGAGACACAGAATCGGAAACAGGATCCAGGCTCTGAGCCATCAGCCCAGAGCCTGACGCGGGGCTCGAACTCACGGACCGCGAGATCGTGACCTGGCTGAAGTCGGGCGCTTAACCGACTGCGCCACCCAGGCGCCCCTATTAACTAGTTTTAAGAATTATATTTATTACAAGTTTTGTTAGGAAGGAGTTTTAAGTTTTATCATATATTTGGAGCATTTTCCACTTTTTTCTATTAATATAATGGACTACATTTAGAGATGAAAAAATTTAATGTGTATTTAGTTTTGAGAGAGAGGACTACATTTAGAGATTTTTGAAAAAATTTTTTAATGTTTATTTATTTTTGAGAAAGAGAGAGACTGAGCACGAGCAGGAGAGGGCAGAGAGAGAGGGAGACACAGAATCTGAAGCAGGCTCCGGGCTCTGAGCTATCAGCACAGAGCCCGACGTGGGGCTCGAACCCACAAGCCATGAGATTATGACCTGAGCTGAATTCGGATGCTTAACTGACTGAGCCACCCAAGTGCTCCAATTTAGAGATGTTTTAACACTGAAATATTCTTGTACTCTAGACTAAACATGGGTAATAATAGGTAAATTTTATTTATTTGCATAATATTTGTTCATCTTTTAATTTTTAACATTTACAAAAATTAATAATACTATAAAATTAATTCTTTTTTTTTTTCAATGTTTATTTATTTTTGACAGAGAGAGACAGAGCATGAACGGGGGAGGGGCAGATAGAGAGGGAGACACAGAATCGGAAACAGGCTCCAGGCTCTGAGCCATCAGCCCAGAGCCTGACGCGGGGCTCGAACTCACGGACCGCGAGATCGTGACCTGGCTGAAGTCGGACGCTTAACCGACTGCGCCACCCAGGCACCCCTAAAATTAATTCTTTTTATGGAGTACAGTCCTCTAAATTTTAACTTACATGTAGATTTGCATAACCATCATCACAATCAAGATACAGAATAGTTATATCATCTAAAAAAATTTTCCTCATGTTCTCCTTTGTAGCCCAACTCTAGCCACATCCCTAACCCCTGGCAATCACTGACTTTTCTAGTGCCATATAAATGAAATCATACAGTATGTAACCTTTTGAGATTGGTTTCTTTAACTCGGCATTATTCCTTTGATATTTTTCCAAGTTGTTGCATGCTCTTGTCTTTATAGTTTCCTTTCCTCTACTTGGCATCTCTATTTTAATTGCTACATTATCACATCTCAAAACTTTATAAGTTAATTTTGTTGTAATTCTTAAATGGTGTAATCTGTCTTCAACCAATTATTTCCAAGAAAAATAATACATATGTCATATAGTTTTTTTAACTTTTGCCTCCCTGCAAATTTCTCTCTTGGTCATATGTGAAAGCCAACTTAGCTAGGTATAAAATTCTTAGGTTCTAATATATTTTTCTTCAAAAATCTATAGATGTGGCTTCATTGTTATCTAGAATTTACATAGAGAGATGTTTGAAGCTACGCTGATTTGTGTTCCATCGTAGGAAACTGGTTTCACTGCCTGCTAATAGAAATTTTGTAATTTATTTTTGTAATTCAAAGCTTCTGCCAAGAAGTGTAGGCAAATTTCCAATAATTTTTCCTTGGAACTTAGTGAGTGCATTTAGTCTTCAGGTCTTTCTTCAGCTCATAAAAGTTGTATTAGATGATATATTTGATTATTGCTTTATGTAATATTTCTAGTTATCTAATAGTTCTAGCATCACCCTTGTAAATACTATTATCCAAATGGTGATTTGCCATTCTCTGTTCTATGTATCTATTGACTTTCAGTGGTTTTCTTTTTTTTTTTTTCCTTTTTTTCCTACAGTCTATAAAACCTTCTTCTTTTGTTACCTTTTTTTTTTTTTTTTTTTTTGTAAGTAAGCTCCATGCCCAGTGTGAAGCCCAGCATGGGGCTTGAACTCACGACCCTGAGATCAAAACCTGATCTGAGATCAAGAGTTGGCCACTTAAACAACTAAGCCACACAGGCACACTGTTACTTTTAAATCTTATTCTCTTGATTTCAGGGTTTTTGCTCCTATTTATTGTGATTATTCCCTCTTGCATTCTTCTAAATATACCAATTAGTTTTCTGAAATTTTATTTTGAATCTTGTAGTACATATTTCATAGGTTTATGCTTTTCTTTTGAGTCTTTATTATATCGTTCTTTTTACTTTGCATTGCAGTACTTTTTAAAAAAATGTTGGTTTTCTTCTTTGTACTCAGTCATTGCCTAGAACAGGGCCTGGCATACAATAAAGGTTCAATGGACATTTGTTTCATGAACAACCCATAAGTGCGGTGAAATCTTTCTAAACAATGGGTGTGTGAATTGCTCTTGGCCCTGCTTTTACTCTGTTTATGAAATGGTCTAATTTCAGACCTACAGCTGTAGGCTAATTGATGTACACAGTTTCCAATCTAATTCCCAGACTTTCAACTAATGTGTGTCTCTTCAGTTAAGTTGATATGTCTCCCTGTGTCTGATGTCCACCTGTCTGGTATTCAACTGATAAAATGCATGAACAAGCATAATCACCATGGCTACCAACTTTCTTCCTATGTCTGTGCATATCTATAAAGATTTCTTGTGGTGGTTACCCATCTCATGGACAATGAAATGAAAGTTTCCTACCATACTTTCTACCCACGTGTTACCTAGCATTTGTTCTTTGACTATAGGAAGATGTTAGAACAGAGAGGTTTGTAGGCATTTGTAGTCCAGCTGTGTTTAGTAATTGAAGGAAAGACTCATGCCCCATTTTTTGGGTGGTATAGATGGAGTCTCTGAATCACTGGTGGTATAAAATGCAGTATGATTTTATCATTCGTATCTTTTAAAATTTAAATTAAAACAATTTAAATGCAAATTTGATTTTAATTAAAAATTTGAATTAAATTTTAATTTAATTAAATTCGTGTTTAATATATTGAGAAGTTAGGCAATATTAAATACAGAGCTAGTAGCTAACACTCTTTTGAGCTTGAACTTCATTTCTAGCATATTTTAAAGTATTAGAGGGGCACCTGGGCGGCTCAGTCAGTTGAGTGTGTGACTTCGGCTCAGGTCATGATCTCACAGTCTGTGAGTTCAAGCCCCATGTCAGGCTCTGTGCTGACAACTCAGAGCCTGGAGCCTGCTTCGGATTCTGTGTCTCCCTGTCTCTCTCTCTGCCTCTCCCTTGCTCATGCTCTGTCTCTCTCTGTCTCTCAAAAATAAATAAACATTAAAAAAATGGGAAAAAAGTATTAGGATTTATTTTAAAACCCAGCCAAAATTTAGGGCAATTTATTTTGAATGAAGACACGTTGCTGTTCCTCCTTATCAAATACATCTCCTCCTACACATTCTTACACATAAATATGCCCAAACTAAATACCCACAGTGTATTCTCACTGCAGATGACAAAAGATTTTTAAAACAATTTATAAATATTTATTAAAGTAAAATAACTCTGTTGCCAAAAATGGCATCCTATCTAAGTATATTCATAACCGATGATCTCCAAAATCACTTTATGCTGACTCATATTTTCATTTTATTCCAATGCTGACATGTTCCTCTCTCCCAAATCACTTCAGAGTTATCAGCTTCTCCCTCATGAATTTCCAGTCCAATTAGCAAACCCTTATGTATCCTATTACACTATCTTTCACAGTGCAGTGCTTAGTTCCAAGTCCAGCGCAAGCTATTTCTAGTCTGTGGTTCTTCCCACAGGAATTTTTTGCAATTCTTTAATGTCAAAGAATTTATTTTCAAAATAAAAACTGATAAACAAGTTGTAGAAAAATGTGTATTTTCCTCCCAAGAAAGATTACTGCAAAATGTCAAAAAAAAACCTCATCGACTTATTATTTACCATCTACAATAATCCTGTTTTACACATTGACCTCCACCACTCCTGGACTTCTTCCCTTAAGGACTGAGAAAACATAGTCAGGGAAACTCTATTAGCTACAGAACTAAAAGCAGGGAAATGCTGAATTAGAAAATTAGGAAGCCATAGACTATATATATTGATGCATTTTTCATTTAAGGTATTTTAGCAGCCATCTTACTGATCAATTCTCTTCACCCTCTTTTGACATTTTTAAAAGCAGCTAACATGGTCTAAACCATTGCATTTACTGTTTTTGGATCTGCTGTTTGTCTTTGTTTGAACAATGGCTGTAATCATGTTTTCTCAGGTCTCTCAGAAGTTACACTAATAAGAAGTAGCAGACGGTCCGCTCCATGCATTCTAAAAGCAGATTTCTCATGTGGCAAGACAAAAAAGGAAAAAGAAATCATTTAACATAAAATAAGGCCCTCTATCTGAGACCCTGTGAGGTCATGTCTGTACAGCAGATTGGAGTCCTGCTTAAGTTTTTCTTATGGAGGCAGGAGTGATTTGGTGATGACATAAAGGGGCCCTAACAGGGGACTGTCAACTTTTTTCTTAGGTGCCAAGACTAGTTCAGAAAAACAAAAAATATTATCCAATCATCTCCTCCCCTGGCTTGCCCAGGGCAGAAGTGGAGTTGAGGCTTGCCTAAGTCACCTCTGTCTGCCTCCTCTAAAAATAGGTGTTGATGTGAAAATTAGGTCCCTCTAGCTCTTACCACCAGCACTGCCCTTACCCGTGTTCACTGGCAAAAGTACAAAGTTGGCCAAATGTGTTTCTTGAAAGTTTATTTCTAAGCTAAACCCAAGGTGCTATTGTGCTTACAGAACCATCAACTGTCTTATTGAATAAGTATCAAAAAATGTACAGGTGCATGTGTGTGATTGGAAAGAAAGGTTAATTTCAGAATTGGAAGAAGACTTTGTCAGGGACAAATGTGTCTTTGTTTTGTGAATTGCCTTGATGGGCCATTTTGTTCTATAAAGAGCTGGAGGGCTGAGTGAGACAGAGAGAAACAGGCTTCTCTCTGAAACTCGGATGTAGCTGGTAGTCCTGTAGTCTGGCTGGCTACACTAACATTCCAAGATTATTTTTGTAGTGTATCAGTCAGGGTTCAAAAGCAGATCCACTGAGTTAGAGAAGAGATTTATTAGAGTAATTAGGCATCACACAATTGTGGAAAGAATTGGGGAAGTGAAAATTCAAGGAGGAAGTTGAAGGATCAAAGAAAGAGTCACCAACCTGTCAGTCTCAGGGGTTGAGCACTTCCAGCCACCAAAGTGAACATGGGGAGGTCTGGGGAAAGCTGTGTCTTCACGTAGCTACTGCTTCTCAGCATCTCCTGCTAAATGTCTGTGGGTTCTGGGGGCTCGTGGTGACCCTGCGTCTGCCTGGCACCACACCTCATCATGACGACCTTAAGAGAATACAGGCTGCTGCTTCCTTTCCGCTTCCAAATATTGTCTGTCTGCCTCTTTTGGTTAATTCTAACTAAGAACAATACAGGGAAGGGGATTCTGGAAAACATAGTTCCCACTTCATCAACTTGAAACAGTATAAACCACCACACTCAGGAAGTCTGGAGGAATCTAATGAAAAGTTATTTAAATTAATAATATAATTTAGTAGCTAACAGGGAAACAAGACAATAACTTTCTAATAAAACAGTGATCAAGAGTTAGAAAATATAGCAGGAAAAAATCCCATGTGGCAACCCCCAAATCTAAAACACTCAGGGATAACATGAACAAGAACTGGATGGTGACTGTGTGTAATAAGCTTCATAATATTACTCAGGAACATAAAAGCGAATTTGGATAAATGGAAATATAAACAATGTTCTTGCACGGAAACTCAGTATTGCAGGGCTATTGGTTATTTCATTTATAAATGTGATATGATTCCAATCAAAATTCCAATAGCATTATTTTTTGGAACACATAAACTTATTTAAAATTCATTTGGAGGAATAAACGGGGGAGAATAACAGAAAATTTATTAAAGGAAGAATAATGAAGGAGGACTTGCCTTACCAAATACTGGGACACACTGTAAAGTTTAAATAAGTGCAACAACATAGTATTGGCACCTAAAGAGACAGACATGCCCATCACCGGAATGAATTGCTGAGATTTGATAAAGATGGCATTTCAAATCACTAGATAAAGAATATTCAGTAAATGATACGGGGGCAAATGGCTAACCAGTTGGAAAAAATGAAACTGGAGCTTAAGGAAAAATCTAACCAAAATAATTTTCAGATGACTGTAAGATGGAAAACACCAGAAAAAAGAAATATCATGAGTACAATTATATTTCATTTTGGGGTGGTGAAGGCCTTTTTAAACATGATGCTGTAGTCAGAAATCATAAGGGAAGATTATGGTATAATCATGGTATAAAAAATGGCATAAAAATTTTAAACCGTATAAGCAAAAAACAAAAACAAAAACAAAAACAAAAAACAAAAAAAAACAAACCCAAGAGCAAAATGATAAACTGCAAATTGCATTTGCAATATTTTTGACAAATGGTTAATGTTACTAATGTAGATCATTTTTAAACAAGTAAACAATAATATAGAAAAACAGTTAAAAGACATGTCAAGAAATCCCCTCCCCACAAAGTATAGCTAAGGGCAAAAAAAAAATCACATAAAGTCATAGTCATTAAGTAGTCAAGGAAATGAAAATTATAATGGTGTAACTTTCCCCCATCAAATGGTCAAAGATAAAGGGAAAGATAACATCCACTGTCGGACTGTCCTATTGGGAAAACGAGTCTGCATCTACTGTAGACAGGGACACAAACTGTAAGGTGTGTGGAGAGTTCATCAGTAAGGGATATCAAAAGCCAGGGGTAGATATCACAAGTTTTTTTTTTTTAATGTTTATTTATTTTTGAAGGAGAGAGAGACAGAGCATGAATGGGGGAGGGGCAGAGAGACAGGGGGACACAGAATCCGAAGCAGGTTCCAGGCTCCAAGCTGTCAGCACAGAGCCCGACGTGGGGCTCGAACTCACAAACTGCAAGATCACGACCTGAGCCGAAGTCGGTCGCCCAACCAACTGAGCCACCCAGGCGCCCCATCACAAGTCTTGAAAATGTGCACACATCCTGATCCAGCCCACTTCCTTCTGGTATTTTTTTTTTCCTAAGAATATTATCATGAATGTACGTCTTTAACTACAAAAATGCTCATCACAGCTTTGTTCAAAATAAGTGCCCATCGTATGAAGTTTGGTGAACTAAAACATGATACATATATTGATAATATCATGTAATCATTAAAGGGTTGTTCTCATGCATGGGAAGTTGTCCACAATGTGCAATGCGATTAGTGAAAACTCAGTTTATGAAACAATGCCATCAGTCATTTATAGTCTGCTGAGTAGAGTGACCTCCCCCCTCCCCCAATTATCCAGAAAGGAAGGAAAATGGCACATATTTGAGTTATCAGAGACTCAACACACAGCAAACTCCTCCTGGGAGCAGCCACTTCCGTTTCACCTGCACTGCCTTTCTCTGGATCCAGCTCCCTGTGGTCCTTCCAGCCTCCAGCCTCTCCTGTGCCCTTCGCACAGGTGGCTGCCTCAGCACGGGCTCTCCTCCTCACGCACCTTCAGCAGCTCTCTGCACCTACAGGATACAATCTGAGCTCCTCAGCCTGACGTTCAAGGTCCCTTCATCCTGTCCCCACGCTCCCGATTATCTTCATCTCCCCTTTCAGGGCAGGCCCTCCAGACTGCTTCCTTCCCTGCTCTGTTCTGTGGTTTTGCTCAGGCTGTTGCTTTCCCTGGGACTGTCTGCCTGCTCAAAAGCCACCCCATCACCCAAATCTCAGGGCTCCGATGATCCATTCTCCACAAGAGTTCTTCACAATTTTCCTGCCAGTTTTCCCCATTACAGAAAGTTTGCTCCTTGACTACAGCACATGCCAGCCATTATGGTTCTTTAAATGAGCTGTGTCTTTTCTTTGTTATCTTCCTCCATGCAAGGAAGTCAGTATGCATTTGCTCTACTGCATTGAGCATGCTCACTACGAGTGCACGATTTTCAAGGGATTAGCATGTATAAGTACACTCACCACTGGAGATAGTTCAAGTATTGCATTTTTTTTTTTAATTTTTTTTTCAACATTTATTTATTTTTGGGACAGAGAGAGACAGAGCATGAACGGGGGAGGGGCAGAGAGAGAGGGAGACACAGAATCGGAAACAGGATCCAGGCTCTGAGCCATCAGCCCAGAGCCTGACGCGGGGCTCGAACTCACGGACCGCGAGATCGTGACCTGGCTGAAGTCGGACGCTTAACCGACTGTGCCACCCAGGCGCCCCAAGTATTGCATTTTTAATTAACAGTGCTTTATATAGTGTTCTACCATTTCTTTATAAATCTTTCACATGATGAGAGCTAGTCTGAGCAAATATTTGCGTTTTCCTGGGGAAGCTGATTTATCTAATGTTACATGGATAGAAGGCAGAGTTGGGATATGAAATCTGATTTCTTCCTTCCTAATGTTGTACCTTTTAGTGAACTAAGTGGTCCAATGTGGAGGGGACCTCAAGATCTTTTGATATGAGGGGGCATCATTTTAATATCCATTGCCTTGATACAGGCTTACAGAATTTAGGATTACAGGAGTTTTTTTGGTTGTTTAGAGTCTGAATAGATTGGAAGTATTTGGGATTAATTCATCTGGCCTAGGAGTGTTGCATGGATGTCCCAGCTGACCATCGGATATTTGTCCCTGGACTTGTGGAGTGACTCCGAGGTTTCTCCTTTCCCAGGTCAGGGGAGGACCACCCTGCTTCATGGCCGACACTGCGGGCTTGCCCGGCCTCCTTCGCGGAGGTCATTGGACCCTGTATATTCTCCTACAAACGTCTCTGGCATCTGAGAGGCAAGTAAACCCTACAGCGCCTGCTTGTTCACAGAGGGCCTTATCAGTTGTTGATGAGACCCTGTCTAGGCTCACAGACAGGCAGTTTCCTCCAGCCCCAGAGCCCGAGCCCGCTGTGGAGCCAGAAGAAGGTGATAAGCCTCCGAGAAGATTTTTTAGGAGCCTTGCCTATCTTTCACACCAAGTCGCCAGGGTACATTTTCCATGGTCGCCATTTACAGATAGGGTGACTGCTCTGGATAAGGCTGGGGGCGGCAGTGGGTGGAGGGACGTTAAAGGGGGCAAATGGTTTTTCCAATTAGCTACCCTTGGGAATCCCTCAGGACTCTACAGGCTTTGTCTTTGACAACTTAGTTTTTTTTCTTTTCAGTTGTTAAAATCCCGCCCTTGCCAGCCAAACAAACCCTCTGTGGCTGGCTCCAGAGCAATTAAGCAGGGTAGGCCCAGAGCCTCCTGGTGAAAGAGTTGAGTTTTGCTGGGCCTTAACTCTGGGGAATGTTCTGCCTGCAGCTGCCAGGCAGGAAGGCTGCGGTGATAGGGGCGGTGGGACTGCCACAGAAAAGCCCAGTGTGAAGCCCAGCGTCTCAGACTAGTCGGGTTACAGGAAATATGTTCATAGAACCTCCCACAGCCCAACCCCTTGACAGAGTCTCCTCGCCAAGTGTTCAGGCAAGGCCGGAAGAAAAGCACAGAGAGACTGGCCAGTGCTCGACTGGGAAGCAAAAGACAGGTTCACGCTCCTGGGAACCAGAAAACCTACCTTCTCTTTGGATACATTTTCCGAGCGGGAAATGGGTGATACAGAGCGTATATTAATGCTTTACAGCATTCATAAAAAGTTAAATGAGGGTTTCAAAAGGCGTTTAGAAAATGTATTACCTTGGTTTCTTGTTTGGACCAGTAAAGAAGTGTTCTAGACTTTGCAGAGAACTGAAGTACAATCCGTTTTTAAAGTGTGGTGTTTTGAGTTATTTGTTAAGTGCCTGTCCGTTGCATTGTCTCCTATAATTGTTCTTGTCACCCTTTTCCAATGCAGAGCTGAGGTCAAGGGAATAAAGCCAATGCCCAGTGTCACTCAGCTTGTTAGGGGCAGAGTGGGGTTTCAGTGAATTACCTCCTTCCTTCGTTTCATGCTGCTTTCGTTTTTTGAACTGTTAGTTTTGTCTTGGTCATTCTCCCAAAGAGCAGACCAGGACAGAATGGAACCTTGGAGGGTCAATGTAGGAGTAAAACATAATAATATGACAGTGTGTATGTTGGCAGGTGGGGGGGTGGGGGGCTAGCAGAGGGTGGCAGTCAACTCAGGCTGGCTGGTCTGGAACAGGGCTTTTTATGGTATGCCATCCAAAAGATTGCTCCCTTTCTTGATTCACGTTTTCCACGTGATAACAGCCAGACTATTAGCAACACTTTTAGACACACTGTTATGTTTTTCCCACTGTCGACTCACAGCATAATCTCACTATCATGTCTCAGATACCATGGTGGAGAACATGCAGTTTGGGTGTAGCCTCATGTTCCTGGGTGAGAGTACGCCTGTACTGTCCATGGTACAGTGATGGGCATGTGGAAAATGGACAATAAGTGGTAGCCATAACTGTCGTAGTTTCCAGTGACAGCAATGGTGTAAAACAAACTGGGTCCTTTGCTACAAAGAAAAATGCATAAGCAGAGTACAAATGACAAATACAGATGATGGGACTTCATTTCAGGCTCCCAACCAGTCACAGAGAGAAAGTGCTCATAGGCTGTGGGACCACTCTCTAATTATGGTGGGAGGCAGCTGTCCCATTTCTCTACAGCTGGAAACTTGGAACTCCTCTTTCTGGTTTCCATTTATCCTAAGGAACGTGAGCCTTGGGGAGACAGCCATAGATGGAAATGCCTTTCTAGTCCCCCCTGGAAGAAGGATCTAATTAGCGGTCTGTAGAGGAGACTCCCAAGCGTAACACTGACCTTCCTGCCCAGCTTCCTTTATTTTGGAACTTGAGAACTCAAGGCATCCCCCAGCAAAGACCACCAACCACTCACCCTCTAGGTAAGATTCCACATGGGAACTTGGCTTTGGGAGTTTACCTTGAAGGAGCAAAGTGGGTGCCAACAGCCATGGCTCATGCTATTAGCGCTGTTGGCCACTGGCTACTGCCCGCTCCCTGGCAGGTCTCTTCTAAAGGGACAATCTGGACCCAGCCCAAATGGTTGCAGTGTTACTTAGATATCCCACGTGGCCCTCCACCCTTTGAGCTCTGGGGACAGACTCAACCTTTAAAGGTGCCTGAAGAATCATTTCATAACGTAAATGACTTTTCTTTTTAATACAGTGCTGGGAGAATTATTATTAGGAAGTTTGGTGTTTGTGGACAGTGCCATGACCTTGGCAAATCTGGATTGATTCAGAATAATAACAAGGCCAGGACAGGGTGGGTAGTCTGTTTCATAGGTGAGGAAATAGAAGGAAGAAGGTTACACTGAGCACCGGGAATCTAAATCTTGGAAGATGCTGGATCCTGGAAAGCACACTGCCTGGGTTTGTCTGGTTGTGCATTTAACGCCGCACGATAGACCAGCAGGAGGGGCCGTATTTCCTAGCTTCGTGCACCAGTCTGGATAGTATGCCTCATGGGGACACAAAGGAGCTGGTTTTGGTATTCCCAGGGCCCAACAGTCTGTGACTCGATACCCTCTCTTGACCACTAACCCTGGCCACGTAGATGTCACACCTCCCTTGCTCATGGTGCAACATTACCCCAGAGGTCTCTCTCACCAGGATGGAATGTAGCAAATCGTGCCCTGGGGAATCCTCATTACTTGAGTTACTACATGTCCCAGCATTTATGAGTCTTCCTTCTCACATATTTTTACTGGTAAAATTGAAAGATAGAAATTATCCATTGGAAAAATAAATACAATGTATAATTTTATGTTTCTTGAAATGAAAGACGTCTCTTTTATTCATCCTTTAATCCATCATCTAATCAACTAGCAATTCAGTAACCCAAGATTTTCACAAAATACCAGTTGTCTTAATAAAAGACAAATAATAAAGTAAACATGTCTCCATTAGGAAAGATTTTTTTAAAGCAATTTTCAGAGAATGCAATAATAGGATCGGTATGCCTTCCACTTAATACCCAAAGAGGTGTTAAGGTATGTGTCCTGGGACAATCAGGTATCAGAGGCCCCTTCAGGAAGGATTCCTCTTCTCTGAAATCTCAGAAACTCTGAAATTCTGAAAAAAGCCTGCCCCTCTCACATATGCGGACCTATACCAAAGCCTGGAGGCATGATTCAGATTTCTCAAAGCTCCTTCCGGATCATTCACTCTCATTCGAATGGCGACTGTAGTTTTATCACCCTTTGGTTCTGAGAATTAATTAGCTATTTGGTGCAAATGGCATAACTCAGCCAACTGTCAGCGTAACTCGTAAGTTCCCGGAGTTCTCCTACTTTCTCTCATTCTGGAAAAGTTGGGGACATTTTACATGCATTAAAAAAAAAGAAAGGTGACTTTTTTTTTTTTTTCCTTTTCCAAATTTGCTGAGCTGTTTTCAGTGGGTATCCAAGATGGCCTTAATTTTGTTCACTACTCAGTTTCAGGCCACACAAATTTTTCCTTCCTCTTGCTGTCGTGATTTCAGAACTTAAAGTAAATATTTACTTTACAAAAAATCTGTATCCCGAGCAACCAAAATGTCCATCGATAGGTAAATAAAACATGGTATTCACACACAATGGAATCATATTTGGCTTTGAAAAGGAGGAGGTTCTGACACATGAATGTGAATGAAGGTTCTGAACGTGAATGAAGCTTGAGGACATCATGCTCAGTGAGATAAACGGGATGGAAGAAGACCAATACTGCATGATTCCACTTATCCAAGGTACCTAGAGTGGTCAGAGAGTTGGTGGGGGTCGGGACCCAAGGGACGGGGGTGGGGAGTTGTTAGGGGACACAGAGTTTCAGTTTTGCAAGATCAAAGAGTTCTGGAGGTGGATGGTGGCAATGGCCTCACAACACTGTGAATGGGCTAATGCCATGGAAATGTACGTTGAGAAAATGGTTACATTGGTACATTTTACATTAGCATATGCCAAACGTTTTTTTTTTCATTTAAGAATTTTAAAAATGTGATTAAATTAAAAAAATATTTAAATGAAAAGCAATTGGGAAAAAACCCCCAATTTCACGCCGTGGGCGTGTGCCGTCCTTGACCGTGGTTCGGGAATTCTGGATGGGGTCTGGAGAAAAGCTCTCCCCACAGCCCTGGGGGCAGCTCCATAGCTTTCAGTTCTGTTAAGCAGATGCCAGAGTTCAGCCGCCCGCAGTCAGGATCCCTGAAGTCCAGGACATCTAACCAAGGCCTTTTCCTGTTCTTTTTGGCAAAGTGGTAATGCTCCTAATTAGTGCAGAGACCTGACTCTGCTAGCCTGACAGGCCCAGATGGGAGGGAGCCAGAGGAGGGCTGTCTGCAGGCCCAGGGGAGTGGCTGGGCACCCAGCAGTTGCAGGCAGAGGCTGGAAGAAAGAGGGAGCCCCTCGACAGAGAGGGCAAGAGGGGAATGTTGGCTGACAGAAAAGAGACATAGTTTAGGCTGACTTCTAATGCAAGTAATGTTTAAATCTCATTGCCAGAGCACAGAACTCTCAGGATAACCTGAATTAATCCAGTGTTCTCCGTGCTCTTCCTCTAGTGAGGACGCAGGGAGACTACAAAAGAGTGTCTTTCTCCCTCTCCTCTCTTTCTGCTTCTCTCTCATAATCAAAGCCCATGAGGACCCTTGCTGAATGATTGAATCCAACTTGGGACCCTGACAGCAGAAGATCATCTCCAACAAAGTGGCCCCCAGCCCTTTCTCTCAAGTCCTGGAGATCATCTCCCTCACTAACCCCCCAAAAATGCAGTAGCGACTTGAATGGTGGCCCTCCAAAATGTTTGTCCACCCAGAACCTGTGAATGCCACTTTATTTGGAAAAATGGTAATTAAGGATCTAGAGATAAGATCATCCTGTATTACCCAGGTGGGTCCTCAACCTAATGACAAGTGTCCACACTAAAGAAAGGCAGAAGGAAATTCGGGACACAGAGGAGTAGGCCTTGTGAAGGCAAGAGACAGAGATTAGAGGGCAGCAGACACAAGGAATTGCTGGAGCCACCAGAATCTGGGAGAGGCAAGGAAGGAAAGACGGTTCCTCTCTCTAGAGTCTTTAGACCAAGTGCAGGCCTTCTGGCCCCTTGATTCTGGGCTTTTGGTTTCCAGAGCTATGAGAGAATAAATTCCTGTTGGTTTAAGACATGAAATTTATGGTAGTTTGTTACAGCAGCCCTATAAAACTAATACATGCTAACACTTAAAACCAGCGTGGCAGGCTCCTTTGCTGCTGAATTGTAGCTGGTGGGACTCCAGCTTCCTTTCCTTGGAAAAGAGCCATGGCATGGCATGTAGGAGCAGTGTTCTTGCATGGTCGTGTATACATGCAGCACCGAGGGACCCTGTCACGGGTCAGTCTGTGAGACAGTTGCCAGGCTGGGGTTCAGGATTCTGCATTTCTAAGATGCTTCCTGTGATACAGATGTTGCTGTCAGTGTAGCGCACTTTGAACCCACAGAAACTAGTTTGGGATACAGACTTTCAAACAGAAGCATCATAAATAAACATGTTAATTGTGTCCTGTTGGGAGCCACTGGCCAGCATTCAGTCTTTATCTGGGCCTCCACAGGATCTTTACTGTGATTTTTATCCCAATATTTGGCTTAGTCTGTTTGGTGCTGTAGATAGAATGCCATTATCCATGATCTCTGCCCAATAAACTTGGAACCAATAATTAGTTTTGCATAAAGATCTCTGTGTTGCATCATCCTCACCTGCTAAACAAGGGACTTGAGCTAGGGTTGCTCACATTTCCTCCACCTCGAACCTTCTTTGAGTAGGGGCTGCTATGCCCACACACAGACCTAAGACTCTCTGGAGTCCTTGTCTTCAACTTGAGGCCTCTCTCCTCATTTCACCCTAAACCAAGGGCAGAGAATTGTCCTGATTCTCTGCAGCATAAGGGAGAGTGATAAATTACTCCTATGTTCATTGCTGTTGTGGTTTTTCTCACTGATTAGTTGAGGTACTTCCCCTGCTCAGTGGGTTGTGAGCTTTCTTCTGAAGATCTAATTCCCATTAGCCAATCATTAGCGAGCCTTTCTGATATCTCTTCCATTTTAAGGGGTGTGTATGTGTGTGTGTGTGTGTGTGTGTGTGTGTGTGTGTGTAAACATTACTGACCAAATCCTTGTGTTCATTTTATGCACAAAACTGAGTGAAGTCTAACTATCCAAAGCATGTATGTGTTCCCTTAGCACAATCTGGAAAATACCCATCCTCTGTGTATTGCTCTGAGGGCAAAAATAACCATGGCCTTTATCTGAACGTCACTCCCTTAGTAAGTGATATTTACAAAAAGCACTTCACTCCTAGGACGGACACTATAGAATTTTGCTAAGATGCTATATGGTTTTCCAATATCCCAGCAGGATGGCCATTTTCAAGAGTCACAGTTCTGTTCCTCTGAGTTTCCATTGCCCTACCATACTTCTAGATGTAAGCACTTTAAAGATTTGGCTTCAACCACATGCACACACACAACTGATAATGCAGGAGCTTCTGTTCAATGGCCAAGATTCTCCAGCTCATCGAAAATGCATTTACCTTCCTCACAGGTCTAGCAGATAGCCCCTCACCGAATTTCACAGACAAGTGGAATGAGAGGGGGTCAGTGGAAATGGAGTGAGGTTACATTAACGTGTCCCCAGACGACGTATGTGGGAAATATTTATACTGGAGAGTTAACAGTGACTACCTGCCTTACTTCACTTGGATTCATTTTGTTAACTCACTCACTCGCCTCTCCCCTCTCCCTCTCAGTCGTCTGGAGATGAAAATCGAGACCCTCACAAGATACCTCATAGCTTTGGGGGTTGATAGTAGGTTGATAGATTCCTGAGCAGGCATCTGTTTGTGGAATCTGGAACAGAAGCATGTCTAGGGCTGTGGTCCTTTCCTGGGACCCCTGGTCCTGTCTCAACAACTGCTTCATGCTCTGTTCTCTACCAGCAGCTTCTCCTGCTCAGGGTTTCAGCTCCTCTGTCACTTAGTCTTACATATGGTTCTTTTCAAATGCCCTGACCTTTTTCTTGCTACATCATGCTTCACCTCTGACCGCATAGTTGCCAATTCTTGCCGTGTGTTTCAGTTCCAATTCTCAAGGGAAAGAATCTGATCATAGGGAGATATTTTCTTTTCATGGGGTCACTCACTGGAAGATTGCTGGCCAGCCCTGGTGTGACCCTGGTTCATATGACTTGACTTGAGCCAATCAGCTGTGGCTTAGGTATCCCACAACATAAACCATGGCCCAGGCAGCAAAGGGCTGGGGGGTGGGCAGATTCTCTGTGAAGAGGGTTTGGGCAGGGCTTGTAATGACCCAATTTCCAGGGCACATGCTTCCCTCATCTTACTCTGAAAGGGCTTCAGATAAAAGTCCGGGGTGAAGATTCGAGGGACTTGGGGGTCATATCTGTACAGTAAGTACCAGCCCCCTCCTGTTTTCAATTCTCCAAGGTGAGGAGGGATGAAGCCAAAGTCACAGAGAATTGAAACTGGTCTCCTTGAAAACACCAAATTAGGTGCATTCAGGAACCCAAAGTTAGCTAGTGCCCTTGTAGAGGCAGCCCCACATATCAAAACATTGTTGGGGAGAGCAGGCTGTGGAATTGTGGGGAAGTGCTAGGTGTGACAGGGCAGGAGAGGCGAGCTCTCAGCTGTGAATGTGTTGTGTGCACTTGGATGTGAATCGGGCTGCAGCCTGCCACACGGCATGTCAAGGGTCATGGCACTGTGTGAATTCCATTTGCAGGTCCCCTTTTTAAAAGGCAGAGCTGGCCTCCCTGGCTCTAATGGAGAGGGACAGCTCTGACATTACAACTAGAGAGGAGGGGGTACCCCCAGCACTCTGGAGACTTCGGTTGTCTGGGTTGGGCATCCACTTTGCTTCTGCTGGCCTCAGCTCCCATTCTATTGCCACCTCCTTCCCATTTTCTGTACTATTCACGTTTACTAATGATTTCTTATATTTTAACAGCCTAAGGTAGTATCGAAAATGCCCTTGCTCTTGAAATACTGTGATAAAATTTCTGGAAGAAAATAAAGAATACTTTCATACCCTCACATCTGGGGTTAGATAAAAGATTTCTTAGACAAGATACAAAAAGCACTAACCATAAAAAATAAATAAATTGGCCTTCATCCGAATTAAAAGTTTCTGCTCATCAACAGACACCATCAAGAAAATAAAAAGAAAGCCAAAGACTGAGAGAAATATTCACTATATATATAACTTGCATCTAGAATATATGAAGCACGCCTACAAATCAGTAATGAAAATGCCAATTTCGGGGCACCTGGGTGGCTCAGTTGGTTAAGCATCCAACTTTGGCTCAGGTCATGAGCTCACGGTTTGTGATCAAGCCCTGCATCAGGCTCTGTGCTGACAGCTCAGGGCCTGGAGCCTGCTTCAGATTCTGTGTCTCCTGCTCTCTCTGCCCCTCCCCTGCTTGTACTCTGTCTCTCTCTATCTCTCTCAAAAATAAATAAACATTAAAAGAAAAGGTAACCGGGGCGCCTGGGTGGCGCAGTCGGTTAAGCGTCCGACTTCAGCCAGGTCACGATCTCGCGGTCCGTGAGTTCCAACCCCCGCGTTGGGCTCTGGGCTGATGGCTCGGAGCCTGGAGCCTGTTTCCGATTCTGTGTCTCCCTCTCTCTCTGCCCCTCCCCCGTTCATGCTCTGTCTCTCTCTGTCCCAAAATAAATAAAAAAAACGTTGAAAAAAAAAATTAAAAAAAAAAAAAGAAAAGGTAACCCAATAGAAAACAAACGTCTTTAGACGTGAACACTTTCCAAATATAAAAATGGTCTATAAACATACGTAGGCTGCTCAATATCATTACTCATTACGAAAATGCAAATTAGAAACTATAAGGTATTATCACTTCACAGCCACTTGGGTGGCTATAATTAAAAAGACTGACAATACCAGGGGTGCCTGGGTGGCTCAGTCAGTTGAGTGTCCAACTTCAGCTGAGGCCATGGTCTCACAGTTCATGAGTTCAAGCCCAGCACTGGACTCACTGCTCTCTGTGCAGAGCCTGCTTTGGATCCTCTATATCCCTCTCTCTGCCCTTCCCCTGCTCACATATTCTCTCTCAAAAATAAATAACACATTAAAAAAAAAAGACTGACAATACCAAAAGTATATCGATTGGAGGTAGAACAATGGAGCTCTCATATGTTTCTGGTAGAAGATCAACATATTATAACCACTTTGGGCCATTGTTTAGCATTTATTCTTTAACTGCTAATACACCTACCTCATGACCCATCATTTCATTTCTAAGTATTTATCTGAAAGAAAAGTAAGCATATGTCCACACACAGACGTGTTCAAGAGTGTTCATAACAGTTTCATTCTTAGTGGCAAGAAACTGAAAAAAAAATCTATCAGTAAGTTAATGTAGAAACATTTGTAGTGTAATCATATAATAGAATACTACTAACAATAATAAAAATTCTGATATATACAAAAATGTGATTGAATCTATAAACCATTATGGATGCCAGACGCTGCAGACTATGTTCTTTGTGATTCCACTTATAGGAACTTATAAAACTCACAAAAAATAATCCGTGGTGATAAAAACAGAGCAATGGTTTTCTCTTGGTGGAGGTGGGAGCAAGGTGAGGGAATGGAAACTGATTGTAAAGGGTACTGTGAACTTTCTGGGGTGATGGAAATGTTTTATATTTTAAGTGGGATGATGTAGTAGAGACTATGGTGCTTCTGCCCAGATGTCCTCTTTGGGACTGACATGCCCCAACTGTTGGGAACATCAGCCAGGATAGCCCATATCTGCATTTCTTACTGGGCATTGCCATCAGGGAACTGCCTTGCCCAGTTATCTCCCTTGTAGGAGGTTGCCATAACTAATGACTGTCCAATACAAGGATTCAAAAGTCTGACCCCCTTGTCTCACTTTGGGACTCTCTAAAGGGTCATCCCTTCTCCAAAGCTCCTCATAGAATTAACCAAAGCTTCAACTGAAACAACATTGTGGGTCAGCTTTTCCATCTGCCTAGCCCTGCCTTCACACCTTTACAAGTTTGTAATCTGTGAGTATGCACCAGTAAGCTTTCTGCAATAAATTTTCCACTTAAGCATCTGTTTGCAGAAAATAGAACCAGAAATGGTCCTAGGAATGGACTCTAAAATGGGATTTGGGGGCTGGAAATGTCCCACTGGCTGGCAATGAGAACCTATCACTGTTGGTAGGCAGAGCATAAAGAGTACTTAGCATGTCATATGGTGTGATTGTTACACCTTGTACCGGTGGTGGACATGGTTGAGATATCAATGTAATGCATTAGGTGGTAAAGTTGAATAGAATGAGGGAAGTAGTAACCACAAAGATTGTGTAATTGATTGGCTGTTGCTGTACACATTGATTCATTAGAGAAAGGTAATGACTGGCTTATGGTGGTTATCCAACTAAAGGCAAAATATGAAGGTCTGACGACCTCCTAGGCAGCATTGAAGGAAACTCTACCCTATAACCAAAGGAGAGAGAGCAGTGTGAAGGATCAGGTACAGAACTTAATTGTAAGAGTAGTGGATTCAAAGAAAACTGACTTCACAGAATCCAGAAATCTAGTTTAGAAGGAAGGGGAACTCTGAGAATTGGGCTTGGGATACCTGAATAGACACTTCTAAGAATCCTGAACTCCTAAATAACCTTCAACCTGCCTGACTGTAAGTGGTGCACCCCTGCTCGTTAAGTAATGGTGCTCTTTCAACTTCCTTGAAGCTTATACAGAAGTGACAAGTGAAAATATCTTACAAGACAATATCCCCACGCAGGATCTTTTCCCTTTCCCTTACCATCCCCCTTACTGTCAACAAGACCAATAACAAGGGTCAAAGCCCAAAATAGTCTGACCACAGAGGTGCTAGGCTTGCAAAGTCTGAGAGGGGCTATGTGCCAAGTATCTACTACACCAAGGAGCTGTAGGATCTAATAAGTACTAGAATATCCTGGAACATCTGCACGAATCTGTGCCCTGAGCCTGCAGGATCAAGAGAGAGGAACAAGAAGTTGAATAAAGGAGAGTGTATTAATATGGGGAATTCTCCAGGATCCAACATTAACATCATGGCAAGGATCCTGGAAATGGGGCTAATATGCTCCTGGAATAGCTATTGGATGCTTGAGAAAAAAATGATGGCCACCACTAAGTGAAGTATAAATGGCAGAACTGCCATGACAGACAGGGAGGAAATCATCTAAAGACTCTGAGAAATGGGCATGTTGGAACAGATATTTCATAAGGCCAGAAAATTCATCAACTGACAAATTTTGCAGGAGGGCCTAGAGAATGTACTGGTTGGTGAGTGTGTACTAGAATTATTGAGTAGCTCAGTGGTGGCTGTCTTCATAGACCAGAGCTTCCAGAAAAAGATGCTAGTACAGAACTGGGCTTTGAAAGCAATGGGGATAATAAGATCCCAAAATAATAGAGGCCAGGTGGCACAATTATTACAACAAGCAGCAAGGTCAGAATGGAGACTGGACCAAGCATGATGGACGAACAGAGAGATGGAGAAGGTTGATAGAATACATTGGTCCTCAGGCAGAGATATTTGGGCAACCATTAACAAAAGGCAACTATTAACAAAAGTTAATATTAACATATTGTTAATATGTACAATCAAAAGAAATCCAGGATGAATGGTCAGAGCCTGTGGACAGCAGTCACAGAAAAATGCAAGATTCCTGGCTGTTCTCAGACCTGGAACCCATTGACTCAGTATGGGCCAAGTTCCCAGGAGGAACAATTTTGCAAGTCTACAGCATGTGTGCTCAGTGGTAATTTCCCTAGTCCTTTCCTATGGCTAGTTATTCAGATAGCCATGCATTGAACAAAGGGGAATATGTATAAACTGTTGGATACCCTAGGGTCTTGATCTAGGGAGTTGACATTGATGCCTAAGAACCCAAAAGCAACTATAGTCTGCCTGTTAGAATTGGAGTATATGGGAGCCAGATAATAACTGAAGTCCTAAACCTAGTCCAGCTAACAGTGGGATCACTGGCCCATGGTACCATTCAGTATTATTCTTCCAGTCTCTGAATGTATACTTGGCATCATCATTCTTGGAAGTTGACATAACCCCTGTTTTGTTGTGGGGGTGGGGTGGGTTTGCCATCCAAACTTCTACTTTCAAGCTTAGATCTTTGTTGCTCCATGAAGACCAGCTTAGACTCAAATCCATAGGCTCTTCCCAGTCTTAGCTGTTCTGAGTAACTGCTCAATCTATCTGGCTGTGGACCTGAGACCCCAACACTGACTCTGGCCCACTCAGCTGGACTCACCTGTCCCAGGAGACATTGTACACTTTTCAGCCCTATAGTCCAACCTTACTATACAAAGACAACCCAAACCTGGCATGGACATCTTCTGGCTTTGCTTAAAGAGATATTGGAATGTAAGAAATGATATTGTACCCTGAGATCAAGGCTGACGACATCAAGGAAACAATTCCTGGGCTCCACCCATGAAAGTGAAAACAAAATAAACACATTCTAGACAATACACCAATAAAAAGCAGGGATAGACAGTTATTTGGAGAAGGGATGGAGAGCAAATTTACATATTATTATAAACAGCAATAAATAATGTGGGCTACAATTCATTTAACAACTACTATATGCCAAGAATGTTCACATTTGTTCTCTTATTTGATCCTAATGACAACCCTGTGAGATGAACAGCATGCCCATTTTATCGGGAAGGAAACTGAGGCTTAGAGAGCTGAGATAAATGGCCCAGAGTCATAAACCTCATAGGCAGCAGAGTGAGAATCCCAGCCTCATCAGCTGACTGTGGTTCCAGCGCTATGCCTGTCACATCAAACTGTATCTGGGTTGCACAGGTTTGTGTCTCAAGCACCTTTGAGAAACTGCTTGGCTTCCAGCAAGTGGGCTTAAGAAAATATGCTTTTTCTTTCATGCTTTTGAAGACAGAATCAGTCATAAAGGGCATTCCTTTAAGACCTTCTGCTTTGAAGTGATAAAAGCTAGATTGAGGGAAGGCTCACGGGCCCCTGATCTGGGCTCACCCCTGCCCCTGGAGCCAGGAAATGTGATTTCTCCTGCCATCCCTTTCACTTACTGCACTTGCCCTGCTTCTTGGGTCTCCAGTGATTTTTTTTTTTTTCCTTAAGAAAAGAAGATAGCTTGGGTTAATTTCAAGTTCTCCACCATTTATCTGTGCTGAGCTGGAAGAGTGTTGAGTGGGAAAGGGTTTCATTGTCCACGAGGGCCTCACAGCTCTTCAACACCCACCACTTCTGCCTCATGTCAAAGGAAAGCAAATAGGTTTATTAAATAGCTGTCAAGCCGAATGAGCGAGTACCGAGAACACACAGAGGGGAGATTGGATTAGAGGTAGAGGACATGCCACACTAAACAAGGGCACAGATTTATGGCCTTGGCCATGCGGCCTTAGAAATGATGCCCAAGGTGGATATGTGTGAGGGGGGAGGCTGGGTAAAGGATATGAGGTACAGAGGGAATGACTGAGGCATGAGGTGCTTCCAGAAAGGCCGGGCGTTTCCTTCCCAGCACTTGGAGGACTAGGAAATGTGGTCTTTGAGTTTCCAGCATCTTCAATAATGGAAGATCCAAGAAGAGGATTAGAATGATGGAGTGAGCCAGTTTGCAGCCTCTGCTCTGTTATTCGTTACTTATAAGCCAGTTTATGTGGGGGTTTCTGTTACTTGAAATTTATGCATCAAGTAGTGAATATGGATCATGTTTTGGAAATCTTAAAGAGCCTTGAATATTAGATGAAGGAGTCAGAGTTTAACGTTGAGGAATAAGGACTCTGAGTAGGAAACTGACATTAATGTCTTATGTTTCTTTTCCTTACATTTATTTTACAAAAATAATAATCTCATAAAAGCGACAAACTAAATGAACCCCAGCTCGGCAATTCTCGCAAACATGAGAGGTGATATCCCGACTGGGTAGCTAATTAAGATGGAAATAAACTCTAAGATTTAAGACATGTTACCAGATTGGAATTGGTAGGACCCTGTGGTTAGAATGCTTTTAATTCTTAGAATTCTTTTAATTGTATTAGAAATATCCAGGTGTTGATTTAGGCAAAATGGGGGCTTTATGATCAGGGTCCTGTGGTGTCTGACAGAACCCAGGGCAGGGGGCCTGGGGCTCAGAAGAGATTAGAGACAGTACTCTTTGTCCCTCCTCTTCCTTTCTTTCCTCTCATCTTCTTCACCCTCCTTTTATACCTAAAGCCTGGCTTCCTCTGCATTCGTATGTCCCAGGGAGGAAAACAAGACCACTGAAGGCTTCTGAGTGTAGATGGCCCTCTCTCTTCCCCTCCCTCTAAATCCCCATGGAAGGGACTCTGTTTGGCCCAGCTGAGCCAATCAATTTGAAGGACGAGGGAAGGGCTGAGGTCCCATGTGCACCAGGTTTCCTTCTGTGGTTCCGGGAGGGGGATTGTGAAGTGCACCAGCCGAGTGGGCATCCATCCTCTCAAAACTTGGTGCCACTGAATGTGGCCAGGGGTGAGTTAGCAAGGGAGAAGGATGGTCAGTGGTGACAATGAGGCTCCGGGTCTGAGTGACCGAGAGCAGATAGCACCATTTCCTTGGATGGGAGGTTAGGGCTCCCACCCCTGACTGACTTATGAACAGTTTGAATATCGAGTGATATGCGCTGGAGGAGAAGCAGACGAGGACTGATATCACTGAGCCTGGCGTTAAAGGCTTTACCCACATTTGATGTGACCTGAAGAGAGACAGGGCCAATTTCGGGGCAAACGGGCACCTGTGAAATTAAGAAAATTCTGAGGCTTAGGGGACCTTCTAGGGCCTCCCTAGAGTAAAGTGACCCTTTGGTCCCAGAATATAGGGCTGAGCTCCCAGACCAGACTCAAATATGGTGAGGGCAAGGCAGGGTCTATGGCGACTCGGGCTTCTCACGTGGCTACGTGCTGGCTTTGTGCTTTGGAGAATGAGTTGCTGCTAGCTGTGGCTGGACATGAAGATCTGAGATCTGAAGAAGTGAAATGACACCTCTAATTTCAATCAGCTGAGACCAGCTCTCCTGTTTCACCTAGAACTGGATACTCTGACCATTGGTCAATGTGTTTTCTATTGCTCCAAAGTAGAGTTTGAGAACACATTCTTCTGCTGAGTTGCCGAGTAAAGGGGATTTTTTTCCAAGATGAATATCAGGTGATCGCCCCTTGCAGTCTGGGTTCTCCAAGTCTGGTCTGAAGTCAGTAACAGCAGCCTCCACTAGGAGCTTGTCACAAGTGCAGAAACCCAGGCCTTACCCCAGACGTCCTCAGTCAGAATATGCATTTTAACAAGCTGACTCAGGTGCACAGTGAAGTTTGAGAAGCACCGTTCTCTAAGATCCTAGTCTTTTCAGTTGCCCTGCTGTGGCAGAAAAGATCTACAGGCAAATAAATTTGGGAAGCACTGAATCCTATCCTATCCTTTTTATGCATTAACATATAAAATGCTTGAGAAAGTCCTAAAGTAAATTTCATTAAATTGGCTTAACAGTGTTTTCCTAAGGTTTATGTTATTTGTATGAGTAAGAATTGCTCATATCCCATGGATTTACTGTTTAACAAAACAGTTTGAGACAGGCTGTCACAGAATAAGGCTGGATAAAACCATAAATGTTTGTGTGTGTATTAAAAAATAGCTTAAAAATGCAACAAAGATTGATCTGGTAACCAATTTTTTATCAAATATCTGCAGCTGATAGAGAGCACTGCTGCTTTGAGGGCACTGATATCAGAAAATAGAAAAAAAAGAAGGTACTCAAGTAAAGGAAAACAAGCGATCTGTGAGAAATGTGGGTGGCAATTTGATGTGGGCAGGTATGTTTGACCAAGAGGAAAATGGATGGTAGCATAGATATGTTTCAGGGTGCCTGGGTGGCTCAGTCAGTTAAGTGTCCAACTTTGGCTCAGATCTTGATCTCTTGCTCTGTGAGTTCAAGCCCCGTATCGAGCCTGGAGCCTGCTTCAGATTCTGTCTCCATCTCTCTCTGCCCCTCCCCTGCTCATTCTCTCTCTCTCCCTCTCTCTCTCTCTCTCTCTCTCTCTCTCTCTCAAAATAAATAAACATTAAAAAAAATCTGTTTCATTAAATTGCAATTTTCTACCTCATAGCTTTTCACACCAGTGAAGCATCATGAAATGGGATCAGGGCCTATTCTGTATTTTGTGTATGATCTCATTTAATGTCTACAACAAACCTGTGAGATAGCAATTAGTATTCCTATTTTACAGACGAAGAAACTGAGGCTCAGGTCATTTGCTAAGGGTTCCACAGCTAATGAGCAGGAACGCAAAATTATAGCTGATGACTCAGAAGCCCAGGCTCTTTAACTCCTACATGGTTTTGCACAGAAAACACAGCGGGAGGCCTGGGCTTCTGGGGGGACTGTCTGATCTCAGCCTGCAGTCCTGGGGAAAAGGTACAGGGGTCAGGAGCATCTGGAACCTGTTGTTCTAGGTTGTCAATCCTCTTGTGATTGACATGCCGGCACGGCTTCCTGCGTCTGTCTCTGCTCCTAAAGAGACTGCTCTGGGGTCTGGGACATCACACATCTGACCCGGCAATTTGTTTCCTGTGCTTTACCCTCCCCCTCACAGTCACCACCCACCCCCCAGATTAACAGAAAGGAGCTGTTGCAGCCAGCCACTCCCACCTGAATCAAGTAAAATAGATTACTGAACAAAGAAACGAATAGAGAGAATTGGGGGGATGGGGAAGGGGTCCACCGGCAAGTTGCCTGTTTATAAGTAGCAATTGCTGTTGCAATAATTGATTGCGGGGGGGAAAGCCAGACCCAGTTTGGCCTAGTTTGGTGATCATTAAGTCAATTAGCTAATTTCCAAGGAAAACATTTGTCTCCAATGAGTAGAAAACAGAATAAACCACAGACTTAAATGCCTCCTTTCAGTGAACTTGGGTTGCAGGCCCAATCTGCAAACAGAAGGCAGCTGGGGAGAACCAGACCAGGCGTGCATGGGTAACAGCCAGAGTGAGAACAGTCATAACCAATATCCAGTCACAGCGCCATGTTACTGGTCGGGTTACTGTACGTGTTTTAACGCATTTTATCTGCACGTAAGCCCCATGGAGACAAGCACGGTTATTATCCCCATTTTACAGATGATAACACCAAGGTCCAGAAACTTCACATGATTTATGCTTAAGGTTGCACAGCTAGCAAGTATTAAACACCCAGGAGATAAATTCTGGACCCAGACCATCCTAATTCAAGCCCCGCCCCGCCATAGTTTTCTTCCCGGGAAAACGAGAGGCTGTTATTAGATCTCTTTTTGCCAAACCTCAGCCTTTTCTTAATACTTTTGAAATTTGGGGCCAATTCTCATATAACCAACACTATTATTTTCTTAGAACTTTTTGTGAACCAACTCTCTTTTTGAAAATTTAAATAAGCATATCTAAAACAGAAACAGGTAGGTTGAAAACCAGTATCTGTTATCTTAGACAAAAGGTAATAATAAAATTAAATATCATCAGAAAAAAATACTATTACAGAGTCTGCGGCACAGATCCATTTCCTCCTTGTTAAAAAGAGAGGTGAACAAATGTTGCAGAGATGCTAGAGACCTATTAGCCTTGGTCCATAATTTTCCTCCTGTGTAAAATCACATGTATCGAAAGAGAACAGAACAGGAAATGCCTTACTCACAATTGTGCTTCAGGAAACGCTGCGTTGCCTATTTCTCAGCTCTATTCTCCACACCACAAAACTGAAATGAAATGGCATGATAGAATGCTGGACCTCAGAAGTTTAAAGAGCCCTAGGTGAGCACAGAGGCTTCCGTGGCTCCCACAGACCCCTGCTCAGGTGATCTATATGCTGATCTTTAAAGGGAGAAGGTGAGTGCCCCATCTTTATCCACTCAAGAGGGATTCCCGCCCCCCTCCAACAAAGTGGCCCAAGCTCCAAAACATCCAATCTTGTGCTAGCAGTTGATGACCATATATCCAACCCACCTCTCCTTTCAGTCTCACGCGAGGACTGTACTCCACCCCTCCCACTTTGACGTAAGCCATGGCTATTCTACTTGCTTTGGCCAATGAAATGTGAGAGAAAATGATGCGTCTCTCCTCCTGGTGGAGGCACTTAAGAGCTGGTGCATGATCTCTCTTCCTCTGCTACGGTGAATCCTGGGGCCTCATGCGGAGACAGCCCATGATAGGATGATAAAGCCTCCATCAGCCTTGGTCCCTGAGTGACCCAGGGGATCCCCATCATCCCATCTCTCTACTGACCCACAAGTGCGTTCGTGTTGTTTCAAGCCACTATGACTGTGCTGTCCCTTGAGATCAAAACAGAGACCAGCCTGTTCTGACTGATTAAGAGACAAAGCTCTTACAATGGCCACCAGAGCTAAAAATCCAGAGCCTGATTATCTGGCAAGCTGTTTCTCTATGCTGAAAGTCCCATGTTGGTCATCATCACTGACTCTACACCACCAGTGGAGCTGGAAATCCGCTAATAACTCTGGTATCATTTAGAGCCACGGTCCTGGCAACTCTGCAGTTCATACTCTTTACTGAGACCTGGGATCCTGAGCCCCCGGTGCCACTGTCTCTGGGTATTGATTCCTGAACTTTCACCTGAATCAACAATGAGACCAATACTCCCTGTCTCTGTGTTACCTTCTGTTAAGTGTGGCCCATCAGCAAAGGTTCTTGGGCAGCAAAGGATCCTAGCATTTACAGGTGAAGTTCTTTGGATACACACACGTGGTCCCTTCCTCTAGATGTAAACACACCAGGCTGGGTCACATCTTCCATGCCATGTTCCAAATCCCCATGTCTTTTTTTTTTTTTAATGTTTATTTATTTTTGAGAGAGAGAGAGAGAGAGAGAGAGACAGTGTGAGTGGAGGAGGGGCAGAGAGAGGGAGACAGAATCCAAAGCAGGTTCCGCACTGTCAGCGCAAAACCTGATGTGGAGCTTGAACCTACAAACCATGAGATCATGACCTGAGCCAACGCAGGATGCTCAACCGACCAAGCCACCCAGGTGTGCCCCATGTCTTCAGCCTCTTGGGGCCATCCCCACTCATCAGACATGTTTATATATGTCAAACCATGATGATCTTGTCCCCTGAAGTCTCTTCAGCTGCAATAAAGAATCAGTGGACATGAATGGACACTCGGAGGGAATGTCTGAGTGCCTGCCCTGGGCCATCCAGGATACCTTGTGTGTGGTGGCCCTGTGTATAGTTTCTCTGTATGTCTACTTCTTCCTCACAGACTGTAGCCTCCCCAAAGAAAAGACGTAGGTCTTTATTGCATTTGCAACTGTCTGATTATCTTTTGGTGCATGACAAGCCACCTCAAGCTTAGTGGTGTAAAGATAATTTTATTATGCTCATGGACTCTGGAGATCTTGAATTCATATAAGGCACACAGTAGGGCATCAGGAACTCTGAAGGCTTTTACCCTCCTTGCAAGCTAACAAGCCAGTTTGGCACAGTTTCATGGATGCAGGTAGAAAATATGAAACTCCTGGGTCAGAGATGAAGAACTTTATTACTCACAGCTATACACGTAGTTTGACTAATTATTTTTGTGTGTCAGTCCCTTGAGGCCCAATTCCCACAGGGTGATAGGAAGTGGACAGGTGACACCAGCACACACAATAGGTTGCATTAGAGGAGGGGAATCCCAAGTGTAGGGAACCTGAATCTTTTATAATGGAAAGTAAGCATGTGGCCATAAGATACTATCTCTATTATAAGGGATACTTCTTGTTTTTCAAGGCTGTAAGCAAACCTGTGCTTTCCTTCAGAGGATGGTACAATCTAATTTTTCTGTTGTTTTTGGCCTTTTTTTTCTGTATAGGTGTCTTATAAAAGATAATCTGGAACAAAGGCCATCTGTGCTTCTGCTTACAACACATGCAGAAATGCAAGAGACCCATGGAGAACTGTCTCTCCACATGGCAATGCCTTTTTTTTCTGTTCCAAAATTTATTGAGCCTTAGCTGAGAATACTCACATGGCTGGAGGCTGGGATTATCTGGAGGCTTCTTCATTCACATGTCTGGTGGCTAGGCAGACTTGAAACCTGTGCTCACGTGGGACTGTCAACTGGTACCACACTCCTTGTGGGTTGGGATTCTCACATCATGGCAGCTGGAGAGGGAGAAGAACATTCCAAGAGGGAGTATGTGAAGAACATTTGAATGAAGGGAACCCAAGGGAAATTGTATGGCCTTTCTAGCCTCAAGAGTCATGTGGCATTTCTCTGCCACCTTCTATTGACTATAAGCAAGTCACTAAGGGCAGCCCAGACTCAAAGGCAGGGTAGTTAACTGCTTGATGTGGGGAAGTACCAAGGTCACATTAGAGAAGAAATTATGGGATGGAATATTGTTGCAGCATCTTTGGAAAGCATACCCATGGAGTGTAGAACCAACCTGTCTGTGCTCATTGTGGAAATAAAAACACTCTGGTGTGTACAAAGAATCACCTTACATCAGTTGCTATTCATGCTGCATAGTGTAGTACAAAGAACCCAGCCTAAATGTCTGCGGCGCTGTGTTCTAGTTTCTGCTATAACCACTAAACTACCTGGCTGTGGCCTTGGGCAAATCACTTACATAACTGAGTCCTTGAGACCCCAGTGCCCTGGGAAAGCACCTGAAACATGAAAGGAACCTGTCCCTCTCACTTCACAGGATTGTTGTGAAAGTCACATGGAAGTCCTGTGAGGATCCTGCACTGTGCCAGGCAAATAGACGAGGAGTTCTAAGGATTATCTGATATGTGACTGTCCAGGATGTAGAGTGTCTGCAGACCATCTGCATCTGAGGCTCTCCTGGATCCTTACTGGGTGAGAGGCACACAGCTTCAAAATTAATAATGTAATCAAAGCCTTTTAATTCTTATAATCAAGTTACCCATGAAGAACGAGGGGAGCACCTGGCTTTCTTCCCTTTAAGGGCTAGGAAACAACGAAAGGATTAAGTGTACCATGAAATTGATGTGGGACGTTCCTAACCAGGGACCTCCTCCACCTAATAAAAAGAAAAAGAGAGAGGGGGGAAAGGGAGAAAGAGAATTAAAGAGACACACACACACAGAGGGAGAGAACCAGCAGATAAGATTGTGGATCAAGGCTCAAAGAAGAGGAAGAATAATTGGCTCTGAATGACAGAGACCAGTATCCTACTGCTGAATACAGTTGCCAACTACTGGGGACTCAGGAGTAGGTGCATGAAGCTTCCTGGGCACTCAAATGTCCCAACTTTGGGACTGGAGATGGAGAACAGAGGGGGAAATACTTCTAGTTTAGAACATCAGAAGGTCTTGAAATGTTGCACAGTAAAGTTGTGGAACATTTGCTATGAGGCAGGAACTTCATAATTCTGGGAGCTATTATTATTAAAAGGAAGAAACCAAGGTGTAGAGAGGAGAAGGAAATTGCCCCAGATTGCATGGCTTAGAAGGGATAAAAGCAAGACTTAAACTGAAGGCTATTTGGCTCCAAAGCCCAGCCCTTTCCACTGTTTCCCTTATTTCTCTGCCTCTTGGCAGAGATGGGAGTAGGAAAGAGAAGGGGGAGGGGAGCATGTTGGGGTGGAAACTGGAGTAAGAAGAGGCCATCCTCGCTGTGCCAGCCAAGGACTTGTTGCCATGAGGCAGTCTGCCATGTCCTAGCATCGGCCAGATATTCACAGAGGAGGAGACAAGAGACTGGGAGAGGGAAATCTGCCTGGCCACGGGGGTGAAGGGCTGCTGTATTTTTATAGTCTGAGGATGATGCATTCTGGGCAAAGTGCTCTCTCTGGAGCACCTCTGGTCTCAGTTTACTCTTCCTGATGTATGCCACACTTCTCTGTTTACAGCTTGGATCAGAAGGTATTTGTTGAGTGCTTGTTATGTGCAAGACACTTGCTGTCCTCTGATGATATAGTGATGAATACGATTTCCTTGCCCTGAATGAGCATTCAATTTAATGGGAGAAGTGATCATTTCTGTTCAGATTGATTGACGCTCTTATAGAGGAAAGCATAAGAAAAACATCCAGGCTCACCAGGATGGAGCAACAGTCAAGGAAGTCTTCCTGGAGGATTTAAGTGCTTAGTAGAGTCTTGAAACACAATAAAGAGCAAAGGGTAGCATGAAAGAAGTCATGGTGGCATGGACAAAATGTTCCGAGTCACCCGCTGCATTAGGTTTTCCTACTTCTTTCCTTATGTCCATTAGAACGTCTTTAGTTTCAAGTTGTATAAAACCCAACTCAGACAGTCTTAAACAAGAAATGGACAACTAAATCGCTGTAGGAATGAAAAGGGGGCCATAACTACAGAAAGAGCAAACACTTTCAAAATCTTTAAACATCTTAAGAGAAAGTCGGAGGAAGTCCCCAACTTTCTGGAAAATATAAATTAAGGAAATTGACAATGGAATAGCAAATCTGAATATACCCTGAACTCTTAAAGAAACTAAATTAATAGGCAAAAATCTCCTTGGCCAAAAGCGCATCAGATGGTGTTACTAGAAAGTTTTATAAAACTTACAAGGGATAAGTAGCTCTTATTTTATACAAATAATACTGATAATCTTCCAATCAATGGGGCAAACCATATGATTCCTCCCATTAAGACAGGAAAAGCATATGATAAAATCCAACGGCCATGGTATGAAGCCTGTAGCAAACCATGAATTGAAGAGAACTTCCTTAACCCGTCAAGAACCAAGGACAAATATTAGACTTGATGGTGAAACATTAGACATAGCCGTTGTAAAGCTGAGCACAAACAAGGAGGCCGGTTATTACCTTTCCCTGTGCACATGGTACTGAAGGTTCAGCCATTTTTTTCTTAAAGATCTCAGAAATGAAATAAAGACACAAATTACCATTATTTGAGGAGGGTTACAAATAAACTATTAGAACGAAGCTTTTAACAAAATTACTTGATGCAGGATCAACATACAACGATCAACAATATCCCTCTGTGCCTGAAACAAATTAGAAACTATGTTAGAAAAATGTATTGTACCAAAATAAACTATAATTTGCCTAGAATTAAATGTAATAAAGTTACAAAAATCTTCTATAAAGACATATGGGACATTATTGGATGGCATGAAAGAGAACTCCAATAAATGGAGAGGTATGGCCGTTTTATGGACAAGAAGAATCAGTATCATACAAATGTATGTTCTCTCTCAGGTTAATTTCTGAATGCAATCAAATTTCAAGTAAAATACCAGTGTGTGTGTGTGTGTGTGTGTGTGCACGCACACGTGTATACATCTATGTCTATATATATACACATATATATACATATATGTTTTTCCCCCATAACATACCAATTGAGCCTAAAAGTGATAAACACAAGGGCCTAGAATATCCAGGCATTTTCGAAATAGAAGAAAATGTGGGAATTTTCCTTACAGAGATATCAAGCCTTTATAATATAAAGCCTTCAATGTGAAATTTGTATGGATTATACTAAAAAGCCAGAAACAGACCACCACAAATTCCTGGAAACATTTCTATTAAAGATTTACCATTTATAAGTCACTGACTTATTCTATTCTACTCAGAGAATAGAATAAGATATTCTATTCAAGGAATATTGCTGGGCCAGTGGGTTATTCACACAAAAAGAAATTAGATCCTTACCTTAAATAATACACAAAAATAAATTCTAGGTTAAATTAAAGAACCAAATGTAAATTTTTGATATAGTTATAGAAGAGAATTTAAGAAAAATTAAAAGCAGGAAAGGAAACATTTTTAAAAATTTGATAAATTTCACTGCATTAAATTTAAATCTTTTTATATGGAAAAATAAACCATAAATATAATGAAAAGATATTATATTTATGTAAGGAAATAGGGATGAGAAATGATATTTGTATATATACAACCTTCAAAGATTAGTTTTTAATACAAACAAATCAGAAACAATTTAAAAGCGTTAGTGTATTTTTATCTAACTAAATATTGGTGCATCCAAAAATGGTAAACTATTCAGTATTGATGTTTATTGCTACCAGTGCATTTTTTCTATCTTTTAAAAAGAAGCATATAAAGCAGAAATCAGGATACTACCAGCTTGTGTACTTAAGGTGGGTGCCTGTACCTGCCTTTGTGTGTGTGTGTGTGTGTGTGTGTGCGTGTGTGTGTGTCTAGGACCAGGTCTTCATTGAGTTTGAGGGACTTCGGGGCAACAAACACAGAAACTTTGCTCAGCACGGTGTCGGGAGTGGCAATGTCTCCAGAAGTGGGTGGGCTGCCCCTCAATCAATTGCAGAGGGAGAATGACTTCCTTGGTATGACACAGGGGTCCTTTGGCCTAGCAGATGTGCCTGCATTGGAAAAAGGCTGGAGTTAACCACTTTAGTTTGGGCTAAGATGCTTATTTTTGAAAGTTTTTCAGTATATTTGAAATATTTTATAGTTGAAAAAGCTTTAAAGGAGTTATAATGGAAAAGCCCCAATTTAAAATGACTCAAAATTTCAGAGGCTAGTAATAAACTTTCTAAGAAATGTATAAGATCTCTAAGAAGAAAACCAGAACACCTACCCAGGAGCTTAAAAGAAGATGGTTAAAATGAAATCTGAGGCTAAGGCCCGATATATAGAATAGATACTAGTATTTGTTGTGCAAACAGATAACAAAATCCATTTATCAAGCACATATTTATGCCAGACACCCCACAAACACTTCATGCACATTGTCTCATTTAATCCTCTGATAACTCGCAAAGCAAGGACTATCCCAGTTCCTGTTTTACATGTGAGAACACCATGGAATGTTTTAAAAAAAATTTTTTTTTAATGTTTATCTTTTTGAGAGACAGAGAGAGAGAGAGAGAGAGCAAGCAGGGGAGGAGCAGACAGAGGGAGACACAGAATCTGAAGCAGGCTCCAGGCTCTGAGCTGAGCTGTCAGCAGAGAGCCCGATGCAGGGCTTGAACTCACAGACTGCAAAATATGACCTCAGCCGAAGTCGGAGTCTTAACAGATTGAGTCACCCAGGCACCCCCACCATGGAAGTTTGAGGTTCTCTGTTCCTGATCTGAGAACCAGGACGCCCTGGAGTCAGGTGTCTAGCCCAGGAATGCCTGGCCCCAGAACCTAGGATCTTTGTGGCACTGTAAAACCTGTCTCATTTAAGTGGAGTAGGGTCCTGGAACCCTGTCTCTTGACACCCCTTTGCTTGCTAGGAATGAGGAACTGCTTCTGCTAAGATGGAAAAACTGTACAGCTCTAGGCAAGCTTGGTTGATTCATTGTTTCTTATATACTGTTCTAGCCTTTATTTATTTATTTATTTATTTATTTACTTTTTAAAGTTCCAGCCTGTGTCTGTGGTGCTAAGCAGCATAGGGGTGGCAGGAAGAAACAGGTGAGAGGGTCTCAAGGGGGAAAATGAGACAGAAGCAAAGAGGTGGGTCCTCCCTGCAGGGAATCCTTCTGGAGTTAATCCTTGAAGCCTTTGTGATTTGGTTTTGTAAGAAAGGCGATTCCCTGTCCCAAGCAAGAGGGTAAGAAACTCTAGAAGCCAGCACACCAAGGTTCAAGTCTCATCTCTTCCACACAGTAATGTATGAGCTCAGGAAAGTTATTCAGCCTCTCTGGACCTCAGTTTCTTTATGCCCCCTAAAGGTTGTCAAGGTTAAATGACATAATGCAGAAATAGTGCACATGGTAAGCCCAAATTATGTCTCACCTATCAACACCAGTGTCACTGTGGTCATGTCACCATCATTTCTCAGAACCAAGAGGCCACCCCCAGAACCTCAACTCTCCAGCCTTCCTGTCACTTTGGCCACACAGCCTCAGCTCGGCCAAGGTCCCCTCAGCAGTGGCTTCCCGATAGACCAGGGCCCTGGGAAATGCCCACTCCATCAGTCCCTTGCTCCTAAAGTGCAGGACAGAGTTGTTTGTGGAAGCCTGAATGAGAGACTGATGACTCAAGATAAGATAGGCAATCAGCTTGGGCTCGCCACTGCAGACTTCTGGTCTACTTGTAAAATGAGTCTTGTCATTTATTTGACAGTCCCCAGGATTGCACAGAGTGGGAGGGACCAATAAAGCCAAGCCCCCAGCAGAGTATTCCTGATAGCCTCAAGTGTGGAGTTTGCTGTTTCTGGGCCCCCCAGACCTAAACAAGCCCATCACTGTCCTGGCTGTCTCCAAGCTCCCCATTCATTTCCACCAATGTTTGTTGAGTGACTACTATGAAGGAAGGGATCCGAGTGGTTTTCCTTTTTAGAGGCCAGCAAAATATTTTCACTTCAAATGAATTCCAAAATTTTAACTCAAAGCAGAAATGTCCAATTGGTGTTCCTCTAGCTGCCAGCTGCCCTTTACTCTTCTGTTGACTAAGTGGTCAGGAATGCAGCCTTGGCCAGCAAGGATCTGGGTTCGGAGGCTGACTCCACAGTCTGCGTGCTGTTTCAGTTCTGAGCCCAGTTTTGTCCTCATTCTGCTACCAGTTTCACAGGACTGGGATGGGTAAATGAGACGGTGCACAGAGCACCC
This sequence comes from Lynx rufus, assembly GCF_022079265.1. Classification (NCBI taxonomy): domain Eukaryota; kingdom Metazoa; phylum Chordata; class Mammalia; order Carnivora; family Felidae; genus Lynx; species Lynx rufus. Next base: position 126,591,658 of record NW_025814856.1, read on the forward strand.
AGGAATGCATGCGCCTCATTAAACTAATCCTAAGGGAAGTACCTGGTAAAGCAGAAGACCCTTCAGTCACTTTATATAGAGTGTTTTTATACATTAGGTCACCTTAGAATTCAGATACCCCAGCAACGAGGGGAGGGAGGCCCAGTCCAGTCATGGCATATGGCCTCTGCAGCCGGCTTTTTAGTGACTGTCTTCTCCACTCACCTATGCTTCAGGTGTGGTTCACCGAGCTCCGTATCCTGAGCACCTGGAACAGAATCTGTCACAAAGCTGGCACCTTGGTGAATATCCACTGAATGAGTGATTCAAAGAATGAATGATAAAGAACAGGAAAAAATGGGAGAGAAAAACCAGAATCCCATTGTTTATTTGTTTGCTTTTCAAATATTTTAAGTAATCTCTACACCCAATGTGGGACTCAAACTCACAACCCAGAGATCAGGAGTCCCATGCTTTCCTGACTGAGCCATCCGGGCGATCCCAGAATCCTATTGTTTGTAACTGCCACCCCTTCTTCAAGAGCTGATCAACAACACCTTCTCTTATAGCTTTCCTGGCTCCCTCACCTTGTCCCACCCCTCCCACCTGTTCTTTCCTTCTCCCTCTCTCCCAACTCTCACTTTCCCACGATAGAATGCATTTGTCTCTTTTCTCTTGGAAAACTTACAGAGAGAACTAAAGGGGATGGCATCCACTAGGCATGGAAAACACAGCCGGGTCAGTGCAGCATCCTCCCATTGCTGAGCCACAGTGGACTCAACTGGCAACAGAGTGCTCTCCCTGATGCCAAAGAAACAGAGTGGCAGGAAGAGAGCATATGTCAGGGATGCAAGCCTGGGAGCAAAGGCTGGAGCCTAACTACAGAAAACACTGAAGAATGTTTAGAGAGAGAGGAGAGGTATCACTGTGGAGAGCCTGCTCTGAGCACGCAGGAGGCAGAGGCCATGAGCGACACTCCTGTACTGTACGAGTACTTCTAAAATTGCAGGAGTTGTTCAGGGATCTTGTGAGAAGTCCGATTCGGCTTGGCGAGGTCTGGGGTTGGACCTGAGATACTACACCTCCAACAAGCCCCCAGGTGATGCTGCTGCTGCTGTTCAGGAACCACACTTTGAGTAGTGTGTCCAAAGGGATCCTCTGATTACTCCTCCCTGCCTCTCATCTTCTAGCCTCTGCCTGGGCACTGCCAGGCACAGGGAAGCCTCCTTCAGACAGTAGAGACTGAAGGGGGATTAGAAATACCAACAGCTCAACTTCAAACCTCCAGCATGATCCCAGAACCATGTCGGCTCCCACAGCATCGATGAGGGTAGCCATTAATACCCTTTCTGAGGGGCGCCTGGGTGGCTCAACGGGCTAAGTGTCCAACTCTTGACTTCAGCTCAGGTCATAATCTCATGGGTCATGAGCCCAAGCTCCAAGTCAGGCCCTGTGCTGACAGTGTGGAGCCTGCTTGAGATTCTCTCTCTCTCTCTCTCTCTCTCTCTCTCTCGCTCTCGCTCTCTGTCTCTCTGTCTCTCTGTCTCTCTCTACCCCGCACCCCAAACATTTTGTTTTGAGCTTTCCTCAAAGAATTCTCAAGTTCTATGGAATTTAACATCACTAACTATTGTCCTTTCTTAAACCTATGATTTAAGAGTGTGTCTGTAAGTATTTATGACTCTTTCTACCCTCCTGCACCCCCAACATACTCAAACACTAGATATTGACCATTTGAGGAAGCTCAGTTCTTTATTCCCAAGGCTTTTAACTTGGTGCTTGGTAAATGCTTGTTGAATTAATTAACAGAGTTTGACTTTTTTTTTTTTTACTACTTGAACTAATCAAATTGGATTTTTCTCAAGGCAGTCAAATTTCTTTTGCATGACAGCACAGGTTTCGTGAGCTTGAATGGTTTTACTTAAGGTAAGTGGCGGGGAAGAGAAAGGAACCGAAACCATGGTTCCTGGAACAAACTGTAATACTAGCTGCTCACAGTATGCAGTAAGTAGGATTGGATTAGCCTATTTAAAAAATCACAAAATTCTATTACTAGAAGATATCTTAGACCTTGCCTAAACCTGAGATGACAAATAGCTAGCATGAAGAGTGAGTTTTCTCTCTCCATTCCTGTGCCCAGGGCAGACATTAGTAATCAACCACATCACTTTTCCTGCTAAATATAGATGTGGCTTCAGAATCCTAAGTTTGAATCCAACATTGATCCAAACATTGAACTCTTCATCTGCCTGCTGGTGAACGCTTATGCTTCTGAAGATGTCCATCTGAGCACGTCCTCACCAGGTTACCACCTGCTTTGTGTTCTCTTGTAACACTGCACACCTGATGTCCCTTTGCCTGCCAGAAATCACGGCTCAGCCTAAACTGACTTAGGCATAAGGTAAAGAGGCAGCACGCTCCATTGTGCGGAGAACCAGGAGGACAGGGAATGCATCTTGTTCCTTCATTCATTTGTTACCGGGTATTTATAAGACCAGGCCCTGGTTTGGCCTGTGTTCACCTCTTTGTCATAATCCCCTAATATGTATGTTTATCTTTCTGTGAATGATGGATGGATGAGTAGATAAATGTTTGATGATGACTGACAGTTCTGAGCCAGGACACTCCTCTTCTGCCTCTTTCTATTCCCCAAATAGGTCATTTTTTGTTCTTCTTTCTTCCTTTTCTATACTGAGCACACTCTATACACAAGCCTCACTTCAAGGGGTCCCCAAGAGTAGCAGTCCCTTCATCTCAAGGCACTTCTAGCCAAGTCTTTTTTTTTTTGTAAGTTTATTTATTTATTATGAGAGAGAGGGGAGAGAGAGAGAGAGAGAGAGAGCAAGGGAGGAGCAGAGAGAGAGGGAGACACACAGAATCCAAAACAGGCTCCAGGCTCTGAGCTATCAGCACAGAACCCGACACGGGCTTGAACCCACAGATGGTGAGATCATGAGCTGAGCTGAAGTCAGACACTGAAACAACTGAGCCACCCAGGCGCCCCTCAACCTGATTATTTCTGTAGATGGAACTCATCTTTATGGGGACTCTCACTATTGTAATATTCTCTCATTTATTATTTATGTGAAATAGTCTTAGTCCTTTTACATAAACCGTCTTGTTTCATCTCGAGTACAGTTGGGCAGGGCAGGCATTGCGAGTCCATTTTATAGTGGAGGAAATAAAGGCTCAGAAAGGCCTTTTGATGTGCCCAAGATTACAAAGATTACACAGTTAAGTTGCAGAGTGGAGCACGCACCCAGTCCGCCTGACCCGCACATCTATACTCTCACAAAGTGGGCTGTGGCTGGTTGGGGTGTGCTCAAGTCATAGTAAACCGTGAGGTTGCACCAAGAGGCCAGGGCTTTCTGCATTTGTGATGATCTGTTTATAGAAGGAATCACTTCCCCAGGGCTAGTGAGGAGGGTGGTCTCTCGGCAATTTCTTCTGATGCCAGGAAGGCACAGCTCTCTGGCTTTTGCTGTCCCTATTTGCCCAACATTGCTTTGGACGTCTCTAAGCCTTCCAGAGAGGAAGGGCTGGGCCAGTATGGAGTTGACAGGGTACCCCATCCCCTCCGGAAAGGGACAGGGGATTCCATTCAGGCTTCACCCAATTAGGGATTTCCCAAGGAGAGAGAGAGAGCAAGTGGGTGAGCAAGGGCATGTGAGCACACTTGGGCACTATCCTTCCTTGGCCCCACCTGCCCCACCCCTACCACCAGCACCAGAGGCAGCAGCTGCTGTGCCCCAGCAGGCTGTCCCTCGGGGCAAGTCCCAGAATGACCCAGGCATTGCGTATCACCTCACCCTGGAACAACCCCCAGGCCTCCTCCAGTCTGTGGCCACCCTGGCTCCCCTGCTAAAGCTGCTGCACTAGGAAAGCCCCACTTTGTGTAATTGTTTAATTATCATGTCAATGTGGATTCATTAGCATGGCAGCTGTCATTGTAAATTGGGGGCAGTGGGGGCTCCCAGAGCCCCTAGGGTCAGCCTAATTGATGTAGTGAACAGAATACTATATTTACTCAACAATGGTTTGAGTTTCTCTTCTGACCTGGGAAGGGCATCCGTGCTTACCAGGAATCAATAGCAGTGGGATGTTCGTCCACAGCGATGGGGCAACAGCCATGAGCTTAACCCCTCCAGGCCTGCCCAGAGACTGGGCAGGCATCCCATTGCAGTGAGAGGCTGGACACTTGTACTTCTCCCAGGGAAAGAAATGACACGTAGGACCAGAGTGCAGGAAAATATATTCCTCATTTAACACAAGTCTGTGACCAGGTTCTAGTTGATCCTAACTTCCACAGGGTCCTAACCTTGGATCACATCCACTCTGCATCCCTCCCAGCCAGTACAGGGTGCAGAACAACTTGGTGTTCAACACATGTTTGTGGAATGAGTAACAACTCTCCTTTTTTGAATGCTGACTGCCAGGCACTGCCCTTAGCATTTTCCTGGCGTATCAACTCCTAATTCTCACAAGAACCCTCTGAGAGGCACTGTTCTGGTTATCTCTTGCTGTGTAGCTAACTACCCTACCCTTAGTGGTTGAAAACAGCAGTTTATTGTTATTGTAGCTCGTGATTCCCTAGGTCAGGAATGTGTACAAGGCACAGCGGTGATGGCTTATCTCTGCTCCATAACGCCTGTTGGAGGTGGTACAGTTAGAGGCTGCCCAGACCTCTTTCTCCCATACTCCATTTAGTAATTGTGCAACCCTAGAAAACCCCCCTGCATGTTTTTAAACCACCTTTCTATTTGCTAAGTAGGAATCATAAGGCCTTTCTTCATAGAATTAATGGTGACTTAAATGAGACAATATGGAAAAGCCTGTCAACCCAGAGCCAGGCACACTGTCAGTGTTCAATAAAGGTTCATTGAATCTGAAACCTGAGCACCATTGGGATATACGGTGACAGACAGGAGGGCCTTTAGTTACCGAAATAAGTCTTGTCAAATGTAGTAAAACCCATATTTTAGTAGTCTATGCCATTTTAGATCAACTTTAAGGCTGTAGTTAATGCTGTAGGCATGATGGAATATGGAAAGCATAAAGTAAATGCACTTTCCTCATCTAAAAGATGGAAATGAAACCTATCTATTGTAAGATGAGTAAAAGTGGGCATTAAATGAGGTAAAATGTATAAAATGCCTAATGAGGAGCAAGGACTTGGTAATCACAGGTATGGGAGAGCTAGAAGTCTTACCTCACCCAACATTACAGAACATAGGCTGGAGAAAAAAACCCATGGATATAATCAACATAGGAAAAGCCTTGGGTTCATCCTTTAGTCTTCACCAAAAATTGCACTTATGGGTAAGTTCCATGAATGTAAATGTGAGGTGTTCTGACTCTAAATCTGAGAACATTAGGCAAGGAAAACAGGTGATGGCCAATGGATATGCAAGTGAACATTCTTCATGGTGCCATACATCAGTAATTATAATTTAAATTCTAGTTGGATATCACATAGTGAGCACATACAGTGTGCCAGGCACTGGGCAGCTCATTTAATCCTCATAGTAAACCAGTGGGGCAAATCCTATTACTATCCCCATTTTCCAGGAAGGCACAGAGAGATTTGGAAATGCCCAAGGTCACGTGGCTAGTACATGGTGGAATGAGCCTGGCAGGCCCCCAGCCTGTGCTCCCAACCTCACTGCCTCTGAGTAACAGATCTCACCATGGTGACTTCTTTTAGGGAGATGACCCAGAGTGGAAAAACTAACACTATGCTAAGCCAGGAAGGCCTCCACATTGATGGAGCCAGGCAGTCCTGGGTTTAAATCTCAGTCCCAGCTCTTATCATCCCCATGACCCTGGGTAAGAGACTGACTAATCTTCTCAAGACTCAGTCTCCTCATCAACAGAGTGGGGATACAAGTCAGAGTAATGCCCACCTTGTTCTGCTTCCGTGAAGACCATGCCTGGCACATAGTAGTTGGTTAATTTTTGTCAGTCTCCTCTTCTTTAAAACAGGATTCCAGTGAACTTTCAACCACATTGAAATCATCATGATAGATCTGGGAACTAAGAAGCCCCAGAAGTCTGTCAGTGTGTGTCATCCACCTGAACCTCTGTTAGGTGCTTAATTACATGGAGACAGATATTTTGTACATTTCTTTTTTACAAAAATATGATTTTTCAGCTGCAGGAAAAGTGTCCCTATGCTCTGGGTTTACTGTTGAGGTGAAAAAAAAAAAATAAAGCTAAAATAATCCAGGAAGAAAAATACTAAGATTCAGACAAACACATAAATTATGCCCACAATTTCAAACTCAATATTTCTTTTCCTCACATTTTCTAGCTTTATCTGTTAGTCTCTCCAAACTGCCTTTTCTTTTCATTAGACAACACTCTCTGCAAATTATTTCTAACTTTGGGTGATTTGCTGACCCTCAGTGACCAGTGTGTCCCTTTCCCCCACCTATAACACCCACTTTGCATCATAACCAAATGCACCCTCCCCATCGTTCCCCCACCTTCCACTGGGAATGATCTCTTTATCAATAATTCGACCCCTGGAAGCCCAGCAGGTGACTCTTTAGTGCCCCCGACACCAATGCAGATGGGGGCTTCGGATCCCCAGTGTAATCCCAGCCTGAAATGTTACCAGGAGCCCCACGGCTCTTCAATTACCTCCCTTGGCCTGTCAAGACCACAGCATCTCAAATTCAGTTAGCTGGTCTTTGGGTCTCAGCCAAGGCCCAGCCTCTGCTTCTAATGACAGCCAGCTGAGGGGACACTGAGAGGGGCTAAATTCAATTTGCAGCCCTTCTAATGAGATTAGGGGAGCAGGGTTTTTTATTTTCTCCAAAGTTTGCCATGGGCAGGATGAATGATGGCCTAGGGATGAGCTGTCAACGTCAACAAAGGCCCTGAGCTGGGAGGAGGGGGATGGGAGACAAGGATGGGAGAGAGAGGGAGAGATTTTCCAGACAGAGCCAAGGAGTCCTGAGTGAGTCGCCCAGCAGGTGACTATGTCTGGTTGGCAGAGTGTCACTCTGCAGACAGGATGCAAAGTCAAGAATGATCTAGAGGAAAGGCGAATGTCAACTGCAGGCAATATTCCCAAGTAGGATCTCTTTTTTCCTCTGATTCTGAATTCTTTCCCACCTATTCTGACTTTCTAAAATCACTAAGTAAATGGTATTTAAAAAACAAAATAAGTCAACTAAGATGCATCGTCTTAGATACAGAAGCAAGGCCCCCACCGGTCTACTGCCTGGAACAGCTCAACCCAGCACTACTCTCAGACTTAGGGGACCTGCAAGTCTCCCAGCCAGAGAGCAATCACTGAACTAGAGTCTGGAGCCAGCGAGGACCTCAGATGCCCACACTGTTGTGGCTGGTGGTGAAGAGCTGGGAGGTACTTTATCTGATGCGAGTAACTTTAGGGTGAAGCATAATGCACGAAATGTGTCTAATGAGTGTTTCAGTTAGTACCTGCCTCTGAGTAGCTTCAGCTCAGATGCTAGGGTAGAAGAAACAGGGCAAGACATTCTTCTGGGTCAAAGTGAGAAAGATGGAGGTAAAGCTCTTTGGGGAATATGAAGCGGAAGAGGTCCCTGTGTTGGAAAAAACCAAGGAAACTTTGTTTTTAGGAGGTGATCTTGACCTATGCCTCGAAGGAGGATAGGATCTAAAAAGGCTGAAAGCAGAGACTAAGTTGACCGTTGTCGCTGAAGGTCTCCATGCTTCTACTTGCAGGCCCGGCCATGCCCTGTTCCTAGCTCACTCCTGGTGGGAACTGCAACAGTCCTGCCACCCCCGGCCTGGATCTCATGCTGTGAATGTTGATTTGTTAACTGCACTTCCTTATAGTTCCTCAGAGATGCTCCATACATACAACGGAGCTCCTGCCCAGCTACTTGTCCCACACACAAACCCTCCACTGATGCAGCAATCCTGCACTAGACCCTGGCTGTGGCCCTGACACCTTGAGTTGCTTGGCTTTACCAGTTCTTTCCCAGATGGCAGGAGTTAGGAATCACATATCTTGTTTCTTGTCCCCTAGCCACTGCCTCAAGTTGTGTTCCTGGTAGACCAATGACCATTATGGCCCTTTCTGTACTCCCCTTGAATATGGAAACCAGCCTAGACCCAGGCCTTTACTCAGCTTCAAAACAGGTCAACATGAATCAAAATGCCTTATAGGCACACATTAGTATTTATCAGCTGAATTGGGCTTGTGGGTAAGATGAAAGTTGAGTAGGCTTGAGCATGGGAGCATTTAGACACATAGTTACCAGCAGGAAGGCATTCTCCTTAAAGAGGAAAGCTCAGAGCGAGGATCATGTTGTTTGTGTTCAGAGAATGATAGTTTCTCTCCTCTGGTGAACTCCTTGTGCCGGAGTTTTGACCTCTATTACCCAGAAGGCCCACAGCCAGCTCTTCAGGGCCTCTGGCCACTTGGGAGCCCCAGTGATGGGCTCCTTGGTTTGCCCACTCAGAGAAAGGTACTGATGATGTCCACAGACCAGGGCAGTTATTCTGCTGGTACTACAGTCTGACCTTGGCCATCAGCCAGATGAACCAGAGGAATCCTACAAATTCCAGAACCCAGGGGTGTGTCACAGCCAGAACCTCTGAGAATATCCTGCATACAAAACAAAACACAAAACCCCGTCAGGGCCTGTAAAGGATTATGTTGGATGGCTGCGCCAGGCTAAACTGGGTTATTAATCCAACCTACCACCTCACAAACCCAACGCTGGTAAGAAAGACAACTTTGGATGCTGGGGTTATGAGCCCAGAAGAGCTCAGTTCTATGGTTAGCCACAGCTCCTTTATTAATGTTCTTTTTATGCCGTGAGTCATTTCTGTGTTGTTTCTCTTATTCTACTTATTATTAAAATTCCTTGTGAATAGACCATTCTCTCCTAGAGGGGTTTTGTGCTATGAAATGATAGAGGCATCAGAAATTTAAGGCCAAGGTCCGGGACCTCTCCAGCTCTTCTCCACTCCACCTTGGAGGACAGCCTGCTTGGGGTCAATGAGGAAGTCTTGCTCTAAAAGGTGCTGTCTGGGAGCACTGCATGGGCTCCTGAGGAGCACCTGTGGCATTTTGATAAACTTTTAGCCTATGCCCTCCCCCCAATATCAGGCTATGATTGAGATGGAGAATCATCTGGGGGCAGTAGAAAAAGATAAGGATGGCCAGGATAAACAGTGACCAGCTGTCTGTGCTTATTAATGAAAAGGAGTTACCAAAGGCCAATTCCTTAGGTGCCCAGACTGTTGTAAAGCACATTTCTGTTTATTTATTTATTCTGAGAGAAAGAGAGAGGAGGTGGGGAGGGGCAGAGAGAGGGGGTGGGGAGGGGCAGAGAGAAGGAGAGAGAGAGAATCCCAAGCAGGCTCCGCACTGCTAGCATGGAGCCCAATGGCTGGTGTGGAGCTTGAACCCACGAACTGTGAGATCATGACCCGAGCTGAAACCAAGAGTCAGACACTTAACCAACTAAGCCACCCAGGTGCCCCGTAAAGCACATTTTTTTTAATCACAAAAGGTTTTCATGCATGTTTCCTTATGTGAGCCTTACAAGTCTGTGAGGAAGGTGTCCTGATCCCCATTTTAAAGATAAGGAAATGGAGGCACCACGAACGTCAATGAGTCACCCAGGTTCGTGCAAGGGAAGCCTAGGATGAAAGGCCGGGTCTGATGCCAGGTGTATTGCTTTGCCCACTCTACCACATTTCATCTTAATACACAACCTATATGCATATGACGGACTGTCCCTCTCCACATCTTCTTTGATCTTATTCCTATGGAGAGCTCCAGACTTTTCAATCCATCCTCTGATGATAGAACTGATGGCCCACCAGGAGAGAATCCTCAGGAGACAGCTCCTTTGTGCCAGCTTTGTGTTGACAGGGAAGGCATCTCATTGCCATTTGGAGCCACTGAGTACATAGGATGTGGAGCACAGAGCCCCGAGCTGGGCTCCATAGCCCTGTTGTCGCCAGCTCCCCCGGTGATCTTGGGCAAGGGACTTCCTCTCTCTGCTCTCAGTGCCCTCTGGGCTCCTTGCCAGTTCTAACGTTCTCAGATTCGAATTCCCTGCCTGCCAAATCTCTGGAATGGTCACTCCAATCTATTTCTTGCCGCCTACAAATTAAATTTTGCTTTCTTCTTCTCTTCCTTCCTAGTCTCTTCTATTTGCTGCACAGAGTTCAGTTACACTCTGGTGTGGTCATGAGGGTTTCCAATGCAAAAGCTCACCCCAGTGTCTGCTGGGTTTGCTAAAAACACCCCTCGGGCCTGCCCCTCCCGGGGCAATGCCAGACCAGGGGGATGGAGCCCTGGGTCTCTTCACTTTGCGCCACATTATCACAGAAAGGTGGATTAGAAGTTATCTCCGCTCTGCTTTCTCTCAGAGCTCCTTGGCAACACAGCCACCTCGATATAAATACACACCAGAAACGTGCACAGGCTCATACTCAGAATCAAGGCCTTCGGAGCCCAGGGGCAGATACCGCCAGGGAGCAAGGACGTCAGGAAATCCCCAGGACACGATGGAGTGCCAGCCTTGCCACTTCAAGGTCAAATATGGCACCCATCAAATAAAACGCCTATGATCCTGATAATTCTCTGGCACCCCATCCCAAATGCTGGAGATCCTTCGTCTCTCTGGAGAGCCAAATATTTCATAGTCGAAGCTTCTTTCACATTCTTTACAATTAAACTAAGGACCAGATTATCTTTCCTGTCTTTGTTCTTCTAACACTTTTTTTTACCCTGGTGTTGCTAATACAGCCCATTCAGGCCAGAAAGAATTCCGTTGTTTTTGATTATTAGTTGTACCAAATTCCAGTGTTTCTGATCATTGGTTGTCTGAAGATCTAAAAGGAAAGAGTGGAATCTTTCAAGGCGTCAAGATTTAAATCGAACAAGATGATGTTGTGCTTTGGGGTGTAATAATGTGTAACATTTCAGGACTGAACTAATGAAAGGAAATCATAAGGCAGTCCATTCCCAGCCCATTGTTAGCTCTAGTGTCTAAAGTAACTTTAAATTTTCAGGTGACCAGGGCACACGAGTTCTCACAGCTAGCAGGGGGTCAGAAGCATACTATGCCAGTTCCTTCCACTGGCCCTGTTCTAGGTGGGACCACACGAAATTGACAGAACCACCAGAAACCTGACTCGGGCATTCGCAGCATACGCAGGAGACACACGCACCAGCTGAAAGGACAGGGAGAAGGGCCCTCTTGCTTGGAGGCCCAGGAGGAAATTTCCCCTGTGTCTCTCATGTATATGATAGTCCTCTTAAGATTTAGTTATGAGGCTCTGTCAGACATTTCAAACTACAGAGGGCCTGGAAAGAAAATACAATAAAGAGATCAGAGACCTACAATGCCAGGCCAAAGAAAAGAACCAGAAGGAGCAAGACGTGTTCATTGTAAATATTTTAAAACTGCATTCTTATCTTGGTTTGGTGGTGTGCACTGTCTTGTCTCTGATAATTGTAAATATTTAATGTGCTATAGCTCCATCTCCTTACTGATAGAGGAAAGATGAATAAATCCACATGCGCAGGACGTGTATTCTCCCTCGCCGTGCAGACTGCCAGAGAGTGAGCGCCCCAGGAGGGGCCGCTGTGGATGGCTGTGCAAGCTGTGCCTTGTACAAGGGCAGTGGGGGGCGGGTACTGAAAGACAAGCCCCGCCCACTAGCTCTGGAGTCACTGGGTCAGGTCTCATCAAAGGGCCCCTTTGCACAACGCTGGGGGTGTTTTTCTGCAGTTCACAGTTTACTAGCGTGAGGGCTGCTGGGAAAATTGCTCATGTTTATTAAAAAAAAAATCTAAAAAGCTTTTAAGTATCAGTATGCTTTTCTCTAAAATAAAAGTAGTCATCTTCATTCTGTTTTCCCTTGTTTATTCCCTTAACATCTTAAGCCCTGTCTTGATACTTGGTTTTCCTCCCAAACTGACAAAAAGAAGCTTCCAGAAGCAACCATCTACTAAAAGGGGAAGGAAGGCGGGGCCGTGAGGAGAGGAGGTGGCTTCAGAAGCCCTGGTTCTATGGAAACCTGTCCTACCTGCCATCCTGCCCCTGACACCTGACTTGATTTGCCCCAGCGGATGACCTGATCTCCATGTGTCTTTGGCTTCTCCAGCCTTCCCACTATTCCATGCTTGCTCAGTTCTGACCTCACCTCTTGGTTGTTTCATGCCAGGGCCTATGGATGCTTCAGCTCTACCACTGGGGCTGACCTCACCTGCCTTCCCAGGTGATAGCAGAAGAGTACATGGAGGAAACCCTAGAGAGTCTAACCTTCAGGGTTACTCTGACCCCCTTGACCTTGTGAAGATGAAACCTGGGAAATACCCCTGCCAATCAGCTTGCATCTTGGGGTTGTAACAAATGAAGGAAGACACCTTGGGTAGCTCTGGGAGGCACACAGGGTGCAGAGGGGAGGTCGCAGCCATGCTTAGGAAAGCAGGCTCTGAGGCCGGAAGGTCTGAATTCCAACCCAGCTTCACAGGGACCTCTGGCTGCCTCCCTGTCCTCATCTCTAAAGAGGGAGTAGCGAGAAGTGGAAGTCTCATTGGGCTGACCTAAGGATTAATGGTTAGGCTCCCAACTCATAAAGTTGCTGAGAGCAATACTTGGAAGACTAAGTGGTCAGTGTGTGTTGACTACTATGATTATTATTTCCAAAGGCTGAGAGAGCCAGGGCACGGTAGAGCCCGGAGAAGCTTTTATTGCCCAGAAGAAGGCTGGAGGTAAATAAATGGCTTTTTAAATCTGGACATTAAGATGTTCAGTTTCCATGTCAGGGAGCCCCTGGGGCATAGTAGGCAAACACAACACACACAAGCACCACGCACACACAGGTATACACACACGGGCACACACAGGTTCATCCATGCTGCCACATGCACACGCAGATACACACTTGCATAGCACGAGGAGCAGCCTGGGGCAGAATCTCCAATCAAGTTTCTGTGGATGGCGGCAGGCTTTACTTGGCTTACCTCCCATCCACCTGATGCCTGGCCTAGATGCCAAGGTGCCATGGTACAGACTGTGGGATGTGCCAGTGTCAGGTCTTCACAGATGGTTGTGATCCTGCAGAGATATCTGAGAATTCCAACATGTCTAGCCCTTCAACCTTCCCCTTTCCCCCAGAAGTTTCAGGGGATTCTGCGGGTCATCGTTAAAGGTTTTAGGTTGGGGGGGTCCAGCTGCCAATACCCACAGATGGAGACAGGTGGTGAGGTCATTGCTGATGGCATGTTCCCCAGAGAGACCGTAGGAATGTCAGAGCACCTTGGCCTGGTACAAGTGGGTGCCTGAAAATGAGCTGCTGAATAAATGACAAAATAATAATAATAATAAATCCCAGTTCAGCCATTTATTGGCTGATAGCCTTGAATAAATTGCACACCCTTTCTTTTTTTTAGCACCCTCATGAGTAAAATAGAGATAAACATACCTACCCATAGGGCTGCGTGAAGATTAACTATTACACCAAACCAGAGGCTCAGTATACAATGTTGTGTTTCCAGTGGTGGTCTCAATATACAATGGACCCAGGGCAGTCCAAGCAAGGATGGTCTCTTTGGGATGGACACCTGGGGACTCTGCACTTGAACGGGGAGCCAAGAAGACTGGTGCCTGAGAAAGAGTCCTGTGCTGAAGACGTTTCTAGTTAAGAAAAGCCATTTTATCCATTTCCCTCTGTGGGGAGGACACAGTGCAATTCTCCCACCTTAGGAGGCTCCGTCAGAGCGGGAAGCTGCATTTCACAGCTCAGGCCTCCTGGCTAGTAAGGCATGTGCAATCCGTGCAGGGCTCCCTTTGGGAGGTGGGAATCTCCCTGAGCTTTTGCTGTCTTTATCAGTTTTATGGCCTCTTTCTGCTTTGCTCATTGAGTCAGTCTTCAGGGAGAAGGGTCTAGGCCAGAGAGCAGAGAAAGCAAGAAGCAAATGTGTCTGGAGCCAGGTCCCAACATTAACTGAACATACCAGAGACAGGGATAAATGACAGTAAAGCCAAACAGGGTCCCTTCTTGGGCTTGTCTGGTTAAAATTCTAGGAAAGTCTCTCACAGTCTGATTTTGTAGATACTCCAAGGCATTTCAAAATATTTCAGTGGCATAAAATATTAGGATATACTGAGATCTATCTATCTATCTATCTATCTGTCATCTATCTAATATACCCACCTGTCTATCTACCACAAATTCATTTAAATTCACCATAACAAACACCCATGCACACAATGTTAGTAGCATATATTTGGATGCAGGCTATGTCAGAAAATCATGATAGTGAGCTTCAGGTCCCAGAAGGGTGGAAATCATTGTACCAGACAATTATTTAATGTTCCTCTTTGGATCTGAAGATCATAAATATTCTTCCCACAATTTCCAGCTGTGTTTCTCAAGTGGATGTGGGGAATTACTCTACAGTCATTCATTTATCTTTTTTGTGTGTGGATCGGAAGGTCATTTAATATTTTTCCGACATCTCCCAACACCTTTCTTATATGAGATGGGGATTCTTCTCCTCTTTACAGTTCTTTCTCTCCTTTCATTCTGGGCCCTCTCCCCATACCTAGAGATATGCACTCATTCATTTATCACCCATTCAGCTAATATATATACTACAAGCATATTAGAAATTGTGCTGGGGTACGGCAAGCACCTGGGTGGCTCAGGCGGTTAAGGATCCACCTTTGGTTCAGGTCATGATCTCACAGTTCATGGGTTCTACCCTACGTCAGGCTGTGAGCTGTCAGCCTGCTTCAGATTCTCATCTCCCTCTCTCTTTCTGCCCCTCCCCCACTGTGTGCACTCTCTCTCTCTCTTTTTCAAAAATAAATAAATAAACATTAAAAAAAAAAAGAAATTGTGCTGGGAACTAGGCATGTACACTGAACATGATAGACACAGTTTCTGCTTTCATCAAGCTCAGCCCAGTGGAGAGACAGAAAATGTGTAAAACTTACATGAATAAGGATGTAATTATGAGGCAGATGCTGTCGTATGTCGTCCAGATCCCCCCTCAGGACAGCAGAAATCGTTCTCCAACCGCTGAGAGCTCTGCCAGAACATAGTCCTCAGCTGAACCCTTTTCCAGATTTCCTTAACTGAAGAGAACTGCCTCACCCGGGATCCTGCCCCCTTCCCAGGGTAGCCCCATATCCAGTGCCTTTGACCCAATGTCTACTCTGGACAACTCTGAAGGGCCATCCCAGCTTCTGAGCTCCCCAGATGCGCAAACTCACCTCAACTGCATCTTCCTCTTCCCATGGAATTGTTGACCTATGAAAGAACCAAAGTTGCATTAGCAACCCATGTTCCTTCCTCCACCAATTGTGAGAAAATAGGGCATCTGAGAGCAAAACAGTTAAGAGGAGTGGCAATGGCCTGGGATACTCTGGAGGATGGCAGTCTCCAGAAGTAGGGATAGCTAGGGTGACGATGGCAAGAACCTTGGAAGCATTCTTGGGGGTGTGACTTTTTCATTCTCTGGTGTTTCAGAGTATTATAGAACCAGATAAAAAGAAGGCCTTCTCAGTAGGGCAATGACGCATTGGTAAAGCCTGAGAAATACTGGAAGCTAGGTTGAAAGCTGTAACACCAATTCACCTTTCAACCATAGAATGAAGAACAGGAACCAACCATCACTGGTGGATAAAGCACAGAACCAAGGGCAAGCCACACAGGTTCTCTGTTGGCAACACTGAGCTCAAACTGCCCTCAGCTTTTTGCAAATGAGTAATGTTTTTGAACAGCTTAGCGGTAATAGCTATTAGAATCTAAAATGAAATACATACTAAGGATTATAAAAGAAAATAAAATATATTCTTGATATGCAAGAGATGAATCACTGGGCTTTACTCCTGAAGCCAAGACTATACTGCATGTTAACTAACTTGAATTTAAATTAAAAAAATGAAATGAAATAAAATGAAGTAAAGTAACTGAAAATGAAGGAAAAATCAACGATGTATAAAACCAGAAATCACAAAAGAGTAAGTCAGATTTAAGATGAATCAAATGATAACAATAAATGCATGTAGGTTAAGCTTATCAAATAATAGGTCAATAGGTTCATTCAGTGTGGAAAAATCCATTTAAACTTGAGAAACAAACACATAAATACAGTAAGAAAAACTTCACTGAAAAGGATAGCATATGATTACCACCAAACGAGAAAGTAGTAGTCACAGTTTAATTGTGAGCAGTCAAAAGGACCAGGGGAGAAGTTCCTGGAGTCTTTCCTTCTTCTTCTGTCCATTTACTAGCTTTCTTTCCCCATCGCCACTTTCTGAAGATGGATTTGAAGGAGAAAAACTAAGTTAGAGAACTGCATTTCACATGGAACAGGATATTGTAAGACCTCATGTGTCCAGAACATACTGTGACACATCATTTGAGGCAAGGAGGAGACAGGCACCGGGACAAAGAGAATAGGACAGCGTGGCTGAGAGAGATCCGTTAGGGAAGAAGAAAAGAGTGCTCACGGGCTCTGTTTTGTAACAGGAGATTACCATAACTCTCTTTTAAATATTTGAAAGACACAGAAGTTAAATGAATTCCAAACTTAAACTTTTTTCCCTTTAAAAAAAAAATGAAATACAGTTAGGGGCCAGACTTTCTTTTCAATGTCAAAAATTTCCAGAAGTTAAAACACACACGCGCATGCACGTGTGCATGCACACACACACAAAGAAACAGCTACAGGTCATACTCTTGACCACAAAGTAGTAAACCAGAAATTAAAGGCAATTATTTAAATCAAATCCCCAACTACTGACAAACTGTAAACATTTTTTTCTGAAATTCTTTTCTCAGAGAGAAAATAAAATAGTAACATAAATTATTTAGAAAACAGAACCTATAAGAATAGGCCATACACTCTGCAGTGACATTGCAGAGCCTGCTTTGGATTCTCTATCTCTCCTTCTCTCTCTGCTCCTCCTCCACTCACCTGCGTCTCTCTGTAAAGAAAAAGAAAAAAAAAAGAATATGCCATACAAAATGTATGGGATTTGGCCAAAACCATAATGAGAAGAATACTCATAGTACCAATTTTTAAAATGTTTAAGCAGAAAGAATGAAAATAAAATAATAATGAATTTGAATCATAAAGCCAAAACATTTAAAAATATAGAAAAAGAGAAAAACATTTTACACAGATAGGAACAGAAATTAATGATTTAAAAAAATAAAATTGAGAAATGAGCTGATTCTTTGACAAGAAGAACAAACATAGCCAAATATCAAACAATGATAATTTAAGAAAAGTGACAAATATACAATATTAAGTATAAGAAAAAGAATATAATTACAGATTTTCTAGGTGCAAGCATAGACTTGATCATACTATACAACTGGTTGACCATTTGGAAAGCATAGAGCTACATTCTTAGCATACCAAACCCAAAATTAACTCCATATGGATTAAAGTGCAAAAATAAAGTACATATAAATATTTATACTTATTTACAGTAGACAGGTACTTTATAAATATAACACCAAAAGCAGCAACCATAAAGGAAATAATTGATCAATTACATCACGTTAAAAAACCCAAAATTCTAATACAGGAAAAAAAAAAACCTAAAAAGCAAATGACAAATTGGGAAAATATTTCTAATATATGTGACAAAATATTAGTGACTTTAATGCATAAAACATATGAATGTGATAAAAAATAATAGGAAAATTAATTAAATAACAGTCTTAAAAGTCAAATGTATAAATTTGAAATATTTAGAGTTTTTTAGTTGTTAACAGATATGTCCATTTTAAAATGAGACATATTTTTCAACTATTGAATTGGAAAACATTGAAAGAGTAATATTACCTTCTGATATACACTTTTTGGGATGCAATTGGGTTATGTATCAAAAAGTTTTGAAAGCGTGTACACACTTCTAGTGGAATCCCACTTCTAGGAAGCTATCCTAAGGAAATAATCTGACCAAGGTGTAACTATTTAGTTATAATGATTTTTGCTCTGTGTTTTTGAAAATCATATCCCCAAATTGGGAACAATATTAATTCTTAGCAATGGTAAGATGGGGGTGGGGGATAGAGTTAGTTATGGACCCTCTGTTGATGGACTGCTGTGTAACCCATGAAAAATAATGGGGTGCATTTATATTTATTAATCCTGAAAGATGCCATTAATATGTTTGGCAAAAGAGTAAATTACAGTACAAACAGTAATATCCAATTCTTGTTTTAAAATATGTATATGTATGTATATAGAGGGAGACACGACATACAATACATGTCTATTCTTCAGACATTTCCATTACTGGCTGGTAGGACTGGGGATTACTTTGTTGATTTTTTTTTAAATTTTACACCCTACAATATGTTTTCTTATTTTAAAAAAGAGTGAGAGAAAAGAGAAAGAACATTAAATAAAGCCAATTACATGTTGTTAAAGCACAGGCATTAGCTATGGTAGAGCTTATATACTTCTTCCATTGTATTCTTCTACCCTTTTATTTTTTTTACATCTCTCAGTTTCCATATTAGTTTTATATCTCTAGCCCTTATTCCCTCGAGGACAAGGCACTTATTGTCTTTGCATGCCCAGCACTTGGCCCAGTGTCTTATATACTGTAGACATCATTAAATGTTAGTATTTCAAAGAAGGAAGAAAGAAGGGCAGGGTGGGAGAAAAGGAAGGAGGGAGAAAATGGCAGGGAAAAAGAGGGGAAGGGAGGAAGAGGAGAGGAAAGGAGGGGAGGGAGCAAGGAAAGAGGGAAGGAAAAGGGGAAAGAAGGGGGAGGAGAGATGGGAAGAAAGAAGGAAAGGAAGGAAGGCTGGGGGAAGAGGGGAAGATCACGTGGCTATAGGTGTCATTTCTGCACAAATGTACTTTCACCTCCTGGAGATGGAACCAAGATCCCAACCAGAGCTGCCTCCTCTGCCCAGTCCACATGTCTGCACGTTGCTCTGTTTCAAGTGCCCTGTGGTGCTGTTGGCTCTACCAGTCTTTCAGAGCTCAAACCAGTGGGATGCAGTCTAAGAAAACCTTTTCCCACAAGGTATGAGTGCCCTTTGCAGATGTTTGCTAACATATCAACAGCTGGAGCACTACATCACACAGTTCCTCAATCATTAGCAGACATTACCTAATTGATAAGGGTGTCCCTCTAAGCACAGCAGCCTGTTCCCAGTTCTATGTGACACACAATCAAACTCTGTTCCCTTTCCCTGTGACATCAACATTCTTGGCCGGGCCATTGGAGGAGAACTTCTTTCCATCCAAGATAAACTGAAATCTTGGGCCAGAACCATCCCCCGAGGATCCCTATAGCCACATTCTCCCACCCACTCCCATCTTCCTGGTCCACGTAGAGTTCCAATTCTAGCCATGAGGCTGCTCTTCGGGCCTCATTGACATTGACCCCAGTGCAGCTGTAGCTCTTCAACAGTTCCCTGTGACAGCGGGAAGCAGATTGGAGGCACCAGGCGCTTGGTGTCAGTGGACGTACACGCATGGACCCCTGAGGCTGGGAACATCCCTGTCGCTCCCTTTCTCTGTGGTGCCTCCACACAGTTGTGCATCAACACTGAAAATGTCCATCTGGTCTTTCCTGGCAGTAGGTTCCTGATGATAACATATTTCCTTAATAGCACTCGGGAATGGCCTGTGAGCCCAAGAAGCGATGGGTCTTGGCCACCTATGACCAGCTCCGGCCAAGGCACAGAGAGAAACACAAAGCAGAGCCCAAATTACAGGGAAAGCCTCTGAAATGTGGCCCCAAACAAGCCCACCTTCTGCTACTTCTTATGCCTATTGAATGACCCTCTAGGTCATGTTTGGCTAGCAAAGCATATCTTGTAAGCACTATAATCCCTATCTGGGTTGCAAAAAAAAAAAAAAAAAGTATATATATATATATATATATATATATATATATATGCATGCTACTAAATCGGTCCCTGGCCCCTGAGATTAAAAGAAAGGCTTAAAATAAGTAGGAGAGAGATGAACAGAAGTTTGGTTTTGGGTTTTTTAAGGGGGGGGTGGTGAGGGGAGGTTTAAATAAATGAAATGTCAATTTATCTTATTTTTGTGTTTTGGCCTAATGGGGACTTTGGAGCCAAATAGACCCAAGTTCAAACGTTGGCTCTTCCACTTACTAGCTTACAACTTTGGGCAAATTGATCTCTCTCACCTTTAATTTTCACCAGTGGTTCTTGTAAGGATTCAGTAAGAAAATGTACATAAATCCCTAGCCTGGAGTAAGTGCAATTTTTTTTTTTTTTTTTTTTTTTACTCAATGCATGTGAAGAGTTTTTTAAGTCAATGCCTTGGAGGTACGTGTCTAGATTGCCAATTTTTCCTTTGGTCGGATTGGCATTGCATTATCTTCCCAGACCCTAGTAAATTGTGAGGTTATTAGCAGGGTTGTCTATAATCAAAAGGGAATTCTAGCAGAGCAAAGTCCTCAAAATCACCTCACCCAGCACAAGGCCTTTTACAGATGAGGTGCCTGAGGCCTAGGAAGGGAAAGTGGGGATAAAATTGATGCTGGGGTCCTGACCCCACGCCCAGTCTTGTGTCATTCATCCCTGGCACAAGCTGGGGGCAGGAGGAAGTAGGGGACACAGGCCTGCAACCAACTGTTGGGATCAGGCTGTCTTGCATCCCAACTTCTAGAGCAGTAGTACAAGCCTCTTGAGGCTCCAGAAAAATTTCTCCATGCTTTCCCAGTTTCCTGTTCTCATCAAGGTTTGGTCTCCACTGGAGCATTCAGCCTAAGATTTTTGCTAAATTATCACTCTGTGGAAAGCTGTGTGGGTGTGGATTGAACTCCCATGTCCTTTGACTTGGAGTGGATGCCACACCCTGGCCAGCTAGGGGCCTGGGGGTGAAACCTGAGCCCCAGCTGGTTAATGGGTTCAACAGTCACGTCACCATGCTTGCTCCAGGAGGGTGTCTGGGAGAGCCTATTAGAACCTGAGCACCGGTGGGGGAGTAGAAGGATCAGGAATCACCTCTATCAGTGGCCCAGAGAGGCCAAGCCAGTCTCCAGCCCCCTAAGTGTAGAGTGCTGGCAGGGCCTTGGGCTTATCCACCTCCTTTTGGCCTTTGCTCTGACTCTGGTCTCCATCCCTGGGAGGCCTCGGGCAGTCATGGCCCTCCCTCTGCTCTCTGTCTCCCCTTCTAGGTGGAGAGGAAGGCTGCAAGGGCCTCTTTTAGCCCCAGTGTCACGGAATGCTATCCACACTGGCCTCTCCCTCCCTCCCTGCTTTGCAGGCCTCTTCCCCAGGCCTCTGCAGCCCTGAACTGCAACCGAAGCAGACAGCACAGGGTGCCCCTCACTCCCTCACCCCCACCCTTTTAAGAATTTGCATCTCCAGAGGGAAGGGTGCGGTGCACAATTTCACTTTGATTCACCTGAGCACAGACTGCCAACTTTCCCAGTCACCGGAACATTTCAGAGACCAGACTACGTAAACTGTTATTTCCATATCTCATTCTCTTGAAGAGAACACAGCCCATAGCTCCACAGAGAGTAAACACACACAGTCTAATCTTTCTCCTCGCTGAGACAGTTTGTTGAAATTGGTGAAATGATGCAGACCCCACCGAAATGGT
Source organism: Lynx rufus (assembly GCF_022079265.1). NCBI lineage: Eukaryota > Metazoa > Chordata > Mammalia > Carnivora > Felidae > Lynx > Lynx rufus. Next base: position 126,613,232 of record NW_025814856.1, read on the forward strand.
TTGATAAGAGCTGTAAGTCTGGCTTTGTGATTATTAAACAGAGGGACCATAGCTCGACTACACCGCTCCTAAGTTTAAAAAAGAGCCCTCTCTCTTACCTGAATCTTACTTCCCCACCACGTATACATATGGCTTATACACATGTAGAGCTCCAATGTCTACCTGGGCATGTGCACATACGTACATTCAACTTTCTGTTCCTTGAGGAAGGTGCCTGTGCCTCTGGAGCGAGAGAAAATGCTACCTCAATTGTATGATTGCTCATTGGGTTCTTAGCGACATTATGAAAGAGGAACCACAGGCTGAGTGATTCATCCTGTACAAGAATAATGCTGAAAAAAAATAGTTAATGCAGTTTTGGATATATGCACAGATTTCCTTTCTTAGAGCAAGGGTCAGCAAACTGCAGACCACAGGCCTCTTTTTGCATGGCTAAGATATCACATTTACATTTTGAATGGTTGGGAAAAAATCAAAAAAGGAGTACATTTTATACACATGAAATTCAAACTGCAGTGTCCATAAATAAAGCTTTATTGGAACACACCTCAGCCATTCATTTATGTATCGGCTATGGCTGTTTTGGGGCACACGTGAGCCTGAAAACTGAAAAGATTCAATATCCGGATGTTTTCAGAAAATGTTTGCTGATCCCTAAGCTAGAGAATTTTTAGAAGTCTTTTTTTTTTCTTTTCTTTTCCCAAAATTTTCTTATACCATTTCACAGATGGATGAGCTGGGAATCTGAGCGAGCATAAGACTTTAAAGAATGTTCTCAATGTGATTGAGCCCAAGAGAAGCAGACTTCTCACCCCCGTGAGGTAGGGTTCCTTTCTAATCCCTCTACCATGCACGGTTCTTCAGAAGCTGTCCCCCCACGGAAGGGCTGTTGAAATGCCCATTAAGAAAAATTGATTCTGAAGTGTGACATCATGTCCTTGAAGATACATGGTATCATGACAGGACATGATACAATGTCCTGTGCAAAAATAAATTGTATTGTCAGAGCCCCGGTTGCTTCGGGAGGCAAGATATGGCTGTGAAAACGAAATCATAATTTATGAAACTGGTGTTTGTGGAAGGAATGTTTAGCATTGAGAACTCTTCTCTTTACAGTGAACATCACAGTCTGTGTTAGATGCTCCGTGACCACTTGCTTGCCTCCTTTGTTTTTTTACTGGCAACACCTCAGAGGGACTGGGTTTCCCATGGCTATCTTATTTTAGGCTTTTGCTTTTACCCAGTGATATGTTCAAGGAGGTCACTTTCAAATTCAACTTCTTATATACCATTAAAGCAGTACCAGGTTGAGAATTCCCAGAACGTCTCTCTCTTTTTTTTTTAAATCCATATTTAATGAAAACGCTGTAGGATTATGAAATCATCTAATTCATTTAAGTGCTGTAGGAAGTTTCAGAGGAAATAATGCACAGCCATACCCTACATGCCACAGCAGAGATGGCCTAAAAATAGGCAGGGGGAGAAATGGTTTGCCCCTTCTTGGGATGAAAGGTATAAATTCTATGATGGTTCATAAGTGATGTTTGTTCCAGACCCAAATTATGTGTGCTATTTTCACAGACAACACCCTAATCTTGACCCCAGATGCCTTTTTCCAGCTCAGAATCAGCCTCAAGAAAATGGAAGGAAGAAACACATAGGCTGGTCAGAGACACACAGGTGCTTTCTCTTCTGGCTGACTTTGGGCAACTACACCAAGGCAAAGACAGAGGAACCAAGGATTATAGGGACCAGGGCCCAAAGCAGCTATGGGTCTCTGTGAGCTACAAGGAATAAGCAGATGGAAGTCGATCTATCAGGCACTGGGAGGGGGTGCCTGAGTGTCCCTGCCTCTGTCTCATGTCCTAAGAAAACCGCCTCCAGCCGCTGCCATCCAATGCACCTCATATCTCATTTAATATATATTCATGTTGAACAATTAAAAAGAGATTCCAAGTTAACTGCTGTTTATTGAGTGCTTGCTCTGTGGTAGGCACTACTGTAGCAGATCCCTGGGACCTTATGTAATTCTCACAGCAGCCCTCAGTGATGGTCACCGGCATATCCACAGTGTAAAGATGAGGAAACCAAGGCCCACAGAGGTTAACTATTTTGTACCAAATGGCGCAGCTATAAACTCTAGGAACCTCAAGACAATCCCGGTCTGATGGTTTTTGCGAACCATCCCTACCTTCTCTAATGAAATGCATCAGACTGAAACCACCATTGGAAGAGTTAGGGTTCCACATAAGGAAGAATTTCCCAAGAGCCAATGATATGAAACATTAGAACATAAGGAAGGGCCCTGTGGAATCTCATCAGAAAGACTCTGAGATGATCTATCTTGGTCGTCCATGGTGGACATCAACTTTTGAGTTGAACGAAGCTTTCTAGAAGTGAGTATTTCAAAATCCTTAACATCCTGAACCCATTTAGCAAGTTATGACCAGATTAACAATTTGGGGGCTCTCATTAGCCATCAGACCTAAGCAAAAACGCCCCCAAATATTCAGTGGGCAGTTGCACTGGACCCATCCTGTCTGGATCCGGCTGCTACACAAGAGAAGTTTAAGAGGGCTGAACTGCGGAACCCTGCCCAGCTATTACACTTCACACTTGCTTTCTCTCTCTGTCTCTGATGTTAATGGCTCTCTTTTCACCTTTTAACCACGTGTCTGTAGCCTCTGCTTGTTAATGGCTTTTGGGCATCCTGTGGCACAGTGTATCCCTATGCGGTCCCACAGAGACTCCTGCCAGCCTTTCTCCTTGGTAAGCGGTTGCTTACAACTTGTAAATCAGCACATTAGCCACAGTGAGATGTCGGCCGAAGAACTTTCCGAACAGCCTGCGAGCATGGGTTACAATGAGGGATGGTGGCAGGATGCTTCCAGGGCAGAGGCAGAATCGGCTTGTGGCCCAGAGTCGAGTCCAATCCCAAGCAACATTTGAAGAGGCCATCCTTCAAGGCGAGGCCACTCAGCACTTGGAGCACGGGGAGAGGGCACATCTATCCAGAAGAAATCAGGGAGAAAATAAAGAGATCGCTGCTAGGCATTTTCCTTCAGGACTCCTGGCTGGGTACCTACTCTTTAACGCTGAAACCTCAAATACCAGTTTGTTTGGAAAGCTTTCCGCTCTACTTTTGAATTTTTGCCCAGAGCGTTTGTTTTGTTGTTTTGTTTTGTTTCGTTTTGTTTTGTTTTGAGAATAGATTGCTGCACCTTCACAGAACACCAAGCCTCACACCTCCTTGCCCTGTGGGTATAGGAAGGAGGTGAGGAAATCCTGAACTCCTCATGCCATCCTGGAAAGCGCAGACTGGTTGTGCACAGGCTTCAGTTATTGCAAGGTGACTTTCCCAGGCTTTGGGGCCTGGGCCCTAGCATTAACTGGCCCCACCACTAGAGACATTCAAAATTGGACTGGGCTGCCTTGAGGGGAGGGGGGATGAACTTCTCACCACTGGGAAGGTATTGTGGAGACAGTGTGACTTCCCGGCAGATTTTTGAGAGAGGGAATTTCTGTATTGGGTGAGCAGCCCAATGCCCCAGACGTTTCCTGAGAGTACCATTATTCCTGTGGGCAATGGGAAGGTGGTGCGGGTGCCGCAGGCCGCTTGCTCGCGGTCATTTGACTGGTTTGTACTAATGTTCCACGGTTGGAAGAAAGACTTAAACACCACCGTCTAGGACTGGAGGGGATGAAATTTCCATATGTTGCAGTCCTCAGCGCTGCAGTGTGATTATTGCTCCTCCCACGCACTACCATATAGTCATTGGGGGAAAATCAAAATAACATGGCCCTGCAGAGGAAAGGGTCTGTCCAAAGATGGACAAAAATCTCCTCTCTTTGACAATTAAAGAAAACTCCTGTCTAGTAGGTATTTTTTTTTTAACAAAGCAAATAGCCTGCTTCATAGCACCAACTTCCATTTGTAGAGACATCAAGTTGTTCTCACTCGGGTTGGCAAAATTCAAGAGTCTGCCCACGAAGCCCCTGCTTGCCAGCAGCAGGGGGCACAACACATGCATTTCTATCAATGTGTATCTCGATATATTTAACAGATACTTGATAAACCCTATGGAGTAAATGACATGGATTTCTTTTTCAGTAATAGATTTGACACACCAGATTCCTTTTTAACTGTTCAGAAGGGTGGGCCACAAGACACGCCGCATGGAAAGGACCCCAGCCCAGGTGACAGCTTAGGTAGTTCTGCAGATATTACTCTGAAAGTTCTGGTCCCCGGCGCCTGGGGGGCTCAGTCGGTTAAGCGTCCAATTTCAGCTGAGGGCATGATCTCATGGTTTGTGAGTTGGAGCCCTGCATCAGGTTCCATGCTGACAGCTCAGAGCCTGGAACCTGCTTCAGATTTTGTGTCTCCCTCTCTGTCTTCCCCTCCCCCGTTTGTGTGCGCGCTCTCTCTCTCTCTGTCTCTCTCTCTCTCTCTCAAAAATAAACATTAAAAGTTCAGGTCCGTACTGTATTTTATTTGAACTATCATTGAAACTGGGATTTTTTAATTTTTTTTAATTTATTTTTGAGAGAAAGACAGAGTGTGAGTGGGGGAGGGGCAGAGAGAGAGGGAGACACAGAATCTGAAGCAGGCTCCAGGCTCTGAGCTGTCAGCACAGAGCCTGACGTGGGGCTCAAACTCACAAACCATGAGATCGTGACCCAAGACGAAGTCAGACGCTCAACTGACTGAGCCACCCAGGCGCCCCTAAATCGGGATGTTTTTGAGAATGAAAGGATTAATAATTACCCTGGGATGTCACGTGTAAACTGGCATTGTCCCCTGCAAAGTGGATAGTCAGTCATCTTTCTCAGAACTCACTTAACCTGTGACTGTCACACATCAATCATAAGAAAGTAATGGTGCAAGCCGAAAACAATGTTGGAGGTCATTTGTCTTCAAGTCTCTTACTTTATAGAAGAGGGCACTTGGGCCAGAGAGCTTAAAAGACTTTGCCCAAGGCCGGAGTTTGGCGGTGGCACACTCGGGCTAGAAGCCAGGTCTGTCTGTCCCCCATTCAGGGCACACATGCTGCTTATCGTGTGTTCCTCTAAGTGCAACGCAGAACACTCACTTAAGACCTGCCCAGCAAAGGAAAGTCACCAAAGTTCTTACTTGTGTCACACCAAACAGAACATGAGTACTCATAAGAGTGCGTGCCATCAACTTCCTAGGTGATTTTAGATAAAATACCTAATCCTTCTGCATCCTGCTTCCTGACTTGGAAAATCAGGAGAAATAACTGGCCACTATCTATCACCACATGTAGTTAGGAGGAATAAGAGGTAAATATAAATAAAAAAGCACATGGAATCCTTGGGGGTAAGGGGATATTATACACATCCACGTAGAGCAGTAGGTATTCTCATACTGTAAAACTATACCCAATATCCTGATGGACGAGCCACTTAATAGTACTCTTGTGTCCGGAATGTGATCAAGTGATCTCAAATACCTAACTTGTGAAGCAAGAGCAATTTATTGAAGGGAAGGATGTGAAGGGAAACAGGGGGAGGGGGACAAACACGGAATAGTGAAAAGACTTATTCAATGCAATTTTGATTTCCCTAAATGAACACCAGAAGATTGCAGAAGAAACAGACAACATAGTTCATTTTGAAAAATTTGTAGAAAAATTTAACATAGCCTTTTTATCCCCCCAAATTCCACTGTGACCATTTTACCCAAATGGAAAAACTCAATGAACTAAAATATCCCTGAGATGCTATTCGTATTGATGAAAATATTGGGCAATGGCTTTGGCTTAACGCACTTGTCTTCCACATGCCAACCTGGCAATCAGCCGCTGTGGTCCCAGAGTGATGGAGCATTATGTAAATGCCGGTGGAATTTGCTTCTCAAAGTATGGATTGCTCTGTGCCTTCCAAATCAATTTCCTCCAGTGAGGACAAGTCCTCTGTAAACTTTCCAGGTATTGCTATGTGTGAAATGTGTACAGCTTTCAGAATAAGACTTCCATCTGGAGCGTCTCCTGGCTCCTGGCATCCCAAAGTAGGGGGTTTAAGCAAAGTGACACATCCCAAGAAAGCTAAGTGTTGGGTGCATAAAGAGCAGATTGGTGTATGGGCTTCAGGTGCTCAATGTCAGCGCCATTTTATGGGCATCTCCTCTGAACATATGGTGGTGAGTGTGTGTGAGAAGGTGACAGGGAACATGGCGGTGGGGGGGGTGGTCATACGCAGACAGCTCATTCTCATTTCATCAAGGACAAAAACTGATGATGAATTACGAAATTGCAATTTTATACCCAAACTGGAGCCGACGGGTTGCTGTTTGTGGCTGCTTTTCTTTAAGGAAGACAGCAATCCATTTAAAGCATGTCCTCCTTACTGAAACCCAAAAATTGAAAATGCGAGGGCAACATCTCTTGGGCTACTTACTTATGACTTACGATAAAATCATATCATGTGGCAAATAATGCTGTGGATTTCCTTGAACCCGGAAGTCTGACTCCACAGGTGAGAGGTTTATGGCAACCAAAAGCAAGAGGACTTTCCATTGCTAGTTCCTTAAAAATTACCAAGAGTGATGGGGCCTCTGGGTGGCTCAGTTGGTTAAGTGTCCAACTTCGGCTCAGGTCATGATCTTGCGCTTTGTGGGTTTGAGGCCTACGTCGGGCTCTGTGCTGACAGCCCGGAGCCTGGAGCCTGCTTTGGATTCTGTGTCTCCCTGTCTCTCTGCACCTCCCCTGCTTGCACTCTCTCTTTTCTCTGTCTGAAAAATAAATAAACATAAAAAAAAATACCAAGAGCGAAGCTGTTTTCAAGCTTGTGGAAAGGAAAGTCTTGTCTTTCTTCTAATTTGAGGCTTTTCATACAGGGGGTAGGGGTTTGGACAATAAGAATATGAAAATAAAAGTGTGCCTTGGGACCAGCATTCTCAGCTGATCAGGGTTAGAGCTGTCAGTAAAGAAGGAAATGTGGTCAAATTAAGAAAATGGATTTTAAGAAAGGGGAATTCAACAGGCTTAAGGGATTCATTGAAAAGCCTCCACAGAAAGGAGATCAAGGGTCAGCTAGGGGCCTGGAGACGACCAGGTGTTCTTGCATGAAAACAATTCCCCAAAGTTCTTGCATTGTTGTCATTCACAAAAAAAAAAAAAAAAAAAAAAAAAAAAAAAAAAAGATGTAGAAGGTGGAAGGCAGTCCATTGAGTAAACAGGACTTTCAAGGGATGGAGATGCACACTGAAGGGGCCAAGAAATTGTAAAACAGACTTGTTCCTGGGGAGGACGACAAAGAAATCAGAAAAACATGTTCAAGGAAGTCAGCAAATCTGAAGCAGGAGATGAGATATAAATTTTCAGGGGGCACAAGAGGAGAGTAAAGGGAAATGCTGTCCCTTTATTAGCTGGAAGAGAAAAGGAAGAGGTAACCATTGCCCCTCTCCAAAATGTTGGATCTGGAAGTCTCATTGAGCCTGTGAGGTAACCTGAAAATAAGAACTAAGAATGGGCTTTCCTTAGAAGTTTTACACTTTTCTAAGTATCCTGTGTCATCTTATTTGAGCCACCTTACAAGCCAAGGGCCAGATATGGAAGGGGAATGACCAGACGGAGAAAAGGCATGGGCAGGTGGGATGCCAACATTCCCTTCAGTTCATCAGTGCGATTTGACTTGCATGATCTGAGGACTTGTGACCCAGGCCACCAAGAGAACTGCCCAGGGCCCTGCCAGGTGGGAAGAAGGACAAACCATGGTGAGCTGGTGAAGTAAGCCATCTTTAAGCTCAGTCAGAAAACTCCTGACAAGCCAAAAATAATGCTAAAATTACCTTGCAAGCACTGAGAAGTAAACAGGGAATGGAGGAACATTCCTTACTCGTGCATTCATTCATTTATTCATTCATTCAACAAATATTTTATGAGCGCCCTACTGTGTGCCAGATGCTGTTCTAAACGTGATGACAACAACAGTGTCATGAAAGGAAGCTTTCTGTAGGACCAATCGAATTAACCTTCATATGATAGCCTTGATATTTGCATTGGAACTCATCCTTGCGATTGGTCTTGACTTTGCAAATTTTCCAATGGTGCCTCATATATCATAGCTCTCCATAAATGGAGGGAGACTGTGTGGGCTCCTGCCCAGAGAATGTCCGCACATAATGAATGCATCAACCCACACGATGAAAAGGATCAGGCCTTACATCTCATTTGCTCCTCTAACAACTCGGTTCAATAGTCAGGCCAGGAGTTTAAATAAGGAGACGGGATTCAGAGAGGTCAGATACTGTGCCCATGAGCCTGCAGCTGGGGTGTAATGAAGCTGGACTTGGTACCAAGTCATGCTGTGTTATGAAGTTCTTCCAGGATGGATTTTTATTGCTGTTTCATAGGATGAAGAAGACAAACACACTAATGTACAGACCACAAAAGGCCAAATGTGAGGGTATCAGAGCCTCTGGGATTAGAGCCACTAAATCAAACACAGAATGCCCAGTAAAATTTGAATTTCAAATATGTCCCAAATATTGTCCTTTTTTGTTTTGTTTTGTGTTTTGTGGCTAAATTTGGCAACCCTTCCTAGGATCCACTGCTACACCACACACCATGTTCCTGGGGCCCTTGCCACACACTTCTTTTGGAGCAAGTATCAATCTCTCCTGAGACGGAAGGGGCTGTTTCCTTCCATTATACCTTGGGCTTGCTGCCCTCTTTAAAGGAGGGTTTTAGTCTGCTGCTGAAACAGACAAGCAGAGAAACTGGACGAGCAGAGAAATTGGAATCCTAATAAGACTAACAGCGACAGCTGCCACGTGCGGAACTCTGACTTGTGCTTCGATCCGCAGGATAGCGCTAAGGGTTACCTATCATTTTCTCCCTTTTTATGCTCCAGTATTGAATTGATAAACTGAGGCCCACACAGATTAAGGGTGAGGGGCTGAGATTTAAACTCGTACAGATGACACTGTCTGTGTTCTTCTCATTATGCTCCCCAATGAAATAACATGCATTTTCCAGAAATTGGACCTGAGCTGCTTGTACAGTATTTCCTAACAACTTCCCGCCATGAGACTCCCGCAAGAGGCAAGGCTACCTCGTAGTAGGAGGACATATGAAGAGGCCCAGGAGGGCTGTTAAGATTTGACAAGCAATGGAAAGGTGTCAAAATGACAAATGCTGTCTTGTCCCAGGAACCAGAATTTCCCTTTGGGGAGCAATCTAATGAAATAAAACTTCCACCTTGCTGGGCTGCGTCGCAACTGTTAACATCTCCCCAGGGAGATCCACTCTCCCACACTCCGTGGGGATACTGTCCTCCCCAGGGGGTTCTTGGTTCAGGGCCTCACTCTTCTGCCCAGCTGCCTTTCCATCCATTCTTATCAGTGTCCCCAGGAATCACAATGAAACACTTGGCCTGACCCATGGACGTTTGGTGAGGGAGCAAACCACCATGGTTTTCTCGAGTGCGTGTGTTAGTGGGGAGAGAAGGGAGAGGTATAGAGGTTTCTGGTCCTTTTTCATTATCTGTTGCGTATGATAACACAAAGCAAAGGGTTATGTGCTTTTGATTCTCTGACTGTACATTCTTGACCATCCATCCTGCTGCTTGAAGTATCCCCTCCAGAGAGAAGCCACTTGCATTGCACCTCTAGCATTCATGAAATGGAGTGAAGAAGGGGGTATATTCAAAGTCAGACTCATCACAGGCCAAGCCTCCCTTCCCTGCCCACAAGTCTGTCCATCGCTCTCTCTAAAAGGCTTTCTGTGATCCATACAAATTCAATTTGCAACTCACAATAGAATGGCCGCATAGAACCAATGGATAGGCTGGGATAAAAATTAAATATATGGATCACCTTCAAGTGGGGAACATTTCTCTCTTAGCCAAGGGTTGAAGGCCAAGACCAAATATTTCAAAGGTGTTCTGATCATACCTGAAAACAGTAGGTGTATTCTAGAAGAACGAGGCAAACTCATCAGCAGCCCAGAGACGAGAATGAAATCGTGACACTGAGCCAAATATATAAATATGGAGACATGCCATCTGAAAAGGAAACAATGACAAAAATGCACCTGTGTGCTATTCCACCTAGGTGGACCCCACACATAAATTTTTATTCAAAAATATATCATTGTTCTGTATTGGGCTAGACTTCCAGTTGGGTAAGTCTCACATTATCAAGAGTTGGCTCCGTGTGGTTTTGTAGGCACGATCTCATTTAATCCTCAGAGCACCCAGAATTTGCTCTTCCCTCTGCCTGACACTTTCCCACAGAAAACAACACGGTACATGGTGGTCCCTCTGCTTTTTGCAGGTCTCGGCCCAGGCAGCACCTGTTCAGAAAGGTCTTCCTTCCTGGGCCACCCCGCATGAACCAGCACCTCCTTTACCCTCCACCTCCTTACCCTGCTTTATTTCTCTTCTTGGCACTCATTTTATATGTGTCTTTGTCTCCCCAGCATTCACATGGGCAAGATCAGACCGAAAGCAGCATCAAGGATGACTCTGAGAGGAAAACAGCTCAACTCAAAAAGGAGGCATTCAGTTCAGTGCGTGTACGTGTGCGTAAGGAGAAAACTGGGCCCTTTGCCATTTGTGTCCGTGTTAGTGCTGGTTTATGGAGCTATACTCAGGAAGCTGGTTTTGTCTGTTTTCTTGCACACAGAGAATAGTTCGCGATGTACAAGCAACACCACATTCTCCCTGGAACCTTACAAGACTTCCCTTTTGCAGGTAGGCCAGCGTTGTCTGTTTTACAGATGACGAAGCTGAGGTGGGGTAGTCTGGAGGGCTTGTGAAGTGTTCTGACGTTAGGGAGAGGAGGAAGGGGGCCCAAGGGAACCACTCTGGTGCCTCACACGCGGGGAGCAGCTCTACGGTGAGGAAGGTGTGTTCCTAGGCTGGTAGCAGACCAGTGAAGACAAGAGGCAACTGGCCCAGCGCACCTCTTCTCACTGCACCCCAAGGGGCAGACATGTGGGCACCGGAGGCGGTGAGAGGAATCTGACTCCCAGCCCCACAGCGTTGTTGCCGTGTGGCCCTGGGCTTGTTCTGTCACTTTGTCACTGCGAGCCTCAGTCTACTCACCTGTAAATGGGACTGGTGATGTCTGTCTTGCAGGGGTTGTTGTGAAGATCAGAAATAAGCGATGTGGCGTGCCTCACATGCTGCCTGGCCTGGCGCCCAGCAAAAAATGTCACAAATCCGGAACCTGCTACTAATCATCACGAATGCAAGGTAAAATCTTGCTGGCTGAGTTTTCAGATAAGAGGTATTTTAAACGTGTAGTTTCAGTGTTCTTTGATTTTTTTTATTTTTAATTTTTTTTAAATGTTTATTCATTTTTTAGAGAGAGAGAGAGAGAGAGAGAGAGAGAGCGTGAGTGGGAGAGGGGCAGAGAGAGAGGGAGACACAGAGTCCAAGGCAGGCTCCAGGCTCCGAGCTGTCAGCACAGAGCCCAATGTGGGGCTCAAACCCACAAACCGGGAGATTAAGACCTGAGCCAAACTCGGTCGCTCAACCAACGGAACCACCCAGGTGCCCCACAGCGTTCTTTGATTCTTAAACTTGGAGCTATGTCCACTACTTTGTGAGCTTCCCTGCAGGGTCCTGCCTTATTCGTCACTGCTCCAGAGCCCAGCATTGAGCATTGCTGAGCTTGCCACGGGGTCCATGCTACAGAAATACCATAATAAATACGATGCTTTTCTTTGAAGGGTTGCAGCATATGCAGGTAGTGCGAAGTGATGGAAGGATTATCTAGAGGTGGGCAGAAAGTGGTATTATGGGACGTGGATGTGTGTTTCATCACATGCATAGTATAGTAGGTTTGAGAGTTGCACATGTGTGTGATTGTGTGTTCCTACACAGCTCATTTCAACTGGAGGCAGTTTTCTGCTTTGCCTAGTGTTTCTCGTGGACAAAATGCTATGCTCAAATTGTCCCCCGGTATTTCAATTGCATCGGAAGAAATTTGTACTTTCAAAACAAGTGCCATGGCAGAACTGACTGTAGCATTCAAACAGGCTGTGACCCAAATGCTTGCCCGGATCTTTTTATACAAGGACATGTCCCCCATTACGTCCACACTGTCATGGAATAGATGTTTTTCCTATTTCACCGGGATTTTGACATTGCCTTCAAAGTCCTTCCAAAAGACACGAGAAAGGATAGTTTGCTCATAGTCTACCTCTTTGAGAACCACTACTTTGTGTCCTCATTAAACTCCGCTTGATTTTCTCTACACCATCCTGGCCTTCTTTAAGGTCCATGATTTGCCTTTGCCATCTGGCCTCACCTTCTGCCAAAAAGAACTAGCTATGAACTTGAAAAATGAAAGACAAAAATTCCATATCGTCTGGAAGTTGGCCATTTCTCTTTCATAGCTCTCCTCTGCACCGTACTTAGAGAGAGGCACCCCCTCTGGGTGGGTGTAACCTTGTGACAGGGTGCTCTGTTGGGTGCATCTCTGCCTCCCCCCAGATAGCCCTCAGGCCAGGTGCCCTTGTGCAGAGGACGCAGCCCAGCTAGGTTTCCTGGCCACCCTGACTCTCCCTTGGGCTGAGCTGGTCACAAGTGCTCTGGTTCCACAGTAGCGGGTGCTGGACCTGGGGACTCCAGCTGAGGCCCAGAGCGGTTAAATGCCTTGCTAGCGATCACATGCTAGCAAGTGACAGGGCTACTTTTACAAACTAGAGAACCAAGCAGGGAGGAGGAGGCCGCTGGCTCTGAGCTGCGCCCCTGGAAGTGAACTGAGGGGTCTAACAGCATTGTTTACCCTCTCAAACCCCACTCGTTTTATAGCAGAGCAGCGACGTACATGTGAAAGTAGAGTCCACATCAGAACAAAATCTACACAAAGCTTAAAACGCCAGGGCCTTTTCCTGAGTGAGAAAAGCATCGATTCTGTGTGAAAGCAACAGGGACCATTGCCAAAGGTGCGTAACGTGGAACCAAAACTACCTGGTTTCACTCGCCTGTTTTCAAAAGGAGGCAGAATATGATGGGGATTTGCTTCCACTCTCCAGTCCCCTTCACTCCCAGGGAGCAGTCACTTGGAGCTCAGTGCAGACTTGGAGCCAAGTGGGGGCCCTGATCTCGTCGGGCCTCTTCACAAGTGGGGCCATTGATACAGGTGGATCAAGTTAAGGACCTGAGGATTACTCTGCTGTTTTCTCTCAGCTGCAAATGGTGCCCGGATGAATGGCAGCCAGGTCAAGGAGCCGGGAGTCTGGGGCGGAAACGCACAGGGAGGGGGCACGTTCTTCAGCCTTCCACCAAAGTTATCTTTTTCCTTTAAGAGGAGAGAAATTGTATAACAAAACAGGAGAGAATGAGGTGGGGGAGGGAGAAGGAATATGATGGGGGTGGGGAGGAAGCAAGGAAGAGAAAGAAGAAGAAATGTCTTTTTCTAATGCATGAAGCTGAGAGAACATGAGTTGGATAGTAAATATGTTAGTGTTTACCCGAAAGGCGGTTATCTTTTTAGTCTCAGGGAAAACAAAGATAGGTTTGGAATGGAAAACCCCATTGACCCTTACTTAGCCACCAATCCTATCCATCACGGCCCACGCTCCCCTCCTGTCCATGATTACTCCTCACACAAGCAGGCCAAGAGCATCTGGATGTCTCGAGGGCCATGCACAGAGCAGGGTCGCCTGGGAATGGCTGCAGCCCGCAGGTTCTTCCTTCCTTGGAGCAAAGCAAGGCGTGCTGAGGGAAGAGTGGATAGGGTTACAAGCGGGAGCCGAAGATGCCAGCGTTGGCTTGAGCTCTGAGCTGTGCGGTTGTCCTCTGGGGTCGATGCCATGGCACATCTACTCTGGAAATCGCTCCCAGTGAAGGGGTGAAGTGGGGCGAGGGAAAGCCCGGGGAGTTAAGGTGGCAGCTGGTTAGCACAGTCGGACACAGTCTCTGCAGCATTCCCAGGAAAACACCCACAGACACCGGAGAGGGTAGAAAATGCCCCTCAACACCAACAAGCAAGAGCGACAGGTGTTCATTTCAGGATGTTTCTACAGAATCAAGAAAAACTCATACAGATTTAACCTAATGAAACAGCCTATTTAAAAAGAAAATGATACATTATGTCTTTTCCTAGTGTCTGTTCCTAACTCAGAAAAGACAGGTCTGAACCAACCACCAAATTCCAGCACATCCTTTTCCCTTCATCTGAGGATCTGACAGTCACCAGAGTCCACGTCCCTGGTGGCCCTGCCTTCCCCTCCCCACCACAATTCTACAGGTACAGCAGCCCTGCTGTTCAACGAAGGAGCAGAGAAGCAAAAGGGATCTTCCCATAATGCAAATCATGCGTGATACCTCTCATGTTGTCCCCAGCAGTGTTTCCTAGACCTCCCCCTTTTATTTTTTTTAAACTTTTTTTTAATGTTCATTATTTTTGAGAGAGAGAGAGCTTGCAAAAGTGGGGGAGAGGCAGGGAGAGAGAGGGAGACCCAGAATCTGAAGCAGGTCCAGGCTCTGAACTGTCAGCATAGAGCCCCACGAGGGGCTCAAACTCACTAACCGTGAGATCATGACCTGAGCCGAAGTTGGAGCCACCCAGGTGCCCCGTAGACTGTACCCTTTCAAAGGCAGGAAACTTCCCACTTGAAACGACTGAATGAGCCTGCATGAATATCATGAGCAAATGCATGATTTCCACTTGGACCCCCATAGTGGACTTCTATAGTGGATTCCCATTATTACTTTCAGGAATTACTAACGGAAGAAGATCTGCAAATAGGAGATCCGAGCTTAGACGAGTAAGTCCACTTCCTCTATTTGACCCCATAATTTTTGCTGTATTCATCTTCTGTCCCTCATACAGAATAACAAAACTATCTCTTTTTCTGTATTTATTAAACGCCAGGGGTTTCAAAGACATTCTCTCTCATCCAAATTTCAAAACAAACATAAAAAGGGAAGTATTATTGCCACTTTAAAGGCATGGACACTGAGGTCAGTGGTGCCCCCACGCCTCAGATCCCGTCCACTCTGACAACCCACTCTGCCTTCACCACCTCTGAGAGTGTAAGTCCCAAATCTCTGTTTCTTACTCCCTTGCCCCTTTGTGCGTTGTCTTTCTCCGTTTGGAGCCCCATTCCCCCAAGAGAGCCAAACATCACTCTTTCCTCATTTAGTGCTGCATTCTCGGGGGCCTTCCCAGACCCCTTCTCCCCAACTACTTTCTTCGTCTTCACAGCCCTTCATCTCCCCGCTAGTTTTGAACACCATGACTGTAATGGTTTGTTTTAGCTCCTTCCGCTCCATGGTGTGAGCTCCATGGTGGTTTTAGCTCCCTCCGCTCCATGGTGGTGATCCACACCCAGGATTTTTGCAGTTGTGGGTCGATGAAAACTCACTTGAAGTGGCCTTGTAAAGCACTACAAGAAAATGAGGGGCAGGGGCTTCTTTTAAGGCGCTGAGTTTGGGCTGACTTGTTTTACAGCAACAGACAACCAGAACAATGCCTGCCTCAGAGGACAGTTGTGAAGATCTAATGCTCAGAGATGGGCTGAACATAGTAACAGCTCAGTTAATACGGTGAATTAATTTATAACTATTCGTATCTTTCTAACATTGCTGTTTTCTTGGTAATATCTAACTGGAGAAGGGGTAATTGCCTATGTTTTTAGAAGTGTGCCATTTCGAATGTAGGTCACCAATCAATCAAATTAAAACAGAGGAGCTTCCTCCCATCTCCAACCTCTCTCTGGAAACTTGACAGGAAGCCTCTTAATGTCTGTTATTTGGAATCAGATGAAAGTGCTCACAATGCAATCTATGTGTGTAATGCCAGCAAAATCTGAGTTTCTGATGAAGAGTCATCATCACTTGGCCATTTCTGTCCTCAAAAAAAATTTTTTTTAAGTATAAAGAGAAGATACAGAGCCAGAACTTAAACAGAAGGGACTATCAACACCATCATATTTTAAAAATGTGTCTGAGGTCAGATATTCTGTGTTCTTTCTATTAGGTCTTTCCACACCATCCAGTCCTCCAGGATGGTAAAACTCCACTCTGTGCAGGTCACAGATTGATTCAGCGGAGACACTTCAATCAAAGTCACAATCCATTGGTCAACCAAAGAAAAGCTGTGATTCTCTGTCTCATTAGTCAAATTACTTCCCCTCTCCCATACTCTTAATTGGAAATTAAATGCAGCTTTTTAAGACATTGACACAAAGTTTAGAAGTGATTAATTCCTGGCTGTATTTGCAGACCTGCGCACATAAATTTAAACACACAATGAATACTGCTTAAATTCAAAAAGGCTCAATTTAATTTAACACATTTATTGAATACCCAATACGTGTTAGGTGCCGGTAATAGGGTGACAAAACATGGGCCATGAAAGTATCCCAGTTGTCCAATAAACTACATCGAAAATCTATTTAAAATTCAAAGCAACAATTTATGCTGGGTCCCAGTGCTTACGTAACTTGGGAGAAGGTTATTACGAGGGCTTTTACATTTTTCAATATTTTTAAGTATTGCAATAAATACATGTTAAATGAAGGACTGAAAGTTGTCATTCATGTTTGTTAGTTGACTAAAGTTGATTATAGCATAGATTGTGTCTCTGTTGACACATCCTTTAACAAGGCCATCGAAGTTTAACTTATGATCGTCATCTGATTTGTGGATAGTTAGTACTTCAAAATTGTGTTTGCTGATAAAACTTTGTCCTGGGACTCATTGATGGATTCTTTTTAACACCCTTTCATTTTGCTAAGAGCCCTGAATAAAGCAGCTAAGTAACTCAATCGTGAGTTTGAGAGCAGAAATATCAACACTTCCATAAGCTTTTAGCTTCTTGGTCGTGATGGACACACGGTGTCATTGGCCATTTTGGTCGTTCTATAAATAGACCCCACTGTAAACAGAAATATATGCATGCTTCAAAGCTGCCACATAAAATAGAAATCATCTAAACTTAGCAAGTTGTTAAAACCAATGTAATAGGCTTTTTAAAATATAAGAGTGAGACATGTGCCTGGAAGTTCTGGGCTTCAAGACTTTCTGTTCTCTGCTGACAACTGAGGGGTGCTTGAAGCTCCTTTGGCCCCAGAAGCTGCCGTGTGATCCATGTGTGGCTCGTGCAGGAGGATGTTTCCACACACTCTCTTCCGTGTCATCACATAGGCCCACGCTTCTGGATCAAGAGGCGCACACCACAAGGGGTGAAGTTAGCCTGTCTCCCCGTTTCTCCCTATTTGAAGGCGAAGGATTAAAAAAAAAAAAAAACCTACCGAAGAAGAATGTTCTCTCTCCCTTTTTGGCAGAGTAGTTGCTCTCCATCCAGCATCTTGAGAGTCTCGGACTCTAAGTGAATGGATCAAAAGCAAAAACAATTAAACTTCTCTGACGGGTGTTGGTATTGCCTGTGGCTTCCTAAATCTGAATCTGTCTCCCTTCCACTTCTCATACCTCAGCATCCTTCCAGATTTCCTCAGGCTTCTCGGCTCCTT
The DNA here is from genome assembly GCF_022079265.1 of Lynx rufus. NCBI lineage: Eukaryota > Metazoa > Chordata > Mammalia > Carnivora > Felidae > Lynx > Lynx rufus. The sequence goes on from NW_025814856.1 coordinate 126,630,688, forward strand.
GGTGGTCTATTTTGACATCTGCTCACCCTTATCTCGAATCATTTTAGCTGATCGACGTTTCCCTGGAAAAGTTGTCTAACAGATCTTTTTAAACTCCTTTAACAACTACCAAGTACTTAGGAAATTATCTTGGTGGGCCGGGAGAGTGACAGGCCCAAGACTTCCAGAAAGAGGATCACCATGGATGCATGTTCCCACACTTGACTATCTCCTGCATCAAATGGTACATGATCTTTAAACCTTTTATTTCGGCTACAAGGGGTACAGCATATAGGAGGATAGGCTCTGCTGTCCGAGAGACCTGTGTTTGAACCCATTTCCGGACCTCCGTAGTAGTGCAGCTTTTGAAAAGTCACAACTTCGTCATCTGAGAAATAGAGATAACACCATGAACTTCTCAGGGTTGGGAAGGAGATAGAGTCCACGCTTGTGCCCTACCCGGCACCGGGCACAAGGTTGGTGGATCAGGTGCTCCATGAGCATTAAGTCCCTTCCCCCAGCTACTTCCTCCTGGGAACGGGAGGTGAGCAGAGAGTGTCAGAAATGGCCTGACACACTCAATCATGCACCTGTCAGTGTAGCTCCATGGCTCTATCTCTAAGGGACTCTTTCCCAATGTTTCCTTTCATCTTCCTCCATTCCTCCTCCTGCCACACAGCACACTGTCAGAGCGTCTTCACCCCCACACCTCAGCCCAGACGCGAACACACATCCACAACCCTGACCTCTTCCCACAGATGTCCCTACACGGGACCTTATCGAAGGAGAAAGCCAAACCAACCAATTAAGACCTTCCCTAATGCCGGCCGGAGAAGAAAAAGGTAAAACAAACATCAAGCCTCCACAGCAAATGGAAGGACTCAGTCTATGCTTGAAGATGCTAATCTAAATCAAGAAATAATCCAGCATAAGAAGGTAGAAAGGACCTTTTAATTCAGAAAAGAATTTAGAATTCTGGGAGAGTGATTGTTTTTAAAGAAATATCAGAAGCAAGAGATACTTTCCATTCTGTTAGATATGAAAAATGATGCAGACTAAAGACACAGAAAAATAAAGAACTAACAACTTTTTTTCCTCTAGAAAAAGTCACAGTAGAGCAACTGATTCTGTCTTTGCATCTTGATGCCCTTTCTAAAAATTCACATCTTGAAACTGAGGCGAGCCAATTCCAGAAAATAGAAAAACCGAATTTGATGTCCTTCCAGAAGAGTAGAAATTAAGTTCTGGGGTAATGATAGCAGCAAACGTTTGTTGAATGCTTATAATGTTGGGATGCAAAGGATCCTGTTCTAAGCATTTTATGTGCATCATTTTATTACACTCTCACTAACCATATGAAGATAGTTAGTATTAGCCCAATCTTACAGATGAGGAAACGGAGGCACGGAGGGGCTGAATAACTTGCTCATGGGCACGTGAGTTGTAAATAATGGAGCTAGGATTTGAAGTGAGGAGTTGGGCTCCAGAACCCACACTGAGCCAGGCTGCCATGCACAGAGTCGGGGAGTGCCCTCTATGCCCTCCAGAGCACCCAATCCTTACCTCGGAGCTGGCAGTTCCCAGGGAGACAGTGCTTCCAGGCCACGTTGTCAAGCAACTTAAAGAAGCAAGTGTTGATGGCATCATTGGAGAGCCAGTGAGGTGAAGACATTCTTCTTTCTGCTGGGACCCACTTGTCTAGAGAAGGAAGAAAAAATGTCAAGACTTGGAGATGTCTGAATGCTTGCTTTTTGCACTGAATGCTTGTTTGAAAAGTGTGGGGTTTTTTTGTTTTTGTTGTTTCAATGTTTATTTATTTTTAGAGAGAGAGAGAGAGAGAGAAAGACAGAAAGGGAGGAGCAGAAAGAGAGGGAGGGACAGAATCCCAAGCAGGTTCCACATTGTCAGCACAGAGCCGAATATGGGTCTCAATTCCACAACCTAGAGATCATGGCCTGAGCTAAATCAAGAGTCATATGTTTAATCAACTGAGCCACCCAGGTGCCCAGAAAAGTGTTTTGGTTTTTTTTTTTTGTTTTTTTTTTTTGTGGCAGCTCTCTGTGGTCACAAGATCAAGATAACGCTTGGAAAGAAAAGCAGTAAAAGCTCCTGATCCAAAAACACACAGCTGGTTTCTTCATTCCTGTTTAGCTCTACTGAGGGGATCTACTAATAACTGAAAATAATAATTAATAATATAGAACATAATAATTATCTAACATATTGGATTGATAGCATAGTAGAATAATAATTAAAAATAATAATTGATCGTTGAAAACCAGCTGAGGAAACATTAGGAGAGACGAGGTAGAAAAAGCACTGATCAAACAGCTGAATTCTAAAATGCTGTAGGTTAGGGGCACCTGGGTGGTTCAGTTGGTTAAGTGCCCGACTCTTGGTTTCAGCTCAGGTCATGATCTCACAGTTTGTGAATTCAAACCCTGCACTGGGCTCAGCACTAATGGTATGGAGTCTGCTTGGGATTCTCTGTCTCTCAATCTCTCTCTCTCTCTCTCTCTCTCTCTCTCTCTCTCTGTCCCCCTGCCCCTTCCTCTCTATCTTTCTCAAAAATAAATAAACAAGCCAAAACAAACAAACAAACAAATAAAATGTTGTAGGTTAAAAGTCTAAAACCAAATTTAGAAGTCACTTTATTATGGGGGTGCCTGGGTGACTCAGTCAGTTAAGTGTCTGACTCTTGGTTTCAGCTCAGGTCATGATCTTGAGGTTTTGTGATCCAAGCCCTGAGATGGGCTCTGCACTGGCAGCCGGAAGCCTGCTGGGGATTCTCTCTCTCCCTCTCTCTCTCTCTCCCCCTCCCCCACTTGTGCTGTCTCTGTCTCTCTCAAAATAAATAAATAAACTTAAAGAAATTTAAAAGTCACTATATTATGCAGGATTTAACAAATTTCCCAAGCTGGCCAAATAATTTTGGAAATACTAGTTCAGTTCAACAATACTTATTGATAACTCCATTGGATTGCTGTGTTTGATGCCTTGAAGATAAAGATAAAGAAGTGACACTTCCTTTCCTCAAGCATTGGTGCAGAGAGCAGTCAACACCCCAAAAATGCAAGGCGCGGTGCATTTAGTTATGTGAATATAAAACAAAAAAAAAAAAAAGAAAAACACACAAAAATAAGCAGAACTAAATCAAAAGACAGAATTAGGGGAATAAATTATTTTGTCTGTAGTCAGGAAAAGCTTGCCAGGATCCTGGCTAGATTTTGATGGATGAGTGATTTTTTGCACAGGTAAAATGGTAGGGATTGGGTGGGGGAAGAGTACTGTGGAGAAACAGAGCAAGGTGAGCAAAGCCTGGTGCAGAAGGAAAACAATTCATGTTCTGGATTTGCTAGAAGGAAGAGTGTGGAAGGGAGATGGTGGTAGGGAAATGAGAAAGCGTTTGAGGGGGTGACAGTGAGGAGGAGAAGTTGGCTGGGGGTTACTGTACTAGTTCTAATGGAAGATAAGGAACAGTTAGACTAAGCTGGTCTCAGTAGCAATGAAGAGAAAAGAGAGCAGATTTATTGGAGAGACAATTACGAATTGATAGTGACAGGACTTGTAAGTAACTGTGAGACTGAGGGAGAAAGGGAGACACTTGAAGGCTGCATCAGAGGTCTTGGGTGCAGGTGACTGGAAGCAAGATGGTGGCTGAGACGGTCTGTGGATGACCGTGAGCCTGAGGACCAGGTCTTGCAGAGGAGAGGCCAGGAATAGGTGAGGAGTCCATCTAGAAGGGGCTAGGTTTGATGCAGTGGCTGAGAGCTTACAGCTGTTCTCTGCCATTAAAATACTTCCTGAAAAATGAAAAAAGGGAGTCCACAGTGGTGGCAGACTTTAAGGTGGCTCCCACGACCTCCAACCCGCAGTGTTCATACCTGTATAATCCCTTCCCTTTGAGCAGGGGCAGGACCTGTGACTTGCTTCTAACCAGTAGAATATGGCAGAGGGGATGGATATCACTCCCATGACTATGTTATTTTATAAAAGACCGTCTTGCTAATGGAGTCTATGGCTGGAGATTCTCCTTGCTGGCCCAATGGAGTAAGTGGCCATGTGGAGGGATTGCAGGCATCCTTGTCTAGGAGTTGAGAATGCCCTCCCTCTGACAGCCAGCAAGAACCCAGGTCCCTCAGTTCTACGGCTGCAAGGAAATGAATTCTGCCCCAACAACTTGAATGAACTTAGAAGTGGATTCTTTCCTAGTCAAGCATTCAGATGAAAATATAGCCCAGTCAGTGTCCTGATTGCAGGGTTGTGAGACCCCAAGCAGAAAGCCCAACTCAGCCATGCCCAGCTTCCTTCACAAATTTACGTGTCACCCTTGCACAGGGACCATGCTAATCTTCTCTGTATCGTTCCAATTTTAGTACATGTGCTGCCGAAGCAAGCATAGCCGTGCCCAGCTTCCTGACCCATGGAAACTGTGAACTAGAATATGTGTGCTGTTTTAATCCACTGACTTGGTGGTAATCTGCTACGGTAGCCACGGGAAACTAATATAGTCACACTGTGGGAAGGACCCAGAGGGGTTTTGAGGACTTGAAGGAAACAAGGGAAAAGGGAAAAAATAGAAGCAGGTCAAGGAGGCCACTGCTGAGGTGACAGAAGGAGGTTGGCTCAGGGCACTGCCCAGTTTGGGGCCCATGGGGAGCCACACACAGGCTCGCATTTCATCTGGTCTACCTCTGGGGACCTTGGGCTTCTCACAAAATAAAGACCATCTCATATTGTCCCTCAAATTTGTGCAGGTGGGGAAGGGGTTCCAAATGCTGACATGCCCTGTGGGGTGGCATGTCTGCCTCCCAGAGGAGGTGCTATCCCACGGCAGAGACGAAAACTAGGCCCTGGGGCAGCATAAACCACTCGGCCGGAGGCAGGCCACACCTGCTTCTGTTCTGCATAGCAGACACAGGCCACTGGCTCTCCTCTGCTTCCAGGAAGCCCTCCCTGTTGTCTTACAGAGCTGTGTCGTTCATGGGTCTACAAGGAGAGAAAACTCTTCTATTCCTCCCTTGTCTTTCCCCCTTCTTGTACTCAGAACTCATACTACTTTCAACTATTCAGATATAATTCAGTGCTATTTTAGGTAAAATTTTGAGGGGAACCGAATCATATTTATACCCAGAAATACACCCCCCACACACCCCCACACACACGGACAGAGAATGCAAATGTGCATTACAGAATAACTGGGTCCTGTCTGTAAGTTCTTGTGTGAAAGATAATCATTACTTAAAGTAATTTGCTTCAAACCCTGCCTTGATTGCTTGTTATTACGTGAAAGCCTGGTAAGGAACCCAAGATTTGCTCAGAAATGTAAAATGCAGAAGGTCCAAATCTTAGTGACCGACAGCCACTAGGAACCCTTACGGAAGCAAAAGAGCTCTGTCTCAGTAGCACTGAAGAGAAAAGCTCCTGAGAGCTTACATAAGAGGTTAAATAAGAGTAAAAGCTCCTGTTTCGGGGGAGGAAATAAGGAGGAACTTATAATACTTATAATATGGCAGGCCCTCTGCCAAGCACCCAGTGCACTTTATCTCATGCAATCCTCACAATGGCAACATGATAGAATAAATATTATCATCTGCAACTGAAGGAAAGAAGGAGAACCTTGGGCTTGGGCAGGTCAGAGTGAGTGCCAGCTGGACAGCTCCAAACCGAGTCCTCTCTCCACCACACTGGAAGACAGCAGGGCCAACAAGACTCCAACTGTGTTCATTCTTCTCTTCCCCAACTTCAATACACAAATCCTGAAGATAGAGTCAAAACCCCCATGGCCACAAGAGAACTTTCCTTGGTTTTTGAAAGATCAGAGACTGTGCAGCAAGCAGTGTGCACGCACACTGAGAACCAGCTATGCCTGCAGCCCAGCACCTTCAGGAGTGCCCACCAATACAGAACCTCCCCCCACAAGACAGGGGCCCTGTGCTAGTGGAGATGGAGGCCGAAGTTGGGTCTGTCTCGTTCACCACGGCAAACTCAGTGCTGAGCACAGGCAATGTTTGTTAAACAACTGAATGAGTAAATGGATGGATAGATACATAAATGGATGGATGGATAGACAGACAGGTGGACAGAAGGAAAGGAATTGATTAATGGATGGATGAATGGATGTAAAAAAAAAAACCCAACTCAAGAGAGGGAGACAAACAAGTTTAGCTCATTCATTCATTCATTCTGAGAGAGAGAAGGCATGAGTGGGGGAAAGAGAGAGAGAGAGAGAAAATCCCAAGCAGGCTCTGCACTGCCATTGCAAAGCCTGATATGGGGCTCGAACTCACGAACTGCGAGATCATGACCTGAGCTGATATCAGATGCTTAACTGACTAAGCCACCCAGGCACCCCAAGGTCAGCTCCTTTTAAATCACACTCTTCCTTTCTGGTCAGAGACCCCTGGGCATCCTAGACTTAAAAAGCAATGTCAGGGGGCGCCTGGGTGGCTCAGTCGGTTAAGCAGCTGACTTCAGCTCAGGTCATGATCTCGCGGTCCGTGAGTTTGAGCCCCACGTCAGGCTCTGTGCTGACAGCTCAGAGCCTGGAGCCTGTTTCAGATTCTGTGTCTCCCTCTCTCTGACCCTCCCCGTTCATGCTCTGTCTCTCTCTGTCTCAAAAATAAATAAACGTTAAAAAAAAAATTAAAAAAAAGAAAAGCAATGTCAGTAAGGAATGGTTTCCCCCGTTATTGTTACCACCTCTAGCCAAGATGAATTTTAAAAGTGAAAGTAGGGGTGCCTGGGTAGCTCACTCAGTTGAGCTTTCGACTCTTGATCTTGGCTCAAGTGATGACCTCGAGGTTTGTGGGATCAGGCCCTGAGTCGCTGTCAGCACAGAGCCTGTTTGGAATTTTCTCTCTCCCACTTTCTCTGCCCCTCCTCTGCTCACACATGCTCTCTCTGTCTCTCTCCCTCTCGCTCTCTCTCTCTCTCAAAATAAATAAATAAACTTAAAAAAAAATAAAAGTGAAAGTAGACAAAGGATGTTTATTTTATGAAGCATTAGTCAAAGGTTTTTTTTTAAAAAAACCGCCCAACTGAAAGACAGACATCATTCCTGTCATGTTGAATTCCTCAGACAGGGCCTCACATACTTAGTCCCTGAATGCACATGTAGGGAGCTTGAGAAAAAAGCACATTTCAAGAAGTAAGCACAGAACCTTGCCATGGTCCTGCCCGAATACTAACAAATTAATAAATTAAGCCAAGCCAGGCCTGCAAAATGCCTAGCTAGACATCCAAATACCACGGCTCCGAGCCTCTCAGCCTTATCTGCATTCTTGAAGTTTAACCCAGGCCGCTGGCAAGCTGGCTCCCAACAACTGATCTCGATACTGAGATAGCAAATGGGGTAATAACCCCAAGCCTGCTCCCTGGATATGGAGTGTGCAGAGTGTGCAGTTCCAAGCATGAACATTTTCCTGCCCTCTTGCATGGAGCTGTGACCACGTCCTGCCACGTCTCCTGTCTACCAAATGCATCCCTCCGAGGCCAAAGAAGCTGGAAAACAGGGAAGCAGGGGACATCATTAGCGAAAAAGGTTTCTTTGTTGCGATGTCCCTTTGGGTAGGGACGTCTGCCAAACTGGCCACATGAAGCTGGGGATCAGCCATGGTGCTCAAGAGGGAAGCAAACAACGATATACGAAATTTTTTCCACTAGTCTTGATCCTTAGAGAAATCTCTTTCCAGATGTGGTTTTTCATCAGCTTCCCACTGAGAGACCTCAAGGCGCCTAAGCCACCTTCTGTACCATATGGATCATCTAATACAAACAGTGTCTAATGATAGCAACTCTCAGTTATCCAGAAGCTATTAATTTAGCGTGTGGGTTAGCCAGAACCTCAGCTTCCTCTTCCCCTCCACTTCTTGCCTGGTTTGCACTGCCCTCCTGCTGCTCCCCAGAGGTGAGCCCCAAGCAAGCCTCAGTAGGCTGACTTTCTGTTGGCATCTGTGGGATTCTAAAAACTCAATGTCAGAACAGATCTTATCCCATTATCCATTCAAATCCTTTCATTTTCCAGATGAGGAAAATGAGGCACAGACGAGGGAAGTTAGTGGCTGAACTGGATCTCTTAATTTTTTAGTGTTTCTTTATTTATTTTGAGAGGGAGGGAGGGAGGAAGGAAAGGGGAGAGAGAGAGAGAGGGAGAGAGAGGGAGAGGAGAGAGAGAGAGAGAGAGAGAGAGAGAGAGAGAGAGAGAGAGAGAGAACAATCAGGGAGGGGCAGAGAGAGAGGGAAAGAGAGAATCCCAAACAGGCTCCATGATGTCAGCACAGAGCCCACTTCAGGGCTCGATCCCACAAACCTTGAGGTCGTGACCTGAGCTGAAATTAAGAGTCACACACTCAACTGACTGAGCCACCCAGGTGCCCCTGAACTAGATTTATAGTTCCCCATCATGCTTAGCTCCAGCTGAAAACATAATTGGGGTAAGAAAGGTGAAAACAGTGGTAACCAGGAAGTCTGGGGACTCATGTCTTCTTCATTCATCTATTCTTCACCCATTATCTCCCCACTTCCTATGTCAAGTTGAAAGATACAGGCCTGGGATGAGAATAGAAAGTAGATTTCGTCTTGCAGAGCAAAGCTGATCAGTTGTCAGTGACTGCCTGGAGAGCTGTATGGAGAAGGACATGGAATGGTCAGTGATGTCCTTCTTGGACAAAGGAGTGGAGAAGTACCAATAGCCACTGACTTGGACGTGAAGACCACCGTAATCTGGTCTCATTTTATTCATCCAACCTCATTTCTCCCATCTCCCAAACAAGGTCCTCTCCTGGGATCAGAATCTGGCTCCACCTTCCCACTGAACCACATCTGTGTCTTCCCTATGTCTGTTTTTTTTTCTTTTGTGTTCTCCTGCTCATGGTTCTCTCCATTCATCGAATCAAATCACAACACCCATTTCTCTGCAGAGACTTCCCGACTACCACAGCCCACACAGAAATCATCCGCATTGTGACAGACCACCCAACTTAGCGTTTAATTACAGTCTTGCTCTGGGTTAGTTCCTTTGTGCCAGTCTTTTCTCCCCAACTAGGTACCCCCAAGAATAGGGGGGGATGCAGTAAGTTTTCAATCATTGACATTAGAATCAATGTGAATAGCATGTATAGTTTTAATTTTCAAATGTACGTGTATATTTTATGACAGTGAGACAAAAAGCAGGATTTGGGGACCTCCTCTCCGTTTCTTCTTTCCTTCTCATTCATTCAGCCATGACCTCCTTCTAAACTCAATCATAGTGACATTCAAACAAAAGCAACATTTTCTAAAACTCAAACCCGGTGCATGCCTAAGCAAATTAGTTTGATATAAATTCTTGGCATTTTAATAAGTCAAGGGGAGAGATTATTAAGCCTTCCAAGTACAGTCTTTACTCAAGCTAAGCAGATGTTAACTGTCATTTATTCTAGGATTTAGTCCTCAGAACTTAGCAAGGAAGTCAGATATAGATAATATCCCTAAAACATTTTTGCTTTAGGTTTTTATCCAAAAATGCTGATAATTTCTTCCCCTTAGCAAAACCCACACATTTTTCTTAACAAAAAAAGAAAACACGACAATTATCACCGTATTATTTTGCATAAAAATAATACTAAATTGATGGATCATTTATATAGTGGCCATCTCTAAGAAACTCAGGAATTTGTGTGAGAGCTTTGGGACAGGAAAAATAAAAATTCAGGATCTTTTACTATCTATTAAGGCCTTCTCATGTATTTTTCTAATTTCTTTTCAGGTTAAAACATTCATGTTCCCCACTAGAACTGGTTGGTAGAGAACTGAAGTCCCTTCCTCTCCACTGCCCACCAACATTCCTTCATTTTCCATTTTGAGTGAAAATGTCAACAGAACCTTTAAGCTGTTTTCCTGGACATGACCTATGCTCCTTGAAATAAGTAGGAAGCTCCCTTCAAACAAACCATGGTAAATCACCCAGCATCTCCACTGCCCTGGGCTTGGGTAGGTTTCTCATGTAAACTCAGCTTTTTAGGGTTCAAAAATCTTAGCTTATTTTAGAGAGAGAGAGCAAGTGAGGGAGAGGGATAGAGAGGGAGAGAGAGAATTTTTTAAGTTTATTTATTTTGAGAGAGAGTGAGCGAGCATGTGCAAGTGAGCGGGGGTGGGGCAGGGAGAGAGAATCCCAGGCAGGCTCTGCACTGTCAATAGAGTCCAGTGAGATACTCGAACTCATGAACCATGAGATTATGACCTGAGCTGAAGTCGTATGTGTAACCACCTGAGCCACGCAGGCACCCCAGAGAGAGAAACTTAAGCAGGTTCCACGCTCACCACGGAGCCCAGTGTGGGTTCGATCCCACGACCCTGGGATCATGACCTGGGCCGAAATCAAGAGTGGGTCACTGAATTGCCTGACCCACCCAGGTGTCCCTCAAAATCTTAGTTTTGAGTGATGGGCCGGTTCAGCCTGTCCACAGCATGAACAGCCGGGGAGAAGAAAGGAAGGCCTCTCACACTGGGCCAGAACTGAGGAGCCTGATGGAGGACTTGTCTGCACACACCCACCACCCACAGCCCAGGGACACATGAGGGACCCAGGCTCCCTGGAGGTGGTGGGGGCAGGGCATTTGAGGAAAAGGCCAAGAAGTCAGGACTCTGAGCCCACCTTGCCCCAAAGTCAGAGCTCCCGTGCTTTAGTCTACACTGTGGTACACACCCAAGTTCTGAGTGACTGGATTACATTAAAAGGTCCTTCTGCTTTTAAAGATGGGGCAACTATTGACCTAATGAATGCCTCATTGCCTTAGAATTCCAGGGTACCCAAGGTACTGAAAGCACCTTTTAACCTTGGGAGCAGTAAGATATGGAAGATATAGAAACTAGGAACAAAGATTATCTGTGTCACTTTTTCTCCAAAAGATTAAAAAAAAAAAAAGTACGAGGGTAAAACTTTAACGAACATTTGCTGAGAAGTCTGTTTAACAACATAGTCTTACAGATTTTTGTTTTCCAGAGTCTGATAATTTCAGAGACAAACATTTTTGGAATCAATGGAAACTTCTTATCATACCAGGTAAGAGCATTGAAAACAAATAAAAGTCAAAGCACAAAAACCTTTCCTAGCCACGATCACCATCATCTCACTTCTAAAAAAGGAATATTTAGCACCAAAGACATGAGGAGGACGTAAAATCAGAAAAGAGGACAGTCCTTGAAATGAAAGAGATTTAGTTCCCTGAAAAGTGCAGCACATGGCCCCTTTCTTGCCATGGTCAGGTGGAAATGCCATCAGGGCCTGGTCCCTGGAACCTATCCTTCTAGGGTGGTGGGAGATTCACAGAGGAGGGAGAAGACCTGGGTCACAGAGGCCCACGTGTGTTTCCCAGACCCTTCTCCCTCTCCTGTGACTGGCTGGAGGGTCTCTGAGTGTCTGAATGTCTGGAGCCTTGCTCGCTCATTCTGTCAAGTCTGGCCGGAGTCTGGGAGCCAGCGTGGCAGTGTTTGTGGAGCCAAAGTGGAGATTAAGTCATGTTTTAGAGGTGACCTCTGTCCACCCTTTCTGCAGTCATCCCCTCCCCTCTGGGCCTCACTCCCCAGCAACTCCCCACCTAGATGCTTTTGTCCTAGATGAGCCCCTCCCTGCTAACACAAGACCCAACACGGTCTGGTCCGCACACCCACCATCACCTTCCGACCCCCCACCCACCCCCACGGTTGCCTTCTCCTCAAATGGACCTGGTCTTTGTTGTTGTAATTAGGTTATCTCTGCCTTAGGGACCTAAGGGACAGTCCCCAGCAGCTCTGGCTGGAAAGGCAGGTCGCATAATCCCTGTTATCAAGAGGCTTGTCATTTAGCATGTAGATCAACTAATTCTTTCGATACCAGGGGAGCAATTGTGCATCTTAATATTGATTTTTTTTGAGATACAATCGCCTACATTCCTGAGTCAGACTCACTTACTGAAGCTAAAAGGTTCCACTTACTATATTATGAAACTACCCCCACCCCCATCACACACTCCATCCCAATTTAATGTTACAAAATTGGACAAATCTGAAAGGCTTTGTGTTTTTCCACTTGGTCCAATTTCAGAATGAGCATCCAATCAGAAAAAATGATCCTGGCTCTTCTAAGACAGCACGTGTTTGTCTGTGGGGTGGGGGGGGGCATATTCTGCCATTCCTCACTGCCCACCCAACTGGCGCACACTTCCTGTGCTCCCCAAACTTTGCAGTGCAGTGATGTTGGGCCCTTAATTTAATGAAGCCAGCTTATCAGATTTCTATGTTTCATGATGAATTGGGAAGCTGGGCTTTCAAATTAAGCTGGGGGCATTTTCTTATTAAATACCCTTCCAGGGCAGTGAGAGGCAGAGAAAGAAAAATCTGAGCTACCGCCTCAAGAAAAAGTGCTACCTCCTCAAAGGCCAAAGATGCACTCAGATTTGGGACAGGCAGAGTTGTAGATTCCATATTATGAAAGAGTATGAGGCAAAGCAAGTAGCAGCCAAGAGCAATATAAAATTTGTTCTATCCAGAAAGTTCAATGTCCCTGAACACAAGGGTGCCTGCTGCAATAGAGCACATCATCACCATTGGAATCCCAATCAACGACAACTCTTTCCACCACTTACTAAGGATCAGCCATGGGTTTGGCACTGTGTTGCAGAGTGTGCTGTATCTTTTACGCACATGGTCCCGCTTCATCCTCACAGCAAGCTTGTGAGGTGTGTTCTATTAATCATTCCCATCTTACAGATAAAACTACCGAGGCCAGGAAAGTTTATGCGAGTTGCTCAAATTCCTGAAACCAACAAGTAGCAGAGGCAGTTTCCAACCCAAGGCTGCCCAACTCCTAAACTTGTAGGCCTACTACAAAACTGCTCTTCATGTTCTGCGAGTTACTAAGGGGTGCCTTCATTTATTCCACTAGCTATGCGTTCATTTGGAGATGATTGCTCATCTTCCAGGTCCTAGGCGCCAAGGAGAGAAAAGAACATAGAGTGCAGGACAGGAGACAGAGAAAAGTAAACAAATACTGTACCATCAAATAAAGTGATGCCTTTCTTCCATTGGGAGGGACTTTGGAGAGGGTCTTAAAGATTTCATAGGAGATTTTAGAGTACATGTTGTTTTCTTTTGAAATTCCATGTAAATGATTAGATGCTTAAGAGAGAATGGGGAAAGAACTGAGCTAAGAGAGTCTCATAAGTCCATTCAGTACACAAGCGAATGTGGTCATGTTACTTCCCTTTGTATTTATGTGAAATCTTCTATCTTGTGGGCTCTGTGTGCATATTGATGTTTTACTGACTGCGAAGTGAAATTAAATCTTCAACCAGGAGAGCAAATGTAGCAGACTTCAAAAAAATTCTCAGCAGAGATCTGCATTGCACTGGGGACAAGATATTAACATATGACTTCTTTGTAGTTACTCTGTGCTTAAGGAAGGAAGAGTTATATTTACTTTTTTTAAGTGTATTTATTTATTTTGAGAGAGATTGAGAGAGAGAGACAGAGACAGACAGAGGCAGAGAGAGGGAGGGAGAGAATCTGTCAGTGCAGAGCCCAACGCAGGGCTCAATCTCACAAACTGAGAGATCACGACCTGAGCTGAAATCAAGAGTCAAAGGCTTGGGGCGCCTGGGTGGCACAGTCGGTTAAGCGTCCGACTTCAGCCAGGTCACGATCTCACGGTCCGGGAGTTCGAGCCCCGCATCAGGCTCTGGGCTGATGGCTCAGAGCCTGGAGCCTGTTTCCGATTCTGTGTCTCCCTCTCTCTCTGCCCCTCCCCTGTTCATGCTCTGTCTCTCTCTGCCCCAAAAATAAACGTTGAAAAAAAAAATTAAAGAAAAAAAAAGAGTCAAAGGCTTAATCCATTCAGACACCCAAGTTATTTACTTTTTGTTGTGTAATCATAATGTAGTGTGTGGTTAAGCACTGTTATAGATTTCTGTCCTAACAGTTCTTTTATTGCATTGGTTTTGCTTACTTCTCTCTCATACTATTGAACGGCCCAGTCTTTGTGGAACAACTCAAGGGCCTAGTTCAGTGTCTGGACCACAGGAGGTGCTCAAGAAATGTTTGTTAAAATAGAAAATTGAATGCATGAATTAATTTCAATGCCTGTACAACTTCTCCTAGAAACAAATGATATACCCATTGTAGTGTGGGTACATACTATGACCATATCATACTTTCTGGAACACTCCTGATTTGAAATATTCTCTTGTCCTCACCAACCATCAAAATGGCCATTTTAATATTTGAGCATCATCTATCAGCTTACTCCTTGTGCCCCAAAACAATTACCAAGATTATTTGTCAGAATCATGTGTCTCATTGCTCTTTTTGGGAAACAAGGTTGCCACAATAACAGATAAACTATGTTCTTGAATGAGAAGGTAGACACCATTAGGGGGTGTGAAAATGAAGAGCCATAAGTACAATCCATCAATTTGGGTTCTAAGAGTTTTTGGTGTTCTCATTAAGTAAAAAGAATACATGATAAAATTTATTCATTTATTAGCAAACACTATCAAATGTTCTGAGAATACTGAACATGTGTTATGTAAAGTTTTGGTGAGAATCTGATGGAAAATACTTGACTTGTCAGCCTTGTTGATCACTACATTTATATTCGTCGAACATGAATTCTGTTATTTTAGGGGCTTAGATGTTAAAGCACAATATAGTAGTACTAAGGGAGAACTCCAGGCCTATACCAGACATTTGTCATATTCTTACCGGCCCATCAACTTTGAAATGACCTCCCATTACTAACTGAAATACCTATGTTTCCCAGTATAGAAGTTATAACTGAAGTGACTTAGCCTTTTTGCAGCTAGAATACAGCATGTGACCCAAGTGCCCACCAATCAAGGACATTTGGGAGAGACTTCCTTCCAAAAGATCCTGTTGCACAAGTGGCTTCAAAATAGGTGGAAGAAGCTGGTGCAGTAAAAGTGAATCTCAGGCGCTTAGTGCTCGGCAGTGGCAGAGTCAGTGACTTCCTGGCAGGCTACTCTGTCTGCAGGGTTTGGGTATTGCTTCTGAAGGGGGGTTTCCAGCTCCTTCCTCTAGCCTTTCCCCCCAGGTTCTGTGAGTTTCCTCGTATCCTTCAATAAATCCTTCTTCTGCTGAAACGTGTTCAATGAACACATTGCTTCGCAAGTAGGACCAGGGACTGTTACAAAAGATGACATCTGATCATGAAAATAATCTTGACATTCACAGTGAGTACATCATCTGGGAATTCCAGGCTGATCTCTGAGTGTGTCTGTGTGTGCCTGAACAATGGAGTGTGAAGTCAAACTAGTTTAATCAGACAGAAATCCTGGCATCTGTTTGTTGGAATATGATTATGGGGGTTTTTGTTGTTGTTGTTGTTGTTGTTGTTGTTGTTGTTGAATATATTACTATTACTTACTCAAACTGCTTGGAAGATAGTCCTGAGTTTCCTGTTAATTACAAAAACATTGATTTGGAATAAGCAAATGGTTATACATCTGTAAAACCTTTGTATGAGTTTGCTTGGGCTGCTATAACAATATACCCCAGTCGGGGTGGCTTAGACAACAGAAATTTATTTTCTCACAGTTTTGGAGGCCAGAAGTCCAAGATCAAGCCCAAGATTAGGAGTCAACAGGTTTAGTTTCTTCTGAGGCTTCTCTCATCAGCTTGAAGACCGTCTCCATCTCTGTGTCCTCGCATGGTATGTCCCCTGTGCACATGTGTGTTAATCTCTTGCGATAAGGACAGCAGCCATATTGGATCAGCGCCCATACATATGAACTCATTTTATGTTAATTACCTCTTTAATGGCCCTATCTCCAAATACAGTCACATCCTGAAGCCCTGGTTGTTAGGATTTAAGCATACGAATTTGTGGGGAAGAGGACACATTTCAGCTCATCGCACTTATGTTCATCTAAATTGTTTAAATCTAAGGCTGATTTGGGGAAGCTAATTCAAAAAGGTACCACTACTTCTGTTTAGTTTAACATATATATTTATAGTAGAATAATACGTTGGTTATTACATAAAAACTCCATTTTAGAAAGCAAGGTTAGACCTCTGTTTCCCCAAACCCTCCCCCCTCCATCCTTCAAAGTTTAATTTTTAAGAAATTAAAGTAAAAATATCTAAACAGCGTTTAAAATCTGATCTTTTCCATAGAGTTGTCCGCACTCTTCAATCCCCCACTAAAATCCTATTTTTACACAAGGTCTCCCCTGATCTTCCCCAGCTGGAGGAGCTCTCTTCAGGACTCTGAGAGTACCAATTAAAAGGCAGAGACTGGTGGAATGGACAAAAATTATAATGTAATTAGGTGCTGTCTTATAAGAGAGATACTCTCGATTCAAAGACACAGACAGTTTGAATGTGAAAGATGGAAAAAATTTAAGCAAAAGAGAACTGGAGTGGATATCCTAATATCAGACAAAATGGACTTTAATACAAAATTGTCACGAGAGACAAAGAAGGACATTTCGCAATGATAAAAGGATAAATCCATCAAGAAGACAGTAACAAACATTTAGGCACTTAACCATGGAAGCCAAATTATATGAAGTAAAAACTATCAAAACTGAAGAAGAAATAGACAATTCAACAATAATAGTTGAAGACTTCGATACCCTGCTTTCAATTAAGAATAGAAAAACTACACGGAAGACCAATAACAAACCAGAAGAGTTGAACAACATTACAAACCAAATGGACTTAATGGACATCTATAGAACCCTCAAACCATTAACCACAGACTATACATTTCTTCTCAATGTAAATAGAAAATGCTCCATGAGACATCATACATTAGGCCATAAAGTAAGTCTCAATAAATTTTAAATGACTGAACCACACAAACTATGTTTTCTCATCTAATGGAATGAAAATATAAAGGAATAACAGGAGGACTTTGGGGAATTAAAAAATATGTGGAAATTAACACACTCCTCAATAACCAATGAGTCAAAGAAGAAAGTACAACAGAAATGGGAAGATATTTCAGTTAGTAGTGTATTTAGGGCTGCTCTTCCAAAACTAAGCTATTGTGCTAGAAAACTGCCCATTGTATGCATCAAAAGAAAAATCCAGTAGAATATTACTTGCCGATTGTCTGGCAATATGCGAAAATCATGAATGAATCAGAATTTCTGTCCTAACAAATCCCTCTGGTTCTGCTTTGACTCATCCTGTCTCCATTTCTTTCATTAATGGATGGAGAAGAAATGCCATGAATGAGAAGTGGCAGCTTGCACTTTGAGAATGATTATAACACCCTTAATATTTACTCCCTAGAAGCTGTCAAAAAAAAAAGTTTGGCATTAAATACAACCTAATATTCACAATGAAGAAGAGCAATTATCTATAATCCTATTTTCGTATCTATTATAAAGGCTACCTTTGTGTCTTCTCCAAGACAATCTGCATTTATTAATGCTGTGACCAGACACGTGAAAGCAACAGTATGAGTTTACTTTACAGTAAACTCATTTTACTTTACTTTACAGTTTACTTTACAGGAGGGTTTCGCCTTCACAGTTGCATTCTACGCTAGCAATCCAGTCTCCTCCAGCTCTAGTAAGAGCTGGATAAATTCCGGGCCTTTCCTAAAATAACAATGATTACTCTTCACAAAAGAATCACCAACAAAGACTACACTTGAGAAGATTTAGATTGTCTTCCCCACGGTGCACATATAGCAATGCTCCGCTTTTTGGACCTGATATAGCAACGCTACAGATGAATATTTTGGTTAATTAGTACAGGTTTATCAAATTCTTTGATAATCTTGGATGGAAAAGTAAAGCAACTCAAAGATTCAGTCCAGACTAAATAGTGTAGCCTAATAGATCAAAAGCCTGCAAGAAACCAAGCTGTGGAAAAGTAATAATGTAAATAAAAATGTGATTTCAATCCCTGCTTGGCGACTGTCCTCGCTCTGGCCACGAAGGCTCAGTGCCATCAGATGCATTAATGCTGAGACACCGGTCACTCCGCGGGGAGGGGGAGATGGTGAAAGCTTTTTTGCCTGTAGATTGAGGGGAACTGCTTATAAGCCTGAAATGCATTTGGCTTATGCATCAGACATCAGTTACTGAAGAAGCAGAGGCGATGAACTTCCTTTAGCATTGACCTGACCTGAGGGGATAAAGGCATGCCAACGTGCTGAGTTACTTCAACAATGCAGAGACATCCAATGTCAAAATGCCACAGGGCTGTGCGGTGTTCCAAAGCTGGAACCGGGTTTCCATGAGACTATTTTAAGGTGGTGGGATTTCTGAAGTGTCTGCAGAGGTGCAGCCCTCCCCTCCCCTGCACCCCCACCACTCTCATTGTTGGAAGAGCAGAGTAACCTTTGTCCTAGGAAACAATGACGGACGATCCCCAAAGCCCAATGCATATAAACAGTGCTAGCTTCACATGGTGGTCTGGAGACCGAGCAAGGTATAGGAGGTAATGAAGAAGACATTTGCAAGGAATTTCTGTTCTCCTGTTCTCTCTTTCTATCCTCCTGCTAAGCCATTTTCAGCTGCTGACCCCCCAGCAGGGTTTAGGACTTTGGCTGGAGAACAGCATAGGAATGAGCATCTGAAATCTAGGATTCGAAGCCCTTTGTTCAGAGTTGGAAATCTTCCTGGAGCAGGGAACCTTAATAGCATAGATTAAGAGCTAGGGCATTGGAGTCTGACATCCTGGTTTCAGATTCTCATCTGTCACTTAATAGCTGTGCAAACTTGTGAAAGGTGCTTAACTTCTCTGAGTCTCGTTCCCTCATCTGTCTATGAAGGGGACTTAATAGTAATATCCACCAGAATAAATTAGGACCTGCAAGTACCGGGAAACCTGAGATAACAGTGGTTTTAACGAGGTAAGTCTATCTCTCTCTCTCATGTAACACGGCAGTCCAGGCCTGCTGTGGAGACTCCACACAATGAAGAAATCGGGTCTTCCATCGAGTTGCTCCACGATCTTCATGGTGGCTTCCATTCTAGTCCAAGATGGATGCTGCAGCCCCAGCCCTCACACTCATATTCCACGCAGAGCAAGCAGGCAAAGAGAAAAGAAGGGAATGGTCTTCCCCTCTAGGGACATGACCCTTAACTTTTTTTTGTCCTGAACTTAATCACAGGACCACACCTGGCTGCCAGAGAGCCTGGGAAATGTGGTCTTTATTCTGGATGGTCATGTGCCCCACTGCAATTGGGAAAGTCTGTTCCTGAGAGGAAAGCATAATAGTGGGGGATGCATAGGATTCTCTGCTCCCCAACCTATCAAGCTATTGTGAGGATTCAGATAATGCTGGTAAAGTGCTTTGCACAGAGACCGGGCCAAAGGAAGTGCCCCACGAATGGCTGGGACCGCTGCCATCCCTCACCCACTCAGAACACCAGCGTTTGGTCCTAGGTTGCCAGGAGGGAGCTGCAGCTGTGGGAAGGTGGGCAGAAGCGGGACATGTACAGATGCTATTTGCGGAGCATGGAAGGTGCACCGGGCTCTCAGGCAGCAGGGCCAGGAATGGGGTGAGGTGAGAGTGAGTGCCTCACCACGGGGGCAAAATTTAGGGGTGCCAAAGAATCAGCATTCAAGAAAAGTAATGTTTTAATGCAGTGTTTTAAAAGTAACATGAATGCAAAAAATCCACAATAAATATCAAACATTTAAGGAAATAGGGGGTCCAACACCACGCTTGTACAACTCCCCTCACCTGCTTTACCCTGATCAGAGCCTGTCCCTCCTGACAGCCTCTCTTCAGGTGTGAGAGAATTCCAGAGTTTAAGGGGGATCACTTTCAAACCTTGGAGATAGATCTGCAAAATAATAGGACCTGACAAAATATAAAATCCCTAAGGCATATGGATATCTTTACTCCATACATTAGTTTTAAAGAAAAGCAATACTCTTTTTTAAATTGAAAAAAATCCATACCACCTAAGTCACGAGAAAGTTAAAAGCACAATCAAAATTGTACCCCTACGACAGAACCTTAATATTTTTTTTTAATTTTTTTTTAACGTTTATTTATTTTTGAGACAGAGAGAGACAGAGCATGAATGGAGGAGGGTCAGAGAGAGAGGGAGACACAGAATCTGAAACAGGCTCCAGGCTCTGAGCTGTCAGCACAGAGCCCGACGGGGGGCTCGAACTCACGGATGGTGAGATCGTGACCTGAGCCGAAGTCGGCCGCTCAACCGATTGAGCCGCCCAGGCGCCCCCAGAACCTTAATATTTTAACGTCTATCTTCTCAACTTTCTAAAACCCATGGGTATACGTATATACTTTTTTCATTTAAAATTGAGCCATTCAGTATATACTACAACCGGCATTTACATCTAACAATAGTTTGTATTATTACATATTCTTCTACAATATAACTTCTTATGGGTCATCCCATTGTGTGTGTATAGCAAATTAGAGTGTGTCCAACTTTTCTGCTCTTATAAATAGTTCTGTAGGGGCACCTGGGTGGCTCAGTTCCTTGAGTGTTTAACTCTTGGTTTCGTCTCAGGTCACGATCTCACTGTTCCTGGGATCGAACCCTGAATCTGGCTCCTTGCTGTCAGCGTGGAGCCTGCCTGGGATTCTCTCTCTCTCTCTCTCTCTCTCTCTCTCTCTCTCTGCCCCTCTCCCACTTGTGTGCTCTCAAAATAAATAAAGAAGCTTTAAAAAAAATATCTCTGTAATAAATATCCTGATAGTTAAGTTGTTTTCACAGTTATCTGTTTATTTGCTTGGTAAAAATTCCTAGAAGAGGAACTCCTCTTGAAGGAAGGTAATCCTTCTCAAGGTTGCCAAATGGCCTTCCAGAAAGTTTCTACCCCTTCATACTCCTCCCAGAAGCACATAAGAGTACATGTGTCCCATACTCTCAACAACATTGAATATAACCAATTTTTTAACATCTCTACCATTGAAAGAGTGAAGAGTTAAAATATTTTATTCACATTTCTTTAATTGCTAATGGAAGTCAAGACTTTTTTCAGTTCGTATTAGTATTTGCATTTTTTAAGATAAATTACTTGAGGAGGTAAGGTCTGTCACAGCAGGGATTTTTGTGTATGCCCCCAAGGATCTACACCAGTTCCTGACAAAGAATAAGTGCTCAGTTAATATTTGTTGAATGAAGGGAAGTGCCTAACAATTTGCAAGAGTTCTTTATCTATCAATGGAATTAATACTTAGGATGGGTTTCAAATTTTTTTCTTAATTTATAATGCACCTGTCAGTTTTATTTATTGTGTTCTCTGCAAGTTTTTTAAAAATCAAATTATTTGATGTTTTTCCTCATGTTTTCTCTCTGTGTCAGGATATTACACCAAGAACATGTGTGCTGGCATATTTGATTTTTCTTAGTTTTTCCAGGCAGGCTATTATCTTCTGCAAAGTATATAATATATATATATTTTACTCTTTACCAATGTTTATGCCTCATTTGTTTTTCTCATCTTATTGCCTTTAAGTTCCAGAAAACTGCTTAATAATAAGATGACAGTAAGTATCTTTGTCTTATTTTTTGATGTGAAAGTAAATGCTTCTTTATTCGTACACTATTAACATCAAGATACTAATTTCATAATGCCTACTTCAGTTAAATTTTTTTTGTTTCCCTTTAAGAGAATTTTTTAAATCAGGAATAAATTTTAGGTTTTTTCAAATGTTTTTGACACCAATATTTTTTTCTATTTTGCTATTTGAGCACTAAAATTTTTCCTTGTTCTGGTAATATGATTAACCATATTAATAAATATCCCAAAATTATATCCATCTTATATTTCAAGAGTAAGCTCACTTGGACATAGTGTATTTAAGAAAAAACAGCTCCAGTTTTGACTTGCTAATATTTCATATGGGATTATTACATTTATACAGTTATACATTTAGTCGATTATCTCTTTTTGAGGTTCTAGTATGTCAAGTCTGGTATCAGGGTTATACTAATTTTCTAAAATAAATTGTGGAACTTTCATTTCCCTCTCTTTTAATAGTTTTAATAGCATAGGAACTATGTGCTCCTTGAAAATATGAAGGAACTTGCCAATAAATTTTCCTGGCTACAGTACTTTAACAGTGGGTCTTCAACGATGCCTTTTTTTTTTTATCTTTTCTATGCTTTTTGTTCTATGTAGACTTTCAACTTCTTTTACACAAACGTGACCATATGTTTTCAGTTTTAAAAATGGATTGAATCAGGATTTTGAAATTTATCAACGTAGAGATATACATTGTATTTTCTTAAAACTTTTCATAATTTCTTTTCTAGCTTTGCCCAAATCCACTTCTTGTGATTAATATTGTATATTGGATTTTTTATTTTAGGGGTTCTCTTTTTTCTCTCCTTTTGTTTTCCTTACACTTGTGAGGAGTTTGCCAACTTAACTGGTCCTATTGAAGGAATGGATTTTGAATTTATTATCATTTCTCTACTTTTCTAATTAATTAATTTTGCATTAAACTTTATGCTACCTTTCTCCTGCTTCCCCTACATTTCTCTCTTTCTGGATTGAGCTAAATGCTTAGATTATTTTTGGTGCTGTTTTTAATAAACACACTTGGGACTACTTGAATGTAGCTGCATTAGTCAGTTTTTGCTAGGTTATGCTGCAGGGAGAAATAATCCCCAAATCTCATCAGTTTAAACATCTAGGGTTTATTCTCTTTTACATTACATGTCCTTTGCATGTTGGCTGCAGCTTTAGTCTTTTTCGTTCTGAGATGCAAGCCAAAGAAGCCACCTCATATGTGGGACATGCTTTTCTTACTGTAGAAGAAAAAGAGCAGTGGCTGAGGCACACCTGGGGTCTTAAAGCTTCTGCTTGAACCAGACACGGGTTACTCCCATTCACATTCTAATGGCCTAGCAAAGTCAAATGGTGCTGGTGGGGGTAGGTAAAGTGGCAAATCCCTATCACAGGGAGATTAGCAAATAATTGTCCTAGACTTTGAGAGGTAATACTCTTATTGTTATTTTTTAAAGTAGTCTACAACTTTGGTTTTTACTTTTTTTCCAGAGTGTTTCATACTGTGTTATGAGAAAACAAGTGTTTGTTGTGACCGCACAGAACAAAGACAACTAGTCCAATCTAAAGGTTAGAGATAGGGTGCCTGGGTGGCTCAGTTGGTTAAGCATCTGACTCCAGCTCAGGTCATGATCTCATGGTTCATGGGTTCGAGCCCTGTGTCAGGCTCTGTGCTGACAGCTCAGAGCCTGGAGCCGGCTTCAGATTCTGCATCTCCCTCTCTCTCTGCCCCTCCCTTGCTCGTACTCTATCTCTCTCAAAAATAAATAAACATTTTTTAAAAAAAGAAAAACATTATAAATAAATAAATAAATAATAAAGGTTAGAGAGCTTCCTGATAGAGCAATGGTAGCTGTTGGCCTAATAGAGAAGAACCACGGGAGTTTCAGGACTAAAGGGAGGTTGGGTGTAGGGTGGGGGGAATCTCTTTCAATTATCTGATCAGATGCCAGTGTACAATTTTTGATTGTGAACCTGAACTGTGTCTGTCCACACTGCTAAAATATTATCTTCAAAAAGTTAAAAACATGACTTCTATGCAAATATAAAAGGAATATGTGTTAAAGATTTTGTTTGACCCCTTAATGGGAGAATCTGTAAGATGTTAAGGCTATTTCTCTTTTCTTAAGACTTTTTTTTAATGTTTTATTTATTTTTAAGAGACAGAGAGAGTGTGAGTGGGGGCAGGGGGCAGAGAGAGAGAAAAACAGAGGATCCAAAGTGGGCTCTGTGCTGACAGCAGTAAGCCTGATGCAGGGCTCACGAACCATGAGATCATGACCTGAACCCAAGTCAGAGGCTCAACCGACTGAGCCACCCAGGCGCCCCTTAAGACTATTTCAATGGAGAATCTGAAGAACAGTGATATCTATAGGCAGTCAAGAATGCCTACATAAATTTGCTAATAGATGCAAACTGGTTAATACCTGAAAGGGCAATAAAATGCACATCATATATCGTGCATTTTATATATGCAGTGTTTGGGGTTATCTTTTCTATATCTACTGGATGAAATTCATTTGCTTTGCTGTGAACAAGAGCCATTTGCATTACTATCAAGTTTTCTACATGTTAACTGTTATCCCTGTGGTTGGAAAGTAGCCTAATCAATAGAAAGCCAGTAAAAAGTGCACACCTTATAGGACATGTTAGCTAATGCCCAGTAAGCCACTAAAAGCACACTCAGTCGTCTGTTTGCTCATCTTGAAGTTTGAACAAGTTTTCTTGATAATACCTTTATAAATTGTGAAAAAAAATTAACATTGTTTTCCAACAAAGTAATTAACTCTGCTGAGTGGATCAGATATGTGTGAGCCCACTACACGGTCTTGAAACATGTATCTCCACCTCCCTGCCTAGGTCCAGGTCCGGCCTATATGTTAATAATCTCTACTATGTGTCCTGGGAAGGTCATTCGGGTTTACTCTCACTATCAAGGGTAACACATTCAGCAAATTCTTAAGCTCTTGTCATCTCCCCAGCAGCCTTTTGTGGTCCTTTAACAGACTGCTGGGCTGAGCAGGAAGAGACAGGTTGCTCTGGGCAGTGTTCGACAGCACAGCTCTTTGTCTCTCGTTGTCAGCCAGCCCTGTCACAACATTGTTCTCTGGGCGGCATGCCTTTGATGGACTATCTGCCCCTCATGGCTCAACACTCTGAGCAGCTTTTGGAGAAACAGCAGTCCTACGTTGTTCCTTCTGGTACAGAATAATCCCATTATAATATGATGCACTATCGACTCAGTTCCACATATTTGTTGAGAACACAGTGAGGGAGTCACAAAGATGTAAAGCCGTGCTCCCGTTCTCAAAGAGTTGTCTGTCTGCTGGGGAGATGCCACACACAAGAACAAATGCTGGAACAGCCCCGCAGGGAGGCCACAACCAAACCCCTACTCTGCTGCTTGTGCAATCTTGGACAAGGATTTTTTTTTAAAACATCATTCCTGAAGTATAATTTATATACCATTACCCATTGTGAGTATAGCGTTTGATAAAATTATTTTTAGTAACTTTACAGAGCATGCAAACATCACTTCAGTCCAATCTTAGAACATTTCCATCATCCCCAGAAGTTTACCTATGATCACTTTCAGTCAATCCTCATTCTCAGCCCAGACCCAGGCAACCACTGATCTGTTTTCTGTTTCTACAGATTTGCCCTTTCTAGAAATTTCTTAAGTGGAATCATACAATATGTGCTCATTGGTGCATGACTTCTTTTACTTGGCATCATATTTTTGAGCTCCATCCATGTTGTAGCACGTATTAGTGTGTATTCATTCCTTTTGATTGCTGAATTGTATTTCATTTTATGGATTTCCACATTTGGTTATCCATTCACTAGCGGATGGATATTTGGATTGGGCCTATTATGTATAGTGCTTCTATGAACATTCACCTATAAATCTTTATGTAGATATAGGATCCTTGGAGTAGATTTTGGGGGTTTACGTATCTGTTTAACTTCTTAAGAAACTACCAAACTCATATACCAAGTGGTTGCACCATTTTGCATTCCCACCAGCAATGCATGAGGCTCTACTTTCTTCGCATCCCCATAAGTACTTGCTATCATCTGTCTTTTCAATTATAACCATCCGAATGGGTGGGGATGGCATCTCGTTGTGGTTTTGATTTGCATTCTCCTAATGGCTAATGATGCTAAGGGTATCTCCATGTGCTGAATAGCCATTCACATATCTTCTTGGGCAAAATGTCTATTCAAATCTGGCCTATTTTTAATTGAGTTATTTATCTTCTTACTGTTGAGTTGTAGGAGTTGTTTACATACTCTGGATACAAATTCCATGTCAGATATATGATGTGCAAATATTTTCTCCCAGTCTGTGGCTTGTCTTCTCATTTTCTTAATGGACAAATTATTTAAGCTACTGTAATCTAGCTTCAATTTTTTGCATATGTTTGTGGGGAATATTAACAATACCTATTCTCGGGATTGTTGAAAGGATTACAAGAGGTAAAATATGTAAAAGATGCTTAGCCTAGACTTTGGAAATTATTAGGAGGCTTGCTGAATGTTCATTGAATAATCTGAATATAAGAAAGTGTGTGAAAAGTGCCAAACTGCAGGTAGCTGAGTGCTTCGCTTGTTCAGGAAGCAAAGAAATCAAGCAACAGCTGAAGGCCACGGTCCCACAGTGGGAGTAACACCTTGAGATATGTGTTGCGGGATGAGAAAATCGAGACACAGGAAGGTAGTCCAGGATAGGGAAATGGCCAAGAGCAGCACAGAGGCATGAGTAAGCAAAGCCGGTGAAGATGGCAGAAGGGAAACCAATTTGCTGCAGATTGTGATCCTCAGACAGAACCAAGTATTGCTAAAGCCTGGTGTTATCAAGTTACTATGTAAAGTAGGCATTTCGTCCAGTTCTCTTACACTCGAGTTAAAAGAAAAATGTGATTGCTCCGTTTTGAAAGGGGGAAATCAAAGAAAGAGCAAAAATATTTTAGCCAATGTAAAATTATGTCACCAATCCTGGAGAAGACTGAAAATATATTACTTGAGGTGGGGACACTGTGGGGCCTGACAAGGCTGGGGAGGAGACGGGGCCCATGAGAGAGCACCCAGGCCAGCTGTCCCGGCTGTGGACTCCTGGGGGCATGGGCCACCACACCATCTTGAAACCTGGGCCAGTTTCAAACTGACATCAAATTATCTTGGAGTCAGCAACCAAACAGATTCGAGAGCCAGGGCCACCAAACGCAGGAAATCATGTCTATCATGAGAAGAGGGTAAACCCAAAATGTCAGGAAATAAGAAGAGCTGATATCTATTTGAGCTCACTATATACTAGGGACTGGGTTGACTTTTTGCATAAATTCTCTCATTAAATTTTTGCTATTCCCCATGCAGCAGGTAGTATTACTGTCCCCATTTTATAGATGAGGAAACCAAGACTCGATGAGATTAAGAAACTTGATGGAGCTGGACGCCTAACTTGGGCAATCTGACCCAAGCCCTTGCTCATAAACACGGTCTATGCTGTGCCTTCAGTGGGGCTCACATCAATGTCGGTTTCTCTGAGTATTGTAAGCCAGCACAGGGCCTACTACATATGCGAGTACCTAAGAGGTGTGTATGGCAGGGACCAAAGCCAAAGTAACCCCTAGCATCACAGAATGAAGCTGATCACTGTACACATGAGGCATGATGAAGAAACCCACAGGTATCGATGATTAAACATGAGATGGAATGCAGGGCCTAATAGGAGTTAAGTGTGCTTTTTAAACAAAATTTTTTTTTCAGTTTATGTATTTTGAGAGAGAGAGTGCACAAGCAGAGGAGGGGCAGAAAAAGAGGGAGACAATCAGAAGTAGGCTCTGCACGCTCAGCACAGAGCCCGATGTGGGGCTCACACCCATGAACCATGAGATCATGACCTGAGCTGAAATCAAGAGTTGGACGCTTAACTGACTGAGCCACCCAGGGGCCCCTAGGAGTTACATATTTTAAGTGATTTATTGAATATATTTATTTATTTAATGATTTATTTGATATATTTAAATGATTTGCAAATCATCTACTCTTACCCATCAATTAGAGCAGTTCCAAGCTTTTCCCTCTGTAATAATAACTTCACTCCATCCTACTTCATTTCACTTGACCTTGTGGAGCCAGTCCCATAACTGGCCCTCTGAGGCTTGTGCATGCATGATCCAGTGTCCACCACAGGAGTGGGTTCGACAAGAGAACCATCACACATGCAGCTGCCCAGGATGGGTGGAAAACTGCTTCTCCAGCCTGCATCGGCCCCCACAGCATGGTAGTAGAGGGTCAGACTACATCAGCCTCTTGCTGGCTGCATCATGGGCAACGGGCTTAACCGTTCCGGCCTCAATTTCATCCTCTTTAAAATGTAAATAATAACAGTTTCTACCCAAAGAAAGCCATAGTGCTGCAGGGACATTTAAATAAAATACGGCCTGTAAAGTCATAAGCATAGGAATAAGTCAGTCAGAGAAAGACAAATACCATATGATTTCACTCACATGTGGAATTTAAGAAACAAAACAGATGAACAAATGGGAAGGAGGGGAAAAAGACAGGAGAGGGAAACAAACCACAAGAGATTCTTAATGATAAAGAACAAACTGAGGATTGACAAACTGGAGGTGAGTGGGAGATGGGCTAGATGGGTGATGGGTACTAAGGAGGGCACTTGTGATGAGCACTGGGTGTTGTATGTAAGTGATGAACCACTGAATTCCACTCCTGAAGCCAATATTGCACTGTATGTTAACCAACTACAATCTAAATTAAAGAAAAATAAAATAAAATACATATTTTATAAGAAAGAAAGAAAGAAAGAAAGAAAGAAAGAAAGAAAGAAAGAGAAAGAAAGTCCTCAAAAAAATGTTGGTCTTATCATTTGACTTTCCCAGGTGCTAGTTCCAAAGCCCATATCAGGTGGGGGTGTCTCTTCTCCAAATGTGTCACATCCTTCCTGTGCAATCCCAGGCTGGATACGCAGGATACCAATAGGGCCGATTTGCCAGTCTTATCCTATGCTGAGAAAGAATGGATGAACTTTCTGAAGATAAGGCATCCCTAATTCCCTTCCTTCCTCTGTAATTCTCCACCCCCCTCTTTTTTTCCCTTTCAGCCTAGTAGACAAAAAAAATGAGTGTCCTGGCGTCTTGCCAAATGTAGCAGGAAGTTATGAATGAGGATTGCACAGGACAGTTGACTCTCTCCAGAGATAGGCTCCAAATTAATCCTGAAGGCTGGGCAGTAACCACAGGAAACTTGGAGCCATGAGGCCACCACTTAACACTTACATATCTCTGTCTATCCTGGAGTCTTAGGCAAACAATAGCTTAATCCACTAAAGGACCGGGGGAAGTATTATTAGTCATGGACTATCTGAGATCAACCTTTGGGAACGTACACTTGGGACCAGAAACTGGAATCAGGGCCTCTGGTGGGAGTAGGATCCTTATGTGAGTCTTTGAGGAATGTCACAGCAAATTTCCAACAACTGGTTAATGTCTACCAGTGCTTAGCAAATTAGGCCTATGTTGAAGTGTCAATGCCCAAGGGACTGATTTATTGAACTACCCTAATTAGGATTTTGTATCACATCAAAGGAGCATTAAAGAAAAAAGTGTTGGCTTCTGAGACTAAGGAGTACACATACGCACGGTCTGTCTCTGCCAGGCTTGACAAATGCCATTCTGACACTGCAGTGGGCCCCAGTGGAACAGCAGCCATCAATTAAATGAAAACATTAACCCAACTCCTGGAGCAACCACATTGTAACCTTGTCCCCCATGCCGACTTTCTCCTTTGCTAGTCTTTCGTCTCTTTTAGAGGCTCAAAACTAGCTCAGAGTCAAGGCTGGGAAAGCCTCCGGATCAAAGAACTATCCAAGACAACCTGCCATTAAGGATTTGGAAATAAGCTGAGACAATTAATCAGCTCCCAGAATTATTGCCGTCCTCTCTCTACCGCTACTACTGTGTTTCAAAGATGCATCTTTCATTTGAAATCTCCTTAACCACAAATGAAACCAGCTTTCCCCATAGTCACATCTTGCCAAGCAAGCCAGTTTTGCTGTTAAGAGTATAGTGCCATATTATTTCTACCCAAGCTTAAACGCCACCACTGTCAATTCACTCTCTGTAATCTTGAATAACATACTCAATCTTTCTGCTTTGGTTTCTTCATCTGTAGAGGAAAAATTACTGAAAATACATACCCTATGGGGTTGCATGGAGGATTAGAAATCTATGTCAAGTGTCTGGTACATAATTAGAACTTGATGAGCACAGTGAATTGTTATTACCTTCATATGATTAGGATAAAAGGAGACCCGGATGACTGAGAGTATCTAAGAAATATTGACAAACAAGTCTTTACAGAAGGGCCTTCTCATAATCAAGACAGAGAATGCCTCAGGGGGGCCTGGGTGGCTTAGTTGAGGGTCCAACTTCAGCTCAGGTCATGATCTCATAGTTGGTGGGTTTGAGCCCCAAGTCAGGCTCTGTGATGACAGCTCAGAGCCTGAAGCCTGCTTCAGATTCTGTATCTCTCTCTCTCTCTCTCTCTCTCTCTCTCTCTCTCTCTCCCCCTCTCCCTTTCCCTCTCCCTCTCCCTCTCCCTCTCTCTCTTCCCTACCCCTGCTTGCACTCTCTCTGTCTCTCTCTCAAAAAAATTAAACATTGAAAATAATTTTTTAAAAGACAGAGAATGCCTCTCATAATAATAAGATGCCTATGTCAAGGTATACTTAGGTCTCCCCAGATGCAAAACATTCCACAACCCCAGTAGGATTCTATGCTTAGCTAATTGTCTGAGTTTCCCTTTTGGTTGACATTGAAGAATATAATGCATGAAAGAGAAGCAGTCACCTACTACAAGTAACAGAATTCAGGTCTGGAGCAGGAAATATGTGGGATACACCTGGAGCTTTTTACCATATGAGACAGCAACAAAGCTATCAGAGTCTATTGGGATCAAGGCAAAAGGACTCAGGGGCTGTCTCATCAGAGAGGTTCCCATTGGCCAAAGATGGGGCAAACTGAGCAGCAAACAGGATAATAACTGCTGCAATGGATTGAAATAGATTAAATGTGTTCTAGGGAATGAATTCATTATTTTTAAATTGGCAAATAAAAGGAAAGACTCAAACACTTATTTTACCTTTCCAACGTGAACTCTATTTGAGAGTAATCAAATCATTGATGAGTGGTTTCTCTTTATAGAGTTTCCAGCTAATAAATGAGGAGGGGTAATAAAAAAAACCACCATTTTGCAACACTAATGAATTAATTTACTTGGCAATGATCATCACAATATCATAAAAAGAGAGGCAATCAAACATTTTATGCCTCCTGATGAAAGTACATAGCACCATCTCTAAAGTGGTCTTACCAAAAATACCACATTTTAATCTGATCAAACTCTAGATCTAAATACTAATTTTCTGGCAATTCAGAGCCAGAAAAACATGCTAAATGACACTGTGGGGGTTATAATCAGCAAAGTCTAGACTATGAGAACCTCATGGTGGTTTCGTCAACAAACAAAGTGAAAGGTAAAGAGAGAGATGAAGGAGAAACCTATAAATTAAAAAGCAACACACACCGAAAACACCAGATGGTGGTGAAGATGGGGAGCAACAGGAACTCTCATTCATTGCTGGTGGGAATGCAAAATAGAAAGTGCTTGGCATTTTCTCATTAAACCAAACAGACCCTTACCATTGCAGTCTAGCAATCATACTCCTCAGTATTTATCCAGATGAATCGAAAACTTGTGTCCACACAAAAAAATGCAGATAGATATTTACTGCCAAGTTATTCATACTTGCCAAAACTTAGAAGCAACCAAGATGTCCTTCAGTATGCAAATGAATAAATTGTTGTACATCCAAATGATAGAATACTATTCGAGACTAAAAAGAAATGAGCTAACAAGCCATGAAAAGAACCCTAAATGCATATTACTAAGTGAAAGAAGCCAGTCTGTAAAGGCTACATACTATAGGATTCCAACTATGAGATATTCTAGAAAAGATAAAAGTATGGAGACAGTACAAAAGGTAAGTGGTTGACAGGCATTAGTGAGGAGGGAAAGTAGAATAGACAGAACACAGAGGATTTTCAAGGCAGTAAAATTGTATCTGTATGATATTATAATGTACTTATAACTGTATGATACTAAGAGGGCTACTCACCATTATGTATTTGCCAAGACCCATAGAAGGCACAACACCAAGAGTGAAACTAATGTAAACTCTGTTCTTTGGGTGATAATGATGTATCAATGCAGGTTCATCAATTGTTACAAATGTACCACTCGGGTGCAGGAGGTTGACAGAGGGGGAGTTTGTTGAGTGTGTGAAGACAGAGGGTATATGGGAAGTCTACTTTCCATTCAATTTTGATGTGAACCCCAAACTGCTCTAAAAAATGAAGTGTATTTTTTTAAGAAAGCAACACATGTGAAAAGTCAACCAACTGCAATGTATAAACCTTATTTGGATCTTAATATGAACAAACTACATATGGCAGAGTATGGGTGGAGAAAAGGAGAGGAAAAATAAGTAGATATTGAAAGATATTAAGGAATTATTGTAATAATTTTTAGAGGTGATAATGTAGTGTGATTATGTTTGAAAAATAGTTCTTCTCCATATACTAAATACTGAAATGTATATATAATAATGTGAAGTCTGGGTTTTGCTTTAAAATATTCTAGTAGGACAGCAAGTGAGTAAGAATATGCATAAAACAGGATTGGATAGGTGATGGGTAAATACGGTTCATTATACTATTCTTCTGACTGCTGTTTATACTTGAAATTTTCCATAATAAAAAGAAAAAGGACAGTACCAATTGGGATACCAGGCACAGCCCCATGACAACACATTTGCTGTGATATGAACACACGGACAAAGCTCTTAAACTTTTATCACCAAAGAGGAGGTCCACACAGTAAGCCAGTTAAGTCACTGCAATCTGGGAACGTCTAAAAAATTAAAGTAAACCTGATTAATTATCCCACATTACTGGCTCCTGGACCCATTAGGTCCTCTGTGGTTGACATGTTTAATGGGAATTTTAAAAGTTACGTAATAAAAATAAATAAATAAATAAATAATAAAAATTCTCTGCAAGGGCTATTTAAAAATCAAGTACCATGGAGATCATCTCCTGATATTGGTCTCCCAAAGGGAAAGAAAAATGAACATTTGCTGAGTCTTTTCTGTGTGCCAGGCACTAGGCTTGCTTCATCTCCTTTATTACATAGAAGAGCCTGGGAAGGTAGGAATTAATAGTTCCCATTTGGAGGTGGGGAACTGAAGCTCAGAGAAGTGAAAGAGGCCCTTCGACACTAGAAGGGTGGTAAGTGGCTGAGCCAGGATTTGAACCTTGGCCATCTGGGTACATACTGTTAATCTCCACTCTGTATTTTCTTAGTGGATTCAACCTAGGTTGACTTTTAGCCATCACTTAGGGATATGACAAACCTTTCTGATTTTAGGTGTCAAATACAACCTTTTCTTTTTTCTTTTTTCTTTTCTTTTCTTTTTCCTTTACTCCTTCCTTCCTTCCTTCCTTCCTTCCTTCCTTCCTTCCTTCCTTCCTTCCTTCCTTTCTTCTTCAAAGTCTGTCCACAGTCAGGTATCAAAGTCTGGGTTGTTGAGTAAAAGGCTAGGGATGTATGGGGTGGGGAGTGTGGAGGGGTAGGATGCTGAGATTGGCCTGAGAAGCAGATTCAGAGATATACAGAGAGTTGCATCAATGACCAGGGATCAAATGAAAGCCTCACACCGGACACCCATCCAAACAAGAGGCCTCTATGAAGAGCTGGGCAGGACCAAGGTATGGGGCTAGAGGATAGAGCCGAGGCCATCAGCTAGAAGAAGAGAACTGCAAGAAGGAGAGTTGGGGAGGAATCTGAGCTGATTCCCTGAGCCAACTGGCACAGAATCACGGGTGCCTCTTGGATCTTGACCTGGGGCTTTGGAGGCCTGCTCAGATAAGCCCTGTTTTTCATGGCATTGCCCACTCACGTTTCTCCCTTAATATGATGCCCACCGTGTCACGATTTTTCTGAAATACACACTTCTCTCTAGGTCATTTGGTGCTTTGTTCCCATAGAACTGGACATATTTAAGTGTTGGGAGAAGCCTCAGGCAGTGTGTAGTTTAGAGGTTTTAAACTGTTCTCAGTCATCTATGCAGCCACTTCAAATCATCCTACAGATCATGGGCCCAAGAGGTGGTCTTCTCTTTTTGTGCCCCATTAATGTAAGCATTAATGCTTTAGATTTCATCCAAGTCAACAGTTATGAAATGTCTACCTGTGTTTTAAACCTCTGAGCCCAGCATGATTAGAATTTCAGACTGAGCCAGAATACATAGCTAGAAATGTGTTTTCCCTCTCTCCTAAAGCATAGACTTCTCAGAATTTGAATATAAGCTGGCTCTGCAAGAATGCTTTATGCATCCTCTCCCAAAAGTTCTAAAAGAGTTTATGAAAGCTGCCAATGCCAATGTTACACACAATGGCTTGTACAGTGTATCATTTTCTAGGTTGGATGAACCAGACCTTCTGATTCTATTAGAGCAAATTTGGGTGAAACAGTAATACTATTACTAATAGTAAAACTCCAAAGCTGCTATATTATAAATACTGTTTGTGATTTATTGCATGTACTTGCTATTTTAGGGGACTTGGTACTCAGTAGGAACACAATTAGAGCAAATACCTTCAGGATGCATTGTTTTGTAAAGGATGAAAATAGCATACAGATTTGGGTTTCTCTTTCAAAAGTGATATAGGTAGCAAAACATCTTCTTCCAGGGTTCTGATTGTGGTCTGAGCTTCTCTGGGGCCTGTCTGCTAGGAGCCCCATCTAAACCAGCCACCAAGAGGGAAACAGTTTGATATCCACCCTCTAGCAACTTGAGTCTATGCTTGCAGGTGACAAGGGGTTTCAGCAAAGATTGGGAGACTCCAGTGCAGAATGCATGCTCTTAAGCAGTAAGACTGAGAAGGTACGAGAACCCACCTTGCCTCTTTCCCATCGTCTTTTGCCTCCTCACTGACACCCCATGGAGACAAAAGCTTCACGAGGAACTTACTGCAGTAGTTGATCTCTCGCAAGTGAACGTTTAGCAGGTTTAGCAGAACAGTCATTGGCTATCAATGCCTTACCCTAGGGACTCGCCACAGCCACCATAAGTCAGTCTGTGAATCAGCCCTTTTGAAGTTCACAGGCTCTTTGTGGAGGAGAGAGAGCTCTTTTCAGGCACTTGACCCTATCGTCTCAGCCTACAGTCAGAACTTGCTCAGGCAATAGGAGCAAACAAAGTCAGGAAGGATTTTAGCAACAATACTGAAATCCTATAATCCTATTTCACAGCTTCAAAATGTCACCATCATGGACCCGGAGCAAGTGATCAATATGTTAACATTCATGACCCTAAATTAATCTTCTAAGGACTTCCTACCACTACTCAGACCTCACAGAATCACCCTCTCCTTGCCCTCAGAGTCTAGGGCTGGAAGAAGAAACACAGAGGATGCAGACTTCCACTACTGTAGTCAGGAAGCCACCCAACTAACATGCCATCACGTCTGTCCCTCGTAATTCCTTTGGAAGCAGGCAGAAAGATTCTGTATTCCCCATCATACAGACAAAGAAACTGAGGCATGGAGAGGTAATATTATTTGTCCACATTCCTACAGCTAATAGAGCTGAGACCACCTCCCTGGTCTCTGACACTTAGACCTTTGTTCTTTCCATTATCCATTAAAGCAACATAGATGCAAGTCCTTACTGTCGCCTGTCGTTATTATGCTTTAGTCTTCCGAAAGGGATCTCTACTAAAACCTTGCCAAGTAGTGGCAGTACAAGGTCATTCCCCCATCAGAAGGTCATCTGCTAATCATTTCCCGTCTTTCCTCCCAAGTTCCTGTTTACTGTGCCCCTGTCCTTCCCCTACTTCCCATCTGTCACCACGACCTGCCTCGGGCTACCTTTCCCTGGCAGACATGCAGTGTCCCCTCTCCTGCCAGGGTGCTCAGGAGGGATGAGGCATCCTTGGAGAGTCTCACCTCTCATAGATCTGTCAAAGTAAGAGAAATTGGGAAATCACAGGAAAAGGGAACTTTGGGGAACAGCAGCTATCTTATCTCTCCTATCCTTGGAAGAGAGAAGGAGATTTCCGGCTTCTACAAACAACTAAGCTCTAGGAGGAGGCTTCTTTTACATACACTTTGCAGGGATGACTTAAGTAAGTCTTGACGACTCTCTTTCCCTGGAGACTAGACTAAAAGTATTGTTTAGAAATCTAATATATGGTTTATTTACTCAATTTGTGCTGAGCTCCACAGTTCCTTCAGGCCAGCCTCACCAGCCCATTACTCTATTAATGCTCCATTACTGAAATTAGTGCTGTAATTGGAGGGGGAAGGGCTGAGGAAGGGGGCACTCCTTAAAGGCACAGGTCTCATTTAATCACATCGCGGACAGAGGCACGGAACTGGGGTGGGGGCCACATGAGCCGCTGGGCCAAAGTGACGCCTTACCAGCGAGGCAGCAGGCAATGGACATTGGCACCACACCTGCCAGTCAGCACACAGCACCTGTGTGAGGCCCGGTGGGGGTGGAGGGAGCTAAGACCATTGCTCTTGCAGCAACTCCACGGGCTTTGATGCTTTAGTCTCAGTTCATCCTCAAACCCGCAGACCCGAATACACCACTCAGTCCCAACTCCACCCCTGGTCCCCCACTCTTAGCAGGGGTGGTGAAGGCCATCTTTCTTGAGCTTCCTTCCATTGCTTCCCACCTCTTTACTTCAACACACCTGCCTACTCTCCCTCCTTTTTGCTTCCCCTTGCCTAAATGAACCCCCTCCCAACCACCTCCCACTCACCGCCACTGTACCTTCAGTCCGGGCCATGCTCACTTCCTCTAAGAACCATACCAGAAACCCTACACTCTTGCACTCCCTTTCAATGAATGAATTCATTTCTCTCCTTGCCTCTTAGCCCTCACCTCCTACTCACTTCTCCGCACTCTGGGATCTGAACTGCACCTTCTCACATCACACTGAGGTGGCTTTATTTAAAAGTCACTGGCCGTCTAATCGGAAAGCCGTTCCTCAATTCTTATCCTCCGTGGGACAGATGTCCCACAGATGTGTAGCATCTGAAATTTGCCAAACATCCACTTTCTGGAATGAACTTTCCCTCTGGCACCTGTGAATAATGGTTCCTCCAAATTCTTCTGTTCTTTCTGACAGAACACTCTCTTTCTACAGTTGTAGTTCTTGACATTTTTTAAAGAGTCACAGGTTGTTTTGAGAATCTAATAAACACACACACACACACATCCATTCGTGGGCCCTATAAAAGTCTGGAAATGCCAGGTTAACTACCTCTGCTCCTTACTTTCTTTCTTGGTGATCTTGACAATTCTTATTTTTAAAATTATGCAATTTGGACAATTTTCACATCTAAGCCTCCAACCTTGGTCTCTTTACCAATTCCATACCTGCATTTTGAGCTGCTTGATAGATACCCCACAGGGACCTCAAACACATCTTCCTTCCATATCCTGCTTTACTCTTGCCTATTTCTGTTGGTGGCTGGGTGACATCTCTGTGGTTGTGCAGACTAGAAAACTTGCGGTCACCATTAAGCCTTCTGATTTTCCTAAACCCGTCCCCAGGCCCATCAGACACCAAGTCCTGCTGATTTTTCCTCTACCTCACGGCCATTCCTCTCTCCTCCACCCCTCTGGCACCACCTCAGTTTGGCTTCATCCTCACAACTGATCTCCATACCTCCAGGCTGCCCCATCCACCCATATCACACCACCGCTGTGATACAGAGACTTAGAACTCACAGACTCCCGGTCTGGGACGTGGCAGGGATCCTGTAGGGGTGGTCCAGTCCAGCCCACTCTCTCCTTGTCGGTCTCTGTGACATCTGGAGAGTGGCTGTACAGCATTTACTTGAATATCTCTGATGAAGAGAAATTGACTTCATCATTAAATAGATCATTTACCTCTGGTCAATTCCAGTCACAGAAGGTTTCATCCTTACATTAAGCTAAAATCTACCTCCCTCGCGTCACTTTCAGCTCTTTAGTGATTCTCTCCGCCTACAGAAGTTCCCATCTCTTTACCTTAGCACATAAACCCGTTCACAATGAGGCCCAAATCTCCCCAGCAACAAAGATTGGCTGCAGAGTGGCCTGCACAGCTAGTGACTACATTTCCCAGCCTATCCTGCAGCCAGCCGTGGCCAGTGACTAAATTCTTGCTAACTGACAGTAAGCAAAAATGATCACACTTCCCAGTGTGAGCCATTCAAACATCCAGCACACATTTCGCTAGCCTGTCATCCTCTCCCCCGAAGCTGGAACATGGAGCCTGCCCCAAACACGAAGACAGGGCAACACCCCCCGGGAGGACAGAGCGATCAGGCAAGGAACCCGAGTCCCCAAACAACCACCCAGAGCACCACTCCCCTGGCCACTTGGACCACTACCCCCATGACTATTGCCTGAGAGAGAAGTAAGCTTGCACATCCTCTAAGCCACTGAATTTTGTTAAAGAAACCTAGCCTTGACTCTGAATAAACTCATCACTTCTTCCTCAAAATCTGTGTTGCAACCACACTGAACTTCTCACCATGTCCAAATATAGCATGTCTTTCTGCACACATGTTTCACTGTTCATACCTCTGCCGGGAATTCTCTTCCCCACTTTTTGTACCAGGTGAGCCCCACTCATCCTTCAAGACCCAGCTCAAGTGTCATCTCATCTATGCAACCTCCCAGGTGTAGCCTCTGTCCCCCAAGAATTTAGTAGCATATATCTTAGTAAAGCCCTTCCCTCATTTTTAACATTTAGGAATGCTTTGGCTACTAGTAACAAAAGATTTAACTACCTCTGGCTCAAACTCCTATTTCCTTAATAGGAAGTCAGGTGACAGATGGTCCCAGGTTTGCTTTTAATGGTTCAATGATGCCATCCAAGACTCAATTACCAATATCTCTACTTTGTCATCCACAGTTGTTGTCTATAGCTCTCCAAGTCTTCCTCTGAAGTCTTACTGGCCAGAACTGAGTCCCATATCCACCCCTAGGGCTGGTCACTGAAAAAGGGCATCGGACTTGCAGTGACTGATTCAGACCCACCCTAACTGATCCACCATGGCACAGCAGGTTAAATGGGAATACAATTGGAGTCCTATTAGCAAGAAAGAAGGGAGAATGGCTATTCGTTAAGCACGTAAGCAACTAATTATACAGCCATGATACAGAATTATACTCTATCAGTTTATTTGTCTGACTAGGAGTTCCTTAAAAAAAAGAGAGATTGTGTCTGTTCACCTTGAAGCCATCTGTATCTCTCACAATAAAGATGTTTAAAGATGTTTTCAAAGCATACATGAAGAAGCCCAAATCTTCTGATTCTTTCCCTGATTTCCCAGGTGCTTAGAGCATTCTTGTCAGAGCAAAAAGTTGGCTTGATAGCCTCTGTCAGAAAAGGAGAAAGCTGAGGAGATTCATCGGCACTTCACCTTCATGTGAAACTCAGACAACTGACGTGGACCATTCCCAAGAAGCCTAGATTATTTTAAGGGTGTGTGGGTGAAAGACTATTAGTGTCTCACATCTCTGTACCCTTATTTGCTGCTGTTGAAGCCAGAGACAAAAGTGCTAAAATATAGCTGCAAAGGCGGGTCTCAGGGCATTTGTGGCCAAGTGAAAGTTGGAAGGATAAGAAATCCCACAAGATTGTTCTTGTAAAGCATAAGGCTATGTCTTGGACAGTCTCAAGGTTTATGGAGACGTGGTTGCCCTTCAGGGTCCTCTCTGG
The DNA here is from genome assembly GCF_022079265.1 of Lynx rufus. Lineage (NCBI taxonomy): Eukaryota > Metazoa > Chordata > Mammalia > Carnivora > Felidae > Lynx > Lynx rufus. The sequence goes on from NW_025814856.1 coordinate 126,670,034, forward strand.
GTCAGGGGAGAGCTCAGAGCCACACCTTCTCTGGGCAGAGCGACATCTTCCACTGCCCAGGAGAAACTACTGCTAATGATTTTCCAAACACAGCACTTCTAAGTGCTCTGTGCTGTTCTCTGGTGGGAGCACAGCTCGTAGGAAGGTGGTGGGTAGTTGTGAGGACCAGACGGGATCAAGCATGTTGAAAGTGCTACATAAGGTGAGATTTGCGAAATGAGTCCCTAGAACAGTGTCAGCCCTGCAGATGTTAATAAATGTTAAGGATTCATTGCTATAGGATCAGACAGTCCTTAATATTTCCAACCCTGGGAATCAAGAGAGTGGATAGGCAGTCCACCATAAATAGAGTTCAAATGTTTGATCTTAACTTACATATTCACCAAGGTGTAAGATGCAAGTTTTAGAGCTTTCTTCTATCCCCCTGATGAGAGTGGATGTCCAACTGAAATAACTGCAAAGTATGAGAGGAAGAGCATGAATTTTGTGATTTTTCTCTGCAATCAACAGGACAATTAATCAAGAAAATAGGAGTATTCTGTTCCAACCGTTGATTGGCGGCTGGCTTAAACAATTGAATAGAATTTACCTGATTAATATAATGCACAGTTTTAGATCTATGACATTATTTAATTCAATTCTTCTGTTTAATACATGAAGAAACTGAGACCCCCAAGGAATTAAAAGACTGACCCAAAGACACCAGTCTTTCAAAGTAAAGGATTAGGTTTCCTGATTCTCAGATCTGTGATCTTTCCTGTCCCTAGACTGTCCCACTATTCTCTCTGTTGTGGATCTAAAGACCTCCAGCTCTGCAGGTACTGTTAGCTATCAATTATACTAGAGGCTTTGGCCATTCTAAGAGGAGCCATTGGTGGTCTACAATCAGATGCAGGTGGCACTTTAAGGCTGTTTCTTGCATCAAGATCTTCCCATGTGTTCCAATGAAAGCAACAAATTCGTGTAAACCTGATGGCAGGTGGTGCAACCAAATCTGAAGATTTTAGGAGGCGGGCAGATTGTCCTAAGCTTCCACAAGCTCATGATATTCATGATTCCAGAGGGCTCAAACATGCTCACTAGAGTCCCACCCCTTGATTTGCCCTATTGAGAGAGAAACCAAACGTGGTCAGCACTAGGCACCAAGAATGTGCAAAATAGAGTTCCCTGGTGGGGCTTGAATACCTACCTTCTCCTCAAGATGGCCCTCTCCAACCAGGAGTTTTAGAGTCTTCCATTCTATATCCATTCTTTATTCATTCATCAAACTGATATTTACTGGGACCTAATTGTAGCAAGTGCAGTGTAAGGATACAGAAGCAGTTAAGCCATGGTCTCTTCCCTGGAGAAACATGTTCCGTAGTTTGGAAATAGGCCTGGGAACAGCTTGTTCTGGCTCCAAGGGGTAAGTGCTGCGGTTTTCACGTGTGCACAGGGAAGGATGCCCCTCCTTCCGCCAGAGAGTTATTTGCATTGGTGTTTATCTGGTGGACCAGAGCAGGGTAAGCATTCCAGGCAGCATTCCAGGCAGCAGGAACAGCATGTGCAAAGGCACAGAAGCATGCAAGAAGGATATTTGTTGAATTAGGCATATCTAGCTCTTTAGCTATTCAATCCATGTCTCATAAATTGAGAGGCTCACTGGAAAATGGGAGGGCTGACATCAGATCCTACAGTGAGCTTCAGAAGTCCCATGTCTGTATGGTCAAGACTTTAGCACTTTGCTGTGCCCACCTCTGCTATCCATTCCATTACCATCAACCCATGAGGACAGAAGATAGTGACAGAGTCAACTTTGATCAGATTATGAAATGGGTAATGTTTGATTTGTTTCTTTGTTCCGTCTCTTCTGCTCCTTTCCCCAGCTACCAGGTGTCCTGGAATCTCCTTTTTCCTCCTATCTCCCCCTCCTCTGATGCCCAATGTTGGCAAATTCAATTCGACTCGAGCCCTCTGTTCCCCCACTCAGGTATTTGAATGGAAGCCCTGCATTCCATTGGAATAAATGTATGCATCTCCTTCTATGGGAGTTTGAAAACTAAATTCTAACCTAGGAACTAGGGTAAAAAAAAATGCAGGGGATAAAATATGTGTATATGTAACCACAAAATCTGACTGGACTTAAAGCCTAAGAGTCGTGATTTAGTCAAACATTTCTAAGTATATATTGAAACGATCGTATTGTTTTTTATTTTTGACACATCGATTATGAAATTATTCCATTGATTATGAAATGTGTAATAATATGAAACTATTTTACATGTCTAAAATTAGCCTCATGTTTGTATGATGGCAAAGCCTTTTAATAATTTGTCAAATCCAATTGGTTAGCATTTTATTTGGGATGTTTATACCTCTTGTCTTGGGGTGGAAGCCCTAATCTGAAGGTAGGCTATATTGAATATTTGGTTTTGGTTTCTTCTTCTGAGGCACGTATAATTCTCAGTTTGCAGTACACTCCTAAGTCTCGAGATCTGCTACTTACCACCATTTTGATCTTTTCACCATTTTCCTCTTTGTTAAGGAAGTTTCTCAAGTTGGTCTCCCACGTTACTGGTATCATCTTCTGCAAGATCTCTTTTACTCTCCATCATCAGTTGAGTTTTCATTCTGCTACTACATTTGGAATTTCCCTGCATTCTTATTTCAGCCAACTACTTTTAGCTGATCCTGTTTCATAGAAGAACACTGCAAGAAGGTTTGCTCTATGATTCTCTTCTTTTTATAATAGGACAGTCTTTTTAGAACCACGAATCATCAGGTAAATTCTCCCATCCTTTGCAAAACCTTCCCAGAGGCCCCTTAGCGATCTTTTCTCTTCATTCATCCATGAAAGGAGAAATTGCTGTCTAAGCCTGGAATGTCCGGCAGCCCCCATCACTGCACATTCTGGTGCTTTAGCAGCCCTGCTAAAGTACGGAGCTAAGAACCAGCCACTAGATCAATGCACCTGTGGGCCTTTGCTGTGAGCAAAGGCTGCTAGGCTGAAGTTAGATCTTCCTTGTGCAACCAGCAGGTTCTCTAAATAAATATAGGTTTAATTTCTGTTGTATACAGTTTAGAACATGGAAGATGACACTCCATCCTTACCCAGAACTGTGTCCAGGGCTCTTGTGACTCTCCCCTGCTTCCGGTGCTTCTCTTCAGGCATCTGAGTGAGCCATGATGCACTGTGCTTCCGCTAGCTCTCCTGTGCCTTGTGGCAAGTGTGGCTTTTGAACGGATGCAGGTAGAGATCATCTGAAGACAGTGGTGAGGGGCAGGGAGTGGTGGGGGCATCCTGGGGAGAGACAGGACTCCTGCAGCTCTGCCAGCTATGAAAGTAGTGGAGGACAGCCTGATTCTCTAATCGTTGTCCCTGTGGCTTGATGACCTAGGCATCAGTAGGAAGCTCCTTAGACTATTCCATCTTCTGCCTTTGGATTTGGGTTGTTTTTTTAAAAAAAAAATTTTTTTAATGTTTATTTATTTTTGACAGAGACAGAATGCAAGTGGGTTAGGGGCAGAGAGAGAGGGAGACACAGAATCCGAAGCAGGCTCCAGGCTCTGAGCTGTCAGCACAGAGCCCGACGCGGGGCTCGAACTCACGAGCTGTGAGATCATGACCTGAGCCGAAGTCAGATGCTCAACCGACTGAGCCACCCAGGTGCCCCGGATTTGGGTTGTTTTAATCAGAGAATGTGTGCTCCAAAATTATTTCTCAATTCTCTCCTATCGGTGAGGTCTTCGATAACAATTATCCCCAGAATTTAACAAATGACCTGTCTTATATTTTTGTTAAAGAAGCATTATATGCTTGTTTGTTTGCATTTTCATGAGTTTTACACCGCCATTTGCCGGGAGGGGGTGGGGGTGGAATATACCAGGCAGCATACACCTTGTTAAATCAGAAATCCTTACTTCTGATTTCTACATTTTACTGGGTTTTCTTAATTTTCTCCCTAACCATGTAGTCATCATAAATATTAAAAATTGTACAGAGCTTTAACAGAGTGATCATTTTAGACTATGAAGGTATGTAAGATAGTGCCCCCACACTAAATGACCCTAATCTGTTGCGCTTTTAAAAATCCTTTTGTTGGGGCGCCTGGGTGGCGCAGTCGGTTAAGCGTCCGACTTCAGCCAGGTCACGATCTCGCGGTCCGTGAGTTCGAGCCCCGCGTCGGGCTCTGGGCTGATGGCTCAGAGCCTGGATCCTGTTTCCGATTCTGTGTCTCCCTCTCTCTCTGCCCCTCCCCCGTTCATGCTCTGTCTCTCTCTGTCCCAAAAGTAAATAAATGTTGAAAAAAAAAAAAATCCTTTTGTTTTCTTTCTCTTTTCTCCGGAATCTTTGAGTAAGGCTGTCTTTTCTTCTCCGTTCTCTCTCTAGGACCACCTTGCCCTTCCCAAAGTGAAGCCTCTAAAGTATTCTGTCTGGAAAGGACTATGCTTCTTACTGAAGAGTCATAAAATCTCAAATTGGAAGAACATTTTTAAAAGGTCCAAACCAGTCACTGATGCTAATCTGGAGACCCCTCTAACTCTCTCCCCACCTGCCACCCACCCCTACATACTCATCAAGGGGTCATCTGTCTTCTGTTTGAACACCAAGCAGTGGTCAGGAACACCACCAGTTCCCTGAACATCACCAGTGGTCAGGAACTCATGACCCCTCTTGGTGCACTCAGTTCCCTCTCTGGGCAGCTCGCATTGTTAGAAAGTCATTTCTTACATTGAGCTGCAATGTAATGTTTCTCCTTTGCTCCCCTGCCGTCATCCTGGGTCTCCCACGTAAGGACTCAGAGCACAAGTCTGCCATCATTCCCACATGCGTGCCTGTTGGGGAACTGAATGCAGATTCCTCGCCACTCCCCCACCCGAGCTCTCTCTTCTCTGAGATAAACACGTTCAGTTCCTTCAACCCCGCCTGTGATTCTTTGGAAATACTTAGTGGACTCACGTGGCGTTCTCAGTTCCTTTAATGAGAAGCACGAGCACCAAGTTCTCATAACCACCAAAGGTAGAGGTGCCGGGGAGAGAATACTCATCGACTGGAGAATACCCATCGCTGTCAAAGGGCAAGGCAGGCCTCCCCAGAGAAGGTGGGCCAGAAGTGTTCATTCAGAGCTGGAGCTGCCATGGTCAGTAAGATGAGATGGTCATCCAGTTGGAAAACTAGAGAAAAGGCTAATGAAGAAGTGAATTCCAAAGCTGTAGACACAGTAAAGGGAAACCACGGGGAAGGTGCCATCCCGGGAGCTGTTAGCAGGGGCACAGGTCACCATCCCTAGGCCTGAAGGAGGAAGAAGAGGGAGCAGTGACTGTAGAACACAGTGCAGAATCTATTCGTGGTAAAAGTGGTCTATTACTTAGTTTAAAAAATAGGAACACTGATAAAAATTCTATCGCTTGTATTTTAACCCCCCACTTTTAGGTATGAATCGGCCTCTATTAAACTGCTAAGAACTCCATTAGCTTTAATTAAGCATCACGCAAGGAACGAACTAAGTAATCAGGATGGCCGAAGTGGAAGCATGAAGAGAAGTGCATTCTGAGACTTCTCTTAAAGGGGCCCGTGAGCAAGTGCCAAACCCTTTCAAACACGGGACCTCACCGCCCCCCTCCCTGCTCCCGGAGGTGGCAATTCTATGTCCCTGTTTGGCTCGGGTCTAAAGCACACTCTGGCCGGGAGGCAGCTGGCACCGGCCCAGGCATGAATCCGTGCCTACCCCTCGGGGCCCCACTTCTAACAGGTCACCCGGGTCTGTGTTGTCACCTTGAAACATTCAAGAGAGTTGTGAGCTTCAGAAGGTGAGACGTGTGGGGCTGGGGGCAGGGAAGGCCAGCCCTGGAGGGTGGCTGGAGAGCTTTTGACAGCCCAGAGCAGAGCCCAGGGTCCTATTCCTGATGACGTGAGCCCCCAGGCAGGCGCCGAGTGGATAAGAGTGTAGACAGTGAGGCCGGCCGTGATGCTTGCCAGCACCTGCAGATAGCAGGCAAATAATTGGCACATGTTTAAAAAAAAAATTAAAAAGCTATTGGATGTGAGTATTTTCTAACAGTGTCTGGCGGGAGTGCCCGGGAGGAATTTAATCAGCAAGAGTTGTTTAAACGGGGCTCCGCACACGGGCCCTGGCGAGGCTCGTAATGAACTCCGTATCATGTGCCACTCCTGTCTGCTGGGGACATTCAATTTGTTAATTCTGCAGCTGGTGAGAGAGGTCAGATAGGAAAGTGACGATTGTTTTCTGACGTTCCAGCCCCTGCTCACATCTTTCTAATTAATCCTTTTAGGAGCCACGGGTAGATTAAGAAGGAGAAAAAGTGCAGGGAGCAAGCGTGAGAGAAATTGATGGAAAGACAGCCGCTGCCCTTCTCTCCCCAAATGGGATGGGATGTGAGGGCGGGGGATGAGGAGAGAAAAGGCAGGGCTTGGCCAGCCGCCCTGGTGCTCTTCTCACTCAAAGGGAAATCAGATGCTAGGAAGAGATGGAGCCCACAAGGGCCATCAGGTGGTCTCCTGTGGTGACTGTTTGAAACAAGGGTCACAGAAGGAAGGGCCCTTGGCCTCCATCACTGGGTCTTGGACTGACCACAGCCATCAGGGGCCACGGAGGTGTGAGGCTTCCCAAGCAGAGTGGACCGCCAGGCAGGGTGGGAGTGTGACTCGCGGTTAAAGTCCCATGGTCACTGGGATTTTGTAAGAATGTCCCCTGGGTGCCACGAGGCCCTGTTTGGTGTCTCCAGGTTGTTCTTGCCTGCCTGCGTCGAGATGCTGCTGGTGTGCATTTGTCTTCTGTTTGCCCTTCCAGATCCAGTCCCCTTCTCTCCACCCTGCTCTCTGTCTCAGAAGCAGAGCCCCCTGGACCCATCCATGGGCACCATGGTCCCTGGCAGGAGGAGCACAGGAGGTTGCCTTAGGCTGGCCAGGTTGGGGCAGGGAGGCCTGTGCCTCACCAGCTCTCCTTGCAAGCTTCTGCACCCTCTCTCCTACTGCTGACGGCTATGCTACTCCCGGCCTGGGTTCATGCACTTTCCCCTCTACTTCCCCTGAACCCACCCATAGCTTTGTAATTCATGTCTCTGTAAATACACACCCCTCAAATTATCCTAAGAGGATCCTTTGTTCCCAATGGGACATTGACACTAGTGCCTGATGGGTAAGGCAAACCTGAGCATGCATCTGACCTCTTCCTCACGTAAGAACATGAGAAAGTTACTTCCCTCCCTAAGTCTGGATTAACATCTATAAAATGAGAACAGTGATACCAACCCACAGCGTTGTGAAATAACCAGAATTAAACACCTACTAGTTGCTATGTTAATGCCCATTTCTTTGCTTACAAAAGTCTCCAGTTTAGGAGAACCACAAAACAGTAAAGGGTGTGAAATAAAAGAACACAAGAAACAGTTGAGTCATTATCAAACCCAAAATATTTACCTACTTCTCCTCCCAGAGTGACTCCAGCCAGGTGGTGCTATTTGACATAGGATTCCCCTCTCCTGGTTGACGGAGAGCCCTGCATAGAGCTGTCCATCCACAGCAGGCTTCAGCCATGAAGCATGGATGTCCCCTCATCCCATAGGCTCCTCGAATCCTCAGTTCTTCCACTCATGCTGATACATTCATTCTTCAGACATGTGCTGGGTCATCTTTTATGTGCCAGGCTCTATGCTAGGTCCTAGGGAATCAGAGGTGAATCAGACACAGCACCAGACTTCAAGATGCTCACAACTAACTGGTAGACAGGTTCTAAATCATTCATTTTGATCAAATGCCATCAGGTATCAAAGTGAAGATGATTAATTCTGCTGTGTGTGAGTGTGAGTGTGTGTGTGTGTGTGTGTGTGTGTGTGTGTGTGTGTGTGTTAAGAGAGAAGGGTCTATGAAGATTCCTCTAGGGCCTTGAAAGATGAGTCCTTGAAAGATGAGTTTCCCAGAAAATAAAAAAAAAAGCTCTGCAGGCAGTGGGAACAGCATGTGCGAAGGCCTGGAAGTAGGAGAGTACACAGGGCTCCACAGTGGCTGGAGCACAGGATCTGAAGTCCTGAGAGCAGAAGGATTCAGCTGGAAATGAAGACTGGCTTGGAAGCAGGAAGGAGCTGAAAACCACCCTCAGAAATCTGGCTTCGATTTAGGAGACAAAGCAGGAGTAGCAAAAATTCTTTATTCTAAGCATTTTGGAAAGAAAACTCTGGCATGAACTCTGTGTGCATTTTTTGTAATCAACTGCATTCTGACAGCAAGGTCCTATTCCACTGGACAGGCAGAAAAAGGATTCATAGCCTGGACAGGCAGAAAAAGGATTCATAGCCATCATGGAGACTTCCTCTTTCCCTGGCTGCCCCCAGGACGATGCCCTGTTCCCAGAGACTTGCACTAAGACAACCCTAGGGGACCCCACAAAGCCATCCCCTTGAAGTCTGTCCACCTCCCCCGGGACTGCCATAATGGGAGTGGATCCCACATCACTTGTGCAAACTCACTAGCCAGAGATCACTCCCCAACCTTTGGGGGGGGGGTGGGGAGCAACTTTCTTTTGTCCATCTCTGGCCCTCAGAATCTTTTCCTCTCTCCCATCAACCTCCTCCCAGATACATAGCATAATATGCCATAAATGTTTACAAAATACAGGAGGAATCATAGACTTTGAGCAGCTTTTGTTTATACTGTCCTGCAAAAATTCCCTAAGGCAAGGAAATGATAAGGGCCTGACAACTTGCTTGAAATGTAGAAGCGAAATCCATGGAAAGCAAACACAAATGAGTATGTCCATGAAGCAGATGTTTTTGAAAGGACTTGGACACTCATTACTAAGTAGAACACTCCACATTCCGAGGTTATGTGTATTGGAGTAATTATCCAAATAATTTGGTTCCCCAAGTGCTTTTGGCAAAATCATTCAGATAACTGAGACAATGGCGGGAATATTTAATTTGAAATTTAGAGCGAATTCATAATCATCACACCTAAAATAGTCTCTACTAGACAGTGAACTTCTTCGGGGCAGAACTACTAACTGTAATGGTCCTGAACTTCAGAGTTGGGTTTTCCTCTCTGAACTACAGAACTGTGAGCAAATTATTTTAATCCCTTGAGCCCCTTCTCTCATCAGTAAAATAGGGCTCACCTTACGGCATTATGAGGCCACAGGCAGAGAGTAGGCATCCAATAAGTGCTGACTGGAGAGTTGGATGGATGGAAGGACTTATGGACAGGAAGACAGATGGACATCTACACCCTTTGATGCATGTTTTCAATCATGACCCCAGCGCAAACTTTGCATTGCATCTTGGTATAACATCTAAGCATTTTGTGAGCTCTTAGTTAAGAATTTTTTTTTAATGTTTATTTATTTTTGAAAGAGTGACAGAGTGTGATCAGGGGAGGGGAAGAGAGAGAGGGAGATAGAGTCCGAAGCAGGCTCCAGGCTCTGAGCTGTCAGCACAGAGCCCGACGTGGGGCTCGAACCCACGAGCTGTGAGATCATGACCTGAGCCAAAGTCGGAGGCTTAACCGACTGAGCCACCCAGGCGCCCCAGTTAAGTGTAACTTCTAAAGTAGGATCTAAACTGAGGTCTCTGTCTTGCCTATGCAGATTATTGCACATAAAAAGAAATACTGAGGGTGGAGAGAGAGGAGGTGGGGGTCAATTACCTCTTTATCAGGTGTAAGGACAGCACATTCTTCCATTCATTAGCACCCACTTGTGCCTGCCAAGAGAAAGCCAATCAGCTGCCATTTGCCTGGGGCACAAATAGAAGAGGTGACCCAGAGACAGAAGATTGGGTGCAGCAGTAGAGAGAGCCAAGGAAGAAAGTTTAGACCTGCTGACCTCCAGGCAGGGGCTGGTTGTCCTGGTCTCAGAGATACAAACATGTGACCCCCGCTGGCCCTTGCAGGGTAGTCTGAAGAAGCTGGCAAATCATTCGGGTTATTACTAATTATAATAAAGTTGCTTTGCAGGCAATGAAGTACTTCTCTGAAGTGGCAGAGAAGCAAATCTACCCAATGTACTGGCCAGGTAAGCATTGTGATTGTTCTAAGCAAGGAGTAGCCGCCTCCAGGGCTCACAGGTGGATGAGTGAAGCAAAAGAGAAATAAGATGATGAGGGGCCCACTGTGATAAACAGTACAGCTAAACACACAGGCTCCAGGTTATCAGGTTTCCCCCCTTTTTTTTTTCAAGTAAGCCTGAAATTTGGGTATATGTGTGAAATGTCCCAATTTTAAATGTCGATTATGAATTCAAAATCTATCAAGACCCTGTGTAGGTCAAATGAAAACATGTCTGAAGGCCTTCAACGGCCCTCAGACTGCCAGTGTCTCCATCAGATCCTAAATCTAGGCATGAGACGGAGTAGCGGTGTTAAGGGTCAAAGCCAGAATCAATAGCAAGAATCATAGTGGAAGATGGCAGGCACCTGGTAAAAAGAACACCACAGCCAGGAGCCAAGTTTGGAATTAGCAATGCACATGAGATAATAAGGGATGAGGTCTTGAGGCGAGGTTTTGTGAGGGATGATTTAATTCTGGCAGATTGTACCTGGTTGGCAAGAAGCTGTGCCCACATTGCACATTTCCAGTTACCCTGCAGACAGAGTCAAATTCATTGCACCGTGTAGAAGAGGGCAATGAATTTCCACTTTGTAAATGGTAGTAATTATGTGGAGGTTACATCATTAGAAACAATGTAATGATGATCATTTTTATGTATTTAGATTTTATCATTTTTCTATTTCCTGAGAGTACATATTCAGAAGTGAAATTATTGTTGCATTTGACTTATACTGTAAATTGATTTCCAAAAGGGCAGTATTCACTAAATATTTCTTATGATCCCTTGTAATTAGTTTGGGGTCATGTGACTAGCTCTGCCAATGGGCTTTGAGCAGAAATGGCGCTCATCCAAGATACCTAAGGGAGACCATGCTTTCCATACCTCCTTTCCATCTGCCAAGGTGATGCTAAAAGCCATCCATTGATATAGTACTATGGACCTCTGAGTCACCAGATGGAGAAAAGCCACAATAAACAGTCACTGGGCTTTGCATGTGTGAGAAATAAGCTTTTGTGTTAAGCCACTGAGATTTTCAAGTTACTTGTTCAAGCAGTGTGGTCTAATCATCCTGATTAATATACACCACTTTCTAATGTCATCAGCAACAAGCATAAATATCATTTCTACTGTATCTCTAACATTTGGCATCACCATTAAAAACATTCATTTTAGCTTATGTAAGGGATGAAGTATGATTTCCTCACTTTCTTTTAATTTTGCATTTCTGAGATCATTTGTAAGGTAGAATACTTTTCATGTTTATTCATTTGCTATAATTCCTATTCTATAAATTGTCAATTGTCATTTGATGTCACCTAATTCTGTTGATTTTAATGCTTTTATTACTTTTTAAACTTTAGATGAGCCCTTTATATGAAAAAGAGATAATCCTTTGTCAATAAAATTGATTGAACATACTTTCCAGTGTGTTTTGTCTTTTTATTTTATCATTCTAATGGCAGTTAAAATTGTTGCAGTTAAATCAGTTATACTTTTTACTTGTGAACTTTTTCTATTATTTTATGTTATTTTATTTTTTTAAGTAGGCTTAACATGCAGCATGGAGCCCAAGCAGGACTTGAACTCATGACCCTGAGGTCAAGACCAGGGCTAATATCAGGAGTCAGGCGCTTAACCAACTGAGCCACCCAGGTGCCCCTCTATTACTTCTAAACTTAAAAATTCTTCCTCCACAGAGGTCTAATAAATATTTAACTCAAAATTTTAACTCTTTATATTTTAAAATAAGTCCATCTTGAATTTACTTTGGTTCATAATAAAAATGATGATCTAAATAGTACTTTATTACAAAACGCCAGTCAATTATCCCACACATTTATATGTAATGTTGGTCCTTTTTCCAAATTCATTTATATTTTTAATTTCTTTTAATGTTTATTTATTTTTGAGACAGAGAGAAACACAGAGTGCAAGTGTGGGAGGGGCAGAAAGAGAGGGAGACACAGAATCTGAACCAGGCTCCAGGCTCAAAGCTGTCAGCCCAGAGCCCGACATGGAGCTCAAACCCATGGACCGTGAGATCATGACCTGATCCAAAGTCGGACGCTTAACCAACTGAGCCACCCAGGCACCCCACAAATTAATTTATAATGCCTATTTTATCAAATACTTAATGTAAACATAAAAGACTATTTCTCTGTTATCCTACTCCATTGATGTATTTACTGTTGAATCAGTGCCACCAAGTTTAAATTGTTATAACTTTATAGTGTGATTTAATGCCAAGAACAGCTAACTGGTATCATCCTCTGCTCTCATACTCACCATTGTCAGAAGCATCTTTCATAGTCCTGGTTTAGCTCTTTTGTCACATGAGATTCTGCATTATTTTTTGTCATATTCCCTACACGACGTCCTGTATATACACTTCATTGGAATTGCATCCTGGCAATCTATTAATGGGGAAAGATGAAATATTCATGATACTTGATCTCTCATTTAAGAATGTAGTACGTGTTGCCATTCGTGTAAGTCATCTTTTATACCTCTTCATATCATTTTGTAATTGAATTTATATAGACTGGAGTCTAAACAAATATACATTTAAATAATGATAGAACTAAAACTACATGCATGTGAAGGAGAGAGAATCTTAACAGTGTGGGTGACCCTGCCCATCATCTGCTCACTGAGCACATTCTGGAGAACAATGGAGGATCACCTTCGGTTTCTGGCACTTTCCCTGATGTCATCCTCTCAAGGTGCTGGGAATTATGCGAGGTTTATGTTGACTGTACAAGATTTTAGCTGAGAGCTCACTTTGTGGTCTCACTCCTATGTAAAATGTGGTTCCACTGAGCTCACAAGCCCTTACAATTAAGTTTACTATGTAGTTTGATTATTATTATGATTATTATTATTATGTAGTTTGATTATTATATAGTTTATATCTCCTTTGCTATTGCAAGATTGCTCATGAGATCTCATCTCTTTCTTAATAATCCTTACCTTTTCTTATTATTAAAGAAACAGTTGTTCTTTGTATAAAAGTTGTAAATACAGGTTATGAACAATAAAATTAAAATCAGTAGAAAAATGGCATACTAGGAAATTCCAGGCTCTCATTCCTTCATAGAAACTTTTTTTTTTTTTTTATAAATTTTTTTTTTTTTCAACGTTTATTTACTTTTGGGACAGAGAGAGACAGAGCATGAATGGGGGAGGGGCAGAGAGAGAGGGAGACACAGAATCAGAAACAGGCTCCAGGCTCTGAGCCATCAGCCCAGAGCCCGACGCGGGGCTCAAACTCACGGACCGTGAGATCGTGACCTGGCTGAAGTCGGACACTTAATCGACTGCGCCACCCAGGCGCCCCCATAGAAACTTTTTTTAAAAACAACTAGTGATGAGCTAAAGTAACTTTGTAGACGTTCCGGAAGACCATTAAAGATTGACAGCGACCAAACAAATCTCCCATCAAGAAAATCTGTATGCAAAATGGTAGATTTAGTGACATGTTTACTGATCCTTGTCCCATCCCCTCCCCAGCGTGGAACATTCTTGGTCTGAAGGAGGTAGTGACCCAGCTCCCAATTCACTCACTTGAACCAGACGGAGCAGAGCAGACTTGATTTGCAGAGTTACCAGCTGTCTGGGAGCTGCCTGAAGCACTGTTCTTGGTTCTGCCTGACTTGCAGGTTAGTGGGGAAAAGTGGCATAGCTTCCATCTCAGACTGGGAAAAATGGCAAAAAGCAGTGACTATAGTTCACAAAAACTGCAGCCACCTGAGCAAGCGATTACAAATGGAGGCACACAGGTTCCCTGGGGGGCTCAGTCGGTTAACCATCCGACTCTCGGATTTTGGCTCAGGTCATGATCTCACAGTTGTGAGACTGAACCCTTGTCCAGGCTCCATGCTGAGCATGGAACCTACTTCAAATTCTCTCTCTGCCTCTCTCTCTCTCTCTCTCTCGCACGCGCACGCAAAATAAATAAATAAACAAACATTTTTAAAAAAACAAATGGAGGCATACAATAAAACATCTATGGCTTTGAGGAGAAGCTGAGGTGAAGCTCTTTGGGAAATTAAAACATTCAACAATATTCAATTCCCTGTGTAGATAGGGTAATTCAAAAAGCCACATAGAGGGGCGCCTGGGTGGCGCAGTCGGTTAAGCGTCCGACTTCAACCAGGTCACGATCTCGCGGTCCGTGAGTTCGAGCCCCGCGTCAGGCTCTGGGCTGATGGCTCAGAGCCTGGAGCCTGTTTCCGATTCTGTGTCTCCCTCTCTCTCTGCCCCTCCCCCGTTCATGCTCTGTCTCTCTCTGTCCCAAAAATAAATAAACGTTGAAAAAAAAAATTAAAAAAAAAAACAAAAAGCCACATAGAGGTCCAGATAAGACACGTGTTCAGAAAAGATTGGTAAAGATCTTAAGCCTTCACCTTGGGTTGATTCCAAGACTCAAAGTATATTCTGCTAGTAAGTAGAGGAACATCCCAGCACATAGCCAATCTGCAAAGACTAGGAGAAGTGGCTATTTTTTTTTAATTTTTGTAAATATTTGTTTTTAAATAATCTCTAAACCTAATGTGGGGCTCAAACTCACAACTGCGAGATCAAGAGTCACATGCTTTACTCGCTGAGCCAGGCAGGCACCCCAGTGACTATTTTCAAATACCCAATTTCCAACAAAAAAATAAATTAAATGAAAATAATATAAGGTATACAAAGAAATAGAAAACCATGTCCCATTCAAAGGAACAAAAATACATCTCCAGAAACTATCCCTGAGGAAACATAGACATCAGACTTCTAGACAAAGACTTTTTAAAAAAACTGTCTTTAAGTATCCTCAAAGATCTACAGCAAAGCACCAATAACCAAAGGAAATTTTAAATATGATACTTGAATAAAATAAGAATTTCAACAAATAAATCAAAGCAGAAAGAAGACTGGAAAATTCACAAATGTGTGAAAATTAAAAAATACACTCCTAAACAACAAATGAGTCAAAGAAGAAATCATAAGGGAAATTAGAAAATACCTTGAGTCAAATTAAAATGAAACATCACATACTGAAACATGGAATGCGGCAAAAACTGGGAGGGGTGGGGAATTTATATCTGCAAACACACGAGAAAAGAAGAAAGATCTCAGATCTACAGTCTCGCCTTACACAAGGAACTAGGAAAAAAAAAAGAGAGAGAACAAACTAAACCAAAAGCTAGCAGAAGAAAAGAAATATTAAAGATTACAGCAGTGATAAATAAAATAGAAAATAGAGAAGCAAAAGAGAAAATCCACAAAACCAAAAGTTGTCTCTTTCAGAATATCAGTAAAATTGACAAACCATTAGATACAGTGACTAAGAAAAAAGAGAGAAGACTCAAATTACTAAAATCAGAATGAAATATGGGACATACTACTGATGTTACAAAAATAAAAAAGACTATAAGCAAAATATGAACAACTGTATGCCAACAAGTTGGATAAACTAGATGAAATGGACAAATCCCTACCAAGAATGAATCCTGAACAAAGTATTAGCAATCCCACCACTCATTACCATTCTGATGTCTATATCACCAGATGGATGAATGAATAGATAGGAGCAAAAACTGAGTCTTCCACACTGAAGTGCTTTTTATCAAACCTCTCCCATTAGCAACATTTTATGAATATATACTGTTTACCATTTACTATCTACAACTGCACTATCCAACATGGTAGCCACTAGCCAAATGTGGCTCTTTACATGTTAACTTAAACTAAGTGAAGTTACACAAAATTAAAAATTCAGTTCATCAGTATATTGGCTTCCTATTGTAACAAATTACTACAAATTTAGTAGCTTAAAACCACATAAGTTTATTACCTTACAGTTCTGGGAACAGAAGCTCAAAATGGGTCACACTGGACTAAACTCAAGGTATTAGCAGGGCTGCCTTCCTTCTGAAGGCTCCAAGGGAGAATTCATTTCCTTTCCTTTTCCAGTTTTTAGGGGATGCCTACATTCTTTGACTCATGGTCCCTTCCTCCATCCTCAAGGCTAGCAGTGTAACACCTTCAGATCTCTCTCTCTCTCTCTCTCTCTCTGGCTCTGACCCCTCTTGTCTTCTTCTTACAAGGACTCCTGGGACTACATTGGGTTTGCCCAGATAATCCAGGATAAGCTCCCCATCTCAAAATCCTTAATTTAATCATGTCTACAAATCCCTTTTGTCCTGCAATGAAACATAATCACAGCATCTGGGGCTAGGATGTGGACATCTTTGGTGGGGGCATTCTGAGGACAGACTGCCTATGACACTCAAGTTTTCAATAGCCATGTATATTGGACGGCACAGGTCATAGAACATTTCCACCATCTCAGAAAGTTCTATTGGACAACACCGATGGAGAGTCAAGAATCTTTAACCAGTTACTTAACTTTTTGCACCTAGTTTCCTCCTCTGCAGAAGGTATAGAGTGACAGAACTAAATGCAGGGCTGCTTTAACAGTAGAGGAATTTTATGCTGAGTCTTGTGAGGTACTTACAATGTGCCAGGCACTCCTCCGAGCACTTTACATATTTTACTTTATTGAATCTTCACTACAACATGATGAAGCAGATGAATGATTAGTATTTCCATGTTATAGATAAGGAAACTGAGACACAAGAGGTCAAGTGCCTTGCACAAGACCATGCAGCAAGCATGAGGCGGTGCTTTGCACTATATCGTATGCTCCCCATTACGCAGCGTTCTACATCTAATCCACCCAGCAACTCTGCGCAGTAAGCCCCGTTACAGACATCTAAGTACTCAGGAGTACTGAGACTTGGTTGAATAACTGAATAGGCTACATAACTTGCTCAACGTCACGCACAGAGTGTGCACTGGTGGTAAGATGCAAACTCATTGTTCTTTCTCCCTCTGGACCAGCAGAGAGATTGGGAGTAAGGGCAGTAGATGTTCTGTATCTGACAGAAGAAACTAAAACTGTGTCACGACAAGATAGAAAAGCCATCTTGGCTCCCCACGTGGGCTTCCTGCCCTTATGGAGGCCCTGACGGTGAGGTGGTGGTGAGTACCAAGACCAGGGGGCCCTGCCGCCCACCCAGGGGGCTGTGGGGGACCACCCATAGCTCATATTTCTGAGCCCAGAGTGGGGAGCACAGCTTAGCCTCCTCACTAGGATGATAAAGGACAAAGGGAAGAGACCATAGTTGGAGGGCAAAAATGATTTTAGAGGCTTTAATAAAAACATGGGCTTTGACAAAAGTTAGGAAAGAAAACAGCTCCATAACAGCCAAATCAAGACCCACAGACTGAATACTGGGCAAGAGTGATCGAAGGAGCCCTAATTAAAAAGCAACTTGGCTGTCTGCTGGAGGCTTCGTGTGAGGCCCGCCGTCCCTCTGGCTCTCCCCCATGACACCCTCCCCCGGCATTCACGGACATGCTCTCACCATGATGGATGGTTCAAACGGGCCTGGAAAGAGAGCTCTGCACTAAAGCAGAGCTCAGGCAGAACAAAACATCCATTTGTCTTGCAAAACAATAGCAATAATGTATGTTCTCATGCAGAAAGCATTTATGTAGCACCTATTTTGTGCCAAGCATCTCCTGAGCCCTTCCTGACCTATCTCTTCCTAACTTAACTCTTGCCTCCATTCTCCATGCTTCTCCTATGCATCCTGAGCTCTGGCCACCTCAAATTCCATCAGGCCCATGCTTTCCCTTCATACCTGAAATGCCTTCCCCTACCTTGTCTGGAAAACTCCTATCTAGACTTCAAAACCTCAGCTCACAATCACCTCCTCTAGAGAGCCATTTCTGAGCCATGAGACTTCCTCGGTGCCTTCCGCATCTTTCTATTTTTATGCTTAGGTTGTATTGTACAATATCTGCCTGTCCCCGCCAGACCAGTAGCTCCTTGACTCCGAAGGCTGTATCCTTTTCATTTGGATTCTCAGGGCTGAACAAAGGGCCTGGCTCTGTGCATTGGTAAGTGAATGGGGAATACAAAGGTAAGATGTGGTTTTAGTCTCGCAGAGGAGGTATGCGATGCCTACAAGTAACCATACCATAAGGCAAATTTTGCTGAAAAGACATGAATGAGTTACCTAGAGAACCAGAGGATGAGCCAATTATCCTTAGCCTGCAGGATAAGCAAAGGATACTCATGAATGAAGTCATAGAGGTGGAGCAGAATTTCCTCATGTATTTCAGTTTTCTAGAACTTTGTGGGTTGTTAGAATCTCTGTTTACCCTCCTAGAGTACCAGGAGGGGAATGGATTTGACAGCCAGGATATACACATCCTTTCACAAAATCTGGTCATGTTGGAGTTTGGTGAGGAAGAAAGACTGATGCTAGAAAGAGAAGGAAGGGATGACATTTAAGGCCTTCTTTCTCTTTCTACCCCGGCATTTTTTTTCCTCCCCACTCTTTTCTGTTCAGGTGACGCAAAGCAATGTAGTGTTAAAAACCAAGCCTCTGGAAACTGAATTCAAAGCCATATTCTGTCACATATGGCCCATGTCTGTATCCTATTTGGCACACATCTGGAAGCAAGATATAAATGCCTACCTCCGAGATATTGGAGGAATGAAATGGAACAGACATACCGTATCCGTGAGGGCTCCAAGCAGGAAGCAGAAACCACTCTAGCCAGAAAGATTGAAAACAAGGCATTATGTGAGGACAAAAGCATCAGGGGGTCTGGAAGAGTCACGTGGAGGCCAGGCCTTGAGGAGTTTCTCCCAGAACACACAAAACTGGCCCACCAATCATGCAGTCAAGAATGTGAGGAATCAGGAGCCCCACCACCAGAACGACCAAATTCAAACACACTAGCAGCTTCGGGGCTACAGGCCAACCCAGGGCCTCTCCTGAGGTAAATTCATCTACACAAGGGTAAGAGTGGCCCCGGTTGAAGTTGGGGCATCCTACGATGGCAGGGCTTGGGGCAGGCGACAGTGAGGGCCCACAGAACTGGGTGTGAGCGCTGTGAATGCAGGCCCTTCAGGTAGGGACCGGGTGAGATAAGGGGCCACAACCGGCTTTAGTCAGTAACAAAGTGTGGCTCCATGTAGGGGACCAGGGCAATCTTCCCACACCAGTCCAGAACCCAGGGAAGACTCCAGGGCACAAAGCTCAAACATGGCACCTTGAGGGGGGCAGCTTTTTGAGTCTAAGGAAAGAGGGCCTGTGCACAAACACTACTGTCCATAATTATAGGAGTTCCTGCAGCAGCCACAGAGACATGGTCCCACTCTCTCTGGCTTTGTGAGCAGTGGGCATCATGAGGGCACATGGAACAGGACAGGAGAGAAGACGAACTCCCTCTGGCACTCCCAAGGTCAAAGCCAGATGAAGATCCTTGGAGGCCTCTGTTCTGACACGGTCATGGCAGTCTCACCTATGGAAATTAAGCTAAAGGCAACACAAAACAATACATGCCCACATGTCCAGCGATGCTCATTTTTCCATCAATGACCCATTGGAGACTTTTACTTCAACATTAAAATCTCTCCCTACCTTCCCGCCCCTCCAACCATAAAAACACAAAAGCGGTAGCAATTGGTCACTCCAAGAACATGCTTGGTTGTCTAGACACTGCCCTGAAATTCTGAGAACGAACTGGACAAGACTTTGAGCAGGTGCAGAGGACCTGTGTACAGCAAGAGCAAAGGGCCAAGGAGATCTGGGCTGGAAAATATCTGGAAAATATAAAAGCCCACAGAAGAGAAGGACCTGGGGAGCCAGTCCCTGAATTAAACAGCATTGAAATGTTATCTGTGATAGTCCAGAGTTTTTCAGAGGCAATATTTTCCCACCCTGTGAAGCAAAGGAGAAGAAATTCAAGACTCTGAACTGGAATTGTCTCCTGTCCTGTGAACTTCCCCAGATTCCCCCCACCCAAATCCCTCAGAAGTCAAGTCAAAAGATGAGGCTTTGCTGTAAGAGGCATATGGCACAGGGCAGCAGGAAATGGGCCCCTGGGCCAATGCCAACCTGCCTTGCTCCCAACCTTCCCAGCACTGTTCTGCACATTCTATTAAGATCTGGATTCTGGGGACAGCCTTCAGCAAGGAGCCACGTAGATGAAGATCCTTTTCCCTTCAGTGATGTGATACCAGGCGATGCCTGAAAAGACACAAAATCTCCAGCAGGAAAATCAACCCTTCCTTCTGTTCTGCCACCTTTTTTCCCTCCTTCCTTTTTCCTCTTCCCTTCCTTTCCCTTCTCCTATCCCTCTCCGCCTTCTCCTTCTTTCCTTTTCTTCTTTCCTTCTATTCTTCCTTCCATCATCCATCCATTTATTATTCCCCAAGTATTTGTTATGCACCCACTGTGCCCCAGAAATGTTCTAGGCCCCGGCCATACAACAGTGAACGAGACAGAATTTAAACCCTCACCAAGCTCGCATTCTCGTCAGGGAGACATAGCAGAAAAAACAATGGGTGAAATCATGGTGGGTAGTGACGAATGATGTAAAGAAAAATAAAGCAAGGTCATATGGATGAAGACAAGTGCAGGGGGATTCTTTCAGATGAGGTGATCAGAAGCGTCTCTAAGGAAAAGACAGGGCAGGGCAGCAAGGGCAAAGTCTCTGAGGCAGGGGAGTTCTTGCCACGATTGCGGAGCAGAAAGGTGGTTGCTATGGCTGGAGCCAAGTGAGCCAGAAGGAATGAGGAATTGGATGCTGCAGGACCTTATACTCTACGGCAAGGGTTGAGCTTTTATTCCAAGGGTTCTGAAAGCCCTGGGGATTATGAGCAGGAGAATGAGATGACCTGCCTCTCATTTAAAAAAAAAAAAATCTATCCTGTACACATGTAACATATTTAGAGGGAAGAGTACTGATGTCTCCAACTACTCACCTTACTATGAAGTACATCACAAAATAAGATGGTCTAAGGGATGGATAGAGGGACAGGTCGGTGGATAGATCTGTGATAAAATAAGTGTAGCAACATGTTCATGGCTGAATCTAGGGGTGGTGTACAGATGCTCACTGTAAAATTCATTTGTTCTTTTTTTAAAAAAAAATGCTTATTTATTTTTGAGAAAGAGAGAGCAAGAGCAGGGGAGGGGCGGGCGGGGGTGGGAAACAAAGGATCCTAAGGGAGCTCTGTACTGACAGCAGATGTGGGGCCCGAACTCACAAACCATGAGATCATGACCTGAGCCAAAGTCAGACACTTAACCAACTGAGCCACTCAGGCACCCCTAGAATTCATGTCTTGTACATGTGATATTTTTCATAATAAAAATGTTTAAAAGAGGCTCACTCTGGCTGCTGGGTGAGGAATATACTGGAGGAAGGGCAAAGGACGAAGCTGGGAGATGAGGGAGGGGCCTATTGCCAGACCCCGGCTCTAGGTAGTAAAGCCCTGGACCAGGGTAGTGGCATGAAAGGAGAGACAGCGCTCACAATTAGTGAGTGGCAGGAATTTTGCTGGAAAGGGCAGTGAGAGGACAGCTGGGCATCAAGGAATGAGCAGAATCAGTTGTGAACAGGGATGCAGTGAGTCTACGTCGGAATCCTGCCTCTTCCACTTGCTGAGTGGCCTTGAGCAAGTTACCTGATCTCTCTGAGCCTCTGTTTCCTTGAGAGGAAGATGAAAGGAACAAAATATACCATACAGTGTGCTTTTCAACAGCATGACTCCCATAAATTTCCAAGCAGCGGGGCAGAAACATAGTAGATGCTTAATAAATATCAGTTCTCCTGAAAGGGCACGCGAAGAGCACTTGAACGTCATCGGTGGCATGAATAACCACTTGAAACACAAACTCTGTTACTTTAAAACAGTAGATGCAAAATGTCCACTCACGTTGTACTAAAATATGGAATGAGATCTGAAACTGCCACGCAAAGCATTTTTATAATTAAAAAGTCCTCAGAGCAACAGCACAGGAGACCTTAGGGAAGAAATAAAGAGAGTGAAGTTCCTCTTAACGAAAGGAGGGCCGCTGCACATTTTCAGGCAGAAAGGACCAGTCTGCAACCTTTAAGTTGACTCCCAGTCTGTATGAACAAACTTAGCCTCCACTAGTGTATCTATCTGATGATGACATTAAAAAAAAAAAAAAAAAGGTGGGAGAGGATTTGAACCCAGAGCTTGATGTCACGGACTCAACCCCTGTGATCTCCCTACTTTCCTATATCTTTAAACCTTTAAATTTGGGCTAAACCCAGGAATAAAAAAAGCCAAAATGCTACGGACAAGACATTCTTTTATAAAGGTACTGGAAAGTCCATACACGATGTCCAGTAAATTGACATTTCGGTGCCAAAATGGCTGAATCAATTGATTACTCCCAGCGAAAACATTCTGTCCGATTCTTTCTCTCTTCCTCTCACTCCCTAACTCTTCCCCCTCCCCCAAGTCCCCCTAGAATTGCCTCACTCTCCTGGAACCTCTGACTCAGCTGTATAAATAACAGGAAAAATAATTAGAAGTCAGAAGGTCAAATGCTCCAAATGCCCATTGGACAATTTGCTCTTTTCCCACCAGGACTTGGCGTCTTCATTTCCTTGTGGGAGCAGTTTTTGTGAGTCCAAGTCATTCAGGTGGTGAAAAAAAAATGGTCCAAGAGTGAGGTTTCAGGCCTGGTAGGAAGCCTGGTACTAATTCACACCAGAGGAATGCTGGGGGTCAGTGCTGCTCGTCTGCGATGTCACTGAACAGCCAGAAAGTCCTGGAGTCCTCTGTGGGTTACTAATTGAGATGTTTGCTTTACCTGGCCTGGGCAACTTCATATTTAGTGAGTTAGGTAGTGTTTGATGACTTCAAAACTCAGAACTAAGAGCAAAAATGTGTATCATATGCCAGACCCGTATATTGATTCATGTAAGTCATGATCATGACACTAAGCCCAGAGAGTAGATGTTATTGTCTTCCCTCTTTTGTAAAGGAAGAATCTGAGGCACAGAAAGGGTTACGTGACTAGCCCAAGGCCGCACAGGTGGTAAGCGAGAGGGCCACAATTTGGACATGGGCGGGGAAGACTTCTGAGCACTACTTTATGATTCTCCTCAAGCCCAATCACCCAATATCCTCCTTCAATGCTGGTGACCTCATGTTATTTCCATCAGTGTCCCCATGGCCTGGCCTCATGGGATCATGATGTTCCCACTGATGTGTCAGGTGATCTATCCCATGGGTTAGTTACATCTCTGACTCACACAAGTGTTGAACACCTCCTTGAAGAACATAAAAGTGGAAAATAAAATAGCAAATGTGAACCTTGTCAGAATTATGGTGTACATGCCTATGGACATGTCTGAAAGGCTAGGGTTGCCCCCATGGAAGGCAGACCGTGGCAGGGATAACAAAGTCGCTGGAGCAGAAATTCCACCACAAGGGACAAAGGAATCAGATCCTGTGGCCCAGCCCAAGCTGTGAGGCCCCCACATGAGGAGAGAGATTCTGGGTACAGAAGGATACCAAATCCCCTGCTGTCCAGGTCACTTATTTGGCAGGTATGTGTTCTGGGGACAAAGAGCCGTGTGTAGGAGCTAAAAGAGCAGTCTCACCAACATGGATGGACCTAGAAAGTATTATGTGAAGAGAAATAAGTCAGACTAAGAAAGACAAATACCATATGATTTCACTCATAAGTAGAATCTAAAAACAAAACCAGAATAAAACACAAGAACAAATGAATAAGCAAACCAAAAGCAGAATCAGACCTATAAAAGCAGGGAACAAACTGATGGTTGCCAGAGGGAAGGGGGAGATGGGCGAAATAGGGGAAGGAGGGTGGGAGATACAGGCTTCCAGTTATGGAATGAATAAGTCACAGGAATAAAAGGCACCGCATAGGAATATAGTCAATGATGTTGTCATAGTGATGTATTGGCACAGATGTTACTACACTTGCAGTGAAGGTAGCATAATGTGGAAACTTGTTGAGTTTACAACGTTGTGTGTCAACTATACTCAAATAAAAAATAAATAAATAATAAAACAGCGGTCTCGCTTGGGGCTCAAGCAGCCTTGTTCTGACCTTAGCTGGTTTTAACAGTAAGGAAGGGTTCGAGTGGGTGGTGCCCTCACTTCCAGGAGAGCAACTTGGATTCCAAGTGCATCAGCCCAAAGACAGACTAGAGTGTGGGCCACCCAGATGCAGCAGCCCCCAGCGTGATCATGCTCCCTTGGCAATGAGTCTCAGAGAGGCCCAGCTCCCCAGCACCAGGGGTGCAGAGTGTCTCCGGCAACCTGCCCCCGGGCGCCAGCTTGGGCAACTGGCTAAAGTTCATCCCAGAGGGACACCTATGACCAGAACAGAGTCTCAGAATACATGCAGCACCCCTTGAGATTTCCAAGAAATAATGGGGCGTCAGGGAGAGAAAGTCTGCCGAAGATTGGAACATTTGCAGATAAGCTGGTTGGAACTTATAGCTTCAAAGGGCCAGCATAATGCAACCACCTCTGTACTCCCTGGCTTGTGAAGCCTGAGTAGTCAGGACATGCATGTTTTAAAACTGGAGAATTCTGATTCTGGTATCAAGCACATGCTGAAAACACAGACAGCAAAAGTATCCATGTCTCTGGATTATATCACTGGATAGTTTCAACCCCCATAATTGCCTACACGATACAACATAAGAATGGCATTAAAAAGCACTATGAGGGGCGCCTGGGTGGCTCAGTCAGTTTAGCATCTGACTCTTGATTTCAGCTCAGGTCATGATCTCCTGGTTCATGGGATCAAGACCTGTGTCAGGCTGCTCACAAACAGCATGAAGCCAGCTTGGGATTCTATCTTCCTTTCTCTCTGCCTCTCCCCCACTGGTGCTTTTTCTCTCTCAGTCTCTCTCTCTCTCTCTCTCTCTCTCTCTCTCTCTCTCTCTCTCTCTCTCACACACACACACACACACACACACACTAAATAAATAAACATTAAAAAAATCACTATGAAAAAGAAAACGTCACAAACACCTTCTTCTAGGGACTGCTCCCGGCATCTCTCCATGTAGTGCTCCTAAGTTCCACAGTATTTTTGGTCCCATTTAATCCTGCCTTTGGTTCTTGTTCTTTGTCTTCCCTCTCTGGATGAATGATCCAGTTTGGAACGGTGTCCCCATCTCCTTACTCTGCATCCGGTGTATGCACGACAACTGTGGGCAAGGCCCTCCCAGCCTAAACTGCAGCCCAGTGGGCCCTCCACATGCCTAGGTCCCCATCCTATAGGGAAGGAGAATGGAATACAAGGACCTAGATCTCCATTCAGCATTTTAGAACTAGTCGCGTGCACTGACCTTGCAAATGCCAAAGCCTGCCCTACCAACCACATCCTATCCCAGGCAACTGGCTGGTGAAGCTGTCCGAAGACTGTGGAAGAAGTCTGTGTTGGGTTCTAGCTAAGAGACTGAAATAAGAGAGTGGACCTGTTTTCATGTGCTGCTTTTCCACTTGCCCAAACACTAGCTCATACAAGGCTTCTTTAAGGATTTGATTGAATGCCTCTGCTTACAACAGAGAAAACTGAAATTCACAGTCTGCCTAGCAGGTCAGAGACAGAGCCACAGGAATTAGAACTCGAGTCTCTTCACCACTCTTAACAGCCACGTTTCCTTCTCATTCCCTTCCCCTGGGATTTGGCTAATGGGCCTGAACCAGGCTGGGCAGATAACCAGCTGGAAGGGTGTTTACTACGACAAAGGCTGCCAGGGGAGGTGGAACACGTAGATCAGTGTGCAATCTGCACACCTGGCAACCTGCAGGTCTCGTCTCCTGTAGGAGCGCTGGGGCCGGGCAAGACCACTTCGTTCTGGTCCCTTGATCTCCCACTGAGCTTTGAAATCAACCACCAGTCTGTATTCTGAAGCATTTGTATCTCATACGTAATGCAATCACCTTGTAACAGAGGATCCTAGAATAGGATCTTGTGCTGAGTTACAAATAGGACATTATTTTTTAAATCTTTGTTTTTAAGTTTATTTATTTATTTTAAGAGAGAGAGGGAGCACAAACAGGCGAGGTGCAGATAGAGAGGGAGAGACAGAATCCCCGCACTGTCAGTGCAGAGCCTGACACAGGGTTCAGTCTCTCGAACCTTGAGATCATGACCTGAGCCAAAATCAAGAGTCAAGTGCTTAACTGACTGAGCCACCCAGGGGCCCCTGTTATTTTAAATCCTTATACACAGCATCACAAATAGTTAATGCTTTTACCAGATGAAGTAAATTAATATCAACCTTTATCATAGTATGATGAATGCTAAATAACGTATAGTCAAATGAAGTCTATTCCTTCCCAAGGTCCAATAGTGACATAGTAAAATTGACTGTCAGACCCCGATATCTACAAACATGGGAAAATCAGTTGCCAGCACTTTCCAGGAAGGGAAATCAAACTTCCAGGACACCCAAAGCTAGCTATGCTTGATGAGGGGTTTTCTCCATTAAGGAGGAAGATGACAAGGTGAGATGGGACCCAAATAGATGATCTTCCTCGCTGTGCAGAATGGCCTGTGCAATTTTCTCCCTCCTGGAGACCAGAAAACATCCACAAAGTAAACACAAAGCCTTGACATGTTTTATAAATAGTTGTTTTGCCTGTAGAAATCCAATTTGCTGCCCATCCCCTGAAGTCTAACGAGTATCTTCTTACCTTGACCTCATACCTCTTCCCCAGGGCAGCCAGCAGCTTTCAGGGTGCAACGCCTGATAAAAGGATGCCCCAGCTCCCTCCCCTGCCATGCTACATTAGCACTTCACGCCAGGGAGCTCAGGCAGCCAGCGCCCACAGGGTTGCGTGAAAACCCTGCACCCACCACCCCTCGGCATCCGGGCACAGATGCCAAACAGCTTGCACAGCAGGTCTTTGGGGACAAGTGTGGTGCTGCTAGTGACTTTGAGAGAGCCGGGCCTTCAACCTGCTCCTGGGAGGTGAGGCCCCAGAGTGCATTATCTCACATTAGCGGAGTCTTCCTGCTGGCTCAGCTATCCTAGAGTCTTCCCTTGCAGCCCAGGTTACAGGGCCTGACTCAGAATCTTCCAGTATTTGAATCACAGCCCAGCCGCAGTACTGAACCACGTGGATGAGAGAAAATATACTGAAAATCTCTGTTAGAAATTATATACATATCTCTCAGGTCTCTGGCTCTAAACTCTGATCATCATCATCATCATCATCCTTAAAAACTATGTCATGTGACTGTGCATTAGAAAGGCCAGGCATCTGCACAATAGATCTGACTTTGAACTCCAATCTTTTTTTTTCCATTACACTAATTTAATTTTCTTTAAAGGACTAAAGGGCTCTGTTAAATCTAGATTAAAAGGAATTCCTATCTCACCATCTGTAATAGCTGTGTTACTTAGCCCACAGTTCATTTTGTACTTTTTTCTGTGTTTCTAGACAATTAATTGGTGAAAATATCTTCTTATTTTCCTATAAAACTGCCTTATAATGAGTGATCAGTTTAGATTTTTTTTTTTTTTTTGGCAACTATCTTTTGAGTTGTGAGACATTTCATTTGTAATTTTACTACAGGTCAAAAAGCTGGATGCTCCTTCCTGACACCTCATCTTAAGGCAAAATATATTTCTTTATCTGTAAAAGAGGGATAATCAAACTGACCTCAGCTGGAACTTGGAAGAACTCAATGAGATTATATACATGCATCACCTCCCAGAGACTTAGTTAGGCACATAATAGCTTCTCCTGCCTCGAATAATTTCCACCATAAGGGCGTATTACACAGCCTCCCTCAATTTCTCCTGAATCATGTGGGGATGCAGGAGAAGGTGAGGACTAAGTCTTACAAAAATCTAAGGCTGACAGTGGCCGAGCCCTCTTGAATCTGGCATTTGGACTGCTAAGAGTGTACGTCAGCTGCCCACTGGATGTAGATGAGGTAAGGAGACTCCACATTACCTCCAGGCAAATGCATGTCTCATGTATGATGTGAAACACAGAGTCTGGCTAGACGTTCCTGTGACTAAGGGTGAGTACATGTGAGCGTAGATTATGGGAAACACTAGTTGAGAAAAAGTAGTTGAGACCAAAGAAAAGGAAAGGTCATATAGAACACAAAAAGGAGGAGCATGCCTCTAAAAAGAATCTGCTACCTGAACAAGAGGAAGTTTTTCAGTGAGTGCTTGATCTGAGTACAGTATCCGTCTGTAAGAAATAGAAAGCTAAATGAGGAAGACATAGGCTGAGATAAAGAGACAATAAGATGTGAACTAAACAGAAAGATAATGGAGAAGAGAATGGGGACCCAGACTGCGATGACAGAATTAAAATCCTCATTGTAGGTGGCTGGGAGTGAAATTGGTACCACAGACAACAGGATCGCTATGTGAACAGCGAACCTGAGACTCCCCCAGAGCCAATGAGGACCAGGACAGAAAGGTGAAAAGGGAAAAACACATGAGAAATACGGAGGACAGAAAATGGATAATCAACACTGTCGTCGACGTCGAAGGCAGAACAAGATTATGGCAACGCTTTCATTAAGGTGCAGCTTTTAAAGACTCCTTGGGAGAAAATAGCAGCTTGATTGTTCAGAATGAAAGGGTCACCACATTCTAGTCTAATATCAATGAAAATAGGAGCATGCCTATATATTTTGGGGGAAATGTTTTAATTTCAACAATAGAGACGATTTCAAAAAAAATAAGAAGGTAAAGGAAAAAGTCCTATGAGCGTGCTACATGCGAAGGAATAAAGACCAGGTTGGCCTCAGGCAGCTCAGCAATACTGGAGGCCAGAATATAAAATTTCCCTGCAAAGATCTGAGGAGGGAAAAGTGCTGAGTCAAGAAGGTAAAACCCACACCAGCTATCTTCAACGTGAGAAGCCAGACCAAAGGCATTCCAGCCATATGGTATCTATGGATCCTTACTGAGTACAATGATTGGAGACTTACCATACACTAACAAAGAGATTAACTGAATTAACTTCATTTTCTTCTATTTAGTTCGGCTACCAAACCCAGGCAGCCATTTGGATGATGCATCATAGGTAGATTCTGAAAATGAGCATGAACCTGGCCCTGCTAAAGGTCCCTCTTCTTTCCATTAACAGGAATTGTGTTTCTGGCACCACAATCCTTCACTTTGTTCGGAATGTTTATTGCATCTGATGACCGTGGGTGCCGTTCCATTCTAGCACTTGCTAACAACACTAAAGCATTTTACACACTTGGAACACTTTGTCAGGAGAACTGTTCAAATAAACGCTTAAAAGCAGCTTTGTGTAGCATGACAGATGAGCTGATGCTTATTGGCTGAGAACTGAAGTCATTTTGCATCTTTAAAAGTTGTTTGTTTAATTAACCAAATCATTGGTCTTCCTCATAGATAAATATCAAGAGCAGATATCATCTTCCTTCTGGAACCTATGAATTGCCTGTATTGAGTATGCTTAAAAATCAAATAGGCAAAATGATCTCGATTACATTGTAAAATGCATAGGAAAAAACAGGCTGTCAGAACATGCCAATAAATTAACAGAGATTATCCACAGGTGGTAAGATGTTGGAGATCTTTTTCTTTTTTACTTAAAAAAAAATGTAATGTTTACTTTTGAGGGAGGGGGCGGAGAGAGAGAGAGAGAGCAAGAGTGGGGAAAGGGCAGAGAGCGAGGGAGACACAGAGTCTGAAGCAGGCTCCAGGTTCTGAGCTGTCAGCACAGAGCCTGACACAGGGCTTGAACTCACGAACTGTGATATCATGACCTGAGCCGATGTCGGATGCTTAACCGACTGAGCCACCCAGGTGCCCCTTCTTTTTTTACTTTTAATACATTTTCTAAACTGTATATACAATATGCCTTCACCTTTATAATCAGGGGTGGGAAACAGGCTTTTGACAACTATTATGTGCAATTTTGTATTTACTATCTGATTACAACTATGTAAAAAATAATATATAATTCAAAAGGATTAGAAGTATACTAATGCATTAACAGTGATCGTCCCTAGGTGGTAGCAAAGGGTTAAATTGTTTTTCTTCTATATTTTCAAAACTTTTCCTAATTAGCATATATTATTATCACTAACAACAATAAATAAGAGAGATTTAATGCATATGTTTCCCTCCCCTCTCCTGGTTGAGAACATCAAGAATGAAGATGATGTGGGACGCCTGGATGGCTCAGTCAGTTGAGCGTCTTACTCTCGATTTCAGCCCAGGTGGTGGTCTCACAGTTAGTGGGGTTGAGCCCCACATCAGGCTCTGTGCTGACAGTGCAGAGAATGTTTGGGATTCTCTCTCTCCTCTCTCTGCCCCAGCTCTTTCTCTCTCAATTTCTCTCTCTCTCAACAAATAAATAAATAAACATTAATTTTTTAAAAAACAAGAATGAAGAAGATGTGAGGGAGCTGCACTTTCAAGGGTCCCATACAGATCCTGCACAAGGGGCCAGAAAACCTCGAGCTGCCTTCCTCCACTGAGCCTGGGCTGTCAGTTATTCAATCCAGGGGCCCCTCACCCTGTGTTCTCCTTTAATGTCAGGATAGAGTCCTGGAGTCTCAAGACGACCAGTGCTACTAAGCAACCTTGAAGAATTCACGGACCACGGGAGCCTTCCTCTGAGACCCCCAGAAGGAGCCCTGCTTGGCTCCAAGTGGGAGCCTCTCCCCTCCACTGAGGTCACGGGGGCCTGTGCCGGTGGCTGCAGTGTGTTTTCCTAAGCTGGGAAAAGCACCTCACAGACAGAAAGGTGAAATGTGAACTAAAAATAGAGCGGCGCTAGCCCAGGCCACTGGGGCTGAGGCGGCAAACAGAGGCAGACACAACAGAAGGGCTGAATGAGCTGAGGACAGACGGCCCCGGCAGCCTCTCACATCTGCTCTAAATCAGACCCTGGTTTCTGTGGCTTCCACTGCTGCTTGAGGCCAAGATCCCCGACACCGACATCTTTTGCCCCATATTTTGGAATGCTGCTCGTGTCCCAAGACCCTTCCAGAGCGTTTGTGCAGAAAAGAGAGGCTGTCCTCTTCCATGCCTCTTGGTGGTCTCAGAGAAAATTCATTCTTACCTGAAGAATTTAAGAAGCGATTGCCAGAGCAGAATGTTACCAATGGCCAAAAATGTCCAGTGGAGTTCAAGAAAAATACATTCCGCCACTGAAGCACCAAATCTGCTTCCTCTGGCTCGACTGGCCTTTCAACAAAGAAGTCCTATTGGGTCTTCTTTCTGCTCACGAACTATAATATAAGCAACAGATGGAATGCCACCTTGACCTGTCTGCCAGAGACGAGGAGCCAACCTGGGACAGGACAGGTGGCTTTTTAAAGCTTCACTGTCCTCATCTGTAAAATGGGCATGTTGCTGCCTCAGTCTTGTACTGCGCACACTGCAAATGCCCTCTCCCTTCTTCCTCTGTGAATAACAAAACACAATTACTAAAATTTCAGGTTAACTCAGCAGGATCCAACTTACCCTTCCAGTGGTTCTTTCCCTTCTTAAAAGCCTGCCACAACCAAAATGAACAAATCAGGAGACTATAGATGCTGGCGAGGATGTGGAGAAACGGGAACCCTCTTGCACTGTTGGTGGGAATGCAAATTGGTGCAGCCGCTCTGGAAAGCAGTGTGGAGGTTCCTCAGAAAATTAAAAATAGACCTACCCTATGACCCAGCAATAGCACTGCTAGGAATTTATCCAAGGGATACAGGAGTACTGATGCATAGGGGCACTTGTACCCCAATGTTCATAGCAGCACTCTCAACAATAGCCAAATTATGGAAAGAGCCTAAATGTCCATCAACTGATGAATGGATAAAGAAATTGTGGTTTATATACACAATGGAGTACTACGTGGCAATGAGAAAGAACGAAATATGGCCCTTTGTAGCAACGTGGATGGAACTGGAGAGTGTGATGCTAAGTGAAATAAGCCATACAGAGAAAGACAGATACCATATGGTTTCACTCTTATGTGGATCCTGAGAAACTTAACAGAAACCCATGGGGGAGGGGAAGAGGAAAAAAAAGAGGTTAGATTGGGAGAGGGCCAAAGCATAAGAGACTCTTAAAAACTGAGAACTGAGGGTTGATGGGGGGTGGGAGGGAGGGGCGGGTGGGTGATGGGTATTGAGGAGGGCACCTTTTGGGATGAGCACTGGGTGTTGTATGGAAACCAATTTGTCAATAAATTTCATATATATATAAAAATAAATAAATAAATAAATAAATAAATAAATAAATAAATAAATAAATAAAAAAGCCTGCCACAAACTGATATAGATAAGCTCTTGATGTATGTCAATGCTCTTAAAAGAACTGCTTGCAGGAATGTCAGTCAGGGCCCTGGCAGCAGAGACAATTCCGTGTGGGAGGGTTTGACTGAAGAGGTGTGGGCAGGGCAAAGGGTCCCCAAATGGATTCTGAGGCAGCCAGGGGCGAGCAATGGCAGGACGCCATGTTTAGTCCTGGTCTGGAGGGACAAGGAAGGAAAACATTACTGACAGCTGGTGAGAAGGGGCTTCCCAGACAGGAGTTGAGGTCCATAGCCACAGAACTGTGACAGCAAAGCAAGGCAGCAGCAGAAAGAAACACCCCAACCTCACTCTTTTCCACTCTCCTGTCTCCTAGTGGTGCCTGCCATTGGCCAAACCCAACCAGAAGCTAGAGGGTGGGGGGAGCCCAAGGGACGAGGGTGCTGAGCAAACCAGAGGAGAGTGGGGGATGGGGGATGAATAAAGTCCCATCGGTCCCATCATACGCCTTCCAAGTACACACGATGAGCAATTGGTTTGCAGATTACCAGTCGTCTTTATCCATCTATCCCCCCCTTCAGAAAGCCTTTACGAAGCATATGCTATGTTCTTGGCTCAAAACAGGAATCTAGGGTGCAAAGATGAATGGGATACCACCACGCTGCCCATGAGGATCTCACTCCCTAGTAGGGTGACTGAGCAGTAACAATGGCCGGGCTTATCCAGTGTCTGCACTGTATATGGTTGGATAACTCAATCTCTATGGTCACCACCAAGCATCAGACTAATTAGGTGTCTCTCCCAAAGCCTCAACTTCAATAAGCAGTGAGCAGGAGTCAAACTATCTGAACATCTCCCAAACTCATGGTTGTAACCATCGCTCTGTCACATGGGAAAGGTGACACAGGTTGCCCTGGGAGCACCCAAATCCCATCAACTCATCAGTGGCCAAGACTTCGGCTGTCTAGTTCTTTATTGAAGTTTTTGAAGGGAGCCAGTCTACATGTCCCGCAAAATCCTACATCATCCCAATATAAATTAAACATTCCCTATTTCTGGACACACTGATTTTTAACCTTGACCACATGTTAGGACCAACTTCCTAGCCTAGTGACCACTTCTGGGCCCCTTTGGACAAGGGTTTGTAGCCTTAGATTAATGTCAGAAAACCTAGGAACAGTCAGTCCCTGTCCTGCTTCTCACTCCTCCTCGTCTTTAAGTTCCCAACCAGATATAAAACAAAAGACTGCTTTTTGAGTAGCTGGGCAACATCTTGATATCCCCTAATGTAGTCTTTTTGGTGGAAGCTGAAATCAGAACTTGGTGCTGAGGCTCAAGTTCCTTCCTTGGGTTTCCAATCTCTGTCCTCTGACTCTAGGGTGAGTGGGCTGCAGAGAGGACCCAGGATGCCTTTCCTTCCAAGTTACATGATCAGCAGAAGAGGAAGACTAGAAGCAGAAGTGGCTGGACCTGACCCGGAGAATGCAAGTGAGTTCACTACATGGCAGCAAGACCTAGGACACGGGGGAGCATGGTGATGGGGTGCTGGTCTTTAAAGCTACTAACCCCACCCGGTAGCCAATCAGGGCCCAGCAAGAACAGCCTCCTACAAATCAGGATTCACACTCCCCCAGGAGAAGATGGAGTTAGTGTGGGGGGTGGGCACAGGGGTGAAATCTTGGTGAGATGAAACAGAACTTCCCTCCTTAACACTTCCCTCCAGGGACACTTGCTTTGAGAACTGTGCTGTTTAAAGGACACATTCAATTTCTTTGGCAGAAAATAAATCAATTAGGAGAAAATAAAATCCATGATCAGTGCTGGATTAAACATTTTCCCAAGCCACCAAAGGTGATGCCAGCTTCACCATATAAAAATATAAATGTCTTCACACCAAATGGATCTTTACAACTTATTTTAAGTGTTATTTTACTGTGGTAAGAATGCCTAACATGAGATCTCCTTCCTTACACGTTTAAGGACACAATACAGTACTGTCATCTGTAGGTACAATGTTGTAAGCAGAACTCCAGGGCTTATTCTTTGTGCTTCGCTGAAACTTTATGCTGGAAGGCTATCAACTCCTCATTTCCCGTCCTCCTTGCCCCTGACAACCACCATTCCACTCGTGGATTCTAGGAATCTGATTGTTCTGGATACCTTTCATCAGGTAAGAGGAATCCTGCAGTATTTGTCCTTCTGTGATTGGTTTATCTCACTTAACATGATGTCCTCAAAACTCATCCATGTTGTTGAAAATTGCAAGATTCCCTTTTTATGAAAAGAACCTCCGGGGAAGTGATTTCCCACTGTGCCTCTCATCACCTGCTGTGAATGGGGTAAGGGCTTACAGTTTCTGAAATCAGTGGAGAGTTCCAGAGAGGGGGGCAAAGACCTGATTTCCAGTCCTTCATCTCTGCTAACCAGATGGTTGACCTTTGATCACCATTTACAGTCTCTGGGCGTCAGTTTCTTCAGTAAAATTAAGCTATTGTATTAAATACCACTAAGCTCTCTTCCACCTTGGAGTGGTTACAGTTCTGTGTGGATTAGATAATGCAATGAACATGTGTCTAGGGGCGTGTGTCTACAGACATCCACACATGAAGTTTTAAATTAACATGTTTCCTCCCCGAGGTCCTTGCCATTTGGGAAAAGAAGCTCATGTGATGGTGGTTCCAACACTGAATTCCTAAAGAATAAAAGCATTATTTTCAGTGTCTCCCACTAGTAAGCTTTTTTTGCTTCCCTTTTTTATTTTCTTAGAAAATGCCATAATATAAATGTTAAGATCATTATAGAAAAGAAATCCTTCCTGATGAGCTTGGGATCCTATAGTAATCATATTAAACGAGGCCTTTTATTGCTGGTTAATGAAATTCTTTTAAAATTGAACCAGCTTCAAGTAACCTGATTTGCATTGATTTGGTGATGTATAGAGCTCAAGCCACTCTATGTATAAGCAAATTAAAAGCCCTAAGCCTGTATAGCCAAGCTGTATAGTCCCTGGCTGAAAAATTGATCCCATGGTTCCCTCCAGGGGCACCTTGCTCTGGGGTTGGTGCTGCTTAAAGGGACACAGTCAATTTCTTTGGCAGAAAATAAATTAATTAGGAGAAAAGAAAAATCATGTTCGGTGCTGGACTAAACCTTTTTCCAAGTCACCAAAGACAATCTTTGTAATGAAAAAATCATCTCGGATGCCTTCTAAGTCCATTTCACACACCCTTAAATGACAACAGGGGGGAAGCCTCACGTCCCTCCCAAGCTACCCTTGCTGAGCATCCCACAGTGTCCTAAGATCTCTAGGGCCACAAGAAGGCCGGCCCTCCTGTCCATCCCCCTGCCACAGTGCAGCCTAGTACTCCTTCTCTCTGTCACTTCCAAGGTGTCTCTCCTCCTGCCAAAGAGAATAGATGGGGGACCATGCAGAGGGCCCCCCAGGATCCAGGTTCAGAACCAAGGAGAAACATTTTTAGGAGTGTTAGAGTGTCAGTCCCACCACTTGTTAGCCATGTGAACTTAAGGTCTCTATGCCTCAGTGATTTCACCTATAAAATGGAGTTAGTAATGGTACCCACATCGCTTCTCTGCCTTTTGGCTAAGGTCAAGTGTAGTAACAGTACCTACGTGATAGAGTTATGGAGAGGATGAAAGCTCTGAGCGTGGAGCCAAGTGTTCAAAAACTTACCAGGTGCTATCATCAGTGTTGTTGGTAATGTCATTATTATGTAGCATAAATGGCTTTGCCTCTGGCCTGCTGCCCCAGAACTGCCCCTCACAGGAGAGAGGTAGTCCTTCAGACTCGTACAGAAAAATCCTCACAGTTCTGGACTCTGCAACTACTTGCTCAAATGTTGGCATGTGCTAAGCCTTGGGCCTGACTCTGAGGCTATGGCAGTGAGTAAGGCATCTTTAGCCTCTGTTCTCCATGGTAGGAAGATATCAGGCAATATTTGCACAGATAATCACTCAAATCACAATGAGAATACGCCTCTGAATGCGAAGTAGAAAATACTTATTGAGTAGGTCAGAGGAAGCCAGGTGGGGGTAAGGGTGAGGGCAGGCCTCTCCCAGGCTTCCCATGGGGAATAGCATGAAGTAGAGCCGGCCAGGCGAAGAGGTCACCAAGAGGAGTGTACAAGAGAAGGCCTGGAGATGGGCAGCTTCATGGAAAGGATTGTGATATTGTCCCAAGAGGTCAGGCAGCCATTGGTGGCTTTCAGGCCAGAGGTGGCATCATCAAGTTTGCATTTTAAGATCTATAGAACTATAAAAATCAGTCCATGAATCAGACAGGACAGATCAAACTATACTTTGGTAATAACCAACCCCAAAAGCTCAAGGACTTAACACAATAGCTTATTTCAAAGTCAGCCTGGCCCATGGCTCTGGCAGCTTCCTTTAAGCATAGTCTCAAAGATCCTGGTGGTTCCCATCTTATGGTTCCATCATCCCAAAACACAACGTCCACAGTCTCAGTGGCAGGGGGGAGAAAAGAGCTAGGGGGTCTCTCTAGATCTTTTTTTCCACCTCAGCTTGTAAGTGATGCACACACCATTCCACTCAGTCAACTGGCTAGAACTTGTCATGTGGCCCTGCCCACTCTCAGGAGAGGCTGAGAAGTATGGAGTATTTAGCAAGCGTTAAATGTCTCAGTCACAGCCCTCTTCCAGCTCTGCCAGGAAAAGCTCTACATTGACTCTGCATGTTTAAACAAACAAACAAACAAACAAAAGCCCTCATCTTCTCCCTACAAATGCCCAGAGGGCTCCCCTGCTTGGGTTTATGCCCAGCCAACTTTCTTTTTTGCTTTAAGCACATTGCCATATATACTCATATGATTAAGTATTAAAATATGTAAATCATTATTTGATTATTGACTTTATGATACAGCATTAATGGTATCATACTATGATATATATGCATGATGATAGGGTCACGATAGATATGATAGGTATTAACATCAACAACAAAAGGATACTCTTCAACTACTACTATAAAAATCGAGGTAGGGGCGCCTGAGTGGCTCAGTCGGTTAAGCGTCCGACTTCGGCTCAGGTCACGATCTCACAGTTCATGAGTTCGAGCCCCGCGTCGGGCTCTGTGCTGACAGCTCAGAGCCTGGAGCCTGTTTCAGATTCTGTGTCTCCCTCTCTCTGACCCTCCCCCGTTCATGCTCTGTCTCTCTCTGTCTCAAAAACAAATAAATAAACATTAAAAAAAAAATTTAAAAAAAAATCGAGGTATACCATCCTTCTAAAAACCGTCCATCCCCATCATAAATGATTGCACTATATATACATGGCTAAGGTTCAGAGTAGAATCACAGAATTGGACCTAAAATTAAACTAGTGAAACCCTGTAACTAATGAATTTATCAATGCGATCCCTTTTTAACACTTCTACTGACAAGCAATTCGGTAGCTCACACAGCAAAGCGGGGATGTTAGACTCTTAGAGAAACTTTTGAAAACAAGCTCACTTTTTGGATGAGAAAAACCAATGAGTGAGCCTAAATGGCATGTGTGGGCTCCACAGAGGCTGGCTGGAGCCCTCACCTCCTGCTATCAGGCCTGCACTGTTCATCCTCTGCGTTCACAAACCCTGTCATCACGGCACCCTGAATGGAGAAGGACAGCATCCATTCTACGTGCAAGGACTTCCTTTGAATTCCTGTCTGTTATCTCAAAGAGTCATTTGATTTTCATATTCCACTCCATAACGCACCCATTGTCTTTTAATAGAAAAATACATCGGATTCATTTAATCGATGAACTAAGAAGAGCTGCATGATTATTTATTCTGTGGCTGCTGGGTTCCCTCACCTGCTACTATGCACTTCCAATAGCATCCATGACCCGCTTTGAGAAGCAAATGTTAAGGCTAAGGATGAAAACATCCCTTATATTAATCCCACAAATAATACTTTATGCACTCAATAAATACTACAGTTGGCCTGCCTGGGTCACATGCCTACCCCCAAGGCTGGAACGAGGGTGAAATAGAGGTAGTTACAGTAATTAGCAGCCTCATGCATTGCAGAGCGATGCAACCAGGCCAAATGAAAGGATTCTTGGCAGACAAAATACAGTAATGTCCTTTCCAACCACCCTGAGACGTGAAATGGTCTAAAAAGGTAACACGCATAATAAAAATCCAATGTATTGGTCTCAAAGCCCTTTCACTGCCCTGTGGTAGAAACAGGAGACATTATGTAGCATATAGCCATGCCCCCAATTTTACAATCATAGTTTTGAAAGATTCCCAGACCATGGAAAAAGGCAGGGAGGAAGGTGGTCAGTCCATGGTTAGTTGGCACAATCAGCTGGGGCCAATGACTCACCTGAGGGAGCTAATCGCTGAAACTCCTGACGAATGCTTTCTGCAGGAAGATGGAAAGAAAGACTGTTTGATCTCCATAATCTCTCCCAAAAAGTGCCATTGCTCCGGTAGCTGTGCCTCCTCTTGACGCCCCCACTATCCAGCTGTCCCACTGTAGGGGGCTCGACCTGACTCCTGAACGTGCAGACAAAATGCAGGTAGCAGCTTGGCACCACTGGAGTCTGGGTTTCCAGGCCCAACTCCACACTTGCCAATAACCATTTGCATTACAGAAGCAAAGCACAAAGCCCTGGGCCTCACTGGAGCAGAGCAGCTGAGAAACAGGGCCTTAATGAGCCCCGAGACTCCCGCCTGCCCAGCCAAACAAGTGTGGCTCAAGGTTAATATCATCAGAATTCAGGGAGAATACCTTGTTTTGACTGAAAGATCAAAGGAAGGGGCGTTTTGTGATCAGAATTGTCCAGACAAATATTTTAGCCTCCAATTTATTCTGATTATGCAGAACCGGCCTGAGAGGGTCACAGCCAGTTAGAGAGGCGGTCACTCAGCCCAGCCAGGCTGGAGGG
The DNA here is from genome assembly GCF_022079265.1 of Lynx rufus. Classification (NCBI taxonomy): domain Eukaryota; kingdom Metazoa; phylum Chordata; class Mammalia; order Carnivora; family Felidae; genus Lynx; species Lynx rufus. The sequence continues at coordinate 126,709,127 of NW_025814856.1, forward strand.
ACAGCAACTCCTGTTTGGGAGTTCAGAAATTGTGAAACATTCTATCGGTACCAGTTGTGGGAAGTTAGAACGCTCTGGCCCCGCTTGCTGAGCTTGCTGCACTTAGATGAAAAAGGAGGTTAGATCTGGAAGGGGCCTCTGGGACCTCCTTCAGGTCACAGCCATGCTCCACTGGTTGGCCACACAGCCAGTTGATGGCCGACTTGGGAAGAGAATCGGGCCACCCTCTCCTAACCCTGCCACCTGTACTTGTCCCTACTGCTTCTGGCTGGAAATACTCACAGTGAAACAAAACCCAACTGCAAACTGTGGGCCCTGGGGAGGCATGCACAAGAAACCGTGGGGCTGTTCCTGAGAAGCTGGGGTGAGCCTGCCTAGTCACAGCTGCAGCTCTGAGGGGCCACCACAGGGACTTGAGCAGCCCAGGGAGGAAGCCCAGCCCTCAGAGCAGCAAACACATCAGGAGCAAAGTCCCCACAAAGGAGGCACATGGAATATTCCAGAGGCTGACTCTGCTGATGAGCTGAGCCTGTGCTCGGTCAGCTAAGATCCCCACGGGCGCCCAGGCCTGGAACTTTATTGTATTGCAGACATTTGATGAGCGCTTTCTGCAGCAGGCGCGGTGCTTCTACACAATTCATTTACTGAATTATTGTAACAACCCTACAAGGCTGTCTCCGTTTTAAAAGAAGGAACCTGAAGATCAAAGGTGTGCAATAGGGGCGCCTGGGTGGCGCAGTCGGTTAAGCGTCCGACTTCAGCCAGGTCACGATCTCGCGCTCCGTGAGTTTGAGCCCCGCGTCAGGCTCTGGGCTGATGGCTCAGAGCCTGGAGCCTGTTTCCGATTCTGTGTCTCCCTCTCTCTCTGCCCCTCCCCCGTTCATGCTCTGTCTCTCTCTGTCCCAAAAATAAATAAACGTTGGAAAAAAAAAAAAAAAAAAAGGTGTGCAATAATTTGCTCAAGGGAAAGTAGCCACTACACAGCAGATGCAGGATTAGAACCCAAACCTGTCTGTCTTTAAAGCCTTTTCAGAACTGAGCAGCTACTCTGACTTTCCTGGATGAAGTGTACCTTGGATCAACTAAAGAGTGGTATGTTTTAGAAAAGAGTCCGCCTAATAGAAGAGAAAGGAATGATAGATGTAGAATACCACCACTCTGTAACCACTAATCAAGAAATAGCCTTGTGATAAACATCAATGACTGAGAAAATCACCAGATAAAACATCTGAGGGGGAATTCATTATACATTGGGGGGATCACCCTAATCCTACAAAAGAAGAGACAACCAGTCATAAGGTGCCTCCCAAATTACCCCAAATGTAGCAGCTCAAAGCAGTGCTCTTTTGTTACCTCACAATCCTGTAGGTCAGAAGTTGGGGTACGGTGTGGCTCAGCTGGTCTGCTGAGAGCCTCACAAGGCAAAAAGCAACGCATAACCAGGGTTGTGTTCTTTTCTGAAGGCTCGGAGGAAAACAGGGTTGCAAGCGATTCCAGTTGTTGGCTGAATCCAGTTTCTGGTGGCTGGGGGATTGACATCCCCGTTTCCTGGCTGGCTGTCAGCCAGAGGCCATCCTTGGCTCTTTTGGCCCTTTTCCCATCCTTGCTCATGAGCTCTCCATCTCAGAGCCAGTGGCCACTCATCCTGCTCCCCTCACATGCGGAGTCTCTTGAAACTCCCCTTTCTCTTTTGCCATCTTCCTCCTCTTCCTGCCGGTGACAGTTGTCTGCTTTTAAGGGCTCGTGCGACCATTTGGGCCCACCGAAATAATCCAGAAGAGTCTCTCTATCTTTGGGTCCCTCACCTTAATTACATCTGTCAAGTCCCTTATGCCAACTACTCAGTTTCTGGGGATTAGGCTGTGGACACCTCGGGGGTTTGGGGGATTATTCTGCCTACCACAAGAAGGAATTCGGGATTTTTCAGGAGTGGCAATGCTGTGGTGATTATGACAGAAAATAAAATAGTCCTTATCCTTTAGATTTCATTATGAAACATTTTTAGATGAAATGTTATAATAACAGACTTTCTTGGATTAAACAATCCAAGGGGGTGTGGAGAAAGTGGGGGAGGTTGTGGGTGAAGCATAATTAGCCTGTTTTGATCATTGTTAAATCAGAATGGCAGGTTCATGAAGATACATTATTTTATTCCCTCTGCTTTCAAATATGTATGAAAATCTTCATAATACAAAAAGGTAGAGGAGTCCCTTCCACCACACAGTGATCCTCAAAATCAGGCAATGGCATGGAATCACTAGAAAGCTCATTAAACATGCATATTCCTGAGTCCCTACAGATCCTGTGCCAATAGGTTTTGAATGGATTCTGGGGGTTCTAATATGAGTGATACATAACGCACCTTAAGAAGCACTATACTATTATGGGAAGTTTCATAAGAAACTTTAGTAAGAAATTGATCAAATATAACTACTAGGCCAAAAAAAGTTAGAGAGAGTCAAAGGATTGACAGATTGGATCCACTGGAGAAAACTGGGAAGCCTTCCTGAGAGAAGTGATACCTGGGATAAGGACATGGAAAAAGAAAGTTTTAATAGCAGGCAGGTTGAAATTTTCTTCCAAACAAGGGAGACAGGAAAGGGCAGGGCATAGCTGGGAGATCCCAATTTGTCCAGCTTGGTTGAAAAATGTCAGCGAAGGGGAGGTGTAAAAAACGAAATAGGAATTGGGGGTTGTGTGCTGTGCGTGGTCCCCGAATGGTAAGATTTGCATACAAATTAGCAAGCAAGTGAACTACTGATGACATTCACAAAGAGAAATGATGAGTTCAGAGTTATTCATTCCAACCCAAATTCCCATTTCAGAATAACCACCACTTACCATCTTTTTTAACCTTGGTCAGAAATACCAGATTTGGACATGCTGTGACTAACAACATATTTGCCAAAAGCAAGACTGCCACTCAGAAAACCATGTGTTTCTTTCCCTGGCAGGGGGTGCAGGGGAGCGTTGTGAGGGTAGCCAAGCTTCAGATGGGCCCTTTCCCCTCTCTGCTTTTGCAAACACACAGTGCAGAATTATATGCTTGTCTCAGAAGAGAAACAACCAAAGTGGCAAATGTCTAACATCGTCAGAGCTGCTATTTGAAATCCTAGCTGAATATTTTTCTTAAGTATTAACTAAGCGTGCTGAGATTCAGGCCACTGTTTGGAAAGGTGAAAGTGACTTCACATTTTTCTTTGTATATTTTGAAATTCCTGAGGCATACACAATGGAGTTGAGAAGGTTGGATCTGTGTTATCCCTTTGGGAAATGGAGAATGTTAATTATTACTCTTTCTCCTCTTCTAAAAGTACCTCTCCTGTGTCCAAGCAGAATCTTAAAGGCACAGAATATCACACAGCATTTTTTCCCCTGTGAACCCAGAGTTTAGTGTTAGTGTTTGCTATGTTTTTTATAAATAAATACAAAAGGGCAGTGGACACGCGCGCGCGCGCGCACACACACACACACACACACACACACACACACATGTTTACCCACACTCAGTTTTGTCCAAATGTAAAGGACCACACATTTTCTACTGAATTTCATTGCATCTAAGACACTATTGATTATAAAACACATCATTAAACTATGACATGCTATTGATTATAAAATGCATCCTAATTTCAGAAATGTTAAAATGTCAATCAATGAAAAAACAATACTTTGTTTAATTCCTCCTCTAGAACAGAGCTCAAATTCCACCCTCCATAAATACTATTATTAGTCATCAGCAGCATTCATAGGAACATATAAGTCATCGCGGAGGCCACAGCAAGGTCCGTCGCCAAATAGCCCAACAAGAATTCAATAAGTAAAGAGCACGAAACTTGGGTTTAAGAAGCCTTGGCTCAGATTTCATATATGTATAAAAAAAAAAAACTTAAAAAATTAAATAAAACATTATAGATACAAAAAAAAAAAAAAAAAAAGAAGCCTTGGCTCAGATACTAGCCCTGCCATTTACTACCTGTGTGAGCTTGAGCCCTGTGTGAACTTCCTGGGTTTCACTTTCCTCATCTATTAAATGGGAGTAATGAGATCTACTATCTTAATTCAGGCTGCCAGAACAGAATACCATCAACTGGGTGGTTTATAAACAACAAATTGGTTGAGAAATCTGTTTCTCACAGTTCTGAAGGCTGGAAGTCTAAAATCAGGTTCTGGTGAGACCCTCTTCCTGGTTTCAGACTGTCAACTTCTCACTGTATCCTCACAAAGCAGAAAGCAGGCAAGAGAGCTCTCTGGGGCCTCTTATATAAGGTCACTAATCCCATTCATAACGGATCCAACTTCATGGCCTAATGACCTCCCAGAGGCCCCACCTCCTAATACCATCATCTTGGGGTTAGGATTTCAATATATAATTCTGGGGAGACACATTTGGTCTATTACATGCACCAAACAGGATTGTTGTAAGAATAAAATTATACAGGGCATGTGGGTGGTTCCGTCGGTTGAGCATCTGACTCAATTTCATCTCAGGTCATGACTCCAGAGCTGTGGGATGGAGTCTGGCATCGGGCTCTGTGCTGAACATGGAACCTGCTTAAGATTCTTTCTCTCTCTCTCTCTCTCTCTCTCCCTCTGTCCCTCCCCCACTCACACTCTATCTAAAAACAAAATTAAAAAAAAAGAATAAAATTATAAACCCACAGGAATGTTCCTAGCCCCAAATTTGAGATACACCAAGTGATTACTAAATGTTTGTTGAGTCCAAATCTAAGAGTCCGTGATACATATCAGTAATGCCATGCTCATCGAGGGCAGAGAGACAGAATAAACATTTAATCAGCAAGGCAAGTTTTTATTGAGATCCCACCGGAGAGACTTTCACTCAGTCTCCCCAGGTTATGTAATGAGTTGCTTCTCAAAATAGAGCGAGCATCGGAATCACCTAAAGGCTGGTTGTTTAAATACATATTGCTGGGCCCCACACCCAGAGTTTCTGATTCAATATGTCTGGGGTGAGGCCTGAGAATTTGCATTTCTAAGTTCCTAGGTGATTCTGAACCTGTTGTTTCAAGTACCACATTCTGACACCCACCAGTGGCAAGTGTGATCTCTGCTCCAAGGAGCTCTTAGTCTAGTTGAGGAAATAAAGAAAAGCTCACATGAAGTTCTGGTGAACAGCAAAGCCCTCTGAGTAATAGTATGTTGGCAGGTATGACTCAGACAATGGCTGCAGATGAAATCTAGAGGAGGGAGACAACAATGACGGCTGGAGCAGTCAGCATGGATCCACTTCACTGATTAGATTGGTGGGGCGGGGGGGGGGGGGACCTTGAAGGCCAAGGAGATTTTGTCCAGGAAGCAGCAAAGCAGACACTGGGCAGCACCCATTGTTTATGGCTGATGTCTGCTCCATGCGCCATCCTGACACATTGGTGTCCATTGAGTGGCCAGGGGCCACACTCATCAAATAGCTGAATTTGCCAGGATGGAGGCTTGTGACAAGGGAGTCCAGATAAAGGAAGGAAACCCAGAGAAGGGAATGGGGGTTCTGGTTGGCAGGAAAAACCAGTCTGACTGGGTGAAAGGCCCACCACGGAGAAAGGAAAAAGAGGCTGAAAGGGAGGTGGGGAAGGGAGGCGTCTGGGAAGGGGGTCCTTTAAAGCAGCCTGGAGACAAGAGCTCAAGTCGGAATGGCGCATTTTCCAGGCAGAAAGATTGAACACCTGGAGCAGGATCAGGGCAGTAAGACCTGAGAAGTAGGGAAGGCAAAAGTGAAATTTAAAGGGGGAAATCAAGATTAGTGTGTGGCTGGGCACAGGTTTAAATAAGGGAGCTGCTAAAGATGGGAATAAATGGCTCCAAGAGGGTACAGCTTTGGGAGCAAAATGGTTGTGCAGGATAAGGGTGTGCAGTCTGGTGTGGGTTGGTGGGGGGGGTTGCTGACTAGCAAGTGGGATTGGCTGTCCAAGCCTCTGCGATGTGCTACGGAGCTCAGAGAGAGGACAGGATTCAAGGCATGGACATAGGAAGTCATCCGTCTGACAGCATGAGGCGAAGCCAGGGAATAGTGAGGGCTTTGGGTGAGGGATGCTCAGTAAGCTGGACTGAACTTTCACAAGTACTCAAAGTAAGGTAAAGGGAATAGCTTTCTGTTGAGTTCGACTACATTTATGGAGTGCGAGCTGCATGCCAGACCAGGAGCGTGGGAAAAGAGATCCCTCACATTCTCAGTGCCACCTGTTCACCTGGACGGCAGGTACATTCACAACACAGGTGAACTGGCAGCATTGAGAAGGTGAGGGATCTCAGATAACGGGCTGCACGTGAAGTCAGAAAGGACACAGGAAAGCCTTCTAATCAGTGGGGTCACCATGATGGATGGGAGGTATTCATAGATGGTTTCCTGGAGGAGGTGATGCCTACACTAAGAATTGAAGGATGAGTAGATGAAGAAGTTAGCAGACAAAGAACAGTGAGAGGGGTGGTATTTTATTCAGAGGGAGCGGGTTTTCAAAGGAAATAGAAACAATTTGGTCTCATTTTAAATGATAGCATTTGTTATTTTTGTTATCACCTTCCATATTTCTTTCCTAAAATAGAAAAGCCTAGGGCATCTGGGTGGCTCAGTCGGTTGAGTGTCTGACTTCAGCTCAGGTCATGATCTCACAGTCTGTGAGTTCGAGCCCCACATCGGGCTCTGTGCTGACAGCTCAGAGCCTGGAGCCTGCTTTGGATTCTGTGTCTCCCTCTCTCTCTCTGCCCCTCCCCCACTCATTTTCTCTCTCTCTCTCTCTCTCTCTCTCTCTCTCTCTCTCTCAAAAATAAATAAACATTAAGAAAAAAAATTTTTTAATGAAAGAAAAAAAGAAAAGCCTAAAAAGAAAACCAGAAGAACATAATAATAGTGACCAAGGGAGATTGGAATTTCATAAAGCACAAATCAGCAGGTCCAGAACCTGCCAACCCCAAAGGAGAAGACGCACCTGGGAAAGTGGGTATGTTGTACAATGAAGAAGTCAATGGCATCTTAAGGGAAAAGTCATCAAGGATAAAAGAAGCCACTACATAATGATAAAAGGAACAGTTCTGCCGGGAAGATATAACAATGCTGACATGTGCGATTGTAACAACATAGTCTCAGATCATGCAAAGGAAAAATTTGCAATTATAGAAAGAAAATATTAAGCCCACTGTAATAGTAAAAGGTTTTTAAGACAGCCGTCACAGAAACAAATAGAACAAGCAGACAAAAACTCAGCAAATAAACACATTTGAACATCCTAATGAACGAACAGGATGGATAGTAACTATGCTCAACAATTAGAGAATATGCATCGTTTTCAAGTGTGCGTAAAGCATACATAGCAGGCACCAGGTACTAGGCAAGTCTCTCAAGGAATTTACAGTCTATTAGACAACTGACTGATGGTCACCAGGCTTTGGGATCTGTTTCCTGGTGAAATTTCAGGAACAAGAAGCTGAACTAAATGAGATTGATTCCCTCACTTGTCCTTTGTCCCAGAAACGACTCTCCGGCCCCCATACTGGCCAGCTCTGGTTCCTCTGGGTCACCTCCAGCCAAGGCTGGGGGACTGTCCCCAGGTGGAGTTCTGAACAGAGACTGCCTCTGGGGAGGGTCGCTGCGGTACTATAAATGCTGGGCATATGGGACAAACTGCAGGAGCAAGAAAGTCACTGGCCCAATAAAGAAGAATAAAATTCTCCGCTCCACCCTGGAAATTTCTCCTTCCTGACTTGACCTTGTGCAACAAGTTTGCTGACTGCAAGTGTGGCAGGTATGGCGTGAAATGTTCCCCAAACTTTCAAATCACTTTTGTGTGGTGCTTCTGGTAATACCTTGTAGAGCTGCTTTCCTGCAAAACACAGTTTGGGAAACGGCAGGCTGGAGAAAAGTGTCTCCCAAACTGCTTTCCTTCTGCTTTCTGCAAGCAGGCCTCACCACGATAGCCCCTTCACAAATAATGAAACCAGCAGGTCCCCCAACATCTTAGATGCCTGTGTGACCCTCCTCCAGACGGCCTCCTCCAGGGCCAGTTTCCCTGTGGGCAAGCGGGTCAAATACACAGAAAGAAGGCATCTGGGGCTGATGTTGCACCCAGAAGCAGTGTTTATTTTCCTTTCTCTAGTGAAGTTGACCTTGGCTTCGTCACTTCACACTCTAAATGGTTAGATCCTATTGTGTTATTGTTGTAACCATCCACATTTTCTTTTCTTGGAGAAAATGCTAAAAATAAGTGAGCCTTAATACAATGACAGGGATCACAGGGATCCCTGTGAGCGTCTCTTCTCCTTGAGAACGTGCTGGCAACATATGCACTGCCAGGTCACCCCCTGGCATTGTCCATAATCTGTCAGCATGTCCCCTCACCACCGTGGCAGTGGAGCAGAATAAGGGACTGTCAGGCAGATGGCTCCCAAATCCCACCCAGAAGCCTGTTGTGGAGACCTAATGAAAACGCATTTCACCAGATTGTATGTCAACACAGTCCTGAGGTCAGCGTTCGGCTTTCCTTTGGAAACCAAGCCAGGGAAGGGACCTTAGACGCACCCCTTGATGTGTCCATACCTGCCAAGGAGATATGCTAATTCCTCATGACAGTGACACTGACCAGTGGTGATTGAGGAGATGGTGGCCGGGTGAATGATAGGGGACCCGGTGACATACTGTAACATAGCTCCCATCATGTTCAATCAGCTGAGAGTGCCTTGGGTCTGAGAGGCTGGACCTCTGGGGCCTTTAGGAAGTCTCCGGATTTCAGCACCCTTGTGAATGACTCATGGTGTGCTCGAGCCAGCTGAAGTGTTAAAGATGATTTAGAGCGAGTGGGATCCGTTTGTGGTTACATGAACCTCCTTAAGAGTCTAATTGCCAGCTTTTCTAGGGCTTCAAAATCTATTGAGTTTGGAACAAAGCCAGACCCAGGCAAAACTCTGGCCCCTTCCAATGCTTCATTTCTCCTTCTGGGTGCCCCTACCCTCAGGCCCTCAGTATATTTTTGGGGAGCCCCAAAGCTCCAACCAGGATAACATAACAAAATGGTTGTCACCTTTAAGTAAGCATGGTTCCAGGAGCTACACACACAGTTTCAAATCCTCACAAAAGTTCTGCATTTTAAAGATATGGAAATTAAAGTTACTTGCCCCCAAGCCCTGGTAATAGTGAGAGAGATGACGTTGGAATCCAGACTGAACAGATTCCCATCCTTATCCCCCTTCCCCCCCCCCCGCCCCGGATGTGCACTGTGCACATCCATCACCCTCCCTATCAGCTTTTCCTCCCCACCTATGTTTCATTCCTTCTCAGCTGGAAACTGAGTTGCCAAAGCAGTCGTTCTTAAAGTGTGGTCCCAAACTGACATCAGCATCACCTGGAGATACAAATTCTTGGACACCAACTTACAGAATCAGAATCTGAAAGTCTGGGGGTAGAACCCAGCAATCTGTGTTTTAACAAAACTCTTCAGATAAGCTTGATGCATACCCAAGTGTGAGGACCACCAGGCTGAAGTATTCAAAGAGCCATGTGGCCGAGATTACCAAACTGTGGCACGGCTCTCTGCCTCGTATGGGAGAATACCTGAGGCTCTAGAAGGCTGCAATCATCTGGAGCTTCTGGGAGTGTGTACAATTATTTCCTTCAGTGTGTTGTCTTCCACATCATACTCATCCTCCACTCAAGTTCAACTTGGGCGGTGATGCAGACCTTTCCACCCTCTGCAATTGTCAGCCACTGCTGGGAGTATCTTATATCCACCCAGTGAGTAATATTATTTCATTTTCGCTGGCTTTCCCAGAGGTAAATTATTCAAAACAGTAACAGCAGCAGCAGCAGCAACAAAAACCTTGACTAGAGACCAAGTGAAAGGGGGAGAAAGTGAAGGGGCCGGGGGACGCAACAGAAGGCTGGCTTTCATAGGGAAGTTATAGGATGGGTTCCTTTTTATTGTGGAAAAAAATTATACATAAATCTTACCATCTTAACCATTTTTTTTAACGTTTTTATTTATTTTTGGGACAGAGAGAGACAGAGCATGAACGGGGGAGGGGCAGAGAGAGAGGGAGACACAGAATCAGAAACAGGCTCCAGGCTCCGAGCCATCAGCCCAGAGCCCAACGCGGGGGTTGGAACTCACGGACCGCGAGATCGTGACCTGGCTGAAGTCGGACGCTTAACCGACTGCGCCACCCAGGCGCCCCAACCATTTTTAAGTGTACAGTTCAGTGGCATTGAGTACATTCACGCTATCGTGCAACCATTGCTACCAGCCATCTCTAGAACCTTCTCATCACCCCAAACTAAAACCCTGTGCCCATTCAACACTAACTCCCCAATCCTCCTTCCCCCAGCCCTGGTAACCTCTATTCTACTTTCAGTCTTATGAATTTGACTACTCTAGATCCCTCATGTAAACAGAATCATACAGTATTTTCCCTTTTGTGACTGGCTTATTCCATACAGCACAATGTCCTCAAGGTTCATCCATGTTGTAGCATCTGTCAGAATTTTTTACCTTTTTAAGGCTGCATAATATTTCATTGTGTGCATAGACCACATTTTGTTTACCCATTCACTCATCAATGGTCATGTGGGTGGCTTCTACCTTTTGTCTGTTGTGAATAATGCTGCTATGAACTTTGGGCTACAAATACCTATTGGGCTCCCTGCTTTGAATTCTTTTGATTATATACCCAGAAGTGAAACTGCTGGATCATAGGATAATTCTATATTTAACTTTTTGATGAACCATCATACTGTTTTCCACAGTGGCTGTACCAGTTTACATTCCCACCAGCAATGTGCAAGGGTTCCAATTTCTGCACATCCTCACCAACACTTATAGTCTTCTGTTTGTCTTTTTAAATAAAAGCCATTCTAATGGGTGTGATGTAGGATGGGATTTTAGGATATTTCTCCCCACCTTTCTTCACCTAAAAGAAAAAAAAATGTTTGCTAATGCCCCATTGTGTTTCTTAGCATTTTATACCTGAAGGTACCTAAGAGATTGCCTAGTCCAGTAGCGTTCAAACTTTTAACAGCAGAACACTTATTTTCCCTCCCAATTGTCTTACTTGGAACCCTAAAATAAAAAAGAAATAAAAAATAGGTCTGATTAGGGGCACCTGGGTGGCTCAGTCGGTTAAGCGTCTGACTTTGGCCCAGGTCATGATATCACTGTCCATGAGTTCGAGCCCTGCATCGGGCTCTGTGCTGACAGCTCAGAGCCTGGAGCCTGCTTCAGATTCTGTGCCTCCCTCTCTCTCTGATCCTCTCCCATTCATACTCTGTCTCTCTCTGTCTCAAAAATAAATAAACATTAAAAAAATTTTTTAATAGGTCTGATTAATCCAAAGATGGAGACAGAGCCCCATCCTTTAGCCTCCTTCTCTATCTCCTACCCCTGTGGAGCTCCACACTGCTCCTCGGGAGCCCTCCGACTCTGCAGAACTCAGTGTGAAAACCAACACTAGGAATAGGTGCAAGGGATAAAGCTGGGGTCTCTGTCTCTATCCTCACTAGACTACACACTCTGTGAGAGCAAGACACTGTCTGGGCCAGCTCTTCATCATTAGCAACTAGCAAAGTGTTTGCTACATATAAATACTTCATAAATCAGCCCATTAAATGTCTGTCTGAATGGCTGAATGAATGAGACCAAGTTTTAACCACAGTCTAATGCCAAAGCTGAAGCAAAGACCCAGGATTGTTGAGCCTCATTCAGGGATCTCTCTATACAAGTGATTCTCAAACTTGGGCCTGGATAAGAATCAGTTGGACAGCTTGTTAAAACACATATTTCTAAGTACCTACTTTTCCCTGCACCAAGATTCTGTATTAGTAGATCTGGGGCCTGAGAATTTGCATTTCTTATAAGTTCCAATTGATACCAGAACTTTGGGGTAGACATGCTACTTGTATGTCCCTTAACGAACCTGAGACCTGCATGCCTCTATATTCCTATTTTTTTAAGATACAAATTTTTGAATAAAATCTCCAAATCTTACAATGAAAGATCAATTTATTTTTAAACTGTGCAGGCCAAATGGAACATTCTGAGAGCTGAATGCCATTCCAAAGTCACCAGTTTGCAATCTTTAGTCTAGGAGAAGAGCTCAGTCAAAGCAAATATTTAATAATTCCCACAAAAGAAAACCCCATGCAACTAAAGGCAAAACACAGGAAAAGATCCTAGGGGCGAGGACCAGGATGGTTTAGGGAAGAAAAATATTGGAGATGGACTATTTGGTTGAGAACCGGACAAATTATCAGCATGGCCTGTCTACATTAATCAAATAATTACTCACCTCCCTATTTCATGAAGCCTGCTGAGTACTCGTTTTCACAGTTGCATCCTAAATTTAGCTCTGACTCCTGATAACCAGGACTGTGCTTTGGGTCTATTCTCTGACCTGGTCCTGGCTAACATCCAAGGCTCCAACACCCTAGGGAAGTTTAGGAGAGATGGCCTGAGTTGTGTTGCCCCAAGACTGGGCCTTCAGGCCTGAGCTTCAGGGCCGCAGGGAGAATGTGAGCAGCCACTTCTTGCCTGTGGCTGGTGGGGACAGCAAGAACGGGCTCAAGTGAGGATGCAAACATTCTAGAGCATCTGTTATGTACTTGGTCCATACCCTGAGTTCTAATTTAGTTCTCCACAAGTTATTATTTTAGGGAAGAAGTAATTGGAGCTCAAAGAGGCTAAATAACTTGCCCAAAGTCCACACAGCCAGGATGTGATAATGCTGGAATTTTTACTTGGGTCTCCTGATTTACCCAACATCTACATCTACATTTACCTCTACATTTTAATTGTAGTTAAATCCATCCGATTTAACTACATCCATCCGATTGTTGAAGTTAAATCCATCCGAATTACCTCCTCACGAAAATGCTCTCAATAGTTCCCTGGGATAGTGTACTAAAAACCCAACAAAACACAAAGCGAAGACATTCAAAGCCAATAGGTTTAAATCTTGGTTGTGCTACTTGCTACCATGCGAACTTAAACAAGCGCCGCTGCCCCTCTGTTCATCAATTGCTCACCTATGGCGTGAAAATTCTACCTACTCAGGAAATGCCATGAAGAATACATTAGTTATGCATAAAAGGGATCTAGATAAAGCACCTATGAATGGGATTGTCCTTTTCCTGATTCTTGGGAGGACTGGGCACCTTCCACAATATGTGTTGTGCAGTTCACACACACACACACACACACACACACACACACACACCCCTCCATAGCACCGGGCTGCTTGGCACAGTTGCCGAAGATGAAAGTCTCTGCTGTACCTTCCTGCTGCCCCAGAAAAGTTGCAGTGGCCCCAGCTCCTTGCCCCACCCTTTGAAATATTGTAGATGTCACTTCCAAAAGGGCATTCCAACAGGACACAGTTCTTCTTGGTATTAGTAGGTCTTGACTTCGTAAAATCTTGAGTCAGGCAAAGTTAAACTGAATTTTTTTTCTGCAGAACATTTCAGAGCTTTTAAAACACAAAGGTGCTTTATGACACTCCAAAGAGAACAGTATACACCTCACCCAAATTTAACCACATTGTCTCATTTTTTCACTGAGAATCTTGTTAAATTCATGTCTTGAAAAACGCATGTTGGGAAATACTGGTCCGACACTCAGGACCTGGGTCTGATCCACTGCCATCACCAGGATGAAGTATGGCCACAGCTTTGCTGAGACTAGACGGGGCTACCCACCAGGGGACTTTTCCAGTGCTCTCTCATTTAAATGTCTAATGGTGTTCAGGGCGCCTGGGTGGCTCAGTTGGTTGAGCGTCTGACTTCAGCTCAGGTCATGATCGCACAGCTCGTGAGTTCAAGCCCCTGCGGACAACTCAGAGCCCAGAGGCTGCTTCAGATTCAGATTCTGTGTCTCCCTCTGTCTCTGCCCCTACCCCACTCACGCTCTGTCTCTCTCTGTCAAAAATAAACACTTAAAAATTTTTAAAAAATAAATGTCTAATGGTTTTCTCTTCTGTACAAGCAGCATCCACTAATATACAGGCCCGTGTGGTTTGGATTTACATTTCAGAGCACCTTGCTCAAGCTCCAAGAGCATTTTGTCAGGAGCTTAAAGAATTGTGGCCATTTCCCGGCAGGAGAGAATAGGAAGGTAGAGCCACCTACAGGAGACTTGTGTTACTGCACAGCAAGAACGCTAGGAGCTTGCGTTCTGGACTGGAGAATTCAACACAGCACTGAGTAGAAATTGCACTACCCTCTCTTTACTTAAAATGGAGATTTAACAATGAGAGCAGAGGTTTTCACAGGTGGACCTTTTTTTTTGAGGGAGTGGATGGAGAGACATGATTTGGACCGTGATTTAAGTAATGACAAAACATGTGTGTTGGGGAGGCAGGGCTTTGAAATAGATGTTTCCTCTGCAGGGTTGAATATTCATTAAAGTATTCACAAAAGTGGACTCATGTTCAATGTCTCCATCCCAGCCACAATTTGATTTAACTGCAAGATTGTTTTTACCCTGATGACAAGGTGTGCCCAGTGGTTTACAGGACGTTCACATAAAAAGATTGACGGCTTTTCATTATAGCTACTAAACCTCATAGTGATTTCCTAGATGCGTTTTTAGCATTTTGAAAAATAGACTTCGTTTCCACAAAAATTAAGGCAACAAAATTTATGTCATCAGAACTGTGATGTACTACATTTTGTGATAAAAGCAAAATGTGAAACATTTTAATGCACTTAGTAACAAATGTGTTCAGGCTGATGGGAAAGCTCTTATCAGACCTCAGGGAAAGCGAGGGAGGAGAGCCATGTGCCAGGACAGATCATTCCCAGCTCCTCTTATGTGCAAGGAGTGGGGATCATTCCTTCCTCCAATGTCCCACAGTGTGTCCTGAGGCCTGTAACACACCAGACACTACAGTAGGTGTGGTCGATAGCCTGGAGAGGATGACAGACATAGCCCCCTGTCCTTGTGATCCTGTTCCCACCAACCAACAAGGCTGAGAGCAACATTTCCAAGTAGGAAGAATCTCAAAAATCATCCTATGAGAAATTCTACTTAGAAGATACTTCCAGATTTAAAGCAGATTTTGCCAACGAGGAGTGAAAAGAGGTCCATTGGCATTTTCTTAGGCAAGATAATTGTGCCCAAAGTAGATATCAATTTGTCTTTTCCAACAACTCATTGGAAGGTGGGATCAATGCCCTTGTGAATACTTTCCATTTCAGAATCTTTATAGAGAAACTTAGGCCTACTTCTATAAGAGCATTTTATCTAAGCAATCTTTCCATTTAAGACAAGCTTCAATTATCCAGACGATTGATAGTTTATAATTAAATAAGCTAGTGAAATCAACTTTGTAATTTGAAAATCTAAATATCAAGAACCCCAAAATGATGCTTATCATTTTGAATACTCTTGGCCCACTCTCTGCCCTGCTTTTCTTTCTTTCTTTCTTTCTTTCTTTCTTTCTTTCTTTCTTTCTTTCTTTCTTCTTGTACAAATATCCTTTTTGTTTTCACTATTATATGTTTTATTTTTCTTCATAAGTTATCTTAAATCCTTTAAGGAATAAATAAACACATAAGTTCTAATATTAAAACCTGTTATGGAAAAGAGGGGCTTACTTACATTATTTTCAACTTGGAATATCTACTTGAATAATCTACATAAAAACCTTGGATGCCAGCATTCCCATGAGACCAGATAAACTATAACTCAAACATAATCAAATGAAATCTGGAAAGAACACTCAAACACTCAAACACTCAAAACCTCAAAACACCACTTATTCCTACAGTTGTGAAAAGGCAACATGATTCCTTTTTTTTAATGTTTGTTTATTTTGAGAGAAAGAGCACCTGCTTGTGCTTGGGGGAGGGGCAGAGGGAGGGGGAGATAAAGAATCCCAAGAAGGTCTCATGCTCAATGCATGGAGCCTGAGGACAGGGGGCTCAGCTCCATCCGACCACTGTGAGATCATGACCTGAGGGGAAATCAAGAGTGGGATACTCAACAGACTGAGCCACCCAGGTGCCTGGCAATGTAGTTCTTAATAACAAAGGCCAGAAAACCACAAGATGTATTTCTGGCTCTAAAACAAGACAATTGCAGAGAATGAGAGCCTTCTGGAGAAAAACATGTTCAAGTCTAAATAGTGTATACCATCTACAAATGGGGGTTGGGGGGAGATAGTGGAAGAGGCATGGAAAACTTCTGGAATTCTAGGGTATCTCCATCTGGGTGTAAGTGATTACTTACATTAAAATTATCAAGGTGTACACGTCAGATTGGTATACTTAACATACTTTACCATGTTATACTTTAATTAAATTTATAGTAATTAAATATACTCATTATACCTTAATTGAATTAAACATGCTTTAGTATGTTAGACCTTAATATGTATTCAATTAATGCATACGTGTGTAGGATTTTTATTTCAGAAATCTCATTGAATCTTAAGATGACCCAAAGTGAAATTTTAAAGGGGTTAAATTCTATTCACTATCTCCATTACCTCTTTTGCCAAAGTAAGGAAATGGGTGTATATTTTTTCAAAGTGTCCACATGGAATAAGGATTAAAACCAAAATGTGTTCTACTTAGAATTAGCATATCTTGGCCCAAAATGAGAGGCTCTGGGTCCCCCTGGCTTCCTCACAGACAAGCAAGAACTCTGCTCTCAGATGAGCCCATCAAGCTGGACGCTAAACCCTCAGGGCTTTGAGGGCTGTTCCTCAGGAAGCAGGCGTCTTGATGGACCCCGGTCCGAGCAGCATGTTGAGGAACCCAGTCCTTACTCAGCTGCTTGGACGTGGGAGTTCCAGAGGTCCAGGGGGTTGACAGGGAGAGGAAAGCTTCCCAAGGCTCATCAAGAGGCACAGCTGGCTGTGCATTTTCTGCGGCTGTCCTGCCCTCCCTACATGATCACCACAACGAACAGCCTGACTTCCTATGGATGTATGGGAGAGTGTGTATTTCCTAAAATGTGCACACATTAAATAGAAGAATACCAAAGCCTGGGGATGCAGTGTCTCAGTGACTCTTATCAAGAGAGGCTTCGACTCAAGTCAAACAAACCAGCACTGGCAGAGCACACACTCGATGCCACGTGCTGAGCAGAGTCCTGGGGGAACAGAGCCCCACAGGAACGTGAATTCTGGGTACTGTCCAATGTGGAGGGCGGGCAGGCAAACAAATCATCGCTTGCCATGCTGGCTATGTCGCAGGTAGGTACAAAGTACTAACCGAGGTATAAGGTAGGGGAGACTTAATTTTGTCCAGGAGTTAGGGAGGCTCTAGAGAGGAAATCATTTCCAACTGTTTCCTGATGAGACCTGCAGGTCATAGGAAATCCCAACATATTCTAACATAAGATATGATGAAGGAAGTAAAAAAGTCCCCCAGAGTCCCACCACCCAGGACAGCCACTATTAACATCTTGCTTACCTGCTTCCAGATGTCTCTGCCCACCCAGTGTTAATCTGTCATTAACTCCACGTGTGGCACTTTGCCAGGGGTTTTTTGCCATCTCATTTTATTCTCATGACAAACCTGTACAGCAAGTAGAATTAGGTATAAATATGGAGATTGGCATACGTGTCAATCTCGTTTTACAAGCAAGGAGATAGGGAGAATTAAGGAAGGAAATGACTTGCCCAGGCTGCCCAAGTTGGTAAGTGGTAGGACTTACCTCCCAGTCTATCTAACTGCGGAGGCTGGGCTCCTAACCTCCCAGGAGGACGGGGCCTATTCCCAGCTCCAGCCTGGAGTCCAGAGTGACCTAGAGGGAGGGGGTGGAGAGAAACAGGGTTATGAGTGGTAGGAAGTGGAGCTGAGTGGGGAGAACACTGAGTGCTTTGCTGAGAAGTTTGGACTTCAGCCTGAATGCAATGTGTGTCTTCCAGCATTCTTAAGCATGAAAGTGACAACACCTGTTTTGTGTTTTAGAAGGATTCTGTTGGCAGTTCTGTGGGGTAGGGCATAACCTGCAGCAGCATGAGTGGTTACAAGGCAGTCCAAGAGACCCTCAGCCAGAATAGCAGGTGTGTGGAAAGAGAGCCAAGACACCTGTCTGGGTGGAATCACCGTGCTTCCAGGATGAGTGAAAGGCTGTGTGGGACAAAGGAGAAAGAGGGAATAAGGAGGATTCTGAGCCAGGGTCCTAGTTTCAGTGACCAAGAGGGTTCTTTTCATGATGAGCTCTTTCCTGTGCTGAGCACTGTGCTAGATATTAGGGCACAAAGCTGAGTTAAAACTGACCATGACTTTGAGACAACAGTAATTTGCACTTTTGAATGAGTCCATGACAGGGCCACCTACCTTATGCTAGATTCTACTTGATGGAGAAGACTGGGCTCTTGAAGCCCCATATGTGCCATTTGGCCATTTTAGCCATTAAAGTCATTAAAAATGCCACAGGTAGAAACAGGCCACAGATTTTTCAAGAGCAGCCTTTCTGGTGGTCTGAAGCCAGAGGGTTGGACTTAGGTTGGTTTTTAATCATTTACAAAAATACCTAGATGCTGTGATGCATTGTGGGGGAAAAAGCAAGACATCATTTCATTTCCTTAATGCCATCAACATGAACTTTGAGTTTTCATGTCCCAGACCTTGGTGCCATGAAGGGACACATTCAATCAGATTCTCTTAAAGGGTTGTTATTTTAAACTCATCCAGACCTGAGCTCTTTGTGTTATTAGGGGAAAAAAAAAATCTTAGACATACCTTTGGCAGAATTGAATAGTGGTATTAATGGAATTAAATCTAACTGAATAAGATTTAATAAATTCTGATATTTTATATAGATTGACTTAGCCCCCTTGGAGTAGAACTTCTATAATTGGAGCAGCTTTCAGCTTTTGGATATCTCTTGGCATCATCAGTCTTTGCAGTGGGAATTTTGAACCACAAATTCAGGTGAGCAAGAATGTTCTTTGCTTTATTTCCTACCACTTGCCTTGATTTCTGACTCTCAGCCCCATTCCAATGGGGCAATGAGACATTACGCATCAATCTTTCTGGACGTTTCTCACTCCCTCTCCTTGCTCTCCTCACTGGGCACATGCCACAGGAATCTCAGTGGGACAAGGTTCCTGTGCATCCCTTGACCACTGTCCACAGGGCTTGTCCATCCTGCCCATCAGCCTTGTCCATGTGGCATTTGGGCGTGGAACTTCCTGCCTTTGGCCCTGTCTTCCTGGACGCAAAGCCACAAACTAAAAAGCCCACAGATGCAAATGTGGCCTACAGGGGTGCTTTTCTTATTTCTTTTGGCCCACACACTGATTTTTTTTTTTAATTAGAACTTTTCACATTTTTAAAAACTTAAATTTCCAGCTTCTCTTAAAACCTGTACGATGCAGGAACTCTGGACCCACATGTTCTCTGGCACAGATGGGCTGGGGCTGAGCTCATCCTTCAGAGAGAACTGAGTCCTCTAGCCCATCCTGTTCATAAGACACCCCATCCCCCCCATATCATCACCCTGTGCTTTTGTTTTTCTCATAGGAGAGAAAGATGAACAGAGATTAACATGCAAGAAGGGGCACATGCTCTTGGTGTCAGCACCCGTGAAAGGAGCGAGGATGCTACAAAATTGGGCAGAGGGAGAAGCTGGGCTACCACGCAGCCTCAACGGTGGCCTCAGCCAACTTCACGGGTAACTCTGTAGCTGTGATGGCCCTTTTCTTGTGGTGAAAGGCCCCAGGTCTTTATATTCCTGCATCCACCAGGCATTGGGTATCACTGCCCCTGGAGAGGAGCATGATCTTGGCCCAGGTGGGTCTCTTCAGCTGAGGGCAGTTCCTTGCAGCTAGGGAACTGGTCCCTCATTCTGATGGGGCCTCTGGGTGATATGTCACAGCATCAACCGTAGGGCCTGTTGTGGGCAGGGTAGGGACAGATCCACAGACCAAAGGGATGCTGCAGGCACCTTGACTCATTTATACTACTTTCCAGGTCCCCGTGGACACCTGGGCCAAGCACTTCTCTCTAGGGGCTCTGTTAGAGGCCCAGGAGAGCTACCTGAGGAGCCGGACATTGGCCCTTTGCTCAGGCTCCTCCCTCCTCTCTGAGTCTGCCCCCAACCCACCACCACCAGAAACCTTTTCCAGTCTGGGGAAATCTGACTACTATTCCACGTCTCCCACAGATGTCCTCACCGCTGCCTCTCAGGCCCTCTGCAAGGCCCTAAACAGAGGCTCTGAGAACACAAAGGTCAGAAAGAACTGCTGGTTATTTCTGCCTCCCTCCCTGCCACAAATCTCCCCGAGACAATGAACACAGAGACAGCTACTTGTTGGACTAGGAGGAAAGGAAATGAGAAACTACAGAGAGATAAGAAAAGCATAAGCGAGTGCTGCTGGCTCTCTGCTTACCCAAACTCTGGCCAGGAATCAGACCAAGCAGCAAGCCCAGTCAGGACGCCGCCCAGCCCACCAGGAAGACTGTCTCCAGTGGCCATTCCATAGCCAGAGCCCGGCGGCAGGAATGGTTTGCACTTCACTGGCTCTGAGAACCCTGGCTGAAGGCAGCTTCCCTCCTCTTCACTGCTCCACAGTACTGCCTCCTCCATCCTCAGGCCCCATCTCGTTTGGCTATTTTCTTTCTTCTTTTTTTTTTTTTAACTTTGCTGTTCTCTTTACTAGGCCTTCCTAGCATCATATTATAATTAGGGGTCATTCAGAGGCTTCATCTGCGAGGAGACAGGGGATCAAAAATGCCAAGTCATGGGGACCCCAACTGATGCAGCACTGTGGAAACAGTATGGAGGTTCCTCAAGAAATGAAAAATGGCAATACTACATGATCCAGAAATTTCACTTCTGGTTATTCACCCGAAGACAATGAAAACACTAACTTGAAAAGAGAGGTGTCCCTCCATGTTCATTTATACGTGCATCATTTATAGCAGCCAAGACATGGAAGCAAGCCAAGTGTCCATTGACAGATGAACGGATGAGGAAAATGTGGTATGTGTATACACACACACACACACACACACACACACACAGAGAATATTATTCAGCCACAAAAAAGAAGGAAATTCTGCCATGTGGGACAAACACGGATGGACCTCGAGCGCATTGTGCTAAGTGAAATAAGTCCAACAAAGACAAAATACCATGTGCCCTCACTTATATGTGGACCCCCCCCAAAAAAAGATCAAACAAACAAAAAACAAAAAACTGAACATCTAGATACAGACAACAGATTGGTAGGGGTGTGGATGAAATGAGTGAAGACAGTCAAATGTACAAACTTCTAGTTATAAGGTAAGTCCTGGGGATGTAATGAGCGGCATAGTGACTCTAGTTAATAATATTTTGTTGTATATTTGAAGGTTGCTAAGAAAGAAGATCTTAAAATTCTTATCACAAGAAAAAAAAATGTGTGCTGTACACCTGAACCTAATATAATAGTATATGTTAATTATATCTCAATAAAAAATAATTAAAAATAACAGAATGCCCAGTCAGGTCTCTGAAGACGTCTGGCCAGCTCCCCAGCCTGGAGCTCTGCGGTGCAGCTCGCTGATATTGTGCTACTGCACCCACAGCAGCCAGAGGCTGGTCACTCCTTCCCATCCTTAACCCACTTCCTGATGTGCAGGTCTGCCCAGCTAGTTCACAATTCTCTTTATATTATCTACCCTAGAGTATCTATACAGAAGAAATACATGCCTATAACTTACAGAAGGATATGAATTCTATAAAATAAACACAGGAGGCGGATAGCCAACTCAGGAAATATATGTTCACATTTTCCAGCCACGTCTAGATAACGATGTGGAGATGAGGGTCAGTGATCAGCCCGGTGCTCTGCGTAGGGAGAGAGGAGTGCCCTTCTGTAAGCTGGATTCCACAGACCGTTGTCCCGAGTCAGAAACTCTTTGGAATGGATTCCAACTCAAAGTGCTTATGACATTTCTGTGGACTAGTTTGTGTGAAATGAGCAAAAGCACAGGAAAATGCCAAGCCCAAGAATGGACTTGAGGAAGGAGAAGATGAGCAGTCGGATGCAGCTGGGGTAGGGAAGGTCTTCCAGCAAGTACCCACTCTAGGGATCCAAGGTGCCTGGGATTCAGACAGGCTAGACACAGGACATTAAGGAAGGTGGCCAGGTAGTAGGACCACATTTACTCCAAGAGCAAAGATGTTTTCCCTGCCTTCAAGAAGCTCTGACTAGAACAAGGAGGATAGACAATAAGCACTGATCCCAAACGGACCAGGAAGGTGGGGCACAAAGGTGGAAGAGTCGTAGATTGGGTTTGGGGGATGCAGGGAAGGGATTAGAGGCTGATTGTCAGAGAAGGTGACACCTGCAATGGGCTTTGGAGGATGAAAATTATTGCACCAAGCAGAGAGCACTTCTTCATGGCTAGGGGCAGATGGGAACCATTATGTCAAGGACCACTCTCAGAACAGCATCCCTCATCTCCCCCATGCTGCACAGAAGAAGGAATGGAAAGAGGTGGATTATGGAGGAGTGTCCCTCACAGGGTTCTCAATTCTTCCCTCTTTCATAATAAAATACAAACATGAGACCAGCTCTGAAAGAAGGTCTACAAACCCAATTTCCACTTGCCTTTGGTGTTCTGATGGAAACTGTACCTGCCAGCAGGGGAGCTGCCTGCCAGTTTCCCTTAGAAAATGAAGGCACAGGGGCGCCTGGGTGGCGCAGTCGGTTAAGCGTCCGACTTCAGCCAGGTCACGATCTCGCGGTCCGTGAGTTCGAGCCCCGCGTCAGGCTCTTGGGCTGATGGCTCGGAGCCTGGAGCCTGTTTCCGATTCTGTGTCTCCCTCTCTCTCTGCCCCTCCCCCGTTCATGCTCTGTCTCTCTCTGTCCCAAAAAAATAAATAAACGTTGAAAAAAAAAGAAAATGAAGGCACAGACAGCTCATGAGGAAGACAAAATTGTATTGACTTAGTCAATTTTTGTTTCTCTTCAGCTCACCAAATTTATATTCACTGTTACTGGGTGACCCAATTAACTTCTCTGCTCCCTGAATCGATTACCCATATCACGTGGCTCATTATGAGCGATGGAGAGTCCATTTAAGAAGTACAGTTTGACTACCTACTATGTTGCAGGCATTGTCAGAGAGCTGGAGAGTCAAAGATGAAAAATATACTCATCAGAGAACCAAAGTTGCAAGGAAGAGACCCACACAGACCATCTTCCATGATGGAAATGTGTTGCATGAATCATAAAAACATGAAAGTATAGGAGATGCCCTAATACACATACAGTCACCAGAGCCCAGAATTCCTGACATGGGACACAAACTAGGCACCATGGAGAAGCACCACATGCACCCCCTCCAGGGGGGTTCCTCAGAACTCTGTCCTCTAGAGAAGCTGGACTGTGACTACAATAATTGTTTTGGGGTATCCACTGTAATAAGACACTGATTCTGATTCAAGAGGTGAGGACAGGGTAGCATTTCTAACCAGTTTCCAGGTAGATGCTGGTGCTGCTGATACAGGAATTACCGTTTGAGCAGCAAGGCTTTAAAAAGCCTAAAACGTAACATTACAAAGGTGTGGGCATGTTCCCACAGGTCAGATCAACTCAGTATAATAAATTCACAAGGTGGAGCCTTCAGAAGTGGTGAGAAAGGGTGAAGTGTCCTTTCCAGGAGACATGGACAGCAGGGGGAATCTGACATTCAATATACACTATTTGAAAGGGGAAAAAGAGAGAGGTAAACCAAGAAACAGACTCTTAAGCTACAGAGAACAAACTGATGGTCATGTAACCAGAGGGGAGGTGGGTGGGGGGATGGATTCAATAGGTGATGGGGACAAAGGAGGGCACTTGTCATGATGAGCACCGGGTATTCTATGGAAGTGCTGAATTACTATATTGTACATCTGAAACTAATATTATACTGTATGTTAACTAACTGGAACTTACATTAAAAGCTTAAAAAAAAAACACATGCTGTTTGCAAAAAGGAAAGCGACTCCACCCAGGATCTCAATGCTGGCTGCTCATTAGAATCACTGACCCAGCAATAGCACTGCTAGGAATTTACCCAAGGGAACAGGAGTGCTGATGCATAGGGGCACTTGTACCCCAATGTTCATAGCAGCACTCTCAACAATAGCCAAATTGTGGAAAGAGCCTAAATGCCCATCCACTGATGAATGCATAAAGAAATTGTGGTTTATATACACAATGGAGTACTACGTGGCAATGAGAAAAAATGAAATATGGCCTTTTGTAGCAACGTGGATGGAACTGGAGAGTGTGATGCTAAGTGAAATAAGCCATACAGAGAAAGACAGATACCATATGGTTTCACTCTTATGTGGATCCTGAGAAACTTAACAGGAACCCATGGGGGAGGGGAAGGAAAAAAAAAAAAAAAGGACGTTAGAGTGGGAGAGAGCCAAAGCATAAGAGACTGTAAAAAACTGAGAACAAACTGAGGGTTGATGGGGGGTGGGAGGGAGGGGAGGGTGGGTGATGGGTATTGAGGAGGGCATCTTTTGGGATGAGCACTGGGTGTTGTATGGAAACCAATTTGTCAATAAATTTCATATATAAAAAAAAATGAATAAACATTAAAAAAAATAAATAAATAAATAAATAAATTATTCCAAATGTTCTGAGAACCATACTAAATCTTGGAACAACTAGCAGAAGTATTCTCTAGAATGATAAGATTAAAAATAAAGTAACTGAGAAAAATTCAAAAAAAAAAAAAAAAGAATCACTGGAATATATCATAAAACTATGATACCTGGATCCTACCCTCAGAGATTATAATTTAACAGATCTGCAGTATCTAGGCATTGATATTTTTAAAAAGCTTTCTAGAGAACTCTACTGTGCACCATCTAATGGGATAATCAGTGCTCCCCAATGTGGTATCACCCACGGGGTTGGAGCTGTGAGCTGAGAAGCAGGTAGCTCTTGTAGTGCGCTATTTTGCCTGTGACACCCCCTGTTTTATGTAAATTGCCTGTGAAGACTACAGCACAGCAGGAGCTTGAGTTATTTTATTTTCCCAGGAGGGAGGCTTCTCTGCGCCAAGCCATCCCCTTGTCACATCATGCATCGTGAGGCAGTGATTCCTTCCACCGTTAGATTCTTAGGGCTGGCAAGGAACTTGAGAACCATGAACTTACTAAGTAGCAGGTAGCCAAAACCAAGACTCAGAGTGGTTCTGTGACCTCCCCACCATCACACAACCAGGGAAAGAATATGCCAGGAATGGGGTGAAGGTCCTGTGGCTCTTGACCTAGGTCTCTCTCCATTAAACCCAGAGGCGGGTTCCCTTTTGACCCTCACGTACAGATCTTGTCAGGCACTCTCCAGGGGGAAGAAACTATCCTGCAGTGCCCTAGCTCAGAGAGCAGGGCAAAGAGAAGACAAGACAGTGAGTCTGCTAGATTAGCTCTCCTGGGCCACACACCAGGCTAGGAGCGCTCACAAGCCTGTCTCTTCCAACCCTCCCAGCCAAGGTCTTGAACGGTGGGTGTGGTCAAACCCCAGAACTATCCAGCTGAGGCTTCAAGGGGACTGTCTAGTGTAAAGGTAAAGAGCCCAGATGAGGAGCTGAGATCCCCATCTCTCACCAGAGACACCCACTCTGCCACCCCATGCAGCCCACCCAAGACAGAACCCACCCAGTCAGGGGCTTTCCTCCAACCCCTACACAACTAGGGGCAGGTTTTATTTGGCCAACTGAGGACTCCTCTGGTCCAAATCCACATTCTCTTGCGGACAGCAGATTCCACTGGCAGGTCAAGATGAATTATCAGTTACTACTTGCTGTTCAGAAACCAACCGGGCTAAAAATCGGCCATCTGTCATTGAACAGACTCAAAGAGTTAGGTCTCAACAATTTGAAAACTCTGGCCTGCCTTTTTGACTTGGAATATTACCACCTGCATGCTAACAGGCTTTGGAAAAAAGAACAAACTTCTGGCCAACAGGAGTACTCAGTGCGTACATGGCCCAAATACACAACTGAGATCAAAGGAAAAGCAGTATCCATGGCAAGAAAGTCCCCCTTATGGCCAAGCCCGACACGACTTTGAGCAATTAAGGCCACAGCAGCATCTTACATGAAACCCAAATCATAGAGAAAGAAACAGAGATCATGTCTCCAGTGAGGTATCAGAACTTCACAGGGCACTAAAAGCAAGTCTAGTGGGATAGCACCTTCCCTCCACACCCCCAAGGGAGAGTAGGAATAGCTCAAAATCTGGCATGAATTGAATGGGTGAGTGAGTGGGTGAGTGAGTGAATGCATAACATTTATTGATCACGGCTCTAGCCCAAGCACTGAGAAGAGCCTTTTCAAATATGTTACCTCAGTAAATCCTCACGGCGAAGTAGATGTACTAATACCCCAAATAAGGCTCAGGGAGGCTAAACAGACTGACCAAGGTCACAAAGTCACCCGGATGAAGAGCACGCAACAGTTGAGAACTGCAGGATGTGCTAAGGGCACTGGATCAAATAGACACTCGGAAGCCCGAGGTCATGCCCTCAGGCCACCCACCTTCTGAAGTGGAGGGCTGAGCCACACCAGAAAACAGGCAAAACTCACAAACACAACTGGAACCCAAAGGAATGAGAGGTCTGGGATTGCAGGGCTGTTTCCAAGATTGCCCTGACTGACTCTGAGCCAGCGACAGAGCAGCAGAACACGGGCACCCACTGCCCAAGGACAGATGTACTTTCAGAGATGAGTTGTGACGCTGCCCTGACGCTGCCCTGACACTGCCCAGGCCGCAGGGGTGGGGGCACATCAGAAGCATGTGAAGGATGTGGGGGGGATGTGGGGGGCCACATGAGGATAGGTCAGGACCAGGGGTTGTGTCGGGGAGCATGGAGGAGTGATGAGAAGTGGGGAGGGGCGTGGGGGTGCTGTGGCTCATCAGGCAGCAGTGGGGGGTGTACAGGAAGCATATGGAGGAGTAGGGGACGTGGGAACCTATGGGGGACGTGTGGAAACGTGTCGCAGCAGACAGAAGGCACACATTGTCAATGCTTTCCCACTAAGGGCTGCCCCTTTGCTGCATAGATTCAGCCCCAGCACTTGTTGCCCTGTGAGGAGTGTCCAAACTCAGATCAGCTAGACACTGAGGCCATCTAGTGTTGGAAGCATCTTAATGGCCACTTTACCAAAACTTGCATCTGTAGTCCCCAACATTTACCAAGGAGCCCTGGAGCCCTGGAGCTCAAAGGAGATTTGTCCAAGGGCAGGTCAGAAGTGCACCAAGAACTCCATATCCTAGTCCCCAGTCCTAAGGGCCAGCTGGAGCCACTTGGCTGTCAGC
Organism: Lynx rufus; assembly: GCF_022079265.1. Lineage (NCBI taxonomy): Eukaryota > Metazoa > Chordata > Mammalia > Carnivora > Felidae > Lynx > Lynx rufus. The sequence goes on from NW_025814856.1 coordinate 126,736,393, forward strand.
TGTGTGGGGGCCACAACACAAAAGACAGCCACATTCCCTAGCAGACCGGTCTGCTCCCTCCCTTGGTCACCAGCCATGCTCACCTTCTCCCTCACCAAAAACTTATCCACGGGTTACAGTGTGAAAGTAAGTAGAATTTAAAAGAAGATAAAACTCCATACATCACAACTTACAGACGCTAACTGCAATCAGCACAACTAATGCTTCAGCGGTCGGATTGCTTCTGCAGACTCAGGAAACCTAAATGTCTGCAAATGGTGTACAATTCCTGGAAGTCCTACTCCCACCCCCTTCACTTCATATTCTGGGCAGATGACAGGGAAACAGGTGTGTAAGGGTGCACATGTGCCCATTTAGAAAGCAAGTAAACCACCCACCAGCTTTGGTCCTTTAGCACTCACTAAGGACGGGTCGCTAGTGGCCCAGCTCATGGCTGAGTGCAGCCTAGAGGTGAAGCTCCCTGCTCCGTGCCCTGTGGCTCTCTCCTATAACAAGGAGTTTCAAAAAACAGGTTCTGGGGACTTGTCTCGGAAGCGGTGGCCTGACAGTCATCCTTTCTTAGGAAAGTAAATTGTAATTCCCACTTGCTCAGCACATCACTTCCCTCTGTGGGAAGGAACAGCTTGAACCCAGGCAAAGAAACAAGGTTTTGCCACCGTGATCTGCTGTTCAGGCTGGAGAGACTGAGGAACTCTCTCCCCAGGCTTGCCTCCTGGGCTGCTCACTGTCTACCTGACTCACATCCCACCAGGGCCCCTGTTCACCCATAGCGTCTCCCCATAACATTCAATCAAAACCAAACCCTCCATTTAAACCATTGCTTGGCTTTCCATTGCTTTTGGGATAAAAACATCCACAAGGTCCTGCCTGGTCTGGCCCTTGCTCACCTCTCAGCATTTCCCACATACCACACCTCCCTTGCTTTCTGCTCCCCAGCTTTACCCCACCTTCTCTCAACCCTTGGCTCTTGCCTTTCCAGGTTCATCACACACTCCACACCCTCTGTCTGGAATGCTCTTCCCTTCTCTCTCCTCCTAGTCACATATCTCCTCTTGAGGAAGCCCTCTCTGACCTCTTTGGCCAGATCTCCCTATCAGAGTTTTTTTGGGTACCTTTGTGGCACATATTCTAATTTGACCATTGTCTCTCTCCCTGGCAAGACTGAAAGCTCCATGTTGGATTTTGCTCATCCTCTACCTCACAGGTACTATGGCACCCCATAATAATAATGGTGGCAACTACCATTTATTAGGCATCTACTTGAGCTGGCCATTGTGGAAATAAGCTTTAATCTCTTCATCTTGGGGCATACTAGCCTCACTAGAGATGAGAGATACTAGCCTCACTACGCAGATCAGGATAGTGAGGCTTGGATAGGGTAAGCAAGTTGCCTCATAGTTGTTAAGTAGAGGAGCTGGGATTCAGGGACTTCTGGTGGTAAAGCCCATACTCAACCACCACTCCATACACCTGTTCATCTGTTATATCACCTTCCTCCTCACCATATACCACCCTTCTGCCATCTCTTCACCCTCTTTGTTCCATCCCCACCCACTCTGTATAACTCATGGCTGACCCAGAGTAGGGATTCAGTAAATGCCTGCTTGTTGAAACCTGGCCTGGTAATGTGATACCAAGTTTCCTTCTACGCAGGCACAGTCAAGTACAGCATTGCCATCAAAAATCATCTGAAGGACACATTCAGTCGGCATCAATCAGATCCCCCTTCCTGAGCATCTCCTCACGAGCAGGTATTACATGAAGGGACTGAAATACCCAAGACATTATTTGCCAGAGGCGTGCTGGGGCACAGTATCCCTTAGGATGTCAATAAGCACAAAAACTGGACTCTGTCATCAAAGTTGGGAAGGCATGGATTGAACCGAGTTGTACAGGGTCCCTTGTGGTGCACTTTCTTAGTCTTTCATGAGCTAATGTGTACTGACCATCCACACAAGGGGTTGGGATGGGCATCTCTTCCTCAAACAACTCCCAGAATCTTCTTTTCTGGGAGCCAAACACCTGACTAGAGTTCCATGGAAATGCTTTGAATGTCACCTAACCAATGGTACAACTCTCCTCTTGGCTTTGTCAGTGAAGTCAAGATGGCTCTGACATCTTCAGCACAGCACTGATCCCTTGTGCTTGGCAGTGGAAAATCTGACAAATAATTCAGTATTCAATAATTCTCAGCTACAGGGACTCTATCAATATTTTTCAGCTTTAAAGTCTGATATCTTTCAGCCAGAAACTCACATGGCAACTGTTTCTATTGCCACCCTTCTTGGAGGTGGCTCTCAACGTTCTTGGTGCATGTATTATCCACATTAGGTGCAAAGGTCCCACAGGCTTCCTTTCCCAGGTACCAGGGCCATCAACAGCTTGGTGAAAGGTAATGAGAACAGGTAGGCTGCTTAAATGAAGCATGGGAAGGAAATGGTAAGACTGTATCCAATTTTTAGGACATAGAGAACAGATTTGCCAAATGACATGGTAGAAAGAAGCCTACCTACTAGTTAACTGAGGGTCTCAGAGGCTCCTCTGACCTTCAACCTATCGAGGGAAGAATTCAAGACAGGACTCTGACAGCACCATCCATTCATTCAACACATACTTAGTTAGAGAATGACTATTTTTACATTGTTAGCATTCACATCCTACCTGTCTATCTTTCAACAGATAATTTTAAGAACTGTGTGTATAAAGGGCTGGTGAGTTGATTGTTTTCCATACCTGGGTTTTTAGATCTTGAAAGAATTCAATACAATTTGGGGAATAAAGAGAACATCTAGCCAACAAATAGACTGTACTTCCAAAGAGGGTTTGTGAATTAATCGTTTGGAGTTCAGGATGTACTTTCTAGAGGAAATCTCAGGCTGCTACTGATAATAATAATAATAGATACTAGGAATAGTAATACAGGGTTTATTATGTGCCTGGCCCTTTACTAAGCACTTAGTATTCATTTTTTTCACTCAACCCCTGCAATACTGCTATGACTTCTATGATGGTCATCTATATTTTCCAGAGGAAGAAACTGAGGCTTAAAGAGATAGGGTAACTTATTTCAGGTCCCACATTTGGTAAATGGCAGAACTTAGACTCCAAACCAGACCTGTCTGTCCAGAGACATGCCAGCAAAAGGCTGTGCAACTCCAAAGCTGTGTTGACATATGGCAGAAAATTGCACAGTGATAACTGCAGCATCCATCACAAGGAAATAATAGCATCTAATAAGCAGGCTTATTTTCTATATTGAACACTAAGGATTTAAGAAAAGAAGACATGCTTTAAGAATTTGATTTTCTACCAAAGATGTCTTAACACATGGTTTAACATTTCCCAATTCCTGATTCCTACCACCCTATGCAACCTTCATTCTGGTACATCATGGTTTATCTCGGGAACCTTGAGAACAAGCCAGATGCAAGCAGACTGACCAAAGGAGCAGAGGTTAGTGAGCTCTATTCTCCACACTCACAGCCAGGTTCATGCAACCAAAATGGGAGGAAAGGACATCATCTCTGTCTGCACAACCTAAGCTAACCAGGGATATTAATCAATTGATGGATTCAAATTAATTGGTAATCAAATTGATCAATCCACATTCTTCAAGGAAGAGCACTCCAACAGAAAAATAAGCAGGGAACATGAAAGAGTAATCCACAGAAAAATATAAACGGGGCTATAAACATATAAAAAGACTGCTAAATTCTCTAGGAATCACTGAGATACCAATAACAATAAAATACACTGGGCCATTACATTTACAACATTTGGATTGGTCTTGTTTTGTTTTTTAAAGATGACAGTATTTCTGAGGATCCATGCAGAAAGGCACTCCCATTTTCTGTGTGTGAACAGCAGTACAGCTTTTCTGTACAGCAATTGGAAAAGCACACCAAACACCCTTACAAAGTGCATGCCCTTTGCTTAGCAACTTCATTTCAAGGAGTTTGTCTTAAGGAACTAAATAGGGATGTACGAGAAGTTTAGCTACAAGTAGTGTGTCCTGTATGGCCCCATTTTTTTGTTAAAAAAAAAACACACGCGCGCGGGGTGCCTGGGTGACTCAGTCGGTTGGGTGTCTGACTTCAGCTCAGTTTATGATTTCGTGGTTCGTGGGTTCAAGCCCCACATCAGGCTCTGTACTGACAGCTCAGAGCCTGGAGCCTGCTTCAGATTCTGTGTCTCCCTTTCTCTCTTCCCCTTCCCCACTCACACTGTCTGTCTCTCTCAAAAATAAATAAACATTAAAAAAAAATTAAACACACACAGACACACACACACACACACACACACACACACACATATATTTAAGACAAAGTCTAGGAGAATATAAACTAAAAAATAAATTGTAGTTACCACTAGATTACAGAACAAGGACTAATTTTATATTTTCTATTTTTTTGCTCAATGAATATGTACTAATGCTGTAATTTTTTAAGTTGCATATATAAAAGCTGTACGTGTGTGTATATATATATTTGTGTGTATATATATATATATATATTTAGGTTACATGTGTGTGTTTGTGTGTGTGTGTGTGTGTGTGTGTATATATATATATATATATATATATTAGGCTATATATATGTGTATGTATATATCTGTGTGTGTGTATATATATATATGTGTGTATATATATATATATATATAGCCTAAAATATACATATATATATGATTCAAGCCAATGAACCCATTCCAGATTATTTGCAGGGTAGGGGGTGGGGTACCCTTTGTCTTGAGTAGTGGTCTCCAAAGTAGATTATGTGCATGCCAGGATGTGCAGAAGAAGATCCATTGAGATGTGGGGAGAAAATATTAGAGCTTCTATTTATATTTATTCTTCATCAAAAAATAAGAAAGATGTTTAGTGTTAGCAACATTTAATAAAGTAGCTGACACTGGCACCTCGCTGGATCCCCTGGTGAGCCAGGCGCAAGTCACGTGAGACCTGATGGTTCCCAAAGGAGGAGGGGTTCCCAAGACAGAGGCTTCACCTTCTTTCTTGCTTGCTTTCAGTGTCTCATGCTGTGCCGCACTTGACATGTGCCCAGTTACATCAATTTATGACTCTGGTGTTCAGATGTAACTAAACCGGCCCTCAGGAAATAGACAAGTGGCTTTAAAAGAGTCCTGCCAAGAAATGGCAGATTGCAGATGATAATGATAATATTGCAAGCCCAGCAAACAGCAAGCAAAAGCTCACTGTGACACTTCTGCTCCCCGTGACAGCAAGTCCTCAGCCACATGATTAGATAAAAGTAATGACAATCTAATCAGATCTGACAAGAAGTGAGCCAGAAAGAGCCAGAAAGTACGGAGTTAGAGGTGATGTTTTAACAATACCAAGGATCAGTAAGACAGAAACCGGGTTCCAGCTTTAAAGAAATTATATTGTTGAGTGAGAAAGCGAAGTGCAGAACAGGGAGTAATAATCATCAACCACCATAAAAGGGGAGGGAAATACTGTCTGTACTGGCTTGTACGTGCACTTAAAAACAACAGTGGAAGGATAAACCAGACATGAACAGTAGTGGTAACTTGCTTAGAAAAGCAAGACCTGAGGAGACTGACAAGTAGGCAAGGAGACATTTCAGGCTTTTACTTACAGCTTTTGAAGTTTGCACTGTATGGATGTATTACCTCCTCAAAAAAAAGTAAAAGTAATATTTTAATTACTTTTTTTCTTAGGCCGTTTCTGAACATTTCCGAACCATATTCTATAAAAGTCTTCTACTCTTGGAGTCTGACCTACTGGTTTATCAGATCCAATTTTAAATTTTTTTTTTCAACGTTTATTTATTTTTGGGACAGAGAGAGACAGAGCATGAACGGGGGAGGCGCAGAGAGAGAGGGAGACACAGAATCGGAAGCAGGCTCCAGGCTCTGAGCCATCAGCCCAGAGCCCGACGCGGGGCTCGAACTCACGGACCGCGAGATCGTGACCTGGCTGAAGTCGGACGCGCAGAGAGAGAGGGAGACACAGAATCGGAAGCAGGCTCCAGGCTCTGAGCCATCAGCCCAGAGCCTGACGCGGGGCTCGAACTCACGGACCGCGAGATCGTGACCTGGCTGAAGTCGGACGCTTAACCGACTGCGCCACCCAGGCGCCCCTTATCAGATCCAATTTTAAACCTGTGAGTGGTTCAGCTGGTGAGGCATCTGACTTTAGCTCAGGTCATGGTCAGTGAAGAGCCCACTTCAGATCCTCTGTCCCCTTCTCTCTCTGCCCCTCTCCTGCCCATTCTCTCCCCCCCTTCTCTCTCAAAAAGAAATAAATAAAAAAATTTAGATAAATAAAAGCTGTGAGAGCTATTAAATATGCCTTATTCCGAACACTTGTCTATCTATCTCCAAAAATCTATTCCTCAGAACATTTCTGAATATGGCAATGGAAAGAAAGAGAGGCAGAGGAAGGAGCCCATTCCAGCCCTCCTGGGAATATCTGACTGACCAAATACACAAGCCTCAACCATCCACTTGGACAACATTTTTAACACTGTCCTAGGAAGTTATTTAAAATATATGTGTATATATATATATATATATATATGGAAACTAAATATATTTAAATATATATAATTAAATATATATAATTATATATATATGGAAACTAAAAGTCTTACCAAATTCCCAGGCAACTTCTGGTTTCAGGTCCAGCATGTAAGGAGCTTGAAAATCTTGTCATCACTTGCCAAAGTAGGATCTAACCTCCACAAAGTGGCCCCTCACCTCCAAAGGATTTCCCAGGGTCCTCAGGAAATTCTGAAGAGGTCAACAAGTCCAGAACCAATGGAACTTGTGTCCAGTATTCTAAAAGTTACAAATCAAAACTCAAAAGAGAACCTCAGTACATCATCCTCTTTGTCCTTCTAAAGTGAATACTATGACTCTATTCATTTTGAATGTACACCCAAATCTCTTTCCCATATCTATTTTGCCATTTTTATTGTGTCTCACGGTATTCTTTAAAAGGTATATCTAAATTCCTTTTCAAACAGAATGTTTTTACAAGGCCCTCCTTTTCTTGTGGATTCCAAAGCAGTCCCCGGAAGGAAGAAAATCCCCCGGGTTGACATGTTAAGAGCTGAGGAATGTGCTCAACATCATTAGTCACTAGGGAAATGCAAATGAAAACCACAATGAGATACCACTTCATACCCACTAGGATGGTCATAATCAAATATATGGATAGTAGGGGTGCCTGGGTGGCTCAGTCAGCTAAGCGTCTGACTTCAGCTCAGGTCATGATCTCACAGTTCGTGGGTTCGAGCCCCACATCAGGCTCTGTGCTGAGAGCTCGGAGCCTGTTGCCTGCTTCGGATTCTGTGTCTCCTTCTCTCTCTGCCCCTCCCCCACTTGTGCTCTGTCTCTATCAAAAATAAATAAATGTAAAAAATAAAAAATAAATAAATATATGGACAGTAATACATGTTGGTGAGGATGTGGAAAAATTGAAACCTTGTATATTACAGGTAGGAATGCAAAATGGTGCCGCCACTGTGGAAAACAGTCTGGCAGTTCCTCAAAAAGCTAAACATCATATCACCATATGACTCTGCAATTCTACTCCTAGGTATATATCCAAAAGAATTAAAAACAGGTATTCAAACAAAAGCTTGTACTTAGAAGTTCATTCAGCACTACTCACAATCACCAAAAAGCAGAAATAACCCAGACGTCCATCAGCTGATGATGTAGTATATACCAAGTGTGGTATGCCCATGCAATGGAATATTATTCAGGCATGAAAAGGAATGAGGTACTGACACATGCTACATCATGGATGAACTCTGAAAACTTAAACAAGATACATATGTGATTCTATGTATATGAAATAGAATTGGTAAATCTGTAAAGATAAATCAGTGGCCACAGGGGCTGGGTACATGAGTGAAGGGGAAGTGATTTGCTTAATGGGTATGGGGTTTCTCTTTGAGGTGATAAAGAAGTTTTGGAAACTATCTAGCGGTATGGTTGTACAACACTGGAAATATACTAAATGCCACGGAACTGTATACTTTAAGATGATTAATTTTATATTACATGAATTTTATTTTGATTTAAAAAAAAAAACCTAGGAGAGGGAGGTGCCTGGGTGGCTCTGTCAGCTAAGCATCTGACTCTTGGTTTTGGTTCAGGTCATGATCTCATGGTTTGTGGGACCAAGCCCCGTATCAGGCTCTGCACTAACAGCATGGAGCGTGCTTGGGATTTTCCCTCTCTCCTCTCTCTCTGCCTCTCCCTTCACCCCCTCTTTCTCTTTCTCTCAAAATAAATAAATAAACATTAAAAATTAAAAAAAAAAAAAAACAAACCTAAGGGCTGGTTATCCCCATCCTATGGTTTGTGGTCTCCTCATTTCTTCTCCGTGTAGATCTTGGGTGAATGACAAATCAAACTGCAAAAGCTTGAGTCCATGGGTTTGTTCCCACGCCAGTTCTCGCTCGTGCCCAGGAGTAAGCCCGGTCCATTACTCTGCCATATCTGAACTTTATCCTCTTCCTGTTCTGGTCCTTCACAGACACTGCTGATACTTCTGCTAGGTAACAGTGATTTACATTGAGCACCTCCTACTTCCAGAGTCACTAAGCTAAGCACTTAGCATGCATTACCTCATGTAATGTTCCCAACAATGCCATAAAGTGAGATTATCACTGTCTCCATTTTACACTTGATGGAACAGAGAAGGACTTTCCCAAGACACCTGGGCAGTGGCAAAACTGGGCTGGGAAGGTGGATGGCAATGATTCCAAAGCCATGACACAAATCTATTCTCTGAGATGTTAATGGTGTTCCCTGCAAAATAAAGTGGGAATTCATATTAGTTTAAAAAAGACTCTGATAAAAATCCTGAAAGAAAGGAACTTTGGATTTCTTTTTCCCAGTGTTCTCCAAAATTAGTTAACCACAGAACACTCTCTCCCTCTCTCTTTCCCCTCTGGCCCCTCCTGCATCTCTTCGTCTCTTTCAGAGAACTTCCCTTAACATCTCAGGGGACACTCATGTTTCTGGGACCACAGGGTGGAAAGAGCTGCGTCAACAGGGTGAACTGTCAGGCCAGAGAGGCCTCTCCAGCTAAGCAGTGTCAAAGGGACTAGTCATAACACTAAAACGGAAAGGCGGACTTTAGAGACCACTGAGCTGGGTGTAGGGACCCCGGCAACGGGGTCTGGCACTACAGGAGATAGGACTCAACTGCAAACCCGACAAGGGAAAGTGAGGACGTACAGCCAAAGGTGTACGTGGGTGGTGAGTGGATGGAAAAATTCCTAAGAGGAAAGGGGCGCTCTGGCTAAACCCACCTACCAGGGTGATCAGACACCATCTGCAGGACAATGGAAGATAAGGAACCAGATCAGCTATCGAGGGTGAGACTCTGGCTAAACCACCTTTGCAGGATTCTTGCTAAAACTGGATAATGCAAGATGGACACAGAAGCCCAAAAGCCAAGTCCTAGCTGGGAAGAGGGCCCAAAGGAGCCTGGCTGAAGTTTGGTCAAGGAGAGGCTCTGCCAACAAACCACCAGCTGACCCCCTGCGTCAGACTCTGAAGAAGTACCAGAGGGACCTGCAGGAAAACAGAGCAGGAAGTTAGGAGGCGGCAGGACGAATGGAGGAAGATGGCAGAGCCAGGGCTTCCAGCCGGGATTCTCAGCCCTGAAGCACATCGCAATCCCTGCAGAACTGAAAAACAAAAGCAAAGAACCCACCTCCGCCCTCGGAGGCTCTGAGTAGAGCTAGAGCTCACACATGCACACACTTGTCTGTCTTCCCAGGTGAGTCTGGTGCACAGCAGCCGGGTGGGACCGTGCCAGGCCGGGCTGGGCATCTCCCTCACACGGCTCCCAGTCATGGCCAGAGAGGTTCCCCCAAGAAGACACGCCAACGGGCTTCAGGTTTCTTGAAGAAAGGCTGTCCTTGGCAGCTCTAACCTCAAGAAGCTGAGATTGACAAGGCCAGGATGAGGGAGAGAGGCAGGAAGCGGCATCCTCCCCATCTTCACTGGAGCCAGGGCCATTAGGCAGAAATGGCTTCCTCTCCCCCGGAATCCCCACGCTTGCCATCGAAAGCCAGAAACAGGATGAGTGATTACAGTTCCTGACAATCAATCCATTTCATAGGATCTCCCTCTCAGTTATTTCCTAAATAAATGGATTTTTGGAGGGAAGGATTTATTGCCAATCAACCCTGTCAGCTCTCTATATCATCAACATGTATTTTCTTTTACAAAGTATTTGTTGTATTCTGGTTTTTTTTTATTTTTTGTTTGTTTGTTTGTTTGTTTGTTTTTGAATGTGGCCTGAGATAGACACATCCTGGAGAATTTAAGAAATTCCATTTTATTTTGTTGTTTTCCTTCAGGCTTTCCGGGTGCCCATTTCCCTGGCCTCTCAGCCTTTATGTTAATTGTTTTCAAATCATGGCCCCAGGACCACCACCACCAGCACCTGCACCAGCAACAGCAGGGAGCATGTTAGAAATGCAAAGTCTTGGACTTCAACACCACCACCACCCCCCGCCCCCCATCTACTAAATCAAACAGAAATGCTGAGGGTGGAGCCACAACCTGTTATCTTAACAAGCCTTCAGGTCACACTCAGCTGCACAGTCAGACTGCTTTCAATTCTTTTGCTTGAGACCCTAAAAGTCCACAATTTGCGGAAATAGTCTGTGTCTTTAAGCACCTCCCTTAGATTTCTAGGCTTTTTGTTTGTTTTATTTTGAGAGAGAGAGAGAGCATGAGCAGGGGAGGGACAGAGAGGGGGAGAGAGAGAGAGAATCCCAAGCAGGCCCCTCACTGTCAGTACAGAGCCTGATGCGGGGTTCAAACTCACCAACTGTGAGATCACGACCTGAGCCCAAATCAGAAGTTGGACGCTTAACCAACTGGGCCACCCAGGTGTCCCTTTTTAAGAAATCTGTGTTGTCAAACTCTTCTTTGGTAGCCATTGCTCTGAGAAGGCCCCGATGTTCTTTCTTAGTCATGGGCTGTCTGTGGAAAGGACGCTGGGAGCAGGGGTCACTATGCGGGGTCTGATCGCCTGGGCCACAGGACGAAATATAGGGAATTAAACAAGAGCAAAATCCAGAACCAGTGATCAAAGGAAAGAGAAACGTGGGCCTCCCCGACACCAGCCCCCAGTGGGGAGGGAAGCTGCAGGACTGAGATCCCACAGCAGAGCGTCAGGAGGGCTGACCCCGGCCCACACAGTCCTGGTTGATGCCCCTGCCCTCTGCCTTCCTTTCTCAAACTTACTGGCCAATTTGCATGAAGTCCTAGCTCATTAGGCACTGGGGATTGGAAGTCTAGTATTAGGCAGTGTCTCCCCTCCAGGGTTTCAACTTCCTTCCAACACCAGAGAAACAAGGTACAGGAATCCAGAACTGCAGGCTAGAATTCTTTTTACTGAGAATTTGCAGTCTCCTGAGCAAGGGAGAAGGGCCCAAGGGAGCTTGCCCTGCTATAAAGGGCTAGCCGCCTCCCTACAGCAATGGCCTTGAAGGACACCCAGAATCTCTCTGATTTGGGGACACACCCCAAAATTCCTCATCTCAGAACCGCTGTCTCTACTGAGGCAATGTGGTTCCAGAAAACATTTTTTTATTTTTGTTTTTTTTTTTCCAGAAAACATTTTTTAAGTTAATCCCTCCTTTGGAGTCATCAAACCAGAGAGGGACCTGGCATCAGTTTAGCACCTACTGTATACCAGATTCCATGCCAAGCACACTACACACATTGTCTCCTTTATTCCTCATCAGCCTGTGGGGCAGACACTATTACCACCCCCACTCCATCGTACAGATGAGGAAACTGAGGCACAGGGAGTGTGTGACAGTTGCTCTAGATCATAAGACTGGTGAGGGGCAGGTCAGAGGCAAACCCAGGTATGAGCACTTCCCCTGCACCACCTCCTACCTTTAACCCATCCGCTCATGTTTGCCTTTGAAAACTTAGAAACAGATTCCCTAGAAACAAAGCCAGATTCCTTAAACACAGGAGTAGAAAAGGGGCAGAAAAGGGCCAGATATTATTTTGAGTGAGATAGGGTCTTTGTAGCAAACAAGACTGGTGAAGTCTGGTGGTCCTGGAGGGCTAGGGTGAAAGTACATTCATAGGCTGCAAAGCAAGAAGGGGATTCAAGGCCATAGATAAGAAGGCCTTTGCCTCACCCTGGCCCATGGATTCCCCAGGAGTGGGATTGTGAAAACAGGAGAGTTTCTGAGGGCTTCTAGTGGGAACCGGTGCTCAAGTAATCCCTGCCTGCAGAAGGGGACTTTTCCTACCCCACTCCCCTCCTGGCCCCAGAGACCTGAACAACAAACACTGCTAACAGAGGTCACTTGCCCCCATCACACAACATAAGCCACCTGACCCTCCTTCTGGGAAAAGGCCCTTTCTGTCCAGCAGGCCTAGAGACCAGGCAACCTAAGTCCCACCCCTCCCACCACCCCAGCTTCGGGGTTCACAGCCTGAGCAGATGGCCTCCCACGGCAAGGAAAGCCCAGAAAGATCTTAAAACCATCCCCAGAGGGGCAGTGAAGGCTAAGGGGCACACGCTTTTTAAGGACTAGAACACAATCTATCTTTGGCAGATTTTGTTCCACTTTTGGGGATGGCAGTTACGGAGTGTCCCGAGTATGTAATTTTTAACTGATGTAAATTCAGCTTTCCCTGCTTCATTCCAGGAGACACATAATACAATGTTAGGGGTGTGGAAGTGTGTGCATTATGATTAGATTCACAAACCTAGTGCTTGAACGGACGCCGGGAGACCAGCCCCCCAGGAGGGCAAGACAAATCTTAGGCAGAAGCTTTGGGTTTCAGTCTCAGGCTTTTGTTACGGGATAGATTTCTCTGGGTTCACCGTGCTATTGGCATCATCGGACCCCTTCCTTCATTTGCTCCTTAGTGGATTCTAATCAGGACTGGAAGGCAAAGGCCAGGAATCTGTTCTATGTGGAAGGGAAAGTTGGGTGGATCTGGTGGCGACAAACTCAAATGTCATGTTGGAGACGAGGCTGCCAGGCCGCTACCACAGCACCAGAAGAGATCTGGGTGGGGCACAGATGAGGCCTCCTGGGTACTTGCTGGAGTTGTACATGTTGCCCTGGGTGCGGTTATACAAGCATCGAGTGTCACTTCACGAAAGTTCATTAAGCTGTATATTTATGTTTCATGCTGTGGAATGTTTGTTGCATTTCATCATTTTTTTTTTGAAGCATGGCTTTTAAAAAACAGGCATCCTGAGCATTTCCAGTTTAATCCCAATATTGCCTCCAAGGCCTCCTGAAAGTGATGGCGTGCATGAGTCAGGAAATGTCTGTGAAAGGGCAATGTCATTCTCTAAGCAGCAAGGGAGGAATCTGATTTCATTCTGTGGGGGGTGGCGGACAGGAGATTTTCCCCTTCTGGAGTGCAGGAACCCTTGCCTCCACGCCCAGAGGGATGCAGAGCTGCAGACAGCCTGGAGGAGGGGCCTGAGGGCGCCCCACTGGGAGCGGGAGCGAGTGTTGGCATGGGCTGAGAGAGGTCGAGCAGCCATGCTGGCAACTGCTGAAAGAAGGAGCCGCCAGGGGCCTCCACAGGAGCCCGCCTCCCTGATCTCTGCTACCATCGCAGCAGATTACGTGAGGTAAAATGTGTTTTTATAAAGCCACTCCCAACTTTTCATTAGCTTGCTTTTTTCTTAACGAGAAAACTGATCAGGAGAAACCACAAGAGAGCCCCAGCTGGATTTGAGCTCTTTGCAGGGTGGCCAAATGTGGCTGAACTCAGACCAAATAAAGATGTTTACTGACAGCCTAATAAACAAATGGACCCCTTTGGATGTAACCTTGATGAATGGAGCATCCAGGTGTTTTCAATAATGGCAATAAGCACTACAACTCAAAGTATTTCTGATTCAAGTATAATGCATTATTAGGCCATTAGAGGCTGAGCACGGAGGACCATTTGGACACGGCCCTATCAATAATGCTGCTTCCCAGCCTGCATTTAGGCCCAGGGAATTAGTCATCCTGATATTCTATTTAATAAAAACCTCAAGAAGAAGCATCAAAAATCACATTACATTTTAACAGGGTTACAGCAGCCCAGGAGAACCACAAGTTTAATTTTCATAAGAGCATTCATTCCTCAATTATGTCAGACATGAAAATGTAAATGGCAAATTTAATGCTCACAATATCCCTCAAAGCACATTGGCAGGTAAAGGCACATTATGTTGAGTAGATGCTGGCTGCATATCAAGCAGCCCCCAGAGTGAGACTTGGGGGTGCAGAGAGGAGGAGGGATTCAGGCTACTTAGCTGGAAGAGCTCCAGCGCCTTGGGTAGGGGGAGGGGAGGAAACATTTGTGCGTCCCAGAGACACAGGCTCCCTGGCGCCCGCTCATGGCATTTCTAACGGGTGCCAAAAGCCCATTTTGTTCAATTTGTTCCGCAGTCAAAAGATGCCAATGAAGGCATTCCAGGGTCTAAAAGTGAACAGGACTTCCAAGGGATTACCAGGAATTGTGCGGAGTATGCGAGATGGGAATGTGTATTTTAAACAAAATTCCAGGTTAGAAACTACTCCTCCTTCAGAGGACTAGACCATTTTCTGGTCAAGAGTGTGATAGAACGAGGAGAGTATCATTTCTATTTTGTTAACTTTTTTAAAGTTTATTTATTTATTTTGAGAGAGAGAGAGAGAAAGAGAGAGCACAAGGGAGGGGCAGAGCAGGAGGGAGGGAGAGAGAATCCCACGCAGTCTCCACACTGTCAGCACAGAGCCCGATGCGGACCTTGAACTCACAAACCATGAGTTCATGACCTGAATCAAAATCAAGAGTCGGACTCTTAACCAACTGAGCCACCCAGGCACCTCTTATTTCTATTTTTAATGGGAGCCACTGAAATCAACCACCAAAGAATTCCACTGCCTTTTTTTTTCCATAAAGAAAATGGCTTCTGCAAGATGTTCATGATATATTGGTAGATTTAAAAAATGGAATAATCTGTAGCAAGAAAATACCAGCTATTAATTGGGTAGGTATACGTATAGGAAATCATCTGAAAGATTATATACCAAACTAAGGGTATCTATTGAGTGTGCATTACTTTTGTAAGCAAAAATAATAATGATAAAGCTTTTTTTCGAGATAGAAACCCTGTTAGAGAATGTCCATTCATGGGTACAGCCATCTCTCCAACGACAGTTATACCATTCCTTCTGAGTTTCTCTGTGTCTGTAATTAAACCAGAATCATAAGACATGGGAGAAGAAAGGAGGCTCAGATGCACTCTGGTCTTACCCCTCCCTTCACTCTGGAGGAAACTAAGACCCAGAGAGATTCATTCATTCAGCAAGGATTTGCCAGAGTCCAAATGTGCCAGGCAGGACTCGAAGTTCTGTGTTTCCCTCCACAGCTTGATCCAAACCTCACTCTGAAGATCTTGGAGCAGATACATCACTGATAACTGGGTTCTATGGAACCTAATCTATGACAGCAAATTTTGCCATTCTTTCCTTTTGGTGAATTTTTTTGGAAGTTCACCTTTAAAAGATCTACTCAAATGTTTTTTATTTCAAACAAGGTCATGAGTCATTGTTTTAAATATTCTTTGCTCTTTTCACTTGAGAAAGCATTTATAAAGATTTTTTCAGAGCAAAATGTTCAAACCATATTATTTTATATGTGAAAGATCCTATAGGGAAAACATAAGAAGCCACAAACATTGAGTTGATGTCAAGGAACTTTAAATGGCCCAGGTAAGAAGAGACGAGGGTCCACACCAGGGCTATAACTGAAAGGTCAGATGGGAGGGAACAAATGAGATACTTAGGAAGTAAAACCTTTAGAATGTACCAACTGAGTGGATGTGGGGATGAGAAGAAGAAGAACCAAGGATGCATGTGGGAAGACACGGCTTTAGAAGCTAGGGAATGTCGATGTCTCCAAGTACCTAGGAAAGACAAGAGAGACATTTGGTAGGATGGGGTAGGGAATTAATTTATCTTTCGGCAGGTGGAGTTTGAGGAGCTTTTGGGACATTCAAGGAAAGATTTTGATGGACATGGAGTCTAGAGCTCCAGAGAAAATTCTGTTGGAAGACAGAGAGTTGGAATACAACTTCGCCATATGACAGTGGTTAAAACTGTGACAGGGAATGAGGTTTTTGGCCCAGGCAGAACGTGAATGAAAAGGGAAAGTGGTTGCCATTGTCTGCTAAGCAACAAAAATGCTAAAGCCTTAGGCAGAACAAGAACTGATGAAGGCAACAGGGAAAGAACAGAGAAGTAGAACACCAGGACAGCGGCCAGATCACAAATGCACAGGGCAGAAGGCCACACAGATCATAAGAAGCTAGGAATCAAAGATGGGGGATTTGCTAGCACTACTGAGTCAGCATGACCCTTTGGGCTTTCTCGAGTAAGTTAGACTATGACAACACTCACAAAATCATAACAAAATTTTATTGATGCCTGTTTCTGGCTGGACCCCAGGGAAGCTGAGGCAAGATATGTAAAGCCCAAGCTCCCAGACATTTCGAACAAGGCTTAAATTTTTTTTGAAGTGTTTCATAAGAAAACACTCTTCTCCCATGACAACATTTCATGGGTCCTCAGCTCCTCCCCAACACTTAACAACCCACACCCTATGAAGGGGTAGGGAAAACCTTGTCGGGAGAAATGGAAGACATCTGCCAGCCACAAGCAAGACTTCACCTTGCCTGTCTGCCTTCTCTCTGTCAACACTGAGCGTCTGTCACATGCTGAGCAGCTTGACACTTGGGTCCCTTCTCTGTGCCCAGCAGCAAAAGAACAGAGGAAGTTGAAATCACATAGATCCTACATGTCCGCTGCGGAGAGAGTAAAATATGAATATTCTAAGACAACGTTGTCTCCATACGGCGGAGCAGAAGACAACATAGGCAGGATGGGGCAAGAATCTTACTCATGCCAGTAAATCAGTGGGGACACTAATGAGAGGTTTGACTCTGGGTTCTTGTCACATAATCGGGATCTATAAGCACTTCCTCCTTCCTCCTGGAGCCATTATTACCTTCCCTATGTGACTACTGAAGAGCATGGTGAGGGAAGAGAGGGGTGAAGAACCAGGAAATGACGCATTATAACAGCTGAGTTCAACAATGGCAAACCCCTGTTTGGGCTGGGAAGGTAACCTCCTTCCCTCTGGCTTCGTGTTCCACCTGAGGGATATGACTGACTCTCCTGGCCACTCCTTCCCCCTGCAGAAGAGAAGTGATCTATCAGATTGTTTGACTAGGGGCGCCTGGGTGGCGCAGTCGGTTAAGCGTCCGACTTCAGCCAGGTCACGATCTCGCGGTCCGTGAGTTCGAGCCCCGCGTCGGGCTCTGGGCTGACGGCTCAGAGCCTGGAGCCTGTTTCCGATTCTGTGTCTCCCTCTCTCTCTGCCCCTCCCCCGTTCATGCTCTGTCTCTCTTTGTCCCAAAAATAAATAAACTTTGAAAAAAAAAAAAAGATTGTTTGACTGAAAGCAAATGCTTATCTGAGGATGCACCTGTGTCCCCAAGAGCCTTTAGAGATCCCCACCAACAGAAGGCATCTCTGCTTTTCTGGGTTCCCTGCAGAAACGTGTGGACAAACAGATTGTCCTGGGTGGCAATTGCTGTGAAGCAGCTGGAAGGGCTCCACTTTGCACAAAATAAATAAATCTACAATGTAATGTTAAATAAATCTACGATGTAATGTAAGTTGTGACATGCACCGAGAATACCTTCCACTGGCAAATACGCTCATGTGTCTGGGACACTGGTTTTGCCCAGAAGAGTCTGACAAAAACAACAAGCACACATTAACTGAATGAGAATTGGAACGACAAAGGAGAGAAAGAAAGTGTGTTCAGGCCTCCTCTGTGCTGAGCCCTGCCTTTTATATACACTATAACCATCCAATCTGCACAATAATTCCACTAGACAAGGAAACAGCATCAGAGAGCCCGGGCAACTTGCCTGAGATCACACATGGAAAGAGCAGAGCCGGCATTTGAAGGCCTCAGGTCTGTCTAATTCCAAAGCTCCTGGTCTTTTCATTCATACGTACTGACAGGTGGCAAGCAATTTGTTTTCCTCATTTTCTCTTTGCTTGCATTTTCAGCCCCACACCAGAGCAGAAAGCCCACTGTCTGGGAATAACAGAAGTGTTGGAGTTCGTACCTGGGTTCAGAAAATTCCTAGGATCTGGTAAGGGACATACCCGCTGTTGCGAGGGAGGTGGCAGAAATACACATGATAGTACACCTGCACACTTATAGTACACCCACACATTGCAGTATACTCACACATGGTTGTACACGTGCACGCTGCAGTGCCTCTGCACTCTGTAGTACCACTGCATGCTGCAATATATTTGCGCTCTAAAGTTTACCTCAAGGTTGTAGTAGGCTGTAGTCTGTCCTCATAAATGTTAGTTCCCTTTCTCAGTTTGAGAAAATGATAGGAACCAATCGCAGTGACAGACCGCATCTTGACAACAGTAAAGAGAGGACACCAGCAATTTAAAACTGTTCAGAAGAACTAAAGCCAGGCTTTTTTCAAGGAGGCTCATATCCTGGTGAGAATCAGTTCGTCATCAACTAATCAGGAAAAATCTGTAGAACCCAAACCTCATGGGAAGTGCCATGCATAGTAGACCACCTTCTAGGATGATCCCCAATGATGCCTGTCTCCTGGTGCTCATACCCTTGGGTAATTCTCACCCCTCAAGGGTAGACTAAATTTGGTACTTGCTTATAACAAGTAGAATACAGCAAAAGTAAAATAACTTCATTTCTGAGATTTGGTTATAGAAGACTGTACCTTCCTTCTTGCTGGCTTGCTCGACCATTCTCCACCCTCCACCACTCACTTAGGTAAAGCCAGCTGCCATGTTGTGCTGCCCTATGGAGAGGCCCCTGTGGGAGAAATTGAGGGTGACTGTCAGCCAAGGTGGAGACGCCCTAGTTGCAACCTCATGAGAGACTCTGAGCCCAAAGACCCAGGTAAGCCATGCCCAAATTCCTGACTCACAGACACTGTGGCATGACAAATGTGTGTTACTTTAAGCTAAGTTTTGGAGTAGTTTGTCACACAGCAATAGATAGCTAAAGCACCAAGTGAACTAGACTCTGCATAATTTTTCATTTGAATAAACATAGTCCAGAAACCACAAATAATTAAAATCGATCCCAAGCTTCACTGGAATTTTGTAAAGAAAGTCAAATCAAATACAACTTTAAAACCACTACCACACCTGGGGCGCCTGGGTGGCGCAGTCGGTTAAGCGTCCGACTTCAGCCAGGTCACGATCTCGCGGTCCGTGAGTTCGAGCCCCGCGTCGGGCTCTGGGCTGATGGCTCAGAGCCTGGAGCCTGTTTCCGATTCTGTGTCTCCCTCTCTCTCTGCCCCTCCCCCGTTCATGCTCTGTCTCTCTCTGTCCAAAAAATAAATAAACGTTGAAAAAAAAAAAATTTAAAAAAAAAAAAAAAAAAAAAAACCACTACCACACCGAAAACCTTCTTTGGCCATTTCAGCACGCCAGTTATCACTCATGTCCAGTGGCTACCCCACAGCCCCTCTCTCTTTATGCCTCAATCTGAATTGTTTACTGAAAACTCACCACCAGATTTGGGCCCTCACGGCCCTTCTCTTGACTTCCACTCTCCCTTTCCTTCAATGTCTATTTCTTCTTTTCTTTTGCAAGTATATCGGACCATGGCAGACCCAAATCACCAGTAACCATCCCTCAGTTTTGCCTCTTCTGGCCCTAAAGCAACCAGTGAGCCGAGCAAGTGAATACAGCATTTGCCTTAGTCAATGGGGTGGTGGAAAGACAGGGAACACACACTTGGGTGAATATTTGCCCCTGTCACACCTGGTGATGGGCTTGAGCTGTTCCATGAACAAGCACAAACCCAATGGCACGTGGACTTCAGCTTTAAAAAAAAAAAAAAAGAGTATCAGGTCCTTAGAGAAGTAGCAGCTGCCAGGGGATGACTTGGGTGCCGACCACCATTCCTAAAAAAGTGGGCCTTCTGGAATGAAATTTTCCTCTAAGACAATTTTACAGTTTCTCTTTCCATTTGTGATTACATTGGGAAGGGTAGATTACAGATATTTTTGAGCTAGAGATGAATTAGGTAAGGGTTTTATCCTACAGCCAAATTATTAAAAATAAGAATGACTTAAAAATAAAAAGTAAAATAATAATAATAATAATAATAATAATAATAATAATAATAAAGAAGATCTCAGGAAGAATGCCAAGTTCCACCAAGACTGAATTTCTCAAGGTCCTGCAACCTAGCCAGTGTCTGGTTGAAAATTTGCTACAGCCTCATCTGGGGCGTTCAGATAACTCTGAGTATACCCTGATAGGCTGTGCAGAGTCATTATCTCCCCTAAGTAGATCCAGTTCCAAGAGCAGGAAATTAAATAGCTTATTTTAGCCAAGAAGACTGCCGTAAATTAGCTAACTCCATTACCTTCATTGCAGTGCTCCTCTTGCCCTAAAGGACAGCCCTGGGGCTGCACAGGAAGCTCTCAACCACTGAGAGCGGGCGTGGCTCAGGCTGCACGAAGGCTGAGACTCAGAGTGTCTGTGCAGAGAGAAAAAGTGCCATTCGATGCCCCAAATGCCACCACCTTGGGTTCAAACAAGAGTGTCTCAGGTTATTTTCAACAGGACAGTGAGCTCTGGGAGGACAAGGATGGCATCCTTTATCTCTAAATATATTGTAAGGTGCTCTGTGTTTAGGTAAGCCAAAATGTTTTACTCTCTAAAATGGGAGTGTGTCTTCCTCTCTCTCTGCTTCTTACCGCACTCACTCACTCTCTCTCTCAAAAATAAACATTAAAAAAAAAAAAAAAAAACAGGGCACCTGGATGGCTCAGTCGGTTAAGTGTCCAACTTCAGGTGAGTTCACAATCTCACGGTTCATGGGTTCGAGCCCTGCTGAGCTGTCAGCACAGAGCCTGGAGCCTGCTTCAGATTCTGTGTCTCCTCTCTCTCTGTTCCTTTCCCCACTCACGCTCTGTCTCTCTCTCTCTCTCTCTCTCTCTCTCTCTCTCTCTCTTTCAAAAATAAATAAACATTTAAAATTTAAATAAATAAATAAAATGGGAGTAATATGCACATACGCTTGGAGCTGTAGAGAACATTACAAATTGTGTACATTGAGCTTCTAACAATTTATAGATACAGATATATATCTATAGATATAGACTGGCATATAGTAGCTACTCAATATTAATGAAAGGGGAAGAGAGTATCACAGAAGAGATAATGGAAAGAAAATTAACCATAAAAACATATATTTATTATTGTGTATGCTATTTGTCAGACACCATTTTCAATGGACAGAGAGCATCAAAATATATAACAGAGAAAGACAGCATTTTTATAATCTCCAAATTTAATATAGTGACAATAACTAGTATGTATAGCTAACTGTTAACCATTTATTATCATGACCATTTCATGGTGAGAAAACTGAATATTTCAGAGATTAAGTAATTTGCTGAAGCTATCCACAAGTATATAATAAGGTTTTTAGAATGACAATAGTATCTTTGGAGTACATCATATTTACCAGACGCTTTGCATACATTAGCTCTTTTAATGTTTTCAGCAACCTCATCATTAATTTTTTTGAGAGAGAGAGAGAGCAAGCAGGGCAAGAGCAGAGGGAAAGGAGAGAGAGAATCTCAAGCAGGCTCCATGCTCAGCACAGAATCCAATGTGAGGTTCAATCCCACAACTGCTAGATCATGACCTAAGCCGAAGTCAAGAGTCAGACGCCTGACCAAACGAACCACCCAGACACCTCAACAACCTCATCATTAAGCTAGAGGCTATTACTCCACTTAACAGAGGAGGAAACAGAAGCCCAGAGAAGTGTCAATGACCATTAAGTGGCAGAGCCCATGTGCTTCCTCTGGACGATATCCTTGATAAATATATATACAAAATCCTCAACAAAATTCTGAATTGAACTGCACATTAAAAGGATCATACACTCTGATCATGTGGGATTCATCCCTGGGATGCAAAGTTGTTTCAAACATATGTAAATCAAAAATACCATACACCACATTAATAGAATAACAGATGAAAGTCCTATGATCCTCTCAGTTGATGCAAAGAAAGCATTTGACAAAATATGACACCGTTTCATGACAAAAGCTCTCAATAAAATGGGTACAGAATGAACATACCTCAACATAATCAAGGCCATATATGACAAACTCCAAGCTAGCATCATATTCAGTAGAAAAGCTGAGAGCTTTTCCTCCAAAATTAAGAACAAGACAAGAATACTCAACATAAAAAAAAAAAGGCCGGAGAGAGCCTGGGTGGCTCAGTCAGTTGAGTGCCCAACTCTCGATTTTAGGTCAGGTCATGGTCCCAGCATCATAGTATCAGGTCCTGCATCAAGCTCTGGGCTGAGCATGGAGCCTGCTTAAGAGTCTCTTCCTATCTCTCTCTCTCAAATAAAAAAGAAGGAGGAGGAGGAGGAAATAGTCTACCTGAACTGACATTTAACAATAGGTCTAATGGGGGATAAATGTGCACTATGAAGAAAGGTGCCATGGGTGGAAAAAACAAACAGAACTAAAATGTCAGTCTTAGGTCAAAAGTCACAAGGGCAGGTGTTCTGAGGATACATATTTGCAGCTGAACTTCTTCTTCCCCTTAGGCCACCCTGAACAGTAGCTGTTCATGAACAGTAGCGTGAAGTCAGTCCCTTATCAGGGATAGAAGATTCTCCTTAACAACATACAAAGCCAACTACAATAAGAAGAAACAATCCTAGGTGATAGATACAACAAAGAAGGAATGAAGGCAGAAAAGGGGATAAGCAGACCAATCTCTTTTCAAGTCTGTGAATCAAAAAACAAACAATCATTTTTACAGTTCTTGCCCCCCACAATTAAATCTCTGTGTGTGTGTGTGTGTGTGTGTGTGTGTGTGTATAACAATTCTGAGGAATAGAATAACACTTGTTAGAGGTAAGACAAAGAAAGGTTATCTTTCTCAGATGATAGAAGGCTTGCAATAAGAAATATTGTGCACACAGGCACAATTAAAGCATATTTTTTAAATAATTTAATGTTAATATTGAATTTCACATAGTTTGCCAGAGGAATCTATCGCTTGGGCTAGATGTGAACTTTCCTGCAAGCTGGTATATATTGCTTAACACAGTTCAGCCTGTTCCCTCCTGATGGGACAGTGTATTGTCCCCATCAAGGAGTTCTGGCAACAGGGTTACGACCAGAAGCTGAAGTAAAGACTGATCAGGGATCTAGAATTCATCAGTAAGATGCTTTGGGTGACTACTGTCTCCTAGTTGTATAAATTACATGATAAGTGACCAAAGGCATGACGGGTCCATGAGTTCAGAGGAAAGTTCTGAAGGGCATAGCAGAAGCAATTCAGTTTGAGAGGGGTCCGAACGGCAGCGGAGGGAGAGTAAGAACACTAGCAATTACTGAGCCCCTGCCATACACTTGACACCATGTGCTGGTTTTCATGCCATGCTTTTCCTGCCCACCAGGCACTTACTTCAATTTGTGGTTTCTCCAAACTGTTGCATCTTTGGCCTTCCCAAGAATAATCATCTCAAGGAAATTGAGGTAACACAATGGCAATTAAATAGCCATGAGGAAATGAGTTCCTGTCATCATGGGACAAAGACCCCAAAGACACTGGTTTGGTTGCTGGAAAATATGCAGCTCAATTCAAGCCTAATGTGAGAAAAAGCAGTATCAGAATGCTGGAAAAGTCAAGTTCTTTCCACAGTGGATGCTGCTGTAGTTGGCATGCCAACTATTAACTCCAATTCAGTAAAAAGAGATAAGGAAGGGACAGTCAGTACAAACCCATAAATCTCTCTGCCATTCAACCTTTTATCTGAATATATAAAAAAAGAATCTAGACAGGAAGTATGTAACCCTAAAGCAGTACCCTGATACATTTATTAGCTATAACTGGGTTTTCCAAAGATGCAGCATAAGTTAATTGAGAGCTTCAAGGGAGGCCTTAAACTACTGGCCTCTTCTACCCATTTAAAATTTAGAAAATCACAATGTTCCTGATGAGAATCAAGATAGCTGTATTGTCTGCAGAAACCAGGAACCCCTGGACATGAAATGTCTACCTGTAGACACCAATAGCTGATCCCTGCTTAGGTACCATTTTGTAAACGGTGAGTTAAATAAATACGACTAGTATGTGCAAAGGCACTAAATGTGCAATTCTCATTATTCAGTGACCAAATAAGACCTGAAAGCATGAGCCTGGACTTATAACTTGTCTGCCAGTTCAGATCTCTCCTCTAAAGAGTTTCTTTTAATTTGATTAAGAAATTTCAAATAAACACTACACAACTATATACACATGTCTATCTATATTTCTATCTTTTTATCTACGTTATTGAAGGTTAACTTATGCATAAACACCTACATTTACAAATTCAAATACTATACAAGTCTGACATTATGCTTCTGGAATTATCTACCAGTCCTTCTCACTAGGGAATTTTGCCAGGTATGATTAGGCTAAACTAATTCTCAACCAATGCCTCTTAGAGGACCTTGGGCAATATCTGGAGACATTTTTTTGAAGTTTATTTATTTAGGGGCATCTAGGTGGCTCAGTCAGTTGAGAGTCCAGTCCGACTTTGGCTCAGGTCATGATCTCACAGTTCATGAGTTCAAGCCCTACATTGGGCTCTGTGCTGACAACTCAGAACCTGGAGTCTGCTTTGGATTGTGTCTCCCTCTCTCTCTTCCCCTCCTCTGCTCGCACTCTGTCTCTTTCTTAAAAGTAAATAAACATTTTAAAATGTTTAAGTTTGTTATTATATTTTGAGAGAGAGTGTGTGAGCAGGGGAGGGGAGGCTGACAGAGAGGGAGAGAGAATCCCAAGCAGAGACAGAATCCCTGCTTGGGATTCTGTCTCTGCCCCTCCCCCTCCCCCCCCGCCCCGGACTCTCTCAAAAATAAATAAACATTAAAAAATAATTTAAATATATATATATATATATATATATATATATATATATATATAGACACACACAGTTTTCTTGGAAAACACCACATTTAATTAATTATGTGTAAATATATATATTAAGTAAAGTGTCTTTAAACAGAAACACACATAAAACAAGATTATGGATTGATCAGTTGATGAAAATGTTGTGCGTAGAAGCATGCAGGAGTCCCATCCTGTATTTCCTCTAGGAGCAATGATTCCATATTTGCTAATTCAGTATTTGTGGCAACTTAACAGGACATAACTGTTGCAGATAATGAGAGAATCAACTGCATCTTAGGAAGGGACCTCTCAGAATCAACATCACATGGAAGTATAAATTCCTGATGTTGTGTACCTTCCTGAGGGCACATTTGAAAGGCTTCCAGAGCACCCGGTGGGAGGTTTACTACAGAGAAAGAGAGGCAGACCCGAAGAAAGAACAAGAGGGAGGAAAAGACAAACTCCGCCTACTTCCCCATAAGGCTATGGTTCTGCCAAAGCTCCAATGACTCAGCAGCTCCTGGAGTGAAAACCCAGTGAAATTAAAGTGATTTGCCAAAGACCAGCTAGCTCGGTGATCATGGCGCTAGTACTTGGAGTCTGGTTCTGTCTTTTCTGCACTTACCCCAGGGAGTTACAAAGATATCCTCATGGCCATGCATGGAGCCATCAACACAACATATACTCATGCCTGTGGGCACACCAGCCATGTCAGGACTGCCCATCAGCAGCTAGCCACCAGGGGACTAGCTAGTCTAGGGCCTAAGACCCTTACAGACTCACTCAACAAAGAATGACATTTCTCAATCTCAGAGAACACACCCAAAAGTATACACCTGGCAATATTGACATCAACAAAAATGATAACAGCAATATTTATTGAGCACTTCCTCTGTGATAAGCATTGCATTCAGTGCTTGTTACAAATTGTAGAGCTTAGCGTACATCAAAGTCAAGCCAACTGGAGCAGCATTTTGAAGAAATGGCTTCT
Organism: Lynx rufus; assembly: GCF_022079265.1. Classification (NCBI taxonomy): domain Eukaryota; kingdom Metazoa; phylum Chordata; class Mammalia; order Carnivora; family Felidae; genus Lynx; species Lynx rufus. Next base: position 126,762,436 of record NW_025814856.1, read on the forward strand.
ATGGACACAGAAGTTTCTTTCACGTTGATGTAAATTTAGGCAGTTGTCATTTCTGAAAATCCCACCTTGGAGATGTGTGTCCTGGCAGTAGGTGATCACTGAGAACTTAGCAACGGTTGTACTACATTATATTTGTTTATGGAAAATTATTTCTGAAGCCCCAGTGTGAGAAAGTGAGCAGGCTGGGTGCTAAGCACACCCAGCAGAACAGGATATGTGCCTGCAGGAATCAGAGCTGGTAGAGGACAGGAGTCAGGAACTGAAATAACAGGAAAGGAAGCGATATGACTAGAAGAAGCGACCTGTGGACGTGTTGCCAGAGAGGTTCAGAGGATAGAGCAACGTCTCCTGCACAGGAGACACTGGGAAGGCTCTTGGAGGAGGGGATGTTTGCACTGTATGTGAAGAGAGGGCAGCAGGCATGCGGTGGGAGAAAGGGACTGGGATTCAGAGGCAGGCAAAAGCTAGACAGCATCCGTCTCTGGGTAGCACCACACCACACATATAAATAAGGGTGGCCAGGGGCGTCTGGGTGGCTCAGTTGGTTAAGCGTCCAACTCTGCATTTCGACTCAGGTCGTGATCTCAAGGTTCATGGGTTCAAGCCCCATGTCGGGATCTGCGCTGACCGTGCCGAACCTGCTTAGGATTCTCTCCCTCTCTCTCTGCCCCTCCCCTGCTCTCTCTCTCTCTCTCTCTCTCTCTCTCAGAATAAATAAACTTTAAAAAAAAAAAAAAACAAAGAAGAGTGTCCAGAATCTATCATGTTCCAGGCCCCATGATAGAACTAGGACCCAAAGATGGTTAGGGTGAGGCTCCAGTCCCAGAGGGGCTCCTGAGCAGCCGTGAGGCCCTCCTAGAGCAGTGCTGCTCAAATGCAGCCTTTGGTGAGATAAGGAACACTCGCCAGAATGAAAAACAACCTGCCGATTCTTTTCTTAAGTCAGTCTTGTGAGGAAACATGTGAGCTGATCCAGTGACAGACTTGACTTACACGTGGGCCCAAGGACACTATCGGACACTGGCAGCTGGTGTGCCATACTTGGAGCTGCACTTCTCTAGAGCAACCATCTCCAGAACAGGGCACGTGCAAGAAGACGTATTGGGGCACACAGGGTAAACACTAAAATTTCTCCTCATAGAGGGCCACGAGCTCTGAGCTGAAATCTTTGGGGCCAGATGTGCTTTGCATTTTCTTTTGGGTGTTAAAAAAGGCAAAATGTGCACACACCCCACAGGAGGTAGGGCGACACCAATTAATCAAACACACGGACACTTCGGCAAAATTTGTGACTGATTCTCCAACAGCGTGTTTAATACTGATTCCAAATGGTCTTTGATCACTGCAGGTCAGACTTTGCTGATCTTGGGAGACCCATCTTCCCCAGAATTCCTGTCATTTCTACACAGTCTCGTTCCTCTGCACAGCAGCACTGGCAAGCTCTGATTAGAAATGACTAAACCGCAAACGTCTTAGAAGCGAGAGAGAGCATATGACAAAGATAGAGAATGTCTCCCTCCCCGAAGACATTCCAGGACTGTAAAGCTTAGAGATGCCTCCCTCAGAGACATCCCAGGGGAGTAAAGATAATGTCTTGTCTTCCTCAGAGGCAACCAAAAGTAGCAGGCACCATTATCACTCCACCCCCGCACCCCTTCCCTGGAGCTTGGACTCAGCAGTTAATCCAGCAAGGTGACACAACCAACGAGCAGTGGAGCTGGGTTGGAACACGATTCTATAGGGTTCTGTCCGATGCCCAGCTCTGCTTTTACCCACTGAACTCAGATGAGGATGTGCCAAGAGCACCGGGAAAATTGCCCGCTATGAAACCTTATTTAAGGCGTACCTCTTAACTTCTCTGTGTCCTTACCTGTAAAATGGGGCTAATACTTTCCTACCTCTGAAAATTGTGATGATGTGGTAAGATGATCATGGGATGGTGTTGGGTGGGATATTCTGGAAATTAAAAGGCAATGTAAAATGTAAGGGATTATAACTGATGTTACTGCAATCATTATGGTCCTAAAATACACAAAAGGGAAATGAGTAAAGTGACTTAGTAGCCTTGCCACTGCCTCCCATTGCAGCGTAGAAAGGCCCAGCAAGGCTCAAAGGCCCATCGACACTCAAAGGCCAGCCTTGGTGAGTGGACAGGCTTTGGCTCACAAGACTCCCTGAGCATAACCAAGCAAAGAAGAGAAGAGAGCTTGGGCTCTGAAGAAACAGAATTGTCCTGCTTTCCATTTCTTTCATTCCAGAAATAGTGAGGCCTTCTCAGCAGGTTACGGGGAACTGCTATGTTTTGATTTTACCCAGAAGTTGTCCAAGGAAAAGAGCAGTTCCAGAGCCCCTCTGAGCAGGAATGAGGATCACACACTTAATTCCTACTTAGCTAAACACTCTTCCTTGGCTGGTCTGACTGAGTTTAGAAAGAGTAAATATTTTTTGTAGGATCAAGTAAGTGATTTTGTTTTCTAAATACATGCTGACATAGGGTCTGGATAGAAGAAATTCAGGTTCAGACTAGGTCTAGAGATCAGGAATTCACATTTGAGCCCCAAGTGTATATCAGACACAGAGCTGGACATGTGCACAGTCCTCTCCTTACTCTTCATAGCAGCCCCTGAAGGAACGACTGCCACCCTCACTTTATTACAGATGAGAGAGAAGCTTGGAGAGGCTAACTGGTCTACCACAGACACACAGGCAGCAAGCACCAGAACTGGGGTCTAAACCCAGCTTGCCTGTCTAGAACACCTATGCTGTTTCCAGAATGCTCTGCCCGGCTGACTTATTTTTGATTCCTCTTCTTTGCCAGGTGACCAAAGGACAGACATCGTCATACCGGTGTCTCTTCATCTGTCCAAAACCCTAACCATATTATTCCCTGGCAGATTAGAAAAGTAGTTCTTTAAGACAATAAAATGGTGCTGTTGACTTTTGCTTCTTACCTTAGAATAATAATAAGCATTACCTCTAGAAGTTGACATAGATGGCTTGCTCTCTGTGGTTTCATTTAGCACTCAGTTGCTAGATTGGATCTACACCTATGATGTCGCCGAAAGGTGGAGGTTGGAGATATCAGAGCAAATCAGCCAGTTACCAGAGGTGATGCCCCTGAGACAGGGTCCAGCCTGGTGAGAGGCCACATCCCCCAGGAGGAAGCCAGGCTCCTTCAACAACAGCAATGGCTTACTGGCCCTTGTTCCTGTAGCTCTGGAAACAACAGCATTTCTCCTGCTCATGATCACACACTTCTGTTTATTGACACCCCCTCTCAATTTTCCTTACTACGACTTATATTGTAACCCAGCACTAGACGTTCTGGGTCCAGCATAAGCTTGAAATGGAAGGTGAGATTTTTAAAAAGTTCTGGACGAAAGTATTAAACACTGTTAAAGAGTTCAAAAATCAAAGAGATGGAGAAAGAAAGAGATGGAGAAAGGGGGAGAAAAAGAGAGAAAGAGAGGGAGGGAGAGAATTACTGCTTTGCCTAGAGAAGGCAGTGAAAACACAGTCAGCTCTTTATTTGGGGGGTGCATCGTTTTTGTTGCAGAAAACCCAAGGAGATATCATCTTAGCTGTATCATTGAGCATCTAGTACACAGTGGGCACTGGTCTGGCACACTACCCACATTACCTGGAAGGGGGTGCTCTTTCCAGCATACTTGGGCATGATGCCTTTAGAGAGAAAACATGAATGGAAATGAGGAGGAAGAGGAGGGAAGGGAAAAGGAGGAATAGGGCCGGGTAAGGAGCGGAAGGAAAAGAAACAGCTATTTATTGTAAACATGCATGATCCGGTACTGTGCTAAGCTTATGACAGGCAACGCAGCATTTCTCCCCACATCCACTCTGCAAACTGCAAAGTAGGCATGAAGAGTGCCATTTGACAGATTAGGAAACTGCAGCTCACACATCAGCACATGTGTGATCAGCTAGCTGTCACTGAACTACTGCACTAATTTGAGTCAGCGCTGATGAGTGGACCAAAAATAATTCTTCTAGGACAAAGAGGAGAATAAAATTCCTTTGCTCCTAAAATAGTCATATCACTATGGAAAAAAAAAGAGTTTTATCAGATTATTGGGATTCTTGCCTTCATTATAAATTTTATATCCGTACTCTATATAGACAGTCCTGTGTTTTGATTTCAGTGCCACAGGGGACAGTTATATCCAAAGCTGCAGTACCAAGTCTAGTCACTTCACACCAATAAATGTTTTTTTGCAGTTTTTATTGAAGCAGAACAAATTTGAATCATATACCATCAGTGGAAGCTGCAACCAATCCTCAAGGCCAATGAGGCCTTGACCAGAGTTGAACGGTTTGGAGGGTGAACATCAAAATACTTCTTGGAGGAGGGTCTAAGGCCAAAACCAAGTCCATGCTGGGGGGCAGAGAAGGCCAGGAACCAAGGTCGAGAGTCAAAAGCAGGGAGAGGAGCAGAGAAATAGGAAAATGAAGAGCTGGCTGGAGATAGTCTCAGATCAATAGACTGAAGATAAGTCTGCATCCTTGTAACATGTATTTTATCTGTTCCAAGTGCACAGTGGATGAATAGACCAGAATTAAGTAAAGAAGTCCACCCTGGATACACTCTAGCCTGTTGAAAGTCATATTTTTCATCCCATATCACCAATTTACCATTCTGGTTTCTACCCAATTCTCAGTGCTATGCCCACCATATGATAAGCTGTCAATAAATATTTGTTGAAGTATATGAATCAACACATTTTTTAATGTACCCAGAGAGTGAGGGAGGTTTCTATATTTAGAAGCCTTGACCCCATCTGAGAAGAGACACACCTGAGGGGCCAGTTGGCATCTCACAATGATACCTCTGCCTCTTTGTTAACCACCAAGACCCCCAGTTTGAACAACACAGCCTTCCTCTAGCTAGGAAACTATTTTTGCATCAGCACAAGAAGTTTGGGCTCATCTCTCAGAGAAGAGGCTTGAAACCCTGTGACTGCCACTTGTCCCCCAGACACACAGTCGTCAAGTAGTGGTTCTGTGTTTTCATAGTAATGGGTGATGGGTCTTCCCTAAGTGCTTGATTACTCCTGCTGAACTCTCACAGTGCAGAGACTTCTATATACGTGGAAGATAACACTCAAATCTAATGTCCAGGTCTGACTTCTCTCCACTTAAGATAATAAGAAAGACCAGTAAAAGAGACTTCACACAATGCAAGAAGAGCACATATATCACTGATAATACCTCCCTTTCATAGTACTTAGGAGTTGCTTGCATGGATCAGGTTATATTCCAAAGGCTTTGGTTTGTCACAGCCGGAAATAATTCACAGGCTAGTACAGTGCAAGATCATGTAATAGTACTCAAATGTAGTCAACTAATGATGGGTGTTACTATTAACTCATTTCAGAACAGCATTATGAAATATTTGTTATCTCCATTTTATAGACGAGGAAACCAAAGCTGGGAGAATAAAGCTATCAAAAAGCATAATAAATTACCCCAGAACTTAGCTTAAAATAACAAACATTGGGGCACCTGGGTAGCTCAGTCAGTTGAGCATCCTACTTCAGCTCAGGTCATGATCTCATGGTTTGCGAGTTCAACCCCCATGTCAGGCTTGCTACTGTCAGTGCACAGCCAGTTTCAGGTCCTCTCTCTCTCTTCCCTCTCTCTCTTCCCCTCTCTCTCTTCCCCTCCTTCGTTCTCTCTCTCTCTCTCTCTCTCTCTGTCTCTTAAAAATAAAATAAATAGGGGCGCCTGGGTGGCTCAGTCGGTTGGGCGTCCGACTTCGGCTCAGGTCACGATCTCGCGGTTCATGAGTTCAAGCCCTGCGTAGGGCTCTGTGCTGATGGCTCAGAGCCTGGAGCCTGCTTCCGATTCTGTGTCTCCCTCTCTCTCTGACCCTCCCCGCTCATGCTCTGTCTCTCTCTGTCTCAAAAATAAATAAACGTTAAAAAAAAATTTTTTTTTAAATAATAAAATAAATAAATAAACCTTTAAAAAAACCATGAACATTTACTATCTCACACAGTTTCTGTGGGTCAAGAACTGGGAGATAGTTGGGATGAGTGCTTCTGGCTTAGGATTTCTCCTGAGATTTCAGTCAGTCTGTTAACTGGACTACAGTCTTTGGAAGGCTTGACTGGGACATGGCTGGAAGTCTGATGCTGGCTGTGGGTGTTAGTTCTTCCCCAAGCCAGCCCCTCAACAGGCTGCTTGAGTGTCCTTGTAACGTGGCTCCAGCTTCCTCAGAGTGAACAATCCAAAATATAGACAGCCAAGTGGAAGTTATCCATTTGGCTAGCCATAACATCACTTTGACCACATTCTATTTATTAGAAGTAAATCACTAAGACTAGCCCACATTCAATAGAAGGGAAAATAGATTCCACTTTTTTAGGACAAGTGTGTCAAACATTTTACAACATATTTCAAGATCACCACAGAAGCAGAACTGGAATTCTCATTTACCCCTTTCTAATTTTACATTTTCATATCTGTCCTTGATACCCAAGGTAGGGAAAATATGGCATAAATATTTCCCCAGTTCATCTCCATTATCTGTAGCAGACATCATAAGCAATCTAGGACTCATTCTGCTGAAGCTAGACTTGGCCTCAGAATCTCTCTCACTGTGCTTGAGGAAATCACCACCAGTCATTTGGAGTTGGTACACAAGTAGACATGTACTCCATCACTGCCTATACCATACCTGTGTAGAAGAACCTCAAAGGTATGGCAGGTTTGGACTTAGACTCCCTAATCTATGGATCACCTCTTGAACCCTCTGTAAAACAAGATTTGTACTAGTAAACCCCTCACAAAAGTTCACTAAGAAGGAAAAGGCTTTAGAAAGCCTCATTTGTCCTATCTTTTAGAAGACCCTCCAAATCTAGAACTCCACTATAACTGTGCACCCCACACTCCAGTGATGTCGTTTATACTCTAGTGACAGGAGGACGGGACTGTATCTAACACCCACATTCCTTTACTTGGTACAGTGGTGCTCACTCATGTGTGCACATTGGAGTCACCAGTACTGGGGACTGGCTCCCACCTCAGGGATTCTGAGGTCTTTGATCTGGGATGTAGCCTGAAGCCCGGAGCCTTTTCAGAGCTCCCCACATGATGCTAATGTTTAGCCATGTCAGAAAAACTGACTTAGCACTTTGTTTTCATGGTCAATAAGCTGTGTATGCATTAAAGTATGTCACTGTGTCACTAGTTAAATGAATATATTAATAGAATTTAGAGAGTGATTAATCTGCAGGCAATATTCAAACTTTGCTACTCTTTTCAAAATGCCAATCTTGTTTTCACTATAGATTGCCTTCCTTCTATAGTTTTTACCATCTTTTTTAAATGGACCAACCCATATGATTCAATAAAGATCAAATTACTTTGCATATGTAAGTGGCTTGAACACACATTTTTCATAGGCACCTCCAAAACCCCCACAAATGTTCACTTCCCTCTATAATTCGTCTGAATTTCATAAAAATATGAGATCGCTTTGGAGTAAATATAAAATTCTGTTGATCTGGAATTTAACGATGATTTTTAGTAAATACTTTTCTCATACCACATAGTCCATGTATACTCTCATAAATTAATGACAAGTTAGTTAGATCATCCAAAAATAAAGAGGGAGATTAGATAGATAATCTAAAAACTCTGAAAATTTTCTTTCAATTATCACATCTATCCTAAAAGGACATATTTTTTTTAATTTTTTTTTCAACATTTATTTATTTTTGGGACAGAGAGAGACAGAGCATGAACGGGGGAAGGGCAGAGAGAGAGGGAGACACAGAATCGGAAACAGGCTCCAGGCTCCGAGCCATCAGCCCAGAGCCCGACGCGGGGCTCGAACTCACGGACCGCGAGATCGTGACCTGAGCTGAAGTCGGACGCTTAACCGACTGCGCCACCCAGGCGCCCCTAAAAGGACATATTTTTATCTCAGACATTTTTGTCTTTACTCATTAGCCAAGGCAAGGATAGACCATCACCACAAGATATTAAAGGTTTCTGGAGACAGAGGGAAGGCTGCAGTTCCCTTAACACAGTTCCTAAACTTTATTTTTCATTAAAATCACCTTTAGAAGTCCTCATAATCAGTTGTACCCCAAATATTTAAATCAAAATCACTGGCAGTGAAAGTTAGGCATTTGTAAAATGTGTAAAAATGCCCTAGGTAGTAGCTATGTGCAAAAAAGTTTGAGAACTATTGCCTTAACATTTTACTGCTAATTTTTTTAGACAGAGAGAGAGAGACCACGCAAGTGGGGCAGAGGGACAGAGGAAGAGAGAGAAAATCTTAGAGAGAACCCAGATGCAGGGTTCGACCCAATGACCCTGGGATCATGACCTGAGCCAAAATCAAGAGTTGGACACTCAACCGACTGAGCCACCCAGGCATCCCCTTACTGCTAAATTTGTATGGATCTATGAACAGAATAAATTTTCTATATCCTCAAACTATTTCAAGAAAAAAAAAGCACCTACTTAGATGGGACAGATTTGAATAAAAAGTTCATAACTGAGCTAGACTGTTACACAGTTAAGAACTTGAAAAATACATGTTTCGTCACTTACCAAGATTTAACATTAAAGCAGAACATATTATTTTAAATACAGTATTACCCTTCGGATTTGAAAGCTAAGCAAAAATGTAGTTTATCAATGTGTTCTTTTTTCTCTCTTTGCTATAGCTGACTTGTCTAGTTATGTCACATATGTCTCACAACCAAAGACCAAATTAAAACTGATATCAAGAATCACATTTTTTAATCATAAAAATAAATTGTTTATATTTCTATTGTAAGGGACTTATTAGCTTAACTCACAAGACTTATCCATACCACTTTTTCAGTTCTTAATCATCTACTACTGCCTTACAACTTCATTTATTTAACTGATTTACATCATTAATTCTTATTTAGTTTTTTTATTTTCAGTGTGTGCCTCACATGGATTGTAAGAGAAGAGATCACGTACATCAACTAATACTTACTGAAAACATGTTATGTGTCTAGAGCTATATTGGCCTATCAAAAATGTTGTGTTGCCTATAGCTATGTTATTCAATTTACAGTTTACAATCAGTAACTAAATCAGCTTAGTGGCCTGACCACCTTTTTAATGACATAGTATAAAACAAAAGAGACTAGAAAAGAATAGCAGATTACAGCATGCTTCCCACATATTAAGGGTAAGTTTAATTAAATGAAATTTTGTTTCAGTGTGTGTGTGTGTGTGTGTGTGTGTGTGTGCGTGCACACCCATACGTGTATGTGCACACAGAGTTGGTGGAGCCTTGGAAATCAAAAGAAAACTATATGACAATGATTGATATCCTAAACTAATTTTTTAAATGCATATTAGTTATTTGTAGGACTAAAACTCACACACAATCTGTGATAATTCAGGCAATTTATAACTCACTAATAGCCACTAATTGTGCTCCACACCTGCATCCCTATGACCCTGATTGTGATTAATGAGGTCATTCATTCTTGCTGTTATCCATATAGCATATACAACCTATTTATGCTTTGAACTAACTGAAATGAGGGGAATATGGTCACACTCAATGTCTGCCAAGAATTCTACATAGTGGTTCAGTAAAATGAAGCATCGTATTGCACTACAATGCACACAGTTTGAATGCAGAGAAGACATGTATAAATTGATTCAACTAATCAATATCTGGGTGCCTACCATATGCTAAGCATGAGAAAATTAAATATGATTATTTATACTGTGGAATTATAATAAAGTTCTACCTGCATTAGTGGTAAGTCAAAGGAGGCCACTAATTGCTATATGGGTTCAGAATGGTGAAATTCAGAGCAGACATAAAGATAATTTGAACACATTTTAAAATATTGAAAACACAGAATGTCACAAAACGTGAGAAACCATTGAAGACAAAATTTCATAAGCCACCAACATACCGGCCTCACAGCAAGACGACAGACTTCAGAAGAGGTTATATGGGTTACCACTTGTATGAATATGTATTGATGAATAGAATTTATAGAAATGTATAATGTATGTTTGTATCTATTCTGTTCAATCCTCAAAATGTTTAGAAGTGGAGGGCATACTTGCTTCTTTACCAAGTCATTACAGCACCTTCATATACTTTCCAAATCGATAATTGCATGAGTTATAATAAAATAACCTGTGTCCTCCATGGTTTAATTGCAGTGTGGATGTTCGGTGGCTTTCCTCTAGGTAAGAGGCAATAGCTGGACAACAGACTTTTCTCACTGCAAAGGGACAAATATTTGTGGAATGTGTTTCTCCTCCATCCTCCTCCTCTCTGCAAACTAACATTTGATAAACCCTTAGACACAGTGTGATAAGCAGGAGTGCTGTAATCAGAAATAGGCTCAGCAACACTGAAAAACAGCTTTCTTATGGAGGAATATCATCTTGCGTTTAAAGAGCTGATGAAGAGTTAGAAGAAATACCTGATCACCACTGTCTAGGCTAGTTGAATTCTGCCTGGAGAAACCAACTTTGCTTTAGAGCTTTGGTCCTCAAAAGACGGGAGGTTTTATTCTTGCCCAGTATAATCATGGTCCTTCCATCTTTGAGCTCCTTTCCAGGGATAAGCAGGATACCAAGATACTAAGTACACCTTGGGCTATTTTATCAATATTTATTTGCTGATGTGAGTGAAGTTTTCTGTTTCTTCTAGAGTTTTTATTGCTTGTAGCTATTGTTTTTCTGTTATAATTATAATAATTGTAAAATTTTCAAGAACAATTTGTAATTATAGTTCAACTCAAGATCAATAAAAACTATATTCCACATTCAGCACATTGGTTTGTTGTCCTTGAGAAAAGACCATGGGTGGGAAGCCAAGGGATCTGAGTTCTAGTTCAGCTCTGTCATGCTGCTGTGTGATCTCGAGCAAGCCCTTGGCCTCTCTGGACCGGAGTTGTCTCATATACAAAATATAGAGCTTCAAGAAGATGTTCTCTCCACCTTTAGACAATTAGATCTCCTTTAGTGCTAAAACTATACAACTTGGGCTTAGAACTGTCTCACCTGCAAGACCTCTGTGCTAGACTTTGTGCACTGGCTATTCACATGCTATCCACAGCCCCCTTCTCTCTTACCTTCCTCGGTCATGGGCTGGAAAGCTAACATTCTTAATTCTCAGACCCCTTGTGCTTACATGGGATAGCCATGTAAGCAAGTTCTGGCCAGTGATGTTACTTGAAGCCTCTGAGAGGAAATTCCAGAATAGCTTTAAAAAAAAAAAAAAAGATTCAGCTATAACATCCCTTCATCCTTTCATTCCTCTTCTATCTTCCTTCTTGGATGTGGCTATAAGCATAAAGCCACAGCATGTGGCCATGAGGCACAAACATGAAGACTATGGCCATAAGCTAATGCTAGCAAAAATATGAAAGGAACCTGATCTGCAAATGCATCCCCAAACCAGCATCCCAGACCTGGCTGTTCCACATCACACTCTTGTTGCTTGAAACAAATAAATCCTTGACCAATTAAAGCACTACTAATTGGGCTTCCTATGAGCTGCAAATAAATGGAGCCATAATAAACATTAAAAATTATCTTTCCCAAGGGGCACCCGTGTGGCTCAGTTAGTTGGTAATAGGGAACTCCCATGAGTTTCCCACGACTCTTGATCTCGGCTCAGGTCATGATCTCACAGTTCATAGGATCGAGCCTCACATTAGGCTCTGCGCAGACAACACGTAGCCTGCTTGGGATTCTCTCCCTCCCTCTCTCCCTGCCCCTCCCTTGCTCTCTCTCTCTCGCTCTCAAAATAAATAAACATTAAAAAAATTATCTTTCCTGAATAGTAATGATTTAGAACATATTTCAGTACACTTTAGAATTAATCCTCTTCCTAGGAATCAGTTTCCACTTTGAGATGACTTCCTTCACCTTGTTTAGAGCTTCTATGATTCCTCCTCAGCATTCAATTCCCCTCCTCCTCTAGAAGTACTCTCAGACCCCTCCAAGTAGAGCCAATCACAGCCTCCTCTATGCCACCACCATACTTGGCACTCTCTTCTGTCTTTGCCCCACCTCATTGTATTGGGATTTACTGAGTCTAGCTTTCCTCTTTACCATGAGTCTCCAGAGGACAGTCAGCATGTCTTACACAGCTTTGTTTACTTCAAATATAGCTTTGAACCTGGTATACACAGAGGATCAATAAATGGTAGTTTAGTTATTTAATTTTGAATGAGTGCATTAATTCATTAATGTCATTATCATTTGGCAACCTCCTTATGGAAGTTGTTGCAGACAACTGGACTTCATGTGGATTTTTCTATACAGAGATTGCATACTCTGTCTAGACTCTGTCTATACTCTAACTATATATATATATTTATATATATATATATATTATATATATATAAATACAGTCTAGTATATATAGTCTAGTAACTATATATATAGTTACATATAGTTATATATATAGATATATATAGTTGTATGTATATATATATATATATATAGTGTGTGTGTATATATATATATATATGCAATTGACACTGTCATTCACCTCTGCGTGCATTACAAACTTACTTTCAAGAGGAATTTCTTTCCAGCATCAAATCTATGACTAACTCAGCCAATCCCCCACCTTTTCTGATGCAACAATAAGATTGGTCTTAAATTTATTAGTTTACAGGAAATAAAAGATGTTATTTAAGGTCCTGAAACTTATGGGAATGAAAAATGTGAAGGTTTTCACAAACAATAAGTAAACATTTATAGTGTTACATTTATAATGCCTGGGAGGCATGCATTATGCCTTTCCTGGGACAGCATTATAACAAATGAAGGAGATAGCAAGATATTCATTCTTTCTGATCTATTGATTTGCTTGGCATAGCACATGGAGGAGACATTCAGAACTACAGATTGTGTGTGTTTTTAAGGCAAGGACTACCTTAAAAAGGTCAAAAAAGTAATTGAGGTGTAATAGGATTGTGTGAGATTACATTAAAGCCTACAGTTATTCAGTTTATTACATTTTGCTATGAACCACTAAAATGTCTATCTACCTAAGCAAATTGAAGCTGATTCAGTTATGCTAAGAATGCTCCGATAATTGATATTTTAGTGGACCTCATTCCCTGAAGCTATGGATAAAACATGTTTTCTTAAGGGAAGTGATTTGTCTAGTGAAAAGCACCATGGTTGAGAAAAGCATTCTGAAACTTCCAAGTAATCCACATACCAAATTCACATTTGGGGCTACAATTTTTGCCTGTACTAAGATATAACTAGCATACTGGTTGTTTTACTTCGGGAAATTTACTCTTTTTCCTTTTCTACTTAAGTAAGTTTATTTTAAAAGGAATTGCATAAATTTAAATAAATATGTATGCATACACAGATACACACACACACACACAGCCTTCGAAAGTGTCCCAGCCTTGTACAGTATATATGTATATATTAAGGATACTGTTGTCTGAGGCTCTGAGCCTGAGGTCTGATCTTTATTAAGAAGTCAAGGCACCTGGGTGGCTCAGTCAGTTAAGTGTCAGACTCTTGATTTCAGCTCAGGTCATGATCTCATGGTTCATGAGTTTAAGACCCACATCAGGCTTCACGTGGACAGTGTGGAGCCTGCTTGGGATTCTCTCTCTCTCTCTCTCTCTCTCTCTCTCTCTCTCTGCCCCTCCTCTGCTCACTCTGTCTCTCTCTCTCTCTCAAAAAATAAATAAGTAAAGCTTTTTTTAAAATTCAAAAAAATAACTGAGATAAGAACACAGTAGAAAGGTGAACAGCATTAGAAACACACTGGGACTAACCTGAGACTTCTTCACTGACATATTAATGAAAACAATTAAAAAGAGAATAACTTTCTGTGAAAATGTGATTTAGTATTATATCCACATTCCACGTCAAATTCTCTTAAATACCATCAGATACACACATTCTACAGCTTGGCAAATAAGAGTATAGTAGAAAGAGCACAGATTTTGGAGCCAGAGAGACTTGGATATAAACTCCAGCCCCATCACTTCCTATGTGATTTAGACAACTTCCATTATCTCTCTGTACTTTTCTTTCCTCACCTGCAAAATGGGTATAACAAAATATCACAATGGCATATAGTTATAGAATAGAATGTCATAATTTGAAAAAGCATACTGATGTCTCAAGATTTCTATAGTTTATTTTGAAATGTTTTAAAACATTTCAACTTGGCTAGGCTGAACTGTGCCTCGCAGAATTCTCAGAAATATTCCTGGTTAGGGTGCAAAGGACGTGTGAGATTTGGAGGGTGAAAATGAAGCATCTGCCATTTTTATTTTTATGCTCAGAGTAATATGAGAGGAAAATCCAAGTAGAAGCGAACAGAACTGCTGCTAGCCTCCTCTCTTTCTGAGAGGGATTGTAGAGATCAGTGCCACCATAGCGCATGCGAAAGATGCAGAGGTAGTGATTCCTACCGCATTGCCATTCAACTTGCTGATTTGGCTGATTTGGCCTGTGCAGGAGACAGAAGGACCATGGAATACCATCAACTTAATCAGATGGTCACTCTGGCTGCAGGTGCTATTCCAAAAACAGCATCATTGCCAAAGCAAATCAACAAATCCCTTAACTCCTGATATGCCATTATTGATCTGGAAAGTGCTTTTTTCTATTTACCTGTTAATAAAGGCCATCAAGAGTAGTTTGCTTTCAGCTGAAAAGGCCAGTAATTTTCCTTCCCTATCCTATTTCAAGGGTATAATAACTCCCAAACCCTAGTCTGTAGGAATCTCGATCCTCTTTTCCACTCTGCAGAACATCATCCTGGTTCATTGCACTGATGGCATGTTGACTGGATCTGGTGAGAAGTAGTGACTATTCTAGACCTGTTATTAAGATACTTACATGCCAGAAGGTAGAAAACAAATCCCACTAAAATGCATGGGCTTCCTACCTTGATCAAAAATTGAGGGATGCAATGGTCTAGGGCATGTGGACATATCTCTTCCAAGGTGAAGGGCACGTTGTTGCATCTGGCCCCTCCTACCACTAAGGAAAGACACAATCCTCTAATGAGCCTCTTTGTACTTTGGAGACGATTTATACCTCATTTGGGGACATTAACTCCATCACATTTACCCAGTGATACAAAAAGTTCCCAGTGTTGAGTGAAGGCCCAGACAAGAGGAGGGTCCCCAGTAAGTCCAGGCTGCCATGCAGGCTGCTCACTTACGGCACAGTACCGATAAGCACGGACAGCGCTTGAAGTGTCAGCAAATAGGGATTCCGTGTGGAGCGTTTGGCAAATCTCCATAGATAATCATAGTGCAGACCCCAAGGATTTTGGAGCAAAGCCACAGATTCTCTGCAAGTAACTACTCTCCTTTGGAGAAACAGCTTATAGACATCTATTGGGCCTTTATAGAGATGGTTGATCAGGGGCCACCAAGTCACCATGTGTCCTGAGCTGCCTATCGTGTCTTTGGTCCTGTCTGACCCACAAACCATCGAGTTGAGAATGCACTACAGCACCCCATCATCAGATGGAAGAGGTATATTTATTTGAGATCGAACTCCTAAAGTAACTAGTGTGTTCCATGGGGAAGTACAGTCCCTACTCCTGCTACATTGCCTTCTCTCACTCAGCCCACCTATGTGGCCTCATGGGAGTTCTCTATGACCAGCTAACTGACATGGTTGAAAGTCAGGATGGTTTTGCAGGTGGCTCAGCATGACATCTAGGTACCACCTCGAAGTGGACTGCAGCACTCCAGCCCCATTTTGAGATAGCCCTGGAAGACAATGCAAAGGGAAATCTTTCCAGTAGGCAGAAAGATGAGCAGTGCACCTGTTCATCTTGCCTTGGATTGATGGCCAGAGGCACTGATCTACAACAATCAATGGGTCTTCTTCAACTCAGTATGGCTTTCCTGCATACGGCTCCTGGCAGCTAATTCTGGAGGCTGGTACTCCGGAGAGGGGACTCAATGTTCCCACACTCCCTTTTATCAAAGCTGATGTTGTCAATGGGTTTAGATTTTTCCTGCATCAATGGGGCAAATTTTGTGCCAGCAAAATTCTGTCTCCTGCTTAACATAAAGCCAGCTTTTGGCTGAATAGAAATTTCTGAATGATTTCCAAATAAAAGCAAGGGATGTGTGAAAAATCTGACCATGGCTGCACATGACACTGACTCCCAGAGATTTGGAGGAAGTCAGAGTCAGGCCTCAGGTCACCAGATATCATAATCATCTCCCCGTTTACCTTACTGAAGACAGCCTCCAAAGAGAGACTCACAGAGGGCCATGGCCCCACATAGCTCTCAATCCCAGGCCCAAGAGCTCCCCTATAGCCAAGGTTCCACCAGGCCACATCCCAGAACACACCACAGAGCTTCCCCCACTGTTTTGCCTGGAGCCCAAACCAGCACCTGAGAATGAATGCAGAACTTTGGGGCACAGGAAGAGGGGAGAATAAGTCAAAAAAGAAGCCACACACAATGTTTGTTAAAAAAAATTTTTTTGTCAAACATCACCAAAGTAAATACCTATTGTTTTGCCGTTTTGTCATTCTCCTTTCTCTCTCTCTGCCTCTCTGTCTCTCTCAATCTGTGTGTGTGTGTGTGTGTGTGTGTGTGTGTGTGTGTGTGTGTGAGTGAGTGTTTAGAAACTCATGATGGAATAGAAAAGAGAAAGAGCTTTTGGGAGAAAAATAAATTTTGCAAAACTCTGTCCTTAACCTTTCTAGTCTTATAAATCCAACTGCTGACTCAGCTCTCCACTGGTTGTCTTACAAGCGTTCCAAATGTAACAGAAATCTTGATTCATCATTTCCTACCCCAGACCTGCTCCACCCCTATCTTCCTCATCCTAGGAAACGACACCACCATCCACTCATTGTTCAGCATGAAAACTCTGGAATCAACCTTGATTCCCTCTACAATGGGACCCTTTACAAAAAGAAGGTTTAGAGGGAAGACTCAAAACAGAAGGGGCCATGATAGCATGAGAGTTATGAATATGGAGGATCCTGGGCTCACTGCTGGCTACCCAGCTCATGAGGTCTGTGAATGTGGGCAAGATACCAACTGCTCCAACCTTCAGGTTTAAAATATCAAGATCACAACAGTGTCTACAACTCCACAGTTGCTGTGAGAATTAATGACCTCAGTGTGGCAGCTGTCCAAGGCCAGCTCACCTAGGGCACTAGAGAGTAAGCCTGTTTCTGGTTCATGGTCTCCTCCATGCAGTGATGGTGGAAAGACAGAATGAGCTACATGACTTTTCACCTACAATCAGCTGAGCAGCATCAGCGGGAGAAGACTCCTACCATAATTACACTTGGATTTACATGCTTTTACCAAACCAAATCCTTTTCTTTGTTTATTCCCTCTTCTAACTATACACATTTCAAACCAGAGCCCCTCTGGGGGTGGGGTACATGGTGCTGCCTCCTTCCATGCTCACACTAGGCTTTGATACCCACCTCTCTGTGTCATGCAGCCACTATGATATGGACCCTAGTTTATGTTCTTTGCCCGTCTTACTTGGAGCCTGTGATGTCTCCTCAGTGGATGTGACTTAATAGTTTGCTTAATAAAATGAGTATTTTCAGATGATAAATCCAAAATTATAATAACTTCTGGCATTAGTAAGAAGTTTTCCACCATGCTAGAAATATGTGTTCTAATTAAGTATCAGAAGCAGACATATTATCATTTCAGGACCAAGTGTTTCATGCTATTTCACTCACTGATGAAGCATATGAATGATATGAAATGAATGGTGAATGATAGGAAAATTTTTTAAGATAAACCCAATATAACATATACATTGTGGAGTGCCTGGGTGGCTCAGTCGGTTAAGCATCCGACTTTGGCTCAGGTCATGATCTTGTGGTCCGTGAGTTCAAGCCCCAAGTCAGGCTCTGTGCTGACAGCTCGGAGCCTGGAGCCCGTTTCGGATTCTGTGTCTCCCTCTCTCTCTCTGCACTGCCCCTGCTCACACTCTCTCTCTCCCTCCCTCTCTAAAATAAATGAAACATTTTTTTTTAAAATTAAAAATATACACATTGTTTTGAAATACATCAATAGGGTAATTATATTTTAAAGCACTGTTAAAAATATATTTATCATTTATATATATATATAAATACAATCATGAAGGGTTATTAATACACTGTAAAATGTTATATGAATAATTTATAAAATGAGTAAAACTAGAAGTAGGTTTTTATTATTCAATAAGGTCCGTGCCCCTTACAATATTACTTTTATGTACATATTATCTCTACTCTGAAAGACCAAGAAACCTTGTTAAGTTTCCTAGCTAAGGGGGAATTTATGCTAAGGTAAATGCCCCTTAATTTACCAACAATTGGTACAACAATTTAAATACAATTGGAGAAATAGAAAGGTCTATAATTAGACTAAAAAAAAAAGAAGCATGACTTAGATCCCTAGAGCAGACCCACCTGGACTTTGGGGCATGTTTTCCTAGCCTGGGATTAGTCATCTGGCCCTGACTTTACAGCTTATTACAAAGACTAATTTTGTCTTTCATAATTGCCTGTATCCCACTTGACTGGCGCATTCTGTACAGAGTCAAAAATGCACCCTGTCAGGTCAGATCATTCAGCAATGAATCCTGCAATAAAAGGAACAAGAGGTACTAATTTGTCTAAGTACAAATAGTGTTTTCCAGACAATCTCTCGACAAGCAGAATCGAAATAATGGTGAAAATCTCAGTATTGTGAATTAATGTCCTATGGCCTCATTTTATCCACCCTTGACCAGAATGAGAATTTCGAAAAATAAATCTCTGAAAGCCCACAGCCGGCACTAACAGAAAGACCATGAGGTCCTACTGAAGATAAACGATTTCACAGAACGCCACCATCAGATGAGGTCATGCTGGGATCATGTCAGTGAGATAAAAGTGAGACTCCTTTGAAATTTTTTCTGAGTGCAGACAAAAACAAGGATACTGGCAAAACCATGAAAATAATCAAATATCTCCCTCCCTCAGCTACCATGAGTGACCACTGCCTTTTTGCCAATTTCATCTACAGCTTCACTCCATTTCTCCCACCTCCTAGATAAAAAGCATTAAGTTACCCAAGCATAGATTAAATTGTACTTCCTTACAGTATCCAATCCAGAAGAGAATTCGGCTTCTTTAAACACTCCACGAAATCACCTAACACAGGCTTACATCCTGAGTTGCTTCCTGGTGTGGTCTGCTTTGCTGAAGCAAGTAACGGGCAAATCTGTTCCACTACAGATGTGTTCTCAGGGAACTCTGGCTCTGGACAGCGTTAACATCAAGAGCTACACTGAGTCCTCCGACCCAAAAATAATCCAAAGACAGGGGAAACAGAAGAAATTAGAAACAGAAAGAGCGATGATCACTCACTAGATACATGTCAGAAGGAATTTGCACAAGGTTGTCTTTATTTGACACACCAACTCCGTGAGTTTTTTCCTTCCCTGACAGCCTCTGAGCAATCCCTCAGCAGGCCTTGTTAGCTGCACCTCACAGGACGTCCCAAACCTGACCCTTCCTCACCTCCACTGCATATACCAAGCCCAGCCATCCTCAGGCACCACCTGCTCTATTGCCCCAGCCCGTGGACCTCAGCTGCGGCCCCCAGCCCCCTCCCACCGTCCCTTTGTCTCGCCACAGCCAGGGGGCACTTTACAAACAGGAAATATATATGTATACACAATACTGAGTTTATGAAAAAGTGTTCAGTATCAACAAGCAACTCCACATTTTCAAATTAAAGTAACATGTTGCTCACAGGGTAGTGCTTGGCACAGAGTGACTCCGCAATGAATATTTATTATATACATGAGAAGCGATTTTTCATCTAACAATTGGCAAAGATTTAAAAATAGAAATTCACAGTACTGGCAAGGGCTCACAGAAGTAGCACTCCACACACTTCTGGAGAGATTGTGCATTTTATTAGAACAATTGTCTCAAAAGTCTCAAACGTCCATACACTTTGAGAAAGGACTTTCATATTTAAACTTTTGAGTTACGGCTTTAATTAAGGACGTGCACAAAGCTGTATTTATATTCAGTAGTCCAGGCATTTTAACTGGCATTTTTTAACCTTACATGCCCAAGAATGGATATTTTTTAGGTTATAAAAATTCATCATGAAATTAAAAGATGTTTTTCTGTATTCATTCCCTATTGCTGCCATAATCGTTTACCACAAACTGTGGCCTAAAACACACAAACTTATGATATTAAGTAAATGGAGGATAGAAGTCAGAAGTGGATCTCACTGGACCAAAATCAAGATGTCAGCAGGGCTGTGTTCCATCTTGAGACTCTAGGAAAAAATCCACTTCCTTGTCTTTTCTAGCTTCTACAGAGTCCAACATGTAAGATACCTACCTACATTTCTACATTTCTTGACTCATGGCCTCTCCCCCCATCGTCAGAGCCAATAGCTCATCATTTTCAAATCTCTCTCCGGTTCCCACCTCCTTCTCTGCCTCCTTCTTCCCTTTAAGAGTATATCAAGCTCACTTCCATAACCCAGAATAACGTCCTAATTTTAAGGTCAGCTGATTGGCAACTTAATTCTTTCTGCAACCTTAATTCTCCCTTGCTATGTAACATAACATAGTCAGAAGTTCTGGCGATTCAGCAGTGGACAATTTGGGAGAGCCACTATTCTGCCTACCACCGGGGGTAAGAAAATTTTGATCTCACTTCTAAGCAAATGATGACCCTTCCAACCTACAGGTTGGTTTTCAAACTTCAAAAGAAGTCTGGAATCTGCAGCCTCAGACTGCAGACAAGGAAGAAGACTTCTCAGCATGCAGTGTATCTTCTTGATGACCATAGTCATGGTGGCTGGGAATCAGCATTGCTCTTGTTGCTTGAAATCTAAATATTCAGGCAACTAAGGTGGCCTGACCAGAGACCTGGTGGGTATTTGATCCTCAGCCTGTAGGTTCAGTCTACTCGAAGCAATCAGGAGAGGAAGAAGTTCAGAAGTTGAGTTCCTAGGCCATCTGAGAGTCAAAACTGAGGAAACAAAACTCAAATACAAAATCCATGCAGCAAAAGTAGGGTTGAGGCCGTGAGGCCAAGCCAGTGGCAGAAGCCAAGTACAACTGGGATGGAACTGGAATTTAGTATCCAAAAAATGGGCACATTCAGCCCACTGTATGCCTACTTGCCAACTGCTGTCATGGTGTCTTGGCAGGTCAGCCTGGCTTAACCTTTAGTGCAAGTTTGGCTGACATCATTTTTCTCAGGGCAGAAATGAAAACGGCACCATTGTTTTGGTTAATTTTCCTTTTTCTCCCACAGATTAAAGAACCTCAGAGTTAGAAGATGGAACTTTGGCCCCATGCCTCATAGTAATCCTAAAGTGAAAGTAGCATTTAGAGCCCCTGGCAGAGTCCTCCTCCCCCAGCACTTCTGCAAGTGACTTACTTACAGTGCATACAAACAAAAGGGACATGAGATGGAAACCAGCATCTAATGCACACCACTCACACGTTTCCAAAGAATCCATATCGCACTGATCCCCTTTCCATCCAGGTATCACCATGCATTTTCTTTCTGGCAATAATGGAATGACATTGGTGAAGGAAACAAGCATGAAACTTCTAGCTTATTCTGTTGTGGTTCAGAGAAAAGAGATTTTGTGTTCAGCCCTCTGACTATCTGACTAATGTGTTCCCTTGATTTGAATGAATAAAGAAAGGGGGGGGGGACTACAGCTAACTTCATACTAAAACACAAAAAGTGGGAAGGATTGTATGGGGTAGAGATGAAGGAAGAAAGGCAGCTCAGCTAATTCGATTTTTCCCAAACAAAGGATCAAGAAAACAAAAGCCCAAATCTTTACTGTAAACTACTGGGTACCAGAATCCTAAAATTCTTAGGACTTTTGCAGCAAGTTACTAATAAGCGAAAAGAAACCAGGTCAGTGTAGAACAGTCTTGAGACTCCATCACAAACACTGGTCTCCCTTCCCATACCGTCTGTTGTGACTGGCTGGTGGGAAAACAAATTCTCTCCTTTTGGCTGTGAACTAAGCTGACAAAAGAAACATTTCCTTCTATCCCGGCCTCTGCTTTGTCCCAGTGCTCAGGCTCAGGGCCCTGGGGCCAAGCTCAGGGGTGAGACTTCTCTTCACCACATGAAGGAAGCAGTGTTGAAAGCAAAGTATTTGATTTCAAGAGAGGAAGGCCTGTTCTCAAGGCCCAAACATTTAACTGTAAAATGTGTAAATGGTGCCATGGAATTCTGGCTGTGGTATGTGTCAAGCTAAGAAGGCAACATGCCATCTTGCCACTCTATGTGACACAGAGGTACAGAGAGGCTGAGATAGATAAACACATACACAAGGTTGTTCGTTGTGATATTAAAATAAGGGAGCCGCTCAGAGAATTTCCCTGCTGTTGAAAAATTAGAACCACCATTGTATAAAAGCCATAGACATTTTGGCTTGATATCATCATCAACTAAGCAGCAGTTATAATAATTTGTTGCTGGAAATGCATAAAGATAAGGGAATATCTTGGTTTTCCATTTAACAGGTTTCTGAAAATGCGGAAAGAAGGGTTTTGTACGTGAAATCATATTAGGCATAGCCCTACTTAATTTTTTTCTGTAGCACATATGACCTTCTAGTATTTAATCCACTTCTCTGTTGCATTTATTGTTTGTTGATTCTTTCCCTCCTATTGCAACATGAAGATCTTTGCATCTGGCGGCTACAGCCACTGCTTTGGTTGTCGGCCCAGGACCCAGCTAACACCTCAACCCCAGGGCTTCCTACTCCACATCTGCATATTTACCACTCTACCCCCAAAAGCCTGGGGTGCTCAACTCTAACACTTCATTATCCTGAAGGTGTTACAGGGATATTTCGCCCCCAAACAGGGAGAAGATTATTCCTTTTACCAACCCTTTTCTGCAACTGTGATCCTTCATTGACAAGATGTTACCCACACGGACGTGCCCTGATTTACTATTTCGACCTCAGAATTTTTCAACAACTAATGCTTATTGAGCACCTACTATGTGCAAGATACTGTCCTGGGTGCTGGGGATACAAATAGACAAAACAGACAAAAACTTCTGAATTCATTCAACTTATATTTCTTAAGTACCCATTGAAATTGATCCCATATGCAATACCCCTCTATAAATTTACCCTATATGTCTAACTCCATGCTTACAATCAATCCCACATTAAAGTCTCAACCTGACACTAAGTTTTCAAGTTTGCCTTTAACATAAGCAGACAACAGGACCTATAATATTCCAGATCTCTAGGATTTTTGTTAAAGTATCTTACTTCACACTTAGCATAAATGAACAGGTGCTGGCCTCCCATAAAGCCCTGGGGAAGGAATCATTGAATGTGAGTATCACAGATTGCACAAACCTCATTTTTACTTCAGGGAGACTCCTCACACTCCCAAAGTAACCACCAAAAAGCCAAATTGAACTATTATGGAATTCTGGAATAAGTTTCCTAATCCTTTGAGAAATCTCTGTCAATCTGCTTCCATCTGACCATACTGGTCCATGATCCACCCATGCAGACACCCTTGCCCAGGCAAACCACTGGAGGTTTTTAGTTGGAGTGTCATTTATATGCCAAGTCATAGTAACTATCTCGAAAATATTAGGAAAAGTCAATACAATGAAAAGCTTTCCCTTGTCTCATTCTTGAAATTCTTCTCCAGCTTAACCCAATTGCATAAGTCACTTAGAGGCCTTTAAACAAAATGAAATCCTAATGACGTCTCTGCCATGAATAATTAATTGTTCATGTACAATCTTCTCAATAAAATCCATTCTCATTAGATTAGAGGTTTCCTCAAGATGTGTGGGTTCATTATGGACATTTTTACCTCCTTCTTGTATCTTTCTTTCTTTGTCCATCTGGCAGCCTTCCAAAGAGGAAGAATTGGAAGGCATTTGAAGACCTTTGAGAAGTGGTCAAATGTCTTACTATTTCAGAACATAGTGGCTTAACTGACAGAGTAAACAACAGATAGTGAAGGACTAAACTTACCACAGTACTGAAGGGTAGTTTGGTCTTTGGGTGGGAAAAGAGGGAGTAGGGAAGGCATGCTTAGCCGTCTTCTTAGAAACTGACGTTTTCGTCCATGAGTCTTCTGCCTTCATGAGAAAACCTTAGCGACCGGAAAGCCTTGGGAAGAAAGAAACGTAATAAGATCTTGTAATTTCTTTTCAGATTATGGAATGTAAGGTCATAAACACAATGGGAGAAACATTAGAGGTCGTCTTCCACTTATTTGACAAAGTGCTGAATGCTGTCATCTGTTACAGTTCTAGCCCCTGGACAATAGTGAACCTTGTCTCTATCCCCTTCACAACCCTGCCTTTCCATTCTTCCCTCCTTCAGCCTCACACACAGATGTGTTCAATTCTTCCAGCTGTATTGCCGAATTAAGTCAGACTTATTAAATCTACGTTTGAATTTTTTTTTAAATTTTTTTTCAACGTTTATTTATTTTTGGGACAGAGAGACAGAGCATGAACGGGGGAGGGGCAGAGAGAGAGGGAGACACAGAATCTGAAACAGGCTCCAGGCTCCGAGCCATCAGCCCAGAGCCTGACGCGGGGCTCGAACTCACAGACCGCGAGATCGTGACCTGGCTGAAGTCGGACGCTTAACCGACTGCGCCACCCAGGCACCCCATGAATTTTTAAAACTACTCTAGGGGCGCCTGGGTAGCTCAGTCAGTTAAGCATCCAACACTTGATTTCAACTCAGGTCATAATCCCGTGATTCATGAGATCGAGCCCTGCATCTGTGCATTCAGCACAGAGCCTGCTTGGGATTTTCTCTCTCCCTCTCTCTCTGCCCCTCCCCCACTCACACATGCATGCACACATGGTGCTCTCTCTGAAAATAAATATTTAAATCAATACAAGTAAAACTACTCTAGAAGAAGAAAGGATCTCATCTCTAGCTTCAAACACACTTTCTATTTTTCTCCTAAACATTGGATGAGGCCTAATTATCATTCCTGCTCATAGTCATGGTCTAAAAGAACACTTAGGCATAAAACACACTTGGCAGATACTAGACACAGATTTTTCTTTCACAACTTTTTTACATAATTATATTCATCCGATAGACAAGATTTCGTATTCTGTTCTGTCTTCTCTAGCGTGTCATATGCCATTTTTGAGGGTAACAACCACCGTTTAGAAAAGCTGCATAATATTCTGCTGGGCAGACACACTCTAACAAGCCATACTCTTTTCTTCCCATTTTCCATTACTATCAATTATACTGCAATGAGCAATGTCTTTCTGTATAAAACTTTTCCACTATTTAGTATTATTTCTATAGGTCCAACTCTTAGAAGTATAACTACTGAATTAAAGGATAACATTTAGGTTGTTGAGATATATTGTGAAAAACTTTCCCAAAACACTACTCCAATGTATCCTCCTACATTTCCTATTAAAATTAACTTTCAATTTAAGGTGTGTCAACAGAAGAGGCAGACTTTAAATGTTTATTGTGAAAGGTATCTTCCATACAGAAAATTTATAACATACACAGTTTAAGGAAAAATAATAAACACTTGTGTACCCATCACCCAGTGTAATAGAATATTTTGAAAACCTTAGAAGCCCCCTTTGTATATTGTAGCACCTACAGACATATCTCATAATCTCATTAGCTTAAAATACGTATACAGACACATACATTTATATTCCATTCACATCACAGCCTATGCAGCTAAGAAACACTCTTTGATATAATTTTGGGGCATTTCCATCTTACAATTTTACCCTCTGAGATCTTTTTTTCTGCCTGTAGTCAAGTGTGACAAGTAAGAGAGAGGGCACAGAGAACTGACATCCACTTTTAACTTCCTTTCTCAAGAAATGACACATCTCTGCTTTCTTTGTGAGAACTGCCACATGCCCTCAACTTCACCATAAAGGAGGCTGGCAGACATGGTCTTTCTTTACACCCAAACAGTGCTGTCTGCTGCCTCTAGCTTCTGCAACAGCACCCTTCCCCAAGACAGAACCCCTTCCTGACTTTTGTTAATCACTCCCTTGCCTTTCTTTAGTGTTAAAAAAAATTGCCTAGGAAGCACAAACCTAATTGTGTGAGGGAAACACAGAAAATCACATTCATTCCAGACAAACAGCTATTGTTGATGGAATTCTCAGATGCATTCCTTCTGTCATCATTTTTTAAATTACTGCCTTCTATATGCAAAATCTATAAGGAAAGATGCAATTAATTTTCATGATGCCACATAGTACTTGGCTCCATCGGTCCATCAGCAAAATTCCCTCATGAGAAAATTCTAACTGCAATCAAGGAAGCAAATATCTCCCAAGAGCTCCTGGGAGAAATAGCTGATTCTAGGGCTAGGGCAGGACATATACAAGATGAGCCTGGAACACCTTGTTTTGCCAGGAAGGCATAAGGAAATGTTCAAAGGGGAAATCTCAGTGATGAGAGTATGTCAAAGGGACACCGGAGCCAACTGAAAGCATTCCCAATGGCCAAAGCTGGAATAATATGAGCAACAAAATAAAGTAGTAGTGGATTAAAACCCAATGTATAAGATAGGTAAAGATCCATGAGTCCAACTGATGTAAGTAAATGATTGGAAAAATAAATGGGAAAGAAGAGACAAATATTTCATGTAGAAGAACTCTAAATAATTTATGTAGAGACTCATCTATAAAATGGTAGAGCAGACCCTACTATTTAAGTACAGGATGTACATGGTGACTTCCTTCCAAAGAGCAGAGTATGGAAAGGGAGTAACTCTACAGTGGAGAAATCTGACAAACACTGCCTCAACCAGGTGACCATGGTTAACATCAAGAGCAATAAGTCATGTTGATAGTGTGTACTCTTGATGTGATGTGAGGAAAAGGGCAATTTACCTCTGTGCTCATCCCCCTAAACACACACAACCCTACTACAATGAGAAAAACATCAGACAAGTCCTAAATGAGGGACATCCTATAAAACACCTGACCAGTACTCCTCCGACTGTCAAGGTCATCAAAAAGAAGCAAAGCCTGAGACACTGTCACAGCCTAGAGTAGTAGGTAGACATGAATAGAAAAGGGACATTAAATAACTATTAAGGAAATTTGAATCAAGTATGGACTTAGTTGATAACGACGTATCAGTATTGGCTTCTTAACTGCAATAAATGTACCACACTAGTGTCAGCTGTTAATAACGGGGGAAACTGGGTACAAGCTGTATGGGAACTCTCTGAACTACTGTTGCAATTTTTTTCTATAAATCTAAAATTTCTAAAATTACAAGTTTATTTTTTCAAGTTAAAGAGTTAAAGATCAAGTTCAACAAAAAGATCAACAGAAACATCAAACAATTGAGGCCGCTTTTATCTATACGTTTGAGCTTTAGACTGTAATAATTAAACCCCTGTAATAAAAGATGAGGACTAAAGAAAAGTTTCTCCCAAGACAGCTGCTAAATAAGTCATGCAGCATAGACTGTTATCTCATTACCAAAAACGGTGGTCTTATTGGTGGATTTTCTGTGAATTTACCCAAAGTAGAGGCTGTCAGATTCAACCACCAAGAGCCAACTCTGAACATAGAAAGTGGGACACCAGCGCTTACTTAACTCCTTTGGGAACCACTCCTCTCTCTGGCGCCACCTAGTGCACATTAGAGTCACCTGCACAAGTGGTTATTACTCTCGGAAATTTTCTGTATGTTTGAAATGTTCCGTAATAATATTAGGTTGTGTTTTGCTAAATTTTTTTCCACTAAACTTTCAATTTTGAAATAATTTCAGACAAGTTGCAAAAACCGTGCACCCTTCACCCAGCTTCCCAAAACGTTAACATTTTACGTAGCCATAGGACAATGATCAAAACCAAGAAACTAACTTTGAAGCAATGCTATTAACTAATATACAGACTGTCTTCAAATGTCACCAGCTGTCCCACTAATGTCCTTTCTCTGGTCCAGGACCACACACTGCGTTTTTACCATGTCTCCAATCTGGGGCAATTCCTCAGTCTTTGTCTTTCAAATCCTTAACATTTTTGAACGGTCAAAGTAAAACAGGTAAACTATGGAGTTTATGGCAATCTCCCCAAAACAGTTTTATTGAAGGTAGCCCTTCTGATAACTGCCAGCGAATCAGGGAAGAGCCGTGATATGGGTTCTTAGCTGAGATGACTCTGTCATCTCTAGCAAGACCCTAGAAGCAATAGGAGGATAGGGAAGTGGCCGACAGGGGCAGGACTGTACCACACCAGGATTACAGAAAAACCAAGCTTTTATTTATTTTTTGGTTTTTTTTTTTTAATGTTTATTTATTTTTGAGAGAGACAGGGCACGAGTCGGGGAGCGGCAGAGAGAGAGAGAGGGAGAGACACACAATCCGAAGCAGCCTCCAGGTTCTGAGCTGTCAGCACAGAGCCCCGATGAGGGGGCTCAAACTCGTGGACCGCGAGATCATGACCTGAGCCAAAGTTGATGCTTAACCAACTGAGCCACCCAGGTGCCCCAGACAAACCAGGTTTTTAAATCTAAGGTCCCCTGAGCATCTACCATAGTACCAAGTTCCTAGAAACCAGGAAACCTCACCTCATTTGCAGGAACTTCTGAGGTAAGGGGCCCCAATGTTGATAAGTCCACTCAGCTGAGCTTGGTGAAGGAGTTCAACACCAAGCTGTGAGAGAGACCCAGGCCGTCAGTACAGTGCACCCTCGAGCTGGCAGGGGTCCCAGTCTGCAGCCTTCCCAGAGTTTAGCATCAAAGACTCTCTGGGCCAGGAGAGGGGTTCCTCTCTTGCATGCTTCCACATGCTACTGTAAAGTAGCATCCTGCCCTCCCCTGGGGCACCCAAGCTCTGACGAACCTAACTCTAGGACTCACCGCCATAGAGATATGTGGTGTCACAGCACCATCTAGTGCTGATGTAAGAAAGTGCACTAATGCTGCCCCTGCCTCTCTAGTCACCGTTACTGGGGGGCCATAACACAAGGTATTTAGCAGAGGTTGACAACCTTGAAGAAGCAACATGACAAGATTTCATGAGTTTACTAACTTCACACTATGACAAGCCAGTGAGGTTTGTTAGGAAGAGAGACTTTGGATCAGATGGACCAGGAGAGAATCCCTTCTCTGTTCTTATTCAATGTGACTTGTTTCAGTCTCTGAACATCCCTGAACTTCCTTTCCCTCATATTTAAAATGAGGCTAATAATAGTTACATTTAAGATTGTTATAACATACCTGGGTGAGCACTGGGTTCACATTAGGCCCCAATAGACACGTATTCCCTCTCACACTCCTCTAGCTCCTTGTGCATAATTTCCATGGCAACCAAGGTTGTCATTGAAATGGAAGAGGCAGTTCACGAGAGGTATGATAACATTTATCCAACAAGTCAGACACACTGTGAAATCCAGCAGCCACACTGCGGAGTGCTTAGAGCAGAGACTCTGGCACCCTCTCTTTCACAGCAGCTCTGCCAACTGCTGGGCTTTCCAGCTGTAAAACAGAAATGGTAATAAACACAACTGCGTCCTAGGCTTGTTGTGAGAATTAAATAAATGAATACCTGCAAGGCACTTAGGAGAGTAAACATTCGATGAGCGTGGTCAATTATTGATCACAGTTCTTAATGTTGTTGACTCAAAAATGCAGCGGTGGGGGTGGGGAGACTCAGGGCCAGCATTTATTTGATTTATGAAAAGAAAATGTTACATGTTAGGTTTCTTGTCCTTTTGAATGCTGCTACTCCATCCAGACTTGTGTTTTTCCCTAACACACACACACACACACACACACACACACACACACACACACACTCTGTCTTCAAATAGTCTGAGTCTAGAGCCTCTTGACTGTTGGCTTCCTGGGCCATGACCAAAGTGTGGGGGCGGGGGGGGGGGGGGCCTGGGCAGCCAACCTGGGCTTCATAAAGAGCCCAAATCCTTCAGCAAGCTGCGTATTCCTGGTAAAGGGGATCTTTTATCATTATGAAATATCCCTCTTATTCCAGCTATGCTTCTTACCTGAAAGTCCACTTTGGATACTAGATACACCAGCTTCCTGTTGGTTCATAATTGCATGGAAAGACTCTTTCCGCCCTTTTACTTTTCAACCTTCCCATATCCTTACACTGAAAGTATGTTGTTTTTAAGTCTCACAGAATTGGGCTTCATTTTTTATCCAGGCTGGCAATATTGTCTTTAATTGTGATATTTAGTCCATTTATGCTTGACGCAGATAGTGATGCATTCAGGTTTAAATCTATCTTCTTAACTGTTTTCTCTATTGGTTCCCATGCTATGCTCCTTTTTTCTCCTTTCTTGCCTTCTTTTGAATTTTTGAATTTCATATTCCCCTTCTATTCTCATGTTTAACATTTTTATTACTCTTTTAGCAAATACTGTACAAATGAAATGTGCACCCTGCTTTATTTCTAATATAAATTAGTGCCTTCACCATTTCCATTTCTAAGACAATTTAAGGACCTCAAAATATTCAATTCCATTTACCTCCCGTCAGACTATTGGCTACTTACTCTGTCATGTATTTTAGTTCATTATACATGTACGACCCTATAAAGCATCAAATTACTGTTTTATGGCATTACCTTTTTAGATTTATACATATATGTACCTTTCCATTGCTTTTCAATTCCTTTCTGCACCTCCAAGTGATCTGTGATCATTTTCTTTATGTTCAAACACCCATTGGTAATTTTGGTACTTTAAAATGGTGACAAAGTCTGTTTTCACTTGCCTGAAAATGTCTCCTGAGGGATATTTTTGGCGCATATAGGCTCCCGGGTTGGCTATTTTTTTTTTTTTAAGTTCTTTGAAAATACCATCTATTAGGCTTACTTACTATTGCTTCTTTGAAAGTTTTCCTCTGGCTACTTTTAAAACTGGTCTGCTTTTCAGCTGTTTTACTAGGAAGTAATTGGTGTGATTTTCTTTACATTTATCTTGCTTGGAGGTCAACAGCATTTCTTACATCTGTGGCTGAATATCTTTCATCAATTTTGGAAAATTCTTAGCCACTGTCCCTTCAAATATTGTGTCTGCTCTATTCTTCCCTTGTTCTCTCTCCATCAGTCACGATATTTGCTTACCTTTCAGTTCACCAATTCTCTCTTAAACTGTGACCATCAAAGCCATCTCCTGGTTTTTAAATTTCAGCTATATTATGTTTCAATTCTAGAATTTCCTTTTTATTTTTACTTTTTTTAATGTTTATTTATTTTTGAGACACAGAGAGAGACAGAAACAGAGCGTGAGTCGAGGAGGGGCAGAGAGAAGAAGACAGAACTCGAAGCAGGCTCCAAGCTCTGGGCTGTCAGCACAAGAACCCACGTGGGGCTCGAACTCATGAACTGCGAGATCATGACCTGAGCCGAATTCAGATGCTTAACCGACTGAGCCACCCAGGTGCCCCTAGAATTTCCTTTTTATATGATTTCCAGGTCTCTGCTGAAATATCTCCATCTTGTCATTTAAACCCTTGAACATTTTTTTATTTATTTTTAAATGTTTTTAGTTGAGTTTAGTTGGCACACGATGTCACATCAGTTTCAGGTGTACAAAATAGTGACTCAACCGCTCTATACATTACGCTCTGCTCACCTCACCTCAAGTGGAGCTACCATCTGGCACCATACACCACTATTGCAGTATCAGTGACTATATTCCCTATGCTATACCTTTCATCCTCATGATGTATTCATTCCATAAGTGGAAGCCTGTAACTCCCACTCCCCTTCATCCATTTTGCCCATGACTGCCCCCTCCACTCTGGCAACCATCAGTTTGTCCTCTGTATTTATAGGTCTGATTCTGCTCTTTGTTTGTTTATTCATGTTTTTTTTTTAGATTCCACATATGAGGGAAATCATATGACTTATTTCACTTAGCATAATACCCTCCAGGTCCATCCATGTTGTCACAAATGGCAAGATCTCATCCTTTTTATGGCTGTGTAATATTCCTGTAGGGTGTGTGTGTGTGTGTGTGTGTGTGTGTGTGTGTGTGTGTTCCATATTCTTTTGTCTATCAAAGGACACTTAGGTTGCTTCCATATCTTGGCTATTATAAATAATGCTGTGTATAGGGGTGCATATATATTTTCAAATTAGTGTTTCCATTTTCTTTGGATAAATACTCAATTGTGAAATTATTGGATCATTTGGTATTTCTTCTTTAATTTTTTAAGGAAGGCTCCACAGTCTTCACAGTAGCTGCACCAATTTGCATTCCCCACCAATAGTGTAACCAGAGTTCCTTTTTCTCCACATCCTCACCAACAGTTGGTGTTTCTTGTGTTTTTCTATTTTAGCCATCCTGACAGGTGTGAGGTGATATTTCAGTGTCGTTTTGATTTGCATTTCCCTGATGATGAATGATGTTGAACATCTTTTCATGTGTCTGTTTGCCATCTGGATGTCTTCTTTGGAAATATGTCTATTCGAGTCCTCTACCCATTTTTTAACTGGATTGTTTTTTTCATGTTGAATTGTATAAGTTCTTTATATATTTAAGATATTAACCCCTTATCAGATATATCATTTGCAAATATCTTCTCCACTTTAATAGATTTTCTTTTGTTTTATTGATGGTTTCCTTCCTAGGTTAAGGAAGTTTTCAGCTGTTATTCCTTCAAATAAGTTTTCTGCCCTTTTTTCTTTCTTCTACTCCTGGGACCTCCATAATGTGAACGCTTGTTCACTTGATGTTGTCTAAGAGATCTCTTAACCTATCCCCATGTTTTTATTCTTTTTTTTTCTTTTTGATGTTTAGCCTGAGTGATTTTCATTACTGTGTCTTCCAGATTGCTGATATGTTCTTCCACATCTGCTAATCTGCTATTGATTTCCTCCAGTGTATTTTTTATTTCAGTTTTGTATTCTTCAACTTTGGTTCTTTTTTACATTTTGTATCTCTCTAGGGAAAGTCTCACTGAGTGCTTCCACTCTTCTCTCCAGCCCAGTAAGCATCTTTACAATCATTACTTTAAATTCTTTATCAGGAATATTGCTTATCTCTGTTTATTTTAGTTCTTTTTTCTGAGGTTTTGTCTTGTTCTTTCTTTTGGAGCATATTCTTACATCTCCCCATTTTGCTTGACTTTCTGTGCTTGTTTCTGTGGATAAGGCAGAACAGCTACTTCTCCTAAACTTGAAGGAACGGTGTTGGGTGTGGTCATCCCCTATGTAGACTGTGTGTGCTTGGTGACTTTTGTTGGCTGGCTGGAGCCATGGCTGGCACGGGCTAGGGGCCCCAGGGCTTTCCACATAGCAGGTGCCCTGGAAGAGCAGCTAAGGCTAAAGTGGGTACAAGCCAGGGTGTCCTGAAGCTGTACACACAGAGGGCACCTTGGCAGGATAACTGAAGCTGAAGTGGGTGTTATCTGGGGTGCCCTGGCAGGATGGCTGGAACAGAGCCAGGGTATTCGGGAGGTCCCAGGGCTTTCTACACAGTGCGAACCCTGCCTGGAAAAACAGCTAAAGCTGAAGTGGGTGCAGGCAGGGGAGGGGGTCCTGGAGTTCTAAGTGCTGAGGGCACCCTGGTGGGAGAGCTGAAGCTAAAGCAGGTGCAAGCCGGGTGCTCTGGGGCACTCTGTGCAGGGGGCACCCTGGTGGGGCAGCTGGAGCTGAGGCAGTGTGCAGACTGGGAGATCCCTGGGCCTTCTGCACAGAGGGTGCCTCAGGAAAATAGCTAAAACTAAAGTGGGTACAAGCCAGGGGGATCCAGGGCTCTATGCACAGTGGGCACTCTGGCAGAATAGCTGAAGCTGATATAAGGGTAAACTGGGGAATTCCAGGACTCTTCACACACAGGTGGCCTGGAGGGGTTGACTGGAGCCAAGGCAGGGCACAGGCCAGAGGGTCACGGGGCACTCCGCTCAGGGGAAGCCCTGACAGGACAGCTAAGGCTACAGTGGGCACAGGCCAACATGCCTGTGTTTGCATAGGCTCTCTGTGCAAATTGTGCCCTGGCAAGACAGCCGAAGTGGTTACAAAGGGGGTGTTCCACTGCTCTCCACACTGACGGTGACCTGATGAGACAGCTAATGCCGAATTAGGTGCAAGCAGGATGTCCCAGGGCATCCCAGGGTGCTCAGCTCAGGGGGTACCCTGGTCTGATGACTGGAGCCAAGGCCAGTGCAGGTGGGGGTGTTCTGGGGTGCTCTGCACAGGGGGCGCCCAGGAGAGGTGGCTGGAATTGACATGGGTGTGAGCCGGGAGGGAGGTTCTCGCCGCTAGGGGGCACCCTGGCAGGGCGGCTGGATCTGAAGGGTACCGAACGCTCTACACAGGGGGTGCTCTAACAAGCCATCTGAAGTCGAAGTGGTGTGCGGTGGAGTAT
Source organism: Lynx rufus (assembly GCF_022079265.1). Classification (NCBI taxonomy): domain Eukaryota; kingdom Metazoa; phylum Chordata; class Mammalia; order Carnivora; family Felidae; genus Lynx; species Lynx rufus. Next base: position 126,796,821 of record NW_025814856.1, read on the forward strand.
TCTGGGGTGGCCAGCACCTCTGTTATCTCGGCAAGGAGGCTGGGGCTGTAGTGGGCGCTACTCAGGGGCGCCCCGGTGCGCAGCGCCCTGTGGCCACCTTGGAGGAAGGCTGAGGCTGGTGTGGGCTGGGGCCCGGGGCTCACGGAGGCGGCAGGCCCATCAGGGCGCCCAGCCTGTAAGAAACCGGGCTGCATTTTCAAGGTGGGGGAGGGAAGGCTGACCCGGAGGACAGCCCCTCCCATCCGAGCACTCCAGCAGCTCCCCCCACCGGTTGGCGGCATTCAACGACTGACTTTTTTATACTAGTCGCTTTTTTTTTTTTTCCAATATAATTTATCGTCAAGTTAGCTAACTTACAGTGTATACAGTGTGCTGCTCTTGGCTTCGAGAGTGGATTCCCATGATTCATCGCTTACGTACCGCACCCAGGGCTCATCCCAACAAGTGCCCGTCACCCCATCAGCTAGTTGCTCTTTTAAAACCAGGCTTTTTTCCCCGTGAGGAAGGACAGAGGGCTCTGCTCCCAGTCGGTCAGTACTAGCCCTCCCCACCGTGGTTCCAGGCGTGGGCCTGGGGTCTCCCGCGTTACCTTGTCTCCATCTCTCTTGCTGTTCTCTTTGGCCTTCTATCTTTTGTTGTGCAGGGGCTGTTCAGGTGGTCCTCGGTTCTTCCTCTGGAGGAATTGCTCACTAAATAGGTATCATTTGGCATGTTCCCCGGAGCGCTTGGCGAGTTCAGGGTCCTTGCACGTCGCCATCTTGGGAGGGAAGCTGTGATTCCTTGAGCAATTTTATTTGGAGAGAGGCGGGTGGGCAGAGACAGAGAATCCCAAGCAGGCAGGGCGCTGTTAGCACAGAACTGGGCGCCCGGCTCAGTCTCTCCAAAACAGAGATCATGGCCCGAGCCCAAAATCAAAAGTGGGATGCTTAACCCACTAAGCCACCCAGGCGCCTCAAATTTCTTGGGCATTTTAATCATAGCTATTGTAAGTTCAGATAATGCTAAATATCTGAATTTTCTGAGGGTCTGTTTCTATTTACTTTCTCACTTTAGTCAAATCCTATGTTTTTCTATTCCTAGTTATTTTTTTATTAATTCCTACTTACTTTTTATTGTATTACTAGTTTATATTGTATTCTACTTTAAAGTATCCTACTTTTTATTGTATTCCTAGTTATTTTTTATTAATGAACAGATTTCAAAAACAACTATAAAGAAATTTGGGAAACTGCATAATGTTATCCTCCTTGGGTGGGGATTTATTTTCGCTTCTGGCTGTTACTAGGTTTGGTGCAAATTGCCTCATTCATTTAGGGGCTGAAGTGATTTGAGACTAGGCTTCAGTCCCTGTGAGAACAGGCCCGTTTCCATTTTGTGTACTCAAGGGGTAGGTAGCCCTTTTGGGTCCTGACAGAAAGCTGGGGTATTTAAAAAGCGTTTCCACTCAGATCATTCTGGACTCTAATTTTTGTTACCTATGGGTCTTCCAAAAATTCTGCATAGCTTCCCAGTCACTACCCTTGAATGAACAAGTGCTTTGAGGTGGGGAAAAATGGCCCCCAATTTAGATCATGTGTGTCTGCTTTCTTGGTAGTTCTCTGATGTCTTAATAGATAACACATGTTCTGACTTTTCTAGTTTTCTCAGCAGAAGGGTGGTGCAAAACAAGCTAATCACCTATTGCTGGAAGCTGAACTCTCCACATGCCTTACTTGAATAATTAACTTTAAAGAGTTCATGTTCTAGGGGCACCTGGGTGGCTCAGTCGGTTGGGCGTCTGACTTCACCTCAGGTCATGATCTTGCAGTTGGGAGTTCGAGCCCTGCATCAGGCACTGTGCTGACAGAGCCTGGAGCCTGCTTTGGATTCTGTGCCTCCTTCTCACTCTACCCCTCCCCGACTTGTGCTCTATCAAAAATAAATAAATGTTAAAAAAAAATTCTTTTTTAAGAGTTCATGTTCTAAAGTAAAATAGACAAGTTCAAATCTTGATTCTGCCACTTACTAGCTCTATGTGACCTTACGTGAGCCATTCAACCTCTTTGACTCTTAGTGTCCTCATCTGGAAAACAGAAGTAACAGTAGCACCTACCTTGAGTTGTTTTAAGGATTGGTTTTTTTAGATGCAGATAGAGCACTTAGCACAGAGTCAGGAATATATTCAGATATTAGTATTACCATTTTTACCATTAATTACCATTATTACCATAATTACCATAATACCATAATTACCATTAATACCAGATATTAGTAATACCCATTTTTAAAGCACTATAATAATTTTATTATTAATTAATTAAAACAAAACACCAGCCTCTTGCCTATGCACCCTCTTTGAGGAGTGGTAACTGGTAAAGACCCTACACAAATCTTAATTTTTCCAACTTTCCTATGGCTTTGGAACCATTGGAAAGAATGGCTTATTGCACCACATGAAATAGTTTACGCAGGCATTGGTATGTTCATTTTGGAAAGTAGATCAATTGGAGTAAGAAAGTCAGAATTTAGCAGCAGGAACAAGAAAGTAAGCTTTAGCAAGAAGACTCATGAAACTAGCCCCCCTAGACTATGGCCCCAAGGGTGAATCCAAGTAACTTCAAGACAGTAACCACTGAGGTTTGCTCCAGAAAAGGGAGACAGATCTTTCGCTGCCCTCCCCATATTAGGGCTGAACCCTCATTGTGCTGGGAAAAGCTTACTACTTACTATGACTCCTGGATGATAGAGAAGTCCCAGATGCTTTGGAACAAGAACCCTAATTATTCTGGGCTCTCTTTGTAAGAAAACCCTTTATTTCAAAGATTTCATAGTATCTTAATAAAAGGTTTACATTGCTTCACAACACTTAAATTTAAGAAGCATCATTATTTGTCTTTCAACTGTCTTAAATGTTTTGAAATGCTACTGTATTGTGCACTTAAATCTGTGGAGACAGTGGATCTCATGTTAAATGTTCCTACGGCATAAAAAAATTTCAAAACTTTTTTTCAACTTTTTAAATTGTTGAAGTGTTAAAACATCCAAAATTAAATTTATGTAAGATACAGAATACAGTAAGCATGCTTTGTACTCACCATGCAGCCAGTTTATTTCACTTTCTCAGGTGGCAGTTAGGGCACATGATACCACATGGCGAGGTGAGTCCAGCCAGTTCAGGGCTCCCAGGGAGACTCCATAGTTGGGAACACCACATTCCAGAGCCTCATGTGGTTTTGCAGACCCAGCAACGCAATTCCAGATACAACAGGCCTCCTGGCCTGATTTATATCAGACTTACAGAGAGTGGATATATAAACTGGCACACCTTAGTCTTTTCACAGTGAAGCAAAAACTGCCACTGGGACTGTACAAATGAGGATCCAAACACCGTCTTTTCTCCCCCAATTTGAAAAGCCAGATTTCAATAGTGATGATGGAACCAGAGAAACCAGTTAGAATAATCACGGGTGCTGACATTGAACAATGCCACCAAACTATGGAGAAAATGTCTCCAACTCTCCAGCCCTCAGGATCACCTTTTCCTTTTACCCACCTAACATATAATCTGACTCTCTCACCCATACTGTTTGGCTGTGGAAAGTCTAGTCTTTTTTGTGATGTGTAAGTAAAAGGAGTCGTAGGAAGTGTTTATATCCCAGAAATCCATCCTGGCGTTGCTAGTCAGCATATGGCCTAGAGACCAGTGTCTGGGCTTCTGTGCTGGTCTTTTGCCATCCAGAAACCATCTCCAAGCTACCACTGCCCCCTAGGCGCCATCTGGCCACAGCAGGGACACAGTTCTTCCCTTAATCATCCAAAATACAGCTGTCACTGGGCTGTAGTTTTTGATGAAGACTTACTAAAAGTGAGACTAACATGAGGGAATTAGTAACGTAGGAAAAAGAATTAAAATCCAGCAACACATTCCAGTGTTCTTAGAACTCTCAGCACTCCCCTTCACAGGAGGAGTCTATGACCAGCATTTTTCTCCTTAGGGCCCAATCTGTGGCTGGGATACAGAGACCTGCTCATGGGTGTCCCCCGCAAAGCGGTTCCTCTCTATGAATTCTACGGCTTCCATTCTCCCATCGCAGGCTCCCAACAGAAGAAAAAAGACTAATCTGTCTCATAATTATCTCTGCATTCTTACCCTACCCACCCACTCTGTTTTAGGATCTGACCCATTGAAGCATTTCTTCCAGCTTCGACAGTTTATTTATTTAGCTCCCAGGTTAAAATCCAGACCCTCCTTCTGGATGCACTGACTCCATCAGCCTTGAAACAAGCCATCCCTAGTCGTGATCTAAACAGTATACAAACAAATGTACCATAGCTCACTCTGTTGAACATCTGTCAGTTCTAATTCTTTCCTGTTAAAAGAACACAATATCTTACAAGCTAAATCTCACACATGCACCATACCCTTTCAACTTTTGCTGATTCAAAGGGTATGCACATTCTCAATCACTCATTCAGTATTGAACTAACTACTGGGCACTCTTCTAGGACTAGGGATGTAATAATAAGCATAAATACATCCCCAACTTCATAGCCCTCATATCTTGTAGGAGAGACGAATAAGGAAATAAATGTAAACTGCAACGGTGTTAACTGCAAAGAACAGTGCTACTGGGGAAAAGCTTCTCAAAGCAACTGGCCATTAGCTGAGCTCTCATGAATGATTAGTAAATGTTAATGAGGCAAAAAAAAAAAAAGAGAGAGAGAGAGAGAGAGAGAGAATAAGAGACTGTGTTGCAAGCCAAAAGAACACCAATTTTAGAAGTCCCTGGACTGGATGGAGAGAGTGCTACAACTGGAAGACCAGCCCAGCTCAAACAGAGGCATAAATTGAGGAACACAGATTAAGAGGGTGCAAGGACCCAACCTTTCAGAACTTTGTAAACAGGTTAAGGAGTCTGATCTTTATTCCAGGAACAATAAGATGACACTGAATGATTCTGTACACATTTTGAAATTTTGATACAAGCTGGAAAGGCTATAAGCGATTTTATATTCCCCTGTAGTTTCATGGAGTATTCTCTTAAAATTTGATAGTTTTAGCTTGGGACTCTTTGCATTTGTTTTCACATTTATTGCCCATGTTTGTATCTGTTACAGATATAATGTTAGTGTCCCCTTTCCTGCAAAATTCATGTTGAAATCCCAACCCTCAATGTGATGGTGTTAGTAGGTGGAGTCTTTGGGAGGTAATTGGGGCATGAGGACAGAGCTCTCATGAATAGAATCAGTGCCCTTGCAAGAAGAGATGGGAGAGAGTTTGCTACTCTGCTCTCTGCCGCATGAGAACGCAGCAAGACGGCTACCTACAAGCCGGGAAAAGGGCCTTCACCAGAAACCGTATCTACCAGCACCTTGACATTGGACTTCCCAGCCTCAAAAACTGTGAGAAATAAATGTGTAAGCCAACCGGTCTATGGTAACTTGTTACAGCAGCCCCAGCTGACTAAAGAGTATCCTTGCCCATTACCTACTGGGATATTGTCTTTGTTTCTTTTTAACTAAATTTAAGACTTACTTATCGTTTTTATGTTTTTTCCCTATTTGCCTTTTAATTATGTTTGTCAAAATATTATATATATACATTGCAACCTTTTCTTTTAGAGATTCTACCATAAAGGCATTTTGTCCCCCAGTACTATATATGTATTCATCTATATTTTCTATTAGTATTTGCATGTTCAATTGCTCATATTGAATCATGACGTGTTGACTGACATCTATAAATAGAAACCTAATTTTACTTTTCTTTTTAATTTTTTTAATATGCATCCAAATTAGTTAGCATATACTGCAACAATGATTTCAGGAGTAGATTCCTTAGTGCCCCTTACCCATTTAGCCCATCCCCCCTCCCACAACCCCTCCAGCAACCCTCTGTTTGTTCTTCATATTTATGAGTCTGTTTCCCCCCCTCCCTGTTTTTATATTACTTTTATTTCCCTTCCCTTATGTTCATCTGTTTTGTCTCTTAAAGTTCTCATATGAGTGAAGTCATAAGATTTTTGTCTTTCTCTAATTTCACTTAGCATAATACCCTCCAGTTCCATCCACGTCATTGCAAATGGCAAGATTTCGTTCTTTTTGATTGCCGAGTAATACTCCATTGTGTATATATACCACACCTTCTTTATCCATTCATCCATAGATGGACATTTGTGTTCTTTCCATCCTTTGGCTATTGTTGATAGTGCTGCTATAAACATTGGGGTGCGTATGTCCCTTCGAAACAGCACACCTGTATCCCTTGGATAAATACCTACTAGTGCAATTGCTGGGTCATAGAGTAGTTCTATTTTTAATTTTTTAAGGAACCTCCATACTGTTTTCCAGAATGGCTGCGCCAGCTTGCATTCCCACCAACAATGCAAAAGAGATCCTCTTTCTCCACATCCTTGCCAACATCTGTTATTGCTTGAATTGTTAATGTTAGCCATTCTGACAGGTGTGAGGTGGTATCTCCTTGTGGTTTTGATTTGTATTTCCGTGATGATGATTGATGTTGAGCATTTTTTCATGTGTCGGTTGGCCATCTGGATGTCTTTGGAGAAGGGTCTATTCATGTCTTTTGCCCATTTCTTCACTGGATTTGTTTTTTGGGTGTTGAGTTTGGTAAGTTCTTTACAGATTTTGGATACTAACCCTTTATCTGATATGTCATTTGCAAATATCTTCTCCCATTCTGTCAGTTCCCTTTTAGTTTTGCTGATTGTTTCCTTTGCTGTGCAGAAGCTTTTTATTTTGATGAGGTCCCAATAGTTCATTTTTGCTTTTGTTTCCCTTGCCTCCAGAGATGTGTTGAGTAAGAAGCTGCTGCAGCCAAGATCAGAGAGGTTTTTGCCTGCTTCCTCCTCGAGGATTTTGATGGCTTCCTGTCTTACATTACGTCTTTCATCCATTTTGAGTTTATTTTTGTGTATGGTGTAAGAAAGTGGTCCAGGTTCATTCTTCTGAATGTCGCTGTCCAGTTTTCCCAGCACCACTTGCTGAAGAGACTGTCTTGGATATTCTTGCCCGCTTTGTCAAAGATTAGTTGGCCATATGTTTGTAGGTCCATTTCTGGGTTCTCTATTCTGTTCCATTGATCTGAGTGTGTCTGTTCTTGAGCCAGTACCATACTATCTTGATGATTACAGTTTTGTAGTATAGCTTGAAGTCTCGGATTGTGATGCCTTCTCCTTTGGTTTTCTTTTTCAAGATTGCTTTGCCTATTTGGGGTCTTTTCTGGTTCCATACAAATTTTAGGATTATTTGTTCTAGCTCTGTGAAGAATGCTGGTATTATTTTGATAGGGATTGCATTGAATATGTAGATTGCTTTGGATAGTATCGACATTTTAACAATATTTGTTCTTCCTATCCAGGAGCATGGAATCTTTTTCCATTTTTTGGTGTCTTCTTCAATTTCTTTCATAAGCTTTCTATAGTTTTCAGTGTATAGATTTTTCACCTCTTTGGTTAGATTTATTTCTAGGTATTTTACGGTTTTTGGTGCAATTGTAAATGGAATCGATTCCTTGATTTCTCTTTCTGTTGCTTCATTGTTGGTGAATAGGAATGCAACTGATTTCTGTACATTGATTTTATATCCTACAACTTTGCTGAATTCATGAACCAGTTCTAGCAGTTTTTTGGTGGAATCTTTTGGGTTTTCCATAGAGAGTATCATGTCACCTGTGAAGAGTGAAAGTTTGACCTCCTCCTGGCCAATTTGGATGCCTTTTATTTCTTTGCGTTGTCTGATTGCAGAGGCTAAGATTTCCAATACTGTGTTGAATAACAGTGGCGAGAGTAGACATCACTGTCTTGTTCCTGACCTTAGGGGGAAAGCTCTGATTTTCCCCATTGAGGATGATATTAGCGTTGGGTCGCTCATATATGGCTTCTTTGATCTTGAGATATGATCCTTCTATCCCTACTTTTTTGAGGGCTTTTATCAAGAAAGATGCTGTATTTTGTCAAATGCTTTCTCTGCATCTATTGAAAGGATCATGTGGTTCTTGTCCTTTCTTTTATTGATTTGATGAATCATGTTGTTTTGCAGTTATTGAACCAGCCCTGCATTCCAGGTATAAATCCCACTTGGTCGTGGTGAATAATTTTTTTAATATATTGTTGGAGCCAGTTGGCTTATATCTTGTTGAGGATTTTTGCATCCATGTTCATCAGGGAAATTGGTCTATAGTTCTTTTTAGTGAGGTCTCTCTCTGGTTTTGGAATCAACGTAATGCTGGCCTCATAGAGTTTGGAAGTTTTCCTTCCATTTCTATTTTTTGGAACAGTTTCAAGAGAATAGGTGTTAACTCTTCCTTAAATGTTTGGTAGAATTCCCCTGGAAAGCCATCTGGCCCTGGACTCTTGTTTTTTGGGAGATTTTTGATTACTAATTCGATTTCCTTACCTGGTTATGGGTCTGCTCAAATTTTCTATTTCTTCCTGTTTCAGTTTTGCTAGTGTATATGTTTCTAGGAATTTGTCTTTCTTCCAGATTGCCCATTTTATTAGCATATAATTGTTCATAATATTCTCTTATTATTTTTATTTCTGCTGTATTGGTTGTGATCTCTCCTCTTTCATTCTTGATTTTGTTTCTTTGGGTTCTTTCCTTTTTCTTTTTGACCAAACTGGCTAGTGGTTTATCAATTTTGTTAATTCTTTCAAAGAAGCAGCTTCTGGTTTCATTGATCTGTTCTACTTGTTTTGTTTGGTTTGGTTTGGTTTCAATAGCATTGATTTCTGCTCTAATATTTATTACTTCCTGTCTTCTGCTGGTTTGGGGTTTTGTTTGCTGTTCTTTTTCCAGCTCTTTAAGGCATAAGGTTAGGTTGTGTATCTGTAACTTTACTTTTCAATTTTACTTTACTTTTCAATTTATCCCTTGAAATGTCACTTTTATCGCTTTAAGTAAACAACTTAGAGAAGCATTCATGAATGTTTTCTTACTCTTCTATTTTGTTGTATTATCTAATCATATATTACTGGACCAGTACCTCATACAACTTTATAATACATTTCATATCACATAAAGTTCTTGCATAGTAAGTTCTCCTATCCTCATTTGTTAATTTTAATTAGCTACCCTATGAGAAACTTACACCCTTCTTATAAAATACTGAATTGGCCTTCACAGGGATTTTTAAAAAGACCAGCAAGGTTTCAGACTGAGAATGAAGAGATACCCATCTGGAACATAAAGAGATGAAAATGAACTTGAAGACTTCAGCAACTTTTCCCAACAACTACTGAAATGTATACAGATTTTGGCATGTAATGGGTACATTATTAAACAATCTGAACAAATATCCCATAAGACAGTTTACCATAATTGACCTTTTATTTAAAAAAATTACAGGGAGCAATTTCCAGCATATTTTATAAAAGTACTGCCTGTATCAAACATTTATATCACTATTAATTCCATTGAAGAGCTGCCGTTTTTTTTTTTTTTAAGGTACTAATTCCAATTGATGGGATACATGCCCTTAAAATAGAAAGTTTCCATTATTTATCCAAATGTCAAAATTAAGATTATTGAGAAGTTTATTGCTTTATGGCTGGGCAAGATGCTGCTAGCACATTTTAGGTAAATAATATTCTTTATTAAAAACTATGAGGTCATTCTGTTTAAAACTTTCAGGATAATTCACAGAAAATAGATATATTTATTCAAATTACACACTGAAGGGCTGGGCTATTAGCTATAGACATTTATATGTGAAGCAGCTCTTTAAAGAAATAAGACACACAAATAGATCTGCCTTGACAGAATATACATAATTGAAATTAATAAAATCTGGAAGACCAATATTGTTATACTATGTTCTGTTAGGATCTTGAAAAAAAAAAATCACACATTTAGTAGTCCATTTGTGCTTAAAATATTCATATGCATGAGAAGCTTAAAGAAAAAAACACCTCTGTACATGATGATGAAAAGAAAGTAATAAATTTTTTTGAAATTGCACTGTTATTTAAAACACTTTCCTAAAGTCAGACCCTCCTTCGGAGCTGGCACAGTTTTTCAGGTCTAATTGGCAACCTGGGGAGGCCCCTCTGGTATCAGTGAAGTAAAGAAGGTGGTGATAAAAGACCAAGCTGACGCCATTAAACCAGGCCTTTGAATTGCACTGGCATCTTCACCTGCATCTTCTCCACTCTCATCTTCAAGCCCATCATCCATAAGACGCTCCTTTCAAACAAAACAAGAAACATACTCCTAAGGGATATGAACAGCTAGCATTAACTCATGACAGAAAGAGAGAGAATTCTTCCCTACAGAGAGAAGGAACAGGAGCAATGTCACAAGGAAGTAGTATATACCTGGCCGTCAGAAATCTTTGTTAAATCCAAAACTGATAAATTCCTCAGTGCTCAAGTTCAAAAGGAACTTTGAGATGAATGTAACTGCCAATGTAAAACAATAAATTCTCACTGCGTGCATCATTTTCTTTCTAGGCTATATTTAGGAAGAATAATGTTAGTTCTTCCTGACCGTATTATAGTCTGTATTATAGTCTAAGTTCTCCCAGATAAAATCACACAATTTCTAGGTTAACTTTTCTTAATGTGCCATTCCACAAAAACTTGAGGAACACCCCAAGATTCTTTAATCATGTTGGTCTCTTCTGCTGAGGAAATATCTATGTTTGAAGTATACAAAAACCTCGTTAGCATACCATTTCTTCAAGTTCTAGGTTGTTGGCATTTTGCCCATCATTGTTAACTTCGGCATTATTGTTGGGAGCCTGTTGCTGACCTCCTTCTTGCCTAAAAGGAAACCATCCAGCTTGGTGTCTGTTCAGTAAAATAAAGAGAAAAGAAAATAAGTCGCAACTGTTTTTATTTGCAATGCTATAAAACATTAGTGCCCTACAACAGAAAAATGATTTCAACTATAATAAATGAAAAGACTAAATCTCCTACTTCGGGCCAAGGACTACCCCTCTCAAAGCAATGACAGCAAAACAAGAATCAACTTAAGTCTAAAAATCTACCATGGGCTTAACTGGCTCTATGCCAGATATCTTAATATCTAACCTATCTATCTTAATGTCTCCATGTACTGGGAATCATAACATCTTTTCTGATATTTTTCAAAATGAAATTCAACTACACATTTCTTTGCCTCTTGGGGGAAAGGGAGGCAAGAAAAAGTCTACTTACAAAAAGAAGTCTGGCCTATACCTATAGGATTTACTATTGATAACTATAATTAAAAAGAACATCCTTATACAATAATGCCTCAGACCCTTCAAGCTCTAAATAATTAACAGAGCATGTCTAAATGAATTAATAATTTTTATGAAAGATGGTAAAGGAAAAATCTGCTTGTACAGTTCTGATAAACATTCTTACTCAACATAACCTGCTTTGATTTTGGTGCTAGATATATGGAGTCCAAAACTCATATTCCTTCACTCAACATTCAGGACAGACCACCATATGCCAAATTCTGTGCTATTCTAGAAAGTAATTAAAAGAAACCACAAAAAGGTAATGAACACCACTCACAAATAAACCAGCAGCATGGCTCCCATTACCATGATAAAACGACTAAAAGAAGAATAGAAGTATACAATGCTAAGGAGAATTGCAGCTCGGGAGAACGTGTACATCCAGTCCAGCCAGTCTCGATTGAAGTCTTCTTCATTTAGCACTGGACCTCCCTGTGCATTCATTTGAACATTCTCATTCATGGGTCGATTTTCTTGGGCCACTAGGTTTGGAGCTGGTGGAGGTTCTTCTCCAGGAACATGTGCCAAATTTAGAGGCTGTGAAGCAGCAGGCTGGGCTGGGTTGGCATTTGATGTAGCCTGAGCTGAAACTGCAGCTTGACTGAAATATTCAACAAAAGAAGTATTAAAAAGAAAAAGAAAACTTTATCATACTATATTATATTTTGTAAAACTTCCTTGGGGAGCCATACATTATTTTTCATAAACCTAGCACAAAGTATCACAACTCCCGTACCACATTTCTTAGGCAAGCACAAACCCCAGTGGAAAAGTAGAGCCAAGAGTGATGGTAGGAGTGAGTAGTTCAGGAAAAGATATTCTCTTAGCCTCACAAAGATGGTAGGGGAGAGGTGGAAGAGATGAGAAGGCCATGGTAATCACTGTATTTTCTCTCTTTCATTAAATTACTTTCTAAGGTAATGACCAAATCTTTTTCCAAACCTGTTCACTAACGGCCACTTTTGTTTTTCCAAATGGGATGACTACCACTGTACCCACCATCTCTCCCTTAGAGCCATGTTTTGAAACATAGGTTTAAAAATGTACATTAATCATTTACCCTGTGTGTCCACTGTCAGTGATAAATAATTTGTATTTTAATATATTAACTAGATCTCAGATAACAACCCCCAATCCTGACTTTTGGGAAATCCATCTGGGAACCACTGGAATAGGTACTTGTAAACCTATGAATAACCGTGGTCCTGAAGTTTGCTTATAATTTGACTGCTTGAAAGAATAAATTTTCCTATAAGAGGCTCAAGTACAATAACAATGTATCTGGGATTTGCTTTAACTTATCCAGCACAGAAGGGAAAAGTTACAGAATTGATGAATATTGAAGCTGGGTGGTGAGTGCACAGGGATTCATTTTACTATTCTATACTCTCACATGCTGAAATGTTTCTACAATAAAATGTTTAAAAATCATTTTACTATTCTATACTCTCACATGCTGAAATGTTTCTACAATAAAATGTTTAAAAATCAAGATAGCAAATAAAATAAAACAGAAGTTTCCCAGGCTACAAAAGTCTATTTAACATGCTAATACCTTGTATCTGTATAGGGCTTTTTAGTTTCCAAAACACTCCCTACTTCATAGATATTCTGATTCATAGGTGAGTTACTTCACTAAAGGAGAGAACCTAAGGCTCAGATGGTAAATAATGTACATAAGATTGTATGATTTAGGAAGCTACAATAAGCCCCACTTACCCTACACAGTTCTCAGGAGGTTATAAATGAGACTAGGGGTGGAAAGCATCTAGAATCTAGCACAGTACTAAGCACAAAGCAGTCACTCAAATGATAACTATTACCACAGCAATAGGTAAGGTACAAATAGCCTGTCTGCAGCCAAGGGATTATGCAAGAGAACATTAGGATATGAGGACCATGAAGCAGATCAGCTTAATGGGGTAAGGTCTGGAGTAAGGATAAGGATACAGACTTCACACTGTAGGTAAGGGAGTCATCAGACATATGGGAGGATGGGGAATGACTGGCTCAATTTTGTGTGAAGTACATTAGCCTGGGATGAAATATGGTAGAGAGTCTAAAAACAGAGAGAACAGGGGCGCCTGGGTGGCGCAGTCGGTTAAGCGTCCGACTTCAGCCAGGTCACGATCTCGCGGTCCGTGAGTTCGAGCCCCGCGTCAGGCTCTGGGCTGATGGCTCGGAGCCTGGAGCCTGTTTCCGATTCTGTGTCTCCCTCTCTCTCTGCCCCTCCCCCGTTCATGCTCTGTCTCTCTCTGTCCCAAAAAAATAAATAAACGTTGAAAAAAAAAAAATTTAAAAACAGAGAGAACAGTTGCAGTAAAGTAGGTCCAAAACGAGAAAATATCTAGGCAAAATATTAAAAGTAAGATGTAGGGGAAGAACCAAAGTTAGAAACAACATATTGTTAACTCATCTTGGTAAGTTATTGGGTTCAGGGATAAGTGAAAGCAGAGTCAAAGCTGATGAAGGTTAAGAGCCTGGAGATGAATAAAAAGAGACTCTCACTGACAAAGAAGTCAGGAAGGAGAAGACACTTAAGAGGATGGTGGTGTCTGAAATTCACCATTACCCCCACCTGTGCCTTGCAAGGAACAGGTAGTTAATGTATTTCGCTCCTGACTGCAGAGTGCATGTATCTTTTTTCTCTCCTCCATGTTTTCTAAACTTACACTAAAAGGACTCATCAAGTCATCTTGCTCAGATGGCTAAGGATTGTATTTCTTTCGCTTATGCTGTACTCTTGGATTCTATGGTATTTCTATAATTATGTAAGAAAAATAGTGTTGCACTATAATCTATTATATAGAGCTATATGTATGGGAAATTTTGATCAGTTTTTTAAGAAATGTATCCTGTTTGCAAAGGCACAATAAAGTCGCATCTTAGAGACTATAGGCAATAAAGCTAACAATAAACCTTATTGAACACACACACACACACACACACACACAAAGAAGATGGTGGTGTCAAATTTTAGACATCCTGAATTTTTTTTTTTTTAATTTTTTTTTTCAACGTTTTTTATTTATTTTTGGGACAGAGCGAGACAGAGCATGAACGGGGGAGGGGCAGAGAGAGAGGGAGACACAGAATCAGAAACAGGCTCCAGGCTCTGGGCCATCAGCCCAGAGCCCGACGCGGGGCTCGAACCCACGGACCGTGAGATCGTGACCTGGCTGAAGTCGGACGCTTAACCGACTGCGCCACCCAGGCGCCCCAGACATCCTGAATTTAAAGGAAAGGCAAATTTCCCTATGGAAATCTTCCAGCAACCAGGATGAAGCATAGGAGATAAAGAATAGGGGTCAAAGAGAGCTAACAACTAAGGCCACAGATGAAAGAAATCCAAGAGGACTGGTCCAGGACTGAATCCTGTCTTCTTTACGAGACTGAGTGTCCTAAGGTACATGGCAAGTATACAAATATCTGTCTAACTGAACAAGGAATGTTACCATTTAGAAGGGAAAAAATGGGCCCTCAAGGACACAACATGAGTGATCAGAAAGACAAAAAGAATGAAGAGGATAACAAAATCACAGAAACAAGGAGAGGAGAACATCAAAGAGGAGCTAGAAATGTTAAATGAATGCACACAAGTCCAGAAGAATGAAGACTGAGAAACCGTACTTGGATCTAAGTAAGATCTATGCTGACCAGAAGCAAAACTTACTGAAGTACTAACAGTCTGGAAGCATACAAGCCTCCACTGAGCCCCACATCAACATGAACCTCCCTGACATATGATTCCCTTTTTCATTCAACTTCCTATCTCTTCATGTAGATTTGCTGTCTTCCAGTAAAACTTTCCTAAGTTTTCTCCTCTTAAATAAAATGTTATATTAAAGAAAGCATCTCAATACTGCTATAAATGTAGGGGAGAGAGGGAGAAGGAGAGAATAGGTTTAGCTAATGCGAACTGGATGTGAACCCTTTTCTCTGTAGCCTATTTATGTATGTATGTATGTATGTATGTATGTATGTAATTTATTGTCAAATTGGTTTCCATACAACACCCAGTGCTCATCCCAACAGGTACCCTGCTCAATGCCCATCACCCACCCTCCCCTCCCTCCCACCCCCATCAACCCTCAGTTTATTCTCAGTTTTTAAGAGTCTCTTATGTTTTGGCTCCCTCCCTCTCTAACCTTTTTTTTTTTCCTTCCCCTCCCCCATGGTCTTCTGTTAAGTTTCTCAGGATCCACATAGGAGTGAAAACATATGGTATCTGTCTTTCTCTGTAGGACTTATTTCACTTAGCAAAACACTCTCCAGTTCCATCCACGTTGCTACAAAAGGCCAGATTTCATGCTTTCTCATTGCCAAGTAGTATTCCATTGTATATATATAAACCACATCTTCTTGATCCATTCATCAGTTGATGGACATTTAGGCTCTTTCCATAATTTGGCTATTGTTGAGAGTGCTGCTATAAACATTGGGGTACAGGTGCCCCTATGCATCAGCACTCCTATATCCCTTGGGTAAATTCCTGGCAGTGCTATTGCTGGGTCATAGGGTAGGTCTATTTTTAATTTTTTGAGGAACCTCCACACTGTTTTCCAGAGCGGCTGCACCAGTTTGCATTCCCACCCACAGTGTGAGAGGGTTCCCGTTTCTCCACATCCTCGCCAGCATCTATAGTGTCCTGACTTGTCCATTTTAGCCACTCTGACTGGCGTGAGGTGGTATCTGAGTGTGGTTTTGATTTGTATTTCCCTGATGAGGAGTGAAGTTGAACATCTTTTCACGTGCCTGTTGGCCATCTGGATGTCTTCTTTAGAGAAGTGTCTATTCGTGTCTTCTGCCCATTTCTTCACTGGATTATTTGTTTTTCGGGTGTTCTTTAGCCAAATAATTTAAAAGAAAGTATCTGCTAAAATGTTGGCAAACTCACTCTCATAATAATTTTTAAAAACCAGTGAAATACATCAGTAAATGAAATCCCAAATCAACTTACTTAGGATGAAAAACGAAATAAAGCAAGTGGCACACTGAGAAAAAAACTGAACTCAAATTAACTTACTATTGCATATAATACTGATGAGCATACATCTGTTGCCACCACAGCATCTGCAGCGGGCTGAAAGCAGGATACACTGGGAATCCAGCTGGAATAGCTTGCCCAGGAAGCTGGTTGTCCACATTTCTGCAATAAAGAGATAAAGAAATGTCTTTTTATGTTCTGAAAGTTGAAGGCATATCTCTGAATTTTCATTTCTTAAGTATAAGCCACCCATTGACAAAATACATTAAATCTTACTGAAAAGAAAAATATTTTCAACATTGTTCAAATAAGACATATTTAATGTCTTACATAAAATTGCTTATATAAAATGACCCTGACTCCAAGTATATAGAATGACTAACATTTCAGCCCAATTTTAAGAAGAAAATAAAGCAAATCATCCACAAAATGTGTGACAAAACTAAACATTTGCTATCTTCTCATTTCAGCAGAAAAGGACAAAAATACTTTCACCATATCTTAAGTACATTCTCCTTAAGAACCAAAAGCCCTAAAATAAACTTCATGACCAAATGTTTTGAGGAATGGGGGTCCTACCCAAATGATATTTTTTCCCCAAGTGATATTTTATATTAGTAATATTATTAAAAATATAGCAGCTGTTAGCTATAAAATAAAAAATAAACATTATACAATCTGTAAAAAAAAATCTAAGTTAAAAAACCAAGATTAGCAGTACATACTTATACACACATTCTAAAAGTATGTTAAGTGCCTATTAACTTGGTAAAATTTGTGGAAGTCATATTTAAGTTCTCTATGTGTGTTTCCTTATCTCTAAAATGGAGCTAATAACAGAATCTCCCTCACAGGGTTGTTAGTCTGTACTCAATAAATGTTAGCTATTTTTATTTTTTACTCTCCCCTACCCCTAAATCTGAATACAACTCCAAAATACATAAATATTTGTGGAAATTCACATATATCAAGACAACCACAGGGATAAGCATATGGAGTAAATGCAGAATTTGCTAACTTTCTAACTCTTCTTTTCTTCATATCACTTGAACCTTATCTTTAGCTGATATAAGTAGGGGCTAACCAGAGTGAGACAAAAATCATTAACAAATTGATAAATTTTTAATATTATATTCAAAAGACTGTTAATGTACAATTGGCAATAACTGATTATAGAAACCTAATTCAAAAGAGCTTGAGAGGCTTATCTGTTCTTAAGGCAACTTGGTGCTAGGTAAGCCACCAACCTCCCTACAGATTAACTGAACTTTTCTCATCCTTGGAGCAGTAGTGGGAGCCATATAGCGCTCTTATCCTCAGAAAATCCTCCTACTTCCTGAATAGAGCCCTGCTCCCCCCTACTTTCCAAGCTTTCCAACAAACTGAATTAAGAGGGAAAAGCAGAGAAGCCTCCATGAGAGTTCCTCCCAGCTCTTGATAAACAAGTCCCATATAAGAAAAGGAAAAGAAATTTAACTCAGCTATTCCTTTACAAAGATACCAATCACTGATTAAACCTGGAGAGAAAGCCATACCACTGGAACAGAGAAGCATTATAAAATACTTGTATAAAGATCTTAGAATCTCCATCAGTAAGCTGATACATCTAAGCAAATCTGAAAGGCACCTAAATCAAGTCTTAGCAACAAGGGGAGTCTATATCTAGGTGTACACTTTAAATGTTCTTAGTTTTCCCGACTAAGAAAAAAGAAAAAAACCCATCCCCCTGAAAGTACAGCTCTACCAATCCCTACAGCTAAGAAACAGAACCTCACACAAGTCCATTACTTCAATTGTAAAACAGAAGTCTGGGCTTTGTCACTGGTTTTAAAGATCAAGGGAAGAAAGAGCGACTAACAATCATTTGGAAGAAAGTTATTATAGCTTTCTACCTCACCCTACAGTGGTTGAGAACAGATGGTGATTATCAAAAATATGTTGCCAAAAACAAACAAACAAAAACTACTAAACTCCCCTACATGATTCCAAAATGCTTCCTCCCTTACTCTCCAGTAAGTTAAAAACTACTGGACTATATACTTGCTAAGACACATTCCAGACCCAACCTGGCATACTACAACTTTCAGTTGTGCTGATTATCCTCAGACAAGATGTTATGTATTTATTTGGTACTCTCCAGAAAACAAGAAATAAAGGATTTACATGACACTAAATTACTAAGTAATTTATTACTATAATTATTTTATTAAATATTATTTATTATATTTATAATATAATATTATAATTAATTTATTATTACTATTATAATATTGCTACTTATTAAATTCATATTTACTCAATAAGTTATTATTAAAATATATAGTTATTGGGGCGCCTGGGTGGCGCAGTCGGTTAAGCGTCCGACTTCAGCCAGGTCACGATCTCGCGGTCCGGGAGTTCGAGCCCCGCGTCAGGCTCTGGGCTGATGGCTCGGAGCCTGGAGCCTGTTTCCGATTCTGTGTCTCCCTCTCCCTCTCTCTCTGCCCCTCCCCCGTTCATGCTCTGTCTCTCTCTGTCCGAAAAATAAATAAACGTTGGAAAAAAAAAAAAAATTAAAAAAAAATATATATATATACTTATAGATCAATTAAACATATTACATAAGAATTTAATATATTCCAGAGGATGCATCATTAAACAACATGATAGAGAATTATTTCATGCTGGGAAAAGTGATTACCAAATAAGTGGTGAAGAGAAAGGAGTTTAAAGCTTCCTCTCATTCCAAATGCTCAAGTAAGTTTCAAATGAACTAAAATAAAAGTATTAAAAGTTAAACCACAGAAAATCTAGAAGAAACTGGAATTGATTATTTATCAAGCCTTTGGAGGGAAGAAGATTCTCCTAACTTATAAGCAATATTAGAAAGCATAAAAAAGGAATCCACATTATTTGATGATATAAAATTTAAAGAGACAGAGCTTACAAAAAAATGTTTTCAATAAATAAGTTAATATATTTTCTATATAAAGAATTCATAAAACTGGAAATAATCATTAAGACATCAAATAAAGGCAAGTTAAAATAAAGACTTTTGTTTTTGTCTGCCAATATTTGGTATTGGCTCTCAAGGGTATAAGTGAAACCCAACTCTTTTGCTAACAGGATGAACTGGAATAGACTTTAAAAAACAATTTTACAAAATTAAACACCTTTAAAAATATTCACTTTTACCCAGATGCCCAAGTACTTCTGCTTCTGAAAATTAACTTAAAGAAATACAAAACACAGAAAAAATTTTCACATCTCTGCCCTAACCAAGTGACATTTTATATTAGTAATATTATGAAAAGCATAGCAACTATTAGCTATAAAATAAAAAATAAACATTATAAAAATCTTTAAAAAAAAGTGGGGGCAGGAAGGATTTAAGGATTAGAAGAGTTTTAAAAAACATCAACTAAATGCAATATGTCAACTTCTCTGAACACTGACTCAATCAAGACAACTGTAAGACATTTGAGACAATCAAGGAAAACTGAACATGAACTGGGTAGTTGATGATATTAAAGAATTTTTGAGTATTCTAATGGTATTCTGATTAAGATTTTCTTATAGTCTATATCTGTATTATCTGTTACAGATACCCAGTATTTACACATGAAATGATAAGATGTCTAGGTTTTGCTTTAGAAATAATCCAGCCCAAGAACAAAGGAGGAACAAGGGGAAACAGATGAAGAATGGTATGGTCTGTTGTTAACAGTTGTTGAAGCTGGGTGTTAGGTCAATGGGGGTTCATTATATTTTCTCTGTGAATATTTAAAAAGTATAATCAAATTTTCAAAATTAAAAAAGCAGTGACTAAAAATATTAACTATTTAGGGGCACCTGGGTGGCTCAGTCAGTTAAGTGTCCAACTCCTGATTTTGGCTCTAGTCACAATCTCACAGTTCATGAAATTGAGCCCCGCATCAGGCTTCATTCTGACAGTGTGGAGCCTACTTGAGATTTTCTGTCTCCTCTCTCTCTGTCCCTTCCCAGCTCATATACACACGTGTACTCTCTTTCTAAATAAATAAATAAACATTAAAAAAAAAAAAAAGAAAACTAGAAGGTTTAAAAAAAAACCTTCTTCAAAAACATATAGTAATCTATATAATGGAAAATTGCGAACTTCATAAAGAATGGGACAGGTCTTGTGTATTAATAGGGAATGATGTTAATATACTTAGTGAAAAAAAACAAAATGTAGGCCAGTATAGGATGTACACTACTATTTGTGTTAAATACACACACTCATGTGTGCACACACATATACCCACATATACACAGGCACACACACACACAGTTTATCATGGATAGCTTGTGTCATAGGAGACACAAGAAGGAAACTTTTGCATACTTTGTTCACTTTAAAAATGGTACCATTCACAGGTACCACCTCTTAGAAAATAACTTAAAAAATGAATTACCTGTTTACTTTCCTGTCTCTCTGACCAGACTCTGTGCTCCTAAGAAAAGGGAATAGGCTCTACCCTTTATAATATGTCCAGGACTTAGCACAATAAATATGTGTCTAACAACAACATATAAATAGCAAGAAAACTCTGAAATAAAGTACTGTTTATAAGCAACTAACCTAGAAACTTATAAATTTCATTTAATTTTCAACATTAAATGAAAATGTAATGTTAACAAGGCAAAAATCACAACTATTTTAAAGAAAACCATTTGCAAAGAAAAGAATACTAGAAGGAAACATTAAATGTTAACAAATAGCTGTCTTTAGAGGATTAGACAGGGATACTTTTTCCCCCTACTTGTTTTTTTCCCCAAACTCTTTAATATATATATATGCTTTTATAATATAATATTTAATATATATACTTTTATAATATAATATATATTATACTTATATAATATATATATATATATATACTTTTATAACTCAAAATAATTAAGTATTGCTTTTTTTGCAAACAGCCAAATAAAATAGCAGGAACACAGGGAAAATGTAACTATTTGGAATCTGAAATATGCCTGTCTCCATACAAAATGTCATATTCTTTATTCAAGGAAAGTAAATGGATAACCTGGCCTCTCCCTCTGGCCTTGGCAAAGTCAGTGAGGAAAATGCTGATATACACATGTGGGAGGAAATCATTTGATAACACAAATTCTAGTAGCTTTTTTTTTCCTTTTCAGACAGACTATACCAGCTAGTACTATTCGATAAAAACACAGGAAAAAAAGGGGTCAGAGAAATTCACAGAAACACATGGAAATGGAGCACAACAGAGAAGACGACAAAAACAAAGAACTTGAAAGACTGTCATTCACAAATACATACTTGAAAAGCTATACCAAAAGACATTCATTAGTATGTTTATTTTATTTTTTTAATGTTTATTTTTGAGAGAGAGAGAGAGAGAGAGAGAGAGAGAGACAAAGCGTGAGCGGGGGAGCAGCAGAGAGAGAGGGAGAAACAGAATCTGAAGCAGGCTCCAGGCTCCGAGGTGTCAGCACAGAGCCCAACGCGAGGCTCGAACTCACGAACCATGAGATCATGACCTGAGCCAAAGTTAGACGCTTCGTCAACTGAGCCACCCAGTCGTCCCTGTACGTTTTTTAAAGTTAAGAATTACAAAGGAGAGAAGATAAAAGGAACTGCAAACTTCAATAATCAGGAACAAATTCTTTCCAAAAAACCTGTTAAGTCAGCCCCATTCCCCTTACTACTCCACACAAAGATGTAACAACTACATGGAACACCCACCTTGCTCCCAGAATATGCCTTTTCAAGACTCCCCACACTTGCTTTGTTCTACCTGCTGAACTTCCCCTAAAATCAGCTCCAATTACGCCCAAGAAGCCCTCCCCACTCTTTCACTCAGAGACAGTCATTTCCTCAACCAGGCTCCTGCAGAACTTTTTTCTTTTTTTTTTTTTTTTTAATTTTTTTTTTCAACGTTTATTTATTTTTGGGACAGAGAGAGACAGAGCATGAACGGGGGAGGGGCAGAGAGAGAGGGAGACACAGAATCGGAAACAGGATCCAGGCTCTGAGCCATCAGCCCAGAGCCCGACGCGGGGCTCGAACTCACAGACTGCGAGATCGTGACATGGCTGAAGTCGGACGCTTATCCGACTGTGCCACCCAGGCGCCCCCTGCAGAACTTTTTTCAAGACCATGAGAGCACATCAGCACATGGTAATTTATTTGCCTATCTGACCTACTTCTATTGAGGGCAAGTACATAATTCATTTTCCTGTCTTCAATGCCTAGTATACAGCAAATTCTAAAGTAAACTTATACTGAAGAAAGTTACAAGATCCTCATACAGATTTGCTTACTCAGTCACCAATACTTAAAATCTGACCAGGAGATCTGACTAGAAAAAGGTTTTGCATGGGAGGGCGGAGAGGAGAGGGGCATTATAAATGAAGTCAAAATACAAATGGCAATCTAGGAAAAAATACTAAAACTAATGATAGACAAAACAGAGAGTCACTTCCAAAAGACTGTTAAGAACACGGACTTTCCATAAGAGACTCTTAAAAACAGAACAAACTGAGGGTTGATGGAGGATGGGAGGGAGGAGAGGATGGGTGATGGGTACTGAAGAGGGCACATTTTAGGATGAGCACTGGGTGTTGTATGGAAACCAATTTAACAATAAATTTCATATTAAAAAAAAAGAATACAGACTTTCAGGTCAGATATGGATTTGAATTCTAGTTCCACTGCTGACCCCTTCTGTGAACTTAGGCAAGCTACATAGCTATCTTTTAAGCCTCTTTCTCCTCACCTGTAAAATGGGAGAAAATAGTACCTAGACCACAGAGTTGATATAAAATTCAATGTCTAGCACTGAATTTATAGCATGTATAAGTGCTTAATACAATGCCTAGCTTGTACTAAGTGCTCTATAAGAATTATTAATACTCTTTTACATGAAGAACTGTCACAAATCAATTTTCAAAAATAACAACACACCAACAAGTATTTCACAAACCAAAACAAAAAGAATGTCTCTTTATCATGTCTTAAAACAGGAACATTCCAATTTGTCAGACTGGCAAGTACATATCTGTAAAGGGATGGACAGCTGTTATTAGAATAAACTGGTACAAATTCACTGCACTTCTACAATAGTCTTTAAGAGTCTCAAAAAGTCTTAAGAACACTTTGACCCAGGAATTCTCTTTTTCACAACTTACCCTAAAAGAAAAACTGATAATATGTAAGTATCTAAGAATACTGATTATAGTGAGGTTTAGTGGGAAGCAATTAACCCAAAAATTTCTGATAGAATATTGTCCCAATTTGGGGCTCCTGGGTGGCTCGGTAGGCTAAGCATTCGACTTCAGCTCAGGTCATGATCTCACGGTTTATGAGTTCAACCCCTGCGTCGGGCTCTGTGCTGACAGCTCAGAGCCTGGAACCTGCTTCAGATTCTGTGTCTCCCCCTCTCTCTGCCCCTCCCTGACTTGTGCTCTGTCTCTGTCTCTCAATAACAAATAAACGTTAAAAAAAATTAAAAAAAAAAAAGAATATTGCCCCAATTCTTCACTCTTCTATAACAGGATTATACATGCACACTGTCTGACACACGGTGGCAAAGCTGGCCCATGCCAGCTAATACTGACTCACAAAGCTAATTGTTCAAGTTCAAGAATTTTGTAAGCCAACCCTTGGTATCTTGAATCTGCCATAGTGAAAGTATTCAAGACCAGAGAAATCAGCAAATGCTACAAATTAGCTTAAGATCCCCCCTGGAAAAGCCAGTTACTAAGCACTTGCCAGCACGGCATTGGTAACTTGGCAATACCTCTCCAATCCCAATGCTACTGAGCAGGGGCCATGTGATTCGTTTTGGCTAATGAAATGTTAGTGAACATGACACATGCTGAGGTTTTAAATGTGCTCAGTGGTTAGCTTCCCCTCTTGCATTCCCGTCATTTGTCATAAGAAGAACATGTCTTGGGGAGTTTCTAGTCCAGAGAATGAGAAACATGAAACAAACCAGAACTCAACCTACAGCCTGAGGCAGAGATGTCCCAAGTGACTAACAAGACTCGTGAACAAGAAAAATGAGTATGTTGTTGTAAGCCTCTGAGTTTTGAGGTTATTTTGCAGTAAAAGCAACTAAAGACATTCTTCATCAACAGAGGAGTGGGCAAACTGGCACATCCACATAATTAAAAATCATAGATTTTTTCTTTTAATAAATGGGACACCAGATGCTGAAATGTACAGACATAAAGCTGGAAAGATAAAATGTTCTGGGTACATCAGAGTAGTCTCCCTGGAAAGAATGAGCTTTGAATTGGGTGGTGCATAATAAGAATATGATTTGGCAAAGTGCTGAACAAAGGCTGTTTCAAACAAGACGTGGGTACAGAGGAAGATCACAGGGTGGCAACCAGGATGTTAAACTAAGGCATTACTAGAATATAAACAACTGGAGAAACTTGTACTTTTTGGATCTCCTCTCAGGAGAACTACACATATGTGGAAGGACTATTTCGATAAACTGCTTGGGGTAGTGGGAAGGGGATTAAGGGCCTAGTATGCATGTTCACATTCAAATAACAATATTTGGTCTTTGAACTTCCTGGTTAGCTACAGGGCTTTCATTTTGCCGTTTGGGCACAGCCTTCTCGTCCCTCTTTTTTCCCAGCCCCAAGTCTACTCCAGAGCTCAATCACCCTAAATGAATGTTGAACAAAAATCTAAAAAATATTAGTGTGTATGTAAGAACTCATCCAGAATGCCACATGTCTCAAGACTTTAAATGTGGTAGATTTATATTTGATCTGGAAATACGTTCAGGCTAAATCATGTTTTTAAAAAAAGTTTACAAAGTAAAATAGCATAATGTTTTATTTCAAAGTTTACTTAGAGGGGCGCCTGGGTGGCTCAGTTGGTTAAGCGTCCGACTTCAGCTCAGGTCACAATCTCATGGTTTGTGAGTTCCAGCCCCATGTCAGGCTCTGTGCTGATAGCTCAGAGCCTGGAGCCTTCTTTAGATTCAGTGTCTCCCTCTCTCTGCCCCTCCCCAGCTTTGCTCTGTCTTTCTGTCTCTCTCAAAAGTAAATAAACATTAAAAAAAATTTGTTTTAAATAATAATAAAAATTTTTAAAAGTTTACTTAGAAAAGTAAAAGGATATTACAAAAATGTTAGTAATAGTTATTTCTGGGTGGTGAACTAAAGCAATTTTTACTTTAAAAAAAAATCAGGCAATATAGAAAGGTACAATGAGTAGGCTTTCAGTTTTATTAACTATAAAACAAAGCTGTTAGTATCTCAGGGGGAAAAAGTGATGTACAAATAGTGGGTATTCTATAACCCAACCAGCAATTTTTGGAGTTAAAGTAAATGAATATGACAGCACAACAGACTGAGTCCAAAACAGTCAGGATTGATAAATGTGACATTATAAATGGACAGCCAATACGATGATGTACATGTACCGCTCTGGTCTTCTCATGTTTCTTCAAGAGCTAGATATGGGTGAATAATCACCTGTATTAGGATTTCTCAAAGCAAGGTTCCCAAAGTCTTGTTAAGTTGGCAAATTCCTGAGTACCACCACAAACCTAGTGATTCAAAATCTCAGGGAGTAGACACCAGGATTTAGCAGTTTTAACAAGCTCAATAAAGATTGAGAATACTAACCTAGGTGGTGAAAAACATGTGACTACTTATATGTAAGCTGTAGTGAATTTTGAAAAAGGAATGCAGAGCTTCTATTTTGTTGGTGAATTCATCAAGGTCACTAAATCACTGACTACTCTTGCACATTTAAGGCTAAGGCCTATGTTAAACAAAATCTACTTAAAGAGAGATTTAAAGTCTTCATTAGTAAAAAATTACAACTATGAGATTAAGTTAAATTATATTCGTTATTAAACTGAACAACCTATTTACTAAACTTTCAATAAATTGCATTGTGTATCACAAAGTGCTCTTCTCAAATATATTTATTTTCCAGCACCAAACACAGGCATTCATTCATTCAAATCTGTTTGCTGAATGTTTGTACAACATTCACTTATAAATATGAATGAATTTGTAAGTAACTACTAACACATCACTAAAAACTTCACATACAAGAACTCTTTTAATCCACACAGAAATCCTGTATGATAAGTACTCTTATCTCCAGATAATGAGCAAACTGAAGCAAAGTAGGGAAAAGACTTGCCTAAGCTAGTCAGTAGATACATTCAAACCAAGGCAGGCTGGCTCCAGAATCTAGAGCCACTAGACTATATTGCTTTCCTGATTTAAAACCAAATGTTATTCATCTAGTAATAGATTCCTTAAATAAAGCTGTAACATCTTTAAAGTTTTATTGTTCATCATTTTAATACTTATATTTGGCAAAAAAAAGAGCACAATTATTTCAGATTTTTCTAATCTGCTTAATACACTGCTAAGAGCTGAACGCTTTTGTCTCGTTGATTTCCTCAACAGCTTAGCTTAGAGAAATTAATCTTTTCCCACAATATCTATGGTTTTATTCTAAAGACTTGCAACCTTATAGGCTTTGTTTTGTTTATTACAAAATACATTCACTATGAGAGTTAAAAATCTTATTATCCAGGGGCGACTGGGTGGCTCAGCTGGTTGAGTGTCCAACTTCGGCTCAGGTCATGATCTCACGGTTCACGAGTTCAAGCCCCATGTCAGGCTCTGTGCTGACAGCTCAGAGCCTGGAGCTTGCTTCAGATTCTGTGTCTCCTTCTCTCTCTGCCCGTCCTCAGCTCGTGCCCTGTCTCTCTGTCTCTGTCTCTCTCTCTCTCTGACTCTCTCTCTCTCAAAAACATTAAAAAAAATTTTTAAATCTTATTATCCAGAGATAACTATTATTAACATGTCATCATATATTCTTCCAGATTTATTATATGCATAATACTCTCACTTTCCACCAATACCACCAAATAAAATAAGTAAAATCACTGTATAAATTGAGAGGAACTGAAACTGTTTTACTCTGCAAAAAAAGACAGGAAATGAATTACTGTCATAAGATAGAAAATATTCTAAGCTACCATTCCATAACATAAACCCTGAGAACATTGCTTCTTACAAGTAACTAAGTTTTGTTTTGCAGTAATCATTTTCTAAAAACAAAAACAGTTTCATTGGTGCTTCATAAAAGTCTACAATTAGCCTTATCTAAAAACACTTACTTTCAGAGAAAAAGCTTCACATTCAAGAAATGTGACACAATGCGTTGGGATGAGCACTGGGTGTTGTATGGAAACCAATTTGATAATAAATTATATTTAAAAAAAAAAGAAATGTGACACAATGAGTTTCTTACATTTTGCTATATACCCAGCTTTGGTTGTCAACATTAAGAATTAAGTTTTGCTATACACCTTAAGTTCATATAATGTTTTACATCAAATATAACTCAATATAAAAGAAAAAGAATGGAATTAAGTCTAAAGTTCTAAGTAAAAAGTACTCCTTGGTTATGTCATTTATACTACCATTCTGAGGTCCCAGCCATTTCCCTATGTCTTCTAGCTTCACAATTGTGGATCTGGAGCACTGCCACACACTGCATCCCACAGCACGATATGCAACACAAAACGATCTCAATAACCTATTACTCACGTTTCCTTTACTTCAAGAGCACCCCAGTAAAGTACCCTGGTTTCATATATAAGCCAGGTCCAAACCACATTCTCCGTGATCCTACTCTCTGAGCTGTCTGAAGGATGTGCTGTGGCTGTTGGCTGCATTTCCCCCTAGAACTGCCTAATCCAAGAGGCCTGCTACAATTGCTAAATATAAGGTAGCCATACGCAAGCTTCTTGCATAAACTCTAATAAAGACTCTAGATAACAGACAATGGTTAGTATGTCTTTATTAACACATCACAGTTTTACCCTACCTCAGATGTTACCAAGCCTAGCTGATCAGAAACACCTGTGGAACTTTTTAAGAACAGATTACCGGGCCTTCTACTCTTCCAAGAACATCCTCACTCACCCATCTGCTTCCCAGAAGGCTAATTTGAGTAGATCTACAGTGACATTGGGTTAAAAAAAAAAAAAAAAAGAAGTTAAGAAACTGTTTTAGTTACCTAGATCCTTGCTATTCAAAGCATGAGAAGCATCAATATCACCTGGGAGCTTGTTGGAACTACAGAATCTCAGGCCAATCAGACCTACTGAATCAGACCTGCAGCTTAACAAGATCCCCAGGTGATTAGCACAAACATTAAAGTCTGGGGGTGCCTGGGTGGCTTGGTTGGACAATATTTCTGATAGAATATTGTCCCAATTTGGGGCTCCTGGGTGGCTCAGTAGGCTAAGCATTCAACTTCGGCTCAGGTCATGATCTCACGGTCCGTGAGTTCGAGCCCCGCGTCGGGATCTGTGCTGACAGCTCGGAGCCTGGAGCCTGTTTCAGATTCTGTGTCTCCCTCTCTCTCTGCCCCTCCCCTTTTCATGCTGTCTCCCTCTGTCTCAAAAATAAATAAACGTTAAAAAAAAAAAAAAAAAAAAGTCTGAAAAGCACTGCCCTAGATGATTCTGATGTATTGCCAGCTTTCAAAAGCACCACTCTATTTAACTCCCTAATTCTCAAAATGTTTAAGGAAGACTATGAATAAATTTCCAGTGTAGTTTGGTTATTGCAAAGGGGCTACCAAGAAAGTCAGGAGTAACAGATTTTTAAGAGCCCCACCGCTACGATTTCACTCACCCTTGCATTACATATGGGAACTGATGAGTCTGTGCTGGGTCGGTTTGTGCTTGTGGAAGGGTACGTTGCCTCAATCCTTCCGAGGAAGAACTGGCAGATAAAGACAAGGTTTCTTGACTGGATGATGGAGTTGTTGATCCTGACTGATCTGAATTCTACAACAAAAATGTAATTATTTTTCCAAGGAGATTTAATTCATTGCAATCATGAGATTCGAGACACATTGCTAAATATGTATTTATGAAATACCTCTGCAAAAAGTGAATTTTAGAAATATACTGACTTGAATCATGTGCCCATAATAGGTCGATATTTTAATTCTGATGAGATTGAGTTCAGAAAATCAACAAACATGTTTTTTCAAAGAATGAACAAGATACCAATTAAGATTTTAAAATTCTCATGTTCTGATGATGTTATTAACTCCCAAATTCAATAACTTTAAAAAATATGACCCCTTGAAGATGACCCCAATTTACCTTTTGAAAAGTGTGTCACAAGTTTTACGTAAATGTAAAACACAATTACATTTGATATAAATTGTAGTTCTCCCACTTTAAATAGCTGGAGACAATATAATTTTAACATCCTTCCAAGCTCATTAAAATTGTATTTTACCTGTACTGCCTTCCTACTGAATGTCTTTTTATATGTCTACCTTTGTAAGTCCTGCCACGTAAAAGGTCCTAAGGACACTGGTCTTTTTGCAAAACTAACAAAGCTTTCTTTAACAGGTTATTCCACATAAAACAGCGTCAAATATCTTACGAGAGAGTGTGATTCTTAGGGGCATAAACTGGTAAAGGCTTCCTTTTTGTCAAGATTGCTCACTAAATGGACCAGCATCATATGATACTCAGTTTAAAAAAATCATAGGAGAAAGGCATAGCCATTTGGCAGCACAGCCTAATTTTGCTAGAACTAATGATTTCTGACCTTATTAACTCTTTCATGACTAGATTTTTAAGACATTCTCAAATCCCACTGAAATTTCTCAGCCATAAAAAAAAGGAGAATTCAACTTAAGTTTCCCTTGATACTTTTCAGATTTTCCTAACACACCTTGAAAAAACTGAATATACATACTCATGACACGAAATCATGGCTGAGGAACCACACGACAAGTTGAAAGGGGTCTTTCTGAACAAAAACTGAAGCAACACAACTGCATCCAAAGACTCTGTGCCAATGCCAATGTTTTGTCCCTTCTCATGAAAGGTAGGAAACATATGAAGACCCCTTGGCCTTTGTTGACAAACCATATCTCAGTTTAATGTAAGCTAAATTCCCACAGCTAGTACTAGAAAATACTTACCACTAAGGCCATGCTTAAGGATCTATTTTCTTAAAGAGGCAGTTAACTAGTAACTACTGAAAGATCCTCCAACTAGTTACCACCTCTGCGATCCATCCCCTCCTTAAAGTTTTGGCTAAACTCTTAACAAGAAGGAAAGTATACTTGGCAGAGTATATAAGTTCCCTGCCCATGAAATTTAAAGCAAACTTCCACTCATCCAATCATTTTCTCTCATCATCAAAGGTGTCATATAAAATAATGGGAAACCAAAAATAATTTAACATAAAGGATTTGTCTTTCAACTGGTAGAGTATGACTAGGTTGAAAAGTTCAACTATTAAAAAAAATTTCAAAACAATTTTAGTCAGATGAAAAATAAGAAGGGAAAAATGAATACCCAAGTCTGAAAGAATTGAATAAGAATTTTTTTTCCTGACATTGAAATGCATGCCTAAATCCAGTCATTTTAAAAAACAAAATTCTTGAGCAATCTACTTGAAGATGACTTAGCATACTTAAAATTTAAATAATTTAATGAACCTTGAATATAATACAGTATATCAAGTACCTTTAGTATTTTTGAAACTGTACTGGTCTTACATTTTAAATTATATAACCATATCATCACTCTGTTTTCTGAGTATTTTAGTAATTAAAACCTTGAAGATTGGATCTTCAGTCTATACACAAATTATAACTCATGGAGAACAAGCTTCAAGGAGTAATACTCTACACTGGATCTCTAAAAACAAAGTTTAGATGCCTAACTCAAGCTGTTCAAAACACAGTCTCACAATGCACAAGCTCCAATCGTTCTGTTTTTCACTTAAAAGGATAATCAGAAAATTTCAACATTTACTCCTCCCAAAACAACTCACAGAATTGCTGCTGGATGCCAGTGCTTCATGACTTTCTCTAGTGGTGCTGGATTTTGGAGAACTGGGAGGAGTCCGAGAAGTACACACTAGATGAACCATATGATACTCATCTTGCTAAAATTAAAGAAGATTACATTTAAAGGGTAGTATTGGAAAATGTTTAGTTCAAAAAGTCAATAGCTAAGCTGAAATATTTAACTCAAATTTTAAGTTCCTTTCTAGCACAGCCATTTTATTAGTAGTAAATTTTTGCCACTTGAAGGTACATTTACCATTTCAGTATTGGTACTAACACCCTTCTGAATTCAATACATTCTCCATGCTTAGAAAATGGTCTAACTACTCAGTACCTGCTATATGAAAAAATGATTACTTTGTATATCAAGGAATCTTGAAGCAAGAAGTGCTGTAAAGTTGCATCAATGCAATCTATTACTTCAACATAAAAACACCTAGCACCTTAGTACCAAAACTATGTAATAGTCACATTGAAGCTGAGGCCTACAAACTTTTGAGTATTGAAAATATTTCCATTACAAGAAACTCAATTTCACCATGCTCTCATATGCCTTAATCCTAGCAAGGTAATGTATAGTTTGTTTTTTTTTTAATTCAAAAACTAGTTTTACCTATAACAATTATACACAGATTGAAAGGGTATATTTGAACTATATTCCTTACATATTCCATGTGTTTCCATAAACCTACAACTATGACTAAAGGAAAATATTCTAATATTGATTAGGATTGGCATTTAAGCTTAGTGATTTCATGAGTATATTTATAGTCAGACATAAAGCTAGGATAGAAGATAGAGAAAGGAAAGAAAATAAAGGAGGGCAGAGCAAAGGATGGCTCAGCAATTTAAAGACAGAAAAGAAAACCAGAGAATGATAAAGAAAAGGGGGCAGGAAGAAAAGAAAGATGCCCAGTTGTGAGAAAGAGAAACAAAGCTACCAGAAACTAAAAATTTATCAACTATCTCACATAAACCCAGAATTGGGCTTAATTCTGAGGTGAATCCAAAAAAGGGTAAGAGTCAACCCCTCCCCTAAAGAGGCTCACAAACTGTTAAGAGATCAGACTAGCATATCAGAGCACAATTAGGGAATATATAAAACAGTCTTTGGCACAAAACTGAGAAGCACGAATTACAATTGCTTGAGGAGTTTAGAGAAAGGAGTTAACGGGATTGGAATGCTAGGGAAAAGGCATCCCCAGAGACAGCATGACATGAGATGTGCCTAGCAAAGTAGGTAGAAAGCACGCCTGATTTACAATGTCTTCTTAGCTTTGGAATGCAGAATACTAAAAGGCATCCAAGTATAAGATGTTTATCCTTAAAAAGAAAAAAAAAAAAAGATGTTTATCCTTAGAAACCTAGTTTCAAAGGTCACATAAGTCACAAGTAACAATTTTCATTCACCTTTGGGAGAAATATTTCTGCAAAACATTTTATAACTAAACAAGTAAAACTAATGGCAGGACCTATCTGAATAAAAGCAAATACACTGACTTTAACAAAAACGCTTTAAAGATCTATTCAAAATATAAACATACTGTTCAAAACATTTTCTATGGGGGTACAACAGTCCTTGAACTGAAGCGTTTTTATTTGAACTCTTCTGGTCAGAAATCATTTCTGGAAGCAAAAACCTTCTAAAAGGTATTCACATGCCAAGTCTAGCCATCCTTGGTTTAAAAATAATAAATAAATTTGTATTTTTTTTAGTTTATTTAAGAAGAGAGGGTATGCACGCACATGGATGGGCACACTAACAGGGGAGGAGCAGAAAAAGAGGAAGAGAGAGAATCCCAAGCAGGCTCCATTCCACCAGCGCAGAACCCAACGTGGGGTTCAATCTCACAAACCATGAGATCAAGACCTGAGCCAAAATCAAGAGTCGGACACTTAACCAACTGAGCTACCCAGGTACCCCAAAAATGTGTATTTCAAAGAGCATATGGCAGAAACGTTTTTAAGCATAAACACAAGAGGGAAAATGAACAGGTGGAGCACAGTTGATTTCCAGGGTAGTGAAACTATTCTTTAGGATACTGTAATGATGGATACATGTCACTACACATTTGTAAAAACCCACAGATTGTATGCACACCACCAAGAGTGAACCCTAATGTAAACTATGGACTTTTGATGATAATGCTTCATCAGTGTAAGATACTGTGCACAATGTCAATTGTAACAAATATACCACTCTGATGCAGAATTTTGTTAGTGGGGTAGCCTCTGCATGTGGAAAGACAGGAGGCATATGGGAAGTCTCTATGCCTTCTGCTCAACTCTGCTGTGAACCTAAAACTGCTCCAAAAATTCAAGTCTAGGGCACCTGGCTGGCTCAGTAGGTAGAGCATGTGACTCTTGATCTCAGAATGATGAATGCAAGCCCCAGATTGGGGCATAGAGCTTAACATTTAAAAAACAAACAAACAAAAAAAAAAACCCAAATCTATCAGAGAGCGAGAGAGGCAAAAAATCTGCCACAAATTCCACTATTTTGAGGGGGGGCAGGGAGGAGAGGTTATTAAACCACTTTGCCAACCTGAAACTACATGATTAAAATGAAAATTACAGCAAGAAGTCACACTGGCAAAGCTAAAATTTCAACTATCTAAACAAAAGGAACATACCAGTATAAGATTTTTTAAAGTTTCCCACAGATGACCATAAACATACAGGAGAGGACATAGACCTTCTAAACAGATTAGGGTTATCCAAAAGAACATTAAGAGTTAAGTCAAAAAGTTAAGTTTGTGAAACACAAAAGCTATGTATCTGATTCTGCTCAAATCACAAACAAAAAGCAGCATCTCAAATGCAGAAAAGTTATGAAAGTATAAATTCCACAAATGAACATGAGCTAAGACGAGCTGCCATTAAAATTACTAGCATTCAGGGGTGCCTGAGTGGCTTAGTAGGTTGAGTATCTGACTCCAGCTCAGGTCATGATCTCGTGTTCATGGGTTCGAGCCCCCCATTGGGCTCTGTGCTGACAGCTCAGAGCCTGGAGTCTGCTTTGGATTCTCTGTCTCCCTCTCTCTCTGCCCCTGCCCTGTTTGTGCTCTCTCAAAAAATAAAATAATAATAATAATAATAATAATAATAATAAAGTTAAAAAATTACTAGCATTTAAGCTGATTGTCAAAAAATTACTTTGAAATATATTTTAGCTCTGAGCACTAGCATTCAAAGTTTGCTAATCGATGGGCCAATTGTACTTCCTTTCATCTCCTGTCCTGAAATTAAATTCCTACCTCAAGCAACTTGTATTAAAATATCATGCAGTTTGGTCAAAAGGGGATTTAAGAGAGAAGAGATTATCAATGAAAATCCTTCACCACTACTTGAACACTACTCCCGCACTACTGATAAGTCAATACTGCTTTCTAATATGACAAATACCTGAACACAAACATATAATCCTATTTTAGATTTAGCCATCAGATGGATATACAAAACTGTTTACCTAAACTAATTAGAATCTATCATTATGTTCTTTACTTTCTAGTTCAAGTTTACCTGTTATGCTCCCCAAAAGGGTTGATTTTAAGTATCTAAAAACTGAACCAGCTAAATATCAGTAAAGCTTCAGAACATATCTCCTCTCACTCTGAATTTATCTGGTATCAAATAGTTGTAGAAAAGCTTACTTTTCTGAGAATGTCTTTCAGCTGCAGATGATCGGGAAGCAGTCTGCCCGAATACACCAATCTTTGATCCTTCGTCAACTAAGAAATGGGACAAAGAAAAGATTTCAACTTTTTCTAATTATACAAATTGGAAATTGGGAATAACATGCCTAAATATGAGTAAAGTAAAACTCCCTTTAGGCACAGATAAGCAGAAAACTGACATAACTTAAAATTATTTTTTCCAAATTCGACATAAGACATTAAGAGCTCAGCAAATGGTAGTCTACCTATTGTAGGTACAATAAAATACAGGTAATTAACAATGTTTTAAAAGATAAGGAAAAAAAAGGTAAATTGGAAGTTTGCCTTTCAGCCATAATGCAATGCATGTGTGACTATCATTAAAGGCCTTCAAGACTGTAAATAAGAAGGTGGTTGGCCTTCTAGCAGTAATAGCTAACAATGGGATATACCTTCAAGGTCACCACAATTAGTCTGTATTGTTTTGTCAGTATTTTTAATCTAAAAGGATACATAAGATTTAGTTCCTTATTTACTAACATCATATAGAACAATTTATTGGTTTTAATTCAAGAGCCATTTGGATTTACAGTTTTACATGATAACTATTCTAGTTTTTATTATTCCTGCCACTCTCACAAATACCTCTATATATTTTTCAAAAACACAAGACTAAAGAAAAACTAACTCAAGTGCATGGAGATTCAGCTGCCATCTCCATATGCAACCAAGAATAGGAAATAAGTTCTGGTTGTCTCTGCCTTATTTTGTACATATGATAAATCTGCTAAGTGCTCGCAATGCTAGCATTAAAGTATTTAAAATCAAAGCATTTATGTACAGTCCCCATAAGACCTCCCCAGAAAACAGGCAAAGGTTCCATGAATTCTATTAAAACAATTAAATATTAGCCATATCAACAATTGGTAAATATGCCGAATCCAAACAACTATAACAATTTTCAAACAAAACATGTATTCAACATGGCTACTAAAAAAGGGTCTTATAATAAAAAATAACCATAATAGAACCTGTCATACTGAATAAGTAAGATCTGTGGTTCAGGGGCTCCTAGGTACCAAAGATGAAGGGAAAGGTATAACTGTCTTGCCAAGATATTTAGCTGTTAGACATAATCTAGCTTCTCCTGTATTTTTGAGTGTGCCATTCCTAAAAGGCATAACGTCAAATTCCTGTATATCAACAACCAAACAGAATACAGAAGGTTTAAAAAAAAAAATACATATCACAAATCTTGAAACTTCAATCAATACATTTAAATACTGAGTGAGGAATAAATAGTAAATTATATAAATAACATAAGTTAAAAGCTAAGTAGATAATAATTGATTTAACCCTTGAACTAAATGAATTCTATAATACAAGTTTCCATAATGCATTTATCAATTCAGCTGGAAGCTAAAGTTTCTTTAACGAAGACTACAGCCATCATAAGCTATCATTTTTCCACCAGTCCAAACATTTAATAGATACTTCTATGTCATATCATCATTCTGCACAAAGGACATCAGTCTTATGAATTTTTTACTTTACTATGAAAATTCTCAAACACACACAAGGTAGAGAGAACAAAATGAACCCCCAGTTATCATCATCAAAACTTCCCAAATATTCAACTCCAATAATTATCAATACTTTGCTATTCTTGTTTCATCTATCCCCCGCTGCCTTTTTGAGGGAAAAGAGTTTCAAAGCAAATATCACACATCATTTCTTTCCACCCGTAAAAACAGTATGTTTCTGGAACAGATTTTTGGTTTTTTTTTTCAAATAACCACAATGTTACCACAATCAACAAAATAAATACTAATTTGGTCAACTTCAAATAAACTTTTATCTTTTCACAGCAAGGGAATATCAATTTTCAAAAAGGCAGAATACATAAAATAACAAAATTACACAGTACCCTCCCATAAAGTACACTGAAGCAAAAACAAGCATGGATGAGGATGTAGAGAAACTTTGGAGAACTCTCACACACTGCTGATAGGAATGTAAAATGCAACAGCCTCTGTGAAAAAGTTTGGCACTTCCTCAGGGTTAAACAAAGAGTTGCCTGATGATTCAGGATATACCCCGTTCCATTCCGAGGTATATACCAAAGAGAACTGAAACCATGTCCACATGCCTAAGAATATCCATAACAGCATTAGTCATAATAGCCAAAAACTGGAAACAACTCAAATGCCCATCAACTGATAAATGAATAAACAAAACATGAAATATACATATAATAAATATTAGTTGGCCACTAAAAGTAATGAAGAATTGATACATGCTATATAATGTGAGTGAACCTTGTAAACATTAGGCTAAGTGAAAGGAGCCAGACAAAAAAAGACCACATATACTATGATTCCATTTATATGAAATATCCAGAATAGGCAAATCTTACAGAGACAGAAAGTAGATCAGTAGTTACAAGGAATGAGGGAACAGAGAACGGAGAGTGGCTACTAGGGGGTGTAAGTTTCCTTTTTTGAGGTAACGAAAATGTTCTGGAATTAGATAGTGGTAACAACTGCACAACTTTGTGAATTACTAAAAATCACTGAGTTGTACATGTTACAGAGCAATTTTTATACTATGTGAATTATATCTCAATTAAAAAATTGTTGCTTGAAATTATTCAAATGCCTTCAAAAAATCAGAAATTTTAAAAAGAGAAAGGAATTCTTTAATTTTACTGGGATTGAAAACAGAAAAAAAGGAATTTTCATGTGCCTAACTTAGGTGAGATGATCTGAAAATTTTTTCTATGTCACTAAAAAAAATTGCCTCCACTTTAAATATTAGTGAATTAATTTAGATATCTGGAAAACCAGTGGTTAGACATAGTAACAACCCAATAATCAACTGAGCTTTCGACTAGCCATTTTGGATTACAGACTACAGTATCAGGAAAAACAGAAATTTTGAGATCTCAATTCAAATTCAATTTCACTTATAAAAGTGATACAATTTTTTTTCTCCAGACCTGCTAATAACAGTACCTTTTACCTTGATTAAAAATCCATTTCTGTATTATTTAGGGTAAGTAATGCTAGCTGCTATAACAAACCCCATAATCTCAGTAGCTTGACACAATAGAAGTTCATTTTTCTCTCAATTAAAAAAAATATTACATGGTACCCTTTCAATATAAAAATCCGTAAGACTCAAGATTGGTAAATCTAAAACAAAGTACTGATTAAATTGTCAATTAAAAGTCTACTGTTAACATACTGGCTACACAGATACATCTAAATATACTTGACCATTTATGTTAACACTACCATCATTCTTCCCATTGCTCATATGCTACATCCAATAATAGGCAGCAATCCCTATCAGATATGCTATTTTCACTGCCTCCACTGTTCAATAGCAGACGAAGTCCAGGGAAATATGTATGGTACCTGGTGTTATATGGTAGAGCAGAAACAGCTAAATTACCAAGTTGGAAACATCCTGATGGTACTCTGAGGAGCCCAAAGGCAGAACTATGCCACGCCAAATAAATACCTGCTTAACTAGCTAGCCCAAAAAATTCTGCCATCCACTTAACAGACATTACTAAAAAACATGGTGAGGAAAGCTCACCTACTAGTATCATACGTAAAATCTAAAGTATCTGACTTTTTAATGTTCAATCAGATATCAGAGATAAAATTCTATGTATCCCTGGGGCAACTGGGTGGCTCAGTCAGTTAAGTGTCCACCTTTGGCTCAGGTTGTGATCTTGCAGTATGTGGGTTCAAGCCCCACATCCGGCTCCTGTGCTGACAGCTCAGAGCCTGGAGCCTGCTTCAGATTCTGTGTCCCCCTTTCTCTCTCCTCCTTCCCCACTCATGCTCTCTGTCTCTCTTTCTCTCTCAAAAATAAACATTAAAAAAATTTAATTCTATGTATCCCTAATCCCTAAAATATTCACAAGAGTCTGATAGATGAGATAAAAGGCCAACAACAGTTTCATATTTCTAGAAAATCACCTAGTTGGTATCAAAAGACTAAATTTTTTACATGAAGAAATAGGTCTCTCAATATGCATGGCTTAAAAAAAATCATGTTTAGTATATCTAACATCAACATAATCAAATAGCTTAGTAAAAAATCTTCATCTTATATGTTAGTTCAAAGAACTATAACCCAAGTCCTTTGAAAGTG
Organism: Lynx rufus; assembly: GCF_022079265.1. Classification (NCBI taxonomy): domain Eukaryota; kingdom Metazoa; phylum Chordata; class Mammalia; order Carnivora; family Felidae; genus Lynx; species Lynx rufus. Next base: position 126,835,727 of record NW_025814856.1, read on the forward strand.
GTCATAATTAGTATTTCAGTACTTACATATAATATAGTTCAGTCACAAGTGTCCAATAGCTTTAAAGAGGTGGTTCCCAGAGGTGGGACCTTCACATTTGTGGAAAATGAATTCTCTGAATTTGTACTGCGACGTATCTTCCTCCCACTGCCACTGAATTCACCCAATTTATAGCTCCAGAGAATTCAGAAATACTGTAAAATGGAAGCTTGGTTTACCCAAACTGCCTCCACCCTTTATCTCTGTGCAACAACAGTATACAAAACCAGCATTCAGGAGCTTAAAAAGTAATTTTCTCTGGAACTCCAAAGGGACATTCCCTGCTTAGCTGTTTCCACTTATAGGCCACTTGCAAATCAGAATGCCACAATACCTGACTGCTATGGTTCAAACAGACAAGCAAGAATGTGAAAAGATAAAGCAAAACAATGTGCTTTGAAGTCTTTTAAGATGACAAGTTCCCGTATCTTCCCTAAAATGTATCAAAATAAACAGAGAATCACACACTAAGATGACATACATCAGAACAGAATTAAGGCTGTGTTATTATCCATTCATTTATAGCCTTTAAATGACACACCATCTAAACGCATACACCTCCTTTTACAGTTCACTTACTTCTTTTCAATTTGCAAGTATATAAAAACTAAGATGGCCAGATCCTTAAAAGCCTTTCTTCATCTTATTACACATAACCATCATATACAATGTAAATTATAATAGTTAAGCACTGAGGCTTGAAAGTCAGACCAACCTGGGTTCAAATTCCAGTTCCACCACTTAAGGAATTCTATGACCTTGGGAAAAAAAATCACCAAGCCTCAGTTTCCTTATCTATAAAATAGAGCTAATAATAAAACTTACCTCATAAAGTGTCTATGAAGAATAAATGTGATAAAACATATAAAGTGCCTAGCAGAATGCCTAGTACACATGGCAACCACTTAGTAAATGGAAGTTTAAAATTTCAGCACCAAATATGACGGTTAAATAAACGCATTTGAGACCATCAAATCACTATCTGTTATATAAAGGAGAAAAACTTAAACTAAAAGTTCTAGAAAAATTCTATTTTAAAAAGACTTATGCATGAGGGGCATCTGGGTGGCCTAGTCGGTTAAGCATCTGACTCTTGGTTTCAGCTCAGGTCATGATCTCACGGTTCATGACATGGAGCTCCCCATTGGACTCTGCACTGACAGCACAGATTTTTTTTTTTAATTTTTTTTTTTTTCTTCAACGTTTTTATTTATTTTTGGGACAGACAGAGACAGAGCATGAACGGGGGAGGGGCAGAGAGAGAGGGAGACACAGTATCGGAAACAGGGTCCAGGCTCCGAGCCATCAGCCCAGAGCCCGACGCGGGGCTCGAACTCACGGACCGCAAGATCGTGACCTGGCTGAAGTCGGACGCTTAACCGACTGCGCCACCCAGGCGCCCCAACAGCACAGATTTTTGATAAATTTTAGGGAAGATATGGGACTCTCTCCCTCTCTCTCTGCCCCTCCCCTGCTCATGCTCTCTATCTCAAAATAAGTAAATTTTAAAAAACTATTAAAAACAAAAGACTGATGCATGACTAAACAAAACACAGTACTGTTATTTCCCCAAAAATACATTAGGAAAAAGGCTACAAAGGAGTTAAATAAGTTAGCACTCATTCAAAACTTTTAACTTTTCATCAATCTTCACATTCAATTTATTATCTTTTGTTTGAAGTGTTTTAAAAATATGAACTATATTGCTAGGTGACATGAAACCCTCTTAAACACATGCAGTAAGATTTTAAAGACAAGTCTCATAAAACAAAAATTATTTATGTATATGGATTAAAGCTCCTTTAAGTCAACAGTTCTGAGATGGTTAAGTGAGTAAGTTTTAAAAATGATCTGTCTGAGGAAGGTAATAAAGAATCACAAAACTGAAACAGATATAAACCTCAAATTACATTACATAAGCTATTTCCACTGCTAATGAAAGTAATACTTCCATCTGAACTATAGGCAGTTTGGTTACAGAATGTCATATTCTCAGAGCAGAACTTATACAACTGGTTCTGTTCCTATTTCTTTAATTCCAACAGAATCAGCAGAGCAGAGTAACAGTTTGAAAAAAGCACAACAAACCTCCTCAGCTGAGCAGGAGAGCTAGAAGACCTAAGCAACGAAACTGACTGCCTTAGTTTAACAGTATAAAGCACCAAGATAAAGGAAATCTACACGTTCAACAGGTATTTGCCCTCAAGACTGAAAAAAGGAGAGCCACGGCGTACAAGCCCCAGAAAGGTTTGCCTTAAAACTGAACTCAGGGTGAATCAGGTCCATCTTAGTTGTTTGTATGTGAGAGGAGAGAAAGAAAGAGATAATGAGAAGGTTGCCTAATCAGACTTAGAGATTCTTACTTTTTAAGTTTTCTCTAGGATAGTCCATTCTCTGAATAACATTAAGTCCAACCATTTTGATATTTACATCTCTAGAAAATAAGTCTAAACTAGATCAAAGTCTGAAACTACTCAAGTAAAAGTGGCCTTCTTGACAGGCATCTTCACACCCCAATGGCAGTTACCTAAATTACAGAATAATTTCACACTACAGGCCAATTTCAGGATCTGATAATCTAAAGTCATAAAGAGAAATGTCACATTAGAACATGATTCACAATTATCTATATACACTATCAGTTTGAACTGATGTATTTTCCAGTTCCTAAACCAGGTCCTAAACCAATTATCAATACCATTCAAAGTTAAACAAAACTCCAAAAGCCTTCAATTCCAAATTTGAGGTTTTTAGTGATGACACTGTAAAGTTGTACATAAACATGGCAACTGCCTTACTTCCTAACTGGAAAACACCTTCCCCTTTTAGCCCATTATGAATCTATAATCTTCATACATAGTACTATATTACATTTAGAATCATCAGTGCAATGTTACCTCTGAAATAACAGGGTTTAAAAAAAAAAACAAAACAGGTATCATCTTGTCTGCTTAAAACTGTTATCAACTCTTGAGGTGCGTGGGCGGTTCAGTCAGTTAAGCGGCCTTCTGCTCAGGTCATGATCTCGTGGTTTGTGGGTTCGAGCCCTGCATTGGGCTCTGGGCTGACAGCTTCGAGCCTGCTTCAGATTCTGTGTCTCCCTCTGCCCCTCCCTCACTCACACTGTCTCTCTCTGTCCCTCCAAAAATGAATAAAAACGTTAAAAAAAAAAAAAACTGTTTTAAACTGTTATCAACTCTTTGCAAAAAATGTCCCTGTGAACCTTTTCTTAAAAAGCTACACATTCCCTTACCTACACTTCAGAGTTGACCACTCCCTCCCTCTGCTCCTACACCATTCAGTACCTCCTGCTTGTGTAACACTAGTCACATAATATTACAGTTTTTTACTTACATATCTGTATACCCCACTAGACTTGAGCTTCATAACAGCAAAGGAACCATCACCACCTTCATGCTTAGCATATAGACATCCAAATGCCAGGCCAATAAAATCCTAATTAAATAAATAAATGAAGTCCAAGAAAGTATGCTTTGGTGGGAAGGAGTATATTTGCTCTGAGCTTACTGAAGAACAGAGAATTGAATTAAAATATCCAGGTGGAGATTATCTGTGATTAAGTCAAGTCAATATCTGACCATAAAGCTAGAATCTTAAGACTTAACACACTATTGCAGTTTGGCTAGAATTCTATTAACAGCAGTAGACATGTGACCTATCCTTTTAGACATCCTAAAAGGACAAATTCAAATCTCCATTCTTCTCACTCTAGTAGCTCCTATTTATTTTCCTAGAAGCCAGTGCCCACAGGGACCAAGGCCCTCCACCTACCCTTGGCTCATCAGATCTATCAGAGCCATCAACTTTTCTACTTCTTACCAGGGAACACCTGCTTCTACAAGACACTGGAATCCTACTTGGATTCCAAGTCACCCACCACCACCAGGCAGATCAGATGTACAAAGAAATCAGGCATAAGAAATAATCTCTGGGGGCGCCTGGGTGGCGCAGTCGGTTAAGTGTCCGACTTCAGCCAGGTCACGATCTCGCGGTCCGTGAGTTCGAGCCCCGCGTCAGCTCTGGGCTGATGGCTCGGAGCCTGGAGCCTGTTTCCGATTCTGTGTCTCCCTCTCTCTCTGCCCCTCCCCCGTTCATGCTCTGTCTCTCTCTGTCCCAAAAATAAATAAACGTTGAAAAAAAAAAATTTTAAAAAAAGAAATAATCTCTGTTAAACACCAAATAGCGCTTGAGATTCTGTGTTTTGGTAAACACAGAATCAGTGTTAAGTAGTCATTGTGGGTGGTCATAAGAACCCAAACTTCCCCCATAATATTTTAATAATAATATTGTCTCTATTACAAAATGTCCTCTGTCCTTTGTAACCGTCTTACAAAGTTAACTTTTAGTCCCCAATCCTATGTTGAGGACTACTTAGGGGGTATCATTAAACAATTGGTCATTAAACAGATGCTTCAAATCAGTCTTCATGTGATCAATAAATTAGAATGTAAGCTTGTCAAATCTAATAACCACAGGAAGTTTTCAGTGACATTCTAAGACAACAAACACATGGTCCTCACCCCCAGCTCCACCCACTCTCATTAACATAGAAATAAACTCCAGTTTTTACAGTTCTCTTAAGAGATGACTTTCTGGAAGAGTAGAAAAGTCAGGTTTGCCACAGGTAATTAATTGGCTGCATGTCATTTTGTACAGGCTCTGGAAGTGTGTGCCCAAGAAGCAGGTGGGTTAGGGGCAGGGGGGTGTAGGAAAGTTTGCAACTGATCTGTCCTCCAGCAGCCAAATGATCCATGTGGGCACTGGAGGTTAGTACTAGGAGGGCAGAACTCCTGCCAAAAGCTGGCTTCTCCTGTGTGCAGGTAAGGCAAATGGGTTTCACACTCTTAGATACCTTTTGAAAAGTGATACCTCTTGGTCTATCACCGTGCAAACCAAGCCCCTTTTGGTTTAATCATACAATATAAAGATCTCACATAAACACAAATTTCAGCATATATATTTAGGAATGGTATTCATGCTATGTTATGAACAACACTATGGAAGTCTATGACTTTCAATTCTGACTATTCTGAAAAGCTGTTTTCCACTTTGAAAACATGTAAAATGGATCATATGCAATAGGAAATGTTCTGTAATGCAGAAAATTTTAAAACAAATTGTCACCCCCTATATAAATCTTAATTTTCAAACAAAAGATCTGAATAAATGAGAGTTCCAACGAGCTTGTTCCAAGTACTTAAATACCTCAGGGTTTTCATTTCCCCTACTAAAAATATTTGTATCAAAAAGTACTGACAAACATAGATAACGCCAACTGAGTTGTTTTTCTAAGCCTCCTGTTTTTGCAGTAACTGCCCTATTTCTGTACTTCTAGAAGCCTAAACGCCTAAGGAAAGCAATAAAAGCTTTTATATGGGTTGCAGTGTTTATCTTTTCTTTTTAGGGTCCATCTGTCACTCCTATACTAGGCCGATGACTTATGTCCAATGAAAATGGTCCTTTTTTTATGCCTGTCAATTCTTATGTCCTTTTATATTTTTGTACACAGTACTCTCACTAATTAACTGAACCTCAGGAGGAAGATATTAATGATGGTTGGGAAACACTCAAGGGACACACATACACTTCGGAACTCAAAATACTTCGTAGTCTAGCAAGAGACCTACTTGATTCAAGAGGGCAGGGAATGAACAGAGAGACTGGAGTGCATGGCACGGAAAGTTGCTGGCCAGAGCAGCTGCGCCAGCTTTTAGACACTTACTGGTTTGCTAGGGTACACGTTAGACAGATGCGTTTTTAGTTTCCCCACGGTCCAGTTCAAGAAGCAGCTAATAGTCTGATCACTGTATTTCTGATTCGGTGCTTTAATGATGAGGGTCACAGGAATCTCCATCCCACTTTGGTCCATGGTGCCCCCAAAGTTGAACAGAGTCAAGAGGAGCAGTACTTAAGCCCAAATGGGCCGAGGTGGTAACTGCCGGCGCGACTGGTATGGGGAGGGCGGCAAGTAGGTTCTTAATATTCCGTGTCCAAGTCAGTCACAAGTGCATCGGGTGATACAAAGGCCATTGCCGGTACCAAGGATGATGGACAGTGGCGGCGGCGGGGTCTGGGGGGCCCCGGCCGTGGGTGCAGCTTTCCCCGCCAGGTCCGGGCTCCGCCGGGCTCCGGACTGCGAAGGGAGGCCGGGAGGAAGAGAGAAAAATTGATGATAACGGAGAGAGTCACCGCCCCGCCCCCGCCGCGACCCCCAAGCTGAAACGCAACAAGGCCCCTAAGCGACGGCCCTGCCACGCGGGCCGGAGAAGGGGCCGAGCCGCTCAATGCGACCAGCCGGGGCAGGAGTACCTGAAAGAAGGCCGCGGGGCCCGCCACCGTCGCCCTTCGAGCCCGGGCAGGGCCGCCGGCAGCACAGTCCTGCCGGGCGTCCTCCGCAGCGGCCGCTCCCTTCCTGCTGCTCGACGGCGGCCACGGCACGGCCCAGGGTCTCGCGAGGTGGCGCGGTGGCCGCTGGAGAAGTTGGCCAAAGGGCGCGGCCCGCTCTCAGCCTGACCCCTCGGGCAGGACACAGCTGCGCGGCGGCGCAGGGCCGGGCGCGGTCAAGGCGGCTGCAGGTGGCGGGAGGGCGGGGACTAGAAACCGCGGCGCCCCGCGCGAGCGCGCTGGTTTTGTTGTTGTTATGAGGAAGGTCTAGCTCCCCTTTAAGCCGGAAGACGCAGGACGGAAGTGCGTCACGCGCGGCCCGCCCCGGCGCGCGGCCCTCTCTGTCCAGCAGCTACCGCCCGCCGCGCCCCCGCCGCCCCGGGTACCGCGGGCCGAGTTCCGGGTTGCCCCGAAGCCGCTAGTTGTTGGAGTCCACCTGGCCTGACCAATCGCTGGGTCCCGTCCCGCAGCGCACTCGCGCCTCGCCACTAGCCGAGCTGGCGCTAGCACATCCTGTTTTGACCACACCCTGAAGATTTGAGAAGCGTTCTTCCATCCTAGGAGTTGTCTGCAAAAGTTAGTGCCCTTCCAGATGTCGAATCAAACTACTCAAATTTTCTGGTGTCTCCTGTCTGAAAAGCAGGGTACCAGGAGCTATGGCAGAGGAGAGATCATTAGGAGCATTGACTAGAAGCACTGAATCAGGAGCAGGGGCTTTCAGTTAAACCTGAAGTCTACCTCTACTTTCCGTGTGACCCTGGCTAACCTTTCTGAGCCTCGGTTTAGTTGTCTACATAGTAAAAGCTATCTAACTGCGTGTTGATGAGCAAATGAGCTATGTATGTAAACCATCTAATACTGTTCAGGCATATGACAGTCTCTCAAATCTCAATTTCCATCTTTTTCCTCTTAGCCTTAACAGAAGTTGGCAAGTGTTTACGGAGCCCCTACTGTGTGTTTAGTACAGTGGGGGGTGTTTTACCGTTTAGGCGTAGAACGCAAAGGTTATGTCCACTGCCCAAAGCTGACTTCCTCTCCGTTTTCTGCATGGGTTTAGGAGTCAGGACAGCAAGTTAGTTAGATGTGCATTTTCATGGGCTTCCACTTACATGAGAATGCAAACACATAATATAGAGAGCAAGTCTTCTTTCCTCTCGGCTTCAGAAGGGTTAGTGAAGGTTAACTACCATTGAGTTATTGACCATGGGGAAATTCTTCCCCTCTATAGCTAATGCAGCAGGAGCCCTTATACCCGCTCTTCTTTCACCTCCTTCTTTGTGGTAGGACATCGACCATATCTTAGCCATGCCCTCTGGATGCTCTTTGGAAGTAAGAGTGAGGTTCCCTTTATTTTTTGTCATGTGCTGAGGACAGCTTGCTATAACTCAGCTTTTCTGCAGCAGACCCTGGTCTTTTTCGATCTAGTATCTAGTCATGCTAATAGAACCTTCACTTAATTCTAGCTAAAATACTTTTTCAGACCCCTTTACATCTAGGGGCAGCTGTTTGACACAGTTGTAGTCAATAAGATAAAAGCTGAGGGGCGTCCAGGCGGCTCAGTCTGTTGAGAGTCTGACTTCAGCTCAGGTCATGATCTCTCAGTTCATGAGTTCGAGCCCCAAGTCTGGTTCTGTGTTGACAGCTCAGGGCCTGGAGCCTGCTTCAGATTCTGTGTGTCCCTTTCTCTCTGCCCCTCCCCTGCTCACGCTCTGTCTCTCTCTCTCTCTCTCTCTCTCTCTCTCTCAAAAATAAATAAACATAAAAATATATATATGAAAGCTGAAGTTGCTACTGGCCTTTTCAGGAAAACTTTTAGAGGGGCATGTTCTACAGGCCAGAGTTCACCCGGTTCTGCACCTGTTTTTCTTGCTTAAGGAATGTGATGCCGGAGGTGCAACAGCCATAGTTCAGTCATGAAGCAATGAACAGAACAGAGGCCTGCATTCCCAGGATGGCAGAGCAGAACAATTAAAAGAGGCTAGATCCTTTATAGCATCATTGTGCAACCACAGAAGTCCTAAGCTGTCTGCCCTAAGACTTCTTTTTTGTCCAATTCCTGTTTAAGCCAGGAAGTTTCCACAACCACCACCACCTAACCCTGCAGCTCTTGTCACTTAGGCTTGTGACTCAGACTTCCAAGAATCCTTTAGAGTAATGTCATCTCACTTGGTACTGTGAAATGTACATTTTTAAAGAGATATACATTAATAATTATTAATATTAAGGCAGAATGTGCATTCCACTATTTAAAGCAGAATCCATCAAAGGTTCGCCAGTGTGGACAAAAACAATTAAATATGTAATGAACATTCCAGAGATTGAAATATATGGGTATAAAGACAAAAATTATTTTTTTTTATTTCACAGCCCCCTGAATTAAGTGCCTAGAAATGCTTTTGATGCTGTTGAATTTGGCCATAATAAATGATACAGGAATGTGATCCCATTTTTAGTAAGTTATACGTGTATAGAACAATGTATGAAAAGGTGGTCCCCAAAATATTGATAGTGTTGACCTTGGAATTTGGGGTAGGAAAAATCGTTAGCATTGAGGAGATGGAAAATTGCAGTTATTTAAAGGCTGCTATGAGCATTAAGCTGCCTATTTAGATCACTGTACGTTTTGCAAATAAATGGAAATACGAAAGAGCAGTTGCACCTCTCAGTTACCGTGTATTGCTTATAGACAGCCTCTAATGAGAATGCATAAGGGTATGATGCTAATAGATAGTAAAGGATTTGTGGTATTAAGGCTAAATCTACTTTAACAATATTAACTATCCAGTACACATAATCCTAGTAGCTAATTCGGTAGTTCAGGGTGATTTCTGCCCATGAGATAGCTTTGTTAACAAAGTAAAACAAATCTAAAGAAAATCATTTGTAAATAATAAAAGTTGATTTCCAGTACTTGTGGAATATTTATTTACTTCCAGTCCTTTTCATCTTTGGAGTGGGAAGGAGGATAGCTAGAAAAGCATATATTGACTCATTTTGTGAAATTCCAGTTTATTCTAAAAATTTAAGCAAAATAAAGTGCTTGTTACTGAGTTTTTCTTACTGAAACTTGGAATACCTTACAGGAAGGTAAAATATTTTATGATGTTGAATAATATGGTTTGTGGTGTTTTGGCTTTTGGGGCACTTTTTATATATATATAATCTTGAGAGGAAAGACATTAGTCAAGTGATGATCTTGCAGTTGCACATTGCAAAGATGATGTTGGCCATCTGGTTTCTGATTCCTTCTATTTCTACTTACACCAAACTTGTCTTTTTTAGTTTTTTTAAGATTCTGTGCTACAAAGCATCTAATCAAATCTTAATCAAGTTCATTGTTTAAAAACAATGAAATCCTATACTTGAAGCCTGGGAAAATTAGCTCATTTCAACACTGCACTTCCAAAATCTTAATTGGTCCCAGATGTTTGATTATAAATCATATCGTAGAAAATGGAAGGAAGAAAACCACACATGCATTAAATGCCAAATGGGTGATTTGAGGGATGTGTCATCTAATGAGTTCTCAGAACAGCCCTGAGAGGTAGTAAGGACAGTGAAACTCGGAAGTCCTAAGTGTCTTACCCAAAGTCACACAGCTAGTAAACTCCAAACAGAGTTCTAACTCTTCTATAATGCAGACCCTTCCCACTACACTGAGCTTTCTTATTTAAGGATATTCACACATACCAAGACACATTCAGGAGGAGAAGGCTTTGAGGAACAGCATCTTAGAGGTTATCTAGATAAGTGTTCCAAGTGCTGCCAGAATCACCACATCTCTGAAAGGCAATCAGCCAACTTTGGCTTAAATCCTTCTAAGGAGAAGGAGCATGACAGCATGACCCGTTGTTAAACAGCCATGGTTATTATAAGTGAAATAAAATGTCTTCCTATAATCTGTCATTAGGCAACTTCTCCTCCTCCACCGGAGTCAAGGTGGGAGGAGAGTACATATAAGCATGAAGACCAGGAGGGAAGGACCATGCATCTCATTTTGGAAGCCAGCTACCATAATGTACTTTACCAAAGCATAGCAGGTCATGATAGACACCCCATTCCTTCTATATACAACCATCCAAGTCCAAATCCCAGTAACAGTCTTGTGATTGTTTTACAACTGCCTGCCTTTCCTCTGACATCCTTTCTGTCTCTCCCCAGAGATCTTTCACCACTTACCTACCCCCCAAAATTAGACCTATGCTTAACACTATTGGCTATATTTCTCAAATGTTTACAAATGTTTATCTTTGTGGGGCGCCTGCGTAGCTCAGTTGGCTAAGCATCCATCTTTGGCTCAGGTCAAGGTCTCATGGTTTGTGGGTTCAAGCCCTGCATCTGGCTCTGTGCTGACAGCTCAGAGCCTGTAACCTGCTTTGGATTCGGATTCTGTGTCTCCCTCGCTCTCTGCCCCTCCCCCACTCAGGCTCTGTCTCTCTCTCTCTCTCTAAATAAATAAATGTTTATCTTTGTTACTAAAAGCAAATATAGTTGAGTTTGGGGATATTACATTTGCTATTCTACATTCAAATAAAGTTAAGAAGAATCACTAAATTGAACCTGGAGAATAGTCCTTAAGCCGTACTCGTGGCCTAACCTCTTAATCTGAGTTCAGAAATACACCCTGAATCATCTACAGAACTGTGCACATATGTACACATGTGCATTTATCCAGAGGGAGAGTCCATGGTTTTTATCAGCTCCTCAAAGGGGCCATTTGTAGGGGCCCCCATAAAATCCAGTCCTCTTTGTAAGGTTTTTCCAGTTAAAGGAAATGGATTATTGAGCCAATTACCAAGTTTTTCCCTCAAAAGTCCAAAAATCTCTTCACTGCCTGTTTTGTGGTAATAGGCCCTATAAATATTTCTCCTTCTCTAGCTGTCATGAGATTAAGCTTTGTCAGTAGAGGGCACCAGAGGGACACTGGAGGAAGAAGAAATATCTGTACCTGTGTAGTGTCCTATCTTCCTTTAGGTAGGCTCTTACAGTACACATGGCTTCTGCAGCTCCATGTTTGGGTGGTGCCTGGAGGCCGGTGCTGTGTGGGACCCCCGTGAGCAACTTCTCCAGGAGCCCTCTCAGGGCAACTTTGCAGGCAACTCCCATGAGCAGCTTCACAAGTGGTTTCACAGTGGAACACCACCAGTACAACACCCTCGAGGAAAAGTTGCCCCTCACATTCTTTAGGCAACCTTGCACCCTCAGCGAACTCTTCTGACCTCAAATGAACCATATTCACCAGATTTCTTTTTTTTTAATTTTTTTTTTATAATTTACATCCAAATTAGTTAGCATGTACTGCAGTAATGATTTCAGGAGTAGATTCCTTTGGATTTTTTTAATGAGGGTCAGTCTTAGGCCTAAGAGCATTTAGATGATCCCTGTATCTGATTCTCCTATGTTCTTTGCTCCTATTAACCATCTTTTTATCATTCCAATTCCCTGTTATAAGGAATAATTATTTATATTTAACCTACCGTGTTCAAAACATTGTTTGACTTCTCTCTTGATTGCACCCTGATACACAGAATTGGCATCAATAGTGGTCCCAGGAGATAAACATACAAATAATTTAAGAATTGCTTTGGTCATGCCCTTTGGCTGAGCTCCTCCCAATAGGAAATGAGATAAGGGCATTACAATAAACTATCATATGTGGTCGGATGTGATGACATACCAACTGAAGCAAGGGATTGCCCAAGTGTTGCTGCACTTGACCCTTATGGCGGTTAAGATACCTATCAGGACAATGGTATGGGACAGATTGTTCTGAGTCCACTATAGCACTTACAGAAAGAAAATGACAAGCTCATGTCTTTCAACTCAGCTCAAGTCAGTCTAAGACCACAATGCTTCCATGACAGCTATAGAAGAATCTTTTAGATCTTGCAGACACAGGGATGATATTGATATAAATTAAGCACAAAAGAGTTGCTAATGTATAGCAATAATTGAATTCACAGTCCAATCAAATTTTGACTTGAAAGTTAGGGTATTAAATGGGAAAGGATGGGATCCTGAAAATTAGAATGGGGACATCTGCTTGGACCCAGATGAAACTGACATTCTTGAAACTACAAGTCACTCTAAGGCTCCTTGGTTAGTAAAGTAGTTGCCCTCTAGAAACTAGCCTTCCTTTGCTTAAAAGATCTGTGATAACCTCATCTAGGGCAGATTCTTTTAAGAGGGATGTTTATTCTCCTCAAGACGCACCATAACCATCCCCTATCACCACTATACCTACAATGAGGGTCAAATCTCAGCATTTTTCATGAGGACAGGTACACATTATGACCCAGGAAGAAATGGCTTACCCACTAAAATAATAGCAAGCCTTTGCTAACCTATTATCAACAGAAGTTGGGAACATGCATGGCAGTATATTCTAAGAGTGTTAGACCAAGGAGGGCGAAATATAACACTAGATTGAGACAAATTATTCAATATGAGTGTACTTACTAGAGATTCCAGAGTAAATGTGCTAGTTCATAAAACTGAAGGTGGCTCTCACAGTTTATTGATTGACTGAAACCTAGGCTCAACTATGACCTACATTTAAAACAACTGAGATATCAGAGCTTTCCTGGCATGATCTAGATAAAGGAATCCAAGGGCCTAGGGAGATAGGAATGTTAACTGTTTCGTGTGTTACCTACACACCACCCACCCTCTCCAAGGTTCCATGAGAAGGCCCAGAAAACACTCACTTCACTAAAGCATTGAGAAATACATTAGTGAGGGGAGCACCCACATCCTTGGGAAGCTCTGTGGTTGCTCTCATTTGTAGACCAAGTATGCCTGAAAAGGATGCTACCGCTGGAGTTGATTATAGTGCCAGACGGGAGATGGCACCCTGAATGGAGGGCGTGTGGATGCAGTTTGTTTTGAATCAGAGGCCATTATATGCAGAGAGCCGTGTGGATTCTTAGCTCAACTGCAAAAACACTTAATGTCCACCATTTACATAATAATAGTGCTAGTCACTATTGTAGAGGACACATAGAATAGTAAGATGCACTTGCCTTCAAGGAGTTTACAATTCAATAGGAAAAAAATAAGAAGCACACAAGGCAAAAAATAGAGTAAGGGGAGTGCCCCAGGCCCTTCTGCACACACCCCAGTTTATGCCTCAGCCAAAAGCAGAAGAGGAAAGTGAGGTAAAGTATGTGATCTGCTATATCAAAGTGGGCTGGGGGCAATTTGCTAAAGGCAAACAATAATTGACATGATTTTTCCTTCCCTCGGCCTTTTCCAAATTTCCTCACATTTCCCCTAGATGATATGTTTGTTAAAACCCCATCCACTGCCCTTCCTCAGGTCCAGCTGAGACTCTTGCAGTTCAGCCACTAGGGAGCTCAGAAGTTGGACCCCACACTACCAGGCCTGCAGGTCTGCTTCCCCCTTATTAATGCCTATTTTTCACTGTGCCATTCTTTTTTTTTTTTTTAACGTTTATTTATTTTTGAGACAGAGAGAGACAGAGCATGAACGGGGGAGAGTCAGAGAGAGAGGGAGACACAGAATCTGAAACAGGCTCCAGGCTCTGAGTGATCAGCACAGAGCCCAACTCAAGGCTCGAACTCACGGACCGCGAGATCATGACCTGAGCCGAAGTCAGACACTTAACCAACTGAGCCACCCAGGCGCCCCTTCACTGTGCCATTCTTAAGGACAACCTCAACCCTTTTCATCACCCCCTCCACCATCCCTCCCATTTCACTTCCAGTAAGTACAGCAATCGTATTCCTAGTGACTTCCTAGTTCATTGTGTTAATATTCTAAGACCGAATAATTAACTGGTTTGGCTGACAAAAGTAACAAAAAAAGGGAATGGCAGCTAAGTCAAGTATTTCAAATACTTTACACTAGAAACCCATTTCATTCACTCCTTCATTCATTCTATGCGTTTTCACACCCCAAAGATTTTTTACTTTTTATCTTACCTTTAAAAGTATTTCCAAAATCATGTATAACAGTTTTTTAAAGCAGTTATAAAAGCAATGAGGAGAAAGGCCATAGTTCCTAAGAAAAATCTTGGCCGAGTTCATTTTTCCTCCCCCTTTTTAGTTTCTTTGTGTATTTCTCTTCATGACTCCCTATGGTTTGTCAACTAGGTGGAGTCTTTGAAACAGCAAGCTAGCTTTAACTAAGAAAATTTGTTACATTCCAGGCTTTAGAGAGTAATAGGACAGCTTCTTGAGTGTAGTCTTTGTAACACTCCTTCTCAAAGAATGCAGGATTTTTATCTCCCTGAAGGGATTTATGTTTCACAACTTTGATATTGCCCAGTGCAAAATGCTCAGTTCCTTTGCAAGAGTCTGTAACTAAAATCACTTAAGAATGAAGATAAAGCAAGTTAACATTAGCACAGTGCCTATTACAAATGTGGAGTGTGCTAAGTGATTTTATTTGGCGATCTCTTTGAATCCTCTCAAGATAAACCCTGAGCCCCATTTTCCAACTTACCTTGCCCCATTCTTGAATGCTTTCTCTATGCTTCTATGTGAAATCTACTATTGCATTTACCATGTGATAATTATCTCTTGATAAGTGTGTCTCTTTCCCTAGACTGTGAGCTCCCTGAGGCTAGATATTATGCTGTAACCATTTATTTTTATTGCTCAGCACAATCCCTATTGCATAGTAACAATAAATGTTATCAACTACATGATAATACTCATTTTACAGAGAAAGGAGAAGAGCTGTAGAGAAGCTAAGTGATTTGCCCAAAGTCACCCAATTAGTAATTGATAGAGCTGTTGACACAAAAATCCATTAACTTTATGGCATTTCCTATTTGTTCCTATTTAATACCGCTTCTAGTTTCCGATTCTATAGGATTTTTGTTAACTATCCATGTACTGTTTCATGTGTGCAATAATAGACAGTAGAGTATCCAGTAGAACTACCAGATATCTGGGCCATATTCAGGAGATGTATCATGAGATTAAGCAAAAAGACTACAGAATTGTCACAGAGTTCAAAAGTGATGCGGTGATGTCACTCTTCACACATCTGCTAAGAATCTCAGGTAACTAAATGCAGCATCCCTGATTAGCCATAAATTTTGTTTGTTATCTACCCAGAGAAACAGAGGAAACAATCCCAGGAATTTCAGCATTATACCTAATTCTTCTCTTATACACTTTCTTCTATCATGTAATGATTGGCCAGACCACAAGCATTTTTCTGCTAACTCCCCTGCCAAACTCAACATTTTAATCTGTTAGTTGTTATTGTACATGTAACTGGAATCTCCTGTAATCATTATATGCTTGTAGCCTTTTCATTTTGTGTCTATGAAAGTCATTCTTTGTTTAACACAACCATCTTTTATTCACTTTTACCCCAAAGTGCAGCTTGTAGAGTAACACTTCAGGAAGGGAAAAGTTTGAGGCACTCCTTATAAACCACCCACATTTGTGAGGATTTCAAGGAACCAATGAAAATAAATAAGCTTAAAGAAGGAAAAAGGCACTCTGAATAATTTCATACTTTTTCTCAGATTCATGTGAGACACAATGTTTGTTCCCCACCTGTTATGTATTGGTTCTCCAGTTTTTTCTTTTTTTTTTTTTTTTTTTTTTTCAACGTTTATTTATTTTTGGGACAGAGAGAGACAGAGCATGAACGGGCGAGGGGCAGAGAGAGAGGGAGACACAGAATCGGAAACAGGCTCCAGGCTCTGAGCCATCCGCCCAGAGCCCGACGCGGGGCTCGAACTCACGGACCGCGAGATCGTGACCTGGCTGAAGTCGGACGCTTAACCGACTGCGCCACCCAGGCGCCCCTCTCCAGTTTTTTCAATATTCCCTTAGAAACCTCAGTTTGTTTCATTTTGACTTACTTTTTTTTATTTTTTTAATGTTTATTTTTGAGAGAGCGAGAGAGTGGGGGAGGGTAGAGAGAGAGGGAGACACAGAATTCAAAACAGGCTCGGCCCTGTCATCGCAAAGTCCAACGTGAAGGGACTTGAACCCACAAACCTTGGGATCATGACCTGAGCTGAAGTCGGATGCTCAACCAACTGAGCCACCCAGGCAAAACATCATTTTGACTTCTCGTTAACCGAAACTATTTTTAGATTGCTATTTCATAGAAACATCATAGAAAAATACCAGCTATGATTTTCTTTTATTTAAAACATTTTTTGACTTCATAAGAAATTTTAGTCTAATTTTTTATAATCTCACTATCTGTTAGCAACTATCATTATTTTTTATGTCTTCCAATTTTCATTGTATACGTATGCATATGTATAACGAATTTATGCGTATATATAGTTTTATACAGTTGAACTAATAGTATACATACACAATTTTAGAAATGCCTTTTTTCACTTAAAAGAGTTTCTATAGAATCTATGCGGACAGCGCAGAGCCCGATGTGGGGCTCAATCTCACAAACCATGGGATCATGACCTGACCTGAAATCAAGAGTTGGATACTTAACTGAGTGAGCCACCCAGGCACCCCTCACCTCTTAAATATTTAGAGAGTACTTTCTTGCTCTTAACAAAAAGTGCTGTATTGAAATACAAAGTAGTTGTAAACCCACATATTTTTTGATTCGTCTTTTATGGTAGTTTTAGTGGCTCTTATTGCTGCACCAGCTAAAATCTTTAAGGATAAAATAAAACCCTTTAATTTAAAAAATAAAAATAAAATAAAAGCATTTCTATAAATTCTCTTTATTTCTATTTGAGTACTTTTTTATTTTATAAAATCATATTTATCAGTGCTGGAGTTTCAAAATATAACACTGCATTAAATATGCCATAATTTTATTTAGTTATTTCTCAAGTGTTAGGTGAGTTCACAATTTTTTATTATTAAAAATAATGCTTCTATAAATATCTTGATATGCTTAGCCCACATTCTTGAAACACATTCCCAGGAGAATAATTACTAAGTCAAAAGTAATTATTTTGTCACTCTTGATATACATTGGCCATTATATTTTAAAATCAGTTGAAATTAAGCTTGACATGAAAGTAAGAATTTGGCACTATTTAAAACTTGCTTTAGTTCAGCTAGTAGTCATCAACGTTTTGAAATTTTCTGAAAATATGCCATTTTGTCTATTTTCTTGCAAGTGGTGCTAGCTAACTATCAAAAAGTCATCACTGGATTCAGTTCTCTTTCCCATTCGTTACTACCCAATGACGTATTGGTATCATTCCTTAGTGGGCTTTCTCAGAGTAGAAAAATGGCCACTGGAGATCTCAAGCCTTCGTCTTTAAGACCTATGACTTCCACATATCGGATGTCATTGAAAGATTCTGATTATCCTTGCTTGGCTCTGATGCCTACCCTGGACCAATCATTATGTCCATGAAGATGTAACACTCTCATTGGCCCATCTTGGTCACTTGTTGATGGGGATGCAGGGGAGGCTACCCCCCAGCTGTCAGGCTGTGACTGACAGCCCTACTAGGAGGGCTTGGATTTGGACAGAGGTGATTTTCTTTGAGGAGTTTTTGACAGATGTGTGTATTCCCTTTCTTACTTTTAAACTTCTTTAAATTAATAAATGTAAATGTAGACTTGACCCTATTTAAGACTGTGAAGTAAGAAGTTTTATTTTCTCACTTTCTTATCTCCCCTTTACTGTATCCTTCTTCCTCCTTTCTCCCAGACCTACCCACCACTGGGTCCAGTGACCTAATGTTCTTTCTAACCTGTTTCCTATCAAAGCCTACTTTCAGTTAGCAGGAGTTGAAAACAAGCTGAAAAATCTAATTAAGACCCGGGATTCAAATTACCACCTTCCTTAAAGTTGGTTTGTTTTCAATTGAGGATAGTCAGAAAGGAATAAGACAAGAATTATCAGGAGAGTGGGGACATCTGAGCACCTCCCCTTCTATTAGAAATTCATTTTCCCCCTTCTTTTTATTATTTTTTTAAGTTTATTTATTTAGTTTGAGAGAGAAAGAGACAGTGGGAGTGAGGGAGGGGCAGAGAGAGATGGAGAGACAGAAAATCCCCAGCAGGCTCCAAACACTCAGCGCGGAGCCCAACGCAGGGTTCAAACTCATGAAACCATGAGATCATGACCTTAGCCAAAACCAAGAGTCAGATGACTGAGCCACCCAGGAGCCCCCATTTTTTCTTTAGATTACTAGTCATATCTTTTGTGAAAAGGATGTAAGAGCTGCCTGGGACCCAGGATCTCAAACCCTTGAATTCTGTCCATTCAGCTAGATCCTCAGAGAAAATACACATGTAGAAGTGTATTTTCTAGTCAATACATCCTCTCTATTACCATGACACTATCGTACAACAAAGTAAAAGTAGTTAAGAACTTAGGCTCTGGAGTCAGACCAACCTGTGCTCAAACGTAGCTCTATCACTTATTACCTATATGATCTTGGGCACATAAATGAACCTCTGGGAGTGTTAGTACCTTTGAATATAGCATAGGGATAGTAATTTCTACTTCATGGGGTACTGTGAGTATTAAAAGAGATAAAGCGTACAGACTGCTTAGTTCAGTGACTGGCACATAGCAAGCCCTCAATAAATGAGAGTCATTTAATAATGATGATGGTGATGACGATGATGATGATGAAGATGAAGAAGAGGGAAGAGGAAGGAGGAACACAAGAAGAAGAAAGAGGGGAAAGAGGAGAGGAAAAGAGAGGGGAAGGGAAAATAGGAAGAAAAGACAAAGGAGAAGGAAGAGGGCATCATCTTCTGACTTGAAAGGCCAAATCACATGGAAACCTCCTTTTAACTTGGCTACAGGTCCTAGGGCCTAAAATAGTAGTCTTCAAAAATTGTTGTTCTTATAGCTCCAAAACGATTTTTTTTTTAACTGTGAAACCCCTCATGCATTTTTAAGTTGACATCTAAAGTTTTCATTGTGAGTTTAGTTACAAAAAGATATTATTCCTGGAATTTTACAAATAGTGGCATTTTCAAATAAAACCTTTATGTCACTTTTAGCTACCCAGTGGTTAAAGTCATTCACTTATCACTATCACAGAGTAATCCCCCCAAAAGCCTATACCAAGACATCAAATAATTAATTACACTCATGTTTCCTTCTCTTGGAAGCAGCTTGTTTAATCTACCAGATTCAAAAAGGGAAATTGAAAATGTGTTAACTTCAATACACAATTGTCAGTGTATTGAGAGAGAGAGAGAGCATAAGCGTGAACAGGGGAGGGGCAGATACAGAGGGAGACAGGGAATCCCAAGCAGACTCCACGCTGTCAGCACAGAGCCAGACATGGAGCTCGATCTCATGAACCGTGAGATCATGACCTGAGCTGAAACCAAGAGTCAGTGGTTCAACAGACTGAGCCCCCAGGCGCCCCAAATGATATGGGTTTTTTTTCGAAGTTGCTTACTCACAAATTCTTCAAACTTGTATATGAAGACCTAATTTGTGAGTGATATTCAAGTTATGGATTTCATATTCACTATCACATTATTAAATTTCTTCTTAAAGGTACTTGGTGCCGTATCTTAAAGAGGAAATATACTCATTTGTGAAACAGGAAACAGACAAAATGGACCATGAAATGCACTGTTGCTGTGGTTAACCACATTAGCCACTGGGTGGCTCTACTATTCCACTCCATTCGCTATCTCTGACCATGGAAGTTTCCTATAAAACCAAAGATGAAGAGTAAGGCTTTATTTACAGAATGCTTAATTAGGAACTGATGCAGCATTTACATTCTCGACATTTTATTTAGAAACAGTTATGCTCGTGTATGCAGTATTTGCTTGAGTTCTTTGATAACTGGGCATTTGATTTGCCAAGGAAAGGAGGGAGAAAGCCTAATTTTTTTCCCCTTAACATTGCATCATTTCCTGTTCCAATTTTTTAATCAGAACTCAAAAACCTTCATTTGTGACATCTTAGCTACTTTCATAACTATTGTTTTCAATGTCCTATAATAAAATAATTCAAGTAAAAACAAGAAAAGTTACCACTAGATAGGAATTTAGTATCTACTTTTGGAAAGGTAGAAAGCTACATTGCTGCTAGCCTCCACCTCTAGGAGATGTCACTGTGTTCTGTTAAGGGCTAGTGAATAGAAGAAGACAGAAATCACAAAGATGTAGAATTAGTCTCTGATTAAGGGATCCGTAAGGCTAAATCTCCCTGGAATCACAGATCCACACCTTGGATCTAATCACAATTTAGAAACTTGACCTCAATTTTTGTTTCTAGATGCCATTACATTTGCATTTCATGCATTTATGATAAGCTTTTCCTCCATCCTGCCTTTTTTTAGTCTAATTTTTCAACCCCAAACTTATCACTTTCTTGTTCTCAGTTCATTTTCAATCTCCTGTTCCCTCTTTACCTTTTTTTTTTTTTTTTTTTTTTTTGCTGTCCCTTTTCATTTTCTAGGTTGAGTATATACTTTTTGAATGAAAGTCATTGTTTTAAAAATTCTTCTTTGGCTCTGAATCATTCCTTCAGAGGAAAGGAATTCTAGAAATCTAATATAAATGGTTCAGAGTTTCAGATGCCCCTAAACGTGAATACAATTAAATGAATACTCAAGCTAGTAATCATGTTATTTAATAAATCAGTTGTATAACTGATTTACTAATTTGCTTGGGGAAACTAATGAATGTTGGAATCAGATTTTTATTTTATTTGATTTTTTTATTATATGAAATTTATTGTCAAATTAGTTTCCATACAACACCCAGTGCTCATCCCAAAAGATGCCCTCTTCAATGCCCATCACCTACGGGAATCAGATTTTTAAAAAACATTTGCGTTGAAACAGCAGTGAAACTAGAAAAAGAACACATTTAAAAAAAATTTTTTAACGTATTTATTTTTTATTTTTGAGAGACAGAGAAAGACAGAACATGAGCGGCATAGGCGCAGAGACAGAGGGAGACACAGAGTCCGAAGCAGGCTCCAGGCTCTGAGCTGTCAGCACAGAGCCTGAGTGGGGCTTGAACCCACAAACCCTGAGATCATGACCTGAGCCAAAGTCGGATACTTAACCGACTGAGCCACCCAGGCGCCCCAAAAGAGAACATATTTTTGATTCTACACACTATAAATAGAGTAATTAAAACATAATTTGGTGTAGATGACAGGACTCCAAGGGAGAAAGTAGAAATTAAATAACAAGGTCACCTTATCAGGAAAAAAAAATACAGTCATAACTTAGAGAATACATCATTTTAAGCATATTCAAATAGACAAGGAAGAAGTAATGTAGGATCTTGGATCCTATGTTTGGGAATGATTTAATATCGTGTAATTCACAGAGTTCTCTGCAGAAAGGGAAAGGAGCAAGGAACCTGATTGTTGATCAGGGAGAGAGAGTGAATCAGTTACCATCCTACCCAAAGAAGATAAATCTACACGAAACTCTGGAAGCCCAGTCATACCATATATCTATCTTAAGGGTGGGTCAAATCCCTATGCTGGCTGTCACATATGTCAATAATACTATCTCCCCAGTCACAAGCAAGCATATTTCTATAGCGTGGGAGCCAAATGGCAGCAACCACACCCACGCCAGAGCCTTCATTATTTCCCGTCTTCTGAGATTAGACTTATGTTTTTTTGAATGAGACTCTGCAGTGGCTGGATCTCATAGCACACCAGTTTATATAAAAATTACAGCTCTTGAATGGGGCTAAATCTATAATGCTCTTCATCCATAAATAGACTTGTGTTAACAAAGTTTGAGATCAAAAATGTATTTAAATATTCCTAAATGTGTAATGTGTTTGTGCAAATACTCAATTTCCTTTTGCTTAAACTTGAATTATTCTTTCTTTCCTTTTATGTGAATAGTGAGGTGCATCCAGAATATAAAAAAATTATGAGGAACCATAGAATGAACTTCCAGGTGCCCATTATACAGCCAAGTCAAATTTTAACATTTTCCTTATTTGCCTGAGCACTTTCCTTAGAATTTTTTTACACAATTAAAATATTTCAGATGCAGATGAAATCCCTGGCACCACCTCCCCCAATCCCACTGTCCATCATCCTTCCCTTCAAGTAACCACTACCATGAATTTGGTGTTTATCATCCCATGCGTGTTTTTATAGCTTGAGAATATATGTATGCATTCCTAAACAAAATATACATAAATGAACATTTTAACCTTTTATAAAAAGTAGCACCATATTGCATATTGCCTTCTGCAATTTGCTTTTTTTACTTAACATTGTATTTTTAAGATTTATCCATTTTGAGAATGTTACTGAGCCACAAAAAAGAATGAAATCTTGCCATTTGCAACAACACGGATGGATCTAAAGGGTATAATGCTAAGTGAAAGAAGTCAAAGAAAACAAATACCATATGATTTCATTCATACCTTCAATTTAAGAAACAAAACAAGCAAGCGAAGAAAAAAAGACAAACTTAAAAACAAACTCTTAACTACAGAGAACAAACTGATGGTAACAGAGGGGACATGGGTGGGGGGATGAGTGAAATAGGTGAAGGGGATTAAGAGTACACTTGCCATGATGAACACTGAGTAATGTACAGAATTGCTGAATCACTATATTGTACACCTGAAACTAATGTAACACTATATGTTAATTAGGCTGGAATTAAAAATAGATAGATAGGCGATAGATAGATAAATGATTTACCCATTTTTGCTGCATTCACCATCAATCTGCATTTGTTTTAATTTAGACCCGGAGCTCAGTTTTCTCTGATTTTGTTTTCACTGGGCTATTTGGCCATACAGAAGTTTACTATTTAGTGGAGAGAATGAGAGATTGCAAACGATTTTTGAAACAGCAATGATTTCAATCCTATCTGCTTACCATGGAAAAATGGATTAAGAAAAATAGTCTGTTTTCAGACTTTCTCATATAGTTTCTAAAGATGACCTGGGCTATTCAAGTAATTAATACCCCCAAAGTTTTTCGATATGTTATGAACACCAGTAAGCCATCACTGAGCTGCTGGGCTGCAAAATAAAGTAGAGAGGTCTTGTCCTAGGAGTTAGTGGTCTTACAGTCTTGTCCTGACTCGACTAACTTTGTCAATTTATCTAACTCCTCTGGGGTCTCATTCTTCTCATCTATAAAATGAATCTCTTGGATCAGGTCCTCTTGCTAATTTCAACGATCTCTGAAAGAGTTAAATAAAAATTATGAAGACTTAACATTTATTTTAAATCATATGCTTTCATAGAATTTTGTTTTCTGTCTGAAATAAAATTTTATTATAGCACTTTGAGAAGGAAACTGCATAATGTATGAATACCCATTTTTTAGGACATAGAGTATATTTAGCTATTTAAATTAGTATGTAGGTGTATAGTTATAGCTTTGCCTTCATTGCACACCTTGTTCACGTCTATAATCTATTTAGTCCTTCTGAGTCCTTGATGAAAGGACCCCAATTATTGACACTGCTGTTGTGGAGAGATAGGATTCACTTCCACGATCCATTTCCTGATGCAAATCCAGGAGCACATTGTCAGCAAATTGTAAGGACTGCAGATGGGAATGTATGGTATCAGAGTCACCTGCGGATTATTTGGCAGTTTCAGTTACTATTCCTGGACCCTTCAAACACAAGAGTAAGGCTCTTTTATTAAAGCTGCAACCTGCAGAATCCTCCTTCAATTCTTTATTAGAAAAATAGAATAAGTCATTTTAGAGGGTTTTTGAATTCCTAATTGCAGATATAAATAGCTATCAGGCTGGAAAATACCTGAGCATAATCAAAAATATAATCTCACTTACAACACTGGAAGCTTTATAATAACACAAAAGTGCCCCTTCTTCTATCTCCCTCATCCTCCCACTTTTACCAACTTCTGTCCACAATTTCAAGAGAGATATTAGAAAATCCTTTTAAATCACCCAGGTGCCTGGGTGGCTCTGTTGGTTGAGCATCTGACTCTATTTCGGCTCAGGTCATGATCCCAGGGGCGTGGGATCGAGCCCTGTAGCCAACTCTACGCTGAGTGGAGCCTATTCAAGATTCTCTCTCTCTCTCTCTCTCTCTCTCTCCCTCTGCCCCTCTCCCCAGCTTGCACACACTCTCTCTCTAAAATAAATAAAATGAAAAAAAAAATTAAACCACCACTTACCTTGAAGTAAATTTAAAAGTGTGATCAAGGATAGAGACGACATAGGTGTTAAAGTGTGAAAACAAATCTTGATGATTGCCCAAGTATCTAATAACGTGTTCACCAATACTCTATTTAAAAAATATAAACTTTCGGGGCGCCTGGGTGGCTCAGGCGGTTGAGCATCTGACTTCGGCTCAGGTCATGATCTGGCAGTTCACAGATTCAAACCCCACATCGGGCTCACTGCTGTCAGTGCAGAGCCTGCTTTGCATCCTCTGTCCCCTTCCCTCTGCCCCTGCCTGCTTGCTCTCTCTCTCTCTCTCTCTCTCAAAATAAACATTAAAAAATTTTTAAATATAAATTTTCGTGACTAATGCATTATCATCATGACATAGGCCTTTGAGCAGCCTGTTTCCCACTCCTTTTTAGCATAATTTTAGCATTATCCCTAATTTATTGCTATGGGGAATTACCTTATTTTGCCTTGTTTCACACACACACACACAAAAACCATCTTATTTTGTGGAAAACCATCCTCCTCATGTAACATTGTAGTCCATGGTTTCCCAAGATTTTTGCACTCAGACACCAATTCTATTATCTCTTGGGGATATAAGATTATGTTAAAAGTCACGTTAAAGCTGTGGATTTCCTTTACTGCCCTACATAGCAGCCTTACTTCCATAGAATTCAGAAATTATATTTAAGGAATTAGGAACTTCCTTTCTTAGTTTTATTCTCATTAAATCTTCTGGGACATTTGTTCATTAAAGAGAATTGGTTCAATAAACTATGTCCATTAAGTGTGTAGGGCATGCTACCAGTCAAATGCCAGGGCTCTGAGTGGGTAGGATTTCATGGTCAAGTACAGCTCTCTTTATATTCACAATCACTTTCTCATGTCCCCCTCACTCCCACCATCTTGCACCACTGTTATTCACTCTTACTCCTGCTAATAACTCCACTTAGATTCTCTCATCCCACCTCCTTTCCCATAGCCCCTTCCCCCCACTGTTTCACTTTTCCCACTTACATTTAGCTGCATCTGCTCTGATCTGTGGGCTTCTTTTGCCTTAAATCCTAGGCAGGCGAACAGAGGCAACACCATCAACCTGTCCAAAAAGCAGTGCAATGGCGGAGGGCATATAAGCAGGTGGTAGCAAGAGCATCCAAGTGAATGTGGGCCAGGCCTGGGGACCTGCTGGGCTGGCCCACTCACGGGCATTCCCGAGAAGGCAACATAAAGCAGGAGGCATCACCGTTACTGTGGGGTGTGAGAGCAGGAAGGAGGAGGCAGCAAGGGGGGAAGAATTCTCAAACGAAAAGTAGAAAGCCATGATTATAATCCCCATCAGATCTAGTGCCAGTGTCGTGTCCAATGAGTTGGGGGGAGGACCAAAGTCAGTGTGGTAGAGCCGAGTTTACCTTGTGCTTTGGCTTAGCAGTACGTGGGCCCATGCAAGTACCAGCAGCTGAGCTGATTGCAGCCAACACAGGCAGAAATCAAGAGTGTCAGAGAAAATGTGATGGCAGAAGAGGCCACCACGGGAGTGGTTGAGGCATGGGTTAGGAAGCAGACAGCAAAACTGGCACAGGCTGCTGGTCTGATCAGGCACCAGGAATGACAGAGAGGCTGGCACTGGTAAGTGGAAGCTGCTAGGCAGGACAGACCAGCTCGGCCAGTACCACAACTGAGGCCACGTTGGGCTTTGATCAAGGAGGTTGAGGCACATACGAGAAAGTAGAAGAAACCTAATAGGTAAGCCAAGGTAGTGAGTGGTCAGGAGGAACAGACACAGGGCAGACCAGATGGCTGTTACTATGGGTCCAATTTTCCAGCTGTGATCAAATAACCCAATTAAAATGTAAGTCAATTTAGGCCAAGGTCAATTTGAATTCTATGCTTTGCTGGTGATATAGGATCATTAATTGTATCAATACTGCCCATGCTAAACCCATTCTGAAATGGGAGCAGTTGTATCCCTTATTATTGGTCTGGATGTGTTCAGCAAAAGGAAATGATGAAGGCAAAACCATGTAACTATTTTTAAAACTGATGCCCATTAATAAGGTCTAGGGAATCTTGAGGAGATTTACCTTGACAATGTTGAGATTCATATAACTTTATGTTGAGAATTCATTTTCCAGGAATAATTTATTTCAATTAGTCACATTTTTGTCTTCTACTGGAGTGTAAATTTAATCTAGCATGAATATCTACCACTTGAGTACTAACATAATCTTTTTCTTTACACAAAAAAATAAAATAACGTGTATGTATGTGTACATGTATGTGTCAAGACTAAAAATTAAACATAGGTTGAAGTCGTGACTAAGAACAAATGATTGGCAAATTCACAGTTAGAACTTAAAATTCCATTGTGAAGTTGACTAACTTCTTAGTGCAAGTAAGATTGCCAGCATATAGGGGTGCCTGGGTGGCTCAGTCAGTTAAGTGTCTGACTCTTGATTTCGGCTCAGTTCATGATCTCATGGTTCGTGAGTTTGAGCCTTGTGTGGTGCTCTGCACTGTCAGTGGGATTCTCTCTCTCTCTCTCTCTCTCTCTTCCCGCCCTGCTCTCTCTCTCTCTCTCTCTCTCAAAAATAAATAAATAAACTTAAAAAAAAAGATTGCCAACATATGAAAAAAGTAATCTTGTCTCAATTGTAGCTACAGATTGCAAATCTTGCATCAGTTCAAATTTTTGCCAACAGATGCCAATGACTTTACTGAAAGCAGAAGATATTTAGAATGGAAATGGAAGTGTAATCACAACCCTGGTTGATTAACATGCTCATTGTGCTTCATTATTATGATACTAACAAACATTCAGCTTTTGAGTTGATCAGTGATACATTCAACATATCACAGGAGCATAATTTTTTAAATGATTTGTCCAGAGTTTCTATCAATCCATCCTAGAAACAGAGCCAAGTGTTAGAGTTATTGCCGCCTGAGTTACAACAGCTGCCCTGGGAATCTTGCCCAAACAGCAAGTTAACTGCTATTCACAGTACTATCTGGTCTTTCCCACCCCCAAACATACACAAAAGATTTTTGTCATTCTTGGCATTGGGCAGTAGAAGTAGCAAGACATGCCAGTAGAACTCTAAAGGCAGAATGTCCTTCCACCTGTTTTATGCTGTAAGACAGACTTCCAAGTGCGAGGCGGTGTGGAGGGCTGTTTCCTTGAATGGCAGCTGAATGCACCAGCAGGATCCCTGGCAGCAATGCCCAGGCACTGAAGCTGGGCATTCAGGAGAACTAAATGGAGAAAAGAAACTTGAGCAAACCACTTCCTGGAACACTGAGAACCTAAATGGGAAATTAAGAAGTACCAGATTCCCTGTACTCTCATACCAGCCAAGGTCAGATTTCTAAGCTCCTATCTATTCTAATCTTCCCCCCCAAAAAGTGCTATGACAATTTGTGAAGGTAATAAAAGTTACCTTTTTTTTTTCCTTTTAGAAAATAGTGTTGGTTACTGCTTTATTATGCTCTTACTTGAGAATTTTTCCCGCATCCCAAACAACTTTGTACCACAAAAGACTTGGACCTAGGGAGACAAGTGGCTTCTTCTACATCTCAAAGGGACAGCTCCTTAGGTAAAAGGCGTTGGATATTCCAGTTTGCTTGTTGAACATTCTCCCAAGATAATCACATTAACAGAAAGCTGGGGGGCGAAAGTCTGGCCTCTGCCTGCTCATCAGACAAAAATCTTACCACTCAGCAGGACACCTACACAGGGAGAATTTGGGGCAGGAATAGCTGCCACAGTTGAGTACTCATTAGCAGTCATGAGGATAAATTGATAGCAAAAGACCTAGAACTCACAGGCTTGTGTTAATTTGGTGCTATCTGCCTGCCATCCGAAACACTATTTTCAAACTTAGAAGCCTAGCAGTTTCAGAAAGTAATAACCACAGTCCCAGGGAACAGGGAAAAATTCCTCCAGCTACTTTCAGTTTTTCAGGAAGCTTGAAAGTAATTGTTTACTTAAAATAAAGCCTCAGGGATGACTTAGGGGAAAAAAAAAAATCTTGATTCCTTGATTTCCTTTTGGGAAGGTAAATTCATTGTGCTTGCAAAATCTTTCAAAGCAGGGATTGTGCAGGGGAAATCATATTAAAAGGGGTTTTCAGTGGGGAAGAGTTTAGCAAACACTGTCCGACAGAAAACTGTTTTAGGGAGGTAACTTTTCAAATTGTTTCCATAAACATTTCACCAACAGTGGCTTACTTCCCATTCTGCTGTGCATCTAATTCAATCAAAGTACTGAAGACTTACAAAGCTTGTTGGAGGAGTGGCTGTGGGAAATTCCAGAGCTGCCACCGCCTGTGGAGACTTCCTTTGCTGAGTGTCTCAGATCTCAGACACTCAGATCCAGATCCCACGGCCTTACTTGCCAGAGCTGCAAAGAAATGATAGAAATTCTGTAGAAGTAGACCTTGCTGCAGCCAGGGAGCCTTCTCACAAAGTTAGGGATTCTTCAAAGAGGTTTTACCAAAGCAGAGGCACAGCATGCATACCGACTTCCGCAGATTCAAGAAATGTAGGCAACGACATTTCTTATTTGCTTTCCTCTCATTTCATCAGCAAGAACAAAATCAGTTGTTTTCAATTGGCACAAAAGTGTATTTATTCATTAACTCATCAGGCGGTGCTCACGTACCTATCATGTGCCGGGCTCTGTGCTAAGTGCTGGGGATACAAAGATGAATGAGACTCGTGGTGCCACAAGCAGGGTTGTCAAAAACCGACCTCATTCTGGGTTGCTTGGACAGGCCAGCTGGGACCTGGGCTTCTCATTTCGCACAGAAGGGATTGCACCCAAATTTCTCACGGGACTGGTTTCTGCTTTCCATAAAACCAAGGTCTTCAGGTGCTGGATAACTGATTCTCCTAGTATCTAGTTAGACCTAGTATCTAACCGCAAACTGGATGATATCCAAGAAGTTCGATTATTCCCCCCCATCTAGGTCATTCCCACTCTTGCCCTAAATGCAGCAAGGGGACAAAATCCCTTCCTTGGAATGTCCACCCATGGTGTGTCCAGCAGAGAATCTTGGCCCATCTCTTCTGTTTTCTTGTTCATTTTTGCTTTGTAAATTTCTCCAGTAAAGCCTAGAAGATTTCAGGGAATTCATTGCAAACCTTGTTGCATGACAGGTGATGAGCATGAAAGCATCTGTCTTATAGAACAATGCTTCCCAGCTTCTGTAATACTACTCAGCACAATGCTGAAATCACCTGTTCCAGAACAAATCCTGTCCTTTGACATGAAGGATTTAATTTTCAGTTCTGGTGGGATCTGGCCAAGGGACGGAGTTGGGAAACACTTCAGGGGGTCAGCACTCCTTCCCGGCAGAGGACTGAGGAGTTTGTGCCATGGAACTCCAGGGTTCCTTCTCTAACAGTTCAGCTCCCATGGACCATGCCCATGGGACTAAGCCTCCCACAACCACTGATCACATACATGTTTTTTTCATGTGTTCATTAGTTTACACACTTAATCAGAGCTGTTTTTTTTTCAACGTTTATTTATTTTTGGGACAGAGAGAGACAGAGCATGAACGGGGGAGGGGCAGAGAGAGAGGGAGACACAGAATCGGAAACAGGCTCCAGGCTCCGAGCCATCAGCTCAGAGCCTGACGCGGGGCTCGAACTCACAGACCGCGAGATCGTGACCTGGCTGAAGTCAGACGCTTAACTGACTGCGCCACCCAGGCGCCCCTATCAGAGCTGTTTTAAGACTTAAGAAAGATGATGGACTGGAAAGGGACTTGAAAGACTATAAAGCTCTATCCAAGTAACATTATTTGAATATCAAAGGGATAATTACCATAAGTTATCAGTTTCATTTTTTTGTTGTTTGTTTTTAAGCTAAGAACTTATTCCCCCGTGAAGGCTTGTTATAAAGCTCAGAATAAAATACATGTATGTTAACCTGCTTCAGCTGAAGTGAGTTGGAGGGGTGAGACTCCAAGGATTCAGAGGAACACTGAAAAATACTGTAGGAGCGGCACCGCACTGGGCTCTGCACTGACAGTGTAGAGCCTGCTTGGGATTTCTCTCTTCCTCTCTCTCTGCCCCTCCCGGCTTGCTCTCTCTCCCTCTCTGTCAAAATACATACATACATACATAAACAAACAAACAAACAAACAAAAAAGAAACTCCCTGCGATTTCTGCCAAAAGGGTAAAAGAATTTAGAAGTTTCTTTAAAAAAATAAATCTCAGCTGTTCTGCAGCTTGGCCATGATGGTGAATACACAAGCCTACACATGAGATAAAATTGCATAAAAAAATATGCTCACACACAAAGGAGTACATGTAAAACTGGTGAAATCTGAATAAGATCCATGGAATGTATCAATGACAGTTTTCTGGTTGTGATATTGTATTATAGCTTTGTAAGATGTTGCAACCGGAGAAAACTGGCTGAAGGGTACACCAGGGCTCCCTGTATCAGTTCTTCCAACTGCAGGTGGCTCTACAATTATCTGAAAATAAAAAATTTTATCATAAATAAATAAATAAGTCCATGGCACGAATTTCTCATCCTGTCATTTCCCTCCTTCTGAAATCACAGAATGGTCAGACAAAATGGTCAAACAAAAACTTACGTCTGACCTGCAGCTGAGCCTCTTTGGTGTTCATACTGCTCGGCATAGGCAGGTGTATCAGGGAACCTTCAGGTTTAAGTAATAGAAAATGATAACCCAACTGACTTAAGCGACAAGGAATATGCAGTACGTTACATAATACGTCTTGAGTAGGGTAGTCCCAAGGTCACTTGGATTCAGTAGCTCACCATCATTAATCAAAGACCTACATTCTTTCCATCTTTCTACCCTACCATCTGTAACATGTTAATTTAGTCCTTAGGCAAGCTTCGTTAGCAAATGGCTGCAATCCTACCATGCCATATCATTTTCATAAGTTTCAATTTAAGAGCAAGGAAACGTTTGTGGATCTTTCTGCCACTTGCTACCCACTTATTTTTATTTTTATTGGCCAGGATCAAGTCACAAGCACTTCCCTACATGAATCACTGGCCAAGAGGATAGTTTCACCATTATCCTTAGATAGAGTCCCTGGGGGTGGGAGATGCTTATAGCTAACAAAAATCCACACATCCGCACTCCTCCAGTGAGTAAGAGACAGGGGTGGACAGGAGATGGATGGGCAACCCATTACCAAGGAGCCACAATGATGTGGGGTGAGAGTTATTGTAGAAGATTTCCAGGCATATCTTTCAATAGTGCAGCCATTGAATCCCCTAGAAAATTTTGAGTCAAGCTCAGAAAATGATGAAGATGAAGCAGGTACCAGAGCACCTAAAACAACTGGAAGGAACATAATTTTACTGCCAATTCCTGATCCCATACCAAGGAGAACAATGAGTCCAGCTTCCCATGGAAGCCTGGGGAACTCAGAACTAGGAGGTAAGAAAGGGAAAGAGGCTGCCTTAACAGAAACCCAGAGAATGAAGCTCCTCCCAGGAATTGGCAGGGCTGACCTTGTTGTTAAAGAGCCTGTCCTGGGTTTAAAGGTGCACAATTTTTTTTTTTTTTGCTTTGTTTTGTTTTGCTTGAGTGAGGGTAGATTTAAAGTAAAATGATGTAGGGGCGCCTGGGTGGCTCAGTCGGTTGAGCGTCCGGCTTCGGCTCAAGTCATGATCTCACCGTTTGTGAGTTCAAGCCCCACGTCTGGCTCTGTACTGACAGCTCAGAGCCTGGAGCCTGCTTCAGATTCTGTGTGCCCCTCTCTCTCTGCCCCACCCCTGCTTGTGCTCTGCCTCTCTCTCTTTCAAAAAAAAAAAATGAATAAACATAAAAAAAATTTTAAGTAAAATGATGTGGAAGGGTTATTTTTTTAATAAAATAATTAAAATTTTTTTTAATGTTTATTCACTTTTTGAGAGACAGAGACAGAGTGTGAGCAGGGCAGGGGCAGAGAGAGAGAGAGAGGGAGACACAGAATCCTAAGCAGGGTCCAGGCTCTGTGCTAATAGCAGAGAGCCCAACGCGGGGCTTGAACCCACAAACTGTGAGATCATGACCTGAGCTGAAGTTGGACACTTAACCGACTGAGCCACCCAGGCGCCCCACATAATAAAACAATTTTAAAAGTGAGGAAATGCAACAGTTGCCTTTCAGATTATTTATTTCCCAGTCATCAGAGATTTCTTTTTTATTTACCCCAAATTTCTGACCTACAAGCCTAGCACCTAGTGCAGTATTTGTCATTGATTCCTTGCTTGATTGTGTAAGATAAAATGCCTTGGAACTAGAGGCAAGATTTGAGGGATTTGAAGACCAATTGGGGACAAAGAAAGTCTCTTGCTTTCTGGAGTTGGTGCCAGAAGGAGAGTCTGGGAGGGAACGGGAGTCAGAGCATATATTTAAAGATATGAACATATTTAGTGGGCTTGGAGGGGTATAAAATATGGTGCAAATGATGGACTTTTCCTGCCTCCCCCATTCCAATGTCAACCTCAAGAATCCAGAAACTCGGGCATCTGTACCCAGTGTCTATCTGTATGCCCAATACCTATCACATAATACACACACACACACACACACACACACACACACAAACACACACATTGATTTCATTAATCAAAATTTTCCTTCTCTACTTTCTAATTACAAAAGGCTAGAAGGGTATATCCTTTCTGGACCACAGCCTTAAGAAGAAAGGAAGGGAGCTGAAGACAGCTGTCTCCGTCACTCTCCACCATACTCCCCGCTTTTGCGGTTCTCTATCAGGACCCACACTTGCAGAACCCCAGTCCTGGAACAGGAAATGGTGGGTAAGGTGGAGTCACCCAGCTCAGGGAAGACCTTCTGCCAGGCACTTGAGTAAACAGTGGCGGTGGCAGACTGTTCCTTACAGGTCTAAGTCTTACTGCTGGAATTAGACCTCAGTGCTACATCTCCAAACTTGGAGGGCCTGCTGTCCTGCAGGCCAAAGGCCGATCTTCCCAAATTCTGGGCCGTTGACGCTGTGTGAACTGGAGAGTTAGCTCATGTAAACTTTAAAAGGATGGGGAAGACTGTTGTTGACTCTCTCCCTCTGGAGAAAGTTTACAAATGACCTTGACAAACAGCCCCTCAAAACCTACATACAGAACCACATTTTTCACAATCCTCTTTATTCCTCCACTTCTATTTTCTCTTTTCCCTCCTTTTCCTTTCTTCTACATTTCTTTCCTCCTTTTCCCTTCCTCTATTTATTCTTGTCATTCCCTCTTTCTCTCCTGTTTCCCCAACTATTCTTCCTCCACCCCAGTAGAGGTGATACTTTGGAACCCAAAGTATATTTCTGTATTTATTGAAAGCAGTTGTCTCTTTTCCAGAGGATTCTCTGACCCTTCATAGAAATGATTCTTCTATCCCAAGTTTACTTTCATAATAATTACTGAAGACTAAAGAACTATAATATATGTAAATTTAGTACATTAAAAGGGAAAAATAATTTAAATACTAGCATTTAAGCATTCTAGCCTCTATTATTTCAAAATTAGAATTTGGGGCACCTGGGTGGCTCAGTCAGTTGAGTGTCCAACTTCAACTCAGGTCATGATCTCGAGGTTCATGGGTTTGAGCCCCAGGTTGGACTTTGCCCTAACAGCACAGAGACTTCTTCAGATTCTGTGTCTCCTTCTCTCTCTGCCCCTCCCCTGCTCACGTGTGCGCGTGCACACACACACTCTCTTTCTCTATCTCTCTCTCAAAAATAAGTAAACATTGAAAATTTTTAAATTTAAAATTAGAGTTTGACTTGATGCCATTCATACTGGAATTCCTAAAACTACAACCATCATCTATGGTCTGCAGGCTTCTTTTATCTATAACAGACACTTTTTTTCCATTTTCTCTTTCCCCAGAGACCCATAATAATCTACTTATCGTTGATTTGAGAAGTTGTGTTTGGGACGGTAAGTGGAGAGAAGCCATTTTAGACTAACATGAAGCCAAACTTTTGAGGAAAGGTGGAGGAAAGCGTGAGATGTCAGCCCTCACCTAGGCTGACAGTTTAACTTTTGCCTGACCGAGTTCACTTCAGAATAAAAATGTCTTCCCACTTCATTTAAAATTAGTTTCTTGAATCTGTTTTGCAGAACTCAGCCTGCCCATGGACACTCGGGTATGCCACATTTGTGCACAACTTCACCAGTTCTCAAGACCCGAGTCCACAGTCCTGGGGTCAGCAACGCCCGCTAACCCTCACACAGAGCTTCTGGTGCCAGGCACTGTGTAGAGTTCTTCTTATGTATCAGCTCATTTAATCCTTCAACAGCCTTAGAGTGTAATTGTCTTTATCTGCTGGAACTGCCATCACAGAATACCATAAACTGCTGGCTTACACAATAGACGTTTATTTTCTCACAGTTGTAGAGACTAGAAGCCCAAAGATCAAGGTGCCAGCAGCAGGACTGGTGTCTGGGGAGAGTTCTCACGTTGGGTGGCAGACGGGGGACTGCCTTCTTGCTGTGCTCACGTGGCCTTTCCCCTGTGCTCCTGCAGAGGGAGAAAGTGAGCAAGCGTTCTCCGGTCTCTTCTTACAAGGACACCAATCTTGTTGGATCAGGGCCTCACTCTTAGGACCTCATTTAACCTTAATTACTTCCCTAGAGGCCTCAGGCCTAAATACAGCCACTTGGTGGGGGATTAGGACTTCAGCATGAATTTGGGGAGAACACATTGAATCCGTAACAGTAGGTAATGTTATTCCCCTTATTTTTCAGATTAGGAAACTGAGATCTAGCCAGGTTGGGTAATTTGCCCAAGATCACAGTGCTAGTGAGTGACAACACAGGGATCTGATCTTGAGCATCATGCTCTTAAGATCTGCGCTGTGCTGTGTCTCCTCACCCGGCATGAGTCCTAATATCACAACTAACAGCCCCCGTCCCGGGCAGACAAATAACACCTGTCCTAACATTATCAGAATCAGAGTATTGCCATGCCTTTTTTTTTTTTTTATAGTTTTTCTTACAGGAACACAATCTCTCACTATTATTATTATTTTATTAGAAATAGATTCTTATGGGGCGCCTGGGTGGCTCAGTCGGTTAAGCCGCCGACTTTGGCTCAGGTCATGATCTCACGGTCCGTGAGTTCGAGCCCCACGTCGGGCTCTGTGCTGACAGCTCAGAGCCTGGAGCCTGTTTCGGATTCTATGTCTCCCTCTCTCTGACCTTCCCCCATTCATGGTCTGTCTCTCTCTGTCTCAAAAATAAATAAACGTTAAAAAAAAAAAGAAAAAAAAAAGAAATAGATTCTTATATTATCAAATTTAGGGAAATAATGTGTAGTTACCAGAATCTCGCTCTTGAAATGCTTGTACGTGTGAGTTTATCACCTAGTGAAAACTTCCTCTAAGTTTCAATATTTATATTCTAATGGCTATAAGTATAACCAGTGGTACTATTTTAAAGGCTCTATTACTTTTTAAGGATTTAAAGCTTTCTTTTTTAATGTTTATTTTTGACAGAGGCTGAGACAGAGCATGAGCAGGGGAAGGGAAGAAGTAGAGAGAGAGGGAGACACAGAATCCGAAGTAGCCTCCAGGATCTGAGTTGCCAGCACAGAGCCCGACGTGGGGCTCGAACTCACAAACTGTGAGATCATGAACTGGGCCGAAGCATGACGCTTAACCCACTGAGCCACCCAGGCGCCCCAGGATTTAAAGCTTTTTAATCCAAATTTCTGCTCAGAAAACGAGCATTGCAATTCAATGAGGCTATTAGAATTCTTACCAGTCAGTGAAGAAAATATTTATCCCAACTTACAGACTTTACTATGTTCAAATCAAGCATGTACTAAGGGGAATCTGATGGCCGGATTGGCGACAGTTCTAGGATTTTTTTTTTTTTTTTTGCAACGTTTATTTATTTTTGGGACAGAGAGAGACAGAGCATGAACGGGCGAGGGGCAGAGAGAGAGGGAGACACAGAATCGGAAACAGGCTCCAGGCTCTGAGCCATCAGCCCAGAGCCCGACGCGGGGCTCGAACTCACGGACCGCGAGATCGTGACCTGGCTGAAGTCAGACGCTTAACCGACTGCGCCACCCAGGCGCCCCCAGTTCTAGGATTTTTAACATTTATTTATTTTTGAAACAGAGAGAGACAGAGCATGAACGGGGGAGGGGCAGAGAGAGAGAGGGAGACACAGAATCGGAAGCAGGCTCCAGGCTCTGAGCCATCAGCCCAGAGCCCGACTCGGGGCTCGAACTCACGGACCGCGAGATCGTGACCTGAGCCGAAGTCGGGCGCTCAACCGACTGAGCCACCCAGGCGCGCCACAGTTCTAGGATTTTTAATGAAAGTGTTCAGGGGTAGGGAAGGTAGGGTGGAACGAGGCACTGGATAAGAGCAAAGATTCTGGAATCCGGCTCATCCAGGTCTGAATCCCAACTCTGCTGTGTCCTGGAGTAAGTCACTCAACATCTCCAAGTTTCCGTTTCCTCATTAGTAACATAAAGCCACCAGTAGCTTTTACCTTGTGTAAAGATTAAGTGAGAGAATCCTCAAGTGTAAACTAAATAGTGTCTGACTCACTAAAAGGTTAAATTTTTTTTCCTGTTTTATGGATGTATAATTGTCATATAGCACCGTGTAAGATTAAAGTATACAACATGATGATTTCTATGTATTTTTTTACATATAGGGTTAGTTAGCACCTTGCCTGACCCAGTTACAATTTTGTATGTATATTGTGAGAACTTTTAAAATCTACTCTCTTAGCTACTATTAAATATCCAATACAGTATGATTAACTATAGCCATCATGCTATACAATACATTCCCAGAACTTATTCACCTTAAAACTGAAAGTGTGTGCCTTTTGACCACTTTCCTCCATTTCCCCCACCCCTCTCACTTCCCATTCCTGGCAACCACCAATCTGCTCTCGGTTTCTAGGAGTTTTTTAGACTCCACGTATAAGTGAACTTGTACTGTGTTTGTCTTTGTCAGACTTATTTCACTTAGCACAATGCCCTCAAAAACTCAATTCCTTAAAATGTTAAACTTCTAAAGAGTGTGTTTTATACTTTTTAAAAAATTTCCAGGGCACCTGGGTGGCTCAGTCTGTTGAACGTTCCCCTCTTGATTTCCACTCGGGTCATGATCCCAGGGTCATGGGCTTGAGCCCTGTGTTGGGCTCCGTGCTGAGTGTGGACCCTACTTGGCATTCTCTCTCTCGCCCTCTGTCCCTCCCCCATTTGCACGTGTATGTGTGCTCTCTCTCTTTAAAAAAAATTTCTTTTTCTAACATCCGCAACAGGAAGGGGTGCAGTGAGTGTTAAAAGAAAGAACAATAAATGTCTTGAGAAGTCAATGTCCCCCACTGACCCATTCTCAATTTTATTAGTTTCACCAGGAAACAGGAGAAGCTCCGTCTTGAGGTAAAGCAGGGCCTCATACATGCAAGAGCATTGCTAGACCACAAGCCTTGCTCTTAAACCACAGCTCCACTCCCCAGCACACATGAGATTGGGGCAGAGCTCTGGCTTCGTTCCTATGATAAACAGGTTCTCCCCTTTGCGGTTCTTAGGAATTCTCTTACATAAATGTGTACTGTGTTCAGTCCTTTTTGGTGATGACATTGTAATATGGGGTATTTCTCTTCAAATTTATTCGATTTTTTTAGTGTTTATTCATTTAGTTTTGAGAGACAGAGTGCAAGCAGGGGAGGAGCAGAGAAAGAGAGAGAGACGCACACAGAATTGGAAGCAGGCTTCAGGCTCTGAGCTGTCAGCACAGAGCCCAACGCGGGCTCGAACCCATGAACCACGAGATCATGATCTGAGCCCAAGTCAGGCGCTCAACTGACTGAGCCACCCAGGCCTCCTTCTTTTCAGAATCTATTTAAAACTAAGTGTTTCAGTTGTTGAGTGAATGATAATTATTAAGTACTACATAAAATATCTTTTGGTCAGCTGAGCCTGATTTTAGACTGTGAACACAGACCCTCATCGGCACAACGATCACCCCCACAGACACTGTAGCACCTGCTTGCCTTTACTGACATGAGGAATTTTGTCAGGTGACTTGGAGAGTAGACCCAAGTGTAGTTGCTGGGATGGCTAAGAACTAAAAAGGTGTGAGGGATGGCATGGATTCTCTTCCCACCGAGCTTTTTGGGCTTGGTTTTAAGCAGCAGTGTTACACGGGTGAGGGCCGGGAAGTGGGGAAGCCATTCATATGATTCTCAGTCTCAAATATCACTGCTTCAGATCCCAGGTGATGAAGTCTATATAGCGCGGAGCTGGAAAGCCAGGAGGCCATGTTCTCTGCTCCTTTGTGGACCCTCACTCTGCTCTGACAAGCCAGGGCCTGGTGGGCTTGGCAGCACTGGGAGAGAGTGTGGGCCTGGCACCTGCAGCACTACTTTCGTAATGGGCAATGACAGTGCTGACTCTTTCCAAGGGGCCCTGAAGGAAGCAGACCAGGGGGAGCCAGAGCAGGACGGAAAGGGCCAGGTGGATCTGCGTGGTTGCAGCAGCTGGTGTGTAAGCACGAATGACACATCCTGTTGGGGACGCCCCGACATAGCTGGAGGACACTGAGGCCAAGCTCAGATCCTGTTGTTACCTTTGTAATTTGGACATCAAAAGGAAACATAGTCTGACTTTACATCGTCTGCGAGAACTGGACATGCTGTAATTAAACTATAATTGCATTTAATGGGCTGCTTTATAAGTAACCTAATCGCACAGAATAATTGGTGGCTTACAATAAAATGACATTGGTGACTTACAGGAAAATAAGGAGGTTATAGCCATTGCCAAAAATGTCTATGAATTGGAAAGACTAACACACAAGCAAAATATTTGAATTAAGGTATTCAAAAAGAGGAAAGTACAGAGCTTGGAAAGAAGGAGACTTGCCCCATGGATAGCCATTACCACAAGTTCCAGCATTTATTTTCTAGAAGAGCTTAGGAGTGGAAATATGGATGGAAGATAGATAGAGGACTTGCCTTGGCATTGACATGCCACTCTACTTAAGACTGAGAAAATGTCAGGTTTTTAAAAAATGTTTATGTATTTGAGAGAAAGAGAGCACATACATGCAGAGGAGGGGCAGAAAGAGAGAAACCCAAGCAGGCTCTGCACTGTCAGTGCAGAGCACGACCAGGGCTCGATCCCAGGAACAGCAAGATCATGACCTGAGCCAAAATCACGAGTCAGACACTCAACTGACTGAGCCACCCAGGTGCCCCCATGTCGGTTGTTTTTTATCAAAGGATGGGATGTGGATGAACATGGGTACCTTTGGTACCACGGTGGACCCCAAGGTATCCTGAGCTTTTGAGCCACTTCCAAACCAGCCTTGTCAACTACCACAGGACTTACGGCATCGGCTTCCTTTCCTCCCAATGAGAGCCACCTGGGGTGCAGAAAATGGGCCCAACATTCGGGGAGGCATGGCCACAGCACTAAGAGACCACTTCCACACGATCTCTGCCCACTTCCAGTTGACTGACATCCCACTGTGGATTCCAATGAGAAACATCTTCTAGCAAACTCTATTGCTAGAGCAGTTTCCCTAAGCACAGGAACCAGGGGAGCCCTCAGGGGCAGCCCAGCGTACCATCCCATTCTGTCTGTCCATCTCCCTCCAGCAAGGAAGCTTTCTCTCCTCATCCTTCTCACAGCTTCCAGCTGGTAAGTCACTTCCTCGGGGAAACCTTCCCTGACTAGGTGAGGCCTTTCAGTGCCCTCTTTACTTCCTCATAATTAATTAATACTGACATGATTGTGTATTTAATTACTGCAGGTGGTATGGGCAAGGATTGTGCCCATATCGTACACTGATGAACACTCATTGCCTGGCACATAGCAAGTAAAAAGCACCCGTTGCATGAGTGAATGGTTGTGTCATCTACAGAGCGCTCCGCACATGGTTTAAGGCTTCAGCTACAGCGCTGGCTGTTTTGCCTCCCGCTACTAATATTTTTAAATCATTTTTTTTTCAACGTTTATTTATTTTTGGGACAGAGAGAGACAGAGCATGAACGGGGGAGGGGCAGAGAGAGAGGGAGACACAGAATCGGAAACAGGCTCCAGGCTCGGAGCCATCAGCCCAGAGCCTGACGCGGGGCTCGAACTCACGGACCGCGAGATTGTGACCTGGCTGAAGTCGGACGCTTAACCGACTGTGCCACCCAGGCGCCCCTAAATCATTTTTAAATAGATAAGTAATATGCAAATATATGCTCATTGTAAAATAATTCAAAGAACACATATATATCCATATGGAAGTCATGGTCTTATGTAAATTACGCCAAAATAAAGCTACTTTTAAAAAGCTACAATTCTCCTCCACAATTCCACACCAGCCAGGTCCCATTCCTTTTCCCAGTCATAAATCCACTGAACGGTCTCACGTGTAAACTTCCAGACCTTCTCTGGTGTGTTTTCATACATATATGTATCTTCATGCGTGTGTAGTCACATAAATGTCCATACGTTCATGCATATACGTTGTGTACACATACATTCAGCGTGTTTTAGTCAGTCCAATCAGAAGGCAGGAGCTAGAAACTGCAGAGGGAGTTTAACACAGGCGAGAGAAGAGTTAAGAGGCCAGAGAATAGGAGGGAGACACCCTCAATCCTGAGGCCAGAGGAACGAGGGAAAAAGCAGAGTTACCCAGGTGCTGGGACCATCTGGAAGAATCCAGAACCACTGTAGCACTTCCAGGCTAAAGCTGGAACTATGGAGAAAGGGTTGTACAGCAGGGGCTGGAGAATCGATAGGATGATGCCAGACACCATCTGAAGCAGAGAGAAGGGGAGAGATCACCTGGCTTCTCCCTTCCTCTCATTCTCCAGAGTTCCATCACTGGCCCTCTTTGGCTGGGTCTGTAAGGTAGTCTGGGGAAAGCGGTTCCCAGGGATGTTAAGCCCAGGATAGAGTATGGTAGAGAATAGATCTGAGAGCAAACAGACAAAAGCCCAGCATATGTGGTTTAAAATAAAGTACATAAATAGCATCATGGGATATGCAGTGTTCTAAATTTATCCTATCATTTTTGTAGGGATGAAATCTGCTTAAAATGGCCATTGAGAGCAGGCTCGATCCACAGAATCAAGGTTACAGCAGTAGAACACAGAGGTGGGCGGCAGAAGGCAGAGGTGTTCCGGGAGAAATGCACTCCCAGCAAAAGGGAAGGCATGTCACAAAGTGCAAGGTCAAAGGACTGGTGTGGGTGCAGGCCTGTTCTGGGGTAACCAGGCCTGACCTCTGCAGAGAGCAGGGAGCAGAGCAGAGTGATGGGCCACTTATCACCCATGAGTAGGCTCAACAGTTCAGAGTTTTTAGAATCAGAAGGGCACATAAGTCTCTCATTTCAACTCACGGTTCTTATACAATAAGGAACTGAAACACAGTGATGGGATGGGCCCCAAAGCCAAGGGACCTCAAGACTATTTTTCGTCATTTTTTGTTTGGGGGGGGGACACGGGCAGAGGTGTTGGGGACAGTGTAGCACCAATGCCTCTTCTTCCTGCTGTGACTCACAGAGCAGGCAAGCAGAGGTCTAACAAGAAATGGAAGCTCTAGAAGCCCTCACTCCAACATGACCTGTTTTGTAAGCAACACGGAGCACCTGGCGTGTCTTATGAAGGAATTCACCTAAAAATATCTTTTCCTTAGAAACTCCTTTAGCCTCCAGAGTCTGGTTTTAATTGTCATTGGCAAAATGTCAGCACTCTCGGAGTGTTCCAGGAGCTGTGCTGGATACAAAGATGCACAAAGTACAATAAGGAATAAGCCATGTACTTCCAGGAGTCCTGACTCTCACAGGGGATCCGAAGTGAATCAAAGGATTATGATGCAACGTGGTACCATCGTGACATCTGTGGCACAGGAGAGGGAGTAAGGAATTGCTGGGGGAGGGGAGCTCAGGAAAGCGACTGAGAAGGCATCACAAAGGTCCCATGACAGAAGGAGAAGAAGGAAAAACCTCCAAGTCTGATTTTATTTTATTTTTTTAAGTTTATTCATTCATTCATTCATTCATTCATTCATTTATAGAGAACGAGCAGGAGAGGGACAGAGAAAGAGGGAGAGAAAGAATCCAAAGCAGGCTCCATGCTGTCAGCACAGAGCCCAATGGGGGGCTTGAACCCAACTGTGACATCATGACCTGAGCTGAAATTAAGAGTCAGCTCCTTAAACGACTGAGCCACCAAGGTACCCCTATGATTTTAAAATAACAGTGTGGAACCAAACTTCCCTGAAACACCACTATTATTCCTCAAGAATTTGCAAAACAACTGTACTGCCCTCATTAATTTCTCATTATGTAATGGAAACCACACACACGTACCATTTTCCAAAGTAAATGA
The DNA here is from genome assembly GCF_022079265.1 of Lynx rufus. NCBI lineage: Eukaryota > Metazoa > Chordata > Mammalia > Carnivora > Felidae > Lynx > Lynx rufus. The sequence goes on from NW_025814856.1 coordinate 126,878,590, forward strand.
GAGATAAAATGATCCCACTGACCCCATCAGTTAGGATCAGCGGGGCCAGACTGACCTTCAGAGACTGTGCACTGAAAAGTTAATGATACTCTTCATATGTAATTTAATATTGAAACAATGCCATCAGTCATGCTCTCTCAGGAAGTCCTGCAAACTTCTGTCTTTCCCCACAGTAACACTTTTCATATGTTTTCGAAAATATCAAATAGTCAACTATTACCTGTACGATGCTGTCGTCATTATTTTTGTGTCCTTGCTTTGCTAGTGCCCCAAGCACCTGTTTGGCTTGCCTGCAGGTGACCTTGCTCTGAACAGGCAGCCCCTTTCCACTCCAAGACACCCCAGATGACGTTAGCATCAACAAGTTCATAATCCTATTCTTTTTTGAATGTTTATGTATTTTTTTATTCTTTTTTTTTTTTAATTTACATCTAAGTTAGTTAGCATATGGTACAATAATGAGTTCAGGAGTAGAATCCAGTGATTCATTCCCTACATATAACACCCAGTGCTCATTCCAGCAAGTGCCCTCCTTTTTTTTTTTTTTCAATGTTTTTTATTTATTTTTGGGACAGAGAGAGACAGAGCATGAACGGGGGAGGGGCAGAGAGAGAGGGAGACACAGAATCGGAAACAGGCTCCAGGCTCTGAGCCATCAGCCCAGAGCCCGACGCGGGGCTCGAACTCACGGACCGCGAGATCGTGACCTGGCTGAAGTCGGACGCTTAACCGACTGAGCCACCCAGGCGCCCCAAGTGCCCTCCTTAATGCCTCTTGCCCATTTAGCCCATCCCCCCCAACAACCCATCCAGCAACCCTCAGTGTGTTCTCTATATTGAAGATTCTCTTATGTTTTGCCCTCCTCCCTGTTTTTATATGACTTTTGCTTCCCTTCCCTTATGTTCATCTGTTTTGTATCTTAAATTCCACATATGAGTGAAGTCATACAATATTTGTCTTTCTCTGACTAAGTTTGCTTAGCATAATGCGCTCTAGTGCCATCCACATTGTTGCAGATGGCAAGATTTCATTCTTTTTGATTGCCAAGTGATACTTCATTGTTGAGATGATGAGTGGGGCCGGGGCGGAGGGAGAGGGAGACAGAGAATCCTGAGCAGGCTCTGCCCTGTCAGCGTGGAGCCTGATGTGGGGCTCAAACTCAAGAGCCATGAGATCATGACCTGAGCCAGTCAGATGCTTAGCCAACTGAGTCAGCCAGGTGCCCCTCATATTCCTATTCTTAACCAAATGGACGTAAAGCTGTTCTTTCACTTCCCCACGTAGCCTATGCATTATGACTTTGTTCTTTATCCCTTTTTGTCATCTCTTGCAACTCAGGAAGGCCACCTGAAGGCCTTGTGGTCTGGTTAACCATAAAGAAAGGCTGATGTGAGAAACTAGTTCCTTACACTGAGCTCAACAGCTCATAGTAAGAGGAAGACTGTATTACAGTGAAGCATTTATGAGCACAGTCATTTGAAACAGACATGTCTGAGTTTAACATTTGTTCTTTCACTTCACCATGTGATCTTGGGCAAGTTACACTGGTGAGCCCAAGTTTTATCTTCTATAAGATGTGCTTAATAATAGCACCTACCTTGTGAGGTCATTCTTTCAACACATACTTAAAATGGTCCTACTGTGTGCCAGGCACTATTCTTGAAGAAAGGGATTCAGCAGTGGACAAACAAAAATCCCTGTCCTAGAGCTTACATTCTACATTCTAGTGGAAGATGATAGACGACAGAAATAAATAGAATACATATTATGTTAGAAAGAAAAGGGGCTAGGGAGCATTGGGAGAGATGCCATTTTAGGTGGAATGATCAGGAAAGACTGAGTGAATAGGTAACTTGGTAGATGCAAGATAGGGGCAGGAGGGCCTCTGCGGGCCAGTCTCCCAGGCAGAGGGAACTGCCTGAGCAGAGGCCCCCAGACAGCTGCTTCTGTCTAGTATGTTTGAAGAACAGCGAGTCTGGCCGAAACCCACTGAGGGTGGGGACAGAAGGGAGGGAGATGAGGTCAGAGAGTAGGAGAGCAGAGGAGTGGCAGGTTCCAACTTGCGTTTGAACAGGATCACTCCCGGGAAACCGGTTAGGAAACAAGTGCAGTGATGGGGGAGAGATGAAGCACACTGTGCCCTTCCCTTGGTCCCTGGCATGAACCAACTCTGGCTAAGAGTGGCCACTGACCCGAAGCCATGCATGCATATCTGGCAAGGGAAGACCTCAGCTTTGTTCTCTTTTCTGCCTCTTTCTCAGCCATCCAGCTACTGCCTGTGCCATTGGCTACCTTAATCACCCTGCTTGTAATCTTCTTCCCCTTTCTTCTCTCTCTGCTTCCTGCTCACTCTGCTGTCTGCCTTTACTTTCTCCTATGAACAGTCTGTTCTCCAGGGCACAGTTTTGGGGAGATTGTTTGCATTTTGGGGAGAGAGCGGCGCACCTCTTGGCCTGTCAGGTCCACAGGGCACATCAGAGGAACAAGGGAACCGAGGTGGGGCAACAGGCACAGAGAGTGTCTAGAGTGATGTCTCTGCCATGCAGGTTGTACTGAAGCCACAGGGAGGGCTTTGTAGCCTGGTCACAGTTCAGCCATGAAAAGAGAAGCCCCTCTCGGTGCTTCAGGCAATTGCTAAAAGGACACCAATTCAGGGAGTTAGAAGCTGACACCACCAGGGCTGGACCAGGAGAGCAAAGGTCAAAAGGCCATTTTCAGGAGACCAACAAGTATAGGGACTGTAGGGAAACCACCACGAATAACCCCACAGTCTTCAGCACCAAAGCAAGTGATTCTCAGAGGGAACCTCATTGATACTAGCCACCACCTTGGTGTCACAACACCAGGCGAATTGTCACCATAGGCAACAGGGGTATTCCCAGAAGTCATTCTAACAGTGGGAACACTAGCCACGACATAATCAAGCATCGTGAAATAACTAGACATGACGTAACACAGAAATGTCTGACGATCACATGAATATATTCCACTAAACCAGACCCAACATGTCCCCAGCCCAACTTTCCCTTATCCAGAACCCCAGGATATCCACGGCCACTCTAATCCCCCTGACAAGGTGACAGAAGGGAATTCAGAGTGGAGAGACACAGGACCTTAACTAACTGTGATTTAAAATATCTCACTTTTGCTAATTTTACCAAACCATCTGGCCCTGTGCATACACACTAGGACCCCTCCCAGGGCTCTTGAGTATGTGCTGTGAGTGAGGGCTCCTGAAGCTTTAGTTTCTCGTGGAAAGTCTGCCTCTGTCTGGAACAGAAGCAATTGACCTTCACTGGCCAGAGGCCTGAGTCCATCACAGGAAGGGGCTTGGGCCAGTGTGAAGTTTCCGTGGGAAACTGTTTGCATCTGTAATGTTTTACTCAGCTCAGAAGTTACTAATAACACTGCTAGATGATTTGTGAAATTAATACAAATTTGAAATAGTAGAAAATGAGCCACTGTATGCAGCCTTTACTCTCAGACTTCCGAATTACTCCCCTTCAAGTCAATAGGCCCCGAAGTTGTCTATTCAACAAAAATTTATCGAGGGCATACATACACTGTGTGGGTACTGTGCTAAGTTCACAATGGGGAGGAAAGTAACCATGAACTCTGACTTCAAGGGGCCTTCAGGGAAGAGACAAATAATCAAATAATCAGTCAAGTCAGGGACTAGAGGGGGTCCCACTGAGAATGTGGACAAGTGGTCCTAATCTACCTAGTGCACTAACAGGAAAGACTGAAGGATTCATTCTTTCAGCAAGTGGGGGTGGGGGTGCCTACTCTTTACCCACACAGTGCTCAGGGCCAGGATAAGGGTGAGCAAAAGCTGTAGCATCCCTGCCTTTCCAGAACTGTCTCCTGGAGGAAACATTATCACAGAAGCAGATTGCATCTATCTGTCCTGACGACCCAGTGATGGCCTCCATGAAGGGGCAATGCAGGGGCACAAGTGAGCAGTGTTGAGGAGGGCTGGTGCAGCTAGGACAGACTGTCAGGAGGGGCCAGAGAGCACGGAGAACCAGAGGCAGAGCTAACAGACAAGTGGGGAGGCGGCAGAGCTTGTGGGAGTCTCCTAACGAAAGGAGCTGCTGGAACAAAGGCCCAGGGGAAACAAATGTTGGAGGGAGAAAAAGACAAAAAGAGGCCGGCGTGGCTGAGGCAGCTCCAGGGGAGGACGGGAGAGAGTAGGGACACATGCGGCTGGAAAAATGGGAATGGGCTAGTATGCCTAAAACCAACGGGAGCCCCAGAAGTTTCTGAGTGGAGAGACACTGCCCGATTGGCCTTAAACGGATGGCTCCGGCTGCAGCGAGAATATTGGATTACCAGGGTTGCTTTGGCAGTAGCTGCATTCTAATTGCTTTCCCCTTTCTCACTTTCCTTTCCGGTAGCCACAGAGATTTAAATAAATGCATGCCAGATACTCAGCTAGATGCACCCGACAATGAGGGGCTGTGTGGCTTGGAGAATAGCACACTGCCTTCAGTCAGGCAGACATGGATTAGATCTTCCCTCCACCTCCAGTAGACTGGTGGCTCCCACTAGGCACTCGCCCTCCCTAAAACCCACTTGCCACCCACTCTGCAAGACGGGAGAACAAATCGACCCCACTGTAGAGTTACTCGGAGTTACTCGGAGTTAACGGAGTTAACGAGCATCAGAAAGGGTGTGTGCAAATTACCTGGCGTTTGGCAGAAATCTGGACACACCAGCTGCCATTGGAAGTAATTGTAATGGATCCACGATCGTCAGAGGAAGATTTCTAACCAAAAGTAATGCTAGCAAAAGCACTGGGAAGAGAGTGCAAGCTCTCCTGTTAAAAAATACATAAATGCATGCAATATTATATATTTATGTAAATAGTACATTTTCACGGACAGCTGTCTGATGGAATCTCCCTAACAGCAGTGTTGGGAAACAAGTCTATGTTATTTATGCAGTGAAAATATACACACATGTACAATCAAGTTTAAAAGTTTTCTCAACACGTTATATTGGGCCTGACGTGCCTTCTCTTTGGACTTTGCCTGTTTGCAGTTGTCCTATGGAGACACTGAACTCCTTTGTTAGACAGTGCATCCCCCAGACTGAACAACATTAGCTTCTCAAGAATGATGTTGTTTATTTCTGTTTCTCCAGAGCCTGCTGGAGATCCTGGCACTCAGTAGTAGGAGCTCAGTAACTCCTGGCACAACGGAAAAATAGGTAAAAAACAAATGGATACCTTTCTGAATCTGGCCACTAGATTTTATGAACCAAAATCAAGACACATTTTCTCTTCCACAGAATATGAATGTCTTAGAACTTCGCATGGGATTTTTGAACTCCACACCATCCTGGAACATTGAGGATGTGTGACGGGCACATACCTCAAATAGCTGAATCGGTTTTAAAAGAGTTATGACAAGTTCCACTGTGGACTGTGTTATACTTATTTTTCAGTATAAAAATTGTTCCAAGTCCTTTGTTCATAGTAGAAGGAACAATCTAGAAGATTTAAAGGTTTTCTGTTTAACTGTTGACACAAGGACTCAGGATCAGCTTTTCTCTTATCTCACTCACTGTAATTAATTAGCTGCCCCGAGGAGACCTTTACTGGCACAAAAAGAGCGAGTGAGACAGCCATACATTTTGTTTGTTAAGCACAGCTGAGCCTAGCTCAACAGAGTGTCGATTCAAAAGAGGGAGATAAAATATGCAGCAAAGTTGGGGACAGGGAACAAAGAATCCAGTATGACAATTGAAAGGAGAGCTAAACAAGCATTCAGAGTACCATCAGGAAGGTAAAAAGCCTTGAGAGTCTACAAAAAGATAAACTGGAGGGGCAAGGCTGAGAGGCGCTGGAAGGACCAATTTAAAATCAATGAAGAAATGTAAGACTTTGTGTTTAAAGGGATATTTTTCCAGGTCAGGTTTATTGAAGTATAATTTACATACTACACAATTTACCCTCTCAATGTAGAGGCCTATGAGTTTGAAACATCACACACAGTGTGTAGTTACCGCCACCATCAAGGTATAGAATAATTCACCATCCCCAAATTCCCACTTGGCCCTTTGTCATTGACCCCTCCCTCACCCTTAGGTCCTGGCAACCACTGTTCCATTTGCCCGCTTTAAAGGAATTTAATTTATTTTTATTTGTTTAATGTTTATTTGTTTTTGAGAGGGGGAGGGGCAGAGAACGAGGGAGACAGAGGATCTGAAGTGGGCTAACAGCAGAGAGCCTGATGTGGGGCTTGAACCTGCGAACCGAGAGATCACGACCTGAGCCAAAGTTAGATGCTTAACCAACTGAGCCACCCAGGTGCCCCTGCTTTGAAGGAATTTAACAACAGGACTTAAAATGGGGGAGAAAAGGAACTGGGATTTTTTCCCCTGTCACCCACTCACTTCCTACACCTTTCAGTAGCATCTTTTTTAATAGCTTGTTCGGGAAGGAAGTTTATTATCCCTATTTCCCAGATGGAAGATGACACTGAAAAAAAAAATGTCAAGCTGATAAAAGAGCAAACATTCAAAATCAGAGTTGACCAAAACCATCAGCATCGTTTATCTCTCCGTGTTAGATTATAGATGATTTGTACTTTCTTTCTTATATGTTATTTGTTATTACCAAAGTTTTTTCACAATAAGCTTATGCTACTTTTAAAACCAGAAAAAAAAAAAACCTTTTACAAATAAATATATAAATATATACTATATGCAAGGTCTGATTCCAAAGCCTATTCTCTTAGCTAAACAAAGCAGGGAAGGTAGGGGAAATAGTTCAGAAGGGAATAAAGGAAAGGCTCCTCTGGGCCCCAGGCGCCCATTCAGAAAGGGGGAACCAGAATCGACTTGAACCCCAAATACCAGAGCACAGCTTTGCTCTGTCTCTAGATCTCACCACAGTCTAACATCTCCACCGTCGAAAAGTTCTCCAGCACAAATGCCCTTCCAAAGTGCTGAAGAGCAGTCCTGGAAGCCAATAAAAATCCACTGAGACCACTCCAGACGCAGCAGACAATCCTAAGCATCTTCGTGCCTCATCTTCGAAGACCAGGTAAGAACGAGTAACCATCATGGGCAAGTGGGTGTAAGCAGGAGCCCTTTCACCACTTTCGGGGAGGTAGGAAGGTAAATATCAAGACCAGGCTAAAGGGAGCACAGGGCACCTTTTATTGGAGAGATAGGGGACATATTTAAATATGACTATGTCGGGGGAATATTACCCATCACAGTGCCACACGGGACTCATGAAGGCCTTCTCTGATCTTTATGCAGAAACTTTTATTGCTTGTTCCAAAAAAATATTTAAATTTTTTAATGTTTATTTATTTATTTTGAGAGAGAGAGAGAGAGAGAGAGAGAATGTGCAAGCAGAGGAGGGGCAGAGAGAGAGAGAGGATGAGAGAGTCCCAAGCAGGCTCCATGCTGTCAGTGCAGAGCCCGATGCAAGACTCCATCTCACAAGCCATGTGATCATGACCTGCGCTGAAATCATGAGTCGGATGCTTCACCAACTGAGCCACCCAGGTGCCCCCCAAAATATGTAATGGGTCTTTCAAAGGTGTACATAATACAAAAAAAAATGCATGTTAACTATACAGGAATTAACATGAAATTGAACTAAATTAAATTAAATTATTAAAATAAAATAAAAATAAAATAAAATAAAATAAAATAAAATAAAATAAAATAAAATAAAATAAAATAAAAAATATAACAAGAAAAAAATAGTTTACATACAGAACTGGGTACCCAAACGGAAACACAATGAACCTTGACTCCTTACATGATTCACAATTAATTCAAGAGGGATCACAGAGCTAAATGTAAGAGTGAAAACTAAAACTTTTGGAAGAAAAAACAGGAGAATATCTTCACAAGTTGTGATAAGCATAGGTTTCTTAGACAAAATATGAAAAGCAATAACTATTTAAAAATCGGTAAGTCAGATAATACCAAAATTTAAAACTTTTGCTCTTAAATAGTGTTAATTAAAGTGTTAAAGTAGCAACCCACATGTTGATGTAAAATATTTATAAAAACATATATCTGACAAGTGTACCTGGGTGACTCTGTTGGTTGAGCGCCCAACTTCAGCTCAGGTCGTGATCTCGAGGTTTGTAAGTTTGAGACCCGAGTTGGGCTCTGTGCTGGCGGTGCGGAGCCTGCTTGGAATTCTCTCTCTTCCCCACTGTGCTCTTCTTTCTCAAAATAAATAAATAAACTTAAAAAAAATGTATCTATCTGACAAAGAATTAGTACTGGACTATGTAAAGAACTATACCTCAAAAATAAAATTAAATAAATAAATAAATAAACAAACAAACAACTCAATTTGGATTGACTTGAATAGACACTTCACAAGGGAAGATACATTAATGGCTCAAAGGCAGTTTAAAAGATTCTCAATATCATTACTCACCGTGGAAATTAAATTAAAGAAATTAAACAACTTAAAGACACAGTGAAATACCACTACTCACATGAAGGGCTAAAATAAAAATGACTGACAACACTGAATGTTGGGAGAACATAAAACAACCCCAATTCTCAAATGCTGTTGATGATACAACCACTTTAGGAAATGGTCTGACCGTTTACTTATGAAACTAAATATGCATCTACCCTTCGACCCAGCAATTCCATTCCTAGGTATGTGGCCAAGAGTTATAAAAGCATTTCTACAAAGAGACTTGTACAAAAACATTGCTTTAATTGCCAACCGAACTGAGGTATATTCACACAATGGAATACCAATCAGCAAGATAAAGAAACAAATTCTGATATACATAATAGTGCAGATGAATCTTTGAAACATTGTGCTGGGCGCCTGGGTGGCTCAGTCGGTTAAGCGTCCGACTTCAGCTCAGGTGGCGATTTCGGGGTCCGTGAGTTCAAGCCCCGCGTCGGGCTCTGGGCTGATGGCTCAGAGCCTGGAGCCTACTTCCAATTCTGTGTCTCCCTCTCTCTCTGCCCCTCCCCCGTTCATGCTGTGTCTCTCTCTGTCTCAAAAATAAATAAACGCTAAAAAAAAAAAAAAAATTGAAACGTGCTGAGCAGAAGAAGACTTACATAAGAGCACCTACTGTGTGATCCCACTTATATGAAGTTGTAAAACAGGTAAAACTAATCTAGGGTGGGAAAAATCTTAGAACAGTAGCTGCCTCTGAGGTTGTGGGATGAAAGAAGGGACATAGTGAACTTGATGGCCTGATGGGAATATTCTGTATCTTGATAAGAATTTATATTATACAAGTATGCATGGTGGACTTGAGGTGAGTGCACTTTGTTTTATGTAAATTTTAACTTAATAAAAACAAAAAGAAGCATAACCAAATATTGAGCTTTAGTGAATGATATGCATACTAAAATATTTGGGAGTAAAGTGCATAGTTGTTTGCAATTTACTTTGAAAAAATGTAAGAGGGATGGCTACGTGGGTGATATGTGATAAGGCAAGGACAATAAAAAGTTCATTGAGGAATCCAGACGGTGTGTATATGGATTTTAATGATAACATTCTTTCATCTCTCCTAGATATTTGAAAATTTTTATAATAAAGTTTTGGAAAAAAATAGATTAGCATTTGGGAGCACGGAAAAATGAGGGTCAGACAAAAAGGGTGAAACTCAAGTTAAAACCTCGTAAAGAGCCAGAGATCTGTCTTTGACCTTCCTAAGAACCAAGGCAAAAGAAAGAGGGGGAGGACAGAGAGAAAGAGGAAGAGGGAAAAGGAAGGAGGGAAGGGACAGAGAGAGAGAGAGAAAACACTCAGTTACATCATTAGTAATGCCCATATGATTTTTTTTAATCCATTTTAGTACAGCACCACTTTTCCTGAAGCAAGTTTTCATATGCAATGTGGTTACTGAGGTAATTAGGTAGTATAAGGATGTGACTCAGAGACTTCTTAAAGAAGCAAAAAGCTCATTTCCTTCCCATATAAGAGTCTATAGGTAGTGTTCTGGGACACTGCTCAAGGCGGAACAGGTGATTGGAGCACCGAAATTCTGTAACATAGAAAATGGCCGCAATGATTTTATCCAGGAAAAAAAAAAGTGTATCCAAAGATGTCAAAACACTTGAAAATCTCTAAGAAATATTCTAACACTTACCTCATTGATCTACTTCAATGTATCCTGCTAAATCCATTTTTCTCTGAACATGTACCATATGCTACATACCACAGGGAATGATAATAATAACTTTCCTGTGCCATGTTTCAACAATTCTAAGATGCATAAATTTTCCCACATTTTGGCATCTCTGAAATCAGGATGGGTTGTAATCAATGTCATGTTGTAATTGGTGGGATTTTTTTCTTTCTTAATGGAACCCAAAATAATAGTGTTTCTTCAATCAGTGGTGTATGTTAGATTTAACAAAACACAACGTCTGGTGCTTCATGGTTCAAAATACTTTCATCTTATTTTGGTGAGATGGGTAGTCATTTCTATTCCAAATATGGAAGTTGAGATTCAGAAAGTTTAAATGACCTATCCAAGGTCCTCGGCTGCACTATGATGAAGCCTTACCTCTAATCTGAGATCTCTAAGTTTGAAATATTCTGTTTTCTCCCAATATCATGCAAAATATTTAGAGAATAAAACTCCATGGAAACAGGGAATTTGTTTTATTCGCTACTCTAGCATCAGAGTACAAAACATTGTTTGGCACATAGTATTTAATAAGTGTTTGTTGAATAAGTTAATATTCGATCAACGAAGGGGATGAATGGTCACAAGGGAAAGAGCCTGTGGGCTGTATGTAATGGGCTGGGAAGTTTATATGGAGGGTCACTACCCTGCCATCTTTCCTCCACTTTGATGTACTTCTCATCCATCATTCAAATAGTACTCACTTCATGATGCCTTCCTCAGGTTAAGCTAAGTATATTTGGTCCCCAATAACCTGAGAAGCAACCCAGTATTGGGCAAACCGTATGGATTTTTGCATGAGAAAATCTGGTTTTAAATTCCTTCTGATTTTTAACCACCCTTTAGCATTAAATCTCGGGAGAAATTACTTAACTTTTTTGAGCTTCAGTTTTCTTATCTGCAAAATTGGGAATAATAGAACCTTCCAGACTGCCTCACTGTGAGGCTGCAATGACCCCAGATATATGAATGTACCTTACATGTAATAGGGGCTCAATCATATTGATTCTCTTTCCTAAAACATGCTCCATTTGAACTTGGTAAGCACTTCCATTTTTGCACTTCACATTTTTTCCCCACAAGATTGTAGGTTACTAAAAGAACCCCATTTGGCTCATACCCACCTCTTTGGAGCCCTAGGAGGTGACAGGCACATGCTAAATACCCTCAAATATTTTCAAAGTTCCTTAGTTCACTTACTTAGTCTATAAATATTTATTGTGTGCCTGTTATGTGCCAGTCTTTGCTCTAGTTGCTGAAGCTACAACAATGAACAAAACTAACAAAAATCCGCACCACTGTGGGGGCAGATGGACAATACGTGAATAAATAATGTACGGTAGTAAGTGCTATAGAGAAAAAGAAAGCAGGGATTGGGAATTGGACTTCGGGGGGGAGGGGTTGACTCATAATATTAACTTGAGTGTTAAGAAAAGCCTTACGTGTGGTGATGCTGGAATAGAGACTTCAGGAAAACGAGGGGGAAATCGCAGAGATTTCTGGCTTGAATTTGAAGAGCAATATAAATATATACAGGAAAAATAAATAGGAAGAAGTAGACAACACATTCTAGAATGTGGGAACATTTAACCCAAAACTTGATAGAATCAAGTAGAAGACTTCCTTGAACAATATCAAATTGATCAGTCTAACCAGACTATCAGGAAAAGAATTTGTATTTTATGTTACAGACAATGGTGAACTACTGAAGGCTTTTTTTTTAATGTTTATTTATTTTTGAGAGAGAGAGAGAGAGAGAGAGAAGGAGAGAGACAGAGCATGTGCAGGGGAAGGGCAGAGAGAGAGGGAAACACAGAATCTAAAGCAGGGTCCAGGCTCTGAGCTGTCAGCATAGAGCCTGTCGTGGGGATCAAACCCCAAAACCACAAGACCATGACCTGAGCCGAAGTTGGACACTCAACCAACTGAGCCACCCAGGCACCCCCCACCAAAGGCTTTTTTTGAGCAAGTGTGAAAGGATCAAAATAGCGCCACAGGAAGCTTAATCAGGTAGACAACCCATGCAGCAAATATTAAAGGGAAGAGATAGCAGTTCCATCTCTGACATCTTGAGTTTGACTTTACAGTGGGTTTTCAAACAGAATATGCTCAGTGAAGAGTTGGGAATGTAGGTCTGGAGTTAAGAGTGAGGTGAGGGCTTGAGATTTGAGACATGGAGCCGTCTAAACCACGACAGCTGATTGTCATCATCTCCCAAGAGTCCCGGACTCCGTCTGTAAGCAACAAACAGATCTTGTTAGAATTTTACTCCTGGCCTGAAAATGAGTAGAACATTCCTCTTTGGAATTTTCCAAGTTTGGCCGAGGCTAGACAATCAGAGTCAGCGGTAATGAGAATGATATGCAGGACCTGACGGGGAGACATGCCAGCAAATTAAGTAGGAAAAAAAACCCTGAAAGGTGGGGCACAACGTGCCTTAGGGAGCTCAGACTCTCGAGAAATCTGGAAGAACATATATCATGCCAGATGCTTCAGCCTTATGGGAGGGCTTTTGTTTAAAGTCGTGTGATGTGAAATGATTTAGACACCCTTCAATAAAGCAACATGCCTATGATTCATCCTGTCTGAAAAACATACAGGCCTTCACATTGGACTTTTCAATACAACACCAATTGGAAACAACAAAAGTGACCTCTTTGCCATTTGGAATAACGCACCTACCAGTGAGCCGGAGGGAGGGTCTGTGGAACCCGAGGAGTGGGGTTTGTAAACCACAGGGAGAAAAGTTGCAAGAAGCAGTTGCAGCTTTATGTGATTCTTGAGTCCTCCTGATGTGCTCATGGCTGTGTGACAGTGGAAATCTACCACGGAGAAAAGAGAAAAGAAAACATTATCAAAATAAGCTTGGTTCTCACCGAAGAAAGCAAAGGGCTGCCATCGAGCATGGAATCCTGCTCAAGTGCACTGCGTGCCTGTCATTAGCCATTGGCTTCCAAGAAGAAAAGAGACCAAAGAGATGCAAAGAGAGGGCCTTCTTTTCTTGAAATGCATTATCTTAGCCCAGGAATCTGTAAGTATGTTCCTTACATAACCCCCAAAAGAATTGTTTAAAACTGTGTTGCTTCCTGCATATTTTCAGTTGTCATCCAAAATTTTTTCATAATACGATGATGATAGATTGTAACTGGGAGAAAGATTTCATGACACTATTTGATAAAATAGGTTTTACTCCCCGATGAACGAAATACCCCAACTCTTAAAGAAATCATGTAAAAACTTTATAAATCAGTTTCCTCCAACGTGCCTCTAAAAATTTGCTTGTCTTATAAGGACATTCTAGCTAACTTTAGGAGACTCGGTGTCATTAGTACACACTATTCCAAATCCAAATCCAACACTGGATTTGGAAGCTGTTCCAAATCCGGAGCTTCCCCACAAAGGCCAGTTACTCCACTTCCAATGCCCAACTTCACCCTTAACAGAAATATGTATAAGACAGGCAAAGATGGAAAGCCCTGTGCATATAGAAAACTTGATTAATAATGAAGATATCTTGAGGTACCTGGGTGGCTCAGTTGGTTAAGCGACCAACTCTTGATTTTGGCTCAGGTCATGATTTCACAGTTTGTGAGATCTAGCCCCATGGCAGGCTCTGCACTGACAGCACAGAGCCTCCTTGGGATTCTCTCTCTCCCTCTCTCTCCCCTCATGCACTCTCTCTCTCAGAATAAATAAATAAACATTAAAAAATAATAAAGATATGTTCACCAAGCCAATATTTCTTTCCTGTTTTTTACTTTTATATGCATCTACAAAAAATAAGACCATTTTCCTGCACAGGCAAAGTAACACCATTAACACCTAACGAGAGTGTTTAGTCCGTATTAAAATTTCTCACGTGCCTCCCAAATGTCCTTCACGGCTGATTTATCCAACCCAGGATTAAATTCTGGACTATATATTGCATCTGATTGTTACATCCCTTGTCTCTTTTATTTTTTTTCCAAATTTTTATTTATTTATTTTATGAGAGGTGAGGGGGTAGAGGCAGAGAGAGAGGGAGGGAATCCCAAGCAGGCTCCACGCTAACAGAGCCCAATGTGGGGCTCGATCTCATGAACGGTGAGATCATGACTGAGCTGAAATCAAGAATTGGATACTTAGGAGGCACCTGGGTGGCTCAGTCAGTTAGGCAACTGACTTCAGCTTAGGTCATGATCTTGCGGTTCATGAGTTCAAGCCCCCATCGGACTCTGTGCTACAGCTCAGAGTCTGGAGCCTGCTTCAGATTCTGTGTCTCCCTCTCTCTCTGCCCCTTCCTTGCTCGCTCTCTCTCTCTCTCTCTCTATCATAAACAAACAAACAAACAAACATACATTTAGAAAAAAAAAGAATTGGATACTTAACCAACGAAGCCAGTCTTGTCTCTTTTAATAGAACATGCATTTTAATGGGGGGATATTTTCCCCAAGGGAATGAAAATTGATTCTTGGAGGATGAAAAAAATCTTAGTCTTTTTATATACAAAGTACAGATATACATATAGTACATAAACATATACCCAGTATACCTATAATGTTAACTTTTCATGGTGGGGGGGACAATTAAGAAAAAATGTCTAAAAAGCTTGGGGTGGAAAAGGAGATGAGTGATAATAAAAAAAAAAAGGTTGAGAAATGCTGATCTAGAACAATCCCTATTGCATTGCACTGACAGATTGATGAGGTCCCCAAGCCAATATTTCAGTGTACTCCCTTGTTTGGTTCATAAGGGAGGTTTTTACAGCCCAAGGGAATGCCCCATTGTAAGATTTGGGACGTGTGATGTGCCAGGTCTGAAAATGTGCTGCTTGGACACCCCCTTCAAGAAAGAACTCACTGTCCAGCTGGGAGGAATGTGGTCAGCTGAGACTCCGCAGAGTCTCGCTCAACTTTCCAGAGGAGGTCACACGCTTCTCCAGACAAATCGCAGCCAATGAAGGAGCAAGGCTGTTGTACAAAGGCTCTGCCGTTTTCATCCAATACAAGAACTTCTAAGAGCCAGTCTTGGCTCTGAAGCTCCCCCATTGATCTAACAGAGACATTGCAGGGTCTATATTACCGTCTGGCAACTCCAGCTGCCCAACCCTGCTTTCTCCCTTTTTCTTTCACTAATATCACACCCCCAATAAAACATTTGTACTCATGACTCTCGGCATCTTCTCCCTGGAAAACCAAACTGGCTTAAAACCTACTTTGCAGGATTCTGTGAGGGTTATAGTATGATAGCATACACAAAGCCCGCATATACAGAGCCAGCATACCATGTCTAATAAATGGCAGCTATTCTTTCAAAGATGTCTTAGATCTTCCAGATTAATAATAGCACGTTGACACTTTAGGTCTGTTGACTCTTTGGAAGATCACAAAAACCTAAATCTCCTTGAGCCAGGGTTAGAATTCACAGAATCATCAGTTTATTTCTCCTAAAACTAGAGTGCTCATGTCCTTGACTTGCAAGAGTACGAGAGAAAAACCAGATCATCCCGATCAGTCAGTGTCCTATTGAAGAATGCCATCAATAGCTGCAGGCAAAGGCAGGAGTCAATAGGAAACCGTGTTCCATGTTGCTGTTGCAATTCAATATTTCCTGAAGGCATATCCCTCCTTCATGCCTCAGAGAGTTGAAGTCAAACCGGGAATCATGGAGGCAAGGAAAATTGTGAACGGTGGGAAAAGGTTACTCTGTCCTGCCACAATTTGATTCTCTCCACCCACTGCTCTCTTGTAGTGATATATGACTTAAGGATCACAAACACACTTCCTGGTCAAAGTGTACTTGGTCCTGAATTAGTCAAGACTGTGTGGTTGCAAGAAACCCGAAACTCAAGTCAAACTAGCTATAAACAAACAAACAAACAAACAAGTAAATAAGGATAAAAGAAAAAAGAAGGAGGGTGGAAGGAATGAGTAGGTTGGTTGCTTATTGGTTTACTATTTATTTGCTTCTTGCAGTGGGAAGCCCAGTCCTCGGGAGATATCAGGGACCTAGCAATACGGTCAGATCTCTCTCTCTCTCTCTCTCTCTCTCTCTTCTCTTTTCATCTCTCTGCTCTGTTTCCTTTCTCTGCTACTGCACATGGGTTTGCTCTACCTTGCTGCAGAGAGGAAACGGAGCATGGTTCAGGCAGTTTTTGGTTCTATCATCTCAGTCTAGGGACCCCAGCTCCTTCCCGCAAAGCCTGATTAAAGGCGCCAGGGAGAGACTAACTGGCTCAGCCCAACGCACGAACACCTTTCTAGCCAATTGCTATGGCCACGTAGATGAAGACTACGGTTGGCCATGTGTGGATCTCATGTTCATCTCTGTAGACCGAAGACTGGTTTGGCAGCCCGTTAAAACTACAAGAAGGGGTGGATCTCCTTCCCCCAAATGAGATAAGGCATTGTACCGAAAGAAGATGGGGAAGGGATGCTAACAGGCACAGGGGACAGGTGTCCATTACAGATCTTTTATGTCTCAAGGTCTTGTTCTGTCTTTCAACAAATGTCTCTGAAAACAGAGAAGACTTTTATAATTGCAAAGCAAAAATTTTGTTGGCCGAAAGAGGAGACTATGTGCAGAAGACAAGAAATGGGTGAGTAAGGCTATCACTAAAACTCTTGGGAAGAGTGCGTCATCTCGTTGTGACTTCAGGTATTTGCTCTCTGGGAGTGTGACTGTCATGTCTACTTCTACCAGCCTCCAATTCCAGTCTCTAACCCTCAGGGGATAAAAGCAGCATCGGTCTTACAGGGCTTCTGTGAGAATTATAGGAGCTGATGCCAGCAAAACATCCAGCTCAAAGTCTGAGGCATACACATCTATCTTATAAGTAAAAATACAATTTGGGGGCGCCTGGGTAGCTCAATCAGTTAAGGATCTCACTCTTGATTTGGGGTCAGGTCATGATCTCACAGTTTCTGAGTTTGAGCCCTGGGTCGGGCTCCGTGCTGAGAGTGCTGACAGTGTGGAGCCTGCTTGGGATTCTCTCTCTCCCTCTCTCTGTGACCCTCCCCTACTCTCTCTCTCTCTCTCTCTCTCTCTCTCAAAATAAATAAGTAAACATTTTAAAATATTTTTAAAAATACAGTTTGTGTATATTCATGTAGCACCCATATTCCCCCTACATACTGAGAGGGCTTTTTGCTGCAAATACCTGCAACTCTCTGCTTAGGCCCAGAAAGACCCATTCAGAGAGTTAATGCCCCCAAATCAACTCTCAACTGACAAGAATTAGTGGACAAATGCTCTAGCTTCCTTATCCCTCTGTGGGACAGCTCTGAGTTACCCAGCATGACTGCATTCCAACAGGCTCATTTGAGAACATGCCCTTTTTTTGGCTTCCTTTCCTTCCCTGCCTTACTACTTCTGCTCCCCTGTCAGTGTTTCCTGAAATCACCTCCTTGCACGTGAATCCTTGTCCCAAGACCTGCCTCTGGGGAACCTAAACTGGGACAATAAATTTGAAAAAAAAAATATATATATATATATGAAAGAAAATGCATTGGAATGTTCACCATCATTATCCCATGACGGGCAGGATAGTAAATGATTTTCCTGTTTATTATCTATATTGAAAACATGCTTCACAAACGTGAACATGGATAGCAACTAAATGTTATCGAAACAGTCTAAAGTCTTAAGCCTGGTTTTCAGTGTGTGTGTGCACTTCTTCCTATTTAATTGACATCATCAGTTCATTCCATCCCCCGTTACTTTAAAGATACACATAAATGGCTTCTTTGGTAGGGGTCTCTCCACTTTCCAGAAAATTTGCATCAGCAGTAAAACTATTTCCAACACAAAAACAGTGCTGGACCAATTTGAGATAAAATACTCCCTCTCCCCCCCCCCCCCAAATTATTTAAGATAATATCTGAGCTGCATCTGCTGTTTCAGTCTTTAACAAAGTGTCTTTTTTACGGGACAGCGGCAATGGGGGGAGTAAAGGGAAGAAACAGAAGCTGGCTCTCATGCACTCATTCCACCACCCATAAATGATCTTTTCATGAGGACACGGCCGATAAGGAGAGAAGGAAAGACAAAAAGCATTCTTGACTTAGGAATGGAATAGCAGCTCCCCCTCTGTGTCTGATTCAGTTACTCAGAATGGCTTTCTTATGGCTGTGCCTCTTGTGAATTATGAGTCTCTCTCTCTCTCTTTCTCCCCTCCACCCCACGGTTCATATTAAAGACAAGACGCAGCTGCCAGGGACTCTGGAGATTTCTCAGCAGTCTACTATGGTGAAATGAAATACCATGTTATGCTGGAAAACTCACCAGTGCTTTCTTCACATGGGCTGTGCTATCTCATGGCCAGGATAAAGGATCCCAGGCCTGGACAGTTACTGCTTCTCCTGAGATCTGTCATGTCGTCTTCTAGACAGCCCTCAATCTTTTTGCATTCCAGCTTCCCAGCATGCTACTGATAATTATTTTCTAAAGCAATTGTATATGTTTGTACGACACATGTATACTCCACCCTGTTGAAATACTGTCCTGAAGGTGGGCATTTGGTTACCATTAGAACAACTATTTTACTTCCAAGGAGAAGAGAGGCTCCGTGGCCCTGTTGCCACAGATGATGTGGGACATTGGCAGACTGGGGATCGTCTCTATTTGCATCTTTTGTGTCGTTACTACCAGAAGGATTGCATTACATAAATGGGCTGAGGTTTACGCATAATGATTGGTTGAACTGCTTCTGATGTTGCAATCTCAGCTTTATCTGCCCCAGAGGAAAATGGAGCCAGCTAAACTAGGTCTGTAACCCTGAGTGGAGATTTGGAGGATACTAGTGAAACGTTGGGAAAGTATCACGTTGGAGACTATCTCTAGTGAAACAGTTTAAACCTTATTAGAGACTGAGGCTAAAAGTAAACACGATGCCTCATCCTCATATCCTGATTTCAATCTTGAAATAACAGGATAGGCTACAAATCCCAGCAAAAGCTTGAATGAGCCTATAGTAAAAAAAGAAGAAAGAATGTGAGACATTACTGAATTCTGGCTGATAACAGTAGCTCTCCAAGGGTCAACACACTGCCTTCTCTACACACTCCTTTCTTCCTCTCCCATTTCGCTCCAGTTGCTGGCTAGCAAATAGGAACAATGAAGATCCCCCTTTCTGTTGGATATACCTTGTATTCAGAAGTCTTCACTAGACTAAAGTCAGATACTAAGAACTGAATTTCTTTCTGGGGCGCCTAGGTGGATCAGTCGATTAAGCATCCGACTCTTGATTTCAGCTCAGGTCGTGATCTCATAGTTCATGGGATTGAGCCCCATGTCAGGCTCTAAGCTGTCAGCATGGGGATTCTCTCTCTCTCTCTCCCTCTCTATCTGTCCCTGCTCTCTCTCTCTTTCACAGTTAATAAATATATATTTTTTAAGTTTTGAATTTCTTTCTGACCTCTCTGTGGGGTGTACCTAGGAGAATAGGTAAGGATCCAATTCGTGATAAGAATGTTCATTTATATATTCAATCAGACAAACAGGTCCCTTTGGGAGCACACAAATACAACCTGAAAGTAGTTTAATTTACCAACTGAAGGGCAGAGGTGAAGTCTTCCCTGTTGTTTTTTTATCTTTTTTGTAATAGGTGATCCATAGATACAGTTGAGTTGAATCATTAAATTGAAAACATCTATGCCCATTTGGAAGAACATAATCTGAAAGGAAAAGATCAAATGTAATGAATACCTGAACTATACTTTGAATCCCTTCTCTGCTTTTCAATTGTGAGATGAAAATGCTTTCCAATTAAAATTCCAAGTATAAGTTGTTAATTTTTACCAGTCATAACAGTCACTGCCGGAAAGGAGTAACAATCAGTGTCCTTCCATTTTACGGATGTGAGAACTGAAGAAGAAGGCATGAGTCAACGAGTCAGAGTCAGAATAGCATGATGTGAAATTAGAACAGAGGAGACAGGAATGCAGCCCAGAATCTACTTTGGGACTCCCAAAGAGAGGAGGCAGATCCCTGGAGTTGGTCAGAACAAGGACTCTGTTTAGTTCCCCCACTATGTGCCCCGCCCCCATCCCGCATGCTCCAGTGCTTACCTTACTCAGTGCTCATCTTGACCCTAGTGAATCTGGTTGAATGAAAAGAATGAATGAATGCCGACTTGTGACTTCCATTTTGATGTTTGAACTATTAGTTCAGTATTTCTTCAAATGGTGTGGCCGACCCCTTTAGAAGAGAAAAAAAGTCCCCTGCATCACTTACTTGCAATTGTTCTTGAAAAAACAGCAGTAAGAATCTCTCCAGGTTGACGGGAGACTGTATGTGTTTGGTTCTAGTGGTATCCTTTTCTAAATAAACAAATACCTGAGCAAATAAATAAACACAAGCGCCATATCTGAGGAGGGGTCTTCAATATGTTATAAAGTGAGAAAGCTATAAAACAGTACATCCCCAGACTACCTGCATTAAATGCATTAAATGATCATCTTCAACGCATTATCTTGGGGGCGCCTGGGTGGCTCAGTCGGTTAAGCGTCCAACTCTTGGTTTTGGCTCAGATCATGATCTCACAGCTTTGTGAGTTTGAGCCCCTCTCGGGATTCTCTCTCTGCCCCTCCCCTACTTGCGCCGTCTTTGTCTCTCTCAAAATAAACAAATAAACTTTTAAAAAATTGCATTATTTTTTCTGATCCTCGTAGAAACCTTCTGAGGTAGGTGGTCTTTTTTTGTTCCTTTTTATAAATAAGAAAATTGAAAGAAGTTAGGTAACTTGCCCAGAATCACACAGCTTGCAAAGGAGGATTTAAAACCAATTCTGTTTGAATCCACAGCCTGGCATCTTCCTACTTCTCTCTGGTTCTTGCTCCTACTTTGACTACTTGACTCCTCTCCTCCTTCTCTTTCTTCTCTTTTCTTTCTCTCCCTCTCCCTCTCTCCCCCTCTGTCTCTGTCTCTGTTTCTGTACGTCTCTTTTCTAGCACATACATTTGTCTATGCATAGCTTTCTTCACACTCGCCAAGAAGCCCGTAATTCAGGGACGTGTCATTGCCAGAGTGCCTTGCCAGTCCGCAATTTAAAGGCCAAGCAGGATGTCTGATACTCCATCCACCAGGCCACTGCCTAAGGTCACTGCCCAGCTGCTGAACGCATCCCAGACTCACAGACTCCCCCTGGCCTGGGGCCGTCCATACATTTTGTACTTGGATTTGAAAGTGACAATTATTCATCTTAGAAGCGGTGTTTAGAAGTGGCTGTCACTTCAACTTTGTCGACACATTTGTATAAACATGTCCTAGCCATATAAATAATTTGCATCAGAGCTTTTCTTGGGTTCTTCTGTAGAAGCACTCTTCATGCTCCAGAAATTGTGAAGATCAAAAGATTATCCAAGCAGTGATGATACTTCTTCTTTTGATTCAACACATATATACATATTTCTAATAGCTTGCATTTTGAGTAATGACTCTGTACAAAAAATGCATGCTAGGTGGTTTACATACATTGTCTTATTTCACCAAGGTTTATAGGGGTTAAACAATAGCTCAATTGTCACTTAGTAGTATGTGGCAGAGACAGCTTTCCAACAGACGTGGGCCTCATGTCAGGGCCTGAACTTTCAGCCTCTCTGCTCCCGGGGACAAGCGCTGGGCCATCTCTCCAGAAGACAAAGATGGAAAACAGGCTAGCGAGAGACTTGGAATCCAGCAGCAAAGATTTCTCAAGCTTCACAAATATAATAATTAAAAGCAGAACACAACCTCCTACCATCTTCTTGGTCCAACAGGTAAGGAGTAGTTCGTTTGTGTGCAATGGTTTTTTAAAGAGCTTGGAGAAAAGAGGAAACCACAGATCATCTCTGAGACGGGCTGCCTTCCAAACACCGCAATTACTTCTGTGGAAAAGCAGAGCTAAGACCGAGGGGGTAAAAGTCCAGAAAGCCAGTGGCCGGGGTGGGTTTAAAACTTATGTGCATCTGGAGATAAAGGAGTCAGAAGGGTCAGGAAAGATTAGAGTTAATGACCCACAGGCAATCACCCCCTGATACTGGTGTGGTGGCTGTGACTGTCAGGATAGCACAGACACTGAGGATTTAAGAATTAGCCATTAACACTGGAAGGCCTTTGAAGGCCAAGACTTTCTCTTGGTTTATTTTACTTTGCTATAAATCATTTACTTAATATACTGTAATGCGAGGGATAGTACACACTGCACTAGTTTGTGACCATTATCACGTTGGGAGAAAACACAAAGTTCGTATACAAAAGAAAAAAAAAAATCCCCAAATTGTTTTCTTTAGATGCATGGTTGTACGTGGAGAAATCAATGCCAGACTCATTTTTGAAAGCTTGTCTAAACTCCGAAAGTTTTAAAAGGATTCCAAACCCCAGTCAAGTTGCCAATGGAGTCGTCTCCCCCACTGAAATTCTACTTCTCCTAATGTCCACCCATTTTGACTCTAAAACATGTTTAGAAGTTTTGGAAGACTGCAGAGGTACACAGTTCAGAAGTATGATGGGAAAATCACAATAATGTGACCCTCTTCACTGCATGTTCATTAAGGACCCTGTTTTTTCAATATGAAGACATCTCTTCTAGAATTCATTTTCTGCCTGCAAATATATCTCGTTGTTGGGGTGCTGCATGGAATGGTAAAGAAGCTGTAATGCAACTATTTCTCAGAAAAAAAAAAAAAGTTTGTTTATACTACATTTGCCCTTTCAGGGTTATCTGATTGCAATTATCTTTCTCCAAAAAAGAAAAAAGAAAATCTTGCTGGAACTTGTAAAATTCTAACAGAAATTGGAATGAAGCAGTCAGGCAATGGCAAGTCCAGGAGGGGGGGGAAAAAAGCGAGTTCGGACTTTGAAAAGTATTTACATACATTCCAGCACATTCCAAGCACATAAAGAATAAACTTAACAGGGAAAGGCATTCCATGCCCCAAACTGAATCTTCAAAGAAACACTTTATGTTACTACTACATGTAGAGAAACAGAGCAGAAATTGTAGGCCCAAAGGAAGTGTTTGTGGAAGATTCGTGAGGGAGAAGGGCAAACATACAGCAAGGAGATGCTTCTCATAAGGACATACTTTGCAATTTGAGCATTTTTGAGCTTGCAATGGAATTTTAAAGCCATCCAGAAACAACAGATGTTTGAACCCAAATGATCCAACTACTTGATGCCAAAATTAGGGCTCTGAAGAGCAACTTAGAATTGTAACACATGAAGAGCGTCTCCCGGCAACAGTTGAAAGAGATTTATTCTGTGGCTCGCTGACCCTACCCTTTTATCTGTGCCCATTTATATTCTCAGCGATAAAAATTGCTGTCAAATGGAAATATTAATAACTGAAATACAAGCCTCTTTTCTAGGTCTGACTTGGATCTCCTCTCTCCTTTGAGCACTCTGTCTCTAAATTGAATTATGACACCCGGAGGCGGACCCTTCTGAACATGACTTCTCCCTAAACTTGTGCATATGAGAACCAGTAACCCGTTATGGTTGAAGCCACACAGCACAGAATTTTCTAGCTAATGTCGTCTTTGTGAGCAGCCAAGTCAGATATTTCGAGCAAGCAAACAAAAAACCCAATCAGCACCAACTCCCACTGACAAAAAATAAGCACGCTGCACTTTCCAAGCTACTTTTTTTTCCGGGTTAAATAGGTAACAGATAAACACCAAATCTCTCTTTACTGGGTTTAGAGGTTATATCAGGGTTGCTCCATTTGAAAACAAGTTTCTTTTTTCACTAGCTTGAAAGATTAAGTCCACCCCACCCCCTCCCCCGTCTTGCTGCTAAACTAATGAACACAAACAACTTAGACGTCAAATCACTTTATTCAGCTTTCAAAGAAACTTCTTGTACATCTCGTTTACCAAGAAAATTTCCCAGCAAGGTAGCAAGGTTTATTGGTTTCCAGAAGGATGTGAGCATAAAGATGTTTCTTATTTCAGCCACATAAATACTGTAAAATAGCGCCTGTGAGAAGAAAATGGCAGTATGGTCATGGTTCTAAAAGGGAGCCAGGAACTCAAACTGTAACTGCATTTTAAAAATAGCACAGCAGCGATGATTATAATTTAGCTCCACAGCACATAAGCGTGGTATGAACAGGAAATGGGAGTACATCTTCTGAGCCTGATAAGATTCTCTAATGTAAGACATATGCTCTGTCTCTTAGCTGGAGAGCTAGGCCTCGGCAGAAAGAAGAAAAACCGTATATGTTTACCTTCAACCCAGAGATCAAACTTCTCAACCTTGGAAGATTTTTTTTTTTTTAATTCCTATTGAATTAAGTGCTGAAGTCAAGAAATGTGCAGCATGGATTTAAATGAGAAAAAATACCTTTATTAGAAAAATGAAATTTTGAAGCAACTTCCAGAGGAAAATTAAGTGAGCTACACATTTCAAACCTGTATGATCTCAGGACAGCGTCTGCAGGGTAGAGCCTCTCCTCGGAGAAGTCTGTGCTGATCAAAGGACCTTCCTGATAAAAGAATCTCCATTATCTATAAAAGGTCAAAGTTGAATTCACTAAGGATGGTACGTTTTGAGAACATTCTAGAATATTAATAATTATTCATAATTCGACTTAGGTCAAATAGAAATGTGGCAAAATGCCCCTGAGATTACTTTTATGTTCTAGGAGGGAACTGATGATTCATGTGTTTCCAGATTAGTGTTTTAGAGAAAGGATCAGACGGTGTGACCTGGCTGAGCACTGGATACATGACAGTACATAAAAGTCCAGACGGACTAATCACGTCTCCTAATTTTACAGTCCGCATCAGGGACGATGCAAAGGAGCTGACATCAGTGCCTATCATCAAAACACAAACTGGATTTATTACCCCTTGACACAGATCATTGTAAGGAAAACTTGTAACATCTGGAAAAGAAATCAAAAAAGTAGTTTAGTTTCTAGGCTCTATTCCTTTACAAACAGAAAGCAAGAGAGATGTTTCTTGTTATTCGGAATAAGTTCACTCACTCAACAAATATTTATTGAGTGCCTCTTATGTATGAGGTACTGTTGTAATTGCCAGGGGGTACAGCAGTGGGAAAGACAGGGGGCTAATGTTCTAGTAGAAAATGTAAGTTAGTAAATACATAAATCGGAGAATTTCAAGGGTAATTAATGCTATTAAAGGAACGAAAGGGTGATTAGCAGAGAAAAACAGAATAGGTGGGGTGGGAACCACTTTAAATAAGATGGTCAAGGAAAAGTTTGCTTGAGCTGAGACCCAAATAATGAGAAGAAGCCACATGTGTGGATATACAGTAGAATGTTCTAAGGGCAGAGGTGAGAGCTGGTGCAAAGGTCCTGAGGTTGGGACAAGCTTGACTCCTTCAAGGAACAGAAAAAAAGCCAACGAGGTCAGAACATGGTGATTGATAGGGAGAGGGAAAGAGATGAGGTTAGAGAGGTTGTAAGGGCCAGGTTACATAGGACCTGTTATACCTTGGTAAGAGGTTTGGATGTCTTTTAAAGAATGACAAGAAGTCACTGGAGAATTTTATGTGACTTTGATCTGATTTTTATGTGTTTTTTTAAATTATAAAATATTTCAGGCATCCAAGAATGTATAGATAACAATAAAATGAATACTCAAGAACTTGAGTTCTTAAAATTCCTGTTACCCTTCTCTATCCTATTCCCTTTCCTCTTTAAAGGTAACCCCTATTCTGAATTTTATAACTCCCACACATGTTTTTGTGCTTCTCACACACACACACACACACACACACGCACGCGCACACACACACACACACACATACAAACATTCATGGATATCCATAAACAATATATCTAACGCTGCCTTACATTTTTTTATTGAGATATAATTGACATTGCATATTTTTAAACTTGATATGAATGGTACCATACTGTCCATATTCTTCTGCAGTTTGCTTTCTTTTCCCTCTATAACAGTTTTTGAGGTTTATGCTGATATGGAGAGTAATCATTAATTTTTTAACAACTGTTTAGTAGTTTCTTACATTAAAATACCACAGGTTATGCATTCTTTGGTTAATAGGCATTTCTGTTGTTTTCGATGCTTTTACTCATATGTCCCTGGGCAGGCAATATAGTGAGACAAGAGTGGAAATACAGGGGTGCCTGGGTGGCTCAGTCAGTTAAGCGTCTGGCTCTTGATTTTGGTTCAGGTCATGATCTCACAATTCATGAGCCTGAGCCCCGTGTGGAGCTCTGCACTGACAGCACAGAGCCTGCTTGGGATTCTCTCTCTCCCTCTCTCTCTGCCTCTCCCCCACTCACCCAGACTGTCTTAACTTCTCCTCCAGGCTACCTTCCCCCATGCCTAATACTGCTACCACCCATATCGTTGTTGACTTTCTACTTCTTTAAAATTGACCCCATTTATTTTAAACTTAAAAAATGATGATTTAACAAAATAACAAGCTATGCTCTAAGGTCCTTAGGACAGAGGTTTTTGTTTGATCCACTGATGTGCCACAAGTTCATTGAAGAGTGCCTGGCACACCGAAGGCACTCAATAAGCATTTATTGAATGAATAAATTAACACCTTTCCATCACAACTGTAAGTGGAAAGCCAGCATCCTTTGCCAGGAATAGAAAGTAATTTTCAAAATAAACACAATCCAAATAGTACGTGTTATTAAATTCTGTCGCTTCCTGAATGCTCTGAGCCTGAGGCCCAATATCTCTACATTTTAAAAGTAATGCAAGTGTTAGAAGACACGAAAGAAGGTACCGGTCACAAACAGCCCTTTCCACTAATTTAATCAAAAGGATTCACAGAGAATAATTTGTAAATCAATTTTATTTCAAGGCGTATCTGTATGCCATGTAAAATCATCACGCAAATGACCAAGATAAAGTACCATTCTCTGGGGAATATGGCCCTATTCTAAAACAACCAATTGAGTCAGGGCTCATGTAGAATTAGACAGCTCAGTCTCTCTCAATTTTCTCACTCCTTAAATGTCCTCTTTTCCGTAATCTTTCATGTCCTCTTACGTACCTCTCACTCCCATCTCCAACTTCCTATAGAATTATTTGTCATCTCTGTAACGCTCCTTTTGCATACCTCTTGTAACACTTAAAACATAAATTCATAATTTTTTTTTTCACGTCTATCTCCCTCATTTAAATTATAAGTATAGAGGACATCAGGGACTGTGTCATGGCATGTTTATATTCCCAGAGCCCCTACCAGGATCTAACAAGATGGTAGGCCCATAAGAAATTGTTGAATGATTAAATTAAAGAAATTACGGAAGTTCGAGGAAAAGAAAGAACAGTGTGATTTTCTCCCATCCTTGAAGGCATGATTTTGTCATCACCTGTGGTTGAAAAGCTTATTCTTGAGATCATTTATAAGATCTTCCCAAACACACACGAGGGTTCTCTATGGAAATGAAAAGTAGACAGCAATCCTTTCCATCAAAATCTTTCAGAATTAGTTTCCTGCAGAAATTGTAATGTGTCATTCTTCATTTGCAGAATAAATGTGAAAACATGGAGGATGCCTCCAATGTAGACATTACAGCTGCATTTTTGTGGCTTGCTGGTAAAGGAGGGGTAGTGCTGAGGTCAGTTTTCTATACCTGGGTGATGATCTCTGCTTCCCACAGAAAAGATGATGGACCAATAGAGCTCCTCGCTGCCAATAAAAAAAGTTACAGGATGGCAAAGAAATGTAACCTTCCTTGGACAACTCTTGAGATAGCTAGCAGCAGTTTCTTAGGAGTACGTAACGCTGTCTGAAAAGAAACCAACCCGCTGACAACTATTGCATTTGAGAAAAGGATTCAATACATGCATATAGCTAACGTGGAAGCAAATGCCAAGCATCCCTGAGATACTGAGCCGAACTTATCTTTACCTTATGAAAGTATTCTACGGAGATCAATAGCTTTTATATACATGAGAAAAATGCTTAGCAAATACAATGAAAGCAAAGAACCTATGTATAATAAGCAATAATACACACACAATTCATCATCCTCATTCATGATACATGTTATTACAACTTTGGAACGGCCTGGTACCAATTTCTTCTCTCAGACAGGCAAAATCTCAGTTTTACAACACACTATGTTGGCAAAGCTGTCAGGAAATAGGCACTCTCATATATATAGTATACACGGACAAAATCCTCGTGGAAGGCAATTTGCCAATAGTGTCAAGATTACAAATACATTTCCTCTTTAACCTGCCAATGCCACTTCTAGGAATTTATCTTTATACCAGCACCAACACCATGTAAAATGGCTGATGTACACCATTACTCATCGCAACATTGTTTGTCATGGCAAATGTTTGGGGAGGGAGAGGAATCAGGTATTCATCAAAAGACTTTTTGGTGCAGGGATGCCTGGGTGGCTCAGTCAGTTAAGTGTCAGGCTTTGGTTCAGGTCATGATCTCACAACTTGTGAAGTTCGAGCCCCATGTCAGGCTCTGTGCTGACAGCTCAGAGCCTGCTTTGGATTCTGTGTCTCCCTCTTCTCTCTGCCCCCCTCCCCTGCTCACACACTGTCTCTGTCTTTCTCTTAAATATAAATAAACATTAAAAAAAAAGATTTTTTGGTACAAAACACATTTGTACAAAAATAAATTACATAAATCTCAAAGACATTTTGCAAAATACGTAACCAACGCTCCTCAAAACTGTCAAGGTCAACAAAACCGAGGGAAGTCTAAGAAACTATCATAGCCAAGAGGGCTTAAGGAGACGTGATGACCAAATGTAATATGATCTCCTGAAACAGAAGCAGTAAAACTAAAGAAATCTGACCAAGTATAGACTTTAATTAATAATGTATCAGTATTGGTTCAATAACTGTAACAAGTGTACCACACTGAAGTAGAATGTTAATAATATACCGACTTCTGGGAATTCTCTGTACCATCTTCATAATTTTTAAAAAAATATATATAAGGATGTTGTTAAGAAATGAAAGTTGTTAATAAAAATAAATTATAAGATAGCCATACAATGAAGTAATTCTATGCAACATTCAAGAAAGAATAAAGAAACTCTCTCTGAGCTGATAAGGAAAGATCTCCAAGGCTGTTAAATGGAAAAAAAAAAAAAATCAGTTGTATAAGAACTTGTATTTGCCTAAACAAACCCAGCATGTGCATGCAAGTACCCAATAACAGTGGTCATCTGTCATGAGCAAAGTGGATGGAGAATAAGGTGGAAAGAAAAAATACACACACACACACATACACTAATTATGTGTGTTGAAATACCTATGTAACTAATTTTGTCGGCTGCTGCCCATAGGACCTTGTATGAATAAACAATGAGGTGGACTCCTGGGTAAACTATAATTATTGTCGAGAAACCATCTCCCCTCCCGAATGACGAATCTTTCTATACCCTGCATTTCTGTGGATTCATTTTTTTAAAAATCAGTATGGGGAGCCTGGGTGGCTCAGTCGGTTGAGCGTCCAACTCTTGACTTTCACTCAGGTCATGAGCTCAGAGTTCATGAATTCGAGTCCCACATCAGGCTCTGTGCTGATAGTGCAGGGCCTGCTTGGGATTCTCTCTCTCTCCTTGTCTCTGTTCCTCCCCCATTTGTGCTCTCTCTCTCTCAAAATAAATAAATAAACTTAAAAAATTAATATAAAATGAAAACCCAACTGATTTGAGATTGCCAAACTTCTATGAACCAAAACTCCTGCCTGAATGACTTTGCCTAAGAGATCATGTTACCCTTCTGTAGTCTCTTCAGTTTCTTTTTCTGTAAAGTGAGAATAGGCCTAAATAAAAGTTTCTGTTTTGAAAAATTCATATTATTGATGGAAACAGAGTTAATTTATGGATAGGAAAACAAGAAGGGTGAGTGCACAATGGCAGATTCATAAAAAACTACTTGAAGTGAAGAGCGAGCTATGAAAGTTTGTTATTTTTTTAAATTTTTTAAATGTTTATTTTTGAGAGAGAGAGAGCACGCGCTAGTGGGGAAAGGGCAGAGAGAGAGGCAGACACAGAATCCGAAACAAGCTCCAGGCTCCGAGCTGTCAGCACCGAGCCTGATGTGGGGCTCGAACTCAGGAACCGTGAGATCATGACCTGAGCCGAAGTTGGATGTTTAACAGACTGATCCACCCAGGGGCCCCAAAAGTTTGTTATTTTCTAAGGAGATTAGCAAAGTGAAGTTCTGGTCTACCTCTAATAAGGTATTACTTCACTGAATATTCCAACAATAGCAGAATAATTTGAAATTGGAAGTTATTCATTTAAAAAATAGTGAGTTGAAAGGTAAGATTCATTTTGCATTTATTTCAAAAGGTCGTTAGAAACACAATCCAAATGGAAAAACATTTAGTTATATGAGCTTCACAATGACATTTTCCTCAAATCAAGTCTGTTTTCTGACATATGAAGGCATCCAGGGCAAAAAAAGTACATATTGAAGTTAACATCTATATACCTAAGTATGTTAAAGTTATAAATCAAGCTAACAAATTGTTAAATAAACATTTAAATCCTCTGGCCTTAACATCTTCATAACAACCTAAAAGATTAGGTTTGAATTTACATTTCTCAGACTGTTCAGAGTTCCATACCAGAAAATAGCCGGAGAGAGGAGGAGAGCCCGCATGTAGCCCCAACCTGTGGCCTACCCATCCCTGTGAGGATAGAGATGGGGAAGAACCACAGATGTTCTTTGGACATCCTCTGTCCAGGCTACCCCAAAATAGGGTCTAATAGAGGGCATCTAGGCAGTGAGTAGGCATGGCCCCTTGGCAACACAGACCCCTCACCACATGGGGAGTGGCATGGCCAAAGGAAAGCAAGAATAAGAACCTCAAAAGTTTAGGACCCAGACTCAGGGACTTTTCTCATCCTAAGGGTGAAGGGTGAAACCTTTTCAGGTATTTCTAAGGGTGAAACCATTTCAGGTATTTCTTAGTGATTAATCAACAGATAAGGGAATAAGGAGTAAAGCTTTCATTCTTCTGGGTCCTTCAAAATATCATTTTGAAGTGGAGATTTTTTGTTATGATGATATTGACAAATAAAAGAAAAAAAATCAAAAGATGTAATGTTTTGTCCTTGGGCAACATGCAACATTGGGATTGTCTTTCTTTTTTTCTTTTTCTTTTTTTTTTAACATTCATTTATTTTTGAGAGACAGAGAGACAGAGAGACAGACTGTGAGCAGAGGAGGGGCAGAGAGAGGGAGACACAGAATCAGAAGCGGGTTCCAGCCTCTGAGCTGTCAGCACAGAGCCCATCGCGGAGCTCAAACCCACGAACCCGCGAGATCATGACCTGAACCCAAGCCCGAACATTCAACCGGCTGAGCCACCCAGGCACCTCGACATTGGGATTTTCTGAAATCCAGGGCCAAATATAAAATAAAGTGGAGTTGGTTGCTTTGTATTATTTAGTGCAGTTTTTACATAGTAGGTCATTCAAAACATTATCTCTAGTGGTGAAATGGGGGAGAGGGAGAATAGAGTAGACTTTTACTCTTCAGTTGATACCATTCTTAACTGTTGAGTTTTTTTATTTTTATCATGCAGATATATTGCATTTACATTTGAACAACATAAAAATAAAGATCTTCTAGTGGTCTCTTAAGCAAATATAGAAGTTTGAAGGTTTGAATTTAATTATCAGGCGTAAGTCTTTTGGTCCCCAGATGAAGCATTGCCAACACAACATATTAGGTAATGTGATAAATACAGAAACTCTATTTTTTCTTAATGGCAACATTCACATTTGAAGCAAGCTGTCAGTAGCAAACAGCTTTGCTTGAGTTGCCTGGTTTAGCAGATGTCTTTGTTAGGAATGTGACAATTATCACCATTATTTATTTCACTGAATATCGAGTGGTACAGAGGGAAGCCAAGTCCTCATCAATAGTGCACGTGGTTAATTACATCATGCTATCTCCTCACATGCCTTATTCTTTGCTACTTGCTTTTGAAATTATTGTAAAAAGACATATCTGTTTGGCTTAAAACTGAATGCAGTTCGAAGTTAATATCAGCAGTCACACAAAACTACGTGGACTACGTAAGATAAAGGAAATTATTTTTTTCCAGTTAATTTATTTGTTGTACAATAATATTAGGCAACATTTACCAAGGGTCTACTGTGTACCAGATAATGAGTAAGCACTTTGCATATATTCTTTTCATTGTAATCAGAAACTCCCCTGATACTTGCACATATTATTCCACCTTATGGTGCCTTTTTTTTAAACTTGCTTTATTTTTTATTTTTTTTAAATTTACATCCAAATTAGTCAGCATATAGTACAGCAATGATTTCAGGAGTAGATTCCTTAGTGCCCCTTACCCATTTAGCCCATCCCCCCTCCCACAACCCCTCCTGTTTGTTCACCATATTTATGGGTCTCTTCTGTTTTGTCCCCCTCCCTGTTTTTATATTATTTTTGTTTCCCTTCCCTTATGTTCATCTGTTTTGTCTCTTAAAGTCCTCATATGAGTGAAGTCATATGATTTTTGTCTTTCTCTGACTGACTAATTTCACTTAGCATAATACCCTCTAGTTCCATCCATGTAGTTGCAAATGGCAAGATTTCATTCTTT
The DNA here is from genome assembly GCF_022079265.1 of Lynx rufus. Taxonomy (NCBI): domain Eukaryota; kingdom Metazoa; phylum Chordata; class Mammalia; order Carnivora; family Felidae; genus Lynx; species Lynx rufus. The sequence goes on from NW_025814856.1 coordinate 126,911,271, forward strand.
TTGATTGCCGAGTAATACTCCAATACAATATGTATGTATATATATATATATATATATATATATATACACTATATATATATACATATACAATATATATACAATATACATGTATATATATGTATATATACATATACAATATATATACTATATATACAATATATATACTATACTATACTATACAATATATAGTATATATACACACATATATACACACACACATATATACCACATCTTCTTTATCCATTCATCCATCGATGGACATTTGGGCTCTTTCCATACTTTGGCTACTGTCGATAGTGCTGCTACAAACATGGGGGTGCATGTGTCCCTTTGAAACAGGACACCTGTATCCCTTGGATAAATGCCTAGTAGTGCAATTTCTGGGTCGTAGGGTAGTTCTGTTTTTAGTTTTTTGAGGAACCTCCATACTGTTTTCCAGAGTGGCTGCACCAGCTTGCATTCCCATGGTGCCTTTTTTTAAGCATGTTATTAATTGTTATATTAGTCAATGACTTGTTGTTATATGATAAATATCATGAATTTTTGTCCTTTGAATAATTTCTACTAGAAACATTCTGTATAAATTAAAGTTTATATCATAATAAAGGTGAAGTTATTGAGGATAACAAAATAAAAATCTTGCCTTCCCAAATAAGTTGAATTGTATTCTTAATTCTACAGATTCAATTAAGGCAACAGTTGTTATAGAATCCAATAATTCAATAAATGAGAAAACATCTATTATGGGGGGTGCTCCTTAGTTACTGGGTTGGATACCAAAATGAGTTGTCTTTCCCTCTCTTCTATGTCTATGGTCTAATGGAGAGGAGCAACAAACAATTGGCTGCCAAGACAGATTGTAGCAAATTCTGTGTTACAGGTATCAACCAAGTACTTAATAATGTGGGGAAGCTCTTGTTCTGACTTTGGTGATGGGGAGAGAGCATTTTGGGGAGAGAATGATTTGAAGTGAGCTTTGAAAAACAGTTAACTTGCAACAGCTGATGTGGAAGGAGGGACACCTGAGATAGGTTATACACAGTTTAAGAAAAAGCAACTGAGCACAGGGCCTATTTGGAAGGACTTGTCACAGACCAGGCTGCACGAGTTGGGTGGGAGATAAGGCTAGAGTAATGGGTTTGGACCAAATCATGGACAGCTTTGACTATAGAAGGCAACTTTAGGAAAAGAAAGTCTTTGAGCTCAAAGTGACATGCCCAGATCTAAACCTTTGGAAAATGACTCTAGCAGTAGTGTCCAGAGAAGCCAACATTTAAGGTATTAGTGAGGAAAGACAATTAAATGAGCCAAAGAATGGGCCAGAGTCTTTTAAACTGCAAGTAAACATGTGAAGTAACAAATTTGATTTGTCATTTTTCCACTAAACAGAGGAAAAACAAACTGAAAACAGGAAGACAATTTAGGAAGCTATGCAGTGATCCAGGCAAGAGTTAATGAGTTCTGAAGAAAGGCAAGGAACAGGGGGAGATTGATTTGAAAGATAATGGTGGAAGGAGACCATTGGATTCATTAGCTAAGATCAAAGGCACAGGAGTGAAAAGTGGTAAGTTTAATTTAGATCAGAGTTTATGTTCCAACGGCATATTGGTGTGGGATGCTCAGAGTATAGTGAGGAACAGGGTCTGATTAGGGGAAGACAGATGAGGGTAAAGGTGCTGGGCTGGGAGTCATTATCATAACAGGGAGAGCTAGATAGCTGGAGCTGTAAGATAGGATGATACTACCAAGGGACTATCAGGAGTTAAAACAGAGGACCGGAGACCGAATCTTCAGAAAGTTTATATTTCAAGGGTTTGTTTTAAGGTAAAGAGAAGAGGGTAAGAAATCCTGGAAGGAAACTAAACAGAAGCAGGACATGAGGGAGGAAAGCCAGAAGGACGTCTCATGGGAGGAAATGAAAGTTCTAGTAGTTGTCAAATTCTCTGAAGACAGAATTTGAGCAGAAGGTCTATAAAGAGGTTTCAACTTTGAATACTTTCCATCGGCTGATGGTGCTGAAGATCAAGAAGGAGAAGAAACCAAGGTTGGATAAAGTCTGTGGATGAAGAAGGAGGGAGGCAGAAATACAATAAACAGAAATTAGAAAATTAGAATCAAGGGAGAGAATAAGGCCAGGAGAGAGATGGTGCATTATGTCTCAAGGATGGGATGGGATGGGTGGCACAGGGTGGGATGACAAGGGAGGGAGACCCAGAACATGGAAGAAGAATAAATGAAAGGGAGAAAAGGGAAGGGGAGTAAGGTCAAGAAGGACATAGGGAGGATAGAAAAGGATAGATGGAAACACTGGCTTAGAAGGAAATCAGGAAAATTCTTCAGACACTAGAAAGAAGATAAAGGGGATGGGTAATAATTTGGACAAAATGAAACTTATATAGTATTCATAGCAGATGACCTCTAGCTTCTTGTAAAGCAGTAGCAAAAGAGGGTGGAGATGGGTGTAGAATGTAATAGGAGTGTAGAAGAGCGGAACAACAGCTCTGTGTATTTTAGGAGTGAATTGATGAGAGGTGAGAAAAAGAATTCCCAGTGTTGGTGAATTCCCAAATTGGAAAGAATACAGTTTAGAGCATCCCGTCAATCTGGTCATAATACTTTCTCCAGAACTGCTGAGCCACTTAGAAAAGGGAAAAGAAGAAATAGGTGGTTGTCTTAACCAGGGCTGGAGACTGGCGGGACAGGTGTGACAGAAGGTCAGTGGGATAAGAGTCAGGCAGATTTGGGCACAGTAGGAGGAGCGGTTCCTGAGACTTGTGAGATGTTCTGGGATGTCCTGAGGGACCAGGAAGGCTGCAGATAGGAAAAGAGCAAAGGGCTGGGTCTGAAAGTATGCAGAGTAGATCAGGAGTGAGGCAATTGGGGAGATAGGCAGACAGGCAGTGGTCAGAAGAAAGTTCAAGTTTGAGAGTCTCTGATGTAGAGACGTTGTAGGTGACGGTGGAAACTAACGTGTGGCTGCACGAAGGAGGATCTGAGACAGAATGAGACGGAGTCACAGAGATTAAGGTAAGGAACTAATAAACTAGAGGGTTAGAAAGATTATCAACATGGATTTGGAATCCCCAAGATGAATACAGTGGTTATAGCTGAGATTTTTTTTACATGGTAAAAATCACATTAATGTGGTATTCAAATGTCTGAGCATCTAGAAAAATACTTGGAAGGAAGACACTCAACCTTGTTCACTCAGCAAACTGATATCAAGTCAGATCCTTAACACGAAACCATATTCGATAAGCATGATATGGTGGATTCCTTCCAAACAATGGTTCATTAATATCAAAATTCTACTTCCCACTGTCAAAGAGTACCACTTAGCACCTGCTGACCTTGTATTAAAAGTAAAAAATACATAATAGTTATTTGGAAGGAAAAAAAAAATGTTAGGAAACATAAACCCAGTAACATCCCCATACTCTTAAATAAATGATTGGACCAAGTAAATAATAGTGATTCCCGAGAAATTGCTCATATTCAATGTGAACCTACTAATCATTCCCTAATGTTTTGCCTTTTAATATAAACTTTCACACTCAGAGACTCTTTCTACAGCCAATCAATCCAGACCTGCAGCCTGTCTCACCGCATTGCCCTCTGGATTGTCATTAGACTAGCTTGGCGGTGGCACATTGAGAGGCATTGAATGCAGGAACCACAGCAAACTGGGCTCACTGGTCCTTTGTACCCCAGATGGGGACACAGCCATGATTTTCTAATGTTCTAAAAATAAATAAGTTGTTTTTTTAGAGACAAGTACAGTGACTCTATTATACACACTCACCAGGAGATTGTGCAGGGTTCGGGATGCTGTAATCATCTAACTCAAAGAGGAATTGTTAGCCAGATGTTGAAAAATATATGTAAATGGGCTCCGGGAGTACAGGCTATCTCTAAATCTTCCCAAGAATGTTGACCTAGTCCTAAAGCATTTATTTACACATTCTTTTCAAGCAATCTTTAGAGTAAACTTGGAAGCACGACTTTGTATCACATAGGTTAGTCCGATACAGACAAAAGGTTGAGCATTGCTGAAGCTGTGTGACAAGAGAGGAGGATTTATTATACGCTTCTGTCTTCTTGGCATATGTTTAAAATTTTTCATAAGAAAAAAGGAAAAGGAAAACAAGAGGCGGAAGAGGAGATAAGGCTCCTCATCGCGCATATATAGCTGGGAGTAATGAGACCCCTTTCTTGCTTTTCTCCTTCTAGCTGACACTCCCTGTCACCTTTGAGAAGTGGCTTGCCCTAGTTCCTTTTTCTCCAGAACAAAGTAGAATAGACTGAACTAAGATTTGGATGGTATACCATCGTTATTATTTCACATAGTCCTTCACACTTCAGAAAACTTTTTCATGTGCTGTCATTTCATTTACTTCCATGGAATTTCTGTACCCACAGACATTCTCCCAAAGAGCTGCCTGCCCATAATCCATCCCAAAAGAGAACGGGCTTTAATCATTCAGGAGCCCATCTTTATCAAACAACAAGTACATACCATTATTTTAAAACTCCATGGCTAAATACCTTTGTGAGGAAAAAAACCAACACTCAACAGAAAGCCTTCATTTGCTCAGTAAACACTTATTAAGCCCTCACTATCCGCATTGTAGATGCCAAGGTCTTGATTACACAACATTCTGCACACTTGTACATGCAAGTGTGAATGGGTGAAGACTCCTGAGGTGGCCCTCGCGGTGAGGGAGGGGGAGCTTTTTAAAAATGCAGATCCTCAGCCTCTGCACACACAGGGGTTCAGGTCGGGGGTGGTCTTAGGAAGGATTGAGAACCACTGGTCTAAATCGGCAGGTCTGAGGGAGACCAGACTGGACTCTAGTCTGATGGAAGCTAGCACTGCCATCCGTGGAGTGTAGTTGGTGGGTGTAAGGAAGTCAGGATACGTGTTTGCCAGAAAAGATGTGAAATCAGCATTCAAGCCTAGAGAAAAGATTCAGCAGGATTTGGGAAAGCAATGAGTACTTGGCTCACTTGGCTTAGGTTCGAGCCTGGGCTTTGGTGTTGGCGGAGTTCTCAACAGGCACGTCGAAAGGACCGATTGCATATTGGATCCCTTTCGTGTAGCTGGCACTGTGAGAAGCTGTTTACTTACATACTTGTGTCATCTTCATGGAAGCCCTGTGTGATAGGTTGATTTGCCCAAGGTCAGATCGCCAGTACATGGATGAGTTGTGTTTGAGCCTAACTCTATTCTGACTGAAAGCCTACAGGGATGGGGGCAAAGGTTTGTCAGCCTCCCCGAGGGTGATAGTTCAGGAGACCCTGTGAGTATAAGAGGCTCTGCTCACACAAGGCATCAGGCAGCTATTTCCACACTCTACTCACTATTGGGTAAAAAAAACTTCCAGTGATTCCCAACTGACAGGGTTCTGGTTATTCCCAGCATTATGACTCAGGTAACAAAGTGAAATCAACAGGTTTGTCTTTGTGCCCCCAGCTTTCCCCAATTTTACCTGTTTCTTCCCTAGTCCCCAAGGAGGGACCTATTGTCCTCATGCTCTTCGTTCATTCACACCGGGCAATTCATGTCTGATAGATGAAAGCATGGTGCTTGGGGGACCTACTGCTTTTAAACAAAGAGCAGGAGTTTAGAGGAATGAAGTTAGCATCAGAGAGAGGCAGGAGCTAGGAAGGATTTGGAAGACATGCCGAATTCTCTGAAATCACACTTGTAGATCGGCTATACGTAGCATGTTCAAATTGATCCCATTACTATCTGAAGAGAAATAATAGAATTTCAAGAGACGAGTCATCAAGAGTCCCGCTGTTTGAAGTACTCTTCATACCACTGTACCAGCCTATCTGTACAAAGTCCTCATTTTCACAGGGCACAATACGTATGTGTGTGTTTCTCACAGAGGTGGTAATCAATGGGCATAATCCATCAGATCCTCTTTCTTTAAAATTTTTTTTAATGTTTATTTTTGAGAGACAGAGACAGAGCATGAGCAGGGGAGGGGCAGAGAGAGAGGGAGACACAAAATCTGAAGCAGGCTCCAGACTGAGCTGTCAGCACAGAGCCCAATGCAGGGCTCGAACTCACAGACTGTGAGATCCTGACCTGAGCTGAAGTCGGATGCTTAACCAACTGAACCACCCAGGAACCCCTGATCCTCTTTCTTTTGATAACTGAAGTTCTAGACCTAGACACTACTTCATTGGCATTCCAAACACCAGTACTGCCCTGTCCTACAACAGAGTAAACAAGAGCTGCTCTCCCGGTATACCCTCATTCCCGCCGCCCAATCATCATACAATGAGGGCTCTCACATTATGGAATTTTCCTCTACTTATCCAAATCAACTGTGAGTTCAAAATTGTTCTGGTGAATATTTGTGAATAGTGCTTATAAAATATAGATAGATAGATAGATAGATAGATAGATAGATAACCGAGTTAGGCTTAGATTTAGAGGCAGTAATTTATTTGCTGAAAGAATACAGTGATGATCTGTAAAAGTGATTTTGAGATAACATCAAGCTGGATGGTGATTTTCTGTATCCTGTGTATACAACTGAAGAAAGTAGTTTCGCAAGGCAGCATGATAAAGTAGACCAAAGACCTGGCTTTGTTACTTATCAACTATGCAACTTCTACAAATTACTTGACATTTTTGAGCCTGGTTTTCTGCATTGATAAAATGAAAATAGTAAAACTTGCCTTGAGAAGTTTTTGTGAGGATTAAGTGTAATATATGCAAAGTGCCTAACAGCACCTAGGACGCAGGGGCTCAGAAATATTTGCTAAATGCAGAAATAATAAATGCTCAATAAAAATAGTTTTTATTATTTATTACAATGTTTGCTAACTTTATAAGCTTTAAACCTGTCTAATGAAAAAATCAGTGGTTTTATTTTTAATTACAAAAGCAAACACATCTGTTGCAAAAATTCAAATTACATGAATGTATAAATAAAAAAAATGTAAGGCCCTACTCCAAAACTTAAACCTTAGAAGTAACCACTGTTAACAGTTCAATATATAGCCTTTCAGACACTTTTCTAGGCCTATACAAACACATGACATAACTTCTAAATGTGAATTTATACTATACACAGGGGTTCTGTTACTTAAGTTTTTGATGTAACATCTTGGACATCTTTTCAGACCTAGTATCCTATTTGTATAGTCAGACTCTAATTTACGATACAAGTATCTTAGTAATGGAAAATTAGGTTATTTACTTTTTTTGCTGTTTCAACCATGAACATCTTTATGTAAATATCGTGTTGGCACGTATACTATTTTTTTAGGACAAACTTCTTGAAGAGGCATAACCAACTTAAAGGGTACACATATTAATTCGACTCTGCCACGTTGCAGAGAGAGAGAGTGTTAGGGGCTGAATTGTGTCCCCACAAAATCCACATGTTGAAGCCCTAACCCCTAGTACCTCAGAATGGGACTATTTTTGGAAACAGGGCCATTAAAGGGGGTGCTTGAGTTTATGAGGCCATTAGGGCAGGCTTTAATCCAATCTGACTGGTGTGGCCACAAGAAGAGGGTGGTGATTGGACAGACAAAAAGACACCAGGGATGTGCAGGTGCAAAGGAAAGAACGTGGCAGTCATCTGTAAGCCAAGGAGAGAGATCTCAGGAGAAACCAAACGTGCTGACGCCTTGATCTTAGACTTCTAACCACAGAATGGAGAGAAAACCAAGTTCTGTTGTTTAAGCGACCCAGGCTGTGGTATTTTACTATCGTAGTCCTAGCAAACCGATACAGAGGGGCTATTCCCAAATCGTCGGTGGCCCTTCTGCTTTGAGCTGAAGTCCAGGTGGTATGAGCAAGCTGTTCTAGCTACCGTTCCCTACTTTCTCCATCCCAGGCTCTCTCAGTCTCTTCCTTCATCGTCCTTACCCTTCTTGCTCCTTGCAGTTTATTTAATAAGGGGAACTTATTATGAACCTTGGGGGAATTGCAAGGATTTTTGGATGGTTGTGAATAATTTGTTTTTCGATGTGCCTCGTTCTGGCATGGCATTAAGAGAGCAGAAAGTACTTATTAAGGTATTTTCCCACTGAATTACCCTCTATTTTTATTATATGAACTATGAAACAATGAGAAGAAAATTTTTCCCACATCATTTCTCTCACATTTATTCCTCTGATTGATGAGAGTCAACAGCTCACCCTTTGTAGGCTATTTTAGATTCTTTAGACAAACCTTTAGATTAAGATAATGAAATCACTCTCTATCAACTTAGTGGCCCGGTAGAGTTAACCCCTCCCTTGAAACACATTCCCTCTCCCTGACCAACCCTCCTTCCTCAAGATCTCCCTCTCCCTCTCCCTCCCTCTCTCTCTTCCTCTCCTCATTATATCTGGGGTGTGTGCTTCTGCAAGAAAGGGGCAGGAAGGAAACTTGAAATTCCTGGAGGCTCTAGTTCTGTTCTGCAGCCATCCTCAGCAATCGTCACATATTTGACATTCCTTTGATTTCCTGCAAAAGAGTGACCCGCCCCGAATTACACAGCCACAGTAGATAGAATAATTGGTCTCAAGGTCTCCTAATATTTCTTTCTCCCTTCAGCAATGTTCCCTCTACTTGTAAAGGGAAAGGTCGCTTTGCTGGGATGCTGCTGCCTGTTGGTGAGAAGAGGAAAGGAAGAGGGGGAGTGTCTGCCCGTGATTGAAAAGAGGGCTTTATTTTGTGAGCTCTTCCTTCTCTGTTTTCTTTTCAGTGTTCGCATTGGTTGCTTAAGCACCATAGGTCTGGGAAGCTTGTGTTTACTTTTCCCTAACAGGTTAGTATGTTTTTGGGAAGCTAGGAGTCAAGCCTGCCTCTTTTCTGGAACTGATCAGGAGGGAAGGAGAAGGACAAGGAGGAGCTGGGCTGAGAGAAGTAAGAACCGCCTGCCTTCTTTGCCCAACCTTGCCAATGCCAGTGTCAGCTGTGCCTCTCATTTGACTGTCAGGGAGATGCCACAAAAACAAACCAAACAAACCAAACACAAAAGCCTCATGGTGATGCTAACACACACACACACACACACACACACACACACACACACACACAGAGAGAGAGAGAGAGAGAGAGAAAGAGAGAGAGAGAGAGAGAGAGAGAGAGAGAGAGAGAGAGAGAGAAATCTCTGCCATTTGAAATCTGGGGGGAAATTGTGTAAGAAAGTTTTTTCCCCCTCAATGTGTTTATATGTGTGCACAGTGGAAGTTGGGGATAAATTAAGGAGCAAATATGAAGATAATATAACAATCTCTAATTGCAATACTCACTTTCTATTTTATTTTTGCCCTTTTTTAGTGCTGCTTTTTCTTTTCTTTTTTTTTTAAAGTTCATTTCTTTATTTTTGAGACAGAAAGAGTACGGGGGCGGGGGGGTGGGAGGGGCAGAGAGAGGGAGAGAGAATTCGAAGCAGACTCTGCTCTGTCAGCACAGAGCCTGATGCCTTGCTGGAACTCACAGACCATGAGATCATGACCTGAGCTGAGATCAAGAGTCAGACGCTTAACTGACTGAGCCACCAGACACCCCAGTGCTGCTTTTTCTATTTTATTCTATGGTATTCAGTTTCCTAAGCTACATATGAGCCCTAAAAGTATGTGCAGTTGTTTCCAAAACATATTTGGGTGACTAGGTAGAGTCTAGTCACACAAGATAAAAAGATAGCTAAGACTTAGTCTATCCTCGGGCTCTGCAGTTTCATAGCAAAAGTAATTCACAATCACGTTTGCCTACAGATTTGCAAGAACAGCTAACTTTTACAAAAGAAACCATTTTAGCTGTCTTGTGTTCACTGATAGCATTTAAATGCCACTGCCATTTAACTCAAACTAAAAACATAATTTGAAAGAATGAGCAATTAAAATAAACACCGAAAAAAACCCAAAAGGGGTGCTTGGGTGGTACAGTCAGTTAAGCGGCTGACTCTTGATTTCAGCTCAGGTCATGATCTCACGGTTGGTGAGATGGAGCCCCAAGTGGGGCTTTGCATTGACAGTCTGACAGCAGGGAGCCTGCTTGGAATTCTCTCTCTCCCTCTCTCTCTGCCCCTCCCCTGCTCATGCTCATGCACACACACACACTCTCTCTCTCTCTCTCTCAAAGAAATAAACGTTTACAAGATGAAATAATAATTAAACGAACACTTTTATCATGAACAAGGATTTCAGAAGGGTTGGCTTATGTATGTATCTCAAACTGTAAAAGGGAAAGAGTTATACCCATGCCATATGTGAACTATGGGGCTATAATATATCATCTGTAATACATCTGTTTCATTTAATTCAAATTCTAACATTTATAGTTTCAACAGTTGGTATTGTAGCCTTAGATATGACATGGAAAAATAATATTTGAACAAGTCTTTGAATTTGGTAGGTAGCTTTTAGAGTTACTGTTTCTTCCAACTCTTAAGGTATTAGATTCTATTAGGACACAAATGTAGCCTTTGGAATAGAACTGCAGAAGCAAATATTTGTAGTTCAACACTAGTGTTTAATGCTGTATTACTACCAGTTTGGATGCTGAGGATGACCATAATTTTGGTTTCATAACATCTGTTTATCTGTTAATAGGGGTCGACTGCCTAGATGTTATCATTTACTGCAAAATTTCTGGAAGTGAACCAGGGTAAAACGAGTATTAACTAAAAACCACCAACAAATCTCAGTCTTGATTCCCTCCATGAAATGGATCAAATCATGGGCGACAATCACAAACACAGTCATTTGCTCTTTTATTTTTTATCAGATACTTAAGTATTTCCTTAAAATCGGATCCAAACAAGGTTATATGATTAGAGGCATAGTGTGGAAAGAGTCTAAATTGTTGAGAGTCTCATCAAGGAAGTAATGACATACTGTTTTAACTGTCACTAAGCGTTTGTCCTGCACCAGTCAGTCTCCATGGTGATCTAGTGCAATTGCCCCATGTAAAGTCAGCACATCAGTCTGGCACAGGCATTTGCTTCCTCTCTGAATTTCCTGTTTTCCTGGATATGAGGTCTCTGAGGTGTGCCTTCAGGAAGTAGTCATTGACTCAGAGTTCTGCTAGGAAGAGTGATTTGGAGAGGGTAGTTTCCTACTGCTTGCTAAAATGATGGCTGTTTTCTAACCTAACACATTCCATCCACATAAACTTCAATTCAATTCAATTCACTTTCACTAACCTCTTACATAGCAGGAGGCATTCAATCATTGCCAAAGTCAGTTTATTAAGTCTGGGTGTTGAAGGCAGCTGGCTTCCTAGAGAACCATGTTCCCCTACTTCCTATATCAGTCAGTTTATGACTCAGTGGTGGGAAATGCCAGAGGGAGCTGGCAACAATGGCCTTTTCCACTTATAGTAGATTTCCTTTTATGTACTTTGGATTTTTCTCTAGTATTGTGCTCAATGGTATGTCTACCATGTAATCAGATCGGAGGGCTCTACAAGGTGCTGATTGGCAAGAAAACCTCAAAGTTTTCTCTCTTCCCGCAGACACTGGGACAGCTGTGCTGCCAGTCCATTACCAGGGACTTCCCCAGACTTCCCCAGGGGGAAGTGGGGCTCTCATCTGCATTGGAATGAAGTTTCCAGGAGAGCCCTGCAATTTGAAAATTCCTTGAGCCTCCACCGAGAAGTTGAGATAAATCAGGCCTCCGGGGGCAGTCTGGATTCAGACATCCTATTTCTGTGCTGCTTTCTCCTCCATCCTTTCTTGGCTGGTGGGAAAGAGAAAAACTCCTCCTTCTAAGGTAAAGAATTTAAGAATGAGAGCTATTTGCTATTTAGACAGTTATTTTGTTGTTTTTTTAAATCTCTGGACTTCAAGGTGTGTGGTTCTCTCATTTTCTTTTTTTTTTTGTTTGTTTTGTTATTACTCCTATGTCTTTTGGCTTCTCTTCCTCTGTGGGGTGAAGTTTGATCTTTACAAAGGAAGAGGAAGTATGAGGCTTGATGTTTTCTTTTTTCTTTTTTTTCATTAGTTGTATAGCCTTGCAAGTGTCACTTGACTTCCTGTACCATAGATTCTTAAGTCTATAAAACGGCTCGTCAATATCCATTCCCTTTCATTTACAGAACATTAACGTTGCCAATTATTTCAGTTAGATTCTTTGATCCCAACAGAATTTTTCTCTAATATCTATGCTATCTGCATTTTAACACTAGAATGCACTAGAAAATTAGTTTTCAAATATTTACAAATTAAATACAATAATGTTAAACCATACTTACTTCGATTCCCTGTGTTTCTATTTCATGATACTTGAACAAGGTTTTGTGGATGGCAGAGTATTTCTCTTGAGGAATATCTTGAATTACAAGGTTTCATAGTCTAAGTTCAATTTGAACAAAATATGTTCCCATATTCATTCATGTGAAACTAAATTTGTTTCAGCTTTGGTGAAAAAGTTATGTGTCTTTAATTTTCACCAGAAAAAAAGTTTTAGTTAGTCAAAGTCTCTTTATTTTCCAAATCGTTTCTTGATCCTCTTCTTTTTTTTTTTTTTTTTAAATTTTTTTTTCAACGTTTATTTATTTTTGGGACAGAGAGAGACAGAGCATGAATGGGGGAGGCGCAGAGAGAGAGGGAGACACAGAATTGGAAACAGGCTCCAGGCTCCGAGCCATCAGCCCAGAGCCTGACGCGGGGCTCGAACTCACAGACCGCGAGATCGTGACCTGGCTGAAGTCGGACGCTTAACCGACTGCGCCACCCAGGCGCCCCTCTTGATCCTCTTCTATCGCCCTTCAACGGAGGAATAAAAAGCACTCAAGGGTTTTTGGATATTTGGACATTGCTGTTAATGGCGGAACGTTGTAGATTGCCTAAACTGCTTCACAAAATGCACCACTGAAACCTCAGCCCCAGCTCTGCCAGTCTAACCTGACTACATCTGCTAAGTTTTGGCAATAACGAGAAGCACCGTCTCATTTATCGTGTCACGTTCTGAGTTGGCTATCAAGAAAAACCTTCTCATAAACCCAATCTCATTCACTTCTTCTCCTTGTGTGAAAGGTAGAAATACCTGAAAATGGTTAAGAAAAAAAAATCTTACCCTTTTCACCGGACCAAATATCTAGCAAATGAGGATAGGATTCAGGACAACAGAGGAATAAGTTTCTTCACCTGAGGTCTTGTGTATCGGAAAAGCATGAGGCCTTTGAACCCTGCCTCAGGCTCTCACAAATTCTGATGCCTTGAGTAAGATCACATCACTTCTTTAAACACTGGTTTCCTCATTTAAAAAGCGAGGGTAGTATCTATTTCACAAAAATGTTGCGTGGATTAAGTTAGATTGATGTGAAATGACAGGCTATAAAAATTCTCATCCTCAAGGCGACTATCAGATTATTGTAAGTAGTCCTGGTTCTACGACCAAAGCTCTCGGCCCATATTCATCGTAGTTATCGAAACAATGGTATCAATGATATATCCATAATTTGCAAAGCACACTCACCTAAAAATACTTTCATTTATAGATATTCAGATATTAAGCCTGTGTATGTGTGCGTGTGTGTGTGTGCATGCGCATGCATGAGCATGTGTGTGCACCTATTTAGATATTAATTCTGAGCATTTGGGGAAAGCTTTGATTCAGATACATTAAGCAGCTGTGTGCCAAAACTTTGGCAAGCTGACATTCATTATTTAACATGTCTACATTGAACACATATAATATGAGCTAGTATCACACAATTCTCAAACTTTAGGGATCAGGACCCCATGACATTCTTAAAAATTATTGAGGACCAGGGGCGCCTGGGTGGCTCAGTCGGTTAAGCGTCCGACTTCGGCTCAGGTCATGATCTCACAGTTCGTGAGTTTGAGCCCCGCGTCGGGCTCTGTGCTGACAGCTCGGAACCTGGAGCCTGCTTCACATTCTGTGTCTCCCTCTCTCTCTGCCCCTTCACTGCTCATGCTCTGTCTCTCTCTGTCTCAAAAATAAATAAACATTAAAAAAAATTTAAAAAAATTATTGAGGACCACAAAAGGTTTTTGGTTATGTGGAATATATCATTTAATAGTTACTCTACTAGAAATGAAAACTGAGAAAGTTTAAAAAGACATTATTAACTTATTCATTAAAAAATGACAACAAACTCATTATATATATTAACATAAATATTTTTATGTTAAATAACTGCATCCTTCAAAAAATTAATTTGGAGAGTGTCATTGTTTTACATTTTTTCAAACCTCTTTAATGTCTGGCTCAATATTAGATGGCCGGATTCTTTACGTGTTTTTGCATTCGATCTGTGGCAATTATGACACTTCATACAGTTCCTGGAAAACTCTACTATATGCTTGTGAGAGAATGAGAATGAAAAAGATAAAGAAAAAAGTTCTTAGTGTTATAATTAAAATAATTTTGACCTCATTGATACCCTCACATCTCAGAGACTTCTTTAAGGGCTCTCCATTCCATAAATCAACCATGGTGATAGTGCCTAGTACCAGTTATGACTCAAGAAATATTTGCTGAATGAAAGAATGAATACCATACCCTGTGCTAGGTGCTGGGGTTACACGGATGAACAAGACAAGAAAGAATCCCTGCCCTTTAGGAGCTTAGACTCCAATAGAAGAGACACGTATTTACAATACTTTGCTATTTGTACCACCTTAGGAGTAAATACAAGGTACTATGGGGGGATAAGAGGATGTCTTGCCCAATCTTGGGAGATCAAGAAAGACTTTTAGAGAAAATGATGGCTATGCTGAGACGTAGGTAAAGAACGCAAGTGTAAACATAAGAATGAAGTGTTCCACTCAGAGAACACAGCAAGGCTTGCTACAGTTTAGAGAGCAAGACATGGTAGGCTGGCTAGAAAGGAGGAACTACATCATGTAAGTTCCCTGAGGGCAAGTTGGAAGACTTTAAACAGGGGACTGACATAAAGTTTAGAAAGGTTACTTTGGGTACAATATGAAGAATGAGTTGGAGTAGAACAAGGCACCAGGCAGAAACATTATTACAGAGTTGAGGCAGGAGATAATACTGGCCTAGCCAGAACAGTATTGGCACAGATGGAGAGAAATGGAGACACTGGGGGTATATGAGAAGGAAAAACAGGACTTTCTGACGGCTGTAGGAAATGAGAGGGAGAGGCTGAGTGTAATGCCCATATTTCTGGGTTAGGCAGCTGAGTTGATGATGATATCATTTAGAGATTGGGAACACAAAAGTAAGTATAATGAAAATGAGGAGTTTAATTTGGGATATACTGTTTTGAGATAACTTGGAGTATTAAGATATGCATTTTGAAGGCAGTCAGGTATGCAGATTTGTAGTAGGGAGAGAGAACTGGACTAGACATTTACAGTTAGGAGTTATTAGCATATATATGGTCATTGAAAACATGGAAGTGTATGACATCATCATAGTATATAAAGTGGGATAGGAAGAAACTGACTAGGGCACAACTTTGAGGTACATGGACATTTAAGTGACAGGCAGAAGATGGAAGTCCTAGAAGGTAAAATAAAGAAGCCAGAGATCCAGAAGGAAAGCTAGGTAAGTGGGTTTCACAAATCAAAGGATGTAAAGGTGGCAGGCCATGGTTACTAGTATCAAACGCTGCAGACATGTCAAGTAAAATAAGAAAAAAGTCCTCTGGAAAAAGGAACCCTCAAGCATACTGTTGGTGGAAATGCAAACTGGTGCAGCCACTGTGGTAGACAGTATGGGGGTTCCTCGAAAAATTAAAAATAGAACGGGGGCACCTAGCTGGCTCAGTCAGTTAAGCTTCTGACTTTGGCCCAGGTCATGATCTCACAGTTTGTGAGTTTGAGCCCTGCATTGGGCTCTCTGCTGTCAGCACAGAGCCTACTTCAGATCCTCTCTCCCTCCTCTTTCTGCCCCTCCCCTACTCATGTGCTCTCTCTCTCTCTCTCTCTCTCTCAAAAATAAATAAATGAACTTTAACTAAAAAAATAGAACTACCATATGATCCAGTAATTCCACTACTGGGTATTTTCCCAAAGAATATGAAAACACTAATTTGAAAACGGTTTTCAAATTTATATTTATTGCACCATTATTTACAATAGCCAAATTATGGAAGCAGCCCAAATGTCCATCAATAGATGAATGGATAAAGAAGATATGGCATAGGGGTGCCTGGGTGACTCAGTTGGTTAAGTGTCTGACTCCAGCTCAGGTCATGATCTCATGTTTCATGAGTTCGAGCCCCATATCAGGCTCTGTGCTGATGGCTCAGGGCCTGGAGCCTGCTTCGGATTCTTTGTCTCCCTCTCTCTCCACCTCTCCCCACTCACACTCTATCTCTCTGTCTCTCAAAAATAAATAAACATTAGAAAAAAAAAGATGTGGCATATGCACACATTGGAATATTACTCGGCCATTAAGAATGAGATATTGATATTTGCAACAACATGGATGGGATCTAGAGAGTATAATACAAAGTGAAATAAGAAGTTAGAGAAAGACAAGTAGTACATGACTTCACTCATATGTGGAATTTAAGAAACAAAACAAATGAAGAAAAAAGAGATAAACCAAAAAACAGACTCTTAACAAACTGATAGTTACCAGAGGGGTAGGGGGTGGGGAATCGGTGAAATACATAACGAGGATTAAGAGCACACTTATGATGATCCCTGAGTAATGTATAGAACTGATCAATCACCATATAGTACACATGAAATTAATATAACAC
This sequence comes from Lynx rufus, assembly GCF_022079265.1. NCBI lineage: Eukaryota > Metazoa > Chordata > Mammalia > Carnivora > Felidae > Lynx > Lynx rufus. Next base: position 126,927,937 of record NW_025814856.1, read on the forward strand.
TGTATGTTAATTATACTGGAACTAACATTTTTAAAAATTGTGTGAAAAAAAAAAAAACAACAGAAAAAAGGGTCCCCTGAATTGAATAAAGAAGTTGTTAGTGACCCTGTTGAGAATTTCAGTGGAGCAGTAGGGACAAAACTCAGAAGCATATTGAATAAATAATTCATTGAGTGAAGTTCCTGGGAAGGTAGGAGACAGAATCCAGAGAATAGGCATGAAGAGAGAGGATATGTGTAGAAACGTGTGCTTCAGGTTTGGGGGACACCTGATCTCTTGTGATGTTTGTAAAGGATGAGTGTGGATGCAGGTAGGCTTCTGAATATGGGAGTAGAAAGTCATTGGATTTCCTCTCTGATGGGCTTTATTTTTTGCTGATAATAAATGAGGGTGATGATTTGAAAACAATGGAGAAAATCTAAGTGGTTCTTGTGGAAAAAGAGGGCTAACTAAGGAAGCAAGTATTGTTTGGCAAAGTTGAAGGCTCGTTTGAGGTTGGACACTGTAAATATGTAGCAAAAACAATCTCTACAGTCTATCCAGAGTTTCGGATCAGTTTTTAAAAGATGATTCTGAATCAGGTTAAGGTCTAGACTACATTTTATTAACAAATGTAATACTGTGGACAGTGCAGTAGAGACTATAAAACTATTATAATAATTCTCTTACTCTCTCCACCCCCAACATAAGATTCATAATATATATGTGTGCACATGCATGCACATACACACACACACACACACACACACACACAATTTATAACACTATGAGAACTCCTTATGGACAAAATTCCATAGGTTGTCATCATCTCATTGCCTATATAGTCTTCCACATAATTTTCAATGGAAAGTAGGGAAGCTATTATTGCATGGGGTGCAGTTTGTAGGAGAGCATGAACAAACCTCAGGCAAACTACTTATTATTTATATAGAGAACTTATCCACTTTCAGAGAGCAAAATAACAAAATTTCATTTCCATTAAGAGACCCCCCCCAAATAAATATATCAATAGAGATGGGAAGCAAAGACTTTGTTACAGACTGTTAGATTATATTAAACAATATTATACAAGATAATTTTATATTTTAAAATGAGCTGTATATAATAAATAACATTTACTAAGTATTTACTATGGACTGGGCATATTTAACTTTCACAAAAACCCCATTAGGTAAGTATTATTCCCATTTATAGCAGAGGGAACTAGATTACAGAAAGGTTAAGTAAACTGTCCTTGGGTATATCCATAGTAAATGGTAGCATGGAGATTAGAAGCCAGGCAGTCTGTCTTCAGAGACCACAGGTTTAAACTTCCAGCAATACTTAGTTCCTTTTCAAAGTAGAAATTTAATGAAATTTCCCCAAGTAAAATGCCCTTTTGAAGTTTCAGAAAATTAACACAATGTTTGGTTGGGCAGATGAGTTGTTAACAGACGTTATGAGCAATTCAGTACAAGTGGAGGCTGAGGAAAGAGTAGATATCAAGACACAAAATAAGGTGTTTCTTTGGATAAAATTTCCTTCATAAAAAAATACTTGGAAACATTTCAAGTATACAGAAGAGTGCAGAAAACAGTTACAATTTAATACTCGTGTATCCTTCACCTAAGCTTTAAGGTTTTGCCACATTTTCAACAGATTACCTTTGGCAGAAAATAAAACACTATAGATAAGAGTGAATCCTCCCTGTTACATTCCCTTCTCTTCTTCTCAGGAACTAACCACTATTCTGAATACATCTATCATTTCCCTACATGATTTTCCCAATTTGATCTCAGTTTTTTTGTTTTTAAACTTTTATGACGTACCATATAAATCTTTGTGCAACTTGCTTTTTTGGGTCAATATTATGTTAATGAACTTTAAATGAACACCAGTAGCATTGGTTTATTAATTTCCATTTTTTAATATTCCGTGTAATATTCCGTCAGTTTGTCCAATAATGCAACTTATTCATCCATTCTCCTGTAAGTCGACATTTAAATTGTTGCACTAAAAAAGCAATGCTATGAACATTCTTGCGCGGGTTCAGGATAATTATATATTACATACGTATTCTGTATTATGTAATATTCTATATTAAATGTATAGGATTCCTTAACATACAATTTAACAGGAAAGATAATGTTCATGAACTCTACAGCGAAGACAGACATTAGTTTTCAAGGAAGGTACAAACGACCATAGGCTGTTCTGGGCAAAGTGAGACTACTTTGACTACTAAGCATTTGGCGGCAGGCTCCAGTGACCAAACGACATTCACTGCTACAGTATGAAACTACACACTTTTAGTACTTAATTACTCTTCATCTGTCGCCTAATAGCTTCCCGTGTGTCCATTCATTTCCTTAATCAGAGTGGAGCTCCACCAGGGGCGAATCGGTAACCAACAAGGTGAGCTAACACGAGTGTAACTGTGGGGAGTCCGCAGCGGAAGCTGCAGCAGGCGACCTCTTCGCAGTGCCAGGCCACCAGAAAGTGACAGCGCCAAGAGAATGTGGGGGCAACCAGGACCTAATCTCGCTTTCCACCCCGAGAGTCCTGGAAGCTAGGACACGGGGATGGATGAAGACACAGACACCTGCCTCGAAGTGTCTCTCCACTCGCACCCACAATGCCGCCAGGTCGTTATCTGGGAGTGGAGGCTTGGACGCGGCTCCCGCCCCAAGCGCGGATTCCCAATCTGGCCTCTTCCAGGGGTGCCTCTTTGCCTTACGCCAACTCCGTAAGAAGGCCCTAAGGCCAACCAGGCGGCTTCCGCAGCTCCAAAACCTGACGTGAAATTGAGCGGGGCGGCACTGACAGAGGCCATCTTTAAATCGGGCAAAACCCCACCCTCGCAGCCCACCGGTCACTCCCTCTCATCGTCCCCGGGCTTTTCACCGAGAAACGTAACGCAGTTTAACCTCAGAAGCAGTGTTGCAGGAACACGCACAGAGGCCCGACTATCCACGACCCCGGAGGTGCCAAATCCCGCCAATTTAAACATGGCGGCTAAACTTGAGCAGCAAAAGAGCAGTGACGCCAATGAAGTCATGTTCGAAATGGAGCGAGGCGGCTGGGAGGTGAGGGAGTACTCTCGCGAGATCGAAACTGGCGTCGGCTAGGCCCGGAAGCCTTGTCTGAAGGGGCGGGGGCGGAGGAGGGAGCGGGATTCGGGCGAGGAGGAGTCCGCCCGCTGTCGCCTGCGTAAGCGGGGCAGCGACGCCGGGCGGCTACGCCGCGGAACCGGCGTAGGCGGCTTTGGAGAATCGGCGGGCTGCGCTGCGCCCGGGCTGGTCGCGGAGGGGGGAGGGGATGTCGGTCAGTGCGAGATCCGCTGCTGCTGAGGAGAGGAGCGTCAACAGCAGCACCATGGGTGAGTCTCAGCTTTGGGCCGTCGCGACTCAGGTCGTCGGCTTCAGACTTGGGGGGGGCTCTGCGGCCGCCAGACCGAACTGGGGTAACGCCCTGAGGCGATGCAGGGAGCAGCGGCCGGAGGAGGTGGGGTGGGCCGACTGCGGGCCCGGGGCGCGGCGACGGCGCGCCCGGGGGGAGGGGAGAAAGCGGCGGTGACAGTTTGAATTGAATGTGAAGAGAGCCGAGGCGGCGGTATTTCCTGTGCCGCGGCGGGCGGGCCAGGGGAGCCGGGAGACGTGAGCCGCGGCCTCGCTCGCCCCGCCAGAGCGGCCCGAGCAGGGTCGTCTTCGCCTGGCCCGCCGGCTTCCCGCGGCCCTGTTTCCTCCCGTCGGCGGCCGCTGCACCCGCGGCGGAGCTCCCCTCGTGGGGGAGTGGGGCTGGCGAGGAGGGTGGGGACGTGTGTGCGCGCCCCGGTGAGGGTGCTGTGTGGGCCGGCCCGGGAGGGCGGCGGCGGGGAGGGAGGAAGAAGGATGCACCAGGCTGAAGCTGCGGTGGAGGCGGCGGCGGCTGCAGAGGCTCCAGCAACCGCGTCGCCTCCTCGCTCCTCCTCCTCGTCTCTCGGGGTTTCCTTTCCCCAGGCGCGGCCCCGAAGGCCAGTGGATGGCGGGCGAGGCTTGAGTGCGGAGGCTAAGGAGTCTGGTTTGGACCTAATTTTTAGGAAAAAGGGGAAAAGAACGCCAGGGAAGGGCGCCCCCCCGAGGAGTGGGAAGGGTGGGAAGGGTCGCTGGAGAAGGGAGGGGAGTTGGAAATAACTGGTGATGTTTAAGGAAATTAATTTTTGAAAATATTTCACTGTTCTTAGTTATTCTCTTCAGAAACCCTTTCATTTCCTTTCCTCCCCAACGTATTGGAAAAAGAACAAGGCCATTTCATTCACATTTTCCACTCCTGAGTTCCATTCCATGCTATGTGTATAGTAGGAAATAAGCAACTGAGATTTTTCTAATACGTTTCCATTTGCTAAGTTACATTTTGAAAGTGTCCTGTTTCAAACCTGGGTTTTTTGTTTTTCTTTTTTGTTTTTTTGTTGTTGTGTTGTTTTGTTTTGGTAGTGTAGGGAAGGAATTTGTGACGTCCAGGTGTTCGCTTGGTTACTGAAATAACTTATTTTTGCGAATTTATGGCTATAGTTAAACTTTAAGATTTCTTCTGGCTTTATTATTTTGATGGAATGTAAGAATACCTTTCTGAGTGCCCTTGAGTTCATCTCCCTCTCACCAAGTATATAAGCAAGTTGAGGAGCAAACTTTTTAGGCATCAAGTGTACAGGGATGGACGAAATTTATGATCTTGATAGACTGCAGGATGGTGCCTTAGCAGGATAAAAACAATTACTAAGCTAGTTACTGCTGCCTGGAACCCTATTCCTCCCAAATAGCTAGTGAAGGGGCAGGGGGGAGGGCAGGAAACAATCTTTCATCCCACCCAGCTGTTCAGTGGGTGGGGCTAGAGGAGATGGGGTTGAGTGGAGCTATGAAATAAATGTGAAAGCTACATAGATGGTTTGTATGATAGCATTGCGTCCTTCTGTGGTGGGACAACACGGTGGAGCCAGGTCCTGTTAATACAGTTATTAAAAATATCGCATACCCTCTGAGGCTTACAGACTTGAAGCTCATAACTTGTGATGGAGATTTATTTTATGTTTATGTCAAGTAGATTTTAATTTACAGAAAGGGCATTATATTTTTGTAATTTGGTTAAGAATTTTTGGTTTCTGGTTTTGATTTGGAAATAAGGCATTCAGTGCATTAACTACATGAAAGGTAGGGTTATCGATAGATTATGTTTCAAAAGTTTTTGTATTTGTGCATTTTCCCATAGAAATAAGTAAGTCTATGCCAGAACTTCTGAGCTAGCCTAACACAAGGTAGGACTCCTGACAGACGTTAGAGCAATTGTGATGGGTTAATGACAACACACACGTAGGTAGGTAGGAGGAAGAGTTAGATCTGTGGTTTCCAAGGTCTCAATAATGGGGGGTGGTCAGATGACAAGACCAGTCAGAGTGAAGATAGTGAAGAGCAGGTTGGTTTCAGACTTTGTGTAATTTGATAATATATATATTCAGTATATATTCTATTCCGGGATTTGCCAGTGAAATATTTTGTGACAACTACCAGCTTAAAACCATGTTTTACATTTTGAGCTAATAAGCTCTTTTCAATTTTTGACAAGAGTTTGAAAGTTTTTAACTTATGTATTTTACTAAATTTTGAGACAAAACCTTGTGTGTGTGTGTGTGTTTGTGTGTGTGTGTGTGTGTTTTCCCCGTAACTAAATTTGGACTGTAAATGATATTACATTTATTGTACCATGACACTGATGTAGGAAAAAATGTGTTTTTGAGTAGAATTTTAAGGTAGCATGATTATGGGTTGGGCTTGCCAGATGAGAGCATACTGTTAGAGACTGTTGGTCTCTAAAAGCAGTGTTTTGCAGACTGCAGGTTGAGGCCTATTAATGGGTCTTGAAATCCATTTTGTGGATTTCTACTAATAATTTTTAAAAAATGAAAAGAGAAAATAGTACATTGCAATTAGTATGGATTTGGGGGGTGTTAATTTTTTTTTATACATATTGTACATTAGGTTGGGTTATAACATTTTTATTAAGAATTGTCAAGGGGCACCTGTACGGCTCAGTCGGTTAAGCGTCCGACTTGGGCTCAGGTCATGATCTCACCGTTCATGATTTCAAGCCCTGCATCCGGCTCTGTGCTGATAGCTCAGAGCCTGGAGCCTGCTTCTGCTTCTGTCTCTCTCTCTCTCTCTCTCTCTCTCTCTCTCTCTCTTCCCCTCCCCTGCTTACGCCCTGTCTCTGTCTGTCTCTCAAAAATGAATAAAAACATAAAAAATTTTTTTTAATTGGAAAAAATTGTGGAAAAAAATTAGGAAAGCACATGGAGGATGTGTAGTATGGATGAGTCAAGTCGAAGGTCTTTAAACATTATGGCAGAGTGTGGAGGTCTTGGTCTGAGAAGGGAAGACTTTAAATGCTATTAAGTCCTTGTGGCTTTTTCTTATTTTGGATTCATTTATTCTGTACTCTATACATGGAGTGTGGTTTGAGAGATCTGGGACCTCCTTCTCCTTGAGAGGATGTCCTCTCTCAGAGCCAGATAGAAACCAGGATGGGTCCCAAAAGAAGATATTATCCTTTAGTGACTGCTCTAGGCCTTAGGGAGAAATATACATATTGTTTTGTCCATTTGCATTATCAGAAATCAAGAGAGCCAAGTTTGAGTGTGAGCCTGGGGAAAGGAGCCAAGGAGGCAGTTTGGTTTGCTTTCAGTGTTGAAAGCCTTGGGCCAGACATAGAGTCCTTTTGATTTGTGCCTAGTGCAGTCCAGCTCTCCAGAGGTAGGGACTACATATAGGGATTTGAGTTCAAAGTAATAACAACAGAGAAATATAGTGTAATGATTAAGTGCATGGGCTTTGTGTCAGGCAGACATGGGTTTAAATCCTGGCGTTGCCACTTACTAGGTGTATCAGTTAAGATATGGTTAGATTAGTGTTTTTCAAACTGATGAATGACCTTTTCTTTCTTTCCTTTTAAAATTTCCAGTCCCCTATTGACTGATATCATTGTGAAAAGTACAGCAAAATTTTTTAAAATGAAGATGAAATAAAAAGGGGAAGTACAAGTCCCAATTTTTTATTCAGCCCAACAGACATAAAATTATTCTGCTATAAAAATTTCCCTTTCTGTCCTCCCAGTTTCTATACTTCTCTGATGTAAACTGATAAACAGTTCAGACTGGCTCACTGGTTCACAGACCATACTTTGAATAGCCCTGGATTGGACCAGGTTGCTATAATAAATAGCCCTAAAAGTCTTTGTGAAGGTAGCCAAAGATGAGGTTTTGCTTGTCATTCTAAAGTTTATGTACCTTATTTTAGGCAAGTGTTTCTTTTTTTTTCTTTGATGCTTATTTTTTATTAATTTTTTTTAACGTTTATTCACTTTTTTGAGAGACAGAGAGCGAGCATGAATGGGAAAGGGGCAGAGAGAGGGAGACATAGAATCCGAAGCAGGCTCCAGGCTCTGCGCTGTCAGCACAGAGCCTGACGCAGGGCTTGAACTCACGAACTGCGAGATCATGACCTGAGCCGAGTCAGACGCTCAACTGACTGAGCCACCTAGGCGCCCCCGTATTTATTATTTTTGAGATAGAATATGCATGTGCAAGCAGGGAAGGGGCAGAGAGAGAGGGAGACAGGATCCAAAGCAGGCTGTGCACTGACAGCAGAGAGCCCAATGTGGGGCTCAGACTCACAGACTGTGAGATCATGACCTGAGCTGAAGTCAGACACTTAGCTGACTGAGCCACCCACGTGCCCCTAGGCAAGTGTTTCTTAACTTCAAAAGTGCTTGCAGGCTGAGGAGAGTAAATAAGCATCCCTTGAGGTTGGGGAGTAAAGCCTGAAGCTACTCCTGCTCACATTGTTTTGAATTTTTAAAAAATTTATTCATGTGACATTTGCATTTTGTTTGCTTTATATGCAGTGGTAAAGAGGATTTCTCTCTCCTTACCCACCAATCTGGAAGTAAAAATGGACTCTGCTGACTCTCCTGAAGAGGTCACATGTTTAATCTCTTCTGTTTACCTCTGGGGCCACAACTGAGTTCATTTGAGAGGCAAGGCTCCAGGTCAGAATTTCACATTGGCACTGTTGTAATTTAGAGTTTTATACTTCTTTGTTTGGGGGACTGTCCTGTGCATTGTACAGTGTTTACCAGCATCCCTGTCCACTGCCCACTAGATGCCAATACCACTTCCCCAGTTGTGACCAAAAAATGTTGCAGACCTTGCCAAATGTCACAGGATGGGGGGGAGAATGACCCCAGATTGAGAACCACTGAACGAGGTTGATGGAGAAGCCATTGAGGGATCATAGGAGATGGAGAAGGAAGAAGTCTTTCTTAGCCATCTAGTCCATAATTACTCCTTGTAGAGCTTTCACCATAGGAATTAGGATCTCACATTAGGGATCAGAATCACCTAGGGTGAGGTCAGCCACAGCCTCTTGTTAAAAATGCACGGACACCTGAGTGACTCAGTCGGTTGGGTGTCTTCGGCTCAGGTCATGATCTCACAGTTTGTGAGTTCGAGCCCCACATTGGGCCCTGTGCTGACAGCTCAGAGCCTGCTTCGGATTCTGTGTCTCCCTGTCCCACTGCCCCTCCCCTGCTTGCGCTCTGTATCAAAAATAAATAAACATTAAAAATAAATTTATAAAAAAAAATGCAGATTGACTGGTTCCCACCACAGACCCAGTGATCCACATCTCTAAGAGGGGCCCAAGAATCTGCACTTTTAAATGTTTTCTGAACTAAGTAACTTTATTGAGGTATAGGTTTCATACAATAAAATGCACAGATTTTAAGTGTTCAGTGAATTTTGGTAAATATATACACCTTGTGGCTTTTATTCCAGTCAAGATGAAGGACATTTGCATCACCCCAGAGTTTTTCTTTTTTTTAATGTTTATTATTTTTGAGAGCAAGAAAGACAGAGCGCTCTGTGAGCAGGGAGGGGCAGAGAGAGAGGGAGACACAGAATCTGAAGCAGGCTTCAAGCTCTGAGCTGTCAGTACAGAGCTTGACATGGGGCTCAAACTCATGAACTGCGAGATCATGACCTGAGCTGAAGTTGGACACCCAACTGACCGAGCCACCCAGGTGTTCCACCCCAGAGTTTCTTATGCCCTTGTGCAGTTATTCTCTACTGCTCGGTGTAATCACTGATCTGATTTCTAATATGCATAGGTGAATTAAAAAAAAGTTTTTTTAAAGAAATAGCTTTAATGAGATATAATTCATATGCAGTGGATTCATTTAAAGTGCTTTTTCTCAGTATTTTTTTAAAGTCTTTTCCCCCTTTTTTTTTTTTATTTTTTTTTTTTAACCTTTATTTATTTTTGAGACAGAGAGAGACAGAGCATGAATGGGGGAGGGTCAGAGAGAGGGAGACACAGAATCTGAAACAGGCTCTAGGCTCTGAGCTGTCAGCACAGAGCCCGACGTGGGGCTCGAACTCACGGACTGCGAGATCACGACCTGAGCCGAAGTCGGACGCTTAACCGGCTGAGCCACCCAGGCGCCCCTCCCCCTAACTTCTTTATTGTGAAAGGTTTGAAATGTGAAGAAAACATGAAACAATAGTAAAATGATCATCTTAGTACTTTTAAAAGCATATAGATTGTGGTAGTCTTCTGGAGTTTCATAAACCGTAGGCCTGGCATAAGGCCCTGACTGTTTTTTGGAAAAATTAAAACCATTTTTTTCCAGTTTTACTTTCTTTGTAAAATATATTTGAAATATTCCTGCAGTGGCAGTTTGGGAGTTTTGTGAACTTCGTTGGTGTAACAAATACTTGGCTGCCAACATGTGTCAGGCACTGCAAAATAGTAGCAATCAAGAAAGCTATGGCCCATAGCCTTATAGATTTTACATAGTATTTTGTTCTCATTTCTGAAAATGCTTTTCATTCTTTGGAGGAGTTTGTATTTGTGAAATAGGTAATACAATCACTTGGTTAAAAATTCAAAAGGTTAAAAAGAGCTCTGTAGTGAAATCTTTCTACTCCTATCCCCAAGTAACCCAGTTTCCTACTCCTAAGGCAACCTATTTAAGTTATTCGTTTTTTCTGCTAAAGTTGGTGACATATACAAGCAAAAAACATGTTCCTACCTTCGTCACCCATGGTAACATCAGACACACATTCTTCCTCACCTTTTAATTTTTCCCACTTAGTGTATTTTAGGTTATTCCATATCAGTGTATGAAGATCATTCTTATTCTTTTATACAGCTATATAATTCCATTATATGGATAGGCTGTGATTTGTTTAACATGTCCCTTTCTGATAAGACATTCATTTTCAGTATTTTGCTATTATAAACCATAACGTGAGTTACTTGAGACATTGATTATTTCACATTTGTTAGTATCTCAGAGCTGTTGAACCCTTTGACATGAGACATTATCAGCTAAAGTGGTAGTATTGATGTTAAGTCATTACGAGCCTAGTACTTCAACCCTCAAATTCATTCAACAAACAAACACATCTTGTGCTATGTGGTGTGCACCGGGGATACTGAGTTAAATGCTGTGACAGTAGAAACTGAAGGCATGGTGATTAAGAGCTTAGGTTCTGGAGTCAGACCTGGATTCACATTTCTAAAGCTCAACTGAACCTTGGACAAATAACAGAATTTTTTTGTTTCCCTCTTTGTAAAGTGGGAATCATAAAGTTACTGGATAATTAAATGAGAATTAAATGAGATAATAACGTCTCAAGTCCTTAGCCTCACATATTGAGCAGATGTTAGCTTAAAAAAAAAAAACTTATCAAACTATATGGCAATTGACTATATACTTTTCTGCCTTCATTTTTAAGTTTCTTAAAGTCAAGGACTGTGTTTTGTTCACTTTTGTATTCCCTACCTGGCATTTACTTAGTAAATCATTTATGCTGTGACTTACAAATTTGTAGCGTATACAGTGAAAGTACAGAGCAAGATACCCTTTCTAAATTGGAAAAGGTAAATCTTTAAAGGTAGAAATGAGTAATTAGGCAGAGGAGGAGGAAGGATACTTACTCTAGGCTGAGAACTCATGGTAGTTTATGAGATAAGCAGAGATCTGGTGTTCTGTGCTGAAGATTAAAAATATCTTTTTTATTGAAGGATTTTAAAAGGGAAAGAATGGTAACCATGAGCATCATGATGATAATTCCAGTAGGGATAGATAGAACACCAAGGCGGGGCCAGCAAATTGTGGGAGGTCCTAGGACTAAAAGATAAAGGACAGAACTAGAGTAGTGGCAAAGAGCATGAAGTGTAGGATATGGTTGCATGGTATGTGAGAGGATATAAGTGGGGAGTAATGAATCCAGAGTATCTGAGCTTGAGTAAATGGTTGATTAGTAGGTATCCTATCTTGAAATACATAATTTAAAACATGAAAGTGAGAGGCCTGGAAAACATTTAAGTTTGCATGTCTGGCAGTCTCAATACTAGGAGAGACCTCTAGGATGGAAAAGATTATTGTGAATTTATTTGTGCTTTGAATTTTTACATTTACTAACTGAATCTACCATATTGAACAAAAGCTGTACTGTAAGTTTGGTCAGTAAATTTGTTGGTAATACGTTTTTTTAAGACTTAGTAATTGTGGTTTGGTGAGCAGAGTTGAAGGAAATTGGAATAACATCATTTGTGTGAAATTTCAGTGTCCTTCAAAGTTAGACCCAGGTTACCAACTTCTTAAGTAGTGCTAAGATACTATTTAAAATTTTAACTGATATATTTTATGGCAGTAGTTGTTACACACTGAGGGTCATGCTGGTAGCTCTTCACATGAATAACATTTTTTATCTTTATATGTTCAAGTTGTCTATTGAGATTGTAATTGAAGTGCTTTTTTTTTCTTTTTGAGGAAGATTTTGGTATGTATTGTTAACTTTAGAGACTACTGTAAATACTTTGGATGAGATCATTATTTTTGTAAGAGGAGGTAACATCTATTGAAGTGCTTTCTGTTTATACTATTATTTAAGCAATCAGGGTAATTAATACCTGATTTGTTACATGTAGCAAATGAATATATTTTAGTAATGAATATATCTTCAAATGTCAACACTTTAAACCATTTTTAATTTTAAAAAGTGTAACAGATATACTTAGTTGCTTTTATGATTAATTTAAACAAATTAACCAGGAGGGGGAAAAAGTCATTAAATTATTTCAATCACTGAAAGTTAATTTGTGTTCTTTCTTAATTACATATTTTTTTTCATGGTTGTAATTAGTGGTGTATTAGTGGTTAGTGGTTCTTAACCCTGGTCAGGCATTGAAAATCTTTCCAGTGCTTAGCACACTCAGAAGCCTATTAATTCACTAAGTATCACGTGGGCCCCAGAAATTTGCATTTTAAGTATTTCAGGTAATTTTGATGAATAGTCAGAGCTGATAACCTCTGATGTGAATTATATAGTATGAGGCAATATATGTAAAAGTACTACTCTGTGAACTCTTAAATTTTATTACAAAGTCATGGTATTATTCACTTAATATTTAATATAGTTTTTGGTGTATTAATCTATATGCAGATTATTTTAATGTGTACATAGTGTTCCAATGTTGATATCCTAATTTGCATAGCCATTTCATTATTTTGAGGCATTTTTCAGTTTCCATATTTTAGATTTGTAAGTGGTATTTTAAAGAATATCTTTAAACAAACTTTTTCTGCCTTCCCTTGTTATTTTCCTAGGGTTCTAGGGTATTTGTTAGTTTAGCACCTTAAACTGGTTTTCATTTACATTTCTTATATTACTAAAGAGAGATATTTAAACTGATTAGCTTCCCTACTTTCAGTAGAATATACCGAACTTGTTAAAATCACCATCAGGAATATTTGGGTTTATGCTGTGACTTATGGGGCTATTGAATAATGCATTATGTGAATCATTTTTGTTTTATCTTTTTTGTTTTTATTTTTAATGTTTTATTTATTTTTGAGAGAGAGAGCGAGCATGAGTGGGGGAGGGGCGGGGGGGGGTTGGGGACACAGAATCTGAAGCAGGCTCCGGGCTCCTCCGAGCTGTCAGCACAGAACTCCATGCGTGGCTAGCACTACTCACCAACTGTGAGATCACGACCTGAGCCGAAGTCGAATGCTTAACCGACTGACCCACCCAGGTGCCCCAGTCTGTCCTTGAAGTTTGTAGCTATCTAGTTTGCTGTTACAAATCTGTGTTTTAGTTGCTCAGTTTTTATTTCTCGGTTTATTTCTTTATTGAAAGTCTGCTATCAAGTATTGAGTTAGATTTCCATTTCTGGTTCCTAGTTATGTTCTATAGGATTGATAGCTGAGTGAAAAGGAAATACATTTGAGTAGAAATGATTCTTCCATGGATGTGTAAAAAATAATGTGCAAATAGAAAAGGACTGCAAACATTCTTCATATGGTCACTGTATAATTTGCAAAGACTGTAATTGCTCAGAAGGCAGGATGGCTTGATGTCTGTTTTCTCGTTCCTGAGAAGTGAATGAGGTGAACATTTCTGTAGTGTAAATTTGGAAACATGAGAACTTGGCATGAAGAGATGAAACTAGTGATTCTAGATAGAACTAGGATCTTGTCTTAGGATTTGTATAAGAATATAAAAGTCATAATTAGAATTAGGAGTTACTTTATGAGATGCTTAATTCAGTTGTGTGCTAAAAAAATAACTGGAATGACTTAGCTGATAAGCAGATCCATCAAAAATACTTAAGTTTGTGTTTGACCTTGGTGCTATGCTGTTAAAAAGATGTAATTTTCTTTTCTTTTCTTTTTTTTTTTTTTTGAAATCCTGGAATAATTTTAGACTTGCTGAAAAGTTGTAGCCTCTAACATTTTGGAAGTTAAATATTTGGTCAACAGGAGGAAATGTAGAAATAACACCACAAGCATACAAATGCAACATGTTGTATGAGATAAGTGCACTGTCAACATTAGTGCTGGCCAGGAGTAAGGGAATAAGGGAGGAGTTTTATGCTTAACGCACACATCTTTATTGGAATCTTGTTGAAAGTTTTTAGGAGGGCTGGGGGGAGATTCTATTGCTCTTTTTTTTTTTTAAGTTTCTTTTTATTTTTGAGAGAGACCCTGCATATGCAAACAGGGGAGGGGCAGAGAGAGAAAGAATCCCAAGCAGGTTCCATGTTGTCAGCACAGAGCCTGACACAGGGCTTGATCCCAGAACCCTGACATCATGACCTGAGCCTAAGCCAGGAATTGGACACTTGACTGGCTGAGCCACGCAGGCACCCCTCCATTGTTTTTTAATTGAAGGATGGGTGTTCTAAGTATAGTCGGTCATTAGTGGATTCCATTTAACAGATCATCAGCAAGATTCTTATTCCCTACTTTAGGCTTAGGCCCAGGTATCTGTTTTTATCAAGCTCCCCAGATGCTTCAGTTTACAGCCAAGTTTAGAAATCACTTACTTGCAACATAAAAGTCCAGAGACTTTAATAATAGCTGTCATCTATTGCACAACCACTATAATAACTATCATTTATTATACTTATTATGTGTGAGGTGCCAAATATTTCATATATACGTTACAATAACTTTATAATGACATTATCCTGGTTTAAGGCTCAGAAAGATAATGTAACTTACTCACCAGTGTTTAGTTCTAAGTTACAGCAGATAATGGAATTCAGGTTTCTAGCTGTATTTATACTATTACTCCCTCATTAAAAACTTAGACAATTATTTTAGGGTTTACTTGGTTGGGCTTTTTTCTTCTACTCAGATTGAGTCATATTCTTTGTATTTTTGCCCCTGCTTATGCTGTTCTTACCTTCCTTGAAGTACCATCCATCCATTAAGGAAGGCCCAGCTCAAAACTACCTATTCAGGCAGATTTTTCCCAATTATCTAAGCCTTTGATGATCTTTCCTTTTCCTTGAACTCCTAGAAGACTACTCTTTTGGTAACAGCAGAGTCAATTTTTTATGTATTATTGGTTACTGTTCCTTTTTAATATTACAGAGTTTATTGGTGGGGTAGTATAGCAGTATTGCCATGTGTGACATGCTTTTTTTTTTTTTTAAGTTTATTTATTTTGAGAGAGACAGCATGTGAGCAGGGGAGGGGCAGAGAGAGAGGGAGAGAGAAAATCCCAAGCAGACTCTGGGCCATCAGCATGGAGCCCTGTCAGGGTTTGATCTCATGAACTGTGAAATCGTGACCTGAGCCGAAACCAAGAGTTGGATGCTTAACCGACTGAGCCACCCAGGCGCTCCATATGGCATGCTTTTTGAGCCACCTACCGATCTCTAGCTTTATTGTGCATAGTACTGATATTGAGTAGACTATTTTTTATAATGAAATATAAGTTGAAAGCCTTGGTTATGGGTTAAAATTAGAATTTGGAGTTTTGAGGTATCAAATTATTTTGGTTACTTTGGTAGCTCAATAAAGCAGGCTTTTCAGATCTTTGGTTTTAGAGTAAATTTATAAACATACAGATACATTTATCATAATTTATTGATGAATGAAACAGTAATTAATATAACTTGGTTTGCAATACAGTTTTTTTAAAAGTATTTTCTTAGGAACTATATTACTCTGCTAGGGCTGCCATACCACAGATTGGGTGAATACCACAAATTGGGTGGCTTAAACAACAGACTTTTATTTTCTCACAGTTCTGGAGGCTGGAAGTAAGTCCAAGGTCAAGGTGCCAGTAGGTTTGGTTTCTTTTGAGGGTTCTTCCTGGCTTGCAGTCAGCTGCCTTCCCAGTATGTCTCCACACGGCCTTTCCTCTGTACACAAGTGGAGAGAGAGATATCTCAGATGTCTCTTCCTCTTTTTATAAGGACACCAGTCCTTTGTGATTTGAGGCCCTACTCTTAGGACTTTCTTTAACCTTGATTACGTCTTTATTTTCTATTAAATTTTTTTTTTAATGTTTAGTTTTTGAGAGAGAGAGAGACCGAGTGTGAGCAGGTGAGGGACAGAGAGAGGGAGACGGAGAATCCAAAGCAGGCTCCAGGCTCTGAGCTGTCAGCACTCGGGGCTTGAACCCATGCACGGTGACATCATGACCTGAGCCAAAGTCAGATGCTTAACCAACTGAGCCACCCATGCGCCCCTTGATTACCTCTTTAAATGCCCTGTCTTCAAATGTAGATAAGGATTCAACACATGAACACAATTCAGTCCATAACAGGAATGGAATTTTTATTTTCCTATGTGGTGTTGTAATGTAGGTAAACGATAGAAAAATTTTTTAGAAAGATAATCTTTGTGTTGATTTCATTTTATTAGGCAAGCAGTGCTATGATGAGCAGTTAAACATTTTATGAGTCATGGGATTAGATATTCTGACAAAAAATGGCTTTGATGTCTTTAAGAAGCTAGTTTGGGAGATACATACTAGAAATAATTTGAATTCTTTGATGAAACTGCTGTGTTATGTTCAAAGTACAGAGTTTGTGTGTATGTGTGTCGTAAGTGTGTAAGGCACAGTAGTGACTGATTAAAATGAACTAAGTTAATCCTTTGAAAATTTTGGGTATGTTTTTAATCCTTCTTGTGTTATTCCTTTGATATTTTTACAAGATCTCAGGATTGGAAGATGTATAAAGTCATTTAATTATGCAGAAAGTGCTCTCCTTTCCCCTGCAGTATACCTGTCAGGTAGCTGTCTAACTCTGCCCTGTCCAGTACTGTAACCATGAACAGAATGGCTCTTGAGCACTTGAAATGTGTCTTAGTCTGACTTGAGATTTGGTATGAGGGTACAATACACAGACGATATTGAAAAGACTTTGAAAAAAAGAATATAAAATGTCACAGTAATTTTTATATTGATCGCAGGTTAACATGGTTTGAGTATATTGAGTTAAAAATATTGTTACTTGTTTCTTTTTCCTTTTTAAATTTTTTTTTTCAACGTTTATTTATTTTTGGGACAGAGAGAGACAGAGCATGAACGGGGGAGGGGCAGAGAGAGAGGGAGACACAGAATCGGAAACAGGCTCCAGGCTCTGAGCCATCAGCCCAGAGCCTGATGCGGGGCTCGAACTCACAGACCGAGAGATCGTGACCTGGCTGAAGTCGGACGCTTAACCGACTGCGCCACCCAGGCGCCCCTCTTTTTGCTTTTTAAATGTGGCTACTAGAAAATTTTAAATTGCATGTGTGGCTTGTGTTGTATTTCTAATGGATAGAGCTGGTCTAGCCTGTGTTAAAAATCCACTACCTTCTTTAAAAAAAATTTTTTTTTAAATGTTCATCCATTTTTGAGAGAGAGAGAGAGAGCATGATTGGGAGAGGGGCAGAGAGAGGGAGACACAGAATCTGAAGCAGGCTCCAGGCTCCAAGCTGTCAGCACAGAGCCCAAAGCAGGGCTCAAACTCACGAACTGAGAGATCATGACCCCAGCCAAAGTTAGACGCCCACCTGACTGAGCCACCCAAGCGCCCCTAAAATCCACTACCTTCTGAGGATGCATATTGCATCTTTGAATAGCTGTCACTATTAATTTTTTCTTCTATTTTTGTGTATATCTGAAGTCTATCTTTGATATTTGTATTCAGAAGTTCTCGTTTACTCCTTGAGATCAAAAAGACAAATCTAATTTCTTTTTTTTTTTTAATTTTTTTAATGTTTATTTTTGAGAGAGACAGAGTGTGAGTGTGAGTGGGAGTGGGAGGGTCAGGAGAGAGGGAGACACAGAATCTGAAACAGGCTCCAGGCTCTGAGCTGTCAGCACAGAGCCTGACATGGGGCTCGAACTCATGGACCGTGAGATCATGAACTGAGCCGAAGTCAGACAACCCAACCAACTGAGCCACCCAAGCGCCCCTAGTTTCTCTTTTTAATATTATTATTAACAGTCTGGACACAACTTTCTCTGAGTCTTTTGTAGAGAATTTGTCTTCACTTTTTTTTTTTTTTTTTTTAACGTTTGTATGACAGGGGCTTGTATCTCTCCAATCATTGTTATTACTCCCTTCTAAACTTTCTTCATTTTGTCCGTATCTCTGCTGATACCAGGAACTGAGTATCATGTGATCTTAAAATTATAGATCAGAATAAATCTTTTTTTCTACATGCTATAGAAGTCTGTTAATGAGGCCTAAAGTTAAATTACTTTTTAGGGTGCCTTTAGTTTCTTATTGACCTATGGGCATAATGTCAACTAAGATGTTTCTGTCTTTACTTCTTGTGCTGTTGTTTTATCTTGCTTCTTCAACGCTTTTTTTTTTAAGAGGAGATTGTTGGTTGATAGGTGAAATGTGTTCTACCTCATACTACATTTGTGGTCACGTTTTATAGTTCTGAATTAATCTGAAATTTTGTCTTCAAATTTTTTTTTTTTTTCAACGTTTATTTATTTTTGGGACAGAGAGAGACAGAGCATGAACGGGGGAGGGGCAGAGAGAGAGGGAGACACAGAATCGGAAACAGGCTCCAGGCTCTGAGCCATCAGCCCAGAGCCTGACGCGGGGCTCGAACTCACGGACCGCGAGATCGTGACCTGGCTGAAGTCGGACGCCCAACCGACTGCGCCACCCAGGCGCCCCTGAAATTTTGTCTTCAGATTCCAGTTTGGGGTGGGGAAAAATGGCATGGTTTGTATCCAAGTATTTCTATATTAATTTCATTTAGATTTTGAGTGTGTCAGATAAAGTATTTATCTTTCTCTGCGTTTATCATCCCCAGGTTTGACAAGCATATCTTTTATGTTTTTGTGTAGAATAATGTTATCTGGGTTTAATTAAGGATGGATCCTTGTGGTGTATAATTATGCTGAAGTTGACATACATCTAGTCAGCTATTAATCCACCTTAATTTAGTATTCCAACCTTTTTTTTTCTGTCTTGATCATGTTCACATCATGATTGAAATCTTGTGAGAATTTGCGCCTATGATTTCTTCCTTTGCAGTCTAATGAACTTGTCAGTAATGGAAAATAAAGAACATATGACTTAACCTATTAAAAATCCATACTGGGGCGCCTGGGTGGCTCAATTGGTTAAGCGTCCAACTTCGGCTCAGGTCATGATCTCACAGTTTGTGAATTTGAGCCTCTTGTCGGGCTCTGTGCTGACAGCTCAGAGCCTGGAGCCTGCTTTGGATTCTGTGTCTCCAGCTGTCTCTGCCCCTCCCCTGCTCATGCTGTGTCTTTCTCTCTCCTTCAAAAATAAATAAACATTATAAAAAAGAAAAACCCGTACTGAGTTGTGGTTAACATTACTTCATTTTCTTTCTATGTGATCCTTTTGCTTTTTGTTTTAATGGAAATGCTTTAAGTTCTTTAATAATAACTTGGAAGATAGAAGATTGTATGAAACCAAATTACTTCCAAGTCTAATTTGCAGAATGCCGCCTATATTAAAATTTGATATATTTTCTTTTTGGCATTTTTTTTTTTGTAGACTTTTAAAAAAACTGTAATGATGGTGGCACATTTTGCTTGGGTAAGTGCATAGGTTAAGTCATAGATATATCTATGCTTAACTTTTAAAGAAATTGTCAAGCTATTTCCCAATATAGTTGTAACATTTTATGTGCCCATCAACAGTGTGTAAGAACTCTAGTTACTTCACATACTCAGCAACACTTGGGATGGTCACTTTTATTAATTCTAGCCATTCTAGTAGAATTGTAGAGATACCTCATTGTGATTTTAATTTGCATTTTCGTAATGACTCATGATTGTCCAGGTCTTAAGTGCTTATTTGCTAACCATAGATCTTTGGGGGTCTGTTGAAAGCTTTGGTCCATTTTTAAGTTGGGTTATTTGTCTTAATTGACTTGTATATTTTAGATACTGGTCCTTTGTTAAACTAGTCCTTTGTTTCTCATAGTTTTTATCCACTGTCAATAATTTTTGTTTGTCACAATTATTATTGTACAGTTAGCCCTACTATGATTTTGTTTTCATGTTACTACATTTTTAATTGGAATTCTTTTGTAAGAAACAACTATTTTGTCTCATGTTTATTTATTCAGTTATTTATTAATATTGGTATGAACAAAGGAAATTAATTTTATCAGTTTTATTGCTCAAATTGTCCTGGATTTGACCATTGGGAGCTCTTTCAGTCTGGCTCCTATTCATCCTTTCAGCATGCCTTATCCGTTTTGGGGAGCATTTCCTTACTCTCTGGTTGATCTTGTATTTTCCTACCTAAGCCCTTGAATCAATCACTTCTCCAAGGAGTCTAGTTTCTTTTTATTTGAGAATGGTGTTTAGAAACCAACTTCTGAGCACTGAAAGTTTTCAGTGCTATTAGGATGTCATTGCTTCTAGGTGTTTCAAGCAGATAGATCTAGGAAATTGTATATTTATATACACCTAAACATCTGTATTCATATGTACCTATGTGTGTGTAAATATATGTGTGTGTGTGTGTGTGTGTGTGTGTGTGTGTGTGTATATTAAAAAATGAGGAATTAGTATTGATAAACCAGTTCCAGTGCATTAACACAAGGTTCAGTCTAGCTTTTTTCTTTTCCTTATTTGCAACTCCTTTCTTCAACAGTGAAAAACCTGGCTCTCATCCACAATTTATTATGTATTTGATTCTGGTGTATTTGTAACTGTATTTTCATAATTACTTTATAGATATATTTGCTTACTTGACTGTAGTCTTTGTGTATGCTTCTTTTTAACTTTAGTCTTAAACTATACAGTCAGAATATTGTTTTCTAAAATTAACTTGTGTTCTTTTCTTTCTCACCATGTTCAGTGAAGTTATGTTATTCATTTGAAATACAGTTTCATTTGTTACTGTTTCCATTTTGAGCTCTTCTCTTATCTTTGCTCATTTGGATTATTTTTTATTGGGATATGTGAAACATTACTATGGTGTTAATAGTCAACTCTATAATAAACAGTATGTCGAGAAGTATCTCGTGAGTATGTCTCACCTCTCATCCCTTTTACCCTATTCTCATTTCCCCTGTCACTTTCCCATCCACGTGTATGTGTAACCAATGTCATTAGTTTCCAGTTTAGTTTCTTCCTATCTTTTTGCACAAATGAGATACATGTAAGAAAGAGATAAACAAGTTACATATGAAAGGTAGTATATTGTAGACACTGCATACCTGGTTCTCTAACAGCTTTATTAAGATACAATTCACATGTGCCACTAAAGTTCACCCCTTTATATTGTACAGTTCTGTTGTTTTGGTATATTCAGAGAGTTGTGCAGGAATCCTGCTATCTACTTTTAGGACATTTTCATCAACCCCAAAAGAAACCATGTGCCTGTTAGCAATTACTACTGCATTTGCTTCGCTTCCCAGGTTTTGGCAACCACCACTCTATTTTCCATCTTTGTAGATTTGCCTATTGTGGGCATTTCATACAAATGGAATCATACAGTACTTGGTGTTTTGCGATTAGCTTCTTTCACTTAGCATGATGCTTTCAAGATGCATCCATGTTGTAGCATATATTAGTACTTTGTTCCTTTTTATTTTTGAGTAATATTTCATTATATAGATAATACCACATTTTGTTCATCCATTCAAAAATTGATGGGGATTTGGGTTCTTTCCACTTTTTGGCTGTTGTGAATAAAGCTGCTGTGCATATTTAAGTACAAGTTGTTGTGTGGACTTAACACTTCCACTTCTCTTGGATGTATACCTAGGAATGGAAATGCTGGGTCATCAGGTAACTGTATGTTTAACTTTTTGAGGAACTGCCAGTCTCTGCCAAAGCATGTGGCATTTTACATTCCTGCCAGCAACGTATGAGGGCTTCCATTTCTCCACATCTCTGTCTACACTTAACATTGTTTCTCTTTTTTATTTTAACCATCTTAGGTGTGAGGTACTGTCATTGTGGTTTTAATTTGTATTTCTCTAATGGCTCATGATATTAAGCATCTTTTTTGAGTGCTTATTGGCAACTTGTATATCTTCTCTGGGAGAATGTCTTTTTGAGTGCTTTACCCAATTTTTAATCAGGTTGTCTTTTTATTTTTTTTTATTATTAACAAACCATTCCTAATTCAAGGTCATGAAGATTTATGACTGTTTTCTTCTAAGAGTTTTATGGATCTTGATCTTACATTTAGGTCTTTGATCCATTTTAGTTTTTAAAAAATGTTTATTTATTTTGAGGGGGGAGGGGTGGGAGATGAGAGAGAGAATCCTAAGCAGGCTCTGCACTGTCAGCACAGAGCCCAATGCAGGGCTCAGTCCCATCAACTGCAAGATGATGATCTGAGCCAAAATCTAGAGTCAGATGCTTAACTGATTGAGCCACCCAGGCTCCCCTGATCCATTTTGAATTAACTTTTGTATATGGTGTGAGGTGGGTATCCAGTTTCATTCTTTTTTTTTTTTTTAATTTTTTTTTTTTCAACGTTTATTTATTTTTGGGACAGAGAGAGACAGAGCATGAACGGGGGAGGGGCAGAGAGAGAGGGAGACACAGAATCGGAAACAGGCTCCAGGCTCTGAGCCATCAGCCCAGAGCCCGACGCGGGGCTCGAACTCACGGACCGTGAGATCGTGACCTGGCTGAAGTCGGATGCTTAACCGACTGCGCCACCCAGGCGCCCCAGTTTCATTCTTTTGTATGTGAATATCCAGTAGTCCTAGTAGCATCTTTTGTTGAAAAAACTGTTCTTTCTCCATTAAGTTGCCTTAGCAACTTGTAGAAGAATAGTTGACCAAAAATGTAAGAGTGTATTTCTGGACTGTCAGTTGTAGTCCATTGATTTGTGCGCCTGTCCTTATAGTTGTACCATGCTGTTTTGATGACTATAACCATGTAAATGAGTTTTGGAACTAGGAAGTGTGGTACCTCTAGCTTTGTTTTGTTTCCAGATTGTTTGGCTATCCAGTCTCTTTTGAATTTCCACATGAATTAGAGGGTTAGTTTGTCAGTTTCTACGAAGAAACCAACTGGGACTTTGATAATCTTGGCCTTGAATTTGTAGAGTATTGCCTTCTGAACAAATTGTCTTATCTATGAATGTAGGATACTTTTCATTTACTTAGACCTTTAGTTTTTTTGAACAATGTTTTACAATTTTCATTGTGTAATATTTGCTCTTTTGTTAGATTTATTCCTGTTTTTACTTTTGATGGTATTACAAATGGATTTTTTTTTAAGTGTCATTTTGGGTTGGTTTTTGCTAGTGTATGAAAATGTAATTGGTGTTTGTTTGCATATTCATCTTGTTTCCTGCAACTTTGTGAGTGTATTTGCGCACGTGCGTGTGCACACGTGTGTATGTGTGTGTTTTAGTGGATTCGCTAAGGTATTTTATTTATAAGATCATATCATTTGTAAGTAGAAATAGTTTTACTTCTTCCTTTCCAATTGGGATGGCTTTTATTTTTCTTGCCAAGTGCCTTGGCTTGAACCTCCAGAACAGTGTTGAGTAGAAGTGGAACTAGACATCATTGTATTGTTCCTGAAGAGTGAAAGCATTTAGTCCTTCACCGCTAAGTATGATGTTCACTGTGGGTTTTTCTTAGATGTGCGTTATGAGTTTGAGGAAATTCCCTTTTATGCCTAGTTTGTTAAGTGTGTTTATCATGAAAGGATGTTGAATTTTTGCCAAATGCTTTTTTTGTGTATTGGAGATGATCATGTGTTTTATTGTTATTGCTTTATTTAGTTAATATGGTGTATTACTTTGGTTAATATGTAGAACCAACCAGTGGATGAGTTCCACTTGTACGGTGTATAATCATTTTTATATTGCTGGATTTGGTTTGCCAGTATTTTATTGATATTTTTTGTATGTAAGGGCATTGGTCTGTTGTTTTCTTTTGAGGTGTTTGTCTGATTTGGTATCAGGGTAATGTTCTCTCCTCTTTTGTTTCTTGGATTAATTTGTGAACAATTGGGCAGTCTTTAAACCTCTGATAGAATTCACTAGTGGAGCCATTTGGACTTGGGCATTTCTTTGTGGGAAGATTTTGGATTACTAACGTAATTTCTTTATTTTTTTATAGGACTTAAGATTTTTCTATTTCTTCTTTAGGTAGTTTATGTCTTTCTAGGAATTTTTGCATTTCTCTATGTTTTCCAGTTTGTTGGCATGCGCTTGTTCATAGGTTTCCTTATAATCTTTTTTTTTTTTTCTGTAAGGTTAGGTAGTGATTTGCCCTCTTTCATTCTGACTTTAGTAATTTGAGTGTTCTCTAGTTTTTTTCTTGATTAGTGTAGCTAAGGTTTGTCAAAGTTTAATCTTTTCAGTGAGCCAACTTATGGTTTGGTTGATTTTCTTTATTTTCGTTATATTTATTTTTATTTCTGCTCAAGTCTTCATTTCTGTTTGCTTTGCATCTAGTGTGTTCTTTTTTTAGTTTTTTTGAGGTGAGTGTTAGGTAATTGATTTGAGATCTTCTCTTTTTAACATAGGCATTTACTACAGCTATAACTTTTCCTTTAAGTTCTGAATTAGGTGCATTCAGTAAGTTTTGGTATGGGGTGTGTGTGTGTGTGTGTGTGTGTGTGTGTGTGTGTGTGTGTCTATGTTATTACTTATCTCAACTTTTCCGGTTTCCTTTAAAATTTCTTCTTTGACCCATTGGTCACAGCGTAGTGTTTAACTTCCACAGATGTCATTTTTTCAATTTTCTCCTGTTATTAATTTATAAATTCATTCCTTTGTGGATGAAGAACACAGTAGCTCATTTCAGCCCTTTAAAATTAAGACCGGGGCGCCTGGGTGGCGCAGTCGGTTAAGCGTCCGACTTCAGCCAGGTCACGATCTCACGGTCCGTGAGTTCGAGCCCCGTGTCGGGCTCTGGGCTGATGGCTCGGAGCCTGGAGCCTGTTTCCGATTCTGTGTCTCCCTCTCTCTCTGCCCCTCCCCCGTTCATGCTCTGTCTCTCTCTGTCCCAAAAATAAATAAACGTTGAAAAAAAATTAAAAAAAATAAAATAAAATAAAATTAAGACCAAAATGTCTAATATATGGTCTGTCCTGGAGAACATTTCATGTGCATGTAGAATGTATTTTGCTGTTGTCAGATGCAGTATTGAGTCTAGTTGTTATGTTTAGGTCTTCTGTTTCCTTGTTTATCTTCTGTGTACTTACTTTACATATTTTGAAAATGAGGTATTGAAGTTGAGCTATTGTTGAATTCTCTTAATTGCCCCTTTCGTTTTGTCAGTCTTTGATTTGTATATTTTTGGACTCTGTTTTTAGGGGCACGTATGTTTTTAGGGGCACGTATGTTTATAATTGTTATACCTTCTTGATAAATTGATGTTTTAATCAGTATAAAGTATCTTTGTGGTAACAATTTTGTCTTAACGTCTGTGTTGTTCCCACTCCAGCTCTCTGTTTTTTTTTAAATCCTTTTTATTTCAAGCTGGTTGTGTCTGTGATTCTAAAAAGTTTTTGTTGTTGTTGTTGTTTTGTTGTTTTTTTGTTTTTGTGCACCATATAATTGGATCACGGGTTTTTTTTTTAATTTTTTTAACGTTTATTTATTATTCAGAGATAGACACAGAGCGTGAACAGGGGAGGGGTAGGGAGAGGGGAGACACAGAATCTGAAGTAGGCTCCAGGCTCCAAGCTGTCAGCACAGAGCCCAATGCAGGGCTCGGACTCATG
The DNA here is from genome assembly GCF_022079265.1 of Lynx rufus. NCBI lineage: Eukaryota > Metazoa > Chordata > Mammalia > Carnivora > Felidae > Lynx > Lynx rufus. The sequence goes on from NW_025814856.1 coordinate 126,953,462, forward strand.
AGCTGTGAGATCATGACCTGAGCCCAAAGTCAGTCGCCTAACCAGCTGAGCCACCCAGGTGCCCCTGGATCACAGTTTTAAATGTGTTCAGCCAATATTTGTCTCTTTATTGAGTGTTTAATCTGTTTCATTTACTCTGGGTACTGAAAGGTGAGATTTATATCTGTCATTTTGCTATTTGTTTTCTGTATATCTTATGTCTCATCAGATCTCTGGTTCTGTTTATTTTATTTTTTTCTTTTTCTATTTCTGAGTTACTTCTTTTTTTGTTATTGTTGTTAAGCAGATATTTTCTAGTGTACCATTTTAATTCCCCCCACCCCCCTACTTCTTGCTATATTCTTTTGAGATTGTGTGTATGTCTGGCAGGAGCATTGTCCTTGGGATTATAGTTAATATCTGAATTTGTAACATTATAATCTGGGTCATTATAGGGACTCCCATTATATATATGTTGGTATGTTTGAGTATGTTCCACAGTCTGTGGTTCTGTTCATTTTTTCCCTTCATTCTGATTTGTATCTTTTCCTTAGACTTGGTTAACGTTATTTGACCTATCTTCAGATTTGCTGATTCTTCTGCTAGCTCAGATATGTTGTTGAGCTTCTCTAGTGAAGTTTCATTTCAGTTGTACTTTTCAACTTGAGAATTTTTGTTTAGTTCTTTTTAATAATGTCTCTTTACTGATATTTCCCACATTGTTCTCATACTTTCAGTTTTTTTAGACATGGTTTCCCTTAGTTCTTTTAACAGATGTAAAATAGCATATTTAAACTCTTTGCCTAATGTCTGGATTTTCTCAGGAAATAGTCTTTATTGATTGTAACCCCCCTCCCCCCCCCCCCCCCGTATATGGGACATTCTTTTTTTTTTTTTTTTGACATGTTTCATAGTGTTTTGTTGAAAACTGGACATTTTATTTTTATTTTATTATTTTTTTAAATGTTTATTTATTTTTGAGAGAGAGAGTGAGACAGAGTGTGAGTCGGGGAGGGCCAGAGAGAGGGAGACACAGAATTGGAAGCAGGCTCCAGGCTTTGAGCTGTCAGTACAGAGCCTGATGCGGGGCTTGAACTCACGGACCGTGAGATCATGACCTGAGCTGAAGTTGGACGAAAACTGGACATTTTAAATAATTCAACATGGCAATTCTAGTCAGATCCCTCCCAGGGTTTATTATTGCTATTTGTTGTTTGTTTAATGACTTTCCATAAAGTCTGTTTTCTTTTGCCATGTGTTGTCACTGAAGTCTCTGCTTATCTTTGTGGTTATATGTGGAGTCTTCCAGGGAAACATCAGATAGGCCAAATAATGATAGTTCTTTGGGAATGGGGCTTTAAAAGAGCCTGTTCTGCCTCCTCAAGTTTCTGTCAGGATGCTGATTTTTGCCATGATTGTGTGCTGTTGGTTTTCAAGGCTACTGTGGAGCTGGGAGGGGAGATGAGAATGGGCAAGTTATTTAGGTTCAGCCCTCTTTTTTTTTTTTTTTTTGGAATAAGCACTCTGGACTGCTGCACACCTTTTGTTAATTTCCAGAGTTCTGAAGAAATTGATTTTGACCGTTTTTTCATTGCTTTTAAAGGAGCGAATTTTCTGAGATCTTTACCTTGCCAGTTTCTATACTCTTGCTGCAGTCTATAACCTTTTAATTGTTTTCCAGTGTGCACACAAAGGAATGTTTAAAGGTACATAATACCATGTCATCTGTTTAATAGTTTTTCCACTCAATATGGTGTTGATTGTCATGTATTCTTATGAAACTTGTAATGCATGGTGTTTTTGCCTATGGGAATACCATGATACATTGTTTCCTTCACTTCTTTTTGGAACTTAGTTTTCACAATTTTTCATTATCATTAACTATTTTGTTGAATGTTCTTTTAGCTAAATGTTAAATATATTCTCAAAATTATAAAGTGTGGAAGTGGAATGTGTTGTCTGGGAACATGAAAATTTAACCTTTTGATTTGCAAGACCAGATTGCTCTTCAGGGAAATGGTTTGAATATATATTCCACCAGTCACGTAGGAGAGTGCTTATTTGCCGGCATCCTCACCCAGTACTGGGTACCATTGTTCATTTCATTTTTGTTCTCCAGTAGGTCTTTTGGCATGATGAAAATGTTTTATATCTATGAAATGTTCTATATCTATATCTAGTATGGTAGCCACTAACCACATAGATTCTGAGCATTTGAAATGTGACTAATCCTTAATGAAGTGTGCTGTTTGCAAAGATTACTACAAAAGAAAAGAATGCAGAACAAGGGATAATGTGAAATGAATCATAATCATTTTTATATTGGTTGCGTGTTAAAGTAATGTTGTATATCACTGGTTAAATAAAACATGTAATTAAAGTTAAACTCACCTTTTTGACTCTTACTTCCTTAATGTGTTTGGTGGAATATTTACAATTGCATATGTGATTTACTTTATATTTTTATTAGATAGTGTTGATCTGGACTCTAGACCATTTTTCCTTTAAAGCTATTTAACAGCAGCATGTTCTCACCCTTTTAAGATTTGTCACTTTTATTTATTCATTGAGGATGGCAGCAAACATTCAGTTTTCCTTTCCTCCCCAAGGTCTGTCATTGTTCTGGGGCATTTTAGTGCTCGTGTGTAAAGCTCATTCAATAATTCAGCTTCACAGTTTTGGGATTGTGCTTGGGCCATCATTTAAATGGCCCCATGTGGTCATCATCTCAAACTTCTGTTCCACCTCTAAAATCTTCATTGTATAGCCCATTCTAACAATACCTTCACATTCTTTTAGCTCTCTCACTTGTTTCTTACCTTCCATCCTTGACCCTCTTCATTTTTGTCACTTAAGCTATACTTACCAGTTCCCTTGATCCCCTGTACTTTTCTGCATATTTTCTGCAAAATAACAATTCTCAATGATTCCTACAGTTTATTGGCTTATACTTAAGCTGCAGATTGCTACTAGACAAGAAGATGCTATGGCTTCATGGATACATTTACACAGATTTGTGGTCTTTAGCTTTAATCTGTGTATAGAATTGCTTGGCTGCCTCCTATGGAATCTTAGTCTTTCTTGATATTCTTGTGGTTGCTAATTCAAATCTTTATCTCTTAATATTCCCTGGTCCTCCTCTCCTCAGTTAGGATTAAAGCATCATTTTCTTTGGACCTTAGAGAAAATCTCACCCTTTATTCCAGAACATTATCTGTATCCTCACTTACCTTTCTTCAGCCAGTTGTCTACTTAATCTTTTCTTTAAAAAAAAAAATTTTTTTTTAAATGCTTATTTTTGAGAGAGGAGAGAGCATGCGCGTGCGAGAGCATGAGCTATTTGCTCATGCTCAACAAATAGCATGAGCAGCGGAGGGTCAGAGAGAGAGGGAGACACAGAATCCGAAACAGGCTTCGGGCTCTGAGCTGTCAGCACAGAGCCAGACGTGGGACTTGAACTTATAGACCTCGAGATCGTGACCCAAGCCAGTGTCAGATGTTCAGCCAACTGAGCCACCCGGGCACCCATACTGGATCTTTTCTATTAACATTTAAACAGGGGCAATTATCTCTCTCTTTTTTCCCGTACAACCCTCCCTTGACCCTGTGTTATTCTTCAGGTTCTACCTTCTTGTTCTTCATAGATAACGCATTTAGAAAGAATTGTTTATACTCATTGCCTATACTTATTCACTGTTGATTTACTTCTAATCTGCATTCTTTTCTTATCTTTCCCCTGCTGGGACAAAGGTCTCTGATAAGTATATTTTTCCATATCTTTATATTGACCACTCCAGGTCTTGTGGTACGGTTGACCACTTCTTGAAGGAGACCTCTACAGTTGATCTCCTTGAACTGCTTCCCTGAACTAGTTTTTCCCTCATTCTTTTTTCTCTCATCTTTTCCTTCGTTTGTGTAAGTGGGATGTTAGTGTTGGTTCTGGCCTGCTTCGTACTGTGTGTACTGTATTTGGATTCATACCCATGGCCTTCATACCATTTAAATGTTGGTGGCTTCAATTTTTTTTTTTTTTTTTTTTTTTGAGAGAGAGAAAATGCAAGCAAGGGCAGAGGGAGAGGGAGACACAGATGTGAAGCAGGCTCCAGGCTCTGAGCTGTCAGTGCAGAGACTGACGTGGGGCTTGAACTCATGAACTGTGAGATCATGATGTGAGCTGAAGTCGGACGCTTAACTGACTGAGCCACCCAAGGGCCTCTAAATGTTGGTGGCTTAAAATGTTAATATCTGTGTAGCCTAGACATTTCTAGAACTTCTAACTTTTATATATGCAAGCTGCATACTAGACATTTGTATCCCTAAAGTCCAGTTAGCACCTTAAACTCAAGATGATTCCTGCTTTTAGTGATTGGTAACCACTATTAATCCAATTGTTCAAAACTAAACTTAGAAATCTGAATCTTTATATCCCCCAAGTTAGTTACAGTAAATTCATCTCATTAATATCTAACCAACATTGTCCAGTAGAAATTAATGCAAGCCATATATGTAGTTTAAGTTTTTCTAGTAGCCACATTTAAAAAGTAAAAAGAAACAGGTGCAATTAGCTTTAGTATATATATTGTATCACCCAATATTGTCTAAAATTTTATTTCAGCATGTAGTCACTGTAAAAATTAGGATATTTTTCCTTATTTGTTTCATAGTGTCTTCAAAATCTGGTGTGTATTTTGCACTTAAAGCACATCTCAATTCAGGCTAGCTAAATTTCAAGTTTTTGACAGACATTTGTAGCTAGTGGCTACCTTAATAGACATTAGAATTGTAGTTTCTATTTTTCTTCGTCTTCTCTGCTTCTTTCTTGGCTTAAGTCCGAATTTTTTCCCTGGGCTACTGCACCAGCTTTTGGGATTGCAATCATTCTGAGAACTCTGCCAGTTCATCTTCAATATTCTTGTTAGTGGTAATTTTCTAAAATAAGAATGTGATTCTTCATGTGAATTAATGTGATTGTGCATTCTTATGCTTCAAGTCCTTTAATGTTCTCCATAAGCTTTCAAGATGAAGTCTAATCTAAGTTCCTTAGCATGGTTAACAAAATCCTTCATGATCTGGCTTTTGTTCAATTTTCCTCTGCTGTAGCTCCCAGACCTTGAAAATGAGATGTGTTAAATCGTTTGTAGTTCTCATAGAGAACCATGCTCTCCTCTTGGTTTTGAGCCTTTGCAGTTACTCAGGCCTTTGCTTTGAGACCCATATATTCCAGCCCTACCTACATTTCACATCACACTAAGGACTACTAGTCCTTCAGGATCTATCTGAAGGATGTGACCTCAGAATCGACCAAGCAACCCCCCCCCCAAGCTTTTTCATTCTCATAGCCATCCTTCATGCTTGCCTACATCATAGTATTTTATCCCTGTGTTATTAAAATTGCCTTCTAACTTACCTGACCTTAAATTCTTAGTTTCGTAAGCAGGGGCCTTGTTTTTATTAACTTTTACATACCTAATTGTTACTACATACATTGTGAGGGTCAGGTGACTGTTGATTGAAAGAGAATGTGGTCAGTAATTCTATAAGTAGATATGTAAATTCCAAGTTCAGGGTAAAGAAAAAATTGTTTTAAATTTTAAGTTATCTCGTTCTTACATGTGTTCATAGAATTGAATATTAAAATATTTTAAGCAGATTAATTAGGAATCCAGAATAGAGAAAATAAAAGTTGGTTTCATCAGGGACATAATTGCTCATCTCACTAAAAAGAGAGGAGCTGGGGGCAGGCAAACTAAGACATGAACCTTTAAAAAATATGGGGAGGGTGGTGCCTGGGTTGCTCAGTTGGTTGAGCATCTGACTTTGGCTCAGGTCATGATCTAACGGTCATGGGTTTGAGCCCCATGTTGGGCTTTTTTGCTGACGGTGGAGAACTTGGCTTTGGATTCTCTGTCTCCCTCTGTCTCTACCCCTTCTCTGATTGCATTCTTTCCCTCTCTGTCTCTTAAAAATAAATGAACATTAAAAAAATTGGGGAGAGGGGACATTAAAGCCAACATTTAGGACATGCGCATGTAATCTTGTAACATTTTAGTGTTCTTGTTATATTAAATCTGGAATCTAGATATTTTTATACCAGTTATATTTAAAATATTTAAAATATTTAAATAGTGAAGTTCTTTAATTTTTCCATTGGGTCATGTAAGACTAAGCAAGTGCTGGACAGTTATATCTATGTGTTTAATGTAAGGCTTTTGATAGGAATACTAAGGAGTAGACAAGTGAAATTATTTATCAATATCTTTTCCTTTTGTAGTGTGTAGTTTTTTGTATTTAGAATTGCTTAAACTTTAGAAGAAAGAAACTTTGTTTTTTGTCAGTGTGTAAAACAATATTATACCTGTTTTAAATTCCAAAGGCTACAAATTGAACTTGAAGTTATTTAGAAAGATCAAATGTTTATCTTTGAAATCTAAAGTTAAAGATATAAACTTTGAATCTTTGTAGTCTGATTTTTTTTTTATTGCAATTATTTAGAGGGAGAAATAGAATTCTGGTGATAAGAAGGTAATTTGGGGCTGAATGTCTTATTTTGTAAAGATGAGGAAAGCTGAAGGTTTGTAGCACATCTTAGCAGGGATATGTTTTAATTTTCCTCAAATTCTGATTTTTATAAGGCTTCTTTTCTGCTATAACTCCCCTTGCTCAATTTTATTGTTGTTATGGAAATATACATTTGGCAGTTTTCAAAATAAATTGCTGCTTTTCTCTTTTGGAAAATTTATTAAAACCCATATTAACATTCAGACCTTTAAAAATGATAATGGGTTTCAGGTGCCAAGATTTTCGTAACTTTATTCTTTGGAATTGGAACAAATGGCAAGAGAATGTGAAGAATTCTTAAGGGTTCCAATAATCTATCAGTTGGAACCTGTTTGAAAGCATCTTGTTCTTTAAATATAATTGATTTCTAGAAGTAAGGTTAAATTAAACACTGAGACACTGAGATTACTGGATATTGTATTTAAGTTGATTTTTCCACAGGCAGTGAAACAATAAGCAATGAATTACTGCGGTTTGATTTTCTTAAATATGAATTTTGATGTAGAGATTTGGCATAGTAAACTGAAAGATTTTTGTAAATATATTCCTTTAGAAAAGATGATTTGATAATTGTTTCTTGTTATATAACTGATGTTTCAAATCAAGTAATACTTTTAAGACCTTATGGTATTTTGGTAGATGCTTGGGTGAGAATATGCTTTTATCTATATTCACATGCTTACAAGTGTCACAGTTATATCACATCTATAAATAATGTTTCTTATCCAGAGATTATGTTTCACACTGGAACTGTGAACATTTTATTTGCCCAGGAAAAGAATCAGTGGGTGGTTAAGGTTTCTGAATTACAGACTGTGGCTGATTTTAGAATTTGGGATAAGGAAAGATTCTTATGAAATGTGAAAAATCTGTTTTAGTCAACCAATGTTATATTATTAGTATATTCCCTAAGTCTTTTTTTTTTTTTTTTTTTTTGTCTTTGGACACAATTTTTTCCTCAGAAGGAATTTTCCTAAAAGTATATATTTCAGTCATTTAGCTTTTTAAAATGTCTCCCATGTATCCATCCGCACTTTGCTAGGAATTTAGAGATGAGAATGACATGGTTTTTTCCCTCTGGGAAAGAATTATAGGGGGACTGATAAGTAATGTGTTTAATTTTAAAATAAAATATATAATTATTTAAAATGTTATAGTTCTGTGCAAAGAATTGTTTACCCTCAACCTACTCACTCTTCTTCCTCACTAAGTTACTGTAATTGCTCCTAACTAAAGTTACCAGTAACCTTATTTTTATGGTTATGTTTTAGTATTTCATTTGACTCTTCAATGGCATTTAATACAGTTGAGTGACCTTGAGCCAGTGCTGGTGTTCTCACTGACTGATTTTTCTCACTGTTTCTCAGCCTGACATCTCAATGTTGGAGTGCTCCAGGACTCTGCTCCAGGACTCTGTCTAGACCCCTTTTTTATCTATAGTTTCTCCTTGAGAATCCAGTCCTCTCCTAACACTGCCTATAAGCTTATAATTCCTTAATCTGTATTTTCAGCACCAACTAACCTTGCAGTTTCTGGACTTAGGTATTTAGCTGCCTCCTGGATATTTCTTCTTAAATATATAGTAGACACATCAGACTTAACATATTCAAAGCTGTTTTTGATTTTGACGATATTGTCCTTCATTGTCCACTCTCCCACTCCCCTTATTGTTCCTATTTTCCCTTAGAGATATCACTCCATTGAGTTATTTAAGCCAAAAACCTAGGAGTTATCTTGGTCTGCTTTTCCTTCAGTCATATCCAGTGCATTAGCAATGTCCTGGCAGTTTTACCTGCAAAATATATTCTGAATCCTTCTTGCCTCTTCTTGTGTCCACACTGTCTAAATTCAGTATACCCTTTCTTTCTTGGACTGGTGGCAGTAGGCTCCTTACTAGTTTTCTTATTTCCACTCCTTCTCTTAGCTGTAAGAGCTATCTTTAAAATACAAATCAGGTCAGGTCATTTGCCTGTGTACAACCCTCCAGTGGCTTCCCATCATGCCTAAAATAACATCCAAATTTCTTACTTTGGCTGGGTCCCACATGGTCTGGCTCTGCCTGCCTCCCTGACCTCGTTTTCTATCACTTATCCCCCCTAATCCACCACTTCATTGTAGTTCATGTACCTTCTTTTTGGTCCTGAAAGTACCAAATTCATCTCCACTTTAGGGTCTACCCCTTTACCTAGAACTCTTTTCCCCCTTATCTTAGTTCAATCCCAATATTGTACCATCAGCCAAAGACTGTCCTAGGCCTAGTCCCCCTAAGACACACGGGACTCTGTGGTGTTTTTTCTTTGCCTTTTGTCTGGAGCATCCCTTGCATATGCAACCTAAAATAATCTCTCTGAAACTTTTTCTACTCTCCCAGATGGCTTCTTCTTTTTTGATGCCACAATTTATGTAATTTATTTAATCTTTATCTTGATGGAGCTAACATTGTAGTTGGAGGTGGGGTAGGATGGAGATTGCAATAAACAGGATGAGTAAAATGTATATTAGATGGCAAAAAAAAAAGTGCTAAGGAGAGAAACATAAAGCTTGCAGCAAAGTACTGAGGAGAATGGAGTTGTAATTTTAGATAAGGGTGGTCAGGGCACGCCTCTCTGTGAAGTTGACATTTGAATAATCACCATCATCTGTTCCAGGTTGTGATATAACTCATAGATTTGTGTTAATATAGAATATAGAGGTTCAGTTTCCCAGACATTTTGTCTAACGTTAGTCTACTTTCTTTTCTATGCTTCATTAGTTGCCTTTCAGTTTTCACAGCTCACATTAACTTCATCCTCCCATTTGTTGCTTGCTATCTTTAGCTTCCTTTCCTGTATCCACATGTCTGTATTTCTTCCAGTTCTGAACTTTAATCAATAGAACTTGAAATACAGCACTATATTAAAGATTTTTTCCTAAAACATTTGAATTTATCTGATCTGGGCTGTCTTAATTCAGTGATTGACAAAGCAAAATCGTATGAAAGTTACATTTTTTTTTTCTTCATGGGATTTAAACTTGGTTCCGGGTGTGTGTGTGTGTGTGTGTGTGTGTGTGTATACCTGTACCTTCTTTTTGGTCCTAAAAATACAAAATTCATCTCCACTTTAGGGTCCCTTTGCCTAGAAATCTTTTCCCCCTTAATTCAATCCCAGTGTTGTACTGTCTGCCAAAAACTGTCCTAGGCCTAGTCCCCCTAAGACCCCCTAACACCCCTGTGGTGTTTTTTCTTTGCCTTTTGTCTGTGTGTGTCTTTGCCTTTTGTGTACACACACACACACACACACACACACACACACACACCTTGCTGAAACTTTATACTTTACAGCTTTTCTACCATTTCTCTTAAAACTTCAGGTGTAGAGCATAGTAATTGGGTTTTATAAAAAGATAAGAGGTTTTTGTTCCATATTTTGTCAGAACTGCTGAAAATTGATTAAAACTCACTGGGCCTTATATCCCACACACACAAAAAATTATTACTTTGACGTGTGGAGAAAAGTCTGTCCTCACTTTATTTGTAATTTCTACTTTGTTGAGTTCCATGTAAGTAACTTTTATTTTTCCCTCTATTTTTTGCTATGTTCCAATGGATTTGCCATTCCTGTTTGGACTGAATGTGTCATGTACAATTCTTGGAATTCCTCATTTACTGTTCCTCTGTGGATCTGTTCTGTTGGAATCTGGAACACTGGAATGATGGAAATGTGTTCTTTACAAAGTAGCTGTGAGTATATGAGATAATTTATACAGATATGTTTTCAGTCTAAATTAAATTTAACTTACAGTTGAATGAAATAGCCAATGAAGCCTTAAATTTAATACATTATTAAATACACATAGTAGGCTTTCAGATATTTGATTTTAAAATACTGTACTCTGAACAGTATCCTAATTGGTATATTTAAAATTAGTTTTTCCGTTTAATCGGTTTGGTTATCTTCTCAACATTTGGCTTAAAGATTATATGAATGAAAACGGGGTATAAGGTGATGGATGGAATATTTTGTTACATCTGTGATGCTAGTGAGGAATGCAGATAGCTGTTTGCTAAATCCACCTGTGTTAAATTGCTGCGTTGATCTCATAGGAGTCTTTTTTTTTAATGAGAAATTGTGTCAAAAACGTTTAAGAGAAATATGTACCTCTTAGGAATATTTTGCCATTGTATTTTAATGATGAATAAGACCTACCTCTAGGTAAAATTAACAGGCTACTCATTCAGATGGTCTGAACTATGGACAGTTTTTCTCAGCATTGGGTAAGTTAAAAGTCAGATTAATTTACTACACCAATTTAAAAATAGGTTTCTTTGAATTACTCATGGAGCTATTGTTGACGTCATCAAAGAATCAAAAACCATGCAGAAAACGAATTCTGATTTTCTTTAAAATCTGGATAAATCCAGATGTCCCTGGCGAGGGAGGCAACAGGGTCATCTGAAATACTGAAGTGGCATAATTGGACCTGGTATAATAGCTTGAAAGATATTGTTTACTGATTGAATTGATCACTAGAGCCTTTAGGAATATGAAAAAAATTGTTTAAACTCAACATTTGATTTTGTTTCATGAGTAAGAAAACAAATTTCAAGGTATTCATACCTGTGGTAATTAGTATGAGCAAAAGGGATCATTGAAAGTGTTCTTAATATAGTATTAAGGGGATGTGAATTTTTTTTATTGTGAAAAACCCTTTGTTATGTTTTTAGTTTATTAGTCAGAATCTTCTTACTGACTTATTGTAAATTGAAATCTTTGCTCTGAGGCAGATTTCATTGGTTTTTATTTTCTTTGGGTTTTTATAATTGACCACTGTCAAATCAACTCATACTCAATTCATTTTGTCTGTTGCTGCAATTATTTTATTGGCAACACTATAATAAAATCAGTTTGATTTGCCATGAATAATAGTTTGTGTAGTTTTCTAAAATAGGTTATTGAAGGGAATTTGAAATGTGTGACAGAAGAGTTTTGCTGATACATTAATAACTTGGCCCTTTTTGTTTTTCTTAGCAACAGAAGAACCTTGAAGGCTATGTGGGATTTGCAAATCTCCCAAATCAAGTGTACAGAAAATCAGTGAAGAGAGGGTTTGAATTCACACTTATGGTTGTGGGTAAGATATTTTTTTTTTTTTTTTTTTACTAAAATTAGATTTTGATCTGAGTTTTAAGTTATTAATCAACTCTGAATGAATTTAAGAAGACAGTAGCCTAAGTAACTGCAGGAATCGTGGTATATTTTATTATGTGAATACATTTTAAAATTTAACTATGTGGCATAATAGGATTTATATATTTTCTTACCTCTTTTTTTTAAGGTGGCACAATTTTAGAAACTAAAAGTTGACAAGTGGTGGGGGTGGTGGAGGAATAGAACACTGTCAAGAAGTTCTCTTCAGTTGGTAATGCTACAAAAGCAAATAGTGTCTAGTGGTTCCTCATTACTCCAGGATAATTTTATTCTCTGGCTTATATACTGTAGTGGAGTCATATAACATGAGCATTTAGCTTAAACATGTGTGCTCTGAATTTGAAAAAGAAGTTGGGGGACAAGGTAGAGGTTCGTAGTCATGCAAGTGATTACCCTGGAAATTCATTCAAGGAGTATAAACTCTGTAGCGAGTGAAATATGGCTGTCTCTATTCTTTAATTTAGCCTCATTTTTCTTATGTGTTTGATCCTATGAACACCATACTCTGCCTGAAGTCCATTTTAAGAGGCTGTCAGGGGTTATTTGACAGTATGTTGGTACCATCATTGTTAAATTTGAAGAAGCAGCATGGTGTATATAAAGATTAGTAGTCTTAAAGGACTGTATAATATTTTCACCTCATATAGGCTGACTTTAGAACCTAAATCCTAAGGATGATGAAACTTTGTTGTATTTCTCTATATGTTTTAAGAAGGTGAAAGGCAGGGTAATGGAGTCACTGTCCTTGACAAAGAAAATTGAATTGATGCTGGGTCTTTATGTAGTGTTCATTAATTTTTGCTAATTACACTCAACTCCTGGTATTTTTCTTTGGGTGTTGAATTAGATTAATTGAATTAGCTATGAAATCCTCCTTCACTGAAGAGAAGAATGTTTTCTCAGTTGATCAGAGTATTTTACCTGATGGTACTTTGTGGTTGTTTGGAAATATCTGTGTTGTGTTAGTTTCAATAGTGAAAACTTGGTAACGAAGTTTGCAAACTTGATGTTTGCTAGAGTTGGTTAACTTGCCTGTCTCTGGTTGAGTAGAAGTATAGTATACCCAGTTTGCAAATTGCAGCTGTGAAGCAGAGGTAGTAGATACATGGATAAAATGTATAGAACATACCTTTTCTTTTGTAGAGTAGTTAACATGATCGTTACATGTGAAGAAGTACTCCATCTTACCTTTACTATGTAAAGCTTGTGATCTTACATGACAAACTATAAACAAATATAATATCATTTTTTAATTTGTAAGAGAAGTTCCTACATCTGTTAGGAGAATTATAACAATTCAAGCAAAATTTGATATTGAAATTTTAAAGAATAACTTCTTGAATATATACTTAGTGGAATAATATGTGGGGGTCAAGGCCAGATATTTGATTTAAAATCTCTGACATTTTTCCAGATGAAAAAAATTTAAGGCAGCTGAAATGATTTTTAGAGAAACTGTGCAATCTCTGAATATATCTTATTTGTTTTTCTGGTCAGTCCTTTATTGAACTACAGCTTTTGTTTTTTCTCTTCCTTGTTAAGACTTTAACTGAGATTATGGGGCAACTGGGTGGCTTAGTCGGTTGAGCATGCGACTTCGGCTCAGGTCATGATCTCACAGTTCATGGGTTCGAGCCCTTCGTCAGGCTCTGTGCCGACAGCTTAGAGCCTGGAACCTGCCTCAGATTCTCTCTCTCTGTCTCTCTCCGCCTCCCTTCCTCCCTCCGTTCCCTGCTTGTGCTGTCTCTGTCTCTCAAAAAATCAATAAATGTTAAAAAAATTTTTAACAAAAAAGACTAACTGAGGTTAAAGAAGAATGGGTGTCAGTATCCTTACTCTGTTTTTCCCGCTCTACCTTGAATATTATTGTTTAATTAGCTGTCCCTCTATAGACTTGTTGAGTGGAAGGACTAAATCTTTTCATGTACATAGTTGCAGTGTCTAACACCTTTTAAGTAAGTGTCTAAGAAGTGGTTGGTTTTCTGACTTTAGGCCAAATCTAACAGCATTGTTTGCAAGTCACAGAAAGCTAAAGCTAACCTTGCTTTATTATTCTTAACTTAGAGACTACAAACCCTTCCTTATAAGCTAACTCCTGATTTTTGAGACCTAAACTCAGAGTAGTTGTAGCTTTTATAACAATTCTTGGCTGAAGACTTGTACATTAATACAAACTGAAAATCTGTATTTAAAAGTTGATTTCTTTATGAAACTCTGTCTTGTGTTGGACAACCTTTATCCAGTAACCTTGCCTCATAAACAATATTTATTGAGTCCTAATTTAAGTGATTTTTGTATCAGGGAGGCATAGTGTGTATTCCCATGTGTTAAAAGGAGTTTATAACTTATGTGACAACATAAGCACACATAAAAAGGTAAGTAACATTTCTAGGAAGTATACATGAGTCAGTGGAGTCATACAAAAATTAAGGAACATAGAATTGTAAGGGTATAGGAGAACTTGTCTCTGGTTGAAGGTTATTACTGCCTTATTTGAGGAGGAGGTATTAGGGCAGGTTTTTAAAGAATAGAATTGAGTGAACAGTCCATTTGGGAAAATAATAGCCAATACCTCCATAACCTATTATGCATCAGGCAGTGTTCTGAGTATGTACCTAACTCACGCAGTCCTTCACAACAACCGAATGAAGTAGGTATTATTGTTACCCCTATTTTAGAGAGAGAAACTGAGGCATGGAGAGATTAGGTTACTTGCCCATGGTCACATTGGTAAGCACATGGTAAAACCAAATCCTGTCTGGTTCTGGTTCTTATTTCTCAGTCTGCTGTGTTCTTTTTTTTTTTTTTTTTTTTTCAACGTTTATTTATTTTTGGGACAGAGAGAGACAGAGCATGAACGGGGGAGGGGCAGAGAGAGAGGGATACACAGAATCAGAAACAGGCTCCAGGCTCTGAGCCATCAGCCCAGAGCCCGACGCGGGGCTCGAACTCACGGACCGCGAGATCGTGACCTGGCTGAAGTCGGACGCTTAACCGACTGCGCCACCCAGGCGCCCCTTTTTAAAATTTTTTTTTTTCAACGTTTATTTATTTTTGGGACAGAGAGAGTCAGTCTGCTGTGTTCTTAAGTACTACATAGAGGCTTTTTTGGGGGTATTGGATATAGCACAGAGCTCAGTAGAGTGCATCCAGTATGCCTTAAACTTAGATGATTTTATTTGGATGTTCTGTTTTTCCTAAAAAAATGAAAGAGACAAAGAAATAAAGGGGTTAGCAGGGAAGGAATGAAGGAGTATTAGAGAACTTAAATGCATATATGTAAGCAGTGTTTTTCTGCCATTCCACTGGAATGAGGTGAGGGTGTGGCCTCGGGTGGGCATGAAGTGGGAGAGGTGAATTTTCTATTTCCCCGGTCGTTTTCAGCTTCCACATCCTTTCATAGTACGAATATCTTACCTTGCTGTATGTTAGCCTAGTGACAATATGGTGCCTTAGTATGTAATGCTAGTTACTTTTTATATTTGCAAAGAAATAAGTATCTTTCAGTGCACAAAGAAAAGCAGGTTGTTAGTTTATATGTAATTGTGCTTAATGGATGATATAGAGGGTTTTCAAGATTAATTTGTACTGCACATTGGCTTTAGGATCTGACCCCTAAGATATGACTTTATAATAGTCGGAAATTAGGCTGGAAAGGTAGACTAGCCTAGATTTTGAAGACCGTGGCTGTCCACAAGGATAAGTAGATTGGAATCTTTACTTAAAAATTTAGTTTAAAACTCAATGTGAGACCTATCAAATAATGAAGACACTTAGGTCTCAAATTCAGCAAAGTGTCAAACATATTTGGGCTTGGAATTTGAGTATCTTCTGTGTGCTTCTTTTTTTAAGAAATTTATTTTTCTTTAATGTATATTTTTGAGAGAAAGCTTGCAAGCGGGGGATGGGGAGAGGCAGAGAGAGAGGGAGACACGGAATCTGAAGCAGTTTCCAGGCTCTGAGCTGTCAGCACAGAGCTCGACAACGGGGCTCAAACCCATGAACCATGAGATCATGGCCTGAGCCGAAGTTGGACCCTTAACTGATGAGCCACCCAGGCGCCCCTCTCTCATGTGCTTCTTAATTAGACTTGACTGTGCTGAGAAATAAAATGTTAATTGTAAAATCCTGATTTTACTAGAATTCTCCAAGGAGGTAGAACTCAGAAAGACTATAGATTGCTTTGTCTTTCCAGAAAGTATTTTTGAAAACAAGTGATATTAAATCTATTATTTTGAATTCTTTTTTAAAATTGAAGTATAATTGACCTACGGTGTTATTAGTTTCAGGTGTACAACAGTTGACAGTTCTGTATATTACCAGGATAAATGCGCTTACCATCTGTTACCATACAAAGTTATGATGGTATTATTAACTATATTTCCTATGCTGTATTTTATATTCCTTTGACTTATTTATTTTAAAGCTGGAAGTTTGTACTTTTAATTCTTAGAAGATAAAATACACAGTTCTATCATTTCTATAATCTTGGGCTTTGCACAATTTTTATGGTAGAGATTTTCTTTATTTGTGATTTGCGTGATGCATTTGACCTGTACCAAATGTCTTTAGTAGCAGGAATGGCATTTCTTTTTTTTTTTTTTTTTTTTTTCCAGTGGAACAGAACTTCTCACATGCTGCTTTGGCTGTTTTGGGGATTCAAAGTATATCATAATGCGTTTTTTATGTATGACTTATTAGCAAAAATTTAGGAGGTATTTAGTCAGTAATAGGATATACAATGTTTGTCATAGTTGTCATTTTCCCTCTTCTTGTTGATGTTTGAATTGTAATAACATCCAGAGTTATTTGCAGAAACTGAAAGGTGGTATTGACTCATTTTGTTTCTAGGTTATTGGGCATTCGGTACTACTGTTTAATTCTAAAGTTACGATATGTTGGAGACTTAAACTGCCTTGAGTAATATTTCAAAAATTTCTTCCTAGAGCTCTATTTTTATTTTACTTTTAGTAATAAAAGTAAGTAATGACGATTATACAATGTTGTGACTATAGAACCACTGAATTGTACACTTTATTTTTTTTTTATTTTTTTTTTTTTTAATTTTTTTTTCCAACGTTTATTTATTTTTGGGACAGAGAGACAGAGCATGAACGGGGGAGGGGCAGAGAGAGAGGGAGACACAGAATCGGAAACAGGCTCCAGGCTCTGAGCCATCAGCCCAGAGCCCGACGCGGGGCTCGAACTCACGGACCGCGAGATCGTGACCTGGCTGAAGTCGGACGCTTAACCGACTGCGCCACCCAGGCGCCCCTGAATTGTACACTTTAAAATGGTGAAATTTATGGTGTGTGAATTTTATCTCACTTAAGTAATGTAACCAAAGCAGAGGAATTTTAGGGAGAAAAATCAGATGATTTCACATATCCACTATTTTAATTTTTTTATTCATTCTAGGCTTTTCATCTGCGTATTTTAAAAGGTGCTTTTGTAATAAAGTTAATATGTTTCATTCATTGAAATTACGAAATACAGAAAAGCATAATGAAAATATTACCAAAATCTGTTACTCAGTGATAGCTCAAGCATAGAAACATACAGTATTCTTGTTTAGTATATGTGATGTTATGTGAATGTCTTTTAAAATTAGCTGTGAAGGGGCGCCTGGGTGGCGCAGTCGGTTAGGCGTCCGACTTCAGCCAGGTCACGATCTCGCGGTCCGTGAGTTCGAGCCCCGCGTCGGGCTCTGGGCTGATGGCTCGGAGCCTGGAGCCTGTTTCCGATTCTGTGTCTCCCTCTCTCTCTGCCCCTCCCCCGTTCATGCTCTGTCTCTCTCTGTCCCAAAAATAAATAAACGTTGAAAAAAAAAAATTAAAATTAGCTGTGAATTGTGATCATCTTTTGAATTTAGATGTCATAACCTAGCTATGGTTGAGTCCTAGATTTTAATGGCTTGTATAGGTGAGATATACTATAATTTGCCTTGTTCAACATTAAGATAGTTACAGGTAAACATGGTTATAGTTCTGTTCTTACATTTTCTTTCAACTTTTTTTATTTATTTTTGGGACAGAGAGAGACAGAGCATGAACGGGGGAGGGGCAGAGAGAGAGGGAGACACAGAATCGGAAGCAGGCTCCAGGCTCCGAGCCATCAGCCCAGAGCCTGACGCGGGGCTCGAACTCACGGACCGTGAGATCGTGACCTGGCTGAAGTCGGACGCTTAACCGACTGCGCCACCCAGGCGCCCCTGTTCTTACATTTTCAATTAATTCCTTAAAATAAAGCTTTGGAAATTTGAATTGCTAGTTTTTTAAGGGTTTTGATACATAATACCAAATTGCCCTAAAATAGTTTGTATACCATTTTGCACATTCACCTAGTGTTGCCAACGCCCCTTTCTCTGAGTCCTGCCAACACTGTCAGTGCCTAAAAATTGGTGTCTTATTTTCACCTGTATTTTATTGTTGCTGGTTAACTTATTTTTTAAAAATATTTATCTTTGGTATGGGTTCTTTTGTAAATGGTATGTTCTGGTTTAATTTAAAAAGCTGTACTCATTTACTTCTTTAATAAGATATAGGTATTGCAGGGTATTATTATTATTATTATTTTGTTATTAGGTATTGGCATTTTTTGCCAGAATTTTTCTGTGTTGCGCTTTGTATTAGTTTGATTTTATATTGTCCATACAATCTTTTTTCTTACGGCTTTTGTTCTTGATTTGAGGTTTGATTGATTTGATTTGAGGTTGATTGATTTGAGGTTACTGGGGATTTCACTGTATTTTATGTAAGTATATAGACTAAAGGTTTAAGTTTTTATTCTGAAATTTTAAATCCATGAGGGTTATTTATTTTTTTGATGTGAGATAGGACTTTGATGTTTATTTTATTTTCTAAATGGTTAAGTAGTTCTCCCCAGACCATTTATTACAAGCTTGATTTTTAAAAATACATGTGCTTGGTTGGTTCTCTTTCCAATCTTTGGTTTAGTTCATGCTGTAGTTCTTCCTATATAAATACCATATTATTAGAGTTATAAATTATAGTAGTTATGTTATTTGTATAGAAAGGTTACTGGAGTTTGTGTTAATCTAGGGATATAGGCAAATAAGTAAATAATATGTAAAATAATTACAGATTGTGTTGTTTTCTAGAAAGTAAATAAACATGGTGGTATCTTTTTAGAGTTATCAGGGAAGACTTGCCTCTCTGAGAAAGAGACTTCATAATAGCACCTGAAATACATGAAAATTAGGACATACTGAAAAAAAAAAGAAATAAAATGCTTACAAATGAGATAATTTTCATTAATATATTGCTATATTTATCTACAATGTTTTACTTTACTTTGGACAGTTGCATAATAATTTCAACCGTGCCTATCTCAAATTTTAGCCATTGGCTTTTCATTTGATATGTGAATGATTTGCTCTGTTCAGTTTCATAATGCTGTAGTAAAAATTTATGGAATGGAAATTTTGTTCAATATTTTAACTATCATGTTAAATGGCTGCATAATATTCTAATCCATGACTGAATATACCATAATTTTTGGAGTCTGCTTCTTCACTAATGGATATAAGTTTGTTATTATCCCTACCTATCCTGTTACAAATAACATGGCAGTGAAGATCCTTAAACACACAAGGTTTGTGTATGTGTGTTGGGAAGCAGAGGGCAGTACTTTATTGATTTGTTTATAGTCCCTGCAGTAGGATAACTGTAGCAAAATATTTCAATATTTTGTGGCTCTTGACATATTGGCAAATTGTTTTTTTAAAAGTTTGTTCTAAATATATACTTTTAAAAAAGGGAGAATATATTTTGCAGGAATTTAAGATGTATGGTATAATTGAACGTGGGGCTATTCATTCCATGGATACTTAAGGGAAGAATGTAAATGTAGTTGAAGACACTGTAAGGGAGTAGTACAGGAGGAGAAAAGTATACAAGTTAACTACATCATTAAGTGATAAATGGCATAAGAAATATATAAACCACATGCTGTAGAAGTTTAAAGAAATAAGACTTTATAGCTACAAAGCACACCACTGTCTTAAATCATACAGCTAATTCATGGAAAAATGGTACATGATATTTTCAGTAGTGGTATATTTATGTTTTTTTAATATACTTAATTCTTTATCTGATTTAATTTCAGTATCTTAATCGTGGAGCAGTATAATTCAGACAAACACAAAACAGTTTCATAGACTGGGAGTTTTTGGTTTTGTAACAGGGACAATGTCTGGATTGACATATATAAGAACTGTAATCTGGGTAATATCCCAGTTTAATTTAGTAGACTTAAAAAAAAGTCATTGGCTTCTCATACATGTTCTATCCTAATATAGTCTTTGAAAATAGATCATAGTCTTTTGAATATAGGGAGGTGAGTGGAGGTAAGCAGATGATAAATAGTGCATATCAGAGAATCAAATGTGAAGTAGGATTTGTGGTTCATTCTTAACTAAAGTTTTTATGATGGAAGACTATGAATTGTTTATTATGTTACAAGTGGTACTAATTACAGTAAAACATAATGGTGAGATTTCTGTAGTACCTTGTCATAGTCCTGAGAATAGATTTTAATTGAATGATCGATGATTAAGCTGACATAACTGATCAGCAGTAAACTACTAGAAATTATGGTTTAAGCTGATGACATAAAAATGAGGGGTGGGGGCGCCTGGGTGGCGCAGTCGGTTAAGCGTCCGACTTCAGCCAGGTCACGATCTCGCGGTCCGTGAGTTCGAGCCCCGCGTCAGGCTCTGGCCTGATGGCTCAGAGCCTGGAGCCTGTTTCCGATTCTGTGTCTCCCTCTCTCTCTGCCCCTCCCCCGTTCATGCTCTGTCTCTCTCTGTCCCAAAAATAAATAAACGTTGGAAAAAAAAATTAAAAAAAAAAAAATGAGGGGTGCCTGCATGGCTCAGGTGGTTGTGTCTGACTCTTGGTTTCGGCTCAGGTCATGATCCCAGGGTTGTGGGAATGAGCCCTGCATTGGAGTCCCCACTGAGCATGAAGCCTGCTTAAGATTCTTTCTCTTTCTCCCTCTCCCTCTCCGCCTTTCCTGCATGCACACACACACTCTCTCAAACAAACAAACAAAAATTTTTAAAAATCTAAATAAATAAAAATAAATAAAAATGACCACTTCAACCCTCAAAGGAATTTCCAGGGAAACGCACACTACTAATTATAGTTTAATAAACGTCTTAGTAGTACACATTTAAAGTGCCATGTAGAGTCAGGGGAGTAATGATCTGGGTTTAATGGGGATAGCATCTTATTTTCCTGATAGGTTAGAGTTCTGAAATCAGTAACTCTCTATTAAATGTATAATTTATTTTGGCAATTTTGTAAAAGAGCTAGCTAGTTACAATTATGGTTTTAATTTATATGTTTAGTGTACAATGAAAATTCGCTTTCTATATTTAACGTAAATCTATCTCATAGTACTTAGTACGGCAGCTGTTACACTAAAAAGAATATGGTACTTAGCCTAGTTTTAAACTAATTTCAGCCACAAATGAGCTTTCTGACCTTGATAGATCATTTTGAATCTCAGTTTCCTTACAACAAACATTTACCTGGTTATTCCAAGTCAGCCGCCATAGGGCTAAGATTAAAAAAGAGAGAGACATACCCCCTAAGAATCAGAGGATTTCACATGGTGGTAGAGACAGCTGGACAATAATGCTGTCTGTGTGTAACTACTTCACAGAGGGCTTGATAATTCGTTTTGTAAATGTGCTTTGTATGTATAGTGTATATATAATTTGCCTAGTAAATCTGTAAATAAATAAAATGTTAATTTTAAGCATACATGATTAGTGCATTTTTACAGTTGAATTTAGTTTTAAGATCCAATGTCTGGGGTGAAGAGGAAAGAAAGATCAGGGGTAGTTGAGAACAAGTTGGTAGCTAAGTGGTTAAATACTTGATTAATTCTTACTTTGAACTTCTGCCCTGGTTGAACTCCTTTGATTATAAATATTCGGGGCACACATGTTGTGCTTTTTACTCTGCAATTCAGTATAGCAGCAAAGCTCTTTTCTGGTAACAGTCAGATTTAGCTAATTTGAAAGATGGTTGAGAATTTGCTCTTATCATTTCCCATTTTAAACAAGGTAGCTTGCAATCGTGTTAACAAAATAAGATTTTTGTGCTTGCCTGTTCTGTGCATTTCAGTAAAGATAAGCTTAAGTGTTTTGCTCAAGTTACTTGTGTGACATTAGCAATTAGTCTTCAGGGTACACTTGGTGCTTTATATAAGTTGCTGCAGGATTAATGCTGTCCTTTGCAAACCTTTTGAGTATCTTATTTTCCCTGGAGTGTATCGGGTTCTTAATGTCGGTTGGTATAAAGCATCTTAGGGATTGTTTTTAGGTTGACATTAAGATTTTGAGTCTTAAAATTAAATTTGTTTTTTTTTTAATATATAGGTTGGTGTTTGCTTTTCTTGTTGAATCATGTTTTAATCAGATTTAATGTCATCAGTTAACAGTAGTATTTCTGGTTCAAGCCATCATTATAGATAATTTTGATTAAAGAAGAAACATTATAAAATTTTAGTCATCTAAAAGTCCAAGTAAATGAAGAAATTAAATGAACTGTATTTTGATTGTTCTCAGTCTGTTTCCCTGACTCCTTTAATCAAAATTATCTGGGCTTCCTATTTAAGATGCTCATTCCTGGAACTATGGGAATCTGCATTTTGACAAGTAGTGCCTGTTAATCCCCATTCTAAAGTTTAAAAGAGCACTGCTCTAAGTCTACTTTAATGTCCAGAGAAAGGCATTCAATTATATATTTCTTTGAAATATTGTTATATATTTTGATAACTCATGTTCTTTAATGTAACAGATATTAAGATATATGGTTTAGAAATATTCTTCCTATAAAAACTGCTCCTTGTTACAAAAGTTTTCCATTAGGAATGTAATACAGAGGAGTAGGTGGAACATTTTAAAAAGGGAGAAAAGGGGCGCCTGGGTGGCTCAGTTGTTTAAGGATCCGACTTTGGCTCAGGTCATGCATCATCTCACGGTTTGTGAGTTTGAGCCCTGTGTCGGGCTCTGTGCTGACAGCTCGGAGCCTGGAGCCTGCTTCGGATTCTGTGTCTCCCTCTTCCTCTGCCCCTCCCCTGCTCATGCTCTGTCTCTCTCTGTCTCTTAAAAATAAATAAGTGTTAAATTTTTTTTAAAAAGACTTCAAAAAAAAAATAAAAAGGGAGAGGAAATCACTATTAACTAATTTTGGTGTATTTTCTGTGCCTCTTATGGATAGCTGTAGTAGCATATTCATTTTTATGTATTCTTTTCACCTAATGCTCAAGGCAGGCATTTTTCTATGTCAAATGGGTTTTTAAAAACTAATTCTCATCACAAGTGCCCTCCTTAATACTTAAAGCATTGTTTAAGTGAGCACTTGTTTTGATGAGCACTGGGTGTTCTGTGTAAGGGACGAATCACTAAATTCTATTTCTGAAACTAGTATTACACTATATGTTAACTAACTAGAATTTAAATACAATTTAAAACCTAATAAATAAAGATATTGGTAAGTTAAAAACATTCTTGATGGCTGATTAATTTTATGAGTGTATCATAGTATACTTAGCCTGTGTTTCATGGTACCTGAAATATCCTTCTCTCCCCCCCAACATCTTTACTGTGAAAACAATTACTGCAGTGTTTTTTTCCTTGTGTGTTTGATTTCTAGAAGTAGATGACATGGTTAAGGATGTGAACTGAAAATGTTGTACCAACTTACACAGTTACCACAGATGTGCAAATGCTCATTTAATCTCATCCTTGCCAAAATTGAGTAGAAATCTTTTTAAAATGCCAAATAAAGCAAAATTATGTTGCTAAATTAGTATTAGACAAAGATTCTGTATTTTAATTGCAGGCCCTTGATTATTGATTTGAAATTTTTTATCTCTATTAATATTCACACCACTAACAGTTTCTTTGAATGCATGCACATGTTTTTGTTTTGTTTTAAGAAATATTGGTGAGGCAGATTAACACAATCACAAATGTAATTCACACAACCCACCGCTGGTGCTGAGGGTATAAATTTTGGTATATGAGATTTATAGAACTTGAAAGAATATGTCAGTCATGTAGCTCAAATGATTAAAGTCTGCCCCACTTTGTCTTTGAAAGCTACTCCTTTAGAACCTCTTGGTAGAACGTGATCCCACCTCAAGAATAAGTCAACTCCTTGTTTCACCTCTTCTGTCCACTAGATCTCCAAGAAAATTTCCTTTTTTTTTTTTTTTTTTTTTTTTGGTGTGTTCCTATTTCCTTTCCTGATGTCTTTTCTTTTACTTACCCTCTAGTGTGGCATTTGGCCTTAAGCTACCGTGTAGTTTCATAGAGCACTCCACTCTGATAATGCCACAAAACCTTTACTTTCTCTGATTCACACATTTCAAAACTACCCCGATTTCCTTCTAAATTAAAGCATTTATTTCCTTAGTGAATGCTGGGCACAGCTAGAAATTAGAGAAAAAGTCTAATTTTCCCTCCAAGATATAAAGGACTAATAGCAGTTTTTTTTAGTTTATTTATTTTTGAGAGAGAGACAGAGAGTGAGTAGGGGAGGGACAGAGAGAGGGAGGGAGGGGGAGAGGGAATGTCAAGCGGGCTCTGCACTGTCAGTGCAGAGGCTGATGTGGGGCTCGAACTCACAGACCATGAGATCATGACCTGAGCCGAAACCAAAAGTCAAATGCTTAACTGACTGAGCCACTCAGGTGTCCCAAGAGTACTTGGTTTTTAAGAGGGAATGTATTATTGAGTGATCATTAGAATTTTAGGTAATAATGTGAATTTGGAGGAACAAGCAGAGAGAGCTTATAAACGCTGTCAATTTCAGCTCTTTTTCAGTTTAGCAGAACTCCTAGAAGCTTGATGTATAATCTGGGAAAGGTTACAGACCCTAGCCTGAGTAAAGACAATATATTTTAACCAAAAAATATGTGGTAATCCATTTTTGAAATAATCATGAAAAAAAATTCCAAGTAGGCCATTTAGATTTTTTTGTAATATGGAGATAAAAAAAAAAAGGTAGTTAACCATTTGACTGTGTAAAGGATACTTTAATCTCTGAATATAGCAAGAAATATCATAAACATCCTCC
This sequence comes from Lynx rufus, assembly GCF_022079265.1. NCBI lineage: Eukaryota > Metazoa > Chordata > Mammalia > Carnivora > Felidae > Lynx > Lynx rufus. The sequence continues at coordinate 126,978,306 of NW_025814856.1, forward strand.
TTAAGGCCTCCCACCTTTATTTTAGACACATAGCAAGTGTAAGTTTTTTGACTCTGTGAACGAGGTAATTATTGAGTGGCTTGTTGGAATGTTTGCTATTAGCTACATAGCAGAATTATTACTTAGCTTTTAGAGCTGGTGGTCAGTTACTATAATTAAAATAAGTAAACCTTGTTTGGATAATTGTAGAGCTAGGTCTTAGGGAACCTGTTTAGCTTGCATTTTAAGATTATCATGTGCATCATTTTGAGGAGACGAAATAGTCTTAAGCAAATCCCAGATCACATAATAATGGAATATCTTGGAAATAATCAGTATCTAGTGTAGTCTAGACTGTTCTTGATAGATTAAATCTTCAGAGATAAGCATATTAAAAAGCAAAACTAAGAATAGCACCCTCCCTTCATAACATAATTTTACTTTTCTTATGGGTGATATCTTCTCTTTATTTTTCAGCCAGATGTAAAGTAAGAATAAATCTGTACTTATTAATTTCCTGTCTATGACTTGACTCCTCTCCATTTGGTTTCTTTTTTTTTTTTTTTTTGTTTTCAACGTTTATTTTTATTTTTGGGAGAGAGAGAGACAGAGCATGAACGGGGGAGGGGCAGAGAGAGAGGGAGACACAGAATCGGAAACAGGCTCCAGGCTCTGAGCCATCAGCCCAGAGCCCGACGCGGGGCTCGAACTCACAGACCGCGAGATCGTGACCTGGCTGAAGTCGGACGCTTAACCGACTGCGCCACCCAGGCGCCCCTGTTTTCTTTTTTTAATAAAAACTGCTTTTATTAAAGGTCAGTAAGAGTGTTTCTCATTGTCCGTGGGTCCTCTTTTTTAAACCTCTTATTTGGTATTGTTTACCACTTTTTCCTTGCAGTTCTTTCTCATTTTTTTTTTTTTTTTTGTGATACTGCCTCCTGATTTATCTGGTTGTTTAACATCCTTTTCATTGACCATCTTTAAATGTTGGTGAATCTGGCATTTTGCCCTATATCATCGTCTACCTACTAGAGTTTTTAAATTTCATCTACCTTTGAAGTCATTGTGGGAAGCATCTCCAAAATCTATGTGGAAATAGTTACCTGGATATTCTGGACTTTAGTTCTGGGGTAGAGTGTAGTCATCTGTTTTGAAATAGCTCCTTAAATAACACTGGTACCTTTTGGTTAAGAACTACATACAGTTTGACACTGGCTCATCTCCACCGCAGCTGAAATTAACACCTATATCTTAATGGCATAACATTTGAGATTTTTTGAAATGTCAGGTACTGTGCTAATAAATAAATTTTATTAAAACACCTTAATAAAATTATTTTATTATATTGATGGAGATCACATACTATATTTGAATATTTGAAACCCCAGGATAATCGAGAGTAGGCAAGCACTGAATAAGATAGAAAAGCCCTACACATGTTTACAGCCCCTTGTTTAAATTCCAGCACAGTTAGACATTCTGAAAAGAGTTACAGATCTTATTTTAAAAGGACTTTGCTTTCTTTCCCACACTGTTGCTGCAAGGTGATATTTATTTATTTATTTATTAACATTTATTTATTTTTGAGACAGAGCATGAACGGGGGAGGACCAGAGAGAGAGAGGGAGACATAGAATCTGAAACAGATTCCAGGCTCTGAGCTGTCAGCACAGAGCCCGATGCGGGGCTTGAACTCACGGACCGTGAGATCATGACCTGAGCCAAAGTCGGACACCTAACCGACTAAGCCACTCAGGCGCCCCTGCTGCAAGATGATAAAAGTGTCTTCTTATACTCACAAATATTACAGATAGTTGAAATGTTACTCCATCTTTCAAAGCCTCATTGAAATGTGATCTCTTTTCTAGGCTGCTGAGATTCTCAGTTCTCTGAAATTTTATCATTCTTGGATAGCTCATTCATGGTCTTGATCAAATTCTACCTTGTATTATGCTTATTTGTTTGCGTATCTTACCTCTCCTACCATACTTTAGATTTTTGCATTCCCCATTCATTTATTCAGTACAATTTAATTACCACCTACAAAGTACCAGGTGCTATGCTAGTCCCTGAAAATCTAGAGATGAGTAAGACATGGTCTATGTCATTAAGCTCCTGGTGACAGAGAAGGAGTTAGGATCCAGATTTGTTTGTTTATTACAGCAAGATGCAAAATAATAAATCCCTCTTATCTGACAGCAAGTGTACTTGTTCAGTTAATGAAGCCTGTCAGAGCAGGGAGTCAAAAATGATAATGCCATAGCCATTTTATTTTAACAAAACATTAGCCAATCCTTTAATGTGAGGGAATAAAGGCTCTTTCTTTATGTGTTTGCTCAGTGGCATTCCATGTCCTCACCTTTAATAAATCTCTGCCTATAATTTATTGCCTGTGACTTCCAGTTTCAGTTTTTTAAGGGGAAAAAAAAAACAAACCTTGATACTTGTGAAATAGTCTGTGTAGGCTCTTTGGTTTTTTGTTTTTTTTTTAAATAGTGTCCTTTCCGGTTAAAACTGTATTCAGTTGCGTGTTTGCTTTTTTTTTTTTTTTTTTTTTTAATTTTTTTTTTTTCAACGTTTATTTATTTTGGGGACAGAGAGAGACAGAGCATGAACGGGGGAGGGGCAGAGAGAGAGGGAGACACAGAATCGGAAACAGGCTCCAGGCTCTGAGCCATCAGCCCAGAGCCTGACGCGGGGCTCGAACTCACGGACCGCGAGATCGTGACCTGGCTGAAGTCGGACGCTTAACCGACTGCGCCACCCAGGCGCCCCGCGTGTTTGCTTTTAGTAGATGTGTTTTATTTCTCTAATAATAATTTTATCCTCCTTACTCCTAAACTTATTTATTCTCCTATACTTTCTTTTCTCTTTGTCCAAATGCTAAACCAGAGGTTGGAGATTCCACCTTTTTAAAAAGCCACTCCAAATCTAAGCATTATTTAGATGTTCACTGGTTTGCTTGGTTAATACCTGTGCATGTCTCAGTGAAATGTTGCTTGCTCTGTGAAGTCTTCCTTGATTCTTCAAGCTATACCCAAGTGTTCCTTATGTATACCCACTGTACTTTTTGTTTAGCTATAACTTATTTCTCAACACAATTAAATTTTTGTAGAGATGTCCCGAGTTCTAAAATTTAGCAGCTGTTCAATAAATAATCATAAAATGAAATTATTTATATCTGTGTTTTCTGTCAGTTGTAATAGTACGTCAAAAAATAGCTGTTGGGATGGATAAGCTATAGGATGTTGAGAATGAGATTATTCTAGTCTGAATGAAGCTTTGAATCCTCCTTGACAGGTTTTTTCAAATTAGATTATAACATCAATTTAGTGAGTCCTTTTTAAAAAATGAAAAATAGGAGTGATTTGAAAATAGAGTGCATTTTGCTTAACACAGATATTGTTTCATGAAACTTTTAAATTTATATGCACACACATTTGTAAATACAGATAAACATGCTTGTGTGGATCTGTATACTGGGTTTTGATGTAAAATGTGTGTTTGGAGGAAGCTTGTCTGTTTGTTTTCTGTGAACTATGGTAAAATAAGTTTGAAAGCAACTCCCCAGTGGGAGAGTCCCATGGAGAATCTCAGAGAGTTCTTTTAGAAGCAGATTGACACGAAGAACAGAGTCCCAGGGCTGGGGATTGCAACAGAGATGTTCTGGTTCTTCCTCTGCCACTTAACTGCGCTCTTAGCATTAGTCAGGTAATTTCTCTTTGGCTTAATTTTCTAATGTTTAAAATGGTTTGATTTGTATCTGTAAGGACTATTTCAGTTCTAATGTTCTGAGACTCTTCGTAATTTAGCAAATTGGTGTTGATAATAAAACCACATTATGTGTGTTCATTACACAGTTTGTGTAATGAAGTGTGTTTTCCAAGCCTCTAACTGATAAAACTAAGGAGCATCTTTGCTTAATGTTTATGTGCTATATACAATTGAAAAATCCTCAAGGTTTAAACTATGTATGCTCTACTTAACTATAACTAACTCGATACTATTATTTATATTATTATATTATGATTAAGGAAAAATAATTTACCAAAGAACTACACAGTATAATATCTCAAAGTATGGTTCATGTGTTAGATGTTAATAGATATTTTAGGAGGTTGAGGGAAACCATCTAAGGCTGCAAGGTTGAGGAGCTGCTGAGTAAAACAAAGATAAACCATCTCTTTTATTGTAGGACTTCTGAGGGTCTTTATAATCACAAGGACCTAAGGGAACCTGACCTTAACTATTATAATTATTGATGTGACTTTCTTCAAAACCCTGTGAACAGACATTTCATGAATGTCTTATTCTTAGGCTTTAAGTGGAATATTCTGGAATGATGATGGAATATGCATGGCTTTCATGGGCTAGACTTCAAAGAGGACAGAGGTTACTTTAACCTGTGTCTGATGTTAAAGTATGGGTACGATATTACGAACTCTAGTTAGTTATTCTTATTTTAGAATTTTCTTAAAGTATTTAACATCTTTAATGGTAAGTATTGCAGTATTTTGTTTTAACAAGGACAGAAAAAAATTTAAATCCAGTTACTTGTTTTTAAAGTTCAGTAAAATGAGGGAAAGATAATGACTTTGTTCCAGAACATATATAGTGCATTTCAAAGTCAAACAAATGTAAAATAGTTGTTAATTTGGATCACTTAACAGATCTAAGATATTAGTTATAAATAAATAAAAAATGTTAATACATTTTATACATCTAAAGAAAAAATATAAAATATGAAGAAATATAAAATGTTGCAGATAGGCATTCTGTTTATATTTTATTGAATAATTTGCTTTCTTAAAATAGGATGTAGAATTTTGAATTGTGTTATTCTTAAATGTTTCCTAAATAATACAGTGATAAATTTGATTGAGGTCGTTTCCACTAATTCTATGTTAGAGTGAGTTGATGGGACGAATTATAGCTCTCTATTATTTTGCATTGGTGATACTACTGCTTTCCGTTTAGTAAAGCACAATGAGCAAGATTTGATTAGAGTTTCTTTGTTTTTTTGTTTTTTTTTTTTTAAGATTTTATTTTTAAATAATCTCTATACCAGCGGGGGGCTAGGACCCACAACCCCAAAATCAAGAGTCATGCGCTTCACCAACTGAGTCAGCCAGGTGCCCCAAGGATTGATTGTAGTTCTAAGTCACCCTTGAGAATATTTGGACAAGGCTGTTATAATTTGTCTTGTGATTATAGGATATCTGACATCTTGGCATGGAAGTAAATATTGCTGTACTAAATGTAAGTAGGAATTAATAATTTAATGTCCAAACTCAGACATCGCTTCACTACATTCAACATCCCTTTTTATTTATTTTGATGCTAGGACCCTGTAGAGTCCTTTTGTTGCCAACCTTACCCTTGTACTCCATTCTCATATGTATCACATGTCTATTCCTCCTCAAAAAAGAAAAGTTCTGTATTTTCTAAAAATTATAAATTCTAAAGACATTTAATAAGAAAGTGAAGTTCCTTTTTCTTTCTCCTTTGGTACCATTCCCTTTTCTAGTGACATGATTCAGTTGTTACAGGTCTTCTGGCATTTTTCTGTAATTTCATGTATGTCAATGATTTCCCATGTAGATTTTTTTTTATATAAATGATACCATACTATATGTGCTGTTCTGTGAATGTTTTTTCCCTATCACTTAATACATACATCTATGTCAGTACATAAGGAGCTACCTCATTCTTTGGAATTAAGTGGTATTGTATTCCATGGTATGTATTTGTCAGAAAAGCTATACTGGTTTACAGTTTCACCAAGAGCCACTCTGAAGGTTAATCTGTTTTCTTCAGGTGTATTTAAGCACAAGTTTTTCTCTGAACACCACTTTAGTCATAGCTCTTAGGTTTTCATATGTAGTACTCATTTTGTTTGTATTTGAGAGGTTTTTCAGATAAGAGAAGTTGAGGAAAGATAGTATGTTGTATCTATATGGGCAGGCGGATTGTGTTATTCTTTTGTTGTTAATATCTATTAACAGAATTGTAGTCAGAGAATATGTTGTAGATTTCTGTATTTTTCAGTATTGATTGATTTTCTTTGTAGCCAAATATATGATCAGATTGTGTCAGTAATCTGTTGGTAACTGGAAAATATGTTCATTCTCTGGGTAGGAATTTTATATTTATTTCTGAGAATCAAGCGTATTAATTCAGATCATTTCCATTTTTTAAACCACTTGGTTTGTTGGTATCTGAGTGGTCTATTAGTCTTTCACTGTGGAAATTCTGTTAACTCGTTGTTTCTAAGTTATGCCTTATGCATTTTTAAAAGTTTTGTTGCTATTTTTATTCTTGTCCTCATATGAAACTTTCAAATAAATCAAAGTTTGTAAATGAGAGATACAGTTAGTACAATCTAGGGAAACACAGCAAAAACTTAACACTGAATTCCCAGTTGTCTCCTTGGATTAATATATGATAATATATATTTTGATGACATGTTATTTGTTGCATTAATATTCATAAAATGTATTTTTTAATATTGTCTAGTTTGTGTTTTTAATTCTTTGTCTTACTGAAATGAGACTTTTAGGTTTTCGTTGTTATATTTGCTTATCTTGTTAATATTGTTATTTGGATTAAATTTGACTATAAATCATGGAACTTTAAAATACCAGTGTATGAACAAGATAGAAATTTTGTCTGCTTCTATTTTAAAATCCAGAGTTGAATAGACTGAAGTGATAGCTCCGCTTTAAGTTCTCAGTTCCTAGGTACTTCCTTGTTTGTTGCTTCGCTGGCATGTTCTCTCTTCCCAAGATACTTCATTAGTCTAAGGTGGTTAATTCAGCTCTGAGCGTCTTTACATGTCAGCTAGGAGGAACAAGTGAAGAACAAGAGGAGTGCACTACCCATAGAGAACATTCCAAGAAGCTACTACCTACCACATGACTCAGACTCTGGAGCCATGTTCAAAACTGTCTTAAATTCAGATTCTCCTCACTTTAGGGAAAATAGTACTTGTATATAAATTTGTATCTGTTTTTCTAAAGTCATCCATGCCTTTTTAAGATTTATACCCATCTTTTAAAGTTGGCTTTTAAAACCCTTAAGATGTAATTTGAAGCTGTTAAGTGACTTTTAATTCTTCTAATTCTGTATTCTTGTAAAATCTTTGACTTTTAATTTGAAACGGGTCTTAAATTCAGAATGTCCTTATCTTAATTCATCCTGTTTCTTCTCACATTTTCCTGTATTTTTAATCTCATTAAATGATATCAGAGAAAAAGTACTTTTTATTGAGTACTTACTGTGTACACTGGTAGAACTGTGCTTAGGTTTCACACGTCTTACCTAGTTTATTTCTCACAGTTCATGTATTATGTTAAGTTGAGATGAGAGAAAATAATTCAAATATCTTGCTCGCTCACTGTAATCATGCTGTAAAGGTAAGGTTCTCATCCGGAAAGCCTGAAGTTAAATGCTGCACTAATAACCACTATAATATGCTTTTGCTAGTTGTCCAAAATTCTGAAAGTTATCTTAAGAGTTTTCCTTCTCACTTTTCCCTTCCCTCCTCTTAAATTCCCCCCCATCCCCTTTTTTTAAGCCTTCCTCTCTCAGTATGCAGGCCAGTGGTTCTCTACCACTGGCAGCAAAGCAGAATCACTTGTGGCTCCCAAGCCTTAGCCCTGGAGACTGATTTAGTGGCTGTAGGGCTGAAGCCCAAACAGGTGTTTTACCCAGATAAAGTGCATTGACTCAAACTTCTGTTTTCTATGATTTCTTCTGTTTCTGTACCTTTATTTTGCTAGGTTTTATTTATCCTTCAAGATCCAGCTTTGTTGTCACCTCTTTCTGGAAACCTTCTTTAACTCTCATCGGATTTAGAAGTCACTCTTCTGTGTTTTCTACCATCCTAAACATACCTAAATATAGAGCTCATAGCATTTACTTACTTGTTTGTCTTCCCTGCTAGTCTGTAAGTTCAGTGAGATTTGGAGTTCTGTCTTATTTTGCCCTTTTAATCCCTTGTGCCTGGTACATAGTAGGTGATTAATAATATTTATAGAATTGTATTTCATGCAAACAGTATGTAATATTTCACATTGCTCTGAGGATATTATATATTCAGAATTTGACATTGTTTTCAGTTTTCAATATGATCTTAAAGTCTATCAGGGCAAGTAAAAGAAAAATTATTATTGGAAGAAATCATTGTTAGTCAAATGGTTATGGATTTCTTGTCTACATGGGACCCTACTTGTGAATTATTGATTGTGACCTTGTGCATGATGAGGATGTTTAAACATCTGAGAGCAAAATGGTAACATACCTCATTTTTAGGTGACTCAAATTTAACTTGTTAGAATTTTGTTTCTCTGTAATTTTACCTATTTTACAGTATGCTTTTTGGTTATTCACAATGAGGAAAAAATACATATTTGTTTTAGAAAGATTTGAAAGTAGAAAATACTAGTATGAGGGAAAGAAAGCCTGGGTCCACAACACACAACACATGTCTGAGGTTCCCTTCTAGATCACCAGTGAGAGCATTGCCTCCTTTCTTTACGAAGTTGTAGGGATTAAGGCCTTCATACCTAACATTTAGTCTTCCTTTTTCACAGTATTGGGTTCTCTCCTGTATTCCCCTTTAGGTTCTCATACCTCTCTCAGCTACCCCACCAACCTTTACACTCCTTCATCTGGTTGTCTCATTCTCTGTTGAACACATTACCTAATACCGAATTCTTTAAAAAAATTTTTTTAATGTTCGTTTATTTTTGAGAGAGAGCATGAACAGGAGAGGGGCAGAGAGAGAGGGAGACACAGAATTAGAAACAGGCTCCAGGCTCTGAGCTGTCAGCACAGAGCCCGATTGCGGGACTTGAACTCACGAACCATGAGATCATGACCTGAGCTGAATTTGGACACTTACCGACTGAGCCACCCAGGCGCCTCTCTAGGAATAAACTTAACCAAAGAGGTGAAAAAACCTGTACTCTGGAAACTCAAACACTGATGAAAGAAATTTAAGACATCGCAAAGAAATTGAAAGATATTCCATGCTCATGAGCTGGTAGAACAAATATTGTTAAAATTTCTATACTGCCCAAAACAGTATACAGATTTAATGCAGTCCTTATCAGAATATCAGCATTTTTTTTTTCAACGTTTTTATTTATTTTTGGGACAGAGAGAGACAGAGCATGAACGGGGGAGGGGCAGAGAGAGAGGGAGACATAGAATCGGAAACAGGCTCCAGGCTCCGAGCCATCAGCCCAGAGCCTGACGCGGGGCTCGAACTCCCGGACCGCGAGATCGTGACCTGGCTGAAGTCGGACGCTTAACCGACTGCGCCACCCAGGCGCCCCGAATATCAGCATTTTTTATAGAATTAGAACAAAAAATCCTAAAATTTGTATGAAACCCCATAAGACCTTGAGTAGCGAAAGCAGTCTTGAAAAAGAAAAAAAACTGGAGGTATCACAATTCCAGATTACAAGCTCTATTTCAAAGTGGTAGTAATTAAAACAGGATGCTACTATAATAAAAAAGACACATAGATCAGTGAAATAGAAAATCCAGGAATAAACCTCCAATTATTTGGTTAATTAATCTTTGACAGTGGAGGAATCAGTATACAATGGGAAAAAGTCTTTTCAATAAATGATGTTGGGAAAAATGGACAGCTAGATGGCAAAAGAATGAAACTGGACTACTTTCTTTCAGCATATACAAAAATATACTCAAAATGGATTAAAGACCTAAACGTGAGACCTGAAACCATAAAAATCCTTGAAGGGATCGTGGGCAGTAATCACTTACATCGGTTGTAGCAATATTTTTCTAGACGTGTCTCCTGAAGCAAGGGAAACAAAAACAAAAATAAACTATATGCAAATAAAAAGTTCCTGTAGAGTGAAGGAAATAGTCAACAAAATTAAAAGGCAGCCTGCTGCATGGGAGAAGATACTTGCAAATGACATATTCAGTAAAGGGTTAGTGTCCAAAATATATAAAGAACTAATAGAACTCAATACCCAAAAAAGTAATGTGATTAAAAATGAGCAGAAGACATGAACAGACATTTCTCCAAAGAGGACATCCACATGGCCAGTAGACACATGAAAAGATGCTCAGCGTCATCATCAGGGAAATACAAATCAAAGCCACAATGAGATATCACCACACTTGTCAGAATGGCTAAACTCAGAAACACAAGAAACAACTACTGTTGGTGAGGATGTGGAGAAAAAGGAATCCTCATGCGCTGTTGGTGGGAATGCACACTGGTGATGCCACTGTGGAAGACAGTGTGGAGGTTCCTCAGAAAGTTAAAAATAGGACTACCCTACAGTCCAGTAATTGTACATTGGGTATTTACCTAAAAAATATGAAAACACAAATTCAAAGAGATATGTGCACCCCTACATTTACAGCAGCGTTACTTACAATTGCCATGGATTGTAGATGAATGGATAAAGAAGTGTGTTGTGTATGTATGCACACACACACACACATCTTTATCTGTATATGTAAATGTATATATGTGTGTGTGTGTGTGTGTGTGTGTGTGTGTGTATACACACAGATCTATACACAGCACACTTCTTTATCCATGTGTGTCACACACACTCTGGAATATTATTCAGCCATAAAAAAGAATGAAACCTTGACATTTGCAACAACATGGCTAAAACTAGAACATATAATGCTAAGTGAAATAAGTCAGATAAAGACAAATACCATATGGTCTTATTCACATGTGGAATTTAAGAAGCAAAACAAATGAGCAAAGGTAAAAAAGATAAATCAAGAAATAGACTATTAACTGTAAAGAACAAACATTATTACCAGAGGGGAGGCGGATGAGGGGATGGGGGAAATAAGGGATGTGGATTAAAGAGTACACTTATCATGAGGAAAAAATGAAATGATTTAAAAAAAAAGATGCTGAAAAAATAAATAGGACAGGAAATAAACATTTTGACTATGAGAGTTGTTCCTTTTTAGAAATGTCGATGAGGGAAATGTGTATGTCAGGATTGAAGAAATTGAGCAGTTTTTTAAAAATAATTTTTTTTAGAACAGCTTGGAAACAAGTCTAAACAACTTAGAAACAACTACAAGCATAAATGTGGAGATGAGAGCTAGAGAAACACCAGTTATATCTGAACAGTGTTGAACTGGATTCTGAAAATCTTTTCCTTGACCAAGTGATACTCTATATTATTTGTTTACTCTGTAACTCTTGGTAAAGTTTCCTGAAATGTTTACCTGTCTTTTGATATTATAACCAGCCTTCAGGGATACGACATAAGAATTGAGGTTTAATTTCAATATGAGTTGTCTAGGAATGGATGGAAGTTACCTCCTGCCCGATAATTGACCAAAGCTAAGTTTTAGTTTTAGGGTATACAAGCTACGACTACTTCATGTAGTCAGTGATGAGAGTTTTCAATGAAGATAGAGAAAAAAATTCACTGAGGGAAAAATCATAAGTGAAAGTATAGTTAGGTATTTTCTGATTTTTTTGGTGAGTACAAAAAAAACAGACAGTATGTTGAAGTTTTATAGTAGTGTAAGATACATACTATTTAGAATTAAGGAAGCAATCTTGATCATTGTTCCCAAAACGAGAATTGCTCAAAAAACAAAAAGCAACTAGTCTTGCCCTTTAATAGGAAAATCGTGAGCCTAACTTCTCTAGAATCAAATACATACTCAACTTATTATGTATTTTCATTGTATATTTTATTTACCGACTATGAAATAACTTCCTGTGAGCATTTGTTGAAGGGTTGAAGGCAAGCCTGTAAATATAAGAGATACGAATTTAATTACTGTATCATTCAAGTTTTTTCCTTGTGATGGTAAAAGAGGAAAGAAACTTATGGGTATTAAATCAGCTATGACCATATAATTACCAAATATGAAATTTACACCCACCTTCTTCTTAAACTTAGCTGAGGAAATTGATCAAATTCCTTTCCAAGGTAATTATGGTAATAAAGATCCACATGGGAAGTAAGCAGCCTAAAATAGAAATGTTAACAATTATAGAAACTTAAAAGTTGGTTTCACTTGGTATTAATGAAACAATTTCAAATTTGATTTTTTTGGTGTGTGATCATATATTTTAAAGTAGCCATTTCTGAGGGAATTAGTTTTATTGACAAATCATGTTTGTGAAGAAGAGGGATAAAACCTCGATTTGGACTTTGATGGGAAGTTTTCTGAATTTAAAACCTGAGTATTACTGTATGAAAAAATGTATACTAGATGCTTATTTGTATTTCTTTTAGTCCTTATTCTCAATAAGTAGCGTTCTCTTCATTTGGCTGATAAGCATACTTAGCCAAGAGATTGCCTACAGGGGTAAATGTTGCATGCACATCCATTAAGTGGAAAATTTAGGATTTTTTTTAAACCTGTATATTTCTAAAGTTTTTTGAAGTTTATCTTAATTTAAACCCTGGGGAACTTCTGTACCTTAATCACTAGGTAAAAATGTTTGGAATTAAAACCACTTTTCTGTGAATATCTGTTTGTAGATAGATTTCTTTCCCCAGATACTTAAGCCAGCTTTATTACTGTGGGGGGACTTGGAAGAAAGGTTGGGTGAACTTTAGTCTAAGTCATAATACCCAAATGTTTCATTATCTTAGGCAAGTCACTTAATATCTCTGAGGTCGTTTTCCTCAATGGTAAATAACTATCTCAAAAAGTTGTTTGGCAAGTACAATAAAGAAGACTGCCTTAAGGAAAGATAATGTAAACTGAATGGGGGAAATTGAGATATACTAACTCATTTACTATATATTAAAAAAAAAAACCCACCCCATTTTTTTCTAAGGATCAGAGGACTTATTCTTACTCTTTCGTAGGCTTTCATATTTTTACATTTCTAGGTACTGGACACAACAATATTGCCAGAATCTTTGATGCCCTGCATTTGAGAATGCTGTTTCTTCTTTATGTTTATCCTACATTCTTTCTCTTTTTCTAAAACATGTCCCCCAATTTTTTTTTCAATCATCTTTATAACTTTTTTCCTTTGTGTTCATAATTTAAATTTAGTGCACTCAAAGGATCCTCATACACAGTATCATGCAATTCTTCATGAATCTTAGGAGTTTTCTTCAGCTTTAACTGGTACAACTTTTTGGAGAAAGTATCCTGTTTATCAGAATTGAAAATATACATATTCTTTGAATCCAAAATCTAATTTCTGGGAGTTTATGTGACAAATAGAAATAGCAGTATACAAAGATATAATTTGCAAGTTAACAGTACTTAAAGATATATATAGATACTTATTTTTATAGCATTATTTATAGGAACAAAAAAAACGATCTTGCATGTGCATTAAAAGGAAGGGATGAATAAATTATGGCTATAGTGTGGAGTATTGGACACTTACTAAGTTAAGGTAGCTCAACATGTTTTGATTGAAAAGTATGGCCATGATATGTTACATTTTTAAAAAGGAAAATACAGGGGCGCCCGGGTGGCTCAGTCAGTTAAGCATTAGACTTCAGCTTGGGTCATGATCTCATAGCTCGTGAGTGAGCCCCGCATCGGGCTCTGTTCTGAAAGCTCAGAACCTGGAGCCTGCTTCAGATTCTGTGTTTGTCTCTGTCTAGCCCCCACCCCCCACTCTCGGTCTGTCTCTGTCTCCTTCAAAAATAAATAAACATTAAAAAAATTTTTTTAAAGGAAATTACAGTATAATATGCATGTAATGAGTCAATTTTTATCTGTGTATTTAACCCATTCATATATATACATTCATGTTTACCCATGTGAAAGAGAAAGCATGGAAAATACACATTGAACTGATAACAGGATATTTTGAGAATTGCAGGAATTATTTGGAAGATATTTAAGGAAAAACTACATTTACTTTTTATTGTTGAATTTATACAAACATTAGGAGCATTTAAAATGTAATAGTTGAGGTGCGCCTGGGTGGCTCAGTCGGTTAAGTGTCCGACTTCAGCTCAGGTCATGATCTTATGGTCCGTGAGTTCAAGCCCTGCGTCAGGCTATGTGCTGACAGCTCAGAGCCTGGAGCCTGCTTCAGATTCTGTGTCTCCCTCATTCTCTGCCCCTCCCCTGCTCATGCTCTCTCTCTCTGTCTCAAAAATAAATAAAAACATTAAAAAAAATTTTTTTTTAATGTAATAGTTGAGGGGCGCCTGGGTGACTCAGTAGGTTAAGCATCCGACTTTGGCTCAGGTCATGATCTCGCAGGTCTTGAGTTTGAGCCCTGTGTTGGGCTCTGGCCTGGAGCCTGCTTCGGATTGTGTGTCTCCCCCTCTCTCTGCCCCTTCCCCACTTGACTCTCTCTATCAAAAATAAATATTAAAATGTAATAGTTGAACTATAAAATAGATTAAAAAGTATATATACACATATGTGTATACCTAACACATACATATATGTACACATGCATGTATTACTCTTAATATTAAAAACTCGAAACATGGAAGTGGAACTTCAACAATTATTAACTCATGCCATTGACCCCATGCTACTGTTAGTGGCATTAAGTTCTTTCACACTGTTGCGCAGCTATCACCAATGACTGTTGATCTCTAGAACTTTTTCATCAGCCCAAACTGAAACTCCACATGCATTAAATAAGAACTCTTCATTCTTCCTAGTCCCCACTAACCACTATTCTACTTTCTGTCTCTTGAATTTGACTGTTTTACCACCTCATGTAAGTGGAGTCATAAAATAGTTATCCATTTGTGTCTCACCGATTTCTCTTACTATGATGTGTTCAATGTTTATCCGTGTTGTAGTATATATCAGAATTTCATTCCTTTTTAAGGGCAAATAATATTTCATTGTATACATATATATACTTTGTTTATCCACTTATCCATTGATGGACATTTGGGTTTCCACTTTTTGATTATTGTGAATAATTAACGGTGCACATTGGTGTACAAATGTTCAGTTCTCTGCTTTCAGTTATTCTGGATATATAATAGAAGTAGAATTGTTGGGTCATATGGTAATCATATGTTTAAATTTTTGATGGATTATCATACCATTTTCCACATTGGCTGTGCCATTTAGCATTCTCACCAGAATGCCTTAGGGGCTTCAATTTGTACATCCTCACTAATACTTTTTTTCTGTTTTTTGTGTTGTTTTTGTTTTTCTTTTGTTTTTTGTTAATAGCCATTGTAATGGACGTGAAATGATACTATTGTGGTTTTGATTTCCATTTCCCTGATGACTAGTAATGTTGAGCATCTCTTAATGTGTTTATTGGCCTTTAGTATATTGTCTTTGGAGAAATGTCTAGTCAAGACCTTTGCCCATTTTAAAATTGGATTTTTTTTTTTTGTTTTTGAATTGTGGGAGTTTTATGTACTGGGAATATTAATCCCTTATCACACTTATAATATGCAAATATTTCCTATGGCTTATCTGATAGTTCCCTTTGATGCACAGAGGTTTAAATTTTGATGGTCAGTTTGTTTTTCTTTTGTTGCATGTCTTGATTCAAGGAAAGGTTCAAAAAATCATTGCCAAATCCAATGTCTTGTGTGTTTGTCCAGCTTTGGTATCAGGGTAATACTGGCCAAATAGAATGAGTTTGTAAATGTTCTCTCTTCAGTTTTTTGGGAGAGTGTGAGGATGATTGGTGTTACTTCTGATATAAACGTGTTATAGGGTTCACTAATGATGCCATTTGGTGTAAGGGCTTTTCTTTTTGAGGGAGGTTTTTGATTACTGATTCAGTTTACTGGTTATAGGTCTGTTCAGATTTTCTGTTTCTTTATGAGTTAGTCTTGGTTGTATATATTTTTTTTTTAATTTTTTTTTTCAACGTTTATTTATTTTTGGGACAGAGAGAGACAGAGCATGAACGGGGGAGGGGCAGAGAGAGAGGGAGACACAGAATCGGAAACAGGCTCCAGGCTCTGAGCCATCAGCCCAGAGCCCGACGCGGGGCTCGAACTCACGGACCGCGAGATCGCGACCTGGCTGAAGTCGGACGCTCAACCGACTGCGCCACCCAGGCGCCCCTTGGTTGTATATTTCTAATCTGTGTATTTCATCTAGGTTATCTAGTTTTTTGGCATACAGTTGTTCATAGTATTCTTTTTTTTTTTTTAATTTTTTTAAATGTTTATTTTTGTGAGAGAGAAAGAGCATGAGCAGAGGAGGGGCAGAGAGAGAGGGAGACACAGAATGCTAAGCAGACTTCAGGCTCTGAGCTGTCAGCACAGAGCCCAATGCGGGGCTCAAACCTACGAACCATGAGATCATGACCTGAGCCGAAATCAGACGCTCAACCGACTGAGCCACCCAGGCACACCATAGTATTCTTATAATCCTTTTTATTTTGTAAACCACACTTCCTTTTCTGATTTTGGTAACTTGCGTTGTCTTTCATTTATTTTCAATCAGTCCAGCTAAAGCTTTGTTAATTTTGTTGATCTTTACCAAGAACCAACTTTTGGGTTTGTTGAGTTTTCTCTGTATTTCTATTATTTATTTGATTTGATTTATTTGACTGTTAATTTCAAATCTATTTTTGTGTGTTTACAGTTATAAATTCTCCTTAGCACTGATTTTTTCTGTATCTTAAGTTTTGGTATTTTTTTTACTTTTCTTTTGTTTCATAGTATTTTCCAATTTCCCTTGTGATTTCTATTATGATCCATTAGTTTGAGTGTTGTTTAATTTTCACCTATTTGTTAATTTTTCCATTTTCCTTCTGTTTTTGATTTCTAGTTTCATTCCATTGTGATGGGCAAAGATACTTTGTATGAGTGTAGTCTTTTTAAATGTATTAAGACTTGTTTGGTTTTATGTTCAGTCTTGGAGCATGTTTCATGTGCACTTGAGGAAAATGTGTGTTCTGATGTTGGGGGTGATGTTTTGTCTATGTTTTTCAGGTCCGTTTGTTTTACAGCGTTGCTCAAATCCTCTGTTTATTTGTTTATCTTCTGTCTTGTCCTTTTTTTTTTTCTTTATGTTTATTTTTGAGAGAGAGAGAGACACAGAGGAGGAGGGGAAGGACAGAGAGAGGGAGACACAGAATCCAAAGCAGGTTCCAGGCTCCGAGCTGTCAGCACAGAGCCTGACATGGGGCTCGAACCCACGAACTGTGAGATCATAAGCTGAGCCAAAGTTGGACCCTTAACTGTCTGAGCCACCCAGGCACCCCTGTCTGGTCCTTCTATCCATTACTGAAAGTGAAGTATTGAAGTCTCCAACTAGTATTGTAAACTGTTTTCCCTTTCAATTTTGTCAGTGTTTGCTTCATATATTTTGGTGTTTGGTGTATATATGTTTATAATTCTAATGTTGACTTTGTGAGTTTACCTTTTTATCAATGTATAATATCCTTTCTTTTTGTAACATTTTTTGACTTAAGTCTGTTTTGTCTGATATGAGTATAGTCACCTCACTTTTTGGTTACTGCTTACACAGAATATATTTATTAAACTTTTACTTTCACCTGTGCATGTGTGTATCTTACAGGTAGCATATTGTTCAATCATGTTTTTTAAGCAATTTTGGCAGTATGCCTTTGGAGAGTTTAATCCACTTGTTAAGTAACTACTGATAATGAAGAACTGAACTTTTGTCATTTTATTGTTTTTTTTCTGTCTTACAGCTTTTGTATATTCATTTCCTCATTTACTACCTTCTTTTGTGTTCAGTGGATTTTTTTGTAGTGCCACATAAATTCTTTCTCATTTCCTTTTTTTTTTTTTTTTTGTATATTCTATAGATATTTCCCTTGTGGCTATAGAGATTATATATAGCATCCTGGTATAATAATTTAATATGAATTTATACCAACTTAATTTTATTTGTATACTTAAACTACTCGTAGATAGCCCTTCTCCCACTCTTTATTATTGATGTCACAAACTATGTCTTTAAACATTGTGTACTCATTACCATAGATTTACAATTATTTTTTATTCATTTGTCTCTTAAATGTTACATAAAATGAAATGGAATTACAAACCAAAATTATGATTAATACTGGTTTGTATATTTGATCATGCATTTACCTTTACTGGAGATTTTTATATCTTCATTTGGCTCTGAGTTACTGTCTAGGGTCCTTTCCTTTTTACCTGAAGGACTCCCTTCTGCATTTCTTATAGAGTGTGAAATTAATGAGTTTCCTTAGTTTTTGTTTATCTGGGAATATTTTACTTTCTACTTCAATTTCTTTTTTTTTTTTATTTTTTTTAACCTTTATTATTGAGAGACAGAGAGACACAGAGCGTGAGCAGGGGAGGGGTAGAGAGAGGGGGAGACATAGAATCCGAAGCAGGCTCCAGGCTCTGAGCTGTCAGCACAGAGCCTGACGCGGGGCTTGAACTCACAAACTGCAGGATCATGACCTACGCTGAAGTTGGTTGCTCAACCAACTGAGCCACCCAGGTGTGCCCCTCTTCAGTTTCTAAGCACAGTTTTGCCAGATACAGAATTCTCAATTGACAGTTGTATTATCACACTGCCATCAGGCCTTCGAGTTTTCTACTGAGAAATTGGCTAAAATCTTACTGGGGGTTCCTTCTATGTGTTATGTTGCTCCTCTCTTGCTGTTTTTAGGATTCTCTGTCTTTGGCTTTCATCAGTTTGTCTCAGCGTTGGTCATCATGTGCTTATCCTGCTGTGAGTTTGTTGAGATTCTTGGATTTGTAGTTTTATGCCTTTCATCAAATTTGGAAAAATTTTTGTTTTTTTTTTCCCCTCCATTATCTCTGATCTTTTCTCATTCTTTCTTTTTTTAATGTTTATTTTTGAGAGAAAGAGAGAGCATAAGCAGGGGAGGGTCAGAGAGAGAGGTGGGGGAGAGAGGATCCGAAGCACGCTCTGCACTGACAGATCCTGATGCAGGGTTCAAACTCAAGAACTGTGAGATCATGACCTCAGCTGAAGTCAGATGCTTAACCAAGAGAGCCACCCTGGCACCCCTCGTTCTTTTTCCTGAAACTCCCATGACTGGTCCATAGATCGTGTCCCATGAATCCTTTAAGCTGTGTTTACTTCTTTTTTCTTTCTTTTCCTTAGACTCAGTCATTTTATTTGTCCTGTCTTAAAGTTTTCAGATTCTTTCTTCAGCCTGCTTAATTCTGCTATGGAACCTCATTAGTGAATTTCTCAATTCAATTATTGTATTTTTCAGCTCCAGAATTTTTGTTCGGTTCCTTTTTACAATTTCTTGATTTTTAAAGTCCTCATCTAAGTAAAGCCAATATTTGTGCTGCTTCGGGCACGGTTCCTGGGAATTTGTTTTGTTCCTTTCTCTGGGCTTTGTTTTTTCTTCTTCTTTGCATGCCTTGTGATTTTTGTTGTTGAAAATGTGCATTTGGAGAAACAGTCACCTTCCCAGTCTTTGCAGACTGGCTATATGTCAGGGCATTCATCTGATGATTAGCTGGGCATGTTCTGAGCCTAGAGATCAGCTTTCACTTAAAGTTTGGCCTGGACCTATTTGTGGTTTCTCAATTCCCTCTGTGTACATGGCTGCTTTTAACTTCTTAATTGTCCAAAGTGTCTCACTCTAGCAGATCCTCAGGGCCTTAAGTAGTCTATCTGTACACCTATAATTTTCTGCTCTAGGTACCCATGGGTTTGTAGTCCCCTTTCAACTTTCAGCATTGGAGTCCAGTGCTTCTTCCACCTAAAATTGCAATTAGATAAGACAGGGACCAGACCCTCTGGCAGACCCTAGAGAGGTTAGAATGTTTTAAGTAAAGTTGGTTCTATGCCTTCTGGTTTGAGGGAAGGATGTCGAACTGTGCTGCTATCTCCTTGAGACCCAGACGTACCATATAGATAAAAAAGCAATAACAAATGAAAATGACATGAACTTTACTATTCATGGCATTGTATCGACTGGGCATTTATTTCCTTGGTTGCCGTAAATCTTTGACTTTTTCCAGAGCTCCTGTAGGATTAATTAATCCAGTTTCTGTGAGGGTTTGGAACTGCTTAGTCGTTTTGCTGATGCCAGTCAAGAATGCTTTTTAAATTATAAAAGTAAAATAAAGTTAGTGAAGGAAATTTAAAGCACAGAGAAATGTAGAAAGCTAAGAAAAAAATCTTAACTGCAACCACTATTAACATTTTGATGTGTTGCCTTTCAGGCTTTTTTCCCCCTTCATCTTTACTTTCATTTTGTCCTACTTCCTCTTGTTCCTCTACCCCTTACCACCAAACAAACAAACAAACTAACTAACTAACTAACTAAATAAATAAATAAATAAAGTCTAAACATAGTTTTAGTCAGTGCAGTGTTAATTTTTTAATATAGTGTACTTTTACATTTAACATCCCAAAATATTTATACAAGTACTCATTTCTCATTTATGCTTCTAAATAAGAAAAGTGTTTAATATATATATATATATATATATATATATATATTCTTAATAAAACATAAGTTTATTAGATTTTCCATAGTCAGCAGTGGTGATCTTGCTGGTCTTGTCATTCGTGGACCCAAAGGGTTTCATGGCTTCCACAACATTCATATCCTCTTTCACCTTGCCAAAGGCTTGCCATCCAACCACTTGCTATCCAACATGCTTGCCATCCAACTACTCAGTATTGGCAGTGCAGATGAAAAACTGGGAAGCGTTTGCATTGGGTCTAGCACTTGCCATGGATAAGATGCCAGGACCCATGTGCTTCAAGGTGAAATTTTCATCATCAAATTTCTCCCCCTAGATGGACTTGCCACCGGTGCCATTATGGCATAGAAAGTCACCATCCTGGCACATACATCCTAGAATAATTCTGTGAAAGCAGGGACCTTTATAACCAAATCCTTTCTCTCCAGTGCTCAGAGCATGTAAGTTCTCTGCTGTCTTTGGTACTTTATCTGCAAGCAGCTCGAAAGAGATGGCAGCCCAAGGGTTCGCTGTCCATCGCAATGTCAGAGAACACAGTGGAGTTGACCATCGCTGGGCAATTCAGGTAGCTCTAGGGCAGCAGTGTCTACAAGGCCTAGATATTTCCAATTTTCCTCATGTGCTTGGGTTTTATTCGAGTCTTTACTCCTTTATTCAGTATATGAGTTAAGAAAGAAGCGGTTATCGGGGCGCCTGGGTGGCGCAGTTGGTTAAGCGTCCGACTTCAGCCAGGTCACGATCTCGCAGTCCGTGAGTTCGAGCCCCGCATCAGGCTCTGGGCTGATGGCTCAGAGCCTGGAGCCTGTTTCCGATTCTGTGTCTCCCTCTCTCTCTGCCCCTCCCCCGTTCATGCTCTCTCTCTCTCTGTCCCAAAAATAAATAAACGTTGAAAAAAAAATTTAAAAAAAGAAAGAAGCGGTTATGAAGAACCTACAATTTTTTTTCCTTCGTCTTAGAAATTTCTGTAATTTTTACATCTAGAAAAAAATGACATCCCTTCATTCATATGACATCCCCTCATTGTTGTAAGCCCCAACAACCAGAATGAATCTTACCTTTCTTGAGAGTCATTATAAAACTATCAACCTAGACAGAAACAGTAAGGTTAATATTTTGACATCAGTTATTTAGGCTAAAGGTGCCTATTAAGCTAACTGCTAGATTCTTTAACTTGTGCTGTATTCATGGATAATTATAGTATTATTTTTAATTTATTTAACCTTGTATTATGTATATCTTGAAGTTATTTATATTTTCGTAAAAATTAACTATATATTTGGTGTGTTATACCAAACTTGACATGGACAGTCAAAGGAGCATATGTCAATCTTAGTGGAAGTTGTGTCCTACCTTCCTCCATTCCTGCCTCCTACCTCAATCAGAAGTACTATAAAAAAGTCATTACCTAGGATGTTTTTGGAATATGGTTTACGGAAAGGTACCCCTTACACTTAGGCTGATTGATATATGAGTGAATAAGTTGGAAATACTTTTTGTGGGTCCCTTTTATGTTAAGATACATTGTGATTAAGTTTTCTTTTCATTAACAGATTTCTACTTTTTATAGGTGTATGATTTATTTTTGGGTCATTAATTAATTATTGACTTAATAAATGTTTACACCTAACTTCTTTTGTGCTTTATTGTACTGAAGCAGCAATATATAATCCAACTTGAATGTTTCTTTCATGACTAGCTTTTGGTGTCTAGGAATATGTTACTGTTAAAAGTGGAGAATATTGTATTAGATAAATTACTTTTAAAGAACACAGATTGTAGAATTACAGATCTAAAAAGAATTGTTGGAAACTTTAGTCTACTTTGATAGAGAACAAAATGAAGACAAAGAACTTACTCTAATTGGGAGTCTTTATAGTATGTTTTCTAACGTTACTTCTTTGTTCCACCAAGAACTGCTTGCTTAAAGCAAGTTTGATTATGGTATTGGTTGAATATTTAAGGTTGATAAAGTGACTGAATTTAACACATTTCCTCCCCACCATTTCTTTTAGGTGAATCTGGACTGGGGAAGTCAACATTAATCAACTCATTATTCCTCACAGATTTATATTCTCCAGAGTATCCAGGTCCATCTCATAGAATAAAAAAGACTGTACAGGTATGTATGCTATAATTGATGATAAGCTGGAGTAATAGTAACACACTCAAAACACATGCTATAACTTTTATTATGCTTCCCTAGAGATAGGTTTTATATTTGGTTTCAGCCGATATAAAGTGGTAAATATGATGGTTGGTTAAAAGGAGAGAAAGCAAGCACAGGTAATTAGAGAAATTGTCTTGATTAGACCTTCTAAATTTGTCCCTAGGAGTCTCCTAGAGATTATACTGGGATGTAGTAAATAACACCCTAGAGTTATGCTGTCCAACATGGTAGCTACTTGCCATATTTAGCTATTTTGAGTTTGAATAAAATTAATTAAAATTTAAAATTCAGTTTCTTAGTTACACCAGCCACATTTCAAGTACTCAATAGACATATGTGGCAGGTGGTTACCATTTTGGGAAATATAGGTGTATTTCCACTATTGCATAATGTTCTGTTGGACAGTGTAGAGAAAACATGATTTGTGGAGAAGCCATTATTATTTAATATTGTGTTCTGTATTAGTGGCGTAGTACCACATGATAGTTGAATGGCAGTAGCAATTTGTTATGTCGTACTTCACAGTCTTTAATGTGCATTCAGGTCACCTTGGGGAGCTTGTTAAATTTAGTCCCTGTGTTAGTAGGTTTGAGGTGGACTGAGATTTTGCATTTCTGACAAAATCTTAGGTGATGCTGATACTGCTGACCCATAGACCACACTTCATATGATAGAATAATCTAGGCTCCAGATCTGTACTGTTCAGTACAGTAGCCAGTAGCCACATGTGCTTGTTGAACTCTTAAAATGTAGATAGTCCAAATGGAGATGTTATGCAATATAAAATACATCCCAGGTTTTGACAGTTTAGTGTGTAAAAAAGAATATAAAGGATCCCATTAATAATTGTTTACATTTTGCAATGATAATATTTTGGTTATATTAAAGTACATTAATTTCACTTGTTATTTTTAAAATGGCTCCTGAAAGTTTTAAGTTACTTACACGGCTCACATTACATTTTTGTTGGGACAGCCCTCCTCTAAACTATTGAGTGAAGAAATTGTTGGTGGATTGATGGCAGTAGTAATACATAACACATAAGCAAAGAGGAAAGGAGTGAACAATTCTGGCTGGAGCAGACTTTATTAAGGCTGGGGCTGGATTTGAAGGATTGGTAGTGATTAGCCTAATGCATAAGGTGGAAGGACAGCCTAGAATTTCTGGATAGAAACTTATGTATATCATACTATAAGATGCAGTTTAGTAATTAGATCCCCAAGAAGTAATTCTGTGAAGTGAATCTTCTGTTTCTTTTTTTTTTTTTTACAGTTTTTCTCTGTTTCAAGATTTTTTTTCTGTATCCTTCCTAGAGCTTGAAATTTCACATTACTTACAAAAATGTGTTCTGAAAACTTGACACTAAATTGTTTATTTATTTGATGATCAGTGTTGGCCATTTCAACCCTAAGCAAGAAGAGAAACTTTTAATTTAGGTGTTTAAACTCGAGATAAAGAAACTGTGTATGTAGAAATGTTAAAGGAGCCCCTCGGTGTAGATTCCTAAGTTCAAGAATATTTAGTCTAAAATATGTTGGATCTTAATGCTCATGTACCTCCCAGTAGTGTTTTTGGTAATTCCTGCTGGTGAGGAAATTTTCTGAATCCTCTTTGTAGTTCTGGCGTGTTGTGTAATGCCAGGTTCACATTAGTAAGTCATTAACGTCTTCCAGGTACTATTCCAAGCAGTTTAGGTGCATTAACTTATTTAATTCTTACAACAACTTTAAGAGGTAAGTAGTAGTATTACCCTCATTGTATAAATGTGGAAATTTAGGTATGGATATGGCCATATCCCCGAGATCACGTAGTTAGAGTGACAGAACTAGGGTACAAATCTAAACAGTCTGGTTTAGTATGTATCCTATCAAGCTGTGCTGTCCCTATACTACTGATACTTAGTACGTGCTGGTTTCATAGGTTAACCAGTTCTTAACAGGTCAGTTAGCTTTCCTTTACTGCATCTCCCTTTTTAATAACGTTTCATCCAGCAAATTGTCAGGTGTTTTTTTGTTTGTTTTTTATTTTTTCACCTTTTGCTCTAAAAATCTTACATAAGGAAATAGCTTTCCCAATTAGGCAATTTAGACAAAATTATTTGGTCAGAGGGGCACCTGGGTGGCTCAGTCGGTTGAGCATCCAATTCGTGATTTCAGCTCAGGTCATGGTCCCAGGATTGTGGGATCGAGCCCCGCATTAGACCCTGTGCTGAGACTGGAGCTTGCTTTAGATTCTCTCTGTTCCTCTCTCTCTGCCCTTCCCCTGCTCACGTGTGTGTTCTGTCTCTCAAAAAAATGATTTGATCAGTGAAGTCCTCTCTTCATCATAATTATTAATATATGAAAGTAGTTAAAATAACATAGAAAATGCCTCTATAAGCTATAAGGCTGATTGATCTGATGCTAACTGGTAAGGGATACTTAAGAGAAGTGATTTTTTGTTTTTTACGTTTTAAATCTCAAGTGGTACACCATAATGTTTGCTGTTACTTGTAAGGTTTGAATTTGCAGTCTGGACGCTGGAGGGTATTGACTTCCCTTTAAATTTTAGGCTTGAAATTCCAATAAACTACTGGTGGGTGGTTGATCGAAGCCAATCAACTCATGAAAATTTTGTGCCTTACCATGTTTTATTTTATTTTGTTTAATAAAGAGAGAAGAACAATATTTTAGCTTGCTTGATTCATACAATGCAGTGATTTTTGCCAGTGTCTGAACAGATGAAAGTATCAGCATTTGCAATCTCAGAAATTCAACACATAGAAAGAAATCTAGCTTGTCATACTCTGTAGTGAAGTATTTGCTCAAATAGTGAGAAATTGCTTGTGATGTAGTTATGACTGTGCTTATTCTGTAATGGTCCACATATTGCAAAATGGATATTAAATAGGATTCATTGTCAAACTGTCATCAGTGATTCTCCTTATTGTAAGACTGAATATTTTTTCTTTTCCCTTTTTATTATATCTTCTCAGTTTTATGCAGTGAGCATGCTTTTATAATTTTTTTAAAAAATGCCTTTCAGAAAAGAATATAATACCAAAAGATAAAAAGTAGCTCTGGGGAATAAGATTCATATTAAGAATTGGTTCTCAGTCAGTTCAGCAAAATCTCTCCCCTAAAAGTTCTTAATGCCAAAAATAAATTTGCCAAACAAATCAGCAAATTTATCAAAAATACTGACAGACTATGTGGTATTGTCTACCCTAAACCAGTTGCTTAGACCAAAAAACTTGGAGCCATCCTTAACTCCTTTTTACTCTCTACTTCCACATGCAGTCCATCAATAAATCCTGTTACTTCTGCTTTCACAATATATCCACAATCCTACCACTTTCCTAGTACCACTCCTATCCAGGCTCCATTATTTCTCTTCCTAGATATAACAACCTAATTCACTTCTCTGACTGTGATCGTCGGCCACTACCCCAATCTTTTTAACAAAACAGTAAGAATCTTCTCTTACAATGTAAATCAGATCCTTTTGAACCTCTGTTCAAAACTCTTCAGTGGCTTTCCATCTCAGAGCAAGGCTGGAGTCCTTACAGTATCTAGAGGACCTTATAAGATTTGCCCTCACCCCTCTCTGTAACCTATTTCCCGCACTTTTCCACTTTTGGCTTATTCTGCTCTGACTAAACCAACATCCTTGCTATTCTGTGAACAGGCCAATCCTACTTTCTACCTCAGGGCTCTTCCACATCTTGTTTCTCTGCCTTCAGTGTTCTTCCCTGAGATTTCCTGATGGCTTGCTCCCTAACTTTCATCAATTCTCTGCATAAATGCTGCTTTTTCAGTGAGGCCTTGTCTGGCACCCTATAAACTCCTTCCGGGCCCTACCTTGGCTCTAAATGTATTAAGTTCTGTGAAGGTAGCAACTTCATCTTATTCACTGTAAGCTCATTTCTTAGAACTGCATCTGAAAACTGCATCCAGTATTAATGAATGATTGAACAAACAATTTAAAAAATGTATATGACTTGGTGTTTAGTTGGGATATTTTGAATTTCAGGATCTTTGAAGTTTTGTTAATCTTTTCTTCTTGGTTCATGATGTTTTATAAATCACTATTTAGAAAAAGTGAAATAATTTTAAATTTGAGAATTTTTGAGGTTTTTAATTTGACAATTATTTTATTGTTTTTTAAAAATTTTTTTCAATGTTTATTTATCTTTGAGAGAGAGAGGCAGAGAGAGACAGAGTGTGAGCGGAGGAGAGGCAGAGAGAGGGGGAGACACAGAATCCAAAACAGGCTCCAGGTTCTGAGCTGTCCGCACAGAGCCCGACGCTGGCCCGAACTCACAAACCAGGAGATCATGACCCGAGCCGAAGGCAGACGCTTAACCAACTGACCCACCCAGGCGCCCCAATTTGACAATTTTTTTTTTAAAGTTTTGTTGGTTATTTACATTTTTTTCTTGAGCAGAATTTTTAAAAATTATTAAATTAATATGTGGCTTTACACAAAAAGGCATAAATTTTAACTTAAAGCTTGATGAACTTTTGTATATGTATCCATATATCCAGGTAATTACCACCTAGATTAAGATATTATAGTACATTTCTAGCACCCCAGAAGGCTTCCTTGTGCCTCTCAGTATTACACCAAACCCCAAATATAAATAGCTTTCTGACTTCTGTTTCCATAGATTAATTTTGCCTGTTCTTGAATTTCATTTAGACGCTATACTCTTTTGTGTCTGATTTTTTTCACTGAAGACTATATCTGTGGTATTTGTCCATGTTGTGTACTGTAGTTTTCATTGTTGTATAATATACCATTGTATGAATATATCTCAAATTATATTCTATTGTAGGTAAGCATTTGGGTTTTCTTTCTTTTTTTTTTTTTTGTTTTTACCAATATGAATATTTTTGTACATTGTTTTAGTGGACCTAGGGACTCATTTCTGTTGTGTGTCTGTGCATATTAATATAAAGGTATTTTATTGTTTCAGTTAATTTGCTTTCATATAAGATTGAACATGTCTTCTGTACTTATTAACTGTTCAGATTTCATTGAAGTGTTTTGACCATCTTAATATTTCCTATCTTTTTCTCTTTGATTTGGAGGAGTTTCTTATCTAGATAATTGTCCCTTATATTTCATACATTCAGGATAATTTCTCTCAGGCCAGCATCTGTTAAAGACAGTGCGAGAGGCGCTTTGTTAGAATTCTTTTTACATTTGCCTGTCTCCAAAATAATTCTGTTTAAACTCACTTTACCTTCTCTTAAGGTAACATTTTGAAAGTGTTCTCTTCTATTGTGAACATCTTCCCAACTCTCTCTCTGTCTCTCTCTGAAAACAAAAGAGTAATCAGGGCTTGAGAGTATCTATAGTAAGATTTTTAAAACAAAGTCCTGTGTACTACTATTGAATTTCCTTTTTACCAAAAGTAAGACCTATAACATCTGAGAACTAGATGGATTCTCACTAGAATCCCAGAGAAGTACCCTTTCCTGACTGCACCATGGAAGTATTCCTTGATATACTGGAAACAAGTTCAAGATCCTCTAAACTCTTTTCTTCACTTACCCAGGAGAGAACATAACATGTTCTGAGTCATTCAGTGGATTTAGAAAATAGAATATAGTTTTCTTTTACAGTTGAATGACTCTTCACCAAGTCCCAAAATGTAGCAGATAATCTCCTTTGGAAGCTCATAAATTCTTTCATTGGAGACTGGTCAGAAGTATTACATCTCAGCCCAGACATTTAAGACCAGTAGAAACATAAAATCATGAGTTTCAAAAAACAAATGTCTACAATTTCCCTGACCTGAAAGCTGTCTGGACCACTTCCAACTGTAAAAAAAAAAAAAAAAAAAAGACAAAAAGAAAAATCCTGTGATGTAGCCAAATAGGGAGTGAAATTTTAATAAAGACCGTGATCTCATAATCTCCTCCCTGAGTATTTTTTACTTATAAGAGACTTGTATCATTAATAAGAAATTCCTTCACATTTGCAGTCTTGGAATGAAGGAGAAGCTGTCTACATTGGACAGAGAGATGGTTCTGAGCTTCCTCTGTATCAAAGGTTCTGATTTGAATGAAGTTTTCAATATTAAATAGAAGTCCTTTGGGATTGATTCCCAGTGTGCTGTCGTGAGCCTCAGGACTCTGGCTCTGCAGCTCCAAATGTGAGCCAACACTCTAGTTCCAGAGTTCTTTATACCAGTGGTTTCCAGACTTGAGAGTCCATCACTGGAAGACTTGCTAAAACAGCTTACTGAGTCCCTCTCCCCAGAGTTTGCTCTTCAGTGGGTTTGAGGCAGGACTCAGAGAATTCATATTTCTAATAAGTTTCCAGACTATGCAGCTGCCAGTCAGGATACTACGCTTTGAGAATGAGTGCTCTGTAGTCTTTCTAGCCTGATACAGACTGATTTCATCCTGTATTTCTGGGAAGATTTTAGAGAGGGTACTGTTTATCCTTAGTTCTTTCAGAATATTTCACATTGAATGAAATAGTACCATATTTTCTGTTTTTATTCATATATTTTTTTGTTAATAGACTGATTAAGATGAAGTGATAGAAAAAATTGAACGCTTGTTCCACTTCATGTTCCAATCTCAAATATAGGTCCTTAGATTAACAAAGTTTTAAGAAAAATATTACATACAATGATGCATGTACAGTAGTAACTTTTATAATATTGTTATATTTGAAAATTTTTGGATCATATGTCAAGTCAGTTGAAAGGTTGCCAGCTATCTCCAAGGGAAAAACTGCCCTTTATTCTGGGACTAAATCAGTTCTAGTTTCTTTTGTGAAATGAGAGTGTTAGTTTTTTTTTTTTTTTTAAGTTCTTAGTTGGCAACCTTATATTGGTCCCCTTTAAAATTTTTTTCTTGGGGCGGGGGGTGCCTGGGTGGCTCATTCAGTTAAGTGGCTACTTCTACTCAGGTCATGATCTTGTGGTTTGTGAGTTTGAGCTCCACATCGGGCTCTGGGCTGACAGCTCAGAGCCTGGAGACTGCTTCAGATTCTGTGTCTCCCTCTTTCTCTGCTCCTCCCCTGCTCGCACTCAATCAATCAATCTCTCTCTCTCTCTCTCTCTCTCAATAAATAAACATTAAGAAAATTAAAACTTTTTTCTTGGGGTGCCTGGGTGGCTCAGTCAGTTAAGCATCTGACTCTTAATTTCAGCTCAGGTCCTGATCTTGTGATTTGTGAGATCAAGCCCCATGGGCTCTGTGCTGACAGTGTGGAGCCTGGTTGGGATTCATTCATTCTCATTCTGTCTCTCTCCCCTCAACCCACTCAAGTGTGTGTGCATACACTGTCTCTCAAATAAACTTAAAAAACCCTTGTTTTTCTTGGTTTGGAAAGTCCTCAAAATCACTATTGCAAATTAAATGGCTACAAAAATTTTAGAGGTGAAAACAGGTGAAAGCAATGAATCCTATCCTATCCCTAGGATAACATTTTATAGACTCCTTGAGACATTTTGATAAAGCCCAAATAGGAAACTCTCTTGTTGGTGTTGGTCCAATATTGATAGTTTTTTAAAGCATTCACGGGACAGACATTTGAATATCTTACTCCAGGTTTGGTGGCTACAGTGATGATGGACACGATCAGATTTCTTAACGATCTTGCAATCACATGATTTACTGAGAATATTGCTGCTGTAATGTGTAATAGAGGTTACCTTGGCAAGGTAGATTTTAGTGAAGTAGTAGGAATGGAGGGCAAGATGGCAGTGGATTGAAAAGGGATAGTAAATGAGGTCGTGAAGATGGGATGGCTGTGAAGAAAAGGATAAGAGGGAATACCTGGAGGTTGAGTGTAGGGTACTGAGAGAGTTGTTTGGTTTTTATTTCCAAAAAAGACCTGAGAATGTTTATATCCAATGGAGAATCAATCCCTAAGAGATGAGAGGTTGAAAATAAACTGGAAATAGTCTAAATGGTTGTCAACATGACTCTGAAATGGAGTGATCACATCCCTGGTATATATTGAGAAATGAGCCTCAGGAAGAAAGGATCTGTTCATCGGAACAGAAGGAAAGACTGTTGCATCAAACAAATAGAGGATGCTCTTGTCTTCATCTAGAGATGAGGTACTTTGCTGAGCGTGGTTGGAGAGATAGTAACATAGAGCTAGAGAAGAGCCATTCTGGGAAATGAAAGAGGCATGGGACTAGTGAGCACATAAAAGCATCATTGGATAGCAGGGAAATTCCTGTCAAATTGAAGTTCATAAATTTTGTGTAACAAAGAAATCTGGGCTGGAAAAGAAAAAGAAATAAAGGGTTTAGGAGGGGGGTTGCTAATAGAAAATGAAAAGGACAAGACATTTAAGATCTCAATTTAGGGAGGTGCAGGGGATTGAGGTGTAGTGATTTAGTGTAGCAGGCAGAATTCGAATCTTTGGATCAACTTTATTAATAAACTAGGTTTGGGTCTTGATGAGAAGTAGTCTTTAGGCATAACTATTCTACTATTGGTCATTGCCTCTTAGTTTCTTGTGGAACATAATGAAGTATCTAAGATGATACTTATCTTCTCAGCCATTAAATAGAGTAGGTAGTGTTTGTGTTTGAGTAAGTGGAGAATCTCAGGCTGTTTAAGTCTCTTGTTCCACGTCTCTGCAGAGCTTTGGCTGTAATGCCACCTCCTGAGCAAGTTTAGGTATAGAGGTAACTCCTGACAAAATTTTAACCCTCTCCTTGAAATTTAATACAGTTAAATTGAGTAACATTTTTTATTTACCTTAACAAATAGCTCTTAAACATTGGTTAGAAAACTTCAGTTATTTAACAGTCTTTTAAAAATGAAAGAAATGAAGCTATGGAAACACTGAAGGTTTGAGTTTGTTGTTGTTGTTTTTTTCCCCTCAGATTGGAAAACTGAACAATATTAGAAAAAAGAGTGCCTTACATTTCTGGGAGTTAGGAGTCCAAAAGAGGCCTCAGTAAATTAATTATACATAAACAATATAATGGGCTTTAGTTTTATTTTTCAGAAAGAAACGTAATTGAAAATGCCCTTGATTCATTCCTTCAGCATTAAATTATGCATTTAATGTTAGAGAACTTTTGAGTGATGCCATAAAATATGCTTATGTGACCTGCTTAAGTAAAGTGCATGGGAAAATGGCCATTTGGAATAGATTTCTTAAGAAAAGTTTGAAATTCCTGAACTTGAACTAATTTGTTTTCCATGGATCCCATGAGGATACTTGCAAAACCAGATGATAGGATACAGTCAGATCCTGTGAATGGCACTAGTTTACAGTTATGTTTTCTGGATCTCTTCCATATGTTGCCTTCTTTGTATTTGACCATGTATGGATACAAAGAATCTCATAGGCCAGAAAAGTGGCTTTTATAAACAGACTCTTTAAAGTACAGATCTTAATTTTTCTTACGTCCATAAACAATTAAGTTGTTAAACTGATTATAAAAATAAAAAGGAAACAACGGTCTTAAAATATAAGCTGGTATGGTGTGTGATTAGTATACAACCTATTACTGAAGATAGAAATGGCCTTTGCTTAGTAACAAGGGAACCAAAAGTGGTTTGGGATAAAATTGGGGAGATGATTCATGTAGAACAATTATATCCTGCATCAATTTCTAATATATAGTACTATGTCATTTAAAAGAATTATTAAGTAAAGGGTAGTATGATTACTTTGGGTAGTTCTGCTTCAGTGACCATTAATGAATAACCTATTTTTATGACGGAGAGGGAAGCCAATTCAAGATATATCAAGATGTTGCATTTGACCAGATTGTCCTTTAAAAAAAAATTTATATAATGACAAATAACTAGATTGTCCTTTAACTAGAGGACAACCATTTTTTATTTTTATAAGATATGAACTTTGTAAGCCACATAACACATCTTTTTTTTTTTTTTTTTTTTTTTTTTTAGTTTTGATAATCTAACACTGATGAGTCTGATTATTTCCTCATTTTGCCTTCCTCATAAGAGTAACCTGGTATCAGACTACCGGTATTATCTTAGCTATGTGGTATGAAACAGTGGTCTCCTATGCAATGCACATCCATTGTTGGTGCTGAAAATGGTCAGAAAGCATTAAGAACCCTATTTATTGATGTTTACTTTTTTAATCTAGAGAGAATTAATACTGTTAATACTTATTAACAGATTTCCAATTGTATATATTTGGTAGATAAATAAATACGTTTGGGATGTTCAAAATTTTCACCAATAGTTCTACAAGGATTAAAGCAGTTTAGTAAAGAGCATTGGTATAAAAGATAAGACCTTTGCCTCTTATTTGTCTAAAAGATTAGAAGTCCCTCCATAGACATGCATATCCAAATCTCAGGCAGTGTTTTCAGTGTTAACAGTTTTTTTACATGATTTTTTTTTTAACAAAATAACTTGATTGCTATCGACCTGCACTGTCCAATCCAGTGTCACTAAGCTACATGTGGCTATTTAAGCTAATTCAAATTAAATAAACATTCAGCTCCTCAGTTGCTCTAGTCACGTTTCAAGGGCTAAGTAGCCACATGGGCAAGCATCTAATGTATTGGACAGTGAGGGTACAGAACTTTTGCATCATCTCAGAAGGTTCTATTGGACAGTGCTGCTACAGACTTTCCTACTCAGTAGTCTTAGTCTCAGTTCCTTGGTCTCTTCATACCTCAGCCAGCCTCTGTAAGAACATGTCAAAAGGGAATGGAAAGACATCATTTCTGTAAGCCTGAAAGGTATACCCAACTTTTTCTACCTAGAAATTAGAAATTTTCCTTTCCATACTCTGTTAGCAGACATAAATAGTTGAAGTTGCTTTTCACATATTGATGATTACATTTTTTCCTTAAGTCTAGAAGTACTTAATTCATACCGTCTTATGGCAATTAATATTTAAAGTTTGAATCTAATTCTTCCCTCTTAAATTAGCCTACCAACGTACCTAGAGCCTCTAGTCCTAGTAAGCCCTTGATGTAAATGTACATTGAGGGGTGCCTGGGTGGCTCAGTCAGTTGAGCGTCCGACTCTTGATTTTGGCTCAGTTCATCATCTCAGGGCTGTGGGATCGAGCTCTATGTTGGTCTCTGCTGAGCTTGGAACCTGCTTAAGATTCTCTCTTTCTCTCTCTCTCTTTCTCTCTCTCTCTCTCCCCCCTTCGCTCCCCCTCTCCCCCACTTGTGTATGTGCATGCTCTCTCTCTCTCTAAAAAGATAAATAAATAAAATTAAATTTAAAAAAATAATAAAAGTGTGCATCAGATGAAAGCCTGTGTTTTTCTGGGTCATTATTCCCCTTTTCTGTTTAAATCCATGTTTACTTTATCTAGCAGCAGCATATGCCCAAGATGAATGACTTACATGTTCTGATGCAGAGTTTGGGGTTACAGAAAATCTTAGATTGTAGGAGGAATTGTTGTTATTGTTCAAGTCTAATACCCTTTCTCAAATAGAACATTCTTACAAATTGTAAAGAGAACCAAAGATTTTAATCAGAGGTAGTAGGATTTTTTGGGTTTTTTTTTTCAGTGCCTGGACCTTTGCTGATCATTTTGGTATAAATGTGAAATATAACATTTGAGAAGAGAGTTGGATCTTAGCCATAACATAAACACAAGTGTAAATAATTATGGTCATACTGAGAAAGATTTGGGAATGTAATAAGTTCACTTGAGTAATTGGTTTGGACCAAACTAGATGGAAATAGTTCAGAAAAGCATTTACTGTAAATGGTAGATTAGATGTACTTGTTTGGTTAATTGCATTTGATTTCTATGAATCACTGAATCATTTAAGCATATTGTTTATTTGTGTTGTTAGACACATATTAGATCATATAGGCATTGTATGGCTTTAGTGACTATTACTATTTTATCAGTTCCCATTTTCCTTCTTTATGTCAACTATAAGCCATAAACCCACTACTTACATATGTGCCTTTCTTTCAAGTAACCAGGATTTCTCATATCCACAATAATTGATTTTAAAGAAAATGTGGGTAGATTTAGTTTGCAGAAAATTTCCCAGTTGGTTTTGATTAATGCTCATCTCCCTGCTTCTTACCTTGTAGGAAACCACAGGTGTAATATATGGTATTAATATCTGTGCCAATAATTCTTACAGGTGGAACAGTCCAAAGTTTTAATCAAAGAAGGTGGTGTTCAGTTGCTGCTCACAATAGTTGATACCCCAGGATTTGGAGATGCAGTGGATAATAGTAATTGGTAAGAAGGGTTTGTCATCACTGCTTTATATTGATTGCATTTAGGGTATCGGTGGTTAGACTTTTTTCTGCTTAAGATTTTTAAACTTCTCATATTAGCAGAGGTCACTGAACTTTCTAGTGATATGACTTGAGTTCTTACACCAACTTTGCCACTTACTTGACAATGTTAATTTCTTTGAACTGATTTCCTTTTCTATAAAATGGAGGTAATACCTATCATAGAATTATTTTGAAGACAAATTCTAAAGCAACATGGATACAAGATTCTCATTATAAGGAAGTTAAAACTTCATTTTCTTCTATAATTTTATCCACTTATTGTATATATTATTTTCTATCCCATCCTAATTTAAATCTGATTTTAAATGTTCCATTTCTCCGTAAGTCATAAATGAAGAAAACATCCCTGGCATTCTATTTAGAAATAGTATATTATAAACAATATTTTTCTTTGTTTTTGAAGTAAATTTCTGTTAACTTTTAAAACAAATAAGTTCATCATGAAGTTTTTGTATAACTTAATCTTTTAATTTGGAATAGAAACCTCTGTACTTACTGCAGATAACATAATTTGGTTGTGTTTTGACGCTAAATAATTAATTTTTTTCCATTTGGAAAGTTCAGAAATAATGAATCAAGATTTATCCAAGGTGATAACTACTTGTTTTTGAATCAGTATATGTAGAATAATTTGAGATATCTTCCACTGGTTTGATTGGTTTTGCCTATTTAAAAATATTGATTACTGTAGCAGTCCTCAGTTGTACATTCATATGTAGAATTGCAACTTAATTATTTTATTTATCTGCTTTTTATAGCTGGCAGCCTGTTATTGACTACATTGATAGTAAATTTGAGGACTACCTAAATGCAGAATCTCGAGTGAACAGACGTCAGATGCCTGATAACAGGGTGCAGTGTTGTTTATACTTCATTGCTCCTTCAGGACATGGGTCAGTACCTTGATACTTCTGATAATCTGCTGTTGTTTATTATGACTGAACTTTGGGGATATATTTTAGTTATCCATATCTCTGTGGAGTACATTTAAATTTATCAGTTGTAAAATCCCAAATTCTATACAAAAATGGCTTATAAAAAAACACGTTGTAAGTCCTAGATAAGTTAATAGTAACCTTCATGCGTAGGGTTTTTTTTTTTTTTTTTTTTTTTTAACCTGTTCGTAAGGAGCAGTGTTTCCATCATGGTTTAATGTTTCAATGTGGCTAATTTAGCTTCCTTTTGACCACTCTACCACAAATTGAACTACCAAATAAGGGGAAACAGCTATAAAAATTAGCTTACACAAATTTTAAGAAACTTCAAAGATGCAAAGATGTTTTTACTATGAATCTGATAGAAAAGGTTACAAGAAAGGTTAAGTACCAAAGTTCTTAGTGTGCCATTTCTTTCTTTGCTAAATTTCTTTGGCTTGTGTTTCACCTTAGCTATCACAATCATATTGTTTAAGTTTCATATCATCAGTGCTACTCTTCTACTTATTAGGAGTTAAGGTGTAAGTGTCTTATATTCATCTGATCTGATTATTTTTGTTAATATGGCTAGCTTGTATTCCTTTTTTTATTGTTTGTACTTCCTCTGTCATCTGAGTAGATATATATGTCACTGTCAACTGCAGGTGTTTGTAATTACTCTTCTTCAATCTTTTTCTTTAGATAGATGACTCTGTATAGCTCAGCCACCTGATGATCAGAGCCACTATCTCTCTACCAGAAGGAACTGGGATATTATACAGCATCAGACTAAATAGGATTACATCATCTAACACCCAGGTTACAGTCGTATAAACCAGTTGCTTCATGAGAGTACCTTTCTCTTCCCTTTTCTGCTTCTTTCTCGATCTTTTTCCTAGAAAGGCTAATAATGCCCATTATCACTATCGTGGTTGAGCAACAAGTCTGAATCATGTAGTTTACCATTTTTGCACTGTCAGATTATAGTGACAAATGTTTCTTTTTTTTATTTCTAATATTCTTCTATAGTGTTCTTTGAGGTTTACATATTGTATAAAATTGATTCATCAACTTAAAAGGCTTAAAAAAAAATCTCAAAAACATAACACACGGGCACCTGGGTGGTTCAGTCAGTTAAGCATCCAGCTTCGGCTCAGGTCATGATCTCGCGGTTTGTGAGTTCAAGCCCCCATTGGGCTCTGTGCTATAGCTCAGAGTCTGGAGCCTGCTTCAGATTCTGTGTCTCCCTCTCTCTCTAACCCCTCCCCTGTTCACACTATGTGTCTCTGTCTCTCAAAAATAAATGAGCATTCAAAAAAATTTTGTAAAAACTAACACCCTGTATAGCCTTTCTTGAGTACTTGCTAACTTCTTCCTGATATATGTATTAATTAATTTATTTTTTATTCATTCTAGTTAACTTGCTAGGGCTTTTTCCTAGAAGACAACAGAGTAAAATCTTAACTTTTATTTATTTATTTTCATTTTTTTAATCTGCAGTTTAGTCAGTAGAAATTTGTCAGTTTATATCCAGTTTTATTATTTTAGATCTTTTGGACTCTCTCCAAGATTTAGTAATTCTCATGAAACCACATTCCTTCTATCTCTGGGGGAAAGTACATTTCTTAAAATTGCATGGGAAATGAGATTAAAAAAATTTTTTTTTTTTTTTAATGATTCAAACAATGTGTGGTAGCTTTGGGCCATTTCATATTTGTCACAAGGGATGGGAGTTCAAAATTTTTATTTTCTAGGTGTAAAAATGTGCTTTTGAATAGTTTCTCATCTTAACTATTTTTAGACATGGAACAAAGTTTTGCCCATTGGTAGGTGCTACTGTGTATTAAGTTAAAGAATAAAACACTGAATTTTATGTAGAGAATTCCTGATCTGCTCACTACAGACTAAAATTGTAGGCAGTCTGAGAGATGAATCAGGGCCTTTCTGTCTTATCTGGGTAGTCCTTTTTGGAGAGGTCCTGTTGTGGAGTAATTATAAATCGGTCCAACATTGTATTTTCAGTGTTCCCCACCTCACCCCATCAAGTATCGTCACTAAACGACTGGTAGTTGCTATTAAGTTTAAAAACTGACTTGGAACTTGAATTTTAAAATGGTATTTTTACCCTTTTGAATATTGATTGCCACTTAAAAAAATCAGTTTCATTCAGTGAGTTTTATATGGAAGGTTTTTTTTCCCTAAGAAATATATGTATGTGTATATTAAATATTTGTCATTTGCCCTGTAGTCATTTTATTTATTTTGCTATAGGCTTTGAGGTTCAATAGTTTTCCCCCTCTAATATGGGTTTATCTTCTAGAAATTCTATAAAGGACTTTCCATTGTTTAAAAACAACATTTAAAAACTAAATTTCTTGGAAAAGATGACCTGAAATAAAACTAAACGGACAGAGGAAAAATTTCAACCAGAATGTAATCTACATGTGAACTAAATGTTTTCTGCTGTTGACATTTCATAAGCTTCTGAAATTTGTATTCTAATTTAAAAGGGCAGAAGGGTTTTATCGGGGCTTTTATAAAGATTTTACCTTTTTTTTCTAAAGTTTAATTTTTAAACTGATTTAAATGTTCTTCGGCCTGGTTTTATATTTAAGAAGTTGACTTTACCAATTTCCTTGTCATGGTTGTTTTTTAGTGTCTTTCTCTTTAAAAGTTGAGATTATAAATATTCAGCAAGTGCTGTTTTACTGTTAAGTGTAAAGCCTTGTTAACTTAGATTTTGATTTTAATATTTTGTCTTAAACGCTCTTAAGATGTATTAAAATTTCAGAGTAACTGAATTCTTTTGTTTCTGGTTTAATGAGGTGGTATTCACAATAATTTAAATTTGTTATGAGTAGAATCTGGAAAGTGAACCGTAAAAATTTATAGATCTGAGATTGATTGATTGGGCCATGGCTTTTATATTTAGTGTTGTGTGTTATGACTGATGAAAAGAAGCAAAATTTAAGATTTTTTGGAGTTGGATAGGTTCTTTCAGTTAGCCTTTGTGAATAAGAGTGCTATTTATAGATAATACAGTGTTATTCCAGCGACAGTCTCTTTTCTGTAGTGTTCCCTATTCTCTGAATGCCAGTATCACATTTCAAAGGATTCAGGATAAGGAGAATTAGAATAGAAGGTAGTTGTCTTCTCCGTATCTGCCTTCCTACTTCATAGCCCTGTCTTTCTGTCAGTCAGTGTCACTACCACAAAGAGGTATAGTATCGTTTATTACTTGTTAGTAAAAAGGAATACCTCTTTAGTCTCTGGGCCCCTGTTCCTCCCAACTTTATATATTTATAAACACATGCACACACACACACACGTGACCTACATGTAACTATAGTACTCTAAGAGAACTCTAACAAGGACTTTCTCTTTATAATGTTAGTAAAATTCATAATGAAACTAGATCTTTATTCAATTTTTGTCATGGTTTATAGGTTAAGGAATACCAATTTATTTTTAAAAAAAATTTTTTTTTTCAACGTTTATTTATTTTTGGGACAGAGAGAGACAGAGCATGAACGGGGGAGGGGCAGAGAGAGAGGGAGACACAGAATCGGAAACAGGCTCCAGGCTCTGAGGCATCATCCCAGAGCCCGACGCGGGGCTCGAACTCACGGACCGCGAGATCGTGACCTGGCTGAAGCCGGACGCTTAACCGACTGCGCCACCCAGGCGCCCCAGGAATACCAATTTAGAATGATATTTCTAAGCAGAATACTCCCATCA
Source organism: Lynx rufus (assembly GCF_022079265.1). Taxonomy (NCBI): domain Eukaryota; kingdom Metazoa; phylum Chordata; class Mammalia; order Carnivora; family Felidae; genus Lynx; species Lynx rufus. Next base: position 127,017,733 of record NW_025814856.1, read on the forward strand.
TCTTCATTTATTTTTATGGAATATTAATTTTTAATCTGTAGTCTAGATGTGAGGAATTTCTTGGGTTTTCATTTAGAGTTATTTGAAAACATAAAGAAAATCACAGGAACTTACTTTTTTGGTCAACAGATATTTGGACAGCTTCTCAAGTGACACTATACTGGGTGTTGGAGATACAGATGAATGAGACAAAGGTCTTGCTCTTAAGGATCTTCTAATGAGAAGATGGGGAAAACAAATATACGTAATTGGCAAATTAAGTGTTGTGATCACTTAGAAGATGACTAGGTGTTAGGTTGGAGATGGATTCCCAGAGGAAATGAGAATTGTAAGCCAAGTCCTAAAGGACCTATAGGAACAGGGATTAGGCAAGCCAAGTAGAAAGGGGATGGGAATGGAGAGTGTTTCAGTCAGAGGCAGTAGCCAATGACCAGTGATCAAAGTATGGTTCTTTCAAGAAATCATGGGTAGTTCAAAAAGGAGAATTACAAGCAGGAGGTGGCAAAAGATGCTACCAGATGCTAAGCGATGAGAACAGCCTGAGAGGCTATGTCTTCACAGGCCTTGTAGGCCATGCTAGCCAAGGAATCTTGCCTTTAGTAAGGTTTTCAGTCAGAGAAAGGACTCATTCAGATTTGGAGTTTAGAAAGACCTTTCTGACTGCAGTGTGCATGGTTTGGAGGGAAACCGGATGTATTCTAATAGTAGCCCATACCAAAGGTCTTCATGGCCTGACCCAAAGTATGTATTTGTTCAGCAGATCTTGTGGAATCTTTGGGAGTGAGAATTAGAGGAGGGAGGAATCCTGGATTTCAGCCAGGAGTAATTGGATGGATTGTAGTACCATTCTCAAAAATAGCACAGAAGAGGAGAGAAAATTTGGGGGTTCAGATGAGCTTTTGATTTCGAGGAGTCTCAATGGGGTGTCCAGGTGGTATTTCCACTGGGTAAATACAAACTGGATCATACAAGTGAGATCGGGGCTGGGTGTGAAGATTTGAGATCTATAGAAGATGTTAGAAGTCACTGTGGTTGATGATAAGCATACAGAATGTAAAGAGAGAAGAGGACCTAGTAGAGTATTCTGAGGAATACAACACTTAAGAGACTAGCTTACAGAGAAGATCCTTAAAAGTACCCTTAGGGAGTAGCTTGTGAGAGGATAATGTCAAATGCTGCATAATGGGTAAATTTAAAAAATAATAGTTAACACCACAATATTTAGGAGTTGTTGATGCTAATTATATTAGCAGCATGAAAGTATTTCATGACCCCCCCTTTTTTTTTTATTAGTTTTTAAATGTTTATTCATTTTTGAGAGAGAGAGACAGAGTGTGAGTAGGGGAGGGTCAGAGCAGGAAACACAGAATCTGCAGCAGGCTCCAGGCTCTGAGCTGTCAGCACAGAGCCCATTGGGGGACTCGAACTCAGGAATGGTGAGATCAGACCTGGGCTGAAGTCGGATGCTTAACCGACTGAGCCACCCAGGCGCCCTATTTCGTGACCTTCTTGGAAGTATAACAGCCAAGTGGAGGCAGCAGCCAGATTGCAGTGAGTAAAAAGGGATGATGAAGATGATTCCCTTTTGAGCCTTTTATCTGAGAAATAAAGTTGGAAGCAAGAATGGAATATGGGACTCAAAAAGGACAATCTTTTTATTGAAAAAACCGATTTCCCAAATTTTGAGTAGTATGTATAGAGGCTATTTTAGGAAAACCTGTTAGGAGCATTTCTGGTTTTCCTAATTCCTCTGTAGAGCCCAAACCCTATGACCATTGTATTCAAGGGCAGGAGTCAAAGCCTTCTTAACCACTTCAGTGCTTAGTGAGGTCCTGTTCTACCTGGCCTAACTGTTGCTGGCCCAGTACATCATCAGAGAGTGTTTCTGATAAGTAAAGTCGTTCCAGTGTATTTAATTTAGCACTGGGGATGTGAATGATCTCTTCTCACAAATTGATAATTCAGTCATATTAAATATTGTGTCTTTCAGACTTAAACCATTGGACATTGAGTTTATGAAGCGTTTGCATGAAAAAGTGAACATCATTCCACTTATTGCCAAAGCAGACACACTCACTCCAGAGGAGTGCCAACAGTTTAAAAAACAGGTGAGCAAAAGAAGCTTGAACTCTTGAATTTCTCATACCATTCATGTAATTTGCAGTTTTTGTATTTTCAGTATAATGTGTTACAATGTATTCCTCTTGCTACTTTATTATATATTTATACTGTATTAAAAGTAACTATTTAAAATTTCTTGCCTTAGTTTTCTCCTCAAAGCTATTATCCATTATCACAGTGCCCTTATCCTTTGTCGACTTAATTATTTTAGGTGTTTCTGTTACAGCCTCCTCCACCACTCTGCTCCACACCCTTTAGGATTATTTTTTTAGACTAAATTTCCAGGAAGAGGATTACTTTTTGGAAGGGTATGATTACTTTATAGTTCTTTTTTTCCCCCATTTTGTCATGGTGCTTTCCCCCCAATAAAACAGATTTTTTTTTCATAATAGGTATATTTGTTTCAATGCCTTACCAATGTTGTTGTTTTTAAAGCTTTTTTGGAATTAAGTGGCACTTAATCATTTCTTTAACTTTTAATTTAATTTTCCAGAAGGGATGAACACTTTGTAAAGCAGGGGTTTACTTTTTCCGTAGTGTGTTTGGTTTATTATAACATTTTATGAAATATAGGGTGAATTTCTGGAACTGTGCTCCTATACCAGTAGCCTATTTTTTATTTTAAGCCAAGCTATATTTTTTAAACTGCAGCTACTTTGTATAATACTTAAAAATAGGTCATAGAGTTATTATCTCTTTCTTTAAAGTCCCCTTTGTTTTTTCACTTTTTTCTATATGAATTTTAGAATACCTTGCAACCTGCTACAAAAACAAAAATCTGTTGAGATTTGCTTTGAAGTTGTGCTAAATCTGTACACTCTGGGAATGTTTTAGTTCATTTTTATTATATTTGGTATTTCTACTAGAAGTATATGTTTATTTACTTTACATTTATTCACTACCATTTTTATTTTTTAATGTGCTTTTTTCTAAGTTCAAATACTAATTGTTGGTTGTGATCTCTCCTCTTTTATTTGTGATTTTATTTATTTGGGTTTTTTTCTCTTTTTGATAAGTCTGGCTAGGGTTTTATCAATTTTACTAATTCTTTCAAAGAAACAACTCTTAGTTTTATTGATCTGTTCTATTGTTTTCAGTTTGTTTGTTTGTTTCTCTATCATTTATTTCTGCTCTGATCTTTATTATTTCCTTTCTTCTGCTGGCTTTAGACTTTATTTGCTGTTCCATTTCTGGCTCCTTTAGATGTAAGATTATGTTGTGTATTTGAGGCTTTTCTTGTTTTTTTGAGGTAGACCTGGATTACAATATACTTCCCTCTTAGGACCGCCCTTGCTGCATCCCAAAGGATTTGTACTATTGGGTTTTCATTTTCTTTTGCTTCCATGTATTTTTTTTTTAATTTATTTAGTTTCCTGGTTAACCCATTTGTTCTTTAGTAGGATGTTCTCTAACCTCTGTGTATTTGTGGTCTTTCCAATTTTTTTTTTTTTGGGGGGGGGTGGGTAACTTTAAGTTCTATAGCATTGTGGTCTAAAACCACGGATGGTATGATCTCAGTCTTTTTGTACTTGTCGAGGGCTGATTTGTGACTCAGTATGTGATCGGTTCTAGAGAAAGTTCCATGTGTACTCAAAAAGAATGTATAATCTGCTTTAGGATGAAATGTTCTGAATATATCTGTTAAGTCCATCAGTTCCAGTGTGTCATTCAAAGACATTGTTTCCTTGTTGGTTTTCTGCTTAGATGATCTGTCCATTGTTGTAAGTGGGGTGGTCAAGTTCCCTACTGTTGTTATTATCAATGAGTTCCTTTACATTTGTTATTAATTGATTTATATGTTTGGGTGCTTCCAAGTTGGGGACATGCATATTTATAATTGTTAGATCTTCTTGATGGATAGACCCCTTAATTATGATATAATGCCCTTCCTCATCTCTTGTTACAGTCTTTAGTTTAAAATCTAGTTTACCTGTTATAAAGTATGCCTATTCTGGCTTTCTTTTGGCATCAGCGTGATAGATGGTTCTTCATCCCTTCACTTTCCTTCTGCAGGTGTCTTTAGGTCTAGAAGGAGTCTCTTGTAGGCAGCATATAGATGGGTCTTGTGTTTGTTTTTGTTTTTTTAATCAATTCTGATACCGGATGTCTTTTGATTGAATCATGTGGTCCATTTACATTCAGAGTGATTATTGATAGATCTGAAAGTAGTGCCATTGTGTTACCTATAAAGTTGGTGTTTCTGGTGATGTTCTCTATTCCTTTCTAGCCATTGTTGCTTTTGGTCTCCCCCCTCCCGGCCCCCCCCAAAGAGTCCCCTTTAATATTTCTTGCAGGGCTGGTTTAGTGGTCATAAACTGCTTTAGTTTTTGTCTGGGAAACTCTCTATCTCTCCTTCTATTATGAATGACAGCCTTGCTGGATAAAGTATTCTTGGTTACATATTTTTCCCATTCAGCACATTGAATATATCATGCCATTCCCTTCTAGCCTGCCAAGTTCCTGTGGACAGATCTGCTGTGAACTTGATCTGTCTTCCCTTGTAGGATAAGCACTTTTTTTCCCCCTTGCTGCCTTCAGGATTCTTTGTGTATTTTGTTAATTTGACTATGACACATCTTGATGACTATGACACATCTTTTGTTGAATTTAATGGGAGTTCTCTGTGTTTCTTGGGTTTTGATGTCTTTGTCCTTTCCCAGATTAGGGAAGTTTTCAGCTATAATTTGCTCAAATAAACCTTATGCCCCCTTTTCTTTCTCTTCTTCTGGGACTTCTGTGATGTTAATAATATTGCACTGTAAGGAGTCACTGAGTTCCCTAAGTCTGCCTTCATGATTTAATACCTTTCTCTTTTCAGCTTCATTATTTTCTATAATTTTATCTTACATATCACGGATTTGTTCTCCCTTTTCGTCCATCCTCGTCAATTGCATCCATTTAGTTTTGCATCTCAGTTATAGCATTTTTTATTTTAGCCTGACTAGTTTTTAGTTCTTTTATCTGTGTAGTAAGGGATTCTCTAGTATTTTCTATGCTTTTCTCGAGTCCAGCTAGTATACTTATGATTATTGTTTTAAATTCTGGTTCAGTCATCTTACTTGTATCTTTATTGATTAAGTCTCTGGCTGGGACTTTTTCCTCTTTCTTTTGGGGTGAGTTCCTCCATCTTGTCTAGGTCACTGTTTCTTTTTGTGTGGTTGTTAGGAAAGCCTGTTGTATTCCTGGTCTGAGAGTAATGGCTGTATTATGAAAAGATGCCCCACCAAAAAAGGAAACTATATCCTATTTCCCCTAGAGCTGAAGCTTTGCAGCATTCTATGATCAGTAGATTTGGTGCATACATGGGTTTTGTGCTGGTCTTTTGGGGGAGCGGCCTGCTGCATTGACTCTCAGGCGGATTGCCATGGTAGAGTTGCTATCTAGGGCACAGGGGAACTGGGTTTGGTGTAAGCGGCTGTTTTTCTCAATGAAGTTGGTCAGTGTTGATGGGGGGGGTGTGGTGGAGAATGGTGTTGCCCCACTCTCCGTCCCTAGGGCTGGGAATCTCGCACCTGCCACTCCTCAGGAAGCCCTCACAGAAGAGCAAACGGTCATCCTTACTGTTTCCCCAGCTTCTGTCAGATCCCTGCCTTCATCCTGTTTTGAGTCTAAGCCATCTGCCTGCCAGGCAGCACAGCACTCCTGTGTTTTATCTCAGGTGCAAGGCTTGGTTTCAAAATTCAAATCCTAGAGATTTGCCTGGCATCGACCTGCACAGATCCTCTTGGGGAGGGTCTTGCCATTCTGTGGCTGGTGTCAGATTATCCCAGAAAATGGTTGTGGGACCACGCACTCTCTTGGAGTTTATGGAGAACTTTTTTAGAGTGAGTTATTGGAGTGGCACCTGAGTGGCTCAGTCAGTTAAGTGTCTGGACTTCAGCTCAGGTCATGATCTCACGGTTTGTGGGTTCAGGCCCCAAGTTGGGCTCTGTGCTGACAGCTCAAAGCCTGGATCCTGCTTCAGATTCTGTGTCTCCTTCTCTCTCTGCTCATTCCCCTTTCATGCTCTGTTTCTCTCTCTCAAAAATTAATAAACATTAAAAAATGTAAAAAAAAGAATGAGTTATTGGACTGTATCTTTACCAATTATTTTTGTAAATTAAGGTGGAGATTTGGGATCTTTAATATGTAACCACTACTTTTTTTGAGAGAGAGAAAGAGAGAACAAGCAAGCAGGGGAGAGACCAGGGGGAGAGAGAAAGAGACTATGAATGAGACTCTTAAGTAGACTCTGCACCTAACACAGAGCCCGATGTGGAGCTTGATCTTACAACTGTGAGATAATGACCTGAGCTGAAATCAAGAGTCGGTCACTTAACTGACTGAGCCACCCAGGCACCCCAAGAACCACTGCTCTTAGAGCTGGCCCCTAGTATTTCGTTTTTTCTCCTAGCTATGTATTTGACACTTCATTTATTCTCATGTTTTTCTCTGTGGCATTTTGCCTCTACCTAGTTTAGTAACCATGTAACACATTTTGTTTAGAGTGCCTTTATGCTGCTGGGGATCCCTACAAATGATAGTAGTGCTGAAATACCAGTAAAGGCAAGGACCTAGTTCTAGGTATATTGACCATCAGTTTATTATGAGTTTGAATAGGGTAGGTAGTTGAACATTATTTGGTTATCTGTGATTTGTTTAAAATTTGGAGTGATGTGGGAAAAGATAATTTAGTTTGAAGTAGGTCATTTCTGATGTTAATAAGTTGTCTTTGCATTCTCTTTATTAACTTGCTGGCTTCTTAGCTTGTGGGGCATGTTTTCTCCTTGTGTATTTGCTTCATTTTATATCTGTTGCTCCTTGATTTTGTGTACACAAATGTACACGCAAGGATATTTTCTGATCAGTATGCAAATTTTTTCTCCTGGAGCCAGTGCTGTACTTAGTTTCACTTACTAATTTTACTAAAATTTTAGGTGAGTTTAAGTTATGTTGATACATCTGAATAAAATAGTTGGTGAGAGTTCTATTTAGAGAAAGAATTTCAGTCATTGTGAGTAAATGATGTAAAACCATTATATAGAAATCAACTAGAGAAAGCCCTTTCTGGAATCTTAAATCATTTTTAGATATCTTTTGGTATTATAACCACTAACTTATTAAGTAATTGGATTTTGGAGAATGGTGTTTATATATGAACTTAATAGTTTTTTAAAAAAGATCAGTATAGTACTTTGATTTTAGATTATAGTTTTGCATCATTGAAAAATAGTAAAGGAATTAGAGCTGAGGAATCAGGAATTTTAAAAGAATATAATACAAATAAAGCTAATGTACTAATTATGTGTGGTGTTCTTTTGCTCATTTTAGATAATGAAAGAAATCCAAGAACATAAAATTAAAATATATGAATTTCCAGAAACAGATGATGAAGAAGAAAATAAGCTTGTTAAAAAGATAAAGGTAGGTTTATTCACATACATATACTAAAATGTTTCAGGCCTTAAAGCCACTGAAATATTCACTGAAAAGATAAAAAAAATCAGTGTTCTTAAGTAGCTGGCTTACAAAATGAATAGGGAGATTATTCAGTCTTGAATTCAACTTTGCAATTAACTAACTTTGTTGAATAGAGAGATGAATAGCATAATCTCTGTTTTATAATCTGTCTTCAGTTTTCAGTTAACTGGTTTTATATTGTGTAATTTTCCTCCTTAAAAAAATATGTAATGAGAATGGAGAGGACTTGTTCCTAAGCACTGTTTTTGTATAGTCTTTGTTTAAGAGCCAGACAAAAATATGGGTTTTTTTTGTCTTTTATAAAAAACAACCAAAACCTATACCAACATAATTTTCTGTATTTTTATTTATTTATTTATTTTTAAATGTCTATTTATTTATTTTTGAGAGGGAAAGAGCTTGAGCAGAGGAGGGGCAGAGAGAAGAGGGAAACACAGAATCTGAAGCAGGCTCCAGGCTCTGAGCTATCAGCACCAAGTCCGATGTGGGGCTTGAACTCACAAATTGTGAGATCATGACCTGAACTGAAGTCAGATGCTTACCTGACTGGGCCACTCAGGTGCCCCTGTATTTTTAATTTATAGTCATTTCCTAAGTACTAGTCTAGACCTAAAAGTGATGTATTAATTAATGGCATTATATAAGCAAATAATTACCTTGGAATAATGAAATACATGTACCTGACCAATGAAGAGTTTCTGAGGTTTTATAAAGTAGTCATATATATATATATTTTTTTAATTTGTTTTCAACGTTTTTATTTATTTTTGGGACAGAGAGAGACAGAGCATGAACGGGGGAGGGGCAGAGAGAGAGGGAGACACAGAATCGGAAACAGGCTCCAGGCTCCGAGCCATCAGCCCAGAGCCTGACGCGGGGCTCGAACTCACGGACCGCGAGATCGTGACCTGGCTGAAGTCAGACGCTTAACCGACTGCGCCACCCAGGCGCCCCGAAGTAGTCATATATTTTATATATTATTAAATATTTTTGGAAGGTACAAGAATTTTGAAAGATTGTACTCTGAGTTAAGTGTGGATAAATACAAATCCAGAACCCCAGATCTGGACTTTGAAAGGTAGAGTTTAGCATGTATAATATTCCGTGCTTCCAGGGCCGTTAGAGTTGGTTTGTGATAGATGAGCATGATAGTTACAAGCCTCATGTTTTCCCTCTAACTGCTAATACATTTTTTATTTCCTTTGAATTTTTTTCAATATGGGACAGCTTCTTTGGGGGATGACTTTTTAACATAATTTGATGAGTGGAGTATATATGCCTTAGGATTTTTAAATTTTCAGAGAAAATATAATTTTATTCATTGTTTATATTGGTGAGAATCCATGTAATGACAGTTTACTGAATAGTAATCGAATGCCTTATAAAAGTGAATACAGAAACTGTCAAGGTAATTTTTTTTTTTTGGTAATGTGTTGAGTAATATAAACTTCTTTATTCTTAAATTTGTGAGGACTACAGAGATATATTTGAACAAGAATACTTTGTTTTATAGGACCGTTTACCTCTTGCTGTGGTAGGTAGTAATACTATCATTGAAGTTAATGGCAAAAGGGTCAGAGGAAGGCAGTATCCTTGGGGTGTTGCTGAAGGTAAGGTTTTCTTCAATGAATGACTTTCTATAAGATTTAACAGTGTGATCAAATATTTGTATTTCACATTGATATATTCTAGATTTTCAAAGATAGTTCTGAATTCAGTTTCATTTAGCCTCATTTGCTCATAAGTACATTCTAGTTTCTCAGACTTTGTACATTGTCAGGTCAGGCAAACGTGCTGAATCCTAATTGTGATACTCTCCAAGTCACTCATCAGTGCCCCACTCTCCCACCTCCATCCCATCATTAACTCTACTCCTGTTTTCTTGTTTGAAAACATACTTAAAGTGTAAGAATTCTTTACTATTTGAAAACAGTTTCAGAGAAAAGGACTCACTTTTATCTGAGTCTCAGATGGGTCTGGGACCTTCAGGAATGATTGAGAACAATTTTTCACTTTAAACTGAATGAAAACATTCATAATATTCTTTCTCGGGATAAAAATCAACTTTTTTTGGCATCACATTTTTAGGATAAAAAAAATTATTTGTTAAGAGATACTCTACTAATTTTGCAGAGAGTTTTAAATACCAATAAAATCTTAGTTTATAGCATCAAATTTCAGAAGTCTTCTTGGCAATAGACAGGTTTCCCCAGATTTGTGTTTATTATATTGGTTTAACCTAATATCTAGTCTTCTGTGTTATAGTAACTTGGAACTAAGATTGAGTCATGATTATTTTTATACTTGTTAGTATTAGTTTGAAAAATTCTGTAATTTTTTGGTTCTTGTTCTAAGTTATTGTCCTTATCAGCAGCTTTCCCTATCAGTGAGGCTATACTTGTTCCCACCTCTGTGTCATCCTCAGGTAACTTTCAGTTGCTGAGCTGAGGCTTTAGAACTTATACAGTCCTTAGAAATGTGTGCTAAAGAATTTATTTCTCTAGTTTTAGTCCCCCCTTTACCACCAGAATGTTATTATTAGTGATACAGTTCTTTAAAATAAAGAACCTTAAAGTTATTGACTCACATTTTTATTTTGGCTACTAAAGTCATTCCCCCTCACCCTAATACTAAACTTTTAAAACACATTTTATTATAGAACAAATATATTCTGTTTACAAATGAATACATGATGTCCCCTTTCAAAATTTCAAAATTTTTTTTTCTGTAGAGCTCATTTACTAGGTTTGTATATTTTATCATTTAAGATTAAACTACACTAAATACTATTAGAGTACACTTGTCTGGCATGCCCTTAAATTAAGTACTATGTTATAGTGTTAAAACTTGAATGAAAAATTGATCTAAAGAAAAGTAATGAAAAATTAATGAAATGTTGCATATTCTCTCATTGTTACCTCCAGCATTTTGTGAAATTTCCTTTGAAAATACTGGGCTTAGTGTGTTGTTTCTTTTTTTTTTATATAGTTGAAAATGGTGAACATTGTGATTTTACAATTCTAAGAAATATGTTGATAAGGTAAGTTTGAGCAATGATTAAATTATGTAAGTTTTTTTCTTTCTCAAAATATAGATTTATTTTTGTCTTCTATAGGTATAGCTGATTTGTTTATTATTTTTTTTAAATGTTTTTTATTTATTTTGGAGAGAGAGATGGCATGCAACTGGGGGAAGGGTAGAGAGAGAAGGAGATACAGAATCTGAAGCAGGCTTCAGGGTCTGAGCTGTCAGCACAGAGCCCTACACGGGGTTCAAACTCGTGAACTGCGAGATCATGACCTGAGCCGAAGTTGGACGCTTAACCGACTGAGCCACCCAGGCACCCCTATTTTATTTTGGTTTTTTAAAATATAGCTAACTTAAATTGGTATCTTCATTCTAGCACTCAAGTAAGCACTGCTTGGAGACAACTTGGATTATTTTGCCAGGTTTTAAAGCTGTTGGCAAAAATACAAAAGCTGTGTCACTAGCAATATGTGGGAAAATGAGTCTCTTTTTTTGTTATACTTCTTGTTGAGATGGAAGATGGAAAGGAAAAGGCTTTTGCTCTTTTATGTGAAAAGCTTGGGATACCTGGAAGGGAAGGCTAGGCTTTGAGTTAAAAACTAGATTTTGAATGTTAAACGGTATCCAGCCTGGTGAGTGGGGTGTTTTTGGTACTAGGACACAGTGAACAGAACTGATCTTCCTCCCAGGCGAGAAAACATTACTCCTAAATTGTACCTTGTGCAGCTGATGAAAGAGAAGGAAAGCCTATGAGAGCAGGACATTGAACTAATCCTGATTAGAAGACTGGGACTTGATGGGGCGCCTGGGTGGCTCAGTCGGTTAAGCGGCCGACTTGGGCTCAGGTCACGATCTCGCGGTCCGTGAGTTCGAGCCCCGTGTCGGGCTCTGTGCTGACTGCTCAGAGCCTGGAGCCTGTTTCGGATTCTGTGTCTCCCTCTCTCCCCCGTTCATGCTCTGTCTCTCTCTGTCTCAAAAATAAATAAACGTTAAAAAAAAAATTAAAAAAAAAAAAGACTGGGACTTGAAACCATGAAGAAAAAGTTGAATAGAAGCAGAGACATTAGTGGGCAAGAAACAGAAAGGGCATCAAAAGAAACCTCAGTGTTTTCATGTTGAGATAAATTCTTTCCTCTTGCCACCTCACACCCTTTCCCCACTTCTCTGCACCCCCATCGTGCTTACTTCTCCAGGCCCTCACCACATACTCTTTTCAGTCTCCAGTTTTGGATGGCCATCTAAAGTTGAGGTTTATTTATTTTCATACTATCATGCAGTTTCCTAATGCACAGGAGTATCCTTATCTATTTAGAAGTATTAACTTGCATATTGTTGGTCACTGGAAGTCATAGAACAGTAAAGTTATTCTTACAAGTCAGGAGGGAAGTTTAAGTGAGTCAAACTGCCACCTCCAGAAGTATACTAAATATCACAGTGAATTTGGAGATCAAAGAGATTGCTATGTAGTTAGTCTTTCTTAAAGGAGCTTATGACCAGGTGCTTTAGGTAGGAAGTGGAGGATAGGGGTGATTCAGTTGTTGGGGTTGCCAGGCCTCACACAGTGGGAGAAGAACAGAGGCATGTGAGAGAGGGCCCATCTGTCTCACTTTTGAGAATATACCGTTTCAGTTTTCTATCATGAACTATTCCCTTTCTCTTCCTTTCTTAAGGTGTGACTTCAAAAGAATTAATAATATAATTGCTTATGACAGTATATATGTAGGGAATTTTTTTTAAGTTTATTTATTTATTTTGAGAGAGAGCACATGCAAGCATGCATGAACAGGGGAGGGGCTGAGAGAGAGGGAGAGAAGATTCTAAGCAGGCTCCATGCTGTCAGTGTGGATCCCGCTGTGGGGCTTGATCTCACGAACTGTGTGACGTGACCTGGGCCAAAATCATCAAGAGTCAGTCTCTTAACCAACTGAGCCTCCAAACACCCCAGGAATGTTTTATAAATATTAGTTGCCAGTCCATTCTCTCTGATCTTATTCTTTCCCCCCATTTTAAATCTCTGCAGCTTGCCCTGTGCTTGACACAGTGGTATTCTATAACTTTGTCTTGTGTATTTTTATTTTTATTTATCTTATTATTTTTAAAAATTCTTTTGATATTTATTTATTTTTGAGAGAGAGACAGAGTGAGAGCAGGGGAGGGGCAGAAAGAGAGGGAGACACAGAATCTGAAGCAGGCTCTGGGCTCCGAGCTGTCAGCACAGAGCCCAGTGCAGGGCTTGATCTCACAAACCGTAAGATCATGACCAGAGCCGAAGTTGGATGCTTAACTGACTGAGCCACTCAGGTGCCCCGGTCTTGTGTATTTTTTTTTTAAATGTTTATTTATTTTTGAGAGACAGAGCATGAGCGGGGGAGAGGCAGAGAGAGAGAGGGAGAACGGAATCTGAAGCAGGCTCCAGGCTCTGAGCTGTCAGCACAGAGCCCGATGTGGGATTCGAACCCACAAACTGTGAGGTCATGACCTGAGCCGAAGTTGGATGCTTAACCAACTGAGCCATCCAGGAGCCCATCTTGTGTATTTTTAAATATGCAATCAATAATTGACTGCAAAACTAAAATACTGTAGAGGGGAAGGCTAGTTACTGAGCTGGAAGCCAGACTTTGAACATTTGAAGGTACATAGCCTGGCAGCTGGTGAGTGGGACTCACTAGGATAAAAGTATTGCAGAACAAACGGACCATTCCTGCAGGAAGATTGAGCATAGGAAAGCTGCAAGACAGTCATACAAGTATGAAAATATAAAAAATTCTGAAGTTACATAATATAAAGCAGGTATGTGTTGTAAAATGATTACTTAGATGGATTAAAAGAAGTGTATATTTCATGGAGTGGGTCAGATACAAAAGGATTCATAGAAATAGATGTCTTAACATCGATTAGAATAAATACAGTCATTCACTGATGCTTATTTGTAAGATTGGGAGTGGTCCTGTTTAATATTTTTATCATTGAGTGTGGCGAAGACGTTGATTTCAGCTCCTTGAGGTAGATGGTTAGGTGATTTTACTTAATGAGAAGCTCATTTATTTGTTCAATATGCTGCAGCACATTTGTTTTTCTTCCTAAAGCATAAATGTTTACTTATGCTAGATGGCTTTACTTTACTTTTTATCACAATTTTTCATTTGCAGTTTTTACATTTAAATGTGTAAAACATCCTTGAAAAGGAGAGTATTATAGTTTGAAAATGAGACGCTTAAGAATATTTTGATTTATTACTTTTTCTTGTAGGTTTGTAGTAGAGGTGAGAAAGATTTTTATTTAATGTAGCTCATGTCTTGTAAGGCACCTAGTAGATATTTAATGGGTACTTAAAGCAAGGAAATCTCATCACCACCAGTATTCCAGAGGTCTATAAATTCCAAGTAATTGCAATCTTGCAGGTTAAAGTTAGGAATAGTTGTTGCTTCTAAGAAAGACCCAAGTTCAAAGAAGTGTCATTTTGCTAATTAAGAGAACTGGCTGTTGTTGTAGGCAAACCAAAGAAGGCAATGGAAAGGAGACAAACTTGATAATGGATATTTTCAGAGTGTGGTGATGGACAGTGCAGAAATTAAATAGAGAAAGAAAACAAAAGGAGAGAAAAGAGGGCCATGATACCAGCAGTGAGAAATGGAAAAGATGATTAAGTTCCTGAAACTGGAGAAAACTTATTGCTAATTATTGATTTGAAGAGTGGAGGAATGAGTTGAATCTTAAAAAGTAAAGTGGGAGCACCTAGGTGACTTAGTCAGTTGAGTGTCCAACTCTCGATTTCAGCTCAAGTCATGATCCCAGGGACATGGGATGGCGCATGGAGTCTGCTTAAGATTCTCATTCTTTCTCTCTCTCTCAAAAAAGATAAAAATAAAGTGAAGCATATTTAAATAGGTGGAAACAGAGACCATTATATCCTGAAAAAAAATCTGAACTAGGTATGATAAAGAAGGTTATTTTAGGGAAAGGGAAAAATATTTCATTATCTAAAATGTTAGATGACATTAACAGAAATAGCTTGCTTAAACAGTTAATAAATTCACCTTATTTTTATTTTACACATCTTGTATTTCAACTACTAAGTGCTCCACCTCAGGTCCTGTGGTGATTTTTCAGTGATTCCATAATGAGGTAATCTATATTTAAAATACAACAAGTATTTTTATATTGGTACAGTTATTTGTTTTTATTATTCTCTACTTAGAGAAACTGGTAACAGTAATTTGTTCCAGAAAATCAACAGTATTTATCTTACCTCAGCTTTAATAGTTAGTTACCAATTTTTTAAAACCGCCTGTTATATGCTATTTGTCTCAAGAGTACAAGAAGTGAATGGCAAAAATATTTCTTACAAAGGGCAGCTTATAGTAAAGTTGAAAAGGTTGTGTGGTGTTATCCATAACATATACTGGTACCAAAAAATGACTGACCACCAAGGAGAAAATTGTTAGGGGTTAGAGTCACTCAATTTCAAGGCTGGGAAGAGCTTTCAAAGCAGTAGGATTCTTAAGTTTGAAGCGTCTGTGACAAATTAGCATGAGCTATTCCATCTCAACCGCTGGATATTCTAGGAATAAACAGCTACCTGACTTGACTGACATGGAAAGGGGTAGTGGCCATGAAGAGGATAAATTCAACAAGGAAAAGAGCATAAAGAAAATGAGTATTCTGAGGAAAACCGAGAAGTACCCCTTAGGATGAATTAAACTATCAGAGATTGCATGGAAATGTCCATTAGTAGAAGATGAGTCGGGGTAATTGAAAATCACCTTCCGTTCATAAAGGGAAAGTACATGTTTTCTGGATAGCAGGAGAAATAAAAATACGGTGCACCTTTATGTTTGTTTCCCGGAAGGGAGATTTGGCAAAGTGGTGGGCATGAAAGATGGAGTATGGCAGAGATAGGAATGGATGATGAGAAAAGGGAGACTCTGATGAATCAGAGTATTGCTACACCAGGTCAGGTAAAGGGAACCATAGAGCAGCTCAGAGTGTCTGTAGTGTCTAAAATCATTAAGGAATGATGAAATTGTCTCCTGTATTGTATAATTCATCTCATATGTGTATTGATTTTATGTATAATAGAAATGCTATGAGCAAAATTCATTTAACCAAAATCTCACATTCACTGAACAGTTTGAAGAAATAGGAATATGCTCTAAATTATTTTCCTTGGTTTGAATCCAACTTGATATGTGACCTAAAGTATCCATATATATTACCTCGGTAAAAGCTCAAATCTTAATAATATTGCTAAAAGAAAACCAATTTCTCTTATGTTTTATGAGCTTTGGCAGGAGCTAATCTTCCTCTAATAAAATAAGACATATACTATAAGGGTAAATATTCTTCTGTAGAAATGTCATACTTTGAGGAGATTTAGAACTCTTAAACTTTCATTTGGAACCTAAATTTCCATTGGTTTCAGGTTTAGCATATTGTATCTTGCTCTGCCTTGAGTGTAAATGAAGATGGGTGAATGTTCTTCCTTAAGAACAGTCTTTTTGCTTATTTTAAGTCTAGAAATTTTTGTTTTGGAAAATTTTGAATGTATATCAAGGCTTTCTTCATAGAAGCAAACGGTTGATATGTTGTTTATTTATGACAGAACACACATGCAGGACTTGAAAGATGTCACTAATAACGTACACTATGAGAACTACCGAAGCAGAAAACTGGCAGCTGTGACTTATAATGGAGTTGATAATAACAAGAATAAAGGGCAGCTTACCAAGTAAGTGTACCTTGTTTCCTTCAGAAAAGGTATCATTTATGTAAGTAAATAATCATATTGTTTTCATTTTCGTCAAGTTCTTGGCTACTCATTAGAAAATCGGGATTAATGGTCTTTATGCACAATAGCAGAAATTTATTGTTGTTAAACTTTGTTTTGGCAGTTTTGTATTTTACTACTTAATTTTCACAGGAAGTATTTTATTACCTTGCTCCTTAAGTGAAAGAGCCATGCATTCTCTTTTGGTCATTTGCCATTGTACTTATAATCCATATACCACATGTTTAATAGAACCTCAATTAGAAATCAAATGGCTCCTTCTGCAAATACATTTTTTAAGAGTTTGTCTTAATTCCAGTCTGCTAACATGCAGTGTTATATTCATGTCAGGTGTACAATATAGTGATTCACAATTCCCTACATCACCCAGTGCTCATCACGACGAGTATTCTCCTTGATCCCCATCACCTATTTAACCCATCCCTCCACTCAGCCCCCCCCCCCCCCCCCGCCTCTGGTAACCCTCAGTTTGTTCTCTGCAGTTAAGAGTTTGTTTCTTATTTTGTCTCTCCCTCTCTCTCTCTCTCTTTTTCTCTTTGCTCATTTGTTTGGTTTTCTTTTTTTTTTTTTTAACGTTATCTGTTTTCCAGGGGGCAGGGGAAGGGCAGAGAGAGAGGGAGACATAGAATCCAAAGCAAGCTCCAGGTTCCATGCTGTCAGCACAGAACCTGATGTGGGGCTCAAACTCATGAATTGTGAGGTCATGACCTGAGCTGAAGTTGGACGGTTAACTGACTGAGCCACCAGGTGCCCCTTTTTTGTTTTGTTTCTTAAATTCCACATGTGAGTGAAATCCTATGGTATTTGTCTTTCTCTGACTTATTTCACTTAGCATTATACTCTCTAGCACCATCCATGTTGTTGCAAAGGGCAAAATTTCATTCTTTATTTTTTTTAATGGCTGAATAATATTCCTGTGTGTGTGTGTGTGTGTGTGTGTGTGTGTGTGTGTGTGTGTACACACCATATCTTCTTTATCCATTCATCTATGGATGCACACCTGAGCTGCTTCCATATCTTGACTATTGTAAATAATGCTGCTATAAACGTAGGGGCACGTGTATCTGCAAATACGCTTTTTTAAAGGGCAGGGAACAGTTATTACCAAGATCTCTTAACTGATTTTACTTTTAAGATAAACATTCTATAGTCTCTTTATGGAGACTAAATATAGAGCTTCTACCCTTTGTCTTTTTAAATAAACCATTTTGGTAGCAGAGTTTTCACTAACATTGTGTAGAAACAAGGGACAGGACCAAACAAAAGGGATATTTAGATGAATGTAGTCTTGGTTACCTTCTCCATTCCTATTCGGTATTTCCAGGGAGTAAAATCAGCTTGAGTCTGGATTTCTTCTCTTGCTTATTAGAGTAGTGTGAGTGACTGCCGGGTGTGTGGTGTCACCCTGCTGAGCTAGTCTGTATCTCAAGCTGTGGTGGTTTATGATGGGGTGGGAGAAAGAGGTGTGTGAGGAGGCCTGGGAGTTAGCTGGTGGAGTTCTTGCTAACAGTATCTGTGCCCCATTTTTCCTTTATTTGGGACTGATGAACATCGTAAGGATTATGAAAACCATTTTAACATTGTGTATACATTTGTAGCAGGTGTTGTCTACCATTAGAGGATGATCCTGAAGGATCATCTGTATTAGTAATGAAAAAGGCAAGTTAGCAAAGTGGCAGTATAGTACTATGTTTTATAGTGGTCAGCATTCCTTAAAATGGAAAAGAAAATGCTCCTTTTTTCTTTTTTAGTTATGTCTCCACAATGGCCCTAAATTCCAGAAGAAAGCAAACAAAGCATTATTAGTCACTGGCAGACACAAACAGTTCTCTTTTACAACTGATCTTAGATCTTACTTCATGTTTATTTCCTTCTATATTTTGCTAATGATGTTGGGGTCATAGACCCTTTGAAGTAGAATTTCTTTTTAGGCTATTAACATGCTTATATTTGAGGAACTTTACTGATCAATTCCTGTGTTTCTGGTTTTAAGGATCTCCTTGTTAAAAAGGTAAATTTCTAGGTTTAAAAATTGGCAAGAGATTCTGATTCAGTAGATGTGGGATGGACTTGAGAGTTTATATTTTTAATAAGCGACCTAGATGGTTCTGATACAGGTGATTAGTCATGTATGCTTTGCGAAACAGTTTACTACTGCTGTTTTAAAAATTGATTTGGTTAATATTTCAACAATTTGTTTACATTTAAAATACAAAATTCTATTTGAGATAAGGTTTAATGAGTAAGAAAAAGACTTTTAATCTGCTTGTTTTTAGCAACATTTGTATCCGACAACTTTATTTAGCACAAAAACATAAGGCTCCATCATAGTAAATATTGTTCATAAAATTCTAATCCGTTTTAATTGCATCTTACTAACTTAGGGACTTTTTAATTGTTTGAAAGAAAACGATGTGTAATTAAAGCCACCGATAATTTTATATGTGAAAGGGGAATGTGCTATCAGACATGTTATTCATTAAATGTATGCAGTTAATGTGTGACTTTTTTTCTTTTAAACATTTGTTCATGTCCTAGAAATAAGGAATTGTTTTCACATTTCTAATAGAAGGCTTTTAAAATAGTGGTATTGTGATATTTCTGCTGTTGGATTCAGGTAAGGCAATTCAGAGAAAAATAGTGAACCTTACAGTGTTGTTAAAAATTCTTTTGCAGAAGTAGAATTCTAGTGTGGATTACTTGAGTTAAACTATATAACTGAGGCAAAAACATAAAAAGTAGAATTCTGTTGGAAATGTGTTTCTTAATGAGATGAATCATGTCCAAACTTTGTCTCTGAAAGTAATAAAAATATCTGTACTGCTAAAAAGCAAATTGCCTGAGGAGTTAGTACACTATTTTATGTTAATAGTAAGTAGAAAAATATCTTTAAAGATTGAACCAGTTGGGGAATGGCATGATTAGAATAGATATTGATATGATTTATTACATTGGGTTTTTACTACTTTATTGAGTAATATACTGAATCTGAAAGAAGTCACTTGGACATTTTATCTATTGGTTGTATCTTCTATTATCTTGAAAATGTTAACAATTTCAGAAATCATTGCAGCTGAATGTTTTGTTTAAATCAGTATCAGCAACTTGTGCTTTAGCTAATATTAACGTGCTAAAAACTAAGGACTGATTCATGAGGAACTGAAAAGAATGGCTAGTATTTAAATATGTGATGTAGGGGTGCCTGAGTGGCTCAGTCAGTTAAGCATCCAACTTGGACTTAGCTCATGATCTCACAGTTTGTGGGTTCGAGCCCCACATCGGGCTCCATGCTGACAGCTCAGAGCCTGGAGCCTGCTTCGGATTCTGTATCTCCCTC
This sequence comes from Lynx rufus, assembly GCF_022079265.1. NCBI lineage: Eukaryota > Metazoa > Chordata > Mammalia > Carnivora > Felidae > Lynx > Lynx rufus. Next base: position 127,037,466 of record NW_025814856.1, read on the forward strand.
TCTCTCTCTCTGCCCCTTCCCTGCTCGCCTGCTCCCTCTCTCTCTCTCTCTCTCTCTCTCTCTCTCTCTCTGAAAAATAAAATAAAACATTAAAAATTTTAAACGTGATATAAGCAAATGTGAGTTTAGGCTTCTTAGTGATGTTCTAGTTGTATTGCTTTCAAGGGACTCTTCCCTCCATAGCAGTGCATCCTTTGATAATACTGGCAAGGGAGAGGTTGAGGTTGTGGGGAGTTTGGAGTGGAAGAGTCAGAGTAATTAAACAAAAATTGCCACTTTTCTAACCACCTCCCTCCATTATGTATCTGAACTCAGCATCCCAGCATGGACCCAAATACTGCATTACTAACAGCTAACATCACAGTTAGCTTGTTCGAAGCATGCTTAATACTGGAAGATACACTGTATGGAATTTTGTTATAATACTTTGATTAATCACTGAAGAAGACTTCTCTTGTCACCTGGAGGGTTTTACACCTCCAGATATACCTAGGACAGTGTACTTCAGCTTAAGGGCTGGTTAAGAGGGAATAGGTCTTCTGTAAAGTGAGTATCGGTAACTTGAAAATTTGTAATTTGGAAATTTTCAGGCAGATCACTTTAGGCAAGACTTTATGGAAGTTGAGTATCTGGAAATTGATTCTCTTAAAACTGCAGAGGCTCAAGTAACATTTGGAAGACTTCATATAAACGGAGAACCTAGTTTAAAGACCATTGAACTGGACAATCTCTTTGGTTCTTAAAAACAGAGAGCTTTCATTTTATCACTTTGCATAGTCTGTAAATAGCATCTGCAGGCAATTTGAGAAAGAAATAAAATTGATAATAAGGTCATTTATTTATCTGCTGATTGCTAATGGACCTGTGTATTTTCCACTGCCCTCATAAAATATTTATACATGTACAAATCTATTAAAAATTTAGTTATAGGGGTGCCTGGGTGGCTCAGTCGGTTAAGCGTCTGGCTCAGGTCATGATCTCATGGTTTGTGAGTTTGAGCACTGCATTGGGCTCTGTGCTGTCAGCGCATAGCCGGCTTCTGATCCTCTGTTCCCCCCCCTCTCTGCTCTTCCCCCATTTATGTGTGCATGTGCGCTCTCTCAAAAACAAAGATTTTTTAATAATTATATTGACCTTTCTATGGCAATGTATACTCTACAAAGTGCTAATCACACTTTAGTTTTAGAATAAAAGCTATCTTTTTAAGATTTAGTAGTAAAATAATCTCATATTTAATTTTCTGAGGCAGTTTTGGATGGACTGTACAGTGTACTAAACAGTGGTCAAATATTTGGTTTGTATAGCTGAAAATATGCCTTTTTGTTAGGTTAGTGGTCCTAGAATGATTATATTTTGGAAGGATGTAAAATAAGATTTAGATATCACGTTGTACATCTTAAATTTATACAGTATTATATGTCAATTATGTCTCAGTAAAACTGGGAAGAAACCAAGATTTAGATTATGTGGTTAAAATCTGAAAAGTAGCTGAGTGTATCTCATCAAATGCTATTTTGTCTCAAGGTCAAAGTCTGGAAAAGTGGGAACTATTCCTAGCAGCTATTCAGGTATTGCCTGTATCTGGCAAAGAAAATACCAAGTCATTTATTTTAAGTACTTCTTAAATCCTCAGGGCCGAGTGTATCTTGTTCACCCCTGACTGGAGAGTGGAGGGTGGTAGGCAATTTGAAGGAACAGAGAGGGAGGTCAAGTTCCAGATCAAAGAAGATTGAACAAGGGGTTGTAAAAGAAAAGAGAGAAGAATTAGCCATATCCAGATGGCAGATCTCTTAAAGAAAGAAAGGTGATCCCCAGTAAGAGGAAGGTTTTGTTTTGTTTTGTTTTTGCTAAACGTGCTTCTTAAAGTTATTCCTTCCTTGATCTTCTTTTGTATGTTTTACTTAAAACCACATTTGATTGGTAACTCTCATGAACTGTTGTCTATCATTGATTGATACCTTGCTTCAAGTTGGGCATACCCTGTTCCTCTTTCCCATACAGTATTTTTCTGTTTTCTGTAGCCTTCTCCATCTGTAAGCTTGGGAAAACTTTATGGATGACCAAATTCCTAGAAAGGACTAAAAATACATATTTTCAAAGGCTGATTTTTAGAGCGCCCTTAGTACATGACAGAGTTTTCATTGAAAGAGAAATAAAGACAGTTTTCTGAAGTTTCCCAAAGTTTTTTCAAAGACTTAAATTTATTCAGTTGTATCCTTTACCCTTTGTTCAGACGTCCTTTCATGAAAATATAATAGTAGTAGAGTATTGTTTTGTTTACATTTGGTTATAATGCTCTCACTTGGCAAAATAAAATGTTGGTAACTATTGTTTCCCAAAAATTTTGGAAATTTTTATTGCTCTTTGAAATCCATGTAAATGAAATTCCTTTGAAAATTTTTGTATGAAAATTGCTACATGTCTGTTTCCACAGTGGCCTACTAACCATTGATGCAAAAGTATGTGAATGTATTTGTTTAATGTGTTCTTCAGGAAAGACCACACATAATTTAAATGAAATGTGTTTGTTTTCTCTTACACTCAAAATGTGGGTCATGTAACACCACCACAGTAAAACCTTACTAGGTCAGCCTTGTGTGGTCCTTGCTGTCATTTTTCGTTGGTCACATGAAGGGGTGAATCATCTGGTGGCTTTCAGGAACCATAAACCTTTAAAGAGATCCCTAGGAGGAGCTGTGTTATATCTTTGGAGATTTAGCATGATACTCAGGTTATGTTATAGACTTTTTTTTTTTTCCTTTTTAAAAAACTTTTACCTGGCCCTTTCAATTCTTTGGCTGAGTCCCTTTAAATTTCTCTGACAAGTTTAAGTGAATAAGCTTTAGCATGTCTATGTGTGTAAAGAACAATTTTCCATTAAAAAGCAGTTAGGCTGGGGCGCCTGGGTGGCTCAGTCAGTTAACCATCCAACTTTGGCTCAGGTTATGATCTCAGGGTTTGTGATTCGAGCTCCACGTGGGGCTCTGTGCCGACAGCTCAGAGCCTGGAGCCTGCTTCGGATTCTGTGTCTCCCTCTCTCTCTGCCCCTCCTCCACTGGCACCCTGTGTCTTTCTCTCTCAAAAATAAATAAACATTAAAAAAAATTTTTTTTAAAGCAGTTAGGCTATGATACAATTTAAATGGTTTTTCTGATCCTCTAGTTAAAAAGGTTTTATTTGGAAAAAAATAATGTGATGAAAAAAAGTGATCCTTCTTCCTGTGTTTCCTACATTGTAAGCACAATATTGTATTACAGTTTCCTAAATATCACTTTCATAAAGATGACTACAAATGTGGTGCTAATTTAAGATTTGAAAGATCATTTTTACTGATGAGAGGCTTACAAAAATTTAGATATGTATAACCATTTTTTTATAATACTGGAATATCAGTTCATTTGATCAGAAGTCAAGTATTTTTACAAGGCTGAAAAACTTAAAGTATCTCAGATACGAAATATTGTAAATATTTCCTTTTTTGGAAGTACATATATTTAAATAGGTTTAAAAATTTGAGCGGGCTGTCAAGATAATTGCACAGCATGCTTATTTTCATAATGATTTGGTATAGTAATTAACAGAATTTTGGGAAAGAAATTAACTAGCTTTAACAAATTTTGCCATAAACTTTTGTTTTAGGGCACATACTTTAAATTACTTAATTGTGACGTCTCTGAATTTGCCTTTAATTGTTGATTTTAGTGTGGTTTACTCTAAGTGTTTTAAGTCTCCGTTTTTTGTTCTTTTAGATATGACACAGTTGAAGGCATGTAAGTTTTTTTCTTTTAAGATGTAAAGGTTTTTAATAAATTTAGAATTTAAAAGCAAACTTCAAAATGTAGTCTTTCCCCCTAGAGTTATCTAAATAAAAATCAAAATAACAGTGGTTACTTTTGGTTAGCTGGTAACCTTTTCATGTGCAAATTATACCATGAGTTCTTTAATTTACATGAATTGCTTTTTTCCTCCCAAGGATAAAATTAAATGAGCATTTTATTATAAGGAGGAATATATATTTAATTTTAAAATCAGTCTGAGTTTCTAATTTATTTACTATACAGTTTTGAACTATGTTTTCAGATTACGCCAATATTGTTGGATAGTCTCAGTTGCTTAAACATACATATTCAGTTAAAACTGTCAATTTAAACAATAGTTATTAGATTATTTCTGTTCTAGAGGCTAAAAATGTTCTGGGAGATGGAATAAGTGAGGTTTATAGACTCAGAATCTAACAAAAGCTTTGGACCCCCTCACCGGAAAAATGCTTACATGGACACACACGTTTAGTGTGTCATTTCAGGGGATTCATTGCCACTCTGCTCAAGAGATTGGAAGCCCCTGTACCAAAACACCTGCCATACATATGAGAACTATATTATCAAGGAGGGCCTTAACTTTTAATGAAATAATGATATTTACATTTAAAAATTTATTTCAGAGGCTCAGGCGGTTAAGCGTCTGATTACGGCTCAGGATGTTCTCTCAAGGCTTATGGGTTTGAGCCCTGCATCGGTCTCTGTGCTGACAGTGCAGAGCCCGCCTTGGATCCTCTGTCCCCACTCTCTCTGCCCTTCCCCTACTCGTGTGCTCACCCTCTCTCTCGCTCTCAAAAATAAACATTAAAAAATTTTTTAACAATTTTGTTCACTTGACCTCACTTTTTGAATGCAGGTTTTTGTTCTAAGTTAATGTTTGGTTTAGTTTCATTTTCAGAACTTCTGATTAATTGTTTAATTGCTAAAATATACTGCAGGTTTGTAAGTTTACTTTTGGTGAAGAACTATCCTTCAGTTAGCATTTTATTCTAGATTACACTAATTGCAAAAACAGATCATCTTGATCACAGCAGTGCTTCATGGCTTTGTCCTCCCTTTTTGCTAAGAAAAATCCATAGCCAGTGTTCTGACCTGTTGCTCTTGTTGAATATATTCCATCAGGCTCTTTTGTCCTTCTCCTTGATAGGGGGAAGAGGAGTACTGGAAAAATACTCATCCTCATTAGGAGAGAAATTTACCATAATCAGAGTGTCTCACATCAGGATTAAAGTGACTAACCCTAGAAGTTATGGGTGAAATCCAAGGCCTGATTTTGTTTTTGTTTATAAGCCATGATTTAATTTTTTAAACTGTTTTACTGACATAAAATTCACCAACTTAAATATACAATTCAGTGGTCAAAGCCTGTTTATGTGGAGGCAAAGTAAACAAGTTTTATCAACAAAGTCAGAAGAAGGCCTGCCTCTTTAGGTTGTTCTAGTGTATTGAATAGTTTTCAGAGATCCTCAAAGCCACAGAGTACATGTTTCTTTCCTCCCTGGGACTATAGTAAGTTACTGATAATTTTGCATTCCCTTGTGTCTGTAAGTATGCTAGCCATTATATAAAGCTCATCTGCAGTATTTTCCAACATGAAAATTTTGAACAAAATTGTGTAGAGAATTGAGCCTGTGGACCTTAATGTTAGAAGACTGAAATACTTCCATTCAACTATGCTTGTGTCTGTTTTCTGGCATTTCAAAAAAAAATTACTAGGATATTTATTTGCTTCTGATTCTTTCTCATGTGTATGTGTGTTTTTTTTATCACCAGTACATCTTTTAAAGTAAGACAGAAACTTTAGACACTAAAATAGGTAGAATGAATTTTCATAATCAGTGAAATTACCATAAATGGCCTAGAAATGAAAAATGTTCTAGGTATTTACTGGTAGTCATTTCCAGCATGTCAATTCAGTTACTAAAATAAGTCGAAATTGGTGTTAATTAGCTTACAATTATAATGTCAGTAATTGTCTTAGAAGAAGAGATTATAACACTTAGAAATTTTTAGAACTACAAATAGGCTATGTATATTAACTTCATTAGCTCAGTTCCTTTTTTCGCATTAAAATTTTGTTGAGGGGTGCCTGGATGGCTCAGTCAGTTAAGTGTCTGACTTCGGCTCAGGTCATGATCTCATGGTTCTTGAGTTCAAGCCCCGCGTCAGGCTCTGTGCTGACAGCACAGAGGCTCCAGGCTCTGCTTCAGATTCTGTGTCTCCCTCTCTCTCTGCCTCTCTCCTACTTGTGCTCTGTCTCTGTCTCTCTCTCTCAAAAATAAATAAAATGTAAAAAAATAAAAAATACAAAAAATAAATAAAATTTTGTTTAAAGTACAAAATTAAATAATTTTCTTCTCATTTTCCATGCTGTGAGTGTAATTTAGAATGTTTCCATTTTCCTTCTACAGTTTATTTTATGTGTCATCTTTAGATTGGTATGCACTAACTAGCTTTAGAGAAACCTCCTGCTAACAGTTTGTTATTCATGTCTCTTTTCATAATAATTGTTCACTAGAGATTCCAGTTTAAATATAAAACTGGAAGGAAATTCTAGATTAGAAATACAACTTTTGAAGCTTCTAAAGAATTTTTAATGCATTTATACACAAAACTTCAAATCTGCGATCTGTGTCATCTAAGATGGTGTTCAGAATAATTGAAAAATCATTTTCAAGCTCATTTTCAAAAAACAGAATTTAGTGATGACAGCATCTCATTTGTTTTCATCGCCGTGTCAGAGTTTTGTATCATACTTCTCATTTTCGGACTTCTGATGATTATCCTTAATGTTCACAACAGGAGCCCTCTTGCACAAATGGAAGAAGAAAGAAGGGAGCATGTAGCTAAGATGAAGAAGATGGAGATGGAGATGGAGCAGGTGTTTGAGATGAAGGTCAAAGAAAAAGTTCAAAAACTGAAGGATTCGGAAGCTGAGGTAGAGCCTAACGTTGTCCCCTGTTACGGACACAGTATTTCTTTTTAAAATAACAAAGGTCTTCAATAGTCTAGATAATAAAACCTCTCTACACATATTTTTAAAAATTTAATATAATGCCCTAATGTGGCGCCTGAGTGGCTCAGTCAGTTGAGCATCCAACTTCGGCCTAGGTCATGATCTCAAGGTCCGTGGGTTCAAGCCCCACGTTGGGCTCTGTGCTGACAGCTCGGAGCCTGGAGCCTGTTTTGGATTCTGTGTCTCCCTCTCTCTCTGCCCCTCCCCCACTTGTGCTTGCTCGCTCTCTCTCTCTCTCTCTCTCTCAAAAAGAAAATTAATATTAAATTAAAAATATAAAGAAGTTTGGTGCGCCTGGGTGGCTCAGTCGGTTAAGCGTCCGACTTCGGCTCAGGTCATGATCTCAAGGTCCGTGGGTTCGAGCCCCGCATCAGGCTCTGTGTTGACAGCTCGGAGCCTGGAGCCTGCTTCAGATTCTGTGTCTCCTCCCTCTCTCTCTCTCTCTCTCTCTCTCTCTCTCTCTCTCTCTCTCTCTCTGCCCCTCCCCCACTGTGGTCACTTACTCTCCCTCTCAAAAATAAATAACATTAAAAAAAATTTAGGGTCACTGCCCTAGTGTAATAAAATGGAGAAATAAAAGCAAGTACTTTGTTTATAATAACGTATGTTTTGATATGTTAGTATTTGAACACATATACTTGGTAGGAAGACATAATAGAATAATTATAATGAATTACGAGTTTTAATGAGCAAAATATGAGAAGTGGAATTATAAGCTATTCCTTATATTCAGTGTAAGAAAAGTAAAGATCAGAGTTTTGGGTGGATGTAAGAATAAAAACTAGTATTAGAATAATCATCATCATCATCATCATCATCATCATCATCATCAACAACAACCACCAGAGTTACTTGCATATGAATGAGAGAGAGAAAGAGAGAGAGAGAACCGTAACTGAACTAAGGGCATGCCAGGATAAAACAAACAGCCAAAGGAGAGAAAATGAAGGAATGTGATATTCCTGTAAATGAAATGGGCTTATTTGTAATATAGTGTCAGAGTAATTGCTAGTGTTACAAAATTGGTAGAGTAGTGACAAAGCATCCCAACAAGCTTATTTACCTTGGAATCCCTCTATAGATGTTGAGGCATGCATTTAGTTTTTATTAATCAAAAAGACCTTGAAGACATTCCCTTACATTTCCTTCAAGAAGTGAAAGATGGAGGGGAAAAGCACTAACATGAGACTCTATCAAGTAAGTAGTTGGTGTGATAGATATTAACATGAAATATTTTTTTAAGTGACCTTTAATGTTAAAATTCATGAGATCCCTATGTTTATATGTGGCTCCACTAATAATATTTGTATCTAAATAAATTCAAAGGGGATTCAGATCTATTCTGTTACATCCTTATGGTTGATCTCATTGCCTTTGTAATTACTGCATAAAATACTGAAACCCTCTTTGACTAAATATCTAACAAAGTATTTTAATGCACTAAATAGAATGCATGGAGTGAGTAAAATACTGAAAAATTTTAAATGTTTTTATTCCACATTAAATTTCTCTTAAATTACTGGGCTTTACATGTAATTTCTTACTTAAAAACAAACAAAACAAAACAAGACAGGGGCACCTGGTTAAGTGTCCGACTCTTGATTTTGTCTCAGGTCATGGTCTCAGTGTCATGAGATCAAACTCTGGGTTGGCCTCTGCTCTGAGCATGGAGCCTGCTTGGGATTCTCTCTCTCTCTCTCTCTCTCTCTCTCTCTCTCTCTCTCTCTCTCTCTCTCCCACCCCCCCCCGTCTCTCAAAATAAATAAACAAACTTAAAAAAAAAAAAAGCAACTGTGACTGTTGTTATATTTGTTAATAGGCTTAATTCAGCAGAGATACAGAATAGTTCCTTCTTGTTTGAGTTCTCAGAAGACTGCAGGAATAGCAGCCCTGGCACCTGTTATTAAGATGACGTTTTGGAGATTAAATTAAATCTAAGAGTTTGTACCCTTTCGTTAATTAGTGAATAATCTGGAAAAGTCTGTAACAGAAGGGGAATAAAAACAGGAATAATCAAGAGTCTGCATTACCTCCAAACTTAAGATTTCTTTGAAAATCTAAAAGTAGTTGAATGTACATTTACTATAGACATATTTTAGAGCTTCCTCCTAAGAGTAAATGTTATAAGAAATAATTATGAAACTGTAGCCAAAGAACCTTTAAAGAGTTTTTATGATTTCTGTAAATGGTGAAAACAGTTTTGAAAAACTTAACTGCTCTTTGAAGTCTGAAATCTTTCTTAGCATGAAAGAACCTGTAAAGAAATCTGGCCAAGTTTCCCCTAATACTGTAAGACATGTTAAGTATATAAATATATGGGTGAAGGAACCTATTTAACCTTAATAGGTTTTTTTTTTCAAGTTCATTAGTGCTAAAAGTGTTTGTTGAGGCATAGCTGCTAATGTCCAGCAGCCCAGTGCATCAGGCGCACTACTAAGCACCCTTCTTGTGTTATGTCATTAAATCCACACCATAACCCTATGGAGTAGATACTATTGTCCATCTTCCTTTTATTTTCATGAGAGGAAGGATAAATTAACTTGGCCAGTGCTGCATGTATAGTGGTAAGCCATTATTTGAACTCACTTAATTCTTTAAGTTTGCTCTTACTCACTAGATAAATCCACAGTCATGTATCCATAGTTTCAAATCTTAAATCCTTACAAGCTCTGAAAACTGCAAAACCAGACTTAGAACTAATAGTTTTATTCCACTTGATGTGAATATTTATAAAATTTACTGCAAAAAAATAGTAATGTGTTTGATTATAGGTGCTACCCTAGACAACCCAGGATGTGTTTTGCAAATGTAGTATGTATATATTTCTAAGTAGTGTTGCCATTCTAAGGTCTGAAGTATTCAGAAGTTTGGAAGGCATATAACCCCAAGGGTTTCTTGAGAGGGATTGTAACCTGTACTTCTTAACCTACATGCAACTAACACAGAAGATACTTACATACAACAGAAATTTACACATCAAAAATCATGAACACCCGTGAACTTAACTACCCAGCTTAAAAACTAAGACTTCATTAGTTCATTTGAGGCCCTTGTGTGCCTATGGTAGCACCTTTTCTCCTTCTCAGAGGTAACTATTGTGAATTGTGTGTTTCTGATTCGCTTGCATTTTTTCTATAACTAAAGGCATTTTCCTGCATTTCTGTTTTCTGATATTTTCTTAGTACCTTGTTTGCTATGATCAGGAAGATGATCATAGCATATTTGACTCATGTTGGCTTAAATTTATCTTAGATGGTTTTATTTTTTAGGAATTGCATGAAATATTTGCAGTAGGAGTAAATTTGAAGTCCCTCTCTGTGGGTTTACAAAATAATTGAGAAAATAAATTATATGCAAAATTTCATTATAATCCAAATTCAAGATGTTAACTCACTGATGTAATATGATCATTAGTAGAACATGATTCCTAGACATCTGAAGATTTTGAATATTTTTGGGGTATTAAGTGTATTTAGATTTAATCTGATTTTTTTTTTATTAATGACTATTTTCTTCAGAAATAGACTGACTAGTGCATAACTGACATTATTTAGTGATCCATTAGGTGAGCTCTCTGTTTCTGCAGTTACTTTGCGTGTTTCTACTTAGTCAGCATTCTTAATACAGCATTGATTTTCAGTGTAGGAAAACCACCTGCATTGGAATCTCTGGGGCTTGTTGAAAATGCAGATTTCTAATCTTAACACTGAAAGATTCTAATTCAGTATGTTTTGGTGAGGTCCAGGGTTCAATATTTTTTAACAGAGCACTCCTGGTGATTTATATGAAAATTAGTATTTGAGAAACCACTGCTTTATAAGAATTGGGGGAGCTTCCTATGATCTTGGAGCTCTAAATTTAAGTCTTTATGTATACCTGCTTTCATTCCACTTGTCTCAGCTTTCTGAGCTTAGAATTAGGAGGCAGTTCAAATCCTCATTCTTCTATTTTTCTGGCTAATGATTTTGGGCAAGGGACTTAAACTCTGCAGCTGTTTACTCATTTATACAATGGGGACAGTGATGTCTTATTTGCCTTGCTTCTACATACTTATGAATAATGAAAAATGAGGTCATCAGATAGGATATGTCCATTGTAAAGTGCAACACAACTGTAAACTTTTTGTACTTTTTTTTCCTATTTCCCAAGATTATTCTCTTGGGTCACTGGCCTCCTATAGGAGAAGAAAACCTAGACAGTGCTTTCCAGGTGGTACTCTGAATTTATAGCACAAGAACTCAGTGCTCATAATTTTAACATTAGAATGCCTGGGTGAAACCTACTTCTGTTCCTGATTTCTTAAATAGTTTTATTTTATATATCGTGCTTTGATTTAGCTCCAAAGGCGCCATGAGCAAATGAAAAAGAACTTGGAAGCACAGCACAAAGAATTAGAGGAAAAACGTCGTCAGTTTGAAGATGAGAAAGCAAACTGGGAAGCCCAACAACGTATTTTAGAACAACAGAACTCTTCCAGGTAATTAATATCAGATTCCCAAGAAATGTGTATATTAATGTTTCAAGGAATTATTGTCTTGTTTATTTTAACAATATTAACATTTTAAAAGATATTACCCATTATCACACAACCACAATTATTTTCATGGGTGAATATTTTTACATAGATGGATGCAATCTGTCTACTCTAACAGTATTTCTTTTCATTACAAGCATTTTCCATTACTTAACTGTGTTCATAATTATAACTTGGTAGCTTCATCACATTCTCCCCACTTGACTCACCATAATCAATTTCTTACCTCCTCCCCTCAATTGTTGGACATAATAGTTGTGTTCGATCGTCAGCAAGCATAGAAAACACTGCTGCAAAAATCTTTTATACAATTTAGGGCTATGTTTTAATTGTGTTATTTCTTTAGGATTAAGTTCTGAAGGTAAAATACTGGATATGTAATTCCAAATACAACTGATCAATTACTTGTTCTTAATTTACATAAAACTTAGTAATATTTGTACCTTGGTTTTGTTCTTTTCCTTGTTAGTCCCATTTAAAACTGAAAAGTTATATCCCTATAAGAATTCTACAATTTACCCTCACTGCTAAATATTTTCGAGGTTAGACATTTGTTCTATAATGCTTTCCTTCTTTTAATTTTTTCCCCAGTGAAAAGGAAAATCTATTTGTAAAAGCAAATGTAATTGAGAATGCAAATAGCAGTAGAAGAGAAGGTACCCTATTTGATGTCAGTTGATCTTTTTCAGTTTGCACTCTTATTTGGGAAGAATTGTTCTCCTACATTAAAACTGGATTTCTGTCCTATTTTTAGTGTTTATCCTGAAATTTGGTCAAAATTTGATTGTTACAGATTTGTATTGTCATCATTCACTTCTAAATCTGATAATTTTTTAAGCTAAAAAAAAGTAGTGTTTCAAAATCTAACAGTTGTAATTGGGTTAGCCATTGCTACCATCTTATGTTGTCTTTAATGTTTATAACGTGGCCACTCATTTTGATTATTTTCCTTGAATCATTTAGAACCTTGGAAAAGAACAAGAAGAAAGGGAAGATCTTTTAAACCCTCTATTGACCACCAGTTACGTATTAGTTGCCAATATGCCAGCTTGGACATCAGTGTTTGTTGGATCCGTTTGACCAATTTGCACCAGTTTTATCCTTAATGATGGATTTAACAGCATGACAAAAATTATTATTATTTTTTTGTTCTTGATGGAGATTAAGATGCCTTGAATTGTCTAGGGTGTTGTGTACTTAGAAACTAACAGCTCTAAGTACCTTTCCTACATTTTCTTTTCTTGTTCTTTTTTTTTTCTTTCTTTCTTTCTTTTTTTTTTATTAAACAGATGTCTTCAATTTAATGCAAGAAAACATTTTACTGTTGTACAATCATGTTCTGGTGGTTTGACTGTTTACAAGATATTCCAAAATAAAAGGACTCTGGAAGGTTTTCATTGAGGATAAATTGCCATAATATGATGCAAACTATGCTTCTCTATGATAATTATAATACAGAGGTTCCATTCAGTGCAGCATATACAATAATGTAATTTAGTCTAACACAGTTGACCCTATTTTTTGACACTTCCATTGTTTAAAAATACACATGGAAAAAAATCCTATATGCTTACAATGCACCTAGAGCTTTTTTATAACAACCTTTTTTTGTTTATTTGTTTGTTTTGGATTCTTTAAATATATGTTATCCTCATTTAGTACCCTCTTTAGCCAGAATCTCATTACTGCTTCATTTTTGTAATAACATTTTATTTAGGTATTTTCCATATATTGGCCCTGCTAAAATAGAATATAGCATCTTTCATATGGTAGGAACCAACAAGGAAACTTTCCTTTAATTCCCTTTTTACACTTTATGGTAAGTAGCAGGGGAAAAATGCATTTATAGATCATTTCTAGGCAAAATTGTGAAGCTAACGACCAACCTGTTTCTACCTATGTGCAGTCTCTTTATTTTACTAGAAATGGGAATCATGGCCTCCTGAAAAGAAAAAAAAGTCACCATTCTGCATTTAGCTGTATTCATATATTGCATTTCTGTATTTTTTTTTGTTTGTATTGTAAAAAATTCACATAATAAACAATGTTGTGATGTAATAGAGTGTGGGCTCTTAAATATTCTACAGTTGATATACAAGAATAGAATATGTTTGGGAAGAAACTTCAACTTGGATTTGTCTCGTCCACAATTGTAACTCATCTTTTCTATTGTATGTTTATTTCATTTAGAATATGGTTAATGTATTGCTTTTCTAATTTATGAGATGTACAGTTATCTCTACTCATTACTCTCATTAATGTTTATACCTCTGAGAACAAATCCCAACTCATTCACATTAGATGAACTCTCAAGTCCCTGGAAACTGAAATTTTGTAACTGGAAAGAAGGTGGTGCAATTTAAAGATCAATGATGCAGATTTTAACATAATTGCTTTATGGTATATTAAATATAATTAATGCAACCCAGTTCATTACCTTAAAAAGTTGCACCATGTTTGTTACTTTTAAAAATTAATGATCCAAGCAGAAGGAAGTAACTGCTAATTCTTACGAGCCAATATTTTTGGTTTCACAGGCTGAAGGATTTAAATAAGTCAGTATGCTTAAAAAGATCCTTATTGCTTTTCAAAAAAATAGATCTAAAATGTAAAACATATATTAGGAAGATTATTTATGTTATAGTATCTTCAGTTTATATGTAAATTCACCCCAGGGTTACTTTTTTTTTTTAATGTTTATTTTTGAGAGAGAGAGAGCAAGCGAGCACAAACAGGGGAGGGGCAGAGAGAGAGGGAGGTACAGAATCTGAAACAGGCTCCAGGTTCTGAGCTGTCAGCACAGAGCCTGACACAGGGCTCAAACTCACAAATTGTGAGATCATGACCTGAGTCGAAGTCGGACGCTTAACCGACTGAGCCACCCAGGCACCCGGAGAGTTACTGTTTTTAAAGTAAATCTCATGAGGCATTAAAAACATGATTTGGGAATACCGCAATAAAGATTTATTCTTATTTGATGGCCGTCACTAACTAAAAATTGTCTTGGAAAAGCTTTGTTAATCCTAAAATGCCTTCTGCTGTTGAAGAACCTACATGGTGTGAGTGGCTTTTTAAAAATAAATTGCCTGTTATTCTAAGACTAGAATCAGGTGTTCCAGAATAACTATAGGTATGATATGCAGGAGTTTTTTGTTTGTTTTGGTTCTTAAGTGAGATTGGGTTAACACCTATAACCAGAAAGGCTTGGTTTTAAGGAGTTAACGACCTACTGAATTTGGAGGATGCAAAATGAAAAACTTTGTATAGACCACCTGCCTAACTGGTGAAGTATTAATTCTAGAGTTCTAGAAACAGGTTCTCATAGTTACCATTTAAAAATTCTGTATCTTGTTGTAAGTTTGTAAATCACCTTTATTCTACTACCCTCGTAAAAACTGGCACAAATCTTACCCATATCATACCTAAGGATTTTACCTGAATCTGATACAGGACCTGTACAACCTTACTGGATCTTTTGATTGTTGACTCCAGGCTTTTCAAGCATATTGAGGGCTGTTTTTGCTATATGGCCTGTGGATTTCTGAGAACTGCTATATGATCATTCACAATACATGTAACACTCAGGACATAAGGACAGCCCAGCTTGTAAACAGCAAAACAGGCAATGCCTAGTTTCTGTTGTCCAGAAGCATTATGTAATTGAAGTAACCACGATCTTTCTAATTGTGCGGCATTGACCAAGTCAGCACCAATCCCAGTGACTGGTTTGGGCACTGCATGGTAGAGCTTTACTGCCACCTAGTGGGATGAGATCTACTTGTCTCATTATCAAGTTCACAATGGGGGAAATTGATAATTGATTGGACACATGGCTTATTTCTATGTAGCTCAGGTTATACTCTTGAAAGCTGAAGAGATACAGGCTCCTGCCTCTCAGACTCATTAGTTTGGTGTCACTGAACCACCTGCACATTCTGAGTCTTCCCACCTTTTGTGCCTTTTATCCTCTTGGGAGAAACTGACCAAGGAATGTGGAGGTCAATGTACAGTAGGTGAGAAAAGAGGAAAGAGTGTAAGATGGCTTAATGAAGCAAAAGCAGAATGTTGACTTAGCAAGTCATCTAAGATCACTGTCTCCAAACTTTATCCTGTTTCCTTATTGAAATATTCTTGAGCATGTATCCATAATTACAACTGTGTGCATGTGCTGCTGTGTTACTGTGAAATTATGAAACAAAATTTTAAATTGGGGAGGGGGGAGTTTAGCACCCTTCTCAAGCCCCCGTGAACTCTCTACTCATTCCACTTTGGAAGCCATTGATCTAGGTAGTATATAGATCGTTAATAATTTTTGTTGACTCCCCGAGGGTGTCCTAGTGAAGACTGCTGTGCTATCCTATTTGATGTGAAAGGAAAAATTACTGTCTGCCACTCCAGTAAATTGAAGTCCTTTCTAATAAAAAGCTTGCAAATGTAAACAAAAGTCCGTGTATTTCATTCAGAATATTTTCCTTACCCTTTGTAATAACAGCTATCCACGTATTGAACACTTATTACCACATTTCAGACGATAAGTTAGTTTTTGTGTATTATCTTCATCTAACCCTTAATAGATACCAGTATTGCCCTTTTACAGATGTGGAAACAGGTTTGGAGATGTTTAGTGACTAACTTAGAGACAAGTGGTAAGTGGCAGAGCTGGAGTTTGATGCAGTCTTGGTGATGAGGTCAGGGCCCCCGTTGCTTTAGTCTTCTGCCGTGCGACCACCTGGTCTGTGCTAGAAAACTGAACACGCTAATCCTGTGTGTTCAGATCCCATCTCTGTGAATTGGGCATGTTACTTCTCCTTTCTCAACATTTGTTTCTGCAGCTATAAGTTAGGGCCCATATCTCTCTTGCTGATTCAGAGTGAAGATTACATTCTGTGACTGCCCATGTGAGGTGTCTGGACCTTGAGAGATTATCCTTGGGTGTTGCTGGAAGTGGTGATGCTGGGAACATGACAGACAAAAGAGTATTGTTTTTCCCCAGTTTTAGGCGATGGTACATTTTCAGTAAGTTTGCGTGGTGCTTGATAGGTCTCTAGACTTGCTTCTTTGTAGACACAGCCTTTTGGAGTTACTAAGTAATTTTATTGTTTCAACAATAAAGCATGCCATGGAAATAAGGTAATTTTGGTGAAGAACGGGTTTTTTACAGTGCCAGTAATGGGAGTTCTAAAATAATGTCATTCTTTGCAAATAGTGCTGGGATGGTTTATCAGAGTATCTCATCTCTGACATTGCTGAAAAAATTGCTTCTTTTCAAGCAAATTGGTTCCCATGATTTGGGATTAATCCATAGAATGTTCAAAGTTTAGTGTCAGCCGTTTTCAACAGAAAATATGGGTTGACAATTTCCTGTGTTCTTTAGAAGGCTTTCAAAGCTTCACAGGAAGAATGAAGACTATTCTTGGCCTGAACATTTGCCCCATGGGGTGCTGGGCCCAGCCAAACAGCCTTGTATTAGCAAAGGAGGGTCAAGTGAAAGGAGACCTTGTTCTGTGCCAAGCTCTCCAAGGGTAGCCTGAAACCCCATTGGCCACACAGAACCACTGTTTAAGGTGCAGTATTTGTGGACCTGCCGAAATCTAAAGCCATTCAGGCTTTCCAAAATCCTTTGGAATGGGGAGAGGCAGCGGGTGACACTTCAGATCTGTGAAGACCTGGCATAAAGATGGAGAGTTGATGCGGGGGATGGCAAGACACTGCCAACGAATGTCTATTTTTTTGTTCTCTCTTCCAAGTGGGCCCTGCTTAGCTTCCTAGCTTTCAGGTGTGTTGCAAGGTGCAGCGGTTCACCCTGGAGATTTACAAGGTAACAGACCCCAGAAGCCCCATGGGTGTGGGGCTGGTTCTCACCAAAATGTGGAGGAACTAACTTGGTCTAGCAGGGGCTTGCAACTTTTCTTTCCTCACTTAATTCCATTGTCTTTGAATTTCACTGGTCTCTTTCATATTTAAATATATGCTCCACTAGACTTGCAGGCACAGAAAAGTTCCCTGTATTTTGGATAAGCCAGTAATTTAAGCCACTTGGCAAGTGGTGGGTGACGTGATGGGGGCCCTGGCACAGCCGTTGGTGTTAGTGTGAGCTCTTCCCCCCTGCTTTTCAGAAGTCAAGGAATGTATGTTTTGTCTGGTGGGAGTGGAGGAAGTTGTCGATTTTATTCCTAGGGATAAGTCTCATATGATTATATAAATGCATGGCTTAGTGTGGTTACTTTAAAAAAAAAAAAAGTTGTAGTTAACATTTCAGGAACATAGTTCTTTCATCCAGACACCAAAATAAAATCCTCCTGAGACCTTAGGGTTGCTGGGTAGAAGTGTCAGGAACTCAGGTTGGCATCTTAAGTTCTACTTCATTAGTGCCTAATTAGACCCCGTCCCTCCTGTTTAGGTGCTTGAAAGATGGAGTAGATGCCACCGAGATAAGCTCGCCTTCTGTGATCTCTGCATTCAGATGGCCCCATTATACTTCATGTCCTGAAGAGAAGATGCGCTTTTTCTCCAATTTGCGTGAGAGGTAATGGACCCCATCCTACCAGATGAGAATATTGTGACCATATTCCAACTAGGGAGAATACCTGTTTGTCCGACGAGGGGAAATTCAGCCGGAAAGCCGAGGGAAGGAAACAAAACCAGAGAAGAGTACAGCAACAAGCGTATCAAGCGCCTGCTAGGTGCCAGATGCGTAAAGTTCACATGAATGCTCAGTTAAAGCTCAGCAGAATTCGATGATGCGGCTACTTAACCCCTTATTAAAAACAGGCAGACTAGGGGGGCCTGGCTGGCTCAGTTGATAGTGTGTGCAGCTCTTGATCTCAGGGTTGTAAATCTGAGCCCCACAGTGGGTATAGATATTACTTTAAAAACTAATAAAATCTTTAAAATAAAAAATAAAGCCAAGCAGTCTAAAATTCCACTGAATGAATATATAACATTTGTATTAGCCCTTGTGACACGCAAAGTAACAAATGCCCCCTAACCTTGGTAACAACTACAGTCAAACTGTAATAATGTTTGTTATCTTCGTTTCTGCAGGCCAGGAATTAGCAGGCTGGTTCGAGCTAGGCAGTGGCGTTAAAGATGTTGGCTTGGGGCTGTAGTCCTCTGAGGGCTTGACTGGGGCTGGAAGTCCCGCTTCCATGATCGTTCACTCACATCATTGGCAAGCTGGTGTCGGGAGGCCTCAGTCCTTTGCTCTGTGGGTCTCTCCAGGAGGCTGCTTGAATGTCCTTGTGGCATGGTGGCTGGCTTTCTCCCAGAACAAGTGAACCGAGAAAGAGCAAGGCTCAAGCCACAATGCCTTTTATTACCTAGGCTTGGAAGTCACACAATGTCATTTCTGCAATATGTTTATGCAGCTCAGCCCTGTTAAACGTGGGAGGCCGCTGTACAAGAGCTGGAATACTAAGGAGGCTGCTGCCACAACATTTTATCTATTTTCTGGTTAACAGATGATTTTTAACTTTTACAAATAATGCTGCGGTGAACATTTCTGTATACAGCTTCTTGCCCAAATATACAAGATTCTACAGGCTTGTGTATCGACATGAATAAAGCCAGCAAATCTGTGGCCTTTCGGTTCTTAAGCTTCTTTCAAGGTTTCTGGAAGGCATCATATATAAGTTTGTTCCTTGGCCCCTCTTCACGCAGACCAGATGTCCCCACAGTCCCAATGCACAGCCTTCATTAAGCCCAGGCTTCCATCTTGACCAGAGAAGAAAGCAGGATCTCTCCCCCTGCTTCAGAGTTTGAAAAACCTCGGGGAAGAACTGCCACAGGCCCAATATGATGACTGGCAGACACGGTCACTGAGAGAACCACTGTGAGCCAGACAGCATCCCTGCTCCCTCGAAAACCGGTCGCCCCCTAGGGATTGTAAGTACGTAAGGGGCCAGTTCCGCAGCCAACCTGGACCTTTGAATCAGTTCAACTCACCCCTACCCCACAGCCCAGCTCTGGGCCATCTGGGGCTTTGCCCGTGTTGGTTGCGGAGCTCTGCCTAGCGCACAACCTTCTTCCCCACACCCAGGCAGCCCCTGAACCTTCGCCCTCATGACAGTGCACCTTTCGCCCGCCCTCCTGGCAGTCTGTCCTGGGTGTAGGTTTACCTCTACTCCGTGCGTTATGGATGCACCCAAAGCCCACATCCCAGCATCAACCCTCCCTGCACCCCAGGGCTGGCTTCCTACCGGTACCCCTAACAGATTGTCAAATAATGCCAATTAACTGTTTTCATGAACTTTCTTCTTCTAACTTACAATTTTGACAAAAAATGTTTTTCTGAGCCATCTTTGACTCATTTGCAGCTCCACGCCCCTTATACTTAGGTGTGTATTTTCTAGAAACAAGGAGATTCCTTTCTGGTAACAGTACAGTAATCAAAATTTGATGGAATTTAATGAGCTTTTAATAAACCTTGAAAACATTTAAATATCTTCTCTGCTACCTTATCTTCCAGTGTATCATTTACGTATTCATATTTACATACACTGCATTTCGCATTATGGCCCGGCTAATTCTGGCTGTTGTGCTTGCATTTTCCTTAAAATAAATTTAAAGGGGGTCACTTCAGCGTTCCTGGGCCTGGACCTCTTGGGCACCAATAAACCCTGACGGTTGATGGCACAGAATCAGTGGCAGTGTTGACATCAGAGTCCAGGGTCTAGGCTCCCAGTTTATTTCACTCTACACCATATGGGAGTATACACCATTCATTCAATCATTCATTCCATCCAACCTTCTCTTGAGCGCTAGCTCTCGTGCGTGTGACAGCTAGGGGACACGGGTGAATGTGCCCACTCTGCACAGGAGAGAGGTGCCTGATGAAGCCTAGGGCCACAGGTGCGGCCAACATTTGTTCCCCTCTGAGGGTCCAGTAATGGCCAAAACCCTCAGGCTCCCTTCCCCACGCCCCAGGCTGCGCTGGGCCCAGCCTCTGCTCTAGGTGTCCCCAGCCCCGCGCTGGGACTTCTGCTTGCTGCCAGGAGAGACCTGCATCCCGCCGCCACCGTCGGAGGCGGGGTGGAGGGGGTGCTGGGGTTGCGGTTCGGGGTATTAGAGCAGCCACTGGTGGTGGCCCCAGGTCTGACTCGCGCGGGCCGGCGAAGGCGGGCTCCCCCGCGCCCCCTGGCGGCCGTGAACGCCTGCGCGGGCCCAGGCTCCCACGCGAGTCGCCCAGAGCCTCCACTCTCCGTGCGCGGCCAGCCCCGTGCCTCCTGGCATCTGTCTCTCGGGGTCAAGAGGGGATTGGGATCTGTGGGGACAGACCCTGCTTTACTCCTACGGGCCACCATTCGAGCGTCAGCGGCGGGCGGCGGCCCTTGGGACAGAAGGGGGCAGCATCTCCACGCAGGCTGGGACCCGCGCCGGAAGGTGGCTTTCCTAGGGGCCTCCTGGCGTGCGGGCCTCCGCTAGATTCCCCACCACTCAACAGCCGGGTTTTATTTTGTTTCGGAAATACTTCAGGACCTTCTGTTACTTTTATTTATTTAGGGAAGAGTTTTAAGAATGTTACAAAAGTAGCTTAGGCTCTTGGAACAGACCAAGCAACCAAAGATAAAGACAGTATTAATGGTGTAGCCATTCCTCAAAAAGTTAAACATAGAATTACTACATGACCCAGCTCTGAGTCATATAACCTAGAAGACTTCCACTTCTGGGCATATACTCAAAAGAAGTGAAAACAAGTTTCAAGCAGATACTTGCACACCCACGTTTACAGCAGCTCTCTCCACAATAACCAAAGGTGGACTCCTCCGGGGACACTGGCATGGATATACCAAATGTGGAATATACCACAGTGGACTATTTGTCCAGCCTTAAAAAGAGAAAATTTGGACACATGCTACAACACGAATGGATGACCTTTGAGGACATTATGCTCTGTGAAAAAAGCCAGACACCAGACACAAAAAGGCAAATGTTGCATGATTCCACTTATATGAACTATCCAGAATGGGCAACTTCATTGGGACAGAAATTAGACTAGAGGCTACTAGGTTCTGGGTGGGGGCACCGGAGAGTTATTGCTTAATGGGTACAGAGTTTCTCTTTGGAGTGTTGAAATTTCTTGAAAATAGTGGTGATGGCCGCAGAGTATTGTGAGTGTAATTTGTGTCACTGAAGGCTACAACTTTGAGTTTACCTCTCTTCGCCCCCGAGGCCAGGGGCAGTGGAGTAACTTAACAGGAGTCTGGAGTCATGTAAATGGAAGGGGCAGGATTTGAGCAAGATCAGTGTGGGCAGCCTCCCTCCAAGAGGCCAGCAGCTGTAGTGAAGTGCTTCTCAGGGCCTCACACCTCCCTTGGAGTGCCATTTGGTGAGTGGCTTTTCTTTTCTTTTTTTTTTTTTTTTTCTTTCCTGTGGGGATCTGACCTTGGCCTGGGCCTGCTCTGGGCTTTAGTATGCTGGCCCCAAGCTTCCCTGATACAGAGAGTGACAGTAACCATTGGGGAACCCATTGTGGCCGGCTCAAAGCTCAGGTTAGCACAATGGGAAGGAGGCTCTGGTGGCTTTGCAGAGGCCCTCTCTCCTGCTGAGGTATGGCAGGGGTCACTGTGACCACCTCACACCCCACCCCTCCCTGGGCCTTCACCGCCCCCAACAACAGCCCCTCCCATGCCCCGCCCCCATGAAAGCTCAAGCTCCCTCCCCCCCTCCCATGGCTGTCTCCACCAGTCCTGTTCTTTCCTCCGAGGCTGGAGACCCCCCGGGGCACACACGTTGCCTCCCCTCCCTCCCCAGCCCTGCGTATATTGCCCAACAGGCACATCAAACTTCTGCTTGTGCTTCCAAAAACTGGGGAGGGGAAAGCTTGAAAGTTAAAATTTTTAAAAAGGACATCAAATTACTTATTATGGGAAACCAAGATTCCAGCAAATCCTGGCTTGTGGTAGCTGTTTACGGTTATAAGTTGTTTCTACTCTGAACTGTATGGATGGCTGTGGGAGACACTGGTCCTCAAGGGCTTATACTTCTTCGTGTCTTCAAATGGCCCCGCCCAGCCTGCCTGGAGGTGGGTCTTCTGCCCCCAGCTTCTCGCTTACTCTCACGGGGGCCTGACCATCACATCCCTCGAGGCCAGGCCAGGGAGGGCCGGGAGAGTGGGAGGTAAAAGTTTGCATCATGGGAGTTTGCTGTCTATCCAGTGTGGTGAGGGGCAGGCGGGCCACCCAGTGGAAATGCTTAGGAGAGAGGAGACTGGGAGATGGAGAAGCTGGGGTCGAGGCCAGCCTGCAGAGGAGGACGAGCACCCAGTGTGCCGTTTTGGGCTCTGATCAAGCGCAATAGGGCACCTGCTTCCTGACGGCTGGGGAGTGGCAGGCACCGACCGAGGTCTCCTGGGAGTATCAGCGTGGCCAGGCGGGGGAAGTGGGTGCTGGGATTAGGAGTCCCTAGTGACCTCACCATGTCCTCCATGGATGAGCAGACCTCTCTGGAAAAAGGGTTTGACAGACACTGGCGTGTTCCTCCTGGAGCTGTGACAGCACACAGAGGGCTGTCACAGGGTTAATTTGTTTCGGACGTTGCCTAGCAGGTGGCCTCGTTATGGGAATGGGCCTGTAGGTGGAGGCCAGTCTGCCCCCCCCCCCCCCGCCGCCTGTGCCCTGCCCATTTCTCTGAAGAAGGTGAGAGGAGAGGGCGAAGTCTGTGCCAGGACCCCCCCACCCCCGACAGAGCCGGGAACACAACTCCCAGAGGGCATGGGGAGGCACCGCCCCAGCA
Source organism: Lynx rufus (assembly GCF_022079265.1). Taxonomy (NCBI): domain Eukaryota; kingdom Metazoa; phylum Chordata; class Mammalia; order Carnivora; family Felidae; genus Lynx; species Lynx rufus. The sequence goes on from NW_025814856.1 coordinate 127,060,567, forward strand.
TCGGGCTCCCTCTGCAGAGTAACCCGTTCTGGCCTCCGCAGCCACAGCAGCACTGACTTCCCGGGGGTCTGTTAACAGTTTGGGATTTCAAGAAGTAAAAGGGCCTCAGTTTCCCCATCTGTCAGACTGGAGCAGTTGCTCCCTGACCGACAGCTTCACAGAACTCTTGTGCTAAAAGGGGCAGTCGATGTGCAGCACTTTCCCTGTGTTCACGGCTGTTGGCCCACAGACAGGGGGCACCCCCATGGTGAAGCGGTCTGCCAACGTTGCCTCTATACAAGTGGATTCGCAAGTCTGTCCTTTGGAATTAATTTCCCATAGATGGAAACACGTGACAGATGAGAGATGCGTGCTGCTTCTGCAAGTGATGCAGCTAAGGGACCATGATGGCACAGCCACAGATGAGTTTGGCCTTGAAAGAAGTGAGAACCCAGAGTTAAAGTCAAACCTGGCCAGTGGAAGACCTCATAGCATCTGCAGCATCTGGGACTCTGTGTGCTGTGTGTGTGTGCGCGCGCACATGCTTAGGGGGGCCATTTGTGATACCCACTGTTGGGCCTTCTCTTCACTAGCGGTTCTGTCACTAAAGAAAAAGGACCCCCTGAAAGTGAGAGGAGGAAGAGACAGGAGACCGATTATCTCGTGGCTGAACCTTGTCAACGTTTTCGGAAAGAGCAGGGCGCTGTTCATTCCCAGGAAGGTGGTGAGGCCAGCACAGTACAAGACACGACAGGATGAACTTCTGGAGCTCTGGCAGAACCAGGTTTGGAACACATCCCCTGGGAGGGGCCGGCGGAACATACCGGAATAATCCAAAGTAATTACACTCGTCTCAACCACGTACATCAGGCAGGTGCCTGACCCTGAGCAAGCTCCCCCCACTTTTTTTTTTTAAGTCTCACATTCCTGGGGTGGAGAACGGAGACCATCATCCGTACCTCGCAGCGTCCTTGTGAAGGTAAAACGAGACTGCATCTATCAAGTGCCTGGCAAAGCACTAGGATACAGTAGGTGCTTAATAAATGTCAGCGTAGCAGGATGCTAGCTGAAAGATTGCGAAGTTCTGGTTTCTTAGTTTTGTGGGTGTTTTATTTAAGTCATTCTGTTCTTCCTTGAGGGTGGAGGCCAAGTGGGCTTATGGCTGATTAGGAGACGAGGAATGGTGTTTTTCTCCTTCCAGGAAGAGAACTTTACTATTCTTAAGATCTTGACCTCCTTTACATCCAGAAAACCTTTGTAGTTTTAAGGCTGATGGCCTGTCATGGCACAAAGAAGCAGAATGGATGTGTTCCATTTTGGAGGCTTGAAAAGGGCGCAGTGGCCTGAGCCTGCCAGTTAGCCCCCAGGGGCTGGAAATAACAAGCGGTAAGTTGGCCTGTGGGAGGGGAGAGGGCTGCGGGGACCGAGGGGCCTGTGTGGAGAGCCCTGGGCAGCCCCAGTGGGGAGGGTTGGAGTTTCCCTGAAGACCCCCCTCCCACTGGGCAGGGCCCTGCCAGATTGCGGGGAGGGGGCCAGTGACCATGTGCTGTGGGGTGAGACCACAGCATTGCCCATGTGGGGGGAGTCACCATGACCTAGGCCTTTTCAGGGCTGTGTGACCTCCCACCCCCACCCACACATGTTGTGGGATCCAAAGGAAGAGTCCTAAAATTTCTGATTTGAAATACCTCCCGGTTAGTAGGTGATTCCTAATAAACCAGGGGGGGAAAGCCTAACATTATTTGCATCTCGAGGCTAAGAATTCTTTGTGAATGAAATGCAGACAGAACTTGGTAACATTTGCTTGCAAATGAATCTCAGCAATTCAGCACCAGACAAAACTGCTGAAGTGTCTTTTTCATCTGGTGGCTTGGGTTCTCTTGACATCAAGCGGATAGAGGCCCAGGGAACAACAAGCCACACCCCCTAGAACAACAACAAAGACTGGGGGGGGGGTGGAGCGCAAGAAAAGGAGCCCAGTACCATTTATTTGATTAGAATACATGTAAACACACAATACATTCTTATAGGGACACTCACACACTCAAGGATACGGTCTCGCATTGGTGAAGGAGATGGGGACAAAGGGAGTCCGTGAGGAAAGACAGTGTTAGGAGAGGGCCACCTGGCAGTGGCACCTGGGTCCTGAGGCTGGAAGGATGACCAGAGCAGCTCTCTGCAGAGGCCGCTCAAAGAGGTGAGACAGGACATGATGGGCATTAACCATGAAGGTTCTGTCACAGGTCCCATCAAACCTTTGGGGATGCAGGAGGCCTTGGGGAATTTACACGCCTGTGTCTACCCTTTTGTTCAGGTTGAGTGTCCAGTGTTGACTCATTCAGACCCTGGCACCTGGGTGGATTCATGCGGGCTCACCTGGAAATGTCTCAGGTTCCCAGTAAACATAAACAGCTTGTGTCTGATGGGGATTTCCTCTTTGATTTCTTTCAGGAGTGACATTGAAAGTAAATTGTTCTACTTAAAGTGTTGAATCTTAACACATATTTTCCTGTGGCTCCAGAACTCTCTTTTTCTATCAGGCTTTGTGGCTTTTATACGAGAACCAGAATTGAGGGCCAGGCCACACCCTGGACAGTCCTGGCCACGTCCTAGCCACTGACCCATAAGTGACGGGAATTACTTGTGGATTGTCTTTTTCGGGGAGATGGGGTGTGACTACAGTTCTGATCAATGATGCTGGTGACACTTATCTTTATCCAAAGAGACACATTAGAAACTTAGTGCTGTGTGGCTCCAAAGGGATCCCAGTCTTTCTGGGAGAAATGGCTAAGTCAATGATGATATAAGTAGAGAATGTAACATTTTGCTCTATGAAAAATCCTACTTTTGAAGCTTTCTTATTGACATGGGAAAATGTTAACATCACATCCATTCTGATAATCCACACCGGTGCCTCTGCGGCAGAACACCAGCTGATGAGAGAGGAACAGAAGCACAAACAGGCCACGCCCGAATCTTCTGGAAATTACTCTTTGGCTGGTTTCCATTCCATAGCTAATTGGTCTGCTTTTCAGACCTTGTGAACCAGAAGCGATGGCCCCAGGATCACGAACTTCGCAATTGGAAGCTCAGCCTGTCTTGGCACAGGGGGAGAGCCTTTGCTCCGCAAACCGTGGGTGATCACTCCTACTGGGAAGTCCAGGGTCAGCAGTCTGGGGTCAGGGTTCCAGGTTGGGCTCAGTGATCAGGGCTTCAGGGCGTAGGACCCTCGTGCTTCCTGTACAGGCTGGGGGCAGGGGCCCTGCCTTCCTGCCTCCTCACGCCAAGTCCTAAGGTCATGCCCAGGTCTCTGGACCCCTGCCCTGTATCTGGTAAGGGACTTGTTTCTAGAATATGTAAAGAACTCCTACAACTTAATAATAAAAGGACAACCCAATTTAAAAAATGGGCAAAATATCTTAGTAGACCCTTGTCCAAAGAAGATATACAAATATATAAGCACAGGAAAAGATGTTCACCATCACGAGCCATTGTGGGAATGCAAATCAAAACCACAACCAGATACTAATTCACACAGTAGGATGTTGATTATTAAAAATCCAGATAAGGAGGGGCACCTGGGTGGCTCAGGTGGTTAAGTGTCCGACTTCAGCTCAGGTCATGATCTCATGGTTCCTGAGTTCAAGTCCTGCATCGGGCTCTGTGCTGACAGCTCAGAGCCTGGAGCCTGCTTCGGATTCTGGGTCTTCCTCTCTCTCTGCCTCTCCCCTGCTCGCACTCTGTGCCTCTCTCTCAAAAATAAATAAACATTAAAAAAAAAAAACAGATAATAACAAGTGTTAGTGAGGTAATGGAAAAAGTAAAATCCTCACACACTGCTATGGAAATGTAAAATGGTACGTTCACTTGGGAAATAGTGTGGCAGAGTTATCATTTGACCCAGCAATTCCACCCCTAGGTGTATCCCCAAGAGAACTAAAAATATATGTCCACACACAAATTTGACCATGAATGTTCATAGCAGCATTATTCATAATATCCAAAAGGTAGGAAGAACCCAGATGTCCACCATCTGGCAGGTAACAAAATGTGCTATATCCACACTATGAAATATTATTTGTTATAAAGAAGGAATGGGATACTGATATGTGCTACCTCATGGGTGAACCTGGAAAACATTATGCTAAGTGAGGAAGCCAGTCACAAAAGACCACATATTTGAAAAAAAAATTTTTTTAACATTATTTATTTTTGAGAGACTGAGAGAGAGCACGAGCACGAATGGCACAGAGAGAGAGGGAGACACAGAATCTGAAACTGACTCCAGGCTCTGAGATGTCAGCACACAGCCCGACCTGGGACTTGAACTCATAGACCGTGAGATCATGACCTGAGCTGAAGTCAGACGCTTAACTGAGTCACCCAGGCGCCCCACAAAAGACCACATATTGTATGACTCTATTTATGTGAAATGCCCAGAAGAAGGCAAATCTATAGAGACAGAAAGTGGCTCGATGTTTGTCAAGGACTGGGAGGTGAATGGGGGTGGGGGTGACATATTGGGGGGGTGATAGCTAAAGTGCGCAGGTTTCTTTCTGAAGTAATGAAAATGTTCTAAAATTAATTGTAGGGATGGTAACCCAACTCTGAAGAGAAAACAAATTGAATGACACATTTTAAATGGGTGAACCATAAGGTATGTGAATTGTATCTCATTAAAGTTGTTACCAGAAAATCTTAGGGACTAATTACTTTTAAAAGAGTCTTTACTTTAAAAAATAGTTCACTGGAGAATTTCTAACAGGTACATTTTACTTTATTTTAAATTGTTTTTATATAATAGGTGCATTTTATTTTTTAATTTTTTTTAATTTTTTTTAATGTTTATTTATTTTTGAGACAGAGACAGACAGGGCATGAATGGGGGGAGAGTCAGAGAGAGAGGGAGACACAGAATCTGAAGCAGGCTCCAGGCTCTGAGCTGTCAGCACAGAGCCCGACGAGGGGCTCGAACTCACGAACCGTGAGATGATGATCTGAGCCGAAGTCGGAGGCTCAACCGACTGAGCCACCCAGGCGCCCCTAAAAGGTACATTTTAAAATACGATTCACTTGCCACATATTTAAGGCATGAATTGCTCTAAGAAGCGAGGGATACATGTGTGGATGAAAGTCACATGTCTGGATACACTGTATCCAGAACACCTGTGAAAAGATGTCAAATCTTGAATTTAGTCAACAGTCATGTATGAAAACAAAATGAGTCCCAAAAGGCATAGTCATATATGACTTCATAAATGCCATCTCCAAATAGAATGCTATACCCTCTAAGGAAAGGATTTCAGGGGATAGTACATATGTAAAGAAACCTGTTTCTAGTGATCTCTTCAGTGTGGCTCCTCCGGGGGCCGGTCCATACCCTTGGAGCACGCTTCCTCTCTGCCAAACTTGAGCAGCCACAGGGGCCTGGCTGAGCCCAGGGCCACTGAGGGTGGACTGGGACCCCAGTCCTGGGGACAGGTGACATCAGACAAAGGACCTGGCCTGACAGTTTCCCGGACATTCATTCCACTCCCGGGCCACCCGATGCCTCTCCTGAGACATTGACTGAAAGTTGCCAAGTCTAAGTAAACAATGAATATATTTGTATAGAAATGTAGGGAAGAGGTGAAGCACAGGGCTGGGCCTGCCCCGGGAGTCCAACACAACATTCATGGCCCAAGAGTGTTTTGCAAGGAGGAAGTAAATCAGATATTCTGTATGATGGTCCCCAACGGCAGGGTGGGGGACAAGCCATTCAAACCTGTAAGCAATCACTGTTCCCTGGCTTATCAGCGTATCCGCTCTGGAACAAGGAGCTCCTCCCGGATGTAGTTTTTGTTCCAAATAACAGGGGTCAAAGGGCATACCTTACTGTGGGGAGACTTCTATTCCCCATCCATAGGACCTGAGTGGGTTTTTGGGTTAGTATTTTGGGAAAAGGACCACAACTGTTCATATCTCCTTAGATTTAACTTTAAATCTCTTTAATCCTGGCTCGTTGGCAGGTGTTTTTTCACCAGACTGGCTTATATATTCACAGGTAGCACATATATATCTGATATTCCATCCACAGGCTGACTTTTCCATCAGTGCCTCTCCTGGGTCCTGATGAATTCAGAACGGTGCTCTGTACAAATGAACTTCTGAATGCGAGACTGATCTGAATTCAGATTAAGGCTCCCTTGGTTAGCCCCCGGGGGTCATTGGCTCCCTCTTCCATTTGTTTAACCAGTGACCCTGCCTCTTGGGGAGGGCTGGTGCTGCTCTGGGTGCCAGGCCCTCCCTCATGGTCTAACACCTCGACTGTGTATTTATTTTTAAAAGTCTTTTTTTTTTAACTGATGATTATTATTGTGGAATATTCCTCAAATTACAAAGAAGAAAATAAAAACAGTAATTCCATTTTCTAGACCTAATTACTGTCTTTTTACATCTGTATAGGTTTTTCGTATTATTGTTAAGACTATTTTTTAAGAGCAGTTTGAGGGTCACAGCAAAATTGAGTGGAAGGTAGAGATTTCCCCTGTATCCTCTGCCCCCTCCCACGCACAGCCTCACCCGCTATCAACATCCCCATCTGGAGTGGGACATTTGTTACAACTGACACGTCATCATCACCCAAAGTCCATAGTTGACATTACAGTTCCCTGCTGGTGTTATTCAGTCTGTGAGTCCGGACAAAAGTACAGTGACACAGAGCCATCATTATGAGCCATTTAGAGTATTTGCACTGCCCTAAAAACCCTCCAGGCTCCCCCTAGTCCTCCCTCCCCCTAGCCCCCTCCACCCCCCCCCCCCGGCAATCACTGCTCTTTTTACTGTTTTCATAGTTTTGCCTTTTCAAGAAGGTCATAGCATTGGAATCACACAGTATATAATCTTTTCAGACTGACTTCTTTCACTTAGTAATATGCAGTTAAATTCTTCCAGGTCTTTTTCATGACTTGATAGCTGAAGACTTTTTGGCACTGAATGTAGTCCATCATCTGGATGTGTCAGTTTATTTATCCATTCATCCTACTGAAGGACATGTTGGTTACTTCCAAGTTTGAGCAACTATGAATAAAGCTGCTATAAACATATGGTTTTTATTTTATTTTAATTTTTTTAATGTTTATTTTTGAGAGAGAGAGAGAGCACAAGCAGGGGAGGGGCAGAGAGAGAGGGAGACCCAGAATCTAAAACAGGCTCCAGGCTCTGAGCTGTCAGCACAGAGCCCGACACGAGGCTTGAACTCATGAGCTGTGAGATCATGACCTGAGTTGAAGTCAGATGCTTAACCGACTGAGCCACCCAGGTGGCCCAAAACATACAGTTTTTAAACATAATTTTGCAATATGCTTCTTTTATTCAACAATAGGTGGTGAACATTTTCTCAAATCATAAATGTTCCTGGGCAATCTTATTTTAAAGATCACACTGTAATCCATCACATGGATTACATGAGTTGATACAAATAAAGCTCTTAAAATGGTGAGTGGGGTGCCTGGGTGGCTTAGTCGGTTAAGCATCTGACTTCAGCTGAGGTCATGATCTCATGGCTCATGGGTTCCAGCCCCGCATCGGGTTCTGTGCTGACAGCTCAGAGCCTGGAGCCTGCTTCGGATTCTGTGTCTCCCTCTCTCTCTGCCCCTCCCCCGCTCATGCTCTGTCTCTCTCTGTCCCAAAAATAAATAAACGTTGAAAAAAAAAATTTAAAAATAAATATAAACACTAAGAAAATTTTTTTAAATGATGAGTGACACATGGTAAGAATTCAATAAACCTTAGCAATTATTATAATATGAATATGTGCATAAACTATATGTAATTTAATCAGCCCTTTATTATTCGATATGAGGGGGTTTTCGCTTTTTCGCTAATATAAATTATTCTCCAGTGCACATCCTTGTGGACAAATAACCAACATTTACAACAGTGTTGTTCTTTTTTTCTTTTCTTTAAGCTTTCTACATGTGTCTTTAGACTCTCACTTTCTAACACCAAACAGAGCCAGTGGGGAAACATAGCACTGAAGGGAGCTGAGTTGTTTGGGTCCCAGTCCCTCTGTTACCTTGACCTACGTGAATAGCTCTGGACAACTCACTTCACCTCTGTTCTGTAAAAAGCAAAAACGTCCTCATAGAGCATAAGGCATAGACTTGCTGAATCACTATGTTGTACACCTGAAACTAATGTAACATTGTGTCAACTATATTTCAATTAAAAGCCAACAAGATAAAAAAGTCCTCAGAGGATGGTAAAGAGGATGAAATGAGTTAATAATATATGTGCCGTCAGCGGATGAATGGCTAGGCAAATGTGTTACATCCATACAATGGAATATTATTCAGCCATAAAAAAGGGACCGTAGGCATGGCAACCAGAGTCGATAATACTGTATCATCTATTTGGAAGATGATAAGAGAGTAGATCTTACAAATTCTCATCGCAAGAAAAAAACCTTGGTAACTGTGTGATGATGAATGTTAAATAGACATCGTGGGGATCATTTTGCAATATAAACATTGAATGAGTGTGTTGTACATCTGAAACTATCATAATGTTATGTATCGACTACATTTCCAGAGACGGAATGCAGCACTGACACCTCCTATCATTTGAATAACCTCAAAAACGTTACACTAAGTGGAAGAAGCCAGACCCAGAAGTCCAAATATCATGTGATATCTTTTAAGAGATGTATTCAGAATAGACAAATCCAGAGAGACAAGACGTAGTGATGGTCTCTGTAATGGGACAGAGAGGGGGACAAATGGGCGGGAACTGCTTAATGGTACGGGGTGTTCTTCTGGGGTGATGAAAAAGTTTTGAAACTAGAGAAAGGTGGAGGTTGCACAATGTTGTGAATGCACTAAACGCCACTGAACTGTACATTTTTAAATGGTTAATTGTATGCCATGTGAATTTCATCTTTAAAAAAAAAAAGCAAAGCATTTTGTGGGATCCTAGCATCTAGTAAACAATGAAAATATTCTTAGCACTCATCAGTGCCTCCAGCCAGCATAGACTGTTCATCTCAGCTGTTGTCAAAACAAGGGAAAAGAAATCATTAAATGGCAGGCAGTATGAGGGAGTCCCGGGCCCCGTGGAGAGGATTTTCCTGAGGCCTGCCCCTTATACAGCTGCTAAGATAATAACATTTTCATTTTGTTGCAAGGGCAGCAAATGGGAACGTGGGTCATGGGACAGAATTTGTAGCTCTTGGAGAGTTTCTGGTTTCATTCATGTGGCCCTGGGAATTGACAGTTGGAAAGCCATTCCATTGTTTAAATATTTCTGGCAGCTACACCCTTCTCTCCATCTCTGTCATTACTCTCTTAGTGCAGGCTCTCATCATCTTTTTTTCCTAAGATATAGTTCACATGCCGTAAATTCACCCCTTTGAAGTCTCCAGTGCAGGTGTTTCATATCTTCACAGAGTCATCGTGTTTTGCTGGGACAGGTGCAGTAGTCTCATAACCAGCCTTTCCGGTGCACTGTGTACTTCCTGGCGTACTCTTCTGGACTGTGCTTCCAACTTGAGCTCGTCTGATCCTTCTAAAACCCAAATCTGATCGTGTTCCCTTCCTCCTTTACCTACCTCTTTTATAATACCTTACAAGCTCCCCACCCCACTGCAAAATGTCTGAATTCCCAGCATGCCCCATATCTGCCTCCTTTCCAGACTGCCCTCTCCCACTGCCCCACTTTCACTCTTATAAACCACTTCAATAAAAAATCCTTGCACACATATCTCGATGAACTTGTATTAAAAATATATACTTGTAGTATATACAAGTATATAAAAGTATACTTGTAGTATATACAAGTATATAAAAATATATACTTGTAGTATATATTCCTAGAATTCCTAGTATGTATTCCTAGATCCAAGAATAGGCACATTTTAAAATATTGCCAAGTTGCCCATCAGTGATATATGAGTGGACATGCTTGCCCACACTGTCATCAACATCAGGTAGTAACCATTTAAAAAATCTTTACAAATCTTATAGATGAAAATAATGTCATTGTTTAAATTTGAATTTCTAACTAGTGAAGTTGTGCATATTTTCGTAATGTAGACTATATTTCCTGTTCTATGAAATCCTTGTTTATGTTCTTTTCACTCTTGGGGTGTGCACTTTCTTTCTTATTGATTTGTAAGAACTTTTTATTTATTTAGGATATTGGGACTTGTAATATATGATGCAGGTTTTCTCAGGTTGTGGTTAATTCATTGCCTTTGCTTTGATGTTCTATTGTTGACAGAGAAGTTTTAAACTTATTGGTAGCCAAATTTATCAGCCTTTTCCTTTGGGTTTCTAGCTTTCATGTCATACTTGTAAGGTCTTTCCCACTCAAAGATTGTAAAAATATTCACCCCTATTTTCCTCTGAAATGTAAATGGTTTAACTTCCTACTCTCCTTTGGGTGTTAATGCTGAAGTGAGGAGGGAGAGAAGATTCCAGCTGTATTCTGTAACAGTGGTCACACTGCTTTGGGAAACTGAGGACAACTGAGTGTGAGTACAAACCAATGACTTTGGGCAAGTTACACTCTCAGTGTCTCTGTTCCCTCTTCTGTGAAATGGGAAGAACCACAGAATGTGCCTGTAAGTGTGTGGTGAGAAGTCATTAAGATGATGTGTGTAAAGCAAAGAGCACAGTGCCAGGGGCAATGTAAACCCTCAGTGTGAGTTAGCTACTGTCCCGGTCTTTCTTCAGTGCTGGCCTTCATTCTAGCACCATTGCTGGAAGAATCCACCTTCTCCCCACAGTTGTGAAATGCCACCTGTTAAAGGCAACCATCCACTAGTTTCCCAGGTGCACTGGGTTTGCTTCTGGACTCACTCTTCTGTCAGTCTCTTCTGGGCCAGTGTCTCATCAGTGCACCTAAGGTTTGCTCACTTCTGGCCAGGGAAGTCTCCATGCCCCTTGGAGGCCCAGGCCGTGTGCCCTCAGGAACTCCCTTCTGTCTCTCCCATATCCCCTCCAGGGCCAGCCCCGGCCACCCTGTGTTTTGCATCTACTCATAAGTTTTCCTCGAACTTTCCAAGATGGGTGGGACCTTTTGTTATACGCACTTTGAGATTCAAGAAATGGAGAGCTGGAGAGTTCCACTTAGAACTTGAAAGTAAGACCGTACTCTCAGCTCTACCACATACCCTCTCTGAGCCCCCAGTTCCCATCTGTGAAACAGGGACCACCATCGCTCCCTTTTGGGGTTGTTACAAGAATCCGGCGGGGATGTGCACACCCTGGCAGAGTGCCTGACGCATGGGGACACCCCAGCTTCCAGGTGACGCCGCCTGCCTGTTGGAACTTCTAGTTCTAAATCCACACAGGCTTGCTCTACCATGCTGCCCCCCCCCCCAAGACTGAATAATGCCACGCGGAGGCCTTCAGGCCTCACCAAAATCTCCAGGCCCTTCTCTGGGGACTGCACCTTCTTCAGGATGCCCACACCAGCCAGGAATGTGCCCCAACTGAACGCAACTGCAGCCTTCCTAATTGCTGTTGCTAAGTATATATAGGACGCCCTGTACTATGCAAGTAGCACGTCTTCGTCACCATGGTGACCAGGCAACTTCAGTCTCCAAACACATTCCTGTGCAGCATGTGTCTATCAGGGCAGAAGGGAGCCAGTGAAACTGTGAGTCTGGCAAAGGAGGGTGGCCCCACCCCCCAGTCTCTGGCTCTCAGAATTGAGTGGCCAGTGCCCCGCCCTTTGACTGTATAAAGCTCTTCTTCGGAAACTTTCCTTGTCGGCACCCAAACCACACGTCTCCATCACCTGAAACCGATTCAGGAAGAAAGGCCTCAGGAGAAGGAGACTCTACGGGGGACACCTGCGAATCTGGGTAACTCAGAGAATGCAGGATTCACCAGGGCACCCTGAAGGCGCGGGCTTGGTGGTAGCAGAACAAATCCCCGAAGCACCCGCAGAAATCCTCTTTTGGAAGGTACTCTCCAGGATGGAGCTAAAAGCAAAATGTAGGTGCCTCAAGAGAGCCTCTTGCTTCTAAGGAAATCGTGAGACAAACAGTTCCTGCTTACGGCTCTTGAGCTCCTCAGGGCCAATTGAATCAGAGTCTTGGGGGTGGGGGTGGGCATCGATGGGTGTTTTGTCCAGGTGATGGTCAAGAGCCCTGATGGGACCTCCAGGTGAGGCCGCGAGGATTATCACACGCTTGAGGGAAGCTGCCAGAACTGGGAGTCTTTTTGAGGGGCAGCAAGGAGGCTGCAACCTGGAGCCCAGCAAGGTCGTTTGTGAATGTGCTCCTGATACTGAGAAGACCTGTAGGGCCAGCGTCCCTGCGAAGGAGAAGGGGAGTCAGGTTTTGGGGTTGGGGGTGAAGTTCTGCTAAGAACCGAGATTGGTCTTGGGCAGTCGTGGCCCTTGCTCTGGGCTCTGCACTTCGGGGCACCCTGCCCTCACCAGGCATCCTCAGGGGCTGAGACAACTACTTGCCCAGAGCCTGCACACTCCTTTTGAAGCCGTGCCCTTGTCACGCGGGGTTCTGGAATACCTGCCCAAGTGCCCTGAGCCTGCTTCTAGGCACGCGAGGCCTCTGCCCTGGGTCCATCTTCCCCAGGAAGACTGTACAGAAAGCTGGGCACCTGACGGCCAGCCCGAAGGCGGCCGCCTGCAAGCTGGTGTGGAGAGACTGGGCTGAACGGTCCCTACACTCAGAAGTCATGAGGCCATTTGTGGTAAGAGATGGGAGGGGGTGGATGAGATGGCCCGGGGGCCGGGGACCTGCAGATGTGTTCATGCTCCACGGTTGCTGAGGGCAAGGCCGGCTTATGCCCATCATCTTGGCTCTACTCAGCCTCTCCCTCAAATGTAGTAACTGTTCTCCAAATCATGCTTCACTGTGTCCTTGAGCCTGTAAATCTCCTTCTCTCTGCCTCGCGCGCTCCCTCGTTGTCTGCCTTGCAGGCTTAGCCCAGGTGTGGTCTCCCCAGAGGGACTCCTCCCCGCCCCCCACCCCCTCAGTGCTCCTAGTACTGTCGCCTGTCTGCTGCCCCTGGTCTGGGAACAGTCACTCTGATCTGCACATATGGGCAGAAAGCTTCATCTCTCCTCTACGTGGCACCTTGTTTTCTTTCGGGTCCCTAGCCCCTGGCTACCACACCTAGCAGGGAACACCATTTAAGGACTGGTTCGTGAACTGGATTCAGTCATTTTGGTAATTATGGGAGGAAGGCTTTGGAGGCCTCCTCTGACATTTACCCCAAACTCTGGTTTCTTGGGGAAAATACAGTGCTCGTTCTGAAGAGTCAGTTTCTTCTGTTGAAGTAAGGGCTGGGTGATTATTGATCTGTTCTAGCATTTCCAGCCTCTGAGCTGCCCTCATGTGTGTGGACCTTCCCCCCCACCCCCTTCTGCCTGCCACCAGCTTCATGGAGAAAGCTGGACGAGCAGGTGCATCCCTGCTGCCAAAAATCCGAGGAGCTCAACTGCCCAGGGAGGAGGTGACCACGTGTCCTGATTTGCCCAGGACAAGTTGTGTGCATATCTGTTGTTCTGGAATGATTGTTAATAGGACTCCTTTTGGGGCGCCTGGGTGGCTTAGTTGGTTAAGTGTCCAACTTTGGCTTAGGTCATGATCTCATGGTTCGAGCCCCGCATCGGGCTCTGTGCTGACAGCTCAGAGCCTGGAGCCTGCTTCGGATTCTGTGTCTCCCTTGCTCTCTGCCCCTCCCCCACTCGTGCCTTCTCTGTCTCTGTCTCTGAAAAATAAACATTAAAAAAAATAGGGCTCCTTTCACTCTCTAAAGTGTCCCATCACTTGATAAGATATATTATGGGGCCTCTAAACAGCAGAATCTGGGGCACGCTGCCAAGATCATCAGCCTGAACATTTGCACTGTTTTACTTGAGTTCTGGGAATTCTTCGATTTACTGTATCCTCTGAACGGTTCGCAGAAAGTGGGGGTGGGGGGGTGGGGGGATGATATTTTCATGGCCTTATTACGAATCCTAACTGTAAAATTTTAAATTTTAAATTTTAAAATTTCTCTTTAAAATCCAAGCAAATACTTTTAAAATTCTGTCCAATCCAGTGGCTCTCAGGCTGTGTTTCCAAAGGACACTGATGAAGGGAGTCCGGAAAGAGTACGTCCAATAACGATGGCTGTGTCCCATGTCACAAGGAAATTATGAGTCAGTGGATAGAATGGACTTGAGTTCAGTTTCTTCTCCAGCAGGTTTTTATATGCCTTTGGGAGCTGATCCTGTCTGCCAGCTGGTGGATAAATACACCAATGCTAAGTGAATATGAGTTTCTAAAAACTCAAGAAAGTGTTTAATAACTTACATATTTTTAATCAGGTGAGAATTGCATGCCTGGAATATGGCCAGATTTTCATTTGGTGAAATTCGTTGTAGTTTATGTGATGGAATTTAACACATCAACATGTCCTAGTGCTTTCATATTACATTAATATCTAACATTTGTTGTGCTTTAATATGTGGCAGGCTAGAGCCGAATGAGTCCTATATGTCATCTCTGTCATTCTCAATCCCATGAGGGAGGCGCTATGGCCACCCCATTCCATGGGAGAGAAAACCGGGCTTTGGGAAGGAAGAAAGCTTTACTCCCGGTCTTGTGACTTCCAGGTGCTCTAACACCTAAAGTCCTTTGAAATCCTCTTTGAAGTCCTGAATAGTACGGTTACAAACAATTCTGTCATTTGACCTTTGCCCTCAGGCCATGTTCGATAGCAGTTAGAGACAGCTCCCGAAGCTATAGTGATATCATCTGAATTTTCCTTTTGACTCTGAAACAACCGCTTGTTTTGCTATAGTTTTTTTTTTCTTTTAAGGGGTGAAGTTAATGAATCTGGAAAAACTGAGGCCATCTCATATTAAATATTTTTTGTTTGTTTATTTTTGAGAGAGAGAGAGAATGCAAGGGGGACAGGGGCAGAGAGAGAGGGAGACACAGAATCCAAAGCAGGTTCCAGGCTCTGAGCTGTCCACACAGAGGCTGATGCAGGGCTTGAACCCACGAGCCATGAGATTGTGACCTGAGCCAAAGTCACATGCTTAACAGACTGAGCCACCCAGGTGCCCTGAGGCCATCTCATACTAAATAAGCTGCTCGTTAGCCTGGGGAGCTCTCCCAGATAAGAGCTCTGCACACTTTCGACTGTTCTGCTCCTCAGAGCTCCGTTTCTTCCAGACCCCTCCCTCTAGTGTGCTTTCTCCTTTTCTTAGCTTGCCTACGAAGGGTGCTTTGGGATGCTTGTAATCTGGTACATAAAAGGTGCTCAATAAACACTGGTTTCAAGAATGAATGTGTCAAATGAGAGAAGCAATGACTCAGTCTCACTTTCACCAAGAGTGAACGGCTACATTTTGCTGAATCCCCTTGCTGTGAGTTTCTGGGTGACTGCCAGGAAACTGAATCTCTGTGTCCTCTGGCCGATGGAAGGTAGCAGATCCACTGGTTGTGTAAAGCTTCCCCTCTGTCCTGTGACCTCATCAAGACCATTGGAAGGCGAAGGAGGGAAACTTACCTGTCTGTACTTTGCCAATCGAGTTTGCCTTTCACAGTCCAGTTGCTTTCAACTCCCCACTGAGCCTTCCACTGCATCTTATACCTGCTGCTGTGCTGCCGTGTGCTGACCTTCACCATGGGACCTGTCCCCGGGGAGGCAGCCTGCCATTTTGCCCCACCCACCGCCCACTTCCCATTTGCCTTGCTCACTCTGAGCAGCCCGACCACGTTCTGCTGTTCCTGATTCAATGATTGGCAACAGGCCACCTGAGCCTGGAGGACTTGTCCCGTCTCCTGGCTGTCTGCAGAGAGGACACCGGGAGGTGGCTGACCCAGCTGAGATGCTTTTCTTGCTCACATGGGGAGTGTGCTTACTGCCAAAAGTTCTGAAGGCCTTTGTGTCCCCCTGTGGTGTCAGAGCCTGAACCCACTTTGCATTCCAACGTTGCACTTTTCCTGGAAAGCTCTGGACTTTCTCTCCAGCACTGGTTTCGTTTCATTTCAGCTCTCGACAGGATTACAGTGGGTTCTATCTTCTGGTCTCAAGGCTTTCTCCCATCCCAAACTGGAGCCTAAGTCACTTTTTTACCACGTGATTTTTAAGTAAGGTGTATGCCCAGTGTGGGGCTTGAAGTCACGACCCTGAGATCAAGAGTCACGTGTTTTACTGACTGAGCCAGCCAGGCACCCCTCCCATACGATTTTTAAAATAATGTTTACTTTTTGTTTTATTTTACTTTTTTAAATAATTAGTACAAAATTACATATTATGTATGTAATACACATACACACGTGTATATACATATATATATTCACGGAAGGAAATTTAGAAATTACAGGAAACAAAAAATCTATCACTCCCTTATACTAACATCTATTGGCATTTTTCTATAGATATGTCTATTTTGTCATTGTTGTTCAATCTGACTGCTTTATTGATTATCAGAGAAAAAACCCTGCAAATAACTTTATAACAGCTTGACTATTCACTTAACTATTGATTCAGTTTTATGCATTCCCACCATCAAAACATTTTTTTAAATTTTATAGTAATTTTAGATTTATAGAAAAATTGCAAAATATTACAGAGCATTCACACGTGCGCTGCATCTAGCTTCCCATAGTGTTAACATCTTACATAGCCACGGTACATTTGTTGAAACTAAGAAATTCACGCTGGTGCCATACTATTAACCACAGATCTTATTTGGAGCTCACCATTTTGCTCATTAACATTCTTTTTCCGCTCCAGGATCACATCAGAACACCATGTGCATTCGGTCTTCATGTTTCTATAATCTTCTCAAATCTGTGAAAAGTTCCCAGTCTTTCCTTGTTTTTCATGACCTTGGCACTTTTGATGAGTACTGATCAGGTATTTTGTAGGATGTCCCTCAGTGTGGGTTTGTCTCATGACTTTCTCATGCATAGATTTGGGAGAAGGATACCACAGGAGTGAAGTGCCCCTCTTACTGCATCGAAGGGTCTTTGTGTCTTTGTTAATGTGTATGTTCTTATAATTTTGATAAAGATAGAGCATCTTTCCATATCTTTATGGGTCCTACCACAGGGATGGAAAGTAACCCATCAATTATGACAGCGCTCTGACCCAGATAAAACCTCGGAATCCCTCTCGATATAGCCCTCCGGGCAGCCTCCTGCAGAAGGCCTATACCTTGGCACATTCTGCCAGTTCTACATCATTTTTAAAGGCTGAAAAATAGTTTATAGAATGATTATACCCTAATGTGTTTTACTCATCCCGTTTTGGGTCCCTATAGTTTTTTTCCCAATTTTCCCAATGAGGTCCCTTTTTTTCCCCAATTTTTAAAGGAAAAAATCCTAGTACATTACAATTATTGGATCAAAATAGATATTTTTAAGGCTTTTGATGTACATTTTCAAATTGGCTCCAAAATATTTTCATGGATTTATATCCCCAATAGCAGTGGAAATGTTGTTTTCCTAAAACTTGTCAAAATTTGCTATTCTACTGAAAAACCATGAATAGGAAACTATCATTTCACAGTTGAGTCATTATCTTTTTATTGTTCTTATGTGAACTTCCTCAATTATTATAGATATTGAACTTTCTTTTACAGGTGTATTGGCTATATTTAATACTTTTTCAATTATATGTGTCCTTTGTCTATTGGAAGATATTAGCATTTCCTCATTGATAGATCAAAACTATCAATCATGTATCCTATTTGTTGCAAAATTCTCCCAATCTGAAGGTCGTCTTTAAATTTCGTTTATAGTGTTGTTAATGTACAGAAGTTTTAAAGTTTTATTTAGTGAGAATCCAAGTTCAGTTTTCACCCTCAAATGAGCCGGTAATCCTAGCCTAAATTATTAAACAAACGTCTCATTCTTCAGTAATTCAAATGCCACATTTGTCAAATATTTAATTCTTGTATAATTTGAGTATTCTTTGGTATCCATTTCTTTCTGTGGAGTTTGTATCAAATTCTGTACCTCTACTTTCTCACATCTTTAGCATAGTGTTATAATACTGTTTAATATTATATAGAACAAGAGCCTCTCATCATTCTGGTTTTAAAAAAATTCTAGCTATTCCAATCATGCTTTTTTGGATAAATTTTAGGATTGTTGAGACATGTTTTTGATCTTCCATAAGAATGTTTATTCTAATTACATTAAGTGTATGATATGGATTAATTGGGGGGAATTGCTAGCCTTGCCATATTCAATCTTTTTATTCAGTTAGCTGGTCTTTCACTTTATTCACATCTTACATATCCTTTTGAGAAGAATTTTGCTTTTTTCTGAGTTTTCTATGCCTTGGATTCTTTAGTCAAGTTTTAACTGCCCAATTGAAATAATAACATGAAGAAGTGAACTTTCCAGCAGAAATGTCAGTATGGGCTGGAGCAAAGGAGGTAGACGACCAAAAGTCCTTGTCAAAGGAAAGGTCATTTGCAATAACTTACAGGTGGACAGAGTGTGGCAGATGGAGCCAGGCTTGGGGTCAGCTCCCAGATTCACATTCACCAGCCTGGGATTTACTCCTATGGGCCTCACACCTTCACTGGGAGATGGGGATAGTGACTCTGTAGAAAGGTTAAGACTGGAGCTTGTGTGGGCAGAGTATCCAATATGGTACCCAGCACATTTAAGTGCTCAACGAATGATTTATTTAAAAAAAAAAAAAAAAGTCATTCCTCATTCCCCCTTCTCCCACCCCCAGCTCTAGGCAACCACAGATCTGCTCTCTGTCTTTGAATTGGCCTATTCTGGACATTTCCTTTAAATGGAGCCACACAATTTATGGCGCTTTGTGCCTGGCTTCTTTAGCTCAGCCATCTACGTCCAAGGTTCATTCATGTGGTACCATGTATCTGCACTTCATTCCTTTTTTTTTTTTTTAAGTTTATCTGACTTTCTTTTTTTTTTCAATATGTGAAATTTATTGTCAAAATGGTTTCCATACAACACCCAGTGCTCATCCCAAAAGGTGCCCTCCCCAATACCCATCACCCACCCTCCTCTCCCTCCCTCCCACCCCCCATCAACCCTCAGTTTGTTCTCAGTTTTTAAGAGTCTCTCATGCTTTGGCTCTCTCCCATCTAACCTCTTTTTTTTTTTTCCTTCCCCTCCCCCATGGGTTTCTGTCAAGTTTCTCAGGATCCACATAAGAGTGAAAACATATGGTATCTGTCTTTCTCTGTATGGCTTATTTCACTTAGCATCACACTCTCCAGTTCTATCCACGTTGCTACAAAGGGCCATGTTTCATTCTTTCTCATTGCCCTGTAGTACTCCATTGTGTATATAAACCACAATTTCTTTATCTATTCATCAGTTGATGGACATTGAGGCTCTTTCCATAATCTGGCTATTGTTGAGAGTGCTGCTATAAACATTGGGGTACAGGTGCCCCTATGCATCAGTACTCCTGTATCCCTTGGGTAAATTCCTAGCAGTGCTATTGCTGGGTCATAGGGTAGGTCTATTTTTAATTTTCTGAGGAACCTCCACACTGTTTTCCAGAGTGGCTGCACCAATTTGCATTCCCACCAACAGTGCAAGAGGGTTCCTGTTTCTCCACATCTTCTCCAGCATCTATAGTCTCCTGATTTGTTCATTTTGGCCACTCTGACTGGCGTGAGGTGATATCTGAGTGTGGTTTTGATTTGTATTCCCTGATAAGGGCGACATTGAGCATCTTTTCATGTGCCTGTTGGCCATCTGGATGTCTTCTACTTCATTCCTTTTTAATGGACAAATTTTTCTGTATAGAGACACAGCATTTTATTTATCTGTCAGTTGATGGACTTCTAGGTTGTTTCTCCTTTTGGCTATTATGAATAATGCTGCTGTCAACATTTTTGGACAAGTTTTTATGGAGATGTAGTTTTCAGTTGGTTCAAATGGGAACTATGTTTAACCTTTCCAAGAACTGTCACACTGTTTTCCAAAGTGGTTGCAGCATTTTATATTCCTAACGGTGGTGTATGAGGTCCCATTTCTCCACATCCTTGCCAACAATTGTCTTTTTTATTTTAGTCACTCTAGTGGGTGTGAAGTAGTATCTCATGGTAGTTTCGATTTTCATTTCCTTGATGGCTAATGATGTGGAGCATGTTTTCATATGCTTGTTGGCCATTTGCATATCTTTGGAGAAGTATCTATTCAGATCCTTTGCTCATTTTTTAAATTAAGTCATGGGGTTTGTTTGTTGGTTTTTTAATTTATTTACTTGTGAGAGAGAGAGAGAGAACAAATGAATGAGTGGGTGAAGGGCAGAGAGAATCAGAGAGAGAATTCCAAGCAGGGCTCCATTCTGTCAGCAGGGCTTGAACCTTGAGATCATGACTTGAGTCAAAACCAATAGTTGGTCACTTAACTGACTGAACTATCCAGGTGCCCCGAGTCACGGGTTTTTAAAAAATTGTTGAGTTGTAAGTTTTCTATATATATTCCAGATACAAGTCTCTTATCAGACATATACTTTGCAAATATTATCAGACATGTAATTTGCAAATACTTTTCCTATTCTGTAGATTGTCTTTCTACTTTCTTACGGTGTCAAACTAGCTTTGGCCACAATCGACTTTTATTGGAAAGCAATTTCAGAGTGCCCTGGGTACACAGACCTCTTTGTTGGCCCCTCTTTCATTTCTCCATCCTTTCCTTCTCTCTCTACAAATGGATTTCACTGCTTTGTCTGAGCTAACCAGCCCAGGCTGAGACCAATGCCTTAGTCTCCATCCCAAGCTCCAAAAAGAGAGTACCTGATTGTTTTTGTTTAGATGAACCGTGTGACCAGAGAGGCCACTATCATGTAATAGAAGGACAGCTCCAGGGAATTATTGAGGGCTGAAAATACACCCTTAGAGTGATCTATCGTCAAATTGAGCATAGCCCCCCAAATCTCTGTACCTTTCTACACAGCTCTCTTCATTTGGGCATCACCGTCTGCGAGGGAGGATGGGGATGGGGTGGCTCCGACGAGAGATGCAGTAGAGCATTTTCTTCCCCTCCCCCGCCACTGTGCTCAGGCAGTCATTCCAACCACCATTTGAAACACGGGTGTGTGTCAGATACTGTCCTCGGTGCTGAAGATATGGGTGAAACCCCAATACGTTTGGGGGCTTTAGATGGTTCATTTCATGTACCAAGACGTTTTAAAACACACAGTTTAAAATTAATTAAAACCAGATTATAATTTTTTGCTTGCAAAAAGAATTAAGGAATATTAATGAGGAACACATCTATACTTCCTCCAACCCTTTCAAAATCTCTTTTCTTTCTTTTCTAGCAGCTAATAGGTAGATGCCCCAAAACATCTCAGTTGTCAAATTCTGTCTAAAGTCTACCCAGTGCTCAGTTTCCTGCTACAGCTTGGGACCTGTTTCTCTCTACCCATGTTTCCAGTGTTATCACAATCACTCGATAACTTGGCCAGTAAAGACTAAACTCTTTTCAGGGGGTAGGGAAAAGGGAAAATATGAGTAGGCAAAGAGAAGTTATCTCCAGCTGGTTAGGAGTGAGAAGCGAGAAAGAACATCTCTCCATCATACAGAGATGAATGGGACCAGGTACTCACCCCGTTTGGCAAAATAGTCTCCCAGGAACACAGATTACAGGCCAGTACACCTCTTCTTGGGACTGGGGAGTATATTGAGAAAGGTACACCCAGGTTTGAGGGGTATGTCAAAAAGAGTAGTAGTTTCAAGAGGGGTAGAATCCATCATGTGGCCAAAGCGTGATTCAGAGAGGAAGTTTCACTGCTTTTTTTTTTTAATGTTTATTTATTTTTGACAGAGAGAGAGAGAGAGAGAGCGCGCGCGCGCGCGCGCGCACATGAGCGGGGAGGGGCAGAGGGAGAGGGAGACACAGAATCCGAAACAGGCTCCAGGCTCTGAGCTGTCAGCACAGAGCCTGACATGGGGCTCGAACTCATGGACTGTGAGATCATGACCTGAGTTGAAGTTGGACGCTCTACCAACTGAGCCACCCAGGCGCCCGAAGTTTCACTGCTTCCGATTTACAAATGGGAAAAATTAGGTCACCGGTAAACTGCAACTTGAACGCTATGACCACCCAGTCGAACCACACTCCTGCTCTTAACTGAACCACCACCTTCTCCAAATTTTACCAGGCACATGCAGATCGTGGGTCTCAGCCCACAGAATGCACAGGGCCCCACCAGGCTGGTGGTGAAGAAGAGCTGGGCTCTTCACGTTATTTTTCATCCTGCCTCTGGAAGGGACAAAAGAGCGCACAAGTTTGGCTTTCTTTCACAAGGAACCAAACTGAAATTTGGAAGGGATTTCCAGTGGCTTGATGAGGGGAAGCCTGGCTGTCTCCTCACCAGGCCCCGTCTGCCTTGTTCCAGGGGAGCAGCTCTGCCGGATGACTATTTGCAGCCCGCCTGCCCTCCGTTGCTGCCTGGAGGGAGCCCTCCCCTGACTTGAGCCGCTGAGCATTCAGACTGCCCCTGGGTGCTCCGATGAGTCGAGAAGGAGCAGCACGAACCGCATTTGAAGTGTAGCTGTCAAAAGGCCATCCATCCGCCTATATGTTTATTCATGATCTTTTTGGACTTTCCAATCAACCAAACTTGGCAGCTTGCCCGTCCATGCTGCAGTGGGGATCTGCTCAGTCTCCGACCTAGAAGTCAAGAGAGCTGCGCTCGCTGCCAATACACTGCCTGGGACACCGGCCAGGTGCCCGGGGGTGGGAACGTTATTGGATGCTTGATAAATATTTGTCGAATCTTAAATAAATTCACTTCCTGAAACCCGCTCAGAGATAGTGAACGGGCAGAGGGAAGTGAGAAAGAGTGCCCTTCTCTTCTCCTAGGAGATTGATTCAGTTATTACGTTAGAAATAGACACGTGAATTAGCATGTGCTCAGAGCTGGATAGAAATCCACTCATTACCCCGAATAAAATTGAAGATATTCCATGACTCTTTTTGCTATCATTGGGTTAGGTTTTTAGGGATTTAAAAATGACATATCCATAAAACTGAAAGCCGGAAAAACTCCACAATGACCTAAGATCTGTCTGAACAAAGAGAAGATACGGTCTTGACCCTCTAAGGGGTGCACGTGAGAAATGCCGATTCATCCCCATACATACACTGTCCTAACAGCAGTCCCGGGGGAGCTCGGAGGAGTTAAGAGGTTGGAGGAATGAGATCATTTGGGTCAGAAGTGGTCAGGGAGGTTATTTATGCAGAAGGTGGGCATTCATTCATTTTTTTTTTTTTAAAGAAATATTTCTGGGCACCGCTCCTGCTAAGCACTGATATCAGAATGAGCAAGATACAATTCTTGTCTCCAAGGAGCTCCCAATATTGGAAGCACAGCCAAGTCAGCCAGCACTTGTGGTACCAGCTGATGCTGTTCTGTGTGACATGCGGGGGCGGGGGGGGGGACACCGTAGGGGACAAAGACCCAGCTGAGGGAGCTAGACTATAGGGGAGGCTTTCTGGAGGAAGTATCTCTGGAACTACATCTTAAAGACCGAGTCAGACAAAGACAATGAAGGATAATTGCAGAAGAAGGAACAGCACGAAAGAGCTTTGGGAAGAGAAAGAAGTCAGGTTTTGCTGCACTGAGAGATCTCCGAGCTGAGGCCATAACAGCCCGAGGGGCAAATGGCAAAGGGTTTTGTGGACTCCGCCGGGGGGAACCTCCAAACCGAGGCGGGAGGCCTGGAATCCCATTAGGACACGTGATACGAGTAAATAGCAATGAGGTGCCATTTGGCTTTGACAGTGGAAAGAAGTGAGACAGATGGAGAGACCAGGGGATATTTTGGGTGTACGAGTCTGAGGTAAAAAATTTTCTGTGCGTTTGTGGGCTCACTAAGGAGGCTGTGGTGGCTGGAAGTGGGAGTGACTAATGCCAGATGCCAAGGGCTGTGAAGGGGCTGAGATTTTCCCTAGCTGTAAGGTAATGAAGCAGCCTGCCACAGTTGCGTGGGTGCTGACAGAAGCCTCCTGAGTCAGGGACCGGAGGCTTTGTGACTCCCGGCGACAGCGGGATCCAGAGCAATCGATCAGTTCCCTGAGCCCCCAGGCCCGCAGGGGCTGTGCATGTGAGTCTAGATAGACGTCCCCCCCCCCACCCCAGGAAAGGGGCGGTGGACTTGGGGAACCCACCACCTTCTAGCAGGCTTGTCTGTATCCAGGAGGAAGCTGTGATCTCATCCCTCAAGGGCGCTGGCTGCAAACACCACGTCTGGAAACAGCCTGGGACCAGCTAAAGAAAGATCAAGGCAAGATGTGTAGGAATGCCAGTTGAGAGTAACGAGGATCTGGGTTCAATTCCCGGCTCTGGCTCTGGTGAACTTGGGCAACAGACTTAACCTCTCTGAGCCTTTGTTTCCTCACATACAAGATGGGTACTTTGTAGGGTCTGGGGGAAGATTAAATGAGGTCCTATTTACAAGATACGGCACAAGAGGAGCGCCTGGGTGGCGCAGTCGGTTAAGCGTCCGACTTCAGCCAGGTCACGATCTCGCGGTCCGTGAGTTCGAGCCCCGCGTCGGGCTCTGGGCTGATGGCTCAGAGCCTGGAGCCTGTTTCCGATTCTGTGTCTCCCTCTCTCTCTGCCCCTCCCCCGTTCATGCTCTGTCTCTCTCTGTCCCAAAAATAAATAAACGTTGAAAAAAAAAATTAAAAAAAAATAAATAAACATTAAAAAAATTAAAAAAAGGGGCGCCTGGGTGGCGCAGTCGGTTAAGCGTACGACTTCAGCCAGGTCACGATCTCGCGGTCCGTGAGTTCGAGCCCCGAGTCGGGCTCTGGGCTGATGGCTCAGAGCCTGGAGCCTGTTTCCGATTCTGTGTCTCCCTCTCTCTCTGCCCCTCCCCCGTTCATGCTCTGTCTCTCTCTGTCCCAAAAATAAATAAAACGTTGAAAAAAAATTTAAAAAAAAGATACGGCACAAGAGCTGGTATTCAACGAAAGCTCAGTAAAAGCTTCTAGAGTTAGTATTCTCTCTCACACACTGTCCAACATTTCAAGTCCTCTTTTTCTGCAATTCCAGAACCTTCTATATTCAGTTTCCATGTGGCTGTCCCTACCAGGTTCTGCCTTTGTCCAGCCTCCTTGGGCTGAAACCTCTAACTGGACAGCACAGCGGGCCAGTGCATCTGTCTTCCAGAAGCTGTGGTTGTGGGGTGCTGAAGGCTCGGAGCTGCCCACTTCCTCCCCAATTATCTTTAGCCCAGCAGGAACCACCCCACTCAGGGGCACCCAACCCCTCTTCAAAACCCAACTCATGACTGATGGACACAGAGTATAAAAGTCTGGCCTTCTCGTCTTATTGTGGAGTCAACTCCAAGCGACAATTCTTTCTCTAGAGCTCCCCCTGGGAAGGTTGAAGTTAGACACCAGCTGAGACCACATCCCTGCCTTGCCCTTCCTCCCTCACTCCCTTGTCTGAAGAACACCTCCTCAATAAATCAAATGCACTGAATCCTTGCCTCAGGCTCTCGGCACCTCCTTGGGAACATGGCTCAGGACTGACAGTCGTCTTAGTTCTTGATTCCGGCTTCCCCTCAGACAGTGTCTTTCAGGACTTGAGTCCAGGCGATGGAGCCCATCAGAGCAACTCTTGCCCTTAACTCCAGCCCCGGGTCTTCTTCACGGGGAGGAGAACCATAGTCTTGCCAGAACAGGAAAGGAGATTAGATAATACTCAAATCATGAAGTGTATGACCCCTCCCCCTGACTTCTCCAGGCCACATTTGTACCCATTCTGCCTGCAAAGTTGCTGCTCTGTGTTTGACTTCTTTCTCTGCCTTCTCATTTGGCCATGAGCACGTAAGGGGCAGGAGGCGGGACTGAGTGGTGGCTGCATCCTCTGCATCCAACAAGGGTCTACACGCAGCCGGTGTTCAGCAAGCATTAAGGATCAGTGACAGCCAGGACCACAAAGAAAGACAGTAAATGACCAAAGTGAAGGCTTATGTAGGGACCCATCAAGGGGCACCCCCACCCCGCCCCATAAGGTGGAAGATCCCAAAGAGAAGCAGCTGCCAGTTCCTGGGCATAACGTGTGCCAGACGTGAGTGAGACTGTGTGTGCTCCATAGATTCTCGTTTAATTCTTACAATCTTCCTTGGAACATATTATTGTCTCCATTTTACCACCGAGATCATCAAGGCTCAGAAAAAGTAAGTAACCTGACCAGCATCAAGCGTGAGAAAGTGGCAGAGTCAGATTTTGAGCCCTGCTCTGGCTGTTCTCTTTCTCTTTCCACTATGACGTCCTGAAGCGTTTGGAGTCGCTCTTCCAGGAACCTGAATCCCTGTGGGTGCTTGAGCCAGAAAGGGCTGGCTGGCGGCGGAGTCGCAGCGGGCCGCGTGGGCAGCTGGATGGGGGTGGATGGGGAGTTTGGACACGAATCTGCTCTTTTACTGGGGCTGACGGTCGGGAGCAACACAGTTGCTGCGAGGAGCCAGCAACAGGGCGAAGCTGATGCAGTGATGGTCCAGCCCCTGGAGAAGCCAGGCTGGTGCCCGATCTGCTCAGACCTTCTGGCTCTGGGCAGGCAGGAGCCCTGGGCGCTGAGCTGTGTGACTCTGCCGGGCCTCCATTTCTCATCAACTGAGGGAACGGGGTGGCCGTTGGAAGGTTTCTTCCAGCTCTGAGTCCCTGGTTCCCAATCAGTGAAAGGTCTGATGCTTCCCATCCCTCTTTGCTCCTCTCTGTGTAAATCCTGGGCTGACGACCAGCGATCCAAGTCCCTCAGTCCAGCCGAGGCGACAGAAAGCCTGACTTTCTCAGCCCTGAAAAGAGCTGACAGGCTGTTCTCTGGGCTCCCCTCTGCAGGCAGCATTGACAAGGGCTGGAAGAGGGGGACTTTGGCACGGGGGACTTCTCGAGTTGTTCCACAGAGGACCTCTTCTCTTTCCCAGGCAGAGTGACAAATACTGCTGCTCCCTCTGGCTGTAAGGGCCAAGGGGGTGTGGACAAGTTTCCCATGCCCGGGCTCTTAGGAAAATCGCAAGCAAAGAAAAAAATGCGCATGGGCTTTTGGCTCTGCTTCTTGACCTGATGCCAGATGGCCACCGGGTTCAAAATTACATCACCATTGACTATCTGAGTAATTTCTCTGTTTGACCGTCTTGGAAGAATAGCTACCTTGGCAACAGATTGTTGTCAGTTCCTTAATGATTTGGGCTGAGGAGCAAGTTTCCTTTACGCTGAAAGCCAGTGGCTTGAGAGCTGGATCTTGGATGGCCTCCCCCTCCCAGGTCACTAAGTGGATGCTACAGTATTAAGAAACGGAGCTGGGTTTGACAGCCACGTTTGCCTGTTAAGCGGCAAGGGCCAGGCCAGCGGTGCTGGGATTCCCGATGTCACCTGCCCACCTAGCAGTGGACTGACTGCTCGCTGAAAGCTGCTCCACGCCAAGAGAGGATCCAGCACTGTCCCGAGTGCAATCGCCCCTGGGTCCTGCTGAGGCCACTGGGCGCTCTGTTCCTGATGCTTCTGCTCTCCCCTGCTTCTTACGGCCTCTATCTCTCACTCACTGGATGCCACGCATTGTTCTCTGTGCTTCGGATGAATTTGAAAAGCAGGAAGGATTTTCCAGGAAATATCTAAAAAAAAAAAAAAAAAAAAAAAACTGGGAGATTCACAGGAAAATAGTCGGTAGAAAAAGGTGCAGTGTGATTTTTAAGGTCCACGTGGAGTTGCAGAAGGTGGGAGGGGAGTTGAAGGTGAGGATATGAAGCTCAGAAAGTTGAGGTAGTTTGTCTAAAACAACACATCTGCCAAGCGGTGAGGCTGGGATTTGAACCTGAGTGTGCCTCGTGCCCGAGAGGGGTGGGATGATGGGCTATATCAGTGAGAGCTGGTAGAGCCCTGAATGTTCCTTTAAAAAACAGCTCTGTCTGGTAGCAACTAGCCCTATGCCTTTGACCATGGAGGGGATCACAAATGCTGTTGAATGAATGAGTGATTGGCCACATGTGTGGGTCTGAGGTTCTCTTACTGCACATAAGCTCGGACTTACAGGGCTGCCCTGCCTTCTCCTGACTTTTGATCTTGGGCTTTAGGGAGGCAAAAGCTTCCAAGCTCCAGTAGACCTTCCTAAAGCCTCCCAAAGTCTTCCCACAGGTAGCAGAAAGGTTACCCAGGCCAGGGTGTCGGGCTTTAGCTGACAAAAAGAGGCTATGTTCAGTCCTCTAAATCCAAGGAAGAAAAGGCAAGGCATAACAGAATTATTAAAGGCCAACTATTTTGGGAAGCTATGCTTTACATATGTAGTCTCATTTCTAATTTGCCATGAGCCTACAGGTGATTATTATTGTGCCCATTTTACAGCTCAGAGCACTGAGGTCCAGAAAGGGCAAAGCATGTGGGGTAACAGAATTAAACTTGTGTATAGCAGATACTGAAATAAAGACATGGTCTTTATCTTATAAATATCTTGGATTGGAAGTAAAGGCACTCACCAGGGGAAGCAGTGGCCACATCTTCAGAGACCAGCATTGGTAGAAGATGGAGAAGGAAGATTCTGCTATTTTCAGTAAAGTAATTTAAATCTGAAAAAGGAGTTTACCATTTTTGCTTGCTTTTAATTTGTTTGAAAGGGGAAAATGAAGGGTGAGCATGGAAAGCTCAGAGTGGGCAAGAGGGGGGTGGTGAGGAGGTCCTGAGTGACTGGTTGACTATCGGTGCCCCCACCAGCGCTGGGAACTCAAGCCACTTCCTTTATGGCCTCAGTCCTGCCACTGGCAAGTAGCACTTTCAAACTTTAGATCTGAAAGAGAACAATAGACAGCAGTGTGGATGGACTTTTGATACAAGGGCTAATTCCTCAGCAGAATCTAGACTGTCAAAGATGAAGGCAAAACAGGAAGCAGGGAGAAAATGACCCCTGTGTTCAAGTGAGAGAATATTCTGGCATCTCTGAATTTCACGTTGAGAAATTAGGCCTTTAGGGGTGGCTGGGTGGCTCATTTGGTTAAGCATCCTACTTCAGCTCAGGTCATGATCTCACGGCTCAGGGGTTCAAGAGCCGTGTTGGGCTCTGTGCTGACAGCTCAGAGCCTGGAGCCTGCCTTGGATTCTGTGTCTCTCTCTGCTCTTCCACAAACCACACTGTCTCTGTCTCAAAAATAAATATTAAAATATATATACATATATATACATATAATAAATATTAAAAATATATATATACACATACACATATATATGTATATATGTATATATTAATATTTATTTTTTAAACATATTTTAATATTTTTTAAAATATTTTATATATTTACACACATATATATACATATACATATATATGTATATACATATACATATACATATATATACATATACATATATATACATATGTACATATATACATATATATATGTGTGTGCATATATATATATATATATATATATATATATATATATATAAAAGAAATTAGGCCCTTACCCCAGACTGCAGTGCAACTTGAGCAAAATGCAATGTGATGAAGAGTGTGGTCCACTGAAACGTGGCATAGCTACAAGCTCCTGGTCAGCACTTTGAAATTAACAGCGGCCCAGATGTGAATTTCCCAGCTTTTTGTGGATAAACTTTTTCTCCCTCAGCTTTTAGATGAAACCAGTCAAATCTCTGGGCTGTGCAAAAGCTTTCC
Source organism: Lynx rufus (assembly GCF_022079265.1). Lineage (NCBI taxonomy): Eukaryota > Metazoa > Chordata > Mammalia > Carnivora > Felidae > Lynx > Lynx rufus. The sequence goes on from NW_025814856.1 coordinate 127,090,179, forward strand.
CTTGCCCTTGTCAAATTTCCCAGCCACATTTACGTTGTAAGGTAAAGAGCTTCTATTCCCCAGCATCGTCTTGGAGAGAATACCAGATTATTTGGGAAGGAATCGCTAGATCTGTCTCTTGGGAAGGAGAGTTAAGTCCCCAAGGACATAGTCAAGCACTGAGGTGAAGGACCAAAGAGGTTTCTGTTGGTCCTGAGAGGGAGAGGGGAGGACAGTGAGGGAAGACGTGTGTGCATTTGGGTCCAGCTCCACCACCCTTTTTCTGAATTCCAGTACAGTTAACACAGAGTGTTCTGTAAGTTTCAAGTGTACAATAGAGTGACTCAACAGTTCTCTACATTACCCAGTGCCCATCACGATAAGTGCACTCTTTTTTTTTTTTTTAAGATTTTATTTCTAAGTAATCTCTATACCCAGTGTGGGTTTCGAACTCACAACCCCATGATCAAGAGTTGCACATGCTGAGTCAGCCAGGCACCCCAATAAGTATACTGTTAATCCCCTTGACCTACTTTGCCCATCCCCCCCCCACCTGCCTCCCCTCTGGTAGCCATCAGTTCTGTATAGTTAAGACTCTGTTTTTGGGGTTTGTCTCTTTTTATTTTGTTCATTTGTTTCGTTTCTTAAATTCTGTATGTGAATGAAATTATATGGTATCTGTCTTTCCTTGACTGGCTCATTTTGTCCAGCATTATACCCTCTAGCTCCATCCATGTTGTTGCAAATGGCAAGATCTCATGCTTTTTTATGGATGAGTAATATTCCATTACGTGTGTATATCCATTCATCTATTGATGGACATCTGGGTTACAGTTTCCCACCACGTTTTTATATTCACTACAGTGGCTGACCTCAGACTGTTCTTGGTGCAAATGAGTTTTAATTTCGTATACAGTAGAAACTGGCAAAGGGGCTGAGTTTCGCACTGGACTGATGTGGGCAAAACTGACAGGGCAGACCCTGAGCTGGAGGGGCCACCAGGGTCTGGGTTGCAATTATTCCACCAGCCACATCTGCCCTCCCATGAGCACCTCTGAAAGCCTAGTGATGGGGCACCTGGGTGGCTCAGTTGGTTAAGCATTCAACTTCAGCTCAGTTCACGATCTCGTGGTTCGTGGGTTCGAGCCCCGTGTCGGGCTTTGTGCTGACAGCTCAGACCCTGGAGCCTGCTTCGGATTCTGTGTCTCCCTCTCTCTCTGCTCCTCCTCCACTCATGCTCTGTTTCTCTCAAAATAAATAAATAAATAAATAAATAAATAAATAAACAAACAAACAAACAGAAACAAAAACAAAACCAGGTGAGACCCCACTCAAAAGTCTGGGCTGCGGATGGACGTTTAGACAGGCCTGGCTGGAGGCTACAAGATTATCATCCACTAGTACCAAGCAGGACTTTGTATTCTCCTTGGGCTCTTGACTGGTCAGAGCCCCGTCTGCTTTGAGCCGGTTCTTTTTCTTTCGGATACATTTAAAGAAAACTTCCAGTTCACCCCAGAGCCATACTGCACATGCTCTTTGTGTTTGAACAGGGGCTGTAGGGATTAATTCTGTGGGGTATGCATGCCAACTTTCTTCGGAAGGCATCAGAGACCCTACTAACCTTTCATTGTCCGTGTCTTCCCCACAGCACCAACTCCAGGCTCACCCCAGAATTGCCTTTCCAGGTAACCACAACCTAGTCCCAGTTACTGATGTCCGTCAATAAGAATTCAGAATCCCAGCCTGCCCACTTTCTAGCTGTGTGGCCTTTGACAAGTTACTTGCCCATCTTGTGCCTGTATTAATTTTCTTAACTGAAAATGAGAACACGTGAGAAGCGTTTGGCAAATGTTTGGCACATAAGGTGTCCTTAAGGAACGATATATTTGGGGGAAGTTTGAAGAATCTCAAACCATGAATAACTCATAATTAAATAAGCTGACACTTACCTACTATTCATAAAACAAACTGATGAGGTATGAATTTATTGATAAATTACTTAAAGCTTTATTTAAATAAAAAGTGTTTCTTGCACAAGAGGATACCTGTATAACTTTCCAAAATTGTTCATATCTAATCGCATTGAAATCTTCCTAAAACATCGCTTGGGTTGTATTATTCTCATACTCACACGTTTTCATTTTTCCTTGTGCTGGCTGAACACCGAAGCCACCTCTGTACCCCCGCCCTCTGGGCCCACGATAGATACAACCCCAGTCGTTAATGAGGCCCTTTCCATCACACCCCTGCTTCAGGCCCATTTGTCCACCTGCCCAACTTAAAATCACGCCCTGTAATGCAGAGAGGAAGGGCTATCCTGTTTCTTGAGTCACTGGGCTTGGAAGAAGCTAGTCACAAGAAGGAGCATGAAAGAAGTGTGGGCTGAGTGGAGACGAGCTCCTAAATGAGGGGGGACGAGGGGCGGGGTAGAGGAGGTGGGTGGTTGCGGGCTAGGGAGACAGCCAGAAGTGACTGTTGATTGGTAATGAAGAAATGAATGCAAAAACCAGGAAATATAGGGGCGCCGGGGAGGCTCAGTCAGTTGAGTGTCTTGACTCTTGATTTTGGCTCAGGTCATGATCTCACCTTCACGAGATCGAGCCCTGCATCGGGAATGGAGTTTGCTTGGATTCTCATTCTCATTCTCATTCTCATTCTCTCTCTCTCCCTCTCCCTCTCCCTCTCCCTCTCCCTCTCCCTCCCTCCCTCCCCCCAGCCCCAGCTCTTGCTCCCTCTGTCTCTCAAAAACAAATTAAAAAGCTGTGAAAAACAGCTATAAGAACATGAACATAAATGTTGATGGAGGGGCCCGAATCCTTACACATGTTCATGGCCCGTAATCTCTAGGGTCGCTGGGTGGAATCTACCGGTCCAGTTTTTATAGTTTTCTGTTCTGCATCATAATCTTCTGTCACTTGGCCACTCAGTAAAGACAGTAAACACGCTGTCTTGTGTCAGCCGTGTTTGAGAGAATAAAGGAAGGGATCTATGGAGGGTGACGCTGGAAGGAGGCTCCCAGCACACAGAAGAGTCTGGGTCATCCACAGAGAAGCCTAAATAGTACAGGAGGACCTGGGGCAGTGGTCCAGAGAGAAAGGTGATGGGCAAACCTCAACCCCAGACATTCCCATTTTCCCTTTTGGCTTCTCACTCCCTCTCCCCATCACTCACATCCTCCCTGCCTGCCTTGTAATTTGTACTCTGTTTTGTTCTCTCCTGTAAGGATGAAGGCACCAGACGTTAGACCTGAAAGTAATTCTGACAATATCTAGAAGCAAATTCGGGGTCCCCCCGTGTCCCCCTCCAATCGTTCATTGTACCACATGGTCTTGGTGTTGCCTTCCCGCTGAAACAGTCCAGGAGTCTGTGCTGATTTTGCAAGAATAAATAGTTGTGGTTCAAATCTCTTGCTCAATTTTTCAGATCTGGAGATTTTGCCATATAACCGTTCCAATGCCAAGAATTCATACCCCTGAGGCTTTCTTCTCATCATTTAAGATTTTCAAGAAGATAATTTAGCCTCAGTACTGGTTGCCAGATTGACAGCCTTAAAAACAAGAGGTGAAATCCAATCTGGATGGAGCCTGTGCCGTTGTCTATTTTTAGGGAAAAGATTATTCACCCATATGGCTAGCTGGGAATAGAGCATGGCTGGGGGCGGGGGTGGGGTGGAGAGTTAAACCGGCCGTGACCCTAAATCTCTTGCTCTCAGCTTGGGTGGGGGGGTGCAAGAGTGGAGGGTGGAAGGGATACGAATTGTTCTGGGAAGGGTGCAAACCAGACTGTCCCGAAAACCACTGGATACTTTGCAGAGTGATAAAAATAATCCTTCCTTCTAAAAATAGCCCTTCTGGAAACCAGAGGCCTGGACTGAATTACAGTCACTATGTATTGAGCCTATACCAAGGTACCAAGGCCCCAGCTGGTTCTTTGCAGAGTTTATCTGGTGTAACCCTGCTCCAACCCCTTGAAGCAGGTATTTCTGTCCCCGCTGACAAATGAGCACAGTGAGGGTCTGAGCAGGAAGTCAAAGTCAGCTCGTCACTTAGCCTCAATCATTTCCGTTTTCCTCAAATCTCCTAGGCCAGAAGTTCCCAAACCTCATTGCACACTAGGATAAACGGAGGAGCTTTAAAGTATAAATTCCTGGGATCTACCCCGGTCCTATTAAATCACGGGGTTGGGTAGGGGCAGAAATATTTTTTTAAGTTCCTAAGGTGATTCGTATGGACAGGCCGAGCTGAGATACAGTTGGGGACACGTTGATTTCAGGAGCGCCCAGGGACGCCACCTCCATATTCCCCTGGCCTTGGGCCCTCAGTGTCCTCCAGCTATTCTCTGAGTCTCTCCACCGAGCCGAATTCCCTCTGACCTCAGAGCTGCCCCACCCGGCCTCATGACTCTGCTTGGATGTGACCTGCTCATGGAAGTGAACCCTGTGCACCTGAGTAACGTGACAGGTCTCTCTGCTTTTCTCTCTCAGAACACATCCCAGTCTGTAATTCTACATCATGGGAATTTAAAAAATTGTTGTCGGTCTCGTCTGTCAGTAGGCGCCATAAAGGCGGGACTAAGTCTGTTCCACCTGAAATTGTACCTCCCGGGCCTTATGTGGCTGAAGGAGGCGGGGAATGAGTGAAGGCCTGGGAGGAGCGGGCAGCAGGAATAGGGAAACACAGTTCCGGTCCTGGTTTTGTGCTAATTTCCTGAACAACGGTTTGGGGAGCCCTCTTCCTCTCTGAGATGCTCTTTCCTCACCTGATGAGAGACGCTGGATCACACCCATGGGTGTCAAACCTCAGGGAGTGTGGGAATCACTTGGGGGGGCTGCGTAAGGCCGAGTCTAGCCCTACTTCACGCAGATCTCGCGTGGGGCCAGGTCCGCATCCTGAATGAGCCCCAGAGATGCTGACACTTGTTGGTCGGTGGCGGGGGCGTGGGGGAGGGGTAGGCATCATAAGGAACACTGAGCTGGGTGAATTCCGAGGTCCTAGCTATGGCATTGTGTGGTTTATTCAGTTAGCAAACCTGAGAACCTGGCATGAGGAAGAAAAAGAGGACTGAGCGAAAGTGTTACTTCTCAGAACTTCCCTTCCTCCCACAGCTAGCAGCCAACACCGTCTGTCCATAAAATGTGTTGTGGAGATCTCGGTGCCATGTCCTCTCAACTCACCACACTCGGAATCACCACTTTTTAGCATACGGGAACGCAGTACAATGCGTCCATGTTCACAGTGTCCTAGAAACACTGAAATGTTGTTAGCCGGCTCCAGATTCGGGGCCCCGGATGCCCTAGTTCATCGCTGCTGGGAATGCACATTGCGAGGGGAGAAAATGCTAGACAATCTTCTCTCTCTCCTTCCTCCCCCTTTAAAAGACACCGAAAACCACATAAAGCCGGTGTGTAGCTTAGGAGCTGTGAGGGGACCATCCCTTAATCACTGCTCATGTCACTGCTTTGCCAGTCACCCCAGAAGCCCCTCTACGGCCTCTCCCCACTCCTTCCCTTTTCCTAAAAGTGAACACTCTCCTGACTCGTAGAGTTACCACCTCCTGACATTTCTTTACAGTCCCATCGCCTGGCGGTGCGTTCCTGGTCTCTCGAGTTCCGTCTTGCCATTTCAACGCATTTGTTGTCTTTCAGTGCCATTGGATCTACAGGTTTCCCTCCTCCGTCTAAAGCAGAGGAACATTTAACCTGCAGAGTTTCTCACAGTCTGGATCTTGCTGGCTGCCTATTCATGGTACAATTCAACGTGTTCCTCTGTGCTGTGTATTTCCTGGGATTTGGCAGCTGAAATCAGAGGTTTCATTAGGCTTGTTTCTAATCCTTTTGGCAAGACATTAGGTGGCAGTGTATTCTTGCATCGGGAGGCACATAATGTCTGGTTTTCTCTCCCTTCACCCCCCTCTTTTCCCTTCATCTTCATTCTCTCCCTCCTCTTCTTTTTCCCCTTCTCCTCCTCCTCTATCTCCACTCCCAGTACACCGTCTGTGGTCCTTTGTAGGGCAGCCCCAGGCTCCAGATGTGGAAGTGGACAGGAGCGGAGGTGGCCATGTGCTCAGCTGGGGGAACAGGCTTGTGCAGTCATGACCTTGGCCATACCAGCTGACCTGAGCCCAGATTCTTCAACCACAGAAGAGTTAACATTTTTAAGGGGCTCTTCATCCTGCTGTAGCCTCGAGTCCGCTGAGCATGGCTGCAAAGGGTGATCCTCCTCGGCACAGCCAAAGGGCCCCGGGAGCAAGGTCCCCCGCTTGCTGGTGTGACGTGGGTGGGTTCCTCAGCACAGGCTTCCTGTGTCTTCCCTCAGCGCAACAAACCATCCTCAGCCCCTTTGCAGAAACGATTTTGGCCTTTTGGGCCTGACTTTTCGGAAGCCATGGAGACATAGAGTCCAAAAGGATTCATGGAAAGTAAGTGGCCTGGTTTTTGTTTCCCTTTTTCGGCGGATGCCGACGTTCTCTTGCTGTTTGTGCTACAGACACGCTGTGAATGTGTTTCTGAGTGAACTTCTGCCTGTTCCTGTGAAATTTCATGATCTTCTAAGTGAATCGCTCGGCAGTGCAAACACCGATACTGAAGAAAAGAACCGTGGGGGAAGACTCACGTAAGGTTCAGTAATAGTATGGAAACATGACCACTTCTGTCGGTCCACACACTGGAAACTCAAACAGTAGGGAGACTTCACTTCGCCAGCTCCAGGAGTAAAATCATTTTCTTTGCCGTTGTTTTTGGCCTTCTGCTGATAAGCACTTGTAGAATAACTAGTTGACCTAGCTCAGTCTTGTCTTTTCTGGGTGCGAGCGTGTATTTGTGTGTTGTTCACTTAACCCTCGACGCAGTATTTCCAGATAACAGTGAAGATGGAGTTACTCTTCTAAATGGCTCGCTCTCATTTTTTTTTTTTTTAATGTGTATTTAGTTTTGAAAGAGAGCGAGCACGTGAGCGGGGTAGGGACAGACAGAGAGGGAGACAGAGGATTGGAAGCAAGCTCTGTGCTGACAACAGAGAGCGCTCTGTTCAATGTGGTGGTTGAACTCATGAACTGTGAGATCATGATTCGAGCCAAAGCCGGATGCTTAACCGACTGAGCCACCCGGGTGCCCCGGCTGGCTCTCATTTTGAGCACTGGAGGTTTGTCTTGGGAATCCCTTCAGGGCTGAAGATCCACCAGAAGAGATAGAAGAGGGTCTGTTTGTACCCTTGTCAACCAGGGCCCGCGTCCTGTGAGCATTAAGAGGAAAGTAGAAAGAGGAAGTAAGTTGAACATACCGATGTCCTTTGGTTTGTGGATCTGTTGAAACTTGCAGTTGTGGCCAGCTTGGTGGTGGTGGTTGTTTACTATATTATCTTGGATTTGAAGGCTTTGCATCTCCTTCTAAAGCAGTGTGTTTGTCCCTTTGCACCCATGGCCTGAGTCCCCAGGGCGTGGCCAGCCCTCTTCGTCAGTCATCCTCGCTGACAGGCCCATGCCCCCAGCCTTCCACAGGTGTGCTCACCACAGTACTCAGTGCACGTAAGGGGACAGCTATCTTGATCTGGTTTTGCAAGTGCCACGTCTGTGTTCCCTCACTTCTCTTGATAATGTTCCTAGGAGGCCATAGCTAGGCCGCAGCGATTATGCAAGGCCGACCGTTTGCCTAACTCCCCGTTCCGTGGCAGAGACCGTCTCTGGTCTCCTGTTCTATAAATATTCTATTAAAAAATGTTTCAGAGACCCATCTGTGTCACAATAACAAAATCCGGTGCAATAGCATGCTGCCTGGTGGGAGCAAAATTCAGCTCTTCAATAATCCAAAATGTGTTTTCTTCTGCTTGTCTCCCTCATTTTCACAATAAGTAACGTTGCCGTATTTGGCTCCCCACGATTCCAGCAAATTCCTGTGTAGAGCCCATTTAAAGGATCGACTTGCTTTGCATACCTCGAGGAGTTCAGCGGATGAGAGAAATCGAACTCACCGAGAAGTGAGATGCTGATGTTCTAAAGCTGTGTTTCCACTTCTTTTTCACATGAAAGGATGTCCCAGACATCATGAAAGTAAATAATGGTATTTTTTAGGGTGGCATACTGACATAAGCTGCCTGTATTAGGTGTAGCCGGGGTTTTTGAGTTTTATGGAATACTAAACGCTAACATAGAAAAGCAGTTAAATTTGAGCATGTCGTGCAAATCTGATGGGGCTTAAAAAGACATTAATCCTTGAGATGAAATGTCTGGTTTGCTTAGGCTCCATATGCTGTACTGTCCTCGCAGAAACTTTCACAGCACTGGATGGCTGGTGTCCTAAATCTGTGACAACCCATGATGAGTCTTATATGTTACACGGTTAAAAGTATTATCTCGCTGTAAATCTGGTTTGGTAAAGCTTTGCTTAATTTAGACGTTAAGAAGAAATGTTCTCTTTTCAATGAAGTAATTTCCATAGTTTAAATTGAAGGGACATAAAACAATTGTTTTCCCCTAAGAATCTATTATGTCACAGCTGTAATTCAAGCAGGCTTTGGAGAATACTGCGCTTTTGTCTAATTAGCAATTACTTTAGAGATTGGGTGATTTCCTTGGGAAAGTTGTTCTGTTAGGATAGAAGGTCACACATCTCTCTGCCACGTACACAAACACAGGCCTTCTGCCTCACACATCTATGCTTCCAGTCACTTAGCCTTTGAGGCTAATTTCCGGGCCTTTCTACCAGGGCAGAAGGCCTGTGTTTGTGTACCTCTTCTTCCCTGAACAGCAGCCTCCCGCCCCCCACCCCCACCTCCCAGGTCCATGGTTTCAGAAAAATAAACCGAAGCCTCCACTTTGCAAATCCTCACAATTGCCAATCTCATATGACAGTTCACCTGCAGGGAGACCAAGCTAAGAGATGAAGTTAATTTGTTTGAAATGGCCAAGTCAAATACAGGCACACCCCAGCCCCCCAAATAAAGAGGCGCAGTTACATACATGATAGAGGTACAAAACATCAAAGACCAAATATTTCTCAAGACAACAGCGGCACTGAGCAAGCCCTGAGTCTGTTGGCCCAGGAAGCCCAGCTGCAAAGGTGAGTCCCCCAGGTGACTCCCAGGGGCTGCACTAACCTGTTAGGCTACTCCATGTCTTGTACGTTTGAGGCCTGTGGCCTTAAGACATCTGAAATGCCTGATCAATGCAGAAGAACCCAAAGGGTCCTGGCCCCAGGAGCCAGTGCACAGGGCCAGGCTATCCGAGGGTCCTTTTCCATGGTCTCTACGGTTGGGCTGTCCTCAGGTCTGAAATTCCACAATGACAGATTCAGCCTTGGTTTCCTGGTGTGCAATTGTCCTTGTGGCAAGAGAAAAACAGTATGTTGAATCATCCCTTTACTCTAGAGCGTCACCGCTGCCTGTCCTCAGACTGTGTCTCCAAACTCCCCGATTTTTTTGAGTAACTCAGGTCCCAAATTTGGAAGACAGCTCAGCCAAGAGAAAAATTCTCAACCATAAAAAATTGAAAAGAAAAAAAAAAAAAAAAGGGAGGGTGCCTGGGTGGCTCAGTCAGTTGAGCGTCTGACTCTTGGTTTCAGCTCAGGTCATGATCTCACAGTTTGTGAGATCCAGCCCCGTGTTGGGGTCTGCACCGACAGCATAGGGCCTGCTCAGGATTCTCTCTCCCTGTCTCTCTGCCCATCTCCCACTCTTGCTTTCTCTCTCTCTCTTTCTCTCTCAAAATAAGTAAATAAACTTAAAAAAAAAAAAAAAAAGGAAACCCAAAGCAAAGCAATTAAAGCTTTAATTTTTTATGGCCCATGTTTCTATAAATGTAAAGACTAATAGACATCATGAAATATTAACCAAGTCAGTAATCCAGGATTATGTATAATGTCAAATTGGTCCCCATTGTCAATGAAAAAGCTATCAGGCAGCAGTTTCTGAAAACAAACACAAGCTTCCAGATGTCCCAGCAGGGGAGTGAGAGCACACTCAAGGCCTCAGTTTTCAGAAGGGCCAGTCTTGAATGGATCAGAAGGCTGTTCTGGACTCCAGGGCAGGGCAGGAAAGAGAACTACATGGGATACAGGCCAGACCTACAGGAAATCTACAGAGGGCTGTGATCTGATGTAGCAGGTGCCTTTGTAGAGGGGGTACCTCTGGCCAGGATTACATTCTGGAGCCATATTTGTTTATGTATCAGTGGATTGTATCAGAGGGGAGGCCCTGCTAGAGGTTGAGCATGTTTTATTCTTTCCTTCAGGGCACACGAGCAGAGGAGGGACAGGGGCAGAGGCAGAGAGAGAGAATCTTAAGCATGTTCTACAGTCAGCGAGGAGCCCGATGCAGGGCTCGATCTCATGACAATGAGATCATGATGTGAGCCAAAATCAAGAGTCAGATGCTTCACCAACTGAACCACCCAGGTGCCCCAGGAGAGTTCATTTAGAGGAAGGGGACATGCGGCCCTGTGTGCCAGCTAACTTGGAACCAACTCCGGGCCTGGGAGGAGGTCAAGCACCTGGAGCCAACCTAGGGAGCAGCGACTGGAGCACCTTTGGTTGGCTTAGTGCTTAAGGTATGTGATTGTCCTCCCTAAGAGAACCAGTGCATCCTGGACAGGCTTCCCAGACGGCAATGGGGCTTCTCAGCAGGGCTGGGCACTGCTGTTGTCAGGGCAACGGTCTTCAATGCAATACCACGTGTCAGGGAGAAAGACCATCAGAACTGAACTGATTGGCTCTAGTTCTCTCTTCTGCTGTTATGTGGAAGTTGGGTCAACCCACTTTGAGGACAGTTAGGGATGCAATGGGACAAGAAGCCTCAATAGGGAAATACATTCTGATCATAGGGTGTATAACATGAGCAATTATTTTGTGGCAGAGCTGTTGTCTGCTGACCCAACAATCCTTCTCTGGAAGAGACCTTTCTGGAAGAACCCACCTCCCATGGCAGAGACTTAAAATGCCAAATGCTCACTCTCCCAGATCATCTTTGTATGTGGTCCAGTTTGGGTCAATTAGACCATGGGATAGTTTACTAGGAGTTTGAGGGGGATTTTTTTTTCTCCTGATAAAAAGAGAGGGATAAGCCTCTTTCTTTCTTGTCTTAAACACAGTTTGAATGTGGACATGACATTTGGAGCTGTGTCAGGAATATTGTGACCATGACAGAAAGGCCAGGAGAGTCACATAGAAGTCAACTCAGGACTCTGACATTGCACAGCCACCAGACCAACTACCTACCTCAGGACCTCCTGTTAGGTGAGAAAATACCTTCTGCCTTTATTATTATTATGTTTAGTTGGGTATCCTATTAATTTTAGTTGAAAACATTTCCATTGATTAGTAATGTCTTTGGTTGTAAATGACAGAAAACCCAGCTAACCCTAGCTTAAGTCATAGGGACATATACTGTTTACTTGACAAGAAGCTTAAAGGTAGATGGTCCTAAAGTTGGTTCATTGGCTCGGCCATATCACCACGTGGACTCTTTCCATAGGTTTTCAATAGACTCTGACCTCTGGTTGTTGTCTCTTGGTTGCAAAATGGCTGCTGCAGCTCCACAATTCCATCCTTGCATTGGATGGGATGGGGAGAGAAGAGCAGAAAGGGGTCTTTGTCCCCAGCTACCTATTGTCAGGGAAGAATATCTTTCCCAGGATCATATGGCATCCATAGATCAGTCACTGGCAGAAAAGGAATGAGACAGCCATTATTGACTGAAATCAGGTACTATCGGGCATCTGCTTTTTTCTTCTTCCACTGCTCTTTTCCTTTCAGGCATGTTCACTGCCCTTGCTTGCAGGCCTCCAAGTGGTCTCTGGGGGATAGTCTATGTTTTGGACTTCTGTTAAAGATCAGAGAATGGTTGCTACCCTTTGAGCTTCACTCTATCAGTTGGGCCCATAATTGTTTGTTCCCCAGTCCTAACTGTTTGGAGATGTTTTTAGGGAAAACAAAAACCAAACTAAAAACACAACTTCAGGGGCTGCTTCTACTGCCTTTCTCGCTAGCCAGACCCTAGATCAGTGGTCGGGAACAAGGGGTGAATTTGCACCTACGTCCCAATGGACATTTGGTGATGTCTGGAGACATTTTCTGTTTTCACATCTGGGAAGGTGGTAGTGTTAGTGGCGTCTACTGGGTAGAAGCCAGGGAGACTGCTAAACATTCTGCAGTGCACAGGACAGCCCCCTACGGCAAAGAATTACCCAATCAAAAATGTCAGCAGTGCTAAGGTTGAACAGCTTGGCCCTAGAGGGTGGACCAAGCCAGAAAGCCATCTTTCCTCCTTAACGCCTCCTTGCCTGTGCCTCAGGCCCTTCTAAATAAAAAGAATGTCCATATTCTATGCCTCAGGACACCAACTTGCCCCTGGGCAGTAGCAGTGACCCAGTAAACACCGTGAACTGAGTAGTGGGGTCAATTCGCTAATTAAATAAACGAATCTCTTCTGAGTATTTTCGCTTTTGGAAAAATTGCAGCAATCACTACATGACTTTTATACAAAATTACAAAGTGTTGCAGCATCGGCAACAGGGTCTCCAACTGCCATTGCATCAGAGACGGGCTCTGTGGGAGGAACGTGACAGGTTCATTCCGCTTCTGTTGATGAGCTTTGGAAGTGAGGGAAAGGGCAGCAGAGAAGCGTTCTAGAATTAGCACGTGTGTACAATTGTTTTCTGGGCAGGGTCTACCCACCCCTGTCTACTTTCCCTTTATTTCTACCAGCTCAAGTGCAAACTTAAAGTTACCTCCTCTTCAGAGCTGTCATTCCTTAATTTTCTCTCTTATAACATACCTTCCTATTCTTATCCCATCTTCGCGCAAAAAGAGAGACAAAGTGAGGGAAGGGAGAGAAATGGTGCAGGTAAGCAAGAGTCTCCTCTTTCCAGTGCCGGAGTGGGCTATTTTAGGAGACATTTCAGAGTTTTCCCCTCAAGCAATCATTCCACCGGGAGACTGTAGAAGTAAAGGCACAGGTTTGGCCCCTGTTATAAAGAGGCCCCTATGCGAATACAATGTCGTAAACCAGAAGTTTCTCTCTTGTGTAACTGTCTGAGTAGGGGGTTTCAGGCCGTAGGGTGGCTCAGGGGTGTCCAGGCCCTGGGCCCCTTTGTTCTGCGAGCTGCTTCTACCTCACTGTCAAGGCTGGCTGTGCCAATTCCCACTGTCACCCCCACATTCCAGCCAGCCCGAGTGGAGTATTCCCCCTTACCTTCAAGGGACATTACACGCGGCATTCAGCACTTCTGCTCAAATCCAACAGGCCTGGACTTACTCAGCTACATCAACCTACTAGGGTGGGAAGTGGAAAATGCAGCCTTTTTTGTGGGGGGGGGGGGATGGGGGTGCCAGGGTGCTAGCTACAATGTAAGAGTTCTGTTGCTAAAATGCTTGCTAAGTGTCATGCTCTGTGTTGGGTTTTACAAGGATCACTTCATTGAATCCTCACAATAAAAATAGAGTTTAGTCTCCATTTTACAAACCTCAAAGTGAGGCACAGAAGAAAGGCCCCACCCCAGCCGCAGCTCTTTATTTGTTAAGGGAGTGCTGGTGAGGGAGGTGGGGAGGAGGAAAGGACAGGATGGAGAAGAGAGAGGAAGCCGGTAAGAGGTCAGTTTCAGGCAAATTCCCAGCCCCAACTTGATCCCGATCCTGCAGAAAGCTCTAGAACCGAGATGAATCTTGGAATTTTCCCTTCAGGCGAGGGAGCTGAGCATTCACAACCACCCACAACAGTCAGGTGCTGGCAGTCACCCTGGAGGGAGTCCCCGGGCGCTCCCAGTGCCCTGCCCCGGCTGCCCAGCCAGCTCCAGGAACCCAAGGGCAGTTCTCTGAAAAGGGTCACAGGGATGAGAGAGCAAAGTTCAGGAGTGACGTGGGCACACGGAACCAGTAGGAGGGGCTGAGGGGCTGCTGGCAGGGCACTGCAGTATCCGCTACTCCTGCTCAATGGCACCTCCCTGCACATCCTCCTGGCACCTGGTTAAAGAAGTCCCAGGACCAAGTTCGCTCAGCGGAGTTTGTCATGTGAGCGGTCAGTCCTTGCTCCCCACCCCGACACGTGCATTTTAATTGATTACACTTAGAAAATGTTTGCCCTGAAAAACGCTTCATTAAATCACTCACGGAGTGATATCTACTGAGCGCCTTCTGCTAGGCTCTGATGAGGGGCTGGGCATACAGAGGCTAATAAGACAGAGTGATCCATTTCCCCCCAGGAGTTCACTGGCTGCAGGACTAGAAAGGCGGAAAAATGAATCAATTTTAGATTTAGAATAATCAACATAGTAGAGAACTGCTTTGTTCAGGGCATTTGGAGGTGAGAGGGAAGAAGCAGAAAACATTTGACAGGGTGACATTTGATTCTGGGTTTTAAAGAATGAACATCAGCCCCCCCCCCTTTTTTTTTAAATGTATCTATTTTGAGAGAGAGAGAAAAGAGAGAGAGAGAGAGAGAGAGAGAGAGAGAGAGAGAGAAAATGAGCATGAGAGAGGGAAGGGCAGAGAGAGAGAGGGAGACAGAGAATCCAAAGCAGGCTTCATACTATCAGCACAGACCCCAATGCTGGGCTCAAGCTCACAAACTGTGAGATCATGACCTGAGCCGAAGTCGGCCTGAGCCAAAGTCAGACACTTAACGGACTGAGCCACCCAGGCACCCCAAATAAAAGCCCTTTTAAGCAGCCTGTGCAAAACCATGGTAGTAAAAGGAGCTGTGTCTGTGCTGTGGGCCAAAAAGTTGCTGGATGAATGAGAGTGTGAAGGAATTAAGGAATGAATTGTCCCAGTGCTTGGTGATTCTCAGGGGGAGGGAAGGTCATCTGAAAGTCACTACTGTAAGCAGATTTCTGTCCAAACTACACAACCCTCTCCCTGTCATCCTCTTGGCCCGCCAGGAGATTCTAGCACACCCTTCCAGGACAGGAGACTCCTAAGTGTGAACACCTGTTACCCTCAGGTACGAGGAGCAGAATGAAAAGGGGAGAGCTAGCACTGTTGGCTTGTAAGAGTGTTCTTTTTCCTTCCATCATTGTCCAAAACTGACCGATGTATAACTTGGCTGCAGCATTCCCTTGTGAAGATAAATAAGCATCAGGAAGCTTCACCTTCCCCTTTGAAAACCAGGGGAATAAAAATAGTGGTCCTGGTCCTGAAGTTACTTCAAGACTTGTAGGCAGCACATATCTCTCAGGATAAAATATAAATGGAATCTCCCCTCTCCCAGAGCACAGGTCCTCAAGGTTAAGTTCACAGCCTCATATGAAATGTGAAGTGCAGAGTATCATCGGGCAGGGCAGGGGCCTGGAGTGGAGGCGGGGGGAGTGGGGGGAAGTTCCTCACCTTTGCTTCCTGCCAGCCCTTGGACAGTTAAAGACCCCAAATATTTTTTATGGGTTAGCTTGATGAGACCATTGGTTTAGTGACAATAATATAAATCTGGGAAAAGACCCTATATTTTCAAATAAAACAAGAAGAAACTGGCTGAATAAAAGAAAATGTGTATTCTAGATCTTTTGTTCTCTCCAGCATCATTTCCTAGGCCCTCTCTCTGTGTCAGAGGAGTAGCTCCTGTGAAAATTCACCCTGCAAATCTCCAGGGTCTTTTAACGTCACACTCCCTGTCCTTTGGAAATTGCCTTCTCCAGAGTCTCCTGGGGGCTCAAACCTGTGGAAAGGATATTTAAAATAGATATCTCCTTAGCGTGGGAGAGAGCCAAAGCATAAGAGACTCTTAAAAACTAAGAACAAACTGGGGGTTGATGGGGGGTGGGAGGGAGGGGAGGGTGGGTGATGGGTATTAAGGAGGGCACCTTTTGGGATGAGCACTGGGTGTTGTATAGAAACCAATTTGACAATAAACTTCATATATTGAAAAAAAATAGATACCTCCTTTAATAATGAAACACATTAGTCAAGTGCAAGCCTTGGGGTGGCCTTCACTGCCCTTGGTCTCTGTCCCCAGATGTGCTGGGGTATACACCCCAGGCTGGCAGAGCCCCTAAAGTCCTGTGATAATTTATTGGAAGGCACTTGGCAAACAAAGTCTGATTATGACACCATGAGACTAATCTCTTGGTTAGAAGTGTCAAATACCTATAGCTAAGAATTGGAAAGAATATTTCTTTCTGAGAATTTACACTTTGGCCAGCTTTAGAGGAGGAATTTCTAAAGTTTATTTATTTTGAGAGAGAGCGAGAAAGAGGGGAGGGGCAGAGAGAGAGAGAATCCCAAGCAGGCTCCGCACTGTCAGCGCAGAGCCCAATGTGGGGCTCAGACTCACAAACCGTGAGCCAAAATCAAGAGTCCAAGAGTTGAACACTCAACCAACTGAGCCACACAGGCACCCTGGTGGAGGAGTTTCATGAAGGAGGGGGTGTGTTTATGGAGTCACTGTGCTTTTCCTTCACCCTGCTGCTTTAATTCTCCCACCCACAGAGCCCTGCATGGTGGGTGCAATGTTCCCATTTTACAGATGTTTTGCACATTATCGCACAGGTGCAATAGAGTCAGGAACTTTTAACCTTGAGTTTGCACCCAGGTCTCCCCGACTTGATAAACTCTACTTTTCTTCCTTAATGCAAGCTTAACTTCAAATTAAACCTTTTTCTAAGAATGAAACATGTCTACCCACACCCCCTCCGTTGGAAGTGAGAAACTGGGTTTGTTCTCTGTCCCTCATGTGTCTCACCCCTCTTAGGCAGAGGACAGGCCTGGAGAAAACGGAAGAAGACCCCAAACTCTAACCTGAAGTTCTCGGACCAGATATGTTTCAAAACCAGAAGTTGAAAATTCAGCCTTTCCCGATTTTATAAAGAAATCGTAGTGCATATGTCCTGTCTTACCTAATACCTGGTGGCATCTGGGGCAGTGCCCTGAAATGAATCCTACTAATACTTCTCCAGTGAAATATTCACGCCAAGGGGGATAGATATAGATCGTAAAGAGTTGCGTATGAATTTAGGTCAGGTTTTTGCTACCAAATTGGCAACGCCAAAGTTTGGGTTTTCAGAGCTTTGGGCCTTCAGGAATCACTATAAGGGATAGCGGACTTTGTAGGTTGCATTTGGGGTCTTCTGCTCATATAAATCCTCGCTGGATAAATCTGGGGGAAGGGCAGGAGAGGCGCCTTGGTCTGGAGTCTTTGCAGCTGCTCCAGAGGGAGGAAACCCCACTCCCTGGGCACTTCCAGGACACAAGGAACAAGCAGCCGGATGTGCTCACAGACTGTCAGGTGAAGGTGGGTTCCTTACGGAAAGTACTGTTCCTCCCTGGTCCACTAAGTGGGGAGGGAGCAGAGGGTAAGCCTTGGGTGCCACCAGTGGTCCCGTGCAGCTCTGAGGCCCACTGTGAGGCTGGGCCAACCCTGGAACCAGGGCTGAGCCTCCTCCATGCCCTCTGTGCCCCGGACAGGTGTTACCCACCCCCGACTCATCACCATCTGGGGGTGTGGGGCATGGGGCTTCACTGCCTGGATCAGAGTTTGACCCACTAGGCACCAGCTCAGCTGGGACCTGATGACTTATGTCTGTTTCTTTCCAGAAAATGAACACGATAATAACGGCACCCACCTTATAGAGTGAGGGAGAGGCTCAGTGGAGCTAGCGCAGGTTCAGGTCAGCGTCTAGAAGGAACATGCAGTCACATTACATAAGAAATGGCTTAAACACCTCTCACTACAGAGATCAGCCTGTACCTGTGTCCCGGGGCGGCCCTAACAAGTTACTGCAACACACGTGGCTTAGACCAACAGAAACGGATTCTCCCACAGTGCTGGAGGCTACAGGTCTGAAATCCGGTGAGCAGGGTTGATTTCTCTCGGAGGCTCTGAGGGAGGATCTACGTCATGCCTTTCTTCACCTTCTGGTGGCTGCTGGCGATGCTTGGCATCCCTTGGCTTGTAGCCATGTCACTGCCATCTCTGACTTCATCTTCATGTGGCCTGCTCCCCGTGTCTCTGTGAGTTAGTTCTCCCTTCCTTTTCTCTTATAAGGATACCGGTCATTGGCTTTAGGGCTCGCTCTAAGTCCAGAAACATCTTATTTCAAGATCCTTGACTTAATTACCCCTGCAAAGACCCCATTTCCAAATAAGGTCACATTCGCAGGCACCAGGGGTAAGGATTGGACATGTCTTTTGCAGGGGACACAATTCAGCCCCTTACAGGGCTAGACACAAAACTTGCAGGGTGGGACAAGTGGTATGCCACAGTACCCACCCACATATGATGATGGATTGTTAGCCAACCCCTGTGGAGTCCCTTGATGGGGAACATTAGTACGGGAGCCATTGTGATATAGGGCATAGGATAGGGGTTTTAGAGTCTGGAAACTGACTGCAAGCCCTGGGACACTGGGCAAGTTTACTTCATCAAAGCGAGGGCTTGGCTTCATTATCTCTGAAAGGGACACTCTAAGCCCTGTCTCAGGGTGTTCACGTGAGGAATAAAGACAAGTTTACAGCACCTTGTCTATAAGGCGCTCTGTAAATGGGGCCCCCTTCCCTTCCTCCCACTTGCTTTTGAATGCTGTTGGTGCCTAGAATCCTAGAACCTAGGATTTCAAATCCTAGAATTTGAAATCTGGAACCTAAGGCCCATCCATCCTTATAGCATTTCAGTGCCAGCCATGGCATTATTCAGGGGATGTTCTCCAACGTCAAGTGGACTTCAAGGCCTAGGTCTAGGTTTCCAGCAATAAGAATCTGACTACTGGGAGACCAACTGTCAACTACCAAGGGCTGGAGATTCTCCTTTCAGAAATACCATTAACAACCCACCCCACCTACAACCCCCTGCTGTTCCAGAGCCCAGAGAGGACTTCAAACCCTAAAGAACACTTTAAGATCGTTGTAAAACCATGCAAAACAAAAGTGTCTGGGGCAGATTCCTTCCAAGCTCACACAGTAAAGGTCATTCCCACCTGGCAAGGCTTAAGGCCAGAACACTTTCTCTTGTCCTTCTGAGACAGGAGTCCTGCATTGTGGCAAAGTCCCTGGCACAGGCGGGTTGGGAAGCTTGCGCCATGCCCCCCGTGTGACAGTTCTTGTGGATTGCGAACAGTGCTCCCCGCACCTGCGTTTCCCTGGAACACACTGAGCCTTTCCTTTCCCAACTGACTCTTCTGACACACAGTGGGATTTCAGTTCCTGTAGAAGGTGGTAGAATATCTACTCTGCACACTGGCACGGCATTTTCGCCCTTAAGCTAATGACTTAATTCACTAATAATAGTGCCAAACACTAAGTTTTTCTGGATCGCAGTTTGTTTTAACTTTTGTCAGGCGACCGCAGAGAACACAGAGGGGGATGCTAATTTTTGCCATCTGAGGTGAGGCAGGGAGAGACTGGCTGGATGCCCTTGTCACCCCAGAACCTGGGGAACCTGTGTCCACTCCACCGTGGAAGGAAGCTTGGCTGGTGGGCAGTTGCCTTTGCTCTCGAACCCCACCTCTCTTGTTCTGGAGCCTCCTTTGTTTGGGATCCTCCCCAAATTAAACAGTTTTTTCCCAAAGGCAAAGGGCACCTTCACCTGGGAAGGGCCAGAAGTCATTTCCCTCCACCTACTCACCCTGGCTCGGCATTCCTGAACCAAGCTCTTTGTGAAATCAGGCAGGTTCCCGCCGCCCTTCCTGTCCTTGCCTGTGGCCTATGCTGAGAGGGCGGGGTATGAATGACAGCACAACAAGAATTCCAGGCTTGGCTATTTAATGCTCTGAAGCACTAAGCAAAGTGCCTTCAACGTATTCTTCCAGTTAAAATTTATCCCATTTCTAGATAAGGAGAAGGAGCCACAGAGAGGTCAAGAGTAGGTTATCTGGGCTCCACGGTGGTGGAGTTCTAATGGGGTCACTAAGAGGGAAAGGAACCCTGGAGACTGAAGACTGGTGTTGCTCATGGACTTGGATGATTGACAAGGGCTGCACTAGATAAAAGGGAGGGGGGGGGCAGAAAAGTTAGCCCTG
This sequence comes from Lynx rufus, assembly GCF_022079265.1. Lineage (NCBI taxonomy): Eukaryota > Metazoa > Chordata > Mammalia > Carnivora > Felidae > Lynx > Lynx rufus. The sequence continues at coordinate 127,110,084 of NW_025814856.1, forward strand.
TTAGGCTCCTGTGGCTAGGGGGTAGGGTCCCAGTGGTCAAGGCTGGGCAGGGGGTTCGGGAATATGAATGAATTGGGCCAGGGCACAGCTAAACACACACCCCCAGTCATGGCTCGCCACACCCTCCTTCCCTAGTCTCACCAAATCTCTACCCTGGGATGTCACCTGACTGTCTTGGAGATGCTCATCTTCTCAGTGGTTTTGATATTGAGAAACCTGGTCATCCATTATTCTGCAAAATTACCATCTCCTAATTCCCAGAGAGCTTTGCAATAGTATCTTATTGCTTCAGTGGTTTCTTTCCCTTCTGCTGGCTCCCCCTCTCCGTCCATATAACAGAAAGAGTGTGTGGATGGGCCAGTGGTCAGTGCCGCCCCACCCTGGAGCTCTCTCTCTGCTTGCTCCACAGTCTGTTTTCTTAGATACAGGATTTCTTGGGTTGAAAGCAGCCAGAGTGTTCACTCATTGAGCTAACCACTTGGCCAGTGAGATTCTGAGATGAGAAACACAGTCCCTGTGCTCAAGGGTGCTCAAGGGAAAAGAACCAGGTCTCTCCTGTTTCCTAGGGAATTTGGGGTAAGTTAATGACAGCAGAAATTTTTAGGGAGGGAACATCAATAAACGTTAGTAATTATTATTAATATTAATTATGATTGAGTCATGGGAATATCAGAATGTCTTGGAGTTATTTCCCCCATGGCAATAGAAATGCCTTTAATGGAAATACATTTTAGTTCACACTCAAATCCTCAGTTTAAAATTTTTTTTTTCAATGTTTATTTATTTTTGGGACAGAGAGAGACAGAGCATGAACGGGGGAGGGGCAGAGAGAGAGGGAGACACAGAATCGGAAACAGGCTCCAGGCTCTGAGCCATCAGCCCAGAGCCCGACGCGGGGCTCGAACTCACGGACCGCGAGATCGTGACCTGGCTGAAGTTGGACGCTTAACCGACTGTGCCACCCAGGCGCCCCTCAAATCCTCAGTTTAAATCCTAACCAGGGAAAAGAAAAGCAGAACAGCATCCATCGGGGCAAACTGCCGGGCAAAAACACCAGCAGCCCCGCAGCCAAGAATGAAAGCCCAGAACTGAGGTCACTTGGGGGTTAATAATGAGTTCTTAATAATGTGGAAGTCACCGGTGATTGTGGAAACTCAGAGAAATTACACCATTTGACATACATCCATATCTAGCTTTCTTGGTTGGACAAAGCTCCCCACAACAGAAAATGCACAATTCTATAATAGTTACTGCTGCTTTGGGATACTTTTTTTTTTCTTCCTACAATGAGGACAGTGACAATGGCCATAGGGTTTTCTTTATTCAGTGATGAGTGATGTTCCAGCCATCAATAGGGAGTGGATGGCCTGGTCACTGTGTGGGCTCCCACACTCACTTCCCTCCTGCCACTAAGTATCACCTTCATGGCTCACACCTGCCACTGGAATGACTGAGGCAGCAGGAAGAGGCTGAGCCCAGGAAGTGACTGGACAGGCCAGCAGGAGGGCAGATATCCCTGTGGATGTGAGGTCAGCGCTCGGATGAAGGAGGTGGAATTGCAGAAAGCGTGCGAAGCCGTGGGCAATCTCATGGCTCCAAGTCTGGAGTCAGTGATCCGTCCACAGAACGCTGAGTCGGCCTACATCTGTTGACTTGATGGATGGACATCGCCATGCTAGATCTGCTGGAGACAGCACCGCGGGAACTTACGGTCACGATGTGGAGAGAAAGCCCGTGTGGGGGAGACCAGTTTAGCACCGTGTCAGTGCCACCAGGCCCCTTCCCCCCTCATAAGAGCACCATGACAGACCTCCACCTGGTCTTGCCAAGTCCCCGCCCACTGTCCCTATCTAGGTCCATCCTTCTAGCAGACATCAGAGAGACCTACCTACACTGACACTTTTCAGACTTCAAGGTGCGTGTGACTACCCTGGGGATCAAGTTGAAGTGCAGGTTTTCTGAGATTCTGCATGTCTACTAAGTTCCCAGGGGAGACCAAGACCGCTGGTCAGTTGAAAAGCAAGGATTTAAAGCCCAGCAAAGGGTTAAAAGTGTGTGCTCCAGAGTGCCAGCAGTGTGACCTTCAGCAAGTCCCTCAGTCTCACTCTGTTGTGTCCTTCCGTGTCAAGTGTGGCTGTGGTGAAGATTCCAGGGCTCCGTAGACGAAGCGTGCCCAGGCCACTGCCTGGCTCAGGGCGTGTGCTCCAGAGTCTGTGCGAACTGCTCTCGCCCTCCACTGTCGCAATCCCGTGGTACACTCACCGCCTGCGTGATAAGATCACCCTCGCACCCTGCCCTCCTCCACACCTTTGCTTTTCCCTAGGTCTTGAATGCCCTTTTCTCCCCCTCCACCTGGCAAAGTCCTCTTCATTCTTCGGGGCTCCAAGACCCCCAGAGCCCACCTCCCAGGGGATTGTTTAGATGTCTAAGTAGCACCTCTGCCCTGAGCTCCAGGAGAGCAGGACGTTTTTGCCCTTTGGTTTCCCAACTTGTACATCACCTGACACACAGGTTTCAACAGGTGAAGAGTGAATGACACGACAAATACTTCAGGTCCTTCTATAACTGCTGTGCCTGGGCCCCACTCTAGATCTATTGAGGCAGCGTTTTAGCAGGTGAATCTCTGGCATGGGGTATATGTGTGTGTGTGTGTGTGTGTGTGTGTGTGTGTGTGTGTGTGTATATATATATACACACATATATATGTATATATATATAAATATATACACACATATATTAGCAAGAACCTCCTCTGATTATTTACTTGTTTAGCTAATTATACAAATGAGTATGGACTAGGGGCAGCTTTTTTATTCATTTATTCAGTGGCTTATAATCCATTACTATCACTATTTATTGCGATGTTCAAATTGTCCCAGATTCAGCTTTCAGTCTGGTCCCTGTGTCCTTTTGACATGTTCCCATCACTCTTTAATTCCTTAATTTTTTAATTTAATTTTCTTTAATGTTTTATTTAGTTTTGAGACAGAGACAGAGAATGAGTGGGGGAGGAGCAGAAAGAGAGGGAAACACAGAATCCGAAGCAGGCTCCAGGCTCTGAGCTGTCAGGACAGAGCCTGACGCGGGGCTTGAACCCACGAACCATGAGACCATGACCTGAGCCTAAGTTGGTCATTTAACTGACTGAATCACCCAGGTACCTCCCTTGCTTTCTTGAGCAACAAGATGTTCCAGAGTCGTCTTGTGGTGTATTTCCTGCAAAGCACACCAGGTGATCCTGATGCACACCTGGGTTTGGAAGCCATCATGCCCATCACCAGCCTCCCATCACCATCAGGGTTAGTTCTATTCCAGAGCCAGAATCTGTAGCAGGGGAAGATTCTTAAGCAGGAGCTGGTGAAGGGATCACAGTGTCCCTAAGACTCCCACGAAGCATCCCTGAGGATCTCACCACACAGGCACAGATGACTCAGGCAAACTACCTGGCAAAGCTTCCCAGGTACCACTTGCCCAGCCAGTTACAAGTAGGCAAATGCCTAGAAGCATCCAAAGAAACAATTGAAGGAAACAGGAAGTAGGTGACACTGAGAAGGACTTTCTGAGTGGAATGTGCTTTCCAACAGGTAGAGAGAAGTCATCTTAACTTTATCTGTCTGCATGGGGCAATAATGGTCATGAGGTCTGGGTCCTGTCTCTTGAGGAACCAGCCCCAAGAAGTTCTCAGGGATGGAAGAGACTGGAAACTCCCATCAAGGAACACTGTGTGGTTTTCCTCTGAAGGCAGCAGGGTATCACAAATGCCTTGCACTAAACAGCACTTTTTTTTTCCCTCCAAAGAACACAAAGCACTTTCATAGATGGCTCATTTGTTTGCAAATAATTTTCAATGCAAAAACATGTGTACAACCTGAACAGAGATGAAAACACTGTTTTCAAAAGGCTCACTTGGCACAAGAGCAGACACCCAGATCAATGGAACAGAATAGAGAACCCAGAAATGGACCCACAAACATATGGCCAACTCATCTTTGACAAAGCAGGAAAGAATATCCAATGGAATAAAGACAGTCTCTTCAGCAAGTGGTGCTGGGAAAACTGGACAGCAACATTCAGAAGAATGCACCTGGACCACTTTCTTACACCATACATGAAAATAAACTCAAAATGGATGAATGTATCCACGGGATACAGGTGTGCTGTTTCGAAGGGACACATGCACCCCCATGTTTATAGCAGCACTATCAACAATAGCGAAAGTATGGAAAGAGCCCAATGTCCATCGATGGATAAATGGATAATGAAGGTGTGGTATATATATACAATGGAGTATTACTCAGCAATCAAAAAGAATGAAATCTTGCCATTTGAGACGACCTGGATGGAACTGGAGGGTATTATGCTAAGTGAAATTAGAGAAAGACAAAAATCATATGACTTCACTCATATGAGGACTTTAAGAGACAAAACAGATGAACATAAGGGAAGGGAAACAAAACTAATATAAAAACAGGGAGGGGGCCAAAACAGAAGAGACTCATAAATATGGAGAACAAACTGAGGGTTGCTGGAATTGGGTTGTGGGTGGGGGGATGGGCTAAATGGGTAAGGGGCATTAAGGAATCTACTCCTGAAATCACTGTTGCACTATATGCTAACTAATTTGGGTGTAAATTTTAAAAAATAAAAAATAAAACTAAAAAAAAATACTAGGCTTACCCGTATCTGGAAAAAAAAAAAAAGGCGTACTACCCTGTACTACCTTAGGTTTCTATAAGCCTAAAATTATTACAAAATAAGTTATTTTTTAAGATTCACCGTTTACAACACAACATCATGGTAGAATAATGCTTTCACCCCCCACGGTTGTTCACATCCTAATTCCCTGAACCTGGGAATATGTTTGTTACCTTCCCTGGTAAGAGGGTCTTGGCAGATTCAAATAAGGGAATCATGGAGAGATGGAGAGATTATTTTGGATTATTTGTGTGGGCCCATTGTAATTATAAAGTCATTGCAAGGGTGAGGCAGAGGTGTAGTGATGGAAGCAGAGGGGTGTGGTGGAGGGAGAGAGAGAGAGAAATACAGATTGAAACTTGAAGATACCACCCTGCTGGGTTTGAAGATGGGGGAAGGGACCACAAACCCATCACTAGAACCTGGAAAAGGTAAGGAAAGACATTCTCCCCTTGAGCCTCCAGAAGGAATGCAGTCCCGCTGCTACCTTGACTTTAAACACCATCTCAGACCCGTGACTTCTAAAACTGTAAGATAATACACTTGTGTTGGTTAAGCCCCTGCATTTGTGGTAATTTGTTAGAGCAGGGATAGGAGACTAATACAAACATTAATTTCAAAATTCTTTTGCAAAATTCTCCACATGGTTCTTCTATGAACCGGTTTGCTTTTCAGTCATATCCTATTCACGTTTCCACGTCACATTTAACTGTTCACATAAAAATGCAGCTGTAACGAAAAGTACTCTTTCTTTCCCCACCATTGATGCCCTACTGCCCATCTTTCTGTGGCTGCTACTGCTGTTGTTCTGTACTAATAAGGCTCATTAGCTTGAGGTTACCCACTTAACGTGAGCCTCATGCTCTAATACCACTTGAGTTTCATTAAGCATCTATTACTATCCTTTCCTTGAATGCAAATACAAATGGGCCTTCACTTGTGCAGATGCCATAAATATTCCCCAATGCAGACTGTCAGCTGTCTGCAGGACATTCCTCTCCAGATGGGGCACAAATCCCCTCCCCCACAGCAAGCCACTCTCTGCTGTAGGCAGATGGTCCTGGAAATGAAATTACTGGCATCCCAAAGTTGACCTGGAAAATAAATTATTCATTGTTCAAAATCTACTTCTCCCTTTCACTCGTGGCCATGCAGAAGCCCCAATGACAGTAGTTTGTCTGGAGCGGCTGGCAGCATATTGGCTCCAGAGCAATCCCCAGGTGAAGCCAACAGGTAGGCATTCCCTGCTCATGTCACCTGCATTCTCATGTCAACCACAGATGACCCTGTTTCCCATTTTCCCATCACAGCTCCCGAGACTTCCCTGCCCAGGTTGGAAATGGGCTTTCAAATTAGGCAAACCTGTATATGGAAGAGCCCTGATTAAGTTACACCCCTGTAGCCAGTCACATGCTACAGAATAAACTATTGAATGATTAACTTCAGTGAGAATGCACCAAGGACAAACAAATATAGGGTGTATCCCCCATATTTCCTTCCAAGCCTGTCACACTAATGGCTGGTGAAACCATAGCCAGATTGAGCTGTGGGAAATGCTTCAGTCCCTTCCAGTTGATGGTGTCTTCTGTCATTCTCTATTGATCTTCTGTACCACACACTTCCTGTCGCCCTCCAGTCTCTTCTGGATGGCTCACCCCTTCTGCTAGGGCTTCAAATATAATAATAAGGAAAGGGGTCTCTTTCTTTCTAGCTACAACTGCTCAAATTTCATGTTTCTAGGCCCTATGTTCAGGAGCCCTGCTGTCCTGGTTGCTCCGTGCTACTGCACAGGTCTGTGCAGATGTAGATGTTGAGATGTGGGCTCTGCGGGGTGGGCTGCTCAGAACCCCGGGATGGCTTCGTGCTCTGTGATGCTCGCCTGCCCTGACCACCCCATCTGTCTGAGTTGTACTGTGTCTCTGGGAAGAATTTTCTTGTCTTTAGACTTATGCTTCTTCTAGGCTGAGAACAACCTGAAAAAAAGGCCCTTTGGAGAGGAAATAATCGATTTTGTATTTTGACTGCCTGTATTTTGACATCAAGCCTGCCCTGGTTGCAGCAATGTGCGATACCACTACTTAATTGTTCCGTGCCCAGACCCAAAAGGACCACACAATGAGACTTTATAAAGTTTCGATTAAATAAACCACACTGATCTGCTTTTTTTTGCCTTTGTTTAGGAAATCTACCTTAGGTTGAAGATCAACCTGAAAGCTCTCTGTTATCAAGAGAAGGCTTTTAATACAGGGAGTACTGAGGGAGGGGAAAACAAGGTATTCCAAAAGTGAAGAAATCTGAGGGATTTTCAAGCAGGTAAGGTCTATTTGGGAAAGTCTTCCTTCCCATTTTGATTTATTCTAAAAAAATTTTTTTAATGTTTATTTATTTATTTTTGAGAGTGAGACAGAGTGAGAGTGAGGAAGGGGCAGAGAGAGAGGGAGACACAGAATCGGAAACAGGCTCCAGGCTCTGAGCTGTCAGCACAGAGCCCGACGTGAGGCTCGAACCCATGAACTGTGGGATCATGACCTGAGCTGAAGTCAGACGCTTAACTGACTCAGCCACCCAGGTGCCCCCCATTTTTGATTTATTCTAAAGGAATTAGTATGTCTTGGGGTAGACAGAGAGGGGGGAGGATTAGAAAGAATGTGGCTCATCTGGCTTGTGGTTGCTGAGCCTCCAGCTAGATCAGGCGGCTTGGGGTCACCATCATGGGCTATTGGCTGTAAGCTCTCGCAGAGCAACTGCTGCCCTTACGTGGAAGACTAATATCAGTGGCCAACTTTCCAGGGAACACAGAATTCCTGGGCCTTGTTCCATCCAGTCAGTAAGCCCACTCGATGTCAGACACAGTCAACGGTCCTGAGGGGGAGACTCTTGGGTTCATCAAAGGTGAATAGAAGTTTCTGGATGTACAATCCCAGCCACTCTCCTTCCTCCATGAGAAGGGAGCCCTGTCTGGTCTGGCTGATTGGACCCGGCCCAGCCCTGTACCACTACCTCTCACCCAGCTTCCCTGGGGTGGCTCTGAGATGGTGAGAGGGACAGCAGAGGCCTGGAGCCGGATGTGCTATGGGACTGGACTTCAGTGTTTGAAAACACAGGTGGGCGTGTGGCACACAGAGCAGACTGTAGGTTTCTGTCATGGTCCTAGCTTTTGTTCTGAGTGATGGTTTTTCAGTCCTTATTACGTTAAAAAGTAAAACCAAAAGCCCAAGGAAGTTCCAATAGGAGGTCAGACGTGGACCAAAACAAGAGAATGTCATGAACCGAGGATGGTGATTCATCCATAATCCAATTCTGTGTACCTGAGGGTCAGGAAATGGAATGCAGGAATAAATTACAGTAATGCGGTGTCTCAAGTGGCTGCAACAGGGCCTTTGTTGAGCTGGAGAAGGTGGGGGACACCGGCTGGAACACTTCCTCCCCTTTGGCTCCACCATGGCCTCCAGAAGGGAATGGACAGGGGTTTGAGCAAAGCGGAGCTGGCTTAGAGGCTAGTGGGAGGCTGTCAGGTCACCTGTAGGAGTCCAGAGATTCCTCTCCCGATACCCCCCGGAAAAGGGTGAGTCAGTGTCTGCCTGAGAGAAGCTGGACTCAGGCCCTTTGGAAGTTTGCCCAAGTTTGCAGGAGCCTGTCAGTGGGCAAGGGGTGCCTGTAAGACACGTTCCATACTTCTGGCTCTCTTGTCACAAGGCTTCCAATCCTGAAGCGCTCTAGGACGAGCACTGACGTGCATCTCACAGCCTCACATCAACCAAGAGCCAGGTTCATGGTGCCCAAGTTGTATACAATTTGGGGAGCCCTTGTAGAAAATGAACACAAATTTACCAACACAAAAATTAGGTACAAAAGCAGGTATTTATACAGAAGTGAGGGCTACTACCTATAGATTTACCTTCATTAGCTTCACAGTAAATTTGGCTCTGGGTATAGCTATCATCGCTCCCATTTAAAAGGTCATGAAATTGAGGCTCAGGTTGGGGTAGTGACTTGGCCAAGGTCAAACAGTGGTGATAAGTGAACTGGAATCATAACCCAGATCAGTTCAGCGTGGCCCAAAGTGGTAGTAACATCCTGACCTGTGATGGTGGAGGTGACGGGGATGCCACTGTTATAGAAAGACTGGTTACCTAATTTGCATCATAAAATGATTTATGCCATCAGCCGGCATAATAGGTTGTGTCTATCCAGGGCATGTTCTGTGCCAGGAGCTGTGTAGGGCCCTGGGAAGATGGCGGTAGTGGAGACGAACATAGGCCCTGTACTCCAGGAGGAGAATAGAGTGCTGATACCTGCCATCAGATGCTGGTGCAGGAGATTGCAGAGCAAAATAGATCACTCTACCAGCTGCTCCCAGAAGACTCTGGGAAAGAGCCACACATCTTTAGGAAAATAACTCAATGAGCTTTTGGAAGTGGAAGGTGAGAGCCGTGGGCCTGAGTTGGGAAAAGGCCCCCAAGAGGTGGTGGGAGCCACTACTCCTGTAGGTGGAGGGGTAGAGGGAAGGGGAGAGGAAGATGGGCAGAAATGTCTGAAAGACAAAAAGCCCAACAAACCAGGCTGTCTATAGGTGGTTTTGTATTACTGTGTTTTTCTGCTGTAAATCTCCATATCCCCAAGGTATCAGTACCACTGGACCACCCAGGTGGCTTTGAGGGATGGCGAGTGTGTGTGTGTGTTTGTGTGTGTGTGTGTGTGTGTGTGTGTGTGTGCGCGCACGCGTGGTGTGTGTCAAGCTGAGTTCCACATCTGGGTTAGATTTAATAACTAAGGAAAGCATAATGGAGTGGAAGCAGGAAAAATGATGCCTAGGGCTTCACTGAAACCCCCCATTGGTAGTAGGCAGGGTGGGGATTTGGGATCATTCCTCAGGTCTTGGAGGCAGATGGGTCCCATAGGACATCTGTGTTGTAAGAAGAAAGCACCACTATCGAGATCCCCTGGGCCCCAGTCCCCACGGCTGTGCCATACGCGTTACCTCATTTAATCTTGCCCCCAGTCATAAGAGGGGGATGTCTGTTTCCCCACTCTGCAAGTGAAGAACTCAAGGCTCAGATAAAGAACTCAAGGCTCAGATAGATTGGACAATTTGCCAAAAGCAGTAACTACCAAGAGCAGATCCATGTGATTCCACCCTCCCTAATTCCACATCTCCATCAGCCTGGCTGTGATATTCCTCCAACTTTGGTCCATTTCTAGACCCATGTACCCCAGGTTTCATAGGGAGGACTCACAGCACAGAGGCTGTGGATAAGTCCAAGGCAATTGGTTCCCCGCAGGGCAGTCGCCTCGTTCTGCTCCCTTCTATGCCCCCCTCTTCCTTCACTCCTGCCATGGTCCCTGTTAGGTTTCTCAGGGAAGCCAGTGGAATATTACTGACCCAGTCACTGGCTCCCACCTCTTAAGTGGGAACATTACTCCTTTCCATTGACCAGACTGTCCCTGAATGTTGCCAAACATGTGGAAGCTGCTTTTAAGTGTGACCTCACCCATTAAGTAAAAATGCTAGGAGAAAATACATAGTATCTTTTTTTCCCTGCCTCTTCATAGAAATTGAGAGAAAAACATTTTAATGGAACTGTTTAAATAAGATGAGGTCTTTAAAACTTGCCTGTAGGTAAAGTACTGGGTCATGCCAACGAATTTTGATGTGTTGGCCATCTGACTGCCATCAAGACACAGCTGCTTGTTTTTCTTCCTGCTAAAGTGTTAAATAGCTGTTAAGTCAGATCTTAGGTGATAACAAGCATCCAATTATCACTAAAAATGGAGTCTGGTCCCAGGGACCTGCTGGTCCTTGGAGATTCAAGGACAACTCTATGTGCTGGTACGGCTGGGCCCACACATCTTGGAGAAACAAATAAAAATGGTTATTTACTGAGTGCCTCTTATGTGCATCCATAGTCTTGTCCTAGCTGCACAGCAAAGTGGACGCTATAGTTATCCCCATTTTGCAGAAGAGGGAATTGATGTCCATGGTCACCAGCTGCAAGTTTCCCAGCCTCAGGAGCACCCTATCAGGGCACAGCCTGCCACAGCCTACCTCTAACATGGCCAGAAGGCCCAATCCAGCAAGAAGAATGCAGCTATTTGAGGCCGTGTGAAGGCAACCCTGGCAATTAGTATTGGGCATTGTGCCTGCTGTTTAAGGCAAGCTTCCTTTACTGTTTAAAAAACTGAATTAAAAAAAATATATATATATTTGGGTTCTTGTTCTGAGCAAGATGGAGTACGTGTACTCCAACATGCCTCTCCCACTGAATGCAACAAAAAAAATCCTAGACAGAATGTGCAGAACAGCTGTCTGAGGACAATGAAAGGAATCAGGAGCAGGTGGATTGGAGAAGGAGATCAGAATCTGAAGTATCACCAAACCTATGTTGAGTCTCCCATTTCCTCCCCTCTGGGACCATCTGCCTTCTCAACTCATAGGCAGTCTGAAAACTAGAAACGCACACCAGATGCAAACAGAATGTGCTGTTAAAGGAACCCTTGCTTTCTGGACCAGGAGTGGGAAAAGGGTCTCCTAAGGGTCAGAGGAAGTGGGGAAAACCCCTGGTTGGCTCCTTTCATTCTCCTACCTGGACCCCCAGCTAACCTCAAAGCAGCGGTAGCAATGGTGACAACAGCGAGGAAGGTGCCTAAAGTTCTGAGAGAGGGAAATCTTCCTTCTGACCACTATGGTCTCAAAGAGGTAGGACACAATTCCATCCATTTTTTTTTCTCTCCTTGTCTTCCACTGCTTGGCCCCATACTCAGACACACTCTGGAGATTGCACAGTACATCAGGGAACTAATGCCCCGGCTCTCTTACCAGAGGGCCACAGGGGGTGAGAGTGTCAGAATGATTTCAGAAAGGACAGCTGTTAAGAGAGAGGCCCCATCTGAACTCCTAGGCTCGTGTCTAAGCTCTGTGTGCTTTGAGAACTCAACCGTGGATTAGAGCATCACCCGGGCACCCAGATGGCCACTGGGTGACTGAAAACAGATCTGCACAGTACTGCAAAGTCTTTGGAAACTGAACTGACATTAGAACCACAGTCCACAGGAGGCAGGTCAGGACTTGAGCCTACAGCTTGGCCAGATCCAGTTGCCTGCTAAAATAAAACAAAACTAAATCCAACATTCTCTTCAGGATTTAAACGAGGCATAGATTCTCAGAACATAATATTCAAAATGCCTAGAATATAATCTGAAGCTACTCAGCATATGAGGAACAAGAAAAATTTCAACTGATAAGGGAATGGACAGTCAAGAGACGCCAACTCTAAGAGGACACACATGTTGAAATTATTAGATACAGATGCTGAGGCAGCTATAACTATGCTCCAGGAAACAAGGATAAATTCTCTTGAAATGAATAGAGAGATAAAAAGAAATAAAGAAATAGAAGACAGAAGAACTAAATAGACTTTTTTTTTGAACCTAACAATGCAATAACCAAAATAAAACATGCAGTGGATGGGATCAATAGCAAAATAGAGAAGAGTCGGTGACCTTGACAGATCAATAGGACGTATCTAATGTGAACACAAAGAGAAAAAATTAGAAAAACAATGAACAGAGGCTTGAGGATATGTGGAACAATACCAAGAAGTCTAACATTCATCTTGTCAGAGTCCCAGAAGGAGAGGGAAGGGACTATGGTGAAAAAAAAAATTATTTGAAGAAATAATGGGTAAAAACTTCTCAGATTTGATGAAAGATAGAAACAGATTGAAAAATCTCAGTGAACCTCAAATAAGATAAACCCAAGGGAATTCATGCCCCAAAGCAGTCTAATCAAACTGCTAAAAACTAAGACAAAGACAAAAAAATAAACCTTACAAGCGACCAGAGAAAAATGGCACTTTGTACAGAGGGAAACATTAATTTGTAGGATTGCGGATTTCTTGTATAAAACACTGGACACCAGAAGGAAATGGAGCCACAGTTTTAAAGGGCTAAAAGGCAAAAACTGTCAAGCCAGTATTCTCTGTCTGGTGAAAACATCCTTCAGGAATGAAGATGAAATAAAAACTTTCTCAGTGAAGGAAAGCAGAGAGTACTTAGCACCAATAGATACACTCAAAAAAAATTCTAAGGGAATGCTTTCTCCCTGAGATTTGGAACAAGCCAAGGATGTTCTGGAAAAAGAAAACAATATGGCAATGGGGAATGAATCAGTGGTTGCTGGGGATTAGGGGTGGGGAATGGGTGACCACTAAGGGGGAGCACAGAGAGTTTTGGGGGTGATGGAACTTCTGTCCTGTTGTGGTCATTACATGAAACTATATATAGAGAGAAAGCTTAAAACTGTTACATACAAAAAGAAAAAAAAGAAAGAAAGAAAAATTAATGTTAGCCTGTGTGTGTGTGTGTGTGTGTGTGTGTGTGTGTGTGTGTAGGGAGGAGTGTTGTAGTACAAGGTGTGTGTATGTTTGTTTGTGTTTTGTGCCTTAAGACAATACAAATGTATCGTTGTATTGCATGTTACAATCCAACACAGGTATCTCTGGGCTCAATCAGGTGGATAGACATATTCTGGAATTTTTTGAACGATGAATGGTGAATAATGTTTAAAATTTATTTTATTTACACACCTTGCTGTCTATTACCAACTAATCACAGCCCTGGGTGACAGTCCTGGAAACAGAACATTTTTATTTTCACTTTAAAAACAAACAAGCAGGGGTGCCTGGGTGGCTCAGTCCAGCTTCGGCTCAGGTCATGACCTCACGGTCCATGAGTTTGAGTCCGTGAGTTTGAGTCCCGCGTCAGCCTCTTTGCTGACAGCTGGGAGCCTGGAGTCTGCTTCCGAATCTGTGTCTCCCCCTCTCTCTGCCCCTCCCCCACTTGTGCACACTCTCTCTCTCTCTCTCTCTCTCTGTCTCGCTCTCTCTCTCAAAAATAAATTTAAAAAATAAACATTAAAAAAAAAAACAAGCAGATGAGCTCTAGGCCTCTCTCTATCCCTTTCACAGCACAGGCCAAACGTGGAAGGAAAAGCAGGGACAGCTTCACAGATTTCCTCTAGGAAGGAACACTAGTGGTGGTTGGGACACTGAGGGTTATCCTCTGGTTCCAGTAAGGGTGAGGAGTGTCTCCATCCTGACCAGCGCCTGCAGGAACCTGGAAAAAGAACTGAGGTGGGGCCAGGGGGAGAAAAAAGGAACACGCACCGAACTTCCCCTCATCTCCACAAACTCATCTAGAACTCCACCAAAGTTCTGAAAACACCTCACCTCCCATGAAAACCCTGCCTCCGTGAGCCATGTTCCTATGATTTAGGCTCCTCCTTTTCTCATTACAAGAGATGAACCCAGAACCTAAGAGTAAGCCATGTAATGCTTCTTGTTAATCTATTCAAAACTCGTGTTGGAGCGTCTATAGCGTCTCAAGTAGCTGGGTCCACAGATGTAAACAAGAGGGGTTAGTCCCTCACCCTTATGACACTAAAGTCTAGAAAGAAGAACACAGAAAATAAACACATAAAACAAATCTGATGGTGGTAGGGCTGAACAGGAACTAAAATGGAGTAATGGGATGAGATTCTGGAACCCCATCCACTCACACACTTCCTAAGTGGCCGCCGTGGGCAAGGCCTTAACCACTCCATGCTTCACCCACCTTATCTGACACGTGGGGGGAACAATAGGACCTACCACCTGAAGCTGTGAGAATTTTGCAAAGTAATGTCTATTTCATGGGATTACTGTAGTGCGATGGGATTACTGGTATGCGATAGTACATGTTAGGTACCCTAATTGTGGGTAGTTTTGGAGGAACTATATTTAGAATTGCTTCAAGCTTCAAAGAAGGCCTCTGAACAGGTATGAATTCCTCACTCACCCACCCCCACCCCATGGGCTTCATGCTGTTTTCCCATGTGTCAAGGAATTGGAGATGTCATGAATCTTAGACTCATTCCCTTCCGCCTGCCCTCCTGAAAAGCAGTCTCTTCATTAAAAGAATATAACTCTAAAAGCAAATCAGCACTGTTCTCTCAGTGGGAGTGTAGAAAACTCTTGGGGTTAGAAAAACCTGTGTTTGAAGGCTGACTCTGCCAGTATTTGCTGTGTGATCATGGGCAAGCAGCTTAACCTCTCTGAGCCTCATTTTTCCAACCCAAGAAATGTGAGTGCTTACATATGATATTCAGATTTGATTTGAGGTCAGGAAGTACCTTTTATTAGAGTAGCTATTTTTGTTATTATTAGGTCATGTAATGTGTGATCTAGGCAAAGGTTTATTCTGGAAACTGAATTAAGCAAGCAACTTCACAAGCAGGATGCACAGTGCTGAAGTGGAAATCATTGATGGGAAGACAACCCCACCTCCATCCTGTTATTGTGCAGGACAGTTGGATCCCTAACTGGGGTTACTGAGGGGTCAGAGCAGAAAGGACCCTTAAAATCAGTGGCCTGACACTTCATTTTCAGACAGGAAGGTGGACAACAGTGACTTGCCCCAGGCCACAGGGCCCCTTGACTACTCAGTTGGGTCCCCTGAGTTTGAGAGTGTTACTGGGCTTCTGTAAACACATGTGAATCCCCCACAAATAGTCACTGTGGCTCAGGAAGGGGACAACAGCCACTGCAGCAAAGGATGAGCAGGATGGGGGCAGAGGGGCCAAGGCAGCCTGGATGTGGCTGAGAAAGAAGTCAGAGAATGCCAGAAGAACGGTCCCTTTCCAGCAACAGGTTTCTCGTGTTGTTTTCACTTTGTCATCACTTGGCGGACCTTGCTGTACATTCTGGATAGGAATCTTTTCCAGATTACCTGTGTTTGTTCATATGTGTACACGTGTATATGTACATACATGCAGGCATGGATGCATATATCCATTTATTTTATGTCAAATTATATGTGATTTTCCTCTAGCCTAAGGCTGGTTTTCATTTTCCTAAGAGCGCTTCTTGATAAGAAGTCTTTAATTTTAATGGAAGACAATTTACTGATTGTTTTATAATCAGTGCATTTCTATCCTGTCTTAAGAAACTTTATTCTGCTATGTTTTCTTCCAGAAGTTTTCTAGTTTTAGCTCTTTTTTAAAAAAATATTTATTTTGAGAGAGAGAGAGAGAGTGAGGGAGTTTAGGGGATGGGCAGAGAGAGAGGGAGAAAGAGAGAATCTCAGGCAGGCTCTGTGCTATGAGCACAGAGCCTGATGTGAGGCTCCCTCTCATGAACCGTGAGATCATGACCTGAGCTGAAATCAAAAGTCAGACATTTAACCAACTACGCCACCCAGACACTCCTAGTTTCAGCTCTTGCATTAAGATCCATTACACATCTTGAATTCCTTTGTGTGTGTGTGTGTGTGTGTGTGTGTGTGTGTGTGTGTGTGTGTTATGAAGTAGGGGTCAAGGTTCGTTGTCTCTATGGGTATGTCTAGTTGCTCCAGTATGACCTGTTAACATGATGTTCCTCTCCCCATGGGGTTCATCGACTGCATCTGGGGTCCCCTTAAGCACTCCTTGCCCTTTTCCACTTGTGCACTGGACTGTCTACATCAGTGCCACACTGTCCTGGTAATTATAGCTTTATAGTAAGTCTGGGACTCAGGCAGTGTAGAGTCCTCCAACTTTAATTTTCTTTACCAGTGTCTTGGCAAATCTAGGTTCTTTGAAATTCCACTAAATTCTAGAATCAGCACATCACTTTCTGCAAAAAGTCTGCAGGGATTTTTTCTTTAATACCAGATTTGTTTTTTAGAGAGATGTTAGGTTTACATAGAAATTGAACAGAAAACATGTACCACTTCCTTCCACCCCCCACGCAGCCCCCCTTCCCAATCTCCCCTATTGTTAACACGTTGCACGAGTGACGTGTTAAAATTGATGAGCCCACATTGAGACATTATGGTGAACTAAAGACCCTAGTTCATATAGGGTTCACCCTTTGTGCTCTTATAGTTCCATAGCTCTTAACAAATGCCTTATGTCATGTATCCACCATTACAGTATCATGCAGAATGCTTTACACTGCTGGACCTCTTCATCCCCCGTCACCCCTAATCCCTGACAATCACAGGATCTTTTAAATGTCTCTATAGTTTTGCCTTTTCCAGAAGGCCATGTTACTAGAATCATACAATATGTAGCCTTTCAGACTGGTTTCTTTCAGTAAGCGGTATGCTTAAGGTCCCTTAAGATGGGTGATGGCTCATTTCTGTTTATTGATAAATAAAATTGCATGGTCTGGATGCATCACAGAGTGTTTATTCACCTACTGAAGGTCATCTTGGTTGCTTCGAAGTATTGGCAATTAAGAGTAAAGCCGAGGTAAATGTTAGTGAGCAGGCTCTTCTGTGGATATAAGTTTTTAATTTATTTGGGTGTCTCAACGTTATGCCACTCTTGCTTCCTGTGATCCTTTTGTGATAGGGAAAAATTGTTTTAAGAAAAGCAAGACATTTCCTTGTAGAGCAGGGAAAAGTCTTTGTTGAGCAGAATGCCTTGATGAGCCTTTGTGGCTGTGGATGGACAGCCTGGGGGCACGGCCAATGGGATTAGAAGCAGAGAAACTACATATTTTATAATCCAAACCAGGACACTTGGGAAGGTAAGAGGGGCATTGTTAACCTGGCACAACAGGCAGAACCTGGTTTTATTCTCCGTAAATCTAAGCGTATGTTCCCCCTCCGTAGAAGTGAAGCCAAGAGCTAGTGAAACCCCCGAAATCCCCATGTTGAAATAAAGTAACAAAACCACAACAACATGACTAAATTTAAAATGACTGGCATACCACAGGATGGCAACTGAAACTCGCATACACTGACGGTGGGAGTATAAGGCGGTGTAACCACCTTGGAAATCAGTTAGGCGGTTTCCTGAAAAGTTCAACACTCATCTACCATCTGACCCAACCACTCCACTTAGGTATTTACCAAAGAGAAATGAGAGCATGAAACCCAAAGATTTAATGTGAGTGTTCTGGGAGCTTATTTGGTATAGCCAGAAACCAGTTTAGCATACTTCAGTTGTACTTCAATTGTACTTTCTAAAACAATTTAAAATAAAAAGGAATGCTCTGAAAGAGAGAGGATTTTGTTTTTTTGTTGTTGTTGTTTTAAGCTGGTGGGGGATGGTTGGAGTAGGTGAGCCAGGGTGAAGAGGAGGGAGGTGAAGGGGAACAAAGGGACCCAGGAAGGAGTTGAGTCTGGAGCCAACAGAAGAGAAGACCAGTGAACAATCCCAGTTAAAGACGGGGCCCCAGGAGAGGGGACACCTGAAGGCTTTAAGACTAATAATGTCTCAGGGCATCTGGGTGGCTCAGTCAGTTAAGCATCCAGCTCAGGCCATGATCTCACACTACAGAGCCTGCCTGGGATTCCTTCTCTCTCTCTCCCTCTCTCCCTGCCCCTCCTCTGCTCATGCGTGTGCTGTCTCTCAAAATAAATAAATAAACTTAAAAAAAGACTAATCATGTCTGACAGTCTATTTTATCCAATGTGCTATTCTCTGATGTAACCCCCACACTTAAACTCTGAATCTTTTTTTTTTTTTAAGTAGGCTCTACTCCCAACATAGGGCTTGAACTCATGACCCTGAGGTCAAGAGTCATACGCTCTACTGACTGAGCCAACCAGGGGCCCCCACACCCAGAATCTTTAATAAGAAATGTAATGGCCTCGAATGAGTGCTATCAGGGACATAAGGTAGAGAAGCTGAGTCTCTCTGGAGAGATATGGGATAGTGAGAAGGGGCCAGTGGCAAGCTGCCAGATGAAAGATCCAGGATTCATTGCAAGCAAAACTCACAGCCTGAGTGACCTGGTGACATGTCTGACTTTCAAGAATCCCTACTGAGACTGGCAGCTTGGCTGGTGGGGAGAGAGGTCCTGCTCCACAAAGAATGGAAGTTTGAGCCAGTGTCATTTGACTGTCAGAAGGACAGGAAGTGCGGACCTGGCTGACACCTGTGTTACCTGAGTATGTCAAAGAGCAAGGGTCACATCATCCCCTCTGAGTGCCACGTCCCGTGGCCACTGCTCCTTACAACAGAGATCTCACCTGGGGCTTTGGCCAGAGAGACAGAGTGAGGGAGGTCGCTGGCCTGCTTCTGAGTCAGCAGTTTCAAAGGGAAATGGCGCTTCAGGGGAAGGGAGAGGTGATGGAAGGGAAGAAGGGAGAGCAGTTTTCAATTTTCAATTTCAACATCTATCTAGAGATATGATGATGAGAGTCATGGTCTTTGCCAATGGCTTTGAGAGGCCAGTAGTCCCTTCTATGGCCTGCTCCTCAGCAGAGATGGTCGAGAGTCTCTGCAGGGTGTTGGACTGACTGCTAACAACACTAACTTACTAAAGAAAAAAAAAAGAGAAAATAAATGGGAAAAAAAGAGAAAAATGAGAAAAACAAAAAGAATATTAAAATATGAGAAATAAACAAAAAGTGGAAAGAAGTAAAGGGATAAAGAAAAAATTAAAAATGAGAAAAACAAAAGAAAATAAAAATGAGAAAAAGCAAAAGGTGATAATAAAAGAGTAAAGCAAAAAAGCAACACTGGGAAAAGACTAACAGTAAAGAAAGAAAAAAACTTTTAAACTAAAATTTTAAAAAAATGAGAAGAATAAAAATTTCAAAAGAAAAAGAAAAATGAGAAAAAAGCAAATAAGACAAAAATGAGAAAATGGGGGGAAAGTAGAGGAGGATGAAGAAAAAATGGCAAGCAACACACACTGTGATTTTGTGATATAAGAAGAAATACATATTCTGTCTTCCTCCCCAGTTCCTGGCACAGAGATTCTAAGAGGCTGGCTATTTCCCTGAGTGGTAGGGGTGAAAGGAACACCTTTTGTTATTCATAATAAGCCCCTTCAAAACCAGACAGGAGTTTATGTTAATTAGATGACTGGTATCTAAGAGCCTCTCCCAGCTTTAGAATGGGGGCAGGTTGCCAGAGGAACCAACCATTTGATGGGTTGGAACTTCTTTCAGTCACTCTCCAGCTTGCTACACCTCCCTCCACCCCCACCACCCCAACTTCCAAGGACAGAAAAGGGGCTGGGGATTAAGCACTAACGACTAATGATTTAATCAAGCATGCCTATAATGGAACCTCCATAAAGAACCCTAAGTCAAAGGGTTAGAGTTTCTGAGTTGGTGATTGCACCCAGGTGCCAGGAGGGTGGCACACCCCAAAACTCCACCAGGAACAGAAGCTCCTGACCTTGGGACTCTTCGATGTTGCCATATGTGCCATATGTAGCTCTTCATCTGTCTGGTCAGTTTGTATTCTTTCTAATTAACCAGTAATACCAAATAAACTGTTTCCCAGAGTTCTGTGAGCCATTATAGCAAATTATCACCCTTGAGGAGGGGGTTGTGGGAACTACCAATTTACAGCCAAGTCAGACATAAGTGAGGGTAACCTGGAGATTTACTACTTGCAATTGGCCTCTGACAGGAGTCCGTCTTATGGGACTGAGCCCTTAATCTGTGGGGTCTGTGCTAATTCTGGGTTGAGTCAGAACTGAATTAAATTATAGGACATCAAGTTGGTGTCCACAGAAAACTGGAGAATTGTTTGCTGTAGAAAACTCACACATTTGGTGTCAAAGGTGTTGTGAACAGAGAAATAGTTTTCTTTTATAGACAAAAATTGAAGAAGGAAAAAAAGTTAACTTTGTTGAAAGTCCCTCAGGTGAGCAAAGTGAGCTTCCTGAGCTAAAGGCCCAGCCAGGCCCAGCCAGGGACTTTAATAGATGTTTGGAATTAAGCAACAATGACTCCTTATGAGTCAAAGCAAGAAATAGACCTTTCACAGTTAGGAATACTCCACAGTGGTTTTCTCACCTTTTAGAATCCAGAGACCTCTAATCTTAAAACAAAGTGGGAGGACCCCAAAGAGCTTTTTGTTCTTGTGGATCGTGGCAATCCATATTTACCTTACTAGAAATGAAAACCTGTGGGATGTCTCAGTGACCTTTTTATGTCTGGCTTGAAGAGCTATAATACCTTTTGGCTTTTGAAGAACTTGTAGTGTTTACATCTAAACTATATATATTTTTTGTGTTTATTTATTTTAGAGAGACAAAGTGTGAGCAGGGGAGGGGCAGAGAGAGAGGGAGACACAGAATCCCAAGCAGGCTCCAGATTTTGAGCTGTCAGCATAGAGCCTGATGCAGGGCTGGAACCCACGAACTGTGAGATCATGACCTGAGCCGATGTTGGTTGCTTAACCAACTGAGCCACCCAGGCGCCCCTAAACTATCATTTTAAGTTTATTTATTTTGAAAGAGAGAGAGTGCGCAAACACAAGTAGGGGAGGGAAGTGGGGGGAGGGAGGGAGGGAGGAAGGGAGAGAGAGAGAGAGAGAGAGAGAGAGTATTCCAAGCAATCTACACACTGTCAACATGGAGCTTGACGTGGGGCTCGAACCCATGAACTGTGAGATCATGACCTGAGCCGAAATAAGGAGTAGGATGCTTAATTGACTGAGCCACCCAGGCGCGCCTACATCTAAACTATTTAATTCCCTTTTCTTTAAATTCCAAACAGTACAAAACTGTTCCATTACAGAAGACATAATAAGTTGTACTCTTAACATTTACAAAGCTGAGGGGAAGACAGTTTTCATCATATTTTTATTTCTTATTTATAGTTTTGCCCAGTTTCTTTTGAGCAGATTCTTGTCTTTAGGGTCTATATAGCAGTTGCCTCTGTGGTTTGAGAGACTAGGGATTTCTACTTTGTTTCTTTGAGTATTTGATAGACATTTTTTAAGAGCAGTTATAGGTCCACAGCAAAATTGAGTGGAAGGTACAGAGGTGTCTGTGTACCCCCTGGCCCAACACACACATAGGCTGTCTGACTAGTATCATCCCACAACAAAATGGTAGGTGTGTTACAATTGGCGAACCAACATCGGCACATCATAATCACCCAAAGTCTATAGTTTACATCAGGGTTCACCCTTGTATATTCTATGGGATTTTGACAAACGTATAATGACACATACTCATCATTACAGTATCGTACAGAGTAGTTTCGTTGCCCTAAAAGTCCTCTGTGCTCTGACTATTCATTTTTCCATCCTCCTATCCTTGGCAACCACTGATCTTTTCACGGACCACAGTTTTGCTTTTTCCAGAATGTCTCATAGTTGGAGTCATGCAACATGTAGCCTTCACAGATAGGTGTCTTTCGCATAGTAATACATATTTAAGGGTCATACGTGCCTTTTCATGGCTTGAGAGCTCATTTCTTTTTAGTGCTAAATAATATTCCATTGTCCAAATGTACCCATGTTCATTCAACCATTCACCTCTTGAAGGACATCTTGGTTGCTTTCGAGTTTTGACAATCATGAATAAAGTTGCCATAATCACCCATGTGCAGATTTTTGGGTGGACATGAGTTGTCAACTCCTTTGAGTAAGTACCAAAGAGCACGATTGCTTGATCATATGGTAAAAGTGCTTCTACCCAGACAGTTTTGTAGGAAATTGCCACCTGTCTTCTAAAGTGGCTGTGCCATTTTGCATTCCCACTGGTATTTGATGATGTTCCACATCCTCACCAGCATTTGGTGGTTTGGATTTTAGCCATTTTAAGAGATGTGTAGTCGTATCTCATGGTCATTTTAATTACAGTATTATGTTCAGCATCTTTTTGTGTGCTTATTTGCCATGTGTATAATATATCTTCTTTGGTGGCCATGTCTTTTGCCCATTTTTTAATTGGGTCGTTTGCTTTTGTGTTGTCTGATTTTAGGAGTTCTTTGTATATTTTGGGTCACAGTCTTTTATCAGATACGTCTTTTGTAAATAGTTTCTCCCAGTCTGTGCCTTGTCTTAATGTCATCTGTGCCTTACACAGAGCAGATTTTAATTCTGCTGGGATCTGGATTGGGATTCAACTGTAAGTCAATTCAGATGGATTGGGATTGAACCTGTAGGTCAATTTGTGTCGTAGATCACAAGTTGTGTTGTGTCAGTAGATCACTGAGGAGAAATCTCTAGGCATCATTGAAGGACACGCTTCACTGATGGGAAGGGACAGCTTGGCCTCAGAAGGGAGTGGTGAAGGCTGGCATCTTGCTGGCCCAGGAGGGAGGGCTGATTTTCATACTGATGTGGCCCATCTCCTCTTCCACCCACCCTTGGGCCTGAGTCACAGCGTCGTGGTCAAACCTTCCCCTGCACACCCTTGGTACAGCTGTGAACACACCTCTCTGCACAGACACACACACACACACACACACACACACACACCCACCACACACACACACACACACACACACACACACACACACACACACTGGGGAACATTACTGCAGACACCCGGCGTGGCTTCCTGGGACACAACCTTTTATGGCCTAACCACTGCCAGCCCAAGGAAAACGCAGTCAGTGTTCCTGCCCAGATAAACCAGACTAATTAGTCCTTTCTGCTCTGAAGGCAGAGACCTCATTGTATAGCTATAAACCCAGGCAGGACAGAAATAAGAGACACATTCCAGAGACTTGTGTCACCCTCCTCAGAGATGGGCAAATACAGCTGCTGGATGGTGGCATAAAATACTGTCATTCATACACATGGGGGCCTTTTGTGGGTTTGCCTACATGAATCGTCCTCCTTTTACCTTGTGTGCTCGCCAGAGGCCTGGAGTTCCTGACTTCCACCAGCCTCCTCCAAAGCAAGGCTTCTGTGCATTTCCTTCGAAATCCAAATTTCTCCCGGATAAAATTAGATCAGAGATCTGGGGTTTCTGGGAAGCTGCCTAGGGAGTGGGTGGCTGTGGACCATTAATGGTAAGGGTAAGTTAAGGCAACACTAATAACAATGATGTTGATGTGGGAGGCAGAAGCCCTCCTGCCAGCCTCCTGCCAGAACGAGTTCTATCTTTCTCCGGCCCCGGCAGATGGTCCTTCTGTTTTTCTAGTTGATTCTGGCCTCAAAATTATGTCCATATTTAAACCAAAGTCTCAATTGTTCCACCTGGGTATATCCTGGCCTTCTGCTGCTGCTCCTGATAAATGACTCCTTATCCTTGGCTTCCATCGAGGCCCCTACAGGATCTTTCCTGATGCCCTCAAGCACAATTAACCCCCCACACCCTGTGCTTTTGCTCTGCCCAGCATAACCTTCTCTGTAGTCATTACATTGCAATTTGTCACTGGTCTCCCGTCCCTCCAGACTACACTCCCTGCCCCAGCAGCCACTGGACATATTCATTTTCTGCATGTCACATGGTTGCATGCGATAAATATTCCCTGAATCACAGCTGTGAGTAGGTGCTTTAAACAAAATCTAAGGCTAACACACATGTGCCGTCCTGTAAAAATCCTGCCATTCACAAGGAATTCAGTAGACATTCCCCTCAGGTGTGCTTGATGCACTATGTGTGTGTGTGTGTGTGTGTGTGTGTGTGTGTGTGTGTGTGTGTGTGTGTGTGTTTGTGTGTGTGTGTGTTCATGGGGAGGGGGCTGTGAGACCCTCTGCAATGAGGCTGTAACCAGTAAGCAAGAGACAAATTCCCATCTTCCTTGACCCCCAAGAAAACCTGACCAAGAATCAAGATCTAAAGTGGAATTTGGCTTAGCTGACAGTTTTCCTTCCTGACCAGGGGAGTCAGAAGATGTCAGGTAGTTGCCTGCTACCTACCCCCACTCCCTGGAAAATTTGACCTGAAACCAATTGATGCCCTGGCTTTGGGGGAAATGGGCCCTCCTTGTGATTTCTCTGGGATTTTCTTCTTAGCCCCCTTCCCACATGACCTACCTCAGTTCTGTCCATCCTTCACCATTTTCCAGGAAATCTCCACACACTCAAGTATGTCAGGAGTTGAAGAAGGGTTGAAGTTTGCAGGGTCTCAGGAGGGGTCATGCTGTAGCCCATGTGTGGCTTTCCGTCAGCTCTCTGGATCCACCCTCCTGCCCCCAAAACAAGTTATTTGTCTTGTCCAACACTAAGTGGTTCACCTTACACTTGAGCCCCCTTGAGACCTTACCTGCTAGTTTGAGATCTATTTAAAAAAAGTTCAAGTTTTCCTCCTAAGAAAAGTTCCAGGGGAAAAATTCTTCCTTTGAATTAAACGTGATACCATAGAAAGAGTAAAGCAATGTTTTCGAAGTAGCAAAGTTTTACATTCTCCTGCCACCAAGAATAATTTGAGGAAGTTATTCCGAGCCTCAGTTTTCTGGTCTGTAAAATGGGGTCAGTGATATTAATCTTCCTAACTCATTCAAGATTCATGGTACATAAAGGTTCCTCAGAAATGTTTGTTCCCTTCCCTTTTCTGGTTAACAAAACACCACCGTGTGAACAGGAAAACCTGGGGTTTAGTCCCTGTGCTGTCTTTAACAGCTGTGTGACCTCGGGGAAACCATGTTATGCACCTGAGTGTCGGGTGTCTCTCCTGTAAATGAGATGTTCAGATTGGTCTCTGGACTAGATTTTATGTTATTATTAAATTTTTGAAAAGAATTCTTTCCTTCCTGGAAATTTTAGTTTTAGGATTGAAAAGAAGCAATCTAGAGAGTGAAGGCTATCAGCTTTTCAGAGATGGATTTGGGGCTGGGGTGGGGTGGAGGTTTCTGTCACCGTGCTGCCGGAATCTGCCAGAGTCACTCAGCATTTTAGGAGTCAACCCCTCCATCGTGAGATAGCGAAGAGGTGAAGCTGGTGCAGTGCTGGGGGTTCTGATGCTGGAGGGGGAATGACCAAGAAGGAGAACGTTGAAAGGAAATCAGGAGAGAAAGTTAGGCAGGTATTCTCCAATGGCCAAGTTACTCTTAGACTCTCCAAATGGTGCAGCTGGACGTGATCGTTTGAGACCCGGTCTAATTCTCCCTTGTCACAGATGTGGAAATGGTAGTCCCAAGGGTCTAAAGGATTCATTCAGTCCTCCCTTCTGGGAGCTTGGTGATTCCCCTGTCACCGTGTCTTCCCCACGGAAACCACTTCTATTTCAGTTGGTCGTGACTCCAAGAAGGGAAACTTTTGTGTATATTTTGGCCCCAACAAATGGCAGGACCAGTTTTCTTTAAAAAGCTTTCTTGAGGGATGCCATTAGTCTCATGCAGTTTTAATAGAGGATTGTGTTTCTGTTTCCCAGCACTGTCAGTTGCCATGAGTACAAACGTTCATTTTTAATGTAGCATGATTCACAGCAGTATGGTATAAAAATGGGAGAACTTCTCTTCTGGCAAAACTTGTAAGACAAAACTGAAGGTGAGGGGGGTGGGAAACAAACATTTCTTAAAGATAAAAAGAAATATTGATTAGACTTTCATTTACTAAACAGTGTAGCCCATCAGACCAGTTATCGTTGCAATTCAATTTCTCCACATTGTTCTGAATATTTTAGACATTTCTCCCTCGTCCTGTTCTCTAAATAACCACTAGCTCTTCCAGAGCGATTAACTGTGCATGGGGAAGGAGCTGGAAAAATTATAAGCAGAGAAGCCAAAAGGTAACTGTCAGTACAAGCCATGGAATCTCCTTTGGCCCTTTCTTCTTTGGGAAGCACTTTGATGAGGGAGACCTATCCACTTTGCACCCCCTACCCTTCTTACCTCCCACTCCCCTGCGCCACCCCCTGCTCCCTGTTCTTTTTCACTCCTCAGGTGTGGGAATCTTCCTCCTGGGCATGGAGCACAGACACAATGCCACATGGGGACCCTGGCTATGGGCAACGACGGAGGCTGAGTGGTAGGGGCTTTCCAGGGACCCCCTAAAGACCACTGTGAAAGCCTCTTGGTGTCTACTTGGCGTAACCATGGGAACCAACGTTAGGTGCAATAAGCACCGTGATAAATGTACAACAACCCCAAGAGGATGGGACTCTTGCTATTATTCCCATTAAACAAATGAGAAGCTGAGGCACAGAGTGGTTAGGGAAGTGGGCCTAGGTCACACAGCTAGTAAAAGGGTGGAGCCAGGATAAGAACCCAGGCCTGTGGCTCCAGAGTCCACACCCTGAACCACCACCCAGACTGCCTCCAAACGATACATCCTAAGTGCCTGGTGCAAATGGGCCAAGTATTGGCAAGGATAAGGAGAAAGCAGAAAACCCATACGCTGCAGGGAGGAGTAGGAATCGGTACGTACGTGTGGGGAAATGATGTGCGGTTTCTCACAAAGTGAAACATGCACGTCACAGGACCCAGCAGTCCCACCTCTAGTCACATACCCAAGAGAAATGAGTGCATACAGCTGCCAAAAGACGTTCCAAGAAGGTCCACATGTTCACAGCACTGACACAATAGCCGCACCCTGGAAGCCACCCAAGTGTCCCCTGGCAGATAATGGTAAATAAATTATGGGATAGTCATCCAGGGAAGTACTAGACAGCAATAAGGATGAACAAACTACCTACAGTTAGGGTGGATGTCACCACCAGTGTTGAGGGAGAGAGAAGCCCGATACCAACAGTTATGTAGGGTGTGTTCATTTACATAAACTTCAAAACCCTCCAAGCCAATCCATGCTAATGGAGGTCAGAGCAGTGGTCACCTTTGGGGACAGTGCCTAGAAAGGGGCACAAGGGAGACTTCTGGGGGTGCTGGTAATATACTGCTTCTTTTTTAAAAAATTTATTTTTAATGTTTATTTATGTTTGAGAGACAGACAGTGTGAGCAGGGGAGGGGCAGAGAGAGAGGGAGACACAGAACCCAAAGCAGGCTCCAGGCTCTGAACCGTCAGCACAGGGCCCGATGCGGGGCTCGAACCCACAAGCTGTGAGATCATGACCTGAGCCGAAGTTAGATGCTTAACTGACTGAGCCACCCTGGCACTCCTGTAATTTACTGTTTCTTGATCTCAGTGCTGGTGACAGGGGTCTATTGTCTCAGTGAAAATTCATCAAGCTATGCATATGATCTGCATGCTTTTCTGCATGTACATTTTTAAATATTTTTAAATGTTTTTATTTATCTTTGAGACGGGGAGAGACAGAGCATGAGCAGGGGAGGGGCAGAGAGAGAGAGGGAGACACAGAATCTGAAACAGGCTACAGGCTCCGAGCTGTCAGCACAGAGCCCGACACGGGGCTCAAACTCACGGACCATGAGACCATGACCTGAGCCGGAGTCGGACGCTCAACCGACTGAGCCACCCAGGCTCCCCAAACGTACGTTTTACCTGAATACAAAGTTAACTTGAAAATTACACTCTCTAGTACAGTGCCTGTCAACACAGAGAGTTCAGTAAATGAGCTTCTTTCTTCTCTGCCTTTTCTTTGCCTGCCTGCTGGTCTCTGGATGCCCCTTGTTGGTTCCTCTGGTCCGGGCACTGGCTTTCCAATGATGTCACAGTGTCTGAGGTCAGGGGTTGCTGGCTCACAATGGGGTTCCCAGAGTCTGAGACCTGGGGCATCTATCTAGGAGATTTCCTGTCTGGGTCAAGGGCAAGAGAGCACCCATTTCCTCAGTGGGAGCTGCTCAGTAGTCCATGGGACCTGTGCCTTCCCTGCCTCCGCAGGTGTCAGAGTGGGCTGTGATGTCTTGGAAAGAGTTTCATGAGCCAGGAGGGCATGGTTCAAATTTAGGCTCTGCTAGAAACTTGCTCTGCCACTGAGTTAGTCGCTCGGCACAACTGAGCCCCCACTTGCTCATCACAACCTTCTTGACGACCTAATATAGGTAAAAAATATAGGGTGTTTGTTCCCAATATGATGTTAGCACAGGGCCTTGTTAATGATAATGTGGGGTTAGGGCAAAGAGAGGGAAGCCCGGCATGGCGAGAGTAGGGCACAGCCATGCAGAGAACCCGGCCTTATCCATGTACTCCTGTCTCAGAGTTTCATGCACCCTTCACCTGCCTGATTAATAAAAGCTGAGGCTTAACTTCCGGTGCTGTGGGCCATAGGTTTCTGCAGAGTCCCCACAGACAAGGCTGCAGCCTGCAGAAGCTTCAGGATTCAGGCTTACGGCGACCCCCTTCACGAAGACCACTTCCTAGATTCACTGTGTCTAAAAGCAGCTGGCTGGTTTTACCAACAGTAATGACGCTTGCTTTTGTGAGCAGTTAGAGCTTTCATATGGGAGGGATCTCAGAGAATGTGGGCATCCTCCCTATCACCAAATCCCCTCCAGAACCACCCCCCTCACAAGGCCTTGTCTTGCCTCTGTTTGAAAATCTCCAGTGCCTGTGAACTTGCTAAGTTTCACTTACTGCCTTCCACAGAGAGCTCTTGAAAAGAGATCTTGGCCTCACCATTGGAGGAAGATTCATAAATATGAGGCTTTGCCATGATGTTCAGAGGCACAGACACCGTGAGGGAAGGTTTTGATGAGAACAGAGCGTAGAGCTCACCCCTGATGGAAAAGGATATCCTCGGCCCTCCGCCGAGCCTCTCGCGAGCCTCGTGGAGCCGGGATGCCCCAGAAGGCACTGCTCCTGAGGATGCCCGACCTAGCATGGGGGTGAGGGAAGGTCTGGCAGAGGTACCAACGCGGCTGGCAAGCTCTTGTCTTCATGCCATCTGTGGCAGGAAGGCCACTGGGCTGCGGATGGGGACAGGACCCCACCACATCGGGAAGACGAGACTGCCTACTGCATGCTTCTCAAGCCTTCTGGTCCCAGGGCTCTTTAATACCATTGGAAGGTATTGAAGACTCTAAAGGGATTTCCTGGGTTATAG
This sequence comes from Lynx rufus, assembly GCF_022079265.1. Lineage (NCBI taxonomy): Eukaryota > Metazoa > Chordata > Mammalia > Carnivora > Felidae > Lynx > Lynx rufus. The sequence goes on from NW_025814856.1 coordinate 127,139,355, forward strand.
CTACCAATGTTTAAAATCAAAACTAAAATTTTTTCTTAAGTATGTATTTGGTAATTTATTTAAAAGTATAGGACTGCCTGGATTTGAATCCCATTTCTGCCACCTAGCAGGTGCTCAGTAAGTGTTGGCTGTTGCTGTTATCACAGCAGGTGCCCAGTGTATACTTGGTTGATTTTATTTCTTGAGCACAAGAGCTGGAACCTCCGACAGTAGGATTCAAACCAGTGCCTCAATCTCAGCAGTGAGCACTACGGGTTAATACGATTGCTGTACAGGCGCAGGCGTTGTTGCTTCACTTTTGCAAATAGGATCGGAATAGTACGGATCCTGATAACAGGATGGACGCTTGCCATAGAGATATCAGCTTCTTGGCCAGAGGATAAATGCCCCCGCTCACTGAGAGACCTTGGCCAGTTTTTTTCACTTCTCGCTTCCATTTGCCTGTTCTATAAAGTGAGGTTAATAATAATACTGACCTCGTAAGTGTGCTGGGAGTATTAACCAAGATAAGGCACTCGGCTCACTATCTGCCACATAGGCAGCACTTGATAAGTGCTACCTATTATTACTGTTAACCAAAGGTTTTGGATAGCATGTCTGAGTCACACCTCTGGAGCTCAACCTTCTAGAAATACCGCAAGGGTACTGCTGTTGACGTAAAAGTAACTGCCTAGATGAGCCAATTTGAGGGATTCTAGATCAGAAGTTATTGTATTGTATCTGCAGTATTTTCTTTAGGTACTTGGGTCATCAGAGGCAAAGTGCACAACTGGGCAGTGTTCACAGACTCCTTTGGGGGTGTGCCTGCTCCTTGGACATTGATTGTACCTGCAGACGCACGGGGTTCCCCTGTGGGCTGAGTCATACACCTGGCAGTTCCATCTCACCTGCCGCATGAGCATTATGGGCTTTGGCCACACTTACGAGGGTGGAAGGTTCTGGAGCCTCACTTTGCCCAGCACACAGAGCTGTGGGTAGTAATGGCTTCTGGAACTAAGATGGATTAAATTAACATCAAAGTCCTGAAATTCCATTTTCAGCCATGTTTCCTATCACTCCCATGATCTCCCCCATGATCTAAATCCTTCCTGAGAGTTACTGTGTATGTTTTTTTCCCCACTGAGAATCACTGATAGATAATCCAAAAATTAAAAGACATTTCGTCTGGTTCTGGGAATTCTTTTCTCCGACAAGCACTGTGAACCTCTACTCTATCATATGATGGGCCACAATCTGCTTTGTGGTCAAGTCATTGTTATTTGACAATGCCACAAGCATTTATTGAACTCCACCTATTTGTCAAACACTGTGAATAGATACAAGGGTGAAAGCGTGAGCCACATGTGGACCCGGCCCATGTCCAACTGCTCAAACAAATGACCACAGTGCAGAGGGCTGGGAAGCGGAGGGGCGCCTGGCAAGGCTGCAAGAGGAGGGAGACAGAGTGGACGATTAGGCTTCCACCAGGATGGCAAGGACCACGTCCCATCTAGTGTCCCCAGTGCTTTGCCCTCCCCTCCTCCCCTTCAATCGCTGCTGTGGGCCTGTCTCCTCTCGTCAGGTTTTCATTTCAAATGTCGCCTCTGCAGAGACGTGCTCCCGTACATGTGATTTGCAGTAATGCCCTCATCCCAGCACTCTGTCACATCGGCACATTTTATTTTTCTTACAGCACTTATCATTATCTAAATATTTCATTTATTTGTCAGCTTGGACTTCCACTAGCATACACCCAGTGAGCATTTGTTAAATGACCAGCAGAGCCTCTAAATGAATGAACTACATGCTCACAGACGTTAAATTAAATCATTAGCTTAAATCATACAGATGATTTGCAAAGTTTAAAATTAGCTAATGCGATAGATGTAATTACTGTCTTCAACATATCAGAATATTTTCACAAAAATATTCATCAGGGGTCTTCTATGATTACAGAATAAAGTGGATTAAAATTAACATGAAAGCATTTTATAACAAGGTCCTATAATTAGAAACAAACATCTTAGTAAAGACTCAAGCTCTAGAGACTTAGGGAACAAGTGAGTATTAATTTTTTAAAAAAATTTATTTATTTTTTAATTTATATCCAAGTTAGTTAGCATATAGTACAACAGTGATTTCAAGAGTAGATTCCTTGGGGCACCTGGGTGGCTCAATCGGTTAAACGTCTGACTTCGGATCAGGTCATGATCTCACGGTTCCTGGGTTCGAGCCCCGCGTCGGGCTCTGTGCTGACAGCTGGGAGCCTGGAGCCTGCTTCGGATTCTGTGTCTCCTTCTCTCTCTGTTCCTCCCCTGCTCTCACTCTGTCTCTCTCTCACTCTCTCAAAAATAAATAAAGATTAAAAAAATTAAAAAAAAAAAGAGTAGATTCCTTAATGCCCCTTACCCATTTAGCCCATCCCCCCTCCCTGAAAGTGAGTATTAGTTCCGGTGGTCTATCCTTGACCTGCCTGAGTGCAGGAGGTTCATCCAGATGTGAGAGGCTTTACAGGGTAGCCTGACAGCCATGCACCAGAGAATATTTCCAGGATCTTCAGTTACCTAGATTACATGTGTATATAACATATTTATATGCAAGTGTATACACACATACACACACACACACAGAGGAATGGTAAACTATGGGGAGACTGTTTAGCCAGTCCAGTCTGAGCTGTACAGATATCCCTGAGAGGCCAGTTATCTCCTCTGTCCTAGTGTTTAGGCACACCTGCAATGATGTATTCTAGAACATTCTTGAAACTATTGACTAATGAGTTCAAATAGATGGCAAAAGTGTCGTAGACATTTGAACCACTATTACTGATTTGAACCACTTTTTTGCATTTCTGGAGACTTCTTTAACCAGGAAATGTATACAGAGCTCCTGTTCAGTGTCAGGCCAGTATGAGGACTAGGCAGGTGGAGAACTTGGACTAATAGTGGAGACAGTTAACCGGCCAGGGTACAGGGCAGTGCTGCTCAGTACACCCGGGGAGCTAAGGGGGTGGCAGAAGGGGCTCTTGAATGACTGGGGTTCTTAGAAGGCTTTCTGTAGGTGGTTTCATTAGCTGGAATGTGAAGGCTAACTCAGGGCTTGATGGGTGTAGCGTAGGTAGGGCAGGACTCAGAGTGTGAGGATGGCGTGCCAGGCAGAAGGGATGTCATGTGCAAAGGCAGGAGAGAGAAAAGCCTACAGAGTTGAAGATGCATGAGGTGGGCAGGCGTTAGAGATTTGACTGCAGAAGCAGCCTGGGCCCGTTGGCAGGCACCTTGTGTTTGAAGCAGGGAGTTTGAACAGTGTCCTGAAAGTTAAAGGGTGTCACTGAAGGATTGATGCAGATCTACCCCTTAGAAAGAAGATTTTGGCAGCTGTAAAGCTCTCCAGAAGGGAAGAGAGCCCCCCCCCCAGGAGTGGAGACTAAGTAGAGTAGATACGAGAGGGTAAAAAAGGGGATACCTCAGTACATGGAAGGACGTGAGCCAGTGGCTGAGAGGAAAGGAGGGCCATCGGAGGATGAGAGTCACTGTGTACCAGGCCGTTTTAGGCTCCCAGTCACTGCAGGGACAGAGAAGGCCAATAACCCTGCCTTGTGGCTCTAGCATCTGGTGGGAGGAGCCAGACAGAAACAAAAAGAAGCAAGTCAGCAGGTAGTATAACCAGAGCTAAGTCCTCAGGAGAAAAATAAAGATAGCAGTGCTGGCAAGGGAGCAGGAAATTTGAAATTTCAGACAGGGTGTCCTGTGAAAATCTGCAGGGTGTGGGGAAGCCAGGCTGGTGGCTCTCTGGAGGGAAAGCATTCCAGGAGAAGTGAGCAGAAATGCAAAGGCCCTGGGGTAGAGTATGCCTGCTTATTCCAGGAACTGCAAGGGGCCCATGTGCCTAGAAGGGCCAGGGAGGCAAAAAGCAGGTGATATGAGAGAGCTGTGTGTGAAATGGGGGCCACAAGGATTGTGAGGGACCTTATAAGTCATTGTAAGGACTTCAGCTTTTCCTCTGAGTGAGATGGGAGCCAGTGGAGGGTTATAAGCTGAGGAAGACATGATATGACTTCATTCTTATAGGCCAACTCTGGCTTACAGTTGAGAAAAGACAGGAAGGGGGCAAGGGCAGAAGCCAGGAGACCTGCTACAGCAGTGAAAGTGGAGGGGGTGAAAGTGGTCAGACCCTGGCTTTATTTTAAAGGTCAAGCCACCAGGCATTGCTGATACATGAGATGTATCCTAAGAGAAGTTAAGGTTGACTTCAAGAGTCTTGCCCTGAAAGGGTGGGAGGTTGGATTTGCCATCTTCCAAAGTCAAAAGGTCAGAAGTAGAGTTGGTTTCCAGGTGGGATTAAGATCATTATGGGTTTAGCTTGGGAGAAGTGACATTTGAGGTGCCAGGTGGAGATGTCCAATTAGCAGAGAATTATAAAGGTCTGGTCTCATCTGGCCTTCAGATGGAGCCATGGGACAGGACAGGTGGGAAGGCCAAGCAGGCAGCCCCCTCCAGGTGTCATGATGGGACCAGCCTCCCATTTCTCACAGTGTCTGAAATTCTATCTTTCACGTCATGGTTCCAGATGGAGTTGCCCATCACAATCATTGAGGCTTTTTAAAGGTACAGATTCCTGGGTCTCACTTCGGACAGGAATCTCCAAGTTGGAACTCAAACCTGAAAAATTTTTCAGAACCCTCCTCAGGTGATTGTGGTGGGCACCACTGGGTAAGACACTATAATGGTGGATGCATGCCTTTGTCCAAACCCATACAATAACAACAGTGAACCCTAATGCAAACTCTAGACTTTGCTTGATAAAAGCAAAGCAAAACTCGGGGAGGTGGAAGTTTATGGGGGAGGACAGAAAAAAGGAACACAGCAATTTAACTCACTTTGAAGTGTTAATGACTTCTCAAATGTTATTTGATTAAAGTGTGCCTTTCGTGTCAGGCACTCAGGAGGTGTTAGGATGGGTGAGTAAACAGAATGGGGCGATCATTGCCTTCATGGAGCTGACGTTCTGGAAAGCCTGTTTGAAAAGCATGGAGAAGGGAGAGAAAAAGGAAAGTGACTGAAAACTGTGCCTCAGTTCGCTGAGACTGTGCTGATCTTCTGTCTCTGCCTGGAGAGAGGCTCCCTGTGGTGTGGGCTGGGAGGATAGCAAACCCAAAGCTATGTGCTATGATAAAGCCCCAAAGAAGGGCTCTTCGTCACCTCCCCTTCTTTTTTTTTTAATTTTTATTTATCTTTAATTTTTTTTTAACATTTATTTTTGAGAGACAGAGACAGAGCGTGAGTGGGGGAGGGGCAGAGAGAGAGGGAGACACAGAATCTAAAGCAGGCCCCAGGCCCTGAGCTGTCAGCACAGAGCCTGATGCAGGACTCAAACTCACAAACTGTGAGATCAGGACCCGAGCCAAAGTTGGACGCTTAACTGACTGAGCCACCCAGGCGCCCCTCACCTCCCCTTCTTGGACCTCAGTTGACTATGTACCACCTATGCCCTAGGTAGCCAAATTTCTTCGTGTACCCCTGCCAGGTATCTTAACACCCAAAAGAATTGAAAACAGGGTCTCAGAGATATTTGTATACTTATGTTCATAGCAGAATTACTCAAGTAGTCAAAAAGCCCAAATTTCCACTCAACAGATGAACAGATATGCAAAATGTGACATATGCATACAATGGACTATTATTCAGCCCTGAAAAGGAAGTTCTGACACATGGTACAACATTGATGAACGTTGAGGACATTATGCTAATGAAATAAGCCAGTCACAAAAGGTCAAATACTGTATGATTCCTCTTGCATGAGATTCTGAGAGCAGTCACATTGATAGAGACAGAAAATAGAGTGGTGGTTGACAGGGGTTGGGGAAAGGGGAAAATGGGGGGTTAGTGTTTACTGGGCACAGGGGTTCAATTTTGTAAGACGAAAGAGTACTGGAGATGGATGGTGGTGATGGCTGCACAAGAGTGTGAATGCACTTAATGTCACTGAACTATGCCTTTACATGGTTAAAATGTTATATGTATTTATAATGTTTGTTATATGTATTTTACCATGATTGAAAAATAGGAGTTAGGCACTTTTACCAATCAAGACCAGAGCCCCTCTCTGGCTAGTTCAGGTAGGGTGGGGGCAGGCCTCCTGAAAGTGCAGCTTCCGGAGCTGTGATGGGGCCACCCCATCCCCAGCCACCAGTACAGGCCACTGGCTGCTGTCCATCCCTTCTCCACTGCGCTTTATCCCTGCTGCCTCACAACTTCGGCTCTTGCCTGCTGCTGGCCTCCTTACTCCCCTGCTCTGCCCGTGACCCTCACGCTGTCTCTCGGATGTTCTTTCCTTTTCAGCTTTCCTGATCACTGCATCTTCTCCGTAGCCCCCTGTTCTAGTTTTGAGAGGATCCAGTTGGTCATCCCATTTGGGGGAAGCAAGCACATTGTCAGTGTCTGACAGGCTTGTGGGGTGGTCCCTCTCCCCCAGTCAGCTTGGCCAGGGTAGCGGGAGCCCCCTGGGCTCTGGCCACCGGCCTCTCCTCAGCAGAGGCTGTGGGTGGCAGTGAAGGCAGGTCTCGATGATGGGGCTTCACGAGAACAACAGTAACCTGATGGGAAACCTCCGGCCTGACAGGTTCTGTATTCATCCCCAAGTCAACCATTCTGTCCCTCCCCTCCCTGTCCCCACAATCTTTCCTTTATTTGTTTTTCTGCTGCTCACTCACTCCAGAAATAGTAAATTACATGCAAGGCGAGACCTACCTTATTCATTTTTATATTCCTGCCTTACCACATGGTAGCATTCAAATGTTTATTAATAAACTCATTAATGAGCACATGAAAACACAGAAAAAGCACCAGATTTGGAATCTGAAGACCATGCAAGGTCACTTTCTGTCTGTGTGACCTTTGAAAAAGCACCTCATTTCTCTCGGCCTCAGCCTCAAATTCTATAAAATGAATGGGCGTACATCAGTAGTCCAAAGAGTGTTCTACTCACTGCCTCCCCCAAAAGGAGTCAAATGGGTGTCTTTCCAGCAGAATTTCTCTGTCTTTAATATGTTAATGGGTTTTATGAACTTTCCAGGGAGAGATGAAAGTACAGAACGCTTTCCAAATTCTGCTCGTCCATGTGGACCTTTAAATGTGGAATGTCCCACAGGGCTTGGGCTGGGAAAGATGAAAGGCCTATTTGGGATGCACATGACCTCTAAGGGCTGACTGAGCCTCAAAGAATCTCGGATTTCATATGAGTTTGTTTGCTGCTACTTGTTTACTCGCCCAGGATACATTGCTTTGGATTTCATATTTTAAATGCTCTTAGTTACCTTTGATCATTTCCTGTCTATATTGTACTCATAGTTGTCTGAGGTTCATTTCCCTCTGTGTGTTTCTTTGTGACCTGCAGGTAACCAAGGCCATTCACTCAGGTTGTACGAACTTTCTCCTCCTTATCTTGGAACCATATGGTCCCTCCTGTTACCAAGAAAGATAAGGCACTGACATACAATGCCGTGGTGGCTGACACAGCATATGAAGGCATCTGGACAGGCAGCTGCTATCTAGGAAGGTCCCTATGTTGTCATTTCACTACCAGATCATTGTCTTGGCCATGTGATTCCTGGGAGGCACAAACTAACTTGTGGGTTTATTGTAGGGAAGTTAAATATCTTTCATGACTTTGATTAATGGCCAGGTATCATAACTGAGTGGGGAGCAAGAAGAACTGTCAAATCAAAATATGGAGTGCTCAGGGCTGCCAGAGGACCTGGGGAGTGATCTCTTGGGAGTGTTGTAACCAAGTACACTTGACTTGGGCATTGCAGGGGTTAGTTGAAAACCATATAGTTGAAAACCCATTATAACTTTTGATTCCCCCAAAACTCAATCACGAATAGTCTACTGTTGATCAGAAGACTTACTGATTATATAAATAGTTGATTAATACATATTTTGTGTGCTACGTGTCAGTAAAACCTTGATTTGCAAGCATAATTCATTCTGGAAGCATGCTTGTAATCCAAAGCACTTGTATATCAAAGCGAATTTCATGAACTATTGAATCAGTTGTGACCATGTGACATTTGGCGTCATGTACTACTCCTATTGCAAGACTCACTCGTTTATCAAGTTAATCAAGTTAAATGTTTGCTTGTCTTGCGGAACACTAACAGAACAAGTTACTCGCAATCCAAGGTTTTATTGTATTATAATACTATATTCTAACAGTAAGGTAAGCTAGAGGAAAATATGTTAAGCAAATCATAAGGAAAGGAAAATACAGTACTGTACTGTATTGGTTGGAAAAAAAAATCCACTTCTAAGTGGACCCATGCAGTTCAAACTCATGTTGCGCAAGGGTCAAATGTCTCATAAATTGGTTGGCATGAGACAATAGAAATATGTTGCCTCACTGACCTGGAGGGAAGTCTAAAATCAAGGTGTCACAGGGCTGTGTTTCTACAAAGCCTCCAGGGGAGGCTTCTTCCTTGTCTCTTCCAGCTTTCTTGGCTTGTGGCAGCATAACTTAGATCTCTGCCTCTATCTTCATGTGGCCCTCTTCCCTCTTTGCCCAGATTTTCCTCTTCGCACAAGGACGTCAGATCTATGGGATTAGCAGTCCACCCTAATGACTTCATCTGAACTTGATGACATCAGCAATGACCTTGTTTCCAAATAAGATGACATTCAAAGGTACCAGGGGTTAGGACTTCAGCATATCTTCAAGGGACATGATTTAAACCGTAACACCCCTTATGTCCAGGAAAAGCATGTTTGGATGCCAGCTGCATGCAATAGGTTGCATTTGGCCCTCTGGGCCCTTTCTGTAAACAATGACTGTCTAATCCCTTGTTTTGGGGCCTATTCTTGGTTTTCAGAGAAGAGAGTCCAGAGTTCAGGCCTCTTCACAGAAGATAGAGTGAGGGCCAGGTACGGCAAAGGTATTTGAGGCTATCTTTACAGATAAGAATACATTCTCAAGTCACCATAATTCAGGGCTTTGGAGCAGCATTTGAATCCTGCCTCCACTACTTGGTAGCTGTGTGACTCTGAACAAAGCTCTTGGCCACTGTGAACTGTGGCTTCCTCATAGGTAGATAATGGGAAGGATGTCAATTCCTTCCCAGTGGCCCTCAACTGGGGGAGATTTTTGTCCCCCAGAAGATGCATGGTAATGTCTGCAGATATTTTTGATGATCACAACAGAGGTGGTGCTACTGATATCTAGAGGGTAGAGGCCAGGGATGCCGCTGAGTATCCTGCAATGCACAAGGCAGCCCACACAACCAAGAATAATCTGGCCCCCATGTTAATAGTACCAGGGCTGAGAAACTCTGCCCATCCTGTGGGGTTGATAGTTAGCTATGGAAATGAGACATGCAGGGTGCATAGCCCATCCCTGGCATTGAGCCAGCCCAATACATGGCAGGTGTACACATTGAACAGTAGGAAGTTTGTAACAGTCCTATAAAAATATTTGAACGTGCTAGAATCTTAAGTTTATGGAAAGGAAAAGGGACTCTCAATCTCAATGAATTATGAATGCTTGAGAAACATAAACAATGTAAACTATAACTGGTTAAGAGATAATGAGGCATACAGAAGGGATAGAAATGTTAATGGAGTGCTTGTAATGTCACATGCCGACCACTTTTACCTACGTCACCTCATTTAATCCTTTTAACAACCTTATGAGGTAAGAACGTCTTTCCCCATTTTTATAGGTGAAGAAACCAAGGCTCACGAGAGTTTAGTTTCTTGTCCCTGGATATATCTATGAGGGTAGAGCTGGTATTCGAGCCCAGCTCTCTCTGTCACCAAGCCCATGACTCTCTGTTGCCCCACCCGACTCACATGCAGTCACTGCAACTGACAGATGTATTAGTCATGAGCCCAAGGGTTGGATGCTGAGGAATGTAGCCAGGAAGACCACTAGGAGAACCAGCAATGTGTTGAAGGTCCCTCCCAGATTCCTCAGGATTTCTACCAGGCTGAGCTCTCCTCTTCTCTTTCCTGCATTTGAGTCCAGGCCCCCCTTGATGTTCTCTCTGGCGATCCTCACGACTGGACCAGGCCTGCCCTCCAGGAACAGTGAAAAATGCTAAAAAAAAAACTAGCCATTTACATTCCCTCTTCTAGCTTCCCATGACACGTCTTATTCCCTCAAGGCAACAGAGCACCAGTATACTACAGAGAGGAGAGCTTGTAATTTAACCAGAGATGTGACAACAATAGTCCAGAAGCCAGGAGTGGGGGAATGAAAGTGTACTTTTGTAAGGTTCTTGAACGTACATGAAGTGATGTGATATCACATGAAGGTAGTCATAAGGATGTATCCTATAAATCCTAAAATAACCACTAAAATAACAAGACAAAGATTTATAGCAAGTAAGCCACAGAGGAAGTAAAATGAAATCACAGACAGCAATCAGCTCACCAAAGAAGATGTACAAGTGGCCAGGGAGCACATGAAAAGATGCTCAACATTATCAGTCATCAGGGAAATGCAAAAAGCCACAGTGAGATAAATCCTTGACACCCACCGGGATGGTTATAGGCAAAAAGGCAAATACTAATACACACTGGAGAGAACATGGAGGATTAAAAACCCTGATGCACTGCTAGCAGAAATGTAAAATGGGGCAGCCACTTTGGGACCATCTGGCAGGACTTGGAACATTAAACGTGGCGTTACTATAGGATCTAGCAATTCTGTGCCTAGGTTTATACTCAGGAGAAATGAAACATGCATCTGCACAAAGACATGAATGTTGACAGCGACATTATTCATAATAACCAAAAGCTAGAAACAACCCAAATGTCCATCAAATGAAGAATGGATCAAGAAATGTGGTGTGTCCATACAGTGGAACTCATCCATGAAAAGGCATTAAGTACTGACACAGGCCTCAACATGGACGGATCTTGAAAACACTACGCTAAGTGAAAGAAGCCAGTCACCAAAGACCCATACTCTATAGCTCCACTTATGTGAAATGTCCAGAATTGGCAAATCTATAGAGGCAGAAAGTAGCTCAGAGATTATCTAGGGCTGGAGAAGGGGTAGGAGTGGGAGGATTTGGGGGTGATACTAAAAGGTGTGAGGTTTCTTTTCGGGTGATCAAAATGTTCTATAACTGTTACACAATTTTGTGTATACACTAGAAGTAATTGAATTGTACACGACTTTTTCTTGCTTGAAGAAGAAGGAGCACTTCTCTTTTTTTTAATTTTTGTTTATTGAGAGAGAGAGAGAAGTGGGGAGGGATAGAGAGGGAGAGAGAGAATCCCAAGCAGGCTCTGTGCTGACATCAGAGCAGACACGGGGCTCAATCCCACAAACTGCAAGATCATGATCTGAGCCGAAATCAAGAGTCGGATGCTTAACTGACTGAGCCACCCAGGCACTCCTGAGTTGTACGCTTTAAATGAGTGAAGTATACAGTATATGAATTACATCTCAGAAAAGGTATTACAAAAAAAGCAATAAGTTCAGAAGTAGGCAGAAAAAAGGAAAAGGAGGAAAAGGAATAAACAGAGCAAACAGAAAACAAACAACAAGATGGTCAATTTAAACCTAACCATATAGGGGCACCTGGGTGGCTCAGTCAGTAGAGCATGTAACTCATGATCTCGGGGTCATGGTTCCAGCCCCACACTGAGCATAGAGCTTATTTAAAAACAAAACAAAACAAAACAAAATTAATCATATCAATAACCACATTAAATTTAAACGGTCTAAATGCTTCAATTTGAAGGCAGAGATTGAGAGATTTGGTGGGAAAAAAGAAAGCAGCAATGATAGGCTGCCTACAAGAAACCCACTTTAGAAAGACACAACTAGGTTAAAAGTAGAATGATGGAAAAGGATGTACTACGGTAACACTAATTTTTTAAAAAGCTGGGGAAGATATATTAGTATCAGACAAAGTAGATTTCAGGGCAGAGAATATTACTAGGACAAAGGAGGTTAGTTCATAATGATAAAATGGCTCATTCTTCAGAAGATTATAACAATCTTAAATATTTATGGGCCTGATAATAGAGCTTCAACCAAGATAAAGCAAAAACTGATAGAACTCCAAGGAGAAATAGAAAAATCCTCAATTATATCAGATATTTTAATTTGGCCATTTGTCATACAATAACTGAGAAGGACGTTTGGAGATTGTCTGATCCAATCCACTCATCTTACTGATAAGGAAAATGGGACCCAGAGAAGTCAACTGACTTATGCACGGTCACTGAGTTCATTAGTGCCGGAGCCTGGCCATTAACCCAGGTGTCGCCAGGGCTACTTAGTCTGTGAGACTCCCTGCAGCATACAGACGTCCAAATTCAGCCTAACATGGTGGTGAGAGACTTACAACCATGAGTGGGAGGAATCCCACTAGATAAGCAGTCATGGTTACTTATGTTTTAAGAGACCACCCATTAATTCCTTTGACAAATATTGATTAAGGTCTAGGCCCTCTTGGAGATGCTTGGGATACAGCAGAGAAGTCAAATTCCGTGTCCTCCAGGGGCTTATATTTTGGTGAGAAAGAGACAGACAATAAATATCTAAGTGAAAAGTGCTACTAAGACAAATAAAGCAAGGTAAGAGGGATAGAGAGCAGGCCAGAGCTTTAGGCAACTGTGCCTACCTAGCGTTTCCCCAAGAAAAGCTAGTTCTGGGAAACATTCCACATAAAAGGGCAAATAGGTGCTGTTGAACTGTTTCCTTCTGGAGATTCCCTATGCACATTTGTAAATTGAAGGCCCTGAGAAGTCTTGCAATGATGAAACCCATTTCAACTTCTTTACCCTGGCACTTTCCAACTGTGGAACGTACTTTGAAGAATGTCCATGGGACCTCTTGGGCTCTGTATAACATCTTTCCTATGTACTTTCTGGAAGCTGAATTTCCAACATTTGGGCCTTTAACTTATTCTTCAAAAAAGATGGTAGTTTCTTCCAGATCAATTCACAAACGGGGCACTTATAGCCACCAGAGAGGCAGCATGACGGTGGGAAAGGAGCCCTAGCCTGGGCTCCTCAAGAGAGATTCCCTTCCCAGCAAGTTTCTTGGCCTTTTAGGTCCTCAAAGATAAAATGAGGATCTATTCCAGTGCTCTCAGGTCTCCTCTAGCTCCAAAATTCCATAATTTTTTTGGACTGAGATTTTAGGACTGTGGTTGACCTTGTTTATTCGTGTTCCAGATGCTGATCCTGCTGTTCTAGTGTGGAGAAAATGTTTGGTCTCATTTATGCTCAGACTTAAGATCAGTTTGAAGCACTGCTTCTACTGTAAGCTAGGTACCAGAGTCATCTGGAGGCTTAACAAATACCCCTACTTAGATCCCACCCCCCAGAGTTTCTGATGAAATTGGTCTGGGGAAGGGCCTGGGCCCTGGGATTTTGGCAACTGCCCCCAGGATTCCTAGGTGCTGCCGAGGTTAAGAACCACTGCCTTTATTAAAAAAAAATTTTTTTTAATGTTTATTTATTTTTGACAGAGCATGAGTGGGGGAGGGGCAGAGAGAGAGGGAGACACAGAATCTGAAGCAGACTCCAGGCTCTGAGCTGTCAGCACAGAGCCCTGTGTCGGGCTCAAACTCACAGACCGCGAGATCATGACCTGAGCCAAAGTCAGATGCTCAACTGACTGAGCCACCCAGGCACCCCAAGAACCACTGTCTTTAAAACAGTTTTCACACTGAAGTCTTTCTTGAACACCTTCATGGTCTATTATCATATCTGAGTACCATCTGGGCACAAAAATATTTGACAATATGAACAGTTGTATCTTTTGCTATAAATATGAGATAGCCAAAAAACAAAACCCCCCAAAATGGAAAGTAATATAATTAAATTCTAGCTAGATACCAGTGCCTGCCAAAATTCTGAGCCTGAGGTCAGCATTTTCTTTATGGACAGAGATGAACAAATATGAGAACATATTTTGGTCGTGGTGGCCCCAAACTGAGAGTTTCTCCTCAACACAACCACAGTGATATTTGGAGAAATGAAAAGGAAGAGATTCCCCATTGAGGGGTTTAATATATATAATGTTGTGTCTGGAGTCTCTTAAACTCCTCTTCCTCACCACCGCTAGGTCACACTTTGGGGGATGCTCTTTAAGGTCTTCGAGGTTATTTCTTAAGGGAGTCATTTTTGCGAGTGGGGTTGTGAGGTCAGAGACCAACTTATCAGGACTTACTTTTCCAATATTGAGGAGAAACATGGTCCCAATACGAGCATCATTGGTAATGGTGAAAGAGAAGAAAAGGTGAGAATCATAAAAGTGCATCGTGAGGTTGAACCTGGCAGGGGATCAACACTGAGGACCAGCTGTAAGTGAGCCTGGAGGAGAGGAGGGGCAGGTGAGGTGTACCTGTTGTTCCTACGTGTGTGACAGCCTTTTCCCCTAGCTCCTGTCAGCAGTGCTCCCTCGTGCTGGCCCATGGCCCAGCTGAAGGAGCCTCCTCACCCTACCTCCAGAAGTACTAGGGTCCAAGGGTATTTCCATGATTTATCCTAAGGTAGGAAGAGTTGCCTCATTCCCTGTTCTGATTTTGGAGTATTCTATGTTAAGGAGAAGACTCATAATTAGGCATTCAGAAATGGAAATAATGGCCTCTACCAAGAAGAATGTGTTATAAACCCTCAAATTTAATAAACAAAAAGAATTAACTGTTCTGAGAAAAAGTGGAAGTCTGAAACTCACTGGAAATGTTGCTTTTAAGAGGAAGTGAATAAAGCAAATGGGAACTAGAATTCCCAAACGTGGTGATGATACTCACATCACCGTTAAAGATTAATGAATATTATTTTCTGTAATAGCAATAATTCCAGATGGGGATGGGAGGGAGGGCAACACGGTGCTTCTGATGGTAAATGTTCTCCATTGTGGTACTGTAAATGAAGCCACCTCGTTCTGTTGGGACTTTGATACAATAACCTCCAGCCAAATGCTCCATAAGAAATAAAATGCCAGTTGGAAAGGCATTTACCATGTCTGGGAAATGACAAAGGCCTTCACTTGTCAGCCATGAAATTAAACAATATATCAGTCAGTAGACTATGGGCTTTCACGGAGAAATTTGATGCACAGACACACAACCCAGTACTGCCAAAGTTTCATTCCTGCCTTTCAAGCCACTTCCCTGGGAGAAGGCCAAGTCCAGTAAAGGAAGGAGAAATAACACTTCTGAATTCCCTGGAAGTTGTGAATGGAGGTGTCTGTTTTTAACTGGTATTGAGCTCTATTGTGGGGGCTGATGCTAAGCCATTTAGTAAAACCAAAGCAGATGCAGGTTTGCATGTAAAGTTGATTGGAAACTGTCTCCTCCAGTATCTATGTATCTAACCAGAAGAAATAAGCTCCCCTATTTCTATCATCAGTTTAGTGACCTATCAGCAAACAGATTGGCGCATATGCAAACAGACAAATGATACCTAAATGGAGAAATTTTTTTCACAATCTTTTTTATTCAGTTTACTTTCATGGAAATGTTTCTATTAATTCTTTCTAAAAACTTCAATTTGAAAAAAAAAAGCTTACACAACAAAAAATCTGAATAGGCCTACATCTATTAAAGGAATTGAATCAATATTAATCACCCTCTAAAACAAAAGCATCAAGCCCAGATGGATTCACTGGTGAATTCTACCCAACATTTAAGGAAGAAATGATATCAATTTTCTACAATTCCTTCCAGAGGATATAAGTGGAAAGAATGCTTCTTTAACTGATTCTATGAGACCAACATTACCCTAATGCCAAAAGCAGACAAAAATTATACTGTTTATGCAAAGGAATACTTCTGTATAGTATTTTGATATTAGTTAAGTTGTGGCATCATTTTGAGATCCATCAGAGTTTAAAGAAAAAAAAGAATTGAATATTTTAAGCATAGGTATTATGAGCTTTTTAAAAACCAAAACTTTTTATAGCTTTTCAAACCAGAAGTTAGGAAGCCACTGAAGCATCCTACAGGTGTTAATTTCTAATAAGGCAAATATCTATGGTTATAATCCACATAAACAAAAACTGTTGTTTTTTTTTTTTTTAATTTTATAATGGTAAAGGTTTTTGAGATAAAGTTAGAAAGCTATGGAGTATCCCTGACTATGATGGGTCCATTTCTTGTCATGGCTTCATAAGGAGGCATTTTAATAGAATTCTAAGCACCTATATCAATCCATGGCTGGGCCTAGAGTTTTGGTCCTTCTAGTCCTGAGGGATTTTCACCAAAGTTAAGTATTTTTCTCTTCAGTTTTTTGTCTATTTTGCTTATTTTTTTCGAAAAATGTTTTCCTCTATTTTTTATCTTTCTTATTTTTTCTTTATTTCTTCATCTAAAAGTTTCTAATTAATTTTTTTGCATTTTCACCGTTTATTTTCTTTTTCATGTTTTCTTATTTTTCTTAAATCTTTTATTTTTATTTTTATTTATTTTTGCCATTTTCTCGTTTTTTTTCATTTATTTTTCTAACTTTTATTTTCAATTTTTCTAATTTTTAAACTCTTTTCTTTTTTGAAGTTTTTCTTTATTGTAGGAATGAGTACTGAGCAGAATGTACAATATTCTCTTCTATATGACAGTGGAGTATGAAAACCTCAAGAAGTTCTTCATCCTCAACCCAATCAAGGGGGGTACTTTAGAGGAAATCATGAAGGTTCTGTAGGTAAACATGGACCATGGAGAGGAACTAATACCTTACATGGAGCCACTCCCTGACTCCAAGGATCCTGGGCAGACTGACTTGATGGTATCCCAGGGCTACACAATGGGAAGGGATCAAGGACTCATAGATGGGCCAGAAGTATGATGAAGTGATGGTAATCTATGTGCTTCTGGCCTATAAGAGATCTGAGCTGGAGGGCGACACCATCATCCTGAGCCCCATCCTTTGGCTGATCCCACCCACAGCTGCCCTTTAAACTCATCCTGCAAGGTATGGCATCGTGACTCTGCTAACCCAAAGCAGAGGAATTTCAATAAGCCTGCCACTTCCACCTTTAATTCCTACTCTGAGAATAGTCAGAAGAGCAGGACAGAAAATCAGTGGCTTGAGGAGAACCAGGAGTTAGGATGGAAAGCAAGCAGCTCAGGCAAAGCATCTGACAGTCCCCTACTTGGCCTAGAGAGGAGACCACCCCAGCACAGCTCCCAGCATGGACCTTTGGCCTCCCCTGAACCCATACACCAGCAGCAGTGATGATGTCCCGGATGCAACCAAATTCCCCCAGGGTATATCCTCCAGGAAAGCCCCTCCATACCGGCAGCTTAGACAGTGGTCTGACAAACAGAATTTGCCTGACGGTGTGATCCCATCCTCTGCCTCTAGCAGCAGCCAGGGCCGGCAGGGGGTCATTGGGAAGGATGAAGGTTCACTTTCATCCACACCTGTGTTTGAGGTCAGCCAGAAAGAACTGGCATGAAGCAGAAAGAGTGGAGAAGGAAACTTCAGGTGGCCAAAGCAGTGAGATAAACAAGGAAGCATGCTGGGAGGTCAGGCGTGCTCCCTGTACTTTACATGAAGCATGGAGATCACGAGCTCGTTGGAGCCCATCAAGTGTGGGAGATTGGCCAGGTGCTGAACACAAACAGCTGCACTGGGAACTGGACAAGATGTACATGATGCTGTGCGTGCGCGGCCCGCTGAGAGAGGACTTCGTGCACTGGGGGATAGAGAGTATGACCTGCCCAGCCTTCGCCCCCAGGGCTCAGATAAGGGGCTGACACTTCCAAAGCCTTCAAAAGCAGTCTCCAAGATAATGCTGTGCCTACAGGATGCCAGGAGCCACCTAGAGGACAAGATGAAAGGCCTCTTTGCCCCACCTGGGTGAACTTCAGAGACGGATGGGACTGTTGCTTTTGGAGAATTTCTCCTCTTCCCTGCTCTTCTCCATCTTGTCTTCCGTGTTCGTGGGGGAGGGGAAATAGAGCTGTAGAAATAAACGCAATTATAAAAATGCTAATTTATTCTGTTTAAATACGATAGTTTAACAAAACCATTTTCTTTTTATTGCTACAGATGTCATACAATACTCATCTACTGCTCTACAAGAGAAGGGCCCTGAAGGTTTCCAAATTCTCCTGTGACCCAACTGAAAAACAAAAACAAAAACAAAAAAAAACCTCAAACCACTTTCCTTGAGGGAAATCAAAGCCTGGTGAGGTCACCTGAACATGAACATGAAGATGGGACAAATGTCAGTGAATTGTAAAGGGAACTACATTTGGAACTATGACATTGGTTTTTCTTGCTGGGAAAACAAGGCCTGAGGGTCACATCTATATGATAAATACTTCTGTGAGGCAACCTTTTCAGTAATTGTAAGTCTATAACAATGACACTCTTTGGTAGTTCTGTAGGTTGGCTGGGCTCAGCTGGGTTGTTTTCTCTGCTCCTTGTGGTCTCTCCTGGGCTCACTCCTGTGGTTTCATCTAGCTAGTGGCTGGGCTAGGCTGGAAGGTCCTAGAAGGCCTCTCTCACCCATGTGAGGCCTCAGTGCTTATTGAGGGTGGGGATGCCCCCTGTCACAACAGGATAAGCCAGAACTTTCCGATAGCACGGCAGCTGGGTTCTAAGAGGAAACATTCCAGGGAGATCCAATGGGCAAATGCTTATCAAATCCTTGCTTGCCTCTAGTAAATGTCCCCTGGTCAAAGCAAATCACATGGCCAAGCAAATCACATGACAAGTGATCACACAGGGATGAGAGTACTAGGACATATGACTCACTGGGGGCCACCAATGTCACAGTCTACCACATACCGCTGTGTAACAGAGCAATAGACTCATTTAGAGAACCCAACAAAAATGCTTCTAGTGGCGAGATTCATGGCTGAGTGTCTACACACAGAAGAAGAAATTTGAAGACTGAGGGTATATCCATTGCCACTGTCCATGGGGTCCATCTGGGGGCATTCTGGGCCATCAAACACCGTGACTCCCAGGGAGGCAGGGTCTGATTTAGAAAGTTCCCATATACTGTCAATGTCTCATGCTTCATCAGTTTGGGAACACACATAAGCCTACTGTGGTAGAGAGTGACAAATCTGCTGTTGAGGTCATACCAATATTCAGGACAACATCCAGTTTGGCCATTGCGTGAGTGTGGGTGCCAGGATAACTGTCAGTGGTCTGACTGAACCCCTTGTTGACTAGGAAAATGGGAACTTCTCTGCAAGGGCTGAGGTTTTGTGGGTTGCAGTATCTTTCCTTATTCATCTTTCAGATCTCATCTTCACCTCCCAAGGAAGTCCCCTACACTCAATTATTTTTAATTTACAGCTGTATCCTCCTCCCCTTCCCTTTATTCTAACATGCTCTGTTCTTATCAATTTAATGTCTGCATTCCTGCTGGCCTCTCTGCTCTGGGAATAGAGAAATCGTGTATCTTCCTCATCAACATGTTTCTAGTGCCATGCATGTTGAAATTGAAAATTGAAAACTGCTCTCCCTTCTTCCCTTCCATCACCTCTCCCTTCCCCTGAAGCGCCATTTCCCTTTGAAACTGCTGACTCAGAAGCAGGCCAGCGACCTCCCTCACTCTGTCTCTCTGGCCAAAGCCCCAGGTGAGATCTCTGTTGTAAGGAGCAGTGGCCACGGGACGTGGCACTCAGAGGGGATGATGTGACCCTTGCTCTTTGACATACTCGGGTAACACAGGTGTCAGCCAGGCCCGCACTTCCTGTCCTTCTGACAGTCAAATGACACTGGCTCAAACTTCCATTCTTTGTGGAGCAGGACCTCTCTCCCCACCAGCCAAGCTGCCAGTCTCAGTAGGGATTCTTGAAAGTCAGACATGTCACCAGGTCACTCAGGCTGTGAGTTTTGCTTGCAATGAATCCTGGATCTTTCATCTGGCAGCTTGCCACTGGCCCCTTCTCACTATCCCATATCTCTCCAGAGAGACTCAGCTTCTCTACCTTATGTCCCTGATAGCACTCATTCGAGGCCATTACATTTCTTATTAAAGATTCTGGGTGTGGGGGCCCCTGGTTGGCTCAGTCAGTAGAGCGTATGACTCTTGACCTCAGGGTCATGAGTTCAAGCCCTATGTTGGGAGTAGAGCCTACTTAAAAAAAAAAAAAGATTCAGAGTATAAGTGTGGGGGTTACATCAGAGAATAGCACATTGGATAAATTAGACTGTCAGACATGATTAGTCTTTTTTTAAGTTTGTTTGTTTGTTTGTTTATTTATTTATTTATTTATTTATTTATTTATTTATTTATTTATTTTGAGAGACAGCACACGCATGAGCAGGGGAGGGGCAGGGAGAGAGGGAGAGAGAGAGAAGGAATCCCAGGCAGGCTCTGTAGTGTGAGATCACGGCCTGAGCTGGATGCTTAACTGACTGAGCCACCCAGATGCCCTGAGACATTATTAGTCTTAAAGCCTTCAGGTGTCCCCTCTCCTGGGGCCCCGTCTTTAACTGGGATTGTTCACTGGTCTTCTCTTCTGTTGGCTCCAGACTCAACTCCTTCCTGGGTCCCTTTTTTCCCCTTCACCTCCCTCCTCGTCACCCTGGCTCACCTACTGCTTCTCCCAAAATAATCCCATCTTCTTCTTCCTCTTATTTTCCATCTTCTCCTCCTCTTCCTCCTCCTCTTTCTTCTTCTAGTTCAAGCAGCATTTCTTTTTATCTTTTGAGGATTTTTTTCAGTTTTATCAAGGTGTAATTGAAGTACATTAAACATCACAAAAAGTGTGTGAGTCTCTGTTTTGACATACATACACCCATGAAACCATGACCTCTCAAACATTTCCATCATTCCAACGGTTTCCTTGTGCTCTTTGGCCAGTTTCATCCACTCCTCCATGCATCACAACCCCAAGCAACTGTTGAGCTGCTTTCTCAGTATATAGATTAACTTGTATTTTCTAGAGTTTAGTATAAATGGAATCAAGCATCATATTCTCTCACTTTTTTGCCAGGCTTCTTTCATTCGGTGTGATGATTTCAAGATTCTTCAATCTTGTGTGTATTAATAGTTTGTCTTTATGGCTGAGTAGTATTCCGTTGTATGGATATGCCACTATTTGTTTATCCATTCACCTACTGGTGGATTTGGGTTGTTTGTGATTTGGGGCTATAACAAACTCCTAGAACATTCACTACACATCTTTGGGTTTCATGCTCTCATTTCTCTTTGGTAAATACCTAAGTGGAGTGGTTTGGTGATCCGGTAGATGAGTGTTGAACTTTTTAGGAAACTGCCTAACTGATTTCCAAAGTGGTTACACTGCCTTGCATTCCCACCATCAGTATCTGAGAGTTTCAGTTGCTCCATACCTCACCAACATGTGGTGTGCCGGTCACTTTCAATTTAGTCATGTTATTGTGGTTTTGTTAGTTTGTTTCAACACCCAGGGGTTTAGCTACCTCTTGGCTTCATTTCTACTAAGGGGGAGCATATGCTTCGATTTACAGAGAATAAAACCAGGTTATGCCTCTTGTGCCAGTAAAGTTGGCAGTGACCTTCTTACCCTCCCATGTGTCCTGGTTTGTGTTATAAAATATGTAGTTTCTCTGCTTCTAATCCCACTGGCCGTGCCCCCAGGCTCTTCGAGGCATTCTGCTCAACAAAGACTTTTCCTTCCTCTACAAGGGATTTTCCTGCTTTTCTTGAACATGTTTTTCCTTATCACAACAGGATTTCAGGAGGAAAGGAATGGCATAATGTAGTTTAGTACTGGGGTTGGGGAGTAGGGTGGCAAGTGAAGGGGATAGAGGGAGGGAGTCAGATTAGGTCCTGATGACATCATTTGAGCTGGATGCAGCCATTCTTGATATAAGCTCTCTTCCTTAGTTTTAGCACATAAGAACCTGGAAATCCCTCCCTCCCTTCTTTTCGTCTAAGCTAGTGTGACTGGGATTTCTGTCACTTGCAATTAAGTCCTGACCCGTATACACAGTAGGGGAATGTGCCTCAGAAAGGCAATAGCATTTTGCCAAGCCCTGGCTGCCTCTTACTTCACATCTGAAGTACTTTGTGCCTTCCCTGAGAGTTACTGTTTTTGCTGACCTAGCCCTGGGAAATTTAAAGCAGGAACATTGGTCACAATGGTTGGGACGAAACTTCAGAGCACACCAAATGCCCAGGGTCAAAGTATTCAAAACCATCACCACATGGTTTGTTTAATCAAATACTCTAGCTCCATGTATCTGCTGTACTTCAGCAGGTTCTTTAATCGTTAACTGAGTTGTCATTTAGCGGTTATGATCCAAGGACTGTTCTGAATTTTGGTAAGCAATCTTCATTTCCAAGCAGCATTTCCTGTCTCTTTAATGACTAGATTTAATACTTATAGAAACATATCGATATATACTCAGAGCGCTATACGTGCCAAAGAGCAACCCTATTAAGTGTTGTGTGCGAACATATCTCTGAATAATCGGTGGTGCGTGACCTCTCCCAGCAGCAGGAGTTACTAGCATTGTTTGAGGACATCTCTGTGATCGCAGCGCAAAGGCAATACTCCAGTGAAAGAAAAGAGGAGGCCAGAAGTGGGGGGCAGAAGTAAAAAAGATCCCATTCAGTCCCCTCTGGGAACGTTCTCAGACTTGACCGCAGAGCTGAGCGAGACCCTTGACACGCAGGGGTGCCCCCCCCCCTCCACAACTTGGAGTGCCGGGACCTTAAGCCACGCCCCAAAGATGATCTAAACTCAGACTGGTGGCCTGGTAGTATTTGCGCCCATGGGCGCCTTCTCTTCTTTCGGGCTCCTCCTGCGGAAAAGCAGCTCGGCAGGTCTCGCCTCGGTCAAGACCAAACACTCTCCACCTCACACATATAGCCTTAAGTCTTTGGTAGTATCTCCACTCAGGAGCTGCAGGCCCCAGGGCAGGCTCCTCAGGACCCGACACTGCAGCAGAGATATCGGCCCCGCCCATTCACTCCCTAAATCCCGCCTCCGCGCCTCCGTGGCCCGCCCCCTTCCGCCATGGCCCCGCCCCTGCGCTCCTGCATTCCATCTCCACGCCCACGCGCTCGGGGCCCTCCCCCCGCGCAGCAGGGCCCCGCCTCTCAGATTTGCCAGCCCCGCACTCCACCCTCTCGCGTTCTGGCCCCGCCCCCGCGCTCCGTGGCCCCGCCCCCCGCACTCCAGGGCCCCGCCCCAACGCTCTCTGGTTCCGCTCTCCCGGGCTCTGGTCTGGCGCTCGGCCCCGCCTCCACGTTCCCTCTGGAGTCCCCGGAGGAGTTGCCGCGCGGGGGGAGGCGTGGCCGTGGTGCCGGCGGAGGCGCGGGCCGAGCCGCCAGGACTTTGGCTTTGACACGGACGGCGAACTGGAGCCGTGGCTTTGGTACTCGGCACCGAAGCGGTCCTGGCGGATCCCGCGTCCGAGTCGGGCGCAGGACTTTTTGCTTCCATCAACGCAACTGCGGCGACGCCGCAAGTCCTGGTGCAGCCTCGGCGGCCGGATTTCACCGCCGCTGCCGCCTCCGCGCAGCCCTGCAGCTCTTGCTGGCTCTGGGAGAGCGACTCTAAGAGTTTCTCCCGCAGAAAGAGCCGGGACGCGCGGCTCGAGGCGGCCCAGCCACTGACCCACACCTGCGCGGGCACCAGAACTGGAGGCAGGGGGCCCGCGCAGTCCCGGGTTGAGCTCAGGCTTCCGAGCCGCAGGTGGAAGGACGCCCCGGGGGAGCAGCGGAGAGGTGGGGCGCGGGGCCGGCGGCGGGTCTGGTGGGGGTCCGTAAACCCCTTCTTGGTGCCTATACTAGTGAGGACGGGATTCCCAAGTTGCAGGTGGTGCTGAATGTCCGGCGGGGTGGGCGTGGGAGATACACCCTCTCTGCTGCCCGAGCCCTGGTAGGGGCGACCTAAGGGGGGATGGTGGTGAGAGGAGAGTAGAGGCAGGGATCAGAGGTGTGGGCTGATGAGGATAGGTCTCTTTCCAAGAGAAGAAGCTCATAGCCTTTTTGGACCCGAATGTGATAAAAACCAGACCTCTTCAGAGGGAAATCCATACGGGCCAGCCTCGCTGTGTGTTCAGGGGTTCACGGACAGCCATTAGCCTGAGACTCCTGGTTAAGAACTCCTGCTCTAGGTAGGGAATGCTAATGCAAACTGATTAACTGATCCAATCGATTTGTGTGTTTATTAATTTGTTTTCCAGGTGGCCAAGTGAAAGGTACTTTTGGACACCCTGGGCATGGAGATTTAGTGTTTGTCTTTGGTAACCGTTTCATTCCCTGCATCGTGTACCTTCCCTCCTTCTGTGCCTGTAAGGTTTGTTGGGCTTCCTCCCTAGCCAGAGAGTTCTTCTGCGGTGGTGAGGCCTCCCTGGGCCACTGACCCTGGCCGGCATGGGGAGCACCCTGGGCTGCCACCGCTCCATACCGCGGGACCCCTCGGATCTATCCCATAGCCGCAAGTTCAGCGCGGCCTGCAACTTCAGCAACATCCTGGTGAATCAGGAGCGGCTCAACATCAACACGGCCACAGAAGAGGAGCTGATGACCCTGCCTGGTGTGACGCGTGCGGTGGCACGCAGCATCGTGGAGTACCGCGAGTACATTGGTGGCTTCAAAAAGGTGGAGGACCTGGCGCTGGTCAGCGGCGTGGGTGCCACCAAACTGGAGCAGGTCAAGTTTGAGATCTGCGTGAGCAGCAAGGGCAGCTCCGCGCAGCACTCTCCCAGTTCCCTGCGGCGGGACCTGCTGGCCGAGCAGCAGCCTCACCACCTCGCCACCACTGTGCCCCTCACCCCACGGGTCAACATCAACACGGCCACCCCTGCTCAGCTCATGAGCATACGAGGCCTCACGGAGAAGATGGCTGTGAACATCGTGGACTACCGCCGCGAGCATGGGCCCTTCCGCAGCGTTGAGGACCTGGTGAGGATGGGCGGTATCAACGCCGCCTTCCTCGACAGGATCCGGCACCAGGTGTTCGCGGAGCGGTCCAGGCCCCCCTCTACCCACACCAATGGGGGCCTGACCTTCACCGCCAAGCCTCACCCCAGCCCAACCTCGCTGAGCCTGCAGAGTGAGGACCTGGACCTCCCGCCAGGGGGGCCCACCCAGATTATCTCCACTCGTCCTTCCGTGGAGGCCTTTGGAGGCACAAGGGATGGGCGGCCGGTGCTGAGGCTGGCCACCTGGAACTTGCAGGGCTGCTCAGTGGAGAAGGCCAACAACCCCGGGGTGCGAGAAGTGGTGTGCATGACACTCCTGGAAAACAGGTGAGGACAGGAACCATGGAGGGGGTGGGGTGTGAAGACAGTTCTTGCGTGGCCTCATCTGTACACGCAAATGAGTGGACTTTTGGGGGGTAGGGAGAGGGCAAGATTATTTAATCAGTGTTCTTGAGGCCCCAGCCAACATTGTCACCTGCAGCTGAGCTCTCTCTCCTGCTCCAGAATTTTCTGAATACAGCTATCTGGGCTTGTGGCCCATGTCTTAAACCTGGCGTATCTGAGATCAATTCATAATTTTGGGGTAAGTTGAGATTGTGTTGGTGTTATTGTTCTGGAAAATGTTGTTGGACTTAGAGGACTTCATGGGGTTTACACCAGATCAGACACTCAGAACCTGGGAAGCGTCGCACAGTTTTGCATATGAGAAAGAGCTAGTTGGGATTTTTTAAAAAATGAGACACAAAGTCACTTTTGTTTCACCAAATATGCCTATTTGTGTGCACAAAATCAACTTAAAGGCCAGGTATTTGCAAACACATACACGCTATATATTCACCAAAATGCTGTGAATGAATCACTCCTCATTCTTTTTCCTTATTTAGCCTGAAGTTGGTGTTCAGGCCCACAACTGCAACCCCAAATGTATGTAACCTCTCCTGTCCCATAGCCAGGAAAGGTCAGGCTGACATGTGGTGACTGTTGGCCAGATTTTCCCATTTTGAACCACAGGAGAAGAGACTTGTAGGATGGGCTCTTATCGCAGCGTGTTTACATTATTCACAACACTGCTTTCTGTAGGAGCTTCCATTAACCCCCTGTAAAACAAAACAATATTATTGTAGCAGTAACTCCTGCTGTTAGTAAAACAGTGTGGTGTATAATGTAATCAGCTTGGGGAAGGAAAGAAATATCTTTAATGGTCTCTTCTTGGCCAGAAATCCTCTGGTCCTGGTGTTGAGGGATTACACCCTGCCACCCACCAGACAGACATGTAGTGCGTCTGTGGCCACTAGCTACTTTCCTTTGCACTGGATTGTTGGTGAGCCTGACAGTTCAGTAGCAGCAGTTTAGTGACGCGAAGTGAGTTCTCAGCGGGCAATCACAGTGCATTGTGGCAGAGCATCAGGATAAATGAGTGAGGAGAAAACCAGGTCACACCGTTTCCCTGGCACTGTCCCCGTGGCACACTCTGATCACAGGACTGAGGGATCACGCACCAGGTCAGAGAACTGGACCGGGAGAGCTCCCCAGCACTCTGCCTGCGCTGCTGTGTCCTCTGTTTTGCACTGTAACTCACTCCTTTTGCAAAATCATCTTGTTCACAGGTGAGAACTGAACTTGATGCTGGGTGATATTTATCAGGAATGGCTTGATAGTTGTTTCTCTTCATCCATAGCAACTTGGGTGCATGTATGGGAAAGGGGAAGGGAGGGTAAAGGACGGATGGCTGTTTAATTCTTATCCTCAGTTTTCTTTTTTTTCTTTTTAAATTTTTTTTTTAACGTTTATTCATTTTTGAGACAGAGAGAGACAGAGCATGAACGGGGGAAGGTCAGAGAGCGAGGGAGACACAGAATCTGAAATAGGCTCCAGGCTCTGAGCTGTCAGCACAGAGCCTGACGCGGGGCTCGAACTCACGGACCGCGAGATCATGACCTGAGCCGAAGTCGGACGCCCAACCGACTGAGCCACCCAGGCGCCCCTCCTCAGTTTTCTTAAGGCTCAATTTGCGGGGATGAATCAAGATCTGAAATTGCCCAGGGGGAGTGACAGATCGGGCAGCTCTTGTCCATTTACTGTGACAGTGGTTTTTTTTTTAAAAAAATTTTTTTTTTTCAACGTTTATTTATTTTTGGGACAGAGAGAGACAGAGCATGAACGGGGGAGGGGCAGAGAGAGAGGGAGACACAGAATCGGAAACAGGCTCCAGGCTCTGAGCCATCAGCCCAGAGCCCGACGCGGGGCTCGAACTCACGGACCGCGAGATCGTGACCTGGCTGAAGTCGGACGCTTAACCGACTGCGCCACCCAGGCGCCCCTGTGACAGTGGTTTTTAAAGTGTGCTGTCTGGACCAGCATCAGCGTCAGCTACTGACTCAGAAACTCTGGGTTTCTGTGTGTTCACGCATCCTCCTGGTGGTTCCGATGCTCACTGAAGTTTGAGTCCCATTGTACTATGTGCTGGGTGATCAGCTGCCCCCTGGTTTAGTCTGTAAAGCACCACCTCCCCCTTACTGGCTTTTCTGACAAGGCCAGTGAATCCATGCAGAGCCTTCCAGGTATTATGTTTTCTTGGATTGTTCTGATCATCCCTATAGTTGTCCAACGTAAGATGTTCTTTCTGGCCAGAGTTAAAGGGCTTATTCCGCTTTTAGAACAGGTGAATGTGAAGGCTAGAAAATGGGAGAGAGAGCAGGGGACAGCTGGCCTCAGAGAGGGCTCTGCTCTGCAGTGTGGACCTGGGTCAGCCAGGGAAAGCACTAGCAAGTCGAATCCAGCATGGGGTTAGGGTTTGTCCTAGAAGGATGATGATTTGTTGAAGACATTTAATTGTTGTCCTCAAGTGAGAGTGCTAGAGCTTACCCAGACCTAGTAGGGTGTAGAAGTAGCCAGGGCGGTGACCTAGGTCCTCGTCACATATCTCACATTTGGCCCCCTGTGTCGTCCTGTGTCTTGGTTTCTTTTGCGTGTTCACAATGTGTTCAGAGTGTTCTTGGCACTCGTACCACCTTATTAGCATCTGGTAAACATATAGTAATGGGCTTAGGGCTTGATCCCCTGTAGAGCTGGAGTGGATCCATTTGCCTGTGTGGCTGTCCTAGGGTACCAAAAGATGGCTGGCTGTTCCAGAGTGGCTCACATGTCCTCAGAACAGCAGTGCACATTCTCCAAGGGCTGTGTGTTCATCCTGATTCACAGAAATCTCTCACCATCCAATTGATGCCTTCATTAGCAAGAGGAAATACATTTAGTGTGGGCAAGAATGGATGCAGGAGATTTTCTAGGTGATTCTTATTTTCACACCTGTGTGTGTGTGTGTGTGTGTGTGTGTGTGTGTATATGTATGTATATATGTGTATATATATGTATATATGTATACATACATATATATAACACAAGTATTCTGGCTATGTCTTTTTTTTTAAATTTTTTTTCAACGTTTATTTATTTTTGGGACAGAGAGAAACAGAGCATGAACGGGGGAGGGGCAGAGAGAGAGGGAGACACAGAATCGGAAACAGGCTCCAGGCTCTGAGCCATCAGCCCAGAGCCTGACGCGGGGCTCGAACTCACAGACTGCGAGATCGTGACCTGGCTGAAGTTGGACGCTTAACCGACTGCGCCACCCAGGCGCCCCTCTGGCTATGTCTTCACAGTGTCTAACGCTTCCATATTCATTTCATTTCCCCATTAACCTTGGATGTAGGTAATGCTTGCTTTTAGCAATGATTCTCCATCTCTGTGTGAGGAAACTAAAACCAAAGAAGTTAAATGACTTGCCTTCATCCCATAGCTCATTAGTGACTCGGCTGGGACTAGAACCCAGACCTTCTGACTTCAGTCCCGTGCTCTTTGCAAGCGTGCTGTGTTTTGTAAGCAAGCCACGTTGATCCTACCTCTTGTTCAGGCATCCCGCCCTCTGCCCAATCAGGGGCACTTGCTGATTTGTGTGCTAGTCACATTTAAGAAAATAAGTCCATTGTAAGGGCATTTAAAAAACCCATGGCTCCACCTTTTTCGGTGTAAAATTGGTGAAATTCCTTAACATTTCCAAGCCTCAGTTTTTCCATCTGTTAAATGTAGCTAACGAAAGAAAAAAAAAAGAACCCTTGAAAAAACATAAGAAAAAAATACTTCTTTTGCAAAGAGAATAACTAACTGGCTCTTCGTTTTCCTTTCTGTGGGTTTGCTTTAGCAGGTGTGTTTTCTTAGGCCAAAGGGTACCTGTGTGGGACCCTAAAGAGTTAGAGTCCCTTTTTGCCTTGAGATGCTACTGCTGGGTGGACAAGAATGTGTGAGTAATAAGAAACCGTGTTTTGCAGGAAACTGAGGTAGGACAGCCGAAAACTAGATAATCATCCAGTCACCAGTAGCCTTCAGGGACATCACCCTATGGCACAGAACAGATGGGTTTCATCAGATTCCTTTGCCAAATCTCAGTCTTGGGCAATGTTTTCCCTTGTTCAGTGTTTATGGAGCAAGGCAGAAAGAGGAATACTTCTGCTAAACATCCTTACAAAATCTGGTGGCAGCCCACATATGGAATGAAGATTAATTTTTAATTTTTGGTTTTTGCTGAGTAGTTGTCCTATTTTGAAAAGTCCCTTTGGTTTGTGACAATATAAGCCCTGGAGGCGCTGACTTTGGTAATCTCCAAAAAAAAATTAATAAATAAAGAGATTTAATATCCCACTGCACACTGGGGCGCCTGGGTGGCTCATGTGTTTGAGTGTTTGACTTCAGCTCAGGTCATGATCTCACGGTCTGGGGGTTTGAGCCCCACGTCAGGCTCTGGGCTGACAGCTCAGAGCCTGGAGCCTGCTTTGGATTCTGAGTCTCCCTCTGTCTCTTTGCCCCTCCCCCACTTGTGCACACATGCATGCTCTCTCTCTGTCTCTCTCTCTCTGTCAAAAAAGAAATAAACATTAAGAAAATATCCCACTTGCACATTCCCCAATGGCCTCTATCAGAAAGGAACATGTCAAAGTCTTCGGCCTTATAATGGTCTCAGTCTGTTTTCTTGCTACATGTCTGTCTGCAGTATCCAAGCACAAGGTGAATTAGTGCCTGGCAACATGTACTGATTGTGAGAAATGGGATTTTAGTTGATCTGACTTGATTAGTAAGATCAATATAGACACAAGCCATCTTGTCATTTGATTCATTCATTGAAAAATACGTATTGAGTAGCTGCTGTGTACATGCATATGCTAAATCCAGGAATCAGCCTGGCCTATTATTTAACACAGTTAAGTAAATGTGAATCAGCTTGTGCGGCTCAGCCTCAGAATAGTCTGAGAAACCCAGATTTTGGGGGGAAAGTGACTGAATGTGATTGATTTCTGGTTATATTTTTCCTGTACGAATAATGGGCTGAATCTGGGAGATTGAAGGGTGGGGAGATGCAGCCGGACATAACGTCTGGGGCAAAACGCCCAGCAGTCTTCTTGCAGTAGAAATTGGGAGAACTGTTTTGACTATGGAAACCGAGGCTCAGAGAGATTAAATAGCGTCTGTGTGGCCTTCAGAAATGTTGATCGGAGTCAGGATTTGAAGCCAGGCGTTTGTCTGATTTTCGAGTGGGGAGTGTGAGTGTCTCTTCCCAAACACCATGTCCTTTCACTGACCCCTGGCACACCTGCTTTTTCCTCTCTGTCTTGGGTCTTAGGCTGGCCAGGCATCAGGGCTTCACCTAGACTCCTAGGACCATGTCAAGCCTCCCGAGGCCTCTGCTCCCTTCCTGTTTTTGTTCCTCTGAAGGACAGGGCTTATGGCCAGAGGTAGAGCAATCCGGAGGGCGTCAGGGCCTCTCCACCCGGCCCCTCAACTCTGAGTCTGTGACCTTGGCTCAACTCCAAGGTAGAGTTCCGGTTTTGTGAGCCAACGAGCTCTGGGTGGTTTCCAGAGGGAAAGGTGGTCAGTAACAAGACTGCTGTGTATTAATAAGAGAAGATAGCGTGAATGAAGGGAAATCCTGGTGTGTGCACCATGCAGACTTTATTTCACCAAAGGGGAAGATGTTAGTTTATCTTCCAAGAAAGATGGGCCCATTTGGGATCTGATTTTGGAGGCTTGATAGTATTGCTTCTCCCAAGGGATATTCATTCCTTTATTATCTGTTCATTCGGCAGATATTTTTTGAGCTCTTACCAGGGTTACTAGGTTCTGTGTCTGACTCCTAATAACAAGACACGGTCCCTGCTCTCATGGAGCTTCCATGTAAGGTGGGGAAATGGACAAGTCAATGCATAATAGATAATTACAGATAGTGGTAAATGCTGAGGAGGATGGTGGCCAGTTGAAGAGAAGCCTGCTGAGGTGGATGGGGGTCAAGGAAGGCCTCAGCTAAAGCTGATGGATGAGAAGGAGGCATAGGAAAAGTTGGGCGAAAGGGTACTCCCCTAGAGGAACCAGCAAGTGCAAAGGCCCTGAGCATGCTTGCTCCAGACAGAAACCAGAGTTCTGGGAGCGGTGGGTGGCTGGGGGTGCAGGGGGAGGCAGGGACAGATGGGTGGGGCCTCCAGGGCTCTTATTTTCCCAGGAGGAGGCCACAGAAGATTAGAAGCAGAGGTTAGCGACTTAACCTGTTACCAGCCTGTTCTAGCTGCTGGGGTTGGGGGAGGCACTTGGAGCAGGTCCTGGAAGGTGGGTAGTGGGTACAGATTGAGAAAGTTAGATTTCAGAAGAAAGGCTACAGAGGATAGTGAGTGGGAGAAGGGAGAGTGGGGTGGAGATGAGAGCATCCTTTAGTGGCAAAGACTGGAAAGCCTTGCGTGTATTCAAGATGTTGTGGGGATTAACCATGTGGATCCCTAGAAAACAGGCTCACAGGTGAGGAATCCCGGGCTAGCTCACACACCTCTGTGTTGTGATGACATGATGCAACTTGCCGGCCTCACCCCTCCCCTCTATTCTTGCCTCACTCTGGACAGGTACACAGTGCTCCTTCTGGACAAGGCAGGTCTCAGTCCGTAGTGGATAGAGGAAGAGGTCTTGTGGTCTGTCCTCTGTTCAGACCGGGTGTCTAATGGGGCCACTTTCTTTTTACTATCAATTATACATGTAACAAGGGCATATTTGGCGGGTTTTGGGTAGCTATTTGTATTAAGAGACATTTAAATGAGTTTAATTCAATATTGATTGAACACCTACTCCTTGTCTCTTCCCCAGTTGGGTTGGGGACACAGGGAGAGCCTACTCTGTCATCAAGCCTACCCTCACAGTCTTACAAGGGGATGCATTCACTGGCACTTACCAGGGTGCCACGTGCTAGAAGGGAGGAGGTGAAGCTTAATCACAGGGATCTGGTACCTGTCTGCTCGGCTCTGGAGGTTATGTGAAGTCCTCAGTAGAGAGGAAAGATGAGGGGATAGAACCAAGGCAGGTGGTTGGGAGGGAGGGTGGTTGAGAGGAGGGTGGGATCTGAGGTGTAAGAGCGTCATGGCCCTCAGGGTGAAAGTCAGCAGCCCCCCCCCCCCCCGTAGTTCCTGACACTCAGGGGTCCAGGCTGGCTCACTGGCCAGGCTTATAATCTGAAATATTCAGGCGGGGAACACAGCAGGTTTCCATGAACGGTGCCTCACAGCAGAGAATCGTATTGAGGTATGTGTTATTTGCAGAGTGTTATTTTTATCTCAAAATTCCCCTACTTTACAAAAAGATTTTATCTCAGAATTCCTTAATAACGGTCTCTGCCAATAACAAAATGATGCGTTTCATTCAAATTTGATGTGCTCATCACAGACACCCAGTCTGAGTGCAGGGATGAACAGTTGAGTGGAAATTTCACACCAGTGACTGCCAGCATCGAAACATCCCACAGATGCCACAAAGATGCCCTGCTCTGCTTTCAGGCACGTGGTCCTCAACAAATACTTAGGAGGCTCTTAAGCTCCCTGACTGTTGCCTGTGACTGTACATAGGTGTGGTCTGGACAACAGCTCTTATTGTAATATTTGGATTGACAGCTGTCAAACAGCCGGATAGGAACCCTGGGGAGGTATGCTCAGAGTAAACGTTTCATTTTAAAGACAAGGCTTGAATTCTTCCACCAAACTCCTGGGTAGAGAAAACCTGGGTTTTCTTTACTGAGCACAGATCCCTGCCTGTGTTGCTTTGTCATTTGTTTCCAGCAGCCTTGTTTCCTGGGAATTCTATTTTGGCTCAGCCATTACCTGATTAAGCTGTTAAGTTGGGCCTTCAATGGTTTTATCTAGAGGCCACCATAAACTCCCGAAACATAGTGGTTCAGCCAAGAGAATATTGTTGCCGCATTGAAGGCTGTGTGCATTTTGAGTGTGGTTTTATCACATTCCAGGGATCTGAATCCTGTTTGCTCACCCAGAAGTCAGTGAGTGAAATCTGTACTTTATCTTTCTCAGCCTGTGCTAAAAAACACGGTGCCTTTTCAAAAAAAATTTTTTATGTTTATTTATTTTTGAGAGAGAGAGCAAGTGAGCACAGAGAGGGGCAGAGAGATAGGGACACACGGAATCCGAAGCAGGCTTCAAGCTCTGAGCTCCAATGCAGGGCTCGAACTCGTGCACTGCAAGATCGTGACCTGAGTCGAAGTGGGACACTTAACTGACTGAGCCACCCAGGCACCCTCATGATGTCTTTTAAAGCAGGAGATCTCATCGGATGGATTGTTGTGGGTTGTTTTGTTTTACTTTGTTTTTGGACTGTTGTTTTTAAAAATACTGATCCAATACTCTGTTAAAAAAATATAACTTCAGAATATATTTTCACTAAGCAAATCTAGTCTGAATTAAAATTGTTTGCAGTATTCTTTTAATTAAGTGGCGAAAAAGTAAGCATTTTAGTGGCCTTGAAGTACCATGAGTGGCATTAGGCCGTGGACTCTTCTGCCAGTAGACCCAGGGCGCTGACCTTCTGTGCTTGGCGGGCAGCCTCTGCAATGTCAGGTCACTGTGTCACGTTACCGGTCAGTTCTTTGCAAAGTGGTTCCCCGTTGTTTTTAATTTGAAGACTCATTGTTTTTTGTTTTTAAAAAAACAGCAAAATACTGCATGTCCCTCCTATCACCCAGTGATGGCTGTACTTAGTGTCCATGTGGTAGTGGTCATTGTACCAAGAACAGAAACAATGATAACTAACGCTGACGACTCCTGGGACTGAGGTCACAAATGGGTATCATCACTACCCCTCTTGTACAGATATAGAGAGGTGATTCAGAGAAGCTGAGTGATTTTTTCCAAGATCGTACAGCTTTTAAGTGGTAGAGCTTGGGTTATAACCCAAGAAATTAGACTCTAAAGTTTAATGATAAAAACGAGTCTGAGTTCACTGATGCTTTTCCATGTACCTGTATTTCATTCATTGCCCTAGCCTGCCTGCCTGCATCCTAGACTAGACGTTCTCCTTCACCAACTTGGTTTGAATTCCCTAGGTCATGATCTTTCATAAATATACTGATCTATAATGATACCTGTGTGTGTCTTATATTTGTTTCTTCAGAATGGAGTGAGGATATTTGCAAAGCAATCTGAGTGCAGGATACTGTATTTTTATGACTTTTCAGTCTTTAACAGTTGTCTTGCCCACACCTATTATGACAACAGTTTCTTTAAACGACTTGCTCTTATGCAAGCTTCCCAAGCATTTGTCTTAGTTTTCTTAGAAACCACTTCTCGTTCTGCTTACACCCCTGTGTCATCAGTTGATGTCACATTTTAGAAGACCACAGTAACACATACAGCTGACATAAACAAATCTGGGGACGGATACAGCTGACCCTGGGTAAACACATGATGCACAGTTGATCTAGCCAGGAGTACTCCATGTGCCATGGGCATCCGTCCCTTGGCATGTTTTCCAAAGGGACTAAGGATAGTCTGGTGGGTCCCCTCGAGTAGAAGTTGGTTAGGAGAATACTTGTGTTGTTTTAAAAAATACTGGTATCTGGGCACCTGGGCCCAAGTTATATTATTTATGTAGCCTAGAGACAATATTTGCACTGTACGTATATTGCAGATCTCTGGCAGTGACTACAGGTTGTTACTGACCCACTATTCTTTTCTCTAGAAGATGGACTCAAAAACTGTTACTAGTTATAAGGTCAAGGGCTCATCATCCCCAAATTCCCACACCCCCCAAAACTCTCTTGCAACTTTTAGAAATAAAAGAGGTGAAGAAGTAATGAGCTTTTTTTTTTTTTTGACTTAAGACCTGTACTAGTCAGCATTTTCTTCTGTGACATAGATGGGCTGCTTATGAAATTCATGAATAACAGCAAGCTGGGAGGGATTTAAGCAAATGGACTGGACTAGATAAAGTATCTTATAAAGTAAAAAAAAAAAAGTACCTTATAAAGTTAAATACATGTCCATACATGTGAACCTGTGTAAGAGACCGTTGTATTGCAGTACCCACGTGCTGACCTCAGTTAAATGCCAGGCAAGACTGTTTGGGGTTGACTTGTAATCTTCAATTATGTTACTATTAATGCTTCCAACATTTCTAATAAAAATGCAAGTAGTTGTTAGGTATCGTTAGAACTTCAACTTAGAAAGAGAAGTTGCTTCTGTCTTTTAAACTCTTGACTAAATTTAATTGAAGAGCTTCTGAGATCATGAGATGGTTGTTCAAAACGGCCATTCTCAACCGTTTATCAAATCTTTGAAAATCAGGCATTTCTTGTCACTGATCTACCAAAACAAGGTATAGAAATAAACTAGGTGATGGGAACTCCCCTCTACTTGCTAGATGGGGTACTGCCCAATTCACAGATAGATAGATCTTCAGGAAAAAAAGAGAAATAAACTGGATGGAGAGTGAGAGGTGATGACAAGATCACCCATAACCCCCGATTTCAAATGCAATGTTTGCATTCATCAAAGCAGCTGCAGTGTTTTTATTGATTGGTTGTATAGGTAAAGGTTATCCATTTAAATGTATACATTTCTTCTAAATCACAATGATCTCTTCCAATCCTGAGGCTTTTTCCACAGAGAGGGAAAATGATCACCATTTCCGCCAAATGTGCCCTTCAATTCTGAGAAGAAAAAGTGGTTGTTCCTATGGGTAAGATGTATATTGGTTTGCGAGGGCTGTCCTAACAAACTACCACAGACTGGGTGGCCTAAACAACTGAAATTTACTTTCTCCCTATTTGGGAGGTTGTAAGTCCAAAATCAAGGTGTTGGCAGCTTTTTACTTACCCCCTGAGGTCTTTCTCTTTGGTTTGTAGATGACACCATCTTCTGACTGTGTCTCAAAGGGTCATCCCTCTGTACCTGTGTGTGTCCAAATTTCCTCTTCTTATAAGGATGCCAGCCATATTGGATTGGGGCCACGCTAATGGGCCTCTTTTATCTTAATTACTTCTTTAAAGACCCTGCTTCTAAATACAGTCACATTCTGAGGTGCTGGGCGTTAGCATTTCAACGTATGACTTGTGGAGACACAATTCAGCCTATTACAACAAAATGATGTAAGATATATTGCCCAGGGATTCCTTCTTGGCTATTTGTGAGGAACCCACACCTCTGGGTTTTTCCTGGAGAGATGATGATTCAAGGTAGTTGTTTAACCATTTAAATGCTAGAGATCATTGTATTAGAGTTTCCCGATGACAGTCTGCTCTATTAGAGAGATGGCTTTCTTGCCAGCCACAATCAGCATGGATCAGCTCCTATGGGCTGTGATCTTTCTCTCTTTGCAACTTGCCAATGCTTGGTTTTCTCCTGAAACGTAGCAGTGACCTGAAACCCTTTACCCACCCTACCGAGGCAGCAGCTCCACTTTGCCGAGTTCCTTGCTTGCCCTTGGCCCGCGAGTTTACCCCTTAGAATGTAGCGCCCTTTAGAATTGTTGAGGGAAGGTGAGATTCAGAGGGACCACCGTGAAGCCAACTCAAGTTCAGCTCCCCTTGGCTTGTGTTGTTAAGCGCTGCAGCTGTGGACTCCCCTGGCTCATGTTTCCCTCCAAAGTGGCCGTTCTGTTGTAGTTGCCCGTGTGATGCCATCTGCACACCTGGACTATATGAACAGCCTGCTTTCAGCACAGTAACAATCAGGAATTTGTGGAAAGAAGAGACCACCCCTGGCATTTATTGACCTATTTACTTTGCCCCAAGTGTGATTGCTAAGCTTTTACCTTCACACCATCCCAGTGAGGTAGGTAGAGTGTCCCCATCTTACATATAAGGAAACGTATCTTAAGGAATTTAAGTAAACTTGCTTAAGGTCAGATGGTTGGTGAGCATGGAGCAGAAATTCAAAGCCAGGAAGAATTGCTCAGAGCCCAATGTCTTTCATATTCACAGGCAGAGAGTCCATAAACTTGGAGATTTCCTAGATTTTTTATATCTAGAAAGCATGAAGAGACAAGTTTAATCGGAGGGTACTCCCCGGAGTGGGTCCCAGCTGGTATTGAGGAAATCATCCCATTCTGTCATCTGGTGAAGTCAGGAATGTGGGACTTTGGCGTGCTGGATTTTTTTTTTAAATGAGATGTAATTTACATGCCATACAATTTAGCCTTCTGAAGTGTACAGTTCAGTGGCTTTTTGGTATATTCACAAAGTTATTCAACCCTTACTACTATACTAGAACATTTCATCACCCCCGAAGAAAACTCCATATTAGTGATGCATTAGCAGTCACTCCCCTCCCTCCCTCAGCCCCTGGTAACCAGCCAGCTACTTTCCGTATCTTTGGATTTCCTATTCTGGATAGGTTATATAAATGGGATTATATAATATGTGGCCTTTTGTGTCTGGCTTCTTTTACTTACTAGCATGTTTCAAGGTTCATCCATGTTGTAGAATGTATATTTCTTTTTTTTAATGGCCAAATAATATTCCATTATGCGGATACACCACATTTTCTTTATCCAGTTGTAACTGATGGACAGTGGGTTGTTTCTGCTTTTTGGCCATTATGAATAATGCTGTGAATATTCATGTGCAAGTTTTCATGTGGGCCTGTGTTTTAATTTCCCTTGGGTATATATGTAGGAGTGGAGCTGCTGAGTCATGCAGTAATTCTATGTCTAACATTTTGAGGAACCGCTGGACTCTTTTCCAGAATGGCTGTACCATTTTATATTCCCCTCAGCAATATATGAGGTCTCCTATTTTGCCACATCCTCTCCAGTACTTGTTATTCTCTTTTTGGTCATAGCCATCATGGTGGGCATGAAGTAGTGTATCATTAGGGGTTTGAGTTATATTTCCCTAATGACTAATGATGTTGAGCATCTTCTTGTGTGTTTATTGCCATTTGTAGATCTTCTTGGAGAAATGTCTGTGCAGATCTGGGTGGGATGTTTTCACACCTGTTTCCAAGCTGATAAAATACAAGATATTTTTATACTGACTCCCTTTTTATTCCGTATTCCCCCCTCTTCTTTGCCCCTTAATCATGGGGTCATTATACTGGAACCTAAACTAGAATAATTCCTCTGTAATAGGAAAAAGTGCTTGCCATCCTACAGGAATAAATATCTCTTGCCCTATTCCTGCCCCCCACCCCCACCCCCATCC
This sequence comes from Lynx rufus, assembly GCF_022079265.1. Taxonomy (NCBI): domain Eukaryota; kingdom Metazoa; phylum Chordata; class Mammalia; order Carnivora; family Felidae; genus Lynx; species Lynx rufus. The sequence goes on from NW_025814856.1 coordinate 127,177,692, forward strand.
TCCTGCTCAATCTGGGAAGGAACCTTGGAGAATTTCACTTTGTGCTTCATTATTCTGGCTGGAGCAGTCTGTCTACACTGGACTTTTAATACTGTCCTTGGGAAGTACTTGGTGTCCTCTGATTTTTATATTTAAGGTATGTGTTTTGGATGAAACTTTAGCTCTTTTTATCTAAAGCCAAATACAGTACGCCAGGATCTGCAATGAGAGGCGAGCTTTGGATAGTTCATAACAATATCTGCAAATCACATTCCTGAGCCAGGAAAGAACCTTGAAGGAGCACTGTCCATGGGAGTCTGCCTAAGTCATCACAGACAAATGAAATTTTATATATAATATTTCTATAATTCCTTATTCTTTTGAACCTGGCTGCGGAGATTTCAGTCATGCTCTTCAGTTTATGGCACTCTGTCACCAGTCAATGCTAGGCCCCACTGCCATTTTGTTTTATTTGTCAAATGTCTTCTTCATCCCCTTCCCCATTCATCCCCTTCCATAGATCTCCAGTACGAAGTGTTAAATATATAGCCTGAGATGTAGATTTTAAAAATGGAGTGTTTTTAATCTGAAGAAACCTTGTATTTTTATGGTTGCCAGCTAGTCCTTTGCTCCTGACTACTGCTTAGTCATTGGCCGTGCGTGAGGGCGGGGACCACACATACTTATCCATCTCCAGATGGGGACAAACCAGTCTGCCTTGGGCTCCCTGCCACCAGCGAGGCCAGCATGTCCTTCACATACTTTTCAACCATTTGGATTTCCTCTTTGGGGAACAACTTTTCTCAAGTTTTGCTCATTTCATAAATTTTACAATTTCCTTAAAATTTTTATTGTTATTATTATTGTTATTAGCTGTTTGGAAGTGTTTGTGCACGTTCTAGATGCCAGTCCGCAGAGATTACAAAGCTCTTCGCCTGGTCCATTACCCCCTGTCAACTTTGTCTTTGGTAGCCTTCAAGCAACAGAAACTCTTTATTTTGATATGGTTGAACCTGTAGCTTCCCTTTTGGCTGCTGTTTCACAAACCCATCTCACCCTGAGTTCATGTCTACATTTTCCTCACCGCCTCAATTCATACTTTTCTTTTGCATCTAAGTTTTTAATCTATCTGGAGAACATCTCTGTGTAGGCATAAGGTGGAGAATCCACTCTTACTCTTTCCAGTTTTCCTAATACCATCTGCAAACAAGTTATCCTTTCCCCACTGATTTGGGATGCCGCCATTAGCATCACATTTAATGACCCATTTGTGTGCTCCTATGTTGTTCCCACACTGATACTGTGGCATCTGGTCGGGTGAGTCCCCTCTGTTCTCCTACTAAAAAGTTTCCCTAACCATGTAAATTTTAGAATCAGTTTGCATCTCAAACATCCTGTTGGGGATTTGGGAATTTTGACTGGGATTGCACTGACTTTATAAATGAAGTTTGAGAAAATCTGACGTCAGTGCGACGTTAAGTCCCCCTTTCTTTGAACATCTGTATTTCATTTATTTAAATCTTCTTTTGGAACATTTCATGGATCTTAACATATTTCTCCATGGAGGTCCTATGCATTCTTTGTTAGGTCAGATCGTAGATACTTTGATTCCCTGTTTTTAAAATCCCCAGAGAATGAAGTTCTACAGTTTTGTTCTGTTATTCATTCTAGTGTTTAACTGTCCTTGTTACCACAATGCTCTTCCTCCACTTGCTGTACATCCTTAATTTGTCGTTTAGGCCTATTTTGCTGACTGTTTCCTGGTAGAAGTAAAAACCAGCCAGTCAGAAGCTCTGTGACATTTGGAAGGCTCGATTTAATCGCCTTTCACCTTACCCTCTCACCCTAAATAATGTTACTTCATTTTCCCTTTCTCTATGATTCATATTTTTCAAGGATAAATCAATTCTCTGACTATATTCTAGACTTAAGATTGTCCTCTTTTTTTTTTAAGTTTATTTATGTTTTAAGGTAATCTCTACACCCAGCTTGGGTCCTGAACCCACAACCCTGAGGACAAGAGAGTGGCAGGCTCTTCCAAATGAGCCAGCCAGGCGCTCTAGAGTGCCCTTCCTGTATGAGTAGATCTACAAATATGAGTGGACTCAGTGGGAGAGCCAAAACACGTTCCACTGGCTTAAACCAAAAGAAAAAAAAAGTAGTGACCCTAAATTATAAATGTTTAAGTTTAAAATTAACGGATTAATGTTATTTGTGCAGAACAACTCTAGCCGCGAGTGGCATTTGGTCAAATTTGAGATCAAAGACCCTAGAATTATTTTTAATAGTTCAAACATCATTTATGGAGTCTCATTTTTATAAATCTTATTTGCTTCTCACGTGTCCGTGGATTCCTGTGTGTCTGACCACAGACATATGTCTGTACATGCCTCCACCCACAGAGTGTCTGGGTATGTGTGAGTTATAAATATACCCATCGTTTTAAATAGATCTTTATCTTTAGTGTTAATTGCTTCTTTCTTCTTCCACTTTCTCAGTAAGTCAAGTTGGGAGGACCTGTATGCAGTTGGCTGTGCACTGCCTTCTAACTAATTACTTGTAAGTTCTCCTCTGTAGTTGGTTTCAGCCAAGCCCAATAGTACCTGGTGTCTGATTTTTACCTAAAAGAACCCAGGTGAAAATGAGAAATTTCTTTTTCTATCAGGTTTCCAAATGGCCTGGTGGCTGCTAAAGTCAATGTCAGGTGCCATGACCTAGGTCATTTGCATAGTTCAAGGCCAAACTGTAGTTTGTGTTTGGTGTCCAAGTAGGTGCCTTTAATTTTGATGTGAAACATTTAAAACATGCAAAAAATATATATAAATGGTACTTAAGCCTTTCCCCCCTCTTGTCAATGCATTTTACTTCCTTGAGAACCCAGAGCCCTTTTATCCCACGGTCATTCTTTTAGATCTGTTCCACCCCACCCCATTGGTGCTTGGAATATTACCTTCCTTCTAAGGACTTGGAAATGCAGACGTTCACTTTCCCAGCATCCTTTGCAGCTAGGGCCTAGCTGCTCTGCAGGCTCTGCAGGTGGATGCGTCCATCCTAATCTTTGAGTTGGGAGCCTGTGGCACTGACAGCTCAGGGACGTGAAGAGCTCGCTCTGGCCGTGGGGACAGTTTACACAGGATCGTGTCTCTGGGACGGCAGAGGGTGTGGCTGCTGGCAGTTAGTGATGTGCAAGGGTGGTGCTGTTGGCTGCACAGGCTGCAACTTCGAGTTTGGAATTGTGGCAGAGGGCTTCTTGATATGCTGTCAGTGAAGTACTTTTCTGCTTAAATCAGTCACTGTTGGTGTCTGTTGCTTGCAATCAAGAATCTTGACTGATACACTCTGATATATAGGCCCTCACAGTGGTTTTAAAACTCTTTGTAACCAACAAAACCTTCTCTTAAATGAAGTCACACACATGGGGAAGCCAATGAAAGGAGAGCTTCTCTGGGTGAGGGGCCTGGGAGGGGCCTCCACTGTACAAATCACAGTTGAAATCCATGGCCCTGGATATTAACTGTCCCTGGATCAGTCACTGCCTCTTTGCCCACATTACCCAAGCCCTGTTTTCTCTGCCAGGCAGCCTCTGGATGAGCCGAGGGTGGCATTTGCTACCGGTTGTTCATTGTTTTATGTGTCCAGGCCCCTTCACGTGCCGTCCATTTCCTCTAAGACTCTGGCCTTCTCTCTGATGGCTTTCACCAGGTGAATGGTTACAAACCTGGCCCACATCCAGACCCTATGCAAGTGTGGATACCTGGATCAAAGGACATTTGTTACACATCTCTCTTAGAATCTTCTTCGAAACACACACCCATTTTTAAGATAAAAAACTTAATAGTCAACTACTCAGTGAATTTTGCCCTCACATGTAATGAAGGATGTGCCTTAGAATTGACGTCTCTCAGCCTTAGCAATTTTGACTTAAAAATTTTTTTCATTTTGAGGTTATGATAGATTCACATTCTGACATTTTGAACTAGATAATTCTTGGTTGTGGGGACTGGCCTGTGCATTGTGGGATGTTTAGTGACATTCCTGGCCTCTACCCACTAGATGCCAGGAGCACCCTCTTTCTCCAGGTGTGACAACCAAAAATGTCTGCAAACATTCATTGCCAAATGAATGTCCCCTGGGAGGCAAAATTGTCCCCTCTGGAGCCATTTGTAAAGAAGGCACAGAGAACAATGTAACTACTGTGGGGACAAGGGCTCAGCCTGGCTGATTTTCCTTGGCTTTGGTAGAAGTGCTGGACCCTGGGGCACGGGCTGGAAAGGGAAGGAGGGAAGCCAGAGGGGCTGACAAGAAGACCACTTTTTTCCAGTGAGGTTGAAGAAGGGGCGTGGGTGATTTCTCACAGCCGGAGAACTGGGGGACGGGGCAGAGGCTGGGGCATATACGGTTTCCACCATGGAGCATGTGGTGTGGATGGAGCCGGTGGGATTTGCGTGGACTAGAAAGCCGGGATGAGGAGGTGAGGCCTGATAACCCTTCTGCACCCCCGACCCATGCTGGGACTGCTGAGTAAAGAAGGAACTTGGGAGCCACAAACTGACCCACCTGCCTGGTGATGGGGGTGAACCTGGGATGTGGGAAGGGCAGGAATGCTGAGCAAAGGCCCCTCCCTAAAGAGGACAAAGCAAGGCCTTCCCAAGGGAGATCGATGCACCTGCTGGACTGCAAATCAGTGCAGGAGTGGCCTGGAGAGAATCCTTTCCCTCACACAGTCTGGGGCAGAGCAGAAACCTGGAAGGGAAGAAGAGGTAGATCTAATTATCTCTGGGCCCCATTTTACAATAGAAAAACTGGGTCTCATGGGAGCTTAGGGACTTCAACAAGTTCTCTTATGCAATGGCTATTTGAATAAAATTATTTCTGTCCTCCAGTGCTGAGAAACATCACTATTACAGTTGTGGATGTGTAGGGAAAATATTAGCAGGGTTTCAGATACTCAAGCATTAGTGTTCATACTTCTATGGGGGATGTTATCATTTTCACTTATTAATGACCCTCCCTTAAAATAAACACAAAAGCCCAGTTGAAATAAAGTATTGTTTTTTGTGTGTGCAGAGAAACCTCTCAAATTAAGAAGATAATCGTATATGACTTTAGATCATGCTAATTTGATATGTGCTTGGCTGTATTATAAATACAATCCTAAATAAATTGCTAATGCCAAAAAGCAGACTAAATCATTTTCAGTAAGGAAGAAGATGTGGGAGGGAAATAGCATATGGTATAAAGTTGTACAACCTAAAAATAAAGCTACTTGGTTCTCCTCAAGACACCTTGAGTGTCTTCTGTGGAAAGAAAAATAATGAATCGAAAAATGATAAAGCATATTTTGGCTTATATTGTTAATGCTTAAATTTTTAGGGAGAGAAAGTAGGGCTGGTATGATGGCAAATGGGCACAAGGAAGCTTTCGGGGAGGATTGACGTGCTCTAAAACTGGGTTGTGATGATTGCGTGACTGTAAATTTCCTAAAAATCGTTGAATTGTACATTTGCAATGGGAGGATTTTATGGCATGTAAATTGTACCTCACTAAAGTGATCAAAGAGTTATCGCTCTGTGCTTTAGGTAATATCTTATTTGACTTCTCAGCAGTTTTTCTGTGTCTGTATTTCATCGGCCTTTTTAACAAGTATCTCACTTAAGGTAAATCTTAAACCCTCTATCCCTCATCCTTTTCTCCTGGAAAATGGGGGGGGGATAGTGCACCTCCTCGGAGGTTGTTGGGACATGTAACTGAATTAGTGAGTATAAAGCACGTACAGCATCCTCTCATCCTGGTGTTATCGTAACCACCATCATTATCATCATCGGTATTCAAGGCACTTGTCATTTCCTTCTCTGTCTTGGCCCAGGCCTGCCTCTGAGCCTCCCGCACCTTCCTTTCCACATGCTGCAATTAGGCTGCAGCTTCTAAAAGGACAACTTGATCTTTCTGAAAACCCCGTGGTAGGTGGTTCCCCACAGCTCTTTGGGTAGAGTCCAGACTCCCTGTAGTAATAGGGACCCCCACCCCAACTGGGTCCCCTTTGTCTCTGGCCTCACCTTAAGCTCTCCAGCCATCTCTCAGCTCTCTGTGCTTCTGCCAGTCAGGAATGCTTCCCCTTCCCCATCTGGGCTCTTCCTGGGAGGGTCTCTCCACCATTTTCTCTTTCTGTAGGTGCTTGTATCCCTGTGGCTCCGGGAGAAGCCAGCCTGGAGCCTGTATCAGGCCCTTCCCAAGCCCTTCAGCACTGGTCATTACTTTCTACCTGCCATGAGCCCCACAAAGTAGGGCGTGCCCACCTATGCCACCTATATCACGTACGCCAGCACCGTGCCTGGCACTTGATCACCAACCCTTGAAGAACAGCTGTGTCTTTCAAGTGCTGGCTTGCCTTCCTGGTTCAGTTGCCCCGGGGAAATAGCCTGCTAAGTGTTTGTTCTGTTCATCTTGGGAGGCCTCACGTCTGGAACCCTTTCTCTTTGGGTCTTTGTTCCAGAGAAAGCTCTGTTTTGTCTTCCGTGGGTTTGACTTAAACTGGAAAAGACATATGACCTTAGCATTTTACAGGATGGTACCTTTCCAAGGCAAAGATCTTTCTCCATCTGATCTCCTGGGATCTTAAAGCCCTAAATTAGAAATGCTTTCTTTGCATGGAATAAAAGAGCTTACCCATTAGCCATCTGCTCACCTGTACACCAACTTTTTCCTGTGGAGATGCTCTTCAGTTTTTCTACGCATGTATTTTAAAAATGTAATTAAACAAAGCAATGTTTCCATTTTAATCTGAGGGATTCTGTTGTTTAGCTCCTACTCTGGTAATCAGCCTTTCCCTCCCCCCCCCCCCCGCCACTGCTGGGCCAGCGGGGGCTGGCAATTCCCTGGAGTTTTATTGATGTGAATTTTATCTCATCCTTTTAGCGCTACTATATATAGAAATGCCATATGGAAATTCTATACATGTATGTGTATATATGTACATACGGTAACTATATATACAGTAAAACCTTGGATCAAGTAACTTGTTCTGCAAGTGGTGTTTTGCAAGACAAACAAACATTTCTAATAAATTTTAACTTGGTAAATGAGCGATGTCTTGCAATATGAGTTCTATGTGACACCAAACGTTGCATGATCACAGCTGAACCAGCGGTTCATCTCTCCCTCTCCTTCTCTCACTCCCTCTCTCTCTCTCTCTCCCCTCCCTCTCCCTCTCCCTCTCCCTCTATCTCTTATTGCGGGATTGTGGCTGATCGGCTCCCATGCTCGGATGCTCGGTCTCAGGCTGCAGTGTTTGGCTGAAACCAGTGATTCTTCCGAACGTTGGAAGGTGCCCACCACTGGCACTAGTGTATTTTTGGTCACTTCAGAGCACCTATGGACGGTCCTTTGATTGTCCAAACAAGAGTAAGGAATGCTTTGCTTCATTCTAAGTCGTTGGATAGGTTCCTTGTTAAAGTTGCACAAAAAGAAAAAGATTCCATTGAGCCAACAGAGAGCAGTGATTCTGTTAGTGATGGTGAAAGTCGTCCTACGCGATAACCTTCCTCTCTCTTGTCTCCCTCACATCAGCCACAAAGGTTTATCAGAGATAAGTGTGGGTCAATTTGTTTATTTTACTTTATAGTTTGTGTTTTCTTCATTGTTTTGTGTTATAGTACAGTATTGTAATCATTTTTATATGAATATTTCTGGGTTGTGGAATGAATCCTCCGAATTTCCGTTATTTCTGATGGGGAAATTCACTCTGATATACAAGTGCTTTGGATTACAAGTGTGTTTCCAGAACGAATTATGCTCGCAACCAAGGTGTTACTGTATATAACCAAGAATATACGATATCAAGAATATCGGTGGTGCTCTAAGGATGGTGGCAGTAGGGATGCATTATTTTAAAATTAGAAACAGGATTGCAACCACGTAGAAGCTTATCTACGTGCAGTGGTTTGCAGACTTGCACAATCAGCAGAAGCTTTTCCTGAAAGGAACTTGTAGGTGGGACTCCACAATGTGCATAGTACACACCCCCGTGTGAGCATGAAGGGCTGGGGCCTGGAGTCTTGCCCACGTAACTTCCCCTCGCAGCGCTGCTCAGCCCTCTTTGTGCTTCACAACTACCTAAAGGAGCTTTGAGGATGTGTTCCCACGCCCGCTTCCACCCCAAGATGCCCCTGTGCTGGCCCGGGGTGGGGCGGGGCGTGGGAGTTTTCCTCAGGGCTCGCTCCTGGTGCTGAGGGCAGCAGGTTGAGAACTGTCCCTCCCAGCAAGTGAGCAACGACTCCAAGAGGCGCTCGGGTACGGAACTATAGAGCAGTACGAAAGGCTCTCTGAAGACTCTTCTCCACAAAACCAGATTCACGGATAAAGGAATTGGGTAACTGGCAGGGCATGATATGCTCAGAATAATTGTGCAACCACAGCAGGAAGTGCCATGGGATAATTCTCCACTTGTGCAGTAGGCGTGACAGTCTTCTGTCTGATTTACCATTTGTCTCATCATTAGCAGATGGCACGGCCCATCGTAGCCCTTCACCGCTTGGCCCGACAGGGGGTTTTAAAGATAAAGGTGGCAGGGGAGGGGAGAGGTGATGGGACCACAGCTATTTGCTTCCTTCTCCTCTTGCGCTGCCCACTCTCCTTTCCCATTATGGGCTAGTGGAAGAAAGGTGTCCAGAAAGGCTCAGGTCTACCCTGATGTCCCTTCCCAGAAACCAGGGCCATGGTGCCTCTGCCTGGCACTGCTTTTGGAGTCTCGGGGAGCATGTGACTGTCTTCATAGTTGTAGCTTGTCCTCAACCATAGAAATAGGGAGGAGAAATGACCCCCTCGGGACACAGGCATGGTGGCTCACAGGCAGGGTGAGAAGCACCTTGGGTTGGTTTGTATCTTGAGGATCTTTCCTATTCTTAGTCCCCAACCACCCCCCTCGTTTTAGATGGAAATGTGGGTACATTCAGAAAGACTTTGGTGTAGGAGGTAAATAATTATGGCAACACAATTAGAAAACATCCAAGTTTCTCTTGGTGCCCCTGAGATCTCAGCACCTTAGACCAGCAGGGAAATGGAGCGCATGGCGTCCCTTTTCAGATACTTGTTTGGTGCATTTACTTTTATGTCCCACATGCTCAGTTGTTCTTTCTCCAACTCTTTGTAGTATGAACAAGAAGGAGGAGGAGGAGAAGGGGCAGGGCACCCGGACAGCCTTGCCACAGAATATTATCCCCTCTCTAGTGTTGCCAACAAAAGCACGGATTCCTAAGACTCCCTACCCCAATTGTCATCTCTTATGTTTTTTACCATTGACTAATTGACTAAAGCCATCGATAAAAATAAAGATGATTTATAAAATGGTAGACTGGGGGGTGGGTGGGATTAAAATCTGTGATCTGCTGCTGGGAGTTTATCTTGCAAACCTAAACACATCTGAGGGAAGTCTGGATAAGGTTGCATGTTGTTTGTGACAACAAAGCCTAGAAATAGCTTGTGTTTCTACTGTTAACAGACTAGGCCCAGCCACACAAAGAGGACTCTCTGCAGCTGTCACAGAAGAAACAGAAGGTCCGTGCAAAAAGCTAGCCATTCTGTATTGTAGAGATCCAATAAAATGGTAATCCATGGTGAGGGACACATAGGGGTAGGGACAGGGTGTGGAAGGGACAGGGGACGGGTGGGAGAAGCCAGATCTCTCAGCGTGTGTCTCTATTAGCACCTTGATTTTTTGAAGTATGTGAATGTATTTCCTTTAAAAAATTATATACAGATAAAAATATCTCCAATATGGTTTTATGTAATGCTAAATCAGCAGACTGCTTATTATTTTGTAATTAAAACCAGACTGGTTTCAACAGCTTTTTCCTTGCCTAAGTTCCCATCAAGCTTTCATATTCCTTCCATTGGGTCTTTACAAGGAAGTTATGGACTTTCTCAGGGGCATGTGGCCGGAAGTGGGCAGGCAGGCTGGAAATTTCTGGAACTCAGTCTGCACCATCATAGAATAGAAGCAAAGAGCTTCCTTCCCTTCAGCAGATGGACATGGGACCGCCATGCAGATGCAGGCATTAAAATGGCACCCTTGAAGTAAAATCCAGTATCCTGGGTGTTTTCACCCTTTTAAAAAAGTTTTTTTAATGTTTATTTATTTTTGAGAGAGAGAGACAGAGCATGAGGGGGCTGGCAGAGAGAGAGGGAGACACAGGATCCGAAGCAGGCTCCAGGCTCCGAGCTGTCAGCACAGAGCTCAATGTGGGGCTCAAACTCATGAACCACGAGATCATGACCTGAGCTGAGGTCGGACACTTAACCAACTGAGCCACCCAGGTGCCCCTCTTTTCACCCTTTTAAAGTTCTGCTTCACTTCTATAAGTGCTCTTTAGGGTGTCCGTGTCCAGTTATGCTCCACTGTTCATGTGTTGATGACCTTTGACCTCTTGCCTTTTCCTTTCTCCGTGGACAGCAGTAACCACGGCCGCCCCTAAGTTCTGGTGTTGGTGAGTCAGGGTTTCTTAGGTGGATGGGGTCAGGCAGGCCTCAGAGAGGAGGGCCCAGAAGGGTGCCAGTCCTTCTCTGTAATCCCCTGCTTCTAAGCCAGCTCACATTCCAGTTTGTAGAACTGTTCTCAAATTTGAGCAGCTGACTGTGGGCTGTTCCTGAGTGTCTTCGGATGTGCAGATGGCACGCACACATCATCGTGTTCTCCACAGAGACTGGAACCTGGCTTGCTTGGCACAGGTTTTGTACTTGGCTAACACACAGTCAAGTTGTGCTCTTGGGAGGAGATGATGAAGACCCAGTAAGGCTGAGCATGGTCTCTGTTTGAAAAATCTGATCACATCTACCTACTAGACCATCCTGACCGAGGGCTCCGCGGAATTGTACACTTGCCTTCTGTCGCCGGAAGCTCACTGTGGGGATGTTGTCAGGACACTGCCAGTCAGTGCAGTGGCTTCACCCCAATGGGGGAGCAGCTTTGCTCCAAGTAACTTACATTTTTGTTTGTTTTCCTCCAACTTTGTGAGTTTTCCCACAGTACTTTGGCTGCTCAAGGCACAGATTGGTATTCCGTTATCAATAATTGTGTAGATCTCATAACCTGGATGATCTGTCTCTCTGGGCCTGTCTCCCCATTCTCGTCAGATTATTCCCAGCCCTTATTTTTAAAATCTATATTCTACTTTATTGTATAGTTTCACAAAAGCCATAAATTCTTTATGGAATAAGGCTGAATATAAGCAAAGAAGCAAATTTTGTGTCTTAGGTTCTTCTCAACTTGACCTGAGCATTTTTTTAACCTTTCTCTGGGATGAGGGTTGGGAGATTTTTTTTCTGCAAAGGGTCAGGGAGTAAATATTTTTGGCTTTTTGGGCCATACCATTTCTGTTGCGGATTACTCTGTTCACTGTCATGGAGTGAAAGCAGCCACAGACAACACACCAAAGGTAGTTGTGTTCCAGTAAAACTTTATAGATACTAACATTTGAATTTTATATAATTTTCTCATGTTAAAGAATATTCTCCTTCTTTTGCTATTTTTCAACCATAAAAAAATGTCAAAACCATTCTTCGTTTACAAGCTGTACAGAGACAAGTGGCAGACTGGATATGGCCTGTGGGTGTGCAGTTTGCTGATGCCTGCTCTAAATCACTGATGTCTTTTGATCACTTCTAAGAAAAAGGAGGCCTCACATACACTCAGCTGCTCACAGTGTTGAACCCACAGCCCATCTTATCCAAGTGACCATCACAGAGTCAAGAATCAAGTGGACCCTGGGAATATCAGACCTGGGAGTGCGTGAGGGCAGGAGATACCTCTGGAAGGACAAATCTATATTTCTTCCTTCCCCTGGAGAATTCCAGTCCCTTCAGTTTGAAGCAAGAATTACACTATAGTTCTCTCCCATAACCAGGAGGCAGGCTGTTGACTCCCTTTGCTTTTTAAAATAGCATTTTTTGTAAAACCACAAAAACTTTCATAAAATATCGGTACGAGGTAAAGAATTAGTGATACGATGAATACCCATAGGCTACCGCCCAATGTAAGAAAGAGAACACCATTATTTTAAAGTTTCTTTTGTGCCCTCCACACACAGAGATGACTCCTTGGGGAATTTGTGTTCATCGTTTCATTTCTTTTCTGGAGAGTTTTGCCACATGTGTCTGTGTCCATAAACAGATGCATTGTTGAGTTTTATATCATGGAGTAAAGTGCCACGTTATTTGTAGCTCAATTTTTGTTGCGCTCAGCCTCACGCTCCCGAGGTTCATCCATGCCTGTAGCCGTAACTTATTCAGCTCCACCGCTGTGCTGTTCCATTGTGTGGGTGTACCACAGTCTACTTATCCATTCTACTGTTGATGGGCATTTAGACTGTTTCCAGTCTTCTGTCATCACAGGCAGTATTGCTGCAAACATTCTTATATTTGTCTCTTGGTGCATGTGGGCAAGAATTTCTCTTGGGAGTAGATTAGAAGTAGACTGGCCGGCTTTTGGCGTCTGATTAATAAATTTTTATCTTATTGATCATGCTAGCATCAAGCATCCCTTTGCCAGACAGGATTTAACAGTGATTGGTGAACACGTAGATTCCCAGATCCCGTGCTCCCAACTCCTGTGAGCTGTGGCCCCGCACATTATTACCCTAGAAAGATGTTGTGCTTTCCAACTGATGAAGGTCGCTGGTAAGATACGAGCCTCCTGAGTTGGAGATGGCTTCTGTAAGGGAGGCAGAATCACGCCTCTGCATCTGTTCATGGTTCCTAAGCAGCCTTGATGTTTCACTGGGTGCCCTTTGTGTTAGTGGCAGTGTGTTTGTTTGGCGTGTTGTTAGGCTTTGTAGGGATCATATGCTCTATATCAAGTTTCTTTTAAGCTCCATAGAAGGCCTTCACCTTGGCACAAAAGTGTACAGCATAAATCAGAATATCCCTTTACCAACTGGCAAAAGGGATTTAACACAAGGACCATTTAACACAAGCTGTGATAAGTATAGATACTTGAGGTGCATTTACTCCCCTTTTCCTTTCCAGAGACTAGATTTATTTTGCTTGGTGGGTTTCTTATTTTTCCTGGCATTTGTAGGAAATCAGCAGCATGTGATCCTGTCTTTGCATTCCCCAGGGTTCCAGAGGCCAGGTGGCCGAGACTCTGTTGGCACCCAGACCCCACTGTAACACCTCTCCAGGCCCTCCCTCCCTCGAGTAGTAGGACACCGAAATCCTGCCACTTTCCTTCCTTTTGTCTTTTACACTCCTCTTCCTCAAAAATCTAGCTGTCTCGTCTTTAGCTTCCTCAGGGTTCACAATAAAGGGTGCTAATGGCCAGTGGGGAAGGGGCTGTCGGGCAGATTGGCTCTTCTGATCCCAGAAAGTTTATCCCAAGTGGGATCAGCCTGAAGTTCTGACCGTGCTCTCCAGAGGGAGAAGCAGGGCTCATTCCCCTGGCTTCAACTCCAGACCTTCACTAGGAGTCTTAGAGGGTTCTGTCAGCCTCATTTAAGGACATAAGAAACACATCCCCACATCTTCCTATTGGATTATGAAAATATAGCTGCAGCCTACTGGAAGGACCCAAATAATTGTCTGTTTTTCCCTTCACAACTTCATAAATCAGAATTTCTGCATTAAGCTAAGGGGAATAGCGTGAATCAAGGCAAGCAATTAAAAGTAATTCAAAATAAATGGACAGTTAGGGATGCATAAATGTGTACTTGTGGGTGGAGGTATAGGCAGGGTCATTGCTGTAGCAGGGGTATATACAAAATTTGGACCGATTAAAAGTTTGCAAGCTAACCATTCTTTTAGCAGTGTTAGGAACTGTTATTCGAAATGTTAGATACCAAACTCCTGCCGCATCACGTGTTTCTATAATGTAGGCTAGCTCCTATACTGTTATGATGGTAAATATGGCAGTGATATCAGTATATTATGGAAGTCATTTGTTCCACATTAATATGTTCCAGTGTATTAATATTTTCCAGCAGTGCACAAATCGAGCAGAACTCTGCAAGCCAAGGAGGAACCCATTCACCTTGTTCTTGGTTTGTTTTGGCTGTGCACTGTGTTCCGGAAGTGACTTTGCCGGATCTGTCTGAGCGCTGTGCAGTTTGCCCTTGTCATTAGAACTTAACACCTCCAACTCCCCCATCTTTCAATCAAGCCTCCTTTACCTCTTAGAATTTTAGGCGAAGCCTTCTTTTTAAAAATTTTTTAAAGTTGTGGTAAGACATACATAACATGAAATTTACAGTTTCACCATCTTTAAGTATATAGTTCATTGGCATTAAGAACATTCACATTTTTATGCAAACATCACCACAAGGCATCTCTAGAACTCTTTTTTATCTTGCCAGACTGAAATGACGTGCCTGTGAAACACTAATTCCCCATTCCCCTTTCTTCCCCCGACCCCTGGCAACCTCCGTGCTGATTTCCATCTCCGTGAATTTGACTACTCTTAAGTACCTCAGATAGTGGAAATATACAGTATTTGTCCTTTTGTGACCGGCTAGTTTCACTTAGCTTAATGTCCTCAAGGTTTATCCATGTTGTAGCATGTGTCCAAATTTCTTTCCTTTTTAAAGCTTAAGAATATTCTACTGTATGTATATGACACATTTGGTTTATCTATTCACCTGTCTGTAGACACTTGGGTTGTTTCTACCTTTTGGCTGTTGTGAATAATCCTGCTATAATACAGGTGTACAGATAACTGTCTGTAAGTCCTGTTGCTCTACTTCCTAGTGATAACATTTACTTTTAACTGTGCTGATAATTTTTTAAATTGTAATAGCTAGTTTCTTTCCTTCTCTGGGTACAAATTTGCATCAGTTTTGAGTGGTATCTTTCTCTTTTTTCCATAAGCGCTGTTATTTTTACTATGGGATTTTTAGAACACGTACTTTTTTTGATAATCAGTATAGCAATAATGATTGCATGTGATGATGAGGCCAGAAAGGAGTAGGAAGAGGCACTTCCTATTCTACCAACATCGGTTATGGTGACATAACTTTATCAGTCATTCCGCGTGTCTGGCACCTGCCAGCACAGTGCAGGGATCAGTCTAGATGGTGTGGTAATGGCCTTCGATCCCTGCAACACTGTTGAGAGGTAGGACGCTGCAGCCGGCAGCGTTGTGACTGTAATTAAGATGGGGGGGCTGGATGGCTGTCACCTGGATCCTGCAAGAACCCAGTGGCTATGAATCAATAATCAGCTTCGATGAAAAGCAAAATTTCCATCAGGCCTTTCCTTCACGCAGGTGAGATCTCCAGTAAATAGTTGATGAGAGTTAATTCAACATCCTTTTCCTCTTGTCCTGATTTCTAGTTATCTGCTGACACGAGTGGTTTGTGTTAGAGAAAAAACAAAACAAAACAAAAAAACCCAAAAAACCAGATTGGTGATAACCAGAGAGGTGGGGGTGAAATGGGTGAAGGGGATCGAGAAGTACAAACTTGCAGGTGTAAAATAAATATGTCATGGCGATGTGCTGTGCAGCATGGGGAATCTACTCGGTAGCATTATATTTACTATGTGCAGTGACAAATGGTAACTAGACTTACCGTGGGGATCATTGGATGGTGTACACAAATGTCAAATCACTATGTAGCACACCTGAAATGAATATATTGTGTGTCAGATAAAAAAAAAAAAAGAGCCTAAAAAAAACATCAAGCTCTGAAGTATATAAATGGCTGACTATAGATATTTATTTTAAATGAGTTGGAGAAATGAGTAGATGAATTCTTATTGGTGGACTTTGTTACGGAACTGCCAAACATTATCAAGGATTTATATGATTTCGTATTTGGAAATGCTTTGTAAGAATATACTAGCAAATATTGACATCCACATTTAAAACATATCTGCTTAATGCATGACATGTTGACTGTCCTTTACTGGGTTCAATTGGACAGATACTGTGGACATATGAATTGTAGCCAATGCCACTGAGGCATTCCTGCCCTTCACCCTGGCCTCTGCAGTTGTCAGTAGTAGGTGTCTGACCATTTCCTCTGTGCCAGCCTCCACAGGACGAGAGATGCAGTGACGACAGCCATTGTGGAGGCTCCAAAGAATCGAGCCCAACACGTGGTGTGGTGTGGTCCTCAAAAACATATTTGCTGACTGGTTAACCCAATTTATAAAAATTTCAAGATGAGCACTAATCTGAATTCTGAAGGGTGGAACATTTGTCAGTTTGAAAAATAGGGATTTTTTTTTTTTAGTGCCAAGTCCCAGAAAAAAAAAATAATGAATGGTTTTTTTCAGTCTTGAAATATTAATACTGATGTGATTATTAAATATTCAGTAACTGTGGTGTAACATAGTCAACTTCTTTATGTTATCAGCGGACATTAATTTTCCTAAATCTTTTGGAAGGTCTTTGCTTCTGTTATCTTCTTGAGGTAGATTTTTGTTGGATGTGAGACTCTGGAAATCCAGCCAGTACCTGCTGTGGGTAAAGAGCTCCAGTAGCGTAGGTGCTTAAGAGACGGAAGAAAGTGCGTACCTGACCACTCCCTAAGATGACTGAGAAGGAAGGCTTCCCCAGAATTCATTATTGTCATTCCCTTGCTGAGGTTATTTAATGCTGTGGTTAAGGGATCTGTGAATAGTTCAAATTCTATGCCTGATGTTTGCTGCATCTGACGTGTTAGATTACCTAACCTTCCCGTGTCTCAGTTTCCCCATCTATGAAATAAAAATAACAACATGGGCCTCTTTGATTTTGATAACATGTAGATGAGAAATGCACCTAAGGCTCCCATAGCCCAGGGCCGGATCAATGCCGACCCTTATTTTTAGCTTGGGTGACTCTTGACTTGGCTCCTATGTCAATCTCCCATTCTTAATTCCTGGGCATAAGCAGACAAAAATCATTATAATGGTGACCAAGAAGCGATTCTTGTTTGATTTTTCAAAGCTGCACATTTGGTCCTTAAGCACAGGCCACTCTTGAAGGTGAAGCTGGGCAGGCAACAGCACACAGGTTGGCCTTCGTGGACTCACCGAGAGAAAAACATCTGGCAGCTTCCACTGGTTTCCTTTGTTCTCTGCGTTTATTTTAGTTCTCTGAGTCTGATACCTAATGGAAGCCTGACACACAAAAATAACACTAATCCGAGTACAGATGTAAAACAGCCCTCTCTTTGAAGGTGGGGGAGTTGGGGATGAAAGCCTTGTAGCTTGATGGTCCCCAGGTTATTTTCAGAGAGGAGAAACCCACCGTCAAGTAAATTGCATATCCATCCTGGTCTCTGCCTTCTGGGGTTGTGTGGGAGCTTCTGAGCCTGGCTGGGAGCGTGACTTGTGCCCACCACACCCAGAATGTTCGGGCTTCCTCATTCTGGTCTCTTGCCAGCCGTCTTCTCTTAAGTCATTACTGGTCATTACCGGTCATTGACCTCTTCCCCAGAAAAATGATTAAGAGGTTTCTGAACTTGAAAAGATTTCTACATTCGATTTTACTCAGAAACTTTGCAGTTTCCTCGTTTGGGCCAGGTGGTGTAAAATCAGATAGGACCAGGAGACAGGTTCCTGAGGCCAGCCAGTCTGAGATGGCTTTCGTTTAGAACCTGAAATTGGCGTTTCAGCCCTTAATGCTCCGCTGTGGGTGAGTTCTTTCTGGCACAGCTGTATAGGTAAGCATGAAAGAGGGTGTTTTCCGAGCACCCAGGAGATGGGGAGAGGGACACAGGACTAGCCTGAAAGCAGCTGCTCTCCAGCCTGCTGAGTCCTCCCCATTATGGCCGAGACCAGTGGTGGTACTGGCCAGGGCTGTCATTTGCTTCCCATGGTAAGACTTCCAGCCCACACGGAATAAGAGAGAGGAACACTCGGATCGGGAATGATTTGTGACCCATTCAGTTGCCTGATCAAGTGTGAGCCATCTCAGGTGATATACGCGTGGGCATTTCTGATTGAAACCAGATGCACACTCGTGTCCTGTCCATCCCGGACGGCAACACAGGGTCTCCAACCAGACACCCTTCATGTTGTGACTCAAGGGTGCTCTGTTTTGTTAGTCTGAGGGAATATATCCCATTGAGTTGATGGCTAGAGACCACAGCCTTTTCTGGAGTCTGGGATCGTGAGGCTGATTGGGACCCCTGCCATGTGCTTTTGAGATTGAATGGGCAGGTCTGGGAGGCCACAGTTTGGGGGCACAGAGGCGCTCTCAGGTTGTCGGAACCCTGCAGGTTAAATTCTGTACAGGCTCTGCACAGGCACATAAGGGCCTGAGTCGGATTGAAAAGAAGGCTCTGGGCACCCAAGTCTTTCATCCTTTTCTAAAAGTGGAAGGCCTGAGCGTTACATTGCAGATGCAGTTTTTATTTTTAAACACCGAGAGTGATGGTGTATGTGCAGTGACGCATCCCCAGCCAGCTAATCTGTATTGTGTAAAAACACACAAACCACAAATTATTTTTAAAAGGGAAGAAGGCCAGAGAACAGATGCAGAGAACTCCTCACGTCACGTGAATCAAGGGAAAAACTCGGCAGGAGGCATTTCTGAGCAGCGGCAGAGGGAAGACCAGCTTGACCAGAATGAACAGGCAGCAAATTGTCTGCTTGTCTTCTCGGGGGTAGCGGATACCTTTCTTTGTGATGTTCAGAGCACTGATGGTGTCCATCTTTATGTGGAAGGATCCCTTCTTTCTGTTAAAATGAATTTGAATAGCTTTTGTATACACGCTGCAAAATGCAGAAATCGGAAGTATAGAGTGTGCGGTATTACCACAACGTGAACAAACCTGGGCACTCGAGCAGTAGAACCTCACCGGTCGAAGGGCTGCATCTCCACACTGGGTAATACCGGGCAGACCTGGTTTACTGAAGTCAGACTGTCCTATCACCCAGCTCCTCTTATATTACCAAAAAAAAAAAAAAAAAAAAGGTTTAAAATCTGAGGCTAGAAATGATACTTTTTGGATCAATAACTAAATTGTGTTTCCATGAATGAATTAGAGACCTTCTGGATAGAGTAGAAAGAATTCCTTCTTCCCCGTTCCTAGGCAAGGGGGCTGGTTGTTCTGATGTTATCCCTGAGGATGAGTGGCACCCAGATGCCCCTGGGCGGGAACAGAAGGCTATGGCACAAGGTTCCTTCTGTCCCTCGGTCTCCTGTGTGGGGCTCAGGACATTGGAGGGGGCTAAGGAGGAACAGCCCAGCCAAGACCCTTCACTGCTGCTCTCCAGTCACAGCCTGACCCTGCTGGACTCTGGCCTGTGTCTGTATGAAGCAACTCGCGGGCCAGTGGAGGAGGCAAGCAGGGCACAGAGTGGGACGTTCACGGCATGGAAGCTAACCTGTCTTGGGGTGAATGGGGTGTTGTGGAAGGCTTCCAGAAGACTTGATGATGAATTATTATAAGATCCAAAGTGCCAACCAGAAGTTTGATGGAGGAGGAGGAGGAGGCTCAGGGAACAAAGTTCCAGAGAGAGGGAAAGGGTGGAGGCCCGGAGCCAGAAGAGGAGAGGATGCTTGTAGAGTAACGAAGGCAGAGTATGGTGATTTACAGGAAGAATCCCACAGGGGAAATGAGGGAGAGATGAGGCTGGACAGGAAGGGAGGGACCCCCTCAGACAGACCTTGGAAGGCCACTCAGAGGTCCAGGGTGACCAAGGGCAGAGGGAAGCTGTGGAAAGAGCAAAGGAGGGCTCAGGAAGCTCTGGAGTTTTCATTATTTGTGTTGATGGAGTTGTGCCTTGATGGCCAGATACCCTCTCCTAGTGGTGACGTAGGGCTAGAAAAGCTCCAGGGACCACAGCTTCCAGAAGGGCCAGCCTTTGTACACTGTTGGCTGTTGTTCCATGTTCGGTGAGGGGCAATCTTATTTAAGGATGTGCTCAGGACTGTGTTTTTTAAGGAATTCAGGAATCCAGACCATCAGTAGGTGACCAGTAAGCAACTAGTAGCAAACCAGCTGCACCCCTCCAGGCATACACTCTTCTTAAGGCTTTTTCCAGAATAATCGTCACCTCCCTCTAAGGTGGCCTTTGGGGCCATATCACCGTGCTGTGGCAGAGCTGGCCGTAATCTAGACTTGGACAGGATGTGAGGAGTTTGGAGACTTTTGCCTAGAGCCTCTCATCTCGGCTTGAGTCCTTAGGGCCAGGCAGACCCCTGTCAATCCTGAGATGCGCCAGTCCTGGGTTTATTCTGTGTGGCCTTTTGAACCCCATGTTTTGAGTCTTTTTCATTCCAGAAGAATGATGGCTACTTCTGTTGGGAGGTGAAAACAAGGTCTGAGTTTAAATGTGAGGGACCTTGGGATGCCTGGGTGGCTCAGTTGGTTAAGTGTCCGACTTCGGCTCAGGTCACGATCTCATAGTTCATGGGTTCCAGCCCTCATTGGGCTCTGTGCTGAGAGCTCAGAGCCTGGAGCCTGCTTCATATTCTGTGTCTCCCTCTCTCTCTGCCCCTCCTCTGCTCACATTCTATCTCTCAATAAATAAATAAACATTTATTTAAATGTGAGGGACATTTTGGATTTCTCATTCCGTGTGGTAAGGAGGATTTTACCGTCCGAAGTAGTGGACTCAGGAGGCCACCGCTTGTAGTGGCTGTCCTCTCATTCGTCATGTCCTCTAGACCTCAGGGACCTCCTTTGCAACAGCTTGAACATATGTGGAGCCAGATTCATGCTTTAGGTTCAGACCCATATCCCGGCACATTAAGTGCATGTTGGTGGAAGAAATCTTGGAATTTATGAATGAATGAGTAAATAAATCAGTGAATGAATTCCAGGTCCAAACTGGCAGTATTTTCAAGTTGGTAATCGTTACCCAGTAGTTCTTTTGACATCCTGCCCCGTCCATTCCCTGTGCCTCCCCCTCCATGATGAGTATCCCCTAGGGGTGGGGGCATCTTACAGGACTTCCCGAGTCCTGGTCCCTCCCGCTGCCACCTTCTTTCTGAGGCTTGTTACCTCCGCATTCCCCTTGCTTCACAACCCGAGTGTTATGAATTGAGTCTTCTGCTTGTGCACACTCCTCTCAGGTCTTAGTCTCATAGGAAAAGCCCCCCACGCACGTGGACATCCGGGGATGCTACTCTAGTCCAGGGAGGCCAAATAGGATGGACTCTAAGTGATTGTTAGTTCTTGCTAGACAGTGGTCCTCAAATGCCCCCCTACTGAAAGCTCACCTGGACATCATTTTAGAGATGCAGATTCCCTGACCCCAGTCCCAGTGAGTTTGACTTAGGAAGCATGGGACGCGAGCTGGCCGTCATGATCTCTAACAGAGCCCCAGATACTTCTGAGGCAGGTAGCAGTGGGGGTGAACGGTACGGTTAGTGTGCACTGGGTGAAGGAGTCCCAGGCTAGGTCTGGGCTGGCCCTGGAAGAATGGAGGGATCGATTATGGGGGTCTGCCGTGAGAGACGTAGACGGGAGAGGCAGCACTGGATCCTAAATCAGCCCTTGTCATTGCAGCCTGCCTGACTCATTAGTCTGGCGGTGTACGTTTTTAAAATGTGGGCAGTGTATCGGAAATCCACGTGTCCCTCTGTGTGTTAAGATTGGTTATTTGGTTCCGGTGCTGACTTGGGTGTGTCTTTACCTAGTCTCCAAATACCAGACACTCAAACTTATGCCCTTAGAGACTATGAAAATCTTTATTATTATTATTTTTAATTATTGTGTTTATTTTGAGAGAGAGAGAGAGAGAGAGGTGGAGTGCAAGCAGGGGAGGGGCAGAGAGAGGGAGACACAGAATCCGAAGCAGGCTCCAGGCTCCGAGCTGTCAGCACAGAGCCCAACGTGGGGCTCGAACCCACGAACCGTGAGATCATGACCTGAGCTGGTTGGACGCTCAACCGACTGAGCCACCCAAGCACCCCTAAAATCTTTATTTTTGAAACGAATCCTGGGGCGCCTGGGTGGCGCAGTCGGTTAAGCGTCCGACTTCAGCCAGGTCACGATCTCGCGGTCCGTGAGTTCGAGCCCCGCGTCAGGCTCTGGGCTGATGGCTCGGAGCCTGGAGCCTGTTTCCGATTCTGTGTCTCCCTCTCTCTCTGCCCCTCCCCCGTTCATGCTCTGTCTCTCTCTGTCCCAAAAAATAAATAAACGTTGAAAAAAAAATTTAAAAAAAAAAAAAAAAAAAGAAAGAAACGAATCCTTCATTGTGCAGTCGGTCTCCTTCTAACTCATTTCTTGTTGTGTTCCTTTCTGTATTCCCTTGATGATCAGGTATTATTGAGTGCTTTCTCGGCAGGTACCTGACCGGGACCTGGTGATACAGTGAGAAGCCAGAGGCAGGCTTCCTGTCCCAGTGCCACAAGTAGATACCCTATTAGCGTGGAGTGTGGGGCCAAGAGGGCTAACAGGGCCGAAGACCTGACAGACTGTGAGGTAGGAGAAAGGTGAGAGAAGCAGGTCTGGTTTGCTCGTGGGAGAAGTGAGGGACTTAGAGCTGCCAGGCTCACAGGAAGGCTTCCCTGATGGTGGAACCCTGCTGGCAGAGATTCCATTACCTGCCCATCCCTAGGAAATCAAGGGTGGGTCTGAAAAATGGTTCCCTTCCTAATAATTCATAAAAGAAGCCAAGAAAGCCATCAAGAAAGTCCTGATGCCTTTATGCACTGGGAGTGTAGTGACTTCTCCAGGTTTAGTTGAGGACTCTGACAAAATGTGCAAAGGTGAGCAGGGTCTGCATACGACACGTAGAGCACTTAAATGCCAGAATGTCCAGGACCTTCTTCCCTGAAGATAAAAGAGAGAGTTTTAAAAGATGACACATTCTGCATTCCTTAGTTTGTGGGAACAGGATGAGTGCTATCTTAAATCAAGGCACAATGTATGGCACATGCTTTGGTCATGATTGCCCTTTGCCCAGAGGCTCCAGCCAGCGCTGTCTCCCCACGCCTCTGTTCACGGTCACTGGGGTGGAGCCCACCTGTGCCATCCATCCCTGTCTTTGGGGGAGGTCTGACTTACTGATGCCTTGTGGCCTGAGCAGTGAGGCTGGTGGGATGAACTAGATGTGCCAGGGGTCCTGTACAGTGAGGGGAGGGCCACAGGGAGGCCCGGGAGAGTCTCCCTGCTGCTCCTGTGAGGTCAAAGAGCACCTTCCACCCTGGGGCGAAGGCGGGGGGCGGGAGGGTCCTCCGGACTGCATACCCACCCAGCCAGCCCAGGCAGGATGCAAGCTTTGTATAATGCCTTCTGCTGGATCCAGACCGAGAGATGCAGATTTGTCCTTGTGAGATAGGAGATAGGTACTCTTTTTCTGTCTGAGAAATCTGAGAACAGTTCTCTGAAAGTTGCAGTGTCTCTCCAGCGCTTAGCACGTTTTGCCTTAGACCCATTTATTTAGGATGCTGCCCTCACTAGCACTTTCTCCCTTGGGTGTCAAGAAATGCCTTGGTTTTCCAGGGACTGTCTAGATGATAAGTATTTTCTAGGAAGGGGGATTTATCACTAATGTCATAATCATTATTATTATCGTTAGCAGTAGTATTATTAAAAGCTCTTTTATCCCCTCCCTTAAGAATTTTAACTTTTCTAACTATTGGCATGGCCCTCAGAAGCAGGGAGGGTGGGGGCTTGCTAAGAGGTGGCAGGACATGGTGTTTGTGGGAAGTGAGGCCTCATGCCCAGGTTTAATAAGAATCCGTAATAATCGTAATGTCCGGGATTAATATGTCCACGACTTTTGGAACTTTGAGGACACCTCGGAGGAGCTTGGCAGAGGCTTAGGAGAAATAGGTGCCATTGGATGGGCCTGGGTTCGGACCCCTGTTTTCCCTCTGAGGCCTGGATGATGGTATCCCCCAGAGTCTTAGCTGCTTCTTCCCCCAAATGGGACTAATATTCTGTCTCCAGAAATTGTGGTGCCCGCTGCATCTGGGGTGGGAGGAATACTTGCCCTGGAGGCTGGGAGGTTCCAGTAAATCTTGAATTCTTCCTGTTCTTTCCTAAGATTTCTGGGTATTTTCTCCCACATCACATTCCTTTAAGTACTCCCAGTTTTGCTCCAGATGAGCCCAGTTCTAGAAAAACAAACAAACAAACAAAAAACTTACTTTAAGGGAATCATTACCTGCACCTTCCGATTTTTTTAGCAAGGATGCTTTAGGGTGCTAAATATGCCCTTGAGAACATTCCTCTTGGGAAGATGACACCAAGGGATTTGTTTGTGTTTTCGTTTTTTTCTGTCACTGAGATTACCAAATTTCCCAGGCTGGATTCATGCCCAAGGCTGTCGCTGCAGAGATTTGCTGGAGTCTCTCAGGTTGTCTGTTGTGCGAACTGGCTGCTAACAGCCATATAACCAGGTTTCCCAGAGTCCTGCAGCTTTAGCCCCGAGGCATCCACATGTGAACGTGCACCAAAATCAGCCATTTGGACATTCTGGTGGCCCCCAAGTCTCCCCACAGGATACTTACTAATTACAAAGGGAAAGGTGGAGACTTTCCAGTGGAGACACCTGAGGATGCCACCCTAACATGACCTAGGTAGCTCCTCATCCATCTCCTGATAGGAGCCCATAGCCCTGGGAAGAGCACAACCTCACTCCTGGGGAACTTTTGCCAAAAGTGCGCAGTCCGCATTTAATCACGAGGACACAGCAAGCGGACACAATTGAGACCTATTGTACAAATTCCAGGCCAGTACTCTTAAAATATGTCAGCGTCATGAAAGACAAAGAAAGAAGGGCAGCAGAAAGAAGGGCTGTTCTGTCCTAGGTTGCAGGGGACCAAGGAGACGTGGTGACTCAGTGCAGTATGGGATCCTGGATTGATCCTGGAGCAGGAAGAGAACCCTAGTGGACAATTGGTGAGATGTGAATATCGTCTTTAGAGTAGTTAATAATAGTAGTGTGTCACCATGACTTCCTTGATTTTGATAATTATACTGTTTTGCAAGATGCTGACCTTTTTTTTTTTAACACTTATTTCTTATTGTGAGAGAGAGAGAGAGAGAGCGAGCGAGCATGAGTGGGGAGGGGTAGAGAGAGAGGGAGACACAGAATCCGAAGCAGGCTCCAGGCTCGGAGCTGTCAGCACAGAGCCCGATGTGGGACTTGCACTCACAAACCGCGAGATCATGACCCGAGCCGAAGTTGGACGTTTAACCAACTGAGCCACCCAGGCACCCCAAGATGCTAACCTTTTAAGGGAAGCTGGATGAGGGGTCCTGCGTCTTTCCCACACCGGGCTATGGAGAAAGGTGCTCAGGTTTTGGAGCCCAAAAGGCCTGGTGTGGGTTCAAATCTTGCCTTTGATAGTGACGTGCTAAGTGACACTGGTCAGAGCCTCTGTTTCCTTGGCTGCTGGTCTCCCAGTGTGACTGTGAGCATAGAGGAGTGTATGCAGCCCACAGTGTACAATGTTCCCTTCCCCGGGTAAGCCAGGGATTCGTCTTCTTTCCCACCTTCCAGCCCCTCCCAACCTGCCCCTTATCTCTGCCAGCCTCCACCATGCACCCTCTCGTGCAGAATTTTCAGAAACCTGAACATGCCCGTATGCCCAAGGTCTAGAAAGCTGGTTCTACAGGTGAGAAATTCTCTCTGTGGCTCTTGCCCGAAGAAGCCTGAAGTGGGATTAAGCCCCGGTCCATCCTGCCTCAGCTGCCCTTGTGGCCGCTCTGGCTTCCTGTAGGATTCTCCTTCAAGGGCTTCTAGCCCCTGCAGCGGACCAGCAGCATCAGCGTCACCTGAGAGCTTGTGAGAGCTGCAGAGGCTCAGGTGCAAAGGCTGTAGCAGGGGCTTCGTGACACAAGCTCCAGAAGTCCTTTACCTGAGGACTTGACATGGAAGTAGATCCCGAGCCCGGAGCAGTTTGCCTTCCTGTGTGTGTCTCTGCAGGAAGGGACTAGGCGAGGGTTGATGGGAGAGCTGAGAAATGTGAACACAGAAAAATCTTCAGGATGCATCGTTTTAGGCCAGGCCCTTGTGTGGAATTCTCCCCCCCGGAGACTTCAGAGGCATGAGATCCTGCCAGCAGCCTGGAATTTCAGCCAGGGCCTCTGCGTGGGGTGGCCTGGCCAGGGTCTTGCTGGGGAAGGGCTGTTTATTTTCTGCGGAGACTTGGGTTTCTCACCCTGTTTGCTAGCCTGTGCCAAGCACGCCTGGGGCCTCCACACACAGAGCTAGTAGCATCCAACTGCCCCGAGGGTATCCACAGGAAATGGATAATGGCACAGGTTGCTTTTCAATGCTAGGCTTTGTGGCAAGACTTGATAACCCACAGCTTGACTCGGGTACTGCACGGCTTGTCATTTAAACTGAGCTCACATTTCTTAGATGATCCGGTGTGCCCAAGAACTGAGCCATGTGCTTTTATGTGCCTTGTGTTTAACTCTCACCATGCCCCTACAAGGCAGGACCACTACTAGCGCCATTTTATGGCCCTGGACATCAGGATTTAGAAAGGCTAATAGGGTTCAAGGTCATGTAGCTGGTAAGTGGAACTAGGATTTGAACCCAGAGCCCGGTTCCTGAACCCTCTGTTGTTCAGGTGTCTGAAGCGAGACAGCCACACCAGTGCTTTCCTTCATGCGGGGCAGGAGCGAGACCTTGCAGCCTCCTTCCTGTGATTCTGTGCTTGCCCCGACACCACGGGCCAGGACCCCATACCCCTGCTCTCTGGTGAGGTGCAGGGCATATTGGTTTCAAGTGTTGAGTTCTGGGTTTGGGTTAGAAGGGAGAGCTGCAGGCTGGGAGACCAGGCAGAATGTATGGGTAAACGATGCCTTTCCTGGTGGCCAGACCTGGGCCAGCGTCCGGGCTTCTTTGCACCATGGTTGTGAAGTGTGGCCATTTAGGTTGGGCCTGGAGCATTCACTGAATGGGCTGCGCCTGGACAGAAAGTAGCTCAGGAGGGTTCCGCGGTTCGTGCGCCACACCACCCAGGCTCGTCCCCGTTCTGTGGGCATTTTCCTTCCTTTCCCTTCCCTTTTGAACAGATGAGCAGCAGAAAGCGGAAAACCACCAGAAACTAAATTAATACCCAGCCAGTTTGGTTTCTCCCCGGGACTCCAGCTCAGGAGAGGCCTGGTGGTTTTGAAACTGGTTCTCTTTTAGAATCATCTGAAAGGCTCAGAGGTAATTAGCCGTTATAGGAAGACTGGATCGTCATTTAAAAAAGCTGCCTGGTGGGAGTAATCGTTATTTGTGATGGGGTGGGAACATGGCGGTAAAAATAGACCCCGGACCTCACTTGCAGGAGCTAAAAGAAACCGGCCAATTGGCTTCATGAAAATTAGGCAGTGAGCCTAAAGTTGTCACTCTCTTGCTTTTTAACGTGAAAAAGAAAAAGTCATGAAAAGAATACATTTTACTGTGAAAATTTCGAGGAGTCAGAAAAGAACAAATAATGAAGAAAAATCACCCCTAATCCTACCATTTGACATAACTGCTATTATTCCTGCTGTATTTCCTTTGCTCACAGGTCCATGCTTGTTTGCACAAAATTGGGATCCATTGATGTATGTCTTCTAAAGTACTTTTTTCACCAAATGTATTTCAGGTGTCCCCCATGTCATTAAATGTTCTTTGTCATAGTAAAATGACTGCATTAGATGAAGGCATTGTAACTCACCTAGAAACAGCAGCAACTGCAGTGATGAGGAGGGACAGGAGGTTTTGTGTGGAACTCACTCTGTGCCAGGCACTGTTCTAGGCTTTACATACGAATCCACTTTATCGTCACACAGCCTGTGAGATGGGTCCTGTTGCGCTCCCCATTTAATCTGTGTTGTTTGACATTTAAACTTTTCTCTTTTAAAAAAAATTTTTTTTAATGTTTATTTTTGAGAGAGAGAGAGAGACAGCATGAGTGGGGAAGGGCAGAGAGAGAGAGAGACATATACACAGAATATGAAGCAGGCTCCAGGCTCCGAGCTGTCAGCACAGAGCCTGATGCCAGGCTCGAAATCACGAATCGTGAGATCATGACCTGAGCTGAAGTCGGATGCTTAACTGACTGCGCCACCCAGGTGCCCCTAAATTTTTCTCTTTAAAACAAAAAATGTGTGTTAAACAACTTCATAATAAGCACACATCTTTAAACACACCCGTGTTTTCCCATGGGTTTCTGCTGGGTCAAAGGGTCTGCACATTTTACGGCTTTCATGCCCTTTCCCTTTGTCCTAGAGAATGAGTCTTCACTCCTGTCTCATTTCTTCTTCATTTCCATTTGGTCTGGAGGTGGCCTCATAGTGGCCTGTGAGGTAAGTGAGGGCAACCATCTGGTGTCTGCTGAGCATTGCAGCTTGTGACCAAGGGGTCTGGACAGGGAGCATTGTCTTTAGTCCTGATTCTTTAGGACTCATTGCCCTGATCATTTGCTTGCCCCTTTATTGCCTCATAATGTCGGTGAGCTCCAGTGCCTTGATTTGGTGTCTCCCAATCAGATGGAAAATTCTTTGTGGGCAGAACCTTGTCTCACGTGATTTCTCAAAGCTCAGTGTCCCCCACAGGGTACTTGTTCGGTAAACATTTACTGACTGAGCAGAGAGGAAGAGAATAGTGGTAGTAAATATGGGTGGATTTTACTAGTGGCTGAAATAGATTTAAGAGGGGGTGAAATGTGATCGCTCCTCCAGGCCAGATCTCTAGTGAGCAGGCCTCCTTTGGAAAGCCCTTTGAGTTGTGTGAGTGTGGATCATAGAGCCTTGAGTCTTAGAGCCCCCATGCAGGTGAGGGCTGTCTGGCCCTCTGGGATTTGTAGCTGCCCCAGAACAGATTGGGAGTGAAGTCTGGGTGTCCAAGGCCTGGCAAAGAGATGGGGCCACCTGGGCTACAGAAGTTGGGCTGCCGCTCTCCTAGGTGCGTCTCCCTTTCTACCCAGTTTTGGAGAGCCTACATGGAGTTCCTGAAGTGGCTAGAGATTACTGGGCAGGAGTGGTTTAGAAAGAAAGGTGTGCCTTGGGACAGTGTAGCAAATATCCGTTGATTACTTCCTGGGTGCCAGGTCCTGTGCTGGACACTAGGGGTATAGGAATGAATCAATCATGGCTCTTATCCTCTAGGAAGTGGGGGGAAAACCATCCTGTAATGGCTTTAAGACAGGATAAAGCTTAGCGGTGCATGAAGCTGGGAGCAGTTTCTGTTCCCATCAGTGGCCTACAGACACAGGCCATACCCCCGCCCCCCCCTCCCCCCGCCGATGATTCTCCATTGGGGGAGGGGTGGCTGTGCCTGAAACCTTGGCCTTCAAGGCAGTGCCGATGGGCAGGGGAGTGGGGGCCAGCAAGCAGACAGGACAAGCAGACGTTGAGTTGCATGGGGAACAAAAGCTGAGAACAAAGTCCTGGAGGTGGCAGTTGTGTGGACTTTGTGTCACTCTCGCTTCTGTATTTTGGGGATTATTTTCACAATGAGGATGCAGCCATGTGTTATTTGTATAAATAACATAATTTAGAAGGTAAACAAGAGAAAAGAAAATTATTCTTTGACTCCAGACTCTCCAAGACTCCTCGCCTTTCAAAACTGTATCGTATCTGAGTCACTGTCCTTTGATTGGCTTGTTCTATATCTCAGATGGGGGAGGGAGGAGCTGCCTGCAAAATACTTCTGGCCTCTGGTGAGCTTTGTAAATGGTTTCAAGTTTCAGGGCCCAAGCAGCCCGGGTCCTTCTTGGTCCCAGTGCTGCGTGGGGAAGGGGAAAAGCGTTTGTCTCAAGTGTGGTTTATAAAAACTGAGCTGCAGGTGAAAAGCACAGAATGTGATTCTTTTCCCCCAAATGAAATGGCACTAGATTTTGAATGATAGATGTAAGTTTTGAAAACAGTAACACATTCCCAGAGTGCCTAGGCCATTTTATCAGGAAGGGTTATAGTGAGTAGCACGTGGAAACCAGATCTCTGGCTCTTGTGAAAATAAAAGTTTTAGTGCCTCCGCAACACGGTATTTTCTGCAAAGAGGGGACAAGGGTGGCCAAGAATGGCAAAGACAAAACCCCATAGAAACTCTCTCTCTCGGACTCTGGGGTAATGGGGCCACTGACCTAAATAAGGGCAGGAACCCGCTGGGTACAATGAGCTCACGCTGCCAGAATGGGCTGAATTGAGGCCGCCGCATCCTCCATTCACACACCGGCCCCATGTGCATTCAAGCCCCAGACGACATGTGGGCTGCCTTCCCGAGTCAGCCAGACTGTCCCAGCACCACCCACACGAGGTCTCCGGGCTCCAGGAGCCTGGCTGAAGGCTGAGTGATAACAGTGCTAAATCCCTGGACAGAGACACTAAGGAACAGGATTTTTCTCCCAAGAACCCCAAGAAATGAATGGACCGTGTTGCACTCTAGGGCTGGGTCAGTGAGAACAGTTCTTGGTGGACTCTCTAGAACACACCGTCCTGCTGAGACGCAGTGTGAGACACATACGCAGTTTGAATCTTCTGACAGTGTAAAAAGGGAAGACAAAACAAGTGGCATTAATTTTAATATTTTTTATTGAAGTCAGCATTTCCAAAATATTTACATTGAACGCTTATGTGCACAATCAACTTGAAAAGTACTCACGAAATGGTTTACATTCTTTTTGTGTCTTGGCTGCTGTATTGGAGAGTAGAGGTCTAGAAGACATATCCTTCAGCATTTTACAGAGTGAGAGGGTGGAAAGCCACCCGGCTGCTGTCGGGGCCCGTGAGATCAATATAGTGTTTGATGTAGGGTTCTTCTAGTATTCTTTTGCCATTAAAACTAAAAACCTTTAGACTTTAATAACTTAAGTTATAAATAATAATTCTTTACATTTTCATTTTCATGGGGCTTTTCCATTAGAGGATGCTTTTGTATGTTCTTTCTTGCAGGTACCATTCCTTTGGCAGATGTTTCTGGAGGGTGTTCTGGGTAGTAGGCCCTGATTCACATACAACTCCTGCCAATGTTCATAGCATTGTAGCACCCCAATGTTTATAGCAGTACTATCAACAGTAGGCAGATTATGGAAAGAGCGCAAATGTCCACTGACTGATAAATGGATAAAGAAGATGTGGTATATCTAGACAACGGAATACTACTCAGCAGTGAAAAAGTATGAAATCTTGCCATTTGCAACAACACAGATGGAACTAGAGTGTGTTATGCTACGTGAAATTAGTCAGAGAAAGAGATGTCCTATGATTTCACTCAGATGTGGCATTTGAGAAACTTAACACGTGAACTTAGGGGAAGGGAAGGAAAAATAAGATAAAAACAGAGAGGTAAACCGTAAGAGACTCTTAACTACAGAGAACAAACTGAGGGTTGCTGGAGGGGAGTCGGGCGGGGGATGGGCTAGATGGGTGACGGGCATTGAGGAAGGCACTTGTTGGGATGAGCACTGGGTGTTATATGTAAAGTAACGAATCACTGGGTTCTACTCCTGAAACCAGTACTGCACTGCATGTTAACTAGAGAATAAACAAAAAGAAAAACAACAACCACCTGCCTTCTTGGAGCTCAGATTCCAGTGGAGGAGAAAAACTCATCATTGTGTCAGTATGATTGGAACTGTAGTGAGAATGTGAGCAGGGGCTATAGGAAACACAGAAGAAACACCTAAATTCTGTCTGAGACATCAGAGGACAGATATTTGAGTAGAAAAATGCAGAATGAGGAGGCCTTTTTTTCTGGCAGAGGGAGTGAAGGGGACAGGCATTCTGAACGTGATCCATTTGGGTTAGAACTTCCAAGACTGGTGTGTCCGTTTTACCGTGCAGACAGGGTGGGCCACCTGCTTGAAGTCCTACTGGCTATCTATAAGGCAAGGGTTCTGGAGCCCAGGAGTTTGGCTTAGCCATGCCTAAAGCTGCTATTCATCTGGAAAAAAGTGGTTTCTGGGCAAGTTCTTTAGGGAGTAAGTGATGGGAAGGGCCTTACCCTGAAACTTGATGATCTGATAACCTCTATTCCAGGGCCTTTCCTGCCCGTAGCCACCATGTCTTGTTTTGAGATCTGCAATAAGAACATCCTGCATAGGGGGCACCTGGATGGCTTAGTGGGTTGAGCATCTGACTTTGGCTCAGATCATGAACTTGCAGTTCGTGAGTTTGAGCCCTGCCTCAGGCTCTGTGCTGATAGCTCAGAGCCTGGAGCCTGCTTCAGATTCTGTGTCTCCCTTTCTCTCTGCCCCTCCCCTACTTGTGCTCTGTCTCTCTCTGTCTCTCAAAAAATAAAAATAAAAAAACTTTAAAAAAAAAGAATATTCGGTATATAATTTTGTATTGTCATTACGTTCAAAATCAGTAAGGGTGTATGCTTCAAATACTGCTTGCTCTATTTCTGTTGTAGTTATAGAGGAGTCTTGGGAGAGAAATCACTCTTTCTGGATGATTCCATCCCCATGTGAACTGACTGCCCATCTGGAATCTCAGTTCACGGATCTTAAGCCAGACAGGGATCTGGGCTCTTGCCTTTTGTGGACAAAAGGCCCTTGGCCACCACTGGGGCGGGACAGAGACAGCACCCACATGCCTGCCTGAGGCCTGCTGCCCTCCAGGAACGGCAGCCTCCTCTATACTCAGCAGGTTTTATTTTTATCTCATCAGCGTGTTCCTCCTTTTAAAGTGTGAATCCTAGTGACCCGAATGAGCTGTCTGCCTGGGCCTGGGCCAGCAGGACCAGGTTACTCCAGTTCAGAGGCGGCCCTGGGCTGGGATTGCAGGGATGGGGGTTTCCTGTGTGACTAGCTGGGAACAGGGCAGGGTGGGCTCACCCTGGCCAGGAGCGAAAGTGGCCTGCCAGCCTGACCAGTTTCCAAACTGGGAAAACGGTAAGCTAAATGTAAATTGGGGCCTTTCCCCCTCCCACACCCCCTTTATAGCAGCCCTTTTAAAAGAGCAAGTAGAGTTTGCAGAATTCAGATGTTAATATTTAGAAACACAAAGTCAAGTGCGGGTACCTCTCAGAGTTTGGCTGTAGATAAAATTCAGGCCCGTTGACTTTGACGTTCACGCTGAAGCTGTGCTGAGATTTTATCCATGCTGATGCATCAGAACGACATGGTTTCCTATTCAGAGGTTGGGCATCGGGGGTGTGCTTCCCCTGAAAATGAGTACTCCACAGCAGCTGCCCCAGGCTCTCAGGGGAGGCTATGGTAGAATTTTAGAAACGGGAAGGTGGATGGTCTGCGCTGCCCCTCTCTTGGCTGACGCCTGAAACTCACTTGAAATCAGGGGGAGGAAAAATAGTATTTGTGGGCCCCGTGTGCTATACTAGGACCTGTGTTAAGCACTCTTCCCGTGTTGGCCCGGGAGTTCTACACAACTGTTCTGTGAGCTTATCATCATTAGAGGGAGTTTTCCTTCCATAGGGCAGTGGTTCTCCAAGTGTGGTCTCTATACCAGCAGTGTCAGCCTCAGCTGGGAGCTTGTTAGAAATGCAGATTCTCAGGCCCCATCCATGATCTCCAGAAATGAGGACACTGGGGAGGGGCGCAGCTAGCTGTGTTTTAGCAAGTCCTCCAGGCAATCCTGAGACACTCTGAAGCTTGGGAACCCCCACCGGCAAGGTGAAGAGCACAGATTTCACCTAGTGAAGGCTAGTCTGGGCTCAGATCTCAGATCTGGCTTTGGGAGAGTTGGGCCACCACTCTGTGCCTCAGTGTCCTTATCTGTAGATTGTGGGGCAGTGTTAATAGTGGATTATGCAAATGCGTGAATTACATTAAGTCATTTATGTTAAAACTAGGAACAGTTTCCCTAGTGCTCAGCATACCCTAAGTGTTTGCTTTAGCTATCTCACATTTGGCCTTGATCCTAGGTCTGATTAAACGAAAGGCCATTTACTCATTTATTATACTGGCTGTTTTGTAGAAACCTAATTCATGTAGCTGTTACAGCATCTCGTTCTATAGAAAGATGCTCTGTAAGCCCACGGTGCCTTTCTCATTGCCAGCTCTAGTTCCTTCCTGGGAGCTGCTTGAACACTGAGAGAAGGATTTTAAGACCAAGCCTGATCTTAGCATATTTGTGTCATTGTTGATTGGTGATGTCTGTCCTGGGTGCCCATGGCAGGATTCTTCCTTCCTGCTGTTGGTGGTTTTCAAGCCACCTAGTGTCAGTTTCTGATCCTTTCCTGTTACTGCGTTTTAATGCAAGGCTGTTAAGAGTCACCACTAAATGCCGCAGGCCGGAGGAATTATTGTGGGCTACGTGTGTTCAGGGTGGGTTTGTAGGAGGCTGCATGTGGTTTGTGGGTCATGCCTGGCCCAGGAATTAATGCACTCCTTGGGCTGGTGCTGTCCCTTTTGGGACTTGTGGGTGGCTGTGGCCACAGGAAAGGACTGGTTAAGGATCTGGATGTTCTGGATCCTGGCCAAATAACTTTCTATTTTATCATGATTAACGGGAGTGTTTAGTCCCATTTTGCAGATATGGTAAGGGCTGTCACAGCAAAATACCACAGACTGGGCAGCTTAAACAACAGAAATTTATTTTCTCACAGTTCCAGGGGCTAAAAGTCTGAGATCAAGGTGTTCCCAGGGTTGGTTTCTTCTAAGGCCTGTCTCCAAGGTTTGTAGATGACTGTCATCTCCCTGTGTCTTCACATGGTCTTCCCTCTGTAGCTGTCTGTATCCAAATTTCTTCTTCTTATAAGGAACCCCCCCTCCCATATTGGATTAGGGCTACACTATGACCTCCTTATAACTTAATCCCCTTATTGGGGATCAATATTTAGATTTTGAGGGGCACAATTCAACCCATAACACCTGCCTTAGATTATCCATATGGATCTTTTTTTTTAAGTTTATTTATTTTATTTTGAGAGAGAGAGAGTGTGTGAGCAGGGGAGGGGCAGAGAGAGAGTAAGAGAAAAGAGGTAATCCCAAGCAGACTCCACACTGTCAGTGAGGAACCCAACTTGGGGATCAATCCCATGGACTGTGAGATCATGACCTGAGTTGGAATCAAGACTCAGGTGCCCAACTGACTGAGCCACCCCGGTGCCCCTCAGTGTGGGTCTTTCATAAAAAGGAATCTTCTGAGGGACTCACCAGTGTAGCAGTCTACTGTATATGTTCATACTATGATTGCCATTTCTAAATATAAGACATACAAAACCACATGCACATGTGGAAATAAGAATGTTATCAGTGGTTATTTTCTAATTTCTTTCTGTGTATTTTCAAAATTTTCTATAATGAGTATGTGTTTTATTATAAGCAAAAAATATACATTGAATTAGGAAAGTATGGTTATGGCTTTGGAGAACCTAACATATGATAGGAGATGAATTCAGAAGATGGTTGGATGGACAGAGTTAGCCTGTATTGGTGGGCTTTTTAGGTGGTGGACGTGGCAGGGAGTAGGCGGGTTCAAGAATAATGACGCGC
The DNA here is from genome assembly GCF_022079265.1 of Lynx rufus. Lineage (NCBI taxonomy): Eukaryota > Metazoa > Chordata > Mammalia > Carnivora > Felidae > Lynx > Lynx rufus. The sequence goes on from NW_025814856.1 coordinate 127,212,934, forward strand.
AGGCCTTGATTGGATATGTCTAAGATGGGGGAAGGGGATGTAGAGTGGCTTGGCTGGCGAACATCTCATTTAACGTGTTGAGTCTGAGGTCCCGCTGGGACATTGTAGTGAGGATCCAGCAGATGTTGGAAATACAGAAGTGGAATGAAGAGGGGAAGTGGGTACTGGAGAGAGAAATATTTTTTTTTTTAAATCACTGCTAGTCACTGTGAGAGAGAAAATATGATTAGGATCCTTGAAAATATGTTTAGACCCAACATTTAAGGCCCTGGAAGACAAGTGCCAGGCCAGTTCCAATTCCAGACACTGTTCAGTGTGGCTTCACTCAGGAGGCCTTCCCTGCCCCAGCCCCAGACTAGGTTACCCATCCCCCTGCACCCCTTTGTAAGTACTTTCAGCACTCTGTGCTTTTCTTTTGGAGCACTTGGCATGTTTGTAGTGAAATGACCACTGGTATAGTCAGTTCGTCCGTGGGAGTGGCCCCACTGAATTGTCAACTGCATGACAGCAGGGCAAAGCCCCATCTTGCCCACTGCTGTTAATCACTGTGGTCTGGCCCCGGGTTTTCTGGGAGGATGAGTGAGTGAAAGCATACGCAGCAAGCAAGCCAGAGAATAAATGTGTAAGAAGGATTCAGAGAAGGTGTTGGGGGTCCAGCAGCATTTCTGGAGAAGGGTTTCAAGGAGGGAGCAGGCACCAGTACCATGCAGTGGCTAGAGGTGGAGAAAGATGGGTTCTAGAAAGAGTGGAAGCAGATCCGGGGAAAGAGAATGTGATTGGTCTTTTAAGAGCACAGGTGAGTGAATTGGTTTTGGAAAAGTGGCCTAGGAGCTCTTCTGACTGGCAAGGATAGGAAAGAAGATGGAATGAACCATAAGAAAGAGGAGGCCATGCAGTAAATGGGCATCATGGCTCAAGGTCAGCTGGGCTTTGGTTTTTCAAACTGAGTGTCCACAGAAAACAGATATCCGACTTGAGAAACAAAGTGATAGTCCTATTTTGCATCCCCACCAAGCCACCCAAGAGTCTCCCCGGAGAGCCCTCCTCGCTGAGTCCAGTTAAGGAAACCTCAGATGTCTGCCATGTAAAGTTGAAGTCTTCACCTAAGTGGCATTCCTCATCAGATATCATGTTCTGATTCAGTGCTTCTTAAAGTAAGGTTCCCAGTCTGGCAGCACCTGCCTCTCCTGGGAACTTGTTGGAAATGCAAATTCTCAGGCTCCCTCTCAGACCTACTTAAATGGAAAACTCCAGGCTGGGGTCCCAGTCTGTTTTAACACTACAGCTCAAGAACTACTGTGCTAACTGCAAAACACAAGCCAGCGCTTCTTGGAAATTAACTCACTCCACTGACATTTATGCAGGAGCCTCCAAGAGCAGGGATGTCTGTTTTCTTCCTGCCTGCTCCCTGGAAGACATTTTGAAGTTGTCAACTTAAAACCTACTTTGGAATTCCCTGAGAACTGGGCTGATAAAGTCCGAGTTATCCAGCAGTTTCTGCAGGGATCCCAGGCAGCTTTCTGGGCCTGACTCCACCACACAGGAGGCTCTGAGCCAGCTAGTAAGGGGTGAGGGGAAGAGAGAGGGCAGGGGAGGGGACCTCTCGGTCTCCCTGAATTCAGCATTTTAAATTAAAGACAGTTAAGAACTGGAGGGGGCTGAATTGCAGGCTGGAGGATAAGGTTTCACACTCAGCAGCTGGAATTCATAGTGGTGGTGTCTGGGACCTATTGCTTTGAAGATACGGGGTGAGATGCTGTTGTTTAACAAAAACCAGTCGCAGCCCACTAGCCGCTGTCCTCACTGTGACTCGGCACCCTGCTGGGACACCAAGCTCCTAGTGCATCTTGGGATTCCTGGGAGATAAAAGTTCAGCAGTGGTGGCTGCTGCTGTTACTTTTAAGGGACTTAACTTTTTAGCTGCAGTTTGTAGAACGGACACCCAGCAGCAAACATTAATTGCTAGAGAGATAGAGGGGGTTTTCTCCCCTTCATAATTCAGAGGGACAGATATCCAGAGACCAGCCAGATCCCCGCACATCTGAAGCTGAATCTAGAAACCAGAGGTTGAAGTTTTACAGGGAACCAAGGCTCTCAGCAAAGAGTAAGTGCCATTTGTCCCTGCATTGCGATACTCAACTTTTGAAGGCTTGTAGATGTGACATTTTGGGAGCCTGGGATTTGTGTTCCAGTTTGTTCTGCCCTGTTGAGTGCAGTGTTGTGGTTAGATCCTGGGGAGCCATGACTGGCTCCATTCCCTGATGTTGGGGTTATTCCCAGGTGGGAGGCCAGAGCAGGCAAGTACGTGTGATGCCCCTCAGGAGCACCCTCTCCCCTTCTGGAAAACCGGTGGCTTCCCTGCAGACTGCAGACCTATGTCCAATCTAACTAAATTTTTTGCATTTCGCACACTTGTATAGCTACCTCTTCTGCTGCTTCCAAAACCATGGGGAAGATGGGAGCCCTCAGTTCTGGTTCTGGTTTACCCATATGATTTTGAGCCAACAAGTAAATGTTTCCAAATACACTTTTTATACTCTTTCTCCAGTAAGTAGGCTTTCATCATACTTCTTCCAGCTGTTATGCCCCTATGCAAAACTTTTTTTGGGCAAAATATTGATAGTAGTTATTTACCAAGAATTTTTGGGAATTTAAAATCCCTGTATATTCCTGTCCTAGTGTCTCCAGAGAAATAGATCCAATTAACAAAGGAGAGGAAGGAGAGAAATGGTTTCAGAACTTCCACTAGGGTCTAGAGGTTTGGTTGTTCCTTGATTACCCTGCACAGGGCTGCTGAGCCCCACCCCCCATCCCTATACCAGGCCTTCCAATGTGACTCACAGGTGCTGGAAGACATTTCCTTGGGACTGCCCCCTTCCCTCGCCATCACTCACTGGCTCTGATGAAAGAAAATTAAAATGTTCAGTTTCTCTGATAGTCAAATAAATGTAAATTTAAACAGCTTAATAACAGCTTTTCCATCTATTGGATTAGGGAGTTTTTACATAAATTATACAGGGTAAGGGAGTGGGTCATAAAACTGCTAGTAGAAGTCTAAATCTGCCAAGCAATTTTGCAAAAGTTATTTAAAATCTTAAAAATACACATAGCCCTTGACCTCCTGGGAATTTATTGTTTGAAACAGCTAAAGTTATGCAGAAAGTAGTATGTTCAGAATTGTTCACCAAGTGATAATTAGAATAGTGAAAAAAATTGAAACAGCTGCTGGGGTGGAAAAAATTTTATTCTACCCTTCTAGGTTCTTCAGCTGATCTAATAATTAAGTTGACATAAAATAGATTAATAGGAGAAAAACAACATTTTAATTTCACACCAATGAGAGCCCCATAAAAATACGAGACCCAAGGGCAAGTCTGGCAATTGAGGCTTATATGCCATCCTGAGCTAAGGAATGGGCTAGGGACCTGGGGCTTCAAAGGGGAGGAGGGTGATTCACAGACCGAAGGATGCAGGACAAAAACAGGTGTTTGATAATTAGCTGTTTGCTCTGCCCTACAGATGGGTCATTCACATGAAAAGTTATCTGCGGTAATAACTCTCTTTCTGGACCAGGCTCCATATCTAAATTCTTTTTGGTAGTTAAGGGAAAAGTAAAAGTTTTTCTTGAATCTGCTGACTCTTGATAGCCTTTAGCTCAAAACAATCCACATGCCAAAGTGGCACACTGTCGGCCAAGCTATTCTCACTGTGACAGCTTTTATGTCCAGCAAAAATTATTAAGTATAGCATATATATATTTATATCTCTTTATATGTCTCCATTAAAATTACATCAAATAATACTTAATGATATGAAATCATGGCAATTCATAATAATGACAATAATTTATAATGTAATGGTAATTTAAAAATAATAGAAACAGCATGGACAATATAGTCCCAATTTCACAAAATGTATGTATTCATTTTGTTCAAGTCTAAATGGATATACATGAAGAAATTAATGGTAATTCCTAGGTAGTAGGATTATGGTTATTGTTTCTTTTCTCTCTCTCTTTTTGTATTTTTCTAAATTTTTTCAATAAATATGTGCTTTGTAAATGACTTCTTTAAAAACATAAAATAAAAGATTCCTGTGAAATATGCCCTCATAATTGCTGCTTTAAACAACTCCCTGCTCAAAGAATCTTACTGGCTGGTTTGCATTACAAGGAGGGATGACTGTTTGCTTTTTAAGCTGATTAATGAGGCCATTGCTTCTGACAAAACCCAGGGGTGAATTTTGTCTGGCCTAAAAGGAAGAGGAGCCTTGCTAAGAGGTGAAAGGTTAACACTGAAGCCAGATGAAAAATTTTGGCTGGAGCCTTAAGTTGGAATCACAGACCCTGCATTGTGTTAGATGATTTTCTAATTTCTAGTATGTTCTTGAAAGGGGAATTTTTTTTCTCTTGAACATTCAGTTAAGCACTCTTTCTTTTTCCCAGTAACTAAGTTCTTATGACGATGCCAGTGCATAGTTGAAAACAGCAGCAAATAAGCCTCCTTGGGCATACCACTCTGGTGGGTTCTAAGACATTGTCAGTGGGCTGACACGGCCATGAGAAAAGCCCGTGTCCTTTGGTTTTGAAGTGCACCAAGAGGAATCATTTATACCGAGTACTGTGTGAAGATAGCACTCTTTTCCTGGCTGAAAATATGTGATCAAATGTGAAGTTGAGCTTTAGAAATATTCATTTCATGGTGGCTTGATGGAAACATTAAAAGGTGGAGGAGTTGAAGCTGGGGTGGGCGGGGAGAATGGTGATTTAGCCCAAGGTGAGAGGGCCTTTGGTTAATGAAAGCTTCCCAGGGAGCGTTGAGAAAGGCCTGGAGAGCAGGCCTTCATACCAAGGGATCTTCAGTAGAGTCCAAGGGTGGGCTTTCACACTGGGCTCTAGGAGTCTGCAGGGAGTGGTTCAGTTGAAAATGAGAGGAATTACTTTGAAGCCAGCCTTTGTGTGAAATACCAGACAAATCATGGGGTGGTAGCTTACTTTGAAATGTGTTAAAAAATAATAATAAAAGGTGGGTGGGTGGATGGTTGGAAGGACAGATGTGTGATAAAGCGAATAGAGTGAAAATGCTAACAATTATAAAATGTGGGTGATAGGTGTTTGCTGTAGAGTTCTCTGAATATTCCTGAAGGTTCGAAAATTTTCATAATGAAAATATAGGAGCAAAAAGAGCAACTAGTTGGCAAAACCTAAACTTGTGGGCATTTACAGAAAAAACTAGGTAACAAGGAATCCCCCGTGAATCCCAAAATACAAGAAGGGTGGGGACCAAAAAAAACCCCCAAACCTATAATTATTGACATGATAGCTGGCCAGTACTCATTAAAAAAAAAGAAAAGAAAAGAAAAAGAAAAGTGTGTGTGTGTGTGTGTGTGTGTGTGTGTGTGTGTGTTGCTTACTTCCATCCTCACAGGATTTGATTCATATAAGGAAATACATATAATGCAAAAAAGATTATGGTGCCCCTGGGTGGCTCAGTTGGTTAAGCATCTGACTTTGGCTTAGGTCATGATCTCGCAGTTCATGGGTTTGAGCCCTGTGTCAGACTCTGCTGTCAGCTCAGAGACTGGAGCCTGCATTGTTCAGATTCTGTGTCTCCCTCTCTCTCTGTTCCTCCTCCACTCACACTCTGTCTGTCTGTCTCTCTGTCTCTCAAAAATAAAACATTAAAAAAAAATTTAAATGTTGGAAGGAAGCTTTGTGAATGGAAAGGGAAGACAAGATCACCCTTCAAAGTATATCCCACATGCTTCTGAAGGAGCTGCTAGGGGAAGACTGCAGGAAACTCATTTTATCTGATTACTGCTTTTACCTTCCCCCAGTGAAAGCCAAGGAGCAACCAAAGAGGATTTAGGAAAAGCAACTGGAGAGGAGTGTGGTGAAAAGTACTTCTTTCTGAAGGAAAACCTCTTCAAATGATATCTGCAGCATTTTCTGAATGGTCTTGGTCAGATGGCTCCTTCTTGGGCAGAAGTGTATTGAAATAAATTAAGGAGGAAGGTATGAGTTCCAAGAAATCCCCAGGTCATTTGGATTAGAGAAGGAACAGTACCAATTTGAGAGCTCCCTTGGTTTAGGGACATCTGGGCCTGCATTATCGTAACCACGTGGGGTAAGAATGACCCAACAAGAACCTCATCCAAGTTCTAAGGCTCCATCATTAACCAGTTGGATGTGACACCAGTGTGGGAATTTGGAATGAAATCAAGAGGTACCAGTCAGGGCCCCGAGCCCTGGGTTTGAATGATGGCTTCGCTCCAGCAGAGCTCTAAAGCAGAGCTTATGACGCCAGGTCTTTGCGATGGGCAGACAAACTGGGGGTGTTTGTGGGGCACCTGGCTCTGTGCACGACAGATGGCAGGCTAAGAAGAAAGTTTTTTCCTTTCTCCTTTAATCCTCTGTCCTGATAATGAACCTATTACTGTACCTCAGTTCTTAAAGAAATAATAAAAGTAGTTGATAATTTTTCTCAGTTTGAGGGAAAAGTTTCACTCTTCAATTTAAAATAACTTAACATTTAATTTCTTTTCAACATTTTTATACAATTTTATCTTTGCGGGGGGGGGGTTCTAGTCGTTACCCTTTTGTCAAGAGACTTGCATCCTATGTGACTGTTAGGGCTTTGAGCAAGTTTAAGAGCCAATTCTATAGTATATGTTTTACTTATTATCTGTGTATCTTTTTGTTTTCGGTTTAGAGGATGAAGGAGAACAAAACTATGTGGTCTACTCAGCTCAAGAAGAGTTATGGCGTCCTTTGTACTTCTTTGAGGGAGAGTGGCCTGGATTGATCTGGAATTATAGTGCTATTAAAGAATTTAATCAAATTGTTCAATAATAACAATAGGGAAACTGCAATGGCAGTGTTAAAGGGCCTCGCATTATTAAATCCGAATTTAGCAACTCCATCTTTATGGGAACATTTCCAGGTTGTTGCTCAATCATTTAGAACTTGTTTAAGTGGCTAAAATACCAGTTTGGTTTTTAGGAATGAAATGAAAGCTTTAGATTCGTATTAGTTCTAAGGAAGATGAGAATTGTGTACTAGGTCATCTCCATCTCAGTTCAGATCAATATTAATAGCTTTCATTTATCAAGTACCTATTATATACTAGAAGGCAACATTTTACAATCGCTGCCATTTCATTGAATCCTTGTGATGACCCCATTAACTAGTTAGAATCATTATCCCGATTTTACAGATGAGAAAAAATCCAGTGTCTGATCCAGGTCATCTCATGGGATAAGTGTTCCTGATTTCCTCCCAGCACACTGGCCACTTGCTACTCCTTTACCCCCCTTTAATTTTTATAAACTCATCACCACTAGGCACATTACATAATTACGTAATTTATTACATATTCAATCTATCATAAATATAATAGAAATACTGATTTGTTGCAGATCCCTCCTCACCAATGATGTGCCGGAGCTGGTGTGAGATGGTGTGCCCTTCCCGTCTCTGTGTTTAGTCATGTCAAGTTGGTGGCCTGAAATGGGCTCTGATGGTAGTATTTACACCATGGGAATTGGCAAATGCTATGGCTCCCCAGGCCCCACTCCCCTAGGGCCAGGGGCTAATCATATGCCAGCAGACCACCACTCCTTACCCCTCAGTAGATGGAAGCATCATGAGAGTAAAGATTTTGTTTTGTTCATTGCTCTATCTCTGCTGCCCAGAAACGTGCCTGGCACACAGTAGGTGCTCAGTAAACATTTGTCGAATGAATAAAAAGTGGAGAGCACTTTTAAATCATACAGACCTGGGTGCAATTCCCTGCCCTCGTGTGGATTTTTCACAAGACACCGAATCTCTCTGAAGCTATAAAATAGGAGTTGAAATCCCTGAGTCTTCAGTTGAGGGTAAAACATCCCAAAGCCAGGAGTAAAAAAACATAATATTGTAGCATTACAAGCCAAGTCAATCCCTGAATACTCTTTAGCTTTGGAGTCTGCAGTTTGTCACAGCTATGGCTACCATAGCTTTGAGGTCTAAGGAAACTTTGAGGTCTAAGGAAAATAACGTGGTAAAGGCTTAGTGCCATACCTGACATCTGGAAGACATTCCATTAACGACATCCCTTTCTCCTGTTCATTGATTCTGTCAACATTTCAGTCTGTTCCTGTGTCTTTTCTTCCAAATTCCCCATGAATAAAATTGCCCAGTCTACTGTAGCTTTTTCTCGTGCCGTGAAACCATGCTATTAACTTTCTAATGTGCTCTCCTGTGGGGCTTCAGACCTTAGATAGGTTAAATGTTTCAACCTTTTAAAAAGTGGCATTAAGTAGGCAGTTTGCTGCTGAGAAAAAAGCGCAGGTATGGAAAAGTGATTCCCAGTCTCCAGTTGGGAGCCAACCTCACTTCCACTGTTAGCTTGTCCAGTCTTGGGTCTGATCATCTTCAGCTGTTTTCAGTTAAAATCAGGCTTCCTCACTTCTGGCCATCCCACTGGTTTGTGCTTGAAGAGATTTCTGGAAGGTACTATCCTGATTCTATCCTGTGGGCACCCTGCCAGGTTCTCAGAAGCCCTGAAGCCTGAAGCTCTGGGAGCCCTGAAGAGCCAGATCTGACTGAGGGAGATGGGTGTCTTTTGAATAGTTTTCCCCACGTGGGGCATGAAGAACCCTGCAGTTTGAGGAAGAGCCAGTCTTTCCATTTACTGAGCAAGCCAATTGCTAAAAACAAGAGACTAGACATTATCCTGCCCTTCAGAGACCCATCTCTGGAAGGTTTGGCTGAGATAGCCATTATGACACAGAAAAATAACAAAAACTCGCAGGCCAGCAAAAACTGAGAAGGACTGACAAATGGCAGAATCTCGGAGGCCTCAACCAATGCTGGTCTCAGGGAGCCTTTCTGGGACATTGCTTATGACACAAAGGGTCACCAAGAGGAGACCCCTCCTCACCACCCCCCCACCCCTGCCTGAAAAAAAGTGAGAAAGTAATTTATACCTTATTCATCATTAGTTCCTGACTCATGCACTCAAAGCAAATTCCAACTGGTTAGCCTTTCTTTGCCATCCTCAGTTACTGGCCTCGTATGTGGGCCCTTGTAGAGCCATCTCTTTGGGTTTTTTTCCCCCATTGCCAAGTAGAGAAGGAAAACATCAGACTATGACCAGATGGGAGATAGGGGGAAACTGGCATGAATTCAGTGCATTCTAGTAAATCTACTCCCCAAAAGCAAAGTGCTACAGGCAAGGTGCCCTGACAGCTGCACATGCTGGCAGACAGGATGCTTCCGATCTTGGATTGATTGAGAGTCTCAGAGGAGGAGGTGAACCTCACTAGAGTGAAGGTCCTGAGCTGGCTGGGAGCTATGCCCTCAGCCAGTCCCCTTCCATAGCAGGTCTGAGGAGGAGATTCATCCTTTACACAGAGGGGCAGAAAACAGAACCATTGTCAGTCTGCTCATAATGTCTGTTGAAAATCAATCACCGGTCAGGACAAACTTCTCCTTATTTATGGATGAATAAGACAAAAAAGGACTTTGTGGAGAAGTCCGGCAGAACAGAATAAAGACAGCAGCTTCGGAAGACCCAGAAAATCATCTATAGCAGGCCACAAAATACAGTTTTGGGGAAATGTGTGGCATCCTTAGCATACTCCAAAAAGACATGGCCTCTCTCGAACAGGGGCAGAAAAACATAAGGAAAGTATGTGTTGATGGGAAAGGGCAACAGAAATAAAGTTTTAAAAAGTGATGGAGTAAATAAGGAAAGGGTTTGGAGGAAACAAAATCCAACAACAGGAGTATAAAGAGTATTAATGTGTGGTAGGCTGCATAATGACCCCCAAAAGATAGCCATGTCCTAATTCCTGGAACCTGTAAATGTTGTTACCTTATGGGGCAAAAAAAGACTTTCCAGATGTGATTAAGTTAAGGATCTTGAAAGATGGGGAGATTACACTGAATTGTCCTAAGTGCAGTCACAAATGTCCTTAAGAGACAAGCAGGGGGACATTTGATAGAAGAGAAGGCAAGTGGTCATGGAGATGGAGACACATCACGGACGCTGGCGACCATCGGAAGCTGGAAGAGGCAAAGAATACATGCCCCTCTAGAGCCTCCAGAGGGATTGGGGCTGCTCTGACCCCTTGATTTCTGTTTAGTAATACTGATTTGAGATTTCTGGCCTCCAGAACGGTGAGAGAAGAAATGTGTGTGGTGTTAAGTCACTAACTTTGTGACAATTTGTTAGAGCAGCCCCAGAAAACTAATACAAGTGCTATGGGAAATCAAATCAGTGATGTGAGTTATGGGGGGGAAATACTTTGAGAAATCATTCTGGAAAATACAAGAAAGAAAAAGAAAAAGAAGAGACAAGGTTATAGATGTGGAAAACCAAACCGATAGCCCATATTTAGATTGTTGGTGTTGGTGATTACAGAGATCAGTGATCTGGCATTAGCTACCTCCCAGAGCTACTTAGAGACTGGGTGTGAGAATCAGGCGCTGGCTCACCACATTCTGAACATTGTCATGGAAAAGAGGCCCCCATCTGGGCATAGCCTGGGAAACACAGGGAATAACAAGGATGAAGGGGGATGGGGAAGTTAACAAGAATCCAAACAGGGAAAAGGGTAACAAAAATCAGGTTGACTTTAGGCTTGTTCTTTGTAATAGAGAATCTATGTCTATGGAAGCTGTTGGAAGATTAGAACGCTGAGAGTTTTGTTTTGTCTTGTTTTGAATTCAGGTATTTTCCCAGCCCCTCTATCACTCCTCCCCAGGTGGGTTCTGTAAATAGGACACATTAAAAGTTCTTCTGATTATCAAGTAAGTTTGCAAACCATCTATGCAGTTTGGGTAGTTATGTTGTAACCCAACAATTTCACACTCAGCTGAGTTGTCTTTTGTGTATGAAGCTGATCAGAAAGACATTCTCGGACATGCAGGGGCTTGGAAAACATATAAACATGTTCCTTTATTATTTTTTTAAATTTATTTTTTATTTTAGAAAGAGAAGAGCATGAGTGGGAGAGAGGGGCAGAGGGAGAGAGAGAGAGAGAAGGAGAGAGAGAGAGAGAGCGTGCGCGTCCAAAGCAGGCTGCATGCTCAGTGCAGAGCCCAACGTGGGCTTGATCCCACAACCCTGGGATCATGACCTGAGCCTAAATCAAGAGCCAAACGCTCAATTGACTGAGCCACCCAGGGGCTCCTACTTTAAAATTTACTTTAAAGATACGTTGTAGAAGTTCGGGAGATAAAACAAAATACTGCTCAGGAAGAGGTAGCACAAGCCCAGGAATCAGTAGACGTAGAGAGCAATTTAAATTATTATTTTAAGTCTGGTTATCAAGCAAATATGAGTGTCAGAAATTGTCCTTAAGAAGAGCTATAGAATGGAACAATGACAAAGTGACCTTGCCCGAGAAGTAAACTGTAGCCTATTGTTAAATGACATCAAAAGGAGAGCAGGAGATAAAGGTTTGTTGCGCTTGTCTGGAAATGGGTTGGTAGCACAAAAAAGCTGTTTCTTTCTTTATTCTGATCTTTAGAGGAGTATTAATAGCTAAAGAAAGGCTCTGTACAATATTAGTACCAATATCCACCACTGATGGTAGTTTACCCTGAGCTAAGCAGTGTGCTAAATACTTCTCCTGTGTCATCTCTGGTCAAGGTCACAGGGGTGGATGCCAGGTCCCTTCCCTGCCTCCCACTTACTATTCTTAAAGTTCCTTAAGCTTGTACACCAGGGAGACTGACTGCAGAGCCCTTCCCTAATCCCCCACACTAATATGAAAACTTAAAGGTACACACTGGGAGATCCAAAAAAAAAAAGTTCTAGAACTACTCAAACCTAGGAAGTAGAAAAGGATCATAAAATAGACCCTGCAAAAATTATCAAGAGATTTAAAAAAAACAGAAAATGTACAGGGTGCTTCCTTTAACTTCAGTGCAGTAGAATTATAGAAAATACAAAATGATAAAATTTGAATCCCAATTACTTAGAGATAGAAAAATACAATCCAAAGAACCGTGGGCTCCAATAAGAGACCCAAATTGCAACTGTAGATTTGGTGGAAGGTAACAAGGAAGGTACATAATGAAATTTGAAGCAAAGATGAATATTTACATAGAGAAAAATTCATGGCTTTTATATAAGAAATATAAATATGAATACCCCACTCAAGAAGGTAAATAGAGAAACAAAAGAAAACAGTAGACATTTGGAGAAAGGAATTAATGAAGGTAAATGTTGACCTACTTAATTAGGAAAAAAAAAGGTAGGATTGATGAATCCTGGAGGTATTTTTTCCAGAAGACCAACAAAGTAGACTGATTTCTCACAAATCTAATTTTTTAAATGAGAAAAAAATATTTACATGCATTAAAGAACCAGGAAGAGGACATAAGCACAGAAGCAGAGGTTGTTTTTAAGTTAAGAGTGATGGTTGGTACCATTCTGTGCTCAAAATCTGAAAATCTGAATGGTTTGGTCAATATTCTAAGAAATTGGTAAGAAATAGAAATTACTGTAATTGATTCAAGCAGTTGAAAACCTAAATAGCACAGAAACCATGAGACTGTCATCAGAGAAGTTTCCTGCCCACCGTTTGGCAGACCACTTTTTTCAGACCTGCCAAGAACAGCTACCCAAGCTAAATACCACATAGATTGATCTGGTGCTGATGTTCTAGTTCAGCGCCTGGCTTTGGAAAGGAAGGATGAGATGGCGAGCAGGTGCTTGGCGGCGACGGGAGGAGATGCTGAAGAGGACATATCTGAGAAAAGCAGTGCCTTCCCTGAGAGCCTGCCTTCTCCCTGCGGCCTGTTCTCACTAATATCCAGAGGCGGATGTCTGCTGTGTTTGCCCAGCCCTGAGCTAATGGTGGAAGAAAATAAAGCATCAGGGAAAACAAGTCTGCGTCTAACATCCATGGCCTCTTCTAAAATTTGATGACCAAGAGAGAGCTCTCCCTTACTTTGTTCAGGGGAAGTTAGTGTGGAGCCTTCCTTCAAAGAAAAAGGAGAAGCATTCAGACAACTGGGTTGACATAGTTTCTGTTCCTAAGTGGCTCCCATGTCCTGTGGGGGGACATGTGGATAGTGAGTTGTCATCACCTGTGGCCACTGGCTGCGATTCCACCTCCTCTCCCGATTCTGCTCTTGGGACCCCTGTCCCTTGCTGGAAGGCCGCCTGCAGTGTCCTTTCTGCTGTCACGGAGATTCAGATGCTGAAGACGCAAGCGGAAACCCGTCCTTCACTTGTCTGGCTCCCTGTCCCAGAGACAATTTGGGCTGGTATGCCGGGTGCAGAGCTCAGGTCTCACTGCCTCCACTCTTGTCCCCACCCTGACCTGACCCGACCCCAAGTCATTCACACCAGAGCCATTTTTATACCTTTATTGGGCATCTTGAGTGTCTTGGGCCCTCTACAACACCACTGCCCTAGCTCATCCCAGGGGCACCTGGTTGGCTCAGTCAGTTAAGCAACTGACTGTTGATATTGGCTCAGGTGGTGATCTCACAGTGGTGGGATTGAGGCCCAAGTCGGGCTCTGCACTGAGCATGGAGCCTGCTTGGAATTCTCTCTCTCCCTCTGCCCCTCCTCTGCTTGCGCTCTGTCTCTCTCTCTCTCTCTCTCTCTCAAACTAAAAAAAAAAAAGGTGCGGTCCAAACTCCTTAAGTGGCTTAACAAACCCTCTAAGCAGGCCTGGCCTCACTTGTTTCTGCAGAATCATCTTTCAGCATCTATCCCACCCTCCCTGCCCCTGTGTTCCCTGGTCTGTGTTCAGTCTTGGGGTGGCGGTGGGCCATGTTCACTCTGTCCCCCGGTTCCTTGGCTCATGCTTTTCCTCCCACTCGACCTCTCAGCCTTGCAAGCCTGTAGGCGTTGGTCTAGAAGTCACTTCCCAGGGACCTGCCAGCTTTGTGTAATGCCCTTCCAAAGGGCCTTCTGGCATCCTTGAGAGTGCTCGTCTCGTGGCTGATGTACATACCTGGTTCCTCCATTACACTCAGGAGTTTGAAGGCAGATGCTGTGCTTGCTCATCATGGAATCCCCAGCGCCCAATAGTGCCTGGTGCATAATACATAACCCTTAAATATTTTATCCATGTGGTGGGTGGATGGCTCCACCATATTATATATCCATCCTTTATGCATTTATCGAATGCTGCTGTGTCTCGTGCACTATCATGTGTCACTTCACAAATGCAGTGGAAACTCAGTGCCAAAATCCTCAGAGAAAGGGAGCTGGAGTGAATTCTTGATTCTGATGCCCCTTCAGGCTATAATCTGTTCTGGCTGCATGAGTTTCTGCATAGTTGGGAGCTGTCCTTTAAGTGTTTTTATAGCACCCATAGAGCTATCTGTCTTTTATCTTATCTGCCTCTTATCTGCCTTTTCGGGACCATCAAGGTTCATTCTGCAGTCCTAAGCCACCCGAGACTGCAGAGGTGCCCTCCAGCTTCTGTCTCTTCAACTTTACTGCTTTTCTTCCCTGCTTTTGGTGTCACCTGGCACTTTCCCCATTGCCACCTCTAGTTCCTTGATAGACCGCACTGTACCAGGCTCTATCCAGCTGAATAAGACCTTGCCCTCAATTACCTTACTCCTCGTAGCTTAGTTAAACAAACATTAATTGCATGCATTCTAGGTCTAAGTGTCGTCTATTTAGACTTCAGAACTTGTCCATAAAGTTGTCATTTTTCTAAGTAAATCGCCACTGCCAGCTGCATTTGTTATTTACCTCTGTTCTCAATGGAGTGCAGAAAAAGAAATTGTATGTCATTCCATCTGATGGGAGCCCTTTTGTTTTCAGAGGATGCTGGCCAAGCCCCAGGCAGCCCAACAGATATGTCCTCTTTAGTCCAGCTCTGCCGGTCCACAGAAGCAGGAGAGTCTCAGGGACACATCTCCCCAGCACATGCCCAAGCAGAATCCTAGCCTCTTTGAGGGCAGAGACAGTATGTGTTCATCTCTGTCACTGTGGTGCCTGGCAGTTTCTGAAATATAGGAGGTATTCAATATACATTCATGGAAGTAGCAAAAGGATAGAAGGAGGGAGAGGAGGAAGAAGGGAGAGAGGGAGGGAGGAATAAAACAGACTGAGAGGGGCACCTGGGTGGCTCAGTCGGTTAAGCATCTGACTTCAGCTCAGGTCATGATCTTGGGATTCGTGGGTTAGAGCCCAGTGTCAGGCTCTGTGCTGACAGCTCGGAGCTTGGAGCCTGCTTCTGATTCTGTGTCTCCCTCTCTCTGCCCCTTCCAAATAAATAAACATTAAGAAAAATTAAAAAAAAAAAACAGACTGAGAGATGAGGCTAAGAAATGCCAGTTGGAGGATTTGGTAAAAGGGTTTGTTGCTCCTTGGTATGAATGACATTTCATCCCAGGGACTATCTGATGTGTTAGAAGAATCTGATACCATAAATACTGAAATAAATACCCCAAACTTGGAGAGTTTCCAATAAAGTAAGAAAAAACATTAGGAATAGTTATATAACAGGAAGCATCTCATATACTCTTAAAGACTACAGCTCTAAGGAGGAAAAAAGCCCCACAGCTCCCTGAAGAAATCCCATGTTACAAGCCGCTGTAGCATTCACTTACTAGCATGTGTTCTTTCTATTTTGAAACTCAAGCCGTATGGATTTGAGTGTCCTTTCACCTTCTCTCCATCTTTTCTCCCCCTGCCCGTAAAGCACTCTCATCTCACGGTGCTGCATTTTAGTAGTGTGGGGATGCCCCTGTTTTTTTCCTGACCCGTCCATATGTTAATACCCTTTGGTATTAGTTTTAGAGTAGATGTTAAATCAGTGTAATCTCATGTGCCAACCTGAGTAGATTGGTTGTGCCTCACTGGAGTGTTGAGAAGGATCCTGAACCTGTGTCTAAGTTAAATGGGGCAGAGTTTATGGAAAGAGGTGGAGAGGGTTGGGGAGGGGCAATAGGCATGCCACATACTTGCCACCCCCATTCAAGAGCAAAGGAAGGCAATGAGAACAGGAATCCTTCAGGCTTTGACTTAAATGAGAATCCATTGATTTTTTTTTTTTTTTGAGCGAGAGTGGTGGGGGAGGGGCAGAGGGAGAGAGAGAGAAACTTAAGCAGACTCCACACTCATTGCAGAGCCCAATGCAGGACTTGATCCCATGACCCTGGGATTATGACCTGAGCTGAAATCAAGAGTTGGACACTCAACTGACTGAGCCACCCAGGCGCCCCTGTTTTAATTTCATTTTCCTGTAGAGCCTGAAACTGTTGATTTTCAGCTCATGTTCTACAGTTGCTTGAGGGCAGTATCTTTGCAAGCAGAGAGGAAGAGAGAGCTGAAGATCTTAACAGTATTTAAACCTTTCCTCTACTCGGTGGATGTCTGATATCTGATCTGGAGTCAGACTTCATAGCCAGGGATAAGGGCAGGAACAAGAGACCACTGAAAAATTTCCTCTGGTAGAAATATTTTCCAGTGCTTATTTCAGAAGCAATTTAAGCTTCTGAAACTTGAGCTGCAACTGGAAATCCCTAACCCAGCATGTAAGTCGCCATCCAAATTGGTGGCCTGGAATTTAGATTCATGTGTTGGGAATCAGAATGTGCTGAGGAGTAGCCAGTGACTTTGACCGGCCACCAGGCACGTCCCATTAATGGCAGGCATTTGCACAGGAATGTTGTGCCTGTCACCAAGGGAAAACACACACAGTATTCTTGTTTGAGGCATTCTGTTTCAGAGGGAGAAACTAAGGCCTGGCCAGTAGATCCAAGCTGGAATGGGTCAGCTGTAATATCGACTGGGCCCTGCTAGTCGGTCAGTGAATGTTCCTTGAGTGCTTTCCACGTGCCAGTGATAGACATTGCAAATGTAGTAGTGAGAAAACCCTCGAGCCCCCAGGTGCCAGGAGCTTCCGTGCTGCTTGGAAAGAGACAAGCAAGCGCACCCCAAGAAATAAATGCTTTAAGAGATCAGCAAGTGCACTGAAGAAAATAAAATGTGATCATCAGGGACACTGCTTGACCTCGGTGTCCAGAGAATGCTGCTTAGAGGACGTGGCCTTCACATCTGGCCCGGAATGACACAATATACCAGCGTCAGTGTTGGAAAGATCTTGCGCAAGACCCAAGCCAGACAAACAACAAAACTAACGTCCAAGAGATGAAGGAGAGTCAGTGTGGTTGGAGCAGAGGGAATGCCCAGAGTCCTCTGAGCTCCTATATTTGCTAAATTGTTAGCAGTGGTCACAGTGTCTTATAAGCTTTAAAACTTTTATTGTGCTTCTTGGAGTTGCTTTTATGT
Organism: Lynx rufus; assembly: GCF_022079265.1. NCBI lineage: Eukaryota > Metazoa > Chordata > Mammalia > Carnivora > Felidae > Lynx > Lynx rufus. Next base: position 127,230,195 of record NW_025814856.1, read on the forward strand.
AAACCATTGCATTTGGTTGGATGTGCTTGCTTAGTCATATGGAGATACTGTAAAGAATTCTGGGGGCGCCTGGGTGGCTCAGTCAGTTAAGCATCCGACTTCAGCTCAGGTCATGATCTCACAGCTCCTGGGTTTGAGCCCCGCATCAGGCCTCTGTGCTGACAGCTCAGAGCCTGGAGCCTGCTTCAGGTTCTGTGTCTCCCTCGCTCTCTGCCCCATCCCCCACTTGCACTCTCTATTTCTCTGTCTCTCAAAAATGAATAAATGTTAAAAAAAAATTTAAAAAAAAGAATTCTGTAAATTAAGGTGAATCTTAACATGAGCATGACCCCCTTGGAGGGAGGCTCCTGGTACAGGTGGGCAGTGGGGACATTTCTACTCCGGAGAACCCGTGCAGGTTGGCCGGAGGTAAAGAACACAGTGGCCAGTGGCCATAAACAGATGAGCTCAGTGGGGAGGGAGCGTCATGTACCATCGGAAGCTGGCCCACTCCCTGAACAATCTCAGTGAGCTCTCATGCTTCCTTCCATGTACTGATGAGTCCATGTACTGATGAGTCCTTCCATGTGTCCACAGACATGTCAAAAGCAGCATGCCATGAGGGAAAGATATCTTCCCTGTAAATCCTGCATCCACTTCTGAATTCTCTCATCTGAGTTGCTGGCTACAGCTCTGGCCCCTAAACTGGAAACGGGCGGGTTGTGTACACTCCACACCCCTACTCTATGCTTGGTGCCTTTGCCTCTGCTGTCCCTCTGTGGGTCGCCTTTCTCCCAGGTCAAGGCTAGCCAGACCCTCCTCCAGAAAGCCTTCCTTGTTCTCTGCCAGGGCCAGGCTTCTCTCTGCATCTTGGCCTGTCTACTTGGTACCCTGCACATTGTATTCTGACTGTGGTCTGACTGTGGCCTCCAAGAGGCTGTGAGCTCCTCCTGGGCTGGGACCATGTCCCAGTCCTGGGTACCCTCGGCCACCCACATACTGTAGGGCTTGATCACTGTGTGGTAAACAGATGAGCAGCTGAGCCGTCCATGTTTATAAGCAGCGAATTTAGCTGTTGGCTTGTTATCATCAAAAGGACATCGAGGGAAGACTAATTCTAAACATGGGCAACTGTTTTCTTCTTTATATTCCTCTGAATTTGTTCATATTCCTTACATGAAGCCGCTATCATGATTTTTAGATTTTTTTTGGTGAAATGTACATAACATAAAATTTATTAATTTAACCATGTATAGGCATGCATCTTAGTACATTTATATCAACGTGCAGCCATCACCGCCATCTATCTTCAGAACTTTTTGGACATCCCCGACTGAAACCCTGTACCCACTAAACAACAGCTCCCCTTTCCCTCCTCCCCGGTCCCTGGTAACCACCATTCTACTTTCTGTCTCTTTGAATTTGACTACTCTAGGTATCTGATATAAGTGGAATCATACAATACTTGTCCTTCTGTGTCTGGCTTTTCATTTAGCATAATGTCTTCAAGGTTCCTCTATGTTATAGCATGGGCCAGAATTTCCTTCTTTTTAAGGCTGAATAATAATTCCATTGCATGCAGGGTCACCTGGGTAACTCAGTCAGTTGAGCATCTGACTTCGGCTTTGGTCATGATCTCAAAGTTCATGAGTTTGAGCCCCACATCAGGCTCACTGCTGTCAGCTCAGAGCCTACTTCGGATCTTTCTGCCCCTCCCCTGCTCACATTTGCTCTTAAAAATAGAATAAACATTAAAAAGAAATAATCCTATTGCATGTATACACCATATTTGTTTATCCATGCATCCATTGATGGACATTTCAGTTGTTTCTACCTTTTGGCTGTTGTGACTAATGCCTCTATGAACATGGGTGTGCAAGTATCTGTTCCAGTTCCTATTTTCAACTCTTTTGGGTATGTGCCCAGAAGTGAAATTTCTGGATCATATGATGAAATCAGCTGTACAATTTAGAAATATTTTTAATAGTTCTGAATTGGTTATTTCAATTCAAAGCAGAGGTTGATTTTAGATGGGACTAAGCAGAAATGCAGGCTGACACGTCAAACTTGTTCTCGGGACTTGGCTGATGCTTGGTGACGTGAAATGATTTGTTCTCAAGTGTGGTTTCCATTTTTTCTTGCAGCATCAAGCTTCTAGCTGTGCAGGAACTACTTGACAGAGAGGCCCTGGAAAAGGTAAATACTTTGTTCTTTCTACCCCACGTTCACTAACTTAGAGCGGAGTGCCACACGCAGGAAAAATTCAGCTTCCTGTCACCAGAGACAGCACTTACTGCAGAGTGGCTCTGTTAGTTTGTGTTCTTAACAGTCAGAGAACCATGCAGAATTTTCACCAAAACTCCTCACATTGCTCACATCCTGTTACAAACTCAGCCTTGCAAGGCTCCTTCAGGGTTGTGTGACAGCAGGGACTCGCCATGCAGGCTTTCTGTTCCTCTTAACACCGTGCAATGGGCCAGACTCCATGCTGGCCGCCGCACATCATTTCTGCTTGTGGCTGTTGCCATCTGGGCTTACGGACGGTAGAATGGAGGCCCAGCGAAGTTAGGTAACTTGCCCAAGGAAAATTAGCTAAGTGGCAGAGTAAAGATTTGAACCTCTTGGTTCCATTTCCGAAATCAGTGCTTCTGTTCGGCAGGCAAGTTCACGAGTTTGATCTTTCTAGGCTGTTTGTGAAGATTAGCAAATTCCCTCCCCACCTGAAACTTCGGTTTCACTATGTTCTGGAAGAGATATCCAGTGTCTCAGCTTTCTGTGATCAAGCCAAGCACACATCTGGGGATCCTTTGCCAGTTATGAGTTCAAGTTCTATGCACATGGTGGTGCAGGCTCTGGAAAACAGATTGGGCAAGGCCAAGGGCCAGCCCATGGGCCTCCCAACTCATACCAAGCGGCTCTCCTGGGGCACCTCAGACTCTTCCTCAGTATGTAGCTATGTGCAGTAATTAGAATCTATAATGTTGGGGCGCCTGGGTGGCGCAGTCGGTTGAGCGTCCGACTTCAGCCAGGTCACGATCTCGCGGTCCGGGAGTTCGAGCCCCGCGTTGGGCTCTGGGCTGACGGCTCAGAGCCTGGAGCCTGTTTCCGATTCTGTGTCTCCCTCTCTCTCTGCCCCTCCCCCGTTCATGCTCTGTCTCTCTCTGTCCCAAAAATAAATAAACGTTGAAAAAAAAAATTAAAAAAAAAAAAAAAAGAATCTATAATGTTAACATAAAAGAAAGTGGTTAGAGATATAAACAGTGAAGCAATATTATTGTATTTATAGAATTTTAAATATTTGGATTGGCGGTCAGTCTGCTGGTTGGCATGAAAACAAAGTGTTTAAGCACCAAGCAGTGATGTGAGGGGAGGGGATGCTGAGCTCTGGCTCTGAATATAACATTCCTTCAGCCTCATTTTCATCACAGGGATAATGCTGCCTGCCTGACCTCAGAGAGGCACCACGAGAACCAAATGAGTTGGTGTCGTGGAAGGGCTTTCTAAATGCCAAAGCACTCGACTCATATTAATTCTTAATTACTTGTATTAATTCTTAATAGACATCCAGCCATTAAAACGTATGAGGTCCAGCTCGAAAAGGCATCCTTGGGCCAAATGACAATGTTGGATGTGGATTGTAGATTAGATTAAAGTATTAGATCAACGTGAACTTTTCCCGGAGTCGATGACTAGTACGTGTAAGAGAATGGACTTATTCTTAGGAATTATACACTGGGGTATTTTGGAATCAAGGGGCATGCTGTTTATAACTTATTCTCCAATGATTCAGAACAAAATAGTGGAGATCTATGTGTGCATATGTGAGCCAGAGGGAGAAAGAGCAAGCATAAATGATAAAGCAAATGGGGCAGAGTGCAGGCGGGTGGCCCTTCCGGGTGAAGGAGTATATGAAGATTCTTTGTATATTCTTGAAACCTTGTAAAAGTGCGCTCTCCAAAAACAGTTTTTCTTCTCAGTATTCTCTACAGTTTTTTGTTTGTTTGTTTGTTTGTTTTACTCTTCAGTTAGGGAAACTGCAGAAACCATCCAACAAAGCTCATAAACATGTGGAGTCCGTGTGCTAAGGTGTATCAGTATAATAAAAACACAGGCAATGATTAGGTCTTTAATGCTGTGTTAATATTCAGTTTGGAGAAGCTGCACGGGCAAGCCAATTTGGGGTGCTAACTGCTTGTGGAATATAGCAGAGAAGGGGGTCAGGGCTTGCTGTGGGGGGTAGCAGTGCTGCCCTGAGGGTTAAGTGTTGAGGCTGCTGTGAAGAGGGGTGTATAATGTGCAGCTCAAGCAGCCTGGGCCCAGAGCCTGCCTCCTCCTTCCTCACTGGGGTGTCTTGGGTTAGTAACCCTCTTGTGCTTCAGTTTCTCAGTCTATAACGTGGAAATCTTTATAATCCCCAGTTCACAGAGGTTTTGAAAAGATGAAGTTACGTCAATGTGAAGGACTTAACTCTGCGCCCGGGGCTCAGTGATCCCCATAAGTTACTGGCTACACGCATTATTTCCCCATCTCCTTCCTGTTTCTCACCAAGGCTGATGATGGTTTTGAATTGTTCCCCTATCTCCATACATGACAAGTAGAAAGATTTACAAGATGGTCCAAATATGCACAGAGGCAGGGCGGGAGCCAAGTTCACTTAGTGTCCTTCTTCCTTCCTTCTTTCCTTTGTTCATTCGTTCATTCATTCATTTATACTATGGGCCTCTGTTGAGCTTTCTATGTGCCAGACAAGTAGGAAAGAAACATTGTAAGTTTATTTATTTTTGAGAGAGAGAGAGCCAGGGTGCCAGCCGAGGAGGGCAGAGAGAAGGAGACAGAATCTGAAGCAGGCTCCGGGCTCTGAGCTGTCAGCACAGAGCCCGACGCAGGGCTCGAGCCCACGAACTATGAGATCGTGATCTGAGCCAAAGTGGGACGCTTAACTGACTGAGCCACCCAGGTGCCCCCAAGTAGGAAACATTTTGAGGAAAGTCCAGAAACAGCCAGTTGACACGAGCTTGGTAGTCAGTGGCATTTTGAGTGACACATGGTATATTACCTGCCATGGTACCACCTTGTGCAGCAAGATTGGCCCAGTTCATATGCTGGAATAAGATACGTTCCCAAAGAGCCTTGTGACATATGGATTCTCATCCACCTGGATAAGTTAAAGAACCACCAAGAAGAGTTCTTAGTAAGCGGGAGAGCTTTGCTACTCCAAGTGTGATCTGTAGATCAGCAGCGTCTGAAGCTTATTAGAAAGGCAGAATCTCAGTCTCTACCCAGACACCGGAATCAGTCTGCATTCTTTTTTTTTAGTGTTTATTCCTTTTGAGAGAGAGAGAGAGAAAGAGAGAGAGAGCGCGTGAACGGGGGGAGGGGCAGAGAGAGAAGAGAGAGAATCCCAAGCAGTTTCTGTGCTATCAGTGTGGAGCCCGACATGGGGCTAGATCTCACAACTGTGGTACCATGATCCGAGCTGAAATCAAGAGTCAGACACTTCACTGAGCCACCCAGGCGCCCCCAGAATCAGTCTGCATTCGAACCAGACCCATTGAGTTGTGCGCACCGAAGTCCAAGAAGTTGTCCTGAGGAGAATCATTCATTGTCACCATCTCTGCTATTGACTAGTCCATCTTAATAGAGAACTTCTGAGGTGTCAGACTTTTGCTTCTGTGGCCAATTAAGCTCTGTTTTTTCTTTTCACACCAAAAGAGAATTAAACATCATTCTATTGGTAAGAACCCAGTTTTTATCTTTAGTTTTCCTGCTTCTTCCTTTCATTTAGAAAATAGTCTTAATTTATTTATTTTTATTTTTTTTTAAGTGTTTATTTTTTGAGAGAGAGAGAGAGAGAGTGAGCAGAGGAGGAGTACAGAGAGAAGGGGACACAGAATCGGAAGCAGGCTCCAGGCTCTGAGCTGTCAGCACAGAGCCCGACGTGGGGCTCGAGCCCACGAATTGGGGGATCATGACCTGAGCTGAAGTCAGATGCTTAACCGACTGAGCCACCCAGGCGCCCTGTCTTATTTAATTTGATAGGTAGAGCCAGAAAGGCCTCAGTGAGACACATCCTACAAACCTCAAACCTCTTCGACTATCTTCACCGCTGGGCTTCCAGTGGCAATCTGCTTTTGGGGTTTGCGATTACTGGACTCCTGAGATCCCGCCATGGTGGAACTAGTCACCTCCAGGCACAGTCCCAAGAATGGGAACCCGTTACCTGAATGCCTTTCTCTTGTAAGATGTAAGCTATTGAGGGGTCACTTCCCTCACAGGTACTTGCAGGTTCAATATGACCAGTAAAATAATCATATTATGTAAAACATAATATAAAAGGCAGAAGAGAAGCAGCAGTGTTTTGGAGTGTCCTAGCCAGTAAGATTTCTAGTGCTTTTTCTCCCCAATAGTAGGCATTATGGTCTTTGTATTTTAGCTTCAAATTTGCCTGACTTCTACTTCCCCTGGTTTCAGGTAGAAAGCCTGTCTGTCGTAAAAGTGCCAAGGCTTTCCTGGCTTCTGCAGCACACAGGGCCAGCTCAGGGGAGGCTCTCTTATGGGAGAGCTGAGGTCCCCTCCCAGCCTCGCCCCTATTTGGCTGTTGGACCTGGCAGAGGACCTTCTTTGGATCCCCTTTCTTTACATAAAACTGATCTCTCTGGTTCCTTCCCACCCTAAAACTCTTGGGTTTTATTTTCTCAGTTGATCCCTGATCCCATTGTGAAGAGGGGAAATTCTTTTTCTCATACCCTGTTTTCTAGTATTTTTTCTACTTCCTAGTGGGTTTCGGGGCCTCTATGTTTCATGTGCCCTACTCACCATTAAAACACACTTTCTGGGGAGAAGTGATGGTGAGTTCATGCCCAGTGACCCTTGCACACAGATCAGTAGGCTTCTACTTTTTGCTTCTTCTAATATTGTCTTAAGTGCAGTAGATTGGGGTGGAGGTTGGGGACCCCGGGTAGGATAAGGTCTCTCAATTTCTCTTCTCTAAAGATACTACATTAAGCCATTTCCTGGACAAGTGACAGTCATTTGTCATTTATGTAGAAAATAAGCTATTGGGGCACTTGGGTGACTCACTTGGTTAAGCGTCTGACTCTTGGTTTCAGCTCAGGCCATGATCTCACAGTTTCATGTGTTCAAACCCTGTATCAGGCTCTGTGCTGACAGTGCAGAGCCTGCTTGGGATCTCTCTCCCTCTCTCTCTGCCCCTCCCCTGCTCACACTGTCTCTGTCTCTCTCAAAATTAAATAAATAAATTTAAAACTTAAAAATAAACTTAAAAAAAATCTATAAGCCATACAATTAATAAGCTAAGTTTCTCTACCAATTTTTTGTCTTAAAAAACCTTGGAACCATGGGAAGATTATTTGATTTGCATAAATGTCAGGACATGTGACATTTCTCTGATAAATGTTTTGGATTTAGATGGGCTTTATCATCGAGCATCTATCGGGTGCTAAGAGCAAGGACTTGCTCTGAGAAGGATGCACACCATCCCGTTCTCTGTGTTCTCTTTGCTTTAAGTGTGAGATGCTTTTGTTTTTCTGAACTTAAGGCACACAGATTTGTTTCCCAGGCTCTATAAACAGGCCCATCTAATGCCTTTCAATGTGGCATTGCATGAAAGGAAATAAAAATATTGGTACAGCTTGATTTAGTAAGATCATTTTTCAATGACCCTTTCAAATAGCTTCCTGCAAAGTTGCAAACAATAGCTTGGCCGTTTGCTCCAGCTGGAGTCACCCTCTTACTGGACGGGCCAGAGGGCAGAGCACCGGCCGACCCAACCCAGGATCCAAGTCTGCCTGAAAAGCTGCCTGTGTGAGGCTCAGGCCACCCAGCTCATGACCATTGCCCGTGTTATCCCCATCCCAGCCTCTACAGGCCATGACTCAGCCATTAATCACAAGCTGACCGAGTCCGTGCTGTGTCTCCTGGAACCCTGGTTCCGAGGGTCCATAGACTGGGGTTGAATCCAGCTCTGACATTTACCAGCTAGGAGATCTCTTGGGCAAGTTATTGATCAGACTTGGTTTCTTTTTTAACGTGAGTGGAGATCACAGTAATACCTACCTCACTGAGATTTTTTTATGAGAATTAAACAAGACAGTATATGAGTTAAAAGAGATTTTGTAGGGAGTAAGCATCAGAGCAATGGTAGCTAATGCTGTCCCTGCTACTGATGTCATCCCTGGTGTCGTCGTCGTGATCATCATCATCATCACTGATACCTCTTTCTCCTCCTTTTTGGAGAAGCCCGACTTGAGATTGAGCTGATGGCATTAGAGGATGTTAAAAAAAGGAATTCCCACCTCTGCCCTCTCCCTGTTTGCCAGATTGACCAGGACAAAATGCCCGCTGCTGGATATTTTTCATAGAATTTCAGCTTTGCAGCCTGACTCTGAGTCTAGTTTTCTTACAGGTGCTGTGGATGATCCCCTGGACCTCTTTTGGTACCTTACATGCAAGATGAAGCGCATACATTTCACTAGCAAGCCTGAATGCAGAAAACTTGAACTTGATATTTGCACGTGGTGGTCAGGGACTTTTGCAGCTGAACCCTAGGGGTGGGCGACATTGGAATTGGAAGTTAGTAGCTTCCCGGGAATTCTCAGAAAGAAAAAGGACATAAATAACAGTCACATCAATGTGTGTCTGTGATCTAAGGATGCTAAATGCTTAGATCTATAACCGGTGCTGGTGTTTTCTGAACACGCACACAGGTACATACATAAGTTCTAGCTCTGCCATTCCATGCATTTGGAGGTTTTTTTTTACTGTGATTTGGACTTCCACTTAATTTAGTTTGTGCAACAATTGAGTACTTAACATTGTGCCTAAGTTGCACTGCATACCAAAGAGGGTAGAGTTCTCTTTGCATTTCTTTCGAATGCACTCGTAAATGCATTCGAATGGCATATATAACATCTCAGAATGCCAGGGCTGAGAGAGACTGTTCAAACCATGGAATCTTACCTTGCCATTTTGCGGATAGGACATGGAGACCAAAGGAGCTGAAATGTCCTCCTGGCCCAGGGCCCATAGCAGTTGTGTTGTAGAACCAAGAGTGGACCCCAGTGGATGGGACTCCATTCCAGAGCTCCCTTCCAGCCACTGCCTATCTCCCGTGATCTCCTTTAATCTGGACATTAGCTTTAGCGGACTTTGTGGAAGCTTCTATCTCTGCATATCGCAGGAGTGGGAGCAGACCCACAGGCTCAGGCCCTGGCCAGACGAGGGAGAGCTGAGACTCAGGTCTTTGAACAGCATGACTTGTAGCAAAACAGACACAAGCATATAATGTTTGTCTCCCCCGAGGACCCTTTGGTCCAGCAGGGGAAACAGAATGTGGGCTGGGGTTGAAGGAGGAGGCAGCTAGAGGTTCAGGGCTCCGGATGTGGACAGTACCAGGGGAGCATCCAAGAGTGGAGGAACTCGCAGCTATGTGAAGGCCACGGGGGTCCAAGGACCTGCCAAGGAGGCAGTAGAGAACATGCAGCAGACACCCCCTTCATTTAGGTTCAGCGTCAACATGAATAGCTTCGAGAATCTTCACGTAAAGTCTACTTAAAAATACCTTTTAAAAAATAGCACTCTGTCTTCATTTAAAAATATCAGAATGAGATTCTTCAGCTCTCTGGGTTTATTTTTTCTCCCCTGCCTGGTCCTTCATGTAGTCTGAGCTTAATCTGAATGCCATCTTGAATGGTCTGTATTCATGTATCTGTTAGTTGTTTTTTTGTTTGTTTGTTTTTTTTAAGTGGGTTGAGCCATACCAGTGTCTAAGCATGATTAAACTCACGGTAGTCATGTTTCTGGCCAAATCCCTTCCAGCAGGCAGCTTTTTACCTTCCCTGAGGGGCCGGGAAGCAGAAACGGAGGCCTCTGTGAGTGAAGCACAGGCTGCCCCTGTTCGCCGCGTGGAGTCTGGCTCAGGCCCACTGCCCGGCTGCCACAACCACCCCCTCACCGGCTCTGCTTCAACAACTGCACACTTGGGCCCCACCCCCGTTCTGCAAAGGGCTGTTGGCTGGGGTCCCCCCAGGCACCTTCGCTGCCAGAAAATGGAGCATCTTGGTGAATTATGGGCCAGACTTCACAGTTCATTTAAAAAAAAGAGAGAGATGTATTTTCTCTTTTTTTTTTTTTTTTTTTTAGAATCACAAGATACCGTGTATGTTTAGGGGCTCCCACTACCTTTCTGTCTTTATGAAAAGCTTTTGTATGGAGTGAGCAAAATGTAGAGTCCCAAATAAGATTCTTACATCCCCTTTAGCTTTATTAGCTATCAAAGATATGCAAATTAAACAAGAGATTCTTTCACATTTAGTGCATTAGCAAAGTATTTTAGGCAATGCTGTAAGATGTTGAAAGTGCCGATAAAACCAGTGTCGGCATTCATTGCTGGGGAGGGGTGGTGATGAGGCACTGTCCTTCCATAAGCTCTTGGGCAGTGTATTTTGTCAGCCTTTGAGATGCCCCTGCCCTGTGCCAGTGATCCCGTTCGTGGAAGCGTTTCTTAAGGAAATGATCCATAAAAACAGAAAATAGCAAGCGTGTTCTGTCATGCTTTCTAATTACGAATAATGAATGGCAGTTCAGTGCTCAGTGGGAAGGGAGGGGTTAAACAATCTGTGGTAGCAGGTCCCCAAACCTGAAATGTGTCCCTACTTGTCCTACTTTCCTCTTTGCTACTGTCCTATTTCTCTTCTTTCGTGTGCTGGTAGTTTTCTTGGATGTAAACTCTCCCCCCTCCACGGTCAGCCTTCACACTTCCTCATCTCTCCTGCACCCTTAGGAACCTGGCCTCTGGCCCAGTTCATCTAACAAATCATAGCTTACCCTGGCCGGCTTCTAAGCCAAAGCATTTTCATGTAAGCCGCCTTCTTCTTCTTCTTCTTCTTCTTCTTCTTCTTCTTCTTCTTCTTCTTTTTTTTTTTTGCTTTTCTTAAAAAAAAAATCTATGAACTGGTTTGATATAGAACTTAAGAATTTTATAGGCACTTACCCATTTTTAGTAATTTCTGTACAACAGTTCTGTTTTTATAATGAATGCGTAATGGTTTTATGTTAACAAACATTTCATAGCATTTTGAAGCCATTTAGATACAACGCTAGGAATTTGGGAGTGGGAAAAGGAAAGAGATTGTATCAGAAGCTTGTCTTATCTAGGTGCGTCTGAACCCACTATTGCCTTCTACCCACGGTTGTCCCTGGGGCTGTTCTTCTGGGTGGTTCCGTTACTTTCGCTTCATACTCTAAGTTCATTATTTCTTAGTCTCCTAATTGATTATATATTTATATAGGAAAAGAGAAGAAATCTTAGCATGTCTGTTTGGATCTCAAGCTCAGGCAGAGGCCAACACGAGGCCTATAACAAAAGCAGAAAGATGATTTCATTCAGGCCTCAAAGTGAAGAGGGCCTTGAAAAATCACCTCTCTGTGTGTTTTGCTAAGAATTGTATTATTAAGTAGAGAGCCTTTTGCTGGCCTCTTCTAGTGGCTTATAAATGATGGGCTGGTCTTGTACACTTATCCAGCCCATGATTTAAACATAGCGTGTCCATGTTAATATTTTTCCTGTGCTAACTCTTTGCTTGAGATGCCCTCTTTCCTCTTCAAGAAGGTATCTGGAGTCTCCAGTTCTGGAAATGGCAGCGCAGCTTATATCAGTATAAACTTCCCTCAAATAACAATTATAAACTCTGGATAAAATGCAAACAACTATTTGAAAGCACTAAGAGCTACCAAAAGCAGGCAGAAACTGGAGAGCAGTCAACCCTGGAAACAAGAAACCAGTGCTGGGCGAGATCCACATCTGTTTAGCTTTTCCCCCTGATCGCATTGCCCAGTCTGTGTGAGCAGCTAGAGTTCAGGCAGGAAATCACGAGTCTTCTCTCTCTTTTTTTTCCCCCTTCGTCAGACTACCTAAAGGTTTCTCATTTTTTTGTTGTGCTTTTCAAAGAACTTTTGAGTTTTTAATTTGCTCCATTGTGTTTTATCTTCTATTTCATTCGTTTCTGCTCTGATCTTTCTTATTTCTTTCCTTCTCCTTGCTTTGGGTTTGATTTTCTTCCCCCGCCCACCATCCCGTGTCTGCAAGTAGAAGCTTAAGTTATTGATTTGAGACCTTTCTTCCTTACTGATATAAACATCTACAGCTATAAATTTTTCTTCTAAGTGCTGTTTTTGATTACTCCCATAAGTTTGGGTATGTTGCATCTTTATTTTTATTAATCTCAGAGTTTTTAGTTTCCCTTGTGATTTCTTCTTTCTTTCCATGGTAATTTACAAGTGTGTTGTGTAATTTCCATTTATTTGTGGATTTCCCAAAATTCTTTCTGCTGTTGACTTCTAATTTTATTCCATTCCACCGCAGTCAGAGAACAGGCTTTACTTGACGTCAGTCCTTTTGTTTTTTCTTTCCTTTTTTTAGATATTTATTTATTTTGAGACAGAGGGCATGAGCACAAGTGGGGGAGGGAGAGAGAGGGAGAGAGAGAGAGACTCTTAATGCAGGGCTTGAACCCATGTACCCTGAGATCATGACCTAAGTTGAAATCAAGAGTTGGCCACTTAACTGACTGAGCCTGACTTCAGTCCTTTCAAATGCATCAAAGCCTGTTTTATGGCCTAGAATGTGGTCTCTTCTGGAGAATGTTCTATGTACACTTGAGAAGAATGTGTATCTGGGGTTGTTTGGCTGAGTGTTCTGTAAATGTTTATAGGTCTGTTTGGTTGATATTATTGCCTAAGTCTTTTATTTTCTGTTGATCTTATGTTTAATTGTTCTAACCATTACTGAAAGTGGAGTATTGAAGTTCCCAACTATTGTTCCTTCCTTCAATTCTGTCAGTTTTTGTCTCATGTATTTGGGAGTTTTTTTATTTGTTTCATATATATTTATAATGGTTATGTCTTTCTGATTGAATGATCCTTTCGTTAATATAAAATGTCCCTCTTTACCTCTTGTAACAGCCTTCATTTTAAAGTCAATTTTTCTAACATTAGTTTAGCCACTCCAGCTTCCTTATGGTTGCTGTTTGCATCATGTGTCTTCTTCTGTCTTTTTACTTTCAACCTACTCATATCTTTGAATCGTATCTGTATCTCCTGTTCCCAGGATAAGTTTGATATTGTTTTTTTACCCAATTTGATAGTCTCTGCCTTTTGATTAGGTTATTTAATCCATTCACATTTAATGTTATTATTGATACAGTCACATTTACAGCTCCCATTTTACTTTTTGTTTTCTATATCTTATGTCTTTTTGTTCCTTTTTTCCCTCTTTCACTGCTTTCGTTTGCATAAAGTGCATACTTTCTACTGTAGCATTTTAATTTCCATAATGATTTTTTTCACTATGCTTTCTGAGTTATTTTCTTAGTAGTTGCTGTTGAATTTTCCATATAAATGTTAATTTATTAGATTTATACTAACTTATTTCAGATTTGTACTAACTTAATTTCAGTAAGAGATAAAACATTATTTCTATATAGCTGAATTCCCTCTTCCCCCTTTGGGAGCTGTTGCTACTACACATGTTACATCTAACTACTATGCTACAGACCCAACTAGACATTATTATAGTCATTACTTTATATACTATTATGTCTTTTAAAGAAGATGAGAGAAGAAAGGAGAACAAGTATCTATTTATAGCAGTAGCTCCATTAACCTTATTATTTACTATTTCCAGTTTTCTTCATTTGTTCCTGTGGGTTCACATTACTATTCGGCATCATTATCTTACATGCATATACAAATGGGTGGAGGGGTGAGTGGGTGGATGGATGGATGAATGGATAGATGGATAGGTACATGGATACATACATACTTCCATGCATGCATACACAGTTGGTAGGCAGACAAATAGAATATACCAGATTGCCGTATAAAAATGTATTTATTGCTATGGCTCATGGTCAAAAATGTTTAAAAACTGCTGTCCTAGACCATCTGTTGGCTGGGAAGAGGGGAAGAGGCTTGCTCTGGGATTTTTTTCAGTACTTGAAAGGCTCTGTTTGTCCTTCAGTATATCCTAAGCACTTTCCCCTCTGATCATGTTGGTCTCTTGACTCTATTTTCTTTTCTTTTTTATTTATTTATTTTTTTAATTTTTAAAAATATTTATTTATTTTTGAGAGACAGAGTGAGACAAAGTGAGAGTGGGGGAGGGGCAGAGAGAGAGGGAGACACAGGATTGGAAACAGGCTCCAGACTCTGAGCTGTCAGCACAGAGCCTGACGTGGGGCTTGAACCCACAGACTGTGAGATCATGACCTGAGGTGAAGCCGGATGCTCAACCGACTGAGCCACCCAGGCGCCCCTCTATTTTCTTTTCAACAGAGAGAAAATGTGCTCAACTCACTGCACTCCCTTCAAAATTGTTGCATGTAGCCACCACCTTGTACAAACATTCACTTAGCCATGTGACAGGAGTTACATGCAATTTCCTGTCTTATTAGTCCACCCTCAAATGCTTCTGTTATCAGGAAATGCTAACAATGAGTTGGTACTGAGAGAACTTTCAATTCACTTCTTTAGAGAATTCTGAGACTTTTCACGAATGATTCATTCATTCATTTAAGAGCATGACTGCGTACTTAGTAAAGTTAGGGTTAGTTTGTCATTTAAAATGAAACAGAAGGGCAGGCAGGTAAAACTGTTTTGCTCTGTCGCTAAAAACATTTATTCTCGTGTTGTCAGCAGGTAAAATTGTCCTCATTGAGCTGGTCACTAAGGCTTGAATTAATTCAGTGGAGAAATCTATCAGATTGTTAACTACCCATTTAGAATGAGTAATTCCTACAGCTGATAAAATATTTTTTTTTTATTAACCTTCAGGAGGCACTGAAATGGTGAGCTTGGGCCTTAACAAGATTCCAAACTTCTGGGAAAGCATCCAACCTGCTTTCAGAGACTTTGATCTATCTTGGTAGAATTTCAGAAAAGTGTACTGACATCCCTTGTGAACACAATCCAAGACCTCTTTCTAGACCCTAGACTTGGTTCCTCCTCTGCATTCTGAGTCTGCTGTCCTACACTCCTTGCCTCACCCCCAGCCTGTCCTACCTAACTCTGGTCCATGAAATGCAGACCCGTTTTCACAGACAGAATTAACTAGGTTCAAAGAAGGCAGCCAGAGAAAACAAAGTAGCTCCCCATATATGCATTATTCTAAAATCACCTGCTTTCCTAGTTATCTGTTGGTGGCTTCCTACACCACTAGCCAGTCAAGAGATTTTTTTAAGTGGCTCTGTAGTGTCATTATTGAGACACCGAGCATCTTCCTGATGTGTCCAGCCCTGGGGATCCACAGGAATCAGAAGTGCCCAGGACTAAAGCAAGATCCCCAGAGCTTTGGCTTTACAAGCCAAAGAGCTGAACTTGGAAGGGAAAGTGACAAGTTCTGTTTTTTTGCCTGAATTTTCAGCATTTGCACCAGCTCTGGAGAGGCGGGTGGGAGCAGTGGAGGGAGATTAAAGCCTTTCCCCATGTTGATTACAAAATTGTGACTGTATTACTGCAAATCTTCTGTATCAGGCAAGATTTGTCTTCCCTTCTTCTGTCCACCTGGCTGAAACCTCTAGTTGAAGAATAAATTGCTACGTATCGATTGTTCATTTTATTTGTCCTTACCAGACATCCTTGCCATGCACTTCATTTGTGTGGCTATATTTGAAAATAAGAGGGGAAGAAGTAACATGTATTTTTAGGCTTCATTTCAGGATGTGGCCGGGACATTTTTTTAATGTTGTTTTTGGTACTTAATTTATTTAGTAACAGCACTTAATTTGCTTTTATTTATGAAAAAACGCAACGTGTGTGTGTGCATGCACTTGCATAGCTTCTACCTGAATGAAGTTCAAGTCAGTTGATCAGTATTTATACCATGGCTAGAGAAGTGAGATTTCTAGAAAGCTTGGAAGCAGAAAGAAAAATTGAAGTACATAAAAGGGGGCTCCTGGGTGGCTCAGTCAGTTAAGCATCCGACTCTTGATTTAGGCTCAGTTTATGATTTCACGGTTCGTGAGATCAAGCCCTGCATCGGGCTCCACGCTGACAGTGCAGAGCCTGCTTGGGATTCTCTCTCTGTCTCTCTCTCTCTCTGTCTCTCTCTCTCTCTCCCCCCCCCCACCCTTCCTCCCTCTCTCTGTCCCTCCCTCTCTCTCTGTCCCTCCCCCTCTCTCTGTCCCTCCCCTGCTCCCTGCTCATGCTTTCTCTCTCTTTCTCTCTCTCTCAAAACAAAACAAAACAACAAAAAAACACCACTTTTGAAAAAACATATAAAAGGATGATTTGGTCTCTGTAATTTAATTTTGTTTCAGTTCCTCATTTGTAAGCTTACCGGATAACCCTTCTAAAACACAAGATGGATCATGTGAGCAGGAAGCTGAAGGGCACAATGGGGTCAGATAGACATGGATTTGGGTCCTGGCTCAGCCCCTTGCCCTCTGGGTGATCCTAATCCCTCCAGCCCCACATTCCCCATTTCTCGAGCCATGGCGTGGGTCCGAGCCAGTGGTAGTGTTTGCCCTGTGGTGAGCTGTCTAGTACCAAGCGCTGTTGTGGTTACAACTCATTACCGTGGACTTCTCTTTGTGCCCTGCAGAACAGTGTTCTGGCATCCAGGACACGGCCCTTGCCAGGTGTGCAACTTGATTTTTGTAACGCTTCGCAGTGCCCCGTTTGCTTATACTCTACCCACTCCCAGTAGTTTGAAAGGAGCTCTAGAGCCTGTGAAACTAACCCCCGGCAGTTAGGCTATTTTTAAGTGCCTCTGGCCAAAAACGTAATGGGAAGGGAGGTTGACGAAAAGATAGTTTGGGGATTTGGCTTTCCATTTCTCCCATTAGCACAGAAAACTGAGAAGTGATGAGTCTCAGGACATTCTCCAAAATGAGAATGCTATTTCATGAACTGCCACCTATATAGTTCTTGCTGTCATCACGTGCCTGGGAGTGAAAAAATCACAGGTCTCTCCATCCCTTGCTGCCCACACGGAAAAGAACAATCAAATCTGTGTGGTTTGCCCTGAAATAATTTAGGAAATATGAAGGCTTTAAAGCGTAGGATTTGGCATAATGCAAATCAAAATAAAATAAGTCATGAATCAGTAATACTTTCACCCACGGCTTTGAAGTCTTTATTTTTATGATTATGGCTGCTAAGGACGGCAGGCTGCATAAACACCATTTAGAATAGCTGAAGGCTGGCATTCTGTAAGAAAAATGGCAACCAGAGCGATTTCCCTGGGGGTCCATAAGAACTAATTTTGTGTTTAATGTAACGGTTCCTAAATAACTCTGGATGCTTCACAGGAACACACAGGAAAGTGCTGGGAGCTCTGCAGCCTAGAGTGAGTCTAAGAGTGAATGAGTCTTCAGTGTTTATGGGCTGAGAAAATCTATCTCTGGGGCTGAAAAAAAAGTGGGTGTTCTCATAGGAGGGTAGGGATGGGAGCTAATGTAAACCATGGGCTTTGTTCTGCTTCTCTTTGGATTATTTTCTTTGAATGTAAGTACCTACCCTCTTGTCTCGGCTTTTCCTCTCCTCCCATCTTCCTTTTCTGTGTCCCCAATCCTTTCTGTTGTCATATCTGAAACCTCAGAAGTAAAAATACTCGCCTGGGTGGCACAGTCGGTTAAGCGTCTGACTTCAGCTCGGGTCATGATCTCACAGTCCGTGAGTGTGAGCCCCGCGTCGGACTCTGTGCTGACGGCTCAGAGCCTGGAGCCTGCTTTGGATTCGGTGTCTCCCTCTCTCTCTGCCCCTCACCTGCTCATGGTCTCTCTCTCAAAAATAAATAAACATTAAAGATTTAAAAAAAAAACTCTTATTAATACATTGTACTGTTGGATGTTTTTTTTGGGGGGAGGGGGGTTTAGAAACACTGTTTCCCCAATTGGTACCCATCTTACCCATTCTTTGAGCCTGTCACCTGAAAATATCTAAAACGGAAGAAAATTCTAGAAAGGGAAGAGCTCCGGTAGGCTAAACCAACATGGTTTGTCTTAGGAAATGTTACTGTCACCTTACAAGCTTGGGTCAGGTGCCTTTTTGCTTACAAGTAAAACATCATAACATATATGGTTGACATCTCACAGCAAAATTTCGGTTCAGCATTTCATTAGGAAGTGACAAACGAAACTCTGTTTCAACCTTCGTCCTTGGCATGTTTCTCGAGCCAGGTAAAAATGTTAGAATCTACGGAGCGGCATATTCAGGGCAAACCCTGGCATGGCCATCGCGGTGTTTCTGCTCTGACTTGGGGTCCTTCACTCTGCCTGCAGCTTTCCTACACTCTCCTAAAATAGCTGCAAAATCCTCCAAAACTCATTGCTATTTTCAGACCTGCTTTCCACTTAGAATAATTAGTTTCAATCATTACTCACAAGTTTAGTGCTAATTTGGGACAAAGTATTTATTTTATTTGCCCTAAAAATGTCTTTTTTGAGCTTCAGAGAGCCTCTATTCCAGGAATTACTGGGTGGTGTTCTCCTCTTCCAGGTGCTCAGTGGCCATGTGGTGAAACACTGGATTGTCCCTGTGCAGAGGTGGCCTCCCTGGGGGTGGAACTGACACCCTGATGGAGGGCTCCTGAGGGACAGCCAGCAGGCACAGCTGTAGCCTGGTGTAGCGCCTGGTGTGTGTTGAATGAACAGAGTGGTTCCTCTGCTTTACTTTCAACATCCAATTCATTGTCCAAGTCACTTTCTTTAGTATTGTTTTAAATGTGTTATTTATTTTGAGAGAGAGAGAGAGAGAAAGAGAGAGAGAGAGAGCAGGGGAAGGGCAGAGAGGGAGGGGGACAGAGGATCCAAAGTGAGCTCTGCGCTGACAACAGTGAGCCCGATGTGGGGCTCGAACTCATGAACCACAAGATCATGACCTGAGCTGAAGTTGGACCCTCAACCGACTGAGCCACCCAGGTGCCCTCACTTTCTTTATTATTGATGTAAAATTCACACACCAAAAAAGTAACCATTGCAGAGTTCACTTGAAAGTGTGTCATCCGATGGCATTTACTGCATTCACAGTATTGTGCAACCATCACATCCATCTCGTTCAAGACATTTTCGTCATCCAGAAGGAAACCTAGTATCCTCTTCCTCTCGTCCCCTGGCAACCACCGGTCTGCTTTCCGTCTCTATGGATTTGCCTATTCAGGGCATTTCATGTACATGGAATCCTACGATTTGGGGCCTTTTGTGTCTGGCTTTGTCACTCAGTGTATTTTTGAGGTTCACCCATGTCGTAGCAGGTATTAATAGGTCATCCCTTTCCTGTGGGTCGCTGGTGGTGCATTGTATGGATACAGCACGTTTTGTTTATTGTTCATTGGTTGACAGACATTTGAGCTGGTTCTATCTTTTGGCTGTTGTGAATAGTGCTGCTGTGAATATTCCTGTACTCGGTCGTATTGGTTTAAGTACCTGTTTTCATGTTTTTAAAGCCAAGTTATGCTTCCTTCTTAATTATCTTTCAGACTGTGATTACTTTCCTTTTAGTCAAGCTGTCCCCATGTCTTACGGGCTGTCGGCCCTTCTCCAGCCCACACTGTATACTACAGCTCTACACCCGTGTAAAAATGCAGATCTCTTTGTGCCCTCCGTCAATTTTAGGATTGCTCACAGGAGGAGGAACAAACTCCCTTCAGGGCAGACAGAGCTCTGCATGGTCAGGCTCTGACATCCCTTGAGGCTCATTCCACCATTCTGCCCCTCATCCTCTGTGCTGTAGCCACATTCACCTTTCTGTCCTACAAATTCTCCATGTCTGTCCCACCACAGGCCCTTTGCATGTGCTGTCCGGCTGCCTGGGTTGCTCTCCCCTCCTCTTTAACCAGTTAACTCTGACTCATCCTTGGGTTCTGAGCTCAAGCATCACCTCTTCAGGGAAGCCGTCCATGACTAAGTCAAACCCCTCTTACCCCCACCCCACTGCCACTGTCATGGATGCCACAGGCTCCTAGAACCACTCCTTTGTGGCCCACGTCTCAGCCACAGTTTTGTGTGTGGATGATTATTTGATTAATAACTGCGTCGACAGAGACAAAAGAAGGCTATACACAGAACACGGGTTCTGGAGTCAGACTGCCTGGGTTCAAATGCTAGCACTGCCTCTTACTGGCTGTGTGATCTTGGGCAAGTTAATTAGCCTCTCTGTGCCTCTGTTTTCTCATCCATCAAGTGAGGATCATAATAACACCTACCTTAGGAAGCTATTTTGAGAACAAAATGAATTCATGTGTGTTCAGTACTTGGCACTAGAATGACCTCAATAAAAGTACCATAAATATAATTATTTTTTTAAAGTGTGCTTACATCACCCCCTGCCCCTCATACATAGACTGCAAGCTCAGGGAGGGCAGGGGACCATGCTTCTAATGCTCACCATTATAGCTCCAGAGCCTGACCCAGGATACACACACAGTTAATGCTTGTTACATTTTTATTGAATGCTTGCATGAATCCTCTTTCCTCTTCACCAGAGAAGAATATTAGCAACTAGTTTCCTGTCTTTCTGTCCACATCTGCAGGGCTGTATTTCAGTGGTCTCTATGTCCCAGCTGGCGATGTGTTGGCTTTTGGCCCTGGCCCCTGCCCCTGCTCACTTCCTCAGCTGGTTTGCTTTGAGAATTGTGCCATCGTGTGTGGAAAGTTGAAGGCGGGGACCCTCCTTCCATGGCCTTGTCATGGTGGAGTGGCCCAATCTTAGAACAGCCACAAGAACACACAGGAGACTTGCTGTGTGCCAAGCCCTGTGCTACCTGCTTTAGAAATGGCAAGGACACCTGGGTGGCTCAGTTGGTTAAGCGTCTGACTTCAGCTCAGGTCATGATCTCGTGGTTTGTGGGTTCGAGCCCCGTATCAGGCTCTGTGCTGACAGCTCAGAGCCTGGAGCCTGCCTCTCTCTCTACCCCTCCCCAGTTTACTCTCTGTCTCTCAAAAATGAATAAATGTTTAAAAAAAATTAAGAAATAGCAAACTGGTAAGGCAGGAACAATTTGTGTCCTCTTGTTACAGATGGGGAAACTGATGTGTAGAGCAGGTGAATAGTCATTTGCCCAGAGTCAAAACTCTTGATAAGTGGTAGAGCTGAAGTCTGGATGTATGCAGCCTTTTTCTAGAGTCTGTGTTCCTAACCTCATCCTTGAATAATGAACATGACCCCATTTAACATCACAGCTTAGGTTAAGGCACCAGAGCGGAGTAGACATCCCATTGAGTTCTGACCTGGTGATCGCCCCCACCTTCTGTACACGCCTGAGGGTCCTAACAGATAGACGGACAGCAGGACAAATTCTCTAGAGAGACATTTTATTAAAAAACAAAGCTAGAGGGAAAAAATAAAGGTGAAAGTTATTTATCTTAAGATGAAAGAAACTATTTTTAAAAACTCCCATCTCATATCAGGGGGTTAGAAAAAGAAAGTGTCACTTCCCTTCTGATTGTACATTTCAGGGGTTTAATGCACTCTGGGGCCCTGTACTGCTGTGTGTTTATCACAGGTATATATATTTAAATAAACAAAGACCTCCTGATGCATTTTCAAAAATGAACACATTATAATTTTAAATGCTAACTTAGTCGGGATTTTTATTTACACCTGTGGATGAAATCATTTTGAGCAGGTGAGGGTAGAATCGGTCTTACAACTACTTTGTTAGGTGATTTTAAGATGTTGACAGTGAAATGAAATGAGCCTCAAGCAGAAATTTCTTCCAAGTAATGAAACCTCCACCACCGTGGTATGGCTTGCCCTGTCCATATCATAGCATGTCAGATGGCTCATGGCGTGAATTTAGAAGGTGTTGTAATCCTGTGGCACAGTGGTAAGCAGGAAAAGCAGAACGCAAAACCGTGTGCATCTATACGGACAGACAGATGTAGTAACAAACTCCATAGGAAATAGCCTGCAGGGAAATCCACAAAAGGTTGGCAGTGCTTGTCCTGCCCAGCGGTATTCTGCTTAGATTTTTCTGTGTTTCTCTGCTTTACAAATTATCTTATAATGAGCTTGTGTTCGTTTATATCCAGACATAAGCCTCAATTTAAAGAGAAGGGGGAAAAAAGCCACAAAACTATCACAGTCTTCGCTCCTAGCTGAGATGAAGAGTCTTCACATCCGAAGACCTTTGGAGAAGACGAGAACCTTTGGAAGTGTCCCTGAAGGGCGACAGTGAGGGATGATGAGGATGGTGGTGAGGGTGGTGGCAGTGTGGCAGTGTGGGACCCCGTGCCCCGTGTGGCTCCGTCTCCTCCTAACCTAACTTCCACCTCTATGAAGTCTCCCCCTCCCTCTGCTCTCCATTTTACACTTCCCCTTGCAGAAAAATGTTTTGATTGTCCTTGAAAGGCTTTTTAGCCCTTTGTTATTTTTTATTATTATTAAAAAAAATTTTTTTTAACATTTATTTATTTTTTGAGAGACGGAAACAGAGCATGAGCAGAGGACGGGCAGAGAGAGAGGGAGACGCAGAATCCGAAGCAGGCTCCAGGCTCTGAGCTGTCAGCACAGAGCCCAAGGTGGGGCTGGAACCCACGAACCACGAGATCGTGACCTGAGCTGAAGTCGTACGCTTAACCGACTGAGCCACCCAGGCACCCCCCCCCCCCACCTTTGTCATTTTTAACCATCTTGTTCAGGAAACCCATGATAAGTAACTTGGGAGAACACAGAGGAGAGGTTACCAGAACCAGCAGCCGTTCTGTTGACAAGAGTGCCTGTGGGTGTCCCTTCCCTTGACTCTGTAAAAGCAGCTAATGATTAGCTGTTTGTGGAGGCTGAGGAAATGTCTCTGTTTGCTTTTGATCTTCCTCAGCATGATAATGTTTAAACAAGGATGAACACTCGCCCAGAATTCCTTTCGGGCACCCG
The DNA here is from genome assembly GCF_022079265.1 of Lynx rufus. Lineage (NCBI taxonomy): Eukaryota > Metazoa > Chordata > Mammalia > Carnivora > Felidae > Lynx > Lynx rufus. The sequence goes on from NW_025814856.1 coordinate 127,253,064, forward strand.
TGGAAAGAGCATGTTCATGGAGCTGATCTGGAAGTGGCCCCTGGGCCGAGTGATGAAGGGGCTGTAAGTTCACTGCCTCTCCCCGCTGATGAGGAAGGATGGGGCCTGAGCTTTAGAGCAGGGGCTGCCTTATGAAGCTCTGAGTGCTTGGCTCTAGGTTACAGAATGGGCACATCCCGCCAGTGCCTGGTCCCTGCCAGGAGGTAAGCCGTGGTCTGATGTGGTGACCTCTCCAGAACTCTGTGTCCCCGGGACCCCGGGGCACTGATGATGAAACTGACTCAGTTCCAGAGAACCCCAGATGTGGAACGCGTGTGGTACGGTGCCTGCACCGCATACACCATCGCCTAGATCGGTTGGCGGGCTTGTGTTTTCTGAGCTTTCTCCCCTCTGTGAGTTTCGGCATTAGAGCTGGCCAGACCCGGTTCCCATCCCACGTGGCCCACTTGCTGGCAGTGAGTGACCTTGCCATGGTGCCTGGTTTCCTCAGGGGTCAAACGGGAGCATTATTACCTGCCTCGCGAGGTTATCAGTAGGAGTAAATGTGATAATCTGTGAAGAGTGTCTGTCAAATTATTGGCACTTACTTCCCCTGCCCTTCCCTTCCCCCTCCGGCTCTTACTTTTTTACAGGTTTCAGAAGCTGACTGGGCTGTAGGTTACTGGCCACCTGTGTTTCTGACTATTGTTGGACTTAGCCAAACTTAACCTATTAGAATTACTACCTATTAGGAGTATGCTCTTATTCCAGGCAGTTTAGCGAGGGGTCTTCCGGGTGGAGCCAAGGGGACATGAAAGAAAGCTGATGCCGTTTTTTGGAAGAGTGGAATCCACTCTCATGGTTTGGGGGAAAGGCCTTTGGATAGTTCAGTGTCCTCTCAACGCAATCAGCTTCTCCGTGGAGTTCATACAGCAATTATCACAGAGAAAGAGGGAGAGAGGAGTTTATGAGAATCTTATATTTCCTCTCCCTACGCTTCCTTCACCCCTCTTTTCTCATCCCCGCCTCCTAGAATTCCAGAATCGTATGGTTTTGGAGCTGGAAATGCCCTTGAACGGGGTCATCTCCTCCCGTCCCTGCACTTGATGGATAGGGAGACCAAGACCTAGGGTCTCAAAGCTCCTCCTCTTCTTCTAGCCCATGAAGGTGGCCCACTGAGGAAACTTGCGAAGCTAGAAGAAACCAAGGCCAGTTCTTCCTTTTAATGTTGGAATATGGTAGTTGCTCAATGAGCCCCCAAGGAGCAGAGAGAATGACCGACGCTCCCCCTCTGCGGATTCCTGACCCTGTAGGGAAGGCCCTGTAGGCAGTGCTGTAGCAGTAAAGTCAGAGGTGCTCAGAGCCCTGGAGAACCCTCACCCTATACTGCTCTCTGTCCCACATTGCACCTGTCTCCCCTCAGGGATACATGCCTGTGTTTGCATTGACCTAAGACAGGGGCTTCTTTCTTCTATGATAATCCTGGCTCTTTGGGAACATAGGGCATAAGCCACTGAGCAAACTTTATCTCTTCTGGACAGATTGAGACAAAGAGAAGGTTGAAAGACTTTTCGCTTTTGCTTTGTGTCTGTGTTACACTGTGTGTGTGAGCCCTTGCTCTGCAAAGAGGCGTGCCAGGGCCATTAAGACCGCTGATAACCATTAAGGCACTTAGCTCCTAGGAGAACCAAGCAATGTAACTGAGTACTTGGCTGCCCCATCGACCTTCAAAATATCAACATTCTAAAGGCTAAACAAATATCCCAGAAAAACTTTGCAATAGGCTTGTTACACTTAGAAGGCCAAACATGGTTCTTATTGAGTTGATACTGAGATGTAATTTGCTTTCGCGTTGGTGTTTTCTTTTAGAGTACAGTGACGTTTTTTAATGACCTCAACCATTCTTTGGTTCCACTCCAAATGGGATCATTTACAGATACCCATAGATGTGCTGGCTTCTATTATTGTCCATGGCATTTCCGCCCTTGAAGATGCTGGCAAAGATAAGCCCTTGCTTACAATTAACGGTACAGAAACTGTTGTCTCTGTCATTTGCACCCATGCCTGTGGCATCCAAATGAAAGTTCAGTCTCTTGACCTTGCATGGTCTGAGTCAGAGACTTCTTTATTTTATGATGGCAATTTATCTTTTTTAAGGAAGCTCACCTGTGCTGCTTTATCCATCATATACTGCGTTTTCAGAAGCTGTCTTGAGTGTGCAGAGAAAACTAGCGGTTCACATGTGGAAAACTCACTGTCCAGGAGGTCACCTCCAGAATCCATAAAGCAAGCAAAAACAACCAACTCAAAGCAAAGCAACTTTATCTGGAAATTTGACCCAGAGGGTTCCAAGTGAGGACACCCTTCCCCCACCATCCAGGATGCAGGATAAGGGTGGCCATTTGGAGTTTGCTTTTGAAAATGCCTGCCAGTAGTCCTAAAAGTCTGTCTCCAGCTGACTCTGTGGGCACCGCTGTAACACATCTTAATACCTAGCTCACAGGTATTTTAAGTTAACTGAACGGGGAAGACGAAAGGACCACTGAGCTTGGTGGTGGCTGGACAGGCCACCGAGTGAAATTAGATTGCTTTTCCTATTTGTGTTTCTCACTCAGGACCGGATGAGCAAGGAATATTTGTTTCAGGAAGGGGGAGGAGTAGAAAGAAAGAAAAAAAAAAAAAGTCCAAAGGTCCACAAACAAATCGCGGTTGGTCTCAAGCCTTGGAACCCTTCTGTCACTGCAGAGACAAGCTGAGTCAGCTGATCCAGGGCAGACCCAGGGCGCAGCACATCTGAAACATAGCCAAGAGTCTTTTCTGTTAGGACTTGGCATTTCTGAATGCCTATGCCTTGGGCATCTTGTAGATTGGAGTTAAAATCTCTGACATGAGTCCCATGATTGCTGAGCCAAAGAGCAGAGGGGATTTGGTGTTGATGAAGCTGGCAGTGGGGTGGGTGTGAAAGAATGACGGTATCACCCGTGTTTGGTCTGAAGGTAGAGAAACAAGTCCAGCCTACGGTCGTTCTTGTAACTCATCTTGGGAGAGAGAAGCCATAAGGTGGGATCCTCAGGAGACCTCTCTGATTCATCCATTCAGCGAGTATCTGTCACATGCCTCCTGTGCGCTGGGCTCCCTTCATGTGTCACCTCATGGGATTATCTGAGAAGAGGCTCAGTCAGATGCTTGCACGGTGTGGGGGTGATAGCTGAAATGGTAGCTTTGTTTTGGATAATGAAAACTGCCTCTCCAGACCACAGGTATGAAAAATATGAAGGCTGAGTTCAAAATAAGCAATTGCAGAGCCTTGTCTGAGTTGCTCACGCTTCAAAGCTGATCGGGGATCCTGTGAGAAATGCACAGATTGGCCCTAACCTCAGACATTCCGATTCTGTGAGGGATGGAGTTCACAAATCTGTGCTTTTTTTTTTTTTTTTAATTTTTTTTTTTTTCAACGTTTATTTATTTTTGGGACAGAGAGAGACAGAGCATGAACGGGGGAGGGGCAGAGAGAGAGGGAGACACAGAATTGGAAACAGGCTCCAGGCTCTGAGCCATCAGCCCAGAGCCCGACGCGGGGCTCGAACTCCCGGACCGCGAGATCGTGACCTGGCTGAAGTCGGACGCTTAACCGACTGCGCCACCCAGGCGCCCCACAAATCTGTGCTTTTAAAAACAAGAACCAGTGTGATTTTGATGGAGGCAGATGGTGGGCTAGCCCCCAGGATTCTAGAAATACATTTGTAGGGTCGTAGTTTTGGGTTGTGCAGGTCAGCTCCCTGGGAGATTTTGTCCCAACCCTACACACCCCCCATTTCCACCCTTTCTGCCCCGGTGAGCCTCTTTTACTTAGAAGAGTATTGTTTCTACCTGCTGATATGTGGACGAAGCAGACAATTTGAGAACCAGCTGTTCTAAATAAAACAATTTTAGGCAGAGTTCAGAGGGAGGGCTCTCAGAGGTTGCTTTTGTTTTCCTGTGAAGTTTTCAGGAGGAAGGACCCAAGGATCCATCCAGTAAGGTGGGCTGGCCTCATCTGGGAGCCTGCCCTACTCCATCTCTTATACCTGCCTGGCCAGGAGATAGAGCAGTGGGAAGCAGACCTCAGTTCAGACCCTCCTCTAACTCTTCTCCACCGTGTGATCTTGACTGGAAACTCACATATGGCTTAACCTTTCTGTGCTTATTCTGTGCTTAAGCCACGAATAACTGGTAGGGTGTTCGCCTCATGCAGGCCGGCTGGGGCAGGTAATAGGGACGATGTCTACAAAACAAGGAAGGCTCCGAAGCAGCCTTCTCAAACTTGCCAAGCTTGTAAATCACTCTGAGGTCCTGAGAAAATGCTGATTTCAAGGCAGTAGGTCTGGGGTGAGCCTGAGACTTTGCATTTCTGACAGACTCCCAAGTGAGGTCAGTGCTGACGGTCCATGGACCGCACTCTGAGTAGCAGGAATCTAAAAGGTGCTCTTCAGTGTTGCTGTGAACTGGTAGTGCAGTCAACTAAGTTACCACACTGGCAATTCTTTTTCAGCCCTAGAAATAGAAGACAGTCCTACCCCTTACCTAGCACTGAGGTCTGTGCGTGCAGATGTGGCCATAGAACGCTTCTAGCCATAAATAATTTTCCCCTGGTTCCTTAAACTATTAATTGTCTCTGATAATATGAGATACTGAATAAGAGGGCATAGCGGGGGGATCGTCTACTCTGTGGGCTGAGAGAGGTTATCAAGATCAAGGCTTCAGATGTACAAAATATAGGTAGCCCTTAAAGGTCAGGAATTAGGGTTCCTTAAATCTCCTAGAGTTTACCCACGAAAGAAAAGCTTTTAGATAGAAAACAAAAGGAGAATGTCTTTCCCTCATCTGATAACACCAGCTTTAAAATTGTATCCAAGGCACCTGGAGGGGCTGTTTAAATGCAGATCACCTGGCCCCCGCCTGGAGTTACTAACTCAGTAGGTTGAGAGGGGCCTGGGAATATGCATGTTTCATGAATTCCCAGCCGATACCGATGATGACACTTTGACTAGCTGACTTTAGGCTCCAGAGGCCTTCTCTGAGAGTCATAAGCATGGAGAGCAATGGAAGCCTGTGTCCCTTCTTCCTTTGCATGCTAACCCTTGCGATCACAGTGGCGTTGCCCGGAATGGGAGTGTTGAAGTGGGGCTGGCGTTTACAGCGTGAACGGGAGATTCACCTGTCTTCAGGTATCTGAAGGCTCTCTGAGGGTTAGGAAAGATGTGATTTGTGGCTCCTACATGTTGCAGTTCCCAGCACAGCAGGGTCCTGCGGGTTCTCTAATCTGGGTGGCTGGCTGATCACCGGAGGGGGTATCTAAAAATAGAGCCTCCCCAGGGTGCATCCTGAGAGATTTGGGTGAGCAGCCAGGTGCGGGACTCCCTGCGTGGAGAAGAGCGAAGCACCAGATGGGCTTTCGGAGCTTCTCTCCTTTTTAATGATTCTCAGATTCAGCTCTAATGATCACTCAGCAAGCAAATGATTCCCTGGCAGGAAATCGGACCCTTTGTGGAGTCCATTTCCTCGCTAGATTCCCTAAAGTTATAGTCAATACATTCCGGCTGCATTTTCCAAAGTGCTTCATTTCCCATCCAAGGATGGCTTCCAGCCAAGACCATCTGGCCAAGGGGATTCATCTGGGGTGAAGGCCCTCATTAGGAATAGCACACTGTCCATGGTCGGGAACCGATAAAAGCCCTAATGATCAAATCCCAAAGAGAACACTTCTCAGGCAAACTCAAAGTGAGGTTAAAATTGAGGCAATTATTTAGATAATCAGCTGCAAGGAGCAGTCCCCCCGCCCCCAATTTGTGTGTCATACACGGACGGACTGGGGAGTGCCTTCTTCCCTGGCGTTTCCTGGTTCACCAGCAGAGGCTTGGTGAGTGTCAGGGGGCACGGTGCTCAGCGTCAGCTGAGCTTTATAAAGGCGACTCTGGGAGGTGCCGGGTGGCTCAGTCGGTTGAGGGCTTGATTCTTGATTTTGGCTCAGGTCATGACCTCACAGTTCGTGAGTTGAGCCCTGCATCAGGCTCTGCACTGACATTGCCGAGGCTGCTTGGGATTCTCTCTCTCTCTCTCTCTCTCTCTCTCTCTCTCTCTCTCTCTCTCTCTCTCTCTCAAAATAAATAAACTTAATAAAACAATTTTTTTAAAGGTGACTTGGGTACAGTGTCTGTTCTTTATGTTATCTGCTATCAGGGAAAGGCAGACACTTAACCGTCTAACTGGAAAGGCAGAACCCCAAGAACAGCACATCTCTTTTTTGTTTCTTTAAGATTTTTGAAAGTTTATTTATTTTGAGATAGAGGGTGCAAGCACGAGCTGGGGAGGGGCAGAGAGAGAGACCGAATCCCAAGCAGGCTCTGCCCACTGTCACCACAGAGTGCAATGCGGGGCTTGATCTCATGAACCGTGAGATCATGACCTGAGCCGAAATCAAGAGTAGGATGCTTAACCAATGGAGCCACCCAGGCGCCCCTGCTCTTCTTTTTTTTTTTTTCTTTAAGTTTATTTATTTTGAGAGAGAATGGCACGTATCTAAAGTAGACCTCCTGCCATGCTTCCTCCCTTGCCCAGGGAGGGATGCTCATCTTCCCTCCTAAAGCTACGCAGTGTGAGGCCCCGCCCAGGAGGGGCCAGGAATGCAGCTCTCTGCAGCTGAGGTGCTCCTACAGAGGGCTGGCAGCTGACAGCTGTTTGCCCACAGCACTGGCTGCCTCTGGGGCAGAGGCTTGTGATGAGGGTCTGGCCAGCTGCAGTTCTCCAACCTTCGCAGGGATCAGAATCACCTGCAGGGCGGGCTCGTTAACAACAGGTCACCGGGCCTCACTCGCCTTTCTGATCCAGTCGGTCTAGGATCAGACCCTGGCCGGAGGCTTTCTAACGAACTCCCAGGTGATGTTGAAGCTCCTGGGCCTCGGGCCGTACTTTAGGAACCACAGGGATAGCAGCTGTCAGCATGGCCATCACAACTTAGCCAGAGGACACATGGAGGGTGACTGAATGACAGAGAGGCAGGAAGACTTCACGGCTCTGCTGGTGACCCAGGTGAGAGAAGATGGGGCTCCGAAACAGGCCACGGCCAGGGGACTAGAGAACAAAAAGAGGGAGCTCCGGACCCATGAGGCGGTGGAATCAGTGGGCCAGGCCGGAGGAGGAGAGGGACGAGTCAGAGCAGCTCTAAGGATGGAAATACCAGGAACTGAGATAGACATGGGGGGAGGGGAACGGCAGGTCCCTTTGTGACCCCGTTGGGCTTGTGGTTCTGTGGAGACATTCAGGTAGAAATGTTAAAAAGGTTGTCGAAATGCCGTTCACACCTTGGGAGAGAAATCTGAGCCGCAGTTACAGGTTTGGGGGCCTTCGGGACAGAGGTGTAAGCTGAAGCACTGGAGCGAAGTGAGGTTAGTTGAGGACAGCTCACAGGGGAGGGGGTGGAGAGGCGCCTAGGGGAGCCAGAAGACTCACTTTGTAGGGCCGGACACAGAAACGGGTGACTGGCATGCTCCGACTTGCATGACACACGGTGTCCCCCCAGAAGGGGCGGAATCCGATGCTGGAGCATCTCACAAACGAAACCCAAATATGACAAACGCTGGGGCCCCCTCAAAGGAACCGTCGTCAGGGGGCTGGCTTGTGACTGAGGCGTGAGTTCGAGGAGCTGGTCCACCTCTTTGGGAGCACGTAGTTTGTTAACCCTTCATTTACTTGGCCGGTGCAGTTGTCTTTTGCCTTGGTGATCAAGTCCCTCTGTGGTTCCCATGCCATTTTGGAGGAGCCGCGCAAGCGAAAAGAAGCACAGCCTATAAACACACGTGGGGTGTCGGAGCCACGACAGCGGGGCTTTCTTCTCGGAAGAGCATCAAAGCGAAAATATGGTGGTTCTAGATGGAGCGGGGCGGGGGGGGGGGGGCGGCTTTTCCACCTGTGAGCTAGGCTCGGGGGAGAAAAGACCCCCACGTATTCCTCTTCCTTCCTCCACGTTTGGTATCTAGACCCTCCTGGGACCTTGAAACCACCGGTTTTACAAGGATCGAAAGGATTCTGACAGCTTGTTTTGAGCTATCTGTGCTAGAATGCTACAAAGCGAATTGATTACTATGAACTGAGAGCCCCCCCCCCCCCAGGTGATAATTGTGCGTTTATAGGTAGTTTGCTTTTTAATTTGTGGGGCTTTTTTAGTCCTCTGCGTCTTCACGAACCCTAAGAACAGAGATGAAGTCCGACCAGCCTCTGAATAAGGCTGATGAGTCAGGCTCAGGCATTTCCTGGCTCCTCCGGCTGCCCCCAGCTGGGTGTGCTTTCGGTACGAACACACACCAACTTGTGCTCTGTCTTTGCAGTTCTGTACGGAGCTAAACCAGCCTCTCCTGCCCAACATCCGCAAGTGGAAGCAGCCCCGGGGATGCTGGAAGGCCGTTGTCGCCGAGATGCCCTCCACGCCGCTCCAGAAGGTACCTTCGTCTGCAAAACTTGGATTTTATCTCCGTTTTGTGGAAACCTTTCTTTTCCCTAATCACAGACATTTAAAACTTTCCTTTGCCAACATCCCTGGTGCAATTTTGTGTTGCTGCACATTTCTTAGCTCTTTGCTATTCGTTGCAAAATGCCCTGGTTCTTGCTTCATGTTTCGATCGGGAATGGACGGCTGCCCAGGCGGAAACGGGGGTTTGGGGTATTGGGAGGAGAGGAGAAATCCTGTCTGGAGCCAAGGCTGCAAATGGGGTATTTCTGTCCTTTGTCCTCTTAATCCTGTCGCCACAGTTCTATCCTCTGCCAAGTTTGTGGAGAGCCCATTGTTCATTGACTGAAAACTTCAAATTCACTTAATTCATAGGCGAAGCATTTGCCTTTGGTGGTAGAAATTGTGCACATGGAAATGTTCTGTGGACATTTTGAGCAGATTTTAATTTTGAGTCTTCTTTCGTTGGTATTTCCCCTGTGGCTGTAGGTAAATCACTGTAAGGGTATGTTTTCACTCTGACAGATCTATTCAAGACTGAGGTTTTTACTCATTTGGAATGTTTGATATTAGTGGGGTTTTAGATTTTAAAATAGAGTTCTGGTAGCTAATCTTGAGTTGGAAATTGTGTCATCACATGGTTTTTCTATAAATGCAGATGTTGTATTTCTTTCTCTCTAGTATATCCAACATGTTTATAAACACACAAATAGCATTTATGTGAGGGATATTGAGATTTGGAACTTTTAAATTATAAATATGTACTGGCTTAAAGTTATCTGATTAATTATTGACAATAAGCTCTCTTTTTTAGCCACGACTTAAAAAGGTGATATAAATCTTATTTCTCCGGGATTTATGTTTTGGAGTGTAAATTGTTACTGTAGGCGATAGCCAGTGTACTTTCCCCATAGGCTGGAAATTAAGCCAACTTGGAACGTGTCTAGTCTTTACCTCTGTAGCCCTTGGTTGTTCCTACTCAGTCTACATAGAAATAACACTACCACCTTGCCTTTTTCTTTAATGTTATTTATTTTGAGAGAGAGCGAGAGAGTGAGCATGAGTGGGTGAGGGGCAGAGAGAGGGAGAGCGAGAATCCCAAGCAGGCTCCACACTGTCCGCACAGAGCCTGATGTGGGACTTGAAATCATGAAACCATGAGATCACTACCTGAGCCGAAACTAAGAGTCAGACGCTTAACCGACTGAGCCACCCAGGCGCAACCCCCCTTGCCCCGCCCACACCTTGCCTTTTTTAAAAAAATAGTATCTTTTAGGTGGGTTCATTAGGATCTTATAGTCCATTTAACACTCTTTATTTGTCCGCTGAAAAATTAGAAAGGTTACTGCATGCCAGGCACTTTGCTACATGCCAGATAGACATCGGTAAGAAAAACAGACCTGGTGACGCAGCCCTGCCTGTTTTCACTCATTGTGAGCCCAGGGCAGGGATTCAACCTGAGCTGATGGAGCCCCTCCCTCCAGGAGCTCACAGCCTGTTGGAGGGACGAGGCAGGAAACCCTGCTCCAGCTTGGGGCATCAAGGCCATTGGAGAACAGTGTGCCGTTGCAAGGAGACCCGAGTTCAAGCCACTTAACCTTCTCAGCTTCCGTTCCTTCATTTCTAAAACGGGAGCAGTAGCCCCTTCCTTAAGTCACTGGGTGGCTGTAGGATTTAAAAAGATAATGTGCATTGAAATGCTTTATTAACTGCACATAAGCCAGGGCCTGGCAGCGTCCACGTGAGGCGGCAGGCTGTGCCAGGCTGCAAGGCTGTGCCCACGCACTTGTTGCTGTGGAGGGTTGTGGGCCTCGTGTGGACAAATCTTCTGGTCTCTCAAGATGCACGTACCTGGATTTTAATGCAACATTTACTGAATCTTAAATATGGGCAGATAACCTAAAAATTCTTTAAACACTGTTTGATAAATTGTATCTGTGAGTGGCACACGTTCGATCTCTACCCGAGACTCTACCCGAGACGGAGATGGGAGAGGGGTAGCTGCACCTGCCGTCTGCCCCATGCGTGCAGTGACGTCCACGCGCCTCTCTTCTGTTCTCGGGTCCTCACCCCACAGCTGGAGGGACAGCTGCACATGAGAAATTGCGATCTGTAAAGACAAAACGACTTGCCCCAAAGTCCTCTAGCCGCCGCCAGGTGGAGTCAGCCCCGAACCCCATTTTAGGGCTCTGGCTCTAACACCTGATCTCCCGTGGCCCGGCTTGGAGGCACAGCAGTTCTTCTGGAGGTGGGGCCTCCTGGGTCCCGGGGCTGGGAGACGCTCCCAGGAACAACCGGTCCTGCTGGGAACGTGGGTGAGCAGGTGTGAAGGGCCGCATTGAACACGAAGGTGCCTACCGGGAGGGCCCCTCGGGCAGTGGGTCGTGCACACTGGGGAGCCACTGAAGGTTCTTCAGCAGAGCTGACCACCTGAACGGTACTTTAGGAAGGTTACTCTGGCACCACTGCTTGAGAAGCAGTAAAGGGGGGATAACCCTCCCGAACCAAAAGGGCAAATCCCGTTTCCCTCACTTTGTACCCAAGGAAACAGGTTTAGAAAAGTGGGGGGGGGGGGGCTCCCGTAGTCCCGCAGCTGAGTGACACAGGTGGCCCTGAGATCCGGCTCTTCCGATTCTTAAGCTGGTGCTCTCTCCAGTGGGCGGGCAGGCCTATGGTTCTATAAATACCAAAGCATGCAGAACACAGTTCCCTGTTCGCCCCTTCCCTCCTCCTCAACACAAGTTGGTCTCGTTGAGGTGCTGAGCCCAGCAAGGCATGCGGCTGGAATCCAGCCGATGTTGGGGACTCAGCAGAGGCCACTTAGGTTGTGCAGAGTCACTTCCTCTCTTTTCGCAACGAGCACCACCGGCCCCTCCAGCGATGCCACGGGTCCCGCTGCCAATCTCGGGCGGCAGAGCCTCTAGATGCTGGAGTGGGGTGGGAGAGGAAGCTTTTCCTCTTTGCAGAAGGCCCCCAGGGATAGCAGTGAGAGGCTGGCAGATTCTGAAGCCGGAGATGGCAGCGTTTAGCACCAAGCCCTGGGACACTCCTGACATGACTCTCTGGCCCTCATGGGGCCCTGCACTGGGGCTGCAGACTTGTCCACCCGCAGAGGGCCCTTGACCACTTCTAAACCACTGTGACTCTTAGCACTGACCTCCATTCATCCAGCAAATACTGAGGATTTGCTAGGTGCTGATTGTTGTATGCAGCCACTAATTGGTAAGCAAAGCCTACCGCTGAGAGTCTTCTATTTGATTCTCAGCATTGCTGCTTACCAGCTGTGGGATTTTAGGGAAGTTACTTGACCTCTCTGAGCAGCTGAGCCCCTGCCTGGTAGACAGGGATATGAGTGTCTGTGCTTAGTTGGAGCCTCCCTTCACTTCACCCCAAAGAGATAACAGCCTAGGCCCCTCTGGCTCCTTAACATAAAACTCTGAAATTGGCAGCATGGGAAATTTGGGGCTGGGGGCAAGGAGGAATGTGCTGTGGCTTTAGGGGTGTGCTTTTGTTTCTGAAACAGTCTCTGTGCATGTGATCTCAGGACCCAGTGCAGAACCAACCACTGCCCACCCCCCCCCCCCAAATCTCCTCCTGGCTTCCCCTGCCTCTTCCCCCAGCGTGGGGCTGAATCCTGATTCAGACTGATAGCTGTTCCTCTCCCGCAGGGGGCTGGATTCTCTGGATTCCTGTGGGACTCTGCGGCCGGGGTGGAGCTGAGAGACGCCACCTCGCAGGAAAGTTCACCTGGCAACGGGCATGGGAAGCCCACGGGTCCCAGCCCGTACCTTGCGAGGTTCAAGGTACCATTCCATGTTTCTGTGAAGGTCTACTTCTAAAAGCTGGGGGGTGGGGTGGGGGGTCCCTTTCTAAACTGAGATCCAGAGCGGCCTCACCTTTTTGTCTTGATTTCATTCTCTTTGAGGGTCAGGTCAGCATGTCCTCCTGGGGTTCCCTTGGCCGGTGAACTTGTCCAGAACAGGAATGAGAGGGATTGGGGGCGGGGGGTGGGGGGCGGTGAGGACTCTAGCTCTGATAACTCTGGCATCTGGGCACAGAAGATCAAATGGCTGGCTCCCAAACCTAACGCGCGTCAGAATCACCTGGGGGGCTTGTCTTAAAATCAGGGATTCCTGGACCGTCCCCCAAACACACAGAATTTCTGGGACAGGGCCCCGGACTGCCTGTTTTTCAAAGGGACCTTCAGTGCTTCTTCATTCCTCTGGCATTTGGAGATCACTGGATTAGAGGACAGCAGAATGGGTTCTGAGGACATGCTTCTCCTTACCAGGAGGTGGAAGGGTGGGGTGGGGGGTTGGGGGTGGGGAGGAGAAGACCCTCAAGGGGTCATCTGGGTTTGGAGGGGTTCAAGAGGAGCTTCTGGGTTGTGGAGTCAGGGCAGTCCCACCACTGACCTCTCCAGATGAGCCCTTCCCTACGTGAGCATCGATAGGAGCAGGGGGACTGATCTGAGCTGTCTCTTTGATTCCTCCGGATGCACCTGGGATACGTCATGAACAACAGTCAGAAGCTGGGCATTAGGAGGAAAAAAGAAGCCAGCAGCCAAAATAGATCTCCCAGTCGGCACTCAATTGACCTTATCCCCATGGCACTTACCTGTGAAATGCAGGGTCAGGCAAGAGTGGTCCCTTGCCACAGAGCCTAGCAAGCTACCTGCTGGGTGTTTGAGCACCCCCTGCCCCCCCCCCCACTTCTGTGTGCTCCAGAGCAGTTCTGGAGCCTGAGAGTTGCCTCAAATCACAGCACGGTCTCTGGCGGCATGTGGCAGGGGCAGCCTCTGTGCTGGGAGCTGTGTTGGTTGCAGCCGGGATCTGGACCAGGCTCTGCCCCCGGCTGCAAAGTTGCTGGGGTTCTGTGTGCACACGCACGCCTGGGGGTGCCTGTGGTTGTGCTTAGGAGATTGATGTGCAAAATCTGCCAGATTTTTTAAAACCTCCTAGTGCTGCCCTGGATTTCTGTTTTATGTAGTGGCCGCAGTTGCTTTGACCTAGCAGGGCAACAGCCAGACCAACCGGTGTCTCCAATTTTGTTTATTTATTTTTTAACGTTTATTCATTTTTGAGAGAGAGAGAGAGAGTGCGAGTGGGGGAGGGGCAGAGCGAGGGAGACACAGAATCTGGAGCAGGCTCCAGGTTCTCCTCCTAGGCAGGGTTTCCCTGCCTGTGGCCTTAAGGTGGTTTCTCTGTGGTCGGAGCCACAGCTGCAGAGGGCTCTCCAGGCTGGGTGGTGGTGATGGTGAACTGGGGTCATGTCTGTAAGATGAAATGAAGTGAAGCCTTCACTTCCTGGGGGCTCCCCCTGCACCCCTGTCCTTCCTGGCAGTATTTAGCGTTTGCCACCATGACAAATGGAAGGGCAGGATTGCCAAAACCCGAGCAGCTGAGCAAAGCTGCCGTGCCCAGGAGACCCATCTCTGTGTGTTTCTGTACCTGCCCACCACGACACCTGCCCTGGGGACCCAGGGCTGCGACGTATCCGATGCTGCCAGGCTTCAGCCAGCTTTCCTGTTCCTTTGAAATCTGGTGAAAGTGAGCAGCAGGGCACAGTGGTCTCCAGAGAGAAGAGAACACAAAGGGGGCGGGTAGGTGGGATGTGTGTGGGGTGGGGAAGGAAGTGGGTCCCAGCGGTGGGTCCTGGCAGAGGGATCACGGTCTGGCCCTAGAGTGTAAGACCCCAGTCTTGCTTAACCACCAGCTGCGGGAACCACCGCCTCCTGTTTTGTGGTTGCTTACAAGGAAAAAACAAAAAACAAAACCTGACCTTTCCAGATGCACCTGGTTTTCCAGACCCTAAGTTGGAATGGGGGTGTGATGTCCTACAGGGGCCTCAAAAGAATCCAAGCGCGATCTGTCTTGCATTATCTCTTGGAGTGTGAGCTTGCCTTGTTTGTGTTTGCTGTTGTCAACATCGTGCAGGAAGCTGTTCCTAAGTCAGAAGCAACGAATACAGGAAATATGAGCATCTGAGCCTGTCCCTGTTGCTTTGTTTCTTCTTGCCTAGGTGGGAAGCAATGACTTGACCCTTGTGAACCTTCACCTGGCATCCATGATCCTCCCAGGGGGCGACAATCCAAGCAGGAATCACAGTGACAGCCACCGCTTGGCTACCTTTGCACAGACCTTGCAGGAAACCCTGAAAGGTAGGAGATTGTCTTTATCCTCAGCTGGGCCGACAAGTCCCACTTCTGCAGGGGGCAGGCAGGGGACTGCCTCTTCGGAGCATCCCTCCGATCCCTTAGGCTGACAGGGCTGTCAGCAGCAGTGCATGCTGGGGGCACAGAAGACCGTCTGTCACAGCCCCTGCATCTCGTGGAGCCCAGCCACCCCTGTGCATGGTGACACCTCCGTCTCTGGGCCTACCATGCACGCTCCACACTGTCAGCTTTGGGGCTTTTCAGCCTCTCTTTGATGGAAAGGATTAAGGGGGAAAAAAGTGACGACACCCTCCCCCGTGACAAGTCCTCCTGCGTTCAGCTGCTGCTGTGGTAATGCCACCTGCAGATTGGCATGTGCTCGTCTTGTGAAGGAAAGACAGTTGGTGACTGGGAAAGTCCTGATTAGCACAAGGTAGATTTTTTTCTCCCTGCTGGGATGCAGATCAGCCCGGAGCTCTCAGAAAACCCACACTTAATCTTGGCTCCTTCAGTCGCTGTAGGACCTCAGGGAAATCACCACACTACTTGTAGCCCGTCCAGTCAGGGACTGGCCAGTGCTCGCCTCAACCGGGGCGGCTGGGGAGGCGTGGTGGTGATCTGTGGATGTACCGGGCACACAGTGAGGGCTCAGCGGACACGAGCTGACTCAAAACATACCAGAGGATTAAGAGAGCAGTGAAAAGAGCAGAGCTTCAGTAGGAAGTGGGCTCTCTGTTTCCAGGCTCTGCCCCACCAATACAGAAATTTTCCCGTGTGCAGGTTGACCAGAAGGAAGAGTTAACACTGCTGTAAAGACTGGGCTTTTTGGCTGGACTTTTCAGAGCCCTGCCCTTCTCTAGGTGGGCGTTTACAGCCGGAGGCCCAGAATTGTCTTAACGTGTTCTTGAGTTTTCACCAATAGTCTCTAGTTTTCTAAGCCTTGTCCGTGTTAGATTGGCCCCTCACAGGGGTGACTCGTGAGAATTTGGCTATAAAAATAATTTGGTCAAATTAGAGCTTTACATTTGAAAAAGACTTTTTGATTGTAGTAAAACATACGTAACAGACACCATTTACCGTTTTTTTTAAGCGTTTGGTGGCAGTACGTACATTTACATGGTTTTACAACCATGATGTCCATCCGTCTGCAAGACTTCTTCATCTTCCCAAACCGAAACTCTGTGCCCGTTCAACATGAGCTCCCCACCGCCTCCTTCCCCAGCCCCCAGCAGCCACCCTTCTACTTTCTGTCTCTATGGATTGGAGCACTCTAGGTACCTCGTACAAATGGAGTCATGCGGTATTTGTCCTCTCGCGGCTGGCTTACTTCACTTACATCGTGTCTTTATGGTTCATCCATGTTGTAGTATGTGTCACAATTTCCTTCCATTTTGGGCTCCTGGGTGGCTCGGTCGTTAAGCATCTGACTTTGGCTCGGGTCATGATCTCACTGTTCGTGAGTTTGGGCCCCACATCAGGTGAGTGTGAGCCCCGCTTCAGGCGAGCCCCTAATAGAAGCTTCTCTATCTCTTTCTCTCTCTCTCTCTCTCTCTCTGCCCCTTGCTCACATGCACATGCTCTTTCTCTCTCTCTCTCTCTCAAAAAAAATTCCTTCCTTTTTAAGGCGAAATACTGTTCTGTTGTGTATATATACTGCATTTTGTTTATCCATTCATTGGTCGGTGAATACCTAGTTTCCATCTTTTGGCTGTTGTGAATAATGCTGCTGTGGATGTCGATAGGCAACTTACATTGTGAGCCAGGATGTGCTGTGACTAGCATTCTACTTAAATCAGGGGTCTTCAGGCTAAAAAGAAAAGTCACTAAGATGTCTGAGCTGAGATACTCCATCCAAGAAGCAGCTCTGTGGGAAATTGTTCACCCACAGCTTGTCTCTAGCCTATTAAAAAGATGACTTCATAGCATTTAAAATCTGTGGACGTTTCTGTTCTCAACCTCAAGCTTTTCCTTGTCTGTACACGGAAGCAGAAAAAAAAAGATGCCAGTTCATAACTTCTCTGATAACGTCTCACTGTTTTTTCTGACATCCAGAGCGCGGTCAGGTTTTCATTCCAAGTTGCCAAGGGACTGTTGACCCATAGCCCGGCTCGCCTTGACTTGTCCGGGTATGGACAGTGACTCATGTTCCCAGTGCCCTTGTGCTTATAACTAATATCCAGTTGTTAACTGGTGACACAGCAGACCCAAGGGTTCAGGAAGTTCTCGAGCGTGCCCAAGGTGCAAGGGCAAATTGATTATTAGCAGAGGTGGCTGAGCTAAAACAAAGACTAAGCTTTTATTCCACAGCTATCAGAGCAAACAGAGCCAATTTGATTAGCGAACTCTGGGCCTTTCTGCCTTTGTCTGGAATGCGCATCTGGGTTGACCTCAGCGTGTGGTGTGCCAGTCCTCTGATGGGATGGCTTTCTTTCAGACCCCCCGGGGCTCTCTCTGTGAACTCAGCGTGAAACAGGGTGCATAGTATGGCTTGGCATCTGGGTAGGACTATCCCTCAGTGGAGACCAGCTCCTGCTATTGTCACTGGCGTCCTGTAAATCTAGGAACTATCTGAGGAAGTCAGCCCCAAGCATCCTCCCTGCCGCTCCTGGGAACTAAGGATCCCATCCCAGGCGGATGGCTTTTTAGGAGAATTCAGGCCTCTGTGCACCTGTGGATTCTCGGAGGCAACGACTGTGCTTGCTGCCAGCACAGAGCCCAACGTGGTGCTTGAACCCACAAAACCGAGAGACCTGAGCCGAAACGCAAGAGTCAGATGTGTAACTGTCCGAGCCACCCAGACGCCCCATCACGGAGAGCAATTTAACCAAAAGCAGATGAGTTGTGAGAGACCTGGATGTGCGCATTCAGAAAGAGCTGTGGTGTTGTCATTCCTGAAGTCACACGGAGCTGTGTCTGCTGACCTCTGACACCAGCATCTCTCCTGGTTTCAGAATCGCTTTTGACCCAAACTTTTTCAGGTCTGCGTCCCAATGAAAACGTGTCTCGTTATATGGGAACGTCCTGCCTCATTTCTCCTAACCTTCGGCTTTTCTTGTTATTTAGTAAACGTAGCATCCTTGTCTTTTCTCCTTTCAAAAAGTACACCTTAATTCTGGGGGCTTTCCTCGTGCCTCATTCACCCATTTGTTCCATACGTGCTTATCGAGAGTCTGCCGTGCAGCAGGCACTGTTCCAGGCACATGGGGTTTTGTGATGAACAGCCGCCCACGTCCTCATGGCTCTCGCATTCTAGCCCTTTATGAAGAGCCGTGAGCTTGAGGGCTGGCAAGCCACTCAGCCTCTCAGAGACTTAGCTTCTTACCTGTGGAGAAGGCCCAATACCAGGTGAAGGCTCATGGATGGCCAGGATGAAGGCTCATGGATGGCCTTAGCACTGGCCAGGTAGGAGTTGTTCATTTTATTCTCAAGTCTGCTTTCCTGTTGAAGTTGGCACTGATTTCTCAAGTCATGTTGAGATGTTGTTGACATACAGCCTAGGGGTACCATTACATCTCTGTAGGCCACAGGTGGAACCCCAGGAGGGTCTTCCATCACACCCCCTTTTGTCCCTCATGGTTCCCAGAGCGGGTGTCATCTGCAGTGCACGAGTGCCCTCTGCTGGTGGCTTTTGTCATTTCACTTCAGATGTCTTTGCCTCTAGCCATTATTGCTGAAACACGTTGGTCTCCCGGAGAAAGACTTCCAGCAGGTCTCGGATACCTTGCGCTCTCGTTTATGAACTGCCTTTCTTAAAGACTCCCTTGAAAGCTAGGACAGACACCCTGCTAGCCACGATAATGTGGCTCCCCTGAAGGGAATCTCGAGACGGCAGAAGTATGGGAATCCCAGAGCCTAGCTGGGGTCCACTGTCCTCTCAGAATGTCTGCTCCCTCCGGGAAGTACTTTGTGATGACTCAGTACTTCGTGATGATTAAGTTGCTTTAGTGAACATCAAACAATGGTAGAAATGTTGAAAATAAGGGGAAGAACCTCTCACTCTGGCCCTGTATTAGTCTGCTAGCGCTGCCATGACAAAATACTATATTCTGGGTGGCTTAGACAATAGGAATGTATTTCTTCACAGTTCTGGAGGTTGGAAGTCTGAGATCAAGGTGTCAGAGGGATGATTTCCTTGACTTGTAGATGGCCACCCTCTTGTATTATTTGCATGTTTTTTCCCCCCCACTGTGCCCAATAAATGTTTTTTCCAGCTCTTGTTAAATATCTGGACAAGACCCTCAGGCTTTTTCTGCCATGAGATTTGGGACACCTGAGCTGGAACAGAGGCGATCTCTGCTTCACGTATCTTTCCTTTTCCAAACGGGTTACAAACCTACTCTTAAACTTTTGCGCATATTTTGGTTTTATGTTTGTTTGTTGTACGTGGTATTGGGAAAAATTGGAAGAATGAGAACCATATGCATTCCTAACCCTGGGGAGTCCAATCAGAGAATCAGGATCCCACTTAGTGGGTTATAGTCAATATTGGGTTTACCTCCCACGACCTCTTAAATACCTGATTTTCTTTGTTCTACCTCCAGGAGAAAAAGACATGATTGTTTTAGGAGATTTTGGCCAGGGACCTGACAGCAGTGACTATGATATCTTAAGGAAAGAAAAATTCTACCACCTGGTCCCTGCACACACCTTCACCAACATCAGCACCAAGAACCCCCAAGGCTCAAAGTCTTTGGACAACATCTGGATCAGTAAAAGCTTAAAGAAGGTTTTCACAGGTAAAGCAGAAGTCACTCGTTCTTTTTCCTGTTCAGAAATGGTGTAAGAGAGACCCGTCTGAACTGATAGTTCCAGGTCCTTTGCTTTGGTAACTCTGGTCAGGAGTTCTTACCGCCTCCATGGGCATTGACAGGATTATGTATCGTTTAGGTGCCTGTATAATTATCATTCAAACAGAGCCACTTTTAAGGGCTAAGAGAGGCTGTGAAAAATAATGAAGAGGCAGTCACTGATCTTCAGGAGTGGCAAACTGACTGTGTCTCAGGCAAACCTGGTTCTAGGCCAACAGGGTACCGATTCAGAGATGAGCTGATAGCTTACTTTAATTTAAGGACACTCAGTCATTTAGCAGACACTCCTTAAGCACCATAACATCCAGGCACCGTGCTGTGGCCCGAGGCTTCCTGCCGCACTGTCTGGGCGAGGGACAGCCACTGAGGATGAGCAGACATGTCTCAGAGCCTCACAGTAGGACAGGGGACATGCTTCTCACAGACTGTATGAGGATCAGGGTGCGGTGGGGAATCTGAGCGCCGCAACGCAGCCCCCGACCGAGTCTGCTGAGCAGACTGTGGGTCAGGAAGCAATCGGTCGGAAATACGACAGTGACGGTAAGGTTTTTTGATGAATGGCGAGAACAGTGGCCCTCAATCCTGCCTGGTTGTTTCACTCAGTCCCAACATGTTGCACATATTATACTTCAGGGAGACATTCCACATTGGTGAAAGTGCAATTCTGGAGTCGCCTCTGTAGAAGCCTAACGGGCAGCCAGGGCTGAGATCTTCTCACCAGTCCAGACTGTGTGACCAGCTTCTACCTCTGTCTGGGTGACGGTTGCCTATTGGACTGTGTCGGGGAGGATCGGAAGGACGAGGGAAGCGGGTCTCAGGGGGAGTGACCGTCCTCACACTAGGCGAGATGCAGCTTGCAGAAAATGCGCGGTGGGCCGGAGAGCGGCCACAGCCTGCCCAGCTGCCAGGAGGTGCCTGCAGAGAGCGGCTCTCATCAGGAGAGCTGGACGGTTGAGAACACAGGGCCAGAAGGAAGGTAGGAATCATTTCATCCGTCCCCTTGCTGCGAAGCTAGAGACGAAGGTACAGGGAAGAGTGGCCACCATCATGGAAATGTCACGTGGGCAGGCCGTGGCTCAGCCCAGGCCTGTTCGCGCTTCCACTAACGTGACCTCGCTTCTCACTGGAGGTCTCTGGCCATGCTCCCTCACTATGCTCGCTTCTGTAACTATTCTGTTAACTATTCTGTTACTGTTTGTGTTTTGTTTTTTTAGTTTTTTTGTAATGTTTGAGAGAGAGAGACAGGGCACGAGCGGAGGAGGGGAAGAGAGAAGAAGACACAGAATCCAGAGGAAGCTCCAGGCTCGAGCTGTCAGCACAGCTCAAACTCACGAACCGCCCTGAGATCATGACCTGAACCGAAGTTGGACGCTTAACCGTTGGCTGAGCCACCCAGGCGCCCCTCACTGTTTTTTAAATATACTTGTGCTTTATATGTTTCTAAAGCATTAGAGTTTTTTTTTTTAATTTTTTTTAATGTTTATTTATTTTTGAGAGAAAGAGACAAGGGCGAGCAGGGGAGGGGCAGAGAAACACAGAATCTGAAGCAGGTTCCAGGCTCTGAGCTGTCTGCACAGAGCCTGATGCGGGGCTTGAACTCATGAACCATGAGATCATGACCTGAACCAAAGTCGGACGCTTAACTGACTGAGCCACCCAGGCACCCCCTAAAGCATTATTTTAAGATACTTTTACTTGCTCATAAGCCTCTGTAAGAACTTTTTCCTTTTTACTCTTTCCTGTAGAACTCCTTCACCTCCCTCCCCCACTTACTGCCTTTGCTTTGTGAAATAAAACTTTCACTTTGGACATCTTTGAGAGATATTTGACCTTACATCAAATATATTTACTCTTGCTGCTCAGA
Organism: Lynx rufus; assembly: GCF_022079265.1. Taxonomy (NCBI): domain Eukaryota; kingdom Metazoa; phylum Chordata; class Mammalia; order Carnivora; family Felidae; genus Lynx; species Lynx rufus. The sequence continues at coordinate 127,274,351 of NW_025814856.1, forward strand.
TTAGAAAAGGTGTATAGTGAGGAGGAGGTCAACCATAGGCCGATACGTGAATGGGCGGGAGGCCTAGACTCGGAGGGTGGGGGGAGTGTTCAGTACCTACATGGTAAGCCCTCACTTGTCCAGGAAACCAAATTGGCTGGAACATTTTGTTTGCACAGGCAAGCTGGTTATCTGAGGAGTATCGCCAGGGAATCCTGACTTTGCAGACATTGAACAGAGGCCTCTTCTTGCCAGCCGGGACCCCACCCAGCCCCAGGCCTCATCTCTGCGTCTCTTTTCCCTCTGTCTCTCCAGGTCACTGGGCTGTAGTGAGAGAAGGCCTCACGAACCCTTGGATTCCAGATAACTGGTCCTGGGGAGGAGTGGCTTCTGAGCACTGCCCCGTGCTAGCCGAATTTTACACTGAAAAGGATTGGAACAAGAAGGAATGCCCTCGGAATGGCAACGGGGTCACTTTGGAGCGAAGCGAAGCCAACATTAAACACGAGCGATGATGGCACCAAATCTGTTTTTTCACCTGTGACCCGGAAGGCCCGGGCAGGGAGTTCGCCCTTCCAGGTGAAGACGAGGACTCAGAACTTTGTCTCAGTCTTCATCCTGACGACACTAGCACCTGGGCCTCGACCTGCCTGCCTTCTTTGTGGACATTTTTGGACCCCTAATGGGGGAGGGAGGTACCGGATGGTCAAATCGGAAGCACACTGGGGAACTAAGATGGCTTCTAACGTGTGGATGCCATCCACCTCAGCAGACTCGGGCTGGCCAGCTGCCGCCCTGGGTGGCAGCATACAGAGGACAGTAGTGGGGCTGACAGGGCAAGAGAGGGCCGTCTCAGGCTGCCAGGCCCTGTCCGAGCAATGCCAGAAGCTCTCCTTTCTGACCACCAGTCCATGATGCTCTGGCTGCAAATTACATAAAGCTTTTAACTGTGATTGAGCTGAGCACTCTCCTCAAATATTTTGAGTGGTGATTTTTAGTTTTGTTCTGAAAAAAATAAACAGAGATGAACATGCCTGGTTGCAGTGAGAGTCCTGGGGGAAGGGGCCGGGTGCCCCTGGCCCGGGTGTTTTGTGCCCACTCCCGTGCCTCTGTGACACCGTCATCCGGGGAGCCTGCTCCTTTACACCCCACGTTGCAGCGATGCCTCTCGCATCCCTGTCGACCCCCTGAGATCACCATAAAATTCATTCTGTGACCTTCTCCCTCCCAGCCTGTTCTTCGTCTTCTGAGCCCTTGGTTAGACTGTCCTGTACACTGAGCCCCACTTGTGCCTCTGGACGCTCGGCAGAGGTTCCTGTGCTGGACAAGAATTCTATCAGGGTGATATCATTTCCTCCCTCCCCGCCCTCGTCACTTTTCAATCAGATCCCTAGCCTAGAGCTGCCTGATAGTGCTTCTGAGGAATATCTGTTGATTCTGGGTCCGCAGGAAGCTCAGCCTGGGAGTATTGAGGGAGGGTCTATTTTGGGGGGCGGTCGGGCAGGGGGGCAAGCACATGTTAACCGCCACCAGGGGCCCTCCCCTTAGATGGCGTGGTTCTCCCTGAGGTCTCCCGTGAGACCAGGATTATAACACCCACTTCACAGCCAAAGGAACGAAGGCTTAGAGAGCTTAACCTCCTGCAGCTTACACAACCGGTAAGTAAATAGATGGAATCCAAACCCAGCCCAAAGTCCAGGCCCATATATCAACTCTACACTTGCCAACAGCAGTGCCGTGTAGGTAGCACGGTTGATAGTGAATGTGTGAGTCATGAGCCTGGATCACCTGGGTTATTCCAGGTCACCATGGGAACTGAGGGTTTATTCTTCTTCCTCACTGAAAACCTGATGCAGACCAGCACCCAGAAACTGTTGTCACCACACAGTGTGATCCCTGTGACTCGGGTCTGGGGCTGGATGCAGTGAAAGAGGCCCATTTTCCACCAGAGACCGTCTTTGGGACTGCGCAACTCCAAGGAGCATCACTGATCATGGGCCCAGGAAGGAAGGCCTTCCTTGGGGCTCTGAGCGTCCCTGGGCCTCAGCCATGCCCGCTCCGAGGGACCGTCTCTCCAGTAGGAGGGTGAGTAGTGCCTCTCCCTTGGACTCAGACTGGACCACTGGAGGCACGGAGTCTGTGATGGCTGAGCCTTGACCCAAAGAGCTCTAGTTAGAAGGAAACAACATGGCAGGGAGGAAAGGGTGAGCTCAGCTTCCCAGCTGAGCAAACCTTTTTTGGTGCCTCATCTAGAGTGCAAACCTCCACCAGCCATTTGCCAGCCAGCTGCCCCAATCCTTTTAGCCAGGCTGACTTTTGCACCAAAACTATGGAAAGAAAGGCTTCTTAAGTGAGAGGAAGGGAAAAGAAAGCCAGTTAAATGGCCCTGATGAAGGCCATTCTGTTTGAGCTGGAGGCAGACTCAGCAGCCACACCTCATATGCAGAGTGGCCTCAGCTTTAGCTCCTAAGGTCCAAGCCATTGCTCAGGAAGCTGTGTGCTGAGGCAGCTCTTCTAGTTCGAGACCCAGCCCTCCTGGTTTTTGCTTTGGGGGATGGTTTGGGCTTGGGTTTTGCTTTGCTTTGTTTTCTTTCTTCTCGTTTTTGCTGTCTTCAATAGATTTTATTTTTATTTTTAATTTTTTTAATGCTTATTTATTTTGAGAGAGCGAGAGAGCAAGCAGGGGAGGGGCTGAGAGGAAGATGGAATCCCAAGCAGACTGTACACCATCAGCACAGAGTCCAATATAGGGCTCGAACCCATGAACAGTGAGATCATGACCTGAGCCGAAATCACGAGTCGGATGCTTAACCAACTGAGCTACCCGGGTGCCTTAATAGATTTTATTTTTAAGAGTAGTTTTAGGTTTGTAGGAAACCAGAGCAGAAAACACAAGAGTTCCCGTACTCCCCCGGAAGAGTTTCCCAAGTTGTTAACATCACTGTGGTATATTTGTTACCACTGACGAAACAGTATTGTACATTATTATTAACCGAGGTCCAGAGTTTACATTAGGGTTCACTCTGTACATTCCATGGGTTTTGACGAATGTATAAAGACATCTATCTACTTCGATCCAAAACTCCTCTGTGCTCTGCCTGTTCATCCCCTCCCCCTGGCAACCACTGGTCTTTCTACTGTCTCCACAGTTTTGCCTTTTCCAGACGCCATATAGTTGGAGTCATACAGTCTGTAGCCTTATCGGGTTGGTTTCTTCTCTTAGCAACCCGTGTTTAAATTTCCTCTCTGTCTCCTTATGGCCTGACAGCTCATTTCTTGTTATTGCTGAATGAGAGTCCGTTGGATGGAATGTATCTGTCCCCCGCTGCCCCCGTGGATTGTTACTAAGCACTACCCTTCTCCAGAGTTTCCTTCCACCCCATCTCCAGCTCTGTGCACAAATGTAACATTTCCATCAGATTCTTCCTTCCCTCCCCATTCTTTTCTTTCTTCTCCCACCAGGATTGTTGGAGAAGGGACCCCACTGCGAAGCCACTTTGTTGGAAAAGCCAAGAGGATTTTTAAGAGGATTAAGCACTAGGGAACCGGAAAGCCCCAGGCACCAAGCAGAAGCCCTGGCATCCTCCCTGGGCCTCGCTCACAGGAACACTGCAGGCGACCAGAGCCCCTCCTCTCCTGCCCCAATGGAACCTTCCTCTCCTGACAACTGTCCCACAGAGGTCCTGTTATCCGAGAGCTCTCGTCCTCTCTCTGTGCAGGAGCCGGTCAGTAGGGCTGCCTCTCTCAGTTCTGCCCCACCAGCCTTGTCCTTTACTGTCAGCAGACTTAGTGGGACTGACTAGGAGGCTAGCCAGAAGCCCTCCTGTGCCACAAATAATTGGGCCCAAGCTATGACTCCCTCACTACTGCTTGGAAGATGTCAAGGGAAGCAAAAAGGGTGTGGCCCTCAAGAGAGGGCTGCATTCTTTCAAAGCCAGAGGGAGGTGGTTTTCTTTGTGTTTCTTTGGATCTAACAGTTGGAGTTCTCCTCCCCTGCTCCCACACAGACACCGTCCCGCTCGAGGGAGAACCCAGCCTGGCATATGTCTCCACCATTGTGCGACGGGAGGTAAGTGCGCATCACAGGTGACTGTCACAGGGTTTGCTTTCAAAGGAAAGGAATTAATGGCTTCCGCACTGCTCACCTATCTTAAATAATCCTTGCCCTCGCTTATTGGCTCCTTCCTGTCCTAAGCACCTTACACTTTTAACTGCTTTTATTCCTCAGAAGAGTCCAGTGAAGTTGGTACTATTGTTTGTGTGTTCTTTTACAGATGAAGAAACTGAGGCACAGAGTAGGTAAGAGACAAGGGACTCTGGTTTCACAGTGATTAAGGACTACAGTTGGCCTGGGACATGTCAAGCAGACAAGGAAGATTATGGAAAGAAAACAAGTGGCCTTGACAAAGGCAGGTTGAAGTAATGCAAAAGGGACAGGCCACGGAGCTTCTGCTGTGACATCCTGCTTTCCAGAAACCTCTTGGGAGGCCGAGTAGCCAAGAGTGACTCAGCGTTGGTCTTGCCCCAGCAGCACACAGACTGAGGAAAACAGGTGGGAGAGAGTAGGGGTGGCCGGGTCCCTCAGCCATCACAGCCCCAAACAGCAAGGACAAGATCTGAGCAGCAGGGAGGTGTGGTCTGGGGGGACCCTGGGGCCTCTGGCTGTTGCCTCCAAGGGTGTCTCCAGCTCCTCCCCTTTTATCTGAGCATCTGGGTGGCCAGCTAGGGTTTGGTAACATGGACAATTCAGGCCCATGGGAGCCGTGAAGTTCAAAGGCCTGTAAAAGAGAGCAGCAGAAAAAAAAGTGCGTGCTACTTCGTCTCTGGAGAGTTCTGTCCTTGTGTGACGGTGGTTGCCTATGGCTGGGGAAGGAGGGAGAAGCGAGACAGAGATACAGCCTCAGACCTTTCCCATCTGCTTGTGTTTTCCTGAGTTTGGGGTCAAATCACACGAGGCAGGCTTCACTTGCTGCTTTGGGTTGTGGGGATGCTTAATAATAGTGTCTGCTGGGGCGCGTGGCTGAGTCGGTTAAGCAGCCGACTCTTGACTTTGGCTCAGGTCGTGATCTCATGGTTTGTGAGTTTATGCCCCCAGTCGGGCTCTACACTGACAGCATGGAGCCTGCTTGGGATTCTCTCCCTCTCTCTCTCTACCCCTCCCCTGCTTATATTCTGTCTCTCTCCCTCTCTCAAAATAAACTTAAAAAAAAAAAAAGTGTCTGCTGAGCAAGCTGGGTTCCAGTTAATAGTCTGTGTTGGAATATGGACTTGCCCAGGCACCCTGCTGACTTCTGTTATGATGAATTATTTAATTAAGTGATTATTGTGGAGGGCAGGGAGCAGAAAGGACTCCAGTTTTACTGTGATGAGGGAGTGCAACTGGCTGGCATTGCGTGATAGCATCAGAACCGGTAGCCTTGGACAGAGCCTGACTTGGCAGCTGGAGGAAGGTGTCAGGCTACTGGGCCCAGGCCCGCTGTGTTTCCTGTGGTAGTTTCTTTCTTCTGGGTTCTGAGATGTGCTGAGGTGGCATTTTTAAACAGAGATTCCAGAGATGGCTTTCTCTGGAAAGAAGGGCCAACAGGACACTATCCCTATTCTTTGCTTTAAAAATAGCTAATGAATCCTGGCTAACCATCCCCCCCGCGCCCCCCTCCACATAACCCCTGCTCCATTCACTGACTTGAAAAGCCCAAGGCCAGGAAGCAAGGAAATGCCAGGATGAGGCCAGCCACAAGCACAGATTTGCTGGGGGGCACCTTGTATACTGCATTTCCCATGCCGTCACCTTACCTTCTTCTCTAAAGTGTTATGTCTGACCCAGCTATCAAGCAAGGGGAGATTCTTTCCAGGTCAGTGGGCCTCCCACTCCATTGCATGGAAGAAGCACCCAGGAGCTTTCTGGCAAGCAGGCTCCTAATCTGTAGTCCAGAGAGTCTGACGCTAGAGCACTGAGCCCAGCAGGATCCATGAAGGTGGATCCCACCTTAAGAAATAGCAATGAAGGAGGGTCTTTAAGTGCCTAGAAACACAGCTGAGCCTACTATAAATAATACTAAAGCTAGCGATGGGGGTGGGGGGGGTGACTAAAGGATCAAGAAGGAATGTGGCAGTTTATTAGAATTTTAGTGTGGCTTTTAATGAGTAGGTAAGAGATTCCTTCGGTGGGGACAGTAACTATGAATAGTCCTGGAATCTATGTCGGAGATCAACAGTTACTGAACAAGTGAAGGATCAAAGTTGACAGGCGTCGGAAGCATTATTACTGTGACTGCCGGATTAAGTGTCTGAGCCCTTGGCTTGCTGATGCCAACGGGGTCTCTTCATTACTTTAATTACCAAACCCAAGACCAGGTTTCAAAGACTGATGTCGAGTAAATGCCCACTATTTGTAGAACTGGTAAACAACTGGAGCTCTAGAATTTGTTTAATTTTCCTTCTGAATTTTTCTGAACGTCATGGTTCACCACTTATTTATCCAAGTTTAAATTACCAGAGACTCTTTTAGAAGTCCAATCTTTTCATGTTTATCACACTAAGGAGTCTCATGGGCCTACATGCAAGCAGCAGTTGGACTGAGTAGTGTCGGTGATGAGGCCAGCTAGACCCAGTGAATTTATGGGATCAGACCTGAGAGCCTTTGCAGGCAGCTTCCAGACAGACCCTGGAGGCAAGGGCTCTAATTCCTATCCTCAACATACAGTATGCTCATGTTCTCAAAGCCTAGGCTTGTCCCTGACAAATCTAGTCACTTATGTAACCCCTAAATGCCTCAGTTGCCCTCCCACAGACCCTCCAGAATCCCAGTTTTCAGGACCCTATTTACCTGGGCGTATGGAGTTAGGGAGGTGAAGGCCTTTGTCTGCTTTCCACTGTTTCATTTGAAGACAGTCCAGAAGCTTAAAGTGTTTGAAGGGTGCACTGTTACTGGGTATCTGGGGTCTGGGACAGAAGATCTAAAGATGCCACAGAGGTGTGGTACATCAAGGTGGGGCTTGAGGTCAGAAATTGTGAATTCCCTAACCTTGTCTGTGATCCAGAAACAATGGGGACCTCAGTTTGTGGGCCACTGTTAGCTGTTGAGCTGAGAAATCTCTTTGACTGGAGGATCTGGTATCTTCTCTCTCATTTCTCTAAAAGGAAAACGCTGGTTTTTCTAGGAAGTGTCTTAGGTAGTTGTGTTAGGAAGCAGTGGTAAGGTAAAATAGCACCTGAATTTCAAATTGCTCTTATCTCACATAGGTGTTGCTTTTTTTAAATAGACATATTGAAATACTACTGAAGATATCCCTCAAGACTGTAAATAGTATTTAATATACTGTAGCATACAATATACTTCATATATTTGTACACAGTATGAATATTGGCTTTTAGCACAACTCAAGGAACTTTTATGAAAACTTATTAGAGATTTAGATTGGACAGAAGAAGGCACCCAATTTTGGAATAGGCCTGCAGGAGACTTTAGTAACTACTTCTCTTGAGCTCTTTAAAGGGGTATACAAATATTTCCTAGGAGAATTATGCTTGCTTAAAGTTAGAGTGTAGGTCTGGGCTTAAATTTAAGGGTTAACCAGCAAGATTAATCATCTAGGGGGTCTCCAGCCTAAAATAAAATAAGGAAAGAAAGAGCCAGAGAGAAGGGAAAAGAGCTCCTCCTCCCTCAAGTGGACAGCTGTGGAGTGGCACTCAAATTTCACTCCACTCCCACTACTGCTCAAATAACTCACTAGAGAGAAAATTAGGTCTTCCTAAATCCAGGAAGACCCATTTACCTGTAAGATCCAAGATACTTAATTTCCTGGGAGATAATACAGTAATTAACAAAGAAGAATAGTAAACATGATAGTGGTTATTTTTTTAAATGTTTATTTATTTATGAAACAGAGACAGAGAGATAGAGGGTGAGCAGGGGAGGGGCAGAGAGAGAAGGAGACAGAATCTGAAGCAGGCTCCAGGCTCTGAGTTGTCAGCACTGAGCCCGATGGCGGAGCTCAAACTCACGGACCATGAGATCATGACCTGAGCCGAAGTCAGACCGCTTAACCAACTGAGCTACCCAGGTGCCCCTGATAGAGTTTATTTTTAAAGGGAAAGAGAAACAAACATCTGTTTTATCTAAATTTGAGATATTTACACCTGAAATAACCACATACTTGCTGCTGTTAAGAACTTTGATATAAATGGTGTTTGTGATTTTTTCAGGTTTATCTCATCCCCATATTGGAAAAAATAATGTCCAGCATTCCACAATCTCTTGAAGTTATCACCCACTGAAATCCCACCTATTTTTTTAAAAGAACAAACCCCCAAAACTTTATTTGAAGAGTTCATGTGTTAGAATAATCTGATATATAAAATGGAAAAATCAAAATACAGAAAAATATGTGTATTAATTTACCATTTGTGCTAAAAAATAAGGCAAAGTGTTTTTACATATTTGGTATCACATTTGATAGATATGCATAAAATATCTCAGGGATACAACACACATACACACACACAAACTAGTGAAGCTGGTTGTCTTGTTTTCCCCAGATTTTTTTTTTAATTTTTTTAATGTTTATTTTTGAGAGAGAGAGAAAACATGAGCGGGGGAGGGCAGAGAGAGAGAGAGAGGGAGACACAGAATCTGAAGCAGGCTCCAGGCTCTGAGCTGTCAGCACAGTGCCCGACGCGGGGCTCGAACTCACGAATGGTGAGATCATGACCTGGGCCGAAGTCGGACATTTAACCAACTGAGCCACCCAGGCGCCCCTCCCCAGATTTATTGAGATATGATTCACATATAATATTGAGGTATACAGTGTGATTGATGACTTAATACATTTATATATTATGAAATAATTACTACAGTAAGATTCTTAACACCTCAATCACCTTACATAATTACCATTTCTTTTTTGTGGTGAGAACATTTAAGGTCTGTTCTCTCAGCACCTTTCAAGTATACAGTATTGTTTACTATAGTCACCATGCTGTACTTTAGACCTTTCAGAACTAAATGGAAGTTTGTATCCTTTAATATCTCCCCACCCCCATTCCTGGTAACCATCGTTCTATTCTGTTTCCATGAGTTTAGCTTTTTTAGATTCTACATATAAGTGATAATCATAGAATATTTTCTTTCTTTGATTTATTTCACTTGGCATAATGCCCTCAGGGCTCATCCATGTTGTTGCAAATGACAGGATTTTCTTCTTCCTCCTAGCTGAATAGTATTCCAGTGTGTGTGTGTGTGTGTGTGTGTGTGTGTGTGTGTGTGTGTATCACATCTTTATTCATTCATCTTTTGACAGACACTTAGGTTATTTGCATATCTTGGCTATTATGAAAAATGCTTCAGTACTTGCTGAACTGATTTATGTTCTCACCAACATTGTACAAGTCTCTTTTCTCCATATCCTTGCCAGCTTGTTACCTCTTGTCTTTCTGATAACAGTCATTCTAACAGGTAGGTGGTGGTATCTCATTGTGGTTTTGATTTGCATTTCCCTGATGATTAGTGACATTGAATGCCTTTTCATTTACATGTTGTCAATTTGTATGTCTTCTTTGGAAAAAAATGTTCAGTTCTTTTGTTCATTTTAAAATCAGATTGTATTTTTTGCCACTGAGTTGTGTGAGCTCCTTGTGTATTTTGGACATTATCCCCTTATCAGATACATGATGTGCAGAGATTTTCTCCCATTCCATAGGTTGCTGTTTCATTTTGTTGTCTCTTGTTGTGCAGGAGCTTTTCAGTTGGATGCAGACCCACTTATTTTTTCTCTTGTTTCTACTTTTGGTGTCCTATCCAAAAAAATTAGTGCCAAGACCAGTGTCAAGGAGCTTTTTCCCTACATTTTTGTTTAGAATTTTTTTGGTTTCAAGACTTGTGTTTAAGTGTTTAATCCATTCTGAGTTAATTTTTGTGAGTGGTTTAAGAAAGAAAGACATCCAATTTTATTCTTCTGCATGTGGATATCCAGTTTTCCCAACACTGTTTGTTGAAGAGACCACCCTTTTGCCATTGAGTATTCTGGGCTCTCCATTCTGTTCTATTGGTCCATGTGTCTATTTTTATGCCAGTACCATACTGTTTTGATTACTATAGCTTTGTAGTATAGATGGAAATCAGGAAGTGTGATACTTCTGGCTTTTTGTTCTTCCTCAGTATTGCTTTGGCTATTCAGGGTCTTTTGTTGTTCTATGTGAATTTTAGGATTATTTTTTTCTATTTCTGTGTGGGAAAAATACTCTGGGTCCTGGGCTTTTCACACTGGAATTTTGATAGGGATTGCATTGAATCTATAGATGGCTTTGGGTAATACAGACATTTTAACAATATAAATTTTTATGATCCATAAATATGAGCTGTTTTTCCATTTATTTGTGTCTCTTCAATTTCTTTCATGAAAGTCTTGTTGTTTTAGGTATATAGAACTCCTTGGTTAATCTATTCCTAAGTATTTTGTCATTTTTGACGATATTGTGAATGGGATTGCTTTCTTTTTTTCAGATATTTCATTGTTAGGGTATAGAGACACACAACTGATTTCTGGTATCTTGCAACTTGACTGAATATGTTGATTAGTTGTAATAGTTTTTTGGTGGAGTCTTTAAGATTTTCTGTATATAAGATCATATCTACAAATAAAGACAGTTTTGTTTCTTCATTTCCAAGTTAGATGCTTTTTTTTTTCTTGCCTGATTGCTCTGGCTAGACTTCCAGTACTATGTTGAATGGGGGTGGTGAAACTGGACATTCTTGTCTTGTTCCTGATCTTAGAAGATAAGCTTTAAAAAGTTTTTTTAATGTTTATTTATTTTTGAGGGGGGGTGAACAGAGCATGAGTGGGGGAGGGTTAGAGAGAGAGAAACACAAAATCCGAAGCAGGCTCCAGGCTCTGAGCTGTCAGCACAGAGCCCAACATGGGGCTTGAACTTGGGAATGGCAAGAACATGACCTGAGCTGAAGTCAGATGCTTAACTGACTGAGCCACCCAGATGCCTCCTTAGAGGATAAACTTTTAAACTTTTCTCATGGAGTATGATGTTGACTTTGGGCTTCTCCTATGCGACCTTTATAATGTTGAGATTCATTCCTTCTGTACCCTATTTTTTTAGTTTTTTATCACGAAGGATGTTGAAGTTAGTCAGATATTTTTTCTGAATCTATTGAGATGATCATATGATTTTTATCTTGTATTCTATTAATTTGGTATATCACATTTACTAATTTGTGTGTGTTGAACCATCCATCCCACTTGATGATGCATGTGTGATCCTTTTAATGTTATGTTGAATTTTCTTTGCTAATATTTTTTGAGAATTTTTGCAACTGTACTCATCAGGGAGATTGGCCTGTAGTTTTGTTCTTGAAGTATCCTTATCTGCCTTTGGTAGCAGAGTATTATTAGCCTTGCAGAATGAGTTTGGGAATGTTCCTTCTTCCATTTTTTGGAAGAGTTTGAGAAGGAATGGCATTAATTCTTCTTTAAATGTCTGGTAGAATTCACCAGGAAAATGATGTGGTCCTGGGCTTTTCTTTGTTAGATTTTTTTTTATGACTTATTCAATCTCCTTAATTATTGTTCTATATTCAAATTTTCCATTTCTTGCTTATTCAGTCTTTGTGGGTTCTATGTCTCTAGGAATTTACCCATTTCTTCTAGGTTATCCAATCTGTTGGTATATAAGTGTTCATAATAGTCTCCTATGATCCTTTGTGTTTCTGTGGTATCAATTATGTGCCTTTCATTTCTGATTTTATTTGATTCTTCTTTTTTCTTAGTCTAGCTAAAAGTTTGTCAATTTTGTTTATCTTTTCAAAAAACCAGCTCTTAGTTTTGTTGGATTTTTTTCTACTGTTTTTTGGTCTCTAATTTATTTCTGCTCTGATCTTTGTTATTTCTTTCCTTTTGTTAATTTTGAGCTTAGTCTGTTGTTTTTCTAGTGCCTTGAGGTGGAAAATTAGGTTGTTCAAGATTTCTTTTCTATTATTGTAAGCATTTATCATTATACACATCTTTCCTAGAACTGCTTTTGCTGGATCCCATGAATTTTGGATCCAGCAAATTTTTTATGTTGTATTCCCATTTTCATTTGTTTGAAAGGTATTTTTTAAATTTCCCTTTGATTTCTTCTTAGACCCGTTGGTTTTTCAGGAGCATGTTGTTGAATTTCCACATATTTGTGAATTTTCCAGTTTTCCTCCTCTTATTAATTTCTAATTTCATACCATTTTGGTTAGAAAAGTTACTTGGTATTATATCAGTGTTCTTAACTTTGCTAAGATTTGTTTTGTGATCTATTATATGATCTATCCTGAAGAATGTTCTGTGTGCACTTGAGAAGAATGTGTATTCTATTGTTGTTGGATGGAATGTTCTGTATATGTCTTTTAGGCCAGTTCTCTCTAAGGTGTAGTTCAAGTCCAGTGTTTCCTTATTGATTTTCTGTCTGGATAATCTATCCATCGTTGCAAGTGGAATATTGAAAGTCCCCTATTGTTACTGTATTGTTGTCTATTTCTCTATTCATGTGTGTATTTGCCTAATATATTTAGGTGCTTCAATGTTGAGTTATGACTGTTAAATCCTCTTGAATTGACCCCTTTATCAGTATATGATGATCTTTGTCTCATTACCATTTTGGGTTTAAAGTCTATTTCGTCTGATATTGGTTATCTCTGTTCTCTTTTGGTTTATAGTTACATGGAATATCTTTTTTTCCTTACCTTCACTTGGAGCCTATGTGTGTTCTTAAAGTTGGGGGAGCCTGGGTGGCTCAGTCAGTTAAGTGTCTGACTTCAGCTCAGGTAATATCTCATGGTCTATGAGTTTGAGCCCCGTGTTGGGGTCTGTAATGACAGCTCGGAGCCTGGAGCCTGCTTTGGATTCTGTGTCTCCTCTCTGTCTCTGCCCCTCCCCCATTCATGCTCTGTGTCTGTCTCAAAAAAAATAAACAGTAAACCTGAAATAAGTTTCTTGTAGGCATCATATAGCTGGATGTTGTTTTTTTAATCTATCCTTAATCTTTCCTTAATCTGTCCAAAAGGCCAGTCTGTGCCTTTTGTTTGGTGTGATTATTTATAGGTAAGGATGTATTAATGTCATTGTAATGTTTTCTAGCTGTTTTGTATTTTCCTTGTTTCTTATTCCCTCTCTTGCTTCCTTCCTTTGTAAATTGATAATTTACCATGGAGATATGCATTGATTCACTTCTCTTTTGTAAATCTTCTGTAGGCTTGTGCTTTGTGGTTACCATAAGGTTTACATAAAACATAGATGCAGCCACCTATGCTGATAACAACTTCAATTGCATACAAAAACTCTATCCTTTTTTCCTCCCAGTTCTGAGTTTTTGATGTTACAATTTACCTCTTTTTATATTGTGTATTCATTAATAAGTTATTGTAGTTATAATTAGTTTTAAATACTCTTGTCCTTTAACCTTTATACTAGTCTTATGTGATTAATACTCAACCATATTACAATGGGAGTATTCTGAATTTGGCTTTATACTTACTTTTACTAGTGTGTTACTAATTACTTTTATTTCAGCTTGAACTCCTTTCAGCATTTACAATTTTTTAAAATTTTCCAAATTATTTTTTGTGTCTTCAAGTTGACTATAATTTTGATTAAGCAAGCCTGTTATAGAAAGACCTGCAGAGCAAAGTGTCAGGGACATGCAGGACAAAGGAATCCAAGCATTTTAGAGAAGGAGCCACCAGGTGGGCATAATTAGGAGAAGATGTGGGGTGGTAAGAATGCAGTAAAAGAGGGGTGAGACTTCCTAAGGATGGATGGAAATCTAATTCAGAGGGGAACAAATGCAGAAAAATGAAATACAGATGCTGCTGTTTAAAATTCATATAGGGGTGCCTGGGTGGCTCAGTCAGTTAAGCATCTGACCCTTGATTCTGGCTCAGGTCATGATCTCATGGTTGTGAGACTGAGCCTTGTATCAGGCTCTGCACTTGCTGACAGCATGAAGCCTATTTGGGATTCTCTCTCTTCCTCTTTCTGCCCCTTCCCCACTCTTGTGCTCATTCTGGGTGCATTCTCTCTCTCTTTTTCTCTCTTTCTCTTTCTCTTTCTCAAATAGCATTTAAAAAAATAAAATTCATCTAAATTTATATGATACAACAGGATTCCTGTGATTTGGGGATAGACTTTATTTTTTTTTTTTGGCCATTCTTTTTTTTTTTTTTTTATATGAAGTTTATTGACAAATTGGTTTCCATACAACACCCAGTGCTCATCCCAAAAGGTGCCCTCCTCAATACCCATCACCCACCCGCCCCTCCCTCCCACCCCCCATCAACCCTCAGTTTGTTCTCAGTTTTTAACAGTCTCTTATGCTTTGGCTCTCTCCCACTCTAACGTCCTTTTTTTTTTTTTTTTTTTTCCTTCCCCTCCCCCATGGGTTCCTGTTAAGTTTCTCAGGATCCACATAAGAGTGAAACCATATGGTATCTGTCTTTCTCTGTATGGCTTATTTCACTTAGCATCACACTCTCCAGTTCCATCCACGTTGCTACAAAAGGCCATATTTCATTTTTTCTCATTGCCACGTAGTATTCCATTGTGTATATAAACCACAATTTCTTTATCCATTCATCAGTTGATGGACATTTAGGCTCTTTCCATAATTTGGCTATTGTTGAGAGTGCTGCTATGAACATTGGGGTACAAGTGCCCCTATGCATCAGTACTCCTGTATCCCTTGGGTAGATTCCTAGCAGTGCTATTGCTGGGTCATAGGGTAGGTCTATTTTTAATTTTCTGAGGAACCTCCACACTGCTTTCCAGAGCGGCTGCACCAATTTGCATTCCCACCAACAGTGCAAGAGGGTTCCCGTTTCTCCACATCCTCTCCAGCATCTATAGTCTCCTGATTTGTTCATTTTGGCCACTCTGACTGGCGTGAGGTGATACCTGAGTGTGGTTTTGATTTGTATTTCCCTGATAAGGAGCGATGCTGAACATCTTTTAATGTGCCTGTTGGCCATCTGGATGTCTTCTTTAGAGAAGTGTCTATTCATGTTTTCTGCCCATTTCTTCACTGGGTTATTTGTTTTTCGTGTGTGGAGTTTGGTGAGCTCTTTATAGATTTTAGATACTAGCCCTTTGTCTGATATGTCATTTGCAAATATCTTTTCCCATTCCGTTGGTTGCCTTTTAGTTTTGTTGGTTGTTTCCTTTGCTGTGCAGAAGCTTTTTATCTTCATAAGGTCCCAGTAATTCACTTTTGCTTTTAATTCCCTTGCCTTTGGGGATGTGTCGAGTAAGAGATTGCTACGGCTGAGGTCAGAGAGGTCTTTTCCTGCTTTCTCCTCTAAGGTTCTGATGGTTTCCTGTCTCACATTTAGGTCCTTTATCCATTTTGAGTTTATTTTTGTAAATGGTGTGAGAAAGTGGTCTAGTTTTAACCTTCTGCATGTTGCTGTCCAGTTCTCCCAGCACCATTTGTTAAAGAGGCTGTCTTTTTTCCATTGGATGTTCTTTCCTGCTTTGTCAAAGATGAGTTGGCCATATGTTTGTGGGTCTAGTTCTGGGGTTTCTATTCTATTCCATTGGTCTGTGTGTCTGTTTTTGTGCCAATACCATGCTGTCTTGATGATGACAGCTTTGTAGTAGAGGCTGAAGTCTGGGATTGTGATGCCTCCTGCTTTGGTCTTCTTCTTCAAAATTCCTTTGGCTATTCGGGGCCTTTTGTGGTTCCATATGAATTTTAGGATTGCTTGTTCTAGTTTCGAGAAGAATGCTGGTGCAATTTTGATTGGGATTGCATTGAATGTGTAGATAGCTTTGGGTAGTATTGACATTTTGACAATATTTATTTTTCCAATCCATGAGCAGGGAATGTCTTTCCATTTCTTTAAATCTTCTTCAATTACCTTCATAAGCTTTCTATAGTTTTCAGCATACAGATCCTTTACATCTTTGGTTAGATTTATTCCTAGGTATTTTATGCTTCTTGGTGCAATTGTGAATGGGATCAGTTTCTTTATTTGTCTTTCTGTTGCTTCATTGTTAGTGTATAAGAATGCAACTGATTTCTGTACATTGATTTTGTATCCTGCAACTTTGCTGAATTCATGTATCAGTTCTAGCAGACTTTTGGTGGAGTCTATCGGATTTTCCATGTATAATATCATGTCATCTGCAAAAAGCGAAAGCTTGACTTCATCTTTGCCAATTTTGATGCCTTTGATTTCCTTTTGTTGTCTGATTGCTGATGCTAGCACTTCCAGCACTATGTTAAACAACAGCGGTGAGAGTGGGCATCCCTGTCGTGTTCCTGATCTCAGGGAAAAAGCTCTCAGTTTTTCCCCGTTGAGGATGATGTTAGCTGTGGGCTTTTCATAAATGGCTTTTATGATCTTTAAGTATGTTCCTTCTATCCCGACTTTCTCAAGGGTTTTTATTAAGAAAGGGTGCTGGATTTTGTCAAAGGCCTTTTCTGCATCGATTGACAGGATCATATGGTTCTTCTCTTTTTTTTTGTTAATGTGATGTATCACGTTGATTGATTTGCGAATGTTGAACCAGCCCTGCATCCCAGGAATGAATCCCACTTGATCATGGTGAATAATTATTTTTATATGCTGTTGAATTCGATTTGCTAGTATCTTATTGAGAATTTTGGCATCCATATTCATCAGGGATATTGGCCTGTAGTTCTCTTTTTTTACTGGGTCTCTGTCTGGTTTAGGAATCACAGTAATACTGGCTTCATAGAATGAGTCTGGAAGTTTTCCTTCCCTTTCTATTTCTTGGAATAGCTTGAGAAGGATAGGTATTATCTCTGCTTTAAATGTCTGGTAGAACTCCCCTGGGAAGCCATCTGGTCCTGGACTCTTATTTGTTGGGAGATTTTTGATAACCGATTCAATTTCTTCGCTGGTTATGGGTCTGTTCAAGCTTTCTATTTCCTCCTGATTGAGTTTTGGAAGAGTGTGGGTGTTCAGGAATTTGTCCATTTCTTCCAGGTTGTCCAATTTGTTGGCATATAATTTTTCATAGTATTCCCTGATAATTGTTTGTATCTCTGAGGGATTGGTTGTAATCATTCCATTTTCATTCATGATTTTATCTATTTGGGTCATCTCCCTTTTCTTTTTGAGAAGCCTGGCTAGCGGTTTGTCAATTTTGTTTATTTTTTCAAAAAACCAACTCTTGGTTTCGTTGATCTGCTCTACAGTTTTTTTGGATTCTATATTGTTTATTTCTGCTCTGATCTTTATTATTTCTCTTCTTCTGCTGGGTTTAGGCTGCCTTTGCTGTTCTGCTTCTAGTTCCTTTAGGTGTGCTGTTAGATTTTGTATTTGGGATTTTTCTTGTTTCTTGAGATAGGCCTGGATTGCAATGTATTTTCCTCTCAGGACTGCCTTCGCTGCGTCCCAAAGCGTTTGGATTGTTGTATTTTCATTTTCGTTTGTTTCCATATATTTTTTGATTTCTTCTCTAATTGCCTGGTTGACCCACTCATTCTTTAGTAGGGTGTTCTTTAACCTCCATGCTTTTGGAGGTTTTCCAGACTTTTTCCTGTGGTTGATTTCAAGCTTCATAGCATTGTGGTCTGAAAGTATGCATGGTATAATTTCAATTCTTGTAAACTTATGAAGGGCTGTTTTGTGACCCAGTATATGATCTATCTTGGAGAATGTTCCATGTGCACTCGAGAAGAAAGTATATTCTGTTGCTTTGGGATGCAGAGTTCTAAATATATCTGTCAAGTCCATCTGATCCAGTGTCTCATTCAGGGCCCTTGTTTCTTTATTGACCATGTGTCTAGATGATCTATCCATTTCTGTAAGTGGGGTGTTAAAGTCCCCAGCAATTACCACATTCTTATCAATAAGGTTGCTTCTGTTTATGAGTAATTGTTTTATATATTTGGGGGCTCCGGTATTCGGTGCATAGACATTTATAATTGTTAGCTCTTCCTGATGGATAGACCCTGTAACTATTATATAATGTCCTTCTTCATCTCTTGTTACAGCCTTTAATTGAAAGTCTAGTTTGTCTGATATAAGTATGGCTACTCCAGCTTTCTTCTGGCTTCCAGTAGCATGATAAATAGTTCTCCATCCCCTCACTCTGAATCTAAAGGTGTCCTCAGGTCTAAAATGAGTCTCTTGTAGACAGCAAATAGATGGGTCTTGTTGTTTTATCCATTCTGATACCCTATGTCTTTTGGTTGGCGCATTTAATCCATTTACATTCAGTGTTATTATAGAAAGATACGGGTTTAGAGTCATTGTGATGTCTGTATGTTTTATGCTTGTAGTGATGTCTCTGGTACTTTGTCTCACAGGGTCCCCCTTAGGATCTCTTGTAGGGCTGGTTTCGTGGTGACAAATTCCTTCAGTTTTTGTTTGTTTGGGAAGACCTTTATCTCTCCTTCTATTCTAAATGACAGACTTGCTGGATAAAGGATTCTCGGCTGCATATTTTTGCTGTCTAGCACCCTGAAAATCTCGTGCCAATTCTTTCTGGCCTGCCAAGTTTCAAAAGAGAGATCAGTCACGAGTCTTATAGGTCTCCCTTTATATGTGAGGGCACGTTTACCCCTTGCTGCTTTCAGAATTTTCTCTTTATCCTTGTATTTTGCCAGTTTCACTATGATATGTCGTGCAGAAGATCGATTCAAGTTACGTCTGAAGGGAGTTCTCTGTGCCTCTTGGATTTCAATGCCTTTTTCCTTCCCCAGTTCAGGGAAGTTCTCAGCTATTATTTCTTCAAGTACCCCTTCAGCACCTTTCCCTCTCTCTTCCTCCTCTGGGATACCAATTATGCGTATATTATTTCTTTTTAGTGTATCACTTAGTTCTCTAATTTTCCCCTCATACTCCTGGATTTTTTTATCTCTCTTTTTCTCAGCTTCCTCTTTTTCCATAACTTTATCTTCTAGTTCACCTATTCTCTCCTCTGCCTCTTCCATCCGAGCCGTGGTGGTTTGCATTTTGTTTTCCATTTCCTTTAAAGCGTTTTTCAGCTCCTCGTGACTGTTCCTTAGTCCCCTGATGTCTGTAGCAAGAGATTCTCTGCTGTCCTGTATGCTGTTTTCCAGCCCAGCGATTAATTTTATGACTGTTATTCTAAATTCACTTTCTGTTATATTATTTAAATCCTTTTTGATCAGCTCATTAGCTGTTGTTATTTCCTGGAGATTCTTCTGAGGGGAATTCTTCCGCTTGGTCATTTTGGATAGTCCCTGGTGTGGTGAGGGCCTGCAGGGCACTTCCCCTGTGCTGTGGTGTATATCTGGAGTTGGTGGGCGGGGCCGCAGTCCGACCTGATGTCTGCCCCCAGCCCACTGCTGGGGCCACAGTCAGACTGGTGTGTGCCTTCTCTTCCCCTCTCCTAGGGGCGGGATTCACTGTGGGGTGGCGTGGCCCGTCTGGGCTACTTGCACACTGCCAGGCTTGTGATGCTGGGGATCTGGCGTATTAGCTGGGGTGGGAAGGCAAGGTGCACGGCGGCAGGGGGGGCAGGCTTCGCTCGCTTCTCCTTAGGTGATCCACTTCAGGAGGGGCCCTGTGCAGCCGGGGGAGTCAGATCGCTGCCGGAGGTTTGGCTCCGCAGAAGCACAGAGTTGGGTGTTCGCGCGGAGCGAGCAATTTCCCTGGCCGGAGCCGGATCCCTTTGGGATTTTGGCTGGGGGATGGGCAGGGGAGATGGCGCTGGCTAGCGCCTTTGTTCCCCGCCAAACTGAGCTCTGTCGTCCGGGGGCTCCGCAGCTCTCCCTCCCTTTGTCCTCCAGCCTTCCCGCTTTCCAAGCAGAGCTGTTAACTTATGACCTCCCAGACGCTAAGTCGCGCTTGCTGTCGGAACACAGTCCGTCAGGCCCCTCCGCTTTTGCAAGCCGGACTCGGGGGCTCTGCTTGGCCGGCGAGCCGCCCCTCCGCCCCGGCTCCCTCCCGCCAGTCCGTGGAGCGCGCACCGCCTGGCCGCCCTTCCTACCCTCTTCCGTGGGCCTCTCGTCTGCGCTTGGCTCCGGCGACTCCGTTCTGCTAATCCTCTGGCGGTTTTCTGGGTTATTTAGGCAGGTGTAGGTGGAATCTAAGTGATCAGGACGCGCGGTGAGCCCAGCGTCCTCCTACGCCGCCATCTTCCCAGCGGTTATGGCCATTCTTGATGGCAACACCAACGATGTATCTGGGGATAGACTTTAAAGCATCCTGTGTGAATCACAGAACCCACGTTAGTGGTGTAAAATCATGACAGACTCCATCTCTTGCTACGGTGGAACTACACTGGCAGCACAGAACAGCTACTCCATGATATTATAAGCTGAGACCAATTCTGCTATTAACATTTTACTGAGTCAGACTTTTAAAAATCAGTTTCTTGATTCCACCAGACTAAGTTCCTTGCAACAGGAATTGTTCTCTAAGTTGCACAACTATATCAAGTATGATACTTGGTATAATCAGACTCACCAAGTCCCAGTGGGATCAAATGAAATATCTCAGTTCAATTTCCAGCTAACGTTTCTTGAAGCACAACTTTAATTTCTCATTCCTTAGTTCAAAAAACTACAAGGGATCCCTCCTAAATCTAAGATAAGCTTATTAAACTTGCTGACCTTTAAAAGTCCTTCCACATTTCTACTCACTTTTTAAAAATTTTTATTCCAGTATACTTAACATACATTGTTATATTAGTTTTAGGTACACAATATGGTGATTCAACAATTCTATGTATTACTCAGGGCTCATTGTGGTAAAGAGTACTCTTAATACACCTTGCCTATTTCACTCATTCCCCTATCCCAATTCTTCTCTAGTAACCATCAGTTTGTTCTCCATATTTAAAAGTCTTATTTTTGGTTTGTCTCTTTTGTTTCTTAAATTCCACATATGAGTGAAATAATATAGTATTTGTCTTTCTTTGATTTCACTTAACATTATATTCTCTAGATTCTTCCATGTTGTTGCAAATGGCAAGATTTCATTCTTTTTTATGGCTGAGCAATATTCCAGTGTGTGTATGTGTGAATGTGTATGTATATATGTCTCACATCTTCTTAATCCATTCATGTATCAGTAGACACTTGGGTGCTTCCATATTTGGCTATTGATAGTATGCATTTATTTCCATATTGTTACTTGTTTTATGGTTGTTTTTGTAGTTCTTCTGTTACTTTCTTCTCTTGCTTTCTTCTCTCACAGTTTGTTGGCTTTCTTCAATGATATACCTGGATTCCTTTCTCTTTATTTTTTGCATATCTGTTCCAGGTTTTGATTTGTGGTTACCAATTAGGTTTATATATAACATCTTATGCACATAGCAGTCTATATTAAGTTGATGGCCACTTAAGTTTGAACCCATTCTAAAAGCATTAAATTTTTACTCTTCTCCCTCCCCCCTCCCCCACATTTTAGGTATATGGTGTCACACTTTACGTTCTTTTATTTTGTGAATCCATTGACTGATTTTTACAAATATTCTTATTTTTCCTGTTTTTGTGCTTATTACTTTTCTTACTCCTGTTTATGGTCTTTCCATTCAAAAAGTCCCCTTTAACATTTCTTGGAAGGCTGGTTTAGTGCCAATGAATTCCTTTAACTTGTGTTTGGGAAACTCTCCATCTATTCTGAATGATACCTTGTTAGATAGGGTATTCTCAGTTGCAGGTTTTCTTTCAACGCCTTGAATATATCATGCCCTTCCTTTCTCACCTGCAAAGTTTCTGCTAAAAAATCATCTCATAGGGTTCCCCTGTATGTAACTGTTTTCTTTTCTCTTAGTGCTTTTAAATTTTTCTCTTGATCTCTACTTTTTTGCCATTTTAATTACTATGTGTCTTAGTGTGGACCTCCTTGGGTTTGTTTTATTGGAGGCTTTCCTTGCCATCTGGATCGGGATGTCTGTTTCCTCCCCCAGATTCATGAACTTTTCAGCTACTATTGCTTCAAATAAGATTTCTGCCCCCTTCTCTCTCTTTTTCTGGGATCCCTACAACGAGAAAGTTATTATGCATGATGGTGTCACTGGTTCCTTTAATCTATTTTCATTTTTCATTCTTTTTTCTCTCTCCTGTTCAGTTCACTTACTTTCCATTACTCTGTCGTTCAGGTCGCTGATCTATTCTGCTACCTCTAGTCTATTTATTTCCTCTAGTGTATTTTTAATATCAGTTATTGAGCTCTTCATCTATGATTGGTTCTTTGCAGAGCATCTCAATGAGATCCTCCACTCTGTTCTCAAGGCCAATGAGAATTTTTATGACCAATACTTTAAATTCTCTATCAGGCATATTACTTATCTCCATTTCATTTAGCTATCTTGCTGTGATTTGTTCCTGTTCTTTTATTTGGGACATATTCCTCTGTCTCCTCATTTTGTCTAACTCTATGTTTCTCTGTGTTAGGAAAGCCAATTACATCTCCGGCCCTTGAGAGTAGTGTACTTATGAGGAAGAGGTTCTGTAGTGCCCTATAGTTCAGTGTTCCTGTTTACCAGAGCCTGGCACTTCAGGGGTGTCTCCTATTTATTTTGTGTATGCCCTAATGTTGTGACTGAGCTACATTTGCCTTCAGTTCAGTCATCTTAAATGGTTCTATTTGCCTGGTTGTGGGCAAGATTTGGTCCCTGTGTTGTTAGCGAGCCAATCTGGGGCAGCCTTGGATTTGAGTTGGGTCAGAGCAGGTGTTTGCCAGAGCGCTGGTAGCATCAAACTGCAGGGTGCTTTTCCTCTGTAGTCTCCTGTGAAGCTTTTGTTGGTAGGGCAGGGTCTGGAATCATACCAGTTATCTGTCCCCTGCCCATTGCCACAGCTGAATCTACAGTCTGACTGGTGACTGTGGTTATCTTACCTCTCTCCAGCGTAGGAGTCACTTTGGGTGGTGCTGGCCCTTGTTGGGATTGCTTGTACCCTGCTAGGCTTATGGCACTGCTTTGGATGGTCTCTTGCTTAAGAAGTGTTGAAGGGGGCAGATCTGCAGAGGAATGCAGGGGTGGGTAATACAATGCCAGCAAGATCTGCACCAGTCCACTGTGAAAGGGGACATGGAGCCACCCTGGAAAAACTCCTGCCCAGACCACGATGGAGGAGGGCAGATCCACAGAAGAGCACAGGAGTGGGACATGATGTTAGCAAGCTAGGTGAGAATATTCATGCTGTACTCGTTCCCATAAGTGTCTGTGTGTCAAGGTTAGGGTGCAGGGGAGGAAATGGTACCCACTAACTCTTTTGTTCTTGAAGAAGTCTCCCAAAAGTTCCTGCCCCTCCAGCACATGCTCTGAGATTAGTAAATAAATCTCTGTATACCGGAGGTACTTTGAAACTGTTTCTATGCTGTATCTCAGTGGGGTTGTTTATTGTGCCGTCTCTTTAAGGGTGAAGACTTAGTTTCCTATTGCCCTCTGAGCCTGCTGATTTATAAATTTCCAGGTGTTAGGTCCCACTGATTATAAGAACTCATAAAGTTAGGCCCCTCTGGTTTCAAAGACAAATGTTACTGGGATTCATCTTCCAGTATGGCTTCTTTGTGTCTGGTGTGGGATCTGATCCTCTCCCCTCTCCACACCCAGGGTATCCCTCTCACCGGTGGACAGTCCCATAGGTCAGACACAGGTCCTGACTGTGTCTCTGCCCTTCCTACTATCTTCGATGTGGCCTCTTCTCTAAATTTAGCTGTAGAGTCAGTTTTGCCAGTCTTCAGGTTGTTTTCTGGTTTATTTCCACTGATATGGCAGTTATTTGGTGTAATCCTAGGAGGAGGTGAGCTTGGGATCCTCCTACTCCAATGTCTTCTCTGGAAGTCAGAATTTTTTTTATTATTGAATTTTAAGAGGTCTTTATATGTTCTAGGTTACACGTCTCTTATCAGATTTATGATTTGCAAAAATTTTCTCCCATTCTGTGGCTTGTCTTCACTTTCTTCATGGCATACTTCAAAGCACAAGAGTATTTAATTTTTAAGATGTCTAGTCTACTTTTTGTGGGTTGTAATTTTCGTTCTAAGGTATGTTACTAAGTAAAAATAGCCATTGTGCAGATTTGTTTATATAATAGTAATTTGTCTTTGTAAAAAAAAAGGATGAAGGACAAGGAGAATATATGTGTTTGTATTTGCTTACATATGCATAAACTTGTATAAAAGAAACTGAATATAGTTATCTCTGGTGGGGGAGAACTACAGGGATAGGAGTCATGGGTAGGAAGAAGACCTGGCTGTATACCTTTTTTTATTTCATTTTTGAATGAAATAAAATATTGACTCTGCAAAACAATTAAAAAATAGTTGTTGAATAAACCTAGGATTCTTATACTCATACTGAATAAAACAATATGCCCTCAAAAGGCAAGAATAATTGATTATGTGCATATGGCAGAAAAATCCACACAATGCAAGAGTATGCAGTAAAAATGAGTCTCTTTTTCACTCCTGATCCTCAGTCCTTCAGATGTCACCACTCTTACCAGTTTCTTGTGTAGCCTACCAGAGATATTATGTGACTATGCAAGTGTGTATATACCTGTATGTATATGTACCACCCATCTCCTCTCCTTAAGGGTTGATGGAGGAGTGGGGGAGAGGGGAAAATGGGTGATGGGCATGGAGGAGGGCCCTCGTTGGGATGAGCACTGGGGATTGTATCTAAGCGATGAACCATGGGAATCTATCCCAAAAACCAAGAGCAGACTTTACACACTGTATTTTAGCCAATTTAACAATAAATTATATTAAAAATAATAAAATAAAAATAGAAACAGACTATAAACATTTTTCTGCATACATGCCCTTTACTTAAAAGTAGATTTTGGAGATTGTTCTACAATGATGTAAAATTTGCATCAATACTTATCATCAGTCTACATAATGTTTAAATAGGCTATGTAGTTTTAACACATAAATATGTCACTTAACTAGTTCCTTGCTAATGAATTTTAAGGTTATTTTCTACTCTATTGTTACTACGGTGTTGCATTGAATATCCTTGTACATATATGCAATGTATGTGTGATGGATATGTGTATGTGATAGTATATACATTAGATAAATTCCTGATATGGAACTCTTGGGTCGAAGTGTATATGCTCTGAATTTCTTCATGTATTTTTCTAACAGAATTCTAGAATCAAATTATCAAAACATCCTCTTATTGTGATTGGAAGCATTTCTTATAAGGCAGGTCTAGTGGTGATGAACTCCCTCAGTTTTTGTCTGGGAAAGTCTTTATCTCTTTCGTAGCTGAAGAACAACTTTGCCAGGTAGTATTCCTGGTTGGCATGTTCTTTTCTTTTATATAAAAAAATTTATTTTATTTTATTCATCATGATGTGTGTACTCTTTTATTTCAATTTCCTACTTCCCCTATTCCCCCACCCACCTCTCCTATGGTAACCATCAGTTCTCTATAGCTAAGAGTCTGTTTCTTGGTTTGTCTTTCTTTTGTTCCCTTTGCTTACCTTTTGTGTTGTTTCTTAAATTCCACATATGAGTGAGATCATATGGCATTTGTCTTTCTCTGACTTATTTTGCTTAGTAGTATATGCTCTAGTTCTATTGATGTTGTTGCCAATGGCAAGATCTCATCCTTTCTTATGGCTAAATAATATTCCATTGTATATATGCCACATCTTCATCCATTTGTCTATCAATGGACACATGGGCTGCTTCCATAGTTCGGCTATGGTGAATGATGCTGCAATAAACATAGGGAGTATGTATCCCTTTGAATTAGTGTTTTTGTATTTTTTGGGTAAATACCCAGTAGTGCAATTCCTGGATTGGAGGGTAGTTCTATTTTAAATTTTTTGAGGAACGTCCATACTGTTTTCCAGAGTGGTTGCCCCAGTTTGCATTTCCACCAGCAGTGCAACAGTATTTCTTTTTCTCCACATTCTCATCAACACTTGTTACTTGTGTTTTTGATTGTAGCCATCCTGACAATGAGGTGATATCTCATTGTACTTTGATTTGTATCTCCCTGATAATGAGTGATGTTGAGATTTTTTTTATGTGTCTGTTGTCTATCTGTCATCTTTGGAAAAATGTCTCTTCATGTCTTCTGTCCATTTTTAATTGGATTATTTGTTTTTTGGGTATTGAGTTGTATAAATTCTTAAATTTTTTGGAAACTAATCCTTTATTGGATGTATCATTTGCAAATATCTCCTCCAATTCAGAAGGTTTTCTTTTAGTTTTGTTGATGGTTTCCTTTGCTGTGCAGAAACTTTTTATGTTGATATAATCCCAATAGTTTTTGCTTTTATTTCTCTTAACCTCAGGAGACATATCTAGGAAGATGTTGCTATGACCCATGTCAGATATTACTGTCTGTGCTCTCTTCAAGGATTTTTATGGTTTATGTCCTTCATCTTAAATGATTTTGAGTTAATTTTTGTGTATGGTGAAAGAAAGTGGTCCAGTTTCATTCTTTTGCAAGTGGCTGTCCAGTTTCCCCAACACCACTTGTGTTTTTCCCATTGTATAGTCTTGTCCCCTTTGTCAAAAGTTAATTAGCCATATAATTGTGGGTTTATTTCTGGGCTTTCTATTGTAGTACATTGATCTTTGTGTCTATTTGTATGCCACTACCACAGTGTGTGTTGTTGTTTTTTAAAGTGTATTATTATTATTATTATTATTATTATTATTGTAATCTTGATACCCACTCTGGGGCTCAAACTCATGATTCCAAGATCAAAAGTCACATGCTCTTCCAACTGAACTAGCCAGGCACCCCATCATAATGTTTTAATTACTACTGCTTTGTAATATAATTGGAAATCTGGAATTGTGATACCTCCAGTTTTGTTTTTCTTTTTCAAAATTGCTTTTGCTATTCAGGGTCTTTTGTGGTTCCATACAAATTTAGGATTATCTTTTCTATTTTGTGTGAAAAAATGCTATTGGTATTTTCATAAGAATTGTATTAAATCTGTAGGTTGCTTTGGGTAGTATAGACATTTTAACAATGTTTCTTCTTCCTTTTATTTATTTTTTGAAAGAGAGAGTGGGGAGGGGCAGAGACTGAGGGGGGGGGAGAGAGAGAGAGAGAGAGAAAGAGAATGAGAATGAGAATGAGAATGAGAATCCCAGGCAGGCTCTTCACCATCAATGCAGAACATGACATGGGGCTTAAACTCATGAACCTTGAGATCATGACCTGAGCTGAAATCGGACACTTAACTCACTGAAGCACCCAGGTGCCCCTCAATGTTTCTTCTTCCCATCCAAGAGCATGAAATGTCTTCCCATTTCTTTGCGTCATCTTCAATTTCTTTCATCAGTGTTTTCTAGTTTTCAGAGTATAGGTCTCTTAACTCTTTGGTTAAGTTTATTCCCACGTTATTGTTTTTGATGCAATTATAAATGGGATTGTTTTCTTAATTTCACTTTCTGCTGTTTCATTATTAGTGTATAGGAATGCAACAGATTTCTATACGTGGATTTGTATCCTGTGACTTTACTGAATTAATTTATCAGTTCTACTAGTTTTTTTGGTGGTTTTAAAGGTTTTCTATATAAGGTATCATGTCATCTACAAACAGTGAAAGTTTGTAAGTGAAAGAAGAAAGTTACTTCTTCTTTACCAATATGGATGCCTTTTATTTCTTTTTCTTGTCTGAATGCTGTGGCTAGGACTTCCAGTACCATATTGAACAAAAGTGGTGAGAGTGGACCTCCTTGTCTTGTTCCCAATTTAAGAAAAGTGGGGGTGGGGGGTGTAGTTCTCAGTTCTCACAATTCTGATGTTGGCCATGGGTTTTTCATATAAAGCCTTCATTATGTTGAGATATGATTCCTCTACACCAACTTTGTGGGAGCGGGGAAGGGTTATTATGAATGGATGTTGTACTTGGTCAAATGCTTTTTCTGCATCTATTCAAATGATCATATGGTTTTTAACCTTTCTCTTATTTATGTAATGTATCAAACTTATTGTTTTATGAATAATGAACTACACTTACATCCTGGGAATAAGTCTGACTTGATCATGGTGTATGATTTTTTTTAATGTTTTGTTGGATTCAGTTTACCAATATTTTGTTGAGGATTTTTGCGTTTATATTCATGAGAGCTATTGGTGTGTAGTTCTCTTTTTTTATGGTGCCTTTATCTGGTTCTGGTATCAGGGTGATACTGGCCTCAAATTTCAATTGAAATTTTCATTCTTGTATTTTTTGGAATAGTTTGAGAAAAATGGATATTAAATCTTCTTTAAATGTTTGGTAGAATTTGCCTGTGAAGCCGTCTGGTCCTGGACTTTGTTTTTTGGGGGTTTTTTTGATGACTGATTCAATTTTGTTGCTGGTAATTGGTCTGTTCAAATTTTCTATTTCTTCCTGCTTTAGCTTTGGTAGGTTATATGTTTAGGAATTTATCCATTTCTTCTAAGTTGTCTAATTTGTTGGCATATAGGTTTTTCATAATATTACAATTGTTTGTATTTCTTTGTTATTGGTTGTTATTTTTCATCTTGCATTAGTAATTTATTTGGGTCCTCTTTCTTTTTCATGAGTCTTGCCAGAGGTTTATCAATTTTGTTGATCTTTTCAAAGAACCAGCTCCTGGCTTCATTGATCCCTTCTATTGTTTGTTTATTGTTTTTTGTTTTGTTTTTTAAGTTTCTATATCACTTATTTCTGCTCTGATCTTTATTATTTCCTTTCTTTTGGTGGATTTGGATTCCATTTGTTCTTCTTTTCTAGCTGCTTTAGATTTAAGGGTAAGTTGTTTGAGATTTTTCTTGCTTTTTAATATAGACCTGTATTGCTCTGAACTTCCCCTTAGAACCACTTTTGCTGTATCCCAAAGATTTTGGACTCTTGTGTTTTCATTTTCATTTGTCTTCATGTAACCTTTTTTCCATTTTTATTTTTTTTTCATTTTTATTTAAGTTCCAGTTAGTTGACATACACTGCAATATTGGTTTCAGGAGTAGAATTCAGTGATTCATCACTTACATACAAAACCCAGTGCTTATCATAAAAAGTGCTCTCCTTAATACCCATCATCCAACTAGAATATCCCCCAACAACCTCCCTCCATCAACCCTGTTTGTTGTCTATCTTTAAGAGTCTCTTGTGATTTGTTTCCCTCTCTCCTTTTCTTCTTTTCCCCCTCCCATATGTTCATATGTTCATTTATTTTATTTCTTAAATTCCACATACGAGTGAAATCATATGGTATTTGATTTCTCTTATTTCGCTTAGCATAATACATTCTAGCTCCATTGCAAATGGGAAGATTTTGTTCTTTTTGATGACATCTATGTCTATATCTATATATCTTTATCCATTCATCAGTCAATGAAAATTTGGGCTCTTTCCCTAATTTGGCTATTGTTGCTAATACTGCTATAAATATCGGGGTGCATGTGCCACTTTGAATCAGCATTTTTGTATCCTTTGGATAAATAACTAGTAGTGCAATTGCAGGGTCATAGGGTAGTTCTAATTTTAATTTTTTGAGGAACTTCCACACTGTATTCCAGAGTGGCAGCACCAGTTTGCATTCCCACCAGCAGTGCAAGACGGTTTCCCTTTCTTCACATCCTTGCCAACACCTGTTGTTTCTTGTGTTGTTAATTTTAGCCATTCTTAGAGGTGTGAGGCGGTACCTCATTGTGGTTTTGATTTGTATTTCCCTGATGATGAGTGATGTTGAGCATCTTTTTATAAGTCTGTTAGCCATCTGGATGTCTTCTTTGGAAAAGTGTCTATTCATGTCTTTTGCCCATTTCCTAACTAGATTATGATTATGATTATGCTTATGATTATTTTGGGCATTGAGTTTGGTAATTTCTTCATAGATTTTGGAAAGTAACCCTTTATCTGATATGTTGTTTGGAACTATCTTCTCCCATTCCTTAGGCTGCCTTTTAGTTGTGTTGTTTGTTTCCTTTGTTGTGCAGAAGCTTTTTATCTTGATGAAGTCCCAGTAGTTCATTTTTGCTTTTGTTTCCCTTGCCTCTGGAGATGTGTCTAGTAAGAAGTTCCTCCAGCTGAGGTTTAAGAGGTTGCTGCCTGTGTTCTCCTCTGGGATTTTGGTGGTTTCCTGTCTCACATTTAGCTCTTTCATTTATTTTGAATTTACTTTTGTGTATGGTGTAAGAAAGTGGTCCAGATTCATTCTTCTGCATGTTGCTGTCCAGTTTTCCCAACACCATTTGTTGAAGAGACCATCCTTTTTCCATTGGATATTCTTTCCTTTGTCAGAGGTTAGTTGACCGTGTAGTTGTGAGTCCATTTCTGCATTTTCTGTTCTGTTCCATTGATTTATGTGTCTGTTTTTGTGCCAGTACCATACTGTATTGATGCTACAGCTTTGTAATATAGCTTGAAGTCTGGAATTATGATGCCTCCAGCTTTTGTTTTTCTTTTTCAGCATTACTTAAGCTATTCAGGGTCTTTTGTAGTTCCATACAAATTTTAGGATTGTTTGTAATAGCTCTGTGAAAAATGCTGGTGGTATTTTAATAGGGATTGCATTAAATGTGTTGATTGCTTTGGGTAGTATAGTTATTTTAACAATGTTTGTTCTTCCAATCCATGAGCATGGAATGTTTTTGCATTTCTTTTTTGTTTTCTTCAATTTCTTTCATAAGTGTTCTATAGTTTTCAGAATATAGACCTTTTATCTCTGGTTAGGTTTATTCCTAGATATCTTATGGTTTTTGGTTCAATTGTAAATGGGATTGATTCTTTCATTTCTTTTTCTGCTGATTCATTGTTGGTGTATAGAAATGTGACAGATTTCTGTACGTTGATTTTGTATCCGGTGACTTTGCTGAATTCATGTATTAGTTGTAGCAATTTTTTTTTTTTTTGTAGAGTCTTTCAGGTTATCTGCATAGAGTATCATGTCTGCAAATAGTGATAGTTTGACTTCTTCCTTGCTATTTGGATGCCTTTTATTTCTTTTTGTTGTTTGATTGCTGAAGCTAAGACAAATAGTAATGGTGAGAGTGGACATCCTTGTCTTATTCCTGAGTATAGAGGACAAGCTCTCAGTTTTTCCTCATTAAGGATGATATTAGCTGTGGGTCTTTTTTTTTTTTTTTAATTTTTTTTTCAACGTTTATTTATTTTTGGGACAGAGAGAGACAGAGCATGAACGGGGGAGGGGCAGAGAGAGAGGGAGACACAGAATCAGAAACAGGCTCCAGGCTCTGAGCCATCAGCCCAGAGCCTGACGCGGGGCTCGAACTCACGGAACGCGAGATCGTGACCTGGCTGAAGTCGGACGCTTAACCGACTGCGCCACCCAGGCGCCCCTCTGTGGGTCTTTTTTTTATGCCCTTTATGATGTTGAGATATGTTCCATCTATCCCTTCTTTGTTGAGAGTTTTTATCAAGAATGGATGCTGTACTTTGTCAAAAGCTTTTTCTGCATCTATTGACAAAATCATATGGCTCTTATACTTTCTTTTATTAATTTGGTGTATCACATTTATTTGTGAATATTGAACCAGACTGCAGCCCCAGAATAAATCCCACTTGATCATGGTGAATAATTCTTTTACTGTACTGTTGGATTTGACTTGCTAGTATCTTGAGAATTTTTGCATCCATGTTCATCAGGGATACTGGCATGTAATTCCTCTTTATTGTGGGTCTTTGTCTGGTTTTGGAATCAAAGTAATACTGGTTTCATAGAAGGATTTTGCAAGTTTTACTTCCATTTGTATTTTTTGGAGCAATTTGAGAATAATAGGTATTAACTCTTTTATCCCTGGTAAGCCATCTGGCCCTGGACTTTTGTTTGTTGGGAGATTTTTGATTATTGATTCAATTTATTTGCTGGTTATGGGTCTGTTCACATTTTCTATTTCTTCCTGTTTCATTTTTGGTAATTTGTATGCTTCTATGAATTTATTTCTTCCAGATTGCCCAATTTGTTGGCATATGGTTTTTCATAATATTCTTATAACTCTTTGTATTTCTATGGTGTTGGTTGTTATTTCTCCTCTTTCATTCGTGATTTTATTTATTTGGGTCCTTTCTCTTTTCTTTTTGGTAAGTCTTGCTGGAGGGTTACCAATTTTATTAATTCTTTCAGAGAACTGACTCTTAGTTTTGTTGATCCATTCTACTGATTTTTTTGTTTCTATATTGTTTATTTATTCTCTAATCTTTATTTTTTCCCTTCTTCTGGATTTCAGATTTATTTGCTGTTTCTTTTCTAGCTCCTTAAGATGTAAAGTTAAGTTGTGTATTTCAGACTTTTCTTCTTGAGGTAGGCCTATGTGGCAATATACTTCCTTTGCTGCATCCCAAAGGTTTGGACTGTCGTGTTTTTATTTTCATTTGCTTCCATTGTACTTTTAAAATTTTTCTTTAATTTCCTGGTTGACCCATTCATTCTTTTTTTTTTTTAATGTTTATTTTGAGAGAGATTGAGCAAGAGAGTGCAAGCAGGGGGGGAGAGGGGCAGAGGGAGAAAGAGAATCTTAATCAGGCTCCATGCTCAACACAGAGCCTGACATGGGGCTCAATCTCATGATCTTGAGATCATAACCTGAGCTGAAGTCAAGAGTTGGACGCTTAACCAACTGAGCCACCTAGGTGCCCCACCTATTCATT
Source organism: Lynx rufus (assembly GCF_022079265.1). Lineage (NCBI taxonomy): Eukaryota > Metazoa > Chordata > Mammalia > Carnivora > Felidae > Lynx > Lynx rufus. Next base: position 127,306,874 of record NW_025814856.1, read on the forward strand.
CTTGAGTGGGGTGTTCTTTAACCTTTATGTTGTCTTTGCAATTTTTTTCTTGTGGTTGACTTCAAGTTTCATAGCTTTGTGATCTAAAAATATGTATAGTATGATCTTGATATTTTTGTACTTTTTGAGGGCTAATTTGTGACCCAATATGTGTTCTATGCCGGAGAATGTTCAATGTGTACTCACAAAAAAAGTGTATTCTGCTACTTTAGGATGGAATGTTCTGAATACATCTGTTAAGTGCATTTGGTCCAATGTGTCATTCAAAGCCATTGTTTCCTTGTTGATTTTCTGCTTAGATGATCTGTCCATTGTTGTAAGTGGGGTGTTGAAGTCCCCTACTATTATGGTGTTATTATCAATGAGTTTCTTTACGTTTAATTGATTTATATATTTGTATTGTTTCACATTAGGGGTATAAGTACTTACAATTGTTAGATCTTCTTGATGGATAGACCACTCAGTTATGATACAATGCCTTTCTTCATCTATTGTTAGTTTTTGTTTTAAAATCTAGTTTGTCTGGGAGTGCCTGGGTGGCTCAGTCGGTTAAGCGTCTGACTTCGGCTCAGGTCATGATCTCACAGTCCATGAATTCGAGCCCCACGTTGGGCCCTGTGCTGACAGCTCAGAGCCTGGAGCCTGCTTCGGATTCTGTGTCTCCTTCTCTCTCTGACCCTCCCCTGTTCATGCTCTGTCTCTCCCTGTCTCAAAACTAAATAAACATTAAAATAAAATAAAATAAAATAAAATAAAATAAAATAAAATCTAGTTTGTCTGATAGAAATAAGGTTACTCCACCTTTGTTGTCACATCCATTAACATGATAGATGGCTCTCCATCCCTCCAGTTTCAATGTGCAGGTGTCCTTAGGTCTAAAATGAGTCTCTTGCATGCAGCATATAGATGGGTCTCACTTTTTAATCCATTCTGATACCTTTTGATTGAAGTATTTAGTCCATTTACATTCAGAGTGATTATTGAAGGATATGAATTTAATGCCATTGTGTTACCTGTAAATTTGGAGTTTCTGGAGATGTTCTCTGTTTCTTTCTGGTGTTTGTTGCCTTTGATCTATTTTCCCCACTCAGAGATTCCCCTTCTTGCAGAGGTGGTTTAGTGGTCATGGACTCCTTTAATTTTTGTCTGGGAAACTCTTTACCTATGCTTCTATTGTGAATAACCGTCTTGCTGGATAAAGTATTCTTGGCTGCATATTTTTCTCATTCAGCACATTGAATATATCCTGCCATTCCCTTCTGGCCTGCCAACTTTCTAGGGACAGATATGTGAATCTGATTGGTCTTCCCTTGTAGGTTAAGGACTTTTTTTCCATTGCTGCTTTCAGAATTCTTTCCTGTCGGTGTATTTTGTGAATTCGACTATGATAGGTCTATGTGATGGCCTTCTTTTGAAGAATTTTATGGGAGTTCTCTGTGCTTCATGGATTTTGATGTCTGAGTCCTTCCCCAGATTAGGGAGGTTTTCAGCTATAATTTGCTCAGATAAAGCTTCTTCCCCCTTTCGTTTCCATCTTCTGGGACTCCTATGATGCAAATGTTATTACATTTTAAGAAATAGCAGAGTTCCCTAAGTCTGCCTTCATGATCCAATACCTTTATTTCCCTCTTCTTTTTGGTTTAATTTTATCTTTATCTCCAGCTTAATTCCATAATTTTATCTTCTAGGTCACTGATTTGTTCCTCTGCTTTGTCCATCCTCTCTGTTATGGCATACATTCAGGTTTGCATCTTGATTATAGCATTGCAAATTTTGGCCTGACTAGATTTTAGTTCTTTTATCTCTCTAGTAGGGAATTCTCTAGTGTCTTCTGTACTTTTTTTCAAGTTCAGCTAGTAACCTTATAATTGTTGTTTTAAATTCTAGTTCAGACATCTTACTTATATCTGTATTGATGAAATCTCTGGCCATAAAATTTACTTTCTGTTCTTTCTTTTGCGGTTATTTCCTCCAACTTGTCATTTTGACCAGAAAACAAAACATTAAAAAAAAAACCCTAGATCCTAGGTGTGTTTTGGTATGCTTGTTAAAAGAAGCTATATCCAAAGAATACAGTTAAAATAGTTACTATTTATAAATAAAAATATTTTTAAAATACAAATTAAAAAATTAAAAATTAAAGGGGCACCTGGGTGGCTCAGTTGGTTGAACATCTGACTTCCACTCGGGTCATGATCTCACAGCTCGTGAGTTTGAGCCCCGCATCAGGCTCTGTGCTGACAGCTCGGAGCTTGCAGCCTGCTTCAGATTCTGTGCCTCCTTCTCTCTCTCTGCCCCAACCCACTCGCATTCTGTCTCTGTCTCTCTCAAAAATAAATAAACATAAAAAAAAATGAAACATTAAATAATAAAAAGGAAGCTAGATTCTATTTCCCCTAAAGCTGAAGCTTTGCAGCATTCTATGATCAGACTTGGTGTGTACACGTGGTCTGTGCTGGTCTTCTGGACGAGGGGCCTGTTAAACTGATTCTCAGATGGACTTCCCTAGTGAATATGCACCTGCAGGTCGCGGGCAGGGCAGGCTTGGTGCAGTGGCTTCAGTCTCCACTTGATGGCACTGTTTAGCTCACTGAAGTTGTTCGCTGGTGGTGGGCAAGGGGTGAAAATAGCTTTGATCCACTCTCTCATCTCCAGAACGGGGAGCTTGTGCCCACCACTCCTCAGTAAGCCCTCACAGACAAGTCAATAATCACCACTCCTGTGTCCCAGGGTTCCATTAGATCCCTGCCTTTATCCTGTGTATGAGCTGTCTGTTTACCAGGCAGCACCACCCTTCTGTGTTTTATCTCAGGTGTGGCTGTATTTCAAATCTCTAAACTTCTGAGATCCCAATGGTGTGGCCCTACTCTGATTTTCTGTGGAAGGGTCTTGCTGCACTGTGTCTGGTGCCAGCTTGTCCCAGAAGATGGGTGCATGATCATGCAGTAGTTCAGAGTTTATGGTAAATCACAACACAAAGCCAGTGCCAAGGTTTGCTGCCCTCAGCCAGCATCTTTGTTCCTATGCTGGCAAATGGGGACCCTGGAGAGGCTGTATTACCTCTACCAAATACACTCCATGAAGGGGAATTGTTTTTCCCTGTGTGCCCAGGCTATCCTTAGACCATGCTGCCCACTACTGGGTCTCTGCCCTCCTTTCCAAGTGGAGCACTGCCAGATGTGTCCCTGGTGATGGCACTGACCTCCAAAGCTTTAGATTCTGTGCTCTGCTGTTTATTAAAACAACAACAACAAAAAAACCCAAAACCAAACCAAAACAAACCAAAAAATACCCACAAAACTCTTGTTTTTTTGCAGTCAGTGGTTTTGGGGAAGTTTTTCCTGTGAAACCCTCTGTACATGTTTTCAGTTTTTTCACTTTCTCTTTCCTCTTTCAGTGGTCAGGGATCCTTCCCCTATGCAAAGCCCATGGCTCTTTTCTCCCCAGAATCAACTCTCCAACAGTTCCTACCTTCCACAGTGTGGTCATTTTTTTCTGCTTGGAGATGCACAGCTTTGTTCTCTCCATCCTCAAATCAATTTCTTGGGTGTTCAGAATGATATTTATCTAGCTGTGTTCAAGGGAGGATGCAAGCTTAGGGTTGCCCTACTCCTCCACCATCTTAACTAACCCTCTGTTTTCATGTAATCTTTGATATCATCTTTGATTACTTGGTTGACCTATTCAATATTTAATAGCATGTTACTTAACCTCCGTGAATTTTTGCTCTTTCAAGATTTTTTCTTGTAGTCAATTTCTAGTTTCATAGTGTTGTGGTCAGAAAATATGCATGGTATAACTTCCAAATTTTTTTTAAAATTTGTTGAGATTTATTTTGTGGCTTAATATATCATCTATTCTGGAGAATGTTCCTTGTGCACTTGAATATGTGTTCTGCTCTTTTACAATGGAATGTTCTGAATATGTCTGTTAAATCCATCTGGTCCAGTGTGTCATTCAAAGCCACTGTTTCTTATACATTGATGTATAAATAGAGTGTTAAAAGTCCCCTACTATTATTGTATTACTATCAATTACTTCTTTTATATGTTATTAACTGTTTTATGTATTTGGGTGTCTCACGTTGGATACATAAATATTTACAATTGTTTGTATCCTCTTGTTGGATTGTCCCCTTTATTTATAGTGTCCCTCTTTGTCTCTTGTATTTGTTTTAAAGTCTATTTTATCTGATATAAGTATCGTTACCCCAGCTTTATTTTATCATCTATGTGCATGATAAATGTTTCTCCATCCCTCACTTTCAATCTTCAAGTGTCTTTAGGTCTGAAATTAGTGTCTTGTAGACAGCATATAGATGGGTCTTTTTTTTTTTTTTTAATCCACTAGGTCACCCTGTCTGATTTGACCATTTACTCCATTTCCATTCTAATTAATTGTTGATACATATATATTTATTGCTGTTTTGTTACTTGTTCTGTGGTTGTTTCTATAGATTTTCTCTGATCCTTTCTTGCTCTCTTTCATGGTTTGTTGTCTTTCTTTAGTGGTATGCTTGGATTCCTTTCTCTTTATTCTTTGTATATCTATTACTAATTTTTGATTTGTGGTTACCACTAGGTTTATATATAATATCTTATGCATGTAACAGTCTACATGAAGTTGATGGTCACTTAAGTTTAAACTCATTCTTTACTCCTATCCCCATGACCCCATGTTTTAGGTATATGGTGTCATATTTTTACATCCTTTCATTTTAGGGATCCCTTGACTAATTTTTACAGAAATACCTATTTTTACTTTGTGTTTTTTACTTTTCATATTCTCTAACTTACGGTCTTCCTTTCCACTCAAAAATTCCCCTTTAATATTTCTTGTAGGGCTGGTTTAGTGGTCATGAACTCCTTTAGTTTTTGTTTGAGAAACTCTATCTTTGGTTCTATTTTGAATGATAGCCTTCCTGGATACAGTATTCTTGCATGCAGATTTTTTCCCATTTCCGCACTTTGAATATGTCATACCACTCCCCTCTGGCCTGTAAAGTTTCTGCTGAAATACCAGCTTATAGCCTTAAGGGGTTTCTCTTGTAAGTAACTGTCTTTTCTCTTGCTGCTTTAGATTTTTTTCCCTTTATTGCCACTTTTTGCCATTTTAATTACCCTGGGTTGAATTTTGGTAAAATTTCTTGGCTTCTATATCTGGATCTATTTCCTTCCCCAGATTTGGGAGATTTTTAGCTATTATTTTTTCAAATAAAGTGCCCCCTTATCTCTCTCTTCTTTGGAGATCCCCATAATGTAGATATTCTTATGTTTGTGGAGTCACTGAGTTCCCTATGACTATTATCAATTTGCATAATTTTATTTCCTTTCCTTTGCTCAACTTGGTTACTTTCCATTACTCTGTCTTCCAGGTTGTTAATTTGTTCCTCTGTTTCATCTAGCCTATTTATTCTATCAAGTGTTTTTAAATTTCATTTATTGTGTTCTTGATCTCTGGTTTTTATCGCTGTGTTAAGGGTCTCACTGATGTCCTCCACTCTTTTCTCTAGTCCACTGAGTGTCTTTATGATCATTAAGTTCTCTATCAGGCATATTACTTATATCTATTTTGCTTTGATCTCTTGCTGTGGTTTGGTTCTGTTCTTCCATTTGGGAGATGTTTCTCAGTCTCCTCATTTTGTCTGATTTCCTGTGTTAGTAAGTCAGCTACTTCTCTTCCTCTAATGATAACAGCCTTAAGAAGAAGAGGTCCTACAGTGCCCTTCAGTGCAATGTCCCATTCCCCAGGGCCTGGCGCTTCAGAGAGTGTCTCCTATGTATGTTGCATGTTCTCTGCTGTTGAGCCTTGGCTTCTTTTTCCTTCCATCCAGTTGACTGCAGAGGCTCTTTTTGCCTACTGTGGGCAGTGTTCGGTGGGGCATGTTTTAACATTTAACATTTTAATGCAGTGATCTACTTGTGAAATGATACCTGGACTCACCACTGCAAGAACTGAGGTCCCACAAAATGTACAGTTCTGGAGATAGAGTGTTGGCAGAGTTTGCATGGGTCTTCTGGGGGACCCACAGTTCAGGAACCAAGATGAGCTCGACTGGGAAGGGCAGATCTGCTGAAGCACAAGTGATGGGGCTTCGTGCCTTACTAAGAAAATTAGTAAGGAGTGTTGGTACTGCACTGGTTCCTGAAGATGCCCATTGTTTATGCTGTGGAGTGGAAGAGAGAAATGGCACCTGCCAGCTCCTTTGTCCCTGACTCCTGGAGGAATGTCCCCGTGACCCATCTGTCTGGCCACGCTCTGCGATCAGCAAATCACTCTCCCTTCTGTCTGACCCCAGCATTTTTCAAACTACTGGATCTGTGCTGTATCTGCACGTGCTGTTTCTTGAGCTCTTTAATGGCAGGACTCAACTTCCTGATGCCCTCAGGGTTGTACCAGAGCTGAGGCCACAGAATGTTTAAATTCCAGGCTTTAAGTCACTGTTTTTAAGAACTTGTGAAATGCACTCCTTCTTACTTTCAAACGGAAATATTATGAAGATTCATTCTCCCCAGTTGTGGGATCCCCAGCGTAAAAGTCTGGTTTTTCACCCCTCATGCCACTAGCTCCCTCTCCATAGTGGTTGGCCATGGTCAGTTTTGCTCCCAGACTGTGTTGTTGCCTTTCCTACCTTCTTCAGGGTGGCCTCTTCCCAGCCTTTAGTTGTGGAGTTTGTTCTGCCAGTCTTTGGATCATTTTCTAGTTATTCACACTGTTATTAATGTTATCTAGTTGTATTTGTGGGATAAGGTGAGCTTAGGGTCCTCCTATTTGTCTATCTTCACAGCTGACTCTTGGCAGCTTTTTTCTTTCAGCACTTTGAATACATCATCCCACTCTTCCCTGGCCTGTAAGGATTCTGCTGAGCAATCTGACAAGATGGGATTCCAAGTTACAAACTTCTTTACTCTTGCTGCTTTTAATACTCTGGCTTTTGGTAGTTTTATTATAGTGTGTCTTGGAGTAGGTCTCTGGATTTGGAAACCCATAAACTTTATGAACATGGATATCCAAATTTCTTTCCAGATTTGGGAAGTTTTTAGCCATTATTTTTAAAAATAAGCTTTTAGCTCCCTTCTCTCTCTCTTCTCCTCCTGCAACTCCAATAATTTATAAATTGTTTCTTTTGATGGTATCCCATATTTCACATAGGCTTTCATCACACTTTTTCATTCTTTTTTCTTTGTTCCCCCTGACTGGATAATTTCAGAGTTCCCATCTTCTAACTCATAGATTCTTTTTCCTGCTTGAGCCTTTAGTGTTGGTGCTATTGTATTTTTCATTTCATTCATTGTATTTTTCTACTCCAGAATATGCTTCATCCTTTTTAGGATTTCTCTTTGTTAAACTGCTCATTTTGTTCATGTATTGTTTTCCTGATTTTGTTGAATTGTCTGTGTATTCTTTTACCTCATTGAGCTTCCTTAAATATTTTGAATTATCAGTTAAATCAGATCTCCATGTCTTTGGGTTCAGTTACTAGAGGATTATCATAATCTTTCAGTGGTGTCCTATTTCCTTGATTTCTCATGTTCCTTAAATTTTGCATTGTCTTTGTATTTGAAGAATACACCTCCACCGATCTTGACTGTTTTGGGGAACTTTGGTCACTTCTGGTAGAGAATCTGAGACTGTCAGACTGTATGGATATGAATGCTCCATGCTTCTTGCTGCCTCCTGTGGTAGAAATCTTGTAAATTTATTTTTGAGAGAGAGTGTGCAAGCAGGGGAAGGGTAAGGAGAGGGGGAGACACAGAATCTGAAGCAGGCTCCAGGCTCTGAGCTGTGATCACAGAGTCTGATGTGGGGCTTGAACCCACAAACTGTGAGATCATGACCTGAGGCAAAGTAGGATGCCTAACAGAGTCACTCAGGCACCCCTCTTGTGGTAGCATTAAGTTTGTATGCCTTCTCTTGATTTTGCAATGGACAAGCCTTGGTGTGGACAGTCTTTTTGCTTTCCCAAGGGTAAGGCTAAAGCTCTACCTCTCTGGCCCACGAATTTGGGCAGACTTTTTGTACCTGGTCACTAGCTGTCTGCCAAAGCATGCTCTCAGTGCTGTTGGGAGTGCAGAGAGCCAGCCACAGGGTGTGTGTGTGTGTGTGAGAGAGAGAGAGAGAGAGAGATGCATGGAGCACTGGGGGTTTCCCATGGGCTAGTCAGGGAGATCCACGGGTAAGGCATCCTCAGAAGCTCATGAGCCAGCTTTTTTTTTTTTTTTTTTTTAATTTTTTTTTTATATGAAGTTTATTGACAAATTGGTTTCCATACAACACCCAGTGCTCATCCCAAAAGGTGCCCTCCTCAATACCCATCACCCACCCGCCCCTCCCTCCCACCCCCCATCAACCCTCAGTTTGTTCTCAGTTTTTAACAGTCTCTTATGCTTTGGCTCTCTCCCACTCTAACGTCCTTTTTTTTTTTTTTTTTTCCCCTCCCCCATGGGTTCCTGTTAAGTTTCTCAGGATCCACATAAGAGTGAAACCATATGGTATCTGTCTTTCTCTGTATGGCTTATTTCACTTAGCATCACACTCTCCAGTTCCATCCACGTTGCTACAAAAGGCCATATTTCATTTTTTCTCATTGCCACGTAGTATTCCATTGTGTATATAAACCACAATTTCTTTATCCATTCATCAGTTGATGGACATTTAGGCTCTTTCCATAATTTGGCTATTGTTGAGAGTGCTGCTATGAACATTGGGGTACAAGTGCCCCTATGCATCAGTACTCCTGTATCCCTTGGGTAGATTCCTAGCAGTGCTATTGCTGGGTCTTAGGGTAGGTCTATTTTTAATTTTCTGAGGAACCTCCACACTGCTTTCCAGAGCGGCTGCACCAATTTGCATTCCCACCAACAGTGCAAGAGGGTTCCCGTTTCTCCACATCCTCTCCAGCATCTATAGTCTCCTGATTTGTTCATTTTGGCCACTCTGACTGGCGTGAGGTGATACCTGAGTGTGGTTTTGATTTGTATTTCCCTGATAAGGAGCGACGCTGAACATCTTTTCATGTGCCTGTTGGCCATCTGGATGTCTTCTTTAGAGAAGTGTCTATTCATGTTTTCTGCCCATTTCTTCACTGGGTTATTTGTTTTTCGTGTGTGGAGTTTGGTGAGCTCTTTATAGATTTTAGATACTAGCCCTTTGTCCGATATGTCATTTGCAAATATCTTTTCCCATTCCGTTGGTTGCCTTTTAGTTTTGTTGGTTGTTTCCTTTGCTGTGCAGAAGCTTTTTATCTTCATAAGGTCCCAGTAATTCACTTTTGCTTTTAATTCCCTTGCCTTTGGGGATGTGTCGAGTAAGAGATTGCTACGGCTGAGGTCAGAGAGGTCTTTTCCTGCTTTCTCCTCTAAGGTTCTGATGGTTTCCTGTCTCACATTTAGGTCCTTTATCCATTTTGAGTTTATTTTTGTAAATGGTGTGAGAAAGTGGTCTAGTTTCAACCTTCTGCATGTTGCTGTCCAGTTCTCCCAGCACCATTTGTTAAAGAGGCTGTCTTTTTTCCATTGGATGTTCTTTCCTGCTTTGTCAAAGATGAGTTGGCCATATGTTTGTGGGTCTAGTTCTGGGGTTTCTATTCTATTCCATTGGTCTGTGTGTCTGTTTTTGTGCCAATACCATGCTGTCTTGATGATGACAGCTTTGTAGTAGAGGCTGAAGTCTGGGATTGTGATGCCTCCTGCTTTGGTCTTCTTCTTCAAAATTCCTTTGGCTATTCGGGGCCTTTTGTGGTTCCATATGAATTTTAGGATTGCTTGTTCTAGTTTCGAGAAGAATGCTGGTGCAATTTTGATTGGGATTGCATTGAATGTGTAGATAGCTTTGGGTAGTGTTGACATTTTGACAATATTTATTTTTCCAATCCATGAGCAGGGAATGTCTTTCCATTTCTTTAAATCTTCTTCAATTACCTTCATAAGCTTTCTATAGTTTTCAGCATACAGATCCTTTACATCTTTGGTTAGATTTATTCCTAGGTATTTTATGCTTCTTGGTGCAATTGTGAATGGGATCAGTTTCTTTATTTGTCTTTCTGTTGCTTCATTGTTAGTGTATAAGAATGCAACTGATTTCTGTACATTGATTTTGTATCCTGCAACTTTGCTGAATTCATGTATCAGTTCTAGCAGACTTTTGGTGGAGTCTATCGGATTTTCCATGTATAATATCATGTCATCTGCAAAAAGCGAAAGCTTGACTTCATCTTTGCCAATTTGGATGCCTTTGATTTCCTTTTGTTGTCTGATTGCTGATGCTAGCACTTCCAGCACTATGTTAAACAACAACGGTGAGAGTGGGCATCCCTGTCGTGTTCCTGATCTCAGGGAAAAAGCTCTCAGTTTTTCCCCGTTGAGGATGATGTTAGCTGTGGGCTTTTCATAAATGGCTTTTATGATCTTTAAGTATGTTCCTTCTATCCCGACTTTCTCAAGGGTTTTTATTAAGAAAGGGTGCTGGATTTTGTCAAAGGCCTTTTCTGCATCGATTGACAGGATCATATGGTTCTTCTCTTTTTTTTTGTTAATGTGATGTATCACGTTGATTGATTTGCGAATGTTGAACCAGCCCTGCATCCCAGGAATGAATCCCACTTGATCATGGTGAATAATTATTTTTATATGCTGTTGAATTCGATTTGCTAGTATCTTATTGAGAATTTTGGCATCCATATTCATCAGGGATATTGGCCTGTAGTTCTCTTTTTTTACTGGGTCTCTGTCTGGTTTAGGAATCAAAGTAATACTGGCTTCATAGAATGAGTCTGGAAGTTTTCCTTCCCTTTCTATTTCTTGGAATAGCTTGAGAAGGATAGGTATTATCTCTGCTTTAAACGTCTGGTAGAACTCCCCTGGGAAGCCATCTGGTCCTGGACTCTTATTTGTTGGGAGATTTTTGATAACCGATTCAATTTCTTCGCTGGTTATGGGTCTGTTCAAGCTTTCTATTTCCTCCTGATTGAGTTTTGGAAGAGTGTGGGTGTTCAGGAATTTGTCCATTTCTTCCAGGTTGTCCAATTTGTTGGCATATAATTTTTCATAGTATTCCCTGATAATTGTTTGTATCTCTGAGGGATTGGTTGTAATAATTCCATTTTCATTCATGATTTTATCTATTTGGGTCATCTCCCTTTTCTTTTTGAGAAGCCTGGCTAGAGGTTTGTCAATTTTGTTTATTTTTTCAAAAAACCAACTCTTGGTTTCGTTGATCTGCTCTACAGTTTTTTTAGATTCTATATTGTTTATTTCTGCTCTGATCTTTATTATTTCTCTTCTTCTGCTGGGTTTAGGCTGCCTTTGCTGTTCTGCTTCTAGTTCCTTTAGGTGTGCTGTTAGATTTTGTATTTGGGATTTTTCTTGTTTCTTGAGATAGGCCTGGATTGCAATGTATTTTCCTCTCAGGACTGCCTTCGCTGCGTCCCAAAGCGTTTGGATTGTTGTATTTTCATTTTCGTTTGTTTCCATATATTTTTTGATTTCTTCTCTAATTGCCTGGTTGACCCACTCATTCTTTAGTAGGGTGTTCTTTAACCTCCATGCTTTTGGAGGTTTTCCAGACTTTTTCCTGTGGTTGATTTCAAGCTTCATAGCATTGTGGTCTGAAAGTATGCATGGTATAATTTCAATTCTTGTAAACTTATGAAGGGCTGTTTTGTGACCCAGTATATGATCTATCTTGGAGAATGTTCCATGTGCACTCGAGAAGAAAGTATATTCTGTTGCTTTGGGATGCAGAGTTCTAAATATATCTGTCAAGTCCATCTGATCCAGTGTCTCATTCAGGGCCCTTGTTTCTTTATTGACCGTGTGTCTAGATGATCTATCCATTTCTGTAAGTGGGGTGTTAAAGTCCCCAGCAATTACCACATTCTTATCAATAAGGTTGCTTCTGTTTATGAGTAATTGTTTTATATATTTGGGGGCTCCGGTATTCGGCGCATAGACATTTATAATTGTTAGCTCTTCCTGATGGATAGACCCTGTAACTATTATATAATGTCCTTCTTCATCTCTTGTTACAGCCTTTAATTTAAAGTCTAGTTTGTCTGATATAAGTATGGCTACTCCAGCTTTCTTCTGGCTTCCAGTAGCATGATAAATAGTTCTCCATCCCCTCACTCTGAATCTAAAGGTGTCCTCAGGTCTAAAATGAGTCTCTTGTAGACAGCAAATAGATGGGTCTTGTTTTTTTATCCATTCTGATACCCTATGTCTTTTGGTTGGCGCATTTAATCCATTTACATTCAGTGTTGTTATAGAAAGATACGGGTTTAGAGTCATTGTGATGTCTGTATGTTTTATGCTTGTAGTGATGTCACTGGTACTTTGTCTCACAGGGTCCCCCTTAGGATCTCTTGTAGGGCTGGTTTAGTGGTGACAAATTCCTTCAGTTTTTGTTTGTTTGGGAAGACCTTTATCTCTCCTTCTATTCTAAATGACAGACTTGCTGGATAAAGGATTCTCGGCTGCATATTTTTGCTGTCTAGCACCCTGAAAATCTCGTGCCAATTCTTTCTGGCCTGCCAAGTTTCAAAAGAGAGATCAGTCACGAGTCTTATAGGTCTCCCTTTATATGTGAGGGCACGTTTACCCCTTGCTGCTTTCAGAATTTTCTCTTTATCCTTGTATTTTGCCAGTTTCACTATGATATGTCGTGCAGAAGATCGATTCAAGTTACGTCTGAAGGGAGTTCTCTGTGCCTCTTGGATTTCAATGCCTTTTTCCTTCCCCAGTTCAGGGAAGTTCTCAGCTATTATTTCTTCAAGTACCCCTTCAGCACCTTTCCCTCTCTCTTCCTCCTCTGGGATACCAATTATGCGTATATTATTTCTTTTTAGTGTATCACTTAGTTCTCTAATTTTCCCCTCATACTCCTGGATTTTTTTATCTCTCTTTTTCTCAGCTTCCTCTTTTTCCATAACTTTATCTTCTAGTTCACCTATTCTCTCCTCTGTCTCTTCCATCCGAGCCGTGGTGGTTTGCATTTTGTTTTCCATTTCCTTTAAAGCGTTTTTCAGCTCGTGACTGTTCCTTAGTCCCCTGATGTCTGTAGCAAGAGATTCTCTGCTGTCCTATATGCTGTTTTCCAGCCCAGCGATTAATTTTATGACTATTATTCTAAATTCACTTTCTGTTATATTATTTAAATCCTTTTTGATCAGCTCATTAGCTGTTGTTATTTCCTGGAGATTCTTCTGAGGGGAATTCTTCCGCTTGGTCATTTTGGATAGTCCCTGGTGTGGTGAGGGCCTGCAGGGCACTTCCCCTGTGCTGTGGTGTATAACTGGAGTTGGTGGGCGGGGCCGCAGTCCGACCTGATGTCTGCCCCCAGCCCACCGCTGGGGCCACAGTCAGACTGGTGTGTGCCTTCTCTTCCCCTCTCCTAGGGGCGGGATTCACTGTGGGGTGGCGTGGCCCGTCTGGGCTACTTGCACACTGCCAGGCTTGTGATGCTGGGGATCTGGTGTATTAGCTGGGGTGGGAAGGCAAGGTGCACGGCGGCAGGGGGGGCAGGCTTAGCTCGCTTCTCCTTAGGTGATCCACTTCAGGAGGGGCCCTGTGGCAGCCGGAGGGAGTCAGATCGCTGCCGGAGGTTTGGCTCCGCAGAAGCACAGAGTTGGGTGTTCGCGCGGAGGGAGCAATTTCCCTGGCCGGAGCCGGTTCCCTTTGGGATTTTGGCTGGGGGATGGGCGGGGGAGATGGCGCTGGCTAGCGCCTTTGTTCCCCGCCAAACTGAGCTCTGTCGTCCGGGGGCTCCGCAGCTCACCCTCCCTTTGTCCTCCAGCCTTCCCGCTTTCCAAGCAGAGCTGTTAACTTATGACCTCCCAGACACTAAGTCGCGCTTGCTGTCGGAACACAGTCCGTCAGGCCCCTCCGCTTTTGCAAGCCGGACTCGGGGGCTCTGCTTGGCCGGCGAGCCGCCCCTCCGCCCCATGAGCCAGCTTCTTAATGGAGACTGTGATGCAGTTGGTAGACTGTATATCTTTTTAATGGCCTCCAAAAGTAGTATCTGCTACCCTTCCAGCTTCTTCCCATGCCCTAGTCACACAGACTTGATTCAGTACTCTGAATGGGATGAGAGTGAAATGGGCCTCTTTGGTAGCATTCTGCAAAGGTGGGGAAGCTGGACACTTATGTACTCTCATTTCCCCCCACAGAAGAAATCACAAGCTGAGATCTCGCTTGGCCTGGAGTTGTTCCACTTTGGGGGAGAAATGATGAGGCTAAACTATTCCTCTTCAATGCATCTAAACATATTTTTTGCTCCAATGGTGTGCTGAAACTTTTCTGCTGGTAACTTTGACTTACACAAAGCCTCTCTGGTCCATGGGTTACTGCCTGAGATTTAGTGTTTCCTAGGGGTTTGCAGACTGCAGCTGAGAGGGGTTGAAACTTGTTCAAAGGCACTGCTGGGTCCAAGCCAGGACCTTGGTCTGTTTATTACCCAATGCATGGGTGGGCAAGATTCCTCCTGGGTTGCTTGTGTGTGTTGCTGGATCCTAAAGCTCCTACAAAGGCACTTTTGCCTATGGATGGATGCCAAATTATTGGGAGGTTGGGGAAGGGGCACAAATGAGGGACGTGTTATTCAGCCATGTTGCTGACATCATTTTCTGAAGTTGGTTGTCTTTATCCAGTAAAGGATAACTGGATGGCTGGAAAGAAGTGGAATATTCAGTCTCTCCTCAGTGTCAAATTTCTGTTCTCTCTTTGCTTTGTCCTCTTCCTCTAAGTGCAATTTCTTTCAGTTATGAAAGCTAGAAGTTCAAGAGCAAGGTATTGGCAGGTTTGGTTTCTCCTGAGGGCCATAAGAGAAGGGTCTGTTCAGGTATCGCTCTTTGGCTTGCAGATGGCTACCTTCTTGCTCTCTGTGCTCTCAAAATTCTATGTATTCTTAAAGCTCTTCCATAGCTAGCTAACAAACATCAGTATTTCACATCCTAGCACTAGTTTTAAGAAATTAATTCCTTTAGGTACTGGAATCAGTGAAGAAAAATGGATGTCAAAGCCAGCTGACAATGTTTTCACAAGTAAAAATGTAAATTCAAAGACAACCACTAAGCATAAGGGTAAAGCACTGGCTCCTTTGGGCACTTGCTGGAGGTCTCAAGGGATCTCCTCCAGGCCCTTGATGACCCAAGCAGCTGTACTTGTGGTCTACTCCTTCTCCTGGGCAAAAGCTGCTCAGATTCCAAACACAAGCCTTGCAGAGTGGTAATGAAATATTGTGGACCCTAACCACTTTGCAAGTGATCTTTAGGTGCCTCAAACACAGAAGCAGGCCCATTGATTACAGTTTATGTTCTTTTGGTAGCACTTTTTGGGCATGAGACTGGCCATGCTGTAACGTGGTTCTGTGCCACTCTTCCTCACTGGTCTGTGAACAGCTCCATAAGGGTATGAGCTGAATTAATTAGGGGAAAGGTGGAATGTGGTAAATGTAGTACCTTAATAAAAAGGACATTAGAAGATAAACAAACAATGGTCTCTTCAATAATTACCACACAATATAAAACCCAGAAATACCACAAAAATATAATTAAGGTTTGCATGCACATATACTCACATATTTCATTTGAGAACTTCAGTGCTATTTATTTCTATTACAGCTAAACATAAGATGCCCAAATATATACAAAACAAACAATACAAATCTTAAACATTTTTACAAAGGTGAAAATGTAAAGAAATGGAGACTATGGATTTATGTATATAAACAATTCACTCTGAATCCCATCTGATGTGAAAACCTAACTGTATTTGATACAATTATGTTAGAATTACAGTGGACAAAACTGATGAAATTCTAATCCTCAATAGCCTACAGCAAGTAACTATTAAAATTAATGCAACCTTCAACTATTCTCCTAAGTACTGCTGCTATAAATTTTCTATTTATTAAAACTTCAATTTTAGGGAACAAAACTGACCTTAGTGCTATTTCAGGAAAGAGAATAAACATTAATTAAATCTTCAATCCCAACTTTTAAAGTTTAGAGCTCTTTAAGTATTCTGCTAATCTGCAACAATTTTTGGTTCATTGCTAACTTTTAAAATAGGTTAAGACAATCAATGTGATTTAAGGTCATTTTTTTGTCTGGATAGCACTGGTTTTTGTCTTTATACTGAAGCAGTAAGGCAAGAAAGTGTTTCCTTTTCCAACTCAGATACAGAATATCCATTTTAAAATTCAGGGACTAGAATCACTATAAATAATCCTTTGACCAACAGGATATTAAGGCTGTTGTGATTTTCCTTTATATTTAAACTGTAACATATGATTAGCAGTTATTGCCTACAAATGTTGAATTTATAAGCATTTGGGCTTAAATCACAGGACGTAAAATATTGCCATTTGTCTATACTTCAATTCCGGTTAATAATGCACAGTTTTCACAATCACCTTTGATAAGTTTGAAGACAAAGTTAGAAAATGCTACACCAAAGCTGAAACTGGAGGACTATGCTACAAGGAAATATGCTCGAGGGGTCAAGAGTGGTTTTCCAGTATCTGGTCAGTGTTGGCACAGTGTATGCCCCAGCTCTGCACAGAAATGTGCAGGCCACACTCCAGCAATCATGGCACTGTGTGGGTACGTTTAATGCTCCAAAGGGCCTGGCCTGCTACTTACCAAAAGTGACATGTGTGGCTCTGTGAGAACCACCAGATGCCAGTTAGAATACATCCTGTCTGCTGCAACATTCTTCTTGGAGGCAAGCCCTTCTAGATATGTGAATGAGAAAATCACATTACCTAGCCCGCATAAAATTTCCTAAAATAATTTCCTAGCAGGAATGTGGACCAGGCTTTGCAGTATACATCTACCAGTGTTAGCACCATATTTAAGCCTGAAATGAGGTAAAGATAAACTCTCAGATAGCTTTGGGTAAAAATTACAGTAGCATTTTGAATGGGGTATTTACAGCAGTGTTCTTCCTGATCATTAAAATAAGCTGTTTGAAGAACTGATTCCAAGTGTATATACCCAAGTATGTATTGAAATCAATAAATTATACAAAGCTAGGGGTATATGCTTTTAGCAGAGGAAATGTAGCAAAACAGAACTCTCATTTTTCAAAGTCAAACTGTCATTATTGGCTTGATGAAATAAAATATACTCAGCCAATATCACAAGACCAGTTTACCAAATGGCAATGTCCAGGAATTCCACTTTTCAGGGCATGGTCAAGTTTACGGTAGATGCTACCTAGTCAACATCCAGCTCCTACAGAAACTACATTAGTGTATTTGTGTCTTGCTGGTCACTCCATTTAACAAAAAGGTGAGTAGCTTCTCTCTCTTCCCCAGCTATTTTAGTCTATGTAGACAAACCACTTGTACTTACCATCTATATACAGGAATGGGGAGGGAAAGACCCTAAAACTTCGTTAAAATCTGGAAGGGATAAAGTTTGTTTCAGCAAATAAAGTTTAGGGAATAACTAGATAAAATGAGGTAATTCTCTAATTTAGTTCCTATAAATTGATCAGGTGAAACAATAATGTGTAAAATAAAGAAAAAAAAGCAGCTAGCTTTTGGGAGCATAACAAAACTAATTTTTCAAAGAATTACCATTATTTATCAAGTAAAATATAATCTTGTAGTTAAAACAAGACTGGAATTCGGTCTCTAGCCAGGGCTGGTCTTGGTGCTCAGGCAGATGCTTATTACTCAGTTTGACCAAGATTCTTCAAAAACACTCACCAGTAGTATTTTCATCGGACTCTGTTGAGATCCAGATGAAAATAGGAGGAACTTCCCCCTGCAGCCTATAGAAACATGTTAGGGAAACAGTGTAAGGTTGGTACTTAACCTTTTAAAAATTCAGCTGAATACTGCAGATCATTCTTCAGAAAACTCATGTAAACATTCATCTTTTATAAATATGCTGGTGCTAACTGCACCTAACTATAATATAGAGGTATAGCTTCACTATGTCTGCAAGAATGCTGATTAATATATAAGATCTTTCAGTTCCCTGTCAGTCAATTCATTCACTTCCATGATCTTCTCTAAATGTTCCATGTATCGGCCATGGTCCTGCAGGAAATGAGGGACCCTCATGTTTTCAATAACTGCCAATCCTTTTAAGCGATCCACATCTTCGTAAGAGACCTGAAAAAAGGAAGACAGTTTTTATACGTAAGTAACTTCTTCCCTAAGTCTTAAGTGAAACTTTACATGGACGGGTTTTCAAATTAATACCTGCAAAGTAACAAAAATCAGTGACTTCCTTTACTATATTAAATAAGAATGTGTTTTAAAAAATCACTAGTACTGATTTAACACTCAATCTTGGACTTATACTCAGTTTGTCTAGAAATTATACAACTAAATGTAATACATGTGTATGAGAAACTCTAAATCTAAACAAATGTCCTAAATTTAAATAAAAGAACCCAGGAAATAGCTAGAATATAAATGCCATATTATGGAATTAGGAAAATCAGCACAATTATATACTGAATTCCTATTTTCTATTTAATTTCAGAAATAAAATTGTGTTTTATGTTGAATTATTTTACTTTTATTTTGAATTTTTGTAAGCAAATATTTTATAAAATTTCACGTTATTCACTTACTTACATAAAACGTTTCACCCATAAATACCAAAGATTGGCTTAAGTTCTAGAAACTGTCATTACAACTTTAAATTCCAAAACATGGCTGGCTTTAAAAACTACTGTCTTCTGATCAACACTCTTCCTGATTCAGTGGAAAGATTATAAAGAAATCATGTTCATATTGTATTTTATTACATTTTAAAATTTAAGTTATTGAAATTATTTGAGTATTTATACCACTAAGTGTAATGAAAATGGGTTTGTTGTTGATATTCGTGTGGTTTAGTAATTTATTTTTCCTTTCTTGACTGAGGAGACACAGCCATAAATATGTTGCTAAAAGTCAATGTCCAAAAAATTACTGTGTCTGTTTGCTTTTAATTTTTGGTGTTTAATCCACTTTGAGTTTATTTTTGTCTATGGTGTAAGAAAGCAGTTCAGTTTTCTCAGCACTATTTACTGAGGGAAGTTGTCTTTTCTCCACTGTATATTCTTGCCTCTATCATAGATTAATTAAGGCATGAGTTTATTTCTGGGCTATCCTGTTCCATTAATTTACATATCTGTTTTTGTATTAACGCCATACTGTTTTGATCACTACAGCTTTGTAGTGTTCATTGAAATCTCGGATTCTTACACATTCAGTGTGGTTCTTCTTTATTCAGATGGCTTTGCTATTCGAGGTTGTTTGTGGTTCTGTACAAATTTTAGGATTATTCTAGTTCTGTGAAAAATGCTACTGGTATTTTGATAGGGATTGTGCTGAATCTGTAGATTGCTTTGGCTATTAGGGAAATTTTAACAGTATTAATTGTTCTGATCCAAGGGCACAGTATATCCTTCCAATTGTTTGTGGCATCTTCATTTCTAGATATTTTATCCTTTTGGTACGATTGTAAATGGGACTAAATTTCTCTTTCTGCTTTGTTATTAATATGTAGACATGCAACAGATTCCTGTGTATTAAATTTGTATCCTTAGAAAAATATCTCAGCTGAGATTTGGGTAGAAAAAGTCTAAAATGAGCCCAGTGCATTTTACTTAGCCAGCAAACATGATGACATGTTTCTAAAAACAAAGGAGTAGCCAGTGGAAGGGCTGAATAAAAGAATAAGTCTGGGGGTTCCTGGGTGGCTCAGTTGGTTAAGTGTCTCACTCTTTTGATTTTGGCTCAGGTCATGATTTCTTGGTTTGCAAGATTGAGCCCCACCTTGGGATCTGCACTGACAGTGCAGAGCCAGTTTGCGATTCTGTGTCTTCCTCTCTTCTGCCCTTCCCTCACTCATACTCTCTCAAAGTTTTTTTTTTTTTTTTTTTTTTTTAAAGAGTAAGTCCATAACAATACTACAAAAAAGAATGAAATGTAAAAGAATCAAAATATCTCTATTTTGCTACCACTAGTGTAGTTAACTGGGCAAAGAACAATGGATATTAAAACCATTCCTTGAAAGATTTAAGGAACAGTACATTCACAGGTATTACCCCACAGATTACTTATTTAATACAAAAAAGATACCTTTATTTTCTGATCTTTCCATTGTAATTTACCCAGTGATCAAACGAAGTATCACTGATAATGGAACAAAATCACATGTGTGCTTTCTAGCGTGATGCACTATAAACTATACAAGTCACGCATGTAGTGTATTCTTGGTAAAAAAGCGTTTAGCCTGAATCTAACCATAAGAAAACAATTCATTAATCCAGATTGTAGGAATTCCCAAGAAAATGGTCCTGGACTCTCAAAAATGTCAGGAAAAACAAAAACACTTGATAGAGGGCAGCACAAGAGGAACTGTTACAGATTAAGAGACTAAATATTATGAACAAATGCAGGATCCAATCCTGAGTGTAGCTCTTTTTTTGTGAGCCAGGATCCAAAGGACATTTTTGGGATAATCTGAGAAATATTAAGTAGACTGTGTTTTAGATATTGTATTGAATCAGTGATACATTTCTTAAAAAAAATCACATGGTCATGTCACAATATTTGGGAGATAAAGGGGAAAGTGTTATATTTGCAGCTCACTTTAAAATGCTTTAGAAGATGTACATTAAAAATACATTGCCAAATTTATTTTTCCCTTCATTTACCTCTTATTGTCCACGAAGAAATTCTGAAACTTGGTTTTGTAACAACCATACTTCTTCCCTCCAGTTATCACAAGAAGGAAACTTACTCCAACACAAAGTATAAAAACAATTTGAACCTGAGTCTTATTGAGTCATTAAATTGAGCTGAAGGAAATAATGACCCCGGGTGTTGGTTTCACACCAACCAATGGTTTTGCCATTGGTTTCACTCACCTTCCCCAGAGCAGTCAGCAGATGAAAGTCAATGGTCTCTCTGTACCGGAGGATCTGCAGGATGCCATCCAAGTAGACCTGGTCTTTACTGAAGCACCCTGGAGGAACCACAATAGCATTTATTTTCTGACGTTTAGTAAAATTACTAAGTAATTAGATACTAACCCATTCCCTTTACTGTAGGAATCAGCCCTGAGTGAAAATATACACAGCAAATTAACTGTCTTCATAACATAAAATAGAGGGTCTTGGGAAGCACCAGGATATTGTGCCGAGTGGCAGCTTCCCTTTAAGAATTTTTTCTCTCCAGATCCCCACTCCCGTAATTAAAGCAGCATTTTTTTCCAGTTATAAAGAAACACAGGTAGTTAAAAATATAGGACTCATAAATACGTCACCCACACTCCCACTATTTGGTCATAACCCTAACTCTCATGTACACAGAGGCACTTGAGGCAAGGGGAAGGATGGCTACAAAGCAGTGAATCTCAAAGGCAATGTGAAGACATGGGATCTCAGAAACCCCTGGTTTTTAAAAATGCTACTCCTTACACCATTAAAAAGTTATAGGTAATGTTGATACTATTCCTCCATATGAAAATAAGAATTAGAACTAGATTTTAACATGGACACTTAAAAGCAGAACAAAATATGAAGACATGGAAAGTAGGAACAGCCCACGGGAACAGAGACTAGTTAAGAGTGTTCCACTCACAAAGAAAATTTTTCTCCCGTGACATAACTTACGTAAATTTTCTAAAATTTTGCTCTATTAAACGGACTAAAATTCTATCCTCCATTAAGTCCTACATTAAGAAAGTATTACTTTTTTTAGGTATGCTAAAAGCATAGGAATTATGGACAAAAAGTGGGACACTTTGTAAACTAGGCTCCTATCTCATAAGCTGGTCCTACTTTTCAGTAGGAACAAAACTCTTATTTGAGATACCTAATGCATGAGCCCTGACTGGATCTAGATTTTAAAAAATGGCTATAAGGAACACTTTCCTTATAGCTATTTTTCCTCCACAGAGTGGGAGAAAATATTTGTAAATCCTGTATCTGACAAGAGATTTGTAATTAGAACATATAAAGAACTCTTAAACTCAATAATAAAAGTAACCCAATAAAAAAATGGACTAAGGGTCTAAATAGACAATTATCCACAGGAAATATGCAAAGGACCATGAAAGCACATGAAAAGATGCTCAACATCATTAATCATCAGGGAAATTGCAAATCAAAACCCCAGTGCGGTAGGACTTCCAAGGAAGATGGCAGAGTAGGAGGATCCTAAGCTCACCTTGTCCCAAGATGGAGATAATTATTAACACCCACATTAGTGTAAATAACTCAAAAAAACAACCTGAAGACTGGAAGAACACACTCTCCACAGCTAAATGTAGACAGGCCACACTGAAGAGGGTAGAAAGGGCAGAGATAGGAGATTGTCTTCAGGAGAGAGGAACACTGTAACCATGCAGGAAGGAGAGAGGATCATTGTAAAACATAGTGAAGGGAGAGGAGCAGATCCCACACCTGGCACCCTACACATAGGGGACCTGCACTATAAAGACAAATCCCTTAACATTTGGCTTTGAAAGCCAGAGGGGCTTAGCTTCATGGGTTCTTACAGTCAGTGGGCTTAATACCTGGAACTTTAAAAATCACGAAGCTCTGGCATGGGAGACCTGGAGAGCAATAGGAAACTGAGTCCCTAACCTTAAAGAGAAAGCATACCAAACAACCCCACTGAGGTGCAGCATAGAAGCAGCACTGGGGTGTATGGGAAGGAGACTTATTTAATAATCTCAGCATGTGTGCTGGAAGGACAAGAATCTTTAGAAGACTTCTCCAAGAACAAAAGAGCTGATGGGTGCCATCCCTCTCCCAACCACAGCCTAGATACATGGACACATGCAGGAACCAGAACAAATACTCTCCACCTGGCTTGCTAACAGTGCATCCTGCCCCCTCCAGCCCATCCTCAGCAGTTCTCCAAAAGAGCTACAGGTCCCCTCAGAGAGCAGACCCTCACCCAGCTTGCAAAGCTGTATTCTCCTGCGGGTCCACCCCTCCATCCTGGCCTCCACAGGAGTTTTCCCAGATGGCTGCAGGTCCCCTCCAACAGCAGACCACTGTGGATCTTGCAGGCACCATATGCCCCACCCCAACCACACAGCACTACAAAACCTCTTCTTCATAAGGCCACTACTCTCAAGAGCAGGAAAGGTAGCTGACTTTACTAACACAAAGAAACATATCCAGGAGAGTTAGAAAAAATGAGGAGACAGAGGAATATCTCCCAAATGAAAGAATAGGACAATATCCCTGCAAAAGAGCTAAATGAAACGGTTTATGCAATATGCCTGACAGAGAATTTAAAGTAATGGCCTCATGGGCTTGAGAAAAGAGTGGAAGATTTCAGTTAAGACCCTCAACAAAAAGACGGAAAACATAAAGAACCAATCCCAGATTGAGAACTCAATAAATGGTATTAAAAATACACTAGTGGGAATAGATAGTAGAGTAGAGGAAGCAGAAGAATGGATCAGCAACCTGGAGGACAGAGTAATGGAAATCAAGAAGCTGAACAGGAAAAACAATAAAAAATGAAAATAGATTAAGGAAACTCAGCAACACCATCATGCATAATAACATTCTAAGGACCTCAGAAGGAGGAGAGAGAGAAAAAAGAGGGAAGAAAATTTATCTGAAAAAATAATAGCTAAAAACTTCCCTAATCTGGGGAAGATAAAAGAAATCCAGATCAGGAGGCACAAATGGCTCCCAATAAAATCAACCCAAGGAGATCCACACCAAGATATAGAGCAATTGAGATGGAGTTAAGATGGTGGAATAGTATGGAGACCCTGAGCTTGTCACCTTCCTGAAACACAGCTAGATCAGCATCAAACTATTTTTGAACACCAAGGGAACTGATCTGAGGATTAACGCAACAATCTGCATAATTTGAGCCAGAGAACTTGGCAGGTACATGGTGTGGAAAGGTGAATTGGGGGACAGAAAAGTCACGGAGCCATGGAGGACAGGGAGCCATTTTTGCGGAGAGAGGACGGGGGGGGGGATGCAGCGGGTCGGGATCATGTAAGAAAAGCACTCCCCCCAAAAGCAACTAGAGAGAAAGAAAAAGAGTGAAAACACAGGGAACTGGGCAAGAAATCTGTTCCCCAAAACTATTACAGAGTAAAAGGAGAGGGTTCCAATATCGCCAGGATTCTATAAACTGTGGAGCGCAGTCTGAAGTTTCGGTGCACCTGGCAGTGCTCTGGTGAGGAAGTGGGACAAATCCCCAGGAGCAGTACTCTGAAAGTTCCCCGTGTGCCATACAGGAAGGAAAGATTCCCCTGCTAGGAATCCATTTGGTAGAGGTCTCCCAGGGGGCAAAAGTCCCACCAGACCTCAGAGAGCTGCCACTTTTACTGAAATTGGACCAAAGACACTAGAGTGCAGGAAAACCTGGTGCCAGCTGTGTTGTGATTTACCATAAACTCTGAGCCTCTGCTGCTTTGGGAGCAGGCAGACATTTTCTGGGACAAGCCAGCACCCAACCACTGTTCAGCAAGATCTTCCCCCAGAGAATCAGTGCAGGTCTAAACCGCAGGGGTCTCTGAAGGGTGGGGTTTTGAAACACAGCCCCATCTGAGATAAAACTCTGGAGGGAGGCGCCACCTGGTAGGCAGACAGCTTGAACAGAAGGTAAAGGTGGGGAGTGGATGGAAGGCTAAGACAAAGGAGGGGTGTTTGATCACATGTTTGTGAGGGCACAAAATTCCGTGCCAGAGATTAGAGAGCTGGGTGAAGCTATTTTCACCTCTAGCAGGTACATATAGAGACCGACCCCACTGAGCTAAGCGGAGCCACCAAGTGGAGAACAGAGCTGTTACACCACACCCTGCCTACCTGTGCCCTCCAAGCACATCCCCCAGACGACCAGCACAAATCCCTTCCAACTGCTTAGTCTACAGACTATAGTATGCTGCAGTTTCAATTCTAGGGGAAACTGGATATAACTTCATTTGGGTCTCATGCTGTTTGTTGGTTTGGTTGTTTTCTTTGCTTCCGTTTTTGTTTATGTTGTTTTCTTTTTCTTTTCTTTCTCTTTCTTGGATACAGAAAGAGCAAAATTTTAAATTTAAACAATTGTTTTATTCTATTAATTTTTTTAAAATTTTAAATGTTTTTTTTCTCTTTTCTATCAAGCTTCTCTGAGCAAGTAGACTGGAACACACCTAGGATCTAGCTTCCTTTATTTTTTTGTTTTGTTAGAATATATAGTAATTAAAATGGCAAGAAGCAGAAATTAAGAGAGAATTTTAAAGCAGCAAGGGAAAGGGGGTGCCTGGATAGCTCAGTTGGTTGAGCGTCCAACTTCAGCTCAGGTCATGACCTTGCAGTTTATGAGTTTGAACCCCATGTCAGGCTCTGTGCTGACAGCTCAGAGCCTGGAGCGTGCTTCAGATTCTGTGTCTCCCTCCCTCTCTGTCTCTGCCCCACTTGCACTCTTTCTCCAAAACATAAATAGACATTAAAATTTTTTTTTAAAGCAGCAAGGGAAAAGAAAACAGTTACACACAAGAGAAACCCAATTAAGACTATTAGCTGTTCAGCAGAAACTTTGCAGGCCAGAAGGGAGTGGCATGATATATTTGAAATGCTGAAAGAAAACCTGCAACCAAGAATACTCTATCCCACAAAGCTATCATTCAGAATAGAAGGAGAGAGATAATTTCCCAAACACAAGTTAAAGGAATTCATCACCACTAAACCAGCCTTACAAGAAATGCTAAAGGCGTTTCACTGAGTGGAAAGGAAAGACCATAAGCAGGAATAAGGAAAGTAGGAACCACAAAAGTAATAAAATAGAGCACATGTATAAAAATCAGTCAAGGGATTCACAAAATAAAAGGAAGTAAATTATGACACCATATACCTAAAATGTGGTGGGGAGAGGAGTATAGATTTAATGCTTTTAGTATAGTTTACTAATGAAGAACTTAATGAAGAGACTCCAGCAAAAATTCCTAGAACTGATAAATGAATTCAGTAAGGTTGCACAACACAAAATCATTATACTGAAATCCACTGCATTTCTATACCCTGATATTGAGCATATAGAGAAATTAAGAAAACAATACCATTTACAATTGCACCAAAAATAAAATACCTAGGAGTAAACTTAACCATGGAGATGAAAGACCTGTACTGTGAAAACTATAAAACACTGATGAAAGAAACTGAAGGTGACACAAATGGAAAGATACTCCATGCTGATGGATTTGTACAATATTGCTAAAATGACCATACTACGCAGCAATTTCCAAATTTAATGCAATCCCTATCAAAACACCAATAGCATTTTTCAAAGAACTAGAGTAATTAATCCTAAAATTTGTATGTAACCACAAAAGACCATAAATAGCCAAAGTAATCTGGGAAAAAGAACAATACAGGAGGTTATCACAATCCTGATTTCCAGATACATTACCAAGCTCTAGTAATCAAAGCAGTATGGTACTGATGCAAAATAGATATATACGTCAATGGAAAAGAATAGAGAACACAGAAATAAACCAATGATTATATGGTCAATTAATCTTCAGCAAAGGAGGCAAAAATATTCAATGGGAAAAACTTTCTTCAACAAATGGTGTTGGGAAAATTGGACCACTTTCTTACACCATACACAAAAATAAACTGAAAATGATTTAAGGAACCTAAATGTGAGACCTGAAACTAAAAATCCTAGAAAAGAGCACAGGGAATAACTGGACACTGGCAACATTTGTCTAGATCTGTCTCCTGAGGCAAGGGAGCACAAAACAAAGAAAAAAACCAAAAGAACCACTCTTAAATATAGAGAATAAACTCATGGTTACCAGAGGGGAGGTGGGTGGGAGATGAGTGAAACAGGTGAAAGGAATTAAGAGTACATTTATTGTGATAAGCACTGAATAAATATAGAATTGCTGAATCACAATATTGTAAACCTGAAACTAATATAACACTATACTAATGACACTGGAATTTTAAAAAATAAAACATTTAAAAAACAAAACAAAAAACCACAATGAGATACCCACTAGGATGATTATAATAATAATTTTTAAAGTGAAAACAGTAAGTGTTGGTAAGGATATGGAAAAATAAAAACCAAAGGATGGCAGAGCAGCATGGAGACCCTCCCTCAGCTTCTCTTGTCCCTGAAATGCAGCTAGATCAGCACCAAACCATTTTGCACACCTAGGACTAAGCAGAGAGAATTTGTATAACTTGAGCCCAGAAACTGGCAGGTACACAGTGTGGAGAGGAGAACTGGGGGAGTGAAAAGCCACAGCAGGTAGGGAGCTGTTTTGGCAGAGACAGAGGAGAAGAGTGCAGTCATTGGGAGAGTGCAGGGAAAACACTCCCCTGGAGAGAAAGAGTGAAAACACTTGCAGGGGACTGAACAAGAAATTTGTTTCCCAAAACCACTGACAGGAATAAAGGAGAGAGTCTCAATACTACCGGGATTCTATAAACAGTGGAGCAGAGTCTGACATTCCAGAGCTCAGTGCCTGGTGGCACTCTGGTGAGGAAGCAGGGTGAATCCCCAGGAGCAGGCAGAGTGGTCCAGGGGTCCATGTGCCACACGGGGAGAAGTGCTTCCCCTGCTTGGAGTGCATTTGGTAGAGGTCATAAAGCCTCCCCACAGGGAAAGGTCCCAGCGGACCCTGGAGAGCAGCCACGTTTGCTGGTATTGGGACAAAGACACTGGAGTGTGGTGAAACCTGGTGCTCGCTGTGTGTTGTGATTTGCCACAATCTCTGAACCTCTGCTGCTGCGTGATGGCATGAACATTTTCTGGGGCAAGCTGGCCGTTCGCCATTGCTCAGTGAGACTCTCCCCTGAAGAGTTGGAATGGGTCCAAGCCACAGGGGTCTCTGAAGTGTGGGATTTTGAAACACAACCCCATCGGAGATAAAACTCTGGAGGGGGGTGCCACCTGATGGGTAGACAGCCTGGACACGAGCAGGGTAGAGGCGGGGAGGGGAAGGAGTCCTGAGACCCGTGCTCGATCACAGGTCAGTGAGAATGCAAAGTTCCTGTGCCAGAGATTAGGGAGCTGGATGAAGCCATTTCCAACTCTCCTGCACATGTGCATGCACACCACACTGATCCACCCAGTAAGCTAAGCAGTGCCACCTAGTGGAGAACAGAGCCGTTAACACCAAGCCCTGCCCAACAGCGCCTTCTAAACACATCCCCTAGACGACCAGCACAAGTCACCCCACCTGCTTAGTGTACCAACTACAGAGCACTTCACAGTTTGAGTTCTATGGGAAACTGGATGCAACTTCATTTGGGTTTCATTCTGTTTGCTGGTTCATTTATCTGTTTAAATTTTGTTTCCTTTCTTTTCCATGGATACAGAAAAGTTTATTTTTAATTTTTTAGATTTTTTTGTTCTATTCGATTTTGTTATGTCAATTTTTAAAAATTTTTTCTTTTCCCCCTTTTCTTCCCCTTTTTTCTCTATTCCATAAAGCTTCTTTCAACAAGCAGACCAAAACACACCTAGGATCTAGCTTCATTTATTTTTTTTAATTTTTAAAAAATATTTTAATTTAAATTTATTTTATTAATTTTTTCTTCCTCCAAAATGAAAAATGAAGGAATTCATCCCAAAAGAAAGAACAGGAAGAAATGACAGCCAGGGGCTTAAACAACACAGAAGGAAGCAGGATGAACTAGAATTTAGAACCATGATAATAAGAATATGTTGAAAAAAAGCACAGAATCCCTTTCTGTGGAGATAAAAGATGTAAAATCTAGTCAGGACAAATTAAAAATGCTATAACCAAGGTGTAATCTCGAATGGATGCCATGATGGCAAGGACAGATGAAGCAGAGCAGCAAAATCAGTGATATAGAAAAAAATATGGAGAATGAAGCAGAAAAAAAGACGGAAACAAAGGCAAAAGAGCACAATACAAGACTTAGAAAACTCAGTGACTTATTATAGAGGAATAACAACTGAATCATACAAGTCCCAGAAGAGAACAGAGAGAAAGAGAGGCAGAAGGGTTATGTGAGCAAGTTATAGCTGAAAACTTATCTGGGGAAGGACACAGACATCAAAATCTAAGAAGCACAGAGAACTCCCATTAGATTCAACAAAAACTGACCATCACCAAGGCATATAATAGTCAAATTCACAAAATACACAGACAAGGAAAGAATTCTGAAAGAGCAAAGAAGAAAAAAGTCCTTAACCTATAAGGGAAGATAGATTAGGTTTGCTGCAGACCTATCCACAGAAACTTGGCAGGCCAGAAAGGAATGGCAGGATATAGTCAACGTGCTGAATTGGAAAAATATGCAGCCAAAAATTCTTTATCCAGCAAGACTGTCACTCAAAACAGAAGGAGAGATAAAGAGTTTTCCAGGCAAAAACTAAAAGAGTTCCTGACCACTAAACCAGTTCTGCAAGAAATTTTAAGTGGGACTCTTTGGGGAAAAGATGAAAACAAAACAAAAAAGACCAAAAGCAACAAAGACTAGAAAGAGCCAGAGCACATCACCAGAAACTCCAACTCTACAGGTAACACAATTCATATCTTTCAGTATTCACTCTAAATGTCAATGGACTAAATGCTACAATCAAAAGACACAGGGTATCAGAATTGATAAGAAAACAAGACTCATCTATATGCTGCTTACAAGAGTCCCATTTTTAGACCTAAAAACACCTGCAATTGAAAGTAAGGAGATGGAGAACCATCTATCATGCCAATGGTCATCAAAGAAACTAGAGTAGTCATACTTATATCCCACAAACGAGATTTTAAAATAAAGATTTTAACAAGAGGTGAAGAATGGCAACATAACATAATTAAGGGGTTTATCCACCAAGAAGATTGTAAAATATTGTAAATGTTGTAAATATTTAGGCCCCCTACATGGGAAAAATCAAATATATAAATCAATTAAACACAAACATAAAGAAACTCATTGATAATAATACCATAATAGTAGGGGACTTCAACACCCCACTTACAACAATGGACAGATCATCTAAGCAGAAAATGAACAAGGAGACAATGGCTTTGAATGACACACTGGACCAAATGGACTTAACAGATACATTCAGAACATTTCATTGTAAAGCATACACATTCTTCTCGAGTACACATGGAACATTCTCTGGAACAGATCACATACTGCGACACAAATCAGCCCTCAACAAGTAAAAAAAAATCAGGATCATACCTTGCATATTTTCAAACCACAACACTATGAAACTTGAAATCAACCACAAGAAAAAACTTGGAAAGAAAATGAATACTTGGAGATTAACAAATATCCTGCTAAAGAATGAATGGGTTAACCAAGAAATTTTTTTGAAGTTTCTTTTGAGTGCACAGGGGAGAGGCAGAGAGAGAGAGAGAGAGAGAGAGAGAGAGAGAGAGAGAGAGAAAGAAAGAGAGAGAGAGAGAGAGAGGATCTCTAGCAGGCTCCATGCTGCCAGCATAGAGCCGAACATGGGGCTTGAACTCATAAACTGTGAGACCATGACCTGAGCCGAAATCAAGAATCGAAAATTTTACCAATTGAGCCAACCAGGCACACCTAACCAAGAAACTAAAAAGGAAATTAAAAAGTACATGGAAGCCAATGAAAATGAAAACACAATAGCCCAAAACCTCTGGGATGCAGCAAAGGCGGTCATAAAAGGAACAAAGGTCTCAAATACACAATCTAACCTTACACCTAAAAGAGCTGGAAAAATAACAGCAAATAAAGCCCAAAACCAGCAGAAGAAGGGAAATAATAAAACATTAGAGCATAAATCAATGATATCAAAATTAAAAAAAAAAACAAACAGTTGGACAGAGCAGTGAAAGGTTCTTTGAAAGAATTAACAAAATTGATAAACCCCTTAGCCAGAGTGATCAAAAGAAAAAGCAAAGGACCCAAACAAATGAAAGAGAGAGCACAACCAAAACTGCAGAAATACAAACAATGATAAGAGAATATAATCAATTATATGCCAACAATATGGGCAATCTGGAAGAAATGGACAAATTCCTAGAAACATATAAACTACCAAAACTGATACAAGAAGAAATAGAAAATTTGAACAGACCCATAACCAATAAAGACATTGAATTAGTAATCAAAAATCTCCCAAAAAACAGGAGTCCAGGGGCAGATGGCTTTCCAGGGGAATTCTACCAAACATTTAAAGAGTTGGGGGGCCTGGGTGGCTCAGTCAGTTAAGCGTCCAACTTCAGCTCAGGTCATGATCTTGTGATTTGTGGGTTTGAGCCCCGCGTTGGGCTCTGTGCTGACAGCTCAGAGACTGGAGACTGCTCCAGGCAAATGAAAACCACAGAGCCTGCTGCCTCTTCTCTCTGCCCCTCCCATGCTCATGCTCTGTTTCTGTCTCTCAATAATAAATAAAACATTAAAAAAATTAAAAAATAAAATAAAGAAGAGTTAACACCTATTCTTTTGAAGCTGTTCCAAAAAATAGAAATGGATAGAAAACTTCCAAACTCATTCTATGAAGCTAGCATTACCTTGATTCCAAAACCAGACAAAGACCCACTAAAAAGGAGAACTACAGACCCTGATGAACATGGATGTAAAAATTGTCAACAAGATACGGGAAAACCAGATCCAATAATACATTGAAAGAATTATTCACCACGATCAGGTGGGGCTTATTCCTGGGATGCAGGGCTGGTTCAATATCCACAAACCAATTAACGTGATACACCATGTAAATAAAAGAAAGGATAAGAACCATATGATCCTCTCAGTAGATGCAGAAAAAGCACTTGACAAAATACAGCATCGATTCTTGATAAAAACCCTCAAGAAAGCAGGGATAGAAGGATCATATCTCAAGATCATGAAAGCCATATATGAAAGACCCACTGATAACAACATCCTCAATGGGGAAAACCTGACAGCTTTCCCTCTAAGGTCAGGAACAAGACAGGGATGTCCACTCTCACCACTGTTATTCAACATAGTGTTGGAAGCCTTAGCCTCAGCAATCAGCACAAAGAAATAAAAGGCATCCAAATTGGCAAGGAGGAAGTCAAACTTTTACTCTGAAGATGACATGATACTCTCCTTAGAAAACCCAAAAGGCTCTGCCAAAAAACTGCTAGAACTGATCCATGAATTCGGCGAAGTTGAAGGATATAAAATCTATGCTCAGAAATCGGCTGCATTTCTATGCACCAATAGCAAAGCAGCAGAAAGAGAAATCAAGGAATCTATCCCATTTACAATTGAACCAAACACCATAAAATACCTAGGATTAAACCTAACTAAAGCAGTGAAAAATCTATACACTGAAAACTACAGAAAGCTTAGGAAAGAAATTGAAAAACACAAAAAAATGGAAAAATATTCCAGGCTCATGGATTGGAAGAACAAATATTGTTCAAATGTCGAAAGTACCCAAAGCAACCTACATATTCAATGCACTCCCTATCAAAATAACACCAGCATACTTCACAGAGCTGGAACAAACAATCCTAAAATTTGTATGGAACCAGAAAAGACCATGAATATCCAAAGCAATCCTAAAAAAGAAAACCAAAGATGGAGGCATCACAATTTTGGACTTCAAGATGTATTACAAAGCTGTAATCATCAGGAAAGTATGGTACTGTCACAAAAACAGACCTATAGATCAATGGAACAGAACGAAGAACCTAGAAATGGACCTACAAACATATGGCCAACATCTTTGACAAAGCAGGAAAGAATATCCAATGGAAAAAAAAGTCTCTTCAGCAAATGGTGTTGGGAAAACTGGACAGTGACATGAAGAATGAACCTGGACCACTTTCTTACACCATACATAAAAATAAACTAAAGGGACGAAAGACCTAAATGTAAGACAGGAAGCCATTAAAGTCCTAGAGGAGAAAGCAGGCAACAACCTCTTTGACCTTAGCTGCAGCAACTTCTTACTTGACATGTCTCTGGAGGCAAGGCAAATGAAAACCACAATGAGATACCACTTCACATGTGTCAAAATGGCTTAAATTAACAACTCAGGCAACAAGAGATGTTGGCAAGGATGTGGAGAAAGAGGAACCCTATTGCAATGCTGGTGGAAATGCAAACTGGTGCAGCCACTTTGGAAAACAGCATGGAGGTTCCTCAAAAAGTTAAAAATGGAACTATCCTATGACCAAGGATTTATCCAAAGGATACAGAAGTGCTGTTTTGAAGGGACACGTGCACCCCAATGTTTATAGCAGCACTATCAACAATAGCCCAAGTATGGAAAGACCCTAAATGTCCATCGACTGATGAATGGAAAAGAAGATGTGGTGTGTGTGTGTGTGTGGTACATATATGTATTATATATACACATGTGTAACACATATATACACATATATGTATATATATACACACACATACACACATATACAACAGAATATTACTTGGTGATCAAAAAGAATGAAATCTTGCCATTTGCAACAATGTGGGTAGAACTACAGTATATTATGCTAAGTGAAATCAGAGAAAGACAAAGAGCATGTGGCTTCACCCATATGCAGAATTTAAGATACAAAATAGATGAACATAAGAGAAGGGAAGCAAAAATAATATACAAACAGGAAGACAAACCATAAGAGACTTAAATACAAAGAACAAACTGAGGGCTGCTTGAAGGGTGTTGGGTGGGGGTGATGGGCTAAAGGTGTGAGGGGCATTAAGGAGGACACTTGTTGGGATGAACACTGGGTGTTATACATAAGTGATGAGTCACTAAATTATATTCCTGAAATCAAAAAAAAAAAAGAAAGAAAAAAATAAGAACCCCCATATACTGCTGGTGGGAATGTAAAATGGAGCACTCACTTTGAAGAACATTCTGGCAGTTCCTCAAAAGGTTAAACAGAGAGTTACCATATGACCCAACAATTCCACTCAAAAATATATATATAATCCATGAGAATTAAAAATATAAACTTGTACCCAAATGTTCATAGCAACATTATTTGTAACAGCCAAAAAGTGTGGAAACAACTCAAATGTCCATTAATGGTGAATAGAAAAATAAAATTTCATATACATATATATTGTTATTCAGCAATAAAAAGGACTGAATACTGATACATGCTACCATACGGATGAATCTTAAAAACATTATGCTAAGTGAAAGAACCCAGACACAAAGGGTTATATATTATATGATTCCATCTGTATGAAATGTTCAAAACAGGCAAACCTATGAAAGTAGAGTAATGGTTACTTGGAGCTGGGGGCATGGGGGAGAAGGAATGGGAAATGACAATGGGTACAGGTTTATTTTTGGGGTGATGAAAACGTTCTGGAATTAGACAGTGGTGACAGCTGCACAACACTACGAATATTCTAAAAACTACTGAACTGTACCTTTTAATGGGCAAACTGTATGCCAAGTGAATTATATCTCAGTAAACCTGTTTTTACAATCAGCGCGTGAAGGCAGAACTGGCAAAATGTTAACTATTCATGTATCTACAGGAAGGGTAATATGGGTGTGAATTCTATCACTGCCATATTTCTGTAGGCTTGAAATTTTTCAAAATGAGATTTGAGAAAATAATGCTAACGAAACGTGATTTGGGAAAACCAGCACTGACCTCAAGTAACAGGTTTACTTTTTCGTAAGTAAGTGAATTCTATGGTTGGTGGAGAAGGATGTAACCAAAATCAACAGACAACTAACCACAAGTCAGGAAACCTATAGTCAAGGGACACCCACCTGGTTGAGAAGTATCAGTCCATCCCCTCTTCGCTCGTACACAATAATCCCATCTTGTATTGGGGTCTTTGACAAACTTTCCAATATCTTTGAAGAGTTCACAAAAAGACATTTGGCTGGCTCGATAAACAGTGTAGTAGAGGAGGGCAGCCCTCCATAAAAAGGGGTCTTTTCTAAAAAGG
This sequence comes from Lynx rufus, assembly GCF_022079265.1. Lineage (NCBI taxonomy): Eukaryota > Metazoa > Chordata > Mammalia > Carnivora > Felidae > Lynx > Lynx rufus. The sequence continues at coordinate 127,341,724 of NW_025814856.1, forward strand.
ACACTGTGAATACTTGCCAGTCCTTCCTCTGTGGGATTGTTTGGCTTTAGCTCATGTTTTTTACGACCAGTCCAACTGTTCCATGGCTGCTGAAGGTTGTTAATACCTCGAAAATAATGTGTGCCTGTGGACAAGAAAAGGCACACAAAAACCAAGAAATGACATTCTCATTTTAACTCTTAGCCAAAAAAAGATTCTACCAACAGTTCTAAAATTAAACTGATGTGTACCTACAAAACAAAGTGGAAAATGACCTTACCCTAAAGCCTTTTGCAGGAGGTACTCTGCCTTCAGAAGGACTACATGTGTCATTAGGAGAGGTAAAGGGAAGAATCACAGACTTTGATATTTGAAAAAAATATGAGAGAGCACTTAGTTCAATTTCTTCAAGTTTCAGGTGGGAGGACTAAAATTCAGAGGAGTTAAATGACTATCCATGCTTAATACAGCTACACAGTGCCTGAAAAAATCTAATTTGAAGTAAGACATTACTATCTTGGCTCAAGTGAAACCTAAAAATTTCATTACTTTTTGCTAAATACTGCTAAGAGAAAACCCCATTATAAAAGAATGTTTCTCTGATGCTGATTTCTGATATTACAAATGAACAAATGGAGAAGGGCTACCCTACCTATTTCATGCCTCAGCATTCCCTCCAGCCAGTGCTCACGTGCAGTGGAAACATTGATGGTCAGCGTTGGACATCCATTTACCACTGTCATCGAAGCTCGGGAAAGCAGATCTTCAGTGAGATGTACCACAATCTAAGGAGCAAGAGGAAAAATATAAATATATGAAACAAAACGTAAAGGCTGGGGAGAAGCAGCTTTCACAGGAAACCACAGACCCATAAATCAAGATGTTTTTATTTTGCTTATACCAATTCAAATCTCCCAGAAACCTAGACGATGAAATGCAGGGCCAATCACTTCTGACGCTTCCACCTTTGAGCCGGGGGAACTCAAGAACCTTTCCTGGAATGAAGGAAAGTAGAGGGCCGCGCTCTCAAATACAGTCCCCCCTGGCTACAATGATGCAAAGGAAGGTATACAAGCCAGAGTCCTGTTCGCTGTTGGGCCAAAGCTTATTTTGAACTGGCTACTAACAAGAGGAGCCACTGAGGCAAATCTCTTAAGAATTTTCATAAAACAATTCCAACAGGGGCGCCTGGGTGGCGCAGTCGGTTAAGTGTCCGACTTCAGCCAGGTCACGATCTCACGGTCCGTGAGTTCAAGCCCCGCGTCAGGCTCTGGGCTGATGGCTCAGAGCCTGGAGCCTGTTTCTGATTCTGTGTCTCCCTCTCTCTCTGCCCCTCCCCCGTTCATGCTCTGTCTCTCTCTGTCCCAAAAATAAATAAACGTTGAAAAAAAAAAAACAATTCCAACAATTCCATAAAGTATACAGAAGTGGTAGTAAGTAAAGAAAAACACATAGTGAGCAAAATAATTCAATGCGACATAAATTTAGCATTTAGTGAGACTTTTGGGTGACTAATTTAATGAGCAGAATGGGGATAGGAGAACAAAACCTGCAGAGAAAACCATGTGGCACCGGGAGTTAAAATGCCAGCAGTCAGCATCTCGTGTCATCCCAATTCATACCTCACCCATGCAGCCTTCTTTCATCATGTACTTCCTAACGTGACTCCAGATTCGAGTTTTAGATAGCAGGCTGCCACCGGTGGCCTGCTCAAATTTTTCATAACTTCCGTATTTCTGTAAAGTCAGTTCCATAATATTGATGGACTGTAAAAAAAAAAAAACCCACAGATAATGCAAATAAATAACCTTGAATTATTTTGAGATGAGTAATAAGCCAGTTATATTCTTATTGATCATGACCTGTTCTGTGTTTATTGATTTCCAAATGAAACTGCAACTGAGGTACCACATCTAATCCTAAACACTGTTCACTCACTGTCACAAATTTTTACAAACACCTCAGTACTTAGAAATCCTCTTTCTGTGTTTGTTTCTCCTTCACATGCTAAAGGACAAAGGTACTGCATACAGTGTCACCACCTGACAGGCTGAGGAGATAAGGCAGAGGGCTCCTTGGCTTCTCTAAGACCATTTGGTGGTTTGGCAAGAGAACTCAGAGTGGAAGGTATGTCTCCAGATTAATTACTAAATTATAACTGCCATTTGGATAAAAAAAATAATAGCCCCAATTTTCTTTTTTTTTTTTTCAACGTTTATTTATTTTTGGGACAGAGAGAGACAGAGCATGAACGGGGGAGGGGCAGAGAGAGAGGGAGACACAGAATCAGAAACAGGCTCCAGGCTCTAAGCCATCAGCCCAGAGCCTGACGCGGGGCTTGAACTCACGGACCGCGAGATCGTGACCTGGCTGAAGTCGGATGCTTAACCGACTGCACCACCCAGGGGCCCCATAGCCCCAATTTTCAAGAACACAAAAAAATAATCCACAATTCTTCTGTGACAATCTTATAAAATTTGAAGCTTTCCTGGGCTAGTCTTTCACAGAAAACAGTCTCAACATTACTAAAAACATTTTCATCTTTCATTCAGGGAAGGGTACTACCTACTTTTCATTCTTCATTAATTTTCACATCAAAAGAATATGAAAATTGAGATCTTTTCTAAACACAGATATACAGAAAGGAAGACTTAAAAAAAACCCCTAGTAATGAATCAGAGATCCTTAGTATCTTGAAAAAGCCACAAGAAAGGAAAACATACGGAAGAAAAAGAATCTTCAAAAGGCCTTTTGGGAAAGAAGCTAGAAAATGCAAATATATCTTATAGGAACTGAGAGAGAAGCTAGAAAATTCATGCTATGAAGTCTAGTTTTTTATTGTCAGACTAGTAAAGAGATTGAAACTATAAGCACTAGAGTCAGACTACTTGCATTGCTGCCCTGGTTCTATCCACCTTCTGGCTTTGTGGCCATGGGCAAGTCACTAAACTTGTCAGTAAGCCTCCTCATTTTTAAATGGGGTAATAATAATAATGCCTACTTCATGGTTTTGTTGAGAAAATTTAGTCAATCTTTGTAAAGTACAAATAAGTAGTCAATACCTGTCAATTATTATTACATCATCATCGTCATCATGATCGGTACATTCATTCTTTGTAAATGCCACCGCTGTACATAATATGCTCAACACAAAAACTACAGAAAATGAACACACTACAAGTTATAATACAACATATATATCTCCACTGAAAAAATATGTATTACTAATAAACTAGGCATGTGACTTAAAGTTAGTGTAACAAGAAATGGCTTCGATAGGCTTTGCCTGGCTTCTGTTCCCAAAACTGTTCTTGAAAGCCTTGCAATTCAAACTGTGGTCGAAAGGCTGTGAGCTGGTTTCAAATGCAGAATTTTGCCCCCCACCATGCCTAGTGAATCAGAACATGCACTTTAACAAGATCATCAGATGACTCGTGCACGGTAAAAAGCAGCATCTCAGAGAATGGAAATATAGCATAAAGAGGCTACATTTTTTATATGACAACTCTGATAATTAAAAGAATAAAAGCACATAATTAAAAACCCATTTCAGCAGATTAGCAAATATTTTTTGCATACCCTAGTCTAATGATCCCAAGTCATCAATATATCAAACACGGTGAGAAGAAGGTAAGAAATTTGGCCTTAATTCCAGGAGACAGATGTGGTGCCTTCTATATTGGACTGACACTTAGACCTAAAAAAGGTTAAAGAATTTTTTTAATATAACTTGTAGTTGTATGTTTTTAAAGTATGTACTTAATTTTGGATAAAATTAGCTTTTCTAGCATATGCTTACTCACTAGAAAAACTGTCGTTATCTGGTTACTATGGTAGTCCCCGCTCATCTGCAGGGGATACATTCTAAGACCCCAGTGGATGACTGAAAATGCAGAGTACAAAAGCCTATGTACACTATTTTTTTCCTATATATACCCACCTATGATAAGGTTTAATTTATAAATTGGGCACATTAAGAGTTTAACAATAACTATTAAATAGAACAATTATAACAATACACTGTAATAAAAGATAAGTGAATGTGGCCTCTCTCTCAAAATATCTTATGGTACCATAACCCACTCTTCTTCTTGTGATGTGAGATGATAAAATGACTGTGTGATAAGATGGAGGGGGGGCGAATGACACAGGCAGCAGCATGAGGCTACCACTGACCTTCTGACGATATGTCAGAAAGAGGATCATCTGCTTCCAGAGAGAGGTTGATCTCAGGCAACTGAAACTGCAGAAGGTGAAACCACAGATAAGGGGTACTACTATGTTTATTACAGCAGATATAAAAGAATTTAGAGAATTAAGAAAAACTTAAATACAGGTGTTCCCTGTTATTGCCAATGAATGGTACTAGAAGGCTATTAAGTGTTCATATTCATCCATATTCCTAATAGGAAACGAAAATTTGATAGGAAGTTTATACTAAAAACGTACCCTATAAATATAAGAAAGAAAACATACCTTGGCAGCTTAATAACATTTAGGCAATCTTTATGTATGCCTATGTACTAATTTTTTGATTCATCAATGAATGAATAAAAATAGTGGGGGCTGGGGGGGGAGGGGGAGTGATTTTTCCATCAGAATGATATACAATAGCACATAACATCCTTCATTTCATCCTGATTTACATAGCATCATAATGGTGGCAAACTACATGGGAGCTTGTGTTAATATGATGTCATGTCCAATCATTCTTTAAAGTGCCTATCCTATTGTTATCTCTACTGATTTCTTTCTTCAACAGTTTTTCAACTGGTCCGACCTAGATAGATTTGTCAGTGATCACAAAGATCTCCAGTATCCTTCACTAACCTCAAGAAATAACTTCCCAATCCACCTGCATTATAATAACGCCCAGGCACAGAGACAGAAACAGTGGTTAAATGGGTGAATAAGTTCAAACATTAAAAGAGAGAGCAGAAATGTTGAGTGGTCACTTCATCAGTGAATATTTTTATATTACAATTTCTACTGCTTTATGTAATCTCTTAACTGCAGGCCACAAAAATTTTAGGAGTATGATCTCAGCTTTGGAAAAAGGAAAAGGCAATAAACAATGTAAAAAGGCACAAGGAAGCCTGCAAGAATATACCCAAAGGCTGCTGCTCCTGTTTGGGGTGGAGTGACAGATTGCACTGAAGTTTATTATCTGTACTTTTCAGAAGTTTTAAAATTCTTTACAATATGCATTTGTTAGTGTTATGATCAAGAGGAAAAAGTCACTTTTCTTCAGTTTTACTGAGTTATGACTAACAAATACAAATAAAAATTGTGGGGGCACCTGGGTGGCTCAGTCAGTTAAGCGTCTGACTCCTGATCTCAGCTCAGGTCATGATCTCACGGTTCGTGAGATCGAGCCCTGAGTCGTGCTCTGTGCTGACATTGTGGAACCTTCTTGGGATTCTCTCTCTTCCTCTCTCTCTCTCTCTGCTCCTCCCCCACTCAGTGTATGGGCACATGTGCTCCCTCTCTCAAAATAAATAATAAACTTAAAAAATAAAATAATAAAAATGGGGCATATTTAGGTTGTACCATGTGATGTGTTTTTCTAAAGGTGTACAATGTAATGATTTAGTATATGTACACACTGTGAAATGATTACTACAATCAAGTAGATTGACACAGCTATCACCTCACGTAGTTACCACTTTCTGTGTGGCGAAAACATCTAAGATCTTAGTATATTTCAAGTATACAATACAGTAATTTTATCTTAATTTTTTTAAGTTTATTTTGAGAAAGGGAGAGACAGAGTAGGAGAGGGGAAGGTGGGGGGGGGGAGGGGGGAGGGAGGGAGGGAGGGAGGGAGAGAGAGAGAGAGAGAGAGAGAGAATCTCAAGCAGGTTCTGCACTGTCAGCACAGAGCCGAACACGAGGCTTGAACCCATGAACCATGAGATCATGACCTGAGCTGAAATCAAGAGTCAGACACTCAACCGAGCCACCTACAATACAGTATTATTAACTATAATCATCATGCTGTACATTAGATCCCCAGGACTTATTCAGCTTATAACTGAAAGTTTGTACCCTTTGACCTACATCTCCCCATTCTCCCCCACAACCCATTTTTTTTTTTTAAGAGAAAAGAAAGGAGAAGTTTATCTGCTCTCCCTTGAGTTCAGAGAATCCATATCTATACCACTTGGAGAATCAAGCTTTCACATACCTCATCCACATGGCAAACTACTTCTAAAAGGCAATAAATTTCATGTCAAATCTCTCTTCTCCATTAGTGTCATCATTTAAATGAATCAGAAGACATTTCCCAGTATTATTTGGTGGGGAATTAAAACAAGAAGACGCTTAATTATTTTTCTCCAATCATCACTTTATTTTTTTTTAATTTTTTAAAGTTTATTTATGTATTTTGAGAGAGAGAAAAACAGCACACGAGCGGGGGGTGGGGGGCAGAGAGAGAGAGAGAATCCCAAGAAGGCTTTGCGTGCTGTCAGCCAGAGTCCAATGTGGGGCTCAAACTCATGAACTGTGAATCATGACCTGAGCGGAAGTCAAGAGCGAGATGCTTAACCAAATGAACCATTCAGGTGCCTCTCCAATCATCACTTTCAATTTGCCATCCAGGATATCATCTTCCTATGTCCAAATATCTCAACCAGTTTCATTGGCTTTCCAATAATTTTCAAATATCAAGGAAAGTCCACTTGAAGTCAACTTAATCAACTTTAAAAGGTCAATCACATAGAATTTAAAGCGCTTTCCCCTCCCTGAGGACAGGCCAGGCCTGAGGCCTAAAGAACCTTCACTGGGAAAGAAAGGTATAATAGTGATTTGATTCTTTCTCATTCCTCCCCGGTTTTCTGGGCCTCTCTTTCCCTTCAGCATACTGCGGGATGGGAGAAAGGAAAAAACAATTCTGAGATAGCTGGTTCAGCTGCAGCCCTCCTTCCTCGAGGAGAAGTCTGACACAGGCCTATCCTAGCCGGCACCTCCACTACAGCACGGCCACTGCAAGAAGCCGCCTAGAGTGGACTACTAACAAAACTCTGAAATTTTAAAACACAGTAGGAAAAAACAAAAGACTTAACTGATTGTATACCCATTTTATGAAATACATGCAGTCAGTGACAATAATGCTGACAAAAAAGGTTGACAGTTTTTAATGACATGAGAAAATACAGGTATGTAAACAAAAAATATACTAACCTCAATTATAAACATTAGGGATGGGACAAGGAAAACACACTAAATGTCAATAGTGATTATCTGTTAGCGACAGAATAATGGGATTTTATTCTCTTCTCTATACTTTTCCAACTTTCTATACTGAACGTATATTTCTTTTATGACTGGAAAAATATAATGTTTAAGTGCCATCTACTTTGTAAACTCCAAGTCTTTCTATTTACCACCTACTTTCTCCCACTTGCCAGTTAGTCATTGATATCCTTTCTCTGGAGTATTTGTGTTTAAAAAAAAGAACACATGGGGGAACAATCTTAACAATTCAAATATTTTTCTATAGATTTTTAGGCAGAGCAGACTGCTGGTAGAGTTGGTATGGCTTGCACACTTGAGGCCTCCTCATGGAGGAAGCAGCCACTTGCCTCAGCCATGTGAAGATCTAGCCCTGACTTACCTATAAATATCAAATGTATTCTCTGCTGCCTTTCAACCATAAGAATAGCAAACACAAACAGTAAGCAATCAGATATTACATAGTTTTACTGATCAGTTTTAAAAGTTTGGAACCAAATCATCTTAATATATAGACAACCCTATTGCCCAGGTCTTAGTTCCCTAGTCTGGAGGAATGTGACCTTGTTTCTTGCTTTTGTGTCCATCTTACAACTATGCCAACTCTTCCATCACCGTGTTAGAAAATGATATAACAGAATCTCCTCTTGAGTTCTATAAGAACAATATCAGGTAGGATATTTCTTCCTAAAAATGGGCTGAAATATGCCACCAAACAGTTTTGCCTTTTAAAATTGGACCAAAAACCATTATTTTTTTGCTAAATTATGAATCAATACCAGAGTAATAGAGAATAGAGAATCAATATTGATATCTCTGCTCATATCAACTATTTCTGAATCCTTCTCTTTATAAGAGGATGTTCTGAAGCTTTGTATATCTTACAGACATAAAAACAAATAGATTTTCAGAGAGCTCAAACCTAGAGCAAAAAGGAAGTAAATACAAACGAACAATTGTTCAGCATGAAGGAAATGATCCTATCTCTCCCATGATCTAGATGTTATTTATAATGTTACATAAAATAAAACATAAAAATAAAAATAAAACAAAACATTCTTCATAATGCTACAGCACTACCATCTCATGACCCTGAATCACTCTTATTCTTTTCTAGGAAAACAAGAAGTGGGGTGCCTAGGTGGCTCAGTTGGTTGAGTGTCTGACTCTTCATTTTGGCTCAGGTCACGATCTCACAGTTTGTGAGATGAGCCCCGCGTTGGGCTCTGCGCTGACAGCATGGAGCCTGTCTGGGATTCTCTCTCCCTTTCTCGCTCTCTGCTCTCCCCTGCTCTTTCTAAACTCTCTCTCTCAAAATAAATAAATAAAAATAACAAAAACCCCAGAATTGTATAGTCAGGAAGACAGCAAAATAAGAGGACCCTAAACTCACCTCGCCACATGGATACAACTAGGCAACACTCACATCAGTGTAAATAACCCAGAAAATGGGAAGACTGGCAAAATAAACTCCACAACTAAAGGTAGAGAAGAGGCCACAATGAAGAGGGTAGGAAGGGTGGAAGTGTGGTAGGGAGCTAAACAGGCCATCTGCAGGAGGGAACCTGTGGACGCAGAGCGGGGAGAGAAACAGATCCTCTCACTGGGGAGCCCACAAGGGGAAGGCAAATCCCCACATCATTTAACTCAGAAAACCAGAGAATACGAATTTCACTAGTTTTTACAACCAGTGGGACTTAAAGCCTAGAATTTACCATTATCAGCTGGCTCAGCTCTGAGAGAGCCCAGAAGGCAAATGAAAACTGAGTCCCCACCCTTAAGGGGACAGTACAATAAACAGCCCAGAGAGATATACGGAAGCAGCAGTTTGAAAAATGCCTGGGGCATAAGGGAGGGAGAGTTATTTACTAATTGCAGAGCCTGTTCCAGTGGGGCAGATTAAACTGGGAGGCTCCTCCAAGAACAAAGGAGCTGGCAGGGCCATTTCCCTCTCCTACCCCCAGCATAAACACATGCTACCCTGCAGGTATCAGCACACTCCCTACCTAACTTGCTTACAACCTACCCTGCCCCCTCCAGCCAGGCCAGCCTCAGTCCCTGTGCTGCAAGTCCCCTCCAGAAGACCAGCGCAAACCTTGCCAACACCATCTGCCGACTGTGAGCTTTGCAGGGCCTCCTGTGGGAGATACATGCACCTTGTTAAAACTGGGATTTACTCCTGGGATGCAAGGGTGATTCATTATTTGCAAATCAATCAAAGTGATATATCACATCAACCAGAGAAAGGATAAAACTATAGGATCATCTCAATAGATACAGAGAAAGCATCTGACAAGAACAACAACAATTTATGGTAAAAACTGGGGACAAAGTAGGTCTAGGGGGAATATACCTCAACATAATAAAGGAAAACCCACAAGGGCACCTGGGTGGCTCAGCTGGTTAGTGTCCAACTTGATTTCAGCTCAGGTCATGCTCCCAAGGTCATGGGATCAAGTCCTGTGCCAGGCTCCGTGCTAAGCATGAAGCCTGCTTGAGATTCTCTCTCTCCCCCTCGGTCCCTCTCACCTATTTGTTCTCTTTCTAAAAAAAAAAAATTTTTTTTATTTATATAAAAAAAAAAAAGTCCACAGCTAACATTATTCTCAATAGGGAAAAAAATGAGAGCTTTTCCCCTAAGGTCAAGAACAAGACAAGGATGTCCACTCTTACCACTTTTATTTAACATAGTACTTAAAGTCTTAGCCACAGCAATCAGACAAGAAAAAGAAATAAAAGGCACCCAAATTGGTAAGGAAGAAGTAAAACTTTCACTATTTACAGATGCCATATTATATACAGAAAACCCTAAAAACTCTATCCAACAACTATTAGAACTGATAAATGAATTCAGTAAGGTTGCAGGATACAAAATCAATGTACAGAAAGCTGTTGCATTTCTATACACTAATGATGAAATAGCAGAAAAAGAAATTAAGAAAAGAAATCCTATTTATAATTATACCAAGAATAATAAAATACCTAGGAATAAACATAACCAAGGAGTTGCAAGACCTGTACTCTGAAAACTATAAAACACTGAAAAAAATTGAAGATGACACAAATGGAAAGACAGTCCATGCTCATGGATGGGAAGAACGAATATTGTTAAAATGTCCATACTACCCAAAGCAACCTACAGATTTAAATTTTTTTTTTATGTTTATTTATTTATTTTTTTATTTTTTTTCAACGTTTATTTTTTTGGGACAGAGAGAGACAGAGCATGAACGGGGGAGGGGCAGAGAGAGAGAGAGACACAGAATCGGAAACAGGCTCCAGGCTCTGAGCCATCAGCCCAGAGCCTGATGCGGGGCTCGAACTCACGGACCGCGAGATCGTGACCTGGCTGAAGTCGGACGCTCAACCGACTGCGCCACCCAGGCGCCCCTTTTTATGTTTATTTAGTTTTGAGAGAGAGAGTGCAAGCAGGGGAGGGGCAGAGAGAGGGAGACACAGAATCCGAAGCAGGCTCCACGCTCTGAGCTGTCAGCACAGAGCCCGACACGGGGCTCGAACTCACGAACTGTGAGATCATGACCTGAGCTGAAGTCAGACGCTTAACCAACTGAGCCACCCAGGCACCCCAGCAACCTACAGATTTAAAGTAATCCCTCCCTATCAAAATACCAACAGCATTTTTCACAGAACTAGAACCAACATCCTAAAATTTGTATGGAACCACAAAGACCCCAAATAGCAAATGCAATTTTGAAAAAGAAAAACAAAACTGGAGGTATCACAATTCCAGTCTTCAAGTTACATTACAAAGCTGTAGTAACCCAAACAGTATGGTACTGCTACAAAAATAGAATGGAAAAGAAGAGAAAACCCAAAAAGAAACCCACAATTATATGGTCAATTAATCTTTAACACATGGGGCAAAAATATGCAATAGGAAAAAGACAGTTTCTTCAACAAATGGTGCTGGGAAAACTGGACAGCTACATGCAAAAGAATGAAACTAGACCAATTTCTTACACCATAAACAAAAATAAACTCAAAACACATTAAGAACCTAACTGTGAGACCTAAAACTATAAAAATAGTAGAAGAAACCACAGGAAGTAATGTCTCTTAGCCACAGCAACATTTTTCTAGATATGTCTCCTTCTGAGGCAAGGGAAACAAAAGCAAATATAAACTATTGGGACTACATCAAAATAAAAAGCTTCTTCTGCACAGAAAAGGAAACCAACAAACCAAAAACAACCTAGTGAATGATAGAAGATATTTGTAAATGACATATGCGATAAAGGGTTAGTATCCAAAATACATAAAGAACTTATACAACTGAACACCAAAAAATCCTCAAAATAATCCAATTAAAAATGGGCAGAAAACATGAACAGACATTTCTCCAAAGAAGACAAACAGATAGCCAAAGGACACATGAGAAGACACTCAGCATCACTCATCATTAGGGAAAGGCAAATCAATACCCCAATGAGATTTCACCTCACACCTGTCAGTGTTTTAAAATAAAAAAACACTTTTTCTGATGGAAAGATGGCAGCATAGGAGGATTCTGGGCTCACCACATCCTGTTGATCACTTAGATTCCACCCACACCTGCCTAAATAACCCAGAAAACCGCCAGAAGACTAGCAGAAAGGACTCTCCAGAGCCAAGCATAGACAAGAGGCCCACAAAAGAGGGTAGGAAGGGCAGAGAGGTGGTGCACGCTACACAGACTGGCAGGAGGGAGCCGGGGCTGTGGAGGGGCAGCCCGCCGGCAAGGTAGAGCCCCCGAGTCTGACTTGCAAAAGCGGAGGGGCCAGACTGCGTGAGTTCTGACAGCCAGCGGGACTTGACATCTGGAATGTTAAAAGCCAACAGCTCTGCTCTCAGAGAGCAGGAGGTCTAGAGGACAACGGGAGAAAGAGTTGTTGAGCCCTGGAGGACAGAGCTCAGCTTGGCGGGGAACAAAGGCACTGGCCAGCGCCATCTCCCTCGCCCATCCCCCAGCCAAAATCCCAAAGGGAACCAGTTCCCTTCAGGGAACTTGCTTGTACCGCGCAGACACCCAACACTGTGCTTCTGCTGATCCATCCCTCTGACAGTTCTACCTCCCTCCCGGTGCTTCAGGGCCCCTCCGGAAGTGGACCACCAAAGGCAAAGCAAGCTGAGTCTGCGTCTCCCGCCTCTGTGCACCTTGCGGACCCACCCCAGCTAATACGCCAGATTCCATCGAAGCAGCACCACAAGCTGGCAGTGTGCAAGTAGCCCAGACAGAGGCCACACCACTCCACAGTGAGTCCTACCCTTGGGAGAGGGGAAGATAAGGTACACACCAGTCTGACTGTGGTCCCAGTGGTTGGCTGGGGGCAGACAACGGGTCTGACAGTGGCCCCACCCACCAACGCAAGTTACTCCAGACAGCACAGAGGAAGAGCCCTGCAGTTCCGTGCCACTCCAGGGACTATCCAAAATGATGAAACAGAAGAATTCTCCTCAAAAGAAACTCCAGGAAGTAGTGACAGCTAACAAACTGATCAAAAACGATTTAAGCAATATAACAGAAAATGAATTTAAAATAATAGTCATAAAATTAATCACTGGGCTTGAAAAAAGTATAGAGGACAGCAGAGAATCTACTGCTACAGAGATCAAGGGACCAAGAAACAGTCAGGAGGAGCTAAAAAATGCTATAAATGAGCTGCAAAATAAAATGGAGGCGACCACAGCTCAGATTGAAGAGGCAGAGGAGAGAATAGATGAATTAGAAGATAAAATCATGGAAAAAGAGGAAGCTGAGAAAAAGAGAGATTAAAAAAATCCAGGAGTATGAGGGGAGAATTAGAGAACTAAGCGATGCTATGAAATGCAATAATATACACATAATTGGGATTCCAGAGGAGGAAGAGAGAGAGAAAGGTGCTGAAGGTGTACTTGAAGAAATCATAGCTGAGAACTTCCCTGATCTGGGCAAGGAAAAAGACATTGAAATCCAACAGGCACAGAGAACTCCCTTCAGACGTAACTTGAATTGATCTTCTGCATGACATATCATAGTGAAACTGGCAAAATACAAGGATAAAGAGAAAATTCTGAAAGCAGCTAAGGATAAACATGTTCTAACATATAAAGGGAGACCGATAAGACTAGTGATGGATCTATCTACTGAAACTTGGGAGGACAGAAAGGAATGGCAGGAAATCTTCAGTGTGATGAATAGAAAAAATATGCAGCTGAGAATCCTTTATCCAGCAAGTCTCTCATTTAGAATAGAAGGAGAGATAAAGGTCTTCCCAAACAGACAAAAACTGAAGGAATTCATCACCACTAAACCAGCCCTACCAGAGATCCTAAGGGGGATCCTGTGAGACAAAGTACCAGAGACATCACTACAAGCATGAAACCTACAGACATCACAACGACTCTAAACCCATATCTTTCTATAATAACACTGAATGTAAATGGACTAAATGCTCCAACCAAAAGACGCAGGGTATCATAATGGATAAAAAAAAAAAAAACCAAGACCCATCTATTTGCTGTCTACAAGAGACTCATTTTAGACCTGAGGACACCTTCAGATTGAAAGCGAGGGGTATCATACTACTGGAAGTCAAAAGAAAGCTGGAGTAGTCATATCAGACAAACTAGACTTTAAATTAAAGGCTGTAACAAGAGATGAAGAAGAGTATTATATAATAATTACAGGGTCTATCCATCAGGAAGAGCTAACAATTATAAATGTCTATGCGCCGAATACAGGAGCCCCCAAATATATTAAACAATTACTCACAAACATAAGCAACCTTATTGATAAGAATGTGGTAATTGCAGGAATTTAATACTCCACTTACAACAATGGATAGATCATCTAGACACAGGATCAATAAAGAAACAAGGGCCCTGAATGATACATTGGATCAGATGGACTTGACAGATATATTTAGAACTCTGCATCCCAAAGCAACAGAATATACTTTCTTCTTGAGTGCACATGGAACACTGTCCAAGATAGATCACATAATGGGTCACAAAACAGCCTTTCATAAGTATACAAGAATTGAGATCATACCATGCATACTTTCAGACCACAATGCTATGAAGCTTGAAATCAACCACAGGAAAAAGTCTGGAAAACCTCCAAAAGCATGGAGGTTAAAGAACACCCTACTAAAGAATGAGTGGGTCAACCAGGCAATTAGAGAAGAAATTAAAAAATATATGGAAACAAACGAAAATGAAAATACAACAATCCAAATGCTTTGGGATGCAGCGAAGGCAGTCCTGAGAGGAAAATACATAGCAATCCAGGCCTATCTCCAGAAACAAGAAAAATCCCAAATACAAAGTCTAACAGCACACCTAAAGGAAATAGAAGCAGAACAGCAAAGACACCCCAAACCCAGCAGAAGAAGAGAAATAATAAAGATCAGAGCAGAAGTAAACAATATAGAATCCAAAAAAACTGTAGAGCAGATCAATGAAACAAAGAGTTGTTTTTTTGAGAAAACAATCAAAATTGATAAACCTCTAGCCAGGCTTCTCAAAAAGAAAAGGGAGATGACCCAAATAGATAAAATCATGAATGCAAATGGAATTATTATAACCAATCCCTCAGAAATACAAGAAATTATCAGGGAATACTATGAAAAATTATATGCCAACAAACTGTGGACAACCTGGAAGAAATGGACAAATTCCTAAACACCCACACACTCCCAAAACTCAAACAGGAAGAAATAGAAAGTTTGAACAGACCCATAACCAGCGAAGAAATTGAATCAGTTATCAAAAATCTCCCAACAAATAAGATGGCTTATTGGGGACCAGATGGCTTCCCTGGGGAATTCTACCAGACGTTTAGAGCAGAGAAAATACCTATCCTTCTCAAACTATTCCAAAAAATAGAAAGGGAAGGAAAACTTCCAGACTCATTCTATGAAGCCAGCATTACTTTGATTCCTAAACCAGACAGAGACACAGTAAAAAAAAGAGAACTACAGGCCAATATCCCTGATGAATATGGATGCAAAAATTCTCAATAAGATACTAGCCAATCGAATTCAACAGCATATAAAAAGAATTATACACCATGATCAAGTGGGATTCATTCCTGGGCTGCAGGGCTGGTTCAACATTCACAAATCAATCAACGTGATATATCACATTAATAAAAGAAAAGAACCATATGATCCTGTCAATCGATGCAGAAAAAGCATTTGACAAAATTCAGCATCCATTCTTAATAAAAGCCCTCGAGAAAGTCAGGATAGAAGGAACATACTTAAACATCATAAAAGCCATTTATGAAAAGCCCATAGCTAGTATCATCCTCAATGGGGAAAAACTGAGAGCTTTCTCCCTGAGATCAGGAACACAACAGGGATGTCCACTCTCACCGCTGTTGTTTAACATAGTGTTGGAAGTTCTAGCATCAGCAATCAGACAACAAAATGAAATCAAAGGCATAAAAATTGGCAAAGATGAAGTTAAGCCTTCACTCTTTGCAGATGACATGATATTATACATGGAAAACCCAAGAGACTCCACCAAAAGTCTGCTAGAACTGATACATGAATTCAGCAAAGTTGCAGGATACAAAATCAATGTCCAGAAATCAGTTGCATTCTTATACACTAATAATGAAGCAACAGAAAGACAAAAAAACTGATCCCATTCACAATTGCACCAAGAACCATAAAATATCTAGGAATAAACTTAACCAAAGATGTAAAAGATCTGTATGCTGAAAACTATAGAAAGCTTATGAAGGAAATTGAAGAAGATACAAAGAAATGGAAAAACAGTCCGTGCTCATGGATTGGAAGAATAAATATTGTTAAAATGTCAATACTACCCAAAGCTATCTACACATTCAATGCAATCCCAATCAAAATTGCACTAGTATTCTTCTCAAAGCTAGAACAAGCAATCTTAAAATTTGTATGGAACCACAAAAGGCCCCAAATAGCCAAAGTAATTTTGAAGAAGAAACCAAAGCAGGAAGCATCACAATCCCAGACTTTAGCCTCTACTACAAAGCTGTAATGATCAAGACAGCATGGTATTGGCACAAAAACAGATACATAGACCAATGGAATAGAATAGAAACCCCAGAACTAGACCCACAAAAGTATGGCCAACTAATTTTTGACAAAGCAGGAAAGAATATCCAATGGAAAAAAGTCTCTTTAACAAATGGTGCAGGAGAGCTGGACAGCAACATGAAGAAGAATGAAACTAGACCACTTTCTTACACCAGTCACAAAAACAAACTCAAAATGGATAAAGGATCTGAATGTGAGACAGGAAACCATCAAAACCCTAGAGGGGAAAGTAGGAAAAAACCTCTCTGACTTCAGCCGCAGAAATTTCTTACTTGACACATCCCCAAAGGCAAGGGAATTAAAACCAAAAATGAATTACTGGGACCTTATGAAGATAAAAAGCTTCTTCACAGCAAAGGAAACAATCAATAAAACTAAAAGGCAACCAACAGAATGGGAAAAGATATTTGCAAATGACATATCGGAGAAAGGGCTAGTATCCAAAATCTATAAAAAGCTCACCAAACTCCACACCTGAAAAACAAATAATCCAGTGAAGAAATGGGCAGAAGACATGAATAGACACTTCTCTAAAGAAGACATCCAGATGGCCAACGTCACTCCTCATCAGGGAAATACAAATCAAAACCACACTCAGATACCACCTGATGCCAGTCAGAGTGGCTAAAATGAACAAATCAGGAGACTATAGATGCTGGCGAGGATGTGGAGAAACGGGAACCCTCTTGCACTGTTGGTGGGAATGCAAACTGGTGCAGCCACTCTGGAAAACAGTATAGAGGTTCCTCAAAAAATTAAAAATAGACCTACCCTATGACCCAGCAATAGCACTGCTAGGAATTTACCCAAGGGATACAGGAGTACTGATGCATAGGGCACTTGTACCCCAATGTTTATAGCAGCACTCTCAACAATAGCCAAATTATGGAAAGAGCCTAAATGTCCATCAACTGATGAATGGATAAAGAAGGTGTGGTTTATACACACAATGGAGTACTATGTGGCAATGAGAAAGAATGAAATATGGCCTTTTGTAGCAACATGGATGGAACTGTAGAGTGTGATGCTAAGTGAAATAAGCCATACAGAGAAAGACAGATACCATATGTTTTTACTCTTATGTGGATCCTGAGAAACTTAACAGAAACCCATGGGGGAGGGGAAGAAAAAAAAAAGAGGTTAGAGTGGGAGAGAGCCAAAGCATAAAAGACTCTTAAAAACTGAGAACAAACTGAGGGTTGATGGGGGGTGGGAGGGAGGAGAGGGTGGGTGATGGGTATTGAGGAGGGCACCTTTTGGGATGAGCACTGGGTGTTGTATAGAAACCAATTTGCCAATAAGTTTCATATATATATATATATATATATATATATATATGTATAAAGAATAGTCAAATAGCACAATGTAACATTTAAACCACTAGTCCAGAAAATAAAAAATCTCTATATAAAACTTTTAGCATTGTATGCAGTGCTGGGGGCTCAGTTGGTTAAACATCTGACTGGATCTCAGCTTAGGTCTTGATCTCAGGATTGTAAATTTAAGCTCAGTGTTGGGCTCCACACCCAGCATGGAGCCTACTTTAAAAAGAAAACAAAACACTTGGCATTATCTTAGATCATTTTAAAAACTTTCTGAAAAATCTTAACATTCTGGTGAATGATCTGCTTTTGGTATACCTGCTAATTCTGTTTACTGTTTAGTAGTTTGAAAATCTGACCATCAATCATGAACCACTTCAACAGTCCTGTGTAGAAAAACTATCTCCCTTCTCAACTGCAGTTTTCACTCAATGAAAAACTGTGTACAATAGGGACACTATTATGATACGAGTCGGGGTGATATTGTGAAAGACTAGAAATGAGTAGATCTAGTTTTACATTAATGCCTTACTAAATGTGTCATCTTGAGTATGTCATTTTACTTTTCACAGGTTTAGTTTCTTCACAGGCAAAATGGAGATGAAAATTTTTGCCATTTACCTCAAAGAGTTGTTGTGAGGATGAAATTAGAGACAATACCAAGAAAGGAGAAAAGGAAAGAATGTGTTTTGCAATCTATTTCCCACATGACTGTATACAGGTTTAACAGAAGATAGCTGGGTCTTAATTTTACAATTTAAAGTAACTGATTTGACATCCATCCAGTCCCAACCCTCCCTTCATTACTTTCCTTTTTAGTAAATTCTAACACCTAGAACTCTTCCCCCACCACCCATCCAAATACTGAATAACCCCTAGGAGATCATATAGACCTTGTCTTTAAGTCAGTGTTTTCCAAACTGTTTCCTGTAGAAAAGTGGTTAACAAGGTATCATTTTTAAGAGTTTTATGGCCAAATGTGATTGGAAAATATTGTATTAAACAAAATTAAACAAGACTCTTCCAAGCCTTCATTTTGATGCTGTACATGGTCAATCTCAGGGATGAATATAACATTTTGTGTCTTCCAACTTATGTGACCCTCTTTTCTCATGCAGTATTCCTCAAATCAGTTTGAAAATACTTATTTCAGATAAGCATGAGTTGTGTACACACCCATACACTCTCTCTGGTACTTTGAGATTCTCAGAATGAAAAGCAAAATCCCAAATACTAAATGAATTTTCCAATGGTGACTACTACTTCTTGGCAGCAAATTAAGTAAGATATGGATTACTCAATCAGATCATTAGGTCTCCACTTAAGGTACTACAGCCACAAACTGATGGGACACCAGAGCAGTAGTCATACTCAGATACCTTTAGCTGTGAGCAGTCACTACTCTGTAAAGCCACTGAGTGTAATATCTGGGAGAAACAATAGATTCATCCTTACATTCCAATTAAAAAAAAAAAAAACACTATGTTGACCCCTTAAAAAACATACATTCAGGTTAAACCTGACCCTTGGGCCACAAATATGGATCCATTGTTTGTAAAGTACATCACTAAATTTCTACATTACCATCTAGAAAGTAAGGGCCATTCATTCATTCATCTTATTTGTGCTAATCACTGATACATTTTTTTAAGGCTTTAAGTAATCTCTACACCCAGTGTAAGGCTTGAACTCACAACCCTGAGATCAAGAATTATACACTCTACTGACTAAACCAGCCAGACACCCCTAATCACTGATACTTTTGTTATTTTTATATTTTATAATCTAAGCCCCCATTTAACCATTAGACTGGAAAAGATGACACATAAACCAACAAAATTTAGTAATACTCTGATAGAGGTATAAATATTGAGATGATGGAGAAAGGTAAATAAAAGTAGGCCACTAGAGGAAATAGAGGGCATTCTGGACAAAGGAAAGAATAGTGTCAGAAGCATACACAAAATTAAGTGAAATAGAGTTTCTGGACTGGAGAGGCATCATAAGTCTCATTTATTTAATGCCAGGAACTGAGCTAGATTCTGGGTCCCTGGCTGGTGCATCCAGAGAGTGTGCACCCGAACCCCAGGCATCGCCCAACAGACCCCCAAAGCTTGGCCAAGGCAACTTCAGGTGAGCCACCCCCCCCAGCCCCTTGTGAGCACAGCAGGTGGCGCTCTACCCCAGCTGAGCTGGGAGAGGTTGGGGAGGGGATGCAGGGCCCCTGGCCCGTAGACCTTTGGTGGGGAGCCTGAGAGTCACCCAGCAGCTGGCACGGTGCACAGCATACACACACAGCCTTCAGACCCAGATTTCAGACACCCAACAGCTGGCAAGGCCTGCCCCTTAATGTCCCACACGGCAGGGCTGGACAAGGGGTCCCAGACCTGGCAGGTGCTCTGTCCCGCCTTCCTGCAGCCGCCTGGGTCCCTAATCTCACCATTTCCCTCCCATATGCTGCCTTCCTCACTCCCAGGGTCTGTGGGTCTCCTCTTTTTGGAGGAAGGGGAAGATTAAGAAGAGGTTTGCCAGTTGGGTGGGGAGCACAGGACCTCATTCAGACCTAGGCAGGAGCCTGTGAATTGTGGAGGGGTTGTCAGGACTGTCTTTGGGTTTGGAGCCTTTGACAGCAGGCTGGGGGCGGTGGGGAGGCCTGTCCACCCCTCCTGCTCCACAGACCTGACCTGGACCCCTCCTCACACCAAGATCTGACTCCCATGTGGCAAATTCCTTCAGAGTCTTACTGGGATTGGAAGAAGCCCTCTGGCACAGAGACTCCTAGAGGTCTTCAGGAGGTCTCCAGCTATCAACCCTGAGACTCTGCTCCCTACCAAGCCCCACATGCTCCCCTTCCAGATCAAGCATGGTGTCCAGGGCCTGGGGGCGGGGTTGAGTAGGACCCTGGATGGAGGCAGCTGCCCCTACTCCTCACTGATGGAGCTAGACCACTGTTCAAGAGAGAGGGGACAGAACCTTCTGGAGGTGGGAGCTGAAGATCCAGGCTGGCAGCGAACATAGCTGCTCTGTCTCCCCTAGGTCCTGCTGAGCCTGCAGGTATAGCTGATAAATAAAATACTCTTTTTATCAAAGGAGTCAGTCTAGTGGTGAAGACAAAAAAAAAAAAAAAAAAGAGGATAGCAGCATGATAAACGCTATGCTAGATAATTTCCACAAGATACTGTGGGATTACAGAGTTGACTTGGAAATGTAAGCACGAGCCAGATCATAAAAGATGAAAGACCTACAGGCCATGCTACAGATTTCGGACCTAATCTCGAATTATGAGGAGACCTGAAGTGTTTCAGGAAGGCAAATGACATCAGACTTGTATCTTAGAAAGACACTGATGCAGTGTGGAGAGCAGGGGAGACTGAAGCAAATACTTTTGCCAATACATAATTCAGTTTTCCATAAAATAGAAATTGTAGACTATGACCAGATTATAAGAAAAGTATTAAAAACATATATATTCTACATATGCAGAATGTAATAGATTGAGCGATCTGAGACACTGAGTCTAACATCAATGAAGGGAACAAATGAAAGAACACAGTTGGACTAAAAAAGATGTCACCTGCAGCCTTCTTCCCGCCCCGCCCCCCGCCCCCACTGCATGTTTGCGTCCTCAGGGCTGGGGGTAGTCTGGATGTATACAGTGGTGACTGGGAATATCAGAGGGCAACTGCTACCAGGATAAGAGATTTATAAACAGCTTAGTAATGAAGACTCTTCTTTTACCACCTATCAGGAAAAAGCAGATATTCAAGCTGTTCTGTAGCAAAGATCCTGTTAAGAACCTAAGAACGCATGTTACGCAAAATTTCAAAGGCAAATCAACAAAATGCTGTTTCAGTGAGTCATCTAGGTCATAGCTTCTTCCAAAGACATACAATCTGATGGTGTATTTCCATCTCTGAATATAAAAAATCTTCCTTGCTATTTATTAGGTTAACAAATGACTCCACTTCTCCAATCTAATACAGAACATACTAAACTCTCAATCTTTAAAAAAAAAAAAAACTCACAATTTTAGGTTATCTGTGAAAGGTTTGTGATTTGCTAAACACAAAACTGTGTCACCTAAGGAGAGGTAAGATTTAAAGGTGGCTTGCTTTTTCTTCCCCTTTTTATTTGAATGACTTGAGGTCTACCAAGATAAAGTACTACAACATTAGTACAATTAAACCTTAGCCTCAAGGAACCTTTTATAAGGCCTAAGGAAACCTTAGCCGCAAGGAAATGTTGCGTCAAGACATCCTGCTATCAGTGAAGCTGTCTGATTTCCAATTAAGTTGCTTCCAACAAAAACGGAAAATAAACACATCTTGCTTTTAGAACATGACATGATTTTATGTATTATTCAAAAGCATGTGTTTTAATATAATGAATTACCTATTCCATTTACACAAGACCTTGTTTTCTGAGAACCACACTTAAAATTAAAAGTCTTTATGTTATGCCAACCATTGGTCCCAGTACAACAGAGCTTATTATATTTAATAGATCTGGTAAAATAGAGGTGGTGAACTGGCAACCCAAGGGATAAATGTGGCCCAGGAACAAGTTTTCCTTGGTCTGGACAGCCTTTGCTTAATTGAATTAGCAGTTAACATTTACTTGGAGATAAGCAATTTACATGTTTCTATGTCAGAATAAAGATACATTACAAAGTATAATGTAAAATTACATGAATTTAAGATAAAACAGATTTGCTCCTGATTTCCATGATTATTCTCTTTACATCTCTATTAGGTTATCTTCTTAGTAAAGCTTGAAAAGCATTCTCCTGAGTTGTCACACTGAATATACATTATAGAAAGAACTGCATTGAAATGGTTAACTTTTAGGTTTTTGTAGTTGGAGCACTGTTATCTGAAGTAAAAGAATTTTCAGTTAACACAGCTTGTGGAAACTGAGCTTTTCTGTGATTAATACGCAATGTGAAAGAAGAACTAAAAGTTTTTACAAAATAAATGACACAACTGGATATATAATATGACAAAAACAGAATCTTGATTTAATTAGCCACAGTATTTTTAGGTCTCAAATTGAGAGAGATCTGTGAGGTCCTAGAAAGAGTTCTAAATAATCATTTTCATTCTACACCATAATGTGCAAGGAAAACTTCAGAGACTGAGCCCATTTCTCTCCTACAAAGCAAGAGTCCTACAAATTAATCCCAAATCAAAGAAAAAAATATACACATATTAATGTTTGTTTATTTCTGAGAAAGAGAGAGAGATAGAGAGAGACAGAGAGACAGAATCTGAAGCAGGCTCCAGGCTCTGAGCTGTCAGCACAGAGCCTGATGTGGGGCAAGATCATGACCTGAGCCGGAGTCAGATGCTTAACCAACTGAGCCACCCACACGTCCCCCAAATCAAGGAATATATTTTTTTTTAATTTTTTTTTCAACGTTTATTTTATTTTTGGGACAGAGAGAGACAGAGCATGAACGGGGGAGGGACAGAGAGAGGGAGACACAGAATCGGAAACAGGCTCCAGGCTCTGAGCCATCAGCCCAGAGCCTGACGCGGGGCTCGAACTCACGGACCGCGAGATCGTGACCTGGCTGAAGTCGGACGCTTAACCGACTGCGCCACCCAGGCGCCCCAAGGAATATTTTTAAAAGAAGGCAATTCTCCAATTTCTTAGTTACATTTAAATGTCTGACAAACCTTTTATTTAACATAGTAATTCTTACAAACAGCTAAAATCCATTCTGCTATTGGTTGAAAGGGTTATATCTTAAGGTATCGTAAAGATTAACAAGTACACATCTACGGAGTACTTTGGCATACTACAATAGAAACATAAAGATGTTTTATTGTATGTTTTTGACATCTCAATACTTTGCAAACTTATCTGTACATTTCTTCCAGTAATTGCAAGCCTTTAACGTCTGTTCTTTATCCAGACTAACATTCCTTAATACTTATTTCCCTGTCTTTCCCAAGTTCATCTTTTCCCCCAGAGGTTATGATGCAAGATGTCTATAACCAAATCAGAGGTTCAAAAGCTTTCTTTCTTTCTTTATAAATCAATTCAGTGCTTTATTTTTACTTAGATGTTTGATTTTAAGCATTGCTTCTATCTCTACTTCATGCCACTGTTTGTGGCTTTTTTCTACTACTGCGTTTACTACTTACTACAGACACTAGTGAATTACTCATGGCTGGTGTAGCACCATCCTCAGTAGGAAAGCAAAGGTGGTAGCTGCCTTCATGAGAACTATTCCACAGAGAGAGAGCAGGGAATATCTTCCTATTTTAACTAATTCATATAAATGCTTCCTTCCATTAATATGGGTAATCAATAACTACCCTTACAAATAGTTCTTTTGAAATATATAAAGTCTTAGGAATAGGAAAACACTGGATACAGTATTTCAATTGTAGAAGGAATTTTTGAAAACTATTTTTTAATTTTTTAATTTATGGATTAATGTATTTTATGTATTTATCTTGAGAGAAAGAAAGAGAGCAGGGGAGGGGTAGAAAGAGAGAGGGAGAGAGAGAATCCCAAGAAGGCTCTGTGCTGTCAGTGCAGAGCCCCATGCAAGGCTCGGTCTCACAAACTGTGAGACCACGACCTGAGCCGAAATCGAGAATCAGATGCTTAACTGACTGAGCCACCAGGCACCCCTTACACTATTTTCCATTATTTTTTTCATTTGAAGAC
The DNA here is from genome assembly GCF_022079265.1 of Lynx rufus. Classification (NCBI taxonomy): domain Eukaryota; kingdom Metazoa; phylum Chordata; class Mammalia; order Carnivora; family Felidae; genus Lynx; species Lynx rufus. The sequence goes on from NW_025814856.1 coordinate 127,366,007, forward strand.
ACTTAAGTAATTTTATTTTAACACTTATCAATTCTGGATTATGTATACTCCACCTGAAGCAGAAAGGGAACAGATGAAATGCAACAGTCAGGACAATAGTAAAAGAGAAATAGTACAGAGCCTTACTGGAAGGGATGTTGCTGCTTTGTTCCCTGGCAGAGCCACAAGGTCAGGAAGAGAGAAATCAACACCTATAATGTTGTGGATAGCCTGTCTGGGGAGCCCTTCCCAGTCTTCCTAAGGCATTCATTAACACTGTATTGAGTTGAGACTGAAGTCATAACTAAAAGAGGACGATGGGTGCCCTTACTGGGAGATACTTTTGTCTCACAGTTCTAAAAAAACCAGCAAAATCACTATTACACAAGTATATATCATAAAGAGGAAAAAATATCTTCAATGTCCTCATAATTAGCTTCTGCCAGAGGCATGGATCCTTGCCAGCAAAGTGAGAGGATCTTTCCATCTGGTGCCCTTTGGGTGCTGGGGGTGGCAAAGGGACAGCCAGGCTAAAACCATGCTGTGAAACAGTGGTGTGCTGGAGCCCCATCATTCTGGCTTGTGAGGACTGAATTTTTATTAATTTGCAAGCAGTTCATGTTACACTGCTTGAAACTGATCATGGTGGGAGTATTCATATTTACATCATGGACACTGAGAGCTGGTTTTCCAACATGCCATTGTGTGGAAGTCAGCAGCACTTGAAACAGACTCCTGGTTCTGCACCTTACTATATGTGACCTCAGGAAAGTTACTACACTTCTCTACGTCATTTTTTTCAACTGGTAAAACTACAAGTATTGCACCTCATGTGAGGAACTAAAAATGGTAACAGCTATAAAGTACTAAGCAATCAGAGTAACAAGCAAATATTAAGTAGTCTATCAATGCTAGTTATAATCTGTCACACATTGATGGTTCATGTGACTTTGTCCTTAAATTTCAAAGCAATTTTAATGGAGCAAGGGTCCTTAAATAAAAGGGCAATGTCAACAATTTCATAATAATACAAGTATATGGAGAACAAATGTTTTTGTTCGCTCTTCCCCTGCTACCCTCAAGGCAAAATTTCTAACTTACTATACACTTAATTTACTTGGCCTTCTGTACAAATATCATACAACTAAAAAGTATTAGAAAGTATTACAATGCCAAAGAACCCCATGCTTATGGTAAATATTATATGAATATAGGGCCCAGGCTCAATTTGTGAATAGTAATGTAACACAATGGACCTTTACAAAGCTATCAGAGAGCAGACCTTACAACTGACCAGGAATCTCAAACTGACAGCAAATACAGCAGCCCAAACAGATGTTTTATTTGAATACAGAGTTTTTTTCTTCTTCTTTTCTAAAATATGAATGTAAATAAATGCCTTTAAGAGATCAATTTAAGCCCACCAGTCCCCATCTCTTACATCTAGGAAAGTCTGAAGGAAACCAGAAGCAAGCTTCTAAGAGTCCTCTCCAAATGAAGTCACAAAGGATACAAGTAACTTCTCCAGCAACTGAGTTCTAAGAACAGGTAAAGAGTGGTCTACCAAGGAAACTTGTTACAGATCAGCACCCAAGGTTTTAATTGGGAACTAGTACAGAAGCACCCCTATGCCTACCATGTTCTAAAATTCCAGACTCTCAAAAGGAAAAGAGGTGTCCAATATAAACACTTTGCACAACTCAGGCACAGCAAACTACTCTTACCATTTAAGGCAAGTTTTATTTCAGTCAACTGTTTACCAGTCAAGTTCTCAGACTAAGGCCAACGTTGCAAGCAGACCTTTCTAAGTCAGTGGTATCAGGCCTGCTATCAACTGCTTTTGCACACCTACCTTTAATTTTTCTTCCCTGACAGCCAGAGGAGCCTCGTCCAAAGGTCTTTACCTGATACCCCAAAGCCTTCTTTCTCTCATACAAAAGTGACCCATTTGCCAACCACTAATTATCCCCACTGCTCCAGTTTTATTAATGCATACGAAAATAATTCAACCGTTATCTTATCTAGCCAAACAAAAGTTGACTTATTTTCCCAATGTTATTAAATATCACTCTACTAATCAGAACCTCTAGTTAGCATGAGCTAGCCTGGATCTACACTGAGATAGGATTCCAGCCAGAGGTAGAAAACAAGTCACTTAAGTTGTCCATTGGCTTTATCATGTAAATATATAATTTCCATTTGACTTGCTGGAAATACTGAAAATAGTTCAAGGACTCTTATTACTACCCTGAAGACTCTTCTCATATCTCACTTCCAATCTTACTCAACAAAGTGCACAGTGCAAAGCCAAATGGATTTGGTATCTAGGTTTCCCAGGGGCAGTCAGCCCCCAGGAAGTAGGACAAAAAGTGCACTGGCTGCCAGTTTTGCTGTATGAGGGCGCCACTGAGGAGCCACTTCTAAGCCGCTGGTGAGGATGCACCTGACCCTTAACAGCTTTCAGCATTCTCTCACCCCAGATCCCTTCTTCAACTCCCAGGAAGCACTGCACTCCTTCCTGCAAAGGTCCAGAGCCACACAAAACAGATATTCTCAGTTTCTGTCAAGTTTAAAAATACTCAAGGGTTGGGAAGCTGAGGGCCACCATGGCTGTCAGCAAGAGGGTGAGCAGGGTTCAGCAGGCTCCACCTGGAATTATATTCAAGTCCAATAGCCCATGCTAGACCCCATGAACCACCTCACGGACCTGTCTCCTGGGGGACCTAATGCTTAGATCACAAAAACCTGCATCCTGGAACTCCTGGACATTGATGGGACAATCAACTGAGAATGACCAGAGCTTGAGCACTGCTTTGGTTCCATTCTGATAGACTTACCTTGTGCATGGAAAGTTTAGCACTGTTCTGCCAATGTGTGCACTGGAGAGGACCATGGTCACTCCAACAACAGTGCAGACTGCCTTCCATTGAAGGATTCAGATCCTGACTATCTGCTAGGGGTCGACAAGGCCTTGAGGGTAGAGGCCAGAGACCATCAGGTGACTTGGCTATCCTGGTCCCCTTGTGTAGCATGTTTCTGAATCCCGAGACTAGCTCTGAAGCTATGTTTTTGCTTCACAGCTGGGGGCGGGGAAGGATGTATGACATCATGTCATAATCCACTCAGATGCTAAATAGGAATTTAAGCAAATTTTATGGAGGCCTTGTTCTAATGAATCCCTTTTATTCAATTAAAGTGGTTTAAACAGTACACTAGGCATTTGTTGACAGCATTCTCCCAAAGGGTGGCCTTTGAAGTACAGCCAGTAGGATTGCTGGTGCTATTTACTCGAGCAACCCAAGTATAGGTTTATCTCCTCAAGCCGGAATTGGGTTAAAATAAAGACTGTAAAGCCACAGGCCAAGCAGTGTCAGTTCTCAATCTGTGGAGCAGCTGATCTTCCTGTCTTCCAGGGAAATGAGAGAACACTCATTTTGATCCAATGGTGGGAAATCTCTTTCCCAATTGGTAGGGTTTAGGGTAGGACACCAAATTAAAGAATATTGGTAGGTAAATCTCAGCCATCTCTTTCAGCACTAATGGGGAAAAAAGCAAATAGCATTTTCATAATTATCATAAATTTTAAATGAGTGAAATCCCTATTCAGTTGATTGCAATGTCCGAAATAAAAATCACAAAATGACTGCCAAAACAGGAATAAAGACAATAGTTGCCCTTATTAGTATTTAGTACAATCTCAGCACTTCTAAATAAAAAGTGCCCATTAAAAATCTAGAGAAGCAGTTGAAAAAGTTTCTTCTAATAAAGGAAAATAAATAGCAAAACTAAAATTATTATAATCCTAAAATAAGCTTTACATAATGGCTTCAAAAGGCTTGTCAGATTCCATCATTTATTGCAACAAAAATCTGCTGGCCACAAGTCCAAGGAACTGTATTATAGCAAAAATGCTAAAATAGGGCACACACCACAGGCAAATGGAACCACGCAGTTTCACCTAGCCTACAAACAGATTTTCAATCACTCACAAAGCCAAGTTGAACCTCATGTATTATAAAAGCGTGTAGAAAGTTAATTCAACCAAAGGTAGTCTGCCTTTATCATCTCAACACTATGCCTTTCAGATAAACATCAGCCAATTTCTCCTCAAAAAGTTAAGGATTTCAAAGTTTTTAAGCCTCATAATACACAAAACTATGTGCCACATGTCTAAATGGAGCAATATCGAAAGTGTTGCTCATATCCTTCACATCATGATTTTCTAACCTTGAAAATAATTAAAACTCCACTATTTTCTTCTTTAAATGAGTGCTGAAATATTTATTTGACAATGATTAACAATGACAACAAAGCATTAAGAAGTTCATGGGCAAGTATCAAGTCTAGCTCTCCAAAATGCCTGTGGAGCCTAAAAAAGATGGGAGTGTAATAGCATAGGGGAACCAAAGACTGTATGATCTACCTAAGGCCCTCAAAATCAAATGGAAAATGCAAACACAGTGTGAGCTGCATAACACTGGTCTCTGGGTTGGCTAATGGCCTACATGTCTGTAACTCCCAAATGAAAGCCTAGAACCAGAATCTTAAGCTTTTTCCAAATATAGCTGCTTCCTGCCACAAAGTCTATCTAACAGATTCTTCATAGATTCTGACTAGTGCATAGTAGTTTACATATAGGCTATGGCACTCACCTGGATTTTTCCTATCACATATTTACATGTACTGAATGGGAGTTAACTATAACATATAAATAACTGGAATGTTTTTTAAAGTCTTTTTTTCTTTTTTTTTCTTTTTATAAGATTGTAAATAATTGCTTTAGTTACATAAAAATGAAATACCATTACTGAAGTAGCATTTTACCTGTTTAAGAAATCGGTCAGATGCATTGCTGTGTTTGGCCAACACACTTGGCAGAGATGGATTTGCATATTCAAACTGAGGATTGTAGGTATAGTCAGACTTGAAAAATCTCAGTTTTTCTTTCTCCAAGTTGGTGGGCTTTATAGCAGTCAGTATACAAAATTTCTTCCCAGAAAAGTCATCTCCCTTTTCAAAACTTCTAGACAGCTGAGGCTGTGGCTTTGGCTTTGGCAGAGTGGAGAAATGGCGTCGCTTTACCTTGTTTTTGGGTTTAGGCGGCAGTACTATGCTGCTCCCTGTAACAGAGATATCATGTGTAAACTTTATAGGACTCGACACTGAACTAGTGACAAAGACACCAGGCTGCCTTTCTAGGCAGTACCAAGTACCACTGCTCATCACAGGCACTGGGGCTTTCATCTTGCGAAGATCTTTACTACGAGAAGAACTAGGAGATTTGCTGGGCTTTCTACATCTTTTGGAGTAGGTGGAAGAAGGCTGTTTTTGTGAATGATGCTTTTTCTCCTCTTTGCTCTGTAGCAGAACATTGTAACTACTGGTTCCAGTTGTGAAAATGTCCTTTAGTATCCCAGTAGATAAATGTGAAATGCTTCTTTTGCTGTCAGTGATCAATGACTCTTCTGCATTTAGAACAGACTTCTTAGCAAGTTCTTGCTCAGGCCAGTGAAGCTTTTCTGTGTTAATAAACAAAATCAAAACAAAAGAAATAACAAAGATACCCGATGAAGCAAATTGCTTATTATACAAAAAGTACTCTGAAGGTTCTGTAAACCTTACAATTTTGCAACGATCTTTAGAAAAGACATTTTAAATATTAAATATATTACCAAGCTTTGGTCATGCTAGACATTGTCACTTCTATCTAAGCATATATATGCTAAATTTTAAAAATTCTCAGCTTGAAGCCATTAAGATGATTAAAGTTTAATATCAATGTGAGATAATACACATAAGTAATCTGAATATTCAACTCTACCAATGACTATAATTTCACAGTAAGGATATAATTTTCAATAGTATTTCCAATATCAAAGCAAGACCCAAGGCATTTAAAAGCCAGTACAATCTTGAAATTAGATGCTGTAAATAAAGATAGCTATCAGGAAAAGAAGGACAACACTGCCTTATTTATCTCAGCAACAATTTTTAAAATTAAATAAATGATATGTGTATGTTAAAGCATGTTTTCATAATGTCACTCAATTGTTTGATTTTCTTAATTCTAGGCTACAGGTTAAAAGAAAATTAAGTTTTTTTTTCTTGTCAAATCTGAAAAAAACTGTAACTGTTATTACCTAGACATAAGAATATCAAATGGTAAATTAAGGAGAGGTCAGCTTTGCCTTTAGATTTCACAGTGCTTTAAAGAGGTGCGAACCACCTGATATACTGACGCTCGTGCTCTGCTTTAAAACTGTGTTGACCTGCATTGTTTCATTCCACAAATACATGGAATACTACTAACTAGGTACTACGAGAAACATATGTTATGAGAAACATCTTTATAAATCTACTGTCTCTGCCTTCAACCAGCTTCCAATCTGGCTCTGAAGGCAAGGCAAGCCTATGAAGATTTGAATAGTAATACAAGACAGTATAAATTTAAAAGCAAAAACAGAAAATACAGAGTTCAGAGAAGAAAGAAAGTAATGTGAAGAGAAACATGAGATTTCGGCTAGACCCTTAAGAACTTTCAGATTCAATTCTAAATTGATGAAGCGTTTGAATTTGTCTTAAATCCTACTTACCAGAACTAGATTCCAGCCCAAGTCCTATCTACAAATATGACCTCTGGCCAAGTATGCTTATAAACCTTCCTTAAGTCTTTCAAATGACATATGATTCTCTCAATTCTCTTTTCCAAGTCTCATGGACCCTTATGCCTCTAGCCCCAACCTTTGGCTCCTACTACGGAAGCAACTTCAATGCTAGCCAACTTGAACAGCTGCCTGCCTTGCTAAGAAACAATTTATTTCAATTTTTTAAAAACTTTATCCACGTACATCTGTCATTCACTCATTCAAGGCTTGACATTCAGGGATCCTTTCTACAATGTGTAGTAATACATAATAATAACAATAATGGCAGATACCATCTGTTGACACATTTATGTGAGTTTGGGATTTCACAGAAAACTATACATGTTATATCACTTAATCCTCAGAAATGTTAAATCATTTGTTCAATGTTATATTACAATAAAGTAATAAACAGCAAAATGATTTGAGAGCGGGTGTATGTAATTAGAGTTCAGGCTTATTATGTATATAACATATAACGTTCATTCAATTATCAACAGCTATATGCTGTCAGCTATATGCACAGCACTGTACCTTTTCTTTCTCTGTACAGAACATCTACAGAGACATGGTAATCTGAATCACTGATGTACTAAGATAGGTACCAGAACCGTGTTTTATTCATCTCTTCCTTTCCAACATCTGGCATGGATCTGGTAGACATTTTTAGTGCACGCTGTATAAATGAATAAACGAATGAATGGCACAACCCTAAACAGGTCGTCTCCAACCATTCTAGATAAACAGATATTTGTAGTTCTGGGACCATTCTACAGTTCTATGAAGTCACTGCAGAAGTGGACATATAACAGGGAAACCAGTGGTTCTCAACCAGAGGCAATTTTGCTCCCCAGGGGGCATATGGCAGTGTCTGGAGACATTTTGGTTGTCACAACAAGGGAGTGGTGCTACTAGCATCTTGTGGGTAGAGGCCAAGAATGATGCTAAATATCCTTCAATGCGTCGCACAGCCTCCTACAACAAAAATATCCATCCTAAAACAGTGCTGTGGTAGAGAAACCCTGCCCTAAATGTAAGTTTTTAAAGCTTAGAAGTCATAGAGTTTAGGGTAAAGATTTGGTAAAATACCAGGTCAAAAATGGGTAATAATCCAAATACGTAAAGTAATAGTCCCTCTAGTTAACATTTTCTAGGCCAATATGTGAAATTTGAATTCTGGTGTCTTAAAGACAAAAGCAAAAATATGCAGAGGCTAAATGTCTATTCTATGCACAAGATGAGAAGTAGGAGCTAGGTACAGGGTCATGTTGAAGGTTGATTACACAAAGAAGCCATTCAATAAACGGAAAAAAACAGCCAAAAATAAACAGAACAAACACAACTTTCATTACAGGCTGGTAGGTCTCAGTCCCTCAGGGGTTTCAGACTTAAATGTTGCCAACCGTAGTCCAAACTGGGCAGGCTTGGCAAACATAGGCTAAGGAACACCAGAGCACAAGCTGTAGCCGAAATGCCCATGAACAATGTCAGTTTCCCTAAAAAGACATCACAAGTTTATGAGACAAGAGGTGATTAGGAAAGGAAGAATGAAATGGACACTAAAAGGAAAAGAAAAAAAGAAAAACCTGTAATAAGAATAAGGGTATCACAAACAGAAAATCAGGTGAGAAGTAGGCACAGCCAGGAAGGTAAAGGGAGGTAATCAGGTTCTTTTTTCTTTTGGTCTTCATAATAAAAGGGGAGAAAGTTACATCAAATTAAAATCAGTGAATAAAACTATTCTAAATAATTCCCAATTTTGATGGTTTATTACAGGTGTGTTGTGTTGAGTATATTTGTTTAAAAATGAATTCAGTTTAAAAATGCTTTCTTTGGTTCCTAAAACATAATAGCTATATGACTACAGAGCTGAACTCAGAGTTCTTTTGTTTTGTCATAAGGCATCAGTGATCACTAAATTCAGAATTTTGTGGGGGTGCCTGGGTGGCTCAGTCGCTTGAGCATCCAACTTCAGCTCAGGTCATGATCTCAAGGTTCGTGAGTTCAAGCCCTGCATCCGGCTCTGTGCTGACAGCTCGGAGCCTGGAGCCTGCTTTGGATTCTGTGTCCCCTCCCCACCACCGCTGCTTGTGCTGTTTTTCAACAATGAATAAACATTAAAAACATTTTTTTTAAATAAATTCAGAATTTTGTTCCACCTCAAACAATCTATACACTTCAGGATTCTTAACAAAAGTCCTAAACCATCTGCCAAAAACACTCAATGGGAGGTGACAGAGTGTGTAGGACAGAACCCTTTCCACCAGGAGTTGTAGCATTTCGGCTCACTTGCTAATTTTCTACCTGAGAGGATTAGCCCCAGTCCATTTTAAGCTCCATCTGTTGATGAGTAAGGTTTGGGAGTGCCAATAGTGTATTTATTTAATAAAACGCCAATCGTGCCAAATGCTGATATCCCATGAAGTTCATAAAAGTGGGGCAGGTGATCAAATAACTCATGATGAATATAAATTAAGTCCTCAGAATCACACTGATCTTATTTCAGTTGTATTAAAGTGTACTACTATGAGAGACCCTAAAGTACTGTTTTTTAATTTTAAATATTATTGCTTACTTAAAAAATGACTTTTACACATGCATAAAAACATCATAAAAGGCCAGTAAGATTTCATCTTCTCCTTTTCCTGAAAAATTAAACTTTATTTTTTTTTCAATATATGAAGTTTATTGTCAAATTGGTTTCCATACAACACCCAGTGCTCATCCCAAAAGGTGCCCTCCTCAATACCCATCACCCACCCTCTCCTCCCTCCCACCCCCCATCAACCCTCAGTTTGTTCTCAGTTTTTAACAGTCTCTTATGCTTTGGCTCTCTCCCACTCTAACCTCTTTTTTTTTTTTTTTCTTTTTTCCTCCCCCTCCCCTATGGGTTCCTGTTAAGTTTCTCAGGATCCACATAAGAGTGAAAACATATGGTATCTGTCTTTCTCTGTATGGCTTATTTCACTTAGCATCACACTCTCCAGTTCCATCCATGTTGCTACAAAGGGCCATACTTCATTCTTTCTCATTGCCACGTAGTACTCCATTGTGTATATAAACCACAATTTCTTTATCCATTCATCAGTTGATGGACATTTAGGCTCTTTCCATAATTTGGCTATTGTTGAGAGTGCTGCTATAAACATTGGGGTACAAGTGCCCCTATGCATCAGTACTCCTGTATCCCTTGGGTAAATTCCTAGCAGTGCTATTGCTGGGTCACAGGGTAGGTCTATTTTTAATGAAAAATTAAACTTGAAAAATAGTTTTTAATGTTTACTTATTTTTGAGAGAGAGAGAGAGAGAGGGAGGGAGGGAGGGAGGGAGGGAGAAACACAGAGTGTGAGCAGGGGAGGAGCTGAGAGAGGGGGAGACAGAGAATCTGAAGCAGGCTTCAGGCTCTAAGCTGTCAGCACGGGGTCCGAGGCAGGGCTTGAACTCACAGACCGTTGAGATCATGACCTGAGCCGAAGTCAGCCATCTAACCCACTGAGCCACCCAGGCGCCCCTGAAAAATCAAACTTTTAAAAAGCATACACAGGCTTCTTTGGGGGAAGTGTACTCATTTTCCCTCAGAAAATAAGGCAATCAGTCCTACTTTCTCATATTAAAAGTCACTATGTAATGTGACATTTTAGCCATCAGCAATCTTCTTCACCAGAACTTTAGAGTAAACAAAAATAATCTGTTGCTCAAAGAAATCATTCATACCAACCTGATTACCCATATTGAGGGGGGGAAAAAAAGGAAATAATAATACATTAAAATTGATACTCAGTATAATCACCTACTTGTGAATATACTGAAATTACCAACACAATGAAAGCTTAATTTGTTTCTAGAACAGGTGAAAAGGATACCAGGATTCCTGGCTTCCATCCTCAGCTCTTTCAATCACCTCTCTGTAATATTAGCCTAATCATTAAGCCCATCAGTGCCTCATGTTCCTCATCTAAAGGAAAGAGAGAGGGACTCACTAAACTTTGTTTTTCATGACTGTGAAGAGGTGAGGTTTCACAGTAATTATGAGATTCCCCAGCTGAAAGGAAGATTAGATCACCAGAAACAATGGCTGGTGGAAAATACCATTCAACCAATTTTGACTCAGAAAATGGCAATTTCATACAGTTCATTAGAATTTATGAAACCTAAGAATATGGGATAATCTTACATAATAAGACAATAGATTGATTACAAACAAAAGAAAAGGCAAAACAATATAGTCCCCAAACAAGATAAACACTTTATCAAGTAGTTGTTCATCACTTAAATGATATAATATCAAGAATAGGAAAAAAATGAATAAATTATGGTAACCTGTATATCAGAACACTACATTGCAATGAAAAAGCAGCTAAGCATGCAACAATACAGTGCATCTCACAGGCAATACTGTGCAAACGAAGCCAGATCAAAAGAGTACATACAGTATAATTCCATTTTTACATAGTTCAGAAACAGGCAAATCTAATTTATGGTGTTAGAAGTCAGAACAGTGGTTACCATTGAGGGATGGGTTATAACCTAGGAAGAGGCTATCTTCTTCTGGGCAGTGGTTACATATGCACAAATTTATTGGGTTACACACTTAAGACTTGTGCACTTTACTGAATGTAAGTTACACCTTAATCTTTTTGCGGGGAGGGGGAAAGAGATACAGGGAGAGACAGAATGCCAAGCAGGCTCTCTGCTGCCAGCGCAGAGCCCGACACAGAGCTCAAACTCACGAACTATGAGATCATGACCTGAGCAGAGATCAAGAGTTGGACGCTCAACCAACTGAGCCACCCAGGAGCCCCACACCTTAATCTTTTAAGATATGTGAAAACATCAGTATCTTTGAAGACATACTTATTGCCCAATTTGCCTTATAACAGATAATCTACTATTTTTAACATCTCTGAATTCAACAGAACCCCATATAGTTTCTCAACTGTAAGTTAAAAAAGGAGATGAAAAGGCACTGCTCATGTCATTCAGGAACTGAGAAAATTGACTTTACTTCAGGATTCCCAAAAATGTCACAATCCCAGTTAGGAGTACTTCAGTGTTACTCAACTAGTAACAATGATTCTTTATAATGTGATGCTGTTGTTCTTTAGTCAGGAATTGCGTGTTATTATTTTAGTTAGAAATATGCAGGGTATTCTATAATGCCAGAAAATGGTGGTTGTGGTAAAAGAAACCGTTTTAAAAACCATCTGAAACAACAGTGAATGTGCTAGAAAACGAAGTTCCCCATGGTTTTCCCCTTAGGATGAAGACAAAACTCCTGACCATGGCATATGATGTCACTTACCATCAGGTCACCCTGCCTCTCTTGCCTCCATGCACAATGTCGCCCTTACTCAGTCCACTCTAGCTTCCTTTCATTCTGTCAATCCCTCACACTCACCAGCCTCTCTTCAGACACAACACCTCTTCATACACTGTCCCCTATGTTTGGAGAGTGCTTCTTCCTATCAGATTAATTCCCACTCATCCTTTAGTTCAAATACCACTTGTTCCGGAAACCTCCTCTGGAAGGTTCTTTGAAGCACGTGTCACAGTTGTAGTTTTACATTTGTTTGTATGAAGGACTCCTCCAATACTGAAATTATAAGTCCCATTATGGCAAACATCTGTGTTTGGTTTTGCTCATTCACTGACTTGCTCATGAAAGAATGGCCTGAGAGGTAGCCAGTATTTGAGAGGAAACGAAAGGATACCGGATTTGAATGCCTGAAGGTTGAGGGAAAAAAATCATACCAGGATCACATGAAAAAAATGAAACAACCAGTGATGTGGAAGACAAGTTTTTAAAAAAAAATTTTTTTTTAACGTTTATTTATTTTTGAGACACAGAGAGACAGCATGAACAGGGGAGGGTCAGAGAAAGAGGGAGACACAGAATCTAAAACAGGCTCCAGGCTCTGAGCTGTCAGCACAGAGTCTGACACGGGGCTCGAACCCACGGACCGCGAGATCATGACCTGCGCCAAAGATGGACGCTTAACCGACTGAGCCACCCAGGCACCCCTGTGGAAGACAAGTTTTAATGGCAGGTGCCTAATGCTATAGGACAAACAGGAGCTACGCGCCTAAGTGTATCCATATCACATGGCCAAACACTGGCCTTAAGAAAACTTTTGTCTCCAGTATTTTTAAACACTCACTTTTGTTAGAAAGGAGCTTCATTTCCAGATGACTCAATCACTTCTTTTATACCATACAAAATATGGGCAGTAGGAAATCATATATTAACATACTCTTATAAGGCTTCTTACAGTTTCCTGTCACTCACTGAATGGGCTAGATGTCTTCTACTTTGAAAACAATTTTATAGTCAAGTGAAATACAATCTTTCCAGGCAAAAATTATTTACAGATTTGCCCGTGATAATAGCTTAAAAACATCTTGATTCAACTATCAGATAATGCACCACTGATGTTAAATGAGATCTTCATGTTGAACTCTGTGGCTTAAATCAACATATAGTCACTGTAATAGTGTTCTGCCTTTCCTACTGGTTGAAAACATGGGCTTTGGAATGGAGCTTCTCCAGTTTGAATCTTGGCTGCTTATTAGTTGTGACCTTGACCAAGTGAACTTCTTTGTGCTGTAGTTTCCATTTCTGTAAATGGGATAATAATACATATTTCACAGTATTCGTGTGAAGATTGAAAATGGTAATGTCTATGAAGTACTAAGAACAGTGCCAACCTGTAGTAAGCAGCCTGTGTTAACTATCGGTATTGTTATTAAATTCAATATTATATTCAGCTCCTACAGAAATACTCCATGGAATAATGTAAATGGGAAAATATTTAGAATCATTAAATTTGGATTTCCAAGGTAAATTTAACAGTAATTACTTCTATATTCTAGAATTGACATTTTAGTGGCTTTAGTACAATAAACTATCTTTAAAAAGCTGAAAGTAGGCAAAAAAACCCTTTTCTGATTTGATTCCATTTCAAACAGCATACACAGCTTTCTTATTTTGTTCCTCCAGTCGGCAGCTCTATCAGAATGTTATATTTAATTATATTAAGTCATGACTAGTAAGTCAAAAGTGAGTAAGATATCATAGAGGAAGCGATTTCAGAAATATTTAAGTAATTGCTTCCATCCTGAGATTAAAAACCACCAGAAGAAGATGGCTTCTTAGGTATCAATAAGTACTGAGAGGACAGCAAGGGAAAAAGGGGTCATGTTTTCAGCTACATTCTCTTCACAAAGTTTCTAGTTGTCTCAATTGGGCTTTCTGGTATGTTAGTGAAAATGTTTGCATTAGGGTTCTGGAACTATTGTTTTAACTAGTCAGGTACCATATAAAAACTATTTTGAGAGGCACCTGAGTAACTCAGTTAGTTAAGCGTCAGATTTTGGCTCAGGTCATGATCTTGCAATTTGTGAGTTCGAGCCCTGCGTTGAGCTCTGCACTGGTGGTGTGCAGCCTGTTGGGATTCTCTCTCTCTCCCTCTCTCTCTCCCTCTCTCTCTGCCCCTTCCCCACTTGTGCACTCTCTCTCAAAATAAATAAGCTTTAAAAAAAAAAACTATTTTGAAAAATAACCCGGTCAATTATTTCTAAAGGGGCTGTAAATTTGATGCTCTACTTCTCAAATGGCTGTTTTAGTTCTTACTGAACTATAGAAATTCACTGCAGAATAATCTATCTCCGGGTATGCAACACGTACAATTGGATTGATTTCTGCCACTAAATCACAGAAAGGGAGTTGAGGCAAGAGGAATCAGTCTACTATTTCTTAAAGTATCTCTCCTCAAACTTCCAACTCTGCACAGTGAAAAGCAGGAGATCCACTTAGTTGGATCTAAGTGGTATTCTGACTGAATGCCCACTTTCTAATACTAATATCATAATGGTATTCTCTCTCTACAATGATTGTTTTGCTTTGGGGAAATTATCATAATTGATATTATTTCTAAATCAGTATCTAATAACCCTCACTTTGACAAAATCAAACTGTATTTTTCTGCAAGGCAGTGATTTTCAGTGGGAAAGGGGGGGTAATTTTGCCCTCCAGGGAACACTTGACAATGTCTGGTGGCATTTTTGGTTGTCACAACTGGGTGTGTGGGCGAGGGAGGGTATCCAGTACCTGCTCCCAAAAAGAAGGTATGGTATTTTTAAGTAACTTTCAAATTTTTCACTGTATTTTAAGGTGAAAAAATAGTATCTGCATCAAATTACATTTAAAAAACTAATGCCAATTTAAGTTGCTTCCTGTCAACACAAATAACAATGAGATAAAGTACAAAATCAGCTCCATATTTTATAACATGAATCATGAAATAAAACAGCATAAAATTAAGACCACAAGTATTTTCACTGGAAAAGAATTCAGTTTTAGAATTTAAAAACTAGTCTAAACTCTAAAACTTTAGAATTTAAAAATAGTCTGTTTGGTACTGCAGTGCCTGAAACTAAAAAATTCTGGCCTTGACACTAGTTTGCAGATTAAGCATTTCCCTTTACTGTTGTTCGTCATGATACTGGACTACCAAAAACCCTGTCTGGCAGAAATGTTACAGAGAATTAAAGGCAGAATAATGTCCTAGGGAACTCTTCTAATACGTAAGCTAATATTTAAATGATTAACATCAATATCTATTTTTTAAATAATATAAAAGGCAAGTAAATTTTCTGACCTGGGGTCTGAACACCCATTTCTTCTGCTTAGAATCATACATGCCATAAAGTGACCTATTAAGAGTATTAACCCAAAACGTTCTGACTTAAAAATAAAAGCACAGGAAAAAAAAAAAAAACAGAGAGAAATAAACACTGTATAAATACTCATATACTGGAATGTGTTCTTTTGCTTAGCTCTGATTTTTCTGAACATTCTAGAAAATTAGACGCCAGTACACTATAATGCCTAACTACATAGCTAATATGCTTTGAAATGGCTTATTTACAGCGCACATTTGTAGGATGAGTAATCTGTCGATTATGATTCACTTCCCTAGATTCCATGGCACGTGCTTACTGATAATAAGCGACAAAAGGAAAAGGGACCGTTTTTCTGTCTTCCCTCCGCGAATTTTTCTGTGCACCTCCTGCGCGCCACGCACTTGTTCCGGGCGCCGGGTTGAGCGCCCCGGCCGCGCGCGGAGCCCACTCAAGCCGTTTCCTCGGCCTCCGGGGCGACTGGGGCCCCGAGTCGCCTCACACCCGTCGCCAGGAGCCGAGAGGACACTGTCCGCCACCGCCAGCCCAGGGGCCAGCCCTTCCGGGCACTCACCCGTCACGCGAATGGACTCCAGCATCGTCCCGCCGAGGCCGCGGGCGGCTGGCTGGCTCCAGGGGCGCGGGGGGCGAGGGCCGGCGAGAACCGGCCGGACTGCCTCTAGCCTCGGGCCGGGACCTCAGAGGAGGGGTCGCGGCGGCAGGCTGCTCTCCGCGTCCTGGGGCAGGATAAAGCGGACAAGGACCGACGAAGACGTGCGCACCAGGCTGTGAGAAGCGCTCCCTGCAGACCGCAGGTGCTGGAAGGTACACACAGCGGCTCTACAAGGGGCAGCTGCGCTAAGAACCCACCGCCGTGACGTTGCCGCTCCCCCGTTGCTAGGAAACGCTCCGCGCCGCGGCGTACGCTGCGCTTCACAGAGCTTGCCCGCCACTTGGGGCGCTGGCGCAACGGCGGCGGAGTTCGCAGGAAGAAAGAGGAGGGAAGGAAACTACAACGCCCGGCGAGCACTGCGCAGGCCCGTGGCCCCGGAGATTTGTGGGCTAAGCCCCAGGACAGACTTGGTTCTTCGGCTGCTGGTGTACGTGCATTGTGTCTGATTATTCTTGTAGAGAAGACGTTTGTGCCCTGTTCAAGAGGGCTTAATGCTGCGGTAGCTTCACAACTGAGAGGCGGTGTAATATGACAGCCCAGCTGTGTATTGCAAAGCCAGTCTTCTCCGCCCTTTAGTTAAAAGGTTCGGAAAAGCTAAAACAACTTTAGATTGAACGGTGTTCAGTATTTCCAAGTTGAATATCCCAGAATAATGTCCTTAATACTAAAAATACAAATTTTAATTTGTGATTGTGCAATTGATACGGCTGGATGTTGTCCTTCGCTTTGTTATTCCTTGGGAAATGTAGAGAGTATACCATTCAACATTTTTTGAGAGCCTGATGTGTGCAAGGTTCTGAGGCAGGCCTGGAGGACATAAGGTAAATGACATAGGTCTCACAGAGCTTACAGTCTAGGAGGAGCTCACAGGATAGTGTTGGCACTTTCAAATTTCTGAGCCACATTTTCTCTTCACCCTTTCTCAAGGTTGAGACAGGACACAAGTAGCTGACATGTGTTTTCAAACCCAGGAACAAAAGAAAAGTTATGTTAACATCATAATCTAGAAATAACAGAGAACGTGTGAGAATTTGTATCTTTTTTAGCAATTAGGAGTGAACAGTGGACATTTGAACTATCACAAGTAGTAGATAACCTCACATTATATTGTCTGAAAATCCTGTGAATACTATCTTCAAAATATATCTGGAATCCAGTCATTTCTCATTATAACCCCTGCCACCATTCTGGTTCAAGCCACCACCATCTCTTGTTGGATTATAGCCATAACTATAAATGATCTCTGTTATTTCCACCCTTGCCCTCTTCAGTGGCCAGTGTGGTCCTGTTAAAAAGTCAGATGTCACCACTCTGTGCAAAACACTTCAATGGCTTCCTCTCTTTCCTATGAGGTCCTTTATGACCTAGCCTTCCGTCATCTCTTTGATCTCATGTCCCACCACACTCCGCCTTGGTCTTGTCCAGACACGCTGACCTCCTTGATATTTCTCAACTATGCCAAACACTCTTTCACCTCAAGACTTATGTAACTTGGGATTTCCCCTGCCTGGAATGCTCTTTCCCCAAGCAGCCAAAGGACTAGCTCCTTCACCTCCTTCAGGACTTAATCCAAATGTCACTTCTCGGTGAGGCCTTTCCTGCCACTCAATTTAAAATTCCACTTCCTTCTCAGATTTTCTTCCATACTTCTCTGCTATATTTTTTCCCTTTAGTACCAAACACTAATTTATTGCATAGGTTACTGATTTATCTCCATTGTCTGTCTCCACTCCTAGAATAAAATTTCCATAAATACAGTGATTTTTGCTCCTCACTGCTATATTCCTGGCATCTAGAATAGTACCTGGTACACAATAGATACTCAATAAATATCTGTGAATCAATGAATAAGTAGCTAATAGAAAGTATGTATTTTCAATGATAACTCAAAGAAAATAGAATGATATAAAACAGGCATCTGAATAAAGAATACATTTTCAGGGGTGCCTGGGTGGGTCAGTTGGTAAAGTGACTGACTCTTGATTTTGGCTCAGGTCAAGATTTCACAGGTTGTCAGACCAAGCCCCACATTGGGTTCTATGCTGACAGTGCAGAGCCTATTTGGGATTCTTTCTCTCCCTCTCTCTGTGCCTCTACCCCCCACCCCCCGCCCTCAAAAATAACTAAACGTTAAAAAAAAAAAGAATTAATCTTCAGTTTAAAGCACTTGAAACAGTTTTGAGCAATGACTCCTTGCATTCACAAGGGCAGTTATTCTTTCAACATATGTCCCAAGGAAAAAGCCTATAAATGAACCTTAAAAACCTGAATTCCTTATGTACCTAAAACTCTGACACATGCTTTTCAAGTTTGCTATAAAATGTATCTATTAAAGTCACTGCAATTTAAGAACTAATTTCTCAGAAACATAAAGACTCCTAAAAGATGTTTCCAAGTCACATATTCAGCATCTACGTAAAGAATTTACTCTGAATGCTTTTACTAAAGCATGCTTAATCATATTGTCCATATCCATTACATTTTGAAGAAATCAAGATATGTTATTTTATTCATTCTACAGGTATTTATTTATACATAAAGCATTGAGCTTAGTGCTTTTAGACTACATTATAAAACATGATACTTATCCTCAAGAAAATTACTGACTAGTTAGGAAAGGGTTTACACACACACACACACACACACACACACACACACACACAAACTAAAGTTAGAAAAGAATGTACACTAAATGTATACCTCCCTCTTCAACATTCCATTGAACTTAAGCATTCCCCAAATAAGCAATATGATGATGCTCCTGTAGTTCGCACACCTACATTATTTCATTCTTTACTTTTAAAATTATTTTTATGTTCACCCTACCAATATTTTCTTGTGGGTAATTTTGATTTCTAAATACTTTTAGTGATAACTGTTATTAAAGGTGCATATCAATTTAATCAAACCATTCTGAAAAGATATTCTTTGTGTACCATTAGGCATTGAAGTCCTCTTGCTAACAAATTTGTGAATACAAAGAATTTATCTAATTTCTTACAAAACTAGTACTGTTATCAGCTCCTTTTACCATTCCTGCCTATGCAATTATTCATCCTCATCAAGCTTTGTGCATCTGCTTTGTTAATTATTGATTTGTGCTATGCCTGCTTAGTATTTCCATTGGGTACAGCATCTGCAGCTGTCCACTTGGCTGCTTTTGAGTCAGCATTGTTTTTACATATCCGACAGAACAATGAACAATTCCATCTTTCTGAGAAACTTTCTTTATATCCGTTTCTATATAAACCGTTAATATTGAGACAAAAGGATTGATGTGATTATCAGTTACTACTCCATTTTCAAAGCACTGACAGCAAAATAAAGTTAATAATTTATTAAAACTGCCTTTAATAACTTATATTTAAGGATACACTTCCCCTGTTTATAAAGTTTGACTAAACTAAGGTTTTCCAATGTTAGCCAAGGATGTCATTGTAGTTATCCTACCATAACATTATTCTTCATTTTACGTTTATAGTCATTTTTACATACACTACCAATATTATATTGTGGATCATTTTGATCACTATCTTTAATGATGACTTCCATTCAGGTCTTAGATATGAAAATGATGGAAAAATAGCAATTTTGATAGAAATATTATTCTTTTGTGTGTGCTAAGATTTTTGTTATGGAAAAAGCTTATATTTTTCTTATTTAATAGCAACTTTTATTTAACTCAAATGTTAATCTGTATATCCATGTACATGCTACAGAGTAAACTATTCATAATCGATAGAGTTACTGAATAAAAAAAGTCAGCCAAAATATCTCTGTAATAAGAGAGGATCATTTTTGTTTTGGTTTTAGAAAAAAGATCAACACCTTCTTTTTTAGAGACTTAGAATACATTTGATCATTTACCTTGAATGGTGGAGCTGTGTAGTAAAGACCAAGAAAAAGGAAAAGAGAGATGGGGACAACTGGAGAAAGCTGCTAATTAATAAGTATTGCAAATGCTAGTGGAAAGACAACTCTATTTCATCTTCTACAGGAAAGGTTCGTTTTGGTGAGAGCTGATCAAGTATATGTTATGCTTGAAACTGAGAAAAGGTTTAATTTCTTAAAAAGTTATCTCAGTAGCTAAAATAAATTAAAACATTCAAATCACATGTATTCACTTAAATTTTATTTTTAATTTTTTAAAAAGAGAGAGAGAGAGTGAGAGAGCACAAGCGGGGGAGGGACAAAGGGAGAGGGAGGAAAGAAGAGAGGATAGAAGGTTTGAAGCAGGCTTTGCACTGTCAGGGCAGAGCCCAATGCAAGGCTTGAACTCAGGAACTGTGAGATCATGACCTGAGCCAAAGTTGGACGTTTCACTGATTGAGTCACCCAGGTGCCCCTCACTTAAATTATAGAGGAGACTTCAAAAAGGGGGGAAGAGAAGCTTGTAGAAAATACTTTTGACTTTTATTCCTGTTTAAAAATTTTTTTCTTTATGTTTATTTATTTTTGAGAGAGAGAGAGCCAGAGATAAAGACAGAGCATGAGCCAGGGAGGGGCAAAGAGAGGGAGACACAGAATCTGAAGCAGGCTCCAGGCTCTGAGCTGTCAGCACAAACCCTGATGCTGGGCTTGAGTTCATGACCTGAGCCCAAGTCTGACACTTAACTGACTAAGCCACCCAGGTGCCCCTTTCCTTCCTGTTTATTGGAAACAATTTATAACATTGTGTGTCACTGAAAATATAGCAGTTGAGGAAAGTTATTCTGCAGCAGTTTGCTTTTATAGGAAAACAGAGCGACTCTAATTGCAACACCCCATCCTTAACAAACATTAACAGAAGCCTCAGGGCAAGCTGTAAATAATGTTCCTTGACTCATAAAAGGAAAAAAAAAATCCAACAAATAGTTTTTGTGACTCTAAAAAAAATTTGGGGGGGTGCCTGGGTGGCTCAGTCGGTTAAGCAGTCGACTTCGGCTCAGGTCATAATCTCACGGTTTGTGAGTTCAAGCCCCGCGCCAGATTCTCCACTGTCAGCTTGGAGCCTGGAGCCTGCTTCAGATTCTGTGTCTCCCTCTCTCTCTGTCCCTCCCATGCTTGCTCTCTCTCTCTCTCTCTCTCTCTCTCTCAAAAACAAATAAAACAAACAAACAAAATTTTTTTGAGTGGCACTTGATTACTTTCAGGATGTCTGTTTTGAGAGAATGGAATGTTTTCAGTATGTCTTTTTCAGGAGAATGAAAAGCCTTAAGTGGGAGACAAATCAAAGAATGCTCTGTGAAACCTCCTCTTCCTTTTCACCTCAATGAAAATAGAAGAGCAGAAAAATCCTGAGAAACACTGATTATTTTGATAGGATGTTTTGTTGTTAGTGATTGGGGGAGGAGGGATATTTTTTAAACAGACAAAAAAAATTGCCTATGTTAATTATATTTTGAAAAAAACAAGATGTGCATTAGTTTAATCCTTTCACAGATATTTAAGTGTCTCCTATATACAAGGCAAAAAAGATGATGAAAAGAACACAGTACCTACCCTGAGAGAACTTACTCATAGTGCATACATACATATGTGAACATGATGTACATACATCAGCCAGTCTTTGAGCACATACATCAAGGGTGCTGTGGTAAGAGTCTCGGTTCTCTAGGAACATATGTTATAGTGGGAGAAACAAACAAGAATCAAATTAACAAATGTGTGATTACAGATACAGATAGGTGCTATGAAGTACAGTAAATCAGGAAAGTATGCTAGATGGTGACTTGTAAGGGGGGTGTCAGGAAAAACCTCTTGAGGAAAAGACTTTTGAGCTGAGATCTGAAGGAGAAGAGTCAGCCATAGTAAATTTGGCAGGGGTAGGGTGAGGTGGGTGGCAGAGACAAGCATTCTAAATGGAGGGAATTGTAAATGCAAAAGCCCTGAGATGGCAATGGTCTTGCCATGATCCTGGAACTACATGAAGGTCAGCATGACTGGAGTCCAGCGAGCTGGGGGAAAGTGTTAGAAGAAAAGATCTCAGAAGTAGGCAGGGGCCAGCATAAGGAATTTGGACTTTATTCTAAGTGCAATCAGAAGCCACTGGTTCATTTTAAACAGGGCAGTGACATAATATGGCTTATTTGTTTTTAAAGATTGCACTGATTATTCTGAGGACAATGGATAAGAGGTTGAGAATGGAAGTGAGAAAACAAGATAGGAGACTTATAGTGGGCCAAATGAGGGTGCTGGTGACTTAGAGTGGAAATGAAAGCTGTAGAAAGGGAAAGAAGTAGGAGACCCAGCACACAGAGGAGTTGATCCGCAGGCTGACTTTGTGGGGAGGAGAGGAAGGAGGAATTGAATGTGACTCCTAGGTTTTTGGCTTGAGCAACTGAGTGGATAGTAGTATCATGTATGGAAATGAAGAAAATTAGGGAAAAAACAGGTTTAGTGGGGAATTCTATTTTGGTTAAATTTAATATGCCAGTTAGAAGTCCAAGTCAAGACTGCAAATAGGTGGTTGGATATTAGAGCTCAGAGCTCAGGGAAGAGCTTATGCTAAAGAAATAAATCTGGGAGCGATCAGTATAGGGGCAGCATTTTAAATCAATGGGACTGATGAAATTACCGAAGGAGTGTGTGTAGGCAGATAGGAGACCTCAAGCTAGAATTTAGAGTTCTTAGTCATCTAGTTGTGGAGCAGAGGAAGGGATCCAACAAAGGTTTTCTGTTTTTGTTTCTTTTTTCCAAATATACGTATATACACATATACACACAGAGTAATATATACATAACTATACAACAATATCTGTATATATGTGTGTATACAAGTGTTTTTTCTGACCTGTTTAAGATTAGCTGGCAGACATGATGCCCTTTTACCCCTAAATACTTCAGATTATGTATGTATATATGTAAATATGTGTGTGGGTGTATGTGTATGTGTGCATGTACAGAGAGAGGGAGAGAGAAAGAGAGGGAATGAGAATAAAGCAAATGTAGTAAAATTTTAATATATTAAGAATCTAGTTGAAAGGCATCCTGGAATTCTTCTACTTTTTTCTATGTGTAAATGTATAAAACTTTTGAAACTTTAAGTCTGAAATTGTATCAAAATAAAGTGGTGCAAATTGAGTACCACTGTAGAAAATGACCTCACTGTAGGCTGGGTGGGGAATCTTAGAAGACATGATATTCAGCTGGCCTCATATAGATATCCAAAGGTATTGTGGGAGCATTTCAGTAGCAGGATCAAGGTGAGAAACAAGGGATGTAGCAGAGTAGGGTTATGTTCAGGAAACAGCAAGTGAGTGAGAGTTTTCTATTTTTTGAGCACTTTCCTTGGCTCTAAACATTAAGCAAAGTGAGTAGTAAACTCTTTTGCAGAGTTAAAAGAGTGGCGTGGGAAACCGATAGAAAATTTGATAGGTATTCAAGTGGATAAGAATGAAAGAATTGTGAGAACATGAAACATCCAGTTACTTGGGATAGATTTGAAATGGCTCAATGCTCAGCAAGCCAAGAATAACAGAAAAAAATAGAAGGTTAGAAATTGGCAAATTAGATGCAGCAAGAAGGACAAGGGCCCAAGGAAAATGGTATTGAAATGGTTCCCCTTGGGGACTGGCTGGGTAGGGAACAGATAAAACACAAAGGGGGCTAGGCGATGTTTGGAGGAGAGACCTGGAAAGGGCCAATAATAGGTTCTAGAAATCTTAGACTAGTCACAATCTTCTTGTTTCCTCATGTACTATTTTAAGAGGCTGAATTAGGTGATCCCTGCCAGCTCTTATCTTTTTTTAAAACTCCCTTTTCACTAAGCCTCCTTTTAAGAATTGATTAAGCAAAACTACTGAGCAGGGGGCTTCATAGAAAAGGGCAAGGTGGAAGGTCAGGGCCAATACAAAGCATGAGCTGTAACATTTTAAATGTGACCAAAAGTTGGAAAAGGAGAATGGACTGAAGGTTAGGGTTAGGAGGGCTTGCAGGGTTAGCAAGAGTGAGCAGCAGTAGAGAAGAGGTAAAGATTCAAGATTACAATCAGGAGGCCAGCTTTGGGGTTTGAAATCTTAGAGATGGAGCACTTCCAAGTGTTGATTAACATCCATGTGTGGCCATACATGGGATAGATGAGCAGAGGAGAAGAGGACATCAGTATAGTTGGAAGGTCTGAGGAACGGTGAGGTCAGGGTGTAGGAGACTGTAATCACTGAAGGTTCATCAGCAAACATTTCTTGAGGGCCTATTACATGTCAGGCATGAATGGTGCCGAGGAAGACCAGGATGGTGTCCCAACTGCAAGAAGCGGGGAAGTGGGAAGTGAAGGTGGATGTCACAAATGCCCAAATGTGTCAATTTGTGAATTAATGAAAGAGTAAAAGAATCATAGTCTAAAAGTAGTATGCGAAGAGAAATTTTGAAGTGTTTGGGAGGTAAAGAAGCTCAGGACAGACATCAATGGAGTACAATGAATCTCCTCGTATCAAATTTAATTTTTGATGTTCAATAGAGAGATTTTGATGTTTAAGAAGCATTGGCTTCTGCTACTTTGTAATATTTAATAACTGCTTTTCTTTAATATGCACCATTTAAAAATTTAAATATTGGTTCTCTGAATATAACTTAAAAAGTCTAGGTATGGAAATGTAAAATTATCAATATATAAATTATAATGTGATAAGTACATAAAAGAGTTCTTCCTCTTTATGAAAGATCTGCTATAGTCCTTTAGATATTAATTCTTTTCATATCCTTATTCACCACTTGGAAAAGTAAAAAAGGAGATTAAAGCTGTGTAAATTTTGAGAATAATCTATTGAGTGAAGAAAATATGTCTGTAGTTCCACTGGGTTTTAAAAACAATACAATATGTTCAGAAAGCACAATTTGTTTTCCCTCACTTTGGAATATGAAACATTTTCATTAATTAAATTAGAAAAGAAAAAAAACCTGATACTAAGAACCATTAAAATGTGACGCTAGGGGCCATTAATAGCAGGGTTCGTAACAACTAAAACAGCCCTTTCCAGTAACACGTATAACATCCTTTGATTGTTCTTATTTCTTCATTATAATAAATGCGTAAAAGAAGTGGCCCTTCAGCCAGATAACCTGAAGTAGAGAACTTGACTTTAATCCTTCTTGCCACTGCCTTGTGGTTAGACCTTGGCCTTTTCTCTCCCTGTAAAAATAAGAATATTTACATCATTGTATCATTTGTGAATGAAATGAGAATGTGTGTGAATGTGTTTTGAAATAGTAACTGTAAATATACAATATTTAGAGTGTCTTTATTGAGTAAATGCTTTCAAATTTTTGTGTTTTTAGCCCTCTATCAATTTTATCTGTGACACACATAACATTTCTTTTGTTGAAAAGGATCTTAGAAGGAGCAAATACTCATTTACTTGTATTACCTTTAATCTACAATGCCTTGATTCTATTCTTACATAAATGTAATAAGCCGTGATCTTTACCTAACTAACTTGAGAGGTTGCAGTTTTCACAGGGAAGACACTTCTGATGATTCTTAAAATATTTACATAATTTAGGCCAAACTGTATAGTCTAATTACTAATAATCATGTGATTACAGCATGCATTTCTTTTCTTTACTTCTTTAACTTAATAGTTAAAATGAATTTTTTTATTTAAAGAAAGAAATTCCAAGAGAAAACCATGGTTACTATTTTTCAGGACTTTAGACATAGCTCAAGGGCACATTTAAATCATTATTGTGTCTTTAGTGACCAAAATAAATACATAAACTGAAATGTCAAAAGTATAAACAACTAGCATTTGAAGTCAGGCAGATCTAGTTCAAATTATTAGGTGATGGTCTGACCACTTTGTATCTCAGTTTCCCTATATCTAAAGTAGGAATAATAGTTATTTTCTACTCAATAATTTAATATCTACTGAACTCATATTCCCAGAAGGTGCTATAAACAAGACATGTCCCTGACACTCCATAGCTTACCCTCTAGTAGGAGAGGCAGATAATAAACATAAATACATAACAAAAATAATTCCACAAAAGTGGTAAATGCAATGGAGAAAATAAATCAGAGTAATAGGATGGAAAGTGACTGGGGTGAGGCAGAGAGGAAGGGTGTGGCCACCAAATCAGGGAAATCTTTGAGGAGGTAGTACA
Source organism: Lynx rufus (assembly GCF_022079265.1). NCBI lineage: Eukaryota > Metazoa > Chordata > Mammalia > Carnivora > Felidae > Lynx > Lynx rufus. The sequence continues at coordinate 127,392,062 of NW_025814856.1, forward strand.
TTCCAGCTCACACTCATTTAATTAATGAGGAGCCAGGAGCCAGATATGGGTAGATCTAGAGGAGGAGTTTCTAGGACGTCGAAAGTTCTTGAAAAAGAAAGGAATTTGGTCTTTTTTTTTTCCCCACAGAAAAGAACTATGAGGTTAGAGCCTAGTGAAAAAAAGGGAAAGTATTGTGATATTTGTGGATATTAGGAGGGGCAAGCAGAGTCCAGATTATTTAGGGCCTAGTAGATATGATAAAGAATTTGGATATTATTCTATTATTGCAATGGAAGATACAAACTAGCTCTGCATAAGGAATTAACAATGCATAATTTACATTAAAAAATCCCTTTATAAATAAATTACTAAAACTAATAAGATAGTTGAGTAAATTTGCAATCATCTTTTATGTTCCTACATACCAGTAGTAGTTTAAAAATAGTTAAAAAGATATTATATGTGAAAGTAGCAACTACAACAATACAAAGGAATAAATCAATCAGTTTAAATTTTTGTATGGAAGCACATTATAAACATTTTTGGAGAATATTAAAGTAGGCCTAAATTAATGAAGATCTACCATGTTCACAAATAGAAAGGCTCAATAACACAAAGATGTCAATTCTCTCCAAAATATGTGATAAATTCAGTACAATTCCAATAAAAATCTCAAGAGGATCTTTTTTAAATTGTTTTTCTTTAATGTATTTTTGAGAGGCGGGGTGTGGTACAGAGAGAGAGAGAGGGAGGCACAGAATCTGAAGCAGGCTCCAGGCTCCAAGTTGTCAGCATAGAACCTGATGTGAGGCTCGAACTTACAAACTGCAAGATCATGACCTGAGCCGAAGTCGGATGCTTAACCGACTAAGCCACCCAGGCGCCCCTCAAGAGGACTTTTTTTTTCTCTTTGTGGAGCTTGACAATCTGATCATAAAATGTATATGTAATAACAAGGGGCCAAATTAGCCAAATCAATTAGCCAAGCCAAGTTAATTTTTAACTTATCTACCAGATATCAACACTTACAATTAAGACAGTTTGATATTGGGAGAGAAATAGCCAAACTAGTAGAAGAGAATAAAGTGCTCCAAAATAGACCTACATCTCCATAAAAAGCTGATATATCACAAGAGTGGCATTATAGGTCAGTGGGGAAAGAACGGGCAAATAATTAAGAATGGGCTAAGACTTTTGGTTATCCACATTAAAAAAAAATCAATCTAGATAATTTAAAGACAAAATGATGAAAACAATACTTTTTAGAAGAAAATATGGGAGAACATCTTTATAACCACAGAGTAGGGAAGGATTTCTTGAGACCAAAAAGCATAAGCCCAAATGAAAATATATATCTAATTACATTAATATTAAACATTTATGTACATCCAAGATATCCTAAAGTGCAAAGATGAGCCATAAGTGAGGAAAAGATATTAACAAGCCAAAAAGAGTTATTTTTCCAGAAAATACTAAACAAACAACAAAAAGCCTATGAATCAAGGCAACAACAGATGTTCGCGAGGATGTGGAGAAAGAGGATCTCTTTTGCACTGCTGGTGGGAATGCAAACTGGTGCAGCCACTCTGGAAAACAGTATGGAGGTTCCTCAAAAAATTAAAAATAGAACTACCCTATGACCCAGCAATTGCACTACTACGTTTTTATCCAAGGGATACAGGTGTGCTGTTTTGAAGGCGCACATGCACCCCAATGTTTATAGCAGCACTATCAACAATAGCCAAAGTATGGAAAGAGCCCAAATGTCCATTGATGGATGGATGGATAAAGAAGATGTGGTATATATACACATGGAGTATTACTCAGCAGTCAAAAAGAATGAAATCTTTCCATTTGCAACTACGTGGATGGAACCAGAGGGTATTATTCTAAGCCAAATTAGTCAGAGAAAGACAAATATCATATGACTTCACTCATATGAGGACTTTAAGATACAAAACAGATGAGCACAAGGGAAGGGAAGCAAAAATAATATAAAAACAAGGAGGGAGACAAAACATAAGAGACTCTTAAATATAGAGAACAAACACAGGGTTGCTGGAGGGGTTGTGGGAGGGGTGATGGGCTAAATGGGTAAGGGGCATCAAGGAATCTACTCCTGAAATCATTGTTGTACCATATGCTAACTAACTTGGATGTAAATTATAAAAAATAAATAAATTATTAGATTAAAAAAATAATCTCTTTATCCAAGGTGGGGGACCTATGAATCAACAAGAAAAAATCAAATAGCTGTATGGCAAAGGACATAGAGTTGAAATTCACAGAAAAGGAAAACTGAAAAGCCAAGAAACACATGAAATAATGGTCAAGATCAGGAGTGATAGGAAAAGTGAATACAGACTAGAATGGCAAAATCTAAAAAGTATCTGACAGTTAGGGAGGCCCTGCAGTAGTAGGCATGCTCATGCACTGCCGACTGAAGTTAAAAATTGTGACAATAATTTTGAACAGTAATTTATTTTTAATATCTGGCAATAATATTGAAACATTTATTGAAATGATCCTCTAATTCCTAGGTATATTACTCTAGATAAAATTTTGCATGTGTATATAAGGAGACATAAAAAATTTATGGCATTGTGGTGCATGGGTGGTTCAGTCAGTTAAGTGTCTGACTCTTGATTTCAGCTCAGGTCATGATCTCATGGTTCATGAGATCAAGCCCTGCATTGGGCTCTGCGCTGAGAGTCTCTGTCTCCCTCTCTCTCTGACCTTCCCCAGCTCTCTCTCTCTCAAAAATAAATAAAAATACAACATTAAAAAATATTTATGGCATCACAGAATCTTTGGGATGAAATATTTGAAATGAGCTAAACATCCATTAACAGGATAATGGATACACAAATTGCAAGTATATTCATACAATATAATACAGCAGTGAAAACCAATGAAGTGCAGCTATTACTGACATGAATCTCATAAAAAGGATACTGAGCAGAAAAATAAACAATTGCAGAAAGATATAGTTAAAAAATTTACGTAAAACAATATATTGTTATGGATATATATGTAGATATAATAAAAGTACATACATTTCGTGGGAATGAAAAACAATAAAATCAGGATAGTTTTGTCCCTGGAGAGCGGAACGTGAATGGAATTAAGAAGGGACACACAGGAGACTTCAAGTATAGGATTATATATTTCTTTAAGCTAGGTGGTGGGTACATAGTCATCTGTTTTATTCATCACTTTTTTGTAAACTGGAAATATTTTATAACACAAGTTTTAAAAGAAGAAAAGTAATTCTAGCTTATAAACTGAAGAATGAACTACCAGGGGGTAAGAATGGAAAAAAGGTGACATGTTAGGTAACAGTCGCTGTACTCTAGGAAGAGTAGACTTGAGTATCTAGCACAGCTTCTGGTAGCTGGTAGGTGCTTAACAAGTTGTAACTATTGTGGTGGTTGCTGTCATCATCAATCGTCATCAGTGTAAAGATTAAAAGACATGAAGAAAGATAAACTAATATTTGGAGTAGTTATATTGCACTATGTGCTTTATGCATCTTTTTTTAGTCTTGACTAGAATCTGGTTATAAAGAATCTAAGCCTCACAGAAGCCAAGGCTGGAAGGCACAAAGACTACGTAAATTTCTAATGACTTCTTTTCCAATGTTGTTTAAACCACACACTCTTCTCCCTCCTCTCCAACACACACACACACACACACACACACACACACACACACACACACACACCCCTTTCCTGTCGAGCAGTGAGAAAAATTCAAACATTTTTACTTTGGAGCATAAGTAGCATATTTGGAGTTAAATATTAATAATTTGATACACTAAACACTTGGGTGGTGCCTTATTACAGAATACTTTTGGAACTCTCAATTTTTCATCTGATCTTCCTGACAACTCTGAGGAAGGCAGCGCAGTTGATTATTCCCGTTTTACAGATGAGTAAATCAAAATCCAGAGAGACTAAAGCAGAAGTTACTAACTTGGAAGGGCGCCTGGGTGGCTAAGTCAATTAAGTGCAGGATTTTAGCTCAGGTCATGATCTCATGGTTCATGGGTTTGAGCCCCTGGTTGGGCTTTGTGATGTTCACGAAATTCTATGTCAAATACTTTATGATTAAATGGTCATTTTTCTAGGTAGAGGGTCAGCTTTACTTGTATTTTTAAAAGGCCCATTACTTCCCAAAAAGGTTTAAAAGAATATTGGGTTAAATGATTTGCCTAAGATCACATGGTCCTATAGGAGCCAAGACCCCAAGAAATTTCTTCCTACTCTACACTCAGAATTCTTTTTACTCCAACCTATAGCATCAAAATTCAGAGAGATTATTAGTGAAATACTGTTTGTAATGTCTACTGAATGCTAAGATGGAAGTGTTATTAAATATACCAAAACATCTAACTTGGAAGGAATAGTTTTGGTTTGTTCAGCCTTTAGGCAGTCACTCTGTAAATGACTCCGTAATCTACATGGTGTTGCTTTTCAGCTGAACAAGTCGAGAACTGTTGTCTTCACAAGCCCTTGAGCAGACTTGCTAAATAAGAAAGGAATCTGATGCAGTAATTATATAACGTATTTTACAATTCTGAGTAATCTGTAAAGATTAATTGTTGAGACACAGTTTGATCTCCTGGTGGAAAGGGTACCATGGGCTGAGAATGGGATTTTCATTTCTCCTGGACAAGAGTTACTTGTCTCAGGGTCTCCTTGCTCTTGGCTGTAAAAGGATTAAGGTGGATGGCTTCTCAATCCTTCCAGCTCTAACACTGTATAAATTTAGATGGAATTTAAAATAGGAAGCTACTGGGTGGCTCAGACGATTGAGATTGAGCATCTGACTCTTGATTTCTGCTCAGGTCAGATCCCAGGGTCTTAAGGTCCAGCGCCTGTGTCTGGCTCTCCATTGAGTATGGAGCCTCAAGATTTCTGTCTCCCTCTGCCCCTCTTCGAGATCATGCCTGCTCTAATATAACAAATAGGAAGGCAGACAGGAGTTCTGTGTATGAACTTCTCACACACAGTCTGTTAATGTTATTTTCCCAATAAGAAAGGTCTTCAGGGCCCCAGGTGGGTGGGTCACTGATCATTAGCCCCAAGTGTTCGAGGACCCACTAGGGCCCTCATGAGGGCAAGCTTGCAGTCTCCATCAGGGTGACGTGAAGGCGAGCGGAAAGCAAGCTACAGAAGGCCAAAAGGACAGTGGGATTTCAAACACAAGGGCTCTTAATCCTATATTAAAGAAGGAAGGAAGGCAAGAAAGTCCAAGTACCACGGGTTCCAAGAGATCAGCTTAAACAGGATGGCTTGTGCGAGCGTTGGGGGTGGGGCTTCGGTCCCGAGGCGGCTGGAGGACGGCCGGAGGACGGCTGGAGCGGAGCCGCACCTCCTGCCGCATCCCGGCCTCCAGGGCTGGGGTGTGACTGAGAAAAAGCCAGCCACCCATGGGAACCTCCGCGCCCGTCAAAGCCACGTGACGGAGAGCCGGGGCGGGCCGAGGCGTGTCCTCTCCGCCCCGCGCGCAGGCGCGCTGTACGGGCGCTGAAATTCAAATTTGAACGGCCGCAGGAGGCCGAATCTGACACTGGAGGCTGAGGGATAGAGGAGAGTAGTTTGGGAGAGTTCTCCCCGCCCCGGCCTTCTGGTTCTCTTCAAGTGACACACGGAATCGGGACTCACTTTTCTTTTTCTGAATTTGAACCACCGTTTCCGTCGTCTCGCAATCAACACGCGAACTCCGGGGCGATGGACCCATTTACCGAGGTGAGAAAATTTGCGGGCGCAGCCTGCCATCCCCGCTCTCGGCCCCTACCCACCCTTCCCACCTTTGCCGACCTCTGGGCCCACCGGGCCGAGGGCGCGTGCGCGCGCGTGCGCAGCGAGTGTGTGCGGGACGCGGCTTGGAGAACCGTGGGAGAGAAGGGGCTGGAGGGCGCACGTCGCCTACTCTGCGGCTGCTGTTCGTCCGCGGTTTACTTATTGCTGTCCCGCAGTGAAGCTCAGGGAGGGACGTTTTGAGTCTGTTCTTTTAGGCGTTACCGAAGAGCCCTCTGCCAGCCCCGATTGTTGTAACGCCCTGTGAAGTGGAGCCCCGTCCCTTCCGAGAGTGAGGTTGGGGCCTGGGCGGAACTGGCCCTGCTGGAAGGGAAAGCGAGGATAAGGTGTAGGGTGGAGTCGGGTGCCCGAATGACTCAGTGCTGTGTGCAGTCGCCGCCTGCAAATGGAATGTGATTTGCGGGGTTCAGGTCGCCCGCAGAGGTGTTATGCATGTAAAAGATCCTGTTAATGAAATGACGGCAAAATGTTAAATAAGCCAATACTGAAACCATTGCATCCGTTCCTATAAAGTGAATACATTCTTCAGATTTGATTGCTCAGCTAAATAGGGAAGAAATTTAATCCCCGAGATTGACACTTGGATGGAAAGGAAAAAGTGCTGGCCGAATATATACAAACAAAATTAATAGCCGACAATGTAAAAAACCAGAGTAAAGAAATAAAACTCTGTGTGTTTTTGGAGCATAACATTACAGTGATAGTTTTTAACTTCTCTTTTGTCCTTTGGAAATCGAATATGGATTAATTACATCATGTGTCAATTATTTCTCTAGCTTTGGTCAATCTTGTTAAGAATGTACATGGACACACTCAGCAGTTTAGTGTAGACCACTTATCCACTCCCTTTTCTTACAGGACAGTTCCTGTTCCTTTAGGTTGTGCAAGTTTCAAACTGCTATTTTTTTGTGTTGCTGCAGAGTGGGCCTAAAGATGTCTCTACACTACATTCAAAACTTAAATGCTATGGAGAGTAGAAATACTTTTTTGGGGGGAACCTATATTTACAATTCCATAAATCTTAAGATAAAGTTTCCACAATTACAGTTTACTTGTATTCAAACATAACAGTATTTATTTTTGTTTCAAATTCTCAATCATCTAGGGAAAACACATTAATTTGTTAAACTTACTTAAAGATCTGACAGAAAACCCAGAACACATTTTTGTATGAGCCTTAAAAAATAAGGCTGATCATGCAGTATGTATTTTTCTCATACTTTGAAGTTAAAAAGGATAGATTATTTTGTTAGTAATATAGAATAGTCTTCCTTAAAAAATTAGCCCTATGTGTCTTGAATATTCCTGTTAGTCTCCTAAGTAACTGACAGGAACAAAGCATTTTGAAAGTTGGCTGAAAATTGTACTTCATTTTACTTAACAATGTCATTCTTAAGCTAGTGCAAATTTCAGTTGAAAGAAACTTTTATTTGAAACAAACCTTTTGTTTTAGAGTGTGCTCAGAAATATGTATGGTTTATATTATGAAAAGTCAGATCAGTTGCAGTTGGAATAAACAGCTTTGACTGTTTTCCTTAATTGGTAATGAGGGTACTATTTGAAATGGTTTCAGGGACTAGGTGCTTAATTATAGCATTCATAACATTCTTGCACAGGGAAGTGAACTGGTGCAGTTCTTTGTCTGAAAAGGACTGAAACTAAGTTAAAATGACTTTCTCAACCAGAGTTCTTTATCAGAACCACAGAACACAGAAAATGATTTGAGAGGCTATTTTGTTAATTTTCCCAAAGGTGATTCATCACCATGCCATCCTATAAGCATAGGAGAAATGTTAATTCATTACATTCATGTCAGGGCATTAGGGCTAATTCTATTGATAACTGGTTGAGAAAGCCACAACCATCCTAAAGTTTCTTTTCTAAAACTAGGCTGTTGTGCATTGCTTCTCCCTGCTGTCACCAGTGCTGTTTGGCACACTCTTCCTCTCCCTGTCTCTTCCACCTGGCAAACTGATGTAACCTCCAGCTCGGACCTGGATTTCCCTTCTTCAGGGGGCAGATCACCTTTTGGAGTGCTCTCCCTGCACTGTTCTTACCTGTTGAATATATTTCCTGCCAGAATGTGAGCTTCATGAATGCAGGCCTGTTCTTTCCTATTCAGAGGGATGTTTCCCTAACATCAAGCACATCCACATCCAATAACATTCTGCTGAAATAATAAAGAGAGCCATTCAGTGCAAATTATTTTACAAACAAATAACTATGTACAACAGTAACTATTAGAACATTTTAGCCATATTCTTTCCTTTCTTGTAGAAAATTTCAAATTACTCAAGTGTAATGATTCCTCATGGATTCATCACCCAGCAACACACGACTGTATTGTTTCACTGTACTCCCCTCTAATCCCTCCCACTGAATTATTTGGAAGCAAATTCTAGAGATTATATAATTTCATACACACACACACACACACACACATATATGTGTGTGTGTGTGTATATATATATACACATATACATATATATATATCATTAAACACTAAGGACTTAAAAAAATCATAGTGCCATTATCATACCTAAAAAATCAACAATTCCTTAATATCATCAAATATTCTGTCAATATTCAGATTTCCTTAAGTGTCATGGTTTTGCAGTTTGTTTGAATCAGGATCTAGGCAGGGTCCACAGGGCAATGTCTTTCTATATTCTTCCTGGAAGAACCAGAAATAAAGAAGCCATCTTGGTTCATGGATGAACAAGCAGTTAAGGCAGATGTTTATTGTTTATTATTATGATCAGCTAATAACATTTAAAAAGTTATGTTGATATGAAGTTAGTGCTCCTGACAATAAGTTCTTAAAAAAGAGTCATTGGGTTTAATCAAAAGACAGTTTATAGCCAAGTGGTTAAGAGCTCAAACTCTGGAGTCTGGGTTTGAATCCTGCCTTACCACTTAGCTATGAGACTTATGGCTTGTTTTTTAACCTGTGCCTGGGTTCCTTCATCTGTGAAAACAGTAGTAAAGACAGAACCTGCCAAGCAAAATTTTGAAAATGAAATGAGATTTTGTGTGCAGACACTGAAAGTACTTACATAAATATTGGTGCTGTTGTGCTTGCCATTAGGTGAATGTAAAACCATAAACTTAATGCTCATAACATTAGCGTTAGCCTCTTAGTTTGAAGATCTCACAGGGGATGGCCATTCCCTAAGACCGTCATAGGGAACCCCATGGCTGGCCGTGCTGAATCAGAGCTTTCTGTGTAGGACCCTTAAAAGAGAAAAGCTACAGTTAAAATACCCTGTAAAACATCTTCTCTTGTGCAATAAATAAATGAACATGCTGTTACTAGTCTGGATGGAATTTCTCTTATTTTTCAGAATTAAATGAAAATCTCTGTATTGACCTCGGAAAGGATGCTGCTAGAGCATATTGAAAATAATGAGTTAGCTTATATTGAGCCTCTTGTTTAAGAAGGCAGGGAAATAAGCAATACCTCCTAAAAAGATTTTTGTCTAACGATTTGAGGTGTATGTGTGGCAGAAATTGCTTAAGGACTGCAAGCTTCAGTTATTTTAGATTCATCCACATGGAATGTCTTATTTCCTGGTTTCGTTAGTTATTGCAGTTTTTTTTAATGCCTTTATTACTTAAAGCAGGAGGTGTGATATTTGAAGGAATATACTTTATAAATAAAGAACCCTTGGATTCCTGATGCATTATTATAGGGACTTAGATTTATTGAGCTGTTGAGTTTTTGTCCCTTAGATACATTTCTTTTAAATTAATCTTTGGCCTTTATTTTATAGATTAGGGAACTTCTGCTTCCCTATTTTAATAGATTTTGAAATCTTTGAATCTAATGTAGACAATAGAGTACTTGTATATGTTTGAATGGCAGAGCTGCATTCTTTTGTGACCAACCTCTTGCTCATAGTAACTGAAAACATACTGACTCACAAGTATTCTAACTGACGGGAATGGAATGTGAACATGTACATGAACGAAGAAAATTAGGCTAGTTTTTTTATCTGGGGAGTGATATATTTTATTATGGGGGAAATATATATATATATATATATATATATGTATATATATATGAATTGGTGTAACAATACTGCTTTTGAGTTTGTTGAAGACTTTTATTTAAAGGGTAAATGTCTTGTGTTTTGGAAGGCATTTGGTTCATAAATTACTTTCAGTGATACAGCATTTAGGTTTAGTGTCACTCTTTGAATGAGAAATCATTCCTAAGAAAAGTGGAGAGTTGTGCCTTCCTCTAAATTTAGCTCCATTTCTTTTGCACATTCAGAGGAATTTTAATCTTTTTTAATGTTTATTTATTTTTGAGAGAGAGAGAGAGAACATGAGTGGGGTAGAGAGACAGGGAAATACAGAATCTGAAGCAGGCTCCAGGCTCTGAGCTGTCAGCACAGAGACCAACACGGGGTTCAAACTCACTAACTGAGATCATGACCTGAGCCAAAGCTCGGCACTTAAGCAACTGAGCCACCCAGGCGCCTCACTCAGAGGAATTTTAAAGAATAATTATTCTATTTTTAATTAAGCAATTAAAAAGGTCAAATGGGAGTGTAATTCCTTAGTCTGTGCTAACTACTGTATCTGTGTGTGCAGGGCAGTGTATAAACTCCAGCCAATAATTCTCATATCTCCTTTAGTTGTATACTTTTGAAAGAGAAAGAATTGTTTTATAGGATCTTGTGTTTGTTCAACTACACTGTTTCAAATAGAAGCATTAATTGATTCAGGGTAAGAAAAGAGTAATCCTGATTTTATGGAATGGTTAAGATATCAACTCAAGATTATTTTATTATGTACTGATATTCAATTAAATAAAATGTGGGATTTTTTTAGCTTGGCTTTTTTTTTTTTTCCTGTCACCTTAGGAAATGTCAGGTTTTCAAAGAACTAAATATGTCCATTATCTCTTGCTGTTTACCATTATACCAAATCTTAGTGGCTGTATTAGCTTTGTTGCTGTAACAAATTATCATACTCTTAGTGGCTTAAAATCACATATAGTTATTATCTTCTGAAGATCATAAGGCTGATGGATTTTACAGGGTTAAGATCAAGGTGTTGGCAGGATTGTGTTCCTTCTGGAGGCTCTAGAGGAGAATCTGTTTCCTTACCTTTTCTAACTTCTAGAGGCCACCTGCATTTTTTGGCTTGTAGCCCCTTCCTCTATCTCCAGAGCCACCAATCGCATCACTCCAAGCTCTGCTTCTGTTGTCACATCTTCTCTGACCTTCCTGACTTTTCTCTCAGAAGGACAATTGTGATTACATTAGGCCCACCTAAATAATGCAGGATAATCTTTTCATCTCAAGATTCTTCATCACATCCGCCAAGCCCCTTTTGTCAAGTAAAGTAATACATTCACAGGTTCAGGGAATTAGGAAATGAACATCTTTGGGGACTGTTATTCTCCCTACCAAAGTGCTTAAAACAACCACCACGTTAGTTCCTGATTCAGTGGCTCAGCAATTTGTGTTGGGCTCAGCTAGGCTGTGCTTCTGGTGGTGTCCCCAGAGGTCATACAGGAGTCTGCAGTGATCTGGCAAATTAGCTGGGACTGGATGCTCTAACGTGGCCTTACTCATCAGTCCGGTGGTTGATGCCAGCTCTCAGCTGGGCCAGGTGTCTCTAGCAGGCTTGTGCAGTCTTGGGCAGGTGTCTCTACACCTCATGGCACTGTTCCAAGAGAGTGCAAAGAGAAACCACAAGACCTCTGGGGCCTGTGGTTGGAAGTCATGCCGTATCACTTCTGCCACATTCTGTTGGTCAAAGTAAATCATAAGGCCAGCCCAGTTTGAGGGTGTGGAAATAGATTCTACCTTTTGATGAAAAGCAGAAAAAATTTCTGGTTATTTTAAATCTCATAAACCAACTTTACACATTTTATTCATATTACACCTGTAATAGTTAAAAAAAAATTAGTGTTTATTTTCAAGAGAGAGAGAGAGAGCAGGCAGGGGAGGGGCAGAGAGAGAGGGAGAGAAAGAGAGAATCTCAAGGAGGCCCTTCAATGTCAATGCGGAGCTTGACGTGGGGCTCAAACTCATGAACCATGAGATCGTGACCTGAGCTGAAATCAGGAGTTGGACACTTATCTGACCGAGCCACCCAGGCACCCATGTAATGATTTTGACATTGGGGTGCTTCTTTGGTGAATTTTAACTTATTTACTTAGGATCCCATTTTTGAAATATATTTAACTGTTATCCTACCTGGCAATTAGTGATTTTAGAAGGTGCCTCAAGTTTTGTGAACTTTTGACTAAACTTGTGTTTTAATGCTGATATATTATATATGTAGAAACTGCTTGAACGAACCCGTGCCCGGCGAGAGAATCTTCAGAGAAAGATGGCTGAGAGGCCCACAGCAGCAGCAAGGTCTGCCATGCATGCTAAGAGAACCAGAGAGCCACTTTCTGAAGCAAGTAACCAACAGCCTCTACCTGGTAGTGAAGGTAAAAGACTTTGTGGGGAAAAGTAAAATTTGCATCTTTTAAAGGAGATCAGCCCCAAACATTTTATTGTGCATGTAGAAAAACCAAGGTCTTTGGGAGACAAATATATAATAGCCTCTGGGGAAAGATCAGCCTTCTGTTCTATTTTAGGTCTGTTATATTAGGCCTAGAACTACCAGGCCAGAGCAGAGTATCTAATAAATACTTCAAATTAATTGGTTGAACTTTATTTTCCTCAACCTAAGGTTATTTAAAACCCCCAAGGGAAGAAAAGTAAAAGAGCAGGGGAACACTTAATTACACAGTGGTGGCATGGACTTTATCCACCCCAACGATGCCAGAATAGCTGACCACCCAGTTCAGATAGTGTCTCTGGCATGAGTAGGGCAGCGAAAGGCTTACCTGCTCACAGATGCTTGATATTTAGTGAGTATTCTCATCCTCTGTCAGTTGAACCAGCTCTCTAGAGCTAGGCTCGATGTATAGGTTGTTAATTTAAGAACCAGTGAATTAAACAAAAACAAATAAATACACACAAATAAACAAACCTAAACTCACCTAGAAATTTAACTTATTCTTTCCTAAATCCTGGCATCCCCAGCCTGCATCACTAAGCTGGCTGCTTTAGTGTTTTCCTAGCGTGTGGAATAGTCTGGAGATAATAATTTTCCTTAGTATAAATTTAAAAATACAAATAGAAAAAGAGCATTACAGAAGGCAAAATCAATATTACAAGAGATGGGGGCATGGAGCAGGCTCACAGTTACTTTGTAAGCTAACCATAGAATAGGAATTTATTTTCATATGTTTATACATTTTGAAGGAAGGAATACCATATATATCACATATATATGGTATACATATTACACACGTGATTTGTTACACATGCATGGTATATATATTACACATATGTGACCTATATGTCAGATATACATGGTATTTATTGTATATATATATTGCATGTATGATATGTATATATTGCATGTATATGGTATGGTTCACGAAAGATTGTTTTAAAAACAGAAAGCCTATTTCTACCCTTAGCTATGTTGCTTTAGGCAGGTAACATAATTGCTCTGCATTTGGTTTTCCTTATCTAAAAATGAGGTAATTGGGCTGTGTGATCTTTGAAATCATTCAAAACATTTGCTTATTATATGTGTATGCACTTTTTATTTCCTAGCGTCTTAAGACTACGTAAAGTATCAGGCATATGTCTGGAGAATATTATTTGAATATCTTTTCATTCAGGTGTTTTAAACTAGAAATTATATGTTTGCTGAAAAAGAAATCTTTCATATCAGATTTCTAAGTCACTAAAAGCAGAACTTTACATATTTCTTGTTGCAAGGAAAATCATTTAAAGAGTCTAGAGAAACATGATGTTTTTAAAATAATTTGTCACATACCTACTGCAAGTTTTTTAGGCTATGAGAAATTGCGGACTTCTGAATGTTTTTTTTTGGGGGGGGTGTCCTTTTTAATCTAGAGAAATCTTGTACAAAACCATCACCATCAAAAAAACGCTGTTCTGACAACGCTGAAGTAGAAGTTTCTAACTTGGAAAATGAAAAGCCAGTAGAGTCAGCTTCTGCAAAAGCCTGTCCTCCAAGTCCTCTGCCTCCTCGGGCGCAGCCACAGACACCAGCTCCTGTCAGTGATGCTGAGGCTGTCCCAGCACCGCTGCCGGGCGTGAGGACAGGGCTTAACTCAAGACTGGAAGCGAGGGCAGGCTCCTCAGTGAAAACACGAATGCAAAGACTGGCGGAGCAGCGGCGCCATTGGGATAATAATGACATGACAGGTATGAATTAGAGGGATGGCATGGTCCTTCAAATCTGTTTCAAGAAGACTCAACTTGGTAGGTTGAAAATCTGATTTATTGGTTAACACACGAAAGATAAACGCTTCTGTTTTATCTATCTCCTGAGTATCCGTTGCCTACAAATGGTTTGTATATCAATAGCATATTTATAAGTTGGTGGTGTTCTCATTGAAGTGAGTGCTGATGAGGTTCTTAGACCAGCTCACAAAAGCGTGGTCTTATGACAGAATCATCTTATATTTTCAATTAAAAACAATAGAGAACAAACTTACCTTGGCATTATTAGCCTTGCTGATCTTCAGCTCTATATGCAAGAAATCTCATTTGATGGATTAACTAATTAAATAAATTTGAGTGGCTAAAGTATGCAGTACTATTTAATAGAGGGGAGAGAACACTTACACACTTACTGAGCACCTATAAAGCATGTTACGCTAAGGTGCTGGGACCCAGTGAAGTGACCTGGGCTCATACTCAGATGGAGAGTGTCACATCAAATTAGCCGTCATGCAGCAGGATTATGTGTTCTATGATCAATTTTGTCTCCTATCTTCTTACCAAAAAAAAAGCCTTGAGATGACTTACAAAAACAACTATATTACAAAACAAGAAAAATAAGGAAATTCCAGGGTGAAGGGAAGGAAAAACAAAGAAGGGAAGGGTAAAATTATTTTATTAAATACAGGCTTTAAGGTCCATCTCACTTGCCAGAGTTCTGAACTTACTAGCAGCCCATGCAAAGAGGTGAAACACCATCAGTTACGTGACTGGTGTTTGTTTACAAGATGAAAGCAGAACCATGGCCGGAACTAAGACCCAAGAGAACTTTCTTTCCTGGGTCCTGAAAGATGACTCTGCAGAAGGTAGTAAATGTGTAAGGTTTTTCAAGGTAGGCAGGCGGCCTGGCTCCAAGCTCAGTTCAGTAAGCACAGTTGCAAAGAGAGCCAGCACAGTACAGGTGGACAGCTCACTGGCAACTGGGCCTTACCCAAGGAAATGTTCCTCTAGCTTTGGCTTTCGGCCTGGATCCGTGTAACGGAAACATTTGGACTGTTGGATTAGAATCTCAGGAGTGTGGTGGAGCCCTGGGGTGTGCTTTTGTCTTTTTTTTTTTTTTTTTTTTAAGCTCTGTATGTTACTCTGATGCATAGACAGAATTGAGACCAAGTGACTTGAAGAAATGGATGCATTACACAGATTTAGGCAGTCTTTCGTAAATATTAATTCTTTTTGTCTGAAATTTTGATAAGTATTGGACAGTAGAGCATTTAAAGTTATTCTTTTTGGCAGTGATGGTAATTCCAAGAGCAAATACTGTGTAAAGTGCTAGGCATTCTAAACATTATTTGTTCTAATATAGCATTTAATTCCTATAGAAATCTAATGACATACATCCCACTTTTATGTTCATGGTATCGAAGAGGAAACTGGGTTTGGAGAGAGCAAGGGGCCTGCCTAGAATTAGAAGCTAAAATTCCAAGCTCAGTAGTTTGACTCTAGCGCTCAACTCTTGCCTGCTATAACTTACCTGATGACTTTTAGCTTTTTTTTTTTTTTAATGTTTATTTATTTTGGGGGGTGGGGAGAAGGGGAGGAGCAGAGAGAGGGAGAGACACAGAAGGCAAAGCAGGCTCCAGGCTCTGAGCTGTCAGCACAGAGCCTGACATGGAGCTCAAAGTCACGAAGCACGCAACCATGACCTGAACTGAAGTCAGCCACTTAACCAACTGAGCCACCCAGGTGCCCTGACCTACTTGGTATTTTGGGGCATGTAACAGAGTACAGATGTTCCATATTGTCTGTTATGCCTATTTATCTTAGTAGTGGGCAGGGCTCACCATGCTTTACAGTGCCCAAGGAGGCTAACTGGTACATGTTCCTAAACACAAGGATGTCCCATTTCTGTTTTGTAGGAGGTATTTATGGATAGTGGAGAGAGGGCTGTGACAGAATCCACGCTTAGAACAGATAAGACCCTCAACATTCTAGAGCAGAAAGCATTGCAGCAGTGATTTTGAACATTTTGAAAGCAAATGTTAACACATGCCTACCTCAACTTTGAAAATAAATCTCATTAAGGCATAGCCTGTCTGACTCTAAGCACTGACACTTGAGAATAAAGCACTTGCGATGAATGATTTAGTGACTGTTATCCAGGATGTGGGTAGCAGCCAATTAAATGAGGAACTATACTAAAATAGAACTTATCTGAAGCTTCTTTTCTGATCGAGAACAGTTAGTAGAGCTAGAGTTCCAGTAAGCTCATTCCTAAAACATGATAATAAAACCGTCATCTGCGTAGAGGACAGGGCTTATTCTCAGGAAAGCAACAGAGGTATGCAAAGGGGTCTTGCAAGGGCGGTGGGGTTCCGGGAAGACTTTCTGGAGGAGGCAGAGGCAATCAACCTGGACTCCGAGGGAACACTGGCTTCAGACAGTGGAGGAGGTAGCCTAGGCAGAAGCAACAGAATGCCTAAAAAGCAGAGTTACCATAAACAGACCGTGTGCATAAAGAGTAGGTATTTTGTGGGCAGAAAAACAAGACATCGGTTTGAAGACAGCAGCAGGGGTCCAGAGCATGTGGAATTTAACCAGGAGGTGATGGTGGTGTACTGGAAGAGTTTAAGTGGGCAAATGTCGTAGAGAGATCACTCTGGCATCGAAGTGAGGAGGGACTGAATAGGGCAGAGACTCGAGCAGCAGGATCAGTTAGAAGGCTCGTGTTATAGTCCACGTGTGGGATGAAGGCCTGTGGAAGTGAAGGGGAGAGGCCAGATCTATAAGATTTAGGAGACAATCTCTGGAACTTGATGCCTGGATGGTGGAGGAGGTGAAAGGAGAAGGAGGAAGAGGTCATGATGAGGAGGAACATGTTTGGGGCAGTCTCAACGTCAGATATGTTATTTGAGGTGCTTGGGTGGTAGCCGAATGGAAGTGGTCGGTAGTTGCAAGGACACCACGGAAGATCTGGCACAAGGACAGAACAAGCAGAGCATGATGTCACCAGCAGAAACACAAGGCCTACAGAGTGTGCATTGGCATCTAGTGACAACAGCAAACGCAACTTGCGGGCTGCGGTGTAGGCAGAGGCAGGTTGAAGGGAGCTGAGTGGTGAGAGAATATTTGTGCAGGGCAAGAGGGGCAGCTGCAGAGGGGTATATGTTGCTGAGAGGGTGTTTGTGTTTAGCTTTAAGATGAGACTGACTTGAGCATAATTATGTGCAGAGACAAAAAGGGTTTGTACAGAGGAGGAATGCGTACAGGCCTTCGTCAGCTATCCATTACTAACGTGAGATCTATCTCCAAATGAAGTAACTGTGGAAAAACACTGCTGTCTAGCCCTGTGCTATCCAATTCTGGAGACAATAGCCATAGGTAGCTTTTAAGATTTAAATTAATTACAATGAAATGAAATGAAATGAAATGAGGTTTCTGAGTTGCCCTAGCTACATTTCAAGTGCTCACTAGCCACCTGTGGCTGGCTAGTGGTTGGTTACTCTACTAGATAGCATGGATATGGAACGTCTCCATCATTGCAGGAAGTTCGATTGTACAGCACTGGTTTACTCCATTTTTAAAACAAAATGTACCTGTGGCATCTGTAAGCTTAAATTGTGCAGTAGTGTAACAAAATGATTTAATTCTAAAAATATAACCTAAATGTACAGTACCTTCGGGCATTCATGATCCATTGAATTGAAAAAAATAGGTATAAGAAGTTTGTGGGTTTCTTTTTGTTTTAATTTGGATTAAGTATCCTCTGATTTGATAAGGTATTGTCAAATTTAAGCAGCTTGTAGTTTCATGCATACGAGAGCTTTTTATTAGTTCTGAAACCTACTAACTTCTTTATTTTTTTAAAACTTTTTAAAATTTGTTTTTGAGAGAGAAAAAGCAAATGGGGGAGGGACACGGGGCGGGGGGCAGGGGGACAGAGGATCTGAAGCCGGCTCTGTGCTGACAGCAGAGAGCCTGATGCGGGGCTCAAACTCACCAACAGTGAGATCATGATCTGGGCCGAAGTTAGATGCTTAACTGACTGAGCCACCCAAGCACCCCTCTACGAACCTCTTCTTAAAATTCTGAGTGGAGCGATCCTGGGATTACACATATGCGTCACTCTTGAACATGGGTCTTACTCTTTTTCTGAAAACATTTTCAGATGAGATACCCGAAAGCTCACTCATGTCACCAATGCCATCAGAGGGAAGGGCTGCCTCGCCTCCCAAACCACCCCCTGCAGATGCCTCGGCAACTCCAGTTGGTAGAAGGGGCCGTCTGGCCAACCTTGCCGCAACTATTTGCTCGTGGGAAGATGATGTAAATTACTCATCTGCAAAGCAAAACAGTGCACAAGAACAGCCTGGTACCACTTGTTTATCCAAATTTTCCTCTGCAAGTGGAGCATCTGCTAGGATCAATAGCAGCAGTGTCAAGCAGGAAGCTGCATGCTGTTCCCAAAGGGATGGTGAGGCCTCTTTGAATAAAGCTCCGTCCTCGAGTGCCGTGGGTGCATCTTTGAATGATGCTACAGTTTCCAGCTCTGTGGTAAGTCATGCAGTATCAGTCTTGGGAAACCTTTTCTTTTTGGTTATGAGTGATAATGTGTATGTGTGTGTACATGGTGTTTGTATGTATTTTTAGAAATTGGGGGCGTAGAAAGTAAAAATCCTAAATTTGGTAGCCTATACCAAATAAATTAGTAATTGACAACTAAATTACACTAAGTTCATACGATTCCAAGGTATATAATAATAATGGAATGATGGAGCCTCTTCTTAGTCATCAGGGAGAGCAACTGATAATTATTTTCTCTGCAGAATGCTTTATGTATGTGTATAAATATAAGATATCAAATTTCTCTGAAGGGACATTTAATAAACTAGTAGCTAAAGTTGCCTTCCGAAGGCATTTGCTGGACAAGATTGTCAAGGGTGGGTATGATAATTTTACCATATATTGTTTTGAAATGTTTGAAAGTTTTCCCTTGCACATGAATTACATCAACAGCTTTCAAAAACAATCTTAAAAAACAGAAAAGCAAAAGAGTAGTATGTTTCTGTGCATTGTTTTTAAATGTAGAGCCAGGTTTGGGAATTTGATAGAGTTGCATTCAACCCAAGCTCTGCCACGTAATTGAAAATGTGGCTTTAGACATTAATCTTGTAAAACCTTATTTTCCCATCTGTAAAATGGGAAAGAAAGGGTTATTGGGAAGATTAAATGAGACAATGTGTATAAAACCCACAGCAAAGTGCTTCGCATAAAGCACTTAATATGTTATAGTTAGCCATCAAATACATATGATTTTGTTAAATTAATACTGACTTAATTAAAATACCAAAAATATGCAATGTGCTCTAATATGCTTAACATTTATAAAGGTGCTAGTGAGATAATATAAAAGAAATTGTTTTTTAAAATAGGGAGTGACCCTATCCCTTACATGAAATTACTCCTCAATATATCATGCAGACTAAATTATATATTATAATTTAAAGAGTACCATTTTCTTCTTTTTTTAAGTTCTTTTTACATGTTTTGAGAGAAAGAGAGAGCATAAGAAGGGGAGAGACAGAGAGAGAGGGAGAGAGAATCCCAAGCAGGCTCTGCACTGTTAGCACAGAGACTGACTTGGGGCTCGAACTCACGAACCATGAGATCATGACCTGAGCTGAAATCAAGAGTCATTTAACTGGCTGAGCCATCCAGGCACCCCAAATAGTAAGCATTTTCTAAGTTGATTTTTTGTCAAGCCTTTCAAAATGGTTTGATCTATTAGAGGGAAAAATTGTTTTTTCATAAGTTTACTTAAAGGCTACTAAGCAAATAGAATTTAACTTGTTTTAAGTCTACCTTTAGATATTATGAATATTGTTATTTACCTTAAGTGTTATCATGTTTCAGAAAGCTGCTTCTTCCCCAGTGAAATCTTCTACTCTATCCCTTGCTGATGCTAAAAATTGTGAGGTACAAAATCCTGAGCTACTTCAGAAAACTCCTGTTAGTCTCCTGAAAACAGAGGTACCGAAACCAACTGGGAAGTCAACCGTGTCCCAGACAGTTGGGCCCAAAGAAGAATTAAATAGAGAAGTATGTCGGCAGTCTCAATCTAAAGACAAATCTGCAACACCAGGTTATGTATCTTTTTAAAAATCTAGTTACTGCTGACTGTTTTCAGAATGTCTGTTCTCAGCGTTTTAGGTGTCCAGTCATGAATTGTACGTTCGTGGTTTGCCATGGCAAGTGTCTGAATGTATAAAATGGAACTTCTTCAAATTCAGCTCTAACTCATTGAATGAATATTCATTAGTGTAGACTTGTCCAGTTACTGGTCAAAGTATGTAACTTGTTACATTTTAACAACTTAAACATGGTTTTTTTTCTAGAATGACCATGTAGTTTCTTTCTTCCATACTTTTTGATGGAGACAAAGCGTATAGAACTGGAAATCACATTTTAAGGACATAATGGAGAAACGTTCTTAAAACCAAGTGTGCAGAGGGGCGCCTGGGTGGCGCAGTCGGTTAAGCGTCCGACTTCAGCCAGGTCACGATCTCGCGCTCCGCGAGTTCGAGCCCCGCGTCAGGCTCTGGGCTGATGGCTCAGAGCCTGGAGCCTGCTTCCGATTCTGTGTTTCCCTCTCTCTCTGCCCCTCCCCCGTTCATGCTCTGTCTCTCTCTGTCCCAAAAATAAAAAAAAAAAAAAAAAAAAAAAAAAAAAACGTTGAAAAAACCAAGTGTGCAGAGCAATGCTTTCCAAACTTAAATATGAAAGCACCCCTGATAGCAAAGGAAAATGAGTTGTATACAAATGACTCCACTCCTAATTATATTGGTATGTGGTTATATTGTGTGTGAGTATATACATGTGAAAGTTCGAAATTCCCTATAGTAAATTGATGTTCCTAGAAATCCGTATTTATCTTGTGGGGGCTTAAACCTTCTGGCATACCCCCACATGCTGTTGGTTGAGAAACCCAGGACTAAAAAGCGTGGTTCAAATATATAGAGATATAATTTACTTTGAACAATATTCTTTTTCATTAGAATTGCTTTTGGAAAGACTTTGAGTTCAAAATTTTAACTTCTTAACAATACAATCTCTCGGAAACAGTAGTTCATTATAAAAGAGAAGTAGAGAGAGATAACAGTGGGAATCCATTAGTTATGGGTTAGGAAAACAGTAGTCAGTTTCCAGAGGAGCTGAAATGAGAATTTGAAGCAACAGCAAAATCCCCACATGGAATAGAACTAGTTATCCCCAATTTTCTGAAGACTTATGGCATAGATAAGAAGCCTTTTTTATTATTATTATTATTATTCTTGGCTATTGGATATGCCCAGAATTTATTATCAGGCCTCAGAGATATTTAATTTACATGTTTCTTTGTCTTCTTAGTGGATTTTGTTTAAAATGGTTTTTTTAAATGTTTATTTGTTTTGACAGAGAGAATGAGAAAGAGAGCGCATGCACACGCGCATGAGCAGGGGAGGGCAGAGAGAGAGGGAGACACAGAATCTGAAGCAGGCTTCAGGCTCTGAGCTGTCAGCATAGAGCCTGACTCAGGGCTCAAACTCACGAGCCACGAGTTCATGACCCGAGCCGAAGTCAGATGCTTAAGCCACCCAGGCACACCTATTCTTAGTGGATTTTAGTTAGAGGTAATGGTGTGAAGTGACATGTGGAGTCTTGAGTCAAATTGTGCCCTTTACCTGTTTTTGCAAATAAGGTTTTATTGGAACATAGCCATGCCCATTTATTTACATGTTGTTTGTGGCTGCTTTCATGCTTCAGTGCAGAGTTGAGTAGTTATGACAGTGGCCAAATGGGCCTGCAAAGCCCAAAATATTTACTATCTGGCCTTTTGTAGGAAAATGCTGATTTCTGATAGAGATAAGCCTCTTTTCATATAGTACAAGCCTATCATCTTCATGATGGGGGTGGTATATATCCCATTTGTTCTACTTTTCTTTTTTAAAGTTTATTTATTTATTTTGAGAGTGGGGGGGAGAGAGAGAGAGAAGGAAAGAGAGATTAAGTGGGGGAGGGGCAGAGAGAAGTGGGACAGAGGATCCAAAGTGGGTTATGCTGACAGCAGAGGGCCTGCTGATAGCAGAGAGCCCCATGTGGGGCTTGAACTCATGAACCTTGAGCCAAAGTCAGATGCTCAACCAACTGAGCCACCCAGGCACCCCCCATTTGTTCTACTTTAAATTTTTTTTTTTTAACATTTATTTTTGAGAGAGAGAGAGAGACAGAGCACAAGCGGGGGAGGGGCCAACAGAGAGGGAGACATAGAATCCGAAGCAGGCTCCAGGGTCAGGTCTGTCAGCATAGAGACCAATGTGGGGCTCGAACTCACGGACCATGAGATCATGACCTGAGCTGAAGTCAGACGCTCAACCGACTGAGCCACCCAGGCGCCCCTCATTTGTTCTACTTTAAATGTACTTCATATTATTTCAAAGGAATACTGGTTTAAGACTTTATAGATTGAAGACATCCCTTGATAAATTGAATGATCTCTAATTTTTCTTTTGGGAGAGAAGGATTTAATCCCTGGATTTTAGTATATTAGACTTGCTAAAAGCAAGATGAAATACATTGGGCTATAGAAATATAAGTAGTTTGGTGATCATGGCTCGGGCACTTGGTGGTCGGGGAGTGCTATTAATAAACACACTGTGAATCTCCAATCCTTTAGGAGTATTTCCAGTTCTGATTATGTAGTTGAAAGGTTTTCTAACTCCCACTGCTCTCTTATTCTACCTCATCCCCCCCTTTTTTTTAGAGAGAGAGTACGCTCAACCCACTGAGCCACCCAATCTACCAGAGCGCCCCATCACTCTATCTTTTAAAATTTTTTTAATTCTTCTTTCTTTTTTAAGGAACAAAATCTTATAAATTTTAGGGCTTTGAATTAAATAGAATAGTATGGTAAATTTCTTTTTTAAAGCTATTTTCCTACTGTTTACTTTCCCAATGAGTATTCTAAATAGAATGAAAGCATTTTAGAGCCATTACTGGATTTTAGAACTTTTTCAATAGACATGATAATTGTTATTTCTTCTAAATGGCCTCCAAAATGTGTGTGTTTTCTGTAGGAGGAGCAGGAATTAAGCCTTTCCTGGAGCGCTTTGGAGAGCGTTGTCAAGAACACAGCAAACAAAGTCCTGCTCGGAGCACACCCCAAAGAACCCCCATTATCACTCCAAATACAAGGGCCATCCAAGAAAGATTATTCAAGCAAAACACATCTTCATCTACTACTCATTTGGCACAACAGCTCAAGCAGGTCTGGCTTACTGCTTTTAACACTATTCATCATGTGGTCTCGACATAGGACCTAGAAATCCAATTATGAATTCTGATACCAGTCTTTTGACTGAGATAAATAGCATCGTGATTCTTTGTATCACTTATTTCAAGTTAGAAATACTTTGTCTTGTATTCCATGAATATTGTGAATTTTTACCCTTAAAACTGAAGACAAGCAAAGTTTAGTAATGTTTGTGTATTATTCTTAAACATACTATTGCTCTCGTATCAAATAGAGCTTTTGATTGTTTTAGGAACGTGAGAAAGAACTAGCATGTCTTCGTGGCCGATTTGACAAAGGCAATTTATGGAGTGCAGAAAAAGGCGAAAGCTCGAGAAGCAAACAACTAGAAACCAAACAGGTGGTGTAAACAAGAAATATGAAAGTGAACCTGGCACCAAAGCAGTGCTGGGATATAACTTGGTTCTGTTTGGTTGTAAAACACTTCTTTATCCCGTCCCAATTTACTGTGCCACTTTCCACTCATAAACTCCTTCAGCATGCATTCCAACTCTGCTTTTCTCTTGTGATGTTTTCCCATTCAGTGGAACTCTTAACGTATTCACTGATGACCTACCTAAAATCAAATTTTAAAACTTCTCATCATTCAATTTATTTCACATTTCTTTTAATATTCTACTTACATGCTGGTTCTAAAGTGTTTCTCAGAATCTACTTATTTTAGTACTGATTGTATACCCTCCCCACATACCACACTTTCAGACTATCCATAATCCTTTTCAGTCACCAATTATGTCCCAAATTTCTGTTTATTCCTATATTACCTACTGTCAAATTTCATTAATCAGCCTTCAACCAAGTCCCTTCGTGTAAATTATTTTCTGCTTCATTTACATGCCTACTTGTACAAAATACTGTATTAGGATATACTTTTCAGCTAAAAATAATAGAATTATATTTAAAGTGGGTACCGGTAGAAATAGAACTATACATTTAACCAGTATACTTTGACAAAGATCTATTTAATTGATTTTGTTTTACTAGTTCTCTTGATTAACAAATCATGTTTCCCAGGGTTCTGACCTAACCCTGTTTTCTCCTCATTTGCCCTGGGGCTTCTCTTCTCTGTCCTCATGTTTAGCTTCAGCCAAGCACACAAATGCTAAGGTGCTTAGCTATGCTGTGTTCACCTCTCTCCTGAACTCCTGTCCTGGCTAGCTAGTGGATTTCTCTCTGCTTCGCAGAAGTATATTCTCCATGGAGTCTCTGTTTTCACCTAGGTCTTTGTTCTATACCTCATCAGCTAAAACAGTCTGGGAGTTCTTCCTTGGCTCCTTCCTTTTATTACTGTGTCTTCCCACCTCCTCTTATTACTATATCTTCCCCTAGCATGCGCGCACACACACACACACACACACACACACACACAAACACGTACACATCATTGGATGTTTTCAAAATATGTCACAAGCTGCCTGTCCTCTCTGTTTTCCTCTGCCGTTACCTTAATCACTTTCAGAACTTTGTATTGAAAACCCTGCTTCTAGTCTGGCTGTTTTCCTGTCCACCTTACCCACTGCTGCCAGGGAAATAGTCTTATAAAGCAGATATTTGTGTATTCACTTCCTTAAAATCCTGGAAAGTTTTCCAAGCTATCGTCAGAAAATGTCTCAAGTGCTTGGCTTGACATCCAGAATCATTCAGAATCTGGCTCCTCACTGCTCCTCCACACGTGTGCTTCAGTCCTGTCATGTAGACTATTTGCAGTTTCTCAAATGTATCCACGTTTTCAGATCTCTTGGCCTTTGCCTTGCTGTTCTGTCCGCACAGAGTATCTCTGTGGTGAGCTCCTACTTCATTAGGAATAGGTCAAACTCTAGTCCCCTCTGGAAATCTTTGCTTGGCCCTTTTCCTAAGTGGCCCCTCTTTTTTTCACCATGTCATCCTGAATTTACCTCGACTGGAATACTTATCTTCCTGTAATTGTTCTACCTTTGCTTTCCACCACTGTCCACAAGGACCTTATCCATCTTTATCTTTGTTTTTAGTGCTTGGATCACAGTAGGGGCTCAATAAATTTGTCCTTGAAGGAAGGAAGGAATGTGCTAATGCTTCCCATCCGCATATAGCAAGCTGTTATCTGTTATCTTAAAACCAAAACTACTCTCCTGACCCCTGTTTACCCCCCCTTTCTTTGCCTCCTTTTCATTCGGACTTTTGTAAAAGAGTTATCTCTTGCTGCTTACAATTTTTTTTTTTTTGTAAGAGGCTACTGAGATCATCCAGGTGATGGCAGGTGTTGGACTGGAGAGGCGGGATAGTGAGTGCAGTGTAACCAGGGGGCGTGAGCCTAGAGGAGCAGGGGCAGGAGGAGAGGATTACTGAGAGCTTGGAATTAGTGTTAGAGACTGGAGAGGGGCTGTCCCTCATGCCGTCAGGGTCTAGGGGAGAGAACCACCTTTATTACAGAATATTGTAGGGAAGTCCTGCCTTCACAAGAGAGCCACGTCTGCAGCACAGCATTCGATAGTTTACCCTGTGTTCGTGCATCAGAAGCTTCTTCTAATTCGAGAGACAACACGGTCTGAAATTACATCGGGAATAAGAATGTGTAGGTTTGTAAACTGGCCCTGCCAGTTACTAGCCGAGTGTGCAAGTTGCTGAACTCGTCTGTGTCTCGGTCTTCTCATCTGTAAAAGGGAGGTAGTAGCACCTAACTTACAGGGTTATTGGGAGGACTCAGGGAGGCAATGCCAAGTGCTTGGAAAGGTGACTGGCACAAATGAGGCTCTACTAAGCATTAGTTGCTGTTATTCTTATTCTTACTTGATTATTTCTACTATTGCTTTAATCATAAAGCCTTTTCCGAAACAATGAATGTTTCTCTTCATTGCCTTTATAAATGATTAAAAAAAGACTCAGAGGGATTTCCTGTTTTTTCTTTTTCTTTCCTTCTTTTCAGATCTGTTTTTGGTTCTTTGTTTTCTTGGCCTTTTACTCCTGAGTAACCATTTCGGGGAATCCTGATGCAGGAACTGTCAGTAGATTTTATAGGTGTGGGAGGAGATAAGTGACATATGGGGAATTACTTTTCTCTGTGTGGATTTCACTTAAATCAGTTTATCTAAAACTACTCTGATGTGAATTTTCATTCCTGCCTCCTAGTCTGTTAAAAGTTGTACGTACTGGGAATTACCAAGAATAATGAACCAGCACTGAGGGCTTCTTGTGATCTAAACATGGCTGGGACCTTTCACATACATTGTTTTGTTCTGAGGAAGCTTATATAAAAGAATGATTTGTGTTTGTTTCATTTAATAACATGTAAAAATAGACAAAAAAATCTATAGTTTTGAGAAATAAAATCTTCATTTCCTTTCTGCAGGAAATTCACTGTCAGAACACTCCCCTCAAAAAACACCAAGCTGTTTCAAATACCCCATCGCTTCCAGTAACGGAAAAGGTGACAGAAAATCAAACACCAGGAAAACCTTCCAGCACAGAACCTACAGGTCAGCATTTTCCACTTCTCCTCCACTTATATGTAGCTTTCAGTCTACTGGAGTTTTGGAAATTGCATTGGAAAACGGAAATACTGCTTCAATGTAAAAAGATAGATTAATGTCTTTATTTCTACTCATTCTTTAATGTTCAGCCATGCAATATGCTTCTTCCATAGTTCTCTTTCCAGACTCAGGACTCATGCTCTTGATGGGAGGATAAATTACTACCACTCTGTTTTTGTTTTGTTTTTTTTTGGGAAAGATTCAGTAATATCTGTTGAATTGTAAAGTGTGCATGCTCTTTAATTTAGCTCCTCTACAAGTGTTTCTACAAGTTGACTTCTTAAAACTAGTGTGCAAAGATGTATATACAAAGAGATGAATTGTAGCACTGTTAGTAATAAGGTGTAAATGACCTCAATGTCCATCAGTAGAAAACTGTTTAAATAAATTATGCTAAATCCATGTCCTCAAATATTATGTAGCTGCTTAAAAGAATAAGATAACTTTGTATGTAATGACATTTAATACGTCAGAGACACTTAAACATTTTAGTTTTTTTTTTTTAAGTCTGGTGAAAAACACATTACTAAAATTCACCATCCTAACAGTTTTTAAGTAGTAGTAGTTTTAAGTATATTCACATCGTTGCAGAACAGATCTCCAGAACCTTTTCATCTTGTAGAACTGAAACTGTACCCATTAAACAGGCACTCTCCGTTTCTTCCTCTCTGCAGCCCTCGGTAGCCACCATTCTGCTTTCTGTCTCTATGAATTTGACTACTTTAGAAACGTCCTATAAGTGGAATCATATAGTATTTTTCTTTTTGTAACTAGCTTATTTAATTTAGCTTAATGTCCTCAAGGTTTATCCATGTTGTAACTTGTGACAGCATTTCCTTCCTTTTTAAGGCTGAATAGTACTCCGTTGTGTATATGTACATTTTGTTTATCCATTGTCTATCAATGGGTATTTTGGTCATTTCCATCTCTTGGTTATCGTGAATAGTGCTGGGTATGCAAATTTCTCCTTGAAACTCTGCTTGGAATTCTTTTGATATATACCCAGAAGTGGGATTGCTAGATCATATAGTGGATCTATTTTAAGTATTTTGAGGAATAATTATACTATTTTCTGTGGCAGTCACACCATTTTACAATCTTACCAACACTGCATAAGGATTCCAATTTTCCCGCATCCTTGCCAACACTTGTTATTTTCTGTTTTTTTGTTTTGTTTTGTTTTTTTATAGTAGCCATCCTTTAGGGTGTGAGGTGATAGCTCATTGTGATTTTGATTTCCATTTCTTTTATAATTAGTGGTGTTGAGCATCTTTTCATATGCTTGTTGGCTATTTGTATATCATCTTTGGAGAAATGTCTGTTCAAGTTCTTTGCTCATTTTCTAATCAGGGTATTTTATTTTTGTTGTTGAGTTATAGTTATATATTCCATATATTAACCTCTTATCAGATACACAATTTACAAATATGTTCCCCCATTCTGTAGGTTGACTTTTCAACTCTGTTGAATGTATCCTTTGATGCACAAAAGTTTTTAAATTTGATGTAGTCCCATTTGTCTGCTTGTGCTTTTGTGGCCTGTGCTTTTGGTGTCACACCCAAGAAACTGAAAAATCCATTGTCATGGATGTTTTCCTATGTTTAGGAGCTTTATGGTTTTGAGTCTTACAATTAAGTGTTTAATCTACTGTGAGATAATTTTGTATATGGTATCAGATAAGGTTCCAACTTCATTTTTTGCATGTGCATATCCAGTTTTCCCAGCCTCATTTGTTGAAGAGACTGTCCTTTCCTCACTAAATCATCTTGGCAGCATTGTCAAAAATCATTTGACCATACATGTGAGGTTTTCTTTTGTGGCTCTCTGTTCTTGTTCCCTTGGTCTGTGTTTGTGCCATACTGTTTTGATTACTATAGTTTTATAATATGTTTGGAAATCTGGATACATCAGTCTTCTAATTTTGTTCTTTTTCAAAGGTATTTTGTATATTCAAGATTTATTGAATTGAAGCTCCATACGAATTTTAGGATGGACTTTTCTGTTTCTCTAAAAAATGCTACTGGGATTTTGATGAGAATGCATTGAATCTGTAGATTGGTTTCAGTACTATTGACATCTTGACACTATTAAGTCTTCCAATCCATGATCATAGGGTGTCTTTCCAGCTATTTGTGCCTTATTTAATGTTTTTAAGCAATGTTTTGCAGCTTTCAGTGGACAATTATGTCACCTCCTTGGTTAGGTTTTTTCCTAAGTATTTTATTCTTTTTGATGCTGTTGTAAATGGGATTGTTTTCTCAATTTCCCTTTCAGATTTTTTTTTGTTAGTGTTCAGAAATGCAAGTGATTTTTGTGTGTTGATTTTATATTCTACATCTTTGCTTAATTTGCTTATTCTAACAGGATTTTTTGTGGAATGTTTATAGTGTTTTCTACATATAATATCATACTATCTATAAACAGAGGTAATTTTACTTCTCCTTTTCAAATCTTGATGCTTTTTATTTCTTTTTTGTGCCTATTTTCTCTGACTAGGACTTCCAAAACTATGCTGAATAGAAGTGGTGAGAGTGGGCATCCTTGTCTTGTTCATGATCTTAAAGGAAAAGCTTTCGGTTTTTCACTACTGAGTATCATGTTAGCCAGTGGCTTTTCATTTGTGGCCTATATTCTGTTGAGGTAGTTTCAGTTTCCTTCTATTGCTAGCTTATGAAGTGTTCTTATTGACACTTTTTTCTAAAAAGTGAAAAATAAAATGCATGCATAGTATGACGACCTTCTGATATAACAAAAGGATATAACATTTGCATACATACAGGGGAATTGGAAGGACAAATAGCCTGGTAATACTGGTGTCCCCTTTCTCTTGTTGGGGAGGAAGAGAGACGGGAACGTTAAGAGAGGACAGTTGCCTTGGGGGATTCTCTATACATTTTTAGATCTGAAATGCATAGTTTTATGATCAGAAAAAAGAATACAAAACATATCTTAACTGAAAAATTCTAGGTTCCTACATACAGTAATATGGTTTTTCTTAAAATTTTTTTTTAGGTTTCACTGAACGTAAAATGACGAAGTCTAGCCCTTTGAAAATCACATTGTTTTTAGAAGAGGATAAGTCTTTAAAAGTAACATCAGACCCAAAGGTTGAGCAGCAGACTGGTTGGTTTTTATGCTTTATTTCCTATTAATTCTGAACTCACTATAAGATATAATATATTGGTAGAAGCACATATTCAAATATATAATGTTCTATATTTCAAAATGTCTCATGATTCTGTAATATTCTCTTTTTTTAAAGAATATATTTAAGCTTATTTATTTTGAGAGAGACAGAGACAGAGTGAGCAGGGGAGGGGCGGAGAGAGAGGGAGAATCCCAAGCAGGCTCTGTGCTGCCAGTGCAGAGATGTGGGGCTCAAACCCATGAAACTGTGGGATCATGCGTGACGTGAGCTGAAACCAAGAGTCAGGCACTTAACCGACTGAGCCACCCAGGCGCTCCTCTTTCTCTCTCTTTTTAAAAAATTTTTAATGTCTTTATTTATTTTTGAGAGAGAGAGAGGGAGAGAATGAGGCGGGGGGGGGGGGGGGGGGGCGGAGACACAGAATCCAAAGTAGGCTCCAGGCTCTGAGCTGTCAGCATAGAGCCCAACATGGGGCTTGAACTCACAAACCACGAGTTTATGACCTGAGCTGAAGTCGGACACTTAACCGGCTGAGCCACCTAGGCACCCTTCTCTCTTTTTTTCACTAGGAAATATTCTAGCTTCCACAAAGAGATAGCACTGTTAACAGTTATCTTAGGTCACAGATCCCTGTGAAAATCTGATTAAAGCTATCACTCACTTTCATAGGGAAAGGAAATGTATTGCCCTTCCACACTCTTTATATACTGTTAGGGAGGTTAGTGGTTCTTGAAGGTTATTTGGGAACCCTGCCTTAAGTGCTGTTAATATTTTCCTATTATTGACAGCCATGTGAAAAGGCATTCCCCAAAAAACAAAAAGAGTTACTCGAAAGAACATTTTTTTTTAAGTCTGAAGTTTCTGGCTATTATCTTGTTGTTCGCATTCTTAGTTAATATTCTTTCTTAAATCCAAAGTGTTTAGTCAGCTTTTGACAGTTCCAACTTTCACTGCTTTGCTGTTTATTTAGTAAGCACGTGAACGTTAGGTCTGCTCTGCTATCCCTTTAATTCTTAAAGGTCTGAGTCACAGAATCACCTCCTGAAATCTTTTTCAGAAGTGGTACGTGAAACTGAGATGAGTGTGGATGATGACGATGATATCAATAGTTCAAAAGTAATTAATGACATCTTCAGTGATGTCCTGGTGGAAGGTGAGCTGGACATGGAAAAGAGCCAAGAGGAGATGGACCACGCAGAAGCAGAAAGCGCTGAAGAACAGGAAGATGCACTGAACATCTCCTCCATGTCTTTGCTTGCTCCGTTAGCACAGACCGTTGGTGTGGTAAGTCCGGAGGTAAGAAAAGATTAAATGTCAACAGGCCCGGGACACAAAGAAACAGCAATCACGAGATCCCCTTTTGTTTGAGTTGGTACATGGGGATTTGGCACTCTGTAGCCAGGGGGATGCTGGAAGTCTGATGTCAGTTCTCATAAAAGAGAGCTTAAAATGCTTCAGTGGTTTCCTGTGACCCTGGATAAAATGCAAACTGTGACATGGTTTAAAAGGTCAGACATTTGGGCTCAAATCCTGGCTTTGCCATTGGCTGTTTATTGGCCGGGTTATTTAACCTCTTTGCCACAGTTCCCTCACCTGTTAAGTGAGGTTAAAAGTAGTGCCTATATCATGGGGTTAATATGAATATTAAATCACTAGTATATTAGTACATAGCACCAGACAGACAACATTTATTGAGAGCCAACTATTGTTTTTAGCTATCACCCTAAATTGAATAGCTACAGTTTGAGAAATTGATTGAATTAGAAAAAGTTTTTAAGAGAGTTATAAGTGCCGGTTTTAGCTGTCTTTGAACTTTTATTCATTTACTATTTAGGGAACTTATTTTTTAGTTTGCCTTTGTTTTTATGATGCATCATAAATCAGCTGACTTATTGGATCTTCATTTCCTAATAATAGAGCATTTATTCAATTCCTCAGAGTTATCACTTAGAATCAGTGTCATCCATAAAATCTACTAATACCTGATGTGCTTCACTGCAGAGTTTAGTTTCCTCACCTCGATTGGAATTGAAAGATTCCAGCGTAAGTGATGAAAGTCCAAAGCCAGGGAAATTCCAAAGAACCCGTGTTCCTCGAGCTGAGTCAGGTGATAGCATTGGTTCTGAAGATCGTGATCTTCTTTATAGGTAAGCATGTTTTCAAAAGGCATTCAGTCACTAAGGGTCATAGTTTAGATTTATAACTTATAATGTTATTAATAATTCACCTGTATAAAACTTGCGAATGACTTTTGTCAGCCTCTCTTTTACCAAATGGCATTTTCCACATGTTCACTAAAAGAGAGTGCTCAAGGTGTTGCTGGATTTCTGATAGAGTATACCTTATTTCCTGAAGCATTGATGCGTACAGATCTCAAAGATTCAAAGAAACAGAACGTCCTTCAATAAAGCAAGTGATTGTTCGGAAGGAAGATGTTACTTCGAAGTTGGATGAGAAAAAGAATGCCTTTCCTGGTCAAGTGAACATCAAACAGAAAATGCAGGTATGTACTTCCGTGGAAAGGAGACTTGGAATGTTTTCTGTACTAGATCGTACACTCCTTAAGGACAAGGGCCCAGCCTTATTCATCTCCATACCCTGAGTGAGTAGAACAGTGTCTGACACACTGGAGCTCAGTAAATCACTCTTGAATTCATTGTAACTTGAGAAAGGTCCTCTTTGTTGGGCAGGTTGGAAGCTTGTTTGATATAGCTGAAACATTTAAACATGTTTGTCATAAATATCCTTAAAGTATAACTTTCATTTTGCTCTTAGAGGTTCTTTGATGCTAAGGAAGTCATGTGCAACATACGTGTAATTTAAATAAAATGAATCAGATAATTTCTACATCTTTACTTTGTCGAACATAGCCGCGAGTATAATTTTTATTCAGTATGAGTTGAAAGTCTTTTCATAAGAATGTTTATAGTGTAATTTTTATAGCGTGTTGAATGTTTTTGGTGCATAGTCCAGACACTTGAACAGTGAAACAATTTCATTTTGACTTCACTCTCTGGATATTTTGGAAATTATCCAACAGGATTAGTTAAAACTGAAGTTTTAAATAAAGTGAAAATGGTGATAAAAAAAAAATGTGAGTTCTTTTTTCTCGTTTCATTGGTTTCCCTAGGAACTCAATAATGAAATAAATATGCAGCAGACAGTAATCTATCAAGCCAGCCAGGCTCTTAACTGCTGTGTTGATGAAGATCACGGAAAAGGGTCACTAGAAGAAGCTGAAGCAGAAAGACTTCTCCTCATTGCTAGTACGTGTGATACACCTGAAACCATTCCAACAGAATTCCAAATCAGGAAAGACTTATTTTGTCCAGGATAGTTAGAAATCTCTGTTTTAAAGAAAGGGCTTTTTCTGTTTTAGTTGATCTGTGTTTCTGTTTGTTTGTTTCTTATAACATTTGTGAATACACTACATGTAAAATAAAATGTAGTTTGCATGAAAGGTGAAAGGAATTGGAATGCAGTTGAAGAAATGCAGTTTTGAAGTATGCGAAAAATGAATATATGAATGTCTCTCTCTCTCTCTCTCTCTCACTTGTCTCCGCACCTGGCTATCTACACGTAGCTAAAAAAGTCTGTGAACTTTGTTGTGTATGTGTAGTGGCAGATGACAGGGCATGTTAGGGTGGAGAGATTATACCATACAAGAAAACTGGCTGCAAGTTCAAGCATTAAATTATAAAGATTTGGTAAACGGATGAGCAGTCAAGGTTTTACCCAACCACCCACCACCTGCTTGTACAAAGAAGTACTGATCTTGTCTTTGATCTTACGTACATTTGCCGCATCAGTGCATTTTCTTGAATCGGTCTCATCTAGAGACAGATGCAGTTTTAATATTTGTGACATTGCATATTTTTACATAGCTGAGAAGAGAACACTTTTGACTGATGAGTTGAATAAATTGAAGAACGAAGGGCCCCAGAGGAAGAACAAGGCTGGTCCCATATCCCCAAGTGAATTTGTCGCATCCAAGGGATCAGTTACTTTGTCAGAAATCCGCTTGCCTCTAAAAGCAGATTTTGTCTGTGGTACAGTTCAGAAACCAGGTATGGTGATTTTTATTTTCACCGCTTCTAGATCCTATGTTAAATTATGAACTTACCGAGGCAGGAATGATGCAAATGTGAGCAAGTAGAGCATGCAAAAGAATGTGCAGCTTGTATCTTGGGCCTTTAGTTCTTTGATGGAAGATCTGTGCGTAAAAATAACCAAGGGAAAATTTCATATGTGGTTGCTGATCCACATGGTGACAGACATGGCTCTAACTGAAAGCAGGGCTGGTTAAACATAGCTTCGAGCATGAAGTATTTCCTAAGATGAGATGATCTTGACACGGCAGATCACTCAACTTTCATTATTTAATTTGTGGAAAGTATGGGGACATCTAAGAGAACCTATTTTACTTATTCTTTTCTGTTTTAAACCCATCCCCCAAATCTTGAATGATTGGTTGTAGAGGTGAAGATCACCACCACAGTGAAGATGGTTCTATTGAAACTGTATCGCCTTTGTCACTGTAGATTGAATAAGTATAAACGTATTCTACGAAAAATCATAGCAACGTGGGTAAAGGAGAGTATGGCACCAGGATCTGAAAACAGGGCAGGGTAATTATAGCAAGCTTAATAAAGTTTCATTAAATTTTGGTGAAGTTATCTTAAGATTCCTTTCAATTTTCATTTGCATGGACCTTTCTCTGAGGGAAAGGAGGGCTAGACATAGGTGAGAAGTGAATTTGAGGTACAGGGAAAAGAAAGAATGGAGATCTTTAAAAGTTGAAGCATCATTGTAGGGAGGAGGTGATTTAGGTTCTGATTATTGCTGTTGTCTGATTTGGATGTGGTGTGGAAGAAATCTATTGGTAACATAGTATGTACCTTGAATATGTGGGTATTCAATGACAGATAGTGAAGGAACAGTTTATGTTTTTATTAGAATTTATCTCTAAGTAACTTTCACAGAAATGTAGTATTTTATTTTTGCAATAATAAACCCTAATTTTCTTTTTGAGGAATATACTGTCAGCTAAAGAATTAGTCAATAGGTAAAATACAAAGTCAGCAGAAATTGAGGGATTATGGAGTGGCATTATTTCAGTTCACATAAATAATAGGAAGAGATCTTGCCTGATGCTTATTGAGGATGATTATGACTGCTTATATGTCTTACTTAGCTTTTTGTGTCTAGAAAGTTGATTTTAGTAATTTTTACATACATTATATAAATTAGTCACAGTATTACTTTATTCCTTTGGTTTTCCAGAATGCTGATTAGCTAAATCTGATTTTGCTTGTGCTTATTATGTAATGTGATTACCTTTTGCAGATGCAGCAAATTACTATTTCTTAATTATACTAAAAGCAGGAGCTGAAAATATGGTAGCCACACCATTAGCATGTACTTCAAATTCTCTTAATGGTGATGCTCTGACATTCCCTACTACATTTACTCTGTAAGTAAATTATGCTTTTGCTGGTTCAAACACATTTTCTTTTAATGGAGTTAGTACAGATGGAATGTATAGTCTTTGAAATACAGTATGTTCCTTCTCATGTGGACAAATAACTGTTTCAATTTGTTGGTTTAAATCTTTTACATGTTTCTGGTATTTCTTTCTTTCCATTGTGTAGCACATTTCGTCCATGTGAATATATGTATTTAATGTTTTGACATATACATAAAACATAAATACATGCATAATATAATTAAGGTCTATATTATATATTATATAAATTAATACATACAGGGGTACCTGGGTGGCTCAGTCAGCTGAGCATCTGACTTGAGCTCAGGTCATGATCTCACAGTTCACGAGTTCGGGCCCCATGCTGGGCTCTGTGCAGACAGCTTGGATCTTAGAGCCTGCTTTGGATTCTGTGTCTCCCTCCCTCTGCCCCTCCTCTACTCTCTCTCTCTCAAAAATAAAAAAAAAAATAAGTAAATATAAACATATGTATAAGATCTAGACCTTAATATTTTATTTATGTGCTTTAAATCTTATAATGTACTTAATATTCCAACTTGGTGAAAAGATGTATTGTGTCACAAATTTATTTTGAAAATACAGAGTCAAAATCCAGCTAGAAAAAAATTGTTTATTAAAGACCTTGAATTGTAAAATACTGAAGAAACTATTTGACTTGTATTATAGTAAAAGTAGACTTTTCTTACCAATTTTTATGTTCTTTAATGGTTTGTAACTACTGCCTGTAGTTAAAAACACTGTGAATTCCTTTACTCTCAGCATCATGTAACAATATTAGTGGCATCATTTTTAATGGCATAAGTGTGTGTTTTCCTTACAGTTTTATTTAACGATTTATCTTCCCAGGCAAGATGTGTCCAATGACTTTGAAATAAATATTGAAGTTTACAGCTTGGTAAGCAGTGAAAGCTTTGTAAAATAACCAATATTATGTTTTTCTTAGACATATTAGATCTTAAACTAATTATGCTTTGGGTTTGTGTGTAGGTACAAAAGAAAGAACTCTCAGGCCCTGATAAGAAGAAAAAGGCACACAAGTCCAAGGTGAGAAGGAAAAACCCAAGAAAAGGATCATCATCAGAGATAATACATATATCAGTTTTTAATTTCTCTACATTTATTTGACAACCAGCTTTTATAACCTGTTTAAATGTTTCTCAAGCCTTTCCTCTGAGCTCTTGCCTCACCAAGTTCTTGGTTCACCAGTACTTGTGCGGGCATAAGCCATGAGAACTTGTAGGGTGGTATTTAGCCTTCCCAGTCTTTGGTCTTTAGTGCTTTTTCTAACATCACTTAGAAGAATTTTACTTTAGCTCCAACGAAAACAGGAATGACAATATGGAGAAAGCCTTAATAGAGGACTCAAGTATAAATGTATTCACATTTAAGAATTATTTTCTATGTGGGAGTATCTCAAGGTTGGTTAGTTTTAAGCTCTGAATCTTAATGTTTAGCAGTAAATATACTGTTACCTTTTCTTCTAGGCTATTACTCCAAAGCGACTTCTCACATCTATAACCACAGTAAGTAAATCTTAAAAAATTTAGCTCCCTTGAGAAATTTTCATTTTTCACACACGATTGTAAATTGGTTAACCATTTCTAAACTCTTAGCACTGTGGAAATCTTTAAAATATACTACTGGGGAGAAACATCTGATTATTATTTTTTTTTTTTTTTAAAGTTTTTTTTTTTTTTTTCAACGTTTATTTATTTTTGGGACAGAGAGAGACAGAGCATGAACGGGGGAGGGGCAGAGAGAGAGGGAGACACAGAATGGGAAACAGGCTCCAGGCTCTGAGCCATCAGCCCAGAGCCTGATGCGGGGCTCGAACTCACGGACCGCGAGATCGTGACCTGGCTGAAGTCGGACGCTTAACCGACTGCGCCACCCAGGCGCCCCAAAACATCTGATTATTTAAAGAGGAAAAGATAATATTTTCTGAAATGTAGCTTTTGCAGTATTAGAGAGTTTACTGTTTAATATCTAAATCTTTGTATCGAATAAAGGAAATAACTTGTGTTTCTTCTTTACACCGCTTTTGTTTTAGAAGAGCAGCCTTCATTCTTCAGGTGAGTGGATCTTGAACTATTTCCAACACTAGAGTCAGTAAATGAGCTAAGCAACCACACACGTGCTTTATGCACACAGGCGTCCTGATGAGCGTGCACCTTAGTCTCCTTTGAATAATATTTTCGGTGTGGTTTCTGGTAACACATAAGATGGCTGGGCAGAATAGCATGCTGTCAGATGTCACCATGGGCTGCCAGGCATCACGTTATATAGGCTCTAGCAGGCAGTACCATATGATAGCAAGTCACCTGGCCATAGCTGCAGCCAGTGGCATCACTCTTCACCCCAACTTCTGTTGTT
Organism: Lynx rufus; assembly: GCF_022079265.1. Taxonomy (NCBI): domain Eukaryota; kingdom Metazoa; phylum Chordata; class Mammalia; order Carnivora; family Felidae; genus Lynx; species Lynx rufus. Next base: position 127,430,027 of record NW_025814856.1, read on the forward strand.
CTATAGATTGGTTTTGTGCTTTCCACACTGTGGACTTGACCTCATTTAACTTTGCTGATCATGACTGGCATTGTATCGTGTCAGAAAAGCATCTTTCTAGTTCCCAGGAAGTTGTGAAAGGCATTCTCTAGAATGGCTTTAGGCCTGAGTTTTCCAAAGGGGATTAGGATGGAGCTGGTTTTAGTCCTTCCTTTGGGCTTCTGGTCTCTTCTTGGCACAAGAGGGTAACTAAGAAAAACTGCAGATATAGTCTCTGCTGCTAATTATATTATCCTAGACTAGAGCAATGAAGTCTTTTCACATCTCTTTTAGGAAAATTGCTTTTTTTGTTGTTGTTTTTGTTTTTAGGAAAAGTTTTATGTGCACATTTTTAAGTTCTGTGTCTTAAACATACAGCCATCCCAAAGGAATGATAAGGAGTGTCTATACTGCCTCACCTAAGTTAATGTAAAGTACTTAACAGTTTTTTTTTCATTTTTTAAAAATGGAGGAAAATGGCAGTTTTCTCTGTGATGACTTGTTTTAATTCTTTTGGGGTGAGGTGAAGAATTGTTACTTATACTTGCAAAAATCACTCTGGACTCACCTTCATTTCCTTTCTCTCCAGTCATGGCCAGTCCAGGTGGTCTCCATGCTGTGCGTACCAGCAACTTTGCCCTTGTTGGGTCTTACATACTGTCATTATCTTCAGTAGGAAACACTAAATTTGCTCTGGACAAGGTAACCCAAATGTATTTATTTATTAACTTTTAGACAAATTAGGTCAGTAGAAATGCCCCAACACTTTCAAGTATTTTAAACCTACATTCTTGATGTTGGAAGTATTTCTCTCTCATCTCTTAATAGTTAAATCTTCAAAGTAGTGTATAGTGATTTATTCTAAATGTTACTTCTGACCACACAAGTATGTATTACTTCTTGCATGTTAAGCTTACAGTTTTAACCATAATAACTTGCCCATTTGAACCAGTACTTTGAAATGAATACTATTTTATAGATTTAGTTTTGACAAGACAGGGAAAGATAGGTTAATTTCTTAGAAAAGTACTCATGAATCTAAGGGATTTCTTTCCCATACTTTCCTCCCCAAATTAAAAGCTTCATCATTCAGATCTGCGTTCTGTCGCTATTGAGTGCTTTTTCACCATAAGGTGATATGACTAAACTTTTAAAATAGCCAACAAGACCATTTTAAAGAGTGGGAGAACTAGTGGCAAACTTTGGTCTTTGGGCTGACACCTGTGGTATAATACAGAGGTATTTTTAAATATTTTAAGAGATTTTCCTAGTCAGAATATGGAAGTGAGGAAATATAAAAATTAGGAGGCCTGGTTCCTCATGTTGGCCCTGCTAGTAATTTCCTTTTTAACATGGAGCAAAGTCAACTCATTTCTCCAGGATCTTGTTTTCCCAGCGGAGAATATTAGGTTAGATTAAAACAATCCAACTTTAAAATTCTATGAAACATTTTTCTTTTAGTTGATAGACATAAAACAGACTACCTTTGAAATTTTGATTGTTGTTAATGCATATGTATTTTATCTTAACATGTTAATTTTTAAAACTTTATATAACTCTTTATTTAGTAATTCAGGTAGTTTAACAAATTGAGTGATCTTGGGTCTTTTATTTTGTGTGTTTTAGATAAATTATGATGTAAAAGAGCGAGAGCTACTGGGCTATATGTTCCAGGAAAAGGTTGCCATATTTTCTTTGCTTGAAACTAATGAGCTTAAAAAATCAATCCTTAATTTTTGGCTCAAATGTATTCATTTCACTAACCACTCTCATGTATTCTTGGTTATTTTAAATAATTAAGGACACGATGTACATTATTCTTTCTTTAGAGTCTTGCAGATGGGTGTCTTTTTCTTTACTCTCATAATTCTTTAAAGCTCTCTTTGACAGTCCTCTTATTTTTTTCATGCATGTTTGGTACTTGGTCTTTTCTTCTATATTCTTTTTTTATGTTACAATTCTTTAAGATTCCATAGTCACTTCAGCTTTGATTTTATGTGTACTAAAATACCAAATTAATAACTAAAACTAAAATGTATTCAGTATTGTTGACCTCCCCTATATTGAAAGAGCTACTGTTGATGTTTATAAAAGTGGTCTCAATTGGCTAATAGGATTATTGCTATGTAGATGATGCTTTGTTCAGTGACTTTGAAATTAAAGTGTGTTTAACACTAAAATTGTACTGAGTATAATCATATGTTTTACAGGTTTTTTTTAGGATTTTTAATTTCCTTGCAAATATCAATTGCAGACATTCTGTGGGTATATAGAAATTTACAAAGTGCCAATTTCTACACGTGTAAGAGATTTTGTTAATCTTTAAAATGAAAGAGATTTCAATGAGGTATGTTAAATATAGACTGGTCTTGAGAAATGTTTTGGGTGCCATTTTAATTCAAAATATCACCCTTACAAATTAAAAAAATGCCGATATTTTCATTCTTTTAATATCTTTGAAATTATGTCTTAAATAGCCAACCACATGATTGAGCACAAAATCAAATCACTCAATTTGGTTGTGTCTAATACTCTAAAATCTCTTTCTGAATCAAATACAATCACATGCTTTTGTGAGTGGCAAGGGGAAGCAAATATTTGTTCCAGTAGTTTATAGTTGATGTAGAAGAATATTTAAAATAGTAAAGTTTAGATGTTCTTTAAATTGGTGAGAAAAATGGAAGACTTTTATACTCCTATAATAATCCTATTTAATTGACTTTGAGAAAATAGACAAGTGACCCATATCCAATCAGATACCAGCGATATAAAGTGAGTGTTTGCTTATTTTATTGGTGCCGTGACAACAGCAGTCATAAAGGTTCTCTCTTAGGTCACCTTCAGAGTGGAATTCCTGTTGAGGTTAACCCAGACTGTTTGCTCTGTAGATTTAGGAGACCACTGATAGCAATTGCCTTCTTATTTGAGGTTAAGTCTGGCATCCTGGAATTTAAATTATGAATCTCCATGAGTCACAGGCTCTCAAGTCTTTTCTTTGAATAGAGAATCCGAAATAGTCATAGATTTTATTACACTTTCACGGATAAAGAGAAAAGGACATCCCACAGCTCATCTTTTGACTTAAAGAAACCTCATAGGTATTTACACCCTACTGGAAATAGAGATGGCAATTTACATAGCGGTGGGGCAAACAAATGTGAAGTAAGACAACCAGTTGGCATTGTAGAATTTCAAGGTTATAGGAGGAGTGATTAGGTGTGTTCTGCTGTACCCAAAGCTATCCTAGTCCTGGTGTCTGCCCATTGGGCCAGTATAATTATTAACAGTTCCCCTTTCTCTCAGAGATCTCCCACTTTATGAAAAATTACAGCCACCCTGGTTGTAAGTTACATTTTATAGCTCTTAACAATAATCTTTGAAGTGAGAATATCTTCAAAGACCCCTTTGTTAAGTAGAAAACCGAATAGGATCATACATTTTCACAGGTTTCTACATTCCACAGGGGGTAGGAATATTGACCCTTTTGTGAATATTCTCAATTCACTCATCAGGACAAGCTTCTGACCAAGAATATTGTCAACTTTTCATAGCTGTAGAGAAAGGGTGAACATTTTCTTCTCATTTTTCGGAGATTCTTTTTACCGGCAGCATTCTCTGGGTTCAACGTGAGATTCTATTAATTAGCACTGAGAGCCTGAGGAACTTATAGCTGACAATACGGAAAAGAAAAAAATGAGGGAATTTATAACAAAAAGGATCATGAGATACCTGATGTTTTGATTCTACATTTTGGATGCCTTTTAAATTCAAAAAATTAGAGGTTTATCTCATGGAATTAGTCTGTTGAAATCTGTCCTTTTTGGCTAAGAATTCTCCCATTACTTTATCTTTATTGTATTGGAGGACTGAATTGTTGGAAACTAACCTTACACTCAAAAGAAGCTTTTTACACTCAAAAGTAGCTTCTCTCAGGATTTTCTGATACCCTAGGACACATTTGCTAACAGGTGCACAAAATAAATCAAAACAAAGCACAGGTTCCCACAGACACAGGTCAGAGCCATGGTGGCTTGATGCTGAGATACTGAGTGTGGTCCCCAGGAAAGAACTGGTGCCACTCTTGCTGTTTAGGGGTGCATGCTGCCTCCATCACAGCCACCTGCAAAACAAATGCTGAATGCTCTTTTTGCTTTTTGCCTTTTTTCATAAAAGCGAACATCCTCTTTGGATTTCTTTCAGTTAGCAAAAAACAGGTACTAACGTAGGTCTTTTGTACAAGTGAAGTGGGCAGACTTTTGAAAAGCCAGGGGTTACCTGTGTGCTACATTTTCTCCTTTTTTCTTTTCTTTTCTTTTCTTTTCTTTTCTTTTCTTTTCTTTTCTTTTCTTTTCTTTTCTTTCTCCTTACTTCCTTCCTTCTTAATAGGAAAATTCTGGGTACTTACTTGGCCAAACAGTATTCTTTTAGCAAACATTTGTCAAATGCCTGAATAGAATTTGGCAGTGGGCTATGGGAACCAACATGGAAAAGACATGATAGTTGACCTCAAGGATCTGCTGTGCAAAGTATGGGGCTATGGGTTAGGGCACAGAAGAGAACACATGCGGGGGAATTTCAGAGCCTGGAAGACAAACTTCATACTTTGAAAAGAACAAGATCTGCGTGGCCTAGAGTAGTTCTCATATTCAGGAGTGGGGAGAAAGGATTCAGCATCATATTGTCTGTATCCATTCATCTGTTGATGGACGTTTAGGTTGTGTGCACCTCTTGGCTGTTGTGGAGAATGCTGTAGTGAACATGGGGGTGTACGCATCCCTTGAGAATCTGTTTTTATTTTTATTTGTTTATTCATTTTTTTCTAATTCTCTTGCTGTTTTTTAAAAATATAATTTATTGTCAAATTGGTTTCTTATTCTTTTAGATAAATACCTGTTTGATTATGTGGTAGTTCTATTTTTAATTTTTTTTGGAGAAACCTCTGAAAAGCTTTCAATATTGATAAAGTCTGATTTATGTATTTTGGTGTTGCTATTGTTACTCATGCTTTGGTGTCATATCTGAGAATCTATTGCCAAATCAATGATCATGAAGATTTACTCCTATGTTTTCTTCTAAGAGTTTTATGGTTTTAGCTGTTATATTTAAGTCATTGAGCCATTTTAGGTAATGGTATATGATAATTTTGGTATATGATGAGGTAGGGAACCAACTTCACTCTTGGATGTAGATACCCAGTTTCCCAGCACCATTTGTTTACAAGACTGCTCTTTCCTCATTGAAAGGTCTTGGTACCCCTGTTGAAAATCAATTGGCCATAGCTGTATGGGTTTATTTCTCGACTCTCAATTCTGTTCCTTTGGTCTATATCTTCCTTATACCCTTACCACACTGTTTTTTGATTAGTGTAGCTTTGATTTTTTTTTTAATGTTTATTTATTTTTGAGACAGAGAGAGACAGAGCATGAACGGGGGAGGGTCAGAGAGAGAGGGAGACACAGAATCTGAAACAGGCTCCAGGCTCTGAGCAGTCAGCACAGAGCCCGACGCGGGGCTCGAACTCACGGACCGCCAGATCGTGACCTGAGCTGAAGTTGGACGCTTAACCGACTGAGCCACCCAGGCACCCCTTGCTTACTATAGCTTTGGATTAAATTTTGAAGTTGGGAAGTATGATTCCTCCAATTTTGTTCTTCCTTTTCAAGACTGTTTTGGTTATTAATAATTAATAATTACAATTCCATATGAATTTGAGGATCAGCTTTTCCATTTCTGAAGCTCACTATTCTTTATTGCTGAGTAATAATGTATTATATTAACTTACCAGTCGAGTATATTCTGTTGATGGAGAATGGGTAAGCACATGTATTCTCTGCTTAAATCTGTCTTTTCTTTATTGCATTAACTTGGGACTGAGGGTTCTGTTTTTATCAAACTCTACCTTGAATGAATTTATTCTCCAAAAGCATTTGTTGCTAAGGAACCAGTGGCCTTTTGGCCACCTCTTTTATATTCCAATTTTAGAAAATACTGTGCTTTCAAGGCATAATATTTTTTATTCATGATTTATACATGTTTTATCAAGAAAAAAAATCACAGTGAAACTTTTGCAAATAATTTACCCTCTGTCTTCACAGGTACCCTTTTTATGTCCCTTGGAAGGTCATATTTATTTAAAAATAAAATGTCAAGTGAATTCAAGTGTTGAAGAAAGAGGTTTTCTAGTAAGTAACATCACTTACTCTATGTTTTCCTTTTTTTCATGTTGTGAAGTATAGACTTGGTTTCGCATAGGAATGAAAACCCATGTGATTAAGTGATAAATTGGTTCAGTAAAGACTTGTTGCATGTCTGCTATATGCCAGTCACTGTGCTGGAATTGGAATCTAATAGGCCACGAGAAATAATCTTCCCCTGAGAAACTTTTAGTGTAGTAGGGGGAAGTACAAGTAAACTGCCAAGTGCAATACAGCACTGTAAAAAGTGGGAGCTTGGTGTGCATGGGGGTCATTGATGGGACAGCAGGTCTGAAGTATGGGTACAGGGCCTTAAGGAAACCACTGGAAGAAGTAACTGGTAAGTTGCCGAGTAAGTTAGACAAGGAGAAAGAGGAGGAAGAAGTGCTCCAGGTAAGGGGAAGAGCATGTACGATGGCCTGGAGGGCCCTTCCCTCTCTCACCAGGACGGAAAAGGATGACACAGACAGCAGCAGGTATTTCAGCCGGTGCTTAGGGTGTGAGTGTCTATGGGCAGGAGGGACAGTGAGGAGAGCAATTGCGGACAGTGTGGTTAGGGGAGATGGGGCCAGGTGTTAAAGGGCCTCTGAAAGAATTTGGACTTTTATCTCGAAGCCAGTGAGGTTCACTGGCAGGATTTTAAGCAGAGGAATAACATCAGATTTGAGGTTTAGAAAAGCCATTTGCCTGACGTGTGGGAAGGAGGTTGGAGACTGGCGACCCTGAAGAAGACTAGTGAGGAGACTCCAAGAGAGGTGATGGGGCCTGGCCGTGAGGTGTGCCAGGAGAGATGAAGCAGGAGGAAGGGCAGACCCAGTGGTTTGGCTGTGTGACGTAGGGTGTGGAAAGCAGAAGCAAGAATGTCGCCTTCATCCCTGCCTTGTACAACTTGTTGGGTGGCAGTGATGCCACTAAGATCAGGGATCTTGGGGGAGGAGCAAGTGTGCATGTTTGGGTAGAAAGTTTTTTGCCCCCCAAATTTTATTGTGGAAAATTGCAGATATACAGCAATGTTGATAGAATTTTACAACGAGCACCCATATATCCACCATCTAGATTGTGCCCTTAACATGTTTTACTGTCCTTGCTTTATCATGTATCTACTACCTAGCCATCCTTCCAGCTATCCCTCTGGCCACTGCTGAAAATATATTTGGGGGGGAAGAATTTTAAAGTATATTGTAGACATTAACATGTTCTTCCAAATATTAAGTGTACATCCCTGAGTTTTGACACATGCATACATCTCTGTAACCCAAATTTCTATTAAGATGCAGAATATTGCCCTAGAAAGTTCCTTCCTACCAGTCAGTCCCCACCCCAGGTGGGAAGGTGGGATGAATTAAGTTTCCAACAATTTGAATTTTAGGTACCTCCAAAGATCGGGGTTTGAAGCTCAAGAGAGGAATTTTGGTTGAGCGATAGTGATTGAAGTGCAGGGAAGTTGAGCAAAGCAGAACCGGAGGAACACTCACATTTAAAGCACAGATCCAGAAAGAGAAGCTCGCAAAGGAGCCTAGTGGGGGAGGTGGTATGTCATGGCTGCTGAGGAAGAGAGAATCTGAAAGAGGGAGTGAGTGGTTAAGTTAGCTCAGGACCTAGCAGAGACCATGGGACTCTTTTACAAGGCAGAGCACAAACCTAGATTGCAGACGGTTATGAACAGGGTGGGAGGGGAGGAATGAAAGCATCAGCAGCTCTTTGAAACCACATTTGGCTGCAAAGGGCAAAGAGAGTGTGGTGCCTGCAGAGCTGTATAAGGTGAGAGAAGAGTTTGGTTGGCATTTAAATAAGATCAAAGAGACTCGAGAATCTTTACATTCCAGTGGGTGGCTTCTAATAGGGCAGAGGGGTTGAAGGTGCAATGGGGAACCTGCATTAGGGTTATGGAGTATTACATGGAACGAGGTCATGAGAGTGAGAAGAAGTAAGACCCAAGCCACAGTTCACGGTTTGAGCTTATTCAGAAGTACAGCTGATCCTTGAACAACACTTGCATGGGTCCGTTTATACTTGGATTTTTTTCAATAAATACATACAGTACTGTGAATGTATATTTTCTCTTCCTTGATGATTTTCTTAACCTTTTCTTTTCTCTAACTTGCTTTTTTGTAAGCTTACAGTGTATAATACATGTAACATGCAAAATATATGTGAATTGACTGCTTATATTATCGGTATGGCTTCTGGTAAAGAGTAGGCTATTAGTAGTCACTTCTGGTGGGGGGTAGGGTGTCAGGTTATATGTGGATTTTTGGTGGCCCTAACCTCTGGGTTGCTCAAGGGTCCACTATACTTCTTCCGTTATCAGAGGAGAAAAGTACGTGTGTAGAATATATAGAAGATTGTGAGTATTGTGCACGAAGTAGAGAAAATCTGATCGCTTTGGGTTTGTGAAGCAAGAATTTGAATGATACAAGGGATATCTCAAAATCAGTTTGCAATTGCTATCTGAGGGTGCAGAAAGCTCTGTGGCCAACATAACTGTAAATCAGTCTGCCTTAGCTTTTTGATGTAAATCCAGTAGGTGGCACTAGATATTCTTGGAAAAGTATTTTTATAAATTTCTGACTTGAAGGCAATGTTTACCTACTGACTTTTTCTTGTAGTGTAAATATTTTCATATTTTACTGTAGCATACCTTTAGCAACTGACAGACTCTGTTATGGCAGCTAGTTCATTTGCATATAATGTCAGACTTATTTAATTTTTGAGCTCGGCTCTCAGCTAGTTTAGTGTTAGGTCTCTTCAGGTTTACTCTGTCTTAGATCCTATAGCCCATTCTTACCACATCCATGCTTACAGATATGTGGTAAGAAATTGCTCAGCACTCCCTAAAATAAAGTCTGCCAAATATGCCTTTTAACTACCTCTACCCTTTATAAGATAAAGGTAGTAACTTAAAGTTGCTTGGTTCAGTTTTCCTTCCTGATGTGTCAGAACAGCTAGAAGCAAGGTGACTACTAACGAAAGAAACTTACTAAGTGATTCTGAAATGGTGCTAATCTGGCTCTGCCTTGACTGAGGAGCAGCAAGAGAGGAAGTTCTGGATTAGCTAGAAGTTTCCAGTTCTGCCTTGTGATTATGTACCATCATTTGATTTCCTTGGCCTAAACTTTCCTCAACTATAAAAATGAAAATGCTGTCCTCTTTTTATTCTTCTCTGATAATAGTAGGGTATAGTAACAATGTGTTATTCTTACCCATAAAATTTTTCCATGTCTATTACCTTTATGATGTAAAAGGTGAACATAAACGTAAGAGGGAGCTGGTGAGTCATTTATACTAATTTTGTGTTTAAGATTAAAAGAACAACATTCCTGTCTTTTTCCCCTGGATGGTTTTGAGCCAGTATTGTCTAGAAAAAGCATACCTTGGGAGGAAAGCGGATAAACTGGGGAGGAGGAAACTAAGGTGGGGTAAGAGGATATATGGTTAGAGTAAACTAATTAATTTGGGCTAATTAATTAAGCTAACAGACTTCATTCTGTCATGGAAACATTTCTTCATACAAAGTAACTTTCCTCCATGCTCAGAGCTTGTTTTCCTAACTCAAGCCAATTTTTGGTAAATTCACACAAATCAGTGAACGAGAAGAGCATATGTCCACTATCCTAGGGTTGGTATGAGGCTTAGTTGATCCCTGTGAAGGTAGAAGAGCCATATGCATTCTGAAGTCAAACACCAATATGCTTCTGGATTATCTATGTTAGCTAGGGTCAGCAAAGTGTGGCTCACTGCTTGTTTTTATAAAGTTTTATTGGAACATGGGCTCATTTGTTTACATATTATCTAGGACTACTTTTGCACTACCCTAGCAGAATTGAACAGTTGTGACAGAGCCCTTATAGCCCACAAAGTCTAACATCTTTACTCTCTGGTCCTTTACAGAAAAAGTTTGCCAATCTCTGATCTTTAGCATTGTTACATTTTACCTTGCCTTGTGCTTTAAAAAATAGTAGTTCCTAAAGGAATTTTTTTTTCTTTTAAATCAAAAGTAAAGACTTTTAATTAGGGCTTATTAGGACTACAATGAAAAAATAGTGAGGTCTGGGGGGCGGGGGGGGGGGGCGGCGGCGAGGGAGCGGCTTTCACTTACACTGTTTAAATAGAAGTACTTTCATAGAAAAGAGCCAGATGTTGTTAGTTGCCTGCTTCAGAGTCCTGACCTTAACCAACATGGCTGCTTCACTCCCTTTAGAATGTAGCTTGCATCTCTAAGGCTTGCACTCGCCCAAGACATGAGCTGGCCAGCTGCCTGACTACAGGGAGATGCTATGTCAGATGTGCTTGATGGCTGTGAACGTGGGTCTCTGATGTTTATCACAGTAATCCATCAGCATGTATAATTACTAGATGACTCCTTTCTAATCCTGTTTTGTTCTTCTGAATGAATATTAAATGCCTGTCTTTTGTATTAAGATGGGTCTAACTTAATAAGCTATCAATAGTTTTGTCAACATATAAGGCAGGATATTCTACTCTACAATACTTAGAGCACTTTTCTCTTATTTAAGGAGCATTTGGTTTGGGACACTAGGCTTTAAAAATGTCTAAATTAGAGGTATTAATTTGGGGTTAATGTTTAGAAGTTCTTCAACATGCTTATTGATGATATTGAAAATCTGGGTCAATTTCTGGATATGAGCAATCAGTGATTTTCATTACTAAGGTAGAAGATGGTAAAAATAATGTAAGTAGATTTTGAAGTGTGAAATATGTCAACACATTGAAGTTTAGCGTATAGATTTATCATTTAATTGATTCTCAAGTTTCTCAAGTTAGTGTTTCATTGACTTTTCAGACCATATTTGAAGATGTTAGTGGTTTTGGTGCCTGGCATCGAAGATGGTGTGTTCTTTCAGGAAATTGTATCTCTTATTGGACTTATCCAGATGATGAGAAACGGAAGGTAATATTAATAGTCCTGGTTAGTGGTGAAAGCTCTGACTTTCAAGTAGTTTTTCATACAGAAGTTCCCTCTGGTCTCCACACCCACCCAGATTCCCCTTTGAGTACGTTTACTAAGCCATTAAAAATGTTCTTGTTGTGAGACCTGTTTTTGTGTGTGTTAGTATTTATGTAAAAGTTTTATGTCTTTTCCATTACCTGTGATTTGACCACTCTTAAAATACCTTAAGGTACATATTTGTCTTTTCTTTCAGAACGTTTCATACCATTTTGTAAATAACATTTTTAGTTAGAAATATATTAAATTCAATTTTGTTATTATTAATAGTTGACTTACCTAAATCTGGGATAAAACAGTAATGGAAAATCACCACAGGAGTATAGTGATTTTAATTTTGTTTCTGAAATTTGGTAATAGGATTTTATGTGATAAATTGAGTCTCATTTTTAAAGAATTTAATGTTATTGCCAAAGTATTATTATTTATTATCCCCAAACTGGAAAATGGAAATAAATAATTACAAAGTAATGTGTGTTTCTAATTGTTGAAGCTGGTTGATGGGAGTTTATTATACTATGGCTTTAATTTTGCATCTGTGTGAAATATTCCATAATAAAGAGTTTATTTTTTAAGTTGGCTAAAAGCTCCAGTTGACAGTTTTGGCTTCTACTTTTATGTCCAGAAAGAAACAATAACAGATGTGTTTCTCTAAACCTATTATAATTAAATTTTAACTTTTAAATTAATGGCTTTTTAATTTTGAGTTTGTACCAACTTAAATACTGCTTAATGCTCATTGATGTAAATGATCTTATTTTCTATTAATTTGTTTTTAAAGAATCCCATAGGAAGGATAAATCTGGCCAATTGTACAAGCCATCAAATAGAACCAGCCAACAGAGAATTTTGTGCAAGACGCAACACTTTTGAATTAATTACTGTCCGACCACAGAGAGAAGATGACCGAGAGACTCTTGTTAGCCAATGCAGGGACACTCTCTGTGTCACCAAGTATGTATTAAGCTATAAATATAAATATTTCTGTCCAGTAAGCAATTGATTGCCCACTATGTCATTACCACTTTAAGAAATACCAGAGATGGTCCTAGTCTTTGAAGAGAGTACAGTCTTAATGAGGAAAGAAAATACACACACATCAGTAAGGGAACAGTCTAATAACCAAATTAATATAGTTAAGAAAAGCATGACACTCAATCTGTATCTTAGATAAAGTTTTCCATTGTACTCATAGTGTAGCCACAGCAGTTAGCTAATGTACTTTGGGTTAAGATTGAAGATTTTGTATACAATTGAGAAGGCAAGTATTATTTAAAGAGGCTTTACATGTCCCTTCCTTTCCATTCCAAAATGCTCTCAACGAACTCAAGTGACTTACAAAAACAATCTCATGCTACTCTGCAAATTTCTGGTTGGAGATAGAATAAACTATCGGGAATGAGGGCCAGCAGAGTAAAGTAACTTGCCATGGTAATAGTTGGTAATAAGACACTGAGGATGTAAGCCTAGGTTTCCACAGAGCAGCGACAGAGACTAATGAGTAAACACACTTAGCACAGTCTCAAGTGCATGGAATGAGCTCAACAAATGGTCACTATTAGTAAATGTTGTGTTCTATCTGTTGACTAATAGATGATCAGCTCACTACTTATCCAATTTCTAGCACCAGTGGGGAGAAATTACAAAGATGCAGAATGAATACAGTATAAAAACCTTCTAACAACTGCTGTTCCTAAAAGAATGATCTGGTTTGTGAGTTAGGGAATTCTCCCCTCCCTCACCCTCACCTGCCTCATCAACTGGTTATTCAATTTGTGGCTAAATATGGGTGCAAAGAAGAGATTCCTGATAGGGACAGAGAGATCAGGATAGACAAAGTCTTAGAATCTTTAAATGATTTATTGTAAATACCATGTTCTACTAACACAGTACTAACACAAAAATAATAGGAGACCGTACAAAATCGTATTACCTGTAGAGCCAGGTGAGGGTCCACAAGCTGGTGATTTCAGCTCTTGGGGATCCCATGTCTGAGGAATTTGGGAGGCTCCTTAAAGACCTGTGGTGCCTTAGCTCTTGATAGGAAGTGGCCCACACTCAGTGGGTATCCTGTACTACCAAATTGCCCAGGCCAGACCACCTGTACAAGATGGTTACCATCTTTCAGTGTGGAAACTCCATCATTAACCAAATGTGATCAGTGTGAATTTTGATTTAGTTAACCAGTCTATGGGGATAGTTTTCCTTTACTGCAATTGAAAAAGCACCTCACTTTGGGGCTTTTGATTAGTATCTGTTAAAAGATGGTAAAGAGTAACTCATTTTACTGGTTTGCTTAGGCTTTCTTCCACCCTTAGCAAGAGTATAGGGAGGAATGGAATGGAGGAAAAGATCCTGACCTTTTGTTTGTTTCCTGTAGGAACTGGTTGTCTGCAGATACCAAGGAAGAGAGGGATCTCTGGATGCAAAAACTCAATCAAGTTCTTGTTGATATTCGCCTCTGGCAACCTGATGCTTGCTACAAACCTATTGGGAAGCCTTAAGCTGTGGGAAGTTTCTAGGCCATTTAGAGTTTTTTTTGAGCTATATCATAAATGTACCTTAAAAGCATCAGATTTGCTGATTGCATTTTATGCTTTAATTACAAGAGGGTATGTGCCAATATTCACTACATATTATGCAGTATTTATATCTTTTGTACGTAAAATTTCAACTGATTTCTGTCATTCATAAATGATTGGAAGAAAATTCATTATAGTCAGTTTTGCTAAATCTTAATTTAAAAAAGCCTCATTTTCCTAGAAACCTAATTATTCAGTTATTCATGACAAAATATTTTTTTAAACGTAAGGAATTGTCTTGGAGCTGTGGGTCTCAAAGTAGAAAGGTCTTCCGGGGGCTGGAGACAGAAACCTCCGACTTGCTCATCTTTTCTCTAGCCTTGGTACTTCTTTCTAAAGTTTGTGATCGTTTACTGATCGTTACATGTTAGTAGAGTACTGAGAAAACTTCCAAGGGACTTTACAGAAACATTTTTAGTAATGGAGGCAAGAACTTTTTAAATAGCAAATGTACATTCGTTTAAAGCTTGAGGCTGCCTTTAAACAGGAGATGTGGACATAGGGGATATTGTGGGAGATCTGGGTGTTAAATATTTTCTATAGAAGAGTTAATAATCACATGGTTTACATTTACTCAGTTTCTATAGATGCTGTGTGGTGCACATTTTCATAGAGTACAGGCTTTTAAAAATAATTATTTTTGCTATATAGCTAAGACTCCACTTGGCATATCAGTTCTTTCTGCTCCTGTAACAAGAATAAATGTAAATTGAAGAATCTTTGTATAAAGAAAGTAAACTTTACCAAGCTGCTATGGACTAATACTTTGCCTGCCAAAGTTCTTGTCTTTTTTTTTTTCCCTGTCCAAGCAGGACAGTGTCTAGAAGCACATTGTGAAATCTTTTGAAAAACTATTAAGTCATGCATTACCTTTGAAAGCCCAATTCTTTATTTTATGATAAAGTATTGTAAAGCATGGTCACATCTTTTAAATATACTTTGAATTTCTTCTCTGAATTGTTAAAGTTATTGACGATCTCATTTATAAACACTAAATTCCGTCACCTCCTGTCATTTAATTTGTATTCATTCAATGTGTTTTTGTTATGTGTATTATAAAAATATATTTTATGATCTCTTACCCGAATAAATGCTTGCAGAGGACTTAAGGAATCAGTTGTTTACAAAATACTATGTAAATGTGCGGTATAGCTGTTGTGTCCCTAGTCTGTGGGACCTTTTTGGTGTGTGTGGGGAGGGGAGTTGTACTGATAGTATCACATTCATCTTTTTACCTCCAGCCCTGTGCTCCACTTATTATGTGTCCTTAGGGTCTTTGTTGAATGAGTAGGTGGATGAAGAATCCGTTTCTGGGGCATTTCAACAGAATATGGTACTTAGATGTGCATTCGAGGAGGTGCTTAGCAGAAGAGTACTTAGCAGAAACTGAGCGGATAAGTGACATCTCCAGCCAAAACAGGGAACAGTTTTGATGGGATTGATGAGAGGACCCCTTTTATTTATTTATTTATAGACTTGTACTTATTTTTGCTTTTTGATTGATTGATAACTCCAATATAGTCAACATACAGTGTTATATTAGTTTTTGTACAATATAGTGATTCAGTAGTTCTCTACATTACTCAGTGCTCATCATGACTCTTAATCCCTTTCACCTATGTCACCCATGCCCCACCCACCTCCCCTCTGGTAACCAGGTTGTACTTCCCTTTGAAGAGGCATTACCTACCATGGCACAACATTCAAAAGGCAACAAAGAAGTGAAAAGCCTGCCTTCTCCCCTTTGTCACAACCACTTTTACCAGTTCTTGTGTGTCTCCCTAGACTGATTCCAGCCATAATATACAGGCATATTTATATTCCTTTAATCATTAAAAATATTCCATACATGCTGTTTGCTGTAAATTGAAGGGGAAAAAAAAAGCACAACAGTGTCCCTTTTCAGTCATTCCTGCCCATTTATGTAAAGTTTAGTTTTAGAAGAAATTTAAGATGATTGTGGACTATCAAGTTAGAAATACCAGGTAAAAAGGAAAACTACTCTGTCATCTGCCTGCAGGGGACTATGGAAACCATTAGAGTGGATAAGATCATCCAGGGAGTATGATATGGAAAGAAAAGCAAGAACCAAAGGAACGTGTTCTTTAGGGACAAAGAGAAAAGGGAGTGGCTCATGACAGCCTTCCATGAGAAAACATACAAGAGTGATGACTGGTGAGACCAAAGAAGAAGAATCTTAAGATTCTGACCACAAGATCACAGAGCAGGGTAAAGAAAACGTGAGCTGAAATTTGGAGCAGTTAATTCAATAAAATGATTTCAATAAAAAAATCAAGTTACAACAAAATCCATAGAGGAAGAGAGTGACAGATTTGATCAGATAAAAAATTTCCTGCTTGAAAAATGTCTATAAATAAAGTTAAAACGCAAGCATCAGACAAGGAGAAAACATTTACAACATACTTAATAATCAAAAAGTTACCGTGTAAAATTTAATCTAAAGAGCTCCATTGCCTAGCTATCACTGAGCATTTACTATGTACCAGGTGATATTCTTGGTGTTTTGCATGGATTATCTCATATAATCTTAACCTGACCTTAGGAAAAATAAGGTGTTGTATGAGGAAACTAAAGCTTAGATAACTTCGGTAATGAATAAACAGGAAAATTCCATTTTAAATGGGTATAACTGGCTCATTGGCCCTCAAATTGGTGAAACTATAGTCAGTGTTGCTGAGAAACAGACTCTTGGTAAGAATAGGAACTGATAAACCAGCCTTCTTGGATGGCATCTTGGCTGCCTACTGTAATCTCTGCTAACACAGGATCAGACTCGCGTGCATCAGAGATCTTATCCAAATAAAGCTTTGCTCATAATTTCAAGGACACAAACAGTCAAGGTCCTCATGAAGCAGGGAGAAGTCTGTATCACGCTGTGTGCCTCCCAGGTCTTTCAACCACGCATCAGACACTCTCTTTGGCCCAGGGTAATAGGTAAGATCTCACGTGAGGTCTGTGGAACAGCCCACACAGAGACTTTAGGTGAGGAAACACTGCCATTTTATATGCCATGTATTTATATACTTAGTGTATGTGCCTTTTATCAGGAGTCTTGCCTCACAGATCCATAAATTCTAAGTTTATTTACCATAAGCTATCCTTAACCAGCCGCATCCTTCTAAGTGCATTCCACAGATAAGAGATGTAACAAACATCATTAGTCTATTATCCTGGAGCTCCAGTTTCCAGCACATTTACAAGAATTTAGATGTGTCACCTGATTTCTTTTCCTGGAACCAAAGGCCAATTGCTTTAATTCCTTCCTCTCCACTCTCCTCAGATGAACTTGTGGGTGAGGAAAGATACACATAAAAGGGTGATCATTACAACAGTGTTTTAAAGGAAAAAAATTGAGGGACACCTGGGTGGCTCAGTCTCTTAAGCATCTGACTCTTGATTTTTGCTGAAGTCATGATCTGAAAGTTCATGGGATTGAGCCCTGCATTGGGCTCTGCACTGATGGAACTTGATTGGGATTCCCTCTCTCCCTCTTTCTCTGCTCCTCCCCCACTTGCATCTCTCTCTCTCTCTCTCTCTCTCTCTCTCTCTCTCACACACACACACACACACACACACACACACACACATACACAAATAAATAACATTTAAAAAATAAGGGGAAAAAATTGAAATAACCTGAAAGTCCATCAACAGGGACAAAAACAAGAAAGAATCTACAAGCCAACCAATAGGAAATTATGGTGCCTTCTTTCTACAAAACACCACGCAGTATTCAAGAAAAGAAGCAAACCTAGTATGTATACATATACATATATGTGTATATATTTGGAAAAAAATTCCAGAACAACCTATGGGAAAAAGACATATGCCATGCAACATGACACTATGTAACATGTATACATGTACATACCTAGATGCAAATGTGGAAGGAACCACACCACAATTTATATGGGAAAGGGCAGTGGGCAGAGGCTGGGAACAGTGTTGGGTGGAGGAATGCTCTGACTTTTAACTCTAGAATATTTGGTATGCTTATGATGAGAGGATTTTCATATTGCTCATGCACCTGAGTACTTTAGAAATTGAAATCAGAAAGGAACATCCAGTGCCTGGAAGACTGAGTAGAGACCACAGGTTATTGGGTCGGGAAGGGAAAGGCACAGTTGGGACAATAGTTTGCTGAGGCAATGTTGAAGGACAGATAGTTTGGATGGAGAACTGAGTATGTCACTACACTGGTCGGGAAGAGCAGAGGGGCGGGAGGACCTGAGGATAGTGGTCAACAGGAGTGTAAGAGATGAGGGAGGATGAGTGTGTGGAGAGGATGAAGGGTAATCAGACCCAGATGATAGGTGGAGTCCAGACCCCCTCCCAGGAGTCAGCATCTATTTAGGGAATTTGTAAGTGTTGAAGAAATGGGGCGCCCAAACTGCACAGTCATGCAGGACTAGGTGCCGTGTGTAGGGCTTCCTCCTCGTTCACGACATATACTGGCCAGTGGGATATGTGGAGGCCAAACAACTGTCACTTGTGACAACTGCACAGGGGTTTCAAATAGGGAGCCAGAGCATGGCCAACCACAGCTGACGCAGAGACCCTGTGAAGACATTTTGGGGCAGTAATCTCTAAACTCTAAGAGAGTTCATACCGTAAAGAGTCTAAACCCGAAGAGACTATATACGCCCCTCCCATTTTCAAGCTGACCTCTAAAATTTTTCATTAGAACTTTACAAAGTTGCAGAAGATGTAATTTCCATCACATTAGAAACACTACCACTTCAGATTAAAATTTTCACATTAGTTTTTAAAACCAAATCCAATAGAATCTAAATGCAAGTACAATTTTATCCCTTCCTCCATCGTCAATTTAAAAATTCATGAATAGGATATTTTTGGAAATTTTATAGTGTTCTTTTTGCTTCTGTTCTTTCACATAATTTTATACTAATGTAATTTATATTTTTATGCTTGAGCAAAACGTATATATAAAATGAAATGGAATTTTAAAAATGTTCCATGACCATAAGATTTTAAATGTTAAAATGTTGTTTTGAACTGAATTATCATTACATTCATTATCAGTTAACAAATGATCAAAGCTAAAGTAGACATTTGAAAAATTTTAAACATAAAGAGCAAAACTTTGTAGGAAATATGTTCCTTAATGAAATGGATGGGCTTTCCATCAGCCGGCTTATGGATCTATGGATAAACATCAATTCTTTTTGGAATGAGACGTGGTTCAGCACTGATTCTATTTCTTTTTTTCATTTTTATAGAAAACCTAATTAGATAAAAATGAAAGCTTTGTTATTGCAAAGTCACTCAATTCTCGGGACTCTGAAGTGATCTATCAAAAATTATTTTTAATGATACACTCAATTATTTTTAACTGATATAGCAGGCAGAATATATACTGTGCTACCATAGAAAATGAACAATAGCAACAAAATTCAGTGGATGGAACTGGATAGAAGTTTTTCTTTCATATGAAAATCTAGAAAGGGTGTCAGTCTGGGTAGAGAGGTGGTTCTGAACTTGCAGGACATCCAGGGACCAAAGACCTTACACCTAGTGTAGCCTAGGATGTGGCCCTTGTCCTCATAGTCAAAGCTAGCCCCCCCTGCATAACTTCCAGAATCCAGCTTTCAGGAAAGGAGAGAGAGGGGAGCTCATCTCTGGTCATTTTAAGATCAAGACACAGAACCGGCACGCATCACTTCTCACACCCTGCCTGCAAGAACTTAATCACATAGCCATCCATACCTTGTTGCTAGGAAAGGTAGTCTTTAGTTGAGTGAACCCCAAACCCTGCTGGGATGCATGAGCGTCTATTACAAAAATGCCCAAAGGGGCATTCAGGGATGACCAGCAGGCCCTACCACTGCTCGAATTCCTTCGCTTTTGTTGAAAACAAAGGTATGAAAGCTACCCATCTTGCAAAAGGATTTGTTATCTGCCTCGAGAGTCCAGGAAACCATTATTTGAATTGTCATTTTCTTTTAGTGTTGGGAGATTTTTACATCCCAGGAAAGTGACTGTAGAGAGAAGCATAGTGCATTTCCTTTGCAAAGCAGGGGAAAGGCAATTGGGAACAGGGGTGAGGGTAGACGAGACAGCTTAGAGGAAGGTGCCTCCCGAAGGGAGGAGTTGCCTCCCTGAAGCAGTTCTGCCTCACTGAAGAGGAAGATGGCGGAACAGTTCCCCTGGAATTATTCAAGGGCACGGCCTCTGAGATGTCTTCCTGCTGGAACTTTCTATTTTTCATGTGTTCTAAGCATGTTCGTAGGTGCTCATTGAAGCATTTTTACTATGGTTGCTTTAAAATTCTCATTTGGGGGGCGCCTGGGTGGCGCAGTCGGTTAAGCGTCCGACTTCAGCCAGGTCACGATCTCGCAGTCCGTGAGTTCGAGCCCCGCGTCAGGCTCTGGGCTGATGGCTCAGAGCCTGGAGCCTGTTTCCAATTCTGTGTCTCCATCTCTCTCTGCCCCTCCCCCGTTCATGCTCTGTCTCTCTCTGTCCCAAAAATAAATAAACGTTGAAAAAAAAAATTTTTTTTTAAAAAATAATAAAATTCTCATTTGGTAATTCCAACATCTGTGTGATTTAGGTATTGGCATCTATTGATTGTCTTTTTTCATTCAGGTTGAGATTTTTCCTGGTTCTTGATTTTTTTTTAAGGTTAGTTTTATTTATTTTTTTTTTTATTTAAATTTTTTTTTTAATGTTTATTCATTTTTGAAAGAGAGAGACAGAGCACAAGCAGGGGTGGGGCGGAGGGGGGGTTGGGGAATGCAGAATCTGAAGCAGGCTCCAGGCTCTGAGCTGTCAGCACAGAGCCCGATGCAGGGCTCGAACTCACCCATCATGAGATCATGACCTGAGCCCAAGTCGGATGCTCAACCAACTGAGCCACCCAGGCGCCCCAAGGTTAGTTTTATTTTTTTTAATATTTTATTTGTTTTTGAGAGAGAGAACGAACGTGAGTGGGGGAGGGGCGGAGGGGGACAGAGGATCCAAAGCAGGCTCTGTGCTGATAGCAGACAGCCCAATGTGGGGCTGGTAATCAAGAACTGTGAGATCATGACCTGAGCCGAAAAGTCAGACACTTAACTGAGCCACCCAGGAATCCTGATATAAGTGATTTTTAAAATTGTACTATGTATGTTTGGGGTGTCATATTATGAGACTCTGGATCACATTTAAATCTTCTGTGTTAGCAGAGCTCCTCTGACACCAGGCTGGTGGGGAGATGGGGGGATTGTTTCTGCTAGGTGGGTAGTGAAAGTGCAGTTCCCCACTCAGCCTCAGTTGGCAAGAGGGGAGGGGAGGGGCTCCTTGTCAGTGCTGGTGGGGGGTGGGGTGCTGGCCCCTGCTAGGCTTTGCTGCATCACTTTGGCTGGGATGGAGGGCACCTGTTACTGTCCCTCGAATGATCAATACTGACACCCAGAAAGGGAGGGGAAAGCCTTGTTACAACTGGATGGTGGTAAGAGGTTCTGCTTCCCCTTGGCTTCTTTAGACTCTGGCAGGGAGGGAGAGGGATGCCTCATTACCACTGGGTGGAAGTGGAAGCCTAGGCTCCCCACGTGGAGGTGCCTCCTTACAGCTAGTGGAGGGTAGAAGTCCAGGCTCCCCACTCTGCCTTTCCTGGCATGGGTGGTAGTGGGGCCATGTTTTCTTCTGTGGTATTTGGTTAGAGTAGGGTGGTTATTGTCCAAAAGTTTGCTTTCTTTCTAAGTTGCCACTTTTCTGCTCCTTTGTCTAAAGAGAGCTGGCTTTCCTTTGCTGCCATTGGCATTTCTAGGTTGCTTCTCTAGCATTCAGTCCAGAATATATCACATAAAAAGAAAGTGCAGAGAATTTACCATCATGTTGTTCCTTGGGTCTCAAGGTCTCTAGATAGGTTTCCTTTTTCTTTCCACCTTTTAGAGTCTTCTGATGTTTGTTTTATATAATGCCTTGGGCTTTGGCTGTGCATAAAGGAGGAATAGGGAGAAATACATCTACTACATCCTGGTTCCACTGATTGAGTTTTAACAGTCTGTAATTTCCAGAGTTCTCGAGCACATCTTGTGGGGCTTAATTATGTTAATTTAAATGATCCTCTCTATTATGGAATAAATTTTTTTTCTTTAATCAATTCTATCAAGAAGTGTCCCAAAGCTGATGAGCTCTTTTTAATTACTTAGGCAATTTTGGTAGATTCTAGTGAGGTTGAATATCTTTCCATGTGTTTATTGGCTCTATGTATTTCTTCATTTGTGAATTTCATGTTTGTGTCTTTTGTTTATTTTTTAATTGTCCATATTAACTGATTTATAAGATTATATGTTAGGGATATTAATGCTTGGGTATATGTGGTTAGATCTACAAGCAAGTCCTTTATTAGCTGTGCATTCTGCAGCTACAAATTGGATATTCTAGTACCCACCACAAAATCTGTTGGGTACACTAAATAAGACAATCAATGTTAAGGCCTCAGACCAGTAAAAAGGCAAAGAGTAAATCCCTAATACGTGACAGCGATAGTTTATTGTGGAATTAGCAGCCCAAGAAGATCTGGACAGAGGCAGACATAAATCTGGTTGGACTAGCTATCTTCCCATCAAGCTTTCTACTCTTGCCCTCTGCAGTTAGAGGTTGCTGGGAATTTGAAAGTGGCTAGAAATTCTCTTGGCAAAGAATAACACTTTCTGGCATTATTGAAGTTTTGTCACAGAGACATAACCGTAATACTACAATTTTAGAATTGCCTACGTGCAATAAAATATTTTTGTGTGTGTTTTCAAGACCTCCTTGAGGAATTAAAACAACTTTTACTTCTATAAAAGGATGCATAAAATAGACTTAATTTGATTTCTTCCAAAAGTTAATTTTTTGTGTGGATGAAGTGATTTCAAAAAAATGACATGTACTTCATAAGATCCTGGAGTTTGGGTGTTGCATATGAGGTCTAACAAAACGTGAGGCTCCAGGCTGGAAAGAGGAAGACTAGAAGGGGATAGAAGATGTATCCTTATGAGCATTCTGGAGATGCTGCATATTACCTATGGTTTTGTTCAGAACATTTAGAAATGTTATGTGCCTCTGGGGACTGGTACACAAGGTCCAGTTTGCTTGACTCTGCTTCCCACAGTGCATTTGAAATAAGCATTATAGGGAGAGCATTTTCCCATCTTCTGGTTTCAGATTGTACTGGAAAACTTATAATAAAATCTTAGAATATGAAGCCCCAAACAAAGTAGTCCAAATCAAAGCAAATATTAAAGTCAATGAGAAAAAAGTACATAGAGCTTTCACTGTACCAAACAAAAACTTGTAGAAATGCAGGAATTCTTATGTAAGAAGTCTAAGAATAAAAACTAAAGGAAAAATACAAGCTGATCCACTCATTCACCCACTTTCTGGTTACCCAGTTGAGGAAGGAAGAGCATAATGAAAGGGCACACGTTGGTGCAGAACACACAAAACTAGGAGGGTAAAGAAAGACTTGGGTATGAGCTTCTTTTCTATGGCTTAATTCTGTGCGTACCTCATTTCAAACTACTCTGTTGCTCTGAAACTCTGGCTTCCTGATTTGTAAAATGCAAGAAAAGCTCTAGAGGTTTTGTGATGGGAAAAATCTTTTATGATGCTTCTTGACCTGGCGCATGCAGCTGTGAGCCCCTTAATGGAAAGAATGAGGTATTTCTCATTAACCGAGAAAAGGATCAAACACAAAGGTGTGGTACACACGTTGGTGCTCAATCAATGTTTATCAAGGAAGGTGCATTAAACCAATCAAAATCTACCGCTAATTTGAATGTGGTCTTGGATAAAGCTTGCTTGTAAAATTAGCAGACAGCGCTAGGAGATCTGTAAGGGTCTTTACACAGAATTCTACTGTAGCAAAGTTCAAAAATGTGTTTAGCAGTGGCTCACATCCTCCCCTCCTCCCATCTTTTTTTTTTTTTCCCTTCCTCCTTTTTTTTCTGTGGATTAGGTAGGAATTAAGAAAAAGGAACTGGATTCTATATCCAGGTCAACCAGGAGAAAAGCACACAGAATTACTTCACATGAGAAGAAAGGAAAATTTAGAACCCAGCAAGGACAGGAAATTGGGCCGTGGGAAGCTCTTGGAAATAGGCAGAAATCGTGAGAGCACTGGAGGCACCAAAAGATACTTGACTGAAGCCAAATTTATCTCAGTTTTATATGACCTGCAAACCATCACTGACCATTAAGCTTACAGGCACATCTTACCATTCTGACAGTCTTGAGTTCAACCTGAGTGATTCTTCGAATATCAACACACATCAAAGACAGAGAGAGAGAGAGAGAGAGAGAGAGATTGAAAACAATTTTCACAGGCAAAAAAAGTCTCAGAAAAAGAGACTTTCCTTCCACTTAAACACAAATTGGCTTTTAAAAATTAGTGTTTTTTTATGGCCCCCCTCTTTTCCCCCCTCAAACTCCAGCACTGTCAAATTCCACAGCTCCTGCATAGGATAGTCAACCTGGAAGTGAGAAGTCTTTGGGGCATATTTGTGATGTGCTGAAGCTAATTCTTATTGGAAATTGTATGCATCTGTTCCCAAGTCCGTGTTTAACTGATGTCAGTCTGGTAGCTTGAAATCCATCATGGTGGAGGTGTTTATAAATACTAGGGAGACTGGAAAACACTACAAATAAAAAATCAGGTTCCCAGTTCCCTCCCATGATATACCAACAGACCACCGGACATATCTCTACTCTTGATGGGCAGTGATTTAAGGCTGATGTGCCTTCCTTCAAAATTGATTTTGTTGTTACTGTGGGAGATGGGATACCAGGACTCACGATTAGCCAGAAGGGAGATTTTTAGTTGGGAGGTTGCCATTTCAGAGGCAGGTAAATGTTTTGAATGGAATAGCAAGGCTGGTGCCATGGAAGATATTCAGTAAGGAATGTCTGGGCCTAATGGAAATGAAGTGGAGACATGACCTGCTGGTAAGTAATACTGAAGACAGAATGGGCTGGAGAACTGTGCATGTGATATAGCAAAAAACATGTTGATTCCTAGAAAATTCCAGGACTATTTGGTCAGTTTGACCTGGTGGTTTCTGGCACCCCATATGTGGACATTATGGGGTCACTTTTCTGCCTAACTAAAATGTGCCAACCTTCAAAATGAAATAGCCAATTTTACCAGCAAAATGAATTTATTTGGGGATAACAGAGAAATCACAATTCAGGACATGCAAGCTGTGGCGAACCATAGGCAAGTCCAACAACACAAAGGGAAGGTGAGCTTTTTTTAGGTTTAGGAGGATGCCAGGGAGGGCTGTTCTGAACAAAAGTTTGTTTGAGAAGAACAGGAGCTCCAGGTGGTGGTGGTTGGTGCTTTGTTGGATCTCCCTTACTTTTCTTAAAGGCAGGAGACAAATTCCTATGTGCAAAGTCCCTTTGCCCTCCCTTTTCCAAGGGATTCTGTTTCTTCTTTCTGTTGGTAAGCAGGCTGCAAGGAGTGGTATGTATGTGAGTGCCCCTTGCAGGGCTTGCCGACTCTATTTTTAAGTGAGGTTTCACTTATTTTCACAAATGTAACCTCATTGTTGGACCTGAGGTGACCAGGAACACCATCTTCCTTTTCTCCATGTCTCTGAAATTGCAGCCATTTCTACACGGGACCCTGTAACTGGTGTAAGCAGCAACGATAAATGATGTAGATTTTCTGGGACTTCTTCCAATGGCGACCCAAACATGATTCCTTAGATACATGTGGCTGCACTAGACTGTGTTCTGCACAGTGCACACTTTCTGCTCCAGCTGTTTATACCAATGGCAGCTGTTGTTATGATTTGAACTTCATGTCTTGTTGAGGCTTGGGATGCATCTTTGGGACTCCCCAGACTTCTCCTGAGACTTCTTCCTCTTGAAGTTTGCCGTCTGGCATTCTTCGGTCCCACCCATTGTTGGGAGGCAGTTCCCATGGCTCTCTTGCATTTCTGTCCAACTTGCACTTCTTTCGCAGGGAGAGGCACTAACTACTTTTGTTCTGGACAGCCCTTTCAAGGATGTTATATAGTGAACAGCCTTGGAAGATAAAGCATCTGCCTCTGGAGCAAAGAGCAAGTTTGCTTGGCATACACAGACAGTGTCGTTCTCAAGTACAAAATGGAGACTTACTTCTCATTATAAAAGATGTAATTTTCCTACGCTAAGGGCTCCTCTCTGTAATGCAATGCACAGTACTAGCAGGTATTATCTGGCATTCTTTGTGTTGCCCTGGGAGCCAGCACAAATGTTGATACTTTGACTAATGTTATTGCTATAATATAGTCCTTTGTCTCTGACCCAGGAGTCCTGTATCTTTTGTCAGCATCCATGAAACTGTGGCAGGCCACCTGGTGAGTGACGGTAGGGCAAATCTCAGACTCTTTACCTCCCTGAGTTTGTCTGATCTGCCTCTTGTTTCTAAACACCAACCTGGGGTAAATATGGAGATGCAAGGAAAAAAAAAAAGCCTAGATTGTGAGAAGCAATGTTTACTGAGGACTGAAGGACACCCATTTCTAAACATTATCCTCAGAACACGTACTTTTGGCTCTGGGACTTGTACTAAATTGTGTTTCCATTTTTTGCCATCTGCCTATTTTGATGGACATAAGAAAAAACAACGCAAAATTTACTGTTGTAAATATCTTTGGGATAGTTTCAAGGACACCGACTGCAACATCATGCAGTGTCCTTTTTATGAGAGCCCACGGGAGAAATTTGTCTCAGGTATCAGGAAAAGCTGCATTTCTGCTGAACATCTGTGGTGTGTTTGTCCTATGGACACTATAAATCTTATAACTGATTGTGTATTTCTATTGTCCCAGTATCTTGGAAGAATGGAGCCAAATTTGTGATCCAGCTCTTGGAATTGAGGCCAGACAGTATGTATCTGAGAGTACTAAATTTACCCCAGGTTATTTTCTTCACTCCATTTCCTCATTTATTTCTTTTTATATTTTTGCAATGTATATTATTAAAAATTATCTTAATCAAATTTTAAGGGTCTGATATTTTTATAAAGCTTATCATAAGACCACATCTCTACCCCTTTCTCCCCCTTCCCATGGCCCCTCCATCCTGTCTCTTTCTCACCTTTGGTTTAAGTTCTGTTTTGGGAAAGATGCTGGGAAGTATATTTATGGGAGCTAACAACAATTTATGGGAGTCCAACAATGTCATTGGTCTACCATCACACTTAACGGGTGATTTGGCCAGTTATAGAATTCTAGACTAGACTAAGTTTTATATAGACTTTTGAAGACTTTGCTCCATTCGCTGCTGGGTTCCAGCTTTTCAGTTGTGTAGTCCAAAGACATTCTGATTCTAGATCCTTTGATGAGGCCCCTATAGTGCACATCCTCTTACACCTCAAATCTCTTACTTAGTCTCTTGCTTTCTTCTGCAGTTATGGGCTAATGTGATTACACTGGCCCTACTTGATAATCCAGGATCATCTTCTTCTCTTAAGACCTGAAGTCCCTCCACCACAGCAGCATCGAGGTTAGCATTTGTATCACTAGGGGATGGAGATCTTATCAGGACACTTTTGGAAATCTGTCTATCACACTCCTCAGCTATATATTGCAACTCTCTTGTTTCCTGAAAATTTCTTTTTTATAGTGTTCTGTTCTTGGGACTTGTGGACAATATCTTCTTTTCCTTTGAGAGTCTTAGTGAGTTTTTTCAAAGTTTTCTTCCTTCTGCATTTCCTATTTCCCTAGGTTTCTTCTTTCGGTTTGTTAGTGTGGGGCTCCCTTTTTCCATGTTACAGGCTTTCCCCAAGTGTTCAATGTCAATCCGTGGCTATCTGTCCAGGTGTGTAACTAACTTCTGAATGCAAACTCTTCATGGCAGGCTCCACCGAGGCATCATCAGGTGGGACATTTCACTGGAGAACCTACAAAGTCAGTATACATGGAATTTTTTTCTAGGACTGGTTCGAATCCCCAGAGAAGGAAGTCCCAGTCTCTTGGTGGAATACCTGGCTCCCAACATGGCAGGGACTGTTGGGACATCTCCAGATTCAATGGACAGGCTTCCCAAGCCCACCTGTTTCTAGCACGTACCTTAAACCTCAGCTCTGCCCAGTGTTTGGGGGCAGAGTCCCTCCTGCTCCCTGTTTTCTAAAAATCAACCCACGCCATTTTGCTGAGGCTGGGGAGGGGATCTGGGGGATCTACTGCATCTTACTAGATTTTCAAGCAATCCTCCTGTTTTCAATTCTGATTTTACTCCAATTTTAAGGTACCTGGCGCTGCCTGTCTCTGAGATTTTGTGAAGTTCTGTGAGGCAGGTTGCTTCCGGGCTTCCTCTCTGCGTGTTTGGCTCTCACCTGTTTTGGGTTGATCTAGTCAGCTGCTTTTTTACTTCACCCTCCATGTGCCTTGTGAATGTTTCCTCTCTCATTCACTTTGACCCTGTAACTACATGTGTCTTTACAATAACCTCATTGCTGTAATTTCATGGGCTTCCAGGGGATAGCCAAGGTGAACACATCTGTCCAATGAACCATCATGAATCAGAAAGGGCTACGTAGAGTTATTTATTTATCTATGCATTCATTCACTTATTTATTTTAGCAAAAACCACACCCAATGTGGGGCTTGAACTCACAACTCCAGAGATTAAAGTTACATGCTTTACTGACTAAGCCTGCCAGGCACCCTGGGTTTTATTTTTAAATGAAAATCCTTGAATCCCTTTTGGAATGTGGTAAGGAAAAAAAGACCCAATTCATTAAATACATTAATTAATATTGTATCTGGATCTCTGGGAAGTTACTTAGCTTCTGAAATGAACCTCATTTTCTCATTCGTGAAAATCCAAATAGTTTTGTTTGTAAAGATACAATGTGATGATATTTGAGAGTACCTAGGACAGCACCTGACATGCAGTTGACATTCACTTGATATGCTTGTTGAATCAAGGAATAAAACGCATTCACTCAGAACTAAAAGGAAAAAAATAATACTGGGACTAGATATTGTAAACAGGGGCTGCATGCAGACATGAGATGCCCAAGGCAGATTAGGAATGTGGGCTTTCTCCAAACCAATGGACTTCCCATGTTTGCTCCATATTCATTTAGTTGGTAGCTGAAGGAAAGAAATTGATTTTCTCTTAAAAATATTGTATGTCCCTTTCTTCCAAATTTAGGGCTTATTATTTAGCCTAAATGTAATATAATATTTTAACTTCCTTAGAAATGTCTTTCATTTCACAGTTTTCCCACCACTCAACTCTACAGAGTTATCCATGCCTAATGATAAAGGATAACAAATGAATATAGTTGTAAAATTTTATTTAAAAATATTATGGGGTGCCTAGGTGGCTCAGTCAGTTGGGCATCCAACTTCGGCTCAGGTCATGATCTCAGAGCTTGTGAGTTCAAGCCCTACATTGGGCTCTGTGCTGATGGCTCAGAGCCTGGAACCTGCTTGGGATTCTGTGTCTCCCTCTCTCTCTCCCTGCCCCTCCCTCACTCACTCTGTCCTTCTCTCTCTCAAAAATAAATAAAAACATTAAAAAAAAACCTTTTTATGACTTTCACAATAGCAAATATGTTCCATTTTTTGGTAGATCCTGTATTCTTCGGTTTTATTTTTTTCTGAATCAGTGTTTTGGGTGGCGTATTGGAGGGTTACAATATATACAGCAAAGTAGAAGAACCCTCACTCTGTTGACATGTGCCAGAGCGTTGCCTGACTTTGTCCTCATCATATGACTGTGAGCCTATCCACACTCCATCACTGATGGAGAGGATGAATAAGTGGCTTATGGGAGGATTTCTTTTCAAATGTCCACTTCTACTTTGGGGGAATTGGAAAGAGCAGGACCGATTATAGTTTTCTAATAAAGCAAGGAACTACATGAAATATCTGAGCTAACTGGCACCTTTCCTCCTACTCCAGTGATACCTTGGTGACTATAATAAGTTGGCACCTTGAGCAGCTGCCAGACTGACCTGCCCCTTGATCTGGTTCTGTCCTCCACTTCTGCATTTTCTGCCTGCTCTCCCAGGTGCTCAGTGTCCTGATAATCTCTATCCCACACTCCATGAAATAGCTTTCAGTGCTATTCACACTCAGGTGAAGTGCTTGATAACAGCATAAAGACCTATTATTTCTCAGGGAGTTCTGAACTTTAGTAAAGATCTAAACTTGGAACCATATACATGGCATTCAGCCCAGAGAAGAGCATCCAGCACCAGTAACTATTTCCCATTGTCTTTGAAATACACATTATAGATCCCCTCTCCCAAATTTCTGCTCCTGTGGCATTCCTTTAAGCATCCCCATTTGCTTGGGAAATACCTTAGACCACATGAAGCTAAGCTTCAGGGTAGATTTGCCATTTAACACTATGAATCACCTTCGACCACTTCCTAACTCCTTATTCTGCCCTGAGTCAACCTTCCAAAATACTGTTTTTGCTGCTTTTTCTTCCATTTGCATCTTGGTTCCTCTTTGGGTATAGTACTTAGCTCTATTTGACTTCTGTGGGCTGTAATTTTTCACTAAGCTAAGCTGCCTCAGGTGAGCATCCTTCCTAGTTTCACTTGGCCTCCTATTTTGACCTTCCCAGGCCTTATGTGTAGGGTCTGGGAAGCACATGAAGCTAGGCCAGGATACACACCCGAGAGCCCAGCCATGTAGAACACATTATATGCAGAGTAATGCCTAGAGAATCTGTCTGAGGGACCACTGGCTTATCTTCTGGGCAGCTAAACCCATGGTGGTCTATACTGCTAGATGCCTACCAGTGTTTATTCTCTCTCTCTCTCTCTCTCTCTCTCTCTCTCTTTTACATCAGAATTGCTATATAGGGGCGCCTGGGTGGCTCAGTCGGTTGAGTGTCTGACTTCGGCTCAGATCACGATCTCACAGTGCGTAAGTTTGAGCCCCGCGTCGGGCTCTGTGCTGACAGCTCAGAGCCTGGAGCCTGCTTCAGATTCTGTCTCCCTCTCCCTCTGCCCCTCCCCCACTCATGCTCTGTGTCTCTCTGTCTCAAAAATAAATAAACATTAAAAATTTTTTTAAAAGAACTGCTATATAACTGGGCAAGGTGTGAGGGTCAGAAGGGTAGGGCAATGTGCTTAGCTAAGTTTAAGACTACATTTCCTAATCTCCCTTGTATCTAGATATGGCCATACAACTTATTTCTGGTCAGTGATATGTAAGGAAGACTCAAAAGGAACTAACAATGAGGCGGAAATATTTTTCTTTTTCCCCTTGGAATAAAGGCATGATGACTGGAGCTACAGCAGCCATATTGGATCAAGAGGGTAGAGGCCATGCCCCCAGCACAGTAAAGCATAAATATAAAATAAACGTAGGTCCCTGATAGTTTAATGATGCCACCACACCTTCTTAGACTATACCTCAATTTTCTCATATGAGACAATAAACCTTTGTGGATTTATTCACAAGGTCGCCATTGCGACCTTGGGTTTTCTGCTATATATTGCCAAACCTAAGCCAAATTTACACCAACAGCTTCCCTTTCCCTACTTTTATCTTGTTGCCACCTCTGAAAGGGAGAGGAACACCTGTATTGATGTTGATAACACAAGATCTTGGATTGCTCTTCTAGGCTTGCTGTCATCACTACTGTTGAAGCAAAAGTAAAGCACATTGTTTTTTTTTTTAAAGATTGTAATAATATCCATGGCCAGAGACTCTGAACCCCACATACTCAACATACTGGCATCTACCAAAAATATCTAAGTACTACTCCTTAACTCTACCTTTTACTTTTGGAAGTGTCTCCTGCTTGGAAAATGTGCACATAATCTTTGCATATAAGCAAAGGTTTGAAATCACTTTATCAAAGGCAGTGTAGGAGAGTAAGACCTCTAATGGGAATTCCTAGTATTTGCTGAAAACGGTCTGTTGTTCAGGTTCACTCTTCCTCCAGCCTCCAACTTTTTACTTAAAACAAAAATTTTAAACATGCAGAAGCATTCCAAAAACATTAAATGAATTGTAGTCATATTCCTACCCCTGAAATCAATAGTTGTTAGCATTTTGCCATGTTGCTTTCTCTATATACCTCTATATTAAAAAAAATTTTTTTTGACATTTATTTATTTTTGAGAGACAGAGCATGAGCATGGGAGGGGCAGAGAGAGAGAGGGAGACACAGAATCTGAGACAGGCTCCAGGCTCCGAGCTGTCTGCACAGAGCCTGACGTGGGGCTCGAACTCATGAATTATGATATCATGACCTAAGCAGAAGTCGGATGGTCAACCAACTGAGCCACCCAGGGGCCCCATATATATCTCTCTATTTTTAAAGCTGAAATCTGTATCTAAAATAGCATATTTGGACCATTGAAAGTAAGTTGCAGACATTAATTTTCCATTCTTAACATATTATGAATTTCCAAATTGTGTTTTACCCGGTCAAGACAGATTTCCTAAGTATTTTCAGCCCAAGAGTGTGTGGGGCTTAGAGGAGCCATTTAGCATGGGCATGGGTCAGGGGAGAAACGAAGAAATCCAGAGAGCAATGTTATAAAGTGAATAGCTGGCATATCTGTGCTTTGTCGACTTATTGTAGGGAGATACTTGCTTTGTTCCTAAAATATTGTAAATTTAACTAAATTCCACCAAATCAGTTCAAAAACATCTGAGCCATAATGTTGACTCCCAGATAGTACTGGAAAGCCTTAAGTAGGATGACCAATTTTTCCTGGTTTTCCTGGGACTTTTCTTGTTTTAGCATTAGGTGTTGTGGAGAGCACTCGTCCTGGGCAAAACTGGCTTATTGGTTACCCTACTTAAAATAATTCTGTGACTTAAACTCCCCAGGGAGAGACCTGACAGTTGTTTTTTCATTCACTTAACAAACTCTTCTGGAACAGTGGTTAGATGTGGCCCCGGGGTTGGCGATGCGCTACTGTGACATGCCTCTGTTCTGGAAGGTCTGCACGTGACCCTCTATATTTGCTCCAGCTAGGTAATGACAAGCATCTGTATCTCAGAATTGAAATTTCTTTTCTGTTCAGAGTCACATGGAGGAGAAGGAATGAGAATGGATTTATAGAAAGAATAGTCCGGATACTTGAACACATTTTGTCCAATTGTGGGGAATTTAGCTTTCTTTTACCTTATATTTCCAACTAGGGTTCCTCAAATAGAAAAGTCCCTGAGGAAGAGAAACTGTGGCCACAATTGTTTGGTGTCTCCTGAGAGCTTTCCCACTCTTCTGTTGCTCAGTGCCTTTGGAAACAAAACCTGCCGGCTTTTCACAGCCTAAGAGTCCATTTGCAAAAAAAAGCTGATGAGAGATTCCTGGCAGGTTTCTGGAACTCACTAATTAATGAGGGTAGTGGTGAGATACTAAAACCAGTTGAAAGAGAGCTCAGGAACTAAGGTATTTAGACATAGTGTTTGGGTAAGTTTGCTGGGTTAGATACAAAACTGGTTAATGTCCAACAGGGCAATAAACTATAACCCTTGGGGTTATCTGTTCTACTAAACATAAATTATTTGCATTTTCACTAGACAAAAATCTACAAATTAACCTCTGCCTCCAAACATTTGTGAAATGGCTCATTCAGTAGGAAGTCGAGCCCAGCATAGTACCGCACAAGCACCCTATAATCTTTTTCGTCTACTTCTACATCTTGGATAATTTCAGATGGTTGTTGAGACATGACTTTTGGTTGAATTTGACAGACACATAAGGAGAAAGCTAATGTTCTCTTCCTTTAATGAAGAAGGTACAGGGACTGATGGCAATCTCTTTATGCACCATTCAGTTTCCTTTCTTATGCCACATGGGATACCTTATTGTTGTCAACAAGAGATTCACATGCCAGTTCAAAACCTTCAGGAGATCTGTCATCAGCTTTCTTGTGTAAAGATAAAGCTGTGAAAAGCTTTCACGATTGGTGAGAAAAATGCCTTTTGAAACACTATGTGATTACTACTCCAGAAGTCTTATGTTCTCATAGTCACTCAGTGAATTTCTACTTAATTGAAATTTTAAGGACAAAAAGCAGATGTTCTCCTATATTAGACAAATTGTATTTACCTGAACAGTTTTATCTGCTATAGTGGAAAGAGTGAACAGAGTTGGACTAACTTTTGCCAATTAGATGAACTTATTTGAACCTTTGTTTCATTATCTAGAAACTGGTAATAATAGTGAACTAAATACATTCTTCACTTTAAAAGCATGATGAAGTGTCTCCTAATCTTTATGCCATAAGTAGCACAATATTTAGCCAAAATATAACTGGGCGATTTTTATTTTAAAATATCATGCCATTTTCTGGTAAGATCTCTTGGGGGATGTAACTTGCTCTGGCTAACTAGCCACAACTGATGAAGGTCCATCCATTTTAACTGCCCCATAAAGTTAGAAGTTAACTTATAGAAAGTTAATGTGGGCTGTGTGTGTGTGTGTGTGTGTGTGTGTGTGTGTGTGTGTGTGTTTTGACCTGATAGAGGACAACCCCAAATATTATGGCATTATTGCTCTAGAGAAAGTTCAATTTTATATCTAACTAGACTTTCTCATTTCTGCTTTCATTTTCCCACTGACTGCTACATCCCCATTTTTCAAATGTTCTTTTTGTCAGCTCTTCCATTTGTCTATTTCCTCCTTAAAAAGTTAAGTAAAACTTTGCCATGTTTTCTATTTGTAAGAGAAGTAGATTTTTGTCAGTCTGAGAATTAAACTTTTAACCAACTATACAGAATCCAAGAAAAAACAATAACCCACACCTGATTCCAAAATTTTTGTAGAACAGTGTGGATTTTTACTGAAGAATATTCTCAGAGACGGAGTACAAGGGATTATCATGCCACACTGACAAAATGTTCCCTATAAATTTCTTTGTGTCTCCCAAATCCCAGACCCTTAGCTAGCTACCTAAATTCCCTGTGTCTCTCCCAACTCATTGTCCCCCACACCCCACCAGTCAATTCCTAGGCTCTTCCAGCACCTCCCTTCCTGGAGCAGACACAGCCTATGGTGACCACCCCCCCACCCCCACCCCCAAGTGAGATACACATTACAGACAATCTCCTCCCTGGGAGAGTGTGGAAGGAACCTGTGACCTGCTTCTAACTGACAGAAAACAGCAAAGTTGATGGGATGGTACTCCCTTAATTAGGTTGTGTTATACGACAAAGGTGATGGAAGGTCATTCCCATGATTATGTTATCTAAGACTCTGCTGTAGCAGGTTGGAGAGAAACACTTCCTACTGGTCTCTAAGAAGCAACCTGCTCTCATGTGACCTGTGTATGGAGAGGGCGACAGGGCCCTCTAGGAGTTGAGGAATTCTGCCAACACTCATGTGAGCTTAGAAGAGTACCCCAAGCAAAGAAAAAAGAGAACTACAGGCCAATATCCCTGATGAATATGGATGCAAAAATTCTCAACAAGATACTAGCAAATTGAATTCAACAGCATATAAAAAGAATTATTCACCATGATCAAGTGGGATTCATTCCTGAGCTGCAGGGCTGGTTCAATATTCGCAAATCAATCAATGTGATACATCACATTAATAAAAGAAAAGAACCATATGATCCTGCTAATAGATGCAGAAAAAGCATTTGACAAAATACAGCATCTTTTCTTAATAAAAACCCTCAAGAAAGTCGGGATAGAAGGAACATACTTAAACATCATAAAAGCCATTTATGAAAAGCCCACAACTAATATCATCCTCAATGGGGAAAAACTGAGAGCTTTTCCCCTGAGATCAGGAACACGACAAAGATGTCCACTCTCACCACTGTTGTTTAACATAGTGTTGGAGGTCCTAGCATCAGCAATCAGACAACAAAATGAAATAAAAGGCATCAAAATTGGCAAAGATGAAGTCAAACTTTCACTTTTAACAAGAGGACATGATACTCTACATGCAAAACCCAACAGACTCCACCAAAAGTGTGCTAGAACTGATACATGAATTCAACAAAGTTGCAGGGTACAAAATCAATGTACAGAAATCGGTTGCATTTTTATACACCGATAATGAAGCAACAGAAAGAGAACTAAACTGATCCCATTCACAATTGCACCAAGAACCATAAAATACGTAGGAATAAACCTAACCAAAGATGTAAAAGATCTGTACACTGAAAACTATAGAAAGCTTATGAAGGAAATCAAGAAGACACAAAGAAATGGAAAAACATTCCATGCGCATGGATTGGAAGAATAAATATTGTCAGAATGTCAATACTACCCAAAACAATCTATAAATAACGCAATCCCAATCAAAATTGCACCAGCATTCTTCTCGAAGCTAGAACAAACAATCCTAAAATTTGTATGGAATCACACAAGACCTCGAATAGCCAAAGTAATATTGAGGAAGAAAACCAAAGCAGGAGACACCACAATCCCAGACTTTAGCCTCTACTACAAAGCTGTAATCATTAAGACAGTACGGTGTTGGCACAAAAACAGACACATAGACCAATGGAATAGAGAACCCAGAAATGGACCCACAAATGTATGGCCAACTAATCTTTGACAAAGCAGGAAAGAATATCCAATGGAAAAAAGCCAGTCTCTTTAACAAATGGTGCTGGGAGAACTGGACAGCAACATGCAGAAGATTGAAACTAGACCACTTTCTCACACCATTCACAAAAATAAACTCAAAATGGATAACGGACCTGAATATGAGACAGGAAACC
Source organism: Lynx rufus (assembly GCF_022079265.1). Classification (NCBI taxonomy): domain Eukaryota; kingdom Metazoa; phylum Chordata; class Mammalia; order Carnivora; family Felidae; genus Lynx; species Lynx rufus. The sequence continues at coordinate 127,466,462 of NW_025814856.1, forward strand.
ATCAAATCCCTAGAGGAGAAAGCAGGGAATAACCTCTTTGACCTCAGCTGCAGCAATTTCTTACTTGACACATCTCCAAAGGCAAGGGAATTAAAAGCAAAAATGAACTATTGGGACCTCATCAAGATAAAAAGCTTCTGCACTGCAGAGGAAACAATCAACAAAACTAAAAGGCAACCGACGGAATGGGAAAAGACATTTGTAAATGACACATTGGATAAAGTGCTAGTACCCAAAATCTATAAAGAACTCACCAAACTCCACATCTGAAAAACAAATAATCCAGTGAAGAAATGGGTAGAAGACATGAATACACACTTTTCCAAAGAAGACATCCAGATGGCCAACAGACACATGAAACGATGCTCAATGTCACTCCTCATCAGGGAAATACAAATCAAAACCATACTGAGATACCACCTCATGCTGCTCAGATTAGCTAAAATGAACAAATCAGGAGAATATAGATGCTGGAGACAATATGGAGAAATGGGAACCCTCTTGCACTGTTGGTGGGAATGCAAACTGGTGCAGCCGCTCTGGAAAACAGTGTGGAGGTTCCTCACAAAATTAAAAATAGAACTACCCTACGACCCAGCAATAGCACTACTAGGAATTCATCCAAGGGATACAGAAGTGCTGATGCATAGGGGCACATGTACCCCAGTGTTTATAGCAGCACTTTCAACAATAGCCAAATTATGGAAAGAGCCTAAATGTCCATCACTGATGAGTGGATAAAGAAGATGTGGCTTACATATACAATGGAATACTACTTGGCGATGAGAAAGAATGAAATCATACCATTTGCAGCAACATGGATGGAACTGGAAGGTATTATGCCGAGTGAAATAAGTCAGTCAGAGAAAGACTGATGCCATATGTTTTCACTCATATGTGGCTCTTGAGAAACTTAACAGAAGACCATGGGGGAGGGGAAGGGGAAAAAAAAGTTACAGAGAAGAAGGGAGGCAAACCATAAGAGACTCTTGGATACTGAGAACAAACTGAGGGTTCAAGGGGTGTGGGGGAGAGGGGAAAGTGGGTGATGGGCACTGAGGAGGGCACTTGTTGGGATGAGCACTGGGTATTGTATGGAAACCAATTTATCAATACATTATATTAAAAAATAAACTTTAGGGGCGCCTGGGTGGCGCAGTCGGTTGGGCGTCCGACTTCGGCCAGGTCACGATCTCGCGGTCCATGAGTTCGAGCCTCGCGTCAGGCTCTGGGCTGATGGCTCAGAGCCTGGAGCCTGTTTCTGATTCTGTGTCTCCCTCTCTCTCTGCCCCTCCCCTGTTCATGCTCTGTGTCTCTCTGTCCCAAAAATAAATAAACGTTGAAAAAAAAAAATTAAAAAAAAAAAAACTTTAAATTTCTAAATTCATCAGTATAAAAAAAGGAAGAGGACCCCAAGTTCCAGGAAGAAACATAACCTGGCTGGCCCCTTGATGTAGCCTGTGAGACCGTAAGTCAGCTCAGCCAGCCCGGACTCTTGATCCACTGGAATTGTGAGATAATAAATGGGTGTGGCTTCAAACTTCTTAGTTTGGGTGAATTTGTTACCCAGCAAGCCCCTTTAGCCCTCTTGGCTTCTTTCAGATAAAATCCTCTTGCTCTCCTGGCTTCTTTCATTTGTATTCAATCAGCCACTGTTTCCCATCAAAACTCAAGGATCTTCCTTAGGATCCACACTTCTGAGAAACCAGGGAGTGTGTGTGTGTGTGTGTGTGTGTGTGTGTCTGTGTGTGTGCAGGTGCACACATGTGTGTACATATCATAAAAGGGCCGCACGTCTCATTTATATATTAATATTATATTAATATTAATATATATTATTATTAATGTATATTAATCCATCTAACTATATTAATTTGCTCATTCCCTTGGTAAAATCTATTGATTAACAACCACCCAGATGCCAGTAGGCTGCTTTCCAATGTGTGTATGCATTTCTGTTTCCACAAGCAAATGGCAGAAGAGTCAATGTGGTTTGTTCCCAAATCTGATCATATCAGTTGTAAATGTTTTTGTAAATGACATAGTTAGATCTTACATAAAGTGTGAAAAGGGAAGTTTTTTTCTACAAGAACCATGAAAGGGTCTATAACATTAAATAGAACAGAGGGTGGAACACCTGGGTGGCTCGGTCAGTTAAGCGTCTGCCTCTTGATTTCCGCTCAGGTGGTGATCTCACGGTTTGTGAGTTTGAGCCCACATGGCTGGCTCTTTGCTGACAGCATGGAGCCTGCTTGGGACTCTCAACTCCCTCTTTCTCTGCACCTCCCTTGCTCATGCGCACACGCTCTCTCTCTCAAAATAAATAAATAAATAAATAAATAAATAAATAAATAAATAAATATTAAAAAAAAAAGAACAGAGCAAAATAATAGAAATCTAGAAGACTTTGCTCTGAGATTATTTCATAAGTGTCTTTAATTTTTTTTTTTTTTGCACAGAGTACATTTGTTGTTTATATAAGGAAGATGTGGTATAACTCATTCTGCAAACTTCTGCTCAAAGAAAAGGGCTTGTCCTTGTAATATGTTTGATGAATGAAAATGAATATTTGAAATGTGTGTGCAATCTTTCATAATGCTTTCCCCATTTAATTGGCTTTTTCAATTAATTGATTGTGTTAGACAAAAAGATTCCGAATTTTAATTTTAACATTTTTTCCTCTGTCACAACAAGATTGCATAAATTTCTATTCTGTCTTTAAGAAAAGGACTATTTTGTGCTCACCAGCTGGAAGTATTTTAGGAAAAGCTCTGAGGCCTTGTCATAAAGCTGACTCTTGAAATCTGTTTGTCTTAGAGCAGCAGCAAGTATAACTGAAGGGTTAAGTGATAGGTTTGACAACAAAATAGGAAAGTCATTTCCAGGTAGCTCTTGACATGTTTTCAAATGAATAATATAACAGGGTTGGAAGATACTGTCATTGCCGACCTTGAGAAAGAATTACTGGCTAATGGGAATTAATTTATAAAAGGTAAATAACAAAGGACTCCCAGGAAGGATTCCCTTCCTCCCTCACTTTCTCCTTCCCTCCTTTCCCCTCTCTCCCTTCCTTCCTTCCTGCATTCCTTCCTTCCTTCTTTACTTCCTTCCTTCTCCTTAAATCTATACAACACACATTTGTCTTAAGGCATAATGAAATCCTGATGGCCAATACAAACACATAGAATGACTATTTCTCTGGAACTAAAAATCCACATAACTAGCTTACCAGTAGGGACAGACTATTTGGAATTGGGACATTAACTTCATTTTTCCTATGGATTTATATAAAGAAGGGCTTGTGACTGTTGCTAAGAGCATTAAGAATCTGAATTTGGACACTGCCTGAAGGAGTGCCTGCAATATTTCTATTCTATCCATAGGCAGGCCTTTGGAGAAGACAGATATGTCTCTTAGCCAAGGGAATATTCAAAATCCTGCTCCAAAATCTGCACATAAGAGGCGGTTAGAAAGTGGGAAAAGGGCATTGTAGGAGATTTACTTCTTTAGGAAGATTCAAGAAAGTGGCTTCCCAGACAATAGGGCCCTTTCTTTGGGTTCCAACCCCTTCTTCCTTTAGCTCACCTCCAACCATGCGCTTCCTCTGCAAGGCCAAGGGGATGCCCACCCGGACCCTGCATCTCCCCTTCTAGATCATGCTCCTGGCAAATGTGTCTTCAGAATCCCTTGCCCAAATGACCAGAGTCTGCTTCTAGAGGCCGTTCCAACCTTTCCCCTGGGTCATTCTCTCAAGGGTCAACCATGATGCCTGTGCTTCCCTGACCCTGAGAAGTGGCTATGCATAGGGTAGTGTGAAAAGATCTTGGCGGTGTGAGCTGGGGTATCTACAATATGTGAGTACAAGGCCCCCTGAATATGATACAGAGACAGCGATGGAGAGAGAAGGTGGCAGCTGCAGACCAGAGGCTGCTCACCACATTTTGACACAGAACTCTGAGCAATCCATGGTTTCTAAATTCAAATCTGGACCTCCAGGTCCTCAGGAAGGTGTATTAATCATGGCATCAGAATAGAGCATACATAATTTATTTAGCAGCTTGTTAGTTTAATTTATAAGTTTTACATGTGCTTTTATGTAAACAGTATAGAGGTCTTCACTGTAGTTTGTCCCAGACCCTGCTTAGAGTTGAATTGCTGGTAAAAATACAAAGCAGTACACCCTGCATGGGGCAAGCTGTCAGTATGTGTCAAAATTGTGAAAGTGTATCCTCCGACTCAGGAAATCCATTTCTGGGAATTTGTTCTACAGTACAGAATTCCGGCCCACAATCTGTAGCCACGAGGTGAGAAAAGCCACTTATTACCTACAAAAACCAGCTCAGGAAGGCAGTTTGCTATCCATAGGCCAGTCAGGCCACCATCTCTACCACCTGATCCAGGAAGCCAAACGAAAACCTCTGTAACAACTGGCCCCAAATGGTTAGAACTCTGTGAATACCTGTAGCTTCCCTAATTTTTGTTCCCAGTTCCAATTTAAGACGAAGCTGAGAAAACGAAACATGCATCCCTCGCCAGTCACATGGGATGCTGTATTTCTAGTTGGCCTGTCTACACTTCCCCATGCCAACAGCCTCCAACCAGGGCATGCCTAAGCCCTCCCTTTTTCCCCACCAGAGAGCTGTCCCACTCATCTGCCTGCCTTTACTCTCTGTTCACACAAGTGATGGTGGCTGACTCCCTTGCTATAGCAATCCCTAAATAAATACCCTTTGCCTCTTCTCATTTACATGGTCTTTGTTTATTCCCACGATTACCACAGCTTCTCTGATCTCCCACATTCTCACATCTAACCCAAAGGCAACATTTTAATGTTCAAAATAATTACTCACAATATCTGTGTCTTTATTACTTACTTAACACATCAAGTCCTATTTAAAGTTTTCTGAGGCAGAGTAAAAGGATTCCAAGTATTGAATGCTGGGGACCTGGGAGTATATATACGTGTATTTTAATTCTTATAAACTAGTTCTTTATAAACCTTTTTTCATTTGAGTTTTCTTTCAGCATAGACTTGGCGAATGTGAATTTGCAGGGCTGAATGTAGAAATCCTGGAAGGAGGGCAGCACTTGAAGAAGGAACACTGGCTGGTGGATCAATAACCTGTCTGGCGTAAGGTCTGAGTTTGTTAACAGCTGAAGGTTGTTCACGTCTACTTGCAGTTTTCAGTCTTACCAGAGGATGGCGCCAATACTTCTCCAGTGGGTCTTGCCAAGCTGCTTTGGTATCCTCTCAAGCGGCATTTGAGAGACACTGAAAAGATTGGTGACTTACGCTCTTAACCAAATAAGGCTTTTATTATTAATTTAACTTTATATGTAGTTAAAAATGAGTATACATGTATCACATCCTTCAGAACCATTTATGCCAAAGAATTAAGCAGCCTGAAATGAATGGAGAGCTACTTATTTCCTGTAAATGTACTCACACTTTATATTTAATTTATACAACTTCCAAAAACCAGTTTCTACAAGTGAGATCTTTCCGAAATTTCCATTTGCGTGCCATCTGCTGCATTGTAGACCAGCCATTTAATATTAAAACTTGTTCAGAAGCTGCACTCTTTAATGCACACACCGGCACACCAGGGTGTTTCCTGCAGCAGGGCTGTTGGGGTGGGGTGGGAGGTGGAGGCAAAGGGGAAGTCACTTGTCTATCTTCTCGGTCTTCCAGATGGAACTGAGCCATGGGCGCAGCCATTCCTTTGTTTCCCCTTCTTGGACTCCACGCACTTGTTCAATGGTGTCTTCTGAACAGGAGTGGTTGTAACTTTTCCTCCTTAAACTCTGTGTCCCGGAGACTCCTGGGCTGTCCGGATGTAGCAGACGGGTTTGCTCAGAAACTGTGCTTCTCTTTTGGAAGATGACCCCAAACTCACTGGTATTCTATAATGCACTCGAAAGCAACCGTAGTCAACTCGCAAAAGCTGTTATAAGAGAAACTGAATCCATACATATCCAATCCATGGTTGGTGCAAAGAGCCCAACTAGAGAAAGCACTGATGAGCTGTCCATGCATTAAAGAGTGCAGCTTCGGAACAACTTTTAATAGGGGGTCTTAACATGCCCTGAAGCAGAATAGAAAATTCATAAAGTAATCATAAAATAGGGATGTCATATAGGTTCACTATACCTTATCTGAAATCCTTGGGACCAGATGTGCTTTGGAATTCAGAATATTTTGAATTTATAAAGCTAACATGGTCTATATGCCATATATTATGTAATACTCCAGAAGGGTCCAAGGCAGCTCCCTGTAAGCAAAACATTAGCATTTCTTCAGAGACAAATGAATGTTCACATCAAGTGGGATAAATAAAGGCGAACTGGCTTCATGTCAGGGTACAGGTCAGGTTTTGCCTCCAAATGAATTAGGAAACAAACCATGGTTGTAGGAGTTTTTGGATTTGGGAAATGCAAACAAGGTATTGTGGGGCTGTAATTAAGTGCTTTACGTGCGCTATTTCATTTAATTCTCACAGGTGGCCTATGTTAAATACAAGGACATAAGAACATGGGGAACCTGAGTGTCAGAGTGGTTAAGTAACTTTCCCAAGTTCACACAGCAGAGCCAACATTCAAACCTTGGCCTGATTCTAAAAGGCAAAATGCTACATTGCTTTCTATGTGTAATATAAATGTTAGATATTCTAAAATAATGAAAACTCTTTCACTTCCTTGTCAACTTTTGGATTGGCACCCATATTCTGCACTATTCTTTATTTTCCCTGTGGTCCTTGAGAAAAGATAAGATGGCAGAGTGAACTATTCCACCCTAATGGATGGAGGTAAAGCCGCTGTCTGGCGTCCTTTCAGAGCAGCCTCGTCTGCTTAGGGAGGCAGCAGGTCTACAGTGCTGAAGAGCAAACAGTCAATGCCCCAAATGTCAGGTTTTCCAGCGGTTAGTTTCCTGTTCTGTACTTGGTCCGTGCAGCTGATCAGCCTTGATGTCATCTGCAATATGATCCAAACATCTAATTAATGTCTCTGGCCTCCTTTTGCAAATTTTGCACCAGCCTGGCCTCCCATAAAGGGATTCTGCTTCTTTGAATTGATCGGGATATCAGAAGTCACTTGGCTTAATAAAGTTGTCAGCAGGGAGGAATCCTTGATTTTTTTTCTGTCCATTTTCTCATGATGGGAATGAATTAAGATAATCATATTTTAAAATTGTGATTTCAAGGCAATTCATGAGCCATGTTCCCTTTTTTTTTTTGCATTGTAATTATCCCTTTTCTCTTTTCCTTTATGTCTTTCTCTTTTTCAAATTATAATCCTATTTATAGTCTAAAGTTTAGGAGCTTTTGTCCCCCATCCCCAGGGATATTTCTTTCTTGTAATGAAACCAATAGCTTAGCAATTGCATGGACACAAAACTCTTTTTATATTCCTGTAAAAATATTACAAGTCACAATAAACTGTGTAACATTTTAACCAGTGGCCTTTTATAGACTTTCAAGATCTGTTAGAAAAACGATTCACCTATATAGGTGTACATATATCTATCTGTCATGCTTGAGGTACTTAAAAAAAGAACCCTTGACATATTTTTATAAAGGAAGCTAGCAGATACAGGCAGTCCTGCATTTGCACACCTTGCCTCCCATCTGGCCATAAAATTCACATACAATAAAGTGTGCAAATCTTAAGTGTTTCATTTTGATAAGTGCATGCCTCTGTGTAATGCAAAACTTTTATGAGGATAGAACCATCACTCCTCAAAGTTCTTTACTGTTCTTCTTAGGTTCCCTCACTTTAGGCAAACACTTTTCTGATTTTTTTCATCATAGTTTTGCCCGTTCTAGAATTTTCATATGTATACACATACATACAAATTATATGGCGGATGCTCTTTTGTGTAAGGCTTCTTTTCTTCTGCATAATAATTTTAAGACTCATTCTTTTTGTGTGTGTCAGTAGTTTCTTTTATATCGATGTGTTTACCCATTCCATTTTCCTATTGATAGACATCTGGACAGTTTCCAGATTTTAGCAATTATGAATAAAGCTGCCATGGACATTCTCATACAAGTCTTTTTGTGGACATATGCTGGTAAATAATTAGGAGTAAAGTTGCTGGGCCATGGTGGAGACTTACAATCAGTTTTGTAAGATACATTTTTCTTTCTTAAAAATTTTATTTCAATGCTAGTATAGTTAACACACACTGTTATATTAGTTTCAGGTGTATAATATATTGATTTAACAATTCTGTACATTACTCAGTGCTCATCACAATAAGTGTACTCTTTAATCCCCATCACCTAGTTCACCCATTCCCCCACCCTCCTCTTCTCTAGTAACTGTCAGTTTGTTCTCTATAGTTAAGAGCCTGTTTCTTGGTTTGTGTCTCTTTTTTTCTTTGTGCGTTTATTTTGTTTCTTAGATTCTACCTATGAGTGAAATCATACGGTGTTTGTCTTTCTCTGACTGACTTTAATTACTTAGGATTAAACTCTGTAGATTCATCCATGTTGTTGCAAATGGCAAGAGCTCATTCTTTTTTAGGGCTGAGTACTATTCCATGGTGTATACATACCACTTCTTAATCCATTCATCTATGAATTGATGCTTGGGCTGCTTCCGTAATTTGGCTATTATAAATACTTCTACAATATACACAGGGTGCATAAATCTTTTTGAATTCGTGTTTCATAAGCAACTTTTTCAAAAGTGCTTCTATGTGAGAGTTTCATTTGCTCCACATACTTGCTAACACTTGCTGCTGTCAAATCTTTTCATGCTTTGGCCATCCTGGTGGATGTGAGCTGATATTTTATTGTGGTTTTAATTTGCATTTCCCTGATGACTAAGGATGTTGAGAACTTTTTCATATACTTGTTGGCTTTTCATATGCCTTCTTTTGTGAAACATATTTTCAAATCTTTTGCTCACTAAAAAAAAAATGGGTTGTCTTTTTATTATTATAGTTGAGTCGTAGGAGTTCTTTAAATATTCTGGAGTCATCTGTCAGATACACATTTTGTGAATATTTTCTCCCAATCTGTGGTGCCTTTGGATGAGTAGAAGTTTTAAACTTTTGGTAATTTAACAGAATAATGTTAATTCTGTCTAAGGTTTGTCAGGTTTTTAAATTTTTATTTTTGTTAATTATTTCTGTGTCTTGGCTAGAAAACTCTTACCTATCCCTAAGCTGTGAAGATATTTTTTTTTAATGTTTTCTTTCTAGGGGCGCCTGGGTGGCTCTTTCGGTTAAGTGTCGACTTTGACTCAGGACATGATCTCACAGCTCATGGGTTCAAGCTCTGTGTTGGGCTCTGTGCTGACAGCTCAGAGCCTGAAGCCTGCTTTGGATTCTGTGTCTCCCTCTCTCTCTGCTCCTTCTCTGCTCATGCTCTCTCTCTCAAAAATAAATAAACATTGGGGCGCCTGGGTGGCACAGTCGGTTAAGCGTCCGACTTCAGCTCAGGTCACGATCTTGCGGTCTGTGAGTTCGAGCCCCGCGTCAGGCTCTGGGCTGATGGCTCAGAGCCTGGAGCCTGCTTCCGATTCTGTGTCTCCTTCTCTCTCTGCCCCTCCCCCCTTCATGCTCTGTCTCTCTCTGTCTCAAAAATAAATAAATGTTAAAAAAAATTTTTTTTTAAAAATAAATAAACATTAAAAAAATTAATAAAATGTTTTCTTTCTAGAAGCTTTTTAGGTTTAGCTTTTACATTAAGGTCTATGATCCGTCTCTAATTAATTTATATATATGGTATGATATAGAGGTGGAAAGTCATGAAAAAATATCCCCTTGTTCCAGTAATATTTATTAAAGACTTTCTTTTTCCCCTTGCATTTCTTTGGCAACTGTGTAAAAAAAATTAAATGACCATACATATTGGGATTTGTTTCTAGGTACTGTGTTCTGTTCCATTGAGTTATTTGTCTGTGTTGATGTCAGTAACACACTATCTTGATTATTGTAGCACTATAGTAAGTTTTAAGTCAGGGAGTAAAAACACTTCCACTGTTTTTATTTTTTTCTCTCTGAAATTTCTTTGGCCAACCTAAGTTCTTTGTATCTCACTATAAGCTTTAGAATCAGCTTTAAATTTTATTAAACAAATCTCTGCAATTATGTTTAAAATTATGTTGAATCTATGGATCAATTTTAGTAGAACTGACAAGTTAATAATATTGAGTTTTCCAATTTATGAATGAGGTAGATATCCCCACGTAGTTAGGCCTTTTTAATTTTCTTCCAGCAAGACATTGTTTTTGGCAGAGAGGTCTTGCCTGTCTTTTGGTAGGCCTGTACAACCCACCACTGGATGCCTTTTATGTGAGAAACAATTTTCTCTCTTTTTTAAAGCACTGTTATTTTTTCACACATAATTAAAAAATACCAGGATTAGCTGAAACTAATTGTAGAGATTCTTATACCCTCCAGCAGATTAGGTGGGTGTCTATATCTTTTCATCTGTGACAACAGTGGGGCAACCTGGGTCTTGAAGAATGAATAAGAGTGTTCCAATCAGGGGTACCTGGGCGGCTCAGTCAGTTGAGCATCAGACTTTGGATCAGGTCACGATCTCGTGGTTGTTGGTTCGAGTCCCTCATTGGGCTCTGTGGTGTCAGCACGGAGCCTGCTTTGGATCATGTGTCCCCCACTCTCTCTGCCCCTCCCCTGCTTGCACTCTCTCTCTCTCAAAAATAAATACAAGCATAAAAAAAGAGTGTTTCAATCAGAGAAGGGAGTGAAGGCTGAGGAGACAGTCTGTGGGAGGACATGGTGCTGTGAGAGATCTAGGCCTGTGTTTTGGTTCACTGTTGCTGCATAACAGCCCCCTCAAAAACTCAGAGGCTTGAAAGAAGAAGTGGATGATACCCCATGACTCTGTAGGCTGGCTGGGCTCCATGTGGTCTCGGCTGGGATTGCCCGTTGGGCTACATCCAGCTGGTGGAGGGCTGGGTGGGAAGTCCCAAGAAAGCCTCTTTCACGCCTCTGAGGTGTGGCCTCTCTCCTCCACACGGTGTCTCCTCCATGAGGGCCTCTTTCATGGAGGCAGAGCCTCAACTTCCCTTAGGGTAGCTCTATGACCCAAGAGGTAAATAGGCCACTCGGCCTCCTTGTGCTAAGCTTGGTGTGGAAGTGCACCTCCTTCTCTGCGCCAGGCCAGCTTCGAGGGGTGGGAATAGATGCTGTGTGTCTTCGTGGAAGGGGTGGCATGAACATGCGGGGGGGGGGGCAGCCATGATTGGCAGCCATCTTTTGACACCTACCCACTGCCTATGTTTTTAATGACAAGTTTTCTGTGGCTGGGATGTAGGATAAAGGAAGGAAAGGACAGGAAAAGAGGGAGCCTGCATAGGCCTGGGCTTTGTCAGTTGATGAGTTTTGGTTTTACTCTTTTTTTTTAAGTTTCTGTTTTTAATGTTTATTTGTTTTTTGAGAGAGAGAGAGAGAGAGAGACAGAGAGTGCAAGCTGGGGAGGGGTAGAGAGAGAGAGGGAGACAGAGAATCTGAAGCAGGCTCCAGGCTCTGAGCTGTCAGCACAGTGCCCGACGTGGGGCAAACTCGTGAACCACGAGTTCATGACCTGAGCTGAAGTCAGACGCTTAACAGACTGAGCCACCCAGGCGCCCCAGCTAGTTTCACTCTTTAGACAAGGCAGACTCCAGCCTGTGTGGTGGCCAGACTCCATCCTGGTTGTATAGACCATGAGCAAGTTCCGAGTGATTACTTGTCATGTTGGACAAACATTATCTTACTTAATAAAGGCAGTGTTGCCTACAGCAGTATGGAAACTGGAGCCAGAGGGCTTGACTTCAAATCTTGATTCATCATCTATTAGCTGTGCAAACTCCAGCAAGTTACTTAACTGCTATCTGCCTGTCTCCTTACTGTGAATGCAGATAATCATGGTAGACCTGCATTATGCAGCTGTGTAAGGGTTAAGTGCGATTATATATGTCACTTAGCCCTCTGTAAGCACCAGCTTTTATTGTTAATGCTCACAATAGTGCTGGGAAACAGGTATTATTGCTCCCATCTTAAACAAAAAATGACTGAGGTACCAGGGGCTTAAACAACCTTCAAATGCAGATGAGTGCCTCCAAAGCCTGTTGCCATGAAGTTCCCACTCGTGTTTTGATGTGTCTCTCAGCTCCAGCCGGCAGCAGGACAGAGTTTTGGTCTTTCCATAGGAGTTGTATGAGCCTGAAGTCTCCACTTATTATCCCTCAAAAGCTCTCTGCTTCCCCAGCAGCCTCACTCAAGGTCCATGCTCTGGCTGATATTTACAGTGTGGAGGTCACTGCAAAAATAGTAACACTTTTTTTTTTTTTTTTCCTGAGCCTGTGCAAAGCGTGAATCTCTGAGGACCGAATCCTCTGGTGAGACTGCGAGTCTCTGGGGTCTGAAGCTGCCTGAAGCCTCTCCTGCCACAGAAGCTCTGGCTGCGCCCTCCCAGCCGTCCTTCTGCTGCGGCTTATTGACTGCGGCTTTGTGAACCCGCAAGTTACATTTGTAGCAATCCCAGGCTGAAAGGGTTCCTGTAAATGCTCCATGTAATTAATTATAAACAAAGCAGCCAGCCAGAAGCCCAATGCCCAAAGAAGTCCTTAGCAAGCCTCATTGTGCGCTCTTTATTTCTCCTCTGCATTTCTATCCATGCAGGAGCTTCAGAAGTGTAATAATCCTCCTTAACGACAGATTCGTGATGATGAAGCCATTATTGTTTGATACTGCGGTTCTAAGAAGTGACCCAGAAACAGCCTTCGAAAGCAACCTCTCTCCACCCCCTTTACCCCAAGCAAAGGACCAGATTAAAAGAGCCCTAGCTTGTATGAATATTTATGCTAGAACCTCTGCCAGATCAGATTAGAGGAGTTCATCCTGCCGGGCAAACAGCGATTCTGTACTCCGATTTAATGAGAAACTGACATGTTAATAGCATACTGATGCATCCATTCATCAGCAAATCCATAACGCACAGTGAATGTGCCGTGCCTCTCAGGGGCCCGGAGAGGTGATGCTTTTGTCGCTTTAACTTCAACCAGGAAAGCTGTTGCAGTGAGAAGGATTCCAAAGACATTCTGCCTCACAGAAAAGATGAGGGGTGGGGATTCTAGTCTAGATATGCCTGGGAAATTGCTCTCTCACACTGCCAGTGAGAATGTTAGACAGAGGCTAATTCCTCTAAGCAGGATCTCCCAAGGTGGTTCCATAGAGCATGGTACCCACAGGGTGTTAATAGCTATCATATAGAGAAAAGGCTTTAAGTAAAAAATGTGGCGTAAATGGTGAACTGAACAAATTTCTTTACGGTAGAACTTCCACCCTGTGACTTTGCAGGGAGCAGAGAAATTATGCTGTTCTTCCAGGTTTTTTGGACTGTGGAGTTCTTCCTTCGTAAAGCACCACCCCCCCAAAGCATACAACCTTTTGAGCTCCCAATCCCTTTGGCAGGCCGGGGAAGGCTGGGGAATCCTTTCTCAGAATAAAGTGTTTTTTTTTAAGTAGTGTCTACACCCAATGCAGGGTTCAAACTTACAACCACGAGATCAAGAGTTGCATGCTCTATGGACTGAACCAGCTGGGATCCCCAGAATAACATTTTTAAATGCAAAAAATATAACATATAGGATTACAAAGGAAACCAATTGTATTAAACCAAATATCAAACTACTAAAAATACGTTGAAATAGTGAGGAGCTAAGATGGCAAAACAGCATGGAAGGTTTTTTTGTTTCTCGCGTCCATGAAATACAGTGAAATAGAGCCAGATCAACATTAAACCACATTGCACACCTAGAAAACTGATCTGAGGATTCACACAACAATCTGCACAACCTGAACCACAGAATTCAGCAGGTATGGCACGGAGTGGTGAACTGGGAGAGAAAGAAACTGCGGGGGGCAGGGAGCTGTTTTTGCGTGCAGAGAGAGGACGGAGACAGGGTGGGGGGGGCAAAATTCGGGAACAGCACCCCCCCCCACCCCAAGCAGCTGAAAAGAAAGTGGAAAAGTGGAAACAGCCGCAGGGGTTGAACTAAAAAGGGAGAAAGGAGAAAGGAGAGGGTTTAAAATCCATTAAGACTATAAACAGGGGATGTGCATACTGAAACGCTGCAGCTCCATACCTGGTGGTGCTCTGATGGGAAGGGCGAATCCCCAGGAGCAGAGTGGAGTCTTCAGGCCACACGGGGAGAGGCGGTTCCCCTGCTGGGAGGACTCCCCACATGCAAAGGTCCCAGTGGACTCTGGAGAACACCACATTTGCTGGTGCTGGAACAAGGTCGTTAAGGGTGAAGCCTGGTGCCAGACGTGTGTCATGATTTTCCATAATCCCTGAAATGATGCTGCTGCTACATGATCACATGAACTTTTTCTGGGGCAGGCTGGCACCCGGCCGCAGTCTCTGGGCATCAGCAGCAGCACAGACCTGCAAACGTTGCTGGGTGCGGCTGGCACACGGCCATTCTCCGGTGAGACCCTCTGCAGAGGGGCAGCATGGGTCAAAGCCATAGTCCCTCAGAAGTAAGGGGTCGGGAAAAACAGCCGCATGGGAGACAAAACTCAGGATGGAGGTGCTGCCTGGGGCTTGGTCACGGACAGTGTGAAAGCGGGCAGTGGAAGAAGCCGGAGACAAAGGACGGGTGCGCAATTGCTGACCCTGGAGAACAGAATTCCGACATTAGAGACTGGGGAGCTGGGTGTCGCCATTTTCACGGGTCTCGTGCATGCGCATACGCACCTACGAGCACCACAACAATCTACCCCAGTAAGCCAAGCAGCGCCATCTAGTGGAGAACAGAGACATTACACTAAGCCCCACCTAACGGCCAACCTCGCTCTTCAGGAACCTAAGTCTCTCCACCTGCTTAGTTAACGGACTATGAAATACTTCATAGGTTGACTTCTAGGGCAAAATGATGTAATTTCAATCATATTTCAGTTTGTTCGCTGGTCCATCTATTCAATTTTCTTTTTTTTCTTTTTCATTTCTTTTCTTTCTTGAATATAGAAAGAGAAAACATTTATTTTTCTTTTCAGTTTTTTTTAAAATATTTTTCTTTAAATTTTTTCTACTATAGTTTTTACTTTTTTGTAAATTTTCACATTTTATTCTATTTCATTGTATTCATTTTTTCAAATTTTCAAATGTTTTCCTTTTTTTTTCTTTTCCCCCTTTTTTTCCTAATACATCAAACCCCTTTCAACATCCAGACCAAAACACACCTAGGATCTAGCATCATTTATTTGATTTGTGTGTGTGTGTTGTCTTTAATTTTTTAATTAATTTTTTTTTACCTCATTAATTCCCTTTCTTCCTTCAAAATGGTGAAATGAAGGAATTCACCCCAAAGAAAGAGCAGGAAGAAAAAACAGCCAGGGATTTAATGAACACAGATACAAGCAAGATGTCTGAACCAGAATTTAGAATCACGATAATAAGAATACTAGCTGGGGTTGAAAACAGATTAGAATCCCTTTCTGCAGAGATAAAAGTTAGTCAGGATGAAATAAAACTGCTATAACTGAGCTGCAATATCGATGGATGAGGCAGAGCAGTGAATCAGTGATATAGAGAACAAACTTATGGAGAACAATGAAGTAGAAAAAAAGTGGGAGACTAAAGCAAAACAGCATGATTTAAGAATTAGAGAAATGAGTGACTCATTAAAAAGGAACATCAGAATCATAGGGGTCCCAGAAGATGAAGAGAGAGAAAAAGGGGTAGAAGGGTTATGAGAGCAAATCATAACAGAAAACTTTCCTAACCTGGAGACATCAAAATTCAGGAAGCACAGAGGACTCCCATTAGATTCAACAAAAACCGACCATTGACAAGGCATATCATAGTCAAATTCACAAAATACTTAGGCAAGGAAAGAATCATGAAAGCAGCAAGGGAAAAAGAGTCCTTAACCTACATCATCAAGGGAAGACACATCAGGTTTGCAGCAGACCTAATCACAGAATCTTGGCAAGCCAGAAAGGAGTGGCAGGATATATTCAATGTGGCGAATTGGAAAAATATGCAGCCAAGAATTCTTTATCCAGCAAGCCGTCATTCATAATGGAAGGAGAGACTAAAAGTTTCCCAGACAAACAAAAATTAAAGGAGTTCGTGATCATTAAACCATCCCTGCAAGAAATTTTAAGGGGGACTCTCTGAGGGGAGAAAAGATGAAAAAAAAAAAAAAGATCAAAAGCAACAGAGACTAGAAAGGACCAGAGAACTCCACCAGAAACTCCAACCTTACAAGAAACATAATGGCAATAAATTCATACCTTTCAGAACTCACTCTAAACGTCCATGGACTAAATGCTCCAATCAAAAGATAAAGGGTAACAGGATGGATAAGAAAACAAGATCCATCTATATGCTATTTACAAGAGACCCGCTTTAGACCTAAAGACACCTTCAGATTGAAAGAAAGGGGATGAAGAACCATCTATCATGCTAATGGTTGCCAAAAGAAAGCCGGAGTAGCAATAATTATATCACACAACCTAGATTTTAAAATAAAGACTGTAACAAGAGATGACGAGGGGCATTAGGTCATAATTAAAGGGTCTATCCACCAAGAAGATCTAACAATTTGTGCTCCAAATATGGGAGTACCCAAATATATAATTCAATAGCCACAAACATAAAGAAACTCATTGATACTAATACCATAATAGTAGGGGACTTCATCGCCCCACTTACAACAATGGACAGATCATCTAATCAGAATCAACAAGGAAACAATGGCTTTGAATGACACACTGGAGCAGATGGACTTAACAGATATATTCAGAAAATTTCATCCTAAAGTAGTGGAATATACATTCTTCTCCAGTGCACATGGAATGTTCTCCAGAATACATCACATACTGGGACACAAATCAGCCCTCAACAAGCACAAAAAGATCGAGATCATACCGTGCATATTTTCAGACCACAACTTTATGAAACTCGAAATCAACCACAAGAAAAAATTTGGAAAAGTAACAAATACGTGGAGACTAAAGACCATCCTACTAAAGAATAAATGGGTTAACCAAGAAGTTAAAGAGGAAATTAAAAAGTACATGGAAACCAATGTAAACGATAACACCACAGCCCAAAACCTCTGGGATGCAGCAATGGCCATCATAAGAGGAAAGTATATAGCAATCCAGGCCTTCCTAAAGAAGGAAGAAAAGTCTCAGATACACAACCTAACCTGACACCTAAAGAGCTGAAAAAATAACAGCAAATAAAACCCCAAACCAGCAGAAGACAGGAAATAATAAAGATTAGAGCAGAAATCAATGCTATCAAAACCAAACAAACAAACAAACAAACAAACAAAAAAACAGTAGAAAGATTAATGAAACCAGAATCTGGTTCCTTGAAAGAATTAACAAAATTGATAAACCCCTAGCCAGTTTAATCAAAAAGAAAAAGGAAAGGACCCAAATAAATAAAATCAAGAATGAAAGAGGAGAGGTCACAACCAACAAAGCAGAAATACAAGCAATAATAACAGAATGTTATGAGGAATTATAAGCCAATAAAATGGGCAATCTGGAAGAAATGGACAAATTCCTAGAAACATATAAATTACCAAAACTAAAACAGGAAGAAATAGAAAATTTGAACAGACGCATAACCAGCAAAGAAATAGAATTAGTAATCAAAAGTCTCCCAAAAAACAAGAACCCAGGGCCAGATGGCTTTCCAGGGCTTTCCAGATGGCTACCAAACCTTTAAGGAAAAGTTAACACCTATTCTCTTGAAGCTGTTCCAAAAAATAGAAATGGAAGTAAAACTTCCAATCTCTTTCTATGAAGCCAACATTATCTTGATTCCAAAACCAGACAGAGACCCCACTATAAAGGAGAACTATAGACCAATTTCCCTGATGAACACGGATGCAAAAATCCTCAATAAGATATTAGCCAACTGGATCCAACAATACATTAAAATAAAAATTATTCACGATGACCAAGTGGGATTTATATCTGGGATGCAGGGCTGGTTCAATATCCACAAAACAGTCAATGTGATTCATCACATCAATAAAAGAAAGAACAAGAACCACATGATCCTTTCAATAGATGCAGAGAAAGCATTTGACAAAATACAGCATCCTTTCTTGATAACAACCCTCAAGAAAGTAGGGATAGAAGGAGCATACCTCAAGATCATAAAAGCCATATATTAAAGACCCAATGCTAATATCATCCTCAATGGGGAAAAACTGAGAGGTTTCCCCCTAAGGTCAGGAACAAGACAGGATGTCCACCCTCGCCACTGTTATTCAACATAGTCTTAGAAGTCTTAGCCTCAGCAATAAGACAACACGAAGAAATAAAAAGCATCCAAATCTGCCAGGGGAGGTCAAACTTTCACTCTGCAGATGACGTGATACTCTATATGGAAAACCCAAAAGATTCCACCAAAAAATGGCTAAAACTTATCCATGAATTCGGCAAAGTTGCAGGATATAAAATCAATGCACAGAAATCGGTTGAATTCCTATACACCAACAATGAAGCAACAGAAAGAGAAATCAAGGAATGGATCCCATTTACAACTGCAACAAAAACCATAAAATACCTAGGAATAAATCTAACCAAAGAGGTGAAAAATCTATACACTAAAAACTATGCAAAACTATAGAAAGCTTATGAAAGAAATTGAAGAAGACACAAAAAAATGGAAAAGTATTCCATGCTCCTGGATAGGAAGAACAAATATTGTTAAACTGCCAATACTACCCAAAGCAATCTACATATTCAATACCTATCAAAATAACACCAGCATTCTTCACAGAGCTAGAACAAACAATCCTAAAATTTGTATGGAACCAGAAAAGACCCGAATAGCCAAAGCAATCTTGAAAAAGAAAACCAAAGCAGGAGGCATCACAATCTGGGACTTCAAGCTGTATTACAAAGCTGTAATCATCAAGATAGTATGGTACTGGCATAAAAACAGACACTCAGATCAGTGGAACAGAATATAGAGCCCAGAAACGGACCCACAAACGTATGGCCAACTGATCTTTGACAAAGCAGGAAAGAATATCCAATGGAATAAAGACAGTCTCTTCAGCAAGTGGTGCTGGGAAAACTGGACAACGACATGCATAAAAATGAACCTGGACCACTTTCTTACACCATACACAAAAATAAACTCACAATGGATGAAAGACCTAAACATAAGACAGGAAGTCATCAGAATCCTCGAGGAGAAAGTGGGCAAAAACCTCTTTGATCTTGGCCGCAGCAACTTCTTAACATGTCTCCGGAGGCAAGGGAAACAAAAGCAAAAAAGAACTACCGGGACTTCATCAAAATAAAAAGCTTCTGCACAGCGAAGGAAACAATCAGCAAAACAACCGACAGAATGGGAGAAGATATTTGCAAACCGACGGAATGGGAGAGATTTTTGCAAATGACATATCAGATAAAAGGTTAGTATCTAAAATCTATAGAGAACTTATCAACCTCAACACCCAAAAAACAAAAAGTCCAGTGAAGAAATGGACAAAAGACATGAATAGACACTTCTCCAAAGAAGACATCCAGATGGCCAACTGACACATGAAAAAATGTTCAACATCACTCATCATCCAGGAAATACAAATCAAAACCACACTGAGATACCACCTCACAGCTGTCCGAATGGCTAACATTAACAACTGAGGCAACAACAGATGTTGGTGAGGATTCAGAGACAGAGGATCTCTTTTGCACTGCTGATGGGAATGCAAGCTGGTGAAACCACTCTGGAAAACAGTGTGGAGGTTCCTCAAAAAATTAAAGACAGAACTACCCTACGACCCAGGAATTGCATTACTAGGTATTTATCCAAGGGATACAGGTATGCTGTTTCTAAGGGACACATGCACCCCAATGATTATAGCAGTACTATCAACAATAGACAAAGTATGGAAAGAGCCCAAATGTCCATTGATGGGTGAATGGATAAAGAGGTGTGGTAAATATATACAATGGAGTATTACTCAGCAATCAGAGTGAAATCTTGCCATTTGCAATCATGTGGATGGAACTAGAGGGTATTATGCTAAGCGAAATTAGTCAGAGAAAGACAAATATCATATAACTTCACTCATATGAGGACTTTAAGACACAGAACAGGTGAGCACAAGGGAAAGGAAGCAAAAAAATATATAAAAACAGGGAGGGGGACAAAACATAAAAGCCTCTTAAATATGGAGAACAAACAGAGGGTTACTGGAGGGGGTGTGGGAGGGGGATGGGCTAAATGGGTAAGGAGCATTAAGGAATCTACTCCTGAAATCATTGTTGCACTATATGCTAACTAACTTGGATGTAAATTTAAAAAAATAAATAATAAAAGATAGTCATTAAAAAAAACGTTGAAATATTTAAAAATGGGCATACATGAATACATGTGCTTCTTTTATAATGGGTCTAATAATGACAGTTATTTCAAAATATTTATGGCCATAAATGATACTTTAAGAAATGGTCAATCCTCATTAATCAGGATTCTGTATTTGTGAATTTGCCTGCTTGTTAAAATTTATTTGTAAGCCCCAAGTCAATACTCATGGCACTTTTTCAGTTATTTGAATGGTGAAATTTTCAGTCATTTGACCTGTATGTTCCCAGCTGAGGTTGAATCAGGCAGTGCTCTGCCTTCTTGTTTCAGCTTTTACACTGTAAATAAGTGTCCTTTTCAAGGTATATTTATTGTCATGTTCCGGGCATTTTTATGCTTTTCATTGGTGGTTTCACTGTTTAATATGCAAGCGCAGTGCTAAGTGTTCTCGGGTGTTCCTAAGCGCAAGAAGGCTGTGATGTGCCTTATGGAGAAAATAGATGTGTAGATAAATTTCATTCAGGTGTGAGTGAAAGTGCTGTTGGCTGTGAGGGGCACCCGCTTGGCTCAGTGGGTAGAGCGTGTGATGGTGACTCTTGATCTAGGAGTTGTGAATTCAAGTCCTATGTTGGCTGTGGAGCCTAGTTTAAAAAAAAAAGTGCTCTTGTCTATGAATTCAAGGTTAATTAACAACTATGCATTAAATAAGGTGTCTTTAAACAAAAGCCACACATGAAACAAGATTATGTATTGATTGGTTGATGATAATGTTGTGACCAGAGGCTTGCAGAACAGAATCCTGAATTTCCCTTAGGAGCAATGGTTCACTATTTGCTAATTCAGTGTTCCGGATGACTTTATGGAACATAACGCCTATGAAAAATGATAACTGACTGTGTCTGCAGCAAATATAATGTGCTATGTAAAATATTAGTGACAGAAATACGGCTGTCTTGTTGCCTACATTCATAATAAAAGGAAATGTTCTTTTAGAAGGTCTTTACTTTTTATTTTTTTTAATGTTTTATTCTTTTGGAGAGAGAGAGCATGAGCAGGGTAGGGGGCAGAGAGAGAGAATCTTAATTTTAAAAAATCTTTTATTTATTTTTGAGAGAGAGAGAGAGAGAGACAGAGACAGAGGGACAGAGTGTGAGGGGGGGAGGAACAGAAAGAGAGGGAGACACAGAATCTGAAACAGGCTCCAGGCTCTGAGCTGTCAGCACAGAGTCAGACATGGGGCTTGAACCCAAGAACCATGAGATCATGACCTGAGCTGAAGTCAGACGCTTAACCAATGAGCCACCCAGGTGCCCCATAGAGAGAGAGGGTATCTTAAGCAGACTTCACGCTCAGTGCAGAGCCTGATGGGGGCTCAATCCCACAACCTTGGGATCAAGGCCTGAGCCAAAATCAAGAGTCAGACCCTCAACTGACTGAGCCACCTAGGCACCCCAAGAAGGTCTTTTTTTCCCATTCAAATTCATAAGCACTCTTAATTCTGGGGGAGTAAGGTCCCCATGGACTCTAGTTAAGAATCTCTTTTCTAGTGGGATTAACTTGGTGAGAAAGTAGGGTGGGGAAGCAGTTCAAGTTCCTGGGGCTTAGATCCTGCTATGTTGTGTATCAATACAATCTCATATAAAGATTTTTTAGCTGATCTACTTTGACTGGGGGCCCTGGAAATTTTTTTCACCAAGGCCCAAACCCAAAAGGCTCTATCCCAAATGAAAAATGCCTAGCAGTGGTGGTGGGGAGATAAAAGTTCTTGATAATTGTTAATGCAGAAAATGAGGAGCTCTATTTCAATAGCAAAGGGTGGACAGGTCCTTCATCTGAGAACAGGAGAAACAAATGACGGTATAGTGTTGAGGTATTTAAATGAAGATTATATAGGAGCCCATGCCTCCCCACCAAGGGTCTCCGGGAGGATGGCATCTTCTCATTGATTGCTTTCCTTTTTTACACTTTCACACTTTTTACCCAAGTGTGATCCCGTGAGGCTAATTTAAATATGTCAAAAAAGAGGCTCCTTTTGTTTTTAAATAGCAAGAAATAATGGTGTGACTTGGAAGACAACATTAATGTCTCATTCATTCACTCACTCATTCATTAATGTATTCACTCATTCACTCATTAATTAATTAATTAATTCATTCCCTCTTCATTTAGTACTTTTTACTGAGCACTTGTTGTGGGGCAGGCATTGTTGTAAGGCTGGGGATACAGGACAGGATATAAATCATGTGAACATGACTGACCAGGAGGTTATCTCCTGGAGCTTCTGTTCTGGTGCATCTGTCCAGGAGGGCACTACAGGAATGAGGAAAGGGGATGGAGAGGGATGTGAGCCACCCTGAGGAAGTCCTTCACTTGCCTCTCAGAGGCTAGTATTCACACACTGATTCTGAAAAACTGAAGGCTGAAGACGGTATCTCAAGAGGAACCAGTGCAGAAATACAAGAATAAAGCTGTCCCCTACAGCTATCTTGTAAATTCTGGACACTCAGAAGTTATAGGAAGTACACAAAATCTTTATGGGGACAGAATGTCCCTAAGCTAGAGAGAAAGACGTGGTTGAATCTCAAAGAAGGAACATGTCTGGAATGGAGTGGAATATACAGATGGAGGCAGAAGTGGACATACCTCACCTATGGGCTCCTGACCCCAGGATGAGGGTCTGGCCTTGGACTCTAGTTCTTAAGGAGATAATAGTGGTATTTAGTACTTATTTCATGCAGTATTTGTGTTATATATATATATATATATATATATATATGAAGTGAGATGGGAGCACCATTCTCTCCTTTGATTTCATGGGACCATGCTGTAGGAGTGAGGTCAGGGCTCAGGATCCAGGCACCGCTGCCTCCCCACCTGCACCTGTTCAAGTGGAGAAGGGGAATGGTGGTACTGGTGATATTATTCCCCAAGGTGGGGGCTTCAGTCCCTAAGAGAATTTAAATAGGAAAAAGTGGCAGGGACAGAGATAACCTCTAGGGTTGGAGAAAGAAGGTGGTTGGCCTCAGGATAATTCAGTCTGGGAACCCCTTCCCTGTACTCTCTGAATCTCCCTATATACTCCCTCCGGTTTCCTCCAATTTTTAAATTTAAATTTCCCTTCTGGGAAATGACTAGGTCTAAAATGAATTCTCTATCCCCCCAACAAGAGCAACAGCAATACAAGATAACCAACTTCACAAGTAGTCTGGGAAATAGAAATTAGAATAGCAATAAAGTAGCTTGGAAGCATTTTAAACAGAGGGAGGATGAAATAGAATTCTTTCTGAAGGAATAAAAAATTTTACTGCTGTGTTCCCTGGGTATATCTTGAGACTAAACGATTAAGATTTCAGATTAAAAAAAATAAAACAACACTACAACAAGTATTGGTATTTTGGTGCTTAAAAAAATAACATGAGATATTGGAACACCAAAACCAATGACGTACTTACCAAGACCCTGTTAGGGGACACATCCCGCAAGAGGAGACAGATACACCAGGTTTCCAGAGCCCCACACCTCCACACTCTCATAGTCTCCAATTCGTTCCCCTCATCTGTATTTCTTGCTGACACCAAGCAGTCTCCTGGCAGCATGTTGGTCCCCTGTTGATCCGCCTCCCGAGGACGTGTACTGGTCATGCTAAACCAAGGATTCTATCCAAGTGACAGAAATTAATGGTTTGACAACATTTTGAGTGTTTTGGCCCCTAAAACTGAAGCTCGCCCGCAAACTGGCAAATTAATCTTGTGAGCAGAGGCAGACTGACCATAAAGCTAATAAAGATTAAGTTTTAGGGTCCCTTCCAAAAGCCTAGAAGGGGACCAAGCAATGTGTTTGCATGGTTATATAGTTTGTAAAATTTGCAAAACTGGGATATTCTAAACACAATTGCTTCTTCTCTGTTATACTTTCCTTTACATCTGGTGGCTGTGGGATAGTCGTGGGCATTTGGAGTCAGTTGAAGTGGAGATCCATTTAGGTTGGATTTAGGTTGAAATATTTATATGGTTTGCAGTCATTTCTGTGCACAGCTGGGTTACTGCTAGCCATTGTGGTATAGGAGGGGCTTCCAAGCGTGCCCCTACTGTCCATCAGTATTGTGACAAAGGTGCAGGGCCAATGGGCAGAATCACAGTATGAAATTATGCTACAGCTCCCAGCGTGGGAAGTGTGTGGGTCATGGAGGAGAAACAGGGCGTGAAATGCACAAAGCTAGAAGCTGGTCCATGTCAATGGATGGTATACAGTGAGTGGGAGATTTGGTTTGTATTGGTGCCTAGTCAAAACAGAAGAATAGGGGCGGGGGAAAAACAAAAACAAAAAACCAAACCAAAACAGAAGTATATTCATATGAGGAATATATTCAATAATAAAGCATACACAATTATACACACACCAACATTTTAATTTTGTCTTTATTGAGACAAAGATTTAGGTGCAGGTGGTTTATTTGGGAAGCATCCAAGAAAGCAGGAATGAGGGAGCAATGAGTGATAGAAGGCAGGAGGAGGCACCATCGAAGGCATCATTGCCATGAACAAAGGGGATGATTCTGTCCCTGAGAAGCACACTGAATGCCTCCCAAACTGACCACTAAAGGAAGATGCTGATGCATTTATTCACGGTTTCCTGGGACCGCTGGGGTAGACCTGCCCCACATCTCTGGGCTCTGTCAAGCAAGTTTTGAAGGCAGAATGTGGGAAGATGTGCTCATGTGAGGTGGGATGCTGGCAGTGTGGGTCTCGATATACACCCACTGACCCCTGAATCCATGGCTGCATCAGATATGGGCAAGGGAGGTGACACACCAATGAGAATGGTGTGCAATAGAATTTACCAGAATTCCTGTGCTTATATGGATGCAAAACTTTAACAATACTTGAACAATACTACAAATAGGGAGTGTGACTGTAACAGATCCTACTCAAAAGAAATTGGATAGAGGTCTTACCAATGTGACAATTCTAAAAGTTTACATGACTTTACGAATAATGAATTGTGGAGCTGCAAGAAACTCTTCTAAATTATCAGTTAAAAGCAAGGCATTTCACTTTTCTGTCCTTTCTTTAGACAATGATATCACCAAATCATTGTTCTGGGAAAAGACGATGAGATTGTGCAGCCAAAGAAAGTAAGAAAACATTTTAAAGAAAGAAAAATTGTCACATTTTTCAATCATCTGGATTTTAAACAAATTAGTAATTTGTTGTGATTTCTTTTCTCATTCTAAATAAACATTCAAGTCGGTACCTAATTTTGTGTTTATAGTCTTGTGCTCTGATGTGAGAGTCCTTGGCAGCCAGCCACAGCCTCCCTAGGGGCAGTACCCACTTGCTGGCCATCTTGAAGAAGCAGCAACAGAGCAAGGACAAGTCCTGGCACACCAAGACCCGGGGTAAGTTGCCGAGAACTGCTGGACTTCTCATTTGTTTTTAGAACAATTAGCTGTGAAAGGGCACACTCTCTTGTTTGGAATGGCATCCAAAACACTTTATTAAAGGTTACTTGGAAGGTCAATTGGAGGGAACTGATCCTTGAAACACACAGAATCATGCTGTCATTTAGATATACTCCAAAATCAGAGAAAATCACTTTTCAAAGTTGCTGCTGGAGGAACCAATGAGTCTGTTAAATGGCAGCCCTATAACCATTTGTTGAATGAATTTACCCAAGTTTTTGCCTCACTGAGCTTTCCAGGAATGCATATCCTGAAGGCACTCAGTGGCCCCCTTGATCTCCAAACACCTGTTCAATCTGAGGGTTGAATGGATTCTCCTTTCCCAGAACCTGGGGCCAATGAAGTTCCACTTTCTTCCACAAGCGATCTGCCAACAGCAGCAAAGCCACCTGCAAGAGAGAACCCAAAGGAGGAATAAAAGGAAAATTACAACAAAATAAAGAATTTAGCAGCAGGATTTATTGTATTCTTTGTATGGTGGGCAGACTCCAGAATGGTCCCCATGATGCCTACATTTGTGTCTTTGTATGATCCTCTTACCTTGATGTGGGTGGGACCTATCACTTGGTTCTAAACATGGGATATGGATGTCACTTCAGTGATTGTGTAACATTGTCTAAGATTCTGCTTTGCTAGCAGTCTTGCTTGGGAGACTCTCCTTGTGGGATTGATGAAGTAAGAAGGCTCGTCAGGAAGTCCACACGGCAAGGGGCTGACATCCAGCAAGAAGCTGGGTCCTCAGTCCTACATCCACAAGGAAATGAATGAATTCTGCCAACAACCCAAGTTATTCTGAAGTCAATTCTTCCTCAGGTGAGTCTCTGGATGAGGACGTGGCCCGGGTGACACACCTGGATGTTAGCCTTGTGAGATCCTGAGCAGAGGAGCCAGTTAAACTGTGCCAGCACTCTGACCCACAGAAACTGTGAGTTCTGGATTATTTTGAGCTGCTACCTTTGAGGTGATTTTTTATTTAGTAACAGGCAGCAGGTGCACATTTTCATTTATCTGTGGGCAGCTAATACCGACTACAGGCCTCAGTCTTGGTTGGATCTTGGGATGGATCCTTCCTTCAAGGAACTCCAGTCTAGGCAGGGAACCAGACATGCAAAATGACACCACCAAACCCACAGGGGGCGCTGTGCGAGGCTGGAAGGGGAGGAGGTGCCAACTCTGCTGCGGGGGGCAGGGAAGGGGGGGCAGGTCCTCTCTGAGGAGGGTGATGGTGGAGCTGAATTTTCAAGGGAAGTTCACCAAGATGGATTATGTGGGAAACATTGCACCTGGTGGAGGACACAACGTGTGTAAAGACAGATGGTGTGGGAGAGAATGGCATGGTGGGCAACTCTGGGGGTCTGGGAGATGAGGCTGCACGGTCACTGGGTTGAAGCAGGCTGTGAGCACGAAGAGCGTGGCTGGGGTGCCAGGGTGAACAATGATTGGCTTAAAATGCACAACAGGCCAGTCTCTGGCTTTCCCAGCTTAATGCCCACTCTCAGGTTGCTTTGTTTTACAGCAGGTCTCCCTTCACTCGTGATGTTAGCAGGATCCATTCTTGGTTGTCCAATCCTCTGGCTTGTCATTAACATGCTTGCGATGAGGAGTCTTTCTCTGCAGATAATGCCTTATTTAGCAAATGGGGCCTGGCCAGGCATTGAGGCCCTAGGTGGCTACATCTCCAAAGGGTTTTTTAATACTGAAAGATAAATGTGATTGCTGAAGACCTTAGGGGGGGCACACATTATTCATGGAAGATGCTCAGGGATGTCCCCAACTTTACTCAGAAGCATGTGGACTTTGTCTCCAAAGGGCAGGTCCGGTTCACCATTCCTATAGGCAGGGCCTCCAGCTCCCCGTGTGATGTTTGGCAGCCCCCTTCTACTCTCTGGGCTGCAATTCTCTCACTTGCAAAATGAGCGGACTAGAGCAAATGGTCTAAAGACCTTTCTGGGTCTAAATGGTATGTAAGGTTTTAGCAGTTGTTAGAAAAAACTAGAACTGGCTTAGTTGCTACATTAAATAGCCCCAGTATTTTAATACATTCCTGAGCCTTCTGAGGTACACCCGAAATTCTATCTATCCAGCAATGTAATCTTGATCATATCCATGTGGTGTCTAATAGAAACTCACCCTACCCACCCACCACATATACACATACCACATACACACCCCTAACACCACACACACCACATGACACCACACACACCATATCCACCCTCTTCCCCCACCTCACAGACACACACACACACACACACACACACCCCTCTACACTCATACCACCCCTCCCCCTAGGCTAACTGTCAAGCCAGCCGATTCCCAGCCAGCAGATTCCCGGGAAGGGGGGTGATCATCTCTCACACGCTAAGCAGTGTCTTCGAAGCTCTTGTGGCTGTTTTTCCTGCTATTTCTCAACGAAGGAGGCTGCTGCCATGTCTGTGAAAGATCACTGCTTCTTCTTTTATGTTTCTTGCCTTTCTACTTGGTACACCTAAGCTGTCTTCTTAACAATTATGTGAAACCAAGGCATTTGTGGTTATTTCCCAATCTAAATTAATAGAGGAGGAGATGGGGTGAGGATACGAAAAGGAAAGTTAGAAGGAAGGAGATCAGCTTTCAGCATGTGGTAACTGTTTGGTTTGAAAGCAATTAGTTGGCTGTCACTCTAATGGAGATGAAAATATTTATGAATGTGCACTGCTAATATATTGGGTCTAAAGTGAGAGTGGCATGGCTATTATTAAACTAGAGACTTATGATAAAATGACCCACTATAATCATTCACTCATGTGACAAACATTTACTGAGCACCTACCATGGGCTTCTCTTACAACCAACCTCCTATTATAACTCCCATGATGCACAGGGCAAGGCACAGTCACCCTCTACCCTTATTACTCCAACTTAGCCATTCCTTGAACATGAACCTTCTTCTGTGCTTCCCTAGTCATAGTTTAAAATAGTAAAGCAATACCTATTCACTGGAGAAAAATTTAAGAAGACAATTAGGCAGAAAGAGAAAACAATAAAAGTCATCTGTAATTATAATAGAGGTGGCCAATGTTAACAGTGGGTGTAGAGCCTTGCACGTGCACACACATACACACACAAATTGAATCCTTCTGTAAATATCATTTTATAATCTGCTCTTTCTGAGGTATAATTTACACACAGTAAAATTAACTTCCTGTGATAAACAGCTTCATGAATGTTGACAAATGCATACACTTGAATAATCGCCCCCACAATCTGTAATCTGCTTTTATTTACTTTTCTTTATATTACAAACATATTTCTGTGTCACTAAAGGTAGATCTACATCATTGTTTTTATTCAGTGCACAGTACTCCATCACATGGGTGCAAGATAATTTACTTCACCGGTGGAGACTTTTGTCACACATCTCCCTAACATTTGTCCTCAGGACAACGGACAGGGACAGCCTCCTCCTGCCAGCATACACAACCTCTGCAGCACGGAAGGGGTTCAGAGGCTGCCTTGCTCAGTAACCCTACCAAACACATGCATGGGATGAAATCTGGTCTAGCAGAAGGCTAGCTAATAGGAGGTTGTAGTTAAGTGGGATTTTCTGGTTAACGGAGGTAGGCCCTTCAGAGTCTCTTCCTTTGCTGTTGACTCAGCTGCCTGCGTGCTCTTGCAAGGCCCCAGCTGCAGTGAGTCCAGATAGCTGCCGCGTGGGTGGTGCTGCTCTGGTCCACACACCACTGCCAACTCCAGCAGGTGTGCCCCTTCCTCTGGCTAAGCCCACATCTGAGGAGCACCGGTGCTTTTTTTGCAGGCACACCTGCAGCCTCAGTGCTTTTGTGGGATATTGCCACGCATCTGTCCACCTGCTGCTGCTGTTTAGGGGTCCTCATGCTACCAAATCCATGTGGTGGTCAGGGGTCCACCGCAAAGGCTCCTCTTTGAGGTTTTCATGAAAGGAGCAACAAAGCAGGGTGACTTAACGCCCCAATGTCCTATGTGAGTTTGGCAAAACAGGTCTTTCAGTTTTTATCTGTAGCCCAGAATCTCTCAGGATTGAGGTGTGAGTCCAGAGAGAGGAGGATGGGAGGAAACTGGTGTAGTTTCTTGATTGGATTCTTGCTATTAGCCACCTTATGGCTTTTAGAATGTCTCTCCCTTCTGATGACAGTTTTTAAATTGAGCCACACTTCTTTGCTCAACCACATTTATACTTATGCTGAGTTCATCTCCAGGAGAGCCTCTGGTCCTCCCAGCAAACATAACTGTGTGGGGTCCACCCCACAAGTTCATGAGACACATCTGGACACAGCAGAAGCCCAGCAGTGGTCACTGCTGCATATAATCCAGGATTCTTTCACGTGCCTGTTTCATAAACTAATTTCATGTATTTTGCTACAAAAATAGAACTCTTTAGTGAGACAACTATAAAATCAAACCCTAAACAGTAACTACCTTTTTACAATATTTAAAAGAAGAAATGCAATTCAAAGCAAGATTGCATAGGTTTTACCAAAAGCTTATCATCCCTGATCCCTTTTAAGTTGAACCCTGGCTAAATTTAACTCTGGGGTTTTATGAGACCAAAGTTAAAAATGCACTCTGAATTTATTTTTCCTGTAGGAAGAACATTTCTGGGCTATTTTGGTAAGATTGCTTTTTAAACGCCTGCACCACAGGGAAGGCATGGCTTTGCTTCTCGGGGCTCTTAATCTGCCACAAACACAGTCTATTGGACCTGGTTACCTTTAGTCCCAATTAATTTTAAATTTGTAAACTGACAACATGACAATGATGTAAGATGGATTTAAATACTTACATGTAAGGAAAAAGGTAAAGTCCCGGCTCTAGCCCCTCTGTGCTGACTCAGTGTGTCATTCCAGAAGCACTGCTACTAGCTGGCTTCATGTAGAAAGCAAAGTGAAGAGATATGGTCCCTGGTGCATAGGCAGGGCCAGCCTAAAATGACTGGGTTTGAGGGTTCCCTGGCCCAGAAGGCCCTCCTCTCCACCCTACCCACTGCCAACATTGCTTCCTTCTTAGAGGAACTCCATAAGTCTGCTCAGGACTTTATATATATATATATATATATATATATATATATATATATATATATTAAAACCAAGTATATATATAATGCAAAACCAATCCTTTGATTATTTATCTTATGTCTGACTCTAGTATTGTACAAGGTCCAGGGCTCAAGAGAAGGTGGAGATGATGTCATGGAAACTTTATTGCTTGCAACGAGAAGTTTAGGAGGATGGTTTGAGTTGCTGTTGGCTTTATGAGAGCAGAGGGCTGTGCTGGGCAAAGCTG
Source organism: Lynx rufus (assembly GCF_022079265.1). Lineage (NCBI taxonomy): Eukaryota > Metazoa > Chordata > Mammalia > Carnivora > Felidae > Lynx > Lynx rufus. The sequence continues at coordinate 127,497,539 of NW_025814856.1, forward strand.
CTAAGGCAGGAGGGGTCAGGTATGTTTAGCTGAGTGGTCTCAGAGTAGTCAAGGAATCTGGACTTGATGTATGTCTGTGGCTCTTTCAGCATTTTTTATTTACTATTGTCTGGTTTTAGGCAGAGATCTCCTAAGTGTCTCTTCAGAGGCTTAACTTCGCAGATATTTAAAAAAGTGATTATTTGAACTGGTAGAATTGTTGCCGCTTCTACAGGCCACAGACCTGGGTCTTGGGTCTTTGCAATATCATTTCTTTTATAAGTCAGGCTTCCTTTGCATTTTGTCAGCAGTTTGGCTGCCATTTTCCCCTCTTCACTACATCTGCTCTTGCTGGAGGCAATGGGCAATGGCCACAATTTGATCCCATGGCCCAATCCATCCTTGAGAGTGCTTCCAGTTCTCAACTAGATGCTGGTGATTTCCAAACCTGTGTCCCCTAGCTGGGCCCCTGTCCTGAGATCAGAACCCATCAATTTGATCTAATGCTGATTTAGACAATTCCATCTGGATTTTGTGCAGGCACCCCAAATTCAGAATGCTCAAATCTGCCCCTTCTTCTTTGGGGTTCCTTAACTTGGCATTTTTCATTTCTGTTCATCCAAATGCCCAATCCTGTGAGTCATCTCCTTCCTACCCACCAAACCCGATCAACCATCATGTCCAGCATTATAACCTTCTATGTTCCCCCTCATACTAAAGAAGTTATTTTTTAAATTTCTACATTTGGGGACTGAGATGAAAAGATAAAGCAGTTCTCAGTCTATATTGGGAGTTTTCCTTTGCCTGGTTATTTCCATTAAAATATAAGCAAAGATGGTGGATGTAATTTGGTTAAAAAATTATAATGTATCAATCATAACACAACTCATGTTTGTACTTAAACTTGTCTTCCTAAGAAAATTGGAGAAATTGAGTCAATAGTGGTTAGACACTTCCGCTGCTTCTCTAGCAGAATTTTAGGAAGAATAGGCCAATAAGATAAAGCCTGTTCCCCCTTTGGTGGTTAAGGGACCAGGGCCAGCTGTTTTTGCTTGGATAGGAATTGGTGAGACGGCATTTGAACAAGTCCTGAGTCTACTCCTTTGGTTGGTATTCTGTCCGTGCCATTAGCATGAGGTCCTTAGACCAACATTGCCCATCTTGCTCTTTTAAGATGGAAAAGATGTGGACTCCCATAGCTGACCATGTTTTGTGGACCATGTGCTTGTGTGTGTGTGTGTGTGTGTGTGTGGCAATTTTAAGTGTTAGTTTTTAAACTATTAACATAAGGATCTAAAAGGATCCATTAACACTGCCTCTGCTGTAAGGTGCTTCATTGGGAGGGGAGTTTGCAGGTTCATCCAGAGGCTCCTCTCCAAGGCCTCAAGTCACAAGTCTATCCTGATGTGCTCGCATCTGCAGCTCCCACCCAGACCCCTTCCTGAGCTCTAAGCTTGCATATTATCTGCTAAAAGGACATCCTCATTTTGGATGTCCTGTAGGCTCCTTGAGTCCAACATGTGACAAACTCCTCAAACCACTCCATCTTGTGTGTTCTTTACCTCAGTGAGCAACAGAATCATCTATCCAATCTCTCAAGTCATAAAAAGTGTTACACTAAGCATCTCTTTCTCTTTCACCGTCACATCCAATAAACGACCATGTTCTGTGGACTCAACTGTGAATGAAACTCCAATACAAACCTTTCTCTTTCTGCCTATTCCTCCTGGGCCATCACCTCTCACACACAGAAGCTTCCTCCAGATGGTCTCCCTCCCTCTAGCAGGGCCCTACTGCACCATTCTCCAGGATGCTACCACAAGTCTGGTTATTTTTCTTTCTTGCCTAAAAACCTTCAGTGGCTCCCTCTTCCCCACAGGAAAAAGGTCAAATCCCATACAGGCGTTACGTAATCTGGTCTCTGAATACTTCTCTTGATTCCTCCCTCTCAATCCCCCTCCCACACTCTATGTTCTGGCCTCACTGCGGCACTTTTACTTCCTCCAACATGCCCCGTTTTTTGTTTTTTGTTTTTTTTTCATTCAGGTCTTGGCCAGTGCATTTCCTCTGCTCAGAACACTTTGTGCAGACCCTCCCTCTTCTTTGCACTTGACTAGCTCTTGGTCTTAGCTCTGAGTGGGCGCCTCTGAAAACTCTTCCAAACACCCCTCTCTCCCATCCCATCCCTCACAGTGCTCCCATTATACCGGGCTTGCACAAATGGAAGCATCAACCACTTTCTATTTAATTATCTGCTCACTTGTCATTCTTTCCCTCTATACTATAATCTCCTTAGATGGCAGGGGCAGTTTCTTGTTCACTCTTGAATTCTTACTGTGTTTGATATGGGGTGGGCACTCAATAAACATTTTTGGATGGCACGTTGCAGTCTGGACTCTTCAGTTCAATATACATGATGAATAGGCAGGTTTTCATCATGGCTACCCATTGGTGCCCACTTGCAATGTGGCTCCACCACGCCATCATCCACTACCAGCATGTGAACAAATCTCTCAGGAATAACATACAATTATGGCACATACCGATTTTCAGCTTTTTTATTTTTATTCATTTATATATTTATCTATCTCTTTCTTTATTTATTTATTTATTTATTTATTTGTTTTGAAGTAGGCTTCACGTCCGACGTGGGGCTGGAAGTCACAACCTTGAGATCAAGAGTTGCATACTCTACTAACTGAGCCTACCAGGTGCCCCCCCGATTTTCAGCTTTTGACCCTGTTCTCAATAATTACTTATAGGCAAAACTGTTTGAGTGCAAGATAAAGCCTTAATTTGACACACTTTGAACCCTAATATTATTTTAAGTGTCAGGGACAGGATGGTCTTTTGATGGATCAGACAAATAGGTCCAGAAGGATAAAACAAAGCTATTTTTGACCCTCTGCTTTTTAGTCTGTTCCTAATTAACTCCTTCTATATTTCTTTATATCCTCAATTCTCTACAGAATCAGAAAGGTAAAATTCTGTGACTTGTGGGAATAACAAGAACCACTCACTACCTAATTATTGCCACAAAGAAAGTCTCCATATTAAAAATTACTCTATAACGAAAGTCATCATTTCTGTGGGGAGAAGAAATCTAGTATTTAGCCAATTCCTAGGCAATAATTCTGTTGTGTCAGTTCATCCAAATGAGACACAGGAAAATTAGATATTCTGAGGTGGATTACTTAGATTTATTTATTTATTTATTTTTGGTTGTTGAAAACAGGGAGATGGGTATTTAAATACTTGCTTTAAATTTTCCCAGCGTTTCTGGGACTCCACTGTATATTCATCTATCAGTGGAGCAGCACTTTTTTGTTTTTCCCAATGAGGCAGTTCTTAGCCCTGTCTGTAGGTGCTCCCTGGAGCCTACAGTGCATTTCATTCAAACTCCTGAGGGGATGGTCAGGTATCCCTGTGGCCCAACTGACCACCAAGACAGGGGCCATGAGGAGAGCACACCAGGATGCTTCTCTGGTTTAGACCCTTGTCACTGCCACACCGTACCCACCAAAGGCTAGGCCAGAAAGACTACAGTTGCAAAGGATTGCCAGCTTTCAAAATTTGAAAAGTGACAGAATTACCCCCATACTTATTCATTTGTTTTTTAAAGGAAGAAACATCATGAGCAAGTCTAGTATGTATAACAGATAAAAGTGGAGCTTCCCTTGTTGAAGTTCAGATAAAGGAGAGCATGAGGTAGGAAGGGACAGAGTCCCTCCAGCTCCCCTTGCTCTGGGAAGAGGCCAGAGTAGAACTACTTTCTAGAATTATACCTTGGAATCCTAGATAAGAAACAGCTCTTACTGCAGGATATTGCTAAGGACACTGTTCTCCTCTCATTCAGTGTCCTTTCTGGAAAGATCCATAGAAGAAATTTCTCATAGGTCTCTCTTCCAGGAATCCTTGTGATTGTTTTTGAGTATGTGACTTATTTATTTATTTATTTATTTACGTATTTATGTATGTATGTATGTATGTATGTTTTTATCTATTTATTTATTTTAATGGGGGCCATGACTTATGCCTCTTTTTACATCAGTCCCTAGACCACACAGCTGATTTTGTAGGCTCTCACCAGCAGTTTCTCAGGACCACCCTGCACACATTTTATGAACTGTAGACATTAAGTGAGGAAGCCAGGTATCATTTCTATCTTATTGGCTTTTTACTCTGATTTTTACTTTATTTTACTGAATCTTCTGTTTTACACATGTGAATACATTACCTCAAATTCTTTCTGGAACAAAATGGGATAATGATAAACATAGATGCATAACTATATTTTAAATATAACCCAAGATATAGCCTTCAGCCACTGCTGTGTGATTGCACTTACCTCATTGGGGTGGAATCCATCGACTGGTTCAATGAGCTGCCAGGGCTCCCCGCCTCTCTTCTGCCACTCCTCTGTCACTGCAAGGCACACACACAACTAGAGGATTAACTGCATGCTTCTATGAGTGACCAAGTGACTGCCATCGATGTTAGAGAGCAAGGGCCAAGTGGAAAATGTCAGAGCTGCTCACCACCCCTGGGGCGATGCTTACTCAATTGTGGCTGCTCTGGGCTATTATCTCTGTCTGGAAGCTTTCTGAATGGAAATGATCTTCCCATTGTATGGTCTTCTTCTTTTTCCTAACTCAGGAAGAAAATGTGTGGGGGTATTAGGTGAAGATGGTTTGTGCAGTGAAGAGGGTGGTGAGAAAAGGTGAGCTCTGAAATATTCAACATCAATGTAAATTCACCTCATTTCTCAGTGGGTGAATATTGCAAGAAAAGGAGGGAAAATTAAACATTTTGTTAACATCTCTTTATGTAGGCTGCCATTTCCAGATACTGCCTGTGTATGTCAAGCAATCACCATTAAAAGTCATATAGTTTGCCAGAAATATAATTACATAAAATTATCTCAACATCACATTTAGAGTGAGTATGGCAACAGAGGAAATATTATGAGCCCCAAAGTGATGAAAAGCAATAAAACTGCCCTTCAACAGGAGTAAGAGACCAAGAATGTCAGTTGCTCCAAGGTAACAGCACCATTAACTCTACAGTGTAATACTACACAGCCAGGAAGAACTCCTCAAGGAAATCCCAAGTCCCTAGAGAGCCTCCAGAAATAAATATTTGAAATGTACTGCTCCCAGCATCACCAATACCTTCACTTCCTTGCTGTCCAGAGAGGGGAGCAAGACATAGATTTTTCCAGTTCTTCCCCCTCCACCTGACAAAGACTCAAGAGCAGGGATGTGCGCTCTCTTCGTTCCCCCATGCCCCTCATCTCACCCCAAGGGAAGGAATGAAAATTCTACTGGAAGCTTTGGGCAAGTGAAGCTTGTTCCAGAGCTAAATCAGTACATTGCTGCTTTTGTAATTAGTCCTAATATCACAGTGTGCCACCCCTGCTTGCTATCCAATCCCTGTACTCTGAGGGGCTGCAAATACTACTGCTCTTCTCAGAGCTCAGGGAAAAATTCCTGCTGGTGGTTTGAATCCCTAGACACAGGATCACCTATTTCTGTTGTCTTCTTTCCTGGCAAAATGGCTGCCCTTGAGCCATTCCTTCATATTTTGCATCTGGATTTTATTGGGAGTCAGTGACAACATATTCCTTCCTTCCAGGAAACATGTTCCTGCTGCTGCACAAGTCCCCATCCCTCACCACTACGAGGGAGTCCAACTTTAGAAGAACTGGCTTAGCATATAGAATAATCCAGTAAGTGTTAAAATAAATGCCACAGGTTACCAAGGCTACGATCAGACTATTAAGAGTGAAAACCATTGTTTTCTCACATGATTATTGTGTCTGCAAGGGTTACCAGTCATTGCACATCTGCAGACATCAGTTTTATAACACTTAAAGGGAGAATCGATAACTCACAGGCAAGAGGCTAAGGTTTTACCTGTGTTGTGCCCAGTGTTAGACAGAGTGACCCTTTTAAATTTGTTTATCTCAGGGAGAAATTTTGCTTTCTTAGAATAAATGCAACACCAGACAGTGGTCTTATTTCTTCTCTGATTTTAGAGGTGGAGGTCCAAGCAGGGGCAGGATGGGAAGGTGGTCTGTTTTCCTCCTACATGGGACCATAATTAAAAATAGGTAAACAAATTGCTATTTGTTCAGAAGACCCGAATGAAGCTTCTTAAATGATCATGAATGATCTCTCAGGATTTGGTGCATAACGTATTTTCTGTATCTGCAAAGTCAAAGTAACTCTGCTAATGACCAGCTTTTCAAAGATGCAATAGAAATCAATGAGGAAGAGTCACAAAACACTTGATAGCATCTTGATGAACAGTAACACTAGTAGATATTTAAAACAAGAAATCTGAGCTCTGGTCAGTACCGTGAAGTCATTGGTTGTTTTACAAACATACACATGGGAAGAACTAAGAACCCAGTTTACTCCAATTGAGTTGTCTTGGAAACTGAGGGCAGGTGGTATATTTAAGCTGTCAGTGTAAAAATGGCCTTGTCGGCCAAGCAGCATTTTCCTTCCTCTGTTTGGGAGGTGTGGTACAGACAAAGAAAAAGGACATCACCTGCTCAAGTTGGCATTTCCTGAAGGAAGGAAAAATTGCTTCCTCTGTTTAGCTTATAACCAGAGAGGATGAGTCAGCAAGAGACAAAAAAGAGTCTTTGGAGATGAGCAATAGCCTTTCACGGTGGGACTGAGGCTGTCAGAGTGGAGAACAGATAGGTCTCATGCCTGCCCTCAAAAGACAGGGACCCTCAGTTGCAATTTGCTCTGCCACAGGGTGTGGACATGTAAATTTTGTAGGAAAAAATGACGATATTTGTGATGCAACAGTCAGCTCAAATACAGCACTGAAAGGAGCGGGGAGATTTTCTTGTGACCATTAAGACTGCCGGTTTATTTTGGGATGAGCACTGGGTGTTGTATGGAAACCAATTTGACAATAAACTTCATATATTGAAAAAAATAACTGAGAACAAACTGAGGGTTGATGGGGGGTGGGAGGGAGGGGAGGGTGGGTGATGGGTATTGAGGAGGGCACCTTTTGGGATGAGCGCTGGGTGTTGTATGGAAACCAATTTGACAATAAACTTCATATATTGAAAAAAAAAAAAGACTGCCGGTTTAATATGTGGCTATGCAATTTTTGGGTCTGGTAACAGAAGACCGCAGTGCCAATGAGATACACTCTACCACAGCTTCCTCTAGGGAACTCAAAGTGATCCACAGGTCTGAGTGGTGATGGGAGGTGGGTTGGATGTTGGAAGAGAACCAACATTTAGTCTCCTTCTATAATAAGCCTTAGAAGAATGTACTAGGTGCTTGGCACACATTGATAGCAGTGGTGGCGGGAGACTAACAGAGTTCTCAGTACATAGCAGAGTTGTCTCTGTGTTCACATAGCAGCCCTCCTCCCCAGCTTAGTTCTTGCTACCTTACACAAAAGGAGACAAAGCAGACTGGTTATTTAATTTACTCAAGGTTGGTTACACAGTCATTCTGTGTCTGAGCTGGGCTAGGGGCACAGTTCTACCTGGGCTCTTTCTATCATAGCACATTCCAGCTACAGGATTTCTGGGACGGTGAACTGCCCAGGTGTGGCAGTTACCATGGGGATGCATCTGGGAGTGGATGATCTCTCTGTTGTATCAGATGTTCACTGGGGGGCAGATCCCAGGCCACCATTTCCTCTGCCTGCACCATCCCTCCACTGTGCCCACTAACTTCACACAGAGAAGCCAAAGAAGGCCCTCGACCAAAACTGGGTCTTCAGATTTATTTTTCATAAGTGCCTCTCAGGAAATTCCTGAAACTGTTGATGAGAGTTGCCAAGCAAGGACAAATGCCAAGGAGGTTTCTCAGTAATAACCTACTGCCATTTTGGTTTAGAATGCTCAGTTCAGTTTAACTGAACATTTTGCTTCTTTGATGCATTTATTGTTGCTGTGAGGACAAGAATGGGCTGATGAACCTCAACTTCAAGCCTGTTAAGTCACCAGTGGAAAGCTGGTAGTACTAAGTCAAGGGTAAAGCTCTTCTCTCTGTATCCTTCATGAAGATAAGGACTGTTTTGTTTTTCTGACAGCTGTATCCTTAGCACCCACACGGTACATAGTAGGACTTAGGAAAAATCAGATAACTAACTAAATCTTAATCTTGTAGTATTATAGAGCCCCATTTATTAAATTTTAACATGCATATGGTTCATCTGTGGATTATGTTAAAAGGCAAAATTCCAGAGAGGTAGGTCCTAATTAAAAGTGGGGCCTGGGAGCCCTGCATTTGTAACTAGAGCCCAGGTGGTGTAGATGCTGCTCATTCTGAACCCCACATTGAGTAGCAAGGGTGTGAGGGAACGGTGCTCTTTCCTGGGCACTGACTATGTGTGTACCAGGCACAGCACTTAGGAGAATTACACATTTGTTTCATATAATCATCACAAAGATCTGTTATGAAGATATGGTACCCCCAGTTCCAGGTCTGGAAAGGAGAGTTTAGACATGTTCAGGGAACTGCCTACATTCCCAAAGACAATAAACGACAGAGCTAGAGATTACTTTGGAAAATGAAAAGTCCCATGTGAATGTTAGACATTATTATATTTTTAATAACTTTATCTATATTCAAGGTTGATGATCATCAAAGATCACTTGGTGGTGCGTTTGTTTACACCAGGAATTCATTAATGAGTCCTTAGCTCTGCATTTTAATGAGAGGTTATTTATCAAAATGTCTCTCCCCATGAGAGAATTATGTATCACCCGGGCAGGAAATCTAGTTAAGGGAGATCAGTCCTGTTGAAAAGATGTTCAGACTTGAAGTGTTAGAGTGTGCAATGCAGTACTTGTCAGCTAATGTAAAATTTGATAATTCATGATGGCCATCTGCTTCATCCCAGATGCTGGGGCTGGGGTTGTTGGTGGTGGGGAGATGGAGATGATAAACTCTGGAAGAGACACCTTCCATCATTTGCATACGCTGTAAAGCTTTCCATTAGCATCATCTCAGCTGGCAGTCAATCAACAGGAGGTTTTTCTCTTGTATAACAAGTGCTTAGCAATGAAAACGAGGCTGAGAGGAATAAAGTCAATAAATAACCATTTTTCAGAGTCAAGATGTAAAGGATAAATCAGTAGCTCCGATAATCATGCCTATTTTTTGCATGGCCGTCCATCAGTGATCCCAGTGTCTGGACAGAATGCTAGGAAAGAAACAGTGATATTCTTTCCAGAAAGCTGGGATATGGATTGTCCACTTTACCACAAGCAAATCTGAGGTCCCTCCCTTAAAGACTCTCATAAGTTACATCATGTGTGGGGTCTGGGAGTCTGCACTGCTATTGAGTCTGTAGGTAATTTCATGTGCATCTGGGAGGCACCGCCTTATCCCTCTTTCCTGTCACACTCATCTTTAGGTAAGCAAGGCATTGGTAAACAGGCAAGAATGAGTTAGGTGATTCCACTGATCTGCTGGCTCCTGGCCCAAATTTGTTTCCCACTGGTCATTGGCTCTGTTGCTTCAGGAATTCTAAAACGATGCTGAAATGAATAGGTGATGATAAACTTCCACTCTCCCAGAGAGGGTCTCACACTTCACCTTTTTCTAATACTCAGAGCTATTAGTATGTCAGAACATACAGGAGCCTCCCCACCCGACCCACTGCCTGTTGCCTTACAAACACTTTGCCCAATCAGGCTCTAAACTGTAGCTGCTACTTCTGTCTTGTGCCAACACCTCCTTCCAGCAAAACTTACCTTCTTGGAAGTCAAAATCTGCATAGAAAAGATCGAAGTTCGTAAATTTCTGGCTGGTTGCAATATTTTTCAGTGTATTGGAGAGTTGTTTTGCTCTCTGAATACAAAGGAAACAGGGAGAATTCTGTAAAGCCTACACTTCAGTGAGACAATTCAGGCAGAACAAAGAAATTGATAATCATCACCCTCACTCCAAGCCCTCAGCAGTGGGTTGCTCTGCACATTACAGTCTAGTCATGTACAAGTGGCTAACGAAGACACAAAACTGTTAAGATTCATTAGGAATAAATCAGTGAAAATTAAAGTAATAAGATACCACTTCTTTCCCACGGGATTGGCAAAGAAAAGATGAATAATCGTGATAATACGGAATATTGCCACGGGAGAGGTGACTGAGAATGTCAATTCGTTTAAACTTTCCAGAGAGCAATTTGGAAATAGGGATCAAACCCTTAAACCTGGCATACACTTTGACCCAATAATTTTTCTAAGAATTTGTCTGAAGGAAATAGACAGGGTATAGAAAAAAATATATACACACACAGGTTCATCACAATGCTATTTTTCATATTGAAGAATTGGAAACAACCTATATGTCCAACACTAAGGTGAGAAATAAATCATGGTATATTCATATATTGTATACTTTAAAATGATTATAAAATTATGATGTGGAGAATAGCTTATGAATGTTAGAAGGCACAAAATAATATGTGTATTCTGATACTATGTAGGCAAAACCCCCAAAATATCTATGAAGGTAATATTGGAAAAACATACATACATATTGACTTTGGGTGGTGGGATTTGGGGTCATTTGTGTTGATATTCTTTGTGCTTTTTTACATTCTCCAAGTTTTTTTAATTGAAATATACTTCTTTTGCAAAAAAAATCAGTAAATCTCTTACAAAGAGATTATTCACCATCAGTGAAAGAAGTGTATGAACCATGGATTCCATCAGAGAAGAGAGGAAGGCTATCAAGTACCTGGTCCTCGTGTACCTTGGGAGAACACCAGTCATACATGGGCCTATCCTTGCTCACTTCTCTCTATTTCTACAAATACACCTAAGACCAGCTTCAAAAGGGGTGTATGTGTGTACATGCATGCACAAGAGAGGCAGGCACACACAGAGACAGTGACCGAGAGACACAGCAAGAGCCAAAGACCCAGAGCGAGGCAGAAAGAGAGAGACAGGGCACCACACATTCTCTTGACTTCTCAAGAACCCTAGAAGTTGACATTTTTATTCATCAGCTTGGAGGCCATTGCCCTGCCCAAATCCTATTCCCAGCAGAAATGCTGCAGTAAACACCAGGAAGGAATAATCAAAGATGGCATCAAAAGACCTACTACAGTCCTACCTCTGAAGTGAGATTCCGGAGTGTCTTGTTGGAGGACATCCAGCTGTGGCAGGGGCTGACCTGAGAGTAAGAAAACACCACTTTGATGACAGAGGAACAAGGCCTGTAACAGGGAATGTGGCCTTGGAACAGGTCAGTGTGGGCTCACCTGGAGACAGTTCAGGAAAGAGTAGAAATGTGCATAGGTCACATCCTTATTCAGCTGACCTGGAAGACAGAGAGGTCTGGTGTGTTGTACATATTCAAATCTAGCAGCCAATGAAACACACTTGTGGGTGACCATGTCTCTCCTGCAGAAGGGGAGCACTGCCAGGGACCTCCCCCGATTTTTCATTCAGCATTGCTCTTGAAGAACACCTGTGCATTCTTTCTTTCTGAGCGCCCTACAAATTCAGACTGAGCTGGGGAGTGGCCCTAGGGACTTTACTCCCATCTCGATCTTCTGGAGTGACTAGGGCAGGCCCTGAAAGGCCTGACCTTATTTGGAACCTAGGTAGAAGGATACAAAGGTACCATACAGACTGAAACGCCACTGACAAAGGACTTGTGGAGTGGTGGCTTTCTCCTCGCAATGATATGAGATGCTAAGTTCCCCTGGGGCACAGGGGGCATTCAAGATGGTAATTGATCAAACCCTTCTTTTCAACTTTATGTAACCCAATTATCTGCCCAATTATCCCATGCTAAGGACCTGCCAGGACATTCTGTGTGTCTTAAGTTCTGACCATGCACTGTCCTGCAGTTTATTAGACTGAAAGCCTACAAAAGAGCTTGGGTGGCCATTGGATGGGAAAGGACAGTACATCATATCCCTTCACAGCCCAGTGCATACCTTATTTGAGCCCTAATTAGTAGATATACCCTACATTTATTTTTTGGTGCAGGTTAAAGAGGTACATAAGAATAAAGATGGGGGTGCCTGGCTAAGTCAGTGAGAAGAGCATGCAGTTCTTGACCTCAGGGTTGTGAGTTTGAACCCCACATTGGGTGTAGACATTACTAAAAGAAATAAAATAAAACTTAAAAAAAAAAGAATGAAAGTGTTAAGTGCTATATGTGAGTTCATCCAGAGTCTTTTCAAACATCAATTACAGGCCCAGAATCTGTGGGGGTTATTTCTTCTCTCTCCCCACACACCACCCCTCTCTCCCCACCCCCACCTCCCAGCCTATCCACCCACAGAGGCAATTTGACTTTCATGCTGGGGCTGAGACACGAAACCCAGGCCCTCCCAGATCTCAGGGCTGAATAACTGATGTCTCATCCATTAACACTTCTCTCCCGCTTGAAAAAATAAAGGAAAATAATAGGACCTATCTCGGAGTGAAGAGAAAGATTGAAGGTGACGGAACACAGTCTTATTTTTCACTTATACCTCAGATCGGTTAGACTGAAAGATAGATTCAATTTTCTTGTCATAGAGGAAAAATATATTCTCTCTGTGTGGGTGAGTGAATCCAAGACTGGAAAACCACAGGCTTATTACCACCATTAAAGTCACAATGACACGCCAGGCCTCCTCTCTTCTCCAAAGGTGTCTGCATCTTCATATTTTAGATAAATCCCAAGCCACTGGCTTCTGTCTTTGCTTTCATTTTCTGCTCAACATGGAGCCCTGAGCTCCTGTCTTTCTCCAAGATCCTGCTTTCTACCACTGAGGCTTCTTTTCCTCTATTGTGTGTGTGTGTGTGTGTGTGTGTGTGTGTGTTGTAATTTGTCTTTGTGGGGGCACCTGGGTGGCTCAGTTGGTTAAGCTTCCGGCTCTTGATTCTGGCTCAGGTCATGATCTCAGGGTTTATGAGGTTGAGCCCTCTGTCACTGCAGAGCCTGCTGGAGATTCTCTCCCTCCCCTCCCCCACACTCTCACACACTCTCATTCTCACAATAAATAAACTTAAAAGAAAAAAAGTGTCATTTGCCTTTCTGTATGTGTTCCCATCTGTCTTAGCCTAGACAGCTGCAGCGACTGACACCCCCAATCTCCACTCCCCATTCTCTATCCTCTGTGTCCCAGTGACTTGGCTCTTGACCCCTGCTGGTACTACCTCTGAGTAGTAGTACTACCTCTGCAGCCTTCCCTCTGCCATCTTGTTTTTTGTTGTTGTTGTTGTTGGGCTGGGGCTTTGTAATAAACCTTAGGTAGCTTAGCTGGGGCCCTGTCAACCTGCTTGGCCCTGATGAGTCCCCTCTCCCTGAGAAGTGGCCTCTCTCTCTTGCCCTTGTCCAATGGCTGAAGCCTTTTTAACCTGGGGGTGATGGCACCTAAGGCCTGACTATAAGTAAAGCTCTTGCACCTTCCCCTTTCCCACCTGGATTACTCTGCTATCCAGAGGGTCCAGAGATTGTCCTTCTCCTGGATATTGGGAACTCATCTGCTGACTCTCCTCGAGGGGTTAAGTCTTGACATAGCCTTGTTCCATCCTGGCTTACTCTTCCCTCCTTGCTGTCCTACTGCTGAGGTCCCAGCACACCTGAGCATGAGACCACAAGGTGTGTCTTTCTAGGCCTTCTCCCAATCCCTGTCCTTCCCCCCCCCCCCATTTTCTTGCTTTTCTGGCACTAATTTTAATTAGACAAGTCAATATAGGAAAAATCCTTAGGTGAGTAGGTGGGTCTGTTGAATAGGATAAAGGCATTCTAGCTGTACTTGGGAGGTAACTGGGAAAGATGTAATGAGTTGGTTTCCCTTCTCTCTGGGATTTCTGCTGTGGAAGGTAGGGTGACTCTGGGCTGGCCATGTGGAAGGTCAGTTGGGAGTGCTTGTGATAGGCTTATGGTTTAAAGAAAGGGAAGCGGGGAAGTAGTTCTTTTCTCCACTTATTGGTGCTGTCAGTTCACTCTTTTTAGGTATTAGTTTTTATCTCTGTAATTTTAATGGTATTTTTGTAGATTGAGGAGCCTGGTATAAAGAGTGATCCTACCTACGTGTCATACCTATAAAGAGGCAGTGTCTGCAACATCCTGTTTAGAAAGTGAATCTGGTGAAGAAAGCTGGTCAAGAATGCCAGGACAGGGGCAAGAGGACTAGAATTATCAGGGCTGAGGAACTACCAGTGTGTGTGTGTGTGTGTGTGTGTGTGTGTAAGGGGTGGGGAGCCTGTGGACTGGCATCCAAAGATTAAAGGGCATGTTTTACCCCTACTGCCTAGAGTAGCAGCTTGTGTCTCAGTCATTTGTCAGTTCTTTAGGGCAGAGTCTTTGGCATTTACTCAATGCTGGGACCATAATTGAAATTTTAGGCACCATACCAACAAAGATCAGCTACACCTCCATGAAGTACCATCTGAATATATAAAACCTTAGTAAAACCACATGAAATCAGACAGGGAGTAAGCCAGTAATAAAACAAGAGGCATACTACAAGGTATTTTAGAATATATTAGGTTTCAAGTTTAAGAATAATTGGGACAAAATTAAGCTGTTGTTGATGTTTTGTGGCAGAGGTCTTTCAAGGAAGGCCTACTTGCAGGCTTATTTGTAGCCAGAAATCCTGAACTTTTTGATTATATAGTCTAATCCTTCAGGTAGCTCCCAGCCTATGACTTGTACCAGTGTCATTGACACAAGGTGATTTCACTGTCAGGATCTATATTGTATTTTCCCCAATGGAGTTTTCTTTTCTCTCTCTTTTGAGGACAAGGGCTCCATTTTAGTATCGTCTTTACCTCCAAAGCGCATAATAGGTATCTCCGACATATTTATGGAAAGATTGCCTTTCTCATAGACTGTGCCCGAGAGGACTTATCCCTGGTCAAACTTGAAAAGATCTATGTAAGTAGAATCCTAATGTGTGAGATTTACTTTCTGGTGATTCTTCAAAAAGCCTATGCATCTTGCTAGGAATTTTAATTGCTGGGAAGGATTGTGGGGCTGTCACAGACGTTGGCATTGAGGCATTGACTGGGTAGTGACTCAAATAGGGCTAAAAGATGCTAAGAGGGATTTATTACCCCCTTCTCCTTGGCAGGAGTGAGCTAGGAATCTATTCTTGCCCTAGGCCTCCATTACCTGCCGATCTGATGTTGTAGCATTGAAACTTTTCCTAGGTGAATGGTCAGGCTGAGTTCCTACCTGTCCTACTGAGGCAGCAGAGAATGTATCACTGACCCAGGGGTTCTCCTTGACCCCTTCTGCTTCCTGACAGCAGGCAGCCAGATGTAGGGTTTGAAATCATGAACTGTGAGATCACGACCTGAGCCGAAGTCAGAGACTTATCCGACTGAGCCACCTGTGCACCCCCTGACCTCTTTCTTGATCCTTAATGGGTGGCTACAGTCAAGTCTAGAGAGTATCCTCATCGTGTTTCTAGGCTCAAAGACAGAAGTAAATGGAACACCCTGTTTATTTGCCTACACAATCCTTAGCACTGTGCCCTGGGAATCAGACTTGGCATTTGACTATTGACTAAGATGAGACCGACTAAGATGAAACCTAGGCAGAGCAGCCAAACCCTGAGGCTGGCCCAGAATTAACCTGTTTTATTGCTGGCACATGTCTGGTGGGAGTAAAGGTCCAAAGATTAGATTTGAAGCCAGAGCAGAACTGGGACATAGGGTGATAGTCCTCCCCTCAAGCCTCTCATCTTATGTGAGTTACGTGCCAGCTCAAGGAGAAATGGGGAAGCTGGGTAAATCCCACCTACTTTCCTGGGCTGTCTAGGAAGGACACTGATGCTTCGTTGAGGAATTTATAATTTATTTCCCATGGCAACCAGGCAGCAGGGATAATTTAAGATATGAATAATAACTTAAAAACATTAAACAAATTTTAGAGGGTTTCAACTTTCTTCCTAATTGGATTTTTTTCCCCAAAACCAGGGTTGTTTATATATAACAAATTTGTTCTACCTTTTCCTTCTTCCTCTTTTGTACTGTGAAATGCTAGTGCCTGATTAGTGGCTGGAGAAAGGCCATTTGAGAACAGGGCAAAACCTAAATAAAACAGGGTTTCTCAACCTTGGCACTATTGACATTTTTAGTTGTGGGTGGTTTTCCTGTGCATTGTAGCATGTTTGGGAACATCCCTGGATTCTACTCTTTAGATGTTAGTAGCACACCCTCTCCAGTTGTGATAATGAGTAGGATGGGTAGGTTGTCCCTGGATGAGAACCACTGGCCTAGGGAATCCACCAAAGTGATTGATGAGTCCCCCAAGTCACCTTCTTTCCTTCCCTTGTTCCCTTCCAAATTGCATGGTGTCATTATTGCATACTGTGGTTGAGTGAAGTGAATTATGCATCATATATGAGAGAATTTACGGAGTTGTCTAACCGGAGTTCATGGAAAGAAAATGGAATTTGAAGTCAGAAAACCCAAAGTCAAGTCACCGTTGATGTGATAGAGTAAATTGGAAGCACATCTCCCCTGCCTTCAACTCCTCTTCCCCAGGCATTTCTTAGTATGGGAGAAATCTAGGAATCTGAAAACATCTGTTAGGGGAACTGAAATTTTCACCCCAATGACTCAAAGAGACATTCTCAGCCCAAATAGTTGTCCTTTGCATGTTCAAGGCAGCCCAGAATGGAGTTAAGCTCTCTGTGTAAACATGTTACTATCTCTAAGGGTCAGCGTGAAAGCTGTGGGAACAGAAGGAATATGTTTTCCTCGTTGGAGGCTGGACAGTGTTTTTCTTGGATGAAAATGACATTTGGGGCACACTTGATAATTGAAGAGCAAAATGACTTCAGTCTTATTGGTGGGAATTCTAGAAAATGGGTATTTATTGTCCCCCTGGTGATGGGACCAGACTCCCTTGACAAGTGGTTAGAGGGAAACTGCTCATTTTGTGTGTGAGGAGGGGTGGAACTTTCTGAGGGAGGTGGTGGTAAGGGGTTGGCTTAAGCAAGGACTACAGGAGGAGGAGGAGGAGGAGGAGAAGATACTGGAAAGATACAGAGAAGTTATTAATACAAGGGAAAGCTCTCCACCTCCACCCTCTAAGGTGGGCACTGAGGAAGGAATTTCAGGTTTTTCCCTTTAAATTGCTCATCTGACTCACTAGAAACTGCTTGGACCTCCAGAACACTTTAGTAGGAGTTGGTCTAAAGAGGAGGCTATGGCAATATCAGGGAAGGGGCAGACCTTTTAACGAGAGATTGGCACAGGCGTTGTTGACGTGGGGCTGAGGGGAGGGTACATAGGCCCCTTGTTGTAGGTGCCTGTCAGAGAGGACTGAGGCCAGCACTTCCCATCCCCCTTCCCTGCTTAATTTTCTCTAATAACACTTATCATCCTCTGACACGCTCCCACGGGAATATAAGCCTATTGGTTTTGATTACTATGTTCACTGTTAGTTATGCAGTGCCCAGAACAGTGCCTGGCACATAGTAAATATTTCTTGAAAGGACTTTCTCCCCCCAAACACCGAGAGAGCCCTGCTACACCCACGTTACATATACAATAAGCTATACAACATTTGGCAAGGTGCCTGCCTCTCTGAGCCTTAGGTTTTTCATCTATAAAATGGAATTAATGAAAACATCTTACAGGATTGTTTTAAGGATCAGCATGTCAGCCCTTCCTGATGTGAATTACTACTACTTTTACACTGTTTATAAAGCGTATGGATGCTAGAGATGCTATTGGAAGTTTCTGGAGATCTTTAAAGCGTTTTAGAGCCAAGGATTCCGAGTGAGTGTGGGAGCAGGAAGCAAGGCCGCTGGAAGATGTGGTGTGTAGAATTTTAACTGTCCACCAGAGTCCACAGAATTTGTTAGAATTCTGGCCACCAGGGGGCACTCACCATTGAGATTTGGAGAAATCCTTCTCTTCCACAAGAGCTTTATCTGCTTATTCTAGATTTCACTTTTTGTTAAAGGAGTTTCTTGATTTAAACTCTTACCTTTCAGAATTTGTCCTAATTCTACATTAAAGATTTCTGCCGTTTCTGACTTTGGATCCGGTTCTGCTCACCTTTAGATACTGACCTTTATATCCACACCTCAGGGCTCTTGCCCTTACCTGTTCTGACCTGTGCACTGTGGTGGCATTGTAGGTGTATTCCTATATGGTTTGGACCAGATATATTTGAACTATGTATAGCTAACATTGTTAGTTAGTAAACTATATATAACTAACATTGTTAGTTAGTACAATTAGTAAAAGTATCTTCAAACTAATACCGAGAGGATAATATCTGTTGTGCAAATGATCCCAGAGAAACGTTCCATTTGGTAAGCCGTATAAAATAACATGGCTGCCATTTGGCAGGTGGGAATTTAGATACTTCAGAGTCTTCATGACACTGGAGTATAATTTCTTAGGAGTAGTCATTTCTGGGACTGGGTCAGCTTTCCTGTTGGTGAAAGAAACAGAAAATATCTTAGTAGATAAGGATAAATGTGTACACATACATGATCCCCCCTGGCCTCCTCCCCATGCCCTATACATACAATGTAGTAGCTATTGGTGCTATTTGCAAAATACTTTGGGCTTCCTGACTCTCTTGTGGTTGGGTGGGCCATGTGACTGGTTTAGCCTATCAGACTGTGAGCAGAAGTGTCATACATCACAGTTGGTGATATGAGAGCCTCTAAAATGCTCTTTGCCATGAGTCTGCACTATGTTCCATATAGCAGCTGCTTCACTAATCTGAGTCTTAGAATAGAGCCCCATGGTGATCCCTGGTGGACAGTGGAGTATGAGTAAATGTTTTTTGCTTTACGCGACTAGGATTTGAGGCTGTTTGTTCCTGCAGCATGAGCTTATCTATCCTGACTGATATACACAGTTAATGGAATCATAGGAGTCTGGTATTATTATTTGACCCTTTGAATTCTGTAACTTCGTCTTTAAACTCTTCACATATATCACAGTTAGGAAAATACAACCTCTCTGAGAAACAAAATGACATTATGTATCCACACAACATCCTTCCTTTCTACATTGAATGTGAACATACACACATTTAGGAATATATCAAGTTTGAATTAAGGTACTAATTTGCATTATCCTGGGAGTAGATTATAGAATTCTCTAAGATTTTCATCTACTCTTTAGGGTTAAAACTGCCTTTTGTTAACCTAAATGGAATAATAAGTTGTTTTCTATTTTGAGCCCTTAAAATTCCAAAGTTACATAATGATCTTATAGTGGTTTGAGTGGTGTCCCTCAGAATGTGATCTTATTTGGAAATAAGGTTTTTGCAGATATTAAGATGATGTCAAACTGGGTTAGAATGGGCCCTCAATCCAAAGACAAGTGTCTTTATAAGAAGAGAAGGTGTTACACAGACACACAGGGAAGAAGGCCATGTGAAGCTGGAAGCAGAGACTGGAATTATGTTGCCACAAAACACAAGGAAGGATTTTCCCTTAGACCCTTCAGAAAGAGCATGACCCTCCTGAGACCTTGATTTTGGACTTCTAGTCCCTAGAACTGTGAGAGTTGTTTGAAGTCACCCAGTTTGTGGTATTTTGTTATGGCATCCCTTGGGAACTTAACACAGATTCCAAACCAGGCAAAGGAAGTCTATTACTCACAGGCTGGACTCAAGGCATGAGTGACATGGAAGGAAGGGACTGAAAGAAGCCCCGGGTAGATCCACTTTAAAAACTTTTTTTTCTTTTTTAAGGTTTTAAGTAATCTCTCCACCCAAAGTGGGGCTTGTACTTACAACCTCCTGAGATCAAGAATCACAAATCCTACCTACAGGGCCAGCCTGGCACCTTTCCACTGTTATCAGTTTTAAGGGAGCTTCTAAATGACATTGGAAATGTACCAACATTTGAAGTTGGCTTAACTTTTGACCTTGAAATTTATAGTAACATTTCCACAAATGTGCAAAGATGTACATATAAGTATTGCAACATTGTGTGAAATAGTGTAAAGTTAGAAAATGCTAAAAAGCCTGGCTACACAAATTATAGTACACTCATGAAGTAGAATGGGATACAGCCAGTAAAAATAATGAAGTAACTAGATACAGGTGATGGTTATACAACACTTTGAATTACTAAATGCCACGGAATTGTTCACTTTAATTTAATTTTTTTAAATTTGCATCCAAATTAGCATATAGTGCAACAATGATTTCAGGAGTAGATTACTTAATGCCCCTTACCAATTTAGCCCATCCCCCCTCCCACAACCCCCAGAATTGTTCACTTTAAAAAGGTTAATTTTATATTATGTAAATTTCACGTCAATAAAATAAAATTTTTTTTAAATAATGAAGTAATCTGTAGGTGTTAGCATGGAAAAGTATTGTTGATTGAAAAGAACAAATTATAGAGTAGTAAGCATAATATTATTTCATTTCAATGAGCATTAATCAGTCTGTAAATTAGAATTTGCATAGACAAAATCTGGATGCAAATACGTTAAACTGTTTCCATTGGTTAGCTTGGAGCAAGGTGGTGGGGGTGGTTGGTAGGCAGTGGTGTTG
This sequence comes from Lynx rufus, assembly GCF_022079265.1. NCBI lineage: Eukaryota > Metazoa > Chordata > Mammalia > Carnivora > Felidae > Lynx > Lynx rufus. The sequence continues at coordinate 127,518,013 of NW_025814856.1, forward strand.
GGGAAACTCACTTCCTGTGCCCTGTATTATTTGAACTTTTCATAACAGATGTTATTTTGTAATCAGAAAAATAACAACAATAAAACAGATTCTCATATTATTTTTATTCTTTCTAAAGTAAGGGGGGGAAACTGGACTCTACCTAAATTTTAATGGGAGGAGCAGAAAGCATTGTAATTTTACGTCATTCCCTCCCCCACCCCCCCCCCCCCGCCCACCTAGTTCACTTAGTCAAATAAAATCACTTTCTAAATTGCTGCTATCCAGAAGGGACAGGTTGATCCTGGATGCGAGGTTCACTTTGGCTAATTTGTGACAAGCAATATATACCCATACAGAGGAAAAGGCAGAGAAAGTCTGATTTAGAAGTTGTGGGTAGGGTGTTAGTTGTGGATTATATACATGCTTCTACACTACATAACAGGTGTCTTAGACCCCCCCCCTCGCCAAATAAAAGAAAAAGAAAAGAAAAGAAAGAAGAAAGAAGGAAAGAAAACGTTGTCCTATTTTACCCTGGCATATAGAACAGACTGCTAAATTCATGTTTTTTTACCTTGGGAAAAAATATACTACTTTATGAGTAAAAATCTTCCTAATTTGCATATAAAGCTCTCATAAGGATTTGACAATAGGTTGCCTACCTACCAAGTGCAGAAGGCTGGGTAGGGGTTTTGGCTTGACTTGCATATGTGTAGAAGTGCTAGAAGGATCTCAGTTTGTGAAGGGGATTTAGGCTGCCTTGTGGGTTTGCTCAATGCAGGAGGACCCACCCAGAGTAACTGGTTTTATTTCACTGTGTGTGTTGAATGTGACAGTGAGGATGAAAGGGAAGCAAGCTGGGTGTCTATACCCTATGTTCAATCACCAGTAAGGGTACCACATACTGCTTATTAACTTTTGCCTTGGTACCTCAGTTTTGTTTTTTTGTTTTTTTGTTTTTCCTGCTGATACACTAGCACTTTGGCACGAAGCAATTATGCTGAGCTATGGCTCTCCACTCACATAAAGCCAAGATGAGTTAAGATGGAGAAAAGTCTCCCAAACTCCCTATTTAATGATTATTTTTTGGCTAGAGACACAGCCCTGATGATAGCAAAGAATCTGAGCTAATTTGTGCTCTTGCACCAGCACCCCATAACTGAACCAAGCATTACCCAAATGACTAATTACTCAGTGAAATCAAAATGGAAGCCTTGGTGTTGCTGATGGAACATTCTCCAGTCATCTTTGCTCCATCATGTACAGCACATTGATATGTGCATTGTCAATCAAACCCTTCAATGTGCATAGCAAAATTACCTGATTTTTAAAAAATTTTTCTTAATGTTTATTTATTTTTGAGAGGGGGGGAGGGGGAGGGGCAGAGAGAGAGGGAGACAGAATCTGAAGCAGGCTCTAGGTTCTGAGCTGTCAGCACAGAGCCTGACGCGGGGCTCAAACCCACAAACTGTGAGATCATGACCTGTGCAGAAATCAGATGCTTAACAGACTGAGGCACCCAGGTGCCCCCAAATTAACTGATTCTTAAAAAAAACTTTTTTAAGTAAGCTCTAGGCCCAATGTGGGGCTTGAACTCATGACCCTAAAATCAAGAGTCACATATTCTACCCACTAAGCCAGATAGGGACCCCAAAATTAATGGATTCTCAGTTCAGGCAAGGGCACATGGGTCTAAGTGATAGGTGGTGGGTCACTTCTTCTGGATGCCATAGAAGGTGCCTTCTGACTCTGTCCCTGAAAAATCCTCAATGCCATTTTGGTCTGGGTACTGTTTCTCCTCTGGTGGTTTTTGAGGAGAATTAGCATTAGCGTTTTGGAGACCACAGTTCCAGTGGTTTGGGAAACATCTCTTAGGCCTTCTCTGATGTCCACCAAAGGTTGAATGGGCTGAACTGCAAGCGTCTAACCCTCTTCAACCCACGTTTTCTGGAGCCTGTGTGGGGTCCACTCTGCCAGCCTGGATTTGCCTGCACACCCCAGCGCCCTGCACCCCTTCTCACTCACGGATGAGCTCCTGCCAGTCACCCAGACAGAGAGGTGAGGGGTTAGGGGAGCTGAGCTCACAAAGGGAAAGCTTGGGACATGTGAGGCTTCCACCGGGGAAAATGATGAGAGAGCAGCCGGCGCCCTCGGCTGTGCTTTCAAAGGTCAGGAACACACGGCAGGGGAAAGACAAAGAGTCTCACCTCCTGGGTGGCTCAGAGCCTGTCCTTGTCCTAATGAATTGTGTCTGATCATGAAAATAAGCCCCGTGACTTGGGTGCAGGGCCGGCTGTGATCTTTTCATTACCCTGGCAGCTATTCCAGCCAGATTTCATCTGGCTGATGCCAGAGAGATGTGCCCCCTCCTAAGGATGAAGGCAAACAGCCTCTGTGGAAAATAGTTCCCAGAACCTGAGCGAAAGCCCAGAGGCTTGTCATGACTGAGTGCTCGGACCTCATGCACAGCTAGCATTTGAGCTTCTAAGCGGCCAGGCAATATAGTCAGCCCTTTCTGCAGGCCAGCCAGTTGTAATCACATCTCTGGCCTCGCACTCACCCCCCCTCTAAGAGGCGTCTTGCCACAGACTGGGAAGGAGATGGGAACGCACTGGGCCCGCACTACCTCATGCCTAGAGATCCTGGGTCCCTGGAAGTGGGTGTGCCTTGGAGCATGCTGGCTGCTTGGGAACCTCCTTAGCCTTCCCATGGCCACTCATGCCTCAACTGAGGAGGCCGGGAGATAGAAATGCTCTGAGCATTTCTTTCCCTGCCGGTTTTCCTACCATTTGACTAGATAGAATGGATTGTTTCCCTCTCCTTGGGGAGCATGTTGGTACCTACCAGCACATTGACTGGTTTCTTCTTAATGCAGTGCTGATCATCTGCCCTAGGTGACATCAGAAACCCCGACATTGCAGACAAAAAAATAATGCTTGGGGGCAGGGGAGGCAGACAACCTGTCATGGGGGGCCCTGGTTCTTTCCATTAGGTGAAAAACGTACAATTAATTATTTCTAGGTCCACTATAAAGAAAAATGGACCATGTCAATCGATGTGGATAGTACTGGATGTTTTCAAAATTCTATCACGTTGCTGACAATTGCAATGTTCTTGTCAGGGATGTCATGTTGGGATGGGGGCGGAGGAAGGGTTTATGATGTGAGGCCCTTAAGGACATTCCCATTTCCCATGCTGCCCCTGCAAGGTTCTGCTGCTGTAGCTCACGCAAACCTTCCCTATTTCCAGGAATTTTTCTCCTTCTGTATCATTGACCTTCCATAGCTTTTAAGGGCAGTGACAGGAAAGGCCAGGGGAAGCTGGGTTAGCTTTGGCCAAATTGACTACAATCACAATGAGAAAGTTGGATGTGTCTATGTTACCTTTCTTCTTAAATTCCAGATCCTAAAAGCTGTCTTCCAATCCTGGCCTTCATTCATTTAGCAAGTATTCATTGAGTAACTGCATGAGTTGAGTGAATTGAGAAAGAAGCACATAGCTACATTATTTCAGTACATGCTAGCTAGCATCCTCATGTAAACAAAAAAAAAAAAAAAAAAAAAAAGAAAAGAGAAAAGTCAAGCAAATATCCCCAAACTTGTTCCAGGACGGACTTATTATGCAACTCATTGCTAGCTTGAGCTTTTTATGAAATTGCTTTGCTCATTTTGGGTTGTCTACTCCACCTTGACGTTCTGGCAGATGGGGAGGTATAGCTGCCATCTGCCTTTATTTTTCTAACCCCACCACAGGACATTGCAAAGTGGGCACCACAGGGACATCCCACACTGCCAACACTGTTCTTTCACCCAAATGCTTGCTGCTTCTCTGCCCAGATCCCTGGCGGGGGGAGCGGCTGGCACAGGTCTCTGGCTGATGTCTGCCTTGCCCTTTGGCTCTTTGGAAAAGGAAAAGCAGGACTGGGCTGGAAGGGCCTCTGAGTAAGCAGGTTCTGTTGCAAAAGTGCAGTTTCAGGGGTTTGGACTCTTGGAGTCAAAGCCGCTTTCCGCAGGTGTTCTTTACTCAGTATCACTGGTTTGCTCTCTATCCCCCCCAGGGGAATATGATCCAGAGGCTAGCAGGGCACTGGCTGATCTGACATGGGTTCAGTCTGTTTGGTGATGGGACTGGGGTTCCTGAAGCTCAGTGCTTCTCCTTCTAGAAGCTCCTTGTGGTCAGGCACTGTGGCCTGTTTGCCATAATGCCCCAGAGCCTGGCACAGCATTTGGCACATCATAGGTCGTTAATACATACTTTTCAAAAAGCGACTGTCTCAAAGAAAGCAAATAAGGCAAGTGTGGATTGTGGAAAGAGCACAGAACTGAGTCAGAGAACCTGGTCTGCATCTCAAACTTGCTACTCATTCAGTATTAGTGAGTTCCTTCACCTTGCTGAAACTGTTTCCTCATCTGTAAATTGGGGACAATCATACTTTTGTCTTAAGGCTGCTGTGGGGATGAGATAATATACAGTGGTGCAGCTCTTGGCTCATGGAAAGTTTTGTGGGTGTTTGCTATTTACCAGAGAGTTCCATGTGGCTCATCACAGAGGTTGGGACTTTGGTCCCCAGTGTGTTGCTTTGGGAGTCTTGGGGTTCTGGGGAGGGTGGTAAACCAGCCCAAGGTGTGCCAAAGCAGGGTCTGGCACTCAATATCTTTGCATGACAGCATGGTATCTCTTGGCCTGAACTCACTTCACTAATTAAGTTTACAGCTCCTTCACTGTGAGAGTTCCAGGGCTCTCACAACTTGTGGAGTTATTGGTGAGGGCAAACACATTTTCGTAACATTGAACTGGGTCTTTAACACAGACTTAGAAAGCTTGGTGAGTGAAAGCAAAGGGTGGGCAGTGAGTAGAATGACCTATTTCTAGTACCACTTGGCTTGGAGGCCAGCTCTGCCATTAATCAATTAATCAAGCAAGTCACATAATGTCTCTTGGCTCTACTTTTCTGTTTTCTAAAATGGTGGGTGGGTGGGTGGCTACTGGGGAGTTGTTCTAGATCTGATCTCACCTTTTTTTTTTCTTTTTGGCCACAATCACAGGACAGATGGCATTCACATGTGCAGCATATTCTTAGGGGTACACACAATTTTTGAAAAACCTTCCAAAATGGTGTGGGGGAACTAAGGCATTCAACACTTTGAAATCACTACTGATATTAGCAGTTTAGCAAAACTGCTTTCTTACTGTGGGCCATGGGCATACATAAAATTGGCCATAAATGATACACAGTCCTTTTGCAAATGCTCTAAGCCTATGCTGTCTCTGCCATGAGTACCTATATCAGAATATAAGTGAGGAAGCTATTCTTATGGGGTAGCAGAAATTCAGCCTTATTTTATTTAAAAGGCCGTTATATTCAGTTTGGATTCTTGGCTAGTAGCAGCATCTATCTTGTGCTACAATTGAGAACTTGTAGCATGACATACCCATTTGTTGTGAGTTGGAACAGAGAATTAATGGATCAGATCTTTTTAAAAGGGCCTTTCAGCTTTACAGGTTGGTTCCGTTGATTTCACATATGTCTGGGACTTGCTAAGACAGAGAAATTCAACTCAACAGCAGGTACTGGGACGCAGTGGAGTGCAGTGGAGGACAAGGAATCCAGAGTCCAAGAACTTTTAAAACTTTTTTTCTCCATAACTCACCCATTGCAGACATCGTTTCCAATCATGGCGTATATAATGATGGCTGGATGATCCAACAGTGGGTCCCTGGACAAACTGAGAAAACATAGATGGGATATGAATGGCAAACACTCAGCAGCCGTGCTTTGGAACTGATGTCACAGCCTGGATCTGTGAAAGGATCTTTGCGTGGCCCCCTTTTGGATAACATTTTGCTATTTTTCTTTCATTCCAGTACCACCATTCTCTTTCCCTCTTCTTGTGTATAATCTGTAACCCACTTCCCCATTAGGGAAAGACCACAGAAGTAAACAGAATTGAGAAGAGTGGATTGAAGTCTCCAGTAGGCACATGTGATGCCATCTTTTTAGGACCTTTCCCAGCGTTTTTCATCAAGTGTTACTTGGTTACTTCTGTCCAGATTTGTAGGACATCCCAACATCTGTGTATTGAACTTCAAATTCCAGGTTTTCTCAAGCTTTCTCTCTGGGAACTCAGGGCCTTGCTTCTGAATTTTAAGCTCAAAATGAGCACATAAAGCAAGAAAATGAAATACATTTTTTTGGTCTTTTGTCCAGCAACTTTGGCCAGACCTAAATTTGATCCCCTTTGTATGCGTTTTTTATGATTCTTCTTAAAGAACATATGCAAATTAATCACTTCCTATGCCCATGGGTCCAAGAAGTGATAATGTCCCAATGTTTGGGAGTGGCTAGTAAGGTACTGGTACTCAGTACAAGTGATTACAGGGTAGCCACAGAGGGTTTTCATTCTTTGTTTTTAAATCAGAAACCCAATCTAAAAACAACTTCTTATATCCCACTTTCACTTACCTTTCTATAAATCTGTCCAGGTTTTGGGAAGATGCACCTGAATAATTAAAAGACAATAATTAAAGGTAGTGAGCTCAATTCAACACAATTGGGATGATAGTCTGATTGACTGAAATCATGGAAGAAGCATCACTGTGCAACCAGACATTGTCTGCACCATCACACAGATGGGAAAGCTTCATTCTCCTTAAAGAGTTTTCTGTTTATGTGGCATTATATTAACATGATCCTAAATTCTTTGGATTTACAAGTCTCAAGATATTTCCTAAGCATGAATAAGCTTTCTAGTAGATTTGAGAACATGATATACATCTATACATCTATCACCAAAGAGAAACTACTCCAAAGATCGTTAGGTGAGGGATGAGAAGAAGTAAAAAAGGATTCTTTGAGAACTAGCCATCTCCTTAGAAATCCCCAGTTAATCACCTGCTGGGATCCCTGCTTACTCCTGAGGCTCCTCCTGGCTGGCTGGTCTGTTCAAGGTTCAGATTGTACAGCTGATATATTTAAACTCCTGTGATGAATGACCACCCTACCCCTCTCCTTGCTACCACCTGTAATGTATCTCTTATGTGAAAATTGTATTTATTGGATACTCATTTTATTGTAGACACACTGTTAGGTACTTATATTATTAGTTCATTTACACCTTGGCACAACTGTGTGAGGTAGGTATAGTCGTATTCCCATTTTATAGATGAGAAAAGTGAGGCTTACTTAAGTGACTTGCCTAAAGCCACACAACTAATAATATGGAGAGCTGCTTAAACCCAGTCCCTTCTGTCTGTAATGCTGAGCTCTGGCACTGCTCCTTTAGGCTGGGAGTCTAGAAAGAGTGAACCCATATAGGTTTATTGCTAGTTTGTCCCTTGGAGGCTGGCCGGCAGTAACGAGTAATCATCAGCTGGATGACAAGGGACGAGGAAGATTCTCCTATAATTTCCAGCCTTAGAAGCCTGGGGACAGGTGCATCTTATGACAGAGTCAGTGAGTGTTCTTAGAGATCTGCAAAGAGAAAAGGGGAGTGCACAGCCATGAAGGCCATGATGGCCCGTGTTTCCCTGAATCAGTGTGACCACAAAGTGACTGCCTCTTCTTCAAGTGCAGTAGAATCAAGCTATATGGGCAGTGCTGATGTTCCCTTGGTTGACTCAGGAATGTCAGCACATTAAATGGATGTTGATTTATTTCCCTTTTTTTTGTGTTAAATATACAACCCATAAACTTCACCATTTTAACTTTTTTGAGCATCCAAGTGGCTTTAAGTACATTCACATTATTATGCAACCATCAGCATTATCCATCTCCAGAACTTTTCCAGCATCCCAAATTGAAGACTTATACTCATTAAAGAATAACTAGGTCCCTCATATAGGTGGAATCATAATATATTTGTCTTTTTGTGCCTGGCTTATTCCATTTACCATAATGTTTTCATAGTTCATTTGTAACATGTGTTAGTATATCCACTTTTTTAAAGGCTGAATAAGTTTCCATTGTATGGATCTATACATTCATCCATTGATAGGCACTTGGTTTGTTTCTACCTTTTGACTATTGTGAATGATGCTGCTATGAACATTGGTGTGCAAGTATCTGTTTAGGTCCCTGCTTTCAATTCTTTTAGGTATATACCTAATTTAAATTGCTGGACCATATGGCAATGCTATGCTTAATTTTTTTTTTGAGGAACTGTCATACTGTTTTTTTATTCCCTTTATGTTAGTGAGGCAGGGTACATTTGATATGAACACAAACATAGAAATTAAGAGCAGTCAATTCATCTTGGCATGCATGCATCCATTCACCCTCTCCATTGGTTTGCTGAACACCTACCATGTGCCTGACATACAGTAGGAAGTTGACAAATGGGTTGGATGCAGACTCTATGTCTGAGGAGTAGCATTTAAAGGGGGTAAACACATAACTGAGTGCTGGTGAAAGTTTTAATGCCCATCCAAACCCAACGAGAATGTGCCAGATTTTACAACACTGAGTCCTAAATGTACAGACTCAAAGACTTTCTGGGTGTTAGAGGGTTCCCATCGTTCTCAAGAGGAAAGAGAAGGAGGGCAGCCATTGCCTGCTGACATATCCCATGGTGTCTCACTCATCTCATTGGCTGGCCTTTCATTCAGTTCCAGCCCCATGACTCTCAACTTCCCATTTTCAATAGGATAACAATCAAGAGGTGTTTAATTCTCACTCTTTGATTTTTCTTTTAATGAGAAATGAAAACTAATGAAAGCTCAAGCCATGAGTGGGAAAAAAATTAAAGGACCAGGTCAGGCCAATAATTTTCCTCATTATCCAGACTGCAGCTGGGAATTTGAGGTGCTGAGCACCCACAGAGCTGGAGGGAAATGAAAATGAAAACCTGTCATGGCTTGCCACATGGGCCGCCCCCTCCCAGTGCCCACACCACCCACATCCCTTTGCTGCTCAGGACAAGGATGGCAGGCCAATTGCAACTGGGTGTGGTGAATTTCAAAACAACAATCACAAACTTCCACTCAAGGGGAGAGAACATGCCTACTCTTCTTTACTCAAATGTTAAGGGTTTTTTTTTTCTGCTGAATATTTATAATATGAGCACAGAATTTTCTGTTTCCAGAGTTGTTGTGTCTTCCATGATTTATATTTCCTTTGGGGAATCTCAGTTTTATGAAATTATGTAATTAGGTAATTTCCACATCACTCTCTCTTCTTAATTCCCGTTTCCTGTTGTCCTGCTACCCTTTTTAAGCCCCATCAACATTTGCTGTCTCTCTCCCTCCCAAGCCCTCTTGTCTTCCTCCTCTTGTATATAGACTTCTTCTCAGCTGCTGATTTTACTGCTGCTGTTGTAGAAAATACTGAAGCATTTGGAACTGGAAGATGTGAGCAGGAAAGAAAGACAGCCTCTAGCCTGTGGGATGTGGCAAAACAAGGGGGACATTTGAAGAACTGTAACTACCCTTAAGAGATCCATAGTCTGGTCTCTACAATTATAGTTCAGAGAAATGGAAAAGGTGTGACTATGAAATAGGGACATTTTATTTATTCATTGAAGTGGTCCAATGGAGAATTAAAGGAATTCTTTCCCCAATTAAAGGAAGAAGGGGGTCTTTTTTGGCCATCAAAATCTGAATTCCGGCTCATTTAGTGCCTTTTTTCCTAACATTTATTTATTTTGAGAGAGAGAGAGAGAGGGGAGGAGGGGCAGAGGAGGGAGGGAGGAAGAAAGAGAGAGAGAGGGACGGGGAGAGAGAGAGAGAGAGAGAGAATCCCAAGCAGGCTCTGCACAAATTGTGAGATCATGACTCACATTGAGCTGAATTGAACTGAAATCAAGAGTCAGAAGCTTAACCGACTGAACCACCCAGGAACCCCTCATTCATTGCATTTTAAATGAGGAATTGTGCACTTCAAGGAGAGAAGAAGGGTTTCACATAATCTCAGCATTGGTTGCTCTCCCATAAATAAATTTCAGTGTACATTTCCACTGCTGGATCAGTGTTGACCATAGCAGCAATTCCTTCATATTCTGGGCATTCAGATCAACTGGTTAGATGCTTTTCATGGTCTTCTAAATGAGCTTGTAACTTTCTGTGCCTGGCCCAGAACAGAAGTGCTCTCAAATTCTTCAAGGGAAAAGATGAAGTATATTTAAATATAACAGGTCTTCAGAAATTAATGCATTAATTTGATAACACTTATGGACTACTTCCTGTGTGCCAGGCATTGCAATAGATGCTGGGGACACATCAGTAAGTAGAACAGATACAGTCCCTATTTTTATGAAGTTTATAGTTCTGAGGCAAATAATGAACATAAAGTGTGAGGATTCAGAGAAGCCCTGAAGAAGTGTTAAGCTGTGCACTGAAAGAAAACTAGGTGTTTCCTTTCTTGATGTTCGAAGACAATAACTTGTTAATTAATTTCCGATAAGATATTTGATGCTTTTTAAATTTTTTTTCAGCGTTTATTTATTTTTGGGACAGAGAGAGACAGAGAATGAACGGGGGAGGGGCAGAGAGAGAGGGAGACACAGAATCGGAAACAGGCTCCAGGCTCTGAGCCATCAGCTCAGAGCCCGACGCGGGGCTCGAACTCACGGACCGCGAGATCATGACCTGGCTGAAGTCGGACGCTTAACCGACTGCGCCACCCAGGCGCCCCTTTGATGCTTTTTTATACATGATGCAGAAAGAAATCCCAAGTTTAAGGCCATTTTGCTATAACTGTATGAATAGGACAAGGGAAGATCCAGGTTTCAAGTTCTAAAGCTTATATAATTTGAAGAAATTATAAAGAATCCTCTTTAAGGAAAAGGACACAAAACAGAAAAATGAGACCTGACATAAAGGGAAGCCAAAGTGGGAAGGAAGAAGGGTCTGAACCAATTGTGGTTAGATATCTTAAGTTGGAAAATTTTACAAATTCATATGGTCGCCAAGCTTGGGAGGCCCTCAAGCTAGAATATCATTAGCTTCATAACTCTGCCTCTTGATGCTCCTTAAAGGTCATGTGTGAAGTCTTGGGGCATCAGTGCCAGGTGGGACCTCCAAGAGCATGTGATCAGGCAGCCCGCTTTCCAGATGAGGCCCAGGGGCACAAAGAGACTTGCTCAAGGTCCTACAGCTAGTAAGCGGTAATCCATTCCAGATGTCAATTTAACAATACACATTAGTAATGATTGAACTAGATCATTTTAGTTCCTATATGAGAATATGTGAATTATATTATTCATTCTTCTATGAGACCCTGTCGCTGCCAGGAGACCCCTTTCCCACTTCCTGAGTGAGAACTGAAGGTTTTTTTCTCTGTGCCTCTGTCCACGTCTGGGTTTTGGGGAGCCTTGAGACTAGGTCGGGAGATATCAGAAGACAATAAAATGCTAACCTCACTGCTGGTTTGGTGGTACTCATTCTGGTCTTCTTCTTCAATCGACCTGCTACTATTTACTTTTCAGAGTCTTCTAGCACCTGCTCCATACTTTCTGACAAGGCTAAAGCAGCTTTCAGGGGGGCAGGCTGGGTGGAGCATACTTACTCTATTGTACCCAGAACCAGAAACCTAAGAAGTGTTATAGAGAGTATAAAATGTTCATGGAAAATGTGCTATCATACACAGACATAAAGTAAATCTAATAATGTTTTTTAACTTTCATTAGATTTTAAAAATGCAGATTTTGCTCGTATTTTTATAATTGAGGAGGCATTTTGAAGAGTATGATGTATATACATCCAGTTAAAAAATCAGCCATAAGAAATTTAAATTCCTTCTTTTCTCTAAAAATGTTGCTTGCAATAAGTAGAAACATTCAGACTAATACATTGACCTTGAGCTCAAAATAGTAGGCACTTAATAATTGTTGTGACAGTTTCTGCTGGTGTTTCTACTACTGAAAATGCTTTCAAATTCACAAGTGTGGTTCTGAATTTCTGTGACAAGCTAGATAAATGATTCCCCAAAACATATATTTTTTAAAAGAATATAATAGCCTTCCCAGAATGGCTCTGATCTCCCTCATAGTCTCACAACTTGACACAGCTACACAAGCATCCCTCAGCCATGCTGAACTTCTCTCTTCCTCTTTCTCAAAGATATTTTGCCCTTGGAGCCTCTTTGCACTGAGTCACCATCTCCCTCTGCTTTTTGGATTCCTATTTTTTTTTTTCCCAGCAGGGAAGTCTGCTCAAACGTACCTTCTCTGTGAAGTTTTCCTCTCCTTCTCCAGGCAGAGGTAAATATCTCTCACCTCCAGAGACCTCAACCTACCTCTATTTTAGTGTCATTTCAGAAGAACACTGATTGTCTCCTTATTTGTCTCTCTTTTCCGTGTAGTTATGATCTCCTTGAAGGCAGGGGCTTTGTCTTGTCCATCTTTCTATTTCTAGCACCTATTACAATATTGGAGAGGAAACAGAGGGAGTAGTGGGGGCAAAATCAAGTGGAAAATGAGAGGATGGGAAGTAAGAGAAGACCAAAGGTAAAAGGCACATCCCAGCATGCTTTGGAGCTGATAAAAAAACATGGCAAATTCATTTAAGCTATCAACACAAGTAGCAGGGAGCTTTCCCCACAATGTCCTTTATCTCAAACACTAAACGAAAGAGATCTACTGAGGGGCCCCTGGGTGGCTTAGTCTGACTCTTGATTTCAGGTCATGATCTCACAGTTCATGGTTTTGAGCCCCATGTTGGGCTCTGTGCTGACAGCACAGAGCCTGCTTGGGATTCTCTCTCTCCCTCTCTCTTTCTTGCTGCCCCTCCCCCATGTGCACACTCTCTCTCAAAATAAATGTTTAAACATTTAAAAAAGGGGGGATCTATTGAAAGGAGACCCCCTAGGACTTCAGTAACCTTTGCCATTCACAATTACATAAAAAAAGTAGAAGATATTTGCTTCTGAATTTGCCTTCTGTAGGTGGGTGTACAGGATGGAAATCTTGACCTAACAGAAGAAATGAAAACTCATTCTCTTCACATTATAATCATTGTCAGGTGCCCTGCTTCTATCTAGATGAGTTGCATGGAACAAGGAGAAGCCAGGCAGGGCTGCGTAGATAAGTGCTAAGAAATAGTTCCACTTGGATCAGAATGTCTCCACTGTTTAATGATTCTTTGAGATTGAAAGCCTTGAAAATATTAAAAATGGGAATAAATCCTCCTAATATAAGGAGGGAAATGTGCCCTTCTATACAAAATGTATCAAATTGAAATGTTTTTAACTCAAAAGTTTCTATTAAAATCAAACAGTGTATCTTGGAGATACATTTGGTCCTTAGGATAAATAGGAAGTTTTGATACCTTGCAGGCATTGAGCACATCTGCATTTACCTTTTAGATCAAGCAACTCAAAAACTGGTATTAAAACCTGGCATTTTTTTTTTTTTTTTTTTGCTGTGAGCACACTGGATCATGGCTCCCAAATAGAAACATCCCAGTTGTTTTGTTATAAATAATTTCTCTCATTGCCTCCCAACATTCTGGGTTGAGATTAAAAACTTGACCCAGTGGTTGGGTTTACTAAATACTTACTGAGGGCCTACTTCTGCTTGGCAAGATAATTTCTTTGCTTCTCTCCTGTGCTCTGTGGCTTTTAAAAAATTGTTTTAAAATTTCCATTTAAAAATCATTTCCAAGAAGTTAACATAATTTTCAAAGGTTGAAATAGTTTACAAAAGTTGCAAAAATAGAACAAAGCATTTGCACATAACTTTTATCCAAACTCCCTGAAAGTGAACATCTTTCACAGTCATGGTACAGTTATCAAGATCAGGAAATTCAATACTGTTGTCAAATCTATAGACTTATTTAAATTTCACTGATTGTCCCACTCATGGGTCAGTCCAACTCAGACCCAACACTTTCTGGGTCAGTCCAACTCAGGATCACATATTGTATTTCGTTGTATGTCAGCCCAGTCTCCTTTAACCTGGGCTAATTCTTCAAAGTTTTATGACCTTGACACTTTGGAAGGGTACTGACCAATTATTTTATAGAACACCCTTCAATTTGGGTTTGTCTTATGTTTCCTCCTAATTAAATTCAGGTTGTACATTTTTGTCAAGAATACAATAGCAAGTGCTCAGACAGCTAGTTAAAGCCACAGAATCTGTTTAGTTAGAGAATAACTAATAACTGGGGGGAAGTGATAATAAAAATAATACGTTCTTGTATGTGTAACTGAATTCAGCTCTACCTGGATTAATACTCATTTCTAGTTTGTTTCTTCATCCTTCTTTTACTTTTTTTTTCTTGCCTCTCCCTTTCTGAGAGGATCACTTTTGATAAAGAGGGAAGGCTAACAGAGTGCTGGGTCAAGGTATCTAATTCTGATGTTCAGCTGCCTCTGGGCAGGTATGGGTCATCTTGACAGTGTGACAGTGAAGTGAAGATAGTGGCTTTAGAAGCCAGAATCTGAAAGAGGGACAGCATGGCATGGTTGGGAGCAGGCATAGACACTCTCTGACATGGCTTGTACAAGACAGACACGGGTTTACACTCTACCACTGATGAGCTAATGGACTTTGAGTGAGTTATTAAACTTATCTAAGCCCCAGTTTCCTCACCTGTAAAATAGGGTTGCTTTGTGGATTAAATGGGGATAAAGTATGTAAAGTACTTAGCATAGTATCTGGGTGAGAGAAGGTACATTTTATGAACTAAATATTTGTGTCCCTCCAAAATTCATACGTTGGAACCTAATTCCCATCATCATGGTATTTGGAGGTGGGACCTTTGAGAAGTAATTAGGTCCAGAGGATGGAGTTCTCATGAATCAAATCTGTGCCCTTTAAGAAGAGGCAGAAAGCTAGGGTGCTTTCTTTCTGCCATGTCACAAGAGGATACAAGGAGAAGTCAGCAGTTTGCAACCCGGGAGGGGGCTCTCATCTAGAACTCCCCCTGTTAGCACTCTGATCTTGAACTTCCAGACTCTAAAACTGTGAGATATAAGTTTCTGTCATTTATAAGATAGTCTGTGTTTGTTGTTGTTGTTGTTAAAGCAGTCTGAACTAAGCCTGCAGTACTTAATATCAGCTAAAATCTATAAAAGTAGTAATAACAATAGCAACCTCCAAACCTCTCCAGCTAAATCCACCCATCCTGCTAATGGATGCTCCTGAGGAATCATGCCCTGACCAATGGTCCCTCCTAGATGGTATTCCCCAGGTAGAACACACGATTAGCTGGCCAGGGCCTGAAAAGACATCGATGTATTCTTTCTGGCTTGGAGCAAGGCCTGAATGGTGGTGTTTCTGTGTCCAAGGCAAGCTCCTTCGACAGTTCTCTTGCTTGTTGAGGAAGCAAGCTGCTTTCTGGCAAATCTCTGCAAGTCTAACAGCAGGATGGATGGTTCTCTCATGTTCACTCTGATTAGAACATCCCCCAGAAGCGTCTTCTCTCCTTCTGCTTCTCACCCCGGGCCTGGTCACCTTGTAGGAGCTCTTCCCACTTTTGACTTGTTGTACATTGAAGTCCTACTTTTACTTGCACGGTCCCTGGCCACTTAAGACTTGGGAGGGGGTCCGAAGCCTCAAATGGCCACAAGGGCCAGGTAGCTAAGCCCATAGTCCACCTGAAGGGCAGGCCACTACTCAGCTCCAACCAATCGTTGCCAGGCAGGGGTGTGGCTGTGTTGCCAGAACTGCTGATTTTCAGACATAGATAAAAATGGGATTTTTATGCAAGAGCTCTCGAGTTTTAAATATGAGCAACAAATCAGATTAAAAACAAAACACTTAACCATGGAGTGACCCTGAAGATTGCTGGTCTAAAACAGTCTGATTTAGAATTTCAGAGTCATGGAGCTTGGATGGAAGTTCAGATTATCTGGTTAAAGCCCTTTATTTTACACAGAGGGAAACTGAGGCTCAGAACAGGGAGGGACTCACGGAGGCTATGGAGCCAGCCAGTGAGAGGTCAGGACCTGAATGTGGTCATGCATCCATTAATGGTTAGTCTTTTTTATCCTTTGTGCCTATTACAGCAGCTGGTGCTCAAAAACACCAGCAGACTTAATATCAGCATGGAGATGAGTTTAGGGTTCGCCTCTCCCCTCACTTTTCACTGGAGAGCAACAGGAATGAGTTGTACTGTGCTGCGGTGCATGAATGAGGTGATTTGCTTTGCCGGTAATCTTGTGGGGTTCATCTCAGAGCAGTGATTTGTAGAAGAAACAGTTGAGCGGCCATCAGGCGGAGCTGAGCTCATAGCCGTCATGGACACGTAGTACCCTGCTCTCTTCTTCCTCCCTCTCCCCTCCCTCTGCTTCTGCTCCTCACCCCTCTCTCTGCTTCCCGCCACCTCCCGCTTAGCCTTCCCAGCACCTTACCATGTAGATGGCCTGAATATAAATTTCATACGCTGCCCTGAATTTTGCCCCTTTACCCTAGTTTCTCTGGTCTGCCAGATTCTCTCCCATTCTCTAGATGGTTTAATGCAAGCTGAAAGAAGGGAAACAGTAAGTTCTTGGAGTGGGGGAGGGGCAGTGGAGTTCAAGCTCAAATCCGGTTTGCAGCAAAAGGATTGAGGTGGGGTCAGGTAGGTAAGGCTGTGACACATGCTCTGTGGCAGCATGTTAAAATTCTCCAAGTTTCGGGGAGCCTGGGTGGCTCAATCGGTTAAGCAACTGACTTCGGCTCAGGTCATGATCTCGCGGTTCGTGGGTTTGAGCCCCGCGTGGGGGCTCTGTGCTGACAGCTCAGAGCCTGGAGCCTGCTTCAGATTCTGTGTTTCCCTCTCTCTCTGTTCCTCCCCTGCTCGTTCTCTGTCTCTCTGTCTCTCAAAAATAAATAAAAACGTTAAAAAAATTTTAAAAAAATGCTCCAAGTTCCTTATCTATATACTTCCAGCTGGTCCCCTGCTCCCACTTCTGGCGTGTGGGGGAGCACATGCGTGCACAGAGAGGGGTGGCCTCACACTGTGTGGGAGATCAGGCCTGGAAAACAGAATTCCTGTAAGCACTTTTGACTTTCTGAAAACAAAACGACCCCAAATAGGGGTTTACACCAAGGTTTTGCTAAACCTGCAGAATCAAAGTGAGGAAGGCTACCAGTGACAAAAGACATTCCAGGCTAGTAAAGTCTCCTTGAGAAACTGTGGAGATGCTACGCGTGGCCCAGGAACGGGTAGGTCAGAGTGCCCACCTCTGTAGGCTGTGTGCTGTGGCCATGGGGGCTCAGGGGCTGGGATCTGTGTGTCTTTTAAACCATATGAGTCTTGTTTATTTTAGAAGTGGATGACTTGTGAATTTTTATTTACTTAAAAACACATGTTGAATACTCCTTTAACATTTGTTTTTCTTCTACCTTTTATTTTAAAAATGAAGTATAATCTTGCCAATCGTGGCTTTTGCCCACTGTGGAGGTATTCAGGTTGGCAAAGGATTACTGTGTATGCTTTTCTTCTCTTCAAAGGCTAAATGTAACTCCTGAGAGTTATTCGAGTTTATAAGAAAAAAAGTGTGTTGGCTTGACTTTTCCCTACTGCATGCAGCAGAGGCTGAGTTCAGTGCTAGAGTACAAATATGGTTCCCTCGGGGCTCATGCTCACTATTGCACTGGAAAGTTCCACTTGAAGCAGCTTCAAGCCAAATAAAGGGTGACCAGAGGCAGGAGCAGAGGACTTGTGTAAGGTGGCAGGAGTTTGGCTCTGCTGGACGTGTGAATGGGAGCAGCGAGATCAGGCAAAGGACAGTGAGGGCTGAAATAAAAGCTAGCATTCATTGACTCTTTACTGAGCATGAGGCTTTGAGGCCCAATGCCAAGGTCTCCAAACGTGGAACATGCAGCATGGGTATGAGAGGTAGTTTGGGGGTCCATGTTTGCCTCACTGGACTCTCAGATGGCTATTGATTGGCATCCACATTTATAGGTCTACCTCTGAGAGGTAATCATCTTTGAAAACCTTCATCTGCTCCTCCACCTTCTAGAATATTCTAGGGCTCCCAGCTCAACCACTCAAAGCTTGTTTTCCAGACTCTACTACCCCACAGCTTCCGTCCTTTGCCCCACCCATCCTTACTGCCCCATACTGTAGCTCTCACTTCCTTCCACCCCAATCCTGCCTTTGTCCTACTTTCCTCCAGTCTTGCAAGGGGAGCCCTAGCCTGCTGCCCAGGATGCACCCATTCCCCAGGGCTCCCTCGAAGTCCTGCCCATTTCTCCTCTGTTCCTGGCCCCAGCTCCCCTCAGTCACTCTCAGACCTGCTGTCCACCAGGCTCCAATCATTTCCCGTTCTTATCCCTTGCTCAGCCTTTTCCTCCCAGAGGAAGAGCCCTCTTTTTCTGTGAGATTCTCCTGGTCCAGCCAGCCGCCCCTCACCCATGACCCTGCCCACTGCTGTCGCGAGGGGCCTGTAGACCCAACCCCAGATGTCCCCTTGTTCTGTCCTTACACTCGGTGAGCAACAGGCTTTCCCATCATGGGCGTTCATCTTTTAAATGTATTTTTGTGCTTTCAAATCTACTTTTTTTTTTTCAAGAAACAATGTACATTGAAAAAGTGACTGATTTTTTAAAATGCCGAGGAAATAATAGGACAGGTGGTAGGTGGAGTTTGCAATGATGATGGACATTTAGAAAGCACTGCGTTTTTCCCATTCAAACTTAAATAGCCCTGTGAAGTTCAAGTATGTCCTGTTATTATCCCCACTGTGCAAAGTGGGCCCCATCTGGGTTTTGTGATGAATTCTGCATGTCATGTGATGTAGTTTAAAAATTGGCTTTATTGGAGAAGGGGCAAACATACAAAGGCAAGGCTTGTTCTCCGAACCCCATCACTCACTGACTTTGGGTGCAGCCTTTCCCTCCACAAAATAGGGTGAAGGCGACCTACTGGGGCTAGCTTGTTGTCTAGGCAACCCAGAGTGACATCCCGGGTCAACTTTGGCAATTGTATGCATTGAACCATGACCCACATTCTATATAGATGCAGAAACAGGCCAGGGAAATTAAACTATTTGTCTAAGTCACACACCAATTCCAGCGCCTAAATTCAAAACCAGTCTACTAGTTTACACGGCAAGGAAATGAGATGATTTTAGGAAGCAACAAGAGTGGGATACCTCTGCCGTTTGTTCTCTGGGAATCGCTTTGCATCTCTGAGAAGTGAGGTGACATTCTGTGAGGACCCAGCCAACCACAAGGTGTACTGACCCTTTCCCTGTCCCTATGCGGCCCCGCCCCGCAGGTCCTCTGGGCAAGCTGGGAGCTGTAGGAGTTTGCTGCAAATCTCCTTTGCCCATTGTAAAGATTTAGCTGGAAGATTGCTGGGCAATCAGTACCCAACTTAAAGATGACTTTGGCATCGTACATCTTAAAATGCTTTATAATCACTGGCAATGGTTCATGGTAGAGGTATCTCTAGACATTTTCCAGGTCTTGTTCAGAAACATCAAGATGAAACTAAGAGCTGTTTCTTTAATTCTTACTACACAGTTTTTAAGAAAGTCTTTAATATTCCATTCAACTCTTTCTTCTCTTTCTCCTTTCTCCCTCTCTCTCCACCGCCCGCCCCCTTGCTGGTTCTGAAAAATAAGTGTAGCCATAAATATGCAGGGCGTACGTAGAAGGCTGACTTTTCCTATATCCAATAAAAACCCTGGGGAATAATTGAAATAACTTGGCACAGCTAGTCAGGTTACATTCTGCATAATAGCAAAGAAAACCCATAGTGAGGAAAAGCTGCAGTAAATAGGAAGAAAGGCTGGAAGTAAAACCAGAACATTAAATAATGAGTAATTATGAGGAACTAAAACAATAACAACAGCAGAAATAAAAACCCTTGTAGAATTCCATCCTTAGAAAAATAGTCAAGGAGCATCTTCAAAGAAGTTATACTAGACAACGTCTACATTTTAGGCATTTCTAAGGATTGCAAATTTAAAGAAAAGGAAGGAAATAAGCCCTCCCCCCACTTACACTCTGGCACCTATTTATTAGACTTAACTCTGACAGAAGGCACAGGTTTTGATCCCATTTTGACATGCCTGTTTTTTTTTTCATGATTAGGCTTCTCTCCCATCTCTTTTTCCCTGTTTTATCTTCACAATCTGAATTTTAAAGGAATGCTGTCAAGACAGCATACCACAAAAGGAGAAACATCTACTACAAATTGTACTTTGTATTTTTGGAGCATCTTACTTTGGTCTTTTTGATTTTACAAAAGATCACTGCATTCATTGTGGGTAGAAAGTAATGTTGAGTTGACAAGTCTGGGGCTTGGGAGAGAGGGAAATGCTGGCATCGTAGGCACAGGGAGCGTGCAGCTTAGAGTCCTATTGCTTGTTCCTGTCCTAACCTGACCCCTTCAACTATGGGATCCCAGGCAAGCCCTTCACGGTTCCTGTACTCACTTTCTTCTAGGTTTGGTGGTTTTTTTTTTTTTGAGTTTATTTCTGTGTAAACATAAAATCTTTAGGAAACAGAAAAGTATATATAAAAAAAAGATCATCCATAATTGATCAAACATAATGATTTTGGTATATTTTCTGTGATCTTCATATGTGAAGCTAGTTTTTTCTCTTATTTAAAAAAATATAGTAGGGGTGCCTGGGTGGCTCTGTGGGTTAAGCATCCAACTTCAGCTCAGGTCATGATCTCACGGTCTGTGGGTTCGAGCCCTGTTTTGGTCTCTGTGCTGACAGCTCAGAGCCTGGAGCCTGCTTCAGATTCTGTCTCTCCCTCTCTCTCTGCCCCTCCCCTGCTTGCAGTCTGCCTCTCTCCCTCTCAAAAATAAATAAACATTAAAAAAATGAAAAAAAACCACAAATAATACACTATAAATTAAACTATACCATCCAACTTTGTATCCCGATTTTTCTTTTGACAGTGTTTTGTCTTTCTAAATAAAAATATATGGCCTCTTCACCATCATTTGCTAGAGTGCATGATATTGAGCACAGGTGTTTTTGTTCTTTGTGTTTTATTATACATTGACAGAGAGCTTTTGACAGCTTTGGGGCTGTTTGTTTAGCTCACTAAAGGAAAAGAGAAAGTGCAAGGGGCTGATATTCACTTTCTGTATATGATGATTCACAGCCAGGTTCAATTCTAACTTTCCACTACATTGTCCATTGTGTTCATCCGCAGAGAGGTGAGGCCAAGCTCTTTCTGTAGATCATCTTAGATCACAGACCAGTGACTGTAGTATCTTTGTTGGTGTCTGAGTGTGATGTAACAAGCTGGCTACAGATCCCAGCCCTGCAACCTTCTCTGTGATCCCAGGCCATGTTCTTGGTCTCTGTATGTCTCTGTTTTCTCAGCTGTAACAGTGTGGGTATCTATCATTAGAATTCCTCAATTCTGAGAAATACATTTTAGCACATTTGACATTGGGTTGAGTCCTGCAATCAATGTGTACACTGTAATTCTTCCTTCCTTTTTCCTCCCTCAACACCCCCTTGAGCTATTATAATCAGTGGTATCATAGAACTGAAGAAATATACTGATACTTGCCTTACAGTTTGTTGAAAAAAAAAAGCTGAAATATTATACGTAAAGTATTCTTAGCACTTGGTAAGAGAGTAATAAATAGCAACTATTATTTCATTAGTAAGAAAACTTATATTGTTCTTAGACTAGCAGAACATTTATTCTGTGTAGAATATGTATGATAAGACATACATTATTTGCTGCTCATATATTTGGTTAAAACTTGTACTGCCCGGAAAAAGCCTTAGCACTCTTGTGAATTGGAAATGGCACAGGGATGGCAAATAGGTTTAACTTTACGTGCCAAGTCTAACCTCTTGATGGTGATTGTCAGATGTGCTGTATCGTAGGAATTGCTGAGGCAGAATCTGGGTGGAACAGAGAGGAGCGCCAAGGTTGACTAGTGACATCTTAGGAAGATGGAGTGGCAACACCCACCCTAAGTGTCTGCCATCTCTACATCACGGTGTCACAAAACATTACTTGGCAATTCATTTGGCATTAGCCAGGCATTGGTTCATCAGTCAGGAGTTTCACTGAAGTCCTGTGGCAATGGACTGTCTCTGGGTCCAAGGTGGGAGCTGAGAACCATGTAGGTGAGAGGCAAGGACACTGATGTCCTGGGAAACATGGGAAACTGATGGAGACCTGCAAGTCTCCACAACACTCTGAAAATACATTCATTTTCTTAATGGCTTTGGGGATTTCAGATATAAACACTTAGCCATTTATCTTAAAACTCCAATCTCAGGGGTGCCTGGATGGCTCAGTCCGTTAAGTGACTGACTTCAGCTCAGGTCAGGATCTTGCGGTTTGTGAGTTGAAGCCCTGCATCGGGCTCTGTGCTGACAGCTCAGAGCCTGGAGCCTGCTTTGGATTCTGTGTCTCCCTCTCTCTCTCTGCCCTTCCCCCACTCATGCCCTGTCTCTCTGTCTGTCTGTCTGTCTGTCTCTCTCTCAAAAATGAATAAACATTAAATAAAAAAAAACTCCAAATCCCAGTAGAAATGTGGGAGACTTTGCATCACAAGGAAGGGCAGAGCCTTTGCAATGATCTTGATTTTACTCAGCCCTTGTTCTGCTAAGGCTTGCTTAAGTCTTGCCTCCTGAGCCTTGAATGCCCTGCCTTTCTAGAACTTTGCTTGTGGATGACTGACCTGCTCCCTTGCCTTGGTGTACGTCCTCACCACATCTTTTTCTTTCTCTCCTCTGCTGTAGGTAAGATGCTGTATTTGAAGGGCCCTGGTGCTGGAAAGGGAGACTGTTCATTTTATTAGGTGGCCCTTGTTTTCTAACTCAGCTTTTGTGGAACTTATGAAATAAAATCAATCAGTAAAGGCACACTGCCGAAGGCTTCGATGGAAAGCTACATACCATTTCTTGAAATATTCTGGTAGTCTCTGTGATTGCAGTGGTTTCTTTTCCGTAAGCGAAGGTAAATAGAATTTTCTTTAATTCTGAAACAAATACAAAGGTGTATATCAGGACAAATACAAAGGTGTATATCAGGACATTCACACAATTAAGTTCAAAAACCTTGATTTTATTATGATTTTTCAAAATGGATGGTTCAAATGAACTCAGAAGATCAAATCTTTGCACACATGTTTTCTCTAAACTGTCAATACATTATTAAGAGTTGTGGGGTGCCTGGGTATCTCAGTCAGTGACAGCTCAGAACTGGAGACCGCTTTGGATTTTGTGCCTCCTTCTCTCTCTGCTCCTCCCCAACTCACGCTTTGTCTCTCTCTCTCTCTCTCTCAAAAATAAATAGACATTAAGAAAATTAAAAAAAAGAGTTGTTACAAATTACAGTGCTATAAAATGGTTTGCATCAATGTAGTAAGACTAAACTTTTTCACTTTTGTGAAGTTCTCCAGAGTCATCCCTTTCTAATCTTTTTTACCAAGAGCTACTATAAGTTGCTTGAGCAAAGGTCATCTTGACAACTGTGTCCATTTTTAAATTTTATTAGGTTTTTTAAATTTTAATTCCAGTAGAGTTAACATACAGTGTTATATTAGTTTCAGGTGTGCAAGATAGTGATTCAGTGATGCTATACATTGTTCAGCGATTTTGAACCTGACCTTCTTCCCTTTCTTCTTTTGGTTGCTATGAGGTCGTGGCACACACCCTTGTTGTCCTTCAGATCTAGCTCTCCCCTTCATTTTAATAGAAGTTTTAGTAGGACATGATAATGTCACAGTGATGACTGCTTTACTCAGCTTCCCTTACAGCCGCAATTGGCCACCTCACTAATTTCTGGACGATCAGATAGAAGGAGAAGTATCCAATTTCTGGGAATATTTCTTAGGAAACAATTGGCAAGTGCCCCTTGTTCCTTCTTTATCTTCTTTCTCCATTTTGGTGCCCAGAGTGATCCCATCTTGGACTATGGGGGTATCTCCTACATTGGGAAGGCAGAGGGGTGAGCTGCAAGAACCCTGAATCCTTGAGAACCAGTGGAATTGAACTCTCACACTAGAGCCGGATTCCACATTTCTGAAATTTTATGTGTGAGAGAAATAAACTAAAATATTATTTTATTTTAACCACCCATATATTCTTTGTTTACTTGTAGCTAAATCTAATACTAATGGACACAGAGTTTAGAGACAAATTTGTGACCAGTATCAGCTTATAACTGCATGTATTTTAAGTCATTTTCTTGGCTTCTCTTTGTCCCATCCTTGATTTTCTATCTTCTCTTGCCAAGGTTTAATTTAAGTGTAATTTAATGTTATATCCTTTATACTTTTATAGGCTTCCCTAAAATCTTTTTTGAAACAAGACCAGGTATAGACTAATGAATGATAATTAAACTCAGAAGTACTTGATTACTCCTCAAATGTTTGTATCTTCTCTTTATTATAATAACTTCATATCTCACAACCTTACATAAATCATCATTTATTTTTAAGTGTTATGTGAGCCTCACTTATTATATTTTAGTGCTTGCCAACTGTCTCAGTGTTTCATAAAGGTAAACATGTATCAGGTTGGGAACTTGGGATGCACTGAAGGAGTATTCATTTCAAAGCCTGAGAAAACTAATGATAACATTTTTTGATAGACAAGCAAGATGTATGAGCAATATTTAAGTATGGGATTTTTACTTTTTGGTAGAATTTTTAGGCGAATGATTTATTTTATTTTTAAAAATCAAAGCTACCCATGCAAATAATTTTAAAAAGCCAAAGTTGTTTTACTTGAGTGATGTTTAATGGGCCCTACTATGTTCCAGAGACTGCTCTAGGCACCTGGGTCATACTGGTAAACGAAGACGATGAAGACCACTGCCCTGTATTGTTGGAATTCTATCAGGAAAAAAACAGTAAGCATCCTGAATGAACAAATTAGAGAGGATGCTAAGAAGGCGGTAAGTGCTACGAAAAAAAGGTGGCAGAAGAAATAGGGTTAGAGTGGTCAGAGCAAGGCTCAATGAAATGGTAAACGTAAGCAAAGACAGTTAAACTATTTATGTCTATAAAGCTTATAGTGATTAACAGCAATCCCACACTCCCCTACCCTCCCCATTTCTCCATTCCCAGAGGCTACTAATTTCAGCCTTAACTGACTCTTTGGGTATATTCTTTCTTATCTCTAAATAACATATTTTCAAGTCCACTTCTTGATTTGTAGTCTATTTACTTCCCACCATAGAGCAGGGGGTTTGGCTATTCACAATTGATGTATGATTGCTTTCTCTTTCCTTCTAAATTCTTTTATTTCCCTGGAGTTAATAGTTGCCTTTTATTTGTTTGCTTAATTTTCTAAGTATTTATCATCAATTTACCCTCAAATTTTTTACAGTTGTTTGATCACCTTTGAATATACTCTAATGGATAATTTATTCATTTTATCTTGCAGAAATCTCTCCTGAAACCTCTGGACCTGCTTCCTCTGGACTTGCTTCCCTCTCACCCTGGTGCTCAGTAGATATCCTGAAAGCCCCCATCTTCATCATCCTGGAGATTGTCTTCACTTCTTCCCGGCTTAGTAGATCTATTTTCTAGAAGACCACATTTTTATTGTTTCTGACAGAGAATATTTTAAAGTAATGTTTGAAGGATGTGAGGAAAGTAACTTATTTTTTTTATCATTTGTATATCTAAAAATGTTTCTATTTTTTGAGTTGGTGAGGTATAATGTGGGCCCAGAAACAGCTTACACCGTAAGTATAAACATAAATAAGGTAAAAAAAAATTAAAAACATATATAAGGTTAATAAGACTTGTTGGGGAGAAACTTCAAGTTCCACTTGGTCTCTGAACACTCATTATCTTATACAAAGGTCTTTAAAAATTTTTTTTTAATGTTTATTTTTGAGAGAGAGTGGCGGGGGGAGTATAAGTGGGGGAGGGGCAGAGAGAGACAGAGACACAGAATCCGAAGCAGTTTTCAGGCTCTGAGCTGGCAGCACAGACCCCGATGGGGGACTTGACCTGAGCTGAAGTTGGACATTCAACAGACTGAGCCACCTAGGTGCCCCTAGAAAGGTCTTTTAAACAGGACATAGCTAGACTAGATATATCAAGGACAGCCTACATATTTTTAGGGAAAGAGGGTTCTGGTGTTTGTAAGTCACTATTTAACAATAATAGTAGATTTATGGTATAGGAGATTATCTGTTAAACAGGAGGAGTCCCAAACATGATGAATCATCTTCTTGCTAGGGAATCAATAGGAAGAAGGAAATAAACCTCTGAGACCATCAGAGTTTGTCTCTCATTGACTGGTGTGGTAGATTAAAGATGGCCTCATTATCTTTGACACCCTTACCCTTAAATCTTGGCTGTTATATGACTTTTTGACCAACGGGGTATGTTAGAAGTGATTCTATGCCAATTATGGCCCCATTTTTAAGATTCCTGGCAACTTTGTTCTCTTGAAGCCCTGATTCACCATGTAAGAAGTCTGACTATCCTGCTGGAAACCATGTCAAAAGATCCTTCAATGGAAATAACCAAAATGTCTTTCAAAAGCTGAATGGGTAAACAAAATGTGGTGTACCCATACAATGGACTATTATTCAGCAGTAAAAAGAAAAGAGGTATCAAGTCATGAAAAGACATGACTTGGAGGAAGCTTAAATGCATATTGCTGAGTGAAAGAAGCCAATATGAAAAGGCTATATTCTGTATGATTCCAACTAGGTGGCACTCTGGAAAAAGGCAAAACCATAGACACTGTAAAAGATAAGTGGTTTCTAGGGATTTGGGGAGAGACAGGAGGGATTAAAAAATGGAGCACAGAGGTTTTTGTGGGTAGGGGCAGTGATACTGATATATGATACTGTAATGGTGGATACATGCCATTATGCATTTGGCAAAACCCATGCAAGGTTCAACATAAAGAATACACCCTTAGGTAAACTGTAGACTTTAGTTAAGAATAATATATAAATATTGGCTCTTCATTTATAACCACACTAATGTACCACATTAATGCAAGATGTTGATAATAGGTAAAATTGAGGAGGAGATGACAGAGTATATAGGAACTCTGTACCTTCTGCTCAATTTTTCTGGATATCTAAAACTGCCCAAAAATTAAAGCCTTTTTTTAAAGTCCCTATCTGGAAAGGAAGCAGGACCCAATATTCTACAACAAACCCAATATTCTAACTCTCCTTCTCAAGCCTCAGTTATGTGAGTCAAGTCATATCTGACCCTTTAACCCAACCACTAGGTAGATACCATCAAGTAACCATGGTCAATATCACATGGAGAGGAAGAATTGGCCAGCCACACTCTTCCTGAATTCCTGATACCCTAAACTGTGAGAGGTAATGAAAATGGTTGTTGTTTTAAGCCACTAAAGTTTGGAGTGTTTTGTTACACAACAATAGTTAACCAGAACAGATGGTTATAGAATTCTAGGTTAAAATCATTTTCCCTCAGAAGTTTGAAGCTATCAGTTCATTGGCTCCCAGCCTCCCAGTGTTGTTGTCTGAAGCTGCTCTGTGCCTCCATCCTTTGAAAACCTGCAGTAGCATCTGTTCAAGAGTTCTGAAATGTTGTGATGATAGGCTTGGGGTGGCTCTATTTGCATTCACAGTGTTAGTCACCCAGGGACCTTTTCAACCTGGAAATTCACATGTGTCAGTTCTGAGAGACGTTCTTGAATTATTTCATTGATGATTTCTTCCTTTCTTTTTTTCCTTAGAACTCTTATTATTTGTATATTGGGTCAGCTGGACAGGTCTTCTAATTTTCCTAGCTTTTCTGCCCTATTTTCCATCTCTTTGTCTTCTGTTCTATTTTCTGGAGGATCTCTTCAATTTCATCTTTAATCCTTTTATGAAAACTATCTTATGCCACTAGCATAACTTCCAAGTGATATTTTTGTTTTTTGAATATTTCTTTAATTTTAGTGTAACATTCTTGTTACACGAATGAAATATCTTTTCTTATCTTTTTGGAGATACTAATTCTAGTTATTATTGTAAAAAATTTTTTTAAATGTTTATTGATTTTTGACAGAGAGAGAGAGAGAGACAGAACATGAGTGGGGGAGGGGCAGAGAGAGAGGAGACACAGAATCTGAAGCAGGCTCCAGGCTCTGAGCTGTCAGCACAGAACCCAACACGGGGCTTGAACCCACAGACCGCGAGATCATGACCTGAGCCAAAGTCAGATGCTTAACTGACTGAGCCACCCAGGTGCCCCAAATTCTAGTTATTTTTTATAGGTAAGATATTAGAGTCTAAGAAAAATGTTTCTCCCTTAGAAAATAGAGCAATAGTTTATTTTCTTGAAGTTGCTTCTTCTCTTTTTGTGTTGTCTTTCCACATTCAAAGTTTCCCTCTGATGTCCGATGATCCTGGATTGTTTGTTGGCTTGTACTTAAAAGTGGAAGCTGGTTAAAAACTTCAAAGCTGATTGGAAAGTGGACCTCTGGGTGTGGCTTTTTGACTCAGATCCTCACTGTAGCATGGGCTGGTGGGGACTTTCTCGGGGAAGCCCTGCTGTCAGTGTCTGGTCTTTCCTCCCTGGGATGTGTAGACTCCCTACAGAAGGATCTTCTGCCCTCCAACCAGGTTGCCAGCACTCTGGGGCTAGGGGTGGGTGGTTCGCAGCATTCAGTATGCATGTGGAGTGGGGTGCTCCTCTCTTCACTTATGTCTGGTGTCCCTAGGTCCAGAAGCTTTTGATATTAGCATCTCTAGAGAATAATAAACCTCTAGACTTATACCAGAGTAAGAAGAGGCAACTGCCCACCTGTGTGAAGTTGGGAAAGAGTCTCAGGATCTAACTGCTTCTTCAGCAATCTTTCAATAGACCCTTGTTTTTACTCTCACCTCAATTTCTAGAGCTACCAAATATAACCAATCCTCAAGTCTTCTGGGGAATCTGCAGTGTAAACTAGGTTGCTTCTTGACATTCCTTTCCACTGGCTTCAGATGCAGCTTTCTGAGTCAACTGAGTCAGTTACCACTTGTTCTGCTTTCTGGTTTCCAACATTTTGTGGCTGTTGGCTCTTCCTGTTCTCTTTGTCCTTGTGGACAGATTCATTTACTGTCATTTTAGTGGAGTTTCTCAAGGGACAGAAGTAAATGCTTTGCTCAATCTGCTATCTTACCCAGAAGCCCGAAATGAATACTTTATACTCTGTGTCATTTACGCCCTCTGCCTTGACTGTTTTATTATATTTTGAAAAAAGCAGATGGGAAATGGACATTAGATCTGAGCTCAATCCTAAAATAATTTCACGGTCAATAAAGAGGGGTTATTTTCCTTTGGGAAAGTAATTGTTACCAATATTTAGCCATAAATGTATTTTTGATAATTCTAAAAATGGAATTTATGTACCGAAATACTGTTTTGCTCATGACCTGCTCATGGAGAGCGAATAGTGTATATTAATATTATAGAAACAGTTAGTTGCATCTGTCTTTGCAATAATACAAAATCTTTGCCAATTGGTGAATAGTTTCATTAACATTTCTGACCAGAAATAGTATCTAGACTTTTGAGATTAAGGTTTTGTACTAGGCACTAGCAATCATTTCACATAATCAAAGGTATCGTTTTCTTTCATCCCACCTCAAATGCATAATCTGTCTTATAAATACTAGGGATTGAATTTCTCATGGAGTGTCCAGGAATCCTGAGGAGACAGAAAAATCAATACAGTATTATGAGAAGCCCATAGCACAATATTTTTGAGATGCTAACAAATTGAGAATGCTTGATAGAAAGGCATCTGTATACAGGGTCAGGTGAATTTGAATTAATAGGAGAAACCAAGGATACTGTGCAGAGTAAGGTTAACTGTGATGACCTTTCTGGTTTCAAATCTCCCCTCCTCTTGCTCCTCTACCCCTACTTGGACTCAGGTTTTTCAGTGTGACCTTCTGTTTTTTCCCTTTGCCCTCTGTTGTACATCAAAACCAAGCCCAATGGGCTGGTAGAAGAGGCGATAGCATCAGTGCTGTAGTTTGATGGGGGCAGAGAGGAGTACTTGAAAGTTCTCTTTCTCCCACCTTCCCCAATGGCCAAGATGCTGGTATCCTCAATGTACGGGGCTGACGTGGAAGCATGCCATATTCAATTCCCGCTGTGACTAGCTCTACCTACTCCAGTGCCCAGGAAGTACAGGCATTTCATGTGAGGACACACTGGTCCGCTTTTGATTTCTAACATCAAAATTCAAAACAGGTAAACCTAACACAGAATGTCTACTGGTTGCTCTCCCCAACATATGTTCAGGTAAACACACATACACACACAAACCACTTTCTCTGAGAGCCTTCTTATGACCTACCACCACCATACCATTTCACTATGACCAAATGGAAAACAAAACAAAACAAAGAAGAAGACCAAAAAATGAGCCTTATGCATGATGCAGATAAATTAAAGGAGTCGAATTTAGAACTGAAAAAAGTCATCACCTTCTATGTTGACTCAAAGCAGAATGTACTTGGAGAAAGGCAACAGAACAGCTTCCCCAAAAGGCTTAGCATATCCGAGGTTTTGTGGATAAATCAAGTCTGATACTATGCAAACAACAGTGATGTATCAGGTCCTGGTGAAGTTTCTGAGGCTATTTCTGTCTCTCTGCAGAACACTTCTTGTTTGGGTATAAGTTCTGACACCCTAATTAAGGCGAATCGTAGAGAACGAGACACACGAAAAAGACTAGGGCATGTGGAAGACTAGTAGCAGGGACAGTGAGAGATACATGGTAACATCTAATGTGAAGGGTTAGGGCAGGGGAGTGGATTAGGATAAAACTGAATCATTTAGATACCGGGCAGGCTTCATCCAGGGACCACTACTGCTGGGAAGCTTTAAGAAAAGAGTGAATAGTTTTCTTTCTGATGTGGGTGGAAGTCAGACTAGCATGGGGCCGGGGAGATGGATTAAAGAATTCTTAAAATTCCTTCTAGTTCTTTGATACTAGATCCCTGTGTAACCTCTAATTCACCACATCATGGAACAATGAAGATTTCAGCCTCAGAGAGAGATAAACATGTAGAATATGACTCGTTGTGTATTCAGAGAGACTAGCAATGGGCTAATTATGCAGGGGTGTGTGTGCAGTGGTGAGGCTGGCTATAGAGGAGGTCCTAGGAGTTCAGACATGAAAAGATTAGTCAGACAGCATGATAGATTTTGAATTTGGAGCAGCAAATAATGCAGGGAAATAGACTTCATGGGCATTGTGTTCAATAATTCATGAGCTGCGGTACTCAGACAAGGCTTCTTACCTGTTAAGTTAACTTCCCACTAAGGTTCCTTCCTCTGTCCTCTGAACTTAGAGCAGCTGTAACTGCTTCCTTCCTGGCTTTTCTTGGCCTCAGATTTGATTGCAGGCCACTGCATCAGCATAAATATTAAACTATGATAAACTGAGAGATTTAAGGTGTTGAGGCTTATAATGTACAAAGATCACTTGTGATACACAAAAGATTGTTTTAATAATCTAAAAAGCACTTCTCAAAGGATGCTGTGAAACACTAGTTTCTTGAAATGTATCTTTCTCATTAAATGCATACATATAGAGAGAAAGGGAGAGAGAGAGATTTTCTACATAGTTCGGTGGTCAAATAAGTTTAGAAATGGTTTCATATTATACCTTGGAGATACATAAGGTTTTTTGCCTTATTAAAGGCTCTAATAAGCCTTATACTGAATAAATGTGTTTCTCCTTATTTAAACTAGCATTTCCAAAACTTAGTTGCCCTAGGAATCTTTTAAAAAATATGTATGACATCTTGTGGAACTAATGTTTCACAGAAGTGTGTTGGGGAATATTGATGAACTATTTCTGTGCTCTCTATGTAAGCATTGAGATGGCCTAAAATCTCAGGTTGAGTTGGTTATAGGAATTTTGCTAGAGAAATTTGGAGGTTGTTCATTTACTTTGATCAACCTGGATTGAAAAATTATGTCATTCTGGACAAAACTTCACACCGAGGCTTGACTTATCTATTATTGACCAAATTCACTTGTTAGCAGATCTCTCATTTGTTTTATTCCTTCTATCTGGCTATTGAGTTGATTATTTTACTTGAAAATTGTTCTCTCCAATTTGTTGACTGTGTGGTTATTTTAATACTTAAATGAATTTTGCTAGTTTCTTGTAGAACATTTATTATAGAACATGCTTAGAAGTCCAAGGGCTTAAGCTACACTGATTTATTTTTACATGCATCACATCATGCAGCTGGTGATTCAATTCATTCTGTTTATATTCCTTTTCCCTTATCCCTAGCGTTTTCCCTGAAATGTTAATTCCTGCAAATCTTACTTGATTTAGGCAATCTGAGGAAATGCAAGGGAAGGAGGCTTGTAGATTGTAAAGCACTCTACAAATGTAAAGTGATATCAATATGAACTTATTCAGTAGTTCTTTTGTTGAGTACCTATTATGGTGCCACATAATGTGTCAGGGTCTAGGGCTAGAGAGCAAAGTCAAGCCTAATTCCTGTACTCAAGATGCTCAGAGTCTGGGGTGGGGTGGGCGGAGTGGAGAGACAATAAATAAACTGTTTTGACAAGTGAGGTGACATTGAGGTTGAAGGAGAACACTAGGAGCACAGGAGAGAATCATCCACTCAGGTGGGGGTTGGCCTGAGGAGGCTGTCTAAAGGAACTGATTCCTGGGTGGTGAGTGTGGGAGCGTGAACAAAGGGTAACTAGATAAGACAAAGGTGAGTGTAAGTGCTCATGAAGAGATGCTCAAACTCACTAGTAACCAGGTTACATATTATCAGAATAACAATAAAATATTGTTAGATTGGAAAAAATTAAGAAGATGGACAATCTTCAGTATTGGCAAGGATACGGGGAAACAAGTATTCTCACAGACTATTTGTGGGAATATAAATTGGGGTAGCTTTTTGGGGAGATTATGAAAAATTAAAATGTATACATTCAGATCTATCCATTTTTTCTTAGATGTTTATTTATTTATTTAGAATTTTTTTTTAACATTTATTTTTGAGAGACAGAGACAGAGCATGAGCAAGGGTGGGGCAGAGAGGGAGGGAGACACAGAATCTGAAGCAGGCTCCAGGCTCTAGCTGTCAGCACAGAGCCCGACATGGGCTCGAACCCATGAACCGTGAGATCATGACCTGAGCCGAAGTCAGATGCTTAACGGACTGAGCCACCAAGGCACTCCTCTCTCCATTTTTTTCTAAATAAATTGTCACATGTATTCATAAAGAGAACTGTAGGATGTTCATTATGGCATTATTGGGTATCATGAGGATTTGGAATGGACTGTCCATCAGTACGATGCTATGAAATACCACGCAGAATTGTTCAAGAATGGAAAGTGCTTTGAGAAGTATTGTTAAAGCAAAGCATTAATTTACAGTGTATTATACACTGTTTAATGCCACTTATGGGGAGATTTTAATGAAATATTTCTTTATGTACCGATTTACACACGTAATCACACAGAAGGGATCTGAACAAAATCACGCTAAATTGATAATAGGGCTTTCTCCTGGGAAAGGGGGTGGAATTGGGGGAAAGCTTTGGCTTTTTACTATAAATATACCTCAGTATGTTTTGTAAGATGAAAATATATTCATTATTTGAGTAATTAAATTAAAAAGTGAAAATTTAGAAATGAGTGGCATCGAGGGAGAAGTTTTGCAGGTGGAGAGATTTGTCAGTATATGGCAGGAAGAGTCCTTGGCTAGGAGTTACAGCTTCTACAGATGGTCCTTCTGGCCCAAAGGGCAGTGCCCTGAGCCTTCATTCCATCCCTTCTTGCTTTCTCCATCCTTCCTTGCTTCCTTCCTTCATCCACCTTTCTTTCCCTGTTGGAACTTCCTCTCACTAACAGCATACTGTAGGATTTCTCATCTAAAAATGATTCCCCACAAGCTATCACCCCTTTTCTCTTCTCCCTTTAATGGGGAAGGTTTTAATTTTTTATTTACTTTAATATTTATTTATTTTTAAGAGAGAGAGACACACATACAGAGCATGAATGGGGGAGGGGCAGACAGCGAGGAAGACACTGAATCCACAGCAGTCTCCAGGCTCTGAACTGTCAGCACAGAGCCCAACTGGAGAAGGTGGAGAAGCTCGAACTCAGGAACCTTGGGATCATGACCTGAGCTGAAGTCAGGCAGTTAACTGATTGAGCCACCCAGGCGTCCCAAAGGGAACTTACTAAATAAGTTGTTGATGCTCACTTCCCTTATCACTTCCTGGAAACCACTCTCTGCAGTCGGGTTTCCATCTCCCCCCACTGAGACATCTCTGGCCAGTCTCCCTTGATCACCGCCCTGCACCCACAGTCCTCTTTCTCTGTTCCAGTCCTCCTCTGCCTCTGGCAGCATTTGGCTGAAAGTCACTTCTCCTTTGGAAACACTTTCTTCCCTTGGTCTCTAGGCTGCTGAACCCTTCTAGTTTTCTCTCTACTTTGAGAGCTATTTCTTCCTTTTTAAAATTTATTTAGAGGTTTATTTACTTAGAAAGAGCATGAGCAGGGGAGGAGCAGAGAGAGTGAGAGAGAGAATCCCAAGCAGGCTCTGCACTGTCAGTGTGGAGCCCCATGCGGAGCTTGAACTCATGAACAGTGAGATCATGACTTGAGCTGAAATCAAGAATCCCACCCTTAACCCACTAAGCCACCAGGCACCCCAAGGACTATTCCTTCCTTATCTTCTCTTCCTGAACCTCTAAATGTTGGCACCCCTCCCCCCAGCTTCTGTCCACAGCCACATTTCTTTTTCACACTCGTTCTCTGTAACAGAAGTTCTCAATTTGTTGCTCTCAGAACCATTTTATACTCTTAAAGTTACTGAGGAACCCAGAGAGATTTTTAAAGAAAATTAAATGTGAATTATACCTGTCAATATTATATGTTAGAAATCAAAACTTAGAAATTTAAAAGAATATTTAATTATTGATTCATTTAAAATAATAATAATAATAATAATAATAAAAATAAACCCATTACATGTTAACATAAGTAACATATTTTTTTCTGAAAAATATATATTTTCTAACCCTTCCTCCAATTAGTGGGAAAAATGGCATCGTCTTACACTTTTTCAAATTTCTTTACTGTCTGACTTAATAGAGGACAGTCTGGGTTCTCATCTCTGCTTCTGCATTAAATCTGTGGTGGAATGTTGTTTTGATGGAATTATGTGAAGAAAGTCTCATCTTCAACATACAGTTAGTTGTAAAAGGGAGTAACATTTAATATCTTTTTAAAATGTTTATATTTATTTTTGAGAGAGAGAGAGCACAAGTGTGTGCACATGTGCACGTGCATGGCAGAGGGGCAGAGAGAGAAGGGGACAGAGTATCTGAAGTGGGCTCCATGCTGATGGCAGAGAGCCTGATGGCTGGACTTGAACTCACGAACTGCAACATCATGACCTAAGCCAAAGTCAGACCCCTAACCGACAGAGCCTCCCAGGCTTTTTTAGATAAGTATGGACAGTCTTCTTTGATTCTATACAAAAACTTGAGATGTGGTATTATTTTAAAGATTGATTAGTTGTCATGTGGAATCTGAAATTATATCAATGAACTTTTGTACCACATCACATCAAAATGCATTGGTCTATCTTGTACTTTGAATGGATCTTTTACCCATGCATGGTTTTATACATCATATACTGGTCATTTAGAAAATATTGGCTCACTGAGTTATGTGGATATTTTAAATGTTGATACATTTTATGATACAATATTGAAAAATCATACTTGTTGCTAGCACTACATATCAGAAAAGTTTTGGGTATTAGGAAGCTGTCAAGTTCATAACAGAAAATACAAGTTTTCAAAAACTCAGAATTTTCTTTGAAAGCTGAAATTTTATGATTAACGGTCAATGCTATCGGTTGTTTTCCTTGAAGCTCCTTCATTTCAGATACACTATCTGCCACATATCCAATCTGAATAACTATAATTTATTTCCTAGATCTTTTAAATAAAACCAGTGTACCATGAAAAACTGACTAATTCAGCTCTCAACTCCCTCACAAAAGTGCTTTTTCTTAAGAAAATCATATTTTTTCTTACGCAGTACAAGTGCTTTATGCATACCTCCCATTTCATCTGATGAAATTATTAAAAAATCATGGACATACTTTAAAAAAATTAATAATTCTTCTGCTCAATAGGTGAACTTTTCAGGGGAAGCTGCCCTCCACCCCCGGGCTATTTTTTAAAACGAGGGTTGTGTAGAGGTGAAGATCACAGTGACTATAAACATAGTTTGGCGCCACTGCCTTTATTCACGCTCAGATGTCAACAATTTCACCCACCATGTTTTTGTGCCATCAGTACCAATGGCTACACAGTGCAAAAGGCAAGTACTGTTTTGGTACTGTTGTGAAAGTAATTTTTACCTTGTGGATCCCTCGAAAAGGCCTGAGAGACCCACCTCCCAGCAGTCCACAGACCACACTTGGAGAATCTCTGATGTAGACTGTATTTCACTCCAATCAGCCTCACCTAACTTCAAATGACCACCTCTCTGGCTAATGATTTGTTTTGCAAAGTATAATTATAAGATGACTAATCATTTGCACTTACATCACATGTAATTTTTGAATAATGGATTTAATAAGGTTATTAAGTCCATTAGTGTTTAGTACTTACATGTCTTTTTTTAAAACATGAAATTAGGTTAGCAAATCTTAGCTGCAAATCCCTTCTCTCCAATTTTCTGTTTTTAACACCCCAAGTGACTTGGTTTGGAATTATACACTGCTTTTCAAAATTGTTCTCTCATATAACGTCTATTGGGTTGGAGAGAATAGATAACCTTTAACACTCAGATTCTAGGACACCGCTCATCAAAGATGTGTGTTTAAATGTCCTTGAATAGCATTACTGTGTCTCTTTTCACAGTAGCTTTGTCTATTTCTTTCTAAGCGTGTACTATGTTTCTGGCCCCAAATAGCAAATCTAAGCCAGTGGCAGAGGGAGCGACATTTGTTCTACAAAATTCCACGTAGTTGGCACCCACTTATGTTGACCTACTGATCTCACTCTTCTCTTTCCAGCTTGATATGGTAACTTCGGTAATTGCTTTTGGTTCCTTTGGCTTTCATGATTTTTAATGGCTAACTTCACCTTTTATTTTTAAAGCTCTGATTGCTGCCCTGTTTTTCCTCCCTCTGCTCTCCAGCTTTGAAGGACTTCTCTACCATTTACCCCTGGCCTGCAGAACTCCACTGACTGGACCATCTCCTGGACCCACTTTCAGAAGGGGTTTTGGGCACCATAAATGCTCACGTTAGATGTGGTTAGGTTCAGGTGCTTATGTTTGTTAAGGGTTTGGAGTTACCAGGTTCTCTTTCTGAGGTTTGCTTAGAGGAAATAGTACCCATAAAGGACAATCAATTATGGAGTGCTACTTAAACCAGTAGCTGGTCAAGTAGCCAGCACCACACAGTGCAGGGCTTATGATGCAGATGCTCAAACTTTATGGCACAACGACCCTGGCCCTAGAGAAACATGGTTCCTAGAAAATTTCAGGCTCTGACCCATAAAATTAGCCAAGTCTTATCTGAAGGCACGGTCAGTTAAGGGGTGGAGAAAAGCATATTTGGTGGGGAGAAGCAGGAGCATATTTTCTCAACAGCTTCCTCCAATGTTTCTAAACCAAGCAGCATCAGGAAGGTAGGATGTGGACTTCAATAACACGTTGCCCTAAAGCCACTAAACTTTAATACTGGGGAGAACTTCAGAGATTGCTAGGTGCAACTCAACTTCAACATATAAATGAGGTCCAGGTCTGCTGTATATTCCACTGAAGGCCATACAGAACCAGAACCCTTGTACCTGTAAAGGTGGTCTTCCTCCTACTCTACCACACCAACTCACAGGGCTCTGGAGTTTTAGATATTGCTTTAACTAGAAGTCCTTCCTTCCTGAATTTTGGTATTGTTTCCCATACTTGCATATGTGTTACTGGGCCTTGTGTTCTTTAACTTAAATAGGATTTTTCGCTTACATTAATTGCTTTTGAACATGATCTGAACATGAAGTACTATTTTTAATTTAAAAAAATACCCATTTCTTCTCACTTACAATTATAGTTCCCTTCTCTAATGTTGGCTATTGGGCTCCCAGCTCCCATGCTACCAACCTCATAGGATGGGTTTTTGTTTTGTTTTGTTTTGTTTTCGTTTTTTTTTTTTTTTTGTCTTTGAACCACTCAATTACTTTCAGAATCACATTGGGAAAACAAAATAAAACACATGGTTTTAAACGATATTGCTTTTTGAATTTTCTCGAGCCTAAGAGTCAAGAGAACAGATTTTTGTTAACGTCGAATCAACTGAAGGATGTAAAGATTTGTGAAAGTAAGGGGTTGTATTTGTCTTTTAATGCATGCATGTAATTTCAATTCGTTACATTTACCTCATAAAAAATATTAAATTTTGAGGGAGGAGGGTATGTTGGAAAAAGAAAAGGAAAGTAACCATTTTCTCTCCCAAGCAACATCTTTTTGCTTTCTTTCTTCTTTCTTTCTTTCTTTCTTTTCTTTCTTTCTTTCTTTCTTTCTTTCTTTCTTTCTTTCTTTCTTTCCTTTCTTTTTTAAGTTTATTTATTTATTTTGAGAGAGACAGAGAGCACAAACAGGGGAGGGGCAGAGAGAGATGATAGAGAGCCAATGCAGAGCCAGATGTGGGGCTAGAACTCACGAAACTGTGAGATCATTATCTGAGCCGAAACCAAGAGTCTAATGCCCAACTGACTGAGCTACCCAGGCACCATGCATCCTTTGCTTTCAAAGGTACATTTTCTAAAGAACATTGTTAATACCCAAAGCATGATGCTGATCAGAGATAATAAGAAGCACTATCTACAGATCCAGTTGAAGAGAGAAATCCATAAATTCTATCCCATTTTGATAAGCATTTGGACTCAGAAGGACATTTGCTCAAAATGCCCGTGGAAGCTGCCCATGTCGTTCATACATGTTGCTTTCTGGGTCAATATTCTTTTCATTCTCCTGATTCTAGCAGAAGAGGATCTTCTAATCTCTAATCTAATCTTCTAATCTCTCTAATATTTTTTACACACTTTATAAATCTTTGTTCTTTTAAGAAGGGGATTGGCCCAGCCTAGATTATCTGCACTATATAATTTGCATGAGATTATAGAAATGGTTTAATAGGACCTACTGCTGGGAGGGATGTCTTGAATGGTGACACACACATGACTATCATGCTGCTATGTGTCTGTTTACTGGCGGAATCTGCTACAACTCAGATTTCAGAGAATTTCCTTTTCTGTCAAAAGGAACTGAATATATTTCCCCCATTCCAGCTGGGTGGCAAGGAACACAGGCATAGTACACACAAACAGGTGGCAGAAAGAGCTCTTGGAGAGAAACGACTAGATAGCCTGGGGCCCCACAAACACATAGAGAGAAAAGCCCTTGCAGGGTATGTGACCCTACAGCACGCCAGCTGTGCTGCGCACATCCTTAGAAACACAACAGATAAGGACAGTACCTGGAGTCAGTGATGAGTAAGTTGCAGAACCAGATGGAAGTTTTGTAAATGGCAACACAGAGCCTGATACAAGAAGGTGCTAAGTCAGCACCAACTAGCTTAGGATAGGGATGACTTTCACCTAATGCACACCTAGCCAGTCACCTCCTTTATGAGATGGTGTTAGAATGTCTCTGCACAGCCCTTATAAGGATTATAAACCATGAGTGGCTAAAGACTGGCAACTCTCCTCTCCCTTTCTCCCCACTGCCTTTCTCCTATGGACATCTGTCTGCTGCTGGGCTCTGATAGGATGGTGGTGGATGCAGCCATGGGACTGGAGGGCTAGTGGGATTTCACACTGAGAAGGGAGCAAACCCCTAGTCTGAGGACAGAAGAGACACAGAAGGACATTGGCTCCCCCTGTCACCCCCTCACTAAAATCTAAAAACAACTGAACAGCCTGCTTGGGAGCAGGAGCTATTTTGGGGCAGAGTTTTTGGGAAAATTAGATGTAGGAGATGTGGGGCAACTGTTGGTGAGTGTGAGCTATAAGTGGAAGAGATAAGGAAACCAGTTTTCCCTTCAACTGGGCCCTGCTGAGTGGATTCTTCTTTCACTCTTTGGATGACTCCAAGGAAGATTTAAACTACTTGGCAATTGTTTTATTTTTTATTTTATTTTTTTTAAATGTTTATTTCTGAGACAGAGAGAGACAGAGCATGGGTGGGGGAGGGGAAGAGAGAGAGGGAGACACAGAATCCGAAGCAGGCTCCCAGGCTCTGAGCTGTCAGCACAGAGCCTGACACGGGGGCTCGAACACACAAACCATGAGATCATGACCTGAGCCGAAGTCGGTCGCTCAACCGACTGAGCCACCCAGGCGCCCCATTGGCAATTGTTTTAAACATCAGACTGGTATTTCCTCAATGGCAACCTTGTGAAGCTTTAGGTCAAAAGGTGGCTGAATTTTATAGGGTTCAACATAAAGTTAAACTTCCATTAAAAGTGTAATAAACTATATCCATTTCTCATTCATAATGTATTCCTTTGTTGTTGTCATAAAAGCTTTAATTTAGAGAAATCTCCAGGTGTTTTTGTACTGGATTGGTGGAGGCCAGTTAAATTTTTTTTCTCACTTTCAGTGTTGACAGTGGGGAGATAGGTAAGAGTCTTTTTCCAGAAAGCTGCTTCAGCTTGGCTATCTCTGGATGTGTTCCAGGTGACAAAAACAATAGCAAGTGCAGCTGAAGAAAGAGAGGCTAAGCCTGGTGCTCAGGGGGCCCCAGACCACCGGGAGTATGGGGCCCATAGAAAGGGAGCCCCTGATTGACCTTTGAAACAATGCATGCCATGTCTCCCCATGGAGAGGGCTTCTTTGATTCTTAGTCATTTCTCCATCCCATCGCTATTCTCTCAAAGTGACAAAGACTACAGAGAGCAACATTCCTGCAGGTAGAATGAAAAAAAAATCATAAAGTTTGGGCACTGGGGACCAGGAGGACCCCTGCTCACCAAATTACTCTCTGGTATGTGTTCCATGATGACAGATCCCACCATTTCACATTAATGTGGGTCCCTGGTCAAGTTTCTTAACCTGTCTATGTAACCCTTAGATTCCTCAACTGTGAAATGCAGAAATTAATGCCAGCTCCCTCACAAAGAGATGAAATGAGAAAAATCTCTACATAACACTCAGGGTAGTGATTTGCATACAGTGAATGTCTCATGAAGGTTACTTCATGCTCTCCCTATCACTGATACTATTAACATTATTACACTAACCTCATTTTTCATGTGATTAAACTTGAAAACCTACACCTAAACTTGAAAATGCATCCCTTTTGCTTTCCTTATATTCACAGATGATTCCTACATTATTATCAATGCCCTTTCCTGAAGATTGGTTATCATTTCCTGTTTTTTCTCTACCTCTTTCATTACACCAATCTTGTAAATCCTTTAGGGTTTGGGCCCCTGGCCTGACACCCCAAAAGGAAGAGGCTATTGACTAATTCTATGAATATTTCTTCAATGAATCTGTAGCTCTGTGTTGAGAGTTGTCTTGTGGCACATCTTTCTTGTATTATCATTATTTGTACATTTGTCTATTCTGCCCTATTTGATTTTAATTGGTTGCAGAGACAGGTCAAACCCCATTTACCTTTGAAACATCTGTAGCATATATTCCTGATTAGGTAGTAAGTGTTTAGTAAGTATTTTTAGATGAATGAGTGAAGACAATAAGGTAATAATTGAATAATTTATTTATGATATATAATGTCCTCCATTAAATAAAAAAATGGGGTGCTAACCTATGAATGGCTGCCCCCAGGCTCTGAGTCAACATCTAATCACACATAGCAAATTGGGTTTGTGTGTCACTCAGATTTGCCATACATTGTCTCTACCTTCAAATCGAGAGCATTGAAGCCAGGGTGATTCCAGGACCTTGAGACTTGTCTACTAATTTTAGCCATTACCTTTATGGATATTAATTTCTGAGAGTAAATAATCAAGTAAACTTTCTTGTCCCTTGAATGAGAAAAAGTCAGTGATGTGTTTATGTCTTATCCACTAGAGGTCAACTCTACAGCCCCTGCAATGAGAATATTCCCTCCTTGTGAACACTGATAAAATTCAATTTGCATTACATCCCCCTGCATAGTGGACTCTATGTCAGTGGTAGGTTTCTTGTATGTTACTCATGTTCTAGAAGCAATTCCTAATAATTCTCGTTTCAACATCTTGGGAGCAAGCCCCATCTCTTGTTCTTTCCTTACACAGATACGTTGAAATGTTTAAAGGTACTCAAACATACATACCCACTAATGGAGTCCAGAAACCCAGTAGCACCAGAGATTTGGGGCCAGTTGAGCTCATTGGTAAGAGCTGTTGGTAAATTGATGAAGGATTTCTAAAGAAAACATAAAGTGGTGATTATAAAAATGGTCATTTGTTTTTTACAGGTAGTAACATTATCTATTGCCTAGGCGGCGTTTTCTGTCTTTCTCACTCTCTTTTTCTTAATCTATTTCTTTAAGAGCTTTGGTATATAAAGCGTATGCCACTCTATCATCAGGGACTTCACAAAGATTAGCATCACTCATGAACTGGCTTCCATTCAGCTTCTGTGAAAGATGCGAAATGCGTGGCAGCTTATACTCATCCCTCATTTGAAAGGGATGCTTCAGTAGATGGGTAAACTTTCCACTCTTTTAAATTTGCTGAGATTTTCTCCATATTTATTTTAGATATTCAGGAAATCAACTGCCCAAACAATAATAATACACAAGCCCCCAGCAAGAATGCCTTCCCTGAGTTCAAAGCCATGTCCTCAAGTCAATAAGATAGTGTCTCCTGACCTCCTTGGGAGTCTCAGGCACCTTTGAGAATCTAATTTTGGTTTCTTTCCTCACAAAGATGCACATATATTCAACACGGCCTATGATTTCAAGGGGTTCACATACCCCCTGTATCTCTTACACAGTCTCGGGTTCAAGAACTCCTGACACAGAGTGTTGACAAAACCAGGATTCATTTGAACCATGTTTCTATGGCTTGTGCAAAATCATAGAGAAAAAACATTGCCAGCTATGTCCCCTTATTATTCCTTTTATAAATGTCCTCTGGGATAAACCTCTACTCTGGTCTAATTTCTAGAAAAAGCTTATCTAGACTGATGTTTTCAGAATAGGGTTGCCAAATTTAGCAAATAAAAATAGAGGATGCCCAGTTAAATTTGAGTTTCAATACACAAAATGTATGGGGTGCCGTTGGTTAAGCATCTGACTTCAATTCATGATCTCACGGTTCATGGATTCTGGGCCCCATGTAGGGCTCTGTGCTGAAAGCTCAAGCCTGGAGCCTGCTTCAGATTCTGTGTTGTCCCCTCTCTCTTTCTGCCATTCCCCTGCTCTGTCTCTCTGTCTCAAAAATAAATAGTCTTCAAAAAAAAAAAAAAAACCGGGGTGCCTGAGTGGCTCAGTCGGTTAAGCGTCCAACTTCAGCTCAGGTCACGATCCTGCGGTTTGTGAGTTTGAGCCCGTGTCAGGCTCTGTGCTGACAACTCAGAGCCTGGAGCCTGCTTCAGATTCTGTGTCTCCCTCTCTCTCTGCCCCTTCCCTGTTCACGCTCTGTCTCTTAATAATAAATAAACATGAAAAAAATTAAAACAAACAAAAACCCCACAAAAAACCCCCCAAAATGTGGTGTCTATATACAATGGAATATTATTCAGTCTTCAAGAAGAAGGAGATTTCTGACCCATGCTAAAACATGGGTGAAACTTAAGGACATTATGCTAAGTGAAATAAACCAGTTTCATAAAAAGATAAATACTGCATAATTCCACTTAAAGAAGGTATTTACAGCTGTCAAATTCATAGACACAGAAAGTAGAAAGGTGGTTGCCAGGGGCTGGGAGTGGATGTAGAATG
Organism: Lynx rufus; assembly: GCF_022079265.1. Lineage (NCBI taxonomy): Eukaryota > Metazoa > Chordata > Mammalia > Carnivora > Felidae > Lynx > Lynx rufus. The sequence continues at coordinate 127,561,763 of NW_025814856.1, forward strand.
AGGAGCTGCCATTTAATGGGTACAGAGTTGTAGTTTTGCAAGATGAAAAAGTGTCGGAGATTGGTTTCACAGCAACGTGATATACTTAACACTAATGAACTGTACACTTAAAGGTGGGTAAGATTATAAATTTTATGTTGCAAGTATTGTATCACAATTTAAAAAAATGAGTACAAAAAGATTGAATTTCAGGTAAACAAAGAATAATTTTTGGCATAAGTGTGTCCTGTGCAATGTTTGGAACATGTTTATACTTAAAAAGTTGTTTGTTATGCATCTGAAGTTCAAATTTAACTGGGTGTCCTGTATTTTACCAGGGGATCTCAGTTTGGATACACACTCTGAAATCCAATGCTTCCATTTTGCCCTGGCTGACAGGAAGCCTCAATGCCTGGCTGCAGGAAGCAGTTATCTCAGGTACATAGTGTCTTCTCCTCCATGTGCCCTTGGGCTTCTCACCATTGAAAACCTATGCCTCCTTTGGATTAACATGAAAACCTTGGGTCCTCCTTTAATGTTTATTTTAAAATGAAAAATAAACTAAGGATAATGTCTAAAGGCAAATCCTATCAAAACAATTGTGGCACAGAATGCAAGTTTTCAAATTGCATATGGCCCTTCCCCTGCTTGCTTCCTTACTTATGATGATCCTTATCCTGTCTCCTAAAGAGAACCTAAATGTGGAGGCTATGAGGGAAGGAAAAGCCACACTTCTCTCTCATTAACCACTTGAAAATGTATCATTATTATTTTTTCTGATTACAAAGTATACTTATTTGTTATAGAACTCAAATATATAATAATTTACAATATAGAAAGTCTCTCATCACTTCCCCTTAAGAGATAATCATTGTGAGGTAACCACTGTTAACACCTTGTGAGCTACCTATCGACATCTATATCATATCTGTATCTATGCCTATATCTATCTATATCTATATCATCTATATCTATACTTAAAGCTATCTGTAGATGAACATTATATATGTGTTCAGAATAGGGTTGCCAATGGTTATGAATCTACCGTCATTCCTTAAACTTGGAAAACCTCAAAACTCAAGTAGTTTTCCTAGTGTCAGGGTGTGATGGTTCCTACCATCATATAGAGAATGAGTACTCAAAATAAAATAAAATTTATTTCTCAACTGTGGACTGTAATGGGTTGAATTGTGTCCTCCAAAAAGGCATGTGAAAGGCCTAACCCTCGACATTTCAGAATGTGACCTTATTTGTAATAGGGGGCCATTGCAGATGCAATTAGTTAAGATGAGGTCATACTGAAATAGGATGTGTCCCTAATGCACTATGACTGGTCTCTTCACAAGAAGAAGAAGAAGAGACACAGAGACACAGGGGCAAGACCATGTAATGATGGAGGCAGAAACTGGAGTCAAAGAACAAGTCAAGGAGCACCAAGGATCGCCAGTGATCACTGGAAGCTAGAAGAGAGGCATGGAACAGATTCTTTCTCGGATCTGTCAGAAGGAAACATCCTGCTGACACCTTGATCTCAGATTTTCAGCCTCCAGAACTGTGTGAACATTAAAGCCATTCAGTGTGTGATACTTTGTTGCAGTGGTCCAAGGAAACTATGGCATGGTCTGAACTGGACAATTTGCTTGCAGTTCTTATCATTCTTATTCAGAGGTCCAAGATACGACCTTCTACTGTGTTCATTTACTTCTCAAAATAAGTCATGTAACAAACAAATAAGTTCACACATAGCAGTTGTCCTGTGGTGCCTTGCCCTGTTTTCCTTGGCTCTGTGAGCTTTCTCCTTCCACATGTCAATCCCAAGGACCCCATCCTTATTCTTATTCCAAGGGTGATTTTCAGCACAGTGGGGGCAGGAAGTGGAAGAGAGGTGACCGGAAAGGATGGCTTCTTGGGATTAACTATGCTGGTTAGCAACAAAATAATGTATTATCATTAATAATTATAATAATTATGTATTAATAAAATAATAATAATGTGTCAATTATGGTTTATCTCTATCTAAGGAGCAGAAACAGGCGATGGAAAAGAGGCTCCTGATGAATCTTGAAGCACCATGCAGTTCCAGTGACTGGCACTTTGTCACCCCTTAGCAGGAGGCACCAGCCACTTTCTGCTCAAAACTCCACCATTATTGTGAGTCAGATACTCTCTGTTTTGGTTTCTGTTCCTCCTGCCACTATAAATCAAGTGTCTTCTCTGTTTTTTTTTTTAATCTTATTTTTTCCCTAGGTCTTTCTGTTTACAATGTGTGTTTGCTGTAGGATTTGAGAATATTCAATTCTTCCAGAGAAGACAAGAAAAGTAAACAGAATGGATGAAACTCATAAGACTTGTTAGGCAGAGATAGTGAATAAGCAGGTGGCTTGTGATATGTAGACAGAATACGTGAGCTGTGTTAAGTGAGTCAGTAGCCTATAGAGCATATTGAGAGTTAAAGGAACAATACAACACTCCCCGATACCACACACTCTCTCTCTCTCTCTCCTTTTTCTCAGTCCTCTGCATCATGACAACCCCAGATTTGGGGAACTGGGCACGGAACTAGGCTTCTGATTTGGGATGGGTCTGCTCTCTCTTTCATAGGGAGTTAGACAGGAACCCTGCTGGCAGGGAGGTGTGCCTGATGCTCTCTGCAGCCTGGAGCAGTAACGGAGGGGATGGCAGTTCTGAAGCGTGCCAGCCAAGTAGGGAAAGGCTTTACTCTAAAAATGCAGAAGCTCTACTTCTGTGTCTGGCTCTACAAAGACAGTGAAACTCCACGGTTTGGATATGACACATTGGAAATGGGTTCCATAGTCTATCCAGCCCCATTCTCAGTCAGGGGTGGGTGATAAAGTGTTTATCTTCCCAGTGGGGGGGGGGGAGAGCAGATGTTGAGAGAGAGTTAGGACAGAGGAGAAAATGGCCGGCAGCCTTGTCTTGGGTAGTGGGGTCTCTCAATTCAGTCTCTCTGGATCAATCCCTTCAGATCTCAAATATCTGGGAGAATCCTGGACTTCTTGCTGCTCTTGAAAAAAGCCCCAACCAGTCCTGGAATCATCCCCACCAGGATTTAAGCTGGAGCAGATGGCAGCTGATGCTGAATCACAGCGGGGACCAGGGTGGCTTTGTATCTCACAGCCGAAGTCCTGGAAAGCCCAGGAAGGTCAGCTGCATAGGTTTGTCCTGGTCACTCAATTAACCTTGAAATAGCATGCATTTGTGCTTTCCTGGTTAAATGTTTCAGACTTCATTTATGGTGTTCTGGTGAAGTTTTACTATTCTTGGCTGTGCAAAACCAGGGGCTTTACCTTTGTGTCAGTTTTGGTATCTCCGATGGCTGTAGAATATTACTCTCTTTAACAGGAATGTTGGGAGGGTCAAAGGACAGTGAGGGGAGCAGCTTGACAAGTAGAAGCCCCACACTGTGTAAAGAATCATGTTTGGGTGGATTATATAGTGTCCCTTCCAAGTGGATTGTCCCAGGTTTAAGAGGAATGAATTTTATTGCAGATAATAGAAAACATTTGAGCAGACAAATAGGAGCCCCAACATACTTTTTCTTCCTTAGTAAATTTGGTAGATAAAAATGAGAAGTAATGGCCATTAATAGCAAAGGTTTTATAGACCCTAGCAAAAAGAGAATGTTTAAGTCATATCACATTAAACACTAAAAGCCTTATTCACGCAACATTATACCCAAGATATTTCAGGCATTTAAGGCAGGAAAGATGCAAATTAGGATCTCCCTCATCAACTCCTGCTTATTCCTCTTGAGCATTTATGTTCTCAGAAAACTTGTATCTTAAATGTACCTTAAATGTACATATGTAGAAAGACTTAATGTTTGCCAAGAAAAATTTGCCAAATTTGTAAAGAGCATCAGAAACTCAATGAGTGATAAGTCAACTGCCTCATTGCTTCAGATTTTCTTCTGATTTTATCAATGATACACAATGTTTTATGTCATAATTGACATGTATATACCATTTTTGTGTAATATTTTAACATTACTTGTGTGTGTGTGTGTGTGTGTGTGTGTGTGTGTATTTCCATGAATTGAGAAAGCCCACTGGTTCTCATTTTTAATGCATATTCAGTAAATATAAAACTTTGGATTTGGGAATATTTTAAGCCCTAACTTCAATAAGCAACTTATATTTGGGTTTCTTAAAACCATATGAAGTGACAGAGAATAATGGCATCAACCAGAAGTTCATTTGGGTCTGCCAATCTTCCAATGATAAAGGGAATATTCTTGGAGCCTTTATTTCACTGTTTCCATTTGAGCCCTCTCTATCCGACAGTGCCATGGACAAATTGTACAGTGTATTCCCTTCTATAGTACTGTTAACTGGGTTAGATCTAAGTTGTTTATTTTCAAATAATACAAAGTCACTTGGAGGAATCTGCAGCTAACTTCTGTTGGAAAAAGATATGAAAAATATCAATTAGTTAAATAAGTTTTTTAAAATTTATTTATCAGGAACTAAACTCTCAAAGCAGACAGGTTTTGTTGTTTTACTCAAAGAGGAAAATAGCTCTTAGGTTGGTCTTTTGATAATGGAGCAAGAATCTCAAGGCCTAGGAATCAGAGATCACTGTTTAGCTTTGGGACCACGAGCCTCCCAGCCCTCTTGGTCTGCCACTATTTCATCTGTCCTGCAGGTGGCCTAGATGAGGCTGTCCTCCTGCTTTATGCCTTTTTCCCCCTCCTTTGAAAAAATTTTAAATTTACTTATTTAAATTCAAGTTAATTAACATACAGTGTCATCTTGGCTCCAGGAGTAGACCCCAGTAATGCATCTCTCACAGATGACAGCCAGTGCTCATTCAACAAGTGCCCTCCTAAATGCCCATCTCCCACTTAGCCCATCCCCCCCCCCCACCTCCCCTCCAGCAACTCCCAGTTTGTTCTCTGTATTTAAGAGTCTCTTACAGTTTGCTTCCCTCTTGGTTTTTCTTATTTTTCCTTCTCTTCCCCTATGTTCATCTGTTGTATTTCTACACCTTTCAATCTCACAGGTCTGCTCTATGACCTCCTGCCTTCTCAGGCCACTGCCTGGGACTCAGTCTCATCATCCACCCTCCCCCCCCTCCTATCTCCCGCCACTACCTTAGTGCATTTACTTATAGAAATACCAAGTCATGAAACTTCAAGGGCCCTCCTTGTCCTTCGCACAAACTTTCTTGCTCTGGTCCCTTTCCTTTAGGCTTTGATATGTGAATAAATCCTACAAATGAATGTATATTCCTTCATGATGCTTGAATGTGCTACATTTCCCAGGTAACTGCGTTTTAGGCCAGAGGAGAGAAAGGACTAATAATGAATTCCCCCTATGTGCCAGGCACTGAGACGGGAAACTCGTACACACTGTGTAACTTCATCAAACAACTCTGTGAGGCAGGGGCTAGTCTTCTTCCTTCCTTCCTCGGTCCCTTCCGCAAACACTGTTTGAGCAACTACCATGTCTCAGATGCTGGATACTACCTTTTAGAAAAGGAACAAGCATCCAAGCCTCGGATGAACAGCAGTAAGTTAAATGAGCACGCCTCAACCTACTTGGAGATACTAGAAAAAGCCCATTTTATGGTGGCACCTCTTGTCACTGGTCCCAGGCCACAGAGGACTCTGTATTTTCTGTGCAGAAACTGGGCCATGTGGGACTCAGGAAAACTGTGGCAAACAGAACTCAGAGGGAGTTTGGGTGACTTGCCAAGGTCACAGAGCTGGTACGTAGTGGGGCTCGGATTTGAACACAGGTTCTGGTGGGATTAGGAAGGGAGAGGCTTGGAGCAGGCCAGAAGAACCTCAGCTTTCAGTAACCCCTTGTATCTGGTCCTTGCTTTCCCCTTAAGCTGCCAAATCTCATGGAATCACAAACTTGGCTAAGCTGGATTGGCTAGTTGTTGAAAATGAGGCTTCCTGGGTGTCTACTGAGAGGATGGTCTCTCAGATACTACTTTGGGTAAAAGGTTCAGAAATCTACAGATAATCCAGGAATGGCTGCCATCTTTTCCTCTCTGTTTCCCTTATGTGGAAGCCAAGCATACCTTATGAAGAGCACAGAATGAATATTTTTGGGATACATACTGAAATGATATGTGAGCCTACACAGACACATACATACACACCCCACTCACATATTCCCAGGGTCTGTTCTGTCCTCACATCTGCTGGGGAAAGGCAGACTCAGAGAACCACTACCTATCTGGAGGTTTATCTTCTAGTGCAGCTGGCAGATGAAGGTCTGGGAGAGCAGGGGAAGTACATTTCCTCTGGTTTCTGCCTCTCAATCTCAGACTTAGTCAGGCAGCATCATTCACATAAGCTAATACTTTGATATAGACAATTTCAAGAATGTAATTAAACTCTGAGTTTGATTCATAAACCTTAGAATCCTGTATGCAGTGAAACGAGTCTCCTATTGAGGTCCTGGTGGCCCTATAATTCATTAAACATAGAGAGAGAGAGAGAGAGAGAGAGAGAGAGAGAGAGAGAGAGGAGAGAGAGGAGACAGACAGGGAGAGAGAGAGAGAGAAACACATCAAATGCCATCCTGTGCTAGGCACTCTGTTTACCACTGTACCAAGCAGTAGTAAGTTCCTCCTTTGTGGAGCTCACAGTCTAGAAAATAAACATTTCCCAGCTGGGTACCTTGAAGACTTTCTTTAACTCTTCTGTATCTCAGTTTCTTTGTCTATATGATGGTCTAATAACAGCACCTATCTCATCGGGTGGTCTGAAAAGAATTATAAGTGTTCAATGAAAGTTAGCTCTTAGTGGTAGTGGTAGGGAAGTCCAGAGTGATAGAAAGGACAACTGTCTCATATGTGGGGGCTTGAAAAGGAATCTTGTAAGAAATGTTATCCCATGTGAATCCTGTGAGGTTACTGAGAGGGAGCCAGACAAAAAGGGGCAGGGGAAAGAGTTTAAGCACTGGCAATACCATATACAAAATTCCACAGCTGAATCCATCCTATTACATACAAGGAAGACCAACAAACTCTGCCTGTAACAAACCCAAGGAGCATATATGCCAGTTCTCTATTGCTCTATCTATTGTTATGACCAGTAACAACTGCTCAGCTCCTGGGATGATACCTATTGAAGGCACATTTAAACTTTAGCAAGAGCTAAATAAGTAGTTTTCAGGTAAAAAACGTATAGCATTTCATCTTTGACCCTATGCCAGTCCAAAGCCTTATGGGGCAGTGAAGAAAGTCAAATAAAGATTTCTAGCAAAATGTGACCAGTAGATATAAAGAGGACAGAATGGCAGGCAACAATCTTTCATCATTTTGCCAGAATATAGCTCTTTTTATTTATCTATTTTTTCACCTTGTCAGCTCCTCTTAGTCTCTTTCATTCCCCTTTTCTTTTATTTATTATTTAAGGTCTAACCCCATCATTTATTTATTCGATGAATGAGTTGAGGGATGCATTTATCTAATCGCCCCACACCAAATGAAAATGCATTGTGCAGTTGGATTTCTTCCACAAAATTCAAGTCCTTCCATCATTATTTCTAGAGTGATTGAAGAACTGTATCCAAATTCATAAAACTGAGAAAACAAGAGTTTAAAGTGTCCTGCTGCTATGCAGAAAAAATCACAACCTTTTCTTTCATGGAGCCAGTGGAACACATTTTTTCACAAACAGAAAAAATAACTATTCTAAGGGCCAGGAACAGGCAACAAGGCACACATATCATAAAATTTCACTCTTCAGATACCTTCATTTGTAAAGGTTTGGTCATTTTTTTGAAGCATTCAAGCTGCTATTTGTCTGGGGTGGGGTAGTTTTCATTTTTTGAGAGGTAACATCAAACATTAGACTCTAGAAGCCCAAAGTCCACAGCCAAGCTACAGGGGAAGCCATCACGGGGGCACCTAATGACCAGGCCAGAACTGGGCTGTCACTCCCCACTATCTAGCTCATCAAAAATGATCTCATTTTCTTCCTCTCCCCTCTTCCACCTTATACCAAGAAGCTATCACAAAACCTCGCTGATTCTATCCTTCCAACTTGCACATGTGATGGTCCTGGGTTACTGCCACAGCCTCTGGCCAGGGTCCCTGCCTTCTCACACTCCCCCCACCATCTTCAGCAGTCTATTCTAGAATCTTGTTGGGGAGCTTTGTTAAGATATGGATCCTGTTTGGGTAGATTTGTGGTGGGGGTCTTAGAATTTATTTTTAATAAGTGCCCTAAATGGCTGTAGTGACTGGCCCGGTTTGGGAAACACTGCTCTTTGGGCTACAGTAGCTATTCAAAGTCATCCTCCACATGGCACCACCCACTGCCCCAACTTCTTCTCACATCCCACTCAACTACCTGTGGGCCACTCAGACCTTCAGGCCTGTCACAAGCTCTTCTTCCTACTCTGCGGTCTTTACTTATCAATTGCTACTCATTGGTCAAGCATTAGCTAAATCCTGACTCCTTTGGCCCTCCTTCCTTTGTGAGGTGCTCTTCTCACTCTCATCACACCCTGTGCATGCTTAGCTAATTACACCTAACATGCCAGCACTAGGGTGGAGTAGGCCAACTTTTTAGTATAAAGGGGCTTTGGTCTCTGTTGTGACTACTCAGTTCTGCCATTGTAGTGGAAAAGCAGCCACTGACAATATGTAAATGAATGTGCATGCTGTGTTTCATTGAAACTTTATTTACCAAAAAAAGGGAGGGGCCACATTAAGTTCAAGGGTCATAGTTTGCTGACTTCTGCTCTAGGCTCCAATGTATTCAGTTTGTGCCTGGGCTCCATGTTTAACTGCATTATCTTGGGTAAGTTAGTTATCCTAAGTCTTCATTTCTTCATCTATAAAACACACATAATAATGGGGTCATTTCAGTGCTTTTTTTTTTTTTTAGAGAGAGAGACAGAGTGCCAGCATGGGAGTGGGGTGGTGGGGGGCAAGAGAGAGAGAGAGAGAGAGACAGAGAGAGAGAATCTTAAGCAGCCTCCATGCTAATGTAGGGCTTGATCCCACAACCCTGGAATCATAACCTGAGCTGAAATCAAAAGTCAGACACTTACCTGACTAAGCTGCCCAGGGGTCCCTCATTTCAGTATTAAATGAGATAATACTAAGTACAATGCCTGGCATTTGGTAAACATATGGTAATATTTGCTTAATGTAATTATTATAATTGTGAGTTTATCTATCTTTCCAACTAGACTTTAAGCTCCTTGAGGTTAGAGCCGGCTTTTCATGTCTATGGCCTGAGTTGTTCACCCTTATCTATTTTCTGTGCCTTCAATAATAGAACTCCCACAGTGTTAGCTGGGCACATGGCTGTACTTCCCAGCCTCGGTTACAGCCTAGTGTGAGCATGTGACTGAGTTCTGGACAATGAGGTGTGTGAGAGAGTAACACGTGCCACCTCTGTGTCAAATACTTCCAGAGGATGTGTGTGTCCTCACTTGGTCCTTTTTCCTTCCTACAGGAGGGAGGTGAACAAAGCAGGAGCAGCCACCGTGAACCCAGAGGTGGAAGCTCCATGTTGAGGATGGCCGAACTATCCTGCCAGCCCTGGACTGCTTCCCTCTGGATTATTATATGAAAGGAGACCACATTTTCATCTTAAGTCACTTAATTTGGCGATTCTTTGTTACAGCAGCTGAACCTACACCCAGCTTGATTAATTACTAGTCTTTTAAGAAGGGCTGACCCACCTGCTATTCTTTCTGGCTCTCAAATATGTTACCAACATGCAAACATGAACTTTTTGCTCCTTATTGGTCTATTTTTGCTCGGGGTCTTTATCAATCAGTCTTTAAATTATTGGCTCAGTGTTGCTGTCCTCAATTTCTCTCCCTGGAATCTTTGGACCTTCTCTTTCAGAATGCTCCCCTTGGTTTTCTTCTAGGAATTATGGCTTAGCCAATCTGACCAATCTGTGAGCCATTGCCTTGAATAGAAAATCCCTAGGAAATCACTCAGAAGCCAGGCATTTGGCAAGGGTGAGGCTGGGTGATCTCCATTCTTTTTACCCCAAGGAATGGCATGGAGGGAATTAGCTGAATGAACTAATGAATGACTGGAGTGTAGCAATCAATTCCAGTCATCCAAAATTATTTCTAAATGCCAGGGTTTTCCTCTTTCCACATCCCAACTGATTCAAGACTCTAAATGTTTTTCCTATGATGAGTCAGTTTCCTGAGACCCAGTTTATGGTTGAGGAACTTGAGGGAGAGCAAAGCAAAGTGGTAAATATAATTAACTAGGGGGCAAGAAATTACATCTAGTCTTCGTAGCACGCTGGATCACACAGGTGTTTACCGACTCATGCTGCCTCTCTCTGAGCAAATCTCCATCTAATGTGCTGGGAGAGCAGGCATATGGGCTGAGTAATTATAAATGCCTTTCAGAAGTACGGTGCTTAAAATAATTTCCTCTTATAGTTTTTCATAACACCGGGTGTTTGTCTTTTTAATTCTTGCAGAAGGCAGTGAGGGCTAAGATCACACATGTTTTCAGAAGAATGAGCCTGCAACAGCATCCTACTTTGCTGGCAGGTAAGAGCCCCAAACGCTCACCTTGAGTGGGAAGAAAAGGGCATTACATTGATCCGGCCTCAAGGCAAGAGCCCGTCTGGCCTGTGCCCGTGAACAGAGAATGGGAATAGAACATTCTGTCTCTTGTGGCCTGATAGCTGCTGGAGAAAAGGATTCACCATGGTGAATACAACTCTCTTTTTCAGGCAGAATAAATGAAGTGTAACTAGAATTGAGGCTTCTCTTCTCACTGCTTAGCATCTTTAATCTACTAGCCGGCAAGATGTCTGAGGAGCAGAAAATACAATTTTGTCCAATTTTACTGAACTACAGTCTTTCCTCATCTTGAAAAAATAATAATAAAGTACTCTAATTCTTAAGTATTTCTGGAGTCGACATGAATCTAGCCGAGGTAGAATTTCCATATTTTATGTGCACCATGAAAATCAGCCTTTATGCTTAACGGAAGCTTTGGGCTCACTGTTAAATCCAGAGAGCAGGAAGCAGGGCAGGTTAGGGAGAGTCAGGGTGAGAGCTTTGATACTTGCCTGTGCGGTCTGTGGGCTAATAAAGGTCAACCAAACTTGATCTACACACTCATCTCAAAGAGTCCAATGAAGCACATGTGGGCTTGAAAGACTGGAGCCGCTTTGCTCTTGGGTGAATATGCATTTTCTGCAGCCAGATTAAGGATTCATTTTGTCCTTGACACAGCACGAAATTCAATCTGCGCCTACTTACCCTACAGACAACAGCCTGCCGGGGGTCGTGCTAAGATTTTATAATAGTACAGGCAACAGCCTTCGCTAGCAACATAAACATTTGGGAAATTGTATTTCAGAATCTCTTCTCCCTCCTCTTTCCCCCAGCCCCAACCCGTCATGCAATTCTGGTTCAGTGAAATGCAGCATTTAATATTTTGGAAATAATTTTCGAACAGATGGGGAAGAGGCAGGAGGGCAGCATCTAATGCTGGCCTTGATGATCTCTCTGCCTCCCTTCCGTTCTCAACAAAACATCTCAAGCAGTGAATGTTTTTCCTTTGAAGGAAAAAAAAAAGCACGAAAGTGTTTTCAAATCCACTCGTTTTTCTTTGCAATCTTCCTAAGTTGAGATCTTTCCTGTGGCACGGGAAGCTTATTCCGGATCTGACTACTAGGAGACCTCGGAGAGAAGCTAGGGTTGTTTAAGGAGGGAGGAGGGGAAAAACCAGCTTTCTGCCCTCAGCCGAATGAGGCTCAGAACCTTTGTTTCTGCGGAACCAGTAGGGTGATTCTTCACACTCTCTTTATTGAACTACAAATATCTTTCCAGATGAACACACTCCTAATCTAATTAGCTGTAAACAGGCCTCTCGGGTGCCACACTGCTTAACTAGAGGATGGCAAGAAGGGCGGAGAAGAAGAGGCTGTGGCAGGAAAGATACCCACCACTGTGGATTCCTTTCCATAGGCACAGTTGGGATGGGGTGATGTATTTGCAGCAGTGTTTTCTGCTTTTAGGGAAGCAAAGGCCAAGAAATGTTGAAGTCTCATAAAGGGCAGAATTATGAAACAATGAGTAATTGGGTTTCTACAGCACTTCCCTCTCTTTCCAGATGATATGATGTGTTCCTTGGCACAGGAGAGAAAGCCAGGGCACCAAAAACGTGGGGTCCTGAAGGGTTTGGTTGACTGTTGAACCCTGAGTGAGGACACACAGCTGGGTGTATGCCACAGTTCCTTACCCGAGGAACCTTGAGATTCAAGCATCAGTCACACGCCTTCCTCTAGCTTCTGGTAAAATCCCATCTTCCTTTTCGCTGACACCACCTAGCCTTGGTGTCAGCAATGATTAATCTCTTCAGAAACTGCCTTTGAGTTCTAATACCTATGTAATCAGTTGTGTGCATGAAATGCAACTCCAGTGTAGCCAGTCTCCTGTATTAAATCCCTTCGGTTGGAATGCTTTTATTTTCCTGATTGGTCCCTGCTAAATGTTGACTCTGACGCTGACTAGAAACCCAAGGCTCCATCTGCTGAATTAGCCAAAAGTTTGGGGGCTTTCTTCCTTTGTGGTGACATTACTAAAAGACTCTCAAATAGTTAGACCCATGGGCAGAGGGTGCATTCTCAGTGGACACTCTCTTGGGGAATCTCACACATTCTAATATGCTCTGGAAATCTTGGGTTGAGAGGCTAGTCCACACTATGCTGAAGGATTCCCATTTTACCCTAAAACATTTTATCTTAGAGTACCTCTTTCCTGGCATTTATAGATGTAAAGAATTTGGAAAACCACTGCAGTACTCCACAACCACATCTTTCTTTTGTAAATCCTCAAAATTTGGACATTAGAAGCAGTAGGAAAACTGTGACAATGGTTCTCAAAATACGGTCTGGGGGGATCACTGGGGACCTTTGAGACCCTCACCAGGAGTTCATGAGCACACTATTTTCATCATAATACTGAGACTTGATTTGCCTTTTTCACTTTCACTTTTATTTCACTCATGAGGGTACAGGGTAGTTTTCAAGAGGCTACATCCATATATGTTAAAACAGATTGAAGAGGGAAGCAGATATAGGGATCCAGCTGTCTATAGGCAGATATCAAAGAGATTCACAAAAATGGGAAAGAAAACTACTCTTCTAACTTATTTTGTTGTTTGTTTTGGAAAATAAAGTTATGTCATAAAAATATGCCATTTATATTGATGTATTTCTTATTGTTATTGTCAAATGAATTAATGAATAATTCATGGCTGAACCTTCTGACCGCAGAGGGTGGTGGGCAGAGGGAGAAGAGGTACAATCAGATATGATTCTTCTGGCTGGGCAGATGTCCAAAGCTGGCTCCCTATAACGAGGGCTCTGAGAGGCCCTGCTGGGAACATGGGACTAACCTCCCAGGCAGCTAGTGCACTCTCCTAACCCCATCTAGTCTTTTAGATTTCATGCTCCAGGCCCTGGTCATCTGGAGGTTACCCTCCACAGTGAAGTCATCTGTAGGCGATCTTCTCCAGGATTTTTAATTATCCAGGCTGGCTCTCCCTTCCTGGGGTCCACATCCTTGCCTCATGACACATACTCTTTCTATCCTGTTGCCTCAGTCACCATGCTTACATTATTCACGAGAGTGTCAGACACCAGCCCCTGTGACCCCAGTCTCTGGAGACAGCTATCTGAGTCTGCTAGTGGTCACCTACACTGAGGGGAAAACATGTTCACCCTTCCCCCAAGGGGAGAGCTGAGCTCCACTGCCATGCTGACGCCAGCCATTCCCTGCCTCAACTCATAGACCTCTGAGGTTGGGCCTTAAGCTACAGGTTGCAGAAATGATTTTCACTCCCTTCTTTTGTATGTCCTGTGGAAAGTGGGAATAGTTGGGGCCTCAGTTGAAACTTAGGTAGAAATAAATAGCCCAATTTTTAATATCCTATTATAAAACTATCCCAAATTGCTGATGAGATAGTCATCATTATTTATATTTTTTAGATGAGGAAATTAATTTCAGAAAGGATAAGTGGCTAAGATAGGACTCAAACTCAGATCTGATTCAAGGTCCAAAATTACTTTAAATAGAGATAACTTAGGGGCTGGAAATGCCCCTCTGGGCACTTGCTCTTGACTCAAGGTGTCAGTTTCATACATGGCTCTCATGCTATCAGTTGGGTGGTCATACATCCCAATTTGTCTGGACCAATCTAGGTCAATGCCCATTGTCCTCATACAATTATCAGTCATGATCCCACTTCTCTCAGGTTTGGACAACAAATTACAAGTTCGCCATAACCATTAGGGGTTGGGGGTATGGTGCAGAAGAACCAGAGGCACCAGAAATTTCTTAGGGGGACAGACTCTTCCAGAAGAGTCTTCAAAAACTGGCTTTGACCATCTAGGGAAGATCTGCATTAGAGGGGTGAAGTCAGTGAGGCAGTCTTTCCAGATGCAGGGATGCCTGAACAGCCCTGAGTAAAGCCCAGCCAGGTGGGACGCTGGCTCTGGAGGGTGGTCTCTTCAGGAGCTGGCTGTAAAGTCCACAGGGTGGGAAGGGTATGAGAAAAATACACGTCCACTGTTAATTCCAGATAACTTCTGCATTTGTCCTTTTCTTTTCTTCCCCATTGTACTCTTGTAGCTTAGGACACTTTCACTAGAAGATAAACAACTAGCTGGTCTCCTTTCCTGTTTTCCTCCCAATCCAATCCATCCTGCTATTGAAATCAGAGTGATTTTTCTAAAATTCAAATAAGACTGCTACTATTTCTCAGTTAAAAACCCTTTGGTGGCTTCCTGTTGCCTTCAGGATAAACTCTGAATTCCTTAATGTGGCTTCAAAGGCCTTTGAGATCTGGCTCTTATGCACCTTCCTAGACTCTTCTCGTACCTTCTCCACCTTGCTCCCACTTACCATCTAGTTCAGCCACACTAAACTTCCCAGAATGCTGAACCCTCTTACTTGTGAGCCTTTGCGTATGCTCTTTCTGCTGCTAGCACACTCCTCACTGCTAGGACCAAACTGCCTGAATTCCTTCTTTCCTTGGGTGTGGGGAGTGTGTATGCATCACAGCAGCTCTGGAATTTGCTGGTCTGCATTTCCCCCCAAGGCCTGAAGCCCTCTGAAGACCTGGTTCTTTCCATCTTCTTCACCTCTGTGTCATTAGCCCCTATCACACGGCTTGGCATGCAGCAGGTCCCAGGTTAGTATTTGGTGACATTTTGTTTACTTGCCACAAGCATTAAAAGTCAAATAATCAGGGTGCCTGGGTGGCTCAGTCGGTTAAGTGTCCGACTCTTGATTTTGACTCAGGTCCTGGTCTCATAGTTCATGAAATCAAGGCCGGCATCACTATCAGTGCAGAGGGTGCTTGGAGTTCTCTCTCTCTCCCTGTCTTTCTCTGCCCCCCCACCTCAAAATAAATAAATAAATTAAAAAAAAAATCCAAAAGCCAAACAATCAAAACACAAGACATCAGAACTCAACATACCTCATGGATGTCTGCTAGGCACAGTACTCATGCATACTCTGACTCCCTGTGCAAATGAGGAGGTTGTATAGATAATAGGTTTTAAAAATGAGAAGTTTTTTTGGGGGTGCCTGAGTGGCTCAGTTGGTTGAACATCTGACTTTAGCTCAGGTCATGATCTTGCAGTTCGTAGGTTTGAGCCCCGCATTGGGCTCTGTGCTGACAGCTCAGAGCCTGGAGCCTGCTTCTAATTCTGTGTCTCCCTCCCTCTCTGCCCCTCCCCCCACTCACACTCTGTCTCTCCTCTCTCTCTCAAAAATGAATAAATGTTGAAAAATTTTTTTTAAAAAGTAAATAAAAATGAGAAGCTTTTTTTTAAAAAAGAAGTGTGATCCATAGTAGCCCAGAAATGAATCAGCTCAATATCCAGTCATGAACAGATGGTTCAGTAGATTATGGCTTGTATACTGAAAAGGATACTATAGAACCCTGACAAATATAATGAATGTAAAGACTAAGTAGCAATGTAGGAAAATGATTATAATTAGTGCTAATTGAAAGAAAGAAGAATGGCCAATTGCATACTTGCTACTCTTGTGACTACATAATGTGTGTGTGTGTGTGTGTGTGTGTGTGTGTGTGTGTGTAGTGAGGGTGGAGTTCTGGGAAGGAGAGGAAAAATACTTCTAAATTTAAGATGGTGGGGATGTTTTTTTTTTAACCTCTCAAAATTGGTTCTAATATTGACTTTAAATCTTTTTTTTACCCCAATAAGAATAATATTAAAAGAATACTTTTAAAAACCAATCTGATACTCCAAAGTGTTAAAATGGTTCTCTCTGGGTGGTAGAATTAAGGAGAATTTTAATGATTTCTTAATAATTTCTATATTTGCTTATTTTTCTCCATTGAATATTTAACATTTATAATTAGACAAAATCAATGCTACAAATATTTACTTTCTTTTGTCTCTCTCTTTGGGAAGATATACTTCTTTCCCCATTATCTTGGGCATGGCCATGTGACTTGCTTTGACCAATACATTGACGGTGGACATGATGCAGCAAATGTATTTGCGTAGGGGGCCTTGCCCTCTTGCATTTCTGCCACTACCATGAAAAGAATATGTTCTGGATAGATTCTAGGAAAAACCAGGAAAAATGAGAGACACGTGGAACAGACCTAGACCCAATCTTTAGCTTGGAGCCAAGACCAACAGAGTCTAAGTTAGGACAGCTGACTCTAGACAATCCACAGATGTGTGAGTGAGAAGAAATGTGGATTGTTGGAAGACATTGAGACTTGGGGTGGTTTGTACAGTATTATTTTGAGAAATAATATTTTGATAAATCTTCATTTTTAATGCTAACTTTCTAAGCAAAATCTCTCTTTTATTCTTGTCACATCTTCCATCATATAAAAGGCATTCCACAGAAGTGGCCCAGGCTTGGAATGACTGTGCTAAATTTTAGCTTGAAGAAGAATGTTAACCTAGGGAGAACTTCTAAGAACACTAGAACATCAGAGGCTTGATGACAAGGTGACAAAATGACACTAGAACTGTAGTGTTGTCCCTAGCTTCAATGCATTATCAACATATTGGTGAGATTCATGAATCCCAATTACTATTATGCCTGATCTGTGTTCCACATCAGCTCTATGTTATTGTCATTCTCATGGTCGTTTCTCAACACTACTTATTTATTGCCAAAACGTGACAGGGGATGAGGGGGGCGGGGAACTACAGGTTTCCCTGGCTATCCAAAAGCGGAGTGTTCCGAAAGCTCAAGTTAGGCCACATTGCTTTTCTCAAAGACCTACGTTAGTATGGTAACAGCTTTTTTCGTGAAAGTGAAAATTTTCTTTAGATTTCTTTTGCTTGGCAAGAAAAGGGGACTAATATAGGTCTTCTGTAAAGGCAAAAAGGCATAAAACAAACTTTCAGAAAGCATGGCATACCTATAACCTGAACCCCAACCAACAAACGCCGAGTTGCAGGATTTCAAATCAGTTTGTTGTCGCAAATCCCAGATTAAAAAATGTTACAATTCAAATCCCAATTGTCAGAACTCCAGGATGGGGCCAGCTGCTGGGCTTTTGAGAGTGATTTCTTTTAAAGTGGCTTCTCAGCGGGTCTTTCTCTTCTCCAGAAATTTAGCACACTGCAGAACGAGCTGCCAGTTCTGGTGAGAGTTTGTGAGAGGCTGTTCTTTCCAGGAGAAACCCAAGGTGAGAGGCACCGTTCACCTCAGCCTCCAGAGGCCTGGGTGTGGGGTAAGGAGGACAAGCACCAAAACATGGACCAGTTTGCTTAGCTGCCACCACTGCCCTGCATGAGTGCATGTCAATCTCCTTTTCATTTGGGTTGAATCTAACACAGAGCTCCAAAGCATTTGCACAGCCCTCAGATCACTGAAGCCGCATGGCCTTGCCTGAGATTGTTCCTACCATCATTTATAGAGTTTCTGGTTATGTGGCTTGTTCAAGATGACAATGACAGGAAGTGATTCTTCCACCTGTTGGCTGTGTGGCCTTAGGCAGTCTACTCAACCTCTCTGAGTATCTGTCTGTACAGTGAAGTTACGTTCTAACAATACCTACCTCAGAGGGCTTTTATAAGTGTTAATAAAGCAGTACTTTGGTGTTCTTTAGCTATTTGCTCAAAACAAAACACAACAATCCCCCAAATCTTGGATTACAATATTTGGTACATACAAAGTACAAATCCACTGAAGAAAAATAAGAAAAAAAGTTACCCAGTGTTCTACGATCCAAAGATACCAGTGTTAACATACCAATCTACAACCTTCTAATTATTTTCTGTTTTTTTATTTTTTATTTCTAAAATTTTTTTTCTCGTGTTTGCTCTTAAAAGTAATTCTTTGATGAATACTCATGTATATAGATTCTTTGGTGAATGATCATTTTTAGAGGTAAATTTCCAAATATAGAATTAATGGTCCAAATCACAAATGTTTTAATATCACTTTATATGTATTATCAAATTGTCTTTCAGAGAAGTTCTAGCAACATAAACACTGTTGGTGAATGAACATCTCCATTTCACTATATTTTTGGTGAAACTAGTCCTTTATCATTTTTTAATCTTTATCTGTTTAACAGATGATAAATGATATTCCATTGCTGTTTTAATTTGTCTTTCTTTTGTTATTCTTAAAGATGAAACTATTTTTCTTTTCTTTTTTTTCTTTTGCATAGATGTTTGTTTATTTATTTATTTATTTATTTACATCCAAGTTAGTTAGCATATAGTGCAAAAATGATTTCAGTAGATTTCTTAATGCCCCTTACCCATTTAGCCCATCCCTCCTCCCATAAGCCCTCCATCAACCCTCTGTTTGTTCTCCACATTTAAGAGTCTCTTATGTTTTGTCCCCCTCCCTGTTTTTATATTATTTTTGCTTCCCTTCCCTTATGTTCATCTGTTCTGTATCTTAAAGTCCTCATATGAGTGAAGTCAAATGATATTTGTCTTTCTCTGACTAATTTCACTTAGCATAATACCCTCTGGTTCCATCCACGTACTTGCAAATGGCAAGATTTCATTCTTTTTGATGGCCGAGTAATACTCCATTGAAACTATTTTTCTATTTAGTGGTTATGTTCTTGATTATTAAAAAATAAAATTTAGGGGCGCCTGGGTGGCGCAGTCGGTTAAGCGTCCGACTTCAGCCAGGTCACGATCTCGCGGTCCGGGAGTTCGAGCCCCGCGTCGGGCTCTGGGCTGATGGCTCAGAGCCTGGAGCCTGCTTCCGATTCTGTGTCTCCCTCCCTCTCTGCCCCTCCCCCGTTCATGCTCTGTCTCTCTCTGTCCCAAAAATAAATAAACGTTGAAAAAAAATTAATAAAAAAAAAATAAAAAATAAAATTTATTATTTCCATGCAGGAACTGTTTGTTATTAGGGGATTTAAATGTTGCCTTCTATTTTATAAATTTGTCCTAGTTTTTCATTTGTTTTTTAACTTTATGGATTTTTTGACATCGCATACATTTGCAAATGTTATATAATGAAATCTAGTAATATCTGGAATGGTAATCTGGAATACTCCTTAAAATAATTTGTTTTTTCAGAAGGGCATATGTCTGTTGTTTTCTGAATCTTTGAAAAACTGAGAATAAATTTCTGTGGCCCTCATGTAAGAACAAACAATATCTTGGCAGTTAGGGCCTTTTTCACACACAATCCTCAAAACATCATAGAGACCACTCCACTATTTTCTGAAGCTTAGAATTGAGAGGTAAGTCTGATGCCAAAAGGATTTTTTCCTCCTACTGTGTACCCTGTTTGTTGTTGTTGTTTTGGGGCAGAATGATCGCAAGATGTTTCTTTATATTTGGAATTAAAAAAGAAAAAACAAGACACGGTAAAGAGATGGTCTATTTGATACTTTGGCCTGGTGCTCAGTGCAGGTTTGGGATTGAAGACAAGGATTCTCTCAACTCAGGAAAGTTATCTTTTATTATTTATTTTGTCACCACTTCCTCTCTGGCTGATGTGTTCTCTTTTTTGGGACTCCTATTCAATCTCCAGAACCCATCCTGCATGCCTCTTTTCTGAGTTCCAGAATTTGCCCAGCCGGTGGACTGGTTTGCCTATCTTACTTTTCGCATTGTCCAACTTGCCAGTCAGTGTTACTGCTGGATTCTCACATCAGGTAATTACTGTCCTTTCTCCCAAAAGTAGTCTTTCCTGATCTCAAATTGCTCCTTTTTCATGTGTACAATCTTCTCTTGACTATTGTTGAGAATCTGAATTTAATATTTTACAAAATGTCACTCTCTCTCCTATAGCAAGCTTTTTTTCAAAAGAGCACTCTTCTTTTGAGATCACGAGCATTTTTTTTTATATGTCCAGATGTTTCCCTGTCTGCTCATCTTTACAAAGGGAGGGCTTCTTCTGAGAAGAAGAGGTCAAGAAAGAATTTATAATTCCTGTAATTTAATTTCTCTGAATCAGAGTTTTGGGGTTCCAGGAGAGGAAAAAGGGAACCATGCCCAGAGATGGCCATATGACAAGGGCTTCCCCATTGTGCCGAAGTTTCCTTTCCACCTGGCGGGGCATCATCCCCCTTCTCTAATGGACAGGATAGTTCTTGTTATGAACCTGTGGTGACAATGCCCTCACATTTCTTATCACATTGTTTGAAATGAACTGAGCTGAAAGGGCTGTGGATGTGCCTTTTATAGCAGATTTTGCTGAGGAGGGAAATTTGCACCTGTTTGGAGTTGGCATCCCATTTACAGAAAGCAAGGGGGAGCAAACACAAAGGCCAGCACATCCGGGATGATTACTGCCAAAATTACTTACCAAAGACATCTGTGAAGCTGTGATCCATTCAGGAGAGATGTGGAAATGAGCCCCTGCTGAGTCTCCTAGCAAAATGATTCCCCTGGGCTGTGAACCTGGGTGGGACAATTTATTTGCATTATTTATGCACTCGAGTAGTTTGAGCCTCCAGATTGGGTGGTTAGGAGACTAGATACCCTGGTGTGTATTTCATGCACAGAGCATCATAACAGTGATGCATTGCCGCTTTTCAAGTGTTGGGGAGTGAGGGAGATCGCATTTCGGAGCTGAATGAGATTTCTAGGCCATCAGAACTGCTAGCTAAGCTGTACAGATGCAGGTGTGTTTCCTAGCTCAGCATAAAACAAACTGCCGTGCAACATCACGAGTGAAGGATGGATGAATAAATAAATCAAAACTTTATCTGAACTGAGAAATACACCCTAAATTTTAGTTTTGGAAATTGCTCTCTTGAATTCTGTTATAATTCATTTGAAGAATTCCTCTTATCATGGAGCAATTTTGATTCTTCAAAAATGTTATGGTCTTTTAAAGCCCTTAATCCATGTACACAACAGCACTGGATGGACAATCCTGGCTGATTCATGGGAGATGAACATAAAAAGTTACCTGCGCAGGCCTATTTGGAGGTTAGGAATCACTTAATCTGCTTCTGAGGCCCATCTACACAATCCATTTACCCGTGGGTGATGCATGTACTCTTTTAAATCCCTTAAGATGCTGAAAGAATCAACTGATGCCTCCCAGAGTCAGGGACACCTCTCTCCCCTAGCTCCAAATCCTCCAAATCATGCTGGAGGACTGTCTAGCCTCATTTCAGTGGCTCCTTACCTTGGGCATTGGTGACAATTAGCTCTCGGACTGAATGCTGAGTGACTGAGCACCTGGACTGAGAAGGTCCAGGACATCCAGGAGGGCTTGGGATGTGGGGTGTCCAAGAGGCTTCCCACAGTGATCCCAGAGCCTCACATGAAGATCTTTCGCTTAGATCTGAGTTTTTTAATTTATTTATTAGTCATTTGTTCATTCATTGTTTATTCATCCAATAAACATTTCTAAACTGCAAACTATGCACTGAATCTTTACATTTTCTATTCCCTTTCTACTCCTCTCTGAGATTTTAAAGACAATTAGACTAAGTTGATTGAGGGCAAGGACTGTATCACATTTGCCCAGGAAAACTCAGAGCCAAGTATAGTATAGCCTTGGTGCAGAATAGGAATAGGTATTCAGGAAATATATGTTGGATGAATGAATGAATGAATGAATGAACAAATGATTGAAATGCTTTTAAGTTTTACGGAAAAGCATTGCATAAACATAAAAAGTGGTGCTACCAGAGGGTATTGTTTGAGATACTTTAGGTATCACCAGAAGCATATTTTCAGTAGTGCGTCGGTGATTATAGGTTTCTCCTAACAGTACTGGTAGCTCAGATGTCTGGGGAATTTGGGCTTTAGAATGCAGAGCTTTTGCTCAGCTATTTTTGGGAACTCTCAATGGCTGTAACTTGGAGGTCTCCCTCAAGTCACCCAGATACGAATCTTTAGCTCAGTTGACACAGGGACTCAGTCAGTATAAGCCTGGATGTCTGACCTTGTAGTCTATTGAGAAGGACATGAAGAATATGAGAAATGATCACCTCTATTTGTTTTCTTATTTGCAGAAGTGCTAGATTTCAGTTACCTTGTACTCTATCCTACAGCCCTTTCTGGCCTGATCGTTATGGTTTCCAATCCCCACATAAAGGAGTCAGTTAAACAAATTCAGTTTTGCTTTTTCTAGATCCATTTTCTCCTGTCTCCATTTTCTGCAATCTTGTTCATGTCTTTTTCTGATTTTTTCATGAAAATAAAGGTCAAATGGTCAACTTTAAATTGTAGCATCAGGCATTTCCTCACTTTGGGTGGTCTGCTCCCTTCAATCTGACTCGGTCTAGAAAAGTGTCCTGTTGTAATAATCACACGAATTTACAGTTCATACCTTCACAGAACTTCTTCTCATATGGAATTCCATCTTTTGGATCAACACCCTTTAAAAGAGAAATGATGAGATTAGCTCTTTGTTTTAAGATTTATGAGACGCATACACTGAGGCCTTCCCTAATGGCTTTAAAAAGTACAAAGGCAAATCGGTGGATAAAACCCATTAATGTCTTTTGAGCCCTTAATTCAACGTAGCAACACTGTGTAAATGAGGTGGGCTTTAAGGAGCTGGGGCAGGAATGAGGAGGGATCCAGAAGCCGGACTAGCAGATTCAGGGCAGCGTCTGGAGTGCTGCAGTGTGACCGCGAGGGGGCGCTGTGGACCCACCGGGTGATGGGGCCACAGGTCAGTGAGTATTCTGCAGTCTCTGAGCTGGACCTCTAAGTGTCCTGACATCTCCACTTCCTAAGGACTGATGCTTCCAGAGCAGCGACTCTCGCCAGGGCTGGATCCCTCCCCACTCCCACCCCCCATGGACATTTGGCAATGTCTAGAGACATGTCACAACAGGGGGAGGGGGAGTGACTGGCATCTAGTGGGTAGAGGCCGGGATGCTGCTGCACATCCTACCATTTCCAAGGGACCTGAATTTCCACGACTCCAGTACTTGGTTGGGATTTCTTCTATTGTTCTAATTAATTATGTATTTTCATACTTGATTTTGTATTTTGGTATTCTTTTCCTTCATGAGGACTCTCAAATCCTATATTAGCTCAAGACCTCACAAAACGTGGGGCTGCTGCCATTGTTGTTTTCAGGTAAGTGCTTGGCCTTCCTCCTTTCTTCCCTCTTTCTGCCTGAAAGCTGAAAATCTGATATTCATAGAGAACTGGGGCACCAGCATTAGGTGCCTCAAGAGGTGGGTAGTGGGGTAACTACAGGGAAGTTTCCACCCTGCCTGGCTAGCTTCATGAGACAGAAAAGAAATGGCTGGATGGCGTGGTGGCAGCAAGAGGTTTGCTCCAATAGCTGGGTCGCCATTTGGTAACAGCGTTCTTTATTTAATGTCCTATGACTGGACACAGAATAAAGGGGTTAGCGGTGGGTGACCTTAGACAAGCTTAACGGGGCTTTGACTGAGAGACCCTCAACTCTCATCCCATCACTGACATCATGTGCGATTGGAGTCTATCCTCCTCTTTCAAGTTGCAGAAAAAGATTTGCTTTTGTCTGTCACCTCCTTCTTTAGGTCTGACTAAAGCCAATAGGTTTTTAAGGAGGGCAGAAAGCAAGAGAACAGGGTTAAATTTGAATTTAGTTGCTTACCCAAATGCCATTACAGTTTGAATCCTCATGTACATCCCAGTTATCTGGCCTAAGAGGAAAACATCAACATTGGTTTTCAGCATATACTTATTGCTCTGCAGATGTTAGCTGAATGAATGAATGAATGAATGAATGAATGAGTGAGTGAATGAGTGCTCAATGAAGTGTCACCGATAGACAACAGGTTCTTCAAAGAGGAGTAACACACATTATTGTCAGTGGCACACAGAAGCCTCCACTTGGCCTTGTTGCCATGATCTTGATTTTGGATATTTTCTGGGCACCCTGGACCAAATCCAGCCTTTTAACAACGGCCTATATTCATGGACCGTGTTGTTGTGGAACAGTGCTGATGGGCAGAGTGAATGAATCTGCCGTCCGCCTTATTTACATAGGCGAAGCCATTACAGTGATGCCTCTAAAATCCCACACATCTGGTAAATTGAATGCTTTGGCTCTGTAATCACAGCTAAAATGAAGATTGGCGTATCCCTGCCCCCCCTTTTTTTTGGCATATCCAGTTTTTGAACATCAACCTGGGACTAAAATGTGACATGTGCTCCATTCACAGGACCTCTGTCCTCACTCCTAGGGGGAGAGGCTGCTGTTTCTGGGCTCAGTCCTGCATGCAGAAGTTGTGCAGAAGGCCAGACACATGTCCACCATAGCCTGCTGCCTTGCTTCTCTCTCCCACTAGACGGTAAGCTCCGTGAGAGGAGGCCCTTCTGCCATTTTGTTTACTGCCCAACATGAGGCAGAGTGTTGACAATTAGCAGGTGCCCGATGAGCATTTCCCGGACAGATGATGAACGAATGCTGTTCTTTTCTCACCGAGCTTTACTTCAGTAGGGACAGGGAGGTCCCTTGTCTCTGTAAATACAAATCCCCTAGGCTGGGGATGGGATTACGCCTCAGGCCTCCTTTATAGAAGGTAATTTTCCAAATCAGTGACCAGCGGAGACGTACCTTCTGCCCGGGTATGCCATCTTGTTGCTGTCATTGCAATCCCTCCCTCGCCAGTGATAGCCCCTCAGCGTCTGAAATTGAAGAGCACACACAGGAAGGGTCATTTCCACTGTTATTATCCATGAGGAAGGACAGTCAGAGCTGTCTGAGGGGTACTGACATGTGCAATTTTTAATTTGCACGCAGTCTAGGAACACTAGAGATTACTAAGAAAATGAAGATTAGTATGCTAAGACATGCTGTGTGAGGTGACCAGGGCTGATACCAGGTAGTGTGTGTGTGAGTGGGTGTGGATGTGCTGTTGGGTGTGTGCCATACATGAGTGCATGGGAGTGTAAGTGTGTGAATGTGTATGTATGTGGGCATGTGTGTACTCACAGGTGCGGTTATGTGGATGCATGCTGTACACACATGTGTGTATATGAACATGCATGTGTTCGTGTGTGTGTGTCCACTTCCACAAACAGCAGGAACGTCCAACTCTCTGAACTTTATTAATCACCACTCTTCTTAGCCTCCAAAGCAATTTTTTTTTATTTGGTCAAATGATGAATTGTTTTACTGGACAATTTCAAAATCTCTAGCAAAACTGGCTAATTATGTGGATTTATTATGTGATTGACCTGCCTTGATCCTTGATTTGAAAGAATCAAGAGTCATGATAATGTCAAACAATGTTTTTGTTTCCCCCATTCCCAGGTAGCATATCTGAGAATCCCACCAACTTTGGGGAGTTACATCTGTTACTTGCTGGTTTGCTTTCACAGCGAACATCCTGATATCCAATGTGCTCTAAGTCAAACATGTACACACTCATAAACACACACACGCACGCTCGAAAAGTAGGCTTAAGAATTTCCCAAATAATTCTCAACACCTTTCAAAATAACTGAAACACCCAGCTGGGAATGGCTTCAGGAGACAAAAAACAGTCTCAGCCTAAGACCCACTCTGATGGTTCATGTATTAAATTTTTTTTTTCAACGTTTATTTATTTTTGGGACAGAGAGAGACAGAGCATGAACGGGGGAGGGGCAGAGAGAGAGGGAGACACAGAACCGGAAACAGGCTCCAGGCTCTGAGCCATCAGCCCAGAGCCCGACGCGGGGCTCGAACTCCCGGACCGCGAGATCGTGACCTGGCTGAAGACGGACGCTTAACCGACTGCGCCACCCAGGCGCCCCGGTTCATGTATTATTAAGATGACAAAAAAGTGCATAAAAATCATAAAATAGTGCATTATCAAATAATACATTCAAATTGAATTCAGTCTTGTCTTATTAAAGGAAAGATATTTGTAGAAAGCAGTACAATATTTAATGAACATCTGGTTACTCAACAATACTTACTGGAAAAACACTGTATTTGTCTGAATCTACATCTTTGAATGGCACAGAATTTTTTATAGCTCTAGAAAAAAGAAAACAAAACAGCTGGTGAGCTAAGAAAAAAAAGAAACCATGTTTGTGAAAACAAACAGAGACATTTCAGATATGGCTATGTTGAGTATGTGTGATAGAAGTCCATTCTAAAAATAAAATTAAGTGCCTCCATGATATGGAAGAGTGCCCGCCAAAGTTTGCCAATCTCTGTTCTCTACCTAATTAGAACTATTTTCTCTCTGATATTAATTTGGCCCATATGGAGAAACGAAACAATTGAATCAACATTTTGGAGAACACGGGATATTGAGGTTGAGATGCCCAGAAAAGGAGACTGCATTTTTGGTCCAATGAGCTCAGCGCTACAGATTGAATTTGTGCCATTTTACACATTCTGTGATGGAAGTCTTTTCTTAAAATTCTACTCTTTTAAACCACTAACTCTAAGAATCTTGAGGCGCTTTAGCTGGCAACGTTCACTCCCATTCATGAGCCCGGAAAACCAAAGACTCTGATGTGATTGATGACCAAGCAAATTCATGCTAAAGCCACAGACGCCTCCCCCAAGTGAGGCTCTCCCCCTGCGTCTTCCCTACCAAACTTGTCCCAGCTTCTGCAGGGCAAACACTGCTTTCCCTCTCTTATGGGGTAGCAGGGTAGTGCCATCATATGGCAGGCTGAGGCTATTTTTAGAGCCTAGAATGTAGACAGCAACATGATCCTTTACAGGATTTGTTAAATGGTCTTTTGAATCAGCAGTTGTGAGAGCCTCAAGGCAAATGGATTCAGCAAGAGCCAGCACGGAGACTAATTGGTATCACAGAGCCTGTCTTATTAACTCTGGGATGGTGGTCCCACCAGAAGTCTAGGTGGTAGGCCTCTCTAGGTACTTTTTCCCCATGTACATATTTCCCCCATGTACCTCTTGGACAGCTATCATAGTCTTTAGTTGAGAAAAGAAGGAAACACACACACACACACACACACACACACACACAGGGTATAGACCCAAAACAGTCATATTTTCAGTCTGGGAAAGGTGTTAGGTGAAAGGTCACAGTTAGTCAGGCTCCCTTGCAATCCTGAGGATGAGAGTTTGAAGAAACAACGAGTTGCCTCTAGAATTAGAAAGCGAATTCATTAAATTAAACTTCATCTGCTTATTTTAAAGGCTCAAAGTAACTAACCAAAACCATACTTTCTAATTTTTTTTGATGTTTTTATTTTATTTTTGAGAGAAAGAGACAGAGTCCGAGTAGGGGAGGGGCAGAGAGAGAGGGAGACACAGAATCCGAAGCAGGCTCCAGGCTCTGATCTGTCAGCACAGAGCCTGACACGGGGCTTGAACTCAGGGACCATGTGACTTGAGCTGAAGTCAGACGTTTAACTGACTGAGTCACCCAGGTGCTCCTCAAAACCATACATTCTAGACAGAAGGGGGTTGATTGGTCATTCAAAGTAGCATAAACTGCAATTTATATAAACTCCACAATCTCTTATTCATAGTCTCCAATCCAAACAGCTATGAAAACAGCTTTTTTTTTTTAACTTTGCAGAAAATTCATTGGTGGAAAACTTGATCTGAACTGATAGAAGGCAATTCATAGGCTTTACCCTACTTAGTGTGAATATTTATACATTTCCCTGCTGACATACAAATGTGTTTTCTCAGAAGGTACTGAGAGTGTTAGGTGACGTAAGGTATATGCACCATATGTCACTTTTCTTAAAATCCGGAAAATTCTGAATTTCCGATCACATCTGGCTCCAAGGTTTTAGATATGACATTGTTTGACGCTCACTAACATTACCTGTGCAAAACTGTATCTAAATTTGATACTTCATATATCCTTACAGGTGTCTAGTTGTATGCTGGAACACTCATTCATTCATTCATTCCATATTCATTCATTCATTCATTCATCCCACAGGCATTTTTGGAATCTCTGCTGTGCACCAGACATGATACCAGATATTAGGGGAGAATATATTTCCAGAAGAGCTTAATGATGGGTAGGAGTAAACAATGCATCAATAGATAACTACAGTATGATGGAGAAAATGCTATAAAGTGTTGTGCACCAAAAGGGAAAACACTTCTAATACTATACAAGGGAGGAAGGGATCTTAAGTTGAGATTTAAAGGATGAGAAAGCATTTTCAAAGCATGTAATTGGGTGAAGAATGTTCTAGCAGAGACGTAGTACAACATAGCAGAGTTCTAGAAGAAAAGTCATAGGAAGCCTCTTAACATAGTTCTGGGTTCTGAAATTAGACTCTCTGGGTTTGAATCCCAGGTCTGCTCTCTACTTGCTATATAACCTTAGACAGATCATTTCATCTTTTGTACCTGTGTTTCCTCATTTGTAAAATGGGGCCAGGATCCGTGTCTGCTTCCTAGAGCTGTGGTAAAGACCAAGTGAGTGGTCCGTGTGAAGCGTGAAGATCCATGCCAAGGATGTGGTAAACACTCACAAAACATGAGCTCTTTTTGTTATTTTGTGCAGTGGTAACAGTTATTCCAAGGATAGTTTCTAGGGCTGGGCAAACAGGAGTCAGGCATCTGCTCTTATGACATTTTAGTTTCTGGAGCCATCTCAAATCCAATCCATGGACCCTCTTCAGGTTTTCAGATTTCCAGGGACACAATATTCTACCCAATGGTCTTGTTGGCTGGAGCAGCTAATCACCCACTCGGGGACGAATGTAAAATATATTTCCAATAGAGCCATTGCTCATTACTGCCATTTGTTGAGCTAGCAGGCTTGATCCAGTGAGCAACTGTAATTGCAGGTGAATATTATTCATTACATAATAGAGTAGCTATTCAAGTTCAAACTCCCTAAAAGCATTTCATGAAACTGGGGCATTACAACAAAAGCAAACTAGGGAGAAAAAAAGTTTCCACATGTAGCTGCCTCACAACTGAGTCCCAGGCAGCACTCCAGGGCTGGGAATGGGTCTGTTTCATATGCATGTGGCTGCATTACACGCATCCCTGCAAGATGAAATGAGAGCAGAGAAAACCAGGAAAGAATACACCATGGCTCACCTTGGTCGTGGGGATGGGGACTGACATGGTTGGAAGGAGTAGGTCATGGGGAAGAAGGAACAACTAAAAAAGGCAAGGAAAATAATGATGAACTACAGGGAATTAACATAGGATAGGATAGTCTGTCCATGTTTACGTGAAATGATCCATAGGCGGGTTAATGCATATGGAAATTAAATACAAAGAAGAGATTATTAAGAGGGGACTCTCTTGACTTGCCATTGTTACAATAAAAAATAGTATGTAGGCACTGTCAATGCTGACCAGAACAAAACAAAACGAAAACAACAAAAAACTTGATTGTCCCCATGGTAGGTAGTAGTCTGGTATCTTACACAATAAAATAGTGTCTTTTCTTGACTTATGCCCTACTAATTGCAAAGCACTGTGGTAAGTACAAGGATAAAAGTTTTGCTGAGAATGGTGTCCCTGATCTCCAGGAGCTGTGGGTATGTGGGAATCTGATGGGAAGCTGCAGTACCAGAGCTTGATGCAGGAGCAGGCACCAGTGAGTTCAGGGTACTAAGGGTGAGCCTAACGTCTAGTAGCAGAGCTGGAGAACTTCCCACGGTGGAGATACCTCACTGTATTTGGCAGGCATTAGACCAAACAGGATGCGGGCGGGAGAGGCACAGAACAGGAAGGCATTCCTACAGGAAGGGATTCTATCAAAGGATTATCTAGTAGAAGACACATAGGTCTTGTCTCTACCACCTGCTCACTGTGCTTAGTGGGTCAGACACTCAGTGTGCTAGAACCTACTTGCTCATCTAAAAGTAGGGCTAAGAGTCAAGGGACAGACAATTGGGTGGCTCTGAGAATGGCCTTTGCAATCAGGCTGCCGATTCAAAGGTCAGATTTATTTATTACTAGCTCCATGACCTTGGGAAAAAGACTTTACCTCTTTAGATAGGGGACAATAATACCATCTGCCTTGTAAAGTTGCATTGACAAGAGTTCCTGGTGCACAGACCTTACTGTCCAGTTATCCAACTTTCAGTTATTGTTATTACTGAGCCACAGGTTGTTTTGAAGAATAAATGAGGCTGCATTTAAATGTGCTTTGTAAACCATAAAGCACTGAATAAATTGTGTTCTGGTGCAAATTATATTCAAAGCACAATGATTTTTAGAAAGAAAATGCACCCTGCTTTTGCTTTTTCATAAAAGAAAAATTTCCCTTTTAAATTGGGCCAGGAAAATCCCTGGCCACAGATGCTCTTGAATTCAATTTTTCAAAGGTGGTTCAATTGAAGAGTTGTCACTTTGGGTCCTGCTGGCCCACGTTTGACATAGAAAATGCAATGATGCCTTCAGCAAGAAGGGGACAGGTGTCTCAATTCAGCAAGAGCTAGGCATGATGAAATGACTGGGGACCTGGGGAGCTGGCTGCATCTCAGCCTTCCAGCATTTTCTTTCATGTCTTCTATTTCCCCTCCACTGCCCACGTCCTGGTGCTGTGTCCACCCCTATTCATGAAAAGTCATGTTGATACTGTTTCTGGGACCCAGGCCAGCACTTTGCACAGCTGGCTTGCAGGAGCTCATGTGGGCAGATGAACCAGGAAAAGTTTTTCAACTCTTGGATCTCCAAGAAGCTTTGAATATAGGTCAGAAGATAGTTTTGTCCTCTCCTGGGGAACTTTCACAGCAGAGGGAAGACGTTTAGTGGATGTAGCTGCCATGAAACTCATGAGATGAAGGATGGAGAAATGTAGGAAAAGTGCCTCTTATTACAGGTTGAATGTTCACAAAGAGTCATGTTGAAATTCTAACCCTGGGTCCCTGTGAATGTGACCTTTGTTTGGAAATAGGGTCTTTGTAGCTATTACGAGTTAAGATGACACCATTAGGCTGGACCCTGATCCAATATGACTGCTGTTCTTATAAAAGGAAAAGGTGGACAAACAGGGGAGATGGCCATGTAGGCTGGAGGCAGAGATTGAGTGTTGCACCTGCAAGCGAAGGAACACCAAGGATTTGCCGGCTCCACCGGAAGCTAAGAGGCAAACTGGGGCACCTGGAGGGTTCAGTCCATTAAGCATCCGACTTTGGCTCAGGTCATGATCTCACCATTTCGTAAGTTTGAGCCCCATGATGGTCTCTGTGCTGACAGCTCAGCCTGCTTCAGATTCTGTGTCTTCTTCTCTCTCTGCTCCTCCCCCACTCACACTCTGTCTCTCTCTCAAGAATAAACAGTTAAAAAGTTACCAAAAGAAGAAGCTAAGAGGCAAGGAAGGATCTGACCCAGTATCTCGGAAGCAATCTCAGAGGGAGCAGAGTCTCAGAGTAGTCCCGCCAGCACCTTGCTTTCAGACTTCCAGCCTCGAGAACTGAGAGAGGATACATTTCTGTTGTTCTGAGCCATCCAGTTTTGTAGGTATATTATTACAGCTACCCTAAGAAACTACTGTAGCCTCTCAGTCCAGACGTGCAGCCCAATTCATCTCCAAGCCCTCGCAAGGAGAGCCAGGCAGGACCAGATACACCTGGCTGCCGAGAGAAGCTATCTCTTTAAGACTCAGTGTCCTTCACTGTGAAATGGAATAATAACAATCTCTACTTCGTGGAATTGCGAGGACTGGATACTGAAATGTTTGCAGGCTCCATGTCCAGCGCCTACAGCAACGTCCGTGCACTACGTGACCCTCTTAGCACACCGTTCCATCTGGACAGTGATTCCTATGACACCCAGCACAACCTCAGACTCAGAGTAGAGCTGGGGTATGGGATTTTAAACGGAGACAGGAGGTCGTGGGAATTCGGGACAGTGTTTTTGTTGTTGTTGTTGTTTAAATGTTTAATTTTGAGAGAGAGAGAGCGTAAGCGGGGGAAGAGCAGAGGGAGAGGGGACAGAAGACGTGAAGCGGGCTCTGTGCTGACAGCAGTGAGCCCGACGTGGGGCTTGAACCCACAGACCGTGAAATCATGACCTGAGGCGAAGTCGGATGTTCAACCTACTGAGCTACCTAGATGCCCCAGGGACAGTGTCTTTGTATTTGCAACCCTGTTCAGACACATCTGAGTCAGAGTCTTTAGGTAATAGGTTGCACCCTGTGATAAAACGGTCCCTTTCTAGCCTCATGAGTGCCTTGCACTAAAGATGTTGAGTCCCTTCCATGACGAGTTGCCAGCCTTGACTGTGTCTTACACAGCAAGGAGGGGCTGTCCCCACATGCAGCACGGGTGTGCACCAGGCTGCCCAGAAGTTTCACGGGTCCCAGCCCAGGATAGAAGTCAGGCCTTAAGGTCCAAAGGTAACTACTATGCAGTGTATTTCCGAAATGATTTGTTCAGAGCTCATTTGTCCTTTAGTCTCTGTACAAGTCATGAGCAACAAACACTTTCCCCTTCAGGAAGACGCTTTTAACATCTGGCGATCATTTCAGTCACTGGAAAACAGAGACAACCAAAGATGCCATCTCGTGCCAATACTTGGGGAGATAGAAATAGTATACATACAATTTAATCTTCTGACAGATCTTGGCCAAAAACGGGAGGGAACAAATATCAGCACTGCTTCTGGAATATTTCTGGAGAGAAAAAAAAAGATGACAAAAAAGTTGCTTAGTTCAAGGAATGGCCCCACAACTTGTAAAGGCCTTTCTTCTCCCGCCGGCCCTATAGTCTGGATTTCTGGACCCTCTTTCCTTCAGAAACTGGGCCATTGTATTTAACTTAATTTGCTTCTTGTTTCTGTGCCCACACTCCATATTCACCCCGTCTCTGTGCCTTTGTTCTTGCTGGGGGCTCAGCCTGAAGGCTCCCCCTTCCTCACACAGCCAGCCACTCCTACCTTCACGTATCCTCCACCTCTTCCCTAGAGGATCTGGCCCCTCGTGGTCCATCCCACTTGGGCAACAACATTCCTCTCCCTCCTTGTACTCAAGGGCTTTGGGAAAGGGTTTGAAACAAAGGACATTTTCTAATAGAATAAGCCCAGCCTATTAGGAGAGAAAATAAAGACTAATGGGGAGACGTGGCTTGGGGAGAAGGAAGAAGGAAGTCCCCTTTCCTTGGGGCGGGGGTGGTGGGCAGGAAGTGGGGGCAGGTGAGGTGTGCAGATGAAATTCCTCAAGCTTCCTGAGCAAGGGATTTCAGACAGCAGTTTCCAGAACTCTCTAGCTGTGGGACAAATTAAAAGCCCTGGCTTTTCACTGGGTGGTACTCTTACAGTGATTGTGGTTTCCGTGATGTTTTCCTCAGATGAAAGAAAAAGACAACACGGTAGAAAAGTTAGAAAGTAACGTTTATCAGTGAAGGAGGAGAGATCGTTGATTTTGCCAGCCTACAGAGTCCTTCAGGTGGCTATGAGTTGTATCAATGGTGTTGGTGATATATTAACCCTGGCAGAGGAGAACAAGGCAACCTCCTTTTCACATTATAAATGAAGTTTTTAAGTATCTTTGTGAAGTTTGCCTAACTTTCTAGGATGAGAGAAACAATCCTGATTGGTGCCTCCATCCATATGCACGACACGGAGACAGAAGAGGCTGTCCTTGTCCTCACGGCAGTCACCGTCTAGTGGGGTGGAGGGGTGAGTATCTCAGCTCTTAGCATGCTTTGTGAGGTTTGCAGGGGTCTAGGCATTAACGCGGCTATCTAGGAACCCAGAGGAGGAGGCAGGAGATGAGCCAGAAGTCAAGTAGGAAGGTAGATGTTCTAGGCTTTGTGACCCCAAGTCTGGTCCACAGTCTTGCCACAGGTGCAATGTGTGAGCCCCACCCTGATCTACTGAATTGGAAAGCCTGGGGTGGTTCCCTGGCACCAGTGTTTGCATAGCTTGCACAAGGTCATTCTGGTGCTCGCTTAAGTTTGCGAACCACTGCTCTAGCTCCTGGCTGATGCAAATGTGATCACCAACCAGGAGCATTGACCTTGTCCGGGAACTTTGGGAAATGCAGAGTCTCAGGCCCCACAGCAGAGTCCACATTTCACCATGGTCCCAGGTTACTGGAGCCATCACCGAAGCAGGAGAAGCGTGGCTGCTGGCACAGGGAGCCCCCCACGCAATGCCATGGGAGTATCATCATGCTGGGTGTGGCACCTCGGGGGGCGGCCGAATGTTTCACCCTGGCTGGCATGTAGGGAGCCACGAGGACATGGTGAACCATGGAGGAAGGAGACATTAGGATAAGTCTAGGCTGCTGCACTGTGTGTTATCCTGTGGGGAATTCCTGAAGACATTAAGCAGAGAGATCACATTTGTATTTTGGAAAGATAACTCTGGGGGTGAGAGGGTGTCCTGGAGGAGGTGAGCTGGGGCAGATGGACCTGTTGGCAGATAAACACCCTGAGGCCTGATCCTGGGGTTTCTAATCTCAACACTTCTGCTATTTTGGGCTGAGCAATTCTTTGTTGTGGGGCAGTCCTGTGCCTTGTGGGATGTTTAGCAGTATATCTGGGGTCTAGCCACTAGATGCAAGCAGCCCCCAAATGTCCCCAGATGTTGCCAGATGTTCTCAGGGGAGGGGTGGGGAGGACAAAGTTGCCACTGGTTGGGAACCATGGTTGTAAAGATGAAAGGAGGGGGTGGTTGTGAAAAGGAGGGGTGTTTAGAAGGTTGAGTCCAGAGACCCGGCTGTAGACAGACTGTCAGACAAAAGCCAGCATAAAATTATACTGAAACATCGGTGGCAGTTTGGAAATATAGACACATTCAGAGTTCAAAGGTTGCATTTGAATGTTCGAGCTACATCTTTTAATATTTACTTGAATCTGAAGGCCTTGGTCTAATTAACCTAATGACAAGGTAGATTTTAACACAGATGTAACCAATTCATCAAAAAAAATTATATGGACAGTCTTATAATTATTGCACAAGAGGTAAAATAGGATAAAATGTTATAATTGCACAGCTGTTCACTGTCAGAATTCAACCTGAAGGCTGCAGCTGTCTTTGACATTCATTGGGCAGAAACTCAGTCTAGGATATGGACAATAGATCATGGGGCTTGCCCAGGGACGTCTCCCACCCCCAACCCCACCCTGAACTCCTCCCATTGAGACAGAGGTTTTAATAACCCAGTCCTTTCAGTCCACGATATGGGAAAGACTAACCTCTTCCAATTTACTTGCAAAGAGGAATGAGACAGACACAGAGGGATGTTACTTCTGCAACCCTCCCTTGTAGTGTGCCAGCCCCTTCCTTTCAATTTGAACTTTGCTAGACAGAGGCAAAATGTAGGCTGTGATTGATTCAGCAATGGTTTTAAAGTATTGCATCTGGCTGCACATAATCCCATTTAAGTGAAAGTCTCAATCTGGGCTGTCCCTGGGCACAGGGGTCATGTAGCATCTTCACTTAGCAATCTATTTAAACTGGTTTCTGCTTGTATCTTGAGCTTTTCCACACACCAGGGTGTTAAATGAGTACAGAACAATACACAGGGGTTGAATAAAAAAATGTGGTGACTGGGGTAAACAGAATGCCAAAGGGGAGAGAAAAACTATTCTTGCATACACAGCCAAACTGAAGTTGATTTCTGCATGGTGAAGTACTTTGCAGCCCTTGCCATGTATTATTTTGCTTGGGTTTAATTGCACTGGGGAGGATGATTCTATTAA
Organism: Lynx rufus; assembly: GCF_022079265.1. NCBI lineage: Eukaryota > Metazoa > Chordata > Mammalia > Carnivora > Felidae > Lynx > Lynx rufus. The sequence goes on from NW_025814856.1 coordinate 127,597,740, forward strand.
GTTGGTAGGTTTTCAATCAGGGATGTCATGTACAGCTGCACAGGTCGTGCACTGCACAGTTTTAATATCTACATAGCCTGTGATGTGAATGGTGCTTCCTGAAATTTAGTACTGAGGAGGTCTGGTTGAGAGCTACTGGCATAGTGGAGAAGGTAGGAACTCAGAAGTAGCTAGATATGGATTTAAATGATGGGTTTCTCACTTACTAGCTATATGGAATGAGTGAATTACTTAACATATCTGGTCTTTACTCCTCTCATCTGTAAAATGGGGTTGATAACAAAAATATTATTGATTGTGTATGAATTTTTGTGAGAATTAAATAAATTGATTCCATAACTCAGGTACTCTAAGCCCTTAGATGCTCAGTTTTCTGCCAGCCTCACTGAGATGCAGATGTTTTCTGGAACATCCCCTTCAACAATACTTAACCTCCCCCCAGTCTAACAGACTGCGCTGAAATGACATGCAACCTACTGTGTGCTGCTTTCTGCATCCTAGCTGGGTCTGCAGGTATGTCAGCCATCACAGTGGAATTAATTGCAGCCAATATCATCTGAGCAGTAATTCAGAGACACTTATTTGCATTTTCTGATTCCTTTTTCCTTGATCGCTTAAATCCAGAGGGTAAATACGTTGGAAGAGGTTTTTGAGGAGTTTCGTATTGTTGTTGGGTGAAAAAAAAAAACAAAACTTTTTTTTTTGGCTTTTCACAAGGAATTACTGGAATCCTGGTCCATGGATTTATGCTTGCAACTCTGATGACAGAAATGAAAAATCGTAAAATCCTAATTAGCCTTTGAGCTAATGCCAAGGCAGTTTTTGCTAGTGAAGTTAACAACGCTGGGAGAGTAAGTTTCTAGAGGCATGTTGAGAAGAAGGAAAGAAGAACCGTATTGTTCTCTAGTTTTGTTTAGAGTTCTGAAGGTGGTCAAGGGTTTCATGTGGTGTTTCAATTTCTTGTTCAATGGCTTAAGCAGATTAGCTAAACTGGCTGCTGTTAGCCTTTAATTACTCACTGAATTAAATAATGATTGGCAACACAGACATTGTGATTGATTAGTTGATTATGTAGAAATGCCCGAATAGTGCCATTCACCACGTCTCAGCCTTACATCAAAACCCATCTGCCCCCCATGAGCAGGGTTGCCAGATAAAATATTGCACTGAACATACTTACACTAAAAATTATTCACTGTTTATCTGAAACTCAAATTTAACTGAGCATCCCCTATTTTTATTTGCTAGATCTGGCAAGGCGAGCCGCAAGGGCTTTTCCTCCTCCTTATTTCTGTGTTGCCAAATCAATACCACCTGAGATGTATCGCATCAGGGTGAGTGGCGAGCAAGGTGACGAGGCAGAAGCCAAGGACGAGGGCCGGGCCGCGCCTTCTCATCTCTGATGAATGCTTCCTTATTGCCGGGACGTTCAGCCTCGAGGGAAACCTGGTTCTTTAAAGGTTTTCTTTTCTGCTTCCTTTTCGCGTTGGGGCTGATTTGCATTCAGGGCCTCAGTCCCATACTTGACTCCATGATAAATAGTTTAAACTAAACATGGTATTGATTGAGTGCTTATAAGTTCCAGGCGTGCCACACATCAGCTCTGTTGGTCCTCACACCTATGCTTTGAGAAAGGAACGCTGCTGCTGTCTCTATCTTGCTGACAGGAAAACCGAGGCTCAGCTCGAGGGCAAGTATTTAGGAAGTGGAGGGGCAGGAGGATACAGCCTCCTCCAAAATGGTCTACTGGAGAGCAGCACTCCTCAACTGTGAGTCCCAGAGGACTTTTGGCAAATGCAGGAGACAGTTTTGGTTGTCATGACTGGGGAAGGGCGTCATGGCTGCTGGCATCTAGTGGGTGGGGGGCAGGGATGCTGCTGTGATGTGCAGGAGGGTGCCCACAGCAAAGGCGTAACTAGCCCCAATGTCCGTAGTGCCCAGATTGAGAAACACTACTGCGGAAAAAGGGGGAGGGGCTCACCTTCCTACCTCAACCTCACTGCAACAATGGTGGGAGCGGGCTTGGATCTGGAGTAGCCCCTGGTCTTTGGGGCACACGAGCAGGGGTGGGGGAAGACCAATGCGTCAAGGAGAACAGAGGCACTCTCCTCAGTTGCTTACCAGAGCTGGGGACTTCTTGACAATCTGTCTCGCTTTCTCTAGTGTAAATTTCCATGGCTCCTACAAAAACAAAGTTAGACAACATTACGGCTTGTGTCTCATCTTTCCTTTCTATGTCTTTTCCAAAGTTAGGATCTTTAAAGTCTATAAGTTTGCAGTGAAGAGATTATCCCATACATTTGTGATAAAATAATTCACAAGAAGGCAATTTCATGCTAATAACCATCTTTATTAAGGGATTTGCTCTGTGCCAGATGCCGTGCTAAGTACTTTGCAAACACGGTCTTATTTAATTTCACAACAGCTCTGAGAGAGATGACCTTTTTATAGATGAGGAAATTGAGAAGCAGAAAAGCTAAGAAACTGGCTGATGATCGCAGCGCCAGTGTCTGGAGAGACATAGTCTGAACCTCTGCCTGCTGAGCTACTGATGTCTCTAAGTAACCGATCCTTGGGTCCGGAGGCGCCACGGCAGGAGGTGGCCAACGGTGAACCTGCGTAATGCAAGGTAACACCCCCGTCTCTTGTTCACCTCCTCTTCCTGTTCAACATCCCCGTTTTTTCACCATTTCTAGAGCATCCAAGTGCATCTTCTTAGTTTACATTGCAAGTATAAAGAGTTTGCTAACTGTGACCAGTAACAATTGTTATAGAACTCCATTTTTGTAGACTTGTGGGCAGTTTGGGGGATAAGTAGCCCTGGGGGTGAGGGGTGGGGGGGGGTCTTTGCTCCCAGCACTGCTTCCCAGAGCTTTCATGCTCCCAACACGTCCTGACGCTGCCACAGTCTTCCACATGCTGCTTTCTGTGAGACCTGAGCATGGGTGATGGTTTGCACATCTGGGTTCAAACCCCGGCTCTGCTGTTTATTAGTTGAGCAAGTTATACTCTGAGCCCTCTGGTATCCACAGAGGTCCTTCACATGTAAGAAAGCCCTCTTGTTATCATCTGCAACATGGGAATTGATATCCACCTACCTCATAAGGGTGCTGTGAGGATGATGGGACATCATTCATGTAAAGCCCTAGGCCAGAGCCTTCCCCAGTAATCCCCAGCTCAATAATTGATAAGTTGGTTAGGAAACTTTGGTCTTTCAGCCCTAGATTTCCCCTTATCCTAATCAATAAGGAAGCTGGATTAGGGAAGAGTGTCATGGTTCTTACTGCAGGAAACTGAGGACATTGTCCCTGCATTTAAGCAGAAAGAATAGGTACCAGGAGCACCTGGGTGGCTCAGTCAGTTGAGCATCTGACACTTGGTTTCATCTCAGGTCACGATCTCACAGTTTGTGAGTTCAAGCCCCATCATGGGCTCTGTGCTGACAGCACAAAGCCTAATTGGATTCTCTCCCCACCCCCACTCTCTCTCTGCCCCTACCCCCTCTCAAAATAAATAAATAGCCATTTAAAAAGAAAAAGAAAAAACAGGTACTGGAATGGGACCTTGGAGGTGGCTACCAGCAGGAGAGGCCTCTTGGGAGATGTGACCATTGTTGCTAATGTATGTTCAGGACTTGTGTCCCTGCTTGACTCTGTTGTGGATTCTTCCCTCCTGGGAGACACCTTCTTCCATTACAGAGCTCTGTAGTATTCTGAAGACCTCAGCCATGCTGGGTGAACGTGGGCAGAGGAATGAACGCTCAGTGTGAACTTGGGTTGGAATGGATTTTCCAGCAGGTGCTTCAGGAAGGAAGGTAGCAAAGCCAGCCACAGCACAGCCTCTCCGGGCTGGCTCTGAAACTCTCTCCCTGGCTTCTGCCCCAAATCACACTCCTCCAGCTCAAGTTCAAAGGATGGCAAACCATGGCTCTTGTGTCAGAGGCAGCAGGACCGCTGACATCTAAGAGCGCATGTTAGCTACTTGAGAAAGGAGGCTGCTCTCCAGGTCAGTCTGGTCACCAGGACACTCTCGTACAATGTATGTTTCTTAAAACATTGAAACGCTAACGTGTCGGTTGGTGAACAATTGTGCCCCTGAGCCCTTGAGTGTCTCCACCACAGGTCTGGTTGTTCAGCCTCTCCCTAGGACTCCCTAGACTTCCTTAGGACCAGTTCACAAAGGGTCAGAGTTGTGGTACAGCCTTATTGGCACCTGCAGACTGGGCTCCATCACCACACCCAGCGTCCACTCTGATCGGCTGACAACAGGGACAAAACAGACCATTGAAATCCTCACTTTAAAAACATAGATGCATGAATGCAATTTTGGCTTTTTCTGGAAATTCTGACAAATCCTGGAAACTCTCTGGAAAGTCAGCATCTCGGGCAGAGATCTGATCATCTCGGATACTAGATCTAAGTGCAAGTTTCTGTTGTGGTGCCCTTTCTTGGCTGCTCTCGTTAGCCTAAAAGTCATTCTCTGCAATACTGAAACATGCTGTTGGTGCCCCTCTGCCTTAATTACATGCCCTCTGCTTCTCTGCCTTGGAAATACCTCAAGCCCAGCTCAAGCCTAATACAGTCCTTGCTACATGCTAGGTGCTCAACACATATGGAAATAAAAAGTGAAAGAAAATAGTTATGATATTATGTTAACCCAGGAAAACAGGCTACTAGATTTTACATGCACAGAAAAAAAGTCTTGCAAAGAAATTGGCCATCATACTTGTGAGTGACAACTTTTTCCTTTTGGTTCTTTCTTGTGCTTTCTAAATTTTCAATAATGAGCACAAATTCAGCAATAAATGCTTTGTAAAGAAGAACTCAATATATGTTGCCCTGTTTCTTACTGAAACAAAACAAAAACATGCTTCCAGCATAGAGATGCAGTGAGGACCCTGGAGATCTGGTGGTGAAGAGACATTCCTGCTCTCCCAGAGCTGCCAGTCTGGTGAGGAGACAGACCAGGAATGAGCATTGCAAGTGCAAGGGGCCAGAGAGATGGCCTTGGCAGAATCTTCATAGGACAAGCCGCTTGGATCCCCTTCAGAGACGTAATCTGAGTTTCATCCAGCTCAGTTCTCTGAGGGGATCAATGTGTAGTGAGGGACAAAGACAAGCAATCCAAACAAACAAACAAAAAGCCAAGTGGCAAGTGCTTCACCAAATGCCTCCTGACCCCCTAGTGCTGTGAGTGACGATGCTTCTGGGGTTGCCCCTGGGAGCCCGAGGGCAGGTTCATCTAGACTGGCTCAACCAGAGCACCACTTTCTTCCACAGTTCAAGTGCATAAATGCCAACACAGAAAAGAGACTCTAGATACCAGGCCTGATCTTTTTCCCCCAGAAGAAAATGGATGTAAGGATTCAAAGACATTTGGAAAAGCTCATTTTTTGCTTGTCATTATGATAGGCAAATGGGCAAATTGTTAGCAATGTGCAAATGAAGATAATTGCTATCTCTCCCCGGTAACCTTTCACTGTTGGCAATGTACTGCTTAAGGCATCGTTTCTAAAGTATGAGGACCACTCTTCTGTCCTCTGAAAAATTAAAACTCCAGAATGCAGATGCAACTGTAATTGGGGGTTGGAGAGAGAACTTGGGAATAGATGGTGAGCTGGTTATAAAACTTTGCTGGTTGGAAGCCATACTGGTGTTTATGACTCAGCTAGAGCAATCTTCTGAGGCATGGGCAGATTCTCCATCAACAATGAGGGGCTTGGTTCCGGAGTGCTCATTTGATCCTGAAATTTTTATGGTTAACTCTTTCCAGTTTCTCATTACTTTCTCCCTCTGGTTATAGTGTCCCTCTTATTCCCACTTCAAATTCCCTTCAGGGTCTATTTAACATCCTCATGAGTGGGTTACCGAGGAGGCCCAAGATATAAGCCCTCAGCATGGGAGCTTAGAATCTGAAGAACCATGGATATGTATATTGGATTTCTTTACTTAAGAACTTGGAAAATTCCAAGGACAATATGGCATGGTGTCATAGTAGGCTACAAGAACAGAGAGGCTGACCGTCTGCAACATCATCAGAGCACATAGGAACACAAATCTATGGTCGTTCACGGAACACTTTCGTCTAGAATGATTTAAGTGTTCCTCCAAACCAGAGCCAGCCCAAAGTCTTCACACAAGAGGAGAGGCTTGGTAACTACTGATCTTCAGTGGAAGATATTTAAATATCTAGTAGGTCATGGTCTCCGTTGTTATTTTCTATTTAAAATGCATTTGGACTCTAGAGTGTTTGTGGGTGTGAATGCTAGCTTTGCCATTTACTAGTTGTGGGACTTTGGGCAAGGTACTTAAGCACTCCAAGCCTCACTTTCCTCATCTGCAAAATGGGGATCATAACAGCATTTGCGTGTGTGACTATTGAACAAAATAGTACTTGGAATAGTGCTTTGCATATAGTAAGCATGGCATTAGTGTTAACAATTGACATACTTATTTTGGGTTGTTATGCCACCAACACATAGCTGGAAAAATTACAGTAATTACAACATTAGCCTCCAAAAATGTATGCTATTGTTTCCATGATCTTGAAAGCCACCCTGAGAGGAAAGCATTATTTTTCCCTTTTACAGATGAGAAAACAGAGAAGAGAGGTTACATATTGTAACCATGGTCGTTCTGCAAGCAGAGCTAATGGTACTGAAGTCTCTAGGCTCCAACTCCTTTCCCACCATTACCACGCTGTTTTCTAAGAATGAAATAAGCCCAAAATGTTAACACAGGCAAGGAAATTTGACTTCTTAGGTTTCATTGAGGCTTAAGGGAATGGCAAGGGAAATTCACATGGAATGTGGATGGTTTAACGCAAAGGATCACATGGTCAGGGGAGAGAACTGATTCTGTATACCAGGGACCTACGCACCTGTGGTGAAACTCATGTACAAGCGTAACAGCCAGCATGTGACTGATAGTGAAAGAGAAAGAAACAGACGTTCAGTCAGTCATTACTTTGTGCAATCATTCATTCTATTCATTCATTCCACAAACACTTATTGTTTGTCTATGTTGTGTGACATATTACATACTAGAGATGTAATAGTGAATGAGACATAATCTTCTCAACAAGGGTGTTATAACCTGGGAGAGACGATCAGAAATAAGATGTAATTAGAATACAACGTAGCAAGAGTTAAGTAATAATTATCATTATTCCTATTTTATAGATGAGGTAAATTAAGTCTTCGAGTGGATAAAGTTCAAAGTCACAGAGCCAATGAGTGGCACAATCCAGATTCAGTTCAGACCCTTTTGGCACAAAACCCATGCTTTTAATCCCCCTCTGGGGGACGTTAATAGGTATGCTAGACAAGAAAGTTGTTTTAAGTTAAAAAAGTTTGGGAAATCTGCGAACTAAATACTCCTCTGAGAGAGCCATAACACACATTAGTATTTTCAAGGCTTTCAGCCACTTTGTGGTAAGAAGTACTATGTAGAAAAGCATTTCCCAAACATTTAAATGTTTCAGCCAAAGCATAGCATTGTATTGTCTACGGTAGGGGAAAATGTAAACAAGATAGCGTACCGGGGATTCTCCCGAATTCAGTATAATTTCTCTTGACATTTTGGGAGTATTGGTGAATTGGACAAGACACATTCATTAATTGGGTCTTCTCAGGTTTTGTGATGTTAAAGAATTAAATTCTGGTACACTTAGGAGTGAAGGAAGTAAAGAGAAATAGTATTTTCAGGCACAAGTTTCTACCGTGAATAATTTTTAGTGATTGTGTTCTCTACTATCAATTATAGCAGCAGTAGATTTAAAAATTACAGAAAGTGCCTTTTGTTCACTTCACACTCTTGACAGCAGTGACAGGTTCCCACAAAGGAGAAAGCCCCTGGGAAGTGAAACGAAGATTTTAGATGCGTGTTTTTTATTGTCCAAGAGCAGGCATTATGCAGGGGTGGGGAGGTGTTGAGGGTGGGGGAAGATCACTGATCTATTCGGATCTTTTCTAAAAGTTCATTAGGACAGGTTTTTCCACACCTCTAAATTTAATTGTATAAGTTGATTCACAAATGGAGCCAGATTTGAGAGAAGCTCTCTCCAAGGATTTGACCACCCACTAGAGGCAGTGAGTACATAAATAACTGCCGAGTAAGGCAGACTAGTAGAGCCAAGAGAAAGGGGGGAAAAGTGCTTTGAGGTGACTTCAATTCAGTAAAAAGACAAAGGCAGGAAGCTCCTCTGTTTGTAAGGTTTTATCAAATAGTGTCATATCTGGCTTTTGGGTAGGATTTGCTCATCTATTATTGTATCTACATTCCGCTGTATCCTACAGTGGCTATTTTCCAATATGTAGGATAAGGCACACCAAAGCCCAATTTGATTTTCATGTTCTGACAATTCCCAGCTCTGAAGGGCATTTATGGTTTCTAGATGTGTGGAAAGAATGAAGTCAGTTCATCCCACTTTCTTCTTCCAGGGACAAGAGGGAGGGAAGGAAGGAAGGGAGGAAGGGAAGAAGGAAGGAAGAGAGGGAGGGAGGAAGGGAGGAAGGAAAATGTAAAAAAAAAGAAAGCCACTGTATTTAAATCCATTCCCTTTGATCACTGAATATCTCTTCCTCATACTCATTTTACCATTAGCTAAATGTTTTTCTTTCCTATTAGTACCATCAATATATTTAATCATACTATCCACATCCTTTCCCCAAGACAACACCTTTTTAAACAGCATTATTTTAAATGGCACTCTTCCCATCCCAATATTTTTTCCCCCTGACATTATTTTCATTGATTTTACCACCATCACCTCCAGCAGCATCAATGCGCACATACAGAGGTTCTTTCTTCAATGCTGCCACATCTGTGCCCAGGCATTGTCTATGCTGCATCTCTACACTTTATACCAACTCAGCCAGGCAGGGATTAACAGTTCTCATCCCACTTTAGAGATAAAAAGTCAAAGAGCCAGTGCTGGAATTGTCCAAGGCTTCACAACCAACACTTTTGTTTCATTTTGACTGTTTCTTCCCTAGCGTCTGTGTATGTGAGGAAGCTCTCCAGCACTAGACTCTATGGGCTGTTCTTATTACAGGAAATTGTCCTACTTTTTAACCCCATGATTTCTAGCAAATCATTGGGTTAGTTAGATAGTGAGTGTGGTTCAGTCATTGGGTTGTTTTAGGCCAATTGTTTTGCAACATAATCCATCATTATTATTATTGTTGTTGTTGTTGTTTGACTATTATTCTGTTTGCATTCAGGTTGCTAGATAAGTCTTGCCCAAGGTTTCACAATTAATTTGTGTTAGTTTTCTACTTTGCTTAAAGCAACACAAATTTACTATTTCCTAGCGTGGAGGTCAGAAGTCTGGAATGAGTCTGAGGAAGCTAAAACCAGGTGCCAGCTGGGCTAACAGTCTGTAGTTTCCAGGGGGAATCTGTGGCCTCTGCAGTGTCTAATGGCTGCACCCCCTCCTTAGCTGATGGCCTCATCACTCTACTTCTGTTGTCATATTTTCTTCTCACATTCTGACCCTCCTCCCTCTCTCTTATAAGGAAGGACCCTTTTAATTACATAAGGCTGATCCAGATAATCCAGGATAATTTTCCCTCATTTACAGGTCTTTAACTTAATCACACTTGCAAAGTCCCCTTTTCCATGTAATGTAACATTCACAGATTCTGGGGATTACGACGTGGACCTCTTTGGAGGGGGAGCATTGTTCTGTGCACTATAGTGTTCATTCAACACATACTTATTAAATGATTAACGAGTACAGTGAGTTGTGCTGGGCTTTGGGGAAATTGCAGGGAACAGCATGTGTTTGGGGAATAAAACAGCTAGGTTATCTGTTCTCATGGAGTTTATATCTTAGAGCAGATGTTAAACAATAATTTTACAATTATGTAGTGTAATGTACAATTGTTTGATTATAACTGTAATACATTCTGAAAGGAGGAGGTATGATGAAAGACAAGAAGTTTGGAGGGTCTGGCTTAAGTTAGGGCATCAGGAATAGCTTCTCAGAGGAAATGACTTGTGAACTGAGTTCTAAAGTGGGTGACTAATTAGATGAAGACGAGGGTCAAGAGTGGATATTGGGAGACCACTGATTAAAACCTTAATATTTAACATATCTTTCAGAACTGTTCGAATTCGCTAGTCTTTCTTTTTCTTCCTTCCTTTCCTTTCTTTTGTTTCTTCCTTCCTTCCTTCCTTCCTTCCTTCCTTCCTTCCTTCCTTCCTTCCCTCTCCTTCCTTTTCTTTCTTTCTTTCTTTCTTTCTTTCTTTCTTTCTTTCTTTCTTTCTTTCTTTCCTCTTTCTGTCATTAACTTTTCTTGAGCTTAGGGAAGAAAGAAGCATATGATGAAAAAAGAAATACTTATTTTTAAAAACTTTTTAAAGTAGGCAAAGAACACTTTCAAATCTTGAATACCATATAAGCATCTTTCTTAGGATCATTTCTTCTACTTATCAGAAAAGGAAATTAAAAAAAATTAATGTTTATTTACTTTTGAGAGAGAGAGAGAGAGAGAGAGAGAGAAAACACAAGTGGGGGAGGGGCAGAGAGAGAGGGAGACACAGAATCCGAAGCAGGCTCCAGGCTCCCAGCAGTCAGCACAGAGCCCAATGACAACAGGGGCAAGGCCTGGGGGGGTGGGGGAAGCAGTGGAGGAGCTAGAATTCAGGAGCTTGAGATCATGACCTGAGCCAAAGTGGGACACAACCAACTGAGCCACCCAGGCACCCCTCAGAAAGGGTAATTTAAATTTGCATTATTTCTGCTATATTTTGAAGATTTTTAAGGTCTCTATGAGTTTAATGACTGCCAGATTAGTCTTTAAGCAAGTCTAAGTAGATAAATTCTCCAAGATTCCTAATATGGGCTTACACCAAAATGTAGCATGGAATCTCTATCAAGATACCGTGAAATGCCCAGAGAAATGATTCAACAGTAGACCGTACATCCAAGCACAGCATCTAATGCCTTCCTCTGTTCTCTTAGAGTTTTAATCCTCTCAGTCTTCAGGGAGCAATTTAATTTAGTGGCCTCTGATATTTATAGCCTTTCTGTTTCTGCGATAATTTCTTATCTAATGACCTTCAAAGGGTTTTGTAGAGGCAAAAGACATAAGAGATAGTTGGAATCTCATTTAATTTTCACTTTGTTAATTATGAGAAAAGGATCAGTATTTCCTCCTACAATTTTGGTTCTTTGATCTTCTTTTTCTGTAAACTAATTGTTTGTGGACTTTTCTCGACTTTTTTTCTTTTCAATTTTATATAAGCTCTTTGAATTATGGAAAAATAACTTTGTGTGGCATATTACAAAAACATGTTCCCAGTTTACCATTTTTTTAACTTTGTATATGGCAGGTTTTTTATTAGTCACATGTATTCATATTTCTCTTTGCAACTTTTGTGTCACAAATTACAAATAAAATTGCTTAGATTTTTCTTCTTTTATGGTTCCATTTTTAATGATTCAAACTTTAATTCATTTGGGATTTACTTTGCTATAAGAAATAAACATTGAGCTTAAATTTTATTTCCAAATGGCTGGTCTTTAGTTCCACTGAGTGAATAAACTAGTGTTGCACCACTGATCTGAATGTTATTTTTATCAAAAACAAGAATGTGTTTGGGTTTATTTTTAGGCAGTATATTCTGTTCCTCTTTAGGCTGACTCTTCCACATCTAGAAGGCCATATTTCCCTGTCATTTATCTCATTGTTCAAAATCTCCTGAGATGTTTAAATAGGAATTTTAAAAACATTGCCAAATAACTCCACAACCGACAATTTGCTTGAATATTGATTTCTCCTCTGTAAAATTAGGATAATAAAATAAGCTTGCAACTGTGTGGAAGGACTTTAGATGCTATATGACAAGTACCTAGGCCAGCTTTTGTTATGTGTGTCACAACTTAAATTGTGTTTGCCATTTCCTTTTATTTTTCAGCCCCTAATGTGTGTCTGTCACACAATGGGGGCTTAGTAAAGGTATATTGCGAGAATAGAAGAATGACTGTGTATGCCTAAAAACCTATCAATTTCACCCAAGACCCTTTTGACCCTAGTACCATTTCTGATTTCAGTTGTCAAAGATATGATTGTCTTCTGGGCACAAATATGGGCTTATTAAGGGAGGTAGTCTGCAAAACTTTATTAACTCTTCCAGAGTATTGAGGTAGTACACACACAAGAATGCCCTCAAATTGTAGGTTACTCTTTCCTTGGAATATATGTTCCTTTCACAAGTAACATTTGATTGTCTAATAGTTTGCCAAGTCACAGTTAAAGATCAGCCATCATTCAAGAAGGAACTTTCTTCAACCTGAAACTGATGATCACAAAAATGGCTTCTTTATTATTTAATATTTTGTTTTCCCCTAAGCCTGGACACGTGAGAAAACACTCATATTATACAAAGTTATGATGGAGAACAGAGGAAGAGCAAATATAAGCTGGAGAGGTTGACCAGACAACCAAATAGGAAGAGAAGCTTAGTTATTTCTATTTAGTTTAGGCTTTGAGATATTAATTTGCTAGAATTGTCCATGACAGTAGCCATGGAGGCTCCAATGTAGTGATGATGACAGAGGAAGTAATTTTTTTCTCTTGTTTCCTTGTTTTTCCTTTTTTTCCTATTAAACTGAGAGCGCTGAATTTATTTTTAAATTCTGTAAACATACTCCTCCCCCCAAAAAGGCAAGTCATAATTATAATGTTGAGAGGATAAAGGCAGACTTTAGAGACTTGGGTCTTATAAAACAGAGATGGAGTAGAGAAATTTACCTAAATACACACACACACACACACACACACACACACACCACCATATTGGACAAAATGGGATTCACTCAAAAAGTTTGGGGAAGATTAGATAACACATTTAGAAGCACAGTGTGAGCTCACAGAGCTAACTAAGCTCATCATTATGAACAGAAGGGCACTGTTGATTGTACCGAGTGAAATTTAGTGATTCATGAATCTTAGAAAATGTTCAACTTCCTATCCATTTGTAATCTTTCCTAAGCCTTACTACCTGAGATTTTCAATTAAAAGAGACACCAGATGTTTTATTCTATACTTAATGTTTAAAAAATTAAAGTAAGTTCCTGGGATCAGCTTTATTTCTCAGTTGAACAACAAGAATTTGTCATGTGACACTTTCTCATAAAAAGAGTGCAAACTTCCTCCTCCTCAAACCCTTTTATGTCAGCTTCATGGTAATTTGGGTCCCAAGGAAGCATGAATTCCCTGTCTATGCATACACCCCCATACACTCAGCATTGGAGAGCTCTGGTTCCAGCAGCAATCAGACTCATCCTGGAAAAGCCATTTCAAAGTCGGGATTGCTTTCCTAAGGCAATGGTTCTCCCTCACAGTGGTTTATTTTATTATTTTTTAAAATAATTTTTAACTTTTATTTATTTTTGAGAGAAAGAGTGTGTGGCTACGTGCCCGTGTGGGGAAGGGAAAGAGAGAGAGAGGGAGACAGAATCTGAAGCAGGCTCTGCACTATCAGTTGAAAACCCTACATGGGGCTTGAAGTCACGAACCGTGAGATCATGACCTGAGTCGAAGCTGGATAATCAACCAACTGAGCCACCCAGGCGCCCCTAAAATAATTTTTAAAATTGGTTTTAATATGGTGTCTGCAGTAGAATCACCATTTGTGCAAGATGAGACAGGGAGATGAAGACAAATGAGAAATAACTGGGAAGTTTTTCATGGCTCAAAGATGACATCATTGATAGATGTCATCATTGATAGACTTAAAAAAAAAGATCATAATTGTATTTCATGTTTAACCCCAAATAAACTTTATGTAGTGCTTATTTGAAACAATATTTTATTTTTACATTGGAGTATGTTTAAGGTATGTGTTAGCGTATTTACATTTTACTTACATTTATGAATTTTTGTATTTGAAATGTATTAAATACTCCGATTTACTGATTTCAAGTACTTAAAATATATTATGTGAAATAAATAGCAAAGTATCCTGAAATTTTACTCCATATCTGAATGACTCTTCAGTTTGGCATCAGCAGCCCTTCCTATCTGCCCCTTGTCTACATTTCCAGCCTCCCTCCCCCATCCCTCTCCCAGGGATAAATATGTCTATCTATGTTTCCTTTCCCAAATACAGCTCGATCTGGCTACCTCTCTTCCTTTGCTTGAGACCCCTTGTTCTACCTGTGGTGTTTACATTGAACAAGCACAACTGGTAGAATGGAATCTTAAAGCAAATTCATTCTTGACTCCCCCTCCCACTGCCTCACAGAACTTTAAATGGGTTGGAGGCCCTGGGGAAATAAAGAGAATCTATCTCCACTAGAGCACACACTCTGAATATAATTCTCTTTTAATGTAGATCAAAGTGATGTGAAGTAGGTCTTGAGTATGCCTTTGAGATATCTGTGAATGTAGCATGTCCCTGCAGCTCAGGGGTGGTTAGGAAGGGCGTCTGCTGCATGATGTAGGGTGTGCCTTGAGGATCTCAGTGTTAGGGGACCCAGGAGCGAACAGCATAAAGCGAAGGAGGCTCCACTCTTGACCCAATGGGTGCACTCTAACACTGATCTAACAAAGATGATTCAAGGTACACATGAAGGAACCACGTTTAATTTTCAGTGTCCAATTCCTGCTTATGCACACACACACATACACACACATACACATTCCAGCAGCAGGCAATGCCTTGTTTTGTATGCAAATGTAAAGGAGCATATAAATAATCCCCTCAAAGTAGGTAACACAAAACCATCTGGGTGGTCTTTACCATGCAGTCTGCGATTTTCTTCTTTCTGTTCCTTTCCTATCCTTGTCTTGTCCTCCTTTCCACCTCCCCTCACCTCCCCCACCCCCGCCCCGATCCTGGTACCAGCTGAACACTATAGATTGTTTCTTGCTCAGTTAATCATGGATGGCGTTTGTCATTTTGAGAACACAGTAGATAAAGGTATGAGCCGTGGCTAAAGGATTGGCAAAAACTGGGCTTGGAATGTCAACTGCACTGTAGATGATGAATAGGCAGTTTGCTGAGATCCCTAAATGTGATTCCACTTTTACTTTTGATCCTACCAACATCAGACTCCATTGCTCTGCACTGCTAGGTTCTGCCATGCCGGCTCCCTGGAGCAGAAAGGCCTCCTTCTTCCCTCCACCCTGCAGCATGCATTTCACAGGGGCAATGGCTCCTGCCACTTCATTTGTATTTTACCAGAATCGGAAACACATGCAAAGCAGGATACAAGCAGAGTCTCGCTTGTGAGGAATTACTGGCCCAGGAGCAGTGGTTCAATTAAAAGTAACTATACCCCAGGAGTAGCAGTGAGGCCTAGAGCACCATGGGGAAGAACTTGGGCTTTCAAGACAAACAGGCCCAGGGCTGAATCCTTTTATTGTCACTTATTAGCTGTGTAATCTGTTAATTTCTCCTGATCTCAATTTCCTTATCTGTAAAATAGACCCCTACCCCGCAAGAGCACTGTTGAATGAGATCACACGCGTCAAGGTCAGTGCTGATGGATTATCCAGATACCAGGCATGTGCCTTGCACAATGGAGACAGCAAAGACGGACAAGATGCAGAACTGCCACCTCCACACGCTTACATCTGAGTGAAGAAATCTATGTAAACTTCGTATTTTAATATCTCTGGGCCTTCCTTTCCTCCTCTATAACATGCAGACAACAATAATACCTATCATAAGATTAAATGATTAATATATGCAAAGCATGTAGGGCAATATTGGCACGTTGTAGTATTTGAAAAGGAATTTAGGATGACGGTGGAGAACAGAGTTAAATTTTGTGGAGAGGCTTAGGAATCATTCTACAGAGAAGTTGACAGAGACATGAGCTTGCAGGACAGGCCTGGTCAGCTGGGTGGAAGGGATGATTGAGAACAAGGGTGCAGAGGTAGGAAGGTTAAGGTGAGCACAAGAGAGAGCCAGTCACTCTATCTTGGCTGCAGCAGGGGGTCCACAAGGATAATAGTGGAAGTCCAGGAAGGCTTTTGGAGAATCCTGAAATGCTAGGTGAAAATGTGTACCTAATTGTGTAGGCAATACTGAGATCATAAGCTGGGGGAAATAATATGATCAGAGATAGGCTCTGGGAAAATTACTGTGTCCATGAAGTAAGGGAAAGCAGAATTTCCGTCAGGGGTGCAAACGAGAAGCTAGTGGCACTTTGTTTATTCATTCAACAAATATTTCTTTGTTATGTATGAGGCACCATCCTAGGTGTTGGGCTTACTGTGGGGAGCGAGGTGGAGTCTGTCCATGTGGAGGTTATATCCTAGTGGGAGAGATGGATAGACAGGCAATCACCCGGGTATATCATTTAAAACAAGGCAGGTTCAGTGGAGGGACCTACAAGAGCTTTGACAAGAGGGGTATGTAAAACGAGTCAGGGATGGACTCCCTGAAGAAGCAACATATAAGGTGAGATTTGAGGGGTGGGAAGTCCATCAAGGTGAAAGATGAGGGAGAAGGAGAAAATGCTTCCCACGTAAAGTCATTGAGTTGGAGTGACAAGATCAAATTTATCTCATAGAAAGGCCTTTCTGGCCTTGGTGTGGAAAATTTTTTGGAAAGCAGGCAAGAGCAGAATTTGGTTGGACTAACTAGGAAGCTAGAGCAGGAATGACATCCAAGGATGACTGTGAGACACCTTCACGCCGGGATACCATTACACACCCAAAACACGATGAACCTTGCAAACAAAAGAAGCCAGACACAGAAGAACATACTCTATGATTCCATTTATATGACATTGAAGAACAGAACTTTATATGAATGAACTAATATGTGGCGATAGATTTTAGAACAGTGGCTACTTTGGGGGTGAGTATTGACTGGGAGAGTCGTGATGGAGGCTTCTGGCAACAGGCTGGAAATCATTTGCATCTTTAGTAGGTAGGTAATTCTACCCACTAATTCACACCTGCTTTGTAGGTGTAATTTGTGTGCCAAGGAAATGAAAAGAAGGACTGATATACACCATTAAAAATACACAGAGTGTAATGTTAAGGAGGAAAAATTATATATATAACATTATCATAACTCTGAAAAAATCAATATAATAATATTATTTATTTACAAATTAAAAGGTAAACATACAACATTTTGATATTGGTTATTTCTGGTGGTGGGATTTCAGCTGATTGATGTGAAGAGACACCCCAAGAAGGATTTTCAGAAACGTAGCCAATTGTCAAGAGACTAAACCAACCACTGTCAGCAGGACAGGGATATGAATCCCAGTTCTAGTCTTTCCTAAGGGAGTGAGCTTCAGCAAATTACATAACCTCTTCAGCCTGGTTTCTGCAACTTTATAAAAGGGGTCATAATCAATACTGGTGCCTCTATCCCAGAACTGTTTGGGGGACTAAATAAAGTGAAGTGTAAACACAGTGCTATGTAGTGTAGTGAGTCCTCAGTAAATATTGCTATTAAAGAAATCTTGGAGGCAGAAGAGAGTGGAGCTGCCCACATTTGCATGGACTGCCCCTCTTCTCCAGGGCGCCTGTGGGGACGGGGATTTGAGGAGGAGGGCAAAGGTCCAGAACAGTGACTATGGAAACATCAAGCTGACCCAGGAGCATGCCCTGCTGGGGTGCAAGCTGAGCAGTTCTGGGGTGAAATACCCCCCACTCCATCTCAGGCAGCAAGGATGCTTGAAACACTCCCGAGTCAGGAATTGCAAAGGGTGTTGATGGGAAGACAAGGAAATGGTATTTCGAGGATAAACTCCATGGAGTACGAAAATAAAGAATGTCATTTTACATGGGATAGTTTAAAGTTGAACATTTTGTGACTATGTATAACTGTGGGTGTGATGTATATATAATGTGATGTTATTTAAGGAAATGACAAAAAACCCTTATCGTTTGCCTTTGTACATAGAGACACGTTTCTCTGTGCATTATCCAATAGCGAATATTATGATACAATATTTACATGCTATTTGAATTCATGAAAAAAAATTTTTTTAATTAAAAGTGCCTATCCCTTCTAGAAACCAGTGGATTCCAAAGCTTCTCAGGTGGAATTAGGGGAAATTTAATTGGCATATAGTCAATGACTGAGGAAGCACGTCATGGACACATGCTCCAGGTATTTGAATCTCTATCTTCCCTCTCAAGGAGACAAGCTTATGATAGTTAGGCAGCAACATCAGGTTCATTGGTTCAGGCCACAAAATATTAAACTGACTTTATTTCCTTGAGAATAAAAAGGAAATCACATACAAAACAGAAACCTACTGTGTAATACACAGAAAAACTACATTTCTGGGACAGGGGGCATAGAATTTTCTTTTATTTTATCATTTAATTTTATTTTTACAGGCAGATTCTGAAAAATCAATACTTTGAGGCAGAACTGGATTTAATATTATGCTCTCATTCAGAATGTGAGCTGAGAATTGTGTCAACATTTGCAGCCCTGTCCGCCTGCATTTCAATTGAAAATTGTCCAACATGATATAACACACACGGGGGTTCTGAAGAGCTATCTCTGAATAATAATGATATTGATAATAATTATATTGGCTACCGTTTTTATCAACACTTTTTAATGTAGCAGGTATTGTGCTGAGCATTTTGGATGTATTAGCTCAACTGTTTCCCACAACAAACCTATGAGGGAGGTATTTTAGGCATTTTATTATACCCATGTTATGTGTGAGGACAATTAAGCTCAGACTAGGGTGACCAATGGCTCAGGTTTTCCCAGGATGTGAGACTTCAGTGCTTAGCCCAGGAAAGTCCTGGGCAAACTGGATGAGTTGGTCTCTGTGAAAGTGATCTGCTTGATTTTTTAAATAGCAGAAAGAGATTTAAGCTCTCTTCTTCTTGGCTGGTTAGATTTCCCACCTACTGCCAGCTGAGCTCTAGATTACAGTCTATGATAGTTAAGTAGCCAAAACATTCTTTGGCAGCATGGGATGAGGGTCTAGGTTGAAACTGGGGAATATTATTTCACACGATGTAATTGGAAATGTCGTCTTGTCTCTCTCTGTCCCCCAACCGTTGAGCCAGTGAAGCTGAACCTCCCTTTACAACACGTCCAAAGGGCTTGCAGGTTACTGTAATCTGACATTCAAAGTGAAAACCCACTTACCTTGGGAAGTGGGTAGAGATGACACAATGGTTGGCCAGGGTCCTGCTTACAAAACTTCAGGGTGTGACACACCACATCAGCATTCATATCTGTGCTAAGCCTGGAGGGAAATGGGACAAAACAAAGGCTATTTAAGATCTCTCGGGCATTTAGGAAATAGAACCTATTTCAAAGGAAGGTAAATCCCCAGAATGGATTCTAGCATGGTCGTTGAGTCCAGCCTGGAGTAGCTGCCAGATCAAAACGATTTCCTGCCACGTTGCTCTCTTTTCTGTTTGAAATAAGGTCCTGGGGGGTGGGAAGGGGGCATGGACAGCACTGAGCTGTGGTCACCCTCTCACATGGGCACTGTGATTCTTTCCAGGAGAAGCCACAAATAAAATTGGGAAAAGAAAAATGGATAGGTGTATAATTTGATGGAAGGAATATTTTAAAGTTTGCTAGGTCTTACAGCAAAAAATCATTTATAATAAAGCCTTAACACCTAAAATTATTTTCTTAGGCATAATCCAAATCATCTGTTTCCCTTTATTTTATTTAATTTTTTTTAATGTTTATTTATATTTGAGAGAGAGAGAGAGACAGAGTATGAGTGGGGGAGGGGCAGAGAGGGAGAGGGAGACACAGAATTTGAAGCAGGCTCCAGGCTTTGAGCTGTCAGCACAGCTCAAACCCATGAGCTGTAAGATCATGACCTGAGCCGAAGTCGGATGCTTAACTGACTGAGCCATCAGGTGCCCCAATCATCTGTTTCCCTTTAAAATAAATATATTTCTAGGGGTTCCTGGGTGGTTCAGTCAGTTAAGCATCTGACTTTGGCTGATGTTGTGATCTCACAGTTCATGGGTTTGAGCCCTGTGTTGGGAATCTCTGCTGTCAGCATGGAGCCCTCCTGGGATCCTCTATTTCCCTCTCTCTCTGCCCCTCCCTTGCTTATATGGGTGTGCTCTCTCTTTCTCTCTCTGAAAAATGGATAAATATTTTAAAAAATAATAAAGTAAATATATTTCTTTACCTTACGGGAGAAAATACAATATGTTTGACTTTCCACACCCCAGGATGGTGTAAGGAAAGTGCTCTTTAAACATTTTGGTTTATGTCTAGTTTGAAGGTGCTAACACAAACCTTCCATATGCATTTTCTACCTGACACTCCCAAAATTCTTCTTACCAAGAAGTATGAGTACCATGTGCTGCTTCAAATGAAGGAACAAACAGAGTATGGATTTTTAGTAACTTTTCCCAGTAAATCATTGATTCAAACCCAACCCAACCAACCGAAACAACAAAAAGAATCCACAAACATACGTTGGTCATACCTAGAGACTAATCTCAGAAAAACAGTTCTTGATTTTAGAAGATACTTTTTGGGATTTCTTCCCAGCTCACATGATCATTGAATTGACCCCCTTCTTCCACAGGGGTAGGTTCCTAGCAACTATGTTGTACTTACTCCCTATATCTTGGCCAGTTGATTGGACCTGATTTGATGACTGTTCAAGTAGGATCAGTCAGATTCTCTCCTATGGAAATTTGGAATTGGTATTAACAACTTCAACCTCATTCTGAGCTGTTTCCAGAATAACAGGAGCTATAGTAATTTGGGACTGTAATGTCATTTTCTGCCACATGGACTGAGAAGTTGGAAAGCTAATCTGTAGGATAGGATTCAGGGGTCAGAACCCAGTGTGTGCAGTGAGAAAGCCTGGGGAGAATGTGCCCCTGTATTCCTGGTGGCTTCCAAGTCCTGCTTCCATCCCTGTCTGAAGCCTGGTAAGATGGCTTCCCAAGCTTTTGTGAGTACCTGAGTTAAGAGGGAAAAAGAGAGTCATCTGTTTGGCTCCACGGTTCTTTGGTGAGAGGCAGAGGGGAAGGTAACTTAAAATATAAAAGGAGTTCACATCTTCTAAGTTGTGGGGCAAGCTGTATGTAGCAGATAAAGTTCATTAGCAAACTAATGTCTACCAAGGGTCAGTAAATCAGGAGAGGTGGCTGTTTTCACATATCTTTTCTCAACTTAATGGTTCATTTATTTAACTGATGACTGCTGTCTTTATGGGGGTTTGATATTTAGTGGACTCAAGAGGGTGATAAATAGGCTCTGCTTAACCTTTTTTTTTTTTTCTTTAAACCCTACAGCCATCCCATCTGTGGTAATCCAGGACCACTAACTAATCATATGATATCCAAGATGCATTCTCTTTCTCTGCAAATAGAGCACAATTTCAAGTAATTGAACTTGAATATGGGAGTGGAAATGAAAACCCCACAGACAGTGAGGTGGTCTCTACATTGAGGAATAGGAGAGGGGAACAGGCATATGGTGTTCTTCCCAGGGTCCTCTAAGATCAGATCTTTGTCATCAAAAGACTGAAAGTGAGAAGCACTCCTTTGGACAAGAGTAGAAAATGCTGAGCCTCATAAATCCAGACAAGTGTAAGACCATGAGAATGTGCAAGATGTAAGGAAGTGGCAAAATAGCACATGTGCTCTTTACCAATTGTGGGATAGAAAGCCTAGGCAACACATAAGATGTGAAATTCCTAGGAAATCTCCAAATTCAGAATATCCATTCCCACTCAACATTGTTTTCTTTTTCCCATAGTAGCAAAAAGACCAAAATGGTCACTTTTTAATTTACTTCCTTTTACTACCCTTACAGGTACAGAGGTGTGCAGGAATGAGGCATGTGGTGGGGGACTGGGGAGGAGGGAAGAGGCTTCAACACATTTGGCAGAGCTAATTAACAAGTCTAATTAAGATCATGGTAGAATGAAGTCAATGATGATGATCATCACCATAAATCAAAAGAAGGGAGCAAGGTCAGGGTTAATAGACAGAGTAACAGCCTATGGCAGGGAGTGAGGACAGGGACTTCCACACATGAAAGCTCTCAAATTTAGACCTTGACATCACTTTCAAAGAAAGTTTATATATTAACATATAGTCACAGAGATATATTTACAGCATTGAAAGAAGATCTTCCTTATGCAACTTAATACTTTTATCCCATTTCTGGACCACATGCACAGTGTACTATGAATTTATTCACTTATATAAATCTTGTACAGTAGTCTCTCTTTTGCCTGTGGTTCTGCCTTCCATGGTTTCAGTAACTAGTAGTCAGCCATCGTCTGAAAGCAGATGATTCTCCTTCTAACACATCGTCAGAAGGTCAAAAGCCACCTAACTTACCTCACAATGCCTACGTCATTCATCTTCCTTTATCTCATCACGTGGGCATTTTATCATCTCCCATCATCACAAGAAGAAGGGTGAGTACAGTGCAATAAGATATTTAAGAGATAGAGAGAGAGAGACACCACATTCACATAGCTTTTATTACAGTGTATTGTTTTAATTGTTTTATTTTATTATTGTTGCTAACATTTTCCTGTGCTTCATTTATAAATTAAACTATATCACAAGTATGTATGTATAGGAAAAAATAGTATATATAGTTCAGTACTATCTGGTTTCAGGCAACTACTTGGGGGGTCTTGGAATTTCCCCCCTCTGGATAATGGGGGACTGCTGTAATTATCTTGTGAATGGCATGGATATTGCTTTGTGTTTGGGTGTCTAAAAACACATTAATTACATCTAAGGTGTACTATGTTATAAATCCTGTTTCACATTTTCTTCTAAAAAATGTTAGTAGTTTAGGCCCCCCATGATCTCTGAGACCTCCTAGTTTAGAATACAAGAGTTTATGATTTAGAGGAAAGCAGAAGTAAATCCCAGGAAGTAAGGTGAGATGTACAGAAGATAAGGATCAGGCTTGCTATGGCAACCAATGGCACAATGGAGGTCAAGACCAGGCAGAGGAAGACCCAGCACCTGGCTAAGACCTAGCACTGGCTAGGATTGGCCGCTCCTGGAAGCAGCCCCTCCCTGTATGATCCAGGTTCTTGGGGGAATGCCTGAGTGCTCAGGTGACTCACTTCCCAACAACATCCTGTGGCTTGCCCATGGGTAGGAAATGTAATTGCTGAATAATTAGTCCATGAATCATTGATAATTGACTGGTGTGAAATAATGAGGAGGGATGCCTTCTGGGTTAGAAAACACATTTAATACTGGAAGCCTGAAATTGAGGTAAAACTAAACCATAAGATTGTCATTTTCAGCACTTATATCAACCCCAAACTGTATGTGATTGATTAAAAAAAGTTGTAATAAGAGCACACCATAAGAGGAGAAATGTCTATCAGCAAACACCTAACACAGGTACCGGAAAATTCCTTGCAAACAAAACTAATGGTAGACAGAACCATGAAGGGGGATCATTTATTATACCTGTCTTTCTTCAAATGGCCCACCCCTACTACTGAGAATTAGTTGTCTTGTGACTTTGAGTCATCACAAAGGAAAAAAATGTCTCCCTTCCCCACCACCTACTCAGAGAGTGGCCCTCTGTTTTGGTGACTTGCTGGGCCCATTCTTCTTTAACACCTTGTGTTAATTTGCTGTTATTTGAGGTGGGACTGTTGTTTGTACAGTTCAAACCTGTAGTACCTAGGACAGTGTCTTGTCTGTCCTCTCTCATCTTTGCCTTACACTTGCCACTCTGGCCAACTACAGAAGAACAATGGGTTTCTTAATCAACCCAGGCAATGGCCCTTTCACTCCCAGCATGCTTGGTAGCTAATCTCTGGCTCCCCCTTTTGGGTATCTGCATGCACTCTCCTCTTTAGCTTCTCTGACTTTTTTCCATGTACCTCTCTGGTTCCATGATCTAGGCCCAACAGAACCTCTCCGCCAAGCTGACATTTCTGCCAGAGCACCTAGTTCATAATAGGTATATAGGCAGATTCAATAAATAGGCTAAAAAGTTTTTCTTTTCCTGTTTTAATATGTTCAACCAATTTCTTTGGAGCTGTCTAGTCATATCATCTGCAGTGATAATTTTGTTCTTTTAAAATAATTAGTTCAACAAACATTTATTGAAGGACTTCAATATATATTGAAGGCTCAAATATAGCACCAAGCCCTGAAGATACAAAGCCCTCTCCTTCTCCTCCTTCCCTCCCTTCCTTCCTTCTTTCCATATACTCAGTATTTTGCTAAGTATCTGGAGATACAGAGATGAATGAAATGCATCTCAGAAGGTTTTCAATCTAGTTAGCAACTCAGAAAAAGTAAATGGAGAATTAAATTACAAACAGATGTGGTAAGTGCTGTGCTAGGGGTTTGCACCGGATACCAGGAATGTGTGTGTGTGTGTGTGTGTGTGTGTGTGTGTGTGTGTGTTGATGGTAGTGGGAATATCATCTGTCTTATCCCACCCTAAGGGCTAAGGTCAGGCAAGCTTCCAGAGAAAGTGACCTTGGAACTGAGGTCTAAAGAAGTAGAATTTGTCTGGGGTAGAGGTTTTGAATGAATCAAGCATGGGGGAACATCTTATGCAAAGGTCCTGAGGCAAAAACCTCTTGGTGTGTATGGGGAGTTACAAGTGGTTTGGAATGTGGTGTGCTGTGACAGCCAGGGATAGTCTGAAAATGTCCTCAAGGGCTGATTTATAAATAGCCTTGTGTATGTGGCTAAGGAATCCTGCAAATAGTGTGAAGACTGATGAATTTTGTTAGTGCCATATTAGTTTGGCATTTGAAATATATTTGGCCAGCTACAATGTGGATTATTGACTTGTGCCAATGGGCAAGTCTGGAGTCCAGTTAGGAGGCAGTAACAGGAATAGAAGTATGAGCTAAAAAGAAATGGTCCCTGCCTTCCCAACACTTGCACTCAGTGGCTCATGAGAAATCATTTACCATAATAGCGTGAGATACATATTAATAGAGGCAGGTGCACAGCATGACCAAACACTTTGGACCTTATGCTTTTAAGCTCCTTTTGTCTTTAAAATTCTGCAACTCTAGGCTACCTAGTTGTGGGGAATGGTGCCTCTGAGCCTATCTGTTTTGAGGCTAATGGCATATAAAAGAGGAACCACATAAGAATGTTCATTGTAACACTGTTCACAAGAGAGAAAACCAATAAACAACTTAAAAACCCATCAGTGGGAGAGTGAAGGAATAGATTCTTGTAGAGACACAATGGAATATTCTATACAGGCAGAGTGAGTGAATTATAGCAATGACACAACATTATGGATGAATCTTAGACATATAAACCCAAGTTGTAGGTCCCATAGACATATAAACCCAAGTGGTAGGTCCCCTAGACATAGGAACTCAAGTGGTTAGTCCCGGAAGATTACATACAATGTGATACTGTCTTCATAAATTTAAGAAATGACTAAAACAAGGTATATTTTAAAGAAATATATATAATAAGTACATTAAAATTCTAATTATTTTATGTAATTATATATTACCATTAATTATAATTATTAATCATTAATACCTCAATTCATTGATATTTAATTAAGATTAATTTTCCATATTACATATTGACACATATTTCTTATATATTATTATACATAAATATACATAAATTTAACATATTAACATAACTGTGTGTGTGTGTGTGTGTGTGTATAAACTATAGAAAAAAGAAAACAAGAGAAAGATGAGCATGGGATTTATTACTTGGGTAGAAAAAAGCATGAGAATGAATGAAAGAGGGACTGGGTGGTTAGAGTAAGTTATAACCAAGGTCCTAGATTTAGTTTTGGGTGGTAGGTTTGGATGCTAATTACATTATTCAAAATAACTAAGTAACTAACTAAATAAAAAATATAAGAAAGTCATGTGTGGATTCTTGTTGAGAAAATGTCATGAACAAGACGGAATAGGATTTATCTCATCCAGTGCCCTTGAGCTCAAAAAAGAAAGACAGAGAAGAGAAAGAAGGAAGCAAACATGTGATAATGGCACACGCAGGGGATCCTGAGAGGCAAGGGCTGGGGCTAGGGAAGTAGGGAGGGGCCAGGAAACCCATGAGGGAGGACAGAGGAGAAGAACTTAAGATGATGTGGCCTTGGAACCCAGCTGGGATTGAAGGGAAAGACTATTACACTTTGGGGAGCTCAGGGTAAGGGGCCAAATGCCTGGGTCTGGACAGTAGGATCTAGTCACTTGTTATAAAATTTCTTCTGGAAGGCTCTTGAGGAGAAATAAAGCCAGATTCCATACTGTAATTCAAGGGGAGCCTTTGCCTCAAATGATAGTGGACCTGAGTCAGGTCTGAATGTTCCACTATTAACAAGAACAGGAACACAGCTCAAGTCCTTGTTCAGTGAGTACATCCTGCTGGCAGAGGAGTCAGCTGCCTCTCAGCTTTCCTGTTTCACCCATGTCCCAGCAACTGAGTAAGGTCAACGTGCCAGCATACTCACAGTTTTATGATGTCTGGTCCAAACATTTCTATCACTAAATAGCAGGTTGTCTTCAAGAACAGCTTTTCTAAAAAAAAAAAAAATAAAGAAGGGGAAATAGATTATTTTCATAATCATCTTTACTAAGAATTGATGATAGATGATTAATTTATCATTGATTCCAGCGATTAATTATAAGGGTTTGAGGGAAATGTTACAGTTAATGTATATTCATTATTTCAGGTTTATGTGAATGCTACTTTGTTTACAGTACATGACAAAGATTACCAGTTTATTACAGTTAAATTTGGGGGTTTTATTTTCTTTTGTACAGCAAGGAATGTCTGAATGTTGGTGAAGATCTCCTTTGTTGAAATAAAAGAAACAGGACTCCCGTTAAAGTAAATAATTTAAAATATAGCTTTGCTAAAAATACTCTTTTCTGGTGTTCATTTGGAAAAAAAGATTTCACTTTGCCTATTTAGTTTTTGCTGTTAGTATTCCAGAGATAAAAAGAGATGGTCAAAATGTCCCTGCACTGCCATCTTCACCAGAGATCACACACACACTCACACACACACACACACACACACACACTAACAAAGCAATCTCCTTCCTCTCCATTGTGAGAGTACAGGGATGCTTTGTGAATTGATCAGTTTGCACAATGAAGCCTGTTTATTCTCTGGTCCTGTTTTTCCAGTTTGTAAGTCCACTGTGGAGCCTTGGGAATTAGGACCTTAGCACAATTAGGACAGATGGGCTGTCCTGGGAAGAGATGGGAGTCTCTCTCTGATGAGAATTTATCTCGTCATGCTCATCTCAAACTGCACTACCCACACCTTGCTTGGAGGGTAGGGTAGTAAAAGAATAGGATAAGTATGGGAAACACTGTCTGGTACTTCATTTTTACTCACTAGTAAATAATGTAAATATTATTGTTATATTACAATAGATCTATTCATAGGACCTTTTTTCCTACAATAAAGCAATGACTTCAAACACATTGCGTTTGAAGTAGGAACTTAAAATTATATCCCCATGTTGACTTTACAGAAGTGAAAAGAACCATGGGGGAATACTATGACACTGCATGACCACACCTTAGTTAACTAGATGAGATGGACAAATTCCTAGAAAGACAAACTGCCAAAATTGACTCAAAAATAGACAATCTGGATAGATCTATAACAAGTGATTGAATTAGTAATCTAAAGCTTCCCACAAAGAAAAGCCCACAACCAGATGGCTTCACTGGTGAATTGTACCAAACACCTGAAGAAAGCATTTGAATAGGTTTTCTCCAAAGAAGATATATGGATGGCCAATAAGCACATGAAAAGATGCTCAACATCTTTAACTATTAAGGAAATGCAAATCAAAAACAAAATGAGATACCACATCATACCCACTATGATATGCTATAATAAAAATGACAGATAATAGGGGCACGTGGGTGGCTCAGTTGGTTGAACGTCTGACTTTGGCCCAAGTCATGATCTCACATCATGAATTTGAGCCTCACTTTGGGCTCACTGCTGCCAGGGCAGAGCCTGCTTCGGATCCTCTGTCCTTTTTCTCTCCACCCTTTCCCCACTCATGCTCTGTCTCTCAAAAAAAAAATTTTTTTTAATGACAAATAATAGCAAGTATTGATTTGGAGAAATTAGAATCTTCATACACTGCTGGTGGGAACATGAAATGGTGCAGCCACCTTGGTAAATGGTCTGACATTTCCTCAAATTGTTCAACATGGGGTTACCGCCATGATACAAATCCACTCTTAGGTATATACGCCAAAGAATAACAAATATATATAAACACAAAAACTTGTGCATAAATGTTCACAGTGGCATTATTTAAAATAGCCAAGAAGTGGAAACAATTCAACCCAAATGTCCATTAACAAATGAATGAACAAAATGGGCTACATCCGTACAATAGAATATTCAGCTGTGAAGAGTAATGCAGGTCTGCTACATGCCACACATGGATGGACATTAAAAACATTATGCTAAATGAGAGAAACATAATTCCATTGATATGAAATGTCCAGAAGAGGCAAATGCCTAGGGACAGAAAATAGGTTAGTGGTTGTTTAGGGCTGGGGAGGATGGATAAGGACAACTTAGAGGTGTGAGGGTCCTTTCTAGTGTGCTGAAAGTGTTCTAAAATTCACTGTGGTGATAAATGCACATCTCTGGGAATATACTAATAGCCATTGAATTATACATTTTAAATGGATGAACTGCAGAAGGCGAGAGAGAGAGAGAGAGAGAGAGAGAGAGAGACTCTTAACTTGGCTTCACACCCTGGGCGGAACCCAACCCAGGCTCGATCTCACAACATGAGATCGTGATCTGATCCAAAATCAAATGTCAGATGCTTAACCAAATGAGCCACCCAGGTGCCCCCTCAATAAAAAGGTTCTAAAATAAAAACCTGTTTCCCCTGGGTGCTCCTTTACAGGGTCAGTGCAATGGAGAGTATCAAGAATCTATGATGTCATAGGATTCAGAGACCTGATTTCAGCATCCATGGACCTGCTTCTGACCTTTGATTGCTTATCCCTTCTGGGTTTCCATTTCCTCATCTGAAAAATGTGGGAATGGAATTCAGTCTCCTTCACTAGACCATCTAGGGAGTTTGGAGAATTATGTAACAGATATTGAAAATTACATGAATTGGCAAAGCACTCTGGAAGCCAGTTTCAAGTATGGCCAATGTAGAACTAGTTGAACCAAAAGCTGGGCAATATTTACTCTTGCAGTACTGCTTGAAAGACAGAGGAAATTCATCTTCTTTCTGGTACAATAAGAGATGTTGGGGTGTATGTGTATTTTCTTAGAACCTTGTTTTGTTCAGGTTGAAATGAGTGGCTGCAAGTTTTCCTCGCTCTCTGAGTAGGACCATCTGAATGATCAATTTCTCAGACAGATTCAGTGATCATTTCTCAGATGGCTTCTGCAATGGTTAAGAGGGAGAGGCTCCTGGAGCAATGCAATAAGAGATGGCCCCTTGAGAGCTAAATTATAGATCAGCACAGAAAGGTACAGAGTGGAGATGTGCCAAGCCTCCAGAGCAAGCCAGATAGGGCCCAGTCAGCATGATCAGATGCTACCTCACCGTTACTGATACAACCACAGAAAAGATTGGTACTAACATATTGCTAGTCACCTATCTGATATGAAATGTATACAGTTAAACCATCTGTGACCAGCAAGGTACAGAGCATTGAGTTTCTACAGTGTCAAACAGACTTGGAACAGCATAGGAGGGGGAAAAAAGTGGCCATTTTTAAGGGCAAAGGAGGGTGAAAAAGGAGCAAGTGAGCAGTTGTCACACATTAGATGTACACATGTGTATGTAAATGAAGCCCAGGACATTCTAGGTTGTAAGTCACCTTCATGTTTTCCATGACGAAGTTTCTCATAAGACCCTTTGGAGGGAGTGTTTATGTTTACTCTCCTTCTACTCTCCTTCTAGAGAGTTATGTTTACTCTCTAACTAGTTCCTACTAGTTTGCTTGTAGATTTTCAGAACCTAAGAAACATGAGGAGAGTTGCCTTCCTTGTTTTAAATCTACATGTGTTTTTAACTATCATATTCCACGAAGATAAGATTTTTGCATAGGTGACCCAAGAAAGTGAAGTTCTAACCAGGCTCTCAGGGCATATGAGTCTGCTAACCCCTAGTGAGAATGATTCCATTAATCATTTTTCCATTAACAATTCTGATATTCTTCCAAGGTGTTTACTAATGAGAGCCAGAGGCAAAAGCAGCAGGTGAAACTGAAGGTCGGTAATGCTTCGCACAATTCAAAAAAATCGTCTTCCCAGGCAAAGAAAGGCCAGCCTGATTTACTGAGTGATTATTCTCAAGAATGTCGCTTACATGCTTTCAGACTGCTAAGGTTATGTCTTCTGAACTAGTTCTGCTTTGGAGGTAAAAGCAATACTATTTAAAAATAATAACTGTGTGTTGAAGTGTGTAATTTCACTTCCTCTGTCCCCCATTCTCCTGGCACACCAGGCAGAAAGCAATACAGGACACAAATAGGCACTATGGCTCAGGCCCATTTCATTTTCAAGAAGGAGAAATCCTGAGCTAGGAGGCAGACTATCTTTGTCACCCTCTACAGTTTGCGTGACCATCCTACACACAAATGTACAAAATACATTTATAAAATGGAAACAGTAATGCCTGCCATGCCTTTATGCATGTCAGGTGAAAGAGCTTTTAAGCTGAACTGAATATATTATCTCTATCCACAGGTAAAATATTAATTAATAACATGAAAACAACTGCAAGCGCCATTCTTAATCCTTTGAAATTCCTCCAGTTGAAAGGAAACCCACCACTGGAAACTGAAATACCAAGTTCGCTTCTCTTGGGAAGGCGTCAACTTTTATTTGACCAGAATCTGACTTTCAGCCTCTTATTCGCCTTAGCAGACTCTGAAGTTTCCTGTGATGAGTCAGAAGGAGCCAAGACGGTACCTTGCATACCAGCGATCTTGGTCCATGTTGTTTTTCGTTTTGCTAGTATAGTAGGTGAAGATAATTTAGGAAGAAGGATTTTTGCTGAGCCTTTCATTTTTGAGCAACATAACTTTGCCTAAATAAAGAACAAAACTGGGTGTCTCCACAAACCCCAAACACAGTTAGGCAAGGATAAACCACTCACATCTGCAAGACATGTGGGTTATCAACATCTGGGTGGGAGAAAGTAAAGGGAAGCAATAGAATACCAGATAAACCTGAGAATGGGGGCGTCTCCAAATAGTACATAGGTATTGCCTAGAAAGTATGGTGGGCCAATTAAAGAAGGGAAGCTGAGACCGGGTGGGGTTTTGGCCACTGTGATGGCAGATGACTACAAGGGTCTTAGGGGTAGAAGGACTAAGGGGCTGGCATGGCCAGGGATCTATAATTTCTAGAAACTGACCTACCAGAGATTCCTTTTAGGATGGCATCCATGCTGAGGAGAAATTGCTGGGTTTGGAAACAAAACTGAGCTGGAGAGAAGCAAAGGAAAGAAAATCCAGACAAAAGTGGTCAAGGGAATAGTCAGAAACACCAAAAGTATGCTCCCGTGTGTGTGTGTGTGTGTGTGTGTGTGTGTGTGTGTGTGTGTTCACACTACATAAGAACAACAGAAAAAAGTTCTGTGCATTTAGAAATGTACCCTGAACCACTTCTCTTTTTAAGAGTTTTAGAAAACTAATTTCATATAAAAATGAGCAACAGAAATGTATCTAGGTCAACTCCCATACAAAGTTATTATAAGAGAAAAAAGAATAAGGAACAGAATCCCATCCCTATAGAGAGCAAAAACATGCCAGAAAGTCAAGTCCAAAAAAGCATTAAAACATAACATAGTATTTCAAAATGAGCTAAGAAGCATTAATAAAATGCTTTAAGTCATGAAAGAACAACAGAAATCAAAATTAGAAAACTCAGACATGGACTAAAAGAACACAGGGAAGAATACAAGATTATAAGAGGAATGAAATCTAAACCAGAATGAACACAAGAAGTGAATACAACAGCTAATGTCTTAAGAAAAACTTTCAAGATAAAAAATAAATGAAAGGATAGTAGTATTCAAGCAATAGGCAACATATCAAGGTTAGGCAAAGAAGATTCAAAATATGGATACTAGAAATCCCTGAAAAAGAAAACCAAATCAAGGAAACTGAACAAGTAAACAACTTTTCTGAAATTATTTAAAAATGTATTTGAGAGCACACTGCATGCCTGAGAACATCAATATACCACAACAAACACTGAAGCATATTCTAGTTAGATGACTGAATTTTATAGAAGAAAGGAAAAAAACCTCCTTTGAACTTCTAGGCAAAAACAGCAAGTGACTTATAAGAAAAAGGAAATTAGATTATCAGTAGGCTCTTTAAAGACACATTTAAGATACTTAGAGAAAGAAATTATATGGCAAGGATTTATGTATCCAGAAAAACAACTGACTTTCAAGTGTAAAGGGCAAGGCAGCTTGTTATTAAGATGCAAGAATTCAGGGAATAGTGTTCCCGTGAGCCCTTCCTGAGGAATGAGCTGTAGACAAGTTGACTAGAGAGGCATCCGCATAAAGGCTGGTAGTGAACGTCAATGAAATAGTTGCTGATGGGACTGAGACCAAATGGGGGTGAGAAGGGCATGGATATGGTATGGAATAGCCTTATGCTCAGGTCATAGAGAACAATGATTACAAAAGGTGGAGAAATGGGAACAGTATACTTAAAGGGCAGTTTTGGTTGCCTTCAGTGATTATAAAGTATATTAATGGTAGCAGTACGAGGATTGATATTGATATTCTGAGACTGTTATATGTCTAATGAGGGATAGGTGAAAGAGTAATTATAGGGTATTTTGTCCCTTTGTCCTTGAGAACTAGGACTTTGGCTGTGGAAAGAAAGATATGGATATGACATAGGAGAGATTAAGAAGAAAATCCTGCTAAAAAAATCCTATAGTCCTGAATTTGAATTTGAAGTGTCAGTATGACCTCATGAGACATAAGACATGAGATATATATCTATATCTATCTATTCTATATCTATGTATCTATCTATCTATCTATCTATATCTATATCTATATCTATATCTATCTATATATATATATATCTCATTATATTGTTATAATGATAGTTTTTAAAGAAAACTAATTGACTACTATGGGACAATAATAGAAAGGCAGCGAATCATTTGAAAACTGGCAAGTAAAGCAAAGGAATCAGGCATTTATCCTGCCTTTCCTACTATGAACAATACCATTATGGACTGTGGGGAAAACGTCTCTAAAATATGATGGGAACATGTGGGTGGCTCAGTCGGTTAAGTGTTCAACCCTGGATTTTGGTTCAGGTCATTATCTGATGGTTAGAGAGTTTGAGCCCTGCATTGGGCTTTGCACTGACAGTGTGGAACCTGCTTAGGATTCTCTCTCTCTTCCTTTCTCTGCCTTTCCTCTGCGCTCTCTCTCTCTCTCTCTCTCTCTCTCTCAAAATAAATAAATAAACTTAAAAATTTTTTTTAAATATGATGACGACGAGGCAAAGTGTCTCTAATGTACTTCCTCCACTAAAGATAATATAAATGATATATTAGAATAGCACAATTTTGCAACCCCCAGTGAACTAAGAGATCTGGTTAGTGACCATCGACAGCTGCTAATGTCACAAAAAGAGAAAGCCACTTATAATGGCCTCCTGACTAAAGAAAATATCACCACTTATTGTCTTGCCAAAGAAGTCAAACTGGAGTCTGATCAAGCCTCTGGATCTAGCTGCAATTTTCAGGAAATAAAGAACACAGAGCAATATATTCAATCATACCACAGGGAAGCAATCAGCAAAACCCAGACTGTGGGAAACTCTACAAGGCAAATCCCACAATTAAATTAAATGGAAAAGGAAGGGATGGAAAGAAAACTTATAGATTAAAACAGATTTAAGAGACATATCAAAAAATATTTTTTGAGAGTCTCATGTGCTACCAGCTGAGCTAGCCGGGCAGTCAAAAAATATTTTTTAAAATGTTTATTTATTTATTTCTGAGAGAGAGTAAGAGCAGGATCAGGGGAGGGACAGAGAGAGAGAGAGAGAGAGAGAGAGAGAGATAAAGAGAATCCCAAGCAGTCTCCATGCTGTCAGCAAAAAGCCTGATGCTGGGCTCAATTCCAAGAACCGTGAGATCATGACCTGAGCAGAAACAGCCAACTGAGCCACCCAGGCATCCCAGGCCTTGACATATCAAAA